>NC_045602.1:34385714-39185714 GCF_009762305.2 Zalophus californianus
GGAGGACAAACAAGGAAGAGGCAGACTTCTGGAGCTCCACGGATTCCCAATGAGGTACCTATCTGTGAGGCTAACATGAGCAGCAATTCTACTGCAAGCAGAACGTGGTTCTCCAAAGACACTTGGTCTCAGCTGACAACCAAGGGTCAAGAAAAGTGAGGACTTCCATCAAGATGCTTGGTCTCAGCCAACAAGCACGCCAAGGGTCAAGAAAAGTGAGGACTTCCATCAAGATGCTTGGTCTCAGCCGACAAGCACACCAAGAGTCAAGAAAAGTGAGGACTTCCATCAAGATGCTTGGTCTCAGCCAACAAGCATGTCAAGAGTCAAGAAAAGTAAGGACTTCCATCAACTCTAAGGGCTCTAAAGGGTGGCTCAGCCTGGTGTTTGAGCCTGAATTTCAATGGAAAAAAAGATCCCGCCCCCCCTTTTCTTTTATCTTGCTTAATCTAGTCAATACCCAGTTACCCGACTGGCATCTAAAGTTTGTAGAGCCCAATCCTAGACCCAAAGGGTGAGTGAAACCTGAAGTGAGGTAGGCCTCCCCGGAAATCACCACTTTTTCCTCTGTGGAGGGAAGACCCACTCAGATGACTTCTTCCACACTGACAGAGGACTAACTGGGGAAGTTTGTGCAGTGGAACTGGCTTTATTGCCTGCTGCCTTGACAATTAAGACAGGATGTTATCTAGAAATCATTTTGCAATATATACAAACATAAAATCATTATGCTGTACACCTAAAATATGTTATATGTCAATTATATGTCAATAAAAAGAAAATGGCCTCACATTTAACTTCTCACATGAATTTTCTTTTTTTAAGATTTTATTTATTTATTTGAAAGAGAGCAAGAGCGCACACACGCACAAGCAGGGGGGAGAGAAGCAGGCTCCCCACTGAGCAGGGAGCCCAACGTGGGGACCCTGGGATCATGACCTGAGTTGAAGGCAGACACTTAACCCACTGAGCCACCCAGGTGCCTCTTACATGAATTTTCTAATGCAAATTTTACTTCCAACATCTGAAACAGCAAGATACCGGGCTTTACCAACCAGTTATGCTGCCCATGTCTTATTCATCTTTGTACCCCCAATGTCCAGAGCAGTGCCAAGCATATAGCATGCACCTGAAACATTAGCTGACCTAGACAAAGGACTGAAATGTGTTCAAACACTAACCTTCAAAAGTGTTTCTTCATGTTGGAGATTATCAGAATCAGAGGGTTCTCTGCACAGTTTTTCCACATCTGCAGTAAGGTTTTTGTACCCAACGATGTGCAGAAGGCAAGCCTGAAGAGAGTCCCAACCTAAGGAGTTAAAAAATATTAGAAACACACGAGGTAAAACAAGACATTCTTTGGCATTTGTTCACTTGATCTATGTGCAATAATACTTTACTTATTTATATATTTAGAACACTGCTCAAATAGGATCTATTCAATAGAAGCTCAATTTTTTATTGAAGCTCCACGTGGACCGCTGTGGAAGTTGGGTAAAATTTACCTCTCATTTTGGACTTTTTTTAAACCAAGTTGCAAGAGCATGGCTTAAAAAAAAACAAGAGAATTCTTTATGCAGGTGACTTGAAAGTAAGATGTAGAAAATATAATGATGGCTTCTTAGGGATCACTTAGCCACCCCTAAGGAGGTATATCAGAAATATCTTAAAAGGGTGTGAGAGAGACAGAGAGAAAGAAATAGCCCTCAGAGATTCTTTTCAAATAAAACATAAAACTCTCTGCCTATAGGTGGTGTTAGACCACATCTCCAAGGTCTTCCTAGCGCTAACATTTGAAGAGGATCGTAATAATAACACCTGTTTTTAATGTGATCTTTTCAAACTCAGATATGAGATCACTCTCCTGTTTAGGGTCCAGGGAGAGAAATGCCAAGGATGCAACCCTTCAGGACAACAGAGCTGGGATACTCTGCTGGCTCACTGCCTGCTCTCCCCACTCTGTCGGACCATACCAACATCAGCAACTTCCACCAGTTCATGGGAAGGCCCCCACCCTAAGCCCACCCTAGGATGCCTGGCCTGTCATCACCACGGAGCAGGTGGCCTTTGGAGACTTTGACTTGGGGGCGGGGGCCACTGCTGGGCCTCTTCCCCAACCCTGCCCTGACTGATCTCTTAGTAGTTTAAAAGGCCTTGCCCCAGCCAGGTAAAAACAAATAAATAAAATTTTGTAGGGTTTCTCACCAGCATGAGCTCAGCACGGGGATCCTAAGGGATGAAGGATTACTAAACACTTTCCCACCTTCTTTACATTCACTGCATTTCTCTCCTGTGTAATTTCTCTTGGGCATATGGTTAGAATGGCTTCGGCTGGCTTTCCAACACAGATTATATGCATAGTGCTTCTCTCCAGGTTGAGTGGATGCCTGCTGATTAAGGGATAGATATGTGGTAACTGAAGGCTTTCTCACTTTCATTGCACGCAAAGGAATTCTCCCCCATGCAAAGTCTGTGCCTTTTCCTGACCGTAGATGGCTTTTCCCAAATTTCATTCTGCTTTGCAGTGGTCTGTTGGTTCTAAGTTGAGACTTCTGGTCTGCACAGATGTCCTGGAGAAATCTCTCTGGGTCCTCAGCATCTCCTGCTCCTGGGGTGAGCAAGTTTAGGCTTTAAGAGAGGAGATCCTACTGAGGCCAGGTTCCTAAAGATCTCCAGCATCACGTCTTTGTACAGGATTTTCTGAGCAGAGTCCAGCAATGTCCACTCCTCCTCGTGGATAAGTGCACCACCACTTCCTCGAAGGTCCCCGTGTCCTGTGAGCAGGCGGTCATCAGCCCTGGAGCCCCGGCTTGCCGCTCCACGTTCCCCTCCTAAAGACCTGAGGGGTCTTGCGCAGACACCTTGATAAAAGTTGCAAAGTGTCTCCTTTTTAAGAGACAAGGACGGCAGGTGTCACCATTTAAGTGGTGATGGTGCTGGAAGTCCCCGCCAGGCCAGAAAAGCCGGAGCTGCTTGCAGGTGCCAGAAGCAGTCTCCCAAGGCGCGGGCAGCAGGCCTGGCCGCGTGTTTCCACTTCCTTCTGGTCTAAGCCCAGGGCGCCGGGGGTGGGGGCGTGGCCAGGGTGGGGGCGGAGCCAGGGGCGGGACGGAGCCGCGGAGCAGGTCGGGGTCTCAGCACCTACGCATACGCAACCAACCGTTGATCACATACCAAAGCTCAAAATCCTTCTGCCTAGCCATTGCCTTCCCTTCTAGCCTCTTCTCATTCATGCACCCGCCTCCGGCCTACACTCTGCGCACCACCTGCCAGCTTCACCTCAGCCACACTGAGCCTCAGTTTCCACAAACTTGCAGTAGTAACCCTCTCACATCCAGGCAAATTGACAGCACATTCCCCTCGAGGACCTCCTCCAACAACTGATAACGAGGCATTAAGTTTATCAACCAGCTCACTTCTAAAACAAAAGGCATTATTCTTCGAATCTGTCAAGGACAGATGGATAGAACATGTTCAAAATAGAAAAGAATAGGAGAATAGGCTGTACTAGGAACCTGGGAGACCTCAGTTTTTTTCCTTCCACGTGCAAGTAGAGGTTCGTTATTAAGGGTCTATAGAACATAAGGTTTTATCCCATAAGTATTGGGTGACAATGACCTCTGTGAGGAGGCAAAGTAAATATAACCCTATCATATTTATGAGATTGATTACATGGTTATTGTCCTTTAAAATTCTAATTTACTCAGAATCCACTTCAGTGTCTAGTTAAACTAAATTAACATGAGTCCTGGATAAGCCTCATGTATCTATTACACAGCAGGTTCAAAATTTGGTGTGCTTGTTTTGTTATTGTTTGCTTGCTTAAATTGGGCTTCATTAAGGAAAATGTGCACACTAAACAATTTTTAAAGTTCTCAAACTTTATCATAATCTGTGTTTACATTGCTTGAGAGCTAACGAAGCCTCCATGGACTCTTCAAATGGGAGCTGACTCCTGATGTTGACAAGGAGGCAAACAGCCATGAAGATGAAGATCTCATGATGGGTGGTTTTCTATTTTCTTGCTATAACATACTTTTTTCCATTTTTATTTATACTACTAAATGTTTCCTAATGTAAGATCAGGGCCAGAAGAGTTGCGCAGCAAAGGCGAGGCAGTCGATTCTTGCCTACACCATTTTTAGACAGCAGAGATTAATTTCCTTCATAGTTCTCATGCCATACTCTGATTCGTTCAGACTATTGCCATTAGACTTATTGATCCAATGGGAATTCGATTATAAGTGTGAAATGAAGAAAACAGATGTAACTTATTTTTCTGTTAACCTAAATGATACTTAGTAATTGAGTGAGACACGTATTTTTAGGAATCTTTAAACTCTGTGATGTTAATCATTTGACCAAAAATTCTTAGACCCTAGCAGGTAATCCCCAACTTTTTTTGCAGGGAAAAGAATGTGGCCAAAGTAGTTCTCCACATCTCTGAGTTGGGCAAGTACACATACTCTATTTTATTTACTCATTTTAAAAGGTGACCTGTTTTTTAATACCTTTCCTTGACTTGAGATCTAGGAATCAATAAGCATGTGATTAGAAAACATTAAAGATATAGGTACTAGAGCTGAAATGATAGCTATCTGGAAATCCAAAAATAATCAAACTAATGTCATGGTTCTTTAATTCATATGCAACCTTTACTCACTGCTTTATGATTAAAATGCTCCTTTGAAACTAAATTTATTTTTGCCCTCTTCACAGGATGATCGATGATTAGGATTTTATTTGCAGTCTGCCAAAATTATCCATTTACATACCACTGACCACTCTCTGCAATAGTGACACTTTTATTGATGAAGCTCAATTTTCTATTAAGAACTAGAAGTGAAATATTATGTGTATGTAAGTCAGTAAATAAAAGAAACAAGTGACTTTGATGGAATAATCTAAAGCAAAAACAATATTTTAAAAGATGAAGCAGGAAGATAGAGCATCCCCTTCCGACTCCTGTATGATGAAACCAAATAGCACAGGGAGTTCATAAAAACCTGTCACATTTGCCTTTTGTTCCCCAAATGTATCCAAGTTAGTTTCCCCTTCCCTGTTTTACTACTTCTTACTCTTGAGCTTTCCTAGCACCTCAGTTCCCCCAAGGTCCCTTACCCTTACACACACTCTTATCATCACCCACTTTTTTTTTAAGATTTTATTCATTTATTTGACAGAGAGAGAGAGACAGAGAGAGAGGGAGCACAAGCAGGGGGAGCGGGAGAGGGAGAAGCAGGCTCCCGGTTGAGCAGGAAGCCTGATGCAGGGCTCCATCCCAGGACCCCGGGATCATGACCCGAGCTGAAGGCAGACACCTAACGACTAAGCCACCCAGGCGCCCCATCACCCACTTTTTTGACTCCATACCTCAGGATTTCCCACCAAATCCTTTCTATCCACTATCCAGTTGAGACTCACTGCTTGGACTCTTAGTGGATACAACTTTCATCTTTTCTGGGGCCTGGAGTATTGCCACAAGTAAAAGAGTTTTTCCCCAGTGCCAGAAAATACATAGGCCGAATAATCCCACCCTACTCCCTCAAGTTAGGAGGAGTTAATGGTTGACTATTTAAGCATGTAAGAGGCCATCATTACAAAGACTGGGGTGACACAAGAAATAAGAAATATGAGCTTAGGAAAGGAAAAAAATAAGTTATCAACACATACTATTTGGTACTGATAAACCCATAATGACAGGTCTAATTTTTACTGCAAACAAAAAGGGCATTAAGAACGTAGAGAAAATGCAAAAGCCCAGAGATATTTAAAAAATTTTTTTAACATTTTCTGGGTCTGTAATATGTATGGAAAAAGAGACATTATCGGGTGCCTGGGTGGCTCAGATGGTTAAGCGTCTGTCTTCGGCTCAGGTCATGATCCCAGGGTCTTGGGATCGAGTCCCGCATCAGGCTCCCTACTCCTTAGGAGCCTGCTTCTCCCTCTGCCTCTCTCTCTCTGCCTCTCTCTCTCTCTCTCTCTCTCTCTCATGAATAAATAAATAAAAAGTTAAAAAAAAAAGAAAAAGAGACATTATCTGATTAACATATCTGATTTTTTTCTTCCATGACTTCCCAGATTCTCTCCAGGCAAAGTCATATGGGAATTCTGAAAGTCCTACTTCTCATCGTTCAATCATATTTATTTTACATCATATTATATAGATTATAGCACTTACTGAATAAGTACAAAAGAATACTTATATAACATATGCAGGATTTATAATGAATACTCATGCTGCCATCTGATTCTAGCTCAAATGATAAAACACTGCGATTCTGATGCTCCTGTGTGCTCCCACATGATCTCCCCTCTGCTGTGTGCTTCACAACCCTGCTTTCAATAATTTTATTAATCCCATACTTCTCTTTGTGGTTTTATCACATATGGTTGTAACTCAAAATGCAGTATTTAGTTTTGCATTATTTGAACTTCATGCAAATGACATAATTCTTCTGAAAATTACCTATTGCTTCAAAAGTCTGATTCATGCAGGTTGACCCATAGAACTACAATTCATTAATTCTCAGTCTTGCATTTTGTTCTACTGTATGAATACACCAATTTTCAGTTCAGTTGTAATTTTGGGTTACTTAAAAGTTCTGGGGTTGAGATTAGCACAATTATTTAAATTTACAAGATGATCTCAAATAGTTTTCCAAAGTGATTTTATCAACATACTCTGTCAATTACTGTGAGATGTGTGTTAAAATATTCCACTATGATGGTAAATTTGACAAATTTTACTTGTAGTCTTTGGGTGTGTGGGTGTGTGTGTGTGTGTGGCCTCGTCACTAAATTCGTAGAAGTTTTGAACTATTATAACTTCCTAGGGATTTGAAACTCATTGTTAAGTAATAACTTTTTATGTCTCTAGTAGCACATTACTTGAACTTTATGTCTTAAAGTTTATTTGGTGTGATATTAATATAGCTTCTTTAGCATTCTGTAGTATTAGCCTCCTAGATCATTTTTTCAATCTTTTACTTCCAACTTTTCATACCCTTACATTTCAGGTGTTTATCTTGTAAACAGCCTGTATCCTAAATGTTTTTATATAATCTGAAATATTTTCTTTTTAACTGGAAATTTTAATCAATGTACAATTACTATTATTTCCTCCTTTCTAATCCTTATTCCTTTATTTTTAAAATATTTTAATATGCTATTTATCTGTGCCTTTTTTTTTACCTTCTTTGATTTTGCCAAGGATTTTTCTTGTTTTCAATTTTATTCTTTGATTATTTCTATTGTGTCTTGGTTTTCTGTTTCATTGATTTTTTTTTTGCTCTTGTCTGTTTTCTTCCTCCTACTTTTTTTTAGATTAATATTGTTCTTCTTTTGTTAATGTCTTAAGTTTAGTATACTTAGCTCATTATTTTCTCTAATATAAGAACTTAAGGCTAAAAAATTTTCTCAAGACATTACTTTTATTGCCTCCCACAAGTTTTATATGTAGTATTTTTATTTTCTTTCAGTTCTTAGCACTTATTTTTAATACTCATTATGAATTTTTCCTTGATTTATGAGTACTTTAGAAATTTATTTTAATTTCCAAATATTAACAAATTATTTCTCTTTCTGTTTTTAAGTTCTGACTTAACTGCATTGTGGTCAGAAGTTTTGGCCAGAACAATAACTTTGAAATTTAATGGAAACTTGCTTCATTGCCCAATGTAATCAATTTTATAAATGATCCATTTTATAAAAGCTTGAGAAGAATGTATATTCTCTAATGTTTGACACAGAATTCCATATATGTCCATTATTATTTTAATTTAAATTCAATTAGCCAACATATAGTACATCATTAGTTTTTGATTTAGTGTTCAATGATTCATCAGTTGCGTATAACACCCAGTGCTCATCACATCACGTGCTCTCCTTAATGCCCATCACCCAGTTACCCCATCCCCCCATCCACCTCCCTTTCCACAACCCTCAGTTTGTTTCCCGGAGTCAAGAGTCTCTCATGGCTTGTCTCCCTCTCTGATTTCTTCCCATCCAGTTTTCCCCCACTTTCCCTATGATCCTCTGCACTCATATATGTCCATTAAATCAAGTTTGCACCTGTTGTAATCCTGTGAAAAGTTTGCTTAATTTTTTGTCAGGTTTTACTACCAATGATAGGTAGAGGTATGGAATCTCTCACTATGATGGTGGCAAGTTTGTCAGTTCACATATATTTTGAGACTATTTTAATAGTTACACACATATTTAGAATTGTTATATTTTCCTAATGAATTCAAATTTTTCTCATTGTGTTGTGACTTTCTGTATGCATTAGGGTTTTTGCCTTAAAATTTTTTTTTCTGATATTAATAAAATACACTAGGTTTCCCTTATTAGGAATTTCCTAATAAACCTTTCTCTACCCTTTCACTTTCAACTGTTATGTGTCCTTACACTTTAGATGCATCTTTTGTAAATGACATTTATCTAAATGATTTATCAATTTGTAATCTCTGTCATTTAACTGGTGAGTTAAGTTCACTTACATTTATTATAATTATTGACATAGTTAAAATGATTTCTAGACTATTTCTTTTTTGTTTGTCTCACTTATTTCTCTTTTTTCCAGTTTCCCTTTTTTTCATTAAGTTTTTGTTTCATCTTTTTCATTAATGTACTTTTTCCCCTTTCACTGATTTGAAATTTATACTCTTTCTATTCACTTAATGATTACCTTTAACATTTTACCATGCTTGCTAACTTAACAAAATCTAACATTAAACCATCCCTGAACTGTAAAACAGATTAGTATTGATTATCTCCTCCTTTCCCAATTTATGTACTGTTAGACACTACCATCATTATTTTATTCAGGCAATGTTTATCTGGACTGTTCAACAGTTTTTTTTCTTTTGTATTGTGATTGTTTTTGTATTGTCTTAAAAAATGGCCTTTAGATTTTGGAGTTTTCATGAGAATAGATTTCGTACAGTAGGCTCCTGTTTCTTAGGTTTTTTAAATCTTCAAATGTCTTTTTTAGAATATATTTTACATCATTTACCTCATTTTTAACTGTAAAAATATTTACATCATTTTTAATTGCTTTCAGTAGAAGTATTATTTAGAGAAGCTAGTTAATTTCTGCAGAGAATAGAAAAGCAACTCACAAAAATTTTTAAATATTTGTAAAATAGGCCTAAAGAAATGAATTGGGAAAAATAGACTTTTTTATAGTAACAATCGCCATCTTTATAAAAAGATAATCCACCATTAATTGAGCCTGTATTTTTAATTGGACTGATTTGTAAAGCTCTAGCCTTATTGCATGCTCTGTTCCCAGGTAGCCATTGGCACACATTCCTGATTTGGCAGAGGAAAATTATACCCTGGCCTTGAAACAGAACCTGGGCAATTGACCCATATGAACACTGCAGCCATGGCCTTGGCTTCCTTAGCAGCATGTACAGACCAACTAAGCCATCCCACTAAGCTGACAACCATCACAGATTATTCCCAACAAATAAAAAAGGCTCATTTTGACCCTTAATTTCAACTATAATAATGATGTACACACAGAAATAGAGCTGATAAATGTAGATAGAAGGACTAAATCAGAAAAACACCATTTCTGTCATCAATGTAATAGCTGACCCAGACGAGGATCATTATTGGATGCCAAAACCATCAAAATTCACAGTCTCTCATATCACCCTACTAATTACATATTATATGCAAAGAGGAAACTACATTTTATAATGGAGAGCTCTCACATTAAAAATCTTAATCAAATGTAAAAATTAACATCACCAGCTGTGGGAAAACCTTGTATCAGTTGGTGCAATAAGAAATACCAACAGGATGGCTGGGTGACTCAGTTGGTTAAGCATCTTCCTTTGGCTCAGGTCATGATCCCAGTGTCCTGGGATAGAGCCCCATGTCAGGCTCCCTGCTCATCAGGAGGTCTCCTTCTCCCTCTTCCCCTGCCCCTCCCCCCCCATTCATGCTTGCTCTCTCTCTCTCTCTCTCTCTCTCTGTGTCTCAGGTAAATAAATTAAAAATATTTTTAAAAAATAAGAAATACCAACATTATTTGTGTCATATCTTGCCAGAAACATTTAGCCAGGTCCTAATCATGAAGGAAAAAAAAATTTTTTTGAGGAAAAAATTTTTTAATTTCAGAATATAGGACATTCTACAAAATGATAGGCCAATGCTCTTCAAGAAAAAAATCAATGTCATTAAAAACAAACAAGAGAAAAGCAAGCAGAATGTTCCAGATTAAGAGACTAAAGTCACATAACAACCAAATGTAATGGAAGAACTTTGACTGGATCTTGAATTCTTAAAAAACACTTCCTCCATTGAATATGGACAGTACACTAGATAATATTATTGAATTAACATTATAGGTGTGAGATTAGCTTTGTAGTTAAGCAAGAGAATGTCCTTGTTCTTAGGATTTACAAACTGAAGTAGTTAATGATAGAGTGTCATGATGACTGAAACTTAGAATAAGATAAAGAGGGAGAGGAAATCGGAGGAGGAGACGAACCATGAGAGACTATGGACTCTGAGAAACAAACTGAGGGTTCTAGAGGGGAGGGGGGTGGAGGGATGGGTTAGCCTGGTGATGGGTATTAAAGAGGGCACGTACTGAATGGAGCACTGAGTGTTATATGCAAACAATGAATCATGGAAGACTACATCAAAAACTAATGATGTAATGTATGGTGATTAACATACCATAATAAAAAAAAAAAGATAAAGAGGGAGAGATAGATTAGGGGAGCACAGAGAGAAAGAAAGCAAAGATGGCAAATGTTTACAGTTGAATGAGGGATATATAGGTGTTCATTTTCTTAAGTTATAAAGTTTCTCAAAATAAAAAGTTGGGGAAATAACGCAGATGACCCATTCTCTTCCCTTACTTCACTAAACAAGAAATCTAATCCTGAAATGGAGCCTAAGAGATTTAGGTATATAGAATATATTTCAGAGTGAAAACTGATAAACAGTGAAACAAATGTCTAAACAAGTTATGGCATCTCCTTATGGACTTAAAACTTAGACTGTGTGATTGTCTGGGATGACTTGATGTTACAATCACTCAATATTCCCTCCTGCTTAGGAATTTCTGATCATTAATTTACATTAAGGACATTTATTATCTTATAATTAAGAATTCAAAAGAATAGTACAACAGAATAATGTATTATTGAGGTCTCTGAAACTGTATTGAGGCTTCAAAATGTGGGTCAGTACACTGATGCAATAGATTCTCAATACTTAAATTGTGTTAATATTCAATATCTCCAGAATAGTTTAAAATAGAATACAATTCTAACATTAAGGGAAATAAAAATTTTTCCTAAGCCTAAAATCAATTTCTGACCAATCTGCACTTTCAAACCATTTTATGCTAAAGACATTATTAACTAAGAATGTGTGTTTTAGGGGCGCCTAGTTGGCTCAGTCGGTAAAGCATGTGACCCTTGATGGTGGAGTCAGGAAGTCTGAGTCCCACACTGGGAGTAGAGATTACTTACAAAAAAAGAAAAAAAGAAAAAAAAAAAAGAATGTGTGTTTTAGTTTGTATATCGTGCCCTCTTGGAAGAACTTGAGAATGTTAAGGTTGATTACAGATTAATTTTTAGCCTAAATATTGGCAATATGTTAGGGACAATAAAAGATACTGGGGCAAATATATATTTTACAATACAATATTGTGAAAAAGTAGAGAGATTATAACACAAATTAAGAAACATAATGCAAATTTAAATGTCAATTTTAATTCTGTAAATACTTCCTTATTTGCATTAAATACCAAAGTTAATAAATCATTCCTGTGACTACCCAAAATGACTGTACTGGTTAAAACAGCTAATGCTCTAGGGTGCTTGGGTGGCTCAGTCATTAGGCATCTGCCTTCGGCTCAGGTCATGATCCCAGGGTCCTGGGATCGAGTCCCGCAACAGGCTCCCGGCTCAGCAGGAAGCCTGCTTCTCCCTCTCCCACTCCCCCTGCTTCTGTTCCCTCTCTCGCTGTCTCTCTTTCTCTCTGTTGAAAAATAAATAAAATCTTTAAAAAAAAAAAACAGCTAATGCTCTAAGTAAATTATCTACAAAAAAGCATACTAGTAGGACATACAGCTTGAAAATATGAAACTGTTAAACAAGTAATTTTGCCTAGATATTGAGTTGTTTACGTAATAAAGAAAACAATTATTAGGACATCTGGGTGGCCCAAAATATTAAGTGTCCAACTCTTGATTTTAGTTCAGGTCATGATTTCAGGGATGTGAGTTAGAGCCTTGTGTCAGGCTCCACTCTGGGCATGGAGCCTGATTAAGATTCTCTCTCTCCCTCTCCCTCTGCACCACCCCCCCAAAAAGAAAGAAAGCAATTACTTTACCGGATGACAATTCTTAAGTAATCTATGGAGACATTTACTTAAGACTCAAAAAGAGCACTGTATCCAGAAAATGTCTAAATCACCTAAAGAACTTTTGATTTTGTTTTTAAAGAGTCTCAGGATTGAAGATTTGTCTAGTTAATTAACATTTTTATCATCCAGGAGTTTCTTCCTTCTGTTACGACAGCTATCCCTTGTTACATTTAATATCATTTTTCTTATTTAAACTAAGCTGGTCAAAGGTATGTGCTGATATGGTACAGTCATACCAATTAACTCCAAGTTATTTCAACTTGCTCTAGAAGGACTCATCTTCGATTCTGTTTTCTTGCTTCTCTAGATCTCTCTTACAATGGAATGACTGATTGGAAGGGCTGGAAGGGACTTTTAGACCATACTGTTCAGTGGTTTTCAATATGGGCGCTGAGAAGTCATCATGATTTTCATAGATATATACCTTCTCTGTCTCCCAACCAGCAACCCGGAGTTTCCCAGAAAGCTGACATTTATAGTAAAATGTCTACATTTGAGGTCTACATTTGAGGCCCATGTACTTGGTTATTCACTTTTATTTAGTTCTTAATCTTTTCAATATATTTTTTTCTTTTCCTCTGTGGACCATGCCAAATTTCTGAAAAAGCCATCAAATTTAAAGACTGTAAAATTAGATATATGAATAGTCCAAAAAAATTTATAGTTTTCAAGTGAAGTGCTGACCAAAAAGTAATTACAGTAAAATTTATTTATAATTTATGTCCCAGATGTTGTTCTCTGGTCATTTAGAATGCCTTAAGTAAAAAGAACAAGAATAAAGAGGGTGCCTGGGTGGCTCAGTTGGTTAAGCGACTGCCTTCGGCTCAGGTCATGGTCCTGGAGTCCCCAGATCGAGTCCCGCATCGGGCTCCCTGCTCAGCAGGGAGTCTGCTTCTCCCTCTGACCTTCTTCCCTCTCATGTTCTCTCTCTCTACCATTCTCTCTCTCAAATAAATAAATAAAATCTTTAAAAAAAAAACAAGAATAAAGAGAAAGAGTATCAAAAACTAGAAACTTGTAGCTATGTTGCTTATAAGAAAGATTTCACAACAGTAATAATTCATTTTTAAATATAAAAAAATCTGATTGCTTTTATTTTATTTTAATTAATCTTGAATAAATAATATAGTCACAAAGTTCAAAAATCAAACAAAACATGAAAATGTCCACAGTGACAGCATCCCTGCCAGCCTGGTGTCCATCATGTCCCCCTCCTTCCCTCCATTTCAAACAGGGTAACTGTCATTATTGTGTTTGTCCTTCCAAAACAAATTTATATTAAAAACATCAAATACAATATGTATTTATCTATCCTCCTCCACTTTGCATGAATGTAAATATTCTACACATGCTGCTCAGAAACTTGTTTTTTTCACCTAATATACTTTGGAATATTTATTGAACCTGGTACCTGTTAGGTGCCTGGCACCCTTGCTGGAAGCTATAAGAGAATTATACAAATATTCTACTTCTAATTCTCATCACAGTATTCTCCTAGAAGTTGTCATAAACTAAGTTGTCAATAATTGGACTATATTTCTTCATATGAACAACGTTATAATCGGGGGATTGCTTCTATGACCAACAACCATACAAATAAATTGCAATTATGACCAAAATATATTATTAAGTCAAAGATAGAAAAGAAACCTTTAAATTAGTGTTAAATAGTTAATAGAGTTATTTCTCAAATACCATAACTATACACATATAAGTACAAATTTCCAAATGATTATATAAGCATGCAAACACACGTCTAATATAAATTTTACCCATCTAAAAATCCGTTCACTACGAAAACATTTGATGATATTTTTCTTGTCTTCTTAGAATTTTTACGGGTTTTGTTTTTGTTTTGTTTTGTTTTGTTTTTTGCATGATTCTGACGCCAAAATTCTCCTTTTTGGCAAAGTCATATGCTTTTTCCTCTTGGTCAGTACCTTATGTAGAAGAATTCAGAATCATTTCACTGATACCATTCTTTTGAAAAATAATCATTGAAACATAGATATATTTGAAATCTTTTCAATGAGGGCTGCAGTTTTAAGAGTTTAAAAGTCTCTTAAATTGATCCTTTGTTCTTATTTTCCTTTGTCTTTATCTTCTAAATAATATCAATGAGAGCTTTAAAGGGAAAAAGGAGTCGCATGAGTCTTCTGGGCAGAGGATGTGAAACTGTGGCCAGGCTCATGATCACTTGCTTTGGCCAAGGGTAAAAGGAGCAGAGCAAGCAGAAAGGGAGCTTGCTCTCCACTGTGGAAGATGCCTCTCTCTCTCTCTTTTTTTTTTAACTGCCTAAATCACTGTTTAGCAGCTTGACCTAGGAGGAAACCCTCAAATAAATGAACAAATATAGATGAGCAATTAAGAAAACCCCTTGGCAAAATGGAATCAATGAAGTTGTAATCAGCAGGAAATGCCTGTTTTAAATCTGATTCTTGGCCACAAATTACTTAGGGTTCTTAATTTTTTTTGTCATTTCTGTTTTTAAAAACCCAAAATACAATCTCTAAAGCCATAAAAATATTAATTTTCACTCAAGAAGAACTATTTGATTTAATGATTTTAAATGGGGCATGAGGTGATTGTTAGTGCTGTGTAGATGTTCACCACAACAGGTGTCTTAAAAACATTTTTTCTTTTGAGTACTCGCATCTCCCTTTCTGTTCCTCTTACCAAACAGCCCTCAGACCCTGCTCTCCAAAAGGCTGAGTATCTTTGCACTGCTTCTGGCCCTCCCTAGCTCTTTACTCAGGACCACTCTCTCCCTGAAAGTTAAGGACCTCCAAAATGGCCAGCCCATTCCCCAATATCCAGTCACATTCCCCCTTCTCCTGGGAAAGCTCATGATTTGGGGGTGATGAGTACTGATTGGAGAACCCAGAGCTGTCAGAAATGCAGAACGTGAAGCAAGTGGTTGAGCCAAAAGGAAGAATGGCAAAAGGATTACACTTGTATGATTACAATTACATGCTACCACCAATTGTAAAACACACCAGTGAATTTGGTTGCAAGGTTGAGTTCCTGACACAAAAGTTGAATGGGTGTCACTGGCCATCATCCTGGCAGTAAACCTGAGCTCCTAGCACTTCATACTTATTGGGACAGCACAAAAGCATTCTCTTCAATATGAGAGTTCTGCTGGGAGGTGTTGAGTGTTGTTTCTAGATGCATAGCTTTGAGCATGATCCTCAGCCCCCTCAAAGATTTTCATACTTTTTTATATATCTGTGGTCTGTGGTTTTGGTAAGCCATCCAAGGTAAATTTGTTGTTTGCAACTAAAACTCTAATTAATAAACTCTACTTCACAGAGTTGTGAGGCTCCAATGAGATATTGTAAATTAATTACTGTAGGTTGGTATTATGATAATTTGTGTTCAAAGGAAAGGATAGCATTGAATTCTGTTAAACACAGTTGACTCTGTGGCTTTTTTACTTTATTGTATGGCCTCTCTGAATAGCACCTTATATAATTTGGGCCATTTGGGAAGAGTGAACAGTAGCTAAATATATATTACAGTATTGGTTTTACTATGAAGATCCTTACTTAAAGTATATTTAAAAACCTTCATTAAAGTAATTTTCATTATGGATTTTTTTGCACTCAGCAATCCTTGTGGTATTACCCATCTGAGTCTCTGAGACACAAGACTGTAAGGACTTTATGGGCAGGCACCATGCATCATTCATTATTGTACCAGCACTGGGCCTGACATATATTAGATATTCAATAAATGTTCATTCAAATAAGCTAAATTATAACCAGAAGGGCAATAACCTGAACACTATCAATTTCATTCACCTTTAGTAGAGGCATTCCGTGTATGTGTGGAAAAGTTTGCACTAGTCAGTTGGTGTTTTACTCTATTTCCTTGTAGACATTTTTTAAATTCCAAATTGATGAGTAACCTCTCTAATCTATGCAATATATAAGCAGTAGATAAAATAGCTGTATTATTTTACTGAAAAAAAATATTTTATGCCAAACAAAGCCTTAAACTCATCTCTCTCCCTTAGGGCTAATTAAGAGGTAATTATGTGTATATGTGTAAAATGTGCAACAACTAAAAAACAAGGTCTTTATGTGTGAACCATTATTGTTTACATCTACCTGGACAGACCAACAAGAAGCAAAAATGCCCTTGAGATCATCACTGAGAAATCAAGTTTATTTCTTCTGGGTTGTTCCATGTTGATCAAGTAACAAAGCTGACAAAGTAGGAGGAGAGAAAGGAATGCTGATTCATTTGTGAAATGACCATTCCTTACATAACAATTTTTGTTCCAAGGGCCCTTCTGTACAAATTTAACAGAAGTGCATTTGGATGAAATTCTAACTAGATGCTCCCTGGTGATCTCAACCATGAAACCACCAAGTCATTCAGTTGGAATGTATTATGATTCTCTCTTCCTTGATGCTCTCATTTCATTATGGAAACTGATGCAAAAGTAATGAGCCATCCTACATAGATCTTGGTTAAATGCCTTACTTTAAAGATTATTTGATCTTATCATAAAGAAGAAAGCTTAACTTTCCTTCAAACTTTTACCTTTGCAATTTTTTTCCAAGGAGAATTACAGTTCCTAGCTTGCATCTAGGATATGTAAACACTTACTATCTTTAACATCTCAAATAACAGAAGGCTTCTGGTGTTTACTTCCGTAAGGTAGCCAGCAGGATGTAGAATATTTCTGACTAAACTCATCAAAGAATGGAATACTTTACATAGAAGTACAGATTAAAGATTAGTAACTTTCCCTTTGAAAAGATAAAGGCTAAAAGGAGGCTTGCTTGGAATGAATAAAATCATGTAAGTGAACATAGATCAGGTTTCCAAATGTGACAATACTAACTGCTGTCCCAGGGAAGGATCAAAACCACTCAACATTCACACTATAGTGCAAGCTACCATGTTTCCTTTATCCTAAAAATTTATAATTTATACATACTTTTAATAAGTAATACCTCCTCCAATAACCAGATGCTTCAACTGCCATCCCTACCAGCTAAATAGAATCAAACACCAAACTCTTCCTTCCCATTGCTCATAACTGAAATACAGGCTCTCATGGTACCTTTGACAGGTGAAGTGCAGGTGTATCCTATGGTACTAGGGAGACTGGTGGGAATTTCAGTCCTGACCTCTAATAACAATAAGGCTATCCTCATAACTTGAGGATTTCCCCAAACATAAAAAGACTAAGCAAAAGAAGATGGGTAAACACAAAGATGACAAACATCCAATAAAAAGTGATATAGGGTAGGACTCATTGTCCTCATTGTTCAGAGAGATTATGTGAAGTAACTAAGATCAAAACCAGGATATGGCAGACTTCCCAGGACATTCTCTTCCTGACTGAATGTCAGAGTATCCCAAATTAATAATTCTAAAGAGAGTATCCACACACTAGATGACCAATGGACAGATTTTAATAGGTATAGGCAAACTGTGTTCAGATCCAGTAACTATGCTTTAACCCAAAGTCAGAGAAAACCATGTCTGAGGATGCTGTCACAATTACACATGACACCATCGAGACACCTCAGCCCCAACTAAAGCCGTTGAAGCAAGGAGTTTAAGGAGTTGGATAAAGGAAGTTGAACCTCAATCCTTCAGATGTTTCGGAAAGCTTGCAGCATATTTGATCACTGTGGACAACCAGAACCTTGGTATCCATGTGTGTGGGAACTTTATGGGCTGTACTTAAAGCATAAGTTGCAAATGGGCAAGAACACTGTGTTCACACCATACCAGTGGGCATCGGCTACAAATTGTGCCTTGGCAGAGAAGAAAAAAAGAAAGTCTCTCTCCGCTGTCATTTATTCTACTCTCCATCCTTTGTTCTCTATGTCCCAGTTTGCAGGTCTGTTTTTGCAAAACTATTTTTAAAACTGACAACAACAAAGCATGCCAAGGACTGATATACCCAAACAGGATTTCCATACTGCTGCAGGCTTCATGGATGCCCTGACACATACACGACAGGCATCTTTCGGGTATGAACACTGAATCATAAGATCTCAGACATAAAATAGTCCTCAAAACAATGCAAATCAGTTATATTCTGTCAGATAAGTAAGGCTGAGAAAGTATTAAAGTAGATTTCGGGTCTCTTCTGTTCATCAAATGTGGCTACCATTGTTTTCTAAATGACTTAAATAGCAAACACATCTTACATCCGCACCAGGGACCTGGAATACAAAATACAAATTAAATTTTTTAAATATATCTCTAATAAATACTGGTAAAACTAGGAAAGGTACTAAGGGGGCACAGTGACTTTAAAGGACTTTAACACTGAGGTTCTAAGTGCAGACATATGGGTATCTAAGTCAAAATCCTTCTTAATACCATAATGGAGAAAATTGGCCCTATTATGCAGAATAGTTGTTTTGTTCATCTCTACGGGCTATACCTTATTGCAGTACAATTATAATGAAACTAAACTGGGGTCTAGAAATAATCATTCAGATAACTATCAATGTCAAATCTCCTGCAAAAATTACTCTGTTTCATTGGCAGGTGCATCTAAAAGTATGAAAAGTATACTTTTTATAAAATTATAAAAAGTATAAAAACTGTGACGTGAGCAAGCACTAAAGATCCTAAGAAAGAAGAGCATCCAATTATCTATGATAAGTGACTAGGAGTTAACTAACAGTTTTCTAAAACTATTAGGTTTTTCTTTTAAAATCTAATAGATTTTTTTAAAAAACACAAAACTAATAGAATTAAAAATGTTTCATATCGTTTTAAAAACTAAACTGAATTTGCATCAAGGGATTGAATTTGGGCTCTTTATTCTGACTCCATGAAGAACAGTTCCAGGTTATACTAGAATATTAAATTTGCCACAAAGTTAGTGTTCTTAGATATCACTCTGTATCTTGAAAAGTCTATTTCCTTTGTCCTCTAATTCTCTCATTTTTCACCCTACCCTAGATTTTCATTTTAGGCACCCCACTCAGACATGACAAGGATTTACTGAAAATTTTATGAAGTTCAAAAGTGAAGTAACATAGTAGATGAGAAGGAAAAGTCCTATTTCTTCTATTGATTGGTAATTTGATTTAACTTCTGTTTTATTTGTTCGTTGTTTTCCAACAGAAATGGTGCTAGATGTCTGGGCAAAGTCTGGAAAATGTCTTTAAAATCTGTGAGTGGAATTCATCAGTAACCAATGTAGCCTTTTCATGAGCCCTAAAATTTGAGGTAGCACAAACTGATCATTTGCTATTACCACCTTTCAATTCACTGGCAAAGGAGTGAGTTGTAAATGTCTTGAGGTTAGAGGACCGTTTTTATTATCATTTTTCCTTTTGGTAAAAAAAAAAATCCCACATTTCACAAAGAATTCAAGATAGCAACTTGGGCTGGAGAAAAGAGCATGGATTATGTCCATTATCACCAGCTTATAAAAATGGAATAACGTTGAGAGCTAAGCCAACAATGCAAAGAATTCCCAGCCACCCTTGATTTTCTTCTTTCCTACAGAGTTTCTAATATTCTTGCATTTCATTTTTGTGTCCTTATTTTACTTCTTGGTCATTAAAAATATTGGGCTAAACTCCACTGGTAAACCACAGGCTAGGCTTTGTGCCACTCAAAGATTAAATAGAAAGATAATATCTTATTTATCATAGAAAAGAAAATAGTCTTTAACCTTATTTATTTCTATGGAAATGTTGCTAGTGAGTTGCAAACATTTTATAACCAATGAAAAACAAATAATTGCACTCTACAGATGAAATTCAGAACACAAATAGCAGAAGAATATACAACTAAAGAGTTAACTGCGGTTATCTCTGGATAGAAAGAATATGTATTTTTACTGCCTTCTTATTAGTAGCAATTTCTAACTTTTCAGCAAAAGGCATATATTGCTTTTGTAAAAAGAATAAACAATAAAAGTCATGTTTAATTAAAAAAAAACACACAGCCAGAACTTAGTCCACAAAAGAATTACAGAAGCCTCTATTCTTCTATTCAATCCTATGGTCTTGCAGGATGACAAGGATTTAGGAGAGACTCTTCACAAATATAGAAAGATCAGCTGGAAGTAAATACAGTGCAGTGGTTATAGGCATAGGTTTTGAGGTCAGACAGACTTATTTTGGAACTGTAGCTCTGCCTCTTACTCTGTATTTTTACCCAAGTTTCCTAAGCTCTCTCAACTTTGGTCTCCTCCATTGTGAAATGGAACTAACGATACCTACCAAAAAGTTTCAAAGTCACTGCGAGGATTAAGAAATTGCACAAGAGGAGAAAGGGGAACCATCCTACACTGTTGGTGGGAATGCAAGCTGGTGCAGCCACTCTGGAAAACGGTATGGAGGTTCCTCAAAAAGTTGAACATAGAGCTACCCTACAACCCAGCAACTGCACTACTGGGTATTTACCCCAAAGATACAAATGTAGTGATCTGAAGGGGCACCTGCACCCCAATGTTTCTAGCAGCAATGTCCACAATAGCCAAACTATGGAAAGAGCCTAGATGTCCATCAACAGATGAATGGATAAAGAAGATGTGGTATATATACAATGGAATATTATGCAGCCATCAAAAAATGAAATCTTGCCATTGGCAAAGACGTAGATGGAACCAGAGGGTATTATGCTAAATGAAATAAGTCAGTCAGAGAAAGACAATTATATGATCTCACTGATATGTGGAATTTGAGAAACAAGACAGAGGATCATAGGGGAGGAGAGGGAAAAATGAAACAAGACGAAACCAGAGAGGGAGACAAACCGTAAGAGACTCTTAATATCAGGAAACAAACTGAGGGTTGCTGGAGGGGAGGGGGGTGGGAGGGACGGGGGGCTGGGTGATGGACACTGGGGAGGGTATGTGCTATGGTGAGCACTGAATTGTGTAAGACTGATGAATCACAGACCTGTACCCCTGAAACAAATAATACATTATATGTTAATAAAAAATATTTTAAAAAAGAAAGAAAATTACTGAGCAGAAAAGAAAAAAAAGAAATCGCACAGGAACAAGAATATAGCAACATAATACAGGCTAAATAAGTAATAATAACTTAATACTAATAACAATAATAACCACAACATTATCTAACATTTATAGACCATACTGGGTGTCAGGCCCTATTCTAAGTGCATTCATGATTTACCTCATTGAATTGTAACAATTCTAAATGAAGTAGGTCATGCTATTTTCCCATTTTATACTTGAGGCAACTGAGTTATAGAAAGCCTCCAAGTACAAAGTCTTGACTTCCTCACCACCATGTTACACGATGTCTCTTAAGACTATCATTTTTGCTAGTGAATAATAACAATAATTTGTATGTATTGATTTGTTCACAAGAATTATGTGGATAATGTGTATAGTACTTTAGAAGCACAGAAGTTTAGAAGTCTTCGGGCTCTAAGTTTTATGTTAATTGAAACATACTTCAAAGACTATCAATGAGGGGTAATAAAAGGGAAGTTTAATTGAAAAGTCTGAAGCTGTGATTCATCCCCTAGAGCGTTTGTTACAAGGCTTTTCTTCCAAAAGCATTTTGGACTGGGGTTTGTCCTAATTAAGGAAACAAGCATCTTAGGAGCTATTCCGTGGCCCCTCCATATGGCATGATAGGAGACCAGCATTATTTTAGCCTTGGTCTCCTAAATGATGTTTTCTTCTCTTTGGAGTCCCAGAATGTTTCTATAGCCTTAATGGTGATTCCTCTTACAAGAGACATAAGGAGAAAGACAGGTAATAAGCCTTCCAGAAAATCTGTTTTTCTTGAGAATATATGACAATGTTCTGCTGTCTTTAGAATTTTCACTTTCCCTTTTCTAAGAATAAATAACCCCTCACGTAATATTCTAAATCACAATCCCTGAGCTTTTGCACTCAATTTCCTGTGAAATATTAAGGAAAACGATCTTATCACATTAAGAAAAACCTAGTGAGATTCTTTATACTTTGATACAGAAATCTAGTTTATTTTTCTTTTTTTTAAAGATTTTATTTGACACAGAGAGAGAGCGCACAAGCAGGGGGAGCAGCAGAGGGAGAGGGAGAAGAAGACTCCCCACTGAGCAGGGAGCCCAATGCAGGGCTCGATCCCAGGACCAGACGCTTAACCAACTGAGCCACCCAGGCGCCCCAGAAAGCTAGTTTATTTTTCTTGAATTCTATGAGGACTACGGTCACCTTTCATATCAAGTGGGTACATTTATCTACTACTTCTCCCTATGTAGAGCCTAATTTCAAGTTTTCTGGGCATATATATAATTTATTTACAAGAGCCTCAAGACTGTTTGTATCCACATCAGAGAGCAGTATAATAATGATGGCCATTTACAGCAAGAGGTTCTTTTATAAATTGCAAAGCATTAATGCTTTAATTTACTCTCTCAGAATCTAGATGGGGATTGAATTCATAAGTTTATTCTTTCCTCTGGCTTCATGCTGATTTATAAGGTGTGGAACTTTTAGGCAGTTCTGTTCTTTAGGATGTTATTAATCAAAATCTAGAAGAAGATGGCTTTTAGACTGAGGCCAGAACTCCTGGATTCTAGCTGTAATTCTACCACTTCCAAGGTCATTAGCCTTGGATAAGTTTACATTTCTGAGCCTCAGTCTTCTCAACTGCAAAATAAAAAGCTTAAACAGATGATTTTCCATGGGCCACTTCCAGTTCCAAAATTCAAGGGTTTTTAAGAGATGTTTAGTTTTATGTACTGTAGTTCATAAAATGAGAAAATTGGAAAGATACCTTGACTCATCAAAGGCATGTAAACGTTAAATTTTAACTGTCCAGAACACAATAGTCACACATTAGCAGTAATGATTATTTTTTCATGCATATTTCCCTATGAACATTGCCTAGAATATATTCCCTATGTATATAGAATATATTTCCTGTGTATATAGAATATTATTCAGATGTACACGCATCAAAAATTGTATTTATGGTGCATAAATTGTAAAGGGAAACTACTTCTTAGCCTCTGCTTTCACCAATCTTTCCTTTTTAATTAATCAGGTACTCATTCATTTAGTTTAAAATTCAATAAGCATTTTTTGAGCACGTACATGTCGTGTGATATAAACAGACATTCCACTATTTATATTTAATTCTCCCAGAAATCCCAAGGGAGAGAAAACCGAGTATTAAAGAAGTTATATCTGGTTCAATGACAAAGAACTGATAAGTAGTGGAGCCAGAATTTGAACCCAGATTTGTTGGACCTATGCCAAATATTTTTGTTTGCCTTCCAGACCCATTTGTTCTCCATTCTTTTCCACCCTGACCCCATCCAGAATGCTGACCTGTATGATCACATCAATATGCCAATAGGGATGCCCAGAAAGAGATACTAGAGAAAATAGGAAGTGAGGGCAGATGAGGGCAAATTATGTTCTTGCCTCCTTCCCTGCAGGTTCACCAAGAGCTGGCTGCATCCCTTCACCAGAGCTCAGGGTTCCACTGAAGTTGGCCTATCCCACACAATTCTCCCTTCCAGGTTATGGTCACATTCCTTACTCTAGTGGGTCTAGTTGTGGTAACAGGTCTGGGGTACTGCATTTCATTTATGATTTCCTACATTCTGCCCCTGCCTTGGGAAACAGTCCCTTTTTAAGCCCTTCTCAGATTATCCTAACTAGAATAAACTTTCTCTTTCTTACTGCAACCCTAATACAGTCACCAAATCTCTTTCTACCAAGCCATGCCATTTCACAAGTTAGGATGAAACAACCAACTGATTTAATCAAGTATTTGAGACCAGATATCTTCCAATGGTGTCAGCAAAAGCTAGTATTTGAAAGACATTATCATTGTTCTGTTCCTGTATTTCTCTCAAGTAAAACTTAAAAAGAAATCAACAAAGATAAATGATTCAAGAATGACCAAAATTCTGTAATTGCCTCAGTGTGTTCTGCATCAGAATGATTCAAACAAACAAATCGAACCCACAGTGGTACTAAGTAACTGACCTATAATCAGCTCCTGCCATTAGAAGGAAATACTCTTGACATGCTATCCCTTCAACTACCCACACTTCAAGACAGGGCCTAGGATTAAGTTTGAAAGAGAATTAAACATTGGAGGGATCATGTGACATCACAAAAGAAGCACACCAACTCTTTGTGTTGTTATTTATATTGCCTGGAGGTTGACATAAACTCTAATTTTTTTGTCTCCTCTATCTGAACAAAAAGTAGTGGGAGGAACTTATGGTGATTCTACCAAATAGGCAGAATTCTAGGACTACTGGTGTTCTTACATCCTAGCTGAGGAAGATACCTACACACCAACCTCTTTGTTTGAATCAATTAGATATTAAGCCATGAGCTTCGAGAATTTCTTGGCCTGAAACAAGCAAAGACTGATTAATCTAAATGTCATTGCAATGATGGGAAAGACACGTTTAAGCATTGAAAAAGAGGTCTCTAGACTGTGAATCCCTAGTCTGGGGTCTACTGACCTGGGATTTTAAGTCTTGGTTTTTGGGAGGCTTTGAAACTACTGAAATATGTGAAAAACCTTGTGTGCATGTGCTTTTGACTGATGAGAGATTCCGTAGCATTAACCAAAATCTCAAAGAGACCTAAGAACTAAAGTTAATAGGGAAAAATGGGCAATATGTCTGCTTCACTGACAAGACAAGATTATACAGATTAGTAGACAAGATAACTTAGATATTATTCTGATTCCATATACTCATCAGGCAATCTTCTGATTTGTACTTTAATTTCCCACATAGAGTTTTGGAAAGATACGTATCTTAACTTCAATTATTGCTTTTAGCTAAAAATCGGTTTTGTGGATTTGAAATAGGTCCTTTATGTCTTTTTTCTCAAGGCTTGAGGTTCCCTGTATAAGTTATTTACTGAATTTCCAGACATATTGGACTGGGGAACTGGACCCAGAAACAAAGACAACCAAATAAATCTCTGATGTCTTTGAGATCTTTTCTCACCACCAACCATAACCCCACAACTACATAGCCTCTCACTGCTACAGGTTTAATCTGGAGTTTTAATATGCCAATACTGAATTCTGAAAAAGCTCACATGTTCTAGTACTTTCCTTCCCTTATATGTTTATTACTTTTTCTCATCAGGGAACCAGCAGTGAGTGATTTAATGACTATAATTTTTTTTTCATCTGAAAAACAGACGTCCTGAGGATATAATAAAGAATAACATTTGCTTAGAGGGAACAAGGTAATAATTGTTCCTTTCTATCCAGATCAGTGGACTTCACTTTTTGTGCTACAGGGTAAGAGGTAATAATGTATTTGGTCAGCTTTGTCCTCAAAGAGTTATTGATGTGATTTTTAAGAAGTTATATTTTTCTATTATTATGTTCACATGAAGGAGTGCTCTCTTCAAAGGAAATATGCTAGAAAGGAATCCATTATGATGCTGTAATGAGTGTCCTTCACCAAATGCAGAAAGAGAATTAAAGCTGTAACTCCAATGTTCTTATTCATGCTGGAAAAGATTTTGTATCTCTAGTTCCCATCATGGAATGCTCAGCTGTCTTTTAACACCATTATATCCAAGAGAAGCACTCTTAGTTCTCTCTGTAGCCCCCAAGTTTCTTTCAAACCCTCTCAAAATCATCACCCTTCCAATGCCTTCCAAGTCATTGATCATTTAGTGATCTCTGTCATTCTTTTTTTTAATTATGTTACCTCTGAAGCAAGTAATACATTATATATTTAAAAAGAAGAAGAAGAAGAAGAAGAAGATAGTAGGAAGATCTCTACCATTCTTGAACTGACTTTACCATTTGACACTAATAACTCCCTTCTTCAAAAACTGTATCTCCTTGGTTTAACTGCTGAGAATATTTTTTTCTTTTTTCTTGGTCTTATACCTCTCCACTCCTCCTGCCTCCTCTCTATTACTGACCATTCAGTGCCTCAGCCCTCCTCTTAAATGCTTCACTCTCCAAGGTTCCACCCTTGATAATTTTCTCATTGGGAAATCTTACCCACCACTTCTATGGTGGCAACACCCAGATCTGTGTCTTCATGCCAGGCCACTCTGATGAATATCTAGGTCCAGTGCATCTAAATACCAACCAGGCATCCTCAAATGGGTACTTGAGATTTACCTGCCCAAAATGGAATCCATTATCCCCCCTCACCTTCCCCCTAGCCAAACTAGTTCCCCCCTCTATAATCCTTCCTTTGCTTAATTTTGTCCCTGTTTACCCAGGTGTTCAAGTCAGAGGTGACTAACACTCTTAAGACCTTTACACAAGTGATAACATTTGAGCTTCATCCTCATGAATAAATAGAAATGTAACAATTTGGGGGTGCCTGGGTGGCTCAGTTGGTTAAGTTCGACTCTTGATTTTGGCTCAGGTCATGATCTCAGGGTTGTGAGATCGAGCCCTGCATTGGGTTCTGCTCTGAGCATGGAGCCTACTTAGATTCTCCCTTTCTCCCTCTCCCTCTACCCCTCCCACCCTGCTCACATGTGTGCACTCTCTCTCTCTCTCTCTAAAATAAAAATAAAAATTTTTTAATTAAAAAAAAGAAATGTACCAATTTGGAAAAAGCACAGAAGAGCGTTCCAAGAATGAGACAAGATTTTCAAAAAGTCATTGAGTTGAGCATTTTTCCTTATGTGTTCTTTCAAGTTCATAAAAAAAGAAAAGGACAAAGATAGGGGGGAAAGTCACTGAGTCATAAACAGCATGATGTGTTTAGAGAATGATAAGAAACTATACTGGGCTGGATTATAGAGAGTAAAGTAGAAATTGGCAGGAAATGAAATAGAAGTAAACTGGGGTCAGATTGTAAAAGATCTTGTGTATCATGCTAAGGCTTTGTATGTTATTCTATAAGCAATAGGAGGTCTCCTACAATCCTCAGAGAACGGTCTTTTTTTAGCAACACCTTGTGGTCTTTACACTGACTCTAATCTCTTCCAAATTCTCATCATATTTGTCTTGAGTCATTTTTGGGAAACTCATAACTCCCAGAGAAGCATTCAATATTTGTTGCTCAAGGTTCATGGGGGTTACAACAGCATTGTACTACCCTTATAATCTTCTTAATAAGGATATTGTAGTGAACATTTATTGTGTTAGATAGCTATCATCCACTTCCCCATCTTTTGGAAACAGAAACTCAATTTTCGGTGTGCCTGGGTGGCTCAGTCAGTTAAGCATCTGCCTTCAGCTGGTCATGATCTCGAGGTCCTAGGATCAAGCCCTGCATTGGGCTCTCTGATCAGCAGAGAGTCTGCTTCTCCCTCTCCCTCTGTGCACTCTCTCTCTCAAATAAATAAATAAAATCAGAAAGAAAGAGAGAGAGAGAGAGAGAGAAAGAAAGAAAGAAAGAAAGAAAGAAAGAAAGAAAGAAAGAAAGAAAGAAAGAAAGAAAGAAAGAAAGAAAGAAAGAAAGAAAGAAAGAAAGAAAGAAAGAAAGAAAGAAAGAAAGAAACTAACAAACTCAATTTTCCTTTGAGGATCACCTCTCTTCCACTGAAGTCTGTGTGCTTTAAGTGGAGGTGACTCTTTGTCCAGCTCCTGCACCCGTTCCTCCACCAACTGGGCCATTTCATCACTCTGACCAATGTAACGCTTCCGGGGTACCCACAACTCAATTAAAGCAAACGATAGTCAGGTCCAGATATTTTGTTTATACTATTTGGGGAAATGCTATCTTTTCTATGGAATCTGAATGTGAGAAGATGTTAATAGTGTAGCAACTGCAAACCAGCTTATCCCCTCCAAGAGCCTGAGGATAAAGACAATGTGGAATACAAAGATACAAATGTAGGGATCTGAAGGGGTATGTGCACCCCGATGTTTATAGCAGCAATATCCACAATAGCCAAACTGTGGTGGAAAAAGCCAAGATGTCCATCGACAGATGAATGGATAAAGAAGAGGTGGTATATATATACAATGGAATATTATGCAGCCATCAAAAGGAATGAGCTCTTGCCATTTGCAACGACGTGGATGGAACTGGAGGGTGTTATGCTGAGTGAAATAAGTCAATCAGAGAAAGACATGTATCATATGACCTCACTGATATGAGGAATTCTTAATTTCAGGAAACAAACTGAGGGTTGCTGGAGTGGTGGGGGGTGGGAGGGATGGGGTGGCCGGGTGATAGACATTGAGGAAGGTATGTGCTATGGTGAGCGCTGTGAATTGTGCAAGACTGTTGAATCACAGATCTGTACTTCTGAAACAAATAATGCAATATATGTTAAGAAAAAAAGAAGAAGATAGCAGGAAGGGAAGAATGAAGGGGAGTAAGTCGGAGGGGGTGATGAACCATGAGAGACGATGGACTCTGAAAAACAAACTGAGGGTGCTAGAGGGGAGGGGGGTGGGGGCATGGGTTAGCCTGGTGATGGGTATTAAAGAAGGCACATTCTGCATGGAGCACTGGGTGTTATGCACAAACAATGAGTCATGGAACACTACATCAAAAACTAATGATGTAATGTATGGTGATTAACATAACAATAAAAAAATTTAAAAAAAAGACAATGTGGAATAAAACATACACAAGAGATATCCACAGCTGTGTTTTGAATGCCATAGGGGATAGAGTGTAGTAATTGCAAGGCCTCTACCTTCACTAAGCTTAAAATATATCTGAGAAAACATAATAACTGTAAGAGTAATGCTTAAGAAAAAGAAGAAAATTGGGAAACTACCCAACTATTAAGACAAGCAGGAGAGTCTGCCAATCTGCGCAAACTTGAGGAAGGTGAGGTTGAAGAAGTATTAAATTAGGCATTTAGGCTTTCCTTTGTCTCTCAGTCTTCTTCTTTCTTCCCATCACCTCACATTCTTAAATATTAATGGGTAAAAATATTCTCACCCCTCAGCCTGCCCTGGCTTTATTCTGAACTATCTTATAACCATGTTTTTCTGTAGAAAAGGAAGGGTGTTGGCATACTAATTTTAAAACAGATTGACAGGCAACAGAAAGTTAGACTGAGAAATGCTCACATGATCTGAGTGCGATCCAGGGATGGCGATGGAAGAAAGATGCTTAAGAAAACTGCAAAATCAGGAGACAGGATGATTGAGTCAGACTGAAGAATGCAGAAAGAACTTAAGGTAATTTGAGCAGACCAGAGCAAAAAAAAAAAAAAAAAAAAAAACCACTAGTAAGTAAAACACTCCAGGCATAGAGAAAGCACCTGGAGGAGAGGTATTATTAAGATATTTTTTGTCATGCTGAGAGGAATCTAAACAAATGGAAGAAATATAAAATGGAAGTTTCAAAGACAGTTGTTTTGAACTGAAACTAAGGAGTAGACCTGAGATCAAAGTACAGAGCTGAAGATCAGAGGACTAAACTGCCTCATCCTGGAAAAGCCCAGCACTGTTTCTCTCTGGCTCATGCTGGATCGAGTAATGAGGCCATCTGCTTGTAATGTTTGCTCCGTGTGTGGCTTATGCCCAGAAATCTCCACGCCTTCCAGCAAAGTCATTTTTACACTGTACTTGACAGACAGAGCATGTGTTTGTGCTAAAAACACTGCAGGAAATGGGTACTGGGAGGAATCAGAAAAGCCTTGACCTTGGAAGAAGACAGCCATGAGCTCTGAGGAGGTAGTATCAAAAAGCTAGGGGCAGTAGAATGCTGAGGAACCTACTAGAAGTAATTCCTTAGACTCCTACCACACCATGGTAGGCAAGAACATCTGTTTGCTGTTGCTTTGGGGGAAGACAAAGCATGGTGGCCTCATTCTTTGATTTTTAAGTAACTTTACTTTCTTCAATATTTAGCTAAAAGAAGTAAATCCAAAAAATGACTTTGAAAATCTTAGTGGGGACCCCATTGCCAACTGGATAAAGCCCAAATTCCTCATCATGATCCTTTACAATCTGACCCCAACTTACTTTGCCACCAACCCCATCTCAAGCCATTTACTACCATACCCACTCACATTTTTGACAATCCACAAATATGGCATACCCTTCGATGCCTCCACACCATTGAAAGTGTAGCTTGCACTACCCAAAATATAATTTTCACCCTTTTCCAGTGGATTATAATCCTGATGAAAAAAAGTTTCTATCCAGTTTGCTACTTCCAAATAATAGACATTGTGATTAAATGACATTCATTATATTCCTTTTCTGCTCAGCATCTTTCAGCAACTCTTTTCTATCACGCCAAACCAGCTGTCTGTTCTTGTCCATTTAAGTCCTAACTGTTCTCCCACTTTTACTTCACAACCCTGATTGATTTTAGCACTGCTTTCTTAATTAAGCAAATCGGTTTTGGTTACACACACACACACACACACACACACACACACACACACACACACACACACACACACACACACACACACACACACACACATTTGCCCCCCGACTGTCTTGCATGGAGGGTGCTGGGCAGCAAGGATGGGAAGGGATCTAGCAAGTCTGAGGTGTGAATCAGGTCTAAGAAGCAACCACTCCAATGTAGCTGACAGAGAAACTAGAACCAGAACCCCAAGAAGTAGCCAGCAACAGAGAATAGGAAGACTAGAACAAGTAGGCTTGGAGGGGATGAAACCTCCCAAGGTGTCTACTATAAGCTCATGTAAGAGAAAGAGCCATGGAGGTTACCCTGTTTTTAAACAGGGAATAATGCCTCTCCTCTGCATCCCTCTAGACTCCTAGTTCTTTTTTTTTTTATTCCAGCGTACTTAACATACAGTCTCATATTTGTTTCGGATGTGCAATATAGTGATTCAACAACTTCATACATCCCCCTGTGCTCATCAGGACAAGTGCACTCCTTAATCCTCACATCTAATTCACCCACCCCCCAGCCGCTGGTAACCATCAGTTGTTCTCTATAGTTAAGAGTGAGTTTTTTTGGTTTGTCTCTTTATTTTTCCTTTGTTCATTTGTTTTATTTCTTAAATCCCACGTATGAGTGAAATCATATGGTATCTGTCTTTCTATGACTGACTTAACTTCACTTAGGATCATACCCTCTACACCCATACACATTCTTGCCAATGGCAAGATTTCATTCTTTTTTATAGCTGAGTAATATTCCATTATATATATACACACACATACATATCACCTCTTCCTTAGCCAATCACCTATGGATGGACACGGGTGGCTTCCATAATTTGGCTATTGTAAATAATGCTGCAATAAACATAGGGGTGCATATATATATTTTTGAATTACTGTTTTTGTTTTCTTTGGGTAAATACCCAGGAATGGAATTCCTGGATCATATGGTAATTCTGTTTTTAATTTTTCGAGTAACGTCCATACTGTTCTCTACAGTGGCTGCACCAGTTTGCATTCCACCCACAGCACAAGAGGGTGCCTTTTTCTAGACTACTAGTTCTCATTTTCCCTGCCATTGCATATGATGCCCAGAACTCACCACCTCTCGGAAATCCCAACTCCACTCCGATATTCTGCTATGTTCCTTGCCCCTTGTAACTTCGTCAGCTTCTTCTTCAAGGTGTGCATGTCTGCCTCCACAATGAGACTGTAGGCAATGGCACTATCCTACTTAAGTTTCTGACATATGCTCAAACATACAGGACAGTTTGTGCTGAAACAGTGTCTGTTTCTGTATGAATTAGAGGTATTGTAGCCCCACCACCCATGTCATAATTGTTCTGTATATGAATTGAATGGATATTTTCTTCACCTCTTTTGCTGTTTGAGATATGTGATTTATATTTTTACAACCTAACATCATTCATGTTTTGTAAAGTTGAATGAAGTTCCCCTTTGTTCTGCAGCACCTTGTTGTATTTCATGTAAAGAATATTAGTCATCCTTCCAGGTCAGGAGTATTACATATTTGGATTGCACAATTTGTATTTTGTGAATAACTGCTTCTTGGCTATTTGTCCAGTTTCATCATGGTGATGACATGAGGAAGCACTTTGAAAGAGAAAAACTGTTCCTGATTTTATATATTTCACATGTCCTGATTTTACATGTTCTGTAATATATTACTAGCATATTCAATTAGAGCTTTCAAGGAATTTTTTCTTAATGAAATTTTAATTTTGTTAATTCCAAGCCACAATAATTGGGACAGAGTGGGTTGAATTGGGACTTTATTCAGGAATATCATTTTCATGGTCAGATTATGCCTTCAAAGTCCCTCAAATCTTCCACCCTACAAATGGATATGTAAAATGCTGTACAGACACTCTCTGTCATTGTCAAAGACAGTCACTGCTCTGCCCTCCAAGGAAAATATTGTGTTCACTTAGGTTAAGATACTTCATGCCAGGAAGGTTCATTTCAAAGTATCTTACAAGGCTGATTTTTTTTATTAGGGCAGGTTCATATTTTTAACCTATAAATCTTCTTAAAGAGCTTTTATTGCATAGTTAAATGTCATTTCAGTTTAAGGTTTTTGGCTTTTTTACTTTAAGAGAGGCGTTATTTCTAGTGGCTTTTAATTTTTTGAAACAAGAGTTGGAGTCCCTAATTCCTTGAGAAACCTCATAATTGTTTGCTCTTCAGTGCATTGTTTATATAGAAATAGTCAGACTTCAGTTTTTCTACCATCTTCACCTCATGTAACTAGAATCTTATTCTAGGAAACAAAATAAATTAAGACATTATGATAATGGCCATTTTGCTTTTGCTTTCTTTTTTTCCATTTGAAATCCCACAATGAATGTGTTTTAGATTTTTTTTCCTAATCTGGACAGGTTAAAAAAAATTTATTTTCACTGATTTTATTATATGGTACTGCCATCTATGGGTACTACTCAAAGAATAATTTTGGCTTGGGGGAAAGAAATTTTTATAATTTGGAACCTAAAAAACCATCTAGTCCTCACCTCTTAGTTATAAATAAGAAATTCAAGACCTTAAGGGGCTAAATAACTTCAGTATGGGCACGTGGTTGGTCAATAATAGAGGCTGAATTATCGCCTATACCTAATGTTTTAGAACTGTACAAGTGATTTTTAATTTACTTTTTTTTGCCTCTTTTATAACTCAAACAGAAGTATCTGGTTCCTAACATTTGAAGATGTATTGTTTTTTTAAAAAGTGAGGTAAAGATGAGCTATTTTAACTATGTAAACATCTAACCATTTAAGGATTCCTATGTTAAGTAATTAACTTACATATCTGTTTTGAGGAATTTTTTAAAGAATAAGGCAAGATCTCTGTACTTAAGGAAGTTTTAAACCTTGTTACATTAAAAAGATATTTGCATATAAAACTTAGGTAAGTGTTATTTAAAGGTACGAGGAATAGGAATCCAATGTAATTTTTAATTACTTTGTGATAATCTCTAAACACAAGGGGATCAATGGAAGAAAACAAAAGTGTGGCTACTATTTCTGAGAGTAACTACAAAAATATTTTGAAAGTTTAGTGGCAAGAAATTCCAGTGAGAAATTCGTTTTATATTTCTTCCGAAAAAGTTCAAATTTAACAAAAAACACATTGGAGTATACTGATTTTCAACCTTCTTTTCCTTTTTTTTTTTCGTGTTCAATTTAATATTGCCAACGTTTTAATAATTGGAATTGCTTAGCAATAAAAGGGCCAGTGAAAGCAACTGGGAAATCCTTATTTCCAGAACTGCAGGAAGATAGATAATTGAAGAAGGACATACAGAGGTATTCAGATAGGTCAAAAGAGAACCAGGAAAAATGCTATAGAATGAAAAAGAGGAACAAGTTTCAAGGAGGGAATTGTCATATGCTTCAGGCCAGGGGAAGACAATAAGGGCTTAGAACAAATTTCATATTATACTAGGAGATTATCAGTGGTCTTTGACAGAAGATTTTGATTAGAGTGACCTTCCCCAAAATATTAATTTTCACCAACAGTGCCCTTTACCAACAGTGTTAGACTGCGTTATTTGCTCTCGACTACTAATTTACTCCCCATTCTCACCGTTCTTCTCAGTAGGAAGAATATGCCTCCAACACAATGACTTTGGGCTTGGCCTTACCAATTCTTTGAGCCGAAAGAATGTGAGCAGACTTATGTCTTCTTCTAGCGGTGGCATAGACTGTGCTTGTGTGGTTAGGCTCTGCCCCTCTTGTGTTCTGCCTTCTGCCACAAGGATTGCACAACCCGGATAGGGGCTGCTCCTTCAGCCTGGGTCCTGGAATGGGAAGATAGATGGAGCTCATCTCAGCTGAGCCCAGCCAAGACAGCTCAGCCACCTTTCAGCCCTCTTGCAATATAAGTTAAAAATAAATGTTTGTTCTTGTAAACCACTGAGTTATTGCGATTATTTGTTATCACAGCAAAAGATATGTCACCTTTAGAAAACAGATAAGACTGTTTAAAATTTCTAGAATCTTTGGAAATGTTGCTATTTGAAGTTCCTTGAGGCATACAAATTAAAAATGATTTACACTGGGGCGCCTGGGTGGCTCAGTCGTTAAGCGTCTGCCTTCGGCTCAGGTCATGATCCCAGGGTCCCGGGATCGAGCCCCGCATCGGGCTCCCTGCTCAGCAGGAAGCCTGCTTCTCCCTCTCCCACTCCCCCTGCCTCTGTTCCCTCTCTCGCTGTCTCTCTCTGTCAAATAAATAAAATCTTTTTAAAAATAAATAAATAAAAATAAAAATGATTTACATTAATCATTGTCATAAACCTGCATCAATGTTTGAAAAACATTGCCTATTAGCCCTTGGCCATTAAGTAATTTGTAGACATACATGAGCCTTTGTAAAGTCCTTCTAATAATGTGCTATACAAGATATAAAGCATACTTTCTTTTTATTTGTCTCCATGGGCTATTTAATAGCCATACAGCCACAGTCTCCCAGTACTTGGATTTACCGTGGAAAGTACTTTTCCTCCCTGTTATTGTTGGCAAAAGCTGCATCATTCTGGTCTGTTCAGAACTCAACCATCTGTACTGCCAATTGTGCTATTACAGTGTCTCTTAAGATTTCCACCACTGTTCCTTTATTCTTGGTACTTCCTTTGTGATTTATGAGTTGTTTTATGGCATTGTAATGTGGCTCTTGACATATACTTGCAAAACATTAAATTACCCCAATTTAAATAAACAACTTAACATGTGAATGTATTGAAGCATTTTTAAATGTGGTATTTTTTCCCCTTGATTTGGCCTGAAAAGCCAATGGCATAAAAGTTTAAAAACACCTTGTCCTAGCTTATAATGTGCACAATGTTTCCATTGCTTCTTCTATTCATGATGTTGCTGGAGACTAAAATTGTGTGTTTTTGAGGAAACATAGTATATTGCTTTACAACATGAGGATGTCTTTCATTTACATCACAGTGTTTCCAAAATCATATGCATGCTTATGCTTGTATAAGCATACTTGTATAAAAATATTGATACTTACATAAAATATTGATAATTCAGTCTTTAATGGCGTTTCATATCAAATAATAAAGATGCAAAAGGTCAATAATGAACAAGTGTACACTATTTTCCTCATAAATATTACTATCCCCGCTCTCAGTGGCCAGAAGCATGTTGCTGATAATAATCTGTTACATCCGAAAAAAGAATGAGATTGAAGACATGCCCCCAAATGTGCTACTATCTTGAGTGCAAAAGTCGCATTTGTTACCACTGTTGACTCAGGTAAGGAGGCAGCAAATGGCACAATGGGGGCAGCCGTAACGTCCAGCAAGATACAAAGAGCCTAGTATGGAATGGTAGTGAGAAGATGAAAGGGATTCTTAAAAAATGAAAACTCACCAGCTTTCAAGACAAGACAAACTGAGGAGGGAAGGTTGTCAGTGGGAAATACATCAGACCTGCTTCAAAAAATATTTTAATAAAAGGAAATCTGGATTCTTAGAAAACAGTACCTGTCCAAATATTCTTTTCCCTGCTTTTATTACTTGGAAGTGTTTAGTTCTCATTCCTCATTAAATAACAGAACTACCTGTCTAATTGTGTTCTCAAGAGTGTATTTAATTACAGTTTCTACATTCAGTGGTTTGGTCATTAAATCAATACACTCTGACATCATGTTTCTACTAGAGCACACTCAAAAAGCATAACCCACTCAACCCTTGGATTTTCCTTTTTTTCTCCTGAAAACATTCCCTTTCTATACATATGGGAAAATATGGCATCTTTTTAAAAGATTTTATTTATTCATTTGAGACACAGAGATACAGAGAGAGAGCACACGTAGGGGGAGCGGCAGGGGAGAGGGAAAAGCAGGCTCCTGCAGAGCAGGGAGCCCAACATGGGGCTCGATCCCAGCACCCTGGGATCATGACCTGAGCCAAAGGCAGATGCTTAACGACTGAGCCACCTAGGCGCCCGAAAATACAGCATTTCAATTCCACTGTAATTTCTTCCTTCAGCAATGAAGCACCTGTAAAATTGCCTTGAACTATGAGCCTACTCACTCTTTGAGCCTTCACAGAGAGGCAGCCCTGAGCTCTGAATCCCATAAGATTGAATGGGAGTCGTACTTGAGCATCTACCTCAATTCAACCTCCATATTCAGTTCTTAGTTCCATTGTGGAGGCTGAGAAAAACCGGAAATTTTTGACCTTAGCAATTCATTTTCTCAAGTATCTCCACACATCAATAAAGCTAATGATTTATTTCTCTCAAGTGTTTTTTTTTTCCCTTTCATAGTCTAGAAACCCTAAGAGACCAAAAATTAAATTTCCTACTAGAAACTATCAAATGTAACAATGCAAGCTATTTTCTGGTATAGTTCTCCAACAAAATTTTGGAAACCATGAACAACAGACAACACCAAAAGTACTCATCTTGTAAAATTCACAAAGGACCTATTTCAAGAATTAGTAAGGTAAACAGGAGAACAAGTTAAAGATGCCAACCCATATCATGAGGTTAGGTAAAATTCTACTTATTAATTTCAGCACACCATCCTTAGCAACTTTTGCACTCGAGATAGTAGCACATTTGAGGGCATGTCTTCAATCTCATTCTTTTCTCAGAAACTAAAATGTGTACTAACATTTCCCCTCTTCTTAACGAGTTTAGATGTTTAAGCTCAAATACTAAGTATAGTCATATTTAAATAATCAAATTATCAGTATAAAAAATAAAATTGAAAAGATTTTATTTCTTTAACTGTCAGAATTAGAACTACTTACATGACAGCTTAGGTTCTCATATCCTTTCTTCTGCTTCTATTATTTCCTAAGATCCACAATTTTCTTTCTTGTCGGCATAGCTTCAGTGTTTATAAGATTTTATATAAAGTACTAATACTGCTTCTGAATAAAGACATATGTTATATTTTCAGATTCCTAAAGATACTGGTAAGTTCTAGGTTTATTTAACATCAGTATTTTAATAAATGTATAAGCAAAGCACATACATAGGCTTAATTGAAAGTCAACAAGGTAGCTTGTGTGTTAGGTGCTGTCATCACCATTTTACAGATGAGAAATTGTAATTCAGTGAATTTTTTTTTAATTTTGCTTTAGGTTAAAATTAGTAGGTGAAAGCACCACCCAGATTTGGCTCTTTTTGCCTCATCACCTTTCCTTCCAGATCTGTTCTGTCCAAAGATCCACTGTCATCCCCTGATGCTTCTCACTGCCTACCTCACCTCTACCCTCCAAACTCATGACCATCAGGCCATATTAAACTGCTTTGCACCTCTGAGCCTTTTACCTCACTGTTCTGGAATTTCTCACTCTGCTTATGCCCGCCTGGAAACGAAATAGTTTTGGAAAAAATCACAGCTCAGAAGTCGCCATCTCTCAGGAGAGCTTCCATGAACTCCCTCTTATATTTTGCACCTACTACACCACATTGTAATCTTCCTCCACCCACCTCTTTACCCCTTCTCTTCCTTGTCCTGAATCTCCTCCCAGATTGTGAGCAATATGAGGACAGGGACTAAGATTATTCATCTCTGAATCCACAACACTTAACGGTTGAAGACACCACTGGCCCTAACTGAAATTTGTTAATTTAGGCCCTCAACTGTGGACAACAACCATGAGCGGCCACACTAGAGTCAACCTGAACAACCAGCTAGTGATTCAGTCCCATTCTGAAGCAGGGTCTATATAAACAGTGGTGGATGTGACAGAAGATGGTGTTTCCAGAAGAAGTAAAAGAGACTTGTATTTTGTATCCTTAATGATTTGATAATACTTTTTAATGTGCTATTCTCCATTCATAAGTAAGAGAAAAACTTACATCCCCTTAAACATTTCTCGTCTCACAAAATAAGAATGGTGTCAATAGATAAGTGGTCCTACTATCTAATGACTGTCAGAAAGTATTACAGATCAGTTACTTCAAACAAAGAGCATTTTACTCAGTTTACAGCATATACTTTCATATGGCAAGGAATCTTATTTGTTTACCTATGTGTTCATATTTGTACTAATTATCTACTGCTGTATAACAAATTACCCAAAATTTAGTGGCTTAAAACAAAGTTTCTGAGAGTCAAGAGTCTAGGAACAGCTGACTTGGGTGAATGTGGTCTCTCATTAGGTAGTAGTCAAGCTGTTGACCTGGGTTATAGTTATCTCAAGTCTCAACTACCACTGGAGGATTAATTTCCAAACTCATTTCCAGGGTTATTGGCAGGTCTCTTACTTCCTAACTGACAATTGGCTGGGGGCTTCAGTTCCTTGCCATGTGGGCCTCTCCACAGGGCTGCTGAAAACAGGGCAGCTTCTTTCCCCCAGAGCAAGAGAAATGAGAAGGAGGAGGGAGAAATGAAAGGAGAGAAAGAGAGAGGGAAACAGAGAAAAAAAGAAAGAGAAGAGAACACTCAAGCTGGAAGCCACAGTCTTTTTTATAACCTAATCTTGAAAGTGACATCCATAATTTCCACCATTTCCAGTCAGTTAGAACTGAATAAGTCCAGTACATACTCAGTAGGGAGGAATTGAACAAAGACATGAATACATGGAGTGAGGGGATCCTTGGGGGCCATCTTAGAGGTTATAATGTTACAAGTTTATCCTGGAGTAGTCACCTGGAGGATACACTGCTTAAAGCTAGATGTATTTTGGAGATAAAGATATTTATGGCCAAGTTGGACTTCTGGTTACACCTATTTTAATTTTGTTTAGCCTAAAATTACTGCAGTCATACTTTATATTATTGAAACTTGAGTTCTAAGTTATTAGTTGATGCATGTTTTTAGACTAAGTCCCAAATTAATTTTTTTAAAAGCTCCTAGTACTGACTCTAAGGGCTTTGATTTGAATACAGTCTTGTTTCATTTTGTCTTGTAAATATTAAATAACTTCTTTAACCTTGAACTTGGCTAAATTATTAAAGATATGGCTCCATAATTAACTGGCAATACAGACCAGCCAGCCAAACTCCAAATACTGGCTAGGAAATAACAATCTCCAATTGTATGCACAAAACATTTTAGCCCAGCTGAGAGAAACCAAATTTTTGGATGACTGACTGAAGTATATGGAATCCATTTGTTCCTCTAAAGATTCTAAAACAGTGTTTTTCAAGTGTGGTTCATAGACCTCTTGTACCATCAAAGACGCCCAAGGTGATTATCCAAACACAAATTCTAGGAATCCACTTCCAAACTACCGAGTCAGAATCTCTAAGTGGCAATAAAGATGGGAGAGATCCATGAATCTATACTTAAATGAACTACCCATGACCTCTGCTACATTAGGCCAGATCATTAAAGAATGATCATATTGGTCCCCTAGAAAACAGATTCTACTGAATTATATTCTAGCATCAGTGCTACTTTCCAACACTGATGAACCTTATGAGAAATAAATCTACAAGACTCGATATGTTGTATATCTAAGAATCCATGGGATAATTTCCTCAATGGTCTCAGTAGAGTTAACTCCCAAATGAATGACTTGATTCTATGTTATTGCCATTAAGAATCTTGTCACCAATCCTTTTCTTCTTCTGACTGATCACTAGAAAGGTCAAAGTCAATCTGTAGCCCACTTCTGGCCCGCCCATAAAACTTCACAGCTTGAACTTGATGTACTATTTTCATTCCTGCCTTCATTTTACTTGGCTGGCTTTATCCTCCTTTACCTCGCTTTTCCTAAAATAATTTTAATCTACTTAACCTTTCTATATTTTATGCTTCATTGTAAGTTTATTTAAAGACTTACTGGAACCAGGAGGATTAAATGATTTAAAGACATGACTATTTTGAATGAATGAATGAGAAAAGCATATATAATTTTTTTATTTTACCTTTCTAAACTCATTATTTTATCTATCTATCTATCTATCTATCTATCTATCTATCTATCTATCTATCTATCTTTTACCAAGTCTCTGAGCCAAGATCTAAGTTACTTATGTATCCTGAGCCTTCCTTGAGAAATGTTAGCTTGGAAGTACATTTATTATGTGGTTTCCCATCTATATTATTTCCCTTTAAATTTGTACTGCTTTTCCTTATAAATAATTTTACCAACTTATAGAATATACAGGAATTCTTTATGCTTTAATTTTAGAGACCTAAATGATTTTATTAAACAATTCATGAATCAGGCAGCATCCCAGCTAGCAGAGGGGCGCTACCAAGGAATTGTTTTTAAGTCACTCAAGATCTTATCATTTGAACATAGCTATTATTTTTGTTTTGGTGTATTTACTTCGAGTCACATTTTGTTAACCTATAACACTTTTCAATTTTACTCAGCAAATGTTTTCTGAGTGCTATGTGCCAGTCAGTATGTTACATACTGGGATGCAAAGATGAAGACAAAGTAATGACCTTCAGACAGCTCCCAGTCTGGCAAATTATGTCAACACGTAAATAAGTAATGCAATGCAACGTGACAAGTGTGTGGAGATCTAGAACCCTCCACAAACCAATAATCCTTAAGTCAGGACCTAAAAGATGATGAAGAGTTCTGTTGTTAACCATTGGAAAGAAAGGCATTTCACACTGTCACAGTTTGATGGCTTGAGTGGAGCAGTTACAGGGAATGAGGCCAGAGAGGTAGAGAGGGAGGGACCAGGATTGAAGGGTATTACATGCCAGGAAAAGGAATTTGGATATTCATTCTAGAGACAATTGCAAAACCAGAAAGAGTTCTAAGTGGAAGAGTAACATGATCAGATTTGCATTTCAGAAGTCATTTTGGTAGCACTAGAAAGGACTATTTGGAAGAAGGGCTGCCATTAAGACAGATAAGCCATCCGGGAGGTCATGGCAATGGTGGCAAGAGACAGTCTGAACTGTGTCAAAATAGTAAAAGTGAAGAGTCAAGGGACAAAACTGAGAAATGTTTAAAGAGAATCAACATGACTCAGTGACTATACAACAGGAACCATACAGCTCTTTCGCAGCCAGCACCAAGAGAGATGGGCATCTCTCAGGATAACTGGCACAAGCGCCGCAAGACCGGGGGCAAGAGAAAGCCCTACCACAAGAAGCGGAAGTATGAGCTGGGATGCCCCGCTGCCAACACTAAGATTGGCCCCCGCCGCATACACACAGTCCGAGTCCAGGGAGGCAATAAGAAGTACCGTGCCTTGAGGCTAGACATGGGGAACTTCTCCTGGGGCTCTGAGTGTTGTACACGAAAAACAAGGATTATTGATGTTGTCTACAACGCATCCAACAATGAACAGGTCCGCACCAAGACCCTGGTGAAGAACTGTATTGTGCTCATTGACAGCACACCGTACCGACAGTGGTACGAGTCCCACTATGCACTGCCTCTGGGCCGCAAGAAGGGGGCCAAGCTGACGCCCAAGGAGGAAGAGATTTTAAACCAAAAACGATCAAAGAAAATTCAGAAGAAATATGATGAAAGGAAAAAGAATGCCAAAATCAGCAGTCTTCTGGAGGAGCAATCCCAGCAGGGCAAGCTTCTTGCGTGCATTGCTTCAAGACCAGGCCAATGTGGCCGAGCAGATGGCTACGTGCCAGAGGGCAAGGAGCTAGAGTTCTATCTGAGGAAAATCAAAGCCCGGAAAGGCAAATAAATCTCCCTCCTATCTTCGGTCATGTAATAAAGGTGTTTATTGTCCTGAAAAAAAAAAAACAAAAAACAAAACAGGAACCATACAATAGGGGGCCAGGTGGGAGCAAGGTAGGAAAACTGAATCTTAAGTGATTTCAAAGCTTCTAGTTTAGGCTGCTGGAATGACAACATTGCCATTAACTCAGAAAGGAAACATCTGTTAAAAAGAGTAGAAACAGGATTGTGGGGGAAGGGTAGAGACTAGTGAGAAGATGAGAATTATCTGAGACATCATCCAATTTGAAGTGCTAATGGGGCTCAGAGAGACATCCTTTGTGGCACTTGCATATACAGAGTTGGTAGAGATTTGGAGAAAGAAATTTGGGAGCATTCCATAAACAGCTGGTAATTAAAACTTGCTAAGCCTTTGTTAGGGCTGATTTAATGTGTACTGGAGGGAGGAGGGGAGAAGGCAGTAAAAACCTGATGGAAATGGATGGAATGGTTAACGAGGCACAAGGAAACAGAACCAGCACAGACTGGAGCCAAGATTTGGCTATAACTACAAAGACATACAAAGCCACAGGAGAGACTTCTTTAATTCAAGATGAGAGAGGCTAGAGTATATTTTTAGTTCACAGAACAAGCACTTACACTTACAGCAGACAAGGATGAGAGAAAGGAGAGAGGAATTAACCAGTGGAGTAAGAACACAAGGGGGGAAAGGGATGGGATCAAGAGACAGATGCAGAAATCACCCTGGAATTGGGGAGGAAATGCTTCTCGTAAGAGGAAAGGGAAGAAAGAGAAAATGGGTAGTGACAGAAATAATATTACAAGCGTGGAGTGGAGGTTTAAGGACCTTCAGATACATTAGCTTCTTGATGCTCAGGAGATGATGTCACCTGCTGGTCATGGACCGGGTGGGCAAGGTTCTCAGAAGAATCATAGAGTGTGGGGCACCTGGGTGGCTCAGTTGTTAAGCGACTGCCTTCGGCTCAGGTCATAATCCCAGGGTCCTGGGATCGAGCCCCACATTGGGCTATCTGCTCGGTGGGAAGCCTGCTTCTCCCTCTCCCACTCCCCCTGCTTGTGTTCCCTCTCTCACTCTCTCTCTCTCTCTGTCAAATAAATAAATAAAATCTTAAAAAAAAAAAAAAAGAATCATAGAGTGTGAGTGGAGCTACCACAGGAAGGGAAGAAAGCACCCACCAATGGCAAGGGAAAGATCGCCCAGCACCATCCAGGCATCATTGCAAATTTACAATAGTAGTGAATTGATTTATGATTTGCTTCTAGCCATACTTGGCCAACTGAGTAAAAAGGAAGAGAACCCATATGTAAGCACTGATTCAGAGTTAGGAACTATTTTTAATTTTTGGTAAGACAGGGAACAATACATAACAACCTTTAATGATAAAAGCTAGTTTGCAGGATGGCCGAAAATTTAGGGAGTGATAAACAATGTGAGGCCTCCCCCTTCACTTCAAGGAGTGCAGCAGAATGTGTGCTCTCCATAGGCAGGCAGAGTTCAGAAACAAGGAGTGCAAGCTGTCTCTGCAAGCAGGCAAATCTGAAAAAGGATCTAGAAGAAGTTAAGCATGCTTAGATCTTCTTCCAAAATTCATCATCTAGGTAAGTCATTCCTTGTCTCCTAAAACGAATCCATGCAGGAACAGAAGCCAGGAAATTTTATTCTAGTGGAGGTCTGGCCACAGGGAGGAAGAAGAGGAGAGAAAGTGTCCCTTGTGCCTTAACAGAAGCTAGAGAAAAACAGGGGATAGAAACTGAACATGCTAGTGAGAGTGATTCTAGTGACTGTCCAGCCTAGAATAGGAAGGAAACACAGACAAGAGAGGCTGATGGACATAAAAAAGAGAACTGCAAAGGGTGATGATATATAAGAACAGGTTTGATAGGAGTGAGGTAGATTTGGTGGAAAAGAGGGAGTTTGATAGTCCGATTTTTCTCAGCAAGTAAAGGAGCTCAGAACTTCAGAAAGCAAGCAGTTCTGATGACAGAAACAGGAGGGTGAAGTGGGCGTGGCTGCAGGTCACACTGCAGTTGAAAACATCAAGAAACTAAGAGGTGAGGTACTGGATAGGCTGACTACATGGACACTCAGATAACTCCCAATGTTGGCAAGACTCAGTGTAGAGAAGAAGACAGTCAAATACCAGAGTCCTTAAAGAATGTGAAGCAATGAACTACACTAGGTAAGTAGATGACACTAGCTGCTGGGATGATCCTAGCAACAAGTACGGGGATAGGTAACATAAATGTTGGATAAGCCTGGAGAAGACTTTGTTTCTAGTCTGCAAAAAAAATGCCTTAGTAACAACAGGAGAGCATTAAGAGAATGCATTCATTGCCTCTCTCCCCTGTTATCACTGGACCAAAAAGAATGAGCAACTTTAACTCAGGGCCTACGAATGTGAAACCTCCACTCTTCCATACTGTCTTCTTGAGTGTCCAGGATAAAACAGAATGATAGAGGAGTGGTAAAGGACCATGGATATCTTTCCAAATCATGTTCCCTTACAGTATACCAGGTCATGTTCCTACATAGTACATCCACTCCAAGGAAGTCTCGATAGCCAGAGAAGAAGACCTACAACACAAAAACCTGTTTAACTTGCATAAACCAAGACTTTCCTAATGATGTGATTAAAAGAGTTGCCCAACGGTTATTAGTGAGTTAGTAATACAATCCAGGTCCTTCTGAATATGAATCCAGGGGTCTTTCCAAGCATCCAGCTGTGCTTTACCTGTGTTCCTTGGAGTCAGGTGCTGAGAAGATACCTCAGAAGCCACCAGATGAGATAAAGAGGAGACCGGGTAGGTGGAGCTCCAGGTATACCCTGCCATTTCACTCAAAACAGCTTTGCCTTTGTCTGTTTTATATATCGGTGTTCCATTTAAAGTTTGAAATTATTTAATGTTTTAAAATAGTCTACTAGGCAGATGCATGTTTAAGATGGAAAATCATACTTTGATATAGCTAGTTGGGTGATTTTGTTTGGATCAAAAGCTCTAACCACCCAAACAAATTAGAGGCTCCTTAAAGGTCAGAATTTTGTCTTAAACTTCTTTGAATCTACTGTTACCCCTCTTACCAAGGGGTTTACACAAAATAGATGACCAGAAAAAATATTTATGAATGACAAGTTTGATGCCTAGACACTTTATTACTTAGTGGCCTTGCCTAGACACTTTATTACTTAGTGGCCTCTTCCCAAATGTCTCCATTAATAAACAGAAGACATAGGGAAAAGTCTTGTGCTAACAAAGGATCTTCATTTTCTCTGAAGTGTGAGTGTAAGGTGGGGCCCTTGAGAACAAAGCAAGTCTTGTTTATCAGCCAATGTGTTCCAACACCTGAGCAAGACAGGAAGCATGAGATGGGACCTGTGGTTGGAAGGTCAGAGCTCAGCCCCTTCAGTGGCCCAGAAACTAGACCCCATGAATATAAACAGAGAAAAATTAGTTCAGAGTGCCTAAGGAATTTCTCCTTTATTTTTACAAGAATCAGTACCACATGGTAGAAGGGAATGAGATAGACATAGACATAAAACCTGTTCCATGACTTAATAACTATGTGACTTTGGTTAAGTTCCTTAAACTGCCCCATCTTCAGTTTATTCATCCGTAAAATGGGGTGAACACTACATGCCTCACAGAGATGCTGAAGATTAAACAAGGTAATGTGTTTAACATGCATTGCACTATATAGTATCTCTACATAGTGCACGTAGTTATTTCTCAATAAGCAGTAGCATTATGTAAGAAACAGCGCAAGGTATAGTAGGAAAGATTGGTTTTCGGTGCCAGGGAGGATGGGAGGGACACACTGAATCTAATCTCTATCTTTGGCTCTACCACACTGATGGTGGGTCCCCTGTTCTTTATATGTATAGTAAGTTGGCGACACCTAATTCCCTCACCAAGTGATAGATCCCTGAGAAGGATTAGAGATCTGGAATCTTTTCTTTCATTTTTTTCATCTTTCCACAACAATGCAATGCTCATAAACCCATAACCCATGTAGTCTAGGTTGTAAATCATGCAGCATTTAAGAAAGCAATTGCTAAATCTAATTTCCAGCTTTATTTTCTTCTTTCAAAATTAGCCATTATTTCATATTTTCCAGCACCGCATCATCCCTGAGAGCCTCATATTCTTCCCTGTGAACTGGTCCCCGCCATCTTGTCTCCTCCATCATATCTCCCCCTCTGTCCTCTCAACCCAGCACATCCTCCATTGCACACAGTCCCCCAGGTGGACAGTGTATCCTTTGAATTTCCTCAAAGCTGGAAAAGAAGAAGCCGAGTGGTACTGTCTAAGGCTTTTCTGTTCTTGTCACATGGGGTATGGGAAAGGCTGTTTACCCCTACATGGAAATGATTCTTTCTTCTTTTTTTTTTTAAGATTTTTTATTTTTATTTATTCATGAGAGGCAGAGGGAGAAGCAGGCTTCCCGCTGAGCAGGGAGCCTGATGCGGGACTCAATCCCAGGACCCTGGGATTGTGACCTGAGCCAAAGGGACGCTTAACCATCTGAGCCACCCAGGCGCCCCAGAAATGATTCTGTACTATCACCAAGAGATGATATTATCTTGTCTTCTCTACCCAGGGTCTATGAATTTGTAATTTTGTGCCTGTGTGAACTCAAAGCATAACAACACTTGGCTTACGAGCTCACACTCTGCTCCCTAAACATATACCATGGCATGGGCTGAGAAACAGGCATGTTTTTACTAATTCTTCCACTTACTAGGTTTTGTTTTGTTTTGTTTTGTTTGTAATTCACAGAGACACCGTTTGTGTTAGGGACAGCTCTGGCATTGCTGAAGAGTTCATTCTAGGGCAGTGGTTCTCAAACTTTGATTCACTTTTATCTTTAGAGGAACCATATGCCAAATCAAATCAGAATCTCTGGAGGTAAGATTGAAGCATCAGTATTTAAAAATCAAAACCAAAAAAAAAAACCCCAAAAACAAACAAACAAAAACATCTCATGTGATTACACTGCATACCCAAGTTTAAGGAACAGTGTTCTAGGGCAGTGCATCTCAAACTTGAACTATATAAGAATCCCCTAAAGAGGTTTGAAAAATTCTAATTCTTAGTCCCTATACTAATTATATCATAATCTATGGGGCCAAAGAGTCAATATCTTTTAAAACACTCTGTGTGATTCTATGTGGCCCATTTAAGAAGTACTGTTCTGTCAAGAGAATAACAAACCACAGACTGGGAGAAAATATTTGTAAAGCATATATCTAAGAAAGGACAACTACCCAAAATATACAAAGAACTCATAACTCAACAGTAAGAAATTGAACAACCCAATTAAAAATTGGACAAAAATCTGAACAGACACCCCAGCAGATGGCAAATAAGCATATGAAAAGATGTTCAACATCACATGTCAATACATCTCAGTTCCAACCAGAGATAATTCTCAATCCAGCTCTGAAACCAGCAATTATTTAAACTGTATGGAACTAGAGAAAGAGGAGGAAGGTGAGAAGGCAGAAAACAAGGAGGAAAAACATCCTATAAAGACTTTGGTTGAAGTATAGATGTACCATCCTTAAAGGATCAAGTGGCCAATACCCCTTCCAGGAAAAGATGATCCAGCAATTCTCAAAACACAACTCCTCACACCTACATCACACACAGATTCCTGGGCCCCACCTAGACTTGCTGAATCTGAATCAATAAACATGAGGTAGAGAAATGAGAATTACTTTAGCAAGCATGCCAGAAGATTCACATGCCCAAAATATGTCTGTAAAATACTGATTTAGAGGAAAGCGAGTTCTACTCTCATAATGCCAAGTCATATAGCTCTCTTTTCAACTACCTGGAAAAGTAAAGCTTAAGTCTCTGATGGCAGAATGAGAACAAAGCTCCAGCTGCCCTGAATGGAATTTGACACACAGTGCCCTTCCCAGGACTGAAGGATAAAGATTCCTATCATTCAGACATTTTACTGAATTGCACCCAGATGAGACCCAATCAGCTTACAGTAAGAGATGCCATGAAAAACAGGAATTTGGGGTGCCCAGGTGGCTCAGTTGGTTAAGCGTCTGCCTTTGGCACAGGTCGTGATCCCAGGGTCTTGGGATCAAATCCCACATCAGGCTCCCCGCTTAGCAGAGAGCCTACTTCTCCCTCTCCTCCCTGCTCCTGCTCTCTCTCGCTATCTCCATCTCTCCCTCTCCAATAAATAAATAAAATCCTTAAAAAAACAAAACAAAACAGGAATTTGTTCTATCTCCTGCAATGAAGGCTTTGAAGATGTTGCTGATTTAGAAAATGTATTCTCTTTGTAAGACACTCAGGAGACATTTCTTTCTTACGTTGTAAATAGTGGTCCATCTTCTGAACAATTAGATTTTTTTTTATCTTTGGAGGAACTGAATTGCTTAAGTAATCAGAATTACCTCTGTACATTGACCAGTAGAACATTTACAGTTTAGTCTGAGGCTTATGCCCATCAAACGCCTAGAATTTAATAATGTGTATTTCTGAGTTAATTTCAGTCCTAACTCTTTTTATGATTTCTCCTTTTTCCCCCTTGCCTTTTTCACCTACTTCCAATTTGTTATCTTTCTTTTATGTATCCTTATAAGCCACTTTAAAACACCTTTTTGAAACAAAGCATGTTCTAGGCAAATAGATGGGTAGACAGAAAGATATAATCCTTACGGACCTCATTTTCCTCAGTTATAAATGAGGGATTCAGACCAGGTGATCATTAATGTATTCTTCCAGGTCTAAAGCCCAAAATGCTTACATAAGTTTTGGTACAAGAATGAAATCTTCTTTTAAACATACCATATTTCTAATGTGTTCTTGCAACATTTTGCTAACCAAGAGCTTAGTCAGAAAAGTGAAGGAATATCAATTTCAGAAAGGATTTTATATCTACATAATGTAACTGCTTTTCACTCCATCTGATTTTAGGATAGTGCTTTATGACTCTATGAAACCAACTGAAAAAGAGAAAAACTACAGTGTCAGTAAAAAAAAAAATCTTAATTTTAATCAACTTTGCTTATTCCACCATCTTCCCCCATATTTTTAATCTTGTTGTTCCATCTTTTCCTTCTACCAGTAGATATAGATATGAAATTTTTTAGAGGCAATAGTTACAAAGTTTTGATTTTCAGACTATAACATCAAATATCGTGAATGTATTCACAGTACATTATATGCTTACAAATAGTTAAAATGATACATATTATGTATATTTCACCACCATTTTTTAAAAAAACAAAAGTTAGCCATTATCAATCACAAGAGGTTGCTACCTTTAAACCTTACCCTGTGCGTTAATATCTTTGTATTATTCTTTTCTAATTTATGTTTGAATATTTCCTATATTCAAAAAACTATAAAATGGCAGTGTTAATTTGTAAATTCTAATTTCTTTTCAATAATGTTGCTATCTAAAGAAACATAAACAGCAGTTCACAGAATACAGCTGCCACAGAATTACCAGGGAGATACTGTTTTCTCCTAAATAATTTAGACACTTTTTAAATTTATTATCATTAACTTATTTGAATAACATTCGAGAGTGTTTCCTAGGATATACTTTCACTCCAAAACACTTCAGTGAGACTTCCATAAATCATCATCCCTGCCTAAATAACCCACTAGGTCTATTTTCAGCCCCTCTGTCCAAACATTAAGATCTTATTCACATTCCCTAAACAAAAGTCTGCTTTGTTTTACCTCAAAAAAAAAAAAAAAGTGTAAAGTCGTATATGTAGATATAAATGTAGCTAGACAGAGACACAGACATAAAGGTGACTGTTACTGCCAGATTGAAAATCCGCATTTAGCAAGCATGGGAAGCATGGAAAACTCAAAAAGGTGAGAGACAGTAGGAGAGAATTTAACCTGATCTTTATCAAGACCTTTTGTGTTTTGCAAGGTGTTTGAAATAGAAAGTCTCATTGAATTCTTGTCCTCCAGTCTCAAACCAACAACACACCACTGGCACTTGAGACAGACTTGCACATCTCTTTCCTCTGTCCTCCTTCTACCTACTTTAATACCTTAGCCCTAGTTCTAAACTGTTGGTTCTGTGGTGTCACTTCAGGCCCCACATTTGACCTCTTCAGATACGGCATTTGGACCTTTCCTGTAACAGAGAAAAAGCAGCACAATGCAGCCTCACCACCTGCTTCCTGCTGACCCCAAAAAGGCTGAATGAACGTACAGTTCCACCCACTACACCTTCTCTGAAGCAGGCTTATTTTTTTTTTTTAAGATTTATTTATTTATTTGAGAGAGCGAGCACAAGCGGAGGGAGGGGCAGAAGGAGAGGGAGGGAAATCCTCAAGCACTCCCCGCTGAGTGGGGAGCCTGAGGCAGGGCTTGATTCCAGGACCCTGAGATCATGACCTGAGCCGAAATCAAGAGTTGGTCGGGTCGCCTAACCGATTGAGCCACCCAGGAGCCCCAAGGCAGGCTTATTTTTTCACGTGTGTCTGCTGACGGAAAGCACCACTCTGACCAAACAACAACCTACCCTAAAGGCAAAAGGAGAACTGGCCCCTTTCTGTACTTGCAACAAGTGGAATGTTGGAAATGATGGAATATTTTGGAAAACCACAGAACTAGAAGTAGCAGTCACCGGTCTCCCAATCCACATCACGGTAAATTCAAGAATCCTGTGGAGTTTTATAGACTTGACCTTGGTCCCACCCAAAATGGTCCCATGTAAGTGCATTAAGTGGACAGAGGCTCCTTCTTAGGAGCCAGCCACACAAGAAACCCTCTATACACATTACTGATTCTTCCCTTGGCCTTCTGTCTCTCATGGTTGGACCCCATACGCTACCACTGATCAAACAGTCCCGCCCTCCATTTTATACTTGGGTTCTCTCATTAGCCCAGATTTGAGATGTAAAGAATGTGAGCCTTCTTAATACTCCCAACCTACACTTCAAATAAATTTAACTGGCTGTCAAACCTTACTTTATCAAGTTATCACTACCGGAGACTTCATTTCATATAACTCATGGTTATTTATAAGACTTTATATTAAAGCAAACACCCGAAACAGGAAAAAGAAAGAGCAATAAACAGATTTTAAATATATAGACTAAAGCCTATAAGAATAGCTTCTTTCAAAGTCCTTCTGAAGTCTTACATTGAAACAATCATTAATACAAGTTAATTCACTAGCATAATGACAATTAAAAGTTGTTACAAATAAGAAAAATGAGCAAGTCACATTGTTACAAATATTTTTGTTGCCCTTTTAAAGATTTGTGAAATATAAGGTTGAACACAGTAATTTAATGTCTTTTAAACTGTCACCTAAATATCATGTTCCTTTTAAAATTACAACCTCTCTTAGTCCTAATGAATCATAAATCCATTACTGTTAAACTCATGACTGATTCTAGGCTAAAGAGCACCCCATAGTTGGCTTACATTTTATTATGCCCCGTTAAATTGCTTTTGCTATGTTCTTTCAAATTTTTTAAAGTGTGTTTTTCATTGAATATGCAGTAATTTTATATAGTTAGAAAAGAGGCAATTTTTTAAATGAAAATCTTAAGTTTTATTTCAGGATGCACAAGCTTCATCTTAATCGTCTTTATTAGACTGGTGCTTAGCATAGAGCCTGGCATATTACTGGCATCTAATAAATGCTGATTGAATTAAGAAAAAATGTTTTTCACACAATCAATTCCTGTATATATCTATGCTAAAGTTGTGCTATGATCATGACACTATTCTCTAGGCCTGCCCATGAAAGACTTGAAACTTCTAAGAGGGCTGTTCAGTTTTGCTTTTTTGCTTTCTTCTGGTTTGTTTTCCTCTTAGTGTGTTTAAGATGACATATTTCTTTAACCCTAAAGTTATATGGATTATAAAGGAAACATCAATTTAATAATAGCTTTTCAGGTGAAAAAAGAAAAAAAAGGAACTACCCAAGTGAATGTATACATCGATTTTATTATGTATCCCAATCTTACAAATGTGAAAACACAAAAACTTTGTGTCTTGGAACCCAGTAGATAAAGCATAATGGTGGTGACTTGTCATGTTATTATGAACTGTCTTTGTTCTGTTTTCCAGCCCATCAAATGAACTTATGATGGAAGGTGTTCTCATGATGCTGTTTGGGAGAAGTGTAGGGGCAGTACAGAGAGTGTGGTGGGTTTTTCTACTCATGACACTGTTTGGAGGAAGTCTATGGGAAGTATTAGATCAAAGGCTATATCTTCCCATAGCCTTTTGTTCAGTGTCTATTGTACCATGGATTCCTAACAAATGTGAAATAGCAAGCATCTCATGCAACAAGGGAAAGGGTAATACTTTTCACCAAGCACAAGTACCAAGAGTACCTTGAAAGAGAATTTTGAAATGTGTATATGGAAATTTATATAATGGAGTTGTTTTTATCTAAATAATTATGAGAGGAATTAAAGTTTAAATTGCTCAGATTTCTCCTTCCTTATAACCCAGTCTAAATGACTCTATTTTGAAAACTTGAAGTTCAAACAATTATCAGGTTTATAAAGGCAGGTAAAAATAGCCTGGAAGAATAATAAGGAATGGAGAGACGAAGAAAAGAAGAGAGAATCAAAGGTAAAATATAGGTTAAAAAAGTTCTTGGGAGTTCTAGGACATTCTAATACAAATCATCAATTGTTACTTGTCCAACACAAAATGCCTGCCCTGCATTTATTTCTGGAATTGTAAATGGCCTGAAATAAACATCCTAACAAGGCGCATGAAACAAAGCATAAAAATGCTGTCACTGAGTCTCCTAAACAAGATGCTTTATTATGCCCAGATGATTTTTAATTCAACTTTTAATTCTTCTCTGCCTTTGAGCATGCTTCTGAGTTGTTTTTCCCTAATAAGAGTTTTCATATATCCAGGAAATGCAAGCTAATTTTAATTTCCATCTAAGCAAATCAAAGAGGAAGATAAGCATGATCCTGAAAATAAAATAATATGATGTATCCCAAATTCTCATCTAAATGATAGAAGGCTGCTACTATTTTTATTTGTGAATGTGAATAAGCAAAAGTTGATTATACAACAGTTGGAAAGAAAAGATTTTTTAAAAATTTCCATCATCTACTTACTTAATGCCACTATTTATATTACATTTAGAATGATTTTGTTAGTAGAAATTCTTTGTAGCAAATATAATTCTCAAATGCTTATCTGCTCTAAATAGAAAGCAACTGTGTTTGAATAATGATCATAGTCCCACTGGCACAATTCCTAATTTTTTATTCCAATTAATGATTATTGGAATACAAAGGTGATGGTTTTTTATAAACAGAGCTCTGATTTAGTAATGAAAATAAACATTCAGTATATCAATGTAGAAATTACATATTCATTCTAGTATAAACCGTCAGAAGATCATTTAATTCATTCCCCAGGTTTCTATGTAAATGATGCAAAATAAATTATAGTTGATGATGTTCTTAAACATATCTAGTGGAGATTCTACTTTTTTTTTAAGATTTTATTTATTTGACAGAGAGACAGCGAGAGAAGGAACACAAGCAGGGGGAGTGGGAAAGGGAGAAGCAGGCTTCCTGAGGAGCAGGGAGCCCAATGCGGGGCTGGATCCCAGGACCCTGGGATCATGACCTGAGCTAAAGGCAGACACTTAATGACTGAGCCACCCAGGCACCCCAGATTCTACTTTCTTGAACAATAATTAGTTCTAGTGACACATTTCTGAGAATTCTTAAAAAAAAGTAATCTACCCCTGGCTAATCTAAATCCCTTCTGAAATGTTAATCCTATTTTTTTCTCTATTGTCAAGAAGAGCCCAACTGGTAAAACTCTCTAAAAATGCATTTATCGGGACGCCTGGGTGGCTCAGTCGTTAAGCGTCTGCCTTCAGCTCAGGTCATGACCTCAGGGTCCTGGAATCGAGTCCCACATTGGGCTCCTTGCTCAGTGAGGAGCTTGCTTCTCCCTCTCCCTCTGCTGCTCCCCCTGCTTGTGCTCTCTCTCTCTCTGACAAATAAATAAAAATCGTTAAAAAAAGAAAAATGCATTTATCTTCTTCAATATGCACCAAACAAGACTGTGATATGAAATCAAGAAAGGTTTTTTTTTGTCTTAGCTTCTAAGTTATCTAAGGATAAGGTGTGTCATTACATCTCCATAACCCTGGGTGAGACTACAGGTATGTAGATGTGCATATTTGTATACAATGCTTACATCCTGAGTTAGTTGTTTTGTTGTTGTTGTTGTTGTTTTTCATGGATACTTCACTTGAAAAAATCCTTTTCTGAGTGCCTTGAGTATTACAGCTATAGGGTACATTGGAAAAGAGCTACAAAACATTACTCACAGTTATTGTTCCCCAAATAAGTAAAACAAGAGTTGGGAGGATTTAGAGCGTATCACTATCAGAGTTTCTCCTCCACCAGAATTATTCTGAGAGAGTAAAAAAAAAAAAAAAAAAAAAAAAAAGATTACATCTATAACTGGAAAAAGTTTGATCATGAGGGTTTTTTTTTTTTATCCCCAGGAATTGAAGAATACATTACAACTTCTTTGAAATCAGTAAGGTGGATTATTACCTAAGGTTAAACAAACATCCAGAATTGAGCCTTGAAGGAAAAGCTACCTGGGATTTGAAGCCAATTTAGGATTCACAGAGGATAGAGAAGAAAATAAAGCTTTTAATGTGTATAGTAAAAAGAAAGGAGGAAAGAAAGAATGACAAATATCACATGAGAAAGAACACCTGTATATATCAGAAACTTTGTTTTGATTCAACAGGCTGCTCTACAATACTTCAAAGTTTTGGAATTTATTTAATACTTAAGTTTTAGCAATTTTAAGAAAGTTGGTATTTTTTTTAAGTAATGTCTACAGCCAAGGTGGGGCTCAAACTCATGACTCCAAGATCAAGAGTCGCATGCTTTTCCGACTGAGCCAGCCAGGAACCCCTGTATATTTTTAATTGTAAGTAATTTGTGGTTAATATTTCTAAAAATTTTCTCCAGTGAGAATGAGCAATCTAAAATACCCTGCCACCATCATGACACTGAATGTGTACTACAGTAATAGCTCCAGTGAAGAGAAATCTCACCACTAGACTATAGAAACCGCAAGATAACTTATAACTGAGAAATGGCACTTCAGAACTGTAATAAATTTTAGGATTCTGTTTTCTATTTTTGTAAAAAATGTCATTGGGATTTTGATATGAATTGCACTGAATCTGTACGTTGTGTTTGCCAATCCATGAACACAATTTCTTTGTATCTTTTTAGATTTCTTTCATCTATGTTTTACAAATTTCAGTATACAAGTCTTTCACCTTCTTTGGTAAGTTTATTCCTAAGTATTTGATTCTTTTTGGTACTATTGTAAATGGGATTGTCTCTTAATTTCCTTTTCAAATGGTTCATTGTCAGTGTATAGAAACACACTGTGTTTCTTTGTGTTGGGTTTGTATCCTGCAACTTTAATAAATTCATTTATTAGTTCTAACAATTTTTTGTGCAGCTTTAGAGTTTTCAATATATACAATGTAAAATTCATATGGGAACCACAAAAAACCCCAAATAGTCAAAACAATCTTGAGAAATAAAAATAAAGCTGGAAGCATTACACTTTCTGATTTTAAAATATATTGAAAAGCTACAGTAATTAGAACAGTATAGTGCTGGCATAAAGATAGACATGTAAATCACTGGCACAGAATAGGAAAATAAACCAAACATGTATAGTCAACTGACCTTCAACAGGGTACCAAGAATACATAATAAGGAAAGGACAGTCTTCTCAAACAAATGATGTGGGGAAAACTGTATATCCACATGCAAAAGAAAAGGACACAGTCCTGGGACGCCTAGGTGGCTCAGTCGTTAAGTGTCTGCATTGAGCTCAGGTCATGATCCCAGGGTCCTGGGATCGAGCCCCGCATTGGGCTCCCTGCTCCGCGGGAAGCCTGTTTCTCCCCCTCCCACTCTCCCTGCTTGTGTTCCCTCTCTCACTGTGTCTCTCTCTGTCAAATAAACAAAATCTTAAAAAAAAAAAAGACACATTCCTTCCCTTCTAGAGTCTTTGAATGGCCTAATAATTAAATTGATATAAGACAGATTAATGGTAAAAAATAAATTTAATTTCATATGTACATGAGCTCATAAAAATATGACTCAAACAAATGACCAAAGCAAACAGCTTTCATACCTTTTAGACAGAGAAATAATGAATTTTTGAAAAACTGACAAAACAGAGAAGTTTGAGCTTGGGGTAGTAAATTAGCGAAGAAGTAACAAGGTTTGTTTATATAGCATTCACAGGTTATATAATTCCTTATCTTTGGTAATAAAGATGTCTTTATTAAATTCCTTATCTTTGGTAATAAAGATGTCTTTCTTTTCTCTGGTACAAGGAGGGTACCTTCCAGATGGGAAATGTATTTTCTGCATTCAGGAGAACAAAGAAAGACGAGTGCATTTTTCTTGCAACAGCTGTTTCTTGAGTAACTTTAATTCAAAATAATCAAAATGCCAGAGTCAGTTTAGCATCCAACTCTTGGTTTCGGCTCAGGTCATGATCTCAGGGTCCTGGGATCAAGCCCTGCATCAGGCTCCATGCTCAGTGCACAGTCTACTTGAGATTCTCTCTCCCTCTCCCTCTGCCCCGCCTGCTTGTGCTCTCTCTCTCTCTCTCTCTCAAATAAATAAATAAATCTTTTTAAAAAATAATTAACATGTCAAAGTGGAATATTTTTGGGTAGCTTGCCCTGAACCCCATCACACTATAGGCAAAAATCAACTCAATATGGATTAAAGGCTTAAATGTAAGACCTGAAACTGTAAAACACCTAGAATAAAACATAGGGGAAAAGCTTCAAGACATTGGCCTTAACAATGATTTCTTGAATATGACACTAAAAACACAGGCAAAAAAATCAAAAATAGGCAAGTGGGGCTACATCAAACTACAGTGTTTCTGTACAGCAAACAAAACAATCAACAGAATAAAAAGGCAACCTACAGAATGGGAGAAAATATTTCCAAACCATATATCTGGTAAGGGGTGAGTATCCAAATATACAAGGAACTCATATAACTCAATAGCAAACAAACAGAAATAACTAGATGAAAAAAAAAATGGGCAAAGGACCTGAATAGACATTTCTCCAAAGAAGACACACACAAGATTAAGAGGTATATGAAAAAATGTTCAACATCACTAATTATCAGGGAAATGCAAATCAAAACCATAATCAGATATCACCTCACATCTGTTAGAATGGCTACTATAAAAAAAAAAAAAAAGGATAGCAAGCGTTGGCAAGGATGTGAAGAAATTTCAACACTTGTACCCTATTGGTGGAAATTTAAAAAGGTTTTTCCACTATGGACATTCCTCAGAAAATTTTAAATAAAGCTACCATATGATTTAGCAATAATAATTTAGAAGAACTGCAATATAGATCCTGAAGAGATATTCACAGTCCCATTCAACACATCATTCACAACAGCCAAGATGTAGAAACAAGCTAAATGTCCAATGACAAATGACTGATGAAAGAAAATGTGGTATGTACACAGAATGGAATATTGATTGGCCTTTTAAAAAAAGGAAATGAGGGGCGCCTGGGTGGCTCAGTTGGTTAAGCGACTGCCTTCGGCTCAGGTCATGATCCTGGAGTCCCAGGATCGAGTCCCACATCAGGCTTCCTGCTCAGCGGGGAGTCTGCTTCTCCCTCTGACCCTCTGACCCTCTGACCCTCTTCACTCTTGTGCTTTCTATCTCTCATTCTCTCTCTCTCTCAAATAAATAAATAAAATCTTTAAAAAAAAATAAAAAATAAAAAATAAAAAAAAGGAAATGTTACCCATATGCAATTACATAAATGAACCTGAGGACATTATGTTAAGTAAAATAAGCCAGTCGCAAAAGGACAAATATTGCATGATCCATTTATATGAGAAATCTAAAATAGTCAAACTCATAGTAGCAGAGTAGAATGGTGGTTTCCAGGGTGCTGGGGAAGGGAGCAGTGGGAGTTGCTGTTCAGCAAGTATAAAGCTTCAGTTATGCAAGATGAATAAGTTCTAGAGATGTGTACAACACTGTGCCTGTAGTTAACAATACAGTATTGTACACTTTAAAACTTTTTTAAGAGGGCAGATCTCATGCCAAGTGTTCTTACCACACACACCCACACAGAACTGTAATAAAACCCATTTACAGCAAACCTAATTATTATAAGAAGATATATATATATGCACGTGTGTATACATACATATGTGTTATATGTAGAGCTAGAGTTCTGAACGTGTTTCTTTTATGTTTCTTAGAAATGAAAATTGAGTAGTACTTTTTGAAAATCACAACAGACTCAAGCACTGACTTTTTTTTTTTTTTTTAAGATTTTATTTATTTATTTGACAGAGAGAGAGAGAGCATGAGAGCAGGAACACAAGCAGGGGGAGTGGAAGAGGGAGAAGCAGGCTTCCTGCCGAGCAGGGAGCCCGATATGGGACTCGATCCCAGGATCCCGGAATCATGACCTGAGCCGAAGGCAGACGCTCAACGACTGAGCCACCCAGGCACCCTCAAGCACTGACTTTTGACATATGATTGGTAGCTCTTTATAAACATTTCTAAGAGAACTTATAGAAGGAATGGACATTCAGAACTATATTTCTACACACAAGTATATACACATAAACATATATGGAAAGATATATACGTATACACAACATACACACACATATGTAAATATACATATATATGCTTGCACACATATAAATGCATATAAATAAATGTACATACCACAGGTCAAATCAAAGCTAAATGAAATAAATATCACATCATAATATGACATTATAAATGACATCAATATCCCCTTCACCATGCTCTATCCTACTAAAAGGGGCATTTTTTTCAAGTTTTTATTTTAATTTCAGTTAGTTAGCTTACAGTGTTATATTAGTTTCAGGTGTACGACATAGTAATTTAACACTTCCATACATCACCCTGTGCTCATCATAACAAGCATATATGTATGTGTGTGTATGTATATATATGTACATATATACACACATATATATGAATATATATATGAATTAGTGTTTTTGTATTCTTTGGGTAAATATCCAGGAGTGCGATTGCTGGATCATAGGGTAGTTCTATTTTTAACTTTTGAAGAACCTCCATACAGTTTTCCCACAGTGGCTGCACCAGTTTGCATTCCTACCAACAGTGCATAAGTATTCCTTTTTCTCCACATCCTTGCCAACACCTGTCGTTTCTTGTGTTGTTGACTTTAGCCATTCTGACAGGTGTGAGGTGATAGCTCATTGTAGTTTTGATTTGTCTTTTCCTGATGATAAGTGATGATGAGCATCTTTTCATGTCTGTTGGCCTTCTGTATGGCTTCTTTGGAGAAATGTCTGCTTATGTCTTCTGTCCATTTTGTAATTGGTTTATTTGCTTTTTGGGTATTGAGCTGTATACATTTTTTATATATTTTGGATACTAACCCTTTATCAGATATATCATTTGCAAATATCTCCTCCTATTCCATCAGTTGCCTTTTTGTTTTGTTGATTGTTTCCTTTGCTGTGCAGAAGCTTTTTATTTTGACATAATCCTAATAGTTTATTTTTGTTTTTGTTTCCCTTGCCTCAGGAGAAATATGTAGAAAGAAGTTGCTATGGCTACGATTGATGTCAAAGAAGCTACTGCCTGTGTTCTCCTCTAGGATTTTTATGGTTTCAGGTCTCACATGTAGGTCTTTAATCCATTTTGAATTTATTTTTGTGTATGGTATAAGAAAGTGGTCAAGTTTCTTTCTTTTGCATGTTGCTGTCCAGTTTCCCAACACCTTTTGTTGAAGAAAGTGTCTTTTTCCCATTGGATATTCTTTGCTGCTTTGTCCAAGATTAACTGACCATATAATTGTGGGTTTATTTCTGGATTTTCTATTCTGTTCTATTGATTTATGTGTCTACTTTTGTGCCAGTACTATCCTGTTTTGATCACTACAGCTTTGTAATATAACTTGAAGTCCAGAATTGTGATGCCTTCAGCTTTGTTTTTCTTTTTCAAGATTGCTTTGGCTATTCAGGGTCTTTTGTGGTTTCATACAGATTTTAGAATTATTTGTTCTAGTTGTGTGAAAAAATGCTGTTGTATTTTGATAGGGATTGCATTAAATGTGTAGATTGCTTTGGGTAGTATAGGCATTTTAACAATATTTGTTCTTCCAATCCATGAGAATGGATTATCTTTCCATTTCTTTGTGTTGTCTTCAGTTTCTTTCATTAGTGTTATATAGTTTTCAGAGTACAGGTCTTTCATCTCCTTGGGAGGTTTATTCCTAGGTATCTTATTATTTTTGGTACAATTGTAAATGCGACTGTTTTCTTAATTTCTCTTCCTCCTGCTTCATTATGAGTATATAGAAATGCAACAGATTTCTGTACACAGATTTTGTATCCTCACACTTCCTTGAATTCATTTGTCAGTTTTAGCAGTTTTTTGGTGGAGTCTTTCAGGTTTTCTATATATAGTATTATGTCATCTATAAATAGTGAAAGTTTTACTTCTTCCTTACCAATCTGGACCTTTCTTTCTTTTTCTTGTCTGATTGCTATGGCTAGGACTTCTAGTACTATGTTGAATACAAGTGGTGAGAGTGGACATCTTCATCTTGTTCCTGACCTTACAGGAAAAGCTCTCAGTTTTTCCCCATTAAGGATGATGTTAGCTGTGGGCTTTTCATATACGGCCTTTATTATGTTGAGATATGTTCCCTCTAAACTTACTTTGTTGAGAGTTTTTATCATGAATGGATGTTGTTCTCTGTCAAATGCTTTTTCTGCAACCATTGAAAGGATCATATGGTTCTTATCCTTTCTCTTGTTGATGTGATTTATCTCGTTGACTGATTTGCAAATACTGAACCACCCTAGCAATCCAGGGATAAATCCCACTTGATCATGGTGAATGACTTTTTAATGTATTGTTGAATTCAGTTTGCTAGTATTTTGTTGAGAGTTTTTGCCTCTATGTTTATCAGGGATATTGGTCTGTAGTTCACTTTTTTAATGGTGTCTTTGTCTGGTTTTGGTATCTGGGTAATGCTGGCCTCATAGAATGAATTTGGAAGTTTTCCTTCTTCTTCTATTTCTTGGAATTAACTCTTCTTAAATGTTTGGTAGAGTTCACCTGTGAAGCCATCAGGTCCCAAACTTTTGTTTGTTGGGAGTTTTTTGATTACTGATTCAATTTCTTTGCTGCTTATTGGTCTGTCTGCTCAAATTTTCTATTTCTTCCTGTTTCAGTTTGGTAGTTTAAATGTTTCTTGGAATTTATCCATTTCTTCTGGGTTGTCCAAATTGTTGGCATATAGCTTTTCATAATATTCTGTCATAGTTGTTTGTATTTCTGTGGTGTTGGTTGTTATTTATCCTCTCTCATTTGTGATTTTATTTATTTGAGTCCTTTTTCTTTCTTGATAAGTCTGGCTAGAGTTTTGTCAACTTAATTAATTTTTTCAAGAACCAGTTCCTGGTTTCATTGATCTATTCTATGGTATTTTTAGGTCCTGTATCATTTATTTCTGCTCTAATCTTTGTTATTTCTGTCCTGTTGGTTTTAGGTTTTGTTGTTCTTTTTCTAGCTCCTTTAGGTATAAAGTTAGGTTGTTTATTTGAGATTTTTCTTGCTTCTTGAGGTAGGCCTAGATTGCTATAAACTTTCCTCATGGAATCACTTTTGCTGTATCCCGGAGGTTTTGGACAATTATATTTTCAATTTCACTTGTTTCCAGTACTTTTATTTCTTCTTTTATTTCCTGGTTGACCCATTCATTGTACAGTACCATGTTATTTAACCTCCATGTATTTGCATTCTTTCCAGATTTTTTCTTGTGGTTGACTTCTAGTTTCATAGGTGTTGTGGTAAAAAAATATGCACGGTAGGAGTCAGCTGACTTTTAAAGCTCCAGGCTCCAAGTCCTACTAGTTTTACAAACTCATGGAATTCAGCCTCTCTGGTTTCTAGAGCCAAACATTATGGGGATTAGTCTTCCTCATGTGAGCCCCCTAGTAGGAGGGCCCATTTCTCTGCCCTCTCCCCACACCCTGCTCCCCCCCTCCTGCGAGCAACCTCCCTACACCTTCCCGATCTTCCTAAACTTTCAGATGCAGCTTCTTCTCTATATTTAGTTGTGGAGTTTGTTCTGTCAGTCTTCCAATCAAACTGCTCTTCAGTTTCTTGATTTTGATGTGGATGATATCTAGTTGTAAACATGAGATGGAGTGAGCTCAGGGTCTTCCTATTCCACCATCTTCCCAAGCTCCCTTCTAATAGAGGCATTTTTTAAACGTTCACAAAAGTGTAACAAAAAGTAGTGTGAAAAACTTTTCTTTATGACACAATTAAAATGACATTCTTTTTAGTCATAAATTTTGGCTTACATTGAATTTTATGTTTATGCATCTAAGCTCCCAATCCTTATGTTTTTATAATCTATTTCTATATCTAATTCTGCTATAAAACTCTGTTTTCTCTTGGTATAGGAATTTACATTTTTTTAATGTTTGTAGTCTTAACTTAGTCTTTCAGACAACAAATTTATGCATTCATTTCATTTACTTTTGAATATATTCTGCCTAATTTTGTCAAAAATCCCAAGAACATCTTGGAGAAAAAGTAGACCATTTACAAAATGAGAACACATGCAAATATTTGTCTTGAGGTCATAAAATAATCTAAGCATAAACCATAAAGATGCTGCTGATCAATTTTTAAATCTTTCATTTACCCACACAATTTATTTAAGGAGCTTCATGGTATCATTACACATGATATAGATGAAAATTCCCTAGATAAGAATTTATGAAGTTTGTTAAGAATGATAGTAGAGCTTTCCTCTGATAAGACTAGCCACATCAAAACTTTGATAGGTTTTTGTGGGTAAAATACTTTGAAATTTCTCATGTGTTTTGAAGGCAGGACACTGAGCTATAGACTAATTGTTAAACAGCTCATTTGTCATATACTTGAATATCATAATAAGGACAGACCTGGGAAATCACACATACCATGTGCCACCTTTGAAATATTGTTATTCACTCTTTATTTTAACCATTTCTTAAAAAAGAACTATTAAAGGAAACCATATGGTGTATACCAATTGGTTAAGTATTACTATAAGCATATTCCCCAGTAGGCATGTCTTCCGTGGGTTCCTGGGCTAAAGCAGACAGAAATGTTCGGTCTGGTGGTATGATGAAGTCTAAGAGGTGCTAGCTGTGTGCGTATCAAGTACTTATCACATTTCACAATCTCCAGCCCACTAAACATAAGAGATGAACGTGGGGAGGGAACTGTGCTAAAGACTGCAATCACAGGGGCACCTGGGTGGCTCAGTCGGTTAAGCATCTGCCTTCGGCTCAGGTCATGATCCCAGGGTCCTGGGATCAAGCCCCACATCAGGCTCCTTGCTCAATGGAAAGTCTGCTTCTCTCTTTCTCCCTCGGCTACTCCCGCTGCTTGTGCTCTCTCTTTCTGTCAGATAATTTTTTTTTAAATCTTAAAAAAAAAAAAAGATTACAATCACAGTCTCTGCCCCAGTTCAGAAATGTATATCCTCTGGGACCCCATCTAATGATCTAAGTGTCTTTTGTGAGACTTAGAAATCTTGTGATAGGTTACATGCTCCAGTTAGCACTGAAAAAGTTCCCCAGTGGCTTTTGGAATCTCCAAAACCTTGGCACAAACGTGATAGCTTAGATTCAAATATTTCTCCCCAACATTCAGCCAACACCAAGACTGTTTAAATTCTAAACACTCTGCTTGATCCATATAAATCTAATTCAACCACAAAAGGAGACTATGCATTGCTCTGGAATAAAGGAGAATGGAAGATTACATAAAGCATCAACAATGCATCACAAAGGCACAGTCTCCCAAAAGGGAAAAGAGAAGGGAAGTTGGGCTTTCAAATCTCTGTCTAGTATAATCATCACATTTCATTTCCCAAACACACTGGACCTCCAACATTTTAGTCCATTAGCATAGCAAGAAGGGTTCATTCTTCAGCCAGCCACTCACCAGTCCATCCATATCTCCGCACTCAAAAGGCCTTTCATTCACACATACACATACCACACCCGTATATTCCTACATCTCCTCCAGTAACTCATTCTCTTCTCTCTGCCCCGGTTATACCATTCCAACTTTCAAAACCATTCAGAAGGCCACCAAGAAACCAAAATGCTCCAGTTAATGGTAACAAACTTGAAAGAGAACATTATTATTCTGTTAGAAGTCAGACTTAAAAGAATCCTGATCTTGGTTCTCCTTCTAATTTAGACAATGCTCTTACCATTTGTTTCCTTTTTTAAAATGTGCATTCAAATAGGGATGTGTGGTAGAGATGGCTAGCTCTCTACCTCTTTCATTGTTGCCCTACTTCACACAGGGCAATGTAATGCACCAGATAAATGACAGTGTTCCCAGATTCCTTAACATTCAATACCGCGAAGGGATTTAGCGCTCAACACTGAAAGAGGATTGCTCTGTGGAATTCCATGGAGGTTTCTTAAAGGGCTCCGACTGAGCTGGTAATTGCTCCCCTTTTGTCCCCCTCCCTTCTTTTGTGTTGCTTAGAACACAAACATGATGACTGGCATACCTGCAGCCATCTTAAACCATGAAGTGACAGTGGAAGCCATATTCCAAGACAGTGGAGCCAAAACATAGAAGTGTCTGGCTCCCCAATGACAGAGGAATGGCCACCCCAGCCAGGGACATCATACCTCCAGACATCTTTCACTGGAGAAAGAAACAAACCTCTATTTTGTTTAAACCTCTTTTGCTTTGGATTTTCTGTTATATGTAACTGAACTTAATCCTATCTGAAACAACATTACGTTTTTTTCTGACTTGAAATTATATTAAGCCCCTAAGTGCTGACTTATTGACATAACTATTGTCCAGAAAAATCATATTCACTATAGAAATATAAAATTATTCAATAGAAGATTGAGTAGTACTTCTGCAAAAACATAACAGACTCAAGCACTGACTTTAGACACGATTGATAGCTCTTTATAAACATTTCTAAGAGACATTACAAAAGACATTCAGTACTCTAGCTCTACACATAACATTGCTTAAATGAGGGCTAAAACAGATCTCTGATAAAATATGAGGTTAATTCATTTGTTAACACATTGTCAGCATCTTTCTCATCATTTTAGTACATTTTCTAACCATTTTAATAGTTACCTTTTTAAATTTTGATCTCTCTATTCTTTATCTATATTTTCTTTTTAGATGTCATTTCTGCTAAAATTCTGAAATGAGGTATGAGTCACACAGACCTAACTCTGTTAACTCAACTATGCCAAAAAGCAGGAACACACTGCTTACATACCAATTAGTTTTCCTGAATTAAGGCCCTGAGCCCTGTTCAGTAACATTCTTCTCTCTGGAAGATGCACATTGAGATGTCCCTCTGTAAAATAAATGTGATCAAAGACTGGGACCTGGACAGAAAGCAGGAGGCCAGAGAAAGGAAATGTTTCATTGAGAAATGTTTTGGCAATTAGGATTGAATATTATTAATGTTTCACAGAAGCACTTCTTGTAGTTTAGAATACAGGTCTCCAGGATAAGTACAGTGAAATTCACCAATCTCTATTTCTGATCTCTCAAATGTGCAGTTCCTTGACATTTTGTCCTTGACATCCAGAACTGGAAAATGAGCTTGATTTAACTTCAGGAACTTGAGTTGCTGAAGCCTAAAAACTATAAAATCTACATCATCCTGTATAGTTGGAACATAAGACATGCTTATCACCCTATCAAATTTTATTTTAGTGTTAGTAGTCAGTATGAACCACTTCCTCCAAATTAGAAACATTTCACTGATTTTATAAAAGCATCTGGACTAAGATTTGGCATCTAAACATGTTCATATTTCCCACCCCAGTACTCAGCTCTAGCATCTTCAAGATGCCAATGCTATACACAGAACAAAACCCTTCAGATACCTCTCGACTTCCCCCACTTTCCCAGGATTCAACCAGTGAAACAGAACAGTAGGAGATATATAATATATTAGACAGTTATTGCAAAAAATTGGCTCACACAATTGTGGGTGCTGTCTGGGCAAGTGTGAAACCCACAGGGCAGGCCATCAAGAAAGACTGGAACTCTCAAGAAAGAGAGAAGTTACTGTCCACAGGCAAATTTTTTCTTATTAGGGAAGACTCAGCTCTTAAGGTCTTTCAGCTGTTTGAATCAGATCCACACAAATTATCTAGGATAATCTCCCTTACTTAAAGTCAAGTGATTATAGCCTTTAATCACATCGACTAAATACCTTTACAGCAATACCTAGACTAGTGTTTGAATAACTGGTAAAGACCATCACACCCTCCTCCACAAACTCTTGGGCAGTTAGGTAGAGGGTTCACCCTCTGCCCTGGATTTTGATCCCTGTTAACAAATACTGACGATACAGACAGGCTACAGCTATTAGAAGTCCTGATCTTCACCTTCTCACAGAGTGTTATGTAAGAGGGTTTCAAGAACCTGTCATTGCACACGTCACTTTTCACTTTTTTATCTTCTCATATATGCTTTAGTTTCCTTGACTAAGAGGATTATGTAGTAAGTTCCCAGTTTAATACTATCCCAACTGAGACCTATGACACAGGAAAGAAAAACTCCACCTCCCATGGAGTAATTTTCTCAACTGTTATCTCAAGGAGGAAAGAGGAGAGCACAGCAAAGGTGTGACCTGGTTTCAATCCAGCAAATTGGTTTGACTTTCCTGGAGGCAAAGGCCATCAAAAGTCTTGCAGGTTCTCTGACCTCCTCTTTTCCCCTCTTCTTTTGTGTTTTACCACAGCAAAAACACACCCATTTTTATCTTGTACCTGCTATCCCTGGGGCTTTTAGTCTGCTTTCCCCACAGAATCCCAGCATTTTTAGCCAAAATTGTTGCATGCTGGGGCAAAGGAACAGAACCCTTAAACAATGATGATTTACTCTAAATAAAAATTTGCCATGACAAAGGTTCAGTGGTTGAGTTAGAATTTCAGGATTGAGGAAGAAAAGAGGAGAGGCTTTTTAAAAATATCAACAAGGGGGTTAAAGTAGTGAAGTTTATCTTCAAAGACAGGCTTGGGTCTAATTTGTTTCCTTTATTAATTATACGACCTTTGAAAAGTCTCAACCTTCTTACGTTTCAGCTTTCTTGCCTATAAATAAGGGGAGGAGACCAACTTCTCTTACAGTTCTATTTTTCTTTGATCCTATGGACATAAAGCAGCATAACATGGAAAAGAGCTGACGAGAAAAAGTATAGAAGAGTAACTTAAAGTATAAAGTAGCATGAAATGCTCACTCTGGAAGGAAGGAAGGAAGGAAGGAGAAGGAAAAGAATAAAGAATGAGAGAAGAAAAAGCTGGGGTACAAAGGTAAAGTGTAAGAACATACAGGTACATACAAGGAGAGAAAGGTGGGAACTGTGGCAAACTGGAGAGTTCATGGCCCCTTACAAAAAGTAGCTACTATTCATCTCTATCCAACAGCTGGTGTGGGAAATACAGATCTAATGGTGCCAGGTTTTAGAATTTTTCCAAAAAGCCATAAATTTGGATTCTTATCTGACAACTCCTAATTTTTAAATGTGGACAAATTAGTTCAATTTTTAAAGAACAGTATGCAAAACAAACACAATATATAATAATTTTTAAGTAAAGATTATTGCAAAATAATGCATTAACAAAATATCAAAAATTGCTTTTTTATACATTTTAAACAGCTTTATTAAAGTATAATTTACATATCATAAAACTTATCTCTTATTTATTCATAATTTTTAAAATTTTAATTCCAGTATAGTCAACATATTAGTTATATTAGTTTCAGCTGTACAATATAGTGATTCAACAATTCTATACATTACTCAAGTGCTCATCCCGATTAAGTGTACTCTTAATGCCCTTCACCTATTTCACCCATCTCCCCACCCAACCCCTCTGGGAACCATCCATTTGTTCTCTCTAGTTAAGAGGCTGTTTTTTGGTTTGTCTCTCTTTTTTCTTTGTCCATTTGTTTTGTTTCTCAAATTCCATATATGAGTGAAATCATGTGGTATTTGTCTCTCTCTGGCTGACTTATTTCACTTAGCATTATACCCTCTAGGTCCATCCATGTTCTTGCAAATGGCAAGATTTCATTCTTTTTTTTTTTTAAGATTTTTTTATTTATTTATTTGACAGAGAGAGGCAAAGCGAGACCAGGAACACAAGCAGGGGGAGTGGGAGAGGGAGAAGCAGGCTTCCTGCAGAGCAGGGAGCCCGATGTGGGACTCGATCCCAGGACCCTGGGATCACAACCTGAGCCGAAGGCAGACGCTTAACGACTGAGCCACCCAGGCGCCCAAGATTTCATTCTTTTTTATGCTGAGTAATATTCCATTGTATATATCTACCATGTCTTCTTTCTCCATTCCTCTATGGATGAATACCTGGGTTGCTTCCATAATTTGACTATTGAAAATAATGCTGCAACAAACATAGGGGTGCCTGTATCTTTTTTGAATTCGTGTTTTTGTATTCTTTGGGTAAAAACCCAGTAGTGGAATTACTGGATCATATGGTAATACTATTTTTAATTTTTTGAGGAACGTCCATACTGTTTTCCACATTGGCTGTGACAGAAACTATCAAAAATTTCAATAAAGACAGGCTCTGACCCTGCATTTGCACAATTCACATCCCTGGCCTCACCCCAATCCTGGCTCTGTACCCTTGATAGCCTCTGGGTTAAAGGCTTACAACAGGGAGCCTGGTATTGCCATAAATGCAAATAGAAAAGAGGAAGAAAAGCAGGATTGGGAGTGGAGATAATGAATTCAACAGCAGGAATTCTATCTGAGGTGCTGTGTGGGCATCTAGATGAAGGAGACTCTAAGCATTTGAGAATAAGGAAGTGATATCAGTAAGTGGAAAAATTAATACTTGGTGTCTGTTATATGCTGGACAGTCTACATATATTACCTCATCCACCAACAGTTGTTAAGATGACTCTTTAATTATGAGGTTTAATCTCCATTTAAGATATTTTTTAATGGATATTAAGGTCACAGCCCCAAGATCATACAAGTAGCCAATAACACAATTGAGCCTGTCTGAATTCCAGGTTTGTCTGACTCCAAAATCCATCCTTGCCAACAAACTGTGCTGCCATGAGAAAGACACATACAAGTGCATGTCATCAATAAACCTGGAGATTGGATGAGATTCCCAGAGAGCGTAAATGACCCTTGCTGTTCATCAAGGCTGTGTTATTATCCTAGTGACCCTCTCAGGGATGGGGGGGGGCCTTCCCTCTTGCTATTCTCAGGACTGGAGCTGTTCTTTGGACTGGAGCCTTTCCATCCACTAAGAAATTTCCCCTGCAGCCTTCTGGTCTGCAAGTATTATAGCCTCTGAATTCTAAGCTCTACTCACATGTAAAGACCCCTGGCTCTCTTCCATATTTACTCTCACCACTGCAGCTTTGTTAAAAATTACAACCTGCTTCCACACTCTTTGGAATCTTGTGACTTGACCACCAGTTTCTCTTAGGACTTGCATATGAGTCCCTACATTTTGGCAACATTTAGTTTCAGGTCATAACTCTTACCAAGTGTCCTGTTAATCAGGGCAAACCTAGCCATGTCTCAAGATAGGACATCCCCAAATTTCTGGTTCAGTCTTACTTCCCTAGCATTTCTTAATAGGTGATTGACTAAGGAAATGAATTATTTGTTTCTCAAATAAATTTTATATCTTCCTTCTCCACTCATTTCTTACAGTCATGTCTTTCCCTTAGACCATCATATTCCCTCCACTACTCCAGTATGAATCTTATCATACTTCTAAGAGTAGCTTATATTTTACTGCCTCGCAAAATGTTCCTTCACCAGCCCAGTCTGAATCAATCACTCTATCTATGAACTATGACAGTGTTGATTCATTGGACACTCATGTGCCATTTTTAATCAACAACACATCAATCGTATCTACCTAACTAGAAGGAAAGGGGCCAATGTTTTATGCTTTGTTAATATTCCCAAAACTTCACACACACTGTAGGGGCTCTGATAAATAGCCATTGAATGATGTGTTTCTAAAGCATGGAAACCTGAAGTTTTAGTCCTGTATATTACTGACGGCCCTTAATTTTTCTCACTGGCCTCTTATTTCTAAAATAGGGATAGCATTATATGAAATTCCAGGGGTATTATGAGGAAGAGTATAATGAGGATATTTTAAAAATATCTACTGATATATTTTCCTTTTTGATCTCTTTCCTAGCAATCCTTAATCATTTTCTGCCCCAGTTAGGAGAGGGCAAATCCAGCTAAGAAAATAGAAGGATTTGACTGAAAGAAGTCCCAATGAGATAAGAGGAGAAAGAATAAAGCCCTTTTGACCAAGGGAAAAGGAACCAAATAGAGAGAGAAAGGGAAAAGAGCTTATTCACGAGTGTCCTCCCATCTCCTGCTTTGTTCCCAAAGTATCCTCAGCACCAGGGCCAAATCTAAGGAAAAGTGGTAGGAAGAGCCCAAAAATGCCAGAGAAACCAAAAGCAGGTTTGTGCCATCATTCCCATCCGGGACTCTAGAAGAAGACCACCATGAAGAAAGCTGTGCATTAATATAAAGCAAATATAGCAGAGTCGGGATGCTGTGTTTTGGCCTATGTCAGATATGGAGATGGTGTAGAACTCCCAGCAGGTCCCAGAGAAGATGTAAAGAGTAGCTGAGGGTTCCAGGTGGTGAGCTCACTAATAAGATTCTTGCAGGAAGAAGACAAGGGATTCTGTAATAGAATATTTATAGGAAAGACCATCTAAGAAAATGAGCAAATTGGAGTCTCAGCCAGAATCAAAGAAAGTACTACCAGCAAGACCTGAAGACAAGAAAGGGTCCACCATTGCATCTTGACCGTGCCAAAGAAAAAAACCAAGAATCACACCAGACATGGACCATCATGAGCAGATGAAAGAGAGCAATCACACCGATTTTGTTTTCCAGAGACCATTAAGATACACAACTCAGGTGCCTGGGTGACTCAGATGGTTAAGCATCTGCCTTCAGCTCAGGTCATGATCCCAGGGTCCTGGGATTGAGCCCCACGTCTGGCTCCTGGCTCAGAGGGGAGCCTGCTTCTCCCTCTGCCTCTGCCTCTCCCCTGTTCATGCTCTCTTTGTATCTCTCTGTCTCAAGCGAATAAATAAAATCTTAAAAAAAGATAAACACCTCAATGGAAGAACAATAAATGTGCATGGGGCTCTCATTCAACACCATGTGGGAATTGGTTCTTCTCCATTTCCCAAGATAAGAACAGAAAAGACTTGAACTATTTGTCAATCTCCTCTAAAAAATTAGTTTTGACTAGGGAATAATGGAATTAGTTTAATTGACAAATTAAGTTTCCCTCTCCCTTTGTGAGATGAAGGGCTTGAGGGCAAATGAGAACAGTGATAACATAAAGAAAGATAGTTTTCTTTATACATTTGAATTATGGTGGGCCCATCTTGACATATATCTCCCCTCACAATAAATTTACAATGAATATTTTGTATTAACTTAAGAAAGCAACTTATGCTACAAAACTAAGGACAGTGCATCACTAGATGTGCTTTAAACACTTATTTTCCTGACTGCCTTAAAGTAGGTTAAGAAAAAAATCTTCCCCAAGTAAGAAAAGAAGACAAATCATTATGACACAAGACTTAACTGAAATTCTGCCCTATTAGATTTTGCTAAGAAGAAAGAAGTGCCAGACGAGGGGATTTCAGGGATAAGTTATTATATTTGCAAATTGGTATAATGAAAATTACCTAGGCAGTACCATGAATTTAAGTGAACTGTGATTTTTTTCCTTAAATTTTAATATAAAATAATTGTTCATTTCTTCCAAGAAATAGTTAAGGTTGCTGACTCTTTTGCATAAATCAATATGCTCTGAACAATAAAGCTAATAGCCCAGTAAAGCCACCCAGGTGCCCCTAAAATGTAGCTATGTAGCTGTTTCCAGGGCTTTATTCCAGGGGCTAAACAGCAGTTTCCATTTCTAGTCAACTGCTGTCTTTATCAAGTTACTTCCTTGACTCAGGGACAGCTTTTTAAGACATCTTCTAAGGGAAAACTTTAATTTCTCATCTTTGTTCTTAAAGAATATAGTTTTTTTTTTTGTTTTTTTTTTTAAAGATTTTATTTATGTATTAATGAGAGACAGAGGAGGAGAGAGAGAGAGGGAGAGAGAGAAGCAGAGGGAGAAGCAGGCTCCCAAGCAGCAGGGAGCTCGATGCAGGACTCGATCCCAGGACCCTGGGATCATGACCTGAGCCGGAGGCAGACGCTTAACCATCTGAGCCACCCAGGTGCCCAGAATATAGTTTTTAAAGTAGTAGGATTGACTACTATATATTTTTGAGGGTTTTTGATAATATTAAAAACAATTATGTACATGTAAAACTAGTACAAAACATAGTGACTTTGTTATTCATCATAGAAACATGCACGGTCTTACTAATTTTACTAAGAAAATGTTATCATATTTCATAGTTATCTAAAGTGTTAAGTTCTTTTTTTTTAAGATTTTATTTATTTATTTGACAGAGAGAGACACAGCAAGAGAGGGAACACAAGCAGGGGGAGTGGGAGAGGGAGAAGCAGGGAGCCTGATGCGGGGCTGGATCCCAGGACCCTGGGATCATGACCTGAGCGGAAGACAGTTGCTTAACAACTGAGTCACCCAGGCGCCCCTAAAGTGTTAAGTGCTAATATAAGCAAACAAAAGTATTTTAGTCCAATGACAAATAATTTGTTTTTAACCTTGTGTTCTTAGTCATGTAGCCTTTCCAAAAAAGAGATCCAAAGAAACAAATATAAGAAAGCACAATCAAAGAAAAAGCTTCTGCTGAGAATGGGGTTAACAGTCTCAGAATTTTAGATTATTATGTTAAATATATCTTATTAGATATAAGATGGTAATGCTAATGGATGTTCACCCCTCAGCTTTCTCTGTGCAACAAAATTACGAAATGTGTTCTTAATGAATAAAGCACACTGGTTATGTTTATCTGACATGAAAATGGCTTAAAATATTACGTGGAGGGGCACCTGCGTGGCTCAGTTGTTAAGCAACTGTCTTCGGCTCAGGTCGTGATCCCAGGGTCCTGGGATCAAGCCCCACGTCGCGCTCCCTGCTCCACAGGAAGCCTGCTTCTCCCTCTCCCTCTCCCACTCCCCCTGCTTGTGTTCCCTCTCTAGCTGTGTCTCTGTCAAATAAATAAATAAAATCTTTAAAAAAAACTATTATGTGGAAAGTTTTAACTAATAATCCAAAAACACTTTAATCAAAAAAATATTTTATATCTAATTAAAGTACATTGTTGCTTATTCTTATTGTAACTCTTTAAAAAGCTAGAATAAATTGATCATTATGAATTCTGATGCCACAGTAATTTAATGTCCTATAAAATTTAAACCAGATTTGTTTTCCATTCTGTATATAAGCAAAATGAATTAGATGAACTCCATGATTCCCAAGATTATCTGCTGGTTTACCTAAAATTTTCATGCTAGAATTCAGTCATAAGGCATATCATTTATCTCAAAAATTTCTTAAAATACAGAGCAATTGTGGCAGACACACAGACTGTATGAGCTCAGAGTAACCTGAGACTTGAACTGTCCCTCTGGCATTTTCCCATTCTAAATATAGAGTGGCTTGATAATCCCTTTGGTTTCTAAATTGATTGAGAATGGTCTGAAAGGGAATTGATTTAATTCATACCCTCTGGTATAGCTTCAGAGCAGTCCCTTAGGGAGAGAGCATCAGTCCGAACCCAGACCCCAGGACATTCTGATCCATCTCCCAATCTGTCTAGGAATCCCAAAACACTTACAGGGAAGTTACCAAAGCTCAGCTCCAACAGGGTATGACTAATTATTTTTTAACAATTTAAGAAGGGGTATATGTGTTTGTACACATACACATACACACATACATACAACTTAATGATAAGTTGTCCATTCTGAGTATTCAATTTTTTATTTGTAGAATGAAAGGAACACACTAATGATCTCTAACCCTTTGCCGGTTCAAAAATTCTATGATTCCTCAAATTAAATCCCTTTCTCCCCATCTCCCTTTAAAATGGTGATGGATGAGACATAAAATTTTTCAGTAAGAAGAGAGTACTAAAAGTTTGCGTAAAAAGCTAAAAATCTAAAAGGTGTATTATAAAGAAAAAAGTTTATATTAGGCATAGAGTTTAAAGGAATAAATAACATTAGTTGTTAAAATGGAAGAAATCGGGGCGCCTGGGTGGCTCGGTCGGTTAAGCATCTGCCTTCGGCTCAGGTCATGATCCCAGGGTCCTGGGATCGAGCCCTGCATCGGGCTCCCTGCTCAGCGGGAAGCCTGCTTCTCCCTCTCCCTCTGCCTGCCTCTCTGCCTACCTGTTCTCTCTCTCTGCCAAATAAATAAATAAAAATCTTTTTTAAAAAATGGGAAAAAATCAATGTGAATGCAAGGACTTAGGGACAATTTTTTTTTTTTTGCATTTCTGTCATTAAAAGTAACCCAACTCAAAATGTTTGCTCATCAACATTCATGCACACCTCCTTGAAGCAAAAAGACAAGGAAACTTGGAAGATAACCAATTCCAAGTAAACTCTCATGAAGGAAATGCAACACCTTGTTGTGGTTAAAAAGTAAGAACATTTTCAAAACATATGTGATATTGGGTGACTAAAGAGACATCGGCCGAGAATTTTAGGCAGTTCTTCACTGGAGAATTCAGAAAAGATGGGGTTCTGATAGGATACAAAGGGAGCACCTTCCACAGGGTCATAAAGGATTTCATGATTCAGGGTGGGGATTTTGTTAATGGAGATGGTACTGAAGTTGCCAGTATTTACCGGAGGCCCATTTGCAGATGAAAATTTTAAAACTGAGACACTCAGCTCCAGGCCTGCTTTCCATGGCAAACAGTGGTCCCAGTACAAATGGCTGCCAGTTCTTCATCACCTGCTCTAAGTGTGATTGGCTGGATGGGAAGCATGTAGTGAAAAATCATTGATGGACTTCTAGTGATGCGAAAGATTGAGAATGTTCCCACAGGCCCCAACAATAAGCCCAAGCTGCCCGTGGTGATCTCACAGTGTGGAGAGATACAGTCCAGAGCAAGACTGATCACGCCTTCCCTTGCTCTGGGTGACGATCTTGAGTAAGATAATCCGGATTGGCCCCTGTGTTTGCTTCCCTGCCTGCTGCAGCCCTTTCTGATCAAGAGACCTTGGAAATGTCACAGATTCAGAACCCAAGATTTTCTGTTTAAGTTTTCAATTGTAAATAAAGATTTGTTTTGGGCGCCTGGGTGGCTCAGTTGGTTAAGCAAGTGCCTTTGGCTCAGGTCATGATCCTAGAGTCCCGGGATCGAGTCCCACATCGGGCTCCCTGCTCAGCGGGGAGTCTGCTTCTCCCTCTGACCCTCTTCCCTCTCATGCTCTCTATCTCTCATTCTCTCTCTCAAATAAATAAATAAAATCTTTAAAAAAAAAAGATTTGTTTTGTTTTGGTAAAAAAAAAAGAGGGCACGTACTGAATGGAGCACTGGGTGTTATGAACAAACAATGAATCATGGAACAGTACACCAAAACAAATGATGTAATATATGGTGATTAACATAACAATAAAAAATTTTTAAAAAATGACAAAAAAAACTAATGATGTAATGTATGGTGATTATAATATAACATAACATAACATAATAACATAACATAATAAAATAATATAAAATAACATAATATAATAAAACATAACATAACATAATAAAAATAATAGTAATAAATAAATAAATAAATAAAAATAAAGAGACATCTTACAGGAACTCTCATTGGCTAACCTGCAACCATCCAAGGGTGAAGAATAGTCAACTGACCAGCCTGAATAATTAAATGTCCATTATGTTATTTTTTTAAAGAAAATTAACATAAAACTACACAAGAAAAGTGATCCTAGCAGAAAAGAATCACTTTGTATTAACTGTAATACTAAGCAATATGTTAATATGAGTATTCTGTTTATTAATTATGTAACACATGCAGACGTACTGTCCTCATCTCGCGTAAACAGGGTAGATACAAGGAATTGGAGTAAGTCATACTGTCCCATTAATGGCAGAAACTACTCCAAGAGCAAGAAAGATTCACCACTAGTGGGCATTTCCAATAACCAGGTGAAAAGTTGATCCAAAGTTACTCAACATTGCTGGTCATGTACAGCATAGCAACTGTGTTCCAAGATGATAAATTAGCCAAATATCCTAAAAAAGAGATGTTTTTATGCAAGTTTCATCCCTTGTCTCCTGGGAGATGAAAACTTGATGGCCTTACTAATTAAGGCATTAATATATGTATTAAGGATAATTTTCCAGTAATACCTGCAAAGGAGGTCAAAATATAACAATTTCAGGATGATGAATATAACATTGTCTAAATGGAACTTAAAGAATATACCATTTGGAGAAAAACATGAAGTTCCAAACAACTAAAGCCTACAAAAAAGGGATATATTGAGTTTTTTAAAGCCCCATTGATAGACCAGCTACATTCCTATTAAAAAAGGGCCGAGCCCACAGCATGTCATCTCAGATTGGGGAAATTGCAATTGGACTCTAATAGCTAATAATTCAATATCCCAATAAAAAAGCAGTTGCTTGGTAATTCAAAAACCTATAACCTTGGAAAGTTCAAGGTAGGATTTCTAACCCTAGGAAGGAAGATATGACAATAATAATATGTTCTAAGCTAATAAAGCAGTAAACTGAACTTCATAGAATCAATACCTCTGTAATTCATTTAATAAGTCTTATAAGAATTTTGGCAATGTTTGTGCCTTTTTCCTGATCTTTAAGGTATTCAAAGCTGTTTTTAAAATATGACCGTTAAGCTCTTAATTTTAGATAGGAGAATTTGATTAAATAGTTTTGTAATCCATGGGGCGCCTGGGTGGCTCAGTTGGTTAAGCGACTGCCTTCGGCTCAGGTCATGATCCTGGAGTCCCGGGATCGAGTCCCGCATCGGGCTTCCTGCTCAGCAGGGGGTCTGCTTCTCCCTCTGACCCTCTGACCCTCTTCCCTCTCGTGCTTTCTATCTCTCATTCTCTCTCTCTCAAATAAATAAATAAAATCTTTAAAAAAAAAAAAAAATAGTTTTGTAATCCATGTTTTTGTCTCTGTAAAATTTTAACTTGATAAAGGTATAAGTTTTAATGTGTATATAATGTCTAAAAGTTTAGAGCTGTGTAGTCCAATATGATACCTACTAGCTACGCGTGCTATTTAAATGTAAACAAATTAAAATTAAATACAATTAAAAATTCATACGTTTGATCACACTAGCCACATTTAAAGTGCTCAGTAGCTATAGGGCTAATGGCTAGCATATCTGACAGCACAGAGATTGAAGTATTAGCTTATTTTTAGATGTGTTAGTTAGGATATGGACTGACCAACTATATTTAGATAAGAGGCTCAAAAATACAGGTTCAGGGCGCCTGGGTGGCTCAGTTGGTTGAGCAACTGCCTTCGGCTCAGGTCATGATCCCGGAGTCCCGGGATCGAGTCCCACATCGGGCTCCCTGCTCAGCGGGGAGTCTGCTTCTCCCTCTGACCCTCTTCCCTCTCGTGCTCTCTATCTCTCATTCTCTCTCTCTCAAATAAATAAATAAAATCTTTAAAAAAAAAAAAAAATAGTTTTGTAATCCATGTTTTTGTCTCTGTAAAATTTTAACTTGATAAAGGTATAAGTTTTAATGTGTATATAATGTCTAAAAGTTTAGAGCTGTGTAGTCCAATATGATACCTACTAGCTACGCGTGCTATTTAAATGTAAACAAATTAAAATTAAATACAATTAAAAATTCATACGTTTGATCACACTAGCCACATTTAAAGTGCTCAGTAGCTATAGGGCTAATGGCTAGCATATCTGACAGCACAGAGATTGAAGTATTAGCTTATTTTTAGATGTGTTAGTTAGGATATGGACTGACCAACTATATTTAGATAAGAGGCTCAAAAATACAGGTTCAGGGCGCCTGGGTGGCTCAGTTGGTTGAGCAACTGCCTTCGGCTCAGGTCATGATCCCGGAGTCCCGGGATCGAGTCCCACATCGGGCTCCCTGCTCAGCGGGGAGTCTGCTTCTCCCTCTGACCCTCTTCCCTCTCGTGCTCTCTATCTCTCATTCTCTCTCTCTCAAATAAATAAATAAAATCTTTAAAAAAAAATACAGTGGTTCACTCAACTCAGTTAAGAAAGAAGTTCCTTTCTTTCTTATCTAACAATCTAGAATTGGTGGGTGGTCCCAGCATAGGATTGGTAGGTAGAAAGGCAAGTTTAGCCCATGAGGTCTCCAAGAACCCAGGTCCTTCTTTCCTATTTTGTATTCTGCAGGACTGGAACCGCAACATCTTATCTGCATGTTCAGTGTCAGAAGAAGAAGAAGAGAAAATGAAGGGCAAGAGATTTCCTTTACAGAGAATTTGACAGAATGTTGCACACATTACTTCCATTCACACTTTGTAGCCCACATCTGGTTATTATGGAGGCTGGGAAAGGTGGTCAAGTTGTGTGGCTATATGCCCGTCTACAACTTGGGCCACGGCAGTGTTATTTCTAAAAAAAATAGGAGAATGGTTATTGGAGAACCACTCTTCCACAAGGGAATACTGTTTAATGGATTTATGATGGGGGAGGAGGCGATGTGGAGATTAAACAACATTTAAACAGTAGAAGATGTTCTCCTCACTCAACAGTCTACGGAAAGTAAAACTCCAATCAATAGCCATTCCACTGGTTATATAAATTCTACTACTAATACATTTTGTTCTAGATGAAGTAATGTAAACCAGTTAATAGAAAACTTACAGTTTCATTTAAAAACTCACTAAAAAGTAAGTTTTACTGTCTTGGCTATTATAAAATAAATATTAGCATTCACTTTTAACTCAATTTCTTTATAGGAAAAAAATTCTTTAAAGAATGATGTTATCTGTAAAATCTGTAAAATAATGTACTCAAATCAACACTGCATAATTATTAGGTCATAGAACACTCCAGCCAAAAACAATAGTTAAACTACATATATAAATAAATTTAACAATATGACAGGCCTGTTTTATAGATTAAACTTAAAAAGTAAATGTTTTTAATACTTGATTTTGTGCATGAACTAAAAAAGGACATTATTAAAATACACTAAAATAAAAATTCACTTTTCTTTAATAAAAGATGATTTGCTTTTGAGCTTCAATCCTAATCATTTTTAACCTGCCAATGAAAGTGGTATTATATAATAGTGGTTTATATACTTACCTTCCAATTGTGAAAAATTGCTTCTTAAAACCACATATACTGTATATTAAATATTTAAATTATATATTTTAGGCAATAGAAATTATCAAAAGGACAGTAAAAATTACAATATCACCACCATCTTTTAAATTGCATCTAAAAATTCAAAAATGTGCTTCTTAATTGTTGACAGTAATCTCTTCTGATATGCTTTTGCTCAAATGAAAATGTATGAAGAACTTTAAGAACAAATTTCAACTGTTGGCTGAAAACATTTCAAAAATCAAAACTGATCAATTTTGCATCAATAATAAAAGTTTCTCAGACCAATAATTCCCATGTGGTGCTAAATTATATTGATCAGATACCCCTAGTACTGGCAAGTCAATGTTTATGTTAGTCAACAGTGTCTGTAAGGCAATCGTGTGCATTTCATTACCTATTAAAGTGACCTTAAATAATATGTTAAATGTACTATTTGTAAAGCAAATGAATTCTATTTTAATTTCTTCATCATTGGATTTAAGCAGGCAGTTTGAGAAATCAGTTTCAAGAGCAATCAAATATTTTCCCTTCTTACTTTCTCTTATCAACATCTAAGAGGAAAGAGTACAATATGAGGGTAGAATCCTCTCAAGCATCCTCACCCTTTCTTTCTTCATTGTCTATTATTAGTTTTTGAATATTTTCCCTTCTGACCCATATGGCCCATTTACATGCACATTTCTAATCTGTTAGGATTAACCCCAACAATTTCCAACCCATTCAAGAAACAACATAAAGCAAGGAAGACTGACATTTTATAATGATTATTTTGTATCTGTTCTACAGCTTATTTAAGAAAAAGAAAATACTTCACTCCTTATTCCACAATATGAGTCATCAGATATCTTGCAAAATCCTTAGAGTATAGAATACTTTAAAAAGCTGGATTCAGGGGGTGGGGGGGAAAGCAGAAAAAAATCTCTAAAACTGCACAAAAGAACTGACAAGAAATTGAAAGCAATCCTCAGAGGCCAGAAATGACAAGCAGAATCCAGAGAGAGAACAAAATGCTTATGTTGGTACCTGTCATGGGAACATCTGCTGATCCCGAGAGGCCTATATCTTCATGCTTACCAAGCTGTGTGACTAAAGAACAGGAATAAACCTAGGGACTAAACCAAATGGGAAGTTGGATTAGACTCTCATAAAAAAAATAAATCCCTGAGAGCTGATATCTTAGTGAAAGAATGAACTGAAATTTTTTAAAAGACTCCATACTGCACAAGGAGAAGATAAAGATACTTGCCTATTTTATTTCTCTTAGCTCTGGATGAGAAGGAATGACCATCTCTTCTGAAAATTCTTAACCAGAAACCTAATCTCAATTGGAATGGAGCTGAAATCATATTACTTGTTTCTGAGGCTCCCCAGAAGCCTTAGGTAATAATTTAAAGTAGTCATGAATTAGGGCGCCTGGGTGGCTCAGTTGGTTAAGCGACTGCCTTTGGCTCAGGTCATGATCCTGGAGTCCTGGGATCGAGTCCCACATCGGACTCCCTGCTCAGTGCGGAGTCTGCTTCTCCCTCTGACCCTGCTCTCTCTCTCTCTCAAGTAAATAAATAAAATCTTTAAAAAAAAATAAAGTAGTCATGAATTAGTAGTATGCCTTGACACCAAGCAGAGGCAAACTCAAGTACTCTAGAAGAGAACACCTTAAAACCAAAACTTGAAAGAATTTTCACAAACTCCCACAGAACATGAACTCACAGTCAAAAAAACTGAAAACACACAAGGAATCAACCCACTATGAGCAAAAATCAGTAGAAATAACACATAAAATCAGACCCACTTAGATGGCAGATATTAGAATTACCAAGTAAAGATTTACATATACATGTTTACTCTATTTAAAGATTTAAGAGACTTGACATAGAACATATATCTAGAAGGGATTTTAAATTTTAAAATTCCTAGAAATCAATATAAAAGACAATCTATTTTTTTTGTTTTTTTATGTCCAAACATTTTATTTTATTCTTCCCCCTTTTTCTCTTTTTTAATTATATTCAATTAGCCAATATATAGTACGTCATTAGTTTTTGCTGTAGTGTTCAACAATTTATTAGTCACATATAACACCGAGTGCTCATCACCACACATGCCCTCCTTAATACCCATCACCTGTTACCCCATCCCCCCACCCCCTCCCTTCTGTAACTTTCAGTTTGGTTCCCAGAGTCCAGAGTCTCTCATGGTACAATCTAGCTTTAAAAAAAAAAAAAAAAAAGAGGAAGAAGAAAAAGAAAGAAACATAAATGGTCAATGAACACATCAAAAGGTGTTCACCCAGTGAAGTAATAAGTAAAATCAGAGAAAAACTACATTACACATCAAAACACATTGGCAAATTTTCAAAAGTCTGACAATGTCAAATTTGGCAAGTATATAGAGCAAGAGGAATCTCAATCTCATATATAACTGGTAAGAGAATAAACTAATACATACACTTTGGAAAAGTCTGGCATTATCTATTAGAATGGAAAATACCCCATACCCAATGTAATTCCATTAATGTATGAATACTCGAGAAAAACTCATGTATACTTGTATGCTATACAATAATGGTAATAGCAGCATTATTCAAAATATTAAAAAAAAACCCAGGAGACTAAATGCCCATCTGTAGCTGACCAATGGAATGAACAAACTATAACTAGATCCAGGAACACAGATGAATCTCATGAAATAAGCAAAACAAACAAACAAACAAAAAATATGTACAGTATATATAAAGTTCCAAACAAGCAAAACTAAACCATATTATTTAAGGATGCATTTATAAGTGAAAAACCATAAAGAATAATAAGGAAATGGTTATTATAAAAGTCAGGATAGTAGTTATCTTTGGGAGTAGAAAAATTATGATGAAGAGGAGAAGCAAATGGTATGCTTTGGAGTGCTGATAATGTTCTTAACCGCGGTGGTAGTTATATGCAAGAATTTCTTATCATTTATTAAGCTGTACATATAGTTCTATTTTGCTAATACATTTATGTGGCAAAACAAATTTATAAGTTAATGTAGAAATAGAAATTTAAAACAGAGATTTTGCAGAGATCATTATTATTCACTGATTATTCCATGTGTTCCTTTACATTTTCTAGGCTCCTCTGAAATTTGGTTGTAGCCAATGTGAATATTTCTGGCTAATGGGCTATTAGCAGAACTCATATATGTCCTTCCAGTCTGAAGCACTTAAAATAGACCTATATTCTCCATACTCTCTCTTCCCCTGCTGTGGCAAGCCTTGAATTCCCATTTTGAGATAGTAAAGCCATAAAATGTAAGCAAACTAGATTCCTGGATCCCAGTGTGGAAAGGAACTGTTTTGCAGAAACACTGGACCCTCAGACCAATTTGCATGAATGGGAAATAAAGTTCATATTTAAACCTATTAAGGTTTAAATATTTAAATTTAATTTAAATATTTAAATGTTAAACCTAAGACCAACACAAAAGAATTCAGAGCAAATAAGATAAAAATAGAACTAAACATATTAAACAGTATGCTCCCCAAAAAATTTTTTCATGGAAAATGTGAAATAGAGGTAAAGTGACATGGAGAATAAAATGAGAATTACAGCTCCAGAAAATTTTCCACAGAGAAGGAAAGAAGTAAAATTCATAGCGGTACTGGCTCTGGATCTTTCCAAATTATTTAAAGAGAGGATTCCTCAAATTCAAGAAACCCTATCATGTCAAGATGAAGAAAAAGAAATCCACACCTAGACATGTCATATGGAACTGCATAACATCAAAGACAAAAAAGAGATCTAAAAAAGTAGTCAAAGAACTAAAATCAAAACACAATAAACAACAAGTGTTGTCTTTTTTATGCTGTTTCTACCACTGGACAAGAAGGAACCCTCGTGTACTATTGGTGAGAATTATGTAAATTGGTGCAGCCATTGCAGAAAACAGTATGGAGGTTCCTCAAAAAATTAAAAATAAAAATACCATATGATCCAGTAATTCCAATACTGGGTATTTACTCAAGGAAAATGAAAACACTAATTCCAAAAGACATATGCACCCCTATGCTTATTGCAGCATTATTTACAATAGCTAAGTTATTACAAGCAACCCAAGTGTCCATTTATAGGTAAATGGATAAAGAAGACACACACACACATTGGAATATTACTCAGCCATAAAAAGGGATAAGAACTTGCCATTTGTGACAACATGGATGGACCTAGAGGGTATTATCCTAAATAAAATAAGTCAGACAGAGAAAGACAGATACCACATGATTTCACCTACATGTGGAATCTAAAACACAAAACAAATGAATAAGCAAACACACAAAAAGCAGAAACAGACCCATACAAAGAACAAACTGATGGTTGCCAGAGGGGAAGGGAGTGGGGGAATTGCCAAAACGGGTGAAGGGGAGTGGAATCTACAGGCTTCCATTTATGGGATGAGTAAGTCACAGGAATAAAAGACACATATTCGAGAATATGGTCAATGGTACTGTAGCAGTATTGTACCATGACAGACAGTAGCTATACCTGCAGTGAGCATAGCATAACATACAGACCTATCCAATCACTAAGTCATACACCGGAAACTAATGTAACATTGTATATCAAATATACTTCAATTTTTTTAAAAAGTAGCCAAAAAGTCACACTATCTATAAAGAAACAATAATTTAGTCTGTCAGCTGACTTCTACAAGCTACAATGACATCCAAAATACAGTAGAATAATGTCTTCAAAATACTAAGAGAAACTAATTGCCAAGGTATAATTCTATACTCAGTGAAACTCCATCAAGAGCAAGGGTAGAAAAAAGAAATTTTTCAGACTTTCAAAAATAGAGAATTTATTGCCAAACAATTTTTAGCAGGCCATTGATCTGTCACAGGTGGGACTGCTGAAGGGAACAACCTGGCAAGGCCTTCAAAAATATCAGTCACCTTCCTCTGGACCAACAATCCCATTTCTAGGAAATGTACATCTTAATGGATGGTTAAAGCCAAACTCTGACCCATCTTTGATCCCCTTTCTCATCTCACAACCCATATTCAATCATCTGGAAATTCTTTTGTCTCCCCCATCAGAATACTTACAGAAGTGGCCATTTCCCACCATCTTCATTGATCCTACTCTCAAGTAAACCAATTCATATATCATCTGAATTATGGCAATGGCTTCTAAACAGATCTCCACGATCTACCTTACGCTCCCCAGAGACCATTCCCACCATGGCAGTCCCACCGCTCTTTGTAAAACTTACAGTCAATCAGGACCCTCCAGTGTCTCCCCATTTCACTCAGAGTAAAAACCAAAATGCACATAATGGTCTAATGTGAACTGGTTCCACTACTCTTTAAAGCTCTGTTACTACTAATTTCCATATTGCTCATCTGGCCACACTGTGGTCCCTGCTGTTTCTCAAACATACCAACCACATTCTCCCCCTTGGTCTGCGGGCAGACTGGTACCTTCAGCTGGACTTCTCCTCTCCCAGATAATCACATGGCTAAATCTGCCACTTCCTTAGTCTTGGTTCAAATGCTACTTTCTCAAGGAAGCCTACCCGATATGAAACTGCAAACCCTCACCTACAGCTCCAAATACTTTTTACCCTGCTCCTTTTTTATCCGTAGCACTTATCATCTTGAAAATACTGTATAATTTACCTTTTTATTTTATCTATTGTTTATTGTCTCCCCCACCAGAATGTAACCTTAGTTTGTTTCAAGCAGACCCTGAAATAAAGATGTGAATGCAAGTAGTTCCTTTGAAAGGCATTGCCAGAAAGCATAGTGAGGGGTTGGGAAGTGAAAGAGGAAAGAGAAGAAAGCCAATATAGTGTACAATACTGATCAGGCTAATACTGGAGAAACAGGTGCCATCCTACTGGGGACCCTCAGAAAGACCGTGTGGGTGTGCTTCAGAATCATTCCATACTTCACTGGTTGAGGATCACTCCTAGGCACTAACTCTACAGCATTTCTGGATTACCCACATGACCAAGCTTGCTTCTGTGGCTAAAGAACATCCTCTGGCAGGGCGCCTGGGTGGCTCAGTTGGTTAAGCCACTGCCTTCAGCTCAGGTCATGATCCTGGAGTCCCAGGATCGAGTCCCGCATCGGGCTCCCTGCTCGGCAGGGAGTCTGCTTCTCCCTCTGACCTTCTCCCCTCCCATGTGCTCTCTCTCTCTCATTCTTTCTCTCAAATAAATAAAATCTTTAAAAAAAAAAAGAACATCCTCTGGCAGATAGATGCAGAAAGACATGAGCATATATGGGCCCTGCCTCTGAGACCTCAAAGATAAGCAAAGAGATATGGGTAGGTACCAAAAGCTCCACTACCATAGAGAATTTTGTCATCTGTGTATTTGTTTTAATAGATATACCCCAAAGGTCTAGAAAAGACCCTGGCACATAGTGGGCACACACAAAAAATCTATGTTGAATGTTGATGAATAAAGGGCCAAAAAGAAATCACACAAATTTAGAAAATACTTACAACTAAACAAAAGAGAAAATCCCACATGTCATAACGTGGGATACAGCTAAAATGGTACGTTGAAATAAATTAATAGCTAGAAGTACTTGTATTACTAAATAAGAAAGGCTAAAAATTAATAATCTAAGCATTCCTTTAAGTCCTTAGAAAAAGAACAATATAATAAGTTCAAAGAAATACAAATAAAGACAAGAACAAAATTTAAATAGACAAGAAAAGTATAAAGAAAATGAAATAAGCCAAAAGTTGGTTTTTAAAAAAGAATACTAAACTGATGATATTAGCAATATTTGTCAAGAAAAAAAGAGAAAATAAACAAAAATGTGATTAAACAAGAACACAACTGCAGATAGAGAATGAAAAGAACAAAATGAATTTAATCAGTAACTAAGCATCTTCCTACAAAGAAAATACCAGACCCGGATGGCTTTACAGGCAAGTTTCTACCAAATGCTCAAAGAACAAACCATCCCAATTTTGTGCAAACTTCTTCATAGATGACCAAAAAAGAGGTGGTGGGAGGGGTTAAAGAGACTACTTAATTAGCAATCACTGCAACAGTGTTCAGTATTTTACAAGTGACCGTGTGATGTTGATACAGAAAGAGAAATATAGATCAACAGAAATGAGCAGAGTCCATGAAGAAGTCTGCATCCATACAAACATCATATGTGATGGAGACACAGGAACAGGAAGGACCATGTAGTAAATTGTGCTGCAGCAAATGGTTTTTCATATGGGGGGGGACAAAAAGTGAAATTGGAGGCTTAGTTACTACCTTAACTATTATTAATTTTTAAAAATTCCTACCTCACAAGTAATTTCAACATACCAATACACAAAACAGCAGTTATAATCTTGGCATTGGTTCGACATCACATGCAATTGCCAAATTGCAACAAATGAAGGAAAGAAGGAGAAAAGAAAGCCCTGTGCTACCACGGTTCTCATTACATAGTGTAGGCTCAGCCTTCTCAAGTCATTACTGGTAGTAGCTCCATAAAGTTCTGGGTGTTATTATATATAGAAACCTCTGTTGGCTGGACTCTTCCTGACTATAATGATCAAAATAATTGGATCCCACAACAGCATCCTACAGACTCAGTTTTGTCTTAGCCAGATGTATTCTCTGTAGGGATGCAATATATTACATAGACACATCAAAATATATTTATAGTTTTTTACCCTTATTTGAATTAAAATTTAAGTCTATTTGGAATAATATATCAATTAGATTAAGTCTATTTTTAAAAAACTCATATCAGAAGCTATTAAGAAAAATTGCCACATCAAAAAAAAAAAAAGAAAAGAAAAGAAAAATTGCCACATCAAAGTCTGGCTGTAGGATGCAGCTGGGCAGTTCTCACATTATTATAGAATAAAAAGGCATTAGTTCTGTCAGTTTCTTTTAAAGTTAAGTTTAACAGTTACTTATAGAACTAAGTATTCATCTACCCTATGACAGCAGTTGCACATCTACATATTTACTTAAGAGAAATGGAAAATTATGTCCACAAAAAGTATGTGCATATGTCCACAAAAAGACTTGCTCAAACAGCTCTTTACATAATAACCAAAAACTGAAAACAATCCAAATGTCCATCAACAGAAGACTAGATAAACAAATGGTGGTATATTTATACAATGAAATATTATTCAAATTTTTTTACTTTATTTATTTATTTATTTATTTATTTATTTATTTATTTATTTATACGGAGAGAGAGAGAGAGAGAGTATGCAGGGGGGGCAGAAGGAGAGAGAGAATCTTAAGCAAAACAGGGCTCTATCTCATAGCCCTGAGCTGAAATCAAGAGTCAGACACTCAACAAACTGAGCCACCCAGGCTCCCCTCAGATTTTTTAAATTAGCTACTGATGCACATAAAAATGTGAATGAAGGGCGCCGGGGTGGCTCAGTCGGTTAAGCGTCTGCTTTCGGCTCAGGTCATGATCCCAGGGTCCTGGGATCAAGTCCTACATCAGGCTCCTTGCTCTGCGGGGAGCCTGCTTCTCCCTCTCCTCCCCACTTGTGCTCTCTCTATCTCCGTCTCTCTCTCTCTCAAATAAATAAATAAAATCTAAAAAAAAAAAAATTTTTTTTAAATGTGAATGAATCCTAAAACTTTATATTTAGCAAAAGAAGCCAGATACAGATTATGCATTACATAATTCCATTTATATGAAGGTTCAAAAGAATTTGAATTTAATCTATAGTGATTGAAATCGAGCAGTGGTTGCCTATGTTACAGGTAAGGGAATTTACTAGAAATGAGCACAAGGGAATTTTCTGGAGTGACAGAAATATTTATCACCTCAATTGTCATTGTGGTCACATGGGGTGTATATTTATCAGAAGTCAACAAATCAGACACGGAAGGTCTGTTCATTTCTCCATTTTTAAATTTTACCTCAACAGGACATTAAGCTTTGAATGTTACATATTAAATGTAAAAGAAATGAAATATTTTATTCTGGCAAATGAACATCTTTCAGCCTCTAGTCTCAAATGAAAAAAATTTTTCCTGCTGTATTTGGCTCCTTACAAAGGTATTTTTCAGGCAGCCTTTTAAGAGAGAAGGTACCTGGGGAAATTATGTATTGATACACTATGGTTTATTTGAAAAGGCATACAAAAGCTTTGTACATTCATTAAAATTTATAGTAAATAATAGATTCAAGAGTGTTTCATTGTTGGCATAAATCACTGGAAATGATCTGCTGTCATCAAAGTTCTCAGCTAGTCATGAAATGGAAATGCATAAGCAAACTATACTCTATACATGTTTACTCAACAGTAGAAGCTAAAAGGAACACAGAAGAAAATCAGCATAAGAGAGGAGAAACTCAGAAGGCCTAAAACCTTTAGTTTTATAGAGTAGTTGAAAGAACTGTTCTCCAAGTGGAAAATAGTTGGTAAAATATAATGAAGACAATATAGTAGGTAGAATTCATTGTAAACATTCTCTGCAAGAGTTAACACTGTTAAGATAAGAACAAAATCTAAAGGCAAAATACAAGATACTGGGTAGGTCCACATGTGGCCCGGTGTTGTATGAAGGAAGCTACTCTAAAATTGGAATCTGGCCTATTCCAACACCCTTCCCCACCTCCAACTGTACACAGAAACATAAACACACACACACACACACAGGCACGCAAGGCTTATTAGGTATTTCCAGATGCAGACAGGAAATTTAGTGACTGCCTATTAAAAAATGAAAATGGGTATAAAAGGCCCCAACTTTCTTAGCAAGAGAAATAAAATTAAGCCCCACAGTATACTCTGAAACTAATATCTTGCTGCAGTCAAAAAGCACTTCAAATATTATTTGTTAGTGATAACTTGTGTCTATTGCTAAGGACTAGGTTGATGTTATTTTTTCAAGATTCATCACTCTGTGCCACTCTGGATGACAATGGATATAGAGTATAGGCCCCATAGGAGACAATTAGGGCCATTGGACAGAAGTTAGGAGCCACCAACATCAGGGCAAGATGAGGAAGACAATTCTCACACTCAGAGAATGAGCTGCCCTAGACTGCCATGAATTCCTGAGTCAAACCTAATCCATATGACACAACTTGCAGGATTGTTGCAGAGGCAAGAAGTGTAGTGGTTAAGAGCATGTTCTTTGGACAGAGTCCTCTGTTTAAATTTGGCCAAGAAACGGAACTTACAACTCCAAATGTTGTTGTCCTCATCTTGTAGGATTCTGGTGTGGATTAAACGAGATGGTATGTGTTGAAGGTCTAACCACAATGCGTGACATGGGTAAGTAGTCAGGAGTGTCACGATCACAGGGAATGAATTCCTTACCTGAAGGAGGACCAGCAGGTGAGGAGATGAGGCTACACATCTGATATCCAGGCCAACTGCAAGAATACATGAATCAGTGAAACAATGCCTTGCAGATGAAGTACATATTTTGAAGAGTGATGAGGAAGTGGGTTTTTTATTAGCTTATGAATAACATTTTATACATCAAAAAATAAAGAGATATGGTTATTTTATTTAGAAAGAATTACGTGAGTACAGTCGTTATTTAACTGTAAGAACTAATCTTCTTGTCTTCAATTTACTGAAAACAGAAGTTTGCCCAAAGTCGTATTGGACAGACGTTAAATAGCTAAAGGATTCTAAATGTGCAGTTTTCATATAGTCAAACCTATGCGTCCAGTGACAAAGACCAGTACAGCCAGAGGGCTAAGTGGCTTACTAAAAGGAGTACAAAGAGGCCAAAGGGAGCAGAAGGGCTTCATGAGGAGCCAACCTGGCCTCGAGGACACTTCTACTGGGCTTGCCTTCAGCCTCAGGACGTTCAGCATAGCCTCTCCTGGAACACCAGGGCAAATGATTTGCCTGTTCTCAGCTTTGGGTTCTCCATGAGAAAATTGACTTGACAAGACCACTCCAGTTGCCTAAGGATGGATTTCATAAATCACAGGCTAATGTTGCTAGATTTTATCTTCTCCTCCACTGTACTCTCTCTTCAAACACTCTGTGTTGCAATGCTGTTTCAGTATTTCTGACTATGTTCGGGATCAAATCTTAGTACCATCTCATTTCACTTTTATCAAGGAAGGTATAACTTCAAGCTGAATTGATATGAGGAACCTGAAGTGATAATGAGAAGAGGTAACAGAACCCACATGAGGGCACACAGGAAATCCTACACCCTCAAATTTAAGAGTAAGAAGGAGGGAGAAATTTAAAGAATTAAATATATGGTATCAGTTCATTCACTTACTCAATAAAGATTTGTTGAGTGTTTAAGTACTATTAAGCCAAGTACTCTTGGGTGCCTGGGTGGCTCAGTTGGTTAAGCGACTGCCTTCAGCTCAGGTCATGATCCTGGAGTCCCGGGATCGAGTCCCGCATCGGGCTCCCTGCTCAGCAGGGAGTCTGCTTCTCCCTCTGACCCTCTTCCCTCTCGTGCTATCTCTCAAATAAATAAATAAAATCTTTAAAAAAAAAAAAAGCCAAGTACTCTTCTGTTGATAGTACATTCTGTAGAATGTAGTTTACATTCTAGCTGAGGACAACAGATGATAAATAACAAACATAAATAATTAAACCACATAGAGTACAATGTAATAAGATATTCTGCCCCTCTGGGTGGAAAAAGTAGAGTAGGGTGAGGGAGACTGGGTTGGGACCATCAGATTTGGGTGGGGTTAAGAATGCTAGTCAAGGCAGAGCCCACTGAGAAGGGAGAGTTAAACAGACACTTGGTCAAAGTTTCAGTCCTCAGTAGTAAATCATTCACTGAATAGCCAAAAAGAGATGAAAATTATAAGATAGGTGTTTTGTCATAAGAATTGTGGTTATAAATACATACCTACATATATTTTTTCTCTCAATAAAACAAAGCTTTTGCTGTAAGCATTTTGATCTAAATGCTCTTTTATGGGTTATATTTTTAATCTGATGTTTTCAACCTGACCTTTTATTAATGATACTTGTTACATCACGGATTGACCTAAAAATACGAAATTTTAGTATCAGTTAACGTTTGATTTTTAAGAAAATCTGCTATGCAGAAGTAGATGACATAAACAGTCTACACACTGAAACTCTACTAGATACTGTGGATACAGCAATTTGAAATATACAGTCAATGACCTCAAAGACTTTACAATCTAGTACTTTTAATTGTTGATACTTATTTAAGTGTTATATTTGTTACCACACCAGGCACTGCTCCAAGTGTTTTATATATATTAACTCACCTTGCCTTCAGGACAAGATTATAAGGTTGGTCCTATTATTAGCCCCTTATTTTGATGAGGAAACTGAGGCCCAGAGTAGTTCAGGGACTTGCTCAAGGCAACAAAGCTAGTTAGTGGAAGAGCCAGGCAGTGTAACTCTAGAGCTTGCTCACCTCCACTCCCCTAAGAGGATATAGATCAGTTAACAAACACATTCAGCATGATGATTCTGAGATCTGCCTAAAATGGGGCAGGCGTCGGCTTCTTCTTTCAAATTCATGTGCCAATTTTTTTTTAAGATTTTATTTATTCATTTCGAGAGAGAGAGAATGAGAGAGAGAGAGAGCACATGAGAGGAGAGAGGGTCAGAGGGAGAAATAGACTCCCTGCTGAGCAGGGAGCCGGATGCAGAACCCGATCCCGGGACTCCAGGATCATGACCTGAGCCAAAGGCAGTCACTTAACCAACTGAGCCACCCAGGCACCCCCATGTGCCAATTTTCAATGGAAGCCCACCCGTCAGCATTTTATTTAGCCCTAGTCCGCAGCAGAGGTGGTAAGAGACTGAAAGAATTTCAGGCCACCTAACGCTGAAGTAAGGAGCATGGCTCCAATGGCCTCAAGAACTAAAGAGCCTGAAATGGTTAAGATGGTAAAGAGTAAAAACAAACAAACAAAAACTTTTAAAGAGCCTGCAGCCTCTTCTGCCACCTCTCACCAGACCTATTCAAGTCTAATGCCCTGATTCCACCACAGGCCAGTCCCTGCCAGAAATACTCTGCCATGGACCATGTTTAAGTCATGAAATGACATCTTACTGAGTAATACGACTTTCTCTCTTTGCACATTTACCTGGCTTTTATTGTACTTGTTAAAAATGTTTTCAATTTTAAATTCTCCTGGATATTATGAGTACTTTATGTATTCAATCAACTATTTCATACAAAGTTAAGAAATTTCCCCCCATACCATTGTTTCAATATTTTTAATGAGAACTAGTAAAGTGGTCATAAAGTTCAAACAGCTTTAGAGGGGAAAAAAAAATATTAGAATTTGTGTTCTAAGATTACCATATAAACACTATTGATCTGCTCACCAAATAACAAATTAGTACTTTTTTATAATGGCAGAGTAGACATAATTAAAGATTAAGTCTTGGATAAAGAATTTATAGAAATAATAAATTAAAGCAATTTATTAAGTTGACATTATCTTATTCCTTGTTGCAATCTGCTATTTAACTGTGTTATTGGTTGCTGCTCCATAGAAGAAAATCTCATACAAAAAGAAATTCCAAGTTGCCACATTTGTCATATATATTTGTGCGTTATTCAACACTTGTCATCAGATTGATAGATAAAACCAGAAGCAATATTTTTAAAGATTTTATTTATTTATTTATTTGACAGAGAGATAGAGAGAAAGCACAGATAGGCAGAGCGGCAGGCAGAGGGAGAGGGAGACGCGGGCTCCCTGAGCAGGGAGCCCGATGCGGGCCTCGATCCCAGAACCCTGAGATCATGACCTGAGCCGAAGGCAGCCACTCAACCAACTGAGCCACCCAGGCACCCCTGGAAGCAATATTTTTAAAATAGCTTCACAGACTTTTTTTTAAGAGTGTATTACTTACGTTTTCATAGTAATATCCAATGTATTTAGGAGTCAGACTTCTGACACCCTGAACCATCCAGAATACATCAATAAATTCAATAAAAGAGGCTGTCCAAAGACCAAGCACTTTGTACCACAGGTCAGGTGTGTCCCGCAAGTAACTCTCTTGGTGGAGGAAACAAGAAAGTATTAGAAGCCAGTGTACTGAGGAGGCAAAACAACCAAAGAGAAAGAACAATAAAATAAACTTTAAAAGGCTGGTAAAAGGGGTACCTGGGTGGCTCAGGCAGTTAAGTGTTCGACTCTTGATTTCGGCTCAGGTCATAATCTCTGGGTCATGATCTCTGGGTCGTGAGATCGAGCCCCGAGTCAGGCTCCGTGCTTAGCATGGAGCCTGCTTAAGACAAACCAAATCATTGTTCTTTGTTGTGATAAACCCAGAACGAATTAATCACCAACTTGCTATCATTTAATACCAGCAGCTTTGAGATGATCCATCTGCTTTAGCCTTTTGATTAAAAAGTGAAAGGAACTTTTCCCCCAACCTCCACCTTCTTCCTCAAATGTCCGCAACTTAACTCTATAACCGTCTTTGACAACAAAGATCTCAGATTGAATGTGCCTGAACTGCTCGTCATTCCTATTCCTACCAGAAATCCCTCAGAGAGGGTACTGGACATCCAGAATGGGAACCAGACACAGAGCAGCCAGCAGGAAGAAGCAGAGGCTTCCATGGGGCAGCCTTGGGACAGTAAGGACAGCTGAGGGCACTTAAACCCACCTCTCATATCAGCACTGTGAAGAGGTCTGGGAGAAGGGAGGGATGAAGATAGGTTTAAGAGACTGCATGCTTGTCTCAGTTTTCTATTGCTGCCCTAACAAATGACCACAAAGGTGGTGGCTTTAAAAAAGATACATTTATAACCTTAGAGTTCCAAAGGCCAGAGTCTTACACAGATCTCACCAGGCTAAAATCAAGGGGTCACGTTTCCTTCTATAAGCTCTAGGATCCACTTCCTTGCCTTTCCCAGCTTCTAGAGGCTGCCCACGTCCAGTGGCTCGTGCCCCTTCCTCCATCTTCAAAGCCACCAAAGGTAAGTCAAATGTTTCCATGTGCAAGGACTCCTGTGATAAGGGTGGGTCCACCCAGATGATCCACGACACTCTCCGCATGTCAACTTCAAATTCCATCAGACTTTTATTTATCAATTTTTTGCAATCATAGCTGCAAAGTTCCTTCTGCCACGTTATATAACATATTCCCAGATTCCAGGGATTAGGACTTGGACATCTTTGCGGGGAAGGGAAAACATTATTCTGCCTACCACAGGGCTGTAGGTGGGAGGTGACTTGGCAAGAAGTTATCACTGTTTTCTTCCACTCTTGCTCCCCTCAGTCAGCTTTCCACAGTCAAAGCGCTTAAAAAAACACTGATCACATTGTGTCTCTCTCTTACTCAGGTTCCTTCAATGGTTTCTTGATGTTCTGAGTAAATCCCACCCTCCCTATCAGAACCAACAAGGGTCTACACACTTTAGCCCTGTGTATTTGAAACTTTTAACACTGGTATCCATAGTAACAGATCCATTTTAAAATCATAGCCTAGCATGTATGTGTGTGTACAGTTCCACAAACCAGTGCTTATCCTTACCATACACTCTGAAACTTTAAATTCTGACCCAATCTTCATTTAATTTATTTTTAATTCTGCTTGCAACCCTCTAGTGACCGGTGACTCTTGGTTTGGAAGACTCGCATCTGGCCCTACCTTTCAGGCTGTGGCTCCTACACTGTATCATGCTCTCTCAGACCTAGACACACCCTATCCTCCCCCTATCTCCTCCTCCTATCTCAGGACAACCACTGATGTAAATGTTTTCCCTGGAACTTCTCAGGGCCCGCTCCCTCACCTCATCTGGGTTTCTGCTCCATTGTCCCCTCTCAAAGAGGGCTCCCCTGACCACCCCATCTCTACTAACCCTTCCCCCACCCCCAGCATCCTTTTCTATCTCTTTAGTTTTTTTTACATGATCTATTTTTTAATTTATATATAAATAATTTATTAGTTTTTATTCACAACCCTTATTACTGCTTTGCATATTATTTCTGATTCTTCTCTCCCGCTAGAAGGAAAGGTCCAGTAGGACTGTCTTGTTCACAATACTAGTGAAAATAGGGCTACCTAATACACAGAAAACACTCAAACATTTGTCATGGAATGAATGAATAAAGTATGAATGACCCTCCAAATATAGTCTTAGGTCTACCAATCCATTTATTAATGGATTGGTAGACCTAAGACTATATGGGTTATTGTACAAAATTTTAAGTATTATTACATTATAATTCATATAATTAACTACAAACACTGGTAATTATCATTTTTTGATTATCTATGCCACGCCAGACACTAGGCAGGACCTCTTAAATAAGTTATTTCTAGTTGTCACAACAGTTCTGTGAGGCAGTTATTTTTACAGATAGGGAAACTGAGGTTCAGAGAAGTTAGGTTTCTGGTCCAGGGTTAATATGGCCTGTAAGGCATTGTTCAAAGCGTTTTAAATGGGGGCACTGTTATTATTCCCATTTTACAGACATTTTACTATGGAAATTCAGGCGTAGGACTTGCTCAAAGTCAAACAGCTAGTAAGTGGTGGTACCAGAAACGCAGGCAGTCCGGGACCAGAGTCAGTTCATGACCTACACACTCTTGATGTTCAAAGTGGATCCAAGCACCACCAGCAGCACCTGGGGCTTACTAGAAATGCAGAATGTCATGCCCTGTCCCAGGTCTGCAGTCCACTAAGATCTCCAGGTGATTTATATACGCAATCAAGTTGAAAAGCTTTGCTCTAAACCATACTGTTTCTCAGGTAGACAAGCAGAGATGGACAGAAATAATTTTATGACAGTAGAACCACCACACAAATAATATTTAACTGGAGGTATTAAATGTAATTTTATATGAATTTAATAAAAGTAAAATAATCTGAAATAAAATGAAAGGAAATTGCAGAACTTCTGGTAAATGACTCTTCACTCCCAAAATATTATATTCTATTAGGTAAGAAAAAAATATTACAAAGTTCCTTAAAAGATTGGAACCATTATATTTTCCTTATTCTTAACCTCATATTTCAGCTTGAGATTGTATCAACTGCCTCCTTGCTATGAACAATAAGTGGTCAAAATTGCTCCCTTCTCCCTTCCTACCAGCTTCCCCTACCTCCACATTTATCTGGGTACCTTACTATTTTTCTTCACTAAGATGTATAACATTTCCATTCTATTGTACCACCATAATCCCCTAGTTATTTAGTCTTAATTCAGTATCTCTTTGGATTCAGTGATCCTACATGTGCCTTTACCACATCTTCCTCATCTCTGAGTACAATACATTGACTCATCCTTTGTTGGCTGGGTCTTTTTGTTTTGCTTTGTTTTTTTTTTTTTTTTGTCAAGTGGTGATTTTTTAAAGGAATCATAGGCAACATACTCCATACATTCTTTCATCTTTAAAAATATTTACCTGCTGCCTTTATAAGTCAAGGAAAACTTGGCCAACTATATTATTTGGGAGTCACACATTGCTTCAGAACTCTGTAGATGCTGCTCCCCCGTCTCCTAACACTGAATTCTGGGAAGAAGTATGAAGCCATTCCAAGCATTGACCTCTTGTAGTCACTAGTTCACTACTTCTCCCAGAAGTACTTCTTTTTAATCTTTGACATAATTCATAACTTAAGCAGAATATGGCTTGATCTAGATAGCTATATATATATTTTTCCCTGATAGATTCTATCTTTTCAACATGCTCATTTAGTTTTTGTTTTGTTTTTTTTTAATTTCAGGAGACTCTTCTTGAATTATTGTTCAGAACACTTTTTCTCTTCCATTTGATGGTTTCTCTATTTTAGGAGCATAATCTCCTGTTAGGAATCCTTTGTCTACCACAGAGAGCACTTTCTTTCTAACTGTTTTAGTTTCTTTTTTCTTTGTCTTCCCTGACATTGAAACTTGAGCTTCTCCTTCATGCTAGTGATTGGATTTCAAGCTTTGTCTATTCTGTCACTTCCTATCTGGGGTTTATTCATTATCTGTAATGGAATTGTGTCAGCACTACAATCCCTCCTTCCTTCTACTGTTTCACCATAATACCTTGGGGCTCCTGTTTTACCAAATTCAGACCCTTATTAGATTTTTCCAGAGCACGAAGTACACTTATATAGCATAGTCTTCTCTCGCTTATGTTATGCTTAATTTCAGACTCTCTTCAGCTCTCTTTTACATGTTATGTTCTGGTTTGTTTCCTTTTGACTATTTGATAATGGCATCATTGTCCTGCCATTTCTTTTCCCCTGCCTGAGCCTCCAGTGATTCAGAGCAAAAATGTCTTTGACACCCATCCCATCACATCTAGAGTCTGCTTCCCTCCACCCCACCTTCCACCTTTCTAATCTACAATTTGAGGGCTAAGGAGTTTATAATATTTATTTTTCTATGGATGAGCAGGATTAAGGAGAGTGGAAGAGTGCACTCAAGCTAAAGACAGTCCTTAATGGGGGACTAGCACTGAGCTCTTGAGAATGTCTTTACAAGAGTGGCTGAAGGATAAGTCATGAAACTTTAATTACTATCCATGCACACATCCACCTTCTGATGGATGTAGCTTCAATCCCCCACCTGACCCCTATGTTGATGGTTTCCATACCATACTTTGTTATGAAATAGCCAGCTTCCCTAACTATACTGGATTGAATTGGATACCAGGGAATTAGAAGCCCATTCATCTTTGATGTGTTTTCAGAGAAAACTGCCAACAGGCACGCATACAGATGATAACCCAATTTCATCATCTCTCTGAGGTATACAAGTGGTTCCTCAAACTCAGATTGTTTTTCTCAGTAATGTCTATCAATTTGTCTCCTTCTCTCTGAAGCCCATGGCATATCCCAGTGTTAACTGTGGGTGCTATGGCATGTTTCCTTGTATCTTTATACTCAATCTCCATTAAAAACAAGGACTGTAGAGTCATAATTTCCTGGGTTCCAATCTCAGCTTTACTGCTTACTCTCTGTGTCACTACAAGCAAGATAAAGCCTCCCAAAGTCTCAGTTCTCTTATCTACAATCTGGGGTTGATGATATCTATATAGTTATTATGGAGATTATATGAAATAGCATATAAAAGGTACTGGCATATGCCTGTCATGTTGTAAGCACTCAATATATTTATACAGCTATTATTCTTACACATATTCAAAGTATCATGGAGGTACTAAGGAGGAGCATCTTCTTATACAGATATATTGGAGGCACACTGTAACTAGGGAGGCTTTCTAGAAAAGGTGACATTTAACTACATGTTACTCGTTGCAGAAGAGTGAGCCAAGAAGGAGAAAGGAATGTCAGCTAGAGGGAACAGACTCCACTCACACATTTATTCATTCAATTTAAGTATTTATTAAACATCATCTCTATACCAGGCCCTATTCTAGGCTTGGGGGGTGGGGTGGGGTAGAGGGCGGATACAGCTCTGAGCAACACAGACAAAACACAGTTTCTATTGGTGGAGATAATAAATAAATAAATGCCCACTCTAATGGCAGATGCTGGGAAGCATTAGGAAAATATAAGGTAAAGAGATAGGATAATGGAAAGAAAGGGCTATTTTAGATAGTGTGGTTAGGGATGAGTTCTCTCAGCAAGCAACATTTAAACAGAGGCCAAAATGAAGAATGAGTAAAGCTTTGAGGTAAGATACAACATGAGGAGGAAAAAAAACCAAAAGCTTAGCATTTCAGGACACCACAGTCATTCAGCGTTGCTGGACTGTGAGAGGAAACCTGGGCAAGTGCAGGTATCAGCTATGCTAAGCTAATTGATCTTTACTCTGTGCTGACCAGGAGCCACTGACAGGTTTTAAGCAAAGGAAGGGCACCGTTCTACTTGTGCTTTAAAAAGACTACTCTAGAAATGGTATGCAGGATAGATTTGAGACAGAGTGGTAGGGATGGAGGGGAGCCTATTTGGAGGCTGGAGAAGAGATAAAGACTTTGAAAGTTATTTAGAGGTAAAACAAGGAGGAGTATAGGTAGATGGATTAGCTCAGCCTATCAGATTCCTAACTCTGAGAACCAGTATTTAGATTGAGATCTGGCAATTTGCAAGGAAGAGAACAGGGGGAAGATGTAGGTCCCAGGAGCTCATTCTGGATCTGACTGACAGGAGGAGAACAACATGGGGGCCAAACAGTAATAAGTAGACCATTAAGACTGCACGTCAAGGAAAATTTAATTCCAAACCGTGCCAGAAGACGAATCAAAACTATTAATATAAAGCCTGCTCTCTAGCCCTGTCCAGGACTGGAGTAAACCTGAGTTTGTTTCTAAAGACTGTTATTTGATTTTGTTTACATGGGATGAGAAAGCAACAGGTGGGGAGAAACTAGAAAAAAAAAAAACAGAAAATGGCAAAAACCTTCCTTCAGGACTTTTAAAAACATAATAAAATAATTTAAAAAAAATACATCCCTTAATTGGCCTCTAATTTTTATATGCACCCTGACATCATCTTGTTATTTACCTTGGTGATCCAATGATAGATTTTATATTCTTCCCCAAGATGTTCTCCAATTTTTTCCCTGACAACACATTAGTGGAAAGAACATGGACTCCAGGAGTCAAAAGACCTGACTTCCAGTGCTGGCTACACCATAGATTAGCCACATGACCTAGAAACCAAGCCACTTCTCCTGTCCACATCCCTGTTTCTTCACGAGGAAAATAAAAGACTCAGAGTGACTTCTGAGGATTAATTAAGGTAATGAACATGACAGTACCTGGTACCAAGCCCGACACACAGTGGGTGCTCGATCAATGTTTATTCGATTTAGCTCAAGCTTGGGATGCATGTGGAATAGGGGAGGGGGAGGAGATGAGAAAGGATCACAAAAATTTAGTTTTATGTCAAACTAGAGCATTAACGGGGATTCATCTAAGAATTTTAAGAAGGAAAGAAACAGATTTTCTTGCAGGGGCCAAGCTAGAACAAGGAAATCAGTTCGGAAATATGATAATCCAAGTAAGAAATAATGAGCTCAGGCAGTGCAGTGGTAACAAGACTGAAAAGAAAGGACAATTTCTTTAGATATTTAGGAAGATGGTTAATTAGCAGTGAAAGGGAAGGAGAAAGAAGAGCCTAGGAGACTCCCAATTTCTGGCCTGAAGTACTGAATCCAGGTCCTATTCAAAAGGAACATAGGAGGAGTAGCAAGTATAAAAAGGAAGATAAGGAAATCACGCACGGGGCGTTCACTTGTTGAATGGTTCCTATCATTCAACAAATATTTGTGGAATGCCTACAATATAAGAGCATGGAGCATATAGCAATGAACATACGGAGACTTATGGAGCTTACGTTGCCGCGAAGAGCGAACTACATAGAAAGGATTCAAGGAAAGTGATCCAGGGAGAGACAATAGCATATGTGAAAGTCTTGAGGATGCAAAAATATCACCTTCAAGGATGTAAAGGAGTTTCAGGCTCAAGTAAAGAGAATGAGGCACAAAATCAGGATAGAGGCATTTTCTAGATCGGACTATGTTAAAGAGGTGGGCTTTATCTTTATAGTTTGTGAAACCACTGATGAATTTTGAACCGTAAACTGGGATATGGTCAGATTCATATTTGGAAACTTCACTCTTACTGCAGGGTAGAGAATGCTTTAAGGATATCCATGTACCAGGGTGCCTGGGTGGCTCAGTCAGTTAAGCATCTGCCTTCGGCTCAGGTCATGATCCCAGGGTCCTGGGAACGAGTCCCACATCAGGCTCCCTGCTCGGCAGGGGGCCTGCTTCTCCCTCTCCCTCTGTCTCCGCTCTGCCTACTTGTGTTCTCTATCTCTCTGTCAAATAAATAAATAAAATCTTTAAAAAAAAAAGAATATCCACATATCAGACTAGAAGTTCTGAAAAGCCCACTTGCCACAGTATATCCAGATATTGGAAAAAAAAATAATGCAAACATACACTTAATGCATTGCTGGACTGAGAGGAAAGAAAGAGAAATCCCCAAATCTCATGAAAAATAACAATATGCTGAAACCAATGGTAGGCAGACTCTGAAGCCAGAGATGCCCTGGGAATGAATGTTAATAACACAAAACTAGAGCTTTGGGAACTAATGGCTATGTGGGAGAACAGGAGTTTAAACCCTGGGTCCATTGAAAGTCCACTGAAACCTTGGGTCCAAACTGTAACTTTGGAGTTATCCTTTCCACCAGACAGAAATTATTTGCATCTCTATCAAGTAACTTTTTCATATAGCCAATTTTCTACAAATAAACATGAAAGTGGGGGCATTAAGTTTAAAATATCTACACTCAGTGAAAAAGTGAGCTAAAAGAAAATCCATCTACCTCCAAAGGAAAAGATAAGGAGACCTATTTATCCCAGCTGCAGGTAAAAACCATGACTCTCTACAAATACAGATTGCACTTGCATCAAAGATTTACTTAACTGATTAATAAGGAGGCCAGCAGGATGGACCCGGTGGAATATGATTGCTGTATTAGTTGATATCCTGCAAGGCAATAAAACTCTGGGGTTACCTTTTCTACCACACAGAACTCATTAGCATCTCTACCAAATAACTCTTCTTTATGTTTTTTCTACAAATATATAAAATACATATATAATTTTCTACAAATAAACATGTAACTTCATGGAGTCTGAGCCCCAATTAATAATAAGTCAAACAAAGGTATGTTCCCCAGAGCTACACTGTCCAATGTAGGAGCCACTACACGCATGTGGCTATATAAATTTTAACTTAAATTAATTGAAATTAATCTTAATCTCAGGAAACAAACTGAGGGTTGCTGGAGTGGTGGGGGGTGGGAGGGATGGAGCGGCTGGGTGATAGACATCGGGGAGGGTATGTGCTATGGTGAGCACTGTGAATTGTGTAAGACTGTTGATTCACAGACCTGTACCTCTGAAACAAATAATACATTACATGTTAAAAAAAAAAAAAAGATAGTAGGAAGGGAAAAATGAAGCGGGGGGGGAATCGGAGGGGGAGATGAACCATGAGAGACTATGGACTCTGAGAAACAAACTGAGGGTTCTAGAGGGGAGGGGGGGGATGGGTTAGCCTGGTGATGGGTATTAAAGAGGGCACATTCTGCGTGGAGCACTGGGTGTTATGCACAAACAATGAATCATGGAACACTACATCAAAAACTAATGATGTAATGTATGGTGATTAACATAATTTAAAAGTAAAATTAAAATTCAGTCCCTCGGTTGCATTCATCACATTTCAAGTGTTCAATAGCCGTGAGTGGCCAATGGTTTCCAAAAGGACCACTGCAGATTTATAGACATTCCTATCACCACGGAAAGTTCTGGGCTGGGCTACCCTAGAGAACTAAATTGTCCTTGGGTAGGCTTCGTAGACAATGCTCCAGTAGGACACTGAAAGGACATGTCATCATCCTTTTATCTTATTTCCAAGTTTTGGATAATCTTTCTTACCAGCGGAAATATTAATAATGACAATTTTGGAGACCCTGAGAATTTATCATCTTATATTTGTTTCTGCTTTCTTTCAGGCCTCGATGTCATAGCACCCTCACTGTAAGGTGGTACCCTAAGTTGAGAAGTTAAAGTGACCCCTGGTTGGTAGTACACAGTGGGGTCTGGCAGAAACCACATAATTCTTTTTGGAATTTTATTTTTTAAACAACCTTATTGAGGTATTATTAACATACAAAAAGCTGAACCTATTTAATGTATATAATTTGGTGAGTTTGGGGGAAAGCCTATACCCATGAAAACATCACCACAATCTATTCCATAAACACATCTATCACCTCTAAAAGTTTCCCTCTGCCCTCTTTATTTATGGTTGTTATTTTTGTGTGTGTGACAAGAATACGGAACATAAGATCTGAGCAAATTTTAAAATATACAATTTTTGAAGGATACAATACAGTACTCTTACCTTACTGGACAATTTCACGTGCACCACCTTATTTTATTCTCTAGTCCAAGGACACGGTGAAAATCTCCTAATAAAGTTCTTGTGCCACTCTTTGGCATATAGTATGTTACCTGAAAATTTATTGATATCAATTTTTTCCATAAAGTTTCCAGGAAGCACAAGGACTTCTGGGCAACACATAAAATTAATGATAATACCTAACATGTTACATGATTTATAGTTTATAAAATGCTTTTAGGAACAAGAGATACAGCTATTCTCTCTTCTGGGAAAGCTTGATTATCTAGCATCAACTCTAGAGAAGTCACATGTGGCCTCCTCTACCTGTTGCCTCCCAGAACTGCCCAATGAATGACCAAATCAACAACACCTCTTCCCCTTGGATTTCTTGTACAGATTAGGCATTCTATCTCCTCTGTTTAAAGACCATTTCCTTTTCCATGCGTATCTCTCTATTCCAGCATGAAAAGAAATAGAGATGAATTCTCTTTCCACAGCTTGTAAGTTGTGTGACTCTATGCAATAACTGATCCTCAGTTTCTTAACCTGGAAAATTAGGAATAGAAACATCTACCTCAGAATTGCTCTGAGGGCCAAATAACATAAAGATTTGTTTATTCTCACATGGATTTTATTATGTTTTTTACCCTCCTTACCATCCTCAACTTATCCATTCTCCAAAAACAGAAAAGTCCTTCCGTGGGATCATCCTTTTAGATTTAGGCATATTATTTTTCAGTTTACATATAAACAGAGTTGTTGCTTTTGAGGATTTTTAAATTACTATTTTGGTATTTTTTTGTTATTGGTACTAATATTATTATTATATTATAGTTGTAGTACATGATCTGTATGATAGGTATTCTTTGGAATATATTAAGACTTCACTTTGGACTAAGTATGTGGTTAGTATTTATAAACATTTCATTTGTGCTTAGAGAGAATACCATGTTTTTCTACTTACCTATTTCAGAAGAAGTCAATTAATCACCCACTATGACTATGAACTTTTATCAGTTACTGTTGTATTTCTGTCAGTTTTTAGTTTATATATTTACATATTTTGAAACTATGTTATGAAGTGAACAGCATCTAATAATTCAGTGCATTGACTATGCTTCTATATTGGGATAGCCTCCTGGTAAACACTCTCTTTTATCCACAATTATGCCTTTCATTCCTAATATTGTTCTATGAGTTAAAATCTTATTTATTTTGAGATTAATATTGTTATATCAGGTTTCTTTCAGTTCCTATTTGTCTGATATGTGCTTTTCCCAACTCTTTACTTTCTGTCAGGCTTTAGCTATGTCTCTTAAAAGGAGGAAAAAAAATCTTCCTTTCAATCTGAGGTTTCTGTCTTTCAGCAGACAAATTGAATCTATTTACACTTATTATGATTATTGATATTCCTGCCTTTATTTATTTCATCTGATTCTGCCTTCTCCCCAATTTGAATTGGATCTCAATCACAAAGAGTTAATCACAATTTTCATTTTACCGCAAATTATCACTAGTTGTATACAATTTTTTTTGCCCCATTTCCCTCCTCCATATATCACCCATCTCCTGTGATTAGAGCCCATCATTAATAAGCCTAATGTGAGGGGCACCGGGGTGGCTCAGTCAATTAAGTGTCTGCCTTTGGCTCAGGTCATGATCCCAGGGTCCTGGGATGGAGCCCCATGGCAGGCAGGCTCCGGCTCAGCGGGAAGTCTGCTTCTCCCTCTCCCTCTGCCTCTCCCCCTGCACCCCCAACCCTGCTCGTGCTCTCCCTCTCTCTCTCAAATAAATAAATAAAATCTTTAAAAAAATAAGCCTAATGTGATTATAAAATATATAGCTGTGTTTTGAATAGGTATATTTTCAGTTTACATAAATAGCATTATATACTAACTTTCATTCTGTTTCTTGCATGTTTCACTCAACATTGTTTTTAAGATTTATCTATGTGGCTGTATGTACATCTAGTTTTTTATTCTAAATACTATGTATTATTTCATAATATGCAACCATTGAATTTTACTTAGCCATATAAGCTTGGGGACCCCAGGTGTCCTCCACTTTCTGCTTCCACCAACAACATGCAAAGAACATTTTCATGTGTGTCCTCTTATAAACTAGAGTAAGAACTTCTCTGAGTTTTGGCATTACCGGGTAAATCAAAATTTGCATTTGAATTTCACTAAGAACTGACTGTGAATTATTTTCCGGAATGGCTGGAAACTCTGAACTTGTACCACTAGTACATGAAAGCTTGTCTCCACATGCTTGTTAACACTCTGTGTTAGCCACCTGTCTAGTTTTTACAATTTGATTGATGTAAAATAATATCTTATTATTTTCTTTTATAATTCTCTGATTATTAGTAACTTTGAGCATTCTCTCTTTGTATATTTGTGGTCATTCAGAATTCTTCTGTAAGTTGCTTATTCATGTATGTTGCCTATTTTTCTACTGGACTTCCCATATTTTCTCATTGGTTTGGATTTTTTTATACATTCTAGATATTAACTTCTTGACAATTTTAGACATCACCAGTAAATTTTCCAGTCTTTCACCTGTATAATTTTGTCTATACTGTCCTTGATGTGACAATCTATCAATAGATCTTACAGGGTTTTTACTTTCAGGAGCTTTCCAAAAAGGTCTTTTTAACCCTAGACGAACAGAAATATTCCCTTACATTTTCATCTATTAGTTTTATATTTCTACCTCTACTTCAACCTATAGTTCTTTAAGCCATCCAGAGTGCAAGGATCCAGCTTTACCTTTTCCATGTGGTGTACTAGAATAATTTTCCTACATCTACAAAACAAATGAAAACCTCGCTGGAATCCTGACTATGACTGTGTTGCATGTATAGCATAATTTGAGGAAAATTGACATCTTCGCGACAGTAGTTTGAACTCTCCTTGAACATGCTCTCTCTCCTCATTTATTGAAGTCTCCTTTTATGTCCTTTACTATAACCTGAATTTCTTCTCTATAAAAATCTTGTGCATATTTTTATAAGTTGTTAGATATTTCAAGTTAGCTGCTACTGCAAATAGTAGTACATTTTTATAAGTTGTTAGATATTTCAAGTTAGCTACTACTGCAAATAGTAGTACATTTTCTCTTATATATTATACTAATAGTATATTTTCTCTTATATATTATACTTATCACTGCTATATGACAACCTTGCTAAACTCTACTTTTGTTATAATAGATTTCTGCTGATTGTGTTGGTTTTCTCTAGGTATACAGTTAAATCAACTATAGATAAAAACAGGTGTATCTTTTTCCTTATGCTTTTATGTCTCTTATGCCTTCTTGTCATATAATTTTGGTCAGAATATCCACTACGATAATAAACACTGGTGATTATAAAGAGTACAGTTTTCTTTTCACTAATTTAATGGAACTGTGTATAAAATTTTTCTGTCACTATAATGTTCACTGTGGTGTTAGATATATAGACTATCAAGTTAAAGAAGTTTCTTTCTATTCCAGTTTAACTGGAATAGTTTTAATTATAAATATAAGTTGAACTTTATCAAAAAATGTTTTTCTTCATCTATTGAGATAATCATGATTATTCTGTCAGTATATAAGGGGAGTAGGTTGTATTAATTGATTTTCTGAGTTTGGACAATCTTACACTCCTCAGAAAAATTCCACTAATCCCAGATTAATTCTAATTTATTGTTAGATTCAGGTAAAAAGTATTTTGTTTAGGATCTGTGCACTAGTGATCATAAATAAAACTGGTATTACTTTTTTATTGTGTAATTATTTCCCAATTTTAAAGTTTTACTAGGTTCAAGAAATGTAGTGAACAGCTTTTCTTCTTTTTCTAGCTATATTATAATTTGAATAAATTAGGATTTATTCCTAAAAAGGAAAGACTCTTTGAAAGTCTGGTAGAAGTCATCCATATAACCATCTGATCCCTTTGTTTCGATTTTTTTCTTCTTTCTTTCCTATCATTGTCTGACAGAATTTAATTCCCTCTTCTCCTGCTACTGCTTTGATGACTTGATTTCTTTCTACCTTTTCTATTTATTACCTTTACATTTTGAACATGCATATATGACTTAACAAAGTCTGAAATTAATATTTATGTCATCCTCCTAAATAATATAGACTCCAATCTTCCTTGGCACCAAACCCTCATTTTCTACAATATTACTGCGGCATGTTTTGCTTCCACTTTAAGGTCAATCAAATCAATTTTATTTTTATTGTCAGTGTTTATTCAAGTTTACCAATATGCTCAGCAATATCTCACTTCACTGCTGCTTTTTATTCTAACTCCCTCCTGGCCCCCTCTTGCAGTACATTCCTTTTTTAGTTCATTAGAGCAAAGGTCTTTAAATATTTTGTTTTTATTAATCTGAAAATGTCTATATTTTACCTTCACTCCTGAATTATAGTTTAACTTAGTAAAGAATTCTAAGTTAAAAGATTTTCTTTCAAAGCCTTCAAACTATTATTCCGTTTTCCTATGCAGTGTACTGTTGATGAGACATCCATAAGTAAGCAATTAGCCTTTTGTCTCGGGTTGCTTTTACAGTTTTGTCTATGCCTTAAATGATTCTGCAGTGTTCACCATAGGATGTGTATATGTAAATGTATTTCATATTCTTTAGAACCTGAGTGTTTCTTCAATGTGGGGATTGATATATTTCCTCAGTTCTGGGGAAAAAAATGTCAGGAATTATACCTTAAGTCATATATCTTTTGTGATATATATAGATATAGATATAGATAGATACATACACAATGGAATATTATGCAGCCATCGAAAAAAAACGAAATCTTGCCATTTGCAACGGCGTGGATGGAACTGGAGGGTGTTATGCTGAGCGAAATAAGTCCATCAGAGAAAGATATGTATCATATGATCTCACTGATATGAGGAATTCTTAATCTCAGGAAACTGAGGGTTGCTGGAGTGGTGGGGGGTGGGAGGAATGGGGGGCTGGGTGATAGACATTGGGGAGGGTATGTGCTATGGTGAGCGCTGTGAATTGTGTAAGACTGTTGAATCACAGTCCTGTACCTCTGAAACAAATAATACATTATATGTTAAAAAAAAAAAAAAGAAGAAGGAGAAGAAGATAGTAGGAAGGGAAAAATGAAGGGGGGGAATCGGAGGGGGAGACAAACCATGAGAGACTATGGACTCTGAGAAACAAACTGAGGGTTCTAGAGGGGAGGGGGGTGGGGATGGGTTAGCCTGGTGATGGGTATTAAAGAGGGCACTTACTGAATGGAGCACTGGGTGTTATACGCACACCATGAATCATGGAACACTACATCAAAAACTAATGATGTAATGTATAGTGATTAACATAACATAATCAAATTTAAAAAAAAAGCCCTATCTTTTTATTTTCACTATTAGGTTTATGTCGGGCCTTCTCATTCTTTCCTCCAGGTTCCTTAGCCATTTTTCCATACTTTCTGTCTTTCTATCACTTTTATCTTTTGAGTCAGAGCACTAGGTGACTCCCTCAGATCCATCTTCCACTTCATTAATTATCTCTTTGTTCTACCTAATATACTATTTAAGGCATGTATTAAATTTATAATTTTAAAGATTTATTTATTTATTTTGAGAGAGAGTGAGAGAGTGTGAGCAGGGGGAAGGGCCAGAGGGAGAGGGAAAGAGAGAATCTCAAGCTGACTCCCCACTGAGCATGGAGCCCGACGCAGGGCTCTATCTCATGACCCTGAGATCATGACCTGAGCTGAAATCTAGAGTTGGTCACTTAACTGACTAAGCCACCCAGGCACCCCTGAAGTTTATAATTTTAATCACTACTTTTTTATTTTTAGAAGTTCCACTTGACTTTTTTCGAATCTACATGTTCTTTTTCTATACCATCAGTTCATTTACTTTGGTTTCTACTCTTTCATTAAGCTTTATAAGTCCTTTAAATACACTTACTATATAAAATCTTTCAGATCGTTCTACTTCCTCTATCTAATGGAGTACTAATTCTCTTATATCTTGCATCAGTTAATTTTCTCTCCTGATGCCTAATTTTCTCACATAACTTATAATTTTCATTATGAGCTCACTTTCAATGAGGGCAGTATTTTCTAAGATGTCTCAAGGGCTCTGATTTATGGAATTATCCATATAGAGTGGTTTAACATTTGCTACTCTGAGGACTTCAAAAGTATCAGAACCAGTTTTATTAATACCTTAATAAAACCCTAACTCCAGTGCTAAATAATAAAATAAGTTAATTTCGGGGCTTTGATTCTGACTTTTTTACCTCACAGTCCCCAGCACCCAGAAAACTTCCTTGCTTCTTCCTTCGTTTTCCCCAGTCTCCTTTCCACAGATGGAGTAGCTATCCAGTCCTCCATGCTTTATGCAAGAGCCCCCTCCAATTCTTTGCAGCCTAAGTACATATTTCCTGCTCTTCTGTGGCTCTGGCTTTAAGTTCTCTATTTTGCACTTAGTTATTTCATTTTTTTTAAGATCAGCATTTATTATTATGTTGTTGCTGTCATTGTGATCTAGCAGGTATCTGTGTTTGTAGCATTAGGGATACCAGTCTATACCAGTTTAATCCACTTTGCTGCTAAAAGTTTCCATTTGGGTGCCCTGTTATATGCAGGAGTTCAGATTCTTTCCTAATTCTCTTGTCCTCTTAGTGCTCAAACCCGGTCTTGATTTGAAATATCTCATTCACTCATTCCCAGCATTTATTCACCCAATTTAAAGGCATGCTTGGAGAAAAGCAAAGCCAAGTAGTCCAGGTGTTCTTTGAATTCTTCAGTCTGAATTTCTATGTAATCTTCGGACTCTAGGTTTTTCCATTCCTTTAAGAAACTAATGTCATACAAAAGGACTGACTGCTCTTTTTTATGCAGAAATATATCTTCCTTGGCTCACCCAGTAATACCTTCATTAGGTCTTATGCACAATTATTGGATATTCCCATTTCTCTTTCATGAGGTTGCCTACCTAATTAAGAGCACTTCAAGACCTAGAATACAGGTGATGTGCTTTACAGAGGGCCCAATTAAATGACTGTTTTTGCTATTTCATTACAAACACCATCAGAAATAAAAATGAGGATCTAATCTGGCATGCAAAGGAAGCTCCGCTCTTTTCAATATTCCTCTAAGGTTATGATTCCCTTTGGTCAATAGAAGGTAACTTCCCATGAAAAGTAATATACAGTAGTCCCCTCTTTTCTGTAGGGGATACATTCCAAGACTCCTAGTGGAAGCCTGAAACCTCAGATAGTTCTGAACATTATGTATACTATGTTTTTGCCTATGCATACATACCTATGATAAATTTTAATTTTAAAATTAGGCACAATAAGAGATTAACAACAATAACTCGTAATAAAATAGAACAATTATAACCATATATTGGATTAAAAGTTATGTGAATGTGGTCTCTCTCAAATGGTCTTATTACACCACACTCAGTCTTCTTGTGAGGATGTGAGATGAAAAGTGCCTATGTCATGAGACAAAGCAAGGTGAACGACATAGGCATTGTAATGGAGCGTTAGACTACTACTGACCTTCTGCTGTCACGTCAGAAGGAGGATATCTGCTTCCAGACTATGTCCAACCTCGGAAAGTGAAACCATGGATAAGGGGAACTATTGTATTCAAAGTATTTGCAACTCAACATAGGGTCCTTTTGGATATTATTATATCCAATAAAGTCCTCTGTTAATATTCAGTACGTGAGTGATAATTTTATGCTACATATACTATATATTTTATATACATACATATATAATATATAATATCTCATTTTGAAAGCTGTATTCTATCCAACTACAAAAGTTAAGTTGGGCTGTTAACTAATAAGATAGATAAGAAGAAGTATGAAATAAACAGATTATTCTATAAAACTAGTCTACTTCTTTTTAGGATGGTAGTGGAAGACTGCATTTCAATAAAACATCCAGTGTTTTCATCTGCTATTTAATTATTTGCTCACCTTTAATCTTCCCACTATTTTAGTAAGGTAATTTTTTAACAAATAATATGAATAAAGTGGGTTCATCTTCTCCAAATAAATAATTGCTGTGTATTGTGGTAAGACCAAATATTATATTCATGAATAAGCTCTTTTCTTTTAAAAAAAAATCCAGACGTCTTTTTTGTGTTCTTTAGCATTCTTTACCTCCTATTTTCACTAATCAACATAGAAAGTGCAAGGCTGCACAGGAATTCTCAAGCTTCCTTACTTTGTAAGTGATGAATGCCTCACATAAGGATTGCCCCGACTCACATATCCTCCTACCTGTCCACATTTTAATAAAATGTCAAGTGCCTACTCAGTAAAACTTACTGCCAACAAAGACTTCTAAGAGCAGCCCTTGGCCTATGCTTTGTCCCAGCTAAATTAGAAAGAGACTAAATTCAAAGGCATAGTCAGATTCGTTCTGTGGGGTGGCATGGAAAAAGAAGAAAGTTGGATATATCTCTATTCCTCCACTCTGCTCCGTTGCCTCTCTCCGCTCCATCTCTATATGCTCCCTCCTCTTCTGCGACTGCAGGTCTATTCATAGTGACTGGAAGGATTAAAGATGGATTGACTTTTGGCCCTCAAAATGTCCCTCATTTATAAACTTTTAATGTTTACAAAGAAAAAGCAGATTCTTTAACTAAACACAGAAGAAATTATGCTGCTCCAATAAAACCCTATCGTTCAATTATTCAATCTTTATGATCTTTCCAGAATAGCAGCTCCTCATATATATTTTCTAGTGGCAAAGAAATTCGCACTGTTGATTTAGCAGGCGAAAAGGATGACAGCTATTATAAATAACAGAGAAATCTTATATCCTGGATCGACATACAAGATAATAGAAACGCCTCATTTGAGCAACATGCCAGAATTCAACATCCAAATGATTTTTTATCTCCTTCAAAGCAGTCAGCTCAGAATGTATCCTCACTTACTCTCACGGGCAATGCTGCATTTGCTCAGAACATTCTGGAGCCTCTCAAGGGGTGCCTGGGTGGCTCAGTCATTCAAGCAGCCAACTCTTGAGCTCAGCTCAGGTCATGATCTAGGGGTCCTGGGATCAAGCCCTGCTTTGCGTTGGGCTCCCGGATGAGCGAGGAGCCTGCTTAAGGATACTCCCTCCCCTCTATCCCCCCCCACCCTGCTTGTGCGCACGCGCGTGCGCGCACACACACACACACACACACACACACACACACACTCTCTCTCTCTCTCTCTAAATTAAATAAATAAATCAATAAATCTTTAAAAAAAAACATTCTGGAGGCTCTCTTTCAGAACTGTCTTGAGGGCTTGGTACATGGTGCTTTGAAAAGGCTCTGTGGCAGCAAATCAGCATCATGGAAGAGTTGTTCTTATTTCATTTTGTTTTCAAGATATAAACATTACTTGGAGCCAGTTGAAATAGGTGTTCAAGTTGAATAAAATAGTTGGGTTTGCACAAATACCAGGTAGTAAGACTGAGGTAATGGGACTAGTTTCCTAGTGTTATAAACTGATCCTGAAGCTATGATGAATCTCAAAATTAGTTGAGAAAACAACAGCCTCACAGCAACAAAAACAAATTCTTTCATAGCAACCCCTTTGAAGGGCAAAACTCCCTTCATTTAACAGTTTAAGCACTATTGCATTTCTTGTGTGAAATTGCTTTTTGTTTATGACTCATGTTCATGCTCCTTAAAAATATTCAAAGAGATTTGCTGAAGATCTTTTTATGTTCAAGTTGTACCAGGTTTTTTTGTTTGTTTGTTTTCAAACTATGTTTGGACACTATTCAAAGAAGGTAAACATTTTCTGGAGGAAATGCTAGGATGTAATCATGGTAGGAGTTTTATTCACTCCAGAGTAGGTTTCCTTGGTCACAAAAAGCATGCACACATTTGTGCAATGTTCCCTTTCTTGTGGCACAGAGATGGAGTGAAATAACAGGAGACACCATGGACTTGGAATTAAGGGGTGTCACTTCTAGCCTTGGCTGATCGTTTGGGTAAGTGACTTAACAAACATCGGCCCCTTTTTCCAACAGTAATGCTTATCAGACTCTGAGGATTTGGGGAATTAAGTGAAGTGACTTCTGAAGGCTCTATGGAATGAAGTTGTAGCAGGAGACAGATCCCTAGAGCTCTGAATGGAAAAATCCAAAAATACTGGTGTGAACCAGTCATTAGAATTTAGCTTCCTTTTAGCCTCTGACCCATTTACTGCACTTTTGGCCTTGAGGAAAATGCCGAAATGCTGGGAACACAAGGATCGTCAGAGCACCTGACTCAAAGGATCACAACGGAAAACCGGAAGCACAAAGGTTTTCTGGAATTGTGATTATAATCAGTGACCATAGTAAACGTGGCCACAAGAGACACCAGCTACTAAGTGAAGAAAGTATACATATGACATAGTACATAGCTTAATTTATCTACATATGCATTTTTTAAAATCTGGAAAGAGATATATATATATAAGATATATATATACACACACATATATAATATATATATATATATATATACACACACACCACAAGGAAAAGAGGCCATCTGTGAGATGGAATTTTTTCTTCTTTTTTGCTTATCTGTATTTTCTAATTTTTCTAAAATGAACACACAGGAATATGAGTAACTTCAATTCTCATAAAAATAAAACAGTCACTGTAAGTAGGATCACTGTAGAAAAGTGACACCAGAACACAGGTCTGTTACCACTCTCCACCCTCAATGGGCTGCACAAACCCAAGAAAACTATGGATTATCTTGCTTAGGAAAATTTTCAAACTGGTCCCTTGTCCATACAAAAACTGATTAAAAGGCTCATCCATGACACTGAATTCAAGGTCATTTCTCTCTATGCAACTGGAAAAACAATGCAAATAAGACACACAGCCTGCATTGCTCTCATCACTTATATCTGTCTAAGCTAATTAAAAGTGGTTTTTTTTCCATTGTTTCATACTCAGAAAAATTAAGGTTCTTATTTGTTCTCTTTGTACTACCAAGAAGTAGCATGCATATGAAGGTCGCCAACCTGAAAATATGGTGCATTTAAATCTTAGAAACTGGAACTACATTTCATTTCTCATTTTTCCATCTTTATTGTCATTCTTCAGTGCCGAAATGTTCTTTGGAGAGTACATAGAATGAAAGACCACATCCATTTTCAATAACTGACAGGAGAGGGTGACTCTCAATGAGCTTTTGCAAAGGGCACAGTGGAAGAGAAATACTTTTGAGTGAATTACTATGAAAAAAATTGTAGTATGTGAGAACTTCTGTTTGACAGTTTTTGACTAAAAAATTATAAGGTATCCATGTTATTTCTCAAGGTATTCATTTTCTTCAAATTAAGACATTGGTTCAAACACTCTTTTTAAATGGCATTGCTTGTAGGTATGCTTTTCCTGGGGAAAAAAAAAACACCACTAAAGTATAGTCTGACATTATCATTGGCTTAATGGTGTCCACTAACTTTACATTCCAGAATTTAATGAAAAGGATCTTAGAAAACTTTCAAATCAGCGTGGGGAGTGAGGAGGTAGGAGGGTGGGTGGATGAAGTGGCGATATGATGCATGCTGCTTCCGGATACTATTTTAGCAGACTTTCCAAAAGAAGTTATTTTAGTTCATTCTTAGCTTTCAAGTCATCATCTGGAAAATATATGCTGCCTTTGAATGGAACACAGAATTTCAGAGTAATATATAATTCCTTCTATTAGAGCAAAATAAAAAAAATCTTGGTTTCTGCAAATATCACATATTTATAAAACTGGTGTCCAAGAGATCCTGCCCAAGGTCACGGTGGTAGGCAGAATTTTGGCCCCATGATCTTTGCTCCCTGGTCTTACTCCTGTGAATCACTGTTACATAATGACATGACGGATGTACTTAAGGTTACTAATCAGTCGACCTTAAACCAGGAAGATTGTCCCAGAGTATCCAATAAGCCTAAGCTAATCAAATGAGCCCTTAAAAAGCAGAATGTTTCCTCTGGCTGGTAGCAAAAGAAGTAGTTAATGATTCAAAGAATGAAAAGAATTTGCTAGGCCTTTTTTTATTTGAAAATGAAAGGGGCCATGTGTTTAGTAAATAAGGACATCAGTCCTACTAGGGCAACTGAACTGAACTGAATTCAGTCAACATCCTGAATGAGCTCGGAAGTAGAATCTTCCCCAGAGCCTACAGATAAGAGCAGAGTCAACATCTTGATTTCTGTCTTATGAGTCCCTGAGTAGAGGATGCTTCTAAGTCACACTTTACATAAACTTCTGACCCACAGAAGCTTGAGATAATAAATGGGTGCTATTTTAAACTGTTATTTATAGGAATCTGCTACAGCCTCAATAGAAAAGGAACATGGTCACACAGTGAACACAGGGTCGAGTCAGTCACATGGGTCATCCCTAGGCTGTCTGACTCTTGATCCCATCTTTTAGACAATGTACCACACTGTTAACCACCCTCCCTGCCAGGTGGGTCAGCACACACCACCATCCCCTTCACTGCCACGGGTGCCTCTCTCAGCCAGAGCTACTGCCCCCTCTGAGGTGGTCAAGGGCATCAGTGCAGCTGACGGCCCAGGGAGTCCCACAGTGTCCCATACCTGAGGCACCACCGCATGCTCATGAGCCTCCGCATACTGACTTCAACCACCACTGTGGACCCAGTGCCTTGGATGTTCAACTGCACCAGCTGTGCCTTTAGGGGGTAGCTTCCATTGCAAGTGGGAATATTCTGGACCCTTCTCTGAACCCCAATTTTGGGCACTGTAGCTTCTCTAGGTCAGGCAATATTTCAGTCTGTGTAACATAGCAGAAAGAATATGGCCTCGGACATCCTGCTGCCAGGGTTCAAATCTGGACTCCATCCTTTATAGCTATGTGACTCAGGCAACTTGCTTAACATCTCTGAACCTGTGTTTCCATCCATAACCGGGAGGTACAAATTGCTCTGCCTCAAAGAATGTGGGGAGCTTTCAATGAAACACTCATATGATGCCTAGTGTACTTACTGACACGCAATAAATGCACAATTATGTTACTTACTGTTATTTTCTTTCTACCACTCATTAGGAATTATGCCCTGCTGCCTGTTCCTACCTATTCAATTAGTTCATGCAGTGAAAATGCACACCCTCTTATTACCTTAGAATGTGTTTCACCTATCCTTGGATTCAATGATACCAAACCTTAGATTTTAAGAAACACCTAAAGTATTTATTAAAAGTACAAATTCACAGGCCCTTGACTCCAAAGCTTCTGTTTCAGGCAGACTTGGGTAGGAAGTCAGGAAAGCTCCAAAAATCTACATTTTTATTAAGGACCTCAGATAATTATGAACTGTCCTAGTTAGGGAGTAGGATCTATGTAATCCTGGGTGGTTGTAGTCACTGATACTGGTTGTGGGGGGGGGGGGGCATGTGCCAGGATATCTAAGAAAGCCAGGAAACTTCTGTTGCCACCACGGTCACTGTCACAAGATACCAAGATCCCATAAGGAAAAGATATGAGCAGCCCCCAGCTAATGGCAAAGTTTGCAACAGCAAATGCACTGGCCCTTAAGAAAGTGTTCTCTCCACCTCACTCTCTGCCATTCAGTGTGACTGGCTAAAAACAATCTTGAAAAAGAAGAACAAAACTGGAGGTATTACAATCCCAGATTTCAAGATATACTACAAAGCTGTAGCAATCAAAACAGTATGGTCCTGGCATAAAAACAGACACATAGACCAACAAAACACAACAGACAGCCTAGGAATAAACCCATGATTTAGGTCAATTAATCTATGACAAAGGAGGTAAGAATATGCAACAAGGAAAAGAAATTCTCTTCAACAAATGGTGTTGGACAGCTACATGCAAAAGAATGAAACTAGACCACTTTCTTACACCAGACACAAAAATAAACTCAAAATGGATTAAAGATGTAAATGTCAGACCTGAAATCATAAAACTCCTAGAAGGAAACATAGGCAGGAATCTCTTTGATATCAACTGTAGAAACATTTTCTGGATATGTCTCCTGAGGCAAGGGGAACCAAAGCAAAATTAAGCTGTTGAGACTACACCAAAATAAAAAGCTTTTGCACAGCAAAGGAAACAATCAACAAAACAAAAAGACATTCTACTGAATGGGAGAAGATATTTGCAAAGGATATATCTGATAAGGGGTCAATATCCAAAATATATAAAGAACTCATACAACTCAACACACAAAAAAATAATCCCCCAATTAAAAATGGGCAGAGGCTATGGACTCTGAGAAACAAACTGAGGGTTCTGTGGTGGGGGGGGGCGGTTAGCCTGGTGATGGGTATTAAAGAGGGCACGTATTAAATGGAGCACTGGGTGTTATGCACAAACAATGAATCATGGAACACTACATCAAAAACTAATGATGTAATGTATGGTGATTAACATAATAAAATAAAATTTAAAAAATAAAAATAAAAATGGGCGGGGGGGGTGCCTGGGTGGCTCAGTCATTAGGCGTCTGCCTTGGGCTCAGGTCACGATTCCAGTGTCCTGGAATCGAGCCCTGCATCAGGCTCCCTACTTGGTAGGAAGCCTGCTTCTCCCTCCCCCACTCCTCCTGCTTGTGTTCCCTCTCTTGCTGTGTCTCTCTCTGTCAAATAAATAAATAAAATCTTAAATAAAAAAAAAAAATGGGCAGAGGACCTGAATAGACACTTTTTCCAAAGAAGACATACAGATGACCAACGAAAGATGCTCAGCATCACTCATAATCAGGGAAATGCAAATCAAAACCACAATGAGATATCACCTCACACCTGTCAGAATGGCTAAAATCAAAAATAGAAGAAACAACCAGTGTTGGTGAGGATGTGGAGAAAAAGGACCCCTCCTACACTATTGGTGGGAATGCAAGCTGGTGCAGCCAATGTGGAAAACAGTATGGAGTTTCCTCAAAAAATTAAAAATAGAGGGGCACCTGGATGGCTCAGTTAGTTAAGCATCTGCCTTTGGCTCAGGTCATGATCTCAGGGTCCTGGGATCCAGCCCCGCATTGGGCTCTCTGTTCAGTGGGGAGGCTGCTTCTCCCTCTCTCTCTGTGATCTCTCTCGCTTTCGCTCCCTCTTAAATAAGTAAAATCTTTAAAAAGAAATAAAGTAAAAAATAAAAATAAAAATAGAATTATTATATGACCCAGTAATTCTGCTACTGGATATTTACCTAAAGAAAATGAAAACACTAAATTGAAAAGGTATACCCACCCCTCTGTTTATTGCAGCATTATTTATAATAGCCAAGACATAGAAGCAACCCAAGTATCCATCAAGAGATGAATGGATAAAGAAGATGTGGTATATATACATATATAATACAATGGAATATTGGCCACAAAAAAGAATGAAATCATGCCATTTGCAATAACATGGATGGATCTAGAAGGTATAATGCTAAGTGAAATAATTCAGAGGAAGGCCAAGTACCATATGATTCCACACATATGTAGAATTTAAGAAACAGAACAAAGAAAAGAGTTAAACAAAAAACAGACTCTTAAATACAGAGGACAAACCGGTAGTTACCAGAGGGGAAGTGGGTGGGGAATGGGTGAAATAGGTGAAGGGGATTAAGAGCACACTTACTGTGAGGAGCACTGAGTGATGTGTAGAACTGTTGAATCACTAGGTTGTACACTTGACATTAATATCATACTATATGTTAATTACACTTGAATTTTAAAAATTAATTAATTTTAAGAAAAACAAAGTGGCTGGCTAAGGTTAGCATTATTTTGGAAAGGGACAGAATGAGAGATGATGCCAGGCTGTGCTAGAGCATAAGGCAACAAGGCACCAGCGGTGCTAACAGGCATGAAGTAAATACTCAATCAGTGACTGTTGATTTCCGTAAATCTTGACCAAATGTGTGTAACTTAGTGAGTGACAAGCTAGAGATGCTGCTTTACCCATCTGCTATGGAATTTGCTGAGGTTCATAAAAATCTTATTGCATGAGGTTCTTAAAAATCTTACAGTCACTTACACATTTTGCAAGTGACCCCAAGGGTTGTTGATAAAGGCAGATTTATGTAAAGCTCATTAACCTTAAGACCTAGCAAGGTGTTCACATGTCATATACATATGTGGCTCACTCCCAGGACCCCACAATCATAACCTGAGCTGAAACCAAGAGTCAGAAGCTTAACCAACTGCACCAACCAGGCGCCCCTTACATGTCATATATTTTTATAAAATTTGCAAGTTAAGGTATTTTTTACTCATTTCTTCATGGGTTCCCAAAATTCTATAAACTTCAGGCTCCATAAAACCTGGATTTGCCACCCTAGCTCCTCAAAGCGGGGCTCAGAAGTGCTAACAGCACAGGGAAATAGGATGTTTGAAATAGCCATGCCTTCCTGGCAGTCTGGAGCCCTCAACACCTATGAACTGTGCTCTGAATGAGTCAAAAAAACTGTAGTTCCTGCCTCAGGCCTGGCTGATGCCCTCTCCTCTCCACACCTGGCCAAGAGTGCACAGAGCTCTGCCCCCCCTTGCCTGGTACCAGCAGCTACGAGGAGCCAAGGAAAACCCTCTGCAGCCCTGCAAATCACTTAGGCTCCTTTTCATTATCCCAGGCCTACGAGTTTCTCACTCCTAGATCTTCCCACCCGTGCCAATTCCATTTTAGCCCCAACCTACGGGTCCCCCCCCGCGTCCCCAACTCCGTGACCGTGCTACCTAACCATACCCAGCAAGGTGTCATAAAAAAATGGGGATGCCTCATGCACAGCAGTGCTTTACAAACACTCTGTGATTTAATTTGAAATATTTGTTTTTGTAATTTGTAGATTTTAGCTATTGAACTAAGATCATTCACAGAAATAGATTATAATTTACTGCTGTTTCTCTGTGTTTTTTTTTTTTTTATTACTGCATAATTAGAACCTACGGTTAGCTAGCACTGTGGGGAAATGTTGGTGCTATGCAGTATGCATTTTAATTGTCTGCATAACCACCGTCCCTTCTTTCAGCAACCCTGCTTCTCTGCTGCGGGTGTGCATAATTCTCAGATCCCATTAGGTGCCTATAATCCATAGCTTTTCAGTAAACCTATGCTCTGGTTCTCCAATGCTCAGCCCTGCAGATGTTTTCAGAGTGAAGGATGTCAAAGTGAGGGTGCACGGGCAAGGGGAAGCTGGGCATAAGTGTAAGCAGGACATCTGGAGGAGGCTTGGCATGGAGCATGGGTTTTGTTCCTTTGGCTGTATTTCCTGCAGCCATTTGATGTCTTGAATGCAAAGATGAAAAGAGATGGGGCACTCAAGTGGGCAACAGGATGAAAGAGGACTTCAGGGTTTTTTTTTTTTCAGTACAATTGACACACAAGTTGACATTAGTTTCAGGTGTACAACACAGTGATTCCACTTTGTTATACTTATGATATCCTCACCACAAGGGTAGCTCCCATCTGTCACCATACAACGCCAATGGCTATATTCCCTATGCTGTGCCTTTTGAATAAAAGTCCTCCTGTGAAGAGGATTTCAGATTCTTAATAAATAATAAGCCTCCACCCATTCTATAGGGTCTTTAAGTCAACAAACATATGTCTACTCTGTGATAGTCACTATGCTTGGCACTGGGGGTGTAGCAGTAAGTAATACACAGTCTTTGTTCTTGATAAGCTCACATTCTAGTAGGAGAAGGAAACTATTCATATAAATAACTGCATTGCATCACCATAGGTTTTACTAGAGATATGAGGAGCTAGTTGAGGTAAAGAACATGGTGTTTGGAATCAGAGAGACTAGGGTTCAGATCCCACTTGGGAAATGTGTCCAGCTCTATCACCTTTGGAAAATCTACTCCATCAAGGAACTGCGATGTCCTGGTAGTGAAATAACACTGCTCTGCAGAGTGCTGAGAGGCTCCGGGGCTGCAAGGAGGGTGTGGTTGGTAAAGGTGTCCTGCTCCTCTGTGCTCTTCCCACTTCAGTCCCCCATGGGGGCAGGAGAGCATCCTGTGACAAAGATTAAAAACGACAAACGGCAGGTGCCAGGTACCAGGGACAGCAGTAGCGCGTCACAGGCATTTGACAATGGCAATGATCATTGCTGACAACTCCTGGAGCAACACTATTTCTTGATGTCCCTGGACTATTTTAGTAAGCACGGGATTCCACTCTCTGCTCCCCAGGAGCCTCCTGATGAAGTCCCAGGAGAGTTCCTTCTGCCGTGCAAAACTGATCCGTTAAGGACCTGCTCTGAATGCTTACTAGCTCCACCTGTCACAGGGAAAGTCTATCTTCTTGGCTTAGACTGTGGGTGCTACAGTGCTCCCTCACCCAGCTCTCCTCCCATGACCCTCCCTCTGTCTCTTACAGAGCCAGTTCCCCTGCCATGGCCTGCCTCCTCCTGCCTCCTGATTTGGGATATTCTGTTCCCATCACTGTCCTTCTGGTCTAGCCGTGTCTGTTTGTGCAAATCCCTCGGAGAAACCACACTCCAGCCACCCTCATGTCCCGCACAACTACTGACAGAATCCCTTTAACTGCTCACTCCACTTTCCTATCTGCCCCTCTCCAATCTGTTCTCCAAAATGCAGCCCGGCCGGTTTCTGCACACAAATCCCATCATGGCACTCACTCTCTGTTGTACGGTAACAGGTGGCAACTACACATATCAAGGAAGCACTGAGGAATGCATAGAATTGCCGAATCACTATATTGTACACCTGAAACTAATATAACATCGTATGTCAGCTCTACTTAATTTAAAAAAAAAACAAACAAACAAACCAAAACCTTCAGTGGCTCCCCTGCCATCACACTTGAGTGAAATCCTTCTCCCAGCCACGATCTGCAAGGCCCTGCCCTCCCACTTGTTGACCTGTGCTCCAGCCATACTGGTCGGTCTGCAGTTCCTTGAGGCCCGAGCCCTTCCCACCTTCACGTGCACACCCGCCTCTGCTTCGAGAATGCTGGCACCCTGTTCTTCGCAGACCCTACCTCCCACTTAGCTCCAGGACCACTCCCTCTGGGAGCCCTTTCTGATCTCCCCAAACAGAATCATGGCCCTGTTATTCTCTTTCATCATACCCTGCTCTTCTCCTTCATAGGAATTATCTCTTTGTGTATTGATGTGTTTGTATACTTTTTACTTAATGCCCTTCTTTCCCTCTAGACTGTAAATTCCACGAGGACAGGGCCTTACTCCCGAGCAGGAGGCTCAGAACCCCACATTTATGTCTAGCATAAAGATTAACTCATAAAGGTACAGTGCTCCTATACCTGCAGATATAAAGAGAAAAGCCCTGCCTTCACATAACATCATGACCAAAGGCAAAAAATAATAATAATAATAATTTCCAGGACTATACTGAAAATGTCTGCAATCATGAAGTGGTCAAATTGAGTATTTACATAAAGTAATACTGGTACTAAATAGTCACGTCCCACCTTATTCTTGAGAGGGCTTAGCCAGGGTTTCTATTGATACTGAAGCTTCTGATACCCTGAAGAACAGAAGGAAGACCTTGTTCAGGGACTTAAAAGAAGAGAAGAACAAGAAATGTTAGGAGAAGGGTAAGGGAAGGCAAGTTGAAAGGAAGACAAGAGGCCATACAGTGCTGTACAAGGAGCTTGAGCTCTGAAATCAGTGTCAGTTCACACCCGCTGGGCACTCCCCCTCCTCAGCCCTGGCTTTGGGCAGGTCCCTGGCCTCTTTAGACCTTCATTTCCTCGGGTGAAAAATGAACATAAAGTTGCCTTGGTTGTCATGAGAATCCGATTATGTAAAACAGGTCTGGCATAAATGCTAAAGCACCTAGCAGTCAACGCTCATAGACTCCATCCATCTGCATTTGCTCATCCAAGTATTTATTAAACTCCTACTGTGTACCAAAAACTATATTAAGCTGCTGAGGTTACAAGGGAGAGCAAAACCACCATGTTTTCATGCTCACAGAGCTTACAGTCTCTTCAGGGATATGAACATTCAAACCTGTAGTTGGTGCGATAAGAGTAGATTATACTGTGAGCACACATGACCATGGGGGAAGGCAGTGACCCAGGGCAGACTCTGCAGCCACCTGGCCTAGGTTTGAGTTCTAATACTACCACCTACCAGGCAGGACCCTGGGTAAGTCAAAGTACTTCCTTACTTCCTTCTGTTTACTTACCTGTAACAGAGGGATAACAGTAGCATCTACCACACAGGGTTGCTATGAGGGTTAAATGAGTTAGTTACTGTAGAGAGAGCTGGCACTTGTAACTACTATATAAGGATTTGCTGTTTCATTATTATTACTTTGTCTAATTGGGGCAGTCAAAGAAGGATTCCTAGCAAGTAACATTTGACCTGAAATAGTCAAAGATCAGTAGTGCTATCTAGGTGAAATGAAAGAGAGAAGAGCAGAGGCAGGTGTTTACAGGTGAGGATAGTGGCAAATCCAAGGAATGAAAAGCAGGCCATTAAGGCTATAGCTGAGAAATGAAGTCAGACCAGGCAGCACTTTGTAAGTAAAGGCAGGAGTGTTATCTTCAACCTCCAGGCCATCGGAGTCTGTAGGGACACCACCACTCTACCTTCAGCATAGAGAAGAGACCGGTGAAGGGACTGAGTGAATGCATGTATGCCAGCTGGAGGTTTACCATAGAAATCCAGAAGAAATTAGGGTAAGTGGACAAGAGGGATGGTAATACAGATGATGAGACATGGCACGGATCCGAGAGATGTTTTAAAGATAAAAGTGACAAAACTTGGTGATGGTATGGAATATTATGCAGCCATCAAAAAAAAAAAACCAAAATCTTGCCATTTGCAACGACGTGGATAGAACTGGAGGGTATTATGCTGAGCGAAATAGCCAATCAGAGAAAGACAAGTATCATATGATCTCACTGATATGAGGAATTCTTAATCTCAGGAAACAAACTGAGGGTTGCTTGAGTGGTGGGGGGTGGGAGGGATGGGGTGGCTGGGTGACAGACATTGGGGAGGGTATGTGCTATGGTGAGCGCTGTGAGTTGTGTAAGACTGTTGAATCACAGTCCTGTACCTCTGAAACAAATAATACATTATGTGTTAAAAAAAAAAAAAAGAAGAAGAAGATAGTGGGAAGGGAAAAATGAAGGGGGGCATATCGAAGGGGGAGAGGAACCATGAGAGACTATAGACTCTGAGAAACAAACTGAGGGTTCTAGAGGGGAGGGGGGTAAGGGGATGGGTTAGCCTGGTGATGGGTATTAAAGAGGGCACCTACTGAATGGAGCACTGGGTGTTAAACACAAACAATGAATCATGGAACACTACATCAAAAACTAATGATGTAATGAATGGTGACTAACATAACATAATAAAATAAAATTAAAAAAAAAGAGAGAAGACTTGGTGATGGGGCAAGAGGCAGAGAGGAAAAGGAGCAGAGAGATACCAAGCATGGCTTGTGGATATCCAGCTGACAAAACTGGATGGACAGGGGAGCTGTGCACTGAGATGAAGAAGCATGATGTAGGTCCTTGTAGGAGCAGCATGGAATGCAACAGAAGGTAGGGTGCCACCTACCTAACAATGTATGTGAGTAATCAGAGGGCAAGGAATCTGGGTGCTCTTCCCTTGGAGAAGTCACATGACCTGCACATCTCGTCTTCTCTTAATAGCTCTTCCAACAGGGAAGACAACCGGTCACCCAAAGGTCATTCATATTTGGCTGTGGGATGCAGTGATGTGAGAACAATGTATATTTAATCTGCTCTTTCTAGCCCAGACAGTCCTCCATGTCAGGCCCCTCCCAGCAGCCTGAGACCAGCAAGGGCAGAAAGGATAAGTTTCTAACTAGATGGCCTACTAAAGCAAAGAGTTAACTAAGCAAAGGGCATTAGAACAAAAGCACATTCTCCTTGGTGTACAGAGAATCCAGGTGAATTGTCATAGAAACAATCAATGGATTTTTAACATCATTATTATTTCTAGCTATCCTTGATAGAGCACTTACAACGTGCCACACATTTCATCTACATCAGCTAACATCTTCACACGGTACCTATAGAGATGGGAAGAAAGATTCAGAGAGTTACACAACCACTGAGTGAAAGAACAGGGATATGGACCCAAGTCTGCATGACTCTGAGACCAATCTTCTTTTTTTAACCCAAGTGAATTTCCTTGACTGAGCAAACACTTCAGCATTGACCCTCATATGCGCAACAGGCATTTCCAGGTGGTTAAACACATTTAAGGTGAAGTCCTTGGCCACACAATAGAACAAAGCTAATTGGCCTCTGCAGAGATCAAAACCACAACCTTGTCCTTATTTGATCCTTATGCCAGTGGGGTGCTTAAGGCAGACAAACACTTGCCATCAAATTGCTACCAAGTGTTTCATTTCCCTTCATATTGCATAGGTTGCTAATTTATTACAAGAGCTCAGCCTTTCAAAATAAGCCACTGGATAGAAAAGAGACAAGTGATGCTTCTATAAGTTATCAAATGGAAAGGCTTTTATAAAATTTGCCAATGATTTAAAAGGTAGGAGGTAGGGGACTGGAATGTACCTTCAGAGATATGCAGAACCAGCACCCACTATTGCCTTGCCACGTGCTCACACTGCCACCTGCTGGACACGGCACACATCTCCCCTTTCCCTAATGGTCCACCTGGAGACAGGCACAGCCCGTCAGGCAGATTACTCACACTTTATCACCTCCTTTTCGCATTTTAAGGTGTCATCCTCAAGAGGAATTTTTCTTTTCAGACTGATAGCCAAGAGACAGAGATGGGAATCCATGCATGTGCTGGTGGTGGAGAAGGGCCAAGAGCACAAGGGAACATTCCAGGGGAAGGGGGGCAGGGGGGAAGGCCATGTGGGCCTGTGACAGCAGCCGGGAGAACCTACTGCACCAGAATCCAGTTGTCTTATTTTCAGAGCCCTCAAGGCTTTTCTGCCATTCTCTAACGACAAAACCTCTCCAGATCTCTTTTAAATACAATGAGGTCCATTCCTCCCTGCATATTTTCTTTTCCTACAAGCACAGCTTGTGTATCTCAGGGCAGTGTGGGCTTCCAGCTTCAGAACGTGGCGTTATTATCTTATGAGACCACAGGCAGCAGTCTTTCTTTTTAAAAGAATTTCAATCTTCCCCTTTCATTCACTCACAGCATGAAAATAAATCACTATGCTCAAGCATTTTAAAAAATTAAAGGCTTAGATGGCACATGCTGATCAAAAACTGATCTTCAAATACCTATTTCCATTGGCTATTACTTTTTTTAAAGTTTTCTTTCTCGTTTTTCTTTTATTTACTTCATGTGGCACTATAGAGATGCAGCAGACTGAAATCAGTCTCTCTCACTGCAAACTAGATAGAACGCTAAACTCCATTCCTTCTAGACAAGTTTGGAACAGAAAGATTGGTTGGAGAGGATTGGAGGTAAAAGTCAGGGACCTGTGTAGTGACTTTTCTCTCTTGTGTTTAAGGTTCAACAATATAATAAGAAATAAATTAGAACTATGCCCTAAATTCACTTTCTAAAGGAAGATATTCAAAGACTCTAGTTTGTCCAGATTTCCAGAACTTCTTGGTAATAGAAGAGGACCTGGAATTTCTCAGCCAGTTTTCAGGTTTTCTGCATCATTCACTGATTCACATTCATTCATCATTCACATCATTACTGTCTTCTCATTTCACATGGAGAAGTGAAACCATATAGCCAGTCTCACCCCAAGGGGTCTTGCTTATTCCCATGGTCTTAAGCAGGCATGAGTGTCAAAGACTCCCAAGTCTGTGTCTTCAGTTTCACTCACCTGAGGTCTAGACCCATCTCTCTTAAGTGCTCACTAAATATTTCACCCTAAATGTCCCACAGTACCCTAAGCTCATTGTGCCTAATCTCCAGTCTTGATGATCACCCTGGCCCCACCTCTCAAACCTACTCTTCCCTCATGTAATCATCATGGTAAAATTATCCACTCAATTATGTAAACCCAAACCCCAAATGTCTACCTGATACTCCCATGCTCTATGTATGATTGATCACAAAGTCCTATTACATCAGCCACCAACAAAACTATTATTCTCTTCTTTCCAGCTATACTGACACTGCCTTTTCCCTTGGGCTGTTGAAACACCCTTGCAAAAATCTACCTTTCCCCACGCTTAATGCTCTCCTTTTCATCCTTCACATTGAAAAATACATAACAGATCACATCCTTAACATCGCAATCATAATACATAAAAGGAAAAACTGATAAATTGGACTGCATTAAAATTAAAAACTTTTGCTCTGAAAAAGATCCTGTTTAAGAGGGTAAAAAGATGGTGAAAGGGGTCCACAAACCTAGAAAATATCCCTTCGCTGGTGATTTTGCTCATTTCACAAATACAATGTATTCATTTCCTGGGTCTATAGTAACAAAGTACCACAAACTGGGTGGCTTAAACAACAGAAATTTATTGTCTCGCAGTTCTGGAGGCTAAAAGTCTGGAATCAAGGTGTTGTCAGGGTCGGTTGCTTTTATGGGTTGTGAGAAAGAATCTGTTCCTTGCCCCTCCTCCAGCTTCTGCTGATTTTCTGGCAATCCCTGGCATTCCTTGGCTTATAGAAACATCACCTTAATCTCTACCTTCATCTACACATGACATTCTCCCCATGTGCACATCTGTGTCCAAATTCCCCCTTTTCATAAGGACACCAGTCATATTGGATTAGGGGCCCAACCTCCTCCAGTACAACCTCATCTTACTTAGCTAATGACATCATCAATAACGCTATTTCCAAATAAGGTCACATTCTGAAGTATTAGGGGGTTAGGATGCCAATCTGTAAATCTGGGGGAAAACAACCCCACCCATAACACCCAGGTAGGATTAGTAACCAAAAAAACTGGGTTCCTACTTCAGATAGTCTACATGTCAATACTGTGCCTGGTACCAGAGGGCACACAGAATTTGATGTGGACACTGACTGGAGCTTACTGTGAAGATTCTTATGCTCATCACACAAGAAGACATTTAATAACCACATGAGAATGTTTGACACTCCATTAGCAGATATTTGATAGCTTGCCAAGCATGCAGGTTGGATCATTCTACAGTCAAACTGCCAATGACATGATAATCATATTCCAGTGAAGGGGCGCCAGGGTGGCTGAGTCGGTTAAGCACCTGACTTGATTTCGGCTCAGGTCATGATCTCAGGGTTGTGAGATCGAGCCCCACGTCAGGCTCCGTGCTCATCACGGAGTCTGCTTATCTCTCTCACTCTCCCTCTACTTTTCTTTCTTTTTTTTTTTTTTAAGATTTTATTTATTTATTTGCCAGAGAGATTGTGTGTGTGAGAGCACAAGCAGGGGGAGCGGCAGGCAGAGGGAGAAGCAGGCCTCCTGCTGAGCAGTCTCCCTCTACTTTTCTACCCCCCTCTCAAATAAATAAATAAAATCTTTTTAAAAAAAAACCCTATTCCAGCATATATAGTTGACTCTCTTTGTGAGCTGGTCTAGAGTCATCAATTATCTATAAAATTCTATAGAAAAAAAAATTTTCTTATTGGAAACAAACCATAGTTGGTGAATAATTCATTTAATTTTTATAAGAGTCAAACTGCTTAATCAAGGTATTGTAACCAACTGTGACAAGGCACTGTGAGAAGAAAATGGATGTGGCCATTCTAAACACTGCCTAGGGACTGCTTTGTGGCTTTTGCGGGATGAAACAGACTCTGTCCAAGGAAATCTGCTGCACAATCCTCTTTATTGCCAACAACCCAGTCCATTCACATATGTTCAGTGCAGTTAGGTCAATCGAACCAGTTCCTGTCACCAAATTTGAAGCTGTTGTTTGATAACTTCTGGTATCTCCTATCTTTTGGATCTTAGGACCTTAACCTAAATTTCTAATACAACATCCTATATGTATGTCTATTTTCTGCTGCATGTGCTATAGAATTATTTGTGCTTTTTAGAACCATCCATCACCTACTCAGGAGTTTAAATTTGTATCAAGATGTCACATGAGACATCCATCCAGGGAAAATTAGAATATAGTGAGGCTTTGTGGGAAGGTGTTCCATGAGATAGAACTCAGCTGATATACAGGAAATAGTCTTGTAGAGATGATAGGAAATGACATGCCAAGGCAAGCAAAGAGAATCATGTGAGTGAAGTCATTGTTCCATAAATGGTATAGCTCAGGCATGGAGCCCACAGCCCATGGAGAGCATCCTGAGCAAAGAAGAAAACAAGGAGGCTCATGTAAGATAAAGAGTGAAAATCCAATCAGAAAAGAAGGGGCTGGAGCCCAAGTCCTAAATCTGCAGGGAAGCAGAAATCCAGGATGGCACCAATACCCAAGAGATACAGTCTGAGGGAAGCAACTTAGATTCTTGGCACAAGGTGGATATCCAAGTCACAGACAAGGATGCCCTAAGTCTGTGAAAAAGATGCTGAGTGGGAACAGTTTTGTGTCTTAGTGCTGGAGACTCTACACATTCCAAATTACCGGGGACAGGAAGTTTCCCTTCTCTGAGGAGGAACAGGAGAGTGGACCCAAGCGGCTCAAGGTGCCTGAGATGGAACCAAGGGGAACCTTGGGAAAGAGGTCACTAATGCTCACAGAGCATTTACCACTTGTCTGGCACTGCTTTAAGCACTTTATATAATTCGTTTAAACCTCAAAAAAACTCTATTAATATCTTTTTTATAAATGAGGAAACAGAGGCAAAGAGAAGATAAGTAACCTGCCACATCATCACCTGAAAAGTAGCAGAGACAGGATCCAAACCTGGGCAGTCTTGTTCCAGAGTCTATAAGAAACCACCATAGCCTGCCCTGCTTCCCTCACAGACCATCTGCCTTGATTTCAGTGTGACATCCTCCCTCTCATTTTTCTGCCTCCATCCCCTGAATTTCTGCCTCCTCCTGCAATTATTACCCATGCCAACCAACAATGCCCTGCACTTGGTAACAAAGCTAGACAGCTTGTGTTCTGCAGCCAAAAGGATAAGAAGAGGACTAGGGCAGGGCTGTGAATGGGATTATGGGCTAGAATGAGAGCACAACTGGGTGACCAGCACAAGCCCATTTCTCCCTCCTCTTCGCTACAAAAGCAATAAAATTATAATGATGCAGGCAAAAAGGTCTGCAAGCCAATTAATTAATGCTTCACCTTTGTACTGAACACAGCACAGCACATTCTCTCCAAGACTGTCAAACAACTATCCTCCTTGCTGGATGCATTAGTCGGCTTGGGCTGTCATAAGAGAATACCACAGATCAGGTGGCTTAAATGACAGAAATGTATTTCTCACAGCTCTGGAAGCTAGAAATCCAAGATCAAGACGTCAGCAGATTTGGGTTTCTCTGTGAGCACACACCCCTGGTATCTCTTCCTCTTCTTATAAGGTCACCAGTCCTACCAGAGCCCCACCGTTATGACCTCATTAAATCTTAATTACCTTTGAAAGACCCTATTTCCAAATACAGTCTCGTTAAGAATCAGGGCTTCAACATATGAATTTGGGCAGGTGGGGGGGCACAGTTCAGGCCACAACACTGGAGTTAAGCCACATGACTACAGAGCTTATAAACCCAAGGCTGCCTTTGGGCATGGTTGAAGGCCCCTCTAGAGGGGGAGCCAATGAACTACCAAAAAGTTCATAAAGGTAGGAACCAGAATTCTTTATTATATTTTTTCCTCTGTATTCATGTACCAGATGATGAACTATATCAATCAGTGTGTATTAATTAAAAGAATTAAGAGTCCTATAGAATTAAAAGTCCTTTCTCTACGTGAATGTAGTTCATTGGGAACATAGTCATGGCCCCTTCTCTAGCACATCTCCTTTGTAACCAGCAGCAAAAAAAAAAAAAAAAAAAAAGTACATAACATCTGGTCCTCAATACTAAACAACACAAGAAATCATATGGTTTGCAAATACAAAGCACATTTTTTTATTTCACAGAATAAAAGTGAACTTTTCTCCTTAATAGTCTTCCATTCTCACAAGCCTAGAGAGAGAGCAGCAATTTCTAAATACCACTTAATTGATTTAAATGGTGTACTACCCGGGTTTCACAGCTTTCCTATTTTGGCTTGTTCCCACGGTGTGCCTGCCTTAAGACCTCCTTGTAAGGCACAGTGACTGCACACACGGAGGAGAACAGAGAGTGCATGTGAGGTACATTACAAAGTCAAGCTTGCAATGCAAACAAGCCTCTTACCTGGAGGACTATGGAGCTCGCTCTCAATTCTCATTCATCCTCAGATCAATCACTGAGCCCACGAAGGGCACTGAAGGGAAGTGGTACCACTGCTGTGGCCACATTTCCCTTTTTGTAGGAAACTGAAACAAGCAAAATGTCTTTAAGATTCAAGAGTAGATCTAAAGCACAAAAAGTCACTTAGGGCTAACAGCAAATAGGTTAACCATGGGGAAAAGAACTGGGAATAAATTATACATGCAATCAAATGGGAAAACTAAAGGGTAATGTAAATGGAAGGCTGAAAAGTAAACTCAGGATTGTCGGGGAATTCCCAACTTTATGTTCCATATTAGTTTAGTAATGTGACTCCCTTGCAGAAACTGTTTAGCAATATAGCTCACTTTATGAATGTAAATAATCCTAACTAATTTAATTTTCCTGAGATGGAGTTCTTTTAACAGACCTGCCCAGGTCTTGCCTTTCCCCATTCTGAATGTCTGACACATGCTGACGCCAGAGTAATTTTCCAAAAGAGCATGTCCAATCACATTATTTCAGAGCTACCCCTAACATACAGAGCATCTTTGAGCAAAGTAGAAATATGGCACCTCCTTAAGTTAAAGGGAAAAAAACTGTGTGTTTGTGTGTGTAAATTAGTAATATGAATGCACAACCTGAACAACTTGCCATAGCCACAGTCACCTGCTCACATGTCCCCAGAATGCCAAGAAGCAAATGTCACTGACAGTAGATACCCATGTGCATGTCTACACACACAAACACACACACTTCCACCCCAAGGTGAAATGCTACAGTAGGTCTGGAGTTTGGCAGGGGTCAAAATCCGGCCACCAAGATCAGCAGATGAGAGGAATACCAAGTGCTCTCAGGCTGGATACAGAGCATGCCAGTGGGTGTGTGAGGGTGTCTGTTGGAAGTCTGTCCTGCAGCCTCTGGCACTCAAGCTGAAGACTAAATCTCCACCCCTGCCACCTGCTCTCAAATCAGTTACTACACTGCTTCTCAAAGTGTGGTCGGAGGCCTTGGAGACCCTTTGGGTGCTTTCAAGGGACTACGAAGTCAAAAGTACTTTCATGATAATATTAAGACATGTTTTTCACTCTCAGTGTTTCAATAGTGTACAGCAGAGATTTCCGGAGGCTCCACTACATGGGATGACCTCAACACTCTGAGGGCTAATGGAACAGGTGCTCCTGTATCATAAAATTTTCAGTTAACTTCTAATACAGTAAATACTAAAAGATATAATCCACACAAACAAAAGCTCTTTGGAATCCCCAGTCATTTTAAGACTGTAAGGGGGCCTTGAGCCCAAAACTGTTGTGAACCATTGAGTTACATGTCTACAGTGTGACCAGTACTCCCTAAAAGGTAGCAGCCACATGTGGTGGTCATGATCACTCCCCTGCTCAAAACCTGCAGTGGTTCAGGAGCAGTGAGGCAGCATAGAATGCATCCCAGTTTTGGAGACAGATCTATGTTCAAACCCTTGTTCAACCACTTATTAGATTATGTGACCTAGGCAAGTTACTTAATCTTTTTGAATATGAGGACCTGTGGGGCCTTAGAGTACCATTTTAAATCCTCCCCATTCTCCATTTATCATTCTGGGATCTTAACCAAAAGAAACACGCCCACAAGAACCAACAGCTAAATGAGAAACAAATACCAATTTTATCAATAGTTGGGCAAGCACCCCAAACCCCAACTCTACCAACAGGTAGATGGAAGAACAAGGTAAGGAGTTCAAGCAAGGCTTCCTCCTCCCTGTTCTCCAAACTCTAGAATGATGGCCTGTCTGAGCAGACTCCTTGGTTTATTTACCAGGCTTTCTAGACAGCATGCATGGCCCGCCTTACCCACACAGGCACAGGGGAGAAGCCCATGGACTCAGAGTGCAGGAAGAAACGGTACAGATGTGAGCAGAAAGTACCTCAGAGTCCTGTAATTCAGTTCCCCAGGGAGGTGTGATCCAAGGAATATTTCAGACACTGACCAGCGAAATTAGCTATTTTCCCTTCAATGGGGAGTAGTGAGTAATAGATCAGAGGTAAAAATATTAAGATAGCAATGGAAGGATCTCCTACATTCATTAGAGATTATAATGCCTCATGACCTGGCACATACCAATCACTCAAGAAGTGATAATGGTAGGGGCGCCTAGGTGACACAGTTGGTTAAGCGTCTGACTCTTGGTTTCAGCTCAGGTCATGATCTCAGGGTCCTGGCGTCGAGCCCCACATTGGGCTCTCTGCTTAGCGCAGAGTCTGCTTGAGATTCTCTTTCCCTCTCCCTCTGCCCCTCCTGCTCATGCTCTCTCTCTCTCAAATAAATAAATCTTAAAAAAAAAAAGTTAAAAGAAGTGATAATAGTAGTATAAGCTGGAGTTAATAGGAAAAGAGTCTGAAAAATAAGAGCCCTAAAACTTTTATAGCCTCTGTTTTCCACCCTTATATATGGGAGCATAAGGGACACTGGAAGCTATGAAGTCCCTCCTCCCCCCACAGGGGGTGCCCCTTTGCAGAGTTTCTCCAGCCTCTGATGGTGTGTTTGAAGTCCTAGGTGTTCAACATTCTCTGAGGCTTTTAATTCAATGGAATGACAGCTCTTTTTACTTGAAAATTCTACTACAAGGTCCAACACAATGATATGCCATGTTCATGACATACAAAGAAAATCATGACTTCCCAGTTATCTGCCATAAAAACAAAACAAAACAAACACAGTGACTACTATGTCCTCGTAAGAGCATGGACTTAGTGTGATAGCAAAAAAGCCAAGAAAAGATGTGAGACAATTAGAATCCACTTAAATACTTACGAGTCCTGGCCCTGCCAGTTTGGGTAGATGAAGGAAAAAAGTAAAGATAGGCTCAAACTTGAAATCGGTTAATTGACCCCCATCAAGTGATAAAGCAATCTGGATAGGAGTTACAAAATTTCATCTACCCAAATCAAACAATAAAGTTCACATACGTCACATAAAAAGTAAGGTCTTAACTTGGACTCCAGGGACTTAGGCTGCAAAACAAATCACATTTTATAGATCAGGGTCTTGGGCAAGTCTCAAGGCAGCCGTAAGGAAAACCGCCCCAGCTTTTGCCCCAGCCCCAAATCTTTGGTCAGTTAGCCTTCTCAGCCAGCTAAGGATGAGTCCCAGTCTGCTCTGGATGGTGACCCTAGTCTCAGTGGGTAAGGACTTTTCAACGGCCAGAAGATTGAGAGATAAATAGAAATGATAAAGTAAATAAATCCACAGTATCAATATTTTTAAATTGATTTATCTGGTACATCAAAGTATCTGACAGATTAAAATATGTAATTGAATAATTGATTTTTAGACTTAACAGTTTAAGTTAAAAGGTATAAATGGATTTGCCAATGTTTGTCTATAGTATTAGAATATACAAAAGAATATGAGATTTACCCAATACTTACAAATTCTATTTACTAAATTAGCTAGAGCATTTTAAGTACTTAGAAGTGATTTACCTGTTATAGGCATTTACTTCTTAAGAAAAGCAAATCCATTACAGTTTAAAATACTTGAGACAACAATTGATCAGGTTAGTTAATAAACTTTTTAAAGTGACTGGTAACATTTACTAGAATTACAAATAGAATAATAATAATTAGGAATTGAATCTAACAGTTCAATTAAAAATATTTTTAGTTTATAATTTTAATACATCAAATTCTAATTTTAAAAACAAAAGTAACTGCAAATACTCTTTTCTGTGAATGATATTAGCCCCCATTATCACTAAAACACACATGACACTTCTGATTCTGTGTTCCTTTGATTCCAGGCTCTCAGCGTTTGGTCGTTTGCAGAACATAACCGTGATCCATAAAGAGCCAACTTTTTAGAAGGAGGAAAAATCATTTACATATCAAATGTGAATCTATTTCCTTACTATATTTAATCTTCAGGAATGGCCTCATAAAATAATAAAAGTCCCAGTTCAAATTAGTATCTGCTACTTCATTCCATTATCAAAAACCATTACTACATAATTTATTGGCCGACAGAAAGGAAACTCCTTTTCTCTTTGGTCTCTAGCTCTATCTAGGTAGATCAAGTTCTGGTTGTCTGTATGCCCATCAATAATAATCAAAATTACACAGAGACTCATGCCCTGTCTATATAATTTTTTAGCAAGATTAAAACACATGACTGCAGAATCAGTTGTAAATATTTATAACCTGGGATTTATGTACATGTGGCTGACAAAGGAATGCAAAAAGAGGGAGGAAATGTACAGAATGCGGTAGAAGTGGTCACATCATAAAGTGAAGGGTCAAGAGACATAATTGAGATATTACTGAAGCTGAAGAATCATAAATAGAGCATTAGGTATATTATTTAATTAAAGCTATAATCCTTTTAATGTACTGTTGGATCCTATTAGCTAGGATCTTGCTGAGAATTTTGGCATCCATATTCATCAGGGACATTGGTCTGTAATTCTCCTTTTTGATGGGGTCTTTGCCTTGTTTGGGGATCAAAGTAATGCTGGCCTCACAGAATGCATTTGGAAGTTTTCTTTCTGTTTCTATTTTTTGAAACAGCTTCAGGAGAATAGGTATTATTTCTTCTTTGAAGGTTTGGTAGAATTCCCCTGGGAATCCATCAGGCCCTGGACTCTTGTTTTTTGGGAGGTTTTTGATCACTGCTTCAATCTCATTCCTGGTTATTGGTCTATTCAGGTCATCAGTTTCTTCCTGTTTCAGTCTTGGTAGTTTATAGGTTTCCAGAAAGGCACCCATTTCTTCCAGATTGCTTAATTTATTGGCATATAGATGTTGATAATTTCTAATAATTGTTTCTATTTCTTTGGTGTTAGTCGTATCTCTCCCCTTTCATTCATAATTTTATTAATTTGGGTCCTTTCTCTTTTCTTTTGGGTAAGTCTGGCCAGTGGTTTATCGATCTTATTAACTCTTTCAAAGAACCACCTTCTAGTTTCGTTGATCTGCTTTACTGTGTTTCTGGTTTCTAATTCATTGATCTCTGCTCTAATCTTAATTACTTCTCTTCTCCCGTGTGGCTTAGGGTTTATTTGTTGTTCTTTCTCCAGTTCTTTAGGGTGTAAAGTTAGTTTCTGTATTCAGGATTTTTCTTTTTTTTTTGAGTGAGGCTTGGATGGCTATGTATTTCCCCCTTAGGACCGCCTTTGCAGTATCCCACAGGTTTTGGACCAATGTGTTTTCATTCTCATTGGTTTCCATGAATAGTTTAAGTTCTTCTTTGATTTCCTGGTTGACCCAAACGTTGTTAAGTGGGATGGTCTTTAGCTTCCAAGTGTTTGAATTTCTTCCAAATTTTTTCTTATGATTGAGTTCCAGTTTCAAAGTAGTGTGGTCTGAGAATATGCAGGGAATAATCTCAATCTTTTGGTATCGGTTGAGACCTGATTTGTGATAAAAGTGACCACTAAAAGAACTGAAATTATAAATTCAAATTATGTACATATACACACATGTATACTTGTGTGTGTATATATCTAAAATCATGAGGAAGACGATAGGAGGAGAGAGTAGGGTATAAGCAACCTTATCTTCCATATCGAAGAGAAATTACATATATATTATGAATAATAAGCATATACTATATAGTATAAATTTTAAAATATAATCTGGCACACATTACCTGGAACATCACTGTCCAAAATAGTAACCATGAGCCACATGTGGCTATTGAGCACTTAAAATATGTCTAATCAAAACTGAAATGTACTGCAGGTATAAAATTCCTAACGGATTTTGAAAACAATACAAAAATGTAAACTATCTCATTAATAAGCTCAATTTGATTATATGTTGAAATGATAGTATCTTAGATACACTGGGTTAACTAAAATCTATTATTAAAATGAGTTTTACATGTGTACTTTTACTTTTTCGTGTAGCTACTAGATAATTTAAAGTTATGTATGTGGCTCATATCACATTTCTATTAGACAGGACTAATCTAGAGGGTTGGCATTGAACATCAGAAGGACTAAAATGACAAGGGAACTGGCCTCAGGGAAACAGAACTGAGGGAGACATAAGAGGCTGCAGCCACTTGCTTTTTTTCAGAAACTCTTCTATACTACTTGCATTATCTTAAGCATACAGTACTTTGCAGAAAAACTGAAATATTTAAACAATTTTAAAATGGAAGAATAAAATCTCAAAAAAGGGAGAGAGTAAATGAGGTCATAGATAAAGGTTAAAAAAGAGAGTCAGAGAGAGAGAGAGGGAGATGGAAGGGCACCAGAGGGGGTAGGAGGGAATGTAGCTGAATAACATCCATGTGCAAGACAGAATCACGAGGTTGCTCCGTGGGTCAGGGTGACAGCATTAGGGATCACTGTAGGCAGGTATCTGTCAGTAGCTTTCACGAACAAAACATATTCACCGAGTCTCATTTCAGTTCATCCTCAACTTCAGTCCTCACTCTTCTAATGTCTAGTAAGACCATTTTCCCTGCCCCACAGCCCAGCAGTGGCATCTTCAGCATCTTCAGCACTGCTGTAGGAATCATAATGCCTTTCTGATTTCCTGATGGTTCTTGGCTCAAAGTGCTTGTGAGGTCCCAAGTCAACATCTTGCTCCTCTCACCTCACCCTCTTTACCAACAGAAAGTTCAGCACTTCTAAAAGTATCTTCCCTCAGCGAGCTCTCAGTTGTAGACTGCTAAGTGTGGCTACCTCTGAACACCTCACACTGGGACCTTTTAACATTTTCCTCACACAGTAAACACAGTATCCCAGTGCCTAAGGCAGGAAGAAGGGCGATCTACGCGGTAAATGCATTCATGCAACAAATATTTTGGAGTGCCTGCTTGTGCTGAGCCCTGCTCTGGATCTGAGGGATAGCAATGAGCCAAACAACATCCTCTGCTTTCTTGGAACTTACATTTTAGTGGGAGAGACAAATAACAAACAAGTAAACAAATATATACATAATCTAATTTTAAGTAATGAAAAGTCCTGCTTTATATTTTTTGTAATTATATAAAAAAATGGAGATTAATGCAATAGAGGGTGATAGGGTGGGGGAGCAGGGTTGACTGAGAGATTTCTTACTGAGAAAGTAATATTAGAGGGAACATTCAGATGATAGAAAAGGCCCAACTATGGAGAAAAATCTGTTCCCTGTAAGGAAAGGCAACATCACAGGGCTTCAGGTGGAAATGAACTCAGTGTTTAAAAATAGCAAGGTGTGTGGCACTGGAGAAAAGCAAGGAGCAGGAGAGGGAGGCTGAGGTACAGAGGCAGCCTGCCTCCTACCTTGTAGGGCCCTTGAGCCCTGGTAAGGACTTTGATTTTATTCCAAATATGATGGACTCCATCAGAAGGTTTGGAGCAGAGAATGACTGACAGGAGTTTTAGCCTTACTGATTGATTCTCTTATGGAATTATAAGTAAATAGTCAAAAGATCCTTCCCTTTTCCTTCACCACTCTCAAGATTAGTGAAAGAAGAATTCAGAATTCTTTATTCAGCATGAATTTGTGTTTTTTTACCCTGTAATACTAGACTCAATTTTGTCTTTTTTTTTTTTTTAAGTAAACTACTCCACCGTGCAGGGCTTGAACTCACAACCATAAGATCAAGAATCGCATGCTCTACCGACTGAACCAGCCAAGCACCCCTATTCAGCATGAATTTGGAATCAACAAACAGATTAACTATTTATAGGATGGTGTCACTCTCCACTGCTCTATGCCATTTGCAGGCAAATTCAGGTTTCACACCTGATTTCTCCAGACTTAACAAAAATTTACTGAGCCCTTTCTAGAGATCAGCACTGCCTTGGGCACTTGTCTACATTATCTCATTTCATCCTCCTCACAACCCTGTGATAATGGTAAGATTATCCCACTGCATATTTGAAGAGCAGGCCTAGAAATTAAATGACTTGTCTAAGATTTTAAGCCAATAAATGACAGAGCCCGGATTTGCACCCCACTTTCGTGATGCAAAGCTCCACACCACATGATCTTTTTCATAGCTCTCTTATCAACCATAATGTTTTTTTTTCTGGCATTTTAAAAGACAAATATCAAAAGGAATAATCTACTTGGAGGTAAATAGTGGTAATTGCTGTCAGTTCCTGACAGTAAAACAGAGATTCAGCAACGTAGAATAATTTGCTTGCAATTATGCAGCTCAGTAGTGGCCAAGCTGGGATAATTATTAGATTTTCCCAAATGCTTCCACCGTTATCCAACCCCATATTTGAACATTGAAAAGCAGAAAGACATAAATTAAACCTAAGAATGAATATGGGTTTCAAAGTAATAAAGGTTAATTAAGCTCTACATATGCTCACCCAAAAAAGTTCATAGCATCTGCAAAAATGAGAATATTCAAAGTATGCTTCCAAAGGAGAGATGTGGGAGAGCATATTATGAAGTAGAAGCAGCAACTGGGTGGGTGGATGGACATGGATGCACAGGAAACCTGGTACCATCCAGGCTTGTACATCAATTCTATTGAGTAAGTTTCCTACAGATTAATCATTAGTAACTGTTTTCCAGGGACAACCCATACTTTAAAATTAAACTGTGTTTGTCTTGTGTTTCGCCTGTGATTTCTCAATAAGACTTGCGTCATATGGATTGGGGTATATCAATCTTGAAAAAGCTGGTGAAAAAAAAGGCGTATTTGTATTAAGACTTATAAAAATAATATACTGTATATGGCAGCTCACACCACTCCCCTGCAGCGATGCCACTATAGTAAATGGAGGGGAAAATTCTGTTACAGAAGTACATGCTTTACTGCACTAATATTTTCCTTTTGATTTTAAGGTATATTGTAAAACAAACTGGACCTTTTAGGAATCATTTGTCTTAGCATCTGAAAAAAAGCATTGATTTTAACACTTGAGCATATAATCAAGTTTTAGAAACATTCACATCAAAATGATCTTTGAAGGGCAATTTGTCAGTGTTCCATTTGTCCAACCTCTGAATATTACATTTTTAAAGTCTTTTTCCCTGCTCTTCTATCTCATATATAAAGTAATTCCCTTTAGGATTATGTCATTCTTTTTAAATTGTCAACTTATCATGTTATTTATTCCACTTACAAAATTAAAATACCTATATAATAAGATAAAGAAATAGGGAAGGTGGTTTTTTTCCTTTTACTTGCATAATTAAAATGAGAATGGCTTTGATGTCAAAAAATAATTACAGAAGGCTGGTTGGGAAAAGATGGCGGAGGAGTAGGGGACCCTATTCCAACTGGTCCCTGGAATTGAGCCAGATATCTACCAGACCACTCTGAACACCCACAAAATCAGCCTGAGCTGTAAGAAGATAGATCTGGATCTCTACAAACAGAATATCACAGGCAGTTGGTTTCAAGGTACGAAGCAGGGAGCCGTGATTCTGCGGGCACATATCAGAGGATAAACGGCAGCAGGAGGGAGCCTGGCCATGGGGATCCAACACCAGTGGTGAGCGATAGACTCCCACGCTGGGGTTGGGGCACAGACTCCCAGACCCACAGCAGAGAAAGGGAAAGGACGTTAGACGGAAACCTGAGTGGTGAGGCCACGCGTGGGAACTGGGAGCGGCTGTTGGTTTTAGAAGCACAAAGGGCAGACATGCGACCTGCAGGCAAGGACTAGGAGCACTGCTGAAGGGTGCACAATTCAGGACACTGCAGTTTATAGCAGCACAGACAGAAACGGAGATAGTGTGGCCTGGAGAGCTGACTGAAGAACAGATTGCGATCTCTCTGCTCTGAGGCAGAGGGTTGGAGACGGTCTCTTCTGCTCTGACTCTCAGAAGAGATGTGGAAAGCCGCCAGAGAACAAAAGCCTCAAAAAATCGGTTTTCACTGAGCCCATCCTCCGTCACAGGAGGCAGGGCAACTTTGCCCAAACAGGGTTGCCTGAGTAACAGCATGGCAGGCCCCTCCCCCAGAAGACAGGCAGGGAAAATGAGAGGCCAGCAACCCTAAGATCCCTAGAAAACAGGTGCTTCTTGCTTGGGTTGTGGTCAGTAATTTAGACTCTATACATTCCCTCAACCACCTCTCAACAGAATGACTAGGAGGAGGAACCCCCCAAAATAGGAAAGACTCAGAGACTATGACTTATGCCACAGATTTACAAATGGTTTCAAATATAACCAAGATGTTGGAGATGGAAATCAGGCTAGCAATTGTGAAGACAATAGCTAGAATGGAGAAGTCAATTAATGGCAACAGAGATTCTCTAAGGGCAGAAATGAAAGCTGAATTGGCAGAACTTAAAAATGCTATAAATGAGATCCAATCTACTCTAGATAATCTAACAACTAGGGCAAGAGAGGCAGAAGAATGAATTAGTGACCTGGAAGACCAATTAATAGACAAAAAGGGAAAAGAGGAAGCCAGGGAAAAACAACTCAGAATCCACGAAAATAGAATCAGAGAAATAACTGACACCATGAAACGTTCCAATGTCAGAATTATTGGAATCCTGGAGGGGGTGGAGAGAGAGAGAGGACTAGAAGATATATTTGAGCAAATCGTAGCTGAGAACTTCCTTAATCTGGGCAATGAAACAAACATTCGTGTCCTCAAGGCAGACAGGACCCCTCCCAAGATCAAGCAAAACAGGCCAACACCCCAGCATTTAATAGTAAAACTCGCCAATCTTAGAACCAAGGAAACCACCCTAAGGGCAGTTAGGGGGAAGAGATTCCTTAGTACAGAGGGAGGAACATCAGAATAATGTCAGACTATTCACAGAGACCTGGCAAGCCAGAAAGGCCTGGCAAGACATATTCAGGGTACTAAAGGAGAAGAACATACAGACAAGAATACTTTATCTGGCAAGGCTGTCATTTAGAGTGGATGGAGAGATGCAGAACCTCCAAGACTGGCAGAAACTGAAAGAATATGTGACCACTAAGCCAGCCCTGCAAGAAATATTAAGGGGGGTTCTATAAAAGGAGAAAGACGCCAAGAGTGATATACAACAGAAATTTACAGGGACAATCTATAAAAACAACGTCTTCACAGGCAACATGATGACAATTAATTCATATCTTTCAATAATCACTCTCAATGTGAATGGCCTAAATGCTCCCATAAAATGGCAGAGGGTTGCAGATTGGATAAAAAGACAGGACCCATCCATATGCTGTCTACAAGAGACTCATTCTGAACCTAAAGATACCTCTAGACTGAAAGTGAAGGGATGGAGATCCATCTTCCATGCCAAAGGACCTCAAAAGAAAGCTGGGGTAGCAATTCTTGTACCAGACAGATTAGATTTTAAACTAAAGACTATAGTTAGAGACACAGAAGGACACTATATCATTCTTAAAGGGTCTATCCAACAAGAAGATCTAACAATTGTAAATATCTACGCCCCCAACATGGGAGCACCATCTATGTAAGCCAACTGTTAACCAAAATAAAGTCATATTGATAACAATATGTTAATTGTAAAAGACCTCAATATTCCACTCTCAGGAATAGACAGATCATCTAAGCAGAAAATCAACAAAGAAACAAGAGCTTTGAATGACACACTGGACCAAATGGACCTCCTAGATATATACAGAACATTCCACCCTGAAACAACAGAATACTCGTTCTTCTCGAGCACACATGGAACTTTCTTCAGAGTAGACCACATACTGGGTCACAAATCAGGTCTCAACCGATACCAAAAGATTGAGATTATTCCCTGCATATTCTCAGACCACAATGCTTTAAAACTGGAACTCAATCACAAGAAAAAATTTGGCAGAAATTCAAACACATGGAAGCTAACGACCACTCTGCTCAAGAATGTTTGGGCCAACCAGGAAATCAAAGAATTAAACAATTCATGGAAACCAATGAGAAAGAAAACACATCAGTCCAAAACCTATGGGATACTGCAAAGGTGGTCCTAAGGGGGAAATACATAGCCATCCAAACCACACTCAAAAAAAAAAAAAGAAAAATCCTGAATACAGAAACTAACTTTACACCCTAAAGAACTGGAGAAAGAACAACAAATAAACCCTAAGCCACGCGGGAGAAGAGAAATAATTAAGATTAGAGCAGAGATCAATGAATTAGAAACCAGAAACACAGTAAAGCAGATCAACGAAACTAGAAGGTAGTTCTTTGAAAGAGTTAATAAGATCGATAAACCACTGGCCAAACTTATCCAAAAGAAAAGAGAAAGGACCCAAATTAATAAAATTATGAATGAAAGGGGAGAGATACGACTAACACCAAGGAAATAGAAACAATTATTAGAAATTATTATTAACAACAATATGCCAATAAACTGAGCAACCTGGATGAAATGGATGCCTTCCTGGAAACCTATAAATTCCCAAGACTGAAACAGGAAGAAATTGACAACATGAATAGACCAATAACCAGGAATGAGATTGAAGCAGTGATCAAAAACCTCCCAAAAAACAAGAGTCCAGGGCCTGATGGATTCCCAGGGGAATTCTACCAAACCTTCAAAGAAGAAATAATACCTATTCTCCTGAAGCTGTTTCAAAAAATAGAAACAGAAGGAAAGCTTCCACACTCATTCTATGAGGCCAGCATTACTTTAATCCCCAAACCAGGCAAAGACCCCATCATAAAGGAGAATTTCAGACCGATATCCCTGATGAATAAGGATTCCAAAATCCTCAACAAAATCCTAGCTAATAGGATCCAACAATACATTAAAAGGATCATCCACCATGACCAAGTGGGATTCATCCCTGGGATGCAAGGGTGGTTCAACATTTGCAAATCAATCAATGTGATAGAACACATTAATAAGAGGAGAGAGAAGAACCATACGGTCCTCTCAATTGATGCAGAAAAAGCATTTGACAAAATACAGCATCCTTTCCTGATTAAAACTCTTCAGAGTATAGGGATAGAGGGAACATTCCTCAAGTTCATAATATCCATCTATGAAAAACCCACAGCAAATATCATCCTCACTGGGGAAAAGCTGAGAGCCTTTCCCTTAAGATCAGGAACACGTCAAGGATGCCCACTCTCGTCACTATTGTTCAACATAGTACTAGAAGTCCTAGCAACAGCAATCAGACAACAAAAAGAAATAAAAGGTATTCAAATTGGCAAAGAAGAAGTCAAACACTCTCTCTTCGCAGATGACATGATATTTTATGTGGAAAACCCAAAAGACTCCACCCCCAAATTACTAGAACTCATACGGCAATTCAGTAATGCAGCAGGATACTAAATCAATGTACAGAAATCAGTTGCTTTTTTTTTTTTTTTAAGATTTATTTATTTATTTATTTGACAAAGAGAGACACAGCGAGAGAGGGAATACAAGCAGGGGGAGTGGGAGAGGGAGAAGCAGACTCCCTGCGGAGCAGGGAGCCTGATGTGGGGCTGGATCCCAGGACCCTGGGATCATGACCTGAGCCAAAGGCAGACACCTAATGACTGAGCCACCCAGGCGCCCCCAGTTGCTTTCCTATACACTAACAATACAACTGTAGAAAGAGAAATTAGAGAAACTATTCCATTTACAATAGCACCAAACCATAAGATACCTTGGAATAAACCTAACCAAAGAGGTAAAGGATCTACACTCTAGGAACCACAGAACACTCATGAAAGAAACTGAAGAAGACACGAAAAGATGGAAAAACTTTCCATGCTCATGGATCGGAAGAATAAACATTGTTAAAATGTCTATGCTACCCAGAGCAATCTATGCTTTCAATGCCATCCTGATCAAAATTCCAATGACATTTTTCAAAGTGCTGGAACAAACAATCCTAAAATTTGTATGGAATCAGAAAAGACCCTGAATCGCCAAGGAAATGTTGAAAAAGAAAAACAAAGCTGGGGGCATCACATTGTCCGATTTCAAGCTATATTACAAAGCTGTGCTCACCAAGACAGCATGGTACTAGCACAAAAACAGACATATTGACCAATGGAACAGAATAGAGAGCCCAGATATGGACCTTCAACTCTATGGTCAAATAATCTTTGACAAAGCAGGAAAAAATATGCAATGGAAAAAAGTCTCTTCAATAAATGGTGCTGGGAAAATCGGACAGCCACAGGCAAAAGAATGAAACTCAACCATTCTCTAACACCATACACAAAGATAAACTCAAAATAGACCTCTACGTGAGACAAAAATCCATCAAAATCCTAGAGGAGAACATAGGCAGTAACCTCTTTGACATCGGCCACAGCAACTTCTTTCAAGACACACCTCCAAAGGCTAGTGAAACAAAAGCAAAAATGAACTTTTGGGACTTCATCAAAATAAAAAGCTTCTGCATAGCAAACGAAACAGTCAACAAAACAAAGGCAACCCACAGAATGGAAGAAGATATTTGCAAATGACACTACAGATAAAGGGCTGGTATCTAAGATCTATAAAGAACTCAAACTCAACACCCAAAAAACAAATAATCAAGTCAAAAAATGGACAGAAGACATGAACAGACACTTCTCCGAAGAAGACCTACAAATGGCTAACAGACACATGAAAAAATGTTCATCATCATTAGCTATCAGGGAAATTCAAATCAAAACAACATTGAGATATCACCTTACACCAGTTAGAACGGCAAAAATTGACAAGGCAAGAAACAACAAATGTTGGAGAGATTGTGGAGAAAGGGGAACCCTCTTACACTGTTGGTGGGAATGCAAGTTGGTACAGTCACTTGGGAAAACAGTGTGGAGGTGCCTCAAAAAATTAAAAACAGAGCTACCCTATGACCCAGCAATTACACTACTGGGTATTTACCCCAAAGACACAGATGTAGTGAAAAGAAGGGCCATATGCACCCCAATGTTCATAGCAGCAATGTCCACAATAGCCAAACTGCGGAAAAAGCCAAGATGCCCTTCAACGATGAACGGATAAAGATGTGGTCCATATATACAATGGAATATTACTCAGCCATCAGAAAGGATGAATACCCAACTTTTACATCAGCATGGATGGGACTGGAGGAGATTATGCTAAGTGAAATAAGTCAAGCAGAGAAAGTCAATTATCATATGGTTTCACTTATTTGTGGAACATAAGGAACAGCATGGAGGACATTAGGAGAAGGAAGGGAAAGATGAAGGGGGGAAATCGGAGGGGGGAGATGAACCATGAGAGACTATGGACTCTGAGAAACTAACTGAGGGTTTTAGAGGGGAGGGGGGTGGGGGGATGGGTTAGCCCAGGGATGGGTATTAAGGAGGGCACGTACTGCATGGAGCACTGGGTGTTACATGAAAACAATGAAGCGTGGATCACCACATCAAAAACTAATGATGTATTGTATGGTGACTAATATAACATAATAAAATAATATTAAAAAATAATAATTATGGAATAATTAAGAATTTAATTAAATGACTCAGGGATTAAATCTCCTTATTTTTTGATATTGTCATCCCCAACACAGGCCTCTCCCGAAAAGGGAAAGAAAATGTGGAAAATTGCACAGTGGGTTTTATGACCAGCCTACAAGTAGCACACATTCATTTCAACCATATTTTACTGGACAAAACCCAACATATGGCCCCAAACCACCTGCAAGGGATACCAGGAAATGTAGTTTCCCCATGTGTCCAGGAAAAGAAAATGTAATTTGTTAATATAGAGCAAGTAACACAAAGAAAAAAAAATAAACTACACAATGATAAGGTACTCAGATTTCCTTCTGTAACATCTAAAAGTAGTTCAAAGCTTCATCCCAGAATTCATTTATATGCATATATCTTTTTTATCATTATGAAGAAAACTCAAGAGCAGCTGGCACAAAAGAAGGGCCTTTACTACCGGCATTCTGAGAGAAAAATAAACCTCTGAATTTATGATTCAACTCATCTCAAGAAGCAGTTTTTTTAAAAGCTGATGAAGATAAAGTTCTGGATACACCAAACTCATCTAGTAGCAAGTCAAGCTCAACCACAGACAGACATCCCCACTCCCCTGTCCACTCCCATTCTATGGTTAAATTGAAAGAATCACATCCTAAATGTCCAACTATGCTGTTGCAGCCACGTTCAGGACCAAGTGGAACACTGTAGAAAAAAAAGAAAATATACGTTGACCCTATCATGTCCCTCAAATCACTCAGCAGAAAGGTAGAAAGTATCATATGGAGTCATGCAACCTGGAACCATCAACAAGATTGTAAGTGATGAGCAAAAAAACAGCATTTAATTTCTACCCTTGGGCCTACTTTCAGGTTCTGAATTATTTTAGTGCCTGTGCCCAAACTAGTGAGATTGCTTTGTGGAGCATGGAATTGGAAGCTAATTATAACTTTTATAACAAAATGTGTGGTGCCATAATGCATATGTTGCCTCTTCAAGTAGTAATGAGTCTTCCCTCACTGGCGGTTCCAACAATGAGAGCAAGACCATTTGATGGAATGCTGAAAAGGGCTTCATTATTGAGTGTGAAGCCTAAACAATATCCACATACCACCCAAGGCTCAGATTTCAAGATTCTATGCACTTAAGTCTGCTATTAAAAAAAAAAAAAAAAAGACTATTTACCAAGCCACACTCCAGCTCTGGCCATCAGTGTCCTTGGTTCAACAATTATGTAGAAAAGGTGAAAACTGAACAAAAACAAAAAATCTGATCTTAAACTACAACCTAAATGAGTGTTTTCTCTTTTCTCAAATAGATTGTTTTACTAGCTACCACTAATAAACAAATCTAGAACATTCCACTTAAGTCATTTTCAACTCAAAATAGCATTCAGTTTTGCCACCTGAAGGTATATCAAAGGTAATTTACATACAGAAATGAATATAGGAAATGAAAATACAAGTATGGTGAGCCATACTTCCGGAAGTATGGTTTTTAAAAATTATGCTTAAAGATCCACAATTACCGATTTCTTTTAAATCAGGGTATATAATTATACCCAGAGTTCCACAGATTAAATCATCAGGGCTTTAATGGTTTAACCATGTTAAGCCTAGAAATCATAGAAAAGCTTGATCTAAGATAAAAAGACCGGCAACCTCAGAAGGCTAGGGATTAGTTCTTGTTAGCATAATTGGAGTTAATAATTCCAAGGGAAAAACGGAGTCACGGCCATAAATTAAACTTTGTGTTTCTTGCTGACTAAACTCTGCATGTTGCTGTTAAAAATGCTTATTTCTTATGTACCAAAACATCTGCTTTTTGATGCTAAAAGCAGGATCCTAAGGGAAGTAGTGATCTTTCCCAAGGCAACTTGATTAATAGTAGGCTTCCAAATTTTAGCTAAAAGACATTTTGATGAAACCAGCAGTACTGAATAATTGTTTCCACAAATAATCTTAATGTATATTTCCTTTCTCGCCAAATTTTAGATAGCGGGACTCTTGAGATATACTGGTTTTCTTCTACACAACTCTTGCTCTTATAGTTTTTTCACAAGTCAGGGGTGTTCACTGGCCACCCAGGCACCTGTATAGTGTGCTCAAAATGTCCTTGCTTGCTGGTTCCTAGGAGTCTGAAGAGAAATCATCTGAATGTGGAGAAACAATAAACAAATAATAAACAAAATAGACATAAAGTTTAAAACAAGGACTAAAACATTTATTACAAGGAGTTCATTTCATTGCAATAAAGTGGAAATCAAGAATAAAACTGTATTCTCAAACACAAAGAGGTGGACAATTCTTATATCTGGGTAGGATATAAACATTATTGTTGAGGGTGAATAATCTTTATGCAAAGTAAGTAGAAGATACTTCAAGGGCAAAGGAAGGTTTTTAAAAGTTGGGTAGAGCCGATGGTGGCTTGAAAACACAAAATAAGTCCTTACAACACACCACAGGAGGTGAGAGAGATAGAAGAGGGTAAAGGAAATGGGCCAGAAAAAGGAAAAAGGAACAAAAAGTCTGCTGAATTAGGAATTACAAGACCTGCATTCATATCCCTGAGCCATCCCAGCCACGCAATCTTGAGCCATTGCCATCACCATCAACAGCTGTAACTTACAGAGAATTTACAATGAACTGGGCTCTTCCCACAGGCTGCATCCTTCAATCCTTACAGCGACTTTCCAAGCATGTCCTGTTATCCCCACTTTATGAAAGGAGAAACAGATTCAGAAAACTTAAATATCATCCCAAGGTTTTACAACTAGTCAATATCAGAACCAAAGGTTTCCTCTGGCTTGAAAGCGTGTGTAGAATTTGAAAGCACCCACCCTTTCCACAACGGTGGGATGCTTCCTAAATGTAAACTCCCACAACCTCAGTCTCTTCATCTAGAAAGGGATTATTATAACTCCTATTGTCACATGAGGATGCGTACCTGTTGCCTTTTGCCACAGTCACTTCATTTGTTATTTCCCCTGGGCCTGTGAGAAAGTGAGGCAGTCTGCTGATCCTGGGTGGCGGTGATAGGATAGTTTTAATGGTCTGCCCATGAGTCTGGTAGTCAGCTGGTTGGTGGCTGACCTAGCATGGCATCACTGGGATAACGAGCTCTGCTCCATGTGACCTCTCATTTCCAATAGGCAAGCCCAGGCTCATTTCTATTGTAGCGGCAAAGAAAGCACACAAGTCCTCTTGAGTCCTAGAGTCAGAACTGGCATCATATCAGTTGCATCACATTCTGTGAGCTAAGTAAATAACAAGACCAGCCCAGATTCAAAGGCTGGAAACAGACTCCAAAAATCACATTTCAAAGGGCCTGTGTACATGGAAGAGTGAAGAATTAGGGCCATTTTGCAAACACTCTATGATAGAATATGTGTAAATATGCTCTCTAAAATGTAAAATGCCATATCACGGGGTTCCCTATCTAAAACCCACTCATCTCAAAAAGCACTAGCCACTGCCACCAATCCAAGGACAGCTTGTTTGCATAGCTGTCATCTCTTCCAGCTGAGCTTGTAAAAAAGAGCTAGACAAAACCATGTAATGAGAATCAGTGTATCAGACATTCCTTATGTTCTCTGAATTCAGATGAGATTTTTCCCCATGCCTTTACTCTGAGACTCCATCCACAGTTACATCCTATTAAGTTAGAAACTTCCTCCAGAATTAAAAACCAAGGAGAATAATTACCAGGTTTGGTGTCATTTATTCTTGGCCTTTCTGAAACTGTACACTCCATCATTTTTGTTATTCAAGTATTTTGCTTTCTTCCTAAATCAAAATCCCAAAATGTTAAATCTCAAAATCAAGTTCAAATGCTTTAAAACCACGTTCTATATGTTCCTAAGGGACATAGTCTGGGAGGGCATCAAACCAGCACTGGGATTCATGTTAAGCCATGAAATTAACTGTGATTTGGACAAAAAGCTGCTGTAACCAGAAACTCCAGAGATTATCTCTTTCCTTTCTCAGAAATATTTATCTGTATTTTTAAGTCTCCCCTGAATTACATCCAGATGAGATGCAAGAGGATGTCAACCTTATCATGTCATATGATCTCTCCAAGCCAGGGGCTCTCAGCCCTAGCTGGCTGAACATTAGAATCACCTGAGGAGCTTTTAAAAAATCCCCATGCCCAAGACGCACTCCAGGACAAACAAATCAGAATCACTGGGATGAGACACAATCTTTGGCATTTTTCAAGCTCCCTGAATGATTCCAGTGTGTCCTCAAGGTTGAGAACCACTGCGTGGGCCCCTTACCTTCCCTGCCTAGGAAAGGAAGGCTTTGCACTAAATTCCAATTTGTACTAGAGTGCAATTCTATTTCTCTCTTTGAATTGCTGGCAAAATCACTTGACCATTTCTCTCATTAAACTATTTTGAAGCAGTGTAGAGTAGAAAGAGGCTTTGGAATCCAAGCTGCAGTTAAATCCCTGGTCAGTTTCTTACTACGTACATGACTTGGAGCAGGTCATTGAACCTTCTTAGCCTCTCTGAGCCTTGATTTTCTCCTAAGGCAAATGGTATAACAATTCCTACCACATAAGGTGTTATAAAGATTAAGTGACATAAAGTATATTAAATGCCCCCAAAGAAGGCAACTAGTAAATATCCATTTCTTGCCCACTTTACTTAGGGATTCTTAAACAAGCTGCTCAGCATCCTCAGGTGGCCTGCTGTTGACTGCTGAAACAAAAGGAAAGAATAACACTCGATGTCTAATATATGGGTCTGTACACAGTGAAGGGGTCCAGTCGTCTGCCTTCCCCATTCATCAGAAAATCCTGCTGCTAATTCTCTTGGAGTGAAGTACCACTATATATCTGTTTGCTGGGGCCCACTCTACAGGGGGTCTAAATGTCACTTGCTCTTTGTTCACACACATCATTGATGGGGTCTTTATTTTTTTCTCCATCAGCCCAACAGGCCTGATGCAAACTGGGTTTGAGGGGAAAGCCACATTGGGAAGCATGGCCAAGGACCTGGCCAGCCTTCCTCTGTATCACACCAGCTCACCACAGAAACAAAGAACTAAAAATGACTGCAGAGTAAGGTAATATTGCCATTACAGCTACAGAGCAGCAAAATCATCTTTGAATAGTAGACTTTCGGGGTTTTTTTTACTAATCATAAGTCTTCTAGACAGGTCTGCAAATGTACTTCTGCAAAAAGGAGTATTATTAAATTGCCGTAGTTTTTTAAGAAGCCTGGCACCAGAAAGCAAATGAAATTTTTTTGGGTCTCTGCATTGGTAACAAAGAAGAAATGCATTTAGATTTTTCCCAAAAAAATGTTATTAAGGTAAACTGGTATATAACATTATATAAGTTTCAGGTGTACAACATTATAATTCAATATCTGCATGCACTACAAAGTGATCATAATCAAAAGTATAGTTACCATCTATCACCATACAACTGATAACCTTCATCCATTTCATTCACTCAACCCCATTCCCCTCTGATAACCATCAATCCGTTCTCTGTAACTATGAGTTCGTATTTGTATTTTTTTTGTTTGTGCATTTGCTTTGTTTTGATTTCACATATGAGTGAAATCAGACAGTATCTGTCTTTCTCCATCTCACTTATTTCACTTAGCACATAACCCTCTAGGTCCAACCATGTTGTTGCAAACGGCAAGATTTCATTCTTCTTTATGGCTCAGTAGAACTCACTTTGTGTGTGTGTGTGTGTGTGTGTGTGTGTGTGTGTGTGTACCCCACATCCTCCATCCATTCATCTGTCAGTGAACACTTAGGCTGTTTCTGTATCTTGGTTATTGTACATAAGGCTGCAATGAACATAGGAACACATATATCTTTTCAAATTAGTATTTTTGTATCCTTCAGATAGATACCCAGAAGTGGAATAGCTGGAGGATCTATTCTTAAATTTTGGAGGAAACTCCACACTATTTTCAGTAGTGGCTGCATCAATTTGTTTTCCCAACAACAGTGTACAAGGGTTCCCTTTTCTCTACATTCTCTCCAACCCTTGTTATTTTTTATCTTTTTGATAATAGTCACCCTAACAGGTGTGACGTGATATCTCATTGTGGTTTTGATTTGGATTTCCTTGACGATTAGTGATGTTGAACATCTTTTCACATGCCTACTGGCCATCTGTACGTCTTCTTTGGAAAAATGTCTATTCAGATCCTCTGCCCATTTTTAATTGGGTTATTTGTTTTTTTATTGTTGAATTGTATGAGTTCTTTATATATTTTGGATATTAACCCCTTATCAAATACATGATTTGCAAATATCTTCTCCCATTTTGTAAGCTGTCTTTTCATTTTGATGATGGTTTCCTTTGCTGTGCAGAAGATTTTTAGTTCACTGTAGTCCCACTTGTTTCAAAAATGCCACTGGAATTTTGATAGGGATTACACTGAATCTGTAGATTGCTTTGGGTGTTATGAACATTTTAACAGTATTAATTCTTACAATCCATGAGCATGAATTATCTCTCCACTAACTTGTCTCTTCTTCAATTACCTTCATCAATGTCTTAACAGTTTCTGTGTATAGATCGTTCATCTCCTCGGTTAAATTTACTTCTAGGTATTTTATTCTTTTTGATGCAATTGTAAATGGGACTTCTTTCTTAATTTCTCTTTCTGATAGTTCATGATTAGTGTATAGAAATACCACAGCTTTCTATATGTTAATTTGTATCCTGCAACTTTACTGAATTCATTTATTAGTTCTAACAGTCTTTTGGTGAAGTTTTGGGGTTTTCTATACATATCATCATGTCATCTGTAACTGGTGATAGTCTTACTTCTTCCTTTTTAATTTGGATGCCTTTTACTTTTTTTTTTTTTTTTTTTTTTTTTTTTTTTGCCTTATTCCTATGGCTAGAACTTCCAATACTATGTTGAATAAAAGAGTGACAAGTATGGGCATCCTTGTCTTGTTTCTGATCTTAGAAGAAAAGTTTTTGGTTTTTTACCATAGAGTATGATGTTAGTTGTAGGTCTCATTATTTATGGCCTTTATTATATAGAGGTATGTTCCTTCCATAATCACTTTGTTGAGAGTTGTTATTGTAAATAGATGTTAAGCTTTGTCAAATGCTCTTTCTGCATTTACTGAGATGATCATATGCTTTTTATCCTTCATTTTGTTGATGTGGTTTATCACACTGATTGACTTGCAAATGTTGAATCATACTTGCACCCCTGAAATAAATCCTGCTTTATCACGGTGTGTGATCCTTTAAATGAATTGTTGAATTCAGTGTGCTAAATTTTTTTTAAAGATTTTATTTATTTATTTGACAGAGAGAGTGCACCTGCTTAAGCAGGGGGAGCGGCAGAGGGAGAGAGAGAATCAGGCTCCCAGTGAGCAGGGAGCCCGATGTGGGGCTTGATCCCAGGACCCTGGGATCATGCCAGAGCCAAAGGCAACTGCTTAACCAACTGAGCCACCCAGGTGCCCCTCAGTGTACTAAATTTTGTTGAGAATTTCGCACCTATGTTCATCAAGGATACTGGCCAGTAATTGTCGTTTTTTTGTGGTGTACTTGTCTGGTTTTGGTATCAAGATAATGCCGGCCTTATAAACTGGGTCTGGAAGCATTCTCTCCCCTTCAATTTTTTGGAAGAATTTGAGAAGGATAGTATTAACTCTTTAAATGTTTGATAGAATTCACCATAGAGATCATCTGGCCCTTGGCTTTTGTTGGGAGGTTTTAGATTACTGATTTAATGTCCTTACTAGAAATAGATCTATTCAGATTTTCTATTTTGGGGGTGATTTAGTCTTAGAAGATTGTGCTGATAGGAATTCACCCATTTATACTTAGTTGTCCAATTTGTTGGTGTTATAATTGTTTGTGATAGTTTCTTATGATCCTTTGTATTTCTGTGGTACCAACTGTAACTTCTCTTTCAGTTCTAATTTTATTTATTTGAGCACTCTCCTTTTTTCTTGGTTAGCATAGGTAAAAGTTTGTCAATTTTATCTTTTCAAAGAACCAGCTCTTAGTCTCGTTGATCTTTCTTATTGTCTTTTTAATCTCTATTTCATCTTTCATACTCTGATCTTTATTATTTCCTACCACTAACTTTAGCCTTTGTTCCTCTTTTTCTCATTCCTTTAGGTGTAAAGTTAGATTGTTAGAGATTTTTCTTGTTTCTTGAGGTAGGCCTGTATGACTAAGACCTTCCCTCTAGAACCACTTTTGCTGCATCTTATAGCCTTTGGTCTATATGACACCATATTTCTGTTTCTATTTATCTCTAGGTATTTTTATATTTCTCCTATAATTTCTTCAATGACTCACTGATTGTTCATATTTTATCTCCACATTTTTGTGTTTTTTTCCAGCTTTCTTCTTGTAATTGATTTTCATACCATTGTGGTCATAAAAGACACTTGATATGATTTCAATCTTCCTGAATTTATTGAGACTTGTTTTGTGGCCCAACATATGATCTATCCTGGAGAATGTTTCATGTGCACTTGAGAACAATATGCATTCTGCTGCTTTTGGGTGGAATGTTCTATATATATATCTGTAAGGTCCATCAGATCTAAAGTGTTGTTTAAGGTTGATGTTTCCTTAATTTTCTGTCTGGATGATCTACCTGTTGAAGTAGGTGGGGTATTAAAATTCCCTACTATTATTGTATTGCTTCAATTTCTTCACATAGGTCCATTAATATTTGCATTATATATTTTTGTGCTCCTGTGTTGGATGCATACATATTTATGTGTTATATCTTCTTGCTGGATTGACCCCTTATTCATTACGTAATGCTCTTTTTTTTGTCTCTTGGTACAGCCTTTGTTTTAAAGTCTATTTTGTCTGATAAAAGTATTGCTATCCCAGCTTTCTTTTCACTTCCATTTGCATGGAATATCTTTTTCCATCCCTTCACTTTCAGTCTGTGTGTGTCTTTATATCTGAAGTGAGTCTCTTGTAAGTACCATATAGATGAGTCTTTTTTAAATCCATTCAGTCACCCTAAGTCTTTTGATCTAGTCCATTTACACTTAAAGTAATTACTGATAGGTATGTATTTATTGCCTTTTTATTAATTATTTTCTGGCTGTTTTTGTAGTTCATCTCTGTTTCTTTCTTTTTCTCTCTCTTCCCTTGTGGTTTGATGGTTTTCTTTAGTGCTATGTTTAGATTCCTTTCTCAACTTCTTTTGTATATTTACTATAAGTCTTTTTCTTTGTGGTTACCATGACATTCATATATCCTATGTATATAATGGTCATTTTTAAGTTAATAGCAACTTAAATTTAAACACATTCCAAAACCTCACATTTTTATGCCCCCTCCCAACATTTTATAATTTTGATGTCACATTTTTCATCTTTTTATTTTATGTATCCCTTAACTAATTATTGTAGTTTTAGTTAATTTTCAGTACTATGGTCTTTTAACCTTCATATTTGCTTTAAAAGTGATTGATCCACTATCTTTACTATAAATTTACCTTTTCCAGTGAGATTTTTACTTTCATATGTTTTCTTGTTATTAATTAGTGTCATTTCTTTTCACCTTAAATAAGTTCCTTTAACATTTTTTGTACGGCCAATTTAGTAGTGATGAACTCTTTTAGTTTTCACTTATCCTGAAAACATCTTTTTTTAAAGATTTATTTATTTTAGAGAGAGAGAGAGCACAAGCTGGAGGGGCAGAGGGAGGAGAGAGAATCTCAAGCAGATTCTGCACTGAGCGTGGAACCCAATGCAGGGCTTGATCTCATAACCTGGAGATCACGACCTGAGCTGAAACCAAGAGTCAGACACTTAACTGACTGTACCATCCAAGTGCCCCTATCCTGAAAACTCTTAATGTCCCCTTCAATTCTGAATGATAGCCTTGCTGGGTAGAGAATTCTTGGCTGGAAGTTTTTTCCTTTCAGCACTTTGAATATATCATGCCACTATCTTTTGGCCTGCACAGTCACAGTTCCTGCACAGAAATCTGATAATAATTTTATGGGATTTCCTTTCTATGTAACAAGTTGTTTTTCTCTTGCTGTTTTTTCATATTCTCTCTTTATCTTTAAATTTACCATTTTAATTATAACGTGTCTTGGTGTGGATCTTTTTTGGTTCACCTTATTTGGAATTTTCTGGGCTTTCTTGACCTGGAAGTCTGTTTCCTTCTCCAGATTAGGTAAATTTTCAGCCATTACTTCTTCAAATAAGTTTCCTGGCCATTTCTCTGTTTTAAAAGTGATTGATCTTTGTGGGACCCCTATAACGGAAATATTATCCTGCTTAATGTTGTCCCAAAGATCCCTTACATTACCTCCAGTTTAAGAAATCCTTTCTCTTTTTGCCACTTTGTCTGAGTGAGTTACATTGTTTTGTCTTCCAACTCACTGATCTGTTCTCCTGCTCCTGAACCCCTCTAGAATATTTTTTCAGTTCAATTATTGTATTCTTCAGCTCTGTAATTTCTTTTGATACTACCTTATATTTTCTTTTTGTTGAAGTTCTCACTGTCTTCATCCTTTCTTCTCCTGAGTTCAGTGAGCATCTTTATGACAATTACATTGAACTCTTCATCAGGTAAATTGCTTATCTCTGTTTCATTAGGTCTTTTTCTAAGGATTGTCCTTACTCTTTTGTTTGGAACATATTGCTCTGTCTCCTCATTCTGCCTGACTCTCTCGTTTCTATGTATTATGCAAATCAACTACCTCTCCCAAACCTGAAGGAGTGGCCTTATGTAGGAAATGTCCCATGGGTCTCATAAGCAGCACTATCCCCCCTAGCCACCTGCACCAGGCACTCAAGGGGCATCCCCTGTGTGAGTTACACATGCCCACATGCTGTGGTGGGGCCATGGCTGCAGTATGGGGGTGGGCAGGGCTCTTGCCCAGCCCAGCTGTGACACATGGAGCTGTGACACATGGGTGCAACATGGGTAAAGATAGGGACCTTCACTGGGGCACCATCAGCACCAGCACCATCATGTTAGAATGACATCATAAAAATGGCACCTGCCAGTGTCTCCATCCACAGAGAGAATGCCAGTAAGTTCCTGCCTTTCCAGCAAATGCTTCAAGATTACTTAGTGGATATCCTTCACATATGGTCTAGGCACTCTTCAAACTCTTGTTTTTGCCCTGGGTCTGAGGCCAAGTGAGTCTGTACACAAGTCCTTTAAGAGCAGGTTCTTTATTCTCTATAGTTCTATAATTTCCCTGGACATAACCCACTTTGGTTTTCAAAGCCAAGCATTTTGGGGACTCACCCTAGGGGTTGGGGTGCCTGATGTGAAACACAAACCCCTCATTTGTCAGGGAAAAGTTATGTCTTTTAAGATCCCTCCTGGTTGTGGATCCCACACCTAGGGTGGGTTTTTTGTTTGTTTGTTTATTGTTTGTTTGTTTGGCAAGACCATGTCTCTGTCTCTCCTACCCATTTTTTTACTTTTTATTTAAATATCAGTTAACATACAGTGTAATATTAGTTTCAGGTGTACAATATAGTGATTCAACATTTCCATACAACACCTGGTGCTCATCCCAACAAGTGCCCTCCTTACTCCCCTTCACCTATTTAACCCATCCCCCCATCCATATCCCCTCTGGTAAACACGAGTTTGTTCTCTCTTTTTTTTCCCCTTTGCTTATTTGTTTTGTTTCTTAAATTCCACATATGAGTGAAATCATACAGTATTTGTCTTTCTCTGACTGACTTATGTCAGAGAAACGTTGCAAAAGGCAAGATTTCATTCTTTTTGATGACTGAGTGATATTCCATTGTGTATATACACCACACTTCTTTATCCATTCACCAGCCAATGGACACTTGGGCTATTTCCATAATTTGGCCATTGTAGATAATGCTGCTATAAACATTGGGATTCGTGTATCCCTTTGAATCAGTATTTTTGTATTCTTCGGGTAAATATCTAGTAGTGCAATTGCTAGATCATAGGTCTCCTACCTGTTTTGATGCTTCCCTTTTATCTTTTGTTGTAGAGGCTCTGTTCATCCAGGTTTTAGATCTTTCTTAGAGGAAATTATTCCATTTGCTGTTGCAAGTTTGTGGTGTCCGTGGGAAGAGATGAGTTCAGAATCTTCCTATGCTAGCATCTGGAACCCCTCTCCCAAAATATATTTTTAAATGATTAAAACTATATTATTCATTCTGACTCATTTTCCAATTACAGAAAACCTTTATATATTAAGATCAATTGAACAGAAGCAAAGCAGAAATTGTAGTATTATTGAGTAATCATATGTAACCAAATGCCATAATTAAATAATAATTTCAAAATGACTAATCTCTGTGGAAATCTGTGGGCCTTCAGCAGCCCCTCACCCTGCAATTTAGGACAAGTCATGGCTGCTCCATCTTCAACCTGATGCAGATAAGCTGCCTTAAATTCTATCACGGCAAAGCCTGCACCCCAGTGATTAATTACGTGTTGGCACTTATAGCTTTCCCAGTCTTCATTTTGTTTCTTATTAAAGTCAAGGATTTTTTTTAAGACTACTTTATTTATTTGAGAGAGAAAGAGAGTGTGCAGAAGGTGAGAGGGAGAGGGAAAATCTCAAGCAGACTCCCCACTGAGCGTGGAGCTCAACATGGGGCTGAATCTCACGACCCTGAGAACTTGACCTGAGCTGAAATCAAGGATCAGATGCTTAACCAACTGAGCCACCCAGGTGCCCCGTAGTCAAGGATTTTTTTAATGAGTATACTTAGGTTCCATGGCACAGGGAATACCTAGCCAATATTTAAGCCTGTGCAAAATGAAGTTGTTTGGATCAGAAATACTGAGTTGTTAATGAATGTGGTATCTTTTGTTGATCTTCATCTCAGTGAAATTGGCACTTACCACTTACATATGATATACCTATCTATTTATATGTTTACTAACTATCTCTACATTCTAGATCAGAAATCTACAAAGTATGGCCCACGGGCCAAATCAGGCCACACCCACTTGTTTACATATTGTCTGTGGCTACTTTCCCATTACAAAGGCAAGGTTGAGTAGTTGTGACAGAGACTGTTCCACAAAGCCAAAAATATTTACTATCAAGCCCTTTACAGAAAAAATTTGCCAACCCCTGTTCTAGACTCAAGGCTTCCTAAACAAGGACTTCGCCATCAACTCAGTGACCTACCCATAGTAAGTGTTCAAATAAACACTCCTTGCATAAATAAATTGTGTGAAATAAGTTTATCATCTCAGCCGCAAAGCTACTTTTCCGGTGCATGTCTTCAGAAAAAGGAAAAGCAGACATTTGTGCTTTGCTTACAAATTTAAAAAGCTGAAGAGATCCTAATGAACAAACCTTTAGGTTTTCAGCTGAGAAAACTGAGGCCCAAAAAGCTGAAGTGATTCTCCCAAGGTCAGCCCAAGGAGAGAGGCAAGAACTACTCCCACAGCACATTTGTTCTTCATTTCATTAGTAAGACATTCTGTGAAGTCAGTCTATTCCTGGAAGGGCCAAGGGCCTGAACACAGCATGCATGCAATAATAATTACACTTGTTTGGAACTTTCAATTCTGACTTATTCCCTGAAGTTCTTTAAATGCTCACCATCCCAATATATTTTCATAAATTTGGTTAGGAAATGATATGCATGCATTAGAGAACACAAAGTACAGCTTTGCAACAAACTTTGTTAATTAAACCAACACCCAGAGAAAGTTTCAGTACACGCTGAATGATTACTCCATCCACCACCTTTCTGTTTTGACAAAAGTGTCTCTAGATCTGAAATCCCAAACAAGGTACTGGTTTAAATTTTAACGCATCCACCTACTCCCTCAAGTGCAAGAGAGAGAATAATTTAATTCTGCCAAGTCATACTAAAAAGTAGATAAGGATCACCCAGCACAGCAGTTTCTCTGTCTCTTGCCAGCACTAGCTAAGAAAGAAACACTGGGTGGTTTGGTGTCCCCAGTGCCCTAAGGCAATTTTTCTTACATCATCATTTATTTTTTCCCCAAAAAAGTTCTTTGTATGTCAGCTTCACAAAGGAAGAATCAGAGACAGAAATAAATCAGGGAACAGAGACACATTAGGACTGCAAGGCCTGGAATCCACAGGTGCAGTTCCTTTCACTCATTTAGTCACCATCAATTAGGCACCTAGTCATGTGCCAGGCACTGTGACAGGCACTGAGGGAAACAAAGAGGCATCTGACATAGTCCCTGGGCCCCAGAAAGAGTTCCATTTCATAGGAGAGAGAGTCGAGCAAAGGGTTACAGACAGCACCATGAGGGGGTCCAATGTGTCTACACGGTAAGCCCAAAGTGCACTGGAGGACACTGAGGGACACCTAGACCAGACTACCCTGACATTCAAGTTAAGACTTGGCCAGGTGAAAAATGGGAGAAAAACAAACTCCATGAATGTGAAGTTATATGTTCAAAGACAAGGAAATAAGGGAGAACAGGACATGTTTATGAGAGCAAAAATGGTCCAGCAATGTCTAGAGTCTCAAGTGAGAGGTAAGCCTGGAATAAAAGGTTTGGACCATTTGCTCTAAGCCCTGTCTGTCCTGGGTGCCAGGATATAGGCACCAAGACATGTCTTTAAGGAAAAAAAGGTATCCTTGAGGTTAATCTTCTGTGTAGCAGGGATTTCAGGGGCTCTACTCTTCCATCCAATACAGAAATCTTATTCCAACATCCTAAACAGAAGATTATCTGCTCTTAGTTTGAACACTTCCAATGACAAAGAACTTATTGCCACAGAAAGCAGCTTATTAGAAAGTTCTTTATGTCAAGTTGGAAAATGCCCTCATGTAACATCTTCCTGACCTCAATATGACATTGGCCAACAAATTTTCCCTGAAGAAAGGCTCAAACACGGTAAACAGAGTCCAAAGATCAGGTTTAGAAATATATACAGCCTTAACTTAATTGACACAGTGCTTGATTAACACCAATCACATTCCAAGATGCAGTTTATTTCTATCTCCCCATCAAACCCAGACCATGCCAGGACCAAAGAAAGATCTTCTAAATAAAAACACATCTCCCTAGAGGGATTAGGCATCTGAACCCTGAACTTCTAGACCCAAGGAACAAAGTAGGTAAGAGGAGAAGGGAGAGGAAAAAAAAAACACACACACACACACAGATACTGAACCAAGCAAAATATAGAAGCCAAAGCACATAGCTCCATGGGTAGAGCTAAAGAGAGAAAACTCGAAGGAGCAGAGTCATGTTGCAGTGGTTCAAGGGCATGACTCAGATTCACAGGGTATAAGGGAAGCCTTGTACAACACGACAGAGACAACCATAAAAACACATTAAGTTATGTACAAGAAGAGAATGAATGCAATCCCCAAATCAGAAAATATCATGTTACTCTGTTGCAGAGAGAAGGCAGAATTACTCAAATCCTATTTTACTTTCCTCTTTGCTACTAAGAAAAATGATGATGACTTTGCAGGGTAGAACATGCATCGTCAATAAAGAATGGAAGCCAGGGATGGATGAGAAGACAGTAAGATCCCATAACTGCTGCTGTACATTTTTTCAAGGCCCTGACCCAGATTAATCAATTCCAAGGCACTGAAAGAACCTGCCGATGTTATCAGAGACCTGGAGCTACAAATCTGTGAAATTACAAACAAGGAGAGCAGAGGCAAAGACTAAAGCTAAGCTAATACCATCTCAGTTACCAAAAAGATATGTAACTGGATTCTGTGAAAATGTGGAATAGACTGAGAGGCTGTAGTACTACTAAGTAAACAAGAGAAGCTTAAAACCAAGTAATGAGAGAGAAAGAGGCAAGGAGCCATGACTCACATACATCAATAAGCAATTTAACAACGAGAGATGCAAATGCAAAACTAAGGATAGCAAACTATGCTCACCATGCCAGGCACTTCTCAGCACCGAACCCTTAGACCAACTCTAAGAGGCAGATGCTATTATTACCCCATTTACAGATGAGAAAACCAAGGCACAGACTTTATATAACATGCACAAGATTGCACAGCTAGTAAATGGCAAAATCAGAATTTGTACAACCATACAGTGCCACATCCCTGAGGAATACAGAGCATGGTATGGAGATGACCTTTGAGGAGGAAGCAGAAATTAGACAAAGTTGAAAGATGAGATTGAAATGGGAATTGGTGAGGCAGGTGGAAGCCATGAAAAAGAAGATCCTTGCTGGAGTTCAGGGGGCATGATGAGGACAGAGAAGAATATGGTGGGAAACATGAGGCCAGATTCAGAGCACCTTGAATGGGATGAAGAGAAGGTTGGCTTTCCTTTCCACTCTCAGGTGCTTTACCATTATGGTAAGTCTTTCAAATTTGCTCCCTGCTCCCAAGATCTCCCTTCTTTTCTTATTAAAGCCACTTTTGATTGCCAAGTAATATAAATCTCTTGAAATAAGCACATGCAAAAATGCTTAGAGAGGGGAACTTTATTAGGAAAATCCAAGGTCAGGAAGAGCAGTTGAGCTTTACCAGGGCTTTGAATCCAAGACTCTGTGTCAACAGACTAAGCCCCAATGAACTTTGATTTGGCATTGCTGATGTAACCAGTTACCTATAAAAGGTTGAGACCTGGAAAGCTCCTTTTACATGTATATATATCTTGTCTCTCCATCTAGACAAATATTTTCTAACTTCTTTTCCATGACTCAAAGTAAGAAATACATTTTGCATCACGACCTGGTCTACACACATATACGATCATAAGCAGCATATTATCCCCCAGGATAAGACACACAACCCAGGATTCTTACTGGAAAACATTTGTTGGCTGACTGGGTGATATATTGATTGGTGGCTATATTGCTTTCTTAACATCCTAGAACAAAATAATCATAAAGATTCAGAGACCGTAAACCATAGAGATTATCTTGTCCAGTGACTTGCAACATTGTAGTAAGCAACTCTTTTTTCCAAATGAAATCTTAATTAAAGACCAATATATAAGGTATGGGTCATAAATTTACTTACATTATACTCAAGGCAAAGAAGACATACCTTTTTAATTTTCTGTAATGCACCTGATTTTTAAAAGCCACAAAACCACCAAACTCACTTCCCAAAGCCCAGATACCACACTGGGCAGATGGGGCAGACAAATGGAGAAATATATTCAATTAAGTAAACAGTCTCATTTTGACTGACTCAGCTTTTATGGTTTTCTCCCCACCCCACCCCTCAGGTCCTCTCCAAGATGGTGTCTGGGTATACAGGGAGAGTATGTGGCCCTATAGCAAGGGAAGGTGGGATGAGGAGAAGAGAAGACCCCATCGTCCACCACCACCTTGTGCTAGTTCTTGGGTGTGTACTAGCCTGGGACCACATGAGTGAGGTACATTTGCTCAACCCTATTACCCCACCCTGAGGCATTCCACTGGTTTCCACTGTTGACACTTATGGCAGATATAATTCACAGACTATTTTTTGTTGGCCTGGTTAGGCCTGGGTACTGCATTCTCTCTTGGCCCCACCTCAGCTCTCACCCACCCTGCAGTGGCCCTAACGTTGGCCAGTGACACCTCTACAGTCCTACCGCAATGTCCTACCCTGTAGCCTTGGCAACATGACCACCCACACTGCCCCAACCACTCCCACTTCTGGCAAACTGCCCAGCCAAGATTCCCTAAAGAAAGGTTTCTTCTGGTGCGCCTGTGTGACTCAGTCAGTTAAGCATCTGACTCTTGATTTTGGCTCAGGTCATGATCTCAGGGCTGTGAGATCAAGCCCCACATTGGGCTCCACGCCCAGCATGGAGCCTGCTTAAGATTCTCTCACTTCCTCTCCCTCTGCCCCTCCCCTCCACTTGCATGCATGCTCTCTCTTTCTCTGTCTCTCAAAAAAAAAAAAGAAAAGAAAAAAGAAAGGAAAGAAAAGTTCCTTCTGCTCTATTTGGGAGCTAAGGTAAGGCCCTCACTCTGCCTAACCAAATGGCCACTCCAGCTTGCTGTGGGTGCAACTCAAGATAGTCTCCCAGGGCCTTGAATAGAAAGCAGCACCAAGATCCAGCTTCCGTCAATCTGCAAACTTAGACCCCCCTTCTCAGCTTTAGCTGAGAGGAAACAGAACATATGTGTCTTCCCTCCCATTCCTGGATCTCCCCTCCTCTTCCCACAGCTCCTCAGGCTGGAAGGGACAGGTTTTCTTCCTTCCTCTTTCTCTTTGCTTAGAACATTCTTTTATTCTTCCCCCACCCCCTTCCTCTACAGTTACCATGGTGAACAGGGTAGAGTGGGGGGAAGAGAAAGAGAGAGAGGCCAGTCTTAAGTTCATGAGGGAACCTAAATTCAAAGGTGTTTCAAAATTACAATACCCATTTCATTTAAAATAGGTGAAAATGAAGACAGGGTGGGGAACGCAGAGCCTCACTTGCTTGAGCTATCCCTTACTCTTCGCAGAGCCCCTAAGGAATTTCTAAGGAATCCTGGAAATTCACTGAAACACATTTGGAGAACCACTGATATTCTAGCTAGGGCTCTCCAACAGAACTTTCTGCAATGATGGAAATGTGTTACATCTACACTGTCCATTATGGCACCATGACCCACATGTGGCTATCAAGCACTTGACATGTGGCTGTGCAATTAAGGAACTGAATTTTTTATTTTATTTCATTTTAATTGATTTAAATAGCTACCATATTGGACAGTGCAGCCTAGCCCATCCATTTTACAAACAGATAGGACCTTGAGGTCCAACAGCACCCTGACAAGAGTTAGCATGAAGACCCAGACCCCACATTCTCTGACCCTTTCTTCCCACCATTTCTCAGCTGTCATGCCCAGGTCACTGTCTCACACAAGGCTACTTAGCTGCTTCCAACTTTAATAAAGTACGCTGGGGCTTTGTTGCAACATGCACTAGTATACCATGAAACTTGGTTTGGATTCCAAACCTTTTTTTAAAGAAAGTTGTGTGACCCCTCCAGAACCTTAACTGTTAGGGAAAAGAACCAAAAAATGCTGCCATAAAAGTTTCAAAACAGCGTGATCTCAGCTATAATGGCATCTGAAGGAGTGGCTCCCACAGATGTAGTATTTTGAGTTTCCATAAGTGCAAGTGAAATTCTTCATCACAAAATGTGACTTCCTGAGATATCCTGTTGACCACAGAAAGCACAACCTTGTAAGAGGACATTAGGTGAGGAGACAAGGGAGCAGGGAAAAGGTTTCTACTGGCCAGCTGTGCATTCCAGGGCAAGGCCTCTACCAGTCCTGGGCCCCAATTTTGTTTTCTATAAAACATACACTGCAATACCTCTTCCTTCCTTCTCTCAAGGATGCTATGAAGATAAATCAGCAAAAAATGAAATGCTTCTCATTGTGCTCTATAAATCTTCACACTTCTCATTGTTTAACACAAAAGTCAAGTTTCCCTGAATGTAAGATAGTTAAAAGCAAGCAACCTGTATCACTTTATGCCAAAAATTATTACACCATTAACCAGGGGGGCTACACTTGTGTCCATTTTAACTAGAAACTTCATGTTAGAGTCATAATTTTACTATTATTTAAAAGGAGAAAGATAATTCAAAATGACAGAAGCCAAATTTCTTTGCTATCTCCTGTTGCAGGGAGTAAGTTAAAGCACTGGATTTTAAAAGGACACATTTATCATGTGTGCACATACTGCTTTGCCAGCTCATACACTGAAAAGCTTAAAGAAAGTAAGTTAGCATAGGATTTCAGGAAAACTCAATGTAAAACCAAATCATTCTTGTTATCTTTATTTTTTGCCTTGAGCAGTAACAATAATAATACTAATGACATTGCATCCTGTTACATCCAAAAATGAAACCACAGAAATACAGCTTTGAGCCATCTTGGTCCCACCCCAAATAATACCCCTTTGGGCTATAGACATATCTGTGCGAGCCAGTGGGCTGGGGAATAGGGTGTCATTGGCCTATGGAGCAGAATAGTAGATCAATTGCTTCCTCCTCTGCCCTCCCACATCATTCTGCTTATGCTTCTGTTACAGAATTTGCCATACTGTGTTTAGTAATTTATTACTATTCCATGCCCCACATAAACCAGTGACGTTCTAAAAGGTGGAGCCATGTTTTATTTGTATTTGGATCCCAAGCACATGCTGAGCAATTGGGAAGTTATGGCTGCATTAGGTGATCACCATCCACTGGGTACGAATAGTCCCAACTCCAAGTGCTCAAGGACCATCTGTGTCACCCCAACTCTGCACACAGTTGATCTTGCCTTGGCAACATTTATTCTAATTTACAAATAGACTTGACTCCAGAGTCACAACCAAGTCCTGAACTCCTCTAGTGGAGAAATACTACAGGTTAGCAAAAACAAAATATCCCAGGCCACTTCCTCCCTAGCCATGAAATGCAGGATACTTGCATTGGGTGTTTGGTCTGTAACATCAGCAAGAGTGGCACCTGCTCACTCTATCACCCCAATATTTATCAGCATCATCTACTTCCACACCTCATATTTGATCCAGAGTATTATCAACATTTTTATCTACTTTGGACCCTGAATTCTTTATATGACCCTTCAGAACAAATTGGATACTAGCGTCTCAGAAGAAAACCACAAAGTAAAGACACACAGGGCAAATTCCAAAAATAAGCTACCTCTTAAGCATAAAGTTGCCCCTGTCAAAATTGTTAGGGACTCTTCAGGATTATATGATCTGCCCCCTCATCTTCTTAACAAAGTAAGTTGGCCAAGGCCACATATCAATGCTGTCACAAAGCAAGGACTGGAACCCGGGCCTCTCCACTCCCAGTCCAATGAGGATGACCAACTGCCTTAGTATAGCCAAGGTTTGCAGGACATAAAATGTCCTGTTTTTAAAAAGCAGGAGAAGCCCAGGCAAACTATCTCTGCCTGAGACCAAGAGGTTTCCCAAGATATAAGATTTTCAGTGCAAAAACAGGAAAAGTCTCAGACAAACTAGTACCAGTTGGTTACCCTAAGTCCAGTGTTCTATTCCCTACACAAATCTGTTTGTGTAGGGAATTTACCAGTTTGATAAAATGGTAAATACATAAGGCCAGGAAGAGTCCAATGATAAGAAACAGAGTTTGACAGTTGCTGCACAGCTGTGTCCCCTTTAAGAAGGATAAAATTGTCTCCACTAATTATAACACACAAATGATCGAAACCAGAGCTTCGAGATTCTCCATTAATTTTTTAAAAGATTTTTCAGGTCTTTAAATAATTAAAATTTAAAAAAATTCAAGAGGAAGAAAATATCATGAAAATGAGCATTATGAAGCCAGTGCTGTTTAAGTACCAAACTATTATTATATGTCCAAACTAATCAAGTTGTCACTGCTGAGAAAAGAAAGCCATGGAAGGCTCACAAAGTTACGCTGATTAATTATCCCAAGAGCCAATTCAGAATGCAACCATTACTCATGAGACACTACTCTGACACTGTAATTAGCCTACAATTCCTGTGATTCCAGGGAAGATTTCAGAGCCTGTGTTTAAAACTCTTCCAGCATTTCCCACAAAAGGGAGCTGGAATTGATATTTCACGTTCCCTAAGGGAACTTGGGAATCTGGGTGCATGATATCTCTATTCATAATAAAATTAATTGTCTTCCCTCTAACTTTAATCTGTAGTTTCAGAGAACCAGGTTCTGGGGGTAGAAGTAGGGAGTGGGGGGCAGATTCAGCAGGAAAGTATTGCTGGACTGAGCCAACCCTAGATTCATGAAGTCATAGACTAACCAGTCAGACAATACGTTGCGCCCTTCATCTATGCACACTCTCAACCTCACCGTCTTCAGAGCCAATGCCATTATCCCAAATGTGTAAGTGAGAAGCTGAAGCTCCAAGCACTCACTGGCTGCAAGACCACAAAGCTCAGAAACAACAGTGCCAGTTTGAGTCTGGGGCTCTCTGGCCCCTAACTCCAGGCCTTTCCTCTGTAGGTCTCCTCCTAGACATACCCTCACCACCAGAGAAGCTGCTCAACTGCCGAGTTCTGAGAAGGTCAGGTTTGTAAAGGATACAATGTATCACACCATACATAGACACAAGCCTCATTGGAAAAGGGAATATCTAATAGCCCGACTAAATGGCAAGAAAATTCCACTTTAAAATTAAAGAAGGAAAAAGCAAATGTATTTGCCAAATCCCCATATGTTAGTTAAAAAACAAACCAGTTAAGGCATTTTCCAATACGGCCACAGTGAACAAGCTATGAAATACAGTGATCTTAAATTTGATCAGCCATATGGAAATCTCTGATTACAGGGTAGCTAATATCCCTAAACAAATCCCTACAGTCCATATTCCATACAGGAACAAAATCTCTTTCTCCACTGAAAGTGGGTCTCTGGACATTTATACTTTTAGGGAAATATAAGAAGCAATAAGTTGTAACTTACCAAGTGACAAGAATGGAAACCTGGAATATATACTTTCCTGGGGGGGGAGGGGGGATCTTCTTACCTTTGGCTTTCCTCCTCTTTTATTCTCAACCTTAAAGAAAGAAAAGGAAAAAGAAAAGAATAGAAAAAGAAAAGAAGAGACTTCCAGTAATTTCAGCACAAAAGTTAACATTCCAGATTGCTCTCCTTCCCAGGGATGATTGTAATCTGATTTACTGCCTCCTTGCCTGGTTTAAATCAGTAAAGAACATTAAGTACGAGTTCTAGATACTTTAAAAGACAAATTTACCATTGAAAAGGGCAATACTGCATGCAGCCAAAGGTTTCAATGCCCTAACTATTAATAAATCCCTTGAGTCTTTGAAACTTTTACAGCAAGATCATCCAAATAGCAAGTTCCCAGCCCCTTGGGATTAAGCCCTGTGAGTTTCTAACCCAGCGTTATTGTCCTATTTTCTTTTTGTGCAGTTGACAGGTATTTCTGCTTCCTCTGTTCCTGGCAGAACTCTGAGGATCATCTCTATCATCATGCTGGACTTCCCTCTCTGCACGGGATGCCCTGGTAAAGAAAGACCTTTTGGGAAAGCCAAGAAGTACATCAAGATTTCCTGAAATTCTACTACTTTGTAGAGAAATTACATGACTATTTTTAAAAACAAGTTTTGAGAATACAAATTTGAAGTTATCAGAATTTCCTAAAGGACTAAATTAGAAGCAGGGCAGCACAGGGAAATTTCATATACTCTCAATAATTGGAAATGCAGAGTTTTACAAAAAGATAATTTAAAAGTGATTTCTCTACTTCTAACGGGGCTCACAGAAATGCTCTTAAGAGGCAATTCTCCCCAGTCCATTGCAAAGACAGTTCAGGTTACACGATGTAGTTAAATAAAGCAGGACACCTGGGGAATTTGAGTCTTACAGTGGAATACTGTGCTTCCATAATCTTCAAAATGTTTACACCAGGCATAAAAGGCCCTTGTATATGGGAACACATCTGACCCAAGTAACCAAGGGGAAGTGAACCTGTGTACCTTTGAGGACAGGCAGGAGGTTTATGAGCTACTCCAGGCCCTCTGTGTGGCACCAGCTGCCACTCCAGCTCAAACCCCAGGGCCCAAGGCAACGAGCTGCTCTCCCCTGGTTTGCCAGCTCATCTGTAAGCTTAATCCCCTGGTTTATTTGCAGTTCCCCTCAAGGTGGGCAGAGGAAATAGAATAAGATAAAATGAAAGCAATCATTGCTGCTGCTTCTGAACAGCTCTGAAGAAAGACTTTCTACATGACAGACGCTGTGGTTACTACTATCAACAATGAGGCTTTAGGAATACATGTGAATTTCCATTATCCATACTGACCCTATCGCTCTCTAGCCTGAGTGCTGTCAAGCCTCCAAAAGATAACCTGCTCCCTTCAGAGTCATGATCTCTGACACTCTCAGCCCTTCTCCTTCTGCCGACTTGAGAAAATTGCTGAATCACTGGCTTCCTTTCCCAGCAAACAATCTAGTTGCAGATTTCCCATCAGCTCATTCCTTCTATCCCTGCCCAACCTAATGGTGGTTCTTACCTCTTCTTTGTCCAGAAAGAAGGAGCACTTTTTCTTCCAAACACCTTATTAATTTTCCCATCACTCTTTGTCACTAATACACCTCTAGTGCTGGCTCTTCTCCAAAAAATAGTGTAAGCCAAGAAAAACTGGGGCTGCCTAGAGCCATGCAGAGCCAGCATTCTTCTGTTAAGAGGTTGGGCTGAGTGACCACCAATTACTCACACACTCTCCCCCTTACAAAAATAATCAACCTTTTCTTCAGATCCAGCAGTGTACGATGGTCAGCACCCAATTATGCTGGCTAGGTCCATATCTGCCAACATGAAAAGTAAGATGTAGAGAGGGAGCCCAGAGAAATAAATGCCAAGAGCACTAGGTGAGGAGTCAGACACTGAAACTGACACTGGTTAAGCAGTAAGGAAAAAATTTGAACTCAAATCTGTTTGTTTCTAAACTCCATGAACTTAACCACAATTATCCTACTTCTTATATTAAGAACACATGAATCATTATTGCACACAAACTATGCCGGGTGCTTGATTGGGCATTGCTATACCCAATTTTTAAAGTCAAGGAAACCAACCTCAGTAAAAGAAGTCTACTACCAATGTTTGAGGCCAATTCTGTTTGACTCCAAAGTCAGCTGTGACATCATCCAAATGTCCAATGCACAGAGGTAGGTTGGAATGAGAAAAGGGAGCAAGGTTGCAAACAGCACCCATGACTATGGAGGATTGGTGGTGGCTGAGCCAGGGCAGGACTGGCTATGTTGGGAAGAGGGGAGGAGACAATGGCAGCATCAGATGGAGGCAGCATGGGCTGGGAGTGCATCAGCAGGGTTCTATGCCCTGTGGGGAGCCCTGGGAACACAAAAAAGCAAAGGGACATTCTATACCTTCAAGGACAGCAGCAGGAAGGAACTAGAACAGACCCATTGGGAGTCAATCTCAGGAGACTATGACTGGGTGGCTGCTTAAGGCCAGGAGGAAGGTCAGAGCAATGCCTGAGACCCAGCTCTTCTGAGCACACAGGGGAGGAAGGTGGTGAGGAGACTGGGAAGACACCAGGCAGCCACCAGGCAGTGACCCATAAATTCTATGGTATTCAAAGGCCTCCAACAAAACATAAACCACGTTAAAAGCCGAGATTAGAGGAAAAGAAAAATGTCAAGACCCAGGAAATCTGAGTAGGAGCTCAAGCTAAGAAGGCTCTGGACAAGAGCATAAGCTCAAAAACTCTCTGACAGCAACTATGGTCTCAGAAAAAAGGCTCTCTGGCTCCAGGTTAGCCTCAGGTAGCTTCCAAGCAGGCAAGAGTGCCAGTGAGTTGGATCTAACTTAGAATCAGATGTGTTACCAGGAAGCTCCCAAAGGGGGCATGCCTTTACTCAGTCATTAATTCCCATAAAGGTCATTATCTTGGCTTTAATCAGGAGAATTTAAATACCAAATTATATACAAGAGGCTGCCTGGGCTGCAAATGAGAATAGTGTTCATCTCAGTTCTATTGCCAAAACACACACTATTAATGGTGATGTGTATAAAGTACTGTGATGTATGACTGAGAACCTGGGAGACCCATACAATTTGGGAATAAGCCATGGAGAAAACCTGTCCTTTCTTCTCCCTAATTCAACCCTCAGATGACTTCAGTCTGAGATCCGACCCACCCTCCATTCTATTACCTATTCTCCTCCAACCCTCAACCCTCAGTCTCTCCTCCTACTTCTGATCAGCCATCATTGTTTGAGTGCAGCAGTGTGCAAAGTAAATGCTATAGGAGCCCATAAGTTAGGACACCAGAAAAGAGAGAGAAGATAATGACCTGGAAGGCAATGAGAAAGGTGTAAGTAAAAAAGCCATCAACCTCAGGGCAAGAGAGCATGGACACTGGCCTAGTCATATCTGATGGTCACATTTCTTCACTAGCTGGAATGGGATTTTTGAATCATAAATCAGCACTCAACATGGCCCTCCGGGTATCTGTGAGATTGTTTGGACAGACAGAAAGGATACTGTCACTGCCCTTGAGAAAACTGCAGTCATATAAGCATTTATGCATCTTTATAGACTCAAAGACTTGTCTCAGAACATGAGTCCAAAGTCAGGGCAAAAGAGAAGAGGATTGGTCATTCTTGGGGGTAAAAGAGAGCCTCAAGAAATTCTCCACTCCCCGGCCCCCGGCCTCACAAAAATGGTACAATAAATTAGGGAGGCTGAGAAGAAGGACTTATCTAGAGCTCATAACTGTAATTAGGATACTAGCACTGCATCCATCCCAGTTATGATACCTTAAAAACACTGCAGGCCAAGCATCTGGGAAGAATACCAATAATATTATATTATCATCAAATCTCAGGTATCACCAATTGTAAAATGCATTCTAGTTTCAGAGATAAAATTTGAAAGAATGGCTTTGGTGATTATAAAATGATATTGAGTGTTCACTGCATCCCAATTTCAGAGATGATAAAATGGTAAAAAAAAAAATGCATCTTAGAATCAATGAAAGGAACACAGAATAACTACAAAAACAATCATAAAACAAGTAACAAAATGACAATAAGTACATACCTGTCAATAATTACTTTGAACCTAAATGAACTAAACACTCCAATCAAAAGTAAGGGTGACAGAATAGATGAAAAAAGCAAGACTCATCTCTATGCTGCCTACAAGAGACTCATTTCAGACCTAAAGATACATGCATACTGAAAATGAAGGAATGGAAAAGAAGTTATCATGTAAATGGCAGTGAAAAAAAAGAACTGTAGTAGCATTATTTACATCAGATGAAACAGACTTTAAAATAAAGACTGTAACAAGAGACAAAGAAGGACACTATATAATCATAAAGGGTACAATCCAACAAGAAGAAATAACAATTGTAAATAATTATGCACCCAACACGGAGCACCCAAATACACACAGCAGCTAATACCTAACATAAAGGAAGCAATTGATAGTAACACAATAATAGTAGGGGAAATTAACACCCTACTTACATCAATGGATAGATCATCCAAACAGAAAATCGAAAAGGAAACAATGCCTTTGAATGACACATTGGGCCAGATGGATTTAACAGATATATTCAGAACATTCCATCCTAACACAGAAGAATACACATTCTTTTCAAGTGCACATGAAACACTGTCCAGAATAGATCACATGGTAGGCCACAAAACAAGACTCAACAAATTCAATAAGACTGAAGTCATACCATGCATCTTTTCTGTCCACAACACTAAGAAATTAAAAATCAACAAAAAGAAAAATCTGGAAAGAACACAAATACATGGAAGTTAAATAACATGCTACCGAACAGTGAATGGGTCAACCAAGAAATCAAAGAGGAAAAAAAAATATGTGGAGTCAAATGAAAATGAAAACACAATGGTTCAAAATCTTTAAAATGCAGTAAAAGTGGTTCTGAGAGAAGTTTACAGCAATACAGGCTTACCTCAAGAAGCAAGAAAAATCTCAAATAAACAACCTAACCTACACCTAGGGAGCTAGAAGAAGAAGAAAAAACAAAACCCAAAATGAGTAAAAGGAGAGAAATAATAAAGATTAGAGTGGAAATAAATGAAGTAGAAACTAAAAAAACAACAGATCAATAAAACCAGGAGCTGATGCTTTGAAAAGATCAACGAAATTGACAAACGTTTAGCTAGACTCATATAAAAAGGAAGGAAGGAAGGAAGGAAGGAAGGAAGGAAGGGAAAAAAAAAAGAAGGGGGAGATCAAATAAACAAAATCAGAAATGAAAGAGAAATAACAACTGCCACCACAGAAACACAAAAGATTATAAGAGCATATTGTGAAAAATTATATGCCAACAAATTGGAGATCTAGAATAAATGAGCAAATTCCTAGAAACATATAACCTCCCAAAACTGAATCAGGAAAAAAGAGAAAATTTGAACAGACTGATTACAAGCAAAGAAATTGAATCAGTAATCAAAAATCTCCCAACAAACAAAAGTAAAGGGCCAGATGGCTTCCCTGCGGAAGTCTACCAGACATTTAAAGAACAGTTAATACCCATTCTTCTCAAATTGTTCCAAAAAATAGAAATGGAAAGAAAACTTCCAAACTCATTCTACAAGGCCAGCATTACCTTGATTCTAAAACCAAAGACCCCCACTAAAAAAGAGAATTACAGGCCAATATCCCTGATGAACATGAATGCAAAAATTCTCAACAAGACACTAGCAAATCAAACCTAACAGTACGTTAAAGGAATCATTCACCATGATCAAGTGGGATTTATTTCTGGGCTACAGGGGTGGTTCAATATTCACAAATCAATCAACATGATATACCACATTAATAAAAGAAAGGGTAAGAACCATGTGATCCTCTCAACAGATGCAGAAAAAGCATTTAAGAAAATACAGCATCTATTCTTGACAAAAACCCTCAACAAAGTAGTACAGATAGAATATACCTCAACATCATAAAGGCCATATACAAAAGAACCACAGCTAATATTAACCTCAATGGAGAAAAACTGAGAGCTTTTCCTTTATGATCAAGAACAAGACAGAGATGTCCATTCTCACCATTACTATTTAACATAGTAATGAAAGTCTTAGCTTCAGCAGTCAGACAAGAAAAAGAAATAAAAGACATTCAAATCATCAAGGAAGAAGTCAAACTTGCACTATTTGCAGACGACATGATAATCTATGTAGAAAACACAAAAGACTCCACCAAAAAATTGCTAGAACTAATATGTGAATTCAGCAAAGTTGCAGGATATAAAATCAATGTACAGAAATCTGTTGCATTTCTATACATCAATAATGAAGCAGCAGAAAAAGAATCAAGGAATCCATCCCACTTACAATTGCACCAAAAACATAAGATACCTAGGAATAAACCTAACCAAAGAAGTAAAAGATAGGTACTCTGAAAACTATAGAACACTTACAAAGAAATTAAAGAGGACACAAAGAAATGGAAAAATATTTCATGTTTATGGATTGGAAGAACAAACATTGTTAAAATATCTGTACTACCCAAAGCAATCTACACATTTAATGCAACCCCAATCAAAATACCACCAGCATTTTTCACAGAGCTAGAACAATCCTAAAATTTGAATGGAACCACAGAAGACCCCAAATAGCCAAAGCAATCCTGAAAAAGAAAAGTAAAGCTGGAGGCATGATGATTCTGAACTTCAAGCTATATTACAAAGCTGTAATCATCAAGACCAGCACAAAAACAGACACATAGATCAATGGAACAGAATAGAAAACCCATAAATGGACCCACAACTATATGGTCAACTAATCTTCAACAAAGCAGGGAAGAATATCCAATGGGAAAAAGACACAATCTCTTCAACAAATGGTATAGGAAAAACTGGAATGGCAACATGCAGAAGAATAAAACTGGACCACTTTCTTATACCATACACAAAAATAAATTCAAAATGGATGAAAGACCTAAATGTGAGACAGGAAACCAACAAAATCCTAGAGAACACAGGCAGCAACCTCTTTGACCTTGGTCGTAGCAACTTCTTACTAGACACATCACCAGAGGCAAGGGAAACAAAAGCAAAAATGAAGTATTGGGACTTCATCAAGATATAAAGCTTCTGCACAGGGGCACCTAGGTGGCTTAGTCAGCTGAGTGTCTGGCTCTTGGTTTTGGCTCAGGTCATGATCTGAGTTGTGAGATCGAGCCCTGAGTCTGGCTCCATGCTCAGCAGGGAATCTGCTTGAGATTCTCTCCTTCTCCCCCTGCCCCTCCTCTAAATCAATCAATCAATCAATCTTAAAAAAAAAAAAAAGTTTCTGCACAGCAAAGGAAACAATCACTAAAACTAAAAGCAGCTTATGGAATGGGAGCAGATATTTGCAAACAACATATCTGATAAAGGGTTAGTATCCAAAATCCATAAAGAATTTGTCAAACTCAACACCCAAAATCCAAATAATCCAGTTAAGAAATGGGCAGAAGACAATGAATAGACGTTTATCCAAAGACATCCAGATGGCTGACAGACTCATGAAAAGATGCTCAATATCACTCAACATCAGGGAAATACAAATCAAAACCACAGTGAGATACCACCTCACACCTGTCAGGATGGCTAAAATTAACAACACAGGAAACAACAGATGTTGGCAAGGATGCAGAGAAAGGAGAACCCGCTTACACTTTTGGTGGGAATGCAAACTGGTGCGGCCCTCTGGAAAACGGTATGGAGGTGCCTCAAAAAGTTAAAAATAGAACAACCCAGCAATTGCACTACTAGGTATTTACCCAAAGGATGCAAAAATACAGATCTGAAGGGGTACATGCACCCTGATGTTTATAGCAGCATTATCAGCAAAAGCCAAACTATGGAGAGAGCCCAAGTGTCCGTCGACTGATGAATGAATAAAAAAGATGGTGAATACAAAGGAATATTACTTAGCCACCAAAAAGAATGAAATCTTGCCATTTGCAACAACATGGATGGAGCTAGAGTGTATTATGTTAAGCGAAATAAGTCAGTCAGAGAAAGACAAATATATGATTTCACTTATATGTGGAATTTAAGAAAGAAAAGAGATGAACATATGGGAAAAGAAAAAGAGAGAGAAGCAAACCATAAGAGACTCTTAATGATAGAGAACAAATGGGGTTGATAGAAGGAGGTGGGTGGGGGATGGGCTAAATCGGTGATGGGTATTAAGGAGGGCACTTGTTACATAATGAGCACTGGGTGTTACATGTAAGTGATGAATCACTAAATTCTACTCCTGAAACAAATATTATACTATACGTTAACCAACTAGAATTAAAAAAAATTTTTTCGGAAGAAAAAAATAATAAAATAAGTCTTGGCAAAAAAAACAAAGAAAAGAAAAAGAAAAAGAGACAACCCAAAAAACACTCTTAACTATAGAAAATAAACTGATCATTACAAGATGGGGAGAGGGTGGGGAGATGAGTGAAATCGGTGAAGAAGATTAAGAGTACACTCATTGCGATGAGCACTGAGTAATATATAGAACTGCTGAATCACTAAATTGTATACCTGAAATTAATATAACACTGTATGTTAACTATTCTGGAATTAAAAATAAAATAAGATAAATCTGGGCTGCCAGTGGAGGGGGGGAAGATTATCTGAATTGTCCAAAGTCTTGTGTCTTCTGAGGATAGATGGGGTGTCCTGAGGACTAAAATTCATATCCTCTAACTAAAGAATGAGCCCCACAGATAGTGTGTCCAAATCCTTGCTCCACTACTCATACGAATATACATACACACATGTATACATACATCATACATATATATATACATACCTTCTGTGGGCATGCGGATTTTGAATCCCAACCTCTTCCCTTTAAGGAGCGGCGAGACATTCAAGAACCTGGCCTACAGAGCTTAAGACTTAGAATACGGTAAGAGCTCAGTCCTGACTGCAACGCCACAGCAATGTATTTGCAGCTAAAAACATGAGTTGACAAACTCTAGAAAGGCAAAGAGATGAATGCTGAGATGGAGTCTTTTCACAATTAGGGGGTGAAGAGTGTAGAGAATGTAAAGAAGATATATTCTTCATTTTTTGCATTGCATTTCAGTTTCTTATACATACTTTACATCCTGACTGGAAAATCAGACCCAGTCACTGTTGGTTTGCTCTAAAGTTTCCAGCAATCCAGGATGACTTCTAAAAAATTCTAATCTCTCACTAAAACGTGTAGATAAGAGACTTCCTAACAAGAACAGGCAGCCCCTGGGGGCCCCTGACCTCATCACTGCCACTCTGATTACTTCTGTGCTCCGAACCCCAAATTGTACAAACCAAAATTATTTCCTTGAATCAACACCGTGCTGAGAATTCAGTTACTTTGTTTCCTAAGCTAGGAAAAGCAGCTTCCCAGAGTCAATGCCAAACGCCAAAAGCCAAAACAACTCGAAACCGGCTCCCAGGTTTGCCCTTGGTGCCCCAAGGAGGCCTTAATGTTTTGTTTCAACAAAATGAAATAAACTTTATATTTTCCCCCATCTGGGGACAATTCACAGGACTATCCTTCTTTTCCATCACACTCCCTCCCTGAGTAGATCCTTAGTCCTGACCACAGTGCCCTCCCAGGGTAATGGTCTTATTCAAGGTCCACGCTTGGTCAAGCACCCTGTTCTGAAAACGTTAGTCTGAAACTGTCCCTAGGACAGGTATGTTCGGAGCCAGGTTTGAGTATGACCTTGTCAACCCCTCTGAGAGTCTAGCGCTTACAAAAAACACCTAAGCCCCTATTTCCCTTATCTGATGCCCCAGCAACTGTGGCTGCTTTCAGTAAGCCTGTAAACTAACTTTCCCACTGAATAGGTATCAGTGTACAAGATAAAAGCTTTCTGAGTTTCATTCAGCTTACCTGGAATGAATCCACCAGATTTTAAGGCTAAGCATTTTCTTCTTAGAATGTCAGGCTTTTATTATTTTTTGGCAAAATATAAATCTGATCACCATGGAGCCAGATATTCGTATTGTTTTGTGTAGTAAAGATCCATAAGGCAGAAATCCTGCCTAAGACTCTGTGTCCATTTCCTCTTATACAAAGGCACTATTTTCCCACAGCAGGGCTTTGGATATCAGTTCCTTAGATAGTGTCCAAGACAGTCCGCATTGAACAATGGTTCTTAATCACCCGGGGGTGTCTACCTCCTTCCAAACTTGGCTGAAGGCTGTGGACCTTCTCTCTAATCAAATGCACACAGGCACACATAAAGGCTGTCTGTAATTTCAAGGTGTTCACATCCCCCTAAAGTCCATCCATTTCACCCCTGCTTTGACCCTCATCCTGCCCTTTCCCAATGAAAGGGGATGTTCATGCAGGGAATGTCAGCTTACCCCATCTGTTGGTGTCACCCCCTTTCTCCCATAAAGTTTGTCATTCACCCCAAAGAGGGCACTCCCCTTAATTCTTCTGAATCTCAGTTAACCCACAAGATGGGAACTACAATATGTGCCAAACCACCTCATGGGATATTGCAAAAATAAAATAAGGGAAGAAACATAAATATACTCTGAATTATGGATCAAACATTGCCCACTTGCACAATATCATTAAAGGGGGCAGGTGTCAGCTGTATTGGGCTCTGTCCACTCTGCTTCCAATCTCTTCCATCTACATTTGCTGATCACACCAGACCATTGATTTGATTTGATTTTTCACTGAGGGCTTCCGGGGTCCACAGTACTTACACATGCTTTTGCAAATGAGGGTGTGTGTGAGGGGAACCGCAAGACCGCAGACACTTTAACGACAGTGTATTGGCAGCCGGGGAACAGCCAAATGTTGCTGCAATCTCAATAATTCAGAGGCCTCCATAAATCACCCAGATGAGAAAGAAATGCTAAAGCAAGGATTTTGCTTTCTGCTGCCAAGAAGAGAGAAAGGATGGTTTAAGGGTTCCTCCAGGGGTGATTTAGTTGTCCAATAACCCATTCCTCAAGTTGTCATGTGTAACAAAGGACCTCAAAGATAGGATGCAGGGAAAAATAAAGATGATAATGAAAATATTATCCTGCATCTGTCTTAGACATTTTTGCATGTTAACTGCTTTAACAGATTTAGAGTACTTATTCAGACAAGTTTATTTGTTAGGATAGGCTAAATGCTATAACAAATACATCCAAAGATGTGTAACAGACTCATGTGCAGTTGGAGTCTATCTCTCCCTCACATAGTTTGGGGCATTTCTTATTTGGTTCTGCAAAACTATATGGGGCCCCAGGCTAACAGAGACTCTGCCAGCCTCAACACATGGCATGCAATGTTGTCCTGTCATAGACATGTTGTAAACAAGAGAGGAAAGAATGGAGAGAATTAGGGTTGGGGGGTTTAATGGAGCAGACCTGTGAGACAGATATAACACTTCTGCTCACATTGCATTAGCAACACTGAACTGCAGGCAAACTCTGGGAAATAACTGCAACCTAGCTATGTACCTTGGGGAAAAAAAGGAAAATGGATTTTCATGAGCATCTAGCTCCCTCTTCCCAGAAATCATTACAAAAATAATGATTTTGAAATGAATTTTGGGCCCCAGTATTTGGGGGAACAAACTCAGCTGCTTAATGTGCTCATATACTCCTTCACTTAGCGTGCATTTATCAAGCATCTCGTCTGTGCTAATCACTCTCTAGGTACAGGGAACACAGCCGTTTTTAAAAATGGCAAAGTCTTTGTAAGTGTAGAGCTTACATTTTTGTATGGTCAGACAGACACCAAAAAAGACAAGTAAGTAACCTATATGAGATATTAGTGATGAGTAGTAAGAAGAAGAAAGTAGGGAAGGAAATAGGGAATGTTGATGACAGGTGGTTTGCAACTTCAGATAGGGCAGCCAGGTAAGATGTCAATATTAATACCAACTGAGTTTAGTTTAAAAGAAAAAGAGGTTCAGATTTTCCTTTATAAAAAAAGGCATTATAAAATAATTCAGACACAAAAAGGTATATTATGCTTTTAGCTGTGAAATATAAGCTCCCTAAAACTCTCCAGAAATATCATCTTTGCTTTGCTTGACAACCCATAATATTGGAGTCAGCCCTGGGAATCTTATTTTTAAAGACATGAACCAAACAGAATATATTCCAGAGGAAGCAACCAGGATGGCAAAGGAAGTTGAAACCACATTCATATTCAATTCTCCATTTATACATTCAACAACAAATGTATTCTGAGCCCTGACTCTGTGCCAGGCTCTCTTCTCTTCAGAGCAATGAAAGAACTGACAATAAATAGGTAACAATTAAATAAGAGGGCTTATCAGTGCAGGGCCCTAAAACAAGATTGAGTTTGGCAGGTCTGGGTAGCAGGAATGCAATCCAAGCACCATGGACAAGGAGAGTGGTAGGGCTCTTGTCCAAGGGTTAGCAAAACGGGCTACAGACTTGCAGGCCACAGGAAGGTGCTTGGAGTTTCTTTCCTAAGAGTACTGGAAAGCCATTTGGAAGGTCTGAGTAGGCAGTGACATGATGAGCATTATTACTTTCCTCTGCTACTGTAACAAATTACCACAAACTTGGTTGCTTAAACCAACACAAATGTATTTCCTTACCATTTTGGGGGCCAGAAGTCTGAAATCATTCTTATTGGGCTAAAGTAACAGTGTTGGCATGACTGGTTCCTTCTGGAAGCTCTAGGAGGGAATCTGATTCCTTCCCTTTTCCAGCTCCTAGAATCCTGCTGCATTCCTTGCTCCTTCTCTCATATCACTCCAACATTTGTCCACTGTGACACTCCCCAGTATCTGTAGTTGAATCTCCCTCTGCTTCCCTCTTAGAGAGATAATTGGGGGGCACCTGGGTGGCGCAGTCAGTTGAACATCCAACTCTCGGTTTCAGCTCAGGTCGTGATCCCAGGGTCACGAGATGGAGCCCCACTTTGGGCTCTGCACTCAGACTCTCTCTGCCCCTCCCCAGGTTCTCATTCTCTCTCTTGCTCTCTTTCAAATAAATAAATCTTTAAAATAAAAAAAAAGACACTTGTGATTACATTTAGGGCACATCAGATATTCCAGGACAATCTCCCCATCTCAAGATCCTTAATCATATCTGCAAAGTCCCTCTTGCCATAAAGATAACATTTATGGATTGCAGGGATTAGAACCTGGATATTTTCAAGAGCCAGTCTTCAGCCTGCCACAAGCACCTGAAGAAACTCCAGCCAAGAGTCACATTTCCCAAAATATGTTCTTCAAACCTTAAAGGTGTTAACTAGTTGCTATATGAGTTAAAGTTTTCCTGAACAAATTAGTTTGGGGAAAATTAATTAAATGAAATTAAGCAATTGTCCTTATTCCTCAGAGCCTCAAATAAAACTTTCTAAGATGAAACATAGTTGCAATTTATGTAAGCACTGAACCATCTGTTTCCACAGGACATTTTATAAAACTGATACTCCCTGAAGTTCTAAGAGATACTGGCCTAGAAAACCCTCAGGGAGGACAAGCTGCTTTGAGATATTTGAAGAACTATCATGAGAAAATGAAGTGGACTTGTAGAAGGCCCTGGATGTGAAACTAGGAACAAATGGGAAAGTAACAGAAGGTCGAATCTTGGCTCAGTATCAGCCTTCGAAGAATCTACTAGGAGAAATAGGCTCCTCCAAAATGCAGTAAGTTTCACCTCACCAAGAGTGTTCATGATGGTCTCTATTGGTGCTTCTCAGATTTTCCTATGACATATGCATCATCTGAGGGTCCTGAAAAAAATGCAGATTTTGACTCAGTAGATCTTGAGTTGAGCCTGTGATTCTCCTTTCCTCCCAAGAGGTAATATTGATGCTGCTAGATGATAAAGAGAGAGTCAAGCACCGGGTAAGTGGTTAGACTCCACAGTCTTGATATATCCTGAGTTATATGCACTATTGGCATTACCAGAAACTTCCTGATTGTTGAGGGTTTATCCTCAACAATGACCATGAAATAATAAAACAGTGAAAACTACAGGATGATTGATATTGCAACAAAGGAAATATAATCAAGTCAATAACTTTTATGTAGTAGGAGACATTTCTTTCCAAGTTTGTATTAAATTTAGGAAGTTCAATATCTTGAAGACAGACACAGACATAGATATAAATATATTAGTTCTATATGAATCTTACTTCTGATCACTTATGAATGTGAAAACAAGGTAAATGAGCTTGTTAGAGTTGTGTATGGAATAAGAATAAATCCATTCTGAATTGCAGCATAAAACTGGCCTGATTTTATTGGGTTAGTTCAATGACAAGCTAAACTTGATTCATTCAACAAATAATTTTGTATCTATTATGTACCAGATACTTTACTAGGTAGGGGAGCCAGCAGTAGGCAAAACAGACATGATCTCAGCTTTCATGGAGCTTATTAGCAGACCCTAAATAAATAATTACCCAGTTGAACAATAAAAACAGAGATAAGTGCTACCCTAAGAGAGTATGGGAATAAAAAACTAAGCTGAGTCATATTGGACAGGTAGTTGTCTGAGGACAAGCTTGGAACACCTCATGCTTCCCAGAAGTTCCTCCAGAAAAAATGGCAAAAAACAAACTCTTATTCTCCTCAGTGAGTGGATGTCAATAGACTAGAAATAAAGCCCCGGAAAATAAAAGGCAATGCCCCTCCCTAATAGGTTGATTCTTTCCACAACCATAAGAGAGGGGGAATCTCCATTTTTATGCTCAAAATCTTTTGAACACAAAGAGACACAAAAAAGTAATGATGATGATGATGATGAACCATTTCTGCTTTTGAGCACCTACTTCCTATCTAAAGGACCCAACCATAGGGACAAAATTGGCAGTGAACAGAAGGCAATATTCTAGTTCCCTCTTGTCCAAAGGACATTTTTTTGTGATGCTACTGTTTATGGGTATATAAAATGTTTCTTAATAAATTACTGACCCACTAATATTCAGTAGAGATTTGGAAACCTGTGATTGGTCATGTTGCTTTTAGGTTGGGAAGATGAAAAAGTGATTTGTTAATCTTCATTAGTGCATAGTGTTATATATCACAATTTATTTATTCATTCTACAATTGACAGACATTTGGCTTGTTTCTGGTGGGATGCTATTAAGAATGAAGTTGCTCTGAACATTCTTAAATGTTTAGTGTACACATAATTATATACATTTCAGTTGGGTATATATACCTTGGAGTAGAACTGCTGGATCAGAGAATATGCATGTATGGTCAACTTTTACAGACACTATCAATTTTCCAAGGTAGTTGTACCAATTTATACCTCCCACCAACAGCATATAAAAGTTCCAGCTGTTCTACTTTCTTGCTAAGAGTTAGTATGGTCAGTCTTCTTCATTCTAGTCATTCTGGCAGATGTGTAGAAATAATCACATTATGTAGTATCTCAATAAAGCTGAGAGAAAAATGAATCACTCTCACAAGTAATTTTATTTAAAAAGCTCTGTGTTACTTATTAAATGCTCACCCAGAGCCCATAGAAAATTTAAATTACTTAAAAAAATAAAGAAATATCCCATTATGATTTTTATTTGCATTTCCTAGTTTACTGAGGTTGAGCAACTCTGTCTTTTTTTGACACTGAATATACTATGGAATATGGAAAGGGTCTATTAAAGTCTTTTGCCCACTTTCTATTAGGTTGTCTGTCTTCTTCCTTCATTGATTTGCAGGAGTATTTTGTTTTATGTCAATGAGTTTTTTTTTATCAGTAATACATATTGCAAATATATTTTGCCACTGAATGTCTTGCTTTTTCATTTTCTTAATGGTTTCTTTAAATGAACAAAGAATCCTAATTTTGTATGGCTGGTGCTCTCTTTCTTCCCAAGGTCATACTCACATTCTCTTTATGTATTTTCCAGAAGCTTTATTGTTTTACCTTTCATATTTAAAATGTCAATCCACCTGGAATTGATTTTCATTTATAGGATAATGGAAAATTTCAAACTTATACAAAATTAAAATAATAATATAATAAATCCAATGGTATCTTTTACCCGACTTAAATAGTTGTCAACTGATGGCTAATCTTATTCTATTTATAACCGTATTATGAACTCATGGTTTTTAACATTGTATATGTTTGAAGCCAATCTCATCTCATCCCATTTTTAGCCAATGGAAGCCTGTTCAATTTGGTTCCTGAGTTCTTTTAGCACAACCCCAGTAGTTTCCATTAGCTTCCTTGCTCTCTGTTACAAGTTGTTCCAGGTTCATATTCCTCATCTCCTACTTTGTGTAGATGTTATTGGTGCCCCATTCAGATCTCTTTTCATAGGGCTATGTACCTATCCCTCAACTGCTGGGAACACAGGATTGAATGTTCTTGTTCCCCCAAAATTCATATGTTGAAATACTACCCTCCAATGTGATGGTATTAAAAAATGGAGCTTTGGGGAGGTACTTAGAATTAGATAAGATCATGAGGGTAGAGCCCTCATAAATGGGATTAATGCCCTTATCAAAAGAATGAAAGAGCTTGCTTCCTCCCTCTGCTCTCCACCGTGTAAGAATACAACAAGAAGTCAGTAATCCACAACCCAAAAGAGGACCCTCAACAAACTCAACCATGCTGGTACCCTGATCTTGGACATCCAGATCTGTAAGAAATAAATTTTAGTTGTATATAAGCCACTCAGTCCATGGTACTTTGCTATAGCAGCCTGAGTTTACTAAGACAGCTGCTAATGGCTAAGAGTTTGCCCTACTTCTCCATAAAACTGCCCTTGAATGATGGGAGCCACCTAGGAAATTATGCCCCCTCCCACACACATATGTAGGGCAACTCATTGCCAGCAACTGACTGATTCAGGGGTATCAAAGGGATTGTCACTGCATGTGATTTATGCTCCAGAGCTCTTCCCCCCCATACACACACAGATCAGGTCAGTGCTAGACTTTACCTGGAACTTTCCAACTCATGCCCCTTCCCTATCCTGACTCACTCTTTCCCTTATGGATTTTCCTAAAGGGCACCCTCTTGATAAATCACAAGCACCAGAATCCCTTTCCCAGGGTCTGCTTCTAAAGAAGCCAAAATGAGATGGTGACCTTAAACTAAAGTTACTTGTTTCTTCAAGAATTTGGGTTTCTTTTCATAGAAACTGGCACTTCAAGCTTATGATCTGGGTTTTAGGAGATTCCGTGAGGATACGGGCATCTGAGAAGTACAAGAACACCAAGATGAGAAAGAGGTACAGGGTGCCTGGGTGGCTCAGTCGTTAAGTGTCTGCCTTCGGCTCAGGTCATGATCCCAGGGTCCTGGGATCGAGTCCTACATCGGGCTCCCTGCTCAGCGGGAAGCCTGCCTCTCCCTCTCCCACTCCCCCTGCTTGTGTTCCTGCTCTCACTGTCTCTCTCTGTCAAATAAATAAATAAAATCTTAAAAAAAAAAAAAAAAAGAGGTACAGAATTTAAAAAGCTATCTGGATTAAAAAAAAGCCTCAGCTATTTGTTTTCCTTTTAAACTTTTCTCACTGAATATTTCTGAATTCATAATATTTTCTGCAAAAATCTCTAAAATTTCCCTAAGGCATAATCCTGATTTCTTGTGGGACAAAAACACAAAAGAAAGAAAGAATGTGTGTCAGAGGTTATGTGAGCAACTCCCTGGTAAATGGGAGTTATATTATCTCTTTAAAACAAACTATTAAGCACTAGCTTAGGTCAAGCCCTGGTCCACCTTTCTGAGGGCATTCAAGGATTGCCCAGGCATTTTGATATTGAAATCTGCTTGAAGAGAAAATGCTCATTTTCTACTTGAGTAGATATCCAGCCTGTCTTATAGAATATAATTTCAATTTTATTTCATTTTCTTCAATAAGCCCCACAAAATCATCATTTGGTGCCTACTAATTTAAGTTTAGAGAGGTTATTCACAAACAAATATTCCCAAAGAGGGGCTAGTGAGAGTTTTTTCTTCCTGAGGGAATCTAACAAATGCTCCCACTCTTACCTGGGGATTACCACAGTGAGAACTTTCTAAGAACAGGATCTAAGATGTTCCCAGAGGATTCAGAACACTTCAGATCACACCTCTGGCTCCCACAGGCCCAGAAAATTCTGTTGTTCCTTTGAGCAACCACACTTAATACTTTACTATTCAAGATGCCATTCATAATTCCCACAGGACTTTGCTGGGATTAATCTAGAATTCTGGCTCTATCAATGCTGTTTGAAACCTAGCATGATAAAACAGAAAGTTATATGAGAATATGGACTTGGTCTGTTCACTGCTGCAACCATGAACAAATAACTATTGAATGAATTGGGTGAATTAACAATATTAATAAAAACCTTCAATCTTCTTCCATAGCAAATCACAAAGCTGAGTTTTGAAGCCAAGTCTGACTTGCTCCAAAGTCACTGCACAGCGCCCAAATGTATTGACTGACACTGTGTAAAATTCCTTTAATGAGTCACGGAACATGAACATGAGCCATGTTCTCAGGAAGCTAGGATTTGGAGGTGGGAGTGGGGGGTAGTTCTAGTTAAAAACAATTTTGATTGATTTCTAGTTTCAGCTCCAACATGTAAAGAGGTTGACAGTCATCACTCTTACCGTTACAACAATGGAGGGAAAAAACTAAACAAACTGAAAATGAGCGACTTTTCTTGGACCCAAGGGAACTGAGGTCTTAGAGCCAATCACTACCTTGAAATCTGGAGGGACAGATGAATAACTAATACCACAACCATGATCAGTTTACCAACAGCAGAGGCTACTGGCGCCATAAACTAGTAGAAACACTTAAATGGTCGTGTTCATAAAACCCTGGAGGCTGGGTGTACTAGCTTAGGAATGAAAAACTCCTGGGGGCTGTGGTTTTAGAGGAGAACCTAGACTTTCATGGGTTTACTTCCAGGAATCCTACACATTTCTCACTGCAAAAAGCCAAGAAAGATTCCCTCATGAATCTGTTATGGGAATTGGGAAAGTAACTGTTATAAAACATACCTAGAGAATTCTCCATGACAAAGGCCCATTCTGCAGAGGAAAACACTTTAGCAGAGCCTTATCTCATCTGAAGGGAAGGACATTTCCTCAACTCCAGTCTTCTGTAGCCTTCCTATCTCACCAAAGATAGAAAAAGTAAAAGCTAAAAAAAACACCAGTGAACCCAGGGACACAGGATTACTAACAGACTGAGATTTAATGATAAAAACATAGAACAGGGTGGCTCAGTCAGTTAAGCATCTGCCTTTGGCTCAGGTCATGATCTCAGGGTCCTGGGATTGAGCTCTGCGGTACGGAGGGTTGGGGGGGCTCTCTGCTCAGCAGGGAGTCTGCTTCTCCCTCTGCTCCTCCCCACTGCTCATATGCATGCACTTCCTCTCTCTCTCAAATAAATAAAATCTTTAAAAAAATAAATAAAAATAAAAATATAGAACACCTCTCCACTAGCACACTTTACTACCATACCAACAGAGCTCCAATATATTATCAGTGGGTTACATATGAAAGTGCTGCAATATGCGGACTCTATCTAATGAGGAGTCCTTAGGGAAGCCCAAAGACAAGAAGAGAGACAAAAGCAGGGACACTAGAGGAATTTAAAGCCTCTGGCACCTAGAGATAAAGGAAAAAAACAACTCCTAGCTAGGTTAATATAAAACCTCACACTGAAGGCCTATTTACCTCAGTTCCTATTACTAAATACATCTAGCAAATACATCGTGTCTAGCCTTCAAAAAAAAAAATTACAATGAATTATAAAACTACAAAGAATGCTAAAGGCAAGAAAAAGTATAATCTGAAGATAAAAAGCAAGCATCAGAACCAGGCTCAAATACAATACAGATTTTGGAATTATCAGACAGAAAATTTAAATCAACAATGATTAATATACTAATGGCAGAAAACATGCAAGCCCAGATGGGAAGTCTAAGTAGAAAGATAGAAACTCTAAGAAAGAATCAAAGAAACAAAATGCTAGAAATCAATAACACTGTAACAGAAATAAATAATGCCTTTCATGTGCTCAGCAGTAGACTAGATAGAGCTGAAGAAAGACTCAATGAGCTTGAAACACATCTACAGAATTTTCTCAAACTGAACTCTAAAGATAAAAAAAGAATGGAAAAACAGAACATCTAAGATCTTGAGGACAATTTTGAAACTTATAACCTACATGCATTTGAAATACCAGAAAGAGACGGAAAAAAAAAAAACAGAACAGAAGAAAAATTTGAAGTAATAACAACTGAGAATTTTCCAAAATTAATGGCAGATACCAAATCACAGATCTAGGAAGCCTAGAAACTACCAAAAGATATAAACACCAAAAAGTCTACACATAAGTATATCATAATCAAACTTCAGAAAAAGAAAGAGAAAATCTTGAAATCTTGAAAAAGCCAGAGGAAAAGAAAACTTTATCTATAGAGTACTAAAGACAAGAATTACAGTGGATTTATCAGAAACCATGCAAGCAAAAACAGAATGGATAAAATAGCAATAATCACTTTAAATATGAATGGTCTAAATACACCAGTTTACAAAGAAGACATCCAGATGGCTGATAGACACATGAAAAGATGCTCAACATCATTCATCATCAGGGAAATACAAATTAAAGCCACAATGAAATACCACCTCACACCTGTCAGAATGGCTAAAATTAACAACACAAGAAACAACAGATGTTGGTAAAGATACAAAGAAAGGAGAACCCTCTTTGCACTGCTGGTGGGAATGCAAACTGGTACAGCCACTCTGGAGAACAGTATGGAGGTTCCTCAAAAAATTAAAAATAGAGGGCGCCTGGGTGGCTCAGTTGGTTAAGCGACTGCCTTCGGCTCAGGTCATAATCCTGGAGTCCCAGGATCGAGTCCCACATCGGGCTCCCTGCTCAGCGGGGAGTCTGCTTCTCCCTCTGACCCTCTTCCCTCTCGTGCTTTCTCTCTCATTCTCTCTCTCAAATAAATAAATAAAATCTTTAAAAAAAAAGAAAATCATTTAAAAAAATTAAAAATAGAACTCCTCTATGATCCAGCAATTGCACTACTAGGTATTTACCAAAATGATACAAAAATACAGATATGAAGGGGTACATGCATCCTGACGTTTATAACAGCATTATCAACAATAGCCAAACTATGGAGAGAGCCCAGGTGTCCATAACTGATGAATGGATAAAGACAATGTGGTGTATATATACAATGGAATATTACTCAGCCATCAAAAAGAATGAAATCTTGCCATTTGCAATGACATGGATGGAGCTAGAGTGTATTATGCTAAGTGAAACAAGTAAGTCAGAGAAAGACAATTACCATATGATCTCACTCATGTGTGGAATTTAAGAAAGAAAAGAGATGAACATATGGGAAGAGGGAAAAGAAAAAAAGAAGAGGGGGAAATAAACCATAAGAGACTCTTAATGATAGAGAGCAAACTGAGGGTTGATGGAGGGAGGTGGGTGGGGGGTGGGTTAGATGGGAGGTGGGTATTAAGGAGGGTGCTTGTAATGATGAGCACTGGGTATTGTATGTAAATGATCAATCACTGAATTCTACTCCAGAAACCAATATTGCACTGTATGTTAACTACCTATATTTAAATTTTAAAATAAGTAAATAAATAAAGCCCAAGATTGTCAGAGAATTTTTTAAAACAAGAATATATATATGCATATTTGTGTGTATATGTAATATATATATCTATAATATATATGTATTACAATACATATATGTGTATATACATATACACATATAATACAATATTGGACTCAATATATATATTGGGAAGAAAAAAAAACTTTTGTTTTTCAACGACTGATTGTCTAAGTAGGAAATCCCAAAGCATAGACTAAAAATTCCTGGAACAAATAAGCAAGTATAGAAAGTCCAGGATATAAAGTTGATATACAAAAGTCAATTACTTTCTTATATGCCAGAAGTAAAAAATTGAAATTTGAAATTAAAAACACAATTTCATTTACAGGAGCACCCAAAAAAATGAAATACTTAGGAATAAGTATAATGGAATATTATTCCACATGATGGAATATTATGCAGCCTTTAGAAAAGAAGAAAATCCTGACACTGAATGGGTGAACATAGAGGACGTTATGCTAAGTGAAATAAGCCAGACACAGAAAGACAAACATCACACGATCCAACTTACATGTGGAATCTAAAAAAAAAAAAAAAAAGTCAAACTCATAGTAATGGAGAGTAGAATGATAGTTACCAAAAGTTGAGAATGGAAGACAAGGGAAGATACTGATCAAAGAGTACAAACTTTCAGCAATAAGATACATAAGTTCTGGAAACCTAACATACAGCATAGTAACTGTAATTAATAATAATGTATTATATGCCTGAAATTTGCTGAGAGATGTCAAGTGTTCTCACCACACACACACAAAAGTGTAGCTATGGGAGGTGATCGATATGCTAGTTTAGACTGTGATAATCATTTCACAATGTATACATATATAAAAACATCATGTCGTATGCCTTAAATACATATAATTTTTATTTGTCAAAATGCATAAAAATATTTTTAAAACAAAATAAAGAAAATTCATATTACTACCCTTTGACTCCTCTGCCAAAAAAAAAGTAAATTTTATGCTAGATTGATATTTTTGTGATAACTTATTCTGGAGTTTTCAGCTTCAGAGAGACAGGGGAATTTCAAAAGACACATGCTGGAAAGACACATCCCCAACTTTGACACAACCCAGTTGTGTCATCTTTGAAGTCATTTGACCTCTCTGAGCCTATTTCAGGTCTGTAAAATAAGGGAGTTAGACTAGATGTATAAAGACTGCAAGCTCTAACCAAAACTAATGCCCATGATCAACCGAGCTGCAGAGCAAGGCCACTCTAAAACTGTTAACTCTCCCTGGGCAGTTCCTTTCTGTTAACAAACAGGAAAGCACAGTAAGTAACAAAGTTCCTCAAGGGCAACATCTAATTCATATTGTAAGAATGTCCTCATCCCATGCACACAGTGGGTATTCAAGAACTTCTTGTTGAAGGATTAGATAAGGATGGTAAGTGGAACTAAAGGGCAGAAAAGAATAATAATAAAAAAAAATTACTTCTTTGAGTCCTATATGCCAATTCCTGGACAATAAGTGTGCCTGCCCCTCCCCACCTCCCACCCCCACCCCCCGATGTTGGTGGCTGGACCAGGGCTGGGACTCTGGCTGGCAGTGCAGTAAACATTTCCAAAGAAGCATCCTCACCTTGGTTATAGAGGCTGATTACCTCAGACTGCTGAAGGTTGTGCAAAGCCTCAGTCTTCAGACAGGCTGCTGGAGAGGAACAGAAAGACTAAACAGAGTAAGACCATGACTCCTACCTTGGCTGGAAATAGGAAAGTGGGAAATTCAGCCTTCATCTCCCAGAGTACCTGGATAGTGTGAGCACTACTCTCCCTCCCCCAGCCAAAGTTAAGGATCCAGGGGCCTTCAATGTGGCCTGTGGTGGTTATCTGTTTCACCGAGTTTCCCCTACCCCTCCTACCACTGATAGGTGATCCTAATTAGTCACTTAACACAATAGGTCCCTAGCCTGTCTACCTTCCCAGTCACGAAGCCTCCCAAAAAGTGTCAGGGCTAACCTAGGCTTGGCCTGTCTCAGCCTGAGCCATCACATCTGATAAGTAGCCCAATTCTGTAGATTATCTCTCAGCAACATCTCCCACATCCAGTTCCTCCCTTGCATCTAGCCCTCATCATCCCTCCCCTAGAACATTGCAGTCTCCCTGCCCATCATCCCTAAGACATACTAGAGCCAGGATTATCTTCCCAAAGAACAAACGTGGTCACTGTCACTCAACTGCTAACAAAATAAATAACAACAACAACAAAAACCCACTTCAACAGCTTCCAATTTTAGCATTCAATCTCAACTAACTAGACTCCAGGCTTCTTTTCCAATGCCCTTCCAGACAGCCTGTTCCTGTAAAGCCACCCTGATAAGGTTACCCGGCTGTAAGCCGTGCTCTCCAGACTTCAGCTTTGGCTTTTGCTCTCCCCTCTACCTGGAAAGTCTGTCCACCTCCCCACCACTAATTCTAACCACCCATTCCACTTTCTCCAAAGCATTCAGATTTGTCCTTAGTCAAAATTCATCTGAGTCCCGTTTTTCTAATCATTTTGCTTTAAAAAGAATATTTAATCACTTGCATTATATTTATATTATTTGTCTATTTACTTTCCTATGATCTTGTCATGCTCATCTCAGCCCTTTATGGTCCTGAAAGATGTGGTGTCAAAGGCTCTAACTTCATTCCGATTAGTTTCACATACATTCTCCCATTTAACCTTCACAACAACCCCACAAAATATTATCATTATTATCTTATCGTTCATTTTACAGAGAAGGAAACTGAGGGACAAAGAAATTCACCATCTAGCCCAAGAACATGCAGCTGGCGTGGTGAAGCTAGCCCGTGGTGGTTATGCTTCTGTCACATCTCACCACTGAGGATCACAAAGCATATCTCCTACCATACTACAATGTTTCACATTTAAATGTTTCACATTTAAATTTAAATTTAAACTAGAAAACTAATGGGACATTAGTCTGGGTTCTCTCTGCAGAGAACTGGCTGTGCCTCACTTCTTTCCAGGACCTCTTCCCTCTTCCTCCCCCCGACCTGCTGTCCAGCTCCAACAATCTAGACACTTTAGAGGGACAAAGCTGCAAAGGCAGGATTAAAAGGATCAGGTCTCACATACGATCCTTGCAGGGTACCTCAACACATGAGTTCAAGGCCCATCAACAAAGTACTAAGGCACAATCTTTCATCTCCTGAGGTCCGTCCCTTGGCTGAACTGAAACATTACACCAATGTTTTTTTACAAAATTTTTTATGAGATGACTGAATAATGACACATTTTCTCTTGTCACAATGTACACTGAAATGATTGTGCTCTGGGCCTAAGAGTGAATGGATACTCTCTGAGAATCTAACAAGCTGACCTTGTTTCTTTTGTGTGGAAAGCATTTCAATTAAAGGAGAGAAACAAGTTCCATCAAATTTAAGCACCAAGAAGAATACACGAGTGGCACTTCTTTTCTGCTGGAACATTAATTAATCAAACAGAGCTGACAAGGACTAATAATATCACAAAGCAGGAAAGCAAGGGTCTTTGCTGTTTTCTAAATTGTCAAAACAAGTACCCATCCCTGAAGCCTGCTCAAGGGCGGTACTTACAACTTCTTTGGGTGCTAATTCCCTTTCTGATGTTGCCATAGCAACACATGTTTGTTTTTTCAAGTTCCCAGGTGAAACATTTGAAGGAAAAGTACCATGTTATTATTGCAAAGAAAGAGTAGCCCTTTTAGTTCTTGGAAATAGGATGACAATATCTTCTATTTGTGCAGCCCCTTCTATAACAAAAGGACCTTGATGTGCCAGCCCTGTAAGGAAGGGCAGGGCTTATCTCCATTTTGCAAATTTTATAAGCAAGAAAACTGAGAAACGGGAGAACGATGAGAAATACAGTGTAAAGAAAGACTGGGGAAAAATATAAATGGCCTTGAATTCCGAGTTAAGGTCCTTAACCTTAACATATTATTTAACAATTGCTAAAAATATTGATAAAATAACCATTCTTATATTTTAGTATTACATGTATTATCTCAGTTAATCCTTAGAACAATCCTGTACTGTAAGAATGCTACTCTTCACTTTTCATATGAGGAGCCTATGGCTTAGAGGAGTTAAGTACCACAGCCAAGATCACAGAAGTGATAGGAATCAAATCAGGCAGGCCATGTCAAGGACACTGATGTGAAATGGGAGCTTTTGGAATGCTTTGAGGAAGAGGCGACATGATCTTTCAAAAGGGATGATCTGACTGCTCTGTTGGAAGATTGTAAAGAAGCGAGAAGAGAAGCAAGGAGACCCAGGAGGCCATTACAGGAATCCATGCAAGAGATGATGGTGGATCTGGGTGATAGCAGAAGAGGTGGTGAAAAGTGGTCAGATTCGGGATCAATCTTAAAGATAAAGCCAACAGGATTTCCTGACTGTTAGACATGGACTATGAGAGAAAGAAAAGAGTCAAGGGTGATTCCAAGTTTTTTGGCTTAAATAATGGAAGAGATTGCTATCAACTACGATGGGGAAGGCTGCAGTTATTGCATGTTTGACCAAAATCAGGGGATAGGAATTCAGCATGGGACAGATTCAGTTTAAGAAATCGATTAGACATCCAAGTGGAGATGCCAAGTAGACAGACAGATAGAAGGATCTGGAATGTAAAAGTCTGGACTGGACATATCAATTTTGGAGTCATTGGCATATAAATGGTATTAATAGCCATGAAACTGGATGAAATTACCAAAGAAGTGACTAGAGATAGAAAAGAGGAGAGGGGCGCCTGGGTGGCTCAGTCGTTAAGTGCCTGCCTTTGGCTCAGGTCATGATCCCAGAGTCCTGGGATCGAGCCCCGCGTCGGGCTCCCTACTCAGCAGGAAGCCTGCTTCTCCCTCTGCCTCTGCTCCTGCTTGTGTTCCCTCTCTCACTGTCTCTCTGTCAAATAAATAAATAAAATCTTAAAAAAAAGAGAGAGAGAGAAATCAAGGACTAAGCCCTAGGACACTCCTATGTTAAAAGATTAAGGAGAAGAGAAGGAACCAGCAAAGGAAGCCAAGGAGGAGTGACCAGGAGGGTATGGTACACTGGAAGTCAAGCAAAGAAAGTATATCAAAGAGCAGGGACTAAACATGTGTGCTAACAGTTCAAGTAAGATGAAGACTGATAACTAACCATGGGACATAACAATATGGAGGGTATAGGTAACCTTGACAAGAGTCGTTTCCAGGAAGGATTTAGGAATAAACCTGATGAAGCAGGTTTAAGAGAAATCAGGAGGAATGAAATGAGAGATAGGGAGCACAGATATTGCTTTTGAGGATTTTTGCTGCAGCTGGTGCAAAGAATGGAGTGGCAGTGGGTGGAGAAAGTGAATTGGGGAAGATTCCCTACTTTAGGATGGCAGATATAATAGTATGTTCATAAGAACAATCCAGTAAAGAACAAATAGTCCGTGATGTAAGAGAGAAAGGTAGAGTAGCTGTAGTGATGTCCTGAGAGCACAAGAGAGAGATGGGATCCAGTGCACAAGTAGAGGCATTTGGTATGAGTTTTAAAGGCAGACACTGGCAGGTGAGCAGTCTGTGGGAACCATGTCTACTCGCTCTCTGATGTCTCCGATAAGTAGGATGCATGAACACCAGCATGCTGGGAGAGAAGGTGTTGGAGGTTTGAGTGGAGAGAGGGTCTGCAGTAATTGTCATTTGGGGGTAGGCGAGGAGGAGTGCTTCATTATCTTTTAGTCTTTTAGCTAATAAGTACCTGAAATCCAAATGTAATACAATTACAAGTGTGGAAGGAAAGAAACACACATAGGCCATTAGAAGATAGATATTGGGGAGGGTATGTGCTATGGTGAGCACTGTGAATTGTGTAAGACTGATGAATCACAGACCTGTACCTCTGAAACAAATAATACATTATGTGTTTAAAAAAGAATTCGAAGAAGAAGATAGTAGGAAGGGAAAAATGAAGGGGGGAAATCGGAGGGGGAGACGAACCATGACAGACTACGGACTCTGAGAAACAAACTGAGGGTTCTAGAGGGGAGGGGGGAGGGGGATGGGTTAGCCTGGTGATGGGTATTAGAGAGGGCACGTATTGAATGGAGCACTGGGTGTTATACGCAAACAATGAATCATGATGGCACACTACATCAAAAACTAATGATGTAATGTATTGTGATTAACATAACATAATAAAATAAAAATTAAAAAAAAGAAAAGAAGATACTGTCTCATGTAGCACCTTTTCCAAACATCGGTTTCTATATCCAAGAACAAATGGAAATATTGCCAAGTAAGGAGCTTCCTTAACAGTTATCTATGGGTAGTACAATGAAAGGATAAGATATCAGCCTGAAGGAAGAAAAACACTAAAACCTCTTTCCAGGTGCTATAATTTAAGGCCAAATCTGGCCATTTTCCTCCTGTACAATCATGATGGGTGGCTGGAGTCAGGACAGAGTTCAAATGAAGAACATTAAGTGAAACTACCAGTACAGTAAGCAATTTAAAAAAAAAAAGTGGAGGTAGCTTAAAAGGCTAGTATAAGAAAAATACTTGGTTGGGATCGAGAGTTAATGAAAAGCAGCATGATTAATTTGCAACAACATTGTTGGATCTAGAGGGTACAAAGCTAAGTGAAAGAAGTCAGAGAAAGACAAATACTATAGGATTTCACTCATATGTGGAATTTAAGAAACAGAACAAATGAACAAACAAAAAAAGAAACAAAAAAAACCCAGACTCAAGTACAGAGAACAAACTGGTAGTTGCCAGAGGGGATTGGGTGAAACAGGTGATGGGGATTAGGAGTACACTTACCTTGATGAGCACTGAGTAATGTATAGAATTGTTGAATCAGTATATTATACACCTGAAACTAATGTTTGTTAATGTTAATTATAATCCAATTTAAAAAAGAAAGAAAACAATGAATCATGGAACAGTACATCAAAAACTAATGATATAATGTATGGTGATTAACATAACATAAAAAAATAAAAACATTTAAAAATAAAATAAAATATTGAAGTCAAACCATCCCAAGGAGCCACAGCCTCAACTGAAAATGAATTTTTGCAGGGACTGTTAATTGCCATCTGTACCTAGTACTGTGTGTACGTGTGTATATTTATATATATGCACATGTACGTATATGTGTGTATATGCATACATACATATATATAACATAGCTTGTCACTATGTGACATAGGTTGCATATTTGGGATTGCAGTAAGGGCTGGGTGAGCTGGGTGAGGGGTAGGGATGGGGAATAGTGTGGATATTTAATGACTACTTGTTTTTTAATTAATGAATACTTAGCCCTTCTATGTGCACAATGGCGCAAGAGTTCGATACTTAGGTGTTTGACAAACTGAGATGCTTGCTATTCAGTTGCGGACTGGGGAAATAGCCCAATATTTGGGGTTAAGACTTTTAAGGCTGACAAGGTTTGAATCGTCACTCTTGTTTAATGGGGATTTAACAAAAACTTTCAAAATTCTGATTTGGGAGTTTAGGTAGGTTTGTCTTTGGATATGTAAATAGTTGATTGCTAAATTTCGTCAGATTTCTCCTGACTGGCTGTTCCTAAATTCTTAGGATACGTCCTGGTAAATTACACTTTGTGAATTAATTGTCATATGTGTAATTGCTGCATTTTGGATGTACCTAATTTGATAATTTTTAAGAAATATTTCCGTTTAAGGTATCTGTTTGCAGGTCAGAAAATGAGAAAATGTAATTGTGTAATGCTCTGAAATGTAAAAAAAAAAAAGCTGTAAATAAAATCGACTAAATCCAAAAAAATAAAAACATTTAAAAATAAAATAAAATAAATAAAAAAGAAAGAAAGATTGGGTACCTGGGTGGCTCAGTCGGTTAAGCAACCAACTCTTGATTTCGGCTCAGGTCATGATCTCAGGGTTATGAGACAGAGCCCCCCGTTGGGCTCTGCGCTGCTTAGGATTCTCTCTCTCTCTCCCCCTCCCTCTTCACCCCTCTCCTTCTCCCCACACCCCACTCTTGCTCTCAAAAAAAAAAGAGAGAGAGAGAGAAAGAAACTGACCTAAGTAACTTTAGAAAACAATGTTTTGACTGGGAATTTAAAAACAAAAACAAATGAAAATTTTACCAAAAACAAAACAAACAAAGCAAAAACAGTATGGTTAATAACTCAGACAGTTTGCTGTGGTGAGGTCAAGAACAGCAGGACATTGTCTGGGAGTGGAAGGGGATGCCCGACCATCTAGAACAGAGCCCAATCCAAAAGCAGACTCTTACAGAAAAGAGAATGCCCAGTTGATAAGGGTCTGCCTCTACCGTGGCCTACAACTTGACCTTAACACCACTAACTGATCTGTCCATTTCCTCAGTGGGTTCTAAGTGTTACTGAACCACAAACCAAAAAATTTTCACAGCCTTTTGGATCTAGGAACCCAAGTAGAGTAATAGGCACCATCACAAGACATTGCGACATTAGCTTCTCCAGTTTCTTTCAAGAGGTCATCAATGTCTTGGCAAGGAGGATTACAGACTCACAAGCAGCAATGCTGTAGGGCTCAGAGTGATTATAAAGCATTCTTTTCTGCCTTTTCAGGAAGAGCCTGTTTTAATCCAAAGGCGTATAAAGTAGTCATGTGGAAATTTACAGAGTTGCATTAGTTATCTATTACTGTGCAATTAATTACCCCCAAACTTTACATCTTAAACACACATTTATTATCTCACAGTTTCTGTGGGTCAGGAATCTGGGTGCTGCTTAGATGGATCCTATGGTTCAGTGTCACAAGGCTGCCATGAAAGATCAACTTGGGGTCAAAGTCATCTCAAGACTCAACTGGAGATAGATTCACCTCCAAGTTCACATGCTGTTGGCAGCATTCAGATCCTTGCTGATTGTTGGACTGAGGGCCTCAGTTCCTCACTGACTGTTGGCTAGAGGTCTCCCTTGGTTCCTTGCCAGGTGGGCCTCCACAGGGCAGCTCACAGCATGGCAGATGTATCCATCAGAAAAAGCAGGGGAGAGGGCAAGAGGGAGCTAGCAAGAAGTCACAGACTTTCCTGTAACCCAGTCTTGTAAGTGACATGATTACTTTTGCTGCACTCTCTTTGTTAAAAGCACGTGCTAGGTGTAGCTCACACATTGCTGGGCACACCAGTAGGGGAAGATCCTTGAGGGTCATTTGAGAGGCTGCCTACCATAATAGTGAACTTAAAAACCAACCAAACTTCTGGAAATCTTCCCTTCAGATTGTGTTCCTCTATTCCCAGCTCTGAGCAAAATAAAACTCAGAAATGAAAGGAAGCCAGCTCTTCATCTTCTAAAACGTTGGCTTTCCTAGGCGTAGTAGCCCCAGGGGGGCTATTTTTATTTTCTAAGACACACAAGTCTCTAGCTGCAGGCTTTGGGTCTGCTTTTGGCTCTGAGTTCCTGGTGCCCATTTCACTCACTTAGGCTCGCGGCTTTCTTTGTTTTGGCTCTTGTGGTCCCTCAGGATGTTTTTTTTTTTTCCTTTTCTTTTCTTATTAAGCTTTAGTTCATTCATTGTCAGCTGCCACCATACTTCCCTCTCTGAAGGCCTTTGTCCACTGCCCAAGGCACAATGCATATTGCTTCCTGCCAGGAGATTTTCCACAGGAAGGCAAGTAAATGACACAAGCTTCTCTCACTCAAATCCTAGCCTGTCCTGCTTCCACCAAGAAGGAAATGGAAGGTAGCATTATGTAGGCAAGAGATACTTCACGTTTCCACCTTCAGTTTAAATACAAATTTCCAAGCTTATGAGAAGAGAACTAAAAAAGCCCACTGAGGAGCATTCTCCCAAGAAATGAGTTATGAGGAATTCACATCACACCAGAAACAATCTCGTCCCTGATTATTGTCCACACCTGCCCAAGCCTTTTCAGTGGCGGACTTAACCCCACATTCAGAGCTACCCCAGAGCTCAGTGATGAAAACAATCAGCCACTTTCCTTCCTGGAAATTTCTTCAAGGAAAGTGGTGATGTGGGGCAGCGCCTGGTCCATGCACTCTAGTGCCATACATACCTGGGCTTGAATCCTGGCTCATTTTCTTATTCACAGTCCTGGGAACCCTAGGCATATATCTGAGCCTTCTGTGCTTATTTCACAGCCTTAGGGAAAGGATTAACTGGTGCAGTTCTTGGCATAGAGTAGAAGCCCAGAGTCCCCACTGCCCCTGATTTCCAAGACTTCCTAATCCTCTTAGTAGCGCTCCCATTTTTCCACACTCCTTTCCGTGAAAACTCCTCTTTGAAAGGTACTATATCAGGAAAATCTCTGAGAAGTTCTTGAGTGAAAGAAAGCTGGCGAGCTCATTTGTGCTGTGGCATTTGGGACTTTGGGGCCTCTTTGTTACTCCTCAAGGGGTCTCTGTGGTTAAACAGGAATACACAGAGACACCTTGAAGTCCTCATTCCAGATCTACTCCCAACCTATAATGACCCTAATCGTGCCAATCCTCAACTCTGGGTAAACCCAATCATCCATTTTATCTACTCTTGTTGCCAAGCTACTGAAAATTTTAAAACCCAGCTGACCAGCTCCCATTATAAATCTATGTTATTCTGCCTCGGCTGTTCGCTAATCCTTTTATTCATCCTTATTAACTGTCTGTCCTGTTCCATATGGCAGAAAATACCCCAGCCCCTTTTTCCTGAGCATCCTACTTCACTGAAAAATTTAAGGTCCTCTCCCACACCTCCCTCTTCTTTCCCCTCAAAGGAACTTCAGTGCTTCCCCTGCCCCTCTGGCCTCTTCAGTCTGCAAAGTAAGGATCTCAACCCGTCTCTAGTGCTAATGGTGATCACTGGGCTTTGGTTCCCATCCCTCATACCATCTCCTAAATTCTGTCACATTAATCAGCCCATCTCTCTCTCTCTCTCCTCATACCTCCTCCTAAATTCTGTCACATTAATCAGCCCATCTCTCTCTCTCTCTCTCTCTCTCTCTCTCTCAAATGCTTACTACCTCCCATGATGCCTCAGGGTAAGATGGCTCTTCCATGTGTCCTCAGCCCTGTCCCCACATCAGGCAACTCTCCTTCCACCCATCAAGCTGACACACACATCACATTCACCACCACGGCTCTCCCTCACTCATTCATCTCTCAACTGCCCCGAATCAAGCTTCTATGTCAAATACTTCACCAAAAATGCTTTCTCCAATATGTCTGGTATTTTTCTAATTGGAAATCCTCTGGCCTCCTCTCAGTCCTCCTTCTATGTGCCCTCTCTGCCACATTTAATGTAGCTACCCTCTCCTGAAACTGTTTTTCCTTCTGTGCTCCCTCCTCCTAGGCATCCTGCTCAGGTTCCACTGCCTGTGCGCCTTTCTCCTCCGAGCCCTCAAACGCAAACATTTCAGATGCCCTCCACGGGTCTCTTCTCTCTTCCAGGCATGCCTCTTTCTGTGTCATCATACCTACTCCCTTGGGTCTAGCTAGTATCGCATCAACACAAAAGACTCAAACCTACCTCACTAGTGGGGACCTCACCTCCGAATCTCAGTTCCTTCCAAGATTTCCAGCGTCCTACCAAACATGACCCCCAAATCACCTGCCTTCATTGCCAGCACACCAATTCTACATCCATTTTAGAACAGAACTCACTGCTTTTTTCACTAGACCCCTTACAATCCTCACTTGTGTTTCTTCTTCCTACCTTCCCTTTAATTATTTTTTCTTACTCTCTTTATATAATTGGGTTCTTCCTTCGTTTACCTGCATAGAACCCCAATTCCCTAAATGACTGAAAGCCATCTGGTCACCAAGTCTGTTGATTCCTTTCCATTTCCATTGGCATCACTTTATAATTCTGTCATTTGAACCTTATTGCTGGTGATGCATCTTAAATCTCTCACCTCCCCAAATGATGTATATGACTCAGCAGTAACAGAGCCAAAGCAATGGCCATAAGGAGTGAGATCAATCCATAGAGAACTACAGTGAATACAGGGAACCCAAGTAGAGGCAAGATCAGGTTCACGATGGCTGCCACACAGCACAGAGAGATGCCCCCCGTGTGTCTCATTACAAAGGGAGAGACCAGTGATAGGGATCGCAAGTCACAAACACCCACGCTCTTCAATTATTGCCTCCAGTTACTGGGGCCTGCAAGAAAAGGTTACATTTAAAGACACTGAATAATATCTTATCCAAAAAAAGAAGGGCCTTGTACTTTCAGGCAGAGCCACCAGGAGAGAGAACACTTTTACAAAGCATTATGAGGGTTCTCATATAACACAAGTGTCTTAGTTAGCTTTCCAGGGCCATAACTGTGGAAGTGGATACAGTATGCCAGGGAACCCTTATTTGAAAATCAGAGCTGCCTTCCCTGTTCCCCACCCTATTGGGAAAAAGCATCCCTGACTTAGTCTTGTCAAGGTGGAACCAGCTTACCAGGGAACTCTGATGAAGGACAGAGTGCAGAAGAGATACTTTCTCCAGTCACCTTCAGCTGCTTCTAAGGTTCTTGTGATTTATCAAAGCATCAGGCAAGACTGGGACATGGTTCTAAGCAAAGCATGTTTCCTCTACTGGCAATGAACTTGTGAAGCAGATGGGAAAGGGCAGTGACCATCAGACGACCATCAGCCAAGTGAGGCCAGTTTTTCTAACCAATAATTCAGACACATTTGTCATCCCCCACCTTCTGTGTCAGGTGCTGCATCTGAAAAACAGGACTCCTGTTTCAGCAAGCCTATGTAGCAATATGCAGCCCATTTCGACTTCCTTCCACACAGCATGTGTCAGTTTCCTCTACAGTTTCATGGTGATTTATAGTGATTGCAGGCAGTGAAGAGTCAGCAATGATTAACTGAAGGAGACACCTCTAAGTCACAGATCAATTCACTTCCTTCTCCAGCAATCTGAAGAAGGAATCTCATTTCTTTGTGGTTATTTCAGTACCTTTGCATCTTGGTAATAAATGAGACTTCCAGAGCTCATCTCTCTGATAGTGACTTTAAATCTTGGCAGTTGGTAGGGAAGAAGGGCAGAAAAGAAATTTTGCAAAGAGCATCTCCTTCCAGGCCACATACCCCAGACAGCCTCACCGTGTACCTTTTAAAGACCCATCTCATTTTATGGACCATCAAAGTCTGTATAGTAGTTCTCAAGTGGTAGAGACATAGGTTCAAGAAGACCTATTTCATAACTCATAGAATAACTTCTTGGGAAGGAGTTCTCAACACTGAAGTCAACACTCATCAAACTACTTTTTGCAGCTGAGGAAGAGAATGATCTGAATTTTTTAAAATGCTATCAGCAGACTACTCTCCTGGGTCATTTTTCAGTCCCTTCTACTTCAGTCCCTTCTATTTTCAGTCCCTTCTACTAGTTCTGTGGAGCAGGTACTAGCAAATCAGACTGACTTAGCTGGATCTTCTTTCCCTACCACAATAGTGCAGTTAGCAATAAAGTGGTCAGAAAAGCAGGTCAGGGGATCAAGTGGGAGAGAAAGGAGGGACCAGGCACATGAAGACTGTCCTCATTAATTAGTCCATGAATATTGCAGAGCTGACTGCAAGGCCACGCCCAAACCACTGAAAGAGAAGTACACTAGAAACCAACAACTTGGGCCATTTAACCTGTCTCCCTTCATCACTGGGCTGCAATCCAACGAAAGCGAAACCATTCTGTTCTCTTTAAATACCTTTGGAACTTTATATCCTAGCCTGAGCGGAGATGTTTGTGTGTGTGTCTATGTCTGTGGGTCTGTGTGTCTTTGTGCTGAAGAGTATCCCCAGTTAAGATGTAGAAAAACATATGAGTCAAATGCTGAAAAATCTGTAGAAAAATAAACTCACAAGGGTTAATACTCTATTGCCTGTCTTGGGTTTTTGTTGTTTGTTTGTTTTTAATGTTCTATTCTACTAAAATGCTTTGTTAAAAATTTTGGTAACTTCCATCTCATTGCAAACAGTGCAATCTCTGATGAGACATAATAGAAGTGCTTCCACTCATATTTTATTGGTCAAAGCAAGTCACATGGCCACCACACCTAACTTCAAGGGAGTCAGACAGAATTCTGTCATTATTCACATCAAAGCAGCCACCACCCTGTGTAGATTCTACCTCCAAGCATCTCTCAAATCACTTCCTTCCCAGCCAGTGCCACTATGAATTTACTCAGGCCTCTGTGCTTCTCACCTGCACTACAGCAAAAGCTCCCAATACCATTTCCTGCTGCCTGTCTGGCCGCTCTCCAATCCATTCTGCACGCAGATGCCAGAGGTCACTTTTGAAAGCACAACGCATGCCCTCAGCGGAGTCCTGCAGCTTTCGGGTCAGCATCCAAAGTCCTTAGAATGCCATGAAGGCTCTTGTTGACTACTGCCCACACCCCTGGCCTGATCTCCACCCCTCCCTCACATTTACTTTGCTGAACCCCTTACAATTCTGTCTCCTTATCAAAGTTTACACTTCTGTTCCAGGCCCATGCAACTCCCTTGGGCTGAGATACATGTCTACCACTTCTCCTACTAGTTAACTAAATCTGAGCCTTCAAAAATCAAGTGAAGAAATTTCTACTCCAGGAGACCTTTCCTGATGACCCTCCACCCGAAGTCTGACTTAGGTGCATCGATGCCCCAGAGCACCCTGTGCGTATTTTATTCAGAGCACCCTCCATACTGTGTGCAGCCTTCATTTTACTTACCTGGCGTCTGTCTACGTGTGATTTTTCACCTCCTGAAGTCAGGGACCAATACCTAGCATTGTGCCAGATATAGATGAGGCATTCCTTAAATGCCAGTTGAGCGGATGCATCTATAAAGGTACGCCAAGCTTTGCACCAATTTCTGAAATCTAAAAGGTGACTCACACACACTATGCACAGGAACATACATACCATCACTGGGACTGTCCCTGGAGGAAGGAGCCAAACCAGCAGGAGCTAAAAATGGAGAAAGAGAAAGGGCCAGTTTCCTACCAACTAAGTAAGCAAATGTTTCAATTTCTATTCCTTCCCAGGCCCCAGCATGGCAGCCCTTCCTTTGTAATAAATGTTTTCCTTTTCCTTTTCCTTTTTCTCTCCACTGAAATCCCCTATCCTCTCTCCCTCCCTAAGAATCCTGAGAGGCCTCTAGAATAAATGCAAAACCTAATTTAGGTTATCCCTCTCAGATAATACATTTGCACCTTAAAATGCTTTATCACAGTGAGCAACAAGTTACTTCTAGGAGAAATTCAGGTCCACAGCTAGGGATTAGCGTCAGGATTAAGGACCACAAAGAGGAAAAACAGAGAATTTTGATCTACTTCTTAAAGTCACAGACTAAAGTGGTTTCCTTATCTGACACATAGACCAGGTCTAGTGAGGAAGTACTGTTTACCTGAACTTAACTCCACAGGTAGCAGGTAACTTCTCTGCCACCAGCACTAAAGAGCACCACACACAATGAGAAATAATGGACCATGCCCTCTTTTCCCCAAGCTTCCAGAGTTTCCCTGCATCTTTGTCTGACTCCACTAACAAACTCCTCAGGAGAGAACTGGGTTACTCACTAAGAATTTTTGTATCTATTAAGTATAAAATAAAAAATGAAAACAGAATTCCATTTTTTCATTTTATTTATTTATTCATGAGAGACAAAGAGAAAGAGAGAGAGGCAGAGGGAGAAGCAGGCTCCCCACAGAGCAGGGAACCCCATGCAGGACCCTGGGATCATAATCTGAGCTGAAGGCAGACGCTTAACCAACTGAGCCACCCAGGCGCCCTTAGAATTCCATTTTTGTACCGGTTCAAAGAGATAAAGATAACCACACACAGTACTTCCAAGGCTGCATGCATTATACATCACTAAATAAACAAGGGGGCAAGACAGTAATATGGTTATCCATTTTTCTAACTTCTCAGTTTCTCTATCTGTAAAATGGATATAACAGCACCTACCATCCTGTGCAACAGGGTATTTCAACTTCAACATTATCAACGTTGGGATCTGGATAATTCCATGTTGTGGTGTGCTGTCCTGGGCATTGTAGGGTATTTAGCAGCATCTCTGGCATCCAGCCACTAGATCCTAGTAGCACTTCACCATCCCTCAGTCGTGACAATCAAAATGTCTCCCAGATATTAACAAATGTTCCCTGGGGTACAAAATCGTCCTTGGTTGAGCACCACTGCTATAGCGGAATAAATAAATCAATACACATCAAATGCTTAGACCTATTCCTGGCACATAGCAAATGCTCTATGACTTGACCCAGAGGGTAACAGAGTCTGAAGAATAGAGAGACAGACTGTTCCGTAACAGAGGACTTCACTACTCTTGTAGAACTCCTAATAAAGTTACAGATTTCTGAATCACCCTCCATCTTTCAAAGGCCTTGGTAACAGGATCCAGGCGGCACTGGCCACCTGACAAACTTATAAGTACCACATTATTATCTCTCCCTCTTCCCTATTGAATGATATAAGCAATTTGTTGAAAATAGTGTTTATTATCCCCCTTGATACCTGAATGCCAGCTCAGTCAAAGACACTGCACTCTATAGAGAATATTTCTATTGGATTTTACAAACAATAAAAATAACCCATCTGGCCTCACTCTTTTTATCTTTGTTTAAAGGCCATTTTGTTAAGAGTATTAAAAAATCAGTCTCCCTACTGCAGAAGGAAACATTACTGCATCCCAGTGACTGTTTAGCACCTGGAACTCTCCTGGTGCTCAGAAGAACCAAAGCAGCCATTCCATTGACAGACAGCTCTCACTGTTAGCAAATTTATCCCCTCCCAGGCCTGACTCCCCTTCTTGTAACCTCTCTGTACATTGTCCAGTCAAGTACTAATTGTGCAAGTGTCGTGGCCTTTAAGCCACATACAAGTCCCACTCCCTTTGTGACAGATAAATGAAGACAATGACAATCCTCAGTTTGGTCCTCTCCTCCCTACAGATGTGCAGCTCAGTTCACGATTCCTCACAGACAATAGTGTCCTGGCTCCTCACCGTCTAGGTCTCCCTTCTGGAGATGCACTTTGACAATGCACTCTCAAAATAAGATGTCCAGACTGCACACCACACTCCAGGAGAGATCTGACCAGCAAAGAACCCAGCAGGACTATAACATCACTGATCTACACCCAGTCAACCTGCAATCCAACCACAATGGCCATCTTTGTTCACAGGCAAGGCTTCCCAGACTCTTCCTCTTTAAGGAAAAGTAAGACTCAGGTCTTCTCCATACAAATTCTCTCTCAGCAAGTTTACCCCCATCCTATATATTCAAGGTCATATTTTGAACCCAAAATTCATAATCTTCTATTATCTCTACCATATTTAATCTTGTTGTCTTGAGCAGGAGCCAGAATGCCAAGATAGCTTGGAATGTTCATACTATAAACCATGGTTTCAACTACTTCTTCCTCCTACTTTTCTCAGCAGCTGACTGAATAAATTGTTATCTTCAACTAAATCAGGGGTAGGCAAACTATAGCCCACGGGCCAAATCCAACCCACCACTTGTTTTTGTATACAAAGTTTTATTGGGGGGCACCTAGGTAGCTCAGTCGGTTAAGCATCTGCCTTTGGCTCAGGTCATGATCCCAGGGTCCTGGGATCAAGCCCCGCATTGGGCTCCCTGCTCCACGGGAGGCCTGCTTCTCCCTCTCCCGCTCCCCCTGCTTGTGTTCCCTCTCTCACTGTGTCTCTCTCTGTCAAATAAATAAATAAAATCTTTTTAAAAATAAATAAGTTTTATTGGAACACAATCACAATCATTTATTTACATATTATCTGTAGCTGCTTTTACTACAACACCAAAGTGAATACTTGCAACAGAGGCCATATGGTCTACAAACCGAAAATTTTACTATCTGATAGCCCTTTACAGAAGATGTTTACTGATCCTTAAACTAAAGCCTTGAAAAATACAGAGAGACTATAACTAAGTCAAAGACTGGGTGCTATGGGCCTAAAGTTTATTACAAATGATTAATCGGCACGTTTAGGAAGAGTGGTTCACACAGTTTTGAATTCACGTAAAAATGCAGTCATTTCTAGGGTCTGTGTAGAATTCAAGACACATTCTGCTCTGGGCATTGCTTGATCCTAATAATCCCATCAAAGTGAGAATCGGATTAACTAATTAACTGCTGATTAATTAATTCAAAAACCGTTCTGCTCTGATATGGATAGATAAAGGAAAAGAATGAGAACAGAAAAAGTAAATTTTAAAGGAAAGACAGGAGGTTGGGGAGAAAATTGATTGTAAAAAGCAGCCAGAGGCCCAGAACCAAGAGGGGCCTCTGCAGAGATGTTTAGATTTATTCTAATGGTGGTTAATGCTTCCCACTCACGCTAGCCTGGGTTTGTTAGGGTTGACATTGCTCCAGAGGCACATAACTTAGAAAATTACCATGGTCCCTGCCTGGACTGCTGCCAGATGGGCTTCCTCATGGTTGTCCCCACAGATAGGTGATTAGTTACTAAATCCCAACACCGTATTGGAATCCAACATCTTGCATGGTAGTAAATTCTCACAGCCTTAAATCTAGGCAACCCAAAGCCATCTGTCACCTTCACCTTTTAAACTCTGTGCCCCTTCCTCTTTCCAACAAACAGTCCCCACAGCAGGTTCCTAGAGCCAGAGCACAGCAGTCTAGACGGTGCACAGTAGGCCTGACTGCTCAAAGGAAAAAACAACATTTGCATTTGAAAACACATACACACGAAAAAAATAGCCAAATGTTAAGTTCAATGGACCAAGCCTGAAAATGATCTCAGAGAGGGTCATCTACCAGGGAGGGAGAGAATATTGCCGAGGAGAAGAGCATGGGCTTTAGTATCTGGCAGACCTGGAATGGAATCTTTACCTGTTACTTGAGCCCTCCAAGTCTCAATTTCATCTGCAAAATAGAGATAATAGTAACAGTTCCTCACAGGGTTAGTGTAAGAACAGATGGCATAATGCATACAAAGGACATGGTACCTGGTACCTAGTAAGGATTCAGAAAATATTATTATTGTTATCATTATCTTGATATTTATATTAATAAGCACATAATAGGAAATATTTGAATTTCTAAGACAATGCCCAAAGTATCCATCTCTGAACAACAGCACTGAAACCACAAATGAGAACACAAAGGCATCCCAAGTTTTTAGAGCTTTCCCAAAGCAAGAAAAGAAGCAATGATGCAGATGTGGAAAGAATGTTTTCAGTCCACTGCCTACTTGTTATACTCTCATAAAAGAAGTCATTATGTTATTAAACAATTGCCTTTGTTTTATTATTTTTCCAAATAAAAATCAACCATGTCAAGCCTAGGAGCCAGCTACCCAGGAGTCCCCAAGTCCTCCAACCTTACCTGTGTAACCCTCACCTGTAATATTTGTATTAAGTAAGATACAGATTCAACTGCTATTTTTTTTTTAAGATTTTATTTATGTATTTGAGAGTTGGGTGGGGAGGAGAGGGAGAAGCATGCTCCCTGCTAAGCAGGGAACCCCACGCAGGACTCGATGCCAGGACCCTGGGACCATGACCCAAGCTCAGGGCAGATGCTTAACCGACTGAGCCACCCAGGTGTCCCCAGGTTCAATTGCTCTTAAAAAAAGAGAAAGAGATTCAAAAACACTGTGGCTCCAACAAGACAGACGTTTACTCCATTCTTCTAGTAACAGTCCAGGGACGACCAGTGTTAGATGTCTCTGCTCCACAAAAGCATCTGGGAACCCAGGCTCCTCTACTTCGTTGTTGTGCCATCACCTGTGGTCCTGGACCAGCAGCACCAGCATCATACAAGAACTGGTTAAAAATGCAAATTCTCATGCCCAACCCCAAATCTACTGAATCAGAAACTCTAGGGTTAAGGCTCTGCAACCTGTGTGTGAAGAGCCTTCTAGGAGTTGTCCTTATCTTTGTGGTCAAACTAGACTTACTGCTACGTCCATGTTCTAGCCCATGGAAAAGGAAGAAGAGGGGAGATGAGAGATAACTCATTTCCCATCAAGAAAGGAAAATGGCAACTACTCACACTGCACATTTTGTTCACCTTCCACTGGCAAGATGCATGGTCAAAAGGACACATCTAGCTGCAAAGCAAATGTAGTCTCTAGCAAGGCAGTCATGTACCTTGATGAAACCACGGGAGTCTTAGACAAAAAGCAAGAATAGATATTAAGGGACAATTAGACGCTGCCACGCTAATAGAGGAGATGGCTAGAGCCTCCCAGTGCCTCACAATGGGAAGCCCAACATCCCAGTATCTCTCAGACAGGCTACATTTTCTTCCTCTAGCTTCGACTTCTTGTGTCCCCTAAATAACGATCTTAGTCCAGTCAGACCCCTTAATGCTACCCTCTTCTACTCCTCTCCCCCATCCCCACCCCAGTCTCTTTCTTTCATTTCCCCAAAACTGTGACACAAGAGCAGTTATGTGGAGCAGTGGATGTGGGGGATACTAATGCCCAGCAGATACCTTAAAATCAAAGGCACCCTTGTTCTAAAGATCCCCTTGCTCCTTCCTATAAGAACCTCTCCCTGGCCAACTTTCTTGCCTTCTCCATCTCTGAGCCCCTCATCCCCTCATTTCTCAGCTGCCCAAGGGAATCTGAAACTGCTCTCAGATTCTTAGAGAAAGTCAGCCTTCTCTTGGCCTCGGACTCAGCCAATAGGGGCAGGAAAACAGGAGAGCAGGAACATCCCCACATACCTAAAGAAGCTAGCAGTGAATTTTTCTAAACAAAGGCAAATCTCAGACAGGTATTCTGCTATCAGGTTGAAAACAATACATTTTTGTTCCACCCCCAAACGATGTCATGGTGCCACCCTGCAGAGCAGGTCATCTCTGAGACAGTGTTTTCTCAGCAGTGATGCTTTTGGATCACCAGGTAAGTTTAACTCAATCAAATCAAAAGGACATAGGAGGAGGAATTATGCAATAGGTAGCTTGGTTTCACGTGTTTATTTTTCATTTTTAAAGATGGGCTCTTCAAGACTAAATTCTCCTCTGAAACGGCAAAGATCTATTAAAACATTCTTTCTAGACAAGCATTTCCTCCCATGCTATCAACAGGCTGTCTCACTTAATCACCAGAGAGAAAAAATGTTTACTTAATTAAAATCTTTAAATAAAAGAAGCATTGGGGTAAAAAGTTGAAACAGTACCAGGAAGTACAAAATCAAAAGGAAATATCTCCCTCCCTACTCTGTTTCTCCTCAAAGGTTACGTTGTTAACAACTGTATGTGCATCCTTCCAGGAAAATGATGCATGTATTATGATGATGATTATGACTAAGCATTTATTGGATGCCTACTCCATGCCAGGCACTGCACTAGGCATTTTACATGTAAGCATGTCATCCTCATGACGACCTTATGAGTAGCCCCCATTTTACAGGTTGAGGAAACTGAGGCACAGGGAGAGACTTGGGCAACTTACCCAGGGTCACACATCAAGCAGCAGAGGTGAGAATCAGTCCAGGCAATTGGACTCCAGAGTCCAGGCTGTAAGCAGCACACTTATATGGATCATCTCCACCCAGATGACCACCGATTTCTCAAAGGAAAGCCATCGAGACATTCACTCCTGGAACCCCAATGCAGCTGCTCAAGAGATGTTCCCTCTCACAGCTATGCACAGCACTTTCAGATTATTCCCCACCCAAGAAATAAAAACGTAGTCTTCTAAAATTGCAAAATAGAGAGAACCTTGTGGAAAAAGAGATCAGACCCAAAGAGTAGCCAAGAAATGGGGATGGGTGGCCCCTACCTTCCCTTTCCATGTATCCTCTCTTTTAAGGATTGCTGATGTGAGCATTTCCAGAGTTATAGATGGAGGGAGGGGCCAGAGGTGGTTCTTCCAGTCCAGAAGTAAAGCAGGGTAGAGGGAGGCATCTTCTAGGGTGGTTCCATCTGGTAAGAAGAGGTTGCTCCACATTGGGGGGCATGATTCCAGAGGCTCAGAAAGAGGATTTGGACTGAGCAGTGTCAAAGAAAAATTACACCAAACAGAGAAACTGGCAAAGACTTTTTTATTCAAGACTCTCTCGAGGGGGGGGCGGGGAACTACGGGACAGACTGGTCGATGAGAGTAGGCCATGTGTGTTTGCTAACTGGTGCTCAAAGGAGCTCTCAAAGGAGCAGAGAAAGAATTAATAATTGAAGTTCTTCTAAAATCCTCTAAGGAAAAGGAGGTTTGAGGCCCGGAGCGAGGAAGGCCTGTTGTAGGAGTCACAGCTTGGGCCAAGCCAAAGGCCCGCTGGGTCAGCAGGCTCTTTCCAAGTGACAGGGTCCTCAGCACACTTTGCAGACAGGCCCTGAGGCCCAGATCGGCACGGCCTCTGTCCCCACTACAGCAGCTCAAACTGATTTTTCCTCTCATTGTGAAAATAGCCCCTTAGTTTGGAAAGTGATTTTTTTTTTCCCTTCAGCTTGGGCTTTCTTCCCTCCCCTTTGGCATCCAAACTGTTAGGATTTTGAAAATCATTTCATTTAAAGAGAACTGAATATCAAAGTCTTCTTAATCAGTTCTCAGCACTGCATCAACACAACTGACTTTGCATTTTTTTTAAATCTGCCCAGTTTCCTACAGAGGCAAGATAGCAACCATTTAAACAGGGCTATTGCTAGCAGGCTTTTTTCTGCTTGATTCTGGGCAGCTTTTACCTGAGTGGCTCAGGTACAGTTCTACTCAGAGACAAGACTCTCTGACGGGAGACCACTGGCAAGGAAGATGCTCAAACACTGTCAATGGCAATTCACGCAGAAAGGAGAAGAAATTCTATTTAGATGGAATTACTAGTAGCACAGCTCATAACCTTGACTATAGACTGTGCCTGTGTCTAACTTTGGAAAAGAAAAAGAAGTCATTCATTTAAGCTCCTTCAAGGGAGACTCTGCCAAAACTCACTTCCCATCCCTTCTGCTGGTATATGGAGTCCTTCCATAGCTCCACTATGCCACAACTTATCTATTTCCTTCTCATTTGAAAGCTTGGCATTTATATCATGACAGGAGACACGTTTAAAATCCAAAGCCTCAGCTGCTTCCCCCCTTCACCTGCCTGGGAGTGGGAGAAAACCTGCCAAAGGGGCAGTGGTCATTCTTGCTAAGCTAAGTCCAGAATGGACAGTAATGGGGCTGCTTTGAAGCGTGACTGAAAGATGGTGCTCTGAAGTCTGTTTCTTCACCCTCTTTTCTTAATTGGAAAATTGATCCCTCTGTATCTCAGGAAGCACCATCCAGGAGTCATAACAACATGGACTGGGGAGTCCCTAAGATAATCCCCTCGAGGGAGTTCCAGGTCCCTGCCCTAGGAACCCCGTTAGATTCTTCGGTCACTTTAGGCAGGATAGGAGCCAGGGGAGAGTCAGTTCCCATTTCGTGGACAACCGCAGAGCAAGGTGGCAACAATGCAGTTGTGATCTCCAAGGTGAGTTCTATGGCCCCTTTCTCCTCCTGAGGAAAACCATACGGTGGCCATAAGTAAGATCCACATCCACAGGGAAAAGAAGAAAAGAACTATCACTCAGTGAGCAGCGCAGTACCAGACAGGGACAAGGAAGGATCTGATGGGGATTGATCTGCCCAGTGACAGAACAAATCCATCAACCTTCAAAGCCTCTAGCCTGCCCTTAAGACCTGTGCTGCCTGCCATCTAGCTTCCTCTAAAGCCAGCTTTGTATTTCAGGAAAGAGGTTTCTTAACTGAAACAAAGAAGCGGTTACTCTGGGCTTTGTTTTGTTTTTTTAAATGTTTTCAAGGTCATGTGGTTTTTGTAAAACACCATTCAACTAATATCCACGTGTGCCTGCTGCTTTTCCATCAAGCCTCAGAGACTTTGAGATCTTATTTTTAAATAACTATTTTCAAATACATATCCGAAAGTATTTTCTAAAATGGCCAAAGGAAATACAGGGATGGGTTACGGAAAACTGAGAGTGGGGCATGGGAAAAAGGGTCAGAATTCTTTCCCACCTGTAGTATGACCAAGTGCAGTGCCTGAAGACCCCACATGCCTGGACCGGGATGCAGCCTATCTTCTCACCACCACCTTTACAGATCCACAATCCACACCATTACACGAATAACCAACATAAAACCATGAGATGGGAGACACTTACCCCGAAACCCAGGGACAAGGAAAGTGGTTTCAATTCACATGCAATTTGGCTCTGAGCGTTCAGGAAAACAATGCAAAAAGAAAAGCATCATGAGCTCCATGGCTTATTTATCTTCTCACTAGTACAAGCCCTAATGGGGTCCAAATTCATCTTTCTGGTTTTACAGACAAAGAAACTTGGGTATAGAGGACATAGGAGTTTTGCACAGGTTGACCAAGTTAAGCTGAATCTGAACTTGAGCACCAGTCAGTTGAGCTTTTCTGAGTTCCTGTGCCACTTTGCACACAGGCTTTTCCCTCCAGCCCTCAAATACAGCTCATCCCTGAACTCGGACAGAAGCAAGGCACACAGTGGCCAGCAAAGGCTTTGGCAACAGCAAGATTCATACTTATGGGTCACTGGGTCATTAAGCTAGAATTTGCATATGATTATGCGTGTACATGTGTATTCACATCTTCTAAAGGTTCCTCAGAGGCACAGGATGAAGAGAACCATCCTCTTCCACTGATCAGTTGTGTGAACTTAGCAAAGAGTGGTAGGAAAGGAAACTAACACGTATGGCCAGGCCTGCTGAGTTGGGCGCCATGTGCATGTATTCATCTTATTTAGGACACCTGAACAGTTTGCAAGATGAGGGAAATGAGGCTCAGATGAGCCCCCAATAACGGAATCTGTAGGACTCCAAACCACAGGCTTTTCCCATAAAACAATACTGGCTCCAAACTCTAAACTGTGTCTTTCTTCATTTATAATATGAGGAGACTGTGGATGTTTATTAAGAAGCATGTATGTGTACATATACATGTGTATCTGTGCATAGGAAGGACCTTACAGAAATACCCCAAAGGGTTAACAACAGGTTTTCTCTAGGGGTGGGGAATGAACATACCAGAGGAAAAGTGAGCAGAAGGGGAAGTGGGACATATATAAAGCCTTTACAATTAAAATGTATTTATATATCATTTGTGCAATTAAAATAAAATAAAATAATAAAATAAAATAAAACGGATTGAACCAGACAATTCCAGCAGTCCTTTCCAGCCATACCATTGTGTATTCTCCTCACTGAGCAGCAGGTTCAGCAACCTCCTGCAGACCCACTTCACCTGAAAACGCAGGGTCGTTTTTCACTAACAGTGTGAAGCGATTGTGCCATCCAGCGGTCACACTGAAAATTACAAAGTACCTTCTTTAACAGGAATTTGGCACTAGTCAAGTGTTCAGCCATTCAGCCTTGAGGGAAAACAACAGTTTCATTTTTATTCAGCAATGATAAGTAATTAAGTTAATCTGATAAAAGTAATTGTATCTATGATAAAATTTCTCCATTATTCTGCAAGCCAGCCAGTGCTGTGTTCTCTAGTATCGCCAAGTTAACATTTTCACGTTCAGATTCATGGATTCACACAAGGTCATAGCCAGAAAGGAAGCTATTAGGTACTATTGAACCTGCTTGCATCATTTTACAGAGGAGAAAAATCTCTCTCTGGAATGAGGACCCCTCTTTTCATCGACAATGCCATTCACCTTCAAGTCAGCTGCTGAAGGAAAAAAAATACCAAGAGGAAATCTCCTACCTAGAAATATCCCACCAGATCCCACAGGCTCTGAAATTTGCCAATGATGCTGAATTAAGAGGCAAATCAAACCAAGCAGCATTTGAGGTCATAATCTCCAAGACACATCCTTGGGTTCATACTAAATCAACATGAGTTAAAGATGGTAGATAAGAATATATATTCATTAACTTCCCAATAAGTTATCTGGGAGAAAAAATATGATTTCTAGAAAATTCCAAACAAGTTTTTTTTTTAAGATTTTATTTATTTATTTGACAGAGAGACACAGTGAGAGAGGGAACACAAGCAGGGGGGAGTGGGGGAGGGAGAAGCAGGCCCCCCGCCGAGCAGGGAGCCCAATGTGGGGCTCGATCCCAGGGCCCCGGGACCATGACTGTAGCCGAAGGCAGATGCTTAACAACTGAGCCACCCAAGTGCCCCAAAAATTCCAAACAAGTTTAAAAAGTCACCAAACGATTGGCCTGTCTGGGACACCCATGATAATGTCCTACCAGATCTGATGCAGTGTGCGCTGGGCCTGTTCTTGTGGGAGAAGTAGTAGAGCACCGCATATTTATTTTACATGCAAAAACACATACTCATACAAACACAAATATATATGCATACATTCGTACCTGTGACAGTAGCTGTGAGGGCAAATCACTAAGCCTCAGTTCAACTACCTGTGAAATGAAACTAGTACCACCAATCCCATAGAGTCATTTTAAGAACTAAATGAGACCATTTAAATGCATTTAAATTAACCTCATTAAATGAGATGCATTTAAAGTGCTTGGCACAGTGCCCAGCATACAGTAAGCACTCAATAAATGAAATTAGTGGTGGTACTGCTACTATTTCATTATGTTGGGTCTTGTAGGGTCTTTGAGTGCTCCATCTCTGACATGTCATGCAGAGGCCAGATGACCAGCTGTCACCCAAGTTATGGAAGAAAGTCCTTCATTAGGTAGGAGGTTGAATCTCAGGGACTCCCATGTGCCTTTTACCTCTGTCTCTGTGATCAGTCCTATGGTTTAACACACGCATAGGGTCAGCAAGGTCTTGAGTCTTCCAATCTCACCTCACCTCAACTGTGTCTGCCAAGAACAACAAACCTGCCTTTCAAAATGAAGTAAGAATATAAAGCAAGATCTCATATTTGGGCAGAGAAAAGGAGCTACTTCCCCTCGCTTGTTTTTTATCATTTATTACGATAAATGTTTCTCAATGAAATATTTCTTGGCATGCTTGCTTTCTTTGGTCTTTACTTAATGAAAGCGTTGTTTTTTTTTTTTTTTTTTGAAAGCATTGTTTTTTCCTTGCCCACTTAGAACAGGGAGGTGGGACACCACACGCAGTGCCTCTCCTGGCTGATGTAAGGGATGTGGGATTTCAAATCATATTCTCATTAAAACTAAAGACCTCTATGACTAACCAATGTTGAATTCTTTGTCACACAGAGGTTCTTAATCTTTTGCATGGTGGGATGTTTATATCAGTCAGTAAAATCTATAAATGCACAAATAAAGTACACTGTATCACAAAGGGACCAATTGTATTGAAATATAATTTTATCCATGGATCTCCAAGGCTCTGTGAATGCCAAGTAAGAACCCATGAGAAGGGGCCCAGTAAAGGATACACTTACCAAAGACACAGATTGGGATGGACACGCTAACCACTGATGGCCACTGAATCACCTTTGCTCTCTAGCTCCCCATTTTTGCAAACAGGTCATTATCAGCCCCATGCTCTCCTCTGATCCAGAGAAGACAACTTCCTTGATTTAACCACCTCTTCCCTATTTTTCTATTCTCTACTGCAGGAAAGAATGTTCACGCAAGACAGCACAGAAGTTCTACTTTTTTGTGTCCCTGGGCACAAGAAACATATATCACTAGGGTCATCATGGTGTAATGCACAGAATAAGGACTTCGAAATGAGCCAGCACAGATTTTGAATCCCACTTCTGGCCTGGGATAAGTCACTGAGCGTCTCTTCCTCTGAGGGATAGGAACAAGGAGTGTTACAGGAATGGTCTAAGTGTCTGGCACAGAGCCTCAAGGATGGTTACTGTTCCATGGATGCTGATTCCCTTCCTCCATACAAGGAGGTAAACAAGCAATGGGCTGCTTATTTCCCCTTTAACCCTTCAAATCTGCTCTCTACCTATCTTCCTCAACTCTTTGCTGGGAGGTGGACAATTATGGACTGCATTAGTACATGTGCTTGCCCTTGGCATTGGTTAGATCCAGATATTCAGAAGTACCAACTGGATACCAGAAGGAAAGAAGAAAGTAAAATCAGATTTTAAAATCACCTAGCTCCCTCCCCACTAGGTCAGCTGAGCTGGGTTCACACCTCTAACAATGGCAGCCCTCTCCATAAAGCCATTGTCTCTGGGCTCCCAGTACCACTCCACCCTTGCTGCTCAGGCCAAGGGATAGAATGGCTCCTCACCTCCTAGCCCTGGAATGATGCACCACCCCTTACTGGTTTCCCTTAACCCTGCCCACACCATTACAAATAGTCCTTTTACTAAAGTCTCTTCAGTTACCCCATTGGTATGGTATCTGCTTCCTACTGGAACCCTAAGTGATACAGACAAGAGCTGACAAATGAGGAAGGCACCTAAAGTAGTCTAGAAGGAAATCATTCAGACACAATAGTGCACACACATACACACACACATTCTAGCTTGGTATTTGTCGTATTGATGCGCCCTGGATAATATGTCCATCTTCTTCCTTATCCTGGTGAGTGGCCCTTTTTTATATTTAAAAGAAGAAGAAAGAAAGAAACATATAGTTGAGAGATAAAGAAAACTTTTTCCTCATGATAACTTACAGCAATAAGTACAGAGCAGAGTGGAAGGTACAGAATTAAAAGCTGCAATTATATCTTGTTTTATAGATTTGACTTTGGAACCATGTATATATTTCATATAATTATAAAACAAATTAAATTTCAAAGCAAAGCTAAAATTCAAAAGCAAAATTAGCCAAATGGATTTAAGTATGTATCAGCTTGATGACATAATCACACAAAAAGGAAGTGTTTCAAAAACCTTTATAATACAGTAATTTGATAGTTTATCCCTATATCCTAGTGGGATATACCTTAGGGCCCTGGTTCTCAACAACTGGCAATTTTGACTCCAGGAGACATTTGGCAATGTTTGGAGACATTTTTGATTATCACAAGGGGTGAGAGTCGATAATGGTATCTAGTAATCAGAGGCCAGAAATGCTGGTAAACATTGTGTAATACACAGGACAGCTCTACACAGCGATAATTATCTGCTCCAAATGTCAATATTGCCCTCATTGAGAAATCCTGTTTAGGCCAGGGATCAGCAAACTTTTTCTTAAAGAAACGAACAGTAAATATTTTAGGTATTTGAATCATATAGTCTCTCTTACATCTACTCAACTCTGCAGATACAGTGAGAAAGCAGCTATAGACAATATGTAAGGGAATGAGCATGGCTGTGTTCCAATAAAACTTTATTGATGAAAACAGGCTGCCAACTCATAGTTGTACCTACATCAGTACAAAAGGGAACTGAAAAGATGCTTAAATCAATTTCAATAATTATACTATTAGTTATAGTTTCAGTATTTGTGTGTTGAGACTGTTGTGAGATAATGCAAATGAGTAATTATGTTGGAATTATCAGAAACTAGAATTTTTTGCATACCACAACAAAGAATTATAACAAAATTGTTTAACGTTCAAAGAAGTAATATCATACACTTTGAAATAAATCTAGTGAAATACATGCAAGATCTCTGCACTAAAAACTGTAAGATATTTCTGAGAAATTTTAAGAGATCTAAACAAATGGAGAAATATGTCAACCTCATGTAATAAAAGGGTCAATATTGTTAAGATGTCCATGCTCCTTAAATTGATATATAAATTAAATGTTATATCAAAAAATGCCAACAAGCAACTTTAAAAAAATAGACATGATTCTAAATATCTACAAGAAAAATCAATGAATCTATAATATTCAAATAATTTTGAAAAAGAAGAATAAAGTAGGCTTTGTACACCTGATTTCAAGACTTAACTATAAAGCTGTATTAATCAAGAGTATGGTAATGAATAAGGACAAATAGATAAAATGGAACAGAACAGGGAGTCCAGAAACAGGCACACAACATAAAGCAAATTGATTACAACAAATTGATTTTACCAAGTCAGTTTAAAGGGTGAAAACGATCTTTTTTACAAATGTTGCTGGAACAAATAGGTATCTAGAGAAGAAAAAATGAACATGAACTCAGTCTCACCCACACACAAAAATTAACCTAAGATGGATCAGAGATCTAAAAGCAAAGCACAAAATAAATAAATAAATAAATAAATAAATAAATAAAATAAAAGCAAAGCACAGAACCCTAATACTTCTAGAAGATTTCATAGAAAAATATCTTCATGGTTCAGGGTTGGAAAAATCTTCCCGGACCAGACACAAAAATCACATGCCATAAAAGAAAGAAATTGATAAATCAGATCTCATCAAAATTAAAAATGTCTGTTCATCAAAAGGTACCACTAAGAAAAAGAAGACAAGTCACCAACTGAGGAAAACTATTTTCAGCATACATATGTAACCAACAAACAAAAACCAAAAAACCCCACAAAACTTGTATTCGGTAAATGCAAGTATCTTCTATAAATCAACAATAAAAAGATTAAAGACTGAATTTAAAATGTGCAAAATACGTGAAGACACTTCTAAATGAAGACACACACACACACACACACACACACAATGGCCAATAAACACATAAAAAGGTAATCAAGATCATTAAACATGAGGGAAGTGAAAATTAAAAGCACAATATCACTCCATTCCAACTAGAACGACAAAAATTAACAGACTGACAACAGCAAATGTTGGTAAGGATACAGAGACACCAGAATGTTCATATGTTGCCGGTCAATGTATAAAAGTGTACAACTACATTGGACAGGCCATGAGTTGACAACTGTTGAATTTGAGTGATGGGTGCGTGCATATTCATTATTCTGCTCTCTCCACTTCTGTGTATAAATGAAATTTTGTATCAGAAAACCTTTAAAAGAAAAAAAAGAATGGGTGGAAATGAATGACCCTGATTCTCAGAAAAAAGATGTATTTTCCCCAGTCCCAACAATGAATACCAATCAGTGGTAGCAGTTGTTTCAAATTCAGGCTGCAAATTAGAGACTTTTAAAAAATATCAATCCCAGACACCACTCTGGACTGATTAAATCTTAATCTCTAGGGATAGGGTCCAAGCACAGTGTTTGTTTAAACTCTCCAGGACATTCTAATGTTCAGGCATGACTGAAAACCACAGATAAATATAATCTTAACTCCTGGTTGCTTTGCATGCCCTCTTTGCATGTCCTGAAAAGGAATAGAATTCACCCCACATGAGCCTATTTGTAGAAATCTGGGCAGGATTAAGGGAACAAATGCACCTAGTAGAAAGCTCTTAATACCGCCCCACACTCCAGAGATGAAGGGAAGAGCAGCAGAATGACATTACCAGAGCCCAGTGTAGGCTGGGGTTGTGGGAGAGCCATAGTCGTGAATGTGAACATATGCCAAAGAAGGAGGAAGCAACACAAGTACACTGACCTCCCTCTCCTCCCACCCTCCAGGCTGGCAGGGAAGCCTGGAGTGACACATTCCAGGAGGGCACATGGAGTGGGACAGGACTGGCAGTATACCGAGGGGGTGGTGTCAGGCCAACAACTCCAATTCTCTGTGCCAATCTGGCCTGTCCACCCAACACCAGACTTCCCCTCCTCCTCCTTGCCCACTGTTGATAGGAGGAACAACTGAATCACTTTCTTTTTTTTTTTTTTTTAAGATTTTATTTATTTGTTTGAGAGAGAGATTGAGAGCACGAGATGGGGGAGGGTCAGAGAACCAGACTCCCCACTGAGCAGGGAGCCCGATGCGGGACTCGATCCCGAGACTCCAGGATCATGACCTGAGCTGAAGGCAGTTGCTTAACCGACTGAGCCACTCAGGCGCCCAAATCACTTTCTTGAACCTACCAATGAGGAAGGAGCCAGAGGCCAGTGTAGGGGGTGGGGGTGGGGTAGGGTCTTTCAGATCTGTAGAAACTACCCATCGGTCACAAAGAATTTAAGCAACCAATCTACAGGAACTATGAAATCACATGTTATCTCACCAGCAGAGAATTAGTCTCTTTCCGGGCCCTTCTAGGAAGGAAGGAAGGGAGGGAGGGAGGGAGGGAGGGAGGGAGGGAGGGAAAGAGAAGGAAGGAAGGAAGGAAGGAAAAAAGAACAGAGACTAGTAAACATTGTTTTTAATGACTGTATCTGAAAATGCCGTGTAAAATCTCATTATTTGATGAAAAATCTAGGGACATCATCTACGCCACCCCCCTCATTTTACAAATAAGGGAATTGAGACCAGAGAGGTGAAGTGATTTGCCTAAAGTCACCATCTGGTTGGGAGCAGAATCCAAGTATCGTGACTCCCAACCCAGGGTGCAACTCATTACACCACACAGCCTTTCCAACTGTCATCCTCTTTGCCAGCCAAAATGGACCATTAGACCCCCAGGGTAGCAAGATCACATCAACACCTGCCACTTATTTTACCTTTCACCTCTAGATGTGACTGCCCAGTTCTATTTCATGGAAATCACTTGGTCTATCCAGAGGGTAGAGTTTTTTAAAGCTGAGAAAGGAAAAAATTGCCAACAAGCTTCTGGCTGGCTCCCTGGAGGACACCTGATCCAGAAGACAGGTACTGAGTGGGCCACCTAAGGCAGTGCCAAGTTCTCCCAGGAAGAAAGCAGGCTCCATTCGCTTCCTGCTAAAAATCTAGTCAGCTCCCGAAATGACTGTTTCTGGTATTCACTCAGCCTGCAGGCTTGGGAGCTGGCATCCCAGAAGTTGGCCTGGTTGCTACATGATGAAGGCACAGGCAAGGGCCCTTCCCTGCTAAATCAGGTCCGCTGCTGGGGGTGAGACGCAGGTGGTAGGAGACACTGAGGTGGCAGATCCCAGGGCCCAGACCTGAGCAGGGAGCAAAAGAAGTGGCATGTTCTCCCCAGAGCAGGGTAGAAGACAGGAAGCAACAAAGCAAGAACAGAGCAGCTCTTCTAAAATAAGATTAGTTTTCTTGAGTTGGGGATACTCAAGCAGAGTTCCAAACAAGGATGAGAGGAAAGACTGGTGATGTCTCATGGGTTCCTTCCAGCTCAGAGAGCCACATCCTAGGAGAGCCCTCAGAGGGCAGCCCCCTCCAGCCCACGTTCCAAAATTCTCCACCACAGCCCAAACAGTTCCCTTCACAGCACATCACAATTTGGAATTACAAATTTAATTGTGTGTTCACTTGTTTATCTTCTATCTCTCCCCCATGACTAAGTTCCACGAGGCCAGGGACTGCGGTGCCCAAAGCCCAGGAGAGCACCTTATACTTCACAGGCTCACAAAAAAATAAACAGATAACTCTATGAAACACCCTATTCCTAAAGAGGGGCAAAGCCCTGGCAGAGGCAACCAAACTCGCATTTGTAAGCAGGATCAACTGCCTGGTGAACTGGAACCCCACTCTGCCTGTAAGATAATAACATTTGCACAGAGCTTTACGGATGTTGAAGGACTTCTGCATGCATGACTTGATCCTTACAAATACCCTCTTAGCTTATTTTTTAGTTATCACTTATTTTTAAAGATAGAGCAGCCACAGCTTAAAGACAGTAAATGGCTTACCCAAAATAACTGCACTGATAAGGAGGAAACACTTATTCTACCTTGAAATCCAACCCATGATACAGTTCTAGTTCTGAGCATATACCAGGGACAGGCACTATTCCATTTTTGCACAAGAAAAACAGAGGCCCCAAGAACATACTGACTTTGCTAGTCAGTTAGGCCTCTACCAAGAGCCAAAACTCCTCAATGGATCTGAAAGGGGAAAAAGAGAGAAGTGAGGAGTACTCTTCCCCCTGCTAGGGAGGGAGGAGAGAAAAGAAACAGAAAAGGGAAGTGTTTCTGACCCACAATTAAGCAGTGAGATTAGCTACGAGGCAGGAGGTATGAGTCCACTGGAACAGGGCAGGCCACTGCACCAGGAACTCGCATATCCTACCCCCTACCCTTCCTTGAGTTCATAACACCCCTGTCTTCTGAAGGGCAAAGTGCTTGATATATATTAAAACTACTGTTATTAATAATGCCCACACTCTAGATTTGCGTAATGCCCATCCTCCTAGGAGTTTAAAGCCTTTCATATGTACTATTTCCCTCTCAGAATTTGTATTAGAAAAACATTTCCAGGTTGCTATGTAAATACATTTAAGAGTTCCTTAAAACATTTAAACACATTTCAGCCTTACCTCTACCTTACTCCCCTATCCCTGTTTGGCACATTTCCATTTTGATTATCTGTCTTTGAAACACCAATTATCAAAACAGAAACATTAAAGAGCAACTGTGAACCTCCAATCTTTGGCCAAACTCTTCCTTCCTTTCCATACCTCTGTTATCAGGTATATAGAAGGAGCTCCTTTCCTGTGGGCTTCGGGAATAGAACAGGACTCACCTCTGTCCCCACTGCCACACCATCCTCCCTTGGCCATGTATTCTTTCTGCCCCAATGTCATTAAGGGGTGGAAACAATAGTTAACCCACACTGAGTGCGTACTCGGTCCGCACACTCCGCCTATTACTTTACACACATCATCTCATTTAATCCTTGGGACAGAGACTTCCAGTTGTCCCCTAGTATCCACAGTAGTAGAAGTTGTAGCCAGGCACACAACTGTATTTGCAGCCTCCCTTGCGGCTAGGTGTGGCCATATGACTATCTTCTGGTCAGTAAGTAAAAGGATGTGTGGAACCTCCCAGGAATACACCATCTTCAAGCATGTTTCTTCTCTCCCTTGCCTTCACAGATTTTCCACTGCTTTGTATAGTCTAAGAACCTGAAGCATAACCCACTGATAACCTCTGCTTTGACCTTTTCCTGATGATGTTACAGGGATTGTTCACTATTCCTTGACTCCTCCGTCTTATGCCTTATATATTGATTATCTTTGATCTCTCCTTCTAAGACCAACCTTAATTTAAAGGAAAACAGGCTACTGATTTCAAACAGGCTGGAACAATTTTCCTCTTGTCCTCTTTTTTTCTAGGGCATTATAGGCCCTCCCACTTCTCCGCTCCTCTTTCCTGTTCAGTTTATCACCACTGTTCACCAGGACCCATTCTACCTCACGAAAGAGCCAGGCTGCAGCCTCCCTCTGTGGCTCCTACTCAACTTGCAACTGCTAACATCACGCCCACACACCCACCTCCTGTTCTGTTCCTTCGCAGTGATTGCCTCCATGCACACATTATCTCACCCACTTCACATCTCTTCTCTCATGACCTGGTACAGCTGTACTGGCTTCTGCCCATCTCCCCATTAGACTAAGAAGGCAAATATTTATTATTATCCCATTTTACCAATTGGAAAATGGAGGCACAAAGAGATGGAGAGCACTTTCATCCCCTGCATCAGGATCCACTAAATCAGGCACTCAGATGCTCAAAAGCTATAACAGCACTGAAAAGCCATCCTCCATAGATAGAGTTAGAGAAGCAGGGAATTCACTGATTTTATTTTACTCAACCAAGATTTGTGGATCAAGGGGAAGTGGAGGGAGGTAGAGAAGTCACTACTTAGTAAGGCCAGGTGCCTTAGCTATCTTTGTACCCCTAGTTTTTATCACCCACAGTATGTCCTAAACATTTGATTAATTAAAGAAAAGAAGGAATGAAATGGGAGTGAGCTGAGGAAGTTGACCAGACACCCCCTATTGGGTACAACTGCTCCATATTCAGTTGTGGTATTTCTGGGTCTAAATCTTAGATACCTGAAAGGCTGAGACTGGAGAATAGCAGATTTTCCTATTTATTCAACATGGTTTCACATATTCATTCTTAAAGTCCATTCACATACATTATCCAAGTAATTGTAAGATCAAAGAATAACCAAGAGAAAAGTTTTATTATCACAATTGTACTACAAAGAACCTGATGCACAGAGAGAGTCAAATGACAGTTTCTATATCCTGAAAGGGAAGAATCTGGGCATTTTAATCCCAAACCTATGTTTGTTCCAGGATTAGGTACTCAAGAAGCTGAACACTATAGGGTAATAACCCACAAAGAGAGGGACTGAGCCACCTGACGTTATAAAGAGGTGCATGTCACACCATCAATACCACCTTTCAGAAAGGACTACTAGACATACAACCCTCATTGCTGGCCTCCTGGATGGCCCAAGACAGCCAAAGAGTACAGTCCAAAAAAGGAAGACTTGCAAATGAGTGTTTCTAAGAGCTGACCAAGATGGGTAGGGATGGGGAGTCAATAGGCAGTTATGGCCTATTGGCAGGGATTGGGGCGGGGGAAGGCAAAGAAACATTTCTTGAGTACTTACTATATGCCCAGTTCTATGATAAATATTTCACATTCATCTTTAATACCCACAACAATGTTCCATCGTCAGTAGCATTAAGCTACTTAACAGATAAGGAAACAGAAGCTTAAGGTTACTTTACTTGTCTGAAGTCGGACAATGAAAAGACATCAAAGCTATGACTCAAATTTAGGTCCACAGGACTCCAATACCCATCCTCTTCATACTGCCAAAGTGTAAAGATATTACCAAAGTTCCTGAAAGTGCCTCTTAAAAAAGAAATGAGCCAGGAAACAATTAAAAGCCTGGAATGAGCAATTAGCCCAACTGGCAAAGACTTATAAATTCTCCCTCTATCAAAATAGTTAATTGATATTTAGCCTTTGGAGGGGAATTACTCTTTTTGAAATTAGTGACTCTGTCATTAGGGTGATGAAGAGCTGTAAGGAAAAGGTCAATAAAGCACTTATTCAGAAAGAATCGGTCCAACCTTTTTACTCAATGCCACAGTAATTAAATCAACAATGTATTTAGCCAAATGGGTATCCTTGAACTATTATGTTGAATATAATGAGGTATACTTTGTTCTAAGTTACCTTGGAGCAGATAGGCTATCCACCAAACCAAGGAAAGGAAAACCAGCCCAAGGAAAATGAAAGCATATGTAAACCAAGGAGTCTGCTATAATCATCCAAATTCAGTCCTTGGATGAGCATGGAAATGGAGGTCCCCAGATGCCATCAAGTTTGGCCTACTTAAACATCACTGACTCTGATTTAAAGGCATCCTTTCTCTCATGTTCATTGTAGAATAGATGTTCAGTATGGCTTAGTCATTTTAACTGCACTGTTTTGGATATTCCAATAATTTATATCAGTGATCCTCAAAAAGAATCAAATTTGTCCCCAGAGGACATTTAGCAATGCTTGCAGACATTTTTATTTGTCACACCTGAGGGGTGGGGGTGGTTGCTACTGGCACATAGTAGGTAGAGGCCAAGGATACTGCTAAACATCCTGCAATGTATAGGGCATCTCCATACAATAAAAATCACCCAACCCCAATGCTAGTAGTGCCGCTGTTGAGAACCTTTAATTCAGACATACTATTTTTTTTTAAGATTTTATTTATTTGACAGAGAGAGAGCGAGAGAGGGAACACCAGCAGGGGGAGTGGGAGAGGGAGAAGCAGGCCTCCTGCGGAGCAGGGAGCCTGATGCGGGGCCCAATCCCAGGACCCCGGGATCACGACCTGAGCCGAAGGCAGACGCTGAACGACTGAGCCACCCAGGCGCCCCTAATTCAGACATACTTTAATTCAAAGTGTGAATTTGGTCCAACTATAAAAAGGAAGGCTTTCTTGACAGATTAGTAGCACTAACGTGAAAATGAGATATTATTTTAATTCAATAACCAAATTACAGTACGTGAGAAACTTCCTTGCAGATCAACATTGAGTGTAACAATGACAATTTTCTTTTTTTTCTTAAAAACCAATGTATCGGGATTCTTGTTCAGCAATCTTTCGTTAATTATTAATTCTTCAAAGTATTAACAGTATACATCCATCCAAATATTCCGTACTTTAAACATTTTTACTCATTAAGACAGGGTTTCTACAAATCAGTCCTGAGGAGGTAATGCACAGCATGGTGACTGGAGTTAACAACACTGTATTGTACATCTGACAAAGAGTAGATCTTAAGGAGTTCTCACCACAAGAAAAAACAAATTTGTAACTATGTCTGGTGATGGACACTAACTAAACTTTTTGTGGCACTCATTTTGGTATATATATATAGAATCATTATGTTGTACACCTAAAACTAATATAATGTTATATGTCAATTATATTTCAATAAAAAATAAATAAAGACTGGTTTCTCTACAGCACTGAGCCAATTACAGTATTCAAAAATAGTGAAGTTTTTCCCCCTTACTGAAATACATTTACATATATATGATAACTATATATAGTTATCCTAAAATGAGCTAATGTATTCCTTTTTATTTTTAATCAAACTTCTCTTTAATGAGAACTCAACTGAAAAAAGATTATACCATTTTTATGATTCTTTATCTAGTTGACTAATCATCCGGAGTTGAAAAAAAAAAGTAGCAAAACAACCACTTTGTCTCTTTGCCTAAATCTTGGCTTCAGGAGCTAAATTTTTGGCTGGGGTTTAAGTCTATATTCTATTCCTAAGCATTCAACATTTATTACCTGGGAGACTTCTTTGTCAACAGAGCACATATTAAACCAGTTAGTGGAAGTATGTTAAGATTACATATGTTAATTTACAGTTGACAAATTTGCCTGTCCAGTGCCTGCTGGGACATTAGCTAAGTGTGCAGCTTGGTTGTATTTACCAAAACTCACATAAATAGAAAAGCCAAACCCCCACACAGGGCATAAAAACATGAGTCACATGCTATAGTGAGTGTTCCTGAGGGAAATGGCAGCTTCCAAAAAAAAAAAAAATATTCCAGGGTAGGTCACAATCTTTGATCAGTTACATATTTTTCACCTTGTTGTCTTTCTCCAGAGAGATGAAAGAATCCCCTTAGAAAGAACATAATAGGGACGCCTGGGTCGCTAAGTCGGTTAAGGGCCAACTCTTGATTTGGGCTCAGGTCATGATCACAGGGTCCTGGGATCAAGCCCCGAGACAGGCTCCGCCCTTAGCAGGGAGTCTGCCTGAGATTCTCTCTCTCCCTTTGCCCCTCCCCCTGCTCACATTCCCTCTCTCTCTCTCTAAAACAAATAAATCTTTTAAAAAAAAAGAACATAATAAGCAAAAATACAGGTAACTACAATAGACTTACGCTTGACGGTTAAAGCAAAATTATAATACTTGCTGATACAGTTCAGAATGTATGTAGAGGAAATATTTAAGGCATCTTTACTATAAATAAGGAAGAAAAAAGAGATATAAAGGGAGGTAAGATTTTTCCACTTCATGCAAAACTGGTAAGATCATGACACCAAGAGACTGTGATAAGATATGGGGGGGATGGAGGCCACATACCATGCATCTGTGAGTGTGTGTGCATGTGAGTATTTGTGGTATAATACCTAAAGCAACAACTAGAAACACTACAGAGAGAAATACTCAAAAACACTGTAGGTTTGATATTAACATCAAAACGGAATTCTACAAAATGTTCAAGTAACCCACAGGAAGACAGGAAAAAGGAAAAAAATTTAAGAGAGGACAAACAGAAAGCAGAGAGATAAATGGCAGATTTAAACCTTACTGTACAATAATTACATTAAATGCAAACAGTATCAAAAGTTAAAGGTTGAAAGAAAGCAAAAAAGGTGAGAAAAGATATGTCAAACGGAGGGTATTATGCTAAGCAAAATAAGTCAATCAGAGAAAGACAAGTATCATATGATCTCACTGATATGAGGAATTTGAGAAACAAGACAGAGGATCATAGGGGAAGCAAGAAAAAAATGAAACAAGATGAAACCAGAGAGAGAGACAAACCCTAAGAGACTCTCAATATCAGGAAACAAACTGAGGGCTGCTGGAGTGGGGGGGGGGGAGGGATGGGGGGCTGGGTGATGGACATTGGGGAGGGTATGTGCTATGGTGAGCGCTGTGAATTGTGTAAGACTGATGAATCACAGACCTGTACCTCTGAAACAAATAATACATTATATGTTAAAAAAAAAAAAGAAGAAGAAGAAGAAGAAGAAGATAGTGGGAAAGGAAAAATGAAGGGGGGGAAATTGGAGGGGGAGACGAACCATGAGAGACTATGGACTCTGAGAAACAAACTGAGGGTTTTAGAGGGGAGGGGGGTTAGGTGATGGGTATGAAGGAGGGCACATATTGCATGGAGCACTGGGTATTATATGCAAACAATGAATCATGGAACACAACATCAAAAACTAATGATGTAATATATGGTGACTAATATAATAAAATTAATAAAGAAAAGATATGCCAAACATTAATCAAAAGATAATCAAATATTATGAATATTAATACCAGATAAAGTTGACTTCAGAGCAAAGAAAATTACCAGAGACAGAGAGGGACATCACACAAGGACAAAAGGATCAATCCACCAATAAAACACAGCAATCCTGAATGTAAAGGCATCAAACCACAGAGCTGCAAAGCATATACAGCAAAAACTGATAGAATTAAAAGGAGAAACAGACAATTCCACAAGTGTAGCTGCAGACTGCAACTAATAGTACAACTAGACAGATCAGAAAGATATAAAAGAAATCAACAACACCATCAGCCAACAGCACCTAACCAGCATTTGTAGAACACTCTACCCAAGGACAGCAGAATATGTACCCAAGTGTGCACAAAACTTATACCAAGATAGACCACAGCCTGGCCATAAAACAAACCTCAACAAATTTAAAAGAATTAAAATATTAAAATCACACAGAATATGTTATGTGACTAAAATGGAATAAAACCAGAAATTGATAACAAACAAAACCAGAAAATCTCCAAACACTTGGGAACTAAAGAACCCACTTCTAAATAATTCATAGGTCAAAGAGGAAGGCTCAGATAATGCCACTTCCAGACCTCCATTTGATGCCTCTGCTTTGTTCTCCTAACACCCTTCCCATACTTTTGCTATCATGACACTTATCACACCTGTGTATAATTGCTCATTTAACTATCTATTGTCCCCATTAAGCCATAAGACACTTGAGGACACTGGTCTATCCTGCTAACCTTTATATCCATAATGCTAGCACAGTGCCTAGAACACACAATCAATAGTTTTTTAACAAAATATATTAAAGAAAGAGTGAAGTATCAAGAAATTCAAGCCCCTATGGCCACTCTCCTGGGACTCAGCAGTCCCCTCTGCTTCATATTCTAGCTTATGCAACCATACAGCAACCCTATGTGTGCACCATCACCTATATTCCCAACCTCTGCACTTTTTCACCAGGGTTCTCTGTGCACTGTCATATCAGCTTTGAGAAAACAGCACCCATATCGCATGACCTGCTGGACCAGCTTCAGGAAGGACTTCTGGATATCAGGATTTCAAAAACCATGAGAAAAGTCACTCCCCATGCCACCAAAAAAAAGTACTTTTCCTTGGGTGATGCTCAAAATTCCTTTATGTGGGGATCAAAGCTATTGTTTCTCAACTAGAGACAAGTCAAAATGCAAGTGTCTTTTAAATTTATACTACAGAAATAAAAATTATAAACCCCAAACTCTAATTAACCATGATTAAAATTAAAGTTCTGGGGATTGAATGTACAGCCTGGTGACTACAATTAACAATATTGTATCGTATACTTAAACGTTGCTAAGACAGTAGGTCTTTTTTTTTTTTTAAAGATTTTATTCATTTATCTGACAGAGAGAGACACGGCGAGAGAGGGAACACAAGCAGGGGGAGTGGGAGAGGGAGAAGCAGGCCTCCCACCGAGCAAGGAGCCCAATGCAGGGCTCGATCCCAGGGCCCCGGGATCATGATCATGACCTGAGCCGAGACACTTAATGACCGAGCCACCCATAGGTCTTAAACACACACACAAATGGTAATTATGTGCCATTTTGGAAGTGTTAACTAGCTTTATTGTGGTAAACACTTCACAAAATATACTTATACCAAATCATCACATTGTACACCTAACACTTACACAATGTTATATGTCAATTACATTTCAAAAAAGCTGGAGAAAAAAATAAAGATAATTTTTTTTAAAATCCAGAAGCCACAAGTTTTTTGACAGAGTTTTGAGAGATTTAGAAGATGTGAACTATTCACATGAAACTCTGACAATATTCTGCACAGGGCAAACAATTACACCTTGTTATATAGATAACAGAGGAACTAGAACATATTTGCCAGTCAGTTAAGTTCAAGCCACAAAGAATAGAAACATAAGATAGGTTGGAGGGATAGAATGCTTTTTCTTGGTCAGATTTGTACTTTTTCTGTATTTTGTCATCACAAAATTTAGTAGTTTTACACAAAGGTCTCTTGTGGGATTTTTCTATAATGGTTAATTATTACACAACCTCTAACCTTCAGACTATAAAACTCACCTGTCTGTTGTAGGAAATTGCATTCACCAATCACTATTTGTGATAGGAAACTGCATTTTATAATATTTAACCCACAACCACTTCACTGAGCTTGTTATAGTAAGTCAAGCAGTATAAAAACTGTTCAGATCCTCTTGGGCTTACTAAAAATCACCTGTCTTTCCTGGGACTAATTATTGTACAAGTAAGTATAAACAGTGACTATGGTAGAAAACAAAACAAAACAAAATCTCAACTTTTTCCTCTGCAGCCTTGAAGCATGTGCCTGAAAGCAGTGCCTTGTTTCTCAACTAGAGACAAGTCAAAATGCAAGTGTCTTTTAAATTTACACTACAGAAATAAAAATTATAAACCCCAAACTCTAATTAACCATGATTAAAATTAAAGTTCTGGGGATTGAATGTACAGCCTGGTGACTACAATTAACAATATTGTATCGTATACTTAAACGTTGCTAAGACAGTAGGATTATCAATGGGGAGCAGAGCTGGAGCTGGAGGGTACTAGAGCCCAATAATCTTTCAGAAGAGGGTCCCATATGCAGAGCAAGAAGGAGATGTGGGTGGTTCAGGGGAAGAAGAGAGCACTGAACAGAGAGTATTGTTCTAGAGAGGCAAGCCAGAATAGTGATTCTGCATAAATCTCTTTGGGTTTTTTTTTTGTTGTTGTTGTTTTGTTTTGTTTTTTGAGAGAGAGAGAGAGAGAGAGCGCACGCGCGTGCATGTGCAAGGGGGTGAGGTGCAGAGGGAGAGGGAAAAGAAAGAATCTTAAGCAGGCTCCACACTCAGCACGGAACCTGACGCAAGGCTCAATCTCTCAACCCTGAGATCATGACCTCAGCTGAAATCAAGAGTTGGACACTTAACTGACTGAGCCACCCAGGCACCCCTGCATAAATCCCTTCAAAGCTCCATTTACCTCGGTTCAAGTCCTCACTCTGCCTGCCACTCATGCACTTTCTAACCAGACAACTTGCTTAATCTTCCTGAGCCTTTGTTTCCTCAACTGCAAAATAATGATACTCACGAAGGGGTAAGGATTAAAAGAGAGGTTTATAAAGTGTTGCACTCAACTTTTAGCATGAAATAATGCTGGATAAATGCTAGGTGCTCCTTCTGTTATTGTCATTGTCATTACTATCTTTCCATTTCACTACTTCACTTAGATCTGGTCTTGATGACAAAATGCCCAGAAATGTATCTCAGTGGGGGCACCCCCCCACTGCCCCCACCCTGGAGCAGCCACAGAGCCACCAGGGTATCTCGATGACATAAATATTCTGCAGCAGCTTGTCATGGCTCATCCTTCTCCCGGGAAATCTCACCACAGGGCTCTGACATGGCAGCTTCCTGGGAACAGCCACATCTTCTGGGCATCCTGTCAAGCATGGTCAAAAGGCCATTCCAAAACATCTCCTGCCATCATATTGTGGTAGAGTGGACAGAGCATAAGATCTGGGATCAGACATATCTGAATACTACTTGCTCACTGAGTTTGGCAAATTAGCTTTTTTCCAGAATTTTCATCTTAAACTGGGTTTACTGCTTTCTACCTTTCGGATTCATTGTGAATGGAAAGTAGTCATCACAATGCCCAGCACAAGGTAGGGGTCTCAACAAAAGCTAGCTATCACTATTATTACATTTGTGAGAGTTTCTGTTGAATTCCCCCTCAGGCTCTGAGAAATACTGAAGATTAGAATTGGAATTGAGTTCAAAGGTCATGTCTCCAACCACATCCTCTTACATGGAAGCTAAATATTTCCATCTACCTAAATCTCAAAGGCTCTAAGCCTTTATCTTGTCTTGTTTTTTACATGTTACCTAATTCTCTGTTTCCTCTGTAACCCTCAGGATGCTTACATGTGTATTCATGACTGAGATCTGTGGTCGTGGCCACTGCCATGGTTCCCATCCCATGATGGTGCCATGGAGGTAAAAGTTGGTTCTGACCAATAAGAACAAGCCCTTCTTCCAAAATGAGAAGGGTATTGTTCCTTCTATATCATACCCAACTATGGGAGGAAGAATCCTCAGGAAGTTGGTTAATACGGCACCTTAAATTCACAAAGGAAACCTTTGTCCCAGGATAACTAGATGAGTTCAAGATTCTGCTACTACATAGTACCCAGACACTTATGTCTCATTTTAAAATCAGGTTCTCCTTGCCCAAATCCTTCCTTCTGTTGAGTTCTCTCTCTGTGGTTTTTATCACTCCCCTAGGATAGGACTTTAGTCAGAGACACTACACATGTACCAACCTGATTACACATGTCTATAAATGTTTGAAACCCAGCTGTGGACAGCAATGAAGTCCTTTTCTCCTAGGTCCTTTGCAAATAAGTGGTGGTCAATAGTGACTCAGGGTTAGCAATGTCTCCGAACTCTATTCACCAAGAGTCCTAGCTTAGTCCTACCAAGACCCACTCTGTTATAACATGTGAGCAAAACCCAAGGTTAAGTGATTGAGCCAGGACACATAAGCAGCTGGTGGCAAGGTGGGAACCAGAAACCCAGTCCAGAACTCATTCTCCCATACCATACAGCCCCCTTCCACTGCACAAGCTCCCTCTTCTATGCTGATGCCTTTGATTTAGCCAGATGGTTGACACATTTTTTTGTTTTTTGCCAAAAGTATGATTTGCTTTCCAAAAAATCTCAAATTAGGCAGCTCATGACTACTTCTTAAGATAAAGAGAATTCAATTCTAACAAGGCATTGTAGAAAGCTACTTGACAGGACCATGTTGCTTCTGTTCCCTATCTCTGGATGCCAGATGCCTGCTTTCTCCTGTCCACCCACAGAGGATCTGTGATTGGATTTGAATTCTCAAACACTGCTTCCTGGAAAAGGCCCCAGAGCCATTGGTATGTCTGCAGGGAAGGAGAAACATTTTGCCAACCTAGTCTTGGCATGCCCTAAGGCACTTTAGAGTCCTGAACTCAGCGTCAGCGTTGGGTGCTAAGAAATATTCTGGCAATTGCTGAGTTTCAGAAGCAAAAGAGAACTAAGACTTGAGGCTCTGTCTACTTAGCAAAGAAAGAAAGAGAAAAAGAAAGGCCATCCTAGGCTCCAGACAGTAAGCTGACCATAGTACCACCTTTCAAATGAAAATTTAAATTTCAGTTTGAATCTTCCAATTATGTATTGGTAGCTGGGTATCTGATACAGTTTAGGGCAAGAAGTTTTTGATTAATATTTAACCAGAATTTTTATTTCCCAAAATGTTAAAGCATTTTGCAGGAATCTTCCATTCCCCGAGCGTAACTTAAGATAAACCAGTCCAAAGAAACACAAATGGAGACAATCGCAAATGCCCTGATCACCATTCAGGGGTGCAAACTCAGAGCTGACCATGCAGATTCACTCTCCTGGATCTCACAGATCATACCCTTGGCATCCATTCGCTCTCAGTTATTCAGCTCTTCCGCTAACCCATGACTCTTTAACAATCAGGACTTCTTGCTCCCAACTATTCTCATAGCCCCCTTTCATATCCAGAAACACGCATCCATATACAAAATGGGAGAAACTGTGTATTCGTCTTCTCAGGCTGCTATAACAAAATACTACAGACCGAGTGGCTTAAACAACAAAAGCTGATTTCTCTCAGGTCTGGAGGCTACAAGTCCAAGATCAAGGGATTAGCAGGTCAGGTTTCTTCCGAGGCCTCTCCCTTCTTAGTGTGCAGGTGGCTGCCCTCTTGCTGTGTCCTCACGTGGTCATCCTTCTGTGCACCTGCCCTATTGTCTCTCTGTGTGTCCTCATCTCCTCTTTGTAGAAGGCCACCGGTCTGACAGAATTAGGGCCAACGCTAATGGCCTCATTTTAGCTCAGTCACCCCTATAAAGGCCCTATCTCCAAATGCAGCCACATACTGAGGCACTGGAGGTTAAGGCTTCAACATAAGAATTTTAGGGGGACACAATTCAGCCCATAAAAGCCTGTCTTTGTGAAAACTTCCCAAATTATATAAAACAATAAAGAAATCCATTATGAACTTAAGAGCCCTGTGTACCAAGACACAGCCAGATCTAACATGTGGTTTAATTTTAGGGACTGCATGCTTCTTGTTCCCTCCAAATACTTTGCATGCTTTCAAATCCTCTTAATAGAGCTTCATATTTTTTTATTTATATCAAATGAGGTTTTCTTCTGTTAAAATGCGAACAGCCCTAGATTGAGCCTTGTTTGTCACTGAGACTCCAATACAGTCATGGCTTCCTTCCTGAGAGCAGTTTCTGATGAAGGACACATGACTGGGCACCTCGAGGGCTAGGGAGGAGGGGAGAGGGAAAGAAACAAGAAGCTGGGGCCATGAGAATTCAGACCTCACTGGCTTCACCATTCAGTCTGAACAGTGGCAGAGACTGAACATTCTTGCTCCGGTCCATAGTGTTGCATTTGCTGCTAGGAAGCAGCCTCTCAGGCAGAGACCACATTCTCTAGTTAGCTTTCCTTTGTCTCTAGTTGGGCCCACACGATGGCCTCCTGGACAGTGGATGGTGGGCCATGATGTACTCCAGCTCAAGTCTAGCCTACAAAAATCTCCCACACATTTTTCTTCTCTCTTTTTTCCATCTACCAGGTGGAAGCAAAGGTGAAGCCCTAAGAAATGGTAGAACCACAAAATGCAAAGAGCCTGGGTCTCTGACTCACTACATGGAATGCCTCCCACTGAACACCTGCACTGAAATGTTATTATTTGAATAATTTCTATTGGTTCAAGCACAGAAATTTCAGGGATTGTCCCTTTCAGCAACAGCAATTTCATAATTAGTAAGTTAATACAGTCAATGTGTGGATAAGTTTGGCAGGAAATTAAGACTCCCTTCAAAAGTCAATGGTTTAGGCTAGTTTGTGCCAAGAGTAAATACTGAAAAGAAGAAGGGTATTATTTTATTTTTAATGTGAAATGGCTTTTATTTAATTATTACTATTCAACAGGTTGGCTTGTAGTGGTAATAATCAATCACAGGAAGCTGCAGTTTGTTACTATCATTGCGTTTAAAAATAACTGGCATAATGAAATGATGAGACATTAGTAAGGTGAAAAGAAATTTGGGACTGGAAGTCAAGTGTCCTGAGTTCGAGATCTACTTCAATACTATCAGCTATGACCAGGAGCCTTCATCCTTTCAGTCACTACCAGCTCTAAATGCAAGACTGGAAATGTTCACTTGGGTTAGATAGTGCCTCCTCTGAGAAAAAAACATACCTGAGGAGAATTGGTCGCAGTGCTTTACGCATAGAAGGCACTTGATAAGTATGTACTCAATAAATAAATATTTCAAAAGGGACTCTCAGCCTGATAAAGCAATTCAAACTAAAACCAAGACAGCAGAGGATGAACACAGATGGAAACTTTCACCCCAACTCCCTCCTACACTGGAAGAAGTGTCTCTGTGTGTCATGTGTATAAAGGATTCGACTCCATTTCTGAACAAAGAAAACAGGGCAGAAATATGAATAAATCTGGGGACGACATACAATCAGAAAGGATAATCATCTGTTTAAGTTCTGCATTTAAGTTTAAAAAATAAAAAGAGAAAACCATCTGTCTTCCAATATTGAAGTAAAAACCAAGTCTATTTAATTAAAATAATAATGTAACATAGCCTTTTGTTTAGCCACAAGCAGAGAGCTTTGTCTAGCTGGGTAAATTAAGGGCCTAGGTCAGTTCCTGGAACATGGTAGACACCTAAGTGTTTTAATAATTGAGCGCTTGCAGAATGCAAAGCACTATGGTAGGCATGGTGAGTGAAGACTCTGCAAAGGCTTGCAGGCTAGTAAAAGAGTACCACATGCCATCAACCCAGTTAAACCCAAGGCAGAATGAAATACATGGTAAACAGAGGTATAAAAATCATGCTATGGGGAAAAGGAAGTTAATTCTAATGGGGAGGAAGGGGAAGTAAGGTATCAAAGAGGATGTGGAATTTAGGCTGAGCCCCAAAGTGAAAGAATGGCTGAGGGAATGGCATGGCCAAGGTGATGGAGAAACGGAAGAGCCTGGCTGGCTTGGGAGCCTGGGTACACACCCAACACTTGAGGAGATGGCCTGGGAAAAGAGGGGTGGAGCCACACATCAGGGTCTGATTGTGACAAGGGAGCAAATTCTTCGCCTCCAAAGTGGACCCTCGTGAACAAGAAGTGGATTTCCTTTGTCTTCTCCCTCCAAATTTTTCAAAGCATTTACTTCCCTTAAACAATATGGCATGTTAATAAGTTGTTTTAACCTAAGTAAGATGACTGTCATGCCCAGTTTATTTTAATGCTATAGAAGTTAAAATAATGTGAAGGAAATGCATTATATAATAAAACATGGATATATTTTAGTTCTATCTTCTTGAATCGTATTAATTTTTGGATAACAAAACCTCATTTTGTTTCAGGGCTTACCATTAGAAGGGACCTTCTTAAGGTCTGTGTTAGCAATCCAGGTGCTTCCCCTGGTAATTGTGCTTCAGGAAAGGAACTGATTTCAGTCTTTAGAGTATTTATAGCTGAGTCTAAAGAGAGGGTCTGCTAAGAGCTCCTCATATGTGAACACAATTCAGTTGGTAATCCATGGTTAACTCAAGTCATTTTAAGGGATATAGAAATAGGAAGACATTAGCAGACAGAGTCGTAGGTTAAACTGAAGCTCAGAAAAACGCCAAAGCCTCTCTTCTATTCACTCAACAAATATTAATGAATTAATCACTGTTAACTGCCTAATTAATAAGTATTTACTCAGTACAACCACTGTTTTAGGTCCCAGATCATCAAGGTCTTTGCTCACATGGAGATTATGTTCTGGGGGAAAAGAGCTCCTACACAAGATGTGGTGGAGGAGTAGTGTTTTGAGAACTTCACTGTGATTTCTCACTTCCACAGCCAACCTCATTTCACCCTCACACTCCCTTTGCCATTTCAGAGCAGGGGTCCCTTTCTACTGACATCACTCTTGGTGGCTTTGACTGCATACACAATTTTTTTTACTCATAGAAGAGACAACAGCATTGCAAATCAAGGTGTTTGGAGAGGAAATGCTTTGTTTTATTTTGCCTTGTTTTGTTTAATTTCAAAAAACTTCGTTTTGAACATCAAGAAGACAAAGCCTGGAAGAAGAAGACACAGGGTTTATCCATAAACAGTTTGGAAAGAGAAGAGATGAGATGTCAGATTTCTCACCACATAAAGAGAAGATCAAAGATCTTTCTGAGTTGAAGGAAAAAGCTTCAAACCTGGGAGATAAAAGCAAGAGACAAAATTATTGGTGGTGGTCCCATAAATAGAGGCCTTTCCTCCTGGCCCACCTCAGGAAAGAAACTTTAGTTGGGTGAAGATAGAGCCCCCAAATAGGTTCAGGAATCTGAGAAAAGAGAATTTCTTACAACCTCACATTATGTCCCCTGTGGCAGGGTGTGCTCCCTGCAGAGCAGAATGGAGACTGGCACGTTCCCTCAGAAAGAAAACCCAGGGGCGCCTAGGTGGCTCAGTCATTAAGCATCTGCCTTCTGCTCAGGGCATGATCTCAGGATCCTAGGATCAAGCCCCACATCGGGCTCCCTGCTCTGCAGGGAGCCTGCTTCTCCCTCTCCCACTCCCCCTGCTTGTGTTCTCTCTCTCGCTGTGTCTCTGTCAAATAAATAAATAAAATCTTTAAAAAACAAAAAGAAGAAAGAAACAAACAAACAAACAAACAAACAAACAAACCGAGCATAGCTGTCCTACAACCACCCTACTCAGTATCTGTCAACAAAGAATGATATGAGAGAGCATCAAAAATCTTTCCCTATTCCCAATAAGGGTACAGAGTTGTCTGAGACAGCACCAGTAGACCAGGACAGGCAACTTGCCTTAGACAAAAAGGATGCTGGATGACCGGCATGGACCCATGGACCCAACTAGAAGGCAGAGCAGCAGAGATAAAAGTCTTCAACCACTCAAAAGAGATCAGAGTGGATAAGAAGTAGCAACAGATCAGACACTCCTTCCCCAGCCCTGATTCCCAATAATCTCCCATCCTATTCTGACATGTACAAGAAATCAACTTTATTGTGTCAAGTCACTGAAATTTGAGGGCTGCTTGTGACGGTAGTTTAGCTTCCTGTGGTTATTATTAAAAACAAGGAAATTTCCATTTCTTTTGCTTGCTTGAATATGTGACATATAAAATTTGTACCCAGTAAGTGATAAATACTAAGAAAAGCAAGAAGCAAGGTGATATGAGAGATAGTGACTAAAGGAGAAATAAATGAATGATTTCCGTTGTGAATAAATTATCTCTGCTGAACCCTGAATACTGAGAAGAAGCCAGCCGTGTGAAGTCCTTGCATATGAAATTTCCAGGCAGAAGAGACAGCAAGGGCAAAAGTTCTGAGGGGGTGATGAATTTGGTGTGTTTAAGGAACCAGAGGAAGGCCAATGTGGTGGGAGCACAGAAAGCAAGAGAGAGCAGGAGGAAGTGATTCAGAGAGATGAGCATGACCTCATCATACAGGGTCTTAAAAGCCATGGAAAGAAAGTAGTCTGGGGGAACCACACTGGCTCAGTCAAAAGAACGTGAAACTTTTGATTTTGGGGTCATGAGTTCAAGCACTGTGTTAGGTGTAAAGATTACAAACATACATACATACATACATAGAAAATAGTCTGGGGGTACCTAGGTGTAGAGATTACATACATACATACATACACACATACATACATACATAGAAAGTAGTCTGGGGCTACCTTGGTTTCGGTTCAGGTAGTGATCTCAGGGTCGTGAGATCGAGCCCCAGGTCAGGCTCCATGTTCAGTGCGGAGTCGGCTTGAGATTCTCTCTCCCTCTCCCTCTGCCCCTCCTGCTCATATACTCTTTCTCTTTCTCTCTCTCCCTCTCTCCCTCTCTCCCTCTCAAATAAATAAATCTTTTTAAAAAGTAGTCTGAATTTTATACTAAATTCCATGAGAAACCATTCATGAGTGTAAAGAAGGGAAATGATGTGACCTGATTTATCATTTATTTTGGCTGCTGTTTGGAGAAAGGACCAGAGTGGGACAAAAATGGAAGTTGAGAGAAGACTTAAGGGACCATTAAAATAGTGCAGATGAGAGTGTTTGATTGTTTAACCTGAGGTGATAGTTGTAAAAACAGAAAGAAGTGAATATATTGGAGATATATTTCAGAGATGGAACTGATTAGCTGGATGTGACACACAAGGGAACGAATGGAATGATTCTCAAGTTTTTATCTTAAGAAACTGGGAAAAGGTGATGCCATTTTCTGAGGAAGAGACTGGGAGAACAGTTTAAGGAGAGTAGAGAACAGAGTTCTGTTTGGGGCCCATTACAATGAAGATGCCTATTAGACATTCAAGTCATGGAGGCAGTTTGACAAGTAGGCAGTTTGATTTATGAGCCTGCAGCACAAGGAAAAGTCAAGAATGCAGTCACACACTCCAGAGTCATCTGCATATAGATGGTATTACCATTATGGGACTAAATGAAATCTACCAGGGAGATAGTGTTGCTAGAGAAGAGAACCCAGGAAAGAGTCTGGAGGTCAAGCAAAGAAGATGGAGTGAATCAAGAGACTGAAAGGGAATATCCAGTGAGACTGGAGGTGGGAAATCAAACATGAGAAGCTGGCAACTCAGAAGCCAAGAAAAGAAACTACCTGGGTTATCTTTATTCTGAAATTAGCACATATAGTTCAAAAGGTTTGCTGAATTGCTTAGAACCTTGAGTCAGTAATTTTTATCTCATCTATTCCTCATAGAAAGAAAAATGTCAGGGTCATGGACACAAACTGCCTCCAAAATGCATGCCCTTAGCCTCTTGGGGAGTTGATGAGCATATTAATAGCTCTGATCCCTCCTCTCTACCACTGAAGTAGCTCCTTTTACTGGCACTGACTCAGGAGAGTCCTCTCCATAGTCAGAAAACACCTTTCAAGATAGATAATTCAAATCAGCTATGCCTTTGAGAGAATGACTTTCTTTTTACATACATTATGTATTTGAGAATATCAAGCTACAAATTATCATCAGACAGACCACATATAATGAATGTGGGATGGTTTGCTTACTAACTAGTTTGCCTTTGGGACTATATTTTAAATAGAATATGGTTAATAGCCATCACTTTCTCTGTAGAAATAGTTTGACCAGCTACAAATATTAGCTAACTAAATACTCCATAACAACTGATTTGTCTGTTTGCAAGACTATCAAAAATAACATTTAAAGATCAAATGATATATGGAAGAAAATGCCTTAATCACCCAAATAACCTCATTTCCCACATTAACGGTGGCTTATAATAAGATAGTCTTTCAGCAAAATAAGGTTTCCAGATTGGCCAACATGACATATATTCAATTCTGTACCAACGTTAATGGACCTCCAACACAACACTTGAGAGTTCTTCAAGTTATGGCTTGAGATGTCAGAGTTGGATACCTTCAGGGATTGTTTGCTTGTTTTTATTGATGTTGTCATAGTTGAAGTTATATTAATAGTTATTAGGTACTTGAATACCAAGGAGGAATTTAAATAAAACTCTCTAGTCTCTCACACAAATCTTAAGAGGTCTATCAAAGTACATAAATTGTACAGAAAAGTATACAAATTAATTGATTCAGAAAATTTCCATCCTCAGATAGAGAAAAAGTTAACTTCCCCATCCACTAAAACACAAGTACATAATCTACTTCACAAGTTTGCATACAAGTTCAGGAGGGTCTCAGATCCTCTGAAGACTACTTGTTCCCCCACTGCCCCACAGTTTCCAAGCTAAGCACTTTGGACTTAGAATATTTTCTCCTATAGGGTGTCACCATGTACCCCTTCTCCTTTGTCATCAGGAATCAGAACTTTCAGTTTCCCAAATCTTATGAGATGGGGAGGGCAGTATTCTCTAGGAAAGACAGGCAAGCCCCTTTGAGAACTGGACTTCATTTCCCACAGTATATGAGGCTAGAGATGCTGGGAGCTATCCTCCGTCCTGAAAATCTTGGGCCAGCATCTCCAGGAGCTGTCCAAGGTACCAAATGTCTTAAATGAGTGCTTCTCAAAAGTATGGGCTAGAGACGACCGGTATCAAAATCAACTGGGTATGAGGATTAAAATACAGATTCCAGGCCTATCCCAGAACCACTGAGTCAGAGTCTTTATAGGTAAGCCTCATAAATCTGCATTTTGACAAGTTTCTCAGGAGTTCTTATGTCTAATGCTAATTTAGGTCTCCCAAATACCAGTACCACTTTGTTAGGACTGGGGACTGTTTATTCTCATCTGAATTCACTGATCACTATAAATATACCTGATACCTTTAACATCATCTGCATTAACAGTCATGATGAGTTATTTTATTCCTGAAAAAGAAAGTAACCAAATTTCTTCCAGGTGGTTTCTGTCACAATTTGTCACCAGAAACAAAAATTCAACCCCATCAAGAAATCTCAGGAAAAGTAAACCCTTTTGAAAATCAACTTCCTTGGTTTTTTTAGCAAGTTTTTCCTGACCATCCAACCTAGTAATAAAAATAACTGTAACTACAACCAATATTCACTGACCACTCATTCTATGCCATCTGTTAAACCTATAATAATGATAATACATATGGCCCCCAACTTATAATGCTTCAACTTACAATTTTTCACTTGATCTTAGCCAAAAGGCCGAGAAGCAATCAACTTACAATTTTTCAACTTTATGATGGTGCAAGAGCAATATGCATCCCATAGAAATCTCACTTAAAATTTTGAATTTTTATCTTTTCTTGGCTTAGATAGGCAGTATGATTCTCAAGATGCTGGGCAACAGCAATAAGCTGCAGCCACACAATCACAAAGTAAACAACTGATACATTCACAACCATTCTGATTTTCACTTTCAGTACAGTATTCAACAAATTACATAAGATATTCAACACTTTATTATACAATAGGCTTTGTGTTAGGTAATCTTGCCCAACTGTAGGTGACTGTAAATGTTCTGAACACATTTAAGGCAGGGTAGGCTAACTGATGACATTCAGTAGGTTAGATATAGTAAATATATATTCAACCTATGATATTTCAACTTATGATGGGTTTATCTGGACCTCATCCCATCATAAGTTGAGGAAGATCTGTAGTAGTCAGAACAAAATAGTGTTCCCTACATGCCCAGCACTGTTCAAAGTCCCTCACATGATTGTCTCATTTAATCCTTACAATATATGTACCTATGATCCCAAAGAAATCAGGAAAAATTGTACCCTGTATTACTTAAGGTGTTGGTACCTGCTTATATGCCTTATCATATAAATATATTATACTAACACCAAGGCTTTGATATTATTTTTAAAATATTTTTAAAAACACGTGTAAGTGGGGGAGAATAGAAATGCCCTTTATTGATTGCTTGTGGTGTTCCAGGCACTTTAACATGTTTTTCTTCATTAAAAAATCACAACCATTCAAGAATAGGTTTCACTATCCCCATATTAACAGGTTTATTGAGGTACTGACATACAATTAAGCTGCACATATTTAAAGTGCAATTTAATAGGTTTTCATAGACAAACACTCTCATGAAACCATCACTTCCAAAAGTTTCCCTGTGCCCTCCTTCCTAACCCTCTCCAGATAACCACTGGTCTGTTTTCTGATGCTATAGACTGGTGTGTATTTTCTAGAATTCTATATAAATAAAATCATAGAGTGTGTACTCTTACACTCAGCATGATTATTTTAAAATTCATCCATGTTACTGCATTTATCCAAAGTTCATTCCTTTTTACTGCTGAGAAGTATTCCAATTATTGGAATTGATCTTGTCTAAGATCATGGTAAAGGGTTCAATTCAAACGTAATGCCCAACACAAAAGCTCCAGATTTTCCCACTAAAAAATTTATCTCTACTTTTAACTGAGAAATGGCTCTATATATGTCTTCAGAATGACAGAGATATAGCCCCCAGAGTGAGCAGAACATAGTAATCATGCAAAAAATAGCTGGATGACTAGAAAGGATGTCATCTGCCCTCCCCTTACCTGCTCTTATCAGTACCACGCAACTTTGGGCTTCCAATCAGAAGTCACTCACCCTAAGAAGAACCCCAAGATCCTGGGGCTGCCAAGATACATGAAGATCACTGGGCACAGGGTCTAAGCTGTACCTAGAATCTCATCTTACAGGTCAAAAGGGAAGGGAGTGTGTGGAGCAAATGATGGGAGGTGAGCAGATTTATAGTAGGGTAAGGGGGTATCCAAGGAATTATAAAGACCTCATTAAACTGGGTCACTTGTGTGACTTCCCTTGCTAGACAGACCAGGGACAGAAGAGGAGATAAGTAGAAAGTAGAAAGGAAAGGTGAACTACCCTTGCCAAACTCCCAGCTGCTCATTTGGTGATCTCAGTCACCCACAACTCTTAGAGTATAAAAACTTAATAGACTGCATTCCCCGCCCCCAATCCTCAACATACTTTAGAGGAATTAAAAACAATAATAACAATAACTAGTATTTACAGAGTGTATACTATGTGCCAGGCACCATACAAGAGAATCTTATTTCATTTCCATTTTACTAACAAGGAAACTAATTCTTGGAAGATATAAGTGACTTGTCCAAAGTCATACAGCCAGAGAGTGATTAAATTATGTCCAGAATTCCAGTCTCTTGAGTTTTAGTCCAGCACTCTTCGCATGCCTCACAAGGATTCCCAGGTGCCCGGCACCCAACCACCACTACACACTTCACCATCACCGGTCCCAACCCAGGCTCTTAAGAGAGTATGTTGACTTAGGCCCTTCACTTTCAAAACCCAGACACCTTATCTTACCCCATCAAAATATGTCATTCTGCATGCCCTGCCCTCAAAATACTGTTAAACACTACAGTCAATGTAAAAGATACTCCAATAAACTGATTCTGCCCCAAAATGTTAATGATTGTTATGCTCTTCTCAGGTACCCACCGGGGCTTAAGAAGACAGTGCCTAAAAGAATGATGCAAATGGTGGGCAGCACTGTGATACAGAGATTTTCCAAGGCTGGTCTTCACACAAGTGAATGTGGCTGATTTACAGACTTCAATTCCAGGCAAAGTAAACTTTGGAGGGGCCAACTTGGGCTGAAGTGGCCTTTTGCCTGGAGGAAGAAGAATGGAAATAGTAATCATAACAGTTAAATGATAATAATAATAATAGGAGCCAAGATTTACTGTTATATATTGGGTATTTTTACCAGTATTATCTCAATTAATCCACAATTCCATGAAGTAAGTGCTACTGTTAGTCTCATTTACAGGTGAGGAAACAGAGAAAGGCTAAGGAATCTGGGAATCAATGGCTGGTCTTTCAAACAACAGAACATTCATTCTTAACCAGTTCACAGAGCTCCACCAATTATCATTTATTATGCACCTACTATGTGCCTGACACGGTGCAAACCTTAAGCATATTAATTCATTGAAACTTCACAGCAACCTTCTGAGGTACATATTATTATCCCCATTGTACAGATAGGCTCAGCCAGGAAAGAAAGGAAACGGAGATAAGGGAAAAGCTGGAACCGACCCGGGGTTGTCAAAAGGCTTTCGGTTCTGGGAGCCAAGTAAGTCAAGCGCGGATTCCCCGTGGCAACAGCGCCAGGCCCTAGTTACCCCTGCTGACCACCAGGGGGCGCCGTCCGCCCAGGGCTGGAGGAACGGCGGGAAGCCGGGCTCCCTCCCCACGCGGTGCGAGCTCCTCTCTGGCCCGCCCCATCCACAGCAACCAATCAGAAATTTCGCTGACGGCGCAGCGCTCCCACGGGAACAGCCGTGGAGGATGACTAGATAATTATCTTAAGGACGTTTGATTTTTTACAGAAAGATGTAAAGTGACGCACACGTGACGGGAAGTCTCCACAGGAGTTTGTACCGGGAAGACAGAGATCCAGACATTTTTACCTGAAAAATTCTCTAGCTGAGGAGTCTCTGCCCGGCCCTCCTACGGCGGAGAAGGCGGCAACCAATCACGATAGTCCCCTTACGCTTTGTCGCTTCCACCAACCATCGCTCGGCTTTCTGGGGCGGTCCCTTACCATCTCAGCCTATCGGGAGCGTAGCTTGCCTCCTGCCGGTCACGCAGGGCGGAGCCCGGCTCCTCGCTGCCGCAGTCGGCAGCCCGCCGCGGATTCCAAACCCCGGCCTTGCTGCGCGGGGACGTGAGGGTTGTGGAGGTGCGGGGTCTGCAGAAAGCCCGCGCGTCAGATGGCAGTCGCCACCTCTCTTTGGCTAGCGCTGCGTGGCATGGGGCTCGATCGTTAGCCCCAAGTTTAGGTTGCGTCCGCACTCATTCATCCCAGGCCGTGCACGTGCAGTACCCCCGCCTTAATGGTGCGCACCTCCGCCTCTCAGGATCCCACAGAAAATGTCACACCACCCCTTGCAGGGAATGGTCCCCTCTGAGCACCTTTGGAACTTTGTAAATATTACACACTGCATTGTTTTATTTATTACTTTGTTACACGCTGACCTGAGGGCGGAGACCGCATCTTACACATCTTTGCTTTGGGCATGCAAACCTTACATTGCATTTAAACTCCGTGCAGCATTTTTCTCAGCTGTAAAGTGGGGATAATGGTTATCTCCTGTATAAAATGTGTGCGTTAAATCAAAAGACTCTTGCATACAGCAAGTGCTCGGAAAAGGTTAGCCACTGATTCCTGTGCCTGGCAAAAGCGTATAAAAAGCTCTCAACAGTGTTTAGAACCAGTTTCACATACTCATTCTTGGAAGTTTAAATCTAAACATCCTCAGAAATGCAAGGTGATGGCCAAAAGCTTTATACATATATATGACTAGGAATGTGTCCAGGGAGCTTCAACATGTTCCTGGAATTAAGAACAGCACTCTGGTGTCAAAACCTGGGTTCAAGTTCTGACTGCAGCTTGCTAGCTGAATGACCATGGAAATTACCTTAAAAGTGCTTTCGTTCCAAATCTAAACAACAACAAAAAAAAAAAAAGGAGGGGGCACCTGGGTGGCTCAGTCGTTTAAGCATGGGACTCTTGATTTCAGCTCAGGTCATGATCTCAGGCTGGTGGGATTAGGCCCCTGCCCAGCTCTCCTCTCTGCAGGGAGTCTGTTTGAGATTCTCCCTCCCTCTCCCACTGCTCGTTCTCGCTCTCTCTCTTTCAATTAAATAAATGTTTTTTTTTAAGTGCTTTAGTTTGTCAACTATGAAATGGGGATGATATTAATAATATCTACTGCCCAGGGTTGTAGGGTATGCAAGTACTGCATGAGAAGTGCTTAGAACAGTGTCTGTCCTATAATAAGCTCTCAATTTTTTCCTTCCTTCCTTATCCCAATTTCACTTTAGAAGCAAGGACAAGAAGATAATGGCACCGTGTAGTTTCATACCCTCTACCTTACACTTGTCTCTCACTTTAACTTTTGCAAAGCATATTCATATACTATGTCATTTAAGACCCGCAGCAACCCTGTGAGGCTCAGAGAAGTTACTGGTTTGCTGGAATCCTAAAACATCTTTTTGGTACAGTTTCATACATGTGCACTTGGAACAAAATTGGTTTTATTGTATTTTTAAATCTATTCTATAAGTTGCTTTCTTCACTTAATACGTGCCAGAGACCTTTCTATGTCTGTATCCCCATTTCTTTTTAATTACTGCACAGTCCTTCATACCTGAATTTATTTAACCATTCCCCTATTGTCATACATTCAAATGTTCAAAGCCAAATTCTTTTGAGTCTCCCTCAAGGCCCACGGCTTTGATTTTTCAGTCACTGAGCCGTCTCCAGGCCCAAAGACTCAAGTCAACAGGAAATGAAATCCTGATGGTCAGGAGTTTCCACCTGGCTCCAGATTTCTCCAAACCACAAGCCCAAAGCTCCAGCAAGCTGTGGAGGGACTGTGAGGAAAGGGCTGGAAGAATGCCTACATAGGGCTGGAAAGGGCTCCTGGTAACTGTACCCTTCAGTGGTACTGGATTTAAGGGGCCTCTCTCAGACAGCTCCTCCCCAAAGCTAGGGGTTTCTCAGCACTTCTGCCCAGGTCCCTCACACCCCACCCAGGTGCCCCCTAAGAACTTCTTTAACTATAACCTCCTTCCCCCAAAAAAGACACACTGTCCTATTGTCAAACACACCCCTATTTCATTAAAACACCCAAGAAATCCTAGCAGAGTTCCCAGCCCATCTCTCTCAGGCTCAGCTAGGATACAGGAGTGCAAGGAGGTCATGGGCACCCCACCGTGACATAGGGAACTCTCAGACATCCAATGCTAAAATGTAGCTCTGCAGCCAGGAAGGGTGCTGACCTCCCCTGAGCCTCAGTTTCTTCATTTGTCAAATGAAAACAGAGGAAGGAGAGTGGGGATCCAGGATACGTAAATGGAGGCAGGGGGCACTCGAACACTGTATGCACAGCTGTCAGGGAATAAGGAGAGGTGGAAAGGAGCCAGGGAAAAGCCCTGCCTTCTCCTCTTTGGGATGGATGGAGCTTCTCCTGGAGCAAAGCACAGCATGGGACATCCTCTCTCTGCTGGAAGAAGCCAAGAAACAATCAAGGTTGTGTCTCCAGACATCATCTTGACACTATTGCTCAAGGCTGTTACCACATCTCAGCCCTTACCGAGTGCTCTTTTCCCAACCCCATTAGGCTCCTGTACATCCCCAGAATCAGTCTCACATAGAGCACAGGTTATTATCTGCTTACCCCACTATCCAGGCCTCTTCCTTAGTAACAGAACCCTGATTTTCAGCTGGGATCATTGCCTTTCAGAATGAGACTACATTTCCCAGACTTCTTTGCTGCTCATTTTCTGGCCAAAGAGATGTAAGAGATCGTTTTGGGTGAGGCTTCCAGGGAGGCACAGTGAAGGCAGCCCCAGCTCCCCCCCCCCTTTTCCTTCTCTCCTTCCTCAGTCCTGCTTTCTGGGAATGAGGTGACCTTCACTGAGGATGGCAGTCACAAGCTAGGACAGTGGGGCAGAATTATAAAAGGAGCCTGAATTTTGGTAACCATTGTCCATGAACTGCCTACCTGCAGACTTCTTTGCTGTGAGAAAATAAAACCCTTACATGTATAAGTCACTGCTATTTTAGGTTTCCTGTTATATGTAGCCTGACCTCATCCTTAAATGACCAGTCTCTTTTCTCCAAGTTTTAGAAGCCGCTGGAAGGAAAGCTGCTTAAATCCCTACTGTTTTCTTTTCAAGCGGAGGAATTAAAGTCTATCATTAGCTCAGCTACCTTAACTTTAGAGAGATACTTTTATAAATTAGTAAAACATTCTTCTGACTGGATTGGGTTGACCAGCACAAAATTAACCTTGGACTCAGGAGACATTTGGGGACAAAACCTACAATGCACTCTCTAACTAAATCACAGGTTAGCATGACCTTAACCTTCTATTTTCATATAGAAAGAAACATAATATTCTGTGCAAGAAGATCCTCAGCACACAGGCAAACTCCTGCATGCTTTTGTTGGTGGTTGGGTTCAGATTAGGCTCCAAATTGACCTCTAAGGAACAGTTTCTTTGGAACAGAATCCAGCTACATTAGAGGTCTCTGAGGAATGTTCAGGCATTCAGAGCTGACTTCTGGTTCAAAGCCTTCTAACCTTCCAACCCCTGCTTCTCCTCAGGAGGGGATTCAGCTGGCCCCTCTCTTAGCAAACCTTTTGCCATCCTGCCCTCCACAGGACATTCTGAGAGGGAACACTTGTCCCAGAGCAATGGTTCTCAAACATGAAAGTGCCTCAATCCCCTGGAGGGCTTGTAAAAATACAAATCACTGGACTCCAACCCCAGAGTTTCTGATTCAAACAGATCTGGTCTAAAGTCTAAATGTTTGCAGCTTTAACAAATTCTCAAGTGATGCTGAAGCTGCCGGTCCAGGGAACACATTTTGAGAACCACTGTCCTAGAGGCAAGTAAAGTACTTCAGGTTACTTCTTCCAGATCTCTGGGGGCATTTCCTCCAGTGTGTTCCAAGGTAGCCGGACCCCGGTTGTGGCCTCAGCATAGCTGCCCTGAGAACTGTCCTTTCAGGACCTCTGTCTGCTTCCCCAACCCCAGGGTTCCCAACAGGCCCCTCAGGGACAGCTCCTTCTCACAGGGCCACTGAGTAGCCTCCTCCATGGGCTTTTTCTTCCTCTGGGTTCTCCCTTACAGTGTTGGGGATTGGGTCTAGAGAGGAAGAGAGCGTGGAGTTACATAACTTATTTTTTCTTTGATGTTTAAATATGTTAAAACATGTTACATGTTGTTCTTACAACAAAGTAATAAAAGAAAAGTGTTAAGAAATCCAGACTATTGGGGCGCCTGGGTGGCTCAGTCATTAAGCGTCTGCCTTTGGCTCAGGTCATGATCCCAGGGTCCTGGGATCGAGCCCCGCATTGGGCTCTCTACTTGGTGGGAAGCCTGCTTCTCCCTCTCCCTCTCCCACTCCCCCTGCTTGTGCTCCTGCTCTCACTATCTCTCTCTCTGTCAAATAAATAAATAAAATCTTAAAAAAAAAAGCAATCCAGACTATTTTGGAAATGTTTGTGAATAACTAACATTTATTGAGCAGTTACTGTGTTCCAGGCATTGTAGTAAATGCTCATTTAATTACTGTCACCATAGGTCAGCCTAAAACAGGCTTAGAAAGGCTAAATAACTTGCCAGTGTGATACTGTGTCACATAGTCAGTGACAGAGCAGGGATCCCATCCCGGGGCTACCCAGTTCCGAAGCTTGATCCTTTAATGCTTAGGCAATGCTGTGATTTGAAAATGCTTCTGATTTTCTAATGCCACTAGGACATGCATTCGCAGTGAGGGTGATTTGGCCCTAAAGGGAGGAAAAATTATTTCTTGGGGTAGGGAGACAAAAAATCTTTACTCTTTTTGTGAATAAAGCATAGACATACATACAGGACATAATAGATATACAATATACCTGTAGCATTAAATTTTACAGGGGGAGAGTAGTTAGAAAAATATATCTAAGAAGTCTCTTTATAGAGACATAATGAAAACAAGACTGAGAAACATTGGGCTAGGACATTTTGGCAAAGAGCCTGTTTACTGAAAAAGTTAGTGCTGCCTTACACAACTTCCAAAGTTTTCTATGAAGCAGAGGACAAACAAAACATTTGACATTTATTGTTCAAAGCTTTTAGTAGTTAAGCCATATGGTCCTCCCAAGAACTTCCTGATGAAGTCATTAAGGAAGATATTTAACATCCATTTCTAATAGATGAAGGAATTGAACTTTAGAGATAATAACCATCCACCTAGATTTAATGCCAAACAAAACTATCCCTCAAGAATAAAGTGAAATAAAGAAACTGGTAAACAACGCAAAGCAGAGCTTGTTATAAACAGACCTTCAGTGGGAAAACTCTAATATCTGTTATGCAAGAAGGAATGAAGCAAGCAAGACTGTTAACATGCAAACAAATCATACAAACATTGATGTATAAAAATAATAGTCTATAGTAATGTATAGAGTATATAGTAATGTCTAATTTGGGGGCTTCCAGACATAAGACAGAACTAAAATTTTGGACAAAAACGGCATATAAGTCAGGAGGGATGGTTAGAGTTAAAGCATGTTCACGTCTTTGAGTTAGTTTGGGAGAAGAGTAAAGACTCTGACTCGAGAATTTAAGTTAAAAATGCATGTTAAATTTCCAAGTTAACAAATAAAAGAATAGGCATCAAGCATATAACTGTCCAATCAGAAGAATGAAAAGTGGAAGGAGCAAATCCTATGCTGTCTCACCACAAATGTTATGAGTCATTGAAAAAAAATGGAACTGAGTCTTCAAATTTACTTAAAATCATCATCTTTGAATATAGTCTTTTCAAATGTTGCTTAAAATCAATTGCATGAGTAAAGTTTTTTCATACTAAAGACAAAAAAGCCTTTTTTCTTCATCTTTATGACTTAATAAGTGTCTAGGACTTGAACAGTGTTTCCGAAAGGGTGGTCCATACAATTTTGGCTTCTCGAGATGCTAAGCCCCAAGGAAAAGGACCCACGATCCGCTGATTTGAAAAATGCTGCACACCACATCCTCACCTGGAGACTCACAAAGCTCTAAAGCCCTAAGAAGACTTATACATAGTAAAGAAACCTCCTTGCTTTGGTCAACCCCAGTCTTTTCCAAACATCTTCTCCCACTATGTGAAATACAGTAACACTCCATAGAGCAAACTCTGGACAACTCTAGATTCAGCCTTCTTATTTAAGTTCAGGGGTTCAGATTGAAAACACAACCCAAACCCAAAATGTGGACTCAATTCCGCTGAAGAGTTGACAAAACCATTTTAAAAGGTTGAAACTGTGACCTCAAATAATTTGAAACATAGCAATATCAGCCACTTGCACAACCTCACAATTACACTCCTTGGTGCCCATGCATGATGAACACATGTCCCAACAAACACAAGCTCATGGAGTTTCTCCCCTTTAGAAGCCAAGAGGCTTCTGAATAATTCACATAGCACCAACGAAATTGAAACTTCAGATGTGAAGCCCAAGAATCCGTATTGGAAAAAAAGCTCCCCAGGTGATTCAGATGCACAGCAGCATTAAAAGACACTGATACAACCTGACATCAGGAGTCTCCTGACATGATACAAGAAGGATACAATGTCACCGATGAAGAATTCTTGCCACAAATGTCAAATGTGAAACATTCTGTAACACAAGTGGCCAGGACTCTTCAAAAAATCCAGTATAAAAAAATTTTTAAGGCAAGGAAGGTGGGCTACTTTAGATTGAAAGACACTAAAAAGACATAACAACCCAATACAATGCATAAACTTTGGCGCTCAAATTTAAAACATACACACACAGACAAATATAAAAGACATTTGGGGGAACAATTGGAGAAACTCGAAACTTTGAATATAGAATGTAGGTTAGATGCATTACAAAATTGTTGAATTTTTTTTATTGTGATGAGAATGTTGTGGCCGTGTTGGAATTCCTTACTTCTACAAAATGTCTGTTAAATAATTGAGAGGAAAGTGCTATGATTCCTGCAGCTTTCTTTCAAATGGTTCAGCATACAAAAAAATGTAGGACCAGGATTTGAAGAGAGTGTGGCAAAATGGCAACAGCTGGTAAAATCTAGTGAAGAATACATGGGTATTCATTTTATCATTCTTTCAAATTTTCCACAGTTTTAACATTTTTAAAATACAACAAAAAATTTAAATGTTGACGTTTATGATTTATGAATGAGGAGATTAGACTTGGTTTTGAGTTTCTTGTCCCCACCTCCCCCCCTTACCTTTTCCAAAATGTTGTCAATGAAACCTAGGGCACTTTCATAATTGGGACAAGGACTAGTAAATGTTCCTCTGTGGGATAAAAAATAAATTGCACAGTGGCAGAAAGTCTGAATGTCTCCGCCCCCCCACCCCAGGCCTAGAAGGAGCTCAGTAGTGTGGGAGCTCCTGGCTCCCAAGACAGCACCTACCAGACGTCCTTCCTTTCAGCAGAAGAATACCAGGGCCGTGAGATGTTCGTAGGGCAGCAGCTGGACCCTCCAGTACTCATTCAGCTGCAGGTGGCAAAGCAGTGTGGCCACAGATTTCCAGATGTCTGACAGGCCGCAGGCTCCTCTGTCTCCTGGGGCGCCTGGGTGGCTCAGTCGTTAAGCGTCTGCCTTCGGCTCAGGCCATGATCCCCGAGTTCTGGGATCGAGACCCGCCTCGGGCTCCCTGCTTCGCGGGAAGCCTGCTTCTCCCTCCCCCACTTCCCCTGCTCATGTTTCCCTTCTTGCTGTGTCTCTGTCAAATAAATAAAACCTTTGAAAGAAAAAAGAGGAAGTCTGTCTCCTCCTTCCCCCAAATGTGCTGTGGTCTCCAGTGCAATTTAAGATACCAGGGGCAGGGGATGAGTTTTCCTTAGAAGTCCCCTGGCCAAAACATCTAATCTTCTCCAGGAAAATGTGTTGCAATGTGGGGATAATTCCCACCAGGGGGCAGCAGACTCTCACGAAAAGACACTTCCCTGCCAAGAAAGGAATTGACTGAACCCTCAGAGCCCCTTACTGGTGTCTGACATCCTGCAGAGGACTCAGGTGGGTGAGGAAACATGGGTCAGGGTATAATAATTCTTTACATTCTGTTAGTGCTTCGTGAATATCCAACTTTCCCATATATCACTTCATCGGAACTATATCCCACCATCCTGAGGCAATGGAGCATGAACATCTCTACCTGACATGAGAAAACAGGGCTCAGAAAGGTTAAATTTAGGTGGCCTGTCCAAGATCAGAGGGCTGGTCATTGATCAGATCCGGGACTTGGGCGCAGACCACCTAGCTCCACAGTTAGTGCTCTCTTTTTCTCATGCCTACCTACTGTCATCACAACAGTGACTTAGTCCCTCAGTCTTCACACCTGCACTTCCTCCCTTTATCTCCACAACAATCAATGAGGCATGCTGTCTCACTGGGACAAGGAAAGTGAGATGGAGGAAATGAGTTAATAAATAGTGAAGCTAGGATTGGAACTTGGGTTTGTCTGACCCACTAACCCCTACCGCTTCCCCACTGCCACTGACAGTCAGCAACCATTTGTAAGTTCAGTTCTATGCTAGTCACCGGTGATGCAAAGTCCTAGACCTCAAGCAGCATCCCATCTAGGAAAACCCAAGATGAAGGTGCCCCTACCAGGTGCCACGGGAAACCCACCAAACCCAAGGTGAGTACTACATCCTCATTTTACAGATTAGGCAATAGGGCTTAGAGATGTTGAGTTTGCCCCAGGCTACAAGTGTAAGTGATGGATCAGGGATTCGGCTCCTGGCCATTTGCTACACCAGCTGCTTTCTTATACCTCTCAGCACCAAATATTCTGAGCCAAAAGATCAGAAATAGGAAATGTCTCAAAACATGTAGGAAATTCTGTTGCACCCATCAGATATCTGTAGCTCAGCCTGCAGCCCAGATTCCTGCCAGGCAAGGCCCTTCTCACCCGCACAATCCCTACCCCCTCCCATCACCAGCTGGCTTTTCTCCTTCTGGAATGGCCCAGAAAAATAAAGGCAGATCATTTTGTGTACTGAGGACCCTTGATGAATAGCTGCTGTGGGGGATCAAATGAGCTTCTCCACAACTCTCTTCTCTCTGCACTTCTACCACCAAGAGGCACAGAATAAGGGGCAACACCTGGCATCAGATAAGGGGCCAAGGGCATACAGGTGTTTTTCTTCCTTATCCAAGCAAGGCCCACTCTCTAGGTACCCCTTTTGTTCTCCCAGTGGATTCCAGTCATCAATCTGCTAGAAAGCTCCCAGATTCCCATGGCTGCCATTTCCTACTGAGTACACGTGGAGATTCTCTACTTATGTCCCCTCAAGGCTCTCACTAGAATATGCCCCTTCTGTACTGTACCCTAAAGCAAGTTCATATGCCTGCTGCAAGAGCAGAGGTGTAGTGTTTAAAAAGAATATTGGATTTGGAATCTGAGTTTAAAGATATGGATACAAAACTGAGTTTTAGCACTCACTAATGGAGACTAGGATGGACAAATCCTGTAATTTCTCTAGGCTGGGCATCGTTTTTCTGTCCTTACCATGGGGAATGATGGCTTTAGGGGTATAGTGACATTAATATTAATGTATCATAGAAGGCACTTTGCCAACTCTTAGTTGTTGCACAAACATTAGCTCTGCTTACAGCTTCTCAATATAAAAAGGGAAGAGAAAGATTTAAAATATGGATAAAAGTATAAATCTTCATGAAATCGCCAAGGATGCACTTGCTGACATCAAATGAAATAATAAGGCAGATAAACTGAGCCTCCACCCTCACCTTCTATGTCTCATTCATTCTTTGGTTGAAGTTCACTTATCCCCCGCCCCCCCCCCCCCGCAGCCCCATGTCCCTCCCCACCCTAAGTATTTGGAAACTGCAATTTATACATAGTAATTCATGGGCCAAAAGTGAAGTCATAAAGAAAATTAGGAAATATCTTGAATTGAATGAAAATGAAAAGCTGACTTAGAATTTTCAGGTTGCAGCTAATGTAAAGCTTAGAGGGAAATTTAATACTTATATTAGAAAATAATAAAGTCTCCAATTAATGATCTAAGCTTCCACCTTATGAAACTAGAAAATAAAGAGAATATTTAAATACAAAGCAAGAAGGAAGTAGCAAAAAATAATTCAGAATTCAATGAAACTGAAAATAGACAAATAGAGAAAAATCAATAAACAAAAGCTGATTCTTTGTAAAAATCAACAAAATCAATGAATGTCTAGCCAGACTGACCAAGATAAAAAGACAGAAGACAGAAATGACCATCATCAAAAATGAAAAAGGAAACATCATTACAGATACTACATTAAAAGGATAATAAGGAAATACTATGAATAATTTTATACCCATAAAGTCAACAACTTAGATGAAACAGACCAATGCCTCGAAAAACACAAACAACCTAAGCTTTCTCAAAAAGAAATGGATAGCCTGAATAATCCTATTTCCAGTAAAGAAATTCAATTCTTAGTTTAAAAGCTTCTATCAAAGAATTCTCTGAGATCAGATAGTTTTACTGATAGATGCTGCCAAACACTTGGAAAAAATAATGCCAATTCTACACAAGCTCTTTAAGAGAAAGTAAGAAAATGGAACAATTCCCAACTATCCCTGGTTTTAACAGTTATAAAACAATGGGGCTCCTGGCTGGTTCAATCAGAAGAGCATGTAACTCTTGATCTCAGGGTCGTGATTTCAAGCCCCATGTTGGGTGCAGAGATTACTTAAATAAATAATAAATAATGTCAAAAATTTTTTTAAAAATGAAAGTTGTAGAACAAGGTGATTAATCATTGTGCTGTTTCTGTTTCCTTAATTTGTAATAACAGAAAGTAATGAGTAGCAAAAATTATAAGTTTTTTATGAAGCAAGACGTATGATCAAAATAATAATATTCCTTCAGCATGTGTGTGTGTTCTCAAATTCTGGTGTCTGGGTTTTGGAGAAAAAAATAAATAAAATTCCACATTTAAATATCAGAAATACTTTACTGAACATTGTAATCAAACTTTTCCTATCCATTCAATGACATAGAAAGGTATATACTGCTAAAAAAAAAAAAAACCTAATCAGTTCATCATATAACTTTGTATTTTTATTAGTAAGCAATAGAAAATATTAAATAATAAGATAAGCAATAGGTATAATCAATCTATGATTTGATTTGATAATACACATTTTAAGTATTTTATTGACTCAGAACAATTGAAAATAAATCACACAAGTTTTATCCATATATTTATTAAATGTATCTTGAATGACTTGGTAATCCCAGAAAAGATGAAAAGAATTAGCATCACTAATTGCTTCCACTGGTTAAATGTGCGTTTTTTCTAGCTAATGAGGCACCCTAGAATGAGTGTGAGAATAGCTGAAAGGAAATGCTTATGTAAAACATTCAAAAAGAGCCATTTAGCATTCAGTATTTTTTTCATGCTCTCTTTGCTTCTTTCTTCTGGAATTTTCCTCCAAGAGGGATTCATTAGTCTGGGGATGGAGGAAGCAAGTTCGATGATTAAAGTGATTTTGCCCTCACTCCAGCTTCCTCACTGTACAATATATTAGAATTCAAAACATCACAAAATGGGCCAAAATACCCTGTCTAATGCTGTGTTTTGCCTTTAAGAGAAATGTGTTTAAGATACAAAACCAGAAGGCAGGTTTACGGTTCTTTGATTAATCATTAAAGGAGGGCCTTGAAACTGATGTTTCAAAGGATCCCTTTATTTGGTGCCTGTGAGGTGACACCCTGGGGCAGCCCATCACAGGGAGATTTGAAAGGGCAAGGAGTCGCTGCTTGCCCGTGGAAAGCGCCGGAAAGCACCGGAAGGCGACTGTGGGAAAAGAGAGAGAGCTTGAAGCGGCTGGGAGTATGGGTCAATCATCTGCTTTTCAGCAGGCAAGTCAGGGAAACGACATATGGAAGTTAAGGATCTGAACTCAGCTCCCTTCCCATGCCATCGGAGCTCTTGGAAAGCCCTCCTAAAACGTCAGTTGGAAGATGCTCTAAGATATTGCTCAGAAAACGCATCCAGGGCCCATGAAAAGTGGTTCCAGAACAAAAAGGAATCAGCTGGTCATCCTCGCAAAGCCTCCCCCCATTCCTGTTTCCCCTACTTGTCTGTCCCCAAAGGCTAATTCCCGCTCTCGGTACACCTGGGATTCCCATCCTGCCCAATTCAAGAATTTCATGGGGATAAAAACTCCTGGTCCGCAACAGCCCCCAGGGGCCCCCATGTCTTCCAAGACTCAATTTAGACCCCCTTCATTTACCCTTCCTGTATGGAAGTGTGCCCCTCCTGTACCCCATATATACTTTTGCCATAGTATTTGTAACACTTTACTGATTTTCTTTGCATATCTGTTCCCCTTATTCCTATAGCCTTATTCCTTAACCTTAGTTCCTAAAATATTGTAGAAACACAGTGGATGAGCCCAAGGCTCCCTTGCTGTTTCTCTGTCCTCTGTTTGCTAGCTAAGCTACCGGTAGCTGTTCTCAGCCCTGACTACACATTAGAATCACCTGGAGAGCTTTTTAAAAAAATGCTGATGCATAGGCCTCAACCAAAACCACTAAATCAGAAGCTGTGCTACCCAGATTATTCTGATGGGCAACCAAGGTGGAGAACTGCTACCTTAGCAGGAAGGAGCATTGGGTTTACACTACCTTCAGATGTGGAAGAATTCTCAGTTCAGCCCCAAATTCATTTCCTAATCTTCCCTCCAGGTGTGGGGTCCCAAACCCTTTCCTCCAAGCCACATGCACGTCCATTTGGAAGTCAGCCCGGCATTCGAGCCCACCCAAGATACCATATGTCTAAATATTTAAAAGTCATAAATCAAGTTAAAACGATTAAATATAGTATGTCCTTTCCTCCTTCCTTGACAAATGCAACATTTGTAACATCAAGATTGAAAAATGTGTGCCAAGCTATGGTTTCTGTATGACTAAAAGTTGGCAAAATATTACAGACAACTGATTACACGTGTCTGGTTGCACATCTTGATGAGCTGATCATGTTTAGGTGGATAATACAGTAGAGACACACCATAATTAATTATTATAAATTTAATCCATAAAATCTATATTTCTTGTCCTTCATTTCAACAAAGCATTGATTGTGTAGCTATAATCAAAATGTTTCACAATGATGCCCAATTTGGCAATTTCAAATATAGGGGAACATTATGCGAAGACAGTAACCTTTGGAATTGTCAATAAAATTCTTAAAGCAACACATGGATTGGAAATGAATGGTGAATGTTACATACCAAGCTCAAACATTGTAATGAGGTCACATATAGTAAATTAGTGTTGTCATATATGGTAAATTAGCTGGAAATACAAAATATTTTCATTTCATTATAGAACTTGCTATCACTTATATAGTAATTTTTAGCTTCACTTAAAACAATATCTAGATCTATGCACTTTTTCATGAGTTTGTCTTCTTTTAAATTTCTCTGGAGTGGTTATTATAAAGAAAACTGAAAATAGCAATATTTTTGTATATTTGTGCAAATTTCTCACTGATCAAGATGATACATTAAAATACAGTGGCCAGAAAATAGTCTTTAGAAACCAGTTTTCAGATCGTATATATGCGAATCTTCTTCTTCATCATGCAGATATTTTTGTTGCATTATTTAAATTTCCTTGTATTTTACTGGAATTGTACTTTCGTTACATATTTATCACACAGCCTTTTTCTGTTTAGAATAAAAATGTTCTCTAAATTTTTCAATACATTTTTAGAATCCCTATCAAAGTGAAATAACCAAACCTGAGTTCAGCGATTTGGCAATTTTGTTTCTGTTTTTGTAAACCCTTGCTAACATCATTTATAGCAAGCAATAAAGATCAAGATTTGCTCTTTATTTGAGGATCTTCCGTTTTTTTCCTTAGCTCTACTAATATTTCATAACTTGCCTAAATTAAATCTAACTGCCTTAACAGAATTTCACTGGAATTCCCATTCTATAGCTGAGTATTTGTAAAATGAGATTTGGTATGTTTTTGATCAAGACTTTCCACCTTCAGGCAATAACAATGTAATATATTGAAAATAATGTATATAATCTTTGGGTTGTTCCAGGGAATGACACAGCTATCACCACAGCTGAAACTATTGTGTGTCCTTGTTAAAATTCAAACTGCTGGTCACAGAATATTTCTGTATTTTCAGCTAAACTTCCGGATTGTGTACCTTTTCCTTTAAAATTATGTTAGCATCACTGTCACATGGCTTATTACCCTCAACAATCTTTTAAATCAGTAGCTAAAATTTAACACTGTGTCTTTAGTTAAGGCAAAACCTATATTTTTGGGTGCCTGGGTGGCTCTGTTGGTTAAGCGACTGCCTTCGGCTCAGGTCGTGGTCCTGGAGTCCCGGGATCGAGTCCCACATCGGGCTCCCTACTCAGCAGGGAGCCTGCTTCTCCCTCTGACCCTCTTCCCTCTCGTGCTCTCTATCTCTCATTCTCTCTCTCTCAAATAAATAAATAAATTCTTAAAAAAAAAACCTGTATTTTTCACAACAGGTGTAAAACCAATAAAATACTGCATTTCAAGTTTCTTGTTTTCATCTGATAGTTTAACAATGAGTATTATAATTGTGTGTCATGCAACATGACTTTTGACTCTGCTACAATCTAGTTGAACTGAGTACTATTTGCTTTTTTAAAAATTATGTATATGTTTATCATTTTATTATCCATTAACTTATAATCTCTTTTTAATCCTCCATCCTCATAAATAATCACTTGGGTTCAAATCTCTCTCTCATGTTTGAACATTCTAGCAGCAAATTTTTAAATCATTTATATAAAATCCAAACACATTTTTCAATTTTGATATTACAAATGTTGCATTTGTCAAGGAAGGAGGAAAGGACATACTATATTTAATGAGCAGCGGGGAGGGGCAGAGGAAGAAGGAGAGGGGAAGCAGACTCCCTGCTGAGCGCAGAGCTGGACACAGGGCTGGATCCCAGGACCCTGAGATCATGACCTGAGCCAAAACCAAGAGTTGGATGCTCAACCGACTAAACCACCCAGGTACCCCATAATATTTTTCTTTTAAGAATATCAAATCAGAGGGGCGCCTGGGTGGCTCAGTTGGTTAAGCGACTGCCTTCCGCTCAGGTCATGATCTCAGGGTCCTGGGATCAAGCCCCGCATGGGGCTCCCTGCTCCGCGGGAGGCCTGCTTCTCCCTTTCCCACTCCCCCTGCTTGTGTTCCCTCTCTCGCTGTCTCTCTCTCTCTGTCAAATAAATAAATAAAATCTTTTAAAAAAAAAAGAAAGAACATCAAATCAGAGAGGGAGACAAACCATGAGAGACTATGGCCTCCAGGGAAACAAACTGAGGGTTTCAGAAGGGAAGGTGTGGGGGGATGGGGTAGCCAGGTGATGAGTATTTAGGGCACGTGTTGTGATGAGCACTGGGTGTTGTACACAACTAATGAATTGTTGAACACTACATCAAAAACTAATGATGTACTTATATGGTGGCTAACTGAACATAATAAAACAAAAAAAAAAGAATATCAACCAATATTCCGTATTATTGTTTACTTGTTTTTGTTGACTACTCTTAACTGTTTGCTGCTTATTTACCTCTTCTCCCCGGCTTAAACAATTGTGTGCTTTTTTGTGTGCCTAAGTGACGTTCCTCTTCTGGCCCCAAATACCTTCTTTAGCGAAAGATGATCTTCAAGACTGGTAATAACTGGTATAGAATTAACCTAATACTGTCTTAGAACCTAGGACGTAAAAGCCAGTTCCTACAATTGCTTTCTCCAATTGAAAGGATTTGGGTGTTAAATTAAGTATTATATTTTCTGCCATGGTCATCCAGGATTTGCAATCATTCATTTGGTTGGGACATGAGTTTTAAGGAACCATTCTCCTGCTCTGAGAGGGGACATTTTCCAGAATCAGCCTCCCACAAGCACAGCAAAACCCCTAGGATTTCTGCTTTCCATATCATCATTCTCCTCCCACTGGGGAAACTTCCCGAATGTAATTTTCTTTGTGTCTCCTGGGTAGGCACAGGCTGCATCTACAGCTTCTGAGTTGTAAATTTGATATGAATAATTCCCTTTTACATTCTCATTGCTTTGATCACTAATTAAATCTTCAGCAAGTAAATAATTCATAAGGTCCTGTGTAAAAATATTACATGGAATGGTCCAACCAAAACCTACTCACTTTTATCATTTCTGCAATTTTTAAAGGCTTAAGCAGAGCACTTTTTTGGCAATTCTTTTCAGCTTCTGACTTTCACCCTCCTATTTTATCACAACATTGACTGTATTTATTCTCCATGATAAAAAGAGTAATATAAAATGTAATTCCATGCCCACAGTAAGCACTCCACAGCTATTCTTTTCATTATTTGTTTAACATTTGCTTACATGTTTAGGGACAACCTTATTTTACATTAATAAAAGCATGCCTCTTTCTTCAGGCTTAAGGTATGATATATGCCGATAACAGGTAATTCCAAACCAAACAATTTATTGGGAGAAGCATATTAAAGCATTTTAAATTTGCATAATAAAGTCAATCATTTATATCTAGCAAATGGATTGGGCCAACTTGTCTTAGAATTGTAGCAACTGTAAATGTCAGCATCAAACAGCTGTTCATGCTGGACTCAGGGTTAAAAAATACCATGCAAATAAAATGTTACATTTGCATGTATGGGAACCTAAGTGCGGTATTGTGATTTATAATAAGAAATATATATTTGCTCTTTGTCCCAGTTCCTGGCACAGAGATCTTAAAACCCTTGGAATTTCCTAAGTGATAAGTGTAATAAAAGTGTCTAGATATCCATATAACAAACCCCTTTCAACCACACCAGAGTTTATATTAATGAGATGACTTTTAAAAAGCACCTAAGGGAACCAGCTATGTGATTGGAAGGTTGAACCTTTCAGTCCCACCCCCCTGGCTTCTGGGGATGGGGAGAAAGCCTGAAGATTGAGTTCAATCACCAATGGCTAATGATAATCAACTTGACCTATGTAATGAAGCCACCATAAAAACCCAAAAGGACAGGCTTCAGAGAGCTTTGGGTTGGTGAACACGTGGAGATTCGGGCATAGTGGAATTCTTGAAGAGGGTGTGGAAACTCTGTCCCCCTTCCCACATACCTTATCCTGTGCATCTCTTCTATCTGGCTGTTCCTGAATTATATCCTTTTCTAATAAGCCACAAATCTAGTAAGTAAAATGCTTCTTTGAGTTCTATGAGCCACTCCAGCAAATTAATCAAACCCAAGGAGTGGGTCATTAGAATCTCTATAGCCAATAGGTCAGACAGTGACAACCTGTCACAACCTGCAACTGGTCTGAAGTGGGGAAGAGGGACAGTCTGTAGGACTGAGCCCTTAACTTGTGGGATCTGACCCTGTCTGCAGGTAGATAGTGTCAGGAGTGAGTTGAATTGTAGAAACACCCAAATGGCATCAAGAATTGGCAGTGTGGGCAAAAAAAATCCACACATTAGAGTTGGGAACAGAATTATACTGGGTAACTTGGCACCATATTTCTGATGTGGTCTCCCAGTGTCTGCATGCCCCCTATAGACTGGCACTCAAGCTGGCCCAGACGCCAGCCCGTCACCCCATCCCTGCACCTGGTTTGTCTTAAAGCCCAACCATCTGCAGCCAAGGTCCATAACCCTGTGGTGGGCATGGATCACATCAGCACCCTCCAAAAGCCCATGCCCTTCTGGGACCCATCACAAAACCACTGTTTCTAGTGCCTCCCATCTGGGTGTGGTGTGGTGGGTTGTTGGTTTTTCCAGACCTACTCTGAAACCACTGAGAACATATGCTTCCAGCTCTACCATATCAAAATACCTCAAACTTGCCTTCATGAAAAGGGAGCCTTGTTCCCTCAGCAATCCACGTGTCCCAGAGCTGGGATCTGCCTCCACAAGACACCAAATAGATCAGTCTCATCCATTCAGCGAAACAAAAACCAGTCAAACCAGTTGTTTGGCATCATGTGGACCAAGCACAAATACACTAGAAAACAGATGGCGGCCAAAAGCAAGGGAGTCTGCTTGTTTGCATAAGCTGTGGGCCCTGTTCTGTGCCTATTGTCTGTGGGAGGCCCAGAGCGGGTGAAAGTTCTGGGTAGTCTGACCATTTTCCCCCATCAGAGTTATCATGGTTTTCAACCAAAGAAGCCCTTCAGAATTGTAAGGATGCTCCTATGGTAAGAAAAGTTTCTCTCTGTGTGATCACCTAAGAAACAAGGGTCAATTCCTTCATTTTTGTCTAAGATTTAGCCTATAAGGGGATTTTTTGTTTGATATTTTATGATGAAAGGATCCTAGATAAAAACATGTTTTCTGAAATGCTAATATGCAAACCCTGAACAGCCAGGAGCATTACCTTAGACAAACTTTTCCCCTACCTTCTACCTATTGAAAGGGAGTCAGTCCTAATTCCTGCGGTCACTTTTTTTTTAAAGATTTATTTATTTGAGAGAGAGAGAGAGAGTGCATGCATGTGAGCAGGGGGAGGGGCAGAGGGAGAGGGAGAGAGCCCCACGAAGAGCTCAATCCCACGACCCTGAGATCATGACCTGAGCCAAAACGGAGTTGGATGCTTAATCAACTGAGCCACGCAGGAACCTCTAATTCCTACGGTCTTATTGTCCATTGGTAGCCTCTGTCCTTTGTCCTTCTCTCTACTTCCCTGGCTTGGTACCAGGCATTACTCCTCCAAATGATAGATCTGGTTGATAAATTTTCATGTTGTTTCTTTGAAAAATAATTACATTTCCCCTTACTGTGTGTGTATATGTATATATATAAAAGAATTGAGTACAACTTGCCCATATTTCCTACTGAATTGCCATTCTTGCATACTGGGGTTTTTTTTTTTTTTGAATAGTTATATTCCAAGAGGAAATACTATCCCTAATCATAAATTTACCTTACACCCAATTTATTCCTCCCATTTTTATATTACAGAGTTTTGAACAACTGACAATTTTCTTTTAAAAAAATTGTATCTAGTTTGAGTATTGTGTTCTAAATCTCTATATTCTAAACCACATCCGAATGCCTACAGTGAACATTATATATATTCCCTCTCTGGTTTTTGAGTGTCTCTTTGATAAAGAAAACCTTACCAGAAATATGAAGTAACATGACCACAATGTTTAAACCTGCTGATTTGGAGCTAGCATGAGATGGCTATCCAAGCGGACTGTACAGATTTGGCCTCAATCTTCTCATATTTAAAGTGGTCAAATTCATTATAATTTAGAGATGGTCTTTAAGGTCCTCTCCTGATCAAGCTTTCATTTATTCTTAGTCACTCTGCCTGGACAAAGGCAGCAGGAATCTGCCTGCTTAGTGGGAAGAAATTGACACCAGAGAGGTCCTTGAACTAAGAACAAAGGTCCTTGCTTACAAATATAGCAAAAAGGAAGCTGTCCAGCCCACAGTGATGACCAGCTGGGGAAAGGAGCTGCCCTCCTGTCCGGCCATTCCTCACAGCCACAGGTACCACCACATGTGCACAAACCACACACACACAGAGTATACCCTACCCCTACACACCACACTCACCATGCACCCACAACCCACACACCCTATATATACACACACCACACACACACCATAAGCTCGCACACAAAGAGCTGGCCGTGACCCCTCCTCCTCAGTTTCCATTCTCAGGGGTTGGATTTGGAAATTGCTGAATGAATAAGAAAACAGAAATGGGCTTTGTATGGGGGTCCCTTGGGATCTCACAAGATGTCTCTTTAGGCCTGGGCTGGTTTTCTGCTGTGCGTGGGGAGGAAGGGCTGGGTGGCACCTGGGGATGGAGGCCTCACAAAGAAGGTGCTAGAGAGGACAGAAATCAAGGAGGGGGAGTCAAGCGGGGGGAGGACAGCAGAGGGTGCGACCTGGCGAGTACACCCAGGACCCCAGGGACAAAGGTCTGCAAGGTTTTGCTCCAGACTGGGATGCCCTTTACCCAAACTCAGAGGGCCACCCTGAACCCAAAGAGATGTTGCTGCCTGGATTGGCCAGAGCTGACCATGGCTGTGTGGGTGGGCAAGGGCTGTGTGTGCAAGGGTGGAAGGAGCTAGCTCAGCCCCAGCCCGGAGGCCACAGCCACAAACATCCCACAAATGACCATTTCAAAGAGAGCTTTTTAACACTTGGGCTCTCAAACCTAAAGAAATTCTCCACCCTACAATTTCTAAAAGTAGATCTCATTTGGGCATTTTACAGAAGGTCGAGAAGTCCTGCCACCTACATCAGAGACGTGCAGCTTTCCTTCTCTCCTCTTGCTTTTGAAATGATATCCAAACCCCAGTGGTTTCATTGCCTGGGAGAATGCTGTGCCACACGCAACATCTGCAAGCAGTTAATTTTCCAAATGGGAGACGGTCACCGCAGATGCAGACCTTTTCAAAATAAACACTAAAAAAATATTACGCTGGCAAAAATGAAAGCCCAGAATCCGTGTGAGTGGGTGGGAGGTAGCTGGTGCCAGGACAGGATACGGTTTGTGTAGATCAAAGCTGCATCCTCGCCTGCCTGGCTGCACAAAAGCAAAAGAATTGGAAGTAGAGAACTGCAGCGCAGAGAGGGGACTTTTGCGGGGGGGTATTCCAGCCCTCGCACGGATTGGGAAATTAAAGCCTGGGGCAGGAAGTGAGTGCTTATCTGTGTTGAGACTGGAACCCAGGCCAAGAGCTCTTTGCTCCATGATAAGCCTCGTTTTTATTTGAATATTTCAGCTTTTTCTGTTTGGGGAAAATAAAAGGCCTCTAACTTCAAAAGGTTGCCTTTAACCCCTGCTTGGGGCCCGTTTGGGGTGTTGGGATGTTGAGGACTCTCATCCTGGCCTCCTAAGGGTGGGTGATTCCTCCCCACCACACACACCCCTCACCATGCCCTGCAGCTAGACTGGCAGGCGGTGAGGAGCCAGCACCCTGCAAAGCCCAAGACAGGGGCTCAAGAACTCCATGGCGGGCATCTGCTTCTCATCCGCCTTATGGAAGGAAGCAGCTAAGCTTGCGGATCTGGCATCCCGAGACAAAATAGCCAGGTTGCTGTGCCCAGCAACTAGTCAGGAGGAATTTGGGGCAGGACAGGCTGGAGATCCAAGTGCACCCACATCCTACCAAAGCCACCCCTCACTTCCCCAGACAGGACAACGGTGCCTCTGACCGAGAGTAAAAGGAGGCACAGAGGAGATCCCCAACATGGAGACTGGCAGAGATTAGGCATTCAGGACATCCCAGTTGTTTAGGATTGGAGTTAAATGTAGGAAATTTGAGAAGCCAATGGCACATTGAAGGAAATGTACTGCTCCTGCCCAGGTGACCCCCTGCACCGTGCTAACTAGCCACGAGCTATCAGCAGTTAAAGCCTTATCGCTAGTTTATCCATCTCGCCCCTACAGGAGGAAGCGAGGTTTCAAAAGACAAAAGTTGAATTCAAAAGAAAAAGTGTAGGGAATAGATAAAAAAGAAAAGGACGGAAGGAAAGAATTGTGGACAGCGGGGGCCCTGGGAGAAGAGTTCCGGACCTGGGGGAAAAAAAAATGGGACGCCGTGAAAGTGGGGACTGGGGCGGAGAGCCCGGACACGGTGGCCACCAGGGGGCGCTGCTGTCCTGTCAAAGGCCCCGGCGCAGACAGAGACTCAGTGGGAGGTTTTTCAAAAACTCAAGTGGGCTTCGCTCCCTCTCCGACTCCACTCTCGCCCCCAGACTCTTTCTTCAGGCTTTGAGGTCTCCCTGCTTGGTCCCCTGAGAGTTGTCTCAGAGGACTCTGGAGAGACCCCTTCCTGTGAGTCTTCTACAGTGAGCAACAACGGCCTAGCCAGGCCGCCATGGGACTGATGGAGGCACCAGGTGGAAGTGAAGAGACCTCCCAGATTTGCACCCCATATTTAGGGCCAGGATCCCGTGGGGTGGGAGTAGGAAGGCACCCCTGCCCACGGTTGCCGATGGGGTTAGCACAGGCAGAAGACCTGGCTGGCAGCCGAGGTCCAACTTGCATGCTCTGGGAGCTCTGTTTTCCCAGCATATCCAGGAAGGAAGTGTGCACCCTGGCTCTCCTTGTCAAACAGCAAATTCAGAGGGAACTGGAAAGGTAAGCCAGAGTGTCAGGAGTCCACCTGCAGGGAACCCCGGAGGAGAGGCTGAGGGACCCCTGTGGCCAGGAGCACAGAATCAAGCCTGGGCATTGCATGTTCCTAGGGCCATTTGCAGCAACCCCTGTTCCCCTCTGTCTGAGGCCCAGCACCTGTTGTCTAAAATCAGCCCTTTACTCGCCTCTGGGCAGACACCCTGACAAATTCTATACCCCTCTCAGCTTCTCCATTTTCAGTTCTGCTCCTCAAACACCAAAAGTTTCCATCACTACAACCTTCCTCATGTTACCTTTTCCAAGATCATGGTTTAGCAGATATTAGTTACAGTTCAGGCCCAGTGATGTCTCTCAAGACGATTTTAGGGACACCTGTGTCTTCTGAGACTAACTCACCTCTCAGGATGATTTCTCCACAAACTCATGCTTTCAAAAGGCATTTATTGGTTTGCTCTTGCTTTTTTAGGGGCATGAAAGAGGCAGGCTTAAGGAACCAAGCATGTTGGGACTCTGGGCTGCTTGTTCAGCCTTGGAGGACACCCTAGGGAAGGCACTAAACCCTGCAAGGCAAGCTCAGGGGTGATTCTTGCAGGTGACGCTGGATGGGCCTGACCAAAGGAGACAGTGGCAGAGTCCAGGCACCAGTGGGACCCCAGGCTGTCCATCCCCAATAGGACCCTGCCCAGCATGCTGCTGAGCCCTGGAGAGGCCCCAAGCCTCAGGGAAGAGGGAGCAGGGTCTGGAATACTAGACAAGACTTTGGTCAGATTGTGGATTTGGGAATCTGCTGCTGACGCCACTGGGGGATGGGAATGCATAGGAAATTCTGAAAGTTGCGGGCTGCCTGGCCGACTCTGACACACCCAATCCTCATTTGGATTTGAGCAAAGGAGACTGAGAGCAGGAGGAAGGCACCCAGGAGACTGCAAGTCCTGCCTAAGCCTCTGGATCCCACATCTGAAGACCAGTACTTACTATCAGCTTTGAGCGGTGGTAGCACCGTCGCCTCTGAGGTTTAACCAAGGCACGACTGTTACTGATTGAAACCATGAGACCAAATTCCAGCCCCCTTATCCCTCCAGTGGCAGGCTGAGGCTCCACATCCATTTCCTGCCTTGGTCAGAATTGGCTGCAGAATGGGACATGCCTGCCGGTGGATCCTGCCGGTGGATCCTGCCGGGAGAGGCTGAGGAGGATAAAGGCAGAGACAGAGGGGGATGACAAGGGGAATGAAGCACGGACCTGAGGAGCTAATACCCCTCCCGCCCCATCCAGGCACATGGTGAGGGAGGGCTGGGAGCTCACTGGCATGAGCCCGTCTTGTGGCTGGGATGCTCCGTGGGCATCCCAGCTGCCATTCCCTGCAGGAAGAGGGGCTGTCCTTTCACAGCCGTTTCCCTGACTCCTGAAGGTTGCTGGCTCCAAAGCCGACAGAAAATCAAAGATACACAGGGTATAATTAGAGGGATCCCAGCAAATGTCAGGTTTCACCAAGGCCGTCATATTTTGTAATCAGGACTCAGAAAGGTGAAGCAGCGTTAGAGCTGGCTCGACACAGCAATTCTTGACTCCTGACTTCTTTTCTGACACCAGACTCTTCCAGAAGGTCTCTAAAAGAGGTCAAGAAATAAGTGGTTCTGATCAAAGTATTAAAACATCAGCTTCAAAATTATGACTGGTGAGTAGTCAGTGTGGCCATTTGCAAATAAACACACCACCTTACAGTTTCATTTAGTGTGGTCCTGAGGGCCAGGCCTCATGGAGAGCCCTTACGCACACCTTTCTGTTTCCTCCTCAGTCCCCTCCTTTGAGAAATAAAGCCACGTCCCTGCCACAGAGGGATGCCATGAGGTTGCCATGGTAGGAGATACATGCAGTAATATCCCACCAATCCTGAAACCACTTCTTCAGCTTAGGATCAAGAATAAGGAAGTAGACGAGGCCCCCAGCCAGTGTAGACACCACAAAATCCAGGTTCCAAAGCTCATGCCCTGGGCTCACTGACAGCCCCCTCAGACTCATTCAAATCCTTTTAACTCTTGCTTTTTAAATTGTTCTAACAAGCTTGCCTGCCAGAATATTGTTTGTTTGGGTTTCGTTTTGTCATTATTATGTTGTTTTTTTTTTTTTTTTAATCCATGGGATCTTAAAATCAGCCAACAAATTAGAAGGAAGGTACTGACCTGCTAGCAAGAAGCACACTGAGAATTGCAGAAGTGATTATTATCTGTGTGACGGAGGGTAGCAAAAACACACACATAGGAGGCCCCAAAGCATAAGTCATTTTTGCATAGGACTAAATCGCCACATAAATTTCAGAAGACTTGAAGGTATTACTGTCTGCCTGAATCATTAAAAAAAAGAAGCTCTTCCACCCATCTTTTGATTCTAAGAATAATGGCTCAGCCTCACCAGTTCAAAGGATTTTTACTCCTACAAGTCCATACATCGTGTCAAGTCTATACACCGTTTCTTGGGAACCAGGTCCCCGTGTTCGCATTTCCTCTTCAGATGCACTCCCACACACCCAACAGATGCACTCAGCATTTCCACCTTTGCAGCAGTTAAGAATATGACTGTAAATTAGCACAAGGATTCTTCAGAGAGGGTGCACAGAAACAGTGCATGCAGGATATCGGAGGAATGTCTAAAACACTTGAGAACAAACCTTTTCCAAGCTCCCATAAGCAGTTTGGAAGCTTCTATTTATCTACAAATAACTGACATGCTCCAGATAATCTTTCTTCCCTGTTTATGAAAAGAGGCTCTAAGAGCCCCTCTAGGCCACTGTTGAATGATTGAACGAATGAATGGATGGGTGGTAAATAAATAAACCTGGACACATAGCTGAAGTTATTTGAAAATAACAAATCCTCTTTCTTTAAATATAGCCCAATGCAGACTCCCACTGGTTCACACGTTTCTCCCAAAGAATCTACATCAGTAAGACCTGACTGTGTTCATATTTATACATTTTGGATCATTTTTGCTGCTTATATTCTAGAATAACATCCAACATTCAGATGAAAAGCCAAGAGTCCATCCATTTAGGTTTCTAAGCATCCAGATGGCTGGCATCAATAGATGTGAGCATTGTGTATCCATTCATTCAACAAATATTTATTAAGTGCCTGCTCCATGCCTGGCTTTCTGTTAGGCCCTGAAAACCTCAAACTGAGCAAGATTGATTATTCAGTCAATTTCACAAAACCACATCATCTTGAAGCAGAAGGAAGAAAGCAACCGTGCGTATAACCTGCTCCGTGCCTAGCACTGTTTTGGGCACCTTCACACGATACCACCTTTTGTTTCAAGACAACTCTTGAAAGGAGGTATAACCATAAACAGGTGAAGAAACTGAAACTCAGAGAGGTCATGTAACTTGTTCAAGCCACACGGCTACCAAGAGTCAGAGCAAGAACGGCAGCCCATTGCTCTGCACAGCCCAGTGAAGGGGCCTGTGGTGGGAGGCAGAGAGCAGAGTGGACTGCCTCCCTTTGCTGCATCCCTTCCGGAAAGTGGCAAGCTCTCCTAAGTCTTAGTTTTCTCATCTATCTAATGCGACCACCATGCCTCTCTCCGAACTCAGCTGTGGGAATCAAAGGACATAATAGATGTAGGGTCTCCTGGCTTTGGATCCGACACACACAGGTACTTAGCAAATGTTTATTACATGGGTGGGTCCGGTCTCCAAACCCCCTGGCACTCTCACCTCCCACCCTCTACGCCGGTGTCCACTGAGAGCAAGCATCCCCAGTCACTTCCAGAAGTGGGCAGCTCAGGACTTCCTGAAGCACTCTGTTCTGGAGTCAGAGGGCCTTGCTCACGTGCATCCTCACGAGCACAGACCGGAGCAAGTGTGGAGAAGACACGGGCCTCACCCAGGAGGAGACAAGCTCTGTGTACAGGAAGCATTAGAGAAGGCTCAAGGTGCCTCATCTTCAAGAACAGGAACGGGAAGTGGTGGAGAGGAGGCGGACTCTCTCTTCCTTCCTAGTCTCCACTCTGTCCATCCCAAGGAGAACCTGAGCTGACCCCCAGGCCAAACTTCCTGGATGAGGGTGGCCGGGCCTCCCCCTTGATCCTGATGCTCCCAGAGCTGACACTTTGTTCTCTCCATTTCCCTCCCCTGACTTCCCAGTCCCAGTCCCCTGTTGAGCTATTTTCTCATGTGACTCCTAACCCAGCCAGGTATCTCCTGGCCTTGTGACTGACCAGTCTTACTCTAATGTTCTGAATCTAAACCACCATGAAAAAATAATAATAATAATTTAAAAAGACGATTCTGTAACCATGTTAAATCAGAGTCAGAGAGAGCAACGTCCCACACACTACACAACCCACCACTCTACTTATCCTGGAAGTGTGAGGTGTTAAAAGTCTAAGCTCTCGAATCTGGCCTTTTGAATTACATTCCAGCTCAACAGCTTGTAACTGGTGAACTTGGGCAAGTTAGCTAACCTCTTTAAGGCTTGATTTTCTATTTGTAAAATAGATCCCCCTCTTAAACGGTTGTAGGACAGAACAGAGGTCAGTAAACTAATGGTCCGTAGGCCAAATCTGGCTCACCGCCTGTTTTTATGAAGGCCTATGAGCTAAGAATGGTTTTTACATTTTAAATGGTCGGGAAAAAAATCAAAAGAAGAATATTTTGTGATAAGTGAAAGTTACATGAAATTCAAATTTCAGGGTCCACAAATAAAGTTTTATTGGAACATAGACACAAACAGTTGTTTATTGCCTATGGTTGCTTTTCTGCTGCAACGGCAAAGTTGAATAGTTGCAACAGAGACATGATAGCCCATAAGCATAAAATATTTACTATCTAGTTCTTACAGAAAATGTCTGCCAATCCCTGGTAAAGAGAAGCCAAAGAAAAGCCTGGAAGTGCCTGCAATAGTAAACACCAAAAAAACGTCAGCTATTGTTTTCTCGTATTACCATCTAGCTCCCATTTGCCTTTGGAGATACATTCCCAAGTGATTCCAAAGGTTTTCTGCGCGTTTTTAAATCTGCTGCATAATATACGTTCCCTGTAGAACGTATATAGTGGTATCTAGTTCTAACTGGTATTATCAACACAGAAGGCATTGCCCTGACCTCACAGAAAGATGATGGGAGAGAGGTCCCATCCTCCCAAATGTCATCCTCTGGACTTTTCCTTATTGGAATACACAGTGGAAGGGCTTAAAATAGAAGCAAGTAATAACAGTCTCCAGATTTCCTTGTATCAGGGAACACTGAACAGAGAAAGCACCTTAGAAATTCTCTGATCCAATTGCCCCCGCTTTATAAGGAATCTGAGCCTGGACGAAGTTAAGGGACTTAGCCAAGAGCAATCAACTCTCTTTGGCTACCCCACCCCCGTCTTGGTGCCTTTCCTGCGTTATGCTGTTCTCTGCCCTTCCTCCCGTAGTGTGCTTCCTTTCCCTTTGACTTCGTATTTTTGGCTCAGATGACACGTCCTGACTATCATATGATGTGACCTTGAAAAACAGTTTATGTGTAGGCCCTAGTTTATTAGATGTTAATACTCTCAAAAGCAAATCAAATCCATTTTTTAAAAAAAATTTTAATTGAGGTAGGTATAATTGCTATATAACATTATATAAGTTTCAGGTATACCACCTAATGATTTGATATTTGTATGTATGGTGAAATGAGCATCACAATAAGTTTAGTTAACATCCATCATCATACATGGTTACACGTTTTTTTTTTTCTTATGAGGAGAACTTTTATAATTAACTATTATCAATTCTCAAAACATGCAATACAGTATTATTAACTAAAGTCACCATGCTGTACATTACATCCCCAGGATCTGTTTGTTTTATAACAGGAAGTTTGTATCTTTTGACCCTCTTCACCCATTTTACCCACCCCTTAGCCCCCCTCAAATCCATTTTTAAAACAAAGGAGCACCTACCCAGCCCAGGCTTGACATCCATTCCCAAGCAAATACAGGCTCCTTAATGCCCCTAATCAAGATCTGTCCGTGTTTAACCAACCTCCTCACAGGGTCCTGGCAGCAGCTTCACTCCACCCACCTTCCAAGCCTCCAGAACAGGTGAGAAAAATGAGAAGACCCTTCCGGGGGGGCGGTCGGATTTGGCCCTCACAGCCCACCATTCACACAGCGGAACAGAAAGGGCATTCACTTTCCTCCTCTGTGTCATGATACCAACCGAAATTACCTTTAAATGAGGAAGAAAGTCATTATTTAATCAATAGGATTGCGTCAATTGAGGAAAATCTGTCTCCAGTGTAAACAAGCAGAACGTCTTTGCGCTCTATGAAAACAAGGTTAAATTACTTGCAGATCCGGCGACGAGAGACGTGTAGGAAGTGAACCTGAAGCTGACACGTTCAAGGTCTGGGAACTGAAAATAATAGGAATTGTTCTGATTTTTCCAGTGGAATCGAGCAAGAGATGGGCCTGCCTCTTTGCAGACCCAAGGATCCCTATGCCTTACCCCTTCTTTTGAGGAGGAGGAGGAGGAGGAAGAAAGCAAAGATAATGACAAAGAGAGATGAGAACAAACAAAGGTTAAATGAAAGGTGGGCAGCTGATCCCTCCAGAGCTGGCCACTGTCACTGACCTGCAGTGGGCTGGTGTTGGGGAGAGAGTGGCATTTAAAATGAGGCATGATCATGTCCCTCCAGTGCTTTCTGCTCACAGCCATTCCTTTGCTCCACAAACTCCATTCAGCAGATCCTATCGAGAATAAATTATTATAATGGTGGCTAATGTGTATTGAGTGTCCGTGCCAAGCATGCTGAGCCCTCGATGTGTCTTGTGCTCTTCAATATTCACAACAGCCTTAGAAGGAAGCTGCCATGGTCATGCCTATTTCACAGATGAGGGAGAGGGCAGTAATAGCTGGAAAATGGAGGGGGCAGTTCTGCTTGGTTCTGGCGCCTATTGTCCTAACCGCCCAGTCCAGGGTGCCCATCCCTGTGCTGTCACGGGGATCCATACAAACCAGACCTGCTCTCCGGAAGTCCCCACAGCCACAGAGAAAAGGAGACAGAGCATTTACTCTTGTTCAGGGAGGGGCTTAGCTTGTTCTCAGAGTCTCTGGCTGAGCAGCCTCCTGCCTGCTTCTGTCCCAGGCCTCCTTCCCTGTCCGTGTTGCCTCGTTTGACCACCTCAGAAGGAGCCTCTCCGTGGTCAGAGTGATTTCTGTCACAGCTGAAGGCATCTAGATGGTGAGGGCTAAGTTCCCTGGTCCCTGACAGAACTTCTTTGTGAGAATTTGACCTTCAGGTATCTCTCACCAACTCAGGGGACTATGCAAGCGGCTGAGTGAAAGTCACTGATGTGCTCCCTTCAGAACACACAGAACCACAACCAAATAAATGTTTGCTCTGGACTTTTCGAAAGCCAGATTCCATCACTTTTGTGGTAAATTCTGTCTAAAGGTTATTCCCGAGTCTCCTCCCACCCTTCTACCTACCCCCGCCCCTCAGCTCCAATTCTGAAGAGTTCCCATGTGTGGTTCATAACTGACCTTCCTTCCATGACTGTATCCTTTATGTGTCCATCAGGAAAAGACAGTCACCCCAGGCCTAGGCCCTGGGTCCCCCTAACAGGGATCTGACGTGGCCTAGGCTGAGGGGCCTCTTGGCCTCCTCTGGTGAGACTCTGGGGTGCTGGCTCTCTCGCCAAGAGAGCAAGAGTTTCACGTTAAAAAAAAAGAAAAGAAAAGAAAAGTGAAATGAAACATGTTTGACCTGGGAAGAAACAGAAGACCTCTCAAGTTGCCAAAGTGACGAATTAGACAGGGAGGCAGAGCAAATGTGAACTCCTGGGGAGTCCGTCAGAAGGAGCCCAGATGGACTAGATTCAGCCGAGGTGGTGGGGGGAATGGAGACAGGATGATTTATCCAGGCTGGGTGGGGGGACCAGTCGGAGCGTTCAGCAGAGCTAGACACAGCCCACCCTTCGGACCCCATTTATCGAACTCATCAACTTTAGAGCCACATTACCTTCAAGTGGGCAGGAGAGCAGATACTGGTGCTGTCACAGGCCCGGCTGGGGCTTGCACAGCATGATGACAGATGCCAAAAACAAAGGGGAGGGGAGAGGGCCCTTCGGAGACCACAAAAGAGCCTTTATAATTATGCCCCTTCCCCTCTCTGGAGCCTGCCTCTCGCTCTGCTCTGGCTCTCGCTATCCCTCCCTGCCGAGGTGCCAGGCTGGCTGCAGGGGTGCCGTCCTCCCGGATGCGATGCGCGGGGCAGCTGCCTAGCACGCGTCTATTAATAACCGAGCGTGGACCTGAAGGCAGCTCTTCTGGCCTGCCTCTCTTCTCCGCTCTCCTCCAGGCTAAATAGCGGCAATCCCTTTAACCTTTCTTCACGGGCCCGATTTTCCATCCCTTTAATCATCCCTGTCACTTTCTGCTGGACAGCCTCCACTCTCACCACATCCCTCCTCCAGGGTGGAGACTCGGAGCCAACTGGCATAATGGGCCTCCTGCCTCAAGAGCTGCTCCTTCTCCTCTGCACTCCAGCCCCCCAGGCTGAGTTACTGCCACTCAGGACACAACTAGAGAGCTTTCCTCCCCACATGGGTGTTCCCCTTGACCAGAACGTCCCTAACATCCCAGGGTCTCCTCTGAGGGGTCCGCACAGGTCTCTTCCCCTCCATTCCACTGCCCTGCCCCACCACGTCTAGACCCCAGCCTACCCTGTGGACCCTGAGAACAGCCCCCCAGCCAGCTTCCCTGCCTCCATTTGCCCCGCCCCCGCCAAAACAGTTAAAAGCCCGCTTTAGAAATAATTTTTTAAATCAAATGTCATTTTTATCATGTCCCCCTGCTACTCTAGAGCCCTCAGTAGCTAGCTCCCTGTTGCTTTTTGATATAGCAAATGCAAACATTTACCAGATTCTGGGTCCAGAGTTCTCTCCCCACCTCCTTCTCTGCCTATGTACAGATCCTCATTCAAAAAGCTTTCCCTAGTTAGTCTTCTCACTCTGGCTTCACCTTTACCAGCCACCCATCCCCACAAAATCTTGTTAGATACTGTTTTGCGTGTATTGATATATATATATATATATATATATATATATATATATATATATATATATATATATATGGGCTAGGGCTCTTTGACAGAAAACAACTCTGACTGGTTTAAGGAACAGAAAAGTCTAGTTTGGAAAGGAAGGCAGAGTTGGCAGAATTAAAGACAGGGCTGAACCAGGGGCTTAGGAAACAACAGAAACAGGGGAGCTCTGAGATCTTTCTAAAACACTGTCATCAGGTAATCAGCTCCAACTGTCTTCCATCCTTATTAATCTTTGCTTAACATTCAGAGTTTCAGGACCTAGGATCTAGACAAGTTTTGTGACCATGGTAGGGAGTCCTGTGATTGGCCACCCCCCAGAACAACACAGAGTGGGGAGAGTTGCCAGATTTCACAAATAAAACTATAAAATGCCCGGCTAGGTTTGCATTTCAGATAAACAATGCGTAACTGCTGTTATAAATGCAGTATTTCCTGAATTTGTCTTCCCATTCTTGCCTTCTGCCAGTTCCACTCTGTAGCTCCCAGGTAGGTAGGCATCCCCTCAGACCTGTGCCCGCCTCCCCTCTAACTGCCACAATACCTGGCTGTACCTCACCCCTAACACCTTTTTTCAGTCCATCCTCAAGGTGGCTGTGGATTTTACTTCTTTCACTTTAATCTTAGTAACCCAGCTTATAGCACCTCCAAACTATACATTAACTGACACAAATAAAAAGACTAATGAACTCTTTGGCAATCATTATTATTTATTTCCTCTTCACCTCTATTGAGGAAAAAACAACTTTCTTGGCCGTCTCTCTTTTGCCAGATACTTTGAAAACAGCCCTAATGATATTGAACATTCTGTGTAACTTCTTACAGCTTCACGTGCATTTTCACATTCATGATTTTATTCAGTGTCATAAATTATCGTAATTAGTGAGCTCAGTGGTCAGTTGGCCCCAGGAATACAGTCTCCCATTTCTCAGAAGAGAAATGAAAACTTTGAAAGGTAGATTATCAAAACGAGTGTGGATTCCAAGTTGTCTGATCCAAGGCTTAGAGCGACGTGTTCTTTCCTCGACATCAGGGGTTAGCAAACCTTTTCTGTAAAGGAGCAGATAGTAAATATGTCAGGCTTTGTACACCATACGCTCTCTGTCACAACGACTCAGCTCTGCCACTGTAACACGAAAGCAGTCACAGTTGATACATAAGTGAATGGATGGATGTTCCAGTAAGCCGTATTTACAGAAAAGGTCACCGGCCATATTTAGCCCACAAGCTGCAGTTGGCTAACTAACATCTCCTATGCACAACACAGTAAGCACTCTTTAATCTTTATGAGTCTATTGAAGTTTGCCTCCAATTAGGATGCCATGACTTTGACCTGCATCAGTATTAGATCATTCTACTAATTTTCTCTCTCCTTACCTCTTAAGTGTCAGTATTGTTTGGACGATAACTGGCTTGGCTCCCCACTACCCCCTTGATCCCTCCTACACCATGGCAAAGTTTTGGACCCTTGTGCTGTGAACATGCCCAGCTAAGCCCATCCCTCCTCCCCTGGATCCTTCTTTACCTGCATGTGAGATCAGTTCTGACAGGCCTTGTGAGGAAGCATCTTTCTGGGACAGAGCTTTCCCTGAGGCCCCCAGGATTAACCAGGATAAACCATCCTTCCAGCTTCCCCTCACTATGGGTTTCATGTGCCTCCTCTTTGGTCCTTTTCCAAGTTTGTCCCCAGGAAACTAATGTACTGGAATGGTAACTCCATGACAGTTCTTCCTACAGCCCTCTTCAGCGCTGGTCTATGGAAGACAGAGACTCTTTAGTCCATCTTCTGCCTTCAGAGTGGGAAGACCAGCTTAAATGCTCCTCCCAGAGAGAACAGGAACTCCCTAAAGCAAACCAGCTAGTTTGGCTTGTACCTCTTCCCTCTTATAGATCTGGGACAGTGAGAGGTGGGGACTGTGTGTAAACAGCATTCTCCTGGGCTTAGATGACTGGGATTGCAAATCCTCCGGCGTGGTGATGGCCCACCTGGAACCAGATTCTGTGTCGTAGGAGCCAATGGGAAGGGACTGATACCTCACTGAAACATCTGAGGTTTTTAGGTGGGCTTCTAGGTGCATGTGTGCGCACACACCAGCCATAAAGTCCAAAGAGATTCTAGAGATCATGTTGCCCAAACCCCTCATTTACAAATAAGGGAACTAGAGCCCTGAGAAATCACCTTAGTTTTTCATGACACCAGGGGATAAGGAGCCACATTGTCTTTATAAACCATAGCCGTAAAGATGATGATGAACTTGATCAGTGAAACTGAAACATGTAACTATAAAGCTTTCCTTGAATATCAATATATTTTATTTTAAATAGGAAGCAGAGAATGTGCTCAGCCCGGCATAGCCCAAAGCCATGCTGAGATCAACATTTTCAGAAATAATTGAGATTTGGCCTTCTGAAAGCTTCCATGTGTTCCAAAGGTGGAGTTCCCCTGGGAGCATCAACAATCCCCTCCAACTTTCTTCATAAAGTTCTCTTGACCTTCAAAAGGGTCAAGAGAAGCAACAAAGGGTAGAGAGTACAAGTAACACCTGGGATCTGAATGCCCTGGCTCCACCATTTAGAAGCTGTGTGACCTTGAGCAAATAATTTATTTTTCTAAGCCTCGTTTCTCATCTGTAAAAGAAGTATAACAATAGTACTTATCTCAAGGAGATGATGTAATAATTAAATGAGATAATGGATACAGAGTGTCTGGCACAGGCTGACTTAATAGCAACTATTCAATAAATATTGACTAATGTTGCAATGTTGACACCTCAGGCTTTTTGCCTAAAGCCCAACTCTGATTTTGAGTTGACCACTCTGCCTACTTTTCCGACTGTGTAACAGGCATAATAATTTAGCAGGAGAGATGGATAACTGAAGTTAGTTATGACCTGGGAAAACAGATCTGGCTCCTTGCCCAGACCACAATCTGGCCCAAATGACCTCCAGGCTAAGAGACAAGGTGCCTTTCTGAGCTGAGTCCCCTCTGAGGGGGTGGCCTCCAAGCCAGGACTCAGGTTCCCTGGAAGAAGCAAGGCAGAGAAGCTCAGAGAAATAGGGAAATGTGAACAAGGCTAATGCACAGTTTTCTTTGTGGACAATCTTTCCAGCATGATTTTAGAGTCAAATTGTGTCATCCCTATCCTTTGAAAGTCTGCAGGATGAGGGCAAGGAAAACCAGGGAATTCCTACAGCACAAAGATGAAGGGTCAGGACAGATCCTGGATAACAGTCATGCTTCAGGAATACCTCAATAGACCAGACAGTACTATTTGCAGCATCTCCAAAACCATCTAAAAAAAAGAAAAAGAGAAAAAGCAGACCACCTAGAACTTCATTGTTTCTGGTGATAGAAGAAATGTGCTAGACAAAACAACGCTTTCTCCTTTTCCCTGGGTTACTTGGCAGGAGCAGAAAACTTCTGACAAGAAGTTCCAGAAGGGCTTGATATTGGGTTTGAAAAGTACAAATTCCCACAACAATCAGTGACTAAAGTAGCAATATTTTAGCCTTTCACAGGAATCTGGTTATTATTACCATTAATGCCAAGTATCTTGTTTCTATTCTTTTTGATTTAAGGTAATTTTCTTTGTAAAAGGCCTGCTTTGTTAAGCCCTACACGGTTACCTTGGCTTTGAGAGAAAGAGAAGTGGGCATGGTGGGACAGTATCATGTTATACTGAAACTTTAGAGGGCCTGGTTGTGAAGACCCCCTTTGTTTCTGCTCTGAACCTGATGCAGTTCTCCAGGCTTCATGTTCTAGTTCAGGGCACTAATCTCAGCAATGTACGGTCTGATGATGGTATCTCTACTTGAACATGATCGTACCCAAGGAAGGTCTCCAAAAGGCTCTACCTACCTCATCAGGCCTGGCTATGACCTGGCCAAAGGAGACCCAAGTCAATGTTCACATCGAGAAAGTGACCCCGTGACTCAGGGTCCATCTTGTAGACAATGAAGAAGGACAGAAAGTGACCCCGTGACTCAGGGTCCATCTTGTAGACAATGAAGAAGGACAGATAGCAAAAAGTGAAATATCTAGCTCAGTGGCAATTTTGCCCCCCAGGAGACATTCAACAATGTCTGGAGACATCTGTGATTATCACAACTTTGGGGGATGGAGGCCAGAGATGCTACTAAACATCCTATAAAACGCAGGACAAGACCCACAACAAAGACTTATCTAGCCCCAAATGTCAGTAGTGCTGACACTGAGAAAGGCTGAGACAGAGACACAGAAAGCCCTGCATGGGCTGGGCCCTGCCTACCTCCCTCTCCATATTTGCCCTATTCCCACTCACTCCCTGAACTCCAAGCACACAGTCCTTCACTGTACTGTGTTCCCTTGGCATATTCTTCTCCCTCTGCCTGCCAGGCTGTACCCTCTCATTCCATCTAGTTAATACCTTCTCACCCCCCAGATCTCGTCCAATAGATACTTTCTTGGGGAGCCCTTTGAACAAGACTAAGTTAAGTTCCCCATTACATGCTCTCTCCCTTTATTCTTTCTTTTTCCAAGGGTTTTCAAAGTGTCTTTGTGGCTTTTTCAGAAATCCCCAAGCTCTTTTTCTCTTGGCTCTCAAATGTCTGGGCTACCAGCACTAACTGCAGCCAAATGGCTAGTGTTTGAGTCCCCACTCTGGCATGTTCTAGTTGTAGGACCTTAGACAAGTCACCTACCACATACTTGAGTCATGCTTACCTCCAACATGAAGCCAATACCTGTACCTAGCTTCTAGGGACGCCATGAGGATTAAATGAGAGATTAGAACAGTGTCAGGCCCATTGTGAGTACCCATATGGAAGTTTGCTGTAATTATTACTTTAAGAATTGAAAACTGCTTTTCTGAGACATTGAGCTCTATAAGAGAGAGATGCAGTATTTTCTCTTCCCAGCAGCATGACCCTCACACTACCTTTTCTCTACTCAAGGAATCAGAGCTCAAATCATTTAAGGCAGGAGGGGGTCAAAGTCAATGCTTTGTGTTTACACATAAAGCAACTGAGACCCAGAGGGGTTAAGGGATTTGGAAAAATCACATGGCAGGTTTCTTTCTACCTGATCAGTCTCTCAGTCTCTCTCTCTCGCTCCCTCTCTCTCCTCCTCCTTCCCTCCCTCCCACCCCTACCAATCATCTCTCCTCCCCAGCCCCCCTGTGAGGTGATAACTGGTATGATTCCGAATCTGCACTAAATGAATATCCCATAGCAACTATCTCCATCAGACTACAGTTCCCTGCTCCCCAGCCTTTCTACAAAAGACCTGGGGGTTATAAAATCCAAGCTTATCAGAGCAAAGCACACCAAACAGAACACAGCAACGTTTTTAATCAGAGATTTAAGGTGCTTACCCAACAGCCTAAAAAAGAAAATCTAGACCTAACCAAAAAAAAAAAAAAAAGGAGACCAAGGGCAAATAATAACCTAAACAAATTAAGAGAACACTGAAGCAGTCTCCTGAAGTTTTCGGCCATTACATCATTGATCATGAGACAGGGCTGGGGAATGTCTCCCCAGGGCTTCACGAGCAGGGCCATATCTCTTTTGTTTTAACTCCCTCAAAACCTATTTGACTCTTTGACACCCTCCCAGCCTCTCATGGCTGTTCTTATTCTTTTTCCAGTCCCTACAGGTTTTTGTAAGCTCACTCTTTGCCAACCCTCCAGTGTTTTAGCCCAAATTGTCACTAGGGCCTTAGACCTCACGGAGAGCAGTATGGCATCCAGACTATGGAGGACAACAGCCTCTGACCTCTTGGTCTGGCCACACCTGGGGAACCCAGCTCTGTTGGGGGTCCTACTCTTTAGGAAGGACACGAACAACCTGGAACAGCATGAGAGAAGAACAAGAGGGCAGAGAAGACCTAGGAAGGAGCACAAGAGCTTCCACAAACTGAAGGGCCTTTCAGAATGAGCTAATGTGAACTTCTGATTCCTCTACAAATCCATTCTGGTAAAACATAGCAAAAAACAATTATAAATATAGCTAAGCTCAGAAATATAAAGCAAAATCTCTGCGTACCAGGAAAGAAGAAAGAAAGAAAGAGAGAGAGAGAGGGAGGGAGGGAGAGAAGAAGGAGAGGAAAGGAGAGGAGAGGAGAGGAGAGGAGAGGAGAGGAAAGGAAAGGAGAGGAAAGGAGAGGAGAGGAGAGGAAAGGAGAGGAGAGGAGAGGAGAGGAAAGGAAGGAAAGGAAGAAAAGGGGAAGGGAAGAAAAGAAAAAAGAAAAGAAAAGAAGGAACTTGTAACCAGAGTGGCAAGGTTCAGCTGACACCTTGGTGGTCCAGGGAGATATTGACCCAAATATTGGCCCTAATGGCTAGAGGCTGGGGTTTAAATGCACACAAAAGAGCAAAAGATGGGGCGCCTGGGTGGCTCAGTTGGTTAAGCGTCTGCCTTCAGCTCAGGTCATGATCCTGGGGTCCTGGGATTGAGTCCCACATTGGGCTCCCCTGCTCTGCTGGGAGCCTGCTTCTCCCTCTGCCTCTGCCTGCCACGCCCCCTGCTTGTGCTCTCTCTCTCTCTGTGTCAAATAAATAAATAAAATCTTTTTTAAAAATTAAAAAGATAAATAAAAAAGAGCAAAAGATGGAGCTTGGAGGCCTTCTGATGGAGAATCAAGAATGAAGTGGAGACCCCAGGAGGATAGGTGCTTCCATTAAGCCTTCCTCCCATGTCCAGGGAAACCCCAGTGATGTGTGCCTCATTCCAGGGTTGCTGGTAGAGAAATAAAACTACCCCCGAGAAACAAATCCTCAAATCAGCACTGAACACAAATGTGTTCTCCAAATCTATACTCCTTACCTGATAGATTAATCAGGATTCTCCAGAGAAACAAAAATAATAGGATGTGAGGGTGCCTGGGTGGCTCAGTCGTTAAGCATCTGCCTTCGGCTCAGGTCATGATCCCAGGGACCTGGGATCGAGCCCCGCATCGGGCTCCCTGCTCGGCGGGAAGCCTGCTTCTCCCTCTCCCACTCCCCCTGCTTGTGTTCCCTCTCTCGCTGTGTCTCTCTCTGTCAAATAAATAAATAAATAATCTTTTAAAAGAATAACAGGATGTGTATAGACAGAGAGAGATCAGTTTAAGGAATTGGCTCAGGTAATTGTAAGGATGGGCAAGTCTGCAATTCGCAGGGCAGGGCAACAGGCTAGAGGCCCAGGGAAATGTTTACATGGCAGCTTGAGCCAAAGGCAGTCTGGAAGCAGAATTTCTTCTTCCTCAGAGGACATCAGGTTTTTTCTCTGAAGGCCTTCAACTGATTGGGCGAGGCCCACTCCCAGTATGGAGAGTGACTGGCTTTATTCAAAGTCTACTGATTTAAATGTTAATCTCATCTAAAACTCACAGAAACATCTACACTGCTGTATGAGGAGAAACTGGGTGCCATGGCCTAACCAAGTTGACGCATAAAATTTGGTTTGTGAATTGCCAACCAAAAAGTCAATAAAAGAATTTGTCCCGGACTGCCCCCTGGAGTGGAATAAATGGAAAACTCTGCAGAGAACCCTCCTTATCCCAAGAAAGAAACAGCTGAAGATGTCATCACAAACAAAAGTCACAAACCCCCACAGGGAACACTGGAAGACAAGTAAGAGGATTATCACCTCAAGAATTTAAAATAAAAGAACAATTGGAAATAAACCATAACATGTTTAAAATGTTAAATAAAAGCATGACTAGAAACCATAGGGAATAATAAAATACTGTTTAAAAAAAGGAATTTGAAAAAAAACTTCTAGAACTTCTAGAAATAAAAGATACAAAGGATAGAGTAAACAGCAAATTAGACAAAACTGAAGAGAGACTCGGTCAAGAAACGGATCTTAGAAAATTATCCAAATCGCCTCATTAACAGAACACAAGACCTTTCTCCATCCTCATTACTTAAGAAATTCCAAGGGTTTTAGAAGCTCTGTGCCAGGGGATGAAAACCAAATATATATTTCTTATTATAAATTGCAATATCACAGCCACCAAATGCAATCCTAAATCTCACAGCATGTTAAAAGTTTAAGGATAACCACTAAAATAAGAGAATCTGAATATATATAACTTTTAAAACAGTATAAGATAGAATAAGAACACTCAGTCAATATAATTAAAGGCAGGACGGAAGTGGTAAAAAAACAAAACAAAACAAAAAACAAAACAGGACCAAAATGGAGATGCTTGCGCTAAGCCCCACATCACCAAACCAAGACTCAGTTACAGCTTCAGCTCTCCAGGAAACGGAATTTTAAACTGGTCAGTGAGGAATCATCTGATCAGCACTAATTAAGTAATCTTCCTGATAGATCCCTGCCATCCCCTAAAGGAAAGTAACCTGGCAATAACCAACCTACTTTCTTGCCTGGTATAACTTCCTTGTTCCCGCTCCCTTCTGACTATAAGAGTCTTTGATTTTGTACAGCTCCTCGGAGCTCCTTTGTATCATAGGTTGGATGCTGCCTGATTCGAATAGATTTTTGTTCAAATAAATTCTTTTTTTTTATTTATTTATTCATGAGAGACAGAGGAGGAGAGAGAGAGAGGGAGAGAGAGAGAAGCAGAGGGAGAAGCAGGCTCCCAAGGAGCAGGGAGCCCAATGCGGGACTTGATCCCAGGACCCTGGGATCATGACCTGAGCCAAAGGCAGACGCTTAACCATCTGAGCCACCCAGGAGCCCTTGTTCAAATAAATTCTTAAAATTGTGGGGGCATCTGAGTGGCTCAGCTGATTAAGCCTCTGACTTCAGCTCAGGTCATGATCTCAGGGTCCTGGGATGGAGCCCGAGTGGAGCCCCATGTGGAGCCCTGGGTAGTGTCAAGCCCTTCATCGGCCTCTGGGATCAGCAAGGAGTCTGCTTGTCCCTCTGCCCCTCCCCCCTGCGTGTGCACTCTCTCTCTCTCTCAAATAAATAAAATCTTTTAAAAAGTTTCTTAAAATTTTTAATAAGCCTCAATTTATCTTTTAACTTAATGAGGCAAAGAAGCTAAGAGGTTAAAACAAAAACATTAATATATTGATATATACCAGAAATAACTGGATTCCAATAATAAATACAAATGAAAAGGATTAAAACCCCTGATTAAAATATAGAAATGGTAAGATTGAATATGAAATTCAGTTTTTTGCTTTATCTGATAGACACACAGCTTTTTTTAAAAAAGATTTTATTTATTTATTTGAGAGAGAGAGAGAGAGCACAGAGGGAGAGGGAAAAGCAGGGTCCCCGCTGAGCAGGGAGCCTGATGTGGGGCTTGACCCTGAGATCATGATCTAAGCCAAAGGCCGATGCTTAACTGACTGAGCCACCCAGGTGCCCCTAGACATACGGCTTTTTGCTTTTTCTGTGTTTCTTCTAGAACACAGAAAGATTGAAAGCAATGAAATTAGAAAGAACCCACCAAGGAATCATAATCCAAAAGAACAAGTGATGAAGCAATATTAAAGTCAGAAAAAATAAAGGAAATGTTTACAAAATAAGAAAAAGAAGAATTCTCCAGGAAAATAAACAATTTTAAACTTGGATATACCTAACAACATAGTCTAAAAATGAAAGAAGGAAAGAAGGAAGGAAGGAAGGAAGGAAAGAAGGAAGGAAGGAAGGAAGGAAGGAAGGAAGGAAGGAAGGAAGGAAGGAAGGAAGGAAGGAAGGAAGGAAAGAAGGAAGGAAGGAAGGAAGGAAGGAAGGAAAGAAGGAAGGAAGGAAGGAAGGAAGGAAGGAAGGAAGGAAGGAAGGAAGGAAAGAAAGAAAGAAAGAAAGAAAGAAAGAAAGAAAGAAAGAAAGAAAGAAAGAAAGAAAGAAAGAAAGAAAGAAAGAAAGAAAGAAAGAAAAAGAAAGAAAAGGAAGGAAGGATGCAAGGAAGAAGAAAGGATGGATGGAAGGATGGAGAGAATTGCCAAATTCACCATCAGAGTGAAAGACTTTATCTGCAAGCAGGCTGAGGCAAATGAGGGGAAATTACAGAAAGGAAGGACATGGACTCAACCTACACAGGAACTTTTTATTTTCAGAAATGTCCAAAATTGAAATGGGCTGCCTGGGGAGGGAAAGCTCCAAAAACATGGAGGTTTTGCGGAATCTGCACGACACTGAATGAGGCTATTGCTGGAATTTGCCAAAATCGGACACATCGCTCCATGAGGGCAGAAACTGTGTTTTGTTCACTGCTGTATACCCGATGTCAAGAGCAGAGCTTGGCACAGAACTGCCATCAGTAGGGGGTCTATTGAGTGAATAAATGAATGAATGAATGGTCCAGGTAAGACAATGGATAAAATAACCTCCAGAGTGGCTTCCAGTTCTAAGATTCGGTGATTCTTACATACCCATTGCTCTGTTCTTTGTCCTTCCTTCATTCTAAGGCCCAGGGTCACCCCAACCCAGGAGGCTTGAGAATGGCACTGAGAGGCCAGGGTGGGGTGAGAAATGGACAGAAGAGTAATACAGGAGCCCAGAGGGTAGAAGTCAGCTCTGCAGAGAGCTTCCAAGATTCTCCCTGCCACAGAAATCCCACTTGGCCACAGCAACTACCCTGACCCTGGAGGAAGGCCGCGGCCGGCCTGCCCAGGGCAGGGCCTTCCGTCAGCACGTCTTGTCTGTGCTGCTCACAGGTGGAGGAGCAAGACCGGGAGTGGGTCACCGGGTCGGCGAGGTCCATGAAGCAAGCTTCTCCCACCTACAGTGCTCTGGGACACATAGAAGGAAGGGGGTGAGGCCCCCAGGCCTAGGGACTTCTTAGATCAAGGAGGGACAGGGTCCCTGTACTTGCGGACCCCCCAGTCTGATGAGACATGGCCTGGCCTTCACGGGACCTTATGCACTAGACGTTGTGTGTCCCTCCAAATTTCGTGTGTTGAAATCCCAGGCCCCAGTGGGATGGTATTCAGAGGTGGGGCCTTTGCAGGTGATTAGGTCCTGAGGGTGGAAACGTCATGAATGGGTTAGTGGCCTTATAAGAGAGACTTCAGCGAGCTCCCTAGGCCCTTTCACAGAAGACAGCCACCTATGAGAGAGGACGTGGGCCCTCACCAGACACCATATCTTCTGGCACCTTGATCTTGGGCTTCTAGCTCCAAAACCGTGAACAATACCTATCTGTTGTTTATAAGCCGCCCCGTTCCTGGCACTTTGTTCTAGCCGCCAGAACAGAGTAAGACAGAGCCACTAGAACGAATGCTACGGGGAGTCCCTCTCTTCAGGAAGAAAATCAAACCTAATGGAGGATACCTGGCCTCAGCCCTCGTCACAGCCTGCTGTAGCTCTTGCCGCCGCCAACCCCCGCGCGACCCGATTCCCGCAAGACCGGGGAGGGAGGGAAGTGGCAGGCCCAGGGACTGGCCCGTTTCTGTGGCGGAGACTGTGAGCGTGGTGCCAGTCGCTTCTCAGGGGCACATTCCCACAGACCTGCAAGGAGGGCCCCCTTCCCTCCTTCGTCCCTGCCACGATTCCTGACCCATCGGAATAAATCCTGAGCCCTGGGCCTGTTTCTAGCACAGGAATGTTGGCCCCTTTGTCGCACCCTGCTTTCCCTCTCTCTGTTTTTGTTCCTTTTCGCACCCTGTCTCCCCCTCTCCCCCACCCCCATTTCCCAAACTTGCTCCTGAGAGACCAGACCCAACAGCCAGCTGGTGATCTTGTTTTACATGAGACATTTCCAGAAAAAGACCGAAAAGCCCTTTCCAGGAAAATACCATTTTTAAAATTCAGCTCCAGACACTGCAGCAACATTAGGAAAACAAAGGACTTGGCAGAAAGGTTTTCTGAGTCGGGACTTTCTCTCCAAAATACCTTTCCCAAATTGCCTCCGGTGGGAACAACTCTGAGGGTCAGCTCTGGAGCACCCAGCCAATTTCAGAGAGACTGTGGCTCCTGGTTGTGACCCCATCTCAGCCTTTCCTTACCTGGGATCACCCTGGGACCTTGTCCCAGGCTCAAGCCGGGAGCCCCTCCCAAGGGTCGCCAAAGGAAGCAGCTGTCTCTGCAGGGTCAGGAAATACTGCTGCCTCCTCCCTTCAGAGGACACTCCTCAGCCCTCTCTTGCCCCCATCGCCAAGCTGGGGGGCCAGGCTGTGGGTCTGAGAGACGAATGGTGCTTAGTAGGAGCTGTCTTCTCATCCTCCAAGGGTGGGAGAGAGACGATTTCCCCTGGGGCACGCACGGTGATATGCCTGCTCCTGTCACATGAATCAAGTCTCATCATGTTGATGTCCCATGTATATAATAGTAATGGCCATTATTTATTAAGCGCTTACTGTGTGTCCACCACTAACCTATTTTTTATATTTATTTACTTTATGTAACCCTCATGACAACTATTCTGTGCTGAATTATATCCCCCTCTCCCCCGCAAACAAAGAAAATTCCTAGGTTGAAGTCCGAACCCCCAGTGCATCAGAATGTGACTATATTTGGAGATAGGGTCTTTAAAGAAGTAATTAAGTTAAAATGAGGTCTTTTTTACGTGGGTCCTAACCAAATATGACTGGTGTCCTTATAAGAAGAGGAATTGTAGACCCAGACAGGCATGCTTACAGAGGAAAGGCCATGTGAGCACACAGCTGGGAGGCAGGCATCCACGGGAGAGAGAGGCCTCAGAAGAAAACAGACCTATTGACACTCTAATCTTGGATTTCTAGCCTCCAGAACTGTGAGAAAGTGAATTTGTGGGTTTTTTAAGCCCCCCACTCTGTGCTATTTTGTTACGGCAGACCTAGCAAATGAATGAAACAACCCATAAGATTAATACGGTGATTATCACCATCTTCAGCGGGCAAAACAGTCTCAAGATGTCATGAAACTTGCCCAGTGCCCATAACAGAGCTAAACTTTGAGAGTCAGCTATCTGATGCCAGTATACAAACTCTAAACCACGATGTCCAACTGTTTCCCTTCCACTATGTGTGTGCATGTCCCATTTGCTTCTTGCTGCATAACAAGCAACCTCACAACATGATGGCTTAAAACAGTGACACTTATTTTTTAATTCATCAGTCATTTGGGCAGTGCTTGGTGGGGACAGGTCATCCCTGCTTTACTTGGTGTCAGCAGGAGTGGCTCCAAGGCTAGACCAAATCACCTGAAGTCTAGCTCACTCACTTGTCTGGTGACTAATACCGGCTGAGAGCTGGGACCTTAGCTGGGGCTGATGGACCAAACACTTCATGTGGCTTCTCTGGGTGCCCTGAGCTTCCTCTTAACATAGCAGCTGCTTCCAATCAGGAGCATCCCAAGAGACAGAGCTGGACAAAAAGCTGTATCGCCTCTTCTAACCCAGCCTTGGAAGACTCACAGCGCCACTTTCATCACATTCTCTTCCTTAAAAGCCAGTGACTAGGTCCAGCCCATGTTCAAGGAAAGAGGAATTCAGTGTTGGCTTCTGATGGGAGGAGTGCCAAAGAATCTGCCGACATGTTTTAAAACCACTACAGTGAATGCGCCATGGACGTGGTTGTCCATAGTTGATGTCAGGTGTTTATTGCCGGCAGCACCGTATATTGAAAGAGCATTGAACTGGGAGTCCAAAGCCCTGAGCAGGAGCCATTCAACTGTAGGGGACCGGGATTCCAAAACACATGTATGAAAAGAGGAAGACGTGCTTCCGGTTCAAGCACTCTCCTCCGTGTGGGATGGAGGTTATTTAAACCCACTCCAGTCCCTAACATGCTGATCTCCATCAGAAGGAACTGTAGGATGCCATTCCTCTGGCGCTTCCCGTGATTCTCAGTTACGACAGCCTGAGTCTTGCCTTGTCCCTGTGCCTGAGTCACTGTCTTTGAAACGTAGCAAAATCCATGTATTGAGCACTTCCCTGGTGCAGGGCACTACCACTGGTGCTTTATGTTTCTTATTTCATTTAGTTATCATTTCAACCCTACGAAGGAGGGAATGTTATCTATCTCCATTTTCCAGATGAAGAGACTGACTCTCAAGGAAGGTAAGGAATTTGCCTAAAAGTTAGTAAAGGGCAGACCCAGATCTAAAGGTTGTGTCCTGATCAGCTCCATCGCCTCCAGGGCCTGGTGGCCTAGCCATGGGTCCCAGCATCCAAGGCCTGCTCCGTGTTGGCAGGTTCCTGGCATCACTCACCTGCCTATTAGGACAGCTGACATTCTGGATCGTCCATCTCTCTGCTCCGCTCACCTACTGGAGCCTTGCCATGCTTCCTGTTGGACCTCGTCCCTGTCCCTGTTATGAGCCTCTCAGGAGACTCCTACCTGGAGATGGCTACCACACTGTGTTTACCCTCCTAACCAATGACCCTGCCCTTCACATCTGCCCCAGCCCATCTTGGTACCTGGATGGCACCCTGGAATGGCTAGAGAGCAGGGCCAAGCAGGACAGCATCATGAATTTTAAAAAAGCAGAGGCCTCAGAGTCAGACCAACCTAGATCCAAGTCCTGACTCCACCGTGTATTACTCATGTGTAAAAATAAGAAGGCCCATGTTGCCTCATTGTGAAGATTCTCAATGAGTTAATACATGTACAGGGCTTGGCACGGTGCCTAGTACATAGTAAATGCTTAATAAATATTAGCTATCTTCACTGTTGTTATTATCAATAATATTTGTAAAAGATCCACTAGAGAGCCTAGCATATGGTAGGCATTCAAAAATGATAGCTGTTAATCTCATTGTTTAAGTCCTGGAAAAGCTACAGGAATTCAGAAAAGGGCCAGATAACAAGGTAGTGAAGACAGAAAACAGGCTGCCTGAGCAACTGTGCAGATCTGCAGATCTCTGCCTAATCCTAGAGCTTGGGTATGACTGGCCTTGATTAAGTGGAAACGCCTCCCTACAGAACTGCCATCTTCATCTGCCTCAATTAGGAGATGACAAGAGCTTCCTGAGCTTGGAAGCGCCTGGGAAAAGGAATTCCAGGAAAGAAAACCAGAAACGCCCTTTGTCTTTGCCCCTGCCCAGCATCCCCTGCTGTGGCAATGGAAGCCACCGGCCACGGGTTTCTGCCCTGCTTATCCGGTTGTCCTACCACTCTGTGGTTTCATGGGCTTCATCTGAGGCTGTAAGTTCCCAGACAGCTGGTGAACATGGTCAGAATATGTAATAGCTTCCCAGCCTCAAGCCCATCCCAGGTTGAGCCGTTAACGAGAATAGCAAACAGGTAGACAGAAGGTAACTATCAGGTCTATAACAGATGAGCCATCACACACACACACACACACACACACACACACACACACACACACACACATCTTTGAGCATTTGGGAGCTGCAGTATTGCTATTGCCCTCTCCCATCGTATTTTTTCCTGCTGCTACTATCCCAGAATCCTCACAGCCAGATACACCACCAATGCTCACAGCCCCTGAGTCCGTCTGGCCAAGCTGGTGCTGGGAGGGGAGGGAGGGGAGGCTGGTAATCAAGTTTGAGCAGACCTGATGGCTTAGAATAATGTCACCAGCTCAGTTATAACTGCTGGGCTGCTGTGTTCCTCCTGATTTTCCTTCAAGCCAGATGATCAATGAGGTGACAGCTACTTCCCCCAGACCACTCTCATTTCCCTCTTCCAATCAGACAAGGATCTGGTGCCCTCTGGAATGACCCCTAAGAGCTGACATTACTGCTCATGCTGCCTCTGAGTCTGAACTCTTCCTTCCTTGCTCCAAGCTTGGGCCCGCTCTGGTACAGCCACACTTCTTCTGCCTTGATTCATAGCCCCTAATTCTGTTAGAATCCAGTTCTCCTCTGTATTAGTCAGCTATTGCAGTGAAAACACTATGTAATAAACAACCCCCCAATTTTAGTGTCTTATAAAAACAGTTATTTTTTTTTTCAGCCATAGTCTGTGGATTGGGTGGAGTGGCTCTGATCCAGTCTCTAGGTCAGGTACAGATCAGTTCCATATGGCATTCATTCTGGGACCAACAGCTACCTAGGGCAGGCTCTTCTCATTATGGTGAGGGGAAGCATGAGAAAAGGCTAAGGAAAATTTCCTATGACTCTTACATGACCTCAACCCAGAACTAGCCATTGTCAAGTCCACCCCATTCCATTTGCCAAGCCAACTGGCCAAGCCCCAAATCAAAGGGATGGGAATATATGCTCTACCTCATCCAGTAGGGTGTATGCAGAGTCATATGGCACAGGGCATGGGCATATAATTCTATTACAGCAAGGAAGTGAAGAATTGGGAGTGATAATCCAATCTCCAACAACTCTTAAATATTTGTGTCCCCTGCATCTCTTGCTGTGATTTACCCACCTGATTGTTCCTCCTGAATTCTTAGAGAAGCCTACGGGCCTACTTAGCTCCTCAGTCCCTACTATATCCTGGCTTTGGACAGGCTAGAACCAAGAGCTGGAAAGCTAGAAAGCTATTAGGGAACCAAGGCAGCTTCTCCCCTCTTTCCCTCCCTCTTGCTATATGCTTTCTCTCGGTTCTCTCTGCACATGAGCTTCACTTTTCTCTCTGGACACCAGCTCTCTCTGCTGCTCCACTGACAGGGTGGAATAGGGCCTGTTCCAGCCCTGGGGCTACAGAAGCTCCCACTTCTAGCACCACTCCCCAGCTGAAGAATATTGCAGAGTCCTACATCCAAAATCCCAGAGAGAGACCCCAATCACGGCTGCAATCACATAGCACAAACATAGTTACCCACTCTTCTAGATGGAAGAAAAGAGTGGTGTGGGCTGCCAGACACACACACACACACACACACACACACACACACACACACACACACACACACACGAAACCCCAAGACTCCAAACTGCAGTCTTCTGGTCTGACTCTGGTGAGACTATGTGTTTAGTTTGGCCACAGGGTTTTTAAATGTTTTGAATTACTTGACAAAATGTGGAAATCAAGAGTCCACATGTGAATTCAGATTTTTTTCTTAAAAAAGTAAAAGATCTCAACTGGAAGGGAGTGTGAGGGTGCCCTATGGGGCCTGATCGTGTTCCGTTTCTTGAGCTAGCTGCAGGTTATGCCACCATGTTCCATTTGTGAAAAGTTCATCAAGCTATACGCTTTAAATACATACACTTTTTAATACGTATATTACATTTTTTCTGAATTTTAAAACTTTAGGAGATTTGGCAACACTGGAGGCACATTCCAGCCGAGGATCAGTCCACTGGAACTGAGCAGTTTTCCATTTTGCCACACTCCCTGCCACTCCCTATTCTCTGCCTGTCACTGAGACTAAGGGTCAGTAGTCATTTGTCATCTTGAACAGTTTTCTCACAATAGAGTTAAGAAGAAAGTAACCTGATTTCTTTTACATCCATAACTCTACCAAAAGCAGGGAAACAAAAGAGGCCAGAGAGGGCCATGCGTTTGCAGAAAAATGGAAAAGGGCTTTTGTTTGTTTGTTTGTTTGTTTGCAGAAGTTAAAAATATTCTTACAAGTTTGACAAGTGAATAAAGTGGGTTGGTATCAAAAGAATCCAACCACAGAGGCTGTGACTACTATATGGAAACTAAAGGATCTGAAAACAAAGGGCTGAAGTTTCAATGCGTTTAATCTTTCAATGCAAAAAAAATAAGTGTTCCAACTGTGAAATGAAGTTATGGAGTAAAATAGGTGAGAATACTGCTCAGGCACTGAAAACTTATGAATGTTGGGTTTGTGAAAGTGTATCTACCGAGGACAAAGAAAATTCATGCCTCGAACAAAAAAACAAGTATTTGCAAATGAAAACTAAACAGAAATGCTGTTGCTCAGCAAGATGACGACATGGCTGAGAACTTACAGGACAGGTTGTGTGAAAAAGTTCAATCATTCGTGGCATTTCCTAGAGAGGCTTATAAGAGCCCAGTTAAAATAATACCACCCAGTCAGCTATATTTATTTATGGTTCCAAAGAGACTTTGGTGTGATTGGAGAACTTTTGGGCATGGTGTCCATCACAGGCACAACTTCAGGAAATGGCTTTGCTTTGTTTGTCGAGAAGTCTTGAAAAATTTAAAACAGACAGGTCAAAATTAGTAAGACCGGCTGTGAAACAGAGCTCCTGAAATGGTCAGCACTAACACTGACCTTGTTATCAAACTTAAGTCCAGAGTGGCAAAATCTGCGCAATGGAGTAGCTAAATAATTCACCAGGAATTGTGCTGATAAAATAAACAAAATGGAACATATCATGGTCCTAGTGAATTGGATTCACACCCATGGCTGAAAGCATAGAATTCAATGCTTTGCTTGATGCATTAGACACATAATAGTCATAACATTCATCCATTCTGATAAATTAAGGGTAGTTGGTGTATAATGTTAGAGTCTTTTATTTGCAAATGGGAGGAACAGTTGTAAAGCTGTTAACTGTTCGTATCATCCAACAAAAAGTACTTACACCAACTCACCAGCAAAGATTGAATCAAAGAAAATACCATTAAGTGGGGCGCCTGGGTGGCTCAGTCAGTTAAGCATCTGACTCTTGATTTTGGCTCAGGTCATGATCTCAGGGTTGTGAGATGGAGTCCTGCATCAGGCTCCCTGCTCAGTGCAGAGTCTGCTTGAGATTCTCTCTCTCCCTTTGCCTGCCCCCCTCCTCCTGCTCTCTCTAATAAATAAATAGAATCTTAGAAAAAGAAAATATCATAAGCCACCTAACCCATTTGGGTACTTTTCTGCAAAAATCTTCACAACTATGCAAATATGCTATCAAATTTGTTCATTTGTAGTGAAATTATATCTTCAGGAAACTCATTTGGGAAAGAGTAATCTGGCCCACTTTCCTATGCTGAAATCAGTGTTCAGAGATGAAAGCGATCACTGAAATTGCTCTCGCAAAACTGTGGGGTTGAAGACAGGATTCCAAAAAAGGTTCTAATTTTATGAAAATAAACTTTTGTCGTTCAACTCACCTTTTTTTTAAAAGTGTATTTATTTTTTAGTAATCTCTGTACCCAATGTGGAGCTCGAACTCACGACCCTGAGATCAAGAGTTGCATGCCCCACTGACCGAGTCAGCCAGACACCCCTCAACTTACCTTTCTTAATTAATATTGTGGTAAATGGAATTTTTGAACCATGATTGAGTCCTCAAAACTAAATTTTGCAACATTAGAATGCCAAAATTCTACAAATATCTCAGGAGTAGTTACCCTAAATATAAAAACCATCATACAAAGATTCTATCCATGTTCAGCCATGAACAGCTGTTTTCCATTATGAAAATAAATAAAACTATTGCTTTCAGTTAAAGGATTCAAGGCTGAATTCTACACAGCACATCGCAACATGAAATGCAAGACCCGACATTGACATGTTGGGGCAAAAGAAAAAGTGTCACATTTCTGGTTATAAAGCAAAGAAGTAATGAGTTACGATATAACAATTAAATATTTCTATTTTTTTAGAATGTTATGTTTTTCCATTTTGAACTTTATAATCTCCAATACCATACATGTTTGTATTATGTTATGTGCTTATGCAATGGTCAAGTAAAAATGAAAAGTTTGATTACATTCCTACCAGTTGATTTTTCTTATACCTAGCCCACTTTACTCATTTTTGTTGCATTTCTGAATTCTTTAGAAATCTAAGTTTGCAACCTTTAGTGTACACTATATATTATGTATTATTTTTTTAATACATGCTCACTTGCTCAATGGTGAAAATATAGAAAATCCAAAATAGAAAAACAAGCCCTCTTATCACCTTGAGAGTGCTTATAAAAACAAAAACAAAACCATGCGTGTATACAAAATATGTATTTTTAATTACAAATGGAATCATACCACACATAAAGTTGTTTGTCTTTTTTTAAGATTTTATTTATTTGACAGAGAAAGAGACAGCAAGAGAGGGAACACAAGCAGGGGGAGTGGGAGAGGGAGAAGCAGGCTTCCCACCGAGCAGGGAGCCTGATGCAGGGCTCGATCCCAGGACCCTGGGATCATGACCTGAGCCGAAGGCAGACGCCTAGCGACTGAGCCACCCAGGCCCCCCCACATACATAAAGTTTTATCAATTTTCCATATTAAGTGTTCTACAAGTAAGGTTTTAATGGCTGCATATTATTCTATATTATATTTATAATATAATTATCTTAACATATTTGCTATTATTGCATATTTAAGTTCTTTCCCATTTAAAAAGCATTGGTCTTTTAATACCAATTCTGGTTCCATCTTTTTCTTAAACATAGCCACGTTTTTACTCATATGTCTTAAACCCAGTACCTCAGTTTCCATTTGTAGTTTCCAATGGAGAATTGGATCAAATTAGAATTTTTTAATCCTCTGAGGAAGCTAAAAATACAGCTTAAACTGTGAACTCTTCTTAAGCCCGATAACCCCTGACATTTCCATTGACCCTGAGCTGCATTTTTCTCGACACTTAGTTGTTATTGTTGTTATTATTTGCTCAGAGGGCAATAGTTTTGTGTGATGAGGGGTCTCTGGTTGGTTCATTTGCTTACAGAGATTCCCTTGAAGAGAGCCAGAGCTGTCCCAGAAAGATAAAATCCAAGCTCTCCAAGTCAGGGATGCCTAAATATGGTGAGAGATAGCACCTCTCTGAGGTTAGGACCACCAGCCAGCTGCCAGTCAGCCAGCCCAGATACCACTGCTATTTTTACCTTCTTAGGCTTGTGTCACCTGACTGCCCTTGCCTCCAACCCCACTCCCACCACTATCTGTATTCATTACGAATATCCAAGAATCTCACACCTCTTAGTCCTAGAAGAGATACAGAATGCCTCCAATCTAATCGGGGAGGCAGTCCTGTCAATAAGGAAGCCCTGCTTAATTATGAAATCATCATCACATCCTTGGAAATCCCTGTTTGACAAGGTGACTCCACCATCAGGAAGCCTCTGGCTTGATGAAAGAAACCCAGTTTGCTGCCATGATCAAAGGTTCCCCAGGGCACCTAGCTGGCTCAGTCTGGTGGGGCATACGATGCTTGATCTTGGGGTCATGAGTTCGAGACCCATGTTGGGTGTAGAGCTTACTTTAAAAAAAAAGTTTCCCAGAAAATGTGCATTGAGTGAACAGCAAAAATAAGCAAGAACTTGCAAAACTGGGGAAAAGATCTTCAGATCACCTCCTTGGGCTGGCGGTCCAAGACTGCAGAGTAGAGACAAGCAAAGAAGAGTGTACCTTTTGCAGCTGGACAAAGGACATCATGAGCTGACCAGGGAAACAGTCTACAGAGTAATTATCTTTAAAAGAAATAATAAAGATATAAATTGAGCTGCCTAAGAGTAAGTTTTTAAGTAAAAGAAGAGTCACATTTTCTGGCAAAAGATCACAGATGAGCACATGCATTCACTTTCTCTCCTCTGTGAGACCCCATGAAAACGAATTTTTTAAAGATATAAACGCTTAATAAAGAAAAAAAAAATGGGAGGAGTCCTTCAGTGGAGGAAGAATTTCAGCCCATTTCTGGAAATCTTAACGCCAACAGAAAACGATTAGCTGATGAACAAAATTAGGTGGCAGAGTAGGAGTCCTGACCTCCTAAAGCCATCCTGGCCATATCCTGGGAAGGGTCAAGACTTAGAAACATCAGACAAGGTGGGTGATAAAAGTGAAAAGTGAGAGATTAACTTAAAATCTGTATACAGAATGGTGATTGACACTCGGCTGACAGAATGGCCTGCCACCAAGGTCAGAGAGAGGAGAGAGGGAGGGTGTGTGTGTGTGTGTGTGTGTGTGTGTGTGTGTGTGTGTGTGTGTGTGTGTGTAGGGTTGCAGGTGGAGAACAGAGGAGAGAACAGTTGAGGAGAGCTCTTTAGGGAAATTTCACTGTCCAGGAGAACAGGAGTAGCAAGGGTTGTTGGTGATACCTCGGAGTAAAGAAAGCTCCACCATCCTAGCATTTCAGAAACCCACAGCATGATGGCCAGCGCCCACCCCCAGCCTCCATTCTCACTCTGACCAAAGCCTTCCAGTGGCCCCAGGCATATAGCTTAGTCCCTCATTCTCCTATATAAGTGACAACCAAGGATCCCCAGATACTGAGGAAAGCCTGCAACATGAAAGAAAATTATAGAGAGGCTGATCCTCATCCATAATAACCAGAAGTCAAAAGATAAAGTCTGAAGTTGATAAATCAAGGAAGAATGGTATAAGCATATTATTTAGAACTAAAAACAGAAACAGATAAAAGTAGAGTTTTCTCAGTAGCAGGAGAGGAGATGGGGGAGTGAAGTGGGAGGGCTAGGCATCTGTTGTTTTTTATCATAAGCCCTTTGATACTATTTGGTTTGGTTTTTGTTAACTTTTAAAATATTTTTAAGAAAAGGTCACATTGTGAAGTTATTGCCATAAAAGGAATCATCAGAATAATTCATTGCTATGTAACTTAACTTTTTGTTCCTAAAGTTTTTGTTTTTGTTCATGAATTTATTTTAAGCAACCAATGCAAATGGAGATTCTCCAGCAGTTATTTCATACATGTCCATATCAGGTAGTAAGTACGTTATGTTTCAGGGAATTGTTATAGAGAAGGAACCAGATTATATTACCCCTAAGTAATTTAATGGAGGGTTTTCTTTTTTGTTTGCCAATTAAATCAAGGAGAAGAAGAAATTAAGACCTAAAGGATCAGGTCAGAGTCCTCCACCACCCCCAATATTTCTTGAGCACATAGTATGTGCCAGGCAATGTTCTGGATGATGGATATGGCATAGTGACTGGACAGACAAGGTACTGTCCTAGAACTAACATTCTAGTAGGAGATGGGAGACAAACTATAGATAAAGAAACAAATAAATATATGGAGGTATCATTAGATACTGTCAAGAACCATGCAGAGGATTCAAATGGTTTGATGATAGAAAGTGTTCAGTAGCTGTCTTAGTGTAGATGATCAAGATGACAGGATCCCTATTTGACGGATGACACTTAAGCCAAAGTCTAAATAACAAGCCTTGTAAAGACTGGGGGATGGGAGAGAGGGGGACAACATTCTAAGTAGAAAAGCTCTAAGTGGGAAAGGGATAGAGCTTTAACATGGCATATGTATACATTCTAAGAACAGAGAGAAGGCCATTCTGGCTGCACTTAGTAGGTAAGAGGGATGAGAAGAAAATAACAGGATGATGTAGGAAATGCAGGGACCAGATCATGCTGGGTTTTGTAAGTCATAGTAAGGAATTCTGATGTTATTATAATCATAACATTGCATAAGGACAGCCTTAGGCAAAAGAGAGACTTGATCTGATCCAGGTTTTCAAACCACTTCTGGCCCACAATCTGCCCAGCCTACCCACAGAATAGTGAGAAAGAATACTTTGTTATTTTTAAGTCAGTAGGCTTTGGGAGCGGTTTGTTACACAGCAAAAGCTAACTGATACAAGAATACAGAAAAATCTATTTACCTCTCACAAGGAAAAGATTCTCAAATCACATACTTCAGGCTCAGGGCTGTCTCCCTCTTATCAATAACTTCTGAAAAGTATCCATCTTTTTCTGCCTAACATATCATACATCTATTGATTCTCCCTTTGGACCCTCACCTATCCTAGGGGAAGAAAAATTAATGGCCCTGGTCAAGGAAAGAGCTGGCCCTGTAAGAGGTATGTACAAAGGGATCTGAGCAGGCGACAATGGAACCCAAGTTAAGCATGCGTTGACAAAGAGTAGCTGCATTGCAAATGCTGCGTGGGACTGCCAAGAGTATTAACTCAGAAGACACCAGGGAAGAAATCTCCCTGAGCAGCTCTCTACTCCTAACTCTGCCCTATCCAAGAACTCTTCACCCAGCCAAGAGATCCACAACCCAGTGGAGAGTCCACGGGCTCAGTAAGAAAGAGTTTACAGCTTCCTTCCTCAAAAGTCTCCAAGATAAACAGAATAAACACCAGTTGGTCTCAGCTGGTCGCATGCTGGCCTGCCTGGAGGAGGGGGATGCCAGAGATAGCTTCTTGAGGTTGCTTCCAGCCCTGCATTTCTAGGAAATAGACAATTATGAACAACATGGATTTTATTATCGTGACATCTCTAAGGTCTCTGCATAAAGCCTATATTTAAAAATATAAACATGTAAGTGAAAAAAAAATGTCAGGGGAATAAATATTTGTCTTAAAAGAGATCATCTGTTTCCAATTTTTATTTAAAAAAAAACCCAACATGTGTTTTATTTTAAATTTGTATGTGTGTTGTTATCCTTGGGTTAAGTATTAGGTAAATAGACAGAAGCATTGAGAATCCATTTTCCAGCAAATTTTGGTTAGAAATCCTTGCACACGTGATGCAGGAGATAATTTGGGGGCTAATTGGAGCTTTGTGGGCAGCCAACCCCTTGCAGCCCTCTCCCCCCCCCCCCCCCCCGGTCCCTGTGCGACGAGGATGACGGTTTCCTCTGGCACTGCTGTTTGTTTGGGACAAGATGACATTTTACACCTCAGCCAACACAACACATTGCCGGCTGCTCCCAGGACAGCCAGCTTCCAAATGTGGGTGCGGCCAGCACGGCAGAACCACAGAGCTCACTTTTGTCTGGACCTCAGATGCAGCCTCAAATCTCAATCAATTTGGACGCAAATCCTTTTCAGTGGCTCTAACACCAGGCTGGCTTGATGTGAGAGTGGAGTGTCAAGAAAAGATGACTGTGAGCTGGTCTTGCCGGGCAAATGGGAGGAAACATGAGAGAGGTCATTTCAGAAAGGAGGTGCAGCATGGAATTGTGGAGGGGTCTGGTATACTTTGGGAAATGGCATCAGTTTTGGGGTGGCTGCAACGTAGAGAGCGCCCGGAGATGAAACTGGAGTGGTGGCTGACAACTGTGAAGGTTCACTTTTTGTCTGTGCCTCGTCCCTTCCTGTTAGGAGCTGCCTCTTCCCCCATTCATTCTGGGTGATTCTGGGGGAGCTGCCGAGCTCTCCACTCAGAAGATGCCCTCACCCCGACAACCCCCCCTCCGCTGCCCCAGAGACAGCCATTGGCGGGAATGTTCATGTGACCCAGTGAGGGCCAAACAGAGTCCTTTTCATGGGGACTCATAGAGATCCATGAAAAAGAGCTCTTTCCTCCTAAGATGTTGGGCTGAAAGGAAGTAAGCCATCTTTCTCGGTTTCCCTTATGCAGAGAGTTCCTGCTTCTGAATTAAGACCAGCATAGTGAAAAGCAAAGAGAAGAGAGGGAAAGTTGATTGATGTTATTTCAGCTCCTGGATTGTTTCCATTTTTACTAAAACTGGTCAGAGTTGGATTTCTGTCTCCTGCAACTCAGAAATTATTAGCCAAAACAGTTGGAATCAGACGCAAAAATTGAACTTGCAGCAAGAAGCAGACAACCCTACCTGATATAGGCAAGAGTCCAGTGGTTCCCTATGGTAGAGAGAGCTAGCTACCCACCAAAACATATTCTCCCACTCTATCATATAGGGTCATTACTGGGAACTGAAAGCCCAGCTAAGGATCACATTTCCCAGCTCCTGCTCCCGCCCTGCATCTAGACATGAGAGGCCCTGGGGGATGACGGCACCACAGCATAGAAGGAGCATGTATCCCTGACACACCACACTGAGAACAGCCATCACCAAAAAGGAGTACCTGTTCTGGACAGCTAATGTCAGCAAGGAATAACTTTCTTCTGAGTTTGAGCCATTAAGTCATTTGGGATCTTATTGCTACAACAGCTTGGGTTCCCCTAATTAATATATCCCCTTCAACATTCTGGAAGTTGCTTGCAGTCCTCAAAGTCTATGCCTTATTGCTTTACTCTCTAGTGCCAGAATTACTCAGATCAGTGACTACTGCTGGTGAAATCTGTCACCACAACATCTGTTAGTTTCATGCATTTGAAGAGCACCTACTATGTGCCAGGCCATATAGCAGCTGTTCAGGGTTACAAAGGTGAATTAGACATGCCATATTTCATTGACTCTAAGTTGCCTTTGATTGTGAGACATATCATTATTTTAGGTAACCATTAAAAGAAAGTATGTACCACAGAGAAAATATATTGCCAATTAAACTGACATGTCATCAAAAGCCACTCTAATTTCAGAAATGTAATTGAGTGGAGGGGAAATGTGTACCTTAAAACTGGTGAAATGCAGTATTTCTCACCTTCATGAACAGAAGATCTTGTGGGGGAGGCAGATAAGCAAATAAATATGTACCACGTGATACAAATGCATTAACAGGTATGTAGCCCATTCAGCTGGAACCCAGAGAAGTAGTTCACATAGTCATAGAAATGGGGAAATCTTCACAAAGATGACATTTGAGCTGCATCTTGAAAGAAGAAGGGAAAGGAATGTCAGGAGAGATTCTCCCCTGAGCCAGCTGGGCCAGCAGGTCTTCTAGACGCCTCCTCCAAGCCTTTAGAGAGGCTTTCATGATTCTCCAGAGACTACAATGGTTTCACAGAATCTCAAAATACTCTAGCAGTAAATTCCAATCTGACAGCTTTATTTTCTGGATAAATGGAGGCTAATCCTTTAGGTGCCAAAGCATAATTTTAACTGGATATTTTTTTAGTGGAAATCCTTCCAAAATGTACCATAGTAAACCCTTGGCATCTGCGAGGAGTACCGCGAGGGGTCTTGGTGAATCTCTAAATTCACAAATACAGCTAAGCCTGGACAGATTCCTGGCTGCTTGAGAATCCATTTATATGAAAAGCCACAGGTATCCTGCGTGTAGCCTGGCACCACATATCACCCTCCTTTTGCACTGACTCTACAGTTTTCCTCTTGCTTGATGAGCAATTATATGTAACCAGTACACTGACCACGCATGACTTATGATGTAATCAAAGCACAATTTTATTTTCGTTTCCCATTATCCCTTTAAACCTGATTCCATGTGGGTAGTGTTCATCTACCGCCAAATAAAAACTCCTGTAGGTCCACGACTTTTTAGTTTAGCCTTGGGTGGCTGACACACATAGTCACTTGAAATGACAGACACAGTCCTAATTCAATAACTCCAATGCCCATTTCTATATAATAATTAAACTTAAGAACGTGCCTTCCTCCCTCCCCCTTGTTCCACTTTGCTTTAGGCTGGAAGTTGTCTTGGGAAGGGAGGGAGTGGATGGTGTCTCTATCTGCTTTGTGTGTGTCTCTTACAGACAGACAGACACACACACACACACACACACACACACACACACGCACACGCACACACGCACACACCAGGGAAGGAGTCAGAGCACTGCAACAGCTCTCTCCAGAGAAATCTCCTTTCTGATCTATTCTCCCTCTTTACTGCCTCAGCCATTTTATATTCTCAAGATGGACAAGATGGTGTCAACAGTTCCCTTCTCTTTGTACATTCTGCAGGTGATGAGCTAACTATGTCATTGCACATCTATTGTTCCTTGATGTCTCTAATTTTTATTTGTAACACCCTACGGGATATATGATTGTTATGGACTGAATGTTTGCGTCTTCCCTCCAAAATTCATAGTTTGAAGCCCTAACTTCCAACATAATGGTATTTTGAGATGAGGCCTTTGACAGGTAATTAGGGTACAATGAGGTCATGAAGGCCCTCTCTTTATGGGATTAGAGGCCTTACAAGAAGAGGAAGAGCTCTCGCTCTCGCTCTCACTGTCTCCTCCTCCTCCCCCTCTCACTCTTTCCCTCCCTCCCCCACAACCCCACTGAGCTATGAGAGGACACAGCAAGATGGGAGCTGTCTGCAAGCCCGGAAGAGAGTTCTCACCAGAACCCAACCCTGTTGGAACCCTGATCTCAGGTTCCAGCCTCAGGTGAGAAAATAGGTTCCTGTTGTTGAAGCCTCTAGTCCATGATATTTTGTTAAGGCAGCTCAAGCTGACTAATACAATTACTAATCAGAGGACTCACTGAAATCGTTTTACAGACCTCTTCCTCTAGTTTCTGTGTCAGGCACATAGTAGGCGCTCAAAAATATTTATAAATGAATGAGTGGCAGTCCAGAAGAATGACAGAATCACTCACTCCAGATGTCCAAGCCACTGTGTCAGGTCACATTCCATTCCCGTATGTGATTTTTTTGTCTTTTAAATATGCAAGTAATACAGGAACACATTCTTGTGTGTGTACATGTGTTAAACAACATACAAATAGGTAGAGGAGAAAGTAGACATTGCCCTTCACCAGTCTCCTCCCCAGCCCATCGCACTTGCAACTAAGCAGGCACACAATTAGTGTGACCTGTCTCTTACAGACCTGTCTTTGTGTCTATCTGCCAGGAGACCTGTATGACGTATGACGTAGTACCATGCCATGCATGTGGTGCTGCAACTTGCACTTTCTTGTGTATCCAGCAGGCGTCTCTATGCCAGTACATTACTCATCCTTTTAAGCGGTGCGTCATGTTCCATAGTAGAGACATACCTATGAAAGGTCATTTCAGGTGTTTCTAAAACTTTCTTCATACAATGTTGCAAAATACATCCTCTGACATGCCCCTCTGGGCACATGTGCAAGTGCTTACATGGGGTAGAGGATTTATGCCCTGAAAGTCCGGATTGCCTCTGCCACATTGCTGTGCCCGGGACAGGGTTGACACCCTGTACCACCAAAAATTTCCCCCTCTCCCTCAACATGTAATATTTTAAGCCTTCCCAACTTTTTATCAATCTGATATTAGAAAAAACATCTTGCTGTTAACTTTTTACTGCAAATTGCCTATTCCTATTCTGTATCCATTTTTCTATGGCGTTCTTTGCCTTTTAATTGTTATTTTGTGGTTATTAACCTTTTGTCTGTTATGTATGTTACAAACACTCTTTCCTAGGCTGTCATTTGTCCTTTAATTTTGTTCATGATGTCTTTTTTTTTTTTTTGGACAAAATCTTTTATTTTTATGTAGTCAAATATAACAAATGTCTCCTTTCTGGCTTTCTTTGCTATTTCCAAGAGAAATAAAATATTCACTTATCTTTTCTTCAAATACTTTGAAGGTTTTTGTTGTTGTTGTTTGGGATTTTATTTCATTTAACCCTTTATTCCATCCAGAATGGATTTTTATATATGATGGGAAAAGGGGGAGCTAATTTTTTCCTAAATTTTCAATGGTCCCAATCTCATTCATAACCTAGCCATTCTCCCCATGATTGTCGATGTCACATTCACTGCTCACTAAATTACTACCCAGGGATGTGTGTACGCATGTATGACTGATATTCCACTCTAACTTTTCCCAAATATCTCCTTTCCTAAACTTCTTCAGTTCCTTCACTAGCATCAGAAGTGGGCTTTGGGGGAGGAGCTGTTTCACATGTATACACATACATTAAAGATTCTTTTCACTTCCATGATGGAAAACGGAATACAAATGCTTGAGACTATTAGGAAGAGGCTCCTTCCCCAGACCAGGTTCACACTGTCAGCACACCAAATGTGTATTTCAGCAAATACCAAATCCTTTCACGTTAGGGAGCATGCAAGCCTCAGATGCAGCTATTCCTTCCAGACCACTGCCACACTCTGTCCCTAGAGCAGATTAAATTATGTGCCACTGTTGTTATGGTCCACTGAAGTGGACCCTGGCCTAGGCTGCTACTTAGGATTTGGCCTGTTGATACTGATCTAGAACACCTCTAAATGATGGGAATAACCATCCATGGCACTGGGATTCTATTTCTGGCTGTAAAAAGTGTGAGACATGTCTTAGAGGGATGTATTCTGGAATCATCTCTTTCTACCTTGTTTCCTAGGGATCTCCTGGATATCCAATCCCAAACTCCCCTGCTACCATGCTGAGCAATAAGACGCACTCTTGTAACTTAGATGATGTTTCATTGTCTCAAATTAGGGGCGACCTGAAAATAAATTTGCCATGCTAGGCAATGATTTCCAGAAAGCCCTCAGATCAACTGTCCTAAAAACTAAACATGTTATCTCTGAGATGCATTCCACATTTTAACCGATTCATAAATAACAACCCAGTACAAGTTACTTCATTTAGTTACCCTGGCACGAACATAGCGTTTGTCTTGGATAGGGTCCTGACAGTAGCGTTGCCCAAACCCAGGCATGCTCTGGTGTTTTGCCAAGATTTTATTTGGCTGTGGCAACAGTCTGGCTATACCAGTCTTAAACATTCTTAGCCATGGGCACTACTGCAGCCATGTTCAATGAGGTAGGCTTTGGGGGCCCAGTTTGCCCATCCATTTATGCCCTGGAATGGGCTCGAGGCAACTCCAGAACAGAGTCCTGGTGGTCTTGCTGGTGGCCAGTGATAGGATGGCCATTTTCCCAAGGGATACCAACCTCCCCCCATACTCAACTGTCAGTTAGGACATGTGCTAGATACTCAGAGGACAGCAGAGAGAGCTGCCCTTTAGGTCCAGCTGGGAAGTACAGTGTGAATGCCCCACCACGGAATATTTATTTAAAAGCCCTGCTGAGAAAAAACACTATCCAGAGAGGATTGCTTGAAGGATAAGCAGTTCATCCACGCTTCCAGATTTTCTAACACCAATCCCAGGATGCTTCCAGAGCAACCACAACACAGATACCTGGAGTCCATCACACTGGCCCCAGCAGAACTACTTCTGCTGACCTGTTCTTGGTGTGATGCCATCAGCACTTCTGAATGTAATTATAAGAACTGGTCCCATGAAAAGCACCATTATATTTGGGGTAACAAGGCTGCTGACGACATTGTTCATTACATCACATGGGTGTTTTTGTTATTAAGTATCCTCTGGGGTAATTCCGTCTGAATCTAGTACTCAGAACAGTGTTTCTCCCAAGGAAATGGTATGTGGCGTGATTTTCTAGAGGGTTCTGGGAGGGGCACTAGGGCAAGAGGCAGCTAACTGATGTTCCAGGAACCGGGGGCTCCATAGTTTAAAACAAAAGTACAAATCTCTAGGCCAAAACGAGTCATTTTGTCTTTACCACATAACTTCTCTGAGTCCCTAATATGCTAATATGCATTATATAATGTTACAAATATACATTCACTCGGTGACTAGAGATGATCGTAATAACAGGCCACAATCTTGGGTCGGGCTCTGACCACAGAAGCCAATATAGATGTTTATACGCCAAAATTACCTTCCCTTGCCCACCCTGGGACTTCTGACTCGCACTGCCCAGCGCCCCTCCAGCCTGGCTAGCGGTTCTGAAGTGTGACACGATGACTCTTGGGTCTTCTCTCTTGCTCTCTCTCCTCCACCCCTCCCCACACCTGACTCCACCCCAACACAGGCACCCACGCTCCGGAGAAATGTCTGGGTCTTCAGACTCTCCACTGCAGACCCGTGGGGTGGTGGTTCCTCTGCATTCTCACAGACTGGCTCGCGCCCATATCACAGGCTATCTGCTTCTGCCTCCAATCTCCCCTGCTGTGGCTTGTCAGGGTCTCTCTGTTTCTTTCTTTTCTCCTGTGTCACCTGGTTATTTCTGGCAGATTTGGCAAGACTTTGAGGGGAGGGGCGCCGGGGTGGCTCAGTCGTTAAGCGTCTGCCTTCGGCTCAGGTCATGATCCCAGAGTCCTGGAATCGAGCCCCGCATCGGGCTCCCCGCTCTGCGGGAAGCCTGCTTCTCCCTCTCCCACTCCCCCCGCTTGTGCTCCCTCTCTCGCTGTGTCTCTGTCAAATAAATAAAATCTTAAAAAAAAAAAGACTTTGAGGGGAAATGCTGACATTTTGTAGAGGTCACTAGGTAGTTAAGATTCTGCTCTCCTTCCGTGCAAGCAACAGACTCATCAGAGGACAGAGTTTCCTCTTGGAAAACCTTTTCAAAAATTTGCAGTTATGGTGGCTGGAGCTCCAAGGCTGCCACTGTGCAGAGAGGTTGTCTGTTCCTATCGCCACCCTTCACTGCCCACCCCCGTTCTGCATTCAAGGCTAAGGGAATGCCTCAAGATTCTAGAAAACTACATCCTGATTATGGCAGACTGTTCTTTTTTTTTTATGTTATGTTAATCACCATACGTTACATCATTAGTTTTTGATGTAGTGTTCCATGAGTCATTGTTTGCGTATAACACCCAGTGCTCCATGCAGAACGTGCCCTCTTTAATACCCATCACCAGGCTAACCCATGCCCCCACCACCCTCCCCTCTAGAACCCTCAGCTTGTTTTTCAGAGTCCATAGTCTCTCATGGCTCGTCTCCCGCTCTGATTTCCCCCCTTCATTCTTCCCCTCCTGCTATCTTTTTTTTTTTTAACATATAATGTATTATTTGCTTCAGAGGTACAGATCTGTGATTCAACAGTCTTGCACAATTCACAGCGCTCACCATAGCATATACCCTCCCCAGTGTCTATCACCCAGCCACCCCATCCCTTCCACCCACCCCCACTCCAGCAACCCTCAGTTTGTTTACTGAGATTAATTCCTCACATCAGTGAGGTCATATGATACATGTATTTCTCTGATTGACTTATTTCGCTCAGCATAATACACTCCAGTTCCATCCATGTCATTGCAAATGGTTAAGATTTCATTCTTTTTGATGGCTGCATAATATTCCATTTGTGTGTGTGTGTGTGTGTGTGTGTGTGTATATATATATATATATACCACATCTTCTTTATCCATTCATCTGTCGATGGACATCTTGGCTCTTTCCACAGTTTGGCTATTGTCCCGGGCTATTTGGACATTGCTGCTATAAACATCAGGGTGCACGTAACCCCTTCGGATCCCTACATTTGTATCTTTGGGGTAAATACCCAGTAGTGCAATTGCTGGATCGTATGGTAGCTCTATTTTCAACTTTTTGAAGAACCTCCATACTGTTTTCCAGAGTGGCTGCACCAGCTTGCATTCCCACCAACAGTGTAGGAGGGTTCCCCTTTCTGCACATCCCCACCAACATCTGTCATTTCCTGACTTGTTAATTTTAGCCATTCTGACTGGTGTGAGGTGACATCTCATTGAGGTTTTGATTTGGATTTCCCTGATGCTGAGTGATGTTGAGCACTTTTTCATGTGTCTTTTGGCCATTTGGATGTCTTCTTTGGAAAAATATCTGTTCATGTCTTCTGTCCATTTCTTGATTGGATCATTTGTTCTTTGGGTGTTGAGTTTAAGAAGTTCTTTATAAATTTGGGATACTAGCCCTTTATCTGATATGTCATTTGCAAATACCTTCTCCCATTTTGTCGGTTGTCTTTTGGTTTTGTGGACTGTTCCTTTTGCTGTGCAAAAGCTTTTTATCTTGATGAGGTCCCAATAGTTCATTTTTGCCCTTGCTTCCCTTGTATGGCAGACTGTTCTTATCAATTCCCCTCTCCCTTAGTGATAGAAGCCTCAGTTTTTAGTTAGCATCTGGCCATCTGGAATAAATACATTTCCCAGGCACTTTTGCAACTAGAAGTGAACACGTGACTAAGTTCTAGCCAGTGAGATATAAGTGGAACTGACATTTGTAACCTTTAGGACATCTTTAAAGGCTTGCCTTTCCTAATCTATCTCTTCTTTCTGGTGGTTGGAATGTGAATGTGATGGCTGGAGCTCTTGCAGCCATCTTAAACCTTGAGGTGACACATCAAGGAAAACAGAGCAGCAAAATGCAAGGAGCCTAGGGCCCTGATAATTGTGGACCCACCATACAGCCCTATACCCCCTAACTCTGGACCTTTTTATGTGAGTGACAAATAGTCACCTAGTTTAAGCCTCAGTTATTTTGGGTTTTTACCAATCTTCAGCCATACTTTGTCCTAATTAAAACACTGGGTAAGTGGAGTTTTACTGGAATGGGAAAGAGCCTGGGATTCATAGCCAAAGGTTGAAAGGACTCTCAAGAAGGAACTTTCCAGTTTTCAAAAACAAAGAGAACATGTGAACAGAGAGTAAAGCCACCAGGTCCACAGAGCTAATGGATCAGAGTCATGCTGGGGGCCTCTGTTACTTCAAGCACAGTTTCTGAATCAGCACCATCAGTATCTCCCAGGAAATTATTAGAAACGCAGACTCTCAGACCCACCCCAGACCTATTAAATCGGAACCTTCCTTTTTGAGAAGTTCTGCAGGTGATTCATCTGCCCACGGAAGCGTGACATACACTGCCTTGGGGGGCTTTGATGTCACATAGAGACAAAAGTCAAGGCCACAGTTCCTATTCCTCACAAGGAGCTAAAATTGCATAGAAATTATTTTGGAAAAGATGACCCCCAACCCCCACTGGAAAAACTCCTACAACTCAAGGTTATAGCAAAGAAACTGGCTGGCCACCCCAGGGTATGCACAAGGGGAAAGATAAAAGAGTTAATGAAAGAATTTGGAGTACTTAGTCTGTCAATGCTAGGATACAACCTAAGTTCTCACACTTCTTACCAGGGATAACCAAAGTCAACAAAATAAAGTTAAACTGGTCTAGGAAAGAGAATTCTATCACGCAGAAACTACACCAGAGGGATATCTCCAAGTCCTAGAGAATACACAGAATCTGCAGAAGATACTTCCTGCTGAGGATGAGTCAAAAGTGACAAAGCACACGGGGAGATGCAAATGTTAAAAGTGAGAAAAATCAATCCAAAGTGATTCCTGAACATAGAGCATTGTGAAAAGGAATTTAAAATAAGTTTGCCTAAAATGTTCTAAAGCTAGGAGAAGAATGTAATCTATAGAACAAGCACAGAACAGTGTGAGAAAAGAAGAGCTGGTTGGAAAAAGCACTGAAATTAAGTTCTAAAAATGAAAAACATAATCATTCAAATTAGAAAACGACAATTTCTAGGGGCTGGTTAAATCATCCATTGACACAGCTGTGGAGAAAGCCAGTGACTTGAAACACAGATCTGAGAAAATCATCCAGAATACAACCAAACATAATAAGGACATTTTTAACATATGAAAAAGAAAAAATATATGGAAAAGAAATTGAGAAACATGGAGAATGTGCTTTAATATTCTGTCTCTGGGGCACCTGGGTGGCTCAGTTGGTTAGGCATCTGCCTTCAGCTCGGGTCATGATCCCGGGGTCCTGGGATTGAGTCCCGTGTCGGGTTCCCTGCTCAGTGGGGAGCCTGCTTCTCTGCCCCTCCCCTGGCTCGTGCTCTCTCGCCTTTCACTCTCTCCCTCTCTCCCTCATATAAATAAAATTTAAAAAAAAATAATATTCTCTGTCAATTGGTGCTGTAGAAAAAAGAGACAACACAGAACAGAGTGAGAGGTAAGATTTGAAGATATGATGGTGAAGGACCTTCCAGATTTGAAAAAAAACGTTCTTAGCCTTGGGCTGGAAAAGCACACAGAATAAGTAAAAACAAATACACACTTCAACACATGCTTGTGAAACCACAGAACATCAAGGGAAAAGATAAAACTTTTAAAGATACTAGAGAGTAGAGCAAGATTATCTTCAAAGAAATGTCTATCAGATTGATATCATTCTTCCTATTGTCAACAATAGCTGCCGGAGTTGAGGGAATAATACCTTAAAAGTGCTAGGGGGCGTGGAAAAGTCCATCTGCAGCTATATTCAGCTGACCCAGATCTGAGACGAGGGACAAAGGGAAGATACTTTCCGAAAAAGATTAAGAGTTAACTAAACACAGATCTTCACGGAAGAACTACCAAAGGAAGACTCAGAAAAATGAAAAGTGAGATGGCATCGTAAGAAGCAATTGTGTACAAAAGAAATTATAAACACATTGGTAAATCTAAATAGGTGCAGATTCTAAAAATAGCAGTAATGACAAACGGTGAGTAAAAACATTATAAATAAATAACAGTAATAACAAATGGTGGTAAAACGAAATACTAGACCAGGAAGATGGGAGCAAAATTAAAGAATCCTAAGTTCTAGGTCTTATTTAGGAAGAGAAAAGAGATACCAATTAACTTAAAATTTGTTCCCAAAATATGAAGTACGGGTGTTAAAAACATTAGGGAAACAACAAAAATAATAGAAATCCAATGTATAATTCCCAAAGTGGAAGAAAGGCACAGTCTCCATAGGAGCACATACTCATAAAGTGAGCGCAAAATCGTGGATTGAAGGAATGCACATCGATTTCATGATAAAGACTCTCTCCAGATAAGACTGGAAAGCAATTCAAAGAAGATTTTAGCATTTATCAGTACCCTTTTTTCTTTTCTTGAAAAACAAAATCTAAGCAAATATCCAAGGCAAAATGGTAACATTCATTTAAACTTAGCAGTGAGATGCTATTGTCTTATTCTCTATACCTCTCTGGAATTTAAATTTATGTTTTCAATTAAAAACATGTTTAAAGGAAGGACATACAAATCCACAAGGGTTCCTTGTGTTTGCTCAGGGATGATGAAGGAGGGACTAGAGCCCAGCTCTGTGCTAGAAGGATGATACCCACCAGGAAGCATCCAGGTGTTGCAGAGATGGGAGAGGCTTGAAGGGCAGGGCTGTCGTAGGGTTCCTGGGCCCTGTCCCCACCATGCCTTGGTCTTTGCGTCTGCTTGGTTTTACATAACTTTCCACAACAGCTTGTGCTCGCCCTGTATGAAACCATCCAGTCCGACAGGGCTTACCTCCGGCACCTGCAGATGGTGTTCAGGGACCTCATGAGATGCAGCAAACTCATTAGGGGGCAAGAGTTTGTCGGTGTCAATGGAAGGTGGGGTCAGAGAAAAAGGCCTATGCTATGCGCCACATACCCTTTGTATCAATTATCTCATTTAGTTAGAGCCTTATAAACAGCTCTTTAAGATGAGTATTGTTGTCTTCACAGAATTACTATTTTGCCTGTGGCCTCTCTCCCCCATGAACTGCAGAGCTGGATCTGCAAATAATAACAATAACAACAGTAATAATAACAAAGCAGTGTCATGTCCTCTCACTAAGGTTTCCAACACTGCTGTTAAGACTTGCTCGTGTTCCCTCTGCCTCCTCAATAGCCCTGTCCTCTACTTTTAACTCTGCGAGACTTCCTGCAACCCCCCGCCGCCCCCCACACCCAACTGACTTGCTGGCCTGAGTCTTCACAGTTGGGCTACAGAACTCTGCCCTGGCTGGGCCACTGGCCCTTCACCAGCTGGATTTGCCTACAGCCACCAAGTTGCCCGTGTCACCTTGCATTTACCCAGGCTAGGAGTAGAGCAGGAAAGGTGAGGCAAGGAGGCCCCACGTTTATCTCTTCGGTGTCAAAGCAAGTATCCCTAGGACAGAGATGGGACCTCACATCTGTGGCATGCATGCTCCGTGTTTGCTCATCTGACCTTCCTGACAGGTCTACAAAGTATTATTAGCCCCATTTTAGATGTGGAAAGGGAGGTTCATTGGGGTAAGTGACTTCCCAGAATTTAGGAGTTGTTTCTCCTCTGGAAAGAGATGGAAGGACATAGGTTCCAGGATCCTGAACACATGACTCATAACCTTCCATGGCCACCCTTGGAAAGTCCTACAAGGGTTACAGATGTCCCAGGATGATGATGATGATGATGATGATGATGATGATGATGACAGTAACAGCAGCATAACAGAAACATTTACTGAGTATTGAACACGTATTATGTACTTTATATATATTATGCCATGTTAATATCTGTAACAGAGTTATCAGATAAGTACCATGATGACCCCCATTTCACAGCAGGAAAACTGGAGGCTTATAAGGGTTAAGATATTTGCCCACATTGAAGCCTGTAAAATTATGGGGTGGGATTTCAACCCAGGTTACCTGACTCTAAAAACCAAATGTGTGACCACTGGATTAGAGTAAGGTCCTATATGCGACAGAAAATTCCAACATAACAGTGACTTAAACAAGACAGTTTCTTTCTTTCTGAATTAAAAGAATGCTAGAAACTAATGATCCAAGGCTACTTGGCATTTCCTAACCTCTGGACCCAGCTAATCACTCTGCCATGCTATAGTATGTCCCTCATATCCTCATGTTCTGAGGCCGCTGCTAGTATTCCAGCCATCACATCTGTATTAGCAAGAGAGAGGAGAAAAAAGCAAAGGTCAGATGTCACCTGTCTTTTAAGGATGTTTCCTAAAACACAACCATACTAGGCCTAGGAAAACTTTATTCTAGTTGGGCCCCTAGCCCAACACTTACTTTGGTGAGCTGAGCTGAACCGAGTACAAGCCCCATACAGACAGGCTTAAGGCCTAGATTAGGACAAAACAGTGCAGTGGCCTCCCCGTGTCCTTCTTACAAGGCTTCTCTTGCCACAGCTGCCACATATAAAACAGTGAACGAAAATACACCAGTAAACATCCTGGTTGTGTCCTGCCTGTGGGTGAAGAGTGAGGAAGAACAGTGTTTAAAGGTGGCAACGGGGGCGCCTGGGTGGCTCAGTCGTTAAGCGTCTGCCTTCGGCTCAGGTCACGGTCCCAGGGTCCTGGGATCGAGCTCCGCATCGGGCTCCCTGCTCAGCGGGAAGCCTGCTTCTCCCTCTCCCACTCCCCCCTGCTTGTGTTCCCTCTCTCGCTGTCTCTCTCTGTCAAATAAATAAATAAATAAAATCTTAAAAAAAAAAAAATAAAGGTGGCAACGTGGCATCACTTTCGGATTTGAGCAAGTGTTGACTGATTCCAAATCCCACGGTCTTTCCACTGTACCACACCACTTCTTTTTTTTTTTTTTAAACCCACATTATCCTACAGTAGTTATTCAAATAAATAAGTAGGGCCCATAGGGTTAAGTGGCACAGATGTTTCTAAAGCTAGGGAATCGCTCCGAGGGGCTCTGCCACCCGAGCCAGGAGCTCCCTGGTACTTCAGGGAGAGCAAGTATCCTAAGTCACGTGATGATGGGGGGACCTCTACAGGATGTGACAGACAAGTATGATTCCATGATATGTCCTACCAGGGTCTCACTAGGGTGACGGGAAGAGGGAGACTGCTCACAGGGGTCTTTCAAATTCACTGATGTCTGCATTTTCCTACTGACTGTGTCCTTCCTGGTAAAGGCATCTCTGCCCACAGGGTGGTGGCAACTTGTTTTCACTCTTTAAGGGGCTTGCTTCCTCCTGCTCCCGGACCTGTCAGAGACACTGAAGGAGGATATTTTGACCCCACTGCCTGACCCCATTTGTCCCCCAAGGACGTTTGAACTCACCCTCAGTACAGATGCCTTTCAGGTTTTGTCCCTCTTCTCCCTGTCTGTCACTCCACATGCTCTTTATATCATAGACACCAGAAAAAATCCCCTACGGCAAGAACAGTAACTGATTATTCTGTAGTGAGAAAAAAGAAACTGATTAATGAACTCCCTCTTCCTGTAATATGCACACAGAGCTGACTTGATGCAGGCAGGAATCATTTCAATAAGATGAAAATGGAATATATTAGAAACGTGTTAATGGTGGCAGGTGAAGAAAAATGATTACAGGATGAGAGAATATACCAGTTCCTTCAGACCAAGTAAAACTTGTCCAAGCGCTTAGCTCTAAAATAAAATTTTCAAATGGAAGTGTCATGTTCACCTCCAGGGCTCCTTAGACCATTTGAGGTCACTGACTTCTCTGTGAATCTGATTACATCTGTGAACTCACTCCCCAGCAAAAAAGCACATACAATAACACGATCACATTTTTCATTCAATTTCTGGAAATTCACCGGCTCCAGATGCTCAGCCATGGACTCCAGTTCAGGAACCCGTCTACATTAAGGGCATGACAGGGACACCTGCCTCAAACCCTTTCCAGGTGAGGAGGGGGCAGAGAAGGGGGAGAGAGGAAGGATTTCCTGCAGCTAGAAAGGAGCCACATTGGAAGATTCTCAAGATGTGGGCGGGTTGAAATATGGCACCGTGTGCCTTTAAGCCTTACCAAACGTTGAGAATTCAAAATTTATAAATTCTTCCAGTAGTTTCTTTTTGTACTTCTCTTCCTTTCTCTACCTTTTTAAAATGAAAGGCCCATTTTAATATAGTTCCCTAAAACCCAGCGGTGGGGACAAAGAGAATTTTGCTTTGATTTAGTTCATAGCAAGAGCACTCCCGCTGGCTTCAAGCTGGGGAATGAGGTGAGACCAGAAGGATGAGGCTGGGGGCAGGGCAATACACCCACAACCAAAGCATTCTACTCTCTGTTCTTCCTGAGCTCTTGAACCCCTCATGCAGAGAAATGAGGAAGGGCTTTGACATCAGACAAACAAGGATTTAAATGTCTCTTTGTTACTGTGTCACTTATGGCTTATACAGCTTGGGCAAGGCATTATATCCAAGCCACGTAGTCAGTGCCTGGCACACTGCAGATCCCAAATAAGCAAGGGTTCCTTGAGAGAACTTAGACTTTAGAGGTATGTCTTAGTCCATTTGGGCTGCTATAACAAAAATACCACAGGCTATGTGGTTTAAAAACAAACACTGATTTCTCACAATTCTGAAGGCTAGAATCCCAATATCAAGACTTCAGTAGATTCAGTGTCTGGTGAAAGCTCCCTTCCTGCATCATAGATGGCTGAATTCTTGACCTAATTACCTCCCGAAGGCCCACCTCCTAGGACCATCATAGTGGGGATGCTTGGGGGGTAGGGCCACAAACATTCAGTCCATAGCAGAGTACCATGAGCAGGAAGGCCTCAGAGTCCCAGTCCAGGATGAGCTCTGAGATTCATCTGGGAGGCTGGGGCCAGAGTATAAATCTTGACTTGCTCACGAAGACTCAGAACGCAGCAGCACAGCCTAGAGCCATTCTCTGAGGAGAGATTAGAGGCTGAAACGGAGGCCACACTCTTGTGGAAATGGATGAAAGGACAAATTCTTAAATAACGGTGAAAGATGAAGCACAGAACACCAAAGACATGGCATAGTGTTTGAGGAGGGTGGAGGGGCGGGCGGAGGGGCGGGCATGGACGCTGTGACTGGCATTTACGAAACAACTTCTGAGTCCTATCTCCACTGTCAGGGGTCAAACCAACTCCAGCCTGGGGGTGCTAGCTGCCCCTTCCCGCCCACCCACGCCTTGACCAGCCAACAGGAGCAGTGCTGGCTGGGTCTACATACCCAGCAATGACAACAACTGCCGCCCGAGGTGAAAAGAGACCAGCACAGACTTTTCCCCAGATGAGGTTACTTCCAGAAAGGAAATCTGCCAAGAGACAATAGCTACCGAGTATGGGGAGGGGGCATGGCATACTGGAGCCATGGGGGGAATGATTTCTGGCACTGCCTACACCCCAAAATAGCAGCAAAATCAAACATACCAGGAAGGGGCATCTTCCTTCATATGAACTAAATCATAGCTTCCATCCCCAGGCATTTACTTGGAGAGAGCATATCTGTGTCCTCTGGAACCCTAAGGTGCTGTCCTAATCTGCGCCGGTCTCCTTGTGAGGACCCACAGGAGACAAGGCTAGCCCCAGGACCACCCTACCTCCTTTGGGCACCCTTCTCTTCACACATCAAATCAGCCTGAGCGTCCAATCCAAAACAAAAGGAAAGAACACGCAAGCAAGGATTCCCAGAGCCTCTCCACATTCGTTCCCAGCCGCCCCCAGCGCTCTTCCCAGGCTGGCCCTCGCCTTGGCAGAGCTCAAGGCAAGCTTATTTCCCCCAAGGTTGTCACAGACCAATTTTCTAAACTGCATGAAAACAGAAAACAAACAGAAAACCAAATCCACCAAAGCTTGAGTCTCGAGAACAGCTTGGCAGGCAGGAGCAACGTGCTAACAATTTCATGCTGTTTTAAGAGTTTCTAACGAAGCAACATGCACCAACAACCAGATGTGCCCTGATACCAGAAGGGAACATGGGCTTCTAGAGACAGACAAAGATTCATAAAACAGGAAAACACTCATCAGGAAACGTAGCTTCCAAGCATGCTGGGCCTGGGTGGCTGGTGGGGAGGCAGTCTCGGTCCGTCTGCCCTGCAAACTCATTCACGCAACCATTCATTCAGTCCTGCCAAAGAATTGTGGTCAGCGCCTTCTCTGCACCGGTGGCCTGCTGGGTCCCTGGGATCCCGAGTGCGTGCTCATAGCCTGCGCAGAACAAAGGCAAGGAAACAAATACAATTACAGAAGCCCAGGAAAAGAGGTCCGATTCAGTCTGGGTGGGAATCAGGGCACTTCTTAGAGAAGATTTTGACTCAGTGTATTTCAATATACTCTATGGAGCCCTTATACACTGAGGACGCAGGAGGGGAAAAAGTCAGATGCAGTTTCTGTTTTCCTGGTGCTTAGCCTCCAATGGGGAAAGCAGTGGTCCTCCAAGAAGTGAACGGAAGCACACTGACCGTGCTTGTGGCAGGTGATCTTAAGAGTATTTACTTGCACCCACTGCATGCAGCACGGATGCACATGGGCCATCAGCTGCACAGCCGTTGAAGGAAACTGGCCCAGCTTCTTGTTTACAGGTCTGTGGCTTATGAATGGGCCTTAGTTTCCCAGGGGAATGAGGTCATCTCTGAGTCTGTCACCAGGGCCCCACCAACTCTGAGATGACCACAGATCTTACCATCAGCCAGGGCCCTGGGCTCCGAGCTGCCCCACAGGACCAGCCCCTTACAGCTGGTGGGGGCTGACCCCGGAGACAGACAGACGCCCATCAAGCGACTTTCAATTTCTACCCCATTAGTTTATCTTATCACCTGCCTGCTTATAGTACACAACGATTAATATTTTTGTTACTGAAATAATTGTGAGATAAACATTACATTGCATTTGGGGTTTAAACTTGCTCATCGGATAAATGTAAACATGTAAGTTATAATATGATTTTTGTAATTTTCCATTTTGACATTTCGTCTTCATCAAAAACAAAACAAAACTTCCTTTTTCTCAAAAAGTAGTCGCTGGCCCTGGCCTCCCCTGGCCTGAGAGGTCATTCCAGGTCAGAAGTTTTCCTGCGCCTCGGGCAGTCCTCGCTCCCTGGCAAAGTCCATTAGTGGAGGCTTAATGCCGCCCTAAAGCCAGTGGCCCTCTTTATTAGGGCTTTGTGTCACCTGGTAACTTGTTTATTGCAGCAGCTCTAGGGTGGGGAGGGGAGGGTGAGCGTGAAGGTCACAAGTAGGTGGGAATTGCACACCTCAGGCCAGAGCCTCCCCTTGGTCATTATTCTCCCAGAATGACCTCTGGGTGGGGAGGGGTTACCCAGTCCTCCTGGAGCTAACACATGACAAGCCAGCACAAAAGAACTGCAAACAGGCCCCTAATTAATGGGTTTGCTTAGAGCTGTTTCCCTGTTTAGGGACTTCATCCCAATAATTGCAGGCTCCATAATCATTAATCAGTCACTACCACTTTTCTGGGTGCCGACCACAAGCCCAGCTCTGTTCCAACAACTGTGAGGAGAGAAGAGTGAAGAACAGAAACTCGGGCCTGTACCAGCAACTTCATTTGCATGAGCTCTCAGAGCATCACAGTGAGCCTGAGAGAGAGGCACATTTAGCCCTCTTTTTAGATGAGGAGACTGAGTCGCAAAGAAACCAACTCACTCGAGCTTCTCAGCTCGTGAGCAAGAGAATCAGAATTTGAACTTGGGTCTGGCTGGCTCCAAAGCCTGGGCTCTGGAAGGAGGTAACAGATTAACTGTTCAAAACCGGACCAGGGCAGAAGAACTCATGGTTGGGTGGGGCCAGGCATACTCTCTGGATCCTAGGAGCCCAAAGAAGGGGAGGGACACAGGGCCGAGGTCCTGGGAGAAGGCCTTCCAAAGGAGTGGCATCAGAGGCTGGGCCTGAAGGATGTTTATAATAAATTGTGCTCAGGCACTTTCTCCAACCACTAAGTCCAGGGTTGGAAAGGATTGTGGAATCTGTGCCTTACTCGGGGCCAATAAATGATTCGTCAAATGTCCAAGGAGGCCATGTACGCATACACACACACACACACGTACAAACATGCAGAGCCACCTCAGCAGCTCCGAACAGTGCCCAGAACGGGCACGAGGAAAGAGGACCTCAGTGGGCAGCCAGATGTCGGCATCAGGCACTGGTGGGGATTAGGACGATGGCCAAGCCAAGGGGAGATGGAAAGCCCGTGAGTCCTGTGATCACCCTGGACCCGGAAGGCTGGCAGCTCCCGAATGTCTCCATTTAGACCTTGTCCCAGAACATGAGAAATGCCAGGGGCAGAGGAGACGGGCCAGGAGATGAGGAAGAGCAGGGGCCAACCAGGAGTTGGGCCCCTTCTCCTTTATCAGGCATCCCAGCCATGCCCCCACTGCTGAGCTCTCCCTGCCTGACCCCTGAAACACCCACGAACCAGGTGTTCAGACCCCTGGCTCCACGGGAAGAGATGCACACCACAACCCCATCCGCATTCACCCGTGAGTCTCTCCTGGGCCCTGGCGCTTTGCACACTGATGTCTCGGCCAGGCATAAAGTCAGAGCCCTCAGGCCAAGCCCAAGTCTGTCAGACATGGACAAATGAGCGCCAGCTGGGATCTGACCAGCGAGGCCCATACCAGCCCATCCCCTGAATGCCAGCCTCAGAGGAATGCCATGGGATCAACCATTCCTCCCTACAGCTGAGATAAGAATGTGAGCCTGGCCCCAGTGGTCATCTAAGCCCATCTTCCACGGCTCAAAGGACCTGACACACCACCCAACAGTCCACAACACATAGGACTTTGCCAACAGGCTGTTTCTGAATTAGATTCAGAGTGAGCTGCTGGCCCACAGGAGCAGGCCAACTCTTCCTCCAGTGGCCAGGCCTCTCAGTCTCCAAGGAAAGTACACTCTGGTCCTAGAAAACAGGCTGGGAGCTAGTAGCCAGGCTCTGGCCAAGATTTGGTAAGCCAAACGCCAAAGAGCAAGAACCCTGGCCCAGCTCTACCTACCAGTCAGTACGGTTTATCTGGAAACGAACTTCTTACTCAGATGCCCAGCCCTCGGCAAAATCGGAACTAGGACCAATCCTATGTGAGGGGGGGTCCCCACAAGTGTGAGCTGAGGAAACCTGTCCTATTCTGAAGCAGCTCCCTTCTCCTTCCCTCCCTTCCCTTGGCTTCTCTCCCAATCTTCCACAGAGCCTCTGGCTGTTCTGTCCTCAGCTAAGTGGCCAGGGAGGGAGGGGGGGGGGGAAAAAAACCCCATTCACCCTCTTAATTTGCCACTAGCTACTGAGGTTTCTCTGGAGAGCTTTCCCCGTGCCACGTCTCCGGTGCCTGTGGGAGGAGATGTGCTGGAAAGCCCGGCTCTCCACACTGGAGCCCATCAGGAAGGAGACAAAGAACAGCCCAGATTTCCCATGACTTGAATCCCAGAAGAAACACAAAACCAAGTCTGTGACCTTCGTTTATACTGCGGTTATTTATTATTCTAGGAAGAAGGTGGCGTCAGCAGGGAGATGGAGAGGATTTCCAACAGTAGCTATTGTATGTGAGCAGCCCTCCTAGGGGGTATGCCAGCTCTCCAGCCTCAACAATGTCTGCAGAGTCTGACCGGCGGGTAAGCCCCACAAAGGGGCACCCACCTTCTGAAGCACCCAGAGAATGTGAGCCGCGCCCCCAGAACTTGGCCCAGCCTGCTCTCCAGCCCGCAGGAGCCCTCCCCGGCTTATCTTGGGGCTGGCTGATGGAGAGTCTCTGCTTCAGGGAAGAGACCAGCCCCAGCTTAGGTCTGTAGTGGGACAGTACAGAGGAACGAGCAGAGGGCGCCATTCCTGATCATCCTGCATCTTGCTCAACATCCCCAGCTACCTAACCAGCTCTGTCCTTCCATCCCTCTCCCCTTCTCCTCTCTCTCTCCAGCCCCTCCCCCTCCCACCCCACCCCCACCCCCCTTCCACTCTCCGCACCCCCGTCTCTCTCTCTCATCCAGCACATCTCTCGCATGTGTGTGTCTCTTGCTGGCAGCTGGCTCTTTCCCACCCGCTGTCCCCCTTTCCCCCCTAGTCAAGCCCCCACATGCTCCGAAGCCAGCAGGGGACAAGCTGTTTCTCAGCTGAATGGAACAGAAAACTGTACTTCTGACTCTGAATGTGTTTCAGTGGAGCAGCCTCTGCTGAAAGCCAGCCACACTGGGCTCAGACGTGGAACGGCAGCTTCAGGGACAAGCTATGGCTAGACTGGGAAACGTGCTGCATTCGCCCTGCATATGTCTGAGTCACCTGGGCTCCACACTATCACCTCCAGCCCAAAATGCCTTTCCTCTTGGGCGTGGGTGGCCTCACTTGGGCAAGTGACTAGGAGAAGAGGGCACCTCTGAGGACCTCCCAAGAACCACCTCAACACCAAAAACTGCAGAGAAGCAGTCCAGAGAAATGAAGTCCAAGAATACTGCCCAGAGAATCAGGTCATCCCCACACATCCCTGCCAGTGCTAGCTTTGGAGTGTTGAGCAAACCCTGTCGATCCCAGGAGGGTGGACCTCCTAGGGACAGGGCTCAAATACACACACATGGACCTCACCTCAGACAGCAAGAACACTCCAGGCCTAGAGGAAAACCTGCCATTCATGAGGGCAGATTTTCCAACCCTGAGAATTTAGGGTTGTCGATCAAGTAGGACTGTCTGATAAAATACACAATACCTAAAACTGGTTTTCAGGTAAGCAACAAATCACTGTCTAGTATAAGTATTTCTCATTAGTGCCTGGGACATACTTATGTTCAAAAATAATTCATTGCTTATCTGAAATTCAAGTTTAGCCAGGCGCCATGTTTTTATTTACTAACTCTGGCAACCCTACTCTAGAACCACCTGACTTCACAGTCCTGTTGCAAGTGGAGAGGGAGCACCATAGGGCAAAAGGGACAAGAAACCACAATCAGCTCACCTCTTTCTTGTCCCCAACGGTATTTCTTCACTCTTCAGCTGGGCCCCGGCCGGGCCAAGTTCTCCATCTGGACCTCTCTTGCCACCGTCCCACCTGATTCCTCAGCTGCTCCTAGCTCCTGTGGCCCAGATGCAGCCCAATGCTTTTGCCCCTTCATTTGGCTGAAGTGAAGTTGAATTTTTCAAAACAAACTTTATTAGAAAAGTAAAGCACACAAATAATTGAACTCGTAAACAAAGTATAGCAGTTGTCACATGTAAGAAGATCAAATATCAAAGCCCTGAGATCAGGTAAGTCTAGACATGGTCTGGTCCCTCTTTCCCTTCAACTGTTCTTGGATCCACTGACTTGCAGCAAGGTTTTCGAACGGGCTGGCCCTTCAATGAAGCTGGCAGAACATTCTGGAACAGAGGCTCTCGTTGGCTGCATATTAGAATCACCTAGGAAGTTTTTTGCAGCCTCTCCCAGACCAATTAAATCAGAATTTCTGAAAATAGGGCTCAAGTATCTGGAGCTTAAAAGCTCCCCAGGTGATTCTAATATGCAGCAAGGGTTGAGAACCCATGCACATCAGAAATCACCTGAGAACCTATAAAAAACTACTGATGCTTGCATCCCACCCTCAGAAATTCTGATTTAATTGGTACGAGGGGCGGCCTGGGCACTGGGGTTTTTAAAAGCTCCCTAGGTGATTTTAATGTGCAGCAAAGTTTGAGAACCACAGCTCCTCATACTTTAATAGACTTCAGATCTCCCAGGGACCTTGCTAAAATGCAGATGCTGACTCAGTAGGTCTGGGGTGGGCCCTGAGATTCTGCATGTCTAACAAGTCCCAGGTGACACCACTGCTGCTGGTCCCCAGGCCGTACTTTGATTAGCAGAGCCCTAGATGGATGATCGTCAAGCCTGGATGTATCTTGGAATCATCCGGGGCACCCTGACAACTACCTTGGCCTGGGTCCCGCCCCCACGGTTCTGATGTAATTGCTATGAGCTGGGACCCGGACACTGGGATTGTAAAAGCCTCGCAGGTGATTCTGATGTGCAGCCAAGGTTGAGAACCTTGGATGTGGACCAACATCTAGACGTCATTTTACAAGTGGCCCTGTGACCCCCAGAGGGGAATACCATTCTCCATAAGCTGTTCGAACTCACCTCTGTTCCCTGCCCTAGCCGGCAGAAGATCCTTTCTTCCCTTGCCTCAGAAGGCCATGACCTCTAGTAAAAATTCCCTTTCTCCCACTTCGGCCCGAAAAAAGCCTCGAATTCCCAGCTCCATGGCAAAAGAGAATTGACTGACATGGGACCTTGAAGCCAATGGATGGTCAGAACCCGCCCACCCGCCTTGCTCTGTCACCAATGGTTTCCTTTGCTGGGGGCGGGGGGAGGGTGTCTTCTATAACAACGATGCCTCTGCCGGAGGAACCACGGGCCGCCCGCCCAAGAGTAGGCTTCAGCCTTCCAGTAACACACGAAGAAGAGAAGCTCTGCTTTGACTGGACGCAATCAATCATGGGTGCTGAGCGGTTTTCATTACGTAGTAGTTCCCAAGCCAGGTTAACACACAGCCTCTCCCCCTGTCCCGCCTCATCCTTTTGAAGTGAAGCCGTGGTGACTTGTGGGACTAGAAGTGGCCCACAGAGAACCAATGGACAACGTGGACTTGAGAAAATTATTACTCTCTTTTTGGTGTGACTTCCATGAAATTATTCATGAATCATTTTTGTTTTCCTAGGGGGCTAACCATAAATATCATCTGTAATGCATCTTCATTAGGAGCTTTCATCCTCAGACAGGGTCTATGTCTTCTGCTGGGAGTTGGATGTTGCTGGAAGGAATGCGAGTCCACGGCTTGGGGATCCGGCATTTGTGTAAAATATGAACTCTAATGTGTAGAATCTGCAGGTCGCCGAAGTGTCACAGTCTACTGAAATGGGTCTGGAATCAATAAGTACACATCAAGCTCAATTGTGTTTAATTTTCATTGCTACCTAGAGGAAAGCCTCGCATAGCCCTACACGAGTGAAATTAAACATGAAAGCCCGTCTGAAGTGGAGAAGCAATACTTAAAATGACCTGTAAATAGGGTAAAACATGGCAGCCCAGCCCATCACAACATTATTGTTCATTTTTCTTTCCATAGTGGAGGTGACGGCCGCCATAAGAAAATCAGAAGAGACATGAGCACGTTGCAGATCTAAAGGAGAACAAAGTGTTTTCAGTTACACACCAGCAGGACTTCCCTCTTTGCACACCCCTGGAGTCTCTTCCAAGTGGAAAATCACACTCTGTCCTTCAGCAGAGAGCAAAGGAGGAAGGCAAGTAAAACAAGGCCCTCCTGAACTTGGCCAGCTCCCGGACCCATGTCGCCCCAGCTAAGTTCCTTGGCCAGTGAGATAATGTAAGTTTCAGCTCTCCCAGCTGACATGGGTGGGGGGCAGACACCCACACTGGGCACTTCCAGCTGACACTGACCTTTCAGTCATGGAAACATTCCCCAGACCGACACTAATCGGGGGCACATCTGGCGTTTGGACTGCATCCAGATGGGGGGTTGTGTTAGTGGAGTCAGCATGATAACCCGCTGGGGAGGCAGGGGAGGGGAGAGTGTAGCCCTGCTGAGAGCAATCAACATCACTGGCTGTGTGTGTAAGATGTGGTCATGCTGCGGGCCCAGTGAGTCATAGAATAGAGACCACCTCATCCCTGTTCACCCACTTTCCCAACCCCAACCAACAGGGGAGAAAACTGGAGAGACCCAAGAGCCAAAGCAACTTCCCCAGGCTCCCACCACTGGTCAGGAGCAGTCTAAAATGCCAGGGTCCTGATTCCCACTATCATACACTTCCCATATTTCTACACTCTCTCAAAGTGTAGTGCAGCACACGTTATCTCAAGATAATATGCAGGCCAAGGTGATGAAAAGAATCCAGCTGTTTTTCCTCCGCTAACTTCCTGTGACTTGCAAATGTCTAGGACAATTTTCCAAGGCAGTGACAAATCCCCTTGGTCTCCATCCCCTGTGCCTGTCCTGCCACCCCAACTCTTCCACTGTAGCTTCTTTTTGGGATATGGAAGGAGAGGCTGCCCTTCCTGACTGGTTCCTGGACTTTAACCAGAAAGGAACACAATACCCTCACTCTCATCCCCAGGACAAGGGACTACAATGGTGAATAAGACCTCATGGTATTGAAGGTTCAGCCCTCCAGGTCAGGAATGACCGAAGATATTGGCCAGCTCTCAGCATCTGCCTTACAAAGCCTGACACCTGTTGCAGCCATGAACAGCACTGCTAAAGAGGTAATTAAGCAAACCAAAGCCAGGATAAAAGGGATTATGTCCCCACCCACCCACACAGAAGGCTGTCTCCAGCTGTCAGAAGGAAGTTCTTTCCATGGCCCCTGGAATACAATCTCCACTCATGGGCACCATGTTTCAAGTCTACCCCAATGATCTTTCTCTGTATAAACATCCAGGCACAGATAATTATGGAAATCAGGAATCTTTCATCCACCTGCTCAAATCGCAAAGAGATTAACAGGATTTTCCAGTATAAAAACTGCAGAGATCTGTTTATCCTTCTCCCCTTATTTGTTATAAATGCCTAAAGACAGGGCAATAACTCAGGTAAAAACAAGACCCGTATCAATGATCAGCTTCTCAAAGTAAATTTCAGCTTACCCGGTAACGAATCAGCTTGCAGAACTCCCCAGCACTGTTCTCTTCCTTCTACAGCCACCTCCATACAAGGGCAACTATCGTCCACCATCCAGTCAGCTTTGTCCTCTTCTGGAATAATCAGAAAAGAAAATTTTCTTCACTCCAATTAAAGATATGTCATATCCCCCCGCCCCCAACCTGAAGATCACCTCCCACTCTCAGACCCCTCGTCTCTATTGTCCAACTGAGAAATAGGCTTTATCCACAGGTCACTGAGACAGAAAAATGACCCTCTTCCCCTTTTATGGGACAGCTTCTGAGTTTCTCCCTCCTCAGGAGGATTTTGTAAGACTGCAAGTTCTCCAGGTCTCTGAGAGGAGCTCACAGACACCGTCACTCTACCTAAGCCAGCGGGGTCTCCGCCCGTGCCAGCTCTTTTCTCCTTGCCAATGACTTGGTACAAAGCCATTTCATGTTCCACGCCAAACCAGTAATTCACAACACTCATCAAAATCTGCCTCCATCAACTGACTCAGCATTCCTGCTTTGCGAGCATAGCCAACCTCCCTAACACCATGACATCCTAGCCTTCAGCTTCACTATGTACATCACATGAGAGCTTTGGGCTTAGAAAGCCCAGTTCCTTTTGGATAAAGTATGCAGATGATTCATCCTCTCATCCTGAACCTTGATATCCATGCCAAAAAGTTTCTGAGATGGGGCTCAGAGAGGACAGAGTGGGGGAGTCCTGTTTCTATGGAAACCAGTGTGCCAGTTTCCAAAGGAGAAAGACTAGCTGTTCCTGGGGCACTGCGTTGCCAGGCTGTCCGGTAGAAACTGAGGAAGCTTCTGGGCTGGAGTGGCTGTGGACACAGCCCGGTATCACCGTGGAGCCTCAGGCCACACTGACACTTGCCTGCCCCTTCCATCTCACCTCCTCTCACACGGAGAGATCCGACCCACCACAGACATGCTGTCTGGCCTCCTGGGCAGTTTCTTCAGCACAGCTCCCCAGCCAAGTGAAAAGTCCACTCTGTCTGTAGACAAAAAGGGTTTTGACTCAATTCTGTATTTCAGGAAGTGAGTTAAATTCTGTTAATGGCAGGAGGGGAGGGGGTAGTGAGAGGGATGACAAATAACAACTTGTCTGAACTTTTTACATTTCTCCTCAGTGCCTCAGTAAGGTTCACAACAAAGTCATCAATGATAGGGAGGGAGACCTCCCAGCTGGACTGTCCCTCAGCCCCTCAGACAAGCTGACAGGACTTGGAGACTGATTCGCATGCTAGGAGGAGCATGGATTGGGGGTTGCAGGAAGAGGGGGTCAAGGTCCCAGAGACAGAATATCCAGGAGAGAGACTGATGTAAGGGTCATAAGATGCCCAACATGCAAGGGAGATGGGCAGAAGGAGACAGTCTCCCTCATACTAACAGGCATGATAAGCTCCCAAAATGGAGGCTTCAACCATTGGAAGGTCCTAGGGGCCAAGATAATAAAACTAAAAAAAGACTTTAAGAGCTCACTATGTGGGGCACCTGGGTGGCTCATTCGGTCAAGGGTCTGCCTTGGCTCAGGTCACAATCCCAGGACCCTAGGATGGAGCCCTTCCTCAGGCTCCCTACTCAGCAGGGAGTCTGCTTCTCCCTCTCTCTTTGCCCCTCCCCCCTGCTCGTGCTCTCTCTCTCTCAAATAAGTAAGTAAAATCTTAAAAAAAAAAAAAAGAGCTCACTATGCACCACTCTATGCTACATATACTATTACACTTATTACTTTGTATAATTTTCATACCAACCCTATGAGAATGAAACCATCAAATGCCCATTTTACACAGGTCAAAACGGAGACTTAGAGAAGCTAGCCAAGGTTACAGAGCTAGTAAGTGAAGGGACTAAGATTCAAACCAAGGCCCATCTGGCCAGAGGGCTTACTCTTGACCACTACACTACAGCAAGAGGTCCTAGAAATGGCAACCATGTCTATTAACCAATTAGAGACTAGTGTGTGAATGGTGCTGGAAGGACTTTTAAGATCCCAGAAGACAGCTGTTGGCTTCATTTTGACCAGGATATCAGCCATCCCCTCCACACAGCATCATTTTCAGGCAAGGCATATTATGGCGCTTGCCGTAAGTGTTTATAATATTCTAGGGCCAGAGAGCCCAGTGTATACCACTGCCTTGCCAACACTCCTTCCAACAAAAATACAGCCAAACACGGTAGGCTCAGATGAGGCTCCTGAACAGAAGCCCTTGATGTCCCATCTGTCAAGTAGAATACCAATCCTTGATTTCGACACCTTCTAGAGGTCTCCAGGGAGACTGTAGGCCCTTGAGGCACTCAGGGATACAAAGCCAGGAGGGAATGAAGAGACTCCATCCACCTCATTCTAGCTCAGGAATTTCCTTGACCTCCCCATATTCCGCCCTCCCCAAATTACCCACCAGAATTAGGCTAAAGGCCTCAGGAGTCAGTCAAGGGACAGGACTGGGGCAGGGGTCAGATTCTCTCTTTCAGTTGATTGTCTCTGATGACTCTTGGCCTGATCTAGTCAAGCTGAATCCATCACTCTCGGGGGGCCGTAGGTGCAGAGAGGTACATCTTAGAAGTATATCTAGGATGTTTAAAACCTTGGTACAACAAGAAGGGCACGAGAAGCTAAATCAAAGAAGGAGACACAGTTGCACAAAGTTAGGGGATCTAAAGAGCCCCCCAGGTACCAGAAGGACCAACATAGTAAGAATTTTAAGAGGTGATAAAGGTAACTTACTGTCAAAGGAGGCAGATGCGGCTAAAGAAACAAGTGAAATTAATTCCTTTCTCAAGCCATCGTAAAGGTGAATGGCTACCAGATGGTCAGACCAAAATACCTGTCCACAAGCTGCTAGAGAAAAAAAAAAACAAACGCAAGAAGAAATCGGATCCTCCACGGAGCAGGTGAGCAGGAAATTAAAATATCTGTATGCTGACCACAGCGCAAGACCACACACGGTCACAAAGAGGCTGTTAGATAGACAGTGTGCGCGTGAGTGAGTGTCTATCCTCTGTCTGCCAGCTCACACAGAGAGAGAGAGTCACAAACCTCACAGCGCCAGAGGAACAATCCTCCGAGAAAACCCAGCCATTCCAAGAGGGATGAAGACGGGACAGCAGAGGCTGGGCTTCGGAAGGGAAAGTAGCACACCTCACAGAGCGTGTCACTAGACCCAGTACCAACATCTCTTCCTGAGCACTTACTATGTACCAGGCACTGTGTCCCAGGCAGCTTCTGAAATGGCTCTCACTGATTCTTGCCTCCTGTGTGATCCCTTCCCCTTCAGTGTGGCCTGGACCTGGTGACTTGCTTCTAATGAACAGAATACAGCAAAAGCGATGGGATGTCACTTATCTCAAAAAAATCTCCCTGGATGGGTAATTCACAGACTCTACTCCGACTGTCAGGGACTTCATCCCCATCCTCTCTTTCAATCATCCTCTGTGTCCTTGTTGCTACATTCCTTCTAGAAGATAGACACACAACGCGCACCCACACCCGCCAAAGGCTCCAGAAGTTGGAGGGAGCTCAGCCTCCTCCTGCTATTGTTCAGCTTCTACCCAATCAATCTCCTGCCAACCACAAATTAGCATAACACAGGCATTTACAGTGCAGCCCCCAGGGACAGATAGAAGCTGCTAATCCTTAAGAAGGGGCACTGGTACAATAGCAGGAGGCCGAAAGCCTCACCCCCACCCAAGGCGTGTTCCTTTGCAGCCCTTCCAGCTCTTTTGTGAGCAGTCCAAGTCAACCACAGATGGCGAAGTTACGGGGACCTTGAACAAACAAGAGACAGTTGGGGTCCGGGGAGCACCACGCTTCACGAACTGCTGCATGACACACATTACTGAGATTCCATCCCCAGAGAAGACTACCTTGGAACGGATTCCCTCGGTCCTTGTGGATGCACTCTTCCATTTTCCATTTTTACTGGTTAATATTAATGAGTGGCTCCAGGTGGGACCAACCCAGAGCAGGAAATGTCCCGGGGCCAGCAGTGGTTAGACCTGCTCTGCCCTCTGGGCAACTTGCATTTAAAAAGCCCAGGGGCTTTGTTTTCTTTTCTTTTTCTTAAGGGATTGATTTGGCCTTAGGAGGTATGATTGAACTTTCTGATCCCAGAAGAAGGCAGCCTTGGCTGGGTTCCCAGGATCATTTTTATCCCCAAGTGCTGCCTTTTGGGGGGCCCTGAGGACCCCGAGCAAACGCAGCCCCTTCCTCCAGAAGTCCCAAAGGCTGGCTCTTGCAGCCGTCGGGTCTGACAGCTCCCTGCCCTTATCCCACAACTGGGTCTGGATTTAAAGGGCGCTTGCAAGAGGGGAAGCCTCTTATCACAAACATTTCCTGCCTCTTCGCTCCTGACCCTGCATACCACAGTCCTTCCCTGTCTGGTCGGGCCACCACTGGTGGCCACAGCAACCTAGTCACAAAAGACCTGCAACGCAATGATCCCAGACCTGTTTCTGGTCCAGATTCTTCCCCATCCACACCCGTCTCCCTTCTATGGGGAGCTCATAGGTTCTTACAGGCCCCCAAAACGGCTCAGGCACTGCAAAAAATGGAAGTCAGGTAGAACCAGAAAGAAAGAGGACAAAGGCAGATAAGGATTTTTAGTTCAAATATAAAATGTGACTCACAGCTGGAGTTCTGCTCACCTCCTCTAGGGCTGGTGATTGTCTCCGACAAGGAGAGAAACAGAGACAGGCAGGGACCTGTGAGGGTCTGCGGGCCTGTCTGTGCGGTCCCCGGCCCTACGTTGACTGCGCATGCGTGTGCCTGTGACGTTGACGCCGTATGGACCCTCGGACATACGGACGATTGCGGGTTTATATGCGGAAGGATTAGGAGCTGGAGGGCGAGTGGGTCTAGGACTAGCCCAGGCCGGCTGTGCTCAGCAGGGCACTGAGTTCCGAGGTCCCTCTCCCCTCCCAACGCCAGGGCCACCCTAGTCCCACCCCCTCCCCCCGTGGCCTTCTCTGCCTCCTGCCCCCAGCTTGCTGTGTGGTCTGAGCCCTTTGCCATGAGAAGAGAGAGGGAGAAAGGGGTGGGCCAGCATGTTTACAGTCAAGCATAACAACCTTTATTTTAAATAAATAAAAGTTTTAGCCAGTTTTCACTTCCCTTTTCTTCCAAAATGTTGTTTTCTCCCTCCTCCTCCTCCTCCTTCTCCTCATGCCTGAGCCTTTATCTGTGGGGCCACCCAGGAAGGGGCTGTGGGAGTGGGGAGAAGCAGAGACCAGGCCGACCCCGGTGCTTCGGGTCTTCTCAGGTCATGTGACACGCCCCTCTCGAATGCCCACGGAGCCCCTGGGGTTCTTGTGATTTCAGGGACGTCTAAGCCTGAGGAATAGAGACTAAACAGGAAGCCTGGGGCCCATCATCAGCATGTGTCCATCTGTTCTCCCTAGTCAGAGGGTTGCCCACCCCATCCCCCACTCCACTATGAAGTTGCCATCCATCTGTCTTCCACTGTGGCCAGTCATCTCTCTGTCTCCCCCATTGGACCCTCATCCATCTGTCCTTCCCCCGGGACAACCGACTCTCAGTGTCTCCTTTGGATTGCCCTAAATCTGCTCCCCCCATGAGATGGTCCTTCTGTCCATCACCCTATTGGCCTGTCATTCCATCCGATACCCTTGATCATCCCTTTTTGTCCATCTGTCTACCCTCATTGGATATATTTTTGCCCATCTGTCTCCCTGAATGGGGCCAGCAAGGGTGGGTCTCTGAGATACGGGAACCGTCGGGATTCTACCCTGATTTTTATTCCAGCAACAATAATAGCAGCAACCATTAATCAAGCATCTACTATGTGCCATATATTGCATGTGCATTATCTCCTTTAACCCTCTAACAGCCCTAGGAGTATGTGTTTATTTCCCCCATTTTACCAGTAAAGAAGTGGAGGCTCAGAAGAGTTAAATGTCTTGCCCAAGGTCACACAGATCCTAGTGCAGACATAGGGTCCAGAAACAGTCCTGCTATACTGAGTGGGAACGAAGACACAGTCTCTTTACTCCTCCACCCCCAGGATGTAAGACTGCCCCCCCTTCCCTGGCCTCTCTGCACATTTAATTTACACTTTGCTGCTGGATGTTTTCAGACTGATGAAGTTTCCTCCCTGCCCTGGCTTTGCACAAAAAAATGAAGGGAAAAAAAGCAGCCAGATGTGAGAGTGATTCGAAGGTCTTTGGGGGGGCGGCGGTTGGGGGGGTTGGAGAGTGTTGTTAAATAAACATCCAATGATATTCTTTCTGCAAAATGATCCATTTTTATGGCACCCAGGAGTTCGTCCAGGGGTCTCTAGGTCACTGGGGAAAAGCTTTTCGTGTGTTTTGGCTCCATATTCTTCCATTGGCCACAAAGAGCTAATTCTTCCAATTAATGAAATCAGCACTGCTGATGGAGATGTACTGACAAATTATTTTCAAGACAAATATATTCACACCGATGGTGGGGCTGATAGGCCTGAAGGATTTGGAGGATACGGAGGGAAGTTCCCCCACCAGGAAGAGACACTGAGGTCATTCATGATGTCCGGGATGTTGGCCACCACCTCAAGGGACACCTTTCTGCGCCCAGAGCCATGGAGGCTGGGCTGGAGTGTCTGTGTGGAGGAGCTGCCTATCAATGGGCTTCTGTATGGCCCTGGCAGGTTCCCGGCACCCCTCCCCTCTTCCCCAGTGCTCCAGCCAAGTCCCCTTCAGGGCCCCGTCTGAAGGGCCTATTCAGCATTTCGGATTCCCTGATGGGAAGTGAAAAGGAGACAGACAGATGCTTCCGTGGAGCTGAGGAAAAGCTGGAGGCCTGGAGACAGGAAGGGCAGGCTGAAGCCACAAAGGAGGAGCTCAGTGAGAAGAAAGAAGGAGGCCAGAGGTCCTGTGGGATGAGAAAGAAAGAAGGAAAGGAAGGAGGGGAGGCTGGGGGAGGGGAGCCAGAGGTGGGAGGACCAGCTAGGGAGGGGAGGAGGCCGGAAGGAGGCCCCCAGGCAGAGGGAGAGCTCCCTGATGGGAGACTGAGCAGCGCCAGAAAGCAGTGTGGGATTTTTTTAAAGCCACAGATTTAATTTCCTGATAATGCGTTTTTCAGGCTGATATTAGCAGCATTTCTCATTCCCTGAGCACATCTGCCGATTGTGGAAAAGTGATCCAGAGTATGCTGGGCAATGGGGCCCAGCCTCTACCTGGATGGGCCCACAGGACGGCCCAAGACCAAACCAACATCTCATCTTCTTTCTGAACCCATAGAGAATAGGACAGATTTTGCTTCGGGCCAGTCCTCGAGGAGGGCAGGGAACCGGGTCCAGGCAGCCTTGGCAAATCAGTTCTTCTACAATCAGAAGCCAGGGTGAAATTCTCCCCATTAAACTAGCTAGGGTGGTTTCTGTTTTCCTGCCTGAACCCCGACTGAATCGCTGTTGTGCGTTTTGAGGGTTACAAGTCAGGGGCTAAAGAAAGCAAAGCCCAGAGTATTCCGCAGTACCACCAAACATCTTTCTAAAGCCTTCTTTCCCTGCTTACAATCCATCTGTGCAGTCATGGCTTTACCAAATAAAGTCCACACCCCTGAGCCAGGAAAGCAAGGCCCTCAAGAGCCCAGAGGCTTAGTGTGGTCCAAGACCAGCCGCCCTGGCATCCCTGGGGGCCAGCACCACAGACTGCTAAAACAAAGGCCGCGTTTAACCAGACCCACAGGCTGCCCGTTTGTCCGTGACAATATGAGAACCCCCGCTCCCCAACTACAACCCACTCCAGCTCATCTGCTGCCACCTTGGAAAACCGCTTCCCCAACAAACTGAACTATAAAATTCTCCAAACACACCTTTCACTTTCGCAGTTCGGTGTGCTGGTTCGTGCTATCTCTTTCCTCTTAAAGATGCTTTCCTCTATGCCCCCTTGTGGAAATCTGGCCCACATTTTGAGACCCAACTCAAATGCTACCCCTCCAGGGAGCCCTTCTCACCATTCCCTGCCCTTGCCAGAGGTTAGAACTCCCCTGTAGCTTGTTTGGATCACCCATGGGGTGCTTTTCACTTGCTGTCTTGCAGTTTGGTTATTCAGATACTTCTCAAAGGGCAGTTCTGTGTAGTCGTTTACAGGACATTTTAGGCTTAAATCCTTGTCCCACCGCTTCCTAACTTTGACACGCAGCAAGTCCGTGATTTCTTTGGACCTCAGTTTCCTCCTCTGTAAAATGAGGGTAATAATTATACTCAATCACAGAGGTGTCATAAGTCCTGCTTCCTCGATTTGGTTTCCACATTGTCCCCTTATTGAGTTCTTCCTGCCCTGTTCCCTGCTTCCCTTCCGAAAGCTCAAGATTTTCTTTATTTTCGTTTTAAACATGTCAACTGGTCATAAGTATTTATTTTATTTTCAACTTCTTTGTATAACTTCATCAACTGTCTCATTAACATTCTTTTTGACTCCCCCCCAAAATGTTTCTTAAAACTCTTGTTTTGTGTTTTTATCTCCAAGGGAATACTTTGGCTGGGTTTTCTACCCAGAATGACACAATTCTTTCCACAGCTATGCAGAGGGAGAATTTGAAAACCAATAGTCACATTGCCTTGATCCTATACTCAAAGAATTCCTCAGACACACAAGTCTCCAACTGGCCGTATTTCTCAATGCTGTCTTACCAAAAATGTTCTTTCTGGTTAAATCTTAATGGAAAATGAAATAAATACTGTGAGAGAAGCTCACTCAAGATGGGGGTCATTCCAGAGTCCAGTTGCCTTGGATTACAATGGTTCTTGATGTATAATATCAGACTCAAGTATGGTATTTTTTATTTCAATCAATAAGTATTTTCAATTTCCTTTCAAAGTCCTATGTGGTGACCGGGTTTGGCTTAGAGACAATTCATATATCATCTGTCTCCCATGGTGCATCCCATCTACAATTTTCATGTCTTGATCTTTCTTAATATTACCCAGGGGCAAAATATTGGTCAATGCAACCAAGCTCTTTCCATTCCAAAAAAAAAAAAGGATTTTCCCTCTTCTTGCCACACTCTCCCTAACCATAAGAAAAGGAGAAAGGGCCAAGTAAAACCACTTGTTTGAGAGTTCAAGGAACTGGGGAGAAATGGGACCTCTGGCAAGTTGGAATGTAATCTACATGGGAAATCTCTGAGAGGACACCTGCTCATTCAGAGGTCATTGTCTTTCAAGCTCCTGAAGGTCAGCCCCATGGGAGTGGCTTCTTGCTGGGAAAAGGGGCAAATAAGCATAGCACTGGCAGGGACAGAGGGCCCTGTCTGTGGGAAAAAGACAATCAGTGAACTTTCAAGCCCAGGCAGTGGGGGTAAGGCTTACAATTTGAGCTAGATGTCTGGAAACTCAATATTGCCCAGAGTATCGATTACCTTGCAGACTCAGATCCTCTCCTGCTCCAGAGGGCAGGGGTAGCCAGGCGGGTCTCTGACATGAAACTCTCTGTGCACCTTTTAATTAACTCTAAGAAATGTGCATCAGAGTCTCCCAGAAAGGGAGATTATTCTGCCTGGTAGAAGGACAGAGGAGTCATCAAGATAGGAATTTGAGTATGACAAAAATATCCCATGTCTGCCTCAGGCTGGGGAATTAAACAACAGTAAGTTCACTCTTTAAATCATTGGTTTGGGACCATTGCTCCACACCAAATTCCTGCTCAGGGCCTTTTTTCCAAAGGGAGTCAAAAGAATGTCACCCATCCTGCCTGCCTTTTAAGTACCAAACGGTCTTTGATACTCAAGCAGCAAACTGTAGAATCATCAGTTATTGATTCTATACAGGTTGGTAATTCCAGATACATGGCTGAGTTACAGAATTCTACTTAACATCCGAGTGTGAACTCACTCCAATCACTCTGAACTTGCCACTCAACTAACCTTCTCCAAGCCTTTATTCGGGTATTCTCCAACAACACTTAATATGTGCCTACCAATATGCTCGACTACACTAGGCACTTGGGATACAAATAGCAAAGACATGGTCACTATCCTCAAAGGGTTAACTTTCTAGTAGAGAATACAGAGTGTGAATTAATAATAGTAACAACTACTATTTATTGAACCCTTCTGACATCCCTTTAAAAAGTATTATTATTTATTTTTGACAAAAATTGAATATATTTAAGGTGTATAGTGTGATGTTTTGACATATGTACACACTGTGAAGTGATTATCACAAACTAGTTAATATACCCATCACCTCCCTTGTTGCCACTTTTTTTTTAAGATTTTATTTATTTATTTGTGAGAGAGAGAGAAGGGCTGAGGCAGACACAAGCGGACTCCATACTGAGCCCAGAGTCAAACTCGGGGCTCCATCTCATGACCCTGAGATCATGCCCTGAGCTGAAACCAAGAGTCAGAAGCTTAACCGACTGAGCCACCCAGGCACCCCTAGTTACCACTTTATGTATGTAGTAACAACACTTGAGGTTTACTCTCTTAGAAAATTTCAAGTATATAATGCATTATTATTAACTACAGTCACCATGCTGTACATTAGGTTTCCAGAACTTACTCATCTTGTAACTGAAAATTTGTACCCTTTGATCAGTATCTCTTCTTTTCCCCCACCCCTCGCCTCAAGCCTCTGGTAACCACCATTCTACTCTCTCTTACTATGCAGCTGACTCCCTGCACCCCCCCCCCCCTTTTTTAGTTTCTACGTATAAGCCAGATCATGCGATATTTATCTTTCTGTATCTGGCTTATTTCACTTGGCATAGTGTCCTCCAGGTTGATCCATGTTGTTGCAGATGGCAGGATTTTCCTTTATTTTTTTTAAGGCTGAAAGATATTCTATTGTATATACCACATTTTCTTTATCCATTCATCTGCCAGTGGACACTTAGGTTGTTTCCACCTCATGATATGATATGCTTTTGATAAACATAAGGCTAATAGTCAGCCTCCAAGATGGTCTCCAATGATCCTCACCTCCCAGTATTCCTGTGCTCATATAGTCCCCTTCTACATTGCTTCAGGCTGACATGTGGAACTAATAGAATTTGTGGGGAAAATGGTGTGTGACTTCTGAGGCTAGGCGATAAATGACATGGCAGCTTCCACCTTGCTCTCTCTTGGCTCAGTCACCTTCAGGAAATCCAGCTGCCATGTAGTGAAGTGTTCAAGAAGCCCTCTGGAGAGGTCCACATGGAGAAGAACCAAGGCCTCCCACCAATAACCAGTGAGGAACTGAAGCCTGCCAACAACTGTGTGAGTTAGCCATCTTGGAAGCAGAGCGTCCAGTTTCAGACAAACCTTTGGATTACGGTAACCTCATGAAAAACCACAAGCCAAAACCACTCAGCTAAGCCATTCTCCAATTCCTGACCCACAGAAACTGTGTGAAACAACATCTATTGTTGGTTTAAGCCACTAAATTGGGCATAATTTGTTAGGAAGCAATAGATAGCCAATCCAGCACCTTGTGTTCATGACCTATTGATGCCATGAGGATGCCAGTCCTACTGAGTATTATTCTTGCCCCAACTTCACAGATGAGGAAACTGGGACTTAGGTTAAAACAAGAGGCAAAGACAGAGCTGAAACCTAACTCCATTGGACTTCAAAATCTGTGTTCTTAACCGTGCACAATGAAATGGTTTTGGTGCAAATGCAAACATCTATACAGAGGTCACAGTGGGAGAGGTAATGAATTCTACCTGGAAAGTCTGGAATTAGAGGTAAAGCAGTGGCAGGCAAGAATAGTTAGAAGATGTAAGACTTGCAGTGGAAATGAAGGATGAGCAGATGTTCACCAGGTGGTTACAGGGGAGGAATTCCAGAGGGAACAGCATTGGTAGAGGCAGGAGGCTCCAACAGCGTGAGCTGTCCAGAACCTGCCTTTTGTTTCTAGACCCAGAAGAATCAAGGTCTCTGTGGTTAGTTTTCCAGGAGAAAATCTTGGTTCTAGCCCAAGATCTACTCTTGCAGTCCAGGACCCCCAAAATCATTGGAACTGTTACCTTCCCCACAAACTGCTGCCCCAGTCACTGCTTTTGATTAACTCAAATTCCCTTAGATCCCCATTTCTTCTCTGGGTCAGTTCTCTTGTACAGACCCAGCTCCCTAGCATGTCTGAAACACATACCAGTTCTTCCTGGCAAGCAACTCCTGCTCCTTACAAAATCGTACTTCTGATGTTTACATTTGCATTCATAACATATCTCTTGTCTACTGCAAAATATCACATAAACCTGACTTCCTTCATTAGCAAGGTTACTAGAATGTCAAATCAGGGAGATTCAGAGGACCAGGTGTGTTGGATTTCAGAAAGGCATGTACCTTTTCTCATGGTAGGCTTCTGGATGCACTGGTGCATTATAAATTAGAGAAGCACCATGTGGGAAATTAGTAGCTAGTTTAATAACCACACCCAAAGGTTACTGACTACGGGTTGATGTCATATTCTAGAGGACAGCCTGTATTGGTGTGACCGACGGCTCTGCCCTCAGCCCTCTCCCAGGCAACATCTTTCTAGAAAGCAAGCTTCTGAAATTTTTTAATGGCTGACTTTTAGTCAATCGGTAGGATTGCAGAAGTGAAAACTGTATGCCTCTCCAAAGGCTAGCCTGGGTCAAATCTACAAAGATGACTTTTACCTAAAATGAAAGGTCCTTTACTTGAATCCCAAGAGTCACTGTACAAATACGCAAGGGAGATTTCTGAGTTGGTGGTAACTGCAAAAGGGAAAACTGCTGAAGGTTTTTAGCCAAATGGTGAGTTAAATGGGAGCAAAGACAGCCTGCAGTAATCTGGCTTTCTGTTGGGGGGGGGAGGGGCAGTTTGACTGGAAGGTTTATGCTGAGACTCTACAGCCCCAACCACCCCAGGGCTGTATTTAGTAACTCACACTCTACTCCATTAAATGTGTTTGGGTTCCCAGTCTCCACCCACCGCACTCCCCCTGGACTGAACGAGGGAGCCCTTAGAAGGTAATAAGAATGCTGAGAGCTTGGAGTCTGGTAAGAGCTTGGAAAGCTCTCGGAGCCTCTCCCTCCGCGGCCCTATCCCTGCTGATAAGGATGAGAGCGAAGCTGGCTGACAAGTGATTGGAAACAGGAGTTCCCAAAGCCTTTAACCCCTCCCTAGCCTGCCCTAGGGTCTGGAGTCTCTAAATGCTGAGGCCCATCTCCTTGTGGCTTCCTGCTCTCTGTATTAGGGCTCTCTACCTCCCCCCTCCCACCCCCAACCTTTCCATCTTCTTCTCCCTTTGTCCTGATGGGTTACTGAATGCCACCGCCCTTCTATCTGGAAAACGACTACCACCACCAAACGCTAAGACGTAGCCCCTCCACCTTCAGGCCGCCCCGAGGAGTCAGCCAGGGAGTCTCCTCTAGTCCAGACCCCACCCACACTGAGCCACCGTGCCTCTGCCAGTCCGGGGCTGCCTTTCAGCAGCAGGAGCCTCCCAGATGAACGTCAGTTCTGTTTGCTGTTCCGGGGTTCTGGGAGCAGAAAGCCCAGGCCCGGCAGCCTGGTCCCAGACCCCTTCTCTGCTGCCCAGGCTGGCTGTGGAGCTCTATGGGACCTTGGCGGGTCACCCCCAAAACAGACCTGACTTGCTGAGTCACCCCAAAGGCCCTCCACCCACCTAGGTATTGCCTGGTGCATGGACAGACATCATACTGGGATAGATGACTAGAGATCTGTTCATGGCAGTGGCCAGCAGGGCTGACGCAGAGAGGAAGCTGTCCCCCTTACCCTGGGGAGGGGCATTCAGGAGAAGCCAGGTTTACCGGCCACAGTAATTAAGTGTAAAAGCGCTTCCTTCAGTAGAATGGAATTCAGATAAACTGCCATTATCATGCAAAGCAGCTTTGCACCTAAAAGTCTTTACCCAAACAGGCAGTTTAATTAAATCCCTAATCTCCCCTGGCCTGTTCTGACCCCTTCCCTACCCGCCTCCCCCACCTTCCCAATGACTTGGGAACTTCAAGATTCCATTTAAAACACTTAACCTGTAAGGAAGCAAAACATACCCCAAAATAGTGGGTCTGAGTGTGGGCCCCCTTTGAGGATCTGGTCCCTGTGTCTTAAGGTGTTAGCTCCCTGAGGCTCAGACCGTACTAACTGGGGTGCTGGGTGCTGATGCCAGGGTGAGCATGATGGTGGGTATACTGGCCAGGACGGCGGTCACAGTGATGTGATGGGAGTGGGCACGGCCTTGAATAGGAGGGTGTGTGCGTCACGCAGCCCTACCAGCCCCTGCTCACCCCCAGGAGCCTGGTGCCCATCTAGGAACCAATCTCTGCAATGAAAAGTCTGCAGTCTCACCACCCAGAGCACATGTGTAGCAGCCCTATTAGACTTGGATGTAAGGCCCCTGGTGTTAAGCCCAGAAGAGGCAGGCATGAACAAACTGACCTGACCACGGGTGTCTCCATTTGTAAGGCTGCAAGGGCCTCCGCTGTGAACCACAGGGGGGACGCCAAGCCAGTGAGTGAGAACCAAATCCTTTGGGGGAAAGCCTAATGCAATAGTTTGGAGTTTAGGCTATAGGTGGGGGGAGAGATCAGGAGAAAGGGAGAATGGAATGGGGCAGGAGGAGGGTAAGGGTAGGGAAAAGGGTTGGCCCAAGAGCACTGAAGCACTGATGGAGAACAACCCAATAGTACCTTCTAGCATCTGCAGAATGCCTTACAAGTTTGTGTCTTCGTGTGGGGAAAGAAGGAAAGGAAATCAAACCCACGGCATATGTTATCTCTTCAATTTCAACCTACAAAGGTAAATCTTATTCTCCACCACCACCACCACCACCACCACCACCACCGGAGAAGACAAATGCCCCAGGTGAAGGGACCAGCGAGCCAGGATTCAAACGCTGGCCTGCCATACTGAAAAGTTGATGCTCTTCTGCTAAACCACAGATCAGCCACGGGGATTATCATGTTGGAGGGGGGGGATTAACTACCCAAGAATGCTCGAGTCTCCCCTCCCTCCTGAAGCAAGAATGTTTCCTTCCTGAAACAATCCTTGGCCGAGACAAGGGAATCAGCTCGCAGCCCGAGGACATAACATAAGGGAGCTATGCTGTCGGGGGGCTTCTTGAGACTCAAGCCCAAGAGGAAGAAGAACCCCAGAGGAGAGTTTTCTTTGCAGGAAAGAAGCATTGGAGGCTGTGGTGGGGGAAGGGGCATCTGCAAGTCATATAACAAACACCAGACCTTCCCATTTTATACCTCATTCCTTTGGTGGGGGTGAGCAGAGGAGCCTTCTCTATCTGGGAAACAGTGAAACTCACAACACCCTGAACCCGGCACTTTTTCCTTTAATTGTATAGACTGCATTGTGCCTGGAGAACGCGCGCGTGGTCCTTCTTTTGAGGAAGTTATATTTCTGGAAATAGGACTCTCTGGATTCATGAAACGTCCCTGTGTCTTGGGGGATTCCCTATTTCCTTATATCGTGGGTTTTCTGCGCGAAGACCAGGAGCCCTTTAGGGAGGTGCCAATAAATCTTATGAATAAAAGAGAGAAGCTGGGGGTGAGGCACTTGGTGAGGCCAGCACAACAGCTGGCCCCGGAGGGAGGACCCCAGCCCTTCAATCCTTTAGTCCTGAGTGGGGAGTCTGTCCGGCCGACCCCTAGTGTTGGCCACCTTGCCTCGAAGCCAGGTGTTTACAAAGGTCATCCACGTGGACGAACAGGTACTGCTGTTTTGACTTTAGCAAGACAGCCCAGGACAGAGGAAGCCTCCTTGGCTCCAGGGCTGTTGTGGGTGGGTTAAGAAAGTGGGATATTGGACAAGATCTGTTACAGAGTCCTTTGTCTCTCTTATAGCAAAGACAACAGAGAAGAATGTTAAAAGGCTGTCTTGGTCTCCAGAACCCCTCTGGAAGCAGATGGCTTGTCAACAGGTTCCAGGGCAGGCCCCAGAGGCCCGGGAGCCCTACCGGAATGCAATTACCCTAAGTGCTGGCTGTTAGGGTGAGAAGGCAGGAATGCAATTATGGAAGGAGCGGGTAGTGAGCGTTCATTGATTAACCGGTCCTGTCTGCTTCCATGCCCCACTGGGGTGATTTTGGGTCCCTGAGGGTTGCCCTGTGCCCCAGGGTTATGAGAAAGAAAAACAGTCACTGCAGAAAGCAAATGCCAAAGGCAGGGTTCCAGAGCTTCAGGAGGGCCTGTGGACCCCGGAAATTGCCTGGGAAGTATACTTGTGCAATATGCAAAACGTCCATTTTCTAGAAAGAGTTTCTCTACTCCTCACATGCTTTGAGGGCTCCACAGCCTTCAGAGGATTAAGGACTAGGCCAGAGGAGTAAAAGATCAGTGGGCACCATTGGAAGGGTCTTCAGTTTTCAATTCCCAGTGGCTGTGATCCATCCGGATGCAATTCTGGCTCTCCCACTTAACAGCAAGGTACTTAGCCTCTCTCTGGGCCTCAGTGTCATCTCTAAAATGAGGGTAAAAATACCTACATCCTGAGGTTGATGAGAGAATTAAATGACAGAAAGAATGCAAAGTTTTTAGCCCGACATCTAACCCTTAGTAAGCTTTCAATAAATGGGAATCATTTTTATTATGACTATCTATTAAAGTTCAGAAAATAAAGTGGGGCATACACATGTACTCTTTTAAGTGGCCTTTTGACCCCAAACTCATTGTCCGGATTCCATGGAAATCCTTGGGCAAGACCCTCCTCCAAAATGGAGTGGGTCCATGAGACTCAAGGTCTCCAGACACAGCTTCCTTGAATAAGGCACTTCTGCCCTGGAGGGCGGCAGGATCCTGCCACCCTGGGAGACCCAGGCTTCTGGAAGTTGGGGCACATCCAATGTCTGGGTGGTGCCAGGGCAGTGCTGGCGTCTTCTGGGCCTGAGCTGAAGTTATCATTGGCCTGCCTCATTGAGAGAAGTTTCTGGAGATTTCAGTTAGTGAAATCTTTCTGCCTATTGGGCTGATACAATCACATACTCAGCCGAAATGGACTTCTCTACCCTAGTAAGTCCCAGAATGAGACTGACCCAAGGCCTAGCATCTGCACAATGTAGTCTGGTATGGGACTAGGAAAGCCAAACAAATCTCTCCCCTTCCCCTCTGTAACAAGCATGTCTTTTTATTTGCTGTATTTTTGATGCCTTGATGTGGCCTCACTGACACTGGAGGGACCTCCTCCCACGGGGTTAACCAGCTCCTAGAGATAATAAGTTCACCTTCCAGTACACCCCTCAGACACAAACCAACCAATCCAGAGTCCATAACCCCAGCCGTCTCCTTTATTGAGGTCTTACACTCCAAACCAATATCCTCCTGCCCATATCTCCCAGGGCCAGGGATGAGGGAGGGTCCCTGTACCCCAGACCTGTTGAAATTATTCAAAGTAACCAATCTGAAGCCCGCTTACCCTGCCTGCCTATTCCTTCCTGTGGAAACCACAATAAAGGCTCTGGACTACATCTCCCCTCACGCCCTCTGCCTCCTGACCAACCCCGGTGCTTCCCTGTGTGCCCCCACCCTGCCCCACCGTGGTGTGCCCCCTTCTCTCGGGATCTCTGTGTATGACACACTATCTTTTTAATGGCAAGCGTCTCCTCGATCGGCCTCACCCACGCCTGAATAATAAAACCTCCACTTTAAAATACCTTCTTCCCCTACACCTTCCCCTCCTCTGAGGTCCTCAGAGCTCTCCTCCCTCAGAACCAACAGACCACCCACCCCTGCAGCCACAGGGTCCTACTCTTCAGCCAAAGCCGCCTCTGCCTGTGGGGTCAGAAGCAGTGTGGTCTCAACTCCAGTGGGCAATCCTAGAGTTGAGGGCCACGGGAGGATCTTTACTTCATGGTTCCCAGGAGAGAAGACACCAAAAGAGCTGAGAGGGGGAGCTGGCCGTACACTTGTTCGTTCATCAATCATTCATTTATTCATTCATCATTCATCCCCCTCCCCATCAATCATTCATCTGCTTATTTATTCATTCAGTGTGTTTGTACTTCTTCCTTGCCCTGGTTCCCGCAGATGTTGGTCCTCTCCTGCTTTGATCTGTCCCCTGTTCCTGCAGCAACTGCACAATAGAGCCTGCCGATGTCCCTTTGTCAGTTACCTGGCAGAGAGGGTGGGTCCCTCTCAGAGGAGCCTGTGACAACCCAAGGGACAGTGCAGAGCTGTCCCCTGCCTGGAAGTCCCCTTTCATGGCAGGCTCTGACCTTCTGACCCATGGGTCAGTGGGGGTGGAGGGGGAGGGCCTGCAGAAGGGTCTCCCGGGCCCGGCGAAGTTTGATGCCCCTGAACATGCCTCACAGCGGCTGGAAAACCACTCTCCTGGGAGGCAGGAGGTTCCAGCAGACTCTAACCCTCCAGGCCTGGCTGTGAAGCCTGGGCTCAGCACTTTGGGGGGCTCTGAAGAACATGGTATGGAGCAACTGGGGCTAGAGCATCAAAGGCCTAAACTGTCAGCCTCCTGACAGATCTCCCAGCTTCCATCCACCCCCCCACCCCCCGCCACCTCAGGCACCAGTCAGAGATCCTTCTATGTAAGTCAGACCAGAGGTACTACTTCTGCTCAAATCCCTGCCATGACTTCCCTCTCACTCAGAGCAGACGCCAAGGCCCTGGACGATCTGGTCCCACTCACTGTCCACTCACTCTCTCTTTTCAGGCCCCGTTGGCCTTGACCTCAACTCACCATCCACACTCCTACCTGTATCCCGAGGGTGCACCCATGGATGCCTGATATGTAGCAGGAGCTCAATGAAACCTTCCTTGGGGGAAGGAATAAAGGAATGGACGGGCTCTCGGAAGCTCTGAGGGTGAAGCTTGAGAAGCCACAGGCCATGGAGTCTGGGGCTTCCTGGGGTAGAACTGAGGGGGCGCACAGTGGCCTCTGTAGGCTGTGCCTGCCAAGCCAGGAGCCGGGCGAAATCACGGGCTGCCAGGCTTCTCAGGGAGGAAAGGTGGGCAGTGGTGTTGGCGGGGATCGCGCTAACTCAAGATGCCAGCTCCGTGCCGCTCTGGGGCTGGCCGGCGCTCTGGATGTCATTAGCTGATTTGTTCTGCTCTGCAGAATGTACTTTTCATATTTAGGCAGAAAAAACAGCTTTCGGTCCTCGTGCCCTTTCTTCTGTGAGCTGTAGCACATGGCCTGCTTATTATGAATTAATCCTCTAAAGAGCATGTTCATTATTCTAATTTAATTGTGCTTCGTTTCAGAAAATAACTAAACCCAGTGCGGAATAAACTCCAACGCTGATCAGTTTTCAAGAAGTTAACCTAAGACAAAATACTGCTAGAGGGGCAGCAGCAATTTGGAATCATTAAAGGCAACCCATGTAAATAATAAAAACAAAACTAAAATGCAGAATTAAATTAAGGAATAGGAAATTAAATTTGTGAATCTGATCTGAAATTGAGGCCCTATATGCACAGGCTTACCCTGGCTTGGCTCTTTGCTCAGGAGTGCTGGGGCGGGAAGGTTCTGCAGAGGTCCCCATTCCAGGGAAGTGGCGGGCAGGATGAAGCTCCCAAGAGGATGCCAAGGAAATGTGGCAGAGGGCGGCCGGGCGCGGTCAGCCCCAGGCAGAACAGACCCTTCTGCCCTGCTCACCCCTGTGTCCCTGACACCCTCCACAGGTGTTCCTGGGACAGGGACTGATGACAGGCTTGCTCAAGATCTCTCTACCAACACCATGGGAGCCCCGTTCCAGAAGCCAAAGACCCGGATTCCAACATCAAGATGGGCAAGCCTCTAACAGGGCAAGAAGAGGAAGGCTTCCTGGCTTTAAGGTGCCTGAGAGTTCGGGGTGCCTGGGGCAGAGTTAGAGCACGGCTCAGACCTCCTTCTGTAGTCTTCCAGCAGGTTTAGATCCTGTCCGTGGGACGTCTTCTCTCTGTACCTCCTCCCACCATCTCTGGGCTCTCCGCCTCTCTTTCCTCCCCATCCTCTGAGGCTGCACACGTCTTTCTCCTACCTGGTACTGGGAGAACTCTCTTGCCTTCCCAACCTCGGTGTCCCCACATGTCATCATGATAATAATACCTTCCTCTGTGGCCCGTGACAAGGAGTAAATTCAGTAAAGGACCTGGGGAAGAGCAGGTGCTTGGCCATTGCTGCTGGCCAAGGTGCAGTTTCTGCTCCATCATTAGGTGCTCACACACACACTCTACGCACAAATACACAGCCGTGCACCCGGGCACATACAGGCTCCTTTCTCACTGAAGTCCTTAGACTGTGCTTCTAGAGCACCACAACTAGTTGAAAAAGAAAACTCCAGTCAATTGACTGCTTGCCTGGATTCACAAAGGCAAACATTCAAAGAGATGGTCTTATCCCAGCATCTGAGTGAAGTTTTCCATTTTTTAAAAAAGATTTATTTATTTATTTGAGAGAGAGAGAGAGAAAACACAAGCGGGCGGAGGGGCAGAGGGAGAGAGAATCTCAAGCCGACTCCATGCTGAGCGCAGTGCCCCACACGGGGATCTCACAACCCTGAGATCATGACGGGAGCCCAAACAAAGAGTCCGATGCTTCACCAACTGCGCTACCCAGGCGCCCCTGAAGTTTTCCGTTTTTTAAAAAATATTGTATTTATTTTTTTATTCGACAGAGAGAGAGAGACAGACAGTACAAGTAGGCAGAGAGGCAGGCAGAGGGAGAGGGAGAAGCAGGCTCTCCGCTGAGCAGGGAGCCCGATGGAGCTCAATCCCAGGACCCTGGGATTGTGACCCGAGCCGAAGGCAGAGTCTCAACTGACGGAGCCATCCAGGTGCCCCAAGTTTTCCATTTTTATCTTCATTTTGGGTTCTACACAGAAAGAGTAAAATGACCTTAGACTCTTTTCTGAAACAAAGTGAGAGTATAAGCAAGGAAAAATAAAGCAAATCAACAGAGTCACTTTCTTCTAATTTCTCTTTTATTTCTGGAAGTCCTGATTAAGGAAATTATGCCCATAACTTAGGCCACAGTGTTGTTGATTGATCAGTTAATTAGTGATCTTGCCTAAAATATATCAATCATGGACATAACAAGAACAAAGAGGGCTGAGTTCTCTTGAATTCCCTGGCCTCTTCCCCAGCCACTTCTCCTGATCTCACTCGACAAACTGCCCCAGGGAGTTGGTGCCATGATTCATACCTATGAGTTGGAGCACCACAATATACAGCCAATCTCAGCTCTCCCAGAATACACCCTGAAGCCTCTACTAAAGACAAGTTATTCATGACACTAGTTAAGGACAGTAAAGCAGCCTTCATTCAGAGAGGGTTACTACTACAATGGGGTTTTGTAGTGGGAGAGTGAGATTGCCCTCAACTCTGAATTCAACAAGGAAGTATAGCCAAGGAGCACAGTGGGCGGGGTGGGGTGGTGGTCAATGAATGGAAAATGACCAAGAGGAAGCATCAGGGGTCAGGGGGGATTCTGGCTAAATCAATCTTACCGGATTCTTGCGAAGGCAGGCCTGGGTGATCAGACGTTCCCTGGGGGTGGGGGTGGGGGGAGGCCGAGGGACCAGGTCAGATATTAAGAGTGATCGGATATCAAGAGTAGGGGATTCTGACCAAACTGACTTAGCAGGATTCTTGCTAAAATGGGAGAGACAAACATAGAAGCCCAGAAGTCAAGTCCTGGTTGAGAATTCAGGGGAGCTGGAGTAGCATTTGGTCAAGGAGAGAATTTTTTGTCACCTTAGAGCAGCTACAAGGCACAGATTCAAGACTGGCTGAAGATCCACCATTTATTAGTGAAAAGGTAAGGACAAGGGGGCAGGAAGGTCACAGTGGTGGCCTGCACCTAGATCCAGGGGCAAATGTTGCAGAATGAATCCTAGCCCTTAAGAGTTCGTTTAAGAAAAAGCCACCCAAATCCCTTAGGCACACAAAATGCATGATACAAGAAAGCTTTCAAAAGGACCTTGTCCCACAGGACCTACCTGAGGGGATTAATTTTGAGGAAGTTGGAGTGAGTTTGGTCAGTTTTTAAATGGTTTCTGTATTTTTGATCCTGGCTGGAAAACCTTTTGTATCCAGAGGATGGACCTGTCTGCCCAGGAGAGCATCTGCATGGGGACAGCCTCACCATTTGACCACGAGGGCTCAAATCACGTCTACCCAGCAGAAGAGCTTCCAAAGAGCTCATAGTGTCAGACTGGCTCCTTTCAACCAACCAACCCTTCCATATAGACTCCATGTTGTTCTGGCTCACATGACCCACCCACACATAAAATCACCCATCGATCCCTTTCTCCATTGGATAATGGTTAATATTATTGATAGTACTAGCGATAATAGCCAATAGTCATGGAGTACTCATTACCAAATATTTGTTCTAAGTGTTTTGTAAGAATTAGCTCATTTATTACACATGACAGCCATGTGAGACAGGTATTGTTATCCCCATTCTATGGATGAGGAAATTGAGGTGCAGAGAAATCAGGCAATTTGCTTGTTACAACAACAAAACATACCAGCCCTGGGGTTTGAACCCAGACAGTGTGTCAGACTTGGGAGCCTCATAACCACGATACAGCACTTCCCATTGGTCATCAGCTCCCCGGTCTGCAAATCTATCCAGTGACCCTAAATCTAGGCCACCTGGGAATGAGAGTTCGCCGGGCCTTCGGTGACTGGCATCTGGAAAGCAGGCCCATGTTTTCAAGATGCCTTCACACCACGTTCTCCCCAGATCCTGAGGGCTGTGTCCTCATGACCATCCCTGCCTTTCAGTGGAGGCTGTGGCCCGAGCTCTGTGGGAGGCATGCTTTACAGACAAGACCATGCTTCATTCTGTTGCATGGGTTGGCTTCTTACAGCCTGTGAGGGCAACACAGGCCTGGCATCCCAGAGAACGTTCCTGGAGGAAACAGCCTTGTCAGTATGCAGGCACTATTCAAATTCCAGACCCTGGTTTTTTAAGACACACATCTGCAGTGGGCACATGTATTGAGATAGATGAAAACAGAAATGGTTTTCTGTTGTATCTGTATTATTAGATTTGACCCACCATTGAAACAGCGAAGAAAGAGTGGAAAATTAAAGGTGATTTGATATTAGCCTCCTATTCATATTAGAAAAAGTAACTGCGGTTACTTGCGGTTTTCCTCACAGAGGTGTCTTTATTCATTTGACATGCCTTTAATAACTAATTCTAGTTGTCTGGTTGCCAAGAAAGATTTCCTACGGGCAGACTTGAAAGTGACTCGGAACTCTTTGCATGCCCGGCTTCAAATGATCCCAGAACAGCAAACATTCAGCTTCCCTCCAGACTTCTGAAGTGTGGGAATAACATGAAAGAATGGACAAGAATCATTCTTCAGCCCGCGTGTGCTCAGAGCGCAGCTGTCTGGCAGAGGTTGTGGCTGGGTCTACATGGACCAGGCATAGTGAGATTTGGAAATAATCTCATGAATTCTATCCATGGAGTCAGCCAAACCAAACGATTTATTTCAAGAAAATAAATCGACTTTGGGGCCAACAGGATCCAGTCAGTCAGAAAACAGACTGAGGTTTCCTCTGTCTGTGTAGACCTGGAATGGGTAGAGAAAAAACCGGGAAAAACCACTACAACGGCTCTCATAAGGTCACAACTAAAAAGCACACACTATGAACATGTATAAATAGTCACGGTAGTCTCCCTAAGTCAGGCTAAGTGGATGACATACATGATCTCATAATCTTCACAATGATCCTACCTAGGAGGTGACTACCCCCTTTTTACAGACATAAAAACTGAATCTCTGAGATGTTAAATGTCTTGTCCAGGACACACAGTTTTGGGGGCAGAGGTTGGCTAGTTGTTTATCAAGCACTTCCCTTTTCTTCCTAGGCACACAGCTGGGTGCCATTTCCAGGCTCCCTTGCAGTTAACTGCAGCCCTGGGACTCAACTCTGACCAATAGAAAGTAGGTGAAAGGGGCCTAAGTCCTTTCCAGTTCTGGCCCATAAAACCTGCCTCTACGCAGTTGTCTCTGGAGGATGCTAAGCATCTCGAGGAGGGTAGAATCTGAATATGGAAGAATTTAGGATCCTCAGTAACTGCTTTGAGCAGAGCCCCTTCCTCATCAGTGTTCCTGCGGTGGATGCTGATGTGAGCTAGAAATAATCTGTTGGGTTAAATCACTGAAATTTGGCAGTCGTTGGTCCCACCAGAAAGCCTAAACTGGCTAACACAGTTCACAAGCAACTCTAAACTCAAAGACTCCAAAGCGGGTGCTCTTCACCCCTTTCTTGTCTGAAACTGCACTGAGTCTGATCAGCCCTCCCCGGGGGGACATTGGGACCCTCTAACTTTCTTTGAGTCTTACCCTTCCTCAAGCCCTACCGAGCCTGAGGTGGTGATTTCTTCCCTTTCTGCTTTCCTACCTTTGCAGACACATTCCCGGTTTACAAGAGTCTGATCGAAGCTACTCCTTCTATCTCTTGGTTAATCCCTCCCCACGTGGGGTTCTGGGCCTCTGTATTTGATTTCTCCTCTCCCATATGGACACATCTAATCAGTTACTAGCGTCTCTTCCACGCTCGCCCTTCCCTTCCTTTCCTCAGCCGGCGCTCTGTTCTGCCCGTCATCATATTTCACCTGGTGTGATCATACCACCTTCCACACTTGTCTTTTCCCTCATTCCCATCATCCTGGGGCCTCCGAGAGGATCTTCCTGAAACAGATCTGGTCCCAGCATCCCCTGCATTGAATTCCCCCACGCGAAGTCTATCAATGTGAAAAATGCAAATGCCCTTTGAGCAAGCAGTTACATGTCTACGAAGTTACAATAAATGCACAAAGTGATTTACATACTAGCATATTCGCTGCATCGTTGTTGGAAGTAGCAAAAGTGCAAACACCAAATGTCCATCAGAAGAGTCTTTATACTAAATAGACCATGGGACACAGTGTGCTTCACCGAAAAATCTCCAAGATCTTTGGTTAAGTATGATCAAGGTACTAGTAAGTGTATACAACATGTGAATATCTGCACTTAAAAAGCATTGGAAGACCTATTCACATGTGTTTGCGAAGACATGGACTATCTCTGAAAGAATGCACAAGATACTGATACTCGAGGATGCTTCAGGAAAGGGAACTGAGTGACTGGCAATCAGGGATGGGAAGGAGACTTACTTTTCGCTGAATATATGCTTGTATTGTTTGAGGAGTTTGCTCTATGCATCTATTCCTTTAAAACATTAAAATAAAACCTGACTTTCTAGTGCTTGTTTGATAAAGTGAAATCTCTCAGTATGAAAAGAAAACTTCTCCAGGTTCCAGCTCCAGCATGTTCTCCTGCTGGCTGTCTCGCCCCTGCGCACCTTCTCTGAACATTCCTGTACTCCCCCACCTCCATGCCTTTGTTTAGGTTTCTCTCCTGGAAAGTCCCGTCCCCACTCAGCAGGAATTCACCTCATCTGTTATCTCCTTGTTTTCTTTATAACTTTCTACTGTGGCCCTTTATCTCAATTTGCTGTGTGTTAGAGGCAGGTGTCTGTCTTTCTCCACAAGATGGTATGATGTCTTGCACAAAGAAGGTGTTCAAAGTACGCCAGTTCTTTGAACCAGATTTATACTTCTATGTCTCAGCCACGGCTTCTGAGAAAGGCCAAGAAGGGGGCAAGGGATGGCTTACCCTCCCTGCCCCCATGTAAGGAGCAGGATCAGGAATCTGCCCCATCAGGCTGGGGGCTGGATGGTTCACTCTCAAGGTCATTGACCTCCCCATCAATGCCCAAAACCCACCTAGTCAACTGTGTTGCTATGCTCAGGACTGAGCATTGGATCTGTAGAATCAGGCCCCATTGAGAGGGGGAGAGAGAGAGAGAGAGAGACAGAGAGAGAGAGACGTCCATTACCCTGGACCACAGTCTGGGCTTAAACTCAGTTGTCACAATTATTTGAAGCCTATTAAGTTTATTTATGTTCCAAAGCTGGTCCACTAGAGAAGGACCATCAGAGTCGTAAATATCAGGGCTGCTGTTCTCCAGACCCAGCTGTGGCCATAGGCCCCTCCCCTTCTCAATTTTGCAGGCCCTGCCTATAGGCAGAAGCCATGCACTGGGATTCAGTGCAAAACCCACACTGTGACCGATTCTGTCCATCCAGCCAGCACAACACATGCTTCTTCTACACATTTTGTGTGGCAGGAGTGAGTCTGAGCGAGATGCTCTATGAGAGGGATGGTGTCTTCCAGTCCTGCTCAAATTAAACACACAAGGTGCAGGAGTCCAGGCTCTCTCCTCAAAGAACCCTGGGGACCTCAGGATGGGCATTGAGCCGTGGGCACATCTGGAGACCCTTCTAAACCAATCTACAAGTCTTCAAGAGAACAAAGGATGCTGGAGATAGCCTCTGGGTTCCCAGCTGTGTAAGGGTTTTCTCATTTCACCCATCAGTGTGGGTTAGGAGACCATTCAGTCCTAAGGGCCAGTGTTTTCTGAAGCATATCCCACTGTACACTGGTCTTGTAAGATTCTTTGTGAAAAAGTAAAGGAGATTCTGTAGTCAAAAAGTTTTAAAAACACTGAATATTAAATATTCCTCTGGGGAGGGTAACAATGTACATTTGCATATTAAAGGCCCTGAGAAGTCCGGCAGTGAAGAAGTTTGTTTAGCCCAGTGTGCTCTAAACATATTTGACAAAAGAATCTTCTTTTTGGTGATACCTATGAACATCTCTGGAAAGGAGTGTTACATGGAGTACATTTGGGGGAAAGCTGTCTTTAGAGATGTGTATGTCCCCCCTCAGTCCCTCCAGTGAGTGCTTCATAAGGTTTAGCACAGTCTGGGGGTGGCACGGAGGAGCACTTCTCTAACTTTCCTCTCCCTGCCTTCCAGCTGTCAAGTCTAGCCCACACACCTGCCCTGTATGTATGCCCTCCCTCTCTCTGCTTGTTCTCTCCTCTGTCTCAGCCCAGGATGCTGGGGGAAGGAAGGCAAGTGCCAGTTTCAGCTTCAGCCAACAGAACTGTTTCCCCACCTATCTGTAGTTTGGCCCTCCCTCTGTGCCCACTGGCTGAGTTAATTTTCACCGCCCTTGTTTATAAACAGTAAAGTTGAAAAATTGCTATTTGTTCTTTTTCTCAAACCTGTCTCCGAGTTGACCTCTTCAGGAAGCCCCACCTGATCAAGAAGAGCATGCTCTGTGGGTTTAGGGCAATGGTTGTCCAAGTGTGGTCCCTGGATTAAGAGGACCTGGGAACTTGCTAGAGTTGCAAACTCTCAAACCCCCAACCGACTTGGACACTCTGAGGGTGAGGCCCAGCAATCTGTGTTTCACCAAGCCCTCCAGGTAATTCAGACGCAAGTCATTAATCCAGGGGTCTTAGAAATCTCTTCTCTGTTCAGATCTGTTCTACCTCATTCATTTTCTGTACATGTTTTTCTTTACACCTCACCCAATTCCAAAAAGGAAAGGATAGATGACAGCCAGTACTAAAATGCTCACATACCAGCACAATTAAAACACATTTACAGATAAACTCTCTTCTCTCCAATGACTGCGCTCACTTCTTCCAGGGCTCAGAGGACCTCCCCGACTCTTTCCAAAATGTCAGTCTCTTCCCCCTGCTCCTCCTACTCCCTTTCCTCACCTACTTTATTTTTTTCTTAGCCCTTATTATCATGTAATATGTTATATAATTTATAGTGTTTTTTTTTTTAATTTTCTCACTCCCTCTTAGAATATGAGATCCCTAGGTGCAGGAATTTTTGTCTATTTTGTTCCCTGCTTTATCCCCAGGACTAGAGTGGCTCCTGCCTTAATACGTATTTGTTCAATAAATTAACCTTATAAGGAGGCAGGGGAGGGCCAGTGCCAAGATTCAACATAGAACTTCACCCGGACCTTCCTGGCAGGCAAAGAGTTAAAAGATCTCTTTACCTACTAACAGAAGCTCTGACGCTGGGCGGAAAGGACCCAATCAGCGAAGAGAACCTCCTTTTGCCCTGAGGGCTCCTTGGGTGGGTAACAGCCTGTCGTGTCCCTGGAGGCTCTGTCTCCGGGAAGCCCAGACCGGTTTCCACCCCAGAGGATTCAATCCTCCATCCCAGCGAAGTTTCTCTTTTCTCTCTCCAGTGAGAAATGGGCAGACGCCTGCCCGCAGATGTCTGTGCTGAACTCATCTCCTGGCAGGAGAAGCAAAAGGGCACGAATTACAGGAAAATGTCTGCTGTTTCGTCAGTTTTGTGGGTTAAATGTGGCGGGACTTAGGGGAGGTGGAGGGGGGGACGGAGAGCATGTGAGTTCTTTTTCCACCTGGCTGGAAGGGTAGCCCCCACCTCGGAAGAATGTATCCAGCGCTGATAAATTTATAAAGTATTTGACCTTTAATCAATCCTAATATTTTCAATCCACTGAGCCCTTCTTAACCGCCTGCAGCCCTGCCCCTGGACCCCTATTCATCACAATTACTGCTCCGACTGTCGGAGGCGGTGCGGGAACCGCCACACGCTGACGTCCAGTATTTTATCACTAATAAAGAGAAACATCCCAAGTATTTGCACAGTTCTGATCCTTTCCAGCCCGAGCCCAGGAAAAGGGGGAGCGTGGTGATTTATGCTCACTGCCTGGCATTGTTAATTGGCCTTCTCTGCTGGAGCCTGTGGGACCGCCGCTTCCCTTGGCTTCACAGCCTCGGCCAAGGGCGCGCGCGCGGAGCTGCCGGGGTCGGCGGAGCACACAGTAGGCTCTCACCCGGCATCTGGGAAGTGGTGGGAAGCGCTGTAAAGGGCAGTTTTTTGTTTTGTTTTGTTTTTTTTAAATCGCGATTTGGCGAGTGCTTGCCATCACTGGTGGCTTTGTAAACAGATCCGATGTTTATGAGGAAGCTTGTTGAGTCTGTTGCCCCGGCTGTGATGGGCCTCCAGTTCCATGCCTCGCCTTCCTGCCTCCCTCTCGTCATCCAAGCGCAGGGTCTGCTGTCCAGCCCGCCATCCCTCCTCAGCTCGAAGGCCCTCCCTTCCCGGCCTCCCGGCTCCGAAGGAGGGAAACTCAGTTTCTAGCCACAGCGTTTCAGACTGCCCACAGGCTGCGTCTACATGGTACCCAAACATCTGGATGAAATGTAAATAAAACAAGCAGATGGTTTCTCCTTCATTACAGCAGGTGCCTTGGCAGAGCCCTCAGGCTTGAGCTATGAGGGAAGGGCTCTCTGGGGTTCCGGGGCCCAGCGCAGCGTTGGGAGGACTGCGCACCACTGCCCTTATCAAGGGCCTCACAGAGAGGAGTGAACAAAGAAAGCCAGCCACCCCTGGAGAAAAGGTGCTGGCAATGGCTGATAGCCTCTGCGTGGACAAGATGAAAGGTTTGGGAACTGGGGGGCCTGGGGGGGGCAGGAGGAGGGTTAGAGGGAGAGAGGTCCTAATGCAAATCAGTGGAGAAAAGAGTCATGCCAAATCCCTCTCTAATTTCATTGTGACAAAGGGTTTTCTGAGCCTCCACATTCCACACCACTGCCTTCCAGGAAAAGGGACTGTCGTGAAGAAACAAGGAGTGGTCAGGGGCTAAGTGCAGAGAGGGTAGGCTTCAGGGACAGAGGTGGTCCTGGGGTTTAGAAATGGCACAGAACTCCCCCTTATCACCCCATCTTCTGTCCAACAGGAGACCAAGGGCCAGGCACATTTGACTAATAAAGGGGGGGTTGAGATACTTGTGAAAGGAGCACTGAGGAAGGACAGGGGTTCAGGGGGCCGGAGGCAAAAGGAGATTCGCTGGCCGCTACTTGCCTTCCCTTCACTCCTTGCATCCTCTGCACCCTGCTACTGTGTGTCCCACTGACATGCTCCCCCCGTCCTGTCCTCCATTCCTCTGGCCTTGTGTTTGACACTGAACACATTCCCCTAGCCCCGTGCGACCCCCTGACACACTGCCCCGGTCCTCTGCCCTCTCCTCTAGTCCTGGGTGTAACATGGACCCACCCTCCCTGTCCTTTCCCCCACTCCCTCCACCCCTGTGCGTTAACACTGAAAACACCCCCTCAGCCCTCTCCGCCAGGTCCCCCAGCTCTGTGTGTGACACTGAACACACCCCCCAATCCTGATCCTGCCCCCCACTTCTCCAGCCTCTGGGTGTTGGACCCCTCCTCTCCCAGCCCTCTGGAGGAGCATTGCCCGTGCCCTTCCTTGACACTCCCAGAGCCCCGCTGTGTCAAACCAAACACATTCCCCAGGGCCACCTGCCTTGGAAGCAGCTTTTTTACCCCACTATCTCCAGAGACACTTTCAGGACCCTACAGGGATACTTCAGCCCCCAGCCCAGCACAAACAAGCATCGTTGCACGTGAACGTGTAAGCGTGTATGAATGTGGGAGGGTGTGTGTGTTGGCAGCCCTCCGAAGGTTGCTGCTCCCAGCTTCCCCCATGCATCCACTGATTATTGCATTTTGCACCCAAAGCAAATATTTTTCCTTTGACCTCAGTGTTCCTATCTGTGAAATTGAGCTACAACTGTACCTCAAGCTATTCAGGACCCATGGGAAAGGGTCCAGTTCCCATCAGGAGTTGAACATTCAACAACTGGACTGTGGTTAGAACCAGGCGAGGCACAGTTTGGGGGGGAGGAGATTGTACTTTGATCAAGAAGTAACTTTTTAGTTTGGTTTTTCTTTCTTTCTTTTTCTTTTTACAAAACAGGAAGAGCCAAGCAATGCCCCAAGGCTCCGGGTTTTCCAGGCAAAGACTCTCAGCCCTGACAACTACTGCTGTAAGAAGTGGAGGGCTTCCTTTCTTATTTTGGGGCAGGGAATAAGAGTCAGACACAAAGAAAGCTGGAGTACATGGGTGATCCAATAACTTCCCCCAAGTAGCCTTGCTTTTTAGCATCATGGGTTAGAAGTTTATAGGAATTCTGGATCCATGGTTTCCTATGGTCGCTTTTACAGATCTTGTTAATTTATTACCCGTGGTTACACTTTTAATGGAAATCATGAAGAAATGGCAAAGGAAACATGAGCTAATTTTTTTCCAGTGACACATTTCACTGCTATTTAAATAGCCGTTTTGCCAAACCAAACACAGCGCTTACAGCCAACAGTGACACATGAAGGAGATCACTGTGGCCGATCTTGCCTGCGGCATCCAGAACAGGCGAGACTTTCTCTCTGCTTCCCCAAGGGCCGGAGGCCAAGGAGGGTGGACTTGGGGGGGGGGGCCGGAGCTGGAGCCTGGGGCACAGCTGGAGCCCCAGAGCCAGGGTGACTTGCAGTTCCCACCCTCTCCCAGGCAAGGCTACTTGGCTCCTGCCTGGAGCCTCCTCCCTGCCCCCAGCTGAGGGGCCCCGGGGTGACCGTTTCCCCCTCAGCCTGGGAGGCCCCCCAGAGCCGGCCACAAACAGGCCACGGGCAAGGACTGCCCGGCTCTCCCTGCCAGATGAGACGCTCAAGCCTCTAGCTGGGAACACTATTGGGTTGTGTAAAACCAGAGATAGACTTTGGGGGGAGCCTGGCGAGCTTTGTTCCAGCTCTGTGGTGGCGGTGGCCGTTATGTGACCACACTTGCACAGGGCGCCTTTGTTGGGCAAAAGCCCAGAGCCTCTGACTTCTCCTCAGAAACATTAGCCTCTGGCATTCTTTGCTCCCTGGCTCTGGGGCTGTGATGTCACCAAGCACTTATTAACTTCTCAAGAAGCCAGTTGAGAGCTGTGGCACTGGGCAAGCAAGGAGCCAGGGCCTGAGATGTTGGTGAAGGGGGAACAGGCCCACAGAGACGCTGGCAAGAGCTGTTGCAGGGAGGGCAGTGGAGGGGGAAAAGCTTCTTCCTAACAGCTCGGTCAGAAACCTACCTGCAGTGGAATGGAGAGAAGCGAGGCTCTTTGGGGCCAGCCTCCGGCGCTTGGACACCTTGGATCAGGTTGACAAACCTCAGGGGCCCAGTAAGAGCCCCCTGGCACCGACATTCCCATGGTGAGCTCCCCTGACGAACATCGGGGGGGGGGGGTGATTCCAGAAGAGGGCACGAAATGGGGAGAGAACATCCTGGAGGGAGGAGACCTAGCCAGCAGAAGCTGGGGATTAGGCCCCACCCAGGCCCCCCTGCTTCACCGAGCCTGACTGAGTTTCTGTTCCCCTCAGCGGGATGCTTTCCGGCCCCCAAAGCCCCCCTGCGAGTGTCAAGGTGAGCAGAGCAGAGGGGCTCAGACAGAATTCGGCTAGCAGGCCTGCTGGCGTACTGGGAGAAACCACTCTCCCTTCTCCGCTTTCCAGAGAGAAAACCCACTTTAGTGAGGCTCCGGAGAGAAGTTAACTGTCGTCTTCCCTTTGCCAAAAAGTATATTAAATTCACTGACCGCATTTTTCCAAACCCAAATGCAGAGGACATTAGATGCAATGCACACTGGCGGGGCTCTGGTGCGCCGGGCACCCCACACATTTCATTTTGCATTATTAATATTTAAACCAAAGCAGCTGTTCTCTGCATACAGAGCCCAGAGCCTGCCCAAGGCTCCCATGGAGGCTTCTCCCTGGGGCCAGATGCACCAGCTAAAGAGGCCTTTGTTGACCCGCAGGCCTTTGGCCACCTGGGGCAAATTTCCCCCCAAGCAGCCGTTCATTGATCCGTGATGACTTTTCTGGGACATGTCTGGGCAAGAGGGCTTGGTGGTTTGTTAGCAAGAGCAGATTCTATTGATCTGGCTTAGCGGAGATTCAGTGGGACCCACCCAGAGCAGATTTTTTGAGAGGGGTAGAGTATCTCTTTGAAACACCAGCCTCCTCTTCTGAGCCCTCTCTGTCAGAGTTAGGTACCCGGGGCTTTCGGGGGCTCCCTCAACTTTTTCTCCTTCAACACTACAACACTCATACCAAGCTTCTGCACCTTGGAGCCTGGGGTCCTCCTCCTGGGCATTTACATATTAAAGCCTCATCCCCAAGCTGGGTGGGGAGACTCTTGCCTGGGTCTGTGGGCCTGCTTGGCAGACACTACCCTACAATCGGATACACGGAGCCCCTTCCCAGCCTGCCTTCACTCCTTCAACCGTGGGACCCTGTGCTCCAGCCACCTGGGGCTGCTCTGTTTCCCTGACACACTAAATACTATCCTTCCATAGCCCATCTGCTACTCTTACTTGCCTTTGACGTCCCAGACCAAAAGTCACATCCTCTCCACTACCAGCCTCCACCCCCACCCCAGGATGAACTAATTCTGTACTCCTCTCTCCTCCCGTAAGTCTTTATGTCCCCCTGTATTTTGGCATATATCTCATCATATTGTAAACTTTTCTTTCTATACTAATAAAAATTCACATTTGTCGAGCACTTTCTACACGCATGATGCTTTAAGTAGAGTTATATACCGTATAATTTGCACAATAACCCTATGAGATGGGTTCTCTGATTATCCCCATTTCACAGATGGCATAACTGAGGCTTGGAGATGGTCAGTTGCCTGCCCAAGGTGACATAACTAGGAAGTATCTGTTTCCCCCCCGAGACTACAAGCTCCTCAATAAGGGGGACCGTGTCTTATGCATCCAGGTCCTACCTAACACACTGTCCCATTATAGGTGCTCAATCCATGCTTGTTGAAATGCAAATAAAATTAAATCAAGCCAGCAGTGGGGCACCTGGCTGGATCAGTCGGTAGAGTACGTCACTCTTGATCCTGGAGTGGTGAGTCCAAGCCCCATGTTGGGTGCAGAGATTACTTAAAAATAATTTTTTTTTTAAATTTCTAAAAATTAGGTAAAGCCAGCAGAAGGATTTTCCCAGGTCAGGATCTGCTAAGATGTCCTGGTGTCCCCATTTTCTTTAGGGGACTGCCCAGCTCTAGCTCCTAGGGAAAGAGAAGTAACAGCTTGGCAGTAAACGAGACCCAGATTCCAATTCCATTTCCTCCTGAACTTGAACTAGCTGTGTCTCTGTTTGCCCATTTGCAAATTGGTGAAAATAATAGTGCCGACCTAATTTAATCCTTTCAACAATCAGTGCAGTGCTGCCTGAGCTAGATCGGAGAGGGGAGGAGGTTTTCAGGATTATAGGAAGGGATACGTGGAGACCTCTAGCCCAGCTCTTGCCGCCTTACAGACACACACACACACACACACACACACACACACACGGACGTCTCGTCCACACCCGGAAGCGCTTGCACAGCGATGAGGCGAACAATGTGCTGTATTTATATAGGGCTCCATGAGGCACTGCCAAATGCATCTCTTGGCCTAACCCTCACAACGGTTGTAAGCCAAACATTACTATTATGATCCTATACGCAGACATCTAGCGCTGCATAACAAACCACCCCAAAACTGAGTGAGTGATTTCAAACGATAACGTGACTTTTGTTCACAAATTTGCAAGATGGGCAGGGCTCCGTGAGTCTGGCCTTTGATGCTGGCTGTCAGTGGAGACCTTAGCTGGGACACTCGCCAGAATGACACGTGCGTGCCCCTTCCATGTGGCCTGAGCTTCCTCACAGCATGGTGGCCGAGTTCCAGCATGAGAGAGACAGAGACACACAGAGACACAGAGAGAGAGCACGTGCGCCAGGCAGTGGAAGCCACGCGCCTTTTGTGACCTAGCCCAGGAAATCACACAGTGTCATTTCGGACACATCCCATTCACAGAGACCTGCCTAGGTTCCAGAGGAAGGGACAGAGACTCTGCCTCTTAATGGAAAGTGGTCAGGTTTTGGAAGAGCATGTGGTACTGGAAATACTACCATGGCCTTTTTTGGAAAATACACAGAGCACCAGTTTACAGAGAAGAATACTGAGGTGAGAAGGCCATGTGGCCTGTGTAAGAGCACAGAACCCTTAAGCAGCAGAATCAGAACTTGAACCTAGGCCTCTGACTCCAAACCTGGGGCTTTGTCCACTGAACCATGTGCCTTCCAACCCCATCTGGTGGGGCTTCAGAAAGGCGCAGCCCATTCCCACATAACAAGGCCTTTCAACGTCAGCCTGCCCCCTCACACACACACACACACACACACACACACACACACACACACAGACACACACAACACACACACACACCACACAGACACACACCCACCCAACACACAGACACACACACAACACACAGACACATACAGACACACACACACAACACACAGACACACACACAACACATAGACACAGACAGACACACACACACACACAGAACAGCTTCTTCCTGTAGTCCGTTTATCCCACAGGACCTGGTGAGAGGAAAATCTCAGTGGGTCAGACCCCACCCTGCTGCTGCACTGCCAGCCCACACTGAATGGGGGGACCCAGGCCAGCTAGGGACAGAGCTGGGGAGTCCTGATGCTCAGGGGTGACAGTAGGAGGAATGACAGGGGGCAGTCTGGGATGTGTGATGACAGCAGGAACTAAGAAGACTGTGGGTAATTGGGGGAATTTTTGGAGAATGTGAGTGTGATGTCAGCCTCAGTGAAAGAGAGAGGAAAGCCGGGGGTGAGGGCGTCCTGGGGTGGGGGTGTTGGCCAGGAAAGGCAAGGGCAGTCAAGTTGTAATGGGAGAAACAGTTTATTAGTCTAGAAAAGTTTAACTTGAAGCTCCCAGCCTACCTCCACGCCTCTGCCCTGCACGGGCAAATAGCACAGATGTGATTATAACCCATGCTGGTTGAATCCAGGGGAAGAGGTGGGAATACATTGATTTCTTCACAGATTATTAAACAACTGAGCATAAAGCCAGCTCTTTGCCCAGCCCAGGGCTGGGGACATCATGAATCAGCAGCAGCCCTGAGAAATCCCTGCCTGGGTCCACAGCAGGTGGGAGGAGCCTGCAGAGGTCAGGGTTGGGGCAGTCCACCCCTCAACATGTCTGCGGAATTTGGCTGATGCCTCTGGGAGTGCTTTGATGGACCTGTTAAGGCTCCATCCCCAGAACTGGGTGCTCCCCTGCCACCCTTCCCAGAGGTGACCACAGGCCTGAAGCTCACATTGAGTCCCAGCCTTCGGCCTTCATGCACTGAGCCAGGAAGCATCTAGCACACACTGGGGCAGCATCGTCCGTGATGGCGGCACATCCTCCATCCACAGCCAGACACAGCTAGCCTCATCCACCGCTACACGCTGTGCAACCGTGGGCAAGTCACTCAACCTTAGAAGACTCGATGAAAGGGGAGCAATAGTATCTACTCCAAAGAGCCGTTGGGAGCCTTAAATCGGATGGCATGGGTTCCTACCCCAGGGCCTGACCTATAGGATTCGATACGTGGGCACTCTCATCCTTAGCCCTTTTTCTCTTCCATTCTTTTCCAGAGAAAAAAAACCCAAAACCATGATTCATCCTAAACCTCGTCTCACTCAGACAAGTAGAGCCAAAGAGAGGCAAAGCTGATAAAGTGTTGGGCGGGGTGGGGGAAGGGGGAGGAGGCGGACAGAGATTCAGAGGTTCGAATAGGCACTTTCTGCCTTTAGGAGTCCCTGGTCGAGGAGGCTTTGCAGGACACTGGGAGCTAGAACTGAGGTGCCAGCCCCCACTATGGGGGGAGAGCCTCTTGTCATCTTGTGCAGTGTGCTTGAGGTCCAGACGTTCCAAATCCTGTTCCTCAAACCCCGCACTCCATCAGACCCCAGCAAGGGGCCAGAGAGAACAAACAGAAGCACAGGAACCAGGAGAGGGGCTGCTTCATCGCTGTCATGGAGACATGACATGGCAACATCATCCTGGGCTTCACTGTGCCTCTATTTTTTCACCCAGAAAATAGAGTCAGGCTGATGTCCTGTTGGCCTCCTGCATTTCCTCCTCTAGCTCCTCGGGGACCCTCCCGCTCCTTCCCCTCAGGCCTCAGCCAGACAAACCATGCTCAGCCAAAGGGAGGAACAAGGCTGTAGGCTGTTCTCTAGAGTCCTTTCAGTGGCTCCACCTTCTGAGGCCCCCGAATTACACTTTTCTGAGCCAGCACTGGGGTTGGATAGGGGGACCAAAGCCCTTGACTTCCCTGGAGGATTCTGATGCCATTCACACCCTTGTCCCTCATGGGCTTCTGTTCCTCTGGGACTCTTGGACGATCTTAGGCCACCTCTCAAAGTTCCTGGGTTAAAAATACTTTCTCTAGAACCTTAGGAATGAGACTGAAAAATAAACAGCCTCCAACCTTGTCTTGTGGTTTTATTTTGAGACTACTAGCAGCCCAAAACAAACTTCCCCTTCCCTTTCTCCTCTCCTGGCAGCTCCAGCATCCTCCAACTCAGTCCTGCCTAGGCCAGATTAGGGATGGGAAGAGGTTATGGTCCATGGAAGGGTCATACCTTGAACTTTATGGGGTTTGTAATGGCCAGGTGCAGAGCTGGGTCCCTCCTCTTCTTGAAAACAGCCAGAGAAATGAAATGCAGGCTCCAGAGAGCACCCAGTTCTGCCAAGGGGCAAATCAAAAGGAGGGGGATGGGAACACAAACGGGTGTATGAAGATAAAAGGGAGCTTTTGTACCGGGCACAGGCTCAGCCTTTGGGTGAGGAGAAATAAAGGAGTTGTGGGGAGGTTGGTCATGTCATAACCAGCAAGTGACAAGGGATAAGAAGTTTCCATGGGTTGATAGAAGGTTACCCACCATGAAAGTAGTTTTCAGGCAGGTATCAGGAACTAACTGGGTTGAAGTTGAGAAGAACTCATTGCCACCTTTCAGGGTTCACTGCTCATGCATGGTCCCCAGAGGACTCTGGCCATGATATTCCCTCAGGAATATCTCCCCTAACCTCAGACCTGCCCGGGAGGAGCCTCGGGGCAACTGGAGCCCAACATTCCCTGGGCTCTTCCAGCCCCAACATTTATCTTAGGGTTATTTTCACTCCCAAGAACAAAGAAGCTTTCTATTCAGCAAGTGGCGAGAACCCACACCTCTGACAAGCCATAGATCACCCTCAGGGAGAGCGAGAGGGACTGGTGGCCAGCACGTGGGGCTGCTTCTCCCTCCTACCCAGACCCTCAGAGGGGGTGTCTGGCTCGTGGCTTGCTGTAGGGTCCTGGGCAGAAGGCAGAAATTGTGCAGGACAAACTGGTTCTGTGAGCCAGAGGCCAAGCTGGGTGGGAAAGGGGGAAAGGGAGGGCATGACTGACTCTCAGGACGGAGAGACATGATGACCATCCAAATCACCTGGGGAGCTCTAAACAAAGAAAAGTAATACATGCCCATGGTATATAAAGGCTAATAGCACAGAAAAGATATATATTGGATTCAATACCCCCAGTGGCTGCCATTGTGGCTGAATATATTTTTTAAAGATTTTATTTATTCATATGACAGAGAGATAGAGTGAGCCAGAGAGCACAAGTAGGGGGACCGGCAGAGGGAGAGGGAGAAGCAGGCTCCCCGCTGAGCAGGGAGCCTGACTCGGGACTCGATCCCAGGACACTGGGATCATGACCTGAGCTGAAGGCAGATGCTTTTTTTTTTTTTTAAGATTTTATTTATTTATTTGACAGAGAGAGACACAGCAAGAGAGGGAACACAAGCAGGGGGAGTGGGAGAGGGAGAAGGCTTCCCTCAGAACAGGGAGCCCGATGCGGGGCTCGATCCTAGGACTCTGGGATCATGACCTGAGCTGAAGGCAGATGCTTAACGACTGAGCCACCCAGGTGCCCCTGAATATTTTCTCTGATGTTTGGAGGGGAGTTTTAATTTTATTTTTGTAGCTGAATTTCTTGTTTCCTTCAATAAATATATTTGAATACACTAGCACATGTAGGTATAGACACACACACACACACACACACACACACATATATACATATGCTTATAAACTATCCATTTTCACACATTTGGTCAGAAATTAAACACAGTGCTCTACAACGTCTCTTTCACATTTAACCATATAACTTATAAGTCACTCCACATTTGTACATATAGAACTATCTCCTTTTTGCTGAGTTGTTAGTATTCCATTGCATGGCTCTCAATGGATAGTTAGGTAATTTCCCATCTTTTCCTATTACAAATAACACTGCAGCAAATATCCATGTAACATATCTCTTCGTGCACATTTCTGAGTATGAGTAGGGTATATTCCTAGAGGCAGAACTGCCAGGCAGATCAAAGGGCATGCATATTCTTTTATTTCAACAGATATTGCTAAATTGCTCTTTATAAAAGCTGTAGTTATTTACACAGACACTGACAAGGTATGAGAGTGCCTCACATCTTAAGTCAACACAGTATGTTATACAACTTTTGGATTTACATTAATGTGATAGATGGGAGAAATAACATTTCATCGTGGTTATAACTTGCATTTCACTCAATACAAATAAGGTTGACAAACTTTTAATGTGTTTAAAAGCCATCTGCACTTAAGGGAGATTTAAAATATACACATCCCTGTATCCCACACTCAACAATTTGATTCAGTGAACCCCAAAACTGTATTTTTTTAAAGTGATTGGGATAAATGATGATTTCTTAAAGAGAACATGAAAAAAACACTATCCAGGAAAGAGAAGACTGATACATTTACTTTAAATGTCCCTTCATTAAAAGAGAATGAAATGGTTGAGCAACAGATTGGGAGAAAGATATTTGCAATATACGTATTCTACAAAGAATGCAGACCAGAACATATAAAGAAGCCCTACAAATCAACAAGAAAAATTAGAAATCAACAGCCTAATTTTTTTTAGGTGGTAAAAGACATAGACACTTCACAAATGAAGATAAATGAATGACCAAGAGACACATGAAAAGATATTTATTCATAACTCATCAGGGAAAGGTAAATTAAAACCACAATGAGATGCCATCACTGGTAGTACACTGGTAAATATTTACCAACCAACTTTCTAGGGATGAAAGCATTTCTTTGGTGTAAATATTCCCACCAGGGCAGATTGTAAGCTGCCCAGATGACACAGCTGATTGCATAATTAGGGAGAGATGGACACAGGCTGGCTCCAGCAACTCACCGAGACCACAGCGCACCTGCCACGAAAGCTGAAATGAAAAAGACTGACCATACCAAGTGAGTGCTGTAGAAATGTAGAATAAGTACAGCTCTAGCAGTTGGCTAGTGGGAGTGTAAATCGGTACGATCACACCGGAAAACTGACAATATCTCCTAAAGCTAAACATATTCTGACCCTGTGAGTATGTATACCCCCCAAAATGCATACCCTGCAGAACTGAGGGTGCATGTGGTGGCTAAGTTTAGGTGTCAGCTTGATCAGACCATGGGGTGCCCAGACGTTTGGTCAAGTATTTTCCTGGGTGTGACTGTGAGGGTGTTTCTGGATAAGATTAACTTTTGAATCAATAGGCTGAGTAAAGCAGATTGCCCTCCTTAATGTGGGTGAGTCTCAACCAGTCAATCAAAGACCTGAAAAGAATAAAAAGGCTGAGTAAGAGGAAACTCTTCCTGCCTGACTGCCTTGAACTGGGGCATTGGTTCTTCTGGGCCTCTGGACTCAAACTGAAACATCAGTTCTTTCTGGGTCTTGAGCCTGTGGGCATTCAGACTAGAACTTACACCACCAGCTCTCCTGGTGTTCAGGCCTTTGGACTCTGAACTCACCATTGGTTCACTTTGCCTGGGTCTCCAGCTTGCAAAACACAGATCCTGGGACTTGTCAACTATAATCATGTGAGACATTTCCTTATAATAAATCTCTCCTTCTTTACACACACACACACACACACACACACACACACACACATACACTACTGGTTCTGTTTCTCCAGGGAACTCTGAATAATACAACATATGTCCACCAAAGAAATGCATATGAATGTTCATAGCAGTTTTATCTGTAATAGTCAAACACTGGAAACAATCCACATGTCCATCAATAGTAGCATGGATAAATACATGGTGCTAGATTTATGCCATGGAATACTATATCACAATTAAAAAGAATAAACTACAGATACATACAACAGAATGCATGAATCTCATGGACAAAATGTTGAAATAAAGGAGACAGACCCCAAAAATACTATATATATTTTTTATTTATGTATATTTTAAGAACAGGCAAAATTCATTTATTATGAGATAAATCAAAATAGCAATTACCTTTGTGGAGGTTGATACTGACTTGGAGCAGGCATGAGGGAGTGTTCTGAATATTCAAGATGCTCCATATTTTGATATGGATGGTAGTTACAAGGGCACGAAAACTCACCCAGCTGTACACTTAAGCTTTGTACCCTTTACTGTTTATATGATATACCCCAATATAATTTTTTTAAATAAGAAGTGTTTTTTAAAGCTACCAGGTATTTCTGATGATCAGCCTAGTATAGGAAACATTGGACTTAGAATCTGAAATTTCTCTTAAAGCCAGTGTTCTGTGAATGAGAGAAGAAACAGGTAGAATGGCACCAGGGCAAAGTCAAGAAGAAGGAAGCTGGGGTGCCTGGCTGGCTCAGTCGGTAGATTGTGTGGATCTTGATCTCAGAGTCACGAGTTCAAGCCCCACAGTGGATATAGAGCTTACTTTAAAAAGAAAAAGAAAAAAAGAAGAAGGGAGCAGAGTGTAGAGGCAAGGGTGGAAAATGGAAAGGAAGGGAGCTGTTTTTTATAAGAATGGTGGCAGGAGCATGGAGACGCGAGAGCAGGGGCAACAACTAGCTCCTTGGCAGCAAGAGGAAAGAGACAGAAGTGCAGACAGAAACATCCTTGGTTGGGAGCAACCTGAACGTGTCTATGGGCCAGGGGAGAAAGCAAGATGGGGGTTACAAAAAAGACAAAGGCTGGAGGATGAAGTAAGACACTCAAAGTGAAGGGCTTGAAGCCAGGGGTGAGCCAGGTGTCATGACACGGGCCTAAGATTGGTATAACTTGAGAAGCAGGGACTCTTGAAGAAAAAGAAGGCAAATTCACGAATACAACATTAGACACAAAAAATGTATGTTTACATAAGTGTTAGAATAAGAAAGTCGCTCACGAGAAAATTTTAAAAAAATGTTTATGCTGATAAATACCACAGTCACAAAACCCAGAAAAATAACATACATTTATTAATTAACTGCTTGATACATCCCTACAACACTTTTAGGAAAAGAGTGTTTCTTTTTTGTGTACTTTTTTGATTCCTCTTATATCGAAGATTTTGTGGTATTACCTTCTGTAGAGAGTACAGAAAAGTACTCTCTACAGTAGTTCAATTCAGTCGTTCCTCCAGCATGGCTAATCAAAATTTGTTTTTTATTATTGATGGTTTAAGAAAAATGTTACAGCTTCACAACTTGGTATTGGTAATGTCATATAAATTTTTAGGATTGTTGTCATATTTGGGAAAACCACTATCAAGATCCTTCCATATATGAGCTATTTCAGAGCATGTCAAGTTTTCTTGTATAGTGACTCATCTTAAATGTCCTTTGAATTGATAATATTAATGAGCCAGTTTGTTGGTTTCCTTACTGTAGAGGTTTATCATGAGTGTGGTATTAATGGACCGATGTCAGTATTAAACAAGAAATTTAAATATTGTTTATATGATTCAGTGATAAGAATCACAAATATATGACTTTACAGGCAATCATTCTGGCTATTTGTAGCCTTGCTGCAAATGTGTGCTCTCTAAACTCAGGAATTCTGATTAAATCATATTTCTCATTTAAAAAAAAGAAAAATGTATGGTACAATTACGATTGAGCATAATCCTGGCAGGAGAGAATTTTCACTGTGACTTGGCATTGATGATGAGAACCAAATTCTCCCAGCTTTACCTTTCTGATGAATGAAAAAAAAAAAAAAAACTTCCTAGCCTAGCTTATCCTTCTGTAGCAAGTTGCCTGGTAGCACCCCAAAAGGTACATCCACGTGCTAACCCCCTGAACCTGTGATTTTGACCTTATTTGAAGAAAAGGTCTTTGCAAGTGTGATTAGATTTAAGATCTTGAGATCATCCTGGATTATCTTGGTGCACCCTAAATCCAAAGTTAACTGTCCTTATAAGCAACAGAAGAGAAGACATGGATGGACACTGAGGGGAAGGCCATGTGAAGTCAGAGGCAGAGAAGGGAGTGATGCAGCCACATGCCAGGGAACACCAGGAGCTGAAAGAGACAAAGAAGGCAAAGAAGAATTCTTCCCTAGAGGCTTTGGAGGGAGTGCTAGACATCTGGCCCCCAGAGCTATGAGAGGACACATTTCTTTTGTTTTAAACCATCCAGCTTGTGGTCATTTGTTACAGCAGCCCTAGAAAACTAATACACGTTCCATATATTGGAAACGTTGTTTCTCCTCTACAACACAAAAATTTCTTGTGGGGTTGCCATAAGACACGTTTGCAGTCTCCAGCCATGCACCTCAAGGTGCCAGTAAGTTAGCGCAGTGAACTGCAGAGAAGCCCCGGGAAGCCCTCCCTGCTGCAGATGGCTGGTGATTCTTTAACTACACATGAGTGACTGGAAGCCTCATAAATACATCTCACTAAACCCAGACTAAACATATCCTGAACTCAGCTTCCCCTTAGCTGGGTCTCAATAAACCCTCTCCAAGGCCACTCAACACAAGCAGAAATGTGAAGGCAAGGAAATCAGAGTAGAAGGAGGCAGAAAGACATCTTAGCATTCATGGTTAAAATACTTGACGCTTGTCACTTTACAAAAACATGTAACCTTGTGGAGGCACGAGTAGGGTACCCACCCCTAGGTCCTTGGAAGGAGTTGTACAGTAGGAAGCTCTGAGCTCAAGCATCTGAGCTTCCTGGTAATCGCCTCTTTCCCTGGGATCTAAAAATACAGAGCCAACCAGAATGCTTTGCAGTGGACTCAGTTTCTAGAAGGAAAGCAATTCTGACATAATTGGAGAGTTCTAGGAAGGCAAGAGCACAAAAAGTGTTGAGACAAGGAAGAAAAACAATCCCTAGGAGAGCACAAATGGCCCCTTTAATTACACCAAGAACATGAAGGAAGGTGTGGACCCACTCTTGAGGATACACTTAGGGCAGAGGAGTGATGTCGATGGCCATGGAAGAAACATGAGTATGGCAAATCCAAATTTACTTTATATTCTAGGCAAGATTTTCAAATAAGAAGAAATATTTGTAACTTGGTTTAGAAGCTGAAGTTATGTGAAGAGGTTCTGAAAGTCTGAGTCTTCTCTAAACATGTCTGTCAGCTCACCTGTAACATCCAGAGACTCACAAGAACCTGTGGATGAATTCGTCCCGTTAACTTCCATGCAGCACGAAGGTTGGGAAAGATGCTGGATTTCTGTAGCTGAGGAGACATAATAGGACTTTTTTTTTTTAAGATTTTATTTATTTATTTGTCAGAGAGAGAGAGAGGCAGGCAGAAGGAGATGCAGGCTCCCTGCTGAGCAAGGAGCCTGATGTGGGACTTGATCCTGGGACCCTGGGATCATGACCTAAGCCGAAGGCAGACGCTTAACCGACTGAGCCACCCACGCATCCCCATAATAGAACTTTTTAGAACAGAAGAGGTCAATACTGGTAACTGTAGACTATCCAACTTAGGCAAGATTCTGGCATGGATTTTGGGCACACTCGTGTGTGTGTGTGTGTAAATTTCTAAGACAAGTTTCCACAATATCATCAAGTTCCCAGAGAAGTTTGTGACCCTTAAAATGGTTAAAAACTACTGACAAAAGATTTTCTTTGGGAAAAAAAGTTGCTTAGCTCTTGGACTCTTCCAGTTCCCTTCTTCCACAGGTGGTGAAACAGGACACAGGGAAAGGACTTGCTTGAGGTTTGTTCCTTCCTCAAGTTCTCACCACCCCACCCCCACTCTTTACATCACTTTTTCCAAAATGCTTCTGTCTCCATCAGAAGAGATGCCCAGAGCTTGGCTACAGTTGCAGGGTGTGATTTATGAACAATTCGTCCCTTCCTGAGAAGGGACTAACAGTTTCTGAGCATAACACTCAAACCGAAAGGAATGCCTTTAGATTTGGAAATTCCCGGCACTCGTGTAATGGGAAAATCATGGGAGACAGACTGGAGTTGGGATGTCTTTTAAAGAGTATTTGGGGTTCTTGGAAAGGAAGGCCAGGATCTCTATGAGTGGGTGCACTGTCCTGCCAAGTTGATTTCACTCTTTTTCATTAGACCCTCCACCCCTGCTAGATTAGGAGAAGGAAGTGGAGATGGTTTATCTCTATTTCTTCAAGCTCTTGGTGAAATTTCTTATTGTAGGCAAGAAGAAATGATATGGATTGTTTGAAGATACAAACAATATTTCAGGGTTCACTCGTCTCCTTCTGTTCCAACGTTTTATTATTTTTTTTAATTTTTAAAGATTTATTTATTTATTTAAGTAATCTCTACTCCCAAAGTAGGGGTCAAACTCACAACCCTGAGATCAAGAGTCACATGCTCCACAAGGACACCTGGGTGGCTGAGTCGGTTCAGGTCATGGTCTAGGGGCCATGAGATCCAGCCCTATGTCAGGCTCCATGATCAGTGGGGAGTCTGCTTGAGAGTCTTTTCTTCTCCCTCTGCCCCTCTCCCGCCCTGTTCATGCACTCTCTGGCATGCTCTCTCTCTCAAACAAATAAATGTCTTTAAAAAAAAAAAGTCACATGCTCCACTGACTGAGTCAGCCAGGTGCCCTGTTCAAACTTTTTATTAGTGATGTGCATGAGAATATTGCTGGCATGCTTACAAAATTTACAAGCAATATCAAGCTGGAATCATTGGCTTTTCAATCCACAAACTTTTATCAAAAGCTTCTGAATGAAGAAACCAAGGGGACGAAAGACATTTTTTCTTGCAAAAGCTCAGGGGCCAGAATCAAAGTAGACAAGTATACAGTTACAATGCACTATGGCTTTGCCACCATAGAGAGAGAGGCTTGGTGGGGGACAGGGGATGGGTAGTGCAGTTATAGGAGCCCAGAGAATGGGCCCCAAACCAGATTGGGATTGCCACAGGGAGGTGATGGCTAAGGAGTCTTGAGAACAAGGTAGCAGTTAGCTAAGCAAACCTGGGAGGGGGATGACCCACTGGAAGGAAGACACATACAGAGGCCCAAGTACAGGTGAGCACTGGTCTGTTAAGGAAGCTGCATGGGGTTCTGGATAGCGGGACCACCAAGAATGAAGGGAAACATCTGGCAACAAGGCCTCAGAGTTAGGGGATGGATCCTGAAGGAAATGGTTAATGTTACTTAAAAATGTGGATTTCTCTGTAGACTGAGGAATCGTTTAAAACTGTGAAACAGGGCCTCAAGGAACTCCCATGTAGCAGGGAACACAGACAAGGAGTTCTTTCGGTGCAGGATGATGAGTGGTTTCTAGGATCAGCCACATGGGCCCATAGGGTCCAGGCTCATCCTTGCAGCCATATGAGCCCCAAGGCCCTGAGCAATCTCTGGCCTTTAGGACTTTCAACTAGCTCCTGCCCAAGCCAGAATGCTCTCCTATCCCCTCCCATATCCCTATAGCCCAATTAAATCCTTTAAGTCTCAGCCCAAATATTACTTCCTTAGAGAAACCTGTCTTGAGTCCACATTGTTTCTCATAGCACTTTACTTTGATAGCACTGATGACAATTCATAAGTATATATTTATTTGTACTATTATATAATGCCACCTCTTCCAACAGACTGTGAGCCCCTGCAGGCAGGACTGAATATGTTCTGCTCATGATTGTATTCCTTGTGACTATATATAAAAAAAAAAAAACTTATATCATACTTGTTAAAAAGAAAGAAAGGAAAAGAAAAGAAAAGGTGTTCTGATTATCTACCACTGTATAACAAACCATCCCAATATTTAGTAGATTAAAACAGCAACCATTTTATTTTATCACCCAATTTTGTGGGTTGGTAATTTGGGAAAGGATCAGCTAGGTGATGCATCTCTCCTGCATGGTATTCGTGGAGGTCATTCAAAGGCATCAGCCAGCAGATGATCTGGTTTGGTGGGTCAAAAATGGCTTTGCCCACATTTCTGATGCCTTGATGCCTGGGGAGGCTGGACTCAGCTGGGACTATTGATCTAGTAGTTTCGCTAGCATGTCGTTCTAAGAGTGACTGGATTTCCTACATGGTGGCTCAGAGGGAATGTTCCAAGAGACCAAAATGGGAGCTTAAGGTAATTTATGACCTACTTTGAAAATTCCAGACATTGATTCCCAATGCATGCTGTTGGCCAAACAAGTCACTAGAGCCAGCCCAGATTCAAGGGGGGGGAATTAGACCCAATTTCTCAATGGGAAGAATGTCAAAAATTTGCAGCATCTCTAAGCCACTACAATGGGGAGAGGGTCAGGGAAGCGATGCTTATATTTTCACAAAGATGAAGTTGTAGTGTCTGGGAAGGATGAAGATGGATGGAATCCGGCTAGAGAGGAGTTGAGGGTGCTCTCTAAAATGGCCTAAGTCTTAATAAAATCAGTATAACTCATCAGCCTGATGGCCTAGACTTTCCTTCTCTTTCAACAAATATTGATTTTGCATCCACTCTCTTCCAGTCCCTGTGCAAGTTTCTGGGGAGATGGTATGAATAAGACACCGTTCCTGTACTTAATCCATAAATCCATAAGTAAGTGCAATGTAATGTCACAAGCGTTGCACCTTGGAAGATGAGGGGACTCTTCAGGTACATGGAGGGAAGGGCGGAGAAAAAGGCATTCCAGGCAGATTAGCAGCATGAGCAAAGCTAGAGAGCCATGCTGGGGTGAGTGTTTAGGGTCGAGTCAGCACGACTGCAAAATGGGATATGGTGGCCTTAGCAAAAACAAAAACAAAAGGGACAACTTTCAGACCCATGATGATATCTGCCAATGGTTAGGCAGTGTGCGTGGGGGCATATGGGTTTTTTACCTGTGTTTGGCTGGTACCCGTTCACAGAAATAGCCCAGAAAGGTACTGGAATGCTGCCTGCAACAGTCTAGGAATGGAATCAATTTATAGCCATTCCCAGGTATTTCTTCAAAGTGATTCAAATGGGAGAAAACTGATCAGCTGAACACCAGGTAAAGAGCAGGTAGGATATGTTTCTGGACACAGGTGGCCACAGAACCCAGCGACTGACTGTGCCTCAGGTCCTGAGCCTGAGTTCCAAGTCCTGTCCCAAATGCCTGGCAGCAAGAGGACAGACAAACATCAGGGCTCCACAGGAGCCAGAAGAGAGAAACCCAACGTTGGGTCTTACCCGGTTTCCCATGGAGCTCATATGTGACATCTCAACACCAAACACTCCTGGGGGCGGGGGGCGGGAAGCCGTATCTATTCAGCCCAAAATTTCATGACAGGACCAAGGGTTTGGTCCCAACAAGCATACAGATTCAGGTGTGGCACGACCCTCAGACAGAGCTCAGCCAAACGGCTGACCCACCGCTAATCCTGATACCAAAAGCAAACCACATACTAACCCAAACCCTACCCAATGCTTACCTTCTTTGCTAACACCACAACTGAATTCCAGCCCAATACTCATCTAACCCCATGCTGACACTAAATAAAATAAAATAACTCAAACATTAACTCTATCTCCAATCAATCCTGGACTGCCCTCAGCCCTAACTTCTACTCCAATTCCAACCTCATCCCAGGTCAAAGGAAAGACGGAAAGGAATGGTCTCAGGGGAGAAAATCACCACTGCCCCACACTCCAGTGGCCTTGACCGACAGCTGTCTCCAATTTGTAACTTGAAATGTGCCTTGAACAATTGTCCTTTGGGTTTAAAATCTATAGGAGACTATTGCCATTATTAAAGGATTTAATACGCAGAAATCTATTTGGAAAGAATCAGACCTTGGAAGTCCATAGCTGAGAAATAGAGGCATTTTAGTCCTTTCCTCTGCAAACAAGCAGACTGGGATGAAAGTTCTTCTACCCCAAAGCCTGGGCTGCCAGGAGTCATCAGGAAATGGGATTATCTTCAATTTATAAATGTTGAATAATTGCCAGCTTCTAAGGAGAGAGAAGATAAATAGAAGAGTCTGAAGGAGAAGCTAGATTTTTAAAGAAACACTAACATGTTTCATTCTGACTTAATGTCTAGCCTCCTCCCCGTCCTGGAAGGCTGGTTAGGGGTGCCCAGCCTCGGGCCCAGAGGCTCCGGGGCTGAATGTGAGGCCGGCAAAGGGGGGTTTCAGAGCATAAGGCCCGAGGTAAGTCCCAGAGCTGTGCTCTGTTGGAGAAGGCAGAGGTCAGTCTGGAAATGTGACTCCAAAGTGGGCTGTCAATCAGGGAAACCAGACAAACAACTGGAGCTGGGACACAAAGCCCAAGGGCAGGATGGCTGGAGTAGCGAAGGCCAGAACGAGAAGCTGCATGTTGGGGCAGGCCGATCCGGGGTGGGGGTGGGGGGGCAGTCTGAAGAAATTCCAGGATTCCCATGCCAGGACCCCAAGCAGCTCGGGCACCCTAACAGCACAAGTGTGCACAGAAAAGCCAGATTCCTCTTTTAATAACGCTTCTTTTGATTCAAAAAAAAAATTGGAGAATATTTAACAAGTATGAAACGTTTCTAGAAGCAAATTAAAATGAACCACAACCCCTTGAGTTGAGTTACTGTCATTTAAAGGGGCAGGATGTTACTGGTTGCTTCATTATTTCAAGAATTTATCCTCTCACCCTCTAGGTTCATCGACTAACATCTAGAAGAAAACAAGTCCTGCTCCCTGTCTTTGTCCAAAGAGGACAAAACCTCCTGACAAGGAAGCAAGGCCTGGCTGAGGCTAACAGAGCAGATTCTGTTTCCCACTTGGAGGGGAGGCGGCTGGCCACTCGAGGCTGCTGGCGTCTCCTGTGTGTCGGCGCTGTGCTGGCCCCTTTGTCTGGATGCTTTCACCTTTGCAAAGGTGGCCAATGCCCCCCCCCCCAATCTGGCTTCCTCAGTTTATCACTGACACGCACTCATGTGCATACACTCACATACTCACACACCACCTCACGTCACCGACATACACTTACACTTACGCACTCAAAGACTACACGAACACACACACACATGGCAGTTACTTGCTCCTTCTTTCATACTCCCTTGTCCCCCAGAGAAAACTCAGCAGGTGGCATTTACTACATAGAATGTAATTAATTATATAATGTCTCCCCACCCCCCACCTCTGCCTCAGCCTGGAAACTTCTGAAGCTCACTCCTGTAAGCCCATCTTCCTGCACAGTGCCTGGCACATGGTAGGTGCTTGACAGGGTTCAGTCCCTGCAGGACCTTGGAATGCCATGACTAAAGACTTTGGTCCAAGGAGCAAGTTGTCCTCTCCCAGACCTCGCCTCGTTCTCAGGCTGGAGTTACAACTGGAAAAAAAAAAATCTAAGGGAACTCCTCGGAAAAATGCCAGTTTCTACGGCAAGGTTCTCCCAGCACAACCTAGCCTCGGCCACTCCTGGCGTAGACACAGACAGCACCCTGAGAGCCTTCCCTGCTCGTCCCACATGGGGGACATTGTCAGTTCATGCGTTGTTGCCCACAGGTGCCATCTCCACAGGTCTGACCCCCAGCTTCAAGGAGCCAGAAACTGGGTTCCTCAGCCCTCTGAACGTTGACCGATGCCAGGAGACTGAGATGTACTCACCAGTTTCACGCAGGACATTGGATCAACCTGAGTGGCTGATAAACTCAGACGAGAAGAGATCCTGGACAGGACCAGATGAGATGAGACAAGGCGGGCCCTGGAGCACTCGCTCCAGCATTTGGCAGAACAGAAAGCAAAGGCGCCTCAAGGGAGGCAGACCAAGCCCACACAGTCACCTCACCCGTTCTCTTGCTCAGTCAGCTCCAGGTCACCCCCAGGGCCCAGACTGCACACCATCTCCCTTCCCTTTCCCCTGTCACCACAGCCACACCACACACTGGTAGTAGGATGGTCTGTTCCACACACACACACACACACACACACACACACACACACACACACACACACACACACACACACACACACACGGCCTCCCAGACTCCCCACTGTTACAAGCACAACCCTGAAGAGCAGGCTCCAAAATCCCACCAGGGGCTCTGGGACGGGGCAAAGCAGGACCTGCCCTCCTCCCCACCCACAGATACTGAATCTCCCTTCCTCCTTCTGCAGGGCCAGTGCCAGGCCAGACCTTTGCTCCTTGGTGCTGCTTCCCTCACCACCTGCAAGCCTGCTCTTCGCCTTGGGACCCATTAGCATTTTTAAGGTTCTTACTCCCATACACATCCTGCCCTGGGATTGTCTCTTCCTTGAGGCATTAGCACCTTCCTCTTGCCTTTTTATCACCCCAGCTCCACCTGCCTGGGATCAGCCTTCAATCCACAAGTGTCTAGGGCAGAGCCAGGAAGCCTGGTTACACTCCCTTCACAAGTCCATCCCTTTCCGTCGGAGGCATGTCCTGAGGTCCCGGACCCCCTCCTACCTTCTCTCCCTCTCCCCACAAGAGGTGTTCCCATAATCAGTAGGCATCAGTCGGCTCTAATCAACCCCCTGTTTTGACTATTTTAGCAGCAATAAAAGGGCCATAAAGAGAAAGTCATTGGGCCCTCTAGGAGCATGGATCTCCTTTGCTGTGATATAATGAAAAACACCAAGTGCTTCCTCAGAGCCTGAGTGACAGCCCTGGCCGCGGAGCTATTGGAGGAAGCCTAATTATGCTATAAATTAAAGGGCTTTTTTTTTTTTACCCAACATTATGACCTTTAATAAGATTGTTTTTACAACCGGCTGTCAATAAATCATGCAGGAGCACCAGTAAGAAGCATTCTCTGAGAACTTCTGCGAATTTCATTAGCTGCAGTTTATTTGGTTTTGGCGAGCTATGATGTTTTTTAAATCTCAAATTAAAGGCTCTGAACCATAAAAGCTAATTCAGAAAAGTTCCTGTTTCAGCCTCTGAAAACAAGCTTCCCTAATTGCAGAAATTAGCTGAGATGTGGCCAGGCCAGGAGGTCATTAGCTGGGAAGCAATGACAAGTGGCTGGGACCTCACCAGGCCCGGCAGCCACGAGCCCCGTAGAAGCTGAAGGTGCCAGTCCCCTGGGCCAGCTGGCCCTACAGTGACCAGCCCTGGGAGGTCCTTGTTCTAAGGACTGCTGACCTCAAGAGGGACAGGCCAGCTCACCCACGGGGGCTAGAACCACCCCAGCCACCACAGCCAGTGTCCTTAGGCCAACAGATCGGGAATCCACAAAGTTGTTTAGCCCACTGCTCAGAACTTCTCCCCACCCCAGCTTTCTTGACTTCAGTGCTTGTGCTCCTCAGAACAGTAACATCAGCTGTATCTGTGTAATAACCTTCCTGAAAGATATATAGAGAACAGGATATAAAAGTGGCAAATTCAGGGGCACCTGGGTGGCTCAGTCGGTTGAGCTTCCAACTCTTGGTTTCCACTCAGGTTCCGATCTCATGGGTGGGGAGATCAAGCCCCATGTCGGGCTCCTCGCTCAGCAGGGAGTCTGCTTGGATATTCTCTCCCTCTGCACCTTCCCCCGCTCACACGCGCTCTCTTTCTCAAATAAATAAATCAATCTTTTTTTTTTTAAAGTGGCAAAGTCAGGCATCGTTATGACAAAGGAGTACAGAGTCAGCAGAGACATGGCCACCAAAAGCAGAGAAAATGACATGAGGTCTGCTGCCCACCTCTTAAGAAAGCACGTGAACCTGCTCTATGCCACACACAGCTGGCTCATGAGTGCAGACTAATATCAGGAGGCCTGAGTTTAAATTCCAGCCCTGCTATGAATTACGGGACTTTGGGAGAGGGGCGTGTACAGTTAAGATTGTGAAGTCAGACAGACCTTGTTCAAATACTGGCTTCAGGACTTGCTAGCCAAGTGACCTTAGGCAAATTACTTCATCTTTCTGGGTCTCAGTTTCCTCATCTGTAAAATGGGGATATTCCAAGTAGTCTTCCCAGAGGGTGACTGCGAGTGAGAGAAAGCGGAGGCGGAGGCGGAGCTGTTGTCTGTCAGCTCTCAATAAACACCAGCTGGTGACAGTGGTAGTGAGAGGAACAATGGTATTTCCCTCTCCGGGCCTCAGCTTCACATTCTACAAGAAGAGAGTGGAACTAAAGGATTTCTAAGGCCACGTCCGTCACTGAATGGAAGTGATTCAAAGAGATATAAGCTCTCCAGCTTAAACCCTTCAGACTTCCCATTACCCATGGAATGAAGTTGAAGCTCCTCGGAAAGAGCCTGCATGGTTGGGTCCCTGCTACCCTCCCAGGTCTCTCTCCTGCCACTTGCTGTCCCAGCCACTCAACAGAACTTGCATGCACAATATCCTTTGCCTCTGGGCTCAGGTGCACAGTCTCCTCTCTGCCTGGCATCCCCCCTGGAGCCTCTTCACCTGGCTAAGTCCTTCTTCCAGACCTAAAGTTGCTTCTCCCAGGAAGCTCTCTAGCCCCTCATCCCCAGCCCGCCACTCCCACAGGATCTGCTGTAACACCTGCTACTTCCGCTATCAGAGACCTCGTCTCCCCACACTGATGGTTTTGTCCAACCCCCACCCTCACCAAAGTAGGCAGTAATGACCATGTTTGTTTGTTTGTGTTGCCAAATCCCAAAACCATCCTTGGCATATGATACGCCCTTAAAATATTGGTCAAAGGAATGTTCATGAAATAGCATTCAGAGACAAAATACCAAGGAAAAAACGATATGCAGAATAAGTTATTTTGGGGACGCCTGGGTGGCTCAGTGGGTTAAGCGTCTGTCTGCCTTCGGCTCAGGTCATGATCCCGGGGTCCTGGGATTGAGTCCCACATTGGGCTCCCTGCTCAGTGGGGAGTCTGCTTCTCCCTCTGACCCTCCCCCCTCTCGTGTGCTCTCTCTCTCTCTCATTCTCGCTCTCTCAAATAAATAAATAAAATCTTTTAAAAAATAAATAAATAAATACTAATGAAATAAAATCTGGTTCTTTAAAAAAAAGAATAAGTTACTTTGTAAACAGATATTTGATTTGTAACTAGGAGTTGGGTTTATTTTAATGAAGTGATTATACTGAAGACTGTCACAAAATAAAACTTTAATACTTCTTACCGCGGTCTTACTACCTGGTCATCATTTCCCTTTTCTCGGAGAATGGGGAGGAGAGAGGGGAGTCAAGATGGGACCTAAAAGGGTGAGGCTGGGTCAGAAAGGATTGCCTTTGAGAACCAGGAGAAATGGAGGCGAGGCCCCCCTGGTGGGTTCCATTCTCCACGCCAACTCCTTTCCTCCACACTCCCCCACCTGTGCACCTTCCCAGCCCAGGATTCTTTTCTCCTAGGGCAGAAACATCAGCGGTTCTAAAATTTCCGAATGAAAACCATCCGTGAAGTCCTGCGTGGGAAATGAAATGCCAGCGTCAGGGACTGGGAAGAAATCATGGCATCTACACTCACCTGGGCTTCCTTTGCTCGGCCTCATTAATCAGCTCCCCAGGTCATCGGTGTGTCTCGCCTCAGGCTCACAGGTCTGGTTTTTGTATAATACACATTTCTCCCAGTTTTTATTTCATCTGCTTTTTTCAGGCAGCCTTTCCATTATTTCTGAACATTTGAGTTTAAAAAATGTAAATTACAGACGCCTGTGGATTGACGTAATGTGAAAAGAAGGCGACTGTTTCCCCTCCCTCCAAACAGGGACCGTGGTTTTTAAAACTAATAAACCTCCTAAACCTCGTGAAGCCCCCTTCAACCTTTTTAAATGGCTACTTTCAGAAAGGAAAAGGAGAAAGAAGCAGCCAGGAGACATGTTTGGGGCAATGTCTTGGCAGGAGGGAGAATGACCCCAGCCAGTGCAGATGGAGTCTGTCCCCTCTACTTGGGTCCAAGGCAGCAGCCCATGAAGAGCCTGGGAGGGGAAGGCCCCCACTCGGGGATGAGCCTCAGAAGTCGTCACAGGGAGGAGAGACCCAACAGACAGATGCAGGAGACAGGAATTTCATAGCACAGAGAGGCTCCGGAGAACGTGGGGGCAGAGGACTCAAGAGGACAGAGGAGGGATGGGTTTGGACACCCAAGCTGGGGTGGTGAGTGGGGGGGCACTGAGAGGAGCAGAGTGAGGAAGCCAGCCGGGAAGCGGCCCACAGTGTGTGCCTTCTCTAGAAACAGGAACTGACTGGGGAGGGGACCCCAGAGTTGGGGATTATGGCCGGAAGGGAGATCTGAAATAGCTCCAGGGAGACAACAAAAGCCACACGTAAAGACGGATCCAACCCCTAACAGGTGCAAGACTCTTCTACTTTTGACACGCACAGAGGAAGGTCCCACTCCATAACCACTAGAGATAGAGTCAAGGGTCACTTTCCTTATCCCTGGGGATGCTGGCTGTCTACTCAGGCGTTGGGTCCTGTTCTGCCTACAGCCCTGAACCAAATGCTGGGCAGAGAAACACACAGAAGGCATCCAGCAACATTTGTAAAATGAATGAATGAGCTAATACATGAATGGATCAGTGAACAAATGAAATGAATTGTCTTCTCAGCAACTATAATCCTTCCGGCAAGAAGTAAAGGTACCTCTTTTCCAAGAACACCAAAATTATGGCCCAGAACAAGCCTACCATGTACAGTTGCACAGGTACTAGGGATCCAAATAAAAAATTGTCCTTGTCATTCAGAAAGCCAGTTTCTAGTAACAGTTGAGAAGTTTCTCTTTTGCTTTCTCGCTCTCTCCTCAGTTCAAAAGTTTGGGATTTCAAAATCAGAGAAGGCAGAAGGAACAGCAAAGTTGATCTGCAAGTGTCGGAGAGAGGCTGGTGTGAGACACTCTTGCATTTTCCACATGGGCTGACGATCCTTGCTATTTAGAAGCCTTGAATGGCAGACAGCTCACTCCAGCCTCCTGAGGGATGGTGTCAGCTCTTCCAATTTCTGAGACTGAAACATGTCTTTGGAGTTTCTGGATTTGCCTCCCCGACTAAGAAGATTCCCAGCAAATCAGCCAGTACTTCACTTCTGTTCCGGTTGGGTTTGCAAAGAATTTCTCCAAGGGCTTCCACCTTCCCAATCCATTGAGAAGACTTTAAAAGGTATCCTGCTTAGCCTTTCCCTACCACACCCACATCAAAGGGCACTGCTAAGGTCCTCCAGGGGAAATGCTTCTGTACCCCAGGTCCCTGGGTATCATGCCTCCTTCTAGATAGTTGCAATGGAATGAACATGGAGATCATGCGAGCAGAAAGACACACACACACACACACACACACACACCACCAAATCAGCCTCAGCTGAAGTCAAGAAGATGCAAAAGGGTTGCCAGTGAAAAGGCAAATGTAAGTGCCCCCTACGAGGACGGGAGGGAGCACGTGCTTCACCACTGTTGTTCTCCTCACTGGTTTGTAATCTACAGACGAGAGGATACACTCTCACAGAGCTCAAAATCTCAAGCTAAAACTCTTCAAGCTAAAGGTAAAATCACTTTTAAAAATATATAACTGCTTATCAACTTTACTCACCTCCTATTTAGATGTGAAAAATGCTCCGGAGGGAAGTTTCATGAGCAAAGGCCAGAATTTACTGTGTATTTCCCACAAACAGGGCTCACTGGTTTGTTCTGTGAGAAATAAAACCCAGAGGACCCACCCAGCAGGCCTCTCAGGCAAAACGGAGTCTAAGCCAGATTAAAAAAAAATCCACTTCAGGACTTTTTTATTGCTGGGGTGGGTTGGAGAACTGTCAGTGGGCAGGAAAATAGCACATCTGGAACGTGGCTCTGTCCCCTCGTTGGCTGGTATAACTCAACATGTACGTCAGATCTTTTTTTGATTTTTGGGTTTTTTTTAATGGCCAAGATTTATCTGGCTTCTATTCATTTTTTTTAAAGTCCAGGGTGAATATGATTGTTAAATTCTATACATTTACATTTGTGTAAATTAAAAGCCATATTTCACTACCGGGCAGATCTCTTGCTTGTCTTAAAGGTAAAAATGGCAAAACTAAGCACTATGATCCAAGACACTGATTACCCTTCTCACCCAGAAGATACCAAAAGAGAAAGATCTTGTGATTTTCTTCACTAAAGCTATATCCCCTTTGTGCCTTTATAAAATCTGGTTCTGGAAAAGTTGGCGCCAAGATGCTCAAATTGAAAGACTTTTGGATTAATTTAGTCAGTCATGTTCTGACCGTGGCAACAAGAGGCTATTATAGGCCTTTTTTGCAGCAAGCAAATTGGTTTGTAAAGTTGATATAGCCATTTTAATTCCTAAAGGGATTTGAGAGCAAAGTGAGTGGACCCTTCTGGAGACAGTGGTCTGTTGCTTTTTCAGTTGGGGGCTGATACCAGTTTTGACCATAAGGGAATGTCTTTTTCATGGACGTCCACACTTAGCATTTGCTCTTAAGTTAAAAGCAAGAGCAACGTAATAAACGTTTGGTAACAACCCCCCACATACTTAGATTTATTGGCTAGTTAAATCTTTAATGGTTAAAGTTAAAAACCTTTTATTTCAATGGCCTGGGGATTTGCACAGCTGGAAGGTTGCATTTTAATATATTCAAATTGGAATAGAAAAGCCGAAGTGACTAGGACATTGACTGTGTTTCTTGGACACTCCCACGCTGGTAGTCAGCAGACAACAGGCATGGCCTTGCTGTGGGTCCTCCTTCCTCACCCCACGCCAAGCCCAAAGGGGGAAGAAGAGAGGGGAGAAGGAGGCATGTTGTAGGGACCAGTTTGGGGGGCTCCCCTCCTACTTTCACTCACCTGCCCTTGTTCTCCACCCAAGTAGTTGAGAAATCACAGAGCACCTATTCTCTGGTTCTGCCACCCAAGTGACCCAATTTGGGTGGGTCACACCCTGCCAGTTTTGTCACTTCTGGAAACTCTCTAGTTTGGTGGCCTGGATGGGAACAGTGGCATGCAACAGCAGTGGCGAAGGGGCTGGGGTAACTGAGTTGATGGGGGTTGATAACATGATGATGGGAGATGGCAGGGAATAGACCATCAAGACCTAAGGACAGTATAGAATCTAAGAGGTAAAAGTGATGGCAGTGACAAGGGTGACATTTAACCAATGGAGGTGATTTCAAATTGCTTTACGGGAATTAGTTCGTGGATTCTTCAATTCGGTACTATTTTACTCTCTCTTTATAGATAAGGAAACTGAGGTATACAGAGATTGTCCCAGAGAGGGGCGCCTGGCTGGCTCAGTCGGTAAAGCATGCAACTCTTGATCTCAGGTTTGTGAGTTTGAGCCCCACATTGGATGTAGAGATTACTTAAAAATAAATAAAATTTTAAATAAAAAAAAAATAGAGGTTGTCCAAAGTCACGCTGCTAGAAAAAGAAGGGGCCAGGATTCAACCCCAGGCAATCTCACTTGAGAGCCTCCAGCCCTAATGGAGCCCTCAGAGAGTTAAGGATGGGGGTACCCAAGGTCTTGAAAACAAAGGAGCATGAGTGTCAGAGTCACTGGTAAAGCAGAACCAGTAAGGATCATCTCCACTGCTTTCAGGAAACACAAAAATGAAGAAATTCTCATTCTCACACACGACTCACAAATGCACAATGCCACGCCACCCAGCAGCTCTTAATGTACCTTACCACACAGAAACACGTTCTGACAAAGATATATTATGTGCTCATCTACTCACTTCTTGAGCACTTGCTGCAGAAACACACAGACATCATGGGACCAAGGTTTTCACACAGAGGCACCAACATTCAGACTTACATCTTCTGGCCACCACATTCTCACACACAATTGTGCATGCCAAAGGGTATCCAAATGCTGTTATTCCTGGATGATCCCTTGGGACTACACAATGCCATTGTTTCTCAAATGACAGACTGCTATCTGTCCTGCAGAAGGTGATCTACCTGGCCCATGGTGGATCCTGAAGGATGAAGGATAAAGCATGCGGATCAGACTGCCAAGAATATAAGATGATCCAAAGGCCCCTGGGTCAAAGTAGAAACATACGGGATCATCCACCCACCATTTCCAGTCCCATCCTAAAAGCCTTGAGCCGTCACACAGAGAAGGGTCAACCCAGGCTTTGCTAGTGACCTTTGCCAGGCTGAGATTAAAGCTCGAACCTGGGTCTGTAGTCACCAATAGTTATCTCAGCATCCGGGAGGAAGGCTGCAGGCAGGGGCTGAATCATTCTTCTCAAGTACACTTAATTGCTGGGTCCCAAGGAGAGAAGACTCCTGATGGAAAATGCCAGGCTCCCAGTGAATTTTCTAGTTCTGAAACGCTAATATTTCTCATATGGAGGTTCACAGACATTCACAGGGTTTTCAATTTCAAGGCCATTTTGGTTTTTTATGGGGTTCGATGTTCTCTGCACAAACATAGGTTTCATAATTGACAGAGGGCCAGGCTGCCCACTTTGGCACTTAGAGGCCTGCGGTGCGGGACAGTGAAGCCACTCAGCTCATATGGCCCACAAAGCCGCGACAGTCTACTGCCTGGCACCGAGACCCTGCCAATTGCAGGAAGTTGGGAAATAAAAGAAACGTTTCAAATAAAAAGATGTCAATTTAACAGCCAGGGACCTGGAAACAGATGTTCCTCGCGTAGCCCGAGAGCCGCCCACCCGCCCGCCCATCCGTCCTCCGGGTTTTCAAAGTCACTTCTTGTCAGGTGCCCTGGTTAAGAGGGAGAATTAATGAGCTGTGCTCCATTTTACGGCTGCCGTCTGATGTGGGAGCCGTGTGCGCGGAGGGCTCCGCGGACAGGCCAGCCCGGCCCCCAGCCCTTCCTCCAGCAGCTCAGCCCGGATCAAAGCGGAGAGCAGCTCAGCTTTTATAGCAAAATGATTAAAACCACGTGGGGCTTGTTTCCTTACACGTGACCTCCCGGTGGAGTGCAGAGGGGGGAGCAGAGGCAAGGTGAACCCAAAGGTCTCCGGGCGCAGGGAAGGGTAGGACCCGAGAAGCAGACACCACAGAGAATAAGCACAGCCGTGTGCGAGCATGTGCACACACTCACAAATAATGCCTTTTCCCTGCAAGTTGAAAACTGGCCCCAGAACGAGCAGCCAAAGGACGTAATTAGCCCAGTTAGCTAGGACCACTTAGCATCATAGATAGATAGACAGATTCCTAGTTAAGATTCCTAGTTATTCAATTATTCCTAATCCTTGCAGAAAGTACAACTGGATGGTATTGACGAAGTAAGTTTCAAATGTCCCTGCTGCATCTGGATAAAGAATTTCTCAACCATCTGTAGTCTTTGGCAATTCCATGGCACCTGAACATCAGAGCTCCCCTGTGGTAGGCAACCCCACTTCTTACAGCCCAGTTGATTCCCCTGCCCTGGTATTCCTGTGTAATCTCCTCCCCTTAAAGCGAGTAAGGACTGGATTTAGTGACTTGCTTCTCGCCAGCAGAATGAAGCAGAGGTAATGAGATGTCACTTCCAAGATCATGCTATTAAAAGACTGTGGCTTCCTTCTCGGGCACACTCTCCACCCTGAAGGAAGCCAGCTGTCATGTTGCAAGCTGGGCTAGCGGGGCCCACACGGCAAAGCCCTGAGAGAGCCGCCGGAGAGGAAGTGAACCTTGCGGGCAGCCGCAAGAATGAGGTTAGAGGCAGACCCTCCCCACATCAGGTCTTGAGAAAACTGTAGCCCCAGTCACTTTGACTGTAGCCATCCTCGGCTGTGCCGGCATCCCTGGCCCATACAAACTCGGAAGTAATAAATGCCTCTTGTTTTAAGCTGCTAAGTTTTGGGGTCATGTGTTAGGCAGCATGGATAACGGATACACCTACCTTAGCTCCTCCTCTGCACCTAAAAAATCACAGCTCCTTCCATCTTTTCTCCTCCCTGAGATGTTCCTGTGTGACCAGGTATAATTTACAGCAATCTTTACGTGGGGCTTCTACCATCAGCCCCACTGCTGCCTTTAGCTCTCTGAGCTCATTACAGCCCCCGTGGCGTCCTCGCTGGGCCTTGAACACACCAGATATGCACCCACCTCAGGGCCTCTGCACTTCCCCGGGACTATAGCTTTTCCCTCCTCCTGCAAATCTTTGTTCAAACATCACCTTCTCAGCTAGGCTTTTCTCCACTAATCTGCTTAAAAAGGAAATCCCTTCCACCCCACCCCCAGTGCTCCCTACCCCCCTTTCCTGCTTAATTTTTGCCACAGTCTTTACCATCATCTGGCACGCTACATATCTTACTAATTTTATTTCTTGTTTGACCTCGCCTCCCTAGACCGAAGGACAGGGATTTTTGAATTTTTCTCTTTTGTTCACTGCTTCATTCCCAGGGTCTAGAACCCTGCCTGGCCCATTATAGGCATTCAGTAAGAATTCTACTGAATAAATGAGTAAATGGGGACATAGTTCTCCCATTTTTCTAAACACCTATGATTATATCCCAACTATGTATTGTCATTAACCCTCATAACAACTCCACAAGGTTGACATTTTTGTTTTTCATTTTACAGAATTTAAAGCCTGAGATGAGGAAAATAAATAAATAAATAAATAATCCTGAGACGAGAGGATGCTGCATTATTCAGGGTCCCATAGTTAATAGGCACAAGTGCTGGGATTTGAGCCTCGTACATTCATTTCTCTATTCTTTTTCCGTTGCATTGGGTAACGATTTACAGTTAACCAAGTGCTTTCCAAAGCAATGATCTCTTCTAACCTTTACAATAACCCTGCAAAAAAGGAATTAAAATTATTATCTCCATTTTGACAGAGATGGAAATCGAAGCTCAGAGAGGTTAAGACATTTGCCCTGGTTGACACAGCTGACACAGCAGCAGAGCCAGAATTTCTTTGGTTCATTAAACAGACATTGATTAAGCAGCTCCCAGGTGCCAGACATCATGAATAAATAGTACAGGGTCCCCCCTCAAGTCCTCTGGTTCTCCACTCTCCCCAATCCCATGGGGCTCTGTGTTGGCCGCTGCCGTATGGTGAATACTCACTCAGGTACGTGTGGATATTTGTTAGTGTTAACTTCTGTTGGTCAGACATGGCCTGAAGGAGGCTGATCTGAAGGGAGACTGACACGTGAGCACTGAGATCTTTGGGAAGAGCACCAGAAGAGATTGCAGAGAAGGGGACTTTTAAAGATGGAGCCAGAAGATGCATCAAGTCAAAGAAGGTCGAGGTATCAGAGCTTTTTTTTTTTTTTAAGATTTTATTTCTTTATTTGACAGAGAGAGACACAGCGAGAGAGGGAACACAAGCAGGGGGAGTGGGAGAGGGAGAAGCAGGCTTCCCGCTAAGCAGGGAGCCCGATGCGGGGCTCGATCCCAGGACCCTGGGATCATGGCCTGAGCCGAAGGCAGACGCTTAACGACTGAGCCACCCAGGCGCCCCTATATCAGAGCTTTTTAAAACCCCATCGCCCCACAGGCAGCCATGTGTGTTTGGTGTTTATGTACCTTTTGGTCTGCACCTCTGCAAAGTTCTTCGTTTTCTTTTGTTGCATAAGTCTTTTGAACTGAACGCAATGGTATTATGTTGTATACCTCCCTCTGCTTTTTACTTTTCCACTCAGCACCGTTTTGGAGATCCATGCATGTTACTGAGTGTACATCTAATCCATTGCTTCCAGCTGTGACGTAATACTCCGTGGCATACGCTACCACATCTTACCCTGCCCCCCCACCAAGGTTGACCGCCACCACTGCAATGCTGTCCTGCACCTCCCTGCCACACCCCTCCCGGGCCTGTGTGCGCACACTGCTGGCACAGAGGGTACAAATGTCTTCATTCGGTAGTGCTGCTTGCTGCCCTGAGACACTCCTACCAGCAGAGCACGCACACTCTTGTACCTCATACCCTCCCAGTGCTTGGTGTCATCCAAACTTCCGATTTCTGCCAGTCTAATAGCCATAAAGTTGGTATCTCATTATTTCTTTAATTTGCATTTCTCCGATTATTAATGAGTTGGAGCAACTCTTCATTTGCTTGTTGGCCTTTTAGGTTCTCTTGAGTGAGCTAATCGGATTTAAGTGGAAGAGGGAAGATTAGTCCACAAAACTGACCTGGATTCCTGGAAAAGGGGGAAGGGTTGCAAGGTCTCCAGGCAGAGGAACCACAGATGCTCAGGCAACATTTCCAAATGGAAAAGGCTTCCAGGTGAACATTACGGGCCTCAGCTATGGGGTTTTCCTTGAAAATCTTCTTTTTATTTCCCCCCAAACACAGGACAGAACATGGAAAACAGGATGACTCAGGAGGGGAGAATGGAGTCAGCCAGGAAGATAGAAGCTGAATTCAATCAGTCAAAGCATATGTCCTGGAAGCTTAAATTGGATTCTGTTAAAAGAAAGAATTTCTGTTCTTCAAAAGACACAATTAAGACCCAAAGACCCGGGGCGCCTGGATGGCTCAGTTGGTTAAGCCTCTGCCTTCAGCTCAGGTCATGATCCTAGTGTTCTGGGATGGAGCCCCACATCGGGCTCCCTGCTCAGTGGGGAGCCTGCTTCTCTCTCTCCCTCTGCCTGCCACTCCCCCTGCTTATGCGCGCTCTCTCTCTCTCTCTCCCCATCAAATAAATAAATAAAATCTTAAAAAAATAAAAAAAAAGACCCGAAGACTCATCAACAATTGAATGGATAAGTAACTGTGGTATATTCACATAGTGAAATAATACACAGTGACAAAAGTGAAAAAACTGGGGCGTCTAGGTGGCATAGTTGGTTAAGCATCTGACTCTTGATTTCGGCTCAGGTCATGATCTCAGGGTCCTGAGATAGAGCTGCTTCCCCACATCCATCTGGCTTGGGCTCAGCATGGAGTCTGCTGAAGATTCTCTCTCTCTCCCTCTGCCTCTGCCCCTTCCCCCACGTGCATGTGCTCTCTCTCTCTCCCTCTCTCTCTCAAAATAAATAAAATCTTTTTGAAAAATGAAAAAACTACTACTTTACATAACAATATAGATAAATTTCACAAACATGATGTTCAGCTGGGAAGTTGCCAGATACAAAGGAATTCATTATACTTATTTGTATATGTTTGTAAAAGGTACAAAAACGGGGAATTAATCTATGGTGAAGGCAAGATAGTGATTATCCTTGTGTACGGATCAACTGGGAAGGGTATGGTGCATGGGTCTCCTGCAGTGGGGGAAATGTTCTGTTTCTTGATCAGAGCGCTGGTAACATGGATTGGTTCACCCTGAGAAATTTCATCAAGCTATCCTCTTATGATTTGTATTCTTTTCTGTATATATGTTCTGCTTCAATAAAAAGCTCAAAAAATCTTCTGTGGGTACCTATGGCCTTGCCCTGGCCCCATACTGACAAAACAGGGGTAGGAGACACCTGGAAGGGGGAACTGGCAAGAGGCTGTGGAATCATCAGCACATACAAGAACAGACGCTCCCCCTGCCTTGCTTTGTGAGCAGAGTACAAGTGAGTACCCAGCCAATCTGTGCCCCATGAGATTTCAAAGAACAAGATAGCAGTGTCCTAAATGTGGGTAGGGCCTTACCAAGAACCAAGTGCTTTTGTGTATTTCATTCCACTCGTGCCCCTCTGCGCCGAGTGAACGGAGATCCCTAAAGACAACGTGACCTGCCTGAGGCCATACTGCTAGGAAATCCCGGAGCTAGATCTTGTCCTTGGGTCTCCTAGCTCAAGTATCCTTCTCTCAGGCCACACTGCCGGCTCCATCTGAGCTGGGGCAATCAGGGGAGGCTCCCTGAGGGAGGAACAGATTATACTGACATTGGAGGTTGGAAGTGATTCATGAGAGCAGACGATGGAGGAAGCCAGAGCGTGTGCTACAGCAGGCGAATGCCAGGACCAGGAGCTTACCACTGTATCGGGAATTCCGCTTCCTACAGAGGAGCTGTTGGAGGTACTCTTGGGAGGCCGGCAGAAGGAATGGCCAGGGGAGTGCAGCCGATTGCCCCAGCCCTCACTCTCTTGCCCCTTCTGGAAAGCCCTAGGAGTCTCTCCTCCCGACAGCTCTCTGTGCCCCCAGATTTATTTTGCTTTCTTTCGCTAAATCAAACTTTATCAGACAGTTTTACTATCAGCCGTTAAACCAAAATGTGTTTGTGCAACAGTAAACACCTTGTTACTGCAGGGAAGGATTACATAAACAACAGTGGAGACGAGGCCTGACTCACTGTACCCAGGAGCCCATGGCCCTCAGCGGGAACGGAGGGGGGCAGACAGGAGGGCCCTTCAGGGGCACCTCGTAGCCTGAGGCCAAGGGGAAGGGCCCACACCCCGGCCTGGGGCACCGGCTTTCCCCAGAATGGAATGGCTGGCAACCATCTCTTTAGTCAGAGGCCGACAGGCATGTCCTCTAGGGATCCCAGAAGGGTATAGAGACCCTCACCAGAGCCCTGGGGGAGTGAGCAGACAGGGACGGATGGCAGAGTGAGCCGGTAAGTCTGCCCCTCTCACTGGGGCTGCCCGAGGCCTGCTCTCAGGGCCCCCTTCTCCCTCTCCTCTCATCCACACCCAAGACCCTCTCCTCACGGCTGCTCGCCGAGCCAGAGTCACGAAACAGAAGCTGTCTAAGGGACCTTAAGAAAGGTTCTAAGGCGGCCCCAAGTGCTGGATGGAACATGGGACAGCTGGAGAGAAGATGAACAAAGGGTTTACAATTTTTGACCCTACCGGGCACCGGGGACCATGCTAGGAGCTTCTATACCACAAACACTACTCTGAGTCTCACGCTTACCCATTCTCTGGAGTAGAAATGATTACCTCCATACACCACATTCATATGCCTGTTCACATGAATTATCTTACTCTTCCTATGCTACCACTACTAACAGTTATTTTATTGAGCACTCACTGTGTGGCAGGCGTTCTGGCTAGACTGTTTTCGTTTAATCCTCATATCTAGTTTATGCGACAGGCACTTTCGTTATTCTTTTTTATAAATGGGGAAAGCAAGACTCAAAGAGGTTGAGTTACTTGGCTGCGGTCACACACCCAGAAAATAGTCAAGTCAGAATTGGAGCCCAGATCTCTCTAAAGCCAAAGCCTGTGCTCTTCTTATCTGAATATGTGCTAGGAAGAGAGTCTGGAGGAAGGGGAGCATAACTGGGGGTGGAGGGGAGTAGAAGAGGTGGCACACACACAGAAGGGTTTGCCTGGGACTCAACGCACGTAGAGGCTGCCACTGAAGAAGACAGAGAACAGTCATCAGCCCCACTCATACCCCAGAGCAGCGGGGTACTCCTGGGATGGCATGACCTTAAACTCCTTCCTCGGAGACTAAGGCGTGCCCTTGGCCCTGGAAGCCTCTGGTCACTCTGGGATGAGAGTCCTAGGGCACCAACCCTGGCTTCCTGAAGTCCTGGCCTGAGGCATTTTAACCCTGGAAGCCATATTTTCCACTTCCCTCCAAGGTCCAGATCCCAAACATCCCTTCATTCCTTTCCTTTGGCCTTCTAAGCTACTCTGTAGGTCCTCCATCTCCCCATCACCATCCTACCACCACCCCCACAACCCCCTACCACACAGTGACCCATCAGCCAGGCCACAATCCCGGAGGCTGAGGCCTGAGGTTGGTGGGACTCCAGAGACTTAGATCACGGAGGCTACAAGTCTCCGAGTCACCGCGGTCTTCCCACTCAGGTCCTGAGCACACACAGGCTACTGACTTCACCGACGATCTCGTCCCTTCTGAGGAGGCCAGGGAATCCAACAAGTTTGGACCCTGGGGTCTGGGCCCATGTCTAGGGCCACATGTCTCAGTTCTCCATTTAGCAGAATTGCAAGGTAGGATCCGAGAAGGCAGGCCCAAGGTCCCATGCTTAGTTTAATGCCCTGTTGTCATTGTCCTGAAGTTCTTAATGTTTCAACTTTTTTTTTTAACAAGGAACTCTGAATTTTTATTTTGCACGAGGCTCTGCAAATTGTATAGATGGTCCTGCCCAGCAGCGCCAGTCTTCCTATGGCCTGTTCCCACTTTTTAGGGTTCCCTGGGCCAATTCCAAATGTAAGAAGCCTGGTGTGGGCGGGAGCCCCCCAAGCTGGACGCCGCGAGCCTGGAAGGCAAATCAGGGCTGGCCCAGGGACATGTACAGTTAGATTGTTCTGTGGAGCCCTGGCCTCTGGGACTCTGGGGACAGTGGGAGGTGAGGAAAGAGGCTGTCATTTGGGGAAGAAGGTGAATGAGAAGAGAAAAAGGACTTCCAGAAGCTGAAGCCAGGGGATCCAGGAAAGTGACATAGGCAGAGATCCAGGGGTCCTGGAACCACAGCAGCACGGCCAGCCACAGACACAGAGCACAAGACAACACATCAGCGAGGTTAGGCACTTGGGCTCAGGGCTGATGGTCGGGTTCCAATCCTACTCTGCCACTCAGTAGGTGGCATCTTGCTACACATAAGCTTGGTTTCCTCATTTGTAAAATAAGAATAATACCTATTGCGCAGACTAAAAATTAGAGACAATGTAAGTAAGGAACAATTTCTCAAATGCCTGCCCCACATCGGGCATTGTAATAGACATGTGTCCCCTGGGAAGCCTCACGGTGTCGACCTGTGAGGTGGATATTAAGGCTTAGAGAACAGACGGTACCCAAGGGGGCAGAGCTGGTGAGAAGTAGAGCTGAGGTCTGAAGCCAGTTCCATGGTACTCTGAGCCTTGTGGACGCCACCACCCCTCCCTGTCAGGCAGTAGGGTGCTGAGCAGGGGGAGTGCGTGTGGGATCTGTCAGTGAGAAAAGTATTCCAAGAGCAGATGACATAAAGGAGGTTCTTCTACGAGCTATCATTTAAAGTCCCTCTTTTGGAGAAAAAAAAAATTCCTTTTTCTAAAAGGAAAAGTATAATTAGAGATCATCCATGCTGTCTCCATGGAGCCTACCCCACCTCCCCACCATCCGCCACCCTGTCTGAGACAGAATTGAATAGAGGCCGCCATCATGTCTGCAGTGAAGGATGCTGGGATGCCTGCCAGCGACCCAGTCTCTCCCATAATCCCATTGCACATACTACCTTTTTTTCTAATGCGTTATGGAAGTATAACTTACACAGTGAAGGTGCAAAAATTGTTAAGTATGTAGTTTGATGAATTTTCACAAATCAAACATACCCAGGTAAACAAGGTCAAGAAACAGAACATTCCCAGCATTCTAGAATCTCCTCTGCTGTTCCTCTGGCAGAACTACCTCACCCCATGCCCCAAAGGCTAACTTCCAACACCACTGGTTAGTTTTACCTATTTTAAAACTTTATATAAATGGAATCAAACAGCGTTAGTGCTGTCTGGCCTTTTTGCTCAATGTTATGTTTGCAAGTCATCTGTTTTTTTTCCATGCACATGATTGCAGTTCTTTCATTCACATTGCTGTATAGTATTCTTTGGTATGAATATGCCACAATTGCCTTTTCTGGGCATTTGAGTAGTTTTCAATCACTTATAGGTTTTTAACGTCTTGTGATTTTGAGTGGCTAAAGATCAGGCTCTCCAAAAAACTCTGCAAAACATAAGGTTATGTTTCATTACTGATGAATTTTTTAAAATGAGGGTAGTGAAGATTTCTCTGAAGTTAAAGCCTCGCCACCAATCAATTTGTGTGATACTTTCACCTCCAATGGGAGTCCTAAGAAATAATCAACTAAAAAGTCACTGAGCCTGGGTGGCTCAGTCGGTTAAGTGTCTACCTTGGGCTCAGGTCATGATCTCAGGGTCCTGGAATCAAGCCCCGCATCAGGCTCCCTGCTCAGCGGGGTAGCCTGCTTCTCCCTCTCCCTCTCCCGCTCCCGCTCCCCCTGCTTGTGCTCTCTCTGTGTGTCAAATAAATAAAATAAAAAAATAAAAATAAATAAAAAGTCACTTGAAACAAATACGTGGGTGAATTCTACAGACATCCTGTTGAATCTTCTCTTAGAACCAATTACAATTTGAAGAAAATGTTGAGATTCATGTTAGTAAATGATTTTTTTAGAGAGGTGGACAAAAGAGCATGATATCAGGAAAGCTTTGCATGGAATGTCCCTCACACAGAAGAAGGACTGGGCAGACCCTTTCAGTTGGTAAATGCTTGTCATTCTTTCCCCCAAAATTGGGAGACACAAATGTGAGTGAAATAACTAAAAGTGAGATGAGGGGGAGAGAGTGACATATATAAATGCCGTAAATTAGTCATTTCCCTTGCCATGAATTTCTCCATAAAGTTATCAGTTGCCGTAAATGAAAGAAATTACATCACTGAAAATGCCTGAGAACTCCATTTGACCCTAAAATAGCACTGAAATTGTAATGACTACCCCAGACCTTCTATTCTATTCTATTCTATTCTATTCTATTCTATTCTATTCTATTCTATTCTATGGTATTTTTTACTAACTTTCCACTACAGGAGCTAATATTTTTAATTGCTAAAGAGCTGCGTTGAGAATGTTGAAAACAATGAGTAGTTGAAGATGAGGCTGGACCCATAGGCTCAGATGACATAGGGCTAGAAGGAGGAGGAGCTCAAATGTTCAATTACCTAGAAATGTGGACCAACTTCACCATTTCAAAAATAATAATAATAATAACATTCTCAAATACATTTTTTACTTCTTCAAATTAGTTTGTTAGGCAAAAATACCTTTTCCCCTCATTGTTTAAATCAATGCCGTCTTTCAAGTATAAATTATGTCCTTTGAAAGCTTGCCTAAGCCACTTTTTATTTTTCTTTATTTAATTAAAAATAAATACCCAAGATTGAGGGAAACTGAGTAAAAAGTACATAAGCCTAAGCCACTTTTTATTTTTCTTTGATTAAAAATAATATCCAAGATTGAGGGAAACTGAGTAAAAAGTACATAAGCCCTTGTACATTTTTCTGCAACTTCCTGTGAATCTATAATTATTTCAAAATTGAAGATGGAACAAATAATAATAGCATTAAAATAGTGAATAGCCCTGTTGGCTTGGAGTTTGATTCGTGAAACCTTGCCTTCAGCCATCATCACACTGCTCACAGGACATTTTGAAGCCATCGAGCTGGAAACCTTTTCTTTCCCCAAGTTTGTTATCATTCCAGTGGGCAATATAGAAATATAGCCTCCAAAAAATGACTCCAAATTACAGACATTTGCAGCCATTCAAAATTTAGAGTTTGTAAAATGTCTACTTTCCTTCCATTTGAAAACTTCTGAGGGGGGAGAAATCCTTTTGGAAATTTTTCTCCCCAAAAGTGATTACACTGAAAGCCTTGGTCTTGTTCTACATTCTGTGTGCATTTTTGGTTCCATTTACATCTGGGAATAGATTTTTTTTTCTTCCATAACTATGTTTATAGCACAAGTATGAAGATTTGTTAACAAATGTTCATTTAGACAGTCTGAGTTTGCAACTGAGAGGGAAAAAATTTCTGAATATTGAAAATTTGCGAAAAATTGTCAAAAACAGTGCCATGTTTTTCTTTGGGGGCCATTAGCAGGGGACAGCCAGGAGGTGCCCTTAGAGTCCCTCAGGGATGCCTTCAGTTCATTCAGTCCCACAGGAAAGAATCTCAAGTGCCATCCACGTGCAAGGCGCTAGACCCACCGCCAGGAGCAGCAATTAGGTTAAGAGACCCTATTCCACTTCTGGCCCATGCCACTCAGGACAGAAGTCAGATGGTCTTCTGTAGGTCTTTCAGCAGCAGATCCAGATTAGCAAAATTCACAGGGCAGCTGTAGCAACAAGAGTACCAATTTATAAAATTAACTTGGGGGACGCCTGGGTGGCTCAGTCGGTGAAGCATCTGCCTTCGGCTCAGGTGTCCTGGGAATCGAGCCCCAAGGCTGGCTCCCTGCTCAATGGAGAGCCTACTTCTCCCTCTCCCTCTGCCCCTCCCCCATGCTTCTGTGCGCTCTCTTTCTCTCTCAAATACATAGATAAAATCCTTAAAAATAAAATAAAAAATAAAGATAAAATAAAATAAAATTGACTTGGGACTGATGCCTCACACCCTCACCAGGGACCAGGAGACTCAAACCCCCATCCAAAACCACCAGCTGGGTATGCAAGTGGAAGGAAGAAAGATTGAGCCCAGCTGCCTGGGTACGAAGCCCAGCTCTCACTACCTATGTGACATTGGGTAAATGAATTAGCCTCTGTGGCCCTGTTCTATCATCTGTAATACCCAGAAAATAATAGTAACCTGTATCATTAGTTGTCAGGAAAATTAAATGAGATAATGCATGCAAGGGCTTCTAAGAATGTTCTCTGTTATTGTTCTCCAAGTGCTGAGAAAGGGTGCTCTATTCCCCAGAAGCGTGTTTGGAGGGCCCAGAACTAGAACAAAGGGCAGTTGAGGGAAGTTTCCCTTCACTCAGGAGATGTCAGTGATACATCCCTCACCCCCAAAATAATGGGCACTCTCTGCTCACCAGGCTGCTCATGTTCTTCGCAGTCTGTGTTGATGTCCCCTGGACCAAGCCAGGGAAGCTTGACACATCCTGCTTTCCCCAACCCCTTTCTATGGGAACGACCTCTTGTCTGGTGGCCCATTTTCTCCTTCTGTTTCAAGTGCAGTAAGATTGTTCTTCCCACAGTCCTGGCAGACATTATATCTCTACCCCACCCCCACCCAGCCCAGTGTTGACTCAATTAGACCCACTCTCCAAACTCAGGCTGGGGCGCCCAAGGTCAGAGCCCATGTGCAGAAATCACATTACCTTCCCTATGAATCACAGCCCATCATTTCATATTGGTGTCAGCAAGATTTAAATCTTTGAATAACAACCACCCATGCATGTTACAGTTGTATAGTTCCTGCTTTTTTTTTTAGCATAATTAGTTTAGGGCACATGTAATTTTATTTTAAGTCCCATTATTTTATTTGCCTCTCACAATGGAAACTATATATGTTTGTGTATCTCTTAACATGACAGATAAAGATGCTGAAGTAGCCCATGTTCACTCCTTTGATCTCAGTCTTCTTGCTTAGTTCAAAATCAACAACCTCCATTCTGAACATGATGTTTTCAGAAGACCGGCTTTGGAAACCTCCTGGCTTGGGCATATAACTACTGACTTGATATTTCCCCTCAGGTTGCCAAAAGCACCTTACATTCAGTATACGTGAGACTAAACTCATAATCCTACCTCCCAAACTGGATCTTCTTCCAGGGTCCCTCATCTGAACACAGCACCTCCATCTATGCGTCTGGACAGGCCTAGAACCTAGAACCCATTCTTGATGCCTCCTCTCCTTGCCCACCATATGCAACTCATCTCAAGTTTTCAGCTCCTGAATATTCCCCAAACCCATCTACTTCTCTCCATCTCAAAGGCCTCAACCTGAGTCAAAGCCACCATTGTTTCTGAGCTGGACTATATAACCATAGCCTCATGATTGGTCTCTCTGGGTCCCTTCCTGATTCTCTTATTGATGAAGGAAGCATGTTCTATTTTCCAGATTGTCTAGCTGTAATTTCCAACCCGAGTGCACATCAAATCACCAAGCATCCTTGCTAAAAATGCAGCATCCACCTGTGGAGATTCTAAGTCATTAGGTTTTATGTGTAATTCCAGGATCTGTATATGTGACAGGTGCCTAAAGTGGCCCTGATGTGGCTAGCATGTCAATTAACATTTGGGGATCACTGGCTATAGCTCGCCAGCACCATACCTGACCCATTTTAGACATGGCCAGATATGTCTCCAGCATGAACCAAGGGATGAGTGCCTATCTGACATATATTTCTTGAGCCCCTACTATGTGCCAGGTTGTTCAAGCACTGGGGATACAGTAGTGAATAACTGACAAAAATCCTGTCTTCATGGGGCTTACCTTTTGGTAGGTGGAGACGAACAAAACAAAACAAACAAAATATATGAAATGTTAGATAGCAATAAGGGCCATGGAGGAAAAATAAAGCAAACTGAAGGATGGGGCGGAAAGAGCTGTGGAGGAGGGGCAGGTTGCCATTCAGAACAGGCTAGTCAGGAAAGGCCTCCCTGGGAAGAGGGTAACTGAGTAACTTGAAGGAAAAGAGGCAGATAAGCTACTGGGGGAAGAGCTTTCCTAGCTGAACTCCAGAAGGAGCAAGCAACGTTTGCTCTTCTCGCGTCCTTCAAAGGAAATAAATTCTCCACAGATTCCATGTTCAGGTTCCTAATCCTCAACTCCAACCTGGGGAAGATACTCCCAATAAAATGTGGTATTTCTCACCTCGCCATCATTGTTCAAATATCCCCTCTGCCTGAAAGCCCGCTCCAGACCCCTGAGCTCTGAAGCTTTACTAACTCAGCCCTTTTATGTTCCACTATATCTGGACATCCTTCTATCACAGCACCTAAGATACCAAATTGCTTTGTCTGGTTTACATGCTTGTCTGCCCCTTCCCCAAGATCAGACTTCAACCTGTCGCTCTTTATCTACTATGGTATTTTCAGTGCCTTAGCCCAGAATTGGGCCAAAGTAGAATTGTAGATTCTTTTCTTTCTTTCTTTCTTTCTTTCTTTTTTTTTAGAGAGACCAAGCGTATGCACAAGTTGCAGGGAGGGGGAACAGAGGGATGGGAGAGAGAGAATCTTAAGCAGGCTCCATGCTCATTGCAGAACCTGAGCGGGGCTCAGTCCCACAACCATGAGATTATGACCTGAGCTCAAATCAAGAGTCAGACGCTCAACCGAATGAGTCACCCAGGCGCCCCAGAGTAAATTCTTGATAAGTGGTTAAGTGCAGAAAAGAAAGAGGGAGGGAGTTGGAAAGAAAGAACACCTAACTTCATGCTAAATGCCAGGATAGGTATTACATAGTGGTAGACAGGCAGACCAGGACACCTGCCAAGCAGTCCTGTGGAGAGTATGTCCTCAGTCTTTACCATCCCTCAGCAGTCTCTCTGGAATTGCCTTCAGGTGCAGATGAGTGATCACAAGACATGGTAATAATAAGAGCTGTCACCTGTCAGATGTGTGCTCTGTACCAGGCGCTACACTAAGTCCTTTACATGCATTCCAGCATTACCTGGCTTAAATCCTCACAACATTAGGCCCTGCGCCGTAGATAGAGTCATTAGCCCTACTTTACACATAAGGTGTCCAGTGTCTTGCCCAAACTTTCTCAGCTGGTGAGTGACAGAACGAGTACTCAGACCCAGGGGGTGTGACACCAGGGCCTACATGTTTAACTTCTGTCTGAGTCAACTGAGCAGTAACTTGAAGGGAACCCAAGTTCTGGGCTGGGAAGCCGGGGAAGGCAAGTGAAGAAGAACGAAGGAAGGACAGTTTGGGCCCCGAAGAGAGGCCTGCTGTTGGAGAGAGAGGGTAGGTCTGCGGGGTAGGCAGAGGGCTAGGGCTTCAGAACCCCCACAGGCCTCTCAGAAGCTGAGGGGCTCTGTGACAAAGCTCTACCCAGAGCAGAGGAAAAGAGGCTGAGAATCCCCTCTTTGGGATTTGAGAATTTGGGGAGGGTAGCTGGACTTGAGACTTCACTGAGCAGGGATCCAGAAATCAGGAAGTTCTGAGGGAGATGTGTCTCTCGAGCTGGCCACAAATGGACCTGGGGTTGCTTGGCCCTCTGAGGCCACCCTGGGGAAGGTCATCAAGGCTGCCCACTGGCCAGGGCCACACTATTGCTCAGGCCCAGGAGCATCATCCTTACCGGGCTGCAAGAGGAGCTGTTTCTACTGGGTCAGCAGGCCTGAAGGGAAGTGGATTCGGTCCCTGCGTCCACAGGACTCCCTCTCCCATCCCCAGAGTTCCATCTGGCACAGCAGCCAGCCGTCCCCACTCTACCCCTCTCTCATCCTATATGCCCCCTACTCCCGATAAAACCTTCCTTCCACTGGATTCTTCCACCACCTGAAGAACAAAATTTTACTACAGGGAGATTGGGACACAGGGCCCTGGGTTGAAGGAGAAAAGACGCAACAGAGGTGACATGGAGAGAGGTGAGGGGTCCAGCTTGAGCCCAGGCAGGGCCTCTGATTCTGGAAGCTCTGGTGAAACTTGACACCAAGGCCAGGTCCCGAGCCAGGCCGGGGGAGGGAGTAAACCATCTTCCCGGAGCAGGAAGTGAGGGAGAGAGTGAGAGTGAGCTGGGGCAGCACTCTGTTTTCTTTGGCCTCTGCCAGCCCTGGGAGGGAGAAAGGCAAGAGAGGAGGATGGGGCTTGTGGAAAGATCCAGCCTTTGTGTCCTACCTCCCCACAGAGGTGGAGGTTGGAGGAAGGTGGGGGTTGGGGTGGGAGACGTGCAAGGGAGGCCAAAGAACCCTGGAATCAGAGACCAGTAGGTGAGCACATGGGGAGCGTGGCGGGGTTGGGGGGGGGGGTGGGCAGAGCTTCCTATGTTGGAGCCATGGAACTTACCCAGAAGGCCACAGTGCATTCCCTACATTCTCTCCAGCCTTGATCTCCCCAGGCTCCCCTGAAAGGCCCCGACCTTGTATACTGCTCTCTCCACCCAAGAGAGCCTGAGGGGGTGAAGGTTAGCCTCCGAAAAGCTCTGGGTCTCCGAAAAGCTCTGGGTCTCTGCAGGCCAGAGCACCCCCTCAGGAAGCTGGACTTTCAGAGCCCCGCTGTGTCTCCTGAGTTCATGCTGGGAAGTAATCATTCTACTCTTGACAAAAAGCCTTCCTTAAGAGCCACTCCATCCCTAACCCAAATTTTCTAGGAACTTCCATCCCAAACCTTGTCCTAACCCCAAGCTCAATCCTAATGCCCATGCCTCGTGGGGACCCCAAACCAGTCTCAACCCAAACACTATTCAAAATCACTAAATGTAATCCCAGCCTGTATCCTCACCCCAAACCCTACTGTAGCCCCAGCTCCACATTCTCACCCGGATCTGTGTAAATCATAAGCCTGGCCCACACAGGTGGTGGAGTGGGGATTAACAAACAGTAAGAGTTAACACACAGCAAGCATTGATGAGGTGCTAGGCACTGTAATAACAGAGAAAAAGCTTATTACATACCAACCCTATGAGTCAGGCATTACTAGGACTACCATTTTACAGATAAGAGCACTGAGGCTCAGAAAGATCAGTCTGGTTACCTAGGAAAGTGCCACCAGTCCTGAATGTGTTTGGTGGAGTCACGGCTCCCATCGGCTAGATTTCACGGGGTGACTGTGGAGCCTTACCAGGGATGTCCTCTCTCTGCATGGAGACCCTTATGGCTGCTGTAGAAGCCAAAACACACTCTATCAGACGAGATCCAAATGAGGGGCTCTGCTCTGATACTGAGAGCTGGCTCTCAGGTCACAGAGCCTGGAAAGCTATTGCAGAGAATCATAGCAGGGTTGGGAGGCTTCTGATCAAGAAGAACAACCCCACACCTGATAAACTCCCCGTAGAATCACTGAGGACTCTACCACCATGGCCCTCACCCCGCCACTTTGGGGTACACTTTCTGATCAGCCACCTCTAACTTGGGCTCAGCTGATACTCTGATACGTCCTGGGGAATGCCATTCTAAGTCACAAGTTCCCGGAGCCTTGCAGAACACAGTGAGGGGAGTCCTCAATCAGGACAGGGATGACAGCCTTCTAAACAAAGTGGTTTATTCTCCCCCCACCCCCAACATACACACACTTATAGATGGAGCTTGTTCATACTCTCACATACAGCCCCATTCAAGACCTCTCCAGTTTCTTTTCTCTGCCCCAAACCCTAGTTTCCTCTAGGCCAGTGAGGGAGGCCAACAGGGGGTCTACCTCCCTCATCCTGGAGGACCTCACTCAGGGGACACCAACCTGCAAAGTTCCCAGGACACCAGCAGTTCTGGGCCAGTCCAGAGGAAAGGTACCAGCTCTCTGGAGTCCTCTATCCCTTCCTGAGTCAGGCTTTGGGTCAGGGTTTCTATGGCCAGGGTGTCTGTCCGACCATGAAGGACTACATCAAGAATTGTTCAGTATGCCGCACACCCCCACCACTCTCCTACAGTCTTGAAAAGGCAACCCAGCCAGGGAACTCTGGACATAAAGAAGCTGAATCAGAGGCTGGCTGAGAGACCCAGCCTATAGCCCAAGGTGCTCTGACTCGAAAGCCAGAAGTCCTCTCATGGGTCCTCCTGGTCCATAAATATAGAACATGTTGGCCACACAAGCCTTGCCCCTAGCGTTGCATGTTGACATTACCTGCAGCCTTTCTGAACCAGTCCAGGGACCCCTGTGAGAGCCAGAAGCCACCTGTACCCAGTTCTGTCTTGGTCTCCCGCCTCCCCCACCCCACATTTATCTCCCTCTCACATGCAACACGGGTGCTCTTTCTCTTCTGCCACCAGCCCACTGGGCATTTGGGAGCCATAGCCTGGAATCATTAGCAATGATAAATACAGTGGCTCGTGGAGGAAGACGGGTAAGAGGCATAGGTAGAGTAGGACAAGGGGGGACGGTTGGGGAGAGGGCCTGGGGAGTGAGGTGTGAGGCTCACAGTGGATTGTTCCCGCTTGCTCTGCCTGGAACGCAAGAGCCGGGAATCCATGACTGCAGAGAGGTGGGAGCCACGCCCTCAACTGAAGCCCATCAGAGCAGCTCCTAGTGACATGGGGTCCTCCCCAACTTCCCCTAGAAACTGACGGCATCTGGGGCTGGGAAGCCACTGTCCACAGATCCCCTCCAGATTCCACAGATGCAGATAAAAGTCAGGGTGGAAATAACGAGCTCCGAGAGGGGCGGATGCAGACGTGGCCATCAGAGCCCCAGATGTGGCTCAGCCATGGCCGCTGTGGGGCTGCTGTGACTATGAACAGGAATGCAGCCCCAGATGGGGATGGGGGGTTGGAGGGGAGGAGACAGTGTACAATTCTGTACATTCTAGACTCCAGGAGGGGTGCAGCTCTGAGGAGGAGAGTGGTCTAGCGTCTGACTTCGTGAAAAGACTCAGCCTGGTCTTGGGGAACCTGGATTCCTGCAGATGAATCCTCTGCCTTCATCTACCCAAGATTCATTACACTCTCTGCCAACTCCTGCTGCCCAGGGCCTCCAGCCACAGAATCGGCTTCGCTGGGGCCCTTCTCCGCTGGTGGCCCCACAGTTCTCCTTGGGCACCTCCTGCCACAGAGGGGAGGGAGGTAATGTGCTCTGCCTCCACAAAATGGAGGGAAATGCCAGTGTCAGCCCCGCAGGTTAGCCTCCGTCCTAAGCCCCGCTAATACCCAGCATTCCGGGCGCCATAAAGATGAAGGGGCCCATGGCCCTCCTCAGGGGCCCCTGCGCATAAACACCCCCAATGATACAGCTCCCTACACCATCGCTCATGAGGCCCATTTACTTTCCACTTTGTTCTGAATTTTCATCTCAGGAGGTTTGCAAATCGCTAACAGCAGGAACTTTCCAGAAGTTGCAGAATATAATTGGTGCATTCTCAGCCTTGCCACTCTCAGAGCACGCTAGGCAGCTGCCTACCACTGAGTGGAGGACGTGGGAGGCTGAGGGCGGCCCCCAGAGTCGAGGTAGGAAGAGGCCACGGAGGACCACCTTGACCAGCCTCCGCCTCTGGGTGAGTGTAGCCTACACCCCAGCCAGCCCCAATCCCGGTCCTATTTGTGAAAATAAGATCAGCCCACACTCAACTATTCTGGGAAGATTAGCTGTAACAACACAGAACTTCTCTCCTGGGCAGGAAGTTTGTCTTTAAATACACCCTGAACCCCTCCCATTGCAGAATCAACATTGCCTCTGGCCAGGCCTCTGAGGAGGAGGGGAAGGGAGATGGAGGTAGACAGCTGAGACTGTCCTCTGGTAAGGAGCCTGAGCCACAGCACCAGGATTGCCAAGTCCCCTAACCGTTGCACTTCTCTCAGTGGAAGTCCTAGGACCGGGTTTCTCAGGGTCACCCTGCCCCATTGATGATCTCTAGGGATGGCCTATTGCATTTCCCGCAGGAAACTAAACTTCTTTTAGTAAAATTCACCCCCTCCTTCAGTCTCCTCCAAAGGGTCAAACTAATACCTCCTGAGCACCTACTATGTGCTTCACAAGGTTTAGCACATCGAATTTCATCTTTACCACCCTACAAGTGTGGAAACACCACCATCCTTCTAAGACATGACCTACCAGGGGCGCCTGCGTGGCTCAGTTGGTTAAGTGTCTGCCTTCAGCTCAGGTCATGATCCCAGGGTCCTGAGATCAAGTCCCGCATCGGGCTCCCTGCTCTGCAGGGACCCTGCTTCTCCCTCTGCCTCTGCCACTCCCCTTGCTTGTGCTCCTCTCTCTGTCAGATAAATAAAATCTCTTAAAAATAAATAAATAAATAAATAAATAAAAATGACATAACAGCCTGAGAGAGGATAAAGAAATTCCCCTGAAGTCACACTGCGCACAGACCCCAGGACCAGACCAGGACACAACCCAGGGCTGAGTCTTCAACCTGTGCTTTCTCCTCCATGTCACACTCCACCAGAGAAGACAGGAGGCCGGACTCTGAGGGGGCAGAGGAAGCGCCCCAGCTGGGACCCACCTGGCTGCCTTCCTGACGGGCAAGCAGCCGGCCTTCACACCTGCACTCACATCTTCCCACAGACTGGACACAGGATTCCCAGCAGCCGACCGAGGCCAAGGAGTAGCCGCAATCATTGCTTTTCCCTCTTCCATCGGAGGAGAGTGGAGAGCTTCTAGAGGTCTACGTGGAATCCATTAGAGACGCATAAGGATTATCAGGGTCAGGTGAGTGTAAGTCAAGGTGGGTGCCTGGGAAGAGAGATCATGGCCAGTTTCACAAAGAAATGAAATGCTTTGTGCAGAGAGAAGGAAGAAAGTAAAGAAAGAAAACCCCAGAGCAGAGAAGAAACCGATCAAAGGTTGGAGAAGTGGACTAACCACCATGGGGAGTGGGGTGGCGTGGGGGGGAGCCCCAGGAATGACACACTCTGTGAGGCTCAGTGGCCATCTGCATTTCTCCCATCCAGAGCTCAGAATCCCAGATCCTGGAGGGGGCTGCAGCAGCCCTCCTCATGTGGTCTACTCCACATTCCTCACATTCTTTACGCTCAATTAAGGAGAAATAATCAGGAGAGCAAGCAAGGCCGCAGCAGGGCAGCCTTGCCCCACGCTGCCGGCATCACGTGTGTGCGGAAACAGCCCCCCTCGGTCCGGCCAGACCAGGCCTCAGCTGAAGGGGCCTTAGCGGGATGAGGGACACCAGTGGCCAGGACAAGGGTGTCTCTCTGTGCTCCACAGAGACGAAAGCGTGTGGAGAAGGGGGATAGGGGACTGGGATCAGGAGAGAAAAGATGAGAAGGCCAGGTCAGAACAGAGAGAAGACGTGCAGCCGGAAGGCCTCAGCCATCCACTTCTAAATCATGTTACCACTTTACCAAAATCACAGCATTGTGTCGCCACTACCATCCACCATCATCATCAAATGCACTTTGAGACCCTCCTGGATGCTTAGAGTGTTCTCACCTTCATCAGTTTAGTGGCATGTGTTGATTAAGTGAGTCATGGGACTAGTACCTCTCTGCGGTGGTCCAAATATACCAGCGTAGCCTGCAGGGGGATGCCATTCTTCACCCCAGGGCAACGTGCATGTTATTTCCTCCCCTTGGACCCAACAGGCCTGGTCATCCAAGCAAACTCCTACTCCCTCTCGCCTCTATCCAAGGGCTGCCTCCACCCCTACCCCCAAACCTCACCCCCACAAAAGCCTTCCCTGATATCCCCAGCAGCCCCAGATCTCCTCTGGGCTCCTCCTTCACCTGGTACCTGTAACCAGGACAGATCTTATGCTGTTCTGTAATTTTAGGTATATATGCCTATATCCCCCCCAGAATGAGTAACAACTAAATGAAGCATCAGTATTTAATGAGCATGTTCTATGTCCCAGGCACTGGGTTAGCACGTGCTACATGACCTCCTTTAATCCTTTTAACATCCCTAGATCCCTAGAGGTCACACTCTGTGCCCAATTTACCTACGAGGAAGTCAAGATTTAGAAAGGTTAAGTAACTTGTCCAAAGTGACCCAGCTAGTAAATCAAAGCGGGGGGGGAAGGGGGGGGGACTCGAACACAGGATCATAAAATGCCAAAACCCATGTTAATAATCTAACAGAGATGTTTGAGGACAGGGCCCATATTTGGCCTTGCTCACCACTATACTGCAAAGAAAATAGGTGATCAATATAGGATGAATGGATGGACAGTGTGGGCTTTGCAGTTTCAGCAGTGGAACTAAACCAAAAGCTCTCTCTTCCCACCTCCCTTATCAATGGATCAAATTTTCAAGACGATTTGTTAGACCAAGGACCCATTCCATGCTCTTTCTTGGGTCTACTGACAGGACACCCTCTCTGGCCACTCTGGGGTCTCAGTCCGTGGCCAGAGGTACGGGCCACTTCAGTCTCAGGGCAGAACTCAGTCTGGGCCTAGCATAGAGGATCAGTCTGTGGCTAGTGTATGTTGGAGAGAGGTGTGTGTCAGAGGAATAGAACACCTCTCTGCCAAGCTGACTTGCAGCTGAATAGATAATGGACGGTTCTTGAGCCAGAGTGCCTTGTTGCTCCGCACTTAGAGGTGGAGACGTAATACGTGTGAGAGGAACTGGGTGGGTGTGTGGGATAGTGCAGGCTGGAGAGTCCTGGGAATCGGGGTGAGGAGACGTGCCCCCTACACGAGCGCCGTGTACGCTTTGTGAGTCCCACACATGTGGGAGTATGTGGTGTGGCGCATGTGTGTGCCGTGTGTGGCAGGGCGACAGGGCCTGCTAGGGTGTGGGAGAGACAAGCACACACACCTGTAATAACATTGGCTTCAGACGCTAGGAGAGAAGAAATTCCCCCAACTGTTTTATCAGAGCCGAAGTTACTAAATTACGTTGTTGTTTTAAATTTGAGCTTCTCTGCCTGCAAACGAGGGGATCTCAGGTTCAGGAGCTTAATGCTTGGCTGGGCCTGGAGCTCCACTTCCCCACCCAACCCCGGGCTCCCAGAGCTCCCAGGCCTGAAGAACAAAAGTCTTCTCTCCCAGGGCTTTGAAGTAGAAACACTAACTGCTCCCTTTAATTAGAAAGAAACCCCCTATTGTTCCTGCTTTATTACTGGTGGATGAAGACGTTGTGTGTGTGGGGGGGGGTGCTCTGAAGAGCAAGGGGGGTGGGGGAGGAGTGGAGGGGAGACACAAATCTCTATTTAGAATAGACAATCTCCACACTCAGTCTCCATGCACCAAAGCAGACCTCTTTGTCCACACCACCAACCAAGACTTTACAGGGCCTCAGCCTTTGATTAGATGTTACGGGAAACAGGCAAGACAGGGTCTCAGCCCTCAAAGAGTTTATAATCTAGGTAAGGGAGGCAGGCAGGGGGACAAGAAATAAAAGAGAATCAGTACCGCAAAATATAGGCAAGAAGAATTTAGGATACATGGAACGGAGAGAGAGTCCCATGAGACAACCTCCTAAGAAAGTTCTGGGGAGGGGCGGTGGCTACAGACTTGAGCTGGTTGCTACAGAATGGAGAGAATTGACAGCGAGCAGGAGAAGCTACAGGAGAAGGGGTTCCCACCCCAAGCAGGGAAATGGGCCCGGGCAAAGGCACAGAAGCAGGAACTGGGACAGCTTCTTTGGAGGACAGTATGGAAATGGGTCTGTTGGTAGAGGGGGGTGCGTGCAGGGGGACTATGGGAAGTCAGGTGCATGGAGCAGCTGTAACAGAGGAGTGGAAGACTTTGAAAGCACATAAGGGAGCAGGGCCTTCATGAGATAATTAGGGAGCCATTGAGCTTTCTTGAGCAGGCGAGTGGCCTGATAAAAAGTGGCCCTTGGGGAGATTAATCTGGCAGCCCCTCGTGCAAGAGGGGATGGAAGGAAGGAGAGCAAAGGAGGGAAGCCAGCTGGGGAGCTCCTGAGGAAGCCCAGTAATGATGGCTTAGACAAAGGTGATGGCAGTGGGGTCAGGAAAGAAAAGGTGAGTCTGGGATAGATTTCAAAGGAAGAAAAAGATGTGTTGACAGAATAGATATAAGAGGATAAAGGAGCGGGATGAGTCAAAGACACCTCTAACGTCTCCAGTCTGGGAGACTAGGAGGGTGGTGGAGGGGAAAGAGGGTAGAAGCCCTCTAGAGGAAGTGTGGGGACAGAGGAGTTAATAAACAAAACCCCCCAAAAGCTTCACGCTCCCAGAGCCCGGAGATGTCCTGAACCTGGTAGCAACTCCAGGGCAAGAGAGCCCTGTTCTCTGACAATAGGAACACCCTTAATGAAAACAACAACTTTTGTACCATCCTTTCTTCACGCACTTCAAAGCTATTCACACTGGCACCTTATTTGATCCTTGAAACAATCACTGTCGGTATAATTATCCCCATTTTGCAGATGAAAAAACGGAGGCACAGAAAGACTAAACAACTTGCTCTAAGTCACACCACTAGTTAAGGGCAGAGCTGGAAGCAGAAGCCTTCTGGTTTTTGGCTCAGAACCCCTCCCAGTGCCTGTCGGCAGCCCAGGAAAGGGGTGGAGCCTGGAGCTGCATGTGCCCTGAGCCACTGGGGGCAAGGAGTCTGGGGCTCAGAGACAGGGTCCACCCTGGACTTCAACAGCACCTCCAGCCTGCTCCTCACGCTCACATAGGGCGTAAGTCGGGAGCCCAGGGTTGGAAACGCCAAGTCTAATCAGACCTCACAAGCCCACAGATGGTTTGAATCAATGTGCTACCTTGATAGGAATAATGAGGAGTCCTGAAGACAGTCTTATGCCAGCTCTATCCATCTGGACAGAGAACCATATCTTTCATGGGAGTTTCCCCATCCAGGGTCCCATCACCCTCCAGGCCGGGTAAATCCTTCATGAGGATGTCCTCTGGTCCCACATCACACCTGATCCCCAGACCCCACCAGCAGAACCACCCAAAGATTTTCCAAAAACTCTGGCCTCAGGTTCTGATTTGACAAAATCTGACTTCTCAGGCTTTTCTTGAGGCTGAAAAATGGTTCCTAGGGAAAAACAGGTGACCACGGGTTACCAGGCTGGGCAGGGGTTGTGAGGCTCGTGAGGCAATACGGTAGGGTGGATGGACTTGGATCCAGAGAAATGAAGAACCAGACAATTGTCCCACCCACTTCCTGGCAGAAAGAGTATTCCCAATGTGCAATGTTTCATTCAATCAACATGACAAATGTCATCATGACATTTCCTTTGATGGGATCCCTGACCTAGGGCACCCAAATCTCATGGAGTTAATCAATCTATAAGGTCACAGACTCCCAGCAACAGAACCAAGCCTACGATCTAGAAAAACCTCTCCTCTTACTGTGGGGGCCCATTAGAACCAGGACCCCAGAATGGCAGCAGTGGCCATTCCCCAGGGAAGGCTCAGGCTTAGGATCTCAAACCCCCAAGGGTGGTCCTGTGGGCAGGGACCTACTTTAATGTAATTTGGTCCTGCCCCACCCCTTGCCTAGCAAAGCTTAATTTGAAGCTTAAAAAACAATGAAGTTAATTTTTAAAAACCTTTCATTGAGTTCCATGAGACCCCTATTAATTTTATTGTTTCAATAAAGCATTTATTTAATTGTCTCCAGAAGGGCCCTGTTAAAGGCACAGATGTTACCTGAGTCAGAAGGGAGGGGAGGGAGCTGGGAGCCTTTTTTTTTTTCACCCTCTCCCATTAGCACATTAGCAGGATTCTGTTATTGGATTAACTGATTGTCACCTTAAAAGTCACAAAGTAGAGCCCTGAGGGAATGAGACAGGAGGCAAGTAAATTCTGGGGAGCAGTTTTGGTCATAGTTGCAGAAAGCAGCAAGCCAGACTCATGATAAAGAGGCTGGGTTTGGTTAAGACAAAAGGAGAGCATTTTTTTTTTTTTTTTTGGCTGATGAGGAGACACTTGTTACTTCTTAGCCTCTGGCACACGGCTGATCACCCTGAAAAAGATCAGAGAACAAGCACATCAGTAGATGTGTGCTGTCCAAACCATAGGAGGGGATGGGCTCAGCCTGAGTCGACAGAGGATCAGGGGAACATCACATTCAGTCCCTCCACAATTATTTACTGAGTACCTGCTATATGCTGCTACTACTTGGAGCTTCAAGGATACAGTAGTGAACAAAACAGGTCCCCTGCTCTCGTGGTGCATACATTCTAATGAGGGGACATGTGGACAACAGAAAATATAACAGGGGCGCCTGGGTGGCTCAGTCGTTAAGCATCTGCCTTCGGCTCAGGTTGTGATCGCAGGGTCCTGGGATCGAGCTCTGCATCGGGCTCCCCACTCTGCGGGAAGCCTGCTTCTCCCTCTCCCACTCCCCCTGCTTGTGTTCCCTCTCTCCCTGTGTCTTTCACTGTCAGATAAATAAAATCTTTAAAAAAAAAAAAAAAGAAAATATAACAGACATATCAAGATCATTTCAGACAATAAGTGCTCTGGGGACAAAACAGAGTAATTTGGTAGAGAGTGGTCAGAGGAGGCCTGTGATAAGACATTTGAGGCAAGACCTGAATATACAGAGAAGGAGCCAACCACAGGAAGGTCTGAGAGAAGAGCTTTCCGGGCAGAGGGAACAGCAAGTGCAAAGATCCTGGGGCCCCATTTTGAGAGAGCATTATCAAAAGATTAAGTAATCAAAGGAGCATGATCTGGGGAGAGACCCAGGAGACCCTCTAATGTCAAGAAATAATCACAGAACAGAGAGTCCATCATTCATCTTTGTGTCCCTGGTTATTGCTTGGTGTCTAGCACAGAATAGGTGATCAATAAATGTAGGTTTGAAGGAAGAAAGGAATGAGAGGAAGGGTAAAATTAAACATTTAGCCTTCATTTAGTCAGATTATTTTTTTAGTCGACAACCAATTAGAACAGAAAGAGGAAGAAAAAACAGCTGAGTCTACATACTAGGTCATTTTAGTATGCAGCCAGCCACTCCGAGCCAGGGAGTGCCCAGCAGAAGGAAGGCACGGGGCAGGGGGGTGGGGGGTATATGTGTGCACCCATCGAGGAGATCAAAATATAACCGAAGAAACAGTAATAGTAATCACTCCTAAAATTATTATAGGCCCTGATTATACCTTAAGCGGTGCTTTTGTACACATTTCCTGTTTCTCACAGACTCATGAAATAGAAAATAACACGATTAGTCAATATTTAATGAATTGCCTATAGGCCCTGGCACCGTGCTAGATGACGGGGATATACTGGGAACAGAAATCAAACAAGGCCCCTCTTTCATGGACTCTATAGCCCAGAGTCGACAGACTTCAACCAAAGGACACAAATGAGAGAAATGCCAACCATAATGAGTGTTGCAATGGATAGGTACAAAGGACTGCAAGCTCCCATACTGGTGGTGCGCAGGAAAGACTTCCTTGGGGAGGTGTCTTAGGAGCTGAGCTCTAAGGAGGAGTGGAGTCAGTAGGTAAAGAGGGCAGACAAGCGTGTTCCAAGCAGAGGGAACAGTAAGTGAAAGGAGAGAGCAAGGTGCAAATGAGAAGCAAGGGAGGGTAAGCGGGTCCTGAGCAGAGATAAGGAGGTAGGGTGAAGTGAAGGGGGTAGTGGGAGTAGATAAGGCTCTAGTATGGGGGGCCTCAGACAACACAGAAGAAAGTTTGTCTTTGGCCTACAGGAAACCAGAAGCCAATGGAGGTTTTGAGTTATCTTCAAAGACTTGAAGGGCTGTCCTGAGGAAGATGGTTTAGATTTACTACAATCAAATAATGTCTTGGCCCCCTGTAAGAGAGCGAGCTCATCCATCACTAGAGTTGGGTAGTGGTTGGCTATTTGAATGTCAGGGAGAAGTCCTCCTTTGGCCAGGAGCCTGGGCAGCATCAATGACTTCAACTTTCTCACCATCAAGGGTCCTTTCTACTCATCTTGCTGCCCCCACAAACTCCAGATTTTTTAGAGTCTACCTCCCAGGATACATTAACATAATTTCCCCCCATTTTTCTTAATAAACAACCAATGTCATTCAGCAGGACGAGAAACCCAATGCATGATATAATTCTGGCCACAAGCAAAGAAATTCAACGTTTCCTTTGGGAAAACTTATCATGAAATATGTATAATTCCCTGTAGGCTTTCTGAAATATTGACAATAGCTCCCCACTCCTCAGTACACTTTACAGACTCTAGGAGATCTTCTGGCTCCAGGCTAGGCACTACTATTCTATGGTCATACCCAAGGTCTCTTCCAACCAGGGTACTCTGAACCACAAGGTATAGCTTCCTTGTGTTCAGGCATTTAGGGGAAGGAGTAATAAGTGTGAATTAAAACAATCAGGGAAGGCTTGCAGAAACAAAGAAAGCCTTGAGATGGGCCTTGAAGGATTGGCGAGATTTGGATAGGTGGGGAAAGGGTGTTGTCAGGCAGGAGCAGCAGCATGTTCTCTAGGAGTGCTGAGGCGACCAGCCAGGCTGCAGCACGGAGTCAGGAAGTATTTGTGGGTACAAGAATAGAAAAAGTCGGTCGCAACTGACTTTAAACGCCAAGCTGAATTACCCTCCAAATGACGGGGAGTCATCAAAGATTTTAGAACAGGAAAATGATGTGTTGGAAGCAGTGTTCTTGGCAGATGAGTCTGGTGCCCATACATGCTTCGAGGTGGGAGGGGAACTTCGAGGGGACCCAATCAACAGACCAGATGTGAGAGGAAGAGCCTGAACAGGGGAGGATGGCAGTGAGCATCCAAATAAAGGAGCAAATCCAAGAGACTTTTTTTTTTTTTTTTTTCAGCCCAGGACTTGAATCTGAGTTTAGAAGCAGCAGAGAGACTGCAAGGCGTCTTGGAACCTGCTGATAGAAAAATGAGACAGTCACCAGGGGAAGCTCATGGGCCTGGGGGAAATGATGAGTGCATGGGGCATCTTAGGGAGTTTTTACTCCATCCTTCATAGTGGCTACCTCTGCGAGTGGGGTTGGAGGGGCAGGTAAGACGGCTTTCACATCTTATGATATATAATCTCCTTTAATGGAGGGATTTTGTATAATTTTTACTTTTGTGTGTGTGTGTGTGTGCTTTTTGAGATTTCTCAAATAATTATTTTAATTCCATACAGACTCCCAGAGTCTCATTAACCCATCGTAAAATATCACTCGTGATAGAATGATTCACAGGGTCTGCTGGGGTCTCTGAAAAACACATCATAGGGGTTTCGTCTCTACTCCTGAGTCTGTGGGTTTCCTTGTGGGTGAGCGGGGAGGGCTCTTCCATGTACTTCTTTCTGCGTCTCCCTCCTTCTCTCCTCACTGTCCCCACCCCAGCAGAGCCTACCTCTGTCCTTTAAAGGCTCAAAGATCATCAGCCAGCCATCTTCCCCGCCAGATAGCAATGCCCGGCTTGGAAAGACTGACCTTGGCATTTTTACAGCTGAAATCAGCCCAGCCCGGCCCAGTCCATGAACTAAGCTACAGGCAGCAGGACCGAACCTAGAAGACACGAGCTTTGCATGCACAGCAGGCGTCTGTGTCCAGATCCCAGCTCTGCCACCGGTTACCTACCCTCTCAGTATGTCAATCTTCTCATCTCAAAAATTGGAGATAATGATAGTATTTATTTCCTAGAGGCATTAAGTGGATCAAACCATGATGAAAGGCATTTAGTAAGTGTGATCTATCATTAGTATTAATATGAACAATAAAATAATAAAACTTTATGACCAAACTCTGTTGCCTGGAGGCAAAGATAACCTCAATACCCTTCCATCTCAGTTCCCACTGGTGGCATTTATTTGCCTCTCTCCATCTCCATGCCGACTGGAATTTTCTTTTCCCAAACCAACCAAGAGCAGAGAGAAAACCTAAATCAGGGCCCAAGTCGCTGCTTGCTCATTTCGTGGTGGTCTGCTCTGCCCCTTAAAGATGTGTGTGACATTCGACAGATTCCTCAATCTCATGAGGCCCAATTCCCTCCTGTATAAAACAGGTGTGATGATACTGACCTCACAGTGTGGGTCAAGAGGCTAGACCATTCCTGGCACACAGCAGGCTTTCAGTTCAAGATAGTTCTCCATCTGGGTTCCAGGTAGGGGCCAGTTCTTTCCTGCCAGCCCATCCCAGATGCTCCTTGGTATGAGTCCCTGATGGTTTGGAGGGAATCTTCTCAATTACACCCTAAGCTCCTGAGGGCACAAGCAGGGCCCAGGTCTTCCTCCTGTCTTCCTCCCAGGCCTTGGTCCAGGCCAGCCTCCTGGGGGCAGCCAGGGAAGAGGGAGAAGACTGTCAGCCCTCTAGAGGTCCAGAACCAGATGCACAAACTCAACAGTCTCCCTTTCGTCCCCTTTTCTCTCCACTTTCCAAACCACAGCCCTGAGGTTTCTTGAAAGAACTGGTTCTATTTGACAAGGGCCTAGAAGGAAAGTTGCCCCATGCACCCTCAGGGTACATTTGGCTTGGTCAAAGAAGGTATAACGTGTCAGATCCAATCACCCAGCCCCAGTGTTCCATTCCCATCCCTCTCTGATGCAAAGGCCTCTGGACAAAGGCAAAGGTCTCCCTTCACCACCCCCTGCCACCAGAGTCCATCCATCATCCAGTAGTGATCCAATGGTCAACTCTCCGTTCGTCTACTAGCCTCTTCATCTGCCCCGGGAACAGAGCACCCGGAGTTCAGCTCTCACAGAATCTCAGTTCTGGGCTGGGTCCAACACCAAGGCAGCCCCCTTGCTCCTTCCTCCAGGTAATGGCTCTAAACAGGTACCTCTCAGCCTTCTCTGTCTTTTCCCCACCCGTACCCTCCGGCTCCTCCAAATCAAAGGAAGCTGCGTAAGAGGAGGACACACATCTCAGCCAACCAGGAGAGGGAGAGAAAGAGAAGCTGCAGAGCATCTCCCTGGGCTGGAGAAAGGATGGAAAAAGAAAAGAGCCCTGCCCAGGGAGGGAGACTAGAGGGACACTCGTGACCCCAGACCCAGAGAGACCAGCCTGGGCAGTGGCAGCTCTGAGAGGCTACAAAGCCTTTCGGTTGCTAGGGTCCTGGAGGGCCTCACCCTCTGACAGGGTCATGGAGTCGTAATGGCTCACGTTCACATCTTGGGACCCACAGAGAGGAACTAAGCTCTTTTCCAGAAAGGAGTAGAAAGATCTCTCCTGAGTCACAGCTTTCTGTCTCTTTGTCTGACTCTCTTTCTCAGGATTCATGCCTTTTGTCTCTGCCTCCCTGTCTCTGCATCATGTTGTCTTGTCTTGTCTCTTCTCTTTCTCCCTCTGCCCCCATCTCTGTCTCAAATCATTTCTTAGGGGACCCTGCCTTGGGGCTCCCGCTCTCCACTGTGTAGGAAACCTGACCTTCATCATCTGTTTTTTATATTTTGGAAAGTCAGCTTCACTTCCTACCTGAGGGAAGTGGGGGTGGGAGAGCAGGCCGCCTGACTCCACCCCTTTCCCTCCCCCCTCCTCTTCTGAATCCATCCCCTCCCCCAGCTTCTTGCCCCCGGGAGGCCTATCCTGCTCTCAGTCACTTCGGCATCAGGCCCGGATTCGTGGTCTTCTCCCCAGCTCACTGTGGGGTGGGGGAGGCAAGGGAGGCCTCTTCTGATCAACTGACCACTGGTTTGCTGATTTGGAAAAAAGTGAAAATTCCAGGCACAGTGAAAGCCCGGGAGGCTGAGGGATTTCACCAGTGGAAACCAGGATGGAAGTAAAGTCATTTCTGCCTCTAGGCAGGGTTACAGCCAACCAAGCAATGTGGTCACAGATGTTTATTTGTTTGATATGACCGTGAATACTAGCAATAAATCACACATACTGAGGGTTTGCCCCGTGCCGGGCACTTTACGTGTCTCTGCATATCATCACTCAACAACTTCACGTGGTAGTAACTAGTATTTTCTCCATTTTCTTCGTGAGAAAACTCGACACAGAGAGGTTACCTACCTTGCCCAAGGTAACTCAGCTAATGAGATTTGAACCCTGATTTCTCTGACTCCAAGTCCCAAGCCCTTGACTCTACATCAAAGTTTCCAAGACCAGAGAAATGTATTTTGTACATTTCCTTTTACAGGAAATAAATCCACAGAACTCTGAGAATATACCTTCAAGATCCCAGGGACCCAGGCACCCATGTTGGAGCAGCATTATGTGTAACTCGCTACTTCCCAGGAGACCTAGAAGAACCACCTGGCAAAGACTACACGGAGAGGCTAGAAGAGAGCATTTCAGGAAGGAGGAGCTGGGAGGGCAACCTGGGAAAACATGGATGATGGCTGCAAGTCAGGACACAGAGCAGGCACGGGGCTGGGGAAGTCTGGCTCCGTGCAGGGAAATGAAAAGGGGCCAACAGGGCTGGGGGGAGGGCGGGGGCAGCTCATGGAGGCCCAACGGCCCAGTTCAGTTTATCCTCCAAGTTTTCAAGCAGGAGCGTAATACTCCAAAAGAGGTGTTTAAGACCTGGGCTGGAGGTTAAAGGGAGACGACCGAGAGAGCTGCTGAGAGGCAGCCCAGGACCACCTGACACAACAGGCAGACAGGAGATATCTAAGACATTTCCAGAGAAATCTAGCATTTTGGAGTCTGAACCCTCTGCCTCCTTCCCAAGGATTGCTATCCAAGTTACCCTTTGGGGTGGGTAGGGGTGTGGCAGGCAGGGCGAGAAGGAGGAAGACGCGGTGTGTCTGCAGCACCGAGCCTTCACGCTAGCAGAGGCTCTGGTCTGCGGGCGGCTGTGGCCCTGAGGGACAGCCGGAGGAAGACTCTTGCGAAGATGGCATTCAGTGCTCAAAGGCGGACACTGGCCTGAGGAGGAGGCTGGCCCTGCTGGGTCTCCAGGACAGGGCCCGTGGGCAGAGGACAGATCCTGAGCTTGAAGCAGTAGTCTGTGTCTTTTTTAATTCTTTTGAAATGATGATTCTTCTCCCTGGGTGGCAAAAAAGAAGAAGAAAAAAAAAAGCAAACAAGCAGAATTTGGTTAAGAACTCAAGAACTGCCAATTCAGAAACTCTAATCTGTTCAAAAGTGCAATCCCTTTTTTTCAGAGGCCCAAAACCTATTTCCATCAACGACTGTATATGTCCGTGTGTCTGAGACCGGAGGAGAGACAGAGTGGGTGTGAGGAGAGCGCTGAAATGCCTCCGTTCCTGTGTGGGAAGCTACCGCTCCGTGGGCTTCCACGTGTGCCTTGTATGTACATTTGTGCCTGTTCCTCAGGACCCTGTGTGCACTGAAGTTTCAGACCATAATAGAAACACCAAGCCTTGGCAAAGATATCATAGAAATAATTATCTAATTTCAGAACATGTTATTATAATACCTACTTGATGTGTAACACACTTAACAATGTTCACCTTATATTCACCAGCTCTAAATTAGAGACTCACAGAGCCAAGTCCTACCTCAGGGGCTTCTCCGAGACCCTAGAGCAGAGCAGGCCCCAAAGAAAGCTCTTTAAGGAATATCCACCCCACCCCCACCCCCATCCCCCACTCCATGGCTTCCTCCTGGATGCAGAGGTTTGGCTGGGGAGATATGAGGAGATTGCTGGAAGAGGGGCAGAGCCTAACTTGGGTGGCATCTCTGTTGCTCCCAGAATCCCCAGTCCTCACCAGGAGAGGAGCCCCTGGAACTGGGAAGAGAGCAGCCATACTGGGGTCACAGAGGCAGATAGGCTTTCCTTGACTCAGCAGTGGGCCAGGGGGCCTCAGGATCTGCAAGCCTCCCTTCTTCCCCAGGGGCTGTGTTGGACTGAGGCTGTGTGAGGAGAATGTTTGCTGTTTGCTGCTGTTGACTTTAGCCAGTAGCTCTGTTTACAAACCCAGGTTGGTTTTCCCAGCACAGTTAATTAGAACAAAGACATCTGGTGTGAGGGCTGGGGAGGGCATCTGCTCAGAGCATTGCCCCCACACCCAGCAGCGGTGGGCCAGCACGGGGCAGAGCAGCTAAACAGGGCCAGACCGAACCCACCAAACTCAAGGTTCTCAGAAGAACCGTGGCTTTTCTCACTCTGCCTTTCCCATGCCAGCTAAGTTGGACCGGTCCCCAACGCTCCAGCCTTAGGGCACCCCCAAGAGTCAGGGATGGATGCCCCTACCTCAGTGGAATCGCAGGCTGGAGATCAAAGACTCAGTCCTCTCCTCTGCCCTTCCATGTCCAAAAGAACCGGGAGAGAGATTCCCATCCCCTCTCTCAACACAATGACTCTGCATTCTGTAGGAATGCCAGACCTCTTCAGCCCCCTGGAGGAAAATCTCCCCTCCCTGACACCCCCTCAGAGAGGTGTCCTTCCGACACCTCCCTGACTCCTCTCCAGCCAATCTCTGACACTGCAGGGAGGAAAGAGATTAACCAGTCCAGAACCAGAGGGAGGCAGGAAGGTGCCCAGGAAGGTGAGAGGTTCTGGGTGGACAGTTCCAGGGCTGTGGGGAAGTGGAGGGCTGGGATGGGGAGGGGCAGCAGCTTATCTCTCCCAGGAGGGGGGAGCTCACTCCAAACAGCTAATGCACTGGCGTGTGAAAGCCCCTCAATTAGCACTAATGATGCAATCAGGGAGGGAGGAGGAGGGACCAGAAGTTCTGGCGGAGTCAGCACCAACTTACACACAGGGTACACACTCCCTTCCTCCGACACAGTGGCCCCTTCAGACACACCAATGCACTCACTCCACAGACAGCCTGGACCACGCACGTCCGTGGGTACAAATGCACCCTTTGCACAAACTACTAGCACGCATACGGTTCGCGATCCCCTGCTGACTGCGGGTATCCCGGGGAGAGGAGTTCGATCTGGGGCTTCAGGGTCAGGGAAAATGAGAAGCCAGCAAGACTTGTGGTTGAGGTTGAATAGGGCATCTTCGATTATTCCTCTGATCCCAGAGTTCCCGACCCATGCAGGCTCGCAGGTGCCAGCCTCTCTACGTCCACCTCCCCACACCACCCCCACCCCTTCGCCCCGGGATCCGGGACTGAGCGAGGAGCCTCTATCCCCAGCCACCCCCCCCCCCCCGGAGGGAGGCCCTGGGTTCCGGGAGAAAGCTCTGAGAGCACACGGACCCCCAGCACCCCAGAGCCAGCTGCTCGTCCCCTCCGGAGCACGTTACCCGCCGGCCTCACCCCTTTATCTTCTCCCCCACCCCGCCCGGCCGGCTCCGTTATCCGCCTCCTGGTCCCGTTATCCGGCACCCCGGCCCCGTTATCCGCCCTCGCGCCGGGCCCGGAGCTCCCGCGCGTCGCGGGGTCGCCGCCGCCCCCTCTCCCTGTCGCGGCCCGAGCTCGGGGGCCCGCGGGCTGGGCAGGGCCGGAGCCGCCTCCGCGCCGCTTCCCAGGCCCGGACGGCCGCGGGAGGAGGTCCCGCTGTCAGTCAGCGGGGAAGGCCGGGCCGGGCGGCCGGAGGGGGCGGTGCCGAGGACGGGCTCGGGCCGGGAGCAGGGAGGCGGAGGCGGAGGGGGCGGGGGCGGGGGCGGCTCCGGGCCTTATAAGCGGCGGGGGCAGGGCGGGAGGGAGGCAAGTGTCAGGCCGATGTGCGGCCCGCGAGGGGCCGGGGTCGGGGCCGGGGCCGCCGGGGCCATGCGCTCGGACTGGGCAGGGGACCGGAGGGGCGCAGAGCGGAGCCGCCTCGGTGCCTGAGCCTCCCGGGGCCGGGGAGCCGTGCGGGGCCGGCCGGCTGGGGGGAGGGGAGCGATGCGGCGCCGGAGGGCGGCGGTAGCCGCGGGTTTCTGCGCCTCCTTCCTGCTGGGCTCCGTCCTCAACGTGCTCTTCGCACCGGGGTCGGAGCCTCCGCGGCCAGGCCAGTCCCCCGGACCCTCGCCAGCCCCGGGCCCGGGCCGTCGCGGGGGCCGCGGGGAACTGGCCCGGCAGATCCGAGCGCGCTACGAGGAGGTGCAGCGCTATTCCCGCGGGGGCCCCGGGCCCGGGGCCGGCCGGCCGGAGCGGCGGCGCCTGATGGACCTGGCTCCGGGCGGGCCGGGCCTGCAGCGTCCCCGGCCCCCGCGGGCCCGGCCCCTGCCCGACGGCGCCCCGAGCTGGCCCCCGGCTCCCGGCCCGGGCTCCCCCGGCTCGGGCCCGCGCCTGGGCTGCGCCGCGCTCCGCAACGTGTCCGGCGCACAGTACGTGGGCTCGGGCTACACCAAGGCCGTGTACCGGGTCCGCCTGCCGGGCGGCGCCGCGGTGGCGCTCAAGGCGGTGGACTTCAGCGGCCACGATCTGGGCAGCTGCGTGCGCGAGTTCGGGGCTCGGAGGGGCTGCTACCGGCTGGCGGCCCACAAGCTGCTCAAGGAGATGGTGCTGCTGGAGCGGCTGCGGCACCCCAACGTGCTGCAGGTACGACGGTGGGGGTGAGAGGGTGAGGGTGCTGGCTGGTCGTGCCCAGGTCCGGTCCCTCTGACTGGAAGAGAACCCTCGGTCATATAGATGAAGACTGCCCAGGTTATGCTAGGGGCAGAACCCCGACCGCAGCCGCTTCCCACTACACTACCCTGCCCCTCACTCCTGACTGGGCGTCTCTTTACGGAGGGACTCCTGCGTCTCTCAGCTTCCACCCCATATCCTTTGAAGACAGAGACCAGGACGGAGGGTCCCAAAACTCGAGGTAGGGGTGCGAGTCTGTTAGGACTTAGGACTCTGCTTCTGGCTGGAGCTAGGATGTTGAGCACAAGGGAAGTGACCCCAAGCCACAAGACACAGAGGTCATCCCTGAGTCAGGATTCCAACTGCTGTGATAGGGCCCCCTTTCTTGATGGAATCTGAACCCTACTTCTCTCAACTTCCAGTGGCTTGTCAGGCTTTGAAGATGGGATGGGACAAAAACGGGGTTGGGAAGGGCTAGAAAGAGACCCTGTATCGGGCTTGATTCCCAGAGAATATCCCCACCCCCTACCCCACCCAGAAGCCACTGGAAGGACTGGAGGGAATTGGGTAGTAGGCCAGAAAATGCACAGCCCTTCCCAGAAGTGACCCCGCCATTCTTCAGGCCTTAAAGACAGCCCTTGGATCATGGAGGAAGCCTTAGGATCTTAGCTCAGTGCTCAGGGGACAGGCTACGGGCCTGAGGTCTCAGGGTCACATTATCAGAGCAGATGTGGCCAGTGGCTGGAAGACTGAAAAGGCCAGATGCCCAGGTTCCTACTAAATGGGACTCAGTCTCTCCTGTTCACTGGGGGGCAGAAGGGAGAGATGAGACCCCACCTTGTCCCCTCCAGGCTAGACTAAGAGAGTGGGCCACTCAGCCCCAGCACTACCCTAACACACCCACTTCCTCCTCTCCCCCAGCTCTCTGTCCTTGAGTCGGCCCTAGGATTAGACAAGCTCTTCCCTTGCACATGTCTGAGCAGCCTGAGAGGGGAATCCCTGACTGGTCTTGGCCCGCTGAACAGAGGGTGCGTGCAGACTCCCCAGCAGAGGAACCTCACCCACACCTTCCACCTCCGAGCCCCCTCAAATTAACCTTTCTGCACCCAACAGAACTGGCCAGAAATCTAGGAGTCCCTCCCTCCTTTTGTAAGGACTGAGACCCCAGGCCTGGGTGGGTATTGCGGAACAAGAGAGAGACCAGAGAGCTATTTATATTCCTGCTGGCTCCAGGTCTCCCCAGGCTCCCCCAACTCTGGTCAGACACTTGTGACCAGGTCCTATGCCCTGAACTGGTGGCCAGAGGTCGGGCAGAGCCAACGGTTGTGGGTGGCTGTGCCTGGTTGCACAGCTGACACTGGGCCTGGAGCTTTAGGGAGTGAGCAACTGGTTACGTGGCCATTCTAACTGGGAGGATCTTGTTCTCTTCGCTTCCCAGGGGCTCTTGGGAACTTTTTGGCAACCCTGGGGTGTCAGCCAGATTCTGAGGCAGTGGCGAAGCAGGACATTAAGTGTTAGTTAATTGATTCAAGAGTCCCCCCCCCCACCTCCCTTAGGACAGGTTTGAGGTTTTGATGTGCTCTCCTGTCTCTTAAGGAATTTCTCCCTCCCTCACTCACCCTACCCAAGCTTCCTGACCAGCATCTAGTTAACTGCCCCCACGCATCTCACAGAATGGTACTCCACTTTAATGTCAGGCTCCTACCCGATTCTGAAAGCGCCCCCCAAAATACATCTATATTACATAGGTAATACATATATATTACAGCTGAATAGTTTTCACCCAAGACTGGGTCTGTCTAAGGTTGGCTGTGTGACTTTTACAGGGTCAGAGACTGGGGGTAGTTGCCCTAGGGCACCAAGTGTTAGAAGGTGGGAGGGTCCCTTTCCATCTGGGGAAAGGTAAAAAGCTACTGTGAGCGAGAAGAAAGGATCCCTGAGTTTGAGTTTAGGAACTGTTTTGGGGGTGACCGCCAGCCAGGGTCCCTCTGGCCTCTTCCTCAGGGCCACCTCTGCTGCCACGGAAGCCCACTGTGGGGTACAAGGGGGTGCTCCGGAGGCTGCAGTGAGGGTGTGCAATGTTTCAATACCTCTTACTCATTTAAAATTTCAGAATCATTTGACTGCTGAACCAGGGAGGAGCCAAAGAATGTTTCTTAGAGTTCCGGCTCCCCCAGGCCACCCGAGGCCCCATCCCCATCTCTGGCAGCCCCCAAGTTGGTTCTGTGGGTTCTACTAGAAAAGCCCCAGGTAGCATGTCCCACCATGCACCTCCCAGCACTTTCTCTGGTCTCTGGGGACCTGCCTGGGAGAGATCTATCTTTCTTCTGTCACCCCCTACACACACACACACACACACACACACACACACACACACACACACACACTTCTCACGTGATAGATGCCTCTATAGCCCAGGGTCAAAGGGCAAAAGGGTCTTCCCTCCCCCCAACCTCCACAGTTCCAGGATCTCAGGCCTCAGATGGGGCCCCAGGCCTGCTTGGGCCCAGATTCTGGCCCCGCTAGAGTATATTTCTTCTCCCAAACGAACAAAAGATGCGACTGAAATGCTCAGCCTCACACTTCCTGGGGGGGTTAATGGTGTCTTTTTATTTTTTCCTGAGGGGTGTTGATTAATACCTCGTTAACAGCGCATTTAACGACCTCCGGGTGTTTAATAACCTTCAGAAGTTTCCCACAAAGGCTCAGACTCTGGGCAAGAAAATGAGAACCAGGCCCCTGGGCTGCTCCCCTTACCTTCCCCCCCCCACCCCCCCACCCCCACCCCACCGGGGCCTGGGGCCTCCTTGGGCTAATGCGAGGTGGGGGAGCAGAGAGAGAGCGGGGGAAGAAGAGGGTGCCTGGGACGGTCCCCTGATCCCCGGTTTGCAGCCCTCCTGATCTAATGGCGGCCCTGAGCCGTGCCTTCTCTCATGCCGGCAGGCCTGGGGCAGCTGGCTCCAGGAAGGGGGAGCTGAAAGGGCACCGGGACGGAAGAGGGCACATGAGGGCCTGGAGTGGCGCTGGGAGGGGCGTGGATGATGGTAAGAAGGGTGACAGTGTGCAGGGCCATCTAACCTGTGGGCTTGGCTCCCCCCTGCTCCACAACCCCACCCTCACCCCAGCCCCCACACTGTGCAGCTCTCCCCTCTCCCTACTGTGGTCTGGACAACTCAGCCTTTGTGTTTCTACCCCACAGGGTGCTGGTTGTTTTGAGTCTCATCTGATCCCTGGCTGATGGGCAGTGTGGTGGGGGAGGCTGGAGGAAGCAGGGCCCTCTCTCTGGATGCTGGTTTAGGTGTTAATGACAAAGTCAGGCTGTGCTTCCCAGAAGTCCCTGACTAGCTGAGCTGTACCGAGCCCACCCTCGGGTCCTGTGGAGTGGGCAGGCCCTTGTGAGCATGCCCCCAAAGAACTGATCTTCCGCAGAAACCATCCCTTACTACTAATCCCATTGGTGGGTGGGACCACCCCCACAACCAACATATGCAAAGAACACCCAAGGCTGTGCCCCTTGGATGCTTTGTTCTTATAAACGCTTGTTACCAGTCCCGAGGGAGCTTGTTTTTACACCCACAAGACCAGACCTGAGAAAAAATGAAGTTGCCAGAAAGTGGAAATGATAAGGAATAAGAGGACTGGGGTATCTGAGTGGCTCAGTTGGTTAATTGTCTGCCTTCGGTCGGGTCCTGATCCCAGGGTCCTGGGATCGAGCCCTGCATCAGGCTCCTTGCTCATCAGGGAGCCTGCTCCTCCCTCTGCCTGCCGCTCCCCCTGCTTGTACTTGCTCTCTCTCTCTCTCTGTCTCTCTGACAAATAAATAAATAAAATCTTAAAAAAAAAAAAAAAGGAATAGAGGACTGGAGCAGGGGAGGAGGTAGAATACCCATTTGCTGGCTTGTTGATTAACAAATGGTATTTGTAGAAAGAACCAGGCTGTGGAATCCAAGTGACATAAATTTGAATGCTAGCTCCTGCATTAGCTGTGTGACGTTATGCAAGTAACTTAACTTCTCTGAGTTAGTTTCCTCACCTGTAAACTGGAGATTATAAGAATCAAGTTATGCATGTAGAATACTTAGCACAGTGCCTGGCACATGGCTGACATATGGTATCCAGACCTGCCCATTTACCTGAGCGGCAGGAGGTAGGAGGCTGATGTCGCCCGCAGGAGCTCTGGCTGCAGGGACAGAGGGCAGGCTTCCCCGGGCCATGCTGCTGTTCTCTTCTGGCCTGAGCTGAAGCAACAGCCTAGGGATCGGGGTGGGAGGTGTGTAGTGCAGAGGGAGGGGGGCCTCTGACAGCCCAGCCCTTCTCTGTCCCCACCCCGACCCTGTGACCTAATGACCTGCCCTGGGCCTCCCCCAGCTCTATGGCTACTGCTACCAGGACAGCGAGGACATCCCGGACACCCTGACCACCATCACAGAGCTGGGTGCCCCTGTGGAGATGATCCAGCTCCTGCAGACTTCCTGGGAGGACCGCTTCCGAGTGAGCAGGGCGGAGGGCTGGGCCCTGGGCTCCTTGCTGGGATGGTTTTCCCTTAGAAGGCCAGCCCTCCAGAGCAGCTTGGACTCCTCCTCAGTCAGAAAAAGGAGGGAAAGATGGAGCAAAGCTGACTCGGCTGTCAGCCAAAGGGTTAAAAAAAGAAGCAAGACATAGAAGATCCTGACGTTTTTGTGCTCCTTACACACACACACACACACACACACACACACACACACGTGCATGCACGCCCGTGTAGCCTGGCTGCCAGAGGGCCAGTGTCCTAGGACTAGAAAAGACCTTAAGGTCATCTTGACCCTCCCTCTATTTCCACGCACTGGACTAAAGCCACACTCAAGATGCAACTTCGGGGAGGAGAGCCGGTATCCGCAGACTTCCTTGCAGCCTATTTCCCACCAACTCCATGTTACTTTCAGGGTCAGGCCAGCCCAGGGTTACTAGAAAATCACTGCCTTGCTCTGTAAGGCCCCTGGCCTTCAGCCCTTAGTGAGCACTGGAGCCTTTAAGAGAAAAGCCAACCGCCCCCAGCCCCAAAGGGGTGAGCCCTGGAGTCCCCCAGGCCCCCTCCCAGGAGAGAAGCCTATGAGCAGCCTTGTGTCTGCCCCTCAGATCTGCCTGAGCCTGGGCCGGCTCCTTCACCACCTGGCCCACTCCCCACTGGGCTCGGTCACTCTGCTGGACTTCCGCCCCCGACAGTTCGTGCTGGTGGATGGGGAGCTGAAGGTGACAGATCTGGACGATGCACGCGTGGAGGAGACACCGTGTGCCAGCAGTGCTGATTGCATCCTGGAGTTTCCAGCCAGGAACTTCAGCCTGCCATGCTCAGCCCAGGGCTGGTGTGAAGGCATGAATGAGAAGCGCAACCTCTACAATGCCTACAGGTGACCTCCACCCCCCCCACCCCCCACCAGGAAGGCCGGGGAGGGAGAGTGAGCCAGGGAAGGCATGGCAAGGGGAGAGCCCAGATGGGGTCCAGGAGGCCAGCCAGGGCGGGGAGACTCTGCCTTGACCAATGGAGGAGCAGGGGTGGGGAAGGTCTTCTACCCACTCAAGAAGGGAACATTCAGGCTCCCAAAGATGAGGCTAAAAATAGCTCCAAGGAGAATCTGGGGTGGGGGGTGGCAGCTGGACACTTCTTAAAATAGTGTCAGATTCAGAGCCTAGGGCTGGTGGGACTGGCACTACCCCTTCATCCCCTGGTGCTTCAGTCTGGAAGCTCCTCACTAGGCCCCAGCTATGGGGCTGCTGTGACAGTGATCAGCTCAGGGGATAAGGTGGCACTGGGTGGTGGGGGAGTCCTGGGGACAGATGGGGAAAAGAGACCTCAGATTGCAGCGTGGTATAAAGTTAAGGTGTGGCCTTAGCATGTGTCCTGATCCCTACCCTGAGTCGGAGTAGACTCCTTGGTACGCTCTGGGGTTATGCCTGGGTGGTAGGCCTGAGGGATCAGGCTCCCTGGCCAGATTAAGGTTCTGTCCCAAGTTGGGCAGAGGAAGGATGTGTCCTCAAGGCTGGACCACTGAGCCCCTGGTTTCTCTCTGCCCCAGGTTTTTCTTCACATACCTCCTGCCCCACAGTGCCCCACCCTCACTGCGGCCTCTGCTGGACAGCATTGTCAACGCCACGGGTGAGCTCACCAGGCGCCGTCTGCTTTCCATCACCCTCCCCCAGCAGGCATGGGGACGAGAATGCCCCAGGACAGCACAGTATGACGTTTCCCAAAGTGGCATTCCGTGGCAAACCCCCTTCCCAGTCCACTGGTCACCCGGGCCCAGGTTCCAGGGGAAGAGGGGGAAAAGCAGCAGGTTGCCGACCGCAGGGAGGGGTAGGAGCACAGGCACCCTCTCCTAGCCACACTGCACTCCGCAGGAGAGCTCAGCTGGGGAGTAGATGAGACTCTGGCCCGGCTGGAGAGAGTGCTGCACCTGTTCCGGAGCGGGCAGTATCTGCAGAACATTTCAGCAGGCAGCAGAGCCGGTGAGTGGCTCCCACAGGGCTCCAGGGGCTCGGGAGGTGGGGAGCAGGGGGGATGGTGAGTGGTCCCCTTAATCGCACTAAGCGGTTCATCCTCCTAAGACACACTTGAAGAGACCACTGACTGTTTAGCCTCTACTTGGAGGTCTTCTCTCTGGCTGAGCCAGAACGACTATAATTTTGCCTTGACCTCGGGGCAGGGGGCTGGAGGGGGTTGGGCATCGACACCCCTTCTCTGGGTGGCTCCAGATCCCACTCTGTATTGACTGTGTGACTTTGAGCAGCTTCCCTACACCTTGAGCCTCATTTTTCTCTCCTGTGAATTGGGTTTAATATTTCCTGCCTCACAAAATGCTTATGGGGATTCAATGCTAGGCGAAGTGTGTGCGAGCAATTAACTTGGTTCCTGTTACACAGCTGGATTACAGAATATATGCTGGCTCCTCTTTCCTTCCTCTGCCCTTCTGGGGCTAGGAGGGAGACTGGAGAAGGCTGCGATTCCACACCGAAACCAGCCGAGAAGCCCAGGAGCATGGGGAGAATTGCAGCCCCCAGCCGTGGTCCCTCTGCTGGGGCCCTGGGGTTTATCATGGTTGGCAGGGGGGCCAGGAGTGGGCAGCCTCTGTATTCAAGGAGCTCTGGCCAGTCTTAGGGGTGGGGGAGCCCTCGTTAGCCCTGTAAATAAAGTTTAACGAGGTGAACAATGGCTGGCTCTGTCCCTGAGGACGCCGTTTATGGGGCCATAAATCACAGCCAGCCCTGGACTTTGGTCTAGTCCCTGGTAGAAGAAGGAGGCAGGAGGGCGGGGTGGCCAGAGGCCCAGGGCTTCTGCATTATCAGTGCCGAGCTGGGGCTCCCCAGGCAGCAGGAAGGACTCAGGTGAACGAGCAGCTTCCTGATTGAGGAGCTCACAGAGCCTCTGGGGGCTCTTTCTGTGTAATGGGAAGATTTTTTCCTCCACCCTCCTCCCCCAAACACCAGAGCTGTGGATTCCCCAATGGTCATTTTTGTGTTTCACGTTCATTTGCATTCCTGGTAACTTTGGAAATCCCCAACCGCCCCCTCCCTGAGGAGCTTGCCTCATCTCTCTCCCTAAGGCCCGAAGGAAGCAGGACCCAGGGGTGCTCTAAACTCTTGCTACTCAAAGTGTGGTCTGCAGACCAGCAGCACCAGAAGCTGGTTAGAAATGCCCACCCCCAAGCCCCACCCCTGACCACCTAAATCGGGATCTGCATTTTAGCAAGAGTCCCTGGAGATTCACAGGCACACTGAAGTTTGAGAAGCCTGGCTTTAAATGTCCAAAATGTCCTGACCTCAAGCTCTGCGTGTGTGTTTATCCCACGAGGCACCCGCCGTCAGGTGCCGTCCGAACCCACTGTGCACCCTCAGATTTGGGAGCTGTGGGTCTCCCAAAAACCGAATCCGAGCTTTGCCTTTACTGGGTGCTCAGCTCAGTTCCACAGCAGTAGCTGCCTTTATCCCCAAGCGAGGGTGACTGGGCTAGCTTTCAGCTTTCAGTTAGGAAATGAGTCTTAGCCCTTTCCAGGAAGCGGCCCCAGCCCTCCTGCCTGGAAATAGAGTTCTCATTCGAGCTCCATCCCCAAACCCACAGAGTACCAGCGCCTCCCAGACAGCACCATCCCCCAGGAAGACTACCGCTGCTGGCCCTCCTACCACCATGGGAGCTGCCTCCTCTCGGTGTTCAACCTGGCTGAGGCCGTGGATGTCTGCGAGAGCCATGCCCAGTGCCAGGCCTTTGTGGTCACCAACCAGACCACCTGGACAGGTGAGCCCGTGGGAAGGGAAAGGATGTCCTGAGGGAGGTGACTGGCATTCCCTGGAAGAGACTGACAGGTAGTGGTCCCCCGTCAGAAGCCAGCTTTGATGAGAAGACAAGAAGAGATGTTGAGAGACAAGTTTACGCCGCCTCTAGGCGGTCCCATCGGGGAGAGTGGCCCCGCCTCCAGGGAGAGAAACAGTCCCGTTTATCTCTCACCTCTGCCTCCAGGTCGGCAGCTGGTATTTTTCAAGACAGGATGGAGCCACGTGGTCCCTGATCCCAACAAGACGACATATGTGAGGGCCTCGGGCTGACCTCTCGGGGGCTCAGCTGACAGCGGACTAGCTGGGCTCACCAGTGGTGGGAGGGAGGGATGGACTTGCACTAGCAGCACTGCATGTCACCTGGAAACCCCTGCAGACGAGGCTGACATCCTAGACGGTGAGGTGACCAGGACAACGTGCAATAATGCCAAATGTTAAAATGTGAGTTTACCGGTCTAGGTATGGGACTGCTGGCCCTGGGGCCAGGAATCACGGGAGCGGGGCAGGGGGATGGACTGCCTCCCCACCCCTCTGGGAGGCCAGCAAGGCTCGGGCTGGTATCCCCTTGTGGGGGCTCTGGCCCTCGCTGGGACAATTCTGTGGGCAGCCCCATCACTGTGTTCATGGTGTAAGAATGTAGCCAGAGCCCCTGCTGCTGCTGCTGCATGTCACCATCTGGTGGGGGCTGCATGGGGACAATCGGTCACAGAGTGTTCTCTCAGCTCAGCTCTGGACAGAAGACTTGACGGGGATGCTCTGGGATGTGGGGGGTTCGGTACCCGGGGAGGCCGCCTCTGGCCACCCAACCAGGGGCACCCACAGGCCAGCACAGGGGCAGGGACAGAGGAGCCCACAAGGTATGAGCCAAGACATGGGGTCAAGGAGCAGGTTGCAGTTTGAGCCAGGACCTGGGGTGGGGGTGGGGCCGGGGCCTTTCTGCCTCATTTGCTTTCAGTGAAAGCCGCAAAGCAGCCAAAACCAGCCTCTCCCCCCTCCTGGAGTTTGTATATCCAGAAGCTTTTGTACTTCTTGTTCATTAAAATGTTTATTTTTGTAAAAAAAAAAAAAAAGTCAATCAATTAATAAATGACATTTCACGGCAAGGACTCTTCCCAAAGCCACAGTTTCTTGGGCTGACTTGTCCTCAGTTAATGTCTTTGGTGTTTCTTTGGGGAAGTAGGGGCAGGAGAGGTCATGGGGGATGACCTTTGGAGGAGTGAAATCTCCGTGGCAAACACTGAAGTTGGCAAAATGTGTTTGCAGGCCCTGCTCCCACGGCGCCCACCTCCCTCCATGGCCCTCCACATCCATGTCCGGACAAAAGACAGGAGGGACTTCCTCCCCTAGGGACGTTCACACTTTCACACACACCAGTTCTTTATATACAGAGCTTTTACCCAAAGGACTGGTGTCCTAATGGTGGGATGTCAGCCACAGTCAGGTTGCAGGGCTCTGAGCAACCTGTAGTCAGGTCAGCTTTGTCCCATTTGGGGTTGGACCTGGTCATCATCACCACTGCCCACCACAAGCTAATGGGCAATTTGTTTTCCTGAGCTTTTCTCTGAGCATAAAATATATGGAAAGTGGGGAGAAAGGAAGGTCTATAGAAAGACCAGCCCCCTCTACCTGGGCTTTAGGAGGGAGGGTCTAGCAAGGGAAGACCCAAGTGTGTGGAAACCCAGAGGGGAAAGTGAGGACCTAAGGGTTGACAATCAATCACACTGAGGCCAGAGGGAACCCAACATATCTGATACACATCTTCTAACTTGAAATCCTGCATCTTCTCTCCTGTACACTCATTCTGCTTCTAGAATATTTTCAAAGCACACAAACCTTTAAGGGCTTTAAAAAGTATAACCAAACTTTAACTCAGAACCCGATTTCTCCTCAACAGATATGGTTGTTGTAAAGTTCTCATGTCCAAGATGTCCCTGTGGTTCTAAGGGATTGAGGAGGCAATCTTAGTTCTGGAATCCTAATCATGGATGCTGCTCAGACGCTCAAGGTTGCACCTCCCTATCACCATGCCTGGCCCACACGTGCCACATCTCGCCTTTGGCTTCCTGGACTTGGTGATTGTGGGAAGCTCAGAGCTACCACAGCAGCTCAGATCATGGCTCAACCGAGTCAGATCCCAGCCGTGCTCATGCCCTTCAGGTCCCACCCTTCCACGGAGGACCTCTTGCTTTCTTCAGCTCTCCAGACCCCTTTCCTCAGCTGAATTCACACGCTACAACACGTGTAGCCTGCCCCATGCCATCCAGTGTTAGATTTCCCCTGCCCTCTGTTACTCTCCAGCGGCCGACCAGCACGTGGGATTTGAGGACAGTAGGACCCATGTCATTACGCTGAGACCAAGGAGGTGTCGTGGGCCTGGGGCAGGGAAGTCTGCAGGGTCTGTGTAGCTCAGAGGGAAATCAAGACCCTGATTACAGTCAGCAGACAGGCCCATAGGGCCCAGGAAGTGTGTGGCTCAGCGAGGAGGGAGAAGGCTGAAGATGAACCCAGAACTGCCTTCTAGGCTCTAGAAGTTTCTAGAAGTGGCCCGAGGAGAGGGGCAGGCGCTGGCCTCAGCAAAGTACAGTTATCATTCCAATTTTATGGACCGGAAAACTGAAGCCTAGATGACAGCTGCTAAGGGATTCAGTAAGCATTCAAATCCCACCCTAACTTCAAGCCTGTCCCAGAGGGGAGAATCGCAGCAATCTAAGTGAGACGTCGGGAGCCCTTGCTTACTTGGAGTGGGTGACTAAAATGGAGGTCCAGGGGCACCTGGGTGGCTCAGTTAAGTGTCTGCCTTTCGCTCAGGTCATGATCCTAGTGTCCTAAGATTGAGCCCCGCCTTGCTCTCCCTGCTCAGCAGGGAGCCTGCTTCTCTCTCTCCCTCTGCACCCACGCCCCCCACCCCGCTCATGCTTTCTCACTCTCAAATAAATAAATAAAATCTAGGGGCGCCTGGGCAGCTCAGATAGTTAATGTCTGCCTTTGGCTTAGGTCATGATCCCAGGGTCCTGGGATCGAGCCCCACGTCTGGCTTCTGGCTCCTGGCTCGGTGGGGAACCTGCTTCTCCCTCTCCCTCTGCCTCTCCCCCTGCTCATGCTCTCTCTCTCTCTGTATCTCTGTGTCTCGAATGAATAAATAAAACCTTTAATAAATAAATAAATAAAATCTAAATAAAAAAATAAATAAAATTGAGGTCCAGAGCACATTAAACTTTTTTAGAAAGACTCAGGTACAGGCGGCTGAGGCAATAGTAGATTGCTTCTTCCTCAGCAAGCGAGCCTTGCCTCGGAACCTAGATACCTGGGAGGAAAAATGGCCAGTCTCAGCCCTGCAGAATAAAGGGTATTCGCAGCTAGGAATGGAGAGGTGACAGAGTGCCCTGAAAGGAAAGGGACAGTGAGTGAAAAGCCTGAGGCAAAATCACCCCTCCCCCCAAGTGGCCGTTCACCGTGTAGCCACCTGTCTCCCTGGAAAACGTTCAGTTCCTGGGTACATCTTGTCCCCTTCCTGCGGAAGCCAGAACCACCCCCGCTTTCCCCAAAGTCTATGTTCTTTCCACTCCGCTGCACAGTGGAGTGGAATGATACCCGGGGCCTTGTGCATGGGAGAAATACATTCACCTAACTGAAGCCTCGGGTGATAGTCCCAGAGGAGGGAAGCCAGAGGTGGGTCCTTTCCAGGGCTGGGGAAGCAGGAAGCAACATGAGAGGGGTCACGTTGCCACTGGTCCCCCAAGAGACTCTGGAGGAATTTTGGCCCGTCCTGCGTTTTGCTCTCTGTGTCATCTGGGCTGTGACAACTCCCTGAGCCTCCGTCTCCTCATCTGCAAATTCCAGATAAATCATATCTGCTTCACAGGAGCGTTACAGGGACCGAATGAAATTATGTAAGTAAGGGTCTTAGCCAGTGTCCGCAAACAGTACGTGTTTAGGAAATACTGGTTGATGCGTCGTTGCTATGAGTGAGCTGAGCCCTCGGGGTTCACCTGGGACCTGGCCTGGAAGACTACCCAGGTGGGCTGGGGAGAACCGAGGCACAGCCAGACTGTCCCCACAGCCCACCTCCAGCGCCCCCAACGGGGAGCAGTGCCATCGCGGGGAGGAGGTGGAGCGGGGCTCTCTGGGTCAGTGCCCTGCGAGTTGAGTGTGTGGCCGACAGGAGGAAGAGGATTAACACGAAAGCAGAAAATGGGATTAGGAGGCCTCAGGATAATGTGCCCACCCGCCCGCCATCCATGACAACGGCCTCTTGCTTTCACTCTCTGGCTTCTGGAGCCCAAAGCATGTAAAGCTCGGTTGCCCCCTGCTCCCAGGGGCAGAGCCGGCAAAAGACTTGGTAGACTCGGAGCATGAGACTACTCAGTCGGCTAGGAAGAGGGCCAGGCTGCCTTTATGTGCCCTTACTTTCTCATTTAATCCCCATGGCGGCTCTGAAACGGGGGATGGCCCAGAAGGTGAAGAGCCAGGATGTTAGCCTCCGAAAGCCTGTGTTCCTTCCCCTTTCCCCACTGTCTCACATGGGAGCACAGCGTCCCCCGGAACCCAGGTCAGTGATGTCTCAGATCCACACGCCCCTTGGGAAGAATTCCCAGACCCACACCTGCCTTTGATAGAAAACCCAAAAGGCAATTTAAGGAGACCAGGTCTGCCTCTCTGGCTCATCCCGTAAGGGTGAGGATGTCCCCCAAAGAGCTTGACCTTTTCTCAGGACGCCTTTGGGGTCTATCATGCAGGACTTTTATTTCCCCCGGTAACCTTTTTTTTTTTTTAAGATTTTATTTATTTATTCGACAGACAAGCAGGGGGAGTGGGAGAGGGAGAAGCAGGCTTCCCGCCGAGCAGGGAGCCCAATGTGGGGCTCCATCCCAGAACCCTGGGATCGTGACCTGAGCCGAAGGCAGACGCTTAGCGACTGAGCCACCCAGGTGCCCCCTGAATTGAGGATCCCAGGGTTCTGGGATTGAGCCCCAGAACACCTGGGATCCTCATTATAGGGACCCAAAACTCTTGGGCTGGCGCTAAGAGCTTCAAATCTGCCATCCTCAACAGTGTAGTCTATACTGCTCTTCTTGAAACTGACATATATACCAATACACATCTATATGTATTCCCTGTGCAATGTATAATAACAACCAATAGAGTGCAATTTGAATTATCTTTCACCTAATGCTTTCCTCAACCTACCCTTGCCTATGCTGAACATCAGACCATTCACGAGTCTCCTGCGTCTCCCACAGCTTACAGCTTTTGGTTGAGATTTCTCCACAGAGAAGAGCCCCCCCGCCCCCCAATCATGAGCAAGTCAGGCAATTTCAGTGTCCAACTCCCCCCTCTCTCGAGGGCTCAGGCCACAAAATATTTCTTAAGCAGTAATCACTGCAATGAATACTGAATTACCAGACATGCCCCTGCCTTTCAGGACCTCACAATGTCACTAAAGATGTCAAAAAAACATCACTAGAGCTGTCACAAACTCCGAAGTGAGAGGAGCTGTCATGATAGGGCAAGGAAGCTGATTTGCTTGGCAAAGCAGAGTGCCTGATGGTCCCATCTCAAATCGTTAAGGGCCAGTTAACCCAGTTAACCAGGACCCTCAGGAGCATCAGTTCCCCCACCAGAAGCCCTACCAATAACACTTCTCCATCCAGAGAGAGGCTTATTTATCCTTACTCTGTCTTTCTTATCTCTAAGCCAGTTCTCTATGGTCCCCAGACATTCCCCCCATTTCCATGGCGACTCAACAGGCTTTGGCGGGGAGCCTGTCAGAAGCTTCGTGAAAGTGTAAATAGAGTGTGTCTGCTGTTTCCCCCTTATCCATACACTTATTTGGCCCTTCAAAGAGCTCTAGTAGATTAGGGAGGCACGATTTCTCCTCACCAAAGACAGGCTGCCTTTCCACAGGATGTGGGGCTTGCTCAAGTACTCCATAATCCTGCCCTGAGAGGTGCTGCTGACTGGCTCGACATGGAAACAAAACTTGTGGGCCATTTCCCAGAAGCCCTCAGGCACCCTGAGGTTCTTGGGCATGGAGGCCAGTCTTTAGAAAAGGCTCTCCTTTCGTCCCACCCTTCCATGATGTTGATCTTCTTACTTATTTGAGGAAAGACGTGTAGGCAAAATGAAAATAAAATACAGGGTGCTTGCTTTCCACGACTCGGAGATTTAAGACACTGTTAGCCAGCTGAACTCATACAGAAGACAGTGGTAAGGTTATCTGTATCACATTTCATTTTATAACACATCACCTTGTTTACACCCCTCTTCAGGTTGTTTATAGGATATAGAATACCTTTAAACGCTCTGATCCTGTTTAGCCATTTTTTTTCCTCCCATCAATAAAAAATTTTAAACGCAGCCATTGTTCTAAGAAATGACTCTTGTACTTAGGGCACAAAGATGCTTTAATGGGGAAAGACAGTTTGTCTTGTATCTTGGCCTCCCATATCTTTTTGAACCAGGCTTTGATGCTCTGCGGAGTTTTCTGACTCCATCGTCGAGCTATGCAGCATTTTGCAGTTATTAAGAGCAAATGAGTTTCTTCTTTAAACACAGGCCTCTGCTTAGCACATTTAGTACTATTTGACTTGGGTCTCAAGATAGTGCTATTCCCGGAATGGACTTCACATGCTGCAATTTTTTTTAATTACCCACAATCCTATCACAGATGCTGAAATGAGGTTTTTTTTCCTACAGCCTCTCCAACGATTTGCTGAGATAAAGAGACTTATACAGGGTACTTGTGGGTTAGGAATTTCCAGGTTAACTCTTTAATATGCAAGTTGTTATATATATAACCCATTCATGCTACTTCTGAAACTATCTTCTGAGCAAATACTTCAAAATACAAAAAGATCCAAATGCATGCGGATGTTCCTTGAAACATTTAGAATAACAAAAAATGCGGATTAGAAAGCAATGGGATAAAATATGTAAATTACAGTGTTCAATGAAAAAAGCAGGATACACACCCACGTATGTAACTATGTAAAAATGCGTGTGAAAAAAGACTGGAAGGAATACACACGAGGAAAAATTTTGCAAGGATGACAACCCAAGTAGCTTTTTTTTAAATTTCCGGAACTTTTCTTGCATGTTGTGATGTTGCTTAATTAAAAAACAAATGATTTTAATTAGATAATTGTTTCAATGAAATAAAGGACTAGCTCAATCTTTTCACCTAAAGTAGAAGCAAAATCTCTCTCTCCCACTTTGTTATATAACCTTCATTTAAATTGGACTTTTGGAAAGTCAGCCCCACTAACTCCCTGATCCATAAAACGTGCTTGATGGCTTAACACTGGAGTTGAAATCACAAATGACTGTAGAAGGCAGCAGGGAGGGAAGGGAGTTGTGCTGCCTGATGCCATCTGGAGAGCTTAGGCCTGAGCGCACAGGTATTTCAAGGGAATATGAGGGTTTTGGTGGGGATTTTTTTGGTTTGGTTCGTGTGTGTGTGTGTGTGTGTGTGTGTGTGTGTGTGTGTGTGTGCGCGTGTGCGTGATTCTCTTGATTGGCACATTTTGGTCTCTAATTCAAATTCAAAAATAAAGGCATTTGTGGGCCAACGAGTACATGTCTACCTACTGGAATCAGCCAGCTGACAGCCAGTTTGTGACCTCCAGCATAAAACCCATTTCTGAAGTTACAGCCAACTGCCTGATCTCTGGGCATTCAGGCACCCCGACCTTCCCCATGTTCTTCTCCAGTGAGCCCTACGCCACTTCTGGCTGTTTTTATGAGGGTGATGAAGGATGGTAGTCCCCAGAATTACGAAGCCTTGTGAATCGGTCCCTTGTTGGAAGCCTTTCTCTTTCCAGACCGTGAAAGCTTGTGACATTTGTAATATTAATTTGTTTTTCTCTCTGGCGCTTACACTTAGTGTGCCGGGAGGAGAGGATTCGATGCTGTTCAGATATGGCCAGTCTCATCCCTGAGCCCCTCAGAGCTATCAGATGCTGCCAGCCAGGCCCAGGCCCAGTCTGTCGATCAGACTTGAGGAGTCAGTGTGTATATTCCTGTGTGACAGCACTGGTTTGCCACACCATTTTCCCAGTCTTCCCAGGTCCTTGGCTTTTTGACCCCGGACGCGCAGCAAGGGGCAGCTAACACCTCAGGCCTGACCATCATTCCCAGTCCCTGCTATACCATGGACCATCTGACCCCACAAGGTTACTGTGATGTCCATGGGAGCTGCCCCAGGAGCCATGGCAAACGGCACCAGCAGGACCTTCTAGGAGCTTGTGCATTGATCAACTAATTAACCACCCATCATGAAACAAATGAATTGAGGCTCCGCAAGTAGCCAGCTTTGGATTTTACATAGTGAACCACCCCTTCCTTCCCTATCCAGGACCTATTGTGGTTACGAATGCCTCCTATTCGTTCTTGGTTTATTTTGAGCATGGCAGATGCTGCCAGCTGTTTACTTTTAACATGAGGAGAATTACACTGTTCTTGTGGTTGAGGAAAAAGAAGGGGGAGCTCAGGGCTGTGGGCAAAGCTGGCAAGCCCCTCCACGGCCCAGGCCACTGGGGCCTCCTTCCCTCTCTCCTCCAGATGTGGACCAACCCCCACACCCATTTTTGCCAAGTCAGCAGATCCAGACTATTCCAAGCACGGAGGACCCCGCAGGTTCCAGAGCCCAGGCAGCCGCACACATGGCCCACCATGTGGGGCGCACCTGTGTAACTTGGATAGTGCCTGGGCTCCACCGGCCCTCACGGCACCCTCAGAGTGGGATTCCCCACCGTGGAGTCCCCTTCCAAACAGCTCCCTCTTTGGCAAAACCAAAAGGCAGAATTTCCTTTTGAATGATTTGGACTATCTGAAAATCACACTTTGGGCAGTCAGGACCATGGTAGGACCCCAAAACTAACCATGGGACCCCACAAAACCTGATCCATTTTGCAGCTACAACCCTGTTGCTGGATCCCATCACTGTAGCTTCCAGTAGGACATAGGGGATCTTGTGTTCCTAAGGGGAGCTGAAGCTGGTGGCAGAAGCCAAGGCAAATACAGGTTCTTCCCACTGGGGGCCAAAGTCTTCCAAAGACATGGCAGGCAGTTATTTACAATCCGCACCCTTTGAAGGAAAGTTCCTGATTCTGTGTCACCTTCTGCCACCTTCATCTGGACAAAGAGGGATGCTCTATTCATTTGTCCATCCTGTCCTAAGCATAGGCCTGTCCAGTCTACCCTCCGCCCTTCTGCTTTTTTGGGCCTTAATCACCTAAAGGCTAAAAACATCTTCTCTTATTTTTTTCTTCCTGGTGCCCAGAAAGCAGGACCAAAAAGCAGAAGTGCCTAACCCTAGCTTCATAAATTATGCCCTGGGAGACCTTCACATGGATTCATTCATATCATGCAGCATTGGTTTCTTCATCCGTCAAAAGGGGACATAATAATACTTATTTTACAGGAGAGTGGCGAGGTATACATCAAGTTGGTAAATCACTGAGCCTGTTACTTCATAAGTCCTCAGTAAACATGAGCTGTCATCATCATTATTGTCTTGTACTGTTGGGTTCCACAGCCGACCCTCTCCAAGAGGTCCTGAGGCAGGATGCCCATCTCTCTGAAGGTCAAGGTGTCCGGGCCCATCCAGGCTACTCCAGCAGTGTATCCAGCCAGATGTGGCTCAGTACACGCAGCAGATGAGGCAGGCTGGGAGGGCCAGGCCAGGCCGGGACCACCCATCGGGCTGGGGAAGGTGCTGGCAGGACAGCCTCAGCTGCAGCTGCCGGGCAGCCGTCCAGAGTGACAAGCAGAATGCAGTGTGCAAGGGTGTGGAAACAGACAGCAGGTGGCAGCTCAGCAACTGTCGGCAGCGGGGGCAGGGAGCGGCAGATCTTCCAGCATTTGGGAACAGGGTGTCCCTACCAGCAGATGGGCCCCAGCAATGGGCAATTCCAGAGGGGTATTCTGAAATCGAAGCAGACACACAGCATCATGAAGGTCCCTCAGCAGATCCCAGCACCCACCAGACGCTGGATCTAGTGGGGAAGAAGCCACAGAGAATAAAGCAGGGCCCCAGACAGATTATCAAGACAAGGCTGCAGGCCCAGAAAAAAAAAAAAAAAAAAAAGGCGGCGGGGGGAGAGGGGGCATTTCCAGAGGTTGGCCTCCAGCCTTCAGAAGGGGCGAAGGCCTTCGTGGAGCAGGTCCCACCGTGGTCCAGCCTGACCCGTGACCCTTGGGCCCAGGCCAGGCTACTCAGCAGAGCAGTCAGGGCAGGCCTGAGACTGTGCTCGCCCCACGATGAGGATGCAGGCGGGAGAAGCTGAAGGTCATCGTGGGGTAAGTTCTCTCTCTCTCTCTTTCTCTGTCCAGCTACAGCGCCAGTTTTCCCGATTCTTGCCCTTTTGCCTGTTGTGTCTCTCCCCCAGATCCTACTTGCTAATAAGGAAGAACCAAAATAGATAGGGTCAAGCTTTTTTAAATGAAAAACCCAGCCCATCAGGGACCAACAGCTCCCCAGACTGTCATTTGGTCAGTGACTTGACCACAGGCTTCTATCATGTACCCAGTGGAGGGAGCTGCAGTGGTAAAGATGGCTGGAGGGAGCTGGACCCCAACTAAGGAAGGAAGGTGAAGGTCCCCACAGCCCTTGCCTTGGGTTTGGCTCCCATGTGTCTCTTTCTTAGGCCCAGCTAACAACGCTTCATAAACTCTGTTCTGGACCCATGTCTTCCCAATGACCCTGAAGACTTTGTCTTGGAGACCAAGTGACCTTGGGAGCCATGCTCGAGGTTCATCTATGCTGGACCCACATCCCTGCAGATATGGAAACCTAATCCATATTCATCCATGTAGGCCAGTCAGCCTCACACTGTGCATCTATGTTAGCCCCTAAGCTACGTTTTTATACTATTTATCAACCTACACACATACTCTTAGTCACTAGCTTCCAAAGAATAAAAGCACAAGCAGTGAAAGTGGAAACCACATCAGAGGACCTCATAAGGGCAGAAAGCAGTGACCAGGGCACACCTCACCCCCACCCCAGTCTCTATGCACTTCAGCCGTACTATCCCCTTTCCCTGTCATGGCTGGGCCTCTTCCTCCTGAGCAAGGTGGTCCAAGGAGCCCTAGTGACCTGGACTTGGTGGCAATAGGCCAACTGCCTTCTCAGTTTGCTCTCAGGTTTAGAATATGGTTACTGGTGTGCATAACATTTGGATCCACCTGGAGCTAAGTTTTGTAGACTCCATCTGGAGCCAGGGTCACAGGACCCTTCCTCACCCCCAGGGATTCCTGGATCCATAAAAGGCAGACGACCAGCATTAGCAGTTAGAGAAAACATAATAGGTACCTAATGATAAAGAGCTAAGAAGCATGCAGGAATGATAAGATAATCCAGACAGGAGCAAGGGCAAGAAGCCACTTCCGCTCTAGGGCCAGAGGGAGAAAGGAAAGTGAGAAAGTCCGTCCAGTGGGAACTGCAATCTACAGAGAGAAGGGTCATCTGATATGAGCTGGAGCCACGAAAGGACCTAGATTCTGCCAAAGACACCAAAGGAAGCAGAGAGAAAGAAATGCCCCACCTTTCCCCCTCCTCCCTCCTTCTCATCTTCTGCCAGGGTACCCCCCCCCCCCCCCACCGCTGAGTGGACTTCCCTGGAAGCCAAAAGGCAAAGAGACTGAGAAATACAGATCCTGCAGAGCAGCCTGCCAAGGTAAAGGAACCATTCTGAGGGCAAATAGGCAATTGACCAGCACCAGCTAAGAACAATGACCGGCCAGGCCTTGGATAGACCAGTTGCAAGTGTCTCTGTTTTAGGGAAATATTAGAACTACCTTCCCAAGGAGCAGCACCCTCCTTAGACCTCCCAGTCTCGCAAAGATAGAAATGGATCATCAGCCCCGGATGCCCTGTTACTGTGTGCACACAGAAGGTTATCTTGTACACTCATCACAGCAGGAAGATACCCCTGAAGGAAACTGGGCAGTGTCTGTAAAGAGATGGTGCCCACCCTCAGGGGCTGTCTGGCTTTGTGTCCTAATTAGGCAATGGGGGAGGGACCCTTTGAGCCATTTCCTACCCTGGAAGAAAAAAGGGGGGGGCATGCCCTGTGCCTTGCTGAATGGTGAGGCATCTGGCTGAGGACTAGGAGGGAGGCATTGTCCAGGGCACCAGAGAACTCACCATGCTCCCTGGAGGAGACCAGAGAGCCCCTCTTCCCTTCCCTCTATCTCCTCCCCTAAACCCTGACCACATTTGGCCCAGCTCCCTTCAGGCATCTTCCAGGGACTCACTCAAGATCTCAGCTTGAGCTGGGCATTAGGTTCATGTGCCCCAGCGTCTCCCTTTCTCCCTTTCTCCCTTTCTCCCTTTCTCCCTTACCCCCACCCTAGGAGCCGGTCCCCAGATGGAAAGCCCCTCCCTGCAAGGCCTTCAGGGCAAGGGTCCCAGGAATAAGGGTAAGGGAGGAGTCAGGGTGGGGAGAGTGAAGAGGACATTTCTAAAATTCCTGGAAGAGAAGGAAGGCTTTACCCAACATGGGTTGAGAGTCTGAATATGAGGCCAAGACAACAAGCAAAATAGGAGGATCCTCCCCCACCCCATCTTGGTCCTCCTTTGGCAATCACAGCCTAACTTCTGCTCAGACATTGTCATTTACTAGTGTTTCCCATAAGTGTTGTATCCTCACCTCGTCTGCAAGTTCTCCACAGTCAGGAGCCCCATCTGCAGAGCCCAGAGCCCAGCACACGCCCACCCCTCACCATGCTGCACAAATACTTCACAATGGATCCTGTGCTGGACAAGTTACCTAACTTGCAAGGCCTGTTGCAAAATGCAAAGAGGAGCTCCTTGTTAACAATTATTAAAAGTTACAAGATGATGACAACAGAGCATTGAACGAAGCACAGGACTCTTCTAAGTGGTCCTATGTGGTGTGAGTGGCAGCTTGCCTCCAAAGATTCCATCATCAATTCCTTACCTCCCTGTGCCTGCATGCCACTCCCACATTAAGAGGTGGAGTCTAATTCCCTTCCCTTGAACCTGGACTCGAACAATAGAACACAACGGAAATGACATTCTTAGACCTTCCAGACCAAGTCATATGAAGACTTACAAATTCTGCCGGGGGCCTCTTAAACACTTGCTTTTAGGACACTCCCTCCCTCTTCAAAACCCAGCCAACATGCTGTGAAAACCCAAGTCACACGGAGAAGCCACGTGTAAGTCAATGGCCCCTGCCTGAGTCCCAAGTGGACAACCAGTGTCAAGTGCCAGTCACGTGAGTGAACCACCTCGCCCGGCCCTGCTGAACCTTCATAAAACTGCAGTCCCAGAGACATCTGACTGAAACCAGACGAGAAACCCCAAGTGAGAGCCACCCAACCGAGCCCAGTCAATTCACAAAAACATGAACAATAATCATAAATTGTTGCTTTTAAAAGCTAAGTTTTGTGGTGGTTTGTCGTGCAACAATAAATAACTGGGACACACTCCAAGGAATGGCATTCATTTGGAATACGATGTGAACGGCCTAGGTTGGGTGCCCCAACAGCCCTCCCCAGCATACAGTAGGAGCTCAAGAAAGGCTAACCCCCATTCCTGGCCACGGGTGTGTTGGCACCAGACATGGGAACCCCCTGGCTCAGGATGTGCCCTCCCACCAGCAGATGTCCTTTGTCGTGACATAGTTGCCATCTGGTTTCAATCTGACCTCTCCCTGGCTGAGGAGGGCTTGGATGCTGCTGTCTCCAGAGATTCATGACCACTTCCTCCCACCCCATTCTTACCCATCCTATCTCAGGAAATGAAAAGCGATTCCCCCCCCCCTCCCCCAGGGCCTGTTTAGCCATAGCAACAGAACAGGATTTCCAAAACCAACCTCACAGCCAGTTCCAGTATCTGTCTTCACTGGAGTAATGATACAGATGCTGCACCTGCCCTCAGATTCCATTTTCCGCTCTTGGAGTTTGTTCGTTTGTTTCTCCAGGTTCTTCAAACATCTGATTACATTTCATGCTTCGGATGAAAAGTTGTGAAGACGGAAGATTATCAGACTTCGTCATTTTCGGCAGCTGCCCTCTCTGCTCAGCCGCTTCTCGCAACCCTTATCCTCTGTCTCCTCACCCTCTGCCTCCCGTGAGTTCCTCTCGTGCCCTGTGAGCTCCTCTCCCAGTTGTGGGTCATACTGTCCTCTCCCCTGAAACCCTTCGCGGGCAGCAGCCCAAGGATGATACCAAGTCAGCATGTGGCCCGAAGCTGACAGAAGCGGCCGTCTGGCTGGGGCTGGGGTGCCCCTGTGTCAACTGGACAAAACGGGGTCTGGGACCCCAGGCTAACAGGCCACTCCCTCCCTATGAGGCTCCTGATCCCATGGCCCCACTTCTTATGACACCAACTCCCCCAAAATTCATCCTTTCCTGAAGTGGGCGGACAGCGTAGGCAAAACTAAGGGGCCAGAGACCCAAGGCACTTGAGGCTGGGATGTGGACCCATGGTGGGGTTCCTAAGCCTGAGTCTCCTACCAACGGCTCAGGAAAAACGAAAGCTTCCAGTGAAACCCAGGCCATGCTTAGTCCGCACAGCCTGACGTGTATTTTCATTTTGCGAAGATAAATCGCCACTTTGGAGATCTCAGTTGCAAGATCGGTCCCCAAGTGATTTTCACTTACTACATTACGTGCAGGTAGTCTCCTGGGCTACCAGGTGGCTGGTGGCCTCAGGACCAACCACGAAAACGAAGCAGGAAACATTCTGGAGCTAATGACTGATGCTTTTCCTCTCGGGAGCTCCCTGCTGCCCCCACGCCCCACCCCCTACCCCAGCTCATCGGCAAGCAGCTTCTGCCTCAAGGGAAGGGTGTGATAGGGAGAAATGGAAAAACACAAGCTTTGATGTCTGGGCAAGATTAAAATATTTAGGAGAAACATCTTGAATGAGAGCAGGGCTTCTCTCCAGCCTTCCTCTACACTCCCCAAAAATAAACAGTGAAGATTCCTCTGAGACAGTGAGGGGAGGAGAAGCAGGGAAGGTGATGAGGACTGAGAACAACAGAGAAGCGGGTGGGCTCCTGGAGGCTGCTTGAGACTCTCTCCACCCCCCCCACCCCCGCCTCTCCCAATCGTTCTCTCTCTCTCTCAAATAAATAAATAAAATCTTTAGGGGGAAAAAACTTGGACTCAGACCGGGCCCCCCTGCCAAGCCTTCCCTCAGAGCATGGCTCCACCTCATAGAGCAGCTACTCTTTCTTTGGCGTTAACATCTGCAAGCTTTCCTTCTATCAGCCCAGTATTACACAGCACCGTGGTCCTTGGCTAACAACAGGTCTGTATCTGTTATTGGACGGGAGCAGCTTGGGATGCTTTTTGCATGCCTTGTAATTGGCACATAATAGGCATTAAATTAATGCTTTTGTAGTTAAATTGAATTGTCCACCCAATTCTCTTTTTAAAATTAAAAACAGAAATCCTCATTAAAGCACCTACAGAGCAAAGGAGATTGTCCTAAAGAGCAAGCAAAGAAGAAAAACACAATTGGATAAACCACCATCAGGTCTCGCCTGTCCCTTAATTTTTCCCACAGCAGCTGCTCTGAGTCTTCTCAGTTTGGTCCCTCTGTTCTCCTCCACTCTCCTTGAGCCCCAGTCTTACCCCCAAGCCCCTCATTCTGAGCTCGGCCTAGGACCTTGTCTCTTATCTTATTGAGAAAAAGAAGGATGTCTGATAGGAACTCCCTCAAATCAGAAGGACAGGCTCTCCAAAATGATCGGCAAAAGGTATAGGGGCAGACGGAAACTCACACACCACCTGGGTGAGACTGATAAAATCTTATTGGAGTACCATTTGGTGATGTGAATCAAAATTTCACAGAAACTTTGGCCTAGATGGTCAACTTCTACAACTTTATTCTAAAGAAAGTATCGAACAAGTGCACCAGAAAGTCCACAAAGTTGTTCTGTATAGTGTTGTTTCTAAAACGCACCCTCCTAGGGACGCCTGGGTGGTTGGTTCAGGGTCCGACTCTTGATTTTGGCTCAGATCATGATCTCAGGGTTTTGAGACTGAGCCTGCTTAAGATTCTCTCTTTCCCTCTGCCCCCTCCCTCTCTAAATATAATAATAATAATAAAGAAAATTTTAAAATGAAAAATAAAACGCACCCTCCTAGCCTTGTTTTTGTACCATTTTGCTTTCTGGGCTTCAGCTACTCAGGCCTTCTTTTAGCTTCTCTTTCTCCTCTCTCTTTCTCTAAAATCCCAGAAGTCCGCACACCCCACCCTAAAGTCTCCTCCGTGTCTCTTACCCCCATCCAACTGCTTCAACCTAGCTCAGACACAGACACTGCCTAAGCCACCTATAGAATATCAAATCAGGCACCCTGAAGGCTTGTAAAGGACCACTCCAGAGGTGAGAAAAGAGTGACTCATGGGTGCTTGCCAACCCCTGGCCCCCGAGCTGCCCTGACTCCCACTATGGTTGCACCGCTCTGCCTAGGCAGGGGCAAAATCCTTCTCTCCTAGTTTACCTGAAACAGACTGGAATTTTTCAAAAGGGACTTTAATTCTCTTTGTGTGTGTGTTTTTAAAGAAAGGAAATAAATTCAATATATGGGACATTAAAAAAGAGAGAATTTGCATGTTTCTTATCTTAAAATAATGCCCACCTGGCAAGATATCTCTTCCCTGGTAAAGATCACTGAACTCCCAAGCCCTGGCTCCCTGTCCTTCAGTTCTGTGTGCAACCCCACAGCACAACCCACCTCTCCTTCCCATTGGAACCAAGGGGGTGACAAGCTGGACATTGAGTGAAATGGAAATCGCATCTTCCCTTGTGATTTTTGTTCCATATTTTATTGTAAATTTTTATCTTTGAAAACATGATCCAGGAACATGTCAAACATGTTTTTCAACAATACCAAAACATATGTAGTGAAAAAACTTACTCCTTCTCATCCCTGACGCAGACCCCCGGCTCCCATTCCCCAGGGGCAGACACTGCTCTCTGGTGAGCGTAAATGGAGATGCATATGCCCTGGCATGTTCTACACCCTGCTCTCCTTGTCTTTTTCATTGGATATATCTTAGAAATTGTTCCATAGAGGGGCACCCGGGCGGCTCAGTCGTTAAGTGTCTGCCTTCGGCTTGGGTCATGATCCCGGGGTCCTGGGATCGAGCCCCACATCGGGCTCCCTGCTCCGCGGGAAGCCTGCTTTTCCCTCTCCCACTCCCCCTGTTTGTGTTCCCTCTCTTGCTGTCTCTCTGTCAAACAAACAAACAAACAAACAAATAAATAAATAAATAAAATCTTTAAAAAAAAAGGAATTGTTCTATAGTATACAAATAGATAGGCCTTATTATTCTTATCAGCTTTTTCTCATAATCCACACACCAAATTCCCCCATTGATGGATATTTAGCTTGTTTCCAATATTTTGCTATTATGAACAGGGTACCACAAACATCTCTGCATGTTTCCCTTTGTACATCCCTTAGAAAAATGCTAGAAAGGAAATTTCTAGGTCAAAGCAAATGTGTATTTAAAATTTTGATAGATAGGGCGCCTGGGTGGCTCAGTCGGTTAAGCGTCTGCCTTCGGCTCAGGTCATGATCCCAGGGTCCTAAGATCGAGTTCTGCATCAGGCTCCTCGCTCAGCAGTGAGCCTGCTTCTCCCTCCCCCTCTGCCTGCCGCTCGCCCTGCTTCTGTTCTCCTTCCCTCTGTGAAATAAATAAATTTAAAAAAAATAAAAAATAAAAAATAAATAAATAAAAATATAAAATTTTGACAGATATTGCCAAATTGCCTCCAAAATTATTGTTCCAGTTCATACTTCTACCAACAATACGTGAGTGTTAGCTCCCTCCCAGTTTTCCCAATCATCCACCAAACTTTTTTATCTTTGCCAATCTGATATATAAAAAATGATGTTTTGTTATACTTTTATTTTGAATTTCTTTTAGAATAGGTGATATTGAGCAAGAAGTGTAGCATAAGCTTCAGAAAACAAACTCTGGTCCTTGACTGCTTGGGTTCAAGTCCCAACCCAACCATTTATTAATTGGGTGACTTTGGTAATTTACTGAACCTATGTTTTTGGTTCCTTATCAAAAAATGGGATTCACGGGGCACCTGGGTGGCTTAGTTATTAGGCGTCTGCCTTCGGCTTGGGTCATGATCCCAGGGTCCTGGGATCGAGTCCCGCATCGGGCTCCCTGCTCGGCGGGGAGTCTGCTTCTCCCTCTCCCTCTGTCTGCTGCTCCCTCTGCTTGTGCTCTCTCTCTCTCTCTCTGTCAAATGAAAAAATAAAAAAAATCTTTAAAAAGATGGGATTCATGATAATAAGACATTCTTCATATAGTTATTGTGAAAATTAAAGGCATAAGTGAATATAAATGTTAATTATCATTATCACATTTTCATGTTTAATGACCGTTGTATTTTTTCCTGTGACATGTCTATTAATGTCCTCTGTGCATTTTTTTATTGTTTGTTATCTTTTTATTTCTGAAATACAAAAGGTCTTTATATATATTTGGGAGATTAACCCTCTATCATATGTGTGGCAAATATTTTTCCCAGTTTTTCCTTGTCTTTGACTTTATTTATGGCATTTTTGAATTTTCAAAGTTTTATGTAGTTAAATATAACAATCTTTCCTTTTATGACTTTTGAACTTAAAGCTGTGCTCCAGGAATCTCACACTTCTTAAGGTAAGAATGAATAGCAACTAGAACGACTTTGGGCTTTTACTCCCTGCCTTTCCTCCCCTCACTTTCTCTCTGTCCTATGAATGAGCCAGGATTATCTCCTAATACCTCCTCAGTGACTTATCCAGATTCAGTCTCTCCCTCTTCCGTCTATAGTCAAGAGTAAGTCCAACCAAGACACAGCCCTGCTCACCAGTGTTCAATAACTCCCCATTACCACGTGAGCTAAGAACAAACTTCTCATTAGAAGCATCTGCCTAAATGACACCAACTTACTTTGCCAGCTGGTGATTCCCCTAAATGTCTCTTACCCTCCAGTCCGTCTCCACTTTTCAATATTCCCCTAATAGTCTTTCCCTCCTCTCTGATTCTCATCACACTGTTTCATCTTTGTAAAGCCTCTGCCCATCTCTGCCTTCCAAACTTCTCTTCATCTTTCAAAACTCATCCCAAACACCCCTTCTGCATAAAGTCTTCACTGATCCCCAATAATCAGATGTGAGCTTTTCTTCCCCTGCACAAAGTTACCTTCTTTGTTCTTTTCCTGAGATATGCATCTCAATCTGTCCTAAATAAACCAAGAACTCTAGGGGAAATATGAGCTGCATTTCATTCATCTGTGCATCTGCCCATTTCCTTAACCTTTTGTTGAAATAAATTGTAGACACAAGTAATCAGATTGATGGGGGGGCAGTGGCAGGGGTGAGGGAGGGATAACCAAGGAGTTACTGTTCTCTGGCTAAACCATCACACTCAAGCAGCTGGGCTGGAGGCTGCTGGAGCTGCCTTCCCCAGTTGGGTCTCCCGGGCTGTGTCAGATGATAGGTATTGGTTAATTTTGGTTCAGGTGCAAGTGAAAGAATACAAACAAAAAACAAAAAAGGGACTTGCTGGGGTGCCTGGGTGGCTCAGGTCGTGATCCCAGGGTCCTGGGATCGAGCCCCGCATCGGGCTCCCTGCTCCTCAGGAAGCCTGCTTCTCCCTCTCCCACTCCCCCTGCTTGTGTTCCCTCTCTCGCTGTGTCTCTCTCTGTCAAATAAATAAATAAAATCTTTAAAAAAAAAAAAAAGGGACCTGCTGGGTGGAGGAGCAGGTCTCTCTCTTCTCTCTCTCTCCACCCTCAGCCCCACGTCCTGTGTGTGTATTGGCGCCATTATTGGAGAGGCTGTCCCCTATGAAGGCAAGATAGTGACAACAACTCTCGTGGGCTATGGTACTTGCACATCCTCTCAAATTCAAGTCCAAAGAGAAGGAGTCTCTGCCTCCCTCCTAACAGCTCCAGCGGTCTCATTGCCTTTCTCTTTCTTTTAATGGGTTAGATGTCCACATAGAGCCAATCACTATGACCACAGCCATGTATTGCCCTGACAGGTAGGGCCTGAACACCTGTCCAGTCTCAGAGCTAAGGATCGAGTGGGTTCTATGAGCCCATGGGCATGGTATACAACCTGAAATCACTCCACAGAAGGCAACTGACATAATGTTACCAGAAGAAGGAAGAACAGATGCTATTGACCAAAACCACCCAATAACCACTGTGCTAATGCAGAGCACGGCTGCCCTCTTGGAAGAGGGGGATGGGCCTGAAGCCTCAACCCTGAGCTACTTCTCTCCTGCCTGCCACTTTCCCCTGCCCTGTAGGCAATGGGTCTAGTTTCCAAACACAACATGGTCCCCCAAGGTTTGTGGCTTAGCCGCAGGACCAGTGTGAACAGATCCTAACCAAACCCCAGACCAGGCGATGGCTGGCGTGGTCCAGCCGGCTCCAAGTTATTAGAACCAGGAGTCCCAGCTCCAGTCCCAAGAGTTGTACAATTGTTTATCTTTGTTGGGGAAAAACTGCAGCCAGAACCATAAATCACTGCCCAGCTGGATGGCTTCACTGAAATGTTTGTTTAAACAATGAAATCTCCTGACGGACTGAAAATATAGGATGGATCACCCCGTCCTTCTCAGGCCTAGTCTTGCAGGCTGGAGCCTGAAGCCTGCAAGAGGGACTCAAAATTGGCTTCCCACCCCCCACCCCCCATCCCTCCCACCCCCAATATCAGCACTGAAGAATGAAGCCACAGCATAGCTAATCTGAAACAGCAGATAATGCAAAAGCCATGTCTATCAATCTTTGAAATGCAATCTCCAGAGTGGTTTGCATTGGACGTGCCTTCCTAATGGAAGTAGCATTTCTTGGCTAATGTGCACAAAAAGGCTGCTTAAGGGGTGGTCCCTAGGACACAGCATGGAGCATGGGAGATCTGGTCCTGCCTAGACCACTCTGAGGTGTGGGCAAATGACTTCTGCTTTCTGGACCTTGGTCTCCTCACTTGCTACACGACAAAGTTACACTTGGTCTTTACGTTTTCTTCCAGCTCTCACTTGCTAAGTAAGGCAACCATGTGTTTACATTCCCCAAAGAAAGACTAGATAAACAGGAGGGGGCAGGGAAGGGAGAGGGAGAAGGGGGAAAGAAGGGTGTTGAACTGGATAGTTCCCTGAAGCCCCTACCAGCCCCAGGCCTCCCTTCTTTGCTCTCTGGCCCTTCAGAGAAGGAGGGAAGGTGAAGCCTCGGACTAGGAGCACAGTCGGTAGACCCATAATCGGGGCCCGGTGCACTCTGAGGAGGAGGTTAAAGGATAACCATTCATGGGTGTGGGTGACATAGACCAAGTCAGACTGCAGGACAGGGCCTGCGCTAAAGCAGTACCTAGCTGTGGACGGAGGGAGCCCATCAGGCCTGATGGGGCTTGATGGGGGCAGCGGAGCACCCAGAGCAGCTTCCTTCCCAGCCCCCACCTAAAGGAAGAAGGCAGCGGAGACCTGAGCCTTTCCAGTCTGGGGCCTGAGACCCTGGCTCTGTGATAAGAGCTATGACAGGGCTGTGATAGAGTATGTGAGGCAGGGTATCGAAACATCTGATCTTGGGTTTGCCAGATATTTTCAAGAACATATTATCTGTCCCATACTGCGGGAGGTTTTGAGATGCAAAGCTGAGTAAGACCAGGGTCTTTGAGGGTTTGTGATGAAGTATTCCAAAGGGCCAAGTGGTGGGATTTACAACAAACGTCATGGTGGCGATTGGGAAAGAATGGATAAGGGATGGGTTAAGGATTATGTGAGGGGGTGTAGGGGGTAAATCGTGTCTCTAATTGCTGTGGAGTCTGTGATGGGATTTTATGATGGGATGGTGTGGGAGGCCCATAAACTATAAACTGAGAATGTGATGGAGCGTGTGCTGGTGGGTGTAACAGGGTATGTGAAGGGGTAGCTGGACGCATGATGGATCATTAACAGAACAGCCTTTTTCTGAGCAGCCCTAATGAGATCAAATTCTTCCTCTTAATGTGGTCTCAGTAACACTTTATATTTATCATTTATAGCACTTACTACAATTGAAAGGAGTTCATTGTTTGTAATTATCTGCTTAATTCCTGTCTCCCTTACTAGGCTCTAAGAGCTGCAGAAGGAGTAGCCACGTGGGCTCTTCACTTCTGTACCCCCACCCTCCACCCCACCCCAACACATAGCCCAGGGCTGGACACATAGTAAGTTCTCAATAAGTGTGATCAGACAAACAACTCTGTGATAGTCAGGGTGGCCAAGCCCTTCCCCAAATTCTTCAGGGCTGGACGTCCTCGGAATAAGGAACAATTTTGTGTCAAGAATCAGGTGACTTTGGTTCTGTTTGAAGGGAGGTGTTGCCCTCTGGTGGCCAAAAGGGAGAAATACACGGAGAGGAGGCCGCCATCCCTCCCAATCCAGCCTCCACTGTCTAAGGGGCCGGGGGCCTGCAGCCACCCCTCAGCTTGTGGTCCAGCCCCCAGCCACACAGGAATCAGCCCCAGCTTTCCACTCTGCCTGTGGAATGGTAGGAAATGGAGATCATGCAGACCCTGTCCTGGACTGCCCCTTCTTCAGTCCATTGACCCTCCATCGTTTTCACATCATGGTCACCCAGCCCTGCCTTCTTCCGGCTGGGCTCGGCCCCACTTCTCCCTAACTCTGTACTCAGTCCTTCATCCTCGAAAGCAATTAGTCCAGGGAAAGGGGGCGCATGCAAACATCCTTGATGAAAATTTCTCATCATCTGAGGTTTCACTTGGGACTTTGACCAAAACAAGTACAGAAACAGGATGGGGGTGGGGGGGGGATTTTAATCAGGACTCAGTCACCATCATGTAGAGCAAAGATGCTGCCATTTTTTTGTGAAACTGGGCTGACCCACTCTGGACAGTGGGTGTCGGCAGGGCTGCTGGGAATACATAACTTGTTTCTATGACTTCTCCTTGACAGATGAGTGCATTTCTCTGCACTTACTCTCTTCCTCTCCTCTATCCTTCCCTTAAAACCAAACATCCCTTGGCCCACATTACAATGGTGCCCAGACTTTTATTTTTCTTAAGATTGTATTTATTTATTTGTCAGAGAGTGAGAGAGCAAGCGCGCATGCGCACGAGCAAGTGGGGGGAGGGGCAGAGGAAGATGCAAGCTCCATGCTGAGCAGGGAGCCCGATGCGGGGCTGATCCCAGGACCCTGAGATCATGACCTGAGCTGAAGGCAGACGCTTAACCGACTGGGCCACCCAGGTGTCCCATGCCCAGACTTTTTTTTAAAAGTCCAACATTCAAACTAAGTTTATGAGACAGATAAAATGGAACCTTACCTGCAACATAAAGGATTAGTTGCTTTACAGTGTGAATGACTACAGTTTCACTCATTCAACAAATGTTTGTTGCACACGTAAGTCCTACTACAGACACTAGGGAGATTAACTAGGCAGCTCCCCCAAGGGAGCTTAGATTCTAATGGAGCATCCTTTAGTTATACAGCTTTTACCATGGAGTTCCTCATCCTCAGTAATAAATTGGAGTAATGATTTCCTCTTTGCTACCTCACAAGGCAATATGCATATGAGATATTGAGAGAGAATTGTACATTGAAAGGACTGGTTCACAGAAACACAGTCGCCCTATAAATTGAGTTAATAATCATATGTATGTGTTTTGTACTTGTCTTTTTATATTTCCATGGAACATGTTTTTTTTTTTCCTTACTGCAGTTGGGTGAAAGAAAGTGGCAGCGTCCCCCAAAGCTATCCCATGTAAGCATGCCAACTGAGCACAGACAGTGCATTCACTAAGCAAACCCAGGTGTGTGTCCCTTTGCCACTCCCCACTCTGACCCCTAACTCATTCTATATAGGAAAGCTGGAGCTATTATGGCCAGGGGTGTTCCCCTAAGGACATGCGAGCACCTGAGTATCCTCAGTCGGAATGCTGTTCTCCAGTGGACAGCTCATTTCATTCCTTTCATTACTTCTTCATTACCTAATGAAAGACCTCCTTCTGCTCCCACAACACCACTGTCTGCTGGAGCCCAGGGGGCCCAAGACAGTACTGTTCCAATGCTACAGTTCTCGCCAAGGTGGGGAAAAGTCTCCCCCACTATGCTTGGCTCTTTGCTTTAATTTTCCGAAGGGTGGCCTGGCTCTTTCCATTTCACTACAGACCCCTCTGTTCGATAACTTTAAAAACGTTCCCCCAGGGCAAAATTGAAGGACATATAATACAACCCACTAACACCACCTTATAGCTCCCTCATGAAGCAGCTCTGAATTTGCACCCCATGCCTGAATCCTTCCCAGCCTCAGGGTACGTCTGCACCCCACCCCCAGGAGCAGTCAATACCAAGAGAGAAAGAGAGGCTGCCCACAGCCTTGCCCCCTACCTTCTTCATTCAATTTGGTCCTGACAATTGATTCTAAATCTTTCCTCCCTGTTCTCTCGGGAGGCCCACCATATTCCATCCATGTGTCCTACAATTCTTACCACAGAGATATAGAGTCAGTCTCCCAGGGGACACTTACTGTAAATATGTAGGTTAGACAAGTGGAAAGGATCTTAATTTAAGTTATTAATACAAATAAATAAAATAAGATAAATCAGAGTAAGAGAAAAATGGATTAATTAATAAAGTAACTCTGCCAGGTGGAACCACACACAAACTCAGAGCCCTTTCTCTAATCAAAACAACTAAAACATAAAAGTTAATGCCCTATGTTTGTTCTAAGGTGAGAAAGCTAGAATCTTTGACAGGAAAACACTTTAAGACAAAAAGAGAGGGCAAGAACGCCATCAAACCATCCTGGCTAGAGTATAATGCGCAAGGAAACCTCAGATCTTATCACTGGGTCTACATCATATGCGTGTGTAACAGAATGGAGAAAACTGCATTTCTCAGAACTCTTCTCAGGGAAAATACTAGATATGGTCAGAAAGAATATTCTAGAAGCTTCTCGAACGGAGCTATGGGCAGGGGTGGCAGGAGTCAGACCACTAAGGGCAACAACAAATGCTCAAGTGACAAAGGGTGAGGGTTCAACTACACTCTAAGGAGACAGGTTGTTGTCTAACTGGTCAGGTGTGCATTTTGGGGGCCAGAGTGTGATTGCTCAGGACAGTGAAGGGGAGGTGGAGACTGCAAGGAGGGGCCGCTGAGGAGAGGCAACTTTATAGACAGAGGAACAAAGATAAGAATCGCAGCAGGTCTCTCATCAGAGACTATGAAGCCTGGAAGAGAAAGGACTGATATATTTAAAATACTGAAAGATAAAAAAAAAAAAGTAACCCCAGAATTTCATACACAGTGGAATATTTTTCCAAAATGAAAGAGAAATTAAAAAAATTTCAAACACTACCTAAGAAAATAAAACATCAGTAGGTCTCTCTTATAAGAAATGTTAAAGCAAGTTCTCCAGGGAAAAAGAATATGATAACAAACAGAAATCAAAAGCTACACAAAAAATTAAAGTTAAATATAAAAAGTTATAATTAAAGTAAATATAAAAGATTTTTTTTATTTCTAATTACTATAGTAGATAAGTGACTGCCTAAGCCAGAATAGTAGTAAAGTATTGTAGGTTTAGAACATAAAAGTGAAATGGATGACAGTAGCTTAGAAGTCAGGAGGAAAGCACAGGGATTATACTGTTAGAAGAGAAAAAAATTAAATAAGGAACAGACAAAGCAAGGAAAGAACAAAACAAATAGAAAACAACTGGTGAGATTTTAAATTTTGATCCATATGAATGGTCTAAAAAATCAGATGAAAAGGCAGAGATTGACATGTGGGATAAAACAGTGAGATCTAACTATATATCTAACTATATGCTGTCTACAAGATAGCTGTTTACTTTTAACCAAGATATACATTGGTTAAAAGTAAAAGGATGGTAAAAGATATACTGCGTAAACACTCATCAAAAAAAGTATGGTGGCTAGATTAGCATCAGGCAAAGTAGATTTCAATACAATAAAGATCACCAGGGATAAAGAAGGATTAGTTATTTAGTGATAAAGGGGTCAATTCACCAAGAAGGCATAATCTAAATTTGTAAGCACCTAACAACAGAGCTTCCAAATACATGAGGCAAAAACCAATAGAACTGAAAGGAGAAGTAGATTAATACACAATTACAGTTGGAGGCTATAATTAAGTTATAAAACAAGTCAAAAGAAAATCAGTAAGGATATAACCAATCTAAACATCACTATCAGTGAACTTGACCTAACTGAATTTATAGAACACTCCACCCTACAACAGCAAATTTCGCATTCCTTTCAAGTGAGCACCAATCATTTACTAAGATAGACCATTGCGGGGGGGACATAAAACGAACCTCAACAATTTTAAAGACTTGAAATTATGCAATGCACGTTCTCTGGTCTAACTGGAGTTAAACTAGAAATTAATAACAAGAAGATACCTGGAAAACCCCCAAATATGTGAACATTGTCTGCTGGGAGTGTTCACTAGGTTGTTGCTGCTTGGTGTGAGATAGATCCCTCTTCTCTACCGCCTCACCAAAGTCCTTAGTAAAATCTGTGCAGTTTACTAATGCTTTAGCCCAGTAGGTGGCAGACTAGCACCCACAGGACAAATCTGACCCTTGGGCAGTTGCACTCTGGACTGTAAGCTAAGAATGCCTTTTAAAATTGTAAAGTGTTTTGAAGGAAGAGAAGAGGGAGGAGGGGGAGGGGAGGGAGGAAGAGAACAAGGAAGACCAGGGGGACGAGGAGTCCAAGAGGAGGAACAGCAGCAGCCTAAAACAGTCTAAAATATTTGCCAACCTGTCCTTTAACCTCATAAAATGAGTTGAGAAGTGTTTTCTCTCCTGTTTTCCCAAAAAGTTTGTGACACATTGGTATTATTTTTTTTCTTGACCTGTTTACCAGAAAAGCCTGGAGTTGGGGTATTCTTCGTGGGAAGGTTTTGAGTTATAAATGCAATTTCTTTCATAGATACAGAGCTATTCATGTTTTTATTTCTTCCTTTGTCAGCTTTGATAATTCATCCCTCTCTGTTCAAGTTTCCATCTGCTATCATTTTCCTTCAATTTGAAGGATTTCTTTTAACATTTCACATAGCACATTATGCCAGTGTTGAGTTCTCTCAACTTTGAGGGTTTTTTGTTTTGTTTTTAAAAAAAAAAATTTTTTTTTAAGAGAAAAAGAGCATGAGCAGGGGAGGAGTAGAGAGAGAGGGAGAAGCAGACTCTCCATGAGCAGGGAGCCCGATATGGGGCTCGATCCCAGAACCCCGATATCATGACCTGAGCCAAAGGCAGATGCTTAACTGACTGAGCCACCCAGGCACCCCTGGGTTATTTTGTTTTGGTTTGGTTTTTTTTGTTTGTTTTTTAATGCCTTTGTTTTCATTTCATTTGAAGGATTTTGAATAACCTTTTCATTTTGGAGGCTATTTTTTCGCTAAATAAGGAATTTTAGGTTGACATCTTTCTTCTTATAGAACTTGAAAAATCCCTCTTCTGGCTTTCACTCTTTCTGATGAGAAGTCAGTGTTCGTTCCTATTTTTGGTTTCTGTATGTAATGTGTCTTTCTCTTCTTGCTGCTTTTATGATTTTTCTCTTCATGATTAGATTGTAGCAATGATATGATGTGTCTTGGTGTGGTTTTCTTTGTGTTTATACAGCTTGGGGTTTGTTGAGATTCTTGGATATTTGAATTTTTAGCTTCCATCAAATTTGGACATTTTTCAGACATTTTTTTTTCCCAATATGTTTCTGCCACATTCACTCTTTTCTTTCTTTCTGGAACTCTAATTAGATAAATATTAGACTCCTGATATTATTCCCACAGGGCACTGAGTCTCTGGGGGCTTCAGATGGGAAAGTTGCTATGTTTGCACATTCATAGATATTTTCTTCTGCAATTTCTAGTTTATGTGCTGCTGAGTCCATTTAGTAAATTTTTACCTCTGGGTATTGTATTTTTCAGTTCTAGAAAATTTAATACTTTGGTTCATTTTCAGATTTTATATTTCTTTTCTCACCATATTCATATTTTCCTTTTAATCCCTGAACATCTTTATAATAGTTCTTTTAATAGTTCTTTGTATGCTAATTCAATAATCTTTGCCATTTATAGATCTAGTTCTTATCATTGATTTTCTCTTGGGTATGGGTAATGTCTTCCTTCCTCTTTGCATGCTAGTAAGTTTTTATTGGATGCTGCTGGACAATGTGAATGTTACATCGTTGAGTGGCTGCATTTTGTTCTTTCTTTGAAGATTATTGAGACGGGGGGCAGATAGTTGACTTAATTAAAGATAATCTAAAAGCTTTCAAGGTTTGTTTTTGTGCTTTGTTAGGGTGGATCTAGGGCAGTGGTTCTAAATTTGTACACCTTTCCCCCACACCTATCCCCAGGATATTGGCAATGTCTAGAAACAGTTTTGGTTATCACAACCAGGAAAGTGCTACTGGCTTCTAATGGTTAGAGGCCAGAGATGCTGTTCAATATTGTAAGATACACAGGAAAGTCCCCGAAAACAAGAATTATCCTTCCCAAAAATATCAATGGTACCAAGAATGAAAAACCCTGATCTGGATTACCTTTACTCTAGGGCCAGTGTTACCCAACTACTAAGATACCTACTTAATGCCTCAGATAGTAAATGTCTCTCCATTCTCCAGTCTGGCTGGTTGGAACTCGAACATCTTTCAACCTGATGTGAGCTCTGGACATTGTTCAGCTTACAGCTTCCTGGTAGTTGTTTTTCCAATAGTTGGCCCTTGCCTGGCTTAGGAGAGTCTTACCCCACGCATGCACAGGTAGTATTTACCCAAAACTCAAGAGAACCCTATGTGAACTGCTGGAGTTCTTTCTCTGCATAGCTTCCTCCTTGCTAGTACTCTGTCCCACGAACACCAGCTGCCTTAGCCTCCCGGACCTCTACTGTCTGGCATTTCAATTCAACGAGCCCTGCAGACTGTGTGTGGATTGCCCCCCGTCCCTGTGCTGGGTCTGTAAAGGGTATTAGGCAGAAAGCTTCGGGAATCAAAGAGTTCTCCATGTGTATCTCCCATTTCTGCACGTCTTGCGAGCCAAGGCACTAACTTCTTTGTTCCTGACTATCTTTTCAAACATGATGGTACAATGAACAGCCTTGAAAATTAAAGATAGTGTCTCCCTGTGGATCAAAGGGCAGGTTTGTGTACTGTCCAATGTTATAAAGGTAATGTCTCCCTGCAAAGCAAAAGTTAAGCAGGCTTGGGGCGCTTGGGTGGCTCAGTTGGTTAAACGACTGCCTTCAGCTCAGGTCATGATCTCAGGGTCCTGGGATCAAGCCCCGCATCGGGCTCCCTGCTCCGCGGGAAGCCTGCTTCTCCCTCTGACCCTCCCCCTGCTTGTGTTCCCTCTCTCGCTGTCTCTCTCTCTCTGTCAATTAAATAAATAAATAAAATCTTAAAAAAAAAAAGTTAAGTAGGCTTACTGCCCATTATAAATGATTCTGGTTCCCTAAGCTCAGTGTTCCTCCTCTGTAATGTAACCCACTGCCTGTGCTTCTGTCACCTGGACCTCTTCACATTGCCCTGTGGGAACTGGGACTCAAGAAACCAGTGCAAATGCAGATGCTCTGGCCACTGGTATTGCTGTGAGTAATAAAGTCTTTTGTCTTCGATCTGGGAGTCTTATGTCTTCTGCCAGCATCCATGAAAGAGCAGCAAGCTAACTTGTTAACTTGTAAGTAGAATTTCAGCCTCCTTCACGGTTCTTAACATACCCATTCTATACTAGGCACTATAGTAGGCTCTGATCACAAGAAGTGAACCACACACCAAAAAAACCCATAATCTGCCCTTCTGCAGTCTATAGTCTGGAGCAACAAAGATTTTAAAAGACAAACATAATTTTTATGGGCGCCTGGGTGGCTCAGTTGGTTAAGCGGCTGCCTTCGGCTCAGGTCATGATCCTGGAGTGCCAGGATCGAGTCCCACATGGGGCTCCCTGCTCAGCAGGGAGTCTGCTTCTTCCTCTGACCCTCTTCCCTCTCGTGCTATCTCTCATTCTCTCTCTCTCAAATAAATAAAATCTTTAAAAAAAAGACAAACATAATTTTTAAATGGCAATAAGTATCAAAAAAGAAATCAAGAAGTTACAACAAGAGAATGACAAGGGGGACGATTTTAAATGAAATGGTTAAGGGAGGCCTCTCTGAACAGGAGATACTTAAATTGAGCCTGAAGGATGAGAAAAGAAGCAGACATAGGATGAGCAGAAAAAGAGATTGCCAGGCAGAAGGAACGGCATCTACAATGGTCTCCTGAAGCAAAACAGAGTTTGGCACATTTGAAGACTTGAAAGAAAACCAACACCGGTAAAGCAGAGTGAGCCATAGGCATGTGTGGTGTGCTAGGTGAGGATGGAAAGATAGTCAGGGTCTAAATCAGAGGTTCTAAACCCTGACTCTACTTCTGCATCTACTTTAGGAATTTGTAAAAATGTCCAGGCCTCAGACTTCATCCCATATGAATTAAATCGGAACGTGTAAAGTGGAGCTCAGCCACCAATCACTTAAAAAATACTCCCAGGTAATTCTAATGTGAGGATGGGGTTGACGACCACAGATCTGGACCCTGCAGATCCTTATAGAAGTTTGGGTTTTACTGAGGAGTTTGGGCTTGAATCAAAGAGTAATAAAAAAAAATTTAATAAAAGCTAGTAGCCATTTCCGCGCTCGAGTCACTGCGCGCCGGCGGGCTGCAGAAGCTGGTATGTCGACTGTCCTGCAGAGCATCGAGCGGCTGTCTAGTCAGGTGGTGCACATCCTGGGCTGTAACCCGGGACCCATGACCCTGCAGGGCACCAACACCTACTTGGTAGGGATCGGCACCAGGAGAATCCTCATTGACACTGGAGAACCAGCAATTCCAGAATATATCAGCTGTTTAAAGCAGGCTCTGACTGAATTTAACGCAACAATCCAGGAAATCATAGTGACTCATTGGCACCGTGATCATACTGGGGGCATAGGAGATATTTGTAAAAACATCAATAATGACACTGCATATTGCATTAAAAAACTCCCACGGAATCCTCCGAGAGAAGAAATTATAGGAGATGGAAAGCAACAGTATGTTTATCTGGAAGATGGAGATGTGATTAAAACTGAAGGTGCCACTCTCAGAGTTATACACACACCTGGCCACACTGATGATCATATGGCTCTACTTTTAGAAGAGGAGAATGCAGTCTTTTCTGGAGATTGCATCCTAGCGGAAGGAACAACTATATTTGAAGACCTCTATGATTATATGAACTCCCTAAAAGAGCTATTGAAACTCAAAGATGATATTATATATCCAGGACATGGTCCAGTAATTCATAATGCTGAAGCTAAAATTCTAGAATACATTGCTCACAGAAATATCCGAGAACAGCAAATTCTTACACTGTTTCGTGATAATTTTGAAAAATCATTTACAGCAATGGAGCTTGTAAAAAACATTTATAAGAATACTCCTGAGCATTTATATAAAATGGCTGAACATAATGTCTTGCTGCATTTGAAAAAATTTTAAAAAGAAAGAAAAATATTTAGCAACACGGATCCTGAGAAGAAATGGAAAGCTAATCTTTAGTTTCAGATTAATGAAAGCTTTTGTTGGTTTGTTTTATTTTTAGAGAATGGTATGTTTTCTTAACTAGAATTATTTATAGGGAATATAGAGTATAGAACATTGAAAATAATCCTAAATATACTTTAAAATAATGTCTTATTCCTTCTAAAATATATATTATATTTTACATGTATAATATAGCTTGCTTATCTAATCTGAGTGTTATAACATTTTACCAAAAATTCAGAATCCAACAGTTTATCCATGTTCAACAGATTTATGGTTACTTTAAAAATAATAAAATTTATATAAGTTAAAAAAAATAAAAAATAAACACTGAAGGGATTTAAGCATAGAAAAGACATTTGATTTGAATTATTTTTAAAAAGATCTCTGGCTGATGTGAGAAGAACAGATTAAAGGAAATCAGTAGTTGGAGCAAGGAGATAAATTGGGAAGTTACTGAAATTGACCAGGCAAGAGGTTAGAGGCTGGGGCTAGGGTGTGGCCATGAAAAGAATATTGGAAATACTGGGAATCCAGGCCAGATGAATAGAATGGGGCCAGAACATGAGGGCTGTGCCTCAGGACCTTTGTAGATACTGCTCCTTCTGCCTGCAAGGCTCTTTCCCTTGCTCATCCTATGTCTCCTCATCATTTAGGCTCAGTCTAAAAAATACCAGGTTGGGATGCTTGGCTGGCTCAGTTGGAAGAGCATGCGACTCTTTTTTTTTTTTTTAAGATTTTTTATTTATTCATTTGTCAGAGAGAGAGAGCACAAGCAGAGGGAGAAGCAGGCTCCCTGCTGAGCAAGGAGTCCGATACGGGACTCAATCCCAGGACCCCGGGATCATGACCTGAGCCGAAGGCAGACGCTTAACCGACTGAGCCACCCAGGCGTCCCGAGCATGCGACTCTTGATCTCGGCATCATGAGTATGAGCCCCACATTGGGTGTAGAGATTACTAAAAATAAATAAACTTTAAAATTTTTTTAAAAATTTTTTAAAAATAAAAAAATACCAGGTTAAGGAAAATTGACTTAATTCTGTGGGTATCAGAGGAAGGGAAAGGTATTTAAAAATCATGAATCAGGATTGTGTCCAGATGAGCATGACAAAAAACATGACTTGCAGTGGCTTAAACAGAGACTTATTATATATTTTTTTCATATAAGCAAGGAAGGAGTAGCATTTGTTCAGCTACTCAGTGAGGTCAGGAGCAACAGCTTGGTTTCTCCCTCATGGTTGCAAAGTGGCTGCTGCAGCTCCTTTGTAACCACATTCATGAAGCAGTAAGGAGGGAGGACAAGTGGCACCAACCACAATTTTCTCTTTTAACAGGCAATGACAAACTTTCCCAGAAATAACTTCCACTCACTTCTTGCTGGTTATAACTGTGACTCCCTTACCTGAAGGGAGAGTAGAAAAGAAAGGATTTCATTTTTTTCCAGATTTTATCAAGCAAGGCAACAAGAACTGCTGAGTTTAGTTCTTGAGCTAAAGAATAATAGCATCAAAGAGGTGTTTTAGGAAAGTACAGCTTGGGGACCATGGAAAAGTGGAAAGGAAAGAACTAGAAATGGGAAGAAGTTAAGAGGTTCCTGCGGTCAGTCAGTGGGATGAAGATCTGGATTAGAATGAAGACAGGAGAAATAATAAAGGGCTTCATGTAAACAGCATGTCTACTCACAGCCATAGGCATAGGTACATGTGTTTCTGTGCTTTCACTTAAATGTGTATCACTTTTTGCAAAGTTAAAGAAATTTATGTAAATAGATGTTCATTTCTGTGTATTACCTTTGTTTTTCTCTGCGTCTATGACTGTGTCATTTATTCATTCATTCAGCAAATACTTCCCGAGCCTCAGCTTTGTGCTTAAAGCAACGTGCCAGGCACTATGGGGAACACAGATATGAGTCAAGCACAAGTCAAGTGCCCTTGAGGAGCTTACAGACTAGGAAAGGAGAAAACACGTGTCCCCTTAGCTAAAATGCAAGTCGGTGAAACGATAAATATCATAAAATTATGAAAGTCCAGAAGAGGAAGTCATTACCTTAGCTAGAGAGGTAAGGAAGGAAGGTGGCATTTGAACTTGGCCTTAAAGAATTAATAGAGGGGTGAGGAATGTAGGCAGGAGGCAAGTGACAATCAATTGGCTAGAAAGGGCAGTGAATAATAAACCTGAAAGAAAGCTGATGGGAAGAATTCAGATTTTATTTTGTAGACTAGCAAGTACAGTTGATCCTCGAATGACACAGTTTTGAACTGTGCGGGCCCACTTACGGGTGGATTTTTTTTCTATAAATACAGTACAGTATGGTAAGTGTATTTTCTCTTCTTTGATTTTCTTAATAACATTTTTCTTTTCTCTAGCTTACTTTATTGTAAGAATACTATATATATATATATATGTACATATAACATAACCAAAAATGTGTTCATTGACCGTTTATGTTAATGGTAAAACTTCTAGTCAACAGTAGGCTATTAGTAAGTTAAGATTTTGGGAAATCAAAAGTAATATGCAGATTTTCAACTGTGCGGGGGTAGGAGCCCCTAACCGCCCCCCACTCCCACCCGGCAATGTTCAAGGGTCAACTGTATTGATTCGAGTCCTACCAAGGGTAAAGTACTACGCCAGATCCTGAATTTCTACCTGTGATTACATGTCTATGTTTCCATATATATTTTTTGTGAACATGTATATGTTTTAGGATGTACACAGCAGTGTTGCCCTCTGTTTTAATAGTCCCATTTCTTTGCGCATTTACACCTAACCCTGTCTATGTGTCACATGTGGCCAGCAGATGGCGCCATAAAATCATAACTAGCAGGGACCATTCTGCCTCTTCCAGTCAAGTAGCATCTCAGACCCCATCAGGCCATGCATGGAGAGATCCCAGGGCATTCTAGGGCCTTTATCTGTTTCCATCATTAGCATTATTCACCATTGTGTTTCCATGTCTAGTAGGGAACCTGGCAAACTGAAATAATAAATATGTATGGAATGAATTGGTGAAATGCTAACGTGCTCCATGGGAGACCTGGGAGATGGAGGGAAAGCAGAGAAGTACAGAGGTAGTGGTGGGGATGTCAGCCACGCTCATCGAAGTCCCAGAGGGGTCCAGAGCGGGATTCGTGATAAAATAGTAAACTCGGGGGCGCCTGGGTGGCTCAGATGGTTAAGCGTCTGCCTTCGGCTCAGGTCATGATCCCAGGGTCCTGGAATCGAGTCCCGCATCGGGCTCCCTGCCCCTTGGGAGCCTGCTTCTCCCTCTGCTTCTCTCTCTCTCTCTCTCTCTCTCCCTCTGTCTCTCATGAATAAATAAATAAAATATTTTAAAAAAAAATAAAATAAAATAGTAAACTCGGCCATTGCTGCCACCCGCAAGACTTCCCCTCAGAATGTGGCGTCTGACTCTGATTCTTTCCTTCTGCTTTTATTGAGTGCCCAGTGAGTACGAGGACCTGTGAGAAATACCACCTCTGCTCTCTAGGTGTTCACAGTCTAGGAAGATAAAGTTTATTTTAAAAAACACAACAACCAGGGGTGCCTGGCTGGCTCAGTAAGCAGAGCGTGTCACTCCTGATCTCAGGAACTTGAGTGAGTTTAAGCCTCACGTTGAGCATAGAGCTCACTTAAAAACCACAACAACCAGGGGCACCGGGGTGGCTCAGTTGGTTAAGCGACTGCCTTCGGCTCAGGTCATGATCCCAGGGTCCTGGGATCGAGCCCCACATCTGGCTTCTTGCTCAGGGGGGAGACTGTTTCTCCCTCTACCTGCTACTCCACCCGCTTGTGCTGTCAAATAAATAAATAAAAATTCTTTAAAAAAAAAAACCACACACACACACAACAACCAATACAATTCTCTCTGCCTATTGCTGAGAAATTTCCTTCCCATCCCACGTGAGAAGTGCTCTGTTAAGGAGAAAGCCACAGAGCCAGCAGAAGGTCCGGCTGGGTCTATTCAGAGAACTTTTGGCCCCAGAGACCTCTGCCGAGTGCCCCTCTGGCCCCTAACACCTCCTCCCAGACCCCGCTCCACCCCAGCTGCTTCAGGAGACTATCTCTCCCTCAGATCTGGGCTACCCCAAGGTCTTGCCCTTTTTAGGTACCAAACCTGCGCCCTCTCCTCCTCACCCTCCCCGTGCTAGCAGGAGAAGGAAGGGCTCTGATTGCCCACAGTGATTACTGCCCTGGCCCTTTCACACAGGAACACAGAAACCACCTTCCATACTCACTTTGCTCTCATAGGAGAACTGAGGCTCAGACTTCTACAGCAAAAACCTTTGACCGACAAAGATCTACTCGATGGAACCAATTTCAGGTCAGTTGCACATATGAGGGGCTGGGGATATAAAGCACTTTAACGGTCTGGTTGACTTATCATGCATGGGTCTGGCTGCTTCCCCTTCTCTCCCCCGTCCCCCCCCCCCCCCGCCTTGCTTCTTTCTGAGCGGCCAGCAGCATGATTTGTCATGCCATTGCTGGTCAAGGGCTCCTCATGGCCCTCTGAGAAATCTCACAGACCTGTGTCTGACATTCAGGACCCTCTACAAAGTCCAGGACCCACCTCCTATTCCAGCCATTTCTCTTGTTACTCCTTTGTACCCACTTTTGCCCTATGCTCTCAGTACCTTGGATGTGCTTGCACTTGATCTCTCCCGCACCTTTGCTGATGTATGACCTTCCCTGCCCTGGAAGGTCCTCCATCCCCATCTCTACATGGCAAATGCCCACTTGCCTTTCAAGGCCCTCTCAAAAGCCAACTTCTTCCGAAGGCTTTTATACTCTGCCCCAACCTGGTGTGGTCCTCCCTCCTCTCTTGGCAGCCATTAACTGTCGGCTTCATTCTCTTAACGCTCTCTTATGTGATCCCAACTCCTTCGATTCAGGTCTAACTCCTGCAACGGAAAAGCTGTCTTTGATTCACTCGATACCTAGCAACTTGTCTGACCCGTAGTAGGTCTTCAATCAATGCAGAGGCGGTGAGACAGGCAAGGGTGTTTGCTGTAGTTCAGGGCTATGAGATACGGGCCCAAGGAACCGTGAGCTCTAAGGGACACACGATATGGATGCTCTTTCCATGAGGAGATGAAAGTAACACTGAACACCTGTTAGGTGCCTTCTGGCCCCAACCCATGTCCATCAGGCTCCTGGCCTCCTCGATCCTCAAGGACATGCCACTTCAAAAATTATCTCCCCTTCTTCCCACCGCCACGCCTATCTCCCTTTCTCTTCCTTCCTTCCTTCCTCTACTGAACCCTAGGGCTCCTGCCCACAAAACCCTGGGGAGAAAATAGAAGGGCTTAGGAACCCATCCCCTTCTGAGCACGGAGATGAGGAAGTGATGATCAGAGGTCACTGTCTTGGTCTATTCCCGTTTCTGGAGCAAAGATGCCAAAATTTGTTCCTTTTTCTTGTGAAAAATGTAGGGGTTTTGACTTCCAAAATTCCCAGAACCAATACTGTCCCTGTGAGCTGTCTGTGTTTCTGTCTGCCTGAGTCTTTATAAAGGGTCTGCCAAGGCTTCCTAAGCCTGCACCTCATGGATGAGTGTCCAGGGTCAGCCTTGGAAATGGCACCTCATCTCCTATCCCTCCCCAGTTCTGCCGCCACCCACCAGGCCCGCCTGAGGAGGGGCAAGTTCATTAGGCAGGCCTGTCTCTGGCTCCTATTCTCTCCCAGGGACTCGCAGCAGAGTCCCTCCCCACGCCTGTGTCTGGCTTCTCAGAAGCCCCTGGAGAGGGTGGAAATTTAAGCTGTAACGTGGACTCGGAAGCAATGTGGGTCAGTTTGGGAAACTGTCACTGCCCTGCTTCCAAGCTTGAAGCCATCCCATTCCAGGGGCAAGTCAAGTCACCACCATCACCGCTCCCAGCCTTGGGCCAGGGCATCACCTTCTGTGCTGTAGACCTCTGAAAAGGTGGACAGCACTGCTCAATGTGGAATCAGACTCTCCTGAGCCAGAAGCAGAGAAATGAGGAGGGCCAGCATGGGAAGTATTGGATGCGGAGATTGGGAAGGGTAGGAGACAGAAACACGCACATCTCCAACAAAGCCAAACCCAGAGGCTAAAGCCAGGGTAAGAAAGAGTGAGTGGGCCCCTGGGTGGGATCAGGCCTCATTGGGCTCCCTGCTCAGCAGGGAGTCTGCTTTTCCCTCTCCCTCTGCCCCTCCCCCTGTTCGTGCTCTCTCTCTTGTTCTCTCTCTCTCTCAAAAAAAGAATGAGAATGGGCATTAGGATAAAGGTTTGGATCACCTTGTGAAGGTCAGAGTAGTTTTGGGTAAGTAATGGTGTCAGGCCCTCTGGACTGGGCCCACCTGGAGGTTGCAGGTAAGAGATGCCAGAGCAGGGCCTAGATAGTAGGTTCTCTCTCTATATGCAGCAAGCAAAGATTAGAGCTTTCTAGCAGGATCCTTATCTCGCCTGCTTTTCCTTTGATCTCTGCTGTCTGTACCTGCGCACCCAATTCCTTCCTCCTTCTCTCATTCATTCACTCACTCAACAAACATTTAAAGTGTCTTTCCTGTAAGGCAAGCACCATACTAGACAGTGAGTCCACAAAGATAAATAAGATTCGATCAATCTTCGACCTTGTGGAGCTGTTATCAAACTGGGAGCATATATTTATTAACAAATTGGTCACAATCCCGTGTGAAAGGGGAAATAAGGCAGGCAGTGAAAGCAGATTGAGGGAGGAGAATATAGTGGAGGGTCAAGAAAGCACTCACAAAGATATTTGAGCTGAAAGTCCAAGTGGGACTCGCCACCCAGAGAAAGGAAGTGTGGATCTTCCTGGAGAGTGTAGTAAGCGCTCAAGTCCTGGGGGGAGGGGGGGTGAGTTTCCAGTAAGGGGGCAAATGCCATTCTTGATTGGACAGATCCCGAGTCAACCAGACCCTGCTCAAGACCCCAGGGGCTACGCTCCTAGCAGAGGTTACCTGGACCCCAACCTAAGGTCCTCCATCCATAGCCTCCCCTCCCCCTCCCCCAGTTACGTTTTGGTCCTGTCCAGGGGAAGCATGGGAGCTATCCCAGACTAGGCTGACCCCAAGAATGACTCCACACTCTGGAACAGTCTGAGACGGAGACAGCCTCATTCCTCGGGTCAATTCACTGCTCAGGCCGTCTCTACTAAGCCTGCACCCCACCTCCAGCTCCTCATACTATACCACTCAGGGGCCCGCCTGCTCCTGCGGGGTCAGCCTCTCCCTTCAACCCAACTCCTGCCCTGCTCCCAAGGCCTGTAGTAAAGAAAGGCCCGCTCAGCAAAGCCACAGAAAGCCAGGGCCTAGAACATTTGGAGATACCGGGCCAGGGCCTTCCCAAAGTGTAGGCTGGGACTTGCAGAGGCCTCACTGAGCAGAGCTTCAGCATGTCCCTTCGCAGGGGCCCACGCCTGCGGTGTGTGTTGTGCGCTACAAGTCACCCCAGAGGCTGGGGGCCCGCTGCCTGATCAGCACGGGTGCAGTACCCCTCCCCACAAGCCCCCACCCCCCGACAACCTGAGCCAGGGACAGGTTGAGGGGGCAGGAGGCTGGGCCTGGCCCAATGCCCGCGCGGGTTCTCGAGCTCCCGGAGCGCTCCCAGTGACGGGGGCCCCGCCTGGGGCCCCCTGGGCTGGAAGCCGGGCCGCCCCCGCCAGCGCCCCGCAGCGCCTGCGCACGCTCTCTCGGGCGCCCGCCCCGCCCCGCCCCTGGCCCGAGCGAGGCGCCGCGGGAGGAATTCCAGCCATTTCCTCTGCGCCGCGCGGTATGTGGCCTGCGCGCTGCCCGACCGCAGCGCGGGCCGGGAGGTGGGGGCCGGGCGGCGCGGGCCGGTCACCAGCCGCGTCTGGCAGCTGCCCGGGCCTCGCTGGCCCGCTTGGGATTCCCGGCCAGCCGCCCCTCGTCCCGGGCCACCAAACCGGCCTTTCCAGCGGCCCGGGCCTGTGCGGCGCCCCCGGGCTCGGCTCCTCCCCGCGCCGCCGCCGCCCGCTCCTGCTCCCCGCCCCGCGCGGCCGCCCTCCCGCCTCCTGTGTCCCCGCTGCGCCCCCTCCCCGGCCGCCGCGGACCCTCGGGGGTCCCCCAGAATCCGAGTTTGAAACTGAAGTTCGCACTTGCTGCGTCACCTTCAGGCAAGTCCCTTAGCCTTTCTAAGCCTCAGTTTTGCCATCTGTGAAATGGTGACCCTAAGAATAGTGCAGCCTCATTTGTGCCGCCCTGGGGTTAAAGGAGGAAAATGACTGCTGGACAAATATCAACAAAAAAAAAAAATGGTTTTTGTTTTCCCTAGGTATCCATACTGTCCTTAGTTTTCCTAGATCTTCCTACCCACCCTGCCCATGGCCTCTTCCAGTCTAATTTGCCACGGGAGCAGTCAGGGCTGGCTTTACAGGTAGGCATAGTAGACGGCTGCCTCCCAGCCCAGCCTGCTCAAGACTGCTCCCTTATGTATGTACCGAATGCCGGAAGGTCCAAAGGTAGAGTCTTCCTATGGATTATTTGTCCTCCGGCTTCTTGAAAAGCCAAAAGACAGCTATCGACTTTTTTTTTTTTTTTTTTTTAATGTAGTCTGAGAGCAGCCAGACACATACCGATTAGGGAAAGATGAAGAGGAGGACCTGGACGTTGGGTCTGCAAACTTGGACTCTAGTTTTGCTGTTCTGGAAGAGAGGATGGGCCACCACGTGCTCTCTGGGCTCCTCTTTCAAAGTGCAGATCCCCAGAGAGAGAGAACATTCTTTCAGGCTTTAACCCTTTGGAGGAGCAGCCAGGAAACAGAGAGCCACAGCCCTGGGGAACTGGGAGGGTGGGGTACGCTTCCTCCACCACCCACACCTGCCTCACCCACGCCCACAGCTGCCATAAATAGAACACTAGGTGGTGTTGGAAAGCCCCGGGTTTAGCCAAGCCTGATCACCGACTGCTCTGCAGACACAGCACGAAAGAGCATTCTGCCTTGGTGTTCCCCCAGATGGCCCCTTGTTTTGATTTTATAACTTTCATTCCAGCCAGAGTCCCAAGGCCGGGAATCAGCCCTTGCAGCAAGATGTGCCCCCCTCATTCCCCACACATGCTACAGCCACAGACTGCATAAATCCAGGTAGAGACAGGTCCAGAAACACAGGTGCTATAAATATCCTAGTCCAGCCAGGAGACTGAGCTCTCAGGCAGCCCCCTTCCCACCCACCCTTCTCTGAGCCTGGCACTTCCAGGCCCCAGCCTTGCTGCAGCCTGGTCTACCTCAGCGGGAGGGGTGGACTTCATCCGTATCAGAGGCCTGTTTCCCCTTTCTGTCTCTAACGTCCCCTGAACTCCCCAACCTAAGGGTTTTCCCTCTACTTAGGATACCTCTCCCTAACTCCCAACTGTAGGTGCTTCCTCTCTCCCCTGGTATTTTTAGAAGGCTTCTCCCATAAAACCCCCATGCTGAGGCCAGTCTTCAAGAAAGGCTGACTCCTCTTTCAAGATGGATGAGATTGCTGCCTTTGGCTGGAAGGCGGCAACCTCAAGCAGATTTTACAATTTACAGTTTGATTCTAAATTTTTGGTAGCACTTTTTGTGCGGGGAAGAAACAGGCTGGAGGCAGAGTAGATCTAAAAGAGGGGAAAGGAGAGGCTAGGAGCCTGTGCAATGAGAGGATTAAAGTCCCACTAGAAAAGAGAATTGCTTTCCCAGCAGGCTGGTTCCCAAGAGTTTAGTGGGATGTTCTAAGCCAGTCTTCTGGGCCTGGGACTCCGTGGGGTGCAGCTCACTGAAGCAGAGCCTGTTGGGCAGCAAGAGACTCCAAGGGGGGGGCGGTTACTAAAGTTCTACCACCTGCGGCTAAGGGACTCAGACACCAAAAAAAATATCCCCAGGAAACTCAAAGGCCCGATGGCTTGGAGAGAGGGGAGCAGGTTCGAAGATGATGAGGGAAACAGACCCGAACTACCTGTTTTTACATGTGTCTGTAAAAAGAAACTTTAACTAGTTAACTGCCCATGTTAACACATGGTAGGTAATCCTTCTAAAAATGTGGTCACATTCCTCTTCCAATGTGGGAGCATACTCTTCAGTCACTGTTCTAAGGGAGCACTTTGCCACCTCTATCTCAACGAATCCTGTGTCTGTAGAAGGTACTATCAACTCTTTACTGTGGAGGAAGCAGCTACCCAGCCAGCACAAGAGAGGTGTGAATCCAGGGATCTGACTCTAGTAGTCACAACTTGAACTTCTGCTGTGGGATAACCAACTCTGACGGTCTCTCTGACCAGAAATGGAAGCAACTCCACCACAGTCCTTAACTGCCTTTCACAGCGAGGGAGCTGTTTCTGCAGCAGCAACCTAGCAGACCTGAGTGATTGCAGCCTCGTTGAACTTGATGGCTCCCCTGAGCGGCCCAGGCAACCATCTCCAAGACCCCAATGTATAGAGGAAAAGCCTGTCCGTAGGAGCAGGATTCTAAATGGACTGGATGCAAGTCCCTGACTTGCTGACCCTCATCTCCCTCACTGAAGTGCAAATATTCACTAAAGAGGTAACTAGCGAACCTGCCTAGTCACATACCAGTGTGGACATTTTACCATACTTAAAGTATGAGGGAGATTCATTGTGGTGACCTAAGGTGAAGGTAGAGAAAGCGGGGCTCCCCCAGACAAGGTGTCAGGCCAGAGCAGAGCAGAGATTTCTGGGGTCCTAGAGGACCACAGGGTGAGAAATTGGGTGTTCAAACAGCTGTTACGGATGTGTAACAAAAACATCACCTGGTTACCAGGAGCTCATCCTTTCTCCTAACTCTGCAAACCCCAAGTTTTTATTAGCCTCCTGGGCTGCCTTCCCCAATCCTCCTTCTGGAAGTGCCAGAAGCAAACCCTGGAGATGATTAGAGGGCCGCCGACTCAGGCTGTGAGCGAGCCCAAAGGAATGGGTCTGGCTTTTGACCAAGATAGAGCTAAGCCCAGAAGAGAGCTGAATGAAGGCGAGGACCAAGTGATTAACTGGGGCCTGGACAGCCAGGGACTGAAGCACGATCTCATTCACCAAGATGGTGAGCAGATGTGTTCTCTGAAACGTGGACCACATGAGGGAAAACCATCTTCCCTGGATTTGGAAGCTCTTCTTGCCGAAGCAGTGTATTGTGCAGGCAGAGAGGGAAGAGGCTTCATATGGAGATGTGAGAATGGATGACACAGCTTTAGGTGGACTGACAGACCTCGAGGCTGCCCTGCCCTTCCCGAAATGCCCATCTGGGAGGTTGGCAGCTCCATGACTGTTAGAACTCAGACCTATTTGGGGGCAGCAGCCCATGTGACAAGTGTCAGCCCAAGCCCTGGATGTGTACTCTGGGATGGGGAGAGGGATGGATGTGATGAAGTACTTTTAGGGCTTTTAGGGAAACAGGAAGTTCTGGAATCGGAATTCCTTCAAAACCAGTGGACAATATGGCAGTCAGAATTGTCGTAACTGCTGGGTGCAGCCTTTGGAGAAGGTGAAAAATTACAGAGGGTGGGGGTGGTTGCCAGGCTGGGTCAGGGGCACACTCTATTCAGAGAGCTTCCCTAACCTTCCTCCATCATCAGGAGCCCCTGAAATTCCTCCTGAACCCCAACACTCAGTCTTGCCACCATCATCCACTTTTCATCCAATGGGATTAATCTCAATGTGTCCTTGTCCCTGTTTGTGTCAATTCTACAATCTCCCTGGCTCCCAAGTCACCTTGTCTCAGGCCTCTGATCCCCATGAGGCCCGGTCTTTCCCCTATTCTATGGCCTTCTTCTATCCTCCCTAACTCCTGAAATTCTTCCTCTGTGACCTCTAGAGTTCATAATCTGTCTTGGGGCACATCGGTGACTCAGTAGGTTAGGTGGCTGCCTTCGGCTCAGGTCACGATCCCAGGGTCCTGGGATCGAGCCCTGTGTTGGGCTCCCTCCTCAGTGGGAAGCCTGCTTCTCTCTCTGCCCCCGCCTCCTGCTCTGCTCTCTCTCATTCTCTCTCTCTCAAATAAATAAATAAAATCTTAAAAAGACAAACAAACAAAAAACCCAAACACTACTGTTTTCTCCTGACCCCCAGGGATCATATTTCAATTTATTTTAGATCCTGGTTCACTCTCACTCTTTCCAGCACTGTCTTAACTATTGGTGATTGCCACACACACACAGATGACCCTTCCAACACCCAGACCACTCAGTCCCTTAACACCTCTCCTCCAATAATTTTCCATGATTGTGATTGTTGTGATAACCCACAGCTACAAGCCCTCCATAATCTCAGTTTCACACAGCCCACTCACTGACCCCAACCTTCTGCTTTTCCAGCTCACTTCCTTGCCTGATCCCAACCATCCTTTGACCCCACCAGAACCTCCACAATCTGTTGAACCCACCAGCTTTTGCTATGGTCCATGCCTGTGATGTTCTTACTCCCCTCCTGACCTCGTGTAAGTTTCTGATCAGTCATTATAATTATACCCCCAACCCGACCTCTTTCTTCTACACACTCTCAGTTCTTTGCCTCTTTTCTTTGTCACAGTCACCTGGCATGACGATAGACCTAATGAAACCCAACTCTGACTACTCCACATCAGCGGCTGAACATGGCTGGAGAAAAACACAGCCACACAGCTCGATCTCACTTTAAATCCATGCTCTTGGAACTTCAGTGGGTCCTTAATGCTGCCCAGCGGTCATACTTATATTTCCCTGATCTGTTCATTCACTTAGGCTCCTAGATGACAGTTCCATACCTTCTTTTCTCAAACCCTGAACATTTCCTTCCCAGCCTCACTCTCAGCTGCTAATTGGGTTCTTTTTCCAGTGGAAAAATACAAGCAACCAGAAGAGAGCTCTGCAGGTGCCCGCCGTCACATCTCACCTATTCAAGGACATTTCTTCAGCAACTCTTCCTTTTCTCTCCTACACCAAACTGTCACTCTCTGCTGGACCATTTCCATGAGTACACAAGCATGCCATTGTTCCTCCCAAATCTTAAAAAACAAGAAGGTCTTTTAATAGCTGTATTTCCCTTGGCAGTCTCATTTGTTTGCTCCCCTTTAGAGCAAACTCCTCAAAGAATCCTCTCCTCTTGCTATGTCCAGTTCGTCTTCTCTAGTTCTCTCTTAAACCAACCCCAAATCAGGCTTATAGCCCCACCACTCCACAGAAATTGTTCTCGTCAAAGTTACCATGACTTACATTGTTAACTAAATCCAGTGGCTAATTCTCCGTTCTCATCTTATTGATTAATAGCATCTGATCGAGCTGACCGTATTCTCCTCCTTGATACACTTTCTTCCCTGGGCTTCGAGGACACCACACTCTCTTGGTTTTCCTCCGACCTCATTACTCCTACCTTCTTGGTCTCTTTTTCTGGTCCTGCCTCTTTTGCCTGATCTCTAAATGTTGAAGTGTCCAAGCCTCAGACCTCAGTCCTCTACCCTTCCTCACCCACCTCTTTTGATCTCATACAGGTATGTGGTTTTAAATACCGTGGGTATGCCCATGACCCACATTTATTTCTCTAGCCTAGACCTTTTCTCTCAACCCTAGACCCGTATTCCCAGCTGTCTGCTCCATATCTCCAAACTTGGGATGTCCAAAATGGAACTCATGAGTTACTTCCACATACTTGATCTGCCTGCAGCCTCTCCCATCACAGTTGATGACAACTCTCTTCTTCAGGTGCTCAGACCCAAAACTGAGTCACTCTTGATGCCTGTCTTCCTATTACATAAACATGAGATCTGACAGGAATTAATTCTATCTCCGGAGTACATTCGAATCCAACCACATCGCTCTCCGTCATTGCTGCTCAATGAGTCCAAGTCACCATTTGTCACCTGGATTATTACTGTAGCCTCCTGTCAAGTCTCCCTGCTTCTACTCTCACCTTCAACACAGAAGCCAGACTTATCCCTTTAAAATATACCTTAGATCATAGCACTTCTCTAATCAAAACCCTTCAGTAGCTACCCCCTCCATTTCTTTTAGAATAATTCTTCAGTAACTCCCTATTTCTCCCAGTGTAAAAATCAAAGTCTCTACAACCCCAGAAGGGTCCTGCATCCTCTATGCAGTCCACTCACTCCTTACCTCTCTGTCTTTCTCTCCTGATACGCTTGCCTTCACTCATTCTGGGAGTCCAGCCTCCTTGCTGTTCCTGTGCCTTGACACACGAGGCATGTTTCCACATGGAGGTCTCTGCTCTAGCTCTACCCCTCAGCCTGAACACTTCCCCAGAAATCTACCTGATGGACTTTTTCACTCTTTCAATCTTTATATCTTACCTTTTGAAAGAGTTCCACCCTAACCACCCTGTTTAATACTGAAATTTGCCCTTTCCCCTATATCCAGACACTCTGAATCACCCTTAACCTGCATAATCCTGGGGGGTTTTTTGTCCCCATGGCACTTACTACCTTCTAACATACTGTGTAATTTACATCTGTTATGTTTATTATCCATCTCCCCCCCCTCCACACACACACAGGAATCTTTGTCTATTTTGTTCACAAATACATCCCAAATGCTCAGAATAGTGCCTCGCATATGGTAGGGAGACTATATATATGGTCATTTTTTTAAATGAATGAAAAGAATCCAAACAGAGGGGAACTTATTTCCTTGGCCATCAGAAATGGCTAGCCCAAGAGCAAAGAAGAGAATGGAACTAGCAAGAGCAACTGGACCTGACTAGCAACATGTGATGAATGAGCAAAGTCAGGTCAAGTTGAAATGAACAACCAAGCTGCGTGCTTATAATTACAGATAGAGAGAGAGAGAGGGATAAGATCTCCCACGTGGTAGGTAATAAAGTGACTTTATTTACCTAGCACAAACAGAGTAAATACAGGCCTGGGTCAATGACACTGACTTACCCAATTGCCATTCGTGGATAGTTTCTTTTTAGCTGCCCTCCCAGCCTTGTTTCTTTTTAGCTGCCCTCAGCCTTTACACAGTTCGACAGAGAAGCACCAGAAGGAGTAAAAGCGAAAAGAGAGGATCCTCTGAGTGAGGTCTTGGAAAGGAAACCCCTCTCTCTTTTCCTCTTCCCCAAAGTGCCTTCTCAGTAGAGGATATTGAAGTGTCAGATGTTTCAGGAATTCTCCAGGCCCATTTCACCAGAATTCTGCAATCACTGGATGCAGACGGGTTCACGGTTCTGCATGTCTGGCCCCCACCATGTCTACTGTTAACACAGGCCTTCTGGAAGCCATTCCTTCCTTTCCCTCGGGGATTGCAGCCTCGAGGCTGACGGCCAACATAGCCTTTCTCCAAAGATGCCAGTGTAATGCAAGGAGCCTGTGCACTCAGGATAAACCAAGTTAAGTGAGGCTTCTAAGGTCCTTCAGACTATTTGGTTACAGACACTGGAATATCAGCCATGTTGCTGCCCCAGGGGCTTGAGGCCAGAGTAGGGTCTGGGGCAGGAGGCTTTCCCTATCCTAAAGAGAAACAGAATGTCAGAAGCCTTTACAGTCTTGAGACTTCACCTCAAAACATACCTAAACAACCCCCAACCATCCCTTTGTTTCCAAAAGACTGTGGGCAGAGGCTCTAGAAGATGTCTCTTGACCAGACATGATAACAAGACCCCAATGCACAGGAAATACTCAAACCATAGTGCAGTGCCTTTTCCAAAACGGGGGCACACTCAGCTGTACCTTTCATCATGTAGAATATATGTGCATTGATGGAGGCCACCAGGTGCTAAGAGAGTGGCCAATAGACACTGAAATAGGGTAAGCCCATGTCATTTTCTCCATAGAATTCTTCCACTCTTGAGGAATGCATTCATGTTTGTGTAACCCAAGTACAATAGGGAACCCTGTGTTGCTCAGAGTAAGCACAAAAACACAATAGAAGAAACAGCACTCCTGGAGAGAAATGTAATTTAAGTCAGTTAAAATATTTACTCAGTCTCATGAGAATAAGTCAAAGGGGTTAAGTATATTCTCAGTAGACAAACTAAATTCTCTTTTTTCCATTCACAGCTACCCCATTTTTTTCGCTCTTCACTCTCCCCAAACTCAACCCACACCCCTCCCCTACCCCCCACACCTCCATCTCTCTCTCTCTCTCTCTCTCTCTCTCTCTCTCACACACACACACACACACACACACACACACACACACACACACACACACACACACACACACACACACACACACACACAGCTCTTGATGCTTTTGCTCTTTCCCTGCCTCTCTGGATCTTTTCTTTTCTCCATTTCCAACATAAGGGTTTCTGGCTTGCTCAGGCGGCTTCCAAGTCTTCGCTCTTTCTGGTTATTATTCTGATGAGTGCAGGAGCAGAGAGCTGAGCTGGAATCTTAGGCAGTAGTAGGTAAAGCTATACTCTTGTGGAGATATTGCATGATCCTATACCTCTCCTCCATGTCTCTTTTCAGCCCCCAGAAGGTGGTCCCAACATCCACATCCGTCAGCATTTTATTTCTAGGGGAAAAGAGAATGAGATGGGGAGAAAGGAATAAAAGGAATCAGAACATGTCTGGGGAAGGAAAGAGGCAGAGGTTATTTGATCTCTCTATACTTGGATGCTGACCCCGAACAGCATCTAGATTATCAGTGGATTCTGAGACATTCCTATATTAGCCCAATGGCTAGCAAAAAAAGAACAGCATCTAGATTATCAGTGGATTCTGAGACATTCCTATATTAGCCCAATGGCTAGCAAAAAAAGAAAGCCAGCCACAGCCAACAAGGGGTTAAGGCACAAAGTCAAAATAGAGAGGATTCTCTGGGCTTCTGGACCTGATTTGAAACGTTCAGTGTGAAGGCAAGTGCTGGGGAAAGAGAGAAAACATGGAGTTGTATTTTGGATGATTTGTTTTTTGTTTTTTGTTTTTTGTTTTTCTGATTACAGAAGTCATATACGTTCAATGTAGAAAACCAGAAAAATACAAGAAGGGATTAAAAAAAAAACAACAATACTTGTGATTCCCACCAGATAAAACAAGTAATAACATGTTAGTTCACCTTTCCAGGTGTTTAGTTCACCAGGCTGTTTCAATGCCTAAATATTCTTTTTAATCCAATTATAAAAACAGTGTAATGCTTTTTTTGGAATTTTTTCTCATGTAACAATATATCATAAATATCTTCCCAAGTCATTAAATATTCTTCAACAATATGATTTGTTAAAGCTATTTATGGTTTTGTGCTATGAATGTGCCATATAGATCTAACCAGTTTTATGTGGAAGAGACTTTAGGCTGTTTCTGAGCATGGAATTTTAATTGTGGCAAGGTTATCTTGCACAACCCCTGTTTTCAGGCATGCTGACATCCATCCCTACAAGCAGATAAGGATCCCTTTAAAATCCTATACCCAAGAGAACCTAGTCATGGCAAAAGTAACTCTTTACAAGCATTCAGGTGTCCTTGTGTTCTTCAGAGAAAGCCTGGCATGAGGCTTTGAGCAACCTTACCTCTACCAGCCAACACTAGACCATTCTTGAGCAGATGGAGAGAAAACATTTGTCATTCTGTCAGGAAGTTAGCCTAAATCCTTCAGTGCATTTGTACTAGTCCCAAACTGGATATTATAGAAAAAAAGATGTGATTTCTGCCTTTCAGAAACTTGTCGTCTTCTTGGGTTGATAAACATACAATAATGAAGGAGTTAGGTAGAAACCCAAGACTGTGTATGACTAAATGCTAACTCTGGTTCAAATCACAAGGGCTTTAGGAGGTGAGGAAAGTATAGGCTCAATGTGGACTTGGGTGATTTGAGAAAGGTCCACAGTGGAGATGAAGCTTGGAGGTGGAATGGACAAGGAGCATTCCACACCGAGGGGCCACTGCACCAGAGGCACAGAGATGAAGCACAGGAAGCCAGCTGGTGCAGCTGGCTGCAGCTGAGGGAGAAAAGTCCAGTCAGATCAGATAATTCACGTGTGGGGCACATAAGCAGAGAGCCAAAAAGCTTCTGTAGGTATTTCCCCTTACAATGCCAGTGTTACACCAAGAAAGGAAACGTTAAATCAAACAAATTCAAGCCGGGTTTTGTTTTTGTTTTTGTTTTGTTAGTGGTGGAGATGATTCATAAACAGAACTTCTCAAAGCCTTTAATATGCTGATGTATGTGGCAGAGTCAAGAGAGGGGAATCGGATTTCCCGAGAGTCTCTAACCATAGAACAGTTTTTGTCATGGAACATCTATCTCCTCTGGTGTTCCATGAAGCACAATTAGGGGCTAGTGAGCCACTGAAGACGTATGAGCTGGAAAGCAACACATGGGGAGAAAACAAAGTTCTGGAAGACCCATCTCATGGTAGAACATAGGGTGAACAGGAGAGAAGAGTCTGGATTCAGACAATACAATTAGATGGTTGAATCAAGATTCAATGTAAGCAGAGGGAGGGTTGAAGAATACTGGGGCAAAGAATGGAGAACGAAACATTGTATGCAAAGTCTTTTGTTGGATCCTGGGGAGATATAGAAGGTCGGAGTGCCTGGGTCTTATAGGCGTTTGAATGAGTATTAATCAGGATTTTGATTACAAGGGACAGGAACCAACTTGAGCCAGCTTAAGGAAAAGGGGGGTATTCTTAGGGAAATGGAAATGCTTCATGAAGAACCAGATCCATGTACTGGAAATCTGATAAAAATTTCCCTATCTGGTCTCAGCTTCTCTGTGTGTCTGCTTCATGTTCTTTATATTCTGTCTCTCTCCTCTCCTCCCATCCTCTCTCCTCTCTCATTTGTGGACAAAAATGGCTTTCCTACCTGAGTTTGCATGTTATACAAACTTTGCGTATAATGGTTCCAGACACACAGGAAATTAACTCTCCATCCCTCCTCCCCAGTTTGGGATTTGCAACAGAAAGAATCTTGTTGACCCAGCTTGGGACTCACCACTCTAACCAGGAGGACTGGTTTTAAAATAGAAACATGGTTGCAGGAGACTTACCCAGTATGGAGAGAATTAGTGTGGAGGCCACTTACCAGGGAAAGGTGTCGGCTGTGCGGTGATACTGTGACCTTCAGTTGAAAGTATACTTCCGGAAGAGGTGAGCAGGAACAAGGCTACCATTGAATGGATGGACGACTATGAAGCTTTGAAGCAGCTTCAATAAAGAAGGCATGTCCCTGTCCCTTTCCCAAACTCCTTCAGTTCCCAAGTCCTGAAGGAATCTAAGGATGCGGGAAGCCGGGGACCACAGTGGTTAAGAGCATGTGTTTGGGGTTAAATTGTCTGTATTTTGGATCCTGGCCCTGAGGACTTGAGCAAGTCGTGTAACCTGCCTGAGCCTCAGGTTTCTCACCTATAGAATGGGTATCACGGGAATTGAATACTTGATGTGTGTAAAGTGCTTAGCCTAATACCCTCAGTGATGTAAGCAACATAATTTTTTAATGAAAACTAACTGATTGGGGCTGAAATTTCTATCAAGAAATCCAAATATCTTTGATAAACTGGGAAAGGAAAGATGAATTGGCATGGGCAAGTGGGTCTGCTTGGTTCTCCAGATAGCCCCATGTCCACGGCCTCTGGGATGGGGGGTTGAGGGAGAATAATAAGCCACAGAGATCTTGTGGCGCCAATGGGGACTTCAGAGGTCACAGGTCATTTGGGCCAGTCACACTTCCTTTTGTTCCTAGAGATTTAATATTTAACTGCCTATTAAATGATTATGATTTGGAGGAGAGAAGACAAGAAGAGGAATTGCTTTCACCTGGCCCTCTTTAAATAACCCTTTTAAACACAAAGGAGACCATGTGCAAAACATTAGTTAAACTCAGATATAAATCTAGTCTTTGACCAGTCCAGAGCTAATCAATATGCTTTCCTACTCTCTTTGAACTTTGAGTTTGCTGGCAACAACAAAAATCCCAAACCCCATCCAAAACCATCGTCCAGACAGCCCCGCTCCTCTGCTCCCCTCCCGTGTGTCCTGTCTTGTTGACAGAGCTACTCCCGTTACCACATTCATTCCAGTGGTGATTCAAATTCTTCTGGAGAAATGGATTTGAAAGACAGAAAATTGCTCTTGTAATCAGTAAATAGGGAATCCTGGACAAGGAATACAGAGCCATGAGTATGGATTCACTCTTCACTTTCACAGATGTATTTTTCTCCATTATTTTCATTGAAAATTACGACAAGCTTATTTAAATAGCAAGGTAAACGGAGATGGAAAATTACCCATGATAAGAATTTCGATGAAAATATAGACTGGCCCGGTTTCAAGCACATCAAGGACACTTGGTTTAAATGGCAAATTCACATATATTTGAAATATGTTTGTTTAAATGTGTCAGTTTTAGGCCTACTAAATTACTCCGTTGCTTTCCAAAAATCAAGAATTTGCTTTGAAAAAAATCGTGCAGTTTGATGTACAAAGCAGAGGGGGAAGAAAGTAAGTAGTGGGCGAGAAAGACCCACCCAAGGGCTACAGCCAGCTTCCCTAGGAAGATTCATGACCAGGACTCAACATGGTCCTGCAATTCATTCCAGCAGAGTTTACTCTAACTCTAAATCAAGCAGCAACTGCTGCTGTTACCAGAACTGTCTTTGTCTCAAAAAGAGGAAAATTCAGGATATGCAATATAATCCTCCAACTATCTAAGAGAGAAACCAGCCCATTTGTCATAAGAACTGAAAACATCAACTCTGTAGTATACTACACATTCAAGTTTCATACCTCAATATTATATATCTTTTGTTAAAAAAAAAAAAGCAGGGGGAGAGGAGCATACACAGGGGTGGTCGGATGCATCAATGATAAAGTGGCTTGAGTTGGTTAATTATAACATACAAAAACCATTCTACCTATTGCAGATCCTTTTCAGAAAAAGATAAGAAAATTCAATCGACAACATTTTGAAAACCTTCTGAGATACAACAAATGCATCCTTGCTCTTACCAGATGTATAAACATTTAGGTAATGCAGGGGTTTCATAACTGGGAGCATGTCATCAGATGCAGTGCTAATACTTAGTTCCTCCCTTTGACTTGAATGACGTCTTCCCTATTAGGATCATTATTGCTTCATAGTGTAGCAGGGATGAAAGGACTTTGAAAGGTCATTTGCCTTGCAGCCCAGCTAGCAGCATTGGCGTTCCCAGGGAGAAGCTGGTTAGAAATGCAGAATCTTGGGCCCGCCCCTGTCTTACTGACTCAGAATCCGTATTTTGACAGGGCCACCAGGTGATTCATATGCACGTTGGGTGTTAAAATAGGCTACTGTCGGTCATTCCCTTGCCTCTGAGCAAACTGGACACAGTGGACAGACTGGTCTCATTCAGCCAATTTCAGGTCCTTTACAGTTTGTCCTATGTGAGTTATTGAGAGGAAAGGGGAAATATACTCATTTAGGGAAGCCTTGCATAGCATAACAAAGCAACTTTTTCAGGACATTCAAGTGCCTCTTCTTGGAAGCCCTGCAGGTGAAGTCAAAAGAAGGAGAGGCAGAAAATGGAATGGGTTCAAGTAACAACCTCTAATAAAGTAAGGGAGTTCAGAAGCTGAGTCTGTAAGGGATGGGAGGAGCAATTTCATCAAACTACCAGTTCCAAAATTGTCTCTGCACTATGGGTGATTTATAGCCCTGGAAGTTTAAAGGCTTGAGTCTCTCGCTGTATTTCATTTCAGATTAGTAATCTTTATCTAGTACTTCCTTGCAGCTTAAAATGAAGGCTCTGGAACTACCAAAAGGAATCTATCTGATGATTTGTACACTCATTCTGTAGCTATCCTGCAGGTTTCAGATTTGTAACTGGCTGGAATCCAGAAAACAGAAAATCTGTGGGTTAATGGTAGCCCAACCACTAAGCCAAAGGCTGAAGACTTAGGATAGTTAAATATGTGAACCAGTGGTCCTCAAACTTAGCTGTACATTAGTCACCTGGATTACATTTTTTTAAACAGCTTTCTTGAGGTATAAATAACATACAATAAGCTGCATATGCTTAAAATGTGTAATTGGGTAAATTTTGATATATGTTATTTACCTGTCACCACACTCAAGCTAATCACCCCTAAAATTGCTTGTGCCCCTTCGTAATCCCTCCCCTCATCCTGCAACAACTTGCTTTTCTGCCACTATACATGAGTTTGCATTTTCTAGAATTTTACATAAATGGAACCCTGCTTTTATCTTTTCTTTTTTGGTCTGCCTTCATTCATGCAGCATAATTATTATGAGATTGATCCATGTTGTTGCATATTTTACTAGTGAGACCTTTTTATTGCTGAGTAATATTCCATTGTATGGATGTACTACATTTTGTTTAACCATTCACCACTCAAGGACATTTGGGTTGCTTCCAGTTTTAAACAGTTATGAATGGCACTGCTATAAACTTTAATGTAGAGGTATGAATATATAAGTTTTTACTTCTCCAGGCAAATGCCTAGAAGTAGGTGTGGCAAGCATACATTTAACTTTAAAATAAGCTGCCAAACTGTTTCTCACAGTGGTTCTACCATTTTACTTGTCCGCTAGAAATGTGTAAGAACTCCAGTTTTTCCACATCCTCTCCTGCAGTTGATACTGTCAGCATTTTTTATTTTTGCCATTCTAATAGGTATATAATGGTATCTCCATTATGGTATTAGTTTACACTTCCCTAACGACTACTGATGTTGAGAATCTTTTCACATGTATATTTTTCATCCGTATTTCTTCTTTGGTGGGGTCTTTCAAGTCTTTTCCTCATTTTTTTTAACTACGCTTCACCCAATGTGGGGCTTGAACTCACAACCCGGAGATTAAGAATCGCATGCTCTACTGACTGAGCCAGCCACGCCCCTCCTCACTTTTTATAATACGTTTTGTTTTGTTTACTTAATTGTTGAGTTTTAAGAGTTCTTTATATATATATATATATATATATTTTTTTTTTTTTTTTTTTTTAAGATTTTATTTATGTATTTGACAGAGAGAGACACCGCGAGAGAGGGAATGCAAGCCACCATGGCTCAGTCGTTAAGCATCTGCCTTCGGCTCAGGTCATGATCCCAGGGTCCTGGGGTGGAGCCCTGCCTCAAGCTCCCTGCTCCGCGGGAAGCCTGCTTCTCCCTCTCCTGCTCCCCCTGCTTGTGTTCCCTCTCTCGCTGTGTCTTTCTCTGTCAAATAAATAAATAAAATTTAAAAAAATAATAATAATTTTAGAATAAGTTTGTTAATTTCTGGATTTAAAAAGCCTAGTAGGATTTTGATTGAGATTGCATTGAATCTATAGATCTATTTGGGGAGAACTTATCTTAGCAATATTGATTCTTCCATATCCATATATTTAGGTCTTCTTTTATTCTTCTTAGCAATGTTTGTTCAGTGTACAGGTTTTATGCTTCTTTTGTGAAGTTTGTTTCTAAGTATTTGATATGTTTATGCTCTCATAAATGCTAATATTTATATAATTTCAAATTCCCACTGTTTCTTGAAACTGTTTAGACATACAGTTGATTTTTAGTATTGATCTTGTATCCTACAGCCTCACTAAACTCACCTAGTAGTTCTATAGCTTTTTTGTACATTCCATAGAATTTTCTACATAGATAATTATTTTACCTGATAGTAAAGACAGTTTACTTCTTCTTGTCCAATCAGGATTCCTTTTATTTTTTTTCCTTGTCTTATTACACTAGCTAGAAGCAGTACAATGTTAAATAGAAGTAATGACAGTGGACAAGCCTTCTTTGTTCCAGCTTTTAGAGGAAAAGCAGTCAGTCTTTCCCATTAAGTATAATGTTAGCTTTATGTTTTTCACAGATGTTCTTTCTCAAGTTGAGAAGTTCCTTACTTTGCTGAGAGTTGCTTTTTTAAAAATCAGAAATGGAGCTTAGATTCTGTCAAATCCTTTTTCTGGTTCTACTGAGGTACTCCTATGGTTTTTCTTTTAATTGTATGCAACTGTAAGATATTCATATGTTAATATGGTAAATTGATTTTAAAATGTCAAACCATCCTTGCATTCCTGGGGTAACTCCCCCCCACCCGATTATTATCTATTCTTTTTTGTATGTTTTTAGATTCTATTTGCTAAAATTTGCTTAAGAATTTTTGCATCTGTACTAATGAGGAATTTTGGTTTCTAGTTTTCTTGTGATACTGTTGTCTGGTTTTGGTGTCAGAGTAATGCTGGTCTCATAGAATGAGTTGGGATATAGTCCCTCCTCTTCAATTTACTTACAGTGTTTATATATAGAATAAGCATGGTTTCTTCCTTAAATATTTGATAGAATTCACCATCTGGGACTGAAGTTTTCTCTATGGAGAGATTTTTAACCACTAATTCTATTTATTTGATAAATATAGAACTATCCAGGTGATCTATTTCTTCATGAATAAGCGATAGTAATTTGCATTTGCCAAAGATTTTTTCCATCTTCTCCAAGTTGATAAAATTTATTGGCATAGAGTTGTTCTTAATATTTTCTTATAATACTTTTAATATTTGAATTAATATTAAAATATCTGTAATGATATCACCTCTCTCATTTCTGATACTAGTAATTTATATCCTTTCTCCTTTTCCTGATAAACCTGGCCACAGGTCTATCAATTTGATTGATCTTCCCAAAGAAACAGCTTTCAGTTTCATTGATTTTTTTCTCTATTGTTTTTGTTTTCTGACTTCTTCATACTTAATTATTTACATTTTTCTGCATAGTATAGGTTTAATTTGTTCTTTTTCTAGTTGCTTAAGGTGGAATCTAAGATCATTAGTTTGAGACCTCCCTTCTTTTCTAATATAAGTGTTTAGTGTGTTAAATTTCCCTGTAAATCTATGTTTTGGCTGAATCTTACAAATTTTGGTAAGTTGTGTTTCCATTTAGTTCCAAATATCTCCTAATTTCCCTTCTGAGTTCTTCTTTGACCCATGGATTACTTAGAATTGTGTAAATTTGTTCCCAAATATTTGGATATTTCCCAGATATCTTTTTGTTATTACCAGGTTTTGCCTCAGATTAATTCCACTGTGGTCAAAGAGCACATTTTGTCTTATTTGAATATTTTTAAATTTCTTAAGGCTTACCTTACAGCTTAGAATATGGTCTATCTTGGAAAATTTTCTGTGTGCACATGAAAAGAATGTGTATTCTGATGTTGTTAAGTGGAATGTTCTTAAAATGTCAAGTAAGTCAAATTGGTTGATAGATTATTCAAGTCTCTCATATCCTTAATGATTTTCTGTCTACTTGTTCTATCAACTATTGAGACAAGAGTATTAAAACATTTATTATAATTGTGGACTTGTTTCTTTCTCTTCTACGCTTATAAATATTTCACTGGCAAGTCCACATATGATACCAGTTAATTCAGAATCTCCGGGAGTGTGATTCAGGCATCAGTTGTTTTTTTAAACCTCTGAATGATTCCAGTGTGCCACCAACTTTGAGAACCACTGCCTTATGCAGTCCACATTATGGATTCAGTAGATTCTCAAATGCATTGTCTTATTTCATACCTTTGAGGTAGGCATTATTCATTCCCATTTTGAAAATGAAATTAAGCCAGGGCACTTGAGTAGCTGAGTCAGTTAAACATCGGACTCTTGATTTCAGCTCAGGTCATGATCTCTCAGTCATGGGATGGAGGCCCACATCAGGCTCCGTGCTGAGCCTGGAGCCTGCTTGGGAATCTCTCCTTACCCTCTGCCCCACCCCCCTGCTCATACTCCCTTGTGCCTGCGCTCTTGCTCTCTCTAAAAATAACAATAACAAAAAAATTAAATTAAGTCTTGGATACTTGTCCAAGATGACACAATTGATCAGAGAGTCTAGCTGGGATTTAAACCCAGGTTTTCTAACTTAAAGTTGATCACTTTGAACTACTTGTATTTTGTTCTGTGAGGTAGTTTTATTGACTTGAATTCTATCTGTATTTCTATTCTGTCCCTCTAATACACTCTTCTGGGTTGTGGGCAGCAGCCGTGTCTAACCCAAAGCTTATAATTTGCACTGGACCTACCACAGTGTCTGTACTCTGGAGATGATTCTAAGGTTTCTCTTTTTCCTCTTGAAATATCTAAGTATCTGGGGTCATCTGACCACAAAGTAGTCATCAATCTGCCTTTTTCATGGTCCATCCACAACCTAAGGTTTAAACCAGGCTGTAATTAACCCTGACATACAGGCTCAACTCCAAAAACCTTCTCAGGCTGCAGACTATCAGCCTGCTTCACTCCATTAATATATGACATTGGCAACCAGGGACCAAGTTTTGCCCCAAGCCACCCATATAAGTTTGGGGCAAGATTATGAAGGAAGAGCAGGTTGGAGTGGATGCATCTCCTATGTGTAAAGGCTGTCTGTTTGAGTGCTTCCAAGTGCCAGTACACTATGATTAATTATGTTGGCCAAGGATTAATATTTAAAATCAGGAATGATTTGAATCATTCCTCCAGGTGAGTTGCTCAGCTGCCCCCAAGGAAAGGATCAATCAATCAAAAAAAAAAAAAAAAAGACCATTAATGCTTTAGAGACAATGTGCATTCCAGAGAGATAAAGAGAAAGACTAATGAGATAGACAAGGACTAAAGCTCTTTGGTGTGCTTTCTCTCTCTTGTTCAAGGTATGTCAGCTTTAGTATAGACTAATGAGTCAATGTGAATTTGTTCCTTCTCCTAAATATTCAACTATGCAAATCCTTTTCCCCAAACTGCCTTCTTGGACCTATGTCCTATATCTGTTATCTTCAGATCCCCTTACCTGACTTCTCTCGTTATCAATAAGTCACATTCTGAGTTCAAGACTTGGTAGTTGCTAATGTGACTTTTTCTATGTTCTGAGTGTTTTCTTCATTATTGCCCAAAGTAAAAGACAACCACAACAAGTGAAGGAGCTTGGGTATTTTTTTTTAAAAGGATTATTTGTTACCCAAACAAGTCTACAATATTCAAGGTATTTAAAAAGAAAAACATAACTCATTTTTCCACCACTTTCTCTTCTCCCAAATTTCTTTCCAGTCTTCATTTAGATAGAGAACCTCATGATATATGGTTCATATAATTCCTGGGTTCTACTTTCTTGTTTAACGTCACTTAAACACTTTTCATTGTCCTTGTATAGTCTTCCTCATTTTCATTTTTTGTGGCTGCATGGCTTTCCATAGATATACCACAATTTGTTTAACCATTCTCCTGCTGCTGTGCATCATGTTATTTCCAGTTTTCACCATTATAAGTGATTATTCCATAAACATCTAAGTACACATAAAGATTTCCTCTCTTCTTCTTTTGAATTATTTCCTTTGTAGAAGTTGCTAGGACTGGGCGCCTGGGTGGCTCAGTCGTTAAGCGGCTGCCTTCGGCTCAGGTCATGGTCCCAGGGTCCTGGGATCGAGCCCCACATCAGACTCCCTGCTCCGCGGGAAGCCTGCTCTCCCTCTCCCACTCCCCCTGCTTGTGCTCCTGCTCTCGCTGTCTGTCTCTGTCAAATAAATAAATAAAGTCTTTTAAAAAAATCATTAAAAAATAAGTTGCTAGGACTGCTATTGCTATGTGGAAAGGTTTGAACGATTTTAAGGGGTGATGAGCCCTTAAAAAGGCAGTACTGCCAGGTTCATAGCCCATGCCATATCTTGATTTATAAAATTAGTTATGACACAGAAGGGCCAAGATACTTCCTAAAGCATCACTTACTTCAGTCTTATCCCACGCAGTGGTGCAAGTAATGGAAGATGAATGTATCTCCATTAGCTTATTCCTTACTCCACTGTAGCCTACTTAAAAAAAAAAAAAGAATCAATTCCTCCCACATTTTAAGTGATGACCTTTGCAATAAGTCTTAAGAAACTCCACAACAAAACCAGGGGGCAAATCAAAGATGTACCTCCTGTGATAAACCCTAGAAATGAAATGAAGGCATACAATGTGTGTGGCAGGAGAGCGGTGGGGAGGGGATGCAGGTCAGATATGATTGGAACGCCAGTGTCACAGTTGTCCTCTGCAAACTGGTCTCTGGGAGCTGGGTCAAGGCAGCCAAGTTGAAAGCCAAACACAGACAGCAGCAGCTGTTGAGAATGTAAAGTCTCTGGCCAGAGTGGGTAGAGAGCTGGGTGTGGTTGCCCAAAGGCCAATTTCCACCCCACCCGCCAGGCCCAGTGACGGGATGAGAGGAGACAGCTTCCCGTGGTGTGTTCCAGTCCTCCTTTCTGGGCTTAGTGGGAACGTCTGTGAGTGCTGGAGAGGGCTGCAAACTGTGTGTTGCACCACACACCTCCCTCAACATCATCATCCCCGGAAGACACCGAGTTCTGAGAATGCCAGCGTCCAGAGAGCCAGGATCCAGGACTGACCTGCAACTACCACACAGTCCCAGCTATAGCCCTGGTATAAAGTACAAGTAAATCCCACCGAGGGACTAACTGAAACTTCAGGGAGTATGTGGGTCTTTCCTACATTGCACAGGTAAGTGCTGAGCTGCATGGGCCATGCCATCCCCTTCAACTATTTCTCAGAATGTTTGACTGGGAGCCCCTGCAGGCTGCATCACTGAGCAGAGAATCTTCGTTATGCATTTCAACATCACTTTTCTTGGAAACTCTGACTGCTCCACTCTCCAGAAATAATCCGTCAAATTTTTCGCTTTGTTGAAGTCATACTGTGAAAACTCCCATAATCAAATTCCCCACATTAGGACCCCTGCTGATACTACATAACAATTGAGTCAAGAAGGAAAACAGGAAGTCAGACACTGACATCTGTTTTTTTTCTTTCTCTTTTAACTTTTTTTTAAAAGATTTTATTTATTTATTTGAGAGAGAGAGAGAGCACACGAGCAGGGGGAGGGGCAGAGGGAGAGGGAGAGGCAGGCTCCTCACTGAGCAGGGAGCCCCATGCGAGGCTCAATCCTGGGACTCCAGGATCATGACCTGAGCCAAAGGCAGACGCTTAACCGACTGAGCCACCCAGGCACTCCCTCTTTTAATTTTTTAATCATGAAAAATTTTAAACACACACAAAGTGAGAGAATGGAATAATAAATCCCCATGTCCCCACCACCCGGCTTGAACAATCTCCAAATATGCCAATCTTGCTTCATCTGTCACCCTGCTCCACTCCTATACCCCCACAAATATGCACATTTTTCTTTTCTTTTTTTAAAGGAATTTTTAAAAGCAAGTCCCAGACACAGTGTCATAAATACCGCAGCATACATCTCTAACCAGCAAAGACTTTGTTTTTTGACATAACCTCTGTGGGCACTAGTATTAATTTAGGAACTATTGATATTTGTTAGGCATTGAATATTTGGTGCAAGGTATTACAGTAAGATCCTTTACAGTTTATTTCATGAAAGCTCAGCAGAGAAACACCTTGGAAATTCACAAGCTCCCCAGGAGGAAGAAATGGCCTGCCCTGGAGAACATTACTATTTGCATTTTACTCATGAAGAAAACTGCTCAGCCAACTCAGGGTAAGCCGTGGAGAGGCTGCAGTCCAGGAGATGGCAAAACTTGGAACAAGAGGCTTGTCAGAGCCTACCTACTCCATCCCCCCTTGATATTCAGGGTATTAGAAGGGCATTGTTTCCTCATCTGAAAACGGGCTTTTTTTTTTTTTTAACTACCTTACATCTACCACTTGAATTTACATTGTCAAAATAGAAACACCCAGGCTTCTTGAAAAGGTAACACCTTAAAAAAGAGCAGAAGACTTTTGACAAATCCACTTTACTTATCAGGCATGTATGCATCAAGAGCACAGGAGATGTTGCTTCATGCAAAAGCAATCTCAGTGTAAGCATTTCTATTTACTATATGCTGTTCCTTTGCAATCCTGCACCTAGTCTATATACCTATACTCAGGATATTTAGGCATAGTAGCTACATTGGGTTGGCTTACCGCAGTAAAGTTGGAGACTGCCTAAGGATAGCCTTGGGGGGAGTCTTCGACTCAAGGACAGACTGATAAACCCACTCTCAGTCACGAAGATCCCACACTGGCTTTGGGCTTCTGCCTGCCGCCAGGCCTTCTAATTGAAGTCTCCTATACTCGAAACCCCAGGTCAGCTGGCATAGGCAGGCAGCATACTGCTGATTTCCCCTTGTTAATACCCTCCTCCACCCAGCTCTCATCACTTTGTGCAATTTGCTGCCACAGCATCTGTGTCAGACTCTGATTGTCCCAGTTTGGACGGGATGCCCCCTTTAGATCCAGGCAACTGTGGCTGGAGATTGGGACAAGTTATACAAAGGAGCTGCTGGGAGCTACCGTTGTGGGTGAGGGCTGTGCATAGAGAGCGGGATGAATTTTGTAACCTGAGCCAGCACTGTACATAATGCCCACTAGAAACTGAGCTGTTCTCACATAGTTTGAGAAATGTTCCCTCCATCTAGACCACCCTTCAGATACCTGAGGTATGTGACTTGCTCCTTTGCCACCTTCACTTCTTTCAGGTCTCTGCACAAGTCCCCATTATCAGACAAGCCTTCCCTACCACCCACGTCCAATAACACACATCAACTGCCACTAGCAACCCCTTTATTCCGCCTTGTTTCCCCTTATCACAACCTGACACATTTATTATATTTTTTCTATTTTGGCCACTACTGTATCCCCTCAACTTAGAACAGTGGCAGGTATAAAGCAAGGGCTCAACACATTTATGCTGAATGAGCAATCTCCTCAAGAACAAGGTCTTGTGGGGCGCCTGCGTAGCTCAGTTGTTAAGCGTCTGCCTTCGGCTCAGGTCGTGATCCCGGGGTCCTGGGATCGAACCCCAAGTCGGGCTCCCTGCTCAGGGGGAGAGCCTGCTTCTCCCTCTCCCACTCCCCCTGCTTGTGTTCCTGCTCTCGCTGTCGCTCTCTCTGTCAAATAAATAAAATCTTTAAAAAAAAAAAAAAAGACTATATCCCTCTCAGAGCTACACCACTGAAAGGTGTTCCTTCAACAACAGAAAGATTTATTACTTTCTTCCCCCACAGAAAAACCGCAAAAATATTTCCAACTTGACTCTAGTAGTGAGTTCCAAGTTTCATTAAAGAACTGGCCAGATGCTTCCTCCTAGCTTGTGTGGGAAGAAGTTAAGATAAAGAGCATTTGAAACTCTACCTCGGCACACCTGCCTCATACCTTATTCCCTTCTGATATGTCTTCCTCTTTCCCCCAGGTCAGGGATATAGACCTGCCTCCCCAGGCACCTGGGGCTCTAGAAGCCCCCTGACCCCTCTCCATCTGGTATTAATAACAGATGGTTCTTATTGAATTGCACACCTGCTATAAACCAGGCACTGCACCTTACAAATTGCCTCGAATTCTTAACCCCCAAACTGGAAAAAGCTGTAACCTGAGTGCTGTCTGGACAGCCCCTGTAATCTTGACTTTTTCTTTTTCTGCCTTTGTTACCAAGAATCACTTTCTTCCAGTGTATTTGCAGAAAGGGAGTTGGTCTCTCAGCTCCAAAGCCAGTCCAGGCTGCGGCCTGTTCCTCTGCTTTCACCTGCTCCTAAATTCCACATTCAGCCAAGGTCTCCGCTCGCTCTGGTGTGGGTCCTAGCCTATGCTCTGAGGCTGCCATTCTTCTTCAATGTGACACTGACAGTGGTCTCAGGGGTGTAGTAGACAGAATAATGGCCCCCCAAGAATGCCCATATCCTGGATCCTGTGAATGCGTTACCTTACATGGCAAAGGACTTTGCGGATGTGATTAAGTTAAGGACCTTGAGATGGGGAGATTATCCTGGGGAACATGGTGTAATCACAAGGGTCCTTATAAGGGAAAGAGGGAGGCAGGAGAGTAAGAGTCAGAAAAGGAGAGATGGTGAGGGAAGCAGAAGTCAGAGAGATGTGAGGAAGGGGCTGAGGAATTCAGGCAGTCTTTAGGAGCTGAAAGCAGTAAGAAAACAGATTCTAGCCTAGAGTCTCCAAAAGGAACACAGCCCTGCCAACATCTTGACTTTAGGTCTTCTGACCTCCAGATGGGTAAGATGACAAATCTGTGGTGTTTTTAAACCACTTAAGTTTGTGGTAATTTGTTATACTAGCAAGAGAAAACAATTCAAGGGATGATGCAGGGAAACCACACTTGCCTTTGTTGTCTTATACACACATGGATAAACCACTTTGTTTTAAGTTTGGGATAAGTACAAGGGGAAAAAAAAGGTGGATATTAAATATGATCGTTCCCAGAGCCCAGTGGAAGAAGGAAAAGCCCTTCGCAAGGTCCCTTCATCATCCCCCATTTCCTAGCACTGCTCACCAGTCCAAGGCCCACCCTCTTTTTCTTCATTTCCTCTGTAAACCCACTGTTCTCTTCTCCATGGTGAAATTCATTCACTCAGCAAACATTTACTGAGTACCTACTATGTCCCAGGCACTGTTCTAGGTATTGGGACTAGAACAGTGAACACAACAGAAAATAATACAAGCTATCACAGGGCTTATGTTTTAATGCAACCCTCCTTTCATGATATTCCCACCCAACAAGGGCTACCCAACCCTTACCCTCTACCCCAAATATGATCATCTGTAAGATAGAAATGACACACAACAATATACTTCTCAAAGTCTGAGTTACTCCATTAAGGATCATGCCATGTAGTTAGATGATTCCCAGAGTAATCCACGGTGGGCTTCATTTCCCCAGGTCTTGTTCTCTTCCGAGTCCCTCTGCCAACACAAAGTCAAGATACCCCTCCTCATTCTTCCTGTGGTCTTCTGATCTCCTGTGAGTATCTCTTAGATCACATACACACACACCCCAAAGACAAACCATCAGTCTCAGTCTAAATCCATGTTAAGGAGGCTGCCTTCCTAAAGGTAACATATTCTGCCCAACTAAATAAAGATATGGCTTTACTTTTTCATACAGAGCAGCCCCAAATCCCCCTTCTCAGCCTCCACCTGTAGACTGTGCCTACATGTGCACCAGAAACACCACCTGTCACTGTGCCTTTCTAAAAGGAAAGACCTTCAGTCATTACCATCATCCCCTGCTACCCAGAGAACGGGTAGAAGTTTGATAGATGTGCTTTTTTGATACATCGAACCATGTGAAATTCCTACCCAGGGCTTCCTCTACTAACAGATTCCACCAGGAAGTGAATCCGCACCCTGTGGCCCCCATCCATAACAAACCCTGGAGAGTTATGAGACTTTTCTTCTTCCAGTTCTAGAAGGAACCCCCAAGGGTAAGTACATTTTAATCACTTAAAATGATCCTCCCCTCTTCTCTTATGGTCTTTTTTTAAGCAAATAATACACAGGCACCATCAGGCAAATACTTTTGATTAAAGCAAATGTTACCTCTCTTGGCATTGAGAATTGCAGAAGGAAAGAGTGAGCTATCAATTCCCAGTAAGCTTACCACCATTAGCTCTATAATGCTGGTTGCGGAGTAATTATTGCAATATAAATAATAATACATTGATTATGTGTTTACTTGGTGCCAGGGACTTTACTAAATTGCATTTGCTCTTTAGTCCTCACCAATGAGTCACCTCAACTGTCCATATTTTACAGATGAGAAAATGGAGGTCAGGAAGGGTTAAGAAAATTGTTCCAAGGTCACACTGCTCTTTGGTGGCAGAGCCAGGGCTCCAGTGCAGGCTTTCCTGCCAGCCAGACCCTGACCACTCTACAATACTGCTGTGCCATGCTTTAATAACTGGGAGGCTATCCAGGGTAGTACCTTCCCATTACAGTGGAAAACTTCCAAGTGAAGATAATAAAGGAGGAAAGGAAAGACAGGTTTCATGAGCCAATACGATCACCCTGAGAATTAAACATAGATAAGAAGAAACCTGAAGCCAGGAACAAGAAATACTTTTTAAATTAGAGCCAACTGGGGCTCCTGGGTGGCTCAGTCAGTTAAGCATCTGCCTTTGGCTCAGATCATGATCCTGGCGTCCTGGGATAGAGCCCCGCTTCGGGCTCCCTGCTCAGTGGGAAGCCTGCTTCTCCCTCTCCCTCTTCCTGCTGCTCTCCCTGCTTGAGCTCTCTCTCTCTCTCTCTCTCTGTCAAATAAATAGATAAAATCTTTAAATGAATAAATAAATACATTACAGCCAATTGAGCAATGGTCAGTTGGAAAACTTGTGGTTTAGAGTCAACAGTGGTGTCGGGACTGGTGGCAACATTTATTTTGAAAGTGTCAAGGACTGCCACCTCTATTTAGATGTCTTTAATAAATGAGAGTCTAAAATACTCTAAAGAGAATCCCAGCGGAGACCACAAGCCAAAAATCCTTGGCTTCCAAAATAACGGGGGCTGCCTCTTCCCAAGTTACCACGCACAGAAGCAAAACTTGGCAGAGTCTGAAACAAAGGATTTTGGTCTTGTTCCTACCATTGCTTCCACAGAAGGAAGCAAAGCAAACCACTGGGTTCTATCTACAGCAACTCCTGAGCACGCAGACCTTGCCAGGTGCTGCTCAGAAGAGGATCCCACCCTGCTCTTTGCCCAGGGAAATCGGCCCTTCTGGAGGCAGCTTTTAAAGACCTAAGTGCAGGGCGGACTTCTTCTAGCCCTACTTCTTTTCTGCAGAGTTCTGTTTCTTGGGGAACTTTTCCACATATAATCGAGCTGCTACTCTGACACCATTTTCATTGAGTAATTCATGGTGATGTCACACCGGCCAGGCACTAGGGGAAGCCCTGCTTTTATGGGTTGGCTCTTAATTTAGGAATTTTTATTTTCTGACTTCCCTCCCTTTTTTGCTGGACTCCACTGCTTTTGAGCAAGATGCCTGAGTGGTGAAGTGTTGCCTGCTTTTGAGAAAAGGAATTCCTGCTCGTTGAGAGGCAAGTGATTGAGTGAAGGCAAAATGTGCGTCCTGTAATAATAGTACATCTTAATTGGAGAGTTGGCAGGAGAGGGAGGATGTGTGGGCCCAGTGTGGGCTCTCTGCTCATGATGGGGTTCATCAGGCCAAGCCCAGGAGGCGGGCTGGGGATTCACAGCTGCTCCCTGGTGGGTGCCACAGTCCTGTGTACCTGGGGAGCCAACGGGCTCCTCCCCGGCACCTGGGCAACCACATCTAACCCACATCCCCACCTTCCTTCCTCACCTCTCTGCTGTTCTGTGCAGCCAGCCGAGCCGGCAAAGGCAAAGACGAGCTTGGCAAACCTCGCCTGTAAAAGCCTAATCCAAACAGCATGTCGCTGAGCTCAGCAGGGTGACTCATGCGCAGTGAAGTGTGAGGCCAGCAAGCAGAGATTAGGATCTGGCCCTCCCGCCAGCCTACCCTGCACTTCCTTTGATCAACTCTGATGGTTTTTAATTCTGCAGAAGCGGCTTCCTGCCAGGGGCAAACACTTCTTGGTGGAGGCTGGAGCCCTGTCACTGCTGACCTATTTGTCAGTGGCGAGGCTGGTGTGTGTGATAGCACAGGGACACCCTGGGATCGCAGCCCACCGGAGCCCAGAGGGGAGCCTCTCTCTCTCTCTCTCTCTCTCTCTCTCTTTCGGAGGTGCCCAGGGCGACATCAGAAGCTGGCTCCTTAGCCAACACCGGCAAGGCCACGCGTGTGAGCAGTCGGGGACTCTAACCCTGGTGCTGGCATTGGTTAAGTCACCCGGTAGTAAAGAAAAGTGGGGCTCTCTCTAGGGGATATGTTTTTTCTTTTTTGTAAACTGGGGCATCTCTAAGGACAGTATCTGGCACAAAATGGAGCACTCTCTGGGTTCTTCAAAAGTTCTTTTTTCACATCTGTTTTGCTGGAAATGGAACACATTCGGAGTATATGACTCTCTTGAACTTTTTTTGTCCCCGGTTTGAGTGGAATGGGTTTGCCTCTGGACTCTTCCAAATCCCCTCAACGACGGATGCCAAGCAGAGCACCTGAAACCCAAGTCTCATTCTCTCTCTTTCCTTCTCATGCCCTATCTGGCTCTCTCCTTTTTCTCTCTTTTCTCAGAAAGTGGATGAGTGATTCTCAACCTTGGCTACACATTTTAACCACCCTGGGGGAGTCCGAGGGGGGTTAAAAAAAATCCCTATGCCCAAGCTCCACCCCAGAATAATTCACTGAGTCTCTGAGGGTAGGACCAGATATCAGTCATGTCTAAAGCTTTCCATTGTGCAGGCAAACTTGGGAATCACTGAAATTTTGGGGTCTCGTGGCATCCACCATAAGCCCTAATAATGGGTCTTATCTCCCAGTCTGTCCTCCTCACCACCATTCAGTTTGAGGGCCTTCTGGAGTCTGGTGTATACTTTAACCACGTTAAGGTAAGACGGTATCTGCTTATACAAAATATTGGTTGTAATTTTGAATTATGTGTATACCAGAACCAATTCCAAATACATCTTTGCCCCATAGATTCTTTTCATTTAATACAAATGTTCGTGTAGTTTTTTTTAAAGATGTTGTCTGGTTGGGATAACTAGTCTACATATTAAGAATTTGCTCATCTGATTAAATGTATCTACCATCCCGCTGAGACTTGGAACAGAGAATGAACGTGAGGAACGGAAAAGCAGAATAGATGGGTCTCACAGGGAAGAAGTAGGGGATGGTTCAGCACACAGAGCAATGATCAACCCAGTTAGAATTTCTGGGAGGCAGGTTTGTTAGTGCTGGTGACAGGCTGTGAGTAGGGCTTCCAGATAAAATAAGGACCTTTAGTTAAATTTGAATTTCAGACAGGTGGCAGATAATGCAATATTGGGGACATATTTATACTGAAAAATCATTTGTGGTTTATCTGAAAATCAAATTTAACTGGGAGTTCTCCATTTTGTTTGCAAATCTAGAAATCCTAGTTGAGGATGGCAGGCTAAGGAGGAGAATCTTGGGCATTTGAGGGAGTGGTAGGTCTCACCTGGGTGGTTACCGCCCTCCAGGGGCGTAGGGAAAGCCTACAGACACATGGGCCTGTCCCAATGACTGGGGATTGCTACTGGCATGTAGTGGGTGTGAACCAGGGTGCCAAACATACTGCAGTAGGTGGAATAGTTCCAATGGAGGAATGTCCCATCTAAAACGCCAATGGCACCCAGACCAGTGCCACCTATTTCACCATTTTACTGAGAACTGACCCTATCACCTTCACGTAGTTGCTCCCTAGAAAGCAGTGCACTGGCCACTCAGAGAAGTTCAGAGAGTGCCCCCCAGGAAAGAGCCAACCAGACAAAGTCCCAGGTACTTGTCCCAAAGCCTCCTTTAGTCCAACCCAACCATACAGCGGGTCCAACGAAATGAATCCAAGCCTTCGAAGCTTACAGTAAGTACTGCCTCCTTCAGGAAGCCTTCCTTGACTGCTCCAATCTTCACTGATCTGTCTCCTCAACCCCTAAAATCTTTATTCTTCTAATTTAGTACTTGAACATATTCTTGTAATACTTTCATGTGTTCTGGCCTGTGAGCTAGTCTCTCTAACTAGCCTGGGGACATCAGAAAAGTGAGATCAAGTTCTGGGTGACTTTGATCATGTTACTGATTTGTTGGTTGGCTTTACTATTTGTTATACTTTGCCTCTTTTAAAAACTCTGATGTAGGGGCGCCGCCTGGGTGGCTCCATCAGTTAAAAAGCATCTGCCTTTGGGTTGGGTCATAAATATCCCGGGGTCCTGGAATCGAGCCCCACATCGGGCTCTCTGCTGAGCAGGGAGCCTGCTTCTCCCTCTTCCTCTGCCTGCCGCTCTGTCTCTGTCAAATAAAATAAACAAACAAATAAATCTTTAAAAACTCTGATGTAGCTGAAATTAAATGTACAAAAAGGTGAGGCAATTAAAGGAAAGATAAAAAGGGTGATGAGAAACCATAGAGGAGAGGGAAGAGCAGGAACCGGAGATAAGATAATTTTGTCAATGGATATTAAATTTAAGTCTGGGCTCCCTGACAGGCAAAGCAAAAAGGGAAACAAAATGTGTTACATCACTCTTATTGTCTGAAAAAAAAAAAAAAAAAGGAAGCAATATCAGCTCATGAGGAAACGTAATGTCTTTCCTCAGGCTAAAAGCTAAGTGAAATTTCTCAGATCTTTAAAAGGCAGGACTCTGAGAAACATAATAGATAACGTCTTCACTTGAGTTTTCAGAAGATACAAAAAATGTGGGGGGTTTTCCTATCTCTTATGTTTCCTTTGTAAGAAATTTGGGACTATACTAATGAGCTCAATGAAGGCATTTTTATAAGGAGCTAAATAATATATTCTAAATGTATTAATTTCCAGTGGTCTGATTAATAAAGGGGTACTTCTTGAGAAGTTTTCAACTGCCCAGAGCTGTTATGACGCCTTTACGTGTGGCTCCCCTAGCAGCTTCTGACAGCCTTAGGGAAAAGGTGAGGATGCTGTAGAAACTAGGCTGTGGTAGGGGGTAGAGGAAGGATGGCTGGGAACAGCTACATTCCACTTCCCACGCGACCTTGCTCCCTGCGAGCCAGAATCAGACTGTTGGAATTACCCACCCTGCCTAGAAGGTACTTCCCAGCCACATCCCCAGGAAAAGGGTAAAGGAAAACAGTGTCACCAAGGGCCCACCCCAGAGTAGGATCTTGGGAATGGCTTGAGACCCTGCCTGACCATGTGTATCATCCTTTAATGAGTGCTACATTTGGGGATTAGTTTGCCGCTCTTTAAAGGCAGAGAACAAATAATTAGATGACTCAAAAAAGAGTTTCCCTTTTTTGGTTTTATTTGGGTCTTCTTCTTCTTCTTTTTTTTAACCAACTCCCTAAATGGGTGGGAGACTAAAACAAACAAAAAATAAACCATAGATTAAACAGCCCCTCCCCTCCCCTGGGCTGCACAACATCAGGAGAGGAAACTGTGGCCTGGGGCTTTGAAGGCTGGCTGATTAGCACACATGTCCCCCCGCCCTACCCATCGCCCCCATCTCCGATGCACCAGTCCTTGTGCTTGGTGGCTAACAGTGACAAAACCAAGATGAATCACCGTATGTCAAGATTCATAGATTATCGAAAGACTAAGTAGCAGATCTAGGATGGGAGGTGGAAGCCAAAGGTAAAACTCTCTGACCTAGGCTTTGCTCTTCTGTTTTTAGATGGTGGCTGCTTTGATTTCCTTCCTGCTGGCCCAAAAAGGATGGCTGGAGCAAGCAGAGCTAATCTAGGTACAGGTGGAAGGGCTGCTTGAGCCATCAGGAAGCCTCCCCACCACTCCCTCCCCTCTCCCCGCTGGAGGGTGGGGAGAGAGAGGGACAGCCTGGGAGAAGTCTCTCCCTCCTTCTGTGAGAGGAGGTCAACTGGTTGTGCTGGCCTTGCTTCCTAAAGGGCTTGCTTCTCAGGTCAATGGATACTGCCCTTAGTGCTAGAATGTGTATCCTGGACTCATTTCCAACTCTCTGGCAGGCCAGCAGTGTTGATCCAGGCTCTCCCCTTCACTCGGGATTAGAGGAAGGGGGGTTAGTTGGGGTCATTTTTGGCTACCCAGCATCTGAACTCCTCTCCCAAGCTCAGGACATTTACTACCTCATGAATCTTAGTACCTTAAGAAAGAGCCCCAAAGGCCAGATGCTTCCTTCTCTAGTCTCCTTTGGACATGGACCCACAGCGGGACTTGGTCAAACAGGTGTACCTACTTCAGATGGAATCAGAAGTTAACTGGCACTGGGGCACCTGGGTGGCTCAGCTGGTTAAACATCTGCCTTCGGCACAGGTCACGATCCCAGGGTCCTAATATCCAGCCTGTGGCAGGCTCCCTGCTCAGCCAGGAGTCTGCTTCCCCCTCTACCTTTGCCCGACACCGCCCCCCCGCCCAACCTCTGCTTATGCACACACTCTCTCTCAAATAAATAAATAAAATCTTAAAAAAAAATAGAAGAGGGGCGCCTGGGTGGCTCAGTTGGTTAAGTGACTGCCTTTGGCTCAGGTCATGATCCTGGAGTCCCGGGATCGAGTCCCAACATCGGGCTCCCTGCTCAGCAGGGAGTCGGCTTCTCCCTCTGACCCTCTTCCCTCTCGTGCTCTCTCTCTCTCATTCTCTCTCTCAAATAAAGAAATAAAATCTTTTAAAAAAATAGAAGAAGAAGAAGGAGTTACTGGTACCAACAAACAGGGACAGGGGAAAATCCTTTCTGGGGGATGTTGCAGGGCAACAAAAATATCCAGGCTCCCAGGGCAGTGGTGCCAGTGGTGGTGTCCAGTGTCCAGGGCTGAAGGTGGTAGCAGTGCGAGATGGTGGGGAACCACTGGGCAGCAGCTGCCGTGGTATCCTCCCCTCTCCCTTTCTATGTTGTCACTGTGCCTGTGGCCACGGGTATGATCCTGAGTTCCGGGCCCTGTGTTTTCTGAGCCTGTTTCTCCGGCCTTCTCTGTGATTCCGTGAGTTACTCGATAGCCTTTCAACAAATTCCTTTTCTGCTTAGATCAGAGTTGGTTTCTGTTGCTTGCAACTGAGAACCCTGACTCTGTCCAACTACAACTGGTTTCAGTCAATCGTTTGCAGATGCTTTTTTTTCCCCTCTCACTGCCTGCATTCTTCATGTCTCTGCCCTCCTGGCAATTCCACAAGTAATCCAGAAAAGGAGGAATAAGCATGCAGAGAATTTGACCACAGCTGGGAAGTAAGCCAAGAGAACTCTGAAGAACGTGAATATTAGATCTCTCATTTTGTCAGGTGGGGTGGATGCAGGATTAAGGAGACAGAAAGCTGTAGGCTGTCCATCATATTTTATTTTTCAACTGAATTTGGTTTTACAGTGATTACCCATGGCACTTTAAAATCCCATGAGGGTATGGACAAAGTCTGTCTTGTTTTCTCTAGTACCTAGGTCATACTGGATACTTAGTAAATAGTAGCAAAGGGGTAATGATAGAAGTCTCAGGAAGATAATTCAAGGAAGAGAAGCTTAATATATCCTTAATGCCTCTTTAAAAAAAAGAATTGTCTCAATGCTGAGGGAGCTGAAGATTAAGGCCTGTGAGTCGAGCCAACAGTGCAGATATTTGGTTGTGTTGACTGAAGAGCAGGAGCCTGGAGCTTTAGCCATCAGACTGCCAAAGACAGAGACAACACACTCCCAGGCAAGGAGATCCTGACTTGGGTCTAGCCCAGATAGAATGCCGGTCTGTTTCTTCTTTGGAAGGGGGCCTGCAAAGCTGAACTGAGATGGTTCTCCGAAAAGCATTCTGAATCAACTTCAAATGTATTGACAGTACTTGGTTGAAACCCCAGAATGGGGTGGGGGGTGGGTAGAGTTAGTTTGAATCTAGAAAACCAAGGGCAGGTTTCCCTATCAGCTACCTTAACTGTGTAAGAACCTCAGTCCATCTGTTGTAGTAAGCTGGTTTTAAGTGACACTGACATTTGGATTTGGATCCGCAGGATGCGTTTGCTACAAACTGACTCTGATTCTAATTCTTGTTTGTGACATTAACCAATGAAACCTTACCTTGGGTAAGTCTCTTTTTATTTATTTATATGACAGAGAGAGACACAGCGAGAGAGGAAACACAGGCAGGGGGAGTGGGAGAGGGAGAAGCAGGCTTCCTCCTGAGCAGGGAGCCCGATGCGGGGCTCGATCCCAGGACCCTGGGATCATGACCTGAGCTGAAGGCAAACGCTTAACGACTGAGCCACCCAGGCGCCCCCTTAGGTAAGTCTCTTAACTAACTTGGTCTAAGCTTTCATTTCCCAATTTCAAAATCCCTGGTTTTAAAACAGAGGGTTTGGACCATCTTGTTCACCCATTTCCTCTCTAACATGTGACCTTTCTATTATTTTCCTTAAGGACAAGAATCATGTATTCTTCTTCAATATGCCCTTCCGTCCAAGTACAAAGCTGGACAGAGCAGGCACAGACAGCCGGCAGTATGGCTGTGTTCCAGAAAGGCCTAGGCCAAGACTCCTCTAAGAACTTTCTCGAGCCGGGGCCTAGGGCCAGCAGTGATAAAGTTAGAAGAGGAAGAGCACTGGCATCCTTTGATCTGTAACTGGTACCAGAAGCAGCCTTCTAAACTGCTCGAAGTGCTTAGGTTTGCTGCTGGAGCTGGACTTCCAAGGCCCCCACTTCGAGGCTGGCTCATCTTTAAATTCACATTGAACAGTAGTAGATGGTTAAAGCCAACACTTGCAATATGGTCTGGGGCTGGTGGAGGAGAGAACGGTGAAATATCATACACCTGTATATATCTGTTCAAGCTGAGCTCTAGAACTTGGTTTTAACATGCAGAATCCGTGGCGACCCTGTCTGCCCGGCGAGGGTGCTGCGATGCTTTCCATCCTGGGCTTAGAATGGTAAGTCATAAGCGACAGCAGACAGGATGGTCATCTTATTTCCTCTGCTTCCTTCTGGGGAACAGGCGAGCGGACTGCAGAGAAAAGAGAGAGGGGGAGGAAAACAAGTAAATCCCAGCATGCGGAGCAGGGAGGAGAGTGAATGGCAACAGGCATGGGAGCTCAGCTGCCAGCAAAAGTCTGATGCTCTGCATTGCTCTGAGGAGAGGAGGCAAGTCTTCCCGAATCCAGGCGCCCCAACATGATTGTGAAAGCCACACCCATGGGCCCACAGACAGCCAACACTGCTGTAGAACCAGTGAGACACCTTGGGAAGCTGCTCAAGTTTCTGTAGACATCTCTGTAAAAGCTGCCCTTTGTCCCTGGGGGGGTGCTTGGAACCCCAGTGGGAGGTGACCCCAGAGCTGCCACCCAGAGCTGAAAATCCTTTTTTTTTTTTTTAAGGCAAAGTTAATTTCAGAAATTTTGTTCTCAATTTTGTTCTAGGGCTCAGAGCCAGTTCCTTCGTTCCCAGTGGCGGCCAGCAGGGCAGACTGAGCAGGCGCAGAGAGCTTTGATGTCAACAGAGGTAGGCAGGGCAGGCCCCAGTGGAAAACTGTGAAGTCAGCAGAGTTATCTCCGGCACTCCTCCCTTCCTCCTTGCTTCCCCTTTCTCCACCCATTTCCCCCACTCGGCTTCCAGCTTCTCATTTCCCAGGGGACCCTGGAACATACAAAAACCCACCCCTCCAAAGATATGAGGGGGCCAGCTCATGGCTCCAGCTATCAAAGTCTGCTGTTTTCTCCCCACGTCTAAAACAAACAAAGGCGTGCATTCCATACATTTCCTAAGGAAAGAGCGAATACAGAAACCTCGGCCTTTGCGCACTCTTGGTGAAACCCCAAGAGCCTGGGGCCTCAAGTTTGAAGCTGTCTTCCTGCCTCCTGGGGCTTTAAAAGGAATCAAGAGTGCCTCAAACCAATACATCTGCTTGGTTTATGGCTCAAATTTAAACCACAAATTATAAAATGATAAATCGCTGTTCGAATCTCTTCCAGGAAAGACTATGTTGTCAAGATTAAGTTACAGCCTCATGGCCCTATGAGTGAGCCTCGCTGCTGACTAACTCTCTCACTCATTTTCCTGCTGGAGATGTTTTTTCTTCGTGAACTTTCACTGTTTCTGAATACTTTAAACAAAGAAAATGACCGAAGGCAGGAAAAACATCGGGGACTTCTTAACCGATGGAGCCTTTTACAGGCTTTATTATGTAACGGCTGCTTTCGTTTTGTGAGCACCAAAGGAAGTTGAAGAAATCTCTTTCTTCTTGAGCATTTAACTGCCAAAGAACAATGAGACATGGCTTCACGTGGGCAGCAACACTCACTTTAAAACTCCAGTTGGAACGCGGAGTGTGTGGTAAAACAAAGCTGCCTTAAGGAATCTGGGTCTTAAAGTGTTCAGTGATTTGGGCAGGATTGCAGCATGAATTACTGTATTTCGTCCCCACGGAAATCAATTCTTTGGAATTCCCTTACGGGGCCTGGTCTAGCGACAGAGGAGTGTGACAACTAATGGGGCCCCATGCATGCTTTCCCATAAGGATGCTTCTCTCCGCCAGAGCTTTGGCAGGCGGAAGGGGGAGAGATGAGATCCTTGATCTAGGCCCCTACCTTGCCTGCCTGTGGGTCTGTCACGCTGACCTCAGTTTGATGACCTGAGGCTGCAGGAAGCAACTCGAGCACCCACCGTTGTTTCTCCAGCCCAGTGCCTTGGTTATACAACCCCGACCCGGTTTCTCCAAGGCCACTCAAGTCCTGAGGACCATCAGACCGTGAGTCAGAATCACTGCACCATTTCCTCCTAAGCTCCTTCTGGTTTAGTTTACACCTCAGCCCCTTCGGTCTCTTTCTTGGGGTCCCCAGGCCCTGCGTGGCAGCTTTTGTCTCTCTCTTCCTTCGGGGCCCTGGGTCCTCGCGGCGGTTTTCGCTTTCCAACATAATTCCACGGGATCGCCCGCGCCAGCCCCTGCAGGCCCTGCCCCAGCTCCTCTTGTCTCCGCTTTTCCTGAAGTCGGCCTGCTGTCTTTACTGCTGCTTTTTCTGGGACACTTCAAGTTGTGGAGAGAGGTGGTTTTTTTTTTTCCCCCTGTGATTATAGCTCTTTCTTCCAATTTTGACTAGTCTGGCGTCTCTCTGATTATAGCTCATTAGGACTCCTGAAGTTAGAAGGCACTGTTTTTTTTATGCTGCCTTGTTTTTATTTTTTAAAATAACATGCATTATAACTTATTTTTTGGTTTTTTTGGCTTGGTTTTTTTTTTTTTTTTGAAAGATTTTATTTATTTGACAGAGAGATACAGCGAGAGAGAGAACACAAGCAGGGGGAGCGGGAGAGGGAGAACCAGGCTTCCCGCTGAGCAGGGACCCTGATGCAGGGGCTGGATCCCAGGACCCCCTGGGCCGAAGGCAGACGCTTAACTGACTGAGCCACCCAGGCGCCCCTATAACTTATTTTTGCAGGGCAGTATAAAGATGAAAGCAATCATAGTGATGAGTCCCACAGTCCACACAACCCCAACAGCATTAAAATAATAGTCATAAAAGTCGTGAATATGTGGGAAGAAAATAAAAACAATTTTAAAAAGGTATAAAAGGAAGAATAAAAACTTCCCATTCTGCCCGAGTCCCTCCCCCCAAATATAACCACTCTTACTATTTTTTTATTCTTGGTACTACATATTTATGTATGTCCTTTAACAAAATTTTATATAAAAGCGGTCTTACTATACTTATTCTGCATTTTGCTTTTTTTCACCCAAAATGCAACCTTAGAGATCTTTCCACATGTGCACTGCAGATATACTCTTCTTTTAATGTCTGCAGAGTCTTTGTTAGAAGAGAAAGTGCCTTCCAAATGAAAGGCACTCAATTAATGTAATTCCTGCCCCCTTTCTGTCCCTTTACATCTTCTACTCCCTGAGGACAGAGTGACTTATCTGGCTAACAAGCTTGGAAGAACAACCTAGACGTGCTGGGTTCAGCTCTGCCCTTTCTGCTTAGCACCAAGTTACCTGTAGGGAGTGTGCCTTCTGCTGCCGTAGAAGTAGGCAGAACTAGGTGGACGGCTGCTCGATTCTGGGTTTCAGTGGTACGAAATGTCTCTCTCATTTAATGTGAGATTGCGTCTGGTACCTCATCCAACTTTGTCTTTTATCAGAGTAATTTAAGCTTTCATCTGCCAGTCCTTTGTTTTATTTTTCAATTCGTTCAGAACTAGAGCAGGGAAGAAGGCTGCCATTTGTTGGGCCTACCTAGGGTCCCCAAATATTGTTCCTTATTTAGATATATCAAAATGTATTTGATCAGTTTCCCAATGATGAATGTTTAGGTCGTTCCAGTTGACGGCTTAAACAGGCAACACCTCAGCGAACATCTTTATGCATATACCTGGGTGTACTTTTTGCAAGCACATCAATGGGTAAATTCCTTATACTATAAGTGCTGGGTCAACAGTATGTGCCATGGTGTCCCAAATAAAGATGGGAGAAAAAGCCTCCCTGGAAAGGAGGTACCAAGATAATAAACTAATAATCATAATGGCAACAAATAACATTGAGTTATTTCTTGTTGTGTGCCAGATTCTGGGCTAAGCACTTCGTATATGCTAATGTTTTTTGATCCTCCTAACAACTTTCTGACCTAGTGACGATTATTCACTCCATTTTACAGTTGAAGATCCTGAGATCAAAACTGTTAAATGATTCGCCCAAGGTCACAAAACTAATAACTGGTGGAGATGGAATCCAAGACCCTGTTTGTGTGATTGCAGAGCCTGTACCTCTGACCACCTGACTAAAGGTGTTTGTTGCCTATGACATAGAGTGGGTGGTAGCCTGGTCAAGCACTTGAAAATGTGTGAGGACCATTGATTCGGGGCTCAGCTCATACATGTATACGTATATAGTAGAGGGACTAAGAGTACAGAATCTGCAGCCAGACTCTGTGGGTTCAAATCCCAGCTTGGCCTCTAACCAGCTGTGTGATAAACACCTAGCTTTCCTCATCTGCAAAATGGAGATTTTTAAGAGAATTAAGTTATTCAACATTTGTCAAGCACTAAGAACACTGCCTGGTATAGAGTAAGGCCTTCATAATTGCTTAGGGTTTTTGTTTGGTTGTTTGTTTTTAAATTTTTATTTATTTTTTATTTAAATTTAATTAATTAACATATAATGTATTATTGGTTTCAGAGGTAGAGGTCAATGATTCATCAGTCTTATATAATACCCAGTGCTCATTGCATCACATGCCCTCCTTAATGTCCATCACCCAGTTACCCCACCCCCCTCCCCTCCAGCAACCCTCAGTTTGTTTCCTAAGATTAAAAGTCTCTTATGGTTTGTCTCCTTCTCTGATTTCATCTTGTTTTATTTTTTCCTCTCTCCCCCTAGGATCCTCTGCTTTGTTTCTTAAATTCCCCATATGAGTGAGATCATACGACAATTGTCTTTCTCTGATTGACTTATTTAACTTAGCATAATACCTTCTAGTTCCATCCACACCGTTGCAAAAGGCAAGATTTCATTTTTTTGATGGCTGAGTAATATTCCATTGTATATATATACCACATCTTCTTTATCCATTCATCTGTTGATGGACATTTGGGCTCTTTCCATAGTTTGGCTATTGTGGACATTGCTGCTATAAACATTGGGGTGCACAATTGTTTGTTAAATAAAATGCAAGTATATGCAATAAAAAGTGAAAGTCCCCCTTGTCCTTAAGCATCTGTCTCCACCTGACTCCATTCAATCCTACTTCTCTCTTTAGGGGTTAATTGTTAGTGCCCATTCTTCCAGACTTTGTTTTTTGTTTTGTTTTTCATATGTATTTATCTTTATACATACATAGTTTTATTTGTGTGCCTATGCTATTGGAAGAGTACTTTACCATAGTGATTAATAAATGGACACTGGAACAAGACCATCTGAATTCAAATCCCAGCTCATCTACCTGCCAGCTGGATGACCTTAGACAAATTACATAACCTCTCTGAGATTCAGTTATCTCATAATCTCCACAATACGGAAAAAGCCAGTACCTTCCTTGTATGGAGACTAGATGAATTAATATATACAAAGTGGTTTTTTTTTTAAAGATTTTATTTATTTGACAGAGAGAGACACAGCGAGAGAGGGAACACAAGCAGGGGGAGGGGGAGAGGGAGAAGCAGGCTTCCCGCGGAGCAGGGAGCCCGATGCGGGGCTCGATCCCAGGACCCTGGGATCATGACCTGAGCCGAAGGCAGACGCTTAACGACTGAGCCACCCAGGTGCCCAATACTAAGGGTTTTTTTAAAGACTTATTTATTATCTATTTTAGAGAGAGTGTGTGTGTGCACAGGAGGGAGGGGCAGAGGGAGAGGGAGAGAGAGCTGAAGTAGACACCATGCTGAGGACAGAGCCCAATGTGGGGCTCAATCTCACGACCCTGAGATCACAACCTGAGCTGAAACAAAGAGTTGGACACAACCTACTGAGCTACCTAGGCGCATCTATATATACAAAGCTTTGAAAACAATGTCTGCTGCATAGAAACTCCTCAATAAGTGCTAGATCTCATAATTATTCCTACCTACGTTGTACTGGGGCTTCTCTCTCCCTTGACAATACATCTTAGGGGTTATCCCGCAGCAGTACATAGAGATATACCTCATTTTAAAGTCGGTTAGGACGGTGTTCCTTAGTACAACCACCAGGTAGTATATTTAGATGTGTTCTAATTCAGGTTCTTTCTAGCATGCAGCCTTTTCTCATCGGAAAATACAGAGTCCTGGAGCCAACCAGCACTAGCTTCACCAGCCATCCGTATATTTTACTTCTTCTACTTAACAAACATGTACAGTGCTTACTGCCTGTTACACAATGCCCTAATCACCTTCAAAATGGTAACTCATTTAATACTCATTATGGTGCTTCTAAAGTAGGGGCTACTTAATCCCCATCTTACAGATTGGGAAATCGAGGCACAGAGAGGTTAAGTAACTTACCCAAGACTGCAGGGCTAGGAAAAGAAGGGCTAGGACTCCAAGCCACACAGTCTGGCTCCCAAGTTCATACGCTTGACCTCTCTGTCCACACTCTGCACCTCTCGTCTCTGTTCTAAAATCCGCAGCACGACTTCAGCAAAACCCTGAGCCTCATCATGTCACATTTTCATCCATATTGTGAATGGGAATCCAGCCTCTTCAGAATATACTGAGGAGCATACAAGTTCTCTAAAAGGACAACCTGATGGCTACATCAACGAAACTCCTTAAATTACCAGCAGCCGGCCTTACTAAGAACTGTTCAGACAATAGCCAGCCAGCGTTGAGAAAGCCCTTCAAGTGATGATACCAGCACTCGCCTTCAGAGGCCCCAGGTCTGGGCTCTCGACTCTGCCTCTCTGTGCCACGCTGGCCTGCTGAGCAAACTCACAATGCAGGTCAGCAGACAGCCTTAAAATAAACAAATATGTTTGTGTTGTGCCCAGTTATGGAACAGTGCGTATCCAATTAGGTAGTGCAAAACTCATGCAAATAATCTTTTCTTTTTCCGATTCCTGCTGCATATGAGTCTTTCACAACTGACTTGGCCAACTCAAATTCCTAAAATGCTGAGGTTCAGAAAGTCTGGTCAGAAGTTTGCTAGTAAAAAATGAAGTCCTGCCTCCTCTGTCCTCCATCACTGCCCCCATCCCTACCCTCAAGCTACTTTAGCTTTTAGACATGTGGATACTATATGCCTTTTTCCTTAAAGATATGGGTGAGATATTTCTTTTGGAGTATGTCCAAACAATCTGGAAAACCCATACTTGATATTAGCTACAGGAAGCTTATTAAAAAAAAAATACCCACGAGGAACAAGAAATAAAATTAGGGCAAACTATGGGCCTACCCTCTTTAGAAATCAGTATATCTTTCCAAATGGCAGATTTTCTAAAACTGAATGGGTTTTTTAAATTTTTTGGCTTTGTTAAGGAAAAAATATGTATACATACACTTGAAATTTAATATTCTGGAAAGTACTTATTTTAAAGATAACAGTTTAAGTTTTCATCTCAAAAGTTATTGCTCATTCTAACATACTAAAACCTGCATTTTTGGGTGCCTGGGTGGCTCAGTTGGTTAAGCGACTGCCTTCGGCTCAGGTCATGATCCTGGAGTCCCAGGATCGTGTCCCGCATCGGGTTCCCTGCTCAGCAGGGAGTCTGCTTCTCCCTCTGACCTTCCTCTCTTCTCATGCTCTCTACCATTCTCTCTCTCTCTCCCTCAATAAATAAATAAAAATCTTTAAAAAAAATAAAAACCTGCATTTTCCTTTTATAAATAAACTTCTATCTCTGCGTTCTGTCCTTATAGAAAGAAAGTACGTAGGGCCAGTTTTCTACCCATCCCAATGCTTAAGTTTGCCTCAAGGAGCTTCCTGTTCTGTTCCAGCGGTGACGTGTTGCAAGCAGACCTGACAAGTGCAGACAGCTTGCTGTACCCTTTGAGCTTGGGCTGTGGCTCTAGCCCATGCTGTTTTAGGAAATAAGGTGGAAGATAGAGAATGGGGGGAGCTCTAATGGGAACAGGAAACAGGGCCTTCTCGGGGACTCCTTTCTACTCCTTTACTCTTCATCACACCATTCAGGGGGACAGAATGTCTCTATCACCTCTGCCTAATTCAGTTCCTTTCACAGGGGGGTCCTTGAGCCTCAAGATGGGACCACGGGCTCATCTTACCCTTAATTACAATGCATAAAGCTGGAGATTGGATCCAGGAAACTATATCCTGGCAGAAATGCTAAGACCAAAGACAGAAGCTTATTGAAAAAGACGTGATCCATTTGCATTAAAAATATCAAACCACACACAAAGAGATTAATTGCCATGCCCTCCTATACCAGTATCATCTAGTGGAAACTACTCTAACTACTGCGAAAGAAAAAGTTAGGTCCAACAGTCATGTTTTGTACCATGTGATCCAGCTCTCTGTTCTCACAGCTGACTGGGCAAGAGGTGGGCACCTGATTCAAGGACAGTCAATCCATAAATTGGCTAGATTCCCTTGACCTGTAGCCAGGGCAAGGGAAGGGCAAATCAGAGTCCCTTTCACAGAGAGGTGGCATGAAAACAAAGAGCGACGTTACCAGTTAGTGGCAGGGCAGAAAGGAATATGGCTGACCTATATTTCTAATGATGAAATGCTGTGAACACTTACGAATTTCTATGGGTGAGGCCTGTAGTACCTCCTCAAACTGAGGACTAGCTTTTAGCACTGGTTTCTCTGAAGCCAGCCCATTCTGGTTCCTGATCTTGGGTTTCTGAAAACTCCCATTATCTTATCATGTATTTTTCTTAACATACTTGAGCTAACTGGAATGAGTGCCTGATACTTGTAGCCAAAAAAAAAAAAAAAAAAAAGCCAAACTAAAGCACTATCAAAAAGCCAGGCAAAAGTGAGCCAAAATAAAGGGGACTGACGAATCGGGAAGGTCTAAACCAGAAGCAACAGGAGTAAGTGACTTCGTTAAGGTTCTTGAGGTTGTAAATAAATGTTACTGAAACTAACTCAGGTTGGCTAAAGAAGAGAAAGAAAAAAAGAATTCATGTATTTATGTGAAGGATGCTAAAGGGCAGCCAAAATTTTTAAAAACTAGTGTCAGTTCCTCAAAATGTCAATCCATAGGGCTGTTACCATATGACCGAGCAATTCCACGTCTATGAAAAGCTATGTACACACAAAAATTTGTACACCAATGTTCACAGCAGCATTATTCATAATAGACAAAGAATGGAAAAAACTTAAATACTTACCAAATGATGAATGGATAAACAGATATATTCATACAATGGGATATTATTTAGTCATAAAAAGAAATGAAATTTGACACGTACTACAACATGGATGAGCCTTGAATAAGTGAAAGAAGCTAGACACAAAAGGCCACATACTGTATGATTCCATTTATGTTAAATGGCTAGCACAGGCCAATCCGTAGAGACAGATAGTGGTATAGTGGTTGCCAGGGGCTGGGCAGAGTGGGAGATGCAATGACTGTTAATGGGCCTGTAGTTTCTTTTCTTTTCTTTTAAAGATTTTAAGAAATCTCTATGCCCAACATGGGGCTTGAACCCATGACCCTGAGATCAAAAGTCGACTGCTCCACCAATGAGGCAGCCAGGTGCCCCTGGAGTTTCTTTTGCAGGGGATAAAAATGCTCCAGAATTGGGGCACCTGGGTGGCTCCATCGTTAAGTGTCTGCCTTCAGCTCAGGTCATGATCCCAGGGTCCTGGGATCGAGCCCTGCATCGGGCTCCCTGCTCAGCAGGAGGCCTGCTTCTCCCTCTCCCACTCCCCCTGCTTGTGTTCCCTCTCTCGCTGTCTCTCTCTCTGTGTCAAATAAATAAATAAAATCTTTAAAGAAAGAATGCTCCAGAATTAGATAGTGATGATGGTTGCACTCCTCTGAATATACTAAAAACCACTCAGTTGTGTAGTTTAAAAGGCTTAATTTTATGGGATGTGAATTATATCTCAATGAAACTGTTATTACAAAAATTGTGTATGTACAAAAACAACAAAGCAAAACAAAATAAAGGGGTGACACAAAATAGAAAGCCAGAAACCATACAATTCTCTCCCTCTCCCCCCCATCATCTCTGCTTCCATATGAACGTTTGCTTCATTCTTGTCTCTCTACAAATCAGTTTTCTTAGCTTTTTCATGCATACAGCAGACAGACTATGAACTCCATAGTTCAAAACTTGTATGTCGCGACAGAGACTAACTAGATGATCACCTACCCATTTTCTCTTCTTTGTGGGCATATGACTGGACTACATTTCCCAGTGTTGTTGGCAGTTAGCTGAGGTCATGTGATGAGTTACTGCCTTTAGAATGTGGGCAGAAGGGATGCATGTGATTTCCAGGCCTGACCAACTAAAAACCCTACTCTGCACTCCTTGATCCTCTCCCTCTTCCTTTGACTACAGCTGTAGAGAATAGTTGAACCACTAGATGGAAGGAGCCTGTGTACTTGATAAAATTTGTGGAGCATAGCATTTCCCCATCTCCATCTACCTACATTGAACTGTGATATTATGGAGAAATAAACTAAAGCTACTGAAATTTGGGCATTTGTTGCTGTAGTAGGTAACTTCTTCTGACTCTATATGTCCTCTGTATAAGAGACTATCTCATGTCTTTTTTGTTTTGTTTTGTTTTTGTTTTTGTTTTTGCAACACTTTTATTTGAAGGCTTTGTCAAAAATACAGCCTCTCATGAAGTACTTTGAGAAGGGAGAGGCAGAATAGAGCAAGAAAAAAGCTAACTTGTCTGCTCCATTAGCTCACATTCAAGTAGGACCATTGGGTTTTTTTTGTTTGTTTGTTTGTTTTTACATTCATTTAAATGATATATTTGAAGCTGAAAGTGCTGTCACAGGACAGGCGTTTGCCTTTGCATCTCCCACACAATTCTTGACGATGGGGCCTTTTAGGGTCAATGTGGCGGAGTTTTACAGTGCAGGAGCATCTAGTCTGTTTACAACTTTGACAGGTGATATCCTCCACTTGGTAAGGGTTATAATGGGGACTTTTAGGGTCAACGTGGCGGAGTTTTGCAGTGCGGGAGCATCTAGTCTGTTTACAACTTTGACTGGCTGGCTGTCAATTCCAATTTGAAATCTTTAAGTAAGAAAATTGTATTGGCCTGATGTTTAGTCAGGTAGCCCCCTAGTTCAGTCAACTGAAGCCAGAGCATGAGGTCACAGAATATGAATATAGTCCCCTGGGGGCCTACTCATGGAAGTGAGCAGCATTTCTTAGAGAGAAGATGTCAATTGTCATGGTTAAGTAGGAGGGGTGGGCATGAACCACGGAGAGGAATATTCGATTCCCAGAGTGGCTTTTCGTTTCTCTCCCCAACACATTCAGAGATACAGACCTAGAGACGGATATACATATATAGATGATATAGATGTATTCTAGTTCCTAATTCTAAAAGTAAAGTTCCTTTTGGACAATTTGAAAAAAAAATCAAGTCACCATTTTCTTTCCTCCTCTACTTTCCATTTTTTCCCTTCCTCCCATCCTGTGAGGCAACACAATACGATGTCTGAGGGAGGTTATGACTATAGCCTCACTTCACCACTTTCTGGTTCTGTGACTTTGGGCAAATTATTTAACAGCTCTCCATCTTGATTTCTCTGTCCACGTAGGGATATCAATGATAGCCCTCACCGTAGAGGAGGCTCAGGAATATTAACGAGTTCATATATGCTTAGTGCTTAGTGTGGTACCTGGTACATAGTGAGAACTTGTTTATTGTTTGTGATTATGATGCATCTGAAGCTGCATTCCAAATTTTAAAAATTTTTTCTTGACCGTTCTAAGGATGGAAAGTGGACTTCATCTTTAAGTAACAACTGTTTTTACGTTCTTGAGAACCCAAAGGAGTGGCAACCAGTTCTTCCTGAACCAATGGAGTAATCCAAATGCAGATGTTTTAGATGGAGATGCTGAGGCTTCTGTTTAATAACACAAAAAGCCATGGGGCGCCTGGGTGGTTCAGTCGGTTAAGCATCTGACTTCGTCTCAGCTCATGATCTCAGGGTCCTGGGATTGAGCCCCACATCGGGCTCCCAGCTCAGCAGGGAGTCTGCTTGTCCCTCTGCTGCTCCCCGCTCCTGCCCCGCTCAAATAATAACATCTTTAAAACCACACACACACATACACACACACACACACACACACACACACACACAAACACAAAGCCATTTTTTACTGGGGATAGTATACCTCTGTCCGGATTGTTGCAATGTCTCATGTCCTCTGTTGATGGTCAGAAATAAGAAGTGGGAGGGGTGCCTGGGTGGCTCAATTAAGCATCTGACTCTTGATGTCAGCTCAGGTCATGATCTTGGGGTTGTAGGATCGAGCCGCCATCAGCCTCCGAGCTGGGCATGGGGCCTGCTTGAGGTTCTCTCTTTCTCTCTCTCTCTCTCCCTTCCTCTCCCCTCCGCATGCTCTATCTCTTAAGAAATCAAGAATCTGAAATCTCAAAACTGCTATTCTTTTTCACTGAAATCAAGATATGATAATGCGGCGTTCTGTGATGTTTTAAAACAAATGACTGTGAGAATTTGCTATCAACAATGTATTTTAGAGTTGCCTGGTTGGCTCAATTGGTAGGGCATGCAACTCTTGATCTCAGAGTTGTGAGTTTGAGCCCCATGTTGGGTGTAGAGATTACTTTTAAAAAATGTATTTTATATTCTGCATGGAGCACTGGGTGTTATGCACAAACAATGAATCATGGAACACTACACCAAAACAAATGATGTAATATATGGTGATTAACATAACAATAAAAAATTTAAAAAAAAGAAAAAAAATGTATTTTATTTGGTAACAAAAATGCCAAATTCCCAAAGTAACAGAGTACACTCAGTTTTGAAGAAGTCCAATAAAGTTTGACAAAATCAGTCTCTGCACTCAGTGTGGAGTTTACTTCTCCCTCTCCCTATGCTCCTCCCCCTGCGCGCTCTCTCTCTCTCTCTCTCTCTCTCTCTCTCTCTCTCTCTCGCAAATAAATAAATAAATAAAATCTTTTTTAAAAATAAAAACTAAATTAAAAAAAAAAGAAAGAAGAAGTTGGGGCCCCAGCGCCTGGGTGGCTCAGTCGGTTAAACATCTGCCTTCAGCTCAGATCATGATCCCAGGGTCCTGGGATCAAGCCCCGAGTCAGGCTCCCTGTTCCGCGGGGAGCCTATTTCTCCCTCTCCTCCCCATTTGTGCTCTCTCTCTCTCTCTCTCTCAAATAAATAAATAAAATCTTTAAAAAAAGAAAAAAGAAGATGGGGCCCCAGGACTTGGGTCAAGAGTACCAGAGGAGAGCCCCATCCAGGAGGGTGGGGAAGCTCCAGGGCCATCGCAGGCTGAGAGCTAAGGGGAGGGACGGCTCAGAGGGAGCCCCTGGAAGGGGTTCTACAAAGGAACTTTAGAAACATGATATCTGATATCCACTTTTAAGTTTTCTTTCTCTGCACTGTAATTCCCTTATGCAATCCTCAAGACTTCACAGAGTTTGTTGAAACTGCAGGCTTATGTTCGCCGTGTCTTGGGTAATAGAAAGAAAGTTTTCACATTTCATGGTAAGGTAGATTAGAGAGTGATGGCCAGCTGGAAAAGCCATTATGAGATGTCCACAGGTGATTGGGGAAGAGTCCTAGAGCAGGTGACCAGCAGAAACCAGCATACATGGTAGAATATGTAAACACTTTCTGGAGATCTCAGAAATACGTGGAAAGAGGATTGGACTTCCTGCAGTCATATGAGATGGAGAGTAGAATCAGTATATGTGAAGAGAAGGCAATCTAATAAGGCTAGGAAATCTGGAGAATATCTCCCTTTCACTCTCTCTCTCTCTCTCTCTCTCTCTCTCTCTCTATAGATATATAAAACAAATGTGTATTGTGTGTATGCATGTGTGTATATTATATATCTACATTGGGTTTATAGTACATACTTTTTCACTTTATATCATGAGGCTTTCTTAGTATCCTTAAATATTATTCAAGTACATAGTAAGTATATAATAAATAATGGCCTCTTAGTGCCCTATGGTGTGATTATTCCATGCTTTATTTAACTAATTCCAATTACTGGACTTTTTTTTAGTTTTTCACTTTTGTAAATAACACTGCAGTGAACATTCTTATGTTGTCTTTTTGCATATTAAAAAATTAATTCTGGGGCACCTGGGTGGCTCAGTTGGTTAAGTGTCTGACTGTTGATCTCAGGGTTGTGAGTTCAAGTCTTGCATTGGGCTCTATGCTGGGAGTTGAGCCTACTTAAAAAAAAATTATTTCTCACACTAAGTTCTCAGAACTGTATTTTCTGTGGCAAATGTCTTAAATGGTTTTAGGCTTTTGATAGAGATTGACAAATTGCCCATTGGAAAGATCATACCCAGAAGGACTTCATAACCACCATGCCCCCATACCCCCAGAATTGTATGAGTGTCCATTTCACTACATTCTTCCTAGGGCAACTTGCATATTCAGGGGATTAGCTGTGTTCATTTAAAATGCTGAACATGACAGACACAGACACAAGAAGGCAGTTGCTTGTTACCAAGGGATTTCACCAAGAAAATATGTCTCAATTTCCATGTCAAAAGAATTGCTTTTCTTTATTTTCACAATAGTCTTTCTTTAGCAGGATTAGCTGTGAGGAAACATCAATATTTCTTACAGAGAGAACTCACTGGATTCCTTAAAGGGGGTTTATTCCTCACTCTCCCCTTTCTACTTTGAAGGCAATGTGAAATAATCCATCTTCTGGTGACATGATTGAGGAAAAACCTTGTGTTCAATTTTCTCAAGTTTACCCCTGTAGGTATTCTAGCTCTAGGGAAATGCCTACTAGGTCTCACATAATATACTTACAGTGACCAAGACTTTAAATATAATTATGGGGAATATTGGTGGGAAAATGTAACTGAGGCATGAGATCACTTACAGGACCAGATTGATTGATCTGATGTTGTCTGTGAGAACATGAAGGGTTTCAGAGAGGATCTGATGTCATAGATTTGAGAGAAACATCACAAATGATGTGCTCCCATGAACTCTCCTGGCTCTCCCTTAAGTGCACCCCTCAATTTAAGGATAACCATGAGCAGCTCAGAGTTCCCGGCACCCCAGGTGGGCAGGAACATATAGGGCACAGTCTATGAGGGAACATCTACCTTGTTGGTGATCCTGCTCTCAAATAGGGAAGTGTGGGTCAAAGAAGATATCTATGCAAGCTGTTCAATTTCTCTGACTTCATGAATTCATGGGAAGTAGCTCTCTGGAAGTACACTAGAACTCTGTTCTGCACGTTAAACACTTGACACCACAACTCCTCCACTGAACAGATAGGAAAACTAAGCAAGAAGGTTAGTTGTATCTCCTGAATTGTAATTAAATCATAAATGAACCTGGGCTAGTTCTTGGAATGCTGTACATTTCCTTTTGTTTTTAACAGAACTGTTGCTGACTACCAAATTAATGCATGTGTATTATATAGAGAGAAAAAAGTACAAAGAATAAAATAAAAATTACCCATAATCCCAGAATTCAAAGATGGCCACTGTTAACATTCTTGTAGATATTTTTCCACTCTTTTATCCATAGATTTATATACATACAGTCATCTCTTTTATAATCCTGAGGTCATACAGGATTATTTTGTAACCTCTTCTTTTCTTGTAGCAGGTTGCTTTTTATTTTGCACCATCAAAAAATAAAATTGTGAGGAGACTTCTTGGTAGATACCTCAATAGCTCTGATTATTTCTTTGGGGCTCATTCTTAGAAGTGAAGTTGCTAAGTTAAAGGTAAATCACATTTTAGGGCTTTGGATAAATACTACTAACATGCTCTCCAGAAATGTTAACCATCTTACACATCTATTAGCGGTAAATAAGACTACCTGTTTACCTGCCTCTTCATCTATGCTAAATAGTATTTAAAAAAAAAATTTTCCCGGGGCACCTGGGTGGCTCAGATGGTTAAGCACCTGCCTTCGGCTCAGGTCATGATCCCAGGGTCCTGGGATTGAGTTCTGCATCAGGCTCCCTGCTAGGCGGGGAGCCTGCTTCTCCTTCTGCCTCTCTCTCTCTCTCTCTCTCTCTCTCTCCCCCTCTGACTCTCATGAATAAGTAAATAAATAAATAAATAAATAAATAAATAAATAAATAAATAAATAAAATTAAAAAAAATTTTTCCCAGTTTGATTTCTGGCAGATGGTATCAAATATTCTTGTTCTCATACAGAATTATTGGTGATTTGTATTTCTTCCTCTGTGAAATGTCTGCTCCTGTCCTTAGTTTTGCCTATGTTGCTTGACCTGCAGTTGGGCCAACTTGGTGAACCTGATTTTCTGCAAAATCCTGGATGACTGAGACTGGCAATTGCTCCACACTGATGAGAAGATGGCTTCCCCACACCCTTGGTCCTGGGAAACTCCCTGGGGGCGCTTCCATAGTAATGGCTTCTTGCTTTGGTGAGTGGCCTATCTTATGCCATGGACTGTGTGTACCCGGGTCACATCTTGCCACACAGGCTGGTGCAAAAATGCTGCCATTTTGAAATGAAAGTTTTAGATCTGAGGTAATCTCATATCATTTTCATTCATAGACTACCAGATTCATAGATTCTCCCAAAACTTCAGCCTTCACAGTTTACATTGAGGGGACATGGCTATGGAGGCCTTATCTGGAAATGACCATTCAGTTAAGTGCAGGCCCCCAAGTACCCAAGAATGAAGAACCCCTCCTGTGCTAGGAGGACATTAATGATGACCATGATTGGCCTATGCAACTGGAAATGCTCTGCTATTACAGACCATTCATACCTTGATCAAGCACTCAGTGTGGGCAAAGCCAAGCTTCAGACTAGAAGGAGGATGAGGAAAGATCCAAAAAGCTTCCTGACCACCTACATGAGGGCCCACAGACGTGCACACCCATGCCTTCTGTTTGCATGCACATGCACATGAAATTATCAAGAAAAGAAACTAAAGGGAATGACATGATTAAAAGCAAATAATTTTATATTTCTTCCTGTCTTTCTCCAAAAATAATTTCTGACTGCCTTAAAGGCAAATTAATACAGTAACACCCATATAGCTTACTCCTCTGATGGACCTGTAAAAGGTACTCAAAGACTACCTCCCTAAAGTCTGCAGGCAAAAAGGAAACTGCTTCTTAAGTACATTGGAAAGTCTTTATGTGCTTTAATTACTCCCATGAAGAACCATACACTCGGGGTGGGAAACCTCCAGGCCTTTAATCTTATTATTATAGCCCAAGTGTTTCATTGTCCTTAAGAACCACTTAGACTTCTTACATTTCTAGTTACAATTTTTATTTGTTTGTTTGTTTGTTTGTTTGTTTGTTTTTTAGGATTTTATTTTTTGTAAGTAATCTCTATACCCAACATAGGGCTTGAACTTACAACCCCGAGATCAAGAGTGCATGCTCCACTGACTGAGCCAGCCAGGCGCCCCTATAATTTATTTTTTAAACTTTTTTTCATTTTAAACAAGAAGTTTATTTAAACAAGACGCTTGCCTTGAAGGGAAAACTATCTAGGATTCATTTCTTTTAGAGTAATTTATCCCTACTTAAAGACAGATTGCTCTACATGTAACAGCTACGTACAAAAAAGTTATAAATTTGTCCTTGGTTTTACAATGATAAATGAAAAACATTAAAATTCTCCAATCGAACAAGGTATGCAAGGATTTTTATGTTGTTCTTTTTTTGTTAAACACTGAGAGCAAAATAACTTACTAGAATATAAAGATAAGAGCTGACTGAGCATGGCACTAATGGAGAGAGGGGGTATTTTCACAGAAGCAGTATTTTCCCCCATCCCATCTCCATTTGATGTCGATCAAAACATACCATTGGCCATTTAGTTAAAAAAAATGCAATATGCTTGTGCACATATACAGTTACTTTATGTACAATAAAGGAATGGGGAAGGGGAAAATGAAAAAATAGAGAAAACTATACTGTAGTAGTCAGGATGTGGTGGAACCAAATTGCGGCTTTCTAATTGAGAATGTCTTCTTGGTCTGGAGGAACAGAGTTCTGGAGTAAAGTAGCAAGTTCCCTTTTTAGTAGACACCTCCTGTCTGCTGCTGGAACACATCGATTGTATCTTCATCCTCCATTTCCAACTGTGCAGGTGTGTCTGTTTCACTGATGGCTGCCCATCAAATCGGAATCTGATCTGCCTCATTGACAAACCCTGTCGTTCACAATAGGCTTTCATTAGTTTACTAAGTGGTGTATGTCTCTTAATCTTAAACTGCACCACAGAACCATCCTGCCCCGCCACCTTCAAATTAATATGATTATTGTTTTCAGTCTTGACTCCTTCCTTGGGCTTTTCGTCGGCCGTAGCGAGCGCCAGAGTCTCCTCAGCTGCCGCTTCACAAAAGAGGTACCGGGTCCGCACCGAACGAGCGCACCTATTTTTTAAACTTTTATTTTTATTTATTTATTTACTCATTTATTGAGAGAGAGTGAGAGAGAGCAGGGCTGGGGGAGGAGCAAAGGGAGAAAGAGAGAGAGAGAGAGAATCTTAAGCAGGCTCTACTCCCAGTGCAGAGCCCAATGGAGGACTCGGTCCCACCACTGAGATCATGATCTGAGCAGAAATCAAGAGTTGGATGCTCAACCAACTGAGCCACCCAGGTGCCCCTATTTTTTAAATACCTGTTCTTTACTCATAGACTTCTGACATCTGGAGAGAGAAAAATTTTAAATAAAATAAATCTTACATTTTACGTTTATTGTTATTTAAATCAGAGGCCATTTTACCTGTAGGCTTTTATGAGATTTCTTTACAATGTTTTGATACTATATTTGGTCATTTGGTTACTAGATTTCAATTCTGGTGTTTTAAAGGATCATAGAGTAGTGAATATCTAAAAATGTGCAACTGCGGTATCATCTGATAGTATACCTGATATTAAGTTTCTAGTTAATCAGTCTTAGTTTTATCAGGTCATCTACAACAGCTTGTTGAGGTTCTACTGTGGTATGAAAATAAATATGGATGAGTAATATTGGACTTACCTCTGAGTGGGACATAAATTAGTCCAAGAAGTATTATTTTTTGAGGACAATAAGAAATTAATATGGATGATAAATTGTTATCTAAGGAATGGTCATTATATTAGCTTGCAGTACAAACAAAGTGAATAGTGGATAAGGGGGATAGTAGTGTGGGGTGGGGAGGAAGCAACTAGTAGGTAACTACTGGAGAGTCTAGGAAATCAGGTTCTCCAGCTGAAGGAGGAAGGAGGAGAGAAGACTTGGTAAGGTACCCCCAATTCTAGAAATGTGCCCCTTTACCATCCTTCAGCTCAAGTTAATCTTCTGCACTTTTTTGTTCACTCAACAAATATTTATTGAGCACTTTCCATATACGAGGTACTTTCCTAGGAGCTAGAAATAACAGCAGTGAACAAGACAGACAAAATCCTGCCAAACTTCTTTAAACGTTAACCCGTATTTTCTCTTTCTGCTTTCACACCACCCTCTTAGTCTTTCTCCCCCTACAACCTGATATCCTTCCCACCATCATGATAAAACAGCTCTCTAAAGACCAGTGACCTTCTGATCACTGTGTCTAGTGCCCCTTTCTCAATTCTGTTCCTTGGACTCTAGTATTTAATATCATCTGATATCTGTCATTTTTTAAAGCCTCAGCTCCTTTGGGTTCTGTGATATGGCACTAGGTTGTTTTTTGTTTGTTTGTTTTTGTTTATTTATTTATTTATTTAGATTTTTTTTAATTTTATTCATGAGAAACAGAGAGGCAGAGGGAGAAGCAGGCTCCCCACTGAGTAGGGAACCTGATGTGGGACTCGATCCCAGGACCCCGGGGTCATGACCTGAGCCGAAGGCAGACGCTTAATCGACTGAGCCACTGAGGTGTCCCAATATGGCACTGTTTTGTTTGTTTCCTACAACTGTTACTTCTTCCGACTCATTCTCTTGCCTCCTAAGTAAATATTGGTGGTCCCTCAAGTCCTACACTTTGCTTATTTTTTTTCTCTGTCTCTTAAATCTTCTCCCCTGATGATTTCTCATGGCTTACATCTTTGGCTCTATTTAGAAAAATCCTAAATCTATATTCCCGGACCCAACCCTCTCCTAAACTCTAGTCCCACATTTCAAACTGTGTGCGGAAGCTTCCATCTGGGCATCTGAGCATGATGCTAGCACAATGTGTTTAAAAGTGTTTGTACCACTCAGGGTTCTCAACTGCAAACAACAGAAACCCACTCTGGCTAAGTCACACAGAAAATGAATTCACTGGGAGGATATCAAGTGGCTCACTGGGTAGACAGGGAAGCCAGAGGACCAAGCATGGAAAACGGGCAGGAACCCAGGCAGTCTGGAGCACGGAGAGCACAGCCAAGTTCACCCCACAGGAGGAGTCTGTTGAGGACGCTGCCCTGGAGCTGGCTGTCCCCCCATCTTCCCCCTCCCCCACGATCAGTGCTGGACTTCAGTTTCTCAACCTAACTTCCAGTGTGATACTTAACTGCTAGTTTTTGTGTTATTCCCCCCAATTTAAAAAGCTGAGCTGGGGCTTCCAATTGGTCTAAGTCATGACAAAAATGACCTCTAATTCCCCTCAGCTTCCCACAGAAGGAAAGGAATTCTGATGCAGGCCAATGAGATATGGCAATTAATCACTGTATTTTATTTTCTATAATCACCTCATTTCTTAAAGTTGCCATTTGCATTTAATGCTGACATCATTTTCTCCATCACTAGGAACTGCACCTCAAAACTCTCCTTTACCTCTTCCTCTCCTTCAGCTTCTGAGGCAGTCATCCAGGTCTGTGAGGGTTTTCTTTGTTGTTCATTCATGTGTTGTTGTTTCCCTTCACGCTCTTTTCTTCTTGGACCTTTCTGACCTCCCTCCCCTGCAACAGCCTCCTAACTGCATTCCCCACTTTCAATGCCTCCTCCAGTTTATCCGCCCACAGGTTAATTTTTCTGTGACAACACTTTGATCATATTGCTTGCTGCTAAAACTACCTTGTTGATAGATGTCTCAGCCTGGCATTCAAAGATCTCCACAACAAAAATCCCAATGAGAATAAGAGGTAAACTGGTGCAGTGAAAAGAACTTGACCTCAGATGCAGACTAACATGGGTTCAAACCCTGATTGTCCCACATTCTAATTGTATACTTCTGAGACTCATTTTTTTTGTCTGAAAAAATGGGGGTAATAAAATATATCTCCGAGGGCATTTGTAAGTCAGCTCTTTGAAAGTCAGAATGGTGTTGCTATAATTTGCATTTAGGTTGCAACATCAACTCACAGATGCTTATAATGGACAATATTCAATTACAGACCTGTCTGATTCAAAACCTTAAATAAGATTGTCATCAATGTGGTTTTAACACAGGCAGGTTGGGATCAGCATTCTACATGTTTTGGGGGCTGGCAATCTAACCATCATTTATAGCATTGTTCCTGATTTCAAACAGCTGACTTACAAATGACCTTTTGGAAATATTTTATTTGCAAGTAGAGAACTTCCTGTGTTATTCATTTTGAGAGTTGAATTTCCCTGATTGGCTGCTTTCCACTATAACATTGCTATTTTAAAGTATTTCCCTGCAGAATTTCAATTTTGTGAGAAGCTGCTATGAATTCCTTGTGGGGAAAAAGTGTATAGTTATGGTGGACAGATGAAAATTATTAGTTATCATTTCTAAGGTTTGCCCAACATCCAGTAAATGTGGTGAAGCTCTAGCACGTAGAAAGAAATTTTGAATCAGTTCTACAATCTCAAGCCCCACTTCATGGCATAAATCTTAGGTTGGCATTGGAAAAGCTTAACTCTTCAGCCCACACTTGTTCTCTTTTCTCTGCTTGTCACAAATGTCCCCATTAGAGCTATCAACAATAACTTGCATCCACATTCATTCACTCACTCATGCGTCCAACTCCCCCTAAGTGAGGCATGTTTGGTGATCCTCACAGGATAGATTTCATTTGCATAAACTCTTGCCAAGAATTTACAGGACTATTAATTGCTCGATTCTTTTCTGAGGTCTTTAAGTCTGGAAAGTCTTAGGTGAAAGATAACAATCATGCCAAGCTTGGTAAAACAATTATTTAATGAGCATGATATTTTAAACCAGTCTCTACAGATACAATTTGTGGGTGAGTGTGTGCAACATATTTTTTGTTTTTGCATCATTAATGGTTTTTAAAAATTAAAACACATTTATGATATTAAAATAATATAAAAGTGAAATCCCCTGTATCTCTCTCTACCCTTGCCTTCCACCACTCAATTTTATTTCCTAGAGGCAATTACTTTTTAACACTTTGGGGTATATCCTCTCACACTCTTTGTTTTTTCTCTTGCAATCATTTTAGTTGGCCCTAAACATTCTTTATGGTTAGAAGCTAGAACAACCCTGCCATTTAGCCTCTTACAGATTTTGGAGCTCTTTCATACACCTCTTATGTTAAACATATAATTAAAATAAAGAAACTCCCCCCCAAAAAAAAACATTTAAGTTTTGTTCTGTATCACACATAAGCTCATATGGACAATCTATGCAATTCCAGGACCATAGCGTTTAGTCTTAAAATAACATTAAGACAATGAAATAAAGAGTGGAAAGCCCAACATAACCTAAGAAAAACTAAAAACAAAGCAAACCAAAAAGCACTTCATTATTTTTGACTGACACTTTTTTTCCCCTGAAGGTTGTTTTATTGCAAAACTATAAATACAACATTGATATGAAATTGTTTAAGTAACTGATCCTCTCTAACCACTAAAAGGATGTCTTTTTGCCTTGGCATCAACCAACTGGGAAATAATGTTGCAAGAATACTGGGGTAGGGGGGAAAATCTGGGCTGGGGCTTTTGGCAATTTAAGGAACCAAGTAGAACCTTCCTCTTCTTGGGAATGTGCCACTTTCGGACAAGAACAGGCAGGTAAAAACAGCACCATTTAAACAGCTCAGTTTTAACTTTTATTAATTTGTAAAAATCTTTTTTTTTTTCTGTTCCTTTTCTCCACTTGACATCAGAAAAAGTTTTAAACATCATGAAATTGATTTGGCTGGATATGGAGATACAGTACCAAAGCAAAGTGAAACAAAAAACCCAGAGGACACACAGAAAACCCTGAGTAAACCCTCAAGTTTGGTCTCGGGGGTTTACAGATCACAAGAACCATCAACTCAACCCCCAAGCAATGTGACTCCTTGAAGAGCTGTTGGATCCACACCAACAACACAGGAGACTGCAAACAACGTATTCTTGACTGACACAGAGAGAAAAATTCAAGAAGCCAGAAAGAGTTTCTTGTTACCCTTCAAGGTCGTCTAGCTAATGAGGGCAAAACAAAGAAATCAATGTAAGAATTTTTTATTTTCCTTCAAAACTCAGGTCAAGGCTTTGACAGTAGATGTTATGTATCTTTAAAAGTATTCTGAAACTGGGACCCCTGCGTGGCTCAATCAGTTAAGCGTCTGCCTTCAGCTCAGGTCTTGATCCGGCTCAGCTCATGATCCCAGGGTTCTGGGATCGAGTGCTGTATCAGGCTCCTTGCTCAGCGGGGAGCCTGCTTCTCCCTCTGCCTGCCGTTCCCCCTACTTGTGGTCTCTCTCTGACAAATAAATAAATGAAATCTTAAAAAAAAAAAAAGGCATTCTGAAACTCCTCCTACCATAAACCATTTTGACATAGAGGGGAAGGTAACTATGCACAGAGTCAAGATTCTACGTATAAAGAGAATGTTTTTTTTTTTAAAGAGAATGTTTTAAACTTGTATTATTTGATATAGCTATACTTACCCTTTTGCAATAATTGGACTCCTGGGGAATGGTGCATATTTTACATTTACCTGAATTAAATTGCACTTAAGGGGCTCAAAGTGAGGGGCAGGGGGAGTTCTGTATTGCAAATAATCTAAAGATAAATTCTTTGAAGAATCTAAATAACTACCCAGTAATTGGTAATTGTATAGTATATTTGGATTTTTATGTGTGTTCATTTGATGATAATGTATGGTTATGTTTTCATTTTGAGGGATTTACATTCAATCTTCCATTTTATTATGGCATTATTAAACAGCTTGTCAGATCTAATTTGATAAATATAAAACAGAAAAATTCATACTGGTTGCTTTAAAATAGTGGGGCCTTGGTTGTTGAATAATGTATTCAGTTTGACTAGCTTTCAGAGTTCTTCTATGTTTGTCCAATATTAATAAATATTTATTGACCAGCTTCTCTGTAATAAGCACTGAGTATACAATGGTTTAAGCAAAAACAGGCACCACACAAGCCCACTTATAATTATAACAGCAGCTAATAATTACTGAGTACTTACAACATAATGGGCCCTGTTCTAAGGGCTTGACATGTATTATCTCATTGCATCCTCTCAGTAACTAAGAAGTAGAAATGGTATCATCTTCATTTTACAGAGGAAAAAACTGAGGCACAGAGACTGTGTTACATAGCTACTAAGTGTGGGATTTGAATACTAAGGAGTATGGGATTTGAATCTAAGCAATATGATCTCAGAGCCTGCAGTCTTAATCACTGTGATGTACTACCTCTCCTATGTTCTAAAAGCTCTCCCTGGAGTATACAATATAATGGATGAAACACTTATTGGATAATCATTCAAGTAAATAAAAAATTATAACTCTGATAAGAGCTATGAAAAGAAGTATTGGCAGGAACTATTTGGCTAGTTTCTCTTTTCCTTCTGGTTACAAAGTTAGGCTGTACTTCCTAGCCTTCCTTGCAGTTAAGTGCAGTCATGTAACTAAGATGGGGCCCATGGATTATGGATAAAAGTGATGGATACAATGGGTTAGCCTGGTGATGGGTATTAAAGAGGGCACATTCTGCATGGAGCACTGGGTGTTATACACAAACAATGAATCACGGAACACTACATCAAAAACTAATGATGTAATGTATGGTGATTAATATAACAATAAAAAATTTAAAAAAAGTGACGGATACACTTCCATGCCTAAAATATAAAATCTTCCTAATTGGTCCTCTGTGTTCTTCCACTACTACTCGTATTCACTAACTGAAAAGAGTGGAGTTCAAGATAGAAGCTTCGATCCTTGAATGACTTCATGGAGCAAAGTCCGCTGATGATCTGCATTGGATACTGATAGAAGTGAAAACATTTTATTATATTAAGCTAACTGAAATTTGGGGACTTTTAAAATAGCATCTAGCTTATTTTGACTAACACAGAAAAAGAAACCTTTAAGTTGAATGCTGCTGTAGGGAAAAAAGAACAAAAACATGTGATCTTGAATTCATAGTTAGGTTGGAGATGGTGTGAGAACAAATATTGGAGGTTGAATTACGGGAGAGACTTGCCATGTCATGGCACAAGATTTGCTACAACTATTGCTTATGCAACTTGGAAGGTAGCATACTACTTGCCTAGTAAAGCATATGGTTCTAGAGGATGTTTCTGGAAAGAGTTAGAGTAATAATATGTGTTGGCTACTATTTGCTAACTTTAGTAAAGCATTGCAGGAAAGAGAAAAAGTCAAGCAAGAACTGACTGATTTGGAAACAGAAATAAAAGAGAGAATTAGAGAAGTCCAGAAATTTGGAAGCTAAAAGATTAGAAAGCTGACTGCTTCTAGATAGGGAACAAAATATTAAATACCCTTGAGTAACAAAGGTCTATTGAGATCCAGACTACAATGATCTAAGAGTGTGGTCTTCTCATCTGAATCTAATGACTTGAATTAGCCCCCCATTAAATTCAGAGAGAGAGGAATTGGGGAAGAAAGCAAAGACATAAATCATGCTTGAGAATTATGTGTAGGAAAGAAGTATGGGTGTGGTTGTTGGCACATGTTGCTGACTGGAAGCAAATGGATCAGAAACCTACCAAGTGTTTGAGGGAATCATGTTCTCAAAGAAATCTTTTGACTATTTGAGTTGGAAATAACCTTTGGATCTCATATTTGTACCAGTAAGGAGTGAGCTGAACAGGCTATAAGGAAGGTATATTCCTCAACACCCTCTCATAGAATAGCAAAGCCAGGGGCCATGGAGTACAACGGACGAGGAAATTCCTTGGAAAGAAGATTAAGATTTTTTTTTTAATGTCCACAAATGAAGTTTTATTGGGGTCCATGACCATACTTGTTCATTTATTTATTATCTATGGCTGATTTTGCTCCATACCTACACGACAGAAACAGAATTGAATAGTTGTGAAAGAAACCATATGGTCCACAGAGCCTAAAATATTTATTTTCTTTTTTTAAATTTTTATTGTTATGTTAATCACCATACATTACATCATTAGTTTTTGACGTAGTGTTCCATGATTCATCGTTTGTGCATAACACCCAGTGCTCCACGCAGAACGTGCTCTTTAGTACCCATCACCAGGCTAACCCATCCCCCCAACCCCTCCTCTCTAGAACCCTCAGTTTGTTTTTCAGAGTCCATCGTCTCTCATGGTTCATCTCCCCCTCCGATTTACTCCCCTTCATTCTTCCCCTCCTGCTATCTTTTTTTTTCTTAACATATATTGCATTATTTGTTTCAGAGGTACAGATCCATGATTCAACAGTCTTGCACAATTCACAGCGCTCACCATAGCACATACCCTCCTCAATGTCTGTCACCCAGCCACCCCCTCCCTCCCACCCCCCACCACTCCAGCAACCCTCAGTTTGTTTCCTGAGATGAAGAATTCCTCATATCAGTGAGGTCATATGATACATGTCTTTCTCTGATTGACTTATTTCACTCAGCATAACCCCCTCCAGTTCCATCCACGTCGTTGCAAATGGCAAGATCTCATTCCTTTTGCTGGCTGCATAATATTCCATTGTATATATATACTACCTCTTCTTTATCCATTCATCTGTCGATGGACATCTTGGCTCTTTCCACAGTTTGACTATTGTGGACAGAAGATTAAGATTTAAATGAAGAACTTTCCTTGCCCTTCAAAATGCTTATCCCAGCATTCTGGTTACAGAAGCATTATGCTTATTCCAGAATTCCGGAATTGCTGTGGAGGAATAATTGCTATATTTCTCCTCCTAGTTGTCCTTTTTCTGCACGAGCATTTTTTTCATTTGTCCTGTCTTTGCCATATATATATATATATATATATATATATATATATATAAATTTTTGATTGTCCTCACTAGTTAGGATGAGCATTTTTATTTAAAAATAAAAGTAAGTGAGGGACACCTAGGTGGCTCAGTCAGTTAAGCATCCAATCTTGATTTTGGGTCAGGTCGTGATCTTGTCATCATGGGATCGAGCCCCATGTCAGGCTCCAAGCTGGGCATGGAGCCTGCTTAAGATTCTCTTTCTCTCTCCCTCTCCCCTCTGCTCGAGCATACTCTCTCTCTATTAAAAAAAAAAAAGTAACTGAAACAAAGGCAGATTAATCATGAAGTTAAAGAAACTTAAGCTCTAGAGGTCTCTTCCAAGGCTCTAGGAAAGTGTGTCTTTCCACTATAATCTCTCCTTTGTCATATTTCCCATTTTGTCAGGTGGTGTTGTAGTGGCTTTGGATATTTTAGGTATCTAGCTAACGGAAAGTTGAGTTGGGGATATATTTAATCTCAGGCTTAATGAGATACTTACATGGATTACACTCACATTTAATTAAATTATTGCTGGCTGTCTTTGTTTAGCAATAGATTCCAGGAAAATTCCTATGGGCCACTGCACTGATTCACCCAGCATCCTATCATGGACGTGATGGGGCTAGGGGTCATCATACACTATGAACATACGGGTAGCATTGAAAAATTATGTGGGTCTTATGGGAGAAATAAGGTTTGAAACATAAAAAGCCAGAAGCTAGACTAGGGAAAATTCTTCTAATTGTTTTTTTTTTTAAGATTTTATTAATTTATTTGTCACAAGCAGAGGGAGTGGGAGAGGGAGAAGCAGGCTCCCCGCTGAGCAAGGAGCCGGATGTGGGACTCGATCCCAGGACCCTGGGATCATGACCTGAGCCAAAGGCAGACCCTTAACCGACTGAGCCACCCAGACGTCCCCTTCTAATTGTTATATATATGATATATATTTGGTTGTCACTGATGTCAAACAAAATAGTTCTATCAGGAATATACTCAATAATTCAGTATGCATAGTTTAAAATTCACCATACATTTTCTTTTCTTTTTTTAAATGGGAATCATGTGAAATAGAATTAATCGGAATTCCTGCAGCAACACTACAAACAGCTGTACTATATGTGCAAAGTGGTTTTTTATGCATTCCAACTATATCCCAATAATAAAGACAAATTTGATCAACGGTGCTAGAGGAAAAACTAAGTTATCTTTTTATCCTCTTTATTAAAGAGTTATTTAAAAACCACTGTCATGGGACGCCTGGGTGGCTCAGGCGGTTGGGCATCTGCCTTCAGCTCAGGTCATGATCCCAGAGTCCTGGAATCAAGTCCTACATCAGGCTCCCTGCTCAGTGGGGAGACCGCTTCTCCCTCTCCCCCCTGCTTGTGTATCTATTGAGAAAAAGAGAGGGGTGCCTGGGTGACTCAGTCGTTAAGCGTCTGCCTTCGGCTCAGGTCATGATCCCAGGGTCCTGGGATAGAGTCCCACATTGGGCTCCCTGCTCAGTGGGAAGCCTGCTTCTCCCTCCCTCCTGCTTGTGTTCCCTCTCTTTCTGTGTCTCTCTCTGTCAAATAAATAAATGAAATCTTAAAAAGAAAGAAAAAAAAGAATCATTGTCATATGAAGAAATAATCAAAGTGTACGCAACCAAGAAATTTAGTAAAAAAAAATATTGGAGTTATGTTGGGCAGTTAATTGAACGTTGTATTTCTTGATTGTGTAACATTTGTAGAATTTGCAGTCTTCTTAAAATGTGTAATCTGTTGTGATTTCTTTTCTGCATCCAAATAAATACTCCATTTAACCCAATTTTGTGCTTGTTTTTTTAGAAGGGCTCCACAAATAGAAAAACTTCAGGCCCCACAAAATGTGGATCCTTCTCTGAATTAAAATAAATATATATATATGTATTGTAGTATATCAATGGAAGTTCTTATTCTTTTAACTGACCTAAGGCAGAGAGTGTTGTGTGCAGACACAGAAGAGCAGCTGTAAGAATTAAGGCCTTCTCAAACATTAAGTGGTTAGACTTAATAGAAACTTACAGATATAAAAATGCCCATGGTAGAGGAAACTTTGGGTAAATAATTTAATTTTGAAACAGGAGGAAACTCTGGACACCATTTAGTCTGTAACCTCAATTTATCTTGGCTGCCTTATGGCTTGTCTCCACATGGTATGGTATTCAGAAGACACACAGGTCTGATATCCACAAAAGACATGAAAAGTAATTTAGATTTTTAGGGAAGATTTTTAAAGAGGCACCAGAGGGAGTTTAGCAACAAAATGTTTAACCATCCTTTTAACTAAGTCCTTCTCATTATGATAGTTGCTAACCTCATATTTCTCATCTCCCTTCTTCAGTCTGTTCCTTTCTCCTGCAATTTGTCTAAAATGACGCAAATTCTTCCCTAACTCAGCTCTTATTGTATACATCAATTTAGTTCATGAGCACCTCACAGTGCTCCTCTTCATTACTCTGATCCACACAACCAAGTCCCAAGAAGAACTTTGGAAGCCAGTGGAAGGTCTTTAGAAAGATGGAGAACAGGGTTGAGCAGGGGAGGGAGGAGGACGATGAAGGTGGTTGTTTGTCTGTACATGCTTTGGTTACAAGTCCAGTCCTTCCATTTGCAAATGAATAAAGTTGAGTCCCAAGTAAGTTTAGTGACTTGATGCTCACCTACTTAGTCACATGGAGTTGGGCTGAGAACTCAGGCTTACTTCATTAAAACCCTTTGTTATAGTTCACTAATAGGCAATCTTATTAGATGCCCTATAAGGGATTGCTTTGCATCTCTGGTGGAAAGAACACCAGGGGGAGTAAGGAAGCCTGAGTTCTAGCTCTGCTTCTACCAGGCTCCATGACTTTGGGCAGGTCAGGTCCTTTCTAAGGCTGTGTTCTCCCTGAAGAGGAGGCAAGATGAACTCTTGGGTCTTGTCCAGCACTAATATTCCTTGCTTCCATTCCGTTTTGAATTCTGAGACTGTGGCAGGCGTGGCCTTGAGTCAGTCAGGAAGACTCACCCCCATATATCCCGTACTAGGGTAGAGGGAGAACCCGGAAAGAAGGGAGTCCTCCTCTCACTTGTTTGCCTCCTTGGTGTCCTTATAGGACACACGGGGCGACCATCTTCTGTCTGGTGGGGGGGTTCTGGACTTGGGCTCCAGTGGGACTCTCATAACCCCAAGGGGCTATGAGAGAGAATCTCTCGACGCTCCTGGCAATCTCAGGCCAGAGGCCAACCCTTATCATGACCCATTCGGAACCAGCTTCAAAATCCAAGTCCCCAGGCCCTCGGTAGAACCACTGCGCAAGCGCAGCCACCAGTTCGGCGCGAGACGGCCGGATCCCGAAGCCGAAGCAAGGTGAGAGGGAAGGGTCTGCAAGCCCCCGCCTCCATGTTGTCACGTGGGAGGCGGAGTCGGAAGCGTGACGGCGTGCGCAGGGGTGGAGCTACCGCCGCGCGCGGGCGCGGGCGCGGGCGCGGGGGCGGGGCGCAGCGCGGCGTTCGCGGTTGTTGCCTGGGAGGGAGGCCGGGCAGGCGGCAGAGCGGCGAGGCTCTCAACCTGACGGGGAAGTGGCCCGGGCGGCTGCGGCTGACTGCCCCGGGACGGGCGGACGGTCCGACGACGGAGGCGGGGGCTAGGAGCCGAGCCCGGCAGCCTAGAGAGCGAGCGGGTCAGGCTCAGCGGCGGCCACCCTGTCGGTCCGCTGAATGAAGTGCCCGCCCCGCTGAGCCCCGAGTCCGGCGCTTTCCCCGCAAGATGGACGGTTTTGCCGGCAGTCTCGGTGAGTACGGCTGGGGAGTCCTCCGTCTTCTCCGCGGAGTGGGAGCCTTGTTCTCTCCACACACAGCCCAGGCCCTGCTCTCCACCCTGCCCCTGGGGATGGTAGTAGTTCCACTGCACATGTTCCCCTCGAGGCTACCGCCCCTCTGCTGGCTACGGTGGACTCAGAACCCCTCCCCCCATGCCCAGTCCTCCTCAGCAAGACCCTCCCTTCCTCCCAGCGTCCCCTTCAGTGCATGGCCCTCCTTCGCGCAAAGTGGAAACCCCCTCTCTCAGAGAGGCCCCCAGTAGCTGGTACATTCCTTTCCATACAATCACGGCTCCCCCCACAGACCTACCTTCAGGGTTGGGGCACCCCTTTCTGAAACCTTGACCCTTTAAGGGCACAACAGTCTTCCTTTCCACATACTGAGCTCTCTTTCAGAGTGGAGGCACCCCTTACCCACGCAGGGGGTCCCTTTTTGAGGTAGGGACCCCCATTCCCTCTTCAGGAAGAGGGCAGCCCCCCAGTCTTCACTTTAAATTTGGAGACTTCTTTTAAGTATATCTCCAAGTGTATGACAACTTCCCTTCTCTCCTTCCACTTCTCTGAACACTTTGCAGTGGTGGAGAGAACTAGAAGAAATGAAGCATCATTTGCTTAATACAGGAAAGGAAGAGGTGCATCTGTGTTGGGGGACCCTCTTTAAAAGAAGAGTGAAAGCAGAAGTATTCTCTGGCTCTGCGAGCATGCTGGGGAGAAGTCATTCTGCCCAGTGACTCCATAGGAAAGGGGGCCTCTGTCAGGGAAAGAAAGGATTCTCCATTTTTGGTATATGTTGTCTTTGTGGAATGGAAGAGGTTATTAAGTAGGCTGCAGTATCCTTTCAGTGTTCCCTTTCAGCAGAATAAAGGTAATATATTTTGTAACTGGCTAAGGGAATCAGAACTAGAGGCTGGTACTCAACGCCCTATAATCTGTGTCTGGAATTACTATTCTTTGAGGCTATTGGAATCTGGTTACTCTAAAGATTGAGCTCAACTGTTATGATGGTGAGAGAAACAGTTTCTGCTTTGGCTGATTCTGCAGTTATGTGATACCTGTTGCTGGATTTGTATTTTCGGTATTTTATGTGGAGGTAGTTTGTATTCAGACGCCTTTCTTGGTAATAAATCCCTGGTTGATTAATGCTCATGGATCAGTGCGTGATCTGGCCATAGGCCACACTTTATTCAGCCATATTGGGATTAGTTGAATTTTTAAAATCTAAAGTCAAAAAGTTAGTCGAAGAGCAATGGACCCATTATAGGTGTTAAATAGTAAAAACTATAATTTTGGCCCTGAGCCTCTGTGGGAAGAAAAGAAAAACACACATTAGAGTTCTTTGAGAGTGGAAATCCTAAAATAGGAGACAACTGAGTGTTACTCTTTCCTCCCAAGGGCACCTGTTGTCCATTATCTAATGTTTGATGTCTTATAATTCCTTACATAGTGAGGTTGTTTCATTCTTGGCTCCTTTTAAAGAGGCATCAATTTTTCATTGCTTGCTTGCTTGCTTTCTTTCTCTTTTTTTTGCCTCATGCCTGCATTTATTCGCTATTCATAGTGGACTGAAAGACTTGCCCTATATGTTCACAAAGAGGTGCTCGTATACTAGGGCAAAAATTGACTGTATTGGGAGATGTGGGACTGAGATACTGCACTGTCGGCTCCTCAGCATTTAGGAATGGTGGCAGCACTACTCAAAGTAGAAATCAGCTTTTACTTCTTTCCTGTTGATTCCAAGGACTTCTGAAAGGCTTGCCAAGGCTTCATTTTCTTTAAGTGTTTTGAGGGAATCTTTCTCACCAATTGGGGGAACTTGTTTATTTTGAAACAGTAGATATACCTTGTTAAATAACTTTATTCCTTCTTATTCAGTTCATGAGGAACTGATATGAGAGATTGAAAGATGAAGAATTGCTGTGGGGGCTCCACTTTTCATAAAGAATGTTACAGCTGACCTAACATTAGGGATTTTTTTTTTTTTTATTCATTTGATGCCATCCTTGAGTAGATAAGACTTTTCTTTAGATAGGTGTTGATCAGCTGCAGGGGAGATGCCTGTCTCTAGAGAGAGGAACCTGTGTCAGCAGAGAGGGAAAGAAATGGTTCCTGGCAGTATTTCTGGAGCTACTCCTGATGAAGATAGTTTTCAGCAGGAGCTCTGTGCTTTCTCTCTCTGTCCCCCCCCCCCCCCCCTTGTAAGACTAAAACTAGGCCCTATCTTAATGGAAACCTCTAAGGGTTGGGGTGGGGGAGGGGTAATGCTGGTATATTTTACTGGTAGTCTTTAAACAGAGCTTTACTTAGCGCTTGCCAGATTCCTTATTTCTGTTCCCTGCAGTTCATTAGTCTGGAGCTTAGAGTTACAGTGATCTTTATTTTATCGTAAGAGAGCTATGAATGTAAAGGCAAGCACTTGTATTCTAGAAGGTGTTTAAAACTTTTTTTTTTTTACTAAAGAATTCAAAACATGTGACATTCATCTGGGGTCACAAGTATTGAAAGCATTTATTTATTCTCAAGGAAGTATACATGTGTATCTCCTTTTGTATACCAGATGGGTTCTTGAAAAAAAAAAGTGAGAAAACTTCATTTATATGAGCAGAAAAGTTAAGTGCTTTATAAACAATAATTCTAGAGAAGCTGATTATTTAAGGGAATCTTATGCTGGATCATTTTGTAAAGTGGAAAACTTAAAATTCAAACTGTACCCTTGATTGCTGACTGTTTAGATAAGGAAGACAGTATGCGTCTTATAAGATGTCCGAATTAAGGTTTTGTGTATTGGCTTTTGAGATCATTGAGAGCAATGTTAGGTGATTGGTTATGTTCTGTGTGCCACGTAGAAATTATATACCTGTCGTATTTTGTTTTACATAAAAACAGCTAAAGGATGCTTTTAATTTCTGCCGCTGATGAATTTTAGGCAGTTTGGCTGGCAGGTGCTTGTACTATGGAATTTCCCTTAGGCATAATATCTTTTCGTTCACAGATTATGGTAATTTAAAAAGGCAGTGCTTTGGAAACAATTTAAAAAAAAAATTTGTGTGTATGTGGGGGGGAGTACCCTAAACAAACTGTCTTGATAGCCTGCCTTCAGATCACTACACACATACCCCCCACCCACCCCTCATCCTTAGTCTTTTTAGCATCTTTTTTTCATAATAAAGTTTTTAATTTTGAGACATTTATCTTGGAATTAGCCTAGAGGTTAGTCAGTGCTTATACTTTAAAGAAAGCCTACAGTTAACCATATCAGTTTTAACTTTCTGCTCCAAAGGTTAGTTAAAAACAAAACTCAAAAGTTCTTTTAAATAAAAATTGTAACGAATGAAATTGTAGGGTTAGTATCTATAAGAAACATAACATTTTGGTGCAGGGTATATGAACAAACAAGCAAAATGGAAGTGGTGTGCTTCCATTTATGAACTATTTTAAGAAAATCTTTTTTAAAAGATTTTATTTTAGAGGGTGGGGGTAGGGGCAGAGGGAGAGAATTTTTCAAGTTCACTCCCCGCTGAGTGCTGGACTGGCCGGGGACATGGGGCTGGATCCCATAACCCATGAGATCCTGACCTGAGGTGAAACCAAGAGTTGGACACCTACCTAACTGACTGAGCCACCAGGCATTCCAAGAAAACAGTCTATTTAACATCACAATATTAGAACTATGATTTCTCATCTCATACTCTTTCTTAAAGAAACAATGCAGTATTTTTTTAAGTATTAATCTAGTCTTAAGCATTTTTTATTCACATAAAAATGTTTATCATACAATATTATTTGGGGAATTTTTTCTTTTAATTTATTAGTTGTCTGTTGAAGGGCTTAAGATAGGCTAAAGTTATATAACAAGACATGAGTAGTAACTCAAATGGTTACTACAACATCTATGACATGAGTTAGAGTATTTTTTAGCATCCAAGTGGATTAATACCTATTTTGTGACCAGTACTGTGCTTGGTTGTTCTTATGGGAAGGACAAATAGAAGACATGCTCTTGTCCTGTAGGAGTTTACTATCTGGTTTTTATAGATATCCAGAGATGTTTAAGCATAAGTGAAGTACCAGAAATGGGACTAGAGGAGAGAAACACCATTTAGAATGCTGTGCTATGTATAAAGCATGTAACTTCTGAGAGGGAACATTTGGAGCTTGCTAAATTTACCTCTATAGAGCCTGGCTTTTTAAAACAATGAAATAATTTACTTAGCAAACTTATGTTTAAGTTTGAGTAACATGTGGGAAAAGTACTCTCTTAACTTTATCCATGTGAGTCCATTTCTGTAACATGTAAAATTTCAATATTCATAAGAAATTTACAAAGAACTTTTTGATTTTGAAATAGATTCTAAGACTTTTATTTTTTTTTAAAGATTTTATTTATTTGAGGGGAGCCTGGGTGGCTCAGGCGGTTAAGCGCCTGCCTTCGGCTCAGGTCATGATCCCAGGGTCCTGGGATCGAGCCCCGCATCGGGATCCCTGCTCAGCGGAGAGCCTGCTTCTTCCTCTCCCTCTGCCTGCTGTTCTGCCTACTTGTGCGTGCTCTCTCTCTCTGTCAAATAAATAAATAAAATCTTAAAAAAAAAAAAAAAAGATTTTATTTATTTGAGAAGAGAGAGTTTGAGCCAGGGGAGGGGCAAGCAGATACCCTGCTCAGTGGGGAGCCTGATCCCAGGACCCTAAGATCATGACCTGGGCCTAAGGCACTGAGCCACCCAGGCACCCCCTCGCCACACTTTACATACTTGGTTGTCAAGGGACATTTCTATCACTGCAGGAAGTTCTGACAGTGCTGTGCATGATCTGACAGGTGGGGAATTCAGTACTTCGCAAATCAGAAACACAACAGTAGTAGAGCCGAGAGGTCTCACATTTATTACTGAACCAACCTACTGGTGCAGAAGCATAGTCAGAGAGAAAAATCATTTCCATGATAAGTCTATGGCCAGGTAGGAAGGATGTTTACAGAATGATAGAACACATGATCTTCACGCAGCTTAATTAAATATGTATGCCAGTTAGGTGTGTCATCTCATGACGTGTGATGCCTTACAGACCCAGCTTGGTTCTTCTCCAGTGCCTCCTTTTGGAGTTGTACCTGATCTTACTACCAGTTTTCATCCGAATCCACTGGGGAATGGGACGATTCTGCTTTTGTTTCTTGGCCAGGAATCGCTTGATTCTGAAAGTCTTGAGAGAAGACATGGCGAGAAGCAGCCAGCCACGCAGAGCAGGATGGCGGCGAAAAAGAACGATTCTAAGACTTTTAATACATCCATAATCTACTTCTTCAACTATTACATCAGTATGGAAGATTCCCAAATGTATAGTATATTTCTGTGTCTCTGTATGATCTCTTGTCCTGTAGTTTTAGCTCTCTCATTCTATTATAATGCCTTAACTTTGCATATTGCTTTATGCTTTATCTCATTTAATCTGTACACTAATCTTGGGAGAGAAGAAATTATTCTTTTATAGATGAAGAACCTGAGGTTCAGAGAGTTCGATTTTTTTTTTAAAGACTTTTTGAACCCAGAGTTTTCTTTCTCCTTTCTTCTTTTTTTGGTGGGAGGCCTGATTTGTTGGATTTGTATCCAGTGAAAACAATACAAAAGAAGAAAGAAAAATAAGTTATCTTTTCTGTAGCTCATCTGCATGTATGTTAACATGTTGGTATATTTTTTAGTCTTTTTCTATGACAATTTTTTGTGTAGTTAAAATCATACTATAGATAAAATTTTGCATTCTAGTTTTTTGTTTGTTTGGATGCCAACCATTTTTTTCATTTGAACTCAGATTTTTCTGATAGTGTTCAATTTATTTTCCCTACCCTACTGCTGACTCTTCATGGTCCACTCATACATCTAACACTGAACTCTTTCTCTAAAAGAGCTGCTTTTCCTTTTTTTCCACTGTCTGTATCATCCAACCTTGAAATATCAGAACCATGTTTGATTCCTTCCCATTTTTGCCTACTACATTAACATCTCTTCTGGGACTTTTCAGTTCTTGTCACCTTTTCTCATCCCTTAATTTCCTTTTCTGTCACTATAGGTCAGATACTTATTATTTCATGTTTGGATTACTGTATAGCCTAAGGAATTTCCACCTAATTTTTTTTATTGGGGGGGTATGTGGCCTTCAGATTAATATTCCTAAAGCAGTACTTTGATTATGCCATTCTCTCTTTCAGCTTCATTGCCTTGATGACTGAATTCAAACACCTTAGCCTTGTTTTCAAGGTCTTCTGTTATCTCCTACAATCTTAACAAGTTCTGGCCAAAATGACCTGTTTCTTGTTCCCCAGATTCTGTTGGCGCTTTCTCATCCCTGTGACTATTCTCCATACCCTTTAAGGCCCAACTTAAATATTGTTTCCTTTCTAAACACCCTTCCTTATTTGTTCCCTTTCATTCCCAGCCCAAAGTATTGAACTTTTAACCTAAGAGAGTTCTTAGGCCACTTATTACAGAATCTCTCTTCTTATAAGGTAGAAATAATTATGACAAGTCTTAATAAATATTATTAGTCTTATTTCTCCAGCCAAATTATAAACCCATTGAAGGCTGACACTCTCATGTGTCTTTGAAATCTCACAGCACAATATTGGAGATTTTATGGTCCAGTAAAATCTGGGGAGAAAAAAACGGGACCAGTATATAATCAACAACTTACAGCCTTCACTTTCACCTTCACTTTCATAAAAGAGCTTTTGAAGATGAAATAATTATTGTACACAATCTGAGAATGGAGTCCTTTAAAAGATTACTCATTATGTTCTCATTTTTTTCATTTTACCTGAAATGAGTGAAAACTTTGTCCCAGACTTTGTTGGGAATCTGGTGAAGAATTCATGCCAGCTTCTAGGGTAGTGTTTTTCAAATGTAGGTCTTGTGCATGACTTATTATTATGAATTTAGAAATTAATTTATTTGGGGTCAAGATCAACATTAAAAAAAGGAGGAAAAGAAAGAAAGATTATAAAATATCAGTGCTTCACATGATACTGCTTCAAGAAACTTTTAATTTCAGTTGTGTATGTTTGCCTTAGGTTGCAGTATAAAATTTATTTCTTACTGTGGGTTATAGTCAGGTGAAATATGCACTTTTAGTGGCTGACCCCAATCCTTGAGAGAAGGTGGGAAGATTAACATCCACATGAAAAAGTGGATGAACAGTCAGAAGTAGTTACAATAAATTGTGTGCTCTGTTTTCGAAAAGTTTTTAGGATCTGAATATAATGATAGGAATATAGTTAATAGTAAAAATATATTGATAGTTCTAGAATCAGTGTAGTTCAGGCAAACTATGTAGAAATATGGTTTCATAAAACTGGTAAGCTAGGGTATATTTTTTACTTTGCAGAAGGATTCACTATGTTGTGTTTTTTTGTTTTTTGTTTTGTTTTTAAGCTTTCCTGATGAAGCTGTCTGTGTCTTGACTGGTTCTTCACCTCATTAGCTGTTTGAAATCTGTCCAGTCTTTAAGGCATGGCTCAGTACATTTGTTTTTTCTGGAAGCTCTGCCTGATTATTCTAGTGTTGTACTCAAACCATGGTACTCTGGTGCTCCAAAAGTAGAGGAGGCTGAGTGAGTGCTTACACCTGAGGGATCTGGGAGTATAGCCAAAAACTGGAGTCTATTTAACTTAAAAATTCATATGATTATTTTGCAACCATTATAATAAGGAATGGTCCAGACAGGAATCATTGATAGATACTGAATCTAAGGGGATATTTTGATGAGGAGCAGGTTGTTTGCATAGTCTTAAATATCTCTTCATATATTGCTCTTTAGTTGCAAAGAGGTTAAAAAAAAAAAAGTAACTCTATACAGTGATGAAAACAAACAACACCTTGAGTATGTGATCAAAATAAATAGCACTAGTGGACATTGTGTGCCTCTGAATGTAATGCCCTGAGAACACATCATTTATGTAGTACTCCAGCCAGGAATGGATAACCTGAATCTAATCGTGAGGGAACACTGAATCCAAATAGGGGAACATCCTATTTTTTAAAATGGTGGAAAAACTTTTTTTTTTATGTTAATGTTATAAAGACACAGAAAGACTGTGGAATGTTCCAGGTTAAAGGAGAATAGACATGACAACTTCTAGCAGTATGTGATCCTAGACTGGATCTTATATTAGAAAGGAAAATGCTATAAAGGGTAGCATTGGATTATTTGGCAAAATTGAAATATGGATGGTAAGACTGGATAAAAGTGTTGCATCAGTGTTAAATTTACTGAAGGCGATAACTATCCTTAGGTTATGTGAGGGAGTAGTCCACACTGAAGTTTTTAGGAATAAAGGGCCATGATACATGAGCTACTCTCAAGTGGTTCAGAAAAAATGTTGTAATATATGTGTGTGTATACATATATTTCTTTGTATACATAGCTGTGTGTATGTATATGCAAGGAGGGAGGATGCTTATGGGCAAGTAAAGCAAATGAGTAAAATGTTAACAATAGGTGATTTGGTAAAAGCTGTATGGGTATTTTTTGTATTCTTCTTACAGCTTTTCTGTAAGTTTGAAATTATTTTTAAAAATCATGAACTTTGCATTAAACTCCATAGTACAGCATTTTAAAAGTATAGAAATGGCTCCTCTCTCTGACAGTTTCAGGCAAACTCATGGGATAAAACTGGCTGTAAGAATAGTTCCATATCATGTGGTTTCCTTTTATCCCTAGGCCTCAGTTTGAGAAACATGCCTCTGAGCTTGAGGCAGCTGTGGTTCAAATTTAGCCGACAGACATGTTTTGTTTGGCCTTTTGAGTGTTTTAAAAATTGGGAAATTTCGCATAAAAATCTGAATCTCTGGAATGATCTTGCCCCTATGGGCTTGCATTCCAGATGATCACTAAGTGATGTGTCAGATAAGCAGTCTCAGTCCTTACCTTATATACCTACCTTGTTTCAGGTATTTACTTTATTGCCTGACCTCTGTGGGCATATGTTTGCAGCCTTTATTTAGCCCAAGAGGTGGTGGGGGTGTCTGTCTTCCTTGTGCTCATACAATTTGATTTGAGAATTAAGTTATTGAACTGATGCCCTGTCACCTTCTAATGTTGTAGTGTGTATATCCTATAAACAAAGTCATTCTCCTACATAATCATACTACAACCAAGAAAACTAGGAAATTAATATTGATACATTACTACTATCTAATCATCAGACCCATTGAGATTTTGCTAATTGTCTTAATAATGTCTTTTATAGCAAGAAGATGCAGCTCAGAATCAAATGTTGCATTTAGTTGTCATGTCTCTTTAGTCTCCTTCAATCTGGAACTAGTAGCCTAGTCTTGGGTTTTATGACCTTGATACAAGATTACAGGCCAGTTGTTTTGTAGAAGGTCCCTTAATTTGATGTTTCCTCCTGATTCAGTTCATGTATCTTTGGCACAGATGCCACAGAGGTGAAATGTGTTTTGTCTCATTGCATCCTGTCCTATGGTGTATAACTTTGATTTGTCCCATTGCTGGTGATGTCCGCTTTGATCGTTTGATTAAGGTGATGTCTACCTGGCCTCTCCACTGTAGAAGTACTTTAAATTTTTTTGTTGTTGTTATTAATAAGTATTTTGTAGGAGTTGCTTTGAAACTTTGTAAATATTTTGTTCCTCATTGAACTTTCAGTTTATTGGTTTATTTATATCTGTATGAACTCAAGTATCCTATTTTTTTCAATGAGGTATAATCCATTACTGTTTATTTTGATGCTCACATTGGCCCCATTTTGGCTAGTGGATGCCCATTCATGCTAGCTTCTGCATTCTTTTTTTTTTTTAAGATTTTATTTATTTGACAGAGAGAGAGAGAGTGCACAAGCAGGGGGAGTGGCAGGCAGAGGGAGAGGCAGGCTCACTGCTGAACAGGGAGCCCGATGTGGGGCTCGATCCCAGGACCCTGGGATCATGACCTGAGCTGAAGGCAGACGCTTAACCGACTGAGCCACCCAGGCGCCCGTAGCTCCTGCATTCTTTTGATATGTTCCATCATTCTTTGAGGACTTTCTTGCTTTTTGACCCAGTGAAATGATTTGGACATACAATTCAGCTCATAATACATGCATATGTATTTTATATAATTTTTTTTTTAAAGATTTTATTTATTTATTTGAGAGAGAGAGAATGAGAGAGAGCACGAGAGGGAAGAGGGTCAGAGGGAGAAGCAGACTCCCCGCTGAGCAGGGAGCCTGATGCGGGACTCGATCCCGGGACTCCAGGATCATGACCTGAGCTGAAGGCAGTCGCTTAACCAACTGAGCCACCCAGGCGCCCTGTATTTTATATAATTTTAAGTAGGGTTCAGATGAGAGTTTGAATTAAGTCATTTTGTTAGTTAACATTTTTTATGGTTCTTTAGTAATTTATAACTGCATAATATTTTATCTTACATTTAGAAATGGTGTTAAACTGGGGACTAGATCATTAATGTAAATTAGCTTGAAGACATTTGTCAGTGGGAAGTCATTCAGGATTATATTTGTTACTGTTCTTTTTCTGTGTTTAAACAATCAGCAGTTATCTTGGAGTAAGGTACTGTTAGGTACTGTGTGTATCAGGGCAGTTGGGTAAAAGAAAATGTATTTAAGCAGCAAAATCAACCATGTTTTTTTCCCACTTACAAAATTATGATCATCTTTCCTTCTCAGCAAGTATAAATATAAACTTCAGTGCATTGTATTCCATTATTTGGACATCTGGTCTCCTTAAGCTTTGTATATAGAACATAATTTAACTTATTGATGACAGATGGTGGTTATTATGGGCGTTGGACATGGTTCTTTACTGTGACACAGTGGTGCCTTCAAGAGCTTTCTGTGTAGGGCTGTTTGCTCCATACACTAAATGACTGTACATAATTATAACTGTTTTCCTTCCTGTTGCTTGTCACCTAGTGTCTGTGTGCTTTACCCTTTCCTCTCTTTATTGTATCATTTACGAAAGCTCACCCATAACATTTGCATTTATATCTCTTGAAAGATAAGGACTCTTCTTTCATTATCAGACCTTAAATTTGTTCATAATTTCTTTTTTCTTAAAATTTAATTAAAAATTTTTTAAAAAGACTTATTTGAGAGAGAGACAGCACAAGCAGGGGGAGAGGCAGAGGGAGAGGGAGAAAAGTAGACTCCCTGCTGAGCTGGGAGCCTGCCATGGGGCTCAATCCCAGGACCTGGAGATCATGACCTGAGCTGAAAGCAGATGTTTAACCATCTGAGCCACCCAGGCACCCCTGTCCGTAATTTCTTAATATCAAATACCCAGTCAAATATCTTGATTGTCTCATAAGTGTCATTTTACAGTGGTTTAAATCAGGATTCAATTAAGATCCAAACATTGCATTTAGTTGCTGTGTCTCCTAAGTCTTTTAGTATTTTTCCCTTCCCTTTCCTTTTCTCTTTGCAATTTGTTGAAGAAACCAGACCTTTTGCTCTGTAGAGTTTAATACAAGTGCTAATTGTATCATTTGGTGTTTTTAAAACATGTTTCTTTGTCTTTTGTATATTCTTTAAATTGAAAATTTTGGATTTTTGTATATTTTATGTATTTCAGTGTGTTGCCATTACTCTTTTTGTGCTCACATTTTCCCATCATTGATCTGTGGAAGCATCTTCAGATCGACTCCTGAATCCTGATTCTAGTGGTCTTTGCTGGCTTCCTTGCTTTCTGATGGACTTTAAAAAAAAAAATTTTTTTTTAACACTTCTGTTGCAATTTCTATGGTCAGCTGTTTCTCTAAACCTCATTCCTTTGGGCACGAAATGGTACTCTAAGCTCTAGAGGTGCTCATTGTTTCTAGCCTAGCCTTTCTTTTCATTTCCAGTTTTAAATCTTTTGTGGTCTGGGAAACCAGATAATAAAGCTGGTTTGACTTAGACGTAAGGATTGATTTGAATTTCATAAAAAGAGGAATCCAGAGATCAAGGCCTATGCCTATTTAAATTGTATGGTGTAGCATCTACTTGGACGGGATCATACCTAATAAATATCGCTAATGTAGGTGATATGTGAGTAACAGGATACCAGATGTTCCTCAGAGGAAAATAACAGACTTCTGAATGAGGACCTTAATAAGATTCGTGAGCTTTTTTTAGTTCACAAACTTGATGGTATATATATGTTTTAAATTATAGACTGTTTATACTCCCAGTATTTTTTTTTTTAAGATTTTATTTATTTGACAGAGAGAGACACAGCAAGAGAGGGAACACAAGCAGGGGGAGTGGGAGAGGGAGAACAGGCTTCCCGCTGAGCAGGGAGCCCGATGCGGGGCTCGATCCCAGGACCCTGGGACCATGACCCAAGCCGAAGGCAGTCTCAACGATTGAGCCACCCAGGCGCCCCTATACTCCCAGTATTTTTTTTGTTACGATTATTTTTCTTTTTTGTGTGTTTTTTTTGTTTGTTAAGATAAATCTCTGTACCAGTGAGATGTTAGTATATTATGGGGTCAAATTATGCTGTATTATATTTGTCATATCCCATAAGAATGCACTTTTTCCTTTTTAAATTTTTTTTCAGAGAATGTGCTTTTTCTACCTTTCCAAAATTGATGACTTCCTAAAGTTGAGATGACTTCCTGTTTTAAAACTATTTAGTGTTGACATCTTACGTTTTTCCTTAAACTGTCTTTTGCTCTTGCATGCTGGTGTTGAGATGACTACTTTATGCTAATCTTTAAGTGATAGTAGAATGCTGATGTTTAAGTGACATATCAGAGCAAATGACAAAATTTGTTTGCAATTTTCTTTGAGTCATTTGTTCCAGAAAAGTGTCATAACTGAATCCTGTTGATGAGTGAGTAGGAGGTGTTTTGTTTTTTTTTTTTAAACTTTGAAGGATATCCTGTTTTTAGTTGAGGCATAGCCTTTGATTTTCTTTGACTGCTTTGAGTACCTCTTGGCATTGGTTTTATTTCTTAAGTCTCTCCAGTTATAATTAGTGTGGATGTGTTTTTGGCATGAACAATTTCTGAAATTTTATGATCTAGTATTGTGGATTATTTGAGATAAATTGTTAGGACCAAAGTTTAGAGTAAAGCAAGATGATTGGGAAAGTAATTAATACTTCTTGAAATTTTTATTTGTGAATGAGATTTAATGATCATATGCACACTGAAACTCTCACACTGTGAAACTCCTTACTTGGGTTCATTAGTGCATACTATAGTGGTTAAGGGTATGGGTTAGTGTCTCATATAGACCACTTATTTTTTTTTTGTTTCCTGGTTATAAACACAATAAGTAAATAGATTTTGATTAGCTTCTTTGGATCACATGTTGGCTAAGTGCATTGGAAAATTGGTGGATGAGACATTTGAAATCCCTGCTCTCATGAAGCTTGTAATTCTGTTGGGGATTCACACCATATTTATTCAGGAAATATTTATTGAATGCTTTGTATGTGCTCAGCACTCTTCCAGCTATAAACAGAGCCCTTATGGAGCTTATAATGTAGGCTTTTAAAATACAAAATAATAAGAATTGTGATGAGAAGTATAGGAAGCTTTGGAAACATGGAGGGCTATCTTAAGCCTCCACCATCCAGCCTTTGTGGGTTTTTGTTTTTTGTTTTTCCAGATGCATGTCTTTGTTCAGAGTATAAGCAGAAAAATAGAGGTCAGGACACAATGGCCCTCCCAGCTCTTGGAAACCGCTTAAAGGAATGATATTTACTCCTCCCCCTTCCCCCCCCCCCCAATATACCTGAGAAAATGACAGGCTACCAATAGAGATCACTTTGGTTGCAGTTTTCAGCCTACACCGCTATTACCACCTCTGCTCTCCTGGTGTCATCCCAATTTAAGGCAGTTGAATTCTGTGACTTCTGTCCTCTCTCTGTCACCCGTGTAAATGGTAGTTTTCGAAGATTATTTGCTTTTTCTATGTCTTTGTTGGAGTGTGAGTCCTCTGATTATTAAGTCTGTGATCTTTTGTATACTTGCTTTAGGAAATAGTCGTTGATGCTATACTTTGTGGATGACATTTCAAGAAATTTGGTTCACATGAATAACTTTTTGAAAGGGGGTAGCAAGGCAAAGGCACTAACATTCAGCTGTGATTTCAGGAACAATGTCAGACACATTACATAAATTAATAATTAAGGGACCCAAACATATTAATTTCAGCTTTTAAAAATATCCTCAAAAAAATACCCTCCAGCGTAACTCTTCAGTAGATTGAATAAAACTGAACCTGTTATTACAACCTTTACTTGGATGATGATTATAGTAATATCTGTAACAGCTTTTTGGTGACTGAAATTAATTATAGCTCCCAAAATGAAAATTTAATAAATCAGCAAATATTTATTCAGCAACTCCTACATGCCAGGAATTGCTTTTATACTGGGACTCTACCAGTGAACAAAATAAACAAAAATCACTGCTCTATTGAAACTTATAGTGAGGGAGATAGATGATAAACAGATTTCATTAAATTATTCACAGTAGGACGTCAATGACTCCTGTATAAACACTGATGTCTGCACTGTCAATTATAAACACACTATCCTTTTTTCATAGACTAGATGGTGATATGACCTGTGTGGGGTTTGATTGTGTCAGATAAACTTAGAGAAAAGTAATCCTGGGGGTGCAAAACAGACTGGCAAAACATTGACAACTGTGCTAAGGCTACTTTGTTATCATACATCTTAGTCACTGTATCCGATCTTATGATAGGATTTTGGAATATATATATACCCTCTTAGATGTTCATTCTCAGATTCTTAATTTATGTTTTTGTTTCATCATTCATATTCAAGGTTTTATTGTTTATTATATTTTTTAGTATTTGGACATGTATTCCTTTCAGTTTTAATATTTTTTTCTTGTGGAAGAATTTGATTGTATTTATATAAAATCTTGTTTTTTTTACCAGGTTAATTAGTATACATTCAACTGTTTATCAGCCTAGATTCAGGACTCGTGTTCAGTTACTAAGGAGAATTCCCAGGATGCAGCGGAGATCTCCAAACAGCTGTTTGTGGGTGGTGGTGTTGGTGGAGGCAAACAGTGGGTTGTGTGATCAGCATGAGGTCACTTCTTTCACCTTGTGGCCCTCTTTCTTTCCGGACTTTAATACCTACTTTGGTACTTAAAGCAGTTTGGGCTATTTGCTGTGCTCTAAACAGTTGTTCAATAGTAGCACCTATAAGATGATATTAGATGTTTTTTGGATGAAACTCAGAAAGGTATGACTCTGTCATGGCAACAACAGAGAAGTTGTTTCAGTAGTTTGAAAACCACTGAAGTGATTTTAAGTGTTCTGACCCACTTTAGGCAGTTTTTTTAATGTCTAGAAATGAATGTTTTAGCTTTTGATCTTTTCCTCCTCTGATTTAACCTCCATATGGCCACCAGATTATTCTTTGGATATATCAACAATTTGTCATTTCCCAGCTCAAAAACTTTTTATCATTTACAATTTCTGTGAGATAAACTAATATAGCTTGGTATTCAACCTTTCGCACCATCTGCTCCAACTTTTGGGGGATCTTCCGTGGATCCTTTCAGTGTCCCTTTTTTTGCCATAAGATATTGACAGACTTACCATATACCCTGAGGAAAATGAGGGAATTGGAAAACCAACAGATAAGATAAAGATACATTCCTGTGAGTTGTATGAGAAAGTGTCTTTAGACACTTTAAGGTTTCAAAATTCGTTTTCTTCCCCTGCTTATTAATAGGTTCCTACCTCTCCTTACTGACATTTTGTGTAACCCTGGGTAAGCCAGTCTGCTATTTCGTCAGACTTTATCGGACTTCTTCAAAACTGAGTGTGCTCTGTTCCTTTGGGAATTTGTCTGGCATTTTTGTTACCAAATAAAATACATTATCTTTTTTTTTTTTTTTTTGAGTAATCTCTACATCCAGCGTGGGGCTCAGACTCAACCCTGAGATCAAGAGTTGCATGCCCTAGGTGACTCTAAAATACATTGTTGATAGCACATTCTCACAGTCATTTGTTTTAAAACATCACAGAATACCTCATTATCATATCTTGAGTTTAGTGAAAAAGAATAGTAGTTTTGTCAGGATAGAGCAAGCTGGGGGGAGAGGCAGAAGGGGAAAGAGAGAGAGGGAGGGAGGGAACTTCAAGCAGGCCCCCCACGCACAAGCGCTGAGCCTGATGGGGGCTTGATCTCGTGACCCCGAGATCATGACCTGAGCCAAGAGTTGGATGCTTAACTGTCACCCAGGCACCTTGAGATTTCAGTTTTTTAAAATGAGCTTTATTGAACTATGCTTTACCTATAATAAAATATGCTAATTTTAAGTGCACAGTAAGCCTTGAAAATTTTATATAGTTGTGTATCCACTGCAATAAGCAAGATATAGAACATTTCCATTACTCCAGAAAGTTTTCTTATACCTCTTTGCAATGGTACTTTCTACCCCCAGTTACTGGCACTGATCTACTTTCTATCACTATATTTTATCTTTTCTAGAATTTCATATAACTGTAACCTTATAGTCTGTGGTCTTTTGTGCTTTTCACTTAGCATAATGCTTTTGAGATTTTCCATGTTGTATGTTTCATAGAAACATTCCTTTTGTTTTTATTGCTAAGTAACACTTTATTGTATGAATATATCACCAGTTAGTCTATCCATTCACCAGATGATGGACATTTCAGTTATTACCAATTTTGGGCTATTATGAATAAAGTTGCTATGAACATTTGAATATGTGTCTCCCCATTGCCCCTGCAACCACTAATCTACTTTCCACTAACCTGCTCTATGGATTTGCGTATATGGTGCTCATTTTTTAAAAATTGGGTTGTCTTTGCAGATATTTTTGTCCAGACTATGGCTAAACTTTTATAAACCTAACAGTCTTTTGAAGAGTGAAAGGTTTTTATTTGGTGAAATCCAACTTACCAATTTATTCTGATGAAATTCAGTTTATCATTTTTTTTCTTTTTTATAATATGTGCTTTTTTGGTGTTCTGTTTAGGAAAGTTTTGTTTAATCCAAGGTCACAAAGATTCTAAAAGAAAACTCTATTTCCTCTACTCATGGCACTTCTGACACCAGGTATATGGGTTTTCCATACCAGGCAATTCTGACCTTAACTGCCTGGAGTTTTAGTGTCCATCCTACAGGTTAAGGGTTTAGTCCCACAAGACTGCCTCCCATTTCTAATGCCAATTGCAAGTTTGGGCCTCAGGTACTTTTGACTAACGAGTTATAAATGGATGATTCCGATGGCCCCCTCCTTGGGCTTGGCAGTTTGCTAGAATGACTCACAGAACTCAGGAAAACACTTTACTTAGACCATTATTGGTTTATTATAAAGATACACCTCAGAAATATTCAAATGGAAGAGATGCATCAGACAAGATATGTGGGAAGAAGTGTGGAGTTTCCCTGCCCTCTCTGGGAGTGTCACCCTCCCAGCAATTTGATGTACTCATCAACTTGGAAGCTCTCTGAACCCCATCATTTAGAGTTCTTACATAGAACATTTGAACATCATTTAGGTTTATTACATAGGCACGATTGATTAAATCATTGACCAGTGGTGACTGAGCTCAGTCCCCAGGCCTTCTCCCCTCCCCAGAGGTTTAGAGGGACGGCTGAAAGTTCCAGCTCTCTAATTACCTGGTTGATTCCTCTGGTAACCAGCCCCCATTCTCCAAAGTTACCCTGTTAGCATAAACTCTGGTATAGTTGTGAAGAGTGCTCCTCTCACCCCTATCACTTAGAAAATTCCAAGGGTTTTAGGAGTTCTATGCCAGAAACTGGAGGCAGAAATCAAACAAATATTTCTTATGTCAGTTTCTCTCCTGTTATTTTTTTCTTGAAGTTTATTGTTTTAGCTGTTATTTTTAAGTCTGTGATCCCTTGAGAATTAATTTTTGTGTATAGTATGAGGTAAGATTTGCACATTGATACCTCTTTGTTCCAGCACCATTTATTGAAAAGATTTGCCTTTTTCCATTGATTTGCCTTGGTGTACTTTTGCTGAAAATCAGTAGACCACTTGTGTCACTATTTCTGGACTCTATATTCTGTTCCATAGATTGCTTTGTTTATCATTAAGGAAATACCACACTGTCTTGATTACTATAACTGTATAGCAAAGATTTCAATAAAATTTTCTTTTACATTTGAAAAATAGTGCAGAGGAAATAAATTTAACTTTAAAACTTTGTAGACTGACAGAAAGTGATATGTTTCAATGATTGTTAGTATTTTATATTTTAGATGTTAATATTTTATATTTATATTTTAGAGTTTACTTTTTAAAATTACTTTCAAGAATATGATCTCTTGATTCACTAACAATCTTAGGAGTTAGAGTAGGCATTAATATCTTTATTTTATAAATGAAGAAGCTATAAGATTTAAGAGGGTTAGTTTGAGATCATGTAATTAGTGTGGTGAAGCAAGTGTTATGCCTTCAAAAATCTAGTATACCACAGTACTTTCATTTGCTCCTGTTCTCTTATGTTGAATATTAGAGAATGAGTGCTTTATGAAAAATTCAATCATCAAGTTTTATTTAATTATAGAGCTGTAAGAGAACAGTTAGTCCGTTTTCTTGGTCACCAAAATCACAAGACACATTAAAAAATCAAAATTGGGCTTCGGGGCACCTGGGTGGCTCAGTTGGTTAAGTGTAAGTAAATAAGTAAATAAATGGGGTGGGGGGAGAGAAAGAACTGTTTTGAGAATTGAGATATTCTTGCCAAAATGAGAACAAGAATAGTAAAACTTAAATTTTAGACTGAGTATGTGTGAGTTACCTACATTTTCTTCTGTTGTCAAACCTTATTAAGTCCCTTCCTTCCAGACCCCTACAACCTCAGATCTTAGGTAGGAGGTTCTTGAAGGAATACTGGTGAAAGATGTTGACAACCAGGGTTTGGGTAGTAGTAGTGAAAGAAGTGGTAGCATTTGGAATATATTTTGAAGAGGCTATGGTATGCTGAAGGATGGACTGTAAAGGATGAAGAGAAGGAATGAATCATGGATAACTAACTCCTAGTTTGTTAGCCTGATCTATTTGGTGGTGGTGTTTACTTGGTGTGGGGAAGACTTAGATGCATTGGAAGGGCTATACAACAGAGGAAGGGAAAGCAGATAGAAGCTATTACAGCCTTTTTTCAGGGTTTTTTTTTTTAAAATTTAAAGTTTTGTTTTCATAGAAAGTAGTATCACATCTCAGACTGGAAAGGTAAGATGAAATTGCTGTGTGTGTTTACCGGGTTGTGTAGGAGTTGGCAAAGTTTCTGTAAAAGCAACTACTTAACTCTTTTGTAGCATGAAAGCAGCCATGGACACTATTAAAAATGGGTGTGTTCCTGTTCCAATAAAACTTTATAGACACTGCACTGAAACTTGAATTTCATTTATTCACATACTGTAAAATATTCTGTTCTTGTTGTTTTTCCCCCCAAACATTAAAAAATGTAAAAAACCATTCTTAGCTCACAGGTCATACAACACGCAGACCAGATTTGGCTGTCCAGCCATTATCTGCTAACCCCTGAACTTATGCATTTGTTTTGTGATTGCAGTCATATGTTGCGTTGAATTTCATTACCTACTTTTTCTACTTAATATATGTGTAATGTGCACAATTTAAGTTTTATTTAGGGGCACCTGGGTGGCTCAGTCGGTTGGTTGAGTGTCTGCCTCCGGCTCAGGTCATGATCCCAGGGTCCTGGGTTCGAGCCCCACATTGGGCTCTGCTCAGCCGGAGAGCCTGCTTCTCGCTCTCCCTCTGCTGCTCCCCCTGCTTGTGCTCTCTCTCTCCCTCTTTCTATCAAATAAATAAAATGTTTAAAAAAAATTTAAGTTTTATTTAAACTTAAATAAAACTAAAATGATTATATTTGTTGAATAATCTGAGTAAACCCTGGTAAAGTAAGAGTTTACAAAGTGGCTTTATATTTATTATTTTTTACAATAACTGTATCAATAATTGAGGGCAGATACATGTTATCATTGTAATTTTCTCTTCCATTTCTCTATACATACAGATTTTGTTCTTTCAAATAAGCCTTTTTAATAAGCAGGGGTCATCCCCATAGTTCTGGAACCACATTCTCAAAGACTTCCCTTAGCACTAGTTTGAAAAATCCAAAGAAAGGACTTTGGTCCTGCTCACATCTAGTTTTTAATCCTACAACTACTCATTGTGTGTAGGAAGGGCAAAGCCATCATTTAGGAAGGTAACAGTTCTCAGTTGGAACCACTGTTTAGAATAATATGAGGGGAATTGAGTAGTTTCTCAAATAAAGGGACAGGGTAGAACACACATGGCCACTTGGGGGAGTTATGAATTGGACAAGCAATGCCAGATGGAATCTATTTACAATCATTGTTTAATTTTTGGATTTAATGTTATGATCTTTTCATTTACCTATTTGTATCACATTCACTTCTCTTTTTCTTCACTCTAGTTTTCATTGCCACTTGTTTGTTTTATCACCATCTCAAATTAAATTTTAAAAGTCCCTATTGAGTGTCTCTTTCCCAGGAGTCTAGGTCTTACACCTCAGTGAAAGGTACTCTGTTCTCTTAAAGTCTATTCTCTTTCCATTGACTCCTGACACCTTCCAGTCCCTCAAATACTAATACGCTTTTAAGGCAAAGATCTTGGTCCTCTCCTGTCACTTTTATAACAACATGAAGGGTGGGATGAGAAATAAGGGTGGATCATTTGGAAACCTCACATATTAAAATATGAGACTATTTTGCTGGAATAATTGGCTTCTACTAGAATTCAAAAGCCTAGAAAACTCTGTTGCCTCAGAGTTTTCAGAATAGTTGATTCCACTATCACTGTTTTCAGTTTTCTCCAGTCCTTATCTGAGACCCTGAGATTCTTGGTACTGTGTAAAAAGCATTCAGGATTTTGCTAATCTAGAGAAGTGATAGGTGAAGCACAATGGTAGTAAAATTGCTTTGCAGGCTCGGAGATGGGGGAGAGCATGGCTGGGAGGCTGGGAGAATTGACACGTGTGGCTGGTTGGCTCCATTAGCTAAATATTAGTCTTCAGCTACATCACAGCATGCTTCATAGTAAATACTACATAATGTGCGCACAATTTACTAAAGGAAAAACTAATAAAAGGTTTGGGGATGAAGAATAAAAAGAGGAAAGTATTTAGAGTTATGTCTGTTGTGTAATTGTTTAGACTGAGAGTGGAAAGATTTCTTAGGAAAGAAATTGCTGTTGCAACTTTATTTCTTAGGGCCAAACCCAATCTAATGCTATCATAAGGACTAAAATGATTTAATTTCTCTTAAGTTCTTTCATCTCTGAGATTTCTTAAAGGGTCATTATTGATACACTGTTTTCATTTTTTTCACTTTTGTTATTTATCTGTTAAGAGCCATTATATGCATTTCTTCTTAACGTGTTGATCTTTATTGTCAAATTTTTGTAGAATTTCCCTGTTCCCATTTTCAAGGCAATTCATGTGCTCATTTTAAATCATATTTATAATTTATTTTTATATCCTATGTAAATACACACATAAAAATGGTTATTATAAACTTTTCTAATGTGAATGGTTTATTTAAAACTGAAATATCCTGTAGTCTTTGAAGAAAATCGAGTCCTTTTAAATGAAATTAGACAAAATATATGTGTACATTTTTCACCTCATATTTTTTCTATCAGATTATTTATATTTTTATTGTTTGTTGAACTTATCTGCTATAAATATAAATCCTTTGTCAGCTACATATGCCCTTAATATTTTCCTTCAGGTTGCAGCTTGCCCAGTTATTTTCTTAAGGGTATCTTTTGATTAGTAGGAATTTTAAAATTTTGATGAAGTCTAATTTATCTTTTGTTTCCTATGGCTAGTGCTTTTAAGTTTATGTTGTTTCAGATTAATTTCTGTACATGGTATAAGGATTACAGTTCCTATTTTTCCATAAGAACAATAACAAACAGCACTGTTTGTTAAAGACTTTGCTTTACTTCCCAATTAAGTTTTGAATATTACATTATAAAATAATTAGTTCTCCAAGTAGTTACATGGTTAGCTAGCTGGTTGGTTATTGAAACTGTGCTTCTGAGGTCAGACTTACAGGTTCAGTCCTTCAGGATCTAGCTAACTTAGCCTTGTTTTGTGGCTGTCCTAATTTAGCCAGGTTTTTCTAACCTGTGTTAGCTATTTGGTAGATTTGTATTGTTCTGAAGTAAGAAGGTATAGGATAACTCCTTTGTGCTACTAGCTAAAACAGAACATATGCCCTACGTGATAATTCACCAATTTAATTTTGTGAAAGACAGTACATTATTACATTTTTAAAAGGATACAGTTTTTGTAGTAATGTAGTGCCTAATGTGTCATGCTCGGTTTTTATGACTTACTGAAATAAACAATTTGTGGTAAACATTAGGAAATAATTTTCCAGAGTTTTGTGGGAAGTGGGCTAGATATGACATTATAAAGGCCATTTGTTAGTTTTGTGGGTAAATGATAAGAATTATAAAAATTAGGACAGGAAAATTTTAAATGTAGTTCTGCATATGCTTGTGTCAATTCATAGTCATATTGCATAGACCCAGTCATTGTCTTACATTTCTCAGATACTAGCATTGAACATGAGTTACCTTTCAAGAGGCTGAATTTGCATTATATTACTCTTGTAGGATTTGCGCCAGCCTTTGGTTAATCATTATCTTGTTGATTATGTTTGGTTCAAGATGATTCATTTTTCAAAGAGTTTTATTGCAACATTATACATTTACTACAGGAAGCCTGGACGGAAATGGAGCATTAGGTCATTGGAGATTTTCTTCCTCCAATCTTTATTGCACCAAGTGTTATTAAAGTTAATTATTTTTCAGTAACTGAATTCTCTGTAGGACTTAGTATTTCATTAACCAAACTTTATAGGAGCAGTTACTCCTTTTTCATGGCAGACAAACGTGTCTTTGAAGATTGCTTAAATATTGATAATATTTCATGCCATACTTTGACTACATTTAGATGGGATATTTTGTTTTCATTAAGTTGAGTATAGAAATTGAGAATTTTGGAATCAGGTATTTGATACTGAACCTTCTGCGCCTCCCCCCCGCTCGTGCTCTTTCTGTCTCAAATAAAATCTTTTTTAAAAAAGAGTAAATTATATCTTTTTAACTTATTAATAGAAAAATTACCGATGGTAAAGAAAACCCAAAATGGATAAACATAGGCAATAAAATCATAAGTCATCTTTTGCTAGCAGGTGATAACAGTTCTGTTTGCAAAGATATATTTAAGATCTCTACTTAACCAAATAATGTAATGTTTTTTTTTTAAAAATGAAAAGGGGCACCTCAGTGTCTCAGTCAGTTAAGCATCCAACTCTTGATTTTGGCTCAGGTCATGATCTCAGGGTTGTGAGATTGAACCCTGCATCAGGCTCTGCGCTGGGCATGGAGCCTGGGATTCTCTCTCTCCCTGGGCCCCTCCCCTACTCTAAAAATAAAAAAAAAAATGAAAAAAGTAGACTTTAGAAAGAAAGGAAGGTGAGTAGTGTAAACTCAACATAAATTGTAGATCTTTTCAATAAGTTAGTAATTTTAAATATCTAGGAAATGTACTTTTGGGGGGTGTCTGTGGCTTCAGATGGTTAAGCGTCTGCCTTTGGCTCAGGTCATGATCTCCAGGTCCTGGGATCGAGCCCCGAGACTAGCTCCCTGCTCAGCGGAGAGTCTGCTTCTCCCTCTCCCTCTGCCTCTCCCCCTGCTTTACTCTCTCTCTCAATTAATCTTTATTAAAAAAATAAATATCTGGGAAATATATTTTAGTAGCAAATGTTTCATATTAAAAAACAAAGATTTGAAAGTAATCATTTACTGACACTTCAGAAGAAACCAGGGAACATAGAATAGTGAATCAATACCAGTTAAGCCTAATTAAGTGTATCATTAGCTCTTGACAGAGATTACAGTTCGGAAATAATTCAAGATGTGTCTATCCCCACCCCCCTCCTCTAGCCAGGATTTGTAAGATGGAATTAAATGAATATATGTGCTTGTAATTTGAATATATGTGGTTATAATAGGATGGTGCTTAAGACTCTGGGCTCTAGAGAGAGTCATAGTGCCCGAGTGTAAATCCTGGCTCCCACAATTAATAGTTTCTCTCCTTGGACAGGTTATTTAATGTTTTGTGCCTCATTTGTAAAATGAGGGTAGAACTTACCTAGTTCATAGGGTTGTTGTGAGGATTAAATTAGGTTATTAGTGACTTTAGTGGAACTATGGAGATCAGTTTGCTACGGGATAGGCGGTGAATGGAAAATGAAAATGTCAAAACAGCAACTATAGTTTATTCCTACCAGAGCTTTCTTCAGGGAGGTAGAGTGGATCTGACTTAAAATAGAGCATGAATTCTTTGAGTTGATAGAAATGTGAATGTATACATGCTGAGAGCAAGTGACCAGTAGGTAGGTGAGATGTGAGACGGGTAGGATGTGTATAATGGACACAAGAACTACAGAGCACTGAGAAAGGATGAGTATTTAACCAAAGAAACAACTGTTTCATGGAGTTCGGAGAAAAGGAGGCAAGGATGCTAATTTTGAGAGGGGTATTCTACCTGAAGTCTGCTATTTCCTTTTTGAAAGAGGAGGTATTCTAAAAGTACGAGAAGTGGTGGAGTTGAAAACTGGAAGAGAATTCTGAAGATTTGAAATAGCGGCTGAGGCTGATGAGAGTGGGAGTTTCAGATGAGTTTGATGACTATGGATTTTGTGGTGGTCTCTGTGTATCCCCTCCATGCCTACTCTCTCTGCAGTATGCTGGTATTAGGAGGACAACTTTAGAGAGAGGAAGAAATGGTGTGAAAGGAACCAGGGACCAAAAGTTGAAGGTAATGTAGTGAGAGTGGTTGAAGGGGATATATTTTGGGTGCCTAAGCTGGTTAGGGAAAGGACTAAAGCCAAGAAAAGGCTTATAAGTAGGGAGAAAATGGAGGCGCATAACGCCAAAGTTTCCATGAGGCTAAAGAGTAAAGTGTGATGGGGGAAAAAAGTGAAAGAGCTGAAGGATAACTGGTGGTTATAGGCCAAAGTAATGAATTTTATTTCAGATGAGTAACTGTTCTGGGTGATAAGGTCTAGAGGGGTCACACAGGTGGATTTTCGATTGAGTATTGGAGATAAAGACCATTGTAGTTGGGTATCTTCTCTTTAAGGAGGAGAGCAGCTATAGGATGTTCACATGGATCTGAAAGTAACTCAGATTCGATGATGACCAAAACAGCCAGGATGATAGTAAAACAGGCATTAAAATTCTGTGTAAGTCGGGGAGTGACTGGGAAGTTGGTTGATGATAATAATGAAGGTTAGGTAGAGCCTAATTACAAGTAAAACAGAAAGGTTGTAACAGGAGACTTCTGGAGTAATCACACGTGTGCCATAATAGGAAGAAGATAAAATGCTGATATCTTCTAGTCTGTTGTATGAGAGTTAATAGAGAAAGATACGTGAAGTCTTGTAAGGGCTCTAGGGAAGTTTGTTTATAAAAGAAGCGCATTACAAAGGACATAGTGAAAAACATTGGAAAGGAGGGTAACCTTTCAGGAGAGAGAATGAGTGGGTGGGGGGCTACCAAGCTTATGGAAATCTAAGGTCTGTCATTTACTAGTCAACATGGTGAATGTGTTAGGGAAGCAAAAGTTATCTAAGTGTATTTGTGGAAGCATGGAAAGAGACCATTTTTACGAGGTAATGATAACAATTACATGGAACGTCATTTGCGTCAGTCTAAAAAAACAATTTTGATAGGGTATCGATTGTTAATGGGATGAACAATGGCTGGGTAAATAAGGTTGCTAATATTTAGAATAGAAATATCAGTACTGTGTAGAGATGAGTAAGGAAATATTTCGAAGGTAATTATGGCCTTTGCTATACACTTAGCTAGAAATAGTAATCTTTCGTGAATTCAGCGCAAATGCTTATATGGATAAATGTTAATTTGTGGCTGTCAAAGCAAATTTAATTTCTTCATTCAAATACGTGTTTTTTTCAGACATTTATATGAGAGTTAACGAGCACAAGCTCACTTGTGGCGGGGTGCAGAGGAAGAGGGAGAAGAAGTCTGCCTGCTGAGCAGGGAGCCTGCCCCAGGGCTCGATCCCAGGACCCTGGGATCATGACCTGAGCCTAAGGCAGATGCCTAACTTACTAGCCCCCCCAGGCACCCCTCAAATACGTATTCTTATTCTTATTTGCTGGTCATCAGGATCAAAAACTCTTTTGTTTGAATTTTCTCAGATAAAAAGATAGTTTCAGAAATCGTGGCTCTAATTCATACTCAGATTTTCTTTGTAGAGACAATAACCCTCAAGTTCAGTTAGGCTCTAAATATCCTAACATTTCTAAATCCATACCTAAAGGATTGTTTTAAGTCTTTTTTTGCATTTTTAGTGTTTTTGCAGACAATACTGGCATACCTTTTGTTAAATCTTTGTTGGAGAAAATAGCACATAAAACAAAGGACTGAAATTTCCAGTGCTTTGCTGGGGAATATAGGGGAAGCAGGCAGGAAATGATGGCCCACCACTGCATCCTTTAGTCCGGGTCTTTGCCATCTCCCAATTCTCCATGGATTGCTTGCTGTGTTCTCCTAAGGGATGGCCCGGATGAATGAAGTGAATTGCATCCTCTAATTGTTGACTATAATAGTAACAGTGGTATAGTATAAGTTCTTAAGTTTGGAAGACCATGGTCTTTAGAGTTATGACTTAGTTTAAAATTTGAAGTCCATGTAAATTTCCTTTTAAGTGAAGGATACCTGTATTCTAATTTCCATCATTAGAGTTGAATTTCTGAAGATTTTGTGATCTATGCAATTTTCAGGTTGCTTTTCTTGGATACATGCTAGCTAGGAATTGTAACTGAAGGCATTTTCATCAAAATATGCAGATTTGGGGCGCCTGGGTGGGTCAGTTGGTTAAGCATCTGACTCAATCTCAGGTCTTGGTCTCAGGGTCTTGAGTTCAAGCCCTACTTTGGGCTCCATGCTGGGTGTGGAGCCTACTTTAAAAAGTATAGTGGTTTAATTAAATGAAAACATAATTATAGTCTGTATCAGGTTCTGTTCCAAGTCTTTACATGTATAGACTCATTTAATTCTCACAATAAGCTTTATGAAAGAGTATTATTGTCTCCATTTTATAGATGAGGAAACTAAGGCTTGGGTTAAATCACTTGTTCAAGGTCATATAGCTAGGCTCAGTGTCCATTTGGTTTATGAAGTTGAACTTATGACTATTAAACCTTTAAGAACTTAAAATGTAAGTTATAAGTATGCTGTAACACTTTCCATAAATACCATTTAAAGCGAAGTTTATTTTTTTCTTCATAGTCCAGTAGACATAATTTATCTTTCTTTGGTAGTCCTTTTTGTTTACCATAGGATCTGAAATGAAAACATTTTGAATCTATATTATATATAGTACAGTTTTTCTAAACTTGAATAAATTTGATTTGTCATTGTTAAGCAAACCAAATGTCTTAACATAGCTGTAATGAAAGTGAATATAACACAGTTCATTTGAACATTATGTAGATTTTATTTGTAGTAGAATGAATGGTATCATTTCCTATAGAAACAGTTGTACAAGGTGGCCATAAAGTCTGGAATCACAGATTAATATTGTAAATCATTTTAATCTGTATTTGTTTCTAGAGTTTATACCTACCCTGTATTTTATAAAGGCCTTTTCTACAGGTTTTTGTGTGACTTTTACTTCCTGGAGCTGAAGAGGGAAAAATCAGAACAGGAATAGCTGCTATACTTTTGTGCTGTGTATATGCTAAGAAGAAGGCCTGGACCCCAGCAGTTTGATAGGGAGAGATTCTCTTGCAACTCTATGATAATGAGAATAATAATAAAAATATAACAACATCGGGGCACCTGGGTGGCTCAGTCCTTAAGTGTCTGCGTTTGGTTCAGGTCATGATGATGGAGCCCCGCGTCGGGCTCCCTGCTCAGCGGGGAGCCTGCTTCTCCCTCTCCCTCTGCCCCTGCTTGTGTTCCCTCTCTAGCTGTCTCTCTCTGTCAAGTAAATAAAATCTTTAAAAAAATATATAATAACATCACCTAATATTTGGTGCTTACTATATATTAGGTATAGTGCTAAGCACTTTACATGTATTTATCCTTTTAAATCCTTGCAACAGTCTTATAAGGTAGATACTATTATTGTCTGTCTTTAAAAAAAACTTAAGAAATCTGAGTTTTAGAGCCATTTAATCACTGGACAAGCTATGTAACTAGTGGCATTAAACAGGTTTTGAATCTAGGTTGGTCAGATTTCAGTGCCTAAGGCTTAATCTCTTGTCTACTGCACTATGTGGCAGGTATTAATTAGCAACAAACCTTTTCTGTAAGTGGCCAGATAGTAAGTATTTTAGGCTTTGTGGGCCACATGGTCTCTGGCAGAATTACTCAACTCTGCTGTTTTTATAAAGCAGCCACACAATACCTAGAAGAATGGGTGGGGCTATGTTCTGATAAAACTTTATTTATGGACACAGTTTTATATACTTTAGTGGGTCTTTAAGTTCTGTTCTTTGAATTTGTTTTCAGCTATTTGAAAATGTAAAAAAATAATTCTTAGTTTGCTGGCCCTATAAAAACAGGTGGTGGGATTGGATTTGGCTTCTGGACAGTAGTTTGCTGAACCCTGCTGAATGGCTTGCTATAATTGTTCTTTTCCCCACCAAGGATAACAGAAATGGAGAATTCTTCTAATGGTTCTTTACAGTAAATTGGTATTGTTAGGTACGGTTACAAGTTAGCAATGAATCTAGGTAAATATTCTTTAGAGCAGATATTCATGAAATGCCAAGATTATGAGAGCCTTTAATATTATAATTCTTCCCATTACCACACCATATGCTTTTAGAAATCATGAATATTCAACTCTTAGTCATTCCTATTAAATTGCTATTTCATTCTGTAATCATCAAAAAAAAAAACCCTGATTCTAGGCCTTTTCTTTTTGTGTATTAGGTGCTGAGGTAATTTGATTCTTCTGCTAAGGGTGTTGGAAATATAATGAAGGGTTCTCAAAAAAGATGATTTCTTGCAGAATTTACAAAATTGGCATCATAGATTACAATTTGTCATTTATAAACTTGACCTTGTAGAATGAATTTAGTGTAAGTTTGGCTTATGTGCAACAAAAAATACTTCCAGATGTGATCACTGATATGATTCTGAATTAAAATGCTTAATGAAAACTTTGTGTTGACAGATCAACACTAATAAAACAAAAATCTATCCCTACACATGGTGAAGCTTATCAACAAATATTTACATTTTAATATTTTGTAAGGAAAAGAGATACACTAAAACTAAATTAATTTCTGTTTGACCAATACCAATTATAGGTGTCATTGGTGTTGAATTAAACAGGCCTTTATAGACACTATTTGGTTGATGCTGAGTCAGCTTCCCCGGCTTGTCTAACTCCAAATAAGCATTTAATAAATGTTTGGTATTAAATTCTGTGTAGTATGTGCTGAATCAGCAGGCATCCAAATGGAGGAAGCAAAAGATCTGTTAGCACAAAAGGAAAGGTTCTTTTTAGGAATTGTCAAGTTGAGTGAATCAGATTCTAGACAAATGTAGAAATTATTTGTATTAATAATAATATGTCACAATCACTTAGTGGTTGGCTATTGCCTGTAGTATGAAATCTGATTTTCTCTAGGGTAGGATTCAAAGCTCTCCATAATTTGGCTTCAGCCTTCCTTTCTGGCCCTGATTTTCATTCTCCGGTGTTAACAGACTGTGTAATCAATCTCTATTACTCATTCACTTATCTACAAATATTCTACTTTGGAATGTTCTTCTTTATCTCTTTTCTGTCTAGCCAGGTTTTACTTAGAGTTCAAGACCTGAATCTAATGTCTTTTCTTTCAGTGGGACCACGCTTGTCCATTGTGATCTTTTGTCCCTTTAAATTCCTAGCACTTTATTGCCTGTCACTCTTTTGATAGCTCTTCTTATCCTGCTTTATGACATTTTTTTATTTTAAAAAAATATATTTGCTTTTGTCACCTCAGCTAAATGGAAAATTCCTTCAGAGTAGAGATCATGTCTTGTACTTGTTTTTGATACATCTTAGAACTTGGAAGAAAAGTAAAAACTTAATGAATTCTGTATTTGTGCATATGGTAACTTTTTCTAAAATGCATTATTTCTCCTTTTTCCCTTTAACTTTTATTTTGCAACAGTTTCTTTTTTTTTTTTTTTTTTAAGATTTTATTTATTTATTTGACTAAGAAAGACACAGCAAGAGAGGGAACCCAATCAGGGGGAGTGGGAGAGGGAGAAGCAGGCTTCTCGCCGAGCAAGGAGCCCGATGCGGAGCTCGATCCCAAGACCCTGGGATCATGACCTAAGCCAAAGGCAGACGCTTAACGACTGAGCCACCCAGGTGCCCCAGCAATTTCAAATATATAGAAAAGAACTCCTGAATATTCTTCACTCAGATTCATAGTTGTTAACATTGTGCCATGTATGCTTTTTTGTCCTTTCTCTACATATATTTTTTTCCTACTGAACCATTTGAAAGTAAGTTGCAAGTATACTGCCCTTTTATCTCTAAGTACCTCATTGTACATTTCCTAATAATAAGGGTATTCACTTACACACCTATAGTACAGTGATCAAAATTAGGAAATAAACATTACACTATTATTTTTAAATTCATAGACATTATTAAAATTTCACCAGTTTGTTCCATATAGCATTTTTTTTCTCCTGTTCCAATCCAGGATTATGCATTGCATTTAAGTTTTTATGTGTCTTTAGTGTTCTTGCTTTCCTTAATCTTGAACTGAACCATTCCTGAGTCCTCTTTTTTTTTCTTGCTTTTATGGCATTAACATTTTTGAGGATTTATTTTGTAGGATGTCTGTCCATATGGGTTTGTCTGATTCTTCATCATGATTAGATTTAGGATATGTATTTTTGGCACATAATACTGAGTGATGTTGTGTCCTTAGAGTGCTTCATATAAGAGGCACATGGTAGATGTTTGTTCTATTATTTGTCATGTTTTCTCTGATCATTTGGGTAAAGTGGTTCTTTTCCTTAACAGAGCTTAAGGGCTTGCCGATGGTGGAGCTGTTTAATATAAGAAACATTTGAGGGCATTACCTGCATTAACTTGAGGGATATCAACTTCTGTTTAATTTGGCAAATAATAAAATTTGAATCCTCACAGTGAGTTATAATAGTCACTGGTGAGTTTGAATAGAACAGTGAGTGATCAAGACAGGCCTGGGCATTTATCCAAACACATACTAACGATTACTATGAAGTTATAGTAATAAAAAAAATTGTGGTGTTGGCAGCTGAATAAACAGGGAAAATATTTTTAAAAAGAACAGACTCAAATATATAAAGTATTTGGCATATGATGAAGGTTACATTTCATATTAATGGGAAGAGGATGGATTAGTTAATGAATTATGTTTGGGAAAAATAGAACCATTATGTATCACATTTAGTTGCAGAAACCCAGAATCTTTTCTAGCTAGTTTGAGCAGAAAGGAATTTATTACATGGTACTAACTGACAGAATCACTAAGAGGACTTGGCGGGGGGGGGAAGAAATATAGGCTGTACTTCCAGGAATTAAAAAAAAAAAAAAAAAAAAGGCCTGGTTTCAAATTCCAAACCTACAGTTTATTGGTTATGTAATCTTTGGCTTAACCTCTCTTTGGTTAATTTCTACATCTGTAATATGCAGATAATTTAAATGCCTTTTTTGTAGGTCAAAAACAGTTGCATATTGGCAGTTTCATATGGTTTTATATAATATTTCAAAATTTGTGAAGATTAAGTAAGACTGCATGTAGCTCTGAATAAATGTTCAGTACACATTAGTAACCCATTTATTGCTATTTTTCAGTATAGTTATGAAAAAATAATATAAACATGTCAGCATAATTATTGATCACATTCCAAAAAGAAATAACTATTTTTGAGTTGGATATAACACACTTCCTCCATCTGATAATATCATGTATAATATACATGTTTTGTAAAAGTTTTATATAAGTAATATTCAAACATAACCAAAACTTTTATAAGTATATGTAACTAAATATATGTATACACATACAACCTCCAAATATATAGTAATATAATAATATCAGGTATAACTAATTTTCACATAAGTAATTTTTAAAATACAGTATCTCAAGGGTGATTGAAATGTCTTAGGGTTGTTTGCTTCTGCACTGAATGGTCTTGGACCCTATGCTCTTTGACTTTTTGTGTCTTTTTAAAAATAGTTGTGGGCGCCTGGGTGGCTCAGTTGGTTAAGCGACTGCCTTCAACTCAGGTCATGATCCTGGAGTCCCGGGATCGAGTCCCACATCGGGCTCCCTGCTCAGCAGGGAGCCTGCTTCTCCCTCTGACCTTTCTCTCTCTCTCATTCTCTCTCTCAAATAAATAAATAAAATCTTTAAAAAAATAAATAAAAAAAAATAAAAATAGTTGTTTTCTTATTGGTGAGTTCTTGTTTACCATAGCTTCACCTGAATCACTTTTTGATTTATTGCTTTTCATTTTTGTGAATTAGAAAAACAGATTACTTTGGTTTGTACACAGTTCTAATCAAGGGCCAGAGGAACCTTCCTGAAATTAAGTGGTTTTTGAACTTAGTACTTTATGGTGTAAGTTTTGACTATTAAAGTTTCTTTTTTGGTCATTTTCTGGTTACTCAGTTCTGGTTGGTTGAAGTTGAAAAATAAATGAGTTCTCTCAATTTGGCATGATATAAAATAAAATGTAAATTCACCTTTGCTTTCCTGATGATGACTCATTAGTTTTCTAATTATTGTTTTAGACAATCATATATTATCTTGTTTTCAGGAAGCTTTTCCCTAACTTAAATGTTGCAATACATATTTGTAATGGAGAGTCCTTTGGAAATTGAGTATTGACAACTTCTGAAGTCAGATATCAGTATGCAAGAGCCTGCTTTGTGATCGCAATTCAAATTTTCTGGTTCATCTCTTCAGTGGACAGATACAAATTAATTTGTCTGCCGCTTTGGTTTTTGATCCAAGTTTGTATTTATTCTGTTATTCTTCCCACTCACCTTGGGAGGGAGGTCTTGTTTTATTTTCTGAATAGAAAGTTAGTGATTTAAGAATATAAGGTTAGTAAATGACAGAGTAGAGATTCAGATTTTGAGGTAAACATTCATTTTCATACTTGTTTTGAAACTTAAGTAGTTTTGTCTCACACCGTTTAGAACCAGGATTTTTTTGAGGTACTGATTTCTATAATAAAAGAACTGAGATTTTGTATTTGGATTGTTAAATATTCTTTTTACAATATATTTATTTTGGAAGCCTATTTCCTTTTCCCCCCTTTTTATTATAAAACTATAAAACATAACAAAAAAACCACACAGATGTATAGCTTAGTAAATTATTATGAAGTGGGTGCCCCTGTAATCTCAATCCAGAACAAGAAATAGAACTTTGTTAGCCACTCCAGAAGCTCCTACATAATGCCCGTCCCAGTCAGTCTCTTCCCTCCAAAATTCTCAATCCTGACTTTGTAGTACAGTAGTCCTTCTTTATCTTCAGGGGATAGGTTCCAAGACTCCCAGTGGATGACTGAAACCATGAATAGTACCAAACCATATATATATATATATATATATATATATATATATATATATATATATATACACACACACACACATATATACACTATGTTTTTTCTTGTATATACATAACTACGATATGTGACTAATAGGTGAGTAGCATATATACAGCATGGATATGCTGATCGAAGGAATGATTCTCATCCCTGGCTGGTCCAAGTGCGGCAGCTTGAGATTTCATCAGGCTACTCAGAATGGCACATAACTTAAAATTGATGAATTGTTTATTTCTGGAATTTTCCATGTAATATTTCAGATCGTGGTTGACTGCAGTAACTGAAACTGCAGAAAGCAAAACTGCGGATAAGAGGGAAACTACTGTAATCACTTCCTTTTTTTTCCTTATGGTTTTATCCCCTAAGTGTCTGTTCATAGGCACTAGAGTTTAGTCTTACTCCTTTTTTTTTAAAGTACTTAAAATACTTCTTTATTATGATATGATTGTAAAAAGAGAAATTACAATAATGAAAATATAATCACTAATATATTAAAAGCAGTTATTTGGAAATTCAAGGCTCTACATAGTTAAAAACATAAAGTAATTTTAGGCACTTATATTTACTTTTATGTGGCTTTTTTCTTTTACACAAATAGCGCAAAGCAGGATAGTCCTTTAACTTTTCCGTCAACACCCATCTTCTTTCCAAAAGAATGTGCTATATTCCTTTTTATGATGATTGACTTTTGTACAGAGCTGTATAATTCATAAAGCAGTTATTCATGATCTGATTTAATTCTCACAACAGTCTTGTGATAGAGGTATAGTCTTTCCATTTTATGGGTGGAAATGATATAACTAGTATGCAGTGAATTGATTGGACCTTGTGAGTCTTTTCCAAAATCTTTCTTGTAACTGTTTTCCAAACTTTAGTCATTTGAGTACTACCGTCATGATTTTTCCCATTCTCCTACAAACTGGTAACTATTTTCTCTTATAATTTAGAATGACCTTTTTTATTAATAGGCTATTAGAACAGTTTTAAATTTACAGAAAATTGAATAGTACAAGAGTTCCCATATTCCCCTCTCTTTCCCCCAGAGTTCTTCCCATTATTAACATCTTATATTAGTATGGTAACACTTGTTACAATTAACAAATCAATATTGATAATATTATTACTAACTAAAGTCCATAGTTCATCAGATTTCTTTAGTTTTTATCTAATGTCCTTTTTCTGTTCCAGGATCCTACCCAATTATCATGTATACTTAGCCTCTACTTGGCTATGACAGTTTCTCAGTTTTTCCTTGTTTTTGATGACCTTGACAGTTTTGAGGAGTATTGGTTAGGTATGCCATAGGATGTCCCTATTTTGGAATTTGATGTTTCTCATGATTAGACTGAGGTTATGGGTTGGGAGAGGAAGACCACAAAGATAAAGTACCATTTTCATAACATCATATATAGTTACATATACATATATATGTGGGTGCATATTATGTATATAGTAGTAACATGATTTATAACTTGATACTGACCTCAGTCACCTGGCTGAAGTAATGCTTGTCAGACTTCTCTGCTGTGAAATTATTCCCCTCCCCCCTTCCATACCGTTTCCTTGGAAGGAAGTCATGCACGACCCACACATAAGGAATGGGGAGTTATGCTCTACCTCTTTGAAGGCAGTGTATCTACATAATTTTGGAATTCTTCTACACAGGAGATTTGTCTGTTCTCCCCCATTAATATATTCAGTTGTTTATATCAGTATGGATTTGTGGGTATTTATCTCATAATTTGGGTTATAATACAATACTACTTACCTTTGTTGCTTAGATTGTTCCAGCTTTGGCCATTGAGAGCTCTTTCAGTTGGCTCTTGTGTCCTTTTGACATATCCCCGCCACTTTTTTTGAGAACTACTTTACTTTTTTTTTTTTAAAGATTTTATTTATTTATTTGACAGAGAGAGACACAGCAAGAGAGGGAACACAAGCAGGGGGAGTGGGAGAGGGAGAAGCAGGCTTCCCGCAGAGCAGGCAGCCCGATGCGGGGCTCGATCCCAGGACCCTGGGATCATGACCTGAGCCAAAGGAGGACGCTTAACTAACTGAGCCACCCAGGCGCCCTGAGAACTTCTTTACTTTCTAGCACTATAAGATGACCTGGTTTAGACAAGTTTATTTTAAAATAAAACTTTATATCACTCAATAGGTAGAAAGTCATGTTAAGGAAAATTCTTAGGTTTATCTTAAAAATCAGTTATGTTTAAATATTGGGACAGTATTAGGTATTAAAAACTGAGACTTTCTCCTTAAAGTAATTAAAAGAAGGCCATGTAAACTTCTGTCTTTCATACTCTCATATACTTCATTAGAGCATGCTGCTTTTTTCACAACTACAGTATAACTGTTTTAGTATTTACTTCAACATTTATTGGGATGTCTATAATGTGCTTGGTGTACCTACCGTACACCAAGTAGTAGTAGGTACTGTGGGAGATTGAAAAGTATGAAATATTGTCTATCATAAAGAGGCTTACAGTCATATTTGGTCAACAGTCTATAAGAACAGTTGAAAAAAGTCCATGATACACCACTGGATATTAAGTACTGCATGATGGAGGTAAGGCTTATGAGAGTTAAGAAAGGAAAAGGCTCAGTATTGAATAAAAGGAAGAGCTTCTTGGAGGTGAGCTCTATGGTGGGGTCCTAAAGGTGGGTGAAGTCATTTCAGACCGCAAAGTGAACTGAGTCAGCATTATCTGCAGAACAGTGAGGAAGTTGGGTTGGGTGGAGTCTTACATTGATATTAACTGGAGTAGTTTGAAAGCATCAGAACCAATGGACAAATTCCCTTTGACCTTTGTAATAAAGTTTAAAGTCCCTACTTTATATATGACATGCATAAAGGTGTTCTAATTATGAAAGGTCTTGGATATTTTAAATCTGGAAATAAGGGGCGCCTAGGTGTCTCAGTCAGTTAAGCACCTGCCTTCGGCTCTCAGGTTATGATCCCAGGGTTCTGGGATGGAACCCTGCATCACATTGGGTTCCCTGCTCAGCGGGGAGCCTGCTTCTCCCTCTCCCCACCCCCTGGTTGTGCTCTCTCTTGCTCTCTCTCAAATAAATAAAATCTTAAAAAAAAAAATCTGCAAATACAAATATTAGGGATATTTCCAAGTGTATATCCTTTCCAAGAAGGTTATATACTTTCTCATTGAAACAGTGAAATTTAAGTTGTATAACTTTGTTCCTATTACTGCCCAGTATTCTGAGTAGGGTAAGATTTACCTTTTCTCTTGGTAGGTAATACAAACAGACTGGCAGCAAACAGTAATATTTTCTTCCCAGACATAGAATAACATACATAATGACTTTCTTTAGTCATCATGGTACTTGACTACTTTGGGACTTTTTTGATCATCTGTTACAATTATAATGTTCTTGTTTTTTGTTTTAATTTCTTAATGAAAATTTTCTAATTTTTGCATATTTTGTTTACAGAGTAATATATGGTGTTTGAAATTTGAAGTAGTGTATATTTAGTCACCTTTAATGAATTAAATATTAGATTTCCAAATTTACCTTTTAATAACCATTGAAAATTTTTATGTAGCTACTTTAGCATTTTATTTATTTATTTTTAAGATTTTATTTATTTATTTGACAGAGAGAGACACAGCAAGAGAGGGAACACAAGCAGGGGGCAGTGGGAGAGGGAGGAGCAGGCTTCCCGCTGAGCAGGCAGCCCGATGCGGGGCTCGATCCCAGGAACCTGGGATCATGACCCGAGCCGAAGGCAGATGCCCAACCATCTGAGCCACCCAGGTGCCCCAACTTTAGCATTTTAAAGAGAAGGAAAGGAACTATATTAAAAAGTAGACTCTGCAGTCAATATTATTAGCTACGTATGTTTTATTACAAGAAATCAGAATATTTTATAAATGTTTTAGACTATTGGAGGGCATTATTAGAAAGTTTCTCTTCCCCAACAAGTAACTGGCAAAATTTTATCTTAATTTTCTTCCTATTAGAACCTTTTTCTATACAGTTAACTGATATATTCATATGAAGTTTACATACATTTACTGTATATGTACATAACAATACAAGGCAGATTATTATCCCTCTCATATATTTCTGTGTCTTCATAACAATTTAACTTTTTTCTAGGGCAACATTATACCACTATATTGCTCTGGGCTTGGGAATAGGAGAGCATATCTGCAGGTATCTTTAAAGTAACTACTAGAGTAAGAGGAGTTGATAGTATTATGTAGTAGTAAAGCACTAGAATAGGAGTTTGGAGGGCTTTTTCTTAGTCCTGGCTCTGCCTTGTGTTATGTAACCTTGGAAGTCAGTTTCTACATTCTCATTTGGTTTATGTGATCTTCAAGCCACCTATAAATTATATCATTTTGTGTCATGATTCTGCGAACAAATGAGCATATTAGTGGAAAATACCACTACTAAAGTGGAATATCACTTCTTCAGGTGAAAAATGTTAAAATCTTATTCCTCTCCCCCCATTTTATTTTTAAGATTTTATTTATTTATTTGACAGAGACACAGTGAGAGAGGGAACACAAGTAGGGGGAGTGGGAGAGGGAGAAGCAGGCCTCCTGCCAAGCAGGGAGCCAAATACGGGGGCTTGATTCCAGGACCCTGGGATCATGACCTGAGCTGAAGGCAGACGTTTAACAACTGAGCCAACCAGTCACGTGCGCCCCCCCATTTTAATGTAAACTTTTTAAAAATTCAAGTTGTTTAACATTAAATGTATTATTTGTTTCAGGAGTAGAATTTAGTGATTCATCAGTTGCATATAACACCCAGTGCTCATTTTACATCACCTGCCCTCCTTAATTCCCATCACCCTGTTACCCCATCCTCCCACTCACCTCTCCTCCAGCAACTCTGTTTGTTCCCTGTAGTTAAGAGTCTCTTATGGTTTGCCTCCTTCTATGTTTTTATCTTATTTATTTTTCTTTCGTTCATCTGTGTTGTTTCTTCAGTTGCACATGAGTGAAATCATATGGTATTTATTTTTCTCTGACTTATTTTGCTTAGCATAATACACTCCAGGCCCATCCTTGTTGTTGCAGATTTTAATGTAAACTTTTAATTGAAGTACAGCATACATAAAGATCATAACACAGAACACAAATCACAAAACATATACCAGAATTTCAGAAGCTCCTAGGGACTTCTAGTTACTCGTCCTCCTCCCCTGTCTGAGGATAACCACTATCTTGACTTCTAACACTGTGGATGAATTTTGGCTGTTTTTGACATCATTCAGTTATAGCTCTTGTGTCTGGCTTCTTTTGCTCAGCATTATATTTGCAAGATTTTTAGAGTTGTAGTTGGGTCATTTCCATTGCTGTGTGGTGTTCCTTTGTGTAAGTATACTGTTGATGTATCTGGTCTCCTGTTGGACTTACCATAAAGGGGAAAAAAAAAGATCAATCGAACTACATTAAAGTGAAGAACGTGGTAGTTTTTTAAACTCTAGGGATTGAATCTTTCTAATTTATACTTTTATATACTGTTTGAGGCTTCAAGTTACAAATGGATGCTTCAATTTATTAATTTAACCTAATATCTCCCCATTCTCTTGAATCTTGCTTTGCTGCCTTTACTGAAAGAAAGGAATAGTTTGATCATTTTAATAGGATGCAAAAATTCTAAAAACATTTTAAAAGAAAAGATTGATAAGGGCAATAATTTAATACCTTCTAAATTTTTAGTTTTATGACAGATGTAAGAATTGAACTTTTAATTCATATTTTACAACTTGTTAGAAAGTACTTTTGTCTTTTCTTAAAACTAGTATAAAATTAAGGGTATTGATGACTGTTGTTTAGATACAGCAACTTAAGGTTCTCTCACACAATTATAAGCTGAATGTGTAGGATTTTTTATATTCCATCAACATTTATTAGCACCTATTTTGTGTATAGTCACAGAACTTTGGTTTTTTGCCTATATCAAGTATCGTGTTAAGTGGTAGGTAACACACACAAGTTTGTGATCCCTAAAACTTTTCCCAATGAGTCAATGAAAACCAAACTGTAGAGTCTTATAGCATTTTCTCTGTTTAGATTCAGTTCATTCTCTATTACCTCTTTATTAAGACAGCAACTTAGGTGGGAGTCACAGATCATTAACAGAATGTCAGATAATAGTATGAACTAAATAGCAAAAATTATATCTAACACATTTACTCTTTTGCAAATATCACCCAAAATGTAAAAAAAAAAAAAAAAAGATTTAAGAAATGGTCTGCTCTTTGTTGCTTAGTTGAGTTTTTAATATATGCTGGGGTTTGTATATTTGAATAGCTAGGCAGAGATACTCCTTTTTAGCCTTTATCTTTTTATTCTTACCTGCTAAGCCTAGAGTTTGGAGGGTTTTTTGGGGTTTTGTTTTGTTTTGTTTTGTTTTGTTTTGTTTTGGAGAGGAGAGAATCCCAAGCAGGCTCCAGGCCAGCAGCATTGAGCCTGATGCAGGGCTCAATCTCAAGACCCCGAGATCATGACCTGAACTGAAACCAAGAGTCGGATCTTAACTGACTGAGGCATCCAGGCACCCCTAGAGTTCTTTTTTAGTTCATTGAGAATGGATCAGTTTATAAAAATGAAGGATTTGGACTAAACAGTTACCGTTTAAGGTTCCTCATTTATTGTTTTTCTTAAAAATACCCCAAACTTAGTGGCTTAAAACAACAATCATGTTGTTACATCTTGCCGTTACTGTGGGTCAGAAATTTGGGCAGAGCTTTTATCAGGCAGTTCTTCTCCATAATATCACTTAGTGGTATTTGACTAGAAGGTCAGACAGTTCTATTTACATATCTGGTAGGTACATTTCTGAATTGCTGACAGGCTGGGCTTAGCTGGGACTGTCAAACTGAGTACATATATGTGGCCTCTCCAGCATGGTGGTTTAGAGTAGTTAAACTTCTAAAATGGCAGCTCAGTACTTTTAAAGAAAGAAACCCCAGAGTCTTAGAATCTGCAAGACTTATTAATATCTAGTATTGAAAGTTATGCAGCTTTTGTTGTTTAAAGCAAGTCATGAGCCAGACCAGATTCAAAGGAGAGAGCTACTCAAGGGCATGAATACTGCAGGGGGTGGCATGGGGATGGGGGGGGGGCAACTTTAGAGACTAGCCATACTACAGGATCTAAAAAATCTATAACTTCACACAGTATATATAAAACTTAAATTTTTTAAACAATGGTATTCAAATCATATAATTCAAGCTGATTTTTCATAGAACTCAGCTACTGTAATATTTTTATTTCCCTATAAAACTTCCAGAGTATTCTGCAATTTTTATTTTCCTCTAGAAGTTTGTCCACTTCAGATAGTTTTTCTGTTTTATTATGAAAAACATTTAATATACAGAAAAGAAAGAAACAGTGAACACACCTATGTATCCATCACTTAGATTCTGTAATTAACATTTTGCTATAGTTAGGTTATCCCATGTTTCTTTATCATCAATATGTCTTATTTTCTGATGAGTTCAAAAGTAAGTTGCAGGGGCTCCTAGGTGGTTCCGTCAGTTAAGCATCTGCCTTCCGCTTGGGTCATGATCGGAGCCCTGCATCTGGCAGCAGGGAGTCTATTTCTCCCTCTTCCTTTGCCCCTCCCCCCAGCTCATGCTCTCTCTTTCTTTCTCAAATAAATAAAATCTTAAAATGTAAGTTGCAGATAATCAGATAGAGATTTAAATTACTTTTCCTTCTGATCCTTTCACCTTGGAGGATAGTCAGAAAATGTAAAGAATCTCTGTTAGTGTATCTTCTCTCTGAAAACTTACCTGTTGGGAACTTTTAACCTGCTTTATTTGTCACATATCCAGCCAAACTTTGGCTTTAGTCTAAGATCTTTAGAGGAAAAAGAGAAATCTTTTTTTTTTAATTACAAAAACAATCATCCACAATTCCAGCATAAGTACAACTATTAATGTTTCCTGTTCTTTTTCCATTTCATGTATTTTTGTAATAATTGCTAGTGTACATAGCTTACAAAGATTTTTAAAAATATGTGAAGTATTTAGATTATTATACAATAGCCTGGTAACTAATGAGTATTTGATATTTCACTGATAGGACTACTGGTGGTGGTGGTGGTGGTTGGTTGGTTTGTTTTCAGACCACTGTTTTTAGCCATGCCACTATTGGACAATTAAGTTGCTTTCCACCTGAGGGAAGCTATTGAACCTAATGACATGTTATTACTTATTGCCTGAAATTGGTTATATGTAAAGTTTATCCCATCCCTCTAACACAACCTTAAGAGGTGAAACTGAAGAGAAAGAAGTTGGAAGGAATAAAAAGTGACTTTAGTTCTGCATCAGGAACAGGTAGAAAAAAAGCTATATTTTCAACTTGGATGAAACATTTTTGTCAAGTAAATTTTCATTTTTACCGCCAGTGTTCTGACAGGTATTCTCTGAGTTGGGTTGAGGAAATTTCCTATTTAAAGTTTACCTTCAAGTTTAAGCATATTATAAACCTTTGGTGTGAAGCACAAGGACTAGATATGTGTATTTACTCTGAATTTTATTCCTGTTTGTTGTGGAGCTCCTGTGAACTCTAAGAAGCAGTAGGCAGTGCTTTACCACTTGCTAATATAATGTATACTTACATAAGTGGTAGTTTTAAATTTTTAAATTTTTCTCCTAGCTTGAGCATAATTAGCTAATTAGAGAAGGCTAGTCAAACAAATTGAATACTGTAATTGTAGGGATACATAGAAGATAGTTTTTGAGTCCTCCTACAGTGATAGGAGATTATACTAAACCCATCAAGGCAGTTGAGTGTCTTGTTTTATTAAGAGTTTTTAGAGAAACCAGTTCTTGATTGTCAAGATTCATTCTTCCTAGAAATTTACCTTTACTATAGATAGATAGACAGACAGACAGACACAAACTTAGCTAACCTATATTCTTCATTTAATATATTGAGTATATTTCATCTTGTTTGGCCTTCTGTGGAAATAGATGGTTACTATTTTTCATGTAGTAACTTTAGATATTGAAAGCTAATATTTGTCTTTTAGGCTTTACTGTGCTTGAATTAAATTATTTACATAATACAGACCTAAACAGAGCTTTCTGCCCATGAAAAAGATGCTCTCTGGGGATTCCTAAAATATGCTTCTGGATGTTTGGTCATGTTTGGGTGTGCATATATTCATTGTCTTAATTAGCAGTCAGGTACTTGAACTACATTGCTTGATTGCTACATTGTTGGGAACATATACCCAAGTACCAGATCTATCAACAAATATTATGGCAAAATGAAATGAGAAAAATGGTCTGAATTTGATTTGACTTTTGAATATGTAGATTTACTTTGGGAAAGACATGGGGAATTTGATCTGGGCTCTGTTCATCCCATTTTTGGAAAATTCCTAGAATGGTAGGTTGATCGTGGGATTATTTTATGGATCTTAGATCTGAAGTGATCCAGATGATAGCATCCTCTACAAAGTGGGCTTTAGGACATCCCATGCTACACTTGAGAGTTACTACTTGTATCTCTCATTTATGTGGATCCTCCTCCATTGGTCTGAAGAGAATAGAAGGCTGGAGGAAAGAAGAACTAAATTTTCCCATCATATTTACTTTGGTGTCAGCCTTTCATATTTGGTTCCTATCTAAACAGCGCAGTAAAATTCCATACTATAAGTACATGGGTGCTTCTTTAAATTTTGAGGATGCTTTATTTGACAGTAAGAATATTTGAGTTTTTGGGGCGCCTGGGTGGCTCAGTCCTTAAGCGTCTGCCTTCAGCTCAGGTCATGAGCTCAGGGTCGTGGGATCGAACCCCACATTGAGCTCCCTGCCCGGTGGGAAGCCTGCTTCTCCCTCTCCCACTCCCCCTGCTTGTGTTCTCTATGTCACTGTGTCTCTGTCAAATAAATAGTAAAATCTTTAAAAAAAAAAAAAATATTTGAGTTTTGGATTTCACCCCATAGAATGGTAATGATTTCTCCTTTGTTCTTTTCAAAGTCAGTGAAAACTTTTAATTGAGGTATAATGCAGTTGGGTAATGTTTGTTATATGCTTTCCTAAAAATTTAACTGAGACACATTTGCCTAGTTTATCAGTGACATTTAAACAATGATGGCTCTTGGCAGTGAAGAACTCACAATGAACTTAGAAGGGTAAATTCTGAAGCCAAGAGTAAGTTTAGTTGTAGATCTTGAATTGATTAATTATATAGCAGAAACCCCATCTGTTGAAGCTCCCCTTTCCATAAGAAAATAGATGAAAACCTTTTGAAAAGCCTCCTTTGAAAATTTCCAAGTTCTGTAAACCTTTAGCTTGCTTTAGTTTTTATATTTGATTTTTCTTGCAGCTTTTCACAAATTTAAAAAATGAGATTGCATTTAACATAAAATTAAAAAAAAAATCAAATGTCTGTTTATGTGTTTGGGGTTTTGTTTTGTTTTGATACAGGAGCATTTGAAACTTCTTTGTGGCCAAGGGTAAGCTACTTCAAAATTTCTATATAAGAAGGGCTTAGGGGTGGCAATTTGTGTGTGGTTTGGGGGTGGCTGAGGGACGTTGTGAAGCTATGTTTTGAAGCTTGTTTTTGAATAATCACGGTATTTTCACTCATATGGCATATTATAGATCATTCAAAGCAACAAAGTTGTCTAAAAATGATCTTATTTATATATGCATACATCACACATATAATTGAAAAAATACCAATTGTCCATATCAAATATCTATAGTTTGTCAGTTGAATAAAGTTGCTCTTTGGGTATCTTGGATAGAGAGGCTGAGATAAAGAATGGGGAGGATAAAGCCATCCATTAGCTCCACCACTGGCAGAGATGTTTTTTACCCCTTTACTTATGTTGCCACTGCCCTCTTTAGGCTACCATTACCTCTGATCTGCACAGGTCTAACAACCTCTTACCTATTTCTTAGCTTCTAGTCTCATCTCTCTCAAGCATTTCCTTTGCCTTAAGTCCATCCCTCCATTTAGCCATCGGGATGAGCTACTTAAATTGTAAATTTGATCTGGCCATTTCCCTGCTGTCCTCCAAGGGGTCTTCAGAGTGAGGTGTGTAAGATGATTTATTGGTCCAGGTGCATTGGTCTAATATAAAAATATTAGAATTTTTGTATTTACTTTTTAAATCCAAAATAAAGGAAAGAAATTATGTCTTACCAGTATTGAATAAAACGATTAACATGCTCGCTCAGTCAGTCATCTATCACCTAAGGAGGAATGGGAGTTCCACACTGCAGAGGAATTTACAGTGGGGCTCTCTTTCATTCACTCTCCCTGTGTTGCATTATATTGCCATTTACCTGTACCCTGTTAAGTGTGCTTACTTATTATCTGATTCTCACAAAATAAGTGACTTAAAAAAGATTTCTTTGAAGAAACCAGAGATTTAAGTTAATGTTGATAAACACAAGAGAACAAGGGGTGCTTGGGTGGCTCAGTTGTTAAGCATCTGCCTTCAGCTCAGGTCATGATCCCAGAGTCCTGGGATCAAGCCCCTCATCCGGCTCCCTGCTCAGCGGAGAGCCTGCTTCTCCCTCTCCCACTCCCCCTGCTTGTGTTCCCTCTCTCGCTGTGTCTCTCTCTCTCAAATAAGTAAATAAAATCTTAAAAAAAAAAAAAAAAAAACACAAGAGAACAAGAAGAAAATGGCACAGCAAATCCTTTTATTTTTGGTTCAAGCTCAAACATTACAGGTTTAAAATTCGTAATCTAATCAGGTCTGATAAATCATCTCCCCAAAGTCAAAATTATTGAAAAGACTTGTTTGAAATATGTTTGAATCTTTCCCTAAATATATATATTTTATGTCTTAAAATATTAACTAATAATCTTTAGTTACCAAAACCAAAAATGGTTTGTCAGGTCTTAATATTCACCACTCTAGGCCTGCCTAACATTCAAATATTATAAGCATCATGGTGATTAAATCCCACTGGGAAAATAAGGCAATATTTGGGAATGTGTGGAAGTAATAAGTTATAACCACAAGATTAAAATATTTGGTTCACTTGGAAGAAATAAGTATGCTATTTTCCAGCACACAGACACACAATAAACCCTAATGAAAGTATGAAACAATTGCTGTTATTAGGAATATATCTGAGATTTATTTTTATCCATACTTTTTAAATTCCTATTTTTTACTTATGTTTTGTAATGTTCATAACATTAAGCACAACTGTATATGTATAAAGAATATATATGTGTATATATATATATAGAGAGAGAGAGAGAGAGAGGTGTGAGCTCTACATTTAAAAACATTTTAAGGGCACCTGGGTGATGCAGTTGGTTGAGCATCCGACTCTTGGTTTCTGCTTGGGTAGTGATCTTAGGGTCATGAGATCGAGCCCCCCATCAGGCTTTGCATTCAGCACAGTCTGCGCCCCCCCCCCGTGTGTTGTCTCTCTCTCTCAAAAATAAACTAAATACAATCTTAAATAATCTTTTTTTAAAAGGCATTTTATTGCCATATAACACATGTAATCATAATCCAGGTCAAGAAAGAGAACATACCCAACACCCCAGAAGACCCCCCTTTCCTATGCTTCTCCCAATTATTACCCCCCCACATCTCCAAAAATAACTGCTATCTTGATTTTTGACAATATTGTATAGTTGTACCTGTTTTTGTACTTTATGTAAGTGGAGTCATAAAACATATATTCTTTGTGTCTGATTTCTTTTGCTCAGTATTGAGATTCACCCATATTGTATGTAGCATAGTTGATTCAGTATCATTGCTGAATGATACTTTGTTATATGAATATGCCACAATTTGTTCTAATATTGATGGATTTGGTTTGTTTCCAGTGTCTGTTACAGCTGCTCTGATTCCTGTATATATCTTTTGGTACGTGTGTACATATTTCTGTTGAGTATAATCATAGAATTGCTGAGTTGTAGGGAATGTGTTTATCCCACTTTAATAGATAATATCAAATAGTTTTCCATAGTGGCTGTATAGTATATAGTTCGCTAGCAGTTCTAAGAGTTCATGTTGTTCCATATCTTTGCCAACATTATTGTTAGTCTTTTTAATTTAAGCTATCCAATGAAAATGTAGTTGTATTTTATTGTGGTCTCAAATTGCGTTTTCTTGATTACTAATAAGGTTGAGCACCTTTTCATATATTTACTGGCCAATTGAATATCCTCTTTTGTAAAAAGTTCCTGTTCAGGTCTTTTACTCATTTTTGTACCGGACTTTTTCTAATTGATTTATAAGTATTCTTTGTATATTCAGGATATGAACCCTTTGTCAGTTATGTTCAAACTACTTTCTCCTACTCTGGCTTGCCTTTTCACTCTTAACGGTATCTTTTTATGAGTACACAGTCTCAGTTTTAAGCTTGGTCCCACTTTTTTTTTTTTGGACAGAGACAGGGAACACAAGCAGGGGAAGTGGGAGAGGGAGAAGCAGGCTTCCCGCCAAGCAGGGAGCCTGATGTGGGACACAGCGAGAGAGGGAACACAAGCAGGGGGAGTGGGAGAGGGAGAAGCAGGCTTCCCGCCAAGCAGGAAGCCCAATGTGGGACTTGATCCCAGGACCCTGAGATCATGACCTGAGCCGAAGGCAGGCGCTTAAGGACTGAGCCACCCAGGTGCCCAAGGTTGGTCCCACTATTAATCTTTTCCTTTATCAATAATGATTTCTGTATTTTCTTTAAGTATCTTCTAAAAGCTTTATTGTTTTGTCTTTCACATTTACATCTATAGTCCACCTGAAATTGATTTTTGTATATACTGTGAGGCAAGGGTCAAGTTCATTTTCCACCCTGTGTGGAGATCCACTTGACCCAGCATTATTTACTGGCATGAATCTTGGTTCCCTAGACCTCTAAAGCACTGCCTTTGGTCTGTATAAGAGTGTGTTTATTTTTTGGATTCTCTTTTCATTTCCATGGGTCTATTTGTCTACCTTTGTCTTAATCACTTTAGTTTCATAATAAGTCTTGATATCTAGTAGGGTAAGTGTACCTACCTTTTTCTTCTTGTTCAAGAGGGTTTTACTTATTCTTGACTTTCTGCTTTTCTTTATAAATTAGAAAAAATGTACCAGATTCCATGCACATGAACATACACATGCATACTCACACACAAAGTATTGGATTTTTTTCTGTATTGCATTAAATTTCCAGATCAGTTAGGGTGAAAGTGGTATATTTTCATTGAGTCTTCAGTCTGTGAACATAGTATACTTAGATAAGTATATTATTTAGGTCTTTAATTTCTCCCAACAACATTTACTAGTTGTGTGTGTTTTTTTTTTAAGATTTTATTTATTTACTTGACAGAGAGATAGCACAAGTAGGCAGAGCGGCAGGCAGAGGCAGAGGGAGAGGAAGAAGCAGACTCCCCGCTGAGCAGGGAGCCCTGTGCGGGGCTTGATTCCGGGACTCTGGGATCATGACCTGAGCCGAAGGCAGACGCTTAACCGACTGAACCACCCAGGTGCCCCAACATTTACTAGTTTTATGTGCAGAGATCTTGAACATTGTTTTATCACTTTTATTACTAGGGTTTTTTGTTTGTTTTTTGGTGCTCTTATCTTAAAGCCATTTTTTTTCCTGTTTATTGCTAGGGTATAGTAATATAGTTGATTTTTTGTGTTGACCTGTATCCATCAACCTTGCTAATAAGCTCACTGTTCTAATCAACTGTCTATATGTTTTTGGGATTTTTATATACATAATCATATTGTCTGTGAATGATAGTTTTATTTCTTTTTAATCTTTATTTCTCTTTTTCTTACTGAACTAATTAGGATTGCAGTATAAAATAGAAGTTGTGAGAGTAGACATCCCTGTTTATTTTGTTCCCTATCTGAAAAGGAAAACTTTCAGTATTTCAACATTGCATATGATGATGTAGTTTTTAAATTTTTGGTATATGCATGTTGCACTTACTATGGCTGTATAATCAATTAAAACTTTAATGGCATAAAGGAACCATTTATTATGATCATGGTTTCTCTGAATTAGGAATTTAGATAGGGCATACCGTGGAAGGCTTGTCTCTGCTTTGTGTTGTCTCAAGCCTTGACTGCAAGATGCAAAGGCAGAGGGAAGGAACCATCTGAAGGCTCATTTACTCGTATGTCTGATTGTTGATGCTGGCTCTTTGCAGGGAGCCTCCTTTCCCTTCTACCTAAATCCTTCCAGGTGGAAGCCCTTCCATATGGGCTAGTGTGAGCTTCTTCACAGCATGGTGGCTGGTTTCTCCTAAAGCAAGCATTCCCAAAGCAGGGAAAGCCAGGTAGAAGGTGTATCCTTTTTGCAGCCTCATCTCAGAAGTCATATATAAGCCTTTCTTTTGCCATGCTCTGGTTGGAGTAGTCACAAGCCCCCACCCAGATACAAGAGAAGGGAACACAGACCTTGCTTTTGGGTGAAAGGAGTGTCTGTCAGTCGTTGTAAGAAGAACACATCTATGTTTATGTATGTGTGTGTCTAGGTAGCAAGAGCGAGAAATGCAGAAAATATCGTGCCTTTTTAAATCGGATTAAGAATGTTCCCTTCTATTTAATGTTTTTGTTTTGATAGATATTAAATTTCATTAAATGCCTTTTCTCTGTTGAAATGATTTTATTTTCTGTTAATATGATAAATTTCTTTTTTTTTAAGATTTTATTTATTTGAGAGAGAAAGAATGAGAGATAGCACGAGAGGGAAGAGGGTCAGAGGGAGAAGCAGACTCCCTGCTGAGCAGGGAGCCCGATGTGGGACTTGATCCCAGGACTCCAGGATCATGACCTGAGCCGAAGGCAGTCGCTTAACCAACTGAGCCACCCAGGCGCCCAAATTTCCTTATTTCAATAAATTCAACTTCGTTGTGATTTATTGTCTTTTTTATATGTTATATAAAATGGTTATAATGAATCAGCCATGTATTAACACTAAAGTTTCAAAAATCATTGAAAAGTGATAATTCTTTTAATTTCTTTACAGTTCAGGTGGATTTTATTTTATTCAAAACAAAAGGGAAAAAGGAAATGTGACTTGCCACTTTGTACACACATTGTTTATTTCCTAGTAGAAAAAATACTCACTTTGGGGGCTTTAACTCTGTTATTTATAGAAACTCTTTAGTATGTTTTGTGTTTCAGAAGGCAAAAACTGAATTTTGTATTTGAAGCAATTGTATCTTATCCTTAATTAAAAGAAGATAAGAAAAGTGGTTATCTGAGAACAACAAAATTATAGTGAATATTCATGTAGTGTATTAATTCATGTGTTTCTGCCTATGCCTGGAGTTTAACCACTCTCCAAAGCAGCCCAAGTTTTTTGTCTGTATCTTTACCCTCTTTTGGCTGCATGCTCTCTTTGCTCCTCAGTGTCTTTGTCTCTCTTTATAAAGAAGTAGAAAACTTTTCTTTACTTGAGAGAGTAAAGGGGCAGGAGAAGAGCTATCTTAAGAAGTTTTTATTTGTGCCAACATAGAAGGGCTTTGTGGTGGGCCATCTGGACCGGGAGGATTTCCTCAGAATGTAAAGTATGTTGTGAGATTTAGAGAGCTGGGATTTGCCCTGGAACTATCAGGGAAGGCAGCAGGAAACGTAGACAGAACTGGTTTATATTGCTTGTAACGCAGCGGGCAAGAATGGAAGACAGCTTGCCTGGTCTCCCGTCCGTGTATGTTTCCTCCACACTTCGAACTTCTGCACTGATAATGTATCTTTCCTTTCCTGGTAATGCAGCAGACCTGTCTCATAGACTTTACTCATGACAATAGAAGTCTGAGGACTTAGGAATGAATCTAGATCAGTTCTTCCCCCCCCCCCTTTAAATATATGTGTCAATAGCGGCATAAATATTTGCCTATATACCTTCATAAAGTGTTTAAGACTGAACCCACTGTATAAACAAATATAATCCTGTTATGAGGGCAGAGTGGGCTTTGCTCAACTTGTTCTTTCCTTGCCTCCTGAAAAGAATGGCCATTATATTATTCCTGAGGGGGAAGAAATTAAAACAGCAGCTTTTGATAGAAAATAATCCAAAAATGCCTCTCTAAAATAATAGCAAATCATAAATTGTGTAATTAAGCTTGACGTTTGCTTCTATGAAGTCTAACCAAAAAATTTCATCAGAAGCAGAATTATCTGTTTTTAATTCTTCTGTGTTAAGAGTTTGGGGGGGAGAAGCCAATTTTAATTGTGAATGAATCCTGGTGATACAGTGAAGTAAAGTCCTTCCTTAGGACCAGCCACCATACTTAGAGTAGCAAAAATGTTTTTCATTTTTTTACTTAACACAGTTTCTCTTTTAATTTATGCTAGTAGATGAATTTTTAGTAAGACTATCTTACAATGAAAAAAACACCATTCTAAAAATGGAAAATAAGTCAACAACATTGTGTTATTTCATTGAAGGCAGAAATCTTATTTTCATATTATCATATTGTTAACTGGAAGTAATTAATATTGTCATTTACTAACAAAATAGTCAAGTATTTAACAGTTGAAATGCCTTATTAAAACTTGGAGAGAAAAGTGTGATTTTTGGAAGTAGATTATGATAAGTAAGAAACCTTGTTTCCTGCATAAATATATCTTCCTAAAGGCTGCTATGTTTTTCTGAATATATTTTCTTGGTTTATTTCCACAAATAAATTTTAGCTGTTGAAGAATCCATAGTGCATGACTTATTGATTATAGTCCTTAAATATTTCTGTCTTTATGCAATAATATTTGAAGACAACCAATTCCACTTTAGAACAAAACAAAAAAATAAGTTTTTAAATCACTTGTCATATGAATTTAATGTGGCAAGTCATTTGTAATTGTGTTTTGTGTTTTGAAGAAATAATGTTTAAATGCCAGGTCTTCTTTCAAACGTATTGTATTGATTTTTGTGTGCCTTATTAGCCTGAGAATATTCTTTTTGAACATCAACATATTTATACTTTTACAGAAATACTTTCATTCATTATGTATAAAAATCTACGAATTAACCAAATTTGCATTGAAAATTTACTAAATAGGTTTACCTCACAGCCTAAATTAGCTTTGCTTTTTTTTAACTGAGAAAATAATTTAAATTTTATTTACACAGGGGCACCTGGGTGGCTCAGTCGTTGGGCGTCTGCCTTCAGCTCAGGTCATGGTCCCGGGGTCCTGGGATCAAGCCCCGCATCGGGTTCCCTGCTCCACGGGAAGCCTGCTTCTCCCTCTCACACTCTCCCTGCTTGTGTTCCCTCTCTTGCTGTCTCTCTCTGTGTCAAATAAAATAAAAATCTTTAAAAAATAAAAAAAAATCATTTACACAGATTTTGTGTGTATCTGCAGAAAATTCATCTAAAAGTATAAGGTAGCAAAAATCCTCATAAATCCTGCTTCTTAGAGATATACCTGTAGTCTCTATATCTGTATGTACATGTATACTCATGGATATACAGTTTTACACAGAATATACTAAAATTGTTTGCTTTGCGAATTTTTTTCTCTTCATAGTATGTTGTCACTCTTATTAAACTTATTTATGGTTACAAATATACATCATCTGTTTTAAGAGCTATATAGTATACCATTTATTTAAACAAAGTTGCCTATTGATAGTCCTTTAAGCTAGTGCCAAATTTTTTTAAGTTGTAAACAGTGCATGGTATTGTAACTGTTTTCTCATGTTTCTTCATTCTTACTAGCTCCTCTAATCTAATCTGCATTATCTTTCTCCCCAATAAAGCCTGCCAATGTCTTAATGTAAGTGCTTTAGCAAGGAGATAAGAGTTTTTTCTTTGGATGGTATTGTGTATTGAATAATATACTTTTCTGAAATGGGCTATTTTTCCCCCCAGAGATTTATAGGTAACAACTAAGGGTCCTACCGTTAGCCTCAAAATTGTCATAAAAACCATCTGGTCTAGGGGCGCCTGGCTGGCTCAGTCGTTGGGCGTCTGCCTTCGGCTCAGGTCATGATCCCAGGGTCCTGGGATCCAGTCCCGCATCAGGCTCCCTGCTCATCAGCGGGCCTCCTCCCTCTCCCACTCCCCCTGCTGTGTTCCCTCTCTCGCGACTCTCTCTCTGTCAAATAAATAAAAATTTAAAAATCTTTTTTTAAAAAAACCATCTGGTTTAGTTGTTTTTAGGACATAAAACCTCAGTTTTTTGGAAGTAACATCTCTACTTTTTATCTGTTTGGGAATTTAATTTGCAAAGATTGGTTTCATTGTTCTCCAGAAAATAAAGTGAGGAAACCAACTATGATTTACTCATCCCCAAAGTTCTTTTCAGAAGAGAAAAACCACTTGACTCTCCACACCCCCGCCAAAGTGTAACACAATATATGTTTTGTTTTTATGACACAAATGTTATATTACCTGTGGATTCCTCCCTCTACTATCCTTTGCCCTATATCACCAGAAGTAACTATTGTCATAAATTTTGTGTATATTATTCTCTTGCTTTCTAAATAATATATTATTTACTTTTGTGTTTTTTGAACTTTTATAAAGTTCATCTGACTTGCTTTTTATACTTACCAGTATATTCCTGAGATTCATACATGATGTTGCATGTAGCCGTAGCTTACCACTCTCATATTCTGTTGAATGTTTGTATCACAGTTAATTTACCCATTTTACAGTTGATGAACATTTAGTTTTTTCCCAGTTTGTTTCTATTTTGAACTATGCTGTTGTAAACATTCTGGAACATGTCTCTTGGTGTATGTGTGCAAGAGCAGAGATTGGGAATGCCTGGCAGACAGCCTGTTTTGTAAGTAAAGTTTTATTGGAACATAGCCATACCCAGTCATTTACATATTTATCTGTAGCTGTTTTTGTATTACAAAGGCAGATTTGAGTAGTTGCTTCAGAGGCTGTAGGGTCTGTAAAACCTAAAATGTTTACTATCTAGCTCTTTAACAGAAAACATTTGCTAGCGGTGCCTTAGGGTAGGACATACGCACCGAGGAGTGGAATCGCTGGGTCATAAGGTGAGTGCATCCTTAGTTTTACCAGATGATTCCATAAGTTGGTTTTTTCCCCCAGAGTCATTGAAACAGTGTACCTCCTACCAGTTCTGTATGAAGTTCGCGTTACTTTGTATCCTTGGGAACACTTGATATTGTCACCCTTTCAGTGTTTTGCCAGTTTGGTGAGTACAGAACAGTTTAATATGGTTTCAATTTACCAAAATTAATAATGAGGTGATTGAGCCTCATTTCGTATGTTCATTGGCCATTTGTTCCTTTTCCTTTGAGATGCTTAGTCAAGGTCTTTACTGTAGAATTTTATGTCAAGGTTTTTCTGTAGGATTATGTCTTACCAATTTGTAGGAATTCTTTATTCAGGATACTAATCTTTTACCAGTTATAGATGTTAAAACCATCTTCTCCCAGTTTCTAAAGCGCTTTTTCTCTTTATTGTGTCTTTTAATAAGCATACCTTCTGAATTTTAATGTAGGTAAATATCTTTTATGGGTAATCCTTTCTGTGTCATTTAGGATCCTCCCCTCTACTTCCAGAGTATGAAAATATTCTCTCTTACTTTCTATAGGTTTTATAATTTTGCCTTGAATTCTTTAATCTACATGGATTTGATTTTTGTGTGTGGTGGAGATAGAGACTTCAAAATATACTTAAGTTTAATGAATTTGTAAATTTTAATTTGGGAAGTTTAGCAGTTAATTCTTCACATTTTTTTTTCCAGCTAGAATCCTTTTCTCACCCTCTGGGCCTCCAATGACACAAATATTAGGCCTGAGGCTGCCTTGTTTTTTCCTCTGTTTAGATGGTATAAATCATATATATAATTATACATATGTAATATGCATAATCTAATAAAAATTTTTAAATAATAGAAGTCCTAATTTCAGAGATTATTTTCTGTTTTTATAAACAGTTCAAAAAGCTTGGTTATCCAAGATTCCACAATGTAGGAAATTAGATTGGGAAGGAGTGTTGCTATAGCCAGGCATGGTTAATCCTAACGGCAAAAAGGGAAGAGAAAAGGTAGCAGGAAAGATTAGAAATTTGAAAATGTAATACTTTCAATTATTTAATTAGAAATATAGTAGTCTCTAGGGCATCACTCTATCACAGTGTTTGCAGCACAAAGTAATTAATATTCTCAATGAAGATTGAGTCATCTAGAAGTGTCTAAAGTATAATTGTATGCCCTTGTTAGGAAAGCAAGAAAGTATTTTATTTTAGATTTACACAAAATCATTGGCATTGAAAAGGAGCTAGAATATATAGGCATGTCTAATTCTGATGTGATGCTGGATTGCCAATTTTTGGATATTTAGAATAAAATATACTTATCTCTGCAAAGGCAATATATTTCTTAACTCAGAAGCCAAATTAACTGATTCATTATAGTAAAAGCATAATGAACAGCTGTCATTGTAGTTTTAAACTATAATATTGAATACTGAAGCTTACTAGTTACATATAACTTTGCACCTCTAATAAGAGACTTAATTATGCCAATAAATAGACTAATGGACTTCCTTTCTCTCTCCATTCACCTCCCTCACCCTGACCCCACGGTGAGTTTAACAACCCTTGAGAATTCATTTGTAGTTCATATTTCAGCTGTCAAGGCTAGAACTATTTTGAGAAGGAGCAAAGACATGAGAGACTACTATGGTATAAGGAAAAAGAGCTAATATACTTGGATTAGGAAAAGGGAATGAAAAAGCTCCCAGAGGGGTGCCTGGATGGTCCAGTCAATTAAGCGTCTGACTCTGGATTTTGGCTCAGGTCATGATCTCAGGGTTGTGAGATCAGCTTCCTGCTGGGCATGGAGCCTGCTTACGATTCTCTCCCTCTCCTTCTGCCCCTTCCCCTTTTTTAAATTCTCTCCCCCCACCCCTTTTTCTCTCCAAAAAAAAAACAAAAAAAGCTCCCAGAAAGTAGATATATTCTTTTTCCTGAACAGTTATATTTTGTGAACAAGAGTATGGTGCATTAGAGATTGAGAGAGGAACAAAAAGGACAAAGTTTTCAAAGTAGACAAGAACGATGGATTCTGTAGAGTCATCTGAGAGAGGAACTCTAACCCCAATTTGCTGTGTGACCAAGAATAACTCATCTGATTACCCAGAGTCCTAGTTTATTTATCTATAAAATGGCAGGATGGGTTGTTGGTCTTTAAGATAGTCTCTTTTCTAGCCTTAGTAATCAGTGAGTGCAAATATAAGTTAATTGCCTTATAGTCTAGTTTTTTTTTTTTTTAAATAAAATTAGAACACTGTGTCTGGAGGAAACTTGATTTAAGAAATCAAGCTTCAAAAGCGATGCATTTTAACTTAAGATTAAGTAACATATAATACATTTTTATGGTGAATTTCAGATAGTATGGAAATACATGAAAAGCAAAAATTACTTCTATCTTTCTACTCACTCTCTTAGAAATAATGCAATCACCGGTTTGATGTATATCCTTCTAGAATTTTTCCTATGTGTACATTATATACATATTTAAATAGAAAGCTTGTTTTTTTAGAAGTGTGTTGGTGCATGTGTGTATTTTTTTTTTAAAGATTTTATTTATTCATGAGAGACAGAGAGAGAGAGAGAGAGAGGCAGAGGGAGAAGCAGGCTCCCAAGGAGCAGGGAGCCCGATGCGGGACTCGATCCCAGAACCCTGGGATCATGACCTGAGCCGAAGGCAGACGCTTAACCATCTGAGCCACCCAGGCGCCCGCATGTGTGTATTTTAATAAATTATTCAGTATATATTGTCTTGCAGTTTGGTTATTCAACTTAAGTTATCTTGTAGATCTTTCAGATTTTAGTTTATATACCTACCTCATTGTTTTTAATTTTCTACGATATAAACGTATCATTGCTTACTATCCACATCCATGGACTTTAGGTCGTTTCCAATTTTGTGGCAATAGTAAACAGTGTAGTAAAAAAAACCATCACTATACAGGATAGAAACTTATTGAACCCTCACTGTATGGCAGTACTGTGTATTATTTTATCTAACAACTTCAAGCCCAAGATAAATACTAATTAGCATGAAGAAATTACACATGAGGAAACCAGTCACAGAGCTGGCAAGTAGCAAACAGATTTACTCCAGCCATGTATCACTAGAGTTCATGCACTATTCTTCCATAGCTTTTGTTGGATTCCCAAAGAGATTCTTGCCCCTGAAAAGGTGAAGAGCCAAGATTTTAGACAGGAAGGGGTTATAGAATTTTGGAGCTATAAGGAACTGTGAGGCTCAGCTGCTATGTTCCTTTGTGTCTCCACTGCTGCTGACCTTGTAATAGATCATACAAAGGGGGAAAGTTGAGAGTGCAAGAAGGAGCATTGTGATAATGTTTATACTAATGGCAGACATACTTGTCTTCAACAAATTGAGACACACACACACACCTTAACCCTATCCTAGGCCACCATCACCTTTCACATGGGTTACTACAATAGCCTCTTGCCTGGTCTTATATTTACGCTTATTCTATTCCAGCCCAATTCCACACAGAAACGAAAATGACTTTTTCAAAACAAAAACCTGACTATGTCACTCAGTAGTTTAAACCCCTTTAGTAGCTTTGTGAAAAAAATATATTTATTTGGTCCTCCTGTGATTCATTTTAAGAATGCAGCGTGAAATAGAGTAAAGGGCACTTGAATTGTGAGTCAAGAGTCCTGTGTTTGAGTCTCAGGTGTCAAGACTGATTTGGTGACCTTGGGCAAGCTATTTAACTTCTCAAGCTGTTTACTCAAATATAAAATATAGATAGTGTGAGGAAGGGGATATGGTAATAAATATGAAAGGTACAATATAAATGCAGGACATTGTTAATAGTTAACCTTGTATTTGTTATGCCCTTTGAAAAATTGTCCTTGTGTCTTATCACAGTATCCAGCAGGTCATGGTAGGATTTTTACAAGCTGAACCACCTTTCATATAACTATCTAAGTTTCACATAATAAAAACCTCAGTCATTGGAGCACCTGGGTGGCTCAGTTGGTTAAGCGTCTGGCTCTTGGTTTTAGCTCAGGTCATGATCTCTGGGTCAGGAGATTGAGCCCCGCATCAGGCTCCACGCTCGGCAGGGAGTCTGCTTCCCCTCTCCCTCTGCCCCCTCCACCTTTCACCTGCTTGTGCTTCCTCACTCTCTCAGAAATAAATATATCTTTTTAAAAATTTTAAAAAATAATAAGTTTAGAAAAGTGACTTGACAAAAGTAAAAGCTGGTTACCATGCCAGTAGTAAAACTGAGTACTATAACCTTGCCATTATAGTCTGATAATCTTTCCACCAGGCTCTGTACCTTCCCGAAATAATTAAGAAGATCATATGTTTATAAAAATCACATAAATATTTTATCTGTTATTGTAATTTATTTTTTTAAAGATTTTATGTGAGATCGAGAGAGAGAGAGAGAGAGAGAGCACAAGCAAGGTGGAGGGGCAAAAGGAGAGGGAGAAGCAGACTCTCCACAGAGCAGGGAGTCCGAAGTGGGCCTCAATCCCAGGATCCTGAGATCATAACCCCCAGCTGAAGGCAGACACCCAACTGGCTAAGCCACCCAGACTCCCCTCTGACTGTAATTTAAATATATAGCTCATCCTTCAGAAATTAAGAATAGTGTAGAATGGCATGTCCATATAATTTACTGACTTCGTCAGGACCTTTGGGTTACAAGAAATGGCTTGCAAAAAGGGAATTTATTAGGTTACATAATTAGCTAGGAGGAATATTAGAGCATCTCTGAAAATTGAAGGTCCAGGACTTCAGAGATTAGAACTGGATCTCAGGGCAGTCAGAACTCTGTCACTAATGGCTCTAGGTCTTTGTCCTTATAGTTAGTAAACCAAGAAGAAGGAATGGCTACAGTTTCCTCTTTGGGAAACTTGGGAGGATTCCATTTGGCCTACCTCATATTTTACAACCACCCCTTAGGTAGTATTAGATTAAACCATATGAAATTGCTAATAGTTAATCATATTTTTTTACCAACTAAAAAAACCATTTCGTATGGTTCAGCCTATTAATAGTGTAGGGTGGTAGAGGGGATAACAAGGCATCATTGATTAATGGCTCTGATGGGACTTTGAAAATGATGGAGTTCCACAAAAGAGAAGAGCTGCTGTTCTTCCCACCAGAAGGAGGAAAATAGGAAAGCATTCTGGGCAGACAAAAATAATAGTGACTAGGGATGCCTGGGTGGCTCAGTCGGTTAAGTGTCTGACTGTTGGTTTTGGCTCAGGTCATGAGCTCAGGGTCATGAGATTGAGCCCTGTGTCAGGTTCCACACTCAGCATGGAGTCAGCTTGGGATTCTCCCTCTCCCTTTGCCTCCCCCATTCTCCCCCCCCAAATAAATAAATCTTAAAAAAATAATAGTGATGTAATATAACATACCAAGAGTGTGGCTCAGCTAGAGTTTAGCTGGACCACTATGGAAATGGAAAAAAAAAAAAAAACACCTCAAATATTAAAAATTCTGAAGTTAGAAATGGAATTGTTCTTACTAGTCCTTAAGCATCTGAGAGTTTGACAGGTCTGCCTTTTATGTAAAAAATGCACCCAAAGCTCTCAGATTGTAACTTTTGTACTCTTCTGTTGTATCTTAACATTTATTGGATGTCAGACATGTCCTAGGCACCTTCCTCATAACCTCTTTAAAGATGAAGAAATTGAGGTTCAAAAAAGTAAAATAATTTGCCTGAGATTATACAACTAATTGTTGTTAAAGTCTAAATTGAAGATAATTTTCCTTCCATACCAGTACTTCTGAAAGATTGTCCATGAAACACCTCTAAAGGCAGAAGAGAGTACATATGTATGCCTGAGAGGTTTTTAGGCATATATGATCTTAAATGTAAGTATTGTTTACTGCTCCATAATAAATGGAAATGCTGAAGGTTTTTTTTTTCTTTTAACTCTGAGTTAAATTGTCTTTTTAAGAAGATGGATAGTACATTATCTCTATGAGAAAAATGGCACACTGTGCCTTACTGTGCGAATGACTGATCTGGTTTATATCACTCTGGTGCAAACCATTCTTATGTAAGAATCTGAATTCCCCTCTGAATTTTCCTGCTTATAGTGAATTAGCCAACAACAATTGGAATTTCTGTACTTTTGGGTTATGACTGAACCAACAAACAGTGTATTCTAAAGATACATAGCTTTGGAAGTGGTTTGTTGTGTTGTAGCTAAACTTTGTTTAGTCTTTTTGTTGTTGTTATTACATACCTAAGGCAGATAAGTATTAGCTATCTACTCTATAGAAACCACACTTTTTTTTTTTTTCAAGAGGTTGGGACATCAGTGGGTAAGAAAGAACAGCAAGAATATATAGCAGTATTTTGTAGCATTTGGGGAGTATAATAGTAAAGACTGAAATAAAGAGTGCTTTTTCTGATCATTGATGCTGAATGTGAGTGGTTCCTGATCTGATACATAAAGGAAAACTGAAGTGATTTGTACTCCTTATTTTCATAGAGAAGTAGGATAATGATGTGGTGATTAAAAAGGGGGTTTTGGTGGGGTGCCTGGGTGACTCAGTCGGTTGAGCGTCTGACTCAGGTCATGACCTCATGGGTCTTGAGATCTAGGCCCTAGTCAGGTTGCACACTCAGCAGGGAGTCTGCTTGAAGATTCTCTGCCTTTGCCCCACCCCTACTCCCACCCCTGTTTGCTGGTGCGCACACACTCTCTCTCTCAAATAAATCTTTAAAAAAAAAAAAAAGGATGCTTTAGATAGTTTCTTGTCTTGCAAGTTTCTAGAAGTCTTCAAAGTGATATATTTAGAGAACGTTTTGATGAAAAAACCAATTAAGGCGATAGTATAATAATAGGGAAAATTTGATCGTGGGGAAAATTTTCATAATTTTAATTATATGTCAGATATATTAACTTTTACTATTTTTAATTCATTCAGATAGCTATGAAAATATTTACAGAAGTTAATCTGTGTAAAAATGGTGGTTTTGGTTTTTTCCTCAATTTTTATCATCTTTTAAAAGACCTGAATAGATCTGATTTGTTGTTAAATTCTTTCTTAAACAGTTCACTTTAAAAAATCCGTATTTTCTTCATTTTATAGATGATAGTATTTCTGCTGCAAGTACATCTGATGTTCAAGATCGCCTCTCAGCTCTTGAGTTACGAGTTCAGCAACAAGAAGATGAAATCACTGTGCTAAAGGCAGCTTTGGCTGATGTTTTAAGGCGTCTTGCAATCTCTGAAGATCATGTAGCCTCAGTGAAAAAATCAGTTCCAAGTAAAGGTATTTGTTATTAAAGTAGGAAGAATCTTGCTTTTTGAAACACTTTCTTTGCAGTAATATATAAAACTTGTCTATTTTATCAGTGACATTGAAATTGGGAGTGTAAACTATATTTCTCTTTTGGATTAACTGTGACTATAGTTTTTCATTTTCTTTTTTTTTTATTCCCAAGAAATTCCGAAAGTTTACTATTTACTATTTTAAATGGGAATTTTTTTTGTAATACCACTGATTGTACTTAAAGGCTTTCATAATATTTGTGTGAATTTAGTATATTCCAATTAGATAACAAATTTACTAATGGCAGGAACTGAATCTTCTTTTTGGATCTCCCATAGTAATTAGCATTGTATCTTGAACATAGCAGGTAGGCACTCATATGTACTTTTTGAGTCAGTCCTTTTTGAGTCAGTCAGAAATTATAAAAGTCATCAGAATTTAAATAGCCTTATTCCAAGCCTTCATTGGTCATTGGTGAGCAGAATCCTGAAGAATTTAAACTCTGAGACTCATTACCAACCCCCGTACAATGTTAATTTTAACTTCTAGATATTGAGGGTTTTTGCAGGTTGAGAGAAAGTCATTAGGATGCGATTATTCTGAGTTTGGAGCAGATATCCTATGGCCTTTCCCTGCCTCCAACCACCTAGAAAGAATTTAAAATTCTTTCATATTAAGCAATTGATTCTATTATTTCATATATCTTGTGATTTTTTTCATAGATTAGGTAAACATAGGCATAATTGTCCCCATTTTGGCAGTGAGAAAAGTGAGGCTATTTATGAATTCTGTTTCTCAATGTTGAGTTTGTGGTATATATGGTGTGGAGATAGACACATAGATAGCTGAATTGCAGGTCTAGTGTTCACGCTAATCTTGGCTAGCAGTAAGAATTTGGGAATATTCAGCTTACGGGTAATAGTTGAAGCCATAGAAAGAGGATGTAAAATGAGAATAAGGTTCCTGATTGTTGTGTTGGGAGCTCTAGTATTTCAGCAAAGAAAGAGTGATTCATGTTGCCAGATACTACGAAGAGGATGAATAAAACAAAGAGTGAGAGGTGACCATTGGATTTGGCAATTATGAGATTAATAGAAACCTCCACAAGCAATTGTAGTGGAGTGATAGGATTGCATATCAAATTACAGTATTTTGAGGGCGCCTGGGTGGCTCAGTTGGTTAAGCGACTGCCTTCGGCTCAGGTCATGATCCTGGAGTCCCGGGATCGAGTCCCACATCGGGCTCCCTGCTCAGGGGGGTCTGCTTCTCCCTCTGACCCTCTTCCCTCTCATGCTCTCTATCTCTCATTCTCTCTCAAATAAATAAAATCTTTAAAAAAAAAAATTACAGTATTTTGAGAAGCAGCAGTTGAGCATTGTGGAACTATAGCCACACTTTCAAAAAATTTGCCTGGGAGGGGAAGATGGTAGTAGCTAGAGGAAGATGCTAAATTGAAGGTCAGCTTTAATTTTTATTTTTTAAGATGTTATAGACTCAAGCTCAAAGATATGTTGAGGACAAAGAGGCAGAAAAGAGGAAGATGATATTAGTGGGGGTGTCAGTGGGGAGTAGTAATTGATGAGGCAAGTTTCCTCAGAGTTTGAACAAGGATCATAGAGCAGGTAAGAAACTATTGGCCTTAGAAGACTACCTCTGAGATAGACTGGAAAGAGATAAGCCTGAATGGGCCTACTAAATAATCACAGTTGTTAGGGCTGGCACTTTTCATTCCTTAGCACTCTTCCTCAGGAGACAGTGATGCTCTTTAAGAAGATAAGACTGTTCCTAGGTGGTGAAAAGGGTGAGTTGGAATGATGAGAGAATGGAAGACCATAGACATATGAAAAAGACGCCGAGACACCTTGAAAGCATTGAGGTGGTTCATTCTGCCTGGCTTTGTGGTTCCCATTCTTTTTCTTTCTTTTTTATTTTCTTCTTTAACTTATTTTTAATTTTTATTTTTGAAGTATATAGTTGACATTTAATGCTGTTAGTTTCAGGTGTACAGTATCATGATTCAACAATTCTATTTATACTCAGTGCTCACCATGATAAGTGTTGTCACTGTCTGTCACCATACATTATTATATTAGTGACAATATTCCCTATGCTGTACTTTGAGTAAATGAATGGATAAAGAGAATGTGGTATAGATATACAACATGATTCCCATTCTTAGACCTCCCACCCTCAAAGAGGCTAGGCCTGGGTAGTTAATAATGGAGAGTTAGAGAGGTGGCTGGATTGATCTTCTCCATTAGTGGTTAGTAAGATAAATGTGTCAGTGATAGGGGAAAGTTTAGCAAAAGACTTAATAGAAACCACTTTGACTGACAATGTTATATTGCAATCTTTAAATTTATTTGAGGACTGCCAAGATCAAGCCAGGCAAAACTTTATTTAGTTATAAATTGATTTTAATAAAGGATTCTGGAGTTGTTAGAGCAGAATGATGAGCCAGATCAGTTGATGTATGTGGGTTTTACAGGGAAGGTAAACTTATTGTAGAGAAAGAACATGCTTACCATCTATAACTGATGTTATGTACCCTCAGCTTCTGACTCTGTATAAGTACTTTAATTCTGAAAGAAAATGATGCAGTGTTTGGTTATTATCCACAATATTTTTGAAAGCTTATTTTAAATAGTTCATATTAGTTTAAAAAATTAAGAATTTTTTACTAGGCTTAAACAACAGCACGTTGTAATTTTATGTTGAGAAAAATTTAAACATTTTTTCTGTTTTTATTTTTTTATTTACCAAGGTATTTCAGTAAAAAAATATTTATAGAGAAATTTAAAAACCGCTTTTAAAAATTTTGGTAGGTGATGGTAGTTTGATACACCAGTTACTTAGCACTTACCTGTTTCAATGTCATAAAATACAAATACAATTAAATATCTGTAGTTCCTATTCTCCAGGAACATACTTTTTGTAAGTTACTCTTTCTAGTATTTTTTTTTTAGTTGTCCTTAGTCATATTCTTTGTCTCTGAAGTGAATTTAGGATCAGTTTTATTTAAGGCTCTTTAATCGAGACTTACCCAGTTCTGGAGTTACAGATCCACCTGTAGCTGCTGTATTGGAACTTTTTTCCACCACATGCTACCAATTCTTAATTCTTATCAATAACTTTATTAATTAGATACTGAGCTCCTTTCCATTATTCTACTTCATAAGTTTACTATGACTGCTATTCTTAAAATGTGCCAACATGGTTACATTCTGACATGGGGTCCATTAGTAATTATTCTTTAAGTTACTTCATTACTTTAGGCCCAGACTTTGAAATGCTATCCATAAAATCGATTAATGGGGGAGTTGATTATATAATAACTTGGGGAAATATTATTTTAGAGGTGAGCATAAATCATTGTTAAGAATTAATTACTCTAGGGTCTCCTGGGTGGCTCAGTCAGTTAAGCAGCTGCCTTCAGCTCAGGTCATGATCCCAGGGTCCTGGGATCGAGCCCCACGTCAGGCTCCCTGCTCGGCGGGGAGCCTGCTTCTGAACCTTCTCCCTCTGTCTGCCTCTCTGCCTACTTGTGCTCTCTATCTCTCTGTCAAATAAATAAATAAAATCTTTAAAAAAAAAAAAGAATTAATTACTCTAGTTCCCTTTAGTGGAGAAATTTTCCTGACCAGTTATGTTTTCCAAGATTGATTTTTTTTTTTTTAAAGATTTTATTTATTTGACAGAGAGAGAGCGAGAGCAGGAACACAAGCCAGGGGAGTGGGAGAGGGAGAAGCGGGCTTCCTGCCGAGCAGGGAGCCCGATGTGGGGCTTGATCATGACCTGAGCTGAAGGCAGACTTTTAACGACTGAGCCACCCAGGCGCCCCCCCCCCCCGATTGATATTTAGACATCAAGAGAAATACATATTTAAAGTTTTATAATTTATTATTGGAAATTCTAAACAGCTTTATCTTGGAGTTTATATATAGTACACAGTAGAAATAATTGGAAAAATATTAGGTGATTCTTCACCTTTGACAAATGTATATAACCTAATAGATCAACTATCAGTTTGGTTTTTTTTTTTTATTTTAGGGAGAGACAGAGAGCAGGGTGAGGAACAGAGGGAGAGGGACAAGCTCATACTCCATGCTGAGCACAGAGCCTGATGCGGGAGTCGATCCCACAACCCTGAGATCATGACATGATCAAGAGTCAGACAGTTAACTGACTGAGCCACCAAGGTGCCCCAGTCAACTGTCAATTTTCATATTAAACAGGATTAATAAATTAATTATACAAATATTTGGAAAAAACATTTTAAGCAAACTTTTCTAATGAAGATTTTTTATAAAATATTTTTAAAAATTTAAATTATTTTGTGGATATTTTGTATTTTTTTCTATTGAAAAGGTAATTTCCCATACTGTGGAAAATTTTTATCTTATGTGAATTTTTTTAGTCCTCTGTGAAATTAGAATTTATCATAATCACTTTCACATGAATTACTGACAGGACAATAATCACTATCTTACAGCTACATTTTCTAGAGGATTTTTCTTTAGAAGTAAGGCTAAACCCCATGGATAAATAAGTGTGAAACCTTTTTACGAAGCTGTGGTTAAAAGTGTAGTAAGCTTCCTTATTGATAAAGTCAACTAGTTTTATAGATGGTGGTGATATGGAGGGCATGATTTGACTTTAGGTGTGACTAAAACTGTTAATGGTGTGTATGCTGATGGCTTAATGACATTCTACTGTGTCACTTCATAGTAGTATTGCCATTCAGTAAATGCCAAAATCAGAGATACATCTAACTAGTCATTTCAGTATTTTTAGTTCTCTTCTTTTTGCTTATCCTCTCCCGTGTGCCAGCAGCATTAAAAGCTAAGCCCTATTTTTTCTTGAGTATATTATGCTAGACGCTTATCTGAGGTAGAAAGTTTTCCTAACAGTTTTTAAGGTAGCCAGTCATTTAAGTTTCTCATATACCTTCTTTTGTATTGGAGAATTTTTCCTTTTGACGGCCTGTGTTCATAATATATGCAGCAGTTGCAACTGAGTTCCTGCCAAAAGAAAAAAAAAATTACCTGTACTTTGGAACAAATGGGAAGGCCCAGGGAACACTTTGGCAGTATTAACTGCCAGGAAGACAAATTCTGTCACAGCTGGTGCCTGGGAAACCCACTAAGACCTCTTGGGGTGACCAAATGAATGTTTTGAGAATACAGCCCAGTGGCATTATGTGAAGACAAGCTGTTAGTATACAATGGTAGACAAGCTGTTAGTATACAGTGGTATACAAGCAAAAGAGTCAAATTTATCTGAAGGTGGGAATCACTCATTTTAAACCAGGAAGCTGCTGGTAATTCAAAAGTATCAAGCATTGCAAATGCCACTTGAGAAATGAGAGAACCCAGAAGCAAAACTGAGATGTAGAGGATGTCAGTTTTCTAAAAGAAAACAATCCTAATTATGAAGAATCTGGGATAGCATATAGACACAGGTCTGTATCACTGCCTCTTCCTCCAAATAATATTTGGGAGAAGACAGAGATTGTCATAAGTTTGCTATAAATGCTGTTGATAAGTAAATTACACTAATCAGGTTGGAAGGTGTGAATTTCCCTGGTGGGCCTTTGGGTAAAATGACTGGTAATTGTAGGAGGAGATGGGAGAGTGTTTTATTAATTTGACAACAGATCAGACTTCTGAGATGCTCTTTGTATATAGAAGTATATGACTTGATACTGCCTTAGACCAGGCAGCCATCACAGTTTCCAGAGTTCCATTTCTATATGAAGGTCAAATCCTTCTTTGGTCATTTCAACTCAAAATATACTTGTCTATCTGTCTTTCTGTATTTCGTCCTTCCTTCCTTCCTCCCTCCTTCTTTTCCTTCTTCCTTTCTTCCTTCCTTTCTGTAGGCTCCATCCTGGGCTTGAACTCATGACCCTGAGCTCAGGACCTGAACTATCAAGAGTCAGACGCTTAACCGACTGAACCACCCAGGTGAACCCAGCTCAAAATATACTTTTAAAAAAATTAGTAGCCATTAGGAGTTAAAGTGACTAAAGTACACCTTCCTGTGAGACAAAAGGAGTGGAGCTTGACTATATGAAGAGAGTGGAAGAGGTCTGCAGTTGGAGCTGTGGGGCATATGATAGAGAATCTGAAATAAATAAAAGATTTTGAATTATCAACTAGAGTTCTTCCTCCACAGACTACCTTTACCCTTCTCCTGATCAAATATTTTCTCATTATTTATAAAGCTCAAACTATTTCCTGAAAATACTTCCACTTTTGTCTCTTCTTGGAATTGCTTAAGTTTTTTGTGGAGGCGCCTGGGTGGCTCAGTCGCTAAGCGTCTGCCTTCAGCTCAGGTCACGATCCCAGGGTCCTGGGATCAAGCTCTGCATTGGGCTCCCTGCTCAGCAGGAAACCTGCTTCTCCCTCTCCCATTCCCCCTGCTTGTGTTCCCTCTCTCGCTGTGTTTCTCTGTCATATAAATATATAAAATCTTTAAAAAAAAAAAAAGTCTTTTGTGTGTCTGTTTTGATATGTATATTTGATGTTCCTGCTAGACTGTAAACTATTTGAAGGCGGGACAGTTTTCTTACTAATATAACTACTCTTGGGATAACTCAATAAGAACATGTTAAATTGAATGTGGGAAGAAGAAAGTTTTAGGGGCGCCTGGGTGGCTCAGATGGTTAAGCATCTGCCTTCAGCTCAGGTCATGATCCCAGGGTCCTGGGATCAGGCCCCACGTCCGGCTTTCTGCTCATTGGGGAGTCTGCTTCTCCCTCTGCCTCTGCCCCTCCTCTGCTTGTGCTTTCTCACTCTCTTTCTCTCTCTCTCTCTCTCTCCCTTAAAAACTAAAATCTTAAAAAGAAGAAGAAAGTTTTAGAAGTAGGAAATTGTGGTTAAAAAAAATGCTTTAGAGAGGGGGATTGGGATAGATGCAGGAACAAGAGGTTCTTATGGATGAGGGTAGTCAGGATTTTAGAATTTGAGATTTTGAAGATTTTATTTATTTGGGGGGGAGCAGTGGTCAAGGGAGAGGAGGCAGAAAGAATCCCGAGCAGACTCCATGCCAAGCACAGAGCCCTACGTGGGGCCCAGTCTCATGACCCTGAAATCATGACCTGAGCTGAAACCAAGAGTCGGATGGTTAACCAACTGAGCCACCCAGGTGCCCCTAGATTTTGAGATTTGGAATATGTAGCAGTTTCTAGTGATAACTTTACTGTGTGAGTCTAGAGTATAGTGAAGTTCATTAGTATTTAGGAATTGTCAGGCTTAAGTTATTAGAAAGGTCATATGCTCGGGTCTGCCATCAGGAATATAAACTGTATGGGCGCCTGGGTGGCTCAGTTGGTTAAGCGACTGCCTTCGGCTCAGGTCATGATCCTGGAGTCCCGGGATCGAGTCCCACATCGGGCTTCCTGCTCAGCAGGGAGTCTGCTTCTCCCTCTGACCCTCTTCCCTCTCGTGCTTTCTATCTCTCGTTCTCTCTCTCTCTCAAATAAATAAATAAAATCTTAAAAAAAAAAAAGAATATAAACTGTATGGTTAGTATTCTCATATCATAAAATATAAAAATTATTGTTGGCTTTTAACTGGCACTGTGATGGTTTCTGCTGTGATTAAAACTAAATCGGTACCTTCCTGGTTTATAGACTTTTAGCCTAAATTTCTCTTTATTTCAGCTGGTTTGCTGCTCAGAATTAGAATTTCTTTTACTTTTGGACCTTTGGTTACTAGAGGTTACTGTTGCTTCCAGTCTTGTAGGCTACTCTTTGAGATTATGGCTCAAACTTTATAATGCCCAAGCCCTGGAGGAGAGGAGGGTGTGTGTGTGTGGGGGGGGGGGCTGTGTGGCTGTGTGGCTGTGTGGCTGTGTGGCTGTGTGTCTGTCTCTCTCTATTGGTGCATTCCAGCCCTGGAGGAGAGGAGGTGTGTGTGTGTCTGTGTGTGTGTGTGTGTGTGTCTGTGTCTGTGTGTGTGTCTCTGTGTGTGTCTGTGTGTGTGTGTCTCTCTCTCTAATGGTGCATTCCAGCCCTGGAGGAGAGGAGGGGTGTGTGTGTCTGTGTGTGTGTCTGTGTCTGTGTCTGTGTCTCTCTCTAATGGTGCATTCCAGCCCTGGAGGAGAGGAGGGGTGTGTGTGTGTCTGTGTCTGTGTCTGTGTGTGTCTGTGTGTGTGTGTGTGTGTGTGTCTGTGTCTGTGTCTGTGTCTCTCTCTAATGGTGCATTCCAGTCATGGATTTGTGTAACTGCAGTAATCATTTTTATGTTCCATTCTTCCAGTTCCTGATTTTCAAAAAATACACTTTAGACTTCTCAACTGAAAAACAAGCATTCACCCACAGTTCCTTTTTGGTTTTTTGCCTCTGCTTTACTTAATGCATTGCCTCTACCTTGGGAGATCATTCACTCTTTCATCCAAATACTAAGGATTCCCAGTACCAAGAGCTATCTCAAATTAAACTATAGGATTGAAAGGGACCATGAAAATCTTCTTTTGGCCTTTTCTTCCTATTTTTATTAGTATCTGGGGACCTTGTGATTTAGTACTATTACCTACTTAGAATTTCCTTTTCCCATACTCCCCCTGGTAAATTCCTATCTGTTACCCTGGCACAGCTTAAAATGTCACTCTATGTTAGGCAGAATTCTTTCTTTCTACTTACTTATTATTCCTTCTGCCTGGACTCACATTTTCATTTCACTGCCTACTACAATAGAACTCTGAGCATGTTAATAATCTCTCCAATTTCTTCAGTAAAATTAGGATGATAATAGTAAATCCCTCTTAGGATTTTGCTTAAAATTGAAGGATATACTACTTGTAAAGTATCTGGGACAATGCCTAGCACATAGCAAACGTTTGATAATTAATATTACTCCACATCACTGTATTGACAGTGTCTATTTCCTTCATCTTTTCACTGTATAAGGCACTGTGTTAGGTGCTGCAGATTAAAGAAAGAAAAAACACTGCCTTGCCCCCAAAGGACCTCAGGTAAACTGAGAAGACAGATCAGAATTACAAAATTATAAGTAATTGGTATTAAAAAGGTAAATTTAGGGTGCTGTAGGAACACCTAGGATAAATACTTAAACTGGAGTTGAAGGTTCCTTGTAGGAGGTAGCATCAGCACTCACCTACCTTCATGATTTTCACAGCCACTTATTAGTGCCAGTTCCCAAATTGTTCCCAGATCTGGACTTCACTTCAGAATTGTCTATCTACTTACTAGATTATTCTGCTTGTGTGTATATCCTTTAGAATTCGTAACTGTAAAATGTCCCCAAACTGAACTCCTTATTCTTTGTCTTAAACATTTCTTAAAACTGACTCCTCCTCTGCATTCATACTACCAGGCTCTTAATTCAGGTCCCCATCATCTTATGCTTGGATCACTGCCCTGAAATCTGCTCTTCACATAGCCACTAGAGGGTTTTCTCTAAAATGTAAATTGAAATAATTCCTTTTTTCAGCTCAAAACCTTGTAGTGGTCTCTATCCTCTGTACTAAAGTCTCCATGATCTGACTACTGCTTACCTCTGCCATCTGAACTCTTCCCTCTTGTTCTACATTCTCACCATATAGAGAGCTTTTTGTCTATCTCCTCCCTTCCATGCACACATCGACACCCCACTTTGCTATTACATTCTTCCTGTTTCTTTACACATACTAGAATAAGATCCAAGTATCTTATCACCTATGTTTTACCTGGCTTAACAGTTTGTTGTGCATTTCTTCTAGATCTTTCTTGAGCTCTGTGTTCCTAGTCATCTTTACAGAATTATGTGTCTTTGTACTTCCATGATACTATGTTCATATCACTGTTACTGCACTTACCACATATTTTCATTGCCAGCATGATTCTCTTGCAAGATTTTGAACTCCTTGATGCTAGTTAACTGCCTTTTACTCTTTTGTAAACACTTTGTTTCATCAGGGAGTCAGCTTGGATATTCTCTCTCCCTCCCTCTTCCTCTGTCCCTCCCCCTGTTTGAGCACTCTCGCTGTCTCTTTCAGATAAATAAATTTTGGGGTGGGGGGGGATCTAAGCAGGAAAAGAAGATCCAGCAAATGAGAGTGAGAAAAAATTGTGAAAGAGCTAAGAAGAAATTCAGGCAAAGGCAGTGTCCTCGAAACTAAGGACATTGTCCTTGCCTGAATGATCAGCAGTATTCGATGCTGAAGGAACGTTGAGCAAGATAAGGACTGGAAAGTATCCATTGAATTTAGTGCAAAGAACCAAGATCACCATCTTGGCAAGAAAAATGTCTGTGGAGTGGTTAGATGATAGATTGCAGGTTGAGGTGCATTCCTACCAGAAATACACAAGAATTCCAGTTTCTTCACATCCTTTTCAACACTTGCATTTTTTTGGTTTTTGGTTTTGATGTAATAGCAATAATGTAAAAGGTATACAGCTATAGTACCATACCTAATGGGTGTGATTGATCTCCTTTTTGAGATGAGGTTTGGGACATTAAAAGAGCAAAAGAGTGGATTGCAGACTATATGTTTGTTTGCTAGTTTTCATGTAGTGGTTAATGGGTTTTTTTGGTATGTAACAAAAAGTAAAATATATATATATATATATATATTTCAAAACCAACTGTTGATATGGCAAAAGCAGTGTTCAGAGGAAAATCTGTAGCTGTAAATGCCTACACTAAAACATCTCAAATCAGTAACTTAACTTTAAAAAAATAGAAAAAAAAAATACTAAACCCAGTGCAATGCTAGCAGAGGGAAAGAAATAATAAAGATTAGAGATAAATGAAGTAGAGAACAGAAAAACAACAGAACCAATGTAACCAAATGTTGGTTTTTTTACAACAAATGTGACAAGCTTTTAGGTAGAATGAAAAAGAAGGAAGATTTAAATTGCTAAAATCAGAAATGAAAGTGGGGACCTTTCAGAAATAAAAGGATTGTAAGAGAGCATTATGAATAATTCACATCATATTGTCTTATTGAAAAATGGGCAAAGGACTTGAATAGATAATTCTCTAAAGGAGATTTACACATCTCACTGGCTAACAAACTCAGTGAGATTCTCATTAGGGAAATGCAAATCAAAACTACAGTGAAATGGCACTTAATGTTAACTGAGCACTTTATATTAAGTTTAGCTTTAATTTTAAAAAATGCGGGCCACCTGGATGGCTCAGTTGATTAAGCGTCTGCCTCTTGATTTTGACTCTGGTCATGATCTCAGGGTGGTGAGATCGAGCCCCACAGCAGGCTCCACACTCAGTGGGGAGTGTGCTTGAGATTCTCTCCCTCTTCCTTTCCCTCTGCCCCCCACCAAGATAAACACCTTCTTTTTATAAAATGAAAATAGCAAGTGTTGGCAAGGATGTGGTGAAATAAGTATACTTTAGACATTGCTGGTGGAATTGTAAATGGTGCAGCTGCTGTGTTAATGTACATAAAATACCATGTGACCCAGCGGTTCTACTCCTTAGTTCTGTACCCTTTCAAAAGTGAAAACAGATGTTCGAATGAAAACTTGTATGCAAGTGTTTATGGAAGTACAATTCACAGTAGCCTAAAGATTAAAACAATCTAGATGTCCCTCAACAGATAAATGGATAAACAAGATGTGGTATATTCATACAATGGACTATTACTCAGCCATAAAAAGCAATAAAGTACTCATAAATGCTGCCACATGGATGAACCTCGAAAACATTGTGCCAAGTAAAATAAGCCAGACATAAAAGAGCACATATGGTATGATTCCATGTATATGAAGTATTCAGAATAGGCAGATATATAGAGATAATGCAAATTAATGGTTGACATGGGCTGTGGGGGGAAGAAGGAGAGAATGGGGAGTGACTATTCAGTGAGTAGAGGGTGTCTGGGGTAATCAGAATGTTCTGGAATCGAATATGGTTGCACAGCACATTGTGACTATACTAAATGTCACTGAACTGTGTACCTTTTTAAATGCTTAAAAGGGTAAATTTTGTTAAAGGTATTTTACCACAATTAAAAAAAAAAAAAAGCTGTCTGTACAACAAGGAGTCACCTGTTTGGCAGACTACCAGATCTGATGACCGGTGATGTTAGCATAATTTGGAAGTTACTGTACGTTCATATAAGTGAAAATTTTCCTGGGAAATTTCAAAAAGTAAATACAATAGGTCTCCATATTCCTTTCTTCTGAATTATTTGGTCTGAGGTTAGGTCTAGGAATCTCTATATTAAGGAAACATTATAGATGATTATGATACAAGTAGCCCCTAGCAGCTTGTTCTTGTCAAAAATGCAGTATATATGGAACAGTCTAGGGTGCCAAGTATTTTAGGCTCCATACATAAAAATTTTTTACTCTCTGTGGTTTTATGAAGAGAAGCAAGCAAAGATGAGATTGGCCAAATTAGATTTTGTGTGTATGTGAGAAAACAGAGTCCAAAAGTTCAAAACTATTCTCTGTTCTCAAATTTTTAAATGAACTTGCCCCTTAGTAGATAAAGGCTGTTTGATCTTGTAACTTCCTAACCACACCAACATACATATCACATACTTAGTCCAGTCCTTCTACTCTGTAAATTAGGAAATGCTTTATACATTTATGCTTTATTTATATGAAATAACTGTCAGATTTAACATTTATGGTTCTAGGATTTCTAAATAGTTTGACTTCAGTAGAACTGAAATTTCTGAAAATCAGTGATGTGAAAATTTGTGATTTACTTTGCATCATGTGTTTTAAAGCTGCTGTGTGTAGAGGGCAAACCATTTCGCTAGAGAATAAGTCTAGCTGCAGTGTAGTAATTTAGCATGGCCTTTTTTATAGGTCTGTTTTGGTGAGATTAAGATTAGAGACACTAATATTGCATGCTGCATACCAGAGGGAGCAGTTTGCTTACTTAGTTCTGACCACTAATGGACTTAATTTTTTAAATTCCCAATTTCTGAGGAGTATTTTGAAGTTTGATGTAAAGTTTTTTTTCTTAACCACTTTTAGGCCCTCCAGGCCTTCGAGAAGCTATTTCTATGTCCTGTATTACCAACGGGAGCGGTGCAAACAGAAAGCCAAGCCACACCAGCTCTGTCGCAATTGCAAGAAAAGAAACTCTTTCATCTGCTGCTAAAAGGTATCCATTTATAAGGGAAAGAAAAGCTAACATTGCACAATTGTCTGAAAGTGATCATTCATTCTACTTTTGAAAAAAAAATGAAATACAGCTGTATGGAATTAAAGTGAGCATGTCTTTTGAATTCTTTAACTGTGAATATAGACACCCAGCCTATACTCACTGGGTTTACGCTCATGTATCTATCAAGCTGTTTGAGGAAGCTTTCCGTTCTTACTAAAGAAAGTATTTTCATTTCCTCGTTTTCTTTTTAACAAACATTTGTTGATGAGATATGCATCACAATATTTAATTATATAAGCAAATTTTCTTTAGCAAGCAGTGCATTTAATATGGCAGTTTTTAAAGGAGAAATAGAATCTTCAGTATATTAGTGGGAGGCTGAACACTTTTATAACTTTTATTCTTTAACCATGACTATAAAATTAAGGCATAATTCAAAATACTATAGTACTGTGTGTGTGTGTGTGTGAGTGTGTGTGTGTGTGTGTGTGTGTGTTAGGGGATGGTAGGCGGGCAGTAGAAATACTGCAGAAAAAAGTTTCACTAAACTACAGATTTACATTCTATATGTTCTTTTCATCAATAAATTAATCTGTTTCAGTAAAATTGCTTACAGAATTTTTTCACTTTTGTGTAATTCCTAGCAGATTATCCCATATAGAATTTGGAGAGACCATAAGAGATCAACTGTATAATCTTACAACTGTTTACTTCAAAGAATAACTGAGGAAAAACCTTAAGTAATGGAATAATATTTAAAATGTACTGATAGAAAATCGTTGCCTTAATAAATAATGCCAGTGACTGAATTATTCATCAGTGTGGATTTATAGATATTAACTAAACATTTAGCTGCAGGAATGGTGAAGAAATAACAAGATCTTTAGGCCTTTTTTTATTATTATTATTTTTAAGATCTTTTATTTTTAAGTGATCTTTACCCCCAGTGTGAGGCTCAAACTTAGAACCCTGAGACCAAGAGTTGCATGCTCCATGACTAAACTGGCCAGGCGCCCTGATGTTTAGGCCTTTTAAAGGCCCCTCCAAAGCATGACAAAATGTACTGCCTATGCCTCCCTTGTAGGAGAAAAGGACAAATTATAAGAAAACAAATGCATTGTGGAAATTTTTAATATTTTTAATAAACTTCCTTGTATTTAATAATAGTTTGGGTTCAGCCCATTTTCTTATGTAACTGTAGTCCTGTACAGTGATCAGTATTATGCACAATAGTAACTCAGTAATCTTAAGACCAGCTGACTTTTTACTTTATGGTGCTCTGTACTTTGCTTTTAAATCCCTAGGAGGAAAATTTCTTTTAGGTTGTACCGGGCCCACATAAGACTGGTGGCCTCTGCATTCAGGCTAGTTTGAAGACCAACAAGAAAGAATTTCTAACTCAGTTTTAAATTTCAAAGTTAGTCTGATATTTTTAAGGTAGAACTGTATTTCTCAGCAGATACTTTTAAAAACTAAACAATAAATAGACAGTTGGGGGCTAGTCAAGTCAGAAGGTATCAGAACTGAATCAGATTAAATGTCATTTTAAAAAATTATATTTTAGGGGCGCCTGGATGGCTCAGTAGGTTAAGTGTCTAACTCTTGGTTTTGGGTCAGGTCATGATCTCATGGGACAAGGGATCGAGCCCCTTGTTGGGCTCTGAGCTCAGCGGGGAGTCTGCTTGAGATTCTCTCCCTCTGCCCCTCCCCACACACGTGTGCGCGTGGACTCTCTCAAATTAATTAAAAAATTATATTTTAACATTTTTAACTATTACTATGTGATAAATTGTATTTAGTGTGTATATTTGTTTAAAATGTTCTTAAACATACTTCCTTGTAGATAATGCACTTTAATAGTCAAATTATAAAATGTCCTTTGATTAAGAACTGTAAACAATTGATAATTTTCTTTCTTTTCAACCATGGAATTCAGATCTTGATTCCACCTGGTTTGTAATGTCAAAAATGTGCAATATAAGGACTTATCCAATGATCGGGAATGGCAGGTGCTTCATTAATTAAGAGTCAAAAGTACAGAATCACAAGAATTTATACATAAATATCTTAAATATTTTACATAGATTTGTCAGTTTTTTTATGAAAGGCTGAGAGTCCAACCCTCTAATTGTGTGTCTGATTAGATTCCTTGTTGACTATCTTGCATATAATATACGCATAAATTATTTTTTATAATTGTTACTTTCAACTTTAAGACTGAGGAAGAAATTTAAAACTCTTGCAGAGAGTTTTTAGAACCCATCTCTTTCTCTTATGATTTTTTTTCCTCAACTTTGTGTAATTATCTCACCTACATAAAATTTAATGGCAGTTTTTTTTTTTTAGTAACTATTTTATGGAGTCTTCCAGAGCATTCAACTTAGTTTCCATGGAAATTACAGTTCTCTTGTCTATGTGTATTAATTTACGTAATTAGAATAATTAGTGCAACTGGCATAAACAGGTTCTGGATTGGTGGGGGGATATCTACAATTCCTGGTAAATTTAAAACTCAGCTGGCAAGAGGAGAAATATACAGAAGAAATGGGGATCAGAATAATCTCCTAAACATAAGGTTTTGTGTGCCTTGCACATCATTCAGTATGTTTTACAGAGGTAATGGAAGGTGTCACTGATGCTCTGATTTGGGTAAGTTAAAGTCATTTAAGAGAGCTGCTGTTGTTCCCCAAAATCTGCCAAGATGGCAAAATGCATTGGGCCGTTTTGGTCCCCAAACAGTCTTCATAGGATATATTGCCTTAGAATTCTTATAAATTCTTTACTGAAGATTTTAATAGCTTCCAGAATTTTCAAAGAAATATTTTCATCATTAAATGAAAGCAGTATAAATTGTATTAGTTGTATGATTTAGGATTTTGAATTTTGTGATCACTTTTTCCATCGTTTGAAATATCTTTTATTTGTTTAAATATGTGTTGTTCCATGTTATACTTTATTTTACAGTGGTACAGAAAAAAAGAAAGAAAAACCACAAGGACAGAGAGAAAAAAAAGAGGAATCTCATTCTAATGATCAAAGTCCACAAATTCGAGCATCACCTTCTCCCCAGCCCTCTTCACAGCCTCTCCAAATACACAGACAAAATCAAGAAAGCAAGAATTCTACTCCCACCAAAAGGTTTTAACTGTTCCCGAGTACAGAGCTAGGGAATGGTTGTAATGATACCTAAATTCTGTGACTTGAGAAAAGTTGTCTATCCATGGATTCCAAGAGAAAAGCCTGGTGGCTTCCCCACCACCACCACTTCTTTATTGCTAAAATTATATTTTAGTACTTTGGAGAACAAAGATTTAAGGTCAAAATTTCTCAGTTAAAACTGGAAAAGAGAAAACCTCAGTTACAAACAATTTGGTGAAAGGAAGGCCATAATAACCTATTTAATACCAAACAATATTTTTATAATAGAATTTACAAAAGTTTATATAACCTATGCATAAATGTATAACCATGGACAGAAAATTGCCATATGTAATTATCCTCATCATATTTTGGCATCATTACAACCTTGAACTTGCAAGGGCCCTTCTCCGCAAATGGCTCTTCATTGTGACTGCATCTCAGTTTCAGTTTTGGGTTTTGGGAGGATAAGTTCTTGCTTGAGTAGAGAAATAAATCCATTTCACCTGGTCTTTTCTATGCTAAAGGCTTGCTTGAGGGCTTCTCTCTGTGTCTGTAATAATTAATATTTTAAAGTTATGAGAGGGGGAGAAGGGAGAAACATTCTAACATTGTGTGTGAGCCTAAATTGGGGATCTAAACCTGCATGCTGGGAGTTCAGTGCTACACCTGCCTTGTAATCAGATATTTAGACCAACTTAATGAAATTTGCCTGCTTTAGAAATGCTGATTCAAACTTTATGATTAGGTATAGATATATTTTATTCAACATACTTCTGCTTGGAAATCTCAGGAAAGTATTAAACCATTCCCAGAACTAGCTAGGATTTTAGTAAAATAAATGACAACCATTCCTCAAAGATTTATAATATATTTTTATTTGATCAATTTAATATTCTGCCTCAAATCCCTAATAGAAATTTGGGAAAACACTCTTCATTTGATTGATGCATGTTTAACTTTTAAAAAATGCTTTGTCTGTGTGTCTCACGCAGATTCTTATGCTATCTAAATGGTTTGTAATTTTTTTGCCTGGTCTCATGTGGAGTTTTTCTTGGACATAGTTTATTAATGTTATGTAACTTTGGATTGTATGTGGTTAAAGGTGGCTTTTTTATAATCAGTCTCTTTAAGGTTCTGATTTGACTTGGTATCTTCTTTGTCCCAGATCTTTTTTTTTCAGCTTCTTAAGGTCTCCGGGAAATGTGCTTGCCATTCTAAATTGCTCTTTGGATATACTATTGCAAGAAGTATTGGAGACTGGATGAGTGGTAGGATAGTTAACAATGCAGCTGAAAAATCATTTATAAGTCAAAAATTTCATTTATAAATATATGGAATCATTGTTGATAATACAGCATTCTTGTGTTAAGTCATGTTTATTTCTGATCATGGGTAAAAAATGTCTTTAAGGGATGTCACAAGAGTTTTACCTTTAATCCCACATTTTACTTAGAAAGTGTCATTTGTACCATATATAACTACACAAGAATATAAAAGATGAAAACAGCTTTGTAATAACTATGAAAAAGTATAGGTTTTTTCACAAACTCACAGAGTTTCACAGATTATGAGATATTTTACTCAGGGATTTAAGCATATGTATTTTTTTCTATTAACAAAAAGTATAGATTTATTTTTTAATCAAGTAATATTTGTTCTAGTGAATCTTCTGAATAATAGTGAAAATTATAAACAGACTTGGTCATTGCCTTGTTTAACTCCTTCACTCATCCAGGCAGAACCTTTCAACTAATCCTTCCTTCTCTTTTCTGGATTAGCTTTAAGGAAATGTTTTGCTGCTTTTATGTTCTATTTAAGCTGTCAATTACATGTCATTGCTACTCATAGAATTTTTCTCAAAGAAATTAATATGTTTCTTCCAGCATAAAACGACCACCTACAGTTGAAAAGTCACATAATTCATGGGAAAATTCAGATGAGAGTCGTAATAAATTATTGAGAGCAGTTTCAACATCAAAATTAATATCAAAAGTTATAAAAAATACAGACAAGTAGGTATTACACTTTTTTTTGTGGTACTTTTTTTTTTAATTGGTATTACACTTTCTTAGTTATATATGAAAATTAATAATTCTGTGACTGTCATGCTTGCATGTACATTTATATGCCTGCTTTGGATCATTATTTTTAAAATCTATATTATAATTTATCTTTTTTTCTTCTAAGTGTATTTTTTCTTTTTAAGTGTACAAAAAGAGAGAAAACTATCTTCCTGTTAATGTTAACTAAACCCCTAAGATTTGAATGTTTTTTGCAAGTTCTTTCTATGCTTTCACTGTTTAGATATCTTATGAAATACTGTTTTATGAAACAGTATATATTAGGGGCATATATAACTGGGTGGCTCAGTCAGTTAAGCATCTGCTTTCAGCTCAGGTCGTGATCCCAGGGCCCTGGGATCGAGCCCTGCATCAGGCTCCCTACTCAGCTGGGAGCCTGCTTCTCCCTCTGCCCCTCCTCCCTGCTTGTGCTCTCTCTCATTCTCAAAAAAATAAAATATTTTTTAAAAAGTATATATTAATAGGGGTGCCTGGGTGGCTCAGCCAGTTAAGCGGCTGCCTTCGGCTCAGGTCATGATCCCAGGGTCCCTGGGGCTCCCTGCTCGGTGGGAAGCCGCTTCTCCCTCTGCCTGCCACTTCCCCTGCTTGTGCTCTCTCTCTCTCTGTCAAATAAATAAAATATTTTTTTAAAAAAGTATATATTAATAGTTGAGACCAGTGACCAACTTTTGAAAATACTGATGTCTGAACTTCACTTCTAAAGATTTATCTTGGGTGTGACCAAGACATTGAAGTTTTTACAAATTCTTTAGGTGATTCTAATGATAAGCCAAGTAAAATTATAACATAATCTTTTGAATTTTTTTTGTAGGCATAAAGATGTCATCATCAACCAAGGTAAATTAAAAATCCTTTTTAAAAAAAAATTTATGCTTTTCTACACCAATTAAATTTTTGCTAATTGTTAAGAATATTGACTTATTTTCATTCACTGTACTTTATTAGCTCATAATAAAGAGAAGTGCATTTATTATAGTCATTTAAAAAAATTCCCAGTTTTTATTGTAAGATATGTCATTTTTGTCTCAACCAGCAAAAATGTCAACCCGTGAAAAAAACAACCAAGGTAAGAATAAGCTACACAGTTGGTCGCCTTCTAAGTTAATTTCTTCCTGGATCTCTTATTTGGCTTTTCATTATTTATACTATCTGACTTTCCTCTTAATACGAGAAGTAGGATAATTTGGACTGGTGAATCCAACTATTTTTCTAAAAGTCCATTTTATTTCTGTGAGCTCTGAAGATTCATGGTCAGTAGAGATAAATACATTACAAAGAGGTATAAAATACTAAAGAGAATTTCCCCCCTTTTTAAAAAAACAATAAAAGTTGTACTGAGAAAAGCCATTTAAAAGATTGATAAATTTTAACTCAATTTCCTGTCTTGCCAACCTCATTGCAAATAATCACTCATTTCTTGAAGCTAAGAATATATAATGAGTCTAGCAGATCCATTTCCTCTTGAATTTTTCTTTTATATTAATTGTAATTTCTGGCTACTTGCTGTTGTTGGCTTGTTCTGACCAAAAAAGAACAGACTTTCTATAAATCTGTATTTAATTTACTTGCAAAGTAGGTAAGTTCTATTACATCAGTTTTATATTCTCCTCAGATTGCCTGCAAATTTAATTGAAGCATGCTGTTCTAAATGAAAGCATGTCCTTTCTGTGCATGCTTTTTACAGCTCATTTCTATGTGTCATAGTTATTCTCTGGGTTATTATATTAACTAAATACAATGTGGTTAAAATTTTTGTAAGAGATTAATTTGATTGCTATGGATTTTTACTATTTTTTATTCTAATAAAAAAATATTTGTAATCTTTGGATCATTTGTTTTTACATAGAAATTCTAAATGAAGTTCATTTTTGCTGTCATTCTATAGTTAGGTTATACCTTCTCCCTCTTTTATAATTAAGCAAATAGCTTAAGTAATGGTTGAAAGGGAACAATGAAATTTTATTTATAAAGACAATTCTTATTATATATCAGAACATTTTTTTAAAAATAGGGGTAGCAATAAATAGAGCTGTGAATGGAGAGTCTCTGTCTAGAATTTGGTCCTGGCTCTTCTGCATAATAGCCTTGTTATCTAGGGAAAATGACAATGTCTTAGTTTTCTACTGAGAATAGTACCTATAAAGCTTACTTCACATGACTGCTAAAGAATGAAATAATGTATATGAAAGCACTTTAGGGCGCCTGGGTGGCTCAGTTGGTTAAGTGTCTGCCTTCAGCTCAGGTCATGATCCCCAGGTCCTGGGATCGAGCCCCACTTTGGGCTCTGTGCTAAGCGGGGAGACTGCTTCTCCTCCTCCCTCTCCCCACCTCACTTGTGTTCTCTAAAAAAATATGTATTTTTTTAAAGAAGATTTGATTTATTTGAGAGAGAGCACAAGCGGGAGGAGGGGCAGAGGGAGAGAGAGAAGCAGGCTTCCCCCCTGAGCAGAGAGTTCAACTTGGAGCTCTATCCCAGGACCCAGGGATCACAACCCTAGCCAAAGGCAGATGCTTAACCGACTGAGCCACCCAAGTGCCCCAATAAATAAAATCTTAAGGGGCGCCTGAGTGGCTCAGTCGTTAAGCGTCTGCCTTTGGCTCAGGTCATGATCCCAGGGTCCTGGGATCGAGCCCTGCATTGGGCTCCCCGCTCGGTGGGAAACCTGCTTCTCCCTCTCACACCCCCCCCACTTGTGTTCCCCCTCTCTCTCTCTCTCTGCCAAATAAATAAAATCTTAAAAGAAGGAATGAATGAATGAATAAAATCTTTAAAAAAAGAAAGCACTTTAAAAATAGAAAACATTGTAAAACTATAAAATGGTGCTATTATTACATATTTTGCTAAAGAGCTCAAATTTTATAAGATCCTTATAGAGCTGCCTGCCACTTTCTCATGTTGTGGTGTGTTCTTTGGAAGGAAAAAAAAACATAAGATTAGTATATAGTAAGTGAGTGGTTGTGTTGGTGACAGTTTTCAAAGCTATTCAGGTAAGCAGACAAATAAATGTATTTAAGAAGGAAGGATTTTGCTACAGAAGCATCACTAAGCAGGGTTTTAACCAGTATCTAGGAAGAAGGATCAAATAAAAAGCTAGAAAAGGATATAGAAAAATAAATTCTGTTAAAAGACTTTTAACTCAAAAAGGTTGTCCCAGATGTTGGAATTTAATAATGTCAGGTGTTGCTTGCATTAAGCCTTATTTTTGGAATTTGAGTCTGTTATTTTTCCACTTTAATCTGCTATATTCTGTCTGGATATAGACTCTCTCACCAGAGTGTACCTTCATAGAAAGCTCTTATGTTTCAGTTTGTGAGGTAGTTGAGGCCTAACTGTAATTCAGACAGAGCCTATAGAAAATAGATGGATCTAGATGGTTTAAGAGATAAGATAGGTAGGGTATGGGAGATAAGGAACAGCAAGATCTATCTATGAAGAATAGCTTGAGCAGCTTGGTAAAATGAGGAACGTTTGAGGTGGTGGTGATGTGTGGAAAAGAGTAAGAGTTTTGGTTTTTCAGTTTCCATAAGACTTAATCTACTTGTAGAGATGTGTAGCACGCAACGTAGTATCAGTGTTTAAACGTGTATTTTGGAGTCCAGAGACCAGTTTCACCATTTACTTAGCTGTGTGACCTTGAGCAGGTTATTTTACCTTAAGTCTTTGTTTTCTCATTATTGAGACAATCATAACCCCTCAGACTTAATATAAAAATTAAAGATAATAAAATGTAGTACCTGGCACATAGTACCAAATAAATTTTAGTTATTAATGTATGTGAATCTTGACAGTAAAATCTTGCACTCAAATATGTGGGATAGGATGAAAAGATAACCGTTAAATAGATTATCTTCATTTGATATAAGATGTAGATATATTTTTAAAATTTGTATTCATTTTGCATGGCGTATTTTACAACACATTTTCTTATACTTTAGGTATTAATCCAAAATATCTATCATTTTTGTACAATCTTTTAAAAATATGATTTATTAATTTCTATAGCTCTTTTTTTGACAATGACAAGTATGACTTGCTCCAAGCCATCTTTTGTGATTTGGGAAGAAGACTATTTACATTTGGTACATTTAGGTGAGTGGTAGCAGAAAAAGCTTGACCTGAAGGGCCTGTATCCTTCAGCCACAGTAGAGTGCAAGAAGAGCTCTAAAACTGCGTATTCTGCTCGGTTCTGAGGCAGAAGGAAGAGAATTGTAGTTGAAAGCAGTAGGAGGTGGAGTGGAATGGGATGTACACAGGACAGTCTGAGGCTAGGTGTGGGAGGAAGGACAAGTTATATCACCAGAGACTCTTACCAAGTTCAGTCTTTACCTACACTCAGGTCCCTGAAACATGAACCTCCCTTCATCACTTTTCTCTCTAGTTCTGTTGGATTCTTCTCCCATTGCAAGAGAAAGACTTAGCACATCAGGTTAAACTGTGAATAAGTTTTCCTATAGGCTTATTCATTGTTAGATGCAGTGGTTAGGTTCTAATACAGTACTATTCATTTGATAAGTTACTGATAAAAGTTTTTTGAGCTAACTTAGGGGACTATAAGCACCTTTTATAAAATTATCTATTGGGGAAAATAGGTAACAATCTGATAAATTTTGTAATAAAATTAGTACAGCCTATAAACTCATCCTTATGGTAATCAAGTATTTTATATTTTTTTAATATGGAAAATAAGTGTTATATGTCCTTTCTAGAAGAAAACCTGAATGTCTTCAAATTATTGCACGTTACTGGGTTTTTTTCCAAGCTTAAATAATCTTAAATCCTTTTTCTCTTGTAGCATCTTAAACTTCTGCTGTTTAGAATTAGTACATAGTTAATTTGTCTGGTCATGTTGAGAGCCTGAATGACTCAGATCCCTACTGGAGAGAAATATGCGTAATTGAGGAAAAATCATCGGTCCTCATATAACACTCTTACATCCTTTCGTAGTGCTGCCTCACTGCTCTAAGTTTAGATGCATTCATGCTTAACTGCCAGATCCATGCAGGAACTATAGGTGTGTTTAGATGAGAGATCAGTTATTGTAATGTAATATCTTAGAGAATTGAGAAGTAACTGTCTCATACTAGCTAACTGTCTAAAAATGACTATAGATAAAAAATACTTTAAAAGTCATTTTGAAATATATACTGTGTAAAACACCTCAATAATTTGGTGTAGCCAAAACAGTTGTCCAAATAATCTGAAAATACTAAACTCGTTTACAAAATTGGAGAAGGGAAAAAAACCTGAATAATCTTGTCATTTTAACAGCCATTATAGTTCTGATATGTTTATTGTTCTTTATCAGATACACATTTTAAACATTCACTCTTTTAACAAATAGTTATTGAGTGCTTATTTTGTCACGCCCTGCCCTTAGGCACTTGAGGATATAGCAGTTACGGTCTCTGCACTCTGTGGAACTTATATTCAACATAATAAGAAAAAATAATACTTAATGTGTCAGGAGGTAATACATATTGAGAAAGAATGAGGAGAGTAGAGAATTGCTATTTTACATAGAGTAGTTAGGGAAGACATTTCTGATAAGGTGACATTGAACCACCTAAAGGACGTGAGTGAAATATATGGAACTCTGGAGAAAAGAATTTCATGAGCAGAGAAAACTGAAAGTACACCAGCCCTGAGGCAAGAGCTTTCTTCTGTGTTAAGGGCCAGCAAAGAGGTCATTGATTATAGTGCACATACAATTTTGTATTTCTAATCATTACATTTATTAAATACAGATTCATTCTAAGTAACAGAAGCTTCATTAGGCCCCTCACTTAGGAAAGATGAGTAAAGTGTTATGGCAGAAAGAGGGCAAGAATAAGAGGTATGAGACCTAGTTAGGGGTGAAATGACCTGCACCATACAAAGTTTAGAATCAGAATCCTAAAGGACTGAAATTATGGGCATGAGTTAGGAATTTGCCAAAGGAAATTATGAAGAAAAAAAAAAGAAACCGTATTCATCCGGTAATAAAGTTTTGCCTGTGACTCTGAGACCTTGGACCTCAGTTTCCTCACATACAGTGAGACTTAGACTAGATGTCACTAAGAGTTTCTCTTAATAACTTTTAAAAGCTCGTTCTTGCAGCAAACAAAATGGAGGACAGCTCCCCATACCTTAACTAACTTGCTTTTAATTTACCTTTTAAAGAATTTGAATGTAGGTGCTTTTGTTCATGCCATGTGTTGTTTTCTGACTTGTTGGCTCCAGGCATGTTTTGTCCTAAAACCTGATCACGCTTCCGTAAACTGAGCAATGTATCTGAAAGAATAGCTAAAATTTATCTATAAGAATACAAAGGATAGCAGTGTTCTACTGACACTGTATATTGTGTTACCTACTGAGAGGGAGTATATACTTGCTAAGAGGGTATGCAGTTTGAAACAAACCAAAAAAGCCAAAAGCCCTTAATTGAGCTACAGATAGATTTTATCCCTGTTGTTACTAAGATGGTATCCAAAACTTTGCAGTTCCTAAATTTAGGAAGAAGAATGCTAGCTTTAAGTCTGTTCTAGTGTGAACAGGCAGAAAAGGCAGGAAACCAGGTATTGTACTTCCAAAAAATATACTCACTTGAGAAATTTAAATATTGGATCATTTTAAATAGGCAACATAAACATTACTTGTATCCCTAGGGATCTGGGCTTTGTCCATGTATTCTCTATATTTTGAAAGGAAACCAGACAGGAGAACCTTTTCTCTGTTGGACGTGGTGGTTGTTTTTTTTTTTTTTTTTTTTTAAAGTCCTATGAAGCAGAGAGTCTTATTTCTTGATGTTGTTGTTAACAGTCTTCTAGATTAAAATGTTTAAAGGCTGTCTGGGTTTTTTTTTAATATAAACAGTCCCAACTTTTAAGAATATGTGTTCTTGACATCCTCTTTTCCTTATCTTCAGCTGAAAAAAGTCCCAGCCTGAACCCTTTGGACGTGGAGAATATGACTTTTTGTAACAGAACATCCTTGTCTTATGCATATTTATTTTATTCTGGTTAAAAACTTCATCCGTACTCTATTTTCACCACCCATAGACATAAGCTTTTTTAAAAATCTAAACTAGAAAATGCAATTAGCCAGAAAAATCTCCATTCCTCAAGCATAGTTAGGAATCCACTCTGTCCATGGCAGTTAGACTCCACATGTGTTTCTTACTCGGTCATTTGTTACTGTTTTCCTGAAGCACTTGGAAAAGAATTCTGAAACTTGTTATTAGGCTTAGCAGAAAAGAGGTACAGTTGATCAGTGATATATACCAAGATTGCAGAAAAGACCATAGCAAATCATATGCCACCTTCATTTTGTTGATTATTTACTTTAATAAGCTTTTTAAACTTTTTAAAGATTGTGAAATATTTTACTCTTAAAATATATACAAATAATACAGCAAGCACCTGTGTACTGAGGACCCAGATTTATTAAATCTTTACATTTTGCTTTGACTCGGGTTGTTTTTTAAAAAAATAAAACATAAGGGTGCCTGGGTGGTACAGTCGGTTAAGCGTCTGACTCTTAGTTTTGACTCTGAGTTTGGGCTCAAGTCTCAGGGTCGTGAGATCGAGCCCTACGTCGGGCTCCACGCTCCGCACAGAGTCTGCTTGGGAGTCTCTCTTCTTCTCCCTCTACTCCTTCCTCTTGTGCTTGTTCTCTCTCTGAAATAAATCTTTAATTTAATAAAACATTAAAGGTGAAGAATAAATTCTCAAAAGATTTCAGGTCCTATTTAATGATCCGGTTATATTGTAATAATAATTTAATATTTCGAAATCCAGTGAAACAATGTAATCTGTAAGAATCTTTGGACTTTGAGTAAGTAACTTGATTTGTACAATAAAGTCTAAATTTTACCCCTTTTCAAAGGTCTAGCTATAAAAATCGGTAAAATGTAGATCCCCAAGTAAAAAAAAGGGGGTGTGAATTTAGAAGGATATAATCTAACCCTCCTATTTGCAGATTTAAAAAATTCTTAGTTGGGGTGCTTGCCAAATATTACATAGCTTTACTTGCTAGGACAAAAACCTAGGTCTGAAAAATATGACCAAGTAGTAAAATGCTACCTTAATTTTCTTTGTTCTATAGGCAGACTTCTACTGACTGGTAAATTTTACTGAATTCTTAATTACATAGGGGCAGGGGGAGTGGGGTGAGGGTGCACAATGAAGATATAAAAGAAGTGAACCTAGCCTCTTAAGAGCTTACAACAGAGACATAACCAAGTCTTATGTAACTGCTAATCAACTCTTAACACTAATGACAGTAATAAGCCCACCTGTAGCTACTTTCTTGAATCTCAACCTCCTTTAATCAGATTGCTGACCTTCATATTCCTTAATCCAGTCAGCAGTAGTGCTTTTCTCAGAACACCTTAGATAACTGTCCCAGAAAATTTGGATTAAGGAATATGAAGGTCATTTTGCAGTTTGGAGCACTTTGCAGGATAGGACGGCCTAGGGAAGATGCTAAAGTAGAAGATTGAGTTAACAAGAGCAGACCAAAGGGGAAGTGCTAGCAGTGAGAAGGACAGCGAAGGAAAGTGTTAACATCAAGTGTTTCAGATTTCTGCCTAGGGGCACCTGGGTTGCTCAGCCGGTTAAGCATCTGACTCTTGTGGCTCAGGTCATGAGCTCTGAGTCATGAGTTTGGGGTCATGGAATCAAGCCCTGCGTCAGGCTTCGTGCTCAGCTTGGAGTGTGCTTGAAATTCTCTCTCCCTCTCCCGTTTGTGCACGCTCTTGCTCTCTTCTCTCTCTCTCAAATAAATAAATAAATAAATAAATAAATATTTCTGCCTGGTGTTCACTCTTTCCAAAGATAATAGAACAGAAACATCTTCTTTTGTACTCTCTGATTTCCTACTATTGGGGTCTAAAGCTCAGGCTTCTATTTGGATTATAAGTAAGCTGTATTGTCAGGTAACTGGACTTCTGAGGACCTTACTACTGTCTGAATAGTACTATCCAATAGAATATATAATGTGTAATACATGTGTCATTTAAAATGTTCTAATAGCCACATTTTAAAAAGTAAAAAGACACAGGTAAGATTAAGTTTAATATATTTAGCCCAGTATATCCAGAGTATCATTTCAATGTGTGATCAGTCATTGACATATTTTACTTTTTTTCATACTAAGACTTAAAAATCTGTATTGTACAATTACAGCATATCTCAGTTCAGACTAGCCACATTCTAAATGTTCAGAACCAGTGGCTATTGTTTTGGATGCTGCAGGTCTAGAACACAGTTTGAGAATAAAAATGTTTCACAAGTTCTAAATCATAAAATTTTGGAACACAGTCTAAAAACTCATTTGATCTCTTTGAGCCTTGGTTTCCCCTTCTCTACAGGTAGGGGGTTGGACTAGGTGAACTCTTAAATTTCTATGAGTTCCCACATTGTATGTGTCTAGAGAAACAAACTAATGGTATTTTGGGATTGATTATAGTATTTTTATCAATAGTATCCCACAGAATTTCTTTTTTTATAATTAAGCTATCATTGATCAGATTCAATTAAGAATATTTAGGGGCACTTGGGTGGCTCAGTCGATTAAGTTTCCAACTCTTGATTCTGGCTCAGGTCATGATCTCAGGGTTGTGACCACGCTGGGCATGAAGCCTGCTTGAGATTCTCCTTCTCTCTCTGCCCCTCCCCCTCCGTCCCTCCCTGTCTTAGAACTTTTTTTTTTTTATTTGACATAAACTTGTAAGTGGTAAAGCTGGAATTCAAACCAAGGTCTGTCTTTATCACAAATCTTGTATTCTCTCCACTATACTGTATAGCCTACCACTTAGTCGAAGGAATTTTTACAGTGCCAAGTAAGAAATAAAATGTTGAGATTAATTACATTTCACTAAAAAGCAGCTTTATTATTGAATACTGAAAAGCTCTAAACTGTGTTTACTAATTATCATGAAATAGTTTAGTAATTTCTTTTCCTCAGATTGTTTTTCTTGACCACCAGAAAATATAACATCTCATAATTTTCTTTGACTGGTCTCATGGCCCATCCCTTCTTGACTTTTCATGGTACTGTAGTTTTACAGTGAGAACAGCCAGAAAGTAGCTTTGGGACAAAACAGACAAATGGACTGTTAAGTCCTTTGTCTGTAAGGTCAAGAAGTCTGACAGTCTCAAGAACAAGTTTGCAGTGAGAATCTATACTCAACAATGGTTGAGGAGAAAAGAGACTCTTTTTTACCTGATTCCCAAGGTAAAGACTGTACTCTTAAAAAACAAAGAAAAGTCTCAGACTGCTGTATGCAGGCCAGAAGTGTGTTTTCATGTGGTATTTTCCCTTTTTTTCCCCACAAGGATTAAATATTTAAGAATTGGGAGATATAACAATAAACTTTAGATTTCTCATTTCTCTTGAAAAAAAAAAAAGGGAATATCTAGCAACACTAGGCCCACACGTTTCATGGAGTTAACTAGCTACTGCCTCCCTGACATGAGCATGGAGTGTGCCAGTGGTCCCAGAGTCCCAGTTAATTATCCTGTATTCTCTCCCTGCTCTCATTTTGGATTTTCTGTGTGCACCAGTAGATAGTCAATTTGTGGCCCATTTTAAAGTGTACATGATAGGGGCTCCTGGATGGCTCAGTCAGTGAAGCATCTGCCTTAGGCTCAGGTCATGTAGGGTCCCTTGCTCAGTGGGAAGCCTGCTTCTCCCTCTCCCTCTGCCCCCCACTCATGTGCTCTTTTTTGCCCTGCTCTCTTTCTCAAATAAATAAAATCTTTTTAAAAAGTCTACATGATAGAATTCTAGCTTATTTGCCTATACATACTGTTCTATGGACAGTCGATTTAAAGCTTATGAAGAGATATTATAGTGTGTTAAATCAGGTATTATAAGCAGTTCCTAGACAGGGTTCAGAATGGTACAAATTCTTCTCAAAGGGAAGGGAATAAATACTTGTTGAGGACCTCATATTATCCCTTACAGTGTAATGTCTTATTTAGTGAATCATAATTGCAGGTGGTAAGTAGTAGTACTATTTTGTGTATTAGGAAAATGAGGCCAGAGTCATACAGCTAGTCAGCAATAAAGCTGGAATGCAGATCTTGATCAGTTTTTTCCCAAAGCTCATGTTCTTTCCACTATGATATATTGCCTTCCTCAATCTCAGGAATTGTTATAGGTTCCTAGATTACATATTTGGCCCTTAACATATATACTGCCAGTTTCCAGACAACGTTTTCATCCTGACATGCATTGCCATTTTTATATTGGAAAAGTTGACAAGCACTAGATAGTTTCTTTGCTTTTACTTAGTTGCTTGTGCTGCTAAGGAGAAAGGAATAGTTGATAAAGGATAATTGACAGGGAGCAATATGGTCTTCTGAGCTGTCTCTATTAGCAAAGGAGAACTTTTGTTTTCTTTGATACCAGTATTCCTAAACCCATTCCCTTGGCTGGACATCTGATCTCTAAGTGGTGGAGACATCTGCTATAATAGTTTTATTTTTTCATCCAGAAAGCATTTATGATATATGCCTCTGATCAAAGATCCTGGGGGGAAATTCCAAAGGGCAGGATATCTGCCTCTAAGAATTTATATATATGTTTTTTAAAGATTTTATTTTTAAGTAATCTCTACACCTAATGTGGGGCTCGAATTTACAACCCCAAGATCAAGAGTCACATGTTCTACTGACTAAGCCAGCCAGAGACCCCAAGCATTTATATTCTTTAAAAAAAAAAATGAGGGAAATTATATAACAAATTGATACCTATAAGAAAGTGAACTATACAAAAAAGGACAAGGAGATGCTGATAAAGATGATTGCAGACGAGAAATAGTTGCAACTGGTAATCATTTAGTTCTCAAGTCCAGCAATGCTAAAAATCATCAGGAAGCAGAGCCCACTCTTAGATCCAGAAGTAATAAAGACCTATATCATGTGGTGTTGAAAACTGTGGTGTGGGAGGTCTTAGCCTGTTCTTAGATCTAACCATGAGGCCAAGCACAAGTGAGTAATAATAATAAAAATAACTTGAACTTCTCACCCATAACAAGCACAAATACTTGCAGACGTTCATCAAGTAATTTATCTTTCCTTCTTCCATGGTTCTCATTATATAAACTATTGAATTATGTATTCTCCTTTGTAGCTTAGGTCATTATTAGAGGTCCTAGAGTTGTATCAGCCTCTGGTTGATGATCACATTTTCAGTCTGTGTCTGCTGTTTTTTCCTATCATGCCAAACAAGTTGGTAAGTGCTTGACACATGCTATGCTTTTGTACTTAGTCCCTTATTTTTTCCTTCCTGTTTAGGTTTTCTTGTGGCCATTTCACCATCACCGTCACCATCTACTAAACTTATCTATATGTAGGTCATTAGGATGCTGAGGCCGAGGATGGGTGTTGTTGTTTGGTTTTTGTTTTCAAGAAACAATCTCATCTGCTTAGTGAAGTTTTGTTTCCTTTTGTAAAAGATACGCAATAAATATTGATTTGATTCTAGACTTGTCTTTAACATCTTTAGTTTTAGATTGTTGCAGATCTTATAGGCAACTATTGCTTTAAGTAAATAAAAGATGTCTTAGAACCTATACTGCTAATTAGGAAACTATTTCCTAGCACTGTCTTAAAAATGTTAGTGTTTTGTAACTGAATTGAATTGTTTAGACCCAGCCCCGATCGCTGGGACAGTCATGAAGTGAGGGAAGTTGGTCTTCTTTCCCCTCCAGCTGTAATTGTATATGTGGCAGAGCTCTTGTCCTCTCTCCGCATCCTGACTTATGATGCTCTATGACTCCTCTCCTCATGGTGTAGTCTCAGGCCATGTTTTTTGTATGTCTCATTAAACATCTGTAGGTTGGGGCGACTGGGTGGCTCAGTCGGTGAAGCGTCTGCCTTCAGCTCAGGTCATGATCCCAGCATTCCGGGATTGAGTCCTGCATTGGGCTCCCTGCTCCGTGGGGAGCCTGCTTCTCCCTCTGCCCGTCCCCCAACTCGTGCTTGCTCATGTGCTCATTTATCTCTTTCTCTCTCAAAAAATAAATAAAATCTTAAAAAAAAAAATTAGTAGGTTGATCAAGTAGTATGGTAGACATGGTTGTTGTCTGCCCTGATAATCTCTTTATTTTCAACTATCAGAAAAACTTTCATCCTAGTTTTTTTTCCATTTCTCTACCTCAGCTTTCTTGGCCTTCTTGTTTAGTTTAGTTTAATGTGAAAATAGTTATTCTCATTTAAGGAAATGATGAGTAGTTTTTTCCTACAATGTTTTAGACAAGGTCTTTATATAAAAATAATTATGCATAACGAATAAAACTCTGAACTAGCTATTTTTTGTCTTGTTCTTACTATATCACCTTAATAATCCACTTTTCTATGATTATTCAGAAAATTGACTTAACTTTTGTCTTGTGTTTTAACAGAAGGAGAATATGTTAAAATGTTTATGCGAGGTCGGCCAATTACAATGTTCATTCCTTCTGATGTTGAAAACTATGATGACATCAGAACAGAACTGCCTCCTGAGAAGCTGAAACTGGAGTGGGTGTATCCTTCTCTACTGTGACAGCAAATTTGTTTGCTTTGTCTTTAGTTTAAGAAAAATTCATTTACCTAACCTCTATCAAAAATGTCTTTATACACACAAAAAAATAAACGTAATAAACATTGTAACCACTTGAGAAAGTAAAGAGATCTTACCTCTCATCCTTCACATATTACATATATTTGGTATTAGCAATTTAAAACCACCCAAATTAATATCTTTGAATAGGGCAAGTGGTATTGTATGAACATTGTGGCAGCTACTTACAGTGTGGTAGGGAAGGCGTTAGGCTGAAATGGGAAGACTAGTGTTTGAGTCTCAGCTCTGCCACCCCCAATGAACCTTACTTCCCTTATAAAAAGAGGTTAATAACTCCTACTTTACTGAGCTATTGTAAGAATTAAATAAGGAAACATCAGTTAAGCATTTTGTAACTTGTGAAATGATATAAATTATTTTAAGAGCTCAAATTAACAAGATTGGTCCTAATTCCAGAATTAACTTCTCAGCCAGACTTTGTAAAAAAAATGACTACATAAAGGAGCTCCCTTCATTTCACTTAGAAATTTTTCTCTTAGAACCTTTGAGAAACTACATGAAGCAGAATGGAGCTAGTAGTTTGAACTCAGCTTTCTGCCTCCATTCTCCTATAAGCTCTTTCCCCTACCCTTCCATTCATTCCCTCATTTCTGCAGAAATTAGCTTGGGAAAACTCACCAATCCTATAATTCTATACAACTCTTTAATAAACAGTCTGCCTACCAAACTGTGCCTGGCTATCTTACTCATTATTTAGGTCAAGCATAAGTGTCATTTTCTCAGCTCTTCTTTTGATCCCTCTCTTCACTTTCTCTCCATTTACATTAGGCGTTCCTTCTGTGCTTTCTCCTAGGATGCTGTTACTTTTTCCACAGTTTCTAATGATGTATTTGGTGTTTGTTTTTGTCATCTTTGCCAGAGCATAAGCTTCAGGGACACAGGCCTCTGTTTTGTTCAGAACTGTATGTTCAGCCTGTGCCTGCCACATGTTAGGAACTCAATATGTATTTGGGGAATGAGGAACCTAAGATTTATGCACATTAAAAACTCAGGATTGCACCCTGGATAGTGGCAGGACTTCAGTTTCCTAGTTTTGATGCATTCCTGTTTTCTTTATACCTTCCTCATTCCCTTAGGTATCCATGAAAAACTTGTTAGTTTACACCTTAAAAATTGTGTTATTTAAAAACCTTGACTTTTGTGTTTAAGATACGGTTATCGAGGAAAGGACTGTCGCGCTAATGTTTACCTTCTTCCTACCGGAGAAATAGTGTATTTCATAGCATCAGTAGTAGTACTATTTAATTATGAGGAGAGAACTCAGAGACACTACCTGGGTCACACAGATTGTGTGAAATGGTTGGTATCATTGAACACTTTTTTTTTCTTTGTCATTTTTGCTCTTCTTTTTAATTTGGGTTTTTTCAGAAATGGTTTCTTGTGGAGAGCTCTCAGATGTTAAGGATATTATGGTCATTCTGTAGAATATATTTTAAAAAGTGGCATTTTAATATGGGGTAGTTCTAGTGTAACTTTTAAAGCATTTTTATTTCTTCTGACAATTTAATTGATAATCTTCTGGAAAGTAATGAGCCATACATACTAAGAACAAAATATTTTGAGCTTACCCCTTGGTTGCAAGATGTAGACAAGAGTCTAGATATAGGCAGGAAAGACATCTTTTTAAAAATTTTGCTCATCACTCAGGTTTAACATGAGAAATGTGGGCACATATGCTGCCCTATTTTCATTTTTTACTTAAGAATTTCTTGCCCCAAGTTTGACTTAGAAGATTTCAGCATGAAGAACTAATTAAAAGTTTGTGGAGGTGCTATGTGTGAGGATGTTCACTGTGTTCCTTTGTAGAAAAGCAGAACTATTAGAAGAGCTGTTCAGTCAATAATATGCAGTAATTGCTATTTTATATAGCAAACAGGGAAAATGCTGACATTGTCATAGATGACATTTGCACAGTGCAATACCACATCTTCAGTATGATAAAACCATCTGACTATGCATGCGCATGTGCAGGACTAGAAAGGAACTTGAACAGATGAAGACAGTTTAACTTATCCTATCACAGTTGTGAATTTGGTGTTCCATTAATTTGTCTATTTTAGTTTAGCAAAGAAAGAAAAAGTATGGCCAAAACTTAGATGCTTGATGTTTGTTTGATTTGCTAAAGAAAATAAAGCAGATAAGTCCCGAGAATTTTTTAATGATAAAAAACTGAAAAATGTTTGACAGATGTTGTTACTGAGGCATATTTCAGCTGTTTCACATGTTTCCCATATTTAAAATTGTTGTTAATACTGTTTTTTAGCCTTGCTATACATCCTGACAAAATTAGGATTGCAACTGGACAGATAGCTGGAGTGGATAAAGATGGAAGGGTGAGTGGCATAGTGTTCTGCATGCTGTACCAATGACATTGCCATCAGAATGGAATCGATTGTAATTTTAACCATGGCTTGTTTATTTTATTCTTTTAAATGGCAACTAAGGGATTTTTAGTATAAGCAGGGAAAAAATATAGCAGAATGTAAGAACATTCCAGAAAACAAAAGAGAATCATACTACTTAAATATTTTTCTCTAAAAATAAATGTTCTCCCTAAGGAAACTATTTACTTGTAAAATTGGGAGGACTCATAAGCTTGTTACCTTTTTTTTTTTAACATAACATATCAGTGTTTGCCAGAAGATACTACAGTTTCACTACATTGATGGACCTCTTGATTTTATATATGACTAGAACTGATAACACTTTAAAATTTTCAGTTCCTACTCAATATTATTAACTTGGTTTACCTAATAAATCCCTTACTTGTAAGGATCAACAGTATTATTGATGACTGATTAACATGTGTCTGATTGTACCCATGACATTCTCTGGCTTGAGTTTATTTAAAGAAAAGTAGTTGGAATGGTTATATTGGATGACTTCTAAGGCCCCTAACAGTTTCAAATTCTATCTAAGAACTGTTTAGCAATTTATTGGACACTGATTAGAAAAAAAAAGTATTATTTTCCCAGGAATGAAGGTAATGTTAAAAGCAGAGTATCCAGAGCAAATTTGCCTGGGTTAGAATTCTAACTCTGCCTTTTAATGACTGCATAACTTGGGGCAAGTTATTCAAATCTCTATATCTCTGTTTCCTCATCTGTTAAATGGTGATTATTATAGTACATAGTTCATGGGATTATGAGGATTAAATTAATTAATACCTGTACTTAGAATAGAATATGACATAGTAAATACTAAATCATTTGCAGCTACTATTATTATCACTTGTTGTTTTCCTGTTTTCGTAGTATGAGAAGAAAATACCTACTCAAGAATCTTTGGAGTCATGTCTAATGTAGTAGCTATTTTATATTAGATGTTTATCCATCCCCACTGCTTTTTAAATATGGCAGACAGTTCTGTGTGGTAACAGTATTTATTTGCATCCACCTGAATACCAGTTAGTCTTGCTAGCTTGTGTTTTTCCCCTTGTTTTTGCAGCCCCTGCAACCCCATGTCAGAGTGTGGGATTCAGTTAGTTTATCCACGCTGCAGATTATTGGACTTGGGACCTTTGAGCGTGGAGTAGGATGCCTGGATTTTTCAAAAGCAGTAAGTAACAATTTTTAAAGAAGTGAGCAAGCTGCATAAAGAAACAGAAAAGAAGATAAGCTCAGTTGTGTGTGTGTGTGTGTGTGTTCATAGAAAGTGCTAGCTCTCAATTGTTAGCTATTGCTTAGCAATGGACAGCATTTTAACCTAGGTACTAAAGTACTTTGGTTTAAATGGGATACAGGTTTTTATACCTAATTATACTTTTGTTCTGAATCCTATTATGAAATAGGATTCCTGTAGTAGCAGGAAATGGTTAGAGGAATATATAGATAGCATGGTATAATTGAAATAAGCAGTAGGATGTGCTTTTTTGCTTCAGCTTGAATCATGGAAACCTATTTTATTTAGAAAATTCACAGACCTGAAAGTTGGCCAGTTCTGCACAAATATTGACTTTTCTTGATGTCATGTTGGAACAAATGAAATAATCAGACCTTTGTGGGGTGCGTGGGTGGCTCAGTTGGTTGAGCGACTGCCTTCGGCTCAGGTCATGATCCTGGAGTCCGGGGATCGAGTCCTGCAACAGGCTCCCTGCTCGGCAGGGAGTCTGCTTCTCCCTCGGACCCTCCCCCCTCTCATGCTCTCTCATTCTCTCTCTCTCTCAAATAAATAAAATCTTAAAAAAAAAAGCCCAGACCTTTGTACTTACTAAAATCATGAATTATCTTGGTTCTGAATTGGTGACAACATGAGTTTAAAATTCAGTATCTAGCAATCTTATCTAAACTTTGAGGCTTTATTCTGAGGGGAAAATAAAACAAGGATATTACCCATTGAAACATTCTATTTTTTCTTGAATTATATACAATTATTATAGAGTATACAGGAGATCTACATTTTAGGATCCATGATTTTAAATTTCAAATACAAACACCCCTCCAGATTTTAGTGGGGCTCACTCATACTTTAGAATATATGTATATATTCAGGGGCGCCTGGGTGGCTCAGTAGTTAAGTGTCTGCGTTTGGCTCAGGTCATGATCCCAGGATCCTGGGATCGAGCCCCACATCGGGCTCCCTACTCAGCGGGAAGCCTGCTTCTCCCTCTCCCATTGCCCCTGCTTGTGTTCCGCTCTCGCTCTCTCTGTCAAATAAATAAATAAAATCTTTAAAAAAAAGTAGAATATATGTATGTGTTCATATTACCTCTTCAGTTCCTAGCTATCAGCAGGTTTATTATGGATTATGGGAGTTTTGTGGGACATGGAGGTGTAAGGGACATTTTTAGAACTGAAAGATAAATTTGGGTAGACATAGGAACTTTGCTAGCTTTGAAGGTACTGAATGTCCAGAGGTCCAGTGAGACAAGAATTGTGAGAAAGGCATTTACAAAAGGTGGTGAGTGGACAGAAGGTTTTTCACTACCTTTCTTACCCTTAAATTTCTGTAGCAGGAACTGTTGTCATCTTGTTGATACCATTGTTACAGTGTGAAGACTCTCCTGGATTGCCTCACTCTAACTTTTCCTAGTTTAGGTAATTGTTTTACTATAGGCTAAAAAATGATAAAGAGAAGAGAGTAATAAGCTCTCCCCTTCCTTAGTACCTCTTTTCACCACAGTATTTCTTTCTCCCATATATGTCATTAGGCATATACTGCAAATGATACTGGAAAACAGATTTTTAGTATTTTTTTTCTTAGACTGGGAGACTTAAATTATGTGAATGAAAATGGTTTCAGAAAAATAGAAAAGAGGGTTGCCTGGGTGGCTCAGTTAAGTGTTTGACTCTTAATTCAGCTCAGATCATGATCTCAGGACCGTGAGATCAGGCCCTGCGTCAGGCTCCACACCTGAGTGGTGAATCTGCTTGAGATTCTCTCTCTCCATTTCCCTTGGCCCTTCCCTATCCATGTTTACTTTCTCTCTCTCAAATAAATCTTTTAAAAAATTTTTTTAAAGGAAAATAGAAAATTTGTTTTATTTATCTCATTTATCCATGTTAAGGTAAGTCAGGTATATCATGGAAAACTATATTGCTATCTGAATAACAGAAGTAACTAGATAGCAAGTGGAAATTAACCTGGGGGGAAAGAATTAAAAATAGAAAATATTTTTAAATGAATCTTCATTATATTTCTGAAGAAAATACAGTCAGGAAAATAGGATAATCATTTTCTTTCAAGGAGCTGTGAGTTTAAAGGATTTGGGATTATCTTTTTTTTTTTTTTAAGATTTTATTTATTTATTTGACAGAGAGAGACACAGCGAGAGAGGGAACACAAGCAGGGGGAGCGGGAGAGGGAGAAGCAGGCTTCCGGCCAAGCAGGGAGTCCAATGTGGGGCTCGATCCCAGGATCCTGGGATCATGACCTGAGCCGAAGGCAGATGCTTAACAACTGAGCCACCCAGGCGCCCCAAGGATTTGGGATTATCTTAATGTTGGCAGTTTTAATAATATGGTATTTCTTCTTAGAAAGTCAACTTTAACTGCAAATTTTTAAATGCCTTTAATTGATTTTTCTTTAGGATTCAGGTGTTCATTTATGTGTTATTGATGACTCCAATGAGCATATGCTTACTGTGTGGGATTGGCAGAAAAAATCAAAAGGAGCAGAAATAAAGGTAAATCAAAAGAAGTTTTAATTATTATTTTTCAGAATACATTATTTGTTTTGCAGATCCTTGGAAGTATATTGCGTATCCTTAAGTTGCAAGAGCATACCAACTGGCCATATTCATTAGATTTATTGATTTGCCATTATTCTTATGATATTGAGAATACCTACCATTTATTTTTTTTAAACAACACCTATTTATAGTCTGTAATTTCTGTGATAGTATCTGTAGATCCTGAGGTCAATTCTTAAAGTATTCTTAAGATAACATAGTCAAGCACCTTCAGCCAAATTCCAGTGATATTTCAGACACATTGTGCTACTGAAATGCCAAAGTGGATGGTTATCTCATCTCAAAATTAAATCTGAATACTCTACCTGGTTTCTTCTTTAACAAAATTTGTTACTTCATTCAATCTTTAAAGTTTAAAAATCTAAAGGAAAAATTCATTCTAGGAATATAACGGACATAACCAAAAAGCATATGTAATGATAAGTTTTTTGGTCTTAATTACATGTATGGGATTATTACATAAAATGCTACAGCATTTATAATTGTTGTAGAATAGGGTTGATTCCTTTGTGTGTATAACTTGTAAGAGAAGAATATAAGGTTAACATTGCAACTGTGTTCATATGGATGGCAATGGCCTCCCTCTGAAAGGCTTTCAGAGGGATTCAGAGTGACAGGATGACTATAAAAAGCCTGTGACATATTTGCTATACTCTTAAATAACATCACATTCCTCTTCAGTTGTGCGCACTCTCTCTCAGCAGTTTTGTTTGATATAAGCTTCAAGCTTTCAGCTTGTTGGTCAAAAAGAGATTCTTTTAAATAGTGTAAGTTAATCTTTTGAAAGAGTAGATTGATTGTACTTGAAAAGAATATGACGTGTCAGGAAACCTCAAACCTTGAAAAACATAAATGAGGATATAGATTGTCTTTCAGCCATCATTCAAAGTAATTTAACACTGAAACATGGGGACATTATACCAAAGTGAAATGGGTGAATTTTGATCCTTTGTAGTAAAGACTACCAGATGAAGTCTTGTGGTTTTCCTCCTTCTGACCACTCTTTGTTCTCCTTTCCAGGACCTTAAATGTTGGTATTCTTCAGTTATATCCCATGTCCTCCACTGGTATTGTGTGCTCTTATGGCCTTAGTTACTGTCTGCTCTGTCCCATATCAATTAACTCTAACCCAGATCTCTCTCTAGCACACCTATATTTCTTGTTGCCTGCTAGGCATCTTTATTTGAATGTCCTGTCCTGCAAGTCAAAATCAACATGTCCCATTCTGCAGTAGTCATCTTCCTCAGCCCTCAACCAGTTTCGCCTCCCACCATATTCCACCTACTTGCAAAAGCGAGAAACTCTTTTCCCCTTGCTTGTCACAATGAAGTTCCTTAAGCACTGTATCTCAGATGTCTGTATTAGAGTTCTTTCCAGTGCAAGTGACTGCAAAACAACTGAAAGATAAAGAGAATGTATTGATTCATGGTTAGGGAGAAAAAGAACACATCTAGAAAAGGTCAGAGGGGAATTTTGTCTCCGGAATGACTTGATTCAGGCACTGGATCACTGTTCTCTTCTCTCTCCTCCTTTTCCTGTATGTTGACCTTATTCTCTTCCACTGTAGGTGAGCTCTATTTCTGCTTAAGTCACAGAAATTTGGGGAGTTGGTACATACCTAGTTAATTTATATAAGTTTAAAATTTAGTAAGGCAACTTCAGAACCTTATTGACAGAAATTAAGAAGACCTAAATAAATGGAGGAATATACAATAATCATGGATAGAAGAAAATATTATAAAGATATTACTTCTCTGCATATTATTCTGTACTTTCAACATAGTCAAAATCCCAGCATGGTTTTCATGGAAGTTGACAAGCTGAGTATGTGTAGAAGTAAGAAGGGATAAGAGTAGACAAAGATAACAAGGTTTATGAGGGTGTGAAGTAACTGGAACTCTCATACACTGCTGTATGTTGAACATAGAAATTGGCACAGCCATTTTTGGAAAACTGTTCGACATTACCTTCTAAAGTTGAACATACAGATGTGCATACCCTCTACCGTCCTGTTCCACTCTTAGATATAAACCCAACAGAAGTATATCCATGTGTGGACCGAAAGACAACTAATCAAAAATAATGGTAGCCAAAAAAAGGAAGTTACCCAAATGCCAATCAGTAGGAGAATGGATAAATCAATAATGTGGTCTTTACATACAAAGGAATACAATACAACAGTGAGAATGAACAGTTTACAATATATGCACCAGTATGAAGTGAATCTCACAAATGTAGATAAAATGGGGTCAGACACAAAGGGGTACATTCTATATGATTCCAGTTAAATAAAACAAAGTAATCTATGCTGCTACAAATCAGGATCATGGTTACTTGAGCAGACGTAGGGGATAGTGTCTAGAAAAGGTATCTAAGTTATTTCTGGGATGTTAGAAATGTTCTTTTTCTTGTTCTAGATGCTGTACAGAAATGTGTTCAGTTTGTGAAAATTTATCAAGCTATGTACTTAGGATTTGAGTACTTTTCTGTATGTATAATAAAAACCGATAAAAATTAACATAAAATATCCTGGGGGCACCTGGGTGGCTCAGTCGGTTAAGTGTCTGCCTTCTGCTCAGGTCATGATCCCAGGGTCCTGGGATCGAGCTCTATATCAGGCTCTCTGCTCAGCGGGGAGCCTACTTCTCCCTCTCATCTCTGCCACCCCCGCCCCGCGCCTTGTGTTCTCTGACACTATCTATCTCTCTGTCAAATAAATAAAATCTTTCAAAAAAAAAAAAAGTAAAATATCCTGTAAGACTACACTTATACTCAAAGTGATTTAATTTCATAGGTTACTTCAAGTTATGTATTGAATGTCTTAACACTAGCATTATGGGTTTGTATACTGGAAGTATTTGTAGTTAGTTTTATAACCCTCAATCCATTTGGCATAAGATTCAACTGTCAAGTAGTTTGGATTTTTGTCCAAGTGAAAACGAGGGACTGTTCAGTTTTTAAAAGGTAGCATCAGGGTGCCTGGCTGATTCAGTTGGGAGAGCATGTGACTCTTGATCTCAGGGTCATGAGTTCAAGCCCCACATTGGGCATAAGATTACTTTAAAAAAAAAAGTCATCTCTAGAAGAGAGAGGACTAATTTTTGTTTTGTTATTAACATTATCTTTAAAATTTACTTTTGACTTGCTACGTATATATAATCATTATGGAGAATTACATAGCAAGAAAAGGTACTGCCCTTTTCCCTCATCTTATAACCTGAATTCTAGTTAAGGGGAAAAAGCATTCATATTAGATTGTTTGGGTTTTATATGTGTGCCTGTATAAGGCCCTCAAATTCAAATGTTAGTAGAAATGTAAAATTGGCAGAAATATTGGAGTCATAGGAAAATTTCTAAATTTAGATCAGTTTTTTCATTGTTCATTTTATTGGTATAAGAACATAAAACATAGGGGTTCTAGGTGGCTCAGTCGGTTAAGCATCTGACTTTTGATCTCAGCTCAGGTTTTGTTTTGTTTTTTTTTTGTTTGTTTTAAAGATATTTTATTTATTTATTCGAGAGAGAGAGAATGAGAGATAGCACGAGAGGGAAGAGTGTCAGAGGGAGAAGCAGACTCCCTGCCGAGCAGGGAGCCCGATGTGGGACTCGATCCCGGGACTCCAGGATCATGACCTGAGCCGAAGGCAGTCGCTTAACCAACTGAGCCACCCAGGCGCCCTCAGCTCAGGTTTTGATCTCAGGGTCGTGAGTTCGAGCCCTGCCCAACATGGAGCCTACTTTAAAAAACATAAAATGTACTATGTTTAACTCACTTTGTTCATAACATTATCATGTTGATTTGCAAAAAAGAAATGCTTTCATAGACATGAAGTTCTTACCTAAGTTAAAAAATGGACATTAATGGGGTACCTGGGTGGCTCAGTCAGTTAAGTGTTCGACTCTTGGTTTTTGCTCAGGTCATGATCTCATGGGTCATGGGATGGAGCCCCATGTTGGAGTCTGCTTGAAGATTCTATCCTCCTGCCCTTCCCCCCACCTGTGTGTGCACTTGTGCACTTTGTCTCTCTAAAATAAATAAATCTTTCTAAAAAACGGATATTAATATTCACCCTGCAAGTAAACAACAGCTAACAATAAAGAGCTGTACAAGCATGTATTTTTTACCTCACTGTCAAGTTTGAATAGGTGCTTTTACCATAAAACATTTGATAATTCAGTTGTGATTTACTGAATACATAGAAATATGCTGTTTTAAAAATATCCTCAATTCAGGGGGCGCCTGGGTGGCTCAGTCGTTAAGCGTCTGCCTTCGGCTCAGGTCATGATCCTAGGGTCCTGGGATCGAGCCCCACTTTGGGCTCCCTACTCCGCGGAAGCCTGCTTCTCCCTCTCCCACTCCCCCTGTTTGTGTTCCCTCTCTCGCTGTCTCTGTCAAATAAATAAAATCTTTAAAAAAATAAAATAAAATAAATAAAAATATCCTCAATTCAGTAATTTCAGTGAAAAAGCTGTATTTGTAATTCTTTTGTGACTCTCATGCCTTTTTCTTCCACAGTCTCACTCTAGTTCTTTTAAACTTAACTCCTGTCCTTCTAGGTTTTTTTTGAGGAAAGAGCATAAAACATCTTCATTTTTTGGTTTTTGGTTTTTTTCATTTCTGTAGGTATCAGTAGAGTGATCATTCTATATCTACTTTTTAAGCCCTCAGCCTGATGATGAATCTCTCAATCAGTAATATTTTCTTGGTCCATAGTACCAAGAAAGATAAGAGGTTTTTTTTTTCCATCAAAATGACAGTCTGTCTTTATGATAGAATGTACATGGCTCTTGCATTTGCTAGTTTTAGTGTACTTTCACCTGAATGTGTAAGAAATTAAAAGAATCTAAAACTAATTCATATGTCTTACTAGTGCAGTTATTATATGTAAATAGCATAAAAGATGATACAGTAGTATGAGGATATCAAATTTAAATCATTCTAAAAATCTATTAAAATTTTTCAGGAAAATTGATCTTTGAAGAAAAGGCATTTTCTCAAAATGTTTCCCAGTCTTTGATTGTCAGTAGCTATACTTGGTACTTATGGAGATAAGGATATACATTCATCTAAGGCTTTCTTTCTCTATCCACAGACAACAAATGAAGTTGTTTTGGCTGTGGAGTTCCATCCAACAGATGCAAATACCATAATAACATGTGGTAAATCTCATATCTTTTTCTGGACCTGGAGTGGCAATTCACTAACAAGAAAACAGGGAATTTTTGGGGTAAGGATCAGAATGTTATAACTTCATTATAAAACTTTTGATTTTTTAATTGTTGAGTAAACAAACATCATGCCAAAGGGAAAACTGAAAATTCTCTTTGTTTCATTGTAGAAATATGAAAAACCAAAATTTGTGCAGTGTTTAGCATTCTTGGGGAATGGAGATGTTCTTACTGGCGACTCAGGTGGAGTCATACTTATATGGAGCAAAACTACTGTAGAACCCACCCCTGGGAAAGGGCCTAAAGGTACAGTGTTCTCACATTAAAGTCCTCACTTTTTTTTTTTTTTTTTTTAGTCTTGAGGTCTTTTATTTTCTTTACATTTATCATGCCATGAATTCATAGGGAATGGGTTCCAGCAGTTCAGGCTCCTTTCCATTAGTTCTCACAAAGTGTGCTTCTCTGGGTGGGGCAGGCTGGCGCTTCAGTTGAACCCAAGTACCTTTCTCTTTGGCTTCCTTCTTTTTCTGATCATTTTCCTTCACACGCTTCAGGAAGCTGTCTCGGCTCTTTGAGTGTTTAATATGCTCAATGCGTACATTAATTCTCTTGGCAAGAATCTTGCCCTTAACTTGTTTGTTTACAACAATGCCAACAGCATGCTGAGTAACATTGTAGACTCTTCCAGTTTTGCCATGGTAACATTTGTGGGGCATTCCTTTTTGAACAGTGCCCATTCCCTTGATGTCCACAATATCACCTTTCTTATAGATTCGCATGTATGTGGCCAAAGGAACAACTCCATGTTTTCTAAAAGGTCTAGAGAACATATAGCGGGTACCTCTCCTCTTTCCCTTTGTGTTGGTCATTTTGGCAAATTACTGGAAGATGGCGGTTCTAAAGTCCTCACTTTTAATGCACACATCCTGCTGTTGCAGGCTGGCTCTTACTCCTCAAAATGACTTTGGTTTTTAAGGTTTTTCATGATAATCTGTTTTTTAAAATTAAATTCTTTACAGTTATTCACTGAGCGTATATAACCTACATTTGACTATATTCAACCTTTCCTTTTAGGAGGTTTAATTCAAAGTAATTAGAGATGATATACATATGTTAATTTAAATGGTATAAAGGTTAAAAGAGAAATTATCCTGATCGTTAGTGTTTTGTGTAGCCTTCACAAAAGAAATGGTATTTAAGCTACACCATAATGAATGTACAAGACTACAAAAGTTACAGAAACTTGATCCCAGTTTAGAGAAACAGTGCAAGCAAAGGCAGAAGGATGGATGTGAATGTGAGGCATCCAAGATAATGTGAATCAGTTTGTCATGTAAAAGTTAACAGAGGTAAGAGCTAGCCAATTTGAAAGAAATTTTATTTTATTTTTTTTAAGATGTTATTTATTTGACAGCACAAGGAGGGTGAGCAGGAGAGGGAGAAGCAGGCTCCCTGCTGAGCAGGGAGCCCAATGTGGGGCTCCATCCCAAGACCCTGGGATCATGACCTGAGCTGAAGGCAGCCACTTAACCAACTGAGCCACCCAGGTGCCCCAGGAAATTTGATTTTAAAAAACAGTTTGTAATTCCTACTATCAGTTTAATATATACTAAGTAATTGATAATTTAGGGATTAAGATAATAGATTTTTTTTAGTTATACACAAGAATCCTTAAAACTGGTTGTTGAGCTCACCATAGAAGAGGACTTATGAGGCCAAGGGTCCTTTATCCCCCAGTTAGATAACCAGAAAAGACCCTGCAAGGATTACAGAAGTGAAATTTTAAAAGAAAAAAGTTGGGGCACCTGGGTAGCTCAGTTGGTTAAGCCGACTGCTTTCGGCTCAGGTCATGATCCTGGTGTCCTGGGATTGAGCCCCGCATCGGGCTCTCTGCTCAGCAGGGACTCTGCTTCTCCCTCCCTACCGCTCCCCCTCCCCCCGTGCTCTCGCTCTCAAATAAATAAAATCTTTTAAAATAAATAAATGAAAAAAGTTAAGATAGAACTCTTTATTTAATGCCCCTGAAGAAGGGAGGAGAGAGTTTCTAGGATTATCAGTGCTCTTATAGAGAAGTCAGGAATAAAAACCAAGAACTGTCCATTAGTAGTTTGCAATATCAATAGACCATTAAAGCCCCCGAACACCTAAGTATAGAGCAGCCAGTCTCAAAATGGAAAATTTTGAGAATCCAAGATGAAAATGGAATGGGAAGTAGAGAGTTACTAGAGTCAGTCGTCTTTTTAAGGTTGCCTAAAACCTGAAAGTAAAATGGGAATTGCCAGTAAAGAAGAAAAGACTAAAAAGAGGGAGATGAGAATACCTGGATTGGGCATATGAGGAAGAATTATCCTTGAAAAAGAGCAAGAGCCTCCATTTTATTCTGAGACTGGAGCCTTAGGAGCTGAGATACCTTATGTGAGTAAATGGGGGGTGGGGTGGGGGAATGTCTTGCAGGATGACACTGATCTCAGTAAAGGCAACTCTGTTAAAGACTTATATTGAAGTTTTTATTTTAATGGATTGTAAAAGAATAGTAATGTAGTAAAGCATCACATAATCAGACTCTGTTACTTTAGAGTTCTACTTGGAATTGGGATCCCACTGAAACCTTTGTCTTATCTATGGATATTGGACTTATTACAATAAATGAATAATAAAACCAAAACCCTATAAATTTAGAGGTATTATTTTCTAAGCAATGAGTGATTAAAAGTATCCTTATTGACTCTCAAAAGCCTGTTTCCAAAGATCTTAACAGCTGATGATTAGTAGTTATTTATAGTATAGTAATAAAGAATGATAATCCTAATTACTACATTTGTGGCACATTTCCTACCTGTCTCCTCTCCTTTTCCCAGCATAGCAAGACTAGAGGGTTCAGTCTCCCTCGGGCTGAGTCGGGGGGTTTCGGTGAGGCAATATGCATGTCCATGTCATAAAATGGGACAGAGGAGGGAAAAAGAATAAACTCGTAGTTTGGTCCCCTTCTTCTTTTTCTAACTACAGCCCCTCTTCCCAGCCCTCGTAGTGGGCCTTGGCATTTCTTTAGCTTTACCTCAAATTGATTGTCCTCAGAAATAGATGAATTTTTTTTTTTTAAGAATTTATTTATTTGAGAGAAAGAGCGTGCACGAGAGAGCACAAGCAGGGGGAGCGGCAGAAGGAGAGGGAGAAGCAGGCTCGCCACTGAGCAGGGAGGCCAATGTGGGGCTTCATCCCAGGACAAGTCCCATTTGCACCCAAATGCACAAGTCTGCTTTCCCCTTTTCTGTGGTAGATGAAAAAATGAGGAATGGCACTGAAAATAGCCTTTTTTCAACTCCATTTTTCTTTACTGTTTAAAAAAAATAAAGCTGAAAAAATATCCAGAGTACCATGCTTCCTTCAAAGTAGGTTATGAGAGAAAAATTAAAGACCTTGTTCTAAAATCAGTGGGCTGGGAACAGAGAGAGATTCTTTATCAACAGCAACAGGTTGGAGCAGCAGAAAGAAAACTAGCTAAACCAATCAGACTCTTGAGAATCCACAAGAAAAGAGGTGGAGATTGACAGGGAACCAACCTGGGGTTCCTGAGACATTTCCCCTGGGGAATGGCAGAGCAGTGCACCCTGGTTTCTCTTATTTATCCACCTCACCTTAAATACACTGAAACAACTTTAACAACTTCCCTTTGTCTCCCTGGAGTCTCTGCATCAGACCGTGGAAATCACCACCAATAACTCAGGAATAAGGGAATCCTTGTTTCTCTGCTCAGAAGGAAAGCCCTGATTTACACGTCTGTCTTACCTAATAGACTTTCCCAGGACTAACAGTGTCTGGCATTTGGTACTAGCTGTTTGAAAATTATTTGTTAAACCTTTTGTTAAGGAAATGACTTTAATCTTACCTTTGGATGTTAGCGTAGGAATAAAAGTTGAGTGGTACTGATGAAAGCACTATTTTCATGAAAATGTGGAATTTGTAGACTTGTAGATTTCTTACCATTGTGCAGATTTTTATACTATGTTTTTGGGGAGATATACTACAGTGGTGTTTTCCATATCCATGCAGCTGAATTTCTAAGTTTCGTGGGTGAATTGGATAGAAATTAATCCTTAAATTGTATTACCAGTGATCCTGATCTCAGTCATTGGCTGTGCTTTCTTTAGCTTCTTTTGCCTGGTTTAGGTTCAAAATTCATGAGAAGGATGGCAATGGATTGAGGATTCTTAAGAAAAAAGAAAGAACAATGATACTATCAACTACCTTTCCCATTTATCTCTGTTTTCTTTTTCCTGGGTTCATTTGCTCAGTATTAGAAATGTGAGGGACAGCATTGTCTACCAAAAGAGTGACTTAAATTGTTGACATGTGCTGAGGTGGGAGGCAGGGAGAGGTTTTTATTTGGGTTTTTGTCTAAAAAACTTGTGGCTTAGCCTTTGTGCAAAGAAAATCTGCATATGAACATACAGGAAATAGGAAATTAACCTTCATAAACTGCTGGGCACATGAAATAGACTGTATTGTACTCTGCGACAGGACTGATCCTATTATGGGCAAACTTGCTAAAAATTTTGTTTCTTCCTTTACATTTGAGGGTTTCCGTTCGAGAAAGGACTAGAGGAAGGGTTTGATGAGTGCAGTGAAATAAATGTATAACCTTAGAACACTCAAAGTTTCCATTTTTAAATTCTTGCCCAAAATTTCAGTAGACTGATCCATTTTGCATATTCCTTGATATGTATTTCTGTATCCGTGGCTGGCAGCCTTTTCAACCAAAAATACTGTGATAACATGTCTGATAAAGGGACGTTTTTAGATGGCAGAAGTTTAATTTCATAAATGATTCGTGAAGTGTACAACATAATGATATATGTATATATGCCAAACGATTACCACAAATTCTTAAGACTTACTCTCAGGATCTTTCAGATATACAATATAGTATTGTTAATTGCTATACATTATTACATCCCCAGAACTTACTCATCTTATAACTGGATGTTTCTACTTTGTGACCATTGTCACCTATTTCCCCCACCACCACCTCTGACAACCACCAGTCTGTTCTGTTTCTATTAGTTCATTTTTTTTTAGATTTTACTTGTGAAATCATATAGTATTTGTCTTTCTGTGTCTGACTTGTTTCACTTAGCATAATACCCTCAAGGTCCATCCACGTTGTTACAAATGGCAGGATTTCCTTCTTTTTTTTTATTCCATTGTGTATGTGTGTACACTGCATTTTTTTTTTTTTTACACCACATTTTCTTTATCAGTTCATCTGCCAGTCAACGCTTAGGTTGTTTCCGTATTTTCTTTTTATCATGTGAGTACAAGGTACTTATTTCCTACCTATATGAGAAAGTTCAGATTTTTCTTTTATGAAATAATTCGTAAGTTTTAAGTGAGGGGAGGGGAAGTTGAGACTATTACAAGATAATTTCCATTCTTAAATCTTTTTTTTTAAAGATTTTATTTATTAGAGAGAGAATGAGAGAGAGAGAGCACGAGAGGGAAGAGGGTCAGAGGGAGAAGCAGACTCCCCGCTGAGCAGGGAGTCTGACGCAGGACTCGATCCTGGGACTCCAGGATCATGACCTGAGCCGAAGGCAGTCGCCTAACCAACTGAGCCACCCAGGCGCCCCCATTATTCTTAAATCTTTAGGGAACTAAGAAACACCATTTTACCTACTCTCCAAATAATCAGCGTGAGCACATTTGCCCAGTTGCTGATAATATAACATAAATTTCAAAGTCTACCTGATATTCAATTCCATAGGTAAACAGGCACAGAAAGCCTTCCAAATTATCCTTATTTGAAGTCAGGGTAAACTGCTTTTTAAGGAAACTTTGTTTCTGTTAGAGATGTGAAGAAAGGGGGTATTTGCAATTAAGCTTGGATAGACTTGGCCATGATTACATCTGGAGATACAGTAGGTTTTTAAATTCAAGGATAATTATTTTTCTTGGTAGGTATTTCAAACATTACTTGGCTTAAATTGGAATGTCAGAAATACAGGCCCATGAGAAAGAAATCTTTGACCAACAATTTGTTATATTGGCAAATACTATCTAAAGGGAACTTTGGTAATGTGTTTAAATTTGAAACACAAATTTTATCTCAATTAATATTAGGTCCTCTTCAGGAAATAACTCTTACGGGGTAGGAGGTTTGAGAGTAGAACTCTCATGGAGCTGATACTACTTAGTTATATTTATTCTTGATGAAGCATTTGTTCCTCACGTTTATTTTCTGTTTTCTAACATTCCATCATTCTAGGAAGACTTAAGTGATTAATGAGGTGGTCATGTCTGGAAGACTGAATTTAAAACAGAAAAACTATGTTGCAGTTTTCTACATTCTGATGGAGATCCATGAAATTCCACATCTCTGCTTTTGTAATTTCTTGCATGGTACTCAGACTCTCTTGTTAATCTGACTATGAATTAGAAAGTAAGGTCTTTGGGCCTCCCCCCCACACCCCCACACCCCCCAGCCCAACAATACTCTTTAAAAGTTCACACCTCTCAGATGTCCTCTCGGTCATGTCAGGGCCATGATTGATAATTGGCTGGCTGTCTTACTGGACACAGTTGTGGTGTTCAATGTTTGAAGTATTTTTAGGTGATAAATGTGATGTGAGCTGAGGGAGTTGATGTGAATAGCAAGTTTGTTGGAGTTCTCCCAGCTCTGCAGATTTGAGCAAGTTCTCCTTCAAATCCGGCAAGCCCTTTCTTTCCTTTCTCCCTGCCCATCTCTTAAATATCTGTACCACTAGCTCCCTGACACTGAGTAATTTTTAGTCAGCTGTAGCATTCTTCTTTCAAGGATACAAAAGCCCTACAAATTGCAGTTTATTTTTTAAATACACTGGTAGATCCTTTAAATAGGTAAGTAAAAGTGAACTATCTCAATGACAGCTTTATTGAGATGCAGTTCACAGACCATAAAACTCACCCTTTTAAAATGTACAATTAAGTGATTTTTAGTACATTCACAGAGTTATACACCCATCACCACTGTCTTAAATTCCAAACATTTTATCACCCCAAAAACAAACACTGGACCTGTTAGCAATCATTTCATATTTCTCTCTCCCTTCAGCCTCTAGCAACTATTTGTCTACTTTTGGTCTCTGGATTTGCCTATTTTGGACATTTCACGTAAATTGAATCATACAATATATGGTCCTTTGTGACTGGCTTCTTTTATTGGGACCTTAGTGTTTTCAAGGTTCATCCATGTTGTGGCATGTATCAGTACCTCATTCATTTTAATGGCTGAATAATATTACATATTATGAACATACCATATTTTATCCATTCTTCCGTTGATGAACAATTTAGAAAATGAACAATTTTTTCAGTTTCATTGAGATATAACTGGCATATGTTAAAATGTATAACATAATTTGATTTGATGTATGTTTATATTGCAAAATGAACACAGTAAGTTTTGTTTATATCCATCACCTCACAGTTATAGATTTTTCTCTTTTGATAAGAACTTTCAGATCTACTTTCTTAGCAGCTTAATTTTCAAATATATAACACAGTATTGTTAACTGTAGTCACCATGCTGTACATTAAATTCCAAGAAGTTATTTATCTTATAACTAGAAGTCTATACCTTTTAACCACTTTCACCCATTTCTCTCAGTGAATAATTTTAAACCTGTAATTTTTTTTCATTATTCCAAGTGGTATGAGATTTACTTGTTGACTTAACTTTGGCCATATTTAAACAAGGTGCTGCCTTCCCATTTTTAACTTAGTAACTAATTCTATAGGGTATCTTTCAAAGAGCTTTTACTCTTGCTCTTCCGGTCTCACTAGCCAGACAAAGAGGTTCATTGAGTTAAGGTATCATGAATACCAAAGAAGTAGTTCTCAGGAAATGAAGTGGTTATAGTTTGAGTACTAAAATCTTACCCTCAGGGGCTCTTGGGTGGCTCAGTCACTAAGTGTCTGCCTTCAGCTCAGGTCAGTGATCCCAGGGGCCCCAAGACTGAGCCCCACATTGGGCTCCCTGCTCAGCAGGAAGCCTGCTTCTCTCTCTCCCACTCCCCCCGCTTGTGTTCCCTCTCTCGCTGTGTCTCTCTGTCAAATAAATAAATAAAATCTTTTAAAAAAAATCTTACCCTCACCCTGAAAAAGGAGGGTCTGATGGGTGCCTGGCTGGCTTTGTCAGTGGAGCATGTGACTCTTGATCTCGGGATCATGAGTCTAAGCCCCATGTGGTGTGGAGGCTACTTAATAAATAAATAATATAAAGAAAAAGGATCTGATTATATATAATATACACACATATATACATACATAGCCTACCCTTGAACAAGGTGGGTTTGAATTGCATGGGTCCACTTATGTGCAGATTTTTTTACAGTACAGTACTGTAAATGTATTTTTTAAGATTTTATTTGAGAGAAAGACAGTACTGGGCAGGGGGGAGGGGCAGAGGGAGAAGAAGAGGTGGACTCCCTGCTGAGCAGGGAGCCTGATGTGGGACTCTACCCACGGACCCTGAGATCATGACCTGAGCTGAAGGCAGAAAAGCTTAACCAACTGAGCTACCCGCGTGCTCTTCTTAAGATTTTGTTTATTATAATTTCTCTAGCTTTATTGGAAGAATATAGTATGTAATACAACATACAAAATAGGTGTTAATTGACTATTGATATTATTAAGGCTTCCTGTCAAGAGTAGACCATTAGTAGTTAAGTTTTGGGGGACTCAAAAGCTATAGACAGATACTTGACTGCACAAGGGGTTGGTACACCTAACCCATGTTGTTCAGTGGTCATTTGTGTGTGTGTGTGTGTAAATTGTTTTTTAATCTCCACGTGGACTTAAGATATTTTTTTTATGGCCCTGCCTTGTCCCTCCCTGGGTACTTGTAAAGTACTTATATGCTATGGGCATATAAGATAAGAAAGCTGGGGGCGCCTGGGTGGCTCAGTCGTTAAGCGTCTGCCTTCGACTCAGGTCATGATCCCAGGGTCCTGGGATCGAGTCCCACATTGGGCTCCCTGCTCAGCGGGAAGCCTGCTTCTCCCTCTCCCACTCCCCCTGCTAGTGTTCCTGCTCTCGCCGTGTCTCTCTCTGTCAAATAAATAAATAAAATCTTTAAAAAAAAAAAAAATAAGAAAGCTGGGCTATCATTCAGCCATCACATTGGTACAACCTAACAGGTTTTTAAAATACTACTCTAGTTGGTCAAAAGCCACTGCTCCAGGCTGCTAGTGCCCACTTCCATCCCAGTACCATTCCCAGTCCTCCGTTTCTTAGCAAGTAAAGGGGCAATCTTTGGCAGAGCAGAGGGCCTCCACGTCAGCAGTGGTTATTTTTTTTTATTATTTGCCAGAAGGGGAGCGGCAGGCAGAGGGAGAAGCAGGCTCCCCGTGGAGCAGGGACCCTGACCCTGGGCTCAATCCCAGGACCCTGGGATCATGACCTGAGCCGAAGGCAGACGCTTAACCAAGTGAGCCTCCCAGGCGTCCCAATGTTGGTTATTAAATGTTAAATATTATGGCTGTTACCTCAGCAGGAAATGAAGATTTTTGGGAAGCTTAAAAGAACATTGAATGGACTTGAGTCCTCATCATGGCTTTGTCACTAGCTATGTGGTATTGGTTAAGCCAGTTCTATATATCTGTGTCCTCAGCTCTAAAATCAGAAAAGTAATACCTACCCTACCTACCAGGTAGGATGATTATAAGAGATAGTAAGTTCTGAAGCTAATGTATCCTCTGTTGTCTGTGGAATTATCACTACTTCAGCTTATCCTTTTGTAAGAATTATTTTGAAATGTTTTCAGAGTAACTAAATATTAACATAAATGCAAAAGGATGAACTTTTGATTCTTTATTCTGTAAAGTTTTCTTCCAAAAAGACACTAGAGTGATGGAAAATATCAGTGTTTTTATTTTTTCTCTCATCTTATTAGGTGTTTATCAGATCAGCAAACAAATCAAAGCTCATGATGGCAGTGTGTTCACACTTTGTCAGATGAGAAATGGAATGTTATTAACTGGAGGAGGGAAAGACAGAAAAATAATTCTATGGGATCATGATCTGAATCCTGAAAGAGAAATAGAGGTAAGGATGAAAATTTTAAAATATTAAGTCTTCTAAATGCTTGTGTTCATCCCACAATAAGTTAACACACTTTCCTGGGAAATTGGTACACATTTTTATCATTTCATTCTCTCAAAAAAAAAGAAATAAAAAGAGTATTCATTAAACAAAATAATTGGAAAGAGTAAAAATATACATATATATATATATATAGGGCAGACTAGTTTTTATTTCTGAGATTATTTTTTTAGTGATCCAAAAATATAACCATGCAGACTTAAAATTCAGCAAACATTCACCAGATACAGTATCCAACTCTAAGGTATAAAAAATAACCAGTTTGATTTTAAAACTTGAAAATAATCTTTTAAACAAGAGACTTAATGATAATCGCTAATTATCTGTATATGTGTCCGCTTCATGTCATGCACCAAGAGTATCTACCACACCTGACAAGTATTCTGTGCTCAGGGAAAGTTTGCTAATTGAATTGAGGTCTCTGGAAGTGAAATGGTTAAGAATAGTATTCTATAGGTCAGTGTTTCTCAAAGCAAGGGCAAATTTCAGAGTTTAGTATTGCTTCTGTTTTTTTGGTGACTTAAACTTTGAATTTGTGCTTAGTGTTTTCAACACGTTTTCCAGACAATCTTTTCTTAAAAAAAGATCCCAAAAGTACTGCTGTTGGGTTTTATTTCCAAGAAGATAGACAAGAAGTCAAAAGAGTCACTTTATCACAAACTTAGGTTCATAATGGAAATGGCACTTCCTTTACTATTTCTTTTTTTCCACAGATAACTCATATCCTTTGTAATCAAAAGCTACACCATCTGTTTTATTCCTCCCTTTGCCATTTCTAACATCAATTTGGATTATCTTTGGAATTCAATTATTTGTGCTTTTAGGAGTCACTTTGGGTCCTCCTTCATAAAGAAGAATTGCATTATTTCAGAGTCATTGCTTGGACTTATTATCTTATTAATACACCATTCACCGAGAGTATACCATGTAGTGCATTAAATGAGAGTGATCTCCCAAGGAGTCCTATGAAGGACAGTTGTAACACTTCGCAATATATTGCTTTTTAGTTAACAAATTTCACATGTGTTATTCTTTTATTTTCTTCCTTACAACAATCAAGAATAGGTAGGATATATATTATTATTTCCCCATATTATAGATAAATTTGTCTTAGGCTAGATGGTGTACCCCAAATAAAATAACTGGTAAATAACAAAACCAGACCACATTTTTCATGTAGTCTAATAGAACTTTTTTCCCCTACACCTAACCCAACTCTTGAAATCATATAAAATATAAATTTAAAATTGACTAAAGCAAAGAATGTTGATGATAGTGCATGATAACTTCTCTGTAATAAAATGTAATTGAACAAATAAACTCATTAGTATAATATTACCATGTGACTTTCAGATTTGGAGTTCTGTCATTTATTACCCCATAATTGCTTACAGCTATAAATGCAGTCTTCAGGTAGTAATTAATACATGTTGTTATGTGTCTGGTGACTTTATAAATTTATTTTTTAGGTTCCTGATCATTATGGAACAATCAGAGCTGTAGCGGAAGGAAAGGCAGATCAATTTTTAGTAGGCACATCACGAAATTTCATTTTACGGGGAACATTTAATGATGGATTCCAAATAGAAGTGCAGGTAAGATGTATTATTTTAACCATTAACTGAATATTTTTGAGGATACCCTCTGTTTCTTATAACAATGGGTATATTTTCATTTTCAGGGTCATACAGATGAGCTTTGGGGTCTTGCCACACATCCCTTCAAAGATTTGCTCTTGACGTGTGCTCAGGACAGACAGGTTTGCATGTGGAACTCAGTGGAACACAGGCTAGAATGGACCAGGCTCGTAGATGTGAGTAAAGCAAAATGTGATCATAATCTTCCCACAGAAACTTCCTAAAATGGCAGTTGGGAGCAGCGAAGGAAAAAGGGACTCAGCATTGGTTAAAACCAAGTGTATTTATATAGTTCAGTAAAGGGGATGAGGTAAGGGGAGAATGTTTAGTCACAAAGTATAACATGAACCCACTCTAAAGAAGCAAATTAGGGCAAAAGCTCAATTTTTCTGTCAGCTTCAGTAGATAAAAAAAAGATTTGACATATTTATGGAGCATTAATTGTTAAAGAAATGTTTGGGCCTCTGGTGGTGGTGCAGTTGGATTCAGTAAGCGCTGCTCACTAACAGACTACTATCTTCTTTTAAAGTTGATCTCTTACTGTATTTTCTCCCTACCCCACCCAGATATCCACCTTTTCTAGCCCAAAGGTGTATACAGGTTCTTTGCAGACTAAAGAACTGTATACATGTTTGTTGTTATTATCCTTATTGTTCCACTGCCTAGCCACGAGCTGGCTGTCCTTTACCCTCACCACTTTGCCAACATACCCCTTCCTGCTCTGAAATTCTTTTTCCTCTCATATCAGTGTAGTATTTTTCATTGGCTACAATAAAGTTGATCGGAATTCCATGTTTATATGAAACCAATTATTTTCAAATGTTTTTGCCACTATTCCCATAGATCTAGGGAGACTTTCTCATGTACTCCCCAACAGCTGTCTGTCTCTCTTCTAGGAACCAGGACACTGTGCAGATTTTCATCCAAGTGGCACAGTGGTGGCCATAGGAACGCACTCAGGCAGGTAGGGTCTTGAAGGGAAATGTGAGCTGAGTACTCTGAAGTGGTGGGATGTTTAATCATTATTCAGGAATGTTCTCGATCTGATCTAGAGAATTAATCTTTTTAAGTGGCACACGAATATGCTTGTTGCTCTTATCTGTTATGTATCCTCATTCAATCATTCAGTAATTCTTGAGCACCTACCATTTGTTAGACGGTACTGTGGGCGTTCAGGCGACATCAGAGTGCAAAACAAAAATCCCTGCCCTGTGGAGCCCACATTTTAGTGTCTGTGTGGAGATAGGATAAAAATATAAACATTATAACTATCTAAATTAGAAAATGTTAAAAGCCATGGGGGTGGGGCATTGAGCAAGAGGGATTGGGAGGGGGTGCAGTTGCAAAAGATAAGAGTGGTCAGGATAGACTTCCTTCAAAAGGTGATAATTCAGCCGATTTGACCCTCCTTGGAAGAATTTTATATGGTGTCAGAAAATTTCTCTCCTCATTTTCTTTTAGGGAAGGGAACTGCAACTGAAATAACCCAGTTGAGCTTTTATAAATTATTTATTCTGTAGTTTTTATCATCCTGTCTTTTTTTAATGTTACACAGATTATAAAAGTATATTTCCCGAAATTGTTACTGCTTGTCTTTACCGACCTCATATAGTACTTTTCTAAGGTTATTACGTAACATGTATTTATTGTATTTTTGAGTCCTTTTTATTGCCTCTGCTAGGAAGTAGCCTTCATCCATAAATAACTTAATTTCTTTATTAAAGAGGCAGAAGAAAAATATGAAGTAAATTTCCAAAAGTTAAACCCATTGAAAATGTGGAATGCTGATTTCTAATGAGGTGAAACTATTGTGAACACTTTTGTTTATATGACAGATAATTTCAAATCATTTCATTTAATTCTAAATTTAGTCATTTGGAGTTTTTTATAGCACGTTTTTCCCTTTGGTTGTTGGATACAAATTAACACTTCTAGAAAGTCAAAACATTCAAATTCCTTTTCCTATACAGCACTACAAAATCTAGAATCATGGAGGGGTGCCTGGGGGCTCAGTCAGTTAGGTGTCCGACTCTTGATCTCAGCACAGGTCTTGATCTCAGGGTTGTGAGTTCAAGCCCTGTGTTGGACTCCACACTGGGTGTGGAGCCTACTTAAAAAAAAAAAAAAATCATGGAAAAACAGGTCTCCAGTGATAAACTTTGAAACGTGGATGTGTAATAAAGATGCTATTTGATTCTGAAAGAACTGAATTTTAGAATTAGGCTGCTAGGGAGGGAAAGTAATTGGTGAAAACTCGCAAATACAGACAGCCATACTATCTCAGATTTCTCCAAAATGCATGTTGGTATTAGATTATTACTTCAGCTTAGTCAGGTGTACGGCAAGTCACTTTGTAGGATTTGAAGGAAATTATTTTCTATTTTACAAAAAAGTGTTAAGCACATTAGAAATAACCTGAACTATAGTACTAAACTCGTTTCCAGAAAACCACAAATGAGTTCACGTCAGATCTGTTTTTTGGGCAGATGAACAAATATCACAAATGCTGAAGTCAAGACCTTACACTAAATTATTTTTATATATTTCTTTAAACTTTCACCAGAGTGCAACAAAATATTCATTGATATCTCCATCGCACAGACAGAAAACCAAGACCCATAGAGCTTATCACTTGTGATTGAGCTAGGATTTGAACTCAGATTCCATATGGTTCCAAAGCTGATCGCTTTCCACTACTCCATTAATAATCTTTGACATGTGCTTATGGTGTTATTAGCATTACTTAGAAATATTGTAAGGAAAGTTTACCTTTGAAGGTTAAATCACTGGCTGACGTACTTTAGAAACACATACTATACATACAAAGGAATTAAACACTGAATAGAGTGCAAAGGCTAGAGGGATTTGAATCATTAAGACACTGCTTCATTTGATGAATGGAGCTGGGGGTGTGTGCACGTACATGTACACAATATATACAGAACCCTAATTTTTAAGGAGAAATTTACCTGATTTAAATTCACTGAAGTTACTTTCTAAGATTTATGTAGCTGCAAAGTCATCATGAATAAGCTTAAAATGAAAAGTCACTCAATTTACGTGACTTAAACGAAAGCCAAGCATTTCCTCTTAGAGTTGTGAGTAAGAAACACCTTATAAATTAGAGTGATGTGGGGTGCCTGGTGGCTCAGTCGTTAAGCATCTGCCTTTGGCTCAGGTCATGATCATAGGATCCTGGGATCGAGCCCCACATCGGGCTCCCTGCTCAGCAGGAAGCCTGCTTCTCCCTCTCCCACGCCCCCCTGTTTGTGTTCCTTCTCTTGCTGTGTCTCTCTCTGTCAAATGAATAAATAAAATCTTTAAAAATAATAATAAATGAGAGTGATGTGATAACTAAATAAAAGGTGGACATTATTTAGAACCTAAGGGAGATGTAGTTATCCATGTTCATTCTATTCTATACATTACTCCTGTCTTTGGTTTCGCATCTGGTTAGATTCTGTTGATTCTTGGAGAACTTTCTCATTTTTATTTTTTACATGGGTCTGTGAATACGTGGCTGTGTAGTGTCTAAAACTGAAAATTCTTCAGTGTAGCCATTCAGATTATTATTACTGACCCCTCAGCCTAAAAATAAGTTACACCTAGGGTAAGGAATTTTTTTTTTAATATAATGCAACACATGTCCAAATTGTGCATGATCCAGAAAAGGTGACTAGCAAAATGTTTAAAGATCTTTTCATGTCCAAATCTAGAAATTACTTCTTGTAATCAAGAAGTAAGCACAAGTGTGGGTAAATTATCACAGTGATAAATAAAATTGTCATTTAAAATAAAGTATTACTACTCTAATTTCTAAGGGGAAAAAACATACAGCCCTAAGTGGACATAGTTCTTCCTTAACATGCCAATCCTCACATAATAAAGGATTCTTTTTTAACAGCTCTATTGAGATATATACCATAAAAGTTATCCATTTAAAGTATACAGTTTAATAGTTTTTAGTAAGTTCACAGGCTTTATCACAAGCTAATTTCAGAACATTTTCATTAACACAAAAAGAAACCCTGTACCTATTGGCAGTTACCCTTCATTATCCTCACCCACTTCCCCCAACCCTAGGCAACTGGTCTGTTTCTATAGGTTTGCCTATTCTGGAAATTTCATATAAATAGAATCCTACAATATGTGGTCTTTTGTGACTAGCTTCTTTCACCTAACATTCATATACAAGTTTTTGTGTGGACATGTTTTCAACTCTCTTGAGCATATACCGAGGAGTAGACTTGCTGGATCTTGTGATAATCAAATTGTTTTCCACAATAGCTACATCATTTTACGATTCCACCAGCAAAGTATAAGGGATCCAGTTTTCTCAAATGCTCACCAACACTTGTCATTGTATTTTGAGTATAGCCATCCTAATGGGTGCAAAATGCTTTTTTGTTGTAGTTTTGACTTGTATTTCTCTGATGGCGAATGATGTTATCTTTTTTACGCAATTACTGGCCACTTGGATAACCTTTTTAGGAAATGTCTACTCAGATCCTCTGCCCATCTTTGAATTGGTTTGTCTTTTTATTGTTGAGTTCTAAGGATTCTTCATATATTCTGGATATAGTACCTTATCAGATATGATTTGTACATATTTTCTCTTGTTCCAAGGGTTGTCTTTTTTTCGCTTTCTTGACGGTAACATTTGTGACAAAAATTTTTAAAGTTTTGTATAGTCCAGTTTATCTGTTCTTCCTCTTGTCTTTTGGTCATTAGGATTTATTTCTGTGTTTTCCCCCTAAGAATTTTATAGTTTTAGCTCTTACCTTTGGGTCTCTTGATTCATCTTGAGCTAATCTTTGTATGTGGTATGAGGTAGATAGCCAACTTCATTCTTTTTCATGGGGATATCCAGTTGTTAAACCACCATTTTCCCCCCACTGAATGGTATTTATACCCTTGTTGAAAATCATAAATGTATTGGTTTCTGTCTGGACTCTGCATACTATTCCATTGATCTGTATATCCATCCTTGTGGCAGTATCACAACCTTGTGTTGTAGCTTTGTGGTAAATTTTGAAATTGGGAAATTTGAGTCCTCCAACCTCCAACTTTGTTCTTTTTTGAGGTTGTTTTAGCTATCCAGGATCCTTTGAATTTCCACATGAATTTTAAGATCAGTTTTGTCAGTGTCTACAAAGAAGCCAGCTGGCATTTTGATAGAGATTTTTTTTAGTAGATTAGTTTGGGGAATGTCAATATCTTAACAGTATTAAGTCTTTCAATGAACAGGAGATGTTTTTCCATTTATTTAGATCAATTTCTTTCAAAAATGTTTTTAGTTTTTATTTTTTTAAGCTTTTATTTAAATTTCAGTTAGTTAACAAAAAGTGTAATACTAGTTTCAGATGTACAATTCAGTGATTCAACACTTCGATACAACACCCAGTGCTCATCACAAGTGCACTCCTTAATTCATCCCCCACCCACCTCCCCTCTCCTAACCATCAATTTGTTCTCTGTAGTTTCTTGTTTTGCCCCCTCTCTCTTTTTTCCCTTTGCTCATTTGTTTTGCCCTTTTTTTTTTTTTTAAAGATTTATTTATTTGAGAGAGCGCACATACATACATGCATGAACCAGTGGAGGGGCAGAGGGAAAGGGAGAATCCCGAGCCAACTCACAGAGCCCCACTTGGGACTGATCCCACAACCCCAAGATCATAACCTGAGCAGAGATCAAGAGTTGGATGCTTAACTGACTGAGCCACTCAGGTGCCGCTGTTTTGTTTTTTATTTATTTTCTTTTTTTAAAAAGATTTTATTTATTTGAGAGAGAACACCAGATGGGGGAGGGTCAGAGGGAGAAGTAGACTTCCTGCTGAGCAGGGAGCCTGATATGGGACTTGATCCTGGGACTCTGGGATCATGACCTGAGGCAAAGGCAGATGCCTAACCAACTGAGCCACTCAGGTGCCCTGCTGTTTTTTTTAAATTGACATATGAGTGAAATCATATGGTATTTATCTTTCTCTGATTGACATATTTCACTTAGCATAGTACTCCCTAGCTCCACCCATGCCGTCGCAAAATGACGAGATTTCATTCTTTTTTATGGCTAATATTCCATTGTGTATATATACCACACCTTCTTTATCCATTCATCAATCAGTGGATACTTGGGCTGTTTCCATAATTTGGCTATGGTAGATAATGCTGCTGTAAATATTGCAGTGCATGTATCCCTTTGAATTAGTATTTTTGTATCTTTGGGTAAATACCTAGCAGTGCAATTGCTGAATCATAGGGTAGTTCTATTATTAATTTGAGGAATCTCCATACTGTTTTCCAGAGTAGCTGCACCAGTTTGCATTCCCACTAACCTTGTAAAGAATTTCCCTTTCTCCATTTCCTTACCAACACCTGTTCTTATGTTCTTGATTTTAGCCATTCTGACAGGTGTAACGTGATAATTCATTCTAGTTTTGATTTGTATTGCCCCAATGATCAGTGATGTTGAGCATCTTTTCACGCATCTGTTGACCATATGTAATGTCTTTAGAAAAATGTCTGCCAGGGTGCCTGAGTGGCTCAGTCGTTAAGCATCTGCCTTCAGCTCAGGTCATGATCTCAGGGTCCTGGGATCGAGCCCTGCATCGGGCTCCCTGCTCCGTGGGAAGCCTGCTTCTCTCTCTCCCACTCCCCTTGCTTGTGTTCTCTCTCTCGCTGTGTCTCTCTCTGTCAAATAAATAAAATCTTTTAAAAAAAATAAATTTCTGCCCATTTTTTTAACTGGATTATTCATTTTTGGGGTGTTGAGTTTTATTAAGTTCTCTATAGATTTTTGGATACAAACCCTTTATCAGATATGTCATTTGCAGGTATCTTCTTTTCATAGGCTGTCTTTTAGTTTTGTTGATGGTTTCCTTTGCTGTGCAGAAGCTTTTTATTTTGATGAAGTCCCACTAGTTTATTTTTGCTTTTGTTTCCCTTGGCTTGGGAGACCCATCTAGAAAGAAACTGCTACAGCTGATGTCAAAAGAGGTTACTGCCTATGTTCTCCTCTAGGATTTTTATGGTTTCAGTTCTCACATTTCAGTCTTTAATCCATTTTGAATTAATTTTTGTGTTTGGTTTGTAAGAAAGTGGCCCAGTTTCGTTCTTTTGCATGCGGCTGTCCAGTTTCTCAACATCATTTGTTGAAGAGACTTTTTGCCATTGGATAGCCTTTCCTGCTTTGTCAAGAATTAATTGACCTTGTGTTGCAGATTTATCTCTATTTTCTATTCCATTAATCTGTGTGTCTGTTTTTGTGCCAGTACCATATCATTTTGATCACTACAGCTGTGTAATATAACTTGAAGTTGAGAATTGTGATTCCTCCAGCTTTGCTTTTCTTTTTCAAGGCATTTTTAGTTTTTAGGGTGCAGATTTGCACATCTGTTAAATTTGTACCTAAGTATTTCATTCTCCTGATACCATTTTAAATTAAATTGAGAAAACAGTTTCATTTTCAGAATATTTATTAGAATATATAAATCCAACTGCTTCTCATCTTTTGATCTTGTATCCTGCAACTTTGCTAAACTCATTTCTTCTAATAGTTTTTTAGTGGACTCCTTAGGATTTTCTATAGGCAAGACCATGTAGACACTACAAAGTGTTTTCTTTCCAATCCGAATGCCTTTTTTTCTTGTCTAATTGTCGTAAGTAGAAGAACCTCCAGTACAGTACTTAATAGAAGTATCTTAGAAGGAAAGCCTTTCACCACTAAGTATAATGTTAGTTGTAGGTTTTTCATAGATGCTGCTTGTCATGTTGAAGAATTTTCCTTCTATTCTTAGTTTGTTGAGAATTTTTAATCATGAAAGGGTTTTGGATTTTGTCAAATACCTTTTTTGGTCTATTGAGATAACATGTTTTTGTCCTTTGTTAATATGGAGTAGTTAAGATGTTAACCTGTGTTCTTGAGGTAAATCCTATTTGGTCATGGTATATATGTTGCTGGATTCAGTTCGTTCATATTTTGTTGAAGAGTTTTGCATGTATATTCATAAAGGATATTGGTCTGTAGTTTTCTTGTGATGCCTTTGCCTGGTTTTGGTATCAGGGTAATAAGTATATAAATGGATGAAAGTTAGTAAATACTAGTAACTGTTAATCATTAGTTACCAAAATCTTAGATCTGTCAAACCAGTAACTATAAACCATTTAATTAACAAATTACACTTAGGCACCACACCCCACATGTGATTTTCAAATATAACATTCTCTCATTTTTTGTTCTATCAGTGTCAGGTGTACAATATAATTCGGTAATTCTCTACATTACTCAGTGCTCATCAAGAGAAGTGTCCTCTTCATCCTCTTTATCTGTCCCAACTCACCCCTCTGGAAACCGCCAGTTCTCTGTATTTAAGAGTCTGTTTGTCTCTTTCTTTATTTTGTTTCTTAAATTCCACATGAGTGAACTCACGGTATTTGTCTTTCTCTGATTTATTTCACTTAGCATTCTATCCTCTAGGTCCATCCACGTTGTTGCAAATAGCAAGATCTCATTCTTTTTTATGGCAAATTAATATTCCATTGTATATTTACCATATATTGTCTCATATTTTTAAAATTTGGGCTTCTTGATGGGATTTAAAGTTTTTCATAAAGCTAACAATATGTGTAAACCTGAACTGTTAAGAATTTGAAAGTTTATAATCTCTGAATTGTTAAAAATATATTCTGCTTGATTTTTCCAAGACCCCAGTTGATATCCTTCCCCTTCCTCTTTTTTGAAACCAGTTTCTCTAAAGGCACTTATTTACCTACCACCCTCAGACCTCGGTGGAACCACGGATATATTTACCATCCCATCAGGATATCAGGTCTATATCAATTCAGATAGAATTCTCCAGGCACCTTACACAGAACTTTACTCTGGTCTTGTTAGGACCCAGTTCTGTTTCCAAACCAACAGCATTTTTGCCATAGTCCTTTTATAGGCTGGTAAATGGGGGTGAGACACCCGAAATTAGAGAAATCAATAGACCTGAAGTGATGATAATGAGAATAAAAAGCAAGGATTAAAGTTGGAAATTGTTTCAAAGAAAGAAATTCCTAAAATTGAGTCAGTATATAGAACAACTATATATAGCATATATGGATGTAAAGGGAGTGGACAGACTGAGAGAGGTGATTTCAAAGAAGATCCCGAAGTTTCTGGTCTACAGTGATCATAATAGTGATAGCTTTGACAAGGAAGCAGGCTGGGAAAGTGAGCCTGGTGAGTGGGTAGGTAAAGAATTTAGTTGTTGACATGGAATCACAAAATCCTAGACCTGGAGAGATTTAAGTGATCTGACTCAACTCCTCAATTTTGATGGTGGCTGTCACTTCAAAGGCAAACCAGCAGTGTAGCTAAAATACTGTTGGCTGTAAAGTTCTGAGTCTAAGAAATGCTCCTGCTGTTCAAAAGGAGCGGTAATCAAAGACATATTAGCGTTAGCAGAGACTTTTCTTTGACATAATTAAAAGAGAAAGCTTTTAATTAGAAAAGAATAGCTTTTTTCCTCTGCAGTTTGGTGTTAACTTGGCCCACGGGTACTCCTGATCTCATTTCCCATTGTGCACAGTGTCTTTGAACTCCATCAGCATGAATCTCCCTGAGTTCTGCCTTGTTATAAGTCCAGTTCTGAGTCACCCTTCAGATGCTTATTGAGTTCCAGCAACTTGTAAAGCACTGACTAGATGCAGTGGGTAGCACAAAGAAATATGAGACTTGGTCCCAGCCCCAAGTAGATTATAACCTAATTATGTACTACATAAAGAGATAAAGAGCATTTCCTATTAGTATTGTAATATTACTTGAATAAACGGGCACCAATACTTAAAGATCAACAGAGAAATTACAGTGAGTCTTAGTGGTCAGAGAATGCTTCACAGCAGAGGTATTTGTCCTGCCTTGAAGTTCTTGGATCTTGAGGAAGCAGTGAAGAGTGAGGAGCTCATATTAAGCAGGAGGAATGGATTGAGCAAATGTGGGAAACTGTGAGCCAACTGGATTAGCACATTCCTAAATTCTTTTTTTTTAATTTTATTTATTTGACAGAGCAAGCGAGAGAGAGGGAGCACAAGCAGGGGGAGTGGGAAAGGGAGAAGCAGGCTTTCCACTGAGCAGGGAGCCCGATGCGGGGCTTGATCCCAGGAGCCTGGGATCATGACCTGAGCCGAAGGCAGTTGTTTAACGACTGAGCCACCCAGGCGCCCCATTCCTAAATTCTTCTTGATGCCTAAACAGTGGAATCCAAACTCGTTAGCCTGGCCTTTAAAGCTCATTAAAAATCTTTTCCTCACCACTCCAGCTAGAGTGGTCAAGTTGTTATCCTTTATATACATGCCAACCCTTTTTTTGGTTTCTTGTCTACTGCTCTCTGTTTATTTCGTGCCATATTTGATGTGATGAAATCCTAGACCACCCATCTCCTCTGTGATTACTCCCTGCTCTGAGACTTCATAATTCTTACAACTTGTATAATTCATATTACTTTAACTGTTTACCACTTTATGAACTCACTCTGTCTCCCCAGTTAGATTATAAACTTCTCTTCTGCCTCCTTGGCTAACTCCTTTTTTCTCTGGATCCCTAAACGTTAATGTATCTCAAAGACCTAGAAAGAGAACACTTTCTATGGAATCATACCCTTCCCTTGTGTGATATTAGTGAAAAGCACAAGGGCCAGAAGCTCTGTCAACCTAACTAGTTGGTTGATGACTGGTCAGATGTTTTAAAATCAGAGCATTTCATTGTCTTTGTTTGTAAAATAAGAGAGTTGAATTAGGCTTCTCTTCCCCCTGTTTTGACATTACATTTTTCTGATACTAAATTATTCCTATTCTTTTAAGTAGAAGATCATGAAGAAGGAAGGGGGTGGCGCAGGGTGGGGTGGGGGGGTTACAAACCTGCCACCCAGAGGACACACTTTATAATGAATATTTTTTTAACTCCTGTTATAAACATATATATTCATTTAGGGACTTTAAAATTGATACTCTCCATCTCTAAAATCTTGATTCTTTTCTTGCCACTGAGGAAATCAATATAGTGTCTTTTTAGAAAGTCGAGATAAATGATGGTACTACTCTTTGGTACGTGACCCACAGGTCAGAGTAATTTAAATATATCACCAAAGATTTCCCCTCTGTGATACCGAGCAATTACATTTAGAAGGATGCATTAGGTCCTTTAGACCATATAAAGCCTGATAATGATTCCAAATTATCTTAAAGCAGAAGCTTGGTTCCAGTGTATATACTCTGGACTGAAGTAAGAATACAGTTCAACATCGTGAAACTTAAAAACTTCTTGAAAATTCCCTTTGCTAGCGGATTTGTTATCTTCTCCATACATTTCTTAGAGACAGAGCCCAAAAGTCTTTTCTGAAGGTAGAACATAATTCATGCAATGGAAAGGGTAGGAACTTTAAAATTTATGCTGGGATCCCTATGGAAGTTACTTTTTTATAACAGAGTTATTAAATTATTAACTAACAATTCCTTGATTAAAGTAGGATAATTAACCTCTGATATATAATTAAAGAAATAGAAAAAGTAGACAGGTTTGTTTTTTAGAGAGTGTTTTTTGATAGCTACCATCTCTAATCTGTCAACAATTCAGAGTTGTAGGTTTCTACATGTTACACCAACAGACATTCTGGGGTTTGTTGTGGGTTTTGTTTTGTTTCCTACTTTTTAAGGGAATTTCCAAAAAGAAAATTATTTGCAATTTTCTTAGGAAGATTAAATTGACTTGGAAACAGTCTTAAAACAGTAGTTTGGGGTCAAGGGGAATGGTAGTTGGGGCTCTTCAGATAAAAAATGGCAATTTTTTGGGCGCCTGGGTTGCTCAGTTGGTTAAGCGTCTGCCTTCGTCTCGGGTCATGATCTCAGGATCCTGGGATCAAGTCCCATATCGGGCTCCATGCTTGCTCAGTGGGGAGTCTGCTTCTCTCTCTGCCCCTCCCCCCTACTTGTGCTCACTCGCTCTCAATTAAATGAATAAAATCTTTTTTTAAAACGGTAATTTTTCAGATGCCTAAGATAATAAAGTTTCCATAAACTCATTAAAAAATCTTGAAATCTGGTACCTACAGAGTGGCACTGTATCTCATTGTTTAGGTCTGATCAGTCTTGGTTGGAATATTTTATACCCTTATTCTGAAAAGGCAGTTCACAGTTCACTTGGCATCAGCTTTGGCATTTCTTGCCTCAGAGGCTACGATGGTAGCCATAAAAATCGATTAATAAATTACATTCTCAGAAGAAACCTATAATCTATGGGTACTGTCCAGTTGCAGTAAAGTAACACACCTTTTGAAATGGAAATGATGACTAAACATGCAGCATAGAGCTTCAGAGTGCCAATTTCCTATTATTGGCCTTAACTCAAGTATTCACAAATAGAAGCCATTTCTCTTACCAACGTAGAAGACAGAATTTATGAATTAGGCTAGCTACCTAGAAGTTTCAACCCATAGCTCACAAGTTACTAAAATTCACTCATGAATGTTAATTCGAGAGGGATTTCACTGATGGTAAGAGTTGGCGTCTTTTTTTTTTTTTTTAGATTTTATTTATTGATTTGACAGAGAGAGACATAGCAAAAGAGGGAACACAAGCAGGGGGAGTGGGAGAGGGAGAAGCAGGCTTCCCACGGAGCAGGGAGCCCGATGTGGGACTCGATCCCAGGGCCCTGGGATCATGACCCCAGCCGAAGGCAGATGCCCAATGACTGAGCCACCCAGGTGTCCCAGAGTTGGCGTCTTTTAGTCTCACATCTTCTACCTTGCATGCACTAAGGCATGTTAAACAACATCACTAAACTTTTTTTTAATTCTTTCATGCCATTTTCTCTCTCCTAAATAGTATTTCTTTTACTCTGAAGGGGAAATGGTCTCTTTCTGGATATTAGTTTTAAAATTACAAGGAACTGTCAATATGATTTCTGTATTAGCTTATTTTAGTGGTAGATTTTTTTTCCCATCTTAAAAACAAAACTTGCTAGTCTTGTCCCATTCTCTCTACACCAAACATTTCTTCCTACACACTGCACTATTAAATAATTCTTCCTAAAACTTGGCTTTTGTCATGTTCAAGACTTACTTTATATTTGTTTATTCATTCTCCAAATATTTATTTAGTGACTGATCTGAGCCAGGCCATGCCCAACTCTAAACTCTTTGAAGCAGCTGTGTATGCTGTTTATAACCTGCTTTCCTCTCACTTACCCAGTTTCTAGTTGTCCTCAGTTGCCAGTCTTTGCTTTATACCTCGTATTTTGCCATGCTTTTCTGAAGCACCATCCTTCCCTTCCAGTGCCCCACTTTTTAAGATTTATTTATTTTAGAGTGAGTGAGCACGGTGGCAGGGGTAGGCAGGGAGAGAGGGAGAGCGAGTGTTAAGCAGACTCCACGCTGATCAGGGAACCATCTCAGGACCCTGAGATCAGGACCTGAGCCAAAACTAGGAGTCCAAGGCTTAACCAGTGCCACCTAGGCGCCCCTTCAAGTGCTCTTATAAAAAGATTTGATAAGTCATTTATTATATAGTTGAATTTAACCATTATTTTACCTCTCAAAAGGCTTTTACATTTTGACTTTTCCTGTAAATGTGAACAATAATCTATCTTTGAAAGAATTCAGAGCTGTGTGCACATGTGGAGGTATTGGAGAGGCAGAGCACCCCCTGCTGGTTCCTTTGAAATCACACTAAACGAAGAGCCCTCTGCCTTCCCCTCCCACCGTCATCTGTCTGTGCTCCTTCCCATCTCTATAGCTGTGCAGCTGTCCCTCCTCCTGCCACTGAACCTCTTTCCCTCAGTGTTCGGCTCAACTTATCCTACGTCCTTCCTAAAGGTTTTTCTGTGTCTTCTGTTGTTCATTTCTTTTCTGTGAGCTCCTCTATTATATATGGTCACCATCACAGATTGGCCCTTAATTGTCCTTTGTTTCACTTGGGTTCTTTTTCCCCATCTCTAATCTTCAAGAACACTGATCCTATCATCTTAACTTTCTGTTTAGATGCTACCTAGCAAAGAGACCCAGTTGGCATTGAGTGAATACCTAAATAGAAATGAGAACATGCTTAGGCCCATATATGTATATTGTATTTAGCAACATTTTGCAAAATGAATTTATCCTTCAATGGATGATGGAAACGTCATATTTAAGGGCATTATTAAAATTTGAAATTTTTTAAAAGGGAGAAAAAATCAGTCGTTTTTTTCTTTAAGTGCTAACATCTGAAGAAAATTTTGATTTTTACTTCTTAACAGGTGGTTTGTTCTAGATGCAGAAACCAGAGATCTAGTTTCTATCCACACAGATGGGAATGAACAGCTCTCTGTGATGCGCTACTCAGTAGGTAGGCAGATTTACCCCCATCCTGGCATTCACAGCATTTCTCTGTCATTGCATATTTTCACTTCCACTAAAGCTGACTAGTGACTTTTTCTTTACTCTCTAAACTTGTTAACTATTGAATATGTTTCCCCCAACATCAGATTAAATTCTGTTGCAGGAAACTGCAAAAGATCTTCTAAAGTTAAACAACATTCTAAATCATCAAATTTAGAATGAACTGTTAAAACTGCATTTGCAATTGAAAGCAGAATACAGTGCAGTCAAATCCTATCTTGGGGGAATTACACATACTTAGAATTTTGAATTTGTATTAGGCTGAATGTTATATCTATTTAGTAATCTTTTTATATGTAAGAAAATATAAAATAAATTATAGTAATATTCAAAATATGCACTATTATAAGCTGTTCAAGATCTTTAAAATCTAGTTGCATTACTGGCTACATAGTATTGGTTAGTTTTGTTAATTAGATAAAATACTCAGAAACTCAAGAATTTGATAAACTCATTTAGCCTTATTTGAATAATTCTTTATACTTTATTCAAAATGTTAATTATGTTTCCATAATATTCCCATTCTTTTTTCCCATTATTAATACGGTTTTGATTCATATCATTCTTCTCTGGAGTTAGTGTGAGTGACATTTGCTTGTATTTGAAAATATATCCCAGTAGTTGTTGGATCAGTGTGGGATCCAGAGGATCTTTTTGATTGCTTCTGAGTTTAAAAGGAAACACAGAATACTATTCTCTGAGTTGAACATGGAAGGAAGAGTATTTGCTCTGGCTTATAAGCCTGGCAAGTTATCTTAAAGCAGAAAAGGTTTTCTGTTTGTCTTGGCTTTTTTAGTGCTGTACTAGCAAATTACTACAAACATAGCAATTAAAATCCAAAGATCAGTTGGACTTTATTGACCATCTGTTACATGGTAAGAACAATAGAAGAGACCATAAAAGAAGAGAACGTAGTTGCTTCCCAAGTTGGAGAGGTCATATGTGCTCAGCTGAAATGAGCAATTGAACACTCAGCTTATGAGTACTGTGTACTTAGACCCATAAGAGCAAGTTAACCCTGGAGCCAGTTTGTAGCTAACTAGAAGGAGATGAACCTAGAGTCCAAGACCTGTGAGTATCTCCAAGAAATGACTGGACTAGATGGCCATGTTTTTCAAATCTGCTTAGTGATGGAAGGATTCATTCGTCAAATACCAAATAACAGTTAAATTAGTGAGATTTAACAACATTTGTAAAATATTCATTTAGTACAGATCCAATAAAATAGCAAATCCGTCAGTACATTTCTCTAGTTAACACTTTTTCCTGTCTCATTCTAGATGGCACCCTCCTGGCGGTAGGATCTCATGACAACTTTATTTACCTCTATGTAGTCTCAGAAAATGGAAGAAAATATAGCAGACATGGAAAGTGCACTGTAAGTAGTTAAAATAAATTAAGCTGTAAAAGTGTTGGAACATTTTACTTTTAATAAGTTAAATTTTTACATTGATGTATCCATTGTTTTCTGTCCTTAACTGCTTTAAACTTTAATCTCTTTGAAAACCGATTACTTGCGCGCCTGGGTGGCTCAGATGGTTAAGCGTCTGCCTTCAGCTCAGGTCATGATCCCAGAGTCCTGGGATCGGGTCCCGCATCGGGCTCCCTGCTCCTTGGGAGCCTGCTTCTCCCTCTGCCTCTCTCTCTCTCTCTCTCTCTCTCTCTCTCTCTCTCTCATGAATAAATAAATACTTTTAAAAAAAAACAGATTACTTAACAGCAGAATATTGCCATTCCCTATGTGCTTTAGAAATGTTTCTTCTTTTGATGGGAGTTTAATATCTGTTTGACTAGATTAAAGGCAGTTTCTTAAAGCTGTTTCCATAGGAAACCCTTAGAATAATGCTTTTTGAAAATGGAGTGAGTCAGAAATGAAAGGGTATCTCACTTTTAATCCCAGTGTCCCACATTCCTGTCCATCCCCAACACCCTGCAATTTCCTGTATCACCTCTTTTACCACTAAAAGTAAAGCAATTTATATGGAGATCTGTCTGCATTAAGAGAGTTAACAGAAGCATATTTCCTTTAATTTATTCTGATCGACTTCGTTATCATTTTAAGGTAGACTTGATTCAATTCTGTAGACGTACTGAGTACTTACCTTATGGCAGGCATTCTGCTAACTTGAGAAATGTTTTAGACACCAGGAATATATGTAAGATTTATTCCTTGTCCTCAAAAAGTATACATTTGAGCTGAGGGCAGGACAAGAAAGGCAGGCAATACAGCATAGTGGTTAAGAGCGCCAACTTGAGATTCAACCACCTGGATTTGAATTCTTATTTCACCACTTACAAGCTAGTGTGACCTTGGGCAAGTTACTTAAATCTGTTTCAGTTTTCTCATCTATAAAATGAGGATAACAGCCGTTTCTACTTCACTGGATTAAAATAAATTAATGCATATAAAATACTTTGAATAGTGCTTGGCAAATAATAGGTACTCAATATGTGTTAACTATTATTTTTATAGAAAATGAGGTAGCTTGGTGTTATGTTAGGAAAGGTGTATGTTAGGAAAGGATTAGAAAATTACTTGATGGGGCGCCTGGGTGGCTCATTTGGTTAAGCGACTGCCTTCAGCTCAGGTCATGATCCTGGAGTCCCGGGATCGAGTCCCGCATCGGGCTCCCTGCTCAGCAGGGAGTCTGCTTCTCCCTCTGACCCTCTTCCCTCTCGTGCTCTCTATCTCTCATTCTCTCCCTCTCAAATAAATAAAATCTTTAAAAAAAAAAAAAAAGAAAATTACTTGATGATTTAGTGGTTAGTGGCAGCACAGATCACAAAATAGTTTTAGGGGGATAAATAAAAGAATTAGTTTTTAGAAGCCTATACATAAGCAAAATCCAGGCCATTTACTACTATTCAAAGAAGAGATTTGTTTGTTTAGTTTGTGCGCATACATGTGTGTGCGCACACACGTTATTTTGTACCATAGGCTAAAACCAGCCTATAAACTGATCTATAAGCAACATCAAAGTTTCAGAATTTATCCAAAATAATCTTTTTGCCTTGATAATAATTATGAATCATTAACCACTAATTTATTGAAATCTCTTTTAATCAGTTTATTATCATAATATTTGTGATAGGAAATAGTAGAGTAATGCCTCATTTTAACCACATGAGCAAATGATATGTTCCACTGAAGGAATTTTCAGGTTACTGAGGTTTACCCTACCAGGCTCCTTAACCTTAATTAAGAAAAATTAAGTTTCTCTTAATTTTCTACCTCAATCTTTTAAAAGTCCATGTCTTAATAAACAGTATATCAATTAAAATTTAATCTTATGGAATCATATAAAACTTTACAGGTAGCCCTGTAGCACACACTTGACTCAGCTCTTATTTCACTGATGTAGAGACTGACTTTCAGACAAAAGACTTGTCCTTGGTCACACCTTGACTTGGTGGCAAATCCAGGGCCTGAACCCTCTTCTCTTAGTAGAGCAGACTCTCCAGTGTAATATGAATGCCTCAGATTTTTCAGTACATATTTCATTGTCCTATTCTCTTACAGTACAACTGATCCAGAAAGGAAACGGCAGTATATGACACTGGATAATGAGAATGACCTTGGAAGTGTTGAGAAATGGCAAGCTTATCAATTGCATAAGACTTGGCCTTCTCCAATTAGGCAGCTTTTATCTTTAAAGCATTTGAAAGTATTATTTTGAGATATCCTTAGGAACTGTTAAAAGTTGATAGTACTGCTTGAGGCTGTAATGAAAGGCTCAGCTACTCTGCTTTTCTAATTATCTAACGTTCTGTGCTTTGCTTCCAGCTCTCACTTCTCCTTGCTGTCTGCTTCCACCAGCTGGTCTTAGAGTTTCATGTTAACTGCTTTTATCTGTTGTCTGCTAGGGTATAGGACAGACAGAACAGAGCTAATGCGGGTTTTGCCACTTACTAGATTGAGACTTGAGGCAAGTAATTAACTTATTTGAGTTTTAATTTTATTATCTTAAAATTGGACATTATAACACTTCCTACTATATAGGATTGTTGTGAAGGTTAGGAACTACTCTCAGAGTTGCAAATACAAATGCTGTTTTCTATTTTATTTCCAATATTTTCCTAGTACTAGTCAATATTTAAGTAACCACCATAGCTGCAGGAGCATATTTAGAACCTTAGAGAATGTCCCTTTAATAAATTAACCAAGCAGTTGGAGCCTGTCCCTCTTCGTGGCATCATTTTATGTGCAAATGTCAGTTGAGAAGATGACTGGTACCTTAGAACACAAACGAGTACTTCCTGGTAGAGGGGAGTGGCATGCTTGACAGGGTTGTTACAGGCCAAGGCCTTGCTCACAGTCATAAGCTAAGAAACAAAACAAGATCCATTTTAGAGAAATGGACTTACATTATGCAAGTTCTCCAAAGCTTTTTTATAAAATACCAATTTCTGGGGCGCTTGAGTGGCTCAGTCGTTAAGCATCTGCCTTTGGCTCCAGTCATGATCCCAGGGTCCTGGGATTGAGCCCCGCATTGGGCTCCCTGCTCAGCGGGAGGTGTGCTTCTCCCTCTCCCACCCCCCTGCTTGTGTTCCCTCTCTTGCTGTCTATCAAATAAATAAATAAAATCTTTTTAAAAAATAAATAAATAAAATACCAATTTCTAAAAGCTGTAAACTGGTAAGGGACTGAATCCTAGTTTCTTCTGGCCAATCAGGTTTTCTGTCTATAAACAAGCCTCAGGAAACCAACTCAGAATCAGAATGCTAGTTTATTCATTTAAAATAAGGTATATAAATGCCAAGGGGACAGGACATGCCCATCTTCCAGCCAGTACTTCCCTTCTGGCAAAAATATGCATGTGAAACCAGAGTATAATCAGGAGGTAAGCAAGCTTAGCACGTACATCCCCAGTAGGTCAATAGCTGCCACTGGAACTGGTCTTGGTTCAGGTCCCTCTATCCTAGACATGATGGGTGCTGTCCATGTTTGCCTCTGTGACTCATTGCTGACCACCTACCTGAATAACACTTTCTTGGGACAGATTCATACATGCAGTCAGGTTGTACTCTATCCTTGCTGGCCTTGGACTTATGATGACTCTTACTTCTTGGCCTTTTTCTGCTTTGACTTACTCTATGTTGATTGTAAAGTCTAACTCTCAGAGGTCCCTGGGGAACTTCCACTGCAGTTTCCATAAACACACAAAACTTGCTCTTCCATTCATTGAATTTACTTGCTATTATGTAGCAACCTCAAACACCTCAAGTTTGCTTACTACACATGGCTGGTCCCAGACCTTCTCTTTGAAGGAACCACAGTGATCTTCCAAGAAGTTATCTGCTCCTGGGGCGCCTGGGTGGCTCAGTCGTTAAGCGTCTGCCTTGGGCTCAGGTCATGATCCCAGGGTTCTGGGATCGAGCCCTGCATCAGGCTCCCCGCTCTGCAGGAAGCCTGCTTCTCTCTCTCCCACTCCCCCTGCTTGTGTTCCCTCTCTCGCTGTCTCTCTCTCTCTCTGTCAAATAAATAAAATCTTAAAAAAAAAAAAAAAAGTTATTGGCTCCTCCTAACCCTGACTTCTCTGGGCGGGCTGAGGGATGGAAAGGAAGAGAGAATGGAGTCATCCCTCTATACTCTTTGTCTGTGGCAACCTTTCATTTTCTCTTCTGTGACCTGTCTGCCCTCTCACTTTCCACGTTTGCCCCTGGGAGCACATGGTCTTCAGCTGCCCCTGTGCTCTCCGCATTCCCTCCTGCACACACCCCAAACCTACTTTACCAGATCTGTAGCATTTTCTGCCCTTTAATTAGACCATAAAATTTAGAATAACCTTTTTTCTTTTACTTCTCATGAAAACATCCATCTTCTTAGTGTTCAGTACATAATAGAAAAAGTGGCTTGATTGAACTGTAGGATTCAGGGGTTCATGGTTGTATCCTGTATTGAGTGTGTAAGCAGTTTGATTTATTTCTTTCTGAGAGTGGGAGTGCATGTGCGCGCAGTCGGGGGGGGGGGGGGGAGGGGCAGAGGGAGAGAGAATCTCAAGCGGACTCCATGCTGAGCATAGAGCAGAGCCTGATCACATAACTCTGAGATCATGACCTGAGCTGAAACCAAGAGTCAGATGCGTGACTGAGGCCCCCAGGTGCCCCTAAGCAGTTTGATATTGTAACTGCTGCTATAGAAAAGTTTATTTAAAAAGCTTTGGATTCAGGAGCTCTTTTTAACTTGTCTCCTGCAAAGCCCTAAGGTAGGGCTGGGCTGGGCTGGATACGATTTTCTTTGCTTTGCATATTGGGCTTCGCTTGTAAGATTTAATATGTAAGAAAGATTTTATAGCTAAAAAGAGTTTGAAGACTGCCAGTTGGCTGTCTGAAATATCCTTGAGTAATGTGAGTTGATGATTGTGAAGTTTTGTAGTTTTACTGCTTTCCATACAATCTTTCTTTACCTCAGCTTTTCCTGTGCCATTTTGAAAATGTACTGAAGAAGTCCTTAGTTACTTGTAAATTCCTTTTCTTAAAATGCTACTTTGAAATTACTTCCTGCTCATCTTCAGTGTAAGAGAAAGGAGTAAAAAGATAAGCGTGATTTAAATGCTGTGCTCTCTGACCTGGGCTTAAACACTGGCTCTACCAATTCTTTATTATGTGACCTCAGAAAAGTTAGGTAACCTCTCGCCGCCTCCTGGACTTGCTCATCTACTAAGTGGGCATCATCATGCAGGCTGCTGGGAGATTGAGTTGACTGTGTATGCCCTGTGCATAGAACGTTCTCAGCTCAGTGTTGGGTGCCAGCCAGTAGCATCATTGTTCTCAGTAACTAGAGGAGCACGGGTTGTACATAGGGGTGTTTTTCAGCATTTAATATGAATCTGTGGAAGGTCAAGAAGAGTTTTCTAATTATAGATAATTGTTTATTTTCCTTGAAAGAGTTTAAGTGTTCTGATTGACCTGAAGTTTCTACTCTACTTGCAGTAGGATTAAGATGATTTTATTCTATACCTGAGTGCCAACCTAATGGCTTTCTGTTTGATTCGAATTCCTGTGTTCCTTTTAACACTGCTGCTCTGAGATGGTAGCACAGGAAATGAAGTATATTGAAGTTGCAGTGATGTACTATTACAGAGTCTGTTAGGATAGGAAAGAAATGCTGGTAAAAGTCAGTGTCCTTTTTGCCAGGATTTTGGTAATTGAAACTTACATCAAAAAGAGAAGAATAAAGAAGTCTTAAACTGTCTGCTTAGAAATCTCCAAAAAACTAATCCAGTATTTCAGTAAGGCATTAGGATTCAGTGTTACTGTAACAGGATATATGCAGTACCTGGTGACTTAAAAAAATGAGGGATGTGTTCTCATTTAAGCAGAAGTCATCAGGAACTCAAAATCTTTCTTTCTTTATAGTCTTTTATTCTTTGGTCATCAGATACTAGTTCCGGGAGGAAAGGATCAGAGCAGGGGGGAAAGTACTCCTCCTCCTAAGTCCATTCTCTTAAAGTTTCCCTGGAAGCCCCACTCAGTGATTTCTGGCACCTCTAGCTGCCAGAAGAGGTTGGGAAATCCAGTGTTTCACCTAGGAACTTAACAGAAGCGGGTGGACTGTGGACTGAATAGGCAGCTATTCAATACTCTAAAGAATAGCTTTGCCTCAGGGCACCTGGCTGTCTCATATGGAAGAGTATGCAGCTCTTGACCTCAGGGTTGTTGAGTTCAAGCCCCACATGGTGTGTAGAGATTACTTAAATTAAAAAAAAAAATACACACACATTTATATATACACATATATATACATATATGTATGTGTGTTTTTTTTTTTAAAGAACAGCTTTCCCTTGAACCAGCAAAAGCACATCAGAAACGTGAAGGGGGGGGTGCGTGGCGCCTGGATGGCTCAGTCAGTTAAGCGTCCTAGGATCAAGTCCCACATCAGGCTCCCTGCTCAGCGGGGAACTTGCTTCTCCCACTGCTTTTGCTCTCTCTTGCAAATAAATAAATTTTTAAAAAAAGAAACTCCAGGGTGGTGTCTGGGAAGGTAACATTATAGACCCCGAATAGTTACATTTAATCTTTTCCTTATTTATTGGAATCCATACCAGGGAAAAAAGTATTTTTTTCCCTGGTATGGATTGGTAACTTCCCCAAGGTCTTTTCTATATTGGGTACTTTTGCTATTCAGGAGTCCTTTTTGAGAATACTTTATATTGATTTACCTTCTAAATATGTTCTGTGTCCAATGCAGATGGAACTACATGATTATGTATACATACAATGCTTTTGATGCTCTTTTAAATAATGTTATTAAAGCCTTTTCACAGTCCCAGATGATATTTTTAAATATTTCTACATTACTGTGAATGCTTCTTGGAGGACTGCACTTTGCCTGATGAATCTGGTAAAATCCTTCATGCATGTAGCCAGCAGTTTTCTTATCTGAGAGGCATGGCTTCTAACACCAGAGCCAGGCATCATCAGACTCGTGTGTATCATGAAAAGGATTTGTGTGAACCTTATCCTGCCAGATTCAGAAAATATCCAGTAACCATATGTATCTTTCTGGCTTTGAAACTTGAATTCTTGTGAAGCTGGTAGGCCTCCATTGTGCCTAGCAAGTGATTCCCAACCTGTTTTCCAGTACACCTCCTAATCTCTGGTGATTTCAGGAGCTTCACAGTTCTCAAATTCACAGCATTTAAATTTATTTAAATGTATAAATATATTTGCTATACAGCACTGTGGAGGAGATCATAGCTCCAGAGGGGTGTCGTTAGGCTTTCAGAAGGTAATAGAGTAATTAGAGTACTTTGTGTAAATCATTAGAAACTGCACCTAAGGTACTTTGAATTTTTTAATTAAAAAAATGTGTGCAGAAAGCTAGTGATTCAAAAAGTACAATAGAAATTAAATATGCTTTACAACAGACTGTAGGAGATAAAAGTGCTTTTGAGTCTCATTGTGCCACCATTAAGACCTGTGCGTGATTTAGCTTAGAAATCATCAAATGCTTACAACAGGCAACAAAATACAGCATTTAGTAGTTTTTTGTCTTAATTCCCACAGTGTTAGTAAAAACTAGAGCAGAATAAGATCATGTCTCCTGTTTAAGGAATGTTTTAATGAGTTAGGTGGTCATATTGGATCCAGCTGTTCTGAAGGAGTACATGTTGGGTGACTTTTCCCCAGAAATATTCTTTGGAGATAAGAGTCTTCCTAGGAGACCTCCACATGCCCATGTATCTGCGCCATCTTCCCCAGCCTCTGAGGTGTACCACGGATGCTAAGCAGCAGCCCAGGAAAACTGTACTCTCTGTGACCAACTTAGAACCCTTAACTTCATTCTCAAAAACTAAGTCCTTCTAAAGGGGACACCAGTGGACTTGGAAAAAGACCCAAGGGAAGGTGATCTGTGAAGTGTCTGTTAAGGCACAAATCTACAAGACTCCTCTTTCTTGGAAGTCTGACACAGGTAATAGGTGCTTGTTGCTGCTGCCTAGGTGGAGAGGCCAGGATACTCCCAAGTTCCGGGTGCTTAATGTTTCCACTGTGGTGAGATCTCTTTCATTCCAGAGTTATTGTTTTTGGTTTTTCAAGATTTTATTTATTTTAGAGCTAGAACGCAAGAGCGTGGGGAAGGAACAGACCACGCTGAGCGCAGAGCCCAATGCAGGGCTCGATCCCATGACTCCGAGATCATGACCTGGGCCAAAATCAAGAGACGCTTGACCCAACTGAGCCACCCAGGCGCCCCCATTCCAGAGTTCTACTAGAACTCTTCATGTATCATGTGGCATCTTTGCATACCTGCACCTTCGGTTACCAACAAGATAGGGTGAAAGAACTAAAGACCTGCTGTGAGCCCTGGTCCGTTCTAGAGGCTGTGATACTCCTCTATATACATTAGTAATTCCAGATGAATGGCTACTCAGAAAACCTGTTGGCTACTAAACTATTTATTATTCAAAGTGCTAAATGCTTTCTAATAGTTGATCTGTTATTCCCTAGGGACATTCCAGCTATATCACACACCTTGACTGGTCCCCAGACAACAAGTATATAATGTCTAACTCAGGAGACTATGAGATATTGTACTGTAAGTATGAATGATCACATCCAGCTGAGAAGTGTCTGTCAGGGGCGCAAATGAACAGGCTGTGCAGAATTTGAGTTGTGTAGAGTGCATGCTGGCTCTCTGACTTGACAAAACATATGTTACTCTGAGCTAAGGAATGAGAATCTCAAATGTGGTTCACCTCTCCAAGAAAGTAAGGAATTAACTTATTATATATGTAGACATGTAGTCCTAAGAAATTACTCAGGGAGATTGCTGCTTTAATATGGCTTTGTATTTAACTTTTCCTGGAGAGAGGAAAGAGTATAATGCATGGGCATTTATGCTTTTTTAAAGAAAAACAACTTCAGTGGGGAACAGTTTTGTAGTTTTTATAAACCCTGTTAAAGGCAACACTTTTTTCCTTTTTAAATGTATCTTAACATTTTTCAGTGTATTGATTATAAATACAAATAAACGTGGCTAGTTTGAATCAAGATACACTTTCAGATACATTTATAAACAGGCACTATGATTATACTTCCTGTTTCTAAATTTAAAGGGGACATTCCAAATGGCTGCAAACTAATCAGGAATCGATCAGATTGTAAGGACACCGATTGGACAACATATACCTGCGTACTAGGCTTTCAAGTTTTTGGTAAGAACATGACACCTGATGGGAAAAGATGGCTTGTGGGGTTCTTATATATAATAATTACTTGCTTAAATTTCTAAATGAAAAACAGTCTGCGTGTGTTCTTCAGTGTTATCACTATTAATGCCAGATTCAGAGAAATGAAGTGTATTAGGATCAGACCAATATGAAGTTCTCTGCAGAATCCAGCAGACTTTTGGTCCTCAGTAAATATGAAAGACACTTGAAATATACATAATAGCACAGATCACCTTCCCATTTTTTTTCCTTCAAGTGAAAACTGAAATATTTTAATTTGTAAAGGCATTTTTAAAATAGCTTCATTGAGCATACTACATAATTCACCTACTTAAAGATTACAGTACAGTTGTTTTAGAACTCTAGTGTGGCCATCACCACTGTCTAATTTGAGAACATTTTCATCACCCCAATAAGAAACCTTCTACCCATTAGCAGTCACCCCCGACCCTCCCTCCCTCTGCACCCACCGCCACTAATCTACTTTCTTTCTCTAATAACTTAGTCTGGACTTCCATGTAGAATGTTTTCAAGATTCATCCACATTGTAGCATGTATCAGCACTTTGTTTTATGGCTGAGTAATACCTCCTTGTACGCATATACCACATTTTGTTTATCCATTATCAGTTGACAGACACTTGGGTTGTTTCTACTTTTCAGCTAGTATAAATAATGCTGCTGTGAACAAGCATGTGCAGGTTTTTGTATAGACATGTTTTCATTTCCCTTGAAATATACCTTGGAGTGGAATTCCAGAATCCAATGGTAACCTTGTGTTTAACCTTTTGAAGAACTGCCAGAATGTTTTCCAAAGTGGCTGCACCATTTACATTCCTGCCAGTGACATACGAGGGGTTCCAGTGACATACGAGGGGTGGGTTCCGTTTCCCCACATCCTTGTCAGCAGTTCTTACTCTCTTGCATGTGAATGTCCAGTTGTCCCAGCACCATTTGTTCAGATATATAAAGGCATTTTTAGTAGACATTATTTAAAGATAAAATTTGGAAATCATTCCTAAGCTGATGTTTTAGATATTTCTTGAAATATTTTCTGTGACAGTTTTGTAAGCCTTTTCCCAATCTGGGGGTATCCTTCTGAAAAAGTTACAAGACCAGTGGAAAAGTTAAGATAATAAAGCCTTGTCTGCAAAGAACTGAAAAGATGTTCTACTCAGTAATTAGAATACTGGATAGGAGGGGGACATCAATCCCTCAAGCAATGTCCAGAATATTAGTGCTTTCCCTTTAACAACATCTCTGCCTTCTGACGGGGGGGCAGGGGGTCTCTCCTCCAGCCTGTTCACAGATCACAACAGTTCTTTATGCTGTGTACATTAGAGAAATAATCCATTATAGATCCCTGTGGTAAACACAACTTCTATAGAGATGGAGGAGAGTACTGGGCTAGCAAGAAATTAAAAGAACTCTGACTCGTCCAAACACGATTTCATTATTCTGGGTGAAACTGAAACAGTAGCCAATAGCTGGTAATACTTATTTAAGAGATGTCAGTTAAGAAGTGTTTTGACTTGTTTTAGCAAATTTACCAAAAACTAATTTGTTCTCAGAGGCCAGCATCTCAGCCCTTCTGTATTCCATAATTTCCATCTAGTCTTAATAGGGTTGTGTGCTAATTATGTTGAACATGATCACCAGTGCTTCATAATGATTCAGAATAATTAAATTTGTTATGTCTCTGGACATAAATAATAGTTCTATGAAAATTCTATGGGATAGCATGGTAGACTAGTGGATGGCCTATGCACTTCTATTAAGAAAAGAAAGAAGCTTGGAAGTTTTCTTTGAAGTGCCTGCCTGAAGAGAACAGCAAAGAAAGAGTGTGTACATTTTACACAGCTTCCCCAGAGTCTACTTTGAAGAACTAGAGCTGTAGCTTTGTTTTTCTGCACCTTGCTATTATACAAGTAACAGAATTTCCCCTCCAACTAGAAACTTTAAAAAGGAAGAGCTTATTTGCGGAGGTGAATTAAGCTAAAACTATTTGGTAGCACCACCTGCTGGTTACTAGTGAGTACTTTTGTTTCTTCAAATTTGCCATCTTGAGTCTATTTTCACTGAAAATAGATTTTGGGTAAAACTTTAGATTTTGGGTAAAACTTCATCCTTTGAAGTGTTGAGCCACTAAGAAATCTGAACACAGATTAAAGTGAATTAAGATTCTAAAATTAAATAAACCCATGTGGTATCACAGTTATATTTTAGACTAATTTTTCTACACCCCTGTGTTCCCATATCAAAGGTGTCTGGCCAGAAGGATCCGACGGGACTGATATCAATGCACTGGTGCGATCCCACAACAGGAAGGTGATCGCTGTTGCTGATGACTTCTGCAAAGTTCATCTGTTTCAGTATCCCTGCTCCAAAGCAAAGGTAAAATCATTTTAATAAAAACTAGTGTTGTAGGGCCTTTTGTCTGGGAATATTTTTTTGTCGATGATGAGAAGAGATGTGGAGAGTTACTCCTCACTGCCTGTGATGCCATGGGGCCCGGGGGCGAGGGGGGGGGCAGTGCCCCCAGAAGCATCCAGGCCAGCACTGCTTGTTTGCTCCTTCGCCATTAGGGTCAAGAAGACCATTACAGAAGACAGTTTTATTCATTTTTGTTTATCAATAATTTTTTAGCAGGTAAATATCTCCTAAACCTACTAAAACATTTTGTTATACATACGATTAACATTATAAAGCTCCTAGAGCTCCTAGTCCTGCCTGCCTAGTAAATTCTCCCCTAGCTGTCTCAGCAGAATAGTTACTAAGCTCTGACAAGTGTACGAGACTGACATCCGGATGAGATTATTTATGATGTTATTTTTTTAAATATATGATCTAACTGTATGGATATATATCCAGTTACTCTGTTTTGTTTCTCCCATAGAAATAGGTAGCAAAAGGAAATTGCTGCTAGCTCCATTCCTCAGATTTGCTGACTCTGTGATTTGAATTACCTCCCTTACCTAGTCGCTTCCATTGCTGTAAGCAGGCATGTAAAGAATGAGTTTAATTTTCCTGATTTGTTTCTTCCAGGCTCCCAGTCACAAGTATAGTGCCCACAGCAGCCATGTCACCAATGTCAGTTTTACTCATAATGACAGTCACCTGATTTCAACTGGTGGAAAAGACATGAGCATCATTCAGTGGAAACTTGTAGAAAAGTTATCTTTGCCTCAAAATGAGATTGTAGCTGATGGTACTCTAACCAAAGCCCCCATCTCTTCCATCGAAAGTGTCATGCAGTCTGACACTCCCACACCACCTCCTTCCCAGCCCTTAAATGAGACAGCTGAAGAAAGTAGAATAAGCAGTTCTCCCACACTTCTGGAGAACAGCCTGGAACAGACTATGGAGCCCAGCGAGGACCACATCGAGGAGCAGAGTGAAGGGGGCAGTGAAGAGCTCGGTGAGCCTATGTATGAGGAGCCATCGACTCAGAGTGAAGCCATTCTTACTGAGGACCAGCAAGACCCCTCGCTCCTGTCTTAACAGCAGGACTTCAGTGCGACTCTCTCCTCCTTCAGCTGCATGTGATCTCGTGACAGAGTTCAGGTAACAGGCTGGGGAGTGGTGGAGGTCACTCCTGATGGAGCTCTGGGTTTGCACATGGTCTGTTTTCAGTAGTCTTACCTGCAGTCTCAAGTGCAGCAGACCTAGGAGGTTCAGTTGGGTGTGTGTTGAAAATTAACCAAACTTTTAATAGCAGGAAAGACTGAAACATTGTCTCAGAAATTACCGTGTATGTAAGTGGTATGATGTCAATACTGGAAACAAAAACAGCAGTTGTATGGATTTAAAATAAGCCCCTTGTTATCTGAACCAGTTTTCTTCAGGAACAACCAGAGGCATCACAAACACTGTTACTCATCTACTGGCTCAGACTTCTCCCCCCCACCCACCCCCGAGACAAAAAAATCAGAAAAAAAAAAAACCAAAAAAGAAAAAATGCACTCTGAGATATCCTCCCACCCCAAATGTCTAGTGGAAATTTTTTAGTGAAAAACTTAAGTATTGCCACCTGCAGTGGGGTTGCCTTGAGCCCCAACACCGTTTCCTTACATGAGCTCTGGGTGTGCAGATGTGCTTGCTAGTCTGCTCTCCGGTGCTGCCTTTTCTAAGTCGTCGTGAGGGACAGTCCCTTCATTTCTTGTGTGCAGATCTATTTTATCTTAGAACTAAGCAGTGGTTTGTTAAAGAGCTTTTAATGTATATTAAACCATTAATACTCAGAAATAATGGATTCCTCCAAGGATTCCTTTACTGGCCGGAACATTTTTCAATGTTTGGCATTCAAGTGAATGGAAGAAGAAAAACCGCATGCCTATAAAACTAAACTGTAAGAATTACTTGGCTAATTTAACTTAGCCTTCCTCATAATTTGTTCTTTTGATAATAGAAATATAAATACAGTAAGTTTGAATTGGTGCTTGAAATTCATTGGTTTAGTTATAATTTTTATATAGATTATATTGAGGGGTAAGACTGAAAATTACAAATTCTTTTTTACAGAAGTATGAATAACAGTCACAGTAATTTTTTATAAATTGCATACTTAACAGACTTGCTATATATGGTAATTTTTCTCTGGTAGAGTTGCTGTAAGCCTTGCAGTTCTGATGTGGCTGTCCTCTGCTATTTTGGGCAATGCATGTATTATGCATTGGATAGTTTTGTTTTGTTTCTTTGTCAGATGACTGTTTTTCTTAAGTACATGTTTCTACTATAATTACTGACAAATATGCATTTCCTATATATTTGTCTATACATTGATTATAAAAATGTTTTGATTTATTTTTTAACTTGCTGAATTTTTTGTTAGATCATGTTTAGAAACTTTGAGTTCATAAGTCTTAAGTATAAGTATGCAAGTGTTTACGTGATTGTGCCATTCCAAAGTGCATCAGAACTGTCATTCCCTTCTAGTATCTTCTCAGGAGTAATACAAATCAGGTATCTCATCATCATTTGGTAATTAATATACAAACTCCAGTGAACTCCTAAGGACACTCACATTTATATTCACATGCTGTATGTAAGGGTGCGGGTATGTGTGAAGGGGTGAGTGTAGACACTCTGTGTGTATCTATATAGGAAGATATACGCCACATTGAAAATACTCAGTGTATATCTCTATGTGTATAGGTATATGTCCATGTATATCTCTTTCCTTTTGTTTACAGTTGTTCAAAAAAAAAAAAAAACCTCAAAGTAGTTCTCTTCAAAAGAAGAGATATAGATTCCAAGCAATCCCATCTTTTTTCAGTATGTTCTATACATAATTATCAGAGCATCAGTAAGTATCAGGCATATATACTTGCCTTATAGCAGTGTAATTAAATCATCAGGTCAGCATGTGCTGAGATGAACAAGTAGTTCTAGAAGAAGAAGCATTTCTTTAAGTACCTGGGCGATACAGCTCTCCATGAGAAGCAGGGAGTTTGGGGACACCAGTCACCGTTGGGGTTGCTGTGTACGATGAGGTTTATAATCGTGATACTGTTGGGTGGTAGTTTCAGAAGACACTACTAATGCGCAGGAAGCGCTCCAGCCCTCTTGCCGGCAACTACTGTCTAATGGTCAATTAAATCTGTGATAATGGTTGCAAGTGGGTGGGATTATGAAATTGTAGATGTTTTTAGAAAAACTTGTGAATGAAAGTGAATCCAAGTGTTTCATGTGAAGATGTTGAGCCATTTCTATCATGCATTCCTGTCTCATGGCAGAAAATTTTGAAGATTATAAAATAAAACGATCAAAATGGTTCAGGCGTCTTGACTCTTACTTCGCTTATACTGCTCGTTTCCGTAACTGTCCGGTTATCAGAAGACACGGCTGTTACCGGCTGACTGCTGCCGGGGATACCCCGGTTCTGGTCAGAATGAGCTCCACCTCATAATGTTAGAGGAAAGGACTTCTGATGTATGCTTCCACTTACTAGGGGAGTAGCTTCATTTTAATTTATTCCATGTCTACACTTTGTCTAATGTTTAACAGTGGATCATCCTGGCAATTCTAGTTACTTGCCTGCCAGCCTCCTGTCACTGCCTCCCACGTCCACCTCGGTGAAGTCCTGGCCCTGGGCAGGGCCCTGCACCCCCGGCTTCCTCCTCCTCTCCCCTGGTGCCTAGGGACACATCCTCTGTGCCACAACCATCAGTTGGCCGCTACAAATTTTTCTTTCTGAAAAATCAGGTTGGGAGCATTCCGTACATTGCTTAGTTTCAAAAGCATGGAAATGGGGTTTTCATCGTTACCTTATTCATCCTTGGTGACTATGAATGTATGTGCCCAGCCACTCCTATACACGCACCCCTGAGAGTCTGCCCTGGGGCAGGAATTACTCTCCTACCAGTGCGGAGACAAAATGGCTTGACAGGCATCAGAACAACCCCCCTGAACAATGTGATTTTTCCTCTCAATAAAAAGAGATCCATAAAGAGGAAATGATGAAATCGATTTTAAACATACTGGCCTGTTGGTATAACTTCTAGAAGGAACTAGGTTCCCAGCTTAAAGCTGGAACTGAAATGAAGGGAGTGAGTTTAAGAACATGTTTTTAGGGCGAAGATGACAGGCTTGAAGAGAAGTTAGATAGAAGCGGGGTCAAGAGGAGCACCGTGTGGCCAGGCACGCCTCCAACAGCCCGGGCCTTCATGTGGTGCTGGCGGAGTGTTACCTGTAGGCAAGGAGATGGGCAGATTGAGCAAGTGGCCCATGCTCCTTTTACTTAGATAATGGCCATGCCTGGATGTCATGCTTCGTAACCATGCTTCTGCCGCTCATACCAGGAGAAAGACTTGAGGAGTGCGCACAGGGGAGAAAGGGGGAGAGACAGTCTCAAGCAGGCTTCACGCCCAGCGCAGCACCCAACACGGGGCTCGATCTCAGGACCCTCAGATCGTGCCTGAGCCGCAATCAAGGGCTGGGATGCTTAACCGACTGAGCCACCCAGGTGCCCTGAGAAACACACGCTTTAGAAACAGAGGACAGAGGAAAAAATGAGGGTAAATATTCACAGAGAATCTGGAAACAAGAGGGCCTGTGTCCATCTCCATCTTTGCTCTGGGGGATGGGGGGCGGCGCGCGGCGCGCAGGAAGACCGCCCACAGTGATGCTGCACATCTGTCCCCAGCACAGAAGCCAGGCCTTGCTGGAAAAGCCTGCTCTGCCTGGGCCCCAGGACCGCAGTCCTCAAGGACCACAGTGAGGTCTCCAGGCCTTTTTACCAAAAAACAGATGTAACCCTTAGTGAAGAGGCAGCTTTTGCTCTCCTCCCAGGGTCTCAGACCTCAGATCACATTAAACGTTCTGTGCTAATTGGTTCACCTTTTCCAAAGAAAACCTGAATTTCTACTCAACACTCATTAAGTCCCTACAATAATCCTTAATGCTCTAATATAAAGAAGGCAAAGGAATAAAGAGAAATAATCCCAAACGGGAAAAAAAATTTTTTTCACTGACTCCTCTGGAAATGTCAGCCTGTTTGATTTCTGCGTCCGTGAGTGACATCCTCAGGAGACCATGGCTCCCTGAACTGAATACGTTTCTGTTGGGTTTTGTTTTCTGTTTTGGCCAGTCCAGAAATCTGGCAGAGAAACTTACTGGTACCCCTTCTGTATATGGACAAAAACATGGAAGAGGTGGGTGAAAACAAGTGCTCAGTGGCTACAATGGGGCACCCCCGCATATCTAACTGCTATTCAACAGTAAAAGCTAACCGTTCGTGTAACCCAGGCTTTCCGTGTGCTAACTCGTTCAGTTCTTTCGGCCATCCTAAATTTGATTACCTCCATTTTACGCACAAGGCCACTTGAGGAACAGAGAAGTCGAGTCACACTACTAGCAAGTGGCTGAGCCAAGACTGGAAGCCAGCGCCTCCTGCCCCCCGCGCCCCGCTGCTAGCACACCACAGAGGAATCACTTAGTCGTTCCTACTACAAAGAATGAACTAGGTTAAACGAGTTGAAAGCACCGAAGAGCAGCGTAAGGAAAAGCTACAAAGCATTCGACTTGGAAAAGGCAGCGTGGAGCTCAGAACAGAGGCACCAAGTTAAAGTGACCCTCCTCATGCACAAGTCCCTTCTCCTGCCACCCCCATAACCAGAGCGCAGGGCCGAGAAGCTTCCAGGCCCTTACACCATCCTGTTGGCACCTGCTGCCAACAACTACCTGCTCTTCCTGCCTTCTTTAGCCACAGTCAGGCGCACATGTTCTCAGTCCCTAATGTTCAGTTTAAACCTCTTTGTGTGGAGACGCTGCTCCCTCGTTTTCCGACCTTTGGGCAATTTCCATTACGTTGAAAACGAAGCGTAGCAGCTTCTTTCTGTCATTAGCCAAGTGCATTCTCCACTTTGTCCTCATTCCCCATCCCACGCTTCTTACCACAAGCCTGGAGGCTCTGCCAGCCCCACGCTCAGCCAGAGGGCTTTGATCTTGCACCTCCTCTCGCTCAACAATGTAAACATGTGGTCCTGAAAATAGATTTTCCTCAGGAGCCACCCATCAACAGAGATGAATACACATAATTACAGTGCTGATGGCTAAACATCTCAGTGGAATTACACAGAATCGGCTCCAGAGGCAGGTTTCAACTCCTGGCGGAGTTTACTTTCACCAGATCTCACCAAAGGAACAGAAAAGGGGGGGGTGGGGTGAGGAATGGCCACAGGTAGGAAAAGCAACTTTTTCAGTAAAAAGCAAAGCCTTCATAACCTGGTCATCCTGTTTCATTCTTGATGTTCATGTAGCCACCAAGCCAGAGTGCATCCTGGGAAAAGGCTTTGCAGCCTGCCTTTGCACAGCGATGCCCACTTAGCCCCCACTTGGTGGGGCTGACTTGGAAACCTGGTTGGAAGCGGGGAAACCAGAAGCTGGCATTCTCTTACCTTGTCAACTGCAGAACACTAGTTCCATTAACAGAACTGTAAGTTGGGCGTCCAGAGAAGGCAGGTCCTTCCTCTTCCTTCTATAGACTCCAATCTCTCTACAACTATGTATGTACTGGGCTGCTAGCACCTTCCACGAGGTAGCCACTTTGACTCCTGGGGTGCATGTACGGGACTAGGTCCAAAAGAGTCGTCCACACAGCAAGGTATATGTTGCCAGGCTGCCTCGTGCAGGGAGCTGTGCTGGGCTCAGTGGGGAATCCCACAACGAGACAGACACGGCCGTGCCCTCAACGGTGCAAGTGACCTAGGAAGATTGTAGACAGGCCTTGTATAGTTTAGAACTGGTATATGGCAAAGTCAGGTTCCCCCCCCAAATTAGAGAACAAACTGCATACTAATAGTAGTATATGATTTGAAATATGAAAAGTAAGTATCCTTACTAAGGAATCTTGGATTGGTCATCTATGGAAACCACCCCATCCATTGCTTAAATTCTCTAACAACATCCAAAAGGTTACATTTTGATATTTAATAAATAATGATGTAGAACCCCTACAACAGAACACTGAATAAAAAAGAACTATTGACACGTGAAAAATCAGATGGAGCATAAGGGCATTCATTATACATGGTGAAAAAAGAGCCAATCTTGAAGCATTCAAGAGCCAATCTTGAATGCTTACTATATTCCCATTTATATAACATTCTTGAAATGACAGAACGGATTAGTGACTGCCAAGGCACAGGGACAGAAGGGGGGAGGTATCACCCCGCAGGGTGGCTCTGCAGGCGTATCAGTGGTGACGGTGGTCACACAAATCCATACATGGGATTCTAATGCATAGAATGACACACTTGCATGAACGTGAGCACATACAACACCGATGCAGACTGCACAAGGTCTGCAGTGTGGATCCCTGCGGCGTGGTGGGCGTACATTATCTCAGACCTCACCATTGGGTGAAACTGAGGGAAGGGCTCACCGGACTCTGTACTCTGCTCGAAACCTCCTGTGAGTCTACCTATTTCAAAATACAAAGCTTAAAAATAATGGTGGAGGAACTTGACCTTCCCTTTATGCTTTTGAAGGAAATGGGCCTTAATACAACAATTTTTTCATAAAATTTCTGGCCTTGTGCACTTGAGGTACTCCACCGACAAGTCAAGTAGAACCCTGCTGCTTACCAAAGAGCACTCTCCACAGCCATGCGGCCGCCCCCTGCTCCCAAGCTCTGCGGGAGAATTCCCAGCTGCGGGGTGGGCGTGAAGGGACCCCAGGGACCCCAGGCGCGGTGGAGACAGTGGCGGGAGGTGCGGCGGTTAACGCTCAGCATCTGGGACAGCAGGGGTGAGCCAACCTGGGAGCGCTGAGGCTTCACCCACTGGTGCGCCCCTCCGATGACACGCACGGCGACAAATGGCCCTCAGGGGTCCTCCCCCTTCGCTGGGCCATTCTGCACCCCCTGCCCCCTCTTTTCTGGCTGCCTTCGCTTCTGATTTGGAAACTCCCTTTCTTGGAAACCCTCTCCAGAAGCCGCCCGCCACTGCCTGCCCTCAGGTGCTTGGGCTGAAACCTTCCCTATTGAGAACTAATAAAATGACAAAAGAGAGAATAATTCCACTCCGTGGTCGGGCCCTGCTGCGGAACGGAGATTAGGTCATCAGACTTTCCCCTTGAGAGTGACAGGCCCCGGCTTCCTCGGCAAAATCCGTTTTCACATGGCCTCCTGTTGGCTTCCCACGAATACCTCGTCGCCAGAACCATTAGCAAGCATGTTTGCCAGGTTTTGACATTTCCATTTAGAAGATGAATTCGTTCTGAGCTGGGACAAGAGCCCCCCTCGCTCCTGGAAGAATGTGTTAAGACTCAGCCCTCATGGGACCCTGGAGCATCAGGAAGGTCCAGTCCCATTGCCATGGCACACTGGCTCAGCCCTTCCTTGGGGGCAAGGGAGGAATGTGAAAAAGAAAAAAACTAAGCTGGGCCAAGAAAGCCATTCTTCATCATGGGCTCTGGTAAGCGTAGGTTCTCTCCGTGCTGCCCCAGGGCCCATGTCCCGGGCCGCAGGGCACCCTGGTGAGCCCCGACTCTGCCCCTACCTGCTTGGGGAAGGCCCCGCACTGCCGGAGCCCCAGAGACAGGAGAGGGAGAGAGAGAGACCAGCTGTGCTAGTGCCAGGCGCTGCAGCGGCCTCACAATAAAGTGTTTGCCCTGGAAGGCGCAAGCAGCGCGACAGCTTGTCAGGAAAGCCAGGGAAGCCGACAGGTGGCTCTGCTGATAAAGCCGCCGTGGAGGCCACCGCAGTTCAAGTGGTTTCTATGGGAAACCCGCACATTAAACTGAACAAAGTTCTTTTAAATTAAATGCAGTAATTAATCACCTTTTTAAATTAAGCATTATCAAATTTAAACACAGGGACTTGCCAGGGAGGGCGTTCAGGAAAGCCCAGACGTGGCCGGCTGCCCCGCTGGGAGCCACGGACAAAGCACGGGGCAGCTCTCCGGTATGGCGTGGACCGGAGGATCTTCACTCCTCCCTGTTCTGAGTCCGCGGCCAGGTCCGTTCTGCGCCACTCGTTGCACAGCACAGGTGAACACAGGAGGACCGACAGGGCAGCCTCCATCCTGTGGGGCCAGCCTGGCCGTCGTTCCTCCTGGAATGCCCGTCCTCTGCTGACACCACCGGCTCCGGGCTTCCTGCTTCCCACTGGCCTCCCACCCTCCTCCTCCCTTCCAGCTTCCTTCCGCAGGGAGGCCCAGGCCACCCTGGTATGGTGAGGGTCGGGAGCTGGAGGCCCCGAGGGCCAGCAGATGCAGGGAGAGCCCTTCTCAGAACCCCCGTCTCCCTAAAGCCGCCCCCCCCAGGAGTGTCTTCAGTCAGGGGGGCCAAGTCTTATCAGGAGACTAGAAATGGACACCACATCCTGACAAACCTTGGCACAAACTGTCATACCTCCCATCTGTTTTCTAAGGGCCCCTTCATCTTCCCTGACAGTCATTTATTCTCCCCTAAAAGGCTTTCACTCCTCTCCCCTTTCCCCACTGAGATGGACCGAAGCCTGAACTCCAGGCTACCTCAGGGAGTGACTCATCGCCCCCTCGGCGTCCCCCGTGCATACATGAGGTAAACCTGTTGTTAAACTTCAGTTTTTCACGTGTTAATCTCTTTTATTTCAGGGGTCTCAGCCAAGAAGTCAGAAGAATGGAAAAAAATTATTTTTCCTCCCCTCTACATCCATCTTCCTTTTTTTTTAAAGCTTGGTTAGGTGGGGCACCTGGGTGGTGCGGTAGGCTAAGCCCCTGATTTTGGCTCAGGTCATGATCTTAGGGTCATGAAATCGAGCCCCAAGTTGGGCTCCATGCTGGACATGGAGTCTGCTTAAGATTCTCCCCCTCCCCCTGCCTACCTCCCCCCTCGTGCTAGCACATGCACGCACTCTCTCTCTAGAAAAAAAAAAAAAAACTATTGTTTCAGTCTAACTTACAGTACAGAGCACGAACCTTAGTGTATCTGTACCCATGCACACGTACGTATAACCCACCCAGACAAAGACCTGGAACATTCCCAACACTCAGGAGTCAGCCTTGTGACCGCTCTTCCCGTCAGTACCCGGACAAGCGTAACCTCTGCTCTGACCCCTGTCACCATGGATTAGTTTTGCCTGGTTTTAACTTTTACACACATGGAATGATATCCTATGTTCTGTTGTGTCTGGCTTCTTCCACAGAACATTGTGTTCCCCCTGCTCTTATGCCCCTATGAGCCATCCCAGGCTCCTTCCCTCCCACCCACTCTGGAAACAGGCGTGTCTCCCCCCATTCTGTCTCCTCACTTACTTACACCCCCTAGCAGTGGAGCAGACACCATGCTTTCCAATGCCCCCTGAATCCTCACTAGTTTATACCTCCAGACCCAACTGCCTACCAGAGTTCTTTGCCTAGAGGCCTCACCAACAATCCATTTTTCCCCAACAAAACATGCCCTGCTCTGCTTACCCCCAGTCTTGTACCTTCACTCACCCAGAAGCCAAGCTGAGTCATCACTGGAACGAACACACACACACACGTACATACATTGTTCATCACACACACACACACACACACACACACACACACACACACACACACACACACACACACACACACACACACACACACAGTTCGTGACCTGGCCGTCTTTAGTCCAGTCTTGTACCTTGTTCATCACACACACACACACACACACACACACACACACACACACACACACTGTTCGTGACCTGGCCGTCTTTAGTCCAGTCTTGTACCTTGTTCATCACACACACACACACACACACACACACACACACACACACACACACACTGTTCGTGACCTGGCCGTCTTTAGTCCAGTCTTGTACCTTGTTCATCACACACACACACACACACACACACACACACACACACACACACACACACTGTTCGTGACCTGGCCGTCTTTAGTCCAGTCTTGTACCTTCACTCACCCAGAAGCCGAGTGCACACACACACACACACACACACACACACACACACACACACACTGTTCGTGACCTGGCCGTCTTTAGTCCAGTCTTGTACCTTCACTCACCCAGAAGCCGAGTGAGAACGCGTGCGCGGGCACACACACACACACTTCATGAGCTGGCCTGAGCCTCCCTCTTTCGTCCTGAGTCCTGCCATCCCTCTCCCCACCTCAAGCACATCCAGGATGCTCTCACCCGGCAGCACATGCTCTTCCCTCAGGCCAAATGTCCTTCCCCACCACGTTCTGCTGGAAAGCATCTAGCTGTGCATTATGAATTTAAACAGTGCTCCCTCCCCTCGCCCTCCTGGGCCCTGGTTCTGCGTCTATACGGTTCTGTTGCACTTTAGTTAAGCTCATCATTCTGTGAGCTCTGGAGGCCAGAGACAAGGTCACCGCTTTCTGGTCCCTACCGCCCGACACAGCATCTGGCACAGAGCGATTAGAGAAGAGACAGTCTGTGCTGAGGGTTAATGACAACGAAGACGGGGCAAGTCCCCAGTCTGACAGGGAACCTGCCTGTCCTCAGATAACCCCAGATCTGCTCACAGAAAAGCCTTGTGGGAAAGGACAACAGGACACCTGATGGGTCATAGGGTTAAGAACATAAAACTTAGGGACGCCTGGGTGGCTCAGTCATTTGAGTGTCTGCCTTCGGCTCAGGTCATGATCCCAGGGTCCTGCGATCGAGCCCCACATCGGGCTCCCTGCTCCAAGGGGAGCCTGCTTCTCCCTCTGCCTGTCGCTCCCCCTGCTTGTGCTCTCTCTCTCTCTGACCAATAAATCAGTAAAATCTTAAAAAAAAAAAAAAAAAAACATAAAACTCGTGAGGAGCCAGAGACAGCCCAGGGAGCGAGGGCATCAGGAAAGAAAAGAAGCAACAAGACTTCCAGAGCCAGCTCAGCAGCGGTGGGGTTGGCTGACAGCGCCAAGAAACCCCAGGCCTGAGTGGCTTTGTTGGGTACGAAGCCTAAGGCACAACTGTCCTCACAAGTGGAGTCAGGCTGTCCCTTCTGTTTTTAATAGCAGCACCCTCCCCTCCCAACCTACAAGCCCTCCTGGGAAGACCTCCCCGAGGCCTGTCCAAGCTGGCCCAGGCTGGACGGGCTACATCATTCCTTAACTTTGGCTCCCACTGTCCCAGGACACATTTCTGCAAGTTACACACCTCCACCCAGCCCCAGCAGTGAAGACTTACCCAAGCCCTGGGCTACAGCCGTGGCCTGCCTCCCCCACCCCGGCGAAGTCCTTCCTGATGCTCACTCAATAGGTCCTGACTGAAGGAAGGACGGGCAGACACAAAGTTACAAACCAATTTTCCAAATGACTGTTTCTTCAAGAGGACATAATTCCAGAGGAGAGAAGGGAACAGACACCAAGTATAAACAAAGGCTCTTCTGTGTGAGTCCACTTTGATTAGAATGACAACTAATTGAAGGCAATTTAATGTTGGTTCATGAAAGGTTAATGGAATTCATGTTTTGGAGATGACGAATGCAACACAGACTCAGCCAGAAACACAAATCTAACCTTTATTCTCTTTAATTATTCGGTCAGAATAATTTCCTGGGAGCAGGTTTAGTCTCTGGATGGCTTTAATTAAACACCAGTGAACTCTGAAGTTGACATCAACTCATCCAGCTGCAACTCAATTTTCAAATTAATCTGCTGTCTAACATGGAGGTTTTGTGGCCTAAGCAGGGGACAGCTGTGGGGAAGTAGGAGATGGGCTTGGAGCCTGACAGGTATTAACCGATTCTGGAACTTCCTCCGTCTCTCCCCCACCCTCTCTGGCGGCAAGGCAATTCCCTAACCTATGCCAGGGCCTAAGGAGAGGGGCTCCGGCTGAGCTGAGCAACCAGGCCGCCTCCTTCCTTGACTTTTCCCACAAATGCTGGGGACAGCAGACCCCTATCCAAGCCCCCCCACGCTCTACCTCTGCCTCCTGCCCTCCGCCCCCATCTCCCCACTCCAGAGCCATGCTGAGACATTCAGGGGCCCTGACGTGGCCCTCCTGTGGGGAGGTGCCCTCAGGAAACGCTCCTATCGTCAAGCTGGTGCCTGCACTTTAGCCTGGCCCCAGCCTCAACCTCCCCTTGTCTGCCTTCGAAAATGCAGCTCCCTGATTCTGTCAGTTGTACTTGATAGCCAGGCCCAGGCCCTTCTCCGCTGCTGACTGGGAGGCGACCCCACCGCTCGCTACAGCCTGGGGCAGCATCAGCTGACTTCCACCAGAATGTGGTATTTACACTTGGCCGATCTGGCTCGTGCATGCTAGGCAGCATAAAGGGCCAGTGCTTTGGCCTTGAGGTACACTCATTTGACCGTGACAAAGCTCAAGGTCATGGACAAGGGAACGCATGATGTCCCAGGAGGGCTTCGTCAGAACTTGAGGGGAGAAAAAAAAGAAAAAAACATTATCTAAAGGATGCCATTCCCAGCCACTCTGCTTACCCCGTTTCCATTAGTATTTGCAACAACTCCCTTGGAAATCCGTCCTGACCGACTCCAGACCCTGAGCAAAAGCAGCACCCGCCTATCCAACATGTCCTGAGGCAGCCCAGCACGCCACGCATCCTGGAACCACACAAAGGTCAGGTTCCCGATTCAAGCTTATGCAAGTGACAGCAGCCGACGGCAGAAAAGGCAAATGACCCATCCCACTCCTGTCCCCACCTTGGGAGGTGACTGAGCCATGCCAGTTGCTCTCTTCATATAACGAGACCAAGGATTGGCTGAAGCCTTCATGGCAACAGGGGCAACCTCCTACAGCCGAGGTGCAAGAAGCCACAGCCAGGGTCCTCCCACCCGCACCCCCCAGGCACAGCCTGTCCTAAAGCACCAAGCTCCACCAGCCACGTGGAGCACCCAGATTGGGACAGGTGAGGGTTAATGGCGGAACTCCTCCATAACAAAAGAGTTTCTTGGTCATACGGTTTATCAACTCTAAGACACGGAGAGGGACCCTGAAAAGGACTTAAAAAATTTCAAGGTGTTTCCTTAAATATAATCACAATGCTTGCTTACAAAGACAAAGGCATCAGATTCATCTTTGGGGCCCTGGCACCTAAGAGCATGTGCGCTTGCACACTAATGAAATAGCTGGTAGCAGCAGAGGATGAGTGGAATTCCTTGATAACCGTGGGTCAGAGGAGCCCCGGACAACCAGGGAGGACGACCAGTGGCCCTGACAACAGGAACCCACTCCCCAACCACACCCAACTTGGGCAGCGCTGGGTGCTAAAGAGTGGTGCAACCCAGGGGCGCCTGGGCGGCTCAGTCGGGTAAGCGGCTGCCTTCGGCTCGGGTCGTGGTCCCAGGGTCCTGGGGTCGAGCCCCACATCGGGCTCCCTGCTCGGCAGGGAGCCTGCTCTCCCTCTCCCTCTGCCTGCCGCTCCCCCTGCTTGTGCTCTCTTGCTCTGTCAAATAAATAAATAAATCTTTAAAAAAAAAAAAAAAAGGTGGTACAACCCAGAATATGTTTAAAATGTCAAATAAATGTATTAATTGCTGAGAGCAGGTGGTATGGCAATTTCTATGCAATCATTTATTGCCCCTGGCGTAACTCTAGCTACTGAAGGTCAATGGGTCAGAAAATAAGAGGTTTCCACAGCTTGCAACAAGAAGTCTGCACGAAGACTTGGGGAACAACGGAAACCTCAACACCAAACAAGCCCAGGGAGCGTGCCTAGAGCTCCACACACAAAGGGAAGGAAAAATACACGAATCAGAGCCGGCCAGCCGGTGTTCTAAAGCCGCCTGCCTCCACCAAGACACTGACAGCCTCACACCAGCGCCACACCGGAGGGCCCAGGATGCAGAGGGAAAGCTAGTCAGCCCCCGAAAGGGAATCTGGCCAACAGAACAAAGGAGTGGGCGCTTCTCTGAAGGGAGAAGTACAGCCATCTGCAACCTTTCTTGCTCTTGTGCACCTGAAAAGAATTCTGAGAATTTGTGTGTGCCCTTTGTACATATAAGGTTACAATGAAAAATTTTAGATGTTATGTTTAAATAGCTGCAAAAAGTATAGTTTCTGGTGTATGACAGATATGGGTGTAAACTATTAAATCACTCTATAAATGTATTCAGTAGAATATAAATACCACTGCAATTAGACACCTCCCTTCATCTAGTCAAAAATACAAATGTCTATGTAACAGAAATTTCTCCTTGAACTTGTATTGATTTCGCTTTTCCACCTAAACTTTTACCTGCCCCCCAAATTTTATCTTTTTTTTTTTTTAGGTTTTATTTGTCAGAGCAAGAGAGAGAGCACAAGAAGGGAGAGCTGCAGACAGAGCAGGCAGTGGGAGAAGCAGGCTCCCCAATCAGCAAGGAGCCCGATGCGGGGCTCGACCCCAGGACCTCGGGATCATGACCCGAGCTGAAGGCAGACGCTTAACCGACTGAGCCACCCAGGCGTCCCCCAAATTTTATCTTAATGTAAGATATTGTTAGGCTTGAAAGTTTTATTGATCATACTTACAATTCTCTGCAACATTAAAATTTAATATTGGTTAAATTTCCTATGACCATAAGATCTAAGTGTTAAAAATATTTTACTCTGGATTAACACTATTAAAATTCTTGTCGGGGCGCCTGGGTGGCTCAGTCATTAAGCATCTGCCTTCGGCTCAGGTCATGGTCCCAGGGTCCTGGGATTGAGCCCCGCATCGGGCTCCCTGCTCCGCGGGAAGCCTGCTTCTCCCTCTCCCACTCCCCGTTTGTGTTCTCTCTCTTGCTGTCTATCAAATAATTAAAAATACTTTTTTTTTTAGAATTACTTTTAAAACAAATTTGATCAAAACAACAGAATATAAATATCGGTAATTATTACCTATGAGCAAAGTTTTATTAGAAATACACCCTGGGGCGCCTGGGTAGCCAACAGAATATAAATATTGGTAATTATTACCTATGAGCAAAGTTTTATTAGAAATACACCCTGGGGCGCCTGGGTGGCTCAGTCAGTTAAGCATCCATCTCTTGATTTTGGCTCAGGTCACAAGATCAGGTGGTGAGATGGAGCCCTGCACCAGGAGAGCCCTGGGCCCTCCACACCCACCACAGAGCCTGCTTGGAATCCTCTCTCCCACTCCCCTGACCCAAAAAAATTTTTTTGGAAAAAAGAAAGAAATGCATCCTGATTAGGCGAAGGGAGCTAGTTTTATGGTAACAACATCTCTGAATTCTTCACTCCTGAGTTATATGCCAAAAGCTACATACTAATCTATTATCCAAATTCTTTTTAGTGATCAACTGAACTCAATTGGTTCCTCCTTCAATTGTTAAAGGCAAGGACCCAGAAAACTCGTAACTTGCACAAGGATTTGTTACCCAGGCTTAGAGTCACAATCTCAACATTATCAGTATCTGCAATTATCCCCTGGCACCCCGAGATGGCTTTTATGCTCCAGGACAACACAGGGTGGTCTGATTAGATGGGTGAGGTGCTTGCCGTCCTTTTGAAGAGCGGAAAAAGATGGTAAGGGAGCCCTTGAGCCAGGTGCATTCTAGACAGCTCTACTTCAGGAGGCTTCCTACCCCCCGGGGTACATGAGTCCGGACGGACGTCGTACAGACTAACTATATCGCCTGAAGGAGGCGAGGAGAGGTGAATGTCCCTCTGGTGACAGCATGTCATCCAGACAGCACTGAGGAGGACAGTCAATCCGCCTCTGAGTAAACAACCCAGCGTGGCAAAGGTTCAAAGTAACCTGCCTGGAAGGAAGAGTCCTCACTCAGAATACACCAAAAGGCCTGAAGCCATCATTAAAGGTCCAAGACTACAACAACCTGTGCTCCTTCTCCGGATCTGCCGCCAAGGCTGGCACCGAACAGCTGACTATCCGATGGGGACACGTGACCCAAAAGGAGCCAAAGATATTCTCTCTCCTGAAATTTGAGGCTGGTTTCCAGTGACTCGACAGCCATTTCCTACCATGTGCAATAAGAAACAGAATGACACAGCTGCACAAAGGGTGACAGAAAGGTCAACGACCTTACCCCCAAAAGTAAGCCCTGGGAGGCCCAGCTCCACTCGGGTCCTGGAAAACCCCCTTTCTGCACTGGCTGGTTCTAAGACATCTCAGGGACTTGTGATTGGAGGAGGTTTGGCTCACACGGGAGGTCAGCAGAGACCACTCCTGACGAAGTCAGCCACATGGACCAGTGACACGGACAGCATTATCAAAGAGCAAATAGACGTAAGTAGCAAAGTACATGAATAGACAGTTCACAAAAAAAGAAAATAAAACAACCTTAAAATGAAAGGATTTTAAAAATTAAAAATAAATTTTAAATAAAAGATATTCAACATCACTAGTTACAGTCCAATTTTTTTAAAAAGATCTTATTTATTTGAGAGAGAGCCAGAGAGAGAGAGAGAGAGAGAGAGAGAGAGAGAGAGAAGGGGGAGGGGCAGGGAACCCGATGCGGGGCTCGATCCCAGGACACCTGAGCCAAAGGAAGACCTTAATGACTGAGCCACCCAGGCGCCCCTAGAAAAGACAATTTAAACCAGAGAAATGTTATAACCTACAAAACTGGCAAAGATCAAACAGTCTGACAGAGCATCTTGCTGGCAAAAGGGAGGAGGAGCAGGTACCCTCAACACAGTTAAGTAGGAACACACATCAGCACCATCCCTATCAGTGAGGCTAGCTATGAAAACTAGAAATACACATTCCCTTTGCCTTATAAGTCTCACTTCTAGAAATTATCCTACAAATACATTCAACAATATCTAAGATGAGATGGAAAGATCATATATTAAAGTGATGCTTAATAAGGCAAAAAATTCAAGACTAAAATACCCATCAAAAGGAGACTAGTTAAATAAACTCTGGTGTATTCATAAGATGGAGAGTAATTCATGAAAATGAGGCAGAGAACAAACTCTAAACTACAACTGACTTGTAGGAATGTACAGTACCATTTAGGCAAAAATAAAACAGGCAGAGAAGGAAAATGCATCCATATGTATACACAGAACACATCTGAAAGTAAACAGAAGAAAATAGGGTAGAGAAAAGTAAGGTAAGCACAGAAAGCATTTTGTGTGTCAGAGAGTAAAGAAATACTCAAAGACTGACGGGGCACGTCAATAGGACACAGAAGCCAAATTTGGGGTGCACTGAAGCATTGGAGTGAATAATGACAGACACGGTGATTACACTGAATGAGGAAATCGCACTAAAACTTCTGAAAGGGGAAAGGGGAAAGGAGAGCGCATCGTCACAGGGAAATGTCAACAGTGTAGAAGGAATGATAGAATATAGAGTCACTTTTTTACAACCATCTTAGTAATAAATGCTTCAGTCAAGAATCACCAATGACTACTACACTGGATGTAAAACTGCTAACGATAGGCTATTCCCAGGCTCAAATATCACCCCACAGATTACTTATTAATTACAAAGGGGAAAGGGTATCTTATAAGGGAGAAATCTGGCAGACAAGAGCCGAATAAAGTTATCCTCAAGTACCACTTGATATAGAGAATACCACATATGAAGAATTCCTAACAAAAATGTTTAACTTCAATCCAATCATAAGGAGACTGTAAGACAAATCCAAGTTGAAGGATGTTCTGCAAAACACTGCCCTGAACTCCCCAAACTCTTCAATGAAGGACACGGGGGACTATTCTGGATAAAAAAAGGCTAACGGGACATGGCAATTAAATACGACGTGTGATCCGAGTGGCTCCTGGACCTAAAACAAAAGTCAACTAGCACTGCTGGCAGGAATGTAAAATGGTAAAGCTGATTTGCAAAGTCTGGCAACTCCTCAAGAAATTAAACTCAGAGTCACTATATGACCCAGCAATTCCACTCCTAGGTATATCCTAGGTATGTACTCAAGAAAAAATGAAAACACAGGCCCATTCAAAAACCTGTACACCAGTGTCCATTGAAGCATTAATAGCATATTCATTGTAGTCAAAAAGTGGAAATAACCCACATGTCCATCAAGTGATGAATGGATAAACAAAATGTGGCCTATCTATACAATGAAATATTATTCAGCCATAAAAAGGGATGAAGTATTGACACGTGCTACAACATGGCTGAACCTCGAATTCATTGCAGAGAGAAGACAATCACAGATCACCTATCAAATGATTATATGTACATGAAATGTCCAGAAAAGACAAATCTAGAGAGAAAGAAAATAGATCAGTGGTTGCCTCAGGCTAGGAGGTGGGGTGGAGAAGGGGAATGACTTAACAGGCACAGGACCTCCTCTTAGGGTAACAAAATGTTTTAAAATTGATTGTGGTGGGGCACCTGGGTGGCTCAGTCGTTAAGCATCTGCCTTCAGCTCAGGTCACGATCCAGGTTCCTGGGATCAAGCCCCGCATCGGGCTCCCTGCTCAGCAGGAAGCCTGCTTCTCCCTCTCCCACTCCCCCTGCTTGTGTTCCCTCTCTCGCTGTGTCTCTGTCAAATAAATAAATAAAATATTTTAAAAATATTGATTCTGGTGATGGTTGCACAACTCTGTACATGGTAAAAAACCACTGAATTACATACTTTAAATAGGTGAATTGTAGGGGCGCCTGGGTGGCTCAGTCAGTTGAACGTCCGACTTTTGATTTCAGCTCGGGTCATGATCTCAGGGTGGTAAGATCGAGCCCTTTGTGGGGCTCTGCACTCAGCAGGGAGTCTGCTTGAGATTCTGTCTGTCCCTCTCCCTCTGCCCCTCCTCACTCATGCATACACACTCTCTAAAATAAAAAAAATCTTTAAAAAATAAAACAAAATAGATGAACTGTATGGTATGTGGAACTATATTCCAATAAAGCTGTTATTTTAAAAAACACAATTATAAAGGACACATCATTGGGATGCCTGGGGAAATTTAAATATAGAATATATATTAAATAAGTAGTATTGTTATCAATGTTAAATTGAGTGTGACAACTGTATTATGGTTACGAAGCAAAATGTCCTTATTCTTAAGATACTGCCTAAAGTATTTATGGCTGAATTATCATAATTCCATAGCTTAATCTTGATTGCTACAGCAAAGAACAAATGTGTGTTTACATACATTCATTATGTGTGCCTGCGTTTGTGAGAGAGCAAGAAAGAACACGAAGGTGGCAATATATTGCTAAGTGAAGGATATACAGATGTATACTGTACCATTCTTAAAATCTTTCTGTAGTCTGAAGTTTTTCAAAATCAAAACTTGGAGGAAATACCAGAGAAGAATGAAGTTTAGATCTGTACAGACAAGTAAGGACCTGTTAGCCTGTGAGGATGCTACTGGGTATTTATTTTATCCTCAGTAAAAGGTCACCGTTCCTTGCTATGGTGAGATACAGACTACCACTTTACATATAATAAAATCCCACCTTTTCTCAGCATTCATATAGCGTATGTGAAGCCTACCGATTATGACAGCACGGGAAATTAATGTCTAAATGAACTGTGTGTTACAGGCACATTTCACTAAGGGGCAAGCTGGTTTCTTATAAGGAACCATATGGTAATTATCAATATGCCATTAGCCTATTACTTGACTTTGAGGAACCATTTTGTAAAGATTATCTAGTGCCTAATTAAAAAGAAAGAAATGAGACTCAGGTTTAGGATGCCTCTGGTATTCTGAAAGGGCATTCAAAAGGACTTCAAAACTGAGATTTTTCATTCATGTATTTATTCCACAATCAAAATAAATCGTAATTTAAAGCCATAAACATTTTGAAAAGGTAAAGGAGACTTTGTGTCACAGTGGCATTAATAAAACAACACTGGTCTAAAGTGCAACACTAAACAGGTGTTTTCTGCTCCCAAGGTGGAATAAATACATAACAATTACACTTAAAATTTCACTAAAGATCTGGGAGGAGGCAAGTAGCCCTTGGAAATAAACTGTCCAATGAACAGAGGCAGGCTGCAGATAACTTTTCTTAACATTTTACTGCAAGAAGGAAAAACCCCCAAGGTGTCTACTAGCGCAAACCCGTTTCATGCTCCTGGCCTTGGTTCTTCCTTCCTTCCTCAATCACATCCAAATCCAGAAAGGCCTCTGCACCCCATGCTCAAAAACACCACTGTGAGTCCCCAAGGACCTCAGCACAGACTGTTGTCAATGAGTCTGTGTGCGACCTTCCTCCAGAACCTCCAGGGAAATCAGGAGCCTAAAGAGCAGCAGCATCTCTTTAAACAATGGTTTTAACTATCCAATGAGCTCTGATGGACCATGTGCATTTCATAAACAAACCAAAATAGTGCCTTAGTATCTTCCTATTTCTCTGGGAAAATTTAAGTAAACCATTCAAGTAAAAAAGAAAAATGTTTACAGAGCAGTGAAAAATGAAAATTCAAAGGGTTTATGCCAAAAAGCAAACCAGTCCTCTGCAGCCTAATTCATTTGTTTCTGGGCCGCGAAGCCATGTAGAGAGCAATTAGGCAGTAGATGGTCCCCCCCAGCGTCAGCGCCATGGTGGTCCGGTAAAGCATTTGGTCAGGCAGGCCTCGTTTCAGGTGGATAGGCACACCGTCGGATTTCTGGAAAGCAAGAATTACCAAGGACATGGTTAATAATAAAAAGATTTTATAGTTTAGGCTAATAAAGAACGAATGTCTCTATAACTAATCCATCAACACACTGCAGTGGAAAAAGCCCTAATCCGTTAGAATGCGGACAGAAATAGCAGTATACATTTTCTTGTAAATGCAGCTACAGCCTGTAAGGCCAAAGCCATTCTCCAAAACGGAGCCTCACGAACACGCATGCAACAGATTCCACATTTCTAAGAAATTTATCATATATTGCTGAATTAGGAAAGCAGCACGGGTGGATTTCTTTTAAAGGCAAAGGTAAGCCACAGCTAAGTGACCGCAGGCACAAGAAATGTTTGACTTCTGATGTCTGAGCACGCCAGATCAATTAACAGGCCCATTAAGCTGTTAAACCCTTGTTTAAAAGAGAGACTCCATAAAATGCTGAATCCATTATTTTGCACAGTCTCCAAACTCCCACCCCCATAGTAACTGAAGACCCCAAATGCCCAATTAAGTCTTACTTATCGGATAAAAAGGGATTAAACTGACCAGAAGTCCCCAAGCTGGTCCTGAATCTGCACATATCTTTGAGGATGGGGAAGCTGCCTTCTAGCAACAGCAGGAACAGACACTGCCACTCCCACAGCACCTGATCTGCAGCTGGGTCACTGACCTCTCAATTATCTGTATGTAGATTACCATTAATATTATTTTAAAATCCAATTCTGGCTTCTCTCTGTTGATCAGCAAACCCAAGAGAGCCTCCTCTACTTCTAACAGCTCAGTGAATTTTTCTTTTTTTAAAGATTTTATTTATTTATTTGACAGAGACACAGCGAGAGAGGGAACACAAGCAGGGGGAGTGGGAGAGGGAGCAGCAGGCTTCCCACTGAGCAGAGAGCCTGATGCGGGGCTCGATCCCAGGACTCTGGGACCATGACCTGGGCCGAAGGCAGACGCTTAACGACTGAGCCACCCAGGCACCCCAGCTCAGTAAATTTTAATATCAAGCAAGCAAAAAACAACCAGAAGAAAACTCATTGCCAAAATAACAACTTATTCTTTAGTGTCTGTTCTAGTGTCTTCTCTCACCTGGAAAAACTTCTGTAGCTCAGGAACTTTGTTTTTCCCAGCATAATCATATACAGCAAAATCAGAACTCAGTTTAGTTGGTGTGGCAAATATGATAGGCGGTGCTTCTGTGGAAACCACAGGCCTTAATCCCTGTAGGAAAAAGGAAAATGTCAAGTTGAAAGCATGCCTGAGCTTATGAACAACCTTTCAACAAGCAGGCTGTCTGGAATCATGGAGGCAGTAATTCAACCACACCAGAAGGAAGGAAAGGCTCTCCAAGTCTGCATTACAAGGCCTTTAATTTTAAGATTTAAAGTCCTTAAACTTTCAACAAAATACGTTAGTCCACTTTCCCACAGCAAACCCCATCAAGAAGAATTCCCTGACATTAAGATGGGGATCAGGGGAAGAAGGGAAGCAAACAACCAACCACAAAAGCCCAATCTGGGCTTCCAGAAATAATTATTATGTCTATCTTCCTATCAAATCAGTAAAACATTTATAATCTATATGAACTTTTGGTTAGATTTCCAAAGAGACCTGGCTGTCCCTTTTCTCCTCTGGGTGAGCTGATGTACTAACATGTTATCTCTAACTCCAGAGTAGACATCAGAAACTGTCCAGACACACAGTAAAGAAATATCTCAATCTGGAAGAGCCCGTAATGGTAAGAGACTTGTCTTTCAGGACCAGAAAACAAAACAAAACAATTAGAGTGATTAAACCTTCCAGCATTAACAAAGCTGTAAGTAAAACAGATATGGTAAAAATAAAGGAAACTCAGTGTTCTCATCTGTGACATTAATATAAAAGTACGGGGATCTACCCCTGAAAAGACCGCATGAGACACTACGTGTCTAAAGCAGCGGGCCTGCCACAGGCACACAGCACACACTCAATAATATAAACTGAATGACATTGGGAGTTAACACAGGTTTGCGATTAGCAGCTCCCTGGGCCACATGGATATAAGGACAAACACACAAGCTTAAAAAGAACCTAAGGGGGAGAAAAATGAAGTACTATCACAGGCTACAACAAGGATAACCCTTAAAAACATGCCAAGTAAAGGAAGCTAGTCAAAAAGACCACATCTTAATAGGACCCCATTCATATGCAAGTCCAGAGTAAGAAAATCTACACAGACAGAAAGTAGATCAGCAGCTGCCTAGGGCTGTGAGGTGAGCAACAGGGGGATGATAACTGCAGGGTATATGTTTCTTCTGGAGGCAACGAAAATGCTCAAAAATTAAGGTGGTAATGGTTGCACAATATCAATACACTGAAAAACCACTGAGTTATACACTTTAAATGAGTGAATGTATGGTATGTGAATTGTATCTCAATAAAGCTATTAAAACAAAAAAGAAGAACCTAAGGGGAAGTCTGGTTTTCTATCTGATGGAGTAAACCCACAGTGGCAGGTATAGAGATCATTCTCCAAAATAACCCGCAGATTAAGATATGAGCTAAGTTACAAATCGCATCCTTTTATATTAAATTCTAACTACAAAAAATAAAATTTAAAGTTAGGATGTAGAATTCAAGCTCAGCTTCTTTCATTTTACAGATGAAAAAGAAAATCCTTTGCTCAAATTAACAGAGTTGTCGGACCCCTGGTCCTTCATCTCTTCAAAGAAATAAAACTTACATATAACTGACAAGACCCACTCTAAAGATCATATATTGAAAGCCTCAACGATACTCCCACCAGGGAAGCATTAAGATCAACAGGGCAACAAAAACACATTAAAGCAAACTTGGTTTCAGTCCAAGATGGCAGCACAGAGACTAACTCACTTCCTCCAAGAACACACCAAATCTACACCTACACACAGCAATTCCTCCTGAAGAACTGAAGGCTGACTGAACAGCTTCTGAATAGCAAAGGATAAAGGGACCACACAGAGAATGGCAGGAGACAGAGACATGGTAACAACACGAACCCCACCTGTTGCTAGGAACTGCAGTAGCGAGGGATAGCACTGACAGGCCCACACACAGATTCACCCAACCTGGGGGCAGGGCAAAAAAAAAAAACAGCGGTTTAAAAAGCAAATAGAGGGCACCCAGTAGCTCAGTCAGTTAAGTGACTGCCTTTGGTTCTGGTCATAATCCTGGAGTCCCAGGATCGAGTCCCTCGTCAGGGCTTCCTGCTCAGTGGGGAGTCTGCTTCTCCCCCTGACCCTCCCCCTCGTGCTCTCTCTCTCTCTCTGTCTCAAGTAAATAAGATCTTAAAAAAATAAAGTAAAATAAAATAAAAGGCAAACAGACTGTTAAGTGAAGGAAGCACCGTATACTAATGCTACAGCAACTGCTAAATAGTGGGAGAACCACTGTTTACATTCCCCCACTGCCTTGATAGTGCAGATCGGAGCAGGCATGCTAGCCAGCCTGCAGACTCGGGCCCCTAACCCACACCAGCTCCAGCTGTCCCCCAAAGGTGTTCTCCACCACATGTACCTGCCTCAGCTCCAACCATCCCACCATGGCTGCCTGAGCACAGCACAAACCAGGACACCCCAGCCTGCGCCAACTACAGCCCTTGCTATCTCACCAAGGTGGCCTGGGCACAAAACACCCTGCAACACCGCTGGCCCGCATCTGCTTCAGCAGCCATCCAGGGCACTTCCTATGCAGAGCATGCCAGCACATCCTGCCCCAGCTCTAGCCATCCCACTATGATGTCCCAGGGTGGAGAGCCTGAGGACAACCCAGCCTGAGCCTGACCCAGCTCTTGCCATCCCACCAGGGGAGCGCTAGACCCAAGCACCCCTGGACCACCTGGCCTGAACTTGCCCCAGCTCCCACCATCCCACAGGGCAGACCCAAAGAATGTGCCCTGAGCCTGTGCCCACTACAGCTCTAGCCAGCCAAAGCCAGCAGACACATACAGTCTACAGAGGGGACACTCCTACACAAGGCCACTCCTTCAATACTGGGGAAGGTTGCTGTTCCACCTAATTCATAGAAACAAACAGAGAAAGACAAACAAAATGAGAAAAGGGAATATGCTCCGAAGAAAAGAACAAAACTTCAGAAAAAGAAATAAAATGGAAATAAGCAATGACCTGATAAAGAGTTCAAAGCGATGGTCATAAAGATGCTCACTGGAGTTGAAAGAAAAGTGTAAGAGAACTCAACAGAGATAAAAAACATAAAAAAGAACCAAACAGAGTTGAAGAATACAATAACTGAAATGAAAAACACCCTAGAGAGAATCAACAGCAGATTAGAAGATGCCTATGAATAGATTAGCAATCTGGAAGACAGAATAGAAAGCACCCAAGGTGAACAGCAAAAACAAAGACGACAGGTTAAGGGACCCTCTAGGACAATGTCAAGCATACTAATATTCACATTAGAGGGGTCCCAGGAGAAAAAGAGAGAAAGCGGCAGAAAATTTATTTGAAGAAATAAGAGCTGAAAATTTCCCTAACCTGGGAAAAGCAGACATCTAGGTCCAGGAAGCAGAGAGAGACCCAAACAAGATGAACCCAAGAAGGTCCATACCAAGACGCACAACAATGAAAATGACAAGGATTAAAGACAGAATCTTAAAAGCAGCAAGAGATAAGGAACTAGTTATGTACAAGGAAAACCCCACGAGGCTATGGGTTTTCCAGCAGAAACTGTGCAGAAGACAGTGGCACAACATATTCAAAGCACTGAAAGGAAGAAACCTACAACCAAGAATGCTCTACCTGACAAGATTATCATTCAGAACTGAAGGACAAATAGTAGTTTCCCCAAACAAACAAAAGTTAAAGGAGTTCATCACCACTTAACCAGACTTAGAAGAAATGTTAAAGGGACTTTAAGCGGAAAAGAAAAGGCCATGACTGGAAGAAAATTACGAAACAAAAAAACTTCACTGGTAAAAGCAAATGTATAATAAAGGTAGTAAATCAATCACTTATAAAACTAGTATGAAAATTAGAAGATGAGTAAAATCAATTACATCTATAAAATTTGTTGAGATTCACAAAATAAAGATGTAAAATATCACATCATATACATATACATACATGGGGGAGGGGTTAATATGTAATGATTTTAGAATGTGTTCGAACTTAAGCAACCATCAGCTTAATATAGACTGCTATATACTTATGATGTTATATATGAACCTTAAGCTAACCAGAAGCCAAAAACGTATAATAAATCCACAAAAAAATAAAAAGGAATCCAAGTAAAACAATAAAGTCACCAATTACAAGAGAAGAGAGCCAGTAGAAAAAAAGAGAAAAACAACAAAAACCACCAGAAAACAATCAACAAAATGGCACCTGTAAATTATTACTTTAAATGTAAATGATCTAAAAAAAAATGGGACGCTTGAGTGGTTTAGTCAGTTAAGTGTCTGACTCTTGATCTCAGGGTCATGAGTGGAGCCTACTTAAAAAAAAAAAGTAAATGGTCTAAATGCTCCAATCAAAAGACAAGGGTGATTCAGGGATGCTTGGGTGGCTCAGTCGCTTGGGCATCTGCCTTCGGCTCAGGTCATGATCCTAGGGTCATGGGATCAGTCCCACATCAGACTCCTTGCTCAATGGGAAGCCTGCTTCTCCCTCTGCCTGCCACTCCCCGTGTGTGCACTCTTGCTCTGACAAATAAATAAAAATTAAAAATCTTAAAAAAAAGACAAGGGTGACTCAATGAATAAAAAACAAGGGCCATCTATATGTTGCCTGTAAGAGGCTCTCTTCACACCTAAAGACACGTATAGACTGAAAGTGAAGGGATGTAAAAAAAAATATTCCATACAAATGAAAGCAAAAAGAAAGCTGGGATAGTAAAACTTCTATCAGACAAAGTAGTCTTTGAAACAAAGACTGTAACAAGAGACAAAGAAGGGCATTATATAAAGGGAATAATCCAACAAGAGGATACAACAATTATAAATATCTATGCACCCAACATAGCACCTAAATATACAAATCAAATATTAACAGACACAAAGGGAGAAACTGACAGTAATACAATAACAGTAGGAGGCTTTAACAGCCCACTTACATCAATGGATAGAAAATCCAGACATAAAATCAATAAGGTAACAGTGGCTTTAAATAACATTAGACCAGATAGACCTAGCAGATATATACAGAACATTCCATCCATAAGCGGCAGAATATACATACTTTTCAAGTGCACCTGGAACATTCTCCAGGACAGATTACATGTTAGGCCACAAAACAAGTCTCAATAAATTTAAGAAGATGGAGCACCTTCTCCATTCACAGCAGTATGAACCTAGAAATCAATTACAGGAAAAAAACTAGAAAAAAACACAAAACACATTGAGGTTAAACAACATGCTCCTAAACAATCCATGGATCAAGGAAGAAATCAAAGAGGAAATTTTAAAGATACACGGAGAAATGAAAATGGAAACAATGGTTCAAAATTTTGGGGATGCAACAAAAGCAGAGGAAGTTTATAGTAATACAGGCATACCTCAAGAAACAAGAACAATCTCAACAACCTGACTTTACACCTAAAAGAATTAGAAAAAGAATGAAGAGCAAAGTTAGAAGAAAGAAGGAAACAGTAAGGATTATAGTAGAAATAAATTAAATGGAGACTAAAAAAAAAAAAACCCAATGAAACTAAGAATTGGTTCTTCAAAAAGATAAACAAAATTGATAAACCTTTAGCAAACTTATTAAGAAAAAAAGAGCTCAAACAAAATCACAAATGAAAGAGAGCTTGTATGCCAACAAGTTGGACAACATAGAAGAAATGGATAAATTTCTAGAAACATACAATCTTCAAAGACTGAATCAGAAAGAAATAGCAAATCTGAGCAGACCAATTACTAGTAGAGAAAGCGAATCTTGTAATCAAAAAATTCCCAATGAACAAAAGTCCAGGACTACGTGACTTCACAAGTAAAACCTATCAAACATTTAAAGAAGAGTTAATACCTGTCATTCTCAAACGATTCCAAAAAATAGAAGAGGAAGAAATTCTTCCAAATTCATTCTACGAGGCCAGCATTACCCTGATACCAAAACCAAATACAATACAAAAAAGAAAATTACAGGCCAATACCTCTGATGAATACAGATGCAAAAAAATACTCAACAAAATTTAGCAAACTGAATTCAACAATACATTAAAAAGATCATTCATCATGATCAAGTGGGACTTATTCCGGGATACAAGAATGGTTCAATATCCAGAAATCTATCAACATGATACACAACATTAACAAAATGAAGGATAAAAATCACATGATCACCTCAACAGATGCAGAATAAACATCTGACAAAATCCAACATCCATTTATGATAAAAACTCTCAATAAAGTGGGTTTAGAGGAAACATAGCTCAATATAATAAAGACCATATATGATAAATCCACTAGCTAACATCATAATGGTGAAAAGTGAAAGCTCTTTTTCTCTAAGGTCAGGAACAAAACAAGGATGTCCCTTCTCCCCACTTTTATTCAACACAGTACTGGAAGTCCTAGCCACAGCAATCAGACAAGAAAAAGAAATAAAAGGCATCCTAAGTGGTAAGAAAGAAGTAAAACTTTCACTATTTCCAGTTGACATGATACTACATATAAAAAAACACTAAAGACTCCACCAAAAAAATATTAGAATACATGAATTCAATAAAGTCACAGGATACAAAATATACAGAAATCTGCATTTCGATACGCTAATAGTGAAGCAGCAGAAAGAGAAATTAAGAAAACAATCCCATTTACAGCTACATCAAAAAGAATGAAATACCTAAGGAAAAAATTTAACCAAGGAGGTGAAAGACCTGTACTCTGAAAACTATTATGACAATGATGAAAGAAACTGAAGACACAAATAAATCGAAAGATATACCATGCTCATTAACTGGAAGAATGGAAGAATCAATACTGTTAAAATGCCCATACTACCCAAAGCAGCCTACAGATTCAATACAATCCCTATCAAAATACCAATAGCATTTTTCACAGAATAAGAAAAAAATAATCCTAAAATTTGTATGGAACCACAAAGATCCCAAATAGCCAAAGCATCTTTTTCTTCTTGAAAAAGAAGAAAAAAGCTGAAGCATCACAATCACAGGCTTCAAGATATACCAAAAGCTATAATAATCAAAACAGTATGGTACTAGCACAAAAATAGAGATCAATGGAATAGAGAGCCCAGAAATAAAATCACTCTTTATATGGTCAATCTACAACAAAGGAAACAAAAATACACAATGGGGAAAAGACAGTCTCTTCAATAAATGGTGCTGGTAAAACTGGACAGCTACATGCAAAAGAATGAAACTGGGGGTGCCTGGGTGGCTCAGTCGCTTGAGTGTCCAACTCTTGGTTTTGGCTCAGGTCAGGATCTTGCGGTCGTGGGATCCAGCCCCACATCAGGCTCCACATTCAGTGTGGAGTCTGCTACAGATTCTCTCTCCCTCCCCTCCCACCCACTGCTTTCTCTCTAAATAAATTAATTACCTTGGGGCACCTGGCTGGCTCAGTCAGCAGAGCATGTGACTTTTTTTTTTTTTTTAAGATTTTATTTGTTTCTTTGACAGACAGAGAGACACACAGTGAGCAAGGGAACACAAGCAGGGAGAGTGGGAGAAGAAGCAGGCAACCCTCAGAGCAGGGAGCCCGACGCAGGGCTCGATCCCAGGACCCTGGGATCATGACCTGAGCTGAAGGCAGACACTTAACGACTGAGCCACCCAGGCGCCCCAGAGCATGTGACTCCTGATCTCAGGGCTGTGAGTTCAAGCCGCATGTTGGGTATAGAAATTACTTTTAAAAATTAAAAAAAAAAAAAGAGAGAGAGAGAGAGCTTTTGGCTTTGGACTAGGAGACGAAGGTGCAATGGTCTTCCATCGTCCCGAATCAGGGTTCATCCAACACCAGCCACCTCCGCCATGCCACCTAAGTTCGACCCTAACAAGATCAAAGCTGTACTGTATACCTGAGGAGCACCAGTGGGGAAGTTGGTGCCACGTCCCCCTGGCCTCGAAGACTGGCCCCCTGGGTCTGTCTCCAAAAAAGGTTGGTGATGACATCACCAAGGCAACTGGTGACTGGAAGGGTCTGAGGATTATAGTGAAAGTGACCACTCAAATTAGGGCCAGAATGAAATGCCACCTTCTGCCTCTGCCCTGATTATCAAAGCCCTTAAGGAACAGCCAAGAGACAAAAAGAAGCAAAAAAAAAAAAAACATTAAGCACAGTGGAAGTATCACTTTTGGTGAGATTGTCAACATTGCCTGACAGATGTGGCACCAATCTTTAGCCACAGAACCCTCTGGAACCACTGAAGAGATCATGAGGACCGCCCAGTCTTTGGGCTGCAAATGTTGACGGCCACCACCCTCATGACATCATAGATGACATCAATAGTGGTGCAGTGGAATACCCAGCTAGTTAAGAACTACAAAGGAAAATACTTCAGTAAAGGATCATTTGAACCCCCCCCCAAAAAAACAAAACAAATCCCACAAAAAATTCAAATGGATTAAAAACCCAAATGTAAGACCTGAAATCATAAACTCCTAAAAAGAAAACATACAGAGTCTCTTAGACATCAGCCTTATCAACATTTTTCTGAATCGGTCTCTTCAGGTAAGGGAAACAAAAGCAGAAATAAACAACTGGGACTACATCAAACTAAAAATCTTTTGCACAGTGAAGGAAAACAACAAAACAAAAAGGCAACCTACTGAATGGGAGAAGATTATGTGCAAATGATATAACCAACAAGGGGTTAATATACATATATAAAGAACTTATACAACTCAATACCAAAAAAAAAAATGTACAGAGGACCTGAACACACATTTTCCAAAGATGTGTCTGGCCAACAGACACATGAAAAGATGTTCAACATCACTAAGTATCAGGGAAATGCAAATCCAAACCACAATGAGAATGGCTAGTATCAAAAAGTCAAGAAGTAACAAGTGTGTAGAGGATACAAAAAAAAGGCAACACACATGCACTGTTCATGGGAATATAAATTGGTGCAGCCATTATGGAAAACAGTATGGAGGTTCCTCAAAAAATTAAAAATACAAATACCATACAAACCAGTAATTCTGCTTCTGGGTATTTACCCAAAGAAAACAAAAATATAGGGGGCGCCTGGGTGACTTAGATGGTTAAGCGTCTGCCTTCGGCTCAGGTCATAATCCCAGGGTCCTGGGATCGAGTCCTGCATCAGGCCCTGTTCCTTGGGGAGCCTGATTCTCCCTCTGCCTCTGTCTCTTATGAATAAATATTTAAAAAAAAGCAAAAATATCAATTCAAAAAGATATGTGCACCCCTATGTTTACTGCAGCATTATTTACAACAGCCAAGATAGGGAAGCAACATAAGCCACATCGGGCTCTCTGCTCGGCGGGAAACCTGCTTCTCCCTCTCCCACTCCCCCTGCTTGTGTTCCCTCTCTCGCTGTATCTCTAATAAGTAGGTAAAATCTTAAAAAAAAAAAAAAAAGATGAATGGATAAAGAAGATGTGGTACATATATACACACACAGTGGAGTAATACTCAGCCATGAAAATAAGATTTTGCCACTGGCAACAACTTGGATGGACCTAGAAGGTATTATGCTAAGTGAAATAAGTCAGAGAGAAAAAAAAAATACCATTAATATTTCACTTATGTGTGGGATCTAAAATATAAAACAAAAAAATTGAAATAGACCCATAAATACAGAGAACTGGTGGTTGCCAGAGGGGAGTGGGTGGGAGGATGAGGGGAGAGGTGAAGGAAATTAAAAGGTACAAACTTCCAGGAGTAAAGGAAGTCAGGAGAATAAAAAGTACACCATACAGAATACAGTCAATAATGCTGTGAGGTGACAGATGATAAGTACACTTATGTGGTGGGCATTTTGTAATGTATATATCACTATGTTGTACACCTGAAACTAATATTGTAAATCAACTATACTTCAATTAACCCCCAAAAAAGTAAACTTTGTTTCTATTTCTTTGACACAATCCCACAAATGGGAATGAACCGTGGACTTTTTTCTGCACTGCATTCACTCATTCAGCATATATGACTGAGCCCTTACTCTATACTGAAAATACACGATGAATAAGACAGATATAATGCCTGCCATTATGGATATTAATGTTATGGAATAACAGCCACTAATTATGTGCTCAGCCTTTGTTATATGCCCAGCATCCTGTCAAGCATTTCACACACATCATCTCATTTAATTCTGCCAGCAACCCTACCAAGATGTTACTATTCCCATTTTATAGAGGAGAAAACTAGATCAGAGAGGGCAACTTACCTAAGATCATGTAGCAAAAAGGATGGTGTCTAGCGTCGAAACTCAGGCCCCTCTAAAGTCCACAGCCTTGGGTTTTTAAGTATTCTGCTACCCGCCCCCACTCCCCCTCTCAACTATTGCTTAAAGGCAACAATTGAGGTTTTTTTTTTTTAAGATTTTATTTATTTGACAGAGACATAGTGAGAGAAGGAACACAAACAGGGGGAGTAGGAGAGGGAGAAGCAGGCTTCCTGTGGAGCAGGGAGCCCAATGCAGGGCTCGATCCCAGGACCCTGGGATCACGACCTGAGCCGAAGGCAGACGCTTAACAACTGAGCCACCCAGGCGCCCCAAGGCAACAACTGATTTAAAGAGAATGTTTTATAAGTTGCTTGTCTGAATTTAGTATATAATACACTCAGGTTCAGGAGGAGTTAGAGATGGGAAGAGAGGCCCTAACTACTGAGATAAGAATGTTAGAAAGTATCTCTCTTTGAACTAAAGAATTTAACAGGCTCCTTTATTCTGTGAGCTTTGTATTTTCTCCTATAAGGATCATTTCCCCTTGAATGCAAAAATTTAAAAACTTTCTACCAAGCAGCTCCGAAAATGGTTTGAAGTTAAATTCTTGTTTTGACAGGACTAATGTGAGAGCATTTTTAGAAAGGATTATACCTAATCGCTCAGTGTTTGTACACCCATCAAGTGATTCAAAACTACAGCAAAGTTTTTGAACAGTATCATCCGAAAGAGTATCAACCATCTTAATGGTTTTAATTAACTCCGTATTTCCATTTATAATACTGTAAAAGTTTGTAATATGGAATTTTAAAGTTACCAATAATCCCAGTATCTTATCCCATTAACTATTATAAGTTGTATATTCTCCTCCAATCTTTTTTTATAGGCGTATTTTAACATCTTTACAGTTGCAGTATAAAATTCTACATTCTAGGGGCGCCTGGGTGGCTCAGTCGGTTAAGCCTCTGCCTTGGGTTCAGGTCATGATCCCAGGGTCCTGGATCAAGCCCCAAGTCCCTGCTCAGTGGGGAGCCTGCTTCTCCCTCTGCCTGCCACTCCCCGTGCTTATGCTGTCAAATAAATGGATAAAATTCTTTTAAAAAATAAAATTCTACATTCTGTTTTCATTTATAAGCACCTCTTTTCAGGAGCCTACATAATCTTCATAATAAATTTACTCTTCACATTAACCCTGTAAATGAGGTATTATCGTCCCGTTACAGATGATTTTTTTTTTCAGATTTTATTTGAGAGAAAGAGAAAGAGAGAGAGAGCGCGAGCAAGCATGCACGCAAGCATGGGGGGGGGAGGTCAGAAGGAGAAGCAGACTCCCTGCTAAGTGGGGAGCCCGATGCAGGATTCGATCCTGGGACTCTGGGATCATGACCTGAGATGAAGGCAGACGCTTAACCAACTGACCCACCCAGGCGCCCCCCATGTTACAGACGATTAAAACAAAGCTCAGAGATTCCAAAAGATAGATGGGATTCAAACCCACACACTTTTATTATACCATACAATCAATAATTCAGCTGTCCTGGCCCCACAGGTAAAAGGAATGGATATTCACCTATCTCTCATTAAATTTCTTAAGAATTTAAAAGCAGTCAGTGCTTCCAATGTTTCAAGGCAGCTAGACAGGACTGACACTAGGATTCTCAAGAACGGACTTGACCAGGAAGCTGTATTTACAGGAAGGTATCTAAAGCAAATCCCTTCACCTATGCCTCTTCCAGGGTTGCGGTTGTCCCAATGTAGAATTACGGGCCTCCCCATCTCAATAACTGACAATAGCATCCTTCCAGGTTTTCAGGCCAAGATCCTTGGAATCTTTTTTTTTTAAGATTTTATTTATTTGAGAGAGAGCGAGCAAGTGAGTGGGGGAGGAGGAGACAGAGGGAGAGGATCTCAGCAGACTCCTCACTGAATGCGAAGCCCTATACAGCCCTATACAGCTCAATCTCATAACCCTGAGATCATTACCTGAGCCACAATCTAGAGTCAGATGCTTAACGGACTGAGCCACCCAGGCGCCCAGAATCATTTTTAATACCGCTTACACACTGCAAATCCTTTTCACTCTACTTTCAAAATACACTCAGCATCTGACCACTTCTCACCCATCTCCACCAATCCACACTCTGGTCCAAACCCCTGGATTTTTATAACAGCCTCCCAACTGATCACCCTCCTTCCATTTCCACACTGGTTGCCCTGCAGTCTACTCTTAATGCAGCAACCAGTGATTGTAGATGTCACTACTCAGCTCAAACCTCTCCAAAAGCCTCCTCACACTGAGCAAATCACTTACAATGATTTCCAGGGCCATGAGAGGCACCCCTCAAACCCCACCACCCTACCACTTACATCATCCCCTTACTCTACCCCCAGTCCCCTAGACAAGCCCCTTAAACCTCCCAGGCACCAGGCACTGTTCCCTCTACCTAGAATGCTCTTCTCTGGGTATCCACATGACTGGCACCCTCACTCCTTCAGGTCTTTGCCCATGTGTCACCTTCTCAGCAAGACATTCTCTTACCACCCTTTAAACTGCATGTCCTCCCCCTTACCCTGCTAACAACCTATCACCCGTTCCTGGGCTTTTTTCTCCACAGCACTTATAAGCACCTAACACACCGAAATTTAACTTTGTTTACTTTGTCTCCCCCTACTGCAATGGAAGCCTCACAAAGGCAGGATTTTGGCATGTTTTCTTCACTGCTCTTACTTCCCAAGACTTAAAAAAGCAAAGAGCACATTCAGTAAATATCTGTTGAATGTATAAATAAGCTATAGCTTCACCACAATGTAGACTTAAATATTTCAGAGCTAAAGTCACGTAAATCAAATCAGCAGTTGATGGCAGAGCCTCCCACACCTCCCACAAATGAGAAAACTAGTGAATACTGTTCTTAAAATAGTGGACTGCAGACCAAGTGGAAATCACAGGTTTTGCTTTTTAATACCAAATCTCTTAGCTATTTACACAATCACTACCTCTACAATTAAGAGCCATTCAACAGCAACCACATTCAGCAGCTGAGTTCCTCCTAGTCTACTTTAGTTGCTCCAGAAAATTTTAAGATTTTATTTTTAAGTAATCTCTACACCCAATGCAGGGCTCAAACTCACAACCTCAAGATCGGAGAGTCTCATGCTCCACCAAATGAGCCAGCCAAGTGCCCCTAGTTGCTCCAAATTTTTAAAGAGAAAAGTCAACTTGATTTTTTTCCCCTCGAAGTTGACTGGCCCAAGTTTCCCTTTTCTTCTACCTTTTAGGTTTGAGAAGAAGGAGAGTGGAGAAATAAGAGAATTACACGATTTTTTTTTTAATTTTTAAATGATAGAATTTTCCAGTGCTCTGATCTGAATTCACTCTGATTTAGGGCTAGAAAAAAGTGTCAATCTGCAGCAACTCAAGTTCTACCTGCCAGCAAGATATCACCACCTCCATGTTTCCAGGACACAACACACTCCACACGTCCAAAATTCACGCAGTTTCTCACAAACCTATTCAGGAGCTCCCTGTTTATAACGGAAGCACCACCATCCTCTCATTACCGACTCATCCTGGAGTCCTCCTTTCTCATCCCCCGTCTCCGGCATCGGTTGCTAAATCCTTATCCCCCAGACCTCTCTCCTTTCCCACTCAGAAGACGCTGAACTATTTTATGGGTTTAACAGGCATCCCTGGTACTGGTCTCTCCCAGTCGTATTATCTTTTCAGGCATAGCTCTTGTCATGATACTTGCTCCTCCATCATAAACCCTCCATGAAACTAAAGGTAAGAAGTATGCCCTTGTTTCAACCTCTGGACAAGACTCTACCACAACTTTCTCCATCAAGATGCTTTGTAAATTCCCGTTTCTCACAAAATTAAGTCCTACCATCCTACACCCTTCATGATCTATCTCCATCTACCACGGCTAAACTTACTACTCAATGATTCCCCAGTGATTTAAGAGGCACTAGAAATCTGAAGGCCCTACCTGTACCACATGCATCTCAGGGTAATCTCTGCTCTGAGAGCCAATTTAATTTCATATGTTTTAGTCTAAAATTTTACTTCCTCGCTAAGTAACAAAACCTAGATTATGCTAAAATTCTATTAAATCTACCGGGCACCTGGGTGGCTCAGGTCATGATCCCAGAGTCCTGGGATCAAACGCCACATCAGGCTCCCCGCTCGGTGGGGAGGCCGCTTCTCCCTCTGCCTGCCGCTCCTCCTGCTTGTGCACTCTCTGACAAATAAATAAAAAATTAAAAAAATCTACAACCACAAACAAATCAATTGTGATATATTCACACAATGAAATCCTACACAGCAATAAAAGGCGCTAGCTACTAATACATGCAACATGAATGAACTTCAAAAATACTGATTGGGGATAGGCCCTACACAAGAGAGTTCTGTGTGGTTCCATTTACGTGAAATACAAAAACAGCAAAACTATTAATTTATAATAGTCACAACAGGAAGGTGGACATGGATAGGGAAGGGAACTTCCTAGGGGTGACGGAATGTCGATATGTTAACAGGGGTATGGGTTACAGTGTATGCACTTGTCAAAACTCATTAAACTGCAACATTTAAGATCAGTGCACTGAAAAATACACTTCTTCTATAGAAGCAAATGATAGAAATGTCTATTCCCCTGTAATCCGCAAAAGAAATAAATCACTGTTGTTGACAACTCCTTCTTTAGACTTCATTACCAATTTGGCTTCAGTGACACCACACTGGTTTCCCTTCTAATCCTGGTTTGTTCTTTTGATCAATGTTCCTCCTCCAGGCGCCTGGGTGGCTCAGTCATTAAGCGTCTGCCTTCGGCTCAGGTCATGATCTCAGGGTCCTGGGATCGAGCCCCACATCAGCCTCCCTGCTCAGCGGGAAGCCTGCTTCTCCCTCTCCCACTCCCCCTGCTTGTGTTCCTGCTCTCGCTCTGTCAAATAAATAAAATCTTTAAAAGAAGAAAAAAAAAGTTCCTCCTCTACCCTCCCCTTCGTGTTTCTGTAGTCTAATCATATTCCCACCTTTCTTCCCTATATGCTCCCTGCGTGATCTCCCCACCACAGATTCTACTACCAACTATAGGCTGAAGACACCGAGACCTATTAAGCTCTATATTCCTAAATCTAGCTACTACCAGACATGACATCATCACAAGTTCAACATTTATAAACCTGGATCCTTCCTCCTGAACCCCCAAAGCTTGCCCTTTTTGCCCTATCTTAATTTTTTTTAATTAATTTATTTTTTTGACACAAAGAGAGAGCAAAAGCAGGGGGAGTGGAAGGCAGAGGGGGAGGGAGAAGCAGGCTCCCTACTGAGCAGAGAGCCCAGCGACGCAGGGTTCCAGGGCGACCTGGGATCATGACCTGAGCTGAACCCAGACCCTCAACCAACTGAGCCACCCAGACGCCCTTATCTTAGTTAATATTAACAGCACATCTAGGGGCGCCTGGGTGGCTCAGTCATTAAGCGTCTGCCTTCGGCTCAGGTCATGATCCCAGGTCACGGGATCATGGGATCGAGCCCCACATCGGGCTCCCTGCTCCACAGGAAGCCTGCTTCTCCCTCTACCATTCCCCCTGCTTGTGTTCCCTCTCTTGCTGTGTCTCTGTCAAATAAATAAATAAATAAAATCTTTAAAAAATATATTAACAGCACATCTAATCTTAGACTGAAATCACTTTTTTAAAAAGATTTTATTTATTTGAGAAAGAGAGAAAGTGCATGAGCAGGGAGGGTGGGGTGGGCAGAGTGAGAGACAAAAGACTCCCCGCTGAGCAGGGAGCCCGACCGGGGACTCGATCCCAGGACCCAGAGATCATGACCTAAACTTAAGTCAGACACTTAAACCTACTAAGCCACCCAGGTGACCCTGAAATCTCTTAAAGCATCATCTCCACTTGGGCAAGTTGCTGCATCCCCCAGAAAAAGGAGGTAACAATAGAGCATCCTTTACACCCCACCTGAGATCCTTACTATTCGATTCCAGTTTTCCAACTGCGTATTTCAGTTGCAAATATTTCCCACACTTCTCTATGAGGAAAACGAACGAACATGATGGTATCTCACACTCAACTTCTGGAGAATAGCTACCACTTATCCAGTACCAACCATCTGCCAAAGACTACTAATGACGTGACACACACTTCATTTAACCTGTACTAAAGCTGCCCTAGATGAAACTAAGCTCACAATAAATTAAGTAACCTGATAAAGGTCATAAAAATAAAGTGGCAAAGCCAGGACATTAGCTCTGATGAAGAGTCTACAACTGAGGCTGAAACTACCAACCAGCAAAATGAGTGAAATCAGAATACTTTTTAGACTCAAATGGCTGCAGCCAACCATGTTACAGCTGAGAAGCGTAAGGTCGTTGCACGTAACTGCCCAGATTCACCTGGACATTTGAAAGAACCCATCAAGTCCCCCAATTCTGATCATACAGCCTCTCCGGCCCCTACGGCTTCCCTCGGTGCTGTCATCCCAGTTCTCCAACCTCGTGCCTTGATGCGGCTTTTAGGCTACGCAGGGAGGTACCAATGGAGCACTGAGGAGACCAAGAGCGGAACCTCCTTAAAAAGGACAAAGCCGAACTTCAGACTTTTGGCAGGTCGCATTCTGAGCCACGCCGACCCCACAAGCCACCCCCCGACCCAGAAGCAACGACCTCAGAGGTCACCTTGACCCCAGCTGAATGCCAGGCCCAACTTCCGCGCCGGACCAGCCCCACCAGGGAAGCAGCTACAGAATGAGCAGCCTCAACGGCCGCTGCAAGCAGATGCGGAGAGGGGCCGGGAGGTGCGGGGCGAGCCAAACCCAATCGCAGGCAGAAATCCCGCCCGGCTCCGGCCTCACGACTGCCAGGCGCAGAGGCTCGAGCGGCCACTTCTGTCCGAGACGGCCCGCCGCTACCGGTACCTGCGGGCTATAGGCGTCGGAAGCCCATGTTCCAGTCAACTTCTGCGTGAAGCCACTAAACTTGTAATACATGACGCCCGGTGTCCGGCTTCCCGCAGCCGCTACCTGCGCGACTGCCCCAGAAAAGGACCCTGCCTTCCCTGCCGTCGCTTTAAGCCTCAGCCCAAGGACCCTGCGCCAGGAGACGGGCTGCCCAGAGATCGCCTAATTTATAACATGCCCTCCTCAGCCATATCAGGGAACAAGAAGCCGGAGTGTCAGGACCAAGAAGGCAAAAGACAGCTCTAGCAGAGCGCAGAAAGCCGCCGTAGCGGGGTCTGTAGAAAGCACGAAATTCCCGCCCCCCCCCCCCCACACACACATTTTGATTCGGGCAGTGCTGAGACGCCTTAAGAAATGCGCAAGCGCCCCGCGAACCAGGCCGGAGGCTGAGGGACTCGCCAGGATCAAGTGGGGCGGACCTTGGGCGGGGCCCGGGGCGGGGTCTGGGGCGGGAGGGGCGGGGAGAGCTAGAGTTGAGGGGCCTACAGTTGGTCCTTGGATGGGAAGGCTTCTCTTCTTTTACCTAACTTGCACAGAGTCTTATTTCTTTCCTCCCCTCCCTAGGTCACCTGGTAAAGCGCCCCGCTGTCACTCAGTCGGAGTATGGACCCATTGGCCAGGCTTCTGCAGCAACCTGGGAGTTGGGGAGCAAATAAGAAAATGTGGGGTCTTCTGCTGAGAGCTTTTCAGTACAGAGGGTTGTTAGTGGTTTCACCCCAGTAATATAAGCTCTTGGGTTTTGTGCAAAAGAAATACATTGTGACCTAAACTTCGGACACCAGGATGTAAATTTTGCAGTTTCTCAGAACTGGTTTTTACTTACCTGAGTTTTATGGGAAGTAGTTGGTTACTCCTTCTTTGCCAGGCCTCTGACCTTTGAGATAAATGAGGTGGGAAACGGAGAGGAAGTAAACTAGAAACACTTGAAAAATTTGGACATTGAGCCTGGAAGAGCCAGGCCTACCACTTTAAGTTCCAGTAGTGTTCCTTTAGTTCAATTTAAAGATGTTCTTTAATTAAAAATAGAAACACAGGGCACCTGGGTGGCTCAGTCAGTTAAGCAACTGCCTTCAGCTCAGGTCATGATCCCAGAGCCCTGGGATGGATCCTGGCTTCAGGCTCCCTGCTCAGCAGGGAGTCTGCTTCTCCCTCTCCCTCTGTGCCTCCCCTCCACACTCATGTGCACCCGTGCGCGCACTCTTTCTCTCTCTCTCTCAAATAAATAAATATGATCTTTTAAAAAATAGAAATACCATATGATCCAATAATTCCAGTAGTATTTACCCAAAGAAAATGAAAACACTAATTCATAAAGATATATGTGCACCCCTGTTTATTGCAGCATTATTTACAATAGGCAAGATATGGAACCAACTTAAGTTTCCATCAGTAGACAAATTAATAAGGAAGATGTGGTGTGTATGTTGTGTGTAAATAGATATAATGGAATATTACAGAACCATAAAAAAGAATGAGATCTTGCTATTTGTGACCTCATGGATGGACCCAGAAGGTATTATGTTAAGTGAAATAAGTCAGACTGAGAAAGACAAATACCATCTGATTTCGTTCATAAGTGGCATCTGAAAAAAGTTGAGGGCACCTCCGTGGCTCAGTCAGTTAAGTGTCTGCCTTCAGCTCAGGTCATGATCTCAGGGTCCTGGGATCGAGTCCTGTATCAGGCTCCCTGCTCAGCAAGGAGTCTGCTTCTCCTTTTGCCTCCCACTCCCCCTGCTCCTGCGTTCTCTCTCTCTGTCTCTTTCAAATAAATGAATAAAATCTTTTTTTGTAAGATTTTATTTATTTATTTGACCAAGAGAGACACAGCAAGAGAGGGAACACAAGCAAGGGGCGTGGGAGATGGAGAAGCAGGCTGCCCACAGAGCAGGGAGCCCGATGCGGGGCTTGATCCCAGGACCCTGGGATCATGACCTGAGCCGAAGGCAGACGCTTAATGACTGAGCCACCCAGGAGCCCCTGAATAAAATCTTTTAAAAAATGAAATAAATAAAATTGAATAAGCAAACAAAAAACAGAATCAGACCTGTAAAGACAAAAACTGATGCTTGCCAGAGGGGAGAGGGGTGCGGGGGTTGGGGTAATGGGTGAAGGGGAGTGGAAGATACAGGCTTCTAGTTATAGAATGAGTAAGTCACAGGAATAAAAGACACAGCATAAGGAATATAGCAATGATGTTATAATATTGATTTTTTTAAACAGTAGCTACACTTGCAGTAAACATAGCATAATAAATTAACTTCTCCAATCGCTATGTTGTGCACCTGAAACTAATGTAATATTGTGTGTCAACTATACTCAAATAATAAAAGATAATAATAAAGATGTTTTTTAAGCCTCCATTATGTGCAAGGTACTGTATGAAAGGAGTACACCAGTTTCCTACCTCCAGGGATGGAGCATGGCTTTTCTTAGCTTTATCATCAAACTAGAGGTTTTCACAAGCATATTATGATGCTTTTGTGAAAGCATGTGGAAAACCGATAGATGATACTAACTAAACTTTACATAGCATTTCCCACAAATAAACTCATTTCATCTTCACAACAATCCTATGGGGCAAATGCTATTATTGTCTTCATCTTATAGTACTGGAAAAGGCCCAGAAAAGTCACTTGCCCAGGTCAGTAGCAGAGCTAGTCATCCGGCTCAAAGTCTGTACTCTTAAGCACTACATTATAGAGAAATAGACATAAATCCATTCGGAGGAGAATGAAGGCTGAGTGTTCCAGATCTAGGGTCTACACCAGCGTCCTGACTTTGCCAGATATAAGCCCAAGAGCCCCAAATGCTCAGCACTGCCAATACTCTGAAGAGCAAAGGTTTCAGGCATATTCGTATGATCAGCCCATCCAAAGTCGCTGCTTTTACAAAGCAACATTGCCGTATAATGGAAAGAAGATGCAGTTTGGGTTTGAGTTGCAGTTTCTTCAAGGCTGAGTGATTTGCAACTCGTCATTTCCATTTTCTGAGCTTCACTTGCCTCTTCTGTAAAGTAGGAGTCATCATCATCATCATATTTTCCCTCACTAGTGTTCTGAGAATCCACAGTTCAGAAAGTTATAAAGCTTACACAAATGTTAACTTGCTGATCTTACCTTTTAGTCATTTTACTTTTCCATAGCTCTTGATGATATGTAGAAGTCTTTTCTTGATTACTCTAAATTAAATTCATCAATTAATTAATTAACATTTTTAATTAATTAATTTTTTAAATGCTGGAATCACTCATACTGAGAAAGGGTTGTAAGCCTGCTAACAGATATTAGGTGGAAGGAAAGGGCTTTCAATAGAGTTTAGATTGAAAAGAGAAATTAAATGATTTAGGACAGCTCTTCGCTTCCATTCTACTGTCTTCTGGACATATATTGGAAAAAGAAAGTAGAGAACATTCCCCAACTTTTAGCAGCACTGAGGTGTACCAGCTTCTTGAAGAATAAAGGTGCCTGTCAACATTGGTTATTTTCCTAAAGTTCCTGCCATCTGATTTTAGATCCTGCAAGACATAAATTAAGAATCCTGAAAATGTTACAACAGCCGGGCTGTTCAGTGGGAGGTAAAATGTCAGTAGCAGAGTGTGGGTTGGGATGTCACATGGAGTGGCTGATCATAGGAAGATTTTGTCTCATTTCTCAAATAAAACACAGCGCTCTGACAGCCCCGAAGCCAGCTATTCTCATTCTTATTTGCATATCCCACCCAACATCAAAGCATGATCTTTCTTTATATCATGATCCCTTCAGGTTGTTCACTATCTTATTCTGAGGGCAAGTGACCACAGTTCCCAGTGCAGAGAAGCTTGTCAATCGCCAAGTGATTTTGAGTGAGTGCAAACACTGGTCTGGCTCTGGGTGAACCAGACTGCAGGCGCACGTCTCCATTTGTGAGGACTGTGTGCTAATGGGCTCTGGCAGGCGGCTCTCTGAGAGCACTCGGGAGTGGATGGAAGACCAATATAAATTTTAAATTGGTTTGTACTGAATATAAATAGGAACTGCCTCCATGTGAAATAGTTCTTAATTTTTTTTAATTCTCTAATTTTCCAAGAATTGGCCTTTTAAAAATTGACACGGGGTGGGTCTAGCCGAGTTAAAGCATGTGGGCCCTGTAGTCGTTGAGGTCATTGTGGGCTCCTCTTTCGGGTTCCTTCCATCCTTCTCTGTCTTCAGAAGGGCTCATAAGTCACCTGGCTTTGGTGTTGCCAGAGGGGAGCAGAAATATAAGTAATGAGCATTCGTTCTGGGCTGATTAACCATGGGGAGGGCATCTCCACAATACAGGCCTCCAGGAAGCCCTGCTTTCTCCCACTTTACTGTTTCTTTGCTGCCAGATCTGCAAACTGAAGAACGTTTCTCCTCTGGGGGAGCATGTTTGTGCACGTGCATTTTGCCCATTCTAAGGTAGTTTGCCTGGTAGAAAATGGACTATAATAGTGTCATGTGTTTTTTATTGTGGCTTTTGTCTACCCTCTCTTTGGCAAAAAGGAAGGCAGAGGAGAAACATTTTCCCAACATTTAAAACTGCTAGTGATATCCCCAAGACAAACGCCCCCCAGTAAAATATTGGAAAACAAAATGGAGAGCTACACACATGTTATGATTTTTCAGAACGATGACACCTGGCGTGCAATTATTTGGTAATTTACATGGGGCAGACTAGAAATCTCAGCTGTCATCTCTTAGGCTTTGTGTCCAATAGAGCCCTATCTGGTGTGCAAATTTGTCTTTGAAACCTGAAATCTAGATTATATCGATGTTATTGAAAAACAATTAAAGCTTTGTTAAGGCGTGGTAATTTTCACAGAAGGAGTCGAGGGTCTGAATGGCACATTTCTCACCCAGAGGAGGGGAAATGGCAGCTGGGCTTGCAGTTGCTGGGACAGCTTTATTGCAGTACAGGCTGAACATATTGACATCAACTCCCTGCTCTGACCTTCTCCTTGGTGAATGTCAATATGGTGTGTGAAGCTGCCTCACTTTTGTCTGCCTGCTTTTCGTTATGTGCAAGTCAAAAGCACATCCGCAGAGATTATGGATTTAACTCAATTTTGACACATCCCATTTCATCTCACTGGTGAAGGAAGGCTGAGGTGTGACTCATAATTTATTTTAAAGCATTTTAAATACACTTAATTACACAGAGAAAAGAAGGTGAAATCCAAAACAAGATTCCTGCAACTTTACATTGACATCATCTATACACATTTAGTATAGATAACATGATGTTGTTCCTGTCCCTAGAATGGAAGGACTCGCCTTCTCCAGCGCGGGTCAGAGGGTGGTTCCTAACTACTGGGATCCTCACTCTTTGCATCACGCATGTCTGCAGTGTTGCAATATTTTACAAGGAGCACGCATAACATTTGTAAGTCCGTATAGACACAGACAAATTATACGAAGTCCCCAAAAGGCATAAAAATTAGAATTTTATTTTTTTAAAGATTTATGTATTTATTTGAGAAAGAGAGAGTGAGCGAGCACACACAAAGGGAGAGGAAGAAGCAGAACCCCCAAGGAGCAGGGAACCCGATGCGGGGCTCGATTCCAGGACCCTGAGATCATGACCTAAGCTGAAGGCAGATGCTTAACTGACTGAGCCACCAAGAAGCCCCAAAAATTAGAACTGTAAAATGTTTCCATGCGCTTTTACCCCAAACTACCAATTAATTTAGAATACTCTTTAATCATTGCATAGAGGTGAGGAGCCTAGTGAGTGACAGTCTCCAAGTATTAAGCCGCAGGAGGGGTCACTTGAGGATTGTTCTGCCCATTAGGGTTAACACTATAGTGGTTCTTCTTCACAGGGCTATTGGAGAAATGAGTGAATGAATGAAAGAGTGAATGATGAACAAACGAACACAAGAACAAACATCATCTCCACACATTGCTGTGAGAAACGAGTGACCATCCTGGGTAGTTATTTACATGAGCACCCTAATGGCCGTGGAAACTGGTGATCAAGTAAAAATAGAGATGAAAAACCTGGGTCTCAAGAAGGCAAATGTTGATGGATCGTTTTCTTTGCAGGTAGGAGAACTTTTTGTCTTCGGAAAAATCTTTGTGACTCTAACCAATATCAAAACATGGGGTGCTCCATAGCCATTGAAAGTTAATATGTCCAGATCCCAGCTCTGCACTAGACTTGTGACCTTAAGCTAGTTCCTTAACCTCTCTAGGCCACAAAATAAGTTAAGTTGAAATTTAAGAGGGTGATGGCAAGAATTAAATAAGATTAGAGGCACCTGGGTGACTCAGTAAGTTAAGCATCTGACTCTTGATTTTGGCTCAGGTCATGATCTCAGGGTTGTGAGATTGAGCGCCATGTCGGGTTCCACACTGGGCATGGAGCCTGCTTAAGATTCTCTCTCTCCCTCTCCCTTTGCCCTTGCCCCTGGCTCTCTCTCTCTCAAAAATGAATAAATAAATAAATAAATAAATAAAAAGGAAGTCTGTATGGAAAATAATATTGAGCAAAAATTGTAAAACTGAATCTAGTCACTGATATGAACCAAAAATTAATTTAGCATGACATAAAGCATTGGAATTTTAAGTCCACTGGATTTTGTGTTTGTATAAAGTTAGCTGGTTACTATAAAACTTGTAACCTAAAAATCTTTCCATTTCTTCAAACCATACACCTGTCTCTCTTGCTTTTCTCTCTTCCTTTCTCCTTTCCTCAAGAGTGGTAAATATCAGTTAAGACTATGGGACAACAGACCAGAGCTGTCAGGTAGAACCCAGTATGAAAACAGCCCCCAAAGATGTGGAATCCATCTTGAAAGTTTGAAGGCCAAAGACACAAGGATGCCACTAAAACAATAGCCCATCTTTCAGCATCAGTGTGAAAGTAAAAAATCGCATCATTTTCGAATACCAAATCCATAATGCTTACTTGCCTCTCCTTCCACCTCAGGCTCAAACAGTGGAGATTTGGCATTTCTAAAGTTTCTGCTACACAGAAACACAAAATCATAGGTCTAACTTCACATCACCTTCTGGAAGAGAGTGACAGGTACTTGGCTAGAACATCAGACCAGCCTGGGCGTGAATCCCAGCTCTTCCTACTGACAAGTTCAGTTCCCTTGGGAAAGTGACTTCTCCACTCTTGAGTCTCAGAGGGGAAATGAAGGGTTATAATCGCAGGATTGTTTGTGTTCACTAGCACCTGGGCACAGCTTGCCAGATGATTCTAGATGGCTGAGTTGGGGTGGAGAGATGGGGAGGTCGGCCTGGAGGTCTTCTTCCAAGAAATGGTCAGGCTTCTGACTATTGCCACGATAGTCTGGGAAGCAAGGCCACAGAAGAAAAAGTTTGGAGGAAGTTATACATCTAGGAAAAGTGTCTAATGGAAGACAAATCTCCCCCTTGAAAGAAAGGGGACTGGAGAGAGTATGACATTCCCAAAACCACAACTGAGAAACTCGGGAAGTCCAAGTCAAGCACCACTTGCCCCGGACCTGGAACCCCCAGCCACTACCCCGCCCTCCACTGACTCTGACCCAGGAGGAGAATTTGCTAAAGCACTGAACCCAGCAACCCAAAGATTTCCAGCAAGAGATTTCTGTTGAGGCCTGGCTTTCTAACAGTGAAGAGAGATGGAGAAGACCTTTTTTTTAGCACGTGATTGTGTGATCATCACATCTCATTCAACCCCTAGACTCCAAGGCTACCCTGTCCTCTTTCCTGGCACCTATCCTAACAGCCCATGGATGCATATGGGGAAATAACTGCATCTATTTTCATTTAAATCATGGTAAAGGTAAAATTCAAATCAAGATATCTGTATTTTCTGCCTCCCCCCAACAGAAGTATGCGCTCTGTGAACACACACACACACACACACACACACAAACACACACACACACACAAACACACACACACACACACACGTAGCCTTGTTTCAGCACAGATGTCAGGAACACATAGGCTGTAAATCTGCCCAGGCAGTTCTGTTCTTGAATCATTAAGAACAACCGAGTGGGTGGAACGAGAACATGAAATTGCTGTGTGCACTCATGTTTTGTTTATGGAGCAATCATTTCTAGACGTGTTTTCTTTTTTTATGAAGAATCTTTTCTATGTTTGCCTTTTAACACCCCACCTTCCTTCCTGTCCCCAGCTCTCCCACACCCACTAAAAAGAAACATTGAGAGCGTTACAAAAACTCCACAAATTTGAAGAATAGATTACATTAAGTGTCTCTCTAAACCAATTCCCTTTATTCAGTCAAAATAAATGATTTAGTAACATGAATAACACAGGTAACAGTTGAACGTGGTGTGTACTGTAAAAAGCTCATAACTGGGGCGCCTAGGTGGCCGAGTCCATTAAGCGTCTGCCTTTGGCCCAGGTCATGATCCCAGAGTCCTGGGATCGAGCCCCACGTTGGGCTCCCTGCTCAGTGGGGAACCTGCCTCTCCCTCTGCCCCTCTCCCTGCTCGTGCTCTCTCTCTCTCCTGCGCTCTCTCTCAAATAAGTAAAATCTTTAAAGAAAAAAAAATTAAAAAAACAAAAAGCTCATAACAACTGCTCCCAAATCATAAAATTCACCTTCCTTGTTCCACCTTGTGCAATGAGGACCTTGTGAACCCAGTGGTTTAATTGGTGGTTTATGCACCTCCCACAGCATGTTTCATTTAACTTCACTGTCCCTCAGTTTCTTTATCTATAAAATGGGCATAATATCTACTTTGTGAAGACTGAGTGCCTAGAACATCATAAGCCCTCGTGAAACTGTAGCCACTATTACTCTTGCTGATAGTTGCAGCAACCGGGCAGACAGGATGGCTTTTGCCAGATCCTATGAACCCTTTGCTCTGACCCACCCATCCCCCAGCCTTGGCCAGAGCAGACATCCAACAAACGGGGACTCCCAGAATTACCATCGTGATAACAACCCCAGTTAGTGCCCAGTCTTTTCAGACCCCCAGCAGTTTCTGTTCGTCTCTAGACTGACCCGCCGGCTGCTACCCCCCCTCCCCCCCACACCCCCCACCGTAGGAGGGGCCTGTGTGTGTGTTTGTGGAGCTCTGGTGCTGTGTTTACCATCTGGGTGGATCTCACTTCATTTTTTTCCCTCTTGTTGTTTTTGGCTTCTTGGCATTGTCCTGCCTGGCACCCACCCCCAGCCATGTTCTCATCACAGCAACATCCCCTTGTTTTCCGTCGCCAGCTTGCTGCTAGAGGCAGCCTGGTGGCATCAGGTGCTTTAAAAGAGAAAGCGATTGCATTACATTTTCTCTCAGGAAAATGAGCTTGGTTTTTAAAAAATGTTCCATGGAACAGATCTAATAACTTAGCTCTGTAATAATTTCTCCTCTGCCTCCTCTAATTGGAAGGATTCTTTCAGAAACAATGGAGTATTACTGTTTTCCAATAGGCTGCGGAGACTGCATTTGCAGAGGGCCTTCCAACCACAGGAGGGCCTTTCAGACTTTAACCACAATACAGACAGGGACAGGGAAGCCTCCCCAGCTCAGAAATGGATAAGGGGAGCAGCAATCCCAGGGCCAGTCCTGGGGAAGGTCTACAAGGCCTCTTGGGTGCCATGGGCCGTCAGATCGTTCCGTCCCTGGGAGGGCCTGATGAAGCTCCCCGGAGGTGCCTGCCTTCGGATCTGAAAGCCTGTCCAGCCAACAACATTCAGTATCCAGGATGAGGTTTAACTACAGGAATGCTAACCAGGCCAGCGGCCTGACTTCCTGCAGGTTCTGGGAGGGCTGGGGGCTGATCAGATTCGTGAACTGAGAGCGGTGGGCCACAGACTTTTCCAAGAGAGCTGTAATGCTGCCAGTCAAATAGCACTTAATTTCCGGTGGGTTGTAAAAGTGCCATTTATCCTGCAAGCTTCGGGGCGAGCAGCACGGTAGGATTCTGAGTTAAATGATGCAAGAATAACTGCTCCCAGTAAGGATTTTGTGCTTCAGAATTAAAAACAAAGCAAAAAAAGACCAAACCTGCTTTTACACTGATTGCAAATATTGTAGCAAAGAAATCACCTTCCATTAAATTCCCTCGAGAAAGCCGCGTGTAACCTGAGTTGATGGCCCCTGGGGCCCACAGTTATTTAGCAGCACCTTGTAGGCACCAGGGAGTTTTGTCCTTATGACCTCAGGTCACATTTTTGCCACAGCGACACTGTCCCTCCTGTAAGAGGATGGTCCCCAGGGGGAAATGGGTGGACTCAGGCCGGTTAGGATGTGAGGTGGCTTCTGGAAGGAGGGCAGCAGCAGGGGGCCTGCCACAGTGCTGCTGTTGGCTGAGCCAGCAGACATTTATACCCTCTCCTGGGCTTGCAGGCCTCTGATTTAGAAAATCATGGAGCACTTTTCATTTCTAAGAAGAACCACATAAGAAACAACCTCATGTAGTCATGTAGCGGGGGCATTGAGGCAGTGGGATCTGTGTGTGTTTTGGGGTCTGGGGAAGAAGAGATTTAGGGGGGAAAACTATTAAGTGTTTCAGTGACTTGTTATCTAAATTACATATAGGATCCAAAAATGCTGTTTAATAAATACTACCCCAGGGGTGACTGGGTGGCTTAGCCAGTTGAGTGGCTGACTCTTGGTTTCGGTCCAGGTCATGATCTCAGGGTAGGGAGATCAAGCCCCACATCGGGCCCTGTGCTCAGCGGGAGTCTGCTTCAGATTCTCTCTCCCTCTCCCCCCCAAATAAAGACATAAAAGCTTTAAAAATAAATAAATAAATAAATACTATCCCAAAACACACAGTTAACTTTGATAATAAAGATAGATTAGCAGTACCATAGAATATTCTGGGGGCACCTGGCTGTTTCAGTGAGTAAAGCACAGGACTCTTGATCTCAGGGTTGTGAGTTCAAGCCCCACATTGGGTGTAGAAATTACTAAAAGAATAAACTTAGGGACGCCTGGGTGGCTCAGGTGGTTAAGTGACTGCCTTTGGCTTAGGTCATGATCCCAGGGTCCTGGGATCGAGTCCCACATCAGGCTCCTTGCACGGCGGGGAGCCTGCTTCTCCCTCTGCCTGCCGCTCCCCCTGCTTGTGCTCTCTCTCTTTCTCTTTCTCTCTGACAAATAAATAAAATCTTTTTTTTTCTCTTTTTATTTTTATTTGCATTTATTCTGCAGAATTTACTCCCGGGCCATAAGTTTTTGTTTCTTCAGTTTCTTCTGGGATATCTTTTTCTTCTGTGCAACCTCCTCTTCTGGTTTAGGAACAATCTGCTCTTTTTCAGTAAGGATCATCTCAGTGTGGCAGGGAGAGCTCATGTATGGGTTAATCTGACCATGAGCCCTGTACGTTCTACGCTGCATCTTGGGGGCTTTGTTCACCTGGATGTGCTCAATGACCAGAGAATCAACATCTAAACCCTTAAGTTCAGCATTACTCTCTGCATTTTTAAGCATGTGCAGTAAAAATTCAGCACTCTTCTTGGGCCACTGACCCTGTGTCCAGCCCCACTGTTTGGCCTGGGCACACCTACCAACTCCACCATTGTAGCGATGGAATGGCACACACTGCTTCTGTAAAGTGACGTCTTTCAGAAACTCAGTGGCTTTTCGGATATGCATACCCTTGATGGCCTGGGCAGTTTCACGTGTGCTCTTAAAGTGAACACGAAGATTTGAACCTCTTGATTTACATGATTTCGTAGGGTTTTCTGGGTCAAGCGAATAGTGAACCATTTTCAGAGGTCACCTCAGGCTGCTTAGGGGGAAGAGCAAATAAATAAAATCTTAAAAAAAAAAACAACTTAAAAAAAAAGACCATTCTGTGAGGATGGTAATGTTCTATGTCTGTGACAACCATGTGTGGCTGTCGAGCACTTGAAATGTGGCTGCGCAATTGAAGAATTTAATTTGTAATTTTACAGTATTTTAATTTTTCTTTGGATAGCCACCTACAGCTGATAGCTATGGTACTGGACAGCACAGATTTAAGGGGATCAAAGTGGGAAAGAGAAAGGAGACACTAGAACAGCCTTCCTGTGTGTCCAAATCCCAGAAGTAGGAAATCCAACTTATTTGCTAATGAGTTCAGGCCACAGGAGTGAGAAAAAAATAATAATTTCACTTTGTATCAAAAGTGCTTTAATGCCTGTCTAAATGTTGAACCATAATAGCTTCTCTTTTTCACAATTTCTATGGGAAAAAAATACCATTTTATGCTTCTGGAAAATGGAAGTGTCATTCTCAGCATGTGCCCTCCATTAATATCTCCATCTCTGAGGCATGTAGAGCTTTGCCTCTGTAGGCTTCTCCTGTCAGGTTATGACTTTTACAGCCAGAAGCATAAACAAGTTCTTCTCTTGCTAATGCCAGGTGAGGTTGCCCACCCCGATCGAGACAACCACTCCATCCGACCATGCAGTGCCCGGCAACATTCCTGCTTATGAAGTGGCAGCTAATTCCTCTGAGAAGCGTGTCACGGGCTTACTGACTCCTCAGCACCCGGCTCACATCACCCGATCTGGGCGCCACTCTTGGGGTGGACAAGTGGCCTCCGCCCAGGGACAACAGGAACCAGGGAAGGGGCAGTCCCCAGACCTCCCTGCTGCCCACCCAGACGCGAGACCCCAGCAGCCCCTGCAGAGCAGGCCCGGAAGCCCTGACCCCACTTCCTGCAAGGTGCAAAGGTCAGGCAGAGGGGGCACGAGAAGGCAGAACAAAGGCCTTTCGAGCAGGGCACCGGCTGGGAAGCAGGGGAGGAAGAGAGGGGTGAGGTTCTTCTGGTTAAAAACAAAACAAAACCTAAAAGATGCAGGCTGCCCGCAGCTCGGAAGTCGCGAGTCTGTGCGCCAGACAACAGGCTGTTAAAAAGCCATGAAGGGCAAGCATCCCCCGACGATGCTGTCTGATGTCAGGGCTCCGGCCTGGTCTTGCGGAAAGCGCCGGGGCCCCTAAGCGGTGGGGAGGGGCGTGGGGGCGTCCCAGGGGGCTCGTGGGTGCGGAGAACGCAGACGCGCCAGCCCAGCAGGGCCAGGCCCGCACAGGGCGCTCAGCCAGGCCTGCTTCGTTGATACAGGCTCCTAATGAGCGGGATAAACACCGTTTGGGGCCGTTTGCTGTGAAATGGACCGGCGTGTATGAGAAGTCGGCTTTGTATGGGCAGAAAACATCCACGTCAGCAGAAAATAATGTGCTGGAAAAGTTTTACATTAAAGACGTGCCGTTCTGAGTGTGCAGAGGCGTTAATGCTTATGTAATTAATCATTTCATATTTGAAGATTGGGATTTTTTCCCCTTTTAATTAATTAGCCGGTAGACTCATTATAGTACATTTTTCATGTCAAAAAGGCAGCGGATTCTGAGGGAAGGGGGGGCGCGCCGCGGGGGAGAAGAGACGGCAGGTGCAGTGGGATAGTGTGTTCTGCAAAGCACAGGGAAACTCTCTCATCGCTGCTGGAACCTTCGAAGGTCCTGGGAACGCAGAACTGGTCAAAGTCCATGGCATTGATCCACGTCCGGGAATGCAAGGCTCCGCTGGTGCTCGCTTTTTGAGAACCTGCATTCAGCCCCTTACCTAGAGTTGCGGCCTGCCCGGTCACTGGATTTGTCTTTTAGGAGAAAGAGGGTCCAGCATGAGGGCTGAAGGTAATTGGGCTCTGAAGCCAGCCACCGTGACTTCCAGTCCTGACTGCTTCTCAGCTGGAGACTTTGGGCAAGTCACCCAAACCTCTTTCTGCCCAGTTTTCTGCTCTGTACAGTGAAGATGGCAGCAGTAGTACCGGCCTCAGGGTGACTGAGAGAAGAAAACAAAATAATGCATACAAACTGTTGGCTTGGTGCCTGGCACCTGCTGAAGACTCCAAACCAGCAGGCTTTATTACTAGAAGAGTACACTTCTTTGTGGGACAGAACACCACCCTTGACTCCTTCACAAAGCTATTTTGTGTGTGTGTGGTAAAATATACATAACAGGAGGGGCGCCTGGGTGGCTCAGTCCTTAAGCATCTGCCTTCGGCTCACGTCATGATCCCAGGGTCCTGGGATCGAGCCCCGCATCGGGCTCCCTGCTCTGCGGGAAGCCTGCTTCTCCCTCTCCCACTCCCCCTGCTTGTGTTCCCTCTCTAGCTGTCTCTCTCCCTGTGTCAAATAAATAAATAAAATCTTAAAATATATATATACATATATATATACACATAACAAGAAATCTACTGTTTTGACCATTTTTAAGTGCACAGGGTTGTGGCATTAAGTACTTACATTTTTGTGCAACCATCACCAGCATCCATCTCTGGAACATTTTCATCTTCCCAACTGAAATTCTGTAGTCATTAAACACTAACTCCCCGTTCCCCCACCTCGCCCGACAGCCCTTGGTAACCACCATTCTAATTTCTGCTTCTGAATTTGACTACTCTAGGAACCTCATCTAACAGGAATCCTACAATATTCGTCCTTTGCAACAGGCTTCATTCACTTAGCATTACGTCTTCAAGGATCATCCATGTTGTAACATGTGTCCAAAGGTCCTCCCTTTTTAAGACTGACTGATATTCCATCCTATGTATGTACCATACTTAGTTTATCCATTCATTGGTCAATGGACACTTAGGTTGCTGCCCTCTTTTGACTACTGTGAATAACACCGCTGTGAACAGGAGGGTACAAGTATCTGTCTGAGTTCCTGATTTCACTTCTTTGGGGTATTTACCCAGAAGTAGAATTGCTGAATCACATGTCACCCTGTTTCCTTTTTGGGGGAGCCATCATACCACTTTCCACAGGGACTGCTCTGTTCTACATTCCCCCCAGCAGTGTACAGGGGTTCCATTTCTTCACATCCTCACCCAACACTCGTTATTGTCTGGTTTTTAATAGCCATCCGAATCAGAATGAAGTGGTATCTCATGGTTGCCATTTGCATTCCCCTAATGACCAGTGATGCTGAGCATCTTTTCGTGCTCCATGGAATTTTCTGATAGCAGATACAAAGGGGAGAGCATGGTAGAAACTTCTTGGGTTCTGGACCTGACAACTGCTGAGAGTACGGGAACACAAGCTTCTGTTTCTTTTTTTTTTTTAAGATTTTATTTATTTATTTGAGAGAGAGAGCATGAGAGGGGGGAGGGTCAGAGGGAGAAGCAGACTCCCTGCTGAGCAGGGAGCCCGATGTGGGCCTCGATCCCGGGACTCCGGGATCATGACCTGAGCTGAAGGCAGTCGCTTAACCAACTGAGCCACCCAGGCGCCCTCACAAGCTTCTGCTTCTATCAAGATGATAGATAGCAATAGATAGATAGACTGCTGTAGATAGACAGATGGATAATAGATATAGAAGAATATGGAAAGATATTACATTTAATATATACATAGAAACAAAAGTCTAGCTTGGTTTGTGCCTAATCATTAACTCACAGGGTTTAACTCTGGGATAGCGAGAGGATATTTTCCATTCCTATTTTACTTTACATGTTTTATGAAAAGGGAGAATAAGGGGGTAGAATTATAGGTGTTTTAGGGGCACCTGGGTGGTGCAGGCAGTTGAGCATCTGACTCTTGATTTCAGCTAGGGTCGTGGTCTGGGGGTCCTGGGGACCTGTGTCAGGCTCTGCGCTCAGTGTGGAGTCTGCTTGGGACTCTCCCTCTCCTCCTCCCCTCCCCCCCTAAGATAAATAAATGAATATTTAAAATAAATAAATAGGGGCACCTGGGTGGCTCAGTCAGTTAAGCATCTGCCTTTCGCTCTCAGGTCATGATCTCAAGGTCCTGGGATTGAGACCTGCATCAGGCTCCCTGCTCAGTGGGGAGTCTGCTTCTCCCTCTCCCTCTGCCCCACCCCTGCATGTGTGCTCTCTCTCTCAAATAAATAAATAAAATCTTTAAAAAGTAAAATTAAATAAATAAATAAATAAATAAATAAAATCCTCAGTAACATTTGCAATTATCTTTAACTTCATAAGTCAACAGATTCAAGGAATACAGACCAAGAGATGCAAACCATAAATGTTTGCAGGGAAACCTTTCCACCGCTCTATTGCATCCTATCTGGCAAGGGCACAGTAGAGGTGACTCTTGATTATGGCTCTGCCTCTCTGTTCAGCAACAGCCAGCACCTGTCCTGGGGTTTGCTAGGAGGCTGAAGGGAAAACCAGAGGAGAGTAAGATCTACATCTGCTGTCGAGACATTTACAGTCTGTTGGTGCTTACCCAAGGCATGGTGAAGGTACCACAGAGGGCTTTGCGAAAGTGCAAAATTGTGCGTGAATGTGATCTAGATGCTTTCAAGATAATACTGCCCAGAATCTGCTAGTTTGGGAACCTCTCCTGGAGGAGTGGCTGCAGTGGTGGATGGATGCTGAACCGACCTTGAAGGAAGAGGAGAATTCGATGGGTATGTTGGGGCAGGAGGGCAGGCAACACTCCACGCCCTGAGGACAGCAGGGTTCAAGGCCCTGAGGCCATCTGAGCCAAGGGCCCGACAAGGACTCTGCCTGGTGGGGAATGAGCAGAAGTTCAGAGAAACTCAAATATGGTAATGTTTTTTGCCTTGACTTCAAAAATAATACCTGTTCATTAAAGATTTTGTGATTAAATATAGACAGAGATATAAATATAAATGTATAGATAATATAGACAGATAAATATAGGTAGAAAGTATAAAATGTAGTATAGATAAATATAGATTTTTCACCAAAATAAAATGATGTTATACTATTCTACAACTTTCTATTTTCCCAACAATGCTCCTATGTTGTCAAGACATCTCTTTACACAACACACGCACACACATGCATGTGTACGTGCACACACTCACCCTTATCAATACACCCCATGTGTATGAATGTGCCATAATTTATTTTAATAGGCTCCTATTGGGGTGCCTGGGGGGCTCAGTCAGTTAAGCATCTGAGGTCATGATCCCAGGGTCCTGGGATCGAGCCCCGAATCAGGCTCCCTGCTCAGCCAGGAGCCTGGTTCTCCCTCTGCCTGCCACTCCCCCTGCTTGTGCTCTCTCCCTCTCTCTCTGTCAAATAAATAAATAAAATCTTAAAAAAAAAATTGTTGAGCAATCGGGGTTGATGAGGCTATGCATCTAAATTTTGTTAGGTATTGTCAAGTTACCTCACAGAGAGACTGCAGCCATTCCTCTATCCCCTCTACCCCGGGGGTGTGTGAGAAAAGAGCAGGCTGGAGCGTGGAGCCTCAGCCCTGCTCCTCCTCACGGCTACACCACCTGCTCGCTTCACTAAGCCTCACTCTCTATAAGGAATGAGGATGACGGAACCAGCAGCAAAGGTCGCTGTGGGTGCTGCATCAGGGAATCCTTCTCAAAGTGCCGGGGATGACCTGAGCACCCCACAAAGTTAGCTGCCACTCTTATCTTTCAAATTTTAGCTAACTTATAATAATTTAGCTAATTTATAATAATTCTCATTCGCAAAAATTATATTTTGTTGCTTTGATTTGCATTTCTTAAACCACAGAGATGATGACAATTCCTCCTAGCAGCTTTGCTAGCCTCTCAGTGTTGTATTCATTCGGCCAGGGGATCGTGAAGGTCACGCATGGATCTAGTCGCAGCGCCCTGCAGGGTCTCCTAAGGCCAGAGCAATTGCCTGCGCCCCAGTGCTGGTGCGGGAAGGACCAGTACTTACTTGCACGGCTGGTGGGGGGGGGTCTTGCTTTCCATCCAGACCTCCCTTTCTTCATCCTCAGGGCCGTCCTGTGGCTGGGCTCGAGGACCAGGACACTGGAGGTAGTTGGGAATAAGAAGGGCTCAGTTTTCCAAGGGACTGGGAAACAGATGGTGGGTCCCCAGAGGCCCGGGCACCCACACTTACCCTTGAGGGGGCCGCTGCCCAATTCAGCCACTGGTAGGGTGGCCAGGTTTAACTAATAGTAATATGAAATACTCTGTTAAATTTGAAGTTCAGATAAGCCACAAATTATTTTTCAGTATAGGTACATCCCAAATATTGCATGAGACATACTTACACCAAAAAGAATTGTACTAAAAAAAACTATTCATCTTCTATCTAAAATTCAAATTTAACTGAGTGTCTTGTATTTTATCTAGTAACAAGTTTCTTTTCTTTTCTTTTGCTTCGTTTTTTTAACGCAGGGCTTGAACTTACGACCCTGAGATCAAGACCTGAGCTGAAATCAAGAGTTAGATGCTTAACCAACTAAGCTACCCAGGAGCCCCTGGTAACAGGTTTATTTATTCACCTGCTGTATTAGTTTCCTATTAGTGCTATAGCAAATTACCATATATTTAGTGACTTAACATAATATAAATCTACTCATAATTCTGGAGGCCAGAAATCCAAAATCAGTTCCACTGGACTAAGGTCAAAGCATTGGCAGGGCTGGTTCCTTTTCCAGATTCTCGAGGATGCCTTCATTCTTTGCCTCATGGTCTCTTCCTCTGTCTTCAAAGATAGCAGTGTAGCATCTTTAAATCTTTCTCTCTCTGAGCCTGACATCTCTACCTCCCTCTTACAAGGGCTCTTGGGATTATTTCTTGGATAATCCAGGTTAATCTCCCCTTCTCAAGATGTGTGATTTAATTATATCTACAGTCTCTTTTACCAGGTAAATTAATATATGCACAGGTGTTGGGGATTAGAATGTGGACATCTTTGGGGTGCCATCACTCAACCTATTACACCTGGGTGGCCACCAGCAAACATTACATTGTTTCTATTGCATTCTGAGTTCCTAACTCCAATAACCAACTCTCTTCCCCAGTGTGTATGATAGCAGTTGGCCTATTATACTGTACCTATTTCACAGATGTCTGTCTCTATCTTCCTACTCCCCTGCTTTGAAGGTAGACACAAGACCTATTCCTCTCATCTGTCCTGCGCTTGACACAATGATGATCCACGTGTGTGCTTGAGCAAATGATGACTGAATATGTGCGTGTTGAGCTGTAAATTAGGGTGTGCCTCTACAGTGTATTTATATTACCAAAATAAATAAGAAAAGGGGGTCACTTGGGTGACTCAGTCGGTTAAGCATCTGCCTGCGGCTCAGGGTCCTGGGATCAAGCCCCACTTCAGTCTCCTTGCTCAGCGGGGAGTCTGCTTCTCCCTCTCCTCTGCCCCTCCCCCTGTTTGTGTTCCCTCTCTCACTATCTCTCTCTCTTTCTCAAATAAATAAATAAAATCTTTAAAAAAAAGAAAGAAAGGAAAGGAAAGGTGTGTTGGGTGGGAATGTGATTCTGTGAGATGAGAGATGGGCTCTGGACCAGAAAGCTGAGCAGCAAAAGAAACACAGAGATGAGGACCAGAGAGGCTTGGATAGGAGAGAACAGAATGAGGCAGAAAGGCAGGAATGCCTCCAAGCCATGGCCCTTCCCTGATCCTGGGTGCAGGTAGTGTAAATCGAGGAGGTGGTTATGAATGCAGTAGGGCTTCCCAAGCACACCGTGAGGCAAGCATTTGGGTGCAAGAACTTTATTTGGGAGATGACCTTAGAAAGAATAATGAGATTGGAAGGAACAGAGCCAACCAAGGGTGTGTTGGGTGTTGTGGGGTCCCCTGGGGCATCACCTCCTGAGGGCCCTCAGAATTGCCCCACACAGATGGATCTATGGGGACATTCACTTCCCCTTGCTTGGGCTGTGCATATGAGACCTGTTTTCAGGTGACCTGAGGGGAGCCCCACGGGGATAAAACAGGACCAATGTCCTCTCAACATGGTCACTACTACAAGGTAAGATTACATGGATGTACGTCTTTGATTTTATTTACTTTTTTTAATATTTTAAAATTCTATAAAGTTTTATAAGAAAAAGGAGGAATGTTTCCATTTTGTAAAAAATATAAATAATTGTAGGAAATATATATACATTCTCCACCCCTCAAGGTCCACATTGAACCCCTGGAGAACGACTGGTTTTCAGCCCCAAGGCTGATATACGTACAGGAAACATCCCATTGGCATTTCTGACTTTAGCTAACAATTCTCCTCTTTCTCCCACCTCCTGGCTTTGCCACATTCGCTATGCAGTTATCACTTTCCAGCCTTGGTTCATCAAAGTCCATCTCTGATAAGTGTTTCTTCTCAAAGGAAAATAAATCTCAGTAATTATAAATCCATCGAGTTCATTCTGGTAGAATGAACTCCTTTTTTTTTTTTTCCTTTTCTTGCTATAATTAATTTTGTTTTATCTGACTGTTTTCAGCCAGTGACTCTTCCACACTGGTCTATGTGAGTATCTGCATTCATTCCTTGGTTCTCAAGTGTGAGCTAAAAAGAAGAATGCCACCAAACTCGTTGTCATAAGCGACAGGACCCTTCTGGGTATGAAGAACCCAAGTGAACTGCTAGGCTCTGTGGCAGTGGATGCCCCCCCTTGGTCCACAATGTTTAGACAGCCACTCCCAAGTGCACGTGAAGAATGATAACCTTCCTTGAGACACCCCAGTTCGGGTGGATAACATTTTCATGGACCAAACCATCACCATCACAACCCAAAAGCACTGAAGTCACCACCTCTCCTGTCTAGTTCCTTGGCAAAAAGACAAACATAGAACAGTTGGTTTTTTTCACTTATCCATCCCACGAATTCTTGTTGAGTATCTATGATGGGCCACGTACTGTGCTAAGTACTCAGTTGGAGATTAAATGTTAATTAGTTTTCCCAGGAGGAAAATGTGTGCTAGCATCCCAGGTCAGCTCTGAAATAAAACAGATAAGGGTGGGAAGGAAAGAGAGAGAAAAGGGACCAGGGAACAAAGACTCTGCACCCAAGAGAAACACAAACAAGACAGCCGACTGCTGACCGCTGGTGACAGACAAAGTTTAGAAATACATGGTATCACCTACTATCCAAAGCCTCAAGGAACAGTTTTTCCATAAATAAGCACTGCAATCGCACACACACATATATTCCAAACGTTCTACTAGCTGTCACATACAGTGGAGAGGGAAAGTTGCATTTTTGTTTACTTTGGGCAATCTAAATTTGGACCAGTCTCATCACAGAGCCTGCCTCGCAGACACTGGTCCCTGTCGTGTGTGCATCCCTTGGGCAGCAGGCCAACCCACCAACATGGGCTAAAGGCCAGGCCCCGGGTCCCCTGCGGGCTGTTCCCTGACTGCCCACCATTCTGCCCTTCGACGGAACAATGTCTTGCAAAAGGGATTGGCATTCAGTTTGCAGGAGATGAGCACCAAGTGCAAACCATTTACCCTCCAGAAGTTAAGCTTCGGCACAAAATTGGTTGCCTCCTCAGTGAATTAAATTCAATTAGCTGTCTCCTTATCTCAGCTGTGTGTTGTAATAATCAGTGACACCCGCCTCTGCCCACATCTATGGACGGGAGTTCGGGGAGCGGGGAACAAGATGGGCATTTGGTAGGATTCGCTGTCGGCAGAATATTGCCGCCAGATGATCATCTCCTTAGCAGCCAAGGGATTGTTGGGCTCTTCCACCACATTCATTCGCACTAAGGATTCTGCTCCCCCTGCCCTCCCCACATCCACACTTAGCACTCCGAGAGCGGCAGGAGACCACTCTGCTCTGACAACTTTCTCTGCCACTGACATTATCTCCTAATTATCTTCTCAGCAGTGATGGCCGGGTACCAGCCCTCAGCTTGTGCAAAATGATTCTAATACCCGATCTGATCGGGAGGAAAGGAAATGCTGTCATCCTTTGAGCTTCATGGGGCTATTACCGCTTTTCCAAAGGAGCCTAAATAATACAACGATCAGAAGGGAAAAACACACACACACATTACTTCAAACGACCATTACTCAGAAAACAATAACATGTTTTCAGCCAGATGAACATGTTTATATAACAGGGTGACTCTTGTCCTCGGCAGAGCTTCCAAGCACCAGAGCCATTAAATTAATGGCTTGAAACAGAGCCCAAAGACCCGTGTTTGTTCTGTGACACCCGCCCTGGGTGGTGGGATGCGCTGCCGTCTTCAAAAAGGGATTTTTTATTTTTATTATTATTTTTTAAGAAAAGATGACTTTTTCCAACAGCCTTGAGGTATGCAGCTGAAGTCCATGGCAAGCGTTGCAAGGGAAGAAGCCAGTTTGGCTGGGAAATCAGGTGGTGGTGTTTGGAGGTCAATTTCAACAGGTTTGTCCTTAGAGAAACAAGGCTGGAAGTCCTACCCCAAGTCCCCGCCCAGACCTCAAGCCCCTTCTCTTGCCTCTAGTCACCTCTTGGTGACCTCTGCCAGTTTCTGATGACCTAAACATATTTCTTTTCCCCACTGCCAGTGAGGAGCCCATTGGTCAGATAAAGGGATCCTAAGCCAGCTGAGCCGTGGGTAACTTCCCTTGGTTTCATAAACCCAGAGTTCTGGCCAGCCACACTGGTGGTCTCAGGAGAGCCACTGAAGGGCTGTGGATGGAAATGCCACCTAAAGTGTTTGCAGGCCTGACACCCTGGGTAAGGACCACTGGTGGGGTTCCACCATGGCTCAGTCAGCCACTCTCCTAACACATCCTCTGCAGGCACGCTCTGGAGACAGCCTCGGAGAAGAAGGGCAAAGACCTGAGAGGTTGGCACAAGGCATGCCAAAATGTTCTTGAAGCTACGGTCAATAGCTTTTAGACCTGCAAACCAGAGCACCCATGCTGGTTGGCTCTCACTAGGAGTTGGGGTTGGATCTCCAGCTCTGCTTTGACTCTTAACCTACTGTTCAATTGTCTAAAAACCACCTAATGGGCGCCTGGGTGGCTCAGTTGGTTGGGCGACTGCCTTCGGCTCAGGTCATGATCCTGGAGTCCCGGGATCGAGTCCCACATCGGGCTCCCAGCTCGGCGGGGAGTCTGCTTCTCCCTCTGACCCTCTTCCCTCTTGTGCTCTCTCTCAAATAAATAAATAAATAAAAAATCTTTAAAAAAACAAAACAAAACAAAAAAAAACCACCTAATGAGGTGCCTGGGTGGCTCAGTCGGTTAAGTGGCCCACTCTTGGTTTGGGCTCAGGTCATTGTCTCAGGGTCCTGGGATCTAGCCCTGTATCGGGTTCTGAGCTCAGCCCAGAGTCTACTTGAGGACTCTCTCTCTCTCCCTCTCCCTCTGCTACTTCCCACCATCCCCCATTTGTGCTCTGTCTCTCTCTCTCTCTCTCCAATAAATAAATAAATCTTTAAAAAAATAAAGAAAGGGGGCGCCTGGGTGGCTCAGTCGTGAAGCGCCTGCCTTCGGCTCAGGTCATGATCCCGGGGTTCTGGGATCGAGCCCCGCGTCGGGCTCCCTGCTCGGCGGGAAGCCTGCTTCTCCCTCTCCCACTCCCCCTGCTTGTGTTCCCTCTCTCGCTGCGTCTCTCAGTGTCGGATAAATAAAATCTTTAAAAAATAAAAATAAAAATAAAAAAATAAAGAAAGAAAAGAAAAACCACCTAGTGTGTTTAACAACAACAACAACAACAACGGGGCCATTTTCTTTCATTTTGTGAAAATAAAGTTATTAGAGCAACCTCCCAAGCCATCAGCTTGCTGGTCATCAAACCTCAGAATTGCTCAGGTGAAATTAAAAAAGTGACATTAATGATTCTATTACTGGCTTTATGAGAGAAAATCTTGGAAGAGTGTGTTGTAAAGTTCAAGCTGAAATGCTGGCTTCCCTTCCAAAAATACCACAGCCAGTGTTTCTCCAAGCCTTCTTTCCCCTCTCCTGCCCCTCTGGCTCCCCCCGGGGTCCACAAGGTGCCAGGCTTGCCAGCCTGAGTGTGGCTGTCAGCTAGACCACCACCGCCACTCCAGGAAGCTAGGACACACGGGCCACCAGCTGCACTGCCAGTGTATAGTTTATAACTTCAGGCCCCTGCAATTTCTTGTAAATAATTGGGGGTACAAATGCCTCCCCAGTGCTAGTCTTTCTTCATTCCATCCTCAAATCAAGTCAACAAAGATTTGTGGGCCAGTTACTAAGCGCCCAACAGTAGGGGAGAGAAAAATTTCATCCCAGTGAGGAAGTATTTGTCATCGCCGAGGATCTGCAGGCACTGAGGTGGGCCCTGAGAGTGTCAGAACGATCCCAAGTGCTGCCTTTGAGATGCTGACCAAAGAGCAGTCCTCCCCTTTGAGGAACATACAGAGACAAATGGCAGGTGCTGGTCCACCCACGGTGACACAAGGCCGGCAGGGCCGGGCTATGGCCAAGTGCTCTGAGGCAGGGACAGGGGAAGGCTTCCTGGAGGCCGAGACAGCTGAGCTGGATGGAGAAGGAGGCACAGGATTTTGGTAGGCAGAGAAAATGATGTGGGAACACAAGGCAGAAAGTCTCAGGAAGTTTCCAAGGAAAGCCAGCCGGAGTGTGCAGCGGAGCAGAGAGATGGGCTGTGTCGGCGGGACAGGCTGCTGGGTTGCCGGGGGGGGGGCAGCGGTTGGAGGCCATGCAGAAGAATCTGAACCTGAGTCTGCATGTATTGGGTGGCCATGGAGAGTTTTAGAAGGGAGGGTCTCTCTCAGATGTTCTTGCTCCCTCTGACTGTGTGAGGGAGGCAAGGGCTGGGGGTCCTGACATCTGGGTCAGTCCCAACTCTGATCATACTGCCCTGCTGTGTGACACCAGGCCAGTCCCGCCCTGATCTGAATTTCACTCAGAGGTGCAAGTTGACTTTCAAAAGCTCCTTTGTGGTTTAGGGATAGTCCATCTGGGGACAGGGACGTGGTATGGGCTGCCATTGTGCCTCCTCTATTTCCTCAGTGGGAAGGAAGATCGAGGGGGAAAGACCAGAACCATCCTTCTCACCAGTAGCTAACACACCTTTGTGCCAAGACGTGCCAATCTGCACATCTATGTGCAGCCAGCAGCTGGTAGTGGTAGCCGCAGGAACTAATAAACCTGAAGCCACAAACAAAAATGGCCACGTGCTGTGCAATGTATGCTGGGGGCTTTGCATAATGTCTCATTTAAACCTGGAAACAATTTGTGCACTAGGTATTTCATAGATGAGGCATCCAAGGCTAAGAGAGGCGAAGTAAAGTAAATCACAGACCCCAAAAGTCAGGGAGCAGCTGTCTCTGCCCCATCCCACACACTGTGCCCAGAGCCACCCTTCCTAAGCAGTTTTGCTCTTGTTCTTTGTCTTATGTATGAACTTCCTTCCAGGGCCTGCACATTATTCAAGAAATAGAATCCAAACTTCTTAGCATGGCATTTCAAGACCTGTTATATGTTTCCAGTCTTATCTCCAGTCCTCAAACCCTGAATTACGTGTCATTCTAGTCTGTGGCCTGTGTGGTCTCACTTCTGGCACTGGCTCACCTTGGCCCCTCCACTAAGTTATCCCTGTGCCCGTCTCTGCCTATCGGAACACCCCACACACAGCTGTAGGCATCAGTTCAGTGTCCTCTCCCTGGAAGCTTCAGCTTCTCCACCCAGGGTTTTTCCTGCACCGGATCCTCCCTTGAGACACTCAGCATTTTGAACCAGACAAGTTTGTGTCATATGGAACACTGCCCAAGATTGCAGGATATTCAGCATCCCTGGACCTGCCCAAATGCCAGAGATAATCCCCAGTAACTATGACAGTTAAAATAATCTCCCTCGCATTTCCAACCACCATCCAGGATTGAAACCTGACTGCCTTGGGTAACAATGTGGGTACATGTCTATCTCCCCCAGTGGACTACTCATATCTTTTTTTTTTTTTTAAGATTTTATTTATTTGACAGAGAGAGACACAGCAAGAGAGGGAACACAAGCAGGCGGAATGGGAGAGGGAGAAGCAGGCCTCCCGCCGAGCAGGGAGCCCGATGCGGGGCTCGATCCCAGGGCCCTGGGATCATGACCTGAGCCAAAGGCAGATGCTTAACCGACTGAGCCACCCAGGCACCCTAGACTACTCATATCTTGAGAGTAGGTGTTTTGTGTTCAGCTTTACATCTCCTATAAGCCTAGCGCAATGCCTTGCACATATCAAGCACTGATGTGTCCATTGCACATAGAGGACGGTGGTGGTGGTTTTTTTTTTTCCTCATTTTCTTACTTTATAAGTAAGCTGATTTTTTAACTTCCATAGTCAAAGAAACAGTACCAATCCCCATACCAATACAAATTCTTCCTGGTTCTTCCGTTTTTCCCCCTAAATTTTTATTTAGCTCTATGAACATTAAGAATCTAGAAAATAGGGGTGCCTGGGTGGCTCAGTCGGTTGAGCATCTGACTCTTGGTTTCGACTCAGGTGCTGATCTCATGGGTCATGACACTGAGCCTCACGTACAGGCTCTGTGCTCAGTGGGAGTCTACTTGGATATTCTCTTCTCCCTTTTTCCCCGCTTACTCTCTCTCTCTCAAAAAAAAATAAAATCTAAAAAAAAAAAAAAGAATCTAGAAAACAGTGCCTATGTTTGCAACTGCTCATTCACTACTACAAAAACTCAAAATCCCTAAGAGGATTTAAAGATGTTTATCCAAGCTCATATTTGCCAATATGGAACAAATGCATAAACAGATCTGAAGCTAGATCCCAACACTGACAGATCCTGACTTTTCCAGTCCAGCAGAGCTAGTTTCAGAAAGTGCCACCTTGCTTCCGGAGCCCAGCGTCCAGGCTTCACCTTTGCCATGTGGATGCACAGGGTAAGTCAAGACTGCCTGCTTGAGCCTCCATCAAAGTTTGCACAGCCTTTGAGTTGCCAGAAAACACAAGACCCAGAAATAGGTCATGGCTGGCATGGAAGTGGAAGAAAGTAACATCTTTCGGTCTCCAATATGAAATTTATGAGGACCAGAGTTTGCCTGGGGCGGGACTCTGGAGGACTGAGTCAACTCTCTGAGACCTACTCAAGAGATGGCCCAGGACTGCTGCAAAAGAAAAAGCCGGACAGGCAGTAACAGACAACAGAGATGGGCGCTGGGTCTGGGTCCTGGCCTCACATCCACTAGGCACATGACCTTGGCAAGTCCCATAACCTCCCCAAACCTCACCCGGAGGTATATTACCTGCTTGCTTGCTTCTATGGTAGTCAACTAAGTTAATATACACAGATGTGCATTTTTTTTTAAGATTTTATTTTTAAGTACTCTCTACACCCAACATGGGGCTCGAACTCACAACCCCGAGATCAAGAGGGAAGCATAGAGAGCCTAACTGCTGGTTGACTCCACAAGGAAATGATCACCAAGACTATTCCTGAAGGAAACCTGGGGAGTTGTGTTTCCTTCTGTCAATGGTAAAGTGAAACTCTAAGAATACAATTGTCACATTCTTTGTTCTCCAAAGAATAAAGCAATTCATACTCACTACAGAAAAGTAAGAGAGCAAAAACAAGAAAACTCAGGATACCCACTGTCTTAGTCAGCTCAGGCTGCCATAACTAAATACCGCAGACTGGGTGCCTGGAACAACAGATATTTACTTTCTCACAGTTCTGGAGGCTGGAAGTTGGAGACCAGGGTGCCGGTGTGGCTGGGCTCCGGGGAGAGCTCTCTTCTTGGCCTGCAGACAGCTGCCTTCCAGCTCTGTGCTTACTCTGTGCATGTGCCCTGAATGAGAGATTGCTCTTCAGCGGGGAGTCTGCTTCGCCCTCTCCCTCTGCTTCTCCACCTGCTGTGCTCTCTCTCTCTCTCACAAATGAATAAATTTAAAAATCTTTAAAAAAAAGCCTGATTCCATAGGTAGAATCAGGACCCTACCCTTAGGACCTCTTTTAACCCTAATTGCCTCCATGCAGGCCCTATCTCCAAATATACTCAGTCACATCGGGAGTTTAGAGCTTCAACATATGAATTTAAAGGGGACACAATTTAGTCCATAGCACCCACAATCTCATCTGCCTAGAGAAAACCACTCTTTATATGTTGGTGTATCTCCTACCATTCTCCTAATCGGGCATAGATTAAAAGAGAGAGAGAGGTTCCCTTGGCACTGGACGTGAGTAGCTGGAGTTGGACACCCGGAGCGCTACGCTCTCCTGCCCGCGGGTCCAGGTACAACGAGACGTACCTGGATCGGCCAGCCGGGAGCTCCCCGGGCATCCTCTGTGTGGCCACGAGATAATGATGCTGCTTGAGCTGAACAATTAAGGGTTCTAAAGTCAAAATCATGAGATTAATAATGCTAGGAAAATCTTCACTTTTTAAAATAATTCTCCTTGGAGATGGTGGAGTTGGGAAGAGCTCTCTAATGAACAGATATGTGACCAATAAGTTTGATACCCAGCTCTTCCATACAATAGGTGTGGAATTTTTAACTAAAGATTTGGAGGTGGATGGACATTTTGTTACCATGCAGATTTGGGACACAGCCGGTCAAGAGCGATTCAGAAGCCTGAGGACGCCATTTTACAGAGGTTCTGACTGTTGCCTGCTCACTTTTAGTGTCGATGATTCTCAGAGCTTCCAGAACTTGAGTAACTGGAAGAAAGAATTCATATATTACGCAGAGGTGAAAGAGCCCAAAAGTTTTCCTTTCGTGATTTTGGGCAACAAGATTGACATAAGTGAACGTCAAGTGTCTACAAAAGAAGCCCAAGCCTGGTGCAGGGACAACGGCGACTATCTTTACTTTGAAACAAGTGCAAAAGATGCCACAAATGTCGCAGCAGCCTTTGAGGAAGCAGTTGGAAGAGTCCTTGCTACTGAGGATAGGTCAGATCACCTGATTCAGACAGACACAGTCAGTCTGCACCGAAAGCCCAAGCCTAGCTCATCTTGCTGTTGATCGTCAGAGAGGTTGCCTGTGCGATCTAACCAACTTACACACATTCGCAGAAACAAAACACGGTGGAGAAGAGAATTAGCATTTGCAGCAATGGACCATCTACTCATAAAATTAAACTAACCATATTGCTGCTTTGTTAGTGGGTGGGAGAAGGGACACATCCACTCATGGAAGAATCAATTTACTCAGTAGTGGCACCTTACATTTATAAATTGTAATGGTTGTCTAATAACATTTAATTTAAATATGTACGTTACAGAGCTAATAAATGAGATGATCAATACTTTAATTATAATTAAAACAAAACACTTGAATATTCTGGAAGTTATTTTTTGTTTTTCCTGGGAAAATGGAGAACTACTTTTTATATGTGTATATTTTTATATAATTAGCATTCAGTTCCTGGTTGAGGGGGAAAAAATTCCCTAAAGCAATAATGTTAAATAATAAAGATTAAAACCTAAAAAAAAAGAGAGAGAGAGAGAGAGAGAGAGACATGATACCATACAAAATAGTTTGTGGCTGGCTTTTTTCACTCCACAATACATGGTGAGAGTCTTCCCACATTATCAAATCTACTTCTCCCACATTGCTTTTGGTACCTTTGCATATTCCTCTGTGTGGCTACATCATTGTTCCTGTGGTCCTAATTTTAGCCTTTTAGCTTGCAGCCAGCTTTCCCCATTACAAGAGAGTGCTGAGATGAATACCCTTGACTGTTTCCTTAAGACAGAATCCTGGGAGTGAAGGTATAGGTCAGTGGGCCTGCGCGCTTCTAAAGCCTTTGATGAGCAGCGTCAAAACACCTGCCCTCATTGATACTCCCACCAGTAGCCAATGCAAATATGGCTTCACTTTTTTTTTTAAGATTTTATTTATTTATTTTAGAGAGAGAAGCGGACTCCGTGCTGAGCACTGAGCCCCATGGGGCTCGGTCTCACGACCCCGAGATCATGACCTGAGCCGATATCAGGAGTCTGACACTTAACCGGCTGAACCACCCAGGTGCCCCCTCACTTTTGTTTAACATAAACTTTTTCTGTACTTATTTTATATACTTATTTGAGAGAGAAAGAGAACACGCTTGAGAGAGAGCACAGCTGAGGGACTGGAGGGACAGAGGAAGTGGGAGAGGGAGAAGCCGACTCCCCGCTGAGCAGGGAGCCCCACACGAGGCCCGTACGAGGCCCAGGACCCCGGGATCATGACCTGAGCCAAAGGCAGACGCTTAACGGACTGAGCCACCCAGGTGCCCCTAATATAAACTTTTTATTTTGGAATAAATTTCTATCTACAGAAAAGTTGTAATAATAGTACAGAGAACAGAGTTCTACATGCCCGTCATCCAGTTTCCCCTAAGGTTAACTAACATATTACCAAACCATGGTGCATCTGTCCAGTCTAAGACATTAACGTTGGTACAGTACTGTTCACTTAACCGCAGACTTTATTCTCATTTCATCAGTCTTTCTGGTAAGGTTCCCTTACTTTTCCGGGTTTTAATCCGGGATACACATTGTGTTTTGTATGGCATCACCCAGCATTATCCACAATAGCCAAATTATGGAAGCAGCCCGTGTCCATCAACAGATGAATGGATGAAGAAGATGTGGTATATATACACTTTTTAACTCTTACTTTTTATCAGCCATAGGAAAATCCCCTGGTGTTTTGGGGCCTTGCTGTCTCTAATGCTAACTAGTGGTTATTGTTCATTGCTTCGGGGGATGTCTTATTCCACCAGCAAAGTGACTGCTATCCAGGGCAGTGAGGGTGATTTAGAGAAATTGGTCATTACGGTTTATCTCCCCAAACTGTAACGAGCCAAGGGGAAGGCTTTTCATGTGGACAAGGCCCTGCATGTGTTCCCACAGGGTCTCTCATATCACTGTTAGGCAGGAATCATAAACAAGAGCACCACAATTGGATTTTGCTCTATATTTGGAAAATTTGGCCCTTCATTACAAGGCAAGCTGATGCTATCTCATTTAGTTCATTCTTTTGCTCATCTCCTGTAATCATTAAATTACAGAGCCATATTTCCAAAGATCTAGGGAGAAAAATGGATTAGGAATAAAATCTTTTAAAATCCTGTAGAAAAGCACTGGATTCATTTACGAATGATGGGTGCAGAGCCAGGGGAATGATCTATTCTGAGCCGTTCTAGGTGAATGATTTGCTTCATTTTCTATGGCTCTATGATGTTCTCTCTTTAATGCAGAACAAGGATGGCACCTTTAATATTCTGTTCCTGAATGTATCCCTGATTGCTCCATGACCCTATCCTTAGGGGTAAAAGCGAATGAAGGAACTAGAAGTCATGAAACACGGGAATGATCAGAAGGGAGAAAATGAAAGCTGAGAAGAAAAGGCTGCTGGGTTGTTTATCAAACTCCCCTGAATAAGGCCGGTTAAATCCTATGGAGCAGCTCTGTGGCTTTCTCAGAACTGTCTATTTGAAAGTCTTTGTTCTTTCCTCAGAAAGCGCGTTGCTCTTAGGTGATTCAAATATTTAACAAATATTTAGTGAGCTATTAGAACAATTCTCAGACCAGCATTCATAGGACTTCTCTCCCAAGCTCCAAATCTATCCGAAACCATGACTGATTTGCTTATATTATAATTTTCTCACATTTTCTCTGAGAGTCCAATTTGGCACTTTTCTGCAAGCGTTTGTGGGGACACCAATTTTTTTCTTCAGGCAGTCTAGCTTTGGCTTAGGATCTTCCTCAGGCCAACACCGCCCACCCCTATTCAGAGGGGAAGTGCTGTGGGCCGAGCTTGTGGTTCTCCTCGGGAATCTTCTAGAAGGACTCTTCTGGTGAGAGCTGCTACAACTGTTTCCTTTCAGGCAGCTCAGCCAGGATGTGGCTCTGCAGGCAGATTTGCATTCCAAATGCAGGACCCATATGCCTCATTATCTTGTGTCTTTATTAAGAAGAAGAGGGAAGGGGCACCTGGGTAGCTCAGCTGGTTAAGCGTCTGACTCTTGGTTTTGGCTCAGGTCAGGATCTCAGGGTTGTGGGATGGAGCCCCTCGTCAGGCTGCATGTTCAGCTGGGAGTCGGCTTGAGGATTCTCTCTCTCCCTCTCCTGTCCCTTTTCCTGTGTGCTCTCTCTCTCTCCCCACTAAAATAAATAAATCTTAAAAAAAAAAAGAAGGGGGGCAAATCAGAGCAGAAATACATGTCTAAGGGCACATGGGTGGCTCAGTCAGTTAAGGATCCAACTCTTGATTTCGGCTTAGGTCATGATCTCAGGGTTGTGGGATCGAGCCCTGTGTTAAGCTCTGCACTCAGCTCGGAGTCTGTTTCAGATTCTCTCTCCCTCCCTCCCATGCACTCTCTCTCCCTTTCAAATAAATAAACAAAATAAAATAAAAGAAGTACATGTCTAAGATGGTGTTATTGATCCCATACCCTGCTCATGGGTCCACCAAGAAGCCCACCCTCCTCCAGTCTCCTTACTTCTGTGACCAGGAGGCAAGCCCCTGAGAGCTGCCTAAGGACCCAGGGCAAACTGACTCACAGCCCCCACAAATCACAGCTAATTACATGAACTCCAACTCTGCCTCGAGCATCTTCTAGCTTGCAAAGGTGTCCTTGAGGTTGGCTTATTTATAATCAGCCTGGGGACCAAGGACTGGAATTTATATTCCTAAGTATTGCAAGTTTCAGTGAGATTAGGCAATAACAGGAACAGCCCAAATTTCTCACTATAACTTCCTGAGAAGACTGTACCTCCAGGCCTCCTCATTAATCGAAAGAGTTAACATCTAGCATGCACTCATCTCTCTTTTTAACACTTTATATCTCTTGTCTTTGGTTAATTCAATCAATAAAGACAGTTTTATGGCGCCAAACGCTCTTATTAGGATCTTAAAATTTGGTCCCTAATTTTACCTACCAGGGATCTAGAAGAATCTAGGGAGATCTCTTTATTCATAATGAGTAAAGCCTCTGAAATTGGCTAAAGAATTCTTTCATCAGTTCTATTCAAAGGCAGTCAAGATGTACCAAAGCCCACGCCTGGGAATCTGTCCTGAGGAAATGATGCTAAATGTTGGAAATGCTTTGTAGGCATAAACACAAGGTCTCTCTCTGTCACCTTCCTCTAATTCATTTGGAGAAAGCGGCCTGGTCTGCCCTTTGCTCTTTGCCCATGCTGCAGCCCATGCCTCCCAGCCCTGCCAGGTCGCCTGGGTCCTTCCTGCAGCCTCCACTCTCCTTGAGCCTTTTCTTGCACCACAGTTGGTCACACCCTGAAGCTCTGAAATCTCCTTCATTCACTTCAGTGTCAGGGGACAGGTGACGTGGGGGTCCAGGGGTGGGCCTGGTATCTTATAAATCATTCACCGGGAACACTGAAAATTCACCAATACTGGATGACCGTGGTGGGTGGCAGAGTCCAGGATGTTAGCGAGGATTGGGTTTGGCCATGCTTAGATAACAGAGCACAGTGCTTACAAGCCCCCACTGCCTCATTTTCTAGCCTTTACTGGTTACGTGGCCTTAGGCAGGTTAGTTCATCACTTTGTGCTTCATTGCTCATGCGTCAAATGGGGACAGTAATTGTACCAACTTCATAGGTTTGGTGGTATAAAAATTATAGTATATAAACCAAGCACTTAGAAGAGTATTTGCCATGTGATAAGTAACTATTATGATAAAATAGAGGGGGGAAAAGACACAAAGGATTTTCTTATGTACGTTAAAAAAGGAAAATGAAGGGGTGCCTGGGTGGCTCAGTCATTAAGCATCTGCCTTCGGCTCAGGTCATGATCCCAGGGTCCTGGGATCGAGCCCCGCATCGGGCTCCCTGCTCGGCGGGAGGCCTGCTTCTCCCTCTCCCACTCCCCCTGCTTTTGTGTTCCCTCTCTTGCTGTGTCTCTCTGTCAAATAAACAAATAAAATCTTAAAAAAAAAAAAAAAGAAGTCCCAAGGTAAATCGTGCAGAACTGGTATGGGAGCATCATGGTATTATTAGACCCAGACTCCTCTCTTTCTGTGCCCTCCTCGAGATTACTTCATAACACAAGAGAACTGCTCCAGTTGTTGCAGAATTCTCTCAAAACTCCCCTCAGTGCAATGCTGGGCAATTCGGCTTCCTCTTCACATTGCCCTCGTCTATACCTGAATACCCAGGGGCTCTGCTATGGCTGGGGTCAAGTCTTCCACAACCTCATCAGACCGATCAAGCATTTTTCTAAATCAAACACTGGATAAAGCTGGTAGATAGGTACAGGTATCACTCCTGCTTCCTCCTTCCATGCCTCTTAAGCATCAGTCAAGGGATTTGGAAAGGATGCAAACCCACGAGGGCCAAGAGGAAACAGAAGAGGGGATGGCAGCAACAATATTTTGAAAGCCAGAAAGCAGATGGAGAAGTGCTGAGTGACTTAGGCAATTCCAAGAAAGCTAAAATTAAGCCAGCAGGTAGAAAAAAACAAACAAATGGGCATCCCTTTTACAGTATACCCCAAAGGCTCGGGGATTGGCAGCAACAGGTACCGTGGATAATAACGGTGAAAGTAGAGCCAAAAGCAGGATTGGTGGAAAAGCTGTGTAAGAAGCAGTTGGAGGGGGGCGCCTGGGTGGCTCAGTTGGTTGGGCATCTGTCTTCAGCTCAGGTCGTGATCCTGGGGTCCTGGGATCGAGCCCTGCGTTGGACTCTCTGCTCAGAGGGGTCTGCTTCTCCCTTTCTCTCTGTGCTCTCTCTTTCTCTCAGGTAAATAAATAAAATCTTAAAGAAGAAGAAACAGCAGCAGCAGTTGGAGGGGCGCCTGGCTGGCTCAATCAGTAGAGCATACGACTCTTGATCTCGGGATCGTGAGTTCCAGCCCCATGCTGGGTGTAGAGATTACTTAAAAAAAAAAAAGCATTTAAACCCTCAGACCCCCTCTCCTGGGTGGTGGTCTCCCCCCTACCTTCCCCAGCTGAACACTAGAGGTCTATTATCTGGAGAAAATAGAGGGCCTCTGGTCTCTGGTCTGAGAAACAAGACCCAGGTTTTCAGTTGGAACACAGGGCAATTGAAGGATGTTTAAGTGTTGAATGTTGAAAGTCCAAAGTCCTTCTTCCCACTGGTTCTCAGGTGTACACCCTCCAGGCAGGAAATTGGATGCATCTTCTTAGGGAATGAGATTTACTGACATCAGAGGACATCTAAGGATAGGATCCAGCTGATAATTACAAGACCCACAGTAAGGTAAACAACCAGCAATTGGCAGGGATTCCAATCAACCTAGGATTCATTAGAGGAAAACCTCTTGTGGGAAAGAGATCAAAACCAAAAGAAACTACACGGAGTGAACAAAGCTTAAAAAAAAGACAAAGAAATAGGGCATAAAAGGAACAAGGTCACCAGGATGTGGAACATTGTCACAAGACAAGGGGCCAAGTCTCTTCAAATCAATTTGATGACAAATAAAAAGGGGAATGAGGGGGGACCTGCCTTAAATTAAAAAGACATACCAACCATATGCAGTCTGCGGTATTTGATTGGATCCTGGTTTAGAAAATAAGTTATAAAAGAATTTTTTGAAACAACCAGGAAATTTGAATAAATTCTGGGTGTTAGAAACTAGGGACTTAGTCTACTTTTTAAAAATTCCTGTTTATTATTGAAAGGTGTGTCATGATGTTTTTATGGAGAATGTCCTTACTTTTTGTATTGTATGCAGGAGTATTTAGATATGAGGCATCATGATGTCTATAATTTTCTTTAAAATAGCTTAGGGGGCGCCTGGCTGGCTCAGTCAGTAGAGCACGCGACTCTCAATCTCAGGATTGTGAGTTCGAGCCCCATGTCGGGCATGGAGCCTACCTAAAAAAAAATTAAAATGGCTCAGGAAAAATATACACAGATTAATCAAATATGGCAAAATGTTAGCAATTTTTTAATCTAAATGGGATTTGGATTTTTAATCTAGATGGGAAGGTATTGGGTTTTCACTGTCTGATTCCTTCTCTTTTCCTGTTTGAAATTTTCATAATAAAAAGTAAAACCAAGCAAACAAGCAAAAACAATCAAGGAATGTTAAAATAAACTGTGGTATAAACTCTTCAAATTGCTCCAGAAAGAAGCTGGGCAAGGGAGGGGGAGATGGGTGGGTTCCCACAGGCATTTCAATCTGGGTCCATGGGGGAAAATGAGAGCTTGGGAAGAATCAGTTTGAGACCCCAGGGAAGTTGAGATTCTAATCCTGGAGAGTCCATGTCTAGGCCTCAAGTTCAGGGTAGGGGAGACTGAGGTTGGGGGTCACCAAGGTATAATTCAGAATGAGGCAGAGAGAATTCAGAGCAGGAAGACAGATGATGGGGTTTGAGGCAAGCTTTGAAAAGTAATGGACTGGTGAAATTAGGTGTACTCTGTAACCATTAAAAATTACATTTACAGGCACCTGGGTGGCTCAGTAGGTTAAGCGACTGCCTTTTGCTCAGGTCATGATCCCAGGGTCCTGGGATCGAGTCCCACATCAGGCTCCCTGCTCAGTGGGGAGTCTGCTTCTCCCTCTCCCTCTACCCCTCCCCTCTGCTTGAGCTCTCACGTGCATGTACTCTCTCAAAAAATGAATAAAATCTTGTAAAAAAAATATGTTTACACAAGGTTATTCATTGTGGCATTATTTGTAATAGTACAAAATTGAAAAGGACCTAAATGTCCATTGTTGTTTTTTTTTTAAAGGTTTTATTTATTTATTTATTTGAGAGAGCGAGAATAAGAGAGAGAGAGAGAGAACACATGAGAGGGGGGAGGGTCAGAGGGAGAAGCAAACTCCCTGCTGAGCAGCAGGGAGCCCAATGTGGGACTCGATCCTGGGACTCCAGGATCATGACCTGAGCCGAAGGCAGTCACTTAACCAACTGAGCCACCCAGGCACCCCTAAATGTCCATTGTTTAGGAAACTGGCTGAATGAACTAAAATACAGCCACACAATGCCATAAAAAGCAATGAGGAAAAACTCTACTAATATGGAATGGTCTCCAGGATATACTGTTCAATGAAAACACAGCAAGGTACAGATATTAGTGTGGTACTTTTCATGTGGGAAGGAAGGGAAAATGCTCATTATACAAGCACCAGAAAGCAAATCACCAATAAATAAAATGGTTAGAAGCAGGGAACCAGGTGGGGGAGGAAAGGGGTTGCCACTTACATATACACACCCAGCTATGATACAGTTTCAGCTTTGGAACCATGGTTTCATAACCAAAAACTTAAACTGAAAAGAAAAAAAAAGACCCTAGGTTTACAAAGTCTGAAATAATGTGAGAAGGTTTTGTGATATTAGGCTTACATGCGACACACAACATCTTATGTTCCACATGCTTCCAACAGTGGGAAAAAATAGCCCAAGCCTTTGCATGGAATAATGACTACAAGGGAGGGTGAATCAGATGTAGGTGGTTGCTCTGAATGGTGGGACCAAACATCTTCCTGTTTTTACTTGTTTATATTTTCAAAATTCTTTCATGAATCTGAACTCATTTAATAATGGATTTAAAAAGGGGGGGGGAATCTACTTTTAAGAAGCTGCAGCTGACTGTGTTCTATATTAGGAAATCTCGCCATTTGTAAGCCCTCTACTCACCCTCACTCACGTCCGGTCATGTAATTCTCATGACCGCTCCAAGAGGCAGATACCATCTTTAAACTCAAGTCAAGGAACAACACTTTGGAGTTGGACTCTGCGGTCAGTGCTCATGGCCACGACTGCCTGCATCATCCTGGCAGGCAGCCCTCATTTTGCTCAGAGGTGAGAAGGCAGCCCCCCAGGAAAAGCCCTGGGAATCGGGGTTTGGTTTCGACCACTGTGACCAACCTAAGTCTTACCATGAGTTTTTGAGACACACAACATTATGAAAGACTCAGAATGGCTTTGATGATGATTATAACCCTCCAAATTAAATAAATAAAAATCCTCCAACAGAAGCCAATCCTTTAGGGACAAAAAACTCAGGAAGAGTCCAAGAAATGTAGCAGCTGTGTCCAAAGGAAACCCCATTACAATTTAAACCTCCGGATATTTTTGACACATGTGACCTGATTATTTATTCTGACATGGCCTTGGAAGGATACAATTTGCAAAAGTAGGTTTATCCCTTCTTCTCTGCAGGTGAGGGGATCCACAAGATGCTAACAAGATACAGACTCGGACCCAAGGATGGGAGATGGGAGAGGAAGCTTCCTGTGTGTCCTGGGGGGCAGGACAGAGGGCTCATTCTGTGGACTCAGGGCCAACAGGACTCCTGCTTGCACTAGGATCCCAGAGCTCCCAGGAGAAATGGGAAAGGAATTTCTGACACATGGCACCATGAACAATACTCACTGCCCCAGGAGAGACAAGGGCTGCCCTAACCTCTGGGAGCAGGATGGGAAATGCCTTGCCCTCTGCATCTTTTCAATGCTCATTGCCTTGTAAGGTTCATCTTTTTGAATTGCCTGTTCATATCCTTTGCCCATTTAAAAAAAGTCTGGGTGTGTCTCTTTCTTTTTGATTTGTAGAAGTTCTCTACTCTAGTTCTCTGTGTCACAGGATGTTAAAATAAGGCTCTTCCTGCTTCAATTCTAACCTTCAGTTCAGTCAGAACTACTGATGTGTTCCATACCAAATACCAAAGTGGCCACGAGGCTTGCTCTCTATATGCAGAATTTACAAAGGAAATTTCAGAAAACTAGAACCCTCAGCCAAGTCAAGAATAATAGAAGGGTCAGAGTGTGGAGAGAGAAGAGAAATATCTGTCTTCAGAAATCTCGTGATTTCTGTAGAGACTTGTTGCCCTACAACAGTCCCCGTCTCATCTCAGCAGGAGGTACAGGGTTGCTTCCTCCTTTGCCTCAATCCTAGAGAGAATGGGCTTCTCACTATAACATCACTCATGGAGGAGCACCTGCGTGGCTCAGTCGGTTAAACGTCTTCCTTTGGCTCAGGTCATGATGTCAGGGTCCTGGGATTGAGCCCCGCATCAGGCTCCACACTCAGCGGGAAGTCAGCTTGTCCCTCTCCCTCTGCGCTCCCTCCCGCCCCTGCTCATACTCTCTTTCTCTCTCCCTCTCTCAAATACATAAAATCTTTAAAGAAAACAATTACTAAAAAAAAATAATAATAACACCACTCATGGAGCTCACTGGGTGTGTTCCTACAGTGTATGTTCCTACAGTTGGGGGTCTCTGTGAACCAGTGTCTGACTCCTGTCCAGGAAGCCCAGAGAGCAGGCCTGAGAACGAATTGCTCAGATTGCTCAGATGGCAGGGCCAAGAGACTGCTGCTGCTTTGGCTCCCTATTCTCTGAGTTCCTCAGGAAAAAGGATGCATGAGTGTTTCCATGAACAAAATGAGGGCAGTGTGGAGAGAGCGGGTATGGGTGGCTGTGGTCCTGTTCAATGGGACTACTTGAAGGAGCAAAGGGGACCCAGCAACAAGAAGCTAGAGGTGAAGCCCCTAGGGGCTGGAAGGACATAGAAGAACCACTTACAACAGAACACATCTGTCAGGGTGGAAGGACCTGCAGGGAAGAGGACCCTAAAGAGAATCCCCTAAGAAGCCATGAAAGTGTCCCCGAGAGAAAAAAAACATGCTTTAAACTCTGCCAAGCCCATTGTTAAGGGCCAGGTTGTGACAGACTGTGCTACCCACTTACCAGTCCCTCTGCCCTACCCCTGGCTATGCAAAGGTAAGAACCTAGGCTAGGGGGGCGGGGCGGGAGGTGTTGACAGAGCCCAAGACAATGACCAAGGCAAAAACACCAACCACCCCCTTCTTTCTTACTGCAGGCTGCCCACCCAAATCAGATCAAAGTTGGAGGAAGGAAAATTTTTTTACATTGAATCAAGTTCAAAGTTGGATATTTTTTTTAAGGTTTTGTTTTTAAGCAATTTCCACACCCAGAGTGTGGAGATCAACCCCAAGATCAAGAGTCACATGCTCCACCGACTGAGCCAGACAGGCGCCCCAAGTTCAAAGTTTTAATTAAGATCCTGAATGGGTAATATTTATAAATTGAGACTAGGTTTATGCCTTAAAGTGACTCTAAGACTTTTTGTTATCTAAGAATGAATGGAAAAGTCTTAGACCTGCCAGAGTTTTTAATCTAGGAGCAGAAATAGATCACCCCATTGAAATTTTTAAAGGAAGGTTGGAGCAAAAATTGAAAAGGTTGTCTTGGATTATTTTACAAGTCAGTCTTGTCTAATATACTAAGATACATCTATTACAAATATTTCATTTCTCTTACTTAGACTTGTCTTTTAGTTTGCAGATGGTGCAATAAATTTATTGTTTTTCGTACTGTTTTTCTCCTTTTTCGTATTTTTAAAAAATGCTTTCCCTTTAATAGTTTTCACACTCTGATTCTTAAATCATCTGGAAGTTACCTTTTGTGTTAAAAAAAGTAAATGGGTCAAGTAATTAGCTTTGTCAATGAGATGTTAATAGAAATGAAGTGTGTTGCTTCCCAGTAGAAATCTTTTTTATTTTTTATTTCAGAGAGAGAGACAGTGTGAGCACAAGCAGGGGGAGGGGCAAAGGGAGAGAATCCCAAGCAGACTCCCGCTGAGCACAGAGTCCCACATGTGGCTCGATCCCACAACCCATGAGATCAGGACCTGAGCTGAAACCAAGAGTCCAATAGACTCAACTGACTGAGCCACGCAGGCGCCCCACCCCAGAGAAGTCTTAAGAGCCTGCATGCTTCCACCATCTTCTCTTTTTCCTCTCTCACAAAAATAGCAACATCTCGATGAAGGCAGCTTCTTCATCCTGGATCCTGGAATGAAGAGGATGTGGCACAGAATCATAGCCAACCTGTGAAAGACATGTAATGTGAGCAAAAAACAAACCTTTGTGGTTGTAAGAAATTAAGATTTGGGGGATTGCTGGTTGGCACTGCATTACTTAGTCCAAGGTGACTGATACAAACTTCAAGCTGTCAAGTGTAACTACATTTTAAAAATATTTTTATCACATATCATATCGTTTCTAAGTGTTTGGAGTAAATGTGAAAATTACATACCCGCTGTGCTTTTCTTTTTTTATCATGGCAAAATATACATAAAATTTACCATTTTAAGTCACAATTCAGTGGCATTAAGTACATTCAAACTGTTGTACAAACATCTCCACCGTCCATTTCCAGAAATTTTCATCATTCCAAACAGAAACTCTATGCCCATTGAACAATAATTCTCCCATCCCACCACCCCAAGCTCCTGGTAACCTTTCTTCTGCTTTCTGTCTCTATGAACTTGTATATTCTAGGTACCTCACATAAGTGGAACCATACAATATTCGTCCTTTTGTGTCTGGCTTATTTCACTTAGTATGTTTTCAAGATTCATCAGTGCTGTAGCATGAATCAGAAATTAGTTCTTTTGTAAGGCTAAGTATTATTCGTGTGTGTGTGTGTGTGTGTGTGTGTGTGTACCACCAACCCCCATTTTGTCTATCCATTCATCTGTTAATGGACATGAATTATTTCCACCTTTCTGGCTATTGTTACTGTACTTTCTTAATCTATTAGTAGTCAAATACATACATGCTATTATAGAAAAAGATCTAAAATATTACACAAGAAACCACTACCAGTGGGTGTCTACTGGGTTCAATTTAGAATGGAGAAAACTTTTACTTTTCATTCTATATATTCTTAAGTTATTTAAATTTGTTATAAATTTTATGCAATTTTAAGAGTTATTAAAGAGTTTTAAAAATAAGTGCTTCCTTTTGATCAGTAGGGGGACAAACAAAAGACATAATGAATCACTGCAAATGTGTGTGTGTTTTTTTTTTTAAGTAAACTCTACCCCCAATGTGGGACTTGAACTCACAACTCCGAGATCAAAAGTCAGTCACATGCTCTACCGACTGAGCCAGCCAGGTACTTCCTACAAATGTGGTTTTTTAAAAATTATCAGTAGGGGTTCCTGGGTGGCACAGTCAGTTAAGTGTCCGATCTTGGTTTCAGCTCAGGTCATGATCTCAGGGTCAGGAGGTTGAGCTCCGTGATCAGCGTGGAGTCCGCTTGTGACTCCCTCTCCCTTTCCCTCTGCTCTTCCCCCTGCTTCCTCTCTCTCTCTCTCTATCTCTCTAAATAAATAATAATAAATAAATAAACCTTAAAAAATAAATAAAATAGGGGTGCCTGGGTGGCTCAGTCAGTTAAGTGTCTACCTTTGGCTAAGGTCATGATCCCAGGGTCCTGGGATCGAGCCCCGCATCGGGGTCCCTGCTCAGCAGGAGAGTCTGCTTCTCCCTCTCCCATTCCCCCTGCTCATGCTCTCTCTCTCATATAGATAAATAAAATCTTTAAAAATAAATAAATAAATAAATAGTAAAAGCTCAGGGCGCCTCCACTAGTGGGCCAGCCACACAACTTCCATAAATGAAGAACATTTATTAAAAGTTAAAATTACCCTTCAGGGCAATGTCCACAACAGCCAAAATATGGAAAGAGCCCAGATGTCCATCAACAGATGAATGGATGAAGAAGATGTGGGGGTGCCTGGGTGGCTCACTCAGTCAAGTGTCTGACTTTAGCTCAGGTCATGATCTCGGGGTCTTGGGATTGAGCCCCATGTTTGGCTCCATACTCAGTGGGGATTCTGCCTGTCCCTCTCCCCACTGTGCTCTCTCTGTCACTCTCTCAAATAAATAAATAAAATTCTAAAAAAAAAAGAAGACGTGGTATATATATATATATATATATATATATATATATATATATATATAATGGAATATTACTCAGTCATCAAAAGAATGAAATCCTGCCATTTGCAAGGATGTGGATAGAACTAGAAGGTATTATGCTAAGTGAAATAAGTCAGTCAGAAAAAGAGAAATACCATATGATCTCACTTATATGTGGAATTTAAGGAACGAAACAGATGAACACAGGGGAAGGGAAGGAAAAATAAAATAAGACAATAAGAGACAAACCATAAGAGACTCTTAACTATAGAGAACAAACTGAGGGTTGCTGGAGGGGATGTGGGGGGGGATAGGGTAACTGGGTGATGGGCATTAAGGAGGGCATGTGATGTTATGAGCACTGGGTGTTATATGCAACTTATGAATCACTAAATTCTATCCCTGAAACTAATAATACAGTATATGTTAATTTGAATTTTTTAAAAAAGCCCCCCCCAAATTACCCTGCAGGAAGCTGTATATGACTAAATGAGACTCTCGCACATCATACTATCACTTTTTTTTCTTCATTTAATTCTCCTATTCTTCTATATCAGATTTTATGGGTCATAATGATTAATGGTTATCAGTAATAATAACCGTCCTTTTTGGACAGAGCTGAAGGTTATTACAGTATCACATTCCCTGCGTCTCAAGGTGATAAAGAACACACACTTAATTTCGGCTACATCATTTGCAGTACAAATGCTACCTCGTGTAAACGCCCCTGGTTTTTAACTGAAAACGCTACTGTGAGCCCAGCTGTTCAAACTGGCACATCATTCCTGACGGGGCCAAGGGGAGTTCAGGTGCTTAGAAGAAAAGTTCAAATGGTGCTTCTTAATATCCGTGGAAAAGGTTACCCCCAAGGAAGCGGCAAGGTTTGCCAGATGGTGGGGACCACGTGGCGGTGCCACTCAGCTCCCTCCACCTTCCGCTCCATGAGAGCGACATGAACTTTCAGTCCCGGAGTTCACGTTCTCAGCCTGCTGGGCCCTGGCCGCCGCCGCCACCGCCACTGGGGGTTAGCAGCTCCCCGTGAGCCAGCAGCAGCGCTCGGGGCTGAATGGCAGCCCCGGTTCCCAGGCCAGCGCCACTCAACGAGAAGCCCGGCTGGCGGTCAGTTGTCGCCCCAGATTCCCACTCTCCCGCAGCGCTGTCTGCCTGGGGTGAGGACTCAGTGTCGGAAGGGCGAGGTTTAACTTTCGGCCCAGCAGTCTAGAGCTCCTAGCTGTGGAGTCCGATGATCACTTTTTTTTCAGTCTTACGCTCTCCTGACTGTTGGGAGGCATTCAACATTCCCACCTCCGTGCGGGGCCCTCACCCGCTCTTCCTCCTCTGGCCCCCTTTGCTAGCCTCCTGGAGGCCAACCCAGGTTACTTCCTCTCTTCCCTCAAGACTCTCTCTCAGAGGAATTTCTTTCTTATCCTATTCCAGACCAGCCTCTATTTCCATCTAGGTGCCAAGGATTCCCAACTCCTGACCGCTTGGATGACTCTAGATTGGACCTCTCCCCAGGGCTTCAGGCGCAGAGTCACTAGCCTGCTGGCTATTTCCATTTGGATGCGGCCCAGGCTCCTTCAGATTAAATAAGTCTAAAATGGAACTAACTCCCACCAAAAGCCACTCACTCTCTCCCTGTCTCTTGGCTTTGCTACTGGATCCTCTCTCATCCCTTCCTCCTATCTGGGTAATGGCCACGAATTTCCTAGTTGGTCCCACTGCCCCCAGTCTCTTTCCACCCTTGACTTGGCTGAACGAGTGATCCTCCTTAAGGACAAATCTTGCCATGCCATTCTCCTGGCTTCTGTGTTTCAGTGGCTTTCTCCCTGCCGGGTAAAGCCCACCTCCTTGGCTGACACAAGGCCCTTCGTAGTCTGGGCTCTGCCTCACCCAACAGCACCCCTCACACACTCTTTTCCGTGTACATGCCGACCAGGCGCAACCAGAATAAGTCACATTCTCTTGCTTCACTGCATGCTGAACCCTGTAGGTGTTACAAATCCTTAAGGGCCTATCTCCCGGCACAGAATTTAAGAATCACTCCTCTAGGAAGCCTTCCTTGATTCCTGAGCTGAATGAGGTGACCGTCCTATGGGATCCACAGCAGGCATTTCATGAACTTTACCCTACCCCTCATGCTCTTCATGTTTTATTATTGGTCTCTTTGCCCACTGGGAGCTCATCAAGGACAGCAAGCATGTCTTCCACATGCATGTCCAGGGTCCACCACAGAGAGAGATGGGGCAATAAAAAGGAATACATAAAGCCAAGTGATGGCAGGAACTTGTAACACTGACGGGGAAGTATGTGCTTCTTTTTTCTCTTCTCATTCCCTCTATTTTCTAGTATGTGTATTATACTACTTTTATACATTTTTGAAAATCAGTTCATTTTTAAGATGTGTCCAATCTCTCCTACATAGCTCCAATAAAAGAACTCACTGCCTAAGTAAAGTCAAATTCCTTTCTCCTCAGATGCCTCTGGCTTCTCAGGACCCCCACCTCAAGCTCCACAAATTCTTCAGAACTGAGCAGAGTAGAAACACTTACTTTCACATTTTCAGCAGACAGAAGGACCACCCACACACACACACAAATTCCTTGGCCTTGAAAAGGTTACATTGCTCCACTAGCTGAGTGCCAAAACCCATTTTTGGCCAAACGTTCGTCAGAACTTCACTGTATTCACAGCCTGACACAGACGAAGAGGTACATTCACAGAACCTCCCTAAGTTACAGAGGATGGAGATGGTGGAGCTTCTGAGGGATCTCTCTCTTGCCTTGTCAACTTGAGACATTAATGAGAGATGGGGGCTTCGGGGGGGGAGCTTCCAAAAATTCTTCCCGTTTTTTTTTTTTTCTACCAAAACATTATCTTCCCAGACATCAAAAACTTCAACCACGCATGCTGGCTCGTAATTCTTTTAAATATGTGAAAAATAATCCAAAAAATAAAAAAATAAAAAAATAAAATAAATATGTGAAAAATAATCCAACCATATCATGTTCAGTCTGACATTTGCTAGTGTTTTTCCCTAAAAGAAACAAAAACCTGATTAGTTCCAAAAATAAAACATAAAGAAAAACTCAGTCGAGAGGCAAACCCTGTGGTTTAGAAGCCATCACTCTGATTAGCAGCACAGAAGTTGTTACCTGATGAATGGATTCCTGTCTTAAATGCAATTATCACGAATTCCTTGTGGTTCCCACTGTGTTTATAGTTTATGCCCAGCTCTTGAAACAATAGCTTTAATGGCAATAAATGAAAACCTCTCACCTCAGCACCTGGGTCGACTAGACTATTTCCCCACCTCGGTGGGCAGGGGCCCTGGAGGGACGAGTTGGGCGCTGACGTCACAGCTTTCCAGGAAGGTACCTACTTCTCTGTCCTCAGCAGTCCCCGCATTGACTCCTGGAGGGGTGCTGTTCCCCATTATGCCCATGGCCAGGCCCTGCTGAGACAATCAGGACAAGCAGGGCCTCTGCCCTCAGGAAATGCCTGCCCGGAGCATTGCTGGCCTCCACCCTAGAGAGGACTCTGCCGCGCCGTTGGCAGCACCAGAGTGAGGGGCTTCTGGGAGTGGGGCTGAAGCACCATCAAGGCAAGGGGCCACTGGAGTACAACAGTGTCTAATCTAAACTCACTTCCTCCAGGAAGTCGGGATGGGGAGCATGGACAGGGATCATGTGGAGGAGAGAGACACCAGGGATAAAGGGGAGGCGGGAAGGGTCATGTGGCCTTTTCACCAGGAAAACTGAAAGGGTCTGGCAGGCATTTGTGTCACTGATAAGATACTGTAAACACGCATAGCATCTAGAAGGTACAGTTTCCAAAATTTTTTACTCAATTCAACACGTATTACGTGCCTCTGGGCACCTGTCATCATAGCCCGGAAACTTACCTCACGTCGATTATTCATGTTTTTATCACAGAGAAGAGGAGCGGTTAAAAGGGAGAAGAAGGGAATGTGAAAGCAGGTCAGAGGAAAATGAAAAGACTGATGCAAGGCCACGGGGCCATGAGAGGCACTGTCACAGCCAGGAGACATCTTTTGTGCTTCATCCACCATGAGTTTATTGCAAAGTGAAGTTTTGGTTCAGAACAAATGGAAATAAGTCCACCAAGAACAAATTGCACTAATTAATGAAGTCAACTCAACAGACAGTAACATGGATTTATTATCAGCTGTAGGTGGTTCTCAAAGTCAAAATTTATTAACTATTCAAATGTTCAAGCTGTACAGATTGTTTTCAGATGTACATACAACATGTTTATATCATAACAAAGTTATTATAAAATATTTCCTTAAGGACTAAAGATGCTAAAAAGCTTCAACCACTAATTAATTAAATATTTGATGCACATTTTAGGTACTATTAAAGATCTAACATAAACACATAAATCACACAGCCGAGTAAGAAAAGCTATGACCCATATGATCGCATATTTTACTAATCCCATATTAAAGTAGAAAACAAAATTGTGCCACGTAAGTTGAGCTGATTTTAACAATCTTTTTATTAGAAGATAGAAACTATGTCCATTTAAACCATCATTCCTAAAAGAGCTACCAAACAATAAGATTACCTGAAATTCCAAACTATATGTAATACAATCTTTACTATCCAAATTACTTTCCCTCTTGTTTGATACAGTACATCTGATTCCTCCATGAGATGTGCAGTGGCCATTGATAATGACAACTAGCAGTAGTTATGCATACACAGTGGAAGTAATAGAATTGGCCATACACACACATGAATCACTATTCCCATTGAGAATAAGGTCAATAAAAATAATGGTTAAAACCAATACATATTTAATCTGTTCAATTGCTTGCTATCTTTAGCATTGAACGCTGCCACACACACAGGGTTTTTCCATAAAATCCTTACATGTCAAAATGCTTTTTAATCTAGGTTTAGATGACGAACAAGGAAAAGATGTTCATCTTCTTCCTTACCTCCATGGACCTGATCAGGCCAGCAGCCAACCAGGTGAAGAGAAAGATGAGGGACTGGAAAGACAATGCGATCACAGCTGTTTGCAAAACAGAAGTGCTCTATTTTAAGGCAAGTATCTTTATCACACACATACACAGCAATGAATCCATTGGTAAACTTTATTACATGACAGCACAAACTTCAACAAAAAACTGAGGTATAACCTTACTTAACATAAATACAAATGTCAGAAAGTATAAAGACTTTCTCAATGTAATTAACATATTTTACCCATACTTAAATAGAAAACTCTTTTCAAAGTTCTTGTATGTCCAGAAATACCCAAGATTCTGAATTCTAGAAAAAATATTAGAAATTAAATACTCTAAAATCTCTGCAGTAAGGCTCTCCACATAAGGCTACCTTTGATGTAAGGCTACTTCATCTTGGTTTCTGAAAATAGCAAAAATGTGCACCAAAATTTAAGTGATTCTGAACTGAAGAGAGGACTTAGTCTCATGTGGGATAGTGAGATGATAAGTTTATTGAGCAAAATTAAACTTAGGCAAAAGCAAATTTTAAAATACATCAAATAAAAACTTTTCCCATAATTTTTTAACATAAAACTGAACTATTGTGATATAAAAATGGTTGAGTGTATTTAAGGTACCATTTAGTGCAAAACGGACATATATACCTTTACTGAAGTAATTTAAATAGAATATAATCTGCAAGTTGGTATGTATAATATATTTTAAAAATCTACATTCTGTGACCTTTACAAAAGTAGATATATTCTTTACTTTCAAGTTAGAAATGGCATAACAGATTTACCTTTGGATATTTCCAGTCAATGGCTGTATAAAATGAAAGATAATACAAATCTAAGTCATAAGCCACTCAGTACATTAACATGGAAGCCATCAGTTTGGGGCCCCAAAAGTAAAAAGTGATAGATACTACATAAAGTGGAAAAAAATATACCCCAGATTTCTTCTTGTTCAAAAACTCATAGTCTCTATGTATTTTTTAATTATTGAATAGTTTGATGCAATGATATTCAGTGAAGAAATCTGATTACTAACAGTACTCACATTAAGAATGTTTTCCTTAAAATGAAACCAGATAGTACTTGTGCCTAAATACAAAAGTAAACTAATGACAGGGTAAATCTTTTTTTTAAGTTTGATAATTACTGCACTTGTTTCCTTTGCCAAATTCCCAGTGATATTAAGAGGAAAAAAAAGTCTAATTATTTTCACCTAACAATTTAATCAGGTACTTTAGAAAAACATTGTTCTAAGGGGAAGTTCAACAGGAATTGCTTATTATATTTCTAAATTAGACCGAAACAAGGGAAACAAAAAGGGGTTCAAAAAATTAGACTACGTAGGGGTACCTGGGTGGCTCAGTTGGTTGAGGGTCTGACTCTTGATTTTAGCCCAGGTCTTGATGTCGGGGTCGTTGAGTTCAAGGCTCCAAGCTGGGTGTGGAGCCTACTTAAAAAAATAATAATTAAAAAAATGTTTTAAATTAGACTATGTAATGGAATGGATAATAATAACAAAAAAGACAAATAATATCCAAAACTTAGAGGGGCACCTGGCTGGCTCAGCCAGAAAAGCATGTGACTCTTGATCTGAGGATTTTGAGTTTGAGCCCCATGTTGGATGGAGAGACTACTGAAATTAAAAAAAACAAACAAACTTTAAAAATATTTTGGAAAATTCAACATTTTAGTAGCTACAATCTTAATGGCATACGAACAAAAGGAATCTAAGATTGTGGATGGATGAATGGAAATTTCCATTATAACAGATATACACAGAGTAACCAGAAGATCTACTGGTGCCAAACTCAAGAGAGTTGCTCCTTTGTAAAAATGTCCTGACACTGGTTAATAGTAGGGGGCAAAGGAAAGAAGCTGCAAGAGTAAATGTTGAGTGCTCCTTCATTCATTTGAAAGGATCTAGAAATCTCCTTATTTAGTAATTCACCAAACTATGCCACTGACTTCAAACTCTCAGACTTCTAGAGATAGCCACAAATCAGCCACAGCTTCTGCCCACAGAATGTTTCACTCTTGGAACCGTGGCTAATCCCAACAGCAACCTGAACTCCGGGTGAGATCGGTTTTCTCCTTCGACGACACCAGACAAGGCCAGTCACGAAGTACTTGCTACGACTGCCTGTTCATCGTGTCCCATCGGCACAGCACCGTGAACATGGTGGCCAGGGTGTGGTTTCGTGCCGTGTCTCTGCAAACCAGTTATGGCACTGCTCATGGCCCCTTTTAAGGGAGGCTGCCCTGCCCGCAGCAATACCCCACCTCAAAAAGATTGCTCTCCCCAAGTCAGGAGGTCCTGGCTTGGAAAACCACTCCCTAACCCTGGTGACAGTGAGGCTAAGCTAATGCTACTCTGGAATGTGAACAGGGAAGAAAAGAATCAACCAGTGTGTCCCAGGTAGTAAAGAAGACACTGGGAGAGGTGCGCTGCTGAGAGGGACGCCATCTCTGAAAGGCAGAAGAGAAGTTAGAACTGCTAGACGCAGGCCCTCTGCCGTTTACAATAAACACCCATTACCTCCAGCGCTCTGCTCGACTTGTTCCCTGTAACTCAGGGACCTATAAATACAGGGAGAGGGATAGATTTGTGAGTTATTGCTAGCTGTAAATTTTTTTTTTCTCTCAGCAAATTTTATTTTTTAGAATGACCAACTAGGGTTAGAGATTTACTTTCAGAATACTTAATAAAAGTAGTAAGTAAAAATAAAAGAATTATAAAACATTAGTACATTATTTTTATGAAAAAGTTGCCATAATTTTCATTCCCCTATAAATATGAGGAATCATAGCCATTATTCAAAGCATTCAATGACTAGTAATTGGGAATCCCACTATTCCTAAGAATGGCTGTTATGAATAGTACTGAATACATTTGTAGGAAAGTATATACCTCTCTTTGAAACTTTTTTTCCTAAGTATTTTTAGTAAATGTGTAACATGACAAAAGTAGCTTGCCCAAAATCGTGGGTCATAATTCCACTGGGTTTGATATCCACATTTGCACCGAAGATTATTAACATTCACCCAGCATACTCATGAGATTTATTAAAAACGTAGCCATTAACCAAAGGCCTTTGGGGCATATGTACAAAATTACAGAACAGTAAGTATGCAGTCAAATACTACATTAGCAATATTACTCATAAAAAAATATGCCAAGGGGATTCTCTATCCGTTAAAAATTAGTCAGACAGCAAAACACGACCTCGCAAGTGATCTTCCAAACCATTTGGGGAAGTGTTGTTTACAGATGTTATTGAACTTTTCTCGAATTATTTTACTGACATAATCTCCTAGAGGAATTTCAGAATGATTATATTCATGGTGAGGGATTATATTTTTAAAAATGGGCTTAGCAGGGCCCCTGCGTGGCGCAGTCGGATAAGCATCTGACTCTCGGGTTCAGCTTGGGTCATGATCTCAGGGTTGTGGGATCAAGCCCAAGGTCGGGCTCTGCTCTCAGAGCAGAGTCTGCTAAAGTTTCTCTCTCCCTCTCCCCCTGCCCCTCCCCGTGCTTCCTCTCTGACGTGTGCTCTCTCTCTCTAAAATAAATAAATATTAAAAAAAAAAGTTGGGGCTTAGCATTTGTGTAAAGGACGCTCAGGTTAAACCAAAGGATGCAAAGGATGGATCTTTTGCACAGAACAGGATGGGTTTTTCAAAGGGCATCTGCCAGGGTGAGGCCAGCTGATAGTCATTTCTGTGTACCCCACAGGGCCCAGCACAGTATGGATACTTGTTAGGCAAACACTCCTACTATGTGCACACAAAGGACAAACAAACAAACAAACAAACAAAAACCATTTCCAAAAGCAATGCCACAGGTAATTAACTATCAAGTCTTATCTTGGAGATGACTCCTTCCCCCTCCCAGTAATTCAGTGATTCTTGCCCTTCCTATAACTACTATTATGGGAAGAGGCAGACTTACACACGCTCGGAAACCCTGTTCCAGGAAGCACAGACAGCCTCCCTGCTTCTCGAGATTTCTACCAAGCATCCCCAAGACAGGCAGAAGGAGAGAACTGCATGTAACAGCTCTAACATGGACTGTTCACAGAGATGGAGCCAGCCTCTATCCACCCTCCAGCCTCCTGCCGGTACTCCTGTACTAGCTGAGTATGAGAAGTGCAAGTCAGGTAATAAAGAGGCATTAAAAAACAAAACAAAACAAAATAACCAACGGGGGCGCCTGGGTGGCTCAGTCAGTTAAGCATCCAACCCTTGATTTTGGCTCAGGTCATGAAGCCCCTGCACTGGGCTCCACGCTGGGTATGGAGCCTGCTTAGAATTCTCTCTCACCCTCTCCCTCTGCCCCCTCCCCTGGGCTCGTGTGCACCTGTGCTCTCTCTCTCTCTCTCTCTCTCTCTCTCTCTCTCCAAAATAAATAAATAAATCTTAAAAAACATAAAACCCAACCAAGAGAAACACATTATCTTTTTTGTATCTATGAGTCTCTGTATCTTCAGGCAAGTGAACACAAACTCAAATTAACGAGTTAAGGAAGAGAATCGGTTTAATAGTCTTAGAAACCATTAAATGTACATCAATTGACGAACCATAAAAACTATCCCAAGCACTTCTATGGCTTCAACCTGATTAGTTATCCTGTATAGATTTAGAAACTCGCTTCAACAAAATTTTTTTTTTTTTAAAGATTTTATTTATTTATTTGAGACAGAGAGAGCACATGAGAGGGGGGAGGGTCAGGGGGAGAAGCAGACTCCCCGCTGAGCGGGGAGCCCGATGCGGGACTCAATCCTGGGACTCCATCCCGGGACTCCAGGATCATGACCTGAGCCGAAGGCAGCCGCTTAACCAACTGAGCCACCCAGGCGCCCCAACAAAATTTATTTCCTGACACAGTTCAACTCAACTCACAACAAAATCTACCCATCTCTTCATTAAAACATATTTCTAGAATCCAAAAACCTTTCAAGATAAAAGCACTGAACAAACTAGAAATACAAGGAAACTTTCTCAACCCATTCAAGGGTAACTACAAAAAACCCACAGAGAGCGTCATACTCAATGGTGAAAGACTGAAAGTTTTCTCCCTAAGATCAGGAATAAGACAAGGATGTCTGCTCTTACCACATCTAGTTGACACTGTACTAGAAGTCCTAGCAGGGGTATTTCAGTAAGACAAAGAGATAAAAGGAAGAAGTAAAATTTTCTCTCTTTGCAGATGATATGACCTTATGTAGAGAAAACTGTAAAGAATTCTCAAAACACTATTAGAGCTATTAAATTCAGCAAGGTTCCAGGACACAAGATCAATATACAAAAATCAGTTATGTATTTATACACTAGCAATGAATAATCTGAAAATGAAATTAAGAAAGAAGTTGCATTAACAATAGCATCAAAAATAATAAATACTTAAGAAGTGCAAGGCTTCTATACTGGAAACTACAGAACACTGGGAAAAAAATTAAAGACTTCAGTAAATGTTAGGACATACTGTGTTCATGGATCGGAAGACTCAATATTGTTAAGATGGCAGTACTACCTTAATTGATTGACATTCTCAATCAAAATTCAGTGCAATCCCTATCAAAATTCCAACTGCCTTTTTTGCAGAAACGGACAAGCTGAAACTAAATTCATATGGAAATGCAAGGGATCCATAATAGCCAAAACAATCTTGTAAAGAGTAACTCACACTTCCTGGTTTCCAAACTTACTACTGAGTCTACTCTATACTTTTGGCATAACAGACATATAGATCAATGGAAGAGAATTGAGTATCCAGAAATAAACCCATACACCTATGGTAATCTGACTTTTCACAGTTATGCCAATACCACTCAATGGTGGAAAAAAATAGTCTCTTCAACAAATGTAGAGGATACTGGATACTGCCTCCCAAAAAATGATGTTGGACCTCTACCTCATACCATATACAAAAATTAACTCAAAATGGATCAGATACCTGAAAGTAAGGCCTCATACTATACAATTTTTAGAAGGAAACACAGGAGTAAATCTTCATGACCCTGAGTTTCTTAGATACATCACCAAAAGCACAAGAGACAAAAGAAAAGATAAACTGGACTACATCAAAAATTAAAACTTGCATGCTACAAATGATACCATTAAGAAAGTGAAGACGACCTTCAAACTGAGAGAAAATACTTGCAAATCATATATCTGTTAAGGATCTAGTATCCAGAATATATAAAGAAGTCTTATAATTCAACAATAAAAAGACAAATAACCCATTTTTTAAATGGGAAAATTATTTGAATAGACATTTGTCCCAAAGGATACGTAAATAATCAATAAGCACATGAAAATAGGCTCAATATCATTAGTCATTAGGGAAATGCAAATCAAAATCACAATGAGGGGCACCTGGCTGGCCTAGGCAGTAGAACATCTGACTTTTGATCTTGGGGTCATTAGTTTGAACCCCACGTTGCATGTGGAGATCACTTTTTAAAAAGTCACAATGAGATACTTCATACCCATTAGGACGGCAATTATTAAAAAAAAAAAAGGAAAATAAGTGTTGGGGAGGATGTGGGGAAACTGAAACCCTCATACATTGCTAGTGGGAATACTGAATGGCTCAGCTGCTCTGGAAAACTGTAGCCGTTCCTCAAAAAGTTATACATAGTGTCACCATGACCACCCAGTAATTCCATTCCTAGGTATATATGGGAAGGAGGGGAAAACATGCTCACACAGTAACCTGTACATGAATGTTCACAGCAGCATTGTCCATTTCATCCCCAAAATGTAAACAACCCACATATTCATCAACAGAGAAATGGGTGAACAAAATGTGGTGTACCCACAGGAAAGAACCTTGCTTAACAATAAACGACCGAAGGCCTGATTCACACTACAACATGGATGAACCCTGAGAACATTATGCTGAGTGAAAGAAGCCAGACTTTACAAAGGGCCACATTTCCATTTATGTGAAGTGTTCAGAATAGGCAAAACTATATAAAGACAGAAAGTAGATTAGCGGTTACCAGGGGATAGGTGCTAACGAGTATGGAGTACATGAAAATGTTCTGGAGTTAGAGAGTGGTGATGGTTGCATAGCTCTGTGAGTGTACTAAAAATCACAGAATCGTACACTTTGAAATGATCAATTTTATGCTATGTGAATTATATCTCAATTTTTAAAATATGCATTGTTAGGACCACCTCATATTTCATTAGCTGACAAAAATCCTCCTTGTTAAGTCAAATGTAATTCCTCGACTCTGATTTCACACATGGTAGCTTTCCAGTAATTTGATCTGATTCTGATTCCTATGCAGGCATGCCCTTCTCAAGAGACCTCATTCTTATATACATGAAAAATCAAATCTAAAAAAACATATATGTGGGGCGCCTGGGTGGCTCAGTCTTAAAGCATCTGCCTTCGGCTCAGGTCATGATCCCAGGGTCCTAAGAACGAGCCCCGCATCAGGCTCCCTGCTCCGCGGGAAGCCTGCTTCTTCCGCTTCCCACTCCCCCTGCTTGTGTTCCCTCTCTCGCTACGTCTGTCAAATAAATAAATAAAATCTAAAAAAAAAAATTGATGTTCTTTCATTTAAAAAAAAACACATATGTTAGAGGATAATAACACAAAAGAAGGTTGACTCACAGGTTAAAAGGATTCCCTAGCTGAGTACCTGTACACATCCATTATTGTGTATGTGAAATATGATGAAGTTTACCAACTTTTTTCCCATACAAATGTTGGGAAACCTATTTATTACAAAAAGTGGGACGCACCTAATTATTTCTTGCATGCTGCAGTGTTCCTATCTCTCTCTGCCTCGCAAGGAAGCACATAAAGGTGCATAAATTTTTAAAAAAATGTATTTAAGAAAAAGACATAAACAAAAAAAGAAAAAGAAAAAGACACATACATATGTTGCTCAACTTCCACCTGATCTTTTTCAACTGAGTTGGTTGGAAGAGTTAATAAAAGGTGATTTCCCTTAAATTATTCTAAAATGAATCTTATCACGAAGGGGATCATGACCCATTATTCTAATTTACAACTATGATTGATACTATTTATTTTAAAACCTTCCAAATGATAAGAAAAACTGAATAAAAATACAGATAAGAAGTTAGGCAGTTTATCTCAAAGCAAAAATCGCAACTTGTCCAATTCCGTCCTACAAACAAAAACAGCCCTTCACTTGAATCTGAAAGCTAAGCCTTCATCTATTTCATGATTTTGCCTTTTTACCTCTAAGTGTTTCATATAAAATATTGGCTCTGGCTAAAACAATAAGACAAAATAAATATATGTATAGGTATGGTCACATACATACACACACACACACACACACACACACACACACATACCCTCTTATATCAGAGTTCAGGATTTATAACTCAAATGCTGCTCTCCCCCCAAAACGTGAAATTCTCCTGTCCTCTATGCTGTAGAGAAGGAAAGCATGGAATTCCATCAGAGCTGCAAGATCAAGCTTGTAGCATAGCTAAAAAGCAATATGTAAGTTGAACAAATCATTCTATATTAATACAGCAAAAACACCTGTCATTACTTATGTGTCCTTTCTTTAAAAACAAAACACCTTACAATAGTACATATTCTGTATGTATGTGGCCTCTACTCAGTCATGGGCAGAATTACAGGATTATTTCAAAACAAATTAAATAATTGATGTCTAAGAAGAGGAAAAACTAACACAAAAGTACGTGAAATTTTAATTTCAATCCTAATACAACGTTGCATAAATAAAGCAAGATCACTTCTTCAGATATAAGTGACAAGGCATTACTTAGTTCTGGTAGGTGAGATCCAAATATTTACTCCCTCAGGCTTTCATCCACTAAATGTCATTTTGCTTTCACTGTACTCAGTTGAGTGTTCAATCAAAGGATTCTCACCAAAGCTACTTAAAATTGACTTGTTTAAGTTATAGCATTAATGCAGGTTTTCAAATTCCAGTCATTAATCAACTGACAATTAAGCTAATGGTCCAAAGTTTAAGTACTTATTGGGAGTGTCTGATAAAAAACTGGAAAAATCTGGAAGTTGAGGCCTAAGTGGGGAATTGCTGAAAGAAAAAAAAAAGTTAATCACAGAACGGGACAATGTAATCACACTGGCAGATGACATTTCTTTCACAAGTCTTTGGAAGGAAATGGAATTTTTACAGAACATTCCATGAAAGGGGTGCCCTGCTGGTTCAGTCGGTAGAGCAGGCGACTCTTGACCTCAGAGTCATGAGTTCAAGCCCCACATTGGGCCTAGAGCTTACTTAAAAAAAAAAATTTCCATGGAAGTGTCAACCCATGCTACTCCTTATTCAGCTATGACCCTTCTCAATCTGTACCCCTAAATAATGCAATGATAACTATGAATTGCACTTATTTGAATATATGTGAATGGGTGTGCAACTATGAAGTTCTGCAATTGAAAACCTTTACCAGAAGTCTCAGTTCCCTATACACTGGTCCCAAGCCATCCTTCCTGACATCTAGGGTGTCTAAAAGGAGCATTTGCTCTTTATACCTATAAGAAAGGGCTCCAAAGCCCCATAGAAAATATTTAAACAAGAAATCCTTCATGCTTTCTGATGTTCTAAAACAGAAGTATGTCAAAGACTACTGAACTAAAAGTCTGGAAACCAGGTTTCTGGGGCCTAACCTGACACTACAGTGACCGACTGTCCCAGTTCACCTGAGATGAAGGGACTTCCCTGGATGGGGGACTTTCAGTGCTAAAAATGAAGAAAGTCGCAGGCAAATGGGGATGAGAGCTAAATCACAAGCCAGGGGAAGCACACTTCCCTGGCTGCTGACATAAGGACAAGAGAAAGGGCGAAGGAAGGGGGCAAGTAGACCAGAGGTCTCCAGGGCCCTTTAGTTCTAACTTACTATGGCCCTAGGACATATTTACACCATATTTGTTTGGACTGTATATTGTACACCATAAGTGAATGTACACTTTCGTAGGATCAGAGAACTCTGGAAATATTTTGTGAAGCTATGGGTTAAGTTTGGAGTTGGAGGGCGGAGCAAGATGGCGGAGGAGTAGGAGACCTAGATTTTGTCTGGTCTCAGGAATTCAGCTGAATAGGGATCAAACCATTCTGAACACCTACGAACTCAACAGGAGATCGAACAGGAGAGTAGCAACAACTCTCTGAACAGAGAAGCGACCACTTACTGGAAGGTAGGACGTGCGGAGAAGTGAATCCGAGGCGATATTCGGGAGGATAAACGGCGGGGGAGGGGCCTCCGCCGGCCGCTTCTGGCAAGTGCTAGAGCCGCGGAGCACAAAATCGGACCTTTTAAAAGTTGGCTCGGCGGAGGGACGTCGCTGCAGTGGCTAAGCGGGGGGTGGAATCCTCCCGGGACAGTGTGGTCTCAGGACCCTTGGGGTCACAGAGAGACCGGGGGTGCCTGAGTGCGGCAGAGCTCCCAGGTGTCGGGGCGGGGAAGCCGGCTGCAGATACGGAGCAGAGTCGCGGGCTCTCAGCTCGGGGTTGCCATAAACTGTGATCTGCGGCCCAGTCGGGGCACGGCTCCCCCAGCAAGGACCCAACAAGCAGCAGATCCGGGGAGACTCCCCTTCCTTCCCGGGGAGGAGCGGTGCGGGAACGCACTGCAGGGATCTGCTGGATTTGGAGACTCCGAGCGGGGTCGGGTGCCAGAGATAGCAACGCTCGATCACAGGCCGGGTGAGCATGGAGAGCGGCCGGAGACCGGGGACACGGGAGTGACTGCTTTTCTCTGGGGGCGCACTGAGGAGTGGGGCCCTGAGTTCTCGGCTCCTCCGGGCGGAGACTGGGAGGCCGCCATTTTCGCCCTGGTCCTCCAAAGCTGTGCCGAGAGCTTGCAGGGAACAAAAGCTCCTGAGAGCAAACTGGAGCAGCTTCCTTAGCCCGGACCGACAAGGGCGGGGCAATTCCGCCTCCGGCAAAGACATTTGGAAACCACAGCAACAGGCCCCTCCCCCAGAAGATCAACACAAACAGCCAGCAAGCCAAGACCAAGTTGATCGATCAAGGAGAATAGGAGAACTCCAGCGCTAGGGGAATACTGCACATAGATTCATGGCTTCTTTTTTTTTTTTTTTTTTTTTTTTTTTTACCATGATTCATTATTTCATCAAAGTTAATTTTTGTTGACTTTTTTTTATTTTTCTTTTTCCCTTTTTCAACCAACATCTTATAAATCCCTTTTTTTTAAAAAAAAAAAATTTTTTTTTTTTCATTTTTAGAGTCATATTTTATCCCTTCATAGTAGTTATCCTTGTTTTTGGCATATATATATAAGTTGTTCTCTCTTTAAAATTTTGAGGTACAGTTTCTTCTAACAGATCAAAATATACCCTAAATCACTAGTGTATGGCTTTGTTCTAGTCTCCTGCCTGATCACATTCTCTCCCTTTTTCCTTTTTTTTTTTTTCCTTAAATCTTCTTTCTTTTTTCAAACAACTTATCTTACCAAGTCCTTTTATAAAATCTTTTATAATTTTCATCTTTACAGTCATCTTCCATCCCTTCATTGTATCAACCCTTATTTTGTACATATATGTCTTTCTTCCTTTAAAATTTTAGGAGGCACTTTTTTCTAACAGACCAAAATACGCCCAAAATCTAGTGTGTGGCACTGATCTATGCACTAGCCTGATCATATTTGATCATATTCTGCCTTTTTTGAATTGTTTTGTTTTTGTTTTTATCTTTTTTTTCTTTTTTTTTTCTTTTTCTCTTTCTTTTTTCTTTCTTTCCCTTTCTTTTCCCCTGGTTTCAGGTCTTTTCTGATTTGTATACAGTATATTTGCTGGGGACGTAGTAAACCTGTTAGCCTTTTGTTCTCTCATTCATCTATTCTCCTCTGGACAAAATGACAAGACGAAAGAAATCACCTCAGCAAAAAGAACAAGAGGTAGTACCGTCAGCCAGGGACCTACTCAATACGGACATTAGTACGATGTCGGACCTAGAGTTCAGAATCATGACTTTAAAGATACTAGCTGGGCTTGAAAAAAGCGTGGAAGTTATTAGAGAAACCCTTTCTGGAGAAATAAAAGAACTAAAATCTAACCAAATCGAAATCAAAAAGGCTATTGATGAGGTGCAATCAAAAATGGGGGCACTAAATGCTAGGATAAATGAGGCAGAAGAGAGAATCAGCGATATAGAAGACCAAATGATAGAAAATAAAGAGGCTGAGAAAAAGAGAGAGAAACAACTACAGGATCACGAGGGCAGAATTCGAGAGATAAGTGATACGATAAGACGAAACAACATTAGAATAATTGGGATCCCAGAAGAAGAAGAGAGAGAGAGAGGGGCAGAAGGTATATTGGAGCAAATTATAGCAGAGAACTTCCCTAATGTGAGGAAGGAAACAGGCATTAAAATCCAGGAGGCACAGAGAACCCCTCTCAAAATCAATAAAAATAGGTCAACACCCCGACATCTAATAGTAAAACTTACGAGTCTCAGAGACAAAGAGAAAATCCTGAAAGCAGCTCGGGAGAAGAGATATGTAACCTACAATGGTAGAAACATTAGATTGGCAACAGACCTATCCACAGAGACCTGGCAGGCCAGAAAGGACTGGCAAGATATCTTCAGAGCACTAAACGAGAAAAATATGCAGCCAAGAATACTATATCCAGCTAGGCTATCATTGAAAATAGAAGGAGAGATCAAAAGCTTCCAGAACAAACAAAAACTAAAAGAATTTGCAAACACGAAACCAGCCCTCCAAGAAATATTGAGAGGGGTCCTCTAAGCAAAGAGAGAACCTAAAAGCAGCAAAGAGCAGAAACGAACACAGACAACAGACAGTTAACAGTCACCTTACAGGTAATACAATGGCAGTAAATTCATACCTTTCAATAGTTACCCTGAATGTAAATGGGCTAAATGCCCCAATCAAAAGACACAGGCTATCAGATTGGATTAAAAAACAAGACCCATCAATATGCTGTCTGCAAGAGACTCATTTTACACCCAAAGACACCCCCAGATTGAAAGTGAGGGGGTGGAAAACCATTTACCATGCTAATGGACACCAAAAGAAAGCTGGGGTGGCAATCCTTATATCAGACAAACTAGATTTTAAAACAAAGACTGTAATAAGAGATGAGGAAGGACACTATATCCTACTTAAAGGGTCTATCCAACAAGAAGATCTAACAATTGTAAATATCTATGCCCCGAACATGGGAGCAGCCAATTATATAAGCCAATTAATAACAAAAGCAAAGAAACACATTGACAACAATACAATAATAGTGGGGGATTTTAACACCCCCCTGACTGAAATGGACAGATCATCTAAGCAAAAGATCAACAAGGAAATAAAGATGTTAAATGACACACTGGACCAAATGGACTTCACAGACATATTCAGAACATTCCATCCCAAAGCAACGGAATACACATTCTTCTCTAGTGCCCATGGAACATTCTCCAGAATTGATCACATCCTAGGTCACAAATCAGGTCTCAATCGGTACCAAAAGATTGGGATCATTCCCTGCATATTTTCAGACCACAATGCTTTGAAACTAGAACTCAACCACAAGAGGAAAGTCGGAAAGAACTCAAATACATGGAGGCTAAAGAGCATCCTACTAAAGAATGAATGGGTCAACCAAGAAATTAAAGAAGAATTAAAAAAATTCATGGAAACCAATGAAAATGAAAACACAACTGTTCAAAATCTTTGGGATACAGCAAAGGCAGTCCTGAGAGGAAAGTATATAGCAATACAAGCCTTTCTCAAGAAACAAGAAAGGTCTCAAATACACAACCTAACCCTACATCTAAAGGAGCTGGAGAAAGAAGAGCAAAGAAAGCCTAAACCCAGCAGGAGAAGAGAAATCATAAAGATCAGAGCAGAAATCAATGAACTAGAAACCAAAAGAACAGTAGAACAGATCAACGAAACTAGGAGCTGGTTCTTTGAAAGAATTAACAAGATTGATAAACCCCTGGCCAGACTGATCAAAAAGAAAAGAGAAATGACCCAAATCAACAAAATCATGAATGAAAGAGGAGAGATCACAAGCAACACCAAAGAAATACAAACAATTATAAGAACATATTATGAGCAACTCTATGCCAGCAAATTAGATAACCTGGAAGAAATGGGTGCATTCCTAGAGATGTATCAACTACCAAAATTGAACCAGGAAGAAATAGAAAACCTGAACAGACCTATAACCACTACGGAAATTGAAACAGTCATCAAAAATCTCCCAAGAAACAAAAGCCCAGGGCCAGATGGCTTCCCAGGGGAATTCTATCAGACATTTCAAGAAGAATTAATACCTATTCTCCTGAAACTGTTCCAAAAAATAGAAATGGAAGGGAAACTTCCAAACTCATTTTATGAGGCCAGCATTACCTTGATCCCAAAACCAGACAAAGACCCCATCAAAAAAGAGAATTACAGACCAATATCCTTGATGAACATGGATGCAAAAATTCTCACCAAAATACTAGCCAATAGGATCCAACAGTACATTAAAAGGATTATTCACCACGACCAAGTGGGATTTATTCCTGGGCTGCAAGGCTGGTTCAACATCCGCAAATCAATCAACGAGATACAATACATTAACAAAAGAAAGAACAAGAATCATATGATCCTCTCAATAGATGCAGAAAAAGCATTTGACAAAGTACAACATCCTTTCTTGATCAAAACTCTTCAGAGTATAGGGATAGAGGGTACATACCTCAATATCATAAAAGCCATCTACGAAAAACCTACAGCGAATATCATTCTCAATGGGGAAAGGCTGAGAGCTTTTCCCCTAAGGTCAGGAACGCGGCAGGGATGTCCACTCTCACCACTGCTATTCAACATAGTATTAGAAGTCCTAGCCACAGCAATCAGACAACAAAAAGAAATCAAAGGCATCCAAATCGGCAAAGAGGAAGTCAAACTCTCACTCTTTGCAGATGATATGATACTTTATGTGGAAAACCCAAAAGACTCCACCCCAAAACTGCTAGAACTCATACAGGAATTCAGTAAAGTAGCAGGATATAAAATCAATGCACAGAAATCAGTGGCATTCCTATACACCAACAACAAGACAGAAGAGAGACAAATCAAGGAGTCTATCCCATTTACAATTGCACCCAAAACCATTAGATACCTAGGAATAAATCTAACCAAAGAGGCAAAGGATCTGTACTCAGAAAACTATAAAATACTCAGGAAAGAAATTGAAGAAGACACAAAGAAATGGAAAAACGTTCCATGCTCATGGATTGGGAGAATCAACATTGTGAAGATGTCAATGCTACCTAGAGCAATCTACACATTCAATGCAATCCCCATCAAAATACCATCCACTTTTTTCAAAGAAATGGAACAAATAATCCTAAAATTTGTATGGAACCAGAAGAGACCCAGAATAGCCAGAGGAATACTGAAAAAGAAAAGCAAAGCTGGTGGCATCACAATTCCGGACTTCCAGCTCTATTACAAAGCTGTCATCATCAAGACAGTATGGTACTGGCACAAAAACAGACACATAGATCAATGGAACAGAATTGAGAGCCCAGAAATGGACCCTCAACTCTATGGTCAACTTATTTTTGACAAAGCAGGAAAGAATGTCCAATGGCAAAAAGACAGTCTCTTCAACAAATGGTGTTGGGAAAATTGGACAGCCACATGCAGAAGAATGAAACTGGACCATTTCCTTACACCACACACAAAAATAGACTCCAAATGGTTGAAAGACTTAAACGTGAGACAGGAGTCCATCCAAATCCTAAAGGAGAACACAGGTAGCAACCTTTTCGACCTTAGCCGCAGCAACTTCTTCCTAGAAACATCGCCAAAGGCACGGGAAGCCAGGGCAAAAATGAACTATTGGGATTTCATCAAGATAAAAAGCTTCTGCACAGCAAAAGAAACAGTCCACAAAACCAAAAGACAACCAACAGAATGGGAGAAAATATTTGCAAATGACGTATCAGATAAAGGACTAGTATCCAAAATCTATAAAGAACTTATCAAACTCAACACTCAAAGAACAAATAATCCAATCAAGAAATGGGCAGAAGACATGAACAGACATTTCTCCAAAGAAGACATCCAAATGGCCAACAGGCACATGAAAAAGTGCTCAACATCGCTTGGCATCAGGGAAATCCAAATCAAAACCTCAATGAGATACCACCTCACACCCGTCAGAATGGCTAAAATTAACAAGTCAGGGAACGACAGATGTTGGCGGGGATGTGGAGAAAGGGGAACCCTCCTACACTGTTGGTGGGAATGCAAGCTGGTGCAACCCCTCTGGAAAACAGTATGGAGGTTCCTCAAACAGTTGAAATTAGAGCTACCGTTCGATCCAGCAATTGCACTACTGGGTATTTACCACAAAGATACAAATGTAGGGACCCGAAGGGGTACGTGTACCCCAATGTTTATAGCAGCAATGTCCACAATAGCCAAACTGTGGAAAGAGCCAAGATGCCCATCGACAGATGAATGGATAAAGAAGATGTGGTATATATACACAATGGAATATTATGCAGCCATCAAAAGGAATGAGATCTTGCCATTTGCAACGACGTGGATGGAACTGGAGGGTGTTATGCTGAGTGAAATAAGTCAATCAGAGAAAGACATGTATCACATGACCTCACTGATATGAGGAATTCTTAATCTCAGGAAAGAAACTGAGTGTTACTGGAGTGGTTGGGGGTGGGAGGGATGGGGTGGCTGGGTGATAGACATTGGGGAGGGTATGTGCTACGGTGAGCGCTGTGAATTGTGCAAGACTGTTGAATCACAGATCTGTACTTCTGAAACAAATAATGCAACATATTTTAAGAAAAAAGAAAAAGAAGAAGATAACAGGAGAGGAAGAAAAGGGGAGTATGTCAGAGGGGGAGACGAACCATGAGAGATGATGGACTCTGAAAAACAAACTGAGGGTTCTAGAGGGGAGGGGGGTAGGGGGATGGGTTAGCCTGGTGATGGGTATTGAGGAGGGCACGTTCTGCATGGAGCACTGGGTGTTATGAACAAACAATGAATCATGGAACACTGCACCAAAAACTAATGATGTAATATATGGTGATTAACATAACAATAAAAAATTAAAAAAAAAAAAAAAAAAAGTTTGGAGTTGGAGAAGCTTAACAGTGAAGCATAACCAGGAGGTTTCGTTTTTTATTTTTCATTTCTTTAGCAAAGAGAGAAAAATCAGCTGCTTTTAGAAAATACCAAGCCAGGGCGCCTGGGTGGTTCAGATGGTTAAGCGTCTGCCTTCGGCTCAGGTCATGATCCCGGGGTCCTGGGATTGAGTCCCGCATCGGGCTCCCTGCTCCTTGGGAGCCTGCTTCTCCCTCTGCTTCTCTCTCTCTCTCTCCCTCTCTCTCTCCCTCTGTCTCTCATGAATAAATAAATAAAATATTTTTTTAAAAAAAGAAAATACCAAGCCAACAGGGGCGCCTGGGTGGCGCAGTCGTTAGGTGCCTGCCTTCAGCTCAGGTCATGATCCCAGGGTCCTGGGATTGAGCCCCACGTCCGGCTCCCGGCTCAGCGGAGAGCTTGCTTCTCCCTCTCCCACTCCCCCTGCTTGTGTTCCCTCTCTCACTGTCTCTCTCTCTCTGTCAAATAAATAAATAAATAAAATCTTTAAAAAAAAAAAAAAGAAAATACCAAGCCAACGAAGGAAATCCTTCCAACACCAATATCCAATGTAACCCCATCTTCCCCGCCTCCCAGGTCACCAGAGACCTAGGCAGGACATTTGGACAAAAATTTAAAAACAGAATATTACTTTGATTTACTGACAGCCACTGTGAAAGAATATATTTCTACCTTTTCAAGAAAGGGAGAACTTATAAATGTGTGGTTACAAGTAACTACAAAACCCAAAAGCAAAGCAAATGCAAACGGTAGTTTCAACTAGCCACCCACAATAACAATAGAGCCATAAAAGAAAGAGATAAATAAGGCCTTGAGTTTTTAAGAGTATGTTCACTTTTAAATGTATGCTATAATTTATACCTTTAATCTGAAAAAACACCAATTTAGAGGATACAAGACAAGTTATATGGAATATTAAGTCACAATCTCACGTGTGGTAAAATCAGAACAAAATTTCCTCTTTCCTCATTGGGCATCGTAATAACTTAGGATAATATCTGACTCACTGGTACTAACAGAGATCCTGATGAAAGTGTTTGTGCCATGAAGATGGAATTATGAGAAATGTCTAAAAGCACAACTAAAGAAGTAGTCCTAGGGCAGTCAGTTAAGCATCCAATTCTTGATTTCGGCTCAGGTCATGATCTCAGGGTCGTGAGATCGAGCCCTGTGTCGGGCTCTGCACTGGGTGTGGAGCCTACTTAAGATTCTCTCTCCCTCTCCCTCTGCCTCTCCTCACCTCGCGTTCTCTTTCTCTCTTTCAAAAGAAAAAAAGAAAGTGCAACTAAGTGACTTTTTTAAGGCAGTAACATTCAGGGAAAGTCGTAAGAAAAATGCCTCTGTTCCTAGAAAATGACAACATCCGCAATATATTTTTTTAACTCATGAATAAACTATTCTATCATTTCTCATCATCGTTCTTAGTAAATGGGTAGCAGAGCTGTCATTAGAATTAGTCATTAGAAGTCCTTAGTCTGGGGCACCTGGGTGGCTCAGTTGGTTGAGCGACTGCCTTTGGCTCAGGTCATGATCCTGGAGTCCCTGGATCGAGTCCCGCATCGGGTTCCCTGCTCAGCAGGGAGTCTGCTTCTCCCTCTGACCCTCCCCCTTCTCATGCTCTCTCTATCTCATTCTCTCTCTCAAATAAATAAAATCTTAAAAAAAAAAAAAAGAAGTCCTTAGTCTGCCATCACCAACAAGAGATTTCTTGTTACTTAAGGGCAGCCTCAAAGTCTGTGTGTGTTCACATGTGTGGCTCCACATGTATACATTTGCCTGTGTGCTTCTCCTTGCCTCTTCACACAGAAATTTCTCCCCCTAAATCAGTCAAAAATAGTCTGTGCCCAAATCTGTCACAGACATTGTGGGGATATGAAGGTGTGTGCAAGAAAAGCGGGTCTCAGCCCTCGAGATAGTTTTAATTTACTTGGGAACATAAGACATATTCCCATGAAGGCTTCCCAGTGCCAGCAAAATGGATGGCTACCATATTTTTATTAGTAATATGGGGATGCTAACATCTGCATATTATTTGCATGAATCGTAAAGCCTAATCAAAACAGGTAAGAAAAAATAAATCCATGCCATTTATTTCAAATATATTAAAATACAATAAATATACAATAAATAACAGAATTTATTTTGAGCATATAATAAGTAGCATACCAGTGTAGAGTAGTAAAAAAGATGAGGTGAGATTCTTTTAATGGCCAAAATATCACGGAAAAGGAACAGTTTTGTTATTATTACGCCAGCAATGGCAATGGCAAAGAAGTGTGGCTTCTCGGGGCTTTTCTCAAACCCCAGACATGTGTTGAGAATAAGCTGCTGGGTGGGGTGCCTGGGTGGTTGAGTCAGTTAAGCTTCTGACTCTTGGTTTTGGCTCAGGTCCTGATCTCAGGGTTGTGAGAGGCTCCAGGCTCAGCACAGTCTGCTTAAGATTCTCTCTCTCCCTCTCCCTCAGCCCCTCCCAACCCCACCCCCAGCCCCCGCACACTTGTGCTCCCTCTCTCTCTCTCAGATAAATAATCTTAAAAAAAAAAAAAAGGAAAGCTGCTGGGCCAGGTAGGTAGGTTTCTAGTGATCCAGGTTTTGGCCCTAATTCCTCCACAGTCATATCCTCTCTTACCCTGATTGTCTACCTGTACTAACTGAGGTCTGAACTAGATGATGGCTATTATTCTTCAAAGGAACATTTCTGTTCTTCAATAAATATATCCAGGCCCCATCCCTTCTCTACCCACCCTCTACACTCCCATTAAATTACAGTGTACAACATTAAACTATCTGTGAATCTATGACTTTAATTTTTTGTGTTTGTCTACCGACTTCTTTATGGCAACTGGTTAACAAAGGAAAATCTTAATTCATATTGCTAAAATTTAGCACTAAATAGTTATAAGTTTTATATTATCTAGTCCTAATAATCTACCCAGATTAATGTGGCATATTGTTCAACATTGATATAAGAAGTTTTGGTGTAGCTGCAATTCAAAATGATGAAGCTCAGATCAAACAATTATATATTCATTGTTTTTAGCTGGCTTAAAATTGGCTTAGCTACATAGCAACCAAGAGTAAGGAAATATTTAATTTCTCTTTTTATGATAATCCAGTGACAACATCTAAGTATGACTTTGGTATAAAAAGGCTATGTAAACATCCTTTCATCTGGTAAGTCTTATTAAACCCACGGAAAAAAATTAAGAGCAGAAGAAGATAAATATGGGTTGTAATATCAAACTATCTCTATTATCATTTTTATGTTGGAAATATTCTTGTTTGGACATCTGAATGTTAGGACAATTATCACCTAGTAACAGCAATGAATTCAAGTAAAATGAACTCCAATAAAATGCTAAACAATACAAGCTCTCCTTATTCTGAAATACTCTGTTGAGTCATTTCAGTAAAGAGATAAAAGAAAACCAAAATGGAAAAAAGAAAACATGCTCAAGCTTCCATGAAGCTGTATGATAAAGTGAATAATAGAAACAAAAATAAATCCGGGAATTGAGAAACGTGCTGGAAAAGTTTTTCAAATACTATCCTTGCTTGTATCTAGCTCCATTATACAGTTTAAAATTTGGCCAAAATTTTTAAAGTATTTGTTAAACAGTTCCTGCGTGTGACATATGTTTCCAGGATACTTCTGACATTGATATGAGAGATTATAAAACATTTAGAAATGAAAATGTTGCTCTCCAACAAAAAACACTGTAACTTCCAAGCTTCTTCTGAATTCATAAGATGGAAAAACATTTGGAAAATAGTACCTTCAGTTTTAAAATGTTCAAATAATATACTTTAAAACAAACACAAAAAGTGTAATTGTTCAAGGCAAGGAGGAGACAAGCCTAAATAAAATAAGATCCTAAAATTTACTCTAGGAGTTATTACTTTTCCTTTGAAGTCTCAATCCTATTTACTCCATTATAAGGAAATTTTTTCATCCCTTCAGCTGGAAAGGATAATTTTTACCCTACCAACATGATGACAGTACCACTGTAGTGCTCACCCAGCAAGAACTGCATAATGAATAGGAAGTAGCGTCAACTCTTTCTGCCAAACTGTATGTAAGAATCGATTTGCAATGCGTTAATTGAGGAACTCAGCAGAGACGCTTCTACTATATCTAGCTGACCTAAACTTGAGCTCATGATAACACTGCACAAAGCTATGATAGATAAAAGTGATAGGTAACGCCAAGAGAACAATCCCACTGACAACACAAACTCCTCCAAGAATTCTTCCAGGCATGGTGATAGGATACATATCTCCATAGCCAACTGTAGTCATAGAGATAATCACCCACCAGCAGGCAGCAGGGATGCTGGCGAAGTCCTTGTTGGATGTTTCCAGGTCCAACCCATGTTCAAGAAGCTGAGAAAGTGCACTAAAGATTGCCATGGCAACACAAATGAAGACGAGTAACATAACCATCTCTCGGTAACATCGTTTGAGAGTCAAACCAAGTGTCTGGAGACCAATGAAGTGACGGGCAAGTTTAATCACCCAAAAAATCCTCATCATTCTAAGCACCCTCAAGGTGACTCCAGCCCTCTGGAGTTGAGAGTTCTCGCCTGTAAACACTGTCATTAACACGGAGATGTAATACGGTGTGATTGCCAGTAAATCAATGATGTTCAGGGGTCTCTTGACAAACTCACACTTGTTTTTGGAGACGATGAACCTCACGATGCACTCTGCAGTGAACCAACCTATGCAGATAGCTTCAATTATCCTGTCAAGAGAACAAAAGAAGAATTGATCATTTTATTTTTAAGCATTTTAATAGCTCTTAGATATCTTCAGATAGTACTACACCGACAAACGACTTCAGTTACTTTTTCCAGAAAACATAAAGAACAGACAGCATTACCAACATCATCAGACCCACCAGGACACAACAGAACTACAAAGATTACAGTTCAAATGAAAATTGAATTGATCAAGTTTCTATTTATATACTGCATGAATACCACTAAGGTTTTTTCTTTTTTTTTGCCTGCCACTAATCTTTTAGAAAATTGATCTCTTACTTGGTGTTTTAAAATGACCTTCCATGCAGCTAGCCACAATATGAAGTGTTATTTACACTGTGAGGACAGCGGTCCCCACTGTGATGTCAGTGACAGTTCTTACAGACAGTGGACATACCCAAGTTTTCAGTGATTTAGTTCTTGGTAAATAAGAGTGAACTCAAGATCATTTCCTAACATGTTACATTGCTTTCTTTTCCTGCAGGCTCCTGTGGGAAACACGGAAGCTGAGCTAATTTGGGGGTTTGGCAGGAGCGCCAGTAGCCTCACTGGGACAGCGCCAGGTCATGACCATCCTCATTGCAAGGGTCACCATGGAAAAAAGGCTGAGGGCTCCTGCACTGGAGTGAAATGATCACTAGATTGTTCCCCAAGGGCCCAACTGGTTGGTTGGTTTGTTTTCCATAGCTCTTTTTATGTGACATGTATTTTAAAATATAAGGCCACATTTCACCTAGAGCTGTATTGACCAACCTTTCCACATCACTGCACGTGTTGGAAATAACAATATTTACATAGCACACTGGCAGCAAGGGGTAGTATTCTTGAAGTCAAAGACACCAACCCGGGGGGCTCTAGCTCCCCTGGCCCTTGCCTGTACTCCCCAAGGCTGAGGAAATTAAATCTCAGCACACGGTTTTGGAAGCCTTGATATAAATAAAGCCTTGAATAAATAAATTGAACTATGTTCCCCTACTATAGGGTTGGCAGGGTTGTAAAGATTAATTTTATTTACTGAATAGGTAGTACATTCACATGGTTTAAATTTAAAAGATGAAAAAAGAGAGTACAGAAAGAAAATTCTCACTCTTGCCCTGTTCCCCAGTTCCTGGGCCACAATCCCTTCAGAGGCTCTAGGGGAGAATCCACTCCTTGCCTCTTCCAGTTTCTGGGGGCTGTGGGCATTCTTTGGCTTGTCGCTCTATCACTCCAGTCTCTGCCTCCTCATCTGTCACAGTGTCAGATTCCTCTGCTTCCTTCTTATGAAGATACATGTGATAGCATTTAGGGCCCACTGGGCTAAGCCAGGATAACCCCCTCATCTCAAGATCCTTAATTTAATCATATCTGTAAAACCCCTTCTGCCATATAAGTAACACCCGCTGGTTCCAGGGATTAGGACCTGATATGTTTGGGGCAAAAGGGGGAGTGTTTTACAGCCTACCACACAAAGTAACCACACCAAGTCATCATGAAGCCACGGCTGCCCCCACTATTTCTCTACTGTATTATCTGCTGCTCTGCTCATGAATGCCATTACCCTGTGGTTGGCCACAGCTGCCCTGTCCCCACCAGGCCATCAGTAAAAGTGGCTGCCATGATGGCCTCTTTGAATCTGGAGGCTTAGGAAAGTGGGCAGGTAAAGAAACTTGGTAGTTCTAGAGAATAGGAAGATGCATTTTTTTCCCAATATATAGTTTTAGCAAATAGAATACCACATATGACTTCTCCTTGGTAATGTTTATCAACTATTCCATAGGTTCCCCCCATATTTCCAGCCCCCCTGCAGGCAGGCAGGGTCATATGACCAGTTTAGACCAATGAGCCATGAGCAAAATGACTCTATCACTTCTGGGCAAAAGCACAGAAGGGTGAGTGCTAATTCTCTTCCCTGCCATGACAACCTGGAAGGCAGGTGTCCTAGACGGCTACAAGATGGTTGGGGCCCCTACCAGCCCAAGCCCTTGTGTGTCCGTACGGAGAGACAGACATTCCCCACCCTGACTCAGATTGGACAAGATATGTGAGCAACAAATACATCTTTGTTGCATTAAGCTACCGAGATCTCTAAATTGGACGCTATCCTAGTAATAAACGGGTCTATATGGTAAGCAGTACGATGCACACTCCGAAGGGATTGCAACAGCACACAGTAGTGATGGTCCTTATTTTCTTAGGTTGGCTGTGGTTAAAGTGCACCGCCTCTCCAGCTAGAGTGCTGTCTCCCCTCCCCAGCCGGCCTGGAGAGAGCGCCCCCATAGCCAAGCGATGCCCAAGGCCTGCTGCCGCGCCTGCTCAAAGGGGCCTGCCAGGCGGCCTGCTGGGCGCGCGCTCACACTGATCCTGTAAGGGCTCTCCCAGCAATAAAACCCAAAGATTCTATTCAATTAAGAAGAGCAAAAATTCTAATGGTGCCAAAAATACCAGAACATGTTCTAATTATTTCCACCAGCAGCCAAAATTGTTCAGATTAAAAAGGAGGAAATCCAAATAATCCCTCAGTAAGGGAATTTCAAAGAGGTAAACACCTCTGTAATGAGGCCCTCTGGGCTCTTCCTGCCCACCCCCCTCCCCAAGTCAGATGCAGTTTATCCAGAATTCCATGCCAAAGGGATGAATCAGTGAGACACCCCAGGCATCCCTCTTTCACCTAGGACTATGCCAAGGCAGTCACCGACAACAAACACAATGAGGGTTGCCAAAACGCCCTAGGTTTCCAAATGGCATTCTCGCCAAAGCCACCACCACCTACTGCTAGAAAACTGAGTACTGTTTTACTCAGGGCTATAGCCAACAGTCGGGTACTCCCCAAGGTTACTTCTAACAAACAAACAGGAAAAGAGAAGGAAAGAAGATACTGAGGGCGGGCACCTGGGTGGCTCCATCGTTAAGCGTCTGCCTTCGGCTCAGGTCATGATCCCAGGGTCCTGGGATTGAGCTCCGCATCGGGCTCCCTGCCCTGTGGGAGGACTGTTTCTCCCTCTCCCACTCCCCCTGCTTGTGTTCCATCTCTTGCTGTGTCTCTCTCTGTCAAATAAATAAATAAAATCTTAAAAAAAAAAAAAGATACCGAGGGACACCATATTTCTTGGAAGCCCATTCTGATTTCTTTCGAGGCCCAAACACAGAAGCCTACGAATTCATGGCTAATAAAAATAGTTACCACTTCTTGAAGCCTTTACATTGGGCACTGTGTGAAGCATTTTACAGATATCACTTCATTTAGTCCTTTTCTAGGACTCTATGAAGTGTGTATTTCCCCTGATAGCCCCATTTTCCAGATGATGGAACTGAGGTTAGGAAGTTAAACATCTTTGCCAAGGTCACACAACTGAGAGATTGCGGTGGCACGTGTAACGAAACCTGGGTCTCTTGGGCTTTGAAGTTCTACGGAATATCTGAAAACGCTAAAGGTTTTTATGGCAATGTTCGCTGTGAATGTGAAGTGATAGATGTCAATCTTTTGGTCTCCATGGTTTATGTGTTAGAGCAGCATTTTTTCAACTGTCAGTTCTTAACCCATTAATGGATCAAAATTGACATTTGTTTCAGAAATTGGAATAGAAAATATCAGAGTGCAGAGTATAGCTTGATGAAATTTTTGTTTCGGTTACATATAATTGTACCCTGAGGTATGCCGTAAAATGTGCTCCTTCCTGTAGGTACCACAATTGCTGGCTACCATGGGTCACTCGACGGATCCCTCATGATAGAAAGCACATCTGGGAATGACTCAGAGGTTTCCAGAGGCTCCAAAGGGGGAGCAGATGCCTTTAGTACTAAACAGTTCTACCCCTCACCCTCCCACCCGGACAAAGGCTAGACAAAACATACAAGGCCAGTAACTACGGTGTGTGAGGTAAAAGTAAGTCTCCCCGCGTACTATCTTCTCATCTTTTTCCATCAACATTTTATTATGAAAAATTTCAAACATGGAGCAAATTCATTTACATTTTTTTAAATTTTTTTTAATTTATTTTTGAGAGAGAGAGAGAATAAGAGAGAGAATGAGAGGGGTGAGGGTCAGAGAGAGAAGCAGACTCCCTGCTAAGCAGGGAGCCCGATGCGGGACTTGATCTTGGGACTCCAGGATCATGACCTGAGCCAAAGGCCATCGCTTAACCAACTGAGCCACCCAGGCGCCCCAAATTCATTTACATTTATATTTTATACTTGTTTATCACCTATTCACCTATCTACCCATCTATTAATCTTTTTTTTTAAAGAGGGAAGTGCACTTCCCTCTAAGAACTTCAAAGTTAATGATATTAACTAGAGTTCAATATTTGTTTCATTTTTTCTTTTTTTTTAAGATTTTATTTATTTATTTATTTATTTATTTATTGTAGAGAGAGAGAGCACGCGTGTGCACATGTGCAAGTGGGGGGAAGGGCAGAGCATGGAGTCCAACGCAGGGCTCGATCCCGCAACCCTGAAATCATGACCTGAGCCAAAACCAAGAGTCAGATGCTTAACGGACTGAACCACCCAGGCGCCCCAATATATCTTTCTTTTTTAAGAACAAAGTGCACTTGCTTCTAAAAACTTCGAAGTGCATATCTTTAACTAGAGTTAAATATTTTTTTCTTTTTTTTCTTTTGATGTAAACTTTACATGCAATGAAATACACAAACCTTAAGTGTGCATTCACTGAGTTTTTGATAAAGCCATAACCTCTATCATCCAAACTCCTATCAAGATATACAGCATTCACATCACCCCAGAGAGTTCCCCACCTTATTTTTGTTACCTTCTCTCATTTCCCAGACCCATCAGACACTTAGCAAGTGCCCACAGATGTTTGTCCAGTACAATGTAAATGACTTTGAAAGAACTCAAGGGCCTGGGATAGCCACTCCACAGCCACAAGAAGCTTTTAGGTTCTTCCGGGACCTTCAAGGGATTACCGAAGCACACTATCCAAAAGGGTATCAAATTCAGTTGGACCCTTTTCTGAAACCTTATACAAAAATTAACTCAAATGGATTACAGACCTCAAACTATAAAACTCCTTGAAGAAAACAGGGAAAAAACTTCATGACATTGGACTTGGCAGTGATTTCTTGGTATGACCCCAAAAGCAAAAATAGACAAATGGGACTACATCAAACTCAAACACTTTTGTGTGTCAAAGGATTCAATCTCTGAGCAGAATTAAAAGGCAATCTACAGGGGCGCCTGGGTGGCCCACTTTGTTGATCCACCAACTCTTCGTCTCCACTCGGGTCTGATCTCAGAGTTGTGAGATTGAACCGCACAATGGACTCCGCCCTAAGCTCAGAATCTGCTTGGGTTTCTTTCTCCCTCTGCTCCTCCCCACCACCCAACCCACCGCGCTCTCGCGCTCTCTGTCTCTCAAATAAATATTTTTTTAATGACGTTTCTTTTTTTTTTAAGATTTTTATTTACTTTTATTTATTTGTCAGAGAGAGAGAGAGAGAGAGAGAGAGTGCGCGCACACAAATGGGGAGTGACAGGCAGAGGGAGAAGCAGGCTCCCTGCTGAGCAAGGAGCCTGATGTGGGACTCAATCCCAGGACCCTGGGACCATGACCTGAGCTGAAGGCAGATGCTCAACAGACTGAGCCAGACGCCCCTAAATAAATCTTTAAATCACTGCATACTTAATGCAGTGTCTGCTTGAGATTCTCTCTCCTCTCCTGCCCTTCCCACTCGTGCGTTCTCTCTCTCTCTACAATAAATAAATAAATCTTTTAAAACTTTTTTATGTTTTTTTAATCAAAAAAGGCAATCTATAGAAAGGGGGAAGTTATATGCAAATCATATATCTGATAAAGGGTCAACATCCAAGATATATGAAGAATTCCTAAAACTCAACAAAAAAAAGTCAAATAACCTAATTAAAAAATTAGCAAAGGGTTCGATAAACATTTCTCAAAAATGATATATAATGGCCAACAAGCATATGAAAAGATGCTCAACATCACTAATCATCTGAGAAATGCAAATCAAAACCATGAGGATGTATCCTCACACCCATTAGGATGACTACTATTAAAAATAAATAAATAAATAACAAGTGTTGGTGGAGGTATGGTGAAATTGGACCCTTTGGTCACTGTTGGTGGGATTACAAAATGGTGCAGTCACTAAAGGAAATCATTGGGGGGGGCTCCTCAAAAAAATTAAAAATAGAACTACCATATGATCCAGCAATCTTGTTTCAGGGTACATATCCAAAGAATTGAAAGCAGGGTCTAGAAGCGATATTTGCACATCTGTGTTCATAGCAGCACTATTCATAACAGCCAAGAGATGGAAGCAACCCAAAGGTCCATCAACAATGAATGGATAAACAAATGTGGTATATACATACAATGGAGCCTTACAAAGGAAGGAAATCTGTCACATGCTACAAAACAGATGAACCTTGAGTACATTATGCTAAGTGAAATAATCTAAAGTAGTCAAATTCATAGAAATGAAAAGTAGAATGGTGGTTACCAGGGGCTAGCAGGGGAGGAGAAAGAGGAGTTGTTTTTTAATAGGCAGATAGTTACAGATTCTCAGGATGAAAATGTTCTGGAGATCCATTCATAATGATGTGAATATACCTATAATGTTACTGAAGTGTACCCTTAAAAATGGTTAAAATGGGGGGGTGCCTGCGTGGCACAGTTGGTTGAACACCTGACTCTTGGTTTTGGCTCAGGTCATGATCTCTGGGTCTGGGAATCCAGCCTTAGGTTGGGCTCCACGCTTAGGGCGGGGTCTGCTTGAGATTCTCTCTCCTGCTCCTTCTGCCCCTCCCACTCATGTGCTCTCTCTCTACAATAAATAAATCTTAAAACCCCCTGTGTGTGTTCCCTCTCTCGCTGTCTCTCTCCCTCTCTCTGTCAAATAAATAAATAAAACCTTTAAAAAAAAAATTTGATACAACAGGGACAATTAAGAAATATAAATATAAAAACAGTCAAAGACTGAATATTTTTACCAGATAGTTGATCTGATGAAGCTAAATGAACTACGCAAACATACAACAGAACAGAAAACCATCTGAAATAGTTATTCCATGCATGTTATAAATTTTATACATGTAAACACATTTGTACATATATGTGTATATATATACACACATATATGTAATTATAACAAAACTATATTAAAAATAAGTATATCACAATGTATAGGAATATGGCATGGGGCGCCTGGGTGGCTCAGTCGTTAAGTGTCTGCCTTCGGCTGAGGTCATGATCCCAGGGTCCTGGGATCGAGCCCCGCATCAGGCTCCCTGCTCCGCAGGAAGCCTGCTTCTCCCTCTCCCACTCCCCCTGCTTGTGTTCCTGCTCTCGCTATCTCTCTCTCTGTCAAATAAATAAATAAAATATTAAAAAAAAAAAGAATATGGCATAGGGGCACCTAGGTGGCCCAGTCAGTTAAGGGTCCGACTCTTGATTTCGACTGAGGTCATGATCTCAGGGTCATGAGATCGAGCCCCACAAGGGGCTCTGCACTGGGCCTGGAGCCTGCTTAAAATTCTCTCTCCCACTCCGTCTGCCCTTTCCCACCCCTCTTCCTCTCCAAAATTTTTTTTAAAATAATAATAAAATAAAATGAAATGAAAAAGAATATGACATAAAATGCTATATTAATTCAAATCCCAATAACTATTCCTATTAAATTATCTTTAAAATTTGTTTTCTAGGGGCGCCTGGGTGGCTAAGATGGTTAAGTGTCTGCCTTCAACTCATGTCATGATCTCCAGGTCCTGGGATCGAGCCCCACGTCGGGCTCCCAGCTCAGCGGGGAGTCTGCTTCTCCCTCTCCCTCTGCCTCTCCCCCGGCTTGTGTGCTCTCTCTCACTCCCTCTAATGAATAAATAAAATCTCTAAAATAAATAAATAATAAATAAATAAATAAAAATGAAATTTGTTTTCTATTTCTTCCAGTTTTATTGTGATGTGATTGATATATAACATTGTATTAGTTTTAGATATACAACACAATGATTTGATATATGTATATACTGTTATTGCCACAATAAGTTTAGTTAACATTCATCACTTCACATAGTTTTTTTTTTTTAAAGATTTTATTTATTTTTTTGATAGAGAGCACAAGTAGGCAAAGAGGCAGGCAGAGGGAGAGAGAGAGAGCAGCAGGTTCCCTGCTGAGCAGGGAGCCCGACGTGGGGCTTGATCCCAGGACCCCGGGATCGTGACCTGAGCCGAAGGCAGCCACTCAACTGACTGAGCCACCCAGGCGCCCCCATCACTTCACATAGTTACAAATATTTTTCCTTGTGATGAGAACTTTTAAGATCTATTTAACAGCAACTTTCAAATATACAATACAGTATGGTTGGCTATAATCACCATGCGGTACATTACATCCCCACAGAACTATTGACCTTGTAACTGGAAGTCTGTACCTTTTGACACCTTCACCCACATTTCTCCCATCCCTAAGGCCCTCCTCTGGCAACTGTTCTCTCTATCTTTGAGTTTGGTTCTTTTTAGATTCCACTTGTAAGTAAGATTATACAGTATTTATCTTTCTTTGTCTGACCTATTTCACTTAGCAAAATGCCCTCAAGGTCCATTCATATTGCCATAAATGGCAAGAGTTCCTTCTTTATATGGATGAATAATATTCCATTATATACGCACCACATTGTCATTCACTCATCTGTCAATGGACACTTACATGGTTTCCAAGTCTTGGCTATTGTAAATAATGCTGCAACAAACATGGAAGTACAGGTATATTTTTGACATAATAGCTTCAAATTATCTTTAAATTGGAAAAGGATTTTAAAAATCAACCTTATTGTTTTGGTGGGGAAAGAGGAGATATAAGTTCCTTAAAGACAAATGTGCGTGTGTGTGTAAAGATAATAGACTTTGGTCATTTTTTACCCAAAATAAAAATACTATGTTCTTCTTTTATACATGAAACTATACAGCACAGGGAGGAAGATAGCAGGATCTTGAGGCAGGCCACCCCTTTCCACTAGTAACTCACTACGGAACTTTGGATAAGCTATTTAATCTCTCCTCCTGAATTTTCTTCATCGGTTAAATGGTGACAATAATAGAACTTATCTCTTAGGCTGTCATAAGAATTAAATGAAATAATATAAAATAATAGTAAGTGAAAAAAATAATAGTAAGTTCTTAGCAAATTGTGACTACAATTATTGTTACAAACCATCTCTGGCCTCACAGTCCTCCCTTCACACTCAAAAGGAGATCAGTTCAGTGCCTTCCTGAGTAGAAGGAGAAGGCAAGGATGAATGCTCTAGCCTTCCGTTCTTTCTTCTTTCAAGAATTCTGCCTGTATTCTTATACACTGCTGGCTGCAGCATAAATTGGTAAAGCCATTTAAGAGAGCAATTGGCAGGATATATCAAGCTTAATACAGCACATGAGACCCAGCCATCCACTGCAAGAGTTTATCCCACACACTTACCCTCATATTCACACAAGAACTGTACGAGATCCACTGCTTGTAATACGCAAGGATAAAAAAAGATAGAGAAACGTCTATGCATAGGAGATTGATTATATAAATATATTTCTCAAAGTTATTAGGTTGAATCATATGAAATTGATATTGGCAACTTTATGACTCTACCTTATACTATGTGGGTAAGAAAAGGAATAAAGTGTATTACCGTGTTTTGATGTGAAACATTCTTCAAGATGTACAGGTGCAGAACAGTACATAAATTATGCTATGATTGTGTGAATGTGTGTGTGTGTGCACACACATGTTCTGGAAGAACACTCAAGAAACCATTAACACCGGTTGCTGCCTCTAGGGAGGGAACTTAGGAACCTGATACAGGACGGAAACTCACTTTTTACTTCATTCCCTTTTGTACCGTTAAATGCTTTACCATGAGCGTATATTATTTGCCCAATTTAATAACAAATTTAAGAAAAAATATAAAGCATGCCCAAATAGAAGAGCAATCACCATGATGGAGTTGTCAGCAGCTTGAATCGACCAGCACGACCCCAGGAATGCCACAAAAGGAAAAGTCACACGCTTCCTACCCCAGGCTTTCAGGCCTAAATGTACAAGGCATTTCCAATCACATTTCTTTTTTTTTTTTTCCAATCACATTTCTAACAGGCACATACAGTGTAAGAATAACACGGTGCAATAAAAATTTCCAACACACTGCCCGTCAATGTCACCACATTACCTAGAGTGTCTTTTATGTCCTTACAAGAGTTTTCTCCATAATAGTAAGTTGAATGGGGAAAATAGCAGAATTTTAATAACAAATCTTGATTTTTCTTGTGCACTTTAATTACCTTCAAAAAAAAAATCTGTATCATTCACATCTTTTTATCTTCCAACCTAGATCAATAATGAGAATAAATACAAATAGATTCTGTACCCACTCAAGTACCAAGCATCTTTCTCTAAATTCACATGTATTAATTTAATTCGCACAACGAAATGCAATAGGTTTTGTTATTTTCACCACTTATGACAGAGGAAAATGAAGTAAAGACAAGTCATTTGCTCATGCCCCACAGCTCACAAATGGCAGACTGATAATACATACTCATTGGTTATGTACTACACTGAATCTTGGCTGGGATTCATGTATTTCCTTATTGCTGTAATCAATGTATACTTGTTATTTTATTTTTTAAGACTTACTTATTTATATGAGAGAGAAAGAGAGAGAGCATAGAGGGAGAATGAGGGAGAAGCATGCTTCACACTGAGCGGGGAGCCCAATGCAGGGCTCGATCCCAGCTCCCTGGGATCATGACCTGAGCTGAAGGCAGACGCTTCACCGACTGAGCCGCCCAGGGGCCCCTGTACTTGTTATTTTATGTTCCCCCTTGATACTCTGTGTTACTCATGCCTGTGTTTGGATGGCCATTTCTTTAGAACACTGGCAGGAGAAGGACAGTGATAAACAGAAAGGCCACCTGGAGTTGAGGACTGGGCTCCCTACTTGGAGTTTTTAAGGGGCTGCTGTAATTCTGCCAGGTCTATCCCCCCACCGACCACTTACTCCCCGAGTAGCAAACAGGAGCATGTGGTTCTCTCCCTGCCTGAGTAAAACGGGGCTCCACCTCCTAACTGCACGGCACCACTTCTCTCTGTCATCTCTCTGTCCTGTTTTAGCAGGGCAGGCACCAAATCCACATTCTCTCTCTATAGATAAAGAGGGACCAGTGACCTTCTACAAAGGAACAACCAAGATCTTGACTGTACCTCCAAGGACCATACCACCTGCTCTGCTAGGACAGGGGGCGACTCATCCTATGTAAATCTCCATCAAACTTCAGAGTGTTTCCATAACCCTTCCCTTCTCCTTTAGGCATAATAATCAGTTTCATTTTCAACCCAAATACATGAATGCACTGTGGTAGAACCTGAGGTAGTATGTTTCTTGCTAGGAAATCTGTCTTGCTAGTGTGACTTAATAGAGATGGATTCTTTTTTTTTTAAGATTTTATTTATTCATTTGAGACACAGAGATACAGAGAGAGAGAGAGAGAGAGAGAGAGAGAGAGAGCACGAGCAGGGAGAGAGGCAGAGGGAGAAAGAGAAGCAGGCTCCCTGCCGAGCCAGGAGCCCGATGCGGGGCTCGATCCCAGGACCCTGGGATCATGACCCAAGCCGAAGGCAGATGCTTAACCATCTGAGCCACCCAGGTGCCCCATAGAGATGGATTCTAAAACCTAAGAAATGGTTATAATGCTTTGGCAATGTGGCAGTTTGTGTGTGTGTGTGTGTGTGTGTAACTTTCGAGATGAAGAATTGAGACCCATTCAATATGCAAAAGAAGACAGAATGGAATTATGAACCCCCAAATATCCAGTCCCATCAACCATCAGCTCATAGCTAATTCCTCCATACACACACACACACACACACACACACACACACACACACATCCATATCCCTCCTCAGGTATTATTTTGAAATAAGTTCTAGAACCCTTTCTCGTCAGGGCGCCTGGGTGGCTCAGTCGTTAAGCGTCTGCCTTCGGCTCAGGTCATGATCCCAGGGTCCTGGGATGGAGTCCCACATCGGGCTCCCTGCTCAGCAGGAAGCCTGCTTCTCCCTCTCCCACTCCCCCTGCTTGTGTTCCTGCTCTCGCTGTCTCTCTCTGCCCAATAAATAAATAAAATCTTTAAAAAAAAAAAAAGAACCCTTTCTCGTCCTCCCTGCCTGGTGGGTCAACTAAATGTTCATGAAGAGAGTCAGGAAATGTCCATGGCTTTGGTCTGAGTCTCCTGAGACAGGTCGGTACTAGCCAGGGCAAGCCAATGTCCTGGAGTAATATGGGATGACAATCTATTACTTGGCTGTGGTTCTAAGCCCATGGAGTACATTAATTCATTCATCATGCAGTAAGACTAAGGAGTACCTACTGTATACCAGACTCTACAGAGCCACAGAGACGCCTAGAAAGATGAATTACAGATAGCATTTAACTATAGTTATGTAAGATGTTATCACTGGAGGAAGCCGAATGAAGGGTACACTGGAACTCTCTACACTATTTCTGCAACCTCTTGTGAGTATAAACTTATTTCAAAATAAAAAGTTTTTTTTAAAAGATACAATTTTGGGGATACCTGGCTGGCTCAGTCAGTAAAGTATATGACTCTTGACCTCAGGGTCATGAGTTCAAGCCCCACGTTGGGCACAGATGTTACTTAAAAAAAAAAAAAAAGATACAATTTCAAGCTTCAAGCCTCTGGTTTGTGAACACATGGAGATCTGGGAAGAATGGTGCACCTGAGGAGGGCATGGAAGCTCCACACCCTTTCTCGATACCTTGCCCTATGTATTTCTTCATCTGGCTGTTGTTTTGTATCCTTTATCATATCCTTTAAAAAACTGGTTAATGGGAAAAGAGGAGGAGGAGAAAGACTATAACTTAGCCCCCCCCAAATTTAAAACTTAGTGAAAAGGTAAGACATCCCCTCTCCAACAACAACCCACCCTATACACTCAAATATAAAACGTAGAAAGTGATAAATGCTGTAATCAACATGCATGAAGTTTAGGAAAAGGTAAGTTTTCCATCACCCAAGAGATTATGGAAAGCTTCTTTGAAAAAGTGGCAATTTAGGGGCGCCTGGATGTTTCAGTCAGTTGGACATCTGCCTTTGGCTCAGTTCATGATTCCAAGGTCCTGGGATCGAGCCCCACATCAGGCTCCCTGCTCAGCGGGGAGTCTGCTTCTCCCTCTCCCTCTGCCTGATGCTCCCCTTGAAATGCTCTCTCTCTCTGTCAAATAAATGAATAAAATCTCTTAAAAAAAAAAGTGGCAATTTAATTTGTCATGGTAAGACCAGCACAAGCAAAGGCAGGAAAGTACTGGGTAAATTTGGAGACATGAAAGCAGCTACACTTAAGCTTTTTTAAAAAAAAAGTCTAATGGAGGCAGCAGGTGACAAAGATGGAAGTTTATTTGATGGCAATGATCATGGATACCATTTATTAAAATGACTAGAAGTTGGTACTTTAAATATACCAAGTCATTTTTTTTAAAGATTTTATTTATTTGAGAGAGAGAGAATGAGAGATAGAGAGCACAAGAGGAAAGAGGGTCAGAGGGAGAAGCAGACTCCCTGCTGAGCAGGGAGCCTGATGTGGGACTCGATCCCAGGACTCCAGGATCATGACCTGAGCCGAAGGCAGTCGCTTAACCAACTGAGCCACCCAGGCACCCCCAAGTCATTTTTATAGGTACAAATGTACCCAGGAATGGGGCCAAGTTATCAAATAATTAACAGTGGTTATCCTAAGAAAATGAGGGAGATTGGGGCGCCTGAGTGGCTTAGTCGGTTAAGCATCTGCCTTTGGCTCAGGTCATGATCCCAGGATCCTGGGATCGAGCTCTGCATTGGGCTCCCTGCTCGGTGGGAGGTCTGTTTCTCCCTCTCCCACTACCCCCTGCTTGTGTTCCCTCTCTCACTGTCTCTCCCTCTCTCTCTCTGTCAATTAAATAAATAAATAAAATCTTAAAAAAAAAAGAATGAGGGAGATTGGCAGATAGAGGATTGTAAAGGTAGGAATTCATTTCTTTTTTTTAGATGCTTTTATTTATTTATTTTAAAGATTTTATTTGAGAGAGAGAGAGCACATGAGAGGGGGGAGGGTCAGAGGGAGAAGCAGACTCCCTGCTGAGCAGGGAGCCCGATGTGGGACTCGATCCCGGGACTCCAGGATCATGACCTGAGCCGAAGGCAGTTGCTTAACCAACTGAGCCACCCAGGCGCCCAAGGTGGGAATTCATTTCTTACCATAAACATCTATGAATAGTTGAATTTTTCACAACTGGAATGTATTTAAGTATTAACCATGTGATATTTTTAAATAACTTTGGGGGCACCTGGGTGGCTCAGTCAGTTAAGCGTCTGCCTTCGGCTCAGGTCATGATCCCAGGGTCCTGGGATCAAGCCCTACATCGGGCTCCCTGCTCGGCGGGAAACCTGCTTCTCCCTCCTCTCCCACTCCCCCTGTTTGTGTTCCCTCTCTTGCTATCTCTCTCTCTGTCAAATAAATAAATAACATCTTTAAAAAAAATAAAATAACTTTGAACTATATATTATTATTCTTCAGAGCCCATAAGTTAGTCATCACTATTGCATTATCCCTATCTTACAGTTGAGGAAACAAGCAACAGGCTAGGGTGCTGAGTCTGCAACATGGACATTTCTGCTAGAAGAGAGACTGAAAACAGGAGGTCTGGTTAGAGGACCACAAAATATTCAAAAGCAAAAATAAAGGCCAAAAACCAAGCAGTGACAGTAGGAAAAGGAGCAGAGGGGCCAAGTCAGAAAAAGCACAGCAGAAAAGTACTGTGGTACCTAGAGAACAGGGGCCTCACTTGGTTGCAAAGTGAGATGTGCAGTGGGAAGAGGGGGTGACTGTGGGAATTATGGCTGAGTGTGTACACAGAAGCCTGACAGTGAAGCTGGTGAGTTATGAAAGTCAAGTTACGGCAAAGGAAACCCATTAAAGATTTGGCAACAGGTGGATTCATTCATTTAATAAGCATTTCTTAAGAGGTTACTATGTGCCGGGCGTGCTGCCAGACCCCTGAGCTCGGAAGAGGCCAAGTGGACTGTGGGAACATGCACCGGGCAGGAGTGTATGGGATGGCTGGAGGGTGCAAACAGTCAGGAGGCTATGACACAGGCAAGACAAATGGGAGGCCCAAACTAGCGGGAGATGGCAGGAATGGAATGAAATGAAATGATGGGAGATGGATGTCAGAAGCCTTCAGCAGAACCCTGCCACTGGCGGGCTATGGGGGGGTAGAGAGTCCAGCTACAAGGATGTGAGCAGATGCCCAGCACTCGGCAGACATTCATCACTGTCCCAGACCTCCCGGCGAGATGTAGGAGGCAGAGGGAACCAGGCTGTCCCTAAACTGAAAGGCAAGTAAAGAAAGGGAAACCACCCAGAAAACTCACTACAAGAGAAAGCAGCCACTCTGAACCATCTTCTTCATTTCCTTAACAGATGGAACGACAGAAATCATCTTTCTGGAGTGAAATTCTGTAAAGAATTTCATCAACATCTTGGGGCGCCTGGGTGGCTGTGAGTTAAGCATCCAACTCTTTGATTTCGGCTCAGGTCGTTATCTCAAGGTCCTGGGATCCAGTCCCGAGATAGCTCTGTGCTCAGCGGGAAGTTGGCTTGAGGATTCTCTCTCTCCCTCTGCTTTTGCCCCACCCACCCCCCACTCAGGCTCACTCTCTCTCTAATAATTTTTTTTTTAAAGATTTTATTTCTTTGACAGAGAGAAACACAGCAAGAGAGGGAACACAAGCAGGAGGAGTGGAAGAGGGAGAAGCAGGCTTCCCGCCGAGCAGGGAGCCAGATGTGTGGCTCGATCCCAGGACTCTGGGATCATGACCTGAGCCGAAGGCAGACGCTTAACAACTGAGCCACCCAGGTACCCCTCAAATAATCTTTTTTTTTTTTAAAAAGAAGAATTTCATCAACATCTTGCTTCAGTGTTCATGTTCATTACCTTCTCTTTTTAAAGATCTTATTTATTTATTTTAGAGAGAGTGTGTGGGAGCCGGGGTAGGGGCAGAGGGAGAAGGAAAGAGAGAATCTCAAGAAGACTCCCTGCTAAGGTCGGAGCCCAAGGTGGGGCTCGATCTCATGGCCCTGAGATCATGACTTGAGCTGAAACCAAGAGTCCAACACTCGACCAACTGAGCCACCCAGGCGCCCCATGTTCATTACCTTCTTAATTGAGGACCTTGGCTCTGGGATGACTGTGCAGAACCATGGGGCAGTGCGGTGTGGGCTGAGACTCTCAAAGTCAGGGACATTGGGGTAGCTTCTCTTCCTCGGCTGCTAAGGAACATGTTTTAGAAGACTACCATGTTCTCAGTGGACATACACATATGAGTGAAGAGACCCAAAGTCCGTGGCTCCAAGTCTCATTACTACAAGGCTTCCAGGAGATGAGAGCAACAGAAATCCAGACCATCTGATTCCCCACTCCAGGTGGGTCCCCCTTCATCCAGCGGGCACAGTGATCTCTCCCAGCACTTTCACCACCCCAAACAGACACAAGTCCACCTAAATACAAGAAAATCAATTTCGCCACAAGAATTAATCTGTTCTGTTCCCATTCCATATATAATGACCCAGAAGAGTTCTACTCCCTTTTTATTTATTTGTCAATTTATTAGTAAAAGAATTAAGAAACAAGAAGCAATATCAGGAGGCCATCCTCTTCTTCAGACAAGACCATCTTATAAAAACTGGCATCAATTCTTTCTTTAATACCATTTTATCATTTTGATGTCAAAAATAGTTTCTACCTACAAAGCTACTCAAAATGAATTTCAAAAGAATGATATTTTCAGAAGTGAGGTATTTCATGTTAATATCATTATTTACTATTTTCTAACCACAGGTAAATAATAGGTCCAGAGCTCAAGTTGAGTTGTTTTTGTTTAATTACTGTGTACCAGGTTCTCACATGCAAACATCTGACATAAATGATACTTCGTCACACAAAGCTCCCAACATACACATATAAACAAAAGATGATTTCTGTCCTTCTAACCAATTATAGGGCTATTTTAAAATATGCACAAGTTAGGGGCACCTGGCTGGCCCAGTCAGTGGAGCATGGGACTCTAGATCTCCAGGTTATAAGTCCAAGCCCCACATTCAATGTAGAGACTACTGAAAAAAATAAATAAAATCTTAAAAAAAAATATGCACAAGTTAGGTCTTATTGAAACAACAAGCTAAGTGTTTTCTTCTACAGTGAAGGATACAAAACATTTGCAGCACTAAAAGCAGCACTGTTCAACTCCCAGGAATGAGTTACTGACTCCCAACTATCATCAGATAAAAGCTGAATTCATGCTCACACCATACAAGGCTCCAGATCATGCCACTCACCGCCTTGCACCATCTGTTCCAAGCAATGTGAAGTATTCTCATGCGTCTTCCTTTGCACATCTAACCCCCCCCACCATCTTGGCTAACAGCAACCAGGCCTTTGAGTCTGAGCTCAAGTATCACACCCTTGGAGAGCCTCGCCTTCGGTTCCTAGCATGACTGGGTTTCTCCCATGCCCCCTGAAACAGCCAATGCTGACCTCTAACACAGCACATATCACACTGTGATGTGCTTGTACATTTATCTATGTTTCCCCAGCTAAGGGGCAATGGGGGCTGTGTCTGTCTTTTAAAAAATCACTATGGAGCGCCTGGGTGGCTCAGTCGGTTAAGCGACTGCCTTCGGCTCAGGTCATGATCCCAGAGTCCTGGGATCGAGTCCCACATCGGGCTCCCTGCTCGGCGGGGAGCCTGCTTCTCCCTCTCCCTCTGCCTGCCACTCCCCCTGCTTGTGCTCTCTCTCTGATAAATAAATAAATAAAATCTTTAAAAAAATAAAATAATAAAATAAAAAACCACTATAGTGCCTAGTCGTGAAGTATTCAGTAAATGTCTGAACAAACAAAAGGTATAATAAAGTTCATCATTAGTGAGTTCAGCTCCCTTACGAGGCTCACGAAATATTTAGGACAAAAGGATGTATTTATTGTGTTGATTTAAAAAAAAAACAAAACAAAGATGGGGCACCTGGCTGGCTCAGTTGGTAGAGCATGCAACTCTTGGTCTTGGGGTTGTGAGTTTGAGCCCCATGTTGGGTATGGAGATTACTTAAAATATTTTTAATTAAATAAATAAATAAAAATAAAAGTAAAAAGCCAAAGATAATGTGTTACAATCCTAACTTCATATCACACATAAAAATTAATGAGATGGAGTATAAAAGCTAAAACCATAAAGATTTTATAAGAAAAACGCAGGAAGGGGCGCCTGGGTGGCTCAGTTGTTAAGCGTCTGCCTTCGGCCCAGGTCATGATCCCAGGGTCCTGGGATCAAGCCCTGCGTCGGGCTCCCTGCTCAGCAGGAGGCCTGCTGCTCCCTCTCCCACTCTCCCTGCTTGTGTTCCTGCTCTCGCTGTCTCTCTCTGTCAAATAAATAAAAAAAAAATCCTTAAAAAAAAAAAGAAAAGAAAAACGCAGGAATCATCTTCGTGATTTGGCAGTGGGCAAACTTCATATGCAGGACACACAAAGTAGTTATCATAAAAGAAAATACTGACAAGTTAGATTTCATCAAAATTAAAAACGTTGGTACATCAGTCCCCTCTTATCTGTGGGGGTACATCCCAAGACCCCCAGTGGACTGGATGCCTGAAACCATGGACAGTACCAAACCCTATATATACTATGTTTTTTCCTATACAAACGTACCTCTGATAAAGTTTAATTTACAAATCAGGCACAGTAAGAGATTAACAACAATAACTAATAATAAAACAATTTTTACAATATACTCTAATAAAAGTTATGTGATTGTGGTTTCTCGCCCTCTTTCTGTCTCAAGATATTTTACTGCCCCATACTCACCCTTCTTGTGATGATGTGAGATAATAAAAGGCCTGCGTGATGAGATGAAGTGAGATGCATGACATAGGCACCGTGACACAGTGTTAGACTACTATTCACCTTCTGATGTCAGAAGGAGGATTATCTACTTTAGGACCGTGGTTGACTGCAGGTAACTGAAACCGTGGGAAGCAAAACTGCAGATGGAGGGGAGACTACTGTACAACAAAAGACATCACTAAGAAAATGATAGGAAAGCCAGAGACTAGAGGAAAATACATACAAAACATTTATCTGACAAAGGACTGGCATCCAGAATGCATAAAGAACTCCTATAATTCAATAATAAAGACAAAAAGACCAATTAAAAAAATAGGTTAAATATTTGAACACTTCACATAATAAAATATACAAATGGCCAATAAGCACATAAACAAGATGATCGATATTCTCATCATCAGGAAAATGAAAATTAAAACCACAATGAGATATTACTATTCACCCAACAGAATAACTAAAATTAACAAGATCCGTAACACCAAATATTGGCAAGGACGTGAAACAACTAAAACTCTTATGCATCATGGGTAGTGGTAGGGAATGGCACAACTCTGGAAAACAGTGTGGCAGTGGCCCCAGTGCCCTGGATGGACTTCTCACGGGCTAAAACATATGACACAATCAAGAGAGTTAATGATTTCCTGAAATGAGTTTTCATTAAAGCAAATGTTGTATGACTCAGAAACAGAACTGGAGGGCAGAAGGGAGAAGAAAGAAGAACTGAGAAAATAATAAAGATCAAAACCACAAAAATATAAAGGACACAAAGATACAAAAAAGAGAGAATAAAACCAAAAGCTGGTTCCATGAAGAGATTAATTACAGCTTGCCCCTAGCAAGATTTATCAAGAAAGAAAAGAAAAAAACAAACAAAAAAAAAAACGAAGGGAGCAAAAAGCAATGGAGAGAGCAGTGAACCCAGAGGTCCATATACTCACAGAGATGGGATACATGGCAGACAAGGCTCTCCAGATCAGCGGGGTACATACTGGACTGTTCTACAATGCTACAGGAACTGTTATCCACACGAAAAAAATGAGATCCCTCACATCATAAATAATTTTAGGGAGATTAAAGACCAAATTTGAAAAGTAAAAGTTAAGTAAATTTTTTCTAAATACATCTTTTAAATTTTAAGAAAATATTTAAAAATATGTAAGAATCCTTATGATGTTGAATATATCAGATGTTTTCTTAAGAATAATAAAACGAACTATAAAGGAATATATTGATAAATCTATGTTAAAATGTACAACTTCTGTACACCAAAACACACAATAAACAAAGTCAAAAGACAAGCCACAGTCAGGAAGAAGATATTTGCAATGTACATAATTGACAGAAATCAGCACCCAGGATGTATAATTAATTATTAAGGGAAAAAAAGGCAGAAAAATGAGCAAAGGATAGGAACTCATAGTTCACAAAGAGGAAATGTATATGGTAAAAAATGATATGAAAAGATGCCCAACTTCACTAGTAATCAGGAAAATGCAAATTAACCACCACAACATACCATACACTCCCACTGGAACAGCCAAAATTAGCGACTGACAAGACCTAGTGTTAGTGAGGACACAAAGCAACTGGAATGCTCATACGCTGCTGGTGGGAGTATAAAATAGTACAACCACTTTGGAAAACAGTTTGTCAGTATCTTAAAAGTTAAATATACATCTACTCTATGATCCAAAAACTCACTCCTAGGTATTTGTCCAAGAGGAAAAAAAAAGTATGCCCATGCAAATTCTTGTACATGAATGTCCAAAACAGATTTATTCATTACTAAAAACAAGAAGCAGGGGCGGCTATTTGGCTCAGTTGGTGGAGCATGTGACTCTTCACCTCGGGGTTGTGAGCCCCACACTGGACGTAGAGATTACTTAAAAATAAAATCTTAAAAAAAGATTAAAAAATAAAAACAAGAAGCACTGCAAATGCCCATCAACTGAGGAACTGATCAACAAAATGTGATATATTCATACAATGGAATACTACGAAAAGGAATGAGCTTTCCTCAAAAAATTACCTAGAATTATCATATGACCAGCAATTCCATTTCTAAGTATCTACCCCAAAGAAATGAAAACACGTTCTGCTTCTCCCTCTGACCTTCCCCCCCCCATGAACTCTCTCTTTCTTTCTCTCAAATAAATAAATAAAATCTTAAAAAAAAAAAAGAAATGAAAACACGTTCACACAGAAACTTGCATATACGAACGTTCACAGCAGCATTATTCGTAAAAGTAAAAAGTGGAAACAATCCAAATTCTCATCAAGTGATAAACAAAATGGGGCATAACCATACAATAGATTCATATTCAGCCATAAAAAGGAATGACGTACTGATGCATGCCACTACATGGATGAACCTTGAAAACATTATGCTGAGTGAAAGAAGCCAGACACAAAAGGCTCCATTATTGTATAACTGCATTTATGGGATGTGTTCAGAACAGGCAAATCCATAGAGACAGAAAATAGATTAGTGGTTGTCAGGGGATAGGAGGAAGGGGGGAAAGGGGAGACTGGCTGCTAAAAGGTAAGAGGTTTCTTTCTGGAGTCATGAAATGTTCTGGAACCGTGGTGATGGCTGCACAATACAGTGACTATAGTAAAAACCACCCAACCGTACACTTGAAAATGGTGAATTTTATGTAAATTACATCTAAAAATTTGTTTAAGTAATGAACTACTGATATAAATAACACATGGATGAATGTTTAAAAACATTATGCTGATGGGACGTCTGGCTGGCTGTCGGCAGAGCATGTGACTGCCCACTCAGGGTGGTGAGTTCAAGCCCCACGTTGGCTGCAGAATCTACTTAAATAAATAGCTTTAAAACAACAATAACAACATTATGCCGATGAAAAGAAACCAGACACAAGAGAGTACAACTTATACAACTCTAGTCATGTTAAATTCTAGGTCCAGTGACAGAAATCAGTGGTTGCCTAAGGCAATCAGGCAGAGGGGAATTTTAGGGTGCAAAATGTTCTGTATCCTGATTGGGATGGGAAGCACACAGATACATACATTTGTCAAATGTCAATCAAACTGTATACTTAAAAATGGATGCACTTCATTTTATGTAAATTATAGCTCAATAAAATTGATTTAAAAAAGAATTAAACATGAGATTATTTTATAGCAATCTGATATGGTGGATATGGCAAGGACTGAGCAAAAAAGACTCATATTCCCTACCGGTAAGGGAATAAATCAGTGCAACTACTCTGGAAAGCTATTAGCAACATACAGGGGAGATGTGCATACCTTTCAATATAGAAACTCCAGTCCCAGGTAGACACGTTAAAGCAATTCTCCTACCCGTGTATGGAGACATAAACAAAACTATTCGGTGCAGCACTACAGTAAAGGCTAACTTTCCACTGAGGGAAGAACAAATAAATCAATGCTGGCAATATTACGGTTAAAATGAAAGAGGGGCCACAGCTATAGATACCAACAGGCACAAATCCCAAAAATGTAAATGGGAGCTCAAAAGGCAAGCTGCAGATGCCACTGATGATACCATTTAGAAAAATGGTTTTAAGTGCGCAAAACAACACTATTTCATGTGTAGCTACATACATGTATGTACAAACACAGAAACAGTATTTTTAAATGTGTGGAAACAGTAACACCAAAGTCAGGGAAGTGGCTATTTCTGTGGAGAAGGAAGGGATTCCAACAGCAAAGGGGCACCCAGTGGACTTCAGCTGTACTTTTTATGCTTTATTCTTGAGTGGTAGGTACACAAGTGTTGGGTGTACTACCCTCTATACTTTTTTCCATGCTTGAAAGACTTGATCATTGTTTTATGTATAATTTCCTCTACTACCTTTGCATAAAACATGTGTTTCTTTTATTTCAGATTGATTTGTTCTGCTTAAGTTATTGGTAGTTGTGTTCCAGGAAAACACATTTTGATTGGCATAAGGAATTCTACCTTTTTTTAAATGATTTATTTATTTATTAGAGAGAGAGAGTGTGCTTGCACTCATATGTGTGTGGGGGGAGGGGCAGAGGGAGAGACTCTTCAAGCAGATTCCTTGCTGAGCACAGAGCCTGCTGGATCTCACCACCCTGATCATGACCTGAGCCAAAAATCAAGAGTCAGGCACCTGGGTGGCTCAGTTGTTAAGTGTCTGCCTTTGGCTGAGGTCATGATCCCAGGGTCCTGGGATCGAGCCCCACATCGGGCTCCCTGCTCGGCGGGAAGCCTGCTTCTCCCTCTCCCACTCCCTCTGCTTGTGTTCCCTCTCTTGCTGTGTCTCTCTCTGTCAAATAAATAAAAAAATTAAAAAAAAAAGAGTCAGACACCCAACTGCCCAAGCCACTCAGGCGCCCCAGGAATTCTATATTTTTTTAATGCTTAAATTTTCCTTTATTTTCAATGGTCTCTTATATATAAAAAAAAAAATCCTCAGAGCAAAAAACAAAATTTAAATAAACTACACAGATTAATTGAGAAAGAGGGACCATGTGTTTAAAAGCCCACTGTAGGGACACCTGGGTGGCTCAGTCGGTTAAGCATCTGCCTTCGGCTCGTGATCTCAGGGTCCTGGGATCGAGTCCCACATCGGGCTCCCTGCTCAGCAAGGAGTCTGCTTCTCCTTCTGCCTGCCACTCCCCCTGCTTGTGCTTCCTCTCTCTCTCCCTACTAAATAAATAAAATCTTTAAAGATTTATTTATTATTTATTTTGAGAGAGTGAGAATGAGAGAGAGAGAGAGTACATGAGAGGGGGAGGGTCAGAGGGAGAAGCAGACTCCCTGCTGAGCAGGGAGCCCGACGCGGGACTCGATCCTGGGACTCCAGGATCATGACCTGAGCCGAAGGCAGTCGCTTAACCAACTGAGCCACCCAGGTGCCCTAAATAAAATCTTTAAAAAAATAAAAAATAAAAGCCCACTGTAGGGGCGCCTGGGTGGCTCAGTTAAGCATCTGCCTTCGGCTCAGGTCATGATCTCAGGGTCCTGGGATCCAGCCCCATGTGGGGCTCCCTGCTCAGCAGGCAATCTGCTTCTCCCTCTGCCCCCTCCACCCTGCTCATGCTCTTGCTGGCTCTCTCTCTCTCAAATGAATATATAAAAAAATCTTTAAAAAATAATAAAATAATAAAAGCCCGTTGTATATTGTACTGTTAGCTAGTAAAACTTATTTTTTATCTTTATAGAGACTGAAATATTCTGCTTTTTCGTTGACTTCCATTTATTTAAATGACAGATAAAAGTAACTATCAATTAAATTCAACATGGTCCTTAGTTTGGTTCCTGACACATGAGTCAAAGGTCTCTACACCTCCCCTACATTCCCAGACGCAGAGCTGCATGGCACAGAACACAGTGGAGTTTCCCCCAAGCACACAAGCTCTGGAATCAGACTCGGGTGACTCCCAATGCTTTAACATTCTGGTGACCTGCAGCTGCAGTTAGTCACTTGACTGCTCGATCGCCTAACCTGTAACCTGACATACTAATAACCTTGGAGTCCTTTGTCTAAATAAAGCAATTCATGGGGCGCCTGGCTGGCTGAGGCGGTAGAGCACGCAACTCTTGACCTCGGGGCTTTAGGTTCGAGCCTCATGTTGATGTACAGATTACTTAAAAATAAAAATCTTTAAAAATAAAATAAAATAAATAAAGCAAATCACATGTTGCTGGGCATATATTGGGCAGCTCTGTAATATTTATTTCACCGACTCCCACCTTGAACATATGCGAAGGTGCTCACAAGATGACACGCAGACTACCCATGCTGCCTCAGAGTTTTTGCTTTAAAGCGACAAAAAAGAAAGTGTTTCTGTTTCTCTTCAAAACGTATTACATCATATCATACAATTATATCTTTGGTGATTAGAAGTCAATGCACATTGTTAGTAAATGAATAAAGGGGTAGGTAAAACCCCGTCATGAAGTGTTCTATGAAGAGGGATTATATAAAATCCAAAAGCTTAGTGTTGTCTTCCAGTTGTTTCAGTATTGTTATTTAAGATTTAAATGCTCCTTGGCATCCTGTCCCCTTCCTATAAAGTCACTTAACATGATGCCCCATCTGCGACCACTCTCGTTTCCTGACACTTTGTGATGCTCCCTTGACTTACTGACCTCTAACAACGTGGTCCCCCCAAACCATCCCGGCAGCTCTCACCTTGCCTCTAACTCACACAAGCACAGGGGTTCCCAAACATTTTGCTCATGTGACTCCGGAAAGAATTTAGAAAAGCTATATTATCTCCCTGGGACATTTTTATGTTGACACAATAATTTTTAAGTTAAAATAGTTAAAAAGCATGCAAATTCTGGCATGTTGCAAATACTGACATTTATAAAATGAAATGGTTACCTCACTTTAAAAAAATTACCCAATGAATCTAAATACTGTAGTGTTTTGATAACAACCCACCAACTTTCATTAAAAAAATACACCAACAAACTCTCCTTTAACAGAAAGTTTACATTGTTACTTTTTCTCATAAAACTTATATTTCCATTCTGCTTCTTTCACATAATTTTGCTCTGATGTAATATATTTCTAATGCTTGAAAAAAATTTAAACATCATATCATACATCGCTGAGATAACAAAAAATGCTTATATCTTAATTTTCTTAATTTCCATTGAATCTGTAATTTAATTTCCTGTAATTTGTGCTAATTTTTTTCATTGTCAATACAAAGTTCAACATACAACAAAAAGTAAAATTTTATTTGAACTTTATCTTTTAATGAAACTGATAGGTTTCTTTTCTTTTCACTTAGTTCATGTCTTTGTAGCAGGTGGATAATTTAATCCAAATTAATAAATGAGTATTTCTAATCATGTCATGGTAGAATGACATAGATCAGCATCATTTCTTTTCCTATTTTTGTTTTTACACATAAACAGGCTGAGAATTCTTTTTTTTTTAAGATTTTATTTATTTACTTGAGAGTGAGCAAGAGAGTGAGCATGTGCCCGGAGAGGAGCAGAGGGAGAGGGAGCAGCAGAATCCCCGCTGAGCAGGAAGACCGACATGGGGCTCGATCCTGGGACCCTGGAATCATGACCCAAGCCGAAGTCTTGACTGAGCCACCCAGGTGCCCTTGAGGATTCTTATTTAAACAAGTAGAGGAAAATGGAAGAAGTTGTATTATAGGAATGTTATTTGATTCTTTTACCTCCTTTCAAGTGTATGCAAAAAATATCACATTTTGATCTATTATCATCTATCATCAAAAATTCTTTTTACAGGGGCATCTGGCTGGCTCAGTCGGCCAGCCAGTCACTTAACATGATGCCCCATCTGCGACCACTCTCGTTTCCTGACACTTCGTGATGCTCTCTTGACTTACTGACCTGGTCAGTATGACCTGCAGAGCATGCAATTCTTGATCTCAGGGCTGTGAGTTCAAGCCCCAAACTGGCTGTAGAGATTACTTAAAAATGAAATCTTTAAAAAAAATTATTTTTACATCTACATAGTATTTCTAGAGGGAAGGTTTGACTTGAATATAATTATGAGACCATCAGGGGCATCTGGGTGGCTCAGTTCAGGTCATGATCTCAGGGTCCTGGAATGGAGCCCCAAGTTGGGCCCCAGGCTCAGTAGGGAGTCCACTTGTCCCTCTGTCCTAACCCCCACTTGCGCGAGACAGTGCATGCACTCATGCTAGCGCGTGCACTATCTTTCTCTAATAAATAAGATCTTAAAAAAAGGGGCGCCTGGGTGGCTCAGTCGTTAAGTGTCTGCCTCTGGCTCAGGTCATGATCCTGGGGTCCTGGGATGGAGCCCTCCATCGGGCTCCCTGCTCTGCGAGAGGTCTGCTTCTCCCTCTCCCACTCCCCCTGCTTGTGTTCCCTCTCTCACTGTGTTTCTCTCTGTCAAATAAATAAAATCTTTAAAAAAAAAAAGATCTTAAAAAATAATTATGAGACCGTCAGGCAAGTTCAAATTAAGGGACATCTATAAAACAACTGGCCTAGAGTCTCCAAAAACTTCAATGTTAAATAATATCCTGAGTGTGATCACTGTATTGTTAGATGGTAAAATGTTCGTTTTTATTTTTATTATTTTTTTAAAAATTTTATTTATTTATTAGAGAGAGAGAATGAGAGAGAGAAAGCATGGGGGGGAAGGGTCAGAGGGAGAAGTAGACTCCCCGCCAAGCAGGGAGCCCGACATGGGACTTGATCCCGGGACTCCAGGATCATGACCTGAGCCGAAGGCAGTCGCTTAACCAACTGAGCCACCCAGGCACCCATCCTTGTTTTTAGAAGATACATGCTTACGTATTTAAGGACGAAGTGTCAAGATGTTTGCAACCAACTCTCAAATTAATAGTAATTATAGATAGAGAGAGGCTAATCTTTGTATTATTCTTGCAACTTTCCTACAGGTTTGATATTTGTAAAATTGGAAAAAATTGTTTTTAATAATCTACTGTGGGGGTGCCTGGGTGGCTCAGTCGTTAGGCATCTGCCTTCGGCTCGGGTCATGATCTCGGGTCCTGGGATCGAGCCCCACATCGGGCTCCCTGCTCGGTGGGAAGCCTGCTTCTCCCTCTCCCACTCCCCCTGCTTGTGTTCCCTCTCTCGCTGTGTCTCTCTGTCAAATAAATAAATAAAATCTTTTAAAATAATAATAATAATAATAATAATAATAATAATAGGGCGCCAGGGTGGCTCAGTCGGTTAAGCAACTGCCTTCGGCTCAGGTCATGATCCTGGAGTCCCGGGATCGAGTCCCGCATCGGGCTCCCTGATCAGCAGAGAGTCTGCTTCTCCCTCTGACCCTCCTCCCTCTTGTGCTCTCTCTCTCTCTCTTATTCTCTCTCTCTAATAAATAAATAAAATCTTTAAAAAATAATAATAATCTACTATGGAATCAATTATATTCTTCAAATATGTGGAAAGCAAAATTGACAACCACTTAACCTACAAAAGGATTCGTTGCCCATCATTAGTATCACTCACTTTCTTACTTCCTGGGAGGTACCGCATTAAAAAAAGCACTTAGACCAAGATTTATGCCAAATACAGCAATTACTCCTCTACTTTCAGAAACCAGCCCTAAATCTGGTAATATTAGAGAAGGTTGGGATATTAAAATATTTCAATACATCTTTGTCAATACAACATTTTATTTTATTTATTCACTTATTTATTTACTTTAGTACTCTCTAACCCCAATGTGGGGCTCAAACTCATGACCCCGGAGATCAAGAGTCGCATGCTCTTCCAACTGAGCCAGACAGGCACCCCGACAATACAACACTTTAAATTAAATATTTATATCTTACGTGCTTTAAGTATATTTTCATCAAAACCTAGGAACTGCAAACTTATCTCATTCAGCTTTTGGAACATGCCCATCACGTAACTGAATCCACGAAGTCAATCTTCACTGTTAAACCAATCATTCAAATCAGATGTACTTTCTTAAGGAACAGATGGATTTATTTTTTTCAATTCAAATTATATGTAAATGCATTGACAACCTTCTCCACTTTTGAATTCTAAGACAAAAAGAAAGGGGAAAAAAGGAAGAGAGAGAAGGAAGGAGAGAGAGAATTGAAAAATATATATAGGACAGCTAAATTTTCATGTTTCTGCATTCAATATGTTGTGCTATGTTGTTTCGAAGAATATAAAGAGAATTTAGCCTTACAAAAATATGTCGTTGGAAAAAGAAAGATTATTTAATAACCTTTTCTGTTAATTGTGAATATGCTTCTTTGATACTACCCCAAAACTCAAGAAAAGTGGCAGTTTTCTCAAGGTTAGCTGCAACGTGGAAACAACTCTTGTCACTGAACTTTTGGTATTCAGTAACATCAAAACCCCTTGTCCCTCAGATACCCAGGATGGATCTTTTGCATGGTGTTGTAACATCAGGTGTTGGGTCATTTAGGATGTACTGGTTACTGAATTATGCAGATCTTCCAAATGTTAACACATCTCATTCTATATTTTAAAAGTCATAGTTATTAATATCGCTACTAATCTCATCAGAAAAGTTATGAGCCAGGAAGCCAGCAAGTGCACAGTGGCAAATCTGAGTTTTCTGAGCGCCTAATTTTTACTTGAAAGCTCTAATTTTAAGGGCACCTGGGCAGCTCAGTTGGTTAAGCCCCCAACTTCGGCTCAGGTCATGATCTCAGGGTCCTGGAATGGAGCCCCGAGTTGGGCTCCCTGCTCAGCGGGGCATCTGCTTCTCCCTCTCCCTCTGCCCCTCCCTCCTCCCCTAGCTCTCTCTCTCTCTAATAAATAAATAAAATCTTTAAAAAAAAAAAAAGCTCTACATTTTATCATTGGCAACAAATACTGTCCTGCTGTTTTCCTTGAAGCGACAGACTCACCTTGCTTGTTTATGGGAAAATGTCTGCTACACCATGTACTCAAGCCTGAATAGCCACCGTTTGTCGGTCGTTCTTTCAAATAAAAATGTTGTTTCTGGAAAAAAGCTGCTAGTACAGCTTGCAACTCATCCAACTGTACACGTACTCTCCCTCGAGACAGCCGGTGCTTCCCTGTGCGGCAGAATTGCCTTCTGCAACTTCCCATTTCATCCCAGAAGATACTTAAAAATATACACTCAAGGATCAGCTGTAATAAAAGCAATAATTTTGACTGCAATGTCAAGGGCATTCCTGATGACACTTTTTTTTTCTTTTTTAGCTGTGAGTACATGGTGGCGGAGAATACTACTAACACCGTTTGGCGCCACTGCCCCCCTCCACCGTGTTCTTGCGCCTGGCATTCGGGGAACACGGGGTCTTCCCTGGACGTCAATGACGCTGCACCGGAGGCCCTTGCACGACACCCCAGATGGCTCTGGTTCTGCTGCCACATCAGCGTCCCTTCTACAGCAGGACCGTTTCACCTTCTGGTCTCACCTCACTATACAGGAAGCTACTGCACACCAAGCTGATTAGGCCTCAAGGCCAACTGCGTTATACCCTGTATTAACAGATATGACTCACTTCCTTTTTTGAAATGTCCTTCCCATTCTATTTCCTACACAATCGTAACCTTTTAATCTGTTACATCAATGCAGTCCCGGATTTAACAGGACCGACACCGTGCGAATCCCAGTTTTGGTCACCCACCCATCCCCAGCCACTTCTCACATGCATCAGTGCAGAGTGCGCTGGTAAATCTAAATCTTTAATCTGAAATTCACACACAGTCCCTAACTTTTAAATACTTGATTTCCCACACCAACTGTAAATACTCATAAAAGTCCCTGCTGTACCAGAGCTCTTATGATGGAATAATGAGCTCTGGTTAGGGGAAGTATCTTGGGAAAACAGAACAATCCGTGAGTCAGGGTGGGCCTCTCTGAGATCCGAGGGCAGCATCTGGCATCCAGCTGGTTTAGAGGAACCCATCTTGACCCTCTCTATCTGCTACTCTTACTTTACAAAGGGGGACGCACCAAGGCTCAGAGAAGGAATGTGCTTGAGGGCACACAGCTGGACAGGCCCAAACCCATGACAAGACCATTCTAGACCAAGGATTGGCAAGCCTTTCCTGTAAAGAGCCAGACAGTGACTATTTCAGGCTTTGCAGGCCACATTGTCTCTGTTGCAACCCTTCAACTCCACGGAAGCAGCAAGGAAGCTGCAACATGTAAACAAATGAGCCTGGCTGTGCTCCAATAAAACTCTATTTATGGACACTGAAACTCGCATGTCAGATAATTTTCACGAGTCATAAAACAGTATGCTTCTTTTGATTATTTTTCCACCGTTTTAAAAGTGTAACAAGTGGGGCACCTGGCTGGCTCAGTCAGAAAAGCATGCAACTCTTGATCTCTGGGTTATGGGTTCGAGCCCCACATTGGATGTAGAGATCGCTTAAAAATGAAATCTTTAAAAATAATAATAAAAATAAAAGATGAAAGTGTAAAAACCATTCCTAGCTCAGGGGCTGTACAAAACAGGCAGTGGGCCTGAGCTGTCTGTGGGCCACAGTCTGCTCACCATCACTCCAGGCCGCCAGTCCTGCAACGGAGTGTGAGGAACAGCAGAGATCCTGGTCCTATGACGATGTCAGAGGCAAATGTTACCGACTACAATAATTTCTCTACCCAGAAAATGAAAAAGGAAACCCTGCCACCACAACCCAGATCAACATGGCAGCTAGCGGCCTGGACACAGGACTCTAGGCAGCGCTTTGAGTATTAGGTGTAATGGTGGTCCTAACTGGCCTCACTGGTTCCACCCTTGCCTCCTGGAGTCTGTCCTCTATACCGGAGCCAGAGTGAGCTTTTAAAATTTAAAATTAAATCAGGGGTGCCTAGGGCACCTGGGTGGCTCCGTCAGTTAAGCATCCAACTCTTGATTTCGGCTCAGGTCATGATCTCAGTGTCGTGAGATCGATCCCCACATTGGGCTCCGAGCTGGGCATGGAGCCTGCTAATCTCTCTCTCATTCTCCCTCTGCCCCTCCCCACACCTCCCCTTCTCTAAAAATAAATAAGTAAGTAAGTAAGTAAGTAAGTAAATTCTATTAGCTAGTGTACCTGTAAGGCTCTACAAGAACTACATTCTTATGGGTGGCTTAGTCGGTTAAGCGTCTTGCCTTTGGCATGGGTCATGATCCCAGGGTCCTGGGATTGAGGCCCAAATCAGCCTCCTTGCTCAGCGGGGAGGCTGCTTCTCCCTCTGCCTGCCACTCCCCCTGCTTGTGCTCGTTCTCTCTTGCTATCTCTCTCTGTTAAATAAATAAATAAACAAATAAATAAATGAACGAACTACATTCTCCCATTGTCACTGTCACCATCACCCCCAATTCCCTACCACTCTGCTTCCTTGCTGTTCCTCCAGGAGACCAAGGGCACACCCGCCTCAAAGGTTTGTGCTTACATGCCCTATGCTTGGAACTCTCTCGGCCAGATACTTTCATGGCTGCCTCCTGCATCCCTCCCAGGCCTTGTTCAGACATCCATCACCTGATCAGACAGGACTTTCAGGACCCGTGGCTCACACTCTATAAACCCCTCATTCTGCTTTGTTTCTTCACAGCACTTATCACTATCTGCTATATATTTATTTATGAGAGTAGATGGTTCTTGAGGACAGGGACTCTGTTTTGCTCCCTGCCTTATCCCCAGCACCCAGAATAATAATAAATGGGTATCAATAAATATTTGTCAAATTTTATGAATCAATGAATGGGACACCATAAAACCATTTTGCAATTGATTTCTTAAAATATAATCTGCTCATAGGTTGAAAGCAACTTATAAATACACATTTTTCAATCAAAAATGAAAATGTGGGGCACCTGGCTGGCTCAGTCAGTAGAGTGTGCGGCTCTTGATCTCGGGGTTGTGAGCTGGAGCCCTATGTTGGGTGTAGAGATTACGTGAAAATAAAATCTTAAAAAAAAGATAAAATGCTATTATATTTGCATGGTTCTTTCACATGTATAATTCATTTAAAATACATGCTGAGTGACTACCCATGTGCAAGGCATTGAACTACACGTGATGAAGCACAGAATTTCTGTTCTCAAAGAACCTGTAGACTAAAAGGGAGCTAAGACGTTCACAAGCAACCTCAAGTAAAGAGAGACTGTGAGAAGGGGCCCAGTACAGGGAAAGATAAAGAACTAAGGAAGTTTGGATTCCTGCTGAGGGCTCAGTCTTCATTCTCTCATTGACTCTTCCCTGATGAGGGTACAGGCCCAGAGGAAGGTAATGAATTAACTCGAGGGAGGCCTCCTGATGTGGGAGTCCCGGATTCTTTCCACCATAACGTTTTCCTTTTGACATTTTTTTTTTTTTTTTGCCTGAGAAAGTCAGATGATTGCCTCAATTATACACTTCTCTTCACCAGTGGAGTAAAAGCTGAGGAGTCCTTGCTCACAGGCGAAGAAAATCACTTAAGTATGTATAGCTGTTCCAAACACTCCAAAAGAACCCACCAGTTCATGAATGAATGAATGCATTCAAACAGAAATGTTTTGCCTATTGCTTCATCTGATTCATCTGCTCAGCCAAAATGCCTGGGTTTCTTTCTTAGCCATTCACGGGCTCCAGCTTTCTAACACATTTTATACTCCTTCAAACACACCATCAAGACATAATGCTTAAAGTGGTATGGATGGGGGGGCGCCTGGGTGGCTCAGTTGGTTAAACCACTGCCTTCAGCTCAGGTCATGATCCCAGGGTCCTGGGATCGAGCCCCACGTGGGACTCCCTGCTCATGCAGGAAGCCTGCTTCCCCCTCTGCCTGCCGCTCCCCCTGCTTGTGCTCTCTCCCTCTCTCCCTCTCTCTCTCTCTCTCTCTCTCGCTATCTCTCTCTGTGTGTCAAATAAATAAATAAAATCTTTTAAAAAAATAAAAAAATAAAGTGGTATGGATGATGATACTTGTACCACTCTGTGAATATACTAAAGTTCACTGAATTGTACCCTTTAAAGGAAAGTTCAACAGTATATTAGTTATATCTCGATAAAGCCATTATATATTTTAAAAGGCAGTGATTTCCAAATCTTTGCTAATAAATGTTATTAATTATAGCATTCTATTGATTATTAATTGCTTATTATTATTATAGTCACTATTATGAATAAACAGTAATGCTGAAATTTCATAGTTTAGGGGGAAACTGGGTAATATGTATCAAAAAAATTTCTTTAAACACAATCCTCTTGGGGCGCCTGGGTGGCTCAGGTCACGATCCCAGAGTCCTGGGATCGAGCCCCGAGTCGGGCTCCCTGCTCCTTGGGAAGCCTGCTTCTCCCTCTCCCACGCCCCCTGCTTGTGTTCCCTCTCTCACTGTGTCTCTCTCTCTCTGTCAAATGAATAAAATCTTTAAAAAAAATAAAATAAAATAAACACAATCCTCTTGATCCAGCTATTTTTCCACCTTAGAGTTTATCAAACATGTATACTCACACCAATTTGCAAAGATATATGAAAAAGATAGTTCAGGGTACCCGGGTGGCTCAGTTGGTTAAGTGGCTGCCTTCGGCTCAGGTCATAATCCTGGAGTCCCAGGATCAAGTCCCGCATCAGGTCTGCTTCTCCCTCTGACCCTCCCCCCCCCCATGTGCTCTCTCTCTCATTCTCTCTCAAATGAATAAATAAAATCTTTAAAAAAAAAAAAGATAGTTCTGTACCACTGTATGCATTTTTTAAAAAGATTTCTTTCTTTCTCTCTCTCTCTCTCTCTCTCTCTCTTTCTTTCTTTGACAGAGAGGGAACACAAGCAGGGGGAGAGGCAGAGGGAGATGCAGACTCCCTGCTCGGCAGGGAGTCCGATGCGGGGCTCGAACCCAGGACCCTGGGATCATGACCTGAGCCAAAGGCAGACCCTTAACAACTGAGCCACCCAGGTGCCCACTCTTTGCATTTTTGAAAAACAGGAGTCAAACCAAACATTGCACAGCAGTGTGGAGCAGGGATGTGGGAATCAAACACCAGGTCACCACTTACCCACTCTGTGAACTGACATAGCCCTTCACCTATCCAAATCTCAGTCATAAAATGGGGATAGTAACAGTGCCACCTCACAGGATTGTTAGGAGACTCAGATGACAAAATACATGTAAAAACTTAAGCGGCTAGCATATATTAAATATTAAATAAATATTATTATGAAAGCCATCACTGTTATTTTTTTTAAAGATTTTATTTATTTGAGAGAGAGAGAATGACAGATAGAAAGCACGAGAGGGAAGAGGGTCAGAGGGAGAAGCAGACTCCCCGCTGAGCAGGAAGCCCGATGTGGGACTCGATCCCGGGACTCCAGGATCATGGCCTGAGCCGAAGGCAGTCGCTTAACCAACTGAGCCACCCAGGCACCCAAGCCATCACTGTTATTAACAGGACAGATGCTTGTTGAACTGAATTGTGGCCCATCCATACAATAGAACACTGTACAGATTTTCAAAAGAATGAGGAAGATTCGTATCAACTGATATGGAAAGAGTTCCAAGATATTGAGAAAAAAGCAAATAAGATTATAGAACAATCCCAGTTATAAATTTTTTTAAATATCTGTATAATATAAGGGGAGCCTGGGTGGCTCAGTCAGTTGAGCCTTGGACTCCTGGTTTCCACTAGGGTCATGATCTCAGGGTGTTGAGATCGGCCTGCTATGGGCTCCCTGCTCAGCGGGGAATCTGCTTTCCCGCTCCTTCTCCCTCTCCCTATGCCCCTCCCCCTGCTTGTGCACACCCTTGCTCTCTCTCTCTCTAAAATAAATAAATCTTTAAAAAGTTCTATATAGGGGTGCCTGGGTGGCTCAGTCGTTAAGCGTCTGCCTTCGGCTCAGGTCATGATCCCAGGGTCCTGGGATTGAGCCCCGCATCGGGCTCCCTGCTCCTCAGGAAGCCTGCTTCTCCCTCTCCCACTCCCCCTGCTTGTGTTCCCTCTCTCACTGTGTCTCTGTCAAATAAATAAAATCTTTAAAAAAAAAGTTCTATATAATATGTATATATAATTTATACACATACAAATGTGTGTGTAGGTTTATATGTGCATTTCTGGAAAGAATACCCAGAAATGGGGTAATGGGACTGAGGAGAAAAGGGCATATTTACTCTTGACTTCACAATACTTAGAACCATACTTTTTTCAGTGAGCAAAGTTTTCATTAAAAGAAAAAAAAAAAGAATAACATTGAAAATCACTTGCTTACTAAGGGAGAAAAAAGGCACCTTGATTAAAAAAGGGGTACTGACGAAAGTTTCCATTGAATTCTAAAATTGGCAGCAGATAGAAAAACCCTGTACACATATTAAAACAGTCCACTGTGTAAGAACAGAATTTAACTGAGATTCACGGTTATGTTCAATCCTATCAGAGATCTATTAATTACCAGCTTCTGAAAATATCCACCTTATCTGCAAAGTAAAAGCACTGAGACTTTCATCTTCAGTTTCAAATATTGCTTTTTATTTTTAAAGTACTTAAAAACCTACTGAATTCATGTAATATTGACCTAGTAGGCAACAGAAGTAATACACTTGATTTTTAAATTTCCATCACCTGGTGTTTCATTTTCATTATGTATTTCATTTTTTAAACTTGGGCTAAAAATAACATTGCAAAAAACTTGAACATCTTTACATCTCCTCAGAGTCTCACTACCACAACACAAAGCAATACAAATTAAAGATCAAAATTCCAACATGAAGCAACTTTTAGAATTTCTAAAGAACAAATTAAAATTACAGCAAGACTTTGCACAATAAAGAGATTTAAAACTCAAAAGAGAACACTACAGCTGAGACTGGCTGAGGGGACAGAAGTTCAGAGGCAAAAGGGACCAAAAAGTAAAAGGGATAAGTACTTTGAATCTGACCCACCTTCCTCAAAATTTTGACTAGCAAAGAGCCTCTTTTTATGGCACAGGCTAGCAACACTGAGCGATTTTAAAATATGAGTATGTCGGGGTGCCTGGCTGGCTCAGTCAGAAGAGCATGCGACTTGATCTCGGGGATTTTGAGTCAAGCCCCACTGTTGGGTGTAGAGATAATAAATAAATAAATAAATAAATAAATAAATAAATAAATAAAGTTTAAAAAAAAAGAGTATGCCTGTATGTTAAAATGCCAAAAAAAACATTCATCTCCTTGGCAATGTCAGACCTCAATGGTCCTGGAAGGCGAACTGCCTGAAAAATCTGTAGTTTGTCTTACCAAACAGTAAGACCACCAGCATTCTAAGATTACCAGAACTGTTCATTAGTGAAGGCTGTGAATGCATTTACCAAAGATCTTTACCAGAAGTCCTCTTGACGAGATGGTTTGGGTTGTACAGAAAGGAAAATGGTTAACGAGCCCTCTCCCACTGACTCTCGAAAGATCCCTTCTCCAGATCCTTCTCCTCACAATACCCCCCCAAATGAGAAGCAGACCCTGTAGAAAACAACTGGATTCCCAGCTCATGACATGTGGGCCAAGCCAGTTCAGCAGGAGGGACCCCAACAGCCAGTAGCTCTAACTGCTTCATTAAGATCTTTTCCTAGTACCAGTGGATGAGTCACCATTAGGAACATGATAAAGACCCACATATCTACCTGAATCCAATGACTTCTCACCATCTCCACTGCTACTCCCCTAATCAAGTCCCATATTCTCTGACCTGTCGGGTCTTGCTACATCTGCTGTTGCCCCTGCTTCATTCTCCACCCAGTGGTCACCGGTGTTTTGAAACCACATCAGATGGTATCTTTCCTCTGCTTTAAAACCTTCCAAAGGCTTTCCTGCCCCACTTGGAAGAAAATCCAAACTCCTTCCCATGGCACACAGGCCGAGCCTGATAGGTCTCTGCCTCCCCTGGAATCTCATCTAACCCTCTCTTGCCCTTGGACTAACTGCTAGCCCACATGGGCTTTTCCTTCCATTCTGGTGACAAGCCAAGCTCACTGTCATCCCAGAGTTTCTGCCTTTGCTGTTCCCTCTGTCAAGAACACTCTTCCCTCCTTCCTCCAAGGCTGGGTCTTCCTCATCGTTCAGGTCTCCACTCATGTCACCTCCTCACATCCTATGCAAAGGACACTCCTGCTGCACTCTATACCTGTACACCCTATTTGATTTCCCTTCACGATCTGAAATTCTTGTTTATTTGCTTCCTTTGCGGTCTGTCCTCCCTTCCTGCTATCACCACCAGCCCACCGACTGCATGAGGAGGGACCTCATCTCATGTGCCCCTGCAGCCACACTGCTGGGCACAGTCACCAGAATAAAAAAATAACTAAAATCTGCTTATGGTAGAAGGTCCAACTGTACAAAAGCTGGGATGATTTGAAAGTTGTCCCTAATGTATTTTCTGACATCAAATATTACAGGATTGTGTGTTTATATTACATTTCAGTATATGTTAAAAAAATAGTAAGGCAAAAATAAATTAAAGCTACTAGATAGATATTTCTCCAGTATGGTATGGTAAAGATCAGAAGTATCAAGAAAAAAAAAAAAAAAGATCAGAAGTATCACAACACTTATGGCATTTGAAAAAGCATGTCCTTCCACACCTTGCTGGCAGGAGCATAAAATGACATCATCTTTTTGGAGAACTATTTGGAATTATCTATGCAAATTACAAATGCACATGCCCTTTGAGCCTATGTCTTAACTTTCAGGAATTTATCCTATGAGCAAAGGCAAAAATAATGTACACATACAGGATATTCACTAAAGCATTTCTATAGATGAGATAACATAAATGTCCAAAAGTTATGGGACATTCATACAGTGGAATATTATGCAGCTGCATAAAAGAATTTGGTAGCTCTTTATACACTCATACAGAACAATCTCCATGGCATGTTGGTTAGTTTAAAAAGCAAGTTTCAGGACAGTATTATTGCACTGGTTTTGTTGTGGTTCTGTAAATATATATGATATGCTTGCAAATACATAGAATGTCTCTAAAATGACACATAGAATACAAACAACTTTGGTTACATCTAGGGAAAAGAACTAAATACCCAGGAGATGGAGAAAGGCTTGTTTGTGTAGCTTTTGGACTTTAAGCTGTTATTTATATGATTATTAACCCTCAGAACATATCAATTTAAAAGGGTCACATTCATACACAAAAAGCTTTCAAATTATTGATCTGGAAGACCTCTCAAGATTTCTTCCAAACTTGAGATTCTATGCTATTCTAAAATTTCAAAGTTTAATGAAAAAAATGCTATGCTTGTCTTTATTCCTTTTCCACAATCAGTACCTGATAATCATTCTTTGATTTAAAACTTTTTTTCCTCATTTCTAGCACAAGATCCCATCCTCCTCAACTACGAGTTCCACCAGCTGAAATCCAAGGCCTTACGTCAGACAGCTCTTCTATTTATGCAACAGAAGATATATTCCTGGAAGGTTATATTCTAAATTGTAATATAAACAGTAGAATTTATTGTGCCAGAATAATAATTTTTTTCTAAAAGATGCTGTCATAATAAATAGTATAGGAGCATTCAGCTGCCTTCTAGGGCTTTTTGTTTCATCTAGTTTAGGAGCTAGGACATGTTTATATGAAAAAATAACTACCATGCTAGGAAGGATATTATAGACAGTAAATACATAGTACAAATAAGCAATCCCTCAAGAAATTCAAAGAAAACATCACATCTATTAAGGCAGGCAGGAAAAGCTTCAAAAAAGAAACAGAATCTGAGTTGGGCTTGATGGATGATCCAATTTCAATAGGCAAGGGACTGCACAGTAAGGAACACTGGAGTGGTTCAGGAACAAGTGAGCAGACCAGTTTGGACAAACGGAGGCTGCAAGTGGTTGGGAGTGTTCCTAGCTCCTGGAAGCCCACATAATCAGTCCCTGACGCCTGCCTGTATCCTTCCAATGCCCTGGATTTATTATGAGTCTTCCTAATATTTCCCAGAGTGGTCATTTCTTTTCCATTCTAACCACCTCAATACAACCCACACCCTCATTCCCTCCCTCTGCAAAGATCTCCAAACTCATCCTCCTGTTTCCCATCTTCACCATCCCAATTCACAGTACACAACTCATGACATTTGTTATTTTATATGCATAACCCACTCACCTCAAATGTGCCAACAGCTTACTGCCTACAAATAAAATCATTCTTTCTCATTGGAGGCCTTCTAACATCTGCTCTCTATCCACCTCTCACTCCATCACTGGACTCACACTCTCTAATATGCAAATTTCATGCCTATGCCCCTGCTCTTCCTTTTACCTGGAAAATATTCCTTATTATGTTCTCAGACGGGGCACACATAGTTGTAAAGATTGTGAACACTACAGTTCATATAAATGACACCTCCCCACCACCACTGTTGGGCAGTATACAACCTCTGCAACCTTCCAAAGATCACTTGTTTCCATCCATCTCCTCCACTTTGAAGGCCAAATTGTGTGCCAGAACAACTCAATAGTTGATCAGTTGTGCCTCTGATTCCTGTGTCATCAACTTAACACCATTTATTTTTAAAAAAAAAAGTTACAATATTTGGAATACTAACAGTGCCTTGAACACAGCAGATACTCAAAAAAGATGCTTGCAAATGATGACGGGATAAGTCAAGAAAGGCAGATTGTGGGGGCACCTGGGTGGCTCAGTCAGTTAAGCGTCTGCCTTCAGCTCAGGTCATGATCCCAGGGTCCTGGGATCGAGCCCACATCTGGTTCCCTGCTCAACATGGAGCCTGCTTCTCCCTTTCCCTCTGCTGCTCCCTCTGCTTGTTCTCTCTCTCTCTCTGTCAAATAAATAAATAAAATCTTTTTTTAAAAAGAAAAGGGGAGGGGCGCCTGGGTGGCTCAGTCATTAAGCATCTGCCTTCAGCTCAGCTCATGATCCCAGGGTCCTGGGATTGAGCCCCGCATCGGGCTCCCTGCTCGGCGGGAAGCCTGCTTCTCCCTCTCCCACTCCCCCTGCTTGTGTTCCCTCTCTCGCTGTCTCTCTCTATCAAATAAATAAATAAAATCTTTAAAAAAATAAAATTAAATTAAAAAAAAGAAAAGGGAAAAAAAAAAGAAAGGCAGATTGGGGTGAAACCATAAAGAGCCTTAAAAGCCAAGGAAAAAGTTTTGGCTTTATCTTGTAGATGCCAAATATGGTCAGATGATCAGAATAATGTTTTAAAAAGACTAATTTCAGCAACTACAAGCAAGCAGGGTTTGAGAGACTATTGCCAAAGTGCCAGTGTAGAGGCCCTATCAGCTGGAGGAGGCCTATGGGAGGCTCCCTCTGTGACTTCCAGCCTCCTCAGCTGCTCACTCATCCTTCAGCTTATCTGTTTGGGATTACAGAGGTTGGTTTTCATATACCTACACTTGGAGAGTAAACCTTAAAACAGGACCTTTAAGCCAAGAAAAACATGCTTTTGCCTGAAATATCTGGGTATCTAGGAAACAGTTCTGACTTGGATTATTACATGCATATATAAAATACATATACACAAATCAAGCATTCCTCTTCTTCCTTCACTTCTTTTGCAGTCCCGGGAAGTCTAACTCAATTCTCCTGTTTCCTTTGCTAATGTAGCTTGAACTTTTCACTAACCTTAGAATTCCACAATTACTAGTGAATCATTTCAAGCCGAGTTATGGCTCATTTTCCTATGGTCCTCTAAAAGAATCAAGGGCACTTATGTATTTAGATATATAAATTCATTTCATTGTACTGATGGAATACTAAATAAGTAATTCTTATCTGTAAATCAAAAACTCAGAACAGAATACATTAAACAAAATTAGTTTACTAATGAATTTCCTTTTAAAGCATGTATCTTGGATTTCATGCCAAGATATCAATGTATCAGTAATGGACTCTGTGGAACTAGACAATTTTATTTACCTCTTAGATTAAAAAACAATCTTCACTCTCCAAAGGAAGAATATTATGTGCAAGTAATGCACTGCAATCTCAAGACACATAATATCATTGGAAACATGTACCTGTCTATCAGGAAAAGATTATCAGGCACAACCTAATTTTAAAAATGAATGGAGGAAAAATAAATAAATAAAACCAATAAAAATGAATGGAGGGGGAGCCTCTTAAAACAGTATCCAAGGGGCACCTGGGTGGCTCTGCTGGTTAAGTGTCTGACTTCGGCTCAGGTCATGGTATCTCAGTGTTCTGGGATGGAGCCCCCACATGGGGCTCCCTGCTCAGCGGAGAATCTGCTTGTCCCTCTCCCTCTGCCTCTCCCCACACTTGTGCTCTCTCTCTCCCCCAAATAAATAAAAAAATTTTTAAGTGAATAAAAAATTTAAAAAACAGCATCAAAATTAAAACAGAATATACAATTTTGTGTTTGGGCCCAAAGAGACTGTCTGCCTTGAAATCCAACTTTACTGTTTATTCTTCCTACCAAACATGCAAAATAAACTCACCAGTACTAAAAACAGAAGTATGCTATCTCTACTGAAAGGTAAACACGATAAAAGTAAAGATTAAAATATTTTCTTTCATCCTAATAAACTGAAAAGAAAAAACTATTAACTACTCCAATACTGTTTCAGGATTTGGGGCAGTTTAAATGTTTCTTCTTTTCCAAGGTAGTGATTTTTTTCCCTCCCCATACTGAAGATCCTTCTGAAAGTCACAGTGTCTATCTTTGGTACCAAACGATGGACAGGTGCTTTGCTAACTCCATCGGAAAAGAAAAGAGAAAAGGGCACAGACATCCATTATTTAGAGTCTATCGTTAAGTTAATTTCCTTTAGAATCTAATAATTCCATTAAAGTACATATTATGCAAAGTGTATACAATTTGTGGCCTGTATATAGTAGACCATATTTCACCATAACCAACTTCATCTTTTCAAACACCACCAAAAATTGGCAAATAATTCAAGTTGCTCTTAGCCCAAGGTTAAATTGTTGAATACTAACAATAAAAGTTTAGGGACATCTGGTTAACTGGTTTCTATTTGCTCAAAAGTAAATTTAAAAAAAAAAAGTAAAAGATGTGAGGCTTGTTTATCTCTACCTGCCTTCCCCATGCCTGGCGATTCGCCGTCAAGAGAATAGTCTAGTGTACGGACCACAGCTGCCTGGTGCCAGGAAAATAGGAGCGGGAAGTGAGGGCCAACCCGTCCCCTGGCTGGCCTCGCTAGGCCCGGAACCCGGCCTGGCTCGGCAGCCCGGAGACAAACAGGACGGAGACGCGACCGACGGACGGAATGGACAGACGCGACAGGACGGACGGGACGGGCAGAGAAGCAGTGCGTCCTACCCGGAGGGCTCCCTCCCAGGGCCGGCGGAGTACCTGCTCCGGTCATCCAGGCTGCGGTTGTCGGCCGCCGCGGCGCGCCAGTCGGGCAGCGTGCTGGCACACAGCACCACCATGGACACGATCACGAATATGACCGACACGCTGGCCAGGATCTGCGCGGCCAGCGACGACGTAGGCTCCTCGAAGGTCCGCCGCATGCGCTCGAGCCAGCGCCTGGAGTGGGCCGCGTCGGCACCGCCGGGTCGCGCCTCGTCGCGGCCCAGCGCGCCCGGCTCGTCGGCCGAGTAGAAGGTGTAGGTGTCGGACATGCGGTCGTCGAGGCGGCGCTGGCAGCAGTATTCTAGGTGCGCGCCCTCCAGGCCCCAGTAGATCATCTCGTTGTAGAAGGAGAGCTCGCACATCCGCGGCGCGAAGCGCAGCTTGCCGTGGCCGCGCACGTAGAGCAGGATGAAGCCGAAGGCCTCCGAGTGCCGGTCGAAGAAGTACTCGTTGCGCTCGCGGTCGTAGTCGTCGCACACCTCGAGCACGTCGCGCTCCGAGCGGCAGCCGTGCAGCCGGCTCACGCGGCGCAGCGGGAAGTCCTTCAGCAGCTCCCGGGACAGTGAGTACCGGGCGCCGCCCACGTTCAGTACCACCGAGGCCGCCCCGCTGCGCCCGAAGGTCATGGCTGGCCGCCCCGCAGCCCCGAAGCCCGAGGCCGCCGCCGCCGCCCCCCCCACCCCCGGCCGCCGCTCGGGGCCTGGCTGCAGTTGGCGGATAGGGGAGCGCGCCGTCGGGGCCAGCGGGCTGGCGGGCCGGCTCTGGCTGCGGTCTCTGCCCCTGCCCTTCGCTGGCCCGGAGACCCCTCGGCTCCAGCGTCCTCGGCGGCCCAGCGTTGCTGCTAGCGACTCTCCCTCGGCGCGGTGGTACCTGCAGGTGGCCGGGGAGTCCCCTCAGGCGCCAACGCTGCGCGCCCACTGGCCGAGAACGAGGCTGTCAGCGCCCGGGGATGCCCCCTGTGAGGCCGGGGTGTCCTTTCAAACGCTGGCGCGCCCCCCCCACGAGGGGTGCGGGCGCCGGGAGGAGACGCGGATGCGGGATGGCTCCCAGTCCCCGGCGCTCCCTCTGGCCGCCGCTCCTGCAACCGCCCCGCCGCCGTCCAGAGGCGAGAGGCAAAGTGAGCGGATTCCGAGGCGGCGGAGAGCCGGTTCCGCGAGGCGGGGGCGGGGCCTCCTCGCGGTTCCCCCCTCCTCGCCTCCCGGCTCCGCTCGGCTCACCTCCCTCCGCGCGCCGCCCTCCTCTTCCCACCCGCGCCCGCACCTCCCGGGCTCGCTCGGCTGGGATTCCCCAGCGCCCCGCCCTGGACCTCGGGCTCCCCGCCTCGTGACGCGGTCCTCCCACTCCGCTCCCGCCCGCCGCGGCCAGGAGGGGTCCGCGGGGCGGGGAAGGGAGCAATGGGGAGCCCCGCGGCCAGTGTGCCTGTTCCCGCGTGCAGCCCCGGGCCCTCACGGGTGACTTGGGCAGCTGCCGAGGGTCCTTTTAACAGCCAGCCCCCCCAAAGGGAAGCGACCGAAGAGTAAGGAGGGGTGAGGACTGGGGTGCAGGATTTGAGGGGCGGGGACAGACGGCGTTTGGAGAGCTTTTTCCAGAAACTATCCGGAACTCAGCTCGGTTTCTGAGACCGCCCTAAGGGATTTCTCAGAGAAGGCGCCCCAGCAATTGCTTTTCTTGCCGACTTGCTTTTCCTCCCGCGGCGCGGAGACCCACGTACCGCGTGCTCCGAAGGCGGCCACACACCCCAGCACCCAGGCTTGGTGTCGCCCTCCCGTCTGTCCTCCCGGGGGCGGGGGTGGAGCGGCCCCAGCCCCTGCTTTCTGGGGCGCGGGTCCTAAAAGGGCGCCTTCGTGTAGCGCGTCTGGACCACCCCCCCCGTGACGCTTCCTGTAGAGTGGGTGAAAGCGGGGAGAATCGCTCTGCCACTGGCAAGAACAGAATTTTCCCGTAGCCTTCGTCTGCGTCCTCCTTTTCATTATGTCTTGATTTCCCCGATGCACCCCAGAGCCGGCTGCAGCTCTGGCTCTCGGAGCTCGAAAAGCCCTTTAAAGGCTCCTCAGAGCGAATTGCCCTGCGCTCCGGTCGATGCCCAGGGAGTGGGTTCCGTTGGCAGGGATTATTTTAAACTGCTGCCATCAATTCACACGACACCCGACACCGGCAGCCCAGCCCGCGCCGTGCCCGCCAGAGGCGAAACAGGTGAGTTTTAAGGCAAACTATGTTAAATGCAAAACAAATGCTGGAAGGAAAAAATAGGGGTGGGGTGGGATGGGATGCGGTCATCTGACCTCAGAGTAACCCAGCTGGTTACTGGGGAGGGTTTTACTTTGCCCTTCACTTTTCATAATTTTGTAGGATTGTCCCGTGCCCACTAGAGGTCACCATAAAGAGTCATTTTGCTTTGATTCTATTGCAGATTCCTAGCTTAAAAAGCAGACACCTAAAAATTGAAGTGCTGTCCCTCCTCTCAAAGTAAAATCACTCTGGGTGGTTTCTTAAAGAATGGAAATCTCTATATGTTGTTTATCCCTTGACTTGGATAACTTATCTTAAAGCACTTAATGTGATTAAAAGCTCAAAAACAAAAGTTGTTTATTTGCAAAGTAGCTACTAAACCAGGAAAACATCCTGAAGGAAATGAGTTTCAAGATAGAATGGAAGGAGGTGATGGTCATGAGCTGGCAGAGAGAAAGAGCAGAAAAGCACTCCAAATAGCCGAATCTCAGATGTAAAGGATTAGTCTTTAAAGAAAGCTAATGCATTTGCTTGGCTCAGAGGACCCGGATCTCGACAGCAGAATTTAGATTTCAAAGTATAAGTAATGGGATGCCTGAAGGTTTTAATAATAGAAATGGCTTGATGAAAGCTCTAATCAGAAAGATTCTTTTGCCCTTTAGTTTATTCTATGCAGAAAACCATTTTTGCAACTCAGGATTGGGAACCCCACCCCCAAATCTTTGTACAAGAGGAAGGGTCAGTTCTTTCTTTATTTCTCTCTCTCTTTTTTTTTTTTTTTTTTTGGAGCAAGGGTCAGTTTTGAGAAACACTGGGGCCAAGGACTGAGCAGGGCTTGAAAATGGATTTGTTATAGGATATGAGGATGGAGAAAAGTTTGCAGATGTGAGCGGAGAGAAGAGCCTGGCTTCACACCAGCAGGAGCCAGTTCCTCAGGGAGTTGTTAAAAATACTTTATAGAAGCATCACAGCAACAGAACACAGAACAACTATTTTGTTGATTATTTGCTCCGTTATATTTATTTCCTGTGTTCTCTAAAATCCCTTTAAAGTCTTGATTAAACCAGTTGAAGAAATATCACATTTTAAATTAAATTTGAGCTTAGAAAAAAAATTAATTTGATGATAATTTGTGCCTCCTAGGTATATTTTCATAAAATTTCTTAGAGAGATAGGTTTAAATAACTTCATTTGTTTCAAGAGTAATATGTTTATTTGATTTTAATATCATCAACCACTACTGCAGTAGCAATACCCAAATCATGGTTTTTTTCCCCAAAAAATCATGTTCTTACACAAACAGTGAGATGCAGAAATGATTGGCTTGTCTCAATATAATCAGGTTTAGAAAGTATTCTTAAAAACTCTTCTTAGAATTATTAAAAATTGTATTCCTTTGTACTTTGAGAAGATTATGTTGAGAATCATTTCATCTAAATTCTTTTCTGGATTCTGGATGACATTTGGGGCCTTCATATATAAATCTTTAGAATGCATTAAAATTTAAAGGCACCAAGCAGAATTTTAGAATTTGAAAGAACCGAGAGATTTTCTAGTCTCAATTTATCAAGCTTTATTTAGGGAAGTAACAAGTTTTCCTTACCGAGATGTGGCTGTAACTTGGGAGAGGTGGTTCGGTTCCCCTTAGCAGCATCATGGTAGAGACTAGGCTGGAACAAAGTTTTCTACTTCCAGACTCTGGTCCCTCCCATCTCCAGGGCCAGTCTTGCTGCCACAACCTTCCATCTGATCTCTTGGCAGCACTCCCGTTCTTTCCTCCCTCTGTGAATCCTGTACTATGCCACCAGGCAGCTCTTCCTTCTGTTCATTCTCATCAAGCCGTTCCCCAGTTCAGAACCTAAAAGGACTGTAAAACTGTAGAATTACAAACTGTCTGTATAATGGCGTCCAAATTGGTTATTAGGGCCCTCCCTAGATTCAGATTCTGCCTGCACAACTTACTCACTAAGTGACCTGGAGCAAATTCTTTGAGCCTCAGTTTTCTCATCCGTAGAATGGAGGTAATAGGTATAGCACACGGTGATATGAGGGTTGCATGAGGTGATGCGATGGTGGTATACAGCTCAGTGCATGATCCTGGCAAAATCATACTCCGGGTGTGCTTTCCCTAGCGCAATCAAGCCATGCTCATTCTCATTCCTGGGTTCTAAAATAAATACAAATCAATGCATCTGAAAATGTGACCGATCACAAATAGTAACCTAAAACATCAAAAATTTAGTGAAAAGTTGTGACCCTCACAATGCCAAGTCTGGATGGAACACACATTCTTCTATTACTTTGCATTGTATGATTGGTTGAGCTCAGGGACTCTTGAACACCCTGCCCCAAAGCTTTATAAGTTGAAATACCTTGTGGGCACTATCCATCTTTGCTGCTTACCTATCGACTCTGCTTTAAAAAGCCCTCACTCCTGGGGCACCTGGGTGGCTCAGTCAGTTAGCCGTCCAACTCTTGATTTCAGCTCGGGTCTTGATCTCAGGATCGTGAGTTCAAGCCCCACAGTGGGTTCCACGCTGGGTATGGAGCCTACTTAAAAATAAGTAAATAAATAATAACAAAAAGCTCTAATTCTGCTGTTAATTCGTATTTCCAAGTGTTTATGGTTAGACCAGCTTATTTCTCAGCATCTGCAAAACCAGTGGATGCTTTAAAAAGTCAGCTTTTTTTTTTAATGGACATGTAGCCTTCCAATGTCTCTGATTTTAGATAAATGACTCAGATGACTTCACCTACTATGCACAATTACCCAAGTAGAAGGTAAAGCTGCAACTTTTAATAACCTGCCCTCAGAACCATCCCACCAAATGGACCCCATTCTTAAGTGAGAAGCCAGTAGAGGGGTCATTCACCCCTATCCGAACACCAATGCCTTTGCCTTATTCTCTGCTCCAGGGCACTTTGTAGTCTTATGAAAGCAAAAGGAACACTATTGTCCTTAAATCTCCAGCTTTGAGAGGGTCAACATGTAATCATTACAGGAGAGGCAAAATTTTACCTCTAACCTCTTAGGGTTTTCGACTGGGCCTGAGAATTAGGTTGATATGACAGATTAGCCGAGAAAGGCATATGAATTTATTTAAGTTTTATGTGACCCAGGAGCCCTCCTGAGGAAATGAAGACCGAAAGAAGTGGCAGAACCTAAATGCTTTTATACTACGTTGAAAAAGAAAGGCAGTTGCAGAAAAGTTAATAAAATATATGGGGAGGCAAAAGGAAGAGAGGAATTCTTTTGACAAAGTCGGCTTGTATGGAATTCTCTCAGCCTCAGCTTCTGAGAGATGATAAAAATGGTACTTAACCTCCTGGTATGGAGAGGATATCTTCCATGTGGGGGTTTCATCTCCTGCTTTTAGGAAGAAAAGGGGACAGGGTCAGAGCATCCTTCTTATACCTGACGTTTTTGTAAGTGCTTTTAGCTCAAAATAGTCCTTATGCCCAAGTGGCATATTTTGGGGTGGCATATGCTGCTGCCCTTCATCATTAACAGCAAAAACCTTTGTGGTGCCATTTACAGAATGGCCCTTCTTTATCCCCACCCAACCCTCACTCCCGCACACTATGTTGGATTGTGATGTAATGGCCTCCCCCCACTCTGTGTCCCTTGCTCCTTACAGTAACTAAGAGCCCTTTCTGTGTGGCACCACAAGCTCAGCTTTCCACAAAAACTTCTTACTGTAACCCTCATTGTCCAGATGAGGAAATGAGGCTGCAAGAGGTTGGACTTGCTCAAGGACCCATAGCTGCTAGGAAGCACTAGACCCAGTACCAAAATCCCAAGTCATGTGAGCTCTCTTGAATGGGGGTCATTCTACAAGATAACTAATCTTCAAAGAGTCACTTTCAGGGGTGCCCGGATGGCTCAGTTTGTTAAGCGTCTGCCTTGGGCTCAGGTCATGATCCCAGAGTCCTGGGATGGAGTCCCACGTTGGGCTCCCTGCTCAGCGGGGAGACTGCTTCTCCCTCTCCCTCTGCTGCTCCCTGTTCTTGTGCGCATGCTCTGTCTCTCTCTCTCTCTCTCTGTCAAATAAATAAATCTTTAAGAAAAAGTCACTTTCATACCCTGAAATATTTAGGTAGGAGATGATACAATGTCTGATATTTGCTTCAAAACAATCAAGGGCAGGGGCAAGTGGATTGAGGATGTAGATGAAGCAAGATTAGCTGTGAGTTGATAATTGTTGAAGCTGAGTGATGGGAGTTCCTGATATTAATCTCTCCCTCTTTGATTTATTTGAAATTGTCCATAATACAAAAATAAAAATTTTAAACTTTGAGCTTCATTTAAGCTTATTTTTTTTAAGATTTATTTATTTATTTGACAGAGAGAGCGAGAGAGGGAACACAAGCAGGGGGAGTGGGAGAGGGAGAAGCAGGTTTCCCGCCAAGCAGGGAGCCCAATGCGGGGCTCGATCGCAGGACCCTGGGATCATGACCTGAGCCGAAGGCAGATGCTTAACCAACTGAGCCACCCATGCACCCCTAAGCTTATTTTTGAATGTTGACAATTACTCCTTCAGACCAGACCAGAATGCACTTTTTCCCAATGCCTGTCATAAAGAGGCCCTCTCGTTTCTACAGAGTATAAAAAAGCTCAGCACGCATTTGACCATGTCTATTAAAATTTTAAATGCACACACCTAGTGGTCCCGCAATTTTAACAACAGGAATTTATCCTACAAATAAATTTACATATATCATAAGTATGTACATTTAAGGATTATTGCATCGTTTTCAATAGCAAAAGTCTAGAAATTATCTAAATGTCCATAATTAAGGAACTGGTTATTTAAATAATACAGCATATACAGGTTCATATAGAACCATTTCTAAGTCAGGGTACCTGGCTGGCTCAGTCGGTAGAGCATGCAACTCTTGGTCTCAGGATTGTAAGTTTGAACCCCACGTTGGGTGTAGAGCTTACTTAAAAATAAAAATCTTTAAAAAAAGTTACTAAGTCAAATTGCTAAACAAAGTCTAGGTCCTGCACTATGGGTTAAATTATTGCTTCTTTATACGTAAGATACGTGGATGTAAATACAGATAGATGATAAGGCTTCTGAAAAGATACATAAAATACAGTTATGGGTGATTCTTTCCTGCTCAAGGAACTGGGAAGGTTAGAGTAAATATGAGACATATTTGTTATTGATTATAACATTTTGTCTTTTTTTTTTTAACTGAGTTCAAAGATTATGTTTATAGTTTTAAAAAAATTGTTAAAAAAAATCTCAGCACATAGCCTCCTACAAATTCTCTTTTCCCTCAGGCCAATTCTTGCTGTGTCCTGCCTCCTCTGCTCAGTTACATCTGGGGCCATGCACCTGCTGCTCCCTCTGCCTGGAACACTCTGACCCAGAGCATTATGTGGCTGACTCGTTGTTTCTCAAGTCTCAGTTCAAAGGTCACTTCCTTGGAGAGGCCTTCCCTGACCACCCATGCTAGCATATCAACCTACTTTTTTATTCCCTAATCACTATAAAAAAAAAATCATCTTGTTCATCCACCTGTTACTTGTTTATCATCTGTCTCCACCACCAGACTCTGCTCATTCCCTCTGAGAATGGGAACCCTGGGACTGGTTCACAGCAATGTCCCCAGCATCTAGAACAGTACCAGCCTCCTTGTTGAAGCTCAATAACTATTTATTGAGTGAGGGAATTAATGACTATTACTGTCAGTTACAATAGTGTTCTAAATAGAGCACTAAACTGGCAGTATCCGTGTATAGGTAATAGTGAAGTTGGAAATGACCAACTTGAAAAACCCAGGCTCTTTCTGAAAAACCACTTCAATTTTGTTAAATGGTTGGCATATTGGCAGAGAAGATCTTGGCCCGGTTTTCCCTGGACCTATAGTGTATGCCAGCTTCCTAGCATTTAAAAGCACTGCAGAAGGGCGCCTGGGTGGCTCAGTTGGTTGGGCGACTGCCTTCGGCTCAGGTCATGATCCTGGAGTCCCGGGATCGAGTCCTGCATCGGGCTCGCTGCTCGGCGAGGAGCCTGCTTCTCCCTCTGACCCTCCCCCCTCTCATGTGCTCTCTCTCTCTGTCTCTGTCTCTCTCTCTCATATTCTCACTCTCTCAAAATAAATCTTTAAAAAAAAAACAAAACAAAACACTGCAGAAGCCCTACTCATTTAGCAGGCCCCAACCCTGGGTCAGGCCCCAGCCCTGGAGTCCTTCCCTAGCAGGTACTTTCATTAGAAAAAATCTTGGAGTCAGCTCTTCTTGTGTCCAGATGCCATCATCCACTGGTACCTGTCGCTAGAGGAAGGAGATATTGTGGAATCAGACCAGAGGCTTCAAGAAAAAAAAAAAAGGCCACGATTGAATTAAACACTTCAAAATTGTTACCAAAAAAATAAAACTGTCCAGAAAGGATTGGATGTGGATCCAGGAGGTTCTGTGTCTTGGCTCAGGGAACTATAGAAAATATGGAAAGAGGGTGCCTGGGTGGCTCAGATGGTTAAGCGTCTGCCTTCAGCTCGGGTCACGATCCCGGGGTCCTGGGATCGAGTCCCGCATCGGGCTCCCTGCTCCTTGGGAGCCTGCTTCTCCCTCTGCCTCTCTGTCTCTCATGAATAAATAAATAAAATCTTTAAAAAAAAAAAAAAGAAAATATGGAAAGAAATGTAAAAGGCTATTGCCCTGATGGTAGACTGACATTTCAGAAACCCCACTGCCTGATTGGATGGTCCAGATCAGCAAGAGAAGCTTTCCAGCAAAGCAGGCTTTGAGCCCAGACAGGAAGGAAGTGGGAGAGCCAAGCAGAGAAAGAGGGATTCCCCCATTCTGCCCCTTACCACATCACAGGGCATATTCATACAGCCCAAGAAAGGATTCTACACACAAGAAAAATCAAAGACGTTTTCAAAATGAATGAAAATTCCCCGCTATGTTCTATCCATTCTGCAAAGAAGAGGTCTGCCTTTATGAACATTAATGAACCAAAATTAACTAGTTTAGGAATCTACTTTGAAAAACACCTGCTGTTCTTACCCTTCTGTCCTTGTAACAATCTTATTTCCCTGAACCACAATCCCAGCCCTCCCCCCCCCCCTTATGCCCAGTGCTATTATTTCTGCCTCAGAGGAAAGATTGGGGCTGGGGTTGACTGAAACGAAGCGTATGGTATTCCTGGAAATGATCTTCTCATTGTAGATGCAACCAAAATAGCATTCGCTCCACGCTTAATAATTGATACACTCTTCAACAGCAATTGCATTTTTCTCTAAGGTACAGTATTTAAAATACGGACTATTTTTCTCCAGTTCTTTCTTGGAGATAAAATCATCCAATTCTGCTTTGTGTGATCCCATATCGTTCTATGGCAAAACCCCAACCTCGTTTATCCCTGAGGCACATGTTCTCACAAGTGAGTAAAAAGTGTGCTTTTAGTGGAAAGCCGCAAAATACAGCAATCTGGAAGATTCACAGTTTTTAAAGGAGGTTTAGAGCAGATGCAATTAGGTTGGTATAAGCCTGTCCAAGGCCTGGGTCAGAGAACAGAGGCTATGGCTCAGCAAGAAATGCTAAAATGAATGACCAGCTATAACGCCACGTGGCCAAGTGACATCAGATCCTATCTTCAGATAGGCTCTTCCTATGCCTGCAAGGGAACTTGCCCTCTGCTTAACATTTGCTAGTACTTCCAGTCTTCCAAGGAGGATTTTTCCTTTCCAGAGGAAAGTAATCACAAATAAAAATCTATGTAGCAAAGGAATACTGAGAAGCTTATTATACCCTTACACTAGTTTCTATTGTGATGGATGAAACTGCAGGAACAATTAGAGTAAATGTAAGTGTAAATCTCCAAAGAAAGAAGAAAATAGGCTTACCAAGTTTCCTTTGACGATGCCAAGGCATTCTCTTCTCTAGATGTAATGTGTATTTAACTTAGTGTCAAGGGATTAGCAAAACGCTCAGTGACTGTACCAGTGGTCTATCTCAACAGCGACAGATACTTACAGAAAGGGAGAAAATGCAAGTTTAACTTCCATTGAATCAGCATTAGTCAGGACTTTCAATTTCTAGTTCACTGTGATTTCTCCCTAGTAACCAAGTCAAGAGTGATATTTATATACTATATAGATTAAATATTGCTGAGACATCCCCTTACTTCTAGGACCCTCAAGGAAACCAGTTTGAATAGTGCCACTTAATTCTCCCAAACTGTGAAAATGCAAGGTATACAAGTAACATTGTCACTTCATTTGATTTAGTCACCACGGGATCCCCTAGAGGAATGTTCACTCTGCCCTCACTTCTAACCTGCTAAATAATCAACTAGGCACATAGGAGAGACTGGCGACTCCAGTTACCCCCCTCAGGGAGCACCCCATTTTATCTCTGCCTTAGCAAGTACCTTGGTAGATGTTTAAGGTATTTTTTAGATGTTAAAGTGTAGTGATTTATATGGCAAAAACCAATTCAGGTCAGAGGGATTTTAAGGACAAAATGAGAACTACTTGGAACACCAGGTCCCTGTACAGAATTTGACTGAGAAAGGATTTTGCAGTCACTGAGCTTCAGTCGGTCAATCTTCTTGGTTTAATAGGCATCCTTAGAACTGAACATTTCAGAGGCTAAGAAAAGAACCACTAGGAGGCCTAGAAGGGAAAGAGCAGTGACCACAACACTGGAAAAGCTATGGGCTCTAAGTTAAGGAGACAGTGGCCTCCAGAGACCACCTAGTCAAAGGTAACACTGCACCTAAAGCTGTCAAGGGACCTAACTCCATGAAAGAGGATAACCAGACTTATCAGGATCCTCAGGAATATTCTTTGGATAGAGAAAAGAGTAGAACTTCCAGGGCAAAGAAATAGGGACCACCCCCCCAAAAAGGAAAAGTTGAAAAGGGGGGACATTTGGAAAGTTAGGCCTAGCTAACTTGAAGCCCAGACCATGAGTGCTGGAATCAGTAAGCTGGGAATCAGGAAGAATCTGAGAGGGCCAGAGAAGTGCCAGGACAGCCAGGCTTCCCAGGCTGGTCTGAGAGGCAAATGGGAGCTCATTCCCAGGAAGGCCAGGGAAAGAGCTCAGACTCCCATCAGACCAGCAATGCTGGCCTCCTCCCCACCCCTCAGGGTGATTGATAGAAGTGAGGGTTTGAAGAATCCCAGATCTGTAATAATGAAAGTTGGGCAAATCATGGTTATCTTCAGGACAAGAAAATTGTGCTGTTAGCTCACCATTTTTATGCTGTTTGTAAAAAATCTATACTTTCACATTTTCATTTATATATGCGTGTGTGTGTTTATTTTGAAAGCTCTTTCTGAAAAAGTTTGGTTTGTGTTTGTTAAACTGAAGGAAAAGGGATTTTGGGCCATATTTGGGTTTCAGGGCAGTAGCCACAGAGATAAATTATTAAAAAAAAACCAACACCATAAATATTGCTCCCTCTTTCTTTGATCCAGGCTTTTTATTTTTTTTAAAGATTGTATTTATTTATTTGATAGAGAGAGACACAGCAAGAGAGCGAACAAAGGCAGGGGGAGTGGGAGAGGGAGAAGCAGACTCCCCGCCGAGCAGGGAGCCCGATGTGGGGCTCGATCCCAGGACCCTGGGATCATGACCTGAGCTGAAGGCAGATGCTTAACGGCTGAGCCACCCGGGCACCTCCAGGCTTTTTATTAAGCTCAAAAAATGGACATGTGTTCATGAAACTCAAGCCTTTTCAGGTTTAGGGTCCCAAATCAACCTAGCTCCCTGGATGTCCAGCTGACTTCCTCTCTCCTTCCCCAACAGTGGTTTTACAGAATTCTAATTTTTACAGGCTTTCAAACTCAAGGCAAAGATTATAGTTTTATTTTGCAAAATGGCAATCAATACCCTTACATTAGGAAGGAAGGAAATGGCTGCAGGACCTTAAGTCTAGACTTGAAACAGTAAATGTGACTGAGGAATCTAGCGGTGACAACCCATGGACATCAGTCCAAACAGCCATTTAAGCACCTTTAAATGTAGAGAGAAAGCAGAAGAGAGAATGCATATCAAAGTCTACAAAGAAATTAGGAAGCCATAATGGAAACCAAAGTAGGCCTTTGCAAAGTATACCACACTTTATCTTAGGTGAGGAAATAATAAAAGTTGAAGATACAGTTGAGTTGAGCACACCCAGTGCCCAGATCTTGGTTTCTTTTCTTTCTTTTTTTTTTTTAATTTAAAGATTTTATTGGGCGCCTGGGTGGCGCAGTTGGTTAAGCGACTGCCTTCGGCTCAGGTCATGATCCTGGAGTCCTGGGATCGAGTCCCACATCAGGCTCCCTGCTCAGCAGGGAGTCTGCTTCTCCCTCTGACCCTCTTCCCTCTCGTGCTATCTCTCATTCTCTTTCTCTCAAATAAATAAATAAAATCTTTAAAAAAAATAAAGATTTTATTTATTTGTCAGAGAGAGAGAGAGCACAAACAAGGGGAGCAGCAGGCAGATAGAGAAGCAGGCTCCCTGCTGAGCAGGGAGCCCGATGTGGGGCTCCATCCCAGGACCCTGGGATCACAACCCAAGCCGAAGGCAGATGCCTAACCAACTGAGCCACCCAGACGTCCCCAGATCTTGTTTTCTAATACCATTCTCCAGTAAAAGGAACCAAGTCTCCTTGGAGGAATGTCTGAGTCTAGGACCAGGCAAGAAATATACACAATGAACTTGGAGTATCTTGTAGTGTCAGAAAGTCAGCAAGTGCTAATAAAACCAAACCACCGCCATGATGTCAGTATGTCAAAGCGACAGAAAAGTCACCTAAAAGGGTTTCCAGTGGTGAAAACTGGAACAATTTGAGCAAAATGGTCAACCTCACCAATGATACCGTGTTAATAGTAAGCACCTTCTGATATGAGGTGATGAGAATGGCACTTTACCTCTCTGGTCTTTTTCCCCCAAATCTTCCCCAACCTGACTCTTCTTCTGCCTGGACTTTCTACTCTAACATCCCAGCTTCTTAGCTCTGGCCTCAAGTCCGTGACTTTGATAAACATCTTACTCCTCTGTCCTGGCATCTCCTAGAACTGACAAACCCCTTACTGGCATTGTATCTCTGAGAGTTGACCCCCAGTGGTTTCTTGGATAATCACTTCGCCTTGCATATGGACTGGACCAAGTCAGTCACTTCTAACAAATAAAACACAGCAAAAGTGATACGATACCATTTTCAAGATTAGGCTACAAAAAGCCTGCAGCTTCCATCTTGGGCATTCTCTCTAGCTCTCTTGTTTGCTCACTCTGAGGGAAGCCAGCTGCCATGTTGTGAGCTGCTCTACAGAGAGGCGCATATGGCAAGGAGATGATGTCTGTGACCAACAAATAGAGAGGACCCAGGCCTGCCCACAGCCACATGAGTGAACTTGGAGGCAGATCCTACCCCTGAGCCTTGGGATGACTGCAACCCCAGCTGGCAAACTGACTGCAGCCTTGTGAGAGATCCTGAACCAGAGATACCCAGCAAAGCTTTGCCCAGATTCCTGATGACAGAAACTGAGATAATAAATGCTCTTTTATCTTGCTAAGTTTTAGGGTAATCTGTTACACAGCAATCAAAAACCAATAAACCTAAACCCTTGTACCACCTTCGTGGGTAACTCAAACTGGGTGAACCCAGTGTCCCACTTGGAAACCAGGTATCATGCAGGGCGATGAATGAGAGTTCAAAAGGAATGAATGGCGCTCAAGAGTAGGCAGAACCCTCTCCTCATTAATTCAAGCCAGTTTGGGAGTCCCTTTGTCAGACTGGCTAATCTAGGCTGGCTAGTTGCCAGATAATTGTATCTGATTCCTTCTAAGGCAGCTGAGTCAAGCTGTCCAAGTTCTCATGCAAATAATTTCCTAATCTTTCCAGCTGTGTGATAGAAGCTGACTGAGCAGTCTTCCTAATTTTAGACCCGAATGGGGAGACAGAGAGACAGTTAACAACCATCCTCCCTTCCTCACTTCAACATGCGAGAGGATCATGAGGGGTTACTCACTGCAGAATGTAAGGTATCTGTGTCTCCAGTTTGTGTCAAGAGTATAGTCAGAGTGCAGTGACGTCTCCAGGAAGGTTGGGACAGGTGAGCTGTGGCTCTTGCTATGGGGTTTGCTCTGGAATAATGTTGTTCTTTCCACCCACTTTCAGGTGGCCAGCCTCTCTGGAATAGGACATCTAGGCAAACTGCTTAGCAGAACTGGTTCAGGCAAGGGCAAGAAGCCAAGGTGTGGTCTTAGTGGTGGAATAAAGATTGGACTGAGCTGCTCCTCATCTCTTGGGTCCAAGCACAGGCAGGGGAAGGCAGAAGATCCAGGTTCTCCAGAAGCACAGAGACCCACGCTCATGGTGGGGGTTCATCAGACCTTCAAGGTAACTGCCAGGGTCTCCTAGGAAGTTTGTAAAGCATGAAAATAACAAGCTGGGACCTTGCCAAGATTACCACTGCCTAGCGTGTGTTCCGAGCTATACACATTTTCAAAACCACCTCCAAGGCTCAGCTACTTTGAATAGCCTGTCCTATTCCATGGCGGCTACATCTGCCCTGCTGGGTTCCAGCACCTAACAAACTAAAGCTTGTAAGACTTCCTGAACGAGGGTGTGGTCAGGCATTTGGATAAGTCATGGGACAATTTTCCCTTCTCTAGAAATGTCCAAACACTGGGCTGGCCCCCCGGGGGTCTTGTCTGTGTTTTTCCTCCCTATTCCTGGCTGGGGCTGACTGATAGGAGATGACAGCTGGCCCAGCCTGGGACAGTCACATTCTCTTGCCTGTCGATCTGGAGTTTCAATGAATCAATAACAACCAAGGCTGAGGGTCTTGGGAGCTGAATCCAGAGTATTGCCCTACAGAAAATGTCCATGAACCAGCTGCTGGGTTCCCTGCAGCTGTGCTAGTTCCCGTTTTTCCCGAGACTTCCTACTTAGCTCCTTTTTGTAAATTCTAGGAGTCACCCAGAGAAGCTTCCTGCTAAGCTCTCAATAATATTTTCTTGCAACTAAAAGAAACATAACTAACACAAACTTCAACGAGTATTTATTGGCAGCATTTAGGTATAGCTACTGTGCTAGGTTCTGGGGATTTAAGATGCAAAGATGAAATTTTTTTTAAGATTTTATTTTTATGTAATCCCTACACCCAACATGGGGCTTGAACTCACAACCCTGAAATCGAGTCGCATGCTGTACCAACAGAGCCAGCCAGGTGCCCCCACAAAGACGAATTTTTAGGCAATCTTTATCCTAAAAGGATTCATAGTTCAATCTATATTCCTTGAACTTGGCCTCAAATTTCTAAATGTGGGCTGACACAGGGTCTCTTCCTACCTCCCTACTGCTGGAATCTGGACAAGGTGATGGCCCAGCTTCAGCCAGGGAGAGAAGGCCATAGGAGACAAAGGAGCCATAAGAAGAATGAACCTAGCCCCTAAATAACCTCAAGAAGCAACGTTACCTATTGGCCTAGACACTCATCTCAGATGTTATGCAAAAGAGAAATCAGCTTCTTTATTCTTTAAATCACTGGATTTGGGGATTCTCTTTGGAACAGTAACTCAGAAACCCCCTCTCCCCACAACGAATACAATCACCTCTCCAGAAACAGAGAGGTGTTCTGGCCTGAGGTGGCCCTCCCAGAGTATATCTTTAGCCAGGATGTGCTGACTCTAACAAAGGTGACCATGGTCCTAGACTTGAAACTCTTCAAGCCATCAAAGACATAGAACAGTTCCTGGGGTTTGTGGGTCATTCCTATAGTCTCATTCCGCTTTCCCTACAAGTCCCCTTTGGTTGGCCTCCTGAAAAAAAAGCTTTATATACACCTGAAATGGTTGCAGCCGTTGTTGTGGAAAGTTTACACATACCCTGATCTAGATTTAAGCTAGAGATGGCTGTCTCCAGTCTTTGGGTGGTGCTAGCTTGTCTCAGAATACGGAAGCACTAGGCCCTAAACACTTGTATTTTGTTGGGGAGGAGGGGTGCCTGGGTGACTCAGTCAGTGAAGCCTCTGACTCTTGATTTCGGCTCAGGTCATGATCTCAGGGTCATGAGATCAAGCCCCTCATCAGGTTCCACGCTAAGCACAGAGTCTGCTTGTCCTTCACCCTCTCCTCTGCTCCCTCTTTCTCTTCCTCTCAAATAAATAAGTAAATAAACAAATAAAATCTTTAAAAAACAAAACAACTTGTATTTGGGCATTGGTGAAAGACAGAAATAAAATTTAAAATAAATTTTTTAAAAATTAAAAAAAAAAAGGGCACCTGTCATAAGGCCACCTTCCAGGCCTGAAGGCCAACTTGGGGAGAACCAATGCTATATGACATCATACTGAGTAACCAAAGCCTGAAGCACCTGTAGGTCTCTTGAGGGTGAAGCATCATGGCTTCATCTAGTCCTGTTACTAATGCACTTCAATTTCAACCTCTCTTTTGCCACAGAGAAAGAACTGCCCTGTCACGGCTCTCCCAGGGAGCCAGAATACTCAGAGACTCCAATGCCACCTAAAGTCAATAGCCAGATAACCTCATCTAGACCTAGAAATCATTGCCCAGAACCAACACGAACACCAATCTGCTATCCAGGAGCTCTGTCACCCAGACAGTCCCAGAGAAAGGCAGGTGCAAGGGTGGCTGCCTGCCTCTGAAGCTGGTTGTTTGCCCTCTCCTTGGATTTTTCAAATACTCCCTAAGACACAGTTCTTGTTGAAGGTGAACCAACAGGCACCTGGTTATGCTAATTGTGGGGCCTTGCTAAAACTGCATTGATTAAATAAGTGATTGCAGGTGCCTGGATTAGAACAAAAAAATCTTGGGGCTCCTGGCTGGCTCAGTTGGTAGAGCATGTGACTCTTGATCTCCGGGTTGAGAGTTCAAGCTCCACATTGAGTATAGACCTTATTCAGGTGTTTAGACTAAGCTATCTATCTATCCTTATTTTTTTAAGATTTTTATTGATTTATTTGACAGAGAGAGACACAGCCAGAGAGGGAACACAAGCAGGGGGAGGGGGGAGGAGGGAGGGAGGGAGAAGCAGGCTTCCCGCCAAGCAGGGAGCCCGATGTGGGGCTCGATCCCAGGACCCTGGGATCATGACCTGAGCCAGAGGCAGACGTCCAATGACTGAGCCACCCAGGTGCTTACTTTAAAAAAAAAAATTCTTGGGTGAGGCCACAATTCGTGGCTCTGCCTGTGTCCTGCACTTCCCTAGGCCTCCAGGGTCCTGCCAAGATGATTAATGCCTTCTTGGAACTTCTCTTGGCCCTGCCAACACTCACTGTGCTCTGCCATGTGAACCCAGACAAATGACAGACACCCTGAGGGCAGCTGACTCACCCTTGTCCCTGGACCCCTTGGAAGATGGTCTGTGTTTCTGAACTCCCCCTAGGTCTGGACCATGATTTATTTTGTTATTCTTCCATTCAACATTTACTGAGAAATTCCTATGTGGTAGGCATTGTTCTAATATCTGAGAGTATAGCAGTGAACAAAACGAAGTCTCTGTGCTTTGGGAGCTTACATTTTAATGGGGAAATGGAAATGATACATAAAAAGTAAATATAGAGGTGCCTGACTGATTCAGTCGGTAGAGCATGCCACTCTTGATCTCAGGGTTGTGAGTTCAAGCCCCACATTGGGCATGCAGCCTACTTAAAAAACAAAAAAAAAAGTAAATATAAACATTCTATACCTGACCAGTACTCCTCAAAACTGTGAAATAAAGTTTAGTGATATATATATGTATTTTTTTTTAAGTAGGTATATAATAGGGACGCCTAGTAAGCATCTGCCTTCTGCTCAGGTTACGATCCCAGGGTCCAGCAGGGAGTCTGCTTCTCCCTCTCCCTCTGCCCTCCCCCCCCCATTCGTGCTCTCTCTCTCTCTCTCTTTCTCTCTGAGGTAAATAAATAAGTAAATAGGGCGCCTGGGTGGCTCAGTTGGTTAAGCGACTGCCTTTGGCTCAGGTCATGATCCTGGAGTCCCGGGATCGAGTCCCGCATCGGGCTCCCTGCTCGGCGGGGAGTCTGCTTCTCCCTCTGACGCTCTTCCCTCTCGTGCTCTCTGGCTCTCATTCTCTCTCTCTCAAATAAATAAATAAAATCTTAAAAGTAAATAAATAAATAAGTAAATAAACAAACAAATAAACTTTAAGAAAAGTTAAAAAATGGACCGCCTGGGTGGCTCAGTCTGTTGGGTGTCTGCCTTCGCCTCAGGTCATGATCCTAGGGTCCTGGGATTGAGCCCCGCATCAGGGTCCCTGCTCAACGGGATCCTGCTTCTCCCTCCACCTGCCGCTCCCCCTGCTTGTGCTCTCTCTGACAAAATAAATAAATACTTTTAAAAGTTAAAAAAAAAGTAGGTATAATATATGTTGGGTGCTGAAGAATGCTATGAAGAGAAAGTAGGGTTGGAGTGGGTGGTCAAGGAAGCCCTCTGCATTCAACAGAGACCTCAGTGAAGGAAAGGGGTTAGGTGTGAGGGTTTTGGAGACAAGGAAAAGAGGAGTGCAAAGGCCCTGAGGCAGCAACATGCTGAGTGTGTTGGAGGAACACTGAGGAGGCCTGAGTGTCTTTGTCACCTGTAAGACATTCCATTTCCTCCCTCCCTTCTTCTCTCTCTCCCTCCCTTTCTTCCTTCTCTTTTTTACTGAAAAAGTATGTTGAATGTTCTGTTTAGAAGAACAGCTGGATGTGGTCCTGAGAATATGGTCATATGCAGCTATGAGCCCCTTAAGGCGTAAGTCCTCTTGACCTCCATGGTGTTACAAATAGACAAAGATAATACACGCTTGAAGAGCCCAGGGAAGCCATGTTGACTCAAGCTTCAGTATTCTTACATATTTCAAACCATTTTTTTTTTAAGAGACAGCAGGAGGAGGAGGGGGAGGAGCAGAGGGAGAGAGAGAGAAAATCTTAAGCAGGCTCCACACCCAGCACAGAGCCCAACACAGGGCTTGATCTCACAACCCTGAGATCATAACCTGAGCTAAAGTCAAAAGAGTCAGACGCTCTTTTATTTATTTATTTGACAGAGACACAGCGAGAGAGAGAACACAAGCAGGGGGAGTGGGAGAGGGAGAAGCAGGCCTCCCGCGGAGGAGGGAGCCCGATGCGGGGCTCGATCCCAGGACCCCGGGATCACGACCTGAGCCAAAGGCAGATGCTTAACGACTGAGCCACCCAGGCGCCCCAAAAGAGTCAGACGCTTAACCAACTGAGCCAGCCAGGGCCCTCCCCAATTTTTCTTTTTCATAAAAAAAAAAAATCTATATACTATTTCTTAATAAATAAAAATGTCAGAATTCTGTAGAGTCCCAAGACTTCCTCTTCTTTGCTTGTTAGGGCACATTCTCAGCTGGAATTCATTATGCCCCGGTCTCATCACTACATGATAAAGATTCATTCTTCCTTGACCTCATGATTTTCCAGGCAGCACATATCTTTGTACTAAGCCAAGGAAATGACCTATTTCTCTTGTAAAAGGAGCTTAGCTTTATGAGATAGACCTGGTTATTTGAATCTTGGTTTACCAGTGACTAGCTGTGTGATCTTAGGAAAATCACCTACCCTCTCTGAGCATCAGTTTTTTTTTATCATCTGTCATTTTCAGGTTTCTGGTTTTTTCTTTTTAACTAGTGGAGTCATCTAAAAAATGAATTACTAGGCAAAATCTTAACGTATGAATAGATAAAAGAGGCCCTGCTCAGGTTGAGGGGGGCTTGAGGAGTATAGAGTTCCATCCACTAGGCATCCCCGCTGCCCCCCTTACATCCTAGTCCAGACAGCCCTCAGATGATCTCCGTAAACTAGGAGCTTCAGAGAGGGCTGTTTGAAAATCAGAGCTCTATCCACAGGAACTGGTACAACTGTACCAGCCCCAAGCCTCGATCCCTCCTGCTCCAGGTCCTTGTCTGTCCTTAGGTGCCAAGAGCCATATGATGACCTCATACACTCTTTGGGCAACTGAGAGCCAAGAGGGAAAGCTCTTCTGCACCTGATCTTACCCTGTGCTCCGGTTTTTATTTCCAAACTGAGGACTTGCCAGTTTCCCAAGTGATTAACATCAAGAGTAACCTCACTCATCAAGTGATTCTGCCTCCAACGCTTTGTTTCCTTTGCAAGATCTTAACTCTTGGCATTTGGGTAGCAGTGGTGTGAGACTGCCAGTGTGAGGGATCAGCCATGTATCTGAGAAGCACTGGAGGAACTTTGCACATCTGAACTTCCCTTTCAGACATCTGGGGGTTGTCAAGGCTAGGCACAGAATAGAGATGGGGCTGGACCATGATTATATGGACCAAGATGTGAAGAAGATCTAAAAGATCCAAGAGCACTCCAAAAAAAATGCATCAGTCCAGGGGCGCCTGGGGGACTCAGTCGTTGAGCATCTGCCTTCGGCTCAGGTCATGGTCCCAGGGTCCTGGGATCGAGCCCCACATCGGGCTCCCTGCTCAGTGGGAAGCCTGCTTCTCCCTCTCCCACTCCCCCTGCTTGTGTTCCCTCTCTCGCTGTGTCTCTCTCTGTCAAATAAATAAAATCTTTAAAAAAAAAAATTCATCAATCCAAAAGAGTCAGGCAGAGAGGCAAAAACCTCATGATGAGATTACAACCAGAGGCAGATTACAACCAGCAATTCCTATCCAATTGCTCTGTCCAATATGGTAGTCACTAGCCGTATGGAACACTTAAATATAGCCAGCCCAAACTGAGATGCACTGTAAATATAAAATATACACTGGATTTCAAAGACTTGGAACAAAAAAAGACTGTAAAATATCTTTTTATAAAAATCTTTTTTTTTTTTTAAGTAAACTCTTTGCCCGATGTGGGGCTCAAATTCATATGCCCAAGATCAAGAGTCACATGCTGTAATGACTGAGCCATCCAGGTGACCCAAGTGTAAAGCATTTTATTAATAATTTTTATATTGATTACGTTTGATCGAATACAATTTATAATGATTCTGTTTATATTGGTTACATGGACTATGTTGAAAGTGATAATATTTTGTATACTTTGGGTTAAGTAAACTGTATTATAAAAATTAGCTTTACCAATCTCTTTTTACTTTTTTTAATGTGGCTACTAGAAAATTTTAAATTGCATATGGGGCTCACATTATTGGATTGTGGTAGTCTAGACTCTAGGCCCTAGATGGGGTGCCTGGGTGGCTCGGTCGTTAAGCGTCTGCCTTCGGCTCAGGTCACAATCCCAGGGTCCTGGGATCAAGCCCCACCTCAGGCTCCCTGCTCCACGGGAAGCCTGCTTCTCCCTCTCCCACTCCCCTTGCTTGTGTTCCCTCTCTTACTGTGTTTCTCTCTGTCAAATAAATAAAATCTTAAAAAAAAAAAAATAGACTCTAGGCCCTAGAGAGACCTCCTCAGGTGAGGAAACAAAGAAGCAGGGAACTTTCCATATGGAACCTGAAGACTTGTTCTCAATAAAGAGGCAACAGTTAAGAGTAACACCCTCTCAGCCTGCCTCCTCACAGAAGTAGCTCAGATAGAGTCACGCTACTTAGTTTGCTCGGTGGAAGTCCCTAACAAGTTTGGGAAGATTCCGAAGGTGGGGAGCAGATTCCCATGAGAAAGTACCCTTTACTCACAGTGGGCTAGAACTGGCCCCATCATTGACTCCTCCAATATACACCAGTGCCCACTCTCAAGTTACTTGATGGATGATTAGGTTCAGTTGCACGTAAGACAAAAAACCCAAATAACAGTAGTATAAATAAGACAGAACTTTCTTTCTTAAGGAAAAAAAAATTTTTTTTAAGTTTATTTAAGTAATCTCTACACACAACCTGGGGATTGAACTCACGACCCCAAGATCAAGAGTCCCATGCTCTCCTAACTGAGCCAAACAGGCACTGCAGAAAAAAAGATTTTTGGGGAGACATAAACTTCTGGCTTGTTTTGTTACTTTTGGGGGGACTTGGTCCGTTATAGGTAACTGAACCTAATGAGAAGTGTTGCATGGATTTCTAACAGCTCTCCTGGACCAGGAGGCCATGAGCTAATGAAGACAGAGCAGCAAGACAAGAAGGAACCCAGGTCCTGAATGACAATGGAGTTATCTCTGGTTTATTGTCACAGGGTTCCAGAAGGCTATTAGAATTCCAAGTTCCAGGCAGAAGAAAGGTGAAAACGGGAGGGAATAAGATCTTTTCTTTCTTTTTAGGGAGATTCCTCAAAAGTACCATACAATACTTCTACCTGCATTTCATTAGTCAGACTGTCATATGGTACACCAACTTCGGAAAGAGAATGGGAGGGGAGGCTGGGTGAGTCAGTCAGTTAAGCATCTGACTCCGTTCAGGTCTTGATCTTGGGGGTCGTGGATTTGCCCCGCACTGGGCTCCATGCTGGTTGTGGAGCTTACTTAAAAAAGAGAGAGAATGGGAAATGCCTTTGAGAAAGGTAACTTGCCTTGAATAAAATCAAGGTTCAGTCACTAAGAAGAGGAAAATGAATACTGGAGTAAGCAACACATTTGTACCCCTTGGGGACATGTTGATGAATTGCGTCATCCTGAAGAGATCCACAGAATGGTCCTGCAGCTTTCAGCATGGGCACATAGATAAAAGGCCGTAGAGCCCCAACCCTCCAAAGATCTTCCCCTCTGCCTCCCCAGAATGGAGAGGGCATACCAGCAAATCAAGTCTATGCAGCTAGGCCGAAGACCATCTGTCTCTAAGGCAATCCTGCCTCGTTGGCAATCGGATGATTCGTGTAGTGGTCCCTCTTGCCTCACATGTGAGCACAGCACAGGGATCCCACTCAGTGGCTTTATTGGCTCAGGTAACCAAACTGCAAGAAGGGCAGGGGCAGCGGGCCTCAGGGACGGCTGGAGTCAAGACACTCAAATGCCACCCTCTCTCTGCATCATCTGCATTTTTCCTTCCTGCAGCTGACTAACTGTTGCTGCTCAGCTGGGGATTTGTTGGCCCAATCAGCCTCAGAGCTCACATCTACCGCTGGAAAGGAGCTGCAACTTCCTTCCTCTCTCTGGCTGGCAATTTTAAAATGCCAGAGAAGGGGCGCCTGGGTGGCTCAGTTGTTAAGCGTCTGCCTTGAGCTCAGGTCATGATCCCAGAGTCCTGGGATCAGGCCCCGCATTGGGCTCCCTGCTCGGCGGGAGGCCTGCTTCTCCCTCTCCCACTCCTCCTGCTTGTGTTCCCTCTCCCACTCTGTCTCTGTCAAATAAATAAAATCTTAAAAAAAAAAAGTACCAGAGAAGGACTCAGGATGGTCCAGCGTGCATCACATGACCTGTCCAGTCAGTTACAGGGATCGAGTGGGGTGAAGGAGGAGAAAGGGTTCAACTGGGGATGGACAAAATAATGCCCATTACAGCCAATGGTGAGCATTACCATCGTAGAAACTTTTGCCGAAATGAGAAGTGAAAATGATGTAAGCAGAACAAGTATTTTCCCTTCATTGTGAAATCTCCCCTGCCCAGTTTGATGTGGGCCTTCTAGTTTTAGCCATTTGATAAATGCTACAAAGCACCCATTTTGTACTAAACTCCTGTACCCTTCAGTATCCTTTCTTCAGTCATTGTAACAGTTGATAAGTTTATAGTGTTCACTAAATCCATTTCAGTCCTCAGGATATACTTCAGCCTTTTGATAGGATTTAGGCATTTCCCAGTCTTCTCAGTAATACCTGTTCTAACGACTTCTCCCCTCCAGGCCCTTACCTGGATGGCTACTGTCGATTCCTCTGTGGTTGTAAATGACCCCAGCCTGCTCAGATTGGCTTAGGTAAAAAGGAAGACAGAAGCCATGAGTCCAAAAAACAGACCTTGGGAGGGAAATCTGGAAACAGAGGGCTATGAAGAGCCAGGGCAGCCATTTTCTCCATTTTGGGGGGTATGTTTTCTCTCTGTCTCTGTCTCTCTCTGGGGTTTTGTTGATGTTCCTGGCTTTATTCTGCTTTCTCTGCAGATGAGCTTCCTCTCTGCTCACAGAAGAGATAGCTGAACTCCCCCTGCCAAAATTCCAAAATGTGTGTGTGCTCCTAGATCAACTACACAGACTCACAAGTACCTGTCATACTCCCACATTCTTGAGTAATTGAGTCAGGGGTCTTTCCCTTCTTCCCCTGTCAATGACAAACATGGCCCTGGTCCCAGCTCTCTCTGCAGGGGGTGGGAGTGTGGGTGAATTCTTAGAAAATGTGGGTCATGGGCTTATGTTGTTAGAATTTTCTTGAGAACTTCCTGTTACAGATTCTCAAATGTGAAGAGAGTGATACTGAACACCAAAGATCACCCTGTCCATTTCTTGCCTGGCTACTTGTTAATAGCCAGTAGATGACAACCAACTGATATCTAACCTTGAGCAGCCCATCCTGTGATCAACATAATGGTTTGTGTAGGTCTCATGGACAGTAGAAGCCTCTAGTACCCCAGGTCCGGGTGATGATCACCACAGAAAACAGCTTGGTCATGTAATCATCAAGAGTTTTAATCCCAAAGAGAGTTATCCTCAAGTGAATTCTCAAGTGGATTAACTAATGTCACTTGATTTATGGATTTGTGACATTGTTTTTGTTGTTTTTTTTTAAGATTTTATTTATTTATTTGACAGAGACACAGCGAGAGAGGGAACACAAGCAGGGGGAGTGGGAGAGGGAGAAGCAGGCTTCCTGCTGAGCAGGGAGCCCGATGTGGGACTCGATCCCAGGACCCTGGGATCATGACCTGAGCCGAAGCCAGACGCTTAACAACTGAGACACCCAGGTGCCCATGGATTTGTGACATTGTAACAAGAAGAGACACATATGAAAAAATGCTAGATTCTTACCTCATTCTACAATATTCCCCTTAGTGATCCTCTCTACTTCTATAGTTTTAACCATGACCTCCATAGAAAAGACTCATAAATATTTATCACAGCTCTCCGCAACACTCACTATTTGCAACCAATGTAGATAGGGCCATAAATACTCCAAATTCATTATGACCAAAAAACCCCCATCTTCGCCTCCAAATTCATATTTACCGCACAACCAAATGAGCACTTAATGGCCTTTCCCTCTAACTATTGCCCAGCTTCTGTGCTCTCCTCTGGCCCATATCTCTAACTCCACAAATGCCCCCTTTGGTTAAGCACTGTTATGTTTTGTCTGGACAATTGCAGTGGCCTCCTCACTAACTTCCTTCCTTGTTCTCTGTCCTCCAGTTCATTTTCCATGCTAAAATCAGACTACCTCATTAAAAACAGAAACCCACTATTGCACTCTGCAGAAAAACTCCTACAGAGTAGGATCACCAACAGAGTAAAACCCAAAGTTTCTTAGCACTCAAGACTCTTATTTTCTAGTTTTTGCTTGTCCAGCTTCATCTCCCATTAGGCACCAGGCCTTACAACCTCATCTCCTTCCACGACATTAATGTCAATTTCTCACCCTTCCCAGTACAAGTATTTGCCGACCTAGCTGCCAGAATTTACATTCCAGAACAATGAACAGAAATGTAGTATGTAGTAATGGAGCTACGCGCACGAGCCAAGGGAGCCCAGAGGAGGATCCATCAGCCTGCGGCACTTGGGGAAGAGTCACTTCTAGCCCCAAGTAGGAATTGCCAGGTGGAGTCAAAGGGGTGAGGATCAGCAGATACAAAGGCTAGGAGATGGAAGGAACACGGCGGGGGCGGGGGCAGCTTTGATGGTGTTTCGGATCTCACTGTGAGGTAGCAGAGCTTGCAGAGTTGAGGGAGGGAGACCAGGGATTCGGGGTTGTTCCAGCCCAGCTTACGCTGCGGGGGTAGGCAGCGGAGCATGTTAGGGGAGTGGCTTCAAGAGATTTGCAGGACAAAGAGATCCCTCTGGAAGGTAGAAAGAACCTAAGAAAATGCCAGGCTTTGTCACTAATTCAGGAGAGAAATACTCTGGGGGACAACGTGGGCAATGAAGGCCCTGCTCCTGGGATGGAGGGGAGGGCGGGAGGTACCCAGACAATCGACGTGTTGCGAGTGCATAAAGGGGAGGTGGGGGCATGTGCACACAGGGGGGGATGTCAAGGAGGATTCTTATGTGTAAAATTTTAGAGCCTAATGCCTACCTCATTAGATAAAACACGTAAAGCTTTGTGTCTGGTGCCTGGCAGGTTTTTCAGAGGGTTTAAAGTTTACAAACCATTTTCAATAGATTGCATGTGATCCTCAGAAGTTTGGGACACAAGAGCAGATAGTTTACAGATGTGAAGATGGAAGCCCTGGGGTTTCAGCTCCCCAAGTCAGCGAGGGGGTGGAGCTGAGATTCCAGATCAGGCCTTGGGACCTGAGACCTCGTGTCTTCACTGTCTCACGGCAGGTGGGAGGACTTCCAACCAAAAATTCTGGTTATCGAAATTCTTTTAAGCAGTGTCTGGACCTTGCCTCCCCAGAAAAATTCCAAGAAATGAGAGGAAGGGCTGAGTATCCTGCTAATCACAATGATAATGGTGCTACTTAAAAGAAGCTTCCCTGAGCCATTCCTGAGAAGGTAGATTCCGGAATTCATTCTGTAGATAACCTGGTGGGGGGAGAGAGGGAGGGAGAGAAGGAAGGCCTTATCGTTTTAATAAAAAAACATTAAGTTCAGCTAATAGCAATGACAATGGAGGCGCCGGGTGATTGCGAGCACTTAAATTGTAAATGGAAACCAGGAGGACACCTTGGATGTCTCCATTGTTACATGCTAATGAAGGGGCTCCGCTCTCACAAAGGCAGCGGGGAGATTAGTGGAGGGTGTGGCCTGGTCCCACACTGGGTCCCACGCTGGGTGAGAAGTCTGGGTGGGTTGCCGGCGATGTAGGCCCTGCTTTAGAGTATCTTTCTCCCTCCTACTTGGTTTTGTGAAAACTGAAGCAAGACCCTGTACTTCCCTGGACCTCTGTGGGTTTTGTTTTGTTTTGCTTTTTAGTAAAATGTATGTAATCAAGTCTAGGGGTAGCAACCGCCTGCAATCTAACCGGCCACCAGACTTTGATCATCTGTTTTCCCAGTCAAACCAAAAAGAGACTCTGATTTTGTAGATCTAGGGTGAGGCCTGGAAGTCCAGTAAAAAAGAAAACCAATAGGAAAACATATCGGGGAGTCTGCTTCTCCCTCTGACCCTCTTCCCTCTCGTGCTCTCTCTCTCTCATTCTCTCTCTCTCAAATAAACAAATAAAATCTTAAAAAAAAAAAAGAAAGAAAAGAAAACAGATCGCCCCGTGGTTGTGATGATCAGCCAGGTTTGGAGCCCTTTGGAACAGTGAAGGGACAGGCCAAAAAACCGTAGTAATACAATGGTGTGAGCTTCATGCCCTGCAGCGGGAGAGAGGGAAGTCCAGGTCCTGAGAACGTGGGTGTGGAGGTCAAGGCTGAGTCAAAGCCCACGCCCTGCTCAAGTAGCTGGTGGGTTGGGTACATGAAGAAGTGTGGGACATGAGATTGGGAAGGGGAAATTGGAGACAGATTTTATTTATTTATGTGTTGGTTTATTCTTAAAGATTTTTATTTTTTTAAAAGGATTTTTTTTAAGTAATCTCCAAACCCAATATGGGGCTCGAACTCAAAAACCGCAAGATCAAGAGTCACATGCTCTACCGACTGAGCCAGCCAGGTGCCCCAGGGACTGATTTTAAAGGTCTAGCGTTGAATATTGTGCTAAGGAATCTGGACCTCATTGCAGAGATACCAAAGAACTAATGAAGGTTTTTGTTTTTTGTTTTTAAGTAGGCTCCACGCCCAGTGTGGAGCCCAGTGCAGGGCTTGAACTCACCACCCTCAGCTGAGATCAAGAGTCAGGCCCTTAACCAAATGACCCACCCAAGCGCCCCTGGTGGTTATTTTTATTTACATGATACCTTGATGGAATAGTGGATGAGAAGTTTGGCTCACTCATTAAATCAATGAGTATTTCTAGATTATCTTGTGCCTGCCAGGTGCTATTTTGGGCCTTGAGGAGACATCCGTCGATTCAACAGACAGATGGACTATACCTGTCCTCGAAGAGCTTACATTTTAAGGGAAGGAATGGATAATAAATAAGTGAAATATGCGGTATTTCAGACGACAACAAAGCAGGAGAAGGCAATATGGGGAGCCGGGGAGTTGGGCAGAAGTTACAATTTTATTTTATCTTATTTTTTTTTAAGATTTTATTTATTTATTTGACAGAGACACAGTGAGAGAAGGAACACAAGCAGGGGGAGTGGGAGAGGGAGAAGCAGGCCTCCCGCTGAGCAGGGAGCCCGATGCAGGACTCGATTCCAGGACCCTGGGATCATGACCTGAGTCGAAGGCAGACACTTAACCATCTGAGCCACCCAGGCGCCCAGAAGTTACAATTTTAAATAGTATGGGCAGGGAAGGCTGAACCAAGAAGGTAGTATTTGAGCTAAGATGTTAGCAGGTGAGGGAGGAAGTTTGGGATGAAGCAGTGTTACAAAGACCCTGAGGCTGGTGAGTGTCTGGGAAGGCCAGGGAATAACTAAGAGACCAGTGTGCCTGAGCTCCAGTGAGCTGGGAGAGAAGAAAAAAGACCATAGCAGAGAAGAAGTATAGAGGTATCAGAGGTATAGGATCCTGTACCATTGTAGGGATCATGGGGATTCAGTTAGTCCTTCCTTCTCTCTCTTGGGTAAATTAATGAATAATTCAGAAAGCAAGTGAATCTAAGTCAATCAGCAAGTTTAGAGCAGAATAAGAAGAAGGCTATCTTAAAACCATCTCTCATTTGGACTATTAAAAAAGCTTTCTGTGGGCCGCCTGGCTGGCTCAGTCAGCAGAGGATGAGACTCTTGATCTCAGGGTGGTGAGTTTGAATCCCACATTGGGTATGGAGATCACTTAAAAATAAAATCTTAAAAAAAAAAGCTTTCTGTAATAACTGGACTATTAAAAAAGCGTTCTGTAACTGGATATAGGCAAGCCAGGTCCGAAGACCCATAGGAGCCCCACAGGACCAGCCAAGAGAGTGCTTGGCTTTGCACAGGATAGAAATCAAAACTGAGCCAGGAGGAAGTGAAAGGTTATGGAAGAGCGTGAGTGATAGAGTATAGCAGACGGAATGTCTCTGGGAGACTCAGAAAGGAAAGGAGAATGAATTTCTTCATCTCTTGGGATTGGGGATTAATATTGGAAGGAGGTCCACTGTATGTGCTCCTTCAGGAATCCAGGGTAGGGTCTGATCAAGAGCAAGTGAACAGCAGGTGTTATTCTATAAATTACCAAAGGTGGGGGTTATTGATGCCAGCGTCCACTGAGATTTGTTTGAGCCTATCGTCCTGGAACATGTCTGAGATTCAGTTCCTTTTTTTTTTTTTTAAGATTTATTTATTTGACAGAGAGAGACACAGCAAGAGAGGAAACACAAGCAAGGGGAGTGGGAGAGGGAGACGCAGGCTTCCCGAGGAGCAGGGAGCCCAATGTGGGGCTCAATCCCAGGGTCCTGGGAACCCAGGGTTCTGGGATCATGACCTGAGCCGAAGGCAGACACTTAACAGCTGAGCCACCCAGGCGCCCCGAGAGTCAGTTTTTAGATGTTGTCAGGTGTTTGGGGGCCTAGGTTGAAACTCAGAGAACAATTAACCTTCTTGCCTCCCCCTTGGAGTGGGAACATAGCTTCTTTGGTTTCTTTCTTTCTTTTTTTATTTTTTATTTTTTAAAGATTTTATTTATTTGAGAGAGAGAATGAGAGAGAGAGAGCACATGAGAGGGGATAGGGTCAGAGGGAGAAGCAGACTCCCTGCCGAGTAGGGAGCCCGATGCGGGACTCAATCCCGGGACTCCAGGATCATGACCTGAGCTGAAGGCAGTCGCTTAACCAACTGAGCCACCCAGGCGCCCCCTTTGGTTTCTTTAGATGCAAGGTGAAATATAGAACATGAGTAAATGGGGCCTAGCAGAAAAATAGGGGTGGAGCCTTTCTAAAAATGGAGTCCCAGGGCACTTGGACCACTCAGTCGGTTAAGCATCCGACCCTTGATTTCGGGTCAGGTCACGATCTCAGGGTCATGAGGTGAAGCCCCCCCCCCCCCCCCGCCGCCTCCCTTTGAGCTCCGCCCTCAGCAGGGAGTCTGCTTCTCCTTCTCCCTGCCCCCTGCTCTCTCTCAAATAAATAAATTAATAAAATCTTAAAAAATAAATAAATAAAAACCGGAGTCCCTTCAGCTTCCCTGTCTTGCTTGCATTAGTCTTGCCTTTCTCAGATTTGTCCTCCTTGCTGCTCCTGAGAGGTATTTCTAAAATGTTTGTCACACCCTTCCTTGCTTAAAACCCTTCAGAGACAGGGCGCCTGGATGGCTCAGTCAGAAGAGCATGAGACTCTTGATCTCAGGGTTTGAGTGCTGAGTCCCACGCTGGGCGTAGAGATCAGTTAAATAAATAAAACTTAAAGACAAAACAAAACAAAACAAAACAAAAAAACCCTTCAGAGGCTCCCCGTGGTCTCCACAGAAAAAAGTTTCCATCTTAGGAGCACCTGGGTGGCTCAGTTGGTTAAGTGTCTGCCTTCGGCTCAGGTCGTGATCCCAGGGTGCTGGGATCGAGTCCCTCATCGGGCTCCCTGATCAGTAGGCAGTCAGCTTCTCCCTCTCCCTCTGCCCCACCACTCATGCTCTCTCTCAAATGAATAAAAAAAAAAAATCTTTAAAAAAAGTTTCATCTTAGCCTGGTGTACACAGGCATTTGTGATCTTTACTTAAGTTTTTGTTTTGTTTGTTTGGTTTGATTTGGGTTTGCTTTTGTTTGGTTTGGTTTGGTTTGGTTTTGGTTGTTTTTTTGTTTTGTTTTGTTTTTTTGGTTTATGTAAGCTAATATAGTTACTTTAAGAGAAAAAAAAAAGGAAATGTGTTATTAAGAAGAGGACTGTCTCATGAACCCAGGGGTGGAATGAGGCTATACCTCAGAAAGGCACAGGAATCTGGGGTGCCCTGGAAGGTTGGGGAGGTTTTCTGCCTTTCTCCTCGGGCTCAGTGTCTTCCCCCCATCTCTCTGCCGAGCAGCCTGGTTGGCTCCTGGATGGGCGCAAGGGAAAGGGGTGCAGTCCCGACACCCAAAAGAAGTGACGATTTCTGGACAGATAAACTTGATTTCGAAGTTCTACTCTAACATTTTGTGTCTATGTGATTCATTTTTTTCTTTTCTCTTAATTAAAAATTTTTTATTATTTGTATTTATTTATTTTTAAAGATTTTATTTATTCATTTGACAGAGAGAGACAGCGAGAGAAGGAACACAAGCAGGGGGAGTGGGAGAGGGAGAAGCAGGCTTCCCGCCGAGCAGGGAGCCTGATGCAGGGCTCTATCCCAGGACCCTGGGATCATGACCTGAGCTGAAGGCAGACGCTTAACAACTGAGCCACCCAGGCGCCCCCCCAGAAAAAATTTTTTAAAGTTTTTTTTATTTATTTGACAGAGAGAGACACAGCGAGAGAGGGAACACAAGTAGGGGGAGTGGGAGAGGGAGAAGCAGGCTTCTCACAGAGCAGGGAGCCCAATGTGGGGCTAGATCCCAGGACCCCGGGATCATGACCTGAGCCGAAGGCAGATACCCAACAACTGAGCCACCCAGGCATCCCTAAAAAATGTTTTTGATGAAAATGTAATACATTCCCATTGTAAAAAAAAAAAAAAACAACACAACTTTGTGCCGTATGGAAGTACACAGAAGAAAATTGAGTTATTTTTCACATGTCTCCAGCTCCCTGCCCCCAGAGCCAGAGGTAAGTACTGCTGGGTGTCGATCTTCCCAGCCAGTCTTGAATACATTTTTTTTGCCTATGTATTTACACTACAGGTATCTAATTTGGGGTTCTTTTTGTTTGTTTTTTAAGTAGGCTCCAACACGGGGCTTGAACTCAGGACCCTGAGCTCAAGACCTGAGCTAAGATCAAGCATTGGACACCTAACTGACTGAGCCACCTAGGCACCCCTAATTTTGTTGTTGTTGGGTTTTTTTAATGCAGTTGTACCATATGCGTTTTAATCAGCTTGTTTTTTTCACTCACATTTTGTAGCTTTTTAGGGGGGAGGTCAGTATTTTCCTTAATTTCTTAGACACGTAGGGCCAGAGATAGATGGCAGAAGGAACACAGGACCATATCTTTGGGAGTCTATAAATTTTGGTCAATTCTTAGCCAGCATTTCTTCTCAAGTTGCTTAATGTTTACCTTCTTTACATTTTTAAATTTTACTTATTTATTTATTTAGTGATCTCTATACGCAACAGGGAGCTTGAACTCATGACCCTGAGATCAAGAGTCACGTGCTCTACCGACTAAGCTAACCAGGTGCCCCTGTTTACCTTTTTAAAAAAAATTGTTGTAGTTTGCTATCTGTAACTCTTCAGTTAATTTTTCAAAGGCATGGGCAACCTCAGTCCTCAGATCCTCAGATTTCTCAAGTTTGGATCATTCTAGGTCCTTAAAAATCTCCAAGTTCCCATCATCTGGAAGTCTCAGGCCTGAATAACGACCTCTTTCAAGTTCTTAAACTTATATAACCAGTTCTCTTAGGATCCCCAAAAATCTTTATTTGCTCTTTCCTGAAAAGAATTTTCTGAGGGGTCATGGGAGAAGCAGAGGGAGAAGCAGACTGCCCACTGACCAGGGAGCCCCAAGGCAAGGCTAGCCCCCAGGGTCCTGGGATCATGACCTGAAGGCAGACATTTAACCAACTGAGCCACCCAGGCACCCCATGAAAAGAATTTCCTAGGGCTGGGTGACCTCATCCTCCAAAACACATGAGGCCTTAGACAGCTGAGATTTCCTTCCTTCTTTTCTTCCTTCCTTCCTTCCTTCCTTCCTTCCTTCCTTCCTTCCTTCCTTCCTTCTGAGATTTATTTATTTTTACACGCACAGAGAGAGAGAGCAGGTACACAAGCGGGGGAGGGCAGAGGGAGAGAATCTCAAGCAGACTCCTGCTGAGTATGGGGCCTGGGGCTCGATCCCCTGGACCCATGCGAGCCGACTCCCCTGATGAGCCAGGAGCCCCATGCAGGGCTCCATCTCATGACCCTGAGATCACGACCTGAGCCAAAAATCAGGAGTTGGATACTAGGGCGCCTGAGTGGCTCAGTTGATTAAGCGTCTGCCTTCATGATCCCAGAGTCCTGGGATCAAACCCAGCGTTGGGCTCCTTGCTCATCAGGGAGCCTGCTTCCCCCTCTCCAGCTCCCGCTCCCCCTGCTTATGTTCTCTCTCTCTCTCTCTCTCTCTCAAATAATAAATAAAATCTTTAAGAAAAAAAAAGAGTCAATGCTAAACCCACTGGGCCACCTAGGCACCCCGACAGCTGGGATTTTTGGAGTGTCCTCAGGCAGTAACGCTGTCTTTCCTCATAATTGGGTCACTCTTGCCTTTCCCAAGTATGTTAGACCACTTGGGCTTCTGTGACACAATGCCACACACTGGAAATTTATAACCAACTGAAATCATTCCTCACAGTTCTGGACTCACAATTCTGGAGGCTGGAAGTCCAAGATCAAGGTGCCAGCATTGTCAGGTTGTGGTGAAGGCCCTCTTCCAGGCTAAGACTTCCTATTGTATCCTCACTTGGGGGAAGAGGCTAGAGTGCTCTCTGGGGTCTCTTTAATAAAGGCACTAATCCCTTTCGTGAAGGCTTCACCTTCCTGACCCAATTAACCTCCCAAACCCCCCACCTCCAAATACCATCACATTGTGGGTGTTGGGATTTCAACATACATATTTTGTGAGACATAGACATTCTGTCCCTAACAACAAGATAAAAGTTCTAATGCAACTTAGCAATAAGCTCTGATTTATCCCTTGTCTTCTTAAATATTTCTGTTTGTTGAATTTAAAAATAAGTCTTACAGGGAGCCTGGCTACTTCATAGGGTGGCAATATTTTAGCCCACGCTCTATTGTCAGTACTGCAGGTCTAAAAACTTGATGTATTTATGCCATCCTAACTCACAGGAGACTGTTACATAACTCAAAATGCCAATTTATTAAATTTTAGCCACCACTATACTTCTTACTTAAACACACATAATCATGTTAGCTCCCCCATTGCCTATAGGCACCATACAATTAGGTCAAACTCCTTAGCACCCTGGCCTTGAACCAATTTTGCAGTTGGTTCCCAAATGCCATGTGTATGTATACTTTCTTTTCTTTTTTTTTTTAAGATTTTATTTACTTGAGAGAGAGAGAGAGTGGGGGAGAGAGCAAAAACAGGGGGAGTAGCGGAGAGAGAGGGAGAAGCAGACTCCTCCCCTCCCCCTTTTCCCCCACCCCATCCTATGCCTCCCCAAGCAGGGAGCCCAAGTGGGGGCTCCATCCCAGGACCCTGGGATCATGACCTAAGCCGAAGGCAGACGCTCAACCAACTGAGCTACCCAGGCACCCCCCCATGTGTGTATTTTCTTTATGTTGCTACCTTTGTCTGGTATGTCCTTCCTGACTCTTTACCAAGCAAAATCCTTATTTTAACTGAAGGTCAAGATCAAATATTAGCTTCTTTTAAAGCCTTCTCTGGCCAGCCCTGCCCCTACAACAGGCCATCTTAATTGCTCCCAATTCTGGGCTAATATGGCCCCTATCTTATTAGATTATACCTCATCATATATTCACGACTCCCTCTTCCACTGGGTAGTGAAGACCCTGAGGACCAGAATGCTATTTTATCCATCAAGGTAACCCATAATATAGAACGCTGGCTAAGCACAAGACTTTCAATAAATGTTGAACTGAACTTATTCATTTGTATTTTCTGCAATTATTTCTCTCTCTTTCCTAAATTCTTATAAAAGTTAATTTTGAAAATGTCAACTTTTCTCAGCTGTAATGGGAAGATGGGAGGAAAAGTACGCATGTTCATGCTGGGACTGAGAAAATCACATCCCTGGGGGCCAGGGATGGTGACTGGTATGGAAATACAAGTGAGGGACCCCACAGGGAGGAAACAACAGTAGGAAGAGCCAGACCAAATGACAAGTGTTTCTTTCAGCCAGGAAATTTCCTGTTCAGATCTCATCTTTGCTCAAATCTGGAGATTTCTGTGTGTGTGTGTGTGTATGTGTGTGTGTGTTTTAAGAAATATTTTATTTGAGAGAGGGTGAGAGCTAGAGAGAGAGCACACACACAGGGAGAGGGAGAGAGAGAAGCAGACTCCCCACTGAGCAGGGAGCTTGACATGGGGCTCAATCCCAGGACACTGAGATCATGACCTGAGCGGAAGGTAGACACTTAACTGACTGAGCCACCCAGGTGACCTGATTTCTGTATGTTATAAATGGAGGGCCCAGCTCCCCTGCAGGCTCTCTGCATAGGGTCTCCTCTGTGGTAGTGTGCAAGCGGGTAGAGGTTGGCTTCCTGACCTGGGACCTGTCTCTGGTGGGGTAAGAGGAATCAAGACAAGAGCATTGGTTCATGATTGCCTGACATCCCACCACCCTCCTTCCAGCTAATCAAAAGGTAAGTGTGATAATGTGGGAAAATGCAATAGAACAGATCTTGATGGACCAGGAAAGGAGGTGTCTGGAGAAAGAAAAAGCATCCAGAGGCATGAAGCCAGCCTGACTTTGTCCTGGTGTTTCCTAATCTCATTCCCACAAGTGGCTCAAACCGTTCCCCAGCTTCTCCATCTCCCCTCCCCTACTCGGACTCCCAAGCCCCCAACCCTCAAACCCTTGAGATTGGCTCCAGAGAGGAACGGGGAGCTGACTGTGGAGGAGCAGGGGCCCCCCGTCTTCTCTTATGACCTGCATGGTGTTTACGAAGTCCTCAGCCTTGAAGTCATTTGTGGTGCTTTCTGCCTCACTGAAGATAAATGAATTTTGCTTCAATTCCTGATTCCTGTTTAAATATTTAGTTTAATCAGCCCAGGCCCAAGTGCCTTTTCCATTTCCCCTGGTGCCTAGGAGTCATGCTGACACCAGCATCATAAATAATGCATCTGATCCCAGGAACATGCCACCCACTGGGAGTCATGCCATCCCTCAAGGCTCAGGGCCTGCCCTCTGCTGCAGCCTCTTTGGGAGAAGCTGGACTAGAACAGAGAAATGCACCTGGAGCCTGAGGACTTCTTGTCAAAGCTACTCCTGGACAGAGTCATCGTGTTGTCCCCACCACAGCCCCGATCTGAGGGACCATGTGGGGGTGCAAGGGTGTGTGTGTTGATGGGGAGAGTGGGAGGAGCAGGAAGAGGCAGGAACACTTAGGGCCCAGAGTCTTCCCACTCCGCCTTCGAGGTTGCTCCGACCTGGTGGAGAGACTTCAGGGCCACTTAGAACAGGTCCGACCTAGATTCCGTGTGAATGCCAAGCAGAGGATTGGGACACCAAGTATAAGGAGGCAGCTGAGTTCCAGGACAGAGGAAGATGGAGACTCCACAAAATGCTGGAACCTTCTATTCCCCCTCTAGAATTCTGGCTCGTAACATGGGCTCCACCTTCTCATCCAAGAACGCAGTCCAAATTTCACCCCATTACGCCAGAAGCCTGGGGATGAAAGTCAGGGCTTCCGAGGGATGCACACTTTGTCTCCTCTCAAAGAAAGGAACCCATGATGGGATTTGGCGGGACAAGTCCTGGGTATCCTTTGCCAAAATCTCAAAAAGATTAAACTGCCCCAGGTGCCCTATTTTTGGAGCTAGCCCCTCAGCGCTCTGATCTGTGCAATTAGATGGGAAGCATCGTGTTAGTCGCCATTAATGACAGGGTCCTGGCCCGACTTCGTTTTCGTAGAAGGTCCTCGAGGCAGCTCTGTAACACTAATGCTTTTTTCCTCCAAAACTCTGCAGAGATAAAAGGAAACATAAACAACGATTTATTTATCCAGAAGTTCAAAGTATAGCTTTGAGCCCTTCAACATCTTCTGTGCTTTTTTGAAATCAAGAGTGCAAATAAACTTCCCTCGGTCTCTTTTAGAAAGGGCAGCGGCTATAAACCTGCAGATAATGATAAAAGGAGCTGATGAAAAGAACAAACTCTAGCCTCCATCTCGCAGTCTGAGGGGTTCATAAGCCCCCCTCTCCGCCCTTGGAGTCATCCCCTCTGTAGAATATCTAGGGCCAGAATTCTGCTAATTCATTTGGAGCTGCCTAAATATTTGGAGAGTCAGGAGCCACCAAAGGAAAGATGGCCTGGGTGGCTCAGTAGTTAAGTGTCCGCCTTCGGCTCAGGTCATGATCCCAGGGTCCTGGGATCATGGGACCCTGGGATCCCCAGGGTCCAGGGGAGTTGGTCCTTGATGGCAGGCACCTTGTCAAATCCAGTGGTCCTCTCTGGCTGTGGTTTGTCACAGTGGAACCCCTCCCTTATTCACTTGGTTTCTGGGACCTGTGGCCTCTGGTTTTTCTCCTACCTCCCTCACTGCTCCCTCAGGTCCCCTCTGTGCCTCTCCTCTTCCTGGTTTACTCCATGAGGAAGTTCTCAGTCTTGACTATATAGTAAAATAACCAAAGGTTTTGTTTTTTTTTTTTAACTGGAAATCAGGATCCACTCTGCACTAATTAAATCTGGATTTCTAGGGTGGGGCTCGGTATTGTAGTAGTTCTTCTGGTGCAGCCTGGATATAGAACCTGCTAGCAATGCTGGCTTGCCCCAGGGCTCAGGCTTCTGCCGGCTTCTCCATCTACACTGTCTCTCAGCTGATCTGACCAGTCCCCAGCTTCATGGACTGCCTACACAGATTTGCATTTTTGGCCTGGGTCTCTGTGCTGAGTTCCAGGGCCCATATCCACTTGTCTATTTGACACTTCCAAACAGATAACTACACGCATTTGGAAGTACTAATGTCCATTGGTTTTGTCCTCTTTTTTTTTTTTAAAGATTTTATTTATTTATTTGAGAGAGAGAGAATGAGAGATAGAGAGCACGAGAGGGAAGAGGGTCAGAGGGAGAAGCAGACTCCCTGCTGAGCAGGGAGCCCGATGTGGGACTCGATCCAGGGACTCCAGGATCATGACCTGAGCCGAAGGCAGTCGCTTAACCAACTGAGCCACCCAGGCGCCCCCAAGGAATCTTTTTAAAAAACATAAATCAGATCTCCATCACTCCTGTGTTTAAAATCATCCAGAAAAAAAAAGAGGGGGGCGCCTGGGTAGCTCAGTCATTAAGCATCTGCCTTTGGCTCAGGTCATGATCCCGGGGTCCTGGGATTGAGCCCCGCATCGGGCCCTCTGCTTGGCAGGAAGCCTGCTTCTCCCTCTCCCACTCCCCCTGCTTTTGTTCCCTCTCTCGCTAAGTCTCTCTCTGTCAAATAAATAAATAAAATCTTTAAATAAATAAAACAAAATAAAATAAAATAAATTCAAATCAAATCATCCAAGGTCTTTCCATTATATTTAGAATAAAATCCCAACTCTTTACCATGGTCTACCATGCCTTATGTGATCTGGACCCTGCTCACTTCCCTGATCTCATCTACTCACACTGTCCTTCCTGGGTCATGATCAGGTCAAGCTGAGTCTTGATTTGGGGAATTTGTGCTTGCTATTCCCTTTACCTGGAATGTTCTCCACAGATGTCCCATTGGTTCATTCCATTCCATTATTTAGGTCTCTTTTCAGTTCTTACTACATCTGAGAGGTCCTCGCTGATTACCACCATCACTTTTTCTTCCCTTATCCCGATTTACTTTCTCTAGAACATTTATCATTGTATATTAGCATATCTATTGATTTCTTTACTTGCTCATTGTCTGTCTTGTCTGTAGAATACAAGCTCCAGGGGGACAAGTGTTTTGTCTATCTTAGTCTCTGGTATATCTTCAATGTCTTCAACAGTGCTTGATACGTATTGGTTGAATGAAAAGTGCACTTCTGTAGACAAGCCTTATATTTTTGGTAGGCTCCACCACACTACCCACCATAGAAGTATGGATTGGGATCTCAGGGGCCAGAGTGCTTTCTGACAAAGGAACCCAATAAAGAGGTTAATTGGTGCACCACCATGTCGGTAATCGATTACTGCTACTGGGAATGTGTGACATCCTTCAGGTGTGCTGGTGAATAAAAAATGTTGGGATGCCTCCACTGGTTCTTAGCTGGGGGTTATAGCATCCGGATGTTCTTTTCTGTTAGTACTAAGCCAACCATGACAGCTAGGAGGAGAGACAGACAAAGATGGGATAAGCCAAGCTTTGTCTCAAGGGCTTGGACAGGACTTAGATGAAGTGGTATTGGATCCCCTTCTTTCTCTGTGTGTCTCTCTTTTCTTCTCTTATTCTATGTCCCCTAATCTCTGCATATAGTGTTCAGTGTTTTCTGGCTGAATCTATGTTTACTTAAAATTGAGTTGTGGATACCATCTGTATTAGTTTCCTAGGACTGCGGTAACAAATTACCACAAATTGCGTGGCTTCAAACAACAGAAACAGATTTCCACACAGTTCTGGAGGCCAGAACCCAGAAATTAAGGTGTCAGCAGGGTTGGTTCCTTCCGAGTGCTCTAAGGGAGAATCCATTCCGTGCCTCCTCCCCAGTATCTGGCGGTTGCTGGCAATCTGGCATTCCTTGGCTGATGACCGAGTAAATCCAGTCTCTGCCTCCGCCGTCACATGGCCTTTTCCTCTACATGCTGTGTCTTCTGTCTCTCATAAGAACATTTGTCATTGGACTTAGAGCCCATTCTAATCCAGGATGATCTCATCTCTAGATCCTTAACTTAATTTCATCTGAAAATACCCTTTATCTAAATAAGATCCCATTCACAAGTTCTAGGTCATCACATCTTTTGGGAGACCACCATTCAACCCACTACACCATCTTAGAGGCAAGAAGGTAAGGCAGGAAATAGTCAGGTTTGCTTTTTCAGACTGTATCCCTTCCCTTTTCCTGTTCTTTCTGGCTTTCCTCTTTCCTTCTTCCCAACCCTGGCTGCTTTTCCAGAGCTGAGAGCTGAACTCTATCTCAGAATTTTGCTCACTGACCCTTATGAGATGGTCAGCCCTGGGCATTCTTATTTGTCTTCACTGTCTGTCTTGGTCAGTGACTTGTGTGGCTCTCTGCCCATGCCCTGCCTATTTGCACATTTGGACCTGGACTCTGATCTCCTGAACCTGGACCTGTTAAACCTGTTTTTACCGAAGCTGAAGGACTCAGGGAACCTGCTTCTTCCCCTGGGGCCAGGGTTGGGTTTATTTCTTAGACAAGGCAGGCTGGGCTCTGTGCAGATGGTGACACAGAAGAGGGTATTTCCAGCCTGGATCTCTCTCCTAAGCTCCAGGCCTACTCATCCATCTCTGTCTAAAGAGGAAACATCTATCTGGATGTTTCCAAAAGCACCTTGAACGTAATCCATTTAACACTGAACCTGCCAACTATCCTTCCTCCCCCAAAGTGCTTCCCCTACAGTATTTTATTTTATTTTTTTGAAGATTTTATTTTCTTTTTTAAAGTAATCTCTATACCCAATGTGGGGCTTGAGCTCACAACCCCGAGATCAAACATCGCACACTCCTTCAACTGAGCCAGCTGGGCGCCCCAGTATTTTTTTTTAATTAATTAATTTATATTTTAAAGTTTATTTATTTTTTAGTAATCTCTACACCCAATGGGGCTTGAACTCACAACTCTCAGATCAAGAGTCTTATGCTCTTCCTACTGAGCCAGCCAGGTACTCCCTCCTCTGTAGTATTTTAAACTCGCTGCATCATACTTCTTCCCACCCAGTTACTTATAACGTGGTGCTACCTTTTCACTCCCCGCCTCCCCAAAGTCACCAGATCCCATAGCCCCTACCTCCAAAGTCTTTCTCAAACCCTCTACTTTCTCACAACCCACTGCCTCTACCCTAGGTCAGGCCATCATCCCTTCTTACCAACCTGCCAACTGATCTCCTGTCTAGACTCTCTGCCTTGTCTAATCCTCTTTACTACAGCCTGAGTCATTCCTATAAACACTCCCTGTTATATCCCTTAGACCTTCCCAGGGTCCCTTAGAATTCTTTTGCCTAACTCCACAGCCTGTACTGTCGAGCCATCGAATTAATAGCACTAGGCAGGCTCAAAAAGGGAAGCTCTAAGATCAATTAGTGCAACCTTCCAGGGGTTCATGCTTGTCTCCACTGTGACTTCTGGTCCTTTTTCTGCTACCTGGAAGCAGTGTTGTCACCAGAGTAGATGCCACCCAATGGCTCTGGATGCCACACAATGGCTGAGCCAGTTCCCCCTTGTGGGCATGAGAGAACCATGGAATCCTAAAATGCACACTTCCAAAACCAAGACCTTCTGGGATTGGCCCTGAGTTTCCTGTTTTCAGCACAGGGATGGATGGAAGAAACATCCTGACTAGAGAACTCCTGACTCTGGTTTTCTTTCCGTTAGGGGCTCCGTTGCTTTGATTTTTGCTGTTACATGCTTACCTTCCTTCTAGGATACACTCATCCACCTTTAAAACCCAGAACCTCCTTAGAATATCTGAGACAAGCTGGCCTTTTTCCAAAAGAATTTTACTACATAAGTTAATGAAAGAAAAGGAAAAAGAGAGAGAGAGAGAAAGACTCATAGAAAACACAAACAGGGATGCCTGGGTGGCTCAGTTGGTTGGGTGTCTGCCTTTAGCTCAAGTCAGGCTCCCAGAGTCCTGGGATTGAGTCTCGTGTTGGGCTCACTGCTCAGCGGGAAGCCTGCTTTTCCCTCTCCCTCTGCCACTCCCCCTGCTTATGTTCACACTCTCTCTCTCAAATAAATAAAATCTTAAAAAAAGAAAAGAAAGAACGAAAGAGAGAGAGAGAAAGAAAGAAAGAAGAAAAGAAAGAAAGAAACAGAAGAAAGAAAGAAAAGAAAGAAAGAAAGAAAGAAAGAAAGAAAGAAAAGAAAAGAAAAGAAAGAAAAGAAAAGAAAAGAAAAGAAAAGAAAAGAAAAGAAAAGAAAAGAAAAGAAAAGAAAAGAAAAGAAAAAAGAAAAGAAAAAGAAAGAGAAAGAAAGAACACGAGCAATAAGATACAGTCCTTTATCCAAAGCCAGGGGTCTACTTTCAGATTAATTACATTCTATACCCCACCCCACCCCCCACCCAAGTTCCTTTCCTGAGTTCAATTATTAGGAAGCTTCCAGACTCTGGCCAGGTCCACAGAGCCTGTATGAAAACTCCATCCTTAGGTTGTGACAAAAACCAACTCTGTCTCATCCACTGCTTTCTTGAACATCCATTTCTCTTCAGCTAAGTGGTGAGATGCTAGAAACTGACAAAGGAACGACCTGGGTTTTAGGTAATCCCTTATCATGATTCTTTAATCACAACAGCCATGCCAGGAAATTTTACCCACAGGAGGCTGGATTTGCCCTGGGATTTCTGGCAAGGTCTGAGAGACACCTCTTCCTTAGTAGTGAGGATGACTGGAATAGAGAGAGGGACCTAATATGTAGGAAGTTCTTGACATGTGCCAAACACTTTATATATTTAAATTTTTAGCATAAGCCTTGGTTATAGGTGTCAATCCCTAATCATATTTTGAAGAATTTGAGGCTCAGAGGGGTTAAGTGTCTTGTTCAAGGTCTTAAAGTTAAACAGTCAAACTAGGAGTGAAGTTTGGGCTGGTTGATGACATGGTCATAACCATGCAGCCTATGGAGGGAGAGGTAACTTTGCTGTCTTTGAAGGTTAAGACTTTTCCACCCTTTTTCTGGTTCTAGGGTTTCTTTTAATCTCCAGACATTTGCCAAACTCCCACATAGCAGTATCTCTTTGATATTAGGAGGGATATAAGTTTCATAGACAAAGTACTTTGTATTCAACTCAGTACCTTGTTCTCTAACTATATCGAGCTCGTCATTTGTTGGTATTTACACTTGCAGATACTGAGCATGTACTATGTAGAAGTCACTGGTCCAGGAGCTAGAGGTAGGAGAGGTTGAATATACAGAATCTGGAGGAATGAAAGGCCCTGGGTTCTGGTGCCATCATTACTTCCTGTTCTCCTCCCAAGTCTCTGAGGCCTTTCATGGGGGGCTTCTGGATAAGGCGGTTCCTAAGGGGAGGAGGTGGGTATGGATGGAGGGAGTTTTCTTGGCACAGTCACCACAAACACCTGGTAAGGTGCACAAAGCTGGGGAAATGAGACAGAAATACAGAACTAATAGAAATACAGAAATATTTTGAAGGGGAGAAATTGCTCATTTACTTAAAAATAATGGACAAACCCTTTAAAGCTTGTGATGCATTCCTTTGTATTTTATGGTTGTCAGGAGGCCTTTTCACTTGGAGAGTCTTCCTGGTTTAGAGAATTCTGTGCCAGAGGAAAGGGCAGGATTATAATCCTAATACTGCTACCAGTTTGCTGGATGACTCCAGGTGAGTTATTCAACCTATTTATGTGTCAGCACAGAAATGGAATGAGGTCAGATATGTCACAATATGTTTTCTGTGGGATCGCCAGTAAAAGGATTGTGATAAACAACAGCTATTCAGCGTGCATAACAGAACACTTCTGCTTTTTGTCTCTGGGTCAGAAGAGCTGACACAGGCTCACATTGTACACATGGCATAAAACCCTTGGGAGTCTGAAACTTTATGGAGTTAATAAAAAGCAACAGACACCTGTTATTTGCATAGTGCTCTATGCTGAATGGTTTATAAAGCATTTTCATATATCATCACAACTGATCCTCACCCCACCTGTGAAACGGAATTAATGTCCCCATTTCATACCTGAAGAAACTTGGGTCACGCAGATCACCAAGGTAATTCAGGCAAAGGTGATTTATTTTAATTTTATTTTTACTTTGCCTCAGCTATGTAGAAAATTATTTTTGTCACCTTAATAATTTGTGATAATGGACCATCACAAATGCCATCACCACACAAACAAAACACAGTCTTCTTTTCTAGGGACACTGCCCATCCCTGCACAGACCCCACACCTAGAGTCACCAACATGTAGCTGTAAACCACCAGAAACTCCAAACAACCCACAACAGTGAGGGATCATCTTCACGTTGATTATACAACAATGCCTGGGAGTATTTTGGAATGGATTGGCTTTTTATTTTTTTATTAAAACAAAAAAAATTTAAAGATTTATTTATTTATTTGAGAGAGAGAGAGCAGGCACATAAGAGCATGCAGGGGGTGGGCGGGGCAGGGGCTCTCCACTGAGCCTGGAGAGCACCAGGGGGCTGGATCCCAGCCCCCTGAGATCATGACCTGAGCCAAAATCAAGAGTCAGATGCTCAACTGACTGAGCCACCCAGGCGCCTTGGGTTGGCTTTTTAAAAAAGTTGTTTGCGTTCATTTGGGGGATTGCCAGCTAACATTCAACTCAATTTGGTTGTTTGTTTGCTTCTGTGAGGGAATCCAGGCTGAGAACACAGGGATTGCCTAGAGAATTAGCATGGGAAAATGATGTAAAAGCTTTAGGCACATTAACTACTTAGCAGTCCATCAACAGCAAGGTGACTGAAACTATCTCCCCCTTTGTGTGTGTGTGTGTGGGGGGGTGGTAATGGTGAACAGGTAGGGTCCTGTTCCCCTATAGGCAAAAAGGGCCTCTTGTCTTGGCAGGGCAGCACTGTATATAGGGCCTGTCCAGAGGCAAGACCTCCACGTGTGGGGGAATGTGTTCTGTTCAGCCCAGTTTTGGGGTGAACGCTGATAGACCTGTCAATGCCGTTGGGGTGAACTTGGGAGGGGGTCAGTTTTTCTAGACTTATCCCCCAGCTGGGACTCTCCCTGGTGAAGCTGGTAGCACCTGGGGTCCTCCTGGCCCTAGGGTATGCAGGTTCCAGGTCCTCTTCATTACCACCACAAGGAAGGTGCTCTGCTGCGTGCAATTATTTGTTTCCAAGTGTTCGCCCCGAGGCAGTCACCCACGTGCTGAAGGTCTCGCATACAAGGGCTCCCCAGGGACAGGGCAGGATGGAAGACCTGTCTGGGGGTGGCCAGGTGACAAGGTTCGCTGGCTGGGGTGGTATGGAAAGCCTGAGCCCCTGCCCCCACCCCAATTCTCCAATAGCTACTGGTCCGCATTTTCCAGTACAGGCCTCCGCTTTGGCCACGACCCTTACCCTAGGGTCCTCCACTTCCAGCAAGGGCCCCCAAGCCGCCACCTTCCCCAGGTCCCTGCGGGCCCCGCAGCGACCTCCCCCGGCCCGGCCCGGCCCACTCGGCCTTGCAGGCCCGTCGCTGGGGGCGGGAACCTGCCCCCACCCCGCGGCGTCCCCTCCCCTTCACTTCCCCCTCCCCTCGGTCCCTTCCTCCCCTCCCCCCCGTGGCGAGGCGGCGGCGGCGGCGGCGGCGGCGGCCGAGGCTGAGGCGGCGGTGGCTGCGGCGGCGGCGGCGGCGGCGGCGGGCGGGGCTCGGCTCGGGCCCCGCGGGCGGGCGGGCGGACATGGCGGCCAACATGTACCGGGTCGGAGGTAGGAAGGCTCGGCCCGACCCGGCCCGCCTGGGAGCGGGCTCCGGGAGTGGGGGATCGGGGCGAGTTCACCCTAACCGCCGGGAGCTGTGGGCGCCCGGGCCGAGGGCGCAGGGGGCGGGGGGCGCCGGGGCCCGCAGAGGGGGCCGGGGCTCCCCACCCCCGCCACCCACCCCTCCCCCGACCGTGGCCCACTGGGGGCCGGCGCCCACCCTCCCCCTCTGCTCCCACCCCCGCTCAGTTTTCTAGGGCCAGGCCTGTACTTGGGGGTGTGAATTCCCAGACGCCCCCCTCCAGGACGCCCCCATTGAGTATCGGCCGTCGAGCCCCTTAATAGGGGGATTTCTCCCCGCGTGGCTTCCAGGCAGTGGGGGTTGGAGAGGATGGGGGGGACATCCCCCCGACTCTATTCCTCCCCTTCAGTGGGAGTGTGGGGTGAGGGGCGTGGGGGCGATGGGGGCAAAGCCAGGGGCACAGCTGGACAGGCCTGTTTGCGGGGACCAGGCCCTGCACCTCGCCTTCCTCAGTCCCCCTCCTGTTTCTTGCCCAGCCCCCCAAGATGGGGCATAGTGGGGCCGGGGCACCGCAGCCAGAGGTGGGGAGTTGAGCTCTGCCTGGACGTTTGCTCTGGTGACTGCCTCCTTCCCAGCCTTGTGTAGAAGAGAGAAATAAGGTCAAACAAACTTTCTCCCTACTCACGACGCCCTCCTCCCTCTTTCTTGGTAAAATAATAATTCAGATAAGTGGCGTGTTTGTGTGTGAGACTTGCTCTTCTCTGCTCATTAGCTGAGCTCCTGATGGATGGTGTTGGGAATGGCCTGGCCAAATGAGGCCACTTTGCAGAAGAGAGACGGGAAAGAGCCACTAAGATAGACAATAACAATGCAGCCCAGCCTTTCAAATAAACACACAGTGGGAAGTTTCCAGTGAGCCTATTACATGAGAGGAAAAGTCACTTGAAAATTTTTATCTTTTTTATTGAAAGCCTGCAGGGATTTCTATTTAACAAGACCCGAAATGGATCTGGATTAAATATGGCAAAGAGCATATCAAAATCCTGATATCTCCAGAGAGCTCTTTCATGCCCTGCCCCCCCATCATCCCAGATAGAGCTGTGGAAAAGTTTGTCAGTGTGTTTCCTCTTACCTACTCTGCTCACCTGATTTTTTTTTTTTTTTAAGTTGGTGATTGAAATGTACTTTGGGCTGCTAAGCTTTTCAAGATGCTCTGAATTTGTCTTAGGTCAGTAGTTTTATGTGAGAAGCATACTCCAGGGTAAACTGGATTGGAGGGAAAGATGTGGAAGCAGTTATAGCTTGAAAGACACATGTTTAGTCAGCCCTGACTACTCGGTAATGAGAAGAGTCTTTTTGTTTATTAGTAAAGAAGTGATGTGTGGCCCGAAAGACTAGGAGAACTTGATAAAACATTAATTGAAATGAAAATGCCAGGAAAATAAGGGTCTGTGAATAGTAGGCATATGAGAAAATATATTAAGGTTGTATTGCTAAATATATTAAGGTTGTATTGCTTTTACCCAGGAATGAATTATGTGCTTCATTTTCAATGTGCCTTGCCTAATATAGAAGTCATAGATTGACAAATGTGAAGTTGCTGTTGAAAAGATTAAGCTCTTTACTTCCTTTAATTACAGATTACGTCTACTTTGAGAACTCCTCCAGTAACCCGTACCTAATCAGAAGGATAGAAGAACTCAACAAGGTATAAATACAGAGTGTTCTTGATTTTAATATTAAAAAATAATTGTTTTCCATTGAAGGGTAATTAGGTAAAAGGCATAAGAGGTGATTTTACTTTTATTCCTAGACTCTTTGAAAGTAGAGATTGCAGATTAGAGTTATGCAGGATTCTGAATGTTCTTTTGCTTTGTATAATTACCTGTGATATTAAATGTTACTGAAGTATTTAACATCTGCAGATTTCTTCAGATTGCTCAGAGCTTCTCAGGGCAGGGCACTCCTGTAACTCAATCCTTTTTTATGTTTAGAGTCATAATTGTATTTCTCCCTTTTCAGTGAATTATTATTTTTTTAATTTTTTATTTATTATTTATTTATTTATTTATTTATTTAAAGATTTTATTTGTTTATTTGAGAGAGAGAGAATGAGAGACAGAGAGCACGAGAGGGAAGAGAGTCAGAGGGAGAAGCAGACTCCCTGCTGAGCAGGGAGCCTGATGCGGGACTCGATCCCCGGACTCCAGGATCATGACCTGAGCCGAAGGCAGTCGCTTAACCAACTGAGCCACCCAGGCGCCCTCAGTGAATTATTTTTTTCCTCTTCCAGCTTTAGAAGGAGGAAGCTAGGAAATAAAGTATTGAAGGGAATTTGTAAAATTTTGGACTAGACTGACTAATAAGAATATAGTTTTGGTATAATGTAGATTAATTTACTACTTTAGGCCTTAAGTAAAGAAAACTTTTATATTAAGGTTTGGTCTCTGATCGCTTGTGTCCAGGACATCAGAAGCATTGTGACTGTTTGCAGTAAGTGAGCTTTTATAATGGTGACATATGAAAAGTCATGAACTATATGAACCATGGATTACTAATGGTGCTCTAGTTTCCTCCAAACCACATTTGAAGGTTATTTATATAGCTTATGAGAATTCATAGCATTAAAATTTTGGGGGGCTGTCTAGCTAATGCCTTTCCCCTCAAAGTACCATCTAGAGACTGGGCCAGTTCTGGGTCCCAGGAAGCAAAGTCTGGTTTAGGGCATTTCTGGTTTATGAACCCTGATCTCTTGGTTTGCTTCTGGAGATATCCCCATGGACCTTGCATTTATAAAAATTCTGTTATATTTGAGACCACTGCCACCAAATGAAGAGAATGGCCTCAGGATTAGATCAATCTGTGGGTGGGAACTGTCGGGCGTCATGTTCATCTCTTTTATGTTATTGATGTATAAGAGTGTAGGCGACGTGAAACTGTTTATCAGTTTATTTAGAAAATTAATTAGGATACAAAGAGAAATGTTGACCTATATGAGACATATTCTCTGGCTGCTCCCTGTCCCTCTGAGCTCCACTCTTTTTTATTTATTTATTTTTTAAAGATTTTATTTATTTATTTGAGAGAGAGAATGAGACAGAGAGCACATGAGAGGAGGGAGGGTCAGAGGGAGAAGCAGACTCCCTGCTGAGCAGGGAGCCCGATGTGGGACTCGATCCTGGGACACCAGGATCATAACCTGAGCTGAAGGCAGTCGCTCAACCAACTGAGCCACCCAGGCGCCCTCTCTTAGCTCCACTCTTAACTGCTCTCTGCCTTGCTCCTTTGGCTCCAAGCACAGTAGACTCTTGGCTGTTTTCACATCCATGTACCTTAGGACTACCAGTTGTTTCTAATCCCCTGTACCTTGCTCGGCCTTGCTCTTTTCTTCATATCATTTATCACCTTCCAATATACTTCATTATTGTGTTTATTTTCATTGTCTCTTTTCCCAGACTAGAATGTAAGCTCTGTGTGTAGTGATCTTTTCTGTTCACTAATTCATCCCAAGTGCGTTAGAATAAGTGACTGGCACATAGTTAAGGCATTCAGTAAATATTTATTGAATTAATGAATTTCTCAAATGTCTGACTTTAATGCTTGCACATAGCTTTACTGTTTACAAAGTATTTTGATTCATTCATTTTACAGATACTTCTGAGGACCTGCTACCTGCCAGGCATTTTTAGATATGTGCTTTTAGGGATTCAGGGGTGAACAAAAATAGGTCCAGTAGTGGAGACAAGCATCAGCCAAATAATCCCACAAGTAGAAGGAAAATCGCAGCTGTGCTAAATTTGCAAACATCAGAGCATGGTGTTCTGGAAGCATATGATCTGGGGATTCACATTTTTACTTTGTTGAGCCTCAAAATAACCTTAAAGCTTTAAGGCGGATGCATCATGGAGTTGTTGTGAGGGACACAGTGGTTATGTGACTGGGTTGCACATCTAGCTTGAATCTGGCTCATTTCGTACTCCTTTATCATTATATTACTGTTCACTCCAAAAGTATCCCTTGCTCTTCATCCTTACCTTCCTGGCCCTCTGCTTTCAGCAGAGGGTCCTTAATATAATAATGGTTTTTTTCATTCTGGGGATGACTGAATTGTGAGAGATGAGTCTGTAATTTCAGACAGTGGCAGTTTGAATGGATGGATTATTTTTAAATAAGATTGGCTAAATAGTAAATATATAGGGCCTTTTTCTTTTTTGAAAATATTTAATTTATTTATTCGAGAGCAAGAGAGTGAGAGAGAGAACATGAGGGGGAGGGGAGGGGCAGAGGGAGAAGCAGACTCCCTGCCAAGAAGGGAGCCTGATGCAGGGCTGGATCCCAGGACTCTGGGATCATGACCTGAGCCGGAGGCAGACGTTCAACTGACTGAGCCACCCAGGTGTCTAATAGGGCCTTTATTTCTGAAAGGATGTGGAAAAGATACCTCATTTTATATTTATTTATTTATTTAAAGATTTTTATTTATTTGACAGAGAGAGACACAGTGAGAAAGGGAACACAAGCAGGGGGAGTGGGAGAGGGAGAAGCAGGCTCCCCGCTGAGCAGGGAGCCCGATGCCAGGCTCGATCCCAGCACCTTGGGATCATGACCTGAGCGGAAGGCAGACGCTTAACTGACTAAGCCACCCAGGTGTCCCAAGATACCTCATTTTAAATAATTCATTAAACAAATATTTTTTTTTAGTACCTGTTATGAACCAGGCACTAGGCTAGGCTCAGATATACAACAGTGAACAATATGGATGTGTTTTCTGCCCACACAGGGTCTACATTCTCTTGAGGGGGGCACATGAAAAGGCAAGTTAGTAGGCATAAAGAAAATAGCAAAAATGGTAACTTTTTTTTAAGATTTATTTACTTATTTGAGAGAGAGAGAAAAAATATGAGTGGGGGAGGGGCAGAAGGAGAGGGAGAGAGAAACTCAAGCAGATGCTGCACTGAGCAGGGAGCCTGATGTGGGCTTGATCTCTTGACCTGAACCAAAACCAAGAGTCAGAGGCTTAACAGGCGTCCTGATGTTACCTGTTAAGAAGGAAATAAACAGCCTTGACCTAGGGGGTAACAGAGGTTACTTCTTTTGGTTAGAAAGGGAAAGGATTTTAAGGACATTGAAGTTGAGGCCTAAAGGTTGAGAAAGAGGTAGCCAGGGGAGAGAGGCCACGTGAGTGTTCCAGATAAAAGGCCCTGAGGGGATCAGAGGTCACTTTGGCAAAGTGGGGAAAGTTAACATGATGGAAAATCCAAATAATGAATTTAAGAGCACTTGATATATTCTAATTGATAAGCCAGGATGGGAAAGGTCATTAACCTAGAGGCTCCTGGCTGGGTCAGTCGGTAGAGTATGTGACTCTTGATCTTGAGGTCATGAGTTTGAGTCCTACCTTGGGTATAGGGATTACTTAAATAAAAAAATTGGGGGGCCCCTGGATGGCTCAGTCGTTAAGCGTCTGCCTTCGGCTCAGGTCATGATCCCAGGGTCCTGGGATCGAGCCCCACATCGGGCTCCCTGTTCCGTGGGAGGCCTGCTTCTCCCTCTCCCACTCCCCCTGCTTGTGTTCCCTCTCTCACTGTGTCTCTCTCTCTCTGTCAAATAAATAAAAAAAAAAATTTTTTTTAAAGAAAGGATATTAATCTATTTTTTTTTGAAGATTTTATTTATTTATTTGACACAGAGAGAGACAGCAAGAGAGGGAACACAAACAGGGGGAGTGGGAGAGGGAGAAGCAGGCTTCCCGCCAAGCAGGGAGCCCGATGTGGGGCTCGATACCAGGACCCTGGGATCATGACCTGAGCCGAAGGCAGATGCTTTTTGTTTTTAAAGATTTTATTTATTTATTTGAGAGAGAGAGAGAGAATGAGAGACAGAGAGCATGAGAGGGAAGAGGGTTAGAGGGAGAAGCAGACCCCCCGCTGATCAGGGAGCCCGACGTGGGACTTGATCCCGGGACTCCAGGATCATGACCTGAGCCGAAGGCAGTCGCTTAACCAACTGAGCCACCCAGGCGCCCCCGAAGGCAGATGCTTAACGACTGAGCCACCCAGGCGCCCCGACATTAACCTATTTTATTATCTTCTTGAAGTTTGTTTATTTATTTATTTTTAGAAGTCTCTACACCCAAAGTGGGGCTCCAGCTCACTACTATGATATCAAAAGTCAGGGGGCCACCTGGCTCTGCTTACTGAGCCAGCCAGGAGCCAGGTGGCCCCTATTAATTATATTCTGAATAGAATGTGTATTTGTATTAAAATTCCTAGGATAAGCTGTCAGTCACCATTGTTATAGACAATTCACTTTTTTTTTAAGATTTTATTTATTCATTTGACAGAGAACACAAGCAGGGGGAAAGGCAGGCAGAGGGAGAGGGAGAAGCAGGCTCTCCGCTTATCAGGGAACCTGATGATGCACGGGGTTCCGGGGTTCGGGGGCTCCAGGGCTTGATCCCAGGACCCTGGGGACATGACTTACGCTGAAGGCAGACAGTCAACTGACTGAGGCACCCCAAAAATTCACTCTTACAGAATGGATTCTGGTTTTTATTTTTATTTTTTTATTTTTTATTTTTTTTAAAGATTTATTTATTTGAGAGAGAGAGAATGAGAGATAGAGAGCACAAGAGGGAATAGGGTCAGAGGGAGAAGCCGACTCCCTGCTGAGCAGGGAGCCCGATGTGGGACTCGATCTCAGGACTCCAGGATCATGACCTGAGCCGAAGGCAGTCGCTTAACCAACTGAGCCACCCAGGCGCCCTGGATTCTGGTTTTTAAAAATATCCTATTTGAAATGTTACTTGTTTAGTTTGAAAGCTGGACTACAGTATTTCATTTTTTTTAAGTTACAGTAATAGATTTTTTTTTAAAGATACTATTTTTAAGTAATCTCTGCACCCAATATGGGGCTCAGACTCACAACCCCGAGATCAAGAGTCGCACGCTCCACCAATTGAGTCAGCTAGACGTCCTTGGTAATAGAATTTTGTTTCAATTTTTTTCCCTAAAAGTTTTGGAAACTTTTAGGTGCAAAAGTAATTATCAGTTGATAAACACAGTTCAACATTGATTATCTTATATTCCCTTTCTCCCCTCTCTCCTAATTTGTACTCAGATATCATGAAGATGATCTTTTGGAGGACGAATATAAGATTAAAATTATGAAAACAACTTTTGGTAAATTTTATTTAGTCACTATCTAGGTTGGGTGGTGGTCTAAAGATTGTGTCTGCATGCATGTCAAGAGAAAGCTATGTGCACATAGTAATGGTATAGTCTCAGGAAGTTTTGGAAGTTAAACTTGTGGAAAGATTAGCATGTTACTTGCTATTTTTGTTTTGTTTTTGGTGTGTATGTTGTATAATTTGTGTGTACCTGCATATTCTGTATAATTTATTAGCCATCTGACTTGTTCTGAGATTCATTTTACTGTTTTGTGTCTTCCATCTTTTTGGTGGGGAGAGGGGAGTCACTAATTTCTTTGAGTGCCTGATGATACCCTCTGCCTCCATCTACATTTGCACGTATAGGAATTTGCACATAGTTTCAGGAGATTCCCTCATGAAACCCAAGGTAAGACCCCCTTACTATTTGGGATCTCTTGGGAATAAGGACAGAAATTGGGAAAGGAAAGTGGATTTTCACTTGTTCTTTACTTTAGGCAAACCACAGACTTTCTGAAATGGAAAGTGTGTGTGTGGTGGGTTTTTTTGTTTTGTTTTTGTTTTAATTATGTACTTCCTGGGGCCCCTGGGTGGCTCAGTCGTTGGGCGTCTGCCTTCGGCTCAGGTCATGGTCTCAGGGTCCTGGGATCGAGCCCCGCATTGGGCTCCCTGCTCCTCGGGAAGCCTGCTTTTCCCTCTCCCCCTCCCCCTGCTTGTGTTCCCTCTCTCACTGTCTCTCTCTCTTCAAATAAATAAAAATTAAATAATGTACTTCCCAAGTCTGGGACAGAAACAGACATGAGTATGAGGTTGACTAAAATGATTTTAGAGCTTATGAAAAGCCCCTTATCGTTAGAGGACATTTTAGTAAATGTGCTTGACAGAATAGGGATTTAAGAGGCTGCAACCTAAATGGAGAAAAGAACACAGCAAAGAAATTGATGTCCATTGTGGCTTCTTCTTTTTTATTTTTTTTAAGGATTTATTTATTTATTTGACAGAGAAAGAGCACGCGCCTCCAGTCAGTGGTGGGGAGGGACAAAGGGAGAGGAAAAGAGAATCTCTAGCAGACTCCCCGCTGAGTATGGAGCTTGACACTGGAGCTTGATCTCCCCACCAACCAACCAGCAGATCTCCCCGTCAACGGACCAGCCACTTAACCAACTGCCCCACGCAGGCACTGCTTTAAAAATTTCATTTTTAAGTAATCTTTCCATCCAATGTGGGGCTCGAATTCACAACCCTGAGATGAAGAGTCACATGCTGTACCGATGGAGCCAGCCAGGAAGGAACTCCTAACCTAGGTCTTGAGAGCAGTGCTTGGTAAACTATTTGTGGTGTAAGATTTTTAAGAAGGTTCACTATCTCAGACTGCTTTTGTAACATTGAAGAAAAATAGTAGAAAAATGAAGTTTAAAATAGGCTTATAAAAACACAAGCCTTCGTTTTTCTTTTCTTTTCTTTTTTTTAAATTTTATTTTATTATGGTAGTCACCATACAGTGCATCATTAGTTTTTGATGTGGTGATCCACGATTCATTGTTTTCACATAACACCCAGTGCTCCATGCAGTACGTGCCCTCCTTAATACCTGTCACTGGGCTAACCCATCCCCCCACCCTTCATTTTTCATTATTAGGTTCAATAGATTAAAATTAACTACCAAATGCTCTAACACACACACTCAGTCTCTGTTCTCATTTCATTACACCGCAGGAGTTGTAGACCAGGCCTTGGGCCACAGTTTGAGTAGCTTAACTTTAGAGGCAGGCTTGAAAGTGTGTGTGTGTGTGTGTGTGTGTCTGTGTGTATTTGTAGAGGGGAAGAGGAATACTGTAGTTATACCTAATAGCCAAGTGTGTGCATCATTCAGAAGAAACTGCTTCTTTTGAACTATGTCCCTCTACCCTAATTAAATAAGAATTTAATTAGTTTTGTAGAGTATTCCTAGTTGAGGAACTCACTAGAGAGGCAGAAAAAAATATGCCTTTAAATGCTTGCTTTGGGTTTTGAACATGCTTTTTTCTTAAAACTGATAAAGAGCTTATAATTGTAGTCATTGATAGATTTTATTTACAAGAAATATTGGCCTGTTCATTTATTAGATTGCTGGATCTTTACTTCTGGAGGATGTATTTGATCACAATATTGTGAAATATAGAAGCACTTTAGTTAGGATTTAATATGATTTTTTTTTTTTAAGATTTTATTTATTTATTTGACAGAGAGACACAGTGAGAGAGGGAACACAAGCAGGGGGAGTGGGAGAGGGAGAAGTAGGCTTCCCGCTGAACAGGGAACCCGATGCGGGGCTGGATCCCAGGACCCTGGGATCATGACCTAAGCCGAAGGCAGACGCTTAACGACTGAGCCCCACCCAGGTGCCCCAGGATTTAATATGATTTCAATTCAAAGGGTCAAAGTGTTCCACGACTATTTCTCACTCTAAAATACTGCTGCTGAACTTCATCAAATCGACACATTTCCTGCAGCATATAATTCTTATTTCTTTATGTCTGAATATATCTGTAAGCCCAGAGAAATTCTGAAAATTTGTTCTCAAATTTTTTTGAAATTAGAAATCACAGGATTTTACTGTAATCTATGTGTTTTTACAAGGAACTTTGTAATGAATGACTGACCTTGAAAGTTCTCAGAGTTCATAAGGAATAGGAGAGTAGGAGCCTGGGCCCCAGCTGCAGTAAATTACAACCTAAGTGAATATTGGTTATATTCTAGACTGTAGTCAAAAATAAATAAGAGCTTCAGTGTTCATAACTTAGAGTTTTTAATACTTTCATATGTGAAAGTAAACGAAGTACTACTGAGAATATTGACTATTACGGATTCATAGATTTACCTGGGCTTAGAGAATGCTTTTCCAGGTCATCTGCCTCATTTTGAGTGATGGCTGCCCACACTCAGAGAGCTTCACCATCAGTCAAACATGGGTGTTTAGGAGAGGGCTGCATGATTTTACTCTTAGCCTATGCTTCTGGGAGTGGGTTTGGAGGAGGTATGTTTAACTGTCTTAAATAAGTTACGTTGTGGCTTTTAAAATTTGGGGGATTAGTTTCTCAAGACTAATCAGATTTCACTCTCTGGCTCATTAAAGCGATCTGATCACTTTAGTTTAACTGATGCCCCTAAGTTATTGTATGTTTGACATTTCAGTTTCACTTGGAACCTTTGTAAATGCTGCTCATCCTCATTTGAGTTTTTTAGCTGATTATCCCACAGTTGCGGTTGGCACAGTATAAATGAGAGTGTTCTTATAATTGTATTGTATTTAGTTTTGTTTTATAAACTATTTGAGTCTACTATTCAGTACAGATAACTTTTATTTTTCTTATTTCTTAGACTGCAACTGGCAACGTGGAAGCAAAAGTAGTGTGCTTTTATAGACGACGAGATATTTCCAACACGCTTATAATGCTTGCAGACAAGCATGCTAGTAAGTTGTCTTTTTTTTTAATTAAAAAATGTTTTAAGGTTTTTGGTTTCCGTGATAGGAGGAAAAACACTTTTTTTGTTACCTGTAGCTTTTTGCTTTCCCATTTGTGTTCCTCTTAGTTTAGATGGGAGTAATTTTTTGGGTGGTGCTTGGTTTTAGTATATATTTTCTTAGGTTGCATCACATGTATATTAGTCAATACATTGAAATAGAATTCTATGCTTCCGCAGACAAACAGGGTAGTGTTTTACCATCTGCAGTTTTCAGTGGTGGTTTTGAAAGGCTTAAATATGAGGACATTTGTACTTTATTGGTATTTTGGAGGACACTTTTTTCCCTTATAAAGCAACTGGGTAATATTTACATTTTAAAAAATTCTGATTATTTATTATATGTATATAGAATTAAGTATATATGAAAAAAAGGTTCGCCAGGAAAAGAAGTGCAAAGTGATATTTATATATGGTGAACTCCTGTAGATAGCAACTCAGCCCTTCTTTGTAGATTAACCTTTATTGTATGTTCCCCCCAGTCAACAGCTTTGACATATTTTAGCTCCTTTTATAATTTTTTATTTTAAAATTTTTAAAATTTATTTTTCATTTTATCTTTTAAAACATTTTATTTTATTTTTTATTTTTTTGTTTTTTATTTTTTTTTAAGACTTTTTATTTATTTATTTGACAGAGAAAGAGAGAGACAGACACAGCAAGAGAGGGAACACAAGCAGGGGGAGTGGGAGAGGGAGAAGCAGGCTTCCCACTGAGCAGGGAGCCCAATGCGGGGCTCGATCCCAGGAGCCTGGGATCATGACCTGAACCAAAGGCAGACGCTTAACGCATGAGCCACCCAGGTGCCCCACCCCTTTGATTTTTAAAACAACAAACACAATCACAAAAAAAAGTGATTTAAATTTTTTTTTTTGCCTACTTTTAAAAAAAATATTTATTTATTTGACAGAGAGAGACCCAGAAAAGTGATTTAAATTTTAAGAAAGAAGAAATATGTGGAATATAATTACTTTATTTTGAAGCCATTTTCATCCTACAAAATAAATAAGACTAGGACCATATGTATGTGTGTTTTTTATTATTTATTTATTTAAAGATTTTTATTTATTTATTTGAGAGAGACAATGAGATAGAGAGAGAGCATGAGAGGGGGGAGGGTCAGAGGGAGAAGCAGACTCCCCGCCGAGCAGGGAGCCCGATGCGGGACTCGATCCCAGGACTCCAGGATCATGACCTGAGCCGAAGGCAGTCGCTTAACCAACTGAGCCACCCAGGCGCCCGTATGTGTGTTTTTTAGTTTGACACTGATCTGTGATGCTCTGGTCTTGGAGATCCTGAAGCTTTTTGAAGTGTTTTGGTAAGGGAGGCTATTGTGTGCACAGGTTTGTTCTGTGTCTCTTTGATAATCATTTCCCCACTGGGTCACTGGTTTGATCAGGCAGATTGGTTGTTGCATAAGTTAAATTCCTACTATATTTTCTGCTGTGGTTCATAGTGGTTTTGTATGTTTTTTTAAAGATTTTTTTTGTTTATTTTAGAGAGAGATAGTGCGGGTGTGGGGCGGGGGCAGAGAGAGAGAGAGAGAATCCCAAGCCCACTCCGAGCTGAGGGAGGAGTTTGATCCCAGAACCTTGAGATCATGACCTGAGCTGAAATCACGAGTCGGACGCTTAACCGACAACCACACAGGCACCCCTGTAGTTCATAGTATTTTTAAATTTCTTTCTATTTTTTTCTATAGAAAGAATGATATGAGTTCTATAATATTTATAAATTATATATTGACAGATTTAGGGCATTCATATTTGTCCTTCCTGTATGACACCAAAATACTACTTTTTACTTTTTATTTTTTTAAAAGATTTTATTTATTTATTTGACAGAGAGAGAGACAGCTAGAGAGGGAACCCAAGCAGGGGGAGTGGGAGAGGGAGAAGAAGGCTCCCTGCTGAGCAGGGAGCCCGATGTGGGGCTCGATCCCAGGACTCCAGGATCATGACCTGAGCTGAAGGCAGATGTTTAATGACTGAGCCACACAGGCGCCCCCAAAATACTACTTTTTAAAATGACATACTAATCAGTCATTTTAGCTGTAGCTAAAATCTATGAATTCAGTGTGTTATTAGAGTGGCTCTGCAAAATTATTTGGATTTTATTTACCATTTACAATATAAGCTTAAGAAAGGTGAAATATCTCTAATATTCATATACTTCTGGATTTAATTTAGCTTCTAATGTAGCTTCTAAAGTTGCTGCAGCAAAGGTAGTGTGGTATAAAGATTGTTAGGGGGTCTGCTGACTGTTCATGGAGGATCTCAGCATGGCTGCATTTTGGTGCTGTTGTAGGCTTGTAGATGTAAGAAAATCAGAATTGATTAGGCTCTTGGTTATTAAGTCTTTGAGACCAAATTTAAGAGATTTAAAAGTCAATCAAATTATATAATGGCAATCATGTAGTTTAGAGAAAGACCTGGGTTCATATTCTGCTTTGCTAGTTGCTGCGTGTCTTGGGAAAATTTCTCAATTTCTTATTTCCATTTTCCTCATGTGTAAAATGAGATTGAAAAAAAATCACCTCATTTTGTGTATTATATATATTTTACCACAATTAGAAAAAGGTAAGGGAAAAAATTATGCCAGCATTGATGTGAGGATTAAATGACCTAAGGTCATAAATAAGTGCTTAATAAATGTCAGTTGGTTTTTCTACCTCCTCAGCAATTTGTAGATCACCTCTTTGGGTGGATTACTTTTTTTTTTTTTTTAGATTTTATTTATTTGCCTGAGAGAGAGAGAGAGAATGAGAGAGCACAAGTGGGGAGGAGGGGGAGAGGTAGGCTCCCTGCAGAGCAAGGACCCCGATGCGGGACTTGATCCCAGGACCCTGGGATCATGACCCGAGCCGAAGGCAGACGCTTAACAACTGAGCCACTCACGCGCACTGGGTAGATTACTTCTATATACATTTGCCAGTTTCTTCCATCATTTATTGAGTTTACTCTCAAAGGTGGCGTCAGAAGTATCTTACTGTATTTGTTTGGTATTGACCAAAATTTCAGGTGGGGAGAATAAAATTGCCTGGATAGTTCTTGCTATATAAAAAGGTTTTAAAGGAGGATTATTGGAGAAAGAATCATACATTGGAAAGGTTTCAAAACTGGATTCCTGGGTGTGGTTGCCACTTAATTTTCCTGAGCCTGTTTCTCCACTTAAAAACCTTTCCATTATGGACTCCTTTAACCTTTTTTATTATAGAAAATTTCAAACATTCAAAAGTACAGAGAATAGTATAATCCACCTGATGTTTCCATTACTTTGCATTAACAGTTACCAATAAATGACCAATCAATTCATCTGTACCCCTCCTCATCCCCTTATATGGAAGCTCATCAGAGAAATCTTACCATTTCATCTGTAAATATTGCAGTGTGTATTTCTAAAAGATATGGCCTCATTCAAATTTAAAGAAAGTGCCAAGAATATACAGGGAACTCCCATATAAGCTTTACCCAGATTCAGCAATTAACATTTTGTTCTCTTGACTTTATCATTCTTTTTATATGTATAAATTGAGTCATTTGAGAGTAAGTTGGAGACATCGGTCTGTTTTTCTAAATGCAAGGAAATTGTTTTCAATAATCACAGAGTAAACAAGTCAGGAAACCTAATATTCACACAAAACCATTATTCATAGTCCTTAATCAAATTTCATGCACCAGTGGTGTTCGTTATAGCAATATATACTTTCTTAGTTTCGAATAAAATTCAGATTCATTGTATTTTTTTGTCCCTTCTCCTTGTTTTGGAACCAGTTCCTCAGTCTTTGTGTTTTCTGACCTTAACATTTTTGAAGAAAACAGGCCATTTATTTTGTAGAATGTGGCTCAATTTGTGTTCGTGTGATGTTTCCTCATGATTAGAGTCACGATATGTTATGGTTTTTTTTGCAGGTTATTTTTTTTTTGGTAGGGATGCCATGGAAGTCCTATTGTGTCCCTCTCAATGCATTGTATTAAGAGGCACATAATTGGTTTTGTCCTAATATTGGTTATATTAGGTTTGGTGATTTGGTCAAGGTAGTGTCCCTTTGTATTTAGTAAGTTATTTTGGGGGAGATACTTGGCAACTATGTGAATAGTTTGTTCTTGGCAATCTTTAACCTCATTTTAGCATTCTTTGATCATTTAGGATCTGTAAACAGTATTATCAAATAGCTACTTAGTTTTCATGTTTTTTCTTTTATGAATTTTTTCTTTTTTATAGTTTGTTTAAATCAAGATCCAAATAAGGTTAATAGATTATGATTGGTTGATAGTACTCTTAAGTCTCTTTTTTTTCCTTGTCCATCCACTTTTTTTAATTGATATATCATCCAAATAGCATAAAATCTGTTCCTTTGAAGTGCACAGTTGAGTGGTTTTTAGTATACTTACAAAGTTGTATAAGTATTACCACTATCTAATTTCAAAATGTTTTCACCACCCAAAAGGAAACCACTTACTTCTCATTCCCCCTTCCTCTCCGCCTCTGGAAGCCACCAATACACTTTCTGTCTCTATAGATTGGCCTTTTCTGGACATTCACATCAAGGAATCATATAATATGTGTGTGGGGTTTTTTCTTACTGTTTTTTTTTAAAATTTTTTTATTGTTATGTTAATCACCATATATTACATCATTAGTTTTTGGTGCAGTGTTCCATGATTCATTGTTTGTTCATAACACCCAGTGCTCCATGCAGAACGTGCCCTCCTCAATACCCATCACCAGGCTAACCCATCCCCCTACCCCCCTCCCCTCTAGAACCCTCAGTTTGTTTTTCAGAGTCCATCATCTCTCATGGTTCGTCTCCCCCTCTGACATACTCCCCTTTTCTTCCTCTCCTGTTATCTTCTTCTTTTTCTTTTTTCTTAAAATATGTTGCGTTATTTGTTTCAGAAGTACAGAACTGTGATTCAACAGTCTTGCACAATTCACAGCGCTCACCATAGCACATACCCTCCCCAATGTCTATCACCCAGCCACCCCATCCCTCCCACCCCCAACCACTCCAGTAACACTCAGTTTCTTTCCTGAGATTAAGAATTCCTCATATCAGTGAGGTCATGTGATACATGTCTTTCTCTGATTGACTTATTTCACTCAGCATAACACCCTCCAGTTCCATCCACGTCGTTGCAAATGGCAAGATCTCATTCCTTTTGCTGGCTGCATAATAGTCCATTGTGTATATATACCACATCTTCTTTATCCATTCATCTGTCGATGGGCATCTTGGCTCTTTCCACAGTTTGGCTATGGTGGACATTGCTGCTATAAACATTGGGGTACACGTACCCCTTCGGGTCCCTACATTTGTATCTTTGTGGTAAATACCCAGTAGTGCAATTGCTGGATCGAACGGTAGCTCTAATTTCAACTGTTTGAGGAACCTCCATACTGTTTTCCAGAGGGGTTGCACCAGCTTGCATTCCCACCAACAGTGTAGGAGGGTTCCCCTTTCTCCACATCCCCGCCAACATCTGTCGTTCCCTGACTTGTTAATTTTAGCCATCCTGACGGGTGTGAGGTGGTATCTCATTGAGGTTTTGATTTGGATTTCCCTGATGCCGAGCGATGTTGAGCACTTTTTCATGTGCCTGTTGGCCATTTGGATGTCGTCTTTGGAGAAATGTCTGTTCATGTCTTCTGCCCATTTCTTGATTGGATTATTTGTTCTTTGGGTGTTGAGTTTGATAAGTTCTTTATAGATTTTGGATACTAGCCCTTTATCTGATATGTCATTTGCAAATATTTTCTCCCATTCTGTCGGTTGTCTTTTGGTTTTGTGGACTGTTTCTTTTGCTGTGCAAAAGCTTTTTATCTTGATGAAATCCCAATAGTTCATTTTTGCCCTGGCTTCCCGTGCCTTTGGCGATGTTTCTAGGAAGAAGTTGCTGCGGCTAAGGTCGAAAAGGTTGCTACCTGTGTTCTCCTTTAGGATTTTGATGGACTCCTGTCTCACGTTTAGGTCTTTCAACCATTTGGAGTCTATTTTTGTGTGTGTTGTAAGGAAATGGTCCAGTTTCATTCTTCTGCACGTGGCTGTCCAATTTTCCCAACACCATTTGTTGAAGAGACTGTCTTTTTGCCATTGGACATTCTTTCCTGCTTTGTCAAAGATAAGTTGACCATAGAGTTGAGGGTCCATTTCTGGGCTCTCGATTCTGTTCCATTGATCTATGTGTCTGTTTTTGTGCCAGTACCATACTGTCTTGATGATGACAGCTTTGTAATAGAGCTGGAAGTCCGGAATTGTGATGCCGCCAGCTTTGCTTTTCTTTTTCAGTATTCCTCTGGCTATTCTGGGTCTCTTCTGGTTCCATACAAATTTTAGGATTATTTGTTCCATTTCTTTGAAAAAAGTGGATGGTATTTTGATGGGGATTGCATTGAATGTGTAGATTGCTCTAGGTAGCATTGACATCTTCACAATGTTGATTCTCCCAATCCATGAGCATGGAACGTTTTTCCATTTCTTTGTGTCTTTTTCAATTTCTTTCATGAGTATTTTATAGTTTTCTGAGTACAGATCCTTTCCTCTTTGGTTAGATTTATTCCTAGGTATCTAATGGTTTTGGGTGCAGTTGTAAATGGGATCGACTCCTTGATTTGTCTCTCTTCTGTCTTGTTGTTGGTGTATAGGAATGCCACTGATTTCTGTGCATTGATTTTATATCCTGCTACTTTACTGAATTCCTGTATGAGTTCTAGCAGTTTTGGGGTGGAGTCTTTTGGGTTTTCCACATACAGTATCATATCATCTGCAAAGAGTGAGAGTTTGACTTCCTCTTTGCCGATTTGGATGCCTTTGATTTCTTTTTGTTGTCTGATTGCTGTGGCTAGGACTTCTAATACTATGTTGAATAGCAGTGGTGAGAGTGGACATCCCTGCCGCGTTCCTGACCTTAGGGGAAAAGCTCTCAGCCTTTCCCCATTGAGAATGATATTCGCTGTAGGTTTTTCATAGATGGCTTTTATGATATTGAGGTATGTACCCTCTATCCCTATACTCTGAAGAGTTTTGATCAAGAAAGGATGTTGTACTTTGTCAAATGCTTTTTCTGCATCTATTGAGAGGATCATATGATTCTTGCTCTTTCTTTTGTTAATGTATTGTATCACGTTGATTTTTCTTACTGTTTTTTTAAGTAAGTTCTACGCTCTACCGGGGCTTGAACTCAGGAGATCAAGACTTGCATGCTCTACCAACAGAACCAGCCAGGTGCCGCTAATAATAATAATTTGTGTCTGGATTTTTAAAATTTAGCATAATGTTTTCAAGTTTTTTCCATGTTATTGTCTGAATTCCTTCATTAGTTTTTATAGCTGAATGATGTTCCATTGGATGGATAAACGTTTATTCTTCAATTGATGGACAATTTGGGTTGTTTCACTTTTTTAGTTATTTTGAAAAACTAGCTATTGTGAACATTCATGTACAAACTTTTGTGTGGATATTGATTCCTGTTCTCTCTCTGTATCCCTAAATATTTTGTTGAAGATAACTGGTTGTTCATCTTATAGTTTCCTTTGGTCTTGAGTTGTTTATTGCATCTCTTGTGTCCTTTACCATGTGTTTTCTGTAGATGGATAGTGAGGTTCAGATTCTAGAGGATTGAAAGCCACATGCTTTTTTGGGGGGAGGTGAGATAGTGGGTGCAAGACGGTTCTGAGGTAGTGTCGTGCACTTCTCCCATGAGGTCCATAAGGTATTGTTGCCTGTCGCTCTCTTTTTTTTTCTTGACATTTAACGTCAAAATAATTCTTATTTTATTTTTATTTATTTATTTTTTAAAGATTTTATTTATTTATTTGAGAGAGAGAGAGAGCACGCGCATGGGGGGAGTGGGAGAGGGAGAAGCAGACTCCCCGCTGAGCAGGGAGCCCGAGGCGGGGCTCGATCCCAGGACCCTGGGACCCTGACCTGAGCCGCAGGCAGACGCTTAACGACTGAGCCACCCAGGCATCCCAGTGTTTATCTTTTTTAAAAAAGCAGTTTCTTATCTAACCAAGGATGATGGTACACTAATCTATAGATTTAGTTAGATTTTGCAAAATTTCCTACTAATGCCTTTAATAGCAAAGAATAAAAACAAGTTTTTTTTTAAAGATTTTATTTTTTAGTAATCTCTACACCCAATGTGGGGCTTGACCTTAGAACACTGAGATCCAGAGTCACATGCTCTACTGACTGTGCCAGGCAGGTGCTCCTAAAAACAGAATTTTTAAGCTATCTTTTTGTAATGTTATTGTTGATTGATGGTTGTCTCGATTAATTCATTAAAGTTGTGAAAATTATGCTTTTAGTTCTCTCATCCCCTCATTTACTGGGTAGACTATCTGTGAAGAGAATATTCCCTATGTCAGCTGTCAGGTTAATCTTCAGGTTCAGGCAGGTTAAATTAAAGGCTTGGACGTGGGGCGCCTGGGCGGCTCAGTTGTTAAGCGTCTGCCTTCGGCTCGGGTCATGGTCCCAGGGTCCTGGGATCGAGCCCCACATCGGGCTCCCTGCTCCTCGGGAAGCCTGCTTCTCCCTCTCCCACTCCCCCTGCTGTGTTCCCTTTCTCACTGTGTCTCTCTCTGTCAAAAAAAAAAAGGCTTGGACATGATTTTTCATTTTTTTAGTCATTACCATTTTTGTTTTTATTTATTTTTTATTTTTTTAAAGATTTTATTTATTTGACAGAGAGAGACACAGCGAGAGAGGGAACACAAGCAGGGGGAGTGGGAGAGGGAGAAGCAGGCTTCCCGCAGAGCAGGACCCTGGGATCGTGACTTGAGCAGAAGGCAGACACTTAACTGAGCCACCCAGGAGCCTCTCGTGGTATATTTTTAAAAATTAAGAAAATCTGATTTTAGTAAGGTAATTTCATGAAAGGCTAGAGTACATACTTTGTTTTTATTTTTTTATTTTATTTTTTTATTTTTAAAGATTTTATTTATTTTTTGACAGAGATAGAGACAGAGAGAGACGGAACCAAGCAGGGGGAGTGGGAGAGGGAGAACCAGGCTTCCCGCGGAGCAGGGAGCCCGATGCGGGGCTTGATCCCAGGACCCTGGGATCATGACCTGAGCCGAAGGCAGACGCTTAACGACTGAGCCACCCAGGCGCCCCCATACTTTGTTTTTAAAAGCATCTTGATTCTCTTAATCTATTAGAAATGGAATTTTGGTTTAAAGAAAAGATGGCATGTTCAAATGGACATGGTTCTCAGAGTGATGGAGTTTTAAAAATTAATTTCATCAGTATTCTTTATGGCCTGCTTCACATGTTTTAGATGTTTTTTGACATATTGTATACTTTTATATTGTGATTCCTAAAATGTAAAGCTTTATTTTTAATTTTTAATTTTTAAAAAGATTTCTTAATAAAAGTTTATTGAGGGCACCTGGGTGGCTCAGTCGGTTAAGCATCTGCTTTCAGCTTGGGTCATGGTCCCAGGGTCCTGGGATTGAGTTCTGAATCGGGCTCCCTGCTCTGCGTGGAGTCTGCTTCTCCCTCTTCCTCTGTCTGCTGCTCCCCCTGCTCGTGCTCTCTCTCTGTAAAATAAATAATTAAAATCTTCTAAAAAAGAAAGATTTATTGATTTATATGAGGGAGAGAGAGAACGAGAGAGCCCATGCACACTGAGGGAGAGGGAGAAGCGGACTCCCCACTGACCAAGGAGCTGAATGCCGGGCTCGATGCCAGGACCCCCGGATCATGACCTGAGCTGAAGATAGACGCTCAACTGACTGAGCCACCCAGGCCCCCCAAGTTCTTATTTTTAAGGGGCACCTGGGTGGCTCAGTCATTTAAGCACCCAACTCTTGATTTCAGCTCAGGTCATGATCTCAGGGTCTTGCAATCAAGCCCTGATGAAGCTCAGCATGGAGCTTGCTTAAGATTCTCTCTCTCCCTCTCTCTCTGCCCCTCCTTCCCCACTAGCATGCACATGCTCTCTCTCTTTTTCTCTCTCTCTCACAAAAAAACAAAAAAAGATTTTGGGGCACCTGGGTAACTCAGATGGGTTAAGCGTCTGCTTTTGGCTCAGGTCATGATCCCAGGTCCTAGGGCTCCCTGCTCAGAGGGAGTCTGCCTCTCCCTCTTCCTCTGCCTCTCCCCACTGCTCCTGCGCTCTCTCTCTCTCTCTCTCTCTGTCTCGAATGAATAAATAAAAAATTCTTAAAAAAAAAAAGATTTTATTTTTAAGTAGTCTCTGTACCCAGTGTGGGGCTTGAGCTCACAACACCGAGATCAAGAATTGAATGCTTTTTGGACTGAGCCAGGCGCCCCCTGCCTTTTTTCTTTTTTAAGATTTTATTTTATTTATTACTATTTTTTTTTAAAGATTTTTTATTTATTTATTAGACAGAGAGAGACACGGCGAGAGAGGGAACACAAGCAGGGGGAGTGGGAGAGGGAGAAGCAGGCTTCCCGTGGAGCAGGGAGCCCGATGCAGGGCTCGATCCCAGGACCCTGGGATCATGACCTGAGCCGAAGGCAGACGCTTAATGACTGAGCCACCCAGGTGCCCCTAAGATTTTATTTTTAAGTAAAACATATAGAGCTTTAGAAAATTAAATTTTGTGTCACCTTCCGCTGTATTTAACCAGTCAGGCAAAAATAAAGTTACATCACTTACTGGGGGCTGAAGCTGGGATGTAGGGAAAATGAGATGAGTAAGAATAGTTACTTTCTGATGAATGTTCATTCTGTTTGCCCCTGTGTTTCCACTATAACATGCACACACTTGGAGTTTTGTTGAAGAAGAAAGGGAAAGAAGATGGGAAGATTTATTTATTCCTATTCAGAATTATAAAACCAGAATTAGCTCTTGGAGAGAATTGGGGAGAGACTGATCTTGACTACCTTAAGTCCTGTTCATATTGTTTATTGATGATTCTGGCATTTTTTTTTTTAAGATTTATTTATTTATTTATTTGACAGAGACACAGCGAGAGAGGGAACACAAGCAGGGGGAATGGGAGAGAGAGAAGCAGGCCTCCTACAGAGCAGGGTCCCGATGCAGTGCCTGATCCCAGGACCCCGGGATCATGACCTGAGCCGAAGGCAGACGCTTAATGACTGAGCCACCCAGGTGCCCCTGATTCTGGCATTTTTGTGTTATTATTTTAAGTAGAATCAGAAAATACTGTTGACATCTTTTTTAAAAATTAATTAATTAATTAATTATGGTTTTTAGTAATTTCTACACCCAGTGTGGGGCTTGAACTCACACCCTTGACACCAAGAGTCACATGCTCTTCTGACAGAGGCAGCCAGACGTACTTGATCTTAAAATTTTAAATAAGACATTTCAGGATGTGGTCATATTATGAATCAGTAAGGTTATGATTTGTTACAGGTAAAAGGTGAAGTGACTTCTATACCCAGTTCTTACCACATCCTGGTCTGAGTCATTATGTTCTTATAAAATGTCTTGGTATGAAAGGGCATATTGGGAACTTTTTTTTTTTAATATTCAGGTAGTACGTGATTTATAATTGTTAAGAAGATACAGAAAGTTTATTGTATTTTATAGGATTTTTGGACTTAAATGGATTTTAGAAAATAATTCACACCTTTGTTTATTTATTTATTTATTTTAAATATTTTATTTATTTGAGGGAGACAGAGAGCACGGGGTGGGGAGGGGCAGAGGGAGAAGCAGCTTGGAGCTCGATCCCAGGACCCTGAGGTGATGACCTGAACCAAAGGCAGAGGCTTAAGCAACTGAGCCATCCAGGTGCCCCTTTTATTTATTTATTTTTAAAGATTGATTTATTTAATTTGGAGAGAGAGCGTGGCAGGGATGGGCAGAGGAAGAGGCAGAGAGGGAATCTGGAGCACATTCCCCACTGAGCATGGAGCCCGATTCCGGGCTCGATCCCATGGCTCAAAGATCATGACCAGAGCTGAAATCAAGAGTAGAAGGCTCAACTGACTGAGCCACCCACATGCCCCTTGGCACCTCTTTTGAAAAAATTCGTAACCAGTAATCACAATTGTTACTTTAAAGTACTGAAATAGACTTTTTTTTTAAAAGATTTTATTTATTTTTTTGAGAGAGAGAATGAGAGATAGGAAGCACGAGAGGGAAGAGGGTCAGAGGGAGAAGCAGGCTCCCTGCTGAGCAGGAAGCCCGATGCGGGACTCGATCCCGGGACTCCAGGATCATGACCTGAGCCGAAGGCAGTCGCTTAACCAACTGAGCCACCCAGGCGCCCCAAACCGGTGGTTTTAAAATAAGGTCCCCAAATTCTTTGCCATGCCTTCCATTGTTAGATGGGGTCCATGTTGTTGTGACCAGTACAATATAGTGGAAGGAATGCAATGTGACTCCCAAGGCTAGGTCATAAAGGGCCATGTAGCTACTGCCTGGTTCTCTTGGAATGTTTGCTGTCAGGATGTTCCTGCTGGGAATTTAGCCACCTTACTGTGAGAAGGCCAAGCCACATGGGGAAACCATGTATAGGTGCCATGGTTGACTGCCCTAGCTGAGAGCCCAGGTGCCAGACACGTGGCTGAAGGAACCACCAGCTGATCCAGTCTCAGCCATTTGAGTTCCAGTTCAAGCCCTGTTCATTGTGAAACAAAGGCAGGATTGCTGTGCTGTGTCTGAATTCCTTACCCACTGAACCTGTGAACAAAGTATAATAGTTGTTGTTTGTGCCATTAAGTTTTGGGATGATTCCTAACTCAGCAATAGTTAACTGGAACAGGATCATAATAGATTTTCTGGTTTTGTGTAATTTCAGTGATATTTTAAGATCAATATCAAAGCTTATCGCTGCCTACTAAAAGTATTTAATGAACTCTTCTTTATTTTTTATTTTATTTTTTATGTTTTTAAGATTTTATTTATTTATTTGACACAGAGAGACACAGCGAGAGAGAGAACACAAGCAGGGGGAGTGGGAGAGGGAGAAGAAGCAGGCTTCCTGCTGAGCAGGGAGCCCGATGCGGGGCTCGATCCCAGGACCCTGGGATCATGACCTGAGCTGAAGGCAGATGCTTAACGACTGAGCCACCCAGGCGCCCCTTGAACTCTTCTTTAAATAAACCTCGTTTTCTTTTCTTTTTTTTTAAAGCTTTTAATTTTTTTTTAAAGATTTTACTTATTTATTAGAGAGAGTGAGAGAGAGTACTAGACGGGGGAGGGTCAGGGAGAAGCAGATTCACCGCCAAGCAGGGAGCCAGACACGGGACTCAGATCCCGGGATTTCAGGATCATGATCTGAGCTGAAGGCAGACGCTTAACCGACTCAGCCACTCAGGTGCCGCTAAACCTCATTTTCTTTTGATAGATTGACTAAATGATCTTGCACTGATGCCTTATGCTGAATATTTTCCTCATACTTAATTTTTGGCCACAGTGAGAACAAGTCAGGAAAAATGCCTTCTTTATTATTCTGAAGTGATATTCATCGATAGTGTAATTTATGTAAAAAACAAAACTAAAACTCGGTATTATGTTCTAACTGAAATATAACATAAAACCATTTATAATAGACTATATACAATACATAATATAATCATATGTACTGTATTTCAATATGTGTAAATTTTGGGGCATGACTATAGTGGAAGACTTAATGAAGTTGTGAAATGTCAACGTGGTTCTGCCTGGGTGGCTCAGTCAGTTAAGCATCTGCCTGTGTCTGAGGTCATGATCTCAGGGTCCTGGGATCGAGCCCCACGTTGGGTTCCCTGATTAGTGGCGAGTCTGCTTCTCCCTCTGCCCCTCCCCCACTCGTGCTTGCTTGCTCTCTGTCAAATAAATAAATAAAATCTTAAAAAAAAAAGAAATGTCTGTGCGTACGCATGGAATTGCTAGCAATGCATCAGTTACAGATTAGACTGAAATGTTATATTAGGAACACTAATATTTGTCATGACTTTTTGGAGTGGTGCTCTTGGTAAGCTCTGAACAAAACAAAATAATCTTTTCTCTTTTTATATGATGGCTGCATTCTTGGAAAAGTCAGTTATATTAAAACCACATCCAAAGTATTTCTGTTCTCCTACATAAAATGGAATTAATTCTAGTTTCAAGTAACAAAGTCATGTTTTTCACCTATATAAATGTTCAGAGGGACATTGAAAAATCATGTGAATCAAATTTTTCTGGTACCGGACTACCTTCTATTATATATTGTATATCTATACTTTGTCTAGCATTCTTTTTGTTTTTTTTAGTTTCTGATGTACAACATAGTGATTTGATTATTCTATATATTATGTAATGCTACCACGATAAGTGTAGTTACCATCTCTCACCATACAGTGTTATTACAGTATTATTGACTATGCTGTACTTTTCAGCTCTGTGGCTTATTTTATTTATTTTTAAAGATTTTATTTATTTGAGAGAGAGAGAGAGCATGAGAGGGGGGAGGGTCAGAGGGAGAAGCAGACTCCCCGCTGAGCAGGGAGCCTGATGTGGGACCCGATCCCGGGACTCCAGGATCATGACCTGAGCCGAAGGCAGTCACTTAACCAGCTGAGCCGCCCCGACTTATTTATTTTATAACTGTAAGTTTGCACCTCTTAATCCCCATCACCTGTTTTGCCCATCGTCCTATACTGGCAACCACTAGTTCTCTGTATTTGTGAGTCTGTTTTTTGTCTGTTTGTTCATTCATTTTGTTTTTTAGATTCTACATGAGTGAAATCATATGGTATTTGTCATTTCATTCGTCATTTCACTTAGCAAAATGCCCTCTAGTCTACCCATGTCACAAATGGAAAGATTTCATTCTTTGTTACGGCTTTGTAATATTCCAGTGTGTGTGTGGCGGGGGGGGGGGCACGCGCGCACGCGTTGCTGCATCTTTATCCTTTCATCTATCAGTGGGTACTTGGGCTGTTTGCATAATTTTGCTGTTATAAATAATGCTGCAGTAAACATAGGGGTGCATATGTCTCTTTAAGGTAGTGCTTTTCTTTTTTGGGGTAGGAAATGCCCAGGAGTGGAATTATTGGATCATATATATTTCTATTTTTAATTTTTTGAAGCGCCTCCGTACTGTTTTCCACAGTGGCTGCACCAATTTACATCCCCACCAATGGTGCACAAGGCTTCCCTTTTCTCCACATCCTTGCCAACACGTGTAATTTGTCTTTTTGATACTAGCTATTCTGACAGGTGTGAGGTGATAAATCATTGTAGTTTTGAATTGTAGTCCCCTGATGATGAGTGATATTGAGCATATTTTCATGTGTCTTGTATGTCTTGTTTGGAAAAATGTGTGTTCAAGTCCTCTGCTCATTTTTTTTTAAAGATTTTATTTATTTATTTGAGAGAGAGAGAATGAGAGATAGCACGAGAGGGAAGAGGATCAGAAGGAGAAGCAGACTCCCCGCTGAGCAAGGGAGCCCGATGTGGGACTCGATCCTGGGACTCCGGGATCATGACCTGAGCCGAAGGTAGTCGCTTAACCAACTACCCAGGCGCCCAAGTCCTCTGCTCATTTTTAATTGGATTTTATTTATTTATACATAAGAGAGAGAGAGAGAGAGGCAGAGGGAGAAGCAGGCTCCCCGCTGAGCAGGGAGCCCAGTGCAGGACTCGATCCCAGGACCCTGGGATCATACCTAAGCCAAAGGCAGACGCTTAACCATCTGAGCCACCCAGGCGCCCGGATTATTTGTTTTTTTGGTGTTGAATTTGATGTCTAACATTCTTTTATATATGAAATAGTAGTACCATTCCCATTGTGGTACCTCCCCCTCACCCCCACAGACCCACTGTTTCAAAGGACTCCTTAGGTTGTAGACTAGAATCCATTGAAAAACCACTGCACTAAACTCAGTATCATAGAACAACAAAAACTGTTTTTCTTTTTGACTTAATGTATGTGCTAACATTCACCATAATGCTGGGAACATGGAAGTTACTTTGTATGTACAAATAAAAATATTCTTGGAGCCTTGCTGGCTTAGTGGGTAGGGCATGTGATTCTTGATATCAGAGTTGTGAGTTCAGGCCTCATGTTGGGCATAGAGCTTACTGAAAAAAATTATTTTTTTTTTAAGATTTTATTTGCAAGAAAGAGAGCAAGCATGAACAAGGGGGAGGAGGGGCAGAGGGAGAAGGAGAAGCTTATTCCCCAATGAGCAGGTACCCCGATGCAGGGCTTGATCCCAGGACCCTGAGATCATGACCTGAGCTGAAGGCAGATGCTTAACCAACTGAGTCACCCAGGTGCCCCTCCTCTAAAAATATACATATATACATATGTATATTTTTAAAAGATTCTATTTATTTATTTGACAGAGAGAGACACAGCAAGAGAGGGAACACAGCAGGGGGAGTGGGAGAGGGAGAAGCAGGCTTCCTGCTGAGCAGGGAGCCCGATGTGGGGCTCGATCCCAGGACCTGGGATCATGACCCGAGCCAAAGGCAGATGCTTAACGACTGGGCCACCCAGGTGTCCCTAAAAAAAAATTCTTAATATTTCCTTAAGTCCCCAAAAATTAGAGATTAAAGTTTCAAGTAATAAAAAAGTTAAAATTATTTATATTCAGCTAAGTTTGATACTGTCTTGACCTGGAGTTTAAAGGAGAATTTTTGAATACCTAGAAAAACTGAGGATGCTTTAAAGTTTTTACAAAGTTACCAATAAAAGAATGAGGATCATATTTCTTATATAGTAGAAGAGCAAATTATTCTAAGTTGAGAGTTCAGTAACTGTGAGCAGTCAAATAAAGGTATTTTTCAATATACAAAGGTCTGATACAAATAATTTAGGAATAAAAGTTCATATTATCAGGGACGCCTGGGTGGCTCAGTCAGCTGAGTGTCTGACTCTTGGTTTTGGGTCAGGTCATGATCTCATGGGTCATGGGATCGAGCCCTGCGTAGGGCTCTGCGCTCAGCAGGTCATCTGCTTGAAGATTCTCTCCATCTGCCCCTCCCCCCACTTGCTCACACTCTCTAAAATAAATAAATCTTTAAAAAAAGTTCATATTATCAGAGCATTAGAAATAGGGCAGGTAAGGGGCGCCTGGGTGGCTCAGATGGTTAAGCGTCTGCCTTCAGCTCAGGTCATGATCCTGGGGTCCTGGGATCGAGTCCCACATCGGGCTCCCTGCTCCTTGGGAGCCTTCTTCTCCCTCTGCCTCTCTCTCTCTCTGTCTGTCTCTCATGAATAAATAAAATCTTTAAAAAAAAAAGGGCAGGTAAGTATAAGTCTTAAAAGTCTGATATTTGAGGGAAGGGAAAGGTTATAGGTATTGTTCAATTATGTTTGATAGTTCACCATATTAACTATATCTCAATTTAGGGATAACCAATGGAAGGATACAGATAAATTACTTGATTTTACTTCATTGTGTTATTATATTAATAGATAAATTAAAAATGGTCCCAAATAGACCCCAACTCAAGAGAAGAGGGAAAAAGAACAATAAGGTAAATATAAGATGGCCAGAATGAGGCCAAACATATCAAATGATAAAAAATGTGAGTGGGATAAATTCTCCTTTTAAAGGACAGACTGTTATTCATAACATTCATTTATAAATGAGACACAAAGAAAACCTTTAACAAGTACCAAAAGCAGGAATGCACAAGTAACATTCTGTCTACAAGGCAACAGAGTAAGTAATTAACAATAAAAGAGTAACAAGCCATGTTAGTATCCAATTTAGAAATTTTAAAAATGCTTATAAGCAACTTTTGTGCTAAAAGAGAAGTAAAGTCTTCAGTTGCAGGGTGCCTGGATGGCTCAGTCAGTTAAGTGTCTGACTGTTGATTTTGGCTCAAGTCATGATCTTAGGGTCCTGGGATCGAGTCCCACGTCTGGCTCTGCCCTCAGCAGGGAGTCATCTTGAGATTTTTCTCTCTCCCTCTCTGTCTGCCCCTCTCCCCACTTGCATACTCTTTCACTCTCTCTCTAAAATAAAGAAATCTTAAAATATAATCTTCAATTGCAAATGATTGAAAAATGAATGATGGTGAAAGTTATACGTCTGAAAAACCTGTAGGCTGAGGCCACAGTGACACTCAAAAGAAAATTTAAAGACTTCAAAGCAAACCTTGAAAAAATGACTTCAAGTAATTATTAAAGCCGGGCATTCAAGATAGAAGAGAAAAATAAAATCCAAAAGAAGGAAGGAATTAAAAATGAAAGCAACAGGTACTGAAATAGGGGAAATTGTAAATGAAAGGTAAATGAAATCCCAGTCTAAATCGTAATAAAGTTTTATTTGGACCTTGGCAAAGTGATTCTGATATATATTCATGTCATAGGAAGAAAAAGAACGAGGAGAAAAAAAGTCGAGTTCATTTGTTTTCTAGTTTCTAGTAAATCCTTTTTTGTTTAAATTGAGATATATACATATATATATTTTAATATTTTATTTATTTGACAGAGAGAGACACAGCGAGAGAGGGAACACAAGCAGGGGGAGTGGGAGAGGGAGAAGCAGGCTTCCCACGGAGCAGGGAGCCCGATGTGGGGCTCGATCCCAGGACCCTGGGATCATGACCTGAGCCGAAGGCAGACGCCTAATGACTGAGCCACCCAGGTGTCCCGAGTTGTATAATTTTTTTAAAGTAAACTCTGCCAAGTGTGGGGCTCGAACTCAAGACCCTGAGATCAAGAGTTGCAAACTCTACTGACTGAGCCAGCCAGGTGCCCCTCTAGTAAATGCTCTTAAGGTTACATAGGTTTTTTTGTTTGTTTGTTTTAAGATTTTATTTATTTATTTGACAGAGAGATAGCGAGAGCAGGAACATAAGCAGGGGCAGTGGGAGAGGGAGAAGCAGGCTTCCCGCAGAGCAGGGAGCCCGATGCCGGGCTTGATCCCGGGACCCTGGGATCATGACCCAAGCCGAAGGCAGCCGCTTAACGACTGAGCCGCCCAGGCACCCCAAGGTTACATAGTTTTCGTTGAGAACCTGTGATCGTCTCCCACAGGTTTTGCTGTGTATGTGTCATTTCATTTCTGAATAGTCTTGTTTTCGAATAACAGGAATGTAGACGAGCACAGTGACCCCCATTTAACCTTCACCTAGCTTCAACAATTAATCAGCGTAGTCTTACTTCCTTTACACTTGCTTCTTCTTCCCCCACCTCAGACCCTAACTGAAATTTCAGTTCGCACAAACTTTCCTCTGTAAATACATCCTTTTTGTAACCTAATATTTATTTACATGAATAGATTTTGTTTGATCTATCCATTACTAATCTGATTACTTCTGTTAAGTATATCAGTCCATTTTTCCCTTACATTTTAATAGTTTTTGGTTTTAAGTTTGTTTATTTATTTATTTAAAAGTAATCTCTAGGGTGCCTGGGTGGCTCAGTTGTTAAGCGTCTGCCTTTGGCTCAGGTTATGATCCCAGGGTCCTGGGATCGAGTCCCGCATTGGGCTCCCTGCTCGGCGGGGGGCCTGCTTCTCCCTCTCCCACTCCCCCTGCTTGTGTTCCCTCTCTCGCTGTGTCTCTCTCTGTCAAATAAATAAAATCTTTAAAAAAAAAGAGTCTCATGCTTCACCAGCCAGCTGCCCCCAGATGGATTCTTTTTAAAAATAATAGAAAAGATCTTTCTCTGATGGCTTTTAACTTTGAATTCTTTTTTTTTCCTGATGCTGTTGCTTGGTATTTCCATTTTTGTGGTTAACGTTTGTCTAGTTTATACATTTTTAAAATCATTTTATCTTTAGTCTTTTAGGTTGTTTTCTAGAGTACCCTATCTTTAAACTACCCGTATAGCTGGAAATTTTTTTGTTTCTGTTGTTTGGCCTTTTTAAACCCATTTTGAGGATCTTTAACTTCAATAAGAATATTTAATTCTTTTATATTTAATCCTATTTTGTTTTAAGTCCTGGGTGTGTATTTCCTATTTCCTTCCTTTCTTTTTGTTGGTTTTATCAGATTTTCTATTTTTCAGTTAAGTCATTCATCCTATTTGTAGTCTCATAATAGTTATCTTCACATTTTTTGTATATTTTAGTTAATTCTTAAACATTTTTGGTGTTTGAAAGGTAATTATTTGGGGCGCTTGGGTGGCTTAGTCGTTAAGTGTCTGCCTTCGGCTCAGGTCATGATCCCAGGGTCCTGGGATCGAGCCCCGCATCGGGCTCCCTGCTCCGCGGGAAGCCTGCTTCTCCCTCTCCCACTCCCCCTGCTTGTGTTCCCTCTCTCGCTGTGTCTCTCTGTGTCAAATAAATAAATAAAATCTTAAAAAAAAAATAATTATTTGAATATGGGTCAACATTTAAAAGGTACAAAAGTATACTCAGTGTATAAGCTCCCCACATCAGGTCTCTAAAAACCCACTTCTCTCCCACAGATCACCATTGTTACTAGTATCTGGTGTCTTTTCTAGAGAAAAGCAATGTATATAGATCAAATCATACATATGTGTTTACGTGCATTTCCCCAGCTCTTTTTTTTTTTAACAAAAATGATGGCATAGTATAGTGATTTTTATATTTTGTGCTCTTGAAATTCCCTTAATAATTTAAAAAACATTTACTCTCTTATACATTTAAAGTTGACATCTAACCATGGTACACTGTTGGTGGGAATATAAATTGGTGCAGCCACTGTGGAAAATGTTATGGAGGTTCCTCAAAAATTAAAAATAGAAATACCATATTATTTGATAATTGTACTATTGCCTATTTACCCAAACAAAACAAAAACACTAATTGAAAGAGATATATGCACCCCTATGTTTCTTGCAACATTATTTACAGTAGCCAAGATACAGAAGCAACTCAGTGTGCATCAATAAATGAATGGATAAGGAAGATGTAGTATACACACATGCACTGGAATGTTATGCAGCCATTAAAAAGGATGAGGTCATGCAATTTGTGATGACATGGATGGAGCTAGAGAGTAATATGCTAAGTGAAATATCAGAGAAAGACAAATACCATATGTGACTTCACTCATACGGAATCTAAAGAACAAATGAATAAACAAACAAAAGCAGAATCAGACCTATAAATACAGAGAACAAACTGATGGGTGCCAAAAGCAGGTTGGGTGGAGGGATGGGTAAAATGGAGGAGAGTGGGAGATACAGTTATCTAGGTATGGAATGAATATGTCATAGGAATGGATAAGGAATATAGTCAGTGATACTGTAATAGATTATATGGGGATGGATGATAACTACACTTGTGTTGAGCACATCATAATGTATAAACTTGTTGAATCACTCAGTTGTCAACCTGAAACTAATGTATCATTGTGTGTCAACTATACTCAAAAAAGTTTTAAAAAAAGATAAAGTTGACATCTAAAATTTTTCATCAAAAATTAAAATAGTTGTGGGGGCGCCTGGCTGGCTTAGTCGGTAGAGCATGCAACTCTTGATCTCGACTCTTGATCTCTGGGTTTTGAGTTCAAGCCCCACATTGGGCGTAGAGCTTACTTAACAAAAATTAAAATAGTTGCAAAGATGTAATATCTGGTATGTTGTGAATAGTGACATTTAAAAATAAATTGTTATATCACACTTTAAAGTATTCTGGTAGAAAAGAAATATTGTCACAATTTGCCCACCATCACAGGTTAAAAAAAGGAAGAACAAGTTCTACTCTACAATTTGAAATTTTATAGGATTTTTTTTTCTCCTTGAGCTGCTTTCCATTTTTTCTCCACAGAATTCCAGCCTAATGTATTTTATGCCTGAAAATTTTGTTTTGTTTTGTTTTCTAGAGAGAACATGAATGGCGGAGGGGGCGGCGGGAGGGAAGGTGAAAGAGAGAGTCTTAAGCTGGCTCCATGCCCATCATGGAGCCCAACGCAAGGCTCAGTCTTAGAACCTTGAGATCATGACCTGAGCTGAAATCAAGAGTCGGGCACTTAACTGAGCCACCCAGGTGCCCCATGTCTGCAAGTTTTATTCATCATCATATCATTCTCTGCAAGAAAAATGTATAAATACATTAAAATAAAAACATTTTGTATTTTCTGAGCCCAAAAAGCTCAGTCTTTTTTTTTTTTTTTTAAGATTTTATTTATTTAGGGCGCCTGGGTGGCTCAGTTGGTTAAGCGACTGCCTTCGGCTCAGGTCATGGTCCTGGAGTCCTGGGATCGAGTCCCACATCGGGCTCCCTGCTCGGCAGGGGGTCTGCTTCTCCCTCTGACCCTCTTCCCTCTCGTGCTCTCTATCTCTCATTCTCTCTCTCTCAAATAAATAAATAAAATCTTTAAAAAAAAAAAAGATTTTATTTATTTATTTATTTGAGAGAGAGTGCACAAGCAGAGGAAAGGGACAGAGGGAGAATCAGACTCCCTACTGAGCAGGGAGCCCAACTCTGTGCTTGATCCCAGGACCCTGGGATCATGACCTGAGCCGAAGGCAGATGCTTAAGCAACTGAGCCACCCAGGTGCCCCTGAGAGGCTCAGAGTCTTATTACAGTTCAAGTATTATAAAAAAATGGGATAATTATTGGGGCGCCTGGGTGGCTTAGTCGGTTAAGCATTTGACTCTTTTTTTTTTTTTAAGATTTTATGTATTTATTTGACAGAGAGACACAGCGAGAGAGGGAACACAAGCAGGGGGAGTGGGAGAGGGAGAAGCAGGCTTCCCGCGGAGCAGGGAGCCCGATGCGGGGCTCGATCCCAGGACCCCGGGATCATGACCTGAGCCGAAGGCAGACGCTTAACGACTGAGCCACCCAGGCGCCCCAGCATTTGACTCTTGATTTCGGCTCAGGTCATGCTCTCAGGGTTGTGGGATCCAGCCCCACATTGGGCTCTGCTCAGCAGGGAGTCTGCTTGGGATGCTCTGTTTCCTTCTCCCTCTGCCCCTTCCCACCATGCTTTCTCTCAAATAAATAAATAAATCTTTAAAAATACGGTAATTAGTAAACATAAAAATACATTTTTACTGGAAATCATCTCTTAGATACAGATGAGGCTTCCTCTTACTCCTGATTAGTTAATGAATCCTTGTGTTAGTGTAACTCATTGTAGAATGAGGCAGGGTTTGGCATTTTCTTTTTCTGATTTTTGGGTTTATAGATGAAACTTCTGACAAAATATTTTCATCCATCTAAGTAAATAGATGAGAATGGTGGAGGTTTGCTCATTCATTTATCAAATGTATTTTGATCTCCTACTATGTTCCGGACAATCTTCTAATCTCTGGTGATAAGCAGTGAACAAAGCAACAGAAATCACTGCCCTCAGAACTTACAAGTGTCTCTTTGTTCTTCTGAGTTGTATGTGAAAAATCATATCTTTAAAAAATATTTTTAATATTTTTATTTATTTATTTAATAAAAATATTAATTTAAATATTTAATATTTAAAATATTAAATATTTTAAAATTTAATAATTAAAAAAATCTTTAAAAAATAAAATAAAGTCCTTCATGGTCTCATTTTCTGAGAAGCACAGTTAAAAAGCTTTACTGACACCTAACAAGTGACTGTTAATTATACTTCTTACTCTTTTATTTTATTTTTTAAAGATTTTATTTATTTATTTGACAGAGAGAGACACAGTGAGAGAGGGAACACAAGCAGGGGGAGTGGGAGAGGGAGAAGCAGGCTTCCTGCTGAGCAGGGAGCCTGATGTGGGGCTCGATCCCAGGACCCTGGGATCATGACCTGAGCCGAAGGCAGATGCTTAACAACTGAGCCACCTAGGCGCCCCTACTTCTTACTCTTTTAGCTATGGGGATTGTATCATTTAGTGTTCTACCAGAGAAACAGAAGCAGTTGGGGATTTTAAATATATACATTCATATATATACATAAATATATGCATACATATAGTCTCCTATGTACATGCTCACACATATATAATCCAACTGGTTTATAGAAAAATGTGAAGAGATTTATTGCAGGTAATTGGTTTATATGATTGTGCGGGCTGGTCAGGCAAGCCTGAAATCCTCACTGGTAGGCTGGTTGGTGGAATCTCTTCCTCAGAGCATTACAATTATGTTCATGAGGGCTTTCAACTGATTAGATGAGGCCCACCCAGGTTATTGAGGATAATCTCCTTTACTTAGAGTCAGCTGATGTTAATCACATCTACACAATACTTTCATAGCACCACCTAGATTAGATTTGGAGTAAGAGGAACTGTAGTCTTGCCAACTTGAGACACAAAACTAACCCATCAGAGGGACCTTATTTAACCTGATATACTCAGAAATGTTTGGGGAAGTTGAGATAATGTTCATTTAAATACACCTTTGCATTTTAAATTTATGTTTGAGAAAATGTTTGAATTTTATACTATGTATGTACTTAAAATGTATTTAAATATATGTTATGTAAATATGAACTATATTTAAGTATATTTTCATCAGATTGTTGGAACAACAGATTTCATTTATTCAGTCATGGAAAATGATCACCAGTAAACCTTAATGGTGAAGCCAGTCTTTATTGACAAACCAGGTAGCTAAATCACAGTGACTTTGTTGGAAAGTCTCTTTTTTTCAATTTTAGTAGGTGAGGGGCGCCTGGGTGGCTCAGTTTGTTAAAGGTCTGCCTTCCGCTCAGGTCAGGATCCCCGTGTCCTGGGATCGAGCCCCTCATCAGGCTCCGTTCTCAGCAGGGAGCCTGCTTCTCCCTCTCCCTCTGCCTGCCTTTCTGCCTACTTGAGATCTCTCTCTGAAATAAATAAAATCTTTTTTTTTTGAAGATTTTATTTATTTATTTGACAGAGAGAGACACAGCGAGAGAGGGAACACAAGCAGGGGGAGTGGCAGAGGGAGAAGCAAGCCTCCCGCTGAGCAGGGAGCCCCATGCAGGGCTCGATCCCAGGACTCTGGGATCATGACCTAAGCGGAAGGCAGACGCTTAATGACTGAGCCACCCAGGTGCCCCTGAAATAAATAAAATCTTTAAAAAATTTTTTTTATTAAGTGAGTACTATGCATCCCCAAGGCAACCATCTCCTTCTGAATTTTTTTTTTTAAGATTTTATTTATTTTCGAGAGAGAGAGAGAGCACAAGTTGGGGGAAGGGCAGAGGGGGAGGAAGAAAGATAATTCCCAGCAGACTCCGGGCTGAGCAAGGACCCAGACGCAGGGCTTGATCTCACAACCCTGAGACCATGACCTGAGCTGAAACCAAGAGCGGGACGCTTAACTGACTGAGCCACCCAGGTGCCCCTCCTTCTGAGTTCTAAGACTCCTGGATAATGCTTGGAGCCTTGCTGTAATGGACTAAGGCCTTCAGTAGTTTTTACAGATTCTGCTTTTTTCTTTCTTTTTCTTTCTTTCTTTCTTTCTTTCTTTCTTTCTTTCTTTCTTTCTTTCTTTCTTTTTCTTTCTTTCTTTCTTTCTTTCTGTCTTTGTAGTTTTTTTGTTTGTTTTGTTTTCTTGAAACTTTTCTCAGGAGTGATTTTTTTAAAAAAATTGTTTAAATTTTTTATTTTTTATTTTTATTAGAGAGGGAGAGAGAGACTCTTAAGCAGGCTCCATGCCCAGCATGGCTTGATCTCACATTACTCAGATCACGATCTGAGCTGAAATCAAGAGTTGGGTGCTTAATCAACTGAGCCACCCAGGCCACCTAAAAAAATTCTTTTTGACGTATAGTGAACATATAATGTTATAAGGAGTGATGGTATTTTTTTGGTCACCATTCACGGGTTGGAAAAAGTGAAATCTTTAAGTGAAAATTGTTCATTATCTGTCAATTTGATAGGTAGACAGCCATCTGATGCCATAGTCTCAAATCTTTTTGAATTCATAACATCCTAATACTGACCAAACACCCCAATTTTAATATCATACTTCTTTGTAGCTGAAGTATATATAAGACACAAAACCCTACTGTGTATGTTTCTAATATTTTGGTTAAACACTCTTCTTAGAGATTATATTGTGCTTCTGTTTTGTCACCAGTGGTCTCTTTGTTTTGTGCCCTGGAGGTTTTTACTCCCCTGGGTTGTGCTTCACTATAAGACTTAGGGGGGTGGAGGGATAAGAAAGGAAGGGTTAGCCAGATACCTCTACCCTGTGCTAGTTCCCAGATGGGTCAGAAACTAGTGTCTGAGGAAGTTCATCTAGACGTTGATCTCCTTTGGGGCACCTGGCTGGCTCAGTCGGTAGAGCGTGTGACTCCTGATCTTGGGGTTGTGAGTTCAAGCCCCATGTTGGGTGTAGAGCTTACTAGACAGATCAGTCCATCTCCTTGAACCTGTGTTTCTGTATTCCCTTTGGGTATCTTCATGTACTCACAGAGGGGTTCAAGTTCACCTTTTGAAGACTTCTGATAACTAGGTCACTTTTTCTGGCCCTTGCTTTTTTCTTTTTGTGTTGGAGATCCTTCCATATTAGTGCTTTCTTTTACTGACTGCATTGTATTCCACAGTTTGATATATTATTATTTAACCGCTCTGTACTGGTGGAGGCCTGGGTTTTTCATCCTTTCCTCTCACACAGTTCTACAGAGTGCATATCATTCTTTTTAAAGGTTTTATTTATTTATTTGAAAGAGCAAGAATGAGAGAGATCACAGAGGGAGAGGGACAAGCAGACTCCTTGCTGGGCAGAGAGCCTGATACGGAGCTCCATCCCAGGACCCTGAGATCATGACCTCAGCCGAAGGGAGACGCTTAACTGACTGAGCCACCCAGGCGCCCCTGCCTGTTTTATATTGAGTTTAACTTTTGCTAAAATAATTTGTAGGGGGGAAATCTTTAGTTAATTCAGTAAAGGGGGAAAAAAGCAGATACCCTTCCATTTAAACAGACATGTTTAACCTTATGTTTTCCCACTATTCTCCCCTTATAATAAGGAAATACATTTAGCTCACATTTTCTTCCTTCCTTGTCCTCTACCTTCCAATGTTGAAACTATACAGCATTTAGTTCTAGAATTTACTAAATAGTAGTGATGGTTTAATAAAATCAAAAGCACATCACAGCAGATGCTGTTCTCAGTATTCTCTGCATGCAAGTCCATCTTACATAGGTGCTTCTTAAAGTTCGTATCTCAGGTGTACTCATTCGATTTGTTCCCTCACTACTGTTTCTTGTATCCAAGTCATCTTTATTGTTGAATTACATTTGTGTTTGCTTTGCTGAAATATGTCGCTATCAAAGTTTTTTTCAGAAAGCGTCTGTGGGTGGTGAACTTTCTAAATCTTTGCCTGCCTTAAAATATCTCTACCATCACACTTGAGTGCTAGTTTGGCTTTTTATAGACTTCTAGGTTCAAAATAGTTTTCTCTCATAACTTTGGAGCAATTGCCTCACTGTCTTCTGGAATCCAGTGTTGTTGATAAGAAGTCTGATGTCAGTCTGATTCTTACTCTTTTGTAGTTAACATGTTTTGTCCTTTGGAAGCTTTTCTCTTTTAGAATTGGTGTTCTGAAATTTTACCAGAATATGTCTACATGTTGGACTTACTTCAGTAACCATTTTTTAATAAAGTTTTATTTATTTGAGCAGAGAGTGAGCGAGAAAGAGAGAACGAGTGGGGGAGGAAGAGGGAGAAGCAGACTTCCCAATGATCAGGGAGCCCGACATGGGGCTCAATCCTAGGACCCTGGGATCAGGACCTGAGCTGAAGGCAGACGCTTAACCGACTGAGCCACCCAGGTGCTCCTTAAGATTTTGTTTTTAAGTAATCTCTACATAAAACCTGGGGCTCGAACTCAACAACCCTCAGATCAGGAGTCGCTTGCTCTTCCGACTGAGCCAGCCAGGTGCCCCCCCGCCTCTCCCCCGCACCCTCAGTGTATAACTTTTGACTCTCCAAAAAGTTAACTACTAATAGCCTACTGTTGGCTGGAAACCTTACTGAGAACATACACAGCCAATTAACACATATTTTGTATGCTATGTGATTCATATATTATACCCTTAACAATAAAGTAAGCTAGAGAAAAGAAAATGTTATTAAGAATATCATAAGAGAAAATACACTTCCGTGCTGTTCTTATTGAAAGAAATGCACATATAAATGGACCCTTGCAAGTCAAGCCATGATGTTCAAGAGCCAGCGGTGCTTTGTACCTGCGAGAGGAATACTAAAGACAGAAGGGGAAATACAACAGAAGGTTGGCCTGGCATTTGAAGAACTGTTTCTTCATTCCAGTTTTTGTAGTTTGACCACAAATTTTATCAGCAGGGACAAGACTAAACATACTCGATTTCTAGATGTGTGTTGTAATTTCTTAGAAAGTTTGATATTATGAGAGTATATAGCCCACATGTCTGTTGTCTCTTAGTCTATAGTCTGTTAAGAGATGTCAGCCTGACACTCTCCTTTTCTGGATCCAGGGCCAAATCTGGCTAATCTGAGACTAACTCTGTCCCTAGAGACCATTCTCAGTCCTTTCCAGGCATCTGCTACCAGTTGATTGGAGGTGGCACAATAGTCTATTTTTTGTTGCAGCATTAAAAGTAATAAATGTTCATTTATAAGGATATTTTTCTCTTGCTGCGTTATAATGTTTTTATTTTTTGGGAATGACATTTTATAATTAGCAGTTATGGCAAGTTTGTGTCTCATTAAGCAGATTATTATCAACTGTAAATATTACAGAGGCTTATTATTTGACAAGTTAATTACGTTTTATGATACACATTTTCTTATTGATCCGTTACTTTGAATGTTAATGGTTGTTATTATCTTTTTAAACAAAGCTAGTACTCTATTAATACTTTAAAACTGATGTCACATTGCTTATTGATTATTAAATGAGGCATTCCAATAATTAGATATTCTTAAGTTTCTTTAAAGGTTTTTGTGTTAGCTTTAACTTAATTTGTGGACTCATGTTTTGTATTTTCATATTACTAGTTGAATGAAAATCATTTTTTGTAGTCAGAGTAGCTAATCTAAAATTTTCCACAGATAATCTTTTAAAAAAATTGTTTCATTGTAGTACTGTACACACTGAATTCTATAGCTTCCTGCCTGCGAGGACCTTATACATAATCTGTTTAAACCCTCTGTATTTAATTTAATTTAATTTATTTTTTTAAAGGGGGGGGCGGGCAGAGGGAGAGGGAGAGAGAGAATCTTAAGCAGGCTGTACGCCCAACATGGAGCCCTGCATGGGGCTCGATCCCATGACCTGAGCTGAAATCAAGAGTTGGGTACTTAACCAGCTGAGCCACCCAGGCACCCCTAAAACGTCTGTATTTTATAGCTGAGTCCTTGACCCAAGGTTATGTAGCTGGATGAATATTTTATCCTGATTGCTGCTTTTCTGTTTTATTCATCTCTTCAAAATTTATTTTGGAGAAGATAAATATGGCTATACCCTATTTTTGTTTGTCCAGTTTGGCATTGTAGAAAAACAGGTTTTGGAGTCAGACACCATCCTGGTGTTAATGTTGACTCCGTCCTGTGCCTTGGGCAGATTAATTAACCCTTTTTTTTTTTAAGATTTTATTTATTTATTTATTTGACACACAGAGAGAGAGAGAGAGTACAAGTAGGCAGAGTGGCAGGCAGAGGGAGAGGGAGAAGCAGGCTTCCCGCAGAGTCGGGAGCCTGATGTGGGGCTCGATCCCAGGACTCCCAGGACTCCGGGATCATGACCTGAGCTGAAGGCAGCCACTTAACCAACTGGGCCACCCAGGCGCCCCTAATTAACCCTTTTGAGCCTTAGGGTCTTCATCTTAATAGGGGCTTGCTAATACTTTCTACCTTGTTACCCTCCCTGTCTTGAGAGTTGGTGTAGGAATTAAATGAATAAACCGCCTGGCAAATCATGAGGTATGCAGCAAACGATAGCTTTTCGTATCAGTCAGAGTCAGTGAGAGAAACAGAAACCAGCCTGTATATGATCTATTACTGGGAATTAGGTGCTTACGAAATGATGGAACAATTGAAGGTCAGATCCTAGGCTGGGCCCCGGGAGGACTCCCACCACAGCACAGAGAACTGAGCCACATGGGAAGCTGCTCCCTCTGAAGTCTTGTCCAGAGCCAAGCTGGCAGCACTGGAAGGTTGGTAGTGCTCACCTGAAGCCTCAGGCCAAGGTTTTAGAGGTCATATCCAGAAGCTCTTGACGCCCAGTCCTTTCATGACAGCTTGGGAAGTTGGAGAATGGACACTGCTGCATAAAAGCCTCACCTTTTCATCCTTGCTGGCTAATGGCTAAAACCCTCATCAGGCTCATAGCCTCTCAATACCTTTTATGCCACTTCCCATGCAGAACTTGGGGTGCATGGGTGGCTAAGAACTCTTTTTAAGCTTTAAAATCTCAGCAAGGGGAAGGAAGGAGATTAAGAAATCCAAATATTTACTGTAGTGGTATTATGATGGATGGTAGTGATGTTGGTAGATACGGATTATTATTGCTGTGTTTAATATACCTTCTTCAGAATTATACATCACGTGGGTGACATTCTAGAACCAGAACTGGAAATCTCAAATCCATTTCTTTTCAGTGGGTCATGTTCCTTCCAATATCTTGTTCTCATTCATTCAATAAATAATTCATTGAGCATCTCAGTATGAGCAGGTGTCTGTTTTTGGTGCTGGGTATGTTAACCGTGACCAGACACTGTCCCTGCTCTCAGAAAGCCTTTAGTTCTGGGCTCATAGGCACAGGTTGCTTCACTAGGGTATAGTAAGTGCTGTGGGAGAGGTGAAACACCCAGGCAGGACACCTGACCCCTGCCAGGGGGACTTCTAAAGTCACACCAAATGCGTTTAGGAAATGATCATTCACAGGTTTGAATATCCTAGTCGCCTATACGTTTTACAAAAGAGTAAAGAGAATTGTATCATGACAATTTTTGTTAAAAACAGGATGATACAAATGGGAGAGTCTTATTGCAAAGAGATGGAGAGAATACTTAAGAGGAGATCATTCTTTCAGATCTGGCCAGTTCTTTTGCTGAGCTGAGGTGGGAGGCATCTTGGCTGGCAGCTTCTGCTTTCACCCATTTTATCATTTTCACCTGTAAGGCTTCCAGGAGCCATATTCCTTCCCTAAAGAGCAAAGCAGGCATCTTGGCATAACAAACTCTAGACCTAGGGTCCAGATACTCTCTGTCCTTTTCCTTTGCTACCTTGTTTTTTTCATCCGAAATATAAGAAGGGGCTCTTTGTTTTTATTCTATGTGTGTAATAAACAACATTTTAAGGTATTGTAGAGAGCTGGTGGGCTTAAAACATTTTCCCTTTTCATACTTAAGTTCCCCCTTTCAGGGCTGTAGTATGTAGGTCCCGTTATGTCAGAAAAAGTTAAGACAAATAGAAGTATGTGGGAGGGTGTACTGTGAAGGGCAGCAGTGTGCTCCTTGTGGCTTTGGGAAGCACAGTCCCACAAGACTAGTTGTTGGCACTGCCTGCGGCTTCTCCCTTCTATGGGGCAGTGAGTCCTCACCATGTATCTTTCCCGGAGCATGTTGCTATTCCCCCCCCCCCCCCCCCCACCCACCACCGCCACCACCATCACCATCCACCATCCACAGACAGGCAAGGGCAAGGGTAAAGAGCTGTGGGTTGGTTGGAAGAGATATTTTACTTAATATGTACAGCAGGTATTGGCAGAGATTAGTATGTAGCAATATGTGTTAACATTTTTCCTATTGAAGATGCTTATATTTAAGGGAAAGTGGTGGTCATTCAGAAGCCCTCCTAGTGTCCTCTTTCCCTCAGAGAGCTTCCCCATCTACACAGAAAACCTTCTAAACTGATGCCAGGGCTCTCTGCTGCACCCTTTAAAAGGCCCTTGGTAAATTCCCTTGGCATAACTTTATTAGTATTTTTTTTTAAGTTTATTTAAGTTATCTCTATACTCAGCACAGGCCTCAAGCTCACAACCCCAAGATCAAGAGCTGCATGCTTCCAACTGAGCCAGCTAGGCACCCCTATTAGTATTTATTAACTTTTAACATTTCTTAGATGTAAACTTGTTTTGTCGTTTGAGTCTTTTTTGGAGGAGGGAAAGACAGAAGTACCTAAATTCTAAGAATGTGTATTTTCAAGTTGTTTTTAGTGAAAAGACTTTATCCTGCCCTACTTTTGTCCTTTAACTGGTAAAAAGAATGGGGAATAAAATCATTCCTGGTCTCACACTACTTTGGTAGAATAGGAATGTTGTATTATGAGCTCTCATTCTAATACAGAAATAGAATGATGAAAGATCATTACAAGTTCACTCTAATCAGCCATTGTTTTGAATCCACATTGGAATTTGCATTAGTTTTTGAAACTTCCAAAGGATGTATCATATTTTCACTGGTCAAAGACCTTGAACTGTTAAGGGCTAGGTTGGTATATGATGTTGAAGGGAGGCTTACTGTTTATTTTGTGTTTTCTGTGTCTTGCGTTTCATGCTGCATGTCACATTGGCTCTTGCATTTTTTTTTTCAATTCCCTTTAGTGAAAGATAGAATGGAAACTGCATCTTACCCATATAGGTTAAATAAGAATAGTTTGGGGTTCTTGCCTTGATTTCTTGCCTTGATTTCCAGCCATACCACTATGAGCCTGATATCCTCCCCTTTCTGCCCATAATAGTTTAGTGGAATAATTCATTTTCTTCACAGCCAAATTAAACCTTTCTGTTGGCCAGTATTTATAGATCTTGGAATAAAGTGTAGCTTTAGACACCATCTGATACAATATCTTTGTTCTATCTAGCTTCGTTGCATAAGTAAAGATTTTTATAAATTCATTCTTCTTAGCACAATTTTTTTTCCCTTGATCTCTTGCTTTTGTTTTGTGTTTTTTCCCCCCTCCTGACCCAGTATATAAAACTTCCATTAGTCTTTATTTATTTATTAATTTTTTGCAATTGAAATTTTATTTTGAGGGGGGAAAGAAATGTGGTTTTCCAAATCAGAAAGAATGATGAAAACATCTTAAATAATCATCAGCGTAGTTTGTATGAAACCACAATACAGACCCAGTATATTCAACATGAATTAACAGGAAAAGTATAAATGACTCAGGAAATATTCTGCACAGTCTTCCTTTGGCTCAATATTTTTGCCTTATTAACAGGTCTGTCCAACCTGGTAGTATGAAGTAATATGGTAGATAAGAAAATGTAGAAGATAGATTTTCCGGTCAAACCAAAATCAAGTAGTTGTTAATTCAAGAATCTTTAAGGTGCCTCAGAGTAGGGATAATTTGATAAGCATTTATCTTAATCTGTTTCCATGGCTTCATTGTTGTCTGATACGGAGGAAGAGTCTTGAGATATTGCGGCAAGGTGAACCTCTGATAATATTTGTTGATTTTGTTCTTCCAGAAAGTGGTTGCTTTTCTATTCAGAGAGTTGTTGCTATTCTTTTCTTCGATTTCCTGTTGAGTTCGTAGGTGTTCAGAATGGTTTGATCCCTATCCAGCTGAATTCCTGGGACCAGACGAAATCCAGGTCTCCTACTCCTGCGCCATCTTGCTCTCCAAAATTTCCATTAGTCTTTAAAGCTGCATGAATATTTTCATATTGTGGGGACTTCTGAGTCTTTGTGGCAAGGTTATAAAAATAGCTGGTTACATTTAAGAGTTGGTAATTCATATGGGTGAAACTATGAGTCCTGGCAGGATTAATTTCAACCTGGTAGAAAAATTATTAAAGGCTAGGGATTGGAAAGATATCCCTAGAGATAACAAAAATAAAAGATTTTATTTCCTGTATTTTATAATTCTTTTTGCCTTTAAGATGTAATATGGTTGACTCCTTTATTGTGTTTTGGTAGTTTAGGCAGCAAATCCATTTCTTTTGTTGAGGTGGGTTTCAGATTACTCAGTACTCCATACATTTGGGGAAATGTTTTTTATATTTTCACTTACTTGAAAAGACTTCTTAAAAACTTATGATTGTGTATCTTTTCATATAAATAACTATAAATAGGACAGGAAAGGATGACAGGATTATAAGAAATTTTTAGAAATTATGAAGCTCATTAGTGAAAGGCTCCCAGAAGGAAATATACTGCAGAAAATGTCTGTAAGAAATGTTGTAATCCTTTACCCTATGATTGATTCTTGTTTCCATTTTGTCCCTGGTAAACTATAAATTTTCTGAGCTTTGGTTTCCATATTGCTTAAATCTTTGAAAAAGGTTATATTCTATAGTATGAGATGGCTCATATTTCTTATATTGATAATTCCTACATCACGTAATTCACAACTTTAGAGTGTAGCATTGTAGAATTATTTTCGATTATTTAGTAGTTTACAAAGAAAAAGGAATAGAAAAATGTTTCAGTGACTGTCCTAATAAATGCTTTCTCGTGAACTTACCTTTTTTTGGTCTTTTTTGATTGTCCCCCCCCCCTTTTTTTTTGAATGATTTGATCAGAGAAATGTATATACAGTTTTTTTTTTTTAAGATTTATTTATTCTAGAGAGAGAGGACAAGTGGGAGGGGCAGAAGGGGAGGGAGAGAGAATCTCAAGCAGACCCCTCACTGGGCTGCGCGCAGAGTCCGACGTGGGGCTCGATCCCAGTACCCAGATCATGGCCTGAGCTGAAAAACCAAGAAGTGCTTAATTGGCTGCACCACCCAGGAGCCCCTGTATATACAGTTTATAAGGGTTTTTTTTTTTTTTTAAGATTTTATTTATTTATTTGACAGAGAGACACAGCGAGAGAGGGAACACAAGCAGGGGGAGTGGGAGAGGGAGAAGCAGGCTTCCTGCGGAGCGGGGAGCCTAGCCTGATGGCGGGACTCGATCCCAGGACCCTGGAACCATGACCTGAGCCGAAGGCAGACGCTTAAACCATCTGAGCCACCCAGGCGCCCCCAGTTTATAAGGTTTTTAATACATGTTCCTAAAGAGGCTTCCGGAAAGTATGAATCAATTTTACTTTCATGCTTTGCTGTCATTTAGTCTTCTCCTATATTGTAGAAGTTTTACAGTTTTAGATTTAACATTTAAGTTATGACCCACTTTTAGTTAATTTTTATATCTAGGGCAAGGTATGGATCCTAAGTTCCTTTCTTTGTGGGGCCAGAGGGCGTATGCATATCCGATTGCTCCAGCACCAGTGGAAAGGCCGTCCTTTCTCCATTGTGCTGCTCTTGCACCTTGGTCGAAGTGGTTGCTCATATGCTCTATTTCTGGCCCTTCTCTTCTGTTCCATTGATACGTTTATTGCTTTTTGCCTATAACCAGCTTTTGATTATTGTAGCTTTCTAATACTTCTTGAAATCTAGTAATGTTAGCCCTCCAACTTTGATTTCTTTTTTTCAGAATTTTTTTTCAACTCTTGTATATTCTAGATCCTTTGTATTTCCTTCAGAATTTTAGTACAAGCTTGACAACTTGTACAAAAAGAGCCTGCTGGGATTTTGATTGGGATTGTGTTAAAGCCATTGATCATTTTGAGGAGAATTGACATTTTAACAATATTGAATCTTCTAATCTATGAACACAGTATGTCTCTCAGCATTGATGATTTCTTCCTTTTTATTGTTGAGTAGCTTTCCATTGTATGGATGTTCCACCATTTGTTTATTCACTCATCTGTTTGTGGACATTTCACTTGTTTTCAGTTTTTGGCAATTACAGATAAAGTTACTGTGAATATTCGTCAGAAGGTTTTTTGTTTTTTCTTTTTTTAAGATTTTATTTATTTATTTGACAGAGAGACAGCGAGAGAGGGAACACAAGCAGGGGGAGTGGGAGAGGGAGAAGCAGGCTTCCCGCTCAGCAGGGAGCCCGATGTGGGGCTCGATCCCTGGACTCCAGGATCATGACCTGAGCTGAAGGCAGATGCTTAACAACTGAGCCATCCAGGCGCCCCTCGTTACAATTTTTTGTACAGATAAACATTTTCTTTGGTTGGAGTAGAATGGCTTTACCCATATGGTAGGGGTATTTTAGCTTTTTAAGAAACCGTGAACCGTTTGCCATTGTGATTGTACCATTTTACATTCCCTTAGGTAGTGTAAGGGCATTTGGGTTTCTTCACTCTGCCTACAGTTGGTATGGTCAGTCTTTAATTTAGGCCTCCTACTAGGTATGTAGCAGACATGGTAAATTTTACTTTTTTGCATCCTGGATATATATATATATATATATATTTTTTTTTTTTTTTTTTAAGATTTTATTTATTTCACAGAGAGAGACGGCGAGAGCAGGAACACAAGCAGGGGGAGTGGGAGAGGGAAAAGCAGGCTTCCCACTGAGCAGGGAGCCTGATGCGGGGCTCGATCCCAGGACCCTGGGATCATGACCTGAGCCGAAGGCAGACGCTTAACGACTGAGCCACCCATGCGCCCCAACATCCTGGATATTTTCATATTCTTATAAATCTTCTTGAGTTGATTTCTGGGATGCACTCACATTACTTGGAGACAGTTTGATCCTTTTGGTTATTACATTTATGACCTTACATATATTTGTTAAGTGGATATGGAGATCAGTCTAGGGCTTAATTGTTCCCCATTACTTAGGTAAGACCTTTCTGTGTATTCTACCCAATACACCGTGAATTATGAGTTTTTCCAGGGTAGCTATTTGGGAACAAATCTGTTCATGGCCCCATGTAAGCACTGGGTACCATTCCCTCTGATTCTTTTCCAATGATCCTTTTTCTTGGCTTCTGATAGTTTCCTCATGTGCTTTCACTGATGGGTACTGTGCTGGAAGATCACCCCCTGCAGTCTCTAGTCTCTGGTACTCTGTCTTCTGTACTCTTGTTGCTTTGTTCTTCCTGGTCTTTCAGCTTTGCCTCCCTAACTCTGGGACCATGCCAGGCTTTGCCTCAGTTTCTCCTCCTTGCACCATTGCCTGGAAATTCTCTCCGCAGTATGTATGTAATGTTAGGGCTCATCTCTTGTTTGTGTCCTCTCTCTCAAGACACTGTTCGTCATTATCTGATGTCCAGTGGTCCAGTGTTAAGAAAACTGATGTTTCATATATTTGGTCTACTGTCCACTTTTTAAATTATTAGTTTTTAATTGTTTTGGTTGTTTCAGGTGGGAGGGTAGATCTGGTCCCTGTTAATTCATTTGTTCGGAAGTAGAAATCCTTGTTCTTTAAAAAAATTTTTAAGTCAAGGTATAAAATACCACGGGTTGGATACAATGTGCAGGTCAGTAAATTTTCTACAGGTGTATGCATTTCTATTACTACCACTCCGATCAAGGTAGAGAAACTTTCTGATACCCTAGCATGTTCTTTATGCCCATTCCTGGTCATTACTGTTCTCTTCCTCCCTGCGTAATCACTGTTCTGATGTCTGTCTACTATCTGTTAGTTTTGCCAAGTTTTTAACCTCATCTAAATGGAGTACCTACAGTATTTGCCCTCTCTGCCTGACTTTTTCCCTCAGCACCCTGTCTCTAGGATCCATTGGTGTTATTGCTTGTTCCTACTTATTTTTTCCTCCGGCCTGGTAGTATTCCTTCTCCTACTGATGGACATCTGAGTGGTTTCCATTTTTTGGCTCCTGTGACAAAGCTCCTAGGAACATCTTGTACAAGTCTTCTGGTGTACTTACACTCTAATTCCTCTTGTGGATAAATACCCAGGAGTGGAATTGTTGGTTTATTGGGTGGGTATCATTTTACTTCAGTAGATATTGCCAAAAAAATTTCCCATAGTGGTCGAACCAACTTTCACTTTGTTTGTGAATATATGAGAATTCCAATGGGTGTATGTTCTTGATGAGTTTTGCTATTTTCTGTCTTTTAAATTTTCACCATTATGGGACCATAAATTTTCTTTCAGTAGGCCAGAGCGTCATAGTGAGTTTAGTAATATAAGGGCTGGGGTGACCACCTGTCTTGAGGGGTTCTCTGAGCAGAAGACTTTCAGTTTTAAAACCAGGACAGTTCAGTCACTGGAATGAGGCTCTCTGCTGATATAGTCAGCCCCAATGGTGTGAAGGTAGGAGCAGGAAATTCCCTTGGTCTAGCCAGGCTCAAGTAGAGATAAGGCCTGGGCCAGCCTGTGTTCTCTAGTTTAAAAAGACAGGGACCCACCCACCCCAACCTCCTTTCTCCTTCAGGTTTCAGTTAAGCTTTGTTTCCTCACAGAAGCCTTTGCTGGCCCTTCAGGCTATGTTAGTTAACTCTGTCATATTTCTGGCACACCCTACAGAATTTTAGAATGCTTACCACACTTGAAGTAATGTATTCTTATCTGTAATCCTGGGTCATCTGTAATCTATCAGGGCAGGACTTCTATGTCTTCCTAACAGATATCCCCAGAACACATTGGTAGGCATATCAATAAATTTCCTTTCTTTTCTTTTTTTTCTTTTCTTTTCTTTTTTCTTTTCTTTTCTTTCTTTCTCTCTCTTTCTTTCTTCCCTCCCTCCCTCCGTCCCTCCCTTCCTCCCTTCCTTTCTTCCATCTGTCCTGTGGGGTTGGTAATAGGTGAAACATAGGTCAGGGCTGATCATTACGAGATTTTTCAGCCGTGAAAGTTTAGATTTGATTCTAGTGGTGGTTGCATGCTATTAAGGGTTTTGTTTTTTGTTTTTTTAATCAGAGCACAGGAGAAATGTGAGTTGTATTGTACTGCTGCTGTGTCCATAATGATTTGGAGAGAACGGCGGTCTGGTGGTGCTGGAAAATTTGGTTACTTCTAATCCTTTTATTTTCTTAATTTTAAAAATTGATAGCAAAATATTTTACCATTACCAAAAAAGTAAAAAAATAAAATAAAAATAAAATAAAAATTGATAGCAAGTGGAAAAATGCATGGTGGCATGTTAAGGCTGTATAAAATTCCAGATGGACTTTGAATATATTATAAGATTGGGCAGCCTTTGCCAGATGCAGTGTTCTTTGAATAAATAAATGTAAAACAGAAATAGCTTAAATTTCTGATGGGATCCTAACTTGCTGTAGAACAACTTATGAGTCATTATATCATACAATGAGGATAAAATTTGTGATAGGTTTCTTAAACCCAATAAAGTAAAAAAACTCTTGCTTTGGGCAGTTTTTATTTTTCTTTTCAGGTTAGACTTCAGTTAATATTTCTTTTGCAGAGGTCAGTCATTCCTGAATACCTTTCAGGGAGGTCTGGAAGACAGCACAATTTTTTTTTTAAAGATTTTATTTATTTATTTGAGAGACAGAATGAGAGAGAGATAGCACGAGAAGGAAGAGGGTCAGAGGGAGAAGCAGACTCCCTGCTGAGCAGGGAGCCCGATATGGGACTCGATCCCTAGACTCCAGGGTCATGACCTGAGCCGAAGGCAGTCGCTTAACCAACTGAGCCACCCAGGCGCCTGACAGCACAATTTTCATAATAATACTAAGCTATCATTTAATTGTTCCACTGATTCTCTCATGAGTATATAGCAGAGTTTTTCCAGAGATTATATGACACGTGATGGCACCATCACTCTTATGATAACGGATTGTGTGCTTGTTAATTTGTGTTTTAAAGATTTCTTCATTTTGCGTGGAGCACTGGGTATTATGCACAAACAATGAATCATGGAACACTACATCAAAAACTAATGATGTAATGTATGGTGATTAACATAACAATAAAATTAAACAAAAAAGATTTCTTCATTTTAATTTCTAATACAGTATTGGTAGATACAACCCATATAAACAAAAGCTCTTTGAGGTCTTTGATAGGATTTAAGAGTATAAGGGATCCTGAGACTAGAAAGCTGTCATAGGTGTTCTTTCAGAATAACATTTTCAAATTAGTATTGTATAATAATGATTTTTTTAAAAGAGTTTTATTTATTTATTTGACAGAGAGAGACACAGCGAGAGAGGGAACACAGGCAGAGGGAGTGGGAGAGGGAGAAGCAGGCTTCTCGCCGAGCAGGGAACCTGATGTGGGGCTCGATCCCAGAACCCTAGGATCATGGCCTGAGCCAAAGGCAGACGCCTAACGACTGAGCCACCCAGGCACCCCTATAATAATGATTCTTAACTGAGGCTCAACTGGCACGACTCACCCCGGTTTCTCAAAGCAGGGTATCCAAGGTGGGGTCTAGATATGTTTTTGTTTGTTTATAAAATAAAAATCGATGCCGGCTGGCTCAGTTGGTGGAGCATATGACTCTTGATTTTGGGGTTATGAGTTTGAGCCCCATGGTTGGGTGTAGAGATGACAAAAAATCCTAAAAAAAAAAGAAAACATTTTTAATTGGTTTTAATTTTGATATGATTTGCCTTCTTAAGTAGGAACCTTTGTTTTAAGAGATAGGAATTGTTTTCCAAATATCAAAGATCATATTAAAATTCATTTAAAAATAGTAATGTCAGTTTTTTGTCTAATGCTGTGTTAGGCACTGTGCTAAGCAATTTATGTGCATTATTTTAATGCTAACAGTAAACTTAAGAGGGAAGCTTGTGTACACATTTTACAGATGAAGAAATTGAGGATTACAAAGAGTAAATAATTTGCCCAAGGTCACATAACTCAGAACACGTGTTACTAGAATTTGAATTCAAGTGTGACTCTAAAGCCTGGTCTCCTACCCACCCTGTTAGATCTTGAAAGAATTGTGAAAAGTGGAGCCCCTTGAACAGTAACTTTTTGATTGCTACTCTCTGCAGTCATAACTTTGTGCGTCTATCCTCGCAGCCACTAACTGGCGTGTTACCCAATAATTCTTACCTGGTCTATTACGAACATTTCTTGAAGTCCCATCTTTTTTACTTGACAAGTAAGACAGCGTGGGTACAAGGATAAATGACCCATCTCTGTTCTCACAGGGCTCTGGGTCAGATGACTGCTGTGTAAGGCGTTCTGTGACAGGTATCGTAAGCTCGTATGGGTGTTGCTTTTTGGCAGTGAGCAGGGGACTCTGCCATGTGGAGGTTGGTGAAAGTCTAAGTGGATCAGGTACCAACATCTTAGAGGCTTCTTCAACTTTACATTTGATCTTCTTCTAACTTTTCATTCACTCCAACATTCACTCTTATTTATCTCATGCATTTCTTTTTTTTTAAGATTTATTTATTTACTTTAGAGAGAGAGCAGCACCACAAGCAGGGGAAGGGCAAAGGAAGAGGGGGAGAATCTCAAGCAGACTCCCCGCTGAGCAGGCGCCTGACATGGGACTTGATCTCAGGACCCTGAGATCATGACCTGAGCCAAAATCAAGAGTTGGCCGCTTAACTGACTGAGCCACCTAGGCTCCCCTCATGCATCTCTCTATAGAAGCATTGGACACTTAGTTCTTGCTTGACTTTGATCTCCCAAGCTGGCACACTTTTCTGTTTTGCTCTCCTTTTATAATCTTCAAAACCAAAATTTATTTGTATATTTATACTATGTATATTTATTCTCATATATTTAAGCAATTGATTAATGCTAGAATGCCAGTAGAAATTTATATTTTTGCAAGATGATAGAGGTGAAGACAACAAAGATACAGGTTAAAGAAATGATTATCAACTGTAATGGTTGTTGCCATGAGGGAAAAAAAACAGTTTAACATGGGTTAGTGTTTAGGTACAGGCGAAAGAAAGAAGTGTTTCCCTTCTGTTGGGTCCTATTCACTTTTTATTTTGAAGTATTTTTAGGAGGCAGAAAAGAGGCAATAATGTAGTGTAATTATGAACCTACCAGCCAGCTTTGTCTTCTCTTTATATTTTCACATATTTGCTTCAGATTTTTATAGTGCCATGTATATCCCCATTCCCTTCCTAGTTTCTCCATGGGTGAATTGATGTCTTAACTCTGGTGTGATTTTTCCATTCATGTTTTTATATTTTCTTATACATGTGTTTTTTTTTATAGAACACTTTTTGCGTTTTAAAAAATATAATTGTACATATGTATCTTTCTACAGATTGCTTTTTTGCTTAACATCAAGTTTTTGAGATCTGTCCATCTTGGTACTTGGATTTACTTATGCATTTTTAGCTACTGAATAGAATTTACATGATTGTAGTGAAATTTATCTATTCTTCTTTTGCATTGTGTGTTTGTTTCTTTTTCTCTTTTCTTTCTTTCTTTCTTTCTTTTTTTTTTTTTTTTACAGCCCAGAGCAAGGTCTTTTATTTGTTGTTGTAACTATCATGCCATGACTTCCTAGGGAACGGGTTCCAGCAGCTCAGCCTCCTTTCCACTGGTTCTCACAAAGCGTGCTTGTCTGGGTGCTTGCTGCAGGCTGGTGCTTCAGTTGAACCCAAGTACGTTTCTCTTTGGCTTCCTTCTTTTCCTGATCATTTTCCTTCATGCGGCTCTTACTATGCTCAAAATGTACTTTAATTCACTTGATAAGAATCTTGCCCTGAACTTGGCTGGTTTCAGTAATGCCGACAGCATGCTGGGCCACACTGTCGACTCTTCCAGTTTTGCTGTGGTTGCATTTGTGTGGCACTGCTTTTGAACAGTGCCCATTCCCTTGATGTCCACAATATCTTTCCTGTCGATGGGCCTAGGTGTGGCAGAAGGAGCAATACCCTGTGTTCTAAAAGGCCTAGAGGACTTACAGCAGGCGCCTCTCTTCTCCCTTTGTGTTGGGCATTTTGGCGCATTACCAGAAGATGGCGGTTCCGCTGACCTTTTGCATTTTGACATTTTTTTTCAGGTTTAGCTTTTTTCTTTCTGATATAGTTCATATACCATATAATTCTTTTTTTTCCCAAAAAAATGTATATAACTTAGTACTTTTTAGTATGTTCACAAATTTGTTTAACCATAACCATTATTTAATTCCAGGGCAATTTTATCACTCTGCAAAGAAACCCATACCCATTAGCAGTCACTCCCCTGCGCCCCACTCCACCCATCCTCTAGCAACTACTTAATCCGCTTCCTGTCTCCGTGGGTTTGCTTATTCTGGGCGTTTCATATAAATGGACTCACACAATATATGGCCCTTTTTGTCTTTCACTTTCATAATGTTTCATTTGGTGTAATGCCTCAAGGTTTATCTATATTGTAGAATGAATCATCAGCACTTCATTCCTTTTTAGGGCTGAATAATGCTAGTCTTTGGTAACTATGTTTAGCTATCTGAGGAGCTGCCAAACTGTGTAACAATGCGGCAGCACCATTTTACACCAGCAATGTACAAAGATTCTGACTTTTCCACGTTTTTGCCAATGCTTGTTATGTCTTTTTGATTGTAATCATCCTAGTTGATATGAAATATCTCACTCTAATTTTGATTTGCATTTCCCTAGTGACTAATGATGTGGAACATCTTTTCATATACTTATGGGCCATTTGTATTTCTTCTTGGAGAAATGTCTATTGAAATCCTCTGCCCATTATTTAATTGGGTTTTTTTATTGTTGAATTGTATGAGTTCTTTATATATTCTGGATACTAGACCCTTATCGGATACACGATTTGCAAATATTTTCTCCCATTCTGTGGATTGTCTCTACTTTCTTTTTTTTTCTTTTCTTTTTTTTTTCTGTTTAAGTAAGCTCTGTGCCCAACGGGGGCTTGAACTCACAACCCCAGCACCAAGAGTCACATGCTCCACCGACTGAGCCAGCCAGGTGCCCATCTCTACTTTCTTTCTTTTTTTTTTTTTTAAGATTTTATTTATTTATTTGACAGAGACACAGTGAGAGAGAATGTGAGCAGGGGGAGTGGGAGAGGGAGAAGCAGGCTTCCCGCTTAGCAGGGACCCCAATGTGGGTCTCGATCCCAGGGACCTGGGCCATGACCCGAGGCGAAGGCAGATGCTCAACAACTGAGCCACCCAGGCGCCCCCATCTCTACTTTCTTGTTAATGTCCTTTTAAGTACAAATATTTTAATATTCAAATTTATATACATATACATACATATATGATGTATATATCTATGTGTATATATTTATTTTATGTTTTGGTTGCTTAGGCTTTAGGGTGCCATAGTGAAGAAACCATTACCTTAGTCTAAGGTCATGAAAAGCTACACCTGTGTTTTATCTAAGAGTTTTGTAGTTTTAGCTCTCTCTTTTTTTTGAGAGAGAGAGTGCATGAGCACAGGAGGCGGGGCAGAGAGAGAGGGAGAGAGAATCTTAAGCAGGCTTCATGCCCAGTGCGGAGCGTGGTGCGGGACTTGATCTCACAACCCTGGGATCATGACTTGAACTGAAATCAAGAGTCGGTCACTTAACTGACTGAGCCACCCAGGCACCCCTAGTTTTAGCTCTTAAATTTAGGACTGATTCAGTTTGCGTTAATTTTTATATATGGTGTGAGGGTGAAACTTTATTCTTTGCATGTGGATATCCAGCTGTTCTCAGCACCATTTGTAGAAAAAATTTCATTCCTCCAATGAATTGTCTCTTTTTTTTAAATATTTATTTATTTATTTATTGAGAGAGAGAGAATGATAGCATGAGAAGGGGGAGAGTCAGAGGGAGAAGCAGACTCCCCACTGAGCAGGGAGCCCGATGTGGGACTCGATCCCGGGACTCCAAGATCATGACCTGAGCCGAAGGCAGTCGCTTAACCAGCTGAGCCACCCATGCGCCCCAGTGAACTGTCTTGATACCCTTGTCCAAAATCAATTAACCATAAATGTATGGGCTTATTTCTGGATTCATGTATATGTCTATCCTTACGCCAATACCACATAGTTTTGGTTATTTTAGCTTTAAAATCTGGAAGTAGAAAAGTCCTCTTAAATTTGTTTTTTCAAAACGATTTTGGCTGTTCTGGGTCACTTATATGTCCATATGAATTTTAGGGTTAGTTGATTAATATTTGTGAAAAGGCAGTTGGAATTTTTTTTTTAAACACTTTATTTATTTATTCATGAGAGACAGAGAGAGAGAGAGAGAGAGAGAGGCAGAGGGAGAAGCAGGCTCCCAAGGAGCAGGGAGCCTGATGTGGGACTTGATCCCAGGACTCTGGGATCATGACCTGAGCCAAAGGCAGACGCTCAACCATCTGTGCCACCCAGGAGCCCAAGGCAGTTCGAATTTTGATAGAAGTTGCATTGAATCTATAGATAAATTTAGGGAGAATTGCCACGTTAACCATAGTAAGTCATTTACACTGTGAATATAGTTTTTCCATTTATTTAGGTCTTTAATTTCCTTTAACAGTGTTCATAGTTTTTAGTATACAAGATTTGTCCCTTGTTAAATATTTTTCTAAGTATTTTTTTTCCTATTGGTGCCACTGTAAATGAAATTGTTTTCTTAATTTCAGTTTTGGATTATTCATTGCTAATGATGGAAATATAACTGATTTTTCTTTATTATTTGCCTCTAAACTGCCAAACTGTTTCTCTTCATTCAGATAGTTCCCTGAAATCTCCATTGTCATAAAAACCCTTCTAATTTTATTCAACTTCCTTATTCCTTTTTTGAGGATTTTTTTTTTCTTACTAGACAAACTTGAGTTCCATCAATACTGAGCTATTTTCAATCCAATAATATGCCTTCTAACATTTGGGTACTTGTTAAATGCATCTACAGACAAATGTTTAACTGCCTGCTTTTCTGTCTGGTCTGTACCAGCTAACATCATCACGGGCTAATGCTCCATTAAATTACAGACCAAAGGAAGCTTGGGAATAACCTGTGGAGGACTCTCGTCCTCTCTGCTTTCCCCTCCATCCCTCCCAACTAATATGGAAGAATGAGAATGTTGAACTATTCTGAAAAACACCCAGTTTCAAGTCAAGGAACTAGAATCAGGAATGGTTGCTCCTTCTCTTCATTCTGTCCCTTATTGTTCAGGTACCTAAATTCATCAGCCGCTGGCTCTGGTCTTGTACATGTCACATGTTCATTCTCTAAAGCTTTGCCTGAGTCCCTGATTGTAACCTACTGCTGAACACTGATCTCCCATATCCCATGGCTGGATGCTCTGGTGCTCTAGACAGTTCGGCTAGTTTGATTTGTTCTCTGCTGCCCGCTTCTTGGATACTGTTTGTGCTGGCCTTACCTCATCCCCTATCAGCCTGCATGTGCAATTAGCCTTGCTGAGATTTTTAGCCATGGCTTCTTTCTCATCCTGCAGTCGAAAACCTTGAAATTTGCAGGAGCCTTGGTGGGTCATGCATTGTGTGGCACATACTACTAAAAGAGAAGATACCAGTATTTTTTAAATTAAAGATTTTTATTTATTTGTGAGAGAGAGAGAGAGCATGAGAAGGGGGAAGGTCAGAGGAAGAAGGAGGCTCCCTACTGAGCAGGGAGCCTGATGTGGGGCTTGATCTCAGCACCCTGGGATCATGACCTGAGCCAAAGGCAGATGCTTAACTAACTGAGCCACCCAGGCGCCCCAGAAGATATCAGTATTAAATATAGTGACATTTATATTGCCCCTTAAAACTTTATACAATCCTATTGTACAGTTTCTTTCTGCAGTCTTTTTCCCCCTCCATACCCCCAGTGCCTTTTTGCTAATAAACTGTGGTGAAACTTTGCTAGCTACAAAGAAAGTACAATAAATAATTTAGTATCCATCTTTCCTATCACTGTATAGGGTATGGGACTTCTACTTTAATAACTTTTGGAAGGTAGCAAATTTGATGTTCCATCGTGCTTGGTAAGATGGTTTTTAAAAGTTATAAATATATTACCATGTACCCAATTTCTGATGATGATAATCATCTGAAGTCTTTTAAATTTTTCATTGTCTAAATGCCAGCTTTGCCACTGTGGTCATTTAATGTTTTTAGGATGTTAATGGCATGGGAATCATTCCTATTCAGAAGCCAGTGTAAATTTTTTAAAATAATTTTTTATTGTTATGTTAATCACCATACATTACATCATTAGTTTTTGATGTGTTCCATGATTCATTGTTTGTGCATAACACCCAGTGCTCCACGCAGAATGTGCCCTCTTTAAGAAGGCAGTGTAAATTTATGAAAATATGTAAATGAAATTTAACACTAGTAAATTTTGGAAGGTGAGTTTTAGGTGCTGTTTGGTGATCTCTGTGTTTGGCTCTGTTGCACATCAGAGATTCTAGTCCTTTTCACCCTGTACCAAGAGGGTGTATAAGAGAGTAAGTTTTGCTGCTATTATTTGTAGAGCTTGTTGCAGTTTTAGCTCTGTAGGGTACGCATTAGAATTCAGTTAGTTGTGTTTTACAGGACAACAATTTATCAAATCCTCATTAAGTAAAGAGTGTGATTTTGTATGTGATATTTGCTGGTGCTAATAGAGCTAATGCACCAATAACTTCATTGGTTTCCACTGGTGAAACGTCTATGGAAGTAACTGTTTTAGTGTTGGATTTCTCTTTGGGTAGTTCATTAAGAGAGCATTCAAAGAACTTTAAGTTGCTTTAGTTTTGTTTTGTTTTGTTTTGTTTTTTACCTACGTCAGTCTTTCTAAATCAGTTTTTCAGGTTCATTTTCAATCAAGAGTTTTAAAAATTTGAAAGTATTGTAGAAAAGATCTGATGGCTTAGCCCCATTCATTGCCCTCATGCAGTTCAAAAACACTGCTATAATTAGAAAATTATGTATGTGATAAAATCTCATTTGTGGTTCTGGGCCCATAACTGAGAACTTATAAGAATAGCGAGGAGCAGAAATACACACACATGTATGTCTGTGTGTGTGTTGCCTATCAGTATCCCAAAATTGAGGCCTCCGAGTCCTAAACTTAAGCTCTTCCTACATGAGGAGCACCCCCCCTTCCAGTAGTCTCACCATCTGAGTCCTCAGTGCCCCTGCTGTTCCCACACAGTCTGGCCCAGGTAAGGCTGCAGAGGATCTGTGAACCCTTAGAGGTATTATATTAAGAAATTTTTGTATATAAAATTATTTGGAATTGTATTTGTAAATGACACTATTTTTTTTTCTTTTTTTTTTTAAAGGTTTTATTTATTTATTTGAGAGAGAGAATGAGAGATAGAGAGCATGAGAGGGAAGAGGGTCAGAGGGAGAAGCAGACTCCCTGCTGAGCAGGGAGCCCGATGTGGGACTCAATCCCGGGACTCCAGGATCATGACCTGAGCCGAAGGCAGTCGCTTAACCAACTGAGCCACCCAGGCGCCCTATTTTTTTTTCTTTAAAAAGATTATTAAATGCAGTGGGTTTTTTTTTTTTTTTCCACTTTCATGCAACGTTGCTATCTCCTCTCCCTTGCTTCCAACCCTGTTTCTCAAAGGCAAATACTTTGAATTGTTTCTTCCTAATAACTTCTGCTCACTGCTTGTCTCCAACACCTCGAACAGTGCCTGTTTGGGCACCTAGTAAATCTTGGTTGAATGAATGAAAGATTATTCTTGCTGTGTTTCCAGACTTGATAAATAGTTTACAAGTACAATTCTAGGTTGGCTATCATTTTTCCTCTTGGATAACATTGCTCCACCATCTTAGGATAGAATAGTTGCTATTCGTATAGAATTCCACTCTGATTCCAGTTTCTTTGCATGTGACCTAATTTTTCTTTCTGTAAACTTTTGTGATCTCATGTTAGCACTTTAGAAAAAAATTGAGTATGCCAGAAATTCAGTCTGGACGTCCCTCCCCCTCAGTAGGGGCGAGTTCTTGAGTCCTGCTGTGGTCGGTCTTGCCTCACCCCCACTCCCCACCCAAAGAGAGGAAGAAATGTGTTTTCTCTGTCGTTTCTTTCTGGAACTTTTATTCTTGGGATGTTGGACTTCATGAATTATTTATTTTATTTATTTTAGCTTTTGGTTTTCACTTCTCTCTCTCTCTGTCGTGGTATTGACATTTCTGGGAGATTTCTTTGGCGGCAACTTCCGACCCTTCGGTCAGCATTTTGTTTGTGTTTGTGGAATTGGAGAGTGTTACCCTGTTTCTTGTTCTCCAGTCACTCCCTTTTTTTTAATCTTTAATTTTTTTTTCTGATTTTTCTCTTTTTTCGATAGAGTGTCCAGGGATTTCGTTACAGCGCTGGAGGTAGACTTTCGGCCTCCCCCGCTGTCTTCCTCTCCCGCCCACCCTCTTTCCCACAGCAGTGGGTGCCGTGGGGGCCAAGCCGCCGCCGCTCGCTGCCCGCCTTCTCCTCGCGCCTGTGCGCATAGATTGTTGCTTCCTTCTCTCCGCGAAGTTTGTCTTTTGTTCTTTTTTTTGCGTCTGCTTCTTTCCATCTTCTAAAACCTTTTTTTTTGGCTGAGAGTTTTTCTTCTATCCTCGGTTCCACTTCCATTGTCATTGAAATGTGTGTGCATTTTAATTGCCATTTGCTGTAGTTTTATGGGGGAAGAGGAGATAAATGCATATGTTCCATCTGCCATTTTAAAAATTGGAGTTCTTCCTCTTCGTTTGTGGCCCCAATTCATGTCATTTTATGGTTGTAACACAAATGACAAGTTAAATACATGTAAATTTGAAATAAAATAATAAAAGTTGGTTTGAAGAAAATTTTGAATGAAAGGTTGATCTGTCTTAATGTCCAGAGAGATAATGTGCCCTGTAATAATGCATTTTTTGAATTTTATTTGTGTAGAAGAAATTGAGGAAGAATCGGAAACAACAATTGAGGCAGACTTGACTGATAAACAGAAGCATCAGCTGAAACATAGGGAGCTCTTTTTGTCGCGCCAGTATGAATCTCTGCCCGCAACTCATATCAGGTAAGAGTATCTTAGAGGCTGATACAAAGTATTCAGTAATATCGTGGCGATTAGAAAAAAGACAAAACAGCCTTCTTTGAGGATTTCCAGACTTGCCTCATGATCTTGCTCAACTTAGTTTACTAAAGGCTTCATAATGGGATTTTATATTGGAGATTTATACGATTACCATATCAGAGCTTTGCACATGTACTGCAGTCAAGTAACCACTAATCCAGATTTTCCCAATCGATGTTCATACCTGTTAGCATCCTGCAGAACAGTGTCCCACAAACACTGTTTTAGGAAATGCTGGTCTTCTCCAGATTCCTAGAATGTTACAGAGTCAGACATTAGAACCCTAGAACTAAAACACAAGATCTGTTTCCCAGGCAGGTGATTCTTGACCTTGTAAAATATATGGCCTTTTATTTTCTTTTGAGGAACTCTGGGATGAAAACTTTATATTTTGTATTACTTAACTCGTATCTGCTCTGCACATTGATGGGAAGCCAAAGTGAAAAAATTCTGTCCCCGGTTTGTAGTTTTGGGGCTTGTGGAGGAATGGTGGTGGTCTTTTATGATATGCTAGTGGTAACATTTAAGCATATATATTTTGGAGGTCTAACAAAATGTTTGAACTCAAAAGGTAGGCAGTTACTGACCGTCAAGGTCAGATAAACTTCAGAAAGTACTTGGCATTTACTTAACCTCAGAGAGACAGCGGGGCGTGTTTCACATAGCGGCAGCGAGTGAGCGTGGCTGTGTGAAGGCGGCCGCATCGGTGCAGGGCACTGTGTGCAAGGGAGGGCTGTGTGGTTGTTCGCCTCATGTTACAGCAAGTTTTTCAGCTTTTGTTCACAGTCGTTACCTAATTCACCTCTCTACTAATCATGATTGCCTTAAAAACTGTTTTTCTAAGGGAAATACAGTATATTAATTTTATTTCAAAAATTGGCCCCTCTTCTTTAGCCCCCAGTGTGGGTATTGAATCTGTCTTTTTTGGCCTAAGACAGGTTTGGAGACTTACTTAAGCTGTGGTTTGGTCCTTGTATTACACACACACACACACACACACACACACACACAGAGACACACCCACCCACCCACCCACCTAGCTCCCAGGACTTTGTACATATTTCTCTTTTCAGAAACGGATCCAGAGTTTCTAAAGCAGAAAATGTATGACAAAGATACTGGAATTCCTCGTGCTCCAAATCTTTTCAGAAATAATTTGAACTCAGTAGTTAACATGATAGCATTGCTTTATTAAGTTTTTAATTTTTTTTAAATTTAAAAACATTTTTAAATTTTTATTTTTTTATTTAAATTAAATTTAGTTAACATATAGTATATTATTAGTTTCATTGGTAGAATTTAGTGATTCATCAGTTGCATGTAACACCCAATGCTCATTACATCAAGTAGTCCTCCTTAATGCCCATCACCCAGTTACCCCAACCTCTCACCAGCCTCCCCTCCAGCAACCCTCAGTTTGTTTCCTATAGTTAAGAGTCTCTTATGGCTTGTCTCCCTCTCTGTTTTTATCTTATTTTATTTTTCCTTCCCTTCTCCTATGTTCATCTGTTTTGTTTCTTAAATTCCACGTATGAGTGAAATCATATGGTATTGTCTTTCTCTGACTGACTTATTTCACTTAGCTGATACCCTCTAGTTCCAAAAAGATTTCATTCTTTTTGGTGGCTGAGTAATATTCCGTTGTATATGTATATACCACATCTTTACCCATTCATCTGTTGATGGACACTTGGGCTCTTTCCATTCTTTGGCTGTTGTGGACATTGCTGCTATAAGCATGGGGTGGATGTGCCCCCTTCGAATCACTATGTTTGTATCCTTTGGATAAATACCTAGTACTGCTGTTGCTGGGTTGTAGGGTAGTTCTATTTTTAACTTTTTGAGCAACCTCTGTACTGTTTTCCAAAGTGGCTGCACCAGTTTGCATTCCCACCAACAATGCAAAAGTGTTCCCCTTTCTCTGCATCCTCGCCAACATCTGTCTTTTTCTGAGTTCTTAATTTTAGCCATTCTGACTGGTGTGAGGTGGTATCTCATTGTGATTTCGATTCGTATTAGTCTGATGCTGAGTGATGTTGAACATTTTCTCTCATGTGTCTGTTAGCCATTTGGCTTTATTAGGTTTTTTAGGGGACACTATGTTTAGATTGGCTAGAGATAGTATATTCTGTGTGACTTGGGACCTTTGCTGCTGGAAAAAATAATCACGCAGGTAATGTAGAAACAGTCATTTTATCTACCAGTGGGGGTATTCCAAGAAGTAGGAAAGTAAGCTAATTTTTGTTCAAATAGATGGAACATGAAAACATATTTCATAGTTTTCTTAAAGTTGTATATAACTAATAAATGCTGAAGAGCCATACGCATTTATTACTTAATTGGAAGAAGCTAGAATACAAAGATTCATTTTAAGCTCAAGAAGTAATGTGGCTAGTCGTAAGAATCTTGCCAGAATGAGAATCTGACAAATGGTTTTAAAGAATGTGTCCAAAACATGCAAGTACATTTTTAATTTACCATCCTGATAGCTTAGAATCTGTTTATAAGTAATGTTTCCTTTAACAGATTGCTTGGAATGGAAAAACTAGTAATGTGTTTTTCATTATCCATAAGAACTAAGATAGTATATTGATACATAATTATCAAGACACCCTTGTGCTGAACATAGAAATTACATAGAATACATGATCATTCATTCAGTCACTGTTGAACGTATTTTCTGAGTATATTCTAGATTAAGGCGTATACTAAGTGCTTGATAAATTAAGATGAGGTCCCCATCTTATAAATTTTTTTTTTAAGATTTTATTTATTTATTTGAGAGAGAGAGAATGAGAGACAGAGAGCACGAGAGGGAAGAGGGTCAGAGGGAGAAGCAGACTCCTTGCTGAGCAGGGAGCCCGATGTGGGACTCGATCCCGGGACTCCAGGATCATGACCCGATCCGAAGGCAGTCGCTTAACCAACTGAGCCACCCAGGTGCCCCCCCCATCTTATAAATTTAAGGAGTTTACCTGGTGAATTTACTGGCAATTCTTTTGAATTATGATGAAGCATTATAAACATTTGAGGCTTTTAATTTTTGTTGTTTTGTTCTCCAAGTGAGAGGGAGTAGTACAGAGTCACATTTTCTCATCTGTGGCTCTCATTCCCAACAGCTGAATGGGGCTAGGGGCAGTCTCTGGCCAAAGCACAGAGCTGTGCTAGCCAGCCCTCATGCTGATGTAAACAAGTGCACACTGGAGTGATCTTCACATTTTGCTAATGTTGAAGTCATGCCCTATCTATTTCTGCTGTAACAGGAGAAAATTACTGAAGCCCCATTGTTCTTTGGCAGCAAAGAGGGGTAATTTGGTGAATACTGGCTTTTTATTCTCCAGGGACATTATCAAGTGCCCAGAATTTCCTCAGTGCCGTATGGCATGCAGGAGAAAACCTGACTGGGGCATTCCTGAGGTCCTTTGTAGTTTGTGAGCCATAATACTCAGTGGATATTATAAGCTTTTCAAAGTGGCATGGAGGCAACTCTTTGTTCCTTCTGATTCCACCGGCAGAGAGAGAGAGAGTCAACCAGGTCCAGGACAGTTCTGGATAGTTAGTGGTTTACTTTGTGTTCATGAGCTAGGTAGGACTTGAGCAATGAAAATATCTTTGGAACACTTTTGGGGAGGGCAAGGAGAGAGGCAGCTTGCTTCCTGCACAGTGCCTGAAGTCATTAGTAATAGATGATATGCTGCATACACTCTGAAGCACTATAAAATTGTTATGTCAGATGCTAGACCTGTTATGGATTGTATAATGTATAATACTGTATTCAGTCTCATAGACAGACCATGTTTATCAAACTTGGCTTTTAAAAATTCTAACATTCGTTGAACCTTTGTGACAGATGTTATTCCAGTTGCTTTATATGTATTTTATTTGATCCTCACAATGACTTTATAAAGTAGGGCCTGTTATTATCCCCATTTTACAGAAGAGACTGAAGCACAAAAAGGTTAAGTAACTTTTCAGTTTCACGACTTTTACATGGCAGATTGGGAAGTTGAACCCAGACCACCTGGCTGCAGATAGACAGAATTATGATGTGTACATGACTGGAGGTGTTTAAAAAGTGTCAGAAATAAAAGGAAAGCTATTGAGTTACATTGTTGGATGGGTAGCTTCTTTGATATTTTTATTTTTTCACATAATTTTTCCAGTTAGATGTTCAAGTCAAATGGACAAAACTAAATTAAAAATTGAGTTAAACATATAAACTGTACTATTATACTAAAAGATGATGTTACTGTGCTAGATATATAGTAGCAACTGGGAACTACCTACTTGATTGGGTGCCTAAGTTTATGGATGTGTCTTGTATATGGTCCAATGCCAGTTTTTCTACATCTTGAACACAAAAAGCTTGGCTTTTTAAAAGCTGCTAATTACAGCATTCTGCATGTAATGATTAATGCTTCTTCCCAGCCTCTGGTGCAGGTAGTTTAGTCATTTAAAAAGAGCCAGTCCTTTCCTGTTTGCCAACCTTGGGATCTGGATCACAGCTTTTGAAGTTATGCTTCATTGTGTCTTAAAAGCATTTTCTTAGGTACCTGTTGATTATTGGCCTCAAATATTTCCTGCAGTAAGGGCTTTTGGACCTGATGATTTGTCCTCTTAAGTCTGCCTTGTTATGAAGAGAGAGTGGTGGTAGAGAAACCATTATATCCATGTTGTTAGACCCGACCCTCATTCAGAGCATCACTGGTAAGGATCCTGTCTACTTCATTGCTTAACCTTGTCTGTGTGTTTTAAGAAGTTCAGAGAAGCTGTTCCAGAACCTGAATGTGATGTCAGCAGTAGGATAAGTCTTTTTTTTTTTTTTAAAGATTTTATTTATTTATTTGAGAGAGAGAATGAGAGATAGCATGAGAGGGAAGAGGGTCAGAGGGAGAAGCAGACTCCCTGCTGAGCAGGGAGCCCCATGTGGGACTCGATCCCGGGACTCCAGGATCATGATCTGATCCGAAGGCAGTCGCTTAACCAACTGAGCCACACAGGCGCCCAGCAGTAGGATACGTCTTAAAGACATAAGTGCATCTTAGTGTTCAAGCAGTTCCTTCATGGCAGGGTGCCTCAGAGAAATCCTTACATTCTTATCCCTTTAAACAAAGTTTAGGCTAGGATTCCAGAATATGAACATCACCATCTCATCGTAATCACTCTTCTCCCTCTGTAGAAGATGGGCTGCAACCACAGTCAGTAGGGAGCTTTCCTTGGTTTCAGCCATGTCGTGCTGCTTCTGCATGGTCTCCTCACCTCCAAAATGAAGAGCTTTCTTAATTCAATTGAAAAAGTATCTTGAGCAGCTGATAAAACTCATGGGGTTTATGTATAATTTCTCTAGATGGTTCTAGTCAGACATCATCTTAGAGTGTAAGGTTCTTGAAGGTTGGTGTCTTTATTTTTCTTTTTCCTGCCTACTGGGGAACACAGCACAAAATAGCCAGTCAGAGTTTGAAGCTTGCATTGTTTTCATTTAACTTTCTGTTCTTTTTTTTTTTTAAGATTTTATTTATTTATTTGAGAGAGAGAGAATGAGAGATAGAGAGTAAGAGAGGGAAGAGGGTCAGAGGGAGAAGCAGACTCCCTGCTGAGCAGGGAGCCCGATGTGGGACTCGATCCCAGGACCCTGGGATCATGACCTGAGCCGAAGGCAGTCGCTTAACCAACTGAGCCACCCAGGCGCCCTTAACTTTCTGTTCTTGAAGGAAATAAAAGTCATCAACGGATAATAGAATTATCTCTTCTCAATTATTACTGATCATAAATGAAATTTTAGATTGTGTGCCTCTCTCCTTTCGTGAGAATTAAAGATTGGATGTCTGGAATCACAGGTTACTCAGGACTCTCAGGGGGAGTGAGTTATCAGGGTCAGCGTCAGGCTTGGACCTGGAGGCCTAGGCAGAAGGTAGGACATCGTTTTCATGCACATACTCCCTGTCATTGAATAAAGTGACTTTATGAACAGTATATAGCAATCATGAGAAAGGGAGAGATGGAAGTTTCTAGCAAGCAAGCAGGAGTTACTTGAGGGATGGAGGACCATAGATCTTTTCTTAATCCCCAAGATTAAGGGGATTAAGGGTAAGGAAATAAATAACTCTTCTACACTCAAGTGTTAGTGTAATTAGAAACATCAGATTGTAATATGTGCATATCCTTTGATCTAACAGTTCCATTTTTTGGATTTTATTTAACCGAAGTTCTTGATGCAGGTTTGTAGAGAGATATATACTGATTTGTTTGTTGAAGAATTGTTTTATTTTAGCCAGTAATTTTTACTTTGTGAATAAATGAGATCATTTTCATTAGTAAGCATGTGTCTGCACATGAATATAAATATGACTTTGGTATTTGATAGGTTTCAGATTTGTTTTAATATCAAAATGTAAGCACCTTTCTTTTTTTTTAAGATTTTATTTATTCACTTGAGAGAGAGAGAGAGAGCACAGAGGGAGAGGGAGAGGGAGATGCCAAATTCCCGCTGAGCAGAGAGCCTGTTGTGGGGCTTATCCCAGGACCCTGGGACCATGACCATACGCTTAACCTGTTGAGCCACCCAGGTGTCCTGCAAGCAACTTTCATCTTTATGGTTTTCTATATTTCAGGTTTTTTTCCTGAAATGAAAACACATTAGACATAGAATGGGAAGAAGTTTATTTTAAGATTTGCAGATTTGGACCTAAGACATAGAGGGAAAATACCATTTTGATTTCATTTTTAACCCTTTCCTTGCTGACAGCATGGCTGGTTCTGACAAAGACAGAATAGATGGAAGCCCACTGAGAACTCCTCTTTATTGCCCTTTCTCCAGTAGCAGTAAGCTAGTGTCATTAACTGTTGTTACCATGTGATAGCAGACCTGTTTCTAATTTAAGGGTACACTTTTCTTGCAAAATGCTGTTTCTTTCAAGAATCATCGTCAGTTCAGAGGTGCCTGGGTGGCACAGTCAGTCAAGTGTCTGACTCTTGGTTTCGGTGTGGGTAGTGATCTCAGGGCATGAGATTGAGCCCCACGTCTGGCTCTGTGCTCAATGCGGAGTCGCTTCGGACTCCCCCGCTCCCCCTCCAGAAGGTTCTCTCTCACTCTCCCTCTGCTCCTCCCCCCTGCAGGCACACACTCCCTCTCTCTCTTTCAAATAAATCTTTTAAAAAGGAATTATTGTCAGTTTATATTCCCACCACAGTATGTTATGACTATGCCCATTTTGTTGTTCCCTCAATTATTATTGCATATTAAAATTTTAAAGATTTTATTTATTTGAGAGAGTGTGCAAGAGAGCACAAGCAGGGGGAGGGGCAGAAGGAGAGGGAGAAGCAGGCTTCCCGCTGAGCAGGGAGCCCCATGCGGAACTTGATCCCAGGACCCTGGGATCATGACCTGAGCCGAAGGCAGACACTTAATTGACTGAGCCACCCAGGCGCCCCTGCATATTAAAATTTTAAAATAAACTTATTTTCTGATAATGAAAGAATTATAATTTATTGTTGAAATGTTGAAAATACAGAAACAGGTACACATACAAGCATACACCCTTGTCGTTCCTACATTCAGCACCCCTGACATTTGGGCGTATCGTTCATGCATTTCTCTTTGCTAATCTTATGTGTGTTGTTGCTTTTGGGCTGGTGTGGCAGAGGCTCTGCATTACCCGTGTGTACCTCCCTCTCTCCACAAGTAGTGCTTGTTCTTCTGCGCCACTCGTGTCATCTTTGCTCTTTCTAGTTTGGTTGGTTGGTTTGTTTTTTGTTGTTGTTTTTTTTAATTTTATTTATTTATTTATTTGAGAGAAAGAGAGCATGAGAGGGGGGAGGGTCAGAGGGAGAAGCAGACTCCCCGCTGAGCAGGGAGCCCGATGTGGGACTCGAGCCCGATGTGGGACTCGATCCCAGGACTCCAAGATCATGACCTGAGCCGAAGGCAGTCGCTTAACCAGCTGAGCCACCCAGGCACCCCTGGTTGGTTTGTTTTTAAATATTTGAGAAATGTGGTTGGAAAAGGAACAATGGAACAGCAGGAGGAGGGGAGGACAGTTAAATAAAGGCTGGAAAAATTCCATTCTTGAGAAGCTGACAGACATGCCTGATAAGTTTGATATATGTGAGGGAGCAGAATAAAAGTAGAGTGAGAATACTTTGTCACTCCGAAAGAGTGCTCATTCAGAAACAAATCCAAGTGTCACCGCCCTGGAATAGGCAAGGATTTCCTGTGATCATGAAGGTACTACTCTCCTATGTTTTCTTGAAGTTTTACTGACCTTTTGTATTTTTTAACCCGCCCCCCCTTTTTTAAAGTAAGTTCTGTACCCAAAGTGGGGCTCAAACTCACGACCTGGAGATCAAGAGTCTCATGCTCCACCGACTGAGCCAGCCAGGTGCCCCACCTTTTGTGTTTAAGTCTGTTTTATGTATATGGTGTGAAGAGGGGTCAGTCAGAAAACTAGGGTTAAAAAGATACCTTTGGGCTTCTGGGTGACTCAATCGGTTAAGCCTCCCGCTCTTGATTTAAGCTCAGGTCACGATCTCAGGGTTGTGAGATCAAGCCCCGCAGGGTTCCTTACTGGGCGTGGAGCCTGCTTAAGATTCTCTCTCTCTCTCTCTCTCCCCGCTCCCAAAAAAGACATAACATTTACAGTGTCATCAAAAAGCATCAGACACCTAGAATAAATCTAAAGAAAGATGTACGAGAAGAAGGAAAGATGTGTAGAAACTACATAGAAACTACAAAGGATTGCTGAAGGAATTAGACTTAAATAAATACAGGATAAGTAGATGCATGACAGTATGTCAGTTTTCTGAAATTGATTCAAAGATTCAGTGCTGTCCCAAGGAAAAGCTCAGCAGGTTTGTGTGTGTGTAAGTGTGTGTAAATTGGGAAGCTGCCAAAATTTATGAGAATGGAAAAGACCAAGAACATTGAAAGCAAAGTGTTTTCAGAGCATAGTTTGTGGACTCCTGAGTGTCACTTAGACCTTTTCAGGGGCTTTGTGAGATCAAAACTATTTCATAACAACAGTAAGATGCTACTCACCTTTTCCCTGTGTTGATTTTGCAAAAGCAGTTGTGGGTAAACTCAACACGAACCAAGTCAGTGGCACTAAATTGTGCTAGAGTTGTCACTGTATTCCCCTCTGTGCATTTGCAGTAAAACAAAAAACTAAAATAACAAGTTCCACTTAAGAATGTTCTTGACAAAATGGTACAGTTTATTATTTTAATAAATCTCAATCCCTCCTTTCTGTTTTATTTTTATTTTTTGGGGGTGGGGCAGAGGCGGGGAGAGAAACTCAAGCAGACTCTGCACTGAGTGTGGAGCTGGACGCAGGGCTCGATCTCACCACCCTGAGATCGTGACCTGAGCTGAAACCAAGAGTCGGAGGCTTAATTGACTGAGCCACCCAGACACCACTGATTTCTTAATTTTAGTTTTATGTTTTAATGTGTAATACCTTACAGCAGAAGTTCTCAGCTCTATCAGACTCAACCTCTCTTTTACATATTTTGTGATGCTTCCTATATTATTCTGGAATGAAATTTCTAGATAACTTATTACTATACACATGATACATAATTAGTTTGGTATTGAATTTTGGTTGAAAATGATTTTCCATCAAAATTTTGAAGGAATTACCCTATTGGACTCAGATATCTATTGTCGTTGAATAGTAGTTTTATATCACTTAGATTTTCCATACTTTGCATTATTACCAATTTTTCCCCCCTCTCTTAAATCTTCTTAGAATTCTCTTACCAATAAATAAGAGATATAATTCTCTTAATGTATCCTGAAATTTCAGTGATGCCTCGGTGGTGAGGATATTTGGTAGGCCATTTTAATTGGAAGAACCCAGTTTTCTTTTATAGCCAGGAGTTCTTTTTCTAATATTTCTTTCAATTTTTTTTTTCTCTTTCCAGTACTTATATTACTTGTATGTTAGCTCTCCTGGATTGTCTTTGTTTCTTGTCTTTTCTCATATTTTCTGGTTTTGGTTCTGAGCTAACTCTTTTGACTTTTATCTCCTACCACGTTGGGTATTTTAATTTTGCCAACTATATTTTAGATTTTCAGAGGCTCTTTTTTTTGGTCTTCTGAATATTCTTTTTCAGTGGATCCTTTTTTTAAGTGTTTGATTCATGAATTATTTAAGTTTATTGGCTAATATCCAGACCTGTGGGAGATTTTCCAGTTCTTTCTGTTACTGATTTCTGGCTTAATTTTACTACTATGACTAGTGAGTCCACTCTATGTAATTTCAGTCTTTAAAGATTTGTTCAGCCATGTTTTCTGGCCCAGCATGTGGCCAATTGTTGTAAATATTCTCTTTATTCCAGAAAACGTTGCATATTGTACAGTTGTTGTGTATAGTGTTCAAGAGTGTTGATGGTAGGGGCATCTGGGTGACTTAATTGATTAAATGTCTGCCTTTGGCTCAGGTCATGATTCCAGGGTCCTGGGATTGAGCCCCTTGCCCCCTCCCCCTGCTCAGTGGGGAGTCTGCTTCTCCCTCAGTTTCTGCTCCTCCCCTTGCTCATGCTCTCTCCATCTTGCTCAATCTCTCAAAGAAATAAATCTTTTTTAAAAAAAGTGTTGATAGTATTGTTTAGTAAAAAAAAATGTGTCATCTACACTTATTGTGGTGAGCATGGCACAGCATATAGAATGTTGAATCACTATGCTGTACTTTTTTTTTTTTTTAAGATTTTATTTATTTGAGAGAGAGAGCACGAGCAGGGTGAGGGGCAGAGGGAGAAGTAGCCTCCCTGTTGAGCAAGGAGCCAAATATGGGGCTTCATCCTGGTACTCCAGGATTATGACCTGAGCCAAAGGGAGACACCCAACCGACTAAGCCACCCAGGTGCCCCTATGCTACTTTTCGAAACCAACACATTATATGGCAACTGCTCAATGAAGGCTATTTTTGTTATGAATGCAGTATTGCACAAATCTTTTTTAAAAATTCTAATTTGTGTCTTCAGAGTTCTCTTTTCTTGCTTAAACCATCTCTTTCTTCCAGATTCAGTTTTTTACTTTTTGTATTCATCTTTTGTGCTGTAGTCTTTCCTCAAGTATTAGGTGATTTATACCTGTCTGTTTTTAAAACTAAGGGAATAACGGCAAAGCCAATCAGGAATTCTGTTCATGTGGTCCGACTTTGTTGGTAAGCTTCCTGTTAGGATGTGTAGTTGGTTTTACTAGGACCTTTCCTTAAAGAAGACTAGAATTTTTTTACGGCTCTGCCAGGTAGATCAGTTCCATCTTTCCTAGCATCAGGAAAAAATATGCTTTATTTTTAAGCATATTTTGGGCTTTGTCTGGTTGTATTAGGTAAAACCACCAATGCCATGTTTAATAGTAATGTGTAGGGTGGGCATTTGTGCCTTGTTCCTAATTTTAGTGTTTCCCTGTTAAATGAAATGCTCATCCTGAACTTTGGTTTACACTGCTCAGTCCCTTTTATCTGTCATTGTCTTCCAGAATTTTCATGAAATCTTTGAAACCATCGTGGGTGATGGCTTCTTTTTGAGTGATTTTAGGTTCTTTTATTTCTAACTCTCTTACTTTCATTTTAAAGGCGTCTCAGAAAAGAGGAGATAAACATTTGAGCTTTGCCTGTCATTTAATTCATTATTCTGTTGAGACTCTAAAAATACCACCCTCCTCCCCTCATTAGAATGCTGTTAAACTTCTCTCAATTAGGTCACTAAAAAATACAGTTTACAGTATTGGGACTCGTCTCTTTGTGTCTTTGTCAAGTAGAGTTATCAGACTGTTTGGGAAATGCATTGTGACTCTGGTAAGTTTATTCACCATTGAAAAAACATTTCCATCCATTTTCAAAAGTTGGAATTTGAAAAAATTTTTGATTCATGTTTTACCTAGAGCAAATAATATTTGAAGGTAAAATTTTTGTTTAGGTGGTCATACATATCAGAAACTAATGAATGAACAGAAAATGTGTATCTATAAGCAGAGTTGTTTTTTTAAATAAAAACTGCCCCATAGTTAGTAGATGAGAGTTGATGGGAATAGATTGCCACAGTGAGTTTATGAATTGGCATGGTTGGGGATAGTATATCCATATATGGCTTGAAGTAAATTGGTATCCAAAAGCAGTGGATAATATAGCAAATTTTTTTTGTTGTCTAGATCACAGAAAACTGATCTGCCCCCCTCCTTTTAAAAATATAAAACATTTGGTTGGAAGGACAAACATTGTTAAAGTGTCTATACTGCCCAGAATAATCTACAGATATAATGCAGTCCCTATCAAAATACCAACAGTATTTTTCACAGAACAAGAACGAACATCCTCAAATTTGTATGGAACCACCAAAAGACCTCAAATAGCCAAAACAACCTTGAAAAAGAAAAACAAAACTGGAAGTATCACAATTCCAGACTTCAAGTTATATTACAAAGCAGTAGTACTTAAAACAGTATGGTACTGGCATAAAAGTAGACACATAGATCAGTGGAACAGACTAGAAAACCCAGAAATAAACCCCTAATTACATGGTCGATTAATCTTCGACAAAGGAAGAATAAATATGCAGTGGGAAAAAGTCTCTTCAACAAATGGTATTGGGAAAACTGGACCGCTAGCTACGTGCAAAAGGACAAAACTGGACCATGTTCTTTTGCCAGATACAAAAAAATAAAATCAAAATGGATTAAAGACCTAAATGTGAGACCAGAAACCATAAAAATCCTTGAAGAGAGCACAGGCAGTAATTTCTCTGACATCAGTCGTAGCACAGTTTTCCTAGATGTGTCTCCTGAGGCAAGGGTAATAAAAGCAAAAATAAACTATTTAGGAATAAATCAAAAAAGATTTTTGCACAGTGAAGGAAAAAATCAACAAAACTAAAAGGCAGCCTGCTGAATGGGAGAAGATATTTATACATGACATATCCAATAAAGGAGTAATATCCAAAATATATGAAGAACTTTTACAGCTCAACACCCCGAAAATAGATAATCTGATTAAAAATGAGTAGAAGACATAAACAGACATTTCTCCAAAGAAGACATGTAGGTGACAACAGACACATGAAAAGATGTTCAGGGGCGCCTGGGTGGCTCAGTCGGCTGGGTGTCTGCCTTTGGCTCAGGTCATGATCCTGGAGTCCTGGGATCGAGTCCTGCATTGGGCTCCTTGCTCAGCGGGGAGGTGGCTTCTCCCTCTGCCTGCCACTCCCCCTGCTTGTGCGCGTGCTCTCTCTCTCACAAATAAATAAAATCTTAAAAAAAAAAGAAAAGATGTTCAACATCAGTTATCAGCAGAGAAATGCAAATTGAAACTGTACCTGTCAGAGTGGCTAAAATTAAAAACTGAAGAAACAAGGGTTGGTGAGGATGTGAATAAAAAAGGAACCCTCTTGGGACACCTGGGCAGCTCAGTTGGCTAGGTGTCTGCCTTCGGCTCAGGTCGTGATTCCAGGGTCCTGGGATTGAGTTCCATGTTGGGCTCCTTGCTTGGTGGGCAGCCTGCTTCTCCCCCTGCCTCTGCCTCCCCCCTTGCTTGTGTGCTCTTCTCTCTCTGATAAATAAATAAAATCTTAAAAAACAAAAAACAAACAACAACAAAAAACCCCTTCTCTCAAAAAATAAGGGAAAAGAACCCTCTTGCAGTGCTGGTGGGAATGTGCCTGGTGCAGCCACTTTGGAAAACAGTATGGAGGTTCCTCAAACAATTAAAAAGAGAATTACCCTGTGGTCCAGTAATCTCACTACTGGGTATTTACCTAAAAAATAGAAAAACACTAATTCAAAGGGATACATGTACCCCTATGTTTATTGCAGCATTATTCACAATAGCCAAACTATGGAAGCAGCCCAAGATAGATGAATGGATAAAGAAGATGTGATACGCATGTATACATACACGCGCACACACACGCATGCACAGGAATATTACTCGATGAAATCTTGTCATTTGCAACACCATGGAGCTGGAGAATATAATGCTAACTGAAATAAGTCAGAGAAGGACAAATACCATATGATCTCACTCATGTGGAATTTAAGAAACAAAACAAAAGAGCAAAGGAAAAAAAGACAAACCAAGAAATAGACTCTTTATATGGAGAACAAACTGATAGTTACCAGAGTGGGGTGGGGTGGGGGATGGGTGAAATAGGTGAGGGGATTATAGCACATACTTGATCATGATGAAAAAAATAAAATAAAAAAATGTAAACATTTGGGGAGGATATGTAATATATTGACATGGCTCCAAATCAAAATATGGGGTTCAAAATCAAAATATGGCGTACACAGTAAAATTTCTCACTCCTTATACAGTCTCCCAGCCCATCACTGTTTCTAGAATCTTATGTATACTTCCAGAAACATTTCATGCACATAGACGCAATGAGGTGTGTATGTTTGTGTTTGTAGTAAGTCATGTAGTAAATTACAACACTATTAGGTTGTACGTTGTGAACACACTATAAAGGCACTTACATGAGTTGTGTCTTTCCACAGTAAGCCTTATACTTGTAAAGCACGTTTGGCATTCCAGACTCAGCGACATTTCACTCTGCATTCAGCTTGCCTTCATACAGGGCACATAAAGCAAAGCACAGTACAAGGTCATACAGCAGACAAGATACAGTAAGGGGTCAGAAGTTAGCGAACCAAACGCCAAGCCAGTCTGTGAGCGCGCAGTTGAGATGAGGCCTTGGTCCCATCCAGGTCAGCTCTTGGTGCTTACTGCTTATTATGTTCAACCAGTGGAGGATCTGTGTAGTGGTCAGGGATCAATTGGGCAGAGCTTTCAGGGGCAGTGGCCTTTTTAATGCGGTCAGACATGGAAGCATTAATATCTGGAGAGTCTGTTTGCTGCAAAAGTCCTTCCTTTTTAAAGGAGTATAGTCAGTCTTGGGCCTTTGCAGGCCTCTTCTAGTTGTACTGATTATCAGCTCTCAGTTCTTCCCGGCTCTCTTGGCTTTGCTGGTTATCAGTTTTGGATGCCATCAGCCCATGCTGGTTTTGGTGATATCTGGTCTTAGCTGTAATGCCCTTGGCTGCTTATGTCATTACTTGACATGAGTCACTGCCTGACATGAGTGACTCCATCTTACTCTTTACATTGTGCTTTTTAAATAAAATTATTTTGGTCATAATTCCATATCTGATAGTAAAGATCTGCTTCCTTCTTTAGCTGTTTTATATGTCTTAATTTATTTAATCGTAATTGATAAATACTTGGCTCATTTTAGCCTTTTGCTGTTAAAACTAATCCTGCAAAGAATAAACTTGTTCATGTGTCACTTCACACATGTGATTGTGAGAGGAGATGTACAAAATAAATTATACCAAGTAAAATAGGTGAAAATGTCCTAATTATGTTTTCTGGATTTTGTATTTATTCATGTTTCTGTGTTGGTCAAAGCAGTGAGATTCAAGTGAAAAAGGATTTGTGATTTGTTTTTTTGTTTTTTGGGTTGTTTTACCCCTTAGGGATTTGTAATTTGTAAATTTAGGTCTGTTGAGGCCTTTTTTGTCATCTTCAGGGAAAACAACAACAAAAGATGCTAAGTAAGCTCTATGCCCAATGTGGGGTTTGAACTCACAACCCCGCATGCTTTACTGACTGAGCCAGCCAGGCGACCTGAGAAAAGTTTTTAAAAGACTTAATGTTTATTGAAAAATAGGTAGTGATGCTAACATAGCACTCCACTTAAATTGGCAGACTCTTCAGCTTAGCTATTAATGTTAAAGGAACTTAATTTGGAATCTAAAGATTCTAATAAGGCAGTTTTCTTCCTGTTCAAATTTTTATTATGCCAATGTTTTTATTTTAAGGTGTTAGATTTTTGCAATTTTATTGCTATTTGTAAACAAAATTTGAATTAGCCAAAAGGGTACTGTTGATGACTACAAGTAGTGCTGCTTAAGAAACTAACATAAGAGGGGTGCCTGGTAGCTCAGTTGCTACCATCTCATCTAGCTCTTGGTTTCAACTCAGGGCATGATCTCATGGGTCATGGGATTGAACCCCACATTGGGTTCCCCTCTCAGTGGGGAGTCTGCTTGAAGATTCTCTCCCTCTGCCCCTCCCCCTGCTCACACTCTTGTCCTCGCTTTCTCTCTAAAATAAAATAAATCTAATAAAAAAGGAAACTAACAAGGCAGTTAATTACTTAGTGTGCTTAAGCTTATAGGATTGCTTAGTAGAAGAATGTGAGGAAAAATACAGTGAGGAGAAAAATCATACACAATTTAACATTTTAAAGTCTACATGTTTAGCACACTTTTTCTTTTTTTTTTTTTTAAAGATTTTATTTATTTATTTGACAGAGAGAGAGACAGCGAGAGAGGGAACACAAGCAGGGGGAGTGGGAGAGAGAGAAGCAGGCTTCCCGCCGAGCCGGGAGCCCGATGCGGGGCTCGATCCCAGGACCCTGAGGATCATGACCTGAGCCGAAGGTAGTCGCTTAACCAACTTAGCCACCCAGGCGCCCCTAGCACACTTTTTCTTGAATGTTGTCTTTGTATGGTATAATCTTTACTTTGAAATGATTTATCCTCTATGGGTTCCTTCTCTGACTGGAGTCCCAGTGCAGAGAAGCACTGGGCTGGATGAAAGTATATTCTATTCTACATGTTGTCCCAAGCTCTGGTGTTCCACAGAGTTGTGGAAATGCCTGTGAGATTTTTCTGGTAATCGGAATGATTTGTCATACTGTGCTAGGAAAGAGGATCTTCCTAATACCTACTGCCTTCTTTTGGACATCCCACTTTCTCCTAGCTATAAAAGGGAAAAGTGGCACCAAGAGAAGGATTTCTCCCTCCTTGAATTCCTCTTTTACAGTTTGATTCATATTTGTTATCAAATCTCCAGAATCGGATTAAAGTTTTGTTGCTTTGGTTTTCTCCACATGCCACAGACAGAATGAGCTTTTCAGAACACGACTTGTCATTTTTCTTTGCAGAATCCATTGATCTATCACATTAAACCCAGACTTCTCCTCTTGGCTTTTTATTCCTTTACCTTACCTACTCAAACAGCTGTTCCAGGTTTTGTTTTGTTTTTTTCTTCTTTAATTTTTATTTCTTAACATCTGTTAAAGCAGTATTAACAGAAAATATATCTTTGAATAGAAATGTTTAACGTCCAGATTTTTTTCTCTTTTTTGGGTCCTTTTTTTTTTTTAAAGATTTTATTTATTTATTTGAGAGAGAGAATGAGAGATAGAGAGCACGAGAGGGAAGAGGGTCAGAGGAAGAAGCAGACTCCCCGCTGAGCAGGGAGCCCGATGCGGGACTCGATCCCAGAACTCCAGGATCATGACCTGAGCCGAAGGCAGTCGCTTAACCAACTGAGCCACCCAGGCGCCCTTTTTTGGGTCCTTTTTATAGTCTAAAGATCTGTAAGATCGTATTCTTTAACTTATGTAGAGAGTACTCCAGTGTTTGTTTCTTAAGATATACTTAAGAGGGGTGCCTGGGTGCCTCAGTTGTTAAGCGTCTGCCTTCGGCTCAGGTCATGATCCTGGGGTCCTGGGATTGGGCTCCACATCAGGCTCCCTGCTTGGCGGGAGGCCTGCTTCTCCCTCTCCTACTCCCCCTGCTTGTGTTCCCTCTCTCGCTGTGTATCTCTCTGTCAAATGAATAAATAAAATCTTAAAAAAAAAATATATACTTAAAACTGGTTCGGGGGTGCCTGGGTGGCTCAGTTGGTTAAGCGTCTGATTCTTGGTTTCAGCTCAGGTCATGATCTCGGGGTCTTGGGATCGGGCCCCACGTTGGGCTCTGTTCTCAGCACAGGTTCTGCTTCAGAGTCTTTCTCCCTCTCCCTCCCACACACTCTCTCTCTCTCTCAAATAAATAAAATCTTTAAAAAAGAAAGAAAACTGTGGTTCATCAACTGTAGAGCAGTGGTTCTCAACCAGGGACTGTTTTGTCTCCTGGGGGCCATTCAACAAAGTCTGAACAGTTTTGGCTGTCTCAGCTAGGTGTGGGGGTACTACTGTTGTCCAGTGGGTAGAGGCCAGGGATGCTGCTAAACACTCTGCGTGCATAGGACAGCCCGCCACAGCAAAGAAGTACCTGGCTTCATATGTTAATAATGCCAAGGTTGAGAAAATTTGGTGTAGACTCATGGTAAATAATCTTTGCTTCCTTGGTATATGTATTATTTATACAAATGTATGCACTTTGTTTAATTAGGCTCCATTTTTACTTTAAATTTAAATTATATTATTTTTAAAAGTCAAATATATGTATATACTTATAATATCCAAGGCAGTCATAAGCCTAGTTCCCCCTTCACAGTCATTTTCGACTTTTCTCTGTGACTTCTGTATTAATACCACTTTCACACTGCTACTATTACTTTTTCAATTTTCTAAATCTCTCTTTACTTTCTCTTCTCTTTAACTTTCCTTCGTTTTCCCAATATATCACAACATTTTTTAAACTTAACAATCATTCATTGTATTTTATGAACATGTAAGGTTTTTTTTTTAAGATTTTATTTATTTATTTGAGAGAGAGAATGAGATAGAGAGAGAGCATGGGGGGGGTGTAGGGTCAGAGGGAGAATCAGGGAGCCCGATGCGGGACTCTATCCCGGGACTCCAGGATCATGACCTGAGCCGAAGGCAGTCGCTTAACCAACTGAGCCACCCAGGCGCCCTATGAACATGTAACGTTTGCCCACGTATTCTTTCTTATACAACCTTTTGCTCTCCTTAAACTTAATTGTTTTGCCTTTCTTTTAGATTAGTTGTTTTTTTTTTTTTAGATTTTATTTATTTTTTGACGGAAAGAGACAGAGATTGGGAGCACAGGCAGGGGGAGTGGGAGAGGGAGAAGCAGGCTTCCCGCCGAGCAGGGAGCCCGATGCAGGGCTCAATCCCAGGTTAGGACCTGAGCTGAAGGCAGACGCTTAACGACTAAGCCACCCAGCTGCCTCCCAGCATTGTTTTTATATGAGAAAATGTCCAGAATCCAGAGCAACTGTAAGACTCATAAGGCTATTGAGAAAAATGCCTTTTTAAAAACATTTATTTGAGAGAGCGCGTGCGCCCGTGTGCGCATGCGCTTATGGGTGAGTGTGTGGGAGGGGCAGAGGGAGAGGGAGAACCTCAAGCCGACTCCCTGCTGAGCCTGGGTTTTTTTTTTTTTTTCCCCCCCTCCCCCCTTGCAGGACTCCCATCTCTCCAGCCAGAGATCATGACCTGAGCCGAAACCAGGAGTCCGAGGCTTAACTGACTGAGCCACCCAAACACCCTGAAAAATACCCTTTTTAATGAAAACATAGTCTTTCATTGAACAAGGAATGTGTTTAGTCAGACCCTGCATCTTTACTAGTGGTTTTCAAGTTCACTGTCCTTAACGATCACCTGGTGATGCTTGTTTTCCATGTAGATTCCTTGATCCCTCCCCGAGATATTTGGATTCAGTAAATCTGACTAAGGATCACCTGGTGATACTTCTCAACCAAATGGATTTCTTGATCCCTCCTGGGGATATTTGGCCTCAGTAAGTCTGGTGTGGCACTAAGAAATTTGCATTTTCCTAAGCAGGGACCCTAGTGGTCCTATACCATTCTACAAGCTGCAGTGGTCTGAAACCCAGAGTCTTCAGGCGCTGGGGAAATGGATACTCATTAAAACTTCCTCTTTCATTTATACAAATAGGTAACATCTTTAAATAAAAGAAATATATAACCTGTGTGCACATTTTTACATGTGGTGTTTGAGTCTGTAGCATGATACTGAACATCCTGTTAAGCAGATAGCAAGCCGATCAGCACCTGGCATTAAACATGGGACTGTGTTATATCATAATTATTTATTCACATCTCTCTCTATCCTAGCACCCTGAGCAATCTCTGAAGCAGACAGAGTATGATCTTTTTCAGTTATCAGTGGGAAAGTATGTTGTCTCTATGGAAATTTTGTGTTGCTGTATAGTTCCTTGTAGAAAAGCAGTATGAATAATTATATAGGCCTGCAGTGATCTTTCTTTGTGTTAAGATCTTTAATGTATTTTATATTTATATCCTGTTTGGATATCTTTATTCCTTAAGGATTAAAGTGTGGTGGAAGAGAACATTTAGGATCATTACTTGAGATTCAGCATCAAGCAACTGGGTTATCTATATTACAGTTTGATAATAGTTCCTTTGGTTTGGGGTTAGCTTAAAATTTATCATATTTTTTTTTCTGTGAGCCAAGATTGGTTCAACATAAAGGAAACCAGCACTTTAAGTCTTTTTATTTTTTTTAAGATTTTATTTATTTGACAGAGAGAGAGACAGCGAGAGAGGGAACACAAGCAGGGGGAGTGGGAGAGGGAGAAGCAGGCCTCCCGCGGAGCAGAGGGAGCCTGATGCGGGGCTTGATCCCAGGACCCTGAGATCATGACCTGAGCCGAAGGCAGACGCTTAACGACTGAGCCACCCAGGCGCCCCTTAAGTCTCTTTTTAAACTACTTTTATCAACAACTCTTGGCGTGGTAGTACATGTGTTAATTACATATTCATATTTACTTCATAAAATAATTCTGACTCAATCTCCTGCTTTGTTAGCTGTTAGTATATGTACTTAAATATTTTAAGTGTCAGATTTTCATTTTTAATTTGGGAGTAAATTCATAGCTACAGTAAAGGAAATTTAAAAATTAAATCACCTATTATTTTTGCATCTGCATAAAAGCTACATTCCCCTAAATAATTTATATTTTAGATTGGCTGGGTATCCTCTTGATTTTGTAATCATGTTGTATCTCTAAAACAGTATATAATCAGCATTTCGTTATCTCCTAATGCAATTATGAAAATAATGGTTTGATGATTCCGTTTAAATCCTCTTGTCATTTCAGACAGTATGGAGGAGACTAATGCTGTATTGTTTGTATGAATTTTCAATGTCTGTTAACCCTTAACATCCAAATGGCTCTTAAAGAAAGTGGTATCTATTAAAATAACATTCAGCTTTTGCTCCTTTCCATTAAAAAAAAAAGACAAACACACCCAACTTTAGAGAACTTTAAAACCCAAGATTTTATTTCTTCTAGGTGATTAAGTATTAAATGTTAGAAATACTGCTCTGTCAGCTGTTAGGCAAAAAAAGTAACTGAAGCCTATTTTTGGAAAGCCCATTTGGTGCGTAAGCGCGCTGCATGTGTGAGGAGCACACATGCACAGGCCACGGAAGCTTTTCCGTGGCAGCTATAGATAGTGCAAGCCTCAGCAGAACAGTTTCCCCACCCATAATTCTGTCCTTCCTAAGAGCCTGTCAGGTAATTGTGGACTGTGAGTGGTGTTATATGCTCTGAGGTAATCATGTTAATTTTTCTGCTTCAGTAATATACACGAATAAAATTAGTAAAACCAAAAACCCTTATAACTCTCACTAAGCAAATTAGAGACTTGACAGGGTAATATGGAAAGAACACATGCTCTCAGAAGTCTTTTGAAGTGATATTAACTAGAGCTGATTACCAGAAAAAGATGTTTTTATGAGGGGAAAATTTTTTTCAAATATAAGGGACGTACATTTGCAAAATGTTTAGTAAAGTGTAATTTTTGACCTATGTGTTAGCATTTTACATTTTGTTTTGCTTTTGGTAATTCTTTCCTTTGAATTGTTTTCCACTCTGATATTCCAACAGCTTGTTCTTTTAGTTTCCCATTCGATGTATATGTGATGTATTTGGTTTTTTTTTTTGCTTGTCATTTTTGTGGGGAGCAAGCAGTGACCTTTGTTTACAAAATCAAATGACATTATGACATTTAAAAAATATTTTGTGAGTCCTGACCAGTTCTCTATAACTTGAATCATCTATCAAAACTCTCCTGTCAAATTTGTGGCTCTACAGAATTTTTCAAGCTAGTGAGAATAATTATAAATGTGTTTGTAATAAATGCCTCTACCGGGATAACCTTAATTTTTCTCAAGTCTAGACAAGCCTTTATTTTTTTTTTTAAATAGACCGTCATTTTCAAACTCACACCCAGGGCTATGATCAAAGGTAAATGCCATCAGACTGCAGGGTCTGTAAATCTGTAGATCTTTATTTTGCCCTTTACTTTATAGCAGTGTATTTAAATTTTAACTAGGCTTTAGAGCAATGTCAATAAAGGTAAGTCAGTTAATCTTGATATGAATGTGTATTAGTTTTAGGTTCTCGTATGCATTGGCTACTTAAAAAAATCCAAAGATTATTTTAGGTACCGGTTTGCACAGTGAAGTCTATCTAAAGTCTCTTTTTATAAAATCGCCTCGTATTAACTCTTTATAGATTCAGAAACTCACTTCTGATTTGAAGGTTTCATTGTAACCTTTTTTTTTTCCTGTAATAGTTAGGAAATACCTATCAAGTGTTTATGTTTTAAAGATTTACTGCCTAACACAGTTCCTTCCACAGGTTAGCCTCGCAGTAAATATCTACAGACAGCCCTATTTTGTTAGGTTATGCAACACCAGGATTGTAAAGCACGTATAAGTATATACGTTTATGTGTATTCCTAATTGCCATCTAGTTTCTTAATATCAACTTTACATTCTGCATATTCCTAACTTTGTATGTGTCATCACTGTGACGGTGAGGTGGCCTTTCTTACATTTATTCACTTTTTCCCTCTTTCAACAGGGGAAAATGCAGTGTTGCCCTTCTGAATGAGACAGAGTCAGTATTGTCATATCTTGATAAAGAGGTAATTCACAATTACACTTGTTTTATGTCCCCCCCGTGGTCCCCCCCTGATTTCACCTGAAGCCCATACCTTTGAGTTTATTTCTTCTTGCACCAAATTATAGCACCAGGAGAGCAGCATTATATAAAAGTATAATGACTAGAATACATTTAGATAATTTTATTTTTCTGGTTAACTGAGGTAACATTTGGCAAAAACTTGTTTTTTTTCCAGTTGGTAATGAAAGGCTTTATACAGTATGATGATTTAGCTGGTAGTAGAACTATTTTTGGCTTTATGAAACAAGTGACTTTCGTATACTTGGTACTCCCTGTTTTTTTGTTTTTGTTGTTTTTCAAATAAACAGTTTTTCTTTTAGACTTTTTCCAGATGAGATCTTAAATGGTGGTCTGCTTTCTTTCCTAAAATCCCAATAAACGTTGTCAACTAAAAATGTTTCTTTCTGTAAACTTCAACAAGAAACATTTTAAACATTTTTTAACAAGTTGAATGAGAGCATATGCTTCATTGGAGGGAGGAAATTCCTCTAAAGAGAATACTCCACAACGGGAAAATTTCTACTGTTGATGTTTTAGTATTTAACCTTTATAGTTTCAGGGTATTTTTGTTTTCCCACATCTTTATTTTTTGTACATATGTGTGTATATGTACTTTATATATGTGTGTGTATGTTTTTAAAGAATTAAAGGGATATATTTTCTTTGAAAAAAACTTTATTATACTTAAAAGTGTCCCCTCATCTCAAATGAAGAAAGCATAACTACAAAAGATTGATGCAGACAAGTGAAACTATTGTACATTAGAAAATATAATAGAGAAAATTAAGAGGAAGTAAATATTCAAGGCAGAAAAAAATGCTGATAGTCTTTATAACTTACACGTATGAAATTTAGAAAAGAAGGTAGTAGTGTTTGTCAGGCAGCATATGGATAATAATATGCATAAAGATAATGCTCAGAAATTAGCCTTAGTTCACAGAAGCAGAAATAAAAGGAGGAAACATTGAGTATGTTTCAGTGTATTTTACTGGTGTATTTGGCTCTTAAGACAGTGTAATTTTTTAATTTTTAATTTTTTTAAAGATTTTATTTATTTATTTATTTGACAGAGAGACAGGGAGCATAAGCAGGGGGAGTGGCAGGCAGAGGGAGAGGGAGAAGCAGGCTCCCCGCTGAGCAGGGAGCCTGATGCAGGGCTCGATCCCAGGACCCCGGGATCCTGACCTGAGCCAAAGGCAGACGCTTAACAGACCGAGCCACCCAGGCGCCCCTTAATTTTTAATTTAAAAAAAAAATTTATTTTTAAGTAATCTCTGCACCCAACGTGGGGCTCGAACCTACAACCCTAGGATCAAGAGTCACATGCTTTACCGACTGAGCCAGCTAGGTTCCCCAACAGTGTGGTTTTTTAAAAAGTGATATTTTTGCCTTCTAATTTGTTATTAGCAATTTCTATATGCTAAGGATGGTAGGAGATGAAAATTTGCAAAGGTCTTTAGGATTTTTTTCCTGTCCACTGATTTTTAAGCACTTGGTCCTGCATCAGTCTTTGGGAGAGGAACTGACGTCTCTGGCAGTGTATTTGAGGAAACTTTTTTTTATTCAGAGGGAGTTTAGTAAAAATAAAACTGCTTATGTTCTTTTTTCAATTTGAAAAACACTTTTTTTTTAAACTTTTTACTGTTTTATCTGTTATAAGACCATCCTTGAGAAAGTCTGGTTTTTAAAATACTGAGATTGGCATATTTGAAGATGGTAACTCAAAGGACAACTTTCTAATCATGATTTTTTACTTCTTGAAAAATTATATTTACATTTTAAACAATTCCCCATATCAGGCAGCACATATAAATTTAGAGAGAGCGCATGTGAGCGAGTGCAAGCAAGGGGAAGGGCAGAGGAAGAGAGAGGGGAGAGAGAATCTTAAACAGACTCCACGCTTAGCACAGAGCCTGACGTGAGACTTGATCTCACGACCCTGAGATCATGATCTGAGCTGAAATTAGGAGTCAGTCGCTTAATTGACGGAGCCACCCAGGCACCCCAAATTTAAGGAGTGTCTTAAGCAACCTATGTGACCCTAAATAATAATTTCATCTCATTTTACTGTCAAGTATGGCAAAATCCTATTTTTACAGAACACTATGCTAACATTTTTCACAATAAAAGTGACCAGAAGTGTGTCCTCTTTTAAAGCCGTTGGCATGCCAGTGGTAGTAGCTCTAGTTACCTACTAACATGCTTTGTTGCTCCTGTCTTCAGAAACACATAATTCTGATTACATATTGATCACCCCCATCAACCTGTTAAGCAGGTTGATTTATATATTCTGCAGATTTTTCTTTTCCCTAGGTAGCATTTTTTATATGCATGAATTGTCACATTGTTGTGTCTTCTTAGCAGTTTTATTGTTTAAGCTTTTCTTCTGACAGTGACCCATGATTAAAACACAGTGCAGAGTTTCTGATGGGATGGTATTGCCTTGTCCAGTTCTCTCCTTTCCCTTTATCACAGTCTGTAACATCCTGAAAGGAGAAAGCTTTACAGTGTGGCAGGTTATCTCTTATTTGCAGCTTGCTCACCAGGGTCTTGGTAAAGTGCTGATGGCAGAAACAGGCCCCTCCAAGATATAATGCAGAGAGTCACGCAGTAGATGACCCTCAGAGTCATAGCAGGAAGCAGGAACAAGACTTTATAAGACATCCAGTGATTTTGCAGAATTCAGCAAAGGCCTGGTGGCCTGGCCATTTTATCCTTTAGGCTCAGTAACTAGGGCCTTTTTGCATTTTATTTATTTTTTTATTTTTTTAAAAGATTTTATTTATTTATTTGAGAGAGAGAGAATGAGAGATAGAGAGCATGAGAGGGAAGAGGGTCAGGGGGAGAAGCAGACTCCCTGCTGAGCAGGGAGCCTGATGCGGGACTCGATCCCGGGACTCCAGGATCATGACCTGAGCCGAAGGCAGTCGCCTAACCAACTGAGCCACCCAGGCGCCCCCTTTTTGCATTTTAAAGGACCTTTAAAAGTTAGTGGGTGTACTGGTAGTGGTAGGTTTAATTATGTATATATACCTATTTATATATAAATATGAGTGCTTCAGGATTTAAAAGAGAACTGCAGAATTAAAATTAATAAATGTTTAAATAATACGGTATGACATTTTAATTAGTAAACTGCGTGTAAGCTCAACTCTTCTAAACTTTATTTAATGTGAGATGTGTATTCATTCTATCATTTTGATAAAATGTGGATGGACACTTTAAAAGTAACGGTGCCTGGTGTCCTCATTATTTGTTGTGGTATGGGCTTTAGAGATTGAAATGATTGCTCGATTTCAGGTGACTTACTTTGACTTAAAGCTTAGCTTTGCTAGCTTTTCAGAATCTTGTTTTAGAGCAATTACATGGTTTTCTTTTAGACTAAAAGGAACAACAAAGCTTTATAGTCTACCTTTGTTGTAAGCTGTTTATTTTTGCTTGATTTAATTTTATGCTGTTTTACATGATGACAGTAACATCGTTTTTTTCTTCAAGATCTATGAATTTATTCACCAAAATGAAATCTTACTCTCTGAAGTTTATGATTTCATTATCATGACATTGGCCTTATTGCTTTATAAAAAGTGGAAGGAATTAAGTTTACCTAAATATTTTCTGTCATTTTTTTTTCAGGACACCTTTTTCTACTCATTGGTCTATGACCCTTCAGTGAAAACACTGTTAGCTGACAAAGGTGAAATCAGAGTGGGGCCTAGATATCAAGCAGACATTCCAGAGATGCTCTTAGAAGGTATGTTTTCCTTTGGGTTTCAAGTCCTGTGAAAACAAATGTGTCTTGAAACTCAAATATTCTTTTCCTCATCTGGGAAAGGAAACTTTTAGGCTGAAGTTTAAAAGTTATAAGTTCTTCCACTTACAGAAATACAACAAATAGCAACAGAAAATAATTTGAGCAGTTGTTTATTTATTTTACATTTTAAGGAGTTTTCTGGCTGTGTTTTCCTTTATTTAATTTAATTTAATCTTATTATATTAATATTTTTTTAAGTAGGCTCCAGGCCCAGCATGGAGCCCAACGTGGGTCTTGAACTCACAACCCCAAGATCAAGAGTCTGATACTTAACCAACTGAGCCACCCGGGTGCCCCCATGTTTTCCTTTTAAATGCAACTTTAAGAATGTTCATATTGTTGAACTTATGTCTTAATGTGACACATACATGCCTTGAGGTCCTGAATGCCCCTAAGTCATCTTTTTGAGGTAGCCTGGAATATAGTGAACAGTTACATTTTGGTGGGGATTTGGGCTAATCTGGGTAGTGTATGTACTGGAGAGATTCAGAGCTTTACATTTTAAAAACATCTTAGCAGGATGTAACTTTCTCCTATTATAACTGTACACTCAAAACCTTTATTTTCTGATTTTAAAAGTAAAACATTCTTTTTTTTTTCTTTAAAGATTTTTATTTATTTATTTAACAGCGATAGAGAGAGAGCACAAGTAGGCAGAGCGGCAGAGGTAGAGGGAGAAGCAGGCTCTCCGCCAAGCAGGGAGCCCAATGTGGGACTCGATCACAGGAACCTGGGATCATGACCTGAGCCGAAGGCAGCCGCTTAACCGACTGAGCCACCCAGGCGCCCCAAAGTAAAACATTCCTAACAATAAAAAATAAAACAGCAATGTAGAATGTAGGAAATGAACACCATCTCCTTTCCTTCATTGCAAACCCCTATTTCATGCCTGTGGTGTTTTGGGTATGTTCACACTGGCCTGCCCCCCACCCAGGACTGGTCCACATGCAGTGCCTGCCATGTTGCACATGATCTTATACAGCTGCTCTTCTCAGTTAACTAACAGTGTCTTTCTTTAGCACCTTTGCACAGGAGTAGAGTGACTTTTACTCTTTTCAGTGACCCTGCAGGTCTTACGAATGTACTATCATTCCCTGTTCCCTGTTGATAAATTGTTAGGTGTTTACAATTTTTGATGCTACAAATTGATGCTGCTAGAAAACTGATACATATATTTGTGCTGCATAAATATCTTCTCAAGTATGACTTCTTGGAAGTGAAATGGTATATACATTTCACATACTGAAAATGCTCCTTTGCTCTTCAAAAAGGCTGTGTTACTGGACATACAAAAGAACCAGGTGCTTTCACCAACACTGATTGTGAGGGACTTTTTTCACCTTCCATTTTTTCCCCACATTTTGATGTGTCATTGTCTTAGGGGTTTTTTGTTTTATTTTGAAGTTGAGATTATTGCTTGCCTTATTTATCTTTAGCCCTCCTTCTTGAAAGTCCTTGTGCTTTTTCTACATGGCTATTTATTTTTTTATGTATTGGCAAGAATTCTTTGACTATTAAAGGTAAACAAACACAAAAGTATTTACCCTTTGTTTATAAATATTACAAACACCCCCCCACACATACACTTAAATTTTTAATAGTGATTTTATTTTTTATTATTTTTTTTAAAGATTTTATTTATTTGACAGAGAGAGATACAGCGAGAGGGGGAACACAAGCAGGGGGAATGGGAGAGGGAGAAGCAGGCTTCCTGCCGAGCAGGGAGCCCGATGCGGGGCTCGATCCCAGGACCCTGGGATCATGACTTGAGCCGAAGGCAGACGCTTAACGACTGAGCCACCCAGGCACTCCCCACCAAAATGTAATAATAGTGATTTTAAATTTAAATGTTTTATTTATCTTTTTATCATACAGAAATTTAGAATTTTTAGTCTTTTCCTTTAAGGCCTTTCATGATTTGCATTATTTACAGAAAGGCCTCCACTTTTCCTTTTGCCCTCTGATTATTAAAGCATATGAGTTCTGCCAGGAGCGCCTGGCTGGCTCAGTCAGAGGAGCGTGTGACTCTTGATCTCAGGGTGGTGAGTTTGAGCCCCATGTTGGATGTAGAGAGTTCTTCCGTTGGTTCTTCTCTCTTTACCTTGCCAACTTCTAAGAAAATGTGTGCAGAAAAGTCAAATCAACAGATACTCGAGAATGAGTTTGTGAACTGCAGTCCACACTGGTGTTAGTGGTGGCTGTCAGTAACGCCAGGCTACAGACATCTTTGTTTTCATGAACTTAAAGACCAGGAAAGGTCAGTCAGTAAAGATTAAGCTTGAAGAAAAGAACGCTGTGTCTTTGCTCACCTGTGTTTGGAAGTGATTTTGAACAGACTGGCAGTAATGAACCAGTTTTTTTTATGGGTTGAGAAATTACATTTATTGGCATTCTTATCTGTACAAATCAACTTATCTTCCAGGAGTAATTTTTATGTTTTTAGTCCTTAATGTTTGATGTTAGACTTATATCACTGTACCTAAGTGTTCACTAAATATTACTTTATTTTTAAAAAACTTGATTTTTAAATTTTTACAAACAATGCTGTAATGTAAATAATGGATAATTTTGTACTCCAGATATAACTGACAAAGTAGAATTGCTGAGTCATAGGGTATGTGTGTTTGAAATTTTATACAAAATGCCAAATTAATTGTCTTCCAGGTAGTCATTTACAGGTGGGTTTTTTCCTTGTAATAATTAAGGTATAGTTTATATGAAGTACATCCCACCCTTTTTAGTGTGCAGTTCTGTGAGTTTTGAACAGAGGTATATGTTCCTAGTGAGATAGTTCAGCAAGTCCATCTGTGCACCAGCCAAAAGCCAGGAAGGTCCCTTGTGCCCATGTGTGCATAAGGCACCCAGCCCGAGTCCTGCATCCCCTAAGCAGCCTTTGTCACTCCTCCCTGAATTCTCATCCCTCCCATCTTAGAACTGTGCAGATAGGTCGTTCATGTTATCTTTTATACTATTTTTTTCTTTTATACTATTTTTATTATTTGACTTCAGAAATTTAAAAATCAACACCTGAGCTGTTGATTGTGTGGTTCTCCCTTAAGCACTGAGCATAAGCCTTGGTGTATAGAAAGCCTGGAAATTTTTGTGTATTGCTCATGAATAAATGTTGAACCCAAGTAATGAAGTTGGATGTTTCAAGTAACAGTGGGCAGAAGAAATAGATCATAGAATCTCACAAGATCCTGTTATCTGAAAGACTCTTTAAATATGGTATTTACCCCTGAAAGTCATAAAAGCTGGTTAAAGTTATATAATTTGGAAAGCATAGCTACCTAGATTAGTATTTTAAAAAATGATTTTAGGAAACAAAATGATACATAAAATGCAATAATTTATTCTACAGTTCTTCTCAAAATGGACTTGAAGTTCTTCTTCCAAGAACTTGAATGTTTGAGAGGAATGTTTCTTCTTTTTTTTTTTGAAGAGAGGAATGATTCTTTTTTTTTTAAATAAAGATTTTATTTATTTATTTGACAGAGAGAGATGCAGCGAGAGAGCGGGAACACAAGCAGGGGGAGGGGGAGAGGGAGAAGCAGGCCCCCCGCTGAGCAGGGAGTCCAGTGCGGGGTTTGATCCCAGAACCCTGGGATCATGACCTGAGCCGAAGGCAGACGCCCAACTACTGAGCCACCCAGGCGCCCCGAGAGGAATGATTCTTAACAGCTTGTGGCATTTGGGGACTTATCTGACAAAGGCATACTTTGTATTTAGAAAATGTGATTAAATGTTCATTAATGTAATAGATCTTTTATAGTTCTTTAACAAGTATTAATTACCTTTAAAATAGTGTTTCTACTGGCAGTCTTCTGGGTGGGTGGTTTATAAACTTTACTTAGGAAATAGAACACTTTCCCCTAATGAAACACTACACAGTATGACCTTAAATAAAATACTAAAAGCCAGGTTGTTGTCAGTGAGGTAGGAGAGAAGGCCCCTTGGATCTCTGGAGATACCCCAGTGAACCTTTAGATTGAGAGAAGGACACACTGAAGTCTGCTGTTCGGTACTCCCCTCCTAGAGTCCTGTCTCTTAACCCAGAATCGCCAGAGAAGCCACACAGTTAGAAGTGCATAGGACAAAGTCCCTTTGCTACATAGCATAACAATGGGGCTCCACCATATTCTTTTTGCTTCTTCCAATTTTTTAGATTTTAAAATTACCTTATTGCAAATAATAGGAATTGTGGTAGAAAGTGCAATTATGCTGAAACCAAAAAGTAGTAGTCCCTCAGATCATCCCTTCTTGCTCACTGTCAAACACTGTTACTAATTTAATATGTTCTCCCTGTTTATTATGTAACTATTATATTGAGATCCATGAAGTTATGTTCAGTGTTGTATTGTGTGATAGATCCAAGTTTATCTATCTCTTATATGTTTTATGGTAGGGTAAGTTTCCCCTCATTGTTCTTTAAAATTTCCTGTGTGGTGGGGGGGGCAGGGTGCAGAGATGTCTCATCTCAGAGATTTTTTCTTTTTTTTTTTAAAGATTTTATTTATTTATTTGACAGAGAGAGACACAGCGAGAGAGGGAACACAAGCAGGGGGAGTGGGAGAGGGAGAAGCAGGCTTCCCGCAGAGCAGGGAGCCCGATGTGGGGCTCGATCCCAGGACCCTGGAATCATGACCTGAGCCGAAGGCAGACGTTTAATGACTGAGCCACCCCGTTGCCCCTCAGAGATTTTTTTTTGACTGTTGAATTTTTTTATCAGTTAGTCAAATTCTTCTTCCCGGATTTCATTAGAATTCTGATTGAAATTGTGTTAATATTTTCTATTACTTCGGGAGGTGACTGGTCATTTCATAATAATGAGTCTATTCCTGTGGGTCTACATGGATCTGTCTTGAGGTTTTTATTCTGTCTCACTGGTTTGTTAATATTCTAGTAACTCACTGTTTTAATTATAGCGACTTTGTAGTGTGTGGTAATAATCTGGTGAGGCTAATCCTCCTATTTTTCCAAATAAACTTTATTATCAGCTTGAATCTTCCTTACTATGTTTATTGGAGTTTCAGTTAATTTTTAAGTTGATTTAGGGAGAACAGACTTTTGATGGTTTTGAAAAATCTTAATTAGAAACAAGGGATGTCTTTTTCTCTGTTCAAGGCTACTTTTGGGGTCTTGTGGTTTTGTTTTGTTTTTCTTAATATAGTCATATAGATTTTATACATTTCTTGTTAAGTTTATTTTTAAGTTTATAATTTGTTAGCTGTAAGTATTCATCTTTAACAAAGAAAAACACCGTATTTTTCATCATAAATGAAGAAGTGACTTTGGATTCTTTTTCAGCCTAAAGCATTTGGCATATCCAGCATGTTTCATTTCACTTGTAATCAGGCATCTCACTAGATGCAAGATTAAAAGAACCCCCTTCTTTTTTGTAATTAATATATTTCCAGAGAAGGGTGTAGGGTGGCAAATAGGTCACCAACAGTTAAACCTGTCTTGGAAAACATGGACATTACCATCATAGAAACTCCTATCATAGCTAGTACCTGTTTGCAGGGAATTTAAATAGTAGAAATACCATACTCAAGTACAGATATTTAGGACTTGCTGCAGTCTGGGTTTACTAACCCTTTTGATACTCTTGAGTGGTTACGGTTTGACCAGTGGCCAGATTCTGATTTGCACTGGCATGGAATATAGAACTTGAATTAATATCCTGAGTAGGTGGCAGCATCAGCACCATGCCAGAATATATTACAGGCTTGCTTTGTTTGTGAATGTGTCTTGATGGATTCTAAGACATTGTTGTGGCATTTGTCTTGCTAGTGAATAAATCTTTTTGTAGCTTCAGAATTTTTAAATTCACTTACGGCTACCCACCATCTAACAAATTCTTGAGATCTAGAAAGATCGGTATGTAGTTTGCAAAGGAAGGTAAAAGTTTCTTTCAGATTTTAAATCTTTTATTGAGTTTGAATAAACCACCTAGCGAACTTTGCATTGAAAAAAGATGTGCTGGTGGGGAGTTTTGATTGATTTCTTCACTGTATTATTTCACTATAATACTGAAATTTTAAGAAAAATCTGTTTACATATTAAATTAAAATTTGTAACTGCTAAAAAGTATTATAACATTAAATTAATAAACTCAAATGACTGGATTTACAGATTTGGGTAAAACCTGGCAGTAATCAGTTTAGCTGAGTAACCTGGGGAAAACTAACCCCTTGGAAATTCCCATTTTCTCCTCTTTTATGTTAGTGTATGTGCACACATAGTACTGTGATGATCCGATGAAGTAATTCCTGTAAAGCATTTCTCAGAGCACCTGACTCTCCTTGTTCGCTGTTGCAGTTGGTTCTCCCTGGCCCCCACTGCCTACTGCTACTAATTAAATAACTCTTGTGGATACTTGGGGATTTCGGGAGGTATCTATCTTTGAGAATTAAAGATTAAATTAGTATAGTCTCTTCTGCTACAATATATGCTTTTGAAACTTGAATTAGTTCATATGTAGTTGATAAATAGGGAAATATGAGAGAGAGCGCCGAATCCTAACCACTAGACCACCAGGGAGCGTTAAATAGGGAAATACGAATGTAGTGTGGAAGTTGGGTCAATTTATTTATTTATTTATTTATTTATAAAGATTTTTATTTATTTATTGAGAGAGAGAGAGAGAGAATGAGAGGAAGGTCAGAGGGAGAAGCAGACTCCCTGCTGAGCAGGGAGCCCGATGCAGGACTCGATCCTGGGACTCCAGGATCATGACCTGAGCTGAAGGCAGTCGCTTAACCAACTGAGCCACCCAGGCACCTGCAAGTTGGGTCAATTTATAGGAGATTTTCCCCAGCAATCAGGGAAGCAAGTATTCTTTTTTTTTTTTTTTTAAAGATTTTATTTATTTGACAGAGAGAAACAAAGCGGGAGAAGGAACACAAGCAGGGGGAATGGGAGAGGGAGAAGCAGGCTTCCTGTTGAGCAGGGAGCCCAATGTGGGGCTCGATCCTAGGATCCTGGGATCATGACCTGAGCCAAAGGCAGATGCTTAACGACTGAGCCACCCAGATGCCCTGGGGAAGCAAGTATTCTTACAGATAAAAAGAGAGTTGAAGGGGCACCTGGGTGGCTCAATCAGTTAAGCGGCTGCCTTCGGCACAGGTCATGATCCCAGGATCCTGGGATCGAGTCCCACATCAGGCTCCCTGCTTGGCGGAGAGCCTGCTTCTCCCTCTCCCTCCACCTGCCTCTCTGCCTACTTGTGCTCTCTATCTCTCTGTCGAATAAATAAATAAAATCTTAAAAAAAAAAAGAGTTGAAGAGAAAAAAGATGGAAATTCTATAAGAAGGGTTTTCCTCTAGTGCAAGTAGTGGCTGGTTTAGTGGCCTCAAAATCTGTGGCACTTTTCACTATGGTAAAACTATATGGGGAAACTTAAGAGTCCCAGATGAAGGGGGGCTTGCAGATATTTCACACAGTGTTTAAGAAGAAACCCTGTTTTTTTTAAATTTTGTAGAAACTGTATACACTGACCTACATCGCAGTGGAAGAAGTGTGAGTCTGCGGTTTAAGGAGATAAAGGGTCAACCAACCTTTAGTTTTGTTGCAAATGGCGGTGGAGACTTAACTGCGCTAGTATTTTTATTAATGAATATTACTTTTTTTTTAAATACTCTGGTTACCAAGTATAATAGGTTTTCCAAAGTTTTTGTTTTAAAACAGTTTTGTTTTTTTTTCCCATAAACCCTAGTTTTTTAGTGTGTAATTTTGCAGAATGTGCTTTTCAACAATGTTGTGGATGTTAACTAAAAAACACCAGCCTGTAACAGTTAGGTGTAAGCTGGTGTTGATTGCAACCATGTAGAACAGTAATTCTCAACCCAGGGGCAGGAGACATTAGACAGTGTCTGTGGACATTTTTGGCTGTCAGAGCTGGTGGAGGGAGTGGGGCGTGGGGCACGGATGCTAGTGGCATCTAGTGTGTAGAGAGGCCAGCGATGCTGCTGATCATCCTGTAATACACGGGACAGACCCCCCACAAAAAGAGTTACTCATCCCTAAGTATCGATAGTGCTGAGGTTGAGAAACCCTGCAGTAAGGACTCTTGGGAAATAGTAAACAGTAAGTGCTATTTTTGTGTTAATATTTATGTTATTATAATAATACTTAATTCTGAAATATAAATTATTGTGTGATCTAATCTATTTCTATGCTTTTGATTATTTTTGTACCAGGACAACATTGTTTAATTACTGTTGCTATATATTATAATTCCATCCAGTTAATTCTTTTATTATTCTTTTCATAATAATATTCTTTGATTTGCAGATATTAATATTCAAATTATTTTATTGGCTTCCAAAATTAAATTTTGTGAAATTTAACCTATTGGGGTACTTGTACAAAAAAGATAGCCTTAGGATTTTAAATCTTTAGTCTTTTTCCCCTCAAATTATCTTCTTTGAAAGTTTTGTAATTTCTTTATATAAACATAACTCCAGTTTTACTTCTTAGTGTTTTATATTTTTGTTGCTATAATAAAAAATATATTTTTATATTATATTTTCTTTGGAATGGCACTTGAGTTTTTTAATATTCTATTTTTATTGTGCCTTTCTAGTTACTTATTCTTTTTTTTTTTAAAGGTTTTATTTATTTGAGAGAGAGAGAATGAGAGATAGAGAGTATAAGAGGGAAGAGGGTCAGAGGGAGAAGCAGACTCCCTCCTGCGCAGGGAGCCCGATGTGGAACTCGATCCCGGGACTCCAGGATCATGACCTAAGCCGAAGGCAGTAGCTTAACCAACTGAGCCACCCAGGCGCCCCAACTAGTTACTTATTCTTATATAATTGACATATAACATTGTGTAAGTTTGTGTACAATTTATATATATATTGAATTTATATAATTTTTATATTACTACCATAGCTTAGCTAACACTGCTGTCATATCACGATTATTTCTTTTTTGTTGTGGGAAGAATTAAGTCTCTTATCAACTTTGAAGTTTATAGTATTGTTGACTTATAATCACCATGCTGTGTATTGAATCTCCAGGACTTACCTACTAGTTGGAAGTTTGTACCCCTAAACAACATCTTCCCAATCTCCCCATCCTCTAGCCTCTGGTAACCACCGTTGCACTCTCTGCTTTTTGTTTTTTTAGATCCCACGTATTTGTCTTTTTAACTCATTATTCCTTTGATTCATAACTTTAAACATTGGCCAGAACTTTCAGAACAATATTAAATAAAAATGGTGACAGATGGCATCCTTGTGAGGTTCTGAATTAAATATAACATAAAAAGTATAGTACTCTGATGATTGGTACAAAGGAAGTGAAAATGAATTGTGTTTAGAACAAAGAATATTTCCAGTTCTCTAGGAAAGGTCCTATAGGATGGGTTCCATACAGCTTTAGTTCTTCAGAGTCTTTGAATAACATCATGTGCTCTTAGATGGTTAATACTAAAGAAGTATTTTGTCCATATTTCCTTCCTTCCTTGTCCATATTTTCTAGAAATCTTAAAATATAGCTGGAGGGTTAGGGCTGTCACATTTAAAGTCATTGCTGAATCTCTCTCTCTCTTTTTTAAGATTTTATTTATTTATTTGACAGAGAGAGAGAGACAGCGAGAGAGGAAATACAGCAGGGGGAGTGGGAGTGGGAGAAGCAGGCTTCCCGCCAAACAGGGTGCCCGGTGCGGGGCTCGATCCCAGGACCCTGGGATCATGACCTGAGCCGAAGGCAGACGCTTAACGACTGAGCCACCCAGGCGCCTCTGAATCTCCTTTTTTTTTTTTTTTTTCAAAATTATGAAGAATTTATGAAGCAAAAACAAGGTGCTGTATACACTTACGTAAGTAGTTGGTAAATACATTTTTTTTAAGAACTCAGAGATGCGGGAGATCATCATGGGCTGGTGTGGGACTAGATTAGAATTGTGCAGATTATCATAAATGGAGGTGGGAAGTGAGATTATTACATTGACTAGAATGAACATGACCAGATCATGAAATTAATCTTGGTCCTGTCTCTGGCTCATATCGCAGTTACTAAGACCATTCCAAAGATTATTGCTAGCTTGGCTGAGAATTTAGTTTTATAGATTCTAAATAGGTTTATAAAAGAGGTTCTTAAGTTTTTCCCCTGTGAAAAAGTGATCACACTGTGATATAAATGTAATTAATTATATGGTGAACCCCAAATGGGAAATTCTCATTAGCTGAGAGTGACTGTTTGATATGGAACATTTCTATATTTATTCTTTTGTTGTTGTTGCTGCTATTTTTGTTCTCATCCTGTGGTATTGTCTGCATTTTAGGTATTAGTATGAATGCATCCAGGAGTGTTTTATTATTGTTTGCAGCAATTTTATTTAGAATTCTTATACTAAATTATCTTTCTTTTTTTTTTTAAAGATTTTTATTTATTTATTTGAGAGAGAGAGAGAGTGAAAGAGAGCGAGCCTGAGAAGGGGGGGCAGAGGGAGAACCAGACCCCCTGCTGAGCAGGGAGCCCAACAGGGGACTTGATCCTCAGACTCCAGGATCATGACCTGAGCTGAAGGCAGTCGCTTAACCAACTGAGCCACCCAGGCGCCCCCTGAATTATCTTTCTGCTGTATGCTACAGAATATATGGATGGGACTGAAATGTATCAACTTAACTAACTTGAATTTGAAAGTAAACATCAGTTTTACCATGACATTCTGGAGTATATAGTGTAATACGGACTTAATACTGAATAGTATCATCATTTAATCATCTTGATTTCATTTTATCATTATTATCTTTTTTTTTTTTACCATTTTACTGTTAGGATTTATCTTAAGTTTTATTATTCAGAGATTACAGGGAAGTGTAAGTGCGTCATTCTACTTTTTCAGGTTTCATGCAGGTTGCAAATTTTTTGGGTTTTAACTGAGCTAATGTTGAATGTCTTGGCTTAGATTGCTGAGAATTGTAATCAAAAACAATAAAAAATGAAATCCTTTCAAACACTTTAGATCTCTTTGGCCTAGTACTCGCTCTGTTCTGCTTGTGCTTCTTTATGTTGGGGGTGGAGATTGGCTCTGTGGTTGAACAAGGGGCAAGCTGGGCAAGCCCCACCCTGACAGCGGTGGCTCACTTAGGAGACTGCAGGTAGAAAGGCTGGGTCTGCCTCCCTCCCCTGCCCCCTTTCTCCTGCTGAGCCACTGATTGCTCCTTTGCTATGACTGAGCACAGCAGAGCCTCATAGCCAGGCTTTGTCAGTCACCAGGAATGTTTAGCTTTAGAGTGTATCAGTCAGTGCAAAGCACTTTGCCTCACGTTATAGATGCAGTGATCAAAAGTAAAACAAAGCTGGACCCAGCCCCCAGCCTAATGAGAAATCCATGGCTATAAATCAAACTCCCAGTTGCCGCCCAAGTCTCTTTTCCTTTATTATCCTTTCTCTGGACATCAGATCCCGCCTGACGGTTACATTTCCTTGAGAGACGTTCCTAAAACAAAGCATCCTGCATTATTGTCAGTCTTTTCCTCAGCCCTCACCTCTGCTAGCATTCCTGCTTTCTGTTCATGCCTGCAGTACCAGTTCTCAAGATTTGAAATCTACCTGCTACATAATCTCTTCTTTGATCTCTCTCGTCACTGTCAGTACCGTATTTTGTCTTTGTCAGGTAGCTCTGTAAAGCAAATCACATACCATTGCTAACTGTGAGATACGAAGTTTGGTTCTGGTCTTGTCACGCTCCTACTGAAAAGGCTAGTGCTTCTCATTACTTCGCAATAAAATCTGTGTAGAATCTTCAGTAGTATGTTCATAACCCTCTTAGTTATCTCCTCCCATTCCTCTTAATGTGCTCTGGACAAAAAGAGCTGCTTTTCTCTCTATCACATTTTATTTTATTTTATTTTTTTTTAAAGATTTCATTTATCTTTTGACAGAGTGACAGTGAGAGAGGGAACACAAGCGGGGGGAGTGGGAGAGGGAGAAGCAGGCTTCCCGCTGAGCAGGGAGCATGTGTGGCTCGATCCCAGGACCCTGGGATCGTGACCTGAGCTGAAGGCAGACGCTTGACAACTGAGCCACACAGGCGCCCCTCTCTATCACATTTTAAAGCCACATGATTTTGCTCACGTTCTCATTTCTTTAAGTCCTTCTCCTTGCCAGTGCACTCAGACCCTTCAGTTCTTTTTTTTTTCCCCCAAGATTGATTGATTTATTTGAGAGAGAGAGAAAGTACGAGCAGGGGGAGGAACAGAGGGAGAGAATATCCAAACAGACTCGTGCTGAGTGTGGAGCCCAATGCAGGCTCGGTCTCATGACCCTGAGATCATGACCTGAGCTGAACCAAGAGTCAGATGCTTAACCAACTGAACCACCCAGGTGCCCCTCAGACTCTTCACTTCTTAGCAGAAATGCCACCACCTTTATATCATCATTCCCTAACTAGTCTGAAGTGGTTTCTCTAATCCTCAGAATCTTACAGCCATTTCTTTCTTTTTTCTTTTCTTTTTTCTCTTTCCTTTCCTTTCCCACCCGCCTCCCTCCCTTCCTTCCTTCCTTCCTTCCTTCCTTCCTTCCTTTCTCCCTCCCTCCCTCCCTTCCTTCCTTCTCTCTCTCTCTCTCCCTCTCTCTCAGAGAGAGGGAAGGAGAGGAGGGGCAGAGGGAGAGAGAGGGTCTCAAGCAGACTCCCCACTAGTACGGAGCCTGACGTGGGGCTTCATCTCACAATCCTGAGATCAAGACCTGAGCCAAAACCAAGAGTCAGACACTTAACTGACTGAGCCACCCAGGCGCCCCACTTAACAGCCATTCCTGTATGTCCCTTATGACATCTCTTTCTTTTCATTTGATAGTTACTTATGCATCTGTTTTACCATAGTGAAAGTGTCTCATGGCAGGAGTGCTTTCTTTTTTGTCTTTGTATCCCTCAGCATGAGGCTTCGTGCCTCACATATGCAGCAGGTACTCAGGAAATAAAGGTTACTGATGAAATGAAGACCTCATATGGTTGGTTTGGTTGTATTATGGTCAGTTCACTTTACAAAGTGTTGTCCATCTGCTGTCTGAAAGAACGTACCAGAACCACAAACATTGGCCTTACATTGTGAATTCTGTGGTGACCACAACACCGTAGGTGACAGTTGCCTTGTTAAGTAACAAGACTCCATTTCCTTTTTTCTCGGACAGGAGAATCAGATGAGAGGGAACAGTCCAAATTGGAAGTTAAAGTTTGGGATCCAAATAGCCCACTTACAGATCGACAGATTGACCAGTTTTTAGTTGTAGCACGGTAAGTATGGCACTGTTGACTCAAGAGATAGCTCTTCTTTTTAGAAAAGAATTTATAGGTATATGTATATTCCTTTCCTTGTATTCTACCTTTTCCACTGGTTGTGTTCTTTTTCTGGTTATATAAGAAGACCTAATTATGTATCATACCACTTCTTAAATATGATTAACCATTAGTTTTTGTTTGAGAATAGATTTATTAATTTACTGATTAAGAAAAATAATAAATGCTTATTGTAAAAATTTCAGCACTAAGGAACAATATAATGAAATTCAACACCTGAAATCCCTTATCTTTAATTAGAGCAGTTCTCTCTTTTACTCTAGACCAGGATTATCAGGTGTCAGTAATAATGTGCACCTCGAATTCCTCTTATGGCACTTACATATGAGTAGGGCCTATTGCTAAGCATATGGCTTTCCTTTGAGAGCTTTAAGCCTGGCTGCCTGACTGGCTTGCTACCACTCCCACCCTCCCACCCCCTTTAAGAAAATGAGTGGGACAAAAATTTATTTTCATTTTTCAATTATAAAAGTTAAAGATGCTCATGGGAGAATTACTGTAAAGCAGAAGGTAAATGAGATTATTATAGCATTGCAAATAGTGAAAAAATTGATAAATGAATTGAGGCATATTCAGTGGTGGAATATTACTTTATAGCAATGAAAATGAATGAATTAGAGGGATATATAGCAAATAGATAAATCTCAAAAATCATGTTGAGTGAGGGTACACACGGTATGATCACTTATAAAAAGTTTTACAATGTACAAACAATGTCTTATTTCATGAACGGGCATATGGATACACATGCTTATATGTATGTATGAGTTCTGGGAATGTATATAGGAGGCTCTAAAATTTCTAATATTTATTTCCTTAAAAAATGAACCAAACATGGCAAAATATTAGAATCAGATAGGTATAGACATGATTAGAAGGGTCTTCATTATGTTCTCTAATTCTCTGTTGAGCTTTTGTCATAACACAAAGGAAAAAAGGGCCTGAGTCCACCTTAGCACTGTCCATAGTGCCTGTCTCCGTGGAAGTCACACATCATATTGGCGGCTGGGCATTCAGACTCCAGCGCCCACACACGTAGCCACTGGTGATTGGATGGGGACGTGAAGTACATTGTTGGGGAAGCCAGTCCAGTGGATAGATGAGATTGAAGATTTGGGAGTGGAAATGAATCATTGGTGGAACCACTGGCCTAGACACTCCAGACAGGTTCCCCAGATCTGGGATTATTTAGTAGACCTTGCAGTTTCAGATTTGATTTTCATTGTTTTCTCCTTTTCCTGATTGCCATGGACCATAACATTTCCTTTTTCCTTGAAGCCAGCATGAGAGACACCAGAGATGCATCTGGTGCCTTTTTCAGTTTTTGTCTTAAAAAAGATCTTCTAAATACAAATTAAGACCATAATCAGATACCATTACACGTCCCACCAGAATGGTTAAAATTTAAAAGGCAGTGCGTGAGCTGTCGTGCCGGTGGGCATGTAAGTTGGTATAGCCGCTTTGCGCTCAGAGACAGACGCATCCTTTACGTTTCGCTCCTGAATGTGTACTCAGCAGACGTGCACACGTACACCTGTGCACCAAAAGATGCATACACAGATGGCATTAACGGCACTACCCAGAGTAGCCCAAACTGGACACAGACGTCCATCGGCGATAGAGTGGGGGTGGGGATGGGGCATCATACAGAGAAATGCTCCATGGCAAGTAAGATGAAGGCACACAGCTCTAAGCAGTAGGATGCATGAGTCCACAAGCGTATTTTGAACAGAAGAAGCTGGATGTGAAAAGAGTACATAGTATGCACTTGTATTAAGTTCTCAAATGAGCAAAACTAACCCGTGGTGTTAGAATCCATTATGATGGTTCTCCTTTGGGAGGAGGAAGGGAGTACAGATAGGGAGGGACGCGAGGAGTCTTCTGGGGTGCTGTTGCATTCCGCTCCTCGCCGTGGGTGTCAGTGACATGAACGGGTCCACTTTGCAATCACTGCGGAGCTGTACAGTGTGCGCTTTGACGCCCCTGTGTTATATGTTAATTAGAACATTTAAAAATTTTCTTCCTCAGCTAACATGCTTAAAATGCAGACAAGGGAAGGGGAATAAAATAAAGCAAACAGCAAGTCTTATGTTTATTTCATGGTTTATCTGTGGAAAGGCCTTCTGAATCATTAAGTGAAAAAAAGTGTTGCAATTGTGTTTTGTTTTGTTTTAATGGAAATCTGTTATATCTTGAGCCCTCATAGGAAGAGGTTGCTACAGTTGATGATACCTCATTTCAAGGAAAGAATGTTATTGGGATTTCACAATTTGGGCTATAAAAAGTGGTCAGAGCTTGTTTTGCATTAATTGTCAAACTCTGTAGCTTATTTACTTCTCATTTTTTTGAGCACAGTTCAATACCAAATTGTTTACTCCGTGGCATTTCATAATGGGTCTTTCCCTTCTTTATGGCACACAAATCACTTCTCCATTTCCTTATAATGACCCATATATAGTAAATTGGCTTGTCAATGCTTAAACCTTATAGTAAATACTTTTTATTTTATATTTGATTCTTAAACATCCAAGAACTTGTTTGATTTTTTTTTCTTCTCCCTTTCCTTTATTTTTCTCCATAGCACATATCCACCTGACAGCTATGTTTGTTATTTGCCTGTGTAAATTTACCTGTCTTCCTGTGTAAAGAAAAGTATTGCCCAAGATGAGCCCTAGCCCTGAAGACCATGGAAAATAATCCTCTGCAGCCTGTTTAAAAGATTACCTCTTGGAGGCTGGTATACTTAGGGATGACAAATTTCTGAGATTGCTAGATGCAGGCAGAGGTTGATTTCATCAGTGTGCCCTCCCCTGTCTCTGAAGTGGCCAAGGCAAATTGCCTCGTGTGGTCCACTCAAGATGATCCCTGAATGACTGCACCAAGAGCAAGAAGGAAACGAGTCCGCTGCCCCAGAAAGGAGCTGTAGCGGAGACAAATGTAGAGCCCTTCTTGGCCAACACTGTTCTTTGCACAGGAGGAAACTGGGCCATCTCACCCAAGGCCCAGCATGCATTGGAGACAAGGCTGAGACTCACACTCAGACCTCAGCTTCCGGCCCCTGGATCCTCACCGCCGACTTTTCTTTTACAGTTTGCATGCACTACCCAAATGCGTGTTTTCTATGTTGTTTTTTTTTAAACATAAACATAACAGAGCCTTAATTTTTCCTCTTTGTTTTTGTGGATTATTCAGTGCTGTGGGGACATTCGCTCGAGCCCTTGATTGCAGCAGCTCAGTGAGGCAGCCGAGTCTACATATGAGTGCAGCTGCAGCGTCTCGGGATATCACCCTGGTAAGATGCTTCTTGAAAGTTAGGGGTTATTATTTCCTCTGCTCCTTCAATTTTAAAGTTAGTATTGCATGTTGTAGATGGGAGAGCTTTCTGATGAAAGAGCTTTCTGGCTCTTAGCCCTGCTAACTGCTAGGTTGATTTGGCTCACCTGATTGGTTAACTGGGGTTAGGGTGTCCCGTTCCTAAGTCCCCTCTTGTGTTTGTGAGCTGAGACAAATAAGAATGACTGTTGATGGAGTAGCTATGAAATGGAAGAAGAATATTCTGGGGAAAACAGTTTAACATTCTGACCCATCTCTTCTCACTTGTATGATTCTTTTCTTGTAGTCTCTCTATGGACTTAAATCGTTATACATTGTATATAATGCTTTACAGGTTTTTTTTCCTGAACGTGACCATCTCTTATTGCTATAGGAGTTAATTCAGTTATCATGTCATTATTCAGTATCAATATTTAAGTTTTCGTGTCTGTTCATTAGAAAGAGGTTCTGTTTTTGTGCATTTTTCATTCCATTATGGTTGCTTCTTCTAAGACTATTTCCTTTTTTTACTTTCATGATCAAGTGAAACTTCCCATATTCAGTTTATACCACGATGCCTGCTGTGGCCAGGCATTGAACGTGGCTCTCGGTTTCCTTATCTGCACCCTCCAGCAAAATGGACCTGCAGGTTTTTGCCAGTTGAAGTTACTCTGTATTTGACTACCACAGCCCTTTGAGACAATAACAGATGAGAAAACTGAGGTTTGGCGAGGTTAAATTATTTGACCAACATCCATTACTATAAGGTTTCCATTTTTTTTTTCTTCACAATACCATGGCGGCTCTTTACAACTAGCTTATTAATGTAGATCTTCTTGCCTCTGCAGTTCCCTGAGACCATTTATTAATGCTGGTTACATCATCACTCATGACACTACATTATCCATCCTGCCTCTTCTGAATACTAGTTTCTGGTGACTCTCTTTAAAGTCATCACTGTGCTCTGTTGATGATGACCACAAATGCAAGTTTTGCCCAGGATATGCAGAAACATGTGAGCAATAATTTGTTTTCTGGTTCTGTTAAATTTATCATTCAGAATTTTATAGTATAAACTTAAATACATCTTCCAATCCTGTCTTCCTTTCAATTCTTCAGACCATAATCACTACCAAATAAAATGCACCAAGAGTCCAAAATATGTCTCCCCTCAAAATATATCCAAAACCTGACCACTCCTCTCTGTCTCAAGGTCTTCAGTGTTAATCCAAACCGTCTCACTTAGGGTACTGATATTCAGTACCCCATAACAGGTTTTCCCAAGTCTACTCCTACAAGTTTCAATTTTGTTTTCTGATGGAATGGAATACAGTGATAGGTTTTACTACTTTCTGGTTCTATTCCAATTTGAAATGCCACAATAATATAAAAGCAACAGTAATATAAAAACTCATACTGGAATGCACATCAAATTCGTTTCTTACAAGGCTTTCTTATACTATAGATGATGGTGAAAGCATGAATACTCTGTAGCCATTATGGAGCTCCTTTCTTTATGCTTTCTCAGAGACTAGATGTTGTTTATAGAAGCACGTTTTGTTCTCTCCATTGGTACATTAATATTTTATGTAAAAATTTAGGGGTGTCAAAATAGGTTTGTATTTTGTTTTTTAGAACTTGTAGAGTACTTTACTAAAGGAGTGAGAGTACAAGTGTCACATTTGTAAAAACCTTCAAAATCCTGTCACTAGATATTTCTATGAACCAGAACTATATGGAATCTAATCACCACTTGTATTTTTTTTCCTGTTCAAGGAGATTTTTTCCCCAATTCTAAAATCAGTGTATGCTTTTTTGAAAATTTGACAAATTTAAGTACAGCAGCAGCCAAAAAGAAGTCTTATTCTTATTACCCAGAGTAGAATATTCTTACCGTTTTGTAATATTTCCTTTCAGCCACTCTTTGTGCATTATAAACAGTAATACCAGCAAATTACGGAATAGTAGAGGATAACGTAATAAAACTCCACATAATGCCACCTAAAACAAATGTTAGTATTTTAGTTCTTTGGATTAAAGAAAATTTCAACCATTATACTGTTGTCTCTAATGTTCTCTCCCCAGTTCTGTGCTGCACCCTCCCTCCATACCTCTGACGCCCATCACCCCAGCCTGCTGTCAAGAGATCTGCTATGTATCTAGTCTGTGTTTTTCTAGTTTCACTATGTATTTGTGTGTCTGAAAACAACATAAAGATTGTTTTGCGTGTGTTTCAATTTACTCTGTGACATTTTGCTATTTGCCTGTTATTGACATCTAGCTATGTTAATAAACACATACCCAGTTCACTCATTTTAACCACTGGGTAGTATTTGTAGTACTCCTTCCTGGAATACTACACCACATTATTTATGTATTCTCTTAACGATGAACATCTGGAATGCTTTAAAAACATTTTTCATTTGCTACTACCCATAATGCTGCATTGAAAATTCTAACACATATCCTTTGTGAGCATGTATACGAGCTTTCTGCCATAACAAGAATTGTAATAGTTATTCATAGTGATTCATAGGGCTGTGCTCACTTTGAATTTGACCAAATGCAACCAAGTTACTCTGCATACCAAGGTAGAAATTTATAATCCCACAAGCAGTCCGTGAATATTTTCCTTTCCTCATCCATTTTCTTATAGTCTTCAACCTTGTGTATTTTCAGACAAAAATTTTAATTAACCTGATGCTTATCTCGTTTTAATGTGTTTCTTACTTAATGAGGTTAAGCAGGTTTTAATATATTTATTGGCTCTTCAGGTTTTTTTTTCTTTGTGTTTTAGATTTATATCCTTTGTCCGTTCTTCACTTGTATTATTCTATTTTTTTCTAATAGTTTTAAAATGTTACTCATATTCAAGACTATAAATATACCTGGAGTTTATTTTTTAAGACTGGAATGAGGTGTAGGAGTGTCATTGTGTTTTTTTCCCATATGGAAAATAACAACACCTTTTATTGAATTGGTTGTTTCCATATGATTTTGTATTGCTTCCTCTTTCTTATTTCAAGGTTTTAGATATGGTCAGGTCTGCTTCCGGATATGTAACCTATTCTCTTCTGTTTTGTTGATCTGTCCCTGCGCAAGCACCACATTATAAAAAAGCTGCTAATTCCCACATGAACTTTCTTGTTAACACATAGTGGAAGTCATTTAAATGGGAGCTTTGTACTTTGCCTCCTCCCACCATGTTTTCCCTAACAATATAAAATGAACACTTTTTCATATCGTAAGAATCGGAAAGTTTTTTTTTTAATGTTGCGTGACCACACTTGTATAGATAAACTTGTTACTTACATAGCCAGTCTCTTGTTTAACACTGTTCTTCTGAGAGAATGCTTCCCAGATCATGGCTGCAGATGCTCGCCCTGTCGCCCTGTCGTAGTGCTGCAGATTCCCTCCACCCCCTCTGAGGAGTGAGGGGGGAAAGCCTGTTCTTGAGAAGCTACAGAGCCCTGCACCGGTAGGGGCTGATGCTGATTTGCCTGGAGATAGGTGTGACCAGGTGAAGAGCAGGTGTGTGGGCTTTTGAAATCCCCACTTCAACAACTCTCTGCTGCCCACTCGTGGTGCCTGGTGGCACAGCGGCCAAATTTTTTTTTTTTTTTTTTGGAAGAGGGCAGTTTTTCAGATTCAGTATTTGTTTTCTGTCCGTGAAGGCTGTTTGTAAAAGAAGCATTTTAAAGTGAACACAACCGATGTACATTGATTAGTCTACACATCATTTTGTGTGTATCTTTTGCTGTCCTGGCCTGCGTACTCCTAGGCAGGGGCTTTCACACACTCCGGTGTCTGCATTTCTTCTGTTTTGTTTCCTTTCGTATTTAGCAGTTGGGGAGCCACTTTTGTATTACATCTATTATCTTAAATTGTTTATTACTCTGTTACCTTTTAAAGCAGAAGTGTACTCAGAGGCCCAGGAAATTGTGTTTTGTCATGTTTGTACAGCTGGTTTCAGAGACAGGATTTGATCTGTTCTTGACTCTGACTGAGGAATTCTCTCTCCCAGATTACCTCTTCTCTCTCACTCTCGTTAAAATGGTTTGGGTTTAAAAATCTGTATTGTTGTCTGTCTTGGATTAGGCAGCACTGAAGATCTGCTCTTTTGTCTGCAACATTGAAATGCTTTGGTTTCCTGTTCTAACTACTGTAGGTTCAGCTTTACTTGGACTTTTTCTGTATGTTGTTCTTGGGTTGAGATTATTATTATTATTTTAAGATTTTATTTATTTGAGAGAGAGAGACAGTGATGAGATAGAATGCACAGGTGGGGAGGAGAGGGAGAAGCAAGCTCCCCACTGAGCAGGGAGCCCATTGTGGGGCTCCATCCCAGGACCCCGAGATCATGACCCAAGCTGAAGGCAGACACTTAATTGACTGAGCCACCCAGCTGCCCCTTGGGTTCAGATTATTTTCAGCGCCATAAAATTGACATCTTTCAGAAGTCACAAAAGCAGGAAGAAATCGATGCCCTTTGTTATTTCAGATGCCATGACCTGCACCTTTAATCCTGTTTGGCCAGTGGTATCGTGCCTTCTACTCTGATGTTAACATATAAGATCCTGGGGCATTACTATAGAATTGAGAGGAAGTGGCTAAATATTGATTAATTATATGTTGATAACATGAATTTTACAAATTGTTTTCCCAAAAGGCCATATGAAAAGCTGCTAAGTTGTTTTGTGCCGTTAAATGAAAATTAGATTCATCATTCAGTTGAATTTGGAGAGTCAAGTTCTTATTTTTTCTGTCAGTGTTTTCAGTTCTGTATAGATCAGGTTAGTACCTATCTCCGTCAGGTGACCAGACTGTGTTATCTGAAGACCTCCCACTGCAGAGAGGGCAGTTCTAGAACTGCAGGACCTCAGGGGGCCTGTTCTAGGTGATTTTCTTTGTGGTTTTTCCTGTAAGGACTGCATCTGGCTTTCAGCATTCTTAATCCGAAGCATCTGTTTATCCTAGACTCAGTATGCTACTTGTCGAATCACCAGTAATGTTTTGGGAGCAGGTAATTAAGCTGCCTGCAGATCGCTAGGTCTGACGTCCTTGTTTTGAGATCTGTTAAAATCGTAGCTAGACTGAATTTCAAACACTGCTTTAAGATACTTTAAAAGATTTATAATTGTTAAAAAAATGAAGTTGTCATGGAGGCTTTATAGATTTCACCCTCGTTTCATTAAATTGTAAAGTGTACTTTGTATAATATGCAAAGAAACAAAATCAGTTTACAACCTCCATTGACCTCTCTTCTCCCCTTTGTGGAAACAGAATTCCTTAGAACTAAGTAAACCCAGAGGTGGTCAGTAAGTGGTAGTTGGTGGAAGGCCTAGCCTGATACCTCCTGTCTGTTGTCCGCACCCTGTGGGTGGAGGGGCGGAATGCCATGTGCATTGGTAGGGAGCCTCAGTCTCAGGAATTATATAGGTACTAGATTCTCTTTTCCTTGGATCCTGAGGACTAAAGCAAGTTGGAGGACAGGATCTGAGAAGAAGAGTTTTTTGAGTTGTTCAGGGCCTTAGAAATCTTCAAGGATAGATCGTATTAGAGGTAATAGTTAAGTAACTTGTATAAAGATTCATATTTAATTAGTGACAGAATCATTACTAGAGACAGGTTTTGTGGTGCTGAGTCTGGTTGTGAGAAAGGTCAGACTGTGCTGATTTTTATAGGGAGGAGACTGCATCCTGGAACATCTCTAATTCTCTTATCTGATCTTTTTAAAAATGCAGTTCTGATTTTGCTGTCTCCTATCTTACATCCTTTTAGTGGCTTTTAATTGCTTTCAGGGTAAAAACCCAGATCCTTAAGACAGTCAAAAACAACAACAACAACAAAAACCTGTTTTGCCTGGCCCCTCTCTCCAGTCTCTTGCCCTGACACTTTCCTCTGTGTCCTCTGGGACTAGCCAGGCTGTAGCCTTCCTTTGGTCCGTGGTCTGCCTCCTGCCCCAGGACCATTGCAGTTTCACTTCCCTTTGCCTGGATGCCCTCACAGCCCCACCTTAACTCTTCATCTTTCTTCCTGTCTTGCCTAATCCGCCCATCTAAGGCCGGTTACTTTGTGATGTGCTCATGTAGAGAACCAACCAGAGTCCTCCATGTTAGTTGTTTGTAATTAAACCCTTGTTTTTGTGATTATTTCATTAATGTGTGTCTCTGGCTCTCTTCTTCCCATTCCTTACATATCAGCTTGTAGCATTCATGAGTACAGTGACTGCATCCTCAACATCCTCACTGGTGAATTCCCAGCACCAAGTAGAGCTCTTGGTATATATCCTAGGTGTTCAGTAACTATCTGAGAATGAATAAATTAGTTTCTATCTCTGGGACATAAGACAATAGGTTTTATTAAAATAGGTCATTGGAGTATGTTATTTCTATTAAAATGTTACTTAGTATTTTAATGAATCTTTTACTGAATGCATCTCATCACTAAGTGATTATATACTTGAATTCTAGCTTCATTGTGTCACTGGAGCTGAACATACACACAGTCTAAAGACCAGGAATTATAGAAAGTTTTAGGCATTGGATATACTGGTTTAAAACCTGTGGTCAAGTAGGCGGAACATAAAATTTGCCATTTTAACCGTGTTTAAATGTACTGTTCTCTGGCCTGAAGCATTCACATTGTCGTATGGTCATCACTGGCATCCATCTCCAGAATGTTTTCATCTTCCCCAACCGAAATTCTGTGCTCGTTAAAGAATAGCTCCCTATTCCCCAGTCCTTGGCAACCACCGTTCTACTTTCTGTTGCTGTGATTTTGAGTATTCTAGGTACTTCATTAAAGTGGAACTGTACAGTATTTGCCCTTCGGTAACTTGCTTATTTCACTTAACATAATGTCTTCAGGTTCTTCCAAATTGTAATGTCTGTCATCATTTCCTTCCCTTTTAAGGCTGTAAAATATTTTATCATATTCATTCATCTGTCAGTAGAAACTTGGGTTGCTTCTACCTTTTGGCTATTGTGAATAATACTGCTATGAACATGGGGTACAAACAGATACACTTTTATGATTCTGTGGACTTTTCCCCTGGATCTATAGCTTATGATCCATTTAGCCTTATGCAAATTACTTAACCTACCCATGCCTCTGCAGTGGGAATAATAGTAATATAAAACCTACCTGTCCTGCCTTAGGGGGCTATCTTTTGACAAGAAGAGGGTATACAGACACACCTCTATAAATTGAGATGTATGTGTGCGAGCATAGAGAACTTGATGGATCTGCAGTGGCTCCCCAGAGCATGCCTCGGAGCAGTTTCTCCTGGGCCCCTGGATTCTCTGAGGGGCATAGAATTCTGAAATTGGCTGCCCAGATTGGGTAAAAGATAAGTGATTTATTGCTGTGGTACAAGTCTTTTTGAGCTTCCATCAACATTGCAGAAGAAATTACATTGAACAGTTTATGCACCTTTGTTTAAGGTAATAGTCACAAATACTGGGCTCTTCTGGCTCCTGAGGCTGTGTCCTCACTGGGAGAGAGTATATGATGTTTCGGTGTCCTGAACAAGATATCTGGCAGCCTCTTTCCAGCCTCTGGAAAAGTCTATCTCTGAGTTACCATATGGCATCAATTTGAGAATTAAACGAGGTAATGCTTGTAAATCATTTAGAACAGTGTCTGGCACAGTGAGGGCTCAGTAATATTAGTTGTTTGTTGAGATGATGATAACAATGATACATTCCCCGCCCCCCCCCCCCAGTTTTGTTGAGTCTCATTTACTTTCTTCTGATTATGGCATTATTGATTGTCTAAAAGGGCTTTTGTCATATATTTACTGTCATTGTAGTAGTATCAAGTTTGAATATGGTCATTAGGTTATGATCGATCATACATTTTAATATAATTTTTTTCGAGAGAGAGAGAACGCGCACACATGTGTGCACGACGGCGGGGGTGGAAGGGGCAGAAGGAGAGGTATAAGCAGATTCCTCGCTGAGCAGGAAGCCCAATGCGGGGCTCAGTCCCAGGACCTTAGGATCATGACCTGAGCCGAAGGCAGCCACTCAACCGACCGAGCCACCCAGGCACCCCATTTTAATGTAATTGTTACAAGGAAATTATACGATTTTAAAGATCTTCCCCCTAAAACAAGCTATAATTTTTACAGTAAAAATTTTTCCATCAAGAAAAACATGGAAAAAGTGATTAACTTACTTTTCTGAAAAGAGAACGTTGACTTTAACCAATAGTAATTTTATTCTTCAGATATTAACTCTATAAAAAAATGCTAGCCATTAATCATGTACTTCGTTCTCTTCATTTGTGAGTCCTGTTGTGAAATCACATATTCACTTAGGACCTTGAGGGTGCTGGGAATTTGGGGATGGTTTGCAAATCACAGTCATTACAACATTTAAAGGAACTGTACTCAGCAGAATATATAAATCTTTATTTTAATTTTTTAAAGTTATTTATTTGAGAGAGAGAGAGAGTGGGGGGAGGGGCAGAGCTAGAGGGGGAGAGAGTCCCAAGCAGACTCCATCTCATGATGCTGAGATCACAACCTAACCTGAAACCAAGAGTCAGTTGCTTAACTAACTGAGCCACCCAGGTGCCCCTAGAATGTATAAATCTTAGATTAACATTTTAGGTATTAGTTTACATCAGAAATATAGTCTTCAAAATGAATTTAAAATTGATTAACTGAGAATTCCTATAATTTTATTTTAGACTCAGTTTCCTAAAACTTAAGAGTACTATCCATGTTTCTAAGGCTGTAAATTAGAATTAAAACTAATAAGACTACCAGTGCGGTAAAAAATGTGAAATATGAAATTATTTTTCCTTTTAAATATATCATTAAGGCAGGAAATGAACTTTACTATAGTACTGTTATCTAATCTAGAGGCTTTAGTGAGATTTTCTAGTTGTTCCAGTTATATTCTTTATAACAAAAAAAAAAAATTTTCCTGGTCCAAAATCTACTTGAGAATCATTTATTGCTTTTAGTTGTCACATCGCTTTAATTTCCTTCAGTCCTGAAGAGTTCCTCATTCTTTATCTTTCATGACCATGGCATTTTGAAAGTACAGGCCATTTATTTTGCAGAATGTCCCTTAGTTTGGGTTGTGGTTGTAATTAGATATAATTAGAATAAGTTTTTATTCTACTTAAGTCCGTTTTGATGAGTTAAGTCAGGAGATTTTCTATTTTACCCTAAATTTTCAAATTTATCAATGTAATTTTTCATAGTATTCTTTAATTAGGATAATTTGGTAAGTCTCCAGTTATAACTACTTTTTCATCCTGTTGTTTATATGTGTCATTTCCCATTTTTTTCTTGATAGTTTTACCAGATTTTTCTTTTTTATTGTCTAAAAGAATGAGATTTCAGTTTAGTTGATTTTTTTATTGTATGTTTTCTATTTAGTTTTTTTTTTCCTGTTTATTATTTTCTTCCTTCTACTTTTCTTTGGGTTTACTCTGATATTCCTATTCCAGCTTAAGACTGACTTTAGCCCATCAACTTTGTCTACTTTTCCATCATCAGTATTTAAGAATGTAAAAGTACCTCTGTATCTCCTATACTTTGATACATAGTATTTTTATTATCATCTGTTTCTAAATATTTCTTAGTTTACTTTATAATTTTGCAATTAATTGTGAGTTAATTTCCAAGGAAATGAGCTTCATAAATTTATCTTAATTGCCTTGAGGGTTGTGGTTGGAGAACACGTATGATACCAATTCTTTTAATATGCTGTGATTTCCTTTAGGGCCTGGAACATAATCCTTCGTAGGATTTTGCTCCCCAGGTCTTACCCAATTTTACCTAAGCCTAGTAAAAAGGAAGCTTTCTGTTTTTGTCCATTCTGCCATGTAGCAGTCTAGAAAATGCCTTCAAGGTAAAAACTCAAGTCAGTGGGAGCTTACCTGTCATACTTCTTCCTGAATTATTTTAGCCTCCCCTTGCCTGTATTGGTTGTTCTTCAGTGTCCTCACACAATTGTTAGATATTTATCTGGTTTGTGTCTAAAATGAGAGCCAGGGAGGGGGAGAATTCCTAGTTCTGCTCATGCAAATGACATTTAGGACCATGGGGTTGCTGTGGCCCTGCCACCTGTAGCTTTCTTGGGATAATATCAAAAGGTACGACTGCACATAAGGACATGACTCAGGGTGTCTTGTAGATTGATTCGAGTGAATGACAACTAAGTCTTAACACATTTGATGATGAATGAGGGATTTTGATTTGAGTACTATGCACTGAAGCAAAAATTGAGAATGGATGGCATACTTCTCTTTTATATATAAAATGTTTTGCCTTGATCATAGCTTACAGTTTATACTCATGAGAGTTTATATTTACCTTCTGCTTAGAAAAAACCATATGCTCATTAATTTTTAAATAGATTTAGTGTTCTGAATGCTAGAATTTGTGCTGGAGGTATACATGTAAAGTTTTTGTAAAATGCTAACTGAGCAAATCAATAGTTAGGATTGAATATATATACGTATCAGTTACCTATTGCCAAAATAATGCTACATGTTACAGGCTGGGTTTCTGAGAAACAGACTCGAAGATGGAGATTTGTATGTAGGAAATGTATTAGGAGTCAACACCTGTGGAAGAGAAGGGAAGGAGGCAAGATTGAACAGAGGAAGAAGGTGGGCTATGGTACAGTATGAATGAAGGCCTCAGCCAACTCCCTGGGACACTTGGAAGGGTTGTCCCAAATCAGGGTAACAGGTGGAACCTTTATATTCCTGTATCATTGGGTGAAGGCTGCCACAGGAAGAGGGCATGACTGTGGGTGATGAATCTTTCTTAAATTGAGATCATTCCAAAGGTGACAGCTGAGGGCTGTCTGCTCACAGCACATCTAGCATGGAGTGAATAAGTTCTTTATTCTCAAAAGGGAAAACACAGTATTTATTACACTGCCCAGTATTTCAGTGGCTTATAAAAACAAGCATTAATTCTTATATACTCCTGTGCGGATTGTCTAGGATTCTGCTGAACTAGACTGGGCCACTTTAGGTGCCCAGCTGCAGGGTAAGTCCAGATCTGCTCCATGTAGATCTCATCCTCTGGTGAAAAAAGCCAGTAGCTCAAGAGGGCAAGTCCAGACATGGAAACACATGTCAAGGCTCTGTTATGTCACATATCCTGAGGATCTTACTTGCCAGTCAAGTCACATGGCCAGATGCAGTATCCGTGGAGTAGAAGAATACTCTCCTATGGAGGTCCAGGGGAGGGAGTGAATATTTGCTGAATAATAATCTAGTCTACCATAGTATGAGTCTACTTAATGAACAAAAGATGAGAATTTCACTGCCAAGATTTCATTGTCAGTCTTTCTCCTAAAATACTTCTGTTTGTCATTTCCATCTGTTATGAATGAGATGAAATGTGACAACACCTTCACCACTATTTGGCAGAGAGAACAGCTTGTGCTGAGTTCTTAGGACTTGTTAAATTTAGATTTGAATGGATCTTGTCGTGTGTATCTGTATCTCTATTGAAAACATGGTATCTTTGCAAAGTATCTAAGAGGGAAGACTGCCAGTTTTTTTACATTTAGTCTTTAAATTCTTTGTCTTTAAATTGAGGTATACATAAAGTGTATTAAGTACACTTAGGTGCATAGCTTATAAACTTTTATATACGTGTACATTCACGTAATCACCACCCAGATCTAGATAAAGAACACTGCCAGAATCCCAAAAGGTTCCCTCATGCCTCTCTTCAGTCAGTGATCACCCCCTTACCCCCTGCTTCTGAGGTAATCATTATTTTGACTTGTCTTACCAATAAGTGTTACTTTTGGGATTTTAGGACATACAGACATGTTTAAGGTATAGTAACTAACTGCTTTAACAAGGATTAACATTGTTTAACATTGTTTAACAAGGATTAACATTTGAGATGAACTCAAAATTCATCTAAATGGAATCAGCCAGGGGCCCCTGGGTGGCTCATTCAGTTAAGCGACCCGACTCTTGATTTCTGCTCAGGTCGTGATCTCAGGGTCCGGGAATCAAGTCCCGTGTAGGGCTCCATGTTCAGTGAGGAGTCAACATGAGATTCTCTCCCTCTGCCTCTGCCCCTCCTCCTGCTCACACGCATGTATTCACTCTCTCTCTAAAATAAATAAGTAAATCTTAAAAAAATAAAAGGAATCAGCCAGTGTGTTCTTTTACATGTGTAGCTCTTGGGAGTTTTATTATCTTTACTGATAAACCATATGTCATATGTAAAACTCCCGTGTCTTAGCCTAATTTTGAGAGTCTTCACTTGATGTCTCAGTCTGTGTTTTACTTACAGCTCTTTAGGGTAAGATCAAACTGTATAAAAGTCCATTCAGAAGGAGTCACCTATGTGTGTCAGAAAGATGGAATTAATATGGACTCCTAGCACATAATGTGATCCTCTGGTTTTCTTTGTGAAATTGGTCATCACTGTCAATAAAATTATTCCCTAGGAATTCCACAGTGCATACGTCTGATGGGATGTTTATTTTCTACATATACTGATCACCACGACGCTCTCCTCTGAGCTGTGTTTCAAAAGTGGGCTTTGGGGGTTTCATAGCCTCCAGTCAGCTGTAAGTTGGACCCATTCTTTCCGTTTGATTTGTGACAGAGCAGGAGTTAGTCTTCTGAATGCAAATGCTTATTACTTCAGTGTTTAGTAACAGTCTGTAAAGAAAAGAACCTTTAAACAATCAAATCAACAATCTTATCACTTCACATTTTGGTCATAATCACTTTTAAAGGCTATGATATTACTTTGGTTCTTTGAAACCTTATTAGATAATAGCCTATCGTTTTTAAAAGGGCCTGTAAGTAAAGCCTTTTCATTCATCTCACATGAAGAAAAGACTGAAAATCCTTTCATGCTTTGAGTGGCTGGAATAATATCAGCTGAGAAAAACTCATTTAATTTTGTGACTTGGTTTCAGAGCACCTGTTAATTATAAAAATTACTTCTCCCTCCTGAGGAACCTCAGCAGCACAGTTAATTTGTGTAATTATTGATTTGGAATACCATTGAATCTTTTTCAGTTTTATTACCCATCGTAAATGTAGTTTCAAAAATAATTGTTTATAGTAATATATTATTAATTGAAGGGATCCCTAAATGCTATTGGACTTTGTTTTCACTTTTATAGATCAGTTATCCAGAAACAATAGTTTCAGGGACGATGTTAACTTATTTAGCATTGTATAGTAGGTACAGTTAAACTTGAATCTGTCAAGTGAGAATGTTAGCTAGAAAAGTGGAGTTCAGTTGATTCTGAAGTTTGCAGAGCACAGGCAAAGAATAAAGGTCAATTCTAACATTTTTGTAACCCTTGCTGCAGAAGGGTGGGAAGAAATTCTCTTGAAAATTGAAGTTATTGTTCCCTGATTGTGACACATACGGCAAAAGACTATACATGGTCAGTGGTCTTAGCTGTGATTATAACTAGGGAATAGATAATGAAATTCCTACTTGCTTTTGTTTTGTGGAATCCAGTGATTTATTTAAGAGAAATGTTAATCCTTGTTAAAGCAGTTAGTTACTATACCTTAAACATGTCTGTATGTCCTAAAATCCCATCTTTAGCTCTGTCAACAAATTCCTATTCTAGACCCTTTTCAATGTCTTAATGTATCAAAGTGTAAATATGTCTTTTTTTTAAAAAGGTTTTATTTATTTGAGAGAGAGAGCCAGCATGAGTCTGGGGGAAGGACAGAGGGAGATGCAGAGGGAGAAGAGGACTCCTCACTGAGCAGGGAACCTGACGCACGGCTCTATCCCAGGACCCTGGGATCATCACCTGAGCGGAAGGCAGACCTCTAACCGACTGAGCCACCCAGGAGCCCTAAATATGTCTTTTTAATGCATACTGTAGCCAATAATTCTTTCTCCTTAGTAGATGTTAGTTGATATTTGAGCTATTTTTATATTCTTGTATGAATAGGGAACTCACAAGCTAAATTTTAAGAGCTATATTGTAGCATAGATGTGAAGCTCTCCCCATTTTGTGAAAATTTCATAAGATACTTTGCGAACAAGGTGCAGTCTTGGCTTTCATGTGTTAGAAAGTTTAAATAGAACTAGGTCTCACTTGGGAAGAATTTGGTCACCTTGCCAACCAAATCTGGGCCACACCTATATGCTTATCCAGATAGGGCAGAGCCAATCATCCCGTTTTGCAGTTTTCCTGCTGCGCATACAAATGTGCATACATGTTATGAATGAATCTCTTTCTCTTTGGTAGAAAAACCATCTGAAGTTTTTCCAAGCTTAAAGTTTTGGAACCGAAGTTTATTCACTGCTTCTGGGAAGCAGTGGGAAGAAGAATGTTTTTTAAGTAAGCTAGACCCAAGGTACTTTTGCAGAAAGCCAGGTATATTATCCTAATCTCCCTTTCTTCCTTTCAAGTTACTTTTCCTATCACCGTCTCTTGAAATATATAGGAAACCCATGCCAGCCTAGTTGATTCAGGCAAGGCTGGTCATCTCTTCTTGGTCTTACAAAATCCTAACCAAGTTACTGTTTTTACATGGATATGTACTTTTGTTTTGCTTAACATGGATGTGTAGTTTTGTTTTGTGTCACCTTCGTTCTCAATTCTGTTTTCTGTATCTCTCGTTCTTAGGACATCATTCTTTTAATCCAACCTGAGAATATTTTTTCTCTGTCTGGTACATAATCTGTTTTTCCTTTGTCAAAGAAGGCTGTGCCAACCCTGTACAATAGCTGAAGTGATTTTGGCACTTTTAACCAAGAGGATGGTGTTACACTGTTACACTGGCTTCCCAGTGTAACACCAAGAGGCCCTGGCTCTTCACAGTTAGGCTACTATAACAAATGAATGCGTTTTAAAAAATACACATCTTATAAGTTATGAATCAGCATTTTCTTAAAGCAATAAATGATACTTTATTTTTATTTTATTTTTTAAAAATATTTTATTCATTTATTTGACAGAGAGGGAGAGAGCACAAGCAGGGGAAGCAGCAGACAGAGGGAGAAGCAGACTCCCCGCTGAGCAGGGAGCCCGATGCGGGGCTCGATCCCAAGACCCTGGGATCATTACCTGAACTGAAGGCAGAACCAGCTGAGCCACCCAGGCGCCCCAAAGCAATAAATGATATTTTAAATAAGTAATCTGATGTTTAAATTTTTCTTAATTTTGTTACTTAAAAAATAAACACCTAAGGGGGCGCCTGGGTGGCTCAGTCGTTAAGTGGCTGCCTTGGGCTCAGGTCATAATCCCAGGGTCCTGGGATCGAGTTCCCTGCCCAGCAGGGAGTTTCCCCCACTCCTCCTGCTTGCGTTCCTTCTCTCGCTGTCTCTCTGTCAAATAAATAAATAAAATCTTTAATAAAAAATAAACACCTAAGTATATTAGTGTTAATTTTAAGTGCATCAGGCATTTTATTTATTTATTTTTTTAAAGATTTTATTTGTGAGAGAGAGAACACAATCAGGGAGAGTGGCAGGCAGAGGGAGAAGCAGGCTCCCTGCTGAGCAAGGAGCCCGATAAGGGACTCAGTCCCAGGACCCTGGGATCATGACCTGGGCCGAAGGCAGATGCTTAACCGACTGAGCCACCCAGGCATCCCGCATCATTCATTTTAGTTATTTCTGTTCTTAAATAACCTAGTAAGTTTGAGTTTCTAGCTGATCTTTTTTCTCCATTTTGTTTTCTTTAGTTTCATGCTATGGATACGTTGTATCGGCACAGCTATGATTTGAGCAGTGCAATAAGTGTCTTAGTACCACTTGGAGGACCTGTTTTATGCAGAGATGAAATGGAAGAGTGGTCAGCCTCTGAAGCTAGTTTATTTGAAGAGGCACTGGAAAAATACGGCAAAGACTTCAATGACATACGTCAAGACTTCGTAAGTAGAAAATTGCAAATAAAATGGGGTGGGAATATTTTTGTCTTTATTAGGTATCTGATAAACCGTTTAGCAAGCTCATGACTTAGTAATTTTTTTACCACATAGAATGAAGGCTAGTCTTACAGCCTGAGGGAGAAATTGACATTTGTTTTGGGAAGTAATTATAAGACCCAGGGTCAGGAAGCTATAAATTCCAAGGTTAAAATATGGATAGCTTTTCTGACCTTTTGCACTAAATATTTCTGAGCTCTGCTTTTTAAGTTTGTTGCTCTCCCTTAGACCTTTTACATTTTTCTAGTTATTTTATTAATTGTTGAGCCTGAATTTGATGTGGACCTTTAATATGGAAACAACCTGTACCCAAAGCAGAGTAGGAAAGTATGCTTTATAGGTTTTCAATCCTTGACTCCTCTTAATGATATGTGGTATCTTACTTGGATTTTGAATACTAGATAATCTTATCTACTATTATGTACTTGTCTTTGTATTTATGGAATCGCTCTTTAATGAAGCTTATAATCTCTTTGAAATGGGGAAATTTCTATTTGAGAAGTCCATAGATAGCTTTCTATGGCAGTCATCCTTTCTAGATTATCCAATTTGTTGGTATATAATTGTTCATAGTAGTCTCTTGTGATCTTTGTATTCTTGCAGTATGAGTTGTAATGTCTACTCTAGTTTTCATTTCTGATTTTATTTATTTCAGTCTTCTCACTTTTTTCCTTAGTCTAGTTAAAGTTTGTCAATTTTGTTTATCTTTCCAGAAAAGCAACTCTTAGTTTCGTTGATCTTTTCTGTTGTTTTTCTAGTTCATACTTCATTTATTTCTCCTCTGACCTTTGTTGCTTCCTTCCTTCTGCTAACTGGATACACTCTCTTTCATTGATTTTTCCCTCTAACCAGATAATTTCTAATGACCTGTCTTTGAGTTCACAGATTCTTTTCTCTGCTTGGTCATGTCTGTCATTGATGTTCTGTATTGCATTTTTTTAATTCATTGTATTCTTTAGCTTTAGAATTTTTGTTTTTATGATGTCTTTCTCTTTTGAGCTTATTTTGTTTATTGTTTTCCTGATTTTGGAGTCTATCTCCTGATTTCAGTTCTATCTGTATTTTCTATTTTTTTTTTTAATATTTTATTTATTTATTTGACAGAGAAAGAGAGCACAAGTAGGCGGAGCAGCAGGCAGTGGGAGAGGGAGAAGCAGGCTCCCCACTGAGCAAGGAGCCCAATGCGGGTCTCAATTCCAGGACCCCGGGACCATGACCTGAGCTGGAGGCAGATGCTTAACCGACTGAGCCATCCAGGCACCCCTCTATCTGTATTTTCTTGTACCTCACTGAGCTTCCTTAAAACCCTTATTTTGAAATCATTATCAGGAAATCATAGATTTCTATTTCTTTGGGGTCAGTTACTGGAAAATCACTGTTTCTTTGGTGATGTCATGTTTCCTTAATTTTTCGTATTTCTTGTAGCCTTGTGTTGATGTTTGTGCATTTGATTGATTAGGCACCTCTACCAGACTCTACCGACTGGTTTTAGTGGGGAGAGACCCATCACCTGCAGTGGGTACAAGGGTGTTGGAAGGGTGGGTATGATGGTTCCAGCTCTTGGGAAGGCCCATCAGCTTGATCAGCTGAGGTCAGTGTCAGTTAAATTGCAGGGGTCTTCAACAGCCAGTGCTCCGGGTATCTGCAGTGGCAGTGACGGCTGTTGGGGTCTCTGGTGGCAAAGGCTGCTGGGGACCTCCTGATCTCTTTCTCTCCCATGGGATATATCATTGCCAGAGGGATCCCTGTTGGCATTGGACCTGGCTTTGGAGTACCCTTGCTGTGGCAGTGAGCATGAGGTGTGAGCATGCTTGGACCAGCTACAGGGCCAGGTGTGGAGCATGGAGGCTTGTAGAATGACAGCAGTCTGGGGTCTGATGTGCTGGCTAGCCTGCAGTGTCAGTGCCAGAGATGTGAGCACATGTGGAGTGGCTATGGAATCAAAGTCTGAAGTGTGGGTGCGTGTGGAGCAGCCAGGGTTCTGGGGTCCTGGGTGTGCACAGGGTTGGAAGTTGGGGCTGGCAGCCCTGTTCCTGGGGTGGGGACGCAGCAGTGTCTTCTGGGAGGGGTGCAGCAGCATGCCCCTCTCTAGGAGGTCAGTATCAGCAATGGCTGTTGGTTACCTCGGTGGCAGAAGCTGTCCGTTTCCTCTGCAGAGCAGACTGTTGGAGTCCACACCAACAAACACTGCAGAGTCCTCTGCTGTGAACATGGCAGGGACTCTGCAGCTGTCCTGAGGACTGTTGGGTTCCTCTGCACAGCAGGCTACTGGGGACCACAGTGGCACCCACTACGTGGCTTATACTGATAGCCTTTACCCTTCTTTTTTTGTGCTTAGCCATTTCCAGATGTCTCAGCTAAGCCTACCTCTGCAGTGGTCCTTTCTATGTGGTTATTCCTCGTTTTTTGCTCCACCGTGTTGCCATAACTTCTTACTTGACTCTTAATACATCCATCCTCCCAGAGCTATTTTCATTTGTCCATAGCTGTCAGATACAAAGACAGGTATCTCCTACTCCTGTGTCTTGCTTACCACTTTCTCCTTGTTCATTTTACCTTGAGTTGTCTAGTTTATTGTCATAAAGTGGATCATAATCTCCTATTACCCTTTGAAAGTCTTTGGGATGGAGCTGTAGTGATGCCCCCTCGCACATTCTTCTTTCTCTTTTCCTCATCAGTCCAGCTAGGAGTTTGTCAGTTGTATTGATCTTTGCAAAGAACCAGTTTTTTTGTTTGATTGATTTTTTTGTTTGTTTGTTTCATCAGTTTCTGCTTTTATTGTGTCATTTCCTTTCTTCAGCTTGCTTTAGGCTTAAGTGCTTTGTCTTTCCCTAGTATCTTTTTAAGGTTGAAGCTTAAGGTTGAAACTTCCTTGTAACATAGTCATTTGTTGGGTAGTATATGTTTGGCGGACAGTGATTTTAGCTTTTTCTCAAAATCATCTTACTGTGCTCTTTAACAAAAATGTTATTCTTTATGGAACTCATTTTTTTCTTTTTCAGTACTCTAAAGATATCTCCCTGGCTTACATAGTTTCTGATGAGAAGTTCCTGTGTATGTAAATGTTTCTTTGTGCTCAAGATTTTCTCTTTATTATTATTTTTTTTATTTTCTTGTTTTTTGGCAGTTTTACTACTACAGTGCTCCTGGGTATGTTTTTCTTTGTAATTATTCTACTTAGTTTCCAAGAGCCAGGATCTGCTGTTTGTGTGTTAGTTTGTATGATTTATATATTGATCTATCTTCCAGTACACTAATTCTTTTCTTTGCCATGTCCAGTATACCAATAAACTTGTTAAAGGAATTCCTTCAAATATGATAGCATATTTTGCTAACATTTATATTTTATTTTTTATACTTTTAATCTGTTTAAATTCCCCATCTATTCACGTGTGCTGTCTTACTTTTTAAGATCCTTTAATATATTAATCTAATCTGTAGGTGGACCAGGTTTGGATTTGGTTGTTGTTCTATTTACCTTCAGGGTACCACTGTATTGGAAGGCCTGACATTTCATGTACTGCCTTGACATCTTTGAGCCTCACTGGGCCCCAAAAACGTAACTGTGAGTTCCACTGCTCTTGCCAGATATGCTCCCCCCCCGCCCCAGTGGGAAAGGCTCCGCATCTGCTCAGTTCTTCTGGCATCTCCCTCCTTCTACCTTTTGGGTTTCACTTCCCTGCCAGCCCACAGAATTACTCAGAGAAGCCGATCACATCCTCCCCTGGGAACCCTCTTCAGAACCAGGGCATCACACCTCACCCTCTTGTTACACAAAACCTCACTTTCACAGCCTAGTGACTCACTGTGGCCCTACACGGTGTCATCTTCCCCTGGGCTGTGAATAGCTGTGACTAATAAACCACTGTCAGTCTCCTCTCTTTTGTCTTCAGTGTTGTGTGTTGTACATCTGGCCACCTGATACTGTTTTGAGGGGTGGGTCCGTCCCTCTGTGAAGGGGTGAATAGGAGGTGATCTGAACATCCACAGACTTCAAATTCTTACCTGTGCTTGTTGTGGGGCCTGGAATGTGGGAGGGCTTCTTCAGTATTCCTGTCTCAACCTTAGCAGGCCCTGTGCTACAGGGCCTCTCTCCACATTTTGATAAGTTGTGTTTTCATTTTTGTTCCTTCAAAGTATTTTCATTTTTCGTTCTGATTTTCTTTTTGACTCATGGATTATTTAGAGGTAAGTTCCACATATGTGTGATTTTTTTTTCCATATATTTTTGTTAGAAGTCTAGTTTAATTCTGTTGTGATCAGAAAACATACTTTGTAAAAAAAATCAAAATTGTACATTTTTGACATGTGATTGATCCTGATCATAGTATATGTTCCATTATGGTGAATGTTCCATGTGCTCTTGAAAAGAAGAGATATTTTGCTATTTGGTGGAATGTGCTATAAATGCTATTAGGTCAAATTTATTGATGGTGTTATTCAAGTCTTCTGGAGCTTTACTGATTTTCTGTCTACCTGTTGTTGAGAGAGCGGTATTAAAAGTCTCTAGCTGTAATTGTGAATTTTTCTGTTTTTCTTTTTCAGTTATAATAAGTTTTTGCTTTAATTATGTTGAATCTGTCTTACTGGGTACATACATTGAGCATTGTTATCTTCTACTAATGAATTGACCCTTTTATCTTTACATCATGCCTCTTTATGGTAATATTTCTTGCGGTGAAATCTACTTTTTCTCCTATTAATATAACCACTCCAGTTTTATTTTATTGATTACATGGTATATCTTGTTTCCATCCCTTTATTTGTATCTTATTTATATCCAGAGTAGGCTTTTGTAGACTGAATATAGTTGGATCTCTTGTTAAAAACCAGTCCAACAATCTCTACCTTTTACTTGGATTGTTAGACCATTTACCTTTAATATCATTATCAGGAATGTAATTTTTGGTTTAAAACCAATCATGTTTCCATTAATTTTCCATTTGTCCTATTGTTCTGTTCTTTCCCCCTTTTCAAAATTATTTAAAAAGATTTTATTTTACTTTAGAGAGAGAGAGAGAGTAGGGGGGAGGGACAGAGGAAGAGAGAGAGGCAGAGAATCCCAAGAAGACTCCATGCTGGGCGCCTGGGTGACTCAGTCGTTAAGTGTCTGCCTTCGGCTCAGGTCATGATCCCAGGGTCCTGGGATCGACCCCCACATCAGCCTCCCTGCTCTGCGGAAAGCCTGCTTCTCTCTCTCCCACTCCCCCTGCTTGTGTTCCCTCTCTCGTTGTGTCTCCCTCTGTCAAATAAATAAATAAAATCTTTAAAAAAAGAAGACTCCAGGCTGAGTGCGGAGCCGGATGAGGGGCTCGATCTCACAACCCTGAGATCACAACCTGAGCCGAAACCAAGAGTTGGACGCTTAACCAACTGAGCCACCGAGGTGCCCCTTTAATTATTTTTTTATTCCAGTTTTATCTCTACTAGTGGCTTACTAATTAAACTTTTATTTGTTCGGTAGTTTACAATATGCATCTTTAATGTTGTACAATCTACCTTCAGTCAAATGCACTTGGATCACATAGATTATAAGAACCATGTGACTGGGGCGCCTGGCTGACTCAGTTGGTAGAGCATGTGACTCTTGATCTCTGGGTCATGAGTTCAAACTCCATGTTGGATGTAGAGCTTACTTAGAGAGAGAGAGAGAGAAAGAACAAACGAACCATGTGATAATACACTTCTAGTGCCTCCTTCCCCTTCTTGCACTTTTGTCATACATTTTACTTCTGCCTCTATTCTAAATCCCACAGTGAATTATTACTGTTTTTTTCCTTTAGACAATCAGTGATCTTTTTAAAGAGATTTTTTAAAATATCTTTTTTTCCCCATATTTACTTATGTATTGTTACTTATTTTAAAAAAGGTTTAAATACTTCAAATGTAATTAATTGTTAACCAGTGCAGTTATCAATGCAATTTTACTTCAAATGTAATTAATTGTTAGCCAGTGCATTTATCAATGCAATTTTATGTTTCCTAAAAGAAGGAAGGGTGGGTTTTTATTGTACATGTTGAAAGGAGGAGGGAAGAGTATTATGTATTTAATTTAATTTGGAATAAGCCATAGTCTTAAAAGAGCTGTGGTTTGAATTTGTTATCTTGGGCTGTCCATTGCATGTAAATACAAGATGCTCTTTTGGATGTAAATCTGGGAACTGTAGTATGAATGTTATCATTAATAAAACATTAATCCCCCCCCCAAAAATGTTACCATTTCTGCCCCTCTTCATTTCTTAGTGTGGATTCGAACTCCCTCACCACCAGCCGGGGCTTTCTCAGGTTTCCTGCTCTGGGCCAGTTCTTTCTGATGAACACCTGTTGCAGATCCATGGCAAATGTGGATGGATTCCCCTGGTGTCTAGAGCTCCCATAGATGCTAAACAGTTGCCCTAGCTCACTGTTGACCTTTAATAATTTGGTATATTTTTGGCTGTTTTCTTCTTTGTTTTAATTTGTTATCTCTCTCTCTTTTTTTTTGTTTTGTTTTGTGCTTTTCCAAAGTAAAAATAGTTTGAGTCTAGTCTTTACTCAGTGACTTTGGAGTTCAGTTCAGTTGATTGTCTTGTAACTTTAGCTCTATGATGGGCTCAAGAATTGGTGTGGTTTTGTAGATTATCTGTTTTTTTTTTTTTTCTTCTCACTTTTAGGGTGAGAATGACATTCTTTTGTGGATTTTATATCCTAAGGAGAAGCAGGACCTGAAATATGCAAAGGAACCTGATAAATTCAAAGTGCAGAATAGTAAAGTCTGTGTTCCTTATGCATTTAGGTCTCTTGCTATAGAAACTCCTTTCAGCAGAGGATATTTCCTAGCTGTTTTATCACTTAAGCTTCAATTGCAGATAACTAAATTATATAAGCTATTTTAAACAGAATTGGATTTCATTTGGATAATTACTTTTTATAGTTATAAATATTATATATTTATTATATGCTATATAATTTTGGATAATTGATAGGGTTGGAGAATTAGGCTCCAGGATGGACATCAGAACATTCCACAGGAATGGTCCAGCAGGGGAGTTCCTACCTCTGCCCCACCTGGGAAGTGGGAAGCTGCTGGGTTAACCTCTGTTCCAAGACTACACTACTTTAAACATGGTCTTGGGACTAGGAATCCTCTAGTGGAGCTGATAGCTCTAGAACAATCTTATGCCTCTTAGCTCTGCTGCAGCTGAACAGAGATACCTGTGCACTGTTCCCTCTATCCTGTTTAATTCACTTCTGAATGTAGGTCCTCTACATCTGTTTGGAAGAAATAAATCACAAGGGAGCCTCAGAAATACAGTATTTCCATTCTAGCCTTCCAGGATAGGAAAGTGAACTTGAAGGTAGTTGGAAAGCCATAATTGGAAACAACAGAATCCATTTGAGTGAGCTAGTTTAAGGAGAGAGAGATTGATTACAGGGTGTGTTACGGGCTAACAGAACCTCCAGGCAGGCCAGGTTCCAAGTTTACATTCTTCACAGCCAAGACTTTTGAAGCCAAGAACTGACTAACTAACCCTGCAATGGCAACATCCTAGCAGAAACTCCATTGCATATATTGCCTCTACCACCAGTCTTGCTTGATTTCTGCTCCAACTTGATTCTCTCAATAAATGCCACACATTGGGACACCTGGCTGGCTCAATCAGAAGAGCATGCAACTCTTGATCTCAGGGTCATGAGTTCGAGCCCCATGTTGGATGTGGAGATTACTTAAATAAATAAAACAAAAGAAAAATAAATGCCACATGTCTAGGGCTATTCTTTGAACACTTCCTACCTGTGTACAAGCTAGAGTGCTTTTGATTATGGATAAGAGAAACTCAACCTCACCCAGCTTAGTATAAAGAGTAAATGTATTAGTTATATTAGTCAGGGTTCTTAGTTGCTAAGTACAAAATTCACTATATCTAATTTAATCAGAAATGAATATAGGATATTAAGTTCTCACAGAATCTCTGGGAAGACTAGAGAACCAGGGTTGGACGCTACACTTCCAGGAAGAGTGGAAATACCCATGCCCTCTGCTGCTTGTCATCCATGATGTTAAGTGTGGATGGCAGAAAGGTTAACACAGATGCCTCAGAAGAACATGATATTTCAACCATCATTCCTTTTTTTTTTTTTTTTAAGATTTATTTACTTATTTTAAGAGAAAGAGGGAGAAAGAGAGCAGGGGCAGGGCAGAGGGAGAGGGAGAGAATCCTCAAGCAGACTCCCCACTGAGTACGGAACCCGATGCAGGGCTTGATCCCAGGACCCTGAGATCATGACCTGAACCAAAATCAAGAGTCGGACATTCAACTGACTGAGCCACCCACGTGCCCCTCAACCATCATTCTTGCCAAATAGTTCATTCTCCCTGCATGTAGCCTCATCCTTAACGTTGCTCACTTCTCTATCTGGATGTCATCTTGTCAGCTTGCCTAAACGTGGCCCATATGTCTGTATCCTTGGTCCAGGGTATCTGGGGAAAATGTAGTTTAGAGCTTTTAGGAAGGTAAGCTAGAAGTGGATTGGAAGTGGGTATATAGGATCTGTCATCACCCACCTCTTTGGTAACTCAGCATCATCCTTGCCTTCCATACATGCTTCCTTTCCATAGATCAACTTTTAAACAATTGTAATTATCCTTGAGTCATTAGAAAATGTGGTATCTTTTCCTCAAATTTAATGTCACAGCAACTTTCTCTGGTTTATTCCTCCTCTGGTTTTAGTCACAACCCTGTCTTTATTGCTTGTAACTTCTGCATTCAACTATAAAGGAAAAACTACCTGACAGACCTTATATAAAAATAGAAAGGGAATTGGGCTGCTGAAGGAAAACCATTATACCAAGCAAGGAAGGAAATATAGCTTCTTTAGTCATCTTTTCTCTGTTTCTGAAACTCATCCTGAGGTCTTCATTGGCATTCAAAATCAGATCCCTCCACTGTTCTCCCCTTAGTCCCTTAGATGACCAATGTTCTTAACCTGGTCAGGTGACCCAAACCTTTATTCCTAAGGGTTCTGAGCCCTGGGTTAGAAGCAGTGTTCTGTGAGAACAAGTCATTCATAAGTCTGTGGTTGGTATTGCTGGTCAATGCATTATAGGCAGAAAAGGCTAGTCATATTTAGAATAATTGTCTATTCAACAAGGACAGGATGTCTGTTCATTCCAGGATGCTGAGAGTCTAATGTAACTGACATGTTACCAGGAATGGTGCCATGTTGGAAGCCCAGTGTACTCTGTTCCTTGCAGATTGGACACCTGGAGTAATCAGATCAGATTTGGTGAGAGGACATCCATGTGGTGGTACCCATGTATAATCTCTGTCTGCTTGCCTCTGTGTCCATTTTGTTATGTGTCCTTTGAGCAGTCATTGTTGTGGCTAGGGAAGGAGGCTGGCTGAAAGCCCTAGAGGAGATCATCTTGTCCTCCTGATATTAATGAGAACTTCCTCTACAGAGGGAGCGTTTGATAAGCATGGAGACACAAATATCCTCACACTTGGGCCCATCCAGAGGTATCCGTCCCACAAACCTGTTTCCTAAGCCTTATTGTTACCAACCTTCTAATCTAATTCCTTCCAAGTCCCCGATCATTGTGACAGGTAAATAACCACTCTCTGCGAGTGGGTATGGATGAGTACCTCTGGCCAGCTTTCCTTCAACTCAAAGTAGAAAACCCAATGGTGACTAATGTCCTGCCCTTCCAAAGGATTTCCCTTCTTCTCTGTGCTTCAGAGCCACTCCTGCTTGGGGCTGAGATGCTGCAGCAGTAGAATTCTGGTCAGTGCCAGTATATCATGCAAAGCCATCACCTACATTCAGATTTTTTCCTCCTCACTTGCCATGTCCTAGGGAACTCCTATGAAACCATGAGGGTTGAGGGAGAAATGATACTGCAACAGGAGTAGGAGTAGACACACTGGGTTGTGTTACTTGTACTTTCAAGATGTGTACTTCTTGAGATCGCGGTGTTCTGAGCACAGCTGAGTAGGACTTTATGGCTTAGATAAAATCTGGCTGATGATGAAGCTCAGGTTCCATAGTCACCTGGTTTCCTTTTCTCAGCCTTCCAGGTAATTGCACGCCGGGGCTGTTTCTCAGAAGACTAGTGGGGGGACGAAGAGGTCTTAGCTTGCTTGAAGCACTGAGGGACTGTGCCGATGACTGTCCTCTGAGGTCTTCCCCTGTGAGGTCTTGCGGTGGGCTCCTTACACCATCCCTCAGACACTTTCAGCTCTGTTAGATTGCCCGTTGGGTCATAGAAAACAATATTTGCCTTAGCTGCAGTGCAGACACCAGGGGCTGTGCGATTTGGTCCTTTAAGGAGGCCACATTTGTAACTGCTGTTGCAGTTTCCACCCCGTTAAGCTGAAAATAATGTCCTTTCTCAAAACTCCATCTGTTTTCTCTTCAGAGCAAACAGGTGAGTGAAACGTGGAAGTGATAAGAATGGTGTGGATATTGTACCCGTGGGTTTCAAGCAGACCCCTTGCTGCAGGGCGGTGTGGGAAGTACTGTTGTGACTCCCCGGTCCCCATGGTGCATTAGGGCAAGCTAGCTAGGAGTCGGAGAGAGCACTGAGTCACCTATCCGTAACATCTGGCGCAACAGCTAAGATTGTGACTATCACATCATTTGTTTGAAGGTTTGATCTGTTCCGATTTACATCTCGGATGACTGACAGATTTCCCTTTACAGAGGGTCTCGTTAGTAGGAGCTCATTTGGCCAGTTTTGAGTCATAGGAAAATAGCAAAGGTAAGCTTCCTATTTCTCAGATACAAGCCACACTCAGCTATGCTGTCTCCCAGAGATTTAGGTTTTTATTTTATTTACAAAATAGGTCAAAATAAAGCAGTTTTGATAGAGATGAGAACCTTTATGCCAGAGACCAAATGACAACCAGGTGTGGCTGCATCTTTGGGAGTGTAAAGTAACAGGCTAAATCTATTTAAATATCATTTCTAAAAATTGTACTTCAGTCCCACCTGCAGCCCAGGAATAACTCTCCTGAATAGGTCATGAAATATTATCAGTCATAATGTTTATAATCTTTAATAAAATGGGAGGTGAGAAATGGAATGTGTTGTATTAGAGTCTCTGACTGAATATAACTTGTTTGGGGTACGCTTTGCTAAGAATTAATTTTGGTTTTCTCAAATACTTCTCCTAGAATGAATCTTCCATGTGGATATTTGCCTCATTATTTTTAAAAAGTTATTTTAAAAAGAAAGCAGTTTCTACAGTAGCTTGTTTTCCATTATCATATTAAATATTTTTTCAGCTCCCTTGGAAATCATTGACTAGCATCATTGAATATTATTACATGTGGAAAACTACTGACAGATACGTGCAGCAGGTAATTTTCTTATTGCAATCAATACAATTGCATTGAAGTGAGCTTTCTGTTCATATCTTAATATTTCTTAGCAATATACTTAATTTTAAATTTGTTTGCTTTATATTTTCTGTACTATTTTAAACTATGTGATTTCATGTCCTTAAGATATTAAGATTTTAGTCCTAATGTTTTCTTTACTTCAGAAGTCATTATGATAAATATTTTCGAAAGACGACAGGGAAAGATACCACTAGAGAGGTCTTATTTTCCTTGCAGGTGCTTGGTGCTTCATCTCTTTATGAGTGTAGTCGAGTGGAATGACCTAAGATGTGAAAAAGTTATTTTTATGGATTATTAGAAATTTAGACCAATGCCATCAACCATACAGTTTGAGATATTTTGAAAGATTTTCTGAAACCTCCTTAGGTGACATTTGTGTCATATATATATCCTCTAAGTCTTTGACCTTAACCATAGTAGTTAGTATTACTAATTTGATGTTTTGGTACTGTACATAAATTTTTCTCCAGAATTATTTCTAAAAGCAGGGAATCCTTTAATTTTGAGTCCTTCCTAAATGTTCCAGTTTGAGGTAATTCTCTCACTTACTTTATTTGAGTACTATTACTTTCGGGGAAAGGTACTTTTTCCTTAGTGACTTCAGTCAATACTTGTCTTTATATTCGTCTAGTCACAGTTTAGAGCTGGTAAAGAAAGGAGCACATATATTTAATACAGACATTATTTTCCCTAAGTTATGTGATCGTACAGTGGCAAGTGTTGGGTGCCATAAAAATACATTTTAAGGGTCACTTCTATTTTTTCATTTTTATTTTTTTTTAAAGATTTATTTATTTATTTGAGAGAGAAAGTTGGGGGAGGGGTTGGGCTGCAGAGGGAGAGAGAGTATCCCAAGCAGGCTCCACGCCCTGCACAGAGCCCGACTTGGGGCTCGATCTCACGACCCTGAGATCACAGCCTCAGCCGAAACCAAGAGTCGGGCACTCAACCAACTGAGACACCCAGGCGCTCCAAGGATCAGTTTTAAAATGACCATAGTGAGTTGTCGAGATCATGAATAGTGAACACATACCCATGGCTTATTGAAAAGTTTCTAGTGTCAACATCATGTAGAATTCAAAAGTGCTTATTTCAAACAACATAGAAGTGAAGACCATGTACTCTGGAAACTTGTGTTTTTCAAGGCCAAAAAAGTCCCTAAAGATGGTGGAAATGATGGCATTATGGGTGGTTGAAAAGTAGTTTTTGGATAAAATTATTTCCAAATATTTCAACTCTGTCTCTGAAAGTTTTATTCTTTTCTTTAAAGATTTTCTTTATTTGAGTGAGAGAGTGAGCAAGTGAGAGCAAGAGCCACATGCACGAGCAGAGAGAGAGGGAACAGTAGGCTCCCCACTGAGCACGGAGCCCAATGTGGGACTCAGTCCCAGGACCCTGAGATCATGACCTGAGCCGAACGCAGACGCTTAACCGACTGAGCCACCCAGGCACCCCTCTAAAAGTTTTAAGCTGCCCTCTTAAATGTTTTGTTTTCTCCTCATTGAGAATATGGATGGCTGCCTTATATTCTGGTTTGTCTTCTTTTTGGATATCTACCATATATTGTTTTCCTTCCTTGTTTGTATTCATTTACTGTGTTGATCAGTTTCTGGATATGATTATAGGTAATCTTTTCCCATTCCTTTTCCTACATTTGGCTCCTAATTGGCTCCTGAAATCTGATGTGAGTTCAGCTAGGCTTTAAAGTTTATTGCGTATCTCTTAACACTTGAGGGTAAATACATATTTAATTGTACTTAGGGGAGTTGTTATCTCTTTCTTTTTCATGGACCTTGGAAACTCATCGTTTCTGATAAAAATATTTTTTAAAGCAGTGTGTGTGTGTGTGTGTGTGTGTGTGGTGTGTGTGTGTGTGTGTGTGTGTGTGTGTGTGTGTGTATGTGTTCCAGAAGAGCAAAAAAGAAAGTAGAAACTAAATTTGCAAAGTAAAAATGGTTATTTCTAAGTCCTGTTTATTCACTGGTGGAGCAGTAGAAAATGGACTTATTCACTACTTTCTTTTTAAAATCTAGGTCTAAAATGGTATTAAAACTTGCAGTTCTGTACCTCAGAATCTAGTGACTTGTATCACAAGTAAACACAGTTTGAGAATATGTACATGAAAGAAAGGCCTTTGCTAAAAATGACAATTTTTGAATGATGTTTTAATATTTCATTTTCTTACGAATTTTTTAAGACAGTGAAGTGGTAATAATTATTAGGCATTGTATGTAAAATATTTCATCTATCTTTTGAATTAGAAACGTCTAAAAGCAGCGGAAGCCGAGAGTAAACTGAAACAAGTATATATCCCAACTTAGTAAGTAACAGAAATCTTTTTAAATATTTGTCATAGTATGAATTCTGTGAAAACACAATATGTCATTTTGGTCAGTTTCAGCCAGATTTGAATTTCTTTCCATATCTTATTTTCTGACACTACAAACCACGAGACTTGCTTCCATTATACCACTACAGTGATTTTTTTTTTTAGAAAGAAAAATGGCTGGTGGGAGAAACCCCACGTAGACAGACAAAAGGGTGAGAGGGAAGATGCCACGTGGTACCCTTCTATCAAAGGTGCAGGGAAAGCATCCGGAAACTAGCCTGTGAGACTCTATTATTTGAAGCAAATGTGTTTCAGAAAGCTAGCAGCTTTTGAAAACTTCTATGTTATAGAATGGATTTGGGAGGTGTGGTGCACATTGCCCTTTTGAGGTTGTTTATTTGGTTGCAGATTTTACATTGTTTGCTTGGCAGAATGGTTAAAGAGAGTAAGAAGAACCATATACTTTGTAAATGTTGGATAAATAATGAATAGGTATCAATTGTTTCACATGTCTGATGCTCTCTCATCATTATTTGGGGGGCTTAGAAATCGTCATATCAAAATGAATGCCAGTTTGCTTTTCATTTGCTACATTTTAAATGAATTATAATCTTTTTTGAGGCCTTTCAAGATCGTTCATTTGTTCAGGAAAACTTAAGTTTATTGAGCACCATGTGTATAGTGCTATACTAGGTTCTGTGGGGATTAAAATGGAATTTGCTACGAAGTTCTATGTGCTGCTCCAGGATTTTTCTCACTCAGTACAGTTGTTTTATACCTAGGCTTTTGTTCACTGAATTTTGATACAGTAATACATTTATATATTGGAGGCCTCGTAGACAATGAATTGTGATATTTTTAAATCATTTTTTTATCTCAAGGCAGATAACATGTAATTTACAGGATTCAGAATTTTTATTCAGAGCTGTAATGTCCCTTCTGCAGTGGTTTCCAATATTTTAGAACGTTTTCTGTTTTATTGGAGTAATTTATAGAAGAGCAACCCCCCGAAGACGACAGTGTGGCGACTCAGAAGTCAGGTTTTTAGAAGCGAGCACCGCAGCATTCTTGTGCATTGTAGCGCTGTCACATCGAGGGGAGAACATCTGACCAGTTTGCACCTAGTGACCCAGAGAACTGTTTCCGTTCTGTTTTGCGTTGACGTCACTGGAGTCTTGATCTAAGTCAAAGACCAGCAAACTGTAGTCTGCAGGCCAAATCTGACCTGCTGCCTGTTGTAAATGAAGTGTCGTTGGAACACAGCCATCCTCATTCATTTATATATTACCTATGTGTGCTTTCATGCTTCGATGGCAGCATTCAGAGGTTGTGCCAGAAATTGTAATAGCCACAGAGCTGAAAATATTTACGATGCCAACTGACCTAAGTGAATGATGTAAAAGTTACATAAATCTTCTACGTAAATGGAAGGTATGAGGTTACCTTGAGTTGGATAAGAATCTGAGTCCTTTGAAGAATTTCACAATTAACTCTGAAATCAAGTATTTTGAAACAAATAATAGATTAAGAATTATTTTATGCTGTCATTCGTTTGAGCCCAGCAGTCTCCTATATGCAGAGCACTCTGTTCAGTACTAGAGGTAGAAAGGTTAAGAAGACAGACTACATTCTAGCGTGGGGGAGACAGATGCCAAACAGTCAGCCAGTGTGACAGGTACTATGATGGGGAAGAACAGAATAGTTTTTATGAGAATTTGTACAGGAAAACCAGACTCAGTTGATGCTGTCAGGAAAGATTCCTTGTGGAAATGAGTCTGAGTGAACTCTGGAGGAGGAAGAGGAATTAACCAGGTGATGGAGGCTTTCCAGGCCAAGGGAATCCTGATATCGGAAGGGGCAGAACAGTAGTTAAGGAGCTGAGACAAAGGCAGGGTAGCTGGTGTCAAGAGAGTGTTGAGCTGCGGGAGGCTGGTATGGGAGGCCAGGGCCAAGAGTGTACCCATCTGATGAACAGTGGAAATGGATTTTAAACAAGGAAGTGTCATGATCAAATTGGTGCTTTAAGATCACTGGCTCTATTTTAGAAAATGGTTTGGGGAAGAGGAGTAATAGTGGATGTAAGGAGACCCAATTATGAAGTTCTTGGAGAAGAAAGGTGACAGTAGCTTGACCTGGAGCTGTGGCCCTGGAAATGGGACACCACTTGGAGGTGATTAACGTGTATGGAGGGGTAGAGGGGAGATGTCAAGCTAGAGTCCCAGATTTCTGGCCAGCACAGCTAGGTGGATTGTTGTGCCCTTCACCAAACTAAGAAACTGGCAGAGAAGCAGGCTAGGTCATTTTGAATTTGCTCTATCCAAAAAGAGGTGTTGAATCTGATGTCGGATGTATTGATCGTAAGTTCAGGGGAAAGTTTTGCTCTAGAAATACAAATTTGAGCTTCATCAGCATATAATATTGTGTTTGAAACCATGGATGAGCTTTCTTAGGAGGAGCAATAAGAGAAAAAGGGTCTTGGGCCAATGTTGAGGAAATCCAGGATTTATGTATCAGAAAAAGTAGGATAGCAAGGTGAGTGCATTATCACAAAAGCTGAGAGAGGAGTGTGCTTCAAGGAGCGGAAGAGATTAATTAATTAATTAGGTCAGATGTTGATGAAAAATAGCCTGAGAATTTAGCAGCATGGCAGTAGGTCATTCATTGGTCATCTTTAATGTAGCGGTCGAGGACTGCATATAAGCCAGGGAACTGCAGAAAGTCAAGATGGGCAGCTCTCAACAAAAGTGGCTGGAAAGGTCAGCCGAAGGAGTTCTTCACTTTGAGGGGTAGGTTGGAAAAGAATAATAGAGTTTTTTAAGTAGGAGAAATATGTTTACATGATAATGAAGAGGGTCCAGGAAAGAGAATCAAATGTACAAAATTCTCAAGAGGGCAGTAAGGGTAGAATCTGGAATACAGATGAGGGAGAAGTTTGGGCATTAGCTAAAAGGACAGTTTCATATAATGCAGCTTTAAAAACTTTTTTTGTATGTTTGTCTTAGAGTAAAAGTTTATTCAGATGGTCACATTGAAATCATTTGTCACCTGAGAATTAACCTGTAGGTACTTAGATTTGCAAAACGGATTTTAAGTGATTCACATGTCTGCATTCATTGAGTCTTTGCACACTTGTTTTCCTTTTATGATTATTATAGTTAAGATCAGTGGTTTATTCAGTCAAATAACATGCAAAATTCAGTTGAACAACGAAGGTTGTGTTTGCTCTCATTCTTTTTTCAGGCAGCTCACCTGTAAATTTGTATTAGCTCTTTTTCAACACATATATTTAGCCCTGGGTTGAATGTCAGAAGTTTTCATATTTTGAGGGAAGCCTTCTGAGATTCAGTCAGTCATTTGATTTAAGGGGGCCATCCTTCCTATCTATATCTAGTAGATTCTTAAAAATCAGAAATATTTATTACATACCTTTGGAAATCTTAGTCATTATAAGTCACCACTTTTAATCACGGACATTTTCAGCTGCAAACTATTAAAAGAAACGCATTCTGTCTTGTGTAAAATGTGTTTTAAAAAATGATTTGTCTTCAAAATACATTTCCGGCACAGGTTAGAAGTGTAAATAATAGCCCTATTACAAAATGGGGACCTCACTGCGCACAGAGGTTAAATGATTTCTTCTGGGGGTGGTGGTGAGGTGTCCCCTAAGAGTTACAGTAACAATGCCAGAAAGAAATCTTAATTTGCTGTCAGGCCAGGTTTACACATTAGGCTTTCACTGGTAAATGGAATTGAAGATCAACAGGGAACAGCAAAGAGGAAACTCCTGAGCCAACTCTGTGTTGAAACTCCAAGTGCCTTGGTAGTTGTGAACTCTCATTACTTCAGTAGCCGTGGGGAGTTATAGTCTGCATTCAGTCATTCAGCATTCATTGCTAACAAATGGTTGACTAGTTTATTTTGCTTGTTTTCTGTCTAGCAAATAGACATGAAAGCTCCTCTAGAATGAAAGCTCCTTGAGGTCAGGCACTGAATAAATATATGTTTAATAAATTCTGAGTTTATTTGAGAACATGTCATGTGCACCTGTGTAGTATTCTAGGGCATGGCTTTATAAGCAGGGGAGTTAGCTTACCCCATGTGGGGAGAAGTTAGCCATGTTTGCACCAAGTAAGTACCAAGGTAATCTAGGCTACCTGTTTCTAAGGAATTATGGCCTCTGGGAAATTAGCATATAAACACTTGATAGATGTCTCCTTCTCATCCTCCTAAAAATTTTTTCTTAAAAAGAAAAACCTCAAAATACATTGGTTGGCTTTTCTAATTTCAAGTGCTGTGTAATCTTTCTCATAAAAATTCAGACGTCATAGAAATCATTATCATAAACGGTTAAATCCCCTGAAATGCCAACTTAGATTCTAGAGGTATGCTCTGTTGACATCCACAGTGTCTTTGTTGAACACGTGGCTTTTGTGCAATTCCCTCAAGAGCCAGTGCCCTGTCAACAGCTTCCACACCAGCGGCAGGAATGGCGCAGTGTTTCTCTCAAACACAACAACACACTGCTGTAACTTAATTTGTTTGATCCTCCCAAAATATCTTTTATTCTCAGGAGAATTCATGGTAAGTAATAGAGCTTAGGAACTTGTATCTTTCAAAAAGCCGCAGAGGGTGTTCTAAGGAAATTGTATTCGGGTGGAGGAGAGCTAATAATGGCTATATTGACTTTGTGCGTATCAGGCATAAGAGATTGGTTTTTACGTACCCTTGTTTTGTACAGATGAATGGTTTGAGTTCATTTGAATACCTTACGTTTACCAGCTTATTTCTTCTTTACCAAACATTCAGATGTTTATATGTAGTTAAGATAAAGCAGCAGAGAGATAGACTTTTGCCTTGTTATACAAGTCATTTTTATCACCTCACTTTATATTTCATTGAAAGCAGCAAACCAAATCCCAACCAAATATCTGCCAGCAATGGCAAACCTGGTGCTGTGAATGGAGCCGTGGGGACCACATTCCAGCCACAGAATCCCCTCGTAGGGCGAGCCTGTGAGAGCTGCTATGGTAAGTTGTATGATAAGGCGGCTTTCTCCTCTCCTTTGGGGCCTGTGATGCGGTGCGTGGCCCTGTGTGTGGCCCTGTGCGCCCACTGCGGGGTGGGAGGTGTTGAGCAGCCCTCTCGAGGTGCCTGAGGTGCACCTCTCAGAGAGCAGGACGATGTGAGTAGATGCCCACCCTTCCCTTTGGCCTGGACACTGAATCTTGGTCCTGGGTTTCCTCTGCTTTGCTTCTGTGGGGTCGTCTGTTGAGTATCCCACCGCAGTGTTTGCTAAGCTGCATTCAGAGTTGTTGCTAGCTTTGTGCGAACCATGGTCCCACGGAATATACCAAATCCTATTTTGGAGTTTCTTAGTATACTTTGACAGAGGCTCCAAAAAGTTCTGTCAAGAAGACCTGTGTATGGATGAGGTGCTATTTATAATCCCCAGACCCGGTTCTGTCAGAGCACACTGGTTTGGGAGATGCTGTTTTATGATGTTTGCCTTTGCTTTCAGGGCCCCGGTATATTTATCAGTATCTGTTCATGTCAAAATCCTAGCAGACATGGGCAGTATCACAGCTTATTTGACTTGGATGTTAAATTGGTTTGGTGAGATGAAGTACTTGATAGACTTTTTTTTTAAAAAGATTTTATTTATTTATTTGAGAGAGAGAAAGCAAGCACACATGCGCACGGGGGAGGGAGGGGGAGAATCTTAAGCAGATTCCACGCCCAGCGCAGAGCCGGATGTGGGACTCGATTTCACCACCCTGAGATCATGACCTGAACCAAAATTAAGAGTTGGATATTTAACCAACTGAGCCACCCAGGTGCCCCGATACACTTGAAAAAAAAAAATTCCTGCTATTTTATTGTCTCTCTTAGCTCCCCCCCCCCACTTTTTGTATTTTTTTTAAAGATTTTTTTAAGTCATCTCTACACCAGTGTGGGGTTCTAACTCAGACATCCCTGAGATGAAGAGTCGCGTGCTGTACTGACTGAGCCAGCCAAAACCCCACAGTTTTGGTATTTTTATACTTACTTGACATCTCAAACAACAACATAATCTGCTCATGGATATCAATGACATTATAATCTATGTTTCCTTACAATCAAAGTGGCCTGGGGTGAGAGAGGGAAGGAAACTAGTATTTATTGAAAGTCTTCTTGGTGCCCAGTTTTTTGTCTCAACAGCCCTTTGGAGGGATAGCTGTAGCTTACTGCCCTAAGGGCCCGGAAACGAGGGGCAGTGCAGCCTCTGCTCTGCTTCACACCAAGCTTCAGTGTTAGAAAAGCCTTTTTTTTTTAAATTTAATTTTCATTTTTTTAAGTAATCTGTACACCCAGTGTGGGGCTTAAACTCACAACCCCAAGATCAAGAGCTGCATGCTCTACCAACTGAAGCTAGGCACCCCAAGGAAAGACTTTTAAAACTAGGTAACATAGGGGCGCCTGGGTGACTCAGTCGGTTAAGCATCTGACTTGATTTCAGCTCAGGTCATGATCTCAGGGTCATGAGATCAAGCCCCATGTTGGGCGTGGAGTCTGCTTAAGATTCTCACCCTCTACCCCTCCCCCGCTCACTCTCTAAAAGTAAATAAATAAAAATAAAAAACAGGTCATATAATTTCCTTACCTGAAACCAAGGAAAGTATGATCCAGGCAAATTGCTGACTTCATAGAAATGGTACATTTCTAACCATTTTTCTGCACCATGGAAGCACAAAGGGAAATACATGTATATGTATATGTATAACATATGTTATACATATGTATAATGTTATACATAATTATATATGTATTGCATCATGAGTGTCTTTGAATTGGAAACTCTTAGATATTGAAGTTTATTTGTATTTAAATGAAAATAAAAAGAATCCTACAGACAAGTGGTGGCTTAATCTGTCTTATTTTTGACTTACTCCTTTTACACTCATGTAGTCTCACATATTCTTTTAAATAATTATTCTGTCATTTTTATGTGTGCATGACAAATGAGTGAGTTTTATTTTATAATATTTATTTTGGACTCATTGAATAATATAAGATGTATCTCATAACATGCATGTAAGATTTATCTTTATAGAATTTGGTGTTTTCTTTTTGTCACTTTTTTTTTAAAGATTTTCTTTATTTAAAAAAAGATTTTAAATATTTTAGAGAGAGAGCACACAGAGGGGCTGGGCAGAGGGAGATGGAGAGAGAGAATCTCAAGCAGACTCCTCAGCCTGATACAGGGCTCAGTCTCATGACCCTGAATCATGACCTGAGCCAAAATCAAGAGTCACACTCAAGTGACTTGTGCCACCCAGGAGCCCCTGTCACTTTTTAATTGCATTTGAGTTAATTATGTAGGGGGAAAGATGTTGCTTGACAAATATTAAAATGCCATGTCATGGTTAACTTGGGTAAAGATGTACATTTAAATATGAGTGAAATTTTATATTCAGAATCAAAAGTAGGAGCCTAATATTTAGGATTCTTAAAATGTGTGTTTAAAAAAAATCAACTTATTTGACTTATTGTTTCTAAATTATAAGAGGAAAGGTTTTGGGCTGCTGTTTGCAAGGAGTCCCCTAGAAATAACACATGATGGGTGTACAGTATTATTCTCAATAAACTAAGACACAATTTGATTATAATGGTCAGTATATTTTCTCTTTCTGACATTGGCTTGTGAAGTGTTAGTTGACACTTTCATGTACTGTTTGAACATTTTGACCTGACGAAGGTAACTTACAAATCAGGGGGAAGAGTATTCCAAGGCAAATGTAGAGAATTATAATTTTTATGTACCTCGTTAACTTAATGTTTCAGTGCCAGTGTTTCCTATCTTAAACTTCATATCCATTGTGGGAATACTTTAAATGTTATATGGCAGTAATTCAAACTGCAGAACAAAACTGACAATGGCTTGCACTGTTTAGTTAAGTGATATATCAGCCAGGTTATTAGGTCCTAAGCAATGTGTGATCTTGGCTGCATATGCTCACTGGATCTGGATTTAAATAGTCTTTTTTTTTTTTTTTTAAGGTTTTATTTATTTGACAGAGAGAGACACAGAGAGAGAGCAAGCACAAGCAGGGGACGAGTGGGTGAGGGAGACACAGGCTTCCCACTGAGCAGGGAGCCTGATGCAGGGCTCGATCTCAGGACCTCGGGATCATGACCTGAGCCAAAGGCAGACGCTTAATGACTGAGCCACCCAGGCATCCCTGGACTTAAATAGTCTTGAAAGGGATTCTGTTTTTAAAGGGAGAAATATTAAAATGATTATTTTGTTCATTTATTAAAATAAGGAAATGGAAAACAGTTATCTATTTCTGACAGATTCCTGCCCTAATCAGTGGGGGCCTCTCTGAGCACCTTAAACTCTGAGGTAGTTTCTGAACCAGCAATTTGGTGACCTAGACTTAGACTTTAAACACTAGTCTAACAATAATAATACCTTTCTGATAACTTATTTCCAGAAATGTACACAATAGAGGGTATTTTTAACTAACAAAACTCCCTCAGTAATAGCATAGTTTATTATATAGGATGCTTCATCTATTAGCTTCTTTTAACAGGAGCCACAAGTACTCGATATATATAGAGAGAGAAATAAATGGTTTAATGAATTCTGAATCTTGAAAAATACATGCATGTATTAGACTTCTATGTTTGGTGAACTGGGGAAAGAAAAATAACATTGTAAACTAAAGATGACTTTGGAATATTTTAAAAATATTTAATGGTATGTGTATTGATGTTACAAGTTACATAGCATTCTTTGTTTTTCCATATTTTTCCTCTGTCTTTAGCTACACAATCTCATCAGTGGTATTCTTGGGGTCCACCTAATATGCAGTGTAGATTGTGTGCAACCTGTTGGCTCTATTGGAAAAAATATGGAGGCCTGAAAATGCCCACCCAATCAGAAGAAGAGAAATTATCTCCCAGCCCAACTACAGAGGTATATGAGCAATAATCTTTTATGTTGAAGAATGTCATTTCAATGGCTAGATACTCCTTGGAAACAGAAGTGTAGTACAGGATAACTTAAAAGCAAGCAAAACTGTTGTTTTTGTTTTTGTTTTTGTTTTTTAAGATTTTATTTATTTATTTGACAGAGAGAGAGAGAGTGAGCGCAAGCAGGGGGAGTGGCAGGCAGAGGCAGAGGGAGAAGCAGGCTCCCCACAGAGAAGGGGGAGCCCGATGTGGGACTCGATCCCAGGACTCCGGGATAATGACCTGAGCCAAACGCAGTCGCTTTACCAACTGAGCCATCCAGGCGCCCAAGGTCAATGTCAATTTAAAAACCAAAATAGAGGAAGGAGTGCACTTGTTGTGATGAGTACAGGATGATGTATGGAAATACTGAGTTACTATATTGTACACCTAAAACTAATATAACATTGTGTGTTAACGAATTGGAAGTAAAAGAAACACTTAAAAAACAAAAATAGAGGATCACACACCCTCCCACCCCTACTCAGTTTCCCTCTCTACGCCCCTACCCTTAATGCATATTCTAAATTTCCTCCTTTAGGGGTAGGGTATTGTTATAGATGCTTCAGTGAAAAACTTAAAAATTGCCTTTTCTTTGAGCCTGATGCCCATAGCATTCTATTCTTTATGTGTCTATTGGTGTCTGATTTTGCAGGACCCCCGTGTTAGGAGTCACATGTCTCGCCAGGCCATGCAAGGGATGCCAGTCCGAAACACGGGGAGCCCAAAGTCTGCAGTGAAGACCCGCCAAGCTTTCTTCCTTCACACTACATATTTCACAAAATTTGCTCGTCAGGTCTGCAAAAATACCCTCCGGCTGCGGCAGGCAGCAAGACGGCCGTTTGTTCCTATTAATTATGCTGCCATTAGGGCAGAATGTAAGATGCTTTTAAATTCTTAACCTTATGTGTTGTGCTTCTGACCATTTTCTCTCCTTCCCTGTCTCTCTTTTTTGTTTGTTTTTTTGTTTTTGTTGGCAATAAACATAAGTTCTTGTGTACAGCCTTTTATTTGGTTTATTTTTTTAACATTGTTTTTGTCTGCTGCCATTTGTATCATGCCAACCTAAAAAGGAAACACTGGAAGTCCCTCTGCAGAGAGGATAGTGCTCAGCAGAGAATCGGTGGGAGGCACCCTTGTCCAGGAAGGCCTTGTGATGGGATTGCCCAAGAACCGTTATGGGAAGGCACTTTTCACCTGTAAGGTCGTGCCACGATGTAACCCCTAAGGACGGTGTCCCGGTGAAGCCCCATAGACGAGACATGCAGCCTGCTCTTACATGGCTTCATTAGGTTTGGATAAAATTTGCCAATTTACATTAATTAGAAATTGCATGTCTTTGTAAATCCCTCATTTTCCTTTTACAGTCGTACAATATTAATGGAAATTCACAGTGCTTCATAACAAACACTATTCTGGAAGTTATTGGAAGATGGAGCAAATTATAAATGGATTTTAGTGTCTTTGGGTGAATTTTCTGAAAACACATAGTTAGTTTTTACAGGCTAGTGACCAAATTTATGTTTGAGCATTCTTTATATTTGTCCAATTTGGTTTCCATTTCATAATCATACATAGATTACTGCATACCATGTACATGACTATTACTCTCATTTTCAACATGCTCAGTCTTGCTTATGTTTCTTTTTTTTTTTCGTTAGAACAAAGGTCATATGTATCAGTGAATTGTGGGTTGTAATGTTATTACCATGTACCCCTCAAATGTGTCCATACTTTGTGTGCTAGCTCTGATTCTAGCCTTGCTATGTTTAGTCACAGGCCTGGCTCCACGTTAGAACCATGCAGCTTTCTCCCTTAAAGGATGAGCAGACTTGCTGTCTGGCTTAACAGAAGGGAAATCGTGTAGACATTTAGTAGATGCTTTTTCTGTGTGAGAAAAGAAATTTCTTGTTATGAGATGTTCCATTTTGATTTAAGGAGGGTATCCATATAAGGAGGGATAATTGAAAATCATTTTTTTGTCCCTAAAGGTAATTTTCAGCAGAACAGTTGAAAGGCTTTACAACTTACAGGTAAAAGCTTTATAAGGAGAAGAAAAGTGCTTTGTAAAGAGAGTGGAAAATGGCAGTACTCTCTGAGTCCCATGGAGGGGAATTTAGCTCCATTAGACTCATGTGTATTTGGAACTTAGGCTGATACTGATATTTCATGCTAGCATTTCTGAGTTCATGGATTTATGCTCTTTTCCTTTCTTTCTTTCTTTTTTTTTTTTTTTAAGTATTTTATTTGTTTGACAGAGAGACACAGCGAGAGAGGAAACACAAGCAGGGGGAGTGGGAGAGGGAGAAGCAGGCTTCCCGCTCCGGGAGCCCGATGTGGGGCTCATGACCCAAGCCGAAGGCAGACGCTCAACGACTGAGCCACCCAGGCGCCCCTCTTATCCTTTTCTTAACCATTTTAAGGAACTGGAAAATATTTGCATTCATCCAAACCGCTTAGCTGATTTAAAACACATTTATATAGTTTCTTAACTAAACAGGATAATAAAACATATGAGAAAGAGAATTGAATGAAATTCTTCCATTAAAATTGGCCAGGATCCAGTATCATATTTGTTCCTATGAATGGAAAAGAAATCACCAACTAAATTGGCAGCTGAGGAAGCTTCTGTTTCCCATGGCTCTTCTGTTAGTTTCTCAGTTAATACGCAAATTGCCTTTATTTTTACTATTCTTCAATGAAGTGTATTTTTCCTGTTACCTCATTTTATATATTATTCCTCAGTTGAAAGGCCATGCTACTAAAGAAAGGGGGGGGTCAGTTAAATTACATGTGTTTTATTTCTATAAACATGTAGCTATAATAATAATAGGAATAAAAGAACAGAGTCATTTGGTGTGATGAGATTCAAGGAGCATATTTTGCATTTCGCTCCTTTGGTCAAGTTACATATAGAAGAGATTCTCAAAATAATTTTACCTTGAGATTTAAAATTACAAAGTTTCAACAGCCATCTACTGTTATTTTTTTTTTTCAGACAAGCAACTAATGAACTCTTCTAGCATCTAATTGATTCTTACACCATCTCCTGTCTTATATGTACCTTGTTACCACCTCCTCAGCCGATCCCTTGATTTTGGCTTGTTAGGGAGAAGATAAACTGTTAATAACTTGATGTCTGTAGGCAACCGTGTCTGTGGTCCAGTGGGAATGCATAGGTGTATCGTTTTTTAGTAAGCTTTCCTTGGTTTCTCAAGGGCAATGGTGACCCCCATCCCTCCTCAAAAAAGTTAACCCCTGTGATACAGTATGAATGTACGTTCAGATGAGATGAAAGTCTTAATTCCAAAGATAACTGATGGACCAAGAGCTCTAACTGATGCATTTTAGAATAATTCTTCATAATGTTCAGGAAGGTAAGTAGTTTTCCCTGTGAACTTAAGAGTTCTAAGCACTATAGAAGCTGACCCCTTCCATGGCTTCTGGCCTTGGCAGCACCATCACAATCATGTCCTAGCCAGAGTTCACAGGGTGACAGACTACGTGAGAGTGAAGGGAAAAGCTAAGGAGACAAAATCTCAGATTGTGCAGAGCATAATGGTAACTATGAGCGCTTGACTTACAAGTTGATTCTTTTAGAGGAATTTTTTTTATTACAACAGTACTCTCTGGCCTTTTTTTTATTTTCGTTAAGAAAATGGTATTAAAACAGTAGAGTGAAAAGGGGAAATCTTTATATATCCATAAAGTGTCACAGAGAAAACGTAAGAACAAATAATGTCCCTGGGAAGAGAAGCTGGGAGGCTGAGACAAAGGGGTGGGAAGGAGACTCCCCTCTGTTTATCCTTTTAAACTTTTTCAATTTTGAGCCATGGGAATATGTTTCTTATTTTTAAAAAATAATTTTAAAAACTTAAGTATATAGTATGACCAACATGTTGAAAAATCTATACATATAAGAAATACATATATATACATATATATGTGATTTTTTAAAACCAAATTCCCCAAATTTCTATTTGTTTGAATACTATGCCTTTATATGTAAATATATAGGTCCATTACAAAAATGACTAACATCAGTACAATGCCTGAGCCTGTTCTACCACAGAGATAGTGCTTATTAAACATGGATTGGTAAATCAAAAACCAGAACATCGCAGAAAGAAAGGTATTGTGTCCTTGACACAATTTGCAGACCGGTAGCATGGGTTGTCAAGTTTCAGACAGCCTGTCTCTTCTCCCCCTGCCTTCAGTAAAAAAAGCCACGATGTGATAATGATGTTCTTCTTTTGTTCTGGCCGTCAGACATGACCACTGAGCTTCCCGATGACTTTATCAAACATCTGTAAAATCACCCAACACCTAATGAGCACAGGGTTACTATTTGAGATTCAGGATCCTCAGAAACTGAGCTTAAGTAGAAGTGGGTATGTTTGCAGCACTCCGTAGATGAAGCTAAAGTGTCTGAAGAAGTGGGTCCAAGTGACTCCCCCAAAATATGCTTTGTAGCTTGCATGGGTGACTCCGTGGTTTCTAAGTTGATCACACCAGACTTAAATGACCACCATTCCCTAGTACGCAGTTCCTTGAGAGGCACCTGGAGCCACATTTTTCTGTTTGAAGATGCTGATTCAGCTTTGGAAGTATCCCAAGGGCCTGCATTCAGAAGCTTTAAAATATGAGTTTTTCTAGAGATTTCTCAGCAACAGTTAACTATTAATAATTGTATAAAGTTGTATGAAATTTTAAGCTCTAATATTATGTGAGAACAGTTTGGGTTTGGGTATTTTGGGAAGTTTGTTTTGAATAAAAATTCATTTTTGAATGGATACTTTAAATTTTTCTAAAGATAGGAAAGTAGCTAGAAATCCTATTGCCATTCCCATTCATACCATCTTCAGAGGTAACCATTGTCATCCTGTCTAAAGTACCCAGAGATGCTCTGTGTATCTATAATGGTCTAAGTAGGTGTATTCTTTTTTTGTTTTAATACAGATGTTAATGTGCACATTGTCCTGCACCTTGCTTTCTTTAGTTCAGATCTTGGAAGCCATTCCATACCAGTACATTGAGAGCTACCTCCTTTTCTTATCAGCTGCATAATAATGTTTTGTACTTTAATTCCCTATTAAACAGATTTTTGGGTTATTTCCAGTCTTCTTGTTGCAACAAATATCCTTATACAGATAGCATTTCATACTGATGTGTGAAATGTGCGGGTAGGTCACAGGACAGACCCCTAAAGGTAAAATATCTGGATCAAGGAACATGCATTTGGAATTTTAATAGTACCCAGTTATCCTTAGAAAAACCACGATTTGCGTTCCCACCCACAATGTCTAGAGAATGCCTGTTTCTCTAGAACCTTGCCAGCAGTGTTATCCATCTTTGAAACTCTTGACTAGTTGACAGGTGACATGTAAGTTATATTAGTTTGCATTTCACATTTTGAATGAGATAGAAATCTTCTCATATATTTGAAAAACATTTGTTTTTCCCTTTCTGTCAGCCGTTTTTGCCCCTGGCCTGTTTTCTATTAGAAGTCTTACTGACTTGTGAGGACTTTTTTATATTTTAAGGATGTTAGCTCTTGATTTGTGATACATGGTGCAAATATTTCCCCTATTTTGCCTTTGACTTTGTTTATGATGTATTTGTCAAGCAGATTTTTTTTAAAACATAGTTGAATTTATCATTTTTATTTTTTTCCAAAGATTTTATTTATTTATTTGACAGAGACAGTGAGAGAGGAAACACGAGCAGGGGGAGTGGCAGAGGGAGAAGCAGGCTTCCCGCTGAGCAGGGAGCCCGATGCGGGGCTCGATCCCAGGACCCTGGGATCATGACCTGAGCCAAAGGCAGATGCTTAACGACTGAGCCACCCAGGTGCCCCGAATTTATCATTTTTAAAAAAAGTTTATTTATTTTAGGGAAGGGGAGAGGGGGAGAGAGAGAATCTCAGACTCCCCACTGAGTGTGGAGCCCAACATGGGGCTGGATCCCACGACCCTGAGGTCATGACCTGAGCAGAAACCAAGAGTCGGATGCTTAACCGACTAAACCACCTAGGCGCCCCTGTGATTTTTTTTTTTTTTTTATAATGGCACCTGGGTTTTGTGTCATCTTTAGAAATGCTTTTGCAATTCCTATAAGAAAATTCTACGGATGATTCTATTTTGACAGCAATCTTGGAAGCCCATGTGAATGTTTTTGTGAATTTTAATTCAGTGTGTACTTTTTGCAGTTTTTCTATTTTATTCCCACACACATATTTCCAAAACATTGTAGAAAAATGGCTGTGAGTTGCAATGAAAGCAACAGTGTTTTTCCAGGTTTACCTCAAGGAGATGTACTCTAGGAAGCCAAAGAAATGAGCCTGTGTGCGGTCAAGTGACTTGGGTGAGATGCTCATGTTCTCCCTCTTTCTGGGCAGATTTTGATTCCTTCTGGGTTCTTTGGGCATCTCTCAGGTTGCTTGCCTTATCTGTGCACTTTTAATGCATACTAATGAATTATCTCTGTTTTAATAGAGTTAGGTGAATAATTTGACTGATAAGTGGCACCACTGGCCTGCTCTTGAGTGCAGACCAAGATTTTTTTTAACCAACTCAAATGTGGACCTGATAATCCCATGTGTATGATCATTCCCCCAGGGCAGAAGGTATTTTTCCCATGCGTATTCAGTGTATGTCATTGAATAAATGCAATTTTTATATTAAACAGTGACTAGGTAGCCTTTGCACTTACTTCCTCATAGCGGAGACTGATCATTCTTGCCACCAACTACTTTAAAATGTAATGGGGATTAGTGATGGTTCTAAAGAGCTTTGATCTCCCACTCAGGTGCTCTGTAAATTGTCACTTGGAACATCACATAAGTAATGCTACTGATTTGATGAGAAATTAAAAGCAGATTAGTGTGGTTTAAAATGAAATATCTTTAGGTATTGTGTTGGTGACCTCTTTGATAGGCTTCCTTTTGTTGATTCTTGTCAAGGTGATAGTCCTAGGAGAGTCCATCAATTGTAACCACATTGACAGTTTTCCTTTGGGCCTTATTAACTGGAATAAAGTGCAAAGTTAATCTTATTACTAGTAATACAATGGTTGCTTTGTCCAGAACATGGAGGACATACAAGCTGATTCATTCAAGCTTTCTTTCATTAATAGAAAGGACAAAGTTTTCTCTTGTCCTCATCCCAAGTAGAACTTGAATTTTAGATGAATTAGTAATAGGAAGGAATTATTTAGTATCCACTCACAGCGATTTGACAGGGATTTGATTTGTGTTGCTTTTTAATGTTTATTTAGATTACTCCCCCAAAATATGCTTGGTATATTTCTTCCTTTATCTTCATTGTTATTCAACAACAAGTGAAAAACTTCATATCTCAGTAATTTTTTTTCCCAAAGGAAATCAGCTGAGTAAGGAGGAAAAGAAATCAGATCATTTATAGTTGTCCATGGTTGTATAATAATTAGCCAGCACTTAGGATACATATTCTGATTCCTATTATCTGAGGCTCTCTGCAGTATGTGCTTTGTTTATTTTAGACGTTTTCTTTTTAAATGCTATTTGCCCACCTCTTTCCGTTTAATAGTTAAAATAGTTTCCTTGGTGAAAGAGAAAGCTAGAGCTTATGAAAAAGTTAATTTTTAATTTTAAATGATTTGTGGTTCCAGAGTGAATTGTATATTTTAACACTAATAGTGCAGAGAGAATTCTTGTGGATGTCAAAGGAAATTTCCTGTATGTATGCCTAGAAATGTGGCCTCAGCCTCAGAAAACCAGTAGGGCATTTTTGTCGAGTACTGGAAGGTGGGAAAAGGCATACATGTAGCAAAATATCTGCTAAAAGTACTCGTTAAGTTTTATGACAATATCTGCAGATTTAAAAAACATTTCAATACACTTTTTTTTTTCTCCCTTCAAACTCTATTTTTGTAACTTAGCTCCTCGGTCTGAGAGCAGCCCTGTTCCACATCCACTCTTCCATCCTAATGACAACTAATTAAAACACAGAGTGTGTGTGTGTGTGTTATATGCCTTATTTTTCTCTGTCAGAAGTGTCTTATGGTAGGGTATGAGGCGTGTGAGGGGAACTTTATGAACACTAACAGCCATTCCCACAGTATTTTACTGTTCTGACTAATGGATGAGACACTCTCTACATACAGGCAACCTTTTACAGCTCAGCACCATTGACATCATAGTAGGATGTGAAGGATGGAAAACGAGCGCTAAAACCGATGACCCATGTTTACCCTTGTGAGGCTCTCGTCTAATGGAACTGAGTTTAATCAAGATAGATGAAAACTTCTCAGTGGAGACTCACTCCCATTAGGTCAGGGATGGCCAAGTGTATTGCCTTTGTCCGCTTTGTCATTTTTGTCTTCTCCGCCAGATGAATCTTACGTTAGGACTGACTCACCTCATTCTGCATGGAAGTTTTTCTACTATGAGAAAGCAATGCCATGGCTAGGAAGGAAGCATGTTTCCACCGCTTTTCAGATGGGCACACACAGAAAGTGTGGGCAAGATATGTATTAGCTGCACTCATGATGCTTTAAAGTGAGTGTTCTCCAGGTACCTCCTTCATTTAGTAATTTGGAACCAGAACTAGAAACGGTTTTCTCAAACCCCACAGGAAATTGTGCAGGAGTCTGGTGGATATTTTGCACTGTCTTCCGGCATCTTTTGTCTCTACAGTGTGTGTAGAATAGGTAGAGAAATCAGCCTCATTGGTTGTCTCCATGTTTCCTTCTCTCCTCAGATGCAGACAGACATGCCGAGCTATCTGGAAGTCCACTGAAAAGCAAAAGCACTAGGAAACCTTTGGCATGTATCATTGGGTATTTAGGTGGGTATTTTCTAATAGGAAAATTTCAAAGAATGATCTTTGTATCTTACAAGTATTTGGCTACTCTAAATTGTCATACTTAAACTAAATCTAACCCTTTCAAGTAGCTGAAATTGGATACTTTCATATGTATAGTCAACTTATTTTGTTTTAGAAGCTTTATACACACAAGATATACACAAGGTTATGGATATACACAAGATATACACAAGGTTATAGATATGTCTGCTTTTTCAAAAAAAATCAATAAAAATGTAATGTATATTTATGGATATAAATACAGGTTGAGCAAAAAGAAGAAAGTAAGAATCACTAGATTATTAGAGGATGAATATTCGTAATGTTTTGATTTAGATCCTTCCACTTGGCCTATTTTTTTTTTAATGAGATAAAACTCGTTCTAACCTGTCTTTAAAAGAATATTTATAGTTTTGATGTACCAATTAAGGTTACTGTGAAAGGGGAGCATTTGTATTGCTTTCTGGTTTTTACCGTCTTACTTAACTTGGACTTCGCCAAAGATAATGGCTCCATATATGTGTTGAAATATCACAATTAAGAAGAGTATTTTTAAAAATCACTAGACAATAACACTTTTTTGGGTTTTTGCAAAGTTTTAAGATAATTTACAAAATAATCATTCCTAAAATGGTTCCTACTATACCTGGAAGCTATACACTGGCATGTTGTTAATGCTTCTAATATTCTTGCTTTTTCATTTTCCCAGTAAAAGTGAAAGATGTACTCAAAGTTGCATTGAAACTTATTGCTCTGTCAGAAAGGTAGACAGTTATGAAGTGTTCAGACTCCAGACACACTTAAACATCGAAGTGTAGCCTTGAACTTGGTATATTATTCTCATCAGAGCATCCAAGAGTCAGAAGCTCACAGCTCCCTCTTTGATTTTACTTGGTCACCTGATTTCTTGTTTTATTTCTCAGGGCCTAAAGAATTGCTTTGATAACCCCCAGAATATTACCTCATTATCATAGGCAGGACCTGGGTAGGTCATGGTGATCAAGTCCTTGAAGTTTGCTATCTGTATGCCCTTGCAGGACCTGATCCTCCAAGCCCCTTCCCACCATGCAAGGACAAGTCTCTGATCATAAGAAATAGAATATAACAGTGCATATTAGTCAGTCTTTCCATGGGTAATTGTGTGTTCCTCCTGCGGATAAATAGGTGTCTGTGCCTCCCAGGTAAGCCCAAAGATGTGCTGTTCTTACTAGCTGAACCACATCCCTACCTAACATATTTCTGAGTATTTACTACATACAAGACACTATGCTAAGTGATTTGGAGGAATGCCAAGATAAATAAGACTTTGCCCTCAAAAGTTTTAGTCTAGTGGGGAAAGCACACAGGTAAGGGCAACTAAGCAAAGGATTAGCTCCTATAAGAGGATTACAGGTAATATTCATTGGACACTTGGAGGAAAGAATAGTTATTTCTGATGAGATTTAGGGCAGCCTACATGGAGAAAGCAGTATTTGATCTCAACCTTGAATGATAAGTAGTAGATAGAAAAATAGGAAAACAATATTTTTCCCTTTATGAGGCCAAGAGAACTTGATGAACAAAGGCTTTCATGAGTCCAAAGGCAGGTGGTATGGTTTGGATGGAGCATAGTATGGAGGCTGTAATGAAAAATGGGGTTGGCAAAGTTTCAGTGCCATGTTGGAAAAAGAAAATCAGCACTATATACTGGTTAGCACTTGATCTGTTCCTAAATTTTGGCAAGTGTAGAATTTTGACCAGACTAGGATATAGTAATTCTAACAATCCTAACAGCCTTTCCTAAATTTCGGACAATGAAGCTGATATCCTGGCCCTTCCCTGAGAAGACAGGGTGGCTCATGCACAGATGGTGACTCAGAATCAGGGGGCAGGCTTAGCTTTGGACAAGACATTGCCCAATAATAGTAACGGACTGCAATCCTTAAATCCAGTTGCTACAGACTGCAATTTCTGTCTGTCTGCTTTATCCAAAAAGTGCAAGTAATTCTAGGCTATGTGTTGACAACATACTTCATGTAAACATACATATCCCACGTGCACGGCACCGTTTTGTGATATATCCTCCATCAAAGCTTTTCTTCTACTACATCTTGAGTCTAGAATTTGGCATTTGGTGTCAGGTTTCATCTACATCAAAATGTTCTGTACCTGGGAGAGATTAACCCTGGTCCTGTACCCTCCTTGCAGAGCCAGAGGAAGAATCCTGTTTCCAGAAATCTTTCACACCCGAGACATGCTGCATGCTGTATCTTCTCCAGATAACCTTTAAATTCCGTAAAACCTTGAAGAGTTAGTTGCCTTATTCCCTTAGTAAATCTGTGCTCGAGTGACCTCCTGAAGTGCAAGTGGCGTTTTGTTGTTGTTTTTGTTGCTTGTCCTTCCAACATGAAGCTCAGAGCTCCAGCTAGCAGAGGAAGCAGCAGCTCACTTCTGATAAGTAAAGCCATGGTAACAGCACTTGAAGTTGATTCATTATGCAAGTCGTTGGGAAAACAGGCTGGCTCATAAGGAACTGACTCTCAGCTCATTAAGAAGTAAGATGTGTGCCTATTAGGCAATGTAAGTGCACACAGAGATTTTTAATACCATGTTCTGAGTTGAGAAACCTTTTCTCCCCCTGCCAGAGATCCATCCTTCGAAGAAACCTAATGTAATTCGATCTACACCAAGCCTGCAAACCCCCACTACCAAGCGGATGCTAACCACCCCGAATCACACGTCTCTGAGCATTTTGGGGAAAAGAAACTACAGTCATCACAATGGCCTGGATGGTATGTAAGCCCAGGAATTCTGGGGGCCTGATCCCACAGGCCAGGGCCTCTCTGCCCTTGTCCCCTCTGAGGACGTCCCCTGCCAAATCCAAGACATGTAGCAAACAGGTTCTTCCACCCTCTAATTGAACTGAATGTGTGGTAAGGGGATAAGAGGGAAGGCTGCCGTGTACCACAACGAAGACATTTTGCCAAGTGATACTTCACGATCTCCTCAGAAGGGACCTTTTTGCCCACATTCCCTGTGAGGAGGCTTGTTTGGAGAGGAAGTCTGTATTTATCAAGTTGTCTCTGCTGGGTGATAATGTGCTTGCTGGATGCATGCTCACCGCTCATTTAGTTTTCCTGAGCAGAAGGGATGATTTCACCTTATGTCTGAGGCAACTGTGCTCTCTGGGGGTTCTTCAGTGTTCTGTGGATCATTTTGGATTTGGCATTTGTCCCCGACTTCTTTCACCTTATACAATGTTTTTAATTGCTCAAGAGTGCTACAAGTCATGAAGGGAATTGCCTGGGTGATGTCTTAAATACAGAAATAATAATTTGTTTGAAATGGAAAAGCTGAGAAATATCACCTCTTATCCAAAGTACTTCCCTTGGGGTTTGGGCACATAATGACTCTTCAGGTGGAATTGAATTATCTTCCCATTTGGACTATAAACACAAGGATGATAAATCGTCCAGGCAGTAGATATTACCCATTTCAATAGTCCTAGAATTTGAAGCTGTCTTGATGGTTTAAATGTTGGCATTTATTTACGAGTAAAACTCTCTCCAGGCTTTTCATGTCTTCGGGGCCTCTAAATTCCTTCAGTGACAGTAAATTATTTGTAATGAGGCCCTGGAGCAGGGATGTGAAATAGGCCTTCTAGTAATAGTTTCCCATGGTTGTTTTCCTTCAGTATGACTTTTCATGGTCATAGTGATGTCAAAATGAATAAAAAACTGAGGGTGAAGAGTTTAATTTGCATTTATAGGTTATCAGTGGCTTTCAAGAATTTAGCTACACAGTAGGCTTGCAGAAATACTTATTTGCTAACAAGGACATGGCCATCCTTGCCATAATCTGCCCAATATCTACAAGGCCAGTGCTCTAACCACTGAGCTATGGAGCCTACCCGTTAATCCGCCCAATATCTAGACAGCAGAAGACTAAGGACAGATTGTGTCAAAATGTGGAGATTGGATTTCTTCCCAGCTTTTCGTTGCCCACAGCCGGGGTCTTTTGGATTCAGACTTAAATGGAATCAGGAATCTTTCTTTTATGTCATCACCTCCCTGGCCTCTGGAGGTGTGTGCTGTCCTACCGCAGGAAACAGAAATTAAGTTCTGGTTCATACGTACACATGTACAATATACACTTCAGGGTAAGAAGACTCTTGTGGTGACTACAGTTGGAAGAGCAGCTCTCTACTATCTTTTTCCACTTGTGCCCTATGGTCACAGTCACTCCAGGCCCCAGTCCTAGCCCCACATGACAGCTCGCATTTTATCACAGGTACCTGTCTCCTTAGAATTTCTAAAAAATGCCACCTCATAGTGTTCCCTCCCTAGGGCTGTTTGTTTCATTTCCTTCTGAAGATTGTTACTGTAAGGTCATTGCTTCTCTGCTCCGAACGGGTCGAGTGGGCAGGGCATACAGTGAATCCATGGGGTTATATTAACCGAGACCTTCCACCTTGTTGAGGAAAAGACCCCCATCTCATTTTCTGAAGAGACTTAGCTGTTGAAACAACTTTTTTCTTCAGACCCTTTTGTCTTTGCCAGCTTGGTATGGAGAGGAAGGCTGATGAGATGTACCTTACCTGTGTTATCTCATTTGATTCACATGACAGCAGGTTCTAGGAGGTCAAGGAATTTATTTTGCATAACATTGTATTTCTACTGCCTAGCACAGTGCCTGTAACTTAGTTGGTTCTTAATAAATGTTAATTGAATAAAGGAATGATTGAGGAAAAGAGACCTAGAGAGGTCAATTAAATTTTCCGAAGTTACCAGGTATTAATGGATGGGGATTTCCATTCAGGTGTGGCTGATTTTAGAGTCTGCTCTTTTAACCACGGTTATAAAAGAAGTTGTGGCTCTCAAATACGCCGTATGAGTCAGCAAAGTAGAAAGCACAGAAGTTATTTTTAGCTAATTTAACGTAAGAAGTCAATAGGACAGGTGTTGGAGGACAGAAGAGGTGAACAGGAACATGGTGGGGGGCACAGGAAGCCATCCCCAAAGTTGGGAGAGCCAAATGAAGACCACGTTGGGGTTCCCCCTCTTGCTGGAGGCTCAAGGAGGCCCGCGCAGCGAGAACTGAGGCCTCTGAGGGAAGGCGCTGCTCTGCCGGTGCTCGCTTCTCTCAGGTGTGACGAGGCTGCTTCCGGGAGCGTGAGGGAAGCTGGGAACCGAAGCCACATCGGCCGCCGTGAGGCTGACGGGAACAGGACGCGGCAAGCGCTTTCTCCGACCTCCTGCCTCGCCGGCTCCCTCTAGCACCCCCTGCTGGCGCATCCGGGAGCCGGATGGCAGAGGAACAGTATTCGTAGGGTCCCAGCCCCCCTCCCGCCCCGGCACCGCCCAAGCTGAGTTTAGATGGATGACTGTGGGGCTGAGAGACAAGTGTGATGGAAACACACATTGCAGAACATGTCCCCACTTCTGTATTCCCAGGGGAGCTTTTCCTTGGGATAAAGGGTCTGTTTCTTATTTCCTCAGGATATAGGATCCAGACTAAACCTGAGTTTCCAAGGTGAACTCAAAGTACTAGGAAAAAAGTATTAGGCTGATAGTGAGTTTTCATGGGATAGTCAATACCGTCATTTACTGGAATTGATGAATACAAATTAATGGAAAAGCCTCACCCTGTGTGATCCAATCATAAAATCAATTAGCATTGTGACTTAATTATCAGCGGGTCAGACAGGAGCACACCAAACAGGATGTTGACGGACAGAACTGATTTAACTGGAAACAAAACCTGATTGTACAGAAATATCCAGGTCTCTCAGCTTTAGGGCTTCCTGTCCCCTTCTCAGTGGCTCGCCTCCTTCACTCAGCCTCTACCTTCAGTTGGAAGTTCATGATGATGAGAAAAAGGGTCCGGATTCCTGTTGGTAGAAAGGATTTTTACCTGACATTAAAAAAAAAAAAAAAAGATGGACAGCTTCTTATCGTCTTCCTGAAAGTCACTGGCTTTCGTCTGGCCCTGGCCACTTAAAGGCCCTGGTGGTTGGGAGTCAGGCCTCTGTGTCTTCTGTTAAGTATAACCCACGGGACCGGGCCACACATACCCCTCTGTAATGCCCCTACTGGAACTTAAGCTCCAAGGGTGAAAACAGAATCTGCATACATAAGAGGCCTCATTATTTGGGGTCAGTAATAACAGGAAAAATGAAATTTCAAAACAGAGATCTACCTGGTCCCTTACCAGTCAGTCCCCTACACCTCATTCTCGTCCGTCAGGCTGTTGGTCCAGTGGTGTGCCACATGCTGTCATGAGCTTTCCAAATCCTGTCTCCTTTTCTGACTCACAGATGCTTTGATGACATTCTTATTGCCAGCAAACCAAGTACCTACCACATTTGGCCCATATGGTTAACTCCATGTGGCTGTGAGTAGCGAAGGCCCTGAGATCAGTGGGGATAGAAAAGCAATTACTGGAAAGCCTTTCCATGTCTGAGAGCCCAAAAGAGAGGGTAGCAAGGGAAATGGAATTTATCCATGCCATGGGGGAAAAAAGTACCTCCGAATGTTTGGAATCAGGTGGGATTAACTGCTGCCTTCTCTGGTTACTTCCTGTGTGGCCTTGGGTAAATCACTTAGTTTCTTTAAACCTGTTTTCTCCTCTGTAAAGTACAAATTTCATTTGCCTTAATGGAGTTGTGATAATGGTTAAAAATATTTCACCTACTTTATACCACTTGATCTCCCAAACTCTCTATGAGGTAGGTGTTACAGCCTGCATTTTAATAATGAAAACACCAAAGCTCAAAGAGGTTAAAAGATTTGCCTAAAGCCACCCTGCTAACAAACAGCAGAGATGAGATTTAAGCTCCTATCCAGGGTTGTTTCCAATGGGTGAATAAGGACCCAGATTTGTGTGCTGAGTGCAGCAAGTACCTGGGAGATGTTTATGTTTTCTGTGTATTGGAGATGGGTGTGTGTTTGGAAATATAGAGAGGAACATAGTAGGCATTTTTCTGTGCTTAGCCTGTGAGTTATAAGCCACCATTGTTTGATTAAAGCTGTCCTTCCATTTCCTGCCTCTGTGAAGCTCTTCTGCCCATATCACAGCCCTACTTTCTCTGGAATGGAGAGCATAAGAACTATATTAGTGTCCGAGAGAGGGGAGAAAAAAGAAATAAGAGAAGATTCGCAGAATCACCTAAAGGTGAAATGTGTTTAAATTAAATTATATGGTATACCCAGCATTGACTCTGACTCATGGTAGGGATTCATTAAGTGCTAAGATTCTATTGCCCCCCACCCTTTAAAGAAGAAGTATTACTAAAGTTTTATTTTGAAAATTGTTAAGATATCAACCAAAGCTTTTGTAGTCATATGTGGACTGTATGTAAATAAAATGTCAACACTTTTCTTAAAACTACATTTATTTCTTACCTAAAAATATGATTTTCAAAAAATGACTCATGGGTTTGCTTGAAAGTAAATGGGTATGTTCCAAAGCATATTTGCACATTAGAAGGGCCCAGTATCTATAAAGAGAGATTGCCTTTGATTAAGTTATTTAAAGGAGTATTGAAGACAGGAAATTAGTTCAATAAAGAGGGCTCATTTAGCTCCCTGGTGGCTCCTGCAATTAGAGACCCTACCGCAGAGGGGATGGAACCTCATCATCCTGAGACAGTGGCCTTTTTTTCAGAGGGAAGGCTGAGTGAGAAAAAATCCAGAGAGGAGAGGGGTAGATGGGCTGTTCAGGCATCTTTCATCATCTCCTTACCCCTAAGAAAATGCCCTCCCCACCCCAGTCAGTAGGTCTTCCTCTCTGCGGCCCTGGTGCCCAGGGACAGGGTGATCGCCTGCTATGTCTCTGTCTTTATCAAATGAGGACCCTGGAGAGCAACTTCTGTTTTGTAGTCATACGACAAGGGGACATCAGTTGGAGGTGTGCTCTTTTCCTCTTTTTCTGAGATGATAACGGCTTTTGTCCCAGGGGTACCACTGAAGCAGGACTCAGTGTCAGGAAAACCAAAGCAGCAGGCCCAGGGGAGAGGTGGGTTTTCGGTGGAACAGAGTCAGGACACCTGAGCCAAGGAAATTGATGAATTGTACAATAAACTCCTTTTAATCTGCTTTCTTCTGGCTTATTTCCCCTGGGGTGTGTGAATACACTGTAGATCTAAATTTTTTTTCCTTATTTGTTTTCCACATTGAGTAATATCATTTTTCTGAGTTCCCTATGAAGAGGGTATCCAGTGTGGATGCCTCTAAGTAAAATATTATGATCTGGGGTGTGAAGACTGTTCTTTGGATGACTTGTTTCTGAATCAGTGATTCAACAGCTCCAACTGTTTGCATCCCAACTCCGAGAAATGGGTGGTGATGAGGCCCATTGTACCAGTGAGAGAGTTCTGGGAATGCATCTGCTGTCTTCACAAATCCCAATAAAAATAGACTGCCAGCAACAGCTGATGGCATTCCTAGGCATGCTTGGGCCCAGGCCGCCTTCTGTCAACATTTTTATATCCTTTCAAAAGAATACAGTTTTTTTTTTAATCTTCCAAAATATTGTTTGTGGAAGAACATCAAGTGCCCCTGGACTCGCCTCTGATCTCCTTGTCTCAAGACGTAATGTTACAACCTAATTTCATAGATAAAAGTGCCTTTGAATTTTCTTTTTTTTCCCCAGTATTTTCTAATGGATCGTTATGGCCCCAGGGTTTATTGAATATGAAGTAATTATAGCAGAGTACCTAGTATATCTAGAGAGTTTCAGGACTATTGAAGCATTATGTGAGGGCAGTGGATGTTCGCTCATACTGTGAATCCATAGGGGTGGCGTTGTAGAGAAAAACAGACCCAAATGCATTAGGCATGAGTAATTAACAACTTGGTGTTTTGGAATATTCTGGAAGAGTGCCAAATTGGCCACACCTTGGACCTTTCCTGGGTTTACTAATATCAGTTGCTCCCAGAGAATACTTTTATCCTGTTCCTGAGGGATATACTAGTGTGCAAGCCTGTAAGAGGTCTAGACTTCCCATCCTCTGAGCAACAGAAGAGTTACAAAAGTCCATGGTAGTTGCTCAAGGGTCCTCCTCAGTAAAGTGTCTCTGTTTACCTGCAAGGGACATTAGAAGAAACCTTTTTAACCAAACTCTCCCAATGTATTCCCATTCTCAGTGATATGTGGAAGGTGAATCTCTGAGAAAGAAAGTGAACCTCTAACTTGAGAGCTATCCTGTTTTTTTCGGGGAAGTGTAGATGCTTGGGAAAGGAGATTGAGGAAGACAGCAGAGGAAGGGGATTATGTCCCTAAGAACTCTTCCGTAGAAGAAGCATGACCCATCCATCCAAAGAGCTGGCACATATGTCTGAAAAGGCCCTTGAGACATCAGTATTAGATCTTGATGCCCCGGGGAGGTAAAGACCAACTCCAGAAACTAACTGATTTAGGTATCCTCCTGAGCGGTCTCTTTGGATCCCACTATGGAAGTGAGAAGGGTTCTGAATCTGGAGGCCCGCCCCCCAGGGCAATGGAAATGGAAAGATTTGTCACAGTCTAGTTGATTCGAGGACCTCCCACTGGGTTCATTTTAAGCTTCCCAACCTAGCTCATTATTATTTTCTTTTCCTGTTTCCTGTTTTTCCTTCCAGATGACTGAGTACTCTTTAAGCTCAGAAAACATCTGAGTTATAATCTATGCATTTTCCTGCCTCAACCAAATATTTATTTTTATCAACAATTATTTACATATAAATGAATGCAAAAAGTAATTAATGTAAAAAGGAGGAGCAAGCTTGAAGGCAACTTTGTTAAATGGAGGTGTCAGAAGAGGATAACCTGAGAGTTTCCATGACAGTCTGACTGCAGCTTCCCTGAGTGCCTACTGGAGCCCCTCTCCAGGGCAGCCAGGGAGCACAGCCCAGAGTCATGAGGAAACAGGGCTGACCACATTTTAGGCATCTGGAATCAGATAGTCAGCAGAAGAAAGTGTCAAGGGGCGTCTGGGTGGCTCAGTTGTTAAGCCTGGGTCCCTGGGATCGAGCCCCGCGTCAAGCCCCGCATCGGGCTCCCTGCTCAACGGGAAGCCTGCTCTCCCTCTCCCACTCCCTCTGATTGTGTTCTTGCTCTCTCTATCTCTCTCTGTCAAATAAATAAATAAAATCTTTAAAAAAAAGAAGAAGGTAGGGTCAATATATTGGACATTGGACCTCCTGCACTGGTCCTCCGATTTTCTTTTTTCTCTCCAGTTTTCTGGGAGACTCTCAACTTTATATTCCACCTGATTTGTCTATTTCTCCCTTTATTCTGTCAATTTTTGCCTCAGTATTTTAAAATTCTGTTATTGGTGATATATATAATTATAATTTTTATGTCTTTTTTACCTTTTTATCACTGTGAAATGATTCTTTTTAGCTCTGTTAATACTCCTTGTCTTGAAGTCTATTTTGTATGATATTAACATAATCACACCAGTTTTCTTTTTTCTCCTATCCTTTTTAGAGTTTTTTTTAAATAATTTTTTTCTAGTTTTATTAAACTCAGAATGATTCTTATGCAGTATCTCTAAAGCCAGTACCTGTTAGTCCACCAGATTTTTAAAAAACCCATAAAGCTATTTTCCATTATCATTTCTTTTTTTTTTTTTTTTTTTTTTTACCGTATCATTATTTTTAATGTCCAGCATTTACAACATGAGGGCCAGAGCTTTCTCCCCAACTCAAGTTTATAAATTCTCAATTGGCTTGTGAGGCCAATAGGGATACTTCTTCTTGTCTAATCTGGTTTCTGGGAAGACTTCATTCAGGTCCTCAATGGTCATCTGATCAAATGGAATTATGTTCCTCATCTTCTCCAGCTCTTTTTCATATTCCTCAATCCTGGCCTTTGAGAGAGACAAAAACTCGGCACAACTTTTCACATCTTCTTTTTCTTCAGCATCCACCTGAACAGTATATTTATCTTCTGGCACAGGAACCTTCAGGGCATTAAACTTCTTCTCAAAGTCATCTACCAAACCAGCCTTTGCCACATTGGCCTTGTAGTAAGCCCAGTCGATAGCAGGTGGTTTCTCAGGGAGAGTAGCCAATCTGGAGGTAAGTGTCTCCTTCCAGGATTTCAGGGAGTTAGCAATGGCCTTCTGGTTTCGGGGTATGATCTCCCCAAAAGCTACCCAGTCAATGGTTTTTAGAGCAAGTTTTCGCGCAGCCATCTTGAGATCCTTCACCGACCCCGGCAGCCTAGAGTCCACAGCCCATTATTATTTCTTTTTTAAACAGCTTTATTGAGGCATAATTGACATTCAACTACATATATTTCTTATTTTAAAGAAGGATTTATTTATTTATTTATTTATTTATTTATTTATTTATTTATTTATTTATTTATTTTAGAGAGAGAGCATGTGTGCACACGAGTAGGGAGAGGAGCAGAGTGAGAGGGAAAGAGAGAATCCCAAGCAGACTCCCCACTGAGTGCGGAGCCTGACATGGGGCTGGATCTCATGACCCATGAGATCATGACCTGAGTCGAAATCATGAGTTGAACACTTAACCAACTGAGCCACCTAGGCACCCCTCAACTACACATATTTAAAATATACAACTTGGGGGCTCCTGGGTGGCTCAGTCGTTAAGTGTCTGCCTTTGGCTCAGGTCGTAATCCCATGATCCCTCAGGTCCTGGGATCGAGTCCCGCATCGGGCTCCCTGCTCCGCAGGAAGCCTGCTTCTCCCTCTCCCAGTCCCCCTGCTTGTGTTCCCTCTCTTGCTGTCTCTCTCTCTGTCAAATAAATAAATAAAATCTTTAAAAAAAAAGATTGTCTCAAAAAAATAAAACAATAAAATAAAATAAAATATACAACTTGATAAGTATAACATATGTATATACCAGGAAACCACCGCAATCACTTATCCATCCATTATCCACTTAATAAACTTATCCATCACCCTCAAAAATTTTCTTATAACCCTTTATAATCTACCCTCCCAACCACCCCATCTCCCATACCTCATCTCAGGTGACCAGTGATCTTTTTGTCACCACAGATTAGTTTATATTTTCTAGAATTTTATATAAATGGACTCATATAGTACATATGCTTTATTTGTCAGTCTGAATAACTTTTAGAGATCTTCAAGTTCATTGATTCTTTCTTCTGCAGTATTGAATTTGCTATTAATCCCATCTAACAAATTATTCATTTTAGATTTTGTATTTTTCAGTTTTAGAATTTCCATTTAGTTCTTTTGTATTTCTCCTGAAATATACCATTTTGTTACCCATTGTATTCATCTTTTTTATAGATTCTTTAACAAACTTATAGTGAATATTTTATATCCATATCTGCTAATTCTAACATCGGAATCATCCATTAGTCATTGTCTACTGACTTTTTTCTTTGGATGGGTTGCTCAGTCTGTTATTTATTTATTTATTTTTAAGTAGGCTCCACGCCCAGCCTGGAGCCCAATGTAGGGCTTAAACTCACAACTCTGAGATCAAGACCGGAGCTGAGATCAAGGGTCAGACACTTAACCCACTGAGTCACCCAGGTGCCTTTCAGTCTGTTAATTTTTTTTTAAAGATTTTATTTATTTATTTGACAGAGAGAGACACAGTGAGAGGGGGAACACAAGCAGGGGAAGTGGGAGAGGGAGAAGCAGGCTTCCCGCCGAGCAGGGAGCCCAATGCAGGGCTCGATCCCAGGACTCTGGGATCAGGACCTGAGCCGAAGGCAGATGCCCAATGACTGAGCCACCCAGGTGCCCCTCAGTCTGTTAATTTTTAATGAATACTGGTCAGTGTGGATGCTAAGTTGTAGAGACTCTGGATTCTGTTATTTTCCTTTGCAGAGTGTTGCATTTTGTCCTAGCAAGCAATTAATTTGGCAGGTCACCTTGATTCTTTGGAGGCTTATTTTAAAACTTTAAAAGGTCTGGTTTATTTCAGTTTTGTTCTTAGTCCCATGAGATTTCAATGGAAAGACCAAATTGTTTGCCCAGTCCCTCCAACTTGGTAGAACATAAACTCCAAAATCTGTCTTCCCAGCAGTAGACAGCTGCTGAGGTTGCTGCTCAGCCTTTTTTAGCCTTTCAGCTGATGTTTCCCACTGGACTCCTTGGAGTCCCACCTCATAAATACATAGTTCCAGAACCAGCCCGTGATTTGAGGGGAGTGTATAAGATTTGGCGGCTTCCCCTTCCCTGTCTTCTTCCTTTCCAGGATCTCCTCCTGTATTTCCAGCTATATTGGCAGCCTCAAACTCTGGACTCTCCCTGATTCCTTAGCCTAGTTAGATTCCAGTTTTCTGCTTGAGCCATATTCCTTTTGTACTGCATGGAAGTGTCCATAAAGGAAAAGCCAGTTAGGGGTGGATCTCATCGAATCTCACCTTTTTTTCAAGGATCATATCCCCTTCATTTTTTGCCTACTTTTTGGTTGCTCTCCAGAACCTTCAGGTTTTTTTTTTTAAATATTTTATCCAGAGTTTATTATTGTTATTGGCTGGAGGGTTAGCCCAAAATAAATTAGCCCACGATTATAGAATGTAGAACTCTTCAATCTTTCTATAGGCTCTCTGCCAACTCCCCTTGGTTCTCTCAATTTAAGAAAAAAAAATTTGTTTGTTTTTATTTATTTATTTACATAATTTCTACATCCAACATGGGCTTGTATTCATGACCCTGCAATCAAGAGTCATATGCTCCTCCGACTGAGCCAGCCAGGTGCCCCTCAATTTTTTTTTTCCACTTCCAAGTGAAACCAAATGATTTATTTGTGCTAAATGAGTGGAAATAATGTATTCAGAGTATACTTGTTTGTACGCCACACTTGCTTACGCTGGGCGACACAAGCGCTCATCCAGCTAGTGTGCTACTTCCATCTCACCTCTTGTCTCTTCTGCCAAGCAATAAAGTATCCTGTGGCTGTTATGCCAAGAGATTCCTATAATGTTCATTTCAAATAGTACTTTCTAATAGTATTTTACACCTTTAAAATATTTGTTCAAACTCTATTTTAATGGAAAGGGGAAAATAGCTGTTTCTATTACAATCATGTTGCCTTCTGCAGCAGAAATCAAAGAGTGTGTCTAATCAGCCATCAAAACCACCGGTGGGCAGGACAACATTTATCGACTCATGTTAGAGGGGCCGGTCTGGGTAGGTTAACACTAAAGATAAGGAAAGAATCCCATCTTAATATACAATAATTATCCATCGCACATGTATGTGGAAAAGGTACAGCCATGTGATCCATTACTTTAGCCTATCGTTTCACAAGATACATGGATGTTGACATATACTGAAAATAACCTATAAAAAGTGTATCTGTAGAAAGCTCTATCAAAGAGTATATTGTCTTGGGCAATGATGCATCTAACTTTCCATTCTACACCGAAAGCTAGATTTTCAAAGGTCTGAATTGTAGTGAATTATTGGTATGTTTGGTAAACACCATTATAATGGGGGGTGGGGGGAGGGGAGTAACAGCTCAGTAATTTTCTGCAAATTCATGAAAAAAAATGTAACAGATGACTTTTTCCATCAGTGTTTTACTTGAATCTACATGTACATCCATTCCCTGGCTGGAACATTTGCTATTCGATATTTGGTAATTCAGCAGCAGTGTACATTTTTGCTTGGCCCCAGAGCTTCATTTTCCTGGCTTTTAGGTTTGGAAAATAAAAAAGGATATCTTTTTTACATTTTTTTTCATGAATTTTTTTTTAAATAGCATATTGTTGGTGTTTCATGGATACTGTATCTTTTCTTACTCCTCTGAAGATAATGATAGTGTTTCCTGTTTTTTTAAGTTTTCTTCTCTATGAATAGTCTATTTCCTCCAATTTTAATTCTTCTCTTTGTTCTTTGTTTTGGTCTCTGACATTTATGTTGGAGGTTTTTCCCTGGTGACCTGTGGTTGTCTACTGTTTAAGAGTAGGAGACTAAAATCACACTGAAAGCTCTGTGCCCTGCTTGTGGGTAGAGGCTGTGGTGCACTTCATGGTATGGTGATCAGGCTGGGCTGTTTGTTGGGTGGCCCAAATGCCACTGTTTCCAGGTCTGCTCTCATAGACTGGTCACATTTCCCAGAGAAGATTCTTCCCATCTATCATAATCCATTCAGGCTGCTATAACAAAATGCTGCAGATGGATCACTATAAACAACAGAGATTTGGGCGCCTGGGTGGCTCAGATGGTTAAGCGTCTGCCTTCGGCTCAGGTCATGATCCCAGGGTCCTGGGATCGAGTCCCGCATCGGGCTCCCTGCTCCTTGGGAGCCTGCTTCTCCCTCTGCCCCTCTCTCTCTCTCTCTGTCTCTCATGAATAAATAAATAAAATCTTAAAAAAAAACAACCAGAGATTTATTTCTCACAGTTCTAGAGACTGGGAAGTCCAAGATCAGGGTGCTGGCATGGTTGGGTTCTGGTGAAAGCCCTCTTCCAGGTTTCAGACTGCTGACTTCTCTCTGGGTCCTCACATGGTGGAAGGGGCTAGGGAGCTCTGTGGGGTCTCTTTACACTCTCATGACCTACTCACTTCCCAAAGGTCTCCCCTCCCAATACCATCACATTGGGCATTAGGATTTCAAGATAGGAATTTTGTGGGGACACAAACACGAGACCATAGAACAGTCTCTTCCCCCAGAGTTTAAGGTTTAGCAGCATGCTTTCTGGGAGCTAAATGGGAAGAACACTGGAGGTCTCATCATCCATAAGGCATATGTTCACTTGATTCCTCAATTTTGGAGTGGCCAGCCCTGCCCTCAAATGGTGTCCCCTGCAACTGAGACCCTCTTTCGTGTCCTCTTCAGAGGACACACATTCAGACTTGTGGCAGGCAGGCAATTGCCTAAGAGTTTGGAGCCAGGAGGGCTTCTAAGGGTCTACCTGCTTCTCAAACAGCCTTCAACTAATCCCCAGGCTTCAGTCTCCCTTCCCCACTGCCAGAGGTTTCTGATGTTAATTCCTGAGCCATTTGAAGACCCTTTGGACAAATTGTGTTCTTGGCTTTCCTCACTGCCAGCCTCAGGTTTGGCTTTCTTGAGTGCATAGTCTGTTATCACTCACGTATCTGCTTTCCAGCCTCCAAAATTCTGATGGTGGTTTCTCCTCTGGGTTTCAGAAGGGAGGGAAATGAACTCAGAATCCAGCAGCTGGATTCAAGAAGGTGGTTTTTGTTGCATTGATTAGCTAGGGTGCAGAATCTCCAAGTCCATGGACATGAAGTACTTCTGAAGAGTGGAACCAAGAGGGAAATTTTTGTAAGAAAACAAGTGCTTATGAATCAGAATTAATATAGACAAAAGTAGCAAGTGTAGATTAATGCTTTTGAGAATTTATTTATAAGCAAAAAAGGGCTACATCGTCTAGTAAGGCGACCTGAGAAAGGGTGTACATCTCCTCCTGGGGTTCTCTGCTGTGCTGGGCCTCTTGCATCTGGACCCTGCATGTGCCACCTGTTTCTTGCTTCAAGGAAATGGAGTGGGGTTGAGGAAGCTCCTAGCAGGGGGCGGTGAAGTCATAGCCTTATAAGGGCAGATGGGATTCTACAGCCAGGAATGCAGAGAGGTGACATGTCTCAACTTAAAACCACAGCCAGCATGAAGTAGGCTGGTGTCAACCTGGATGCTAGTGGGTTGCTTTTGAAACGGAAGCAGGTAAGTTTGGCACAAATAAAAGGAAGCACAATTTACCGAAACAGAACAGAAACTTGGGAAACTATTATAAGTGGCTGTTCTTGCAGATGGCTTAATTCCCCAGGGGTTGGACAAAAACAGAGCATTCCTCCCCCCGCCCCCTGTAAAAAAAAAAAAAAAAAAGAGAGAGAGAGAGAGAGGGAGAGAGCCTTCTAAGAAATCCTGGAGGTTCTGACAGATACATAACCCTTCACTTAGACACTGACGAGGACAGTATGCTCTTACTGGGATGGATGGAGAATGGGGCAGCTTGGTGTAGCAGGGAAATCTTGACCTGAATTAAGAAGATCTGGGTTCAAATCCTCAACTTACTTGCTGTGTGACCTTGAGCAAGTTCCTAACCTTTCTGATGCTCACAAGGTTCTGGTAAAGTTGTTAAATAATGCAGTTACATAACCGACAGTAGGTTCAGTGAAGCAAAGGTTAGCCTGAGTCCGAAACTGAATTATCTCGGTTTTTATTTAACACGTATTTGCTGAGCCCTATCAGATACCAGGCTGTGTACATATGTCTCCCCTATTCTAGAAAGGCTCATGAAGTGAAGGCCCAGCTCTGTTCCATCCTGCAGACCTTCCTCAGGATGGCGGGAGGCTGTGAAGGTGAGCATCCCTATGTCCTCTCCCTTGGCTGGGGCTCTTGGTTCCATCTCAGCAGACAACCCCCACTTCCCTCTTAGCCACTTTCCTAATAACCAAGCGAAAGGTTTCACAACCTGGTGAGTAATACCAGATGGTAATGATACGCTCTGTAGGCCACTTCTGCTTTTCATTTATTTATTTCTCTTGAGAGTCTCTAGAGGACCAACTCTGAGAAGGAGAGTTAAAGGTTTTGGGCGGGGAGGGGGTGGGAATGAGGGCCACTATGACATGGTGGGTTTGAGATTCATTCCCCTCCTACAGGAAAAAGTGTTCCTAGCCTCTGAGTGCCCACATCACTGTGATTATTTATGGTTACCTCAGATCACATTGTGTCTCCTCCAGGCCAATTGTGCTCCCCATTCCTTAGTATCTGGTCAGAGACAGCCCGTGATATAGGTTTGATAAGCGTATCGGCACCTGCCTGGTATGCTGTATGTCTTGGCAGTAACCACCACACCTGCCCATCCAAAGCCCAGCTTTTAAGATACTTCAGTGTCATTCACGTATTTTCTTGGCCTCAATTAGACTTCCCTTTGGTCCAACCTTAAACTATCCTGCGTGAGCTTTTATTTGAATTAATGCCTGACCGCCTTTCCTTGACGTTTGTGATGTTGTGGGTGGGAGGGCTGGCTCTGTCCTTGATCTCACCTTGCCTCCTCTGTCAGAACTGCTTTAACATTGACCCCATCTCTCTCCTTCCCCAGAACTCACATGCTGCGTGTCGGACTGAGCTATCTCTATTTCATACTATAAGCCAAGACTCGCTACACTGTCCTGCTGATGTTCACAGTCGTGCCTGGGAAGGAGGCAGCCCCATTTCCAGCACATTTCAGTGGGAGACCTTCACATGTGCCCCCTGGAGACTCAGTGGGGCAGGGGAAGAAACTGTTAGGAGTGCACGGCGCCAAAGTCGCGTCTCCATGTGTGAATCAGTGTCACCTCGCTTTTCTCTCAGAGACCTCACTGTCCCACAGCGGGACCTGCCTGAAAATTGAGGGGACGAGGGAGCCCCTCAGCCTCCTCCTTCTCCAGCACTCCGCTCCCAGGCACTGCGGCTCTTTCAGCAGCAGAGCTGCTGGGAGCTCAGAGCTGCTGCTGCCCTGCATGTGTCCGCTCAGCCCTGTTGTTGGCGCCCTGATGGTCTGCAGGAGGGACATGGCAGCTTTCTGAATGGATTTTTCTCAAGGAAAGTGCCAGTGTATGCAGTTCATGATATTCCCCTATCCTTGCCATTACTGTCACTTGGCTTTTTCTCAATAGGCTTCATCTTTATTTTTTTCTAATGGGGAAGTTTTGCTCTCACCCCTGCATCCTATATTTGACTCCCCCTCCTCTACCCCTCCTAGATACAGAATTATGAGATTCTGACAAAAAATAAGAAAATCTTCTTCGGTAAGCCTGTGAACTCTTCATATCATCTGTATTTTATTGTTGGAGAGAAGCTGGTGTCCTACTTGGTTCTGCCTGGTCCCAGACAGCTCCAGCAAAAGCAGGTGTTAAAACGGAGCTGAGCGTGTGTATCACCGTGACTAGCCATTCGCGGACTGCCCTATTCCCTGACAGCCAAGCCAGCCGCCGAGCAACTGCGGCCAGGTTAGTCCTTCGACAAGTCACAAACCCCCCAGGTTTATTTTAAGCAGACAGAATCTGTTTGGCCTAGGAGGGTGAAATGAGAGAAGTGTGTTTGCAGGTGAGTGTGCATATATGACACCACGAGCCCCCCCCACCCTTCCAGCCCAGACATTTCTATGAACACACGTGCCTAGGCCCCGGGAGATGTGCCTATGACCCAGTTTTCACTGGCTTGGGCTCTTCCTGTCTGCGCTCAGCACCAGCCCTTGCTGGCCCCACGGGCTGGCCATTCTGCAGCTCTATGCACACAGCTGCAGGGGTAGGAATAACTTAGTGTCCCACAGCTCCCCAAGCAGATATGAGTCTGGCCACTCCCCTATCCTCCATTTGCAGGGACAGTCTGCAGGGCACAGGCTCACAGCACCGTGAAAGAAAACTGGAGTCTCTGGCCTTTGAGCTGTCCCTGGGGTCTGCAGCTGGATGGCCAAACAACCAGGTGGTTGCAGGACAGAATGACTACAATTGAGCTGACACTCCCCTGCCCCCCAAGCAGAGTGAGGTATCATTAAAATCACGATGACACCGGAGATGGCCAGATCCTCAGAGGCTGGGTTCAGCTCAGCAAAGAGAACGTGATGGATGATGGCTGACGGCAATGCCCAGAGCTCGAGCTGCCTTTTCTCTCTCCAGTTTGCAGCCAGCGAGGCTTCTCTTCTAAGGCATTGCTTCTCATCTTTGGCTTTTGCCAGGGTGACCTGGGGATGTTCTCACCAATGCCAATTCTTGGAGCTGTTCTGGGTCTTGGCTTGTGTTAGAGGTGCCCAGTGAGTGGGGCAGAGGTGACAGGCATTGCCCTCAGGGTTCCCCAGAGAATAGCCCCCTCTGAAAAGACCTAGGGAGACAAGGCAGCTGGCTCTCTGCATCACATGCCACATGGTGTGTTCTCTCTAAAGAAAGACACGAGAAAGCTGTCTCAGTGCCCTGCCCTGGACTTACTGTCACTCATGGACACAGGAGGCGCGATGGCTCCCTGGCCCTTTCACGCTCCTCTCCTGACCCATGTGAAATGTGACTGTTGATTGGAGAGCAGTCCACTTCTGTGACTCTGCTGCCAAGCTTCACTCTCTCTGCCTCTTGGGAGAGGCCCTCCTCATCCAGGCCCAGGAGATTCGGAGACTGAGGCCAAGCCCGGTCTGCAGGGAGAACAGGGAGTCTCCCACCCTAGTTGTAGTTCACATTTAGCTTTGGTAAAAGCGCAGCTCGTTTCGAGCCACATGTACCAAGAAAGCCGTTCCTTCACCTTGTAGTAAGAACTCCTGGTTCTGCAGCCTCATCCTCCTACAGAGAGGATGTTGACTAAGATCTTTATGTTCCCACTTCATCTCTGGAAAGTTCCCCAGCATTCTGATTAAACATTCAAGGGAATAGAGAAACGACACCAAGGAGCCTCTGACATTGGCCTTGGCCGTTCTGAGCAGTTGGTCCTGAGAGGGTTTCCCGGCCACCCCCTTCCTGGGGCCACAGTGTCTCCATTGTGTGTGTTGGGGGCATGTCACCACGGTGCAGCGAGCTTGTGGGGTAGACAGGCAGGTCTGTCTGCACGGCCCACGGCAGATGTGCCCGGTGGCACTGTGCTGAGCCTGGTCTGTGCTCCCTTGGATGAGGACATGGAAGCTCACAAGCCATCTTCCCATTCTGCGTCACCACCTGCCCACCCCCAGAGATGGTGCAAAAGAGGAGAGACTGGTTTTTAGCCCACCACTCACAACTCTACTTTGCCCACAGCCCGGTTTCTATCAGTCAGTATCCAACCAGGGACACAGAAGCCACTCCAAATATTTATTTATTTATTTATTTATTTGATTTATTTTATTTATTTATTTATTTTGCCACTCCAAATATTTAAAACAGGGGTTTTAATCCAGAGAATTACTGAACACAGAAACAAGAAGAGGACAAACTCAGAAGTGGGGAACAACAGCAGGAAATAGCCACCCCCCAGAGGCTGGTGGAGGCCACTTTACCAGAGCGTGGGGACTCGGGCCACTGGGAGGAACTGGGGACCACAGAAGGCCTATCTGGTGGGAGCTGGGGCCTCGAGGAGGCACGGTCACTGCTGGAAACAAACCCCCAGGCAGGTGTGGGGAGAAATAGCCTGGCTTCTCCTTTTCTCGTGCCCTGCAGGTTCTTCAGGTGCCTCTTGTTAGTTAAACCCAGCTGGAAGCCAGCTGACCTGGGGTCCTGGGACAAGCACGCTGCGGCGGTCAGCCCCCACCACTCAGAGCAGGGTGGGGGAGGTAGAGGAGCGGGTCTGAGGCAGGCAGGCTGCGATGTGCGTGGCCTCGGTCTGCCCTGTGTCATGTCCAGCCTGCTGTTTATGCCCCATGCTATCCTTAGACCCCGGTGAGAGTAGACGCAGGAGCTGACCCCGTGGGGGTTTTGAAGACTCACTCACGTAGAGAGGAAAATGTTTTTGGAAGGGAGGGGTAAAGCCTTTATTCTCCACGGTTGTCCTTGTTTTCCTTTGGGGGAATTCACCCGTTTAGCAACCCCACCTCACCATTCCCCTCAGGAAAGCCATGTCCCAGTTTTCTGCCCATCCTTCCCCTTCGTTCCTCTGCCCCCAATTTCTGACTTGCCCTGCCAGAGAACACTAGCCCAGACCATGCATCAGTGGTCATGAGTGTTTCCCCAGGATGATTCATTCAGAGCGTGATATTAGTGTGGACTGTCTGTCTGTAAGTAGATACCATCTACTAATCAATTTGTATTGTGTTTCCAATAAATTTCTGGAGATCATGTCTGGTTTGATGCTGTCCTTTGCTGGGATGGTGGCTCCGCTATAAGGCTCAGTGCGTGCTCGCCCCAGCCCCCAGCATCAGGTGCTCCTCGTCTTGGGTTCGCTCTCCCCCTGCATAGCTCACAGACCAGGCTGGAGAGGCTGACCTTCCCCAGCCACACTGAGACTCTCAGACCTATCCCCAGGGTCTGCACTTTCTTCTGCGGGGTCCCATCAGCCACATCCTGAGGACATGGAGGTTTCCTGAAGCTAGGTCACTCCAGGAGGGAGGTGGCCTTCCTTGGACCCTCGAGTCCCTTCGGCCCAGAGGTAGGAGGAGCAACCCTTCCCCATCAACCACTCTTGCACTGCTGTGCCCAGCGTTGGCCCCCGTGTGAGAGCAAGACTCCCTAGCAGGTGAAGCAGACCCAGGAGCTGCACGTCCCACAGATGGAAGTATGGCACCTTCTTCCCGGGCCTGTAAGTAGAAAAGAAATGTCGGAGTTTTCTTGAAGGGAGAGGGAGTCTGCTCCGAATGCCTGGCATTTTCCACTCTTTCCTGAGTGCCCTAAGTGTTGAAACCTGCTTGGTAGAAATGACTGTTGTGTATTTTACTGCTTTCCACCTGCTTGACTGCAGTGTAGACTCTGCCTCGGGTGCTGTGTTAGAGTCATTGTAGCTTCACTTGGGACCCTTCAGCCCCTGTTTGTGACCCTTGTTTCCTGGGATTTGTGAGAGATGTTTTTCAAAGAGAGGTGGGGGGGCGCCTGCGTGGCTCGCCTGGTTGAGCGTCTGATTCCTGATTTCTGCTCTGATCACGATCTCACAGTCCTGGGATTGAGCCCCACGTCCGGCTTTGTGCTGGGTGTGGAAGCTGCTTGAGATTCTCTCTCCCCCTCTCCCTCTGCTTCTCCCCCTCCCTGCTTATGTGTGCTCTTTCTCTCTCAAAAAATAAAAATAAAATAAAATAAAATAAAATAAAATAAAATAAAAATAAGAAGAGAGACACCGAGTTTCCTTCCAGAGTTTCACTAGAGAAGCAAGACACACACACACACACAAGGTTACCTACCAGAGACCAGGAGCGTTGTAAATAAGGTGGTGTCTGTTCTTGCAGGAATTCTGGGATAGAGGGCTCAGCAACGCAGGACTCATGGTCAGGGAAGGTTTTGTGGAAGTAGGGGGACCCCTCAAGATGGAACACAGCGGCCCTCACTGAGAATTTTTTTTCCATTTGTCTTAAGTGTGTTCACAATTGCTCACTGAAGCATTTTTATGATGATTGCCTTAAATTCCTTGTTAGACAGTTCTAATCTGTGGGACAGATTAGATGTGGGACATCGAAATGTTGACAATCTGTTGGTTGTCTTTTCTCACTGAACTCTAGATCTTATTTAAATACTGTGTTTTAGCAGGCCCTGTGGGGGAGCTGCTTTTGCTCGTCTACTGCTAGATGAGCTGCAGCTCTGGGACCCCCACTGTGCTTGCAGGGACATTGGGGAGGGAGAGAGGCTCCTCCTTACCGCTAGGTGTTTTGTTTTCTTTGTTTTTTTTTTTCTTTTTTATTGAGATATAATTGATATATACATTAATTTTAGGTGTACAACATAATCATAGATATATGTACGTATCACAAAATGATTACCACAATAAGTTTAGTTAATAGCCAACACCACACATGGTTACAAGTTTTTTCCATGTTTTTCTCCATGGGAACTTTTAAGACTTACACTCTTTGTAATTTTCCCAAATATACAATATAGTATTTAAGTATAGTCACCAAGCTATAAATAACATCCCGGGGACTTGTTTCTCCTGTGACTGGAAGTTTGTACCTTTTGACCAACTTCACCCTACCTCTCACCTCTGGCAACAACTAATCTGTTCTCTCTATGAATTTGGTTGGTTTTGGTTTTTTTGTTTGTTTATTTTGTTTTGTTTTTAGATTCCATATGTAAGTGAGATTGTACAGTGTTTGTCTTTGTCTGATTGATTTTGGTTAGCATAATGCCCTCAAGGTCCATCCATGTTCTCACAACTGAGTTTCCTTCTCTTTTATGGCTGAATAATATTCCTGTGTGTGTGTGTGTGTGTGTACACACCCCATGTTTTCTTTATCCATTCATCTCTCAGTGGACACTTAGGTTGTTTCCATGTCTTGGATATTGTAAATAATGCTGCAGAAAACGTGGGGGTGCAGACATTTTTTTTGAGAGTGATTTTGTTTCCTTTGAATAAATATCCAGAAGTGGAATTGCTGGATCATATGGTAGTTCTATTTTTATTTTTAATGGTTTTCATTTTCATTCATCTCTATTTTCTTATTTATCTTATGATTTCTTTGATCCATTGGTTGTTTAAAACTGTATTGTTTCATTTACACAGTTTTATGAATTTTCCTGTTTTGCTTTTGTAATTGATTTTTTTTTTTAAGATTTTATTTATTTATTTGAGAGAGAGAAAGAGAGAGTAAGCCTGTGTGAGAGGAGGAGCAGAGGGAGAGAGAGAAGCAGACTCTGTGCTGAGCGTGGAGCCCAACACAGGGCTCAATCCCAGGACCCTGAGATCATGACCTGAGCCAAAATCAAGAGTGGTCACTTAACCCGACTGAGTCACCCAGGCACTTTTGTTATTGATTTCTAACTTCATCCTGTTGTGGATGAAGATACTCTGTACAATATCTATCTTCTTAAATCTATTGAGACTTAATTTATGGCCTAACATATGATCTATCCTGGAAAATGTTCCATGTACACTTGAGAAGAATGTGTGTTCTGTCGTTGTTGGGTAGAGTGTTCGTACATGTAGGCTAGATCTAGTTGATTTATTGTGTTGTTTAAGTCCTCTGTTTCCTAACTTGTCTCTGTGTGGTTGTTCTAGCCGTTATTGAGAGTGGAGTATTGAAGTCTTTGCTATTGTAGAACTATCTATTTCTCCCTTCAATTCTGTCAGGTTTTGCTTTATATATTGCGATGGTCTATCATTAAGTGCATGAATGATTATAATTGTTACAACATCTTGTGGTACAGAACCTTTTATCAATATTTAATATCCTTCTTTGTAAACCTTTTTGATTTAAAGGCTATTCTGTCTGATACTAGTATAACCACCCCTGCTCTCTTTTGGTTACTATTTGCATGGAATATCTTTTTCCATCTCTTCACTTTAAACCTGTTTGTGTCTTTGGATCTCAAGTGAGTCTCTTGTAGATAGCATAGAGTTGGATCATATGTTTTTATCCATTCTGTCAATCTCTATCTTTTGATTGGTGAGTTTAATCCATTTACATTTAAAGTAATTACTGATAAGGGTGGGGACTTACTTCTGTCATTGTGCTATTTGTTTTCTATATGCACTATAGCTTTTTATGTTTCTCATTCCTGTATTACTGTCTTCTTTTGTGTTTAGTTGATTTTTTTGGTAGTGAAGAGTTTAATTTCTGTTTGTGTATATTCTATAGCTATTTTCTTTGTGGTTACCATGGGGATTATACTGAACATGCTAAAGTTATAACTGTAATTTGAATTTATACCAGCTTAACTTCAATAACATACAAAAAGTCTGTTCCTTTATAGCTCTGTCCCTACCCCTTTTAGTTATTGATGTCACAAAATTACATTTTTATATATTGTGTGCCCTGAAACATAAACTAATGATTCTTTTAAGTGCATTAGTCTCCTAAATCATGTAGAAAAAAGATTTGGAGTTAGAAACCAAAGTTACAGTAATATTAGCTTTTATACTAGTAATTGTTTTTCTTTCAATGTATTAGTCTCTTCAATCATGTAGAAAGCAAACAGAAGTACAGTTACAAGTGATTGTTACAATAATACTACCTTTAATAAGTACCCATGTATTTACCTTTATTGAGATCATTACTTCTACATGTGGTTTCGAGTTACTGTCCTTTTTTTTTTTAAGATTTTATTTATTTATTTATTTTAGAGAGAGAAAGAGTGCACACACAAGCAAGGGAGGAGCAGAGGGAGAGGGAGAAGCAGACTACGCTAAGCACAGAGCTGAGTTACTGTCCTTTGATTTTAACTTGTAGAACTCCCTTCATCATGTCTTGCCAGGCAGGTCACAAACTCCTTCTCAATTTTTGTTTAACTGGGAATATCTTACTTTCTCCCTCACTTTTGAAGGATAGTTGCCATATGCAAAGATCTTGATTGACAGGGTTTTCTTTTAGCACTTTGAATGTCCTGGTCCACTGCCTTCTGGCTTCCAAAGTTTTTGATGAGAAATCTGCTTATTTTCTTATTGAGGATCCCCTGTATGTGACAATGTGCTTCTCTGTTGTGGCTTTTAAGATGCTGTCTTTGTCCTTTGTCTTTTAAAAATTTGCTTCTAATATGTCTCAGTGTAGGTCTCTTTGAGTTTATCTTTTTTGGAGTTCATTGAGCTTTGCCTCATAAAGGACTAGCTGAATTGTTTTGTCCCCACTGATCAATGGCCAAAAAATGCTTTTTAACCAAATTTTGGTTAAGATTCTCTCCTTCCCACAGGCCCCTGGACTTTGGCCCCCCTCAGCCTGAGCCAGCACACAAACCCTCCTGAGAACAGGCTGGCCTCAGGGTAAAACTCCGATTTACTATCCTATCATGCCACTCTTTCATCCCACTTCCTCACACCCATTCTTTTCTATAAAAGAAAACTCTTTCTGCCCAACCCGTGTGACGCATGCCGGTCTTCGGGGTTCTTACAGTCGTCTCATATGCTGTCCCCCCCACCTTGCAATCATCCCTCCTCACTGGCGCCCTTGTAGTAATCCTTCAAAGAAAATCTCTCCTTACTAAATCGGGATTTGATCTTTTATTTGACACAAAGAATATGTCAATATCAAGGAAAGAGAGCCTGTAAATTTGGATTAGGTCATAAATGCCTGTGTATTAATAAAATCCCATGAATAAGTGCTGTGAACTCTAATCAAAAACCATTGGCCTCCAAGATGCTAGATTCAAAGAAGAAAAGTTGCAATCAAGTTAACATTATTAAAACAACAAATTATGATTGATAACACTTTCCTGTTTTTGTCTAATATTACACAAAGCAGCACCAGGACTCTGATAAATAGAAACATATTATGGACAGCTAGGGCACTGACAATTCTCTAGAACTTCCTATGCAGCATACAATTTCTGAAAATTTTATGTTAATAACATTTTACCCAAACAAAAGCATCTCTTGATTTAACCAACTTCCTGTGTTGCTCATTAATAGCAACATATCAGATAAACCTAATTATTTGTGGGGCACCTGGGTGGCTCAGTCATTAAAGCGTCTGCCTTCAGGTCAGGTCATGGTCCCAGGGTCCTGGGATCGAGCCCCGCATCGGGCTCCCTGCTCAGCAGGAGGCCTGCTTCTCCCTCTCCCACTCCCCCTGCTTGTGTTCCCTCTCTCGCTGTGTCTCTCTCTGTCAAATAAATAAATAAAATCTTAAAAAAAAAACCCTAATTATTTGTAATACCTCTCTTTTTACAAAGTTAAACAACTGTAACTGTACTTCTGTTTGCTTTCTACATGATTGAAGAGACTAATACATTGAAAGAAAAACAAATCCTAAGTGATTTTCTAGAGATCCTCTGGGAAATCTCAAAGATGGTTTTAGGTGTGAAAGATACTCTTTAGGATTTTATTTTTTTATTAAGATTTTATTTATAAAAGAAATGACATGTATCCATTATTATGGGGTATCACACAGAGTATTTTCACTGACCTACAAATCTTCTGTGCTCTGCCTATTTGTTCCTCCACTCTCCACCTCCCGGCACCCCTCCCCCACCATCCTTCTCCCCAGACAACCACTGATCTTTTTACTGTATCCATAGTTTGGCCTTTTCTAGAGTGTCATTTAGTTGGAATCATACAGTATGTAGCCTTTTCAGATTGGTGATTCTTTCACTTAGCAATATGCATTTAAGAGACGATCTGATTTGGGGAAGACAAAATATCAAAAGCTTCTGTCAGTTTTGAGCACTTAAGGTAGAATCACGATTATTGAAAAACAGTACTTGGCTACCACATTTCTTTTTAAGTTTATTTATGTTTTTAGTAAACTCTACACCCAATGTGGGGCTCAAACTCATGACCCTGAGATCAAGAGTCACATGCTTCTCTGATTGAGCCAGCCCCTTGGCTACCACATTTAACTAAAATGATGGTAAAAAGATTGTTAAAGTTAACATAAAAGGAAACATGATTGTAAAGAACTTTAGCTCTTTCAAAAGTGAAAGGACTTTATTCACTTAAATAATGGACATGATAAAGTCAACCTAAAGCATAAGAAATTATTCTGATAAGACACAGAATCTTGGGACGCCTGGGTGGCTCAGTTGGTTAAGCGACTGCCTTCGGCTCAGGTCATGATCCTGGAGTCCTGGGATTGAGTCCCGCATCGGGCTCCCTGCTCGGCGGGGAGTCTGTTTCTCCCTCTGACCCTCTTCCCTCTCGTGCTCTCTCTCATTCTCTCTCTCAAATAAATAAATAAAATCTTTAAAAAAAAAAGACAGAATCTTTGCCCTCTAAGCAGATAACTCAGAAGGTAAAGAAAAACCTTTAACCAAACCCTTATTAAGAGAAGACTGATAATCCAGGAAAATTTTGTCATTTTAACAAAGAAAGCCAGATTCTAGTTTGGCATCAGTATAATATTTGACACTAAAACTTTTTTTGAAAATCATGTAAATAAACCCATCAATCCTTAGCTAACTTTGACCACTCAAATAAAATTCCGTTCTGCAAAAGTACGACTTTCTATATCCACACACATCCATTATAACTTTTCACGGTGGCAAAAATGGTCATGTTTATTAATAGACCCGTAAATATATATATAGCCTTCAGTACCATATAAAGAGCTAAAAATTATGCTTGAAATAATGTTTCAGTATTTTATTTTACTAAAAAGGGATTTAGGAATTAAATGAATATCAGTTATTGAACCCAATTTAGAATCAGTCCAAGATTTTAGGTTACCTAAAGGTATTGGACACTATCTTCTAGGTGACACACTACAAAATATAATTACTCTTAAAATTTAAGTTTATCAGAATAACGATTCAATTTGATTAAACACAAATTTTTCATATTCTTAAACATTAAATAGAAGTGGTGCTAGCTAATTTGATCAGTAAATCTGTAGGAGTTTAGGAAGAACATACCCAAATAGAATAAAATGTAAATTTATACTTAACACTGATAACTCATAGAAGACATAGCTATTTTTGTTAAAACAGTATTCAATTAGTCTCATACAAAAAACTTATATAAATTGTGTGGTATTGAATTCTTAAAACATTTGAGTTAGTGTGTAACTAACTTTCCACATTGAAAGTATTAGAGGTTCAATTTCCTTAATGTGGGGGAATTTTAGGAATGTTCCATTTATATAAGCTGCCATCTCTAAGATAAATAAATCTCAATCAGAATAGAGGTCCTGGAAGAGATTTATAATCTAACTAATTTGATCTGAAGGTAAGAAAATACTACATACCCAGACACAAACATATAAACAGGGCTTAGAGTTTCAATTCTAAAATTTCAGCTATAGGTCAAGAATACACAGAGAAAAAACTCAGTTTTTGAACATTCCCTATCAATGAGCTATTGTCTTCTCATTTACGAGAAGTATGAATTCTTAACTGACCTGAGTTCAAAATACATAAACGAAAGAGTAGCAAACTAGATGCTCCATTGTCTTTCACCAACAAGGACAAGAACTCTATAAACCATTATATCATTTTTCATCACCTTCCCTCATCCCTCCTGCAGGTCAGTGGAAGCCTGCTCTCCTAGGGAGGACCCATCTCCTATCTATCTCCTTCCCTCACTCCATCCTTCCCTCTTTCCCTCAGTAGCCCCCTCCATCCCTTTCCCCCACCTCTCTCTCCCCCACCTCTCTCTCCCCCTCCATCCCCTTCCCCCACCTCTCTCTCCCCCTCCATCCCCTTCCCCCACCTCTCTCTCCCCCTCCCTCCCCTTCCCCCACCTCTCTCTCCCCCACCTCTCTCTCCCCCTCCATCCCCTTCCCCCACCTCTCTCTCCCCCACCTCTCTCTCCCCCTCCCTCCCCTTCCCCCACCTCTCTCTCCCCCACCTCTCTCTCCCCCTCCATCCCCTTCCCCCACCTCTCTCTCCCCCTCCCTCCCTCTCTCTCATTCTCTCTCTGACTTAGAATCCAAATTCCACTGTGTCTGGTTTGGCTTTCCTTTGCTTTCTACACAAGCACAGGTTTGTTTGTTTGTTTGTTTGTTTTTAAAGATTTATTTATTTTAGAGAGAGTGCCGGGGGGGGGGGGGGCGGGCAGAGAGAGAGTCCTAAGCAGACTCCACACTGAGTGCGGAGTCTGATGTGGGGCTGATCCCAGGACCCTGAGATCACAACCTGAGCTGAAACTAAGAGTGAGATGTTTAACCAACTGCACCACTCAGGCACCCCCAAGCACAGGTTTGACAGGACCCAAGAGTGGGGCAAAGAAGCTTGCAAAGAGGGGTGCCTGGGTGGCTCAGTCGTTAAGCGTCTGCCTTTAGCTCAGGCCGTGATCCCGCGGTCCTGGGATTGAGCCCTGCATCAGGCTCCCTGCTCAGCAGGAGGCCTGCGTCTCCCTCTCCCGCTCCCCCTGCTTGTGTTCCCTTTCTCACTGTCTCTCTCTCAAATAAATAAATAAATAGATAAATAAAATCTTAAAAAAGTAATAGTAATGATGTGATATAAATATATATACTTTTTTTCCTATTCTGCTACATAGTCTTCCTATTCATAATTTCCATGCCACAGATGCAGGCAGTCTTCTTGCCAGAGGCATGACTGTCATTTATGAGCACTTTTTCTATTGCCAAACATTCCCCAATCATCTTCTATAATAAATTCCTAGAAATAAGACCACTAGTCAAATGGTACAAATATTTTTATGACTCTTGATATACCCGGGAAGCCTGTGATAGTTACAGTCACCAGCAATATATATAACACCCGTTGGTTTTTTAAAATCACATCTCACTATATATATATATATTTTTTTTTTTTTAATAAATGTTGGTTGTTATTAACTTTTTTTTTAAGATTTTTATTTATTTGAGAGAGAGCACAAGCATGAGCAGGGGGAGGAGGAGGAGGAGGAGGAGGAGGAGCAGGAAACTCCCTGCTGAGTCCCCGGACCCCAGGATCACGACCTGAGCCGAAGGCAGATGCTTAACCGACTGAGCCACCCAGATGCCCCCTCACTATATATTTTTAATTTTAAAAAGATGAAAAAGTGTTTCCTCATTTCATTTTTTCCCACATACCTCAATTCCCAAATTAGAAAATTCCTATCAAATCACATGTCCCAGGTTCTGGTTTGGGAAATACGGGGATGGGGTGAGAAGGGACGCGGGGGGTGGGTCATGTTTCCTCTGCCGTCATAGCTATGCATGCGCACATGCACCTTACACACGTGTGTGCACATTCGTGCACCCGGCGACAGTTTCTTCCTAGGTTCTGTCTGAGTCTGCTCGGGCTCCTTGAACAAAACACCACAAACTAGGTGCCTTGTAAACAACAAAAATTAATTTCTCACAGTCCTGGAGGCTGAGGAATCCAAGATCAGGGTGCCAGCAATTCAGTGTTTGGTGAGTCTGCCTCCCGGGCGGGCTTTCTGCTGTTTCCTCACATGGCGGAAGGGGCAAGGGAGCTTTCTAGGCCTCTTGTATAAGGGCATTAATGCCTTTCACAAGGGCCTGCACACATGACCTCCTCACCTCCCAAAGATCCCATCTCTTAACACCATCGCTCGGGACATTAGGTTTTCAACAGATGAATTTTTCAACATTCAGACCATAGCAGTTCCCTCGTGGATCTCCTCGAGGGGTGATAAGGGAACAGAAGGCAGACAGAAGAGGGCAAATCCTGCCAACAAATGGAAACTGGAGGAACGGAGAAGGCTTCGGTGTGGCCAGGTCAGCCTCAAAGTCTCTCTCTGGCTACTGCTTTTATTCCATTATCCTTGACTCAAAGTCCCCGCTTCGCCCCCCCCCCCCCCCCCCCCCCAGTTTCAAAAGCTTTAAACTTTGGTCCAGAAACAGAGGTTGATTCTGGCTCTGGTTGAACAGAAGTTGATTCTGGAAATGAGGCTTTAGAGAGAAAAGTCCCAGCAGTGGGTGAAGCCCAACAAAACTTCCTCTTTTCTCCAAGGCGGGGAGTGAGTCTGGCTAAATTCCAAGGTGTGGCGCTGCCTGGGGCTGCTGGAGGTCTGGCTGCGGACACACAGACCCAGGTCAGGAACTTCCTTGGAGCAGAAAGACAGGAGCTGGAATTTTCAAGGAGGGAGATGTTGAGACTCACTGTTATTGTAGATCCCCAGTGGAGGGGGTGGAGGGGAGGAAGTCCCTTTTTGTTGCTAGTAAGTGTGTCTCTAATGGTTGGAGTGTGTATTACAAGCCTAGAGGTAAATGGGATGGTTAGAGTGGGCAAAATGCTGTGGTAATTGAATCATTTTATGGGTGGATCCCTTATGAGATGAAATGTTAAGAGTGATGGATAGATATCCTCATAAGGTTCCTATTAAGGGTGACTTTGGAACTGGGTGTGGCACCATGTGGGTTAGGTTGAGTAGCAACTTCAAAAAGCAGTTATGGGTTGGCCTCCCTCTGTTTTTCCAAAAACTTTAATAAAATCTTGCTACTGTTCCTGCCTAGTCTCGTGTGTGTGTGTGTGTGTGTGTGTGTGTGTGTGTGTGTGTGTGTGTGTGTGTGTGTGTGTGTGTGTGTGTGTGTGTGTGTGTGTGTGTGTGTGTGTGTGTGTGTGTGTGTGTGTGTGTGTAGCAGGGATGAGAAGGGGTTTGGCCCATATTTCTTCAGGGATGGTTTCTATCCCTTCTCCAAAGCCAGGTAAAGAATTGGCTGAGGTCATTTGGGAAGAGCTGCTCCTCTCCAGGGCCACGAGCATTTTGGGCTGATGAGGTGAGGAATAGTTCTCTAGAAATCACCTGAGGATGGTTCCTGAGCAAGTCCTTTGGGAACCACTCAGAGGCTGCTGAGGAACACTCTGAAGGAGGGGTGTTTCTGATAATAATTGGGGTAAAAAAATAGGGTGAGTCTGGGACACTTGTCCTATGGGCTAGGTAGAACCAGGGATTGGTGGTGAGGAGGAAACACTGACAGGCCTCAGGGAACCTACAGGGTGGGGGGAAGGTGAAGACTCTAACAGGTCCAGCACTGGCAAGATGGCAGAAGTACTGGGTGCTGTGGGGGCACACAGGATGGGCACCAGAGCCAGTAAGGCTCTGGAAGGAAAACTCCTGGGTGAGGCTCCAGTGGGAGCAGTAGAGAGAATTTTTTCAGGTTGATGTTTTCTGTGCTTCCAGAGCTAAGGGAGGGTCATACGTGCTGGGAGCTGAGGTAGTACCTCATGGCTTAGCCCGGACAGAGGCTGGGAGGAGCAGGGAGCCAGGAGACTGGGGGAAGGGCCTTCCAAACGAAGACATTTGGGGTTTATCTTGAGGGCAGAGGAGGGCCATGGGCCAAGTTTACGCAAGGGGTGAGCTGACCAGAGTTGGAGTTTGGAATGATTCTTTTCATGGATCATCTACTGATTTCCTCCATACCCAAGGCCACAGGCCCCACCTCCAAAGCATTGCAGTTACTCCACAAATGACACTAGAATTCTTCTACTCTACTCTACTCTTGGAGTTCATCATCAATGATCTCTCGCCTCACAGCCCATGGGGAAAGACCTCTTTTTTTGGAAGGGTGAGGTGGGGTGGGGTAGAGCAACCTATCTGGATTTTTCCCAAGAAGCTGCCTCCCTGTTACTACTCAGGCATTCAACTCAGTAGCTCCTGGGCAAGTGATGTCCAACCCAGGCTTCTAGGTTTGGGCTCCCTGGCCCAAGCCCTTCTGCCCCACAACCGTTGCTCATGTGCAGAGAACCTGCGGCTGAGATGTGGCACTAATGAGCCCATAATCATGCATATATACGTAGAGGGAGAGACAAGATTGGCAACTCTGTGGCAGGTGAGCGTCTTCTTTCTAGGTTCTTGGCAGACATTACTAATCAGTCGCATCACTTTCACACTGAGTCAACCCAAAGCTGCAGGCATCCAGGAACAATGAGAGTTGGTGCCCGAGGTGAAGCTGATTGACCGTTCTTGACCCAGACTCAGACAGGACCCAAAGGTCAGGGTGGCTCTGCGTCAGAAGCCAGGTAAGAGAGCGGCAGTCACACACAAGCCGGAAGTTCAAAAGCCCTGAGGTAGAGGGCAGGGCGGGGGGCTGGTCAGGCTAGCCAAGCAGAACTGCAGAGAAGGAGGTGATGATTCATGTGCATCCAGAACTTTACAGAGCACTTTCACTAAATGCCCACAACTCTTGAGGTAGAAATTACTCACTTCCATATTACAGATGAGGCAAAGGAGGCCCAGGGACGTGTATTCACCTGACGTCGCCGGTGCTGCTGCTCTCTGGTCTACCTGGAGGACACACTTCCTCTGAACTCATAGTTCAGAACCCAGGTAAGCCCAGGACACAAGATCAGCTTCTCCTCAAAATTTATCCTTGAGCTGAGGCCTACCAGGAGGACTAGCAGCTGAGGCTGAGCCAGATGGTGCTGGGGAGCCCCCGCGTGATGAGGAAGGGGGCCAGGAGCATTTGCTAGTTCTGGGGGGACGTGAACACTCTCACTCCGGCCTAGTTCAAGCTACCAGAGAGGCATCATTGAATTTGGAGTTGGGAAGAGAGGAGCCCAGAGGAAGCTGCTCCAGCACCCCGATGGCAGTGCCCCAGAGAGGGGGCCGTGTGGCTGTCCTCATGTGTGGTTGTTCAGCTCTCCCTGGGGTCTGTGAGTCCCACAGGCTCTTTCCAGCCTGGGTGGGAGTTTCTTGCTGTTGCTTGCAAGTATAAAGGGCCTAAGAACCCTCATTGAACCTGTGGGGGCATCAGTCTCAGGGCTTGTGTTCTGGCTTCCAGCTCCTCGATCTTTCCTCCCCACCCTGCTGCTCCCTCAAGGGGTGGGAGGGATGACAAAGCTGAGCAGGAACCCTGGAGAGGGCTGGAAGCGTCCTGCAGGGAGGGGTGGGGGTGGGGCTGGTGGTTCAGCCACCCTTCTAAGACCCCTGCCCAGAGCCCCTTCTCCCTGTTCCCTTCAGCGGCCCCTTCCCTCCTTGGGGGGACGGGCGGCGGCTCATAACCAGGCTGGGCAGCGGCTGACACTTGCCGTGCACTTTCCAAGAGTAGCCAGGGGCCCTGAGATGCTGGGAAGGTCCTCTCGGAACCAGGAGTGTGTTCAAGGTGGGGCGGTCACTGGCCTTTCATCAGTCCATAGACCCTATCTGCCTCTCATTCTGGGTCACAGAGCAGAACCTGGAAGTGACTGTACTCATTTCACAAATGCACAGATGTGGCCCAGGGAGAGGCAAAGGCTTTGGATAGCTCAGGAGGTGGGCAGGATGGGGTCCCACGCCCTGTCCAGCCCGCCATGGCCTGTCCCTGCTGGCCTGTGCACCAGGGGACGTGCACAGCAGACATGGCAACAACCTGACTCTGCCCTGCCGTCTCATCTGGAAGCCCGGCTGAGTTTCCCAGCAGCAACCTTCTTGGAGTCACTGACTTAGGAAACTCATCTTGGGATGACAAAGAACGAGAGCTGCCGCCTAGTGGCCACGCAGCAGCAGGACTTTGGCTTGAATGGTGGGAACAGTGAGCCTGGGATGGACAGCTGGCCTGGCTGGGGCTGGGTCCCTTGGGGTTGAGGACAAGCGGGCCTGGGGGAACTGTAGTGAATGAGCAGGTATACCCTGTCCACCAGGCAGCGGCCACTACCGAGCTCTAGGAAATGGTCTCATGCGGGCAGAAATTCTAGTTTTTTTAAAGAGAAGCCCGATATCCAAAATTTGATGTGAAATCTCTTGATTTTTAAACGCTGGCAACTAGTTACAAAAACATTTATTTAAATTACAGGGGTCAAATAAACTAAACACATCTTCAGGCCACTATCTGCAGGCAGCCCCTGGTCTTCAGCTGAAATGGAAATCTCTTCCCTGGGGGGTTCCCCTGCCAGCCGGGGCCGTGCCCACCCTGAGATGCTCCCCTGCCGCCGCCTCCAGGGTGGGACACTTCACACTGCCCTGAGGGTGCTGAGCGAGCCCCTGCTTCCAGACCCTATGGCTCCCCACTGTGAAGGTCATGCCAGGAGACCCTGATAAGGTCCTTGCTGCAGCCCCTCCTCCCTATCCTCAGTTCTCCATCCAAAGACCCAGAGGTGGGCCTTGCCCCAAACCACTGCTGTGCTCTTGTGCTGATTTCAAAGATTCCCCCCTCCCAACCCCCGTGCATGTTCCCACCAACTCACCCAGCAACACAATAGTTTTAGCCGCCCCATCATCCTCCCTCTGAAGCCATTAGGATCTATGGTCCATTGGTCCCACCCGTCCCGGGTCCCTCACTCGTCCCCCCAACTTCCACTCGGGCCCCCACATCATGGCAGCTCCCACTCCCGCAGGACCCAGCGCCTCCCACTCCAACCCCCAGCTCTGCAGCCAGGGGCCCCAGGTGGCAGGGAGACCACAGACGCTCCTGCCACTAGCCTCTTTGCATTGGAATTGGGACTTTCCAGAAGCCCCATGGCCCTGCCCTGTGCAACCTTGCCCACTCTCCTGGAGATCTCTAGTTGCCCTTCTCCCTCCTCAGACCTCCCACCCCCAGTGCCCCAGTGCCCAGAGCTCCCTGGGAGAATGACAGCACGCACTAGAAGTGTCCATGCCCGCCCCCACTCCAGACCTGCGCTCAGGCATGCTGCCTGTGTCTCTGTGGATGGGCTCCCCGCCACCCCCATCCCCCAGCACCGAGTCCCCCCCAGAAACCACAGGCCTCTTGTGAGCACCAGAGACCAGGACCCTCCTCTGCTCCAGCTCACTCTGGGACCCAGAAGGCTCCACACATCCAGCCTCAGCACCTGTCGAACCCCATCTCTCCCCCAGCTCCCCCTGCTCCAACCCTGTAGGACTTCTAGTTCCTCAGACACACGTGCCCACTCCCACCCAAGGCCTTTGTCATCCCCGGTCCCTCTGCTCTCCCCGCAGGAGCTGCATGGCTCTCTCTGTCACCTTCTCTAGCCATTGCTCAGATGCCACCTTCTACTGAGACCTCCTGGCCACTCTGTTTAAACTCTGCACCCCGGACATGCATGGTAGTGACGGCAGCCCAACACTGTGAATGCTGTCAATGCTGCTGAACTGTACCCTTAAAAATGGTTCAAATGGTAAATATTATGCTAAGTTATATTTTACCACAAAAACAAACTGTATATTCCACTCCCAGCCCTGTTTTTTTCCCTAGTGCTGCACTCCTCTGTATTTCAGTCATTCTACTCCCCCCGTCGAATGTCAGCAACATGAAGGCAGGGGCGTGGATGTTTTGTCCACTGAGGGGTCCATCCCAACACGTAAAACAGTGCCTGGCACCTGCTAGGAATAGACGCTCAGTGTCTGTCAAATGCCTGACACATGGCATTCTACTTGAACTGTCACCAGGCAAAGGGGTGGGGATTGTAGGGATGTCCCTTCCAGAGTCGCCCTAGTTACCGACGCCCTCATTCCGATCTTGGTACACGTGCTGCCAAAGCCCGCCCTCACCGCCACCCTCAACAGCTTGAATGCCACGGCCCTGCAATCTGGTTTATGCCCCAAACGTAGGTTCTGGCCAGTCCCCAGGGCAGAGTCAGGACCCAGCAGGAAGGCAAAGGGGTGAGTGTGAAAAGCAAGACGACCTGAAGTGCACCTGTCCATTTAGATGGAAGCAGGTGCACGGTGCCCTTGCAAGGAGTCGGGCACTCCCTGCAGCCGCGGCTGAAGCTAACTGAGCTCTCAGAGCTGTTTCCTCATTTGTAAATCAGGATGGTCCCTTCCCGGCGAGTGAGGAAAATGACGTAAAGCGACACATGGGAAACGCAGGGCACAGAAGTGTTCCAAGAAGCATACCCACATTAAGTTCTAGGGATTTATTGACACCCCACCAAAGGTGGCGGCCTCCTGCCCAAGGACCAGCTTTGGCCAGGGCCGCCTCTCAAGGAAAGGTGTAGTCCCTGGAGTAGCCTCCAGAGGGCACCACCATCACAGCTCTGACCCTTCGGTACCCAAGTTATGCCGCCAGGCGCGCACCTCCCACCTCTGTGCCAGAGCGAGGCCGCTGTGGCTTTGCAGATGGAAGGGACCCCAGCGATCCTGCCCCATCTCAGGCGGGACCCTGCACACAAGTAGCCCTCCCCTCCCCCTTCCCCAGGGGGATCTGACCCCATAGCCTGTGGCCCTGCACCCAGGGCGCTTGCAGGGAGGGTGGCAGAATTCAGCCCTCCCACTCCAATTGTCTGCCACTCCAGAAGCCTGCAGAGATGGGCAGCATGCGAGTGTGTGTGGAAACCGGGGGCTTGAGACTGGGGGTCAGGTAGCTACTCGGGCTGGAATCTGGCATTGCCCAGGAGGGAGTTGGGGAATTGGGAGACCCTCTGCAGAGCCAAGAACGGTGACTGCCACCCTCTGGCTACCCCATCACTGGCCCCAGCCTGTGCCCCATCTGAGCTCCCGCTCCACAGGCAGCTTCCAGAATCGGAGGCTGGAGGCAAGAGGCGGCTCGATGGAATGCCTTTAGCCTGGGTAGCCCACCCCCTGGTGCTAGATATGTTGTGTGTGCCCTGGTCCGGGTTCTGTCCTACTCAGTGGTGCCATTGGGCAAACAGAGCCCATCCCTGGCTCAGCCTACTCACCCGTTAACTGTGTAGGGCGGGGGTGGGGGCTGTCTTCACATAGATTGCCCCTCCCATGGCTTGAGCTCCGGAGTGTCCTAGGAGGCAGGGCAAGTTCCAGCTGGGGAGGTCAAAGGCCACTGCTGACCAATCTGAGGCTGGCAGTTGGGGGCCTGGCCCCACACCTACTACCCCTGCATCATCAGACTGCCTCAGGCTGTGGCACCTAGCAGGGAGAACAGGCAGCCTGGGGAGGGGAGGGAAGCCTCGGAAAGGGGCCCTCCCTTCCTCCTACTGAGACAGATGGCCCCCCTGCTCCCCAAACAGAGCCTTTAGGAAGGAGGGTGTTAGGCTGCAGGGTTTGAGCCCCCAGAGCAACCGTGGCTGAGAACGCAGGTGCCCAGGCCAAGATCCTGGCTGCTTCACTCCCCTTTGCCTCTTGGCGCCTCCCCCCGCTGGGAACCTCCTGGTCCATCTCTGTGCAGCACGCAAGGGGGAGTGGGATGGGGGCTTTGGGAGGAATCAGCAGCAAGCCCTGTGAGTCCATCACCAAGACAGACCAAGTGAGGTTCCCTGCTCACCCCCTCTGCCCCCAGGGGGGCTGCTAACAGCTGCAGGCTCATCCTACAGTTCACCAGGGACCTGTGGCTTTGCTCTGGATACTGGAGTCACACCCAAGAGCCTAACTCTGCTGTCACTTCCTTGCTGGGGGAACAAGGGCAAGTCGCCAGCCCTCTCTGAATGTCAGACCCCCACCTGTATAATGAGGAAGGTAACAGGCAGCTGTGCTGAGACTCTCCTATGAAAGTGGGTAGAAGGCACAGGACAAAGGTCACCACCCGCTGAAGTATGAACAGGAGGCTGAGTTCTGCTTTGGGTCCCTCTCTTCGGTGGGGGTATTTCAGATCTGAGTGGATGCTCGTAGGTCTCTCTCTCTTTGGCTCCCCCAGCCATGAGCACGCCCCAGCCTCCCCTACCCCTGGGAAGGTCCGCACCATGCACACCTCAGGGCCAGGTGGATTCACGTTCGTCTTTTATTGGATTTTCCATGGGCAGCCTGGATACCTCAAGCTGCTACCCAGCGCTTCAGCCCTTCAGCATGTTCCTGGCTTCCACTCTGGGGACCTAGCTGGGGGCTGCCAGCCAAGCACTGTCTTCTCCCAAGGCCCCACAACAACTGAGGCCCCGGGCTTAGGCTGCTTCCTTGAGACAAACCTGGTTTTCCCACGGCCTCCCTCTTTGTGCCAGGCTGCCCAGACAGGGGCACGTTCCTGCATTGCGCACAGCCAAGCTCTCCTGGGGACCAGGCTCCAGCCCAGACCCCGGGCAGTGCCTCCCCAGCGCAGGCCATTTCAGACCCTGCACAGCACAGCACAGCACTGCGGGCTCGGACCTAAAGCTTGGTGTTGAGGTGGAAGAAGTGGGGTGCTGCGTAGGTTGTGGCAGGTGGCACGTGCCATGCAGACGAGGCTGGGCAAAGTCTGTGGCGAAGGGTGCTGTCGAAGGATGCCGGGGGGAAGTGCATCAGACCCGTGGCCATGGGGGAGGGCGCTGTTGTGGCCAGGAAGTGGGCCGGCAAGGCAGGGATGACCAGGGGGCTGAAGGGGAGCGTGGCCTGGCCCTTTAAGTGGTCCGGGGTGCCAGCAAAGTTCAGCGGGCAATGCAGCATGGTTCCCCTATAGGCCTCGGGGAGGGCAGGCCCCAGCGCCGGGCCCAGCAGGCAGGACACGGCCAAGCCAGACCCCATGGATTTGGCCCCACACTCCTTGGTGTCCACCTCCTTAAGAAAGGGAGACACGGCCCGCAGTTTTTTGCCACCATGGGCCAAGCCCTCTTCTTCCAGGCTGCGCTTCTTGCTCAGGCCTGGGCTGCTAGAGAAGGTAGTGAGGGGAGCAGGGCTCTCGGCAGGGACCTTGGCCATGGGGGACACCCAGCAGGCTTTGGGCTTGGGGTAGGGGCTGCCCCTTCTAGAGCTGCCTTTATGGAATGCAGACAGGCGGTTGGCGTCCCCGCCCCACACCAGCTGGGGCTCCTTCACCGCCAGGCCCTCCTCTTTGCCAGGAGGCCCCAAGAGCACCCCATCTTTAAAACTGGGCAAGAAGTCCCGGGGGTGCTGGCTGACAGGCTTCAGCACCTCAGTGGGGTACGCATGGAAACAGCCAGTGAAGATGGGGGCCGGCAGGCGGGGACCCGCTTGAGCCTCCTCCCTGAGGCTGCCACCTGGGGCCTGTAATCCCTCCTGAGGGGTCAGCCGGTGCCTGGAGTTCTCCGCTGGCTTTCCCGGGCTCTGCGGACTTTCTGGGACGAGAACAGCCGGGGATGCCTGGGGGTCCCCATGGGGGCTGCCTGCCCCATGGCGACAGCCCTCCTCCTGGCACTGCAAGGCCTCTGCCTTGCTCACCTGGGCCAGGAGCTTCTTTTTGGCCAGTGGAGACATGATGCCGTGGGCTCCTTTGCAGTAGAAGGTGGCCAGGAGCCGCTTGTAGGCCTCAGGACAGCCTCCAGCACCCACGAAGGGCAGAGAGGGCCCCAGGGCCGGGCCTGGCTGTTCCGGGCCCTCCCGGGGGGGCTCCTGGCTGGGAAGCCGCGCCAGGTCAGGGGCAGCGTCTGTTTTCGTCTTTCCAGGCACCATCTAGAAGGAGAAAAGGCCGTGCCTCAGGGCTGGCTGTGAGCCGTGTGCCCTGACTGGGGGCGGGGGGGGGGGGGGGGCACGGGACACGACCCCCGTGGCAGCAGTGGTGCAGAGGCATACCCAGGAGCCTCTGTGAGAAGGTCCCCAAAGGCATCCTGGCCTCTGAACAGACACAGCCTGGCATCAGGACACGGGGCCTGGTGACCGAGGTGCAGACTGGAGTTCAGACCCGACGTGGCCCCTCATTTGAACTTGCACAACCATTGCCCCGGAGGCCCCCCTGCCCCCACCCCGGATCTGCCCTCAGAGCAGGTTCTGGGTATCCCTGGGCAGGGAGCTCTGCAGCCATGGCCCGGGCGGGGAGAGGGAGGCCCAGCGTCCGCTGGTGGCCCCAGGCGGGCTCAGGGTTTACCTGGTCCAACCGCTTCTCCTCCTTGGCCTTCTTCGGCTTCTCAGGGGCCCCGTCATCCCCCCGGGGCTCCTTGGCCATCTTGTACTGCTTCCTGGGCTTGGAGGGGGGCAGCGGCTTGTCGTCCTCCCCCTTCAGATGCCGCACATACGGGAGCACCAGCCTGAGGAGGAGGCCAGCGTGTCTACCAGGAGGCCGGCCTGGCAGGCACGCACCACACCTCCCCGCCGTCTGGGCCCACCTGGCCTCCCCGCCCCGGGGACACCCCTGCCGGCCGCCGTGCAGAGCTCTGGCCTGGGATGAGCACAGCGCACACCGCTCAGGCAGCTCCTGGTGTGTGCCCACCGCACCCCGCTCCCGGCCCCACTCGGGGCCAAAGGCCAAGGTGTCCTGGAGCCGGGGTCTCCGCCCAGCCGTACCTCTCGTAGTGGCGGCGTGTGCACGTGGCTGCGCTCGTGCTGCCCGGGCTGCCCCCTAGCTCGTCGTACACGTTCTTCCAGAGGCGGCGGCCCGTCACCTGCAAGGGCACCGCGTGAGGGCACGACCGGTGTGCACTCCCCTGGTGGGGGGGCGTCCTGGCAGCTCCAGGCCCCCACTTGGCAGGGATGGGGGCAAGGACTGCAGTTTTGCAACTGCTTCTCCAGCAGCGGTGGGGGGGGGGCGGGGGGCTGCCCTGGCCGCTAGCCAGGTCTCCCTCCCAGGGGCCGCCGCCTGACTGCCCGCGCAGCAGCTTTCCCGGCACGGGGGGCACGGGGGGGGGGGGCACAGGGAAGACAGGAGAACTTGCTTTGAGCAGCAAAGTACCAGCGGGCAAGGCAGGCCTTCTCCCCCACAGCATGCAGGAGAGCTGCGGAAGCGGCAGGATTTGGGACCCTGTCTCTTCCTTCCTGTCTGGCTGTGAGGACAGCTCTGTCCCCAGACAAGGCTCTTCCTCCCCGGGTCCCCACAGGACACAGTGGGGATGGGCTGTGGGATGCTACATGCTGAGGACTCAGAGGTACCCTCCTTACCATCTCATAGGCCCCCAGCTTCTCCACTGCTTTGTAGATTTTCCACAGGTTAACTGGAGAAGAGAGAGGGCAGGGCCCCTGTCAGTCTCTGTGGGAGGAAGGGGCAGCCAGCAGCCCATTCCCGTGGACCTGTCAGGCAGGCACGGAACCAGCACATGCCCAGACAGGGCCACCGCAATGAATGGCTGGGCCAGGCCCTGAGCACTGGGGGCCCGGTGGCCGGTGAGGAGAGAAATCCGGCCCCACCCACTGCAGCCCTGCACCTGGGGGGGGGGGGGGGCGTCATTTCTGTGTGCAACCCCTGTGGGCTGGCATCGCCCAGGGCTGCCCAGAGTGGAGGTGCCTGCCCGACACCCTGCCTGGATGGTATCCCCTGCCGGGCTCCCCCTCCCTGCCTGCCCCAGGGACGCACTCTGCTTGAAGCCAAGATGGGGCACCCTCTCGATGGGCGTGTGTCGCTCCTTCATGAACTTGTAGAGGCTGACCAGGAAGGCCTGTTCCTCCTCCCGCTCCTGGTCCTCCTCCCGCTCCCCGCCTGCCTCGGGGGAGTCCTGGGGAAAGAACAGGAGGCGTTGGGATGAGCCCCCAGTTGGTGGGTGGCTGGGGACAGGCGGAATGGCTGGCTGCTGGGGCAGGAGGAGGGGTGTGGCCCCCAACCCCAGGCTCCCATAGGAAGGAGCAGGCCCCCGGCGCCCAGCTTACAGCTCTGGGCTGGAGTGCCTGTTTGTGGCATCAGAAAGGTGCAGCTGTCAGCTGTTAGTGCCCAGAACCCATGGTCAGGGTCCGCAGGGGCCCGGCTCCAGAGACGGCCATAGGAGCAGCCCCGCAGCTTCTCCGGGCTCTCTGCAGGCACAGACCGCCTCTCTACCTTGCTCTAGATTTGTTGTATCTGCATCTCAGCTCCTCTACCAGACTGTGAGTTCCTGGTGGCAGGCTCAGACTGTGGTCAAAGCCTGGTGTTTTCTGGCACTGCGGGGTCGTGTGTCCACAGAGCCTTTGCTGTGGTGGGCTGCCTCTCTGAGCTGCCAGTCTGCATGCTGCATCCAGGGTGGCGAAGCCCCATCCCGGGTTCCTGACACCCCACTGTCAGATGCGCAGGACTTTCGGTTTCTGCTTCCAGAGGGGCATTTTCTGCCAAGGCATTTGGTTGGTGGCTCAGGGCAGAGGGGTATGGTTGGGCTGGGACCGAGGGCTTGGAGAACAGACAGCTCCCAGGTCCTGGATGGGGAGGGCCCAAACACCGGAAGGACGTAAGTCATCGGGGCCGGGAACGATACAGAGAGCCGTGTCTTCCCAAAATATTCAAGTACCACTGCAGTGTTTCTGACCCCTGATAACAAATGGCACACGAACTCATGAGTCACCTAAGAAACCGTAACCTATGGGGGGACCCCGGCAGTTGGTCTGGTGCAGACCTCAGAAGGAAGGCACTCTCACGGCCGCTCTTCCTGTGAATCCACTCTTCCACGCAAGCTGTTAAGAACTGTTACCATGGGGCGCCTGGGTGGCTCAGTCGGTTAAGCGACTGCCTTCGGCTCAGGTCATGATCCTGGAGTCCCGGGATCGAGTCCCGCATCGGGCTCCCTGCTCAGCGGGGAGCCTGCTTCTCCCTCTGACCTTCCCCCCCTCATGTGCTCTCTCTCTCTCATTCTCTCTCTCAAATAAATAAATAAAATCTTTAAAAAAAAAAAAAAAAAAAGAACTGTTACCATCTGCAACTACTCTTCTACGTGGATCAGGATTCTTACTCCAGACTGTGCCACCAAAGCAAATGGCCAAAAGGGTTGGATGTTGAGGCCAACGCTCCACAACGTCACCCATGGCTCCCTCTCAGACTACACTCACCAAAATGGCCTCAGTGGTCTCGCTCAGTGACTTTGATATTCACGCTGTGAACTTGGAGGGATGCATGGATGTACGTGTGGTTTATCCTAAAAGAGTGCTTTTATCTGTTTTATTTATCAGGGATCCAGGCAAATCGTTTGCTAAAAGGGTTCTGCTAGGAAAACTAGGTCTGAAACCCCTGCCAGGGGTAATGGGCAGGTCCTCCTGTCGGAGGCTCCCAGCTCCCACACCTCCTGATGCAGGCCCGAAACCGCAGGGCTGGGCCCCTCTCCTGGCTCTGCAGGCTGGAGGGCAGGGAACACGCCCTCCTGAGAGCTTGGGGAGTCCCCAAGTTCACCTGGGAGGCTGTGCATGGCGGGGGGGGAGGCAGGGAGGAGGCTCCCCAGGGGTCGCCCAACTCACCTCCAGATGGACAGGGCTCTGGCTTCTGCTCTGCTCAGCATCGGGTTGGGGGGACACAGATGGGTCCAGGGGATCACCCTCCTCTGACTGTTTCCTTTTCGCTTTGACAGGAGGTGCTGCAAGGAGAGGAGCAACGGGGAGGGAGATAGAGGAGGGAGAGAGAGAAAGAGCACGTGAGATGCAGGCCTGAAGAACAGGCAGTGAGGAGAGGTCCTCCAGGAGAGGTGAAGGGTCCTCCCGTCCCCCATCAGAACCTGCCAGGTGGGAAGCGACTTCTTCCTTCCGCCCCCTGGTCCCTGACTGCACGCAGGCTGGCCCTCCACACGCACCTACGGGCTCCCGCTAGTGGCCCACTCTGCCCTCCCTCCTCTCTGCGGGGCTCACCCCCAACCGGGCCCCATGCTTGCTGCTGTTCCTTCCTCTGTTCCAGTCAGCTCCCCACGTTGAGGGAGGGAGGGAAACCCTAAACCACCCTGGGGTCAAGTCAGAGGAGGGTGAAGGGTGGGGCTGTGGTGCTCAGGGAAATCCTGTCTCCGAAACCTGCCCCACACTCAGGCAGAACGTTTTCATAGCACCTCAGCCGAACTGGGAAAGCGGCTGAGGTTCCGTGTTTGTGAGTCCAGAGGCACCAGGGCGGGTGCTTGGATCCTCCAGGAATCATCGAGAAGACTGGAAGCTCCTGGTTATGAAACATCAGACCTTTCCAGGGGTGCCTGCAGAGCTCTAACTGCCCCTAAAGAGGCCACTTACTCCTCCCACCTGCAAGGATCTGGTAACCCTTCAGGTCTCACCTGACAAGCCACTTCCTCTGGGCGGCCCTTCTCAGCCCCCAGCCGAGCACAGCAGTCCTGCCCACCGCACCGGTTCAGTGAGGCCTCCCAGCACCCCGCACAGTGGTTGCCAGGTTTCAGGGAGAGGGACCGTGTCTCCCAACAACCTGCACGGGGCAGGGCTGGGTTTTACTAAGGGCAGCCATGAGCTGATGGCTGCAGAAACCTGCAAAAACCCCCGGAATGGGGAACAGGCATGCTGACAGGCGGGCAGGGCACCTGAGCTCCGGAGCCCATGTCGTCAGATCACCCTTCCTTTCCTTCTAACCTGCCTTTCCTTTTTGTTAGCCTAGTGTGAATGGTCCCATTCTCCTGGTTTGCTCCAGCTCAGGAAATCCTTCCTGCTGGCACCTGTGAGAGTCCCCTCCTGTCCTAGAGAGAAAAAACATCTCCGTAACAGCCATAAACCCAGACCAGCGTGACGCCCCGAGGCCAGAACCTCTGGCCACTGGCTGGCGTGCCCTTCAGTAGCTGCTCACCCAAGGGCTTGTGACGCCTGGATCCTGCCGGGTGGGGCCCTGGCTCTTCCACGTATGCTCTCTTATTTAGTCCCAGGAGGGAGCTCATGTTAAAAGAGGCGGAAACTGAAGCCAGAGAGGCTTCCTAGGAGACCCGGGCTCAAAACAAGGTCTGTCTGACCACCAGGCCAAATGGCCGGGCCTGGCCACCACTGTGGCTGCCATTGTTACCACCAGGATTTGCGGAGCCTTGATGGAGAGTCCAAATAAGCCTGGAGGAGAAACCCATGCGAAAGCTTGTCAAAAAGAAAGACACTCGGGCCTTCCTCTCAGGCTGGCTTCTGACCAATCAAGACACGGTCAATATCCAGAAATAACTAAGTGTTAACAACTGAACCCGCCCACCCCACCCAGCAGGCTGATGCCTTTCTTCCTGAGTTCTCGTGTGACTCTGTGCCTCAGTCTTCCCTTCCGCGAAATGGGAGAAAGACCCTTGAGTCCTTTGCTCACTGCCCCCGAATTGGTGAAGTCTCCCGGGTCGCTGGCGCACCTGCTTCCCCCAGCTCTTCTCCTTTCCCCCCCGCCCCCTCCCCCTGTTTTCACACCCTCTCTGCCTTCTTTCCCCCTGGCCCAGCTTCAAAGAACTGGCTCCATCCTGAGTCCTCCATGGGGTGTTACAGCAGCTTCTCACTGGAGCCTGCCTGCAAACTTGCTACGTGCCCCTGGCAAGTTGCACCCTTGGCCTCCAAAGAATAAGGTGGTAGGACCAGGGCCCATTAGAATCACCAGGGAGCATTTCAAGGACACTGATGACTGTGTCCCCCACCCCCCGCCCCAGTTTGATTTAAGGTTCTGCAAGGGGCATCAGAGTTTAAAGCTCCCCAGCGGATCTCAAAGGGCAGCCAGTTTGAGAGCCACTGGACCTGAGGACCTCTATCCCTTCTGCCTGGTTCCAGAGTCGGTGAGCTCTGCCTGGGCCACACTGAGGGAAACCTGCTGGAGTCGGGTACTCAGATTACCTGGAAAGGAGGTCACCAATCTGAGCTGTTTAACCCCAGACAGGAAAAAGATTCAGGCTCTTGCCTAGAGCCACAAAGGGAAACGTCTCTTTATCTCTGTGTCCAGCTGAGTCCCCAAATGAACTCAGCCTCCCTCCTCTCCCAACCAAGCTAGCTAGCATGCTCTCTGCCCTGGCAGGGCCTCCTGGCCCCCCCGCTTCCACAGCCTTAGCTGAGGGAGAGCCCCCCCTTTCTCCAGGAAGCCCTCTGTCCCTGGTTCCCCTAAACCCTCCCTTCCCCAGTCATTTGTAGACCAGGGTTCCAGATAATCTTCATTTGGAAAAGGGTTCTGCTAGGAAAACTAAGTCTGAGACGCCTGCCACAAGCAACAGAAGGGCCCCCCTGCCTGCCAGGCTCCCAACTCTCCCACCTTCCAGTGCAGCCAACACAGGGCTGGGCTGCTCTCCTGGCTCTGCAGGGGAGGGAAGCGGCTTAGGGACCAGCGATCCCAGGCTCCCAGCCACATCTAGCCTGCAAGAGGCAGGAGAGTCCCACTTGCTCCGGAGTGAATGCTGCTGCCAGGAGCCACAGAGTTCCTTTCCTGCTCTTGCCCACAAAGCCTCCCATGCCCTACTGTAATGGGGAGGTGGATCCATTTTGCTTTTTCCATCCAAGAAGCAATAATGACAATAATGGTGATGATTATTTCATTGTTTACTTTGAACACATCTGGAATCTATAAGGTGTGAGATAGGGATCTAATCATATTTCCCCCCAATGGTGAGGTGGTCCCAATATAGACTGAGTGATTCCCTTCCCCCAATGATTTGAAATGCTACTCTCCCCATAATCTAAAGGCTGATAAGGAACATATTTGAAACTGTTTCTGGACTTTTCTGTTCTGTTTCATTCACCGTGGCAGGCTGGCACTGGTGCACACTGTTTTAATTGTAAAACAGCTTACTATCCAGAGGACAAGTCCCCCATCATTAGTCTTTTTAAATCATTTTTTTCTGAACTTCAGGATAATTTTATCACATTCCCTTAAAAAAAGAAAACAAACCACTGGGGTTTTGGTTGAATTGCATTTAAATTTAGCAATTACTTTGAAGAAAAGTAACACCTTTCTGATATGGCATCTTCCTTTTTCAGGACTGCACGTCTCCACAGATTCAGATCTCCCCTTGCTGTCCTCAGACGTTCCTTCTTAAAGGCCCTGTGTGTTTCCTGTTGAGCTTATTCCTCAGGTTTTGTGCAGCTAGATAATAGTGTGAGAAAGCTTTGGTAACCTACAGTAGGACTTGGTCCACAGCCCCTGAGGTTTCCTCCTGCCACTGTTAGGGAGAGGGCAGGGGGCTGCTGGTTGGGCCAGGATATGAGCCCCTGGACCCTGGTGACCCAGTGCCTCACCAGGCAGTGAGGAGGGGCAGCAGAGTGCTGGGCAGGGAGACTGCCCAAGGCCCTTCTGGCATTGGGAACCTGATTTCTGTTTAACTCCATGGCTTGTGTTGAAGTCAAGCTTAACACCCAGGTCCGAAAACCACAGCAGTGAAGAGGTTGGTTTAAGTAACTAACTCCAAAAGAGGCTACTCCCCGAAAGGCTTCTTGTTCTCAAGCCATTCCCTACTTCCCTCTCCGTACTATACACTCCACCACCTCCAATCAGTGCTCCTGGTGAGCCTTGGACTAGGCATTTTTGGACACTGCTTCACAGAATCTAGCCACCCAATGGATACTCTCTCCCCCTTTTTACAGATACAACATATAAGGATCCCAGCTTCCTAGTGGCAAAGCTGGGATTCAGAACCAGTGCAATCGGACTATCCCAAGGCTCTGACCCCTGAGATCTAGGGTTTTTAATGGAAGCAGGGAGTCACCAAGCTCCTTATCTCAAGCCCCTTCCCGGCTCTCCTGCCCCGCTCCTATCTGATTTCAGCTTCTCAGCAGAGGCAGACCCACTGGGGCAAGAAGGGGCTCTGTCTCCAAAGAGGTGCATCTTTCACCAAGTCAGCCACTGCTTTGGTACTGCTTGTTTCCCCATCCACAGGTGGGTGCGCTGGACCCCCATGCGCCTGATGTTCTAAGAACAAAGTGAGAAACAAGGCTTCCCAAACAAACCACAGCCAAGTGTGTGTGTGTGCACACACCCCCCACGGGGAGATCTGAGGTCTGCTTGTCCTGCTCACTCCCCTCTGTGTCTCACTGTCCAGAGCACTGTGGGGGCAGGGAACAGGTGCTCCATGAACAGCCACAGGGGTGCAGTATGAGCTACTTGCTCTCAGATGCTCCCGGTACAGAGACGGGCTTGGGCTGTGACTAGTTCAAGGCCACAGAGCCAGTCAGAGACCTAGTGCCAGACTGCACCCTCCTCGCTCTCTCCCTCCCTCCCTCCCTTTCCTGCTCCCTCCCTCCCCCCTCCTCTCTCGGCCGACCCGCCCCATTTACCCTTGGTGTGATGGGAAGAAGCAACACTTCCTTTCATGAAAAGTCACCCACTGGGAGCACTGCGTCAATTACGACAATAATGGTAACGGCAGTCCCAATAACAACCAGCAGAAACGGCCCCACCTCGCCCGAGGTTGTTGGCTTAAGTTTCTCTTAGTTTGAGCCGGAGCTGAAACAAAGACAGCCTTTGAGGCGGCCCGTCCTCTCTCTGTGGCCCAGGAGCCAGCTGCCTGGCGGAGGAGGCTCGGCGTGGAGCTCTCTCCAGTGGGCAGTTTGGGGAGGGAGGAGCTGCAAGGGGCTGTGCTCCAGCCAGCACTGAGGACAGCCGAGCAGGACATAGGACCCCTGAAGGCACAGGGTCCAGCTTCTGCCCCAGCCTTGCCTCAGTGTCCCAGCCAGGGCAAGGGGGACACAGGGTTTGAGGCAGCAGGGGCCAAGATGACAGTCTTGAGAGGAATATAGAAAGGGAGGGGGCATGGGGTCTCCAAATGTAAGACTACCATCTCCTAATTCCACTGGGATGCCTGTCCCCCTTTTGCCAGCTCTGGTATGTCCTAAAAGACCCTATTCCAGACTAGGCTCCCCACTGTCCTGTCTCTCCAAGTCTGGGAGGTATTAGTAACAGTAACAGTTCACCTATGGATGGTTTCCTATGTCCCCATGAACTATATTCCGTGTTCCCAATCCACCGTGGCTTGTCCAAGACATGGCCCAAGAGTAGAGACACAGCCAGGGAGGGAGGGTGCTGCCTAACTCCTGCCCGGGGCACTCCACCGCCTACTGCTTTTCCCCCCCGCCCACCCCCACACCCGGAGACCCCCGGGGCCCACCAGGGAGTGTGGGCAGTACCTGGCCAGTTTACCACCAGGTAACAGGAAAGCAAGAGGGAGGGGAGAGGTGTTGGAGGCCTGCCTCTCTCACTGCCAGACCTCACTCTGAGCCTCAGTTTCTCTGAATGGATATCAGAGAAAGAGGGCCTGATCCTCTGAGGTCCTTCCTACCTCTGCCACTCCGAGTTCTAGCCCCAGGCAGGTGCCCAAGGTTCTGGGTCTGGAACTCCACTCTCTGGGGCCAGACTCTGTAGCCACCAATCTCCCACCCCTCCTTTGCCGCCGCGGGCATGTAGGCGTAGAGACGCTGACACCCCCAACAGTGGTCCTCCGGAGGGCGCGGGAAGCACCTGTTGGCCTCCCCTTGGCCCCGCAGACTCCTCCCGGCCGGCAAACCACCCCGCAAACAAAGGGCCGCTGGGCCCGGCCAGCGCAGTGCCTGCCCCCGGACCCGCACCCTGAGCCCTCGCGGTCCGGCGCTTGGAAAGCCCCGCCACCCTCCCACCCACGTCGGCGGGGCTGGGGGACCTGAATCCCGCCTGAGGGCACCCCCCACCACCCCGGGACACTCTGCGGAGGGACCGAGATGCGGCCACTCCGCCCGCAGCTCCGGCCGGCCGAGCGCGAAGCCAAACATCTCTCCTCGCACACTCGCAACCTGAGCTTCAACTCTCAATCCCCATCACTCCAGGGGCCGCCACCCTGTCCCATCTGGAGACCCGAGGAAAGAGAAGAAAGAAGACGACAGCAAAGAGGGAATCTACTTCTTTCCCGCCAGGGGCAGAAGAGGATGGACAGGAGACAAGAATAAGAGAGAACGGAGAGGAAAAGAAAAAAGGGAAGAGAAAAGAGAAAGAGAAAGGGTAGGGGGCGGGAAGCCGGTAACCGCCGAAGGATCAGAACACCCCTCCGCTGAAAGAGGAACAGTTGATTCTTCAAAGTGCGTTGAGCAAGTTCTTCAAAACCCGCGCAGAGTCACTTTCAGGAAACGGCGGCCGCAGTGGAAAGCGCCCCGCGCGCGCCCAGGGACCCCGGTGCCTCTTCTCGGCGGCGCCGGCGAGTTCTGAGAACCGCGGGGATGTGACGGGGCGGGGCGGGGGGGCAAATGGGGGCGGGGAGGCAGAGAAACTGCTGCGGACAGCCTGTCACAACAAATTAGCTGAGACCAGCTCGAGATTGAAACCACAGCAGGAAGTGGGATGACAGAACCGTACAGGACTTGGTAAATTTCAGCCAAAAGACGACGAAAAGAGTTTCGAGATAAACGTCCGGGAAGCCCCTGGCCGCCAAAACTTTTTGTCTCTCCTTTTTTTCGAAGAGTGTGCGCCGACACCCAGCCTCACCCCTCCCGCGCAGGGCGAAGGGCGCTGGCGCCCCAGGCCGGGCTAGGTCGCCGGCGCCTTCGCCCTGGAGTCCATCCCCGGCCCCGCTCCGCCCCTCCTAGCGGCCCCGACGGCCACGAGGGCCCCGAGGGGATCTGGCAGGGCAACCTTGCCCCCTCTGCGGGGCCCCCAGCCCCATCCCGGGACAGGCCACGGAGCCGCTTACCCATGGCCCGGAGAGGTCCCTCGGCGCCCGCCCGAGGCCCTCCGCACGTCCGGCTCACCGACCCCGCGCTCTCCGCGCAACTGGCCCGCGGCGCCGCAAGCCTGCCGCCTCCCCGCCGTCCCGCCCCGCCCCGCCCCGCCCCGCCCGGGCACCGCCCCCGCCCCGCTCTGGGCTCCGGTTGGTGGGCCCAATTCTTCCGCGCGGAGGCGGAGGCCGCCCCCTGAGCCCGGAGGCCGCCCCCTGAGCCCGGGGGCCTCTGGGAGTTGTAGTGCGCTTTCCGTCTCCCCGGGCTCTGAGACCCAGGTACCTGAAGTAGGCTCTTCGCCTAGAGGGGCTGAGGCAGGACGCCCAGGAATCACTGCTGCCTGTGCCTCAAGACTAGTTCGAAAACTAGTCTTGGAAAATTCCTCCTTGCTCGTCAGTAGGGCGCTGGGGCAGAGTGGGGTGAGCAAAGTGCTTCTGACTTTGTCTTGAACTGGGTCATGGGTATTTTCCAACTCCCACCCAGACCAACACAGAAGTAGAGGTGGTTGGTGTTAGCTAAACAAGGCCCCCAGCCCAAACTAGCAAGTAAGTTCTTTGGTCAAAGTTCTGTGGGGTCCCAAAAACCCTTGGGGCAGGAAGCCTGCCCACTGTGGCCAATGTCCATAAATGTCGCAAGGACAGAGACTGGCAGCTACAAAGCATTCCAACGAGGGGGCATGACCCCTGCTTGGGGAGCTGAGGGTGAGGTTAGGGTGGGATGGGCACCAGAGGAGCTGCTGAGCTGGCTGCATCAGCTTCCACCAAAGGGAGGAGTTAGTTAGCCAGGTGCGCAGCACAGAAGAGGAAACAGGCTCGCCTTTGAGAGCCCAAGGTCTCACAGCATCATTCACAACGGCCAAAAGGTAGGAACAACCATGGACATGGACAGATGAATGGATAAACTGTGGTATGTCCATATAATGGGAGTATCACTCAGCCTCGAAAAGGAAGGAAATTCTGACATGTGCTACATGGATGAACCTCGAAGACACTATGCTCAGTGAAATAAGCCAGACACAAAAGGACAAATGCTGTTATATTCCACTTATATGAGGTACTTAGAGTCCAATTCATAGAGACAAATAGTAGAATGATGGTTGCCCAGGGCTGGGGGAGGGAGGAATGGGGAGTTGTTTAATAAGTACAGAGTTTCAGTTTTGCAAGATGAAAAAGCACCAATGGATGGTGGCCTGAATGTACTTAATGCCACTGAAATGTACACTTAAAAATGGTTACAATGGTAAATTTTATGTTACGTATATTTTACCACAATTTGAAAAAAAAAGAGGCTAAGTTCTCAACATTTGACTAGCTAGGACTTGAACCCTGTTCCTAACGCATAGTAGGCCCTCACAATATTTTTTGTTGATTAGTTCTATTATAACAACTCTAGGTATTTCCCGTCATCATTGTCCCCATTTTATAGGGTCAAACTGAGGCTCTAGGAGGTTAATTGGCTCAAGTGATACAAGTGGTAAGTGGCAGAGTCTGAGCTAAATTCAGATGGCTGAGGAGCCCTCATAACCCGGGCACCGACCAAACTTTTTCATACCCATTACTGTCCACCTGTCACCCCAAACAAATGGACGAGGGTTGCAGGTTGGTGACCCTGGAAGCGAAGCTCTCTACAGGCTCGGTTGAGCTCCCTTATCTCCCCCATAATGGAGTGGTCTGTAAGAGCCAGTGCCTGTAGATTTAGTAACAAACACATCCTTGACCATATTTAGTGACCGCCCGGAACAACTGTTGTCATGGTGATTGTAATACTGTACCCCACGTCCCCGTTTACAAACTCTCCAGGACAGCTGAGGCTGTGGTGGGATGGCAGACACTACAATAGAAGGCCATCAGGAAGCTGAATGGCCTTTCTAGTCCCACTTTCGCCCATTCTATAAGGATTGATTGCCTAAGGTTCGGGATAGAGACCTACGTGCTCCCCTCAGGGTCATAGTCTAGGCAGATCCTCCCTCCCGGATTAGATACCCCCTCTGACAAGGAACTCACTACTTTACAAAGCAGCAGCTCATCCCACCAAGGAATAGGGTTATTCTGCCATCCAGGCAGCCGACCACACTCTTACAGACAGTGGCTGTTGTGCAAAGCCTCAGCAAGTCAACGCCTGCCTCTGCCAACCTGAGAACAATATGATCTAAATTTAATTGCCTCCTGAGGCAACTGTTTGCAATAGAATGTAATTTACAATGGCCAATAAATCTTGCAGAGGAACAACATCTCCATTTGCCTCCCTAAAAGTATAAACACTTCCATTGCTCCAGCCTCTATGTCACACACCTCCAGCTCCTGCCCACAGTCCCCCTCCCACTGCACCCTCTGCCCAGAGGATCCCAGCCCAGGACAGCCTGAGAGGAGTCACCTAGCCCATCAATGTCTTGGTGTCTCTCCGTGTGTCAGTAAAAACAAACAAGCAAACAAATAAACCCCACTAATAAATGCATTCTTCCTGTAAAACATTATAAACAAATCACTCCTCTCTGACACCACTCTAAAATCATTTCTCTCCATGCCCCAGAGATAAGGACTATTATCAGATTGGGTAAAATCTTCCAGAACCTTCCCTATGTATTTTCATAAATATATGCATCCGTGGCGTAGAAAAATATTTAGCTTTGTTTTATGTGTGTTTTTAAACAAATGATACAATTCTAATTATTCCAGTCTTGCCTTTTTTCCAACAATAGATTTTGGAGATCTCTCCATGTCAGAACACAGATCTGCCTGTCTCAAAACTCCTGTGCTGCATGCCTTGGTGTGGATCTACCATGGTGTCTTTATTTAACTCCCTCTTTGATGGTGTTTAATCTTTTTTTTCAATTACATGAACCCTCTGAGAACATTCAGGACCACCTTAGGACACTTTCAGGGCCCAAAGCTCACAAAGTGTTCCGAGAGACTGAGCTAAAGCTAAAAGCTGCCTTCTCCTAACCCCTAACTCACATCACCCCTTGCTGGCCCAGTTCTAGGAAGAAAACCTGGCCCTGGAGGTGCTTCTCATCCTGGAGCTCTCAGAGCTGGAGGACCCATTCAAGATCTGTCCACCTGGCTTCATTTTAGCGAGGAGACCACTAGGCCCAGAGATGTTAAGTGTGTTGCACAAGGTCACACAGCACGTCAATGTTGCTTCTTCTGGGACCCACATGAACCCATCCAGTTCACTCAGGAAACAACGCACAGCCAGTTTTTGCCCTGGGAAGCTCTGTTCCCAGGCTCAGCAGTTGCAAAAGGCCCCCAGGGCTTTGTTTTCAAAGGAGAAATGAAGCGGGAAGTATTTTTAACTGCTGGCCCTGGCCCCGCCTTGCTCCTGCCTCGCTCCCTCGTGCTAGCTGTCCAGGAAAGGCCGGCTTCACAGTGGCATTGCAACTCATGGAAAACAACAAACGCCCGAAATAGATGATACCCAAGCTCAGGAATGGAAAAAATTGGCTCATGCCTTCAAATGCCTCTTTTAGAAAAAGCCAAGAATAGCTTTCAGCCTTTGGGGACCTGCTGGGGGTGAAGGAGTGAGGAGGTGTGGTGCTGGCACAGGGATCCAGCCAAGATTGAGATCGCCAAGGGCCCAACTTCCAGCCGGAAGAGAGTTGGCCACTTTCCCCCAGGGCACGTGAAAACTAGCCTCCCCAGCTCTGCCTACATAGGGAGCCATGTCTACAGTCAGCTACTCGTTTCCTCTGACCCCCCACCATACCCCCACCTCTTAACCCTGCCCTTCAGCTGAATGGGGAGAAACTTCCTGTGTTGGGCCAGGCCTGGGCCGGGAGCTCCTCCACCCCACAAGGGCCTAACAGGGTGGAAACCTGAGATTCTGCCCTTCCTGGGCCTGAAGGGTGAAAGCTGATTCCCCTGTGTTGGGAAGGAGGGGGACAACAAAGAGAAAAAATGAGGGTTTGCATCCCTACACAGACAGCCCAGCTATGTGGCCTTGGGCAAGTCACCTGACCTGTTGGAGCCTCGGCTCCCTCCTCTGGAAAGCACAGGTAATCTTTGATTTACTCATTCATCCAACACTTGGTCCGACTGTATACCAGCCCTGGGCTAGACACTGACGACACAACCACAACCAGAACAGAGTCCTGATCTTTTGGATCAGAAGATGTAGCCTTGTCAATCTCATAGACTGCAGGGAATTAGCCATCCCTTCTTCAGGCTTCTGAGCCCCAGCCTGGAGCTAGGAGGGTGCCATGCTTTGGACCAGTGTTTATGAGACGTTTCGCCAAGCATCTTACCTCGATGATTTCATTTGCCCTGTGATGTGGACACTATATTTATCCCCATATTACAGCCGAGGGCGTCGAGGAGCAGAGTTGGTGCTGGACAATTTCGGAGGCTCATCTGCAAACAGTAAGGGGTAAGGAAAAGCTGACTGCGTGCGAGGACCCTATTAAGCCCCAGGGACAGGAATAACTAAAGCCTGGTTCTCTACGTCACTCTGTAATACAAAGTGGTAAGTAGACTGAAGGTCAGTACATAGGCACAGGACAAAGACTTCTTAAAACGTGGGGTGTGTGCAGCCTCTTTACTTAAAGTAAGATCCCACTTGTCCCTTCAACCCTATGGTGTATGACTGTCTCCCAATTGACAGAGGAGTAAACCAAGGCATGTACGGGTTAAGTGACTTTCCCAATCACCGCACAACAGGAGTTTCTGCTGTAGGGTCCCTTATCACAGGCAGATTCCCAAGCTGGACCCCGCCGCTCGCTGGCACCTGGCGGAGATGCGGGAAGCCAGGGGTGCGGCGCGGCAGGCCGGCGATAGGATAGAACTACGTCTCCCAGGATGCCGTGCGAGGGGCATGTAAGGGCGGGGCCGCCGCGGGCACAAGGCTGTAATTTCTTGGTATTAAAAAAAAAAAAAAGGTAGCAAGAGAAAAGAGAAAGAATCAAAGCCTCAAGCGTCATGTCTAGGAATAGCCTCGGAGCCAGGCCAAGTCATTATAGACGATGAGTAATCCGGTTAAGTCATTTCTCTAAACACCATTCCTTGTAAGAGAATTAAAATATCAGTTTACATCAGAGGGGGAGAGGCAGGCTCCAGAGGCCCAGCCAGGAGCGCAGCCAGGAGGGGGCGCGGCTGGCGCTCCTCCGCCGCTCGGCCCTGCCCTGGGGCGGGGGCTGGATGCCAGGGCCCTGACAGCTGGACCCTGGGCTCGAGCGGGCAGCCAGCTAGTGGCGGGGGGGGGGGGGGGGGGATGGGGGGGATGGGGGGGACGTCCGCCAGGCCTCAGTTGACCAGTTGGTAAGTGCTTCGGGGAAAGTTTGGGGCTGCCCCTTGTCGGAAGAATCGGTGTTCCTCGTGGGGGCAGCCCGGCAAGGTGAACGGTGGGGGACTGGGCCAGAGGGGGCTAGGGTACTCTTCTTCAGTGTCCCCCACTTCCTCCTGGATTTTAGAGTTCATATCTCGGCAGCTGCAGGTCTACCGTCGGAGTCAAGGGTTGGGGACTGGCCTGGGGACACGTGGGAGAAGAAAAGGGGGGTCTCCGATCTCATGGGAGGTGCCGAGTTCCCTGAAACTTGCAGGAAAGTCTTTGGGGCCAGGGTGACCACCAGCGCAGATTTTGGCGTCCTGAGGGCAGGATTATGATGAATTGGGAGAGAGAGCTGATCAAGAAGCTGCCTCTTCACCTCTAGAGCCTGTTGTCTGAGGCCCCTCCAGGGCCAATCACAGGAGTTGAGTGCGAGCTGTGAGCCAGACACAGGTAATCCTCCCACTCTGGGTCCTTACCAGGTAAGGCCTCTGGGGCCCAGAGACTTCCCACTGGCTTCCGGCCCTGGTCCCCCAAGGCAGCATAAAGTCATTGAAGCTTAGAGCCACTGAAGTTTAAGGCAGGCCAAGCCCAGCTCTAAGGTCCTTACGCACCTTCACTCTTGCAATTGAGTTAGGCACTTTTTTTTTTTAAAGATTTTATTTATTTATTTGACAGAGACACAGCGAGAGAGGGAACACAAGCAGGGGGAGTGGGAGAGGGAGAAGCAGACCTCCCGCTGAGCAGGGAACCCGATGGATGCGGGGGCCCGATCCCAGGACCCTGGGATCACGACCTGAGCCGAAGGCAGACGCTCAACGACTGAGCCACCCAGGCGCCCCTGAGTTAGGCACTTTTTAAATTAATTAGTTAATTTATTTACTAAACGAAAAGACAAGGGGAAGCACAGACAGGTTCCCAAGTTCCCAGGAGGCTGCACTTACAGCCCGGCTACTGGAACAGGAACCACCCAGGCTCTTGAAGCCAGGCAGACTGCTTTCCAATCCTGGTGAGCCTCGCTTGCAGGTGAGCTCGCAGGAGTTAGTCACCGTCTCTAATCTTCAATTTCCCCACGTGTAACACGGGGTTTAGCAATACCGACCTTGCAAAGTTAATGTGAGGTTAGAAATAGCATAGACCCTCAACAAATGATCATTCTGTTGTGTTGGTGGTATTACGTGCAAACAGCCTCTGACAGGGCAAATTCGGTGTGCTTCTGAGTCTGTGGAAGAAGTAAAGAAGTAAATGTTTAAATAACTACACCCTCCCCACCACCATCCCAGCTATCTCTTAGCACAACAGGCATCTGCACAGCCCTGCCCTGTGTGTCCCCCAGGGGAGACCCAGGCTGAATTGCCCCCCAGGCTCTGGTCTTGGTGATCTGGGCTGGGCCCTGAGGCTCCCCACCTGATCAGGTTTTCTAAGTTTTCAGGCAGTAGCTTCAAAGTCTTGAAGTCTCTGGTGGGGTCTTAGGGTCTAGCCAGGATGCCAGGAGGAATTATGGGCAAGGTAAGTGATTCATCTCCAACCTGAGCAGGCTCCATCAACCCCTTCAATTCTTTAAGCGTGGGCTTTGGGGTGGGGGAGGCTGCCTTAATTCCTGCTACCCCAGATGAATGCTTGGGACCTTGCTAACATCAAAACTAAAGCTTCCAGGCTTGGAGTTGTCTGGCTCCAAGAACTCAACATCCCTTAGAAGCTTCCCGCTCTCCCTGCACCTCTCCCCACACCCCATCTCATACCTGAAGGCCAGGTCTCTGCGGTCATCCTCTTGGTATTACCCACCCCACGACTGCCACAGGCACGGCCTGCCCTCCCTTCTTGACATCCCGACAACGTTTGAACCAGTGCCCGGCAGGAAGAACCCAAGGAGCCTCCAGGTCCCAATGGTCCTGCTTGCTCCTCAGCCCTCCTTTCTTCCAACTCTGCCAACCCAAAGCTCAAACTCTCCCCATACGCACTTCCCCATCCTTTCCGCTTCTGCCTGCCCAGGAGCATGTGTATGAACCTGTGTATACACCCCTGTGCATTTGCACGTGCATCCTGCATGCAGAGAGCCCATAGCTCACACAGGGGAACGCATACGCATGTGTATACACTCAACTGCAGCTCACTAGAGAGATTGCAGCCCCCGAGGCTTCCTTCTCCACATGTGAGGCACCACGCTGGCCTACCTTGGACACCCTGGAGGGGACAGATGGTTGTCCAGCCCTCCTGCCTCTCCCTAGCCGCCCGTCTGTGTCTCGGTTTCTTCAGCTATGGGGCTGACCTGTGGGATTTTGCTGTTGCAACTGACTTCCCTCCCTGCCTCGGCCTCAGCAGGCTCTTCCAGATCTGACTATTGGTCCTAGCCACAGCTGAAGACAGAAGGACTGCACGTAGGTGGCTTCTCTGGGTGTTGCGCCTGGGGTAAAGCCAGCTCTTGGGCATGGTGGCGGCTTGGTGTCCACCCCTCCCTGACAGACCTAGCAATACGGCCGCACTGGGAGGATTGGCTTCCCGGTGCTCTAGGCTCTGTTCCTGACACCGAGTGTTTGTGTGTGCTGTTCCCTCTGTGCCCGAGTGCCTTCCCTGGCTCAGCAGGTTCCGCCATGTCCACCCAGTGAACCTCTGCTCATCCTTCAAGGCTCCACCTGAAGCAGTCATCCACATCCTCTCTGGGTCCCAGTGCTCCCAACATACACCTCTGCGGTGACACTTACGACCCTGGTGCTCTTGTGGTCAGCCCCACGTCATTATGTGACTGTCCAGCATCCACTGAGCCACCGTCCTGCAGTTAGGAATGGTCCTTCCCACGGGCCCGCACCATGCTGCTGGTGGAGCCGCAGCGCCCGGGCCACTGCTCTCCGGAGACACCGGTGTTCAGAGATGGAAGGGACTTGTCTGAGGTCCCACAAGGGTTCAGGAGATCTTGGTGAAAAAAGGAATGGGGAAGGAAGAGGAGCAAGTGAGAGGCCACAGAGGGCGGGCACACAGCAGGAGTGCAATGAAGATCCACAGAAGGGGGGTGAAGGAGTGGAAGGGAGGGAGAGAAAAGGCAGGATAGTCCACCCCCACCTCCTCCCACTGCCTTCCCCCCCCCACGGCATCCATACTATCTAGGCCTGCCCCAGGGCAGCCCTTTCTAATTTTTTTTTTAAGCAATCTCTACACTGAACATGGGGCTCGAACGCACAACCCCAAGATCAAGAGTCACATGCTCTACCGACTGAGCCAGCCAGGCACCCCAGCACTTCCTAGTTTTTAGGGGCAGGATAGTCTCTATTTTAGCCTTGAGGTCATACACGTTCCCTTCTTCTTGGAGTTCCAGGGCTGGGTAACTGTGCAGGTCTGGTATTCGCTCCATCCCTCTGGTCCCAGGGTGGCAGCTTGGATCAAAGCCCCTACTCTGGGTCTCCCTACCCAGTGGACCCTCGGTGGTGGTGGTGAGCAGGATCTGGGGCCCTGAATGCCACTCAAGGCAGCGTATCCTCAATCCCTGCAGGATCTCAGTGTCCCCAAGCTCCGGACCTACTGGTCTCTGCAATAGGGAGGTTCCAGCTCCCAGTAGCCTCACTCTGGTGAGTCTGAGGCCTGCCTGTGGCTGAGCAGGATCTGCCTCAGCAGAGTGGGGAAGTGATGAGCATCTTTCTCCCTAAGACATGTGCCTCAAGTCGGTGAAGTTCTTCATGCTCAGTTTCCCCATCTGTAAAATGGGAATGGCATACTAATAGCTCTCACACCTCCTAGTGCAATTATGTGCACCAGATGAGCTCTTTCTTATAAAGCGCTTAGAACCGTGCGTGGCAGGAAGAAGCTCTCCATATGTGCCAGCTCTTCTCCGCAGCCCAGAGCAAAGCAGAAGGCCCGGCATGAGCCAGGGCTCGGGGAAGGGAGACAGGAAACCTGGATCCCAGGTCCAGCTGTAATGAGCATACAGGCCATTCGGTCCTGGAAGGCCCCTGCCCACCCCACCTTCCCTCCTGCTCCTGTGTGTCATATTTTGTTGGCTTTGGGGGCTTTTTAAAAAAATAAAATAAACAAGGGCTGCATGAAACCCCTAATATTCTGGTTAAGTTTTGAAACAGCTCAGAAATCCCCTCCTCCCCTTGTGAGTCAGTGGCAGGACGATAAGCAGAACTGCTAGTGGGCAGCCGCGAGAGAGAAATTCTGCAAAATAACAGCTGGGCGGCTCTGTGGCCCCAGGGATTTGACATACGGGCTCGAACAGACTTGACACGGGGTGCCGCTGGAGGGGCCCGAGGCCCGAGGGCCCTAGGGATGGGGGCCGGGGTGGAGGCTAAACCCTGAAAAAGATCACGGTGCCCACCCCCTGGCGTAATTTTAAATAAAAACAACTGTGAACTGTTAAATGAATGTAAAGAAATCCCACAAGACTGACTTTTCCCGTAAGGCGATTTCGATGCCCGTTTGGAAATATCAAATTCTTTCCAAGCAATTTTTTTTTCTATTTTGGTGCCTTAAGCACGTGCTCCGCGAACCAAGCTCGCGCCGGGTCGTCCAGACCCCGGCGGGCGCCCAGCGCAAGAGGGGCCACCGTAGGGGGCGCGGCCGGCGGCGCTGGGCGGGGTGCGGCGGGGGCGGGGGGGGAACGGGGGGGGGCGCCGCTGAGGGGACCCCAGGCCCACGGCTGCGGCCGGAGCCTCCCTCCGGGCGGCCGCGGTGCACCCCCACCCCTTAGCCCTGGGCTCACAAGACCGGGCGGGGGTTTCGGAAAGCGCTTTCCTTGCCCAGCCGGATCTGACTCAAAAGGGGGAGCTGGTTCAAACCGAAAGAATAATTCGGTTAGCCAAGGCCGCCAATATTTCTCCGGGACCCAAATTACTGCCAGGCAGGGAGCTCCCGAGCCCAAGCGTCGCTGGCCCCTCGGGCCTCGCTGAAAGCCCCTTGTTTCCACATAGTTCTTTTTTACCCCAGAAAAGGAGCCAGGAAGGGCTCGGGGAGAAAGGGCTGACAGAGGGGAGGGTCCTTCCTCCTGCCCCACAGGCTCTGCAGGCCGTCCAGGGCCAGTCAGGGATCCTCCTGGAGACCCAGATGCTTGGGGCGTTCTGGCAGAAGTGAGGGTGAACTCCGTCTACCTGCCCCAGTAGGCCCTGCCCTGGGCCCACCCTTCTCAGGTCACTCAACAAGTCCCTCATGCCTCAGTGTGTTTGCACGCTCCCTTCCCTCTTCCGTTCCCTCTCCACCAGCTTGCAAAGTCCTGTACACCCTCCTGGGGATAGAGGTGTGAAGCTCTTCAGAATTTTTCCTGGAAGTCTCATATTGACACACTCCTCGGGGCCTCTACCCCCTCTTCCAACAGGTCTGGCTTCCCATGGTAGAGACCAGTTTCAACCCAACTTGAAGAGAACCACTCAGGTAGCTTCAGCCTCCCTGACACTGGCCCCCTACCCTCAATGTCACTTCCAGGCCCCTTAGCTCAGCGGAGCTTGCCCTCTGACCAGCATCCTAGTGCACACAGTGAGGCCCAAATTAACAAGGTTTCTTTGAACTGTCATTAACCAGGAGAGAAACATTGATCTATATGTAGTAGTTAATCATTTTTTTCAGGCTGGACTGCCAGGGTGAAGTGGAACAGGTGGGGCCTAGGGGGCTCTCCTCATCCAGCTCGTGGATTCTGACATCTCCAGACCCCCGCTCAACTACCCAGCCTCTGCAGACACAGGAACTCTCTGGCTCAGGGACCCTGCTGGACTCAAGTTCATTCCGACCTTAGGACAGGTGTGGAAAGGAGATGCTGATGGTTCATCTTCCTGGGCCCCCAGAACACCTGGTCTGGGCCTGTTGCACTGCCCCCCCCCCCACCCAGCTCACTGCCTCAGCACAAAATTCGCCCTGTAAGCAGGACCATCGTGAGCTCTGAGGCAGGGCCAGGAACACAGCTGCTCTCACGCAGATGGTCCTGTAGACACAAGCGGCTGTGGCATAGAGGGCCTGGCTGATGCACACCACACACAAGGACAAGCACAGGACATGGCCAAGGTCAGGGACATGCGGGGTCGGCTGAGCATGTGAGGACACAGATGCATAGACACACATACACCCCTTGCAGGGCGGTGCTAGTGGGTGGGGCTGGCAGGACTGGGGCAGCATGGCCACTGATCTGTCAGGACACCAACAGTAGCCCTCTGTAGTTGCTAAATTGCAGGGAAGTCCAGAGAGGGGGGGAAGGCATCAAGGTGGCCCCATAGTGGGGGCCACTCTAGGGGCTTGGATCAGTAGCTAATATTGACTTTGAAGTATGTCTGTATTACAAATGGTTTAGAGGAGGGGGATGACTATTAATCCTGAGGGCTGAAGGGCGACCCTGGCTCCTGGGAGAAAGGTGGGAGCATCTTCATTTTAAGGAGCTGAATGAGAACTTAGGGTTAGGAAGGGGAGCAGAGGCGGTTCTGCCCTATTTTGGTACATTCTTGGAAGCCTCTCTGGCGTGGTTCCATTTTTATAGGGTTTCACATTGTTAAAGAGTTGTTAAAAAAAAAAAAAGAATATATGGGGTGCCTGGCCAGCTCAGTCAGAAGAGTGTGAGACCCCAGTGATCTCGGGGTCGTGAGTTCGAGCCCCACGTTGGGTGGAGAGATTACTTAAATAAATATTTTTACACTAAAATATATATATATATATGTGACAGACCTTAAACCTATAATATTCACTATCTGGCCCTTTCCATAAAAAGTTTGCAGACTCCTGATTTTATGGCTGGGAAAACAAAGCTCCAGAGAAGGAAAGCTACTGCCCAACGCCACACGGCGGCGGATCGGTGACTGAGCACTCTCCTGTGCGGGCAGGCTCCTGCTCTTTGTCCAGCATCGCAGCAAGTCCCGGGAGGTGGCCTGTCAACCCAGGGTCTACTGCTTGTGAGAGCCAGGGGGTGGACAGCGGACCCGAATGGATGCTTGTGCCTCAAATGGTGGTGGATGCTTCATCCCACTTCCCTGCCATTGCTCTGAAAGGAATATATTTTGCTACCTTTTATCTGGGAGTCCGGTCCAAGCAAACCACTGAATTCAGAGAATACAGTTGCTGATTTCTGTACATTTCCCCCACTGTGGTCTGGCCTGTTTACCAAGAGCTCTGTTAATCAAAATACCCGAGTGCATGCAGGCACAACCTATAGGCACATGTAGGGACATTCTGGGGAATTGATTTTTCTGGGTAACTGAGGGTTAACTGGAAACCTCTGTCCTTGTGCCTTATCGAAAATTTCTCTACAAATGGTGAGCATTTCCCCAACTTAGTATTTTGAAAAGTTCTACCACTTTCTAAATATGTGAGCTTGGTCGAATTACCTAACCTCAGTAACCTCAGTTTCCTTGTCTGTAAAATAGTGCCGAGCAATACCTCTCTAGGTTGTGACAAGCACTAGAAAGAGGAGCCATCTGTACTCTAGACATGAGGCCAATCTCCCTGCTGCTGTCTCTGCCTGTCAGAGGGACTGCAGGGATTTAGGATTCTGGTTTGGATGCCATTGTACATTCTGTACATGTTGACATGGAGATAGGCCAGAATTGGCATCAATCTGCAGTTTCTGTCCCAATGAAGTCCCCCTAAGGAGATGATTTGCTGCTTCCTCATAAAAGCCTGTACAGTCAAGGGTTGCCTGCAAGGACCCAAGGACTCTTGGTCTGGAGCCTAAACGTTGTCTTGATTTGAATTTGTCATGCCTCCTCTGGGAAAGTGTCAGCTGATGAAGGGTAGGGCTTGGGCTCAGGCTTCCAGGCATTCCATCCCACCCCCACCCTGTCCCATCCTCCCTGGACACAACTCAGGACCTACCTCCATGCCAGAGGGCCAGCAGGGAAAGAGACAGGGAAGGGGGAGCTTCTGGGGCCACTGAGAAGGCAGGAGGGGCATGAAGGTCACCCGGGTCTGGGGAGAAAGCTGGGCAGGCTCTGGATTCCCAGCAAGCGTAGGGAGATGGTGGGGGGCGGGGGGCACTTGCGGTCTCAGTCTTGGCCTGGTGCATTCTGGGGAGCTTTTTCTGATGGCCCCCAGCTGGAGGAGTTGAGGGGGCTGCCCTGAAGTGGGGAGCCCATGGGAGAATTGCTCTTGCTGGCTGTGGAGGGGTAGGAGGCAGCCATAGATAGGAGGGCAGCAGGCAACCAGATGCCTCCCCTTCCCTCTTGTCTGAACCCTGCTGCTTCAGCCACTTGCCCCCTCAGGGATGAGGCCAAAGGGCATGTTTGTGCTTTAAGCTGGAGGCACAGCACCCACCTTCAGTGAAAGAGAACAGACTCAGAGTCAGATCAACTCCCAGTCCAGCCACTTTCTGTGTGTGGCCCCCAGTATGCTACTTAGCCTCTGGGCCTCACTCTCCTTATCTGTAAAATGGAAAGACTTACCTTAGTGTTGATGTGAAGACAGTGGGATTAATGTGTGAAAAATCAGCCTCGTGTGGGTCACCAGCCTTACGACCTGTATCCTGCCCTCTCCTCAGAGCGGGACACCGTTGCTTCGGGCCCAGGGGTGGGCAGGGCCTTACGGACCCAGGGCAGAGCATGGTAGGCTTTGGTTTCTGGGGGACAAAGGCTTTCTCTGGTCCTCATCTGTGCTTGGTCCCGCCTCAGTTCCCCTCCAGCTTAGTCTGTCCCTAGACTCTCCACTTGCCACAGCCCACCTGGCACCCCAGGTCCTCATTCAGAGGCCTACCAGGCTGAGACAGGGCCTGCGGTAGACATCGGGGAGGGCTTGCTGTGGGGCGGGGCAGTCTCACTCCCTTTGGGCTACTTTTCTGCACCTGGAGAGGGCATCCCTGGGTACCCGGAGGCTTGCCATGGTGCCTGAGCTCTCGCACACCCAGCGGATCCAGCAGAAACTGGAGGGGTGGAGGAGGAGGGAGGGGAATTGAGCAATGATGAACACATACGTGTGCAAAGACAGAGTCACTGTGGGGAGGGGGAGGGAGATTGTGCAAAACGTATTGATATTAATATTGATAATAAAAAACCCACTTTGTATATGTATGGCACAGAAGAGTTCACAAGTACTTTCCTACGCGAGCTCGTTTTCATCCTTGCCATAGTCCCTGATTTCAAAAAGCTGACAATTTTGTTTCCAGGGAAAGTTGTGAACAGCTACAATACGATGCTGTGAGGGCAATGTGAGCAGACAAAATTCCTAATCTGGAAGTACATAAAGGCAAGGACTTGAGCCAGGGTCCTAGAAATAGTAGGCAGTTCATGAATGTAGGCTAATTGGTTGTTAGTCGGGTACATGGCAGAGCCCTGATTTTAATGGGGTTGGCAAAAATCAATCAATCAATCAATCAATCCCCAGCATCTCTTGCACCTAGGGGTAGCCTTGAGGCCTACTGCTGGGTCAATGAGATGTGAGGAGTCAGCTGGGGGTTTTTAGGAGGGTTTGACTTTTCTGCCACAGGCCCTGTGTCTTCCTCTTTGTCACTTCCTTTTTTCTTCCTGCTTGGAAGGTGCAGTGGGTTAAAGCAGCTATCTTGAAACCACGAGGAAGAAAGCGACTTGCCAAGGAAGCAGAACAGGAGGCTGCAAGGATGCTGGATCCTGATGATCTGCTTGAGCAGCGGTACCAGCCTGGACTTCCCACTGCAGGATTTCTTGTCCTTTGAACAAAATGAGCCCCCATGTGGTTAAGCCACCATCCCTGGGTTTTTATTACATGAAATTCAATGCAATTGTCAATGAAGTCAGCGGGCAGGTGCTGGTGGCCCTCAGTCACCACACTAGCTAGAGGGCCCTGGAAAACTCATTTGCTCTGTCTCCTTGGCTTCTCTGTAAACCAGAAGTTGGATAAGATAATATTTGAGGTTTTTTAATTTTTATTTTAATTTTATTTTTAAAGATTTTATTTATTTCTTTGACAGAGAGAGAGACAGCGAGAGAGGGAACACAAGCAGGGGGAGTGGGAGAGGGAGAAGCAGTCCTCCTGCGGAGCAGAGAGCCTGACGCTGGGCTCCATCCCAGGACCCTGGGATCATGACCTGAGCTGAAGACAGATGCTTAACGACTCAGCCACCCTGGTGCTTTATTTTTCTTAAAGATTTTATTTATTTATTTGACAGAGAGAGAGCACAAGCAGGGGGAGCAGCAGGCAGAAGGAGAGGGAGAAGCAGGCTCCCCGCTGAGCAGAGAGCCTGATGCAGGGCTCTATCTCAGGATGCTGGGATCATGTCCTGAGCCGAAGGCAGTCGCTTAACCAACTGAGACACCTAGGTGTCCCCCGCCCCCAGAATGACTATTTTAATAAGAACATCTGGCTCTGCACCTTTCTGCTGCCTAACAAGCATACTCGTGCCTTCAGTTTACAGGTGCTGGTGGTTAAAGGAATTACGTCTAGCATTAGATTATGTTGAAGGAAAGATTATAATTTTTTTGGAATATAAATTAAGGGTTTATTACAAAATGCAAAATGTTCTTTTCTCATTGTCAGTGATTCAAGAAAACAAGGCCATGAGCCCTGGGTGTGACTGGGGGCAAGAAGCCAGGCTCAGGAGCGGGCTGACGGGCAGAGGTTCACAACCTCCAGCAGGTGGGTATTCTCTAGCGCGGCTGCTACCCGTTCCTTATCTGCAAGCTGCTTGTTCACTGCATGCTCCGAGGCATGGGTCCCCGGTGTAATGTGCACATCCATCTTAAAACGCTGGGGAAGGGATGGAAGAAGCTTGACTTTGATGGATAGGCCAATAAGGGTGGCCCTGCTGCAATGTGGAATGGTGGGTGTGAAGGCCACGGCCACCGTGCTCTCAGGATCGCTCACCTGAACCCGGACTTGCTCTACTACGTTCAGTTCTTCCAGTGTCAGTGGATGCTCCGGGTCATTAATGGAGCGAATCAGATCGAAGATCTCGCGCGCGTCGATGCTGTCTGGAACGTGCTCGTCCTCCTCTCCTGCGGTCACCGGTCGCTCCCCAGAGCGCTCGTAGGCGAGGGGGTTAGCGTTCTCCAGGAGGCCGCTCCCCACCGCCCCCCCCCCCCCCCCCCCGCTGCCCACCATCCCGAAACCCCACCGGGCCGCTGTAGGCGCGCAGGAAAGATTGTAATCTTAAGGCTTCTGGGACTCTGGCAGGGGAGGCCTGGAATTGATCGCCCTTTGTTTAAAATCTGCCACTGTGATTGTGGTTTGCCGGTTTTTCCTTACAATTCTGTAAATATTTTGCTATGTATATTTTGAAGATATTAGGTACAATCAGGTTCAGGATTGTTTTAGTCTTTTGGTGAATTATTCCCTTTATCATTACATAGTGACTCCTTTTTCCCTAGCAGTGACTTTAAGTGGTCTTAAGGTCTATTTTGCCTGGTATTAATACTGCTATACTATCTTTCTTTTGATTAGTATCTGCTTAGTACAAAAATACTTCCAATATTTCTGTGTCAGTATGTTTTAGGCATAGCTGTGTAAAGAGCATATAGCTAGAGTTGTGAAAACGTAGTCCAAGAATCTTTGCTATATAACTGACCAATGTAGTCTGTTCACATCTATTGTCATTACTGATATATTTCAATTTAATTTGCTCTTTTATTTATCTTATATTTACCCTGCTCTTGCTTTGCTTCTTGTCTCCTTTTGCTACCTTCTGTGAGATTGGTCACATTTTCTTTATGCTCACCCCTTTTCCCTATATTGCTTTGGATATTGCATATTGTATTTTTATTCTTTTAGGGGCTAATTTACAGCTCTCTCATGCCTATCTGACTTAACAAGGGATGAAATTAATCAGTATCTTTACACTCTTCCCAAATAATGCCAAGGATCTTAAAAACTTCAGCTCCAGTTACCCACCTCTCATTTTCCATGCATTGTTATCTGTCTAATTTTATTTCATCTTATTTTTAACATCTCAAATTATTTATTATTGGTTGTGGTGGTATACATTTGTGACCTTTTTGTTCTATTTTTAGGTTTTAAAAATTTAATTCCAGTATAGTCAACATATAGTGTTATATTAGTTTCAGGAACAATACGGTGATACAATTCTATACATTAGTCAGTGCTCATCACGATAAGTGTGCTCTTCATCCCCTTCACCTGGTTCCCCCATCACCCCCCACCCATCTCCCCTCTGGTGACTATCCATTTGTTCTCTACAGGTAAGAGTGTTTTTTGGGAACAGAAGTGTCTGTTTGTTGGGTTGTCTCTTTTTTCCCTTTGTTCATTTGTTTTGTTTCTTAAATTCCACATGTGAGTGAAATCATATGGTATTTGTCTTTCTTGAGTGACATTTCACTTAGCATTATACCCTCTAGATCCATCCATGTGGTTGCAAATGGCAAATTTTAATTCTTTTTATGGCTGAGTAATATTCCATTGTACATATATCCCACATCTTCTTTATCCGTTCATCTATCAAGGGACCCTTGGACTGCATCCATCATTTGGCTATTATAAATAATTCTACAATAAACACAGGGAGGCCAAAATCAATGACTGTTGAGATTTATACACTTATACATAAGATTATCTTATGGTCTCTATTATTGTGGGTAAGCTGTCTTCAATCAATGTAATTATTGCTCCTTTTTAAGTAAGCCATGTTTTCGCTCTGATTGCTTTTAATGTATCTTTGGTGTTCTGCAGTGTCTATATGTGGATTTATTTTTATTTATCCTACCCAGGACTCAGTGTGCCTTTTCAATCTGAAGATTCATATCTTTTTTCCATTCTAGCAAAAATTGCATTCATTCAATCTGTTCTTCTTCAAAGCATCCTAATCCTTTACTATCATTTTTATTCCTTCCTTTATATTTTTAATGATTCTAACATCCTGATTTGATATCTCTTTCAGCTTGTTCTGTCATCCCAAATTCTTAGAGATAGTGATTTTTTTGTTTGTTATACTTGTCAACTCTCCTTCACAGTAGATGGTTTCTTCATGTGATTTGTACTTGGTGTTTGAGCTCATCTTCAGTGAGACTGTTGTATTCTGTGGGAGCCCTGTGTGTCCTGGGTTGTGAAAATGGCCTCAGAGATCTGCTCTGTATTTGTTTTTTGTTTTTAAGATTTTATTTATTTATTTGAGAGAGAGAGCACGAGAAGGGGGGAGGTCCGAGCGAGAAGCAGACTCCCCGCTGAGCAGGGAGCCCGATGTGGGACTCGATCCCAGGACTCCAGGATCATGACCTGAGCCGAAGGCAGTCGCTTAACCAACTGAGCCACCCAGGCGCCCCTGTTCTGTATTTGTTTGTACTTACTGCTCCAAGGACTCATCAAGGGAATATTTTTGTGTTAATTTTTCAGCTTGGGAATTCTTTGCCCCACAGATAGCGTAAATTTAGATGCTACTTCCTTGAATACTTCAGGTTTTAAGTCTTGATTTTTCCCAGGAATCTTTTCTCCCACCCGGAGCCATAAGCCAAGACAAGACTCACAGTCAGCTCTCTAGGTTGGTGGGTCGATCCTTTCCTGAGGGGGCAGTACTTCCAGGGCTCGAGCTTATATAGGGGTCTCTGTTTCATTGTTCCATGTCTTCTTAAGGCCACATCCCTTGACCCAAGGAGAGTCGGATTCTTCAGCCCCTGTCATTAGGGCCCATATCCAGGGTCCAAGCTCAACTCTGTACACCTGACACGTAGCTGTTTCCCCACCCTTTCTTCAAGGTCCACTGCGGTTCTAATACCTTTCAGTTAATATTTTATTCTCAATTTCTCAGTGTTTTCAAGGGGAGGGGGATCAGTGTTGGTTCAGTCCACGTTGTTGCCAGAATCTGACAGCAGTGGTCTCGATGTTTAGCAGAGCACCTCAGGGAGTCTTGCAACCTGTGAAGTTAGGCCCGGAGATAGCATTGGTTGGGGGTGGGGAGCTGAACATCTCAGCATAAGAAATCAACAGGGGTTGGAGGGTGAGGACATGAGAGCTGGCTTTGACACGAGGGAAGAGTAAGGGGCCTGGAGGAATAAAGGAAGGCCCTGGCTCCAAAAGAATGACCAGTGAGAAATCCTGGTAGAGCAAACCTCTCAGGACCCTTGAAAATAGTGGTAGGTTGAGCTTCATTTAACTTTGTTCTCTGTGTTCAGCTGCCCTGTACATACTTCCTCCTCTCACACAGCAGGGGCCTATATCTTAAGTCAGAGTTGCTGCTCACAAAGGCCTATATCAGTGATACTTGAGTAAAACCAAAGAAGAGCCTATCCTCGGAGCGCCTGGGTGGCTCAGTCTGTTAAGCGTCTGACTCTTGGTCTCAGCCAGGGTCAGGATCTCAGGGTTGTGGCATCAAGCCCTGTGTGGAGCACTGCATCGGGCTCTGTGCTCAGTGGGGAGTCTGCTTGAGATTCTCTTCCTTTCCCTCTGCTCTCTCTCTCTCTCTCAAATAAATAAATACGTCTTAAAAAAAAAAAGAAGAAGAAGAAAGAAGAGCCTATCCTGGGGTGTGCTGGCTGCTGTGAAGAAAACAATGCCAGGAAAGGAGATGGGGGAGGGGGATTCATCAGAAGGAAGAAACAGGGCAAGGAAGAGCCGGGAGAAACGTGGGGGCCTTTGCCGACCTCTCCCAGCCTGGAATCCCTGGGGCCTTTGTGGGGAGGCAGTGGGTTCCTCTCTGGATCTAAAAGGAAGGCTTTGGGGGCACCTGGGTGGCTCAGTCGGTTAAGGTCTGCCTTCAGCTCAGGTCATGATCTCAGGGTCCTGGGATCGAGCCCCACATCTGGTTCCCTGCTTAGTGGGGAGTCTGCTTCTCCCTCTGCTCCTCCTCCCTGCTTGTCATCTCTCTCTCTCTTTCTCTCTGTCTCTCTCTCTCTCTCAAATAAATAAAATGATTAAAATAAAGAAAGAAAGAAGGCTGAGCTCAGGCTTTGTACTTCAGCTCTAAGCACAGCACCCCCTACTCCGCAAGAGGACCGGAAGCTCACACATGGGCTCTGTACTCAGAGCGGCCCCCACAAACACATGCTCCCTGCACAGCTTCACCCAAAGAGGCAATTGTTCACTGATCCAGAAGCCCCAGGATTAGCCATCTCGTCTATCTGGAACACACCTGAGAACAAGGACATGGGGTTTTAAAAAACATACCCTGCCAACCACATGTCACATACTTTCGCACATCTTTCAAATGCCTTTAGGGCTTTCGCCCAGGAGCCAATGATCTTTGTTTTAGAATTAGTAATGTTATGGAATCTGGACTGGATCTCCCGATGGAAGAGACAAGTGACACCCCGAGATCTTGGAGGAGGTTTATTTAAGGCAGGCGGGCTCAGAGGAGAGTGATCTCCCAAAGGTCTGAGCCCTGAGCGCAAAGAGGGCAATTTATACACATCTACTTCTGCATACTTGGCACTTTTGGCGCATGAGCGAGGCGGGGCAGGGAGAAGAACCCAGATTGGTGCACGTGGGAAGAAGAGCAGGGAGAAGAACCCGGAAGAGCCCCGGGGCAAGGACTGGGACTCTCTCACTGGCTCGGTCGGCCATCTTAGGACACAGATTTTCCTTATCATTAAAAGAATGAAGAACTTTGGAATCAATCCTGGTTTAACCTATGCTAGCTACTCAACTTTGAGCCTTAGTTTCCCCATCTGTAACATACCCAAGTCCCACCGCCTGTGGGTGGCAGAGGCCTGACTCCAGACTGCCCACTGCACTAAGCTATTCCGTGGTACTTAGCTCACATGGGCCCCAGGAAATGTTTGCCAACTGTCTGACTGAAAGAATCAATGAGTCGAAGAAGCCCCCAGTGAAGGCACACACCAGGGATGAGATGTGTCCACTCACAAATGGAGACAATGAAGCACACAAGGGCTTACTATTCGTAAGCACACAAATGGTGCCGAAAGCACATGCCTGCATTTTGTTACCAAAAGACCCACGGAGAAATCAACCCTCAGGACAACTTAGTCCCACTGAGACAGAATTCAAGGACCCTGTCTTCCTTCCACACACAACAAGGAGTGGAGGGAGGCAACAGTAACCAACAGGTACACAGCCCAGTGAGGACAGAGACACCCTCATTGTTAACCCCTTCATCTCTAGCGGCTGGGTCTGTTCCTATCCTGCTTCCTAAAGCTTGAGTGGAGAGAAGAGAGGCCCCTAGAGGGACAGAACAGTCTGGAGCCCGCTCTGGCCATATCTAGAGTCCCAGCTCTACCATGGCAGAGGGGCCTGGGGGGCAGTCACTCCTTGCCCAAGGACTGTGCCCATGGCCTAGGCGCTGGACCCGGTGACAATGGCCAAAATGAGCATTGACAATGGCCAAAAGCCCAAAGGCGAGGAAGGAAGATATTTTCTTTCTCTCTGTGCTATTCTGGCTTTGGTGTGGGGCCAGAAGGATCTCCAGGGAATCTTGAAAAATTCTGCTGGAAAGGTCGGTGATTTGTCTTCCTGGCTAGTGGAATTTGTTCTCCGCACCAACAGCTCCCCTCCCCACGTACCTGCAATGCCTCCACAGTGGAGTACAGGTGGCTTGGCACTCAGGCTATGTACCCATGTGGTGTACACACATGTCCCTGCACCCGTGTGATGGGCCTCCCATGCTCAAAGTCTTCCTTCCTTCACCTGGTGCCCTCTGGCTGCCACCTTCTCTCTCTTTCCCTGCACCCTGTGACTGCTTGCTTTTCCTCCAATAACCATTCTCTCCTTCTCTCTCATAGCAGTGGCATGCCCCAACTTCTAGCTGGGCACAGGACTGTCCAGAATAAAGTCTACATTTTCTAGTCCTTCTTGCTGTGTGTAGCCATGTGATTAAGCTTTGGCCAATGGGATGCAAGCTGAAGTGAGGGGCCATGGGAACTTTCCTGGCTGTGCCCTCCGAAGGGAAGTGTTATGCTGGTGCCCTGCCTTGAGCCCCCCCCCCCGACTTCCTGCTGGCTACCATGATGCTGTGGGGAAGCACTCAGGGCCACGTGGAGGGGGGCAGTACCCTAGTGAGGGGAAGCAAAAGTCAGAGTGCCCTGGCCCACGCTGGTTTTGCAGAGTGCAGCCCCCACCCCCAGGCTTGTACTTTGAAGGAAACGAACCTCTGTCTTGAACCATTTTGAGCCTCTGTCACTTGCAGCGATACTCACAGCCTGTAGGATCCAGTCATTCACACAACATTCACATCTCCAGGAGCTGCCCCCTGGCTTCTGCCTCCCCCCCCCCTTCTGGCACTGTCTCTCCAACGGTGGACCTCCTCCTGGCTGCTTCCCAGTTGTCATCCTACCCTATACCTGGCTGCCTCCCACTCCTCCCTCTTGGCCCATTCTTAGCTTCTGGGAGGCCACGCTCCTGGCACCTCCCGTGTCTCTGATGCCCCTCTCCAGTGTCCTCGAGAGCCCTTATTCCCATGCTTGTCCCTGCCATGTTGGTTTCTCCCAAATTCTGTCTGGGATCATTCTGAGGTTAAGGGTTAGACTGTCCTTCTGGGTGAGAAGTGGATGAGCTGGGTTTCTGGGCTCAGATGGGGGTGTCTTCCCAGACTCCAAGCTGGGCCTTTCGTCCTGGCTAGATGTTGCTTGCCCACGCTGCATGGCCGGGCTCGGGCAGATGAAGTGTCTCTGCTCTGCTCATGATGACTGGCTGGGCTCTCTCCCTCTGCACCAGCAATTGTCTTTCTTGGTTTCCAAAACCGGGCTGAGTCCATTGTGGAGTCTGTAGCTGGCCCTCACCTCCTGGTAGACTGCCTTCTCGCAAATACATAACTCCTCACTCAATCCACCAGCTTGGGCTGCTGATGTCCCTGCCCAGACATTTGGTTGAGCCAGGGGCTGTCCTGGCTAGACTGGGTCAGAGGTCCTCAGGGCGCTGGAGATGCACGGTGCTCGTGATTCACTCCCCAGTGAGCCCACAAAGGGCTCGAGAGGACCCATCCTCCAGCAGGAAAACTGTAGGGCACTCCCGTGGCCCCAAGAAAGGCACTGACGTCCCCTCCAGTAAGGGGAGGGCGGCCCCTTCAATGGTAAGGGCTGGTGCTTTCTAATGAGTGCAGTCCCCTGTGCTAAACATGTACCCATTCAATCCCATCAGCCCTTGAGGTAGGCCCCTTTGTTCCCATTTTGCGGGGGAGAAAGCTAAGGCTTAGAAAGGGCAATCAGCTGGCCTCGGGGGTTATGGCTGTTTAGTGTGAAGTCAAGACTCGAACCCAGCTCTGTCTGGCTCCAGAGTTTATGCACTTGCCCACTCCATTGTCTTCCCTGCCGAGTAACTCTGGAGGGTCCATCACATTCCTCCAGCTCAACAGCTGGGCACTCCTGCGCCACTGATCTCATCCATCACTATACGACCCACATGCCCAGCCCTGTCCTCTCGCCTAAGCTTCTGCTTGGATTCCCAGGTGCCCTTGAGCCCTCTGACTTGATGGCTTCCAGCCACCTTAGACTCAGGTCTCTTCCCACACTTGTATCCCTCCCAGACTCACTCTCAGCAGGTGTGTGTTCTTCCCCTGGTAGTTGGCATCTCCCCCCTACCCCCACCCTGTCACCGGGGCTTGACTTCGACTCTCCTATTGTGCCCTCTTCAGCCCTGCATTGCTGCCTCCTTGCCGCCCCAACCCATCACTCCTGATGCTCTGCACCTGCACTCAACCCTCTGTTGCTCTGCCTGATGGATCTTTCCCCAAAGCAGATTGTTCTAGGCCCCTGACCCAAGGCTCCTGTTCAGAATCCTGCAGCGATTCCCTATTTTCTACAGAATCAAGTCCAACCCTCCTGAGCATAGCCATTGTGATCAAGCCCCTTGCCGCCAGCTCTGTCCACACTCTGGAGGACCAGTGTTCCACTCTACTGCGGGGCTAGAGAGGGCTTGATGCCTACCTAATGTGCATTTTCTCCTTCTTCCTTCACAAGAGAACCCTGATTTTTAGCGGCTCCCCCAATAAAGACTACATTTCTCAGCTTCCCTTGCAGCTAGTTGTGGTCACATGACAAAATTCAGGCCAATAAGATGTCAATGAAAATGTTACATAAGCCTTCCAGTGAGTTGGCTTATAGGGAGTTGACTTAGCTGAGAGGAATTCCCTTTTGGGTCTCTCTCCTTCTGGCTGCCTGGAATGCTGATGTGCTGGCTGGAGCTCCAGCAGCCCTTTTGATCCATAAAGTAATCTTGAGTATGGAGGCCAGTGCTAGAATGGTGGAGCAGAAAAGTAGAGAGAATCCTGGGCTCCTTATGGCCATAGAGCTGTCATGGTTACCCTGGACTGCCTACTTTCAACTTACTTTAAGTGAAAAACTTTTTCAACTTATTTTATGTGAAAAATAAATGAACAGGCCTCCTTTAAGCCATTATTCTTTTGTATGTTCTGTTATAAGCAGGCAATCCTGATCTTAACTGATACAACCAGATAGCATTGGGCACTATTACATTTCAATGTGCACATATGCGGTTCCTCCTTCCTGGAATGCCTTGCTTTCCTTTCTTGTTGTTGAAGGCCTAATTATGTCGCAGGTATCAATTTTAACATTGTTACTCCACAAAATCTTCACCCATTCCCTGGGCATAACAACCCCCTACAGCACCCAGGCCCTGGGTTTTCCCAGGCCTCGGTTTGGTCTTCTTATAGCACTTACCTAAGTACTGGGGTGTACTTGAATTGACTGACGGACAAGAAGTGGGTTTTCTTCCATCTCTGGTTACCCAGAAATTAGTATAGTGCTTGCCACATAGGAGGTAGTCAATAAATTTTTGTTGAACACACACACACACACACACACACACACACACACACACACACACACACACATGACACCCCCACAGCAGCTGCCACAAACGTCCAGGACAGACTCCCTGACAGATGTGCATGGGAAAAGGGGGACACAGAGAGAAGAAAAACAGGAAACCAAACCCAGACCTCTCCCCTTCCCCTTTCTCTTACCTCTGAGCAGCCAATTGGCCCCCTAGGGTGCTCCCTCCTCCGGCTGCCCTCTCTGAAAGGCTCCACACTCACACCATGGAGGGTACCCTGGTACTGGTAGGGCAGAAACCAGGGGACCCAGGGCAGTAGAGGCCCACAGCTGAATCAGCACCCAGGAATATCTGGACAGGGCAGCAGGATGGAGGGAACAGCACAGACCTAACTAGGGGCTGGCTACTTGGCTGGCACACCCTAGCCTCCCTCTTCTGACTTCTGGACCCCAAGGCCCAGGGTGGGGTCTAGCTATTGACCCAGAGGATGCGGTAGCCTCCCAGAGTTGTTGGGTGGCTCATCAGCAGGAATCGAGTGGGCAGGAAGGAAGACAAGTGCCCAAGGATGCAGGTGGGAGCCTGTGTGGTTCCCAACCATTTCCCTCCAGGGTATCAAACCCACAGTCAGTTCCGTTTGTCCCCACCAGGCGGCAGTGCTAGCTGAGCACTCTGGCTTCTAGGGCAGCTCTTTTTCCAAGGAAGTGTGCATACTCCACCATTCATCACCTTACTCAGAATCAGTGTTTTAGGGCTGGAAGGAAATTTAGCCAATATGTAATTAAGGTACAATTAACATGTGATTTGAGGGTCCACCTGGATGAATTTTCCCATATGTCTACATATCACCCAATCAAGATAGAGGACAGTTCCAGCACCCCAGAGGCTCCTTTGTGCCCCTTCCCAGGCATAATTCCCAACAGTGAGCACTGTCCTGATTTCTAACACCACAGATTAATTTAGCCTGTTTTTGAACTTCATGTAAGTGGAGTCATGCCCTGGGTGCTTTTTGGATCTTCTCTCTCTCTCTTTTATTTGTTTGTTTGTTTGTTTGTTTGTTTGTTTGACAGAGAGAGACACAGCGAGAGGAACCATGGAGGAACACAAGCAGAGGGAGTGGAAGAGGGAGAAACAGGCTTCCCGCTCAGCAGGGAGCCCGATGTGGAGCTAGATCTGAGGACCCTGGGATCATGACCTGAGTGGAAGGCAGATGCTTAACGACTGAGCCACCCAGGTGCCCCTGGATCTTTTCTTAAGTCCATCACATCAGTGAGGTTTAACCATGTTGTTGTGGATAACAGTACTTTGCTTGTTTTTATTGTGACAATTCTTTCTTTTTTTTTTAAAGATAAGGATTTTTTTTTTTAAGATTTTATTTATTTGACAGAGAAAGACACAGCGAGGGAGGGAACACGAGCAGGGGCAGTGGGAGAGGGAGAAGCAGGCTTCCCGTGGAGCAGGGAGCCCGATGCGGGGCTCGATCCCAGGACCCTGGGATCACGACCTGAGCAGAAGGCAGACACTTAACGAATGAGCCACCCAGGCGCCCCTGTCACAATTCTTCCATGGTGTGACTACATGGCAATATTTTTCCATTCTCCTGTTGATGGGTGTGGGAGGCTGGGTTCCCCAGGGAGCAGCCCCTGAGACAGAGATTACTGACGGGGCTCATTAGTGAGTGTTCTTGGAGTCAACACCTGTGGAAATAGGACTGGACGGGGGGAGACCCGGACTATGGTACTTACCCAAGAACCTCAGTTGACCACATGAGGGTAGAGCTCCAGCCGCCAGAAGTTCTTCGTTCCTGAAGTGGGATCTGAGCAGCACATCAGAGCGTCCAGCACAATGGACATTTGCGCTGTTTCTAGTCTGGGGCTATTATTAATAACGCTGCTCTGAGCATTCACATACTGGTCTTTGTGGACATATGCACCCGAGTCTTTTGGGCATTCACCTAGGAGTGGCATCTCTGTGTAATTAGGTAGGTGGACCCGCAATTTTAAAAGAAACTGACAAATCCTTGCTGACCACCTACTGTGCACATGGCCCTGATTGTTCTAGGGGCTGGTTCCTAGGCATGGCAGCTTCTTGCCCTCCAAGCCCCTTGCCCTCCCAGTGGGGAACAGCTGAACACAGCAAGTATAATAAGGTAGGGGTCCCAGGACCCTGGTGGCAGGAGAGACAAGGGGCTGGGCTGCCTAGCAGTCCCCAGATTGGGCTGGGCTCCCACTGGCTTCCCATTTCTCCTCCACCACAGTTGGCATGAGCCCTGGGCGAGCGCTCAGCTTCCTCAGCTGTACGGTGGGGACTGAAACAGCTGTCCAGCAGCTAGCTTCTCAGAGCGCTTGAGGCTACTTAGGAAATGCTTCTGTGGAAACCCTTTGAAATGATGGGGCCCTGGGCAAATGATGAAGGCTGACTGCCAGTGAGGGAACCCTGGGCAGGGATGGAGGGACTATGAGAGGCCTCGGGGTCAGGAGAGGAGGCGCGGAGGCCTCAGAAGCCTCAGCCCTCTGACCTCCTTGCCTGGGGGTGCCTCTCCTAGCTTTGAGGGCCTCAGCACATCCTGCAGTACTGACTATAGCCACAAGGGGACGCGTCAAGAACTGTCTTGGAGCACTCGTTCACAACAGCTGTGTAGGTGGCTTGGAGGGGAGGGAAGGTCTCCATTGAGGTAGCAACAATCCATAAAGCTCCTACTGTGGGGTCAGCAGGGAGGACCACTAAATGCTCAGAAGGTTGCAAAGTGGCCTAAGTGAAGAGGGATGGAGGGGGCATGGTGACACAAGGGATGCAAACCCTTAACAGACCCCGAGATTCAGACATCTGACTCCTAGCTGCCTCTGACCAGAGTCCTGTAACCCTTAGTTACTGTTTTATTTTTTTTTTAAGATTTTATTGATTTATTTGAGAGAGAGCGAGCAAGAGAGAGCAGGAGCGGGGTGAGGAGCAGAGGGAGAAGCAGGGTCCCCGCTGAACGAGGAACCCGATGCAGGGCTCGATCCCAGGACCCTGGGATCATGACCTGAGCTGAAGGTAGACGCTCAACCGACTGAGCCACCCAGGTGCCCCATAGTTACTGTTTTAAAAACCTGTAAAAATGCCTCAGGAAATAGATTAAGTTGCATCCAGAAAAGTCCGTGGGATGTTCTTCTGCCTGAGAGAACAAACATAATGTGCTATGTTTGCAAGAAAAACATACTAGTAGCTTGCAGCTTAGCGGTAGTTCCAGGCTGGCAAACTTCTGCCCTTGCACTCTAGAGATGACAGCACTAATGCAATCTGTTGAGAATTATCCCCAGTTCCAGGCCCCTAAAGCGTAATGACCAGGTCCCTGAAGCAGAACCACCAACTCACCACCGTCAGTCAGGGAGCTGCTGGGTGATCAAGAAAGGAAATATTAGAGCTGACGTAATCCCTCATCAATCAGCATGATCCAAGACCCTAGACCCTTACCCTGGATTCTCATCCTTTAAAAACTCTTGCTTGTAAGTAAGTCATCGGGGAGCTCGGGACTGGGAGCATTAGCCCTCCCCCACCCCGTTCTCTTGGGTGGTGCCACACCAACAAATAACCTCTTTCTTTACTGCAAAAGCTCTGTCAGCTTTTATGGGCTTGGTTCAGTTTCAGTAGCACAGCGGTTAATACGCTGGCTCTTGAGCCCAACAGCCGAGGCCAAGTCCTGATTTGTAGTTTACTGCCTTGTGATTGTGAACAATGTGCTTTACCTCCTTGTGCCTCAGTTTCCAAGTTTGTAAAATGGGAATGATTACAATAAATAGGTAGTTTTAAGAAATTGCCATGAGGATTAGCAAGTTAATACGGTCCTGGACTTAGAACAGTAAGTGTGGGATGCAGGTGCTGCCTGGGCACCCCTGTGCCCCAGATGTCAGGCCTGAGGCAGGATGGCAGCTCCTCAGAACACCTACTCTCACTGAGGTCCTAAAGATGGAGCTAGACCGCATCAGCCTGTTGGCATCATGTAGCCTGATGTCTACAGCTTGCCAGGTAATTTTCCATCAGGGCTGAGGGGACCTGATTTCCCTGATAAGCTTCCATAATCACTTCTTTTATAAGATTGTTGTTTTCTCATCAAGGTGCTCTTGGCTCGAGCCCTCTGGTCACCACCCAAGGCAGCCAGTGATACTGGTGGAGCCAGGGTGGGGGCGGAGGGGGAGGGATCTCTGGGCCCCAGCTCTGCCCAGAGATAAAGCAATGCCCTAAGCCTGTATCCCTCAGGTTGGGCCAGCAGAACCATAAAGCGTGGGGCCCTCGCCTCAGACTGGATCAACTGGAACCACTGACCTTCGACTTGCCGTGATTGCTATTGACTTTTCTCACCAGTTTGCCTTTGGCCTTTGGAAGACTGCTTCTAGAGGGGAAACGGAGGGAGGCTGGCCAGGAGTGTTGGTGTGGAAGAGAAGGTCCGGGGTCCAGGCAACATCTTCTGAGGGCAACTGATGCCAGACTGCTGTTACCTCTCCATTGCCAAGACTAAAATCACAGCATGTCGGGGCTAGAAGGGCCCAGAAACTGGCTCACCTTGGCTTCCTGCTTTACACATGGGGACACCAGGGCCCAGGGAGGACAGGAGAGGGCAAGAAAGCACAGGAGGCAGAACCTGGGTCTCCAGACCCTCCAGCCTTTCCCACCTCAACAGCCTCCCCAGCCCGGGCACCAGCACCGCTGTCCCCAGCTTCTCCGGGGACATGGATGGGGAAATTCCCCCTTTTAGCAGAGTTCAGAGTAGTCACTGACCATGACCTTGATCTGGGGTCTTGGGAAGGGCTTAGCCTGGAAGTGGGGGGCCAGGGTACCCATAAGCCTCCAAACTAACCCAGGGCCTTGCCACCTAAAGTGGGTTCGACAGAACCACCTCGTTAGAAAAGTAAAATCCCAGCCATAGCCCCAGGCCTTCCGAATCAATCAGCGTTTTAAAAAGATCCCCCAGGAGACTCCCGGGCCTGCTGCAGGGGGGGAAGCACCAGGTTAGAATAAGCCATTTTCCCTCCGCCAGCCTCAGTTCTCCTATAGAAATGGAGGGGGCGGAAGATCTCTGAGTTTCTTTTTCTTTTTGTTTTTAAATAGACTCCACGCCCTACATGGGGCTGGAACGCACAGCTCTGAGATCGAGTCGCTTGCCCTACGGACTGAGCCAGCCAGATGCCCCAGATCTTTGGCTTATTTGCACAGCTAACACGCCCGGAGGCAGGCATTTGGCATGACCTCCTGTGGGACGATGTGTGTTTTGTATCAGATTTGTGGAAAGTGGAATTCCAACTCCTGCAGGGTGGGGGGAGTAATCAGCACCTCTCCCGTTCTGCCTGATTTACCCCTCTCCTCTCTGCCTGAGATACAGCACTGGGGCAACCTCACAGGTCCTGGGATGCAGCTAATTCAGTTCAGTCCACTCCAGCAACACTGATTAAGCACCTCCTGTGTGCCCCGGGGTCTGGAGCAGTGAATCTCCAACCTGGCTGTGCATTAGAACCATCCAGGGTGCTTTTAAAAACTACTGATGCTGGACCGCACCCCAGGCCACTGGAATTAGAGTCTCTGGGGGCAGGTCTAGGTGTGACTACTCACTAACGTGCCACGGGCAATTACAATGCACAGCCGGGCTGAGAACGACTGGTCAGAAATAAGGGACAAGTCTATTTTAAATCCTACCCAGGCTATCTCCAGAGTCCCTGCTTCCTTTAGGTCAGCCAGCTGCAGCAGGTCTGCTGCAAACCAGGGGCAATCATCAGGAAATTCCCCAGATATCATACATAACCCGTGACAGCAACCTCTAATTAATCATCAACCTTGTAACATGATCCTGGCCCATAACAAGGAGACCCGCTGAATCTTTGGAAACCTGTCCACGGGCCTTCTCCAGACAATTCCTTCCAGACCCAGGGACCCGTGCCCGAGGACCACAGGCTGATGGGGGCCCAGCTCTGCTCCCAGGCTGGTAAGTGGGAGCCCTAAGCTTGGTCCCTAGACCAGGGTTGCAGAAGGAGAGGGGGAGCTGTGGAACCTTGGGTGAGTCACTTTTCCCTAGGTCCTCAATTTCTTCATCTGCCGGCCAGTGCAAGCCCTGCTAGCTTACGGGGCTGCCAGAGGCACAAACCAAAAGTTTACCAGGCACGACAGTTCTCTGAGAGCCTCACCTGAAACCACGGTGTGCCCTTAGTGTGCAGGCAGGAGATGGAGAACCTGGTCTTTTACCACCAGAGGTCTGGACTGCATCTCAGAACTCTACTCCCTCCCAGGCAGAGAGCCTGGAGCCTCAGCCCTTGGCTCCTGAGGGGCACTGGAGGCTAAAACCCGGCAGCAGGTAGCACCCAGACCTAGGCTGGGGGGAGGGACATGATAAGGAGGGTGGGGACCAAGCCACAGTTGGTGCTGCTGCTGTGGCAACTGTGGATTCCAGGTCATAGTGGTGCCATAAAGGAGGCAGCGTGGGAGGGCGGGGCAGGAGCTGGGCCCAGGCTCCTCGGCTCCTGGCTGTGGAGATGTGCAGAACCACCCCGACTCAACTCCCTCTGCATGCCTCCCTGCAGGTTGTGGGAGCAATGAAAGATGCTGTAAGGGTTCATACATGCCTGGCACCTAAGAGGCTTGATGGCTGGAGGGGTGGTGATGGAGTTGATGAAGATCCAGGGAGGTCCTCGCTGAGCAGAGGGCTGACCCTCAGTCACTTAGATTCCAAGAGACTTACTGCAAAGATTCTCTTTGAATCTGCCTGGGGGTGTGGTGAGGGGGAGACATCCAAAAGTCATGGTGCGTGCCCAAGTGGGCAGCTAACTCCTCACATTCAGGATCTCCAGGCAGGTACCTGGAGAATCCAGGCCGTGGCTGGCCATTGATATCAATCCCATTGGTGGATAAGGAGACCTATACAAAGAGGGGCAGTGACCTGCGTAGGTGAGCAGCAGAGCTGGGACTAGAATCTGGCTATCAGACACGGCTGCCCTCCACAGAGCCTCCTGGATGCCTCAGTGACTCTGCAGTGGGCCCAAAGAAAATCCATCTGATGTCAGGGCCCTCAACTCCAGCTCCTGGTCACCGTCTGTGCCTACTCGGGGACTCCCCCTTGCTTGTGCATAGCCTCCAGGAAAGGGCATCTGGGCAGACTCTCAGGAAGGAAGGGAGAGACAAGGGTATTCCAGAAGGGGGTGACAGTCGTGCAGGGGGCTTGGGTGAAGGGGGGTGAACTTGGATAGCAGGGTTCAGAGGTCCCCAAGGCCAGAGTGAGTGCTTGTCCCTAAAGCCTCAGGTGAGAGAACCATGGTAGGGTTGCCTTTGGACTGAATCCATCAGGGACAGATTCACTATGACCTCAAGGGTATCCCTTGTACCTGACCAAATTTAGCCTCCCCCGCTTGTGCCCTGCTGGAATCTTGCAGGCTTGTGAGTGGTCAGAGAAGTGTGGCTGGGGAAACTGGTGAGATCTGGGAGGGGGAGGGCCTTGCTTTTTTGGGTTGGGGTCTGGCTCAAGTCCTGATTGAATTCCCTTCTATTTTCAGCTTCCATCTTCCAACCCAGAAAGAGCAGGGCAGGAGGGGAGGGGTGGAGGGGAGAGAGGTGAGGCCTGGGAGCCTACTAAGTGCAGCTGTGGGGCAGGAAGTGAGCTTCCTGCTCAGGCTCAGGCCTGGGGCTGGAGTGGAAGGGCTGCTCAGTAAGGAACTTCCTCTCTTGACTGCCAAGTGGAGCCGGGTTGGGAAGTCCCCCCATTTTAAAGCCCAGCCCTGGGCCTTGGCTGGCCCAGCCCAGGATTCTGAGGGACAGACCCGGGACTCCTTCTCCAGCCTGTGCCCCCTCCCCCCACCTCACCCTGTGGGGGCACTGATGGACCCCTTTCTCTTCCTAGAAAAGGAAGTCACCCTCACTGGGGGCCATGGCCTTCATAAATGGTGCAGGTTCTCTGTGGGACAATGATAAAGTCAGACAAACAGAGAGAGAAACAGCGCGAACACCAGGACCCATCTACCAGAGCTCACCACAATTAGCAAACTCATCTCCTTTCAGGCTGTTTCTAGATACAGATAGAATATATATGTGTATATTAAACATACATGTGTCGAAGAAAACCTGGATCATATTATATCTACTGTTCTAAAACCTGCTCTTTCTATTTAATGCAAATAACCATTACCAGGTATTGAGAGCCGGTACAGGCATGAGTTCGTTTAATTTTTACAACATTCCTCCGGGAGGGGCACTGAGGCTTGGGGAAGTTCACGGCGGAACTCAGATCCCGGGCACGCAAAGCGGGGTCCTCACCAGGCTTTGATCAGGTCTCCGGGAGGGCGGGGGTCCCTGGATGAGAGCACGGGCAGTGGCCCCGGGGCGGGGGGCGGGGGGAATGGGGGGTGTGGAGATAACTCTGGGGAGCGGGTGGGTCGGGGTCCAGACCGCACTGACACCCCCACCCCCACCCCCACAGACGCCAAGGCGCCGCGAGAGACACTCCGCTTCCACGCTGAGGCCAAGGGCGCGCAGGTGCGTCTGGACGCCCAGCAGTGCACTGCACACAGGCGCGCCACGTTCCACGACGGCATCGTGTTCAGCCAGCGGCCGGTGGCGCCGGGCGAGCGGGTGGCGCTGCGCGTGCTGTGGCACGAGAGCGGCTGGTGCGGCGGGCTCCGCGTGGGCTTCACGCGCCTGGACCCCGCGCGGCTGTCGGCGCCCAGCCTGCCGCCTTTCGTGTGCCCAGACCTGGAGCAGCAGAGCCCGACGTGGGCGGCCGTGCTGCCCGAGGAGGGCGTGCTGCCCGGGGACGTGGTCCGCTTCTGGGTGAACCGCGGCGGCCGGCTCTACGCCAGGGTCAACGCGGGCCCCCGGCTCCTGCTGCGCAAGGGCGTGCTCCTGGGCGCCCCGCTCTGGGCCGTGATGGACTTGTACGGGACCACCAAGGCCATCGAGCTGCTGGGTGAGGCAACCCGCGGGGACCCAGGCACCGCCCCTGGGTGGGAGGTGGAGGCTCGGGTGGTACTGCGCTCCCACTCACAGCCGTGGGAAGATCCGTTCGGTTTTTCATATACAGTTTTTACATCAGCTCCTACCCAGGGTCGGGTAGGAAGATGGGCGCTGGGGACGCCAGATGGACAAGACCCAGTCAAAGGGAGGGCAACCTTGCCCCTAGAGAATACTAAGAAGATATAACTAGCACTTCAAACATTCTGTTAAAGGGCTGTTTCCCAAAGGGAGAGCTTGGAGACTGGGTTTTGCTGTCTAAGTAGGAGTTCACAAGAGTCAAGGGTGGCAAGCAAAGGGAACATAAGTATGAGCGTTACAGGTGCACCGGAAGGCTGCTTGTGGGGGTGCAGTCCGCCGTTCCGTCAACGGGTGGGCAAACCAGAACCATCCCTCTAGCCACCTGAAAGGAGGAGTGTGGATTTCAGGGAGAGTGGATACAGGAAACAGCCTCAAAAAGAAATACCGGTGTTCCTGTGCTGGTCGTCCAGGGGCCTACGCAAGCAGTCCATTTTCCCCCATTTTTAAAATCACTTGTCACAGCTGCTGAAGCCCCAGCCCTGGAACACCTGTTTTGGTAGGTCTGGTGTGGGCGCAAGCACCCATTTTCCTGGCCCTCTAGGGTCTCCAGTCAGGCAGCAACAGTAGGGCAAAGAGGAGATGTCTAAAGGATGGGTGGGGTGGTTTAGGAAAAAGAATCTACAGCCTCACGAATTCTCTGCTGGGTTAAACCAGGGAAGGGATGGCTCGGCGGTAAGATCAGCTGGGAGTTCCAGCATTGCAACCCAGGAGAGAAAGCCCATGGAACTACCTCAGGGGCTGGTGGGGGTGGGGCGGGAACACCCTGGCTTTGCTTTCCCTGGGCCCTGAGTCTCCCTCTCTGCCTCAGATCCCACGGCCAGCGTCTTTCCCTCAACCATGCCATGGGCCTTCAGTGATGAGACTCCGCAGCCTGAAGGTGAGTGGCTCCCCCCAGCCCCAGGGACTCCCCGGGACTCCAGCACCAGAGGCACCAGGGGAGGCCCCAGCTCTGGGGGCTCAACTAAAGTCTTTCCAAGTCCCACCAAGTCTCCTACAGGCTTTAGGCCGAAAGATTTGGTGCTGCCTACGAGAATCCTAAACGCAGTTTAATAGCTCTGTCTTCTAGAACTTTGGCTATCTTTACAAGCTACAAGAGCACATTCATGCACAAATAATGTTATTTTGTCCCTGCTTTAAAAAGCAGTCCATGTTCATAATAAAAGATTTGCCAAACAGAAATAAAATAAACAGCAAAGAATAAATATGGAAGTAAAAAAAAAATCACCCATTACCTCTTAGGTGGATTTTTCTCCTACAATTTTGTAGTTATATATCTGTGGGGAATTGTGCTCTGTTTTCCTTTTTTCTAAGTTGGAATTTTATATATATATGTATGTACATTATGGTTTTCTTCCCAGTTTTTTTTTCCACTTGTTTATGTTGTGAGCATTTTCTCATGAGGTAATATTCTTCACAATAGGACTGCGTGGTTCCCTGCCCTGTAGTTATAGCGTGAGTAGGCTGCCCAGCCTTTGCCCCCATGTGCCCCAACCTGTGTTGTCCCCTTTCCCAGCTGCAGCAGGAGAGGAGTGTGCCATCTGTTTCCACCGTGCTGCCAACACCTGCCTTGTCCCCTGCGGCCACACACACTTCTGCAGCTACTGCGCCAGGCGGGTCTTCAGGGACTTGGCCAAGTGTCCTGTATGTCGGTGTGAGATTGAGGCTGTGACCCCCGCGTGGGGCCCCCCTACTCTGAGGACTGGAGAGGGCCTTCCGGGTGCGGGTGGCAGACTGAGTCTAGCTCTGAGCCTGGCCTCTGCAGGGTGGAGAGGTGCAGCGCCCCGCCACCCACATTCTGGAGGAGTCAGAAAAGCTGGTCAGCGGCAGGCCTAGCAGGGCGAGGGAGGCGGGGAGGCAATGGCTCCTCCCTCCTCCCCAACAGATTGGGGCCAGTGGAGAAAGGAGGAGCCCCTCTATCTCCCTGGTGGTTCAGCAGGGAGCCCTCTGCTTAGTCAGGTTCATTTGTGCCCGGGGCTTGCCGAGGCTTTTGGCTGACCGCCTGGTGTGGTCACCGTAGACCTAGCAATCCTGGTACCCATAGGTCATGTCAGGGAGAAGGGCCTTTATTCAGAGACGGGGCAGCCTGTTCCCTGGTTTTATAGCGGAGGAGCGGCAGATAATCAGCCTGTATCTGGTAGAAGCCCGGCCCAACCTGGGGTACTGAGGAGCCTGGAGCATCCGCAGGGAGGCATCTGGGTGGACGGTTTACACTCCTGTGTGAAAGCTGGGTCATCCCTGATAAGCCCTCCATAAAGCGGATGAGCAGTCACCCGCCCTGCCTGCCCTGCAGGGTGACCGTGAGGTCCCAGTGAGACAGCCTATCTGAAGACGTTTCTGCACACGAGACTGCGCTGTTGTGACTGTTCTTATTTCCTTGCCAATTTCGGAGGGGTCTAAATAAAGTTTGTCTCTTGTGAATGATTTTGTAGTGAGTATGTCCCCTTTGCTGCAGTCGGGGCGGGGGTGTGGATGGAGCTGTGGGCTGTTGGGATGCTAGGGCGTTTGGGAACATACCCTCTGTCCTCTGCAGACACACCCCAGGCTTGCGGTGGACTGGGTGGGGCTCGGCCGCTCAGGCCTGTGGACTTTATTCTGCTGAGGACACGAAGGGGACGGTTCCGCGCTCCCAGCCCTGAAGTCACAGCCAGGCTTTGCCCTTGCCACCCTCGATCTGAGGGGACTGCCAGGAGGCTCTGGCTCCTGAAGGAAGGGAGAAGTTGACCCGGGAGACCCCTCAGCAGGTGCTTGGGTTGGGGCAAGCCATACCTATTACTTTGCTGTTGTTCCTTGCTCTGGGACTAGTGGGGCGGTATCTCCCGGGAGAGAGGACTCAAAGGGTGGTTCCAACCTCTTGGGCTCAAAATTGTAGTGACGGGCACCTTCATAAACTGCCTCCCTACCCACACCATTGCCAACGGGTGGGTCGGGACATTGGGTTTCGGGGACATTGGAATAGCTTACACTCTGGAGTGGGATCGCCTCTCCAACACTCATGAATGGTCTGACCTTGGTCTTGTGGCTTGACTCCTGTGAGCCTCAGTTTCTTCATCTGTAAAGTGGAAATAAGATCATTTTCTTTGCTGGTAAGTGTGAGAATCATGAGTATGAAACTTGTAGCTTAGATGAAGTACTCAAAATATGGCATCTCCTTCCCCTGAAAAAGGCATCTCCTGGGGAAGCTGCCAAGAGATCAATGGGCTAGGTGTCAGAGATCTGGGTGTGAGTCCTGGCAGCCCACTGACTTTTACCAAGGGCCCCCATGTCATCTCCAGTCTCTTGGAATGATTTCTATGGATCCCTTCTTCATCCTTTAGGTGTCTTTTTGTTTTTAAATCCAGATGCCTCTAGAACAAGTGCAGTACTTTCATCCTATTTCCGGTGAACACCCTCTTATTAGTTAACACCTGAGCAAGCCTGATCTTAGAAATGATCTCTGACCAGAGCAGGGGGACTTCTGGAATGGTGGAGTAAGGAGTCCTGTAGATCCATTCTTCCATAAAACCGACAAAAATATTGGCAAGATTACAAAAATCAACTTTTCCAGAACTCTAGATATTAACCAAAGGCTAACAACAATCTGAAGAGGGGTTTATCCAAGACAAACTGCTCCAGCCTACTGCCACCCCTCTAGCCCCAGCTCCACAGTAGCCTTTAAAACCAGCAGCCTTGCAGCTGGTAGAGGGGACAGATTGGGTTAGAAGCACCTCAGAAAGTTCTGTCACCCAAACATCATTATTGTTTGACCTGTATGGCAGTTCATTGGAAAAACTTGACTTACAGGGTGTTATTACTTAATCCAAGTTGAAGCTTTCTACTCGGGAAAACCCCTAATCCCAGGGCATTTGTCAAATATAATCAGCTTTAATTGCTTAACCTCATAGCTGCCAAGGACTGCAATACCAGTTGGGGGGCAAACATGAGCCCAGCCAAAAATTTAAAAGGGAGATCTGAGAAATTGGATGTACCTAGGAGAATTTGAAAAGCTCTGGTGGGTTTCAGGGGATCTAAAAGATTGTGTGCATGGTCTGGAAAGGCCTGAAGGGCTTCGATCTCTCGCTTCTGGCTGCCCTTGAGGTCCTGTACACTCAGGAAATAAAGACTAAGACAAAGCTGTAAATTGCTTGAGCATTGAAGGCATGCCTCAACCCCCAGAGCTCCTTGGCAAAAAGTGGAAGATTTTCTAGCTCAGGGCTTTTAAGGAAATCTCTGTCTAATCATGAGCTGACCATTAAGCTAACCCCGTGGGGTCATCAGTGGCTGCACACTACAGGAAATATAGACCTCACAGAACTAGTCTAGGAAAGTCACTGAACAAACAAGTATACAAACAACAGTTGTGGCAAACCCCAGCAGGGATGGTGCTGGTGGTGATGGTGGTGGTGGTGGTTGTGTCTGGTATTCAGAGTTGCCATATTATGTTATCTAGAGGACCCGGTTTTCAAAGGGGGAATAAAAAAAAAAAAAAAATATATATATATATATATATATATATATATATATATATATATATATAGCCTGAAAAGAAACAGGAAAGTGTGGCCCATTTCAGTCTCTAGAAACTGCCCTTGAGGAAGGCTAGATGTTGAACTTACTAAAGATTTTCTTTTTCTTTTTTTAATTTTAATTTTAATTAATTTAATTTAATTTTATTTTATTTTTTAAGTTTTTTTTAAATTTGTTTGTTTTTGAGAGAGAGAGGGAGAGAGCACATATGTGCGTATGAACAGTGGGGAGGGGCAGAGGCAGAGGCAGAGGGAGAAGCAGACTTCCTGCTGACCAGAGAGCCCCACACAGGGCTCAATCCCAGGACCCTGGAATCATGACCTGAACTGAAGGCAGACACTTAACTGAGCCACCCAGGCGCCCCAGTTTTTTATTTTAATTACAGTATAGTTCACATACAGTGTTATATTTAGTTTCAGGTGTACAATATAGTGATTCAACAATTCTATACATTATTCAGTGCTCATCACGATAAGTATACTCTTCATCCCATTCACCTATTTCACCCATCTCTCCGCCCCCACAACCCCATCCCCCTGCTCTGGCAACCAGTCTGTTCTCTATAGTTAAGAGTCTGTTTCTTGCTTTGTCTCTCTCTCTCTCTCTTTTCTTCCTTTTTTTGTTTATTAAATTCCACATGAGTGAAATCACGTGATATTTGCTTTCTCTGACTTATCTCACCTAGCATTTTACTCTCCAGCTCTACGCATGTTGTTGCAAATGGCAAGAGTTCATTCTTTTTTATGGCTGAATAATATTCCATTGTGTATATGTACCACATCTTTATCCATTCATCTATGGATGGACACTTGGGCTGCTTCCATAATTTGGCTATTGTAAATAATGCTGCAATAAACGTAGGGATGCATATATCCTTTTGAATTAAGTGTTTTTGTATTCCTTGGGTAAATATCCAGTGGTGTGATTACTGGATCATAGCATAGTTCTATTTTTAATTTTTTGAGGAAACTTCATACTGTTTTTCCAGAGTGGCTGCACCAGAAATGCACTGCATTCCCCCAAACAGTGCACAAGGGTTCCTTTTTCTCCACATCCTCACCAACACTTGTTTTTTTGTGTTTTTGATTTTAGCCATTCTGACAGGTGTGAGGAGATATCTCATTGTAATTTTGATTTGCATTCCCCTGATGATGAGTGATGTTGAGCAATTTGTCATGTGTCTAATGGCCATCTGTATTAGACAGAGACTTTATTTTTTTAAGATTTATTTATTTGAGAGATAGAGCACGCACATGGGGGAGAGGAGCAGAGGGAGAGAGAAACTCAAGGAGACTGTGCACTGAGCACGGAGCCTGAGGCAGGGCTTGATCCCATGACCCTGAGATCACTACCAGATCTGAAACCAAGAGTTGGACACTCAACTGACCATGCCACCCAGGCACCCCTAGACAGAGACTTTAAATCAGCTATTATAAATATGTTCAAAGTATTAAAGGAAACCATGTCTAAAGAATTAAAGGACAGTATGTTATCAGTCTCACCAAATAGAGAATATCAATAGAGAGATAGAAATTATAAAAACAACCAAATAGAAATTCTGGCGTTGAAAAGCACAATATCTGAAAAAAAAAAAAATTCACTAGAGGGGCTTGACAGCAGATTTGAGCTGCATGAGAAAGGATCAATGAATTTCAAGATAGATTAATGCAGATCATCTAGTCTGAGGAAAAGGAAAAAGATGGCAAAAAATGAACAAAGCCTTAGAGACCTGTGAGGCACCACCAAGTGCTCCATCATACACATACCAGAAATACCAGAAGAACAGAGAAAAGGAAAGAAAAAAATATACCAAAACGTTTATAAATTTGAGAGCTTGCTCCACCCCCAGGGGGAGGGGATGCTGAGGCTCCACCCACACACCTTGTATGAAGCGGTCTGCTCAGAACCACCCCCACTGGTTAAGGGAGGTGGAGGGGTGGGGCACAGCCTGGGGAACTGGCCAGGAACTCCCCTGCTGTGAGTTCACTGATGGTGAGGCACAGAGAACATCCTGGCAGAGCAGATGGCCCTAAGCTGGGGCCAAGTGTGTGAGATCCTGAGGGAAGAGCTGTACCAGGGCAATGCCTTCCATCACCCTGATACATATATCTTCATCATCATGGGTACATTTGGCAACTTAACCAAGAAGATCCACCCTACCATCTGGTGGCTGTTCCAGGATGGCCTTCTGCCCAAAGACACCTTCATCATGGGCTACACCCCCTCGCACCTCATGGTGGCAGACATATGAAAACAGAATGAACCTTTCTTCAAAGCCACCCCAGAGGAGAAGCCCAAGCTGGAGTTCTTTGCTTACAACTTCTATGTGGCTGGCCAGTATGAGGACACCGCCTCCTACGAGTGCCTCAACAGCCACATGAATGCCCTCCACCAGGGGCAGCAGGCCAACCACCTCTTCTACCTGGCCTTGCCCCCCATTGTCTATGAGGCGGTCACCAAGAACATCCATGACAGCTGCATGAGCCAGACAGGCTGGAACCATGTCACTGTGGAGAAGCCCTTCCAGAGAGACCTGCAAAGCTCCAGCTGGCTCTCCAACAACATCTCCTCCTTCTTCTGGGAGGACAAGATTTACTGCATCAACCATTACCTGGACAAGGAGATGGTCCAGAACCTCATGGTGCTGAGGTTTGCCAACAGGATCTTCAGCCCCATCTGGAACCAGGACAACATTGGAGCCCTTTGGCACTGAGGGCTGCAGGAGCTACTTTGAAGAATTTGGGATCATCCAGGATGTAACACAGAACCACCTCCTGCAGATATTGTGTCTGGTGGTGATGGAGAAGCCGGTCTCCACTGATTCCAACAATGTCTATGATGAGAAGAAGGTGTTAAAACGTATCTCAGAGATGCAGGCAAACAATATGCTACACTTATTTATTCTCCAGTGTGGTGCCCAAGGATGCAGATAAGGCCGTGCTTATAGTAGGATAGATTCTAGTGTCTGGTGCTTAATATTTTTTTGAGTTAATTTGATAAATGAATGAGGAAATGATTGAGTCAGTGTGGTTAAAATGAGGATTCTAATTCTCATCCTGCCATTTATAAGGGCATTCCTCTTCCTTGGGCCAGAGTTTTCCTATCTATAGGAGAAAAGGCTTAAGATCAATCTTTTCATTTTATAATTTTTTTAAAGATTTATTCATTTATTTGAGAGAGAGAGAGCATGAGAGGGGGGAGGGCCTGAGGGAAAGGGAGAGAGAGAATCCTCAAGCAGACTCCCCACTGAGTGTGGAGCCTGAGGTGGGGCTCGATCCCAGGACCCCGAGATCATAGCCCAAGCTGAAACCACGAGTCAGCCACCCAACCAACTAAGCCACCCAGGCCCCATCAATGATGAGAGAATAATTTTGAAATCTAAAAATTTATAGTCTATTCTCCCACTCAAACATGAAGGCAAAATGAGATTCTCCCATATAAAAAGAATCCCTTTTTCATTTACAGACACTTTATGAAAAAATTATTAAAGGAGTTGTTTCAGAAAGAGGAAAAAACAAGAAAAAGTAATGCAATAGTGATTAGTGAAAGAAAAAAGTTTAATCTAAATAAATGTTAATTTTATGAAAAAATTCAATAATAATCTGGAATGAAAACCACAGATGATATCATCATGGATGGAATGGAGAACAGCAAAAGCATGCTAAGTTTCCTTTCTCACTAAGAATAGGTAACTATTAACAATAAAAATGAGAAAAAGATAAGTTTAGTTGATATGTCAAAGAACATACAAACAAAACGTAGAAGACTAGAAGCAGAATATATAAATTCCAAACCATTAAAAGAGAAGTAATAGAACTTCAATTCCAGCAATCCAACAAAAGGCAGAAAAGTAAATAAAAGAACAAAAAGTATGTAGGAATAAGTTGTAACCAAGTAGTACTCATAATAAATGTGATGGGTTACATTTACTTATTGATTGATAGGGATTTTCAGTTTGAACAAATAAAAAAAAATAAAAATAACTCCAGGAAATACAATCCAGTTACATCCTGTCTCTAAAAGATGCACTTAAAATCTGAAAAGACTGCAAATAAAGGAAAAGAAAATGATATCAAGCAAATTCAAACAGCAAGAAAACAGATTGTGGCAGGCCATGATCAGACTTGCCTTGGAGATCCCTCAAGATAATGTAAATGGAAAATGCCTAGGCCTTGTAGGGCAGGCGCAGATAGGAGGAGATTGCCCAGTGCTGACTTAGAAAGAACTCAGGTAACAGGTCAGGGACCATGCTCTCTGAATTTCTGCTGTGTATGTAGAATTGGTCATTTTTGGTGCTGGAGTGAGACCACAATTCTACACTTCTCAAACACCTGCATCTTATTCCATGAAGACCACCAAACTTTGAGCATAACCCTATGAGAAATAAGAGGACAATAGGGAGTGCCCAGTTGCCTCAATCAATAGAGGATGTGACTCTGGATCTTGGGGTTGTGAGTTTTGAGCCCCATGTTGGGTGTAGAGATTACTTTAAAAATAAATAAATATTTTATTTTTTAAAGATTTTATTTATTTATTTGACAGAGAGAGAGAGAGAGCGAGAGAGGGAACACAAGCAGGGGGAGTGGGAGAGGGAGAAGCAAGCTTCCCTCGGAGCAGGGGGCCCGATGTGGGGCTCGATCCCAGGATTCTGAGATCATGACCTGAGCCGAAGGCAGGCTCAGCCTAACGACTGAGCCACCCAGGCGCCCCTAAAAATAAATAAATATTGTAAAATTAATAAAATAAAAGGTGTTTTGTTTTGTTTTAAGCAGCAAAGCAAGGTTTATTGAGCGATAGCAAAGTGAAAATACAAAGCTTCAGAGGAGGGAGGGGACCCGAGAGGGTTGCCACTGGAATTTCTAAGTCTAGGGGTTTTTATGAGCTTGTAGCAGGCTGTTTTAATCAGATTAACCCTCCCTGAGCCTGGCATCCAATCAGGTTTTTGTCACACGGTAAAGGGTGGAGGACTCCTTCCAGGGTGGTTTCCTTGGAGAGAGTCCAAGATGGAGGAGGAGTAGGAGACCTAAATCTCGTCTGGTCCCAGGAATTCAGCCAGATGGTTATCAAACCATTCGAAACACCTATGAACTCAACAGGAGATCGAAGAAAAGAATAGCAACAACTCTCTGAACAGAAAAGCGACCACTTTCTGGAAGGTAGGATCTGCGGAGAAGTGAATCCGAGGCGATATTTGGGAGGATAGACGGCGGGGGAGGGGGCCTCCGTCGGCCACTTCTGGCAAGTGATAGAGCCGCGGAGCACAAAATCGGAACTTTTAGAAGTCGGCTCCACTGAGGGACGTCGCTCCAGTGGCTAAGCGGGGGTGGGGGGGGGGTGGGGGGGTGGGGGGGTGGAACACTCGCGGGACAGTGTGGTCTCAGGACCCTCGGGGTCACAGAAAGACCGGGGGTGCCTGAGTGCGGCAGAGCTCCCAGGTATCAGATCGGGGAAGCCGGCTGCAGAGACGGAGCCGAGGCGCGGGCTTTCAGCTCGGGGTTGCCATAAACTGTGATCAGTGACAGTCGGGCCACTGCTCCTCCAGCAGGGACCCAACAAACGGCAGAGCCGGGGAGACTCCCCTTCCTCCCCTGGAAGGAGCGGCACGGGAGCGCACCGCAGGGATCTGATGGCTTTGGAGACTCCACACGGGGTCAGGTGCCAGAGATAGAAACGCTCGGTCACAGGCCGGGTGAGCACGGAGAGCGGCCGGAGACCAGGGAGACGGGAGTGACTGCTTTTCTCTGGGGACGCATTGAGGAGCGGGGCCCCGAGTTCTCGGCTCCTCTGGGGCGGAGATTGGGAGGCCGCCATTTTCACTCTCGTCTTCCAAAGCCCTACGGAAAGCTTGCAGGGAACAAAAGCTCCTGAGAGCAAACCCGAGCAGATTACTTAGCCAGGATCTGGCAAGGGCGGGGCAATTCCACCTGGGCCAAAGACACTTGAGAATCACTGCGACAGACCCCTCTGCCAGAAGATCAAAAGAACATCCCGTCAAAACCAAGTTTACCGATCAATGAGAACTGAAAAACTCCAGTGCTAGGGAAATATAGCACAAAGAATTCATGGCTTTTTTTCCAATGATTCTTTAGTCTTTCAAAGTTAATCTTTAAATTTTTCTTTCTTTTTCTCCTTTTTAAATTTTCTTCTTTCCTTTTTCAACCAACTTCTTACCTTATCAATTCCTTTTTTAAAAATCTTTTTTAATGTTCATTTTTACAGTCATATTCTATCCCTTCATTGTATTTAACCTTATTTTTGTGTATATATAAGTTTTTCTTTCTTTGAAATTTTGGGATGTGGTTTCTTCTAACAGACCAAAATACACCCAAAATCTAGTGTATGGCTCTGTTCTATTCATCAGCCTAATCATATTCTCTTCGTTTTATTCCCCCCACCCGCCCCCTGGTTTCAGGTCTCTTCTGATTTGTTTAGTGTATATTTCTCTGGGGTCATTGTTGTCCTTTTAGTATTTTGTTATCTCGTTCATCTATTCTTCTCTGGACAGAATGACAAAACGGAAAAACTCAACTCAAAAAAAAGAACAAGAGGCAGTACCCACTGCCAGGGACCTAATCAATAGGGACATTAGTAAGATGTTGGTACTAGAGTTCAGAATAATGATTATAAAGACACTAGCTGGGCTTGAAAAAAGCATAGAAGACACTAGAAAATCCCTTTCTGGAGAAATAAAAGAACTAAAATCTAACCAAGTCAAAATCAAAAAGGCTATTAATGAGGTGCAATAAAAAAATGGAGGCTCTAACTGCTAGGAGAGATGAAGTAGAAGAGAGAATTAGCGATGTAGAAGACCAAATGATGGAGAATAAAGAAGCTGAGAAAAAGAGATAAACTACTGGATCATGAGGGGAGAATTCCAGAGATAAGTGATACCGTAAAGTGAAACAATATTAGAATAATTGGGATCCCAGGAGAAGAAGAAAGAGAGAGGGGGGCAGAAGGTATATTGGAACAAATTATAGCAGAGAACTTCCCTAATATGGGGAAGGAAACAGGCATCAAAATCCGGGAGGCACAGAGAACCCCCCTCAAAATCAATATAAATAGGTCAAAACCCTGACATCTAATAGTAAGACTTACAAATCTCAGACAAAGAGAAAATTCTGAAAGCAGTTCGGGACAAGAGGTCTGTAACCTACAACAGTAGAAACATTAGATTGGCAGCAGACCTATCCACAGAGACCTGGCAGGCCCGAAAGGACTGGCATGATATATTCAGGGTACTAAATGAGAAAAATGTGCAGCCAAGAATACTATATCCAGCTGGGCTGTCATTGAAAATAGAAGGAGTGATAAAAAGCCTCCAGGACAAACAGAAACTAAAAGAATTTGCAATCACCAAGCCAGTCCTACAAGAAATATTAAAAGGGGTCCTCTAAGCAAAGAGAGATCCCAAAAGTAACATAGACCAGAAAGGAACAGAGACAATATACAGTAACAGTCACCTTACAGGCAATACAATGGCACTAAATTCATATCTTTCAATAATTACCCTGAATGTAAATGAGCTAAATGCCCCAATCAAAAGACACAGGGTATCAGTTGGATAAAAAAGCAAGACCCGTCTATATGCTGTCTGCAAGAGACTCGTTTTAGATGCAAAGACACCTCCAGATTTTAAAGTGAGGGGGTGGAAAACCATTTATCATGCTAATGGATATCAAAAGAAAGCTGGGGTGGCATACCTTATATCAGACAAATTAGATTTTATTTATTTAAAAAAAAGTTTTTAAAGATTTTATTTATTTGACAGAGAGAGACACAGCGAGAGAGGGAACACAAACAGGGAGTGGGAGAATGAGAAGCAGGCTTCCTGCTGAGCAGGGAGCCCAGTGTGGGGCAGCTCAATCCCAGGACCCTGGGATCATGGCCTAAGCTGAAGGCAGATGCTTAATGACTGAGCCACCCAGGAGCCCCAGACAAATTAGATTTTAAACCAAAGACTGTAATAAGAGATGAGGAAGGGCACTATATCATACTTAAAGGGTCTGTTCAACAAGAAGTTCTAAGAGTTGTAAATATTTATGTCCCAAACATGGGAGTAGCCAATTATATAAGCCAATTAATAACAAAATCAAAGAAACACATCAACAATAATACAATAATAGTAGGGGACTTTAACACTCCCCTCACTGAAAATGGACAGATCATCTAGGCAAAAAATCAACAAGGAAATAAGTGGGTTTTTTAAAAATATTTTATTTATTTGAGAGAGAGAGATTATGAGAGGGGGGAGGGTTAGAGGGACAAGCAGACTCCTTGCTGAGCAGGGAGCCCGATATGGGACTCGATCCTGGGACTCCAGGATCATGACCTGAGCCGAAGGCAGTGGCTTAACCAACTGAGCCACCCAGGCGCCCCAGGACATAAGGGTTTTAAATGACACACTGGACCAGATGGGTTTCACAGATATATTCAGAACATTCCATCCCAAAGCAACAGAATACACATTCTTCTCTAGTGCACATGGAACATTCTCCAGAATAGATCACATCCTGGGTCACAAATCAGGTCTCAACCGGTACCAAAAGATTGGGATCATGCCCTGCATATTTTTGGACCACAGTGCTTTGAAACTTGAACTCAATCACAAAAGGAAAGTTGGACAGAACTCAAATACGTGGAGGCTAAAGAGCATCCTACTAAAGAATGAATGGGTCAACCAGGAAATTAAAGAAGAATTTTGAAAATCCATGGAAACAAATGAAAATGAAAACATAACTGTTCAAATTCTTTGGAATGCAGCAAAGCCTGTCCTAAGAGGGAAGTATATAAAAATACAAGCCTTTCTCAAGAAACAAGAAAGGTCTCAAATATACAACATAGCCCTACACCTAAAGGAGCTGGAGAAAGAACAGCAAATAAAGCCTAAACCCAGCAGGAGAAGAGAAATAATAAAGATCGGAGGAGAAATCAATGAAATCGAAACCAAAAGAATAGTAGAACAGATCAACAAAACTAGGAGCTGGTTCTTTGGAAGAATTAATAAGACTGATAAACCCCTGGACAGACTTATCAAAAAGAAAAGAGAAAGGACCTAAATAAATAAAATCATGAATGAAAGAGGAGAGATCACAACCAACACCAAAGAAATTCAAAGAATTATAAGAACATATTATGAGCAACTATATGCCAACAATTTAGGCAATCTGGAAGAAATGGATGCATTCCTAGAGACATATAAACTACTAAAACTGAACCAGGGAAGAAATAGAAAACCTGAACAGACCCATAACCAAAGGAAATTGAGCAGTAATCAAAAATCTCCCAACAAACAAGAGTCCAGGGCCAGATGGCTTCCCAGGGGAATTCTACCAAACTTTTAAAGAAGAATTAGTACCTATTCTTCTGAAACTGTTCCAAAAAATAGAAATGGAAGGAAAACTTCCAAAGTCATTTTATGAAGCCAGCATTACCTTGATCCCAAAACCAGACAAAGACCCCACCACAAAGGAGAATTACAGACGAATATCTCTGATGAACATGGATGCAAAAATTCTCACCAAAATACTAGCCAGTAGGATCCAACAGTACATTAAAAGGATTATTCACCATGACCAAGTGGGATTTATTCCTGGGCTGCAAGTTTGGTTCAACATCTGCAAATCAATCAATGTGATACATACATTAATAGAAGAAAGGACAAGAACCATATGATCCTCTCAACAGATGCAGAAAAAGCATTTGACAAAGTACAGCATCCTTTCTGGATTAAAACTCTTCACAGTGTAGGGATAAAGGATACATACCTCAATATCATAAAGGCCATCTATGAAAAACCCACAGCGAATATCATTCTCAATGGGGAAAAACTGAGAGCTTTCCCCCTAAGGTCAGGAATGCGGCAGGGATGTCCACTATCACCACTGCTATTCAACATAGTACTAGAAGTCCTAGCTACAGCAATCAGACAACAAAAAGAAATCAAAGGCATCCAAATCTGCAAAGAAGAAGTCAATCCCTCTTTGCAGATGATATGATACTTTATGTGGAAAAGCCAAAAACTCCCCGCCGAAACTGCTAGAACTCATAGGAATTCAGTAAAGTGGTAGGATATAAAATCAATGCACAGAAATCAGTTGCATTTCTATACAACAACGAGACAGAAGAAAGAGAAATTAAGGAGTTGATCTCATTTACAATTGCACCAAAACCATAAGATACCTAGGAATAAATCTAACCAAAGAGACAAAGAATCTTTACTCAGAAAACTCTAGAATACTCATGAAAGAAATTGAGGAAGACACAAAGAAATGGAAAAACACTCCATGCTCATGGATTGGAAGAACAAGTATTGTTAAAATGTCTCTGCTACCTAGAGCAATCTACACATTCAATCCCTATCAAAATACCATCAACCTTTTTTCACAGAGCTGGAACAAATAATCCTAAAATTTGTATGGAACCAGAAAAGACCCCAAATAGCCAGAAGATTGTTGAAAAAGAAAACCAAAGCTGGTGGCATCACAATTCCAGACTTCAAGCTTTATTACAAAGCTGTAATCATCAAGACAGTATGGTACTGGCACAAAAACAGACACATAGATCAATGGAACAGAATAGAGAACTCAGAAATGGACCCTCAATTCTATGGTCAAGTAATCTTTGACAAAGCAGGAGAGAATATCCAATGAAAAAAAGACAGTCTCTGCAGCAAATGGTGTTGGGAAAATTGGACAGCCACATGCAGAAGAATGAAACTGGACCATTTCCTTACACCTACACAAAAATTTAGACTCAAAATGAATGAAAGACCTAAATGTGAGACAGGAATCCATGAAAATCCTTGAGGGGAACACAGGCAGCAACCTCTTTGACCTTGGCTGCAGCAACTTCTTCCTAGACCCATTGTCAAAGACAGGGGAAACAAAGGCAAAAATGAACTATTGGGACTTCAAGATAAAAAGCTTTTGCACAGCAAAAGAAACAGTCAACAAAACCAAAAGACAACCAACAGAATGGGAGAAGATAGACATACAGATAAAGGGCTAGTATCTAAAATCTATAAAGAACATATCAAACTCAACACCCAAAGAACAAATAATCCAATCAAGAAATGGGCAGAAGACATGAACAGACATTTCTGCAAAGAAGACCTCCATATGGCCAACAGACACATGAAAAAGTGCTCAACATCACTCGGCATCAGGGAAATACAAATCAAAACTACAGAGATACCGCCTCACACCACTCAGAATGGCTAAAATTAACAAGTCGGGAAACAACAGATGTTGGTGAGGATGCGGAGAAAGGGGAACCCTCCTACACTGTTGGTGGGAATGCAAGCTGGTGCAGCCACTCTGGAAAACAGTATGGAGGTTCCTCAAAAAGTTGAAAATAGAGCTTCCCTATGACCCAGCAATTGCACTACTAGGTATTTACCCCAAAGATACAGACGTAGTAATCCAAAGGAGCACCTGCACCCCGGTGTTTATAGCAGCAATGTCCACAATAGCCAAACTATGGAAAGAGCCCAGATGTCCATTGACAGATGAATGGATAGAAGATATGGTATATAGATACAAAATAGAATATTACACAGCCATCAAAAAAAAAAATGAAGTCTTGCCATTTGCAACCACATGGATGGAACTAGAGGGTATTATGCTAAGTGAAATAAGTCAATCAGAGAAAGACAATTATCATATGATCTCACTGATATGTGGAATTTGAGAAACTAAGGCAGAGGATCATGGGGAAAGGGAGGGAAAAATGAAACAAGACAAAACCAGAGAGGGAGACAAACCATAAGAGACTCTTAAACCCAGGAAACAAACAGGGTTGCTGGAGGGGAGGGGGGTGGAGGGGTGGGATGGCTGGGTGGTGGACACTGGGGAGGGTATGCGTTGTGGTGAACACTGTGTATTGTGTAAGACTGATGAATCACAGACCTGTACCCCTGAAACAAATAATACATTATATGTTAATGAAGGAGGGCATATGATGTAATGAGCACTGGGTGTTATATGCAACTGATGAGGCACTAAATTCTACCCCTGAAAGTAATAATACACTATATGTTGACTAAATTGAATTTAAATTAAAAAAAAATTTTTATGGGGCGCCTGGGTGGCTCAGTCATTGAGCGTCTGCCTTTGGCTCAGGTCATGGTCCCAGGGTCCTGGGATCACCCCGCATTGGGCTCCCTGCTCCACGGGAGGCCTGCTTCTCCCTCTCCCACTCCCCCTGCTTGTGTTCCCTCTCTCGCTGTCTCTCTCTCTGTCAAAAAATAAATAAAATATTTTTAAAAAGATATATAAATAAATAAAATAAAAATTTTTAAAGAGTGATAAACGGGGGGGGGAGGGCGGTTTCCTCTTAGGCCTGGGTGGGGCAGTGCTTGTCCCTGCCTACTTGCCTTCCAACTATCCTTCATCATTCCCCCCTCTGTAGAGGTAACCCTAACTGCTGTTAGGGAAGAAGGGCGATGACGGATCGATCATAGCTACTTCTTGCTGGCCAGGGGCGTTGGGTGGGGCGGCAGGCAAGGTTCCTCTCATACCCACTTCTCAAGGGGTCCCCTGTAGATGTCTGGTTTGACCTCCACGTGAGGTTCCAACTGAACCACCATTTGGAGTTTGATGACCTTTATTTTGGAAGATATAAAGGTTAGGGCATTTAGGAGACAAGGCCCAAAACACAATGGAAGACCGAGAACAGCCAGGGGTCTGGTGAGAGGTAGAGGCTGTTTTAGTGAACTCCCCACCTACTGCGAGGAGAGGGCAGGGGAAAGGAATGCAATAAGGATTATGATTTTGATGAGATTTAAGGAAAATAACATTTAAGAAGACTGATCTCTGTCTTGTGGCTTCAAGACTAGTTTGAGGTCCTCTCTGGGTTCACAGAGGGATTTCAGTTCCTTGCTTTTAGGCCCCATTGGGGACCAGGGTTTGACCCTGGAATGGTGGATCCAGACTTCAAATTTAGAGGGGGGCGTGCATATCCTGGTATCCACAAGCGAAAGTGTCCTGTTATGCCCAAAACACCTTTGCGACAAGGGAAAGTTGTGGGGTCCTTAAGGTGGACCCCACTTAGGGGTCCTGCTGTTAAGGCCCAAACCACTTCAGCCTGAGTTTCCCAGACCTGGGAATTAATATCAGCCTCTATTAAAGGGAGGCAATTGCTAGTTTGCCCAGGAGCTATCAATATGAGAGTTAATATCTCTACCTAAGAGAAGTGTGGGGCGCTCAGGCATTAAGAACGAGTGAGAGAAAATTAGATCTCCCCGGGTGCATCCCAGAAGGTGAGAAAAAAATTTGGCTTATGGGTCGCCCAGTGACGCTCTTAAGGACAACACTGTGGTTGGACAGTTGGCTCAGGGCAGAGAGTAGAACGGAAAAGGTGGCTCCAGTAACAAGAAGGAAATCGACTGGTTTTCAGAATAAAAGTTTCTTGTTTAAAAAAGAAAAAAGAAAGAAAGGGCAACCAAAATCTGAGCCACTTTCTGTATCCTTATCTTATGTAAATCCTTTGATCTGGTTATTTATAAATCAAAAGTAAAAGTTTCCTTATACCAGGTCCAAGTCATTATTCTTGCTCATCATAAAAGCCAAATTAGACTCCTTTGTATTAACTGATACTCAGGTGCAGCTGTGTTAACAATAGATAAAATAGAATTTAAGGGGGAAAAAAAGGATTGTAAGGGATAATGAGAGAACTCACTGATAGGAGGAATAATCTGCTAAGAAGACACATAGCTTCAAATGCTGATGCACCTAACAAAATATCTTCCTTAAAAAAAGCAAAAAGTGATATGATTTGGAGGCAAAATTTCAAAAAAGCCCAATGATAGTGGGACACTTTAACACATCTCAGAAACTGAGATATCAAGAAGACAAAAAATTAGTAAGGTTAGAAATGATTTGAAGAGTGCAGTTAGTTTTTATCTAATAGATGTATATGATATTTTAATCCCCCAAACTGAAGAACATATATTCTTCTCAAATATATCAAACATAAAAATGTTCTGTGTTAGACCACAGATTTCAAAAAGAAAAATAAAATCACATAAGTTACATTCATGGAACACAACGCAATGTAAAATTGGAATTAACATACCAACAGGGGGCCCTGGGTGGCTCAGTTGGTTAAGCATCTGCCTTCGGCTCAGGTCATGATCTCAGGGTCCTGGGATCAAGCCCCAACATCAGGCTCCCTGCTCAGCAGAGAGTCTGCTTCTCCCTCTCCCTCTGCTTGCTGCTCCCCCTGCTTGTACTCTCTTTCTGTGTCAAATAAATAAAATCTTAAAAAAAAAAAAGAATTAACATACCATCAAAAAGGGACTATGCCTAACAATATAGAGATTTAACAAGAGAATATAAGGTGCACCAATAAATTTACACCACTATGAAAACCTGAGATGAGATGGATGATTTGCTTAGAAAATGTAAATTATCCAAATTGGCTCAACAAGTAGAAAACCATAATATTTCAATAGCTCAAGAAGATATTGCAAAGGTATAGTCAATTCCCTAGCAATGTTTACTAGATTAACATCCAAAAATTAATACGTTGGTTAATAATAGCAGTAACAAATAAATAGATAAATAAAAATAGTCAAAAAGACTAAATTAGCAATGACAGCAAACCTTGTAAAATACCTGGGAATAAATGTACTAAGTTATTCAAGTCACTATTGACTAACACAAAAAGACTGAAAATAAAAGAGCCATATCATGTTGATGGGCAAAAGTCTCAGTATGGTAAAGATATCACTTCAATCCAAAATACCATAAATCCATGAATTCAGCGCAATTTCAATCTAAAGCTCTGTGAGATTTTTCAAGGACCTTGGGAGGCTGTTTCTAAAATTAAAATAGATGTTTAAATGTACACAATAAGATAATTTCGAAATGAGAATAAGATACTATAAAGCAATAGTAATTTAAACAATATTTTATGTGGGGTTTTCCCAGAAAAAGCCAAATCAACAGATTATAATTCAAATCCTGATGCAGCTCCAAGTGTAAAAGAAAATTTTGCTTTGTATGTGATAAAGCATTTCAAATCAGTGAGAAAAAGAACAGAATATTGAATGAATCCTTTTGGAAAAATTGACTACCCATGAAGAAAACAAATTGAAGTCATATCATTCACAAAAATGTGTAGAAGATGGATTAAAGATCTTAAAATTTTTTTTATCTTCCAGATAAAGATGATAGATTGAACACACTCATTTACTTTTCCTCCTTGCTGAAAACCAACTGACAAGACAACAAGGGGATTTCTTTTTTTTTTTTTTAAGATTTTATTTATTTATTTGAGAGAGAGAGAGACAGCGAGAGAGCATGAGCAGGGGGAAGGGGCAGAAGGAGAGGGAGAAACAGACTCCCCACTGAGCAGGGAGCTTGATCCCTGCTTGACCCCAGGGGCTTAATCTCAGGACCCTGAGATCATTACCTAAGCGGAAGGCAGACACTTAACCAACTGAGCCACCCAGGCGCCATGGGGATTTCTTTTTTTAAGGCAAAACCCCACAAAGGCAAAGAAAATGAAAGAGGAGGCAACACAATAGAATTTGCGAAGCTGGAAAGGAGCTGGACTAACTTAGCCCCAGACACATTGATTTTGACACCAGCAAGGGGGAAAGCTAAGAAACAACCTAGTTTCCACCCAGAACCTCCAGGAATTGGGACACCAAGTATCTCTGAAGTGAGCATGGAGGAAGGGCTGGAAACAGGAATTTGTTGGAAGTAGAGTTAAGAAACAGCAAGGCCCTCAGATCTCCTGGAATCCCTGGGAAGCAGTGCCTTTACCTGATATGTCGGAAGATTAGAGGTTGATTCTTGGGGAGACAAAGAAAAAATAAGACAGGGATGCCTGGGATCGAGCCCCGCATTGGGCTCCGTGCTCAGTGGGGAGCCTGCTTCTCCCTCTGCCTGCCGCTCCCCCTGCTTGTGCTCTCTCTCTCTCTCTCTCTGACAAATAGATAAATGAAGATCTTAAAAAAAGAAAAAGAAAAAAATAAGACAATTATTAATTTATTTTTAAGTAGGCTCCACACCCAGAATGGAGCCCAACGTTGGGCTTTAACTCACGACCCTGAGATCAAGACCTGAGCTGAGAGCAAGAGTTGGATACTTAACCAACTGAGCCACCTGGGTGCCCCAAGACAATGATTAATTTTAAAGAAAATAAAAAGATAATGGATTATGGTATACGTATGTCTCAGCTTAGTTGTAACAAGTATTTATATAGTATTAACCTCAGCCAGAGAGAGAGCACCTTACGTTTAGGGAAAAAGCAATTGGAATGACAGCAGATTTCTCTTAAGAAACCATGAAGGCCAGAAGAAAGTGTCACACTTTTCAAGGGCAGGGAAAAAAACAAAAAACTATCTGTTCAGAATTCTATGTCCAGAGAACTGATCCTTCAGGAATAAAGAGGAAATCAAGATCTTCTCAGATGAAGGAAAATTAAAAGAATTTGTCACCAGCAGACCTAAAGGAATGATGAAAGGAGCTTCCTCAGACAGAAAAATCAGTGATTATAGAAGAAGGAATCTTGAACAAGGGAAGAATACAAATGTGGTGAGGTCTAAGAGAACAATGGAGCATGCAGTGAGCATAGGAGATACACATAATATGCCAGGTGGCCATTCCCAGCTGCTCCATTTATATGTAGCTTTCCTGATGCCCACGAGCACAGAGCTTCCTTGGACCCACTATACATGGGTTTTCAGCAAGACTCAAAGCGAGTACAAGTATAGGGTTGTTGCTGGGAAGCAGCTGCCCAGCCTGGGACTACATTCTGAACATTCACCAAAGGAATGTGAGAGAAAGCAATATGTGCTATATCTGGTCTGAGGCTCCTCTCTTCCCCAATGTACTTCCTGGGTGCAGAGGACACTGAGATTCTAGGGGATGGTTGAAACATAAGACAGAAGGTGAGCTAACCAGAAATCACAGCATTGGACCATAATGTGGGTAAAAAAATGAACCTTTGTTGTTCCAAGCCCCTGAAATTGTGGGCTTTATTTGTTACTGCAGTTTGTGTTTCCTTTGAGTTTATATCTTTGCAGAATCATAGCACATGATTTTCCATTTAATAGATAATATTTAAATTGAAATTTATAAATTTCAATCTGAATCTGAAATAATTTATTTTTATATAATAATTTATTTTATATAATTTATTTTTATATAATTTGCTGAACAAATGTCTAACGTCACTTTTGATACAATTTCTTGTATTTAACCGGTAGCATGATTTTTTTTTTTGCAATTATGTTATGTGTTTGCACATATATACCACATTTGATGTGTTCAAAATATTTTAGAAAACAATATAAGAAAATATTTGACCTCAGAGTAGTGGTAGCCTTTTAAAACAAGATACAAAAAACAAAGGCAACGAAGGGGAGACTGACAAGTTTGATGATGTGCAAATTTTTAAAAAGCTTTTGTATGCCAAAAGAGACCATAAATAAAACTAAAAGGCAAGTTAATAGACAGGAAGTAGAGTATTTCAAAATATATAACAGAATGGATTGATGTCCAAATATATAAAGCATTCACTCGTACAGTCAATAAGAAAAACACAGATAGCTCCCCATGCAAGTGGCTAAGGTCACATACAGGGAAATCAACCCAAGCAGCCAATAAACATATGATAGATGATCTTGTTCACCAGAGCCTGGGAAATGCAAATAAGGGCAGCAACGAGATACCGACAGAATAGAAATTGATTGGACAAAAACATTTGTAGACATTATCTACCAAAATTTAAAGTATTCATAACCTATTGCTCCAGCTTCATCTACTTTAAAAAGTCACTCATAGGGTGAGATGGGAGGTCACTGGATTAAAACAAAGGGAGGGAGTGTGTCAGTGAGCTTATATCAACTAGGGTTTATCCACATGGGGAACACTGTGTCATGGTTACAAGGGATACATTCTCACAATATTTGTGACATACAGAATGTGACATACAGGAAATTCAATGAATGTAAAAATATATAAAGTGTGTGTGTTGGTAAACTCATAGTAAAAGTAGTTCCTCAAAAAAGTTAAACATAGAGTTATGATATGACCCAGCAATTTCACTCTGAGGTATGCACCCAAGAGAATTAAAATCAGATGTCCACACAAAAATTTGTGCATGAATGTTCATAGCAGTATTATTCATAATAGCCCCAAGTGAAAACAAACCCAAATGTCATCAACTGATGACAGATAAACAAAATGTGGTCTATCTATACAATGGGACAGTCTTTGACCATAAAAAAGAAATGAAGGGCTGATGCATGCTACAACATGGATGAACCTTGAAAGCGTGCTAACAGCTTTAAACCAGTCACAAAAGGCCACATATTGTGTGACAGAATAGGCAAATCCGTGGAGACAGGAAGTAAATTAGCAGGGAGAGGGGAAAAGAGAGGGAGGAATTGGGAATGACCACTAAGGCTGAGGCTTAGAAACAAGGTTTCTTTTTGGGGTGAGAAAAATATTCTAAAATTGATGGTACGGGTGGTTGCACAACTTTGCAAACATACTAACCACCAAGCTACACACTTTAAAGGTGTGGATATTCTGGTATATGGACTATACCTCAATGTAAAAATTATGCAAAAAAACCCACCCAAAATAGATGAATAATGAAGTGCTAGTGGGAGAAAAAGAGGAAGGCAGTATTAGCCCCGGGAGCAGGAAACACTTTGAAGAGGAAGTGACATTTGAATTGGACTTACAGGGCAAATGGCTATTTTGGAAGAGAAGGGGAAATTCAGGTAGCTCACATAGTGAGCACTGCCCTTGGCCAGGTGGACAAGTGCAGGATGTGTCAGGGGAACGAGGAGGAGATCGCACTGGCCCAAGCAGGGGGAGCAGGAAGGGGAATATGGCTGGAGCCGGCCGTGGAGGCCTCCGACGGCCATGCTGTCCCAGCGGACCCCAGGGAGGCTAACATGTAGAAGCCACAGGTTAGTTGGCTCGTCCCATTGCAGCCAAGCATGCTCTGCTTATTAGGTACTTAGAAGAGCAGATGGTTTCTAAGTTTCACTTTCCTGGAAGTTTGAGATTTATAGCTTTTGGTAATGGGAGGTCACTGGATCAAAGCAGAGAATGAGTATGTCATGAATCACCATCTTGAGGGTAATATATAGCATAAAAGGAAAGTAAAAGTGCAACCAAGGATTATCAGTGTTTGCTATAAACAGAAAAACAGCTTGGTCTGGGTCCAGGAATGTGCAGTGGGACTTGCCTGAAGACTGGAGAGAAATTCCCTGGTTCAGGTGACTTCCAGATAAGGCTCCTGACTGGGGTGTGTGACCTCAGTCTAGGGAATAACAAAGCCTTCCCTCAGGGACCAGGTCCACCGTGTCCCCTGTCCAACTCCCCTGACACTCACACTCACACACACTCACACACACACACACACACACACACACACACACACACGCCCCAATGCTGTTTCAGTAGGAGCCCCCACCAGCATTATTTCCTACTTAAAACCCCCTCAACCCCCTACGCCCTGCTCTGCGTGCAGAAGCCTCCTGCCTGCTGATAAGCTATTCAGGAAATTCCACTTGGAAGAAGTCCACAAGCGTGGGCCGGGGAGGTGGGGGGAGGAGATAATTCTTGAGCCTGGTGGCAGGGTGGAGGGAACAAGGCTCTGTCCTATCCCGGCATGGACTTGCACCCGATCAGTGTCCTGTCAGCCAGCTGTCCGGTTCCCCCTCACACCTTCCTTTGAAGGGGGAGGAGGTGGGGTTCCCTTCATGAACCTGGGTGACTCTTGTGATCCTCTGGTCTGCATGAAGTAGGTGGGCCAAAGCAGATGGTAATATTTCCATTTTACAGCTAGGAAAACTGAGGCCTAGAAACTGTGTCCAACTTGCCCAAGGCCACTCAGCAGTCCATAGTGTTGTTAGGACTAGATCCCAAATCCCTGGATCCCAGCCAAGGGACTTTTATGCCTCGTGCTGTGCCATTTATGGTTGGACATGGGTGCCGGTTGCCTGGTAGATCCCACCTCTCCCCCTCCCCCTCCCCCCAAGTTCCTGACACAGAAAGGGTCAATTTGGACGTAAGCAGTGATTGAGATGGAAGGGCTGACGGCAAGAGCCCTTACCAATCTCCCTCCCAGGCCCAAACCATCTTTCTGGCTTCCTCTCCACGACTCTCCCAACTCCCTCTGCTCCTCTTGGGTCCTGCTGGCTGAAAAGAGGATCAAATGCATTTGGTTCTTCACTTGTCCTCTCAAAGTGTCTATGGTCCTAGGGCTGACTACCCCAAGAGCCCTGAGCCTCCAAAAAGGAAGAACCTAAGTATTGGAGAAAATACACTGTCCCTTTCCTTCCCCAAATGGAGACTGAAGAGACATGACTCTTGGCTGAAAGGGGACAGAGGCCTTTGAGTTACCCTCAGGTAGAATCCCTTTTTAATTTTTGTGAGGAAAGGGACCCAAGGGTCCCACACCTGTGTAGCAAATAGGTTTTCTCCCAGCCAAAAGGACATGACAGACAGTATCTGTCCTCTTAGGGGGACGGATTGGGGACTGACCCCTGAGAGGTTTGAGGCCAGCCTTTTCACCTCAGTGAGTTTATGAGGCCCAGAAATCTAATTCTGTCAGCACCCAGTGTTTGTAGTCACCTCAGCACGGTGGGCTCACAGTCACTGCTAGGCCTCGGGTAAACCCAATTGAGGGGCGCCTGGGTGGCTCCGTCGGTTAAGCGTCTGCCTTCGACTCAGGTCATGATCCCAGGGTCCTGGGATCCAGCCCCGCATCGGGCTCTGTGTTCAGCAGGGAGCCTGCTTCTCCCTCTCCCTCTGCCTGCTTGTTATCTCTCTGTCTCTCTGTCAAATAAATAAATAAAATCTTAAAAAAAAAAAAAAACAATTGAGATAAATGTGAACTGACCCAAATGCCTATGGCTGCCACAGAAACGCCTTGCTCAGACCTCTGCTATGGGGACTGTGAGTGACTGGGAGCCCAGCTCCCCATGGCTACTCCCGGCCTTTGACTGACACAGTGAGGCACCATGGCAGGCCCACCCCTGTGGCGTGGGGGATTCCTGTGATGGTGCCTTCAGCTTGACAATGCCTCATCAGCCCAGACAAACCTTTCTTAGAGCAGTCCCACAGACCCAGCTCTTCTGCCCAGCCTCCCTTCTTTCCCTTCTCCCTTCACAGGTGTCAGGCCTGCATCCCGTCTGAGGCACCTGCTGGCTCATTCAGTAAAGTTGTTTTCAGGCCGTTGGCATGTGTCAGCAGCTGGGCAGCAAAGATGCCTGGGACTGGAGCTCTGCAGGGGGGGGAGGCTAGCTGGGGAGCAGAGGTAGGGAGGCGGGTCCCTGTGCAGAAGCTGCTCTGGAAAGGCAGGCCAAGACTGTCAGGCCCAAGAGCAAGGGACTCAGGTGATAGGCGAGCAGCATGGGGTGGGTTTTGGGCTAGGGATGGGTGATACGTGGCATCCAGGGGAAGGGTGGCTTGCTCAAAGTTGCAAGGTTCAGCAGGACTCCTTAAAAGAGTCCAAATACTCCCTCAGTCCAAGAGTCCACCTAGTGGGCTTGATCCTGCAGCCACATGCAGTAATAAAATAACTACCATCTCCTCAAACTCTGAACCAGACTCTGACCTCAAACTCTGAACCAGACTCTGAATTAGCGGTGTCCTCATAGTTCTGTGATATATGCATCATTGTTATGCCCCGATTGCAGCTGAGGGCAGTGAGGCCAGTGAGAAGCATGCCCAAGGTTACACAGCTTGGACGTGGCAGATCTAGGATTGTTAACCTTGCAGTCTTGGCCATGTTACCTAGCCTCTCTGAGGCTCAGTGCTGTCAAATTATAGCAGTACCTACATCTCAGCGGTGTTGTGAGGGTTTGTAAGTTAATACATGTGAAAACTCTAACAACAGGCATGGAATCAAGCCAAACCAGTGTTAGCTACTGTTAACTATTATGCAGATTTATTTTTGGAAGTGCGTACCTTTTGCCCACCTTCACCCACTCCCCACCCCCTGCTTCTGGCAACCACCAATCTGTTCTCTGAATCTATGAATTTGGGGGGTTTGTTTAGGTTTTTTTTTACTTTTATTTTTAGTCTTTTTAAAGATTTCATTTATTTGAGAGAGAGTAAGAGAGAGAGAACATGAGAGGGGGGAGGATCAGAGGGAGAAGCAGACTCCCCACTGAGCAGGGAGCCTGATGTGGGACTCGATTCTGGGACCCTGGGATCATGACCTGAGTCAAAGGCAGACGCTTAACCAACTGAGCCACCCAGGCCCTCCCAGTTTTGTTTTTTTTAGATTCCACATATAAGTGAGATCATATGGTATTTGTCTCTGTCTGATTTATTTCACTTAGCACGATGCCCTCAAGGTCTGTCCGTGTCATCACAAATGCCAGGATTTCTTTCTTTTTCATGGTTGAATAATATTCCGTCGTGCACAGACATCACATTTCTTTATCCATCATCCATTGGCGGACACTGAGGTTGTTTCTCTGTCTTGGCTGTTGTAAGCAATGCTGCAGTGAACATGGGGGCGTAGATATCTTCTCAAGTTCGCAGGTTCAGAACTATTTCTCCATTTGTTATAGTCCTGGGGGCCCCGGGACCTTGAGCTCTGCTGGCCCCCTGAGCCAGGTGATCAAAAGGTGTCTGCCGGGGCCGCACCCACAGGAGCTGATTTGTTCCCAGGCTCCTTATCAGGAGACACTGGCCACGTGGAAGGAGGCAGAGGGAGAATACAGAGAGCACAGAGCTAGCAGCGCTCCTCTGGTCTCGGGAGGGGATTACCGGAGGCGGTAGACGAGTCTTTCATTAGAAGCCCACCCTCAGGCTGCGGCTGTGAGGAGGCGCTAATGGGCACCTCGGGCTGTGCCTCCCTGCTGCGTCCTGGGAGCGGTGGCTGGTTAAGAACTCTTGCCGCATTGGTGACAGCCCTGTGGGACCCAGGAGCCCAGACCCCCTGGCCACCAGATACAAGCGGTCAAGGGTGGTAGCTGCAAAAACCAGGGTGCTAGGCCAGGGGACAAGCTCCTTTTCGGGAGAGACTGGTGACCTGGAGTGAGGCAGAGGGAGACCACGCAGATGACACTCGCTGGACTTCATCTTTGGGGCTTATTTCAGGAGGCCCTAGATGTGTGTTGAATTAGATGCCTGTCCCTCAGGCCAAAGCGTTAGGTCTTTTTCACAGAAAGACTGGGTGCCTCTCTGGGGGACCCCGGAAGGTGGCCAGGTGAGTCTGCACGAGCCCTGCAAGAGCTGGTGCTTTTCTGCCGTGGCTGTGTGCATCTCACGGACATCAGTCCCATTGGTTTTCAAAGGTAGATGTTTTGGAGGCTTATCTCTCAGGGATAGGTCTTAAAAGTTGGGGTGCCAGATGTGGGGCTCAAACCCTTCTCTCCTCAGGGAGAAGCTATGGATTTCGAGTTCCCTCTTGCTTATGGGTCGCTGCCCTGGGGGTGGGGTTTATAGCAAGACTGTGTCTCAGTCTCTCCTACCCACAACGGTTTTAAGGGTTTTCTCTTGTTCTTTTTTTTTTTTTTAAGATTTTATGTTAATTTTCTTAAGTGATCTCTATACCCAACATGGGGCTTAAACTCACAAGCCCAAGATCAAGAGTCACAAGCCCTACCGACTGAGCCAGCCAGGCGCCCCCTCGTTCTTTGGATGTATGGGAATCACTTATCTAGTTTGGGGTTTCTTTCAGAGGAAACTATTCCATATGTAGCTGTAGATTCAGCGGGAGGGGATGAGCTCAGGATGTTCCTACATCATCCCCTTGAACTAGAATCACTTTGGCATGTTCTCAAAAAGTTAGACATATACCTACCATAACATCCTGCCCAGCTATTTACTCAAGAAAGGGAGAATAGATGCCCGCCCCCGCCAAAGACTTGTACAGGAATGTTCATAACAGTTTTATTTGTCATTGCCCCAAACTGAAAATAGTCCAAATGCCCATCAACAAGTGAACAGGTAGACAAATTACAATATATCCATACACGGGAGTGTACAAGGTAATGAAAGCTGAATGCACTATTATAAAAGCAACATGGGGCGCCTGGGTGGCTCAGTTGGTTAAGCGACTGCCTTCGGCTCAGGTCATGATCCTGGAGTCCCGGAATCGAGTCCCGCATCGGGCTCCCTGCTCAGCGGGGAGTCTCCTTCTCCCTCTGACCCTCCTCTGTCTCATGCTCTCTCTCTATCTCATTCTCTCTCTCAAATAAATAAATAAAATCTTTAAAAAAAAAAGCAACATGGATGAATCTCAAAATAATTATGGTGAGTGAAAGAAGACAGACAAAAATTTCTAGAAAATTGAAATGAATCTGTGAGGGGTGAGGAGGGGCAGGAGGAAACTTTTGGGAGTAATTGCTGTGTTTATGATCTTGATTGCAGTGAGTTTCACATGTATATATGTATATCAAAATTTGTCAGGTTGTACAATTTAAATATATGCAGTGAGTTGCATGTCAAGTATACCTCAAAGCTCTTTTTAAAAATCCAGCAATGGGGGTACCTGGGTGGCTCAGTCGTTAAGCGTCTGCCTTCAGCTCAGGTCATGATCTCAGGGTGCTGGGATCGAGCCCTGCATGGGGCCCCCTGCTCATCGGGGAGCCTGCTTCTCCGCCTGCCGCTCCCACTGCTTGTGCTCTCTTGCTCTCCTCTCTGACAAATAAATAAATAAATCTTTTTAAAAAAATAAAAAAAAACCCAACAATGAATATTCCTCACCCGAGGGGAAGCAGCAGCCTGGGCGAGAATAGGCCTGACCAGGGTCACTCCTGGCCGGGCACGGAGGCCGAGAACCACCAGTCTTGTGCCTCAGGCCAGAATGCTTTTCCGCACGCTACACTGCCACCCTGTGGCCAGGGCTGGGCATCAGTGCTGGGCAGGTTGGGCGGCCGGACAGGGCCGCCATGGGGCTCTGGAAGCCCTGCCAGGGGGTCGCCTCCTCAAGGATCTTGGATGCTGCTGCCCCAACCAGGACCCCAGCTGTGGCAGCAGACCCAGATACCACAAGGACCAAGTGGGCGACGCATCTGACTAAGGATGGCCGTGATGCCAGGTGGGTAGCCCGGCTTGATGGTGACGGTGGGGAGACTGGGAACAGCCATGATTCAACTCCTCACAATTGTTGCCAGAATCAAGGCCCAATGTTGCCAAGTCTTTTTTTTTTTTTTTTTAAGTTATTTATTTATTTATTTATTTATTTTTAGTTTTTTAATGGCAAACTTATTTACTGCTCGGGCTAGTGCAGACCTATTAAACCATGCCCGTGGGCCAGCATCTAGGGGTTGCCAGTTGGCAACCTCTGAGCAAACACCTTGGATTCTCTTCCCAGGAGGCGGGAGGCCATGCTTACTGTCCTTGCCCAACATGAAGGAAGAGCCCAGGGCCAAGAGAGCAAGATAGCCTTGTGTCTATCCAAAGTGAGAAGACAAGAGGTCCAAGTTTATTCCCCGAGGCTGTGCCATTCATCACTGCTTAACTGTCCTCCCCTGCATTGGAATTTAAGGCCTCTAGCTTAGCGTTGGAACAGGTTTCCTCTCCTGTTGTCTGCACTGGGGAGAACTGAGGGAAGGATTAACGAAGGATAACGAAGGGAAAGTTCTGAACACCCAGCAGGTACCAAGACCACAAGCATGTCCCCCAAAGAGAATAGACTCCTGGCTTTTCCCTCTGCCTTCCAGCCAGACAAGGAATGCAGAGTGTTCCAGTAGCAGGAACAGAGCATCTTGAAAGCTAGGACACTTCCTGTACAAGATGCCAAGAGAGGGCCTTTGGTCACCAAGATGGAAGAAAGTGAATGTTGAGTCCATCTCCCAGGGCCAGAGACTGGGAAAGCCAGAGACTTCTGTAGAGTGTCTACCGACCTGCCGAGGCTGGTATGGAGGGCAGTCCTGGTGTCCCGTTGCCTGACCTCAGGGCTGGGACTGGCAGCCAGCACTCAGCAGACAGAGGCCAGAAGCCATTCTGTTGTAGGCTGCCAGGCCTCTACCTTCCTAGAATAGATGAGGTGGCCATCTGTCCCAGTGAGCTGGGCCTCCTGATGGCCATGAGGTCATGAGGATGTACCCAAAGGGGCCCTGCAACATCTAGAGGCTGCAGAAACACGGGTCTTTCTCTGAGGACCAGTGGGTCAGTGTCCATCAACTTTTCAGGGTGAGGAATCTAGCAGCCGGAAAGAACTCCAGGGGCAGGAGACCAGGACTTGGGGATGTGGACATCTGTTGGGCCAGGCCAGTATCTCCAAGTCCCTGGGCTCTGGTGTGCTCAGTCCTGCCAGGCTCTCAGCCAGTGCTGGGCAACAGCCTCTGGCAGGGGCTGCACACGGGGGATGGCAGACAGAGGGCCCCGGTGCCTGAAGAAACATGGCCAGGGCACAGAGAGACACGATGTCCTAGGCCTGGAGCCCAAGCACTGGGTGTGTCTCGAGAAGAAGCCCCGGGGACCCACCCTGGATATAAGGTAGCAGATGGGGGAGCCCTGAGTGGGAGGGGATCAAGAGTCATCCTCCTCAGGCAGGGGCACCTAGGTCCTCCCCCGGAACAGAGGGGAAAGAGTCATAGGGGCTCCCTCCCTCGGAGGAATGGCGGAGCGAGTTAGAAGATTCTTCATGACACTTGTTAAAGAACAGTTAAGGCCGACTTTATTCAAGGGGGACCAGGGCAGTGGGTATCACAACCACTGTAATGGGGTCTTGCGGTGGGGAAGAGAGAATGGACTCAACTCTGAATGCAGCATGGGCAAGTGGGAATTTATAGCCAAGGAACAGGGTGGGGGTCAGGGGATGGAACATGGCTAAGAGGGAGCAGCAGGGGTCAGGGGCATTCTGGCTAGCCTACCTAACAGGACTCTTGCTGAAGGTGGCAGACAGGGTGATCAGATATCTGTAGGTGGTGGTGGCTGAGAAACCTGATCAGATGTTGAGAGTGAACACTCATGGAGGCTGGGGGATTCTGGCTAACCCAACTGAGCAGAGTGCTTATAAAACTGGACAACATGACAATGAACACGGAAATCCAAAAGTCAAGGCCTCGTTGGAAAGAGCACAGAGGAACCTGATTCAAATTTGGTCAGGGAGAGACTTTGTCAGCCCCTTCTTGTCCAAGGAAAGGAGCGACATTCTTCTTTGAGCAGAAGTCCATTTTCTCACATAGTTGCCTTTTGCTCATTAAGGGTCAGCTGCACCAGCTACTTGGACTGAGCAGTAGTGGATATGTGGTGGATGGTGTGAGCTTTCAGGCATTTAATGAGAGGAATTTCTATAAAAATAAAAGGAAAGAAGGTTAATGGTTGAAAACCCAGTCTCTCGGGGCACCTGGGTGGCTCAGTTGGTTAAGCGACTGCCTTCGGCTCAGGTCATGATCCCAGGGTCCTGGGATCGAGCCCCGCATCGGGCTCCCTGCTCCGCGGGAAGCCTGCTTCTCCCTCTCCCACTCCCCCTGCTTGTGTTCCCTCTCTCGCTATCTCTCTCTCTGTCAAATAAATAAATAAAATCTTAAAAAAAAAAAAAAGAAAGAAAACCCAGTCTCTCAGTCCAGAGATCAGCCAGCTGAGATTTCCAGATGTTGGGCTTGAGGATGGGACTGGCAATGCAACGAATTCCTCAGTCTTCCGTTTGAAGACCATGTCCTTGGTGATAGTCCTGAGTGATCTGGTGACTTTTCTGTGTGGCAGGCATGAAGGTGATTTCTTTGAAGTTTACGTCAAGTCCTCAGCTTTAGCTTGCAGGGCTTCGGGAAGAGGGCGGTTTTAGTTTTCAGCGATGCCAAGTCAGGAGGGTGGGAGAAAAACTAGAAGCCTCAGTTTGGAGACTTGTAGCTAGATATAGGGGGGATCTTAGAAGAACTGAGAATTTGGTAAGGAGTGGCAAAACGTGAGCGATGGAGCCCACAAGGGTGCGCTGTAGTTTTCCATGCAAATGATCACCTGCTTTGGGTTGTTTGCGAAATAGACCAGGATTTGGCCTGGTTATCCACATAAGTGCAGCAAGAATGGTAATTGACCACATAGGCAGTTTTGAGTTCGCTTTGCTGGAACTTTTCATAAGAAATGTCAGATTAGATTTTTAAAATCCCCTCCAAGGCGAGGAAGCCAAGCCAGAAATTCTCCAGAAGACTTCACTTGCGGTACCTATCAATTTGCATGAATTTCTCTCTTCTGGAATCCCCCAAATAACCCGAGTTTCCTGGTCCTGCCAAGAAGTGACCTTCCTTAGTCACCTATAAGACTGGGAAACCTGTAAGCCAAGTCCAGGCTGATTTTTCCAAGAAGACTTTGTAAGCATTGGCTTCATAAAGTTAAGCCTAATTCTTAGAACAGTCTGGTCCTATCTGACTCTCTGCATCATTCTGAAATATTGGGGTGACATTCACCCCAAGCCTTGGTTACTTAACTAATGTTGCCCAAATTTAACCAGTTATGTCCTGTTAAAAGAACAGATTCTTATTGAACTTAGGCAAGTAATTATATTACCACAGAAATAAGAATATTCAATAAGAGTCTCCAAATTCTCAAGAGATCGGATAGGGAGAAAAGATAAACGTTTGATTTCTGTTTACAAAACTATCATCTACCAAACTGTTATAAGTTATAGACAGTTTAAGTGCAATGTCTGGAAAAACTCTAAAGAACTGGCAATGTTCCAGAACAGTGGCCATAATCATGCTTTGTCAGTTAACTCAGTCCCGTGTAATCAGTTCTTGTTCTACTTGAGCCTGGGTTAGCAGTTCAATGAACTTGTCAGCTTCTAAAGATCTGATTAAGAGTTCATTTGACAAGAAAATTTCGTTGTTGCTGTGACACATAACAAAAATAATAACCAGGATTTTGACTGATGGCGTTAGATCAGGATATACCATGGAGAGCAAGGTATTGACAAATTTGTATAAATGTTACACAATTTGTGAAATATTTTACATTAATAATATTTACCGATACAAATATAACCTAGGAAGGTTAAAAGTTCTGTTTGACAACGCCTTGTTATTATGCAATTTAACAAATCAAATAAACCTAATTACTTGAACATCTGTTTGTCTACAAGGTGAAAGAACAAAGCCTTTGAGATTTTCCAGGAACTCTCTAGGAAGTCCCAAAGTTAATCTGAGGTAAAAAAAACTTCATTTGGGATTTGATTTGGGGAAGAAAAAATTATCAAAAATGTAAAAAACCTTAGCTCTTTTCAATGTGAAAAGTCTTGGTTCTGTTAAGTAATTGAAGACATGATAAAGGTTAGCATAAAGCACAGGAAATTATTCTGATAAAATCCTGGTGTCCTAGGCAGATTACCAAAAAGTAAAGAAGAAACCTTTTACAATCTCGTATAAAGAGCAGACCAATAATCTCAGGAAACTTTGTCATTCTAACAGAAAGAAGACCATATTCTAGTTTTGCACCAGTGTTCTTTTGTTATTAAGGCTCTTTTTTTAAAAGACCTTAAAATAAATCCATTCAGGTCTCACTCAGCTTGACTACATGGGATAAGGTCTATTTTCTGCAAAACTTTTACCATTTTCTTATATTCATTCAGGTGTTTGTCTATTTTTCTATATTTTCCTCCTTTCATTCTGGAACTACCAGTCATTCTTTTTCTAAAAATAAAATAACTCTCTTTTTCCCCACAGCAAAAACACAGCCTTCCTACCTTTCCTTATGAATAAGAACATCCTACTTTTCTTGCATACTCTTTGTATGCAGTTATTTTTTCTTCACCCTTATTATTTCTAGTAGCTTTAGCTACATATATTGATTATAATTTTTAATTGTTTGTAATCTTTCTTTTTCAAAGAAAACTAGTTAGTAGACATACCAGCAGTTCTGTATGAGCAAATTTTATGAATAGAAACATGTTTCTTTATAGGACAGTTTTTCATGTTTATTAACAAACCCAAATATGTTTAGCTTCTCTATACCCTATAAAAACAAGGTGCCAAAAGTATGTAGGTTTGCAATGATCTGTTCAGTTAACACAGTTGAAGGGGTCCAGAATATGCCACCCCAAAATAGGCATATTTTGGCATAAGCATTATTATGAGCTGAAGGCATTTGAGAAACAGCAGGCACAGGTAGAACTCTCTGCTCTAACCCTTTCTGCCAAAAAGCAGGACATAAATTTCCATTTGTAAAACTGTTCCCTCTCCCATAACAAGACTGGAGACTGCAGAGATGAGTCCGCATAACAAACCTTCCTAAACAACCCTAATTTACCATACATTTCCTGGTCACCTCCCCACAATTTACAGCCCCTAGGAGCGCAAATCCCCTTTCCTTTGTCTAGTCACTTCTCCATAATTTATCATCCTTTATTAAAATAGTATATACAATGCCAGAGTCGAACAGCTTCTTTGGGTTTTTCACTTCTTTTCTGTGAAGCCCCCGTGAACATAAAATAAAACTTATTTACCTTTTCTCCTACTAATCTGTCTTTTGTTAGTTTAATTTGCAGGACTTGGGTACAGAATCTAAGAGTGTAAGAGGAAAAGTTTCTCCTCCCCTATATAGCAAAGTAATAATTCTATCCCAAAGGGGCCATTTTAATCAAAATTAATAGAACAAGTCCTGCCTTATCCCTTCACCTACTGAGACAAACTCAAGTTGCCCACAGTAAGGCCTGCCTAATATAACAGTGCATGCACATGGCCCTAAGGGCTGTGTGGCCGGGTGCCACGTTAGGTTCCCACAGGCCTCTCCCCCATTGTCCTAAAATTGGCTGTGTCCAGGTTCTGGGCTCTGTCATGCTAGGTAGTCCCAGGCTGTCAGGCACCCTCCTAGTCACCCTTCTGGTCACTCTCCCGGTCTGGCCATCCCCACCAGGGCAGGCAAAAAGAGCTGAGAGATTTGGGGAGCCCCCAGGAGGGAGCCTGTGGCCCTGAGGCATAATCCCCCCCCATTTGTCCCTCTGTGCCTCCATCTGTCTATCCATCCTTTCCCCATGTGAGCCAAGAAGCAGCTCTGCATCTGACAGGCAGTGAGCCGAGTGTGCTGGATGCGAAACACACGGATCAGCTCCAGGACACAGCCATGCCCCTGCTGCTCATCAGGTGGGCCTCACTGCACACTGCTGGCCCTGAGAGAGGACCACGTGTGGGGGACAGCCCTGGGTGAGGGAGGCCGTGGTCACCCATCTGCCCATCATTTACTCATTCAGCTCTAATTGGTACCTCCTGAAGCACTAGAGATAAAAAGAAAGGGCCCTTCCTTCAGGGGGTTATGAGAGGGATAGCACATGAAGGGGGCACCTAACCCAGTCCTGGGAGAGTCAGGGAAGGCCCCCAGAGGCAGTGTCCTTCCAGCTGCACCTGGTGGGTAAGCAGGATTTCACCAGAGGGGATAGCCTGGTGCTCTCAAGGAACCAAAGGGAGCTCCGAGTGGCCCAGGGGTCAGGATGGACTCAGATACATCCCTGGGGCCTGAGTCAGTGTGGGCACCTGGACTTGAGCCAGAAAGCAGTGGGAACCACGGAAGGTGTTAGGCAGGGCTTCTGACCAAGGTATGACTGACGGGTGTATGTCAGGGACAGGAATGTGACTGCCACATGCCGTGCTGTGCCCTCCAGCTACAGTGTCAGAGCAAAGGCAGGTGTGCATTGGCCTCCCTGAGAGGTGGCTCCTATACCTCTTCCTAGTCGGAAGCCATGTGCTTTTTGTGAGAATTAAACCTCATTACCTTTAAATGCTTTCAATGGTGTACAGCAGGAATTCAGATATGTGAAAATAAAATCCACTTAAAAAAAAATCTCCACTGAATTGAATTCCTGGCTTAAGTTTCCATTCTATTATATGGCAGAAATTACCCTGGTCAATTCAGGACAAGCCCAGACAAGTGTAGGTTGGCTCAGTCGGGTCCCCATAAGGTCAGCACAAATTACAAATAAGAGGCTTAATTCTCCTTGTTGAAAATAAGGGAAGAGACTTCTCCCACTCCCTTTCTTTTCAGAATGCCTTTCTCTGTCCTTTTCAATGTACATAAATCTTTATAATGACTAAATAAGCCATTAGTACTCTGGCCAGTCTCACAGCTCAGGAATGTTTCCTCAGGGACCTGGAAGCTGTCTTTTTGAAATGCAAGGGGCACCTGGGTGCCTCAGTCAGTTAAGTGTCCAGCTCTTGATTTCAGCTCAGGTCATGATCTCAGGGTCATGAGATCAAGCCCAGTGTTGGGCACCATGCTCAGAGTGGAGTCTGCTTGAGATGCTCTTTCCCTCTCTCCCTCTGCCCCTCCCCCACTTGCACTCTAAATAAATAAATAAATAAAATCTTAAAAAAAAAAGAAATGATAATATTGAGGCACTTGACTGGCCACTCTTGATCTCAGGTTTGTGAGTTTGAGTCCCACTTTGGGCATGGAGACTACTTAAAAAAAATGCAAACATCAAGGGAGTTATGCAAGCATCAAATTCTGGGGTAGGGCAGGCAAAACTTTACTTCTACCCATCTGGGATTTTCAGCTAGGACTCTAACAAAACAAAAACAAACAGTTTCTTAACCTGTACAGTGAGAGAAACCTTAACAAAGAGTAACTCAAAGTGGTGAGCTTAGAACTCTGGCTTATGAAGCAGCTTCAGTAAAGAACTATCAGTTTGTAGGGGTGCCTGGGTGGCTCAGTCAGTTGAGTGTCCAACTCTTGATTTCCGCTCAAGTCATGATCTTGGGGTTGTTGGGATCCAGCCCTGCCTTGGGTTCTGTACTCAGTGTGGAGTCTGCTTGAGATTCTCTCTCCCTCTGCCCCTCTCCCCACTTGAGCTCTCTCTCTCTAAATAGATCTTAAAAAAGAAAAGAAAAGAACAATCAATTTGTGGAGAAATAACAGGACAAAGGAAAAGCAGTTTTAAGCTTCCAAGGGCAGCAAACTGTGGGAAGGTAAATGTACAGGGGGAAGCTAATGGAGTGAGATGTGCTTGCAGATTCTTCTGGTGCTGTCTCTGGGCTGATAAAGAGTCTGTCCCCAGTAAAGGGAGAATTTATGTCCCGCCTTTAGGCATAAAGGGGGAAGGGTAGAGATAGATTTTCCTGCATTCGTTGCTTCTTAATTGCCTTCAGCTCAACGTAATTTTTATGTCAAAAGGCATATTTTGGGGTGACATTCTGATTTCCTTCAATGATTTAATACTTATTCAGTAATAAAACTGTTTTTCTTTTTCTACTACCTTTGTGGAGAGATTTTCTGGGTTGGAAGAAGATTTTGTTTATTATAATTCCCACACACACACACACCCTTCACCAAGGTGCCCCTAGGTTCTCAGAAGGAGTTCACCCCTTGGCCCTCTGTCCCCATTCACTGGCTCATGCAGGCCCTGAGTATGGCCCTGGGCTCCAGAGGTCTACCCTCTTGCATGCTTGATGCCACTTACACTCTCCTGAGGGCTCAGGGAAGCTTGCTGGAGGGCTCTCCATGCCTCTCTACCCACCTCAGAGATTCTGTGCAGTTCTCTCTGCAGCTGTCTAATCCTCAAACTATCAGGGTCCCCTTCACACGGTATGAGACCAGAAAGTACCACCCCCAAAATATGCTTCTTTGGCATTAGGATATATTTTTTTAAGATTTTATTTATTTATTTGACAGAGAGAGAGACAGCGAGAGCAGGAGCACAAGAAGGGGGAGTGGGAGAGGGAGAGCAGGTTTCCCGCTGAGCAGGGAGCCTGATGTGGGGCTTGATCCCAGGACCCTGGGATCATGACCCGAGCCGAAGGCAGACACCCATTGACTGAGCCACCCAGGCGCCCCTAGGATATTTTTTTTTTTAAGATTTATTTATCTGAGAGAGAGAGAATGAATTTCAACCAGACTCTCCACAGAGCACAGAGCCCAACTTAGGTGTCTATCCTGGGACTCTGAGCTCCTGACCTGAGCCGAAATCAAGAGCTGGACACTCAACCGACTGAGCCACCCAGATGCCTGGCATTAGGCACCTCCTCCTTCTTTCCCAACTCAGATGATTTGTGTCTCCTTCATGGCAAGAATAAGCTTCTTTTATTTCTCTTTGCATTTTGCTATAACAATGCACTTTGAGGACAAGAGCCAAAGGCCTAGTCTGGGCAGAGTGTCTGATTGGGGTAAAAAAAACAAGAAAGGGACAGTGACTGGATTGGGGTGGATGATAGGCCCAAGCCCATCAATTCATTTCCTAAAATCTGATGCCTGCTTGTTCCAAGGGCTGGGTGCTGGGACTCATGGCGGGGTGGGGGGCATACTTAGGCTCAGAAGACAGGAGATAGAGATTTAGGGAAGTAAGTGAATAGGGGATAGGGCAAAATCCAGGGCTTAGGGATGAACAAGGAATTCCACTATTGAGACATAGTCCCGTTGACTGTTCACCTGGATTTGCCAGGGCAGCCCAACCTTAGTATTCACTTCCTGTGGTCCCATAAAGATTCATATAATTGCTATAACATGTGTGTTACAATTTTAGAGTCTGAGAAAATGTCACCAACCAGAAATATACTCAAGGAAATAACCCAAGATGGGAAAAAGTTCTTTTTGCTGATACCTTTTGGAAAAAGAAATTAGAATCCATCTAGTGACTAAGTCTATGGGACTGTCCTTTCAAGTGCCATGTGTTAACATTCAGGAGCAAGTCAGGCAGCAATCCACAGTCCAGAGCAGAGTGGCAGATTGGAAACTGGGGAGAGCACAGCTCTGACAAGTGGGGTCATCCTTGAGAACACAAGGAGAAGACAAAGCAGGAGATGGCCAGACTCTGGGAGGCCAAGTTGAGGCCAGTGCCAGCCTAGCTGGGAGGCCTGTGGACTCTCAGTGTCTGGCAAGAGGATTAGTCTCGGTCAGCTGAATGGGGAGGAATACATGTGCCCTAGGAGGCTGATGGGGTAAGGGCAGGGCCTGCTTGGTCGATGCCAGACACAAAGTTGATTGCATCATAGGTAAGAAAGCAGGATGGGACCCTCATCTCAGCCTCTTGTGTCTTTTCAGGTAATCATTTAGTGACAACTTGAGAGAGACTGGGGGCTTGGGTCCTTCGAGCCAGTGTGTGGGTGTTGACATCTCAAGTCTGACATCAGTGTCCCTGGGCCACTCTGGGGGAAGTGGCCCCCGCAGTTCTTGAGGCTGAATGAGTCTGAAGCACAAAAGGCATGCTTTTGCCTGGCTTGGTACACTGGGGCCATTGTTTTCAGTAGATGAAAACCATGCCAGCTGGAAGAGTTCCATTCAATCCCAATGTTTGCACATCAGGAGCTGAGGGCCAGAGTGACAGGAAGTGACTTGCCCACATCATAGAACAAGCTGGTGGCAGAGCCAGGACTTGCCATGGACCTCAGCCCCCCACTCTGGGTCAAGGCTGTCCCAGAGGGACACATAGGCTGTTTCTGCCCTTTGGCTATTGTGCACAATGCTGTAATGAACATGGATGTACAAATATCTCAAGACCTTGCTTTCAGTTCTTTGGGGGTACGTATCCAGAAGTGGAATTGCTGGATCATCTGGTAGTTCTATTTTTAATTTTTTGAGGAACTTCCATTGGTTTCCATAGTGTTTGCACCATTTTACATGCTTGCCAACAGTATACAGGGGTTCCAGTTTCTCCACATTCTCCCCAACACTTGTAATTCTTGCTCTCCCTCTCTTAGTTTGCCGGGGCTGCCATATAATTTTGGTGGCTTAATACAACAGGTCTGGAGAACAGAAGTCCAAAATGAAGGTACTGGCAGGGCCATGCTTCCTCTGATGGGTCTAGGGTGTGAGGTGGTTTCCTCTTTATAAGGACACCAGTCATATTGGATTAGGACCCATCCTAATGACCTCATCCTGACATGATCATCTATCTGCAAAGATTCTATTTCCAAATAGAGTGGCATTCTGAGATACTGAGGGTTTGGTCTTCAGCATAGAGTTTTAGGGAGACACAATTCAGCCTCTGATACTCCCATGCAGTGTCTACCTTTTAATGCATCTATCTGTATGTCTGTCTGTATGGAGTTAAATAGTGTCCCCACCCCCCCCCAAAAGATTCATGTCCACCCAGAACCTAGGAATGAGACCTTTTTTGAAAAAAAGGTGTTTGGGGGCACCTGGGTGGCTCAGTTAAGCATCTGCCTTCAGCTCAGGTCATGATCCCAGGGTCCTGGGATCCACAGGTGTTGGGCTCCCTGCTCAGCGGGGAGCCTGCTTCTCCATCACCCTCTGCCTACTTGTGCTTTCTCTCTGTCAAATAAATAAAATCTTGAAAGAGAGAGAGAGAGAAGAAAGAAAGAAAGAAAGAAAGAAAGAAAGAAAGAAAGAAAGAAAGAAAGAAAGAAAGAAAGAAAGAAGAAAGAAAGAAAGAAAGAAAGAAAGAAAGAAAGAAAGAAAGAAAGAAAGAAAGAAAGAAAGAAAGAAAGAAAGAAAGAAAAGGAAGACAATAGGGTCTTTGCAGATGTAATTAAGATAAGGATCAAAATGAGACCATGTGCATCAGGTTGGTCCCTAAATCCAACCACAGCCTCCTTGTAGGAGGTAGAGAAGGGCACACGGAGAAGGTGATGCAGAGATGGAATTACAGGTTGGAATGCTACAGATACAAGCCAAAGAACAACGAGGCAAGGAAGGCTTCTTCTCTAGACCCTTCAGAGAAAGCATAGCCCTGCCAGTACCTTCATTTTGGACTTCTGTTCTCCAGACCTGTTGTATTAAGCCACCAAAATTATATGGCAGGCCCGGCAAACTAATATACCGTCTCTTCATCGATGGCATCCACCTGCCCCTCACCCATCTGCATGTGGCAAGGAGTGAAGTGCTGGCCCAGAGCCTCTTTCACAGGCTCTCCACTTTCCCGAGAGTCTCCAGCTCTGGCAACCGTGCGCCGGCGTCCTTGAGACGCCCAAACTCGCGGGTGGTAACCGATGTGTCGCGGGGAACTGGTGCAGCGGCTGAGGGCCTGGACTGGGAGGAAAAGCTCCGGGCAGGGTGGCGGCACGGCGTGTCCGTGCGGGGCTGAGGGGCGAAGGGAGGCTGCCGGGCGGTGCCGGCCTGGGGAGGGCGCTCGTAGGGCGCGGGGAACTCACCCGGAGGAGGAAGCCCCTTGCCCCGGTCTCCGGTGCGGCTAAGAACGCGACCGCCGGGGCGCAAAGCCGGTCCTGGGTTACACACGCCAGCGTGGTCGCACCTCCTTTTTTTTAAAAAACGCAATGTCAGCTCTCTTCAACCAAGACGCACTAGAGCTTTGAGCACACACAGCCCATTCATTCACGAGCTGGGCACTGTCTGAATGGTATTTTTAATAATGTGAAAATACTACCAGATCATTATTAACTAGTTCGAAAAAGGCACAGAGAGAGGTAAAAGTCACCTGTAATCAATCTCTCCATCCTCAGAGGATCACTGTAAACATTTGAAACGTTTTTCTTAGGCATATAATACACGCGTGCAAGGGGATTCAACCCTAGCATAGTCTCCTAATCTGCTTTTTTTTTTTCACTTATGCTATGGTCCATTTCCCACTTTAATGTAGACTTACATATTCTATTTTTTATGCATACAGTACATTTCTATATTTTTATAGGTTTATTGTGTAATGACCAAAACATGAGTAAGATTTGTGTAGTGATTTGATTAATTTTGGTAAAAAAAAAAAAAAGAATTGAAAACACATGAGTGCAGCCCAGGACTCATTTACAAAAACTTTATATCATTTAAAAAATATTTTCACAGATCCATGGCTCCCCTTCTCCCAATGATTATAATGATTTTTTTCTGCATCATCTGCCATTCATGCTGGCAGTGGGCATTCTCTCTGTGGCCTCCTCACACTTTCAACCATCACCTGAGACGGGTCTAGTAATGGCTTTCTTACTTTCTAACATCAGTGAGGGGTCATAGGCTCACCTGACTTTTTGGATGTCCTGACCTGTTGTGCTGTCACCGTCCAAGTTCTGACTCTTTTCAGAGGAGAAGAGCGCAGTGGTCTGAAGAGCGGGGATTCAAATGTGTTTGTACGGAGCTGAGGCAGTTCATCTCTGAGCATGAGCTCATGGACTGTGCTCATTGGAGACGAGTTTGGGGACCTTTGGCACGGGTGCACAGTGACGTGTGCCTCTCTCTGCCCCTGCAGCCCTCTTTCTCCTTCCTGCTCTGTGCCCTAGGGCCAGACACTGACCCAGAAGGACTGAATCAAGGGGCTCCCTTGTTCTCTGGCTTCCAGTTGGTTTTGGCCAATGGGAGGCTTCAGCAGGAAATGAGTTTCTAGAGAACTCAGCTCTCTTCCCATGGTGTCCCACAGGGTTGACTTCATCCTCTCAACTGAAGACCACATTTTCTTATCAGACATCCTCTCTACATAGCTCTTCTCTTCAAGTTTTGGTAACAAATCACTCCCTTCTCCTCACCCTTACCCAGAGGAAGGCTCCCTGTTGGCCTAGGTCCAGGAATAGTAACTGTCCCTTGCAGTTTTCCCCAAACCCTGAACTCTTTTGTTCCTTGATTAAACTCTCCCGAATTACCCAACATGCATATGCCATCACATCCTCCTGGGGATCCTAACTGATACCACAGGATTAAGGGTGATTTTTAAAAAACTGATTTTTTAAACTTTTCTGTATTTTCCAAACTTCTCACAATGATCATTTTTATTTTGTGTTTTTGAGGGTTTTTTTTTTTTTTAGATTTTATTTATTTAGGGGCGCCTGGGTGGCGCGGTTGTTGGACGTCTGCCTTCAGCTCAGGTCATGATCCCAGGGTCCTGGGATCGAGCCGAGCATCGGGCTCCCTGCTCAGCAGGGAGTCTGCTTCTCCCTCTCCACCCCACCCACCCGCTTGTGTTCCCTCTCTCGCTGTGTCTCTGTCAAATAAATAAGAAAAAATCTTAAAAAAAGATTTTATTTATTTATTTGACAGAGAGAGAGAGCGAGAACAGGAGCACAAGCAGGGGGAGTGGGAGAGGGAGAAGCAGGCTCCCCACCACGCAGGGAGCCCGATGTGGGGCTCGATCCAAACACCCCAGGATCATGACCTGAGCCAAAGGCAGAGGCTTAACCACTTAGCCACCCAGGTGTTCCGAGGGTTTTGTTTTGTTTTGTTTTTAAGATTTTATTTATTTATTTGAGACAGAGAGAGCACAAGCAGGGGGAGTGGCAGAGGGAGAGGGAGAAGCAGGCTCCCCACTGAGCAGGACCCTGGGATCATGACCTGAGCCAAAGGCAGACACTTAACCAACTGAGCCACACAGGCGCCCTGTGTTTATGAGTTTTTTAAATGTTATCAAGAAACATTATACAAATCTGTCAGTGGAGGGTCAACTTGAGCAACTAGTGCTCCAAGGGGCACATTTTTGGAAATACTGGCACATACCATGTCAGAAGGTACTCCCAAAATCTGTAATATTTATCTCTGGGTAGTGGAATATGAGGGTAGCTTCTTTTCCTATTCCTCCTAGATAATATGCATTTTTACAATGAGCATGTGTCATTTTTACAAAAAGATAAAACTTTAAAAATGAATTTCTGGGGAAATGTGCACATTTTGCTGCTTAGAAACAAAGGACCGTTAACTCTTTCTGTAATTGGCCGGAGAGTAAATGTTTTAGTGTTTGCCAGCCAAGAGGCAGAATTGAGAATTATGTAGGCATTTACATAATGAGAGAAAATAAATTTCCACAAAATTTTATTGACAAAATTCACAGTGTAGTAATAATAACCGAGTGCTTTTTTTTTTTTTTTTTTTTGGTAATATGGGGCTGCTAATGAAAAGAACGGAATTCTTTTATTTTTGGGAAATAATGTCACTTAATTAGGGCCAAGGATAATGTTTCCTATCATCCAAATTGATTGCAAATGTTCAACTGTTAATGCTGATCTGTAATGAGTTATTACATATTGCCTCTTTGAAAATGTTTTTCAATAGTTACTAACAAATATTGATGTATTAATCCACAAGCATATGATTTTAATTGAGCATGTTCATTCTCATGTAATTACATTCTTCTCTTATTTGCCTTTTTAGTATGTCATTACACTGCAGATTTATCACTTCTAATTGAAGATTATGTGGAAGATTCTCAGTTGCACAGTTAAATGGATTTTGAAATATGGAGGTGTTCTTTCCACTTGCACTGATGTCTGACAAACTCTGCTGGAATTGGAATTGTATGTAGTTTGAGCTCAGAAAATATATCTGCTACAAATTTATGTAGCAATGGACATCTTGCTTCTTGTTTTATTTTTGACAGCACAGGAAGTATAAAAAGCAGCTTGATATTACTTGTGACTCAAAGTTTGTTAAAATGATTTCATCAGAGAATAAATTTCACATATAAACACCATTTTGTCTTATAATTTTACATTCATTAAGAAACAGTATGAAGGGGCACCTGGGTGGCTCAGTCAGTTAAGCGTCTGACTCTTGGTCTCAGCTCAGGTCTTGATCTCTGGGTCATGAGTTCAAGCCCCCCATTGGGCTCCATTCTGGGTATGGAGCCTACTTAAAAAAACAAAACAAAACAACACCACCAAAAAAAACCCCAGTATCAAGTCTGCAACCAAAAGCTAATTTCCAAAGTCATTCAGTGTTTGATAAGAGTAGTTGAGGGCAGTCCTTGTTTAGAAAAATTTTAATCTCAGCCCCAAGCTCAAAAAGATTGCAAACTGATAATGATGGTAGGGCAAGTCAAAATATTCAGTGTCTATTTCTGATGAAAATTCCCAGAACTGACTATTTTTAAGGCTGTGAGAATGAACAAAGTTCATCACCATTGACATTACTGGTTCACGAATACATAACAGATTCAAATATTTTCCACAAAGTATCTGCCTGTGAATAATAAGATGAATAACTATAGGCTTTAAACACCTGAAACTTTCACAAGCTTTGTAAATTTGCCTATCTAAGCCTTTTTCTGCTCCACATATATTTTTATTACCATCGGTGGTAACATGTATTAGCAGATTCCATGTCAGGTTGTACTGAACTAATGTTTTCTCAGCTTCTTTTTAAATATTCTTGCCTCTAGTTGTCCCATGCAGACTATTCATAAAGTCTAATTCTTCAGTAATTGCAAACTCTACTTTGGCTTCCTGAATAAACAGCAACAACTGAGCAGTATTAGTAACATTTACTGATTTATCAAACCAAGGAAAATCACTTAGAATCATGTGACTTGTTTTTAGATTGATTACTGATATTTCTCCCAGTGTTTTCAAGTCTTTGAGCAACTGTTCTCACCGAAACACTAATTGTCTTTTTTTTTTCTTTAAGTAATCTCTACCTACATGCAATGTGGGGCTCAAACTCACAATCCTGAGATCAAGAGTCACTTTCTCCTCTGACTGAGCCAGCCAGGTGCCCCAATAAACACTAGTAGTCTTAAACACATTTTAGGTTTTGTGGGCCAAGAGGCAGAATTGTACATAGATTGTGAAGGTACTTGCTTTCTCTGTACTTATTTTTTAGTGATAAAAATAAAATTATTTGGGGGGGGGGACTACCATGTTTCCTTGCTTGACAAGGGTAAATCCCACCACAGTGGAATTCAGTTGTTAAATGAGTGGCCACTGCTACAGTTTGCTCATGTCATTTTTGTACAATCACCCATCAGCATGAAGGCCAGGGTATCCAAATGACTCGGTTTTCTTTTAATCCCACTAAGCCAACAATCACTTGCCATCACGCCAAAGCAGATAAATCACCAAAAACAGGCCAAGAAATGTTCATTGCCAGAGGGCTTCTTGTTGATTTAAGTGTGATATTTACATGGATTATAGTTCTCTAGCTTGGAGTCTATTTGCTATAGAAACCAACTTCATGAGCACGAGCTAGCAAATGTCTTCTAACACGACAATCACTTTTAATACAAACCCTTATTTGAACACACACCTTTAAACACATGGTTTTATTTTTTTTAAGATTTTATTTATTCATTTGAAACAAAAAGATACAGAGAGAGAGCATGAACAGGGGGAGAGGCAGAGGGAGAAGGAGAAGCAGACTCCCCACTGAGCTGGGAGCCCATCGCAGGCTGATCCCAGGACCTGGAGATCATGACCTAAGCTGAAGGTGGACGCTTAACCAGCTGAGCACACAGGGGCCCCTAAACACATGGCTTTCAACACCATTGTTTGCACACTCTGAAATGTATTTTTTTATCCCAACATTGTCATAAGCTAGGAAATAAAGAGGATTTCATTGTCACCGTGTGATTTTGCTAATGCTTAGTGGTAGTAGCTCCAAAGTTTATAAAAAAAACTTTGGAACTTCAGTCATGGACAGTCAGAAGACAGTCTTTCCCCCTCCACAGTGAAATAAGTCAGCATTTTTGGAAGCACTGTCCACATTGTTTGGGACCCCTCTACATTGCCACCGGATAAGGAGGGCTGAAACTTGTCTTTCAGCAGAAGGACTTTAGCTAGTAAGTATGAAAAGATTGCACTTCCTTTTCTCCTCTGTTAGCTGACACAGGACAGGAGGGCTGGGGGCTCTTTCTGATGCTCTGAAGATCCTTTCCGGGAAGCCCCTTCTGTGGGGATATCTTAGTGGATCATAAGGCTTGTCCAGTCTCCACACTTCATAAAGTTTTCCTTTATACGCCCATCTCATCAGCAGAGCTAGCCGGGAGGTTTAGGATTCTTACTCCGTACAGCTAGTGAGTGAGAAGTAAGGCCTCAAGCCAGGTCTTCGCGTGCCGTCTGGCCTTTCACGACAGCCACTTGATATAGGAAGGAGGTGGGGAAAGACACCTGAGTCTGGGCGGGGGCTGGGGATGAGGCACAATACGGACGCTGTCGACACACACCTCAGCTCCTGTGACATTTTGCGCAGGACCCGCCCGGACCGGGAATGACGCCCCCCTGCCCCCGTCAATTCCTAGTTATGCCATCATCCTCGTCACTGTGTAAGTACGGTGCATTCCCCGCCTCGGTGCACCGAGCTGCGTGAAGCCGGCTGCCAGCACTGCAGTTGCCCTTGGCGCCACCGCCGGGAGGCCGAGCAGCTGCGGCATGCGAGCCTCCCTCCGCTGCGAGTCCGGGGCTGCAGCCCCTCCGTTCTGCACACGACCCCGCGGGAGCCTGGGCGGCGCACCGAAGGCGCGTCTACGCGACCCGGGCCACCGGGGCCCCAGGGCGGCGCTCCCGCGGCGCGCTCGGCGGCGGGGTTGGGCTGGGAGGAGCTTGGGCGGGGCGGAGCCTGGACGGCGGGAGCCGCCGTGCGGGGCTGGCGCCCTCGGAGCGGCGCGCGGCGCGGTGGGGGTGTCCCGGGCGGGCCGCGCACAGATCCTGGGACCCTCGGACCCTCCGACGAGATGGTGCGTTCCTCGGGAGTGGGGAGCGGGGCCACTCCCCCAGGCGGCCCCGGCGAGGCACCCAGAGCCCCCACCCCGCCAGCGAAAAGGCGGGGGCAGTCAGGCCGCGCTGTCTCGTTAAGACCGTGTTCCAGCTAACACCGACGGTGAGTAACCTGGCCCCAGGTCCCGGGAGAAACCCCCGAGAGGGAAGGCGGATGAGAGTTCAGATCTCTGGGCGTGGAATTTGGGCAAGTTTTGAATGGCGGGAGCGGGAGGGGGGCACCCTGCTTTGAGCCACAGCCGCTAGGTACCTTGTAAATTTTAACAGGGCTCCTGGAGCAGGCGGTGAGACTAAGCAAGGCCAAATTTTAAAGGGAGGAGAGTCCCCCACCTGGCTTCAGCGTCCACACGGCATAGTCCTTCATAATCTCGGTAAGCCCGGTAACTTGTGGGGTGACTGCGAGAAGCTTCCGGCCTCGTGGTGGGTGGGGAGGCAGAGGATCCGACTACTACGGCTGTCAGGTGGCTTTGGGCCCTTGGTTCTTCGGGAACTCTCCTGGGCTGAGAGGTGGAGGCGTGCCTGCCTATGTGCCTGGCCCGTCGATGGGGCTTCCAGCCTTAGGACCTAAGAGAGCGTAGCGGGAAGCAGCGCGAGCAGGCTGGTGGCGCTGTGCCTCCCTGGCACCCACTGGGAGTTGCCCCACTGGCACGAGGGAGGAGAGACTGAGTGGTCTGATGACACAGGGTGAGCGGAATGAGGATTGTGAAGTCACAGGGGAAGTGGGATGCCATAGCTGGGGTTTGGGGCTGGCTGCCTGGCCAGAGGAAAGGTGTCCCCCAGGCAGATCAGTGCTTTCTGCCGCTGGAAGGGAGCCTCTGGGATCAGCAGGGCACACCTGGTGCCCATGGTGGACTGATGAGTCGGGTGAGGCCACCCTACCACAAGGGTCCCCCTCCCCCTCCTACACAGGAATGAAAACAGTGCTATGTCCATACTCTGGAAGCCTAAATACCACCCACACCATGTGGAAGGAAAGCAGAAAGACTGAGTGGCACATCCTGCTGACCCCCTTTCTCCCAAACCACCTCCTGGGCAGACCCTTGCTCTGTACAACCCCAGCTCTGTGAGCTTCCTGTTTCTCCTGAGTAGTTAACTTCCAGGATTTGGGGTTCCAGGGCTCTGGGGGATATGCACTGGAGAAAAAATGAATCCTGAAGATCACCACTGACTCCCACCCTCCTACTTCTCCAGATGCAGAGGCCTCCATGGCTGTGATAAGCCTTGTGTTCCTGGCAGTGATGTATGTTGTTCACCACCCCCTGATGGTCAGTGACCGCATGGACCTGGACACACTAGCCAGAAGTAGGCAGCTGGAGAAGCGGATGAGCGAGGAGATGCGCCAGTTGGAGATAGAGTTTGAAGAGAGAAAGCGAGCAGCTGAGCAGAAGCAGAAGGCAGAGAACTTCTGGAGAGGAGACACATCCAGTGATCAGTTAGTGCTAGGGAAGAAAGACATGGGCTGGCCGTTCCAGGCTGGTGGCCAGGAGGGGCCACTGAACTGGATGCTGGGAAACCTGTGGAATGCTGGCCTCTTTTGCCTTTTTCTCATCTTTGAGCTCCTGCGACAGAACATGCAGCATGAGCCGGCCTTTGATTCCAGCAGCGATGAGGAGGAGGAGGAAGTCCGTGTTGTGCCTGTCACCTCCTACAACTGGCTTACTGACTTCCCCTCGAGGGAGGCCCTGGAATCCTTTTACAAACACTCTGTCCAGAATGTCACCCGTGATCTGCCCTGCACCTGCGAGTTCGTGGAGAGCTTCGTGGACGACCTCATTGAGGCCTGTCGGGTGCTCAGCCGCCGGGAGGCTCACCCACAGCTGGAGGACTGCCTGGGCATTGGGGCTGCCTTTGAGAAATGGGGAACCCTCCACGAGACCCAGAAATTTGATATTCTGGTGCCCATTGTTCCCCCGCAGGGCACTATGTTTGTGCTGGAGATGAGGGATCCGGCCCTAGGCCGCCGCTGTGGCTGTGTGCTGGTGGAGTCGGAATGCGTGTGCAAGCGTGAGAAGCTTCTGGGGGACGTGCTGTGCCTGGTGCACCACCACAGGGATCACTCGGCCATCTTGAGCAAGTGTAGCAGCTCCATCAAGGTGGCTCTCTGCACCGGCTCCCACCTGGACGTGTGCAAGACGGTACAGTGGTTTCGGAACATGGTGGGCAATGCCTGGGCCCTTGTGGCCCACAAGTATGACTTTCAGCTCAGCCTCCCACCGTCTACCACCTCCTGCAAGCTCAGGCTGGACTACCGCTCAGGCCGCTTTCTCTCGATCCGCTTGGTCCTGGGGGTGCAACGGGAAGACACCTTGGTCTATCTGGTGAGTCAGGCTCCTGACCAGGAACAGCTCACCAGCGTGGACTGGCCCGAGTCCTTTGCAGCCTGTGAACACTTGTTCCTGAAGCTGGTAGGGCGTTTTGCTCCAGAGAACACCTGTCACCTCAAGTGCCTCCAGATCATCTTAAGTCTCCGGGACCTTCAGAGCTTACCCCAGGGAGCATCCCGTCCTGTCCTCACCTCTTACCACTTCAAAACAGCCCTCATGCACCTGTTGCTGCGGCTGCCTCTAACGGACTGGCAGCACAGCATGCTCTCCCAGCGGCTCCAGGACGTCCTTTGGTTCTTGGGCCGCGGCCTCCAGCAGAGGTCCCTCCACCATTTCCTCATTGGTAACACCTTCCTGCCCCTGACCATCCCGATCCCCAAGACATTTCGGAATGCTGAGCCCGTCAATCTCTTCCAACACCTGGTGCTAAACCCCACGGCGCACTCGCAGGCAGTGGAAGAATTCCACCACCTTCTGACCCAAGTGAAAACCCTACCCTGTGCCCCGTTGGCTGGGGCACATTAATGTAAAGGCCATTAAAAAGGGGGAGAAGGTATTTCTGATTCCTCAGGCTGCCGGACAGTTTACTTTTTCAGACACATCAGTGGTATGTGTGACCCTCACCTTGCCAGTGGGGGGGGGGGGGGCTGTGATAGATAAGACACTTTAAGGAGCACCTGAAGTGCTCATCAGGATGGGGTCCAACCTATAGGGCCTAATCTAGGGTGTGCCTTCTGAGGTTTTCTTCTCCTGACTTTTTGCATGACCCAAAGAGGGCCCAGGGAAACGGATGTTAGGGGGCGATCTCACAGCTAGAGTTGAGACCAGATGGGGGCTGTGAGGTATTTGTGTTCTGTATCAACACTGGAAGTGAAAGAGAACCAGAGAATACCTCCATTCCAGCTTATTCCTTTTTGTGAATGACTCTGAGCACATTCCTTGTAAACTGGTTTCCTTGTTGAATTGTTAGCTTAATTCACATCCAAGCTGATAGCACCAAGCATTTTATCCTAAATACTGTGAAGGTAACGTCTCGTACTTTAGGATCTAATTTTTCAGACCTTCTCTGTTTGAAGATATATCCAAGATGTTTATGTTCCATTTTCTCAATTTAGCCCTATTTTCCTATAGTATATGAAATAGAACATAATATAGCTCTTTTTATGCATCTGAAAGAAAACTCCAATACTACCCAAGCAGTTCATTAGCATTGATTCACAAATATGAAGTCAATGGTGATGTTTCATAATCGAGATAATGTATTTACTAAAATTAATGAAATAGTGTCTAACGAGCTTCTTGTGCCTGGAAGCAACGTTGCGGGGGGGGTGGTTTCTCAGATGAACAATTACCGTTTCTAAAGGGAGCCACTTGTTTGTCAAATGAAAAGAAGGTTTAGCCACCATGCGTGGCTGTGCTTTTTCTCAGTCTGTTATTGCCTTTGTATTCTTTTCAAAGATGACAAAGGGATTTTTTGAACTATGTTTGTGGTTTTGCAAAGTGGGGCCATCACAATCCAGGCCTGTTGCCAGGGTCAGACAGGAAGAGACTGTGGAGCAGTTCAGCTCTAAAAGAGTTGTGATTCTGGAGATAGGATTGGTGGATTTTTCCCTTCTTTCAAAATCCTGGGCATCCTGATGAGGAGGCTTAAGAAAAGTGACTATAGCTGTGGGTGTGGTTGTTTTGGAAAAACAATGCTGTTCCTGCCCTGCATGCCAGGAAGATCTGGGGACGAGAACCTGGCCCCACATTTAACTCAGTCGCAGGGGGGTTTAGATGGTGGCCTTGTGGGCTTTGGTTGTATCCACACCCTCCCCACAGCAAAAATAAATTACAAATTTATGTCCCAGGAGTTGATGCCAGTCAATATTTGAGACTCCAACTGCACAGTAATGGTTGTGTTCCCATGTTGTCTGCTGATACCTGCCAGGTACTGCTTTCAAGTTAAGATGCAGTGATGGTTGGTTCCATGCCAGTGGGATTTTGATGTTTTATAAACATCTATATTCTTTTTGTTTAGAAAATAATTTGCTGATGTTTTAGTTCCAAATCAATAAAGGACTCTATTTTGTGTGTCAGTTGGAATCGATGTAATAACACCCACAGAAGATCAGCATTCTCACGTGCCTATCCCCAGATGTTCCTGTTACCCTGACAGCTTCATCCAGTACATCCTGGTATTTCTTAATGCACCTTGAACCAGTCTGCCCGGAGGTTTCCCAGTGGCATGGCCAGGAGCCAGGAAAGAATAATTCAGAATGTCAAGGAACATCTAAGTTATTCATTCTCATGGTGCCCAAACCAAAATATTAGCCAATTTAAAAGATCTTAGTGGCTACAAAAAAAACCATGCATAACTGTAGAAGGCATAAATCTGTCAAGTAGAAAGGCAGTATTATGTTCTAGCACTCTGAGGTTTCTAGTCTAGTAAGAGGTAAGAAAACAGGAGTGGGCAGAAGACTACAAAGGGAATAGTCAGCGAAGCCTGGGTGCGGCCGAGGGTGTAAGAAAGAGTATAGAAAAAACAAGTAGTAATGGAAAGAACAGAGCTGTTGTGCTCTGGGAGTACTCTTACAATGAAAGGGGAAACTTCTCCAGATAATTTAGGAAGCTGAGCTTTATTCTAAAACAATTCCTGGCTGGCACCCAGGATATAACAGCAGTTATTGTAATGGGAATACTTCGCGTTCATCGAGCATTGCCAATGGTCCTAAATGCTTCACATCTGGTAACTCATTTAATCCTCACACCATAACTCCATGAAGTGGGTACTTTATCCCTTCCCTTTTTCCTATGAGGAAGCCGAGGCACAGAAACGGTACACCACTTCCTCCAAGGTCACATAGCTAGTAAAAGGCAGAGCCTGGAAGAAAGTACCTGTCCTCACAACCTTCCAGCATGGTCTTGGGAATATCAAGACATAGGGGTTAACATGCTTTGAAAAGCGAAAAGCACTATATTAATTTTAAGATAAAGGCGGTATGTCGTTTAGAAATTCTAGAAGACGGGTGCCTGGGTGGCTCAGTCGTTAAGCGTCTGCCTTTGGCCGAGGTTGTGATCCCAGGTCCTGGGATCGAGCCCTGCATTGGGCTCCCTGCTCGGCGGGAGCCTGCTTCTCCCTCTCTTCTCCCCCTGCTTGTGTTCCTTCTCTGGCTATCTCTCTCTGTCAAATAAATAAAATCTAAAAAAAGAAAAAAAAAGAAATTCTAGAAGACAGAAATTGTTGGTCTGTAGCCCAGTCTTTAGGTCAGGAATTTCGTATCACATACAAAAATTAAAGGCATTTGCTCAGAGGCCAAAATGAATGTAAAGCCATTTGAACTACATGCCTGTTGGCCCCCAGTGGCTCAATGGTTTATATCATGAACTACATTATGATAGAAGCCACCTGCAGGCTGGAAGATCTGGGAAAATTTGAATCCAGAAGTTTGTTCAGGTAGCCAACTGATAACAGTACTGCTCCTCACCTAAACTAAAGCTGTTTGCCATTCATTTTGGGGAAGTAGAATCTTGGTGAGGAGTGAAATGGGGAAAGGGAACGGCTCCGGCTTTTCTGGACGACAAGGAGTGGGGGAGTGGCTCGCTACTTTAGTTTTTGTACAGAGGAATTGAGTGCTGCATACCACTAATACCACTGATAAATCATTCAATTTTTTGGCACCCCCCACAGAACTAACCCCCCAAAAAACAAAGACAGCATTCAGAGCGCGTGGTGAATGAGCCGCCTGCAGGGGGTGGAGCTGGTTTTGTCCCAGCACAGGGAGCCCTAAGCAGTCAGCTCACGAGGAGCCGTTGTAACCACCAAACAGCCTCATGCCTCACCAGATGGGTCACCCAGCAGTCTTCCTCTGCAGGGACTTCCAAGCCAGTTCTTCAGGGGTTTCTGATTCAGTGCCACCTCCCACCCTCCCAACCCACACTGCTCCTCGTCGGTGCAGAGGATCACAACCACTCTCCTCAAATGCACTCAGCGCAGAGAAGGCAAGTGAGATAACAGGGACCCCAGTGTACACCGAGCCAATGGCCCCACAAGAGTTTAATCTGTTACCTAATTCCTCATAGAGCCCAGTGAAGGGGTATTATCGTGACTGTTTTATAAACGGAGAAGAAAAGGCGGCCCAGAGAGGTTCAGATGCCCAACCTGGGATTTAAACTTGTCTTCCGACTTCACTCATGCAATACATATTTAGTACTTGCTGTGTACGGGGCTAGCACTGGGCCCTGGGAAATCAATGGCGAGCAAAACACGGCTTCATCCTCATGCAGTTGACAATCTATGGAGGAGCTAGACGTGAAATAGTCATCCCAGTGGATGTAAAATTTCAACAGTGCCAAGTCCCACTAAAACCTCCAGTAAGGACACTTGAGTGTATCAGGGAAGGCCTCCCTGAGGAAGTGATGTGAGCTGAAACGTGACGGAAGCGAACTGGGCGAAGATGGGGATGAGGAGAGGATGTGCAGAGGCCTGTGGCGGGAGTGGGCAGGATGAGAGCGAGTCTGAAAGAAGGCCCAAGTGACCGGAGGGCAGGGAGCAAGGGAGGCAAGGTGCAAGATGAGGTCAGAGAGGCTGCAGGGCCCAGACCCTGCAGGGCCTCCCAGATCACTTTAGAAGTTCCCAGAGCAATGGAACTTTGGAATGGTTTGAGACTTTGGAAGGAACAAGTCAGATTGGTACTTATCAACTACCATACAAGGGCCCAATAAGAAGGGGGTCAGAGCAGGTGTGGGGCTGCAAGAAGGTAATATGGGTGAAAAAGAGATGCAGGGTTGAGATTCTTAGGAAGTGAAAAGAGCTCAACAATAGATTGTGTGTGGAGAATGAGGCATCCAGGATGGCTCCTGGGTGCTGATTTGGGTTCCTGGGTGGCTGGTAGAATTCACTGAGATGAAAAATGCTGTAAACCTGCTTTCTTTTCTCGATTCCACGCTGCCTTATGCTAAAGATTTGATGGTGGTCACTGGGAGAACAAGTTTGTGCAAAAGCAAATAGGCTTAAAAAAAATGGTTTTCAACAAAGGGTAGCACTTTTAGGTTGCCAAAATGACTGAGAGGCATTGATGGCATTTAGTGGACAAATGGTGTCCTACAAAGAGCCCCACATGTCAAGAATTGTTTCACCCTGAATGCCAATAGCACCCTTCAGGGGAAACACTGCATAAAATACCTGATGTGTGTTATAAGAAATGATAGGACGTTCTAGGGATATTTGGGGGAATTGCCCTGGCATTTCCTCCCACAATACAACTCTTGGTTGGGCAGGGGGCGCCTGGGTGGCTCAGTCGATTGAGCGTCTCCCTTCGGCATGGCGTATGATCCTGGGGTCCTGGGAATGAGGCTTGCCTTGGGCTCCTTGCTCAGCGGGGAGTCTGCTTCTTCCTCTCACTCTCCCTCTGTGCTCTCCCTTCCCTCTCTCTCAAATAATAAAATAAAATAAAATAAAATAAAATAAAATAAAAAACAATTCTTGGGATCAGATGAAGCAGAATGGAGAGGTGGCAAATTATGTCCATCTCATTTCTCACCCTAAGCTTTTCTTTGGTGTGGTGGGATATGTGGGGGTGAGGTGTGTGTGTGTGTGTCGGGGGGGGGGAGCAGATATCCAGGAAGCTCTTCACAAGAATCTGAATAAAAACGATGGCCTTTATTTAAAAATGTACATAAAACATTTTGCACCTGTCCTTCGCCTGCCTGGAATGTTCATTGTGCTGTTGGCTCCTTCTCACCTCCGTCCCACACCCCATCCCTCACTTTCTACCTCCACTTCTACCTCTGCCCTTACAGAACAGGTCGCTATGGGAAATTAACCTTGTTTCCTAGAAACCTGCCCTCCCTCCCATTAGAAAGTAAATTGCGTGAAAGCAGAGCCGACTCCCGTCCTGCTCCATGCGGAGTCCTTAGCGCCCAGTTCCACGTCTAACGCTCGAAAGGAGGCGGGGGTCAGTGGTCCATAGATCTCTACAGTCTACCCACAGGAGCAGAGCGGGAAGCCAGCGATTCCACACAGCACACACCAGCACAGCTCCGGACGTCCCTTTACAAACGGAGGACTGGGGCAGCTGCGCAGGCGCGCCTCTGGCCCCGCCCACGACTGACGTCACCGCGGCCGTTAAGGCGCTAAGGCTTCTCGGCGCGCAATTTAAAAACCAGCTCCGGAGAAGGAGGGCAAAATGGGACCTCCCTGCCCAGGTGAGGCTGGGTGGGTGGGTGGCGCCGCGGGAAGGCGTCGGCGTGAAGCGGTGCTCGGGGCGGGCAGGGTCGGCGGGCGGACCTGAGCGGGGGTACGGATATTTTCGGCCTAGTTGTTGGCCTTGCGCTCCGCTGGCCAAGGGGGAGGAAAGGCGCAGGGAGGAAGAGGCGGGAGGCGGGGAGGGGGTGGTGTGCCCCGCCAATCAGGACGCGGCTTGGGTCGGCGTCGGGAGTGCGCGTGGGGCGATCCCCCCTCTTCAGTCCCTTTCTCGTGGGCTCCTGCACCGTGCGGGATGTCTCTCCCTTGAAAGGTGGTTTTCCTGGGATGCATGTTAGTTCAGGGCCAAGAAAGCGTTGTGCTTACTGCAGAATGCTTAACACGCGTGCGCTTCTTTGTACAGTCATTCAACAAGCATTGAGCTCTCCCTTTGGGTCAAACCCACTGTCAGGTGCAGAGATACTGTAAAGAACAAAACAGACAAGATCCAGCCTTTTGGAGCTTGTATTTTATTTTTTTTAAGATTTTATTTATTTATTAGAGAGCATGAGCGGGAAGGAGAGGGAGAAGCAGGCTCCCCACTGAGCAAGGAGCCCGATGTGGGACTTGATCCGAGGACCCTGGGATCACGTCCTGAGCCGAAGACAGACGCTTAACCGACTGAGCCACCCAGGCATCACTTGGAGCTTGTATTCTAGTTGGAGAAACCGTAAACAAATGAAATAATTACAGATGAGGCTGAATGCCCTAATTGAGAACAGCAGAGTGAGGGGAGGGGCCCCTTCAGGTTGAGGATTCAAGGAAGATCTTAGAGCAGACTGGGGAACGTGTTCTAGGCAGAAGGAGCAAGTGCAAAAAAAGGGTAAGCAGGGGGCGCCTGGGTGGCTCAGTCGTTAAGACTGCCTTCGCCTCAGGTCATGGTCCCAGGGTCCTGGGATTGAGCCCCATATCCCTGCTCTCTGCTCGGCGGGAAGCCTGCTTCTCCGTCTCCCACTCCCCCTGCTTGTGTTTCCTCTCTCACTGTGTCTCTCTCTGTCAAATAAATAAAATCTTAAAAAAAGGGAGGGGCAAGCAGGAAAGAGCCTGGCTTGGGCTAGAACTAGGACATCATGACTGAACAGTGAGTGAGGCTGCTGAGGTAGGCAGGGCCTTGGTCTTGGTAAAAAGTTTGAAAATTTAGAGTTCTGTTTTGGACATGGTAAATGACTTAGGCAAGAGACAGGTGAAGGGGTCAGTAAACACTTGGATAAGAGTTTGACACTCAGAGAGTGATACGGGCCACTCAGGGAAGTGGTCCACAGACTCAAAATAAATTTGGACATCGTCATCATATAGATCATAAAACCATGGGAACAGGTGAGATCCCTAGGAAGAACCTGTAGAGAAGACACTCAGGACCAACATTTAGGAGCTAGACAGAGAAGGGAGAGCCTGAAAACTCTCTCAGAAGAGAGTGGTGTCATAGAAGCCAGGGGTGTTTCAAGAAGCACTTGAAGGGGTTGTCATCTGTTTCAGATGCTGCTGAATCTCAAGAGAGATGAGGCCTGAAAAGTAGCCAGTGGGTTTGGCAACATGGAGGTTGTAGGTGATTGTGTCAAGATAGTTTTCATAAAGTGGTGGGGATGATAGCCAGACCATAGGGGGTTGAAAAATGAATGGGAGAGAAGGAAGTAGATGTAGAAAGTGTCTTTGAGCTCAGTAACCATCTGAATGAGAGAAGTGAGAGAAAGAATATTCCAAGAATTGAAGCATGGCCTCTGATCCCCTCTTGAGTTTTCCTCTTAGACAAGTTCCTCCTTCAGTGCTTCCTGTTTCTGTTAAAGTCTCCTCTCAAGGTCCAGCTCCCCTCCTCTTGAAGTGCCTTCACCCAGATAGTAACAAGTCCTCTTGATTCAGTCTCTAAAAATGTCTCTTGCCTCCTTCCTTTCCATTCTTTCTTTTTCTTTTATTTTGACCTCAGCTGAGAGGTATGTTAGCCATACTCTTGAGCTTATGGGGAGCTATCAGGTGAACACGTGAAGTTCTTCCTTGTATTTTTTTTTTTATTTCCTTTTATCCCTATACACCACTTTTGTTCCCTACCCCTTACACGGGCAACCGTTTAGTGTTTATTGTGATCACTTTATTATTTTTTTAAGATTTTATTTATGAGAGAGATAGAGCATGGGGGGGAGGGGTACGGGGAGAGGGAGAGTGACAAGCAGACTCCCTGCTGAGTGCGGAGCCCAACTCCGGCTTGATCCCAGGACCCCCAAGATCATGACCTGAGCCACAGTCAGACACTTAACTAACTGAGCCATCCAGGTGCCCTTAGTTCCCTTTATTTTTAATGTGTTCCTATAAAATATGTGTTACATTGTGTTTTTTTTTTTCTTATCACCAATTCAGAACCAGCTGAGACACGCTTTCTTATTTCCATTTGGAGGAGAATGAGCAAATGCTTAGAGCATTTACTTGCTTAAAATTTCTCCAGCTACTGGGGTGCCTGGCTGGCTGCTCAGTCTGTAGAGCATGCGACTCTTGAACTCAGAATCATGAGTTCAAGCCCCACACTGGGTGTAGAGTTTACTGTAAAAAAAAAAAAAAAAAAAATTCTCCAGTTAGTAAGCGATGGACCTGGGGTTTGAAGCCAAGCCTTTTGATTCTTAAATCTGGAAATGTTCCCCCAAAGTCTCTCAGTTCCTTCATCTCTCTCCCAGTGATCTTATTTCTTGCCCTACCAAAATAGGCAATAGCCACTCATTACCATAGTCACACCCTAGACCTCGTCATTATCAGTAGCTATACCACTCTGTCATCTCAATTTTAAAAACCCCACTTCTCAGTACCACTCCTGTCTTTCCAACTCACTCCTTCTTGTTCCCTGACTCCAGTAACTCCATCTTTTGACCCAGCAGATGTATATTCTTTGCTTTTCCCTGGCCCTAATGTCTCTTGTGTCCTTGTTCCTTCCTTCCTTAGCTTACATTCCATGGTCCATTACTACAATCACTCCCTTTCATACACTCATAACCCCTTGCCCTCTTCTAGCCTGTTTATACTTGACAAAATCACAACCCTGATTAATTCCAATTCTGCCTACTCTGCCCTGGCCCCTGCTCACTCAGTGATCTCAAGAGAACCCTAAAGCTGCCCAGCAGTCATGCTTATTCCCTCATTCATCCACTCACCTTCTCCTAGATGACTATTCCATACCTTCCTTTCTCTCCCCAAATCTCCAGTACCTCCTTCCCCGGCCCTCACCCTTAGCTACTCAGTTTTTGGTTTTGATGGGCTTCTTATTTTACTAAGAAAAGCAGTCCGAAAGGAACATCCACAAGCGCACCATTGTATCTGCTCCCTGACCTGCATCTGTACCTCTGTTGTCTCGCTTCCTTCCTATTGCTGTGGGTGGGCTTTCAGTGATCTCAGGAAAGGCAGCCCCTTTTCCTGCTTGAGTGTATTGTTCAGCAACGTTTCCCCTTCTGTATGATCTCTGAATAATGCCCTCTCCTTGCCAGAGATGCCTGGTACCTGTGAATATGGTATTTAAGATGGTAAAAAGGACTTTATAGCTATGATTAAGTTAAGGACCTTGAGATGGGGAGACTATCTTGGATTATCTGGATGGGCCCAGTGCAATCACAGTGGCCCTCATAAGAGGGATGCAAGAGGTTCAGAGTCAGAGAAGGTGATGTAATGACAGAAACAAGAGGTTGAGGGGCGACTGGGTGGCTCAGTCCGTTAAGTGTCTGCCTTTGGCTCAGGTCATGATCCCGGGGATTGAGCCCCACATCGGGCTCCCTGCTCAGTGGGGAGTCTGCGTCTCCCTCTCCCTCTGCCCCTGTTCCTGCTGTCTGTCTCTCTCTCTCTCAAATAAATAAATAAAATCTTTAAAAAAAAGAAGCAGCAAGAGGTTGGAGTGATGGGAAGAAAGCAGGCAGCCTCTAGAAGCTGAAAAGGGCAGGGAAAGAGATTCTTTCCTAAAGCCTCCAAAAAGAACACAGCCCTGCTGACAGCTCGATTTTAAACTGACTCTAGGACTGCAAGAGAATACATTTGTATTGGTTTAAACCACTACATTTGTGGTAATTTGTTATAGCAGCAATAGGAAACTAATAAAATCTCTGCTTTATTTTTCTACCAAGCTGGGGTTTTTCCCATCTTAAAATTAATTCCTCAACCTCACTTCGCTTTCAACTGCTTCCCTCCCAATTTTGTCCTTCCTTTTCTGTAAGTCCTTGAAAACCTTTTCTCCATTTGCTGTCTCCAGTTTCTCTTCTTTCTGTTCGTTCTCTTCTCTGGAATCTATGCCCATTTGACTTTCTCCTGCCTCTGCTACTCTAGGAAAACTGTTGTTGTCAAGGTCACCAATAACCTCTAGGTTGTTAAATCCAATGATTGATTCTCAGTCCTTCCCTAATTTGACCTCATTGCACCCCTCATTAATTTGGCAAGGAAGCATCAGAAACCCATCCCCCGACAAAGAAACTTAAACTATAGAGGAATATTAGAGTTGGAAAAGATCTTGGTGGAAAACGTGCAGTGAACTTCCACCCTATGACAGCCCCCAAGCCCCACTTTAGACATAGGAAATATTCCGTGGCAGGTGTCCTGAGCAAGGGTTCTCTTCCCTCGCTGTCAGCCATAATCAATTGCTTTTCTTCAGAAATCCGTGGGCACCCCCACAGCGCCTCCTCACCTTCAGAACGGGTGTTCTCCATGTCCCTGCCCCGGAAGGCCCCTCTCAATACTCCTGGCACCCCCGTCCTTGAAGACTTTCCCCAGAATGATGACGAAAAGGAGCGGCTGCAGCGGCGGCGCTCGCGAGTCCTGGACCTGCAGTTCAGCGCAGACTCGCCTCACCTGCTGGCCTCCCCGTCCAGTAGGTGCGTGTGCCCTGGGCTGCCTCCGCGGGGTGGCCGCCCTAACGGGCGCCCAGCATCTCCACAATACCTCGTGGGTTCTGGGTCTGGATTTTGAAAAGTTAGAGTGGATCCTTGACAGAAGGTTTTGGTTTTGGTTTTCATTTAGGAATATTGACACTTCAGCCACGGTTCCTAAGTTTACAAACACACAGATTACAGAACATTACTCCACCTGTATCAAGCTGTCCACTGAAAATGTGAGTATCTGCTGATTATCAGTGAAGATTTTGCTACTTGATCACGAGGGAAGTCTAGCCTTCTTGATAATGTGGAGAACACGCAATTGATGGTAATTGTGTGCTTTTCCTCTCCAGCAACTCTTCTCAATGCTGATGTTTGTCAGTATGCTTTTACTGCGTTTTATGGGTCTTTGGTGCTCTTTCTGGCAGGTTGCCTGCCACCTGCAGTGTATCTGCAAAGGGAGTGTTGCTTAGGGGTTAATAATGTTAATAATGTGAGTTCTGGAGCGAGCCTGTGTTGGGATCCAGTCTCTGCCGTTCACAAGCTCTCTAGCCTTGGCAAGTCACCTGACCACTCTGCTGCAAGGTCCTCTTCCGTAAAATGGGAATGTGAATAGTCCCTGTCTTATAGAGTTGTTCTGAGGGTGACTGAGTCCCTTTGTGTGCAGTGCTTATAACAGGGTCTACACACGGTGAAAACTCAAGGAGTGTGCTGTCACTCTCTAGTTCTTGAGAATAAGGAGCTACGTGTATGGATTAGGCCGTGTCACCAAGTATTTATGGGAATTGATACATGTGGTGAGATGTGGGCCATTACTATGTAAAAACGTAGCTTCCTCTATTAGAGTAGCGTTATTTACATGAGCCTAGGCTGTCAATAACAAACCTTCCTGCACTTTTCTGTTTGCAGAAAATCACGACCAAGAATGCTTTTGGCTTGCACTTGATTGATTTCATGTCAGAGATTCTTAAACAGAAAGACACCGAACCGACCAACTTTAAAGTAAGAAGGCTGTTCACCTTCTCTTGCATCTGAATTTAATGATGGTTATTTCTAACATTGAGCACAGCACCATCACTGAATTCTGCAAATACATGAGAACCTTCCTTGTATGAGACATTTTATTAGCTTCTTTCCTTTCTTTCCTAAACTGATGAAATACGGAGAAGATAGCTTTCTGCTATATTTTGTTTATTCCATATCAGTTGTAGAGGAATCTTTGTCATTTTTTTCTTAAGAGCAAGTCAATATTTTATGAAGCTTGCTGTGTTTTGCCTGTTCAGCGTTTCCTCTTTATGCGTCCAGTGAGCAGAGCTCTGTTTGTTGGACTAGGTGGCTGCTGGCACTCTGGACGCCAGCACGAAGATCTATGCAGTGCGCGTGGATGCGGTCCATGCTGATGTCTACAGAGTCCTTGGGGGGCTGGGCAAAGACGCATCCTCTCCAGAAGAAGTAGAGAGCCATGATGCAGGTACATGGGTTGGGATCTGGATTCAAGGGGCTTTCTTAAGGGCATAGCAGGTAGTTATTTGGGTAGTATACTGGAATGAATGGAAGTCGTAAGAAATAGTCTCATTCGATTGAAGACATGAATGTTTTCAGAATAGTTTATGAGAAGATCCTTAGACCCTAGAATTGTTTTTCTTCGGAAAAGAGAAGGACCTTTTAGATCTTATTTAGGCAAGATTGAGTAAGCATCAAGTGGAGAATTTCTCGTTTGGGGGTGCTTTAGCAATTGACTTGTATTAGAAGCCAAATACTTCAGGTTTCTCCTGAAGCTGCAGATGAGATGTGCCTGTTACTTTGAGACAATGGCCCATTTCAGTTGTGATCGCTCTTTAGAGTTTTTGAGTTAATGTAAGTTCAGTTACATGCCCCAAAGCAGTCCTTGCAGTACTGAGTCTTATTTCTTCATTCAGATGGAAGGGCTACTGAAACAGGAACAACCCAAAAGGCTCAAAAGCCAAAGAAGAAACACTCCTACAAAACCATCGAGCAGAATGTAAACAACCTCAATGTCTCTGAAGCCGATCGGAAGTGTGAGGTGAGGAACTGTGTGCAGTGTGGTCTCTGACTAATTCAGAGCCTCAGTGGCTGAAACTTGGCAGGGCCACACCTGCCTTACTGGTATGTGCCTGCTTGGGCCTCATGGGAGTCAAATACATAAGTGGCATCTGCATTATCTTCCCTTAGCTTCACATTAAGACTCTAGGGTGTAAGTTCCTGCTTTTCCCACAATATTTCAGGATGATTGAGTAGAAAGAGATGGCACGTTACCGAGGACTCTGATCAATTAAACCATTAATTTTCTTTCCAGGAACATGCAGCAGAGATGATGAGAGCTAACATTTTTTGTGCATTTACTGGGCGCCCTGTGCTGCCCTAAGTCTGTGAGCCATGTGACCTCAATTAATCCTCACAACATCCTTGTTATATTTTCTGAGGAGGTTATCGAAGTACAAGGCTGTTAAGTAACTTGCCCCAAATGATGCAGCTTGTTAAGTAAGCTAGGATTTGAAGCTAAGTGGCCTGGCTCTAGAGTCCTTGCTCTAAACAGCTTTATGATCTGGCAAGTCCTAAGGAATTTCTACTTAAAGGAAGCCAGAGGCCTCATTTATCTTTAGCATAGTTAATTTAAAGCAACAGTGTTGGTATAAGCTTTTTAAGAATGTTGCTGTTACGGGGCACCTGGGTGGCTCAGTCGGTTAAGCGGCTGCCTTCAGCTCAGGTCATGATCCTGGGTTCCTGGGATTGAGCCCCACGTCCGGCTCCCTGCTCGGCGGAGAGCCTGCTTCTCCCTCTCCCTCTGCCTGCCACTCTGCCTCCTTGTGCTCTCTCTCCGTCTCTCTGTCAAATAAATAAATAAAATCTTAAAAAAAAAATGTTGCTGTTAAAAACAGTATCTCAGTGAATGTTCTTGTACATATTATCTTTGTGCTCTTCTGAGACTATATCCATAAGAACATTGAGTCATGGAATTTCCATTACCTTCAAAAACAGGTTGTACCAGCCTACTGTCCCACCAACAGTGGACTAGATTACTCCTTTCTCCTACCTCCACATTTGTAAATGGCAGTTAAGGTCAAGAGACTGGAATTGATCACCAAGGGAATGAGCGTATGTGGAAAAAGGACTGAGCCCTGGGATACCCCAATCTTAAGAGTTCAGAGAGCCAAAGAACAAACATCCAGTAGGTAGGAAAACCAAGAGAGTGTGGCACCCAAATGAGAAAGTGTCAGGGAGGAGAGAGTGATCAGCCATGCCAAAGTGGCAGCCTGGGGCCACTGGTCAGCTTGGAGAAGAGCCTATGGAGCTGAAACTCAGACCTTCAGGGAAGGGGTGCTGCTTGGCTGGCGCTAGTGTCCCTGAGTTTAGAGGGGCTCGTGCGCCCAGGACCCAGACCTCCGAGGAGGACATGCTGGTTGGTGCTGGTGTCTGTGAGGAGCATGTGATAAGGCTGGTTCTGTGAGTGTGAGAAAAAGTGCAATTTGAACTCAGTTAGTGCTACAGGTAGGGTAGGACCTGCTGCATCTGGGCTGAAGAAGCCCTGTTGGGTGACAGGAACAGGAAGGCTACAGAAAGAAGCAAGTCCCTTCTAGCCTTGCAGTCTCCCTCTAGTGCCCCCTATTGGTGGAGCCTACCAGAGAGCTGCTGGCAAAGCCCAGATGTGGTCCCAGAGCCAGCATCGCAGAGAGGCTGATAGGAAGGTAGGTTGGGGGCTGAGAGGCAATAGCTTAATAACTGGCAGAGAGGTAAAATGTCAGCATATCTACTTTCAAAAAGGTTTGGGGTGGGGAGGTGGAGAGGGAAAGCTAATATGCAGTGGGGAATCTAGGTAAAAGTTACACAGAGGTTCTTATTACTATTTCAGCACTTTTGTAAGCTTGAAATTTTTCATAATAATGGGGGCAATCACATGGCAAGAGAGGAATGAAGGCAGTATGGGCTGGTCTTTTGAAGAGTTTTGCTGTAAATTGGAACAGAGTAATGGGTGGCAAATGGAGGGGAACGTAAAGTCCAGAGGGTTTTCTTGTTTTTTGCTTTTTTAATGGGAGGATTACAGCATGTTTACTTGTTGATAGCAACAGTCTAGTGGAAAAGAGAGGAGAGTTGCTCGAGTGGCGTCCTTGAGCATGTGAGAAGGGAAGGGAAGGGGCAGCACCAGCAGAGCTTGGCTAAGGGACACCCATGGCTGGTGAGGGATGGGACGAGAGTGTGCACATGTGGGAGCTTCCACGTATTTCCTTCTGGTTGTGCCCCGCCTTGAAATAGGAAGCCAGAGCATCTACTGACTGAGTGTGGAGGAGGGAAGGTAAAGGTTTGAAGAGAAAAAAAAGTGGGAGGGTGGGTGAGCGAATGGACTGGGGAAGTATAGTTTGCTTGCCAGACAGCACTCAGGGTTGACCTGAGGGCCGTGGCAGATGGATTTAAAGTAAGGTCAGTCAGCGTAACTTTGTGTGTTTCTGCAGCCATGGTTAGTTAGCTGTGTTGGGTGTGAGCAGGAAGCGAGCAGAAAGTGGGATTGAACGCAGGATTGTGTTTTGCTGAGTCAGTGTACACAGCTAGAAAGGAGCACCGGAGTGAAGAGCACGTGCAAGGGAGTGGTTACCATCATTGCCTGTGGAACTTTGGCCAGGAAAAGAGGGGAGTGAGAGACAGCATAAAAGCCATATGAGCAGTGCGTTGTAGGGCATGGTGGGTCAAAGACTTCTTTGAGACAAGGTGTTGGCTGGAAAGATAGGAGGTGGTTGCCAGGGGCGCTTGGAGTTTGAGCATATGGAGAGGCTGTAGTCATGGTTCTGATTCAGTTCAGAGAACAGCCAAGGGATCTCTTGAAGTCCTGGGGTGGCATTCATGCTGGGATCTCTTGAAGTCCTGGGTTTTCAGGATGAAGCTCAAGACTATTGAAGGTGAGGATATCAAGGAACTGAGAGGCCAGAGTGTTGGGTGGATCGCTATATGGATAATGAAACCACTGAAAATTGGACAGCAATAAAGTTGGAGAATAATAGTGAGCCAAGAGCTAATATTAAAATCTTCCGAGAAGGGGGAAGACCTGGGGATTGGAAGGTGAGCGAAACACAGATGGGCAGAAGCTGGTGAGGTCTGACCTTACCGTGTTCAAAGCGGAGGGTTGTAGGACTTAGGAGGGAGACTAGTCTGGAAGTCGTGATGAGGAACAAGGAACTCCCCTCTCCCACATCTAGGCCAGTGGTCGGAGCGCTGTAGCGCTGGCCTGTGTGGAAGCCGTGTCCTCGGGCAGGCAGGGTTCCATTAGAGCAGTGCTCCTCAGCCTCTTGTCATTTTCTTCTCCCTTCAGGGCCTTTTTAGATCTTTTCTTCCTACCCCCTGCCCTTGAAACGAATGGTTGTGGAATAAGATTTTATCAGGTAGGGTTGAGGCTTGGAGAACCACAAGTCATTGTAATTTCTAAGATTTTTTTTCACCCTCCCCCCAAGAACCAGTTTTCACCTCCTTGAGAATGATATTGTCCCCAACTTAAAATGAATGAGTTAGGGGTGCCTGGGTGGCTCAGTCGGTTAAGTGTGTGCCTTCAGCTCAGGTCATGATCCCAGGGTCCTGGGATCGAGCCCTGCATTGGGCTTCTTGCTCAGTGGGGAGCCTGCTTTTCTCTCTGCCTGCCACTCCCCCTGCTTGTGTGCATGCTCTGTTTCTCTCTAACAAATAAATAAAAGCTTTAAAATGAACAAAAAATAAACTGAGTTAGAGCTTGTAGGTGGAGAGAAACTTCAAGAAAGAAGTGGGGAATATAGGGAATTTCTAGAGGGTCCTGGGGGGGGAAATATCCATTGTTAGGAGAGGGAGATGGGGGCCAAAGAGGTTTAGAGCCTGGGAAATGTAGAATTCTGGGGGGTCCTGGGTCTTTTATTTTTTATTTTTTAAAGATTTTATTTATTTATTTGACAGAGAGAGACACAGCAAGAGAAGGAACACAAGCAGGGGGGAATGGGAGAGGGAGAAGCAGGCTCCCTGAAGAGCAGGGAGCCCAATGCGGGGCTCCATCCCAGGACCCTGGGATCATGACCTGAGCCGAAGGCAGACGCTTAACGACTGACCCACCCAGGCGGCCCCTGGGTCTTTTATGTGTGACTAATAAATAAACTAAATAAAGGACAATGATGAGATTAGTCCTGGTGGCCTCGTGGCAGATGGTAGTTGGTAGAGATAGAGCACGCAGGGGGCTAGGAGTGAGGAGACTTGCCGGGTTCACTCTGAGTAATGGGGTAGTTCTGCTCTGGGCTTGCCTAATGGCTCCAGCCTGTGCTGGTGTGAGGACTGTGTGTGGATGGGCATGGAGGTGGGAACACTGAGGCCAAGGCTGGAGAGGGAGGGGGGAAACAAGGGTGGCAGGTACTTTGTGGGGAGGGAGTTGTATTTATCCGTATGTCAGCCTTGACCTTGGACAGTACCAGATTTGAAGGCAGCAGATGTAAATTTCAGATCCTGGTTCTGCTATCTTAGCTGTGTGGCCCCGGGAAAATGCTCTGAATTTCACTTTGTTAAACTGTAGAAACAGGTTAACACTAGTTCCATCCACATACGGGTTTTGTGGTGGTGTATCTATTCCTATTTATCTATGGCAATATGTTGTATACATCTGTACACATCTGAAGGGGAGCCATTTAATTCTCTCCCACCTTCCTTTCCCCTCCCCAATTCTCCATGTTTTTCCTCCTTCTTAGATAATCTGGGTATTAATTTCACTGTCATTCTTGCCTCTGCTTCTGGTTCTGAAGTGAAATGTCAGTTCAACAATATGGTTGGAAATTCTGTTTCCAGTCATCTTTTTTCCGACCAGATAGACCCAATTCTGGGGAGCCTGAGGAGGCTTGTACTAACTAGCCTTTCCCATTGTTCTAAAGAGAAAACGAGAGGGCAGGCAGCGCTGCTCCCTCTCATCCTGTGGCGGTCAGCCACAGTTATGCCAAATGAAACCACTAGTCTTGAAGAAACACTGAGTACCCCAATCCTAGAAAGCTTTTTTTTTTGCTCTGTAAGCTGCCATAAACTTGTAATAGCCCAAAGCCCAATTCGGAAGATAAACAAGAACAAAGGATTGTCAGAAACAAGAATTTGAAGTTTCAACTGTTTCTTGAACCTGTATTCTCTTGGAGATGGCATGGAGATGAGAAAGCAAATGTTCTGTGGGTGTGTCTAGACGAGTTGAGAATTCTTTTATTTGTGTATGAGCTGATCTGTTTTGGACACAGCTCTGTGTGTGCAAAATGTTTGCTGTCATAGGAGATTCCAAGCTGATTATTCTCCAGTTCTTTATACCACGAGAGCACAATGCAAGGAAGTTCAAGGCACATACTATAGGAAATCAGAGTGGGTGGAGGTCAGAGTTTATGAAAGAGGTGAAATTTGAACTGGGCCTTAAAGGCAAGGTAGGTATTTGTCAGATGGACCTTGCCAGGAAGGTGATTCTGGGCAGAGGCACAAGCAAAGGCCATGAAATAGGAAAGTTCTGGTTCTTTAAGGAGCTGGACAGTGTACAAGTTTGGCTAGAGGCCAGGATTTACTCACAAGGCTGAAACATGCAGTTTGTTGTGCACACACTCTCTCTCCGACAAATAAATAAAATCTTTAAAATAAAGAAAAATAATATAAAATGAATGAGTTAGAGCTGGTAGGTAGAGAGAACCTTCAAGAAAGAAGTGGGGAATATAGGGTCTCCTTTTAATGTTTCTCTTCTTGCTGTGGACCCTTGTTTCAAAAGGTTCACCTACCCAGGTGCCTGGCTGGCTCAGTGTGTAGAGCATGCAGTGCTTGATCTTGGGGTCATGAGCTCAAGCCCTGCGCTGGGTGTAGAGATTACTTAAAAAAAAAAAAAAAAAAAAAAAAAGACAAAAGGTTCATCTACCTAAACTATGCAGTCACCAATAGTTCATTTTCCCATCAAATAACTCAAAAATGTCAGTGAGATCTAATTTATATGAAAGAACCATTGTTTTCACATTGCATGATGTAATTCTAGACAAAAGCGAGGACAGTTACCTTAGTGTTTTCAGCTTTATTTTAGTGTTACAGTTTCTGTGTTGACTCTTTGAAATGCTGAGTTTTCACTAACTACCCACACAGGACCTCTCAGGGTGTGGGGCTTCAGGTGGGAAGCCAGTGCTGTGGTTGGCATTTGAGGAAGGGAATGGGAGTAACAACACTAGTATTTTTAGGATAGGAAATGGGAGCGACCAGAGACAAGGGTTAAATCAGGCGTGGGTTGTATTGGTGGCAACAGGGGTGAAGAAGGAAGGGGTAGATGGTAGAGATGTGCTGGGAGGGAGACCCACCAGGCTGTGTAACTGACTGCCTGAGGGTCAGGAGCCAGGGAGAACGTGGAGGTGACGTATGTGATACTCTGGGGCTGGAAGGATTCTGAGACGGGCTTATTGTGAAGGCGAGAAGAGAATCTCAGTTCTGGAGAGGTCAGGTTCAGAGCTAAGGGGGCCAGGAAAGAGCCAGAAGCCACATCTGTCTTCCTCCTTGAGGCCCCTTCTCTCCACAGTAGCTATGTCCTGAGAAATGAAGGAGACCTGTGAACCCAATACCTAATGTGTTTCCCATCCCAGGGCCGCTGGTAGAGTCAGGTGGCTTCTGACTCGTGCCTGTGTCTTGCTCTGTCCTTGTTCTAATGCACTGTGCCCCGGTCTGCTTTTGGGATTGCCGTCACCTGGCTGTGCCACTCCTGCTCCTCTTACAACCTGTCCCATCTTGTACCCATCCATCTAGTCCTGCTGACTCTGCCTGTCTTTCCCCTGAATCTCTTGGTTGTGTTCTCCAAATCTGTACAAATATTTCTGCCCAGAGTCATAATGGCATCTTGTGAACAGATCCATCACACAGGCTTTTTAAGTCCACAGAATTTGTGGTGATGGCATTCAACTGGGATAGCCATTGGAAAACAGTGACTTGTAGAAAGAGACCAGCAGAAGGGTACCGTCCATGTGGAATATAAACAGAATGACACAGTAGCAGCTCGTTCCCACTTACTGTGTACTTGAACGCTGTGCATTTATTCAGCTGACCACGCACAGGCTTCCTTTTCAATTGGTATCTGCTAGGATGGGATTTTATTGATCAGTTAGAAAGCCCTCCCCCTATTTCGATCACATGCAGAGATATTTCAGTTCAGCAGATAGAGCTGTGAATGAGCAGGGTCCAGTGAATGAGATTTTGTTTGCTTTGGCTGCATCCCGTAATTTGTCGGTTCTCTCTGTCTGTACGGTCAGGTCGATCCCATGTTTCAGAAGACAGCAGCCTCCTTTGACGAGTGCAGCACAGCAGGGGTGTTTCTCTCGACCCTCCACTGCCACGACTATAGAAGTGAGTTGCTCTTTCCTTCTGACGTGCAGACTCTGTCCACCGAAGAACCCCTGGAGCTGCCAGATTTAGGCTGGGTGGAAATGACAGATTTAAAAGGTGAGTACACATAATGCGCTTCACCAGAGCATTTCAGTCATCAGAGAAGTTTCCGTACAACCATGGGTTCCATAATACACCCATCGTGATGTTGCTTGTTTAAATTACCCAGAAGTTTCCTCTGGAATGCCACACTGGGTGTCCCCTTGGGAGAAACGGCCTTCTGTCCCTGTCAGTGGCATGGAGGCTAACAGCAGTAGCTAATGCTCGCCGCTGCTCTTGGTCCATATGTGCCACATCCCTCACGTGCCCCTGTTAGCAGCCAGCTCTCACAGTGACGTTTTAGGGCCCAGAGCCCGCTGGGAATGTCAGAGTCTGGACTTGGGCAAGGGGCTTTCATAGGCTTTTGTTGAGCCAGAGAGGCCTTGTTCTTATTTGTTAACCATTCCGGGGCATCCGGAGGAGGAGAGGGCATTGTGAGTTATTTTCAGACTCTACCTCGGTGGTCTGAGACTGGACCTGTCTTTTTTTTTTTTTTTTTTTTTAAGATTTTATTTATTTAGGGCGCCTGGGTGGCTCAGTTGGTTAAGCGACTGCCTTCGGCTCAGGTCATGATCCTGGAGTCCGGGGCGTCCCACATCGGGCTCCCTGCTCAGCAGGGAGTCTGCTTCTCCCTCTGACCCTCTTCCCTCTTGTGCTCTCTATCTCTCATTCTCTCTCTCTCAAATAAATAAATAAAATCTTTAAAAAAAAAGATTTTATTTATTTGTCAGAGAGAGAGAGCAAGTACAAGCAGGGGGAGCGGCAGGCAGAGGGGCAAGCAGATTTGCGGGACTCCATCCCAGGACCCTGAGATCATGACCTGAGGTGAAGGCAGCGCCTGACTGACTGAGCCCTCCAGGCGTCCCTGGACCTGTCCTTTTGTCAGCCCCTTTTACTGGCCTGGCAAGGGTTTTATTCCCCCTCCCATCCTACCCTCCACACCCCTCTGCGGGGATCGTCTGAGAATGTTGTGACCCCCGTGGGTGGCGGGAAGGCGAAGCTGCACTTGTGTGCGTCATTTTCCGTCATTTTCGTGTGTCGCATGAAATTGATCCTCTGCCTCCGGGACTACGCAGATGTTACAGGGCCTACTTTCCTCCTTTCCATTCTTGTCTAAATTCTTAGTACAAGTATTTGTGCTAACAGTCTCTTTTCGAAGTTTATGCTCTCAACTGGGACCTTAATTCTGTGAGGTAGCCAGTTTAGTTTAGGACTAAAATAAGTAACACTGCGTGATTGGTTGTGCAGTTAGTACACTTTAAGGGTTTTTGATTTCCCAACTCCAGCATAGGGCACGGAGTCCATTTCAGAGTCAAATGCCTGTGCATCAGGCTTCTGCCCTAATGTTTTACTAATTCTTGGAGTGCCAATGTGGAGCCTACCTCTAGAGTGGGTATGTTGTCTCCCCGGACAGAAGTCTATGATCTGGAGCTTGGCCACAAGCCAGCCTCTGCCACAGAACAGGGGATGACTGAGCCTCTCTATCGTGCTGCCCTGGTCACTCTGAGTGTGGGGTGGTTGCTCCCTCCGTACTCTTCTGCCCTCTCCTGTCTTCTCCAGCACCCATGCAGCAGTGTGTGGAGGACGGCCAGATCTGTCCCTCCCTGGCCGGGTTCCAGTTCACGAAATGGGACAGTGAGACACATAATGAGGTGAGTTCAACTTTTAGACTTCTGAGGGCTCGGCATTTGTCCAGCTGCTCGTGGTTTCAGTGACATGGCCCAAGACAAGTTCTGCCCAGTGAGAACCAAAACCGTGGCATCATTTTTATTTAGCCAGGAGTACGGAAAATATTTCCCTTGGCACTTCTGTAGGGACTAAAACCTGGGGCGTAGGAATGGAGGGTGAGGCAGCCCTGTCTTTCCTGGGTGCACATTTTTTTTTAATTGGCTATCCCCTTGAACATGGTTAATTCCAGGCCTTTGGTCTCAGGCTGCTGTCAGGCTCAAGGAATTTCCTGCTCTTCGGGGTTGAGTCCCTTGGCACAGAGTTTCCTGAGAATCTGTCATGTGTAAAGCTTTTCTCTGTATATTTTTAGCATGGCCCCCTTTAGCCTACTTACTACTATCACTTCCAGAATAAATGGTCTCCATGGAAAACTGTTTTCTCTAAACATGTAGTTAATGGATGCAGATTCCTGTTTCATGTTTTACGAAATGTGCCTAACGACAATACAGCTTCATCCTGTGCTGCACAATATAAACTTCCTCAGCGCTTTACTCTTGTGAGAACCTTGACTCTGGGGAGGGGGGAGGAGAAGCTGGAACCTGGGACTTAGGGCTGAGAAGGCACACCGAGGCAGGCTGTCACTCCAGCAGTGCCTGGGCTGGGATGGGTAGAACTAGAGAACCCTCTCTTTGTCCTCTCCAGTCTGTCTCTGCCCTGGTAGACAAGTTCAAGAAAAACGAGCAGGTGTTTGACATCAGCGCCGAGGTAGAGGAGAGTGACTGCGAGGACTTCCCTGATGGGCCCGTGGAGGACGACTTTGATGCGAACGATGAACCTGAGCACAGCGCCGCCGGGGATCACACCGAGTTCAGGAGCTGGAAGGAGCCCTGCCACGCTCAAAGCTGCCCGTAAGGTTCTCAGGGCCACCGAAGAGGTTCCCAGAGGAACTTTCTATTGGTTCTTAACAGATTTCCTGCTGGGAGAGTCTCATTTCATCTCCGAGATTGGCTAGCTTGGTGTGCTGGCCACGTTGTCCTTGCAGGCTGAGCCATTCCGACTCACGGTGAAATCATACTCACCTGTGAATGGTGGCTCAGCCACCTATTGGTGACATTGCAGGAGTTTATAAGGATAAAATTAAAATATGTAAAGTGCTGGAGAAAAATACCTGGAATATAGGAGCTACTTCGGTGGTGGCTGTTGTTACCACTTGCATTTTGGTAGCATGGAGCGTGCTTTTTCCACACGATGTGTAGTCTGGCTTTTGGCCACATCACTCCAGATCAGTTATAGACAGCAACAGGCTCATGTGTTGATTACAGAAACAAAGTGGCCCCTGCCTGAAAGGTCATGCAAAGAGGAGGGGCTGGGCAGTGTCGGGCTAACCAGATAGGCAGACCAGGGACAAGCAAAGCAGAGGAAACTAAATAAGCAGATAAAACCAAGCATGTTGGGCAGGAGGAAAGGTGGTAGAATGGGTCTTTAGCAATTTAAAATTTTTATTACTCTAGTAGACCTAGAAGAAAATCAGAACTTTGTTGGCCTTTATTATACATACTTAAGAGATTAGTACTATTTTAATTTTGAATACGATTTGGAAGCGGGATCCCATAATCCTGTGGCACCACGGGCCTCTAAAGGTGGTAAATAGGCTTGGGTGTAGGAGACGCCGTAAGACTGCGATGGACAGCCCCTCTGTTAACTCCTGTGCCTGTAACAATTTCGTATTCCTGGGATCGGGGATAGCCAAGCTGGTTTAGTATGGGGTAAAACCTTAGAAGTTGTCCAGGATAACTTGTCTGCTTGTGTGGGAAATGATTAGATTGATAATTCTACTCTCCTTCTACTTCTACTCTTCACACCTGAGTAGAAGTTGGCAGCTAAACATTTGGCACCTCTAGGCAAAGCTACCGTCAAGGCCCTTTGGCACCCTCCTTGCCTCTCCTGGTCGGTACCACTGATATACCTGCAGTTTTGTCCCTGTGCCCATTCTGTCTTCTACAGAGTGAGAAGTGGTAGGCAGGTTGGGAGGATGAGCTCTTTTAATGCATTTTCTTTTTTTTCTTTTTTAAATCTTATTTATTTATCTGACAGAGAGAGAGAGCGTGTACAAGCAGGGGGAGTGGCAGGCAGAGGGAGAAGCAGGCTCCCCACTGAGCAGGGAGCCCGATGTGGGACTCGATCCCAGGACCCTGGGATCATGACCTGAGCTGAAGGCAGACGCTGAACTGACTGAGCCACCCAGGTGCCCCTGGACTGAAAGGTCTTCAAGGGCTTCTCTAGGTCGAAGTGGGGTAGGGCAGTGCTGAATCATAAATGCCATTGTTCTGTAGGGTGCCCTATGTTATCGGTCCCTGGATGCCAACCCTTGGACCACTGTGTGCACCGTACGTTAACAAGGCCAGGCCTAACAGTGCTGTATGTCCCATGGCAGCTTGGGCGCATTGCTTCTTCCTGCAGCAGTGGCCCATGTGTGCTCTAGCCAGTCTCTGCAGGACAGGTGTTTGTTATGGTTAAAGACCTAGTCTGTGGTCCAGGCCCACACCACAGCCTGCTCCATGCATGCAGGAATGAGGCATTCTGCTATGTTCACGGAGCCAGCTGGGAGAAGACCTCTAACCTGCAGGTATTAATGTGGTGCTAACTGGTGCTACCTTGGAAGGGCCCTGTGGTTGGGGGGCAGGTAGAAGAAATAGTTCCCCCAGAGGGGATTAGAGAAGTTTGATGGAGGGGCAATTTGATGGAAAAATGAGGAGACTGGGAAGTAGGTTAGTTGTTGAGTTGGGGAGTTGGGACCAAGAGGGTGCCTGCCATGTAGCGTTGTGTATTGCAAGATAAAACAGCTGGAGTTCAAGCCTCAAGGGCCTTAGTGCCGCCCTGGCCCACAGATTCTCAGGGAATGGGAGCCAAGCTCTTTATAGCTTTGCCTATAAGTTCCCAATAAATTCACAGCCTGACTGCCAAAACAGAAGAGTATCTGTGAGAATTGAGCAGAGATTCCACTGAAGCCATCTTCTTTCTCCCTCTGGAGCTCACAGTGCAGTACAATTGTTACTTAGTAACATATGGGCATTCTACATACTAGAAATGTGAATTTTTTTCATATCTTCTAATTTTTAAAATTAGATTTTAGGGGCGCCTGGCCTGCTCAGTTGGTAGAGCATGTGACTTTTTTTTTTTTAAGATTTTATTTATTTCTTTGAGAGAGAGAGAAACAGCATGAGAGGGGAGAGGGTCAGAGGGAGAAGAAGGCTCCCCGCTGAGCCGGGAGCCCGATGTGGGACTCGATCCCAGGACTCCGGGATCATGACCTGAGCCGAAGGCAGTCGCTTAACCAACTGAGCCACCCAGGCGCCTGAGCATGTGACTCTTGATCTTGGGTTTGTAAGTTCGAGTCCCGCGTTGGGTGGAGGGATTACTTAAAAACCTTTAAAAAAATAATAAAATTGGGCGCCTGGGTGGCTCAGTTGGTTGAGCGACTGCCTTCGGCTCAGGTCATGATCCTGGAGTCCCGGGATTGAGTCCCGCACCAGGCTCCCTGTTCAGCAGGGAGTCTGCTTCTCCCTCTGACCCTCCCCCCTCTCATGTGCTCTCTATCTCATTCTCTCTCTCAAATAAATAAATAAATAAATCTTAAAAAAATAATAAATAAAAATAATAAAATTAAGTTTTAATTATACAATAAATAGACAAATACAGTTTCCTGGTTTTAAAATAAAGATTCTGTAGATAAAAGCAAAGTCCTCTTTTAAAGCTTTTTAACCTTATTCCACAAAGCTTGGTGTAAAGAGGATGTATATATATGGCTCAGTGTAGATGAAAAGCTGCTTGGTATCTGAGGTTTCCTTGTTACCTTTACCTTTAGAGGGCGGTATAGCAGCACTAATGTACTTTGTGATGCGTCAGGCCTTTAGGAGAAAGCTACCCGCACATACTAGGACGTTGCAGAAAGGTTGAAAAACCAAACCCAACTACCATGCTGGACTGGCCAGTTAGACTCTTCACACACAGCACAGAATAAAGCTAGGTGGCTTAACAGATTATAAGTGCCACCCCCAAATCAGTTAGGGGACAAATCAGAATAACATCTGTTCACTTTTAGTAGGCACTACAAGTGTTATTGGAGCCCTCACTTATGGAAGGGTGGTAAAGAAAGACTGAGAGATTATTGTCTTGTATGGCAGGAAGCCTTGTGTAAAGAAAGATCTTGAGGCTGATTCAGAAAATTGTGTCCTACTCCCAGCTCTGGCATTTTACCGACTGCAGTCGTACATAAAAACTTACTTCATCTCCAGGGCCCCTGGGTGGCTCAGTAGGTTCGAGTGTCTGCCTGCAGCTCAGGTCATGGTCCCGGAGTCCTGGGATTGAGCCCTGCCTGCGCCTCCCTCCTCAGCGGGGAGCCTGCTTCTCCCTCTGCTGCTACCCCCTCTCCTGTGCTCTCTCTTTCTCTCAAATAAATAAATAAAATTTAAAAACAAAACAAAACAACTTACTTTCTCTCTGCCACTCTTTCTTGTCTCTCAAATGAGTAAACTTGCATTTCATGAAGCACTTTAAAACCTTGTATAGCTATGATCATAATGTTATAGAATTAAGAGAAAAGCACTTTGATGAAGTAAAAACTAAGGAATTACTAAGATGAAATATTTATATTGAACTTACTCTTAGAAATGCTGCTCATCTGTGGAGAAGTGGGTAGGTAGAGTCCAATTTCGTCACATGCTGCTTTGCATGTAAATGGCATGATTGTGTTACGTATATTGACATGTACACAGTTGGACATGTAAAAACATTTCATGTGTGTTACAGGGAAGAAATGATTCCCCTTGGGGATGGAGACATTAGGACCATGTGCCCCCTTCTGTCCATGAAACCTGGAGAATATTCCTATTTTAGTCCTCGTACCATGTCGATGTGGGCTGGCCCGGATCACTGGCGCTTTAGACCCCGACTCAAACGTATGTACTTCTAAGTTTGAACGTATGTACTTCCACGCATGAACTTTAAGAGATAGTGTCGATGATCACCCAGTATCCACGTGACTTTGAACAGTGGCCATCTGTGGGAATGACCACAGGCTTATAAGGCAGAACTCTAGAACTCTGAAGGGCCATGCCAGCATTATGTGTTTTGCATTCTCTCTTTAAAAAGAAGGGATTAATTAGCATATTTTTAATTGTGTTTTGTTAGCAAGACCACAAATTATAAGTTAAGGATGAAACTAGGTGTATGGTTTGCTTTTCCTGATACTGTTACGCTCAGACAAAAATGCCGACATTTTTGCAGTTAAGATCTTGCAAAATGGGTACACAATATTATCCACAGAGGTGAACAGTGTTGACATTTGTCTTCATTTCTGCAGATGATGCTTCCTCCAAATCAGAGAACAAAAAGAAGAGTATAAAGAAAGATTTTGAATTAGACTTTGATGATGATATTGACTTTGATGTGTATTTTAAAAAAACAAAGGTTTGTGCTAGATTTATTAGCATTTATGCTTTCTTAAATTGTTCTTTTCACTCTTTTCAGATGTGATTTTTTTTAAAATTCATTACAAATTTAACTTTTAGAGTAAATGGATGGTTTCATTCTCCCTCAAACTCAAGAGGAATTGAGAAATAGTCCTAAACTCAGTGGCAGATAGAATCAGGTTTAGAATATGAATAATGTCTAGCAAAATCACTCTTTTACATAGAACTGGGAACTCTGACAGTAGACTAGTGCTGCCCAAATCCTTCCCGAGCTACTTAAAAAAATATATATGTTTTGACCATTCTTATTAAAGATGCCTATGGGCGCCCAGGTGGTTCAGTCGGTTAGGCATCTGACTCTTGATTTTGGCTCAGGTCATGATCTCAGGGTTGTGAGATTGAGCCCTGCATCAGGCTCTGTGCTCAGCCTGGATTCTTTCTCTCTTTCTCTCCCTTTGCCACCCTCCCACTCCCCCCTCACATGTGCTCTCTCGGTTTCTCTCTCTCTCAAAAAAAAAAAAAAAAAAAAAAAGCCTAAAAACTTGTTTTTAATTAATAGGCTTCTACTGTTCTGGCCAAGTCCACTTTGGAGAACCAGAATTGGAGAGCCACCACTCTTCCCACGGATTTCCTCTATGAGACTGATCATCTTGTCCAGCTGCATCTCAAACCAGGCACCAGGGTAAGACTGCTCCTTCGTTTCTCCAGGCTGCTGCTGTCGAACATGCTGGTAGCAAGGGAGGCATCAGATGGCTGGCAGTGTGACTGCCAGCCCGTGCCTTCGAGGAAAGGAGAGCACGTGGGGAGGCGCATGTGTTAGCCAGGGGCAGTTACCGGGGACATGTAGCCGGTGTAGCAAAGCTAAAGGGAAAGCTTATGGGATTGAGGCACGGTAAAGATTTGGAAATACTTTGGCTAGTGAGACTGCTGGGTGGCCGCTCAGGCTCCGTGCTGAAACGCTAGGGGGACAAACAGTCTTTCGTTGACGTTTTAACATGGTGATAGTTATTTCTTGATTCTCTCACTTTCTCATTGAAGTTGTGGATTCACTAGCCAGATGCTTTCCCCAGGCCACACGGCCTTCCTCATGATCAGGGTGTAGACACGAGCTCCACTGTGACTTGTGGAGTAACGTGAGTACCAAGCACTTGACCATGCAGTCCTCAGGGAGTTCCCTAATGCTGTGCCATCTTCCCGGGCTCCTACGAGGCTCCTCTGCTCCGATGAGCATCTAGACCACCAGGTGCTGGACCCCAGTCACGGTTCACTTCTGCCTGTGCCTCTTCTGGGGATGCTGGCAGCAAGCGGGTGTCACTGTTGCCAGGGTTACCAGGCAGTGGTTCCTGCTAAGTTCTGTTTTATCTGGACCTTCTGCTCATTTGCATTCCTGGGTGTTCTGGTCTTGTGGTGTCATAGACACAAACTTCAGTTTCCTCCTCCTTATGTTGCCTGTTTCTCTACGAGGACTTAATGATAATGTATACCATATTCACTATCTCCCATTGTTTTTATAAACCAACACTAATATATTTTTCTTTTTAATTAATACTGTTTACTTAACAGAAATACTCTTAAAAATGCAGAAAGAGTGCTTGCTTCGGCAGCACATATACTAAAAATGCAGAAAGAGGGGCGCCTGGATGGCTCATTTGGTTAAGGGTCTGCCGTCAGCTCAGGTCATGATCCCAGGGTCCTGGAATCGAGTCCCTCATCGGGCTCCTTGCTCAGCGGGAAGCCTGCTTCTCCTTCTGCCTTTGCCCCTCCCCCTGCTTGTGTTCTCTCTCTTTCTTTCTCTGACAAATAAAAATAAATAAATAAATAAATGAAATCTTTTTAAAAAATGCAGAAAGAGATGCAACGTTGCAGAAGTAGTAGAAACGATGGCTGCGGTCGGTGTTGGTTAGGTGCTAGCCCCTTCGTGTTCTAATGGGAAAACGGGGCCCTGCGGCAGAAGAGCAGGACAGTAGGACACTTCTACCAAACCTGCCCAGCCTGGAGCTGCTTTCTGTGGCCGCAAGCCACCACTCCCCCACCCCAGACCTTATAATGAGAATTTGAAAATTGTGGCCTTAGGTGGGAATTTGCATATTCATTAGGTCATTACGTTCCAGGGGTGGTTGGTTTTTTTTTGTTTTTTTGTTTTTTGTTTTTAGAGTTATCTCTTATAGAAGCAAGAACTTCTGCTTCTGATTGTCCATAGGGTCAAAGTCACCGTGTGTGGTAGGGCAGCCAGGCAGCAGGGGCTGGGGATCCCTGTCCTGCCAGCAGAGCTACACAGGGAAAATGACTATTAAACTCTGGAAACCCTGGAAATTAAATGCTGGGTTAATAAGCACTGTTTGGCCAGAGACCGTACAGATCAACCATCTAGTTTAATATTCTGATGGGGGATTCTTGTAGCAACCAGCTGATACATGAGGGGGTCGCGTCCCCTTCCTGAAACACTTCTTGTAGACTATGGACAATTTAGAGTATGCCTAAAGGAGAGTATCCTAAGTGGGGAGAGATTTAGAAATGGTGTCATATGAGGAACTGTGGAAGAAAGAGGACTTTTCTTAAGTCAATAAATACCTATTGTTGAATATTATTTTTGGACTTTTATTACAAAAACATTGTGAGGGCATTTTTTTTGGCTGCTTTTGGAGTATATCGTTGTGTTAAAATATTCAGTATGCCTCGTAAACTGTACATACCTTCAGCCTCACTTCCTTCACCCCAGAGACACACACCCCAGGTAAAAATCACTGGTAGAATGGCCAGCAAATATCTGAAGGAGTGTGGTCCCAGGCATTCCCAAAAGAGGAGGCAGACTTGTTCTGTGAGGCTCTGGAAGGCAGAACGAGGACCTGGGGGTGTAATGACAGGGAGAAGAGCTGGATGTTTCTCCCTTTAGCTATGTAGGGAGCAGTGATTGCCCCAGAAATGGGACACCAGCTGTCTGTGAATTAAAATCATGAGTGGGCTTTCTCTCAGAATTGTTTGAGCAGCAACAAGTTGACTTCTTTTCAGATAGCTATAGGCAGTTTTATTTTTAATGAACCCTTTTTCTTTTTTTTAATATAATTTTATTATTTTTTAATGAACCCTTTGTCAAATGAAGTTGTGTGCAGACCTAATTGCAAACCAGCTGCTCTGGTTTATTTGGGATGGATGGAGTCTCCAAGCCCTTCTACCCTGAGGCTTGCTCTAGAATGGAGCTGTGCATCTGAAGTTGTCAGGATTAGATGATTTCTCAAGGCCCTTAGAACTCTAAAATTCTATAATTCTAGGAGCTTGATCATAAGAACTAAGGTTATTATCCAACCTAGGTTAGAGCTGCTTTTCTAGAAATTGCTTTCTGCAGTTGTTCTTTCCTTCCTTCTAGTTACTTAAGATGGCCCAAGGCCAGAGAGCAGGAACTGAACATTATGAAGAAATTGGAGACTATGATTATAACAATCCTAACGACACCTCCAACTTTTGTCCTGGATTACAGGTAAAAGGAGAGAAGAGCTCTGTCCTTTTTCGTAAGTGGAAGAGCCTTTCCTGTTCCCCATCTGCTCTCTCTATATGGAGGAAGGCTGTAGGAAATTCTGAATCGGGGGTGGGGGGTGGGGGTTGCGGCTGCCTGCCCCGTCCCCCAGGCATCAGGAAATGGAGCAAAGCTGAGGAAACAGCCAAAACCTAGGCCTGCTTTACCTCGAGCCCTGTATGTGGAAAGCGAATGTTCATACTCCAACAAACCAATCAATGTCTTTAGCCTGTACAAAGCACTTATTTTGGCTATTTTGGGATTTCAGAGGAAAATACTCCTCTTGCTTTTAGGAGCTAATATTTTTGCCTAGGGAGACAGGACATGTAGACATGTGAAGATGGTGTGATCTGAAAGGGAAAAGCCGATGGGGTAGATTCAGGAGACCGGGCTTGTAGCTCTGATTTTGGTTCTTACGTTGTGAATTTGTACAAGCCACTCCCCATCTTTAGATCTTGGTTTAGACTAAATAATCTCACTATCCTTTTGGTGAGTATACTAATGAGATGGCAAATGTAAATAACAGGGGAAAAATACTAGGTCTCCTCTGTGTCCCTGTGGGGAGAGGGACAAGAACTGAAGAATAGTTTGTTCACCTTATCATCTTCCTTGGAGGAGAGTTGGGTTGTGAACTTTTAGTGAAAATCCAGACCTCTTGGAGAGTGCTTCTCACATTTTCAGGGGGTATAAGAATCACCCAGAGAGCCTGCTCAAAAACCAAAGTCCTGGGTCCCAGCCCAGAGATCTGACCATTCCTGCTAGGCTTGGTCCAAGAATGACTTTTTCACGGCTCCCAGGCATGGCTCCCACCCCCGCCGCCGGCTGGGGTCCCCTGGCACCTCTTGTGCTCACATTGGGTGAGGCATGTTGGTCAGATCTCTGGTGTTTTGGAAATGCTTCCCATAAAATGAAATCTTAAATTGGCTAGAAGCCAAAGGGGACACTGGCAGTTGTGATTATTCCTTCTAACTTGCTCTGGCGGTCTTAGTTAACAGATACCTTCTTCATAGAGTTTATGTATAACAGGAAGATCACTGGAGGCACCTAGGAGTCTATCCTAGGCTTGATTCATGTAATGAACTCTCGGGTACTCTGCTCTTAATGTGTAAATATGGAGTCTTTTTCAAGGATACTTCAAAGCCTCTCGGGCAGCTTCTGTCGAACTTGAAGAACTGTTTCCTTGCCCAGGCTGCTGACAGTGATTATGAAGAGTCGGATGACTTATTTGTGGGACCAGGTGGCACCTTTGACCTCACATCCTGCCATCCACCTAAGACAGTACAAGAGAATGGTGACGTGCCTGAAGTCCAAGGATTGGACATCACCACTTATGGGGAGTCAAATCTGGTAGCTGAGCCTCAGAAGGTAAAGGTGAAAGCCAAGGGACGCCTGGGTGGCTTAGTCGGTTAAGCGGCTGCCTTCGGCTCAGGTCATGATCCCAGGGCCCTGGGATTGAGTCCCACATCGGGCTCCTTGCTCAGCAGGGAATCTGCTTCTCCCTCTGCCTGCCACTCCCCCTGCTTGTACTCTCTCCCTCCCTCTCTCTCTCTCAAATCAATAAATAAAATCTAGAAAAAGAAAAGGTGAAAGCCAAGAATTATGTTAGATTGTTTGCCTGAGAACTATTTAATTTTCCTCCTGTATGAAAATCACATTGGTCTGGACTTGATTTTTTTTTTCTTTCTCGATTTTAACCTGTTGCTCTCCAAGTGGCTGACTTTTAAATAGGGCCATGTTGAGAATGAGCTGATGGCTAATTAAGTTTGTATGGAACTAGCCATCTCTTTAGAGATGGTGATAAACCATATGACTAGTGGTAAGGTATGTGTATGAAGGCTGCAGGCAGGGAAAATCAGTTTCTGTGCTGTTTCGGTGAGGCTAGCTATTTGGCTCTGGAAAATTTGGCCAGGGTCGCCTGGCTGGCTCAGTCCATGAAGCATGCGACTCTTGATGTCGGGGTTGTGTGTTCAAGCCCCATGTGGGGTTTAGAGATTACTTAAAAATAAAATATTAAAAAAAAAAGAAAGAAAGAAGGGGGGGAGGGAGGAAGGAAGGAAGGAAGGAAAGGAAGGGAAGGAAGGAAGGAAATAAATAAATCAATCTTGGCCAGATTCAGTTCATATGAAATGGTGATGCATTAAGCATCTGTCTGTCCGGCTTGGTGATTTCAAATATATTTGACCTATCTCTTTTACACTGGAATTCCAGGTTAGTCTTAATGTAGATTGCAGTTGATCAACAAGAATTTAGATTGAAATGAGGGACTCTATTTTGGTATATCCAAAGGAAGCTCTGTAACTCTGTTGATCAAACTAAACCAGATTCTTTATTTGAACTCCAGACTTTTGATTTTACAATGGGTTGGTGGTAAATGTTTCTTTATTTTGCTTTATTTTACTTTGTCACATATCTATTTCAGGTAAATAAAATTGAAATGCATTATGCCAAGACTGCCAAAAGGATGGACATGAAGAAGTTGAAGCAGAGCATGTGGAGTTTGCTGACAAAGTCCTCCAAGCAAGCAGACACAGAGGTAACATGCTCTGCTCACTCTCTAGGTGCCCAGCATGTGGGAGGGGAACGGCTCATGGTTAAGGCTCCAAGATCAATAGGGCAAATACAGGAAGCATTCATTCAGAAATACAAGGAAGATCTCACCCTTCTGAAAGCGAAATGAACCAAGTATATGAACAAAAGGTGATACAGATGGTAAACTAGTGCATGGGACATTATTCAGGCTTTCTGGTAATCACAAAATAGAAATCAAAGCATTTTATGCTGCTTTAAAATAGCCACTTTAGCAATTAATTAAACGGAGTTGAGGAAAAATTTGGAGTACACATTCACAGCTGGTGCAACTTAGGTTGATGAATGACTCTTTTGGAAAGCAAATTCTAACATCTCACATGCCGTAAAATGTCTAAGCCCTCTGATCTAATAGGGAAATGTCTTCTAAGTAGAAAAGTAGTAAAAAAGAAAATTATTTTGTTGTCAAATTGTCTCTTTCTCCTTCAGAACAAGGTGAAACGTTGACTAACTCTTTCCAACTAAATGGAACTCTCAGTTAACCAGAATCCTTCCATCCTCTCCTCTGGACCTCTTCTGCTCAGGCAGTGTTCTGAGCTTTCCAAACTCAACCTATTCTTTTAAACCTCCTCCTGCTGGCTGAGAAGTTAAAATCATGATTTGATTGAGGACCCTGAGTTGTATAGTCATGGATATCAGATAAAGCTTCAGTCATATTCATAAGGTTTTATCAACTAAAACTGAATAGTATACAAATGTAAGAGAAATGTGCTTTTTAAGAGGTAGGAAAAGGGTTCTACTTAAACTTTGAATTTAAATGACTTATAATACCTTGTTCTCCAGGGATTCTGGTTAATGAAGGATTTATTCTTTTTTTAAAAAAAGTCTTTTATCATGAAAATATTCATACAGGGCGCCTGGGTGGCTCAGTTGGTTAAACATCTAACTCTTAATTTGGGGTCAGGCCATGGTCTCAGGGTCCTGGGATCGAGCCCCGTGTCAGGCTCTACCCTCAGTGGGGAGTCTGTTTGAGGAGTCTCTCTCTCTCTGTCTCTCTCTGCCCCTCTTCCCACTCACGCATGCTCTCTCTCTCTCAAATAAATAAATCTTTTAAAAAAAAAGAAAGTATTCAAACATATTCCAAGTAGAGAGGGAATAGCATAGTGAACACCTACTTCCAGTAAGTACCACTGTTTTACCTCAACTGTCACGCATCCCATCCTGTCCCCCACCCCTCTCATCATGTACACGGTCTGGGTTATTTTATTGCAAATACCAAACACGATATCCTTTTTTTTTTTTTTGAGCATTGCCCTGAAACCATTTCTTTTTTTTTTTTCCCAGAGCAGATTTTTTATTGTTATGTTAATCACCATACATTACATCGTTAGTTCTTGATGTAGTGTTCCATGATTCATTGTTTGTGCATAACACCCAGCGCTCCACGCAGAACGTGCCCTCTTTAATACCCATCACCAGGCTAACCCATCCCCCCACCCCCCTCCCCTCTAGAACCCTCAGTTTGTTTTCCAGAGTCTCTCATGGTTCGTCTCCCCCTCCGATTTCGCCCCTTCATTCTTCCCCTCCTGCTATCTTCTTCTTTTCCTTTTTTCTTAACATATGTTGCATTATTAAACACGCCATCCTTTGATAACTGCTTGCCTGATAGGTGATGGATTCTGTGCTGTCCTTGGTTGTGTAGTCCAGTTGAAGCTATAAATGATCATGGCTTTTGTTATTTTGTATTTTTTTTTCTTCAGAGGAATCTAGAAGCCTCTTTGCAATTTTTCCTTTACTGGGATTATACTAGCCATTGACATCCACATTTACCATAACTTGGTAGTCAGTATCATGGTCCAGGGCTGAGGCACGGAGTTCAGTATCATGGTCCAAGGCTGAGGCATGGGTCCCCTTCAAGAGGTAACTTAGAAAATGTTTTGGTTTCATTCAGATGTAAACTTTTCAGAGATAGAACTTGGAAATTTATGTTGCTTTCTCAAAAGTGAACTGACTCTCAATGTCTGAATTGTCAATATCCTTCTGTTAGACAAACCACAGTGAAACTGGCAAAGAAGAGGACCCGGTGAAGGTGGCTGATGAGAAGATGCTCAGCGGGCTCACAAAGGACCTGCAGAAGAGGTACGTGCCAGTGAATGCAGGGGGCTCGCCACCCCTTCCTCTGAGCCCCGGCTGAGAGTGCTCTAGCCTGAGCTGCTAGTATGACAGACCCTTACACAGTCTGCTGTTCTAATATTTGGGGCAGTTTTTCTGTTTCTTCCTTGCATTGATAAATGAGTTCATATAGACCAATTTTTAAAAAGGCATTAAAAAAAAAGCATTTTGGGGCACCTGGGTGGCTCAGTTGGTTGGGCGACTGCCTTCGGCTTAGGTCATGATCCTGGAGTCCCGGGATCGAGTCCCTCATCGGGCTCCCTGCTCAGCGGGGAGTCTGCTTCTCCCTCTGACCCTCTTCCCTCTCGTGCTCCTATCTCTCATTCTCTCTCTCAAATAAATAAATAAAATCTTAAAAAAAAAAAAAGCATTTTTCTGCACCATTGGCTGGAATGGAACAAGTGATATTTTATTTCCAAATAAGAAACTGGAAAAACCTGCTTATAAAATGCACCTGAAATATTTCTTTGTTTCTCATTAGTTTGTTCACTGGACATGTGTATTCATAGTTGTTGAAAGAGCCTTTGTTCCTAGAACCACAGTGACCTAGCCAAATACTTGCCTCTTTGTTTTTCAGCCTGCCTCCTCTCATGGCTCAGAACCTCTCTATACCTCTGGCCTTTGCCTGTCTCCTACATTTAGCCAATGAAAAGGTAGGTAAATTTGGTAAGCATGGGAGTAATTCTTTATTCGTAGCAACCTGTTTGAGTTTTTTTATTAGATCTTTCATGGGCAACCTCATAGGACTTCTTAAATACAGTGACTTAAGCAGTACTTTCAACCCCAGAGGATAACCAGGCACTTAGAAGTATCTTAGAAAAAGGCCACTGAGGGGGGCCCCTGGGTGGCTTAGTCGTTAGGCATCTGCCTTCGGCTCAGGTCATGATCCCAGGGTCCTGGGATCGAACCCCGCATCGGGCTCCCTGCTCCGCGGAAAGCCTGCTTCTCCCTCTCCCACTCCCCCTGCTTGTGTTCCCTCTCTCGCTGTGTCTCTCTGTCAAATAAATAAAAAGAAAAAAATAATAATAATAAAAAAAGAAAAAGGTCATTGGGTATGATTAGCAATGAAAATAATGAGGAGGACCCAAATGGGAAATTTTAAGTGCTTTAAAAACTGATAGTGATCTGTCAGTTCCCAATTTCAAAACACAAAGCGTTTTGATATCATTGGGTGTCAAAGGCTTTAAAGGCCAAATCCTGCCAATGCTGAAGTCAAGACACATGGAAACGTGGTGGAGAACAGAGGGGACAGAGGAGGGCGAGAGGAAGACAGGTGCAGGCGGAGGGAGTCGTAAGACATGGAGGCAGTGGCCAGCCAAGCTGGACCACCAAGAGCTGTGAAGAAGGGCTTGGGACCAGAGTGCCTGTCACATCAGGAGGCAGGAGAAGTGCCAACCGTGACAGCGTCTCAGGCTCCACGGTGTGCCACGCCAGCAGCAGAGCTGAGCAGCTGTGGCAGTGATCAGTGCGACAGGCAGGGACCCATCTTGTCGAGAGTCTGCTGGTGCTACCCAGGAGGAAGCCCAGCGCAGCAGCCAGCCACAAGCCCGGACGTGGGGTGTCCTCTGTGTGCCCTAACGCAGAAGTTGGCACTGAAGTAGAGTGTCACTAGGCCTCACCGCTCTCGTGCACCACTGGTGTAGATTCTGACCTCCCCATGCCCGAGCTGAGAGGGGCCTCTTAGAGTGTGGCACCTGTCTGAACACCGAAGTGTGGTTTGAGAGGGTCGATCAGATTGTACTGAAATGCTAGCACAAACGGGGTGCTGTAGAAGTGCCCGGGATTTCCCATGTGCCCGTGTCTGACCTCTGGCCTCATGGTGAAAGTGATGCGGTGACGGTGTCCCAGGTCTGGCTTTGCTTGGACTGACTGCCAGGCCCAGAGGCGAGAGGGCCCCGTGTAGGATGGCCTGTGTAGCTGAGCTGTCGGCCTCTCCAAGCAGACCTGCCACTGCGAGGTCAGGGACCCCTTCTTCTAAGCTCGTGACCTCACTGAGGAAGAAGACAGTGTCCATTTGGCAGAAGCTAGTTTTGATTTTGGGTAGGGAAGCGACACGGAAGAGCCAGTGAGCCAGGACAAGTGCTGCACGTGTCTGGCTACGGGGCCGACCGCTGGGCCTGGGCATTCTCAGCTGAGGCATGAGCAGAACAGCCCAACTCCGCTCCTGTCAGGGAACCCTTGTGCATCAGAGCCACTCTGGGTGACTGTGACCCAGGAGCACTGAACTCACATGGATGCTGGGTGGAAGGCAGGAAGCACCAACGGCTGACTGGAGAGACCGTGTGTCCAGGTCAGAAGTCGTGAAGGCAAGGCTGGGGGCCATGCAGCCCCACCCGTGGTGGTGGGAGATGGTAGTGAGAACGCCTCCGTGTCATTCCTGACGCAGCCTAAATTACCTGATGTCAGAAGCAAACCAAATGAAGGAAGAATAACTAGGAGAAAAAAACGAATAAAAAGGTAATATTGTTATCATCCTGACAAGAAATCCACAAGTGGCTCTGAGGAGGATTCCCCATCGGAGGAGGAGGGCACACAAGCCATCCATCTCTCTGATATTCCGAAGTGTGACTGCCTGATGGCCTGGAATCTCACACCATCTTTATGGGTGTAGGTGCTGGTGAACTCTCCCACTGGGTGTGTTCTCCTAGCACACACAGGCTCCGAAAGCCTGGGTGTCTCTGAAGCTCAGAAACCCTTATCTTGAGTCCAGATTAAGAATGTTACTGACTTCACTCAATTGCACCAGTCTGAGAATCAGTGTTGCCCTGGGCTATGTGTCTCCACAGAAACCTGCCTCTCCCCGGTGAGAGAGCAGCTCTGTGGTCCTCACTGGTTCCCAAATAGACTGGGGCCAAGGAAACCTTGCTAAAAAGCATTAATGATTTTGTGGCCTCGCTGGGGTACATAATGTTCTGGCTCCAGCACAGCTCTGCTTCCCCCAACGGTGGGGCCGGGATTGTTCGTTTTGCCGTGATCAAGTGTGTCTTTAGGGGCCCAGAGTGCTCAGTGTTTGAAGGATGGGGAGATGCACCAGACCGGGAACCACTGGGCTCAGCACTGAGGCCATTACTGGGGCTTGGCTTTGGGCTATTTGAGAAAATTTGGCTGGTAACACTGGCCATGTCAATGACCATGATCATCAACAGGGATCTGTGGTAACTCAGAGCTTAGAGCCATCAAGAGAAATCTCATAATACTTAATACCAGAACATGAGTCTTTTTGTGGCCTTTTTCCCGGTCTTTCACTCCCATCTGGACTCTTCAGCGGCCACTTTGGTAATGAACTCCCCTGGGAAGTGCGGTGTGGTAGGGCTTGGGATGCAGTGATGGACGCAGGGTTGCATGGTACAACTGATTAGCCAGGCCGAACCCACTTGGAACCCAAGCTGCAGAAGTCACACTTGGGGGGCGGTGTGTGATTTCAGCTTTCCATCGTTAGCAGTACAGGAAGGTGCACCAGCAAGGGTAGGGCAGCTGCTGAGTGCTCGCGCCTTGTGCCTGCCTCCGGAGCCCAGTGAGGGGCGAGTGTGCTGGTGGCGAGCTTAGGCGAGCGAGTCTTCGGACAGTCGTTCATCCTGAGGGAAACAAGTGCCCAGATTGGTGGGGAATTCACGGGGTGGGAGTGGGGGTGTTAGGTGGAGAAGAGCTGCGAAGTAGGGAAAGGCCTGCGCAGGTGGGAGAGAAAGGGCGCTGTCATGGCCATCCCCAGGGCTGAGGTGATGGGCAGTGATGGGGAGGGCCTGGGGAAGGCCATGTGTGGACACGGTTAACAGGCATGTATTGTGTCTCCTGGTGGCCATCCACTTCTCTTAGCTCCTACCAGAGCATAGAGCTTCACTCTTGGGCCCTTTACAAAGAGAGGTTGTTTCCGGAACCAGGGCCAAGGAAGTCCTTGCTTTTTGCTTTTTTTCCCTGCAGTTGGCAAGGATTTGGAATTAGCTTTATCATGCAAATTATATTTGCTGTAACATAATTTTACTTACAGTCCTGGGGCAAAGCTCATATAAAGTCACTCCCCTTGATTAGAATCTGTGTTATGATTCTTGTATTTTCAGTATGCTAAAGTTCATGTGTTTGGTCTTCCTTCAGAATCTAAAGCTGGAAGGAATCGAGGACCTCTCCGACATTCTGGTGAGGCAAGGGGATTGAATTTGCCCGAGAAAAGTTGGCAGAAGGGGGCTCACCACTTCTTCAGTGACCAGGACGTCTCCGGTCTAGGTGCTGCCATGCGGCGGGCCTGTGGCAAGGCTGTAGCCCACTACCAAAGCACCAGCTGCTTTGTCTGTCGCTCTTTCCTTCTCGCCCTCACCATCTGGGCACCAGCACCCTGAAGCTTTGTCTGTGATTAAAGTTTTCTGCCCTCGGGTCACCACCTGGCAGGGAGGAGCTGGTGAGGATACTGTTCTCGATTAGGGAAACCTATATCCCTACTTTGTATCCATGTCTAGTTTTTGTCTCCTAAGTTGACCTTTGTTGTTTTCCACACTTTTGTGGAAAATAATTTCCCAGTAGGCACTGGTTGTCTTTAAACAGCTATCTAAGCCATGTACATAAAATACATCATATGTGCACTTACAAATGTATATATATTGGTATCCTTAAAATAAAATCATTCTGAATGATAACGCATGGCAAAATATTTGAGTACATTCTGGATAAGTTAGAGCTGGTCCTTTCCCTTAAGAGGGGATGCAGTCTTGTTAGCTAGACGATAGCCACGTGTCAGTAAAGGCAGGAAACACTTAAGGGCTGAGAGGATTTGTCTTGTAGCAGAGGAGAGGAGAGATGAACCACTGGCTGGAGGTCACATTTCCAGACTGGGTCCCTTGGACCAATGAATTCTGCTGGAGAATGATGTTAGTAAAAATTGCTAACCTTTGTTAAGTGACTCCTAAGTACCTTCTGTGGATTACTTCACCTAGCCTTCTTGGCATCACTGAGAGGAACATACTTTTATCACTCCCATTTTACAGAGAGAAATAGGTACTTCAAGGTAAAGGAACCTGCCTAAGGGCAGACAGCTGTCAGAGACCGACCTTGAACCAAGTAATGTGCTTCTAAAGTCTTCATTCTTAGCTACTGTGCTATATGCTGCTCAGATCATAGGCTGTGCTTGTAGATGTTGATCCAAGTAATTCTGTCCTTGGCAGGTCATGGGTCTCTCCCAGAGCACCCTGTCACCATTCATTAGGTAAATAGAGATCTTGGATCAGAGGCAGTGAAGTATATAATTGGAGATAACTCTTGATAATAAAGAACTTGCTTCTAAGCCAAAAACTGCACAAAACAAAACACATATCCCACAATGTGCTTCCCAAACTGTGCCCAAAATGTTACCTGCTCTGCTATATTGAGAGGGTAGACTTGTGAACGTGCTTTAATGGAAAAGGGGGTGATGCTGAGTGAGGATCCATACCTGTCCTGCTGGGGATGAAGCCTCCCACACCTTTCCCCGTGCCAGGTGAGTGCTGTTCCGCCTGCTCTGCTCTTACTCCTGGGAGTGCAACTAGCCAAGCCCGTGCCCTCTCTTGGTGCAGCACACAGCTCTCTCGTCCTGTTTCCCGGGGATGATTCTGTTCAGTAAAGCAAAGCAGAGTCTGTTTGCTCATGTGCTCATCAGGTAGACCAGATGCACTGTTCATATCTGACTAGAGAAGCAGAGTGCTCCTCTCTGGGTTCCACTGTCACCAAATTGCCTTGGATTCTTCCAACAGTCCTGAGTTCATCACATTTTATTCTTTTGGATAAAAACGATTTATAAAAGAAAAGGTTGTGGTTTCATTTGCATACCTTTGTAAGATTTCCACATGAGCATATCCTCAAATCAGGGATGAAAAGAAACACCTCTGTCAGATTAAATGGGACTGTATTGCATTTGTTTCTCTGTCATAGGATGTATAGAGCCTCGGTGGGTTGATATCTCTACATTGTTCATTCTGGATTAAGTTTCTCTTGTTTATGTTGTCCCTGCCCCATCTCTGCAATGATAATTCAGACTGTGTGGAGCTGCAGTGGGTGGTGGAGGTGGTTGAATTTCTAATGAAGATAAATTTCCTTTGTCCTTTGGGGATGGCTGACTGGAAAGTTCCCTTCTGGAGCTCTGCTAAACAAGATTTTTTTTTTTTTTTTTTTTAATTTCCCCAGGAAGGAAATAGAACAGTTTCCCAAATTTCCCTGCTTATCAGGAAGCTCTGGGAGCAAACTGTTCCAGATTTTCTGAATCCAAGCACAGAGTACTTTTTCATAACAGAAATCTTTTCCCTAACAATAGAGATTGTTTTCCCTGGATAAGGTTGAGTGGGATTCATTTACAACTGGGTTTTCCAAAGTGAAATCTGGTGACAGTTCCTTAGGAATTAAAAATACTGCAGAACCAGAGAACAGGGAGGCCATTCCCTGGAAGGAAGTGCTAAGGAATCAGAGCTGCCCTCCCTCTTCCTGCTGAAGGAGCGATCAGGACACAAAAATGTAATTGGAGGAGAGTGGGCACCTGAAGACCTAAAGGTGAAAAGTCCCCCTGTGCCAGGAAGAAATGTGGCCAGTGTGGGAAAAGAAATGAAGCCACTGGGGCTGAAATGCTCAGGTTCACCCGTAGATGTCCTTGGCAAAAACAGGAGCGAACTATTACTTTGTCAAAATGGAAGCCCCGTTCGGGACACCATCTCCTATTCTTACGGATAAACAAGAGCACTGAATTCAGGATATTGCCTTAAAAGTGTCCCTCTCTGTCTCCATCACCTCCTTTAAGATAAAGATGAGAGGAGCGCCTGGGTGGCTCCATCATTTAAGCGACCGCCTTTGGGTCATGATCGTGGAGTCCCGGGATCGAGTCCCACATCGAGTCCCACGTCGGGCTCCCTGCTCAGCAGGGAGTCTGCTTCTCCCTCTGACTCTTCCCGCCCCCCCCACGCTCTCTCAGATTCTCTCTCTCAATAAATAATTTTTTAAAAAAGATAAAGATGAGAGTTTCTGTAAAATAAAGGTGGGAGTTGTAACAGTGAGAGTCTAGTCAGGAGACGGAAACCTGTAACGTGAACCAAGAACTTAACAAAGAACTGTTGACTAGGTGTGTAGGGCATCTCAACTTATCAGGTAGCATCTACGGGAAGCAACCACCCCACGGCGGGAAAACAAAAGGAACCAAGAGCAAAACATCAAAAAGATTTCAAGAAGTCTCTGCAGTGCAGAAACTGCCCCCCAAGAGGAGGGGTGCTGCTCAGCTGGCGCTGGCGTCTGATGAAGGATGGGGTGTAGCTGGTTCTGCGCACGCGCATGCTGGAGGCTCTGCAAACTGCCGCTGTAGGAAGGAACTGCCCCCGCCCATACGAAGGAGAGCCGCTGGGGGTAGGGGGGCGCTCACAGGCTCGGGAAGCTGACAAGTGGGAGCAAGTGCTTTTTTCTCCAGCCCTGCAGTCTCCTTCACGTGCCTCCCCTTGGCATAACCTAACTGGAAGTGGCTGGCAGAGCAGAAATGTGGTTTGCAGGGTGGCCCAGAATAGAAGGTAGGTTTGGAGCTGAAGGATGATTACTTACTTCATAGCTGGCACAGGGGAGGTCTCATCACTAAGGATTCTAGAATCCTTCCTTACTATTTTTGTTTGAAATAATATTTATTTATATTTGTTCACCTATTTGCAGTAAGATGCTGGTAAATGTTCAACTGACTCTGAAGGTGAGGCCAGGGAGGCCTTGAGGAAGAGATTGTGGCCCATCTGCCTTGGAAGGGTCAAGACTGGCCAAAGGTGTTCTTGGCTGACAAAAGAGCAAAGGTGTGGAGTGGGGGAATGTACAAGCGTGGCGGGTACTATAGAGACTGAGGGTAAAACAGAAGAAATCTCCCCAAATTAGAGTGAAAATGCCAAGGGCCAGAAAAGAGTGGAGAGAAATGACAAGGGTTGCCAAGTAGGTCCCACATAGGACAATCAGGGGACCGAAAAAGAACAGAGAAAATGGAGAGGAGGAAATCATGCCGAAGAAGGAATAAAGCCTGTATCCTGTGGCTGGAGGACATGAGTTTTCAGACTGAGACTGAGTGTCCAGCACATGGATAAAAATGAACGGACACCAAGGTACTTTATCATAAAGTTTCAGAACACTCAGGACAGAGCATTCTACAAGTTTCAGGACAGAAACAGGTCACACAGGATCAGGAAGCAGGGTGTCAGCCTTCTCAGCATTGCACTAGAAGCAAGAAGATAAATGGTTTCCAAATCTAGACTTTTATACTTAGCCAAACTACTAAACTAGTGTGAGAGTAGAATAAAGACAGAGTTTGTGACATGCAGGGTTTTAAAAAATGACAACAGGGGCACCTGGGTGGCTCAGTCGGTTAAGCGTCTGCCTTCTGTTCAGGTCATGATCCCAGGGGTCCTGGGATCAAGCCCTGCATTGGGCTCCCCGCTCCGCAGGAGGCCTGCTTCTCCCTCTCCCTCTGCCTGCCGCTCTGCCTACTTGTGCTCTCTCTTATCTCTGTCAGATTAATAAATAAAATCTTAAAAAAAATAAACAATGACAACGAAAACCCCTCACATGTACCCTTTTCCAAGAAGCTGTATTTGTCCATACCACGACCCTGCTAGATGCCCAACTGCCCCGAACCTTGTGCTTCCAGGCCTCCTTTGTGGCCTCACCTGCCCAAGGCCTGCAGTAGCCCCAGAGACGCTCAGGGAAACTGAGGCCAGCCTCTGATGCAGGCATTCTGCTTTGACCTTCTTCTGCTGCCTCTATCTATTGGGACCATATTGCCCTCTCTTTGCATGGCAGGGTATTGTGTTGCTACTCATTTTTTCAAAACAGCAATATGTTGTTTCGAGATCATACATAAGTAGTAAGACTATGAAGAAAAGCAAGGGCCTGGCTAATAATAAAAAAAAAACTCAGGGAAGTGGTTATCTCTGGTGGGGAGGGGGGAGAAGAGCAATTGCAGAGGATCCTCAAGGGGCTTCTGAGCTACTGGTGTGATAGGCACGCTGCTGTGTGCTTTCTCTTCCTATTTCCTTGGCACATTGGTCTCTGGCAGGAATCAGCATTCCAAGCCTTCACTCAGCCTGCCCCAGCTGCTGGTATCTGCCCCTGAGAAGAGCTCACGTGTGGTGACCCTCCTCTCACCGGGCCCAGTCACAAGTGCATGACAAGTGCTGGGTCCATGCTCGTTGGCTTTTTAAAAAGTTGGTTGGATACACAGTTAAGAAGGCTACAGTGCCTCAGGGAAAAAATCACTGGGGCTTGGGATTTGGATTTTGTCCCAGCTGGCAGTCTGCGGCTTGGGGAGATTAACGGGCAGAGACTTGGAACTGTCAAGAGGAAAGAAAATCAGGGCCCAGAGAGGAAGGTGGGCAGGGGTGCGGTGAGATGCAGTGCAGACATGGCCTGTTTGCTCTTCCTCTCTTTTTCTTTGTTTCTTTATTTTAAAGTTTATTTAAGTAATCTCTATACCCAACATGGGGCTCCAACTCACACCCCCAAGATCAAGAGTTGCATGTTCTTCTGACTGAAGCAGCCAGGTGCCCCTGTTTTTTCTTTTAAAAGCTCTACTCTGCAATGGAAACTGGAGGGAATCGGATAGTAGGGAGGGGGAAGCCTAACAGAGGAGCTGCCCGGTACAAGGAGGAGACTCATCTTGTTACAACCGTCTGTCCTCCATCTGTGGCGGAAGCCAGTCCTTGAAACTGCAAGCCACCAGCTGCCTCGTTAGGAACGGATCCATCACAGAACCAGTATGAGCCGCACCTTGATGTGTGACTGGCTTTACAAGGAGTCTACCTTATATATAGTTAGGACATTATTTCATTTCTCAACAAGCCTATGGCAACTTGCACCCCAAAATGAGTTCTCAGGAGGCCCTGCAAATCAGTCACCCAGTGAGGTCACATACTTAGCCTAACACTGTGGCCCCAATACACAACATGCTGGCACAGCCACCCAACTTATAGCCGTACTACTGGATACGCCTAGTCCTGGCAAACTGTCATCTTCCATGTGAGGGCTGGAGTTTGGAGAAGAGCCAACAGCCATTCAGAACCAAGTTTTGGGTGGAAGGGCCATCAGCTAAGACCATTTATAATAAGAAAGCAAGGGTATGCCAAAGAATGAGACAGCTTTCCTGTGTTTGATCACAGACTGCCTCCAGACACGAAGTACTTCATAAACGCTTTTGAGAAATGCAGCTCTGTCGGACAGTCCTTTACCCTTACTATTTCCTGGTGGAGTTCTAGGTGCCCAGCACTCCTAAGGAGTGGGTAAGTCTATCTCAGTTCAACAGGGGATGCACCTGAGGCACTAAGAACTGACTTAAGAATACACAGCTAGGAAGGGGTGAAGCTGAGATTTGACCGCCAGCAGCCTGACACAAGAGTCCGTGCTTTTAACCACTACATCAAACTGCCTCCTGGTTAATACAAGGGCGTTGCCTCCTACGGCAAAGACCTGAAAGGGAGCAAAGCCTGTTTAGTGACGTACACCGGACGAATTAATTAGAAAATCAATCTTGTCACTACATGGTTAAATCTTAAACATTCATTTGCATAGAATGGTTTGTTTGCTGGTGCAGCCCTGGAACCTAGTGTGATGACTGGCACGGAGAGAATAAAATTTTGCTAAATGAAGAAGTAAAGGAATGGAGTAGTTCAAAAGTGTGCATGAGTGGGTGATCTGATGTTCTAGGCAAATGGAGAGGAAACTACCCTCTACCGAATCCCTTCTCCATGTAGGACATGGTGTTTACTGGGGTCATTCAATTTAGCCTCACTCGAACCCCAGAATGTGAATGTTCAATCCTAGATCAGGAGGCATTTCACCATCTGGTACGCAAGTTACCCGGGGCTTTTTGGTGCCCCAGCACTCCTCTTATCCAACCCCAAGAGTTCAGGCGACCTAAGGGCTTCCTGGACACACTAGAGACAATCACCAAGTCCCTTTGAATTTCGCTCACCTTTCTAACATTCCATTCCCCCTGCCTGTGTCACCCCTTTCAAGCACACCTCATTTCTTGCTCTGCCTCCTTCAATAGCCTCCCAGCTGTACTCCCTGCCTCTGCTACCCCCTACACCCCACTCTCTCACCTACACCTTACCTAGCACTATGGGAGTCACCTTTCTCCTGCCCAGCTCTGTGAGGAAGCCCCTATACAGAGGGTCTGGAATGAGACAGCCTAGCTTTGAGGTAGGTGAGGCCAGGCAAGTCAGTTATCTTCTCTGGGCCTCGATTTCTTCATTGCTAAAATGGTGGAAATATATTTAATAGGGCTTTATGGGGATTAAATGAGACCATGTATGCCAAAGTGGTACTTTGAAAATGCTTGCCATGTGATAAACAGTAAGTTTTTGCTTAATCTAGATGTTATTCCCTCTAATCAAACACCTGCTATAAAGCTGCAAAAAACAAACAGCCCTCCCCCAGAAATCTGTATGGCTTCCTATGGTCTCCTAGAATAAAGTAAAAACTCTTTACAATGGCATTATGTTTTCAAGAGATTCTAAATTTTATCTGTCCAAATTATATTGCATTGTTTCATATCTTACATTTGCCCTTCCCTCAACTGAATTGAGTTCCTAACAGTTCCTAGGACATGTTTTTGTCTTCCCACCTTCATACTTTGCTTCTTCTGTATTCCCTTGAAATCTCCCCCACTCCTTGCCGCTTCTGAAATCCTAGCCATCCTTTACGACTGTGAACTCTTGCTCATGCCCCTGGATCAAGTGACTTCTCTGATCTCCCTCAGCGCCCCCTTGTGGCGCTTACTGCACAGGTTTTTGTTTGTTTGTTTATTTTTGTTTTTTGGGGTTTTCTTTTTTGCTTTCTTTTGTTTTTGTTTTTTTAAGGAGCTAGAAGTTTACTGAATACCCTGCAATGGAGCAGCGGGCGGGACACAAAAGAGAGACTTTCTGACAGAGGCAGTGCTGGGGGGCTGTAATTAAGGGGGGAAGGTGAGGAGGTATGGGAACATACGGAATTTTCCTTTTTTGGTAACTTACAGATTTTTTAAAATTTATTTAATTTATTTTTTTAAAGATTTTATTTATTTATTTGACAGAGAGAGAGACAGACACAGAGAGGGAGAGACCGATAGAGCACAAGCAGGGGGAGCTGCAGGTAGAGGAAGAGGGAGAAGTGGGCTTTCTGCTTGCTCTCTGCTGAGCAGAGAGCCCTATGCCAGGCTTGATCCCAGGACCCCAGGATCATGACCCGAACCGAAGGCAGACGCGTAACTGACTGAGGCACCCAGGTGCGCCAGCTTTTTTTTTTTTTTTTTAATTTTAAGGGTTTATTTATTTGAGAGAGAGACAGAGAGAGTTGTGGGGGGTGCAGAGGGAGATGGAGAGAGATAATCTTGAGTAGACTCCCCGCTGCGCATGGAGTCTGATGTGGGGATCAACCTCACAACCTTGAGATCATGACCTGAGCCAAAACCAAGAGTTGGACGCTTAACTGACTGAGCCAGCCAGACACCCCCACACCCCCCACTTAGCTTTTTAATTGCAGTTACTGGTACATTTCATTTCTCCAAGACTATAACTTCTCGAAGGTTCTAACTGCATCTCGTTTTTCTCTGAGTTCCTAAAAGTGCTCACAAAGTTCAGTGCACATATAATATTTGAGAGGTTACTAAATGAAGTGACAGGTCTTGACGTACAGGAATGCAGGGCCCAGGAGGCTGGGTAACCCTGTGTCCAGGCCTGGCAGTAGGGAATATTGAATTCTCAATCTCTGGAGAGAGGCAGCACAATGGGCACACATAGACTGGAAGAAAATTAAAGCTGAATCCAATGTGGTAATGAACGCCCCCCACCAAGGGTCTGTACTTGTCAGGGTGCTTTGGGTCCTTCAGCTTCCTGGGGATAATCCTGTTAAAATTAACAACAACAACAACAACAACAAGGGGTGCCTGGGTGGCTCAGATGGTTGAGCATCTGCCTTCCGCTCGAGTTGTGGTCCCAGGGTCCTGGGATCAGGTCCCGCATCAGGTTCCCTGCTCTGCGAGGAGTCTGCTTCTCCTGCAGCTCCCCCTGCTTGTGCTCTCTCGCTCTCTCTGTAAAATAAGTAAATAAAATCTTAAAAAAAATAAGATGTATGATTCAGTGATTTTTAATTTGCATTCAGAGTTGTGCACCTATTCCCATAATCTAACTCTAAAACATTTCCATCACCCCAATGAGAAAACTTGTTCCCATGAGTAGTCACTCCCCATTCCTCCTCTGCTTCACGGATTTGCCCACAGCCCAGGCTTGACTGTGAACATGAATACTACTCCTCTAGAAACACAGAGCAGAATCCCTGAAATATTTTTCAGATTCTTTTGTGTCAGGTGGGTGAACCACAGGATGGCCACAAAATAAAAGTCAGTATTGAGGATTCAGATTAAATAACCTTCAGTGAGCCCCCACCTTGAGTCAGACAATTCACTGGTGCTTTTAAACACACTACCTCATTTAATCACAACACACATAGGGGGTAAGTTTTACTGCCTCATTTTAAGGATGACAAAATGATGCTCACCCAGAGAGACTAGGTAGCTAGCTACCTCAAAGTCACAAAGCCACTGAGGAGCAGAGCTGCTGCAAGGACTTTACCGTCCCTTGGAAGGCCCAGGTAGACAAAAACACTGTTAGGGCTGCAAACTACATGCCTACAGGGGCCAGGTATGAGAAAACGGGAGCAGTGGGAGGAGCATGTGTATCCTCTAAGAAGAGCAAGTTGCTGATCAGCACGAGGCAAGAAGGCCATGTAGGAATGAGGGTCTCATGTGGCCAGCATTCTGATTTCTCCATAGATGCTAAAAGTCCAGATTTTCCAAGAACTATCCCAATTTTTAAGTAAGGAGTCAATGGACAGCCAAACAAAATACCCCTGCAGGTCAAATTTGGCCCAGAGACTGCTATAGAGGATGAATTCCTTTGGCTTAATAGTATCTTCCCTTTCGTTCCTCTTTCAAAAGTGAACAGGCTCTAAGTGAGGTAACCGTTCAGCTCTGAGTTGCCATTCCATAGGTGAGAACTGGTTGGTTGATTGGGGTGGGAAGGCAGCGGTGTCTCCTGGCGCTGGGGCCTTTGCTGCTGAGGAAGAAATTAAGTCACTGCCTTCAGGGAGCTGTTCCTGCCAAGAGGGCAGCTGCCTGGGCTCTGCGAAGGAATGAGACAAGCATTTGGATGCAAATAGGAGGCCCCGGCCGGCCCAGAACAGGGTCTTGCTGACACGCGTGGGTTTTAGGTGGAAAAGGTAGGGGACAGAGTTTTCTTTTAATTGTTAAGTACAGAATTGAAACCCAAAGGATGATTATCGGTAATTCTCATACACACACTCTTAAATCGCTCGCTGGGTGCTTCCATTTCCCCAACTGGAAAAGGAGCTAGTTAGCACCCCTCGCCAGCACAGCTCACAGGACGGTGGCCAGAGTCAGAAAGAAACGGGCAGAAAAGCGCTTGGGTTAGGAGAGGGGGCTGAGCAGGCGGACGTTTCGCTACGATGTGAGGGGTCCTGGAAGCAATGCGACGATGGAAGCCTATCCACAGTGGGCCTGAAGTCGCAGGAGGTGGCCGGAACCCGAGTCGGGGATCACGGGATTCGCGGGGGGGGGGGGGGGGGGGGCCTCGGCCCCGCCCACCCCGCCCAGAAGGCGGTGGGTCCGCTCCGCACTTTCACCGGGACACGCCCCACTCACACTTCCGGCGTGTGACCCGGAAGCGGAAGGGGGCACGTTTCTTTCTCTCTCCTGTGCGTCAAACCTGCGTTGTTGCGGCCGGGCGGGAGCGGGCAGCAACGGCTTTTGGTAGCGTGTGGTAGGGGAGCGGAGCTCTGAGATCCCGGAGCAGCCGCGGCCATGGCGGATGTGACCGCCCGTAGCCTGCAGTACGAGTACAAGGCGGTACGTGTGGGCTCGCGGAAGGACCCAGGCTAGGGAACCCACTGGGGAGCGGGAGGCGGAGGGAGTTTTAGTCTGAAGGCCTGCAGGTGAACCACGAAAGCGGAGACGAAGGCAGATCCGGGCGAAGGTGGGGGTACACGACGACATGAATAAGCCCACTAGGGTCTAGGGCGGGCGGGATGGGCTAAGAGTTCTGCTAGGAGTGTTTGTTCCCTGTCCCCTCGGCGCCATACCCGCCCCCTTCTGTGTTACCCCCAGCGTGCCGACACTTTTCCCAGGTGTGGGTTATTGCGGGCAGTGTTAGGAGCAAGGATCGTTCAACTGATTTGATCGCTCTTTCCTCATGTGCAGTTGTGTGGCGCTCTTTCATTTTAAGGAAAATCTCTTATTCCGAATGTGCTTATCAGCACTTAGTTGCTGCATTTCTTACTATGATATCACTCCTGTGATACGGGAAGTGGCCCTAGTCGTGTCAGAGCTTGAGTAACATTGTGATCTTTTCAGAACTCCAATCTTGTGCTCCAAGCTGACCGCTCTCTCATTGACCGGACCCGCCGGGATGAACCCACGGGAGAGGTGCTGTCCCTGGTTGGGAAGTTGGAGGGCACCCGGATGGGAGATAAGGCTCAACGGACCAAACCACAGATGCAGGAGGAAAGAAGAGCTAAGTGAGTACCAAGGAGAAAATGATTTTTCTTGGGATCCAAAATCCACCGTTCCTTGAGTATTTGAGCAGTTTTTGCTGAAATGTTTGGTGCAAAATGAGACATCAGTGGCATTAAAACAACTTAATGAAGGTAAAAACAGAACATGAGATTTAAAAGGTTTTTTGGCCTCAGTATATGTACTGAAGTGAGAAATAAACTTTTATAAGGATTTTATTTATTTATTTATTTGGGAGACAGAGCAGGCGTAGGAGCAGAGGGAGAGGGACAGACTCCGTGCTGAGCGAGAGCCAACTCAGGGCTTGATCCCACGACTCTGAGATCATGACCTGAGCAAAAATCAAGAGTTTGACCTTTAACCAACTGAGCCACCCAGGCGCCCTGAGAAAACAACTTTTAGATCTTTTTCTAATGTATATATTTCTGGTCCATAGAGAGATCTTAATTTTCTCCACAGTATTTTCAAGACCCTCGCTATTCCCTGTGTCATTAACTCTTTTTCTTTCATTACAAACTTCCCACCCCTACTTCTTTCCTCTGCTGTTGCCCACTTCCTACTTATGTTGGTATAGACTAATATTCAAGCATCCATTGTATGAAAGGTTTTTGTTTTGTTGTTGTTGTTTTTCTTTTTGGAGGATATATTTCAAAACTTAAAGGATCATTGAAATTTACCTTATCTTTATATTTTTAAATCCCTGATATCTCTGTCTTTTTCTCCTCTCCCACGATGAAGTCTCAAAAATTGGTAGGCTCAGTTTTGATTAGTTATATTTGTTTTTTTTTTTTAATTTTATTTTTAAGTAATTTCTGCAACATGGGGCTTGAACCCACAACCCTAGGATCAAGAGTCTCATGCTCTTATCGACTGAGCCAGCCAGGCACCTCTTGATTAGATATATCTGAAATGAGTTAATACATCACTTGTCCTCCACTTTGCAGAGTATGGCTTCCTTTCCAGGTTTGTTATAATTTGTTGGTAATCAATGACAGTAGATTCTTTTGGGGCCTGTTTCTCTGGCTAGAAAAAGAAAATGTGTGTGAGCGGTGGCAAATCGAAATTTGATTATATAGTGTTGTCATGCCAAGTAAAAAGGGTTGTCCTTTTTCAAATGAATGAGGAGGCTGTCTCATTGCAACGTTTATTGCGTCTAGCGAGAGAATAACAAAGGATTCCCTTCCTGTTACTGTGTTCCCATAAAGATGGCCAAGTGGGAATCATTTGCTGAGGTACAGATTCATGTTTTTAAATAGTACGTGTGTCCGTGAAGCTGAGGAGAGGAGGGTAGGCTTGATTTAGTTTTGCCTTTTGGGGTGTAGGTTCTGCCTCTTAAACATCATGTGTTCATTAGGCGACGAAAGCGTGATGAGGACCGACACGACATTAACAAGATGAAGGGTTATACCCTGCTGTCCGAGGGCATCGATGAGATGGTGGGCATCATCTATAAGCCCAAGACTAAAGAGACCCGGGAGACCTATGAGGTGCTGCTCAGCTTCATCCAGGCTGCCCTTGGGGACCAGGTGAGGAAGCCAGAGGGTGAAGCTGCGTTTTTGGAGAGGGAAAGAGTCACAACTGGGAGGTACCAGCAGAACCTTGTCTGTGGATTTTCCTGTGTGGGCCATAGCAGTTTGTGGAAGTGGCTAGTATTTACTGAGCACTCACTTTATGTGGAATAATGTTTTATGTGCCTTCTCTCTGTCTGTCCTCACATTAGCTCTATGACTAGGTGCTGTTAATACTCATTTTCCATTTTACCGGTGACATATGTGGTGCAAAGAATAGTTAAGTAATTTTCCCACGTCACAGAGGTAGTATTTGGCAGGGCCACTCTATGAGCCTGGGTATTTTATATCTGGAATCCGTGCTTTTGACCATTATACATTTGTGATTAGATTAAGGGCCTTTATGAGTCTCAGAGGGTCTAGTAAGGATGAAGAATTACCAAAAGTTTGGTAAGCTAGAGGAGCACAGAGCAGTGTCTCTGTTGCCTGGAGAAATGGTCAGACTGTTGTGGAAGCTGGGTCCTATTTCCTGTGACCACCTACCTAATCTTTTTAAAAACAGGTGGATTTTCCTACAGTTGTGGCATTTTTTAAATTAATAGTAATGAAAATGGTCAGAAATGGTATTCAGGTTTTAAAGAGGTATGACTCTTCACATCCCATTTTTTTTTTTTTTAAGATTTTATTTATTTATTTAATTGACAGACATAGCGAGAGAGGGAACACAAGCAGGGGGAGTGGGAGAGGAAGAAGCAGGCTTCCTGCCGAGCAGGGAGCCCGATGCGGGGCTCGATCCCAGACCCTGGGACCATGACCTGAGCCGAAGGCAGTCGTTTAACCAACTGAGCCCCCCAGGTGCCCCTTCACATCCCATTCTTACATAAAGCTGGCAAGTGATGTTCTGTGTTTCGTTCTAAAAATTTTTCCCTTTTTTTTTGGCCACCAGCCACGTGATATCCTTTGTGGGGCAGCTGATGAAGTTCTCGCTGTCCTAAAGAATGAAAAGCTTCGGGACAAGGAAAGAAGAAAGGAGATTGACCTGCTGTTGGGTCAGACAGATGATACCAGATACCATGTGCTAGTGAACTTGGGCAAAAAGATCACAGACTATGGTGGAGACAAGGAAATCCAGAATATGGGTAACGGCTCTTTATGTCCATATCATATTAAGTGGTTGCTTTTGACCTCTAAACTTGATTTTCAAGCCTCAGTCATTAAAACCTCTGAATGTGTCCATGAGTTCCCGTAACCTGTTTGGTGTCTGAGGAGTTATGATCCATGAATCAGAGTCCCTGATAACAGCAGCTATTTCTTAGTCTTAAGACCTTTTGTATAGAACCTGGGGGAAAACTTGGGCAGAGCCTGTGTGGGGGTGGGTCGGGGGGTGCTCAGGTGGTTGAGCAGCCAGCGCAGGGCCATATCCAGGGTTGGCAGGTTGGAGAAGGCCTCAGCGGTGGCAGTATGGATGACTCTCTTATGTTAAGTGTCTTTGTCTGTGGGTTCTGAGACCATAGATGTATGCTGAGGATGGGCAAGTCAGGTAGTTGGGGAGGAATTAGCTCCATAGTGCCTCATTTCCCTAATTCCCTGTTGTCTTTTTCTAATCCCTTATTGTTGCAGATGACAACATTGATGAGACATACGGTGTGAATGTTCAGTTTGAGTCTGATGAGGAGGTGAGTGATAAAAGTAAACGGACCCAGTCTCTTGTTTTTTGAAATTGTTAAGGTGAGGGGACCACTTCTGGTATAAAGAAGCTCTCTAGCTTAAGCCAGATAAATTTTATGGTGTTGTATGGGTGTCAACTTTGGGCATAAATGTTATTTCGCTAAAAATTTGCTATGGTTATCTTTAGGGATTTATAAAGTAAGTTTACACTTGTAAATGTAAACGTATAATAATTTAAAACAAACCAAATAGATTAGTAAAAAGAAGGACAAAAAGTACAGTGTATACCTTCAATGAGCGGGTACACCACTATGTTTTATTCCATTTTAATCTTGTGAGAATTTTCCACTTTGCAGTACTGTGTCCTGCTGCCAGTTGCAAAAGCATGCATGTTGGCCCAAGAGCACGGCCATGTTATGTACATGGTTGTCTAAGTAACAGTTGCAGTAGCCCCTGAAATTTACCACCTAATCCGAATTCTTGAATATAACTAAACGGGAACAAATGGGACACTTGAAAAAATTTTCAGAGTTGCCTTAGAGTTCTCAGTGGGCGAGTGTGGCTCAGGTAAAGTGCCAGCCTCGAAATCTCATACACTAAGTAAGACAGGAAGTAGGGGTAGCACAAGAGTGTCAAAGGAAAGAGCCCCCAACTGGGAGCCACGAGATCTGAATTTTGGTCCTGTATCTTGGGCAGGCCATTTTGCTTGTTCCTCCATCTGCTGAATAAGATGCCTAAAGTAGATGACTGCTAAGCTGCTTCCTGCAGTGTAGTTAATAGGATTTTTTTTTTTTTTTAAGATTTATTTATTTTTTAGAGAGGGAGAGACAGCGCGAGTGGGAGGGCAGAGGGAGAGGTAGAGAGAATGTCAAGCAGACTCCATGCTGAGTGCAGAGCCCGACATGGGGCTTGATCCCAGGACCCTCAAGTTCATGACCAGAGCCAAAACCAGGAGTTGGATGGCTAGCTGACTGCACTACCCAGGCGCCCTGATGGGATTTTATTTGAGTTTCTTTTTACATAATCTCTACACCCAACGTGGGACTCGAATTCACAACCCTGAGATCAAGAGTTACATACTCTGCCGGCTGAGCCAGCCTTGTGCTCTTAAGTTTGTTGCTATTTAAAATCATAAAATCCTATTAACTGGGGATGCCTGGCTGGCTCAGTCGGTAGAGTATGTGACTCTTGATTTCAGAGTTGTAAGTTTGAGATCCACATTGGGTGCAGATTACTTAAAATCTTTTTTTTTTTCTTAAAGAGTATATTTATTTGAGAGAGAGAGACACAGCGAGAGAGGGAACACAAGCAGGGGAGTGGGAGAGGGAGAAGCAGGCTTCCCGAGGAGCAGGGAGCCCGATGTGGGGCTCAATCCCAGGGTCCTGGGACCATGACCTGAGCTGAAGGCAGACTTAACTGAGCCACCCAGGCATCCCTTAAAAATAAAATCTTAAAAAAAGTGGCAACAAAGTATAGAAGAGTGCTTTGCTTGTCGCATTCATTCATTTATCAAATGCTTACTAATTACCTGTTTGTAACATGATCCTGTGCTAAGTATTGAGTACTTACAGTGTGAGAGAGTGTGAATAAAGACAGCGGAGAGCAAGCCAAGTGGTCTCTACACCTCTGGATCACCGTGTGTTTTCCCAAGCATAGTTTCTGTATCATTCTTCCCTCCTGTTAACTGATAGCTCTGTTTTTTCATTTATTGATTGTGCATATACGAGAGAGACTGTGATCCAGTTGGTTGCCATTGTGGCAGCCTAAGGGAAGAAGCAGAAGAGAGAGTAGAAGCATCTAATGAATCCATGCCAAGTGGACTTAGAGTAATGAGATCATTCAATTACATGTACTCTGGAATAAGGCTGACCCTGGCTCCAGGAAGCTGTTGGTTTCTTCCTAGAGCCATTGTTCCAGCCATTGAGCTAATTTTAAAGGAATCAAGCAAGGGAGGGCGCCTGGGTGGGTCAGTTGGTTAAGCAACTGCCTTCAGCTCAGGTCATGATCCTGGAGTCCTGGGATCGAGTCCCGCATCAGGCTCCCTGCTCAGCAGGGAGTCTCCTTCTCCCTCTGACCCTCTTCCCTCTCGTGCTATCTCTCATTTCCTCTCTCTCTCAAATAAATAGATAAAAAAATCTTTAAAAAAAAAAAAAAAGAAAAGGAATCAAGGGAGAGGATCTGTGGTGATGTTAGGATCTCCTCCAAATCATGAATTGGGGTTGGACTGTTTCTTTAGGAAGGTGATGAAGATGTGTATGGGGAGGTTCGAGAAGAGGCATCTGATGATGACATGGAAGGGGACGAGGCTGTAGTGCGTTGCACCCTCTCGGCTAATGTAAGTACAGTTTGTTCTTGCCTGTTGCTGCAAGGCTAGGGGATTTCTGGGTGTAGCATTTGTTTCTCGTATGTAGGTCCTGTTATTTAACTTACCAAGCTGACCTTTTATAGGAGCCATAATAAACTTTCAACGTCTTGATTTTGTTAAGATTTCAGTCACTCATTCTCCTTCCCAAAGGCATGTGTTGATGAAATGTTAGTTTGGTGTGCTCCTGAATTCAGTATAAGAGGGTTTTTTTTTAAATTCTGGGAAGTCCTCAAAGGCTGGAAGGCTCTGGGTGGCAAGGAGAACTTTGTTGCAGGATGATGAGAAAGCAGTTGGGCCAGACGGAAACACGGCGTGAGCTAACTGCCCGGTTATTTCTGTAGCTTGTAGCCTCAGGGGAACTGATGAGTTCCAAGAAGAAGGATTTACACCCTCGGGATATTGATGCATTTTGGCTACAGAGGCAGCTCAGTCGCTTCTATGATGATGCCATTGTGTCACAGAAGAAGGCGGATGAAGTGTTGGAGATCTTGAAGGTACAGCCAGGGTGTCGTTTTGTTTTCATCGTATGTGTCTTAGCACATGGGACCGTAGAGGAAGCAGATGGCTGTGTCCTTGATCATGGCGTTACATTCTCTCTGCAGACAGCCAGTGATGATCGGGAATGTGAGAACCAGCTGGTCCTGCTCCTTGGTTTCAACACGTTCGATTTTATTAAAGTGTTGCGACAGCACAGGATGATGAGTGAGTATATGGTGGTCCCTTCTGGAGTGTATGCATGCATGTGTGCATGTGTGATGGAGACTCAGCTTCGGCGTCTGTTTTGGTTAACTTGCTTTCTATCCCAACCCCCTCCTTCTTACCTTCCCTTTCATCCTTTTGCTGTTGGCAGTTTTATACTGTACCTTACTGGCCAGTGCACAGAGTGAAGCGGAAAAGGAAAGGATCATGGGAAAGATGGAAGCTGATCCAGAACTCTCCAAGTTCCTCTACCAGCTCCACGAGACTGAAAAGGAAGATCTGATCCGGGTAAGGCCTGAGTTGTTTATCTGTCTGATTTCCGAGCTAGAGTGTTTGCTTTGGAGAAGAGACATCAATTAGAATATTGTAGCTTAGGGGTGCCTGGGTGGCTCAGTTGGTTGAGTGTCCGACTCTTGATTTCCGCTCAGGCCATGCTCCGCATGGTCGTGTGAGCTCGAGCCCTGCTTTGGGCTCTAAGCTGAGTGTGGAGCCTGCTTGGGATTCTCTCTCCCTCTGCCCCTCCCACTCATGTGCGCACTGTCTCTCTCCCTCTTAAAAAAAATTGTAGTGTAAAGCTGAATTCCTATTAGAAGAGGGGGTTGAGGGGCACCTGGGTGGCTCAGTTGGTTGGACATCTGCCTTTGGCTCGGGTCATGATCCCAGTGTCCTGGGATCGAGTCCTCAGTCGGGCTCTCCACTCAATGGGCAGTCTGCTTCTCCTTCTGCCCCTCCCCCTGCTTGTGTGCACTCTCTCTGTCTCTCTCTCTTGCTCTCTTTTTGTGAGCACCCTCTCTCTCAAATAAATAAGTAAAATCTTAAAAAAAAAGGGGTTGAAGTAGTAAAGTATTTCTCTGAATTCTTTGAGGTTTGTCACTGGTACAGATAGAATTAATGCATTCGCATTGGTGTGGTCAAGAGACTGCTGGCCTGCTGCTGTATTCACCAGCACCATGGGCCCTTCACGGTTGACACAGTAAATCATGGCATCTACTGAAAATGCAGGGATAGAGCACATGTTGGCTGAACACAGAACCCACACTTCTACCCTTAGGGTTAGCCTTGATGCTGAATTGTTAAATTTTGAAATTCCTGTGCTATGCATTGTCTTTTTTTTTTAAGAGGAAAGTATTTTTTGGAAGATTTTATTTATTCATGAGAATGCATGTGTGTGGGCATGAGTGGGGAGAGGGACAAGCAGACTCCCCACTGAGTGCAGAGCTCGATGTGGGGCTCGATCCCAGAACCCCTAGACCACAACCTGAGCTGAAGTCAGATGCTTAACCAACTGAGCCACCCAGACATACTTGCATTGTCCCTTTAAAGCTGTTTTCTTGCTTCCATCACTCTGGCGGTCCCCGTGGCAAAAAGGTCTGTCTTTGTGTTTTGGGACTTACTGGTCAGCATCTGTGAATCAAGCTTAGCTAAGCAGGGACTGAAAGGGACCAGAACCTACAATGGTGACGAATTGTTATTTTTTGTGCCTTTCCCCGTTATAGGAGGAAAGGTCCCGGAGAGAGCGAGTGCGTCAGTCCCGGATGGACACGGACTTGGAAACCATGGATCTGGACCAGGGTGGAGAGGTAAGTCTCAGGGTTATTTCCAAGGCGGTGCTGGCTGGGAAACTCATTTGTTCACCTTGCTCACTTTGGGTTTTTGTTTTTCATACTCCCAGGCACTGGCTCCACGGCAGGTTCTGGACTTGGAGGACCTGGTTTTTACCCAGGGGAGCCACTTTATGGCCAATAAACGTTGTCAGCTTCCTGATGGGTCCTTCCGTCGCCAGCGCAAGGGCTATGAAGAGGTGCATGTGCCTGCTCTGAAGCCCAAGCCCTTCGGTTCAGAGGAAGTGAGTGAATTGCTTTTCTCAGTTTTCTTCAGTTTCTTCAGTTTTTCCACCTCTCTTTCAGCTTGGATTTCATCCCATTGGCCAAAATGTGGCCTTGTCTCATCGATAGTTTATCCCTGACGTGGGAGCGGCTTCAGAGGTCCCCTGTTTTGATTGTGAGCCCTGGGACAGTAGTGAATCTCCTTCAGTGGAGAGTTACTGGCGGGGGGAGGACCGGAAGTACGGTCCTGGCCCTCCCACAGAAATGGCCTGCGCGAGGGTGCTGCCAGTGGGACGTGAATGGCATTTCTTTCTTCTAGCAACTGCTTCCAGTGGAGAAGCTGCCGAAGTATGCCCAGGCTGGATTTGAGGGCTTCAAAACCCTGAACCGGATCCAGAGTAAACTGTACCGTGCTGCTCTGGAGACAGATGAGAATCTGCTGCTGTGTGCCCCTACAGTAAGCACTGCCCTGACCGCTCTGCTCTTGTGCGCAGTGCTGGCTATTTTTGGTGGCAGGATTGTCCATCTTCACCCATGTTCCATCCTCCCCCCACCCCGAGTTCGTTCTTCTCTGATGGAAGAGATATTAAGTGGTCAGATACAATTCCCAGGACATGCTCTCGTGTCTGTTTTGGTGATAAGCCTGTGGAAGTGAGGGCAGGTGAACAGACCTCATCCTTGACCTCCATCTTAGGGTGCGGGAAAGACCAACGTGGCCCTGATGTGTATGCTCCGAGAGATCGGGAAACACATTAACATGGATGGCACTATCAACGTGGATGACTTCAAGATTATCTACATCGCTCCCATGAGATCTCTGGTACAGGAGATGGTGGGCAGTTTTGGAAAGGTAAGGGTGTAGAAAGGTATTGTGAATGGGCCTAGGGTGTTACTGCTCGTATTAGGCCATCCCTGGAATGCCTCCTGTGGTATTTTTCTTCTACTTCAAGGTGGAGCGTGACCCAAGTTCAGAGTGTTTCTGAAGCAAGACTATCCTGGATCGATCTTGGACTTTTGCACGGATTTAGCATCTAATTTTTTTTAACTCTCTCCATAGCAGTTATCATTTACGTTATTGAGGAACTTAAGAAACACTCGCGGGGAGCATGGTTGATAGTAGACCAGTGGTGGTTTTTTTTTTTTTTTTTAAGATTTTTTTATTTATTTGACACAGAGATGGCAAGAGCAGGAACACAAGCAAGGGGAGTGAGAGAGGGAGAAGCAGGCTTCCCGCCAAGCAGAGCAGGGAGTCCGATGTGGGGCTCGATCCCAGGACCCTGGGATCGTGACCTGATCCGAAGGCAGACGCTTAACGACTGAGCCACCCAGACGCCCTGACCTAGTAGTGTTTTATTCTAGGTCCTGTTATCTACAAGTTTCCATTTTCCCCTCTGGTCTGCAGACGCCCCACAGATCTTTGTCTGCTTCATTTGCCTAAGTGTAAACTTGATTTGTTTTACATATATGTGTTTGTAGGATCGATCTAATTCATTTGCTCTTTCCCTGTTGGGTTGATACCTCCTTCCAGTACCCTCTTCTCAGACTTCCCAAAGTGTGGTGGCAAGGCCGCCTTGCAGCATTTTTGTCTGATAATGCCTCTCCTCCACCTAGCGCCTGGCCACCTATGGCATCACTGTTGCAGAACTGACTGGTGACCACCAGCTGTGCAAGGAGGAGATCAGTGCCACTCAGATCATCGTCTGCACCCCCGAGAAGTGGGACATCATTACCCGTAAGGGTGGGGAGCGCACCTACACCCAGCTCGTCCGGCTCATCATTCTGGTGAGCAGGGAGTACTTGAGGACGTAGAGACCAGGCGTGGTTGAGGAGGGTTTGCTGGGATTTTTGTTTGTTTTTTTTAATATTTATTTATTTATTTGAGAGAGCAAGCAAGTGAGCCGGGGGGTGGGAGGCAGGGACAGAGTGGGAGAGAGAATCTCAAGCTGACCCGCCACGGGGTTGGATCTCATGACCCTGAGCTCATGACCTGAGCCAAAATCAAGAATCAGATGCTTAACCGACTGAGCTACTCAGGCGCCCTGGGTTTGCTGGGTTTTAACACTGACCATTTCTTCAGTGCTTTCCTCCAGTCTCTAGCCTGTATGATGACAGTTGTCAGCATTGCTGTTACCATTAAATGAGAATCTGCACCTAATTGAAGCATTTCCGAGGAGGCGCGTGGTGTTTGCCATGTTGTTATTCATGTCTTTTTTTGAATATAATGTCTTTTTTGAAATAAATGTAAATAGACATAACTAATTGTGTCTTCCCAGGATATTAAAGGGCTTTATAAATAAATAATCCATTCTCAGAGGGAATGAGTAAGGAGTTAGGATATTGTGTTCCATATGCAGAGAAGCACCCAGGCAAGGAGGACTTCGAGTCAGAGTGTAGTTTCTCTAAGTTGTCCGGGAGAGCAGGAAGGAGGCGTCGTGTGCTGATTTTCAGTATCCTCGAGCAGGGCTTGGCCAGCTGTGGCTACTGGTTTTGGAATACAGCCGTACCCGTTCATTTACTTATGGTTTACAGCTGCTTTTGTGCTGCAGCGACAGAATTAAGTACAATGGACTCTTGAACAACACAGGCTTGAACTGCATGGGTCCACTTATATGTTGATTTTTTAAAAATAAATACAGTACTGTGTGTTTTTTCCTTATAGTTTTTTTTTTAAAAAAAAACCAGTGTATATATTTAATATATTCATCACAAGGGCTCAACCAGAGACTTAATTTAAAAAACAAACAAAACAAAAATGACACCACAGCTTAAGATACAGAGTCCTAGACAGAAATGAAGAGAAAGACTATCTAAGGAGAAAATAAAAAGGCAACACAAGGAGAGAGCCTGGACAGTCGGGGATCTTGGCTGGAGACCTGCTTTGAGTAGGTTTCTTGCAGATACTTCTTCAAGGCTGTGGGATTATTCAGAGCTCGGCAGCATGCGTGTTCAAAGGACTATCAATGTTTGGTTCTCCTAGCAGGCTCTGGATGGGCAGCAGGATGGTCCTGACATCATACAGGGCAGGCCACTTGTCCTTCAGGATGTCCAGGCAGATGTTCCCCTGGGTGTCCACGTTGGGGTGGTAGCAGGGTGTGCGGAACTTCACCGTGGGCGCGTTGTAAGGGTAGCCACTGGGGAACTCCAGCGAGAGCTTACACCTCAGGTCTTCCTATACTGTGCCTGCTGCCCCATGGATGGTCCCCACCCATTTGAAAAGGTTTGTCGGATTCAGGGAAGGCAGAGATGCCTTTGTCACCAGCCATCATGAGGGTCATCAGCTCCTGCTGCAGCCTCTTGCCCGTGGGGCCCCGGGTGGCGGCGACACTGGTGGCAGCTGGGTCGCGGTTCTGGGAGGCCATCCCAGGCGGCGTGTGGAGGGAGACAGGAACTCGGAGAGCACGACTGCAACTCTCCTTATACTTCTAATAACCTTTTTTCAGCATATCTTATTGTAAGAATACAGTATATAAAACATGTATGAAATACATGTTAGTCAACTATTTATGTTGTTGTAAGGCTTCTGGTAAAGAGTAGGCTATTTGTAGTTAAGTTTTGGGGGAATCAAAGTTACAGGTAGATTCTCGACTGTGTGGGGCACCCCTAACCCCTGTGTTGTACAAGGGTCAGTTCTATTTGTAGCAGAGACTGTATGGCCCACAAGCCTAAAACACTGATTGTCTGGCCCTTTAAGTTTGCCAACCCCTGCTTTAGAGCCTTGCTAGTCAGATTCTTGTTATAAGTGCAGAGTCCCTGGCCCCATCCCGCACCTACTGAAATATAATTTTTTTTTAAAAGATTTTTATTTATTGAGAGTGAGCGTGAGCTGGGGGAGGGGCAGACAGGGAGAGAGAGAGAATCTCAAACAGACTCTGTGCTGAGCACGGAGCCCGATGCGGGGCTCGATCTTCTGACCCTGAGCTCATGACCTGAGCCGAAATCAAGAGTTGGGCGCTTAACTAAGCTACCCAGGTGCCCCATGATCTGCTTTTCAGTAAGATCCCCTGCTGCATGCTGTAATTCAAGTAGCACTGCCTTAGGCCATGTGAACTCATCCTTTGATTTATGATCTTTTGCAAGTACAAAGTAGTAAGGATGACTGCGCAGAGGTGAAGCCTTATTGGATATAAATACGGTCTGTTCAGAATCTCCATTTTCAGTAAAGAAATTTATCTTTGAGTGAAGTTATGAACTCGTTTACCTTAAGTATCAGATTTTCTTGCCATAAAGCATGTTTCACTAAACTAGCAACGTAGCTCAGTGGTCACAGCATGGTAATTTCTGGAGTATTTCCTAGTGCATGTTGTCTCACCCTTTGGGTTTCTCTTGCTTGGGATCCCTTTTCTTCCTTATTTGGCATATCCGGTATGTACTATAAGACGGGGCTATTCTCTGGAAAGAGGGCTACATTTTTCTGGTCCTAGAGGTAATTTGCGGCCCCCTTATTCCTTAGGATGAGATCCACCTTCTCCACGATGACAGAGGTCCTGTCTTAGAAGCTTTGGTGGCCAGGGCCATCCGAAACATTGAGATGACCCAGGAGGATGTCCGACTCATTGGTCTTAGTGCCACCCTCCCCAACTATGAAGATGTGGCTACCTTCCTGCGTGTCGATCCTGCCAAAGGCCTCTTCTACTTCGACAACAGGTATGAGAAAAAGTGGGAGAAGTTTAACCAGGGTCACCTTCCTGCTGCCCTTCCCCTTTTTGAAAGAGCTTTGTTGGATTGGGTATTAGAAGGGTCTTTGGGTTTTGATGTGCTGTGAATCCAGAAAGGAGTATCATTCCTGGGCAGTGAAAATGACTATTTCCTCAGTGTCCTATGCCAGAAGCCTCATTTGTCTAACTGTTGAACTTCTAGCTTCCGCCCAGTGCCTCTGGAACAGACTTATGTGGGTATCACGGAGAAAAAAGCTATCAAGCGTTTCCAGATCATGAATGAAATAGTCTATGAGAAAATCATGGAACATGCTGGAAAAAATCAGGTCTGTCTATGGTTTCCTGTTGAACTCTGTTGTTTTGAATTTTTGATTTATAATCAGGCAAGATTGACAGAAATAAAGAGAGAAGACACAACACAGATCACCAATATTAGAAATAAAATGGGATATTACTATAGAATCTATAGCCATTGAAAGGATAATAAAGGAATACTATGAACAACTTTACACGTAAATTTTGAGAACCTAGAAGAAATGGGCCAATTCCTCAAAAAGTACCAACTACCAAAAACTCAAGCCTAGATGGAATAGATAACCTGAATAGTCTCATAACCATTATAAGAAATTGAATTTGTAATTTAAAAACTCCCAAAAAAGAAATCCCCAGGTGCAGATAATCAGCCTGTCTCTCTGCATTATCAGGGATCCTTCCACAAAAGATTTGGGTGGCTGACACTAAAAATGTAACACAGTAAAAATAAAGATGAAAATTAAAAACTAGTGAAAGAGAGCATTTTACTAGAAAACATAATTTTTTAATTGAATACTGTTTAGTCAAGTACATCAAGATAAAAACTAAAAAAAGCAACAGGTAGTGTCCAAGATTTTTGTCTGATAAAAAGCATATGAATTTAAATGAAGAGACAAATCTTTTCTTGGCACTAAATACTTGGATGACTTTCCTACCAAATGGTACTAGTCTCCTTCTGAGACGTACTTCCTTAGTCCTTTTATAAAGTCTAGTGCCAATACAACATTTGAGCTGTTACTTTGCAGACACATTTCTCAGGTGGCTTAGAATCCTGTCATGTGCCTGAACACAAATTCGTAATTGAAATTCCTGAATTTGCATCCTTATTATATTTAACTGTGGTTTCAAAGATAGAGTGCTTAAGAGTTAGCTTAGTTTTCTGGCTACAGGACTCTGCCACTGTACTTTGTAGTTTCCTTTTTTTTAAAACATTTTATTTATTTATTTGAGAGAGGGAATGAGATAGAGCATGAGAAGGGGGGAGGGTCAGAGGGAGAACCAGACTCCCTGCTGAGCAGGGAGCCCGATGTAGGACTCGATCCTGGAACTCCAGGATCATGACCTGAGCCGAAGGGAGTCGCCCAACCAACTGAGCCACCCAGGCGCCCTGTACTTTGTAGTTCCATTCACGTAGGGTCTTGCCAGCTTGTGAGTCAGTATATGTTCCTGCCACTGCTCTTCTTCTACACCTCGGTTTCTCACCTCGTAATGGTGTAGCCTCTGCTTCCTGCTCCTGGTACCTCAGGGCCGTAGGAGGGACTGCGGTAGCTGTGTCTCTTGACTGTGGCCAACAGTGGTTTTTCTGTAGGTGCTGGTGTTCGTCCACTCCCGGAAGGAGACTGGGAAGACGGCCAGGGCCATCCGGGACATGTGCCTAGAGAAGGACACTCTGGGTCTGTTTCTGAGAGAGGGCTCAGCCTCCACAGAAGTCCTTCGGACAGAAGCTGAGCAGTGTAAGGTGAGGAGAGACAGTCCCAGTTCTCTATTCCTACCTGGTAACTGGCTCAATCCAGGGTTGTCCAGACTGCGTTGTGGGTGGTTATGTGGACTAGGTTAAGGGGCAGGGTCTCATTGAAGAGATCTACTTAGTTTCTGTAGAGTTCCCATGGCGAGGCTCACCTGCTCACCTGTTCTTTTTCTGTCCCACAGAACCTGGAGCTGAAGGATCTTCTGCCGTATGGCTTTGCTATTCATCATGCAGGCATGACCAGAGTTGACCGGACACTTGTAGAGGATCTTTTTGCTGATAAACACATTCAGGTGAGGGTGGGCAAAATGTAGGCTTCAGAAGACCTGAAACGTCAAATGCCATACGTTTGTGCCCAGTACTTTGTTTCTGGCTCGGAGGGTTTTGGTAGTACAGTAGATAGAACGTGCCCCCTCTCCCAGCTTTTTATGTACTGTGTGAGGGAAGGTGAGTGATTTAAGGAAATTGAGAAGTATGACGAAGCATTTTGGTGACTCCAGATACCGCAAAGCAGGGCCTTGTGAGGTTAGGACCTTGTTTGTTCTCTCTCAGAATAGGGTGTATTATTGTCTAGTAATCTTAAGTTGATTAATGTTCGTCTACGGTTTTGCCTGTTAAGTATCTCTAGAACTGTGAAATGTTAATTGTTGAATAGATGAGGAATCCAAGGATTCCTTCTTTATTCCAGTGTTACCTTGACAAGTGTGGGGCCCACTCAAGTCCTGCTAGAAGCTCTGAGATCGGTTTCCTAGAGGACTAGGCGATACTAATCCTCTGGTGGTAACATCTGATTTCCTTATTACCTTGCCTTGCTTCTGTAGGTCTTAGTTTCCACAGCAACGCTGGCTTGGGGTGTGAATCTCCCCGCACATACAGTCATCATCAAAGGAACCCAGGTGTACAGTCCAGAGAAGGGGCGCTGGACAGAACTAGGGGCACTGGACATTCTGCAGGTATAGAGCTTTTGAGGTTATTTTCAGTGGGGAAAAGTATCCTGTGTATGCAAGGGGGCCAAAAAGGTGGCAGATGGAAGGTGGGGTTCTGTAAAGAAGAAGCCTGGGAACAAATCCATAAGCTCTGTGACCACAGCCCTCTTGGTTTGCTCTCTCTTACCTAGATGCTCGGACGTGCTGGAAGACCCCAGTATGACACCAAGGGCGAAGGCATACTCATCACATCTCACGGGGAGCTGCAGTACTACCTGTCCCTCCTCAATCAACAACTTCCTATTGAGAGCCAGATGGTTTCGAAGTTGCCTGACATGCTTAATGCTGAAATCGTGCTGGGGAATGTGCAGAATGCCAAGGTAGGCAAGGGCTCTGCTTTTGGCGCTTCTTGCTTTCTCAGGAGAGGTCAAGGTACCAGGGTGGGATGGTCTCTGGGATGGTCTCTGGTGTGGTGCTGTGGGCCACTGGCATCCAGGGTCCTTCAACCCTGCGCCCCACATCTTCGATGTAAGTAGTTTCTTAGAAGCTTGTCAAGTCTGTGGCGGACGGTTCACCTTGTTACTGAGACTTCAGAAAGCACTCTCTGTCTCTTTAAAAATGAAATGTTAAAAATCTTCAGAAGACAACAAAATCCACATTCTTATAGTTGGGGATTAATTTCTAAGTGATCTATGGGAGCATTTCGTTTGGACATAAGTTCTCCATGCTAAGACCCACGAGCTATCTCTTGTAGGATGCGGTGAACTGGCTCGGCTATGCCTATTTGTATATCCGAATGCTCCGATCGCCAACCCTCTATGGCATCTCTCACGATGACCTCAAGGGGGATCCCCTGCTGGACCAGCGCCGACTGGATCTGGTTCATACTGCTGCCTTGATGCTGGATAAGAACAATCTGGTCAAGTATGACAAGAAGACAGGCAATTTCCAGGTGAGTGGGCTGAGGGATTGAGGCAAAGGTCTCAGTAAAAGTGGTAGCCCCAGGAGATAATTTTTCAAAATGCGTTCTTGATTTGGGTACTGCCCGTCTAATTGCCCTTTGCTTGGAACAGTAGAAAAACAGGTGCAATTGGACCACTGCTTTTGAATCTGGAAACTTTTCAAATGGCTTACCAGAGCCTGCCGGTACCTCTTTTCTGTCACTTTTGTCGAGGTGGCTAATTCAGCTGTCTTTTCTGTGTGGGTATCAGCTCACCATTGGCCAGGGTACTGCGCTCTCTTTCCTCATGTGCGTGGGCCAGGTGCTTGCGTTGCTGTGAGTTCGTCCAGTGGGCACCCGTTGTCCACAGTGAGAGTTTGGCCACTTGTTCTTTTTTTTTTTTTAAGATTTTATTTATTTATTTGAGAGAGAGAGAATGAGAGATAGAGAGCACGAGAGGGAAGAGAGTCAGAGGGAGAAGCAGACTCCCCGCTGAGCAGGGAGCCCGATGTGGGACTTGATCCCAGGACTCCAGGATCATGACCTGAGCCGAAGGCAGTCGCTTAACCAACTGAGCCACCCAGGCGCCCGAGGCCACTTGTTCTTAATCACCGTTGGATTGAGTGTTTCTTCTCTGTAGGTGACCGAGTTGGGCCGCATAGCCAGCCACTACTACATCACCAATGATACAGTACAGACCTACAACCAGCTGCTGAAGCCCACCCTGAGTGAGATTGAACTTTTCAGAGTCTTCTCCTTGTCCTCAGAGTTCAAGAACATCACTGTGAGGGAGGTGAGTCCCCATAGCATGTTGGGACAAGGGCTTGGTATTCCCTGCCGAGTTGCTGGATGGGTTCTCTCCTTGGTCCCCTGGCTTTTCCATGACATTTTCCCTTCTGGTGGCAGGAGGAGAAGCTGGAGCTGCAGAAGCTGCTAGAGCGGGTGCCCATCCCCGTGAAGGAGAGCATTGAGGAGCCCAGCGCGAAGGTGAGCACGCCCCCTGCTGGGGAGAAGGGGCGGTGGTTTTGTAATCTCCTAATTCGAGTTTGTGTTTGGTGACCTGCTCGGTTCTCCCAGTTTTTGCATCTTTCTCGTGTGTTCTTTTTATGTGGAGTAGTGATTATTTAATGCCTCTAAAGCAAGATCTTAGCTGGTATGGACTCCAGAATAGAAGTGTGATTCGCTTTCTTGGACTGGACTATTCAGTGATTGGCCACCTTCTGACCATCCTTGCTTTTTTCCAGATCAATGTGCTGCTCCAAGCCTTCATCTCGCAGCTGAAGTTGGAGGGCTTTGCGCTGATGGCGGACATGGTGTACGTCACTCAGGTGAGAGCTGAGTGATGCTGCCCGAAGAGACATTAACAGCTCATAGCCCTGTGCTGGTGTGTGTCTTGGAGAAAGGAGGCCTGACCCTAGTGAGGGGGAAAGAAGGCCAAGTTTTGCCCTAGTAGGCTCGTTGGTTGATGTGTGTCTGGTATAGCCACTCTGTTTCACTGACCTCGAGCATATGGAGAGGTAGGGCCGTGAGAGAGAGTGCTGGGGAGAGCCACGGACATGGTGTCTGCTTCCCTATGGAGAATGACTTCCCACTGTGGCTGCTGGGCTCAGATGTAAATCCAGAAATGGCAAAAGGCTCTTCGCTCTGCTTTGTTTTTACCTCTAAGGGCAAGTCACTAGCATCTTTACTCTTGCTAGACCCCTAAGTGCTAAGTGAGCCAAAGCTTTAAAATCATGCAGTGAGTATTAGGTTAAGATGTACAGTGAGCTCGAGCTGCACTTTTCTAACTATTTTGTGTTCAGCAAGCATCTACTATATAAAAGGGGAACAGTAATTACAGAGGGACTTTGTTTCTGAGCGGTGTGCCTAATTGCATCAGGCCTTCAGGTAATGAAGCCTTGTGTTGGGTGGCTTCATTAGGTCTGCGGATAGTGGGGACTTAACAGAGCGAATGCTTTCTCTTTCCCTAGTCGGCTGGCCGGTTGATGCGTGCCATCTTTGAAATTGTCTTGAACCGAGGTTGGGCGCAGCTTACAGACAAGACACTGAACCTCTGCAAGATGATTGACAAGCGCATGTAAGGGCCTGGGGCGCTGGAAGCTGGTCACCATGAGTTAAAGTCCCCAGGCTGAGGGCACCCTGGGGAAGCCTTGGGGTGCTCTTATCTCCAGCCCACTCATGAAATGGGACTTGCACTTTGGGTGGAGCCCCGGGGGTAGGGGGAAGGGGTGGGGAGTGATGGCTTTCAAGTGTCGTCGCTGGTGCAGTTTTGGATGCTTTCCATTAACGACTGTTTTGTGTGGTCACGGCTAACCTTTTGGAAGCCGCGGCGAGGGCAGTTTGTGACGCAAGGCACTGACAGTGATGTGTTTGTTCTGGCTAGGTGGCAGTCCATGTGTCCTCTGCGCCAGTTCCGGAAGCTCCCCGAGGAAGTAGTGAAGAAGATTGAGAAGAAGAACTTCCCCTTTGAGCGCCTGTATGACCTGAATCATAATGAGATAGGTATGTGGGAAACTCTCCTCTTTGTCCTGATTGCTCAGACATCTTTCTAAGCAGTTCCGAGGCCCGGTGCCCTCTTGGCCTGTGTCCGCTTCTCAGAGCCCACCGAAGTAACGAGGCCAGCTCTTGGTCTCGGGCCTTTGAAACCTCTGGGCTGCACTGTGCGTGAGGGGAGGAGTCTGCGCACTCGAGTGGAATGTGCCCCTCGCCCTCAGGGCCCGGTTTGCAGCCGTGCTTGGCAGGCTGGGCTGCAACCCAAGTACTCTCCTGTCCTCCTAGGGGAGCTTATCCGCATGCCGAAGATGGGGAAGACCATCCACAAGTACGTCCACCTCTTCCCCAAGTTGGAGTTGTCGGTGCACCTCCAGCCTATCACGCGCTCCACCCTGAAAGTGGAGCTGACCATCACGCCGGACTTCCAGTGGGATGAAAAGGTGAGGCCTTGCTCGGTGGAGGGCTTGCTTGCAGAGCGCTCCCTCCTGAGGAGAGCTGGATCGGAGCTGTGAGTCCACGCTGGCTCACGTTCTTTCACTTGTGCTTGTGTTGACAGGTTCACGGGTCATCAGAGGCATTCTGGATTCTGGTGGAGGATGTGGACAGTGAGGTGATACTCCACCATGAGTATTTTCTCCTCAAGGCCAAGTATGCCCAGGACGAGCACCTCATTACGTTCTTCGTGCCTGTCTTCGAACCACTGCCCCCTCAGTACTTCATCCGAGTGGTATCTGATCGCTGGCTCTGTGAGTGTGTTTCTATAGGCTTCCAGACGGGCAGGTCTCCCGGGGAATCATAAGAGTGTCTTGCCCTTTGTACTGGACTGGACTTTGGGGTCAAAGTGATACTATCTTCTGTTGCCTTGGGGTTTCCAGTGTGCATGGAGGGGCTCTGAGGGGCCATCAGGTAAAGGGAGGACTGCTCATGACCCCTCCCGTTTCTGTTCTGGCAGCTTGTGAGACCCAGCTGCCTGTCTCCTTCCGGCACCTGATCCTACCAGAGAAGTACCCACCTCCAACTGAGCTTCTGGACCTGCAGCCCTTGCCCGTGTCTGCCCTGAGAAACAGTGCTTTTGAGAGCCTTTACCAGGATAAGTTTCCTTTCTTCAACCCCATCCAGACCCAAGGTAGGCGTTTCCATCCCTAGGCAGTCATTTCCTTTGGGTGCCTTTTAAGGTCCCCTAGAGACAGATGTTTTCTGTGGCAAGAAGGACAGTAGGGTGCTCAGGGAGATGGAGCTCAGCAGAGCCGACTGTGGGAGCACCCCAGGACTTCTTCCCTTCTCAGGCCTTGGTTACTGTTCGATTTCCTTTGCTTTTCTTTTTCTAAAAGATTTTATTTATTTGACAGAGAAAGAAAGCATAAGCAGGGGAAGCAGCAGGCAGAGGGAGAGGGAGAAGCAGGCTCCCCACTGAACAGAGAGCCCGATGCGGGGCTTGAGCCCAGGACCCTGGGATCATGACCTGAGCTGAAGGCAGCCTCTTAACCGACTGAGCCACCCAGGCGCCCCTCCTTTGCTTTTCTGCACATGTCACTGGGGGGAGGGTCAGTAGAACAAGATCTTACCATGGTACATTGTTGTTTCTCAGGCTCAGGAGGCTGGATCCATGCCCCTGTTGCTCAAGTATTGAGCCAGCGTGTGCGGCATTGACGGAAGCTTTCTTCCTCTCATTGTTTTCAGTAACAGCCATGTTTACAGAGCGTGCCTGTTTTCTAAGTACCTTTGGCCGAGTACATCTGGGTGTTTCCTTTTTTGTGCCTCCCACCAACCCTGTGAGGGATTTACTGTTCATGGTACTACTATTAGTGTCCTGTTTTACAGATGAGGAAACTCGGCAGGGAGAGGCACCTCAGCTGAACCAGCTAATAAACAGAACTTGGACTTTAACCGGTCTTAATGTCAGGACTGAGGCTTTACGTTTTTTCTTTATTAGACCATTTCCAGGGACCAGAGGAGAGTGTGGGAGGGGCAGAGAAAGGTAGCCAGTTCCTTTTTGTTCTGCGTCCCGGTCCCTGAGAGGACCTGCAGAGAAGCACAGGATACTTGGCCTCCTTCCCTCTGCCATCCTGCAAATCTCTGTGCTACCTGAACTCTTGGTCCGGGCTCTTCCCCTGTTGCCTGTGTGTGAGAGGGAGAAAATGGGAGGAGAGGTGTAGTAGGCTGACTGCAGGTAGACCTTCGTGGTTGGCACTTGACAGCTGACTGGCTGAGTTTCTCCTGGTGGCCTCTGTTCTGAGAAGTGGTCTGAGTCTCTTCTCTCCTCGATGTCCCCCACCGCTGCTCTGCCGGCTTCCAGTGTTCAACACCGTCTACAACAGTGACGACAATGTGTTTGTGGGGGCCCCGACGGGCAGTGGGAAGACCATCTGTGCGGAGTTTGCCATCCTGCGGATGCTGCTGCAGAACTCAGAGGGGCGCTGTGTCTACATCACCCCCATGGAGGCTCTGGCGGAGCAGGTACGTGCTATGGTGTTATGTCATGTGTGAACTTGGCCAGAAGCTCTTTTCCTCTGAGCCCAGATTAGAATTCTCTAGGACCTTGAAATTTGCAGGGTCAGTGGCGGCAAGACTCAGTTTTCTTTAGTTGATGTCCTCAGTTTGTGTACTGAAGGAAGACACTACCATCCCTTAAAGGTTAATATGGGATTGTAAAGTAGTTGGAGATGTGCAGATCAACAAATCTCTCTGTCTTCTCAGGCTTGTCTCGTTAAAAGTGAAACGAGCCTGGCCTGATGTTTTTCTGCCCTTCCTGCATGCCAGGTGTACATGGACTGGTATGAGAAGTTCCAGGACAGGCTCAACAAGAAGGTGGTGCTCCTGACGGGGGAGACTAGCACAGACCTGAAACTTCTAGGCAAGGGCAATATCATCATCAGCACCCCTGAGAAGTGGGACATCCTTTCTCGGCGGTGGAAGCAGCGCAAGAATGTCCAGAACATCAACCTCTTCGTGGTGGATGAAGTTCACCTTATTGGGGGCGAGAATGGGGTATGGCTTGACTTTGAAGCACAGGAGAGGGGCTGTGGTTGGCTGAGTGGCCTTGGCATTGGGACTTAGTTTGGATCTGAGGCCAGAGACAAGGTGCTGCTTCTTCCAAGAGGGTTCTGCTTGTCACTTTATTCCAAAGGGACACTGTGAGACTGTTTTGGTAGTACTCTTGGTAAAGAGCGTTGCTTAGTGGAGATTGGCTGCCATGGAGGAGGCGGAACCAAAGATAGGAGAGCTCCTAATTAGAAGGAAGAGTTAGGTGGTCATTTCGAGGCGGTTGGGCCAGACGGAAAGGCTAACTCAGGGTGCAGGCTGGGAATGGGGTGCCTGGGCCTGGAGTGACATCCCCCCCACAATGTTCCAGCCTGTCTTAGAAGTGATCTGCTCCCGGATGCGCTACATCTCCTCCCAGATTGAGCGACCCATTCGCATTGTGGCACTTAGCTCCTCGCTCTCAAACGCTAAGGACGTGGCCCACTGGCTGGGGTGCAGTGCGACCTCTACTTTCAACTTCCACCCAAACGTGCGCCCCGTGCCCTTGGAGCTGCACATCCAGGTAGGGCCCGCTCTCCCCGCTCCTATGTGGCCTCGTGTCGGAGGACCAGCTCTCACTTCTGTCTCTTTGTTTCCTTCGGTCTCCAGGGCTTCAACATCAGCCACACACAAACCCGCCTGCTCTCCATGGCCAAGCCCGTGTACCACGCTATCACCAAACACTCTCCCAAGAAGCCGGTCATTGTTTTTGTTCCGTCCCGAAAGCAGACCCGCCTCACTGCCATCGACATTCTCACCACATGTGCGGCGGACATCCAGCGGCAGAGGTGGAGCCGGGTGGGGATGGGGTGGGAGGGGGGGAGTTGGGTCACTAAGGTGGGCTCACCATGAAGGGCATTCTGTTTATGAGGGTGGGGGTTAGCCCCATCGGGCTAGGGGCCGGCTGGCGGCACGGTTGGAAGGGCCTTGCCAGGGCTTGGAAGTGCTCTGAGCTGAATCCGTGTCCTTGCTGCCTAGGTTCTTGCACTGCACCGAGAAGGATCTGATCCCGTACTTGGAGAAGCTAAGTGACAGCACGCTCAAGGAAACACTGTTAAATGGGGTAGGCTACCTGCACGAGGGCCTCAGTCCCATGGAGCGACGCCTGGTGGAACAGCTCTTCAGCTCAGGTGAAAAGTCTTGTGGCCCAGAGGGAAGTTCTGTCTAAGAGTATCATAGGCGATGGGTACACAGCTTTAGGATGTGGGTGATGCTTCCTTCCAGCACTCTAATCGTCTTCAGAATACTTTCCTGATTATGTTTTCTCTTACCTTATTTAATCCTCTCAATAACCTTGTGATGTGAGTAGAATATCACATCTACTTGCTAGATGAGAAGACAGGCAGGCACGTAATGTATTACTTAAGAACCTGGTTTTCTAGACCAGGACCTTTGACCAGTAGACCTGGTTTTCCATCGATACCACACTCACCAAGGTTGTTAGACTTAGAGGTGTAGTAAATGCTAGAACTGAGTCTCATCTGGGTGGCCTGTGTGCTGCCGTCCCTTGTTGACCTGTGGCAGTGCACGGACACTGTTCGGTGGAGCTGCTTCTGCCACAGTCAGTTACTGGCGCTCTTTGATGCTCGAATCTATCCCTCACGGCTCAGTTTTGCTGCCGTGTACTGAGCCAGCCCAAGACTGAGGTGGCGTTAGCTCTTTCCGATCAGCAAGGCCAGTCTGTCAGGCAGACAGCTAAGCCTAGCTTTCCCTGGGCTTGGGATTCTGTTCCAGGATTACCCCACTTCCTATAGCATAGTGTCCTGAGCAGGGCATCAGCAGCATGGAGCCACCTCTTATGGTATCGTGTTAGTCCTTAGTCATTATGAGGGCTCTTTCCCAGCAGGCTTTGCTGTGAGTTCTGAAATGTAGCACGAGATAAGCCCCTCCTGCCCTCCTCCTGCACAGGAGACAAATCCTCCCAGGGAGCCCTGCACTCAGTCGTCTTCTCCTCTCTGCCGCTCAGGGGCCATCCAGGTGGTGGTAGCTTCTCGGAGTCTCTGCTGGGGCATGAATGTGGCTGCTCACCTGGTGATCATCATGGACACCCAGTACTACAATGGCAAGATTCATGCGTGAGTCTCACTGTGCTCTGCGTTAATGGGAACCTTCCTCCTAAAATGAATGTAACATCTGCAGATCCAGAAATGAAGGAAACGTGTTAAGGGAGATGAACAGCCAGCTGAGATTCCCCCATAGCCAGGTGTCTGAGAGTTTTTAGTCTTAGGACCTACACTCACTTTTGCTTCTGTGATTAGTCTGTCATATTTCAGCAAGTTGGAGAACCAGGAAAAGGTTTGGTTTTCTCAGAAAAAGCCTGACTGATTTCTTTTTTTTTTTAAGAATTTATTTATCTTTTTGAGAGAGAGAGCATGAGCAGGGGGAGCTGCAGGCAGAGGGAGAAGTAGGATCCCTGCGGAGCAGGGAGCCCGATGCGGGGCTCGATCCCGGGACCCTGGGATCATGACCCGAGCCGAAGGCAGACGCTTAACGACTGAGCCACCCAGGCGCCCCTTGAATGATTTAATTCTTACTAATATTTTTTTCTCAAAATGTAGATTTTTTTTTTCTCCCTGAAATGAGTGTTACTTATGGCCTATCTTTAATGTCTGAAATTCCTTTTAGGTTTAGATTTAAGTCAGGTGACTTGCTAACTCATGAAATACGCAGTTGTTTGGGAAGCTTGACTTACATATTTGATCCTTTATTAGGGAGTTACTCGCTTTTGGCATTCGCTGGGTTTGTAGCTTTGGTTCAGGGACCCTGAGCAGCAAAGTCCCAACTCTTACACTTGAAAACTACAGTGATCTAGAGATAAACAAGTGACATTAGTACCTGAGCACAAGTAGTCCTAACCACAGGGGTTAGCTGTAATTTGCCACTGTCTCCCATGTTCGCATTTTATTCTTAGACATCGAGGGAGTCCGCGCCTCCTGACTGTGGTCTCTGTATCGATGCACCTTTGTCACCTTTCCTCTCTTCTGTCCCCAGGTATGTGGATTACCCCATCTACGATGTGCTTCAGATGGTGGGGCATGCCAACCGCCCTTTGCAGGATGATGAGGGCCGCTGTGTTATCATGTGCCAGGGCTCCAAAAAGGTCAGTCCTGGCCTCGGGCACCCTCTTGAGATCCTGGGCCTCGGAGTAGAGTCTTTAATAGTTGTCTTTCCTTGTTTACATTCTTTTTATCAATTTCTGTTTATTTTCCACATTGCTTTTGTAATAAGCCTCACATGGAATTTTGTAGCCCTCTGTTTTTGCTGCTACTGTTGACTCCATGTGTTGAGGTCCTTACCTTCTGGCTGGTTCTTCAGGTACTGTTAGGCCTGCGTGACCTTCTATATCCCTGTTCCCATTGTAAGAATAACCAGGGATGCCGATGGGAACAGGCATACACACCCAACATTCCACTTACACAGACACCCAGCATTCCAGGTGCAGACCCAGTTCACCTTGTCGGTACAGTGATTTCTTCCACTGTTTTATTAGCTGTGTCTTTTGCGCAAGGGCCATTCCCTGTTGACTTGCCCTTGGCCCTCCTTTGTGACCATGTTGTCATTGATTCTTTGTTACTATCTCTCCTTTTCCAATCCGTAGGATTTCTTCAAAAAGTTCTTATATGAGCCATTGCCAGTAGAGTCCCATCTGGACCACTGTATGCACGACCACTTCAATGCTGAGATTGTCACCAAGACCATAGAGAACAAGCAGGACGCTGTGGACTACCTGACCTGGACCTTTCTGTACCGCCGCATGACCCAGAACCCCAATTACTACAATCTACAGGGTCAGTGGACTCGGGTGCACAGTGTCCTTTTGTGGTTCTCCTAGCCCTTGCCGGCCATCTCCTAGTGACTCCTTGCTTCTCTCACCTTCGCAGGCATCTCCCATCGTCACCTGTCTGACCACTTGTCTGAGCTCGTGGAGCAGACCCTGAGTGACTTGGAGCAGTCCAAGTGCATTAGCATTGAGGACGAGATGGATGTGGCACCCCTGAACCTGGGCATGATCGCTGCTTACTATTACATCAACTACACCACCATTGGTGAGGGGCCGGCAGGGAATGCTGTCTAGGGAGCCCAAGCTAAAGAAGTCTCTTGCAGGGGCCTGAAGCCCACTGGGATGAGCGAGCCCAGGCCTTCCAGTGCCCTGTGTGTGGGTCAGAGGGATGGATCGTAGGGTAGTGCAGGGGTAGGGTAGCCTAGGCAGTTAACTCTCCTCCCTCCTTCTTTTCTGACTCCTCCCCTTCCTCCTCCTCTTTGGCTGTCAGAGCTCTTCAGCATGTCCCTGAATGCCAAGACCAAGGTGCGAGGGCTTATTGAGATCATCTCCAATGCGGCGGAGTATGAGAACATTCCCATCCGGCACCATGAAGATAACCTCCTGCGGCAGGTGAGGACATCTTGGGCTCAGGACAACCTCTTTGGAGTTGAAAGTTGGCCTGTGTGCCCAGAGCACATAGTGTCCTTGTCACCACAGGAAGACCCCAGCACATCACCCACACATCTCTGTTTTGAAGGGTTGTGAACGTGGGGCAGGTGGTCCTTTGGGCCCCAGAGCTGTTTTCGGGCAGGGCCACATGTTCGTCACCAGCTGTTTTTCTTTCCCCTCCAGTTGGCTCAGAAGGTCCCCCACAAGCTGAATAACCCGAAGTTCAATGACCCGCACGTCAAGACCAACCTGCTTCTGCAGGCTCACCTGTCCCGCATGCAGCTGAGCGCTGAGCTGCAGTCGGATACGGAGGAAATCCTCAGCAAGGTAGGTGTGGGTGCCCGTATGGGGGTGGAGTGGAGGGGCCAGGGGTGGCCTATGAAGTAGCAGTTCCAAGCCTGCCTTCTCTTGCACTCCTACCCCTGTTCAGGCAATCCGGCTCATCCAGGCCTGTGTGGATGTCCTTTCCAGCAACGGGTGGCTTAGCCCTGCCCTGGCAGCGATGGAGCTGGCCCAGATGGTCACCCAAGCCATGTGGTCCAAGGACTCCTACCTGAAACAGTTGCCACACTTCACCTCAGAGCATATTAAACGGTGCACAGATAAGGTGAGCTGGGCCTGGACCTGGACGGTTGGGTGGCTGAGCCAAGTGTCCTGGGAGGTGGGGGCAGTTGAAGGGGCTGTTGGAGGTGAGTCACGGTAGGGGGTAGTTGGAGTTTCTCTGAGTGTCTCTGAGGGCGTTGCATACTGAGATACTAGAGAGCCTGATGGTTGCACAGTTGCAGGCTGTGTTCTTTCTGAAGCCATGTCTTTAGATGATCTGATAGCAGAGGAAGTAAAACTAGCAGCTGTTTGGAGCCAGGTTTCATTTGCTGTTAGTATGAGTTCTCCTTCCCTGACCTCCGAATTCCCCCTGCAGGGAGTGGAGAGCGTTTTTGACATCATGGAGATGGAAGATGAAGAACGAAATGCGCTGCTTCAGCTGTCTGACAGCCAGATTGCAGACGTGGCCCGCTTCTGCAACCGCTACCCGAACATCGAGCTTTCTTACGAGGTGGTGGATAAGGACGGCATCCGCAGGTGAGCCCGGGCCAGCCAGGTGCCCTGCCCCGGGGTCCCTGCTGGGCCCGGCATGACGGCGCACTCCGGCCCCCCTGCCACGGTGCTGACGCGCTGCCCTGCTCTTCTCCCCCACAGTGGCGGGCCGGTGGTGGTGCTGGTGCAGCTGGAGCGTGAGGAGGAAGTCACAGGCCCCGTGATCGCGCCTCTCTTTCCGCAGGTGGGTCCGGTAGCAGGACAGCAATAAAAACCAGATAGGAAGCTTCCTGAAATTTCCTCCTGAAAGACAGTCTGATATAACTAAGATTTTAAAACTGTCAAAGGTTATCTCAAATGAACTCCCATTTTTAAGTAGCAGTATGAGGTTTCTTCTGGAGGCCTCATCCGTTGGCTAGTGTTCAGAGTTCAAGGGTACATTGTCACTGGGGGAGGGAAATTTAGGGTAATGACAAGACACAAGGCCAAGAATTAATATTGGAGCCATGGGTGGTTTTGTTGTTGTTGTTTTTGCTTGAAAATTCCAGTGACTGGTCATTGTGACAATACAGTATTGTCAATCTCTAGGATTGTTAAGATGAATTTTCTTTAAATGGCTCCAGGTTAGTTGGGCTTTTCTAGTTGGTATTTCTCTTCCTTTCTCACTGCCATTTAACTCTTTGTCCGGTTACTTGGTTCTTTACCACCAGAAAGAAAATCTGATCCCTTATGTTAGAGAATAATTGAAGACTGAAAGCAGAAACCAGATGCACTGTAATGTTTCATTTTACAAACTAGTGGTTTAACAGGCTCTGGGGAAAGAGTGCTTTAAACTGGAATACTTGGACTTTCTGACAGGGGTGGTCTGCTTTGGATCCTGTCCACTGGCAGGCTCATGTCCAGGTCAGCATGTGTTGCTTATCTGGCATGGGTGCTTTTTATTTAAAAGGGTTTCTGAGGAACTCAGCTGCCAGGCCCCAAAGACTAGATCTCTAATAGTGGAATCTTGGCTTCATGGGCATGCACTGAATGTCAGGAGAAGGTATTTTGGAATAAATAAGGAAATGAGTCAGAACCAACAATGAGTTCATTACTTAAAAACGTTCATTTGAGATACCTTTTGATAGTTTCAAAATCTTAGTTATACCAAATTGTCTTTTAGGAGGAAGTTGTATTTTATTTTATTTCTTTTTTTTTTTTAAGATTTTATGTATTTATTTGACAGAGAGACACAGTGAGAGAGGGAACACAAGCAGGGGGAGTGGGAGAGGGAGAAGCAGGCTTCCCACGGAGCAAGGAGCCCGATGCGGGGCTTGATCCCAGGACCCTGGGATCATGACCTGAGCCTAAGGCAGACGCTTAATGACTAAGCCACCTGGGCACCCCTTTATTTTGTTTTCTAAAAGATGTATTTTTTAAAAAGATTTTATTTATTTTGAGAGAGCGTGAACATGAGCGATGGGGAAGCGCAAAGGGAGAGGGAGAAGCAAACTCCCCGCTGAGCAGGGTGTCCAGTGCGGGACTTGATCCCAGGACCCCAGGATCATGACCCGAGCTGAAGGCAGACACTTAACCGACTCAGCCACCCAGGTGCCCTTATTTATGTATTTTAGAGAGAACACGTATGCTGGCAGGGGAGGGGCAGAGGGAGAGAGAATCTCAGGTAGACTCCCTGCTGAGTGAGGAGCCCAACGGACATGAGTCTCGATCCCAGGACCCTGAGATCATGACCTGAGCTGCAATTAAGAGTTGGCCACTTAACTGAGCAGCCCAGGCACCTCCAGGAGGAAATTTTAGAAAGCTTTCTCTCTGGTTTTTGTTTCCTACTTTTATAACCATTCTCACGGTCTCATGGCCATCACTTTCTACATGCTGAAATTCTTGGCTTTTGGTCACTGCAGAAACGTGAAGAGGGCTGGTGGGTGGTGATCGGCGATGCCAAGTCCAATAGCCTCATCTCCATCAAGAGGCTGACCCTGCAGCAGAAGGCCAAGGTGAGTGAACACTGGCCCCAGGACTTGTTCTGAGATGGGGTCAGGGTGAGAATTCTTCCTCTTATGTCCATGCTCACCCTGACTTCTGCCTGCTTTCTCTAGGTGAAGCTTGACTTTGTGGCCCCAGCCACTGGTGCCCACAATTACACCCTGTATTTCATGAGTGATGCTTACATGGGATGTGACCAGGAATACAAATTCAGTGTGGACGTGAAGGAAGCAGAGACAGACAGTGACTCAGACTGAGTCCAGAGGCACTTACTCTTACAAACAGGAGAGAAGAATTGCACCTGAATCAGGAACATGTACAGTTACATGGGGACCAGGTCTGTTGGTGTGAGATCTGGCCAGTCAGTGCAGGTGCTGTCCTAGCCCCCTTCTACTACTAGGCCCTCTTACTGCCTTGCTGTCTAGACTTTGGATCCAGTGTCTGCAGGTGTCCTGTAAGCTGTCAAGCATAAACTATGTACAGCATTTTTAGGCATGTTCTGTGTAGTTCCTTTTGTCAAACAGTCTCATAAAATAACTTGGAAAAACCATTTGTCTTTGTAGTGTTTCCAAATTAGTTTCTTTTCTCTAACTAAGGCCCTTGGCCAAAAACATTTGGTTTTTTAGCCACTAAACTTGCTTATAATGAATACTTACGATGCATACTTCTAGAGAACAAGGCTGCTCTTTAGTTGGGCTGTCTCCTGCAGCCTTTCCAGTCAGTGTAGAGGAGGGAACAAGGTTAGATAGCTGTCAGATAGGAGCGCCTGGGTGGCTCAGTTGTTAAGCGTCTGCCTTCGGCTCAGGTCATGATCCCGGGTCCTGGGATCGAGCCCCACATCGGGCTCCCTGCTTGGCGGGGAGCCTGCTTCTCCCTCTCCCACTCCCCCTTGCTTGTGTTCCCTTTCTCGGGGTGTCTCTGTCAAATAAATAAATAAAATCTTTAAAAAACAAAAAAAGATAGCTGTCAGATTTATGCCCTTGTCTCCACCTCTCTTGTTACCCAGATATCAGCACTGTTAAACTAACACTGAGCTCGAGTCTCTCAGGATCTGCAGGGTTCCCTCCCATAAGGAGGCAGTACCGGAAAGGGGATTAAAATGCATGAGCTGGGTGTGGCCCAGTCTTGGTAAACCAGTTCTTTGCTCAGTGGCAGCAGTATCGTAGCCCGTGAGGTTTATCCAAGGAGCGATTATTGCTGATTGAAAACTCTTCCCAGTTCTGTGATCTAGATTTACAAAATTTCCTCTTCAAATTCTTGCCTTCTGTTATGTAGGAATAAATGTGCATAAAATTGGGAGATGATTTTCAAGCATTTCTCTAGGTCAGCAGTTTTCAAGTAATGGGATCTTAGGACCCCTTTTACACGACAAAAAATTAAGAACCCCAAAGATATTTTATCATCTTGGTTATATCTATTGATGTTTACTATCCTAAGGAGTAAAAGCAATGCATTTAAAAATTTTTTTAAAAGATTTTATTTAGGGACGCCTGGGTGGCTCAGTCGGTTAAGCGTCTACCTTCGGCTCAGGTCATGATCCTAGGGTCCTGGGATCGAGTCCCGCGTCGGGCTCCCTGCTCGGCGGGGAGCCTGCTTTTTCCTCTGCCTCTCTCTCTGTCTCTCATGAATAAATAAATAAAGTCTTTAAAAATAAATAAATAAATAATAAAAGATTTTATTTAGTTGAGAGAGCACAAGCAGGGGGAGCAGAAGAGGGAGAAGCAGGCTTCCCCACGGGCAGGGAGCCCAACTCGGGGCTTGATCCCAGGACCCTGGGACCATGACCTGAGCCAAAGGCAGATGCCCAACCGAGCTACCCAGGTGCCCCCAGAAAAGGGTTTTTAAAGCCTTTTCGGGTGATTAGCTATTTGATATTACACTGAGACTCCACAAGTGATAGTTTTTTTAAAGGCAATGCGGAATCTGAAACCCCATCAAATAAGCTTCAGTTAAAACTGCTGGTCTGGTGCCTGGGTGGTGCAGTCACTTAGGCATCTGACTTGGTTTCAGCTCAGGTCATGATCAGGGTCATGAGATAGAGCTCCACATTGGGCTCTGCTTGAGATTCTCTCCCTCTGTCCCTTCCGCTCATGCTCTCTAAAATCTTAAAAAACCCACTGGTCTTACACTTTTTACAACTTTATTTGAAAAAGAGAGCACAAGCAGGGGGAGTGGCAGGCAGAGGGAGAAGCAGGCTCACGGCTGAACAGGGAGCCCGATGTGGGGCTCGATCCCAGAACCCTGGGATCATGACCCGAGCAGAAGGCAGATGTTTAACCTACTGAGTCACCCAGGTACCCTCCCCCCCCCTTTAAAGATTTTTATTTGGTCTTACCCTTTTAATAAATTTCTTAACCGTGAATGAAAGATTTTATATCATGCATCAGTCATTTGGAAAATGTTGGTTCACTGATTTAGGCCTGTCTTCCAAATCTGTTGATACCACCAATCTCATCAGAAAAGTCTAAGCAAAGGGAAGATGTCAAGCTCATGGTGGCAATAAAAGTTTTCGAAAATTCTAATTTTTGCTTGAGAGCTTTATTTTTTCATTGGCAACACTACGAGTTTCCCTTGAAGTGAAAGACTCACTCCGTCCATCTCCCAGAAAACGTCTGCCAGATAAGCTGAGTCTAAGTAACGTAATTTGCTAGTGTTTTCAAGACGGGGCCACGACAGTTCAACTTGCATGACGGCTTCTCATCCAGTCTTGGTTGTGCGGGGGGCGGAAGGGCTTTCTCCTGCTTCCCACTGTCTGCATGTTAGCTCTTCTCAGAGGTCAGGATTTAACAGCTTGTAATTGGTTCTATCCAGGACATTTCTAAGCGAGGTGAGAGCAAGGCAGTGGAGACTGACCAGTAGTATGGGGTACCACTGCTTTGACTCCTGCCACAGCTGACCACGCAGGTCCCCTCAGAGGCCCTTGGGACCACACTCTGAGAGCCACTGCGCTAGGCACCGCCTCAGCTGTCTTTTCAAAATCTAAGGTGGTGATTTGTGTGGTATAAAAAATCAGGTGAAGGCTGTAGCTTTGGGGATGGTCCTCAAGTCAAAACCCATTTGGAAGTGACTTCCAGAAGACAATTTGAATGAGATCAAAGTGATAGCTTAAGGAGTGATTCTCTACCTTTTTTCATTATCATGCCCCTAGTGAGCCTTATTAGATGTCTTTTTGCTATCTGCCCATACTATGAAAATTTAATACTGGCGGTTCATTAGAGAGCCACAAATTATGGTCTCAAGATTTTTTTGCCCCCTACCCAAGAACTGATTTTCAGCCCCACTGAGAATGTATGGCCTATAGCCAGTAATAACTCCCTCTTAGGCTTCACACCCTTCCCCATTTATTTTTCAGCATTTCCAGTTGCCACCACAGCATGATGGCACAGAAGATACACAAGTTTCTAAGTTTCACAGTGTTTCACTGTGCAGAAGCATGTCTTACTTTAAGCCAGTCTACATTAAAAAATTTCCTTCAATACTGACTGAATGTCTTAAATGTAAGAATTTACCCAGAGATCAGGAAGGCAGGACCTACTTCTGAAAAGGACTCACCATGGAATTCTTTTAAGTTGTGAATGTCCTTATGAAATAGGACTTGGGACTCAGATGACCTATTTCTAGAAAGCTTCCTATTTCTGAAAAGCCTAAGATGTACCCCTTCTACACAGAGATATGGTGACTATAAATACTATATTCACCCCTCAAAATTGAACACTGTGCTCGCAAGCAAGCAAAATCTGTGGCATAACCACAACGCACTGATGTTCTGTAGCTCTTTACCAAGGGCCCCATGTCAGAGGAGGGGAAGAGTGAGTGGTTCTGTGGCTCTGCACTTCTACCCAAGTCTGAATGGAAGAGAGCCAAGTTAGACAAAGGTCAAGGATGCTCCTTCCAGGTTCCCTTGGGGCTGGGAAAGTCTTAGGACGTTTTCTGGGAAACCATGATTCTGTCCAAAGTCAAGGTGGCTCAGATGCCTTCTGGTCGCTGATACTTCCAGAAGGCCACCTCCCCGTCATCACTGCAGGAGGCCAGAAGCCCCTGCTCCTTAGGGTTCCAGGCCACACAGTTGACATCCTGGGAATGGGCCTGAGGCAAGTGGGCTGTCAGAGAGAAGGTGGGCTGCTGTGGATCTGAGCTGGGATCCTCCTCAAACACACGGATGGCATCATCCCCACAAGCTGTAGCCAGGGCCCCTGTCAGCTGACACCTGGGAGGAACATGTGCATCAGTGAGTATGCAGGCGGCTCCTCCCTCCCCAACCTGGCAAATTAGGCAAAAGAGATCAGTTCTACAGTCCTTGGGCAGCTCTTCCCAAACTGCAGGCCTCAGCTCAAAGTCTATCATTGACAAGCTTCCCTAACACACAGCCACAAACATCACCCCCTAATTCTTCAAGGGCTGCCATCTAGGTTAGGTTTCCCCAGGCAACCCAAAAACCTCCAAGATTCTGAACTGCACTTTTCTCACTTAGCATAAGCAGCTTCCCTTATTGCAAGTCATTCTCAACTATTTCTTTAAACAGTAATAGGCCGCTGAATTTTACCATACTTCCCCTAAGGCCACTTTTGTCATTCCCAAACGTTTGCTAATATAAGTAAAGCTTAGATGCACATCAACTATTTTCGTTGTTTAGGATTATTTCCTACGGACAGGTTCCTAGGACTGCCCTCTGATCACTCTCCTATATGAATGGTATGGCTTTTCCAGACTCCATAAGGGTAGAGTCAATATTACCAAACCATAAAAACTGCACCCATGAATCCAATTTCAATATTTCTGGATGTATGAGGCTGTGTGACCCCCCCCCTCCCTCCCCAACACAAGGCTGGTGCTGCCCTCACAGCCTGTGATCTTAAAGTAGGTACAGGCCTGGGTCTGTAAGTCTGTTTCCTGCTCCTGTGAACCTCAGGCCAGCTGGCCCTAGGCCAGCACGGTAGACAGTCTGCCTGATCGGAAGAAATGAGGGTGGCTTCCTCTCTATGTCCATGTACTCCCAAAGGTGGTAGAGAGAATCACGGGGTTTTGTCTTCTCTAAAATCTCTCCAAATGGGTGGGTGTGGGGATGGAGGTCTTACCAAGCAACGTCGTAAATGGTCCTGGAGTGGAAGCCTGACAAAGTGCAGATACATTTCCAGCTGGGGTCAGAGCCGCTGCATGCCACCCCTGCACAACAGACTTCTCTTGAGCCTCAGACATGTCTGTGTCCTGGGCACCTCAGGGGAGGAGCTCCTCAACTGCCCTCCCTCACCCCCACCTTCAATCATGAGGCCTCATTTTGTTCCTCTGTCCCCATCCATAGTGATCTGCCTTACATACTGTGGCTACACAGGGATTTTTACAACAGAATTGAGAAGGAAAGGTCCTGTTCTTTAAAAACTTTTTGCTGCAGACTATGTCTGACTAGTCAGCTTGCCTTTTAAGGCCACCAACCAACCCAACCAGCCACCCGACCCACCTTATTACTCCCCAAATCCTTTACATCCTATGCGCCATCTAAAGGAATCATGGTTCCTGGCATAAATCTAGGCTTTTGCACCTTCAGTGCCTTTGCTCATGCTGTTCTCTTTTCACCCAGAAGTCTCTTCTGTTAAATTCTTCTTGTGTTAAAACCCTATACACACTTTCAAGTTCGGATGAAATGGCTCTTCTTCCACACAGCCTTCCCTGATTCTCCAGCACTCGCTGGGGAGCCCTCTCATGGCACATCTCCCTTTCTACTCCAATCTGCTGTGATTCATCTATGTGTCTTAGACCCTTAGTAGACTGCAAACCTCATGAGAGGAGTCTCCTTTAGCTGATTGGCCCCTCACCTTGCTCGTTGTCCGGTGGATACTGTCGCCAGATACGCACGGTTCGGTCATCACTGCAAGATGCCAAGCGCTGGCCACTGGGGTCAAAGGCTAAGCTCCACACAGTGGATTCATGGCCTTCGAGGGTGGCACAGCACACCCAGTCATCCTCCTCCTCCCGGTAGAGCTTCACTGTGTCATCATAGCTTGCAGAGGCTAACAGCTGGGGGGGAGGGGGGCGAAACACAGCCCTTGTCTGTGTGGCTCAGGATGTGCCAATAGTTCCAATACCTCTCCCAGCTAGGACAGTCCCAGCGATCTGTCTCTATAAAGGGATTAATAATGTCTTTTGGTGGGCGCCTGGGTGGCTCAGTTGGTTAAGCGACTGCCTTCGGCTCAGGTCATGATCCTGGAGTCCCAGGATCGAGTCCCGCATCAGGCTCCCTGCTCAGCAGGGGGTCTGCTTCTCCCTCTGACCCTCCCCCGTCTCATGCTCTATCTCATTCTCTCTCAAATAAATAAAATCTTAAAAAAAAAAATAATGTCTTTTGGTCACAGATAGAGATCCCCATAAAAGTCAGGCTGAGGCTGAAGAGCAGAGGAAGACTGGGTACAACCCTCCACACCAAAATTCCTTCCCACCAAGAAATTTCACCTCACTCTTACCTCCTGGCTTGGGTGCCAAACCACATGCTTGACATCCTGTGTATGAGAGTTGAGGACACTGACACATTCATACTCATCTTCTTCATCAACTGTGGGAAGGAAAAAGAAAGGAGCCCACGAGCTATGTCAGGGACACAGAGGGGGATGTCTGTTCTCCGGCTCCCCACTGCATCTGGAAGGATCCAGACTCACCTTCCCAGACCCACACACTCTTATCTCGGCTGCAGGTGGCAAGGAGGTTGCCAGAAGGGGCCCAGGCCACTGACTTGACCTCATTTTCATGGCCCTCCAGAGTAGTTACACACTGTGAAAAGGGAAGAGGAACAAGAATTAAGCAACTAAGATCCCTGGTGTTCTTTTCATAGGTACAGCTGACCTAGCCCAGGTTGGCTCAAGTTCTTGAACCAGCCCTGGGGAGCAAAAAGGCAACAATCCTGCTCCCATCCAGCCTGGTTACCTCAAAGTCATCCTGGTTCTTTTTCCAAATGCAAGTGGTAGCATCGAAACTGGCAGAGGCCAGGTAATTGCCACAGGGAGACCAGGCCACCTTCCGCACAGTGCGCTGGTGGCCTTCAGAAAGGACAGATTTGCAGATCCAGCTGTCACCTAAAAGCAAAGGACAGACCAAGCTCTGGAGCTGGGTGCACAAGGTGCAGAAGCACTATCAATGCCGTTGGATAATGGGGATTAGTACCGGAGCCAAGCTGGAGCCAAGCTGGGCTTAATCGGTGTATTTATCAACATGCTTTCGGAAAGCTCTACTTCCTCTAAAGACATCCTTCTAAAACAAATCTGAGGAGTCACCTTCCTGATTTAAAACTGTCAATGGCTCCCAAATGCCCTCAGGATAAAATTTAAACTTCACATTGGGTCGCAAATTACTCTGCAGGCTACATTCCTACCACCCTTCTCTCCTTTTCCGGTCTCCTCCAGCCTATTGACGTTTTTGCTTCCAATACTTGCCGAATCCTTCGCCCAAAAAGTCGTTCCCAGAGTGGATAACGTCTAACTTGAAGGTGGCTTCTCCCTCCTTCCCCCTGGCCTGTAACCTCATTCCCGGGCGGCTTGCCCCAAAGGCTGCGCACTCCCTTGAGCCCGGCACCCACGCTACGCGCACGCTGAACCCTTGGCAGCAGGGGTCGTGCAGCGCGGCTGGGCCTGACCTTCCGTGCCCCAGATGCGGACTCTACGGTCACCACCGCACGACGCCAGCAGGGTTCCCGCGGGGTTCCAGGCCAAGAACCAGCAACGGGAGTCAGGGTGTGCCGGGACGCGACCCAGCAGCACCAGCGAGTCCTTCATGGCGGCCCAGAGCAGGGTGTGGAGGAGGTGGACAGAGGCGGCAGCGCCGACCGCGAGTCCACTGTGCAAACCCCGACGAAGCCCACTCTGGCCTCCGAAGGCCGTCGGATCCCGCCGCTTCCGCCCGAGGGCCCGGGTCGCCCTGGGAACTGAAGTGCCCGCGGCTGAGGCCGTGCTGCCCTCTGGGAGTTGTAGTCAGTTTACCCTCTCTGGCAGCAAGCACTGTGGGGCGGCCTCGGACTACCAGTCCCGTGAGGCCCTGCGCAGGGAGCCGGCGGCGCGCCCAGGCTGTGACGCGCGAGGGGGACGGGGCGGGGTGCCGGAGGAGGCGGAGGCAGAGGTGGAGGAAGCCGGAAGTGGATAGGGCCCGGGTCGGTCCGGGCGTTGCGGGTTTAGGGCCTGGGATCGCTCTGCCCCAGGCAGCTGCGGAGCCCGTGACGGAACGGAGCGGCGCCATACCGGCCCTGAGGCCTGCTGACCGGTGAGGAACAGGGGTCGGTGTGGGGGAGGGTCCTTTCTAGTTACAGATCGCACCCCAGAACACTGTTCCCAGTCCCGAATTCCCGATCCCCGCGGCCCAGTCTGGTCCTGGACCCCTCCGCACTCTCTCGCAGAGACTCTGGAGCCGGGTGTCTCTCGCATCGGTAGCCGATACTGGCGCTCCCACTCCGGTCTGCCCAGATCCTGGCCGGCTCGCAGCCCTCTCTGGGTCCCTGTTCCGCACCTCCGCAGAGCCATTCCAGGGACCCCCGTCCCCGCCCCCTCCCCCCCCCCGACTCCCTGCAGCCCTCCTGTCTGTGCTTGGCCCCAGGTCCCACCCCCTATTCTCCGGTGTGGGCCCTGACAGCGCTGTGTCGGCCTTCCCTTCTGTGAACCCAGCGCCTTGCTCTCCTCCCCGGGACAGGCAGGCTCAGCGCGCCCTGCGGAGGTCCGCGGCGACCAGCAGCGACCTCGGAGCGACGGCGGGCGGCCCCGGGCATGTACGCCCCCGGAGGCGCAGGGCTGCCCGGCGGGCGCCGGCGGAGGAGCCCGGGAGGCAGCGCTCTGCCCAAGCAGCCAGAGCGTAGCCTGGCCTCGGCTCTGCCGGGTGCCCTGTCCATCACGGCGCTGTGCACTGCCCTCGCGGAGCCTGCCTGGCTGCACATCCACGGTGGCACCTGTTCCCGCCAGGAGTTGGGGGTCTCCGACGTGCTGGGCTACGTGCACCCGGACCTGCTGAAAGGTGAGGGCGCTGCGCGCCGGCCCTCCTCTTTCTGAGCGATAGAGTCTTCTTGGCTGAGAGCGGAATGTGGTGCGGGCTGGAGCAGAGATAGCCAGGGGCAGGCCCTTGGCTTGAAGGAAACAACCCCATTCCTGCCTGGTGTTCATGCCCACCAGGTGGCTCTGTTTGGGGTCTGGCCTCTCATTAATTCTGATGTTATTCAGCCAAGGCACCTACTTCTCACGCCATGCTAATCTGGACTGCTGCTATTTTCGGATTCTGCCGGAGGAAGGGCGCTGTATATGGAGAACAGATAAGGGTGCTGCTAGGCATCACAATTAGCTGCCCCCTTCCAAGGAACCCATGGGATATAGGAAGGTTTCTTTAGGGCAGCCTGTTGAAGGGAGGAATAGGAAATTTTCATGTGGCTAGATTTTATATTTTGGAGTTCTGCTATAATTGGGTTTTTGCTAGAGAAAAAGGGAGTCTATGGCATTTTCGATAACCAGAAGCCAGTTTCATTGCCATTCAGTAAAACAATTGGAATTGGACTCTTGGAACCTTTACAAGTGGTCTTGACTGTGGTAAGGTTGCTTTGTTCGTCATCCTGCTTCCTAGCCAGGCAGGCAGAGCAAAGGAGAAAGGGACTGTTCTCTTTACTGGGCAGAGGGGGCCAGTATGGAGGTGGGAGTGGGAGTGCGGGGCTGTTCCAGGGAGCCCCATAGGTCATCCTGCCCAGCCCTGTCTCCAGTAATGAGAGGAAAGGCTGTGTGGTGTGAGGGCAGGACTGCACGTGCCTGGCTTCTACCCCCAGAATGGTCAGAGGACCCCAAGGAGCCTTTAGTAACAGCACAGTTTGTCACCCCCAAGGTCTTTTGAGACATTTATGAAGGTCTTTATATTTTCTCCCTGGACCACCTCTGGGCTGTGATGCATTTCAGATGTTTACTGCCGAATGTATCAGAAGCGTTAGGTATCTTCACATTGCCTCTTTAAGGATTCAGGCACTGGGATTTGGGGAAAAGGTCAAAGTCCCTTCTGTGCTTTGGATTATATACCACTTCTGCATGCCTGGTCTGAAAAACCCTAAGCTTGTAGCCTAATGTTGTCTTTCTCTAAGAGTTCTCTTGTTTTGCATCTCTCTTTGAGTTTTTAAGGCTCTAGGATAGTTTTGTAGAGAACAGGATGGGAGTGTCTAGTTTATTTCCAGATTTCACCATGATGATGGCCTTTGCTGGTTTGGCTCATTAAGATCCAAGTTATACACGCGATGATGGAGGCCTTGTGACATGCAGCTTTTGTCTGCCTGTGGCTGGTGGCAGAAAGGCCATCAAGCTTGTGTGGAGTCTGGATGGTTTTCCCTCAGCACGTTGCCTTGTTTGGAGCATAGCTGCTGCCTTTCCACCACCCCATCCGGGTCTTTGCCCTGGATCCCCTGCTGTTACAGTGTTTCAAGAATGTGGTATCACCTACAAACTGGGAGAGAGTTTATGGTGCTTCTCCCTTTCAAATCATTCCTGGGGAGGCTCACAAAATTCGTGTGTTGGAGGGACAGGCACTCTGATCCCATGTTCTTATTTCGGAGGTCCAGGAAGCTGTGGCTCAGAGAAGCAAAGTGATCTCTCCGGGGCCACAGAGCTGGGGGCATAGCTGAGGCTACTCACATCTGTTGACTCCAATGTAAAATGATGCTGTCTCATATGCTTTTAACCTTTGCTTTACTTCAGTGTCATAGAGAATGATTTCATGAGTATTCCACTTTGGAGTGCATCCTTGTCAAAGGCATTTGAAAAATAAAAATAAATTCTTCATGCAGGTTCTCCTTTGTTTATGTCTATATTTGCCCTTTTTAAGAACTTTTTTAAGCCAGATTTTGTTTTTTATAAAGCATGTTGCCTTAATCTTTACATTACATTTACTTATGTGTTTAGGGATCTTAACCCATGGATAGGTTTTTTTGTGTGTGTTTTTTTTTAAAGATTTTATTTATTTGAAGGGGGGAGGGGTAGAGGGAGAGGGACAAGCAGACTTCGCACTGACACGGTGCTCGGGCCCCACGGCCTGAGGTCATGACCTGATCCAAAGCCAAGAGTCAGACGCTCAACTGACTAAGCCACCCAGGCGCCCCAGTTCATGGGTAGTGTCAACCTGCTTTTCTGTGGCCATCTTCTTGGCTATGGCAAGCTGGGAACACACTGGTGTCCATTAATAAGAGAGGTGACAGACTATCACAAAACTATCACAAACTGTCACAGAAGAAGGCAAGGAATTAGGAGGTCTCCGATCGCTTCTCTTCTTCCTTTACTCTGTACCTGTTGGGTTTTTGCTACCCAGTGGGCCTTTAGACACAGGCTGTTCTGTGTGACTCTGTTGATCCTTAGGGCCTCACCCACGTCCTAACATGGAAGCCTGGGATATTCTCTATCTCGGGAGGGAGCAGAGCTTCGGGGGACAGATCTGATGGCAATAGATGCTACCAGAGGGAAAACAGACCTTATGAAGTCTCTGCAGGTGAAGGGGGTGGGCAGGGCTGGCAGGCCTTGGAGCAGTGCCTTCCATTGTGGGCCAGGCATTGAGTGCCAGGCATTGAGTGCCAGGCATTGTGCTAATAAGCACACTCCATGTCTGGCTTTAGTTTCTCCTGAATATCTTTACTTGGTAGGTGCTGTCCCCACCTCTGCTTCACAAAGGTCACAGGCTCAGGGAGGTCAGGTACCACGGGCTTGGAGGCACAGCTGGTGTGCGGGGTGGGGACCCCACTCTTACCATCGCACCTTAGCGCACTCTAGGTTTCTTTTTCCTTCTGTCAGAGCTGTCCAAGGCTTAGTATTTCCCCATCCTAGTGGAGTTTTTCTCACAAGCCCAGCCAAAGCTGTGCTTCTTAGCCCTCATTGCCTCAATATTCTGGCTCAAGTTGGTGAGCCTCAGGCAAAGCCGCTCACCCTCCTGCTGTCATATGCTGAGCCCCAGGAGGCTTTAGCAAATTCTGGCTCACAAGATTTGGTCCTGAATTCTTCTGCTCTCCAGGGGGTGCCTGCTTCTCACACAGCTCCTCACCCCAGGCCCAGGTCCAGAGATATGCTCGGACTGCTAGTGGCCCCAAGCAAGGGGGGGGGGGCAGATAATCGTTCCTTCTGAGCCCCAGTCCCTCTCTGTCAAGTGTGGCCAGCAAAGGGAAGCATCTTTGGAGAATGAGGAAGTTTGGGTTTTGAAGTCAATGAATCACAGTTGACAACAAGCCACTGGAAATGCAAGGCCCTTTCAGAAAGAGCCAGTGTGCCTGCTGGGTGGTGACTACTGCCGCTGACGCTTCAAACGCCTGCCCTGCCCGGCTGGGCCTGTCCCCAGAGGCAGCTCTCCTAGGGGCTGGTATCTGGGCTGATACCCAGCCAGGCACTAGAGGGCCCTGTTGGAGTCCTGTGTCAGAAACCTGTCTGGAAGGCAAAAAGTCACAGTGGGCTAGGCAGGTGGGATGGATGAGCGCTGAAAAGGATTTGGGCCATGGGGAAGGGTCTCTAACTCACAGGGACTCCAGTGAGGAGCAAAGGGAGGGAAGATGAGACAGAAGAGGGGAACTGCCCAGAAGCCACTTTACTCTTCCTGCCTGCAGCCTGTTTGGGTCAGCGGGGGGTGAGAGCAGTGGGCCAGTAGACAGGAAGAGCCAGCCAGGGCCTTCAAAACAAATCCAGCCCAGTGACTCACCAGTGACCTTGGGCAAAGTCAGTTCCTTGGGATCCTATTACACAGCAGCTGCCGTCTTCCCTGGTGACTGGAGGGGACAGTCAGCAATAATTACCAAAATAAACAGCACAACTGGAGAATAGGATGTGTGCTCTGTCTTACCAGAGTGTAGTACACTGCACTACTTGTCTGCACTTAAAATTAGGACCGTGCCCTGTGTGCCATTTCTTTCCACAAATAAAATAATACATACATAACAGTTGGGGATTTTGTTTCCCTTTAGCAGCCCTCGAGGTGGGGGATATTCGTTGTTCTCCCTGTGATACTGATGTCTGGCAGGGGGAAGAGAGAAATAGACATTGAGATCCTGACCCTAGGAGAGTCAGAGCTGGGTTCTGAGCGTGTCTGGGATAACTCTGCCTGGCTTCTCTGTGTGCTCTGAGACCCTCTGATGAGAGGCTGCCTGGGATGTGAGGCAGACCCCTGGGGTATCTACAAGCATCACTCCAAGGGAAGTTTATATTTGGCTTCCTCACCAAGCCTGAGGGTTCACTCACAGCTTTGGAGTGGAGAAAGGCAGTCATGTTGAAACAAAACCCATTTGAATTTTGGGTCAAAAGCTCCATCTCTGTACCACATCATCACTCTGGTGGGGCACACTCTTAGTCTGGCTTTAATGGGCTCTTTCCCTGGCCCACACTGGCTGATGTGTGCAGACGAAGTACCGGCGGCAGGAGGACAGGCACACCAGGGATGATGCAGCTGTGGTCCAGCTGTACCAGCCCCGTGCCAAGGGAGTGGGCTAGTGGCAGGCAGTATGGGCTCATTCCTGGCGTGGTGTGAGTTGACTATCAGCACACCCCCCTGTGTACGGGGAGCAGGTGTTAACAGCTTTCATTTGCTGGATGAGAGAGCAGGGCAGTTAAGTGACTTGCTCAAGGTAACATAGTTTGTGGTCCGTCTAGGATTTGTTGCCAAGTCCGGTGCCTTTCTGGTGTCCCCACTGCTTCTAAGAGCCAGATTCTGATGGCTGCAGAAGCCTAGACCATGCCACACAGGTTTTGCCCAGTAATTCCCAGTGTAAGTACTTTTCATGGCTTAATGATCCAAACCTTTCTTGCCTAGAAGAGGTTTCATGCTTCCAGCCCCTTAGTGAGCTCAGCAGCTGCTGGCTCTGAGGATGACTCTGACAGCATTCATATTAACTTTTGACCCTTCATTCAAATACAGCTCTTTAGGATTTGATTGATTATATCCATCAGGGAAAAATGAAACAGCGAACTCTGGTGCTTGGTGATTCCGAGCATCATGATGCAAGGGAGCCTGATGCGGGTTTGGCGTCTTAACTCTGCTTTGTGACCTGGCGGAGGTCACTTAACCTCCTGGACCCTCTGAGTCCTCATCTGAGCTGTGTGATGAATCCCCCAGAGTGGAGTGAGACTTAACTAAAATAACATTTTTTTTTTTTTAAGTAGGCTCCACGCGCAGTGTGGGGCTTGAACTCACGACCCTGAAATCAAGAATCACACACTGTACTGACTAAGCCAGCCAGGCGCCCCAACTGAAATAACATTTGACCTATCTGTGTGCACAGGCTATTCCTGGAGGGGTACACCAGAAAGGACCAACAATATTTGTCTCCTGGGAGGGGCAGTTGGACATTTGGAAAGGGAGGAATGTCCTCCCTGAAGCTTTTTATCATGTGCAAGTTTTCCTTATTGAAATAAGTGTATTATGAAACATAAGACACAGGAGTATATATAATTAATGTACATTTTTAAGGATGGTAATGAACATCCTGTACTCCCTCTGCAGCTGAAGAAAGTGTCTGAAGCCCTACTGTATTACTTTTGTCCATTAAAACTAATTGTTGGGGTGCCTGGGAGGTGCAGTGGGTTTACCTCCTATTCTTGGTTTTGGTTCAGGTTGTGATCTCAGGGTTCTGAGATTGGCCCCACATCGGGCTCCACGCTCAGTACAGAGTCTGCTTGGGACTCTCTCCCTCTGCCCCTCCCCCCGATGCACGCGCACTCTCTCTCTCATAAATAAATAAATCTTTGGGGGGAAAAAGGTAATTGTTAAAATTTAGTTGATTTTTAAGAACCACAATTAAAGCACCAGAGTAGCTGGCCACATTAAGTAACACTGCTGGAATCAGAACACAACCTGCTGCAACGCAGAGTGATGTAAGCCCTTACACCGCTCCCAAGTTATTCTTGGATGCGCTACAACACTCGTCCTGCCCCGTCCCTGCTACATGCCATGTGGAGCCCAAGATGAACTATCTCAGAGACCTTTAACAATATACAGATAAAGGCACAAAACCATGTCTGCCTCCAGGGGCTTTTCTTTCAGTGAGGCACGTGGGTTTCTAGACTCCTTCAGGCCAGCTGTCTTAGGCTCTGCAGGGCTGAGTTAAGTGAAGGCTGGCCCTGGTTGCTGGCAGAGCTAACGCGCAGGCGAGCCTCTTGGCCACGGACGATTTCCCAGGCTGGATGACTGGGCCCAAAACAGATGGTTAGCTGACAAGAGAGTGACAGATAGTTCTGGGGCAGCTTCATGGATGACCTGCAGCCAGATCAAGGCATATGAGTCCTGTGTGGGCTCAGCCAACATCTGCCTGGTGAATTATGAGCCTGAGGCAGGGAATGCATGCCGTCACAAAGCCCCAGAGTCTCTTGATACCTGGTCTGGTTCTTCAGTATGGGAGGCCAGACTCTGTCCAAGACCCAGTGATGTCAGTGTCCATTGGTTTGAGTCTGCTTTGTGGGGTTCAGGTCCTGTCTCTAGGTCCTTGGACTTTTCTTCAACAGTCTACTTTCTTCTAGGTCCAGGATCAGTGTTTCTTGGAACGTAGGGCTTGGCCCACCTGCATGGGAATTACCATGGACTGCTTGCTAAAATCTAGATTCCTAGGCCCTGCTTCAGGCCAAGAGCTCAGAATCTGCAGGGCCTGGAAACATGCTCTCAGCCAGCACCCCTGTGATTTTCATGCCCACTAGAGTGATGACCATGATCCCAGAGCCTCTCAACCTGAGATCAGGACTCAGGAAAGGAGCCTATAGTCTAAGTATTGCCAGCCCTTTCCAAATTTTCCTAAATCAGTTGACAACCCATGGCCTAAATGAAAGAAGAACTTGCCCACGGCTGGACTAGAGAAGAGTGGAAGTTAAGTCCCATTTCTCATTATCAAAGCTTAAAATGGTTTCTTTTTGGATCAGCCTTTATCCTGTGTGTTTCTGGGAGCGCTGGTAGTTTACATAGATATAAAACGGGACCGATAGTATTGTCTAGGTGAATTTTCTTTTAAAAAAGAAGAAGGTGGGGATACCTGGGTGGCTCAGTTGTTGGGCATCTGCCTTCAGCTTGGGTCATGATCCTGGGGTCCTGGGATCGAGCCCCGCATCAGGCTCCCTGCTCAGCGGGAGGCCTGCTTCTCCCTCTCCCGCTCCCCCGGCTTGTGTTCCCTCTCTCGCTGTGTCTCTCTCTGTCAAATCAATAAAATCTTTAAAAAAAAGAAGAAGGCGTTAAAAGTCTTAGAAGTTCGCTCTATGTGTCTGGAGGACGGTTATCATCCTGGGACCTCCCTTCTTCTTGACTCTGGGGATACTGAATGTTGGGTCACCTGTTTGAACATCTTCCTTTTTCTTGGTTCACTCCCTCATTGTGGTAGAGCATGCACCCCTCAGTGGCTTCACCCTCACTTTAGAAGGTATTGGGGGCTGTCAGTTTCTGGTCTGTCAGGCTTTTGTGGTGTAATCTAGTCACTTAGCTTTTCCCACTTTTGGCTTATACTTGGACTTATCTAGTCCATTGAGTCCGTTCTAAGTAGGTCCAACTCCTTTTAATTTCTAATTTCCAGAATTTTATTTTGACCCTTTTTTCTTTGTGTGGGTTTATGCCTTAATTTCTTTTTCCTTTTGTTTTAGTAGGGTGCAGGGAAGGAGAGCAGAAATAAATGTGAAAGTCTAGTCTACCATCTTTCAGAATTTATTCAGCACTTTTAATTATGTGTTCCTCTAAACTGCTTCAACTTCTTTCTGAACAAGGGACTGAATGAGTGACTGGATAGATAATCAGCATTAATCAGCCTCTGTGGCTATCTCAGATCAGAAGTCCATGGGCTTTTTCTGCCAGCCTAAAGCACGCTTTAGCAGAGTGGGCTAATATGCCAGGCTAATGGTCAGGGTCTTTACATATGGTTAGCAGAGGGTGGAGAGTATAAGGAAGTGGAGCCCTGCACTTAGGGTGATTTTGTTGGAAAGGGAAGAAGGACTCAAAGCACATGGGAACCTGTCTGCGGTTTGTCTCCTCTGCAGGCCAGCTGGGAGCAGGAGCTGAAACTGCGCCCCCCAGTACTCTCCTGGTTCCCCAGGACTGTGGTGGAGGGGGACCAGCTCTTCCCGGCGGGCCCGGCGGGAGGACTTCCTGCACCAGGGTGTCACTTGGGGCCCTGAAGATTTGGTTCTCCCCCTACAGATTTCTGCATGAATCCCCAGACAGTACTGCTCCTGCGGGTCATTGCTGCCTTCTGCTTCCTGGGCATCCTGTGTAGTCTCTCTGCGTTCCTCCTAGATGTCTTTGGGCCTAAGCATCCAGCTCTGAAGATCACCCGTCGCTATGCCTTTGCCCACATCCTTACCGGTAAGTGTGGGCCTGCTCGCCTTGGGGAAGGAACTGCCACAGGGCGGAGGCATCCTGTCTGTAGTTGCAGGTGGGGATGAAGGGGCTTCTGTGAGCGGACACCATTCCAGATGCTCATTTCAGCTCTAGCCTTTCACAAAGCAATGGACTGTGATAGCAGCTTGCTTCTTTCATTTGCACGTATGCCTGCCAGGACCACAAACCCACTCAACCCAGCTGTAGAGGGGGAATATTGTTAGTATTCCACAAGAAATCTCAGTGCTCTCTAGGAACTGCAGCTGAAGCTCAGCTGGGCTTATGGGGCCCAGAACGAGCAGGGAAGGAACCACGGTGTCTCACTGTGCCTCCCCCTGGAATACATGGTCTCATTGGATTCTCTCCTTCCTGCTTGTCTGCACACCACCTTTCTCTGCTTAGATGCAGCTTCTCCTCTCACTCATGACTGGGCTGGTGTGTTGATTTGACTTGTGGTGGTGCCAACTCCAGCCCCCAAACTGCATGACCTGGTCTGTCCCTTTCAAGCACCCAGGGACTTCTAGCAGCTTGGCATCCCAATTCCAAATTCTTGAGACAGACAGACTCTGGCCCAAAAGGAGTCAGGCATCTGGCCCTAGCCCCTGCGCCTGCCCGAGAATCCCATGGAGAAGAGAGCTCCCCATCACAATGTCTGGGACCAGGCAGGTTCTCTGAGAATGGGGTTTGGGGAGAGAGGCTCAGTTGGTTCTTTAAGCATCCTGACTGCAAGGTGCCTACTAACTCCCCTTCTCTGCTCTCTCTCTGTCCCCCAGTCCTGCAGTGTGCCACCGTCATCGGCTTTTCCTACTGGGCTTCTGAACTCATCCTGGCCCAGCAGCAGCAACATAAGAAGTACCATGGTTCCCAGGTCTATGTCACCTTCGCTGTTAGTTTCTACCTGGTGGCAGGAGCTGGTGGAGCCTCAATCCTGGCCACAGCAGCCAACCTCCTGCGCCACTACCCCACGGAGGAGGAGGAGCAGGCCCTGGAGCTGCTCTCCGAGATGGAGGAGAACGAGCCCTACCCAGCGGAGTATGAGGTCATCAACCAATTCCAGCCGCCCCCGGCCTACACACCCTAATGGCAGCCCAGGGCTTTCTTCTGCAGCAGCCCCTCCCCACTCTGCAGCGCCTCTCACACCCAGAGGAGCTCCTCTCCCCAGCAGGCCTCACTGGTAGGATCCTGACCATTTCACCAAACCTTCCCAGGAGAGACTCTGCCTTTAGGGTTGTTCATGTATCCCTGCTCTCGAAACCTGGGATTCACTGATTTTATATAATGCACTGTTTCCCCCTCTTGTCACCTTCCTGTCCCTTTGCGGTCACTAGTCATTACCAACCAGGGATGGCCATACAAATTTTCTCCCTTCATGGACCATAGCTTTGAGACTGGGACTTTCCCTGGGGAGCTGCTGACGATGGGCATTCCCAGGTAGAAGTGTCAGCAGGTCCAAAGGGAAAGGGGACTGGACCCTGTAGGCTCACTTCATAACAGTCAGTGTTGTCCCACTGCTCTAGCCCTGGACTGATCCCCACCCCCCCATTCCTACTTGGAGTGCCGCAGCTCCGGGCCGCCCGCTCCATGGAATTCTCTGCACTTTAGTCTTTGGACTTCCCATCATGTGTGTTCTGGTTTTACGGGAAGAAGGAATTGCTGTCGGGAAGCAGAGCGGTGCTCTCCCCGCCCTGCCCTTGCTTGGGTGGCTGGAGCCCAGGCAGGGAGAGTAGCAGCTGGTATGGGCCTGAGGCGCCCTGGTGCCCATAAAGGATCAGATGGAGGCGGGGAGCAAGTCTCCCTAGCCCCTTCACCTCTTAAAATGTGAGTGGTTTTAAAAGGAAAAAGCAAAACCAACCAACAGCAACAATACTCTTTTTAAACTAGTGACAAGACTGTTGTCATTTTTTCAGACATGTAGCCCATTCCTTTTGGCTCAGCAGTGTTTTGGGCCACAGCTCCCCCCACCCCAGGCAGCTCCTCCCCAAATCTCTCCCAGCAGAATGCAGCCTCTTCCCTTGCTCCCTCCCCAACAGGGACCCGGCTCCCTGGGCCCTTCCTGTGGAACCCAGAGCCCTGTCGGTTGGCCCCGAGGGGCCGAGGACGGTGGCCTGGCTGGCTGGCCAGCGTGGTGCTCCTCAGGACGGTGGCACTGAGATGTAACCTGGCCTCCGTGCAGGAACAGGAACCACAGCAGGGCAGGAAACCCGCCACTCTCCACACAGGAACTGCAACCAGTGGGGTCCCATTGTGTGAGATGTCAGAACCACCCTGTCAGACCAGCAGACCTGGCTGTGTCCCTCAGGCTCAGTGTGTCCCCTAGACTGTGACTTGGGGCAACATCTTGCTGCATGCCCCTCTTCTCTCCTCCAGTGTACTCTGGTCTTGCAGTGCGCTACTGGCTCTTCCTCGCCCAGCCATCACTCTGACCACCCCATTTGCCACACATGGCTCTGGGTCTGGCTGAATACTCAGCCCTGAGATCTGGGGCACAAAGTGGGAGAAACTTGAGAGACCTTCAGTGTGGATCCAGATGGCCAAGCTTCTTTGGAATCAGCGTCCAATGCTGAGCTGAAAAGCAGATTGGATCCCAGTTTCCTTTCACAGGCCAAAATAGGCAGAGCAAGATTGGAGAATGGGTACCACTGTTGAATTGTGGCTAGAAGGGGACTGTGTTGTCCCTCGTCCTTCTTCAGCTAGTCTGCCTGGGGATGTCTGGACAGATGCCTGTGTGGGAGGTGAAGACCATGTCTGTGCATGAGTGAGCGGCTGCCTGGAGTTCACTGTGATGCCAAAGTGTGTCCCAGGGTGACTCTCACACTCTTCCAGACTCTTCTCTTAGGCAAGAAAGACTGCAGTATGATACCTGAGCACAAAGCCAAGGAGCTAAATTAAGTCTTATGTCTGAGTTTGCCTTTGGCAGATCTCCAGGCTGTGGCCAGCTCTCTCTGACCGTGGGTATCTAAGCAGACAGACCAAGAGAGCGGGCACCAAACACGCATGCCAAAGTGACCAGTCATCTCATGAGGACCCAGACGTTCCACGTGATTCAGAACCCACTTTTTATTAGCTCCCCATACCTCTGGCCTTTCTCTTTTTCCCTGCCATCCTGACACTGATAGTTTGTCATATAAACTCCCCTGGTTGTTTTTTTTTTTCTAGAAAAAAAAAAAGCAAAACAAAACAAAAAAACAAATTACAAATAAGAATGTAAATGCCAATGGCTCCCTGTCATTTTTCTGTCACAATCTCCCTGATTTGGTTTGTTCCCTTCCTCTTAGAGAAGCAGGAGAAATTGATAAAGTGTGTAATTTAAAAAAAAAGGGGAGGGACTTGCATGTGGTTACTCCATGCAAGGCATTTTCATCTCTAAGACCCTCCTAATCCCGACAACTTCTATACTACTTCCAGGAGCAGTAGATGCCTCCAGCCCAAGTCCCTGACTTCAAACCCTGAGCTCCTCTCTGGAGCTCCTAGTTAGCTGCGGAAGAGAAAGCTGCTCCTGAACTCCAGCCATTGTGTGGGAAGAAACAGACTTCTTCAGAGCTAGGACTTGCAGAAGGAGCTGCATTTTCTTTTGAAACCACAGGGAATGATTACTTACAGGGAGAGGCATGTGAGTGGAGACAGTTCCAGGAATGTAACTTGTGGAAGAGCTCTTTAGTGTCCGTGCCTCTCATGGTTACCCACTTTCCCTTCCTTTAGCCGACACACTGGGCCCTGAGTGGATATCACGGTAGAAGAGTTTCAGGCTCCCTTTGAGGAGCAGCCCATTCAGGGGCTCTTTTTTTATTCTTTTGGAAGAGTATACATCTTTCTTGAGAGCTAGGAATGTGTTCTCTCTCATTTCATTTCAGTCATTTACAAATGGCGCCTTGTGTTGTATACAAGGCACCGCTAGGCCCCATGAGAAGAAACATGATGACCAGCGGCCCTGTCTCCAAGGATTTTATATTCTTAGTTCAGGAGATGGACTTGTTCACAAAAAGGCAGTGAAGTAAGTGGTCTAATGGACAGTTGGGGAAAGTGCTGTACCAAGAGGGGAGGCTGGTTGTGACCTGAGCGATTACGAAAGGCTTTGTGGAGGAGGAAGCTTAAGCCAGGCTTGCAGTGAGGGTTTGGAGGTAGGGTGTGGGGAACTCCCACTGAGGGAAGAGCAAGAGCAGAAGCACAACTGGAGGCCAGGCTGTGGTGAGAGAAGTGGTTAGCTGAGAGGGGCTCATGTAAGGCACCATAAGCAGTGGGGAATCCTGGACGGGTTTTGAGGAGAAAGGAGGGACCCAGGTGACAGCGTGGAGGAAGCTCAGCCTCGTACTGAGTGGAAGAGTCTGAGGGTATGGGAAACGGGAAGTGGTGTGGGGCCTGGGAGCTGGCAGAAGGGGAAGAAGGGAGCAGTCTCGGCCCCAGGGCCTGGCGTCTCACGGCATGGGAGGCAGAGCCGGCAGGGTGGGCCTAGAGGGGCTCACAGATGAGAAGATGCAGGATGTGAAGGGCAGCAAGGAGAGAACCTTGGGGAACCGAGGAAGAGGTGGTTGCATCTTGGGGAAGAGCAGTTTTCTTAAAATAAAAATAACTAGAGAATCTTTAGCTGACATCTCACCCACAGATGTCCACTCCATCAGCCACTAAATTCACAGGTCTCAAGATTCTGTGGGGAGACAAAGGAACGAATACACTTTTTGGCCCTTGGTTTCAAATAGCTTAACATCTCCCCTGCATTTTTTGTGGGAGTGGCATTTTATTTTATTTTTTTTAAGATTTTATTTATTCGAGAGAGCGTGCGAGCGAGCACAAGCAGGGGGAGCTGCAGAGGGAGAAGCAGGCTCCTCTCAGAGCAGGGACCCCGATGCGGGGCTCGATCCCAGGATCACGACCTGAGCTGAAGGCAGACGCTTACTGACTGAGCCACCCAGGGGCCCCGGGAGTGGCATTTTTAATGGGGGTTGGGAGGTGCATGGAGGGGAGAAAATTTCTCCTCTTTGAATGGGGTGCCCAAAGTGAAAGCACTGTCAGGGACACACTTTGAGAAGATATCAGTTCCTCACTTTGGGGAAAATGTGGTCTAAAGAGTTTGGTAACGAAAAACTTTAAAAAAGGGCGCCTGGGTGGCTCAGTCGTTGGGCGTCTGCCTTTGGCTCGGGTCGTGGTCCGAGGGTCCTGGGATCGAGCCCCGCATCGGGCTCCTTGCTCGGCGGGAGGCCTGCTTCTCCCTCTCCCACTCCCCCTGCTTGTGTTCCCTCTCTCGCTGTCAAATAAATAAATAAAATCTTAAAAAAAACCTAAACAACTTTAAAAGAGACATCTGCGATTCCATCTTATTTAAGGGTTGGTATGGCTCTGAGAATGGGGCTGAAGGCACAGGGCCTGTAGGCAGCCGTGTTTGAAAGCTTCCTGTTCTTTTTGTCTCCGTAGCAAAAATGGCAGCTAGCCCTGTAAAGGATCTTCCCTTCATGGTGACGTCTGACTAGACACTGTAGCTCAGTCCTCCACCTTGGTTTTACCTTCCTCTTGGGGTTCTCTCACCTAGATTTCTAGTGCCACCACTATTGCCAGGAAGTTTCCTCTGGAATAACCTTGGGGTGGTTAGGTGGGCTTTGTTTTAAAAAGGGGAAGCCTGTCCCTCTTCATTCTTTCCCACCTGTTTGCTTCTTTGTGCTCTAGTAGAGTGGTGAGAGAAATTTATATGTCCACTTGAACACATACACTATTATGTTGACAGGCTTTATGTCTTGTTTTTCACATTGTAAGTTCATTAGGACCAGGGGGTCTTGTTTCCTTATGCAGTGTTCACTCACCAAATACAGTGAACACAATGTGCTTTGTGAAGGATGCAAATTTATTAACAGCATACAGTCCTTGCCCTCAGGGGCCTTCCAGTCCAGCTGTCAGTAAAGAGGAAATCTCTAAGGCAGAGAGGCGCTTGATGCCCCTTGAGACTGTAATGGTCCAGGAAGGCTTCATGAAGGGGGAGAGACTTAGTATGGGCCTTGAAGAATGGGTAGGCTTTCATGAGAGAATAATGTAATCAGTGGTGTGAAAGCAGGAAAGAAAGGGACAGGCTTTGGGGGACAATGAGTGTTTTGAGCATTGGTGATAATCCACCGGAGGGGAGTGATAAGGTGGATGGACCCAACCCATGAGGTCCTGGAATGCAAAGGTATTGTCAGAATACTTAAAGCTGTAGGATACAGAACTCAACACAGAACTATCTTAATAGAATTTATTGTTTCCCATAAGTGAAAAGGTGACCTGACTGGATCCAGGCGTTCAAATGATGACGTCCCAACACTATTTCTCTCTCCCTCTCTCTGTTCTGCTCATGGACTCAGGCAGTCTCTCCCCAAAGGGGGTGAAGATGGCCAACAGCAGCCCTAGGCTCACACTAATCTCTTGTTTAAGGACTGGGATGAATCTCTTTTATCCAGGGGATTTTGATCTGGTTCTGGAAGAGCTGACCTGAGGTGTCTTTAGCCTGGTGGTTTCATATACAGCTCTATCCTTGATGACAAAAACAGATGCTTTCATGGATTGTTTCTAAGTTGTGAATTAAGGGAAACTGCCTGTTAGGAAAAGATTGCACATACGGATGAGTAAGTGGATGAATATTGTCAGTGCTTTCCGTTCTGAATAATAGATGAACAGAGCTTTGGGTTACATACCATTTTGAAGGGAAGAGAAGGCAATTACTGCCGCCTCTTGGCTTGACAGTTGGGAGTCCAGGGTTTGCATCAGACTCAGACAAGTTACTTTCCAAGTACTTGGGGAAAAGGGACCAAGGCATGGCATCAGAGCCTAATTAACTTATAGTAGGCCCATTTAATTCTCTGGGGAATGCCTAACCTCAGGTGTAATGCCTGAGAAATGATTTTTACCTATGCTGCTAAGTCAATAAATTGGTGCTTCCTACTTCTGCCAGATCCCCAAACCGGGAGAGATGATGTCCAGTGCAGGACCTGGGGCCTGCATGAGGAACCTGCCATGAGGAAGGGCAGATCAGAGGGCAAGGTTATCTGCGAAGGGATACCAGAGAAAATCATCTGGAGGGGAGTATGCAGTGTCCATAGCACTTTCCAGGCAGAGAGAGCCCATGACCTGACTTCCAGTACCAGTTCTCTGGACAGATATACTCTACTAAGCGTGATGACAGAGGCTCTTTCAGGTTGGGTCCCCTGGGCAGCAGACTGAGAGATGAAGATTAGCATGTGGTATTGGAGGTGCTCTCAGGTTCAACACGTATGGAGGAAGGGAAAGAAGTAGTCTTGGTTAGAGGGAGAAGTTCTGAAGCTGGGATGGCCTTTCGAGTTGTCCTGATTTGGGGTGAGGGAATCAGGCCTTTATATGCTAGCTTCAGCCAGTCACTGGATGCGTGCTGTCCCGAGAGGAAGGTGTTACCTTGGGTGAGGAAGTCTATCACCTGAGGGCAATTCCTGAAGAGGGTTGATAACTGAGGGCTGTTCGCCAACAATACTCAAAGTAGCAAGGGGCAAGAAGCCCTTCAGTCCTGAAGGTGGACTGGGATGGCATATCATGGTGTCCAATATTCCTTACGCCTACTACTCAGATCCACTTCTTTGTATAAGTTTTGGGAGTAGCTTGATTTTTCCGGGGGAAGCTGATGGTTAATGGGATGAGCCACATTTCCCACCACTACAGCTGGTCTTGAGCCCCCAACTGTTACCCTCCTCCTCTACCATTCATTTTAGGTGCTTCTCACCCTCAGGAAGCACCCCTGCTGAGCGCCTGGTCACCATGTCCTTTTCAGGCCTTGGCTGCTGCACTTCTCTATTTACTAGCAAAATTGAGCAAGGGTATAACAAAGAGACAGCCAGCTGGACTGTGTGGGTACCCAAAACATCTTCCTCTTTGCTCCTACTGTGTAACTGCAGCCTTGGCTCTTCCTGATAATCAGGGTCAATTACTGCTGCCAGGATGGTGACTCCTGCTTCTTGCCTGCTGGTCCCTTGGCATGAAGAGCTCAAAGTGCCTCGTGGCACTTGTAAATTAAAGTGCAGTGGGATTTTTGCTATAGCCCCTGATGAAAAGACTTCCACTTCGGGAACCAGGACTTCAAAACCCTCAAAGCTCAGACTTGCAGTGACAGAAATTCCCAATAGGATCACTGGGCTTAATGGTAAGTGAAGCCACTCCTACTTCCACCCCTTGCTCCCTGGACCTATCTATTCTTATTGGGACATAGCGCCATATTGACTATTGACAGAATGTACACTGTGTTGTGGAAGGTGGTATCCCATCCTTAGTTGGTACCATCTCTGTGCTGGAACCTCAGCTATGCCTTCACAGGCCATTCCTTCTCTCTGTTCTTGCTGGTATCAGGATGGTACAGACTGTGGTAAGGCCAGTGGATCCCATGGTCATGTGCCACTGTCCAGCCTCCAAGGCTGTGCAGTGGATCCTTTGGTTTAATGCATTTTTATGTGGGATCCTATGTCAATGGGTCAGACACTCAGTCAACACTGAAGATATTGGTGCTGGCTGAAGCCCCACAGACAGAAGAGGCAAACCACACCCAGAATGTAGTAATTCCAGTCAACATAAATTGATGCCATCTCCAGGGTGGAAAGTATCCAATGTTGTCAAGCACCTGGTTGCTCTCCTTGAGGAATACTGCCATTTGGGGGGTTCAGCATTGGATTCACTGCTGCAAGGCTAGGCATTCAGCAGTGGCATCAGCCTTTGTGAGTGGGAGCCCATGCTCTTGGGCCCATGTATTACTCCCATCCCTGCTACCATGGCTACTCCATTCACATGCCCATTGTGCTGGTACTAAGATGGCTGATAGCATCTGACATCAACTGGTGAGTCATTCTTTCTACTTGGTTGTTTAGTGCCTCTTTCATGGTAGATACTCTTGGGTGGGCATCTGCGTACTTCATGCCCACTCACAAAGTCCATCTAAATACATACCTCTCTCCCAGACCTTCTCATCCTTCATCTTTCTAATCTTTCTCCTGCCAGGTCCCCAGTCAACCAGCCAGGCCAACTGCCAGTCCATATATATTCTAACTATGGTTACGTTTCTTTCCACACCAAGTGAATGGCCAAGTGTACCACTGAGAGAATTTATTCATTGGGAGAATTTCCCTGGCCACTGTCCTTCAAGATCACCTCAGGGTAGGGCTACAGTACAGCCACAGTTCATTTTCTGCTTGTACCCACATACCATTCTGACCTACCTGCAAATCAAGTTTTGCTTTTTTTCCTCCTTTGTCACTTCCTATGCAGTCATACATACGGGCTGATGGAGAGGCTTTGGTCCAAAATGGTAGATGATATGGATGTCTAGGCCACCTGCTGGTATAGCTTACTTGTGCCTCTGATCCTGTTCATACCCAATTCTGGATGTACTACTTCCGTCTTACTAATGAACTATTGCTGGGCCTACTCAACGTTTGGTGGGTCTGAAAGGCAGAAGCTAACTTACATAAGACACACTCATGATGAAGAATTTTGGGTCAACTTAAAAATATACAAAGGGAATAAAGTTTTTCAACTTGTTCTGGAGATACACAAGCAAAAACAGTTTGTTGATAATAGATTGGAAGGGAGGTCAGGCTACAGAATACTGTTAGGGCCTAAACAAAAAAGCGGAAGAGAGAATGGTGTAGAACAAACTGATTTATAAAATTCTAAAGAGGAAGAATTGATAAGTGGGCACAGAAATGGAGACAGCAAGCTTATTTATGCCATTTTCTTAAACAAAATCATAGCTGTGGGAAGAAAGAGAAAGGTGGTATCTGGAAAGAGGAGGAGTTAAAAGTCTCTTTTTTTTTCCCAAAGCTTTTTTGAAGATGGACTTGTGTTTATGTACTGAAGGAAAAGAGGCAGTAGAGATGGAGAAAAATGGCCAGATTAGAGTGGCTCAGCTGGAGTTCCTGAGAATACATTTTGATAAACAAAACAAAAACAGGAAAAAAAAAAAACCCAAACCCCCAAACCAGCAGAAGAGCTAAGCTTTTAATCAACGGAAGGAAGACAGTAGGAAAGTTCAACCTCTTTCCCCATACCTCCTCACACCATTGAGAAAAGCCTGACTCAACAAAGCTTCAAATACTATTTTCTGTTATATACCCCTTCTCCTTGCTTGCTTTCAAGGGAAAATAAATATCAATAGGAATCCCCAGAGTAAAATCAGACAGTCTGGACAGGATAGATCTAAATTTCAGCTTCCAGTAAAGCTTAATTTTTTTCTCTTTTGGAGAAACACTTTTTATTAAGAACATCTACAACTGCTCAAATAGCTACAGTAAGAGTAAAATTTCTAAATGCATTATCTTGGAATGAGCACAATTCCTTTTTTATCAAGATGTCCTTTTACAATATTTTTTTCTTGTCCCTAAGGTATTAATATAACTAAAAAAATTAAGGAAACAATTTAGTGTAAGGTTCTCCTACTGGACATCGAACAGTTTCATTTTTGGGTTACAGAAAAATAATTTAATGTCCTTCGAGGTCATTTAGCCAGGGTGCTCATGGGTGGTGCGAAGTAGGTTTCAGGAGACCTGTTTACCTTCTCACGCTGTCACCTTTGAGTCAAGGGAGTCCGACAGCTACTAGCCGAAAAGGGGCATCTGCCCTAAGTAACTCCATTCTGCTGCCCTTTTACCAAGAGGCTTACGCATTTCCAGCCTACGACAGGCCACCTGCCCACGTAACTCTCTGGAAAGTGTCCTGAGCTCTAAGGATGCCACAACGGCCCACTCTAGCGACGTGGGGTTCGCGGAGAGATGAGTGCTAAGACTCCGATCCTCGGAGACTGTCTCGGTACCTTGCAGGAGAGCCACCTGGAGAGATCGAAGAAGGTGTTGATGGCAGCTACTTCTAGGTCTCAGCAGGGTGTCCATTCACCAAGGGCGTCTACACCGTCCCGCCCCCACCCTCCCCCCCAACCTGGCCACCCCCAGCACCCCGCAGAGGAAATGCCGAGACCCCATCCCACCCTACACTCAAATTACTAAAAGAGGCGACGCTCCCCCGTCTCTCAGACCAATAGAGCACCGCCTAGGAACCTAACCGGCACTCGGTCGCGCCCCTCCGCGGGGCGGGGCCGGGTGGCGGGAATATGGCGGGTCTGCGGGTCAATCTCAGGCGCCCTTGACTAGCTCTCTGGTGCGCCACCTACCTTGCTAGCCAGGGGCCCGGCACGCTGCGCGAAGGGGCTGGAAGGAGCGGTGACGAGTGCTTGGCAGCGCCAATCAGCACCGAGGAGCCCGGGCCGCGCCCAATCAGGACCCGGGCGGCCGCGAAGAGGGTAGGTTGTAGGCGAGCAGCGCATGTGGCGGACGCGGAAAGCTTGGGACCTCACCTGCTGCCGCGACTGAGCCGCCCACCTCGCTGCTTCCCAGGCGCTCTACACCACGATCCCTGGTGCCGGCTTGAGGACGCCAAGGAGGCAGGGGGCCAACGGGGCTGACCGGCGTCGGTCCGTCGGGTTCGCGGGCCGAGCCTACGAACGCCTCTTGGCAGAGGTTGCGGGGCCACCCCCGCTGCTGTGCCATGACCGACTCTCTCCGCAAAGGGGACTCTTCCTCAGCGGTTGCTGCAGAGAGAGATGAAAAGCCTCTTAGATCGTGAGACGAGTTCGGGGTCGGCCAGTTAGGGGCACTTGGCATCAGGCCGCCGCGCCTTCCCGGGCTCGTTCCTTTTGCCCTGTGAGGGAGGGAGGCCTAGTTCGCCTCCGGGCGCGCGGCGGGGCGGGGGGGGGTGGCAAGGCGGGGGTCTGGGCGGAGCGCGCGCAGACGGCATGTTCCTGCGGAGGCCGCCGGCCCTGGCCTCCTGGCTGGCGGGCGCGGCGGCGGCGGCGGGGCGCGGGGGGGCGCAGGGCGGGGGCCTGCTCGCCCTGCTGGCCAATCAGTGCCGCTTCGTGACGGGCCTGCGTGTGCGGCGCGCGCAGCAGATCGCGCAGCTGTACGGCCGCCTCTACTCGGAGAGCTCGCGCCGCGTCCTCCTCGGACGCCTTTGGCGCCGGCTGCGAGGCCGCCCTGGCCATGCCTCTGCCTTGATGGCGGCGCTCGCTGGCGTGTTCGTGTGGGATGAGGAGAGGATCCAGGAGGAGGAGCTGCAGAGGTGAGCCGTGCGGCGATGTCGTTTGTGTTCGCTGGGGTGGGGGCCGGTCAGGTTGGGAGGTTGGCACGTCGAACCCTGGGGCCTGCCTTTTGGCTCAGTGTCTCCCGTTTACCCGGTGGTACTTGAAGTGGCGTTGCAGTAACTTGATCCTGTTTTAGCAAATCACGTTTTTATTGCTTCTCTGTGTTAATTTCACTTGTCGGGCTAGAAATAACGAAGTATAGGTTAGCGTAGGAGGGAAGACTTTGAATAGGGAGCGTGACACTGAAGAAATAACGTTGTAAAAAATAAATTAGATATTGAAGGTAACCCATTGTTCACGTAATCTCTAACTCATCCAGAAAGGTGCAAACTCAAAATAGGTTTTAAATTTGACCTAAGGGTATGGTTACGCAATTACGAAATTACTTCATTCCTAGTGGGATTTCGTGAGAAATGCCGGGAGAGCTCCTTTGTTACCGTGACTCTTGTGGCTGGAAGGGATTTTTGTCTTCCTCAGATAAACCGGGGCCTCAGACATTTTAACTTGGCAAAAATTAGGTCAGATTTTTGCTGCTTTAGCTAGAACTTAGGAAATACTGTTTCATTAGCCTCTGAAATCACGCTGTCATCATCATCAAAACTTGTGTGAAAAAATGCAGTACCACTGATTGAATTTGTTAATCTGTGGTTTTAAATCTGAGCCCTTACAGTTTTCAAGTAATCTCATGATTTAGCTCTGATTTGATTTAGCTCACTTTACAGTGTCTCTCTTTCCTTTTAACCGATATTCCTAAACTGCTCTCCCCTCCTCCTAAATTTGTGTTTCCTAATAAAACTTTACAAAAATAGGTGGTTGGTCCTAGACTGGTTTTCTGATTCTTGCATTAGTAGATATTATTAGTATATAAATAAATAGAAAATTTACTAGTCACTAAATGTCCACCATGAGGATATAAATTTAAAATTATAACAATCTTATTCACAAAAATGTTAATATAATAAAGCATGATAGGGAGTTTGCCTAATTTCTGTTAGTATTTTGCAACTTGTCCATTGGTCTAATGAAACAGGCTTAGGTGTGAGAATATTTATGGGAGGAAAACTTTTAAATTAAATTATCAATTAACTTTGAATTTTCATTTTGTTTTTGATGATGAAATAGCCTTGTTCCACCGTAGTCAAGTTTGAGAGAAAAATTCCCAGGAAGTGGAGAAAGACCAGAAAAGGGCTCTACCTGGTGCAAAAGAGAGGGAAGATGGTTTTGGGTGGGAATGGAATAGTGTTGGGGGCCTAGGTGGTAGATGACATTCTTTGGCTTACTTCATGTGTTTTTATGGACAGTATATCCTGGAGCCTCCATTTAGTAGGTCTGCCATTAGCAGGAGCTAGAAAAAAAAACCGAGATAAAAAATGAATGTGGTAAACATTTGAGGCAGTAGTTACTACCCACTGTGGCAGAAACAGACCAGTTGATCACCAGGCCCCATGTTCATTCTATTTCCCTCTCTTACCTTTTTTGGCTGTCTCTGAAACTTAGGGGCAGTTCAAACATTTTTTATTCAAATCCAACTCCTGAAAAGGTATTGCTCTGTTAACCCACTTGGGAATATCATAAACACAGATTAAGGTCAGGCCCAACACATAAGGTGCCTTTTTGATCCTCCAGAGTTATTTAGCAAAGGCTTTCATTTACACTTCATTTTCCAGGTCAAGCCTGAATTCAGTCATATACTTAAGATTGGATGGTGTCCATTTTGCGGATTTTAAAAAAATGCTTGTTACCTTCTAGGGCGACAAATATGCTATTAACTGTATCTTGATTGTAAAGTGGTTCTGTGGGTTTCTCATGTTTCTAATATTTTGTCTTTTATTGAATAAAATATTTTGGATTCAGGTTAATTTTCTTTGCTTAAGTATTCAGTTTAGTTTAAAGGAGCCATTGGTGGGGCTCCTGGGTAGCTCAGTCGTTAAGCGTCTGCCTTTGGCTCAGGTCATGATCGAGCCCCCCCATATCAGGCTCCCTGCTCAGCCAGGAGCCTTCTTCTCCCTCTCCCACTACTCCTCCTTGTGTTCCCTCTCTCGCTGTCTTTCTCTCTGTGTCAAATAAATAAATAAAATCTTTAAGAAAAAAAAAAGCCATTGCTGAGGTTGTCATAGCTAGTTTAGAATATCTTTTTTTTTTTTTAAGATTTTTATTTATTTGAGAGCGAGCGAGCACGGGCAGGGGGAGGGGCAGAGTGAGAAGCAGGCTTCCTGCTGAGCAGGGAGCCCAACGCGGGGCTTGATCCCAAGACCCCAGGACCACGACCTGAGCCAAAGGCGGACACTCAACCGACTAAGCCACCCAGGGGCCCCTAGTTTAGAACATCTTAGATTTTGTTCTAGTGAAAGGATTTTGGGTGGCTTCCATAATGGAGCACAATTGAATGTGCCTCAGGACAAGTGCATTTTTTTTTTCCATTGTATAATAGAAGAAGAGCATGATTGTACCATGGCCACTAAATCACAGCATTTGGTTTTTCTGTGCTGTTTCTGTACCGTCTTGTCCTGGTACTCTCTTTGAATGTGTGCTTTAATGTGGTATGTGTTTTTTCTTGAGTACTATTCAGAATGAAAAGGAATAATCACTTTCAATTCTCTTGTGCTTAAGAACATCTTCACAAATAGAATCTCATTTATCTAGCAACAGCAAGAAAATTTGATAAAAGAAGTAATTTGTACAAAGTGACTTTGATTGATGGGGGCCAGGTGTAGAAATTGGGTCTTTTAATGGTTGGTCTAGGATTCTTACCCAATTGGTTTCACTTAAGTCAAATAGAGTAACTTTCAGTCACTATTTTTGGTACAGAATCACTCGTCCTGTGAGCCCACGGCAGATCTTACGGAAAAATACAATAGTAATTTTTTATTGTTTTGGAACATTAAAAAAAAATTACAGGAGGGGCGCCTGGGTGGCTCAGTGGGTTAAGCGTCTGCCTTCGGCCCAGGTCATGATCCCACGGTCCTGGAATTGAGTCCCACATGGGGCTCCTTGCTCAGAGGGGAGTCTGCTTCTCCCTCTGTCTTCCACTCCCCCTGCTTGTGCACGCTCGTATGTGTGTTCTCTCTCTGACAAATAAATGAATAAAATCTTTTTTTATTTTTTATTTTTTAAAGATTTTATTTACTAATTTGACAGAGAGACACAGTGAAGAGGGAACACAAGCAGGGGGAGAGGGAGAAGCAGGCTTCCCGCCGAGCAGGGAGCCCGATGCGGGGTTTGATCCCAGGACCCTGGGATCATGACCTGAGCCGAAGGCAGGTGCCCCAATAAATAAAATCTTAAAAAAAAAAAAGTTACAGGAACAAAAAGAGGAAGGAAGTTAAGAAATATGAAAGGCTAGGGGAAAATGTTCCATTAACCCCTCCTCTTTTTAAAAAAGTTACAGTCCATTGCTCCAGAAATTTGAGTAAATAAGTGCCAGTAAATTTCATAAAGAAAACTGTTTCCCATTTTTGTCTCTTCATGGCATTCAGAACAATTTTAACTTTTCAGTATGTTATTAAATGATCAACAAAAAATCCTTTTTCTTTTTTGCCACTGTCACTTAAAGATTTTTTTACTGACATATCCTTCGATCATCAGAACTACATAAAACCTGACGTGAATTTTTTATATTGTCTTCATTATTTTACCATTAACTAGTTGGCCCACAATTGCAGTGAACTAGCTGATGTCTTGTATTTTTTTTTTAAAAGATTTTATTTATTTATTTGATACACAGAGAGCGAGAGCGCACACAAGCAGGGGGAGCAGCAGAGGGAGAGGGAGAAGCAGGCTCACCAAGCAGGGACCCCGATACGGGGCTCGACCCCAGGACCCTGGGACCATGACCTGAGCCGAAGGCAGACGCTTAACGACTGAGCCACCCAGGCACCCTGATGTCTTGTATTTCTTATGTCTCATGACAGTTAAGTATTGAAAGTCCCTAACTTTGACAGTAATTTGGAATTTAGGGAAGGGATTATGTGAAATGAGGCAGTTGTCTTGCTGAAATTACCAGTTACAGGGATGGCTTCATTTGAATCATTTTGGACCTTTATATCAAACTCTCTATACTGATGTCAGGACCTCTTTCCTACATGAGCCAAAACTGGTTATACTTATTACTCTGTTTTAATAGTTTTATGCCTTCGGCTTCCATATCTTTAAGTCCAGCCTTTCTCACATATTGAGATGACTAGTTTTGGAGAAAGGGAAGCATTGGGTGTCTTTTCTTGATCCTCTTACTAATCCGCTGTTACTATTTGGGAATAATCTCTTTTGTCCTTTCTTATTATTTAAGTCTCAGATAACAAGGTTTAGACACCCACCCTGTCCAAACAGGATTTGGCACAGCAGGCTAAAGAGATGTACGGTGAGAAGTTTTCCTTCTTCCACATACATGCCCACTTTGGGCACCTGTGTGCTAATTATGTCTGTTATGTCAGCGTTTAGAAGTTGAGACCCTTCAAAGGTTGTTGAATCTGGGGACAAGAATCATTTGTATTTCATGATGCAGTCTTGGGCCAGCATTTAGACTGTGTTATTTCAAGAATGAATGTCATTCTTCACAGAACATTTTTCTCCCCCTCTGGGGACTTAGTCTCATAATTTTAATCAAGGCCACCTAGTGACGTTTAATTATATAGGAGAGGTTGATTAAGCAGTGGGTCTGAAGCTCTGTACCACCTCAGAAGGCCATTAAAAATATTGCATATAGTCATATAGTTTAATTTTCTTAAAATCTTATTACTATGTAATTTTATGAGTCCCTGATGTAATTTTATTTATTTTTTAAATATTTTATTTATTTATTTGACAGAGACAAAGCGAGCGAGGGAACACAAGCAGGGGGACTGGGAGAGGGAGAAGCAGACTTCCTGCTGAGCAGGGAGCCTGATGTGGGGCCAGATCCCAGGACCCTGGGATCATGACCTGAGCTGAAGGCAGGCACTTAACGACTGAGCCACCCAGGCGCCCCTCTGATGTAGTTTTAATAAGGCATTTCTCCCCTTCTTCATTATGTGATAAGAATGACATTCAAGGGTGGTCCTTAATTTTTATTGAAGAATGACTTACTAGTCCGGAAAAGTGTCATAAATTGGTGCCATGTGATGCCTGAATTGTTCTCTAAGCAAGTCTAGCTGTGGTTTTGCTTTTGCTTTCTCATGAAAGATCCTATTGTGTATTATGAAGTTCCTTCCCTATTTCTATATGTGTTTGCAGTGGTAGCAGTGAATCCTGTTTTGCAATTTTTAATTCAAATTAAATTTTTTAAAAAATGGTTAAACTTTTTTCATCAGAACATCAGTATAAATTGTATTGGCTAGGGTTCTTCATTGCAAATGAAGCTGATACTGGTTCACTTAAGCCGAAAGGCGTTAATCAAAGGGATTAATTAAAGGTGTTAGGTCACCCCAGGGCATTGACAAAAAGGCCAGAATACAGGTTGGCCAAGAGAACAGCCAAGACCTGCTATAGGGATAATCTCCTCAGGGCAGTGTTGCTGGTTTTGTTTTCCCTAGATTGGTTGCACTGCTGGACACTCAACTCCTTCAAAATCACTGAGAATAATCTCCAAAAGATCCTGTGCCTTGTATTATTTCCTCAAGATTCATACCCTCTACCAGAAGAGTCTAATTAACCTCACTTAAATTAGGTGCTGTGCTCTAACTGCTAGGGCTTGAGAGGGGCCTGTATCCCACCTATTTTGGGATTCTCCCGAATATGACAAGATTTTGGGCAGTCAAAATGTCCCCTGTATAAATATTTTCATCAAAGTCCACAAAGTTTAAAATTCAGAGAAATGGAATTTTAGAGCTAATAAAAACCTTCAAGAAATAATGTCCTAACTTTATAGGTGGAAAAAGTGAGGGCTTTACAGGTAGAATGACTTGCATAAGATGACACAGCCAGGGGGCGCCTGGGTGGCTCAGTCGCTAAGCGTCTGCCTTCGGCTCAGGTCATGATCCCAGGGTCCTGCGATTGAGCCCCACGTTGGGCTCCCTGCTCCGTGGGAAGCCTGCTTCTCCCTCTCCCGCTCCCCCCGCTTGTGTTCCCTCTCTTGCTGTCTCTCTCTCTCCCTCTCTCTCTCTGTCAAATAGATAGATAGATGATAGATAGATAGGTAGATAGATAGATAGATAGGATCACACAGCCAATTGGCAGAGCCAGGACTGGAACACAGATCTTTATAGTCACCATTACTTTGTGTTGCTCTAAACTTTTAATCTTGGGTTACCAGTATGACTTTGAATTTTTGGCTTTTAAAGTAATGTGTTAATGTAATCTTTCAATAAGGACTTGAATTATTGGGGCCTACTTTCATATTTACTCAATTTATTCAGTAAACATTTGAGTGCCTGATGTTTACCAGGTACTTGCTAGGAGCTGGAAATACAGATATGAAAGAGACTGATTCTGGGACATTAGGGAATTCATAGTTTAGTAAAGGAGGTAGATACAAAGATGGATTAATTATAATGTGATGTGTGTCTGTACAGAATAAAAGTAAATGTATATGGTCAACTCTGCCTGGAAGTTAACCTTGAACCTTATGTATTTTTGAAGGTTGAAGAGGAGTGGGCATTTCAGACACAGTATATTAGTAGTTAGTGTCTTCTTCAGTCTTGAATAGCAGGAGTTGTATGTGATAGCCAGCAATCTTTGTTTCCTAACTGCTATTTAAAGGTTAAGGGGAAAATACAAGCCATGTTTTTTTTGTTTTTAAGATTTTATTTATTTGAAAGAGGGAACGAGAGCACTCGTGTGTGTGAGGGGGTGGGCAGAGGGAGAGAGAATCTTTAGGCTCCATGTGGGTAAGGTTAAGATTCTCTCTCCCTCTCCCTCTGCCCACCCCCTCGTGCCCTCTCTCTCTTTGTTTTTTTAAAGATTTTATTTATTTATTTGACACAGAGAGAGACAGCGAGAGAGGAAACACAACAAGCAGGGGAAGTGGGAAAGGGAGAAGCAGGCTTCCCACCGAGCAGGGAGCCGGATGTGGGGCTCGATCCCAGGACCCTGGGATCATGACCTGAGCCGAAGGCAGTCGCTTAACCAACTGAGCCACCCAGGCGCCCCTCGTGCCCTCTCTTTAGAAAAAAAAAACAACTTAATGTTTCAGATATTTAAAAAGACTTTAACATGAATGTTACAAATGCACTTACATATTTTTTAAAGAGTTTATTTATTGATTTTAAAAGGAGAGAGAGCGCACATGCAGCAGAGGGGGAGGGAGAGGCTGGGACAAAGACGCCCAAGCAGACTCCCTGCTCAGTGCAGAGCCCTATGCAAGGCTCCATCTCAGGATGCTGAGATAATGATCTCAGTCAAACCAAGAGTTGGTTGCTTAACTGACTGAGCCACCCAAGCACCCCCAAATAGTTATATTTAAGAAATAAAATATAGGTAAAGCCTCCTCTCTACCTTTGCCCAGTTGAAATCTCCTCTGTCCCCCAGATTATCTATCCCAGTTAGTTGTATTGAATTCCTTTGTCTTTATATGTATACGTCCCTAAAAGGTATAAAACAACACAAAAATATATGGAATGTTTAATAATAATAAATATCTTGAATGTTTTAAAGCTTTAGGCAGTTCTGAACAAAATACTAACAAGTGGAATCCAGTAATATATAAAAAGGAATAGGAACAGTGGGATTTATTTTAGGAGAGCAAGGTTAGTTCATATAAAAATCGGTTTAATACTATACCTTAATAGAAAAGAGGACAAAAACCACACGGTCATCAGTATATGCAGAAAAGCATTTGACAGTCCAACCTCCTTTCATGATAAAAGAAAATAAAAAGCATTCAACAACTGGGAATAGAACGAAACTTCCTCAATTTGATAAAGGGCATCTACAAAAAACACAGCTAACATAGTTTAGTGATGAAAACCTAAAAGCTTTTCCCCTGAGATCAGGAATAAGACAAAGATGTCTGCTCTCACCACTTCTATTCAACATTGTACTCCATGTTTTTGCTAAAAACTGCAAAAGATCATTGCAAGAAATTTTAAAACACATAAATGGAAGATCTGTGTTCATGATTGGAAGACAATATTGTAAAGATAGCAATACTAGTCAAACTGATCTGTAAATTCAACACAGTCCCTGTCAGAATCTTAGCACACTATTTTGTGCCAATTGACAAGCTGATCCTGATACTTAGATGGAGATGAAAAAGACCCAGAATGGTCAAATCAGTCTTGAAAAAGGACAAAGTTGGAGGACTCACTCTTCCTGATATGAAAACTTAATAGCAAGCTATAGTAGTTCAGATGATACGGTACTGGCATAAGGATAGATCTATAAATTGTTGGAATAAAATTGAGAGTTTAGAAATAAACCCTTAAAACTTATGGCCAATTGATTTTCAATAAAAGTGCCAAGACAATTCAATGGGGAAACAATAGTCTTCAAATGGCACTGGGACAACTGGAGATGCACATGCAAAATAATGAGTTTAGACCCTCTACCTCACACCATACACAAAAATTAATTCAAAATGGATCAAAGTGTAAACTAATACTAAAACTCTTTTTTCTAATACTAAAATTCTTAGAAGAAAATAACAGATGTCAGTCCTTATGACTTTGGATTAGGAAGCGATGGGTTTCTTAGCTGTAACACAGAAACATAAGCAATCAAAAAGGTAGATGAATTGGACTTCATCAAAATTAAAGACTTGTTCATCAAGGGTCGCTATCAAAGTGAAAAGACAACCCACAGAATGGGAGAAAATATTTATAAATCATATCTGGTAAGGGACTATTATTCAGAGTATATAAAAACACTTTACGATTCAACAATAAAAAGACAACCCAATTTAAGAATAGGCAAAGATTTCAATAGCTATTTCTCCAAAGAAGATACACAGATGGCCAATAAGCACTTGAAAATATGCTCAGCATCATTAGTCACTGGGGAAATAAATCAAAGACCACAATGAGATATACTTCTCACACCCACTAGAATTGCTAGAATCAGATAGTTATTGTCTAATAACAAGTGTTGGCAAGGATGTGAAGCATTTGGAACCCTAATATATTGTTACGACTATAAAATGGGGCAGCTGCTTTGGAAAATAATTTGGCACTTCCTCAAAAGGTTAAACATAGAGTTGCTATGACCCAGCAAATCACTCTTGGGAACCTACTCAAGAGAAATGAAAACCTGTGTCTACATGAAAACTTCTATGCAAATGTTTATAGCGTTATTATTCATAATAGCCAAAAAGTAGAAACAACCTAAGTGCCCATCACCTGATGAATGGATAAACAAAATGTGATATATCCATTCAGTGAAATATTCAGCCAAAAAAAGAGGGAACAAAGTATACCATGAATCAACCTTGAAAATATGCTGAGTGAAAAAAGCCAGATACTAGAGACTATATATTGTATGATTCTCTTTATATGAATTGTCCAAAATAGGCAACTTCATAGAGACAGAAAATAGATTAGTGGTTGTCAGAGGTTATGGGGAGGCAGGACTAGGGAGTGACTGCTGATGGGTATAGGTTTTTGCGGGGGGATGGTGAAAATGTTCTGGAATTAGTGGTGATGGTTACACAACCTTGTGAGTATACTAAAAAACATTGACTTGTAAACTATAAAAGGATGATTCTTATGGAATGTGAATTACATTTTTAAAAGAGGGAAAATATGTAATTGTTTAAGTTTTATAATCAACCCTTGAGGTGTAGGTCTTGTTATTATCCTCATTTTAAAGATTAAGAATAGAGACTAAGGGGCGCCTGGGTGGCTCAGACGGTTAAGTGTCTGCCTTCGGCTCAGGTCATGATCTCGGGGTCCTGGGATCAAGTCCTGCATCGGGCTTCCTGCTCAGCGGGGAGCCTGCTTCTCCCTCTGCCTCTACTGGCTGCTTCCTCTGCTTGTGCTCTCTCTCTGTCAAAAATAAATTAAAAAAAAAAAGAATAGAGACTAAGTAGTGTTTTAGGTTAATGAATGTTGGACTGGGATTCAAACTCAGGAACTTGAGTTTTCACTACACTTTATACTGTTTTAAACCCACACCACTCTTTTTTTTTTTTTTTTAAGATTTTATTTCTTTATTTGAGAGAGAGCTCACACACACAAGCAGGGGGAGTGGCAGAGGGAGAGGGAGAAGCAGGCTCCCCATTGAACAGGGAGCCCGATGCAGGGCTTTATCCCAGAACCCTGAGATCATGACCTGAGCCAAAGGCAGACGCTTAATTAACTGAGCCACACAGGCACCCCAACTCACACCATTCTTACACAAGTCATTGTGTGGACAAGGATTGACTACAACCAGCTGCACCATTCCTTTTATTTTTCTTTTCGCAGATCCATTGATGAAATGAAACGGTTGGAGGAAATGTCACATATGTTTCAGTGCTCTGGAGTTGAATGCCACCCTCCAGAACCAAAATCACAGAGAGAAGGAAATGAAGATTCAGGGGGCAAAGAACAGCCATGGGAAATGGTGATGGATAAGAAACACTTTAAGCTCTGGCGGCGCCCTATTACAGGCACCCACCTTTACCGGTACAGAGGTGAGCCCAGCTTGGCTGCCTTGCAGGTGTTTTCTGTGATTGCCCAGATTTGCAGGACTTTTGTTCTTCATACTCTCTAAACTGTTCTGGTTGTTGCTCAGAAAATTTGCCATGGTTTCCTGTTTTTTGTTTTTCTTCTCCCAGATGACAAGCATCTCAGTGTCTTCATTACTATACTTTGCTGTAGGTTGTCTTTGTCTTACTTTGCTGCCCCAGTATGATGTCTAGTTTCTGAATCTGCCTTTAAGATCTGTCAGTACTCTATAATTGAAATGCAGTTAAGCGATAGGAATAAGGTGAGTGATGAGGGTGTGGCAGACATCTCTTGTTCTTTCTTGTCATTCTAGTTTTTGGAACCTACACAGATGTGACACCTCGGCAGTTCTTCAATGTTCAGGTGAGTACATTTTTCTTCTCGGATTTGGAGCTTCTAAGCCTAGAAATCCACTCAACTACTGTCCACATGAATAATTTCTTTGACTCAGAAGACATGGTTTCAGTACATCCATCTATCTCTGTACCCTTCATCTCATGTCAGATAACATCTGGGTAAACATTGGGCTTACCATTCTTTGTCCAGTGGGGATGAGACCAATTCTGTCCTCTCACAGGGCTGTTGGGAAGATTAAATAGAGGAATGTATTTGAGTGCTTTTAGTATATTTTATAAGGTTTTATAGTTATTTTCTTCTAAATAATTTTAAGGGCAGGTTACATATGTGGCCCTTTATTCCAAAATCCTTCAGTGTGTATTTCCTAAAGTTAGACATATTCTCTTAACCATGGTGTCATTATCAAAGTCTATAAATTTAACATGGATGCAGCTCTCAGTAATCTTCTGCTTGTATTCTGGTTTTTATCTGTTGACCCAATGATGTCCTTTGTAGCATTTTCCTCTTCAGTACAGATCCAGTCAGGATTTAGGAATCTGGAACATTTCCATAGTGAAGGTATTTATTTAGTAAAGATGAAGAGTATCTCTTCGAAGACTGCTTTCTTCCTTGGGAAACGTATGAAAAGGGGAGATGGGATCACCCAGAGTTCTATAAAAAAAATTATTTTCCTTCCTGGATATTTCACTGTTCTGTCAGGCTTTCTGGAACTAATTGATAATTGTAACACCCACTAGTAATACGCAGATGCACACTTCCCCCCAAGCACTGAATTTTACCAATTTATTTGGTTGGTTTCGATGTATATGATATGTCTTATTCTGAAATTCCCTACTTACCAGTCATGCTAGAAATTAAAAAATATGTTATTTGCATTTCTTTGTGTGAGGTGTCTGCTCATACTTGGGTATTTTTGTCTGTTTGAAACTTTAAAAAATTGTTTTGTCCTTACACATTTATATCATACCTATTGCATTTTCCTGAGACATGTCTATTACAGTATTTTTTTTCCTACGTTTTCCTTTGCTTTGTCTTATTTTAAGATTTTATTTATTTATTTGACAGAGAGAGACAGCGAGAGAGGGAACACAAGCAGGGGGAGTGGGAGAGGGAGAAGCAGGCCTCCTGCTGAGCAGGGAGTCTGATGAGGGGCACGATCCCAGGACCCTGGGACCATGACTTGAGCTGAAGGCAGACATTTAATGACTGAGCAACCCAGGTGCCCCCTTTTTTTTTTTTTTTTTAATATTAACTTTCAAGGTAATGCTATTGGTCTATAAGAAAGGATTTTAAAAGACTTATCTCTAGTAAACACAGCCCTGTCTTTCACATTTTGCCACTTTTAGCTCAGGTTACTGTTTCAGAATAAGGTCCTTGGGTCAGAGGTCCAAGCATCTGGAGAAACCTTCTGCAACTTTGTTTTGGATTACCTGGGTCTTCATATCTTTTCTCTTTCTGCAGCTGGATACAGAATATAGAAAAAAGTGGGATGCCCTGGTAATCAAGCTGGAAGTGATTGAGAGGGATGTGGTTAGTGGTTCTGAGGTTCTTCACTGGGTAACCCATTTTCCTGTGAGTATTTTTACTACTGTTTTTACTTTGATCACACCCATGTGGGGCATCACACTAATTCTGCCTATCCTCTTCTTTAGTATCCGATGTACTCCCGGGATTATGTTTATGTTCGACGGTATAGCGTGGATCAGGAAAACAATGTGATGGTGTTGGTGTCACGGTATGTGTGGTTACCTGTGGCTCCTGCTGAGTTACTTTAACTGTGTCCTTCATATATGTGTGGTGGGAGTTTGCATGTTCTCAGCGCCGTTATGAGTGATGCTAGGACCCCATCCATCCCAGCTAGAACATGAGTGGGCTGTGACTGGTGACCACAGTCTAGGAATATTGAAGGGATCTGTGTACGCTTTTCATTAAAGCATTTCTTTAGTTCTTAGTGTTGATAATTAAAAAAAGAAGTGCTCTTTTCTTCAACACGAAGCCTAATGAGCCAGGAATCACCAAGGAAACTCACTTTGTTTTTAGAACTTAGTCTGTATTAACTCATTTTAGTGACTCTTCTGTTTTATTTTAAAAATTAGAGCCAGCTTTTTAGATTTTCCTCTTAACTGTAGCTCTCATGCTGTTTTCTTATTTGTAGACATTACTAAGAGTTTCCTTAACTTTTCTCCTTACCAGTGCTGTGGAGCACCCTAGTGTTCCAGAGTCTCCAGAATTTGTAAGGGTCAGATCGTATGAATCCCAGATGGTTATCCGTCCCCACAAGTCATTTGATGAGGTGAGTTTTACATCGTCCAAGAGAGGATGTGTAGTGGCTTTGGGGTTTTCTCAAGGAATGCCTTTTGTGTGACCTGAGAAGGGCAGTGGTTCTCAAACTTGGCATGCATCAGAGTCTGCTGGAGCTTGTTAACATACAGTGCTTAGGTATGACCCAAGGCTGATGCTCCTGGTTTGGGAACCACTGCTCTAGGGTGATATACCTGGAAGATCCCCCAGGACAGAGTACTAACGACCCACTGACTCCCATTCATGGGAGAGACAGGAGAAAACTGGCCTGTGGTTAGCAGCATTCTTTAGGAACTGAAGGGAGCACCTTTTCCATCAAAATTTCACTACAGTGGGCAGAACACTTAAAACTTTTCTGGACTTTTGTTTCCTTATCTGTAAAATGAGAGGGTTAGACTAATCCTGTCAGTCTTCTTTAAAATTCTGTTGACCTTTCTTTGAGAAGAATATTTTTCTTCAACTTAGGGAGTGTTTTATTTATTTTTTTTAGCCAAATTGCTATTGAGTTTACATATTGATTCCACTGGTTGCTGTTTTTAGTTGTATTTCACTTTATAACTAAAGGCTTTGTTTTCTCCCCATTACTTTTGTTTTCATGGTGTATGAATTGTGTACTTTAGTATGGTTTTGTTTTCAACAAGTTGTTCTATTTATACTGCCTGAAGTGGGACTTTAAATGTGATAGAAATGGTGGTTCATTTCAGTCAGTGTGGTGTTTGACTCTCAACTGGGAGATCTGTGTGTTTACTTGTATAGTATTTTTAGAGCAGTGTTTTTCAAACCTCAAATTGCTCCCCATTAGTGGAAGACAAAACTATTTTAGCGCTTTATGACCAGCTTAAAAAAAGAGAATACATAGGATAGAAATCATCCGAGTGTAAGCATATTTCATGAGACTTTTGTTTAGTTAGATAAATATGTATGAATGTGTGTGTAGGAGGCTGAGAGAGAGAACTGGTTGCAGTGTAAAAAGTATTATTTACAGTGTGTCATAGTTAAAAATGTTTGAAAGTCCTTACTTTAGAAGATCGAAAAGAAGCAAGGTTACTGTCCATGGCTAGTCCCCTTTAGGAAGTGGAGCCTAGGTCCGGCTGGAGATAGTGTGGGAGGCAGACTTAGGCCTCACTTTTTTCCTTTATATTGCTTTTGAAATTTGGACCTTGTCCATTTATTTCCAATTGAAAAAACTGAATTGAGTTCCAGCATTGCTACCTTTAGAAATTGTGACCATGAAGCAGCTGAAGCATCGTTTCGCACCTAGCAGAGTGTGTTGCATCTAAGTAGGGATAAAATAAATAATTTTTCAGCTGAGGTGGGGGAACAGTAAGAGTTACCTATAAAATTCTTTTGGTATATTTGTGGCAAGCTCTTACGAAAAAGGTAAGATTTGAGTTGGTTCTTATGAAAAGGCAGACTGGATGGATAGAGGACAACAGGAAGTGTAGGGGACATGATATACCTAAGATCAAGACAGGAATGAGCCGTGAATATGTTCAGAGACTCACCACTTAGAAAGGACGGTTGAGATTAGCGAGGAGTGACTAATTACATTGACCATGTACAGAGAGTATTTGAAAACCAGGCAGCAGCATTTGGACTGCCAGATGGGATCCTTGAGCCAAGGTATGGTGTTTTTTTAACTTTTTATTAGGGAAAATTTGAAATATATATGAAAGATAAAGAAGTAGAATAGTATAATGAACCTTCTGTGTCCATCCCCAGCTCCAACAGTCATCAGTTCATGGCCGTACTTGTTTTATCTGTATCCTTTCTTGTTCCTTTTCCTGCTGTCCTGATTATTTTGAAGCAGTTTCTAGCTTCGCTATAGAAGAAGTTTTCTGTAGATACCTAAGTGTTTATCTTGAAGAGATTTTTGAAAACATAACCTCAGTGTCCTAATAATCCCTAATACCAAATAAGCTAGTTAGTGTTTGAATTTTCCCAATTGTCCATGAAATTTTTTTGAAGTTGGTTTATTAGAGTCTGGATCCAAATATGACCCAGACACTAAAATTTGTTCATACTATCTCTTGAGTCTTTTGAAGTCAGTAAGTTTTCCCTCTTTTTTTTTTTTTTTTTTTTGCCATTGTATTTGTTGAAGAAGCAGGGTTCTTTGTCCTTGATGATTGTGTGTGTCCCCATAGTATCCATAGTGTTATTTAACATGTTCTGTCCCCTGCTGTATTTCCTGGGTATTGGTAGTTATTGATGAAACCTAAGGCTTAAACAGATTCAGGTTGGTTGGTTGTTTTGGGCAAGATCACTTTATTGGAAAGCAGGTGATGTTTGATTGTCTCTTTCTTTGTGAATTTAGAAATTATTATTGATCAGATCCATTATTTCATTAGTGTTATAACAAAATGCTGATTCTGTAATTCATTTATTTCCACTTATTAAAGTACATTAAGGAAAAATTTTCTCACCGTTTGTTTTCCTTTAGTTTACTTAGGAAAGGGAAGTAAGAGAAATGGTTGATTTTTTTTTTTCTTTTATTTATGAGTTTGAAAATAATGAATTGGTTCTTTCAACCAGTGATCCTCCAAAGGTTAAGTTTTGTTTTTGTTTTGAAGAAGTAGCATTAGTCTTTGCTGTAGAAGAACCAGTAGAAGACTTCTATAGGTATATCAGTTTTTAACATGTTTGGTTAGTTCTAATCCATTACAGTTATTTTTTTTTTAAGATTATATTTATTTATTTAATTGACAGAGAGTGAGAGAGGGAACACAAGCAGGGGGAGTGGGAGAGGGAGGAGCAGGGAGCCCGATGTGGGGGGCTTGATCCCAGTTCCCTGGGATCATGACCTGAGCTGAAGGCAGTCGCTTAAGCAACTGAGCCACCCAGGCGCCCCATTACAGTTACACTTACTGAGACTCAAATTGCCCCAGTATTGGCCATTAGGAGCCTCCTTTTAACTGGCTTGTTCTTTTGACTTGACCTCAGGGGCTCTCTTGTTTCTGGTGTTAAAAGATATCCTAGGTTCATCCTAGGATACATGTAGTATGGTTTTAGCTGTAAACCTGGAAATTAGCATTTCTTTAGGGAGCCCTGGTTCCTTTTTAGAGGATGTCATTTAAATTAAACCAGGATTTGGTGGAGCATGTGACTCTTGATCTTGGGGTTGTAAGTTCAAGCGCCATGTTGGGTGTAGAGATTACTTAAAAATAAAATCTTTAGGGCGCCTAGGTGGCTCAGTCGGTTAAGCAACTGTCTTCGGCTCAGGTCATGATCCTGGAGTCCTGGGATCGAGTCCCACATCGGGCTCCCTGCTCAGTGGGGAGTCTCCTTCTCCCTCTGACCCTCTTCCCTCTTGTGCTCTCTATCTCTCATTCTCTCTCTCTCTCAAATAAATGAATAAAAAATCTTTAAAAAAAAAATCTTTAGGGGTGCCTGGGTGGCTCAGTTGGTTAAGTGTCTGACTCTTGATTTCGGCTCAGGTCGTGATCTCAGGGTCGTGAGATTTATCCTGGCGTCAGGCTCTGTGCTCAGCAGGGAGTCTACTTGAGATTCTCTCTCTCAGATAAGTAAATTTTAAAAAATAAAATAAAAAATCAAATCTTTAAAAATAAATACCAGAATTTGGCTTCTAGGAGTCCTCATAGCTACTGGCTTGCTCATTGTGTTTAGGCCTGAAGCTAGAACTAAGTAATAAATGTTGTTTATTTGTTTTAAGGATAAATCCTAAGTGCATGCTAATATTTTTAATTCATATTTCAGACTGGAGAGTTTTTAATTTGTATTTTATATCTTACATCTATCATCTTTTCCTGTGCTGGAAAATTCAACTCATCACCTGAGCATAACTACTCATCAGCTTTAACCTGAAATACACACACAACAGCCTCAGAATAATACCACCAAGATCACCAGTGATGGCGATTTAAAATTTGTATTTTTTTTTTATCCTTAGGATGTGTATGCAGTATACAAAATACTGTGTATTTTTTTTTTTTTTAAGATTTTTATTTATTTGACAGAGAAAGACACAGCGAGAGAGGGAACACAAGCAGGGGGAGTGGGAGAGGGAGAAGCAGGCTCTCTGCTGAGCAGGGAGGCTGATGTGGGGCTCGATCCCAGGACCCTGGGATAATGACTTGAGCCGAAGGCAGATGCTTAACGACTGAGCCACACAGCCCCCACCAAAATACTGAGTTTTAAAGTTACTTGAAATAGGTGCTGTCTTTGTGCTTTTTCCTGCTGATTCAGTTCATAGTTAGGTTCCTTGTTTTCCATTTTACTTTTGATTTTTGGATACTGCTTTTTAAATTTAATTTTGTTTTATTAAATTATGAAAAAAAACTTATGCTTCCAAAGTCAAATCTATAAAATAAGAACGATTCAGAGTGATTTTGCTTATATCCTTGTTCCTTCCTTCTTCCAATGGGTAATAATCATTTTTTGGTTTTATTTATTTATTATTTACCTACCTACCTACAGATTTTATTTATTTATTTGACAGAGAGAGAGGGAACACAAGCAGGGGGAGTGGGAGAGGGAGAAGCAGGCTTCCCGCAGAGCAGGGAGTCTAACGGGGGGCTTGATCCCAGTCCCCCCTGCTGTGTTCCCTCGCTCGCTGTCTCTCTGTCAAATAAATAAAAGCTTTAAAAAAAAAATAAAATACAAGCAGTGGTGGATGAGAACCCAGATCTCTTGACTTCCCAATCCAAGTGTTTTATGGGAAGAATAAAATCTTCCATATGTATTAACTCATTTACAGCCAGGCTTTGTGGTGGATAGTGTTAATGTTTCCACTGTACAGGTTTTACCTCTCCTTTCTTTTTTTTTTTCTTACGATTTTATTTATTTATTTGTCAGCACAAGCAGGGGGGCACGGCAGGCAGAGGGAGAAGCACGCTCGCCTCTGAGCAAGGAACCCAGCGCAGGACTCAGTCCCAGGACCCTGGGATCATCACCTGACCTGAAGGCAGATGCTTAACCAACTGAGCCACCTAGGCGCCCCTCTCCTTTCTCTTTACTTCCATAGTATTGATTCTGTATTGATTCTGTATCTCTGTTATGGCATCTATTCTGTCGATGCCATAAGCTCCTGAGGGCAGGGACTAGCACATTTTTGTTTGCTCTAAGTACCTAGCATACAGTGCCACACATGAGGCGGACATTTAAATACATGTTGAGTAAATGAATAAGAGATTAAACAATTCATTCAGGGGAAAAAGAAGATGGACTTTGGAGTAAAAGCATGGGAATTTAAAGTTGTAGTTCTGCCACGTGGAGTTGTGCCCAGTCTGCTTTAAAAAGTGCAGACATAAAAGTGGTTATCTCTTATCCCTTTCTGTGGAGCATAATTAGTTCAGATCTCTTGCGGGATCAAGACACCTGGAAATCTCTAATTCCTTGACCTTCACTGTAATAGGCAATGAGAGGGGTGAGCCAAAAAGAGTGGGTGCATAGGCCCTGTGGTCAGAATTTTGGGTTTATCTTGGCTGTCATTGAGTATGTAGGTGACCTTGGGCAAAGTTATTCTTTGTGCTGTTTCCTCCTTTGTAAAATGAGGTAACAGTACCTATGTTAGAGGATTGTCCCAAGTTGGAAGCAGTTCACTGTTAAGTGCTCTATAAATATTTGCTGTTATTAGTCATAGTAGTAGTAGGGTTTATACCGTTTTGGTAAAGATTAAGACCTTTAAACATTTGAGGGTATGTGTTGGAGTTTTCAGGAACATCCTACATTTGAAAATTCGCTGGAAGGACTCGTAGGACTCAGTATATAGTTGTACTCTTGAGATGTGTTCTCGTCATGTAGTAAGGATACACAGCTGCATCATAAGGGAAGAGGCAGGCAGAGTCTGTAGGAATCCATGTGTAGGCTTCCTCCTGCTCTCCTGTGAGAGGTCACACAGAGCACATTCTCCTTCCAGCAGCAAAAATGGAGCAACAAAGGGGCGCCTGGGTGACTCAGTCGTTAAGCGTCTGCCTTCAGCTCAGGTTACGATCCCAGGATCCTGGGATCGAGCCCCGCATTGGGCCCCCTGCTCAGTGGGAGGCCTGCTTCCCCCTCTCCCACTCCCCCTGCTTGTGTTCCCTCTCTCGCTGTGTCTCTCTCTGTCAAATAAATAAAATCTTTAAAAAATAAGAGCAACGTGTCTGCGATGTTTCTGCCCAGAGAAACCCATTAGAGGCTCAGCACCCAAGATTTTTATAGAGGGCTGGTCACGTAGGGATTCTCTACATAACATATACCAAAATCCCGGATGGCGCCAGAAAGAAAGCAGGTATTCAGCATAAACTGTAATGTTTGCATGAATAGAGAAGACACAGGGAGCCATTCTTACCAGTACACTGTTGACTGGGAATACTCTGGGAGCCAAGTTCCCCGATACCCCCTGAGGGTCAACCTTGCAGGCTGGCCTTTCTGTGGATAGCGACCTATGCGGTCTTCAGTATTAACTCTTTTTTTGCACAGGGTAAAAAAATGGCACTGCTGCCCCAGAATCAGATCATGATTATTCTGTGATACTGGATATGGAAGCTATGGTGGGTAATTCAAGTATCATTATTTTTGCTGTTTTTCTTTTCCAGAATGGCTTTGACTACTTGTTGACATACAGTGACAATCCCCAGACTGTGTTTCCTCGCTACTGCGTTAGCTGGATGGTTTCCAGTGGTGAGTGGGTACTTGTATACAGGCCCTGGAGCCTGGGTTGAGCATTTTGTTTTTCTCTAGCTCTAAATGGCAAGCAAGAGGATTAGTGCTTGTCTAATGGGAGCACTTCTGGGGAAATTAAACATCCTTCCAAATCCATTCTTGAATATTACAATGATATTGAAGCCTCTAGCTGGGCTTTGGAGGGATGAAAATTGTGGAATCCCAGAAAGCAGCATGTGCCCAGAAGGGAGTTTTGAGAACATTTGCTTAATTCCTTAAATATGGACTGTGTACATTAATGCACTTAATCATTTTTTCTTTTTAGATCCTGTTGGAGGCCATAAAATCTAGTGTAGAAAATGTGGTCGTTATAGGATAGTATTCTGGAAAAGGGGGCCACCATGTGTCTTGACAAAGGCTACACATCAAAGCTGTAACTGCACCTTTTCGTTCCAATTCCTTGCTTTAAAAAGCGTTCTTATGTGATTTTCTTTCTTCTGCTTCTCTGTAGGCAGCTTCTGATACCTCAGAGGGAGAATGGAGAGATTAGGTGTTCCTGTTTGATATTTGTCTAAATAAAATTGGCAGATATTTAGGCTATGCTACTGATAAGTGATATTTTAATCACCTAAAAGCCTTTGGGGATTTATTGGCTTGATTGGCACCCCTTTTCTGAGGATCTCAAAGGTCATGGATTGTTTTCATTTCCCATACATTTTGGGAGGCAACTATCACCTAGGTTGTCAATCAGGCTGTGATCTCTAGAAGAAGGAATTGGCTCCCTACCATGAAAGAAATAGGCCGTCTAATTTTGAGCCTACTGTTGGTTTGTATTTCAGCCTACCCAAATTTCCCCCTCTCCCACCAGGCATGCCAGATTTCCTGGAGAAGCTGCACATGGCCACTCTTAAAGCCAAGAACATGGAGATCAAAGTAAAGGACTATATCTCGTCTAAGCCTCTGGAAACCGGTAGTGAAGCCAAGGCTACCACCCCATCTTCCGAGCGGAAGAATGAGGGTAGTTGTGGCCCTGCCCGGATCGAGTACGCTTGAAGGGCTTTGGGATAAGAAGGGACAGGCTGCTTCTTAGCCCTGTCTCAGTCCCTTATCTGCTACAGAACAGGGACATGTATTTGAAGGCATCTGCTGTAACCACCAGGGCAAGATAACTCAGTAACTGGTGTCCAGTTTCATTCAGAGCCCTTATTGCTCTTTATCAAAACAGAAGGAGGCATCCATGGGGGCGTTGTCATATTCTCAGGCCAAGCATCTTGAAATTCAGTATTTCACCGAGCTAATCTGGAACAAACCTCACCTCAGGCCAGAAGGGGACAACTTTTTTTTGCTTCCTCTGAGTGGTTTCCTCTGCCAACGTTCCAGGTTCCACCATCGGTTCTGCAGCACTTGGGATTTCCTTCAGTTCTGAAGGTCCAACTGGAAAGTGCAGTTGGCTGGTTGAGTCTTCAGTGAGGGGTCACGGGGAGTGCTCTTGGTAACAGTTCTGGTGTTGAATGGGCGTGAGCTGTTGTTGGGCAGTGTAAGTGCCTTGTCCTCACCCTGCTTCTATCTTGGGGACGTCCGGTTTGTACCAGGAAATTTCTCTCTGCCTCTCAGTACCCACCCTATTGACTCGCCCTACCCAAAACAGTTTCCTTTGCATTGGTCAGTTCTTCTGTATTCATGGACTATATTAATTTGGATCATCGCCTCCTTCCTTAGAGCTCATTCACCAAGAACACTGGGAAATGAGTATTTCAGATGGTAGTTTTCTGTGTCATCAATGTTTTGATAGGGTTAATGGCAATTCTCAAAACATCACACTTTAGGTTTTTTTTTTTTTTTAACCTTTGTGTCAAGTAGGAATTGGGAAATGGAATAGGATTTCTCCGTGGTCCCACTGTACAGAAAACACCATTTTGATTCAGGCATTATTTTTCACACTTCAGGTTTGACTGGATGCTGAGGACTTGTCCATCTTGGAAGGCTAAAGGCAGAGCAGTGGGGATTGGGCCACTCCCTTGGAGCTCTCAGAGCTGTAGACAAGCCGTGTAAACAAATAGATGTAATCTTCCCCCAAATACTAATATAATGGGGATGTGGTTTATCTGATCCTCTTGTTCCTCTGAAAATTTTTTCTCCCTCTCTTCAGAGTTAAAATGAAAGCAAACTACACTGTTTGGATTAAGTCACAATCAGATGGTATCAGTTTGGCCTGGCTGATTTTGCTTTGGTCATGTTGCAATCTGACAGGAGAATAGGGATCAAGTTTTCAATACTCCCTCCTCTTTTTTCCCTAGAATTTAAATGGCTGGATTTTTCCCTACTTGCTACCCTTTTGTGTTGAAAGGGGGATCTAAACCTCAGACTGACTTAAAGCCCTTGACATTTTTGTTGCCTGTTAAGTTTTGTGCCAAGGAAATAACTGCATCCGTCTTTTCATGTCTTGCCTTCTCTGAGTGGTTGGCAGAACGGAAAGATATGTCGACCAGTCCCAGCTTCTTTTTCATGATCATTTCTCTCTTCTCATCCCCAGGACTTGACAGAAGCCAGGGAAAGTTTCCCCTGAACTTAGCACCTGTGATTGGTGGGGCATGGATGGGTGTGGGCAGAGTGTGTGAGTGCACAGGTGTTAATGAAGTGTGTGTTGCTCATGTTCTGATTTTTGGCAACTTGACTCTGTACTTGGGGTCAGTCACTTATGTCATTGTAATGATTTCACTTCTAACTGTGACATTTTTATCAAATGTGTGAATAAATATATAAAGATTGGTACAAAAGAGTGTTTGTGTTTGGACATGTGGTGGTGGGAAATCTTGTATATTGGACTAATTGTTTATTCCTGATCAGAAAGTTGAAAAGAGTGTTTCTACTCAGGGTTGGCTCGTGGAAGTAGCAGGGTGTGGTCTTCCTTGGTAGGGCTGACACACAACTAACCACTTTGCCTTGACCATGAGCCCTTTCCAGATGATCGGTTTAGCAACTGAAACCAAACCCATCTATTTCCATTTCCTTGTCTTGATATCCTTTGCTTTTAAAGAAGGATCAACTTGAGGAAATAGTGTTTGAGCTTTGCTGACAGTGAAACTTGGAAGGGAGCAAGGAAAGGAGAGGATTTGAGCAAGCCAGATCTAGGCTAGGAGGCCGACCAGGGCTCTGGCTGGAGAGGGAGGGTGGTGAGCTCACTCCACTTGACTTGGTGGGAAGTAGGGTCACACGGGCAGTTTTGCTAGAGTGTCAATTTGTTGCAAGGCAATTGATACATTAGAACTACTTTATAGAGCATAACCTGAATTTTGAGTTATGTGATTCTGCCTGTGGGAAACAGGTGAACACAAATGGACACCTGAACTATTAAAACTCTTTTCTCCAAATTGTTCTAAGATAACCACTGGAAAGCTGTCTTCTACTTGTAGGTTACTTGTTAGACGTTGTAATGCTTATGGGTGCACATGTGTCTGTATAACCTGAAATTTGGAAAGTTGGTTCTGGCCTCCGTCCTGCTACAGAGGCCCATGCACGTGGCTTCCCTGATGTGGTTCTCTAGGCTCTGTATTAACACTTCCACTGAGAAACATCTGAGTTCTGAAAGCAACATTTCCATTGTTGGACAGCTGTGTCTTTCAGGAAGTTCTTTACATGGAGACTAAATGTGCCACCTCATCGTCTACCAGTGGGTCAAGCGGGTCAAGCCCTGTCTTTGGAGCGACACAAGAAAAATGTTCCATGGGATAGTACTTCACATTCTTGAAGACAGTGCTCATGTGACCCTAACCTTTTCCCAGGCTTTATGTCACCAGCAGCTTCAAAAGTCCTCCCAACTCTGTTTTGAAAAATTAAAAGTAATAAAACCTTGTATACCCTTTCCCTACCACTGCTGGTTGTTAACTTGCTATGGTGTGTGCTTTGTCTTTATATATACACTTTGCTGTGGACTGAACTGTGTCTCCCTGATGCCCAATGTGATAGTGTTGGAGATGGGGCCTTTGGGTGATGAGATTTAGATGAGGTGGTGAGGGTGGAACCCTCCATGATGGGATTAATCCCTTTATAAGAAGACACACCAGAGGTTTGCTTGTTCTCCCTCTCCACCCTTGTGAGGACACAAGGAAGCTGTTGGCAAGCCAGGAGAGTGTTCTCACCAGGAACAGAATTGGGCAGCATCTTGATCTTAGCCTTTTAAGCCTCCCAAACCGTAAGAAATAAAGTTGTGTTGTTTAAACTACCCAGTCTATGGTATTTTGTTATGGTAGCCTGAGTAGTTTTCATGACTTTTTGAAATTAAGTTGCAGGGGCGCCTGGGTGGCTCAGTTGGTTAAGCGACTGCCTTCGGCTCAGGTCATGATCCTGGAGTCCCGGGATCGGGTCCCACATCGGGCTCCCTGCTTAGCGGGGAGTCTGCTTCTCCCTCTGACCCTCTTCCCTCTCATGCTATCTCTCATTCTCTCTCTCTCAAATAAATAAAATCTTAAAAAAAAATAAGTTGCAAACCACAATATTTCACCTCTAAACAGGAGTATGCTTTTTTACAATAATGATGTTCTTGTAACTATACTAACTAGTGGCACATAAGTAACATAAGTATCTAATATTCTTTGTTTTTTTTTTTTTTTAAGATTTTATTTATTTATTTGAGGCAGAATGAGAGAGAGAGAGAGCACATGAGAGGGGGGAGGGTCAAAGGGAGAAGCAGACTCCCTGCCGAGCAGGGAGCCCGATGCGGGACTCGATCCCAGGACTCCAGGATCATGACCTGAGCCGAAGGCAGTCGCTTAACCAACTGAGCCACCCAGGCGCCCTAATATTCTTTGTTTTTAATGTATTATTGTTTAGAGAGTATGAGTGGGAGGGGCAGAGGGAGAGAGTTTTAAGCAGACTCCACACAACGTGGAGCCCAATGTGGGGCTTCATCTCACATTCCTGAGATCATGACCTGAACTGAAACCAGAGTTGGATGCTTAATGGACTGTGCCACCCAGGGGTCCATTGATACCTAATTCAGTCCCTATTAAAATTTACCCAGTTGCCCCCCAAATGACTTGCAGCACCCCCCACCCCAAATCCAGGATCCAATTAAGTATGCTGTGTTGTGTTAGTAGCTAAGTCAACAGTCGTTTGTAATGTAGCTTCCTGGGTGCCTTCAGATAGTACGGTGTAGTGCAGTGTTTCTCAAACTTTGTACCTGGGAGCTTTGAAAATTCCTGTGCTGTGTTCTCACCCCAGACCAATTACATCAGTATTGCTGAGGGTGTAAGTATTGAATGTTAATGCAATCAAAAGATTTAAAAAAAATAGGCCACAGTCTCTCGATCTGCACACTTTGAATACAGGCTAAGATGTCATTAATTTGTCACCAGTCTTGTCACACTGTGGGCTTGGGCTTGGGCTCAGCTAATAATAGCCACCATTACTGAGCACTTGTGATGCTGGACACCGTGCCTCATGCTTTTGTGCAGAATCTCATCTAATCCTACCACAGCCCTGTGAGTATGTAGCTATCCTTGTTTCATAAGCAAGGAAATGACATCAGAGGTTAAGGAATTCTCTTGCTCAAGGACACACGGGAAGTGACAGCAGAAAGCAGACCTAGCTTTGAGCTCTCCAAAGACCCCTCTAGCAGCATGTCTTCACACTTAGGTTAGTTCCTCATAAATACTGTCAGGCTAGATTCCTTCCCAGGGTGGTTGACTTATTTTGGAACCTGGATCATAAGCTTTTTTCTTACCCATTGTTAAATTTTACATGGTTTAAGCTTCCTCCTTACCCACTAGTTCCACCATCCAATTGCTAATTGGTGGTGCTGTTACTTAAGAGTATCAGAAGCATAAACTTTCTTTCCTGGAAACTTGAGGATATATACCACTGCCATGACATATGGGTTAATATAAAGGGATAGGGTGGTATTCTTGTGGACATCTTGTAGCATTTTCTAAAAATGTTTAGTTAAAAAGTAACCAGTTTCTGTACTCAGCATGGTAGAACAGGAGTCGAAATTCCTTTCAGAATGTAAATATTCCTCATGAAATCTGAGAACTCTGATTTCTAATAAACTTGAAAGTAAAAAATTACAGCATGTGGATGGAAGTGATTTTTTTTCCCCTTAAAATTTTAAGTAATTGCAATGTGGGGCTTGATCCTAGGACCCTGAGATCATGACCTGAACTGAAATTAAAGAGTCAGCTGCTTAACCGACTGAGCCACCCAGGTGCCCCTGAAAGTGATCTTAATGTAAAATGTATTTGTTCCTACAAACCTCAGTGGGTACTTGATAGAGCATCATTCCAAAAGAACCCCCAGGCCACACAGTGTCACAGTTGCTTTTTAATAACCTCATGGTTGATTGTGGTCCACAAATGCACTTAAAATTTTTTTCAGGTAACTTCGAAATGATCTAACTAGCATCTACTTTTAAAGAGCCTAACCATATCTAAAAATGGTAGGGTGGCTGCTTAAAAGTACTAATATTGATGTTTCTATGGTTTATGCATTTTCTCGTATCTTAAGACTCTGCTGTGTGTGAGTTAGGATGACATTCAGCTTTGAGGAACAGAAACCCACAATCTGAAACAAAATGAATGTTCTCTTGTGAACATAGCCACTCCAGGGCTGGTATCATAGCTTTGCAGTCTCTCCAGACCCAGGCTCTTGCTGTCTTGTCCCACCTTCAACATATGGGGGTCATGCGATTGCTCCATCTGAATCTCTGACAGACCCGAGCATTGTGTTCTATTTCTGTCAATGTTTTTCCTAAAATGTGCCCAGGACCGGACCTGATTCTGTTCCCTGGCAGATGAACACTGTGAGGACAGACTGTGTCTGCTCATTGCCTGCTGAGTCCCCAGTGCCTCGGTGGGGCCTGCTCCAGTTCCAGCCATTGTGTGTGTGTTTTCCCAGTGGGAAGGAGAGCAGGGGAAAAGAGAATGTCCCTTCCCTTGAGGACACTTCCCAGAATGCCACACCGTTTCTGCATATAGACCAGTGGCCAGAATTTCATCAAAAGACCATACCAAGCTACTGAGAAATAGTCTATACATGGAGCAAGCATGTGCCCAGTTAAAATTCAGAGGTAATTTTGCTGAATCAAAGAAGGAGAGAATGGAAAGGTGGGGGACAATTGGCAGGCTGCCAAATTATAGCTAAAACAGACTTCAAAGACCCTGGATTATGGGACGCATGGGTGGTTCAGTCAGTTAAGCGTCTGCCTTCGGCTCAGGTCTTGATCCCAGGGTCCTGGGTTGGAGTCCCACATCGGGCTTCCTGCTCAGCTTTCCCTGCAGGGGGTTCTCTGCCCTGCTTCTCTGCCTGCCACTCCTCCTGCTTGCTCTCTGACAGAATAAGTAAATAATCAACCAGTCTTCAAAGACTGAATTCTGTTAAGGCAAAAATGCCAGTAAATAAAATCTTCAAAGACTGGATTCAGTTAAGGCAAAAATGCCAGTAGATATTCTGGTTTGCTAGGGCTGTCATAACCACAAATTGAGTGGCTTGAACAACAGAAGTGTACTGTCTCACAGTTTTGAAGGCTGGAAGTACAGGATCAAGGTGTCAGCAGGGTTGGTCCCTTCTGAGGGCCGTGAGGAAGAATCCGTTCCAGGCTTCTCTCCCAGCTTCTTGTGCTTGGTGGCGATCTGTGGCATTCTGTGGCTTGCAGATACACCCCAATCTCTGCCTTCATGTCCACATGGTGTTAATACACCCCAGTCTCTGCCTTCATGTCCACATGGTGTTATCCCTGTGTGCGCATGTCTATGTCCAAATTTCCCCTTTTTGTAAGGATACCAGTCACATTGGATTAGAGGCTCACTCAGTTCAAGTATAACCTCGTCTGTTTTTTTTTAATTATTTTTAAGTAATTTCTATACCCAACATGGGGCGCAAACTCAACCCCGAGCCAGCCAGGTGCCCCCTTTTAACTTTTTAAAAATATATCCTACCCCCAACGTGGGGCTTGAACGCACGACCCTGAGATGGAGAGTCACATGCTCTACCAACTGAGCCCGCCAGGTGTCCCTAGTATTGACCTGATCTTAACCTAATTAATCACATCTACAATGACAGTGTTTTGCAATATAAGGTCACATTCTGTGGTCTGGGGGCTAGGACTTCAACATACGAATTTTGAGGGGACACAATTCAATCTATAACAAGGGTAAATCACAGAGAACTCAATTTAAGAATCACTTTTCAAAAAAAAAAAAGCCCCGAATGGAATCTGGAAAGGCTTCAAAGCCTGGCCATGGTCACCCGTCCTGTAGCTTTCCTGTGGCAGCAGCAGGGGGCAGGGCTGCACCACCTGCTAGGGGCCTCTCCTCAGTTTGCCCTTAGCTGCTGTTTTACACCTAATACCCGACAGTTCATTGTGGGTCTATTTGGGCACCACTATCCCTCCCTCAAAGCTTTGATGGGCATCAAGGCCTATGAATAAATGAGAGAGGAAGTGGGTCAGATGACCACAACCCGTGTGGGTGTATATAGTAATTTGGTGGGAAGGGGAGGCTGAACGCAGGTGGGAGAGCCACAGGCTCCCCGCCTGATGCCCAGGGGTTTGTGCATGGGGGAGAGAGGGAGCCGGTGATAAAGAGACGGCAGTTTTGATTTGCTGTCCCCTACCTGACGGCCTTTCTGCTCCCGGTGGTCAGTCCAGCTCCCAGTGGAAGGAGGTAGGTCAGCACCTCCAGGGCCGGCCAGGGCTGGTGGGCTAAGCTGAGGACCCAGCCCTTTTGGTATAATTCCTGCATTTCCTCTTATAACGATTTTATTTTATTTTAAAGTTTTTATTTTAATTCCAGTTAGTTAACATGCAGTGTCATACTGGTTTCATCCTGTTATAATTCTTTGCTGTATTTCTATGCCTGGGAAGGAAGGCATGATACTCAGCAAGGGATTATTGAAGACCCACTATGTGCCTGATGACTTTCAAAAGATTTATGAAGCAGCTGGGGAGTCGACACTGAAGTAGACGGAATTAAATGGTCCAGCATGGAGGACCAAAGGAGTGGTCAGTTCGGTGTGGGGTGGGGGCAGGCCAGGCCGGGGTGAAGTGGGACTCCGCTCACGAGACCTGGGAACAGTCTGGAACCTATGTGTTGTGCTGATTCATCACTGAGAACATTCTTGACACTCTTCCAGATTTTTGCCCTCATATTCTTTTGTTTCCCAAAGTAATAATTATGTGATTAAAAAGGGAAAGCATTTATTTTATACATAAAACTATAAAAAATTATTTGTAATCCTTACATGCCAGAAAATCAATGTAGTTTTTCTATACTTATATCTGCATGTAACTTTTTTTTTGAAGTTTTCTCTAAGCATTTGTGCACATAGTCTGAAAAGTCACATCGTTCTTACTAAGCTTGTTATGAAACCCTCTACCGTACCATTCCCCCTCCTCCCAGGACAGCCAGGATCATCTCTCACAGGGATGATATTGTCCTTTTTTTCCAGGTCTCTAAATAATGTGCTATTATCACCACATACAGACTTTTAATTTTAGGCATTATATGAAAATTCCTCCCTCCCTCCTCCCTGCTCCACCCTTCCCATTTCCTCATCTCCCAAAGAAGTTATATCAAATTTTACAGCATTACCTAGCATTTTTGTTGTTCTGAGCATGAAAATGATATTCACAGGCGACAAGACACTACAACCACTTCTTTCTTGCACACCTCATTATTTTTGCCTAGAGGGAAAATGCTCATCTGCTTGATTTGTTGTGTTCTTTTCTTTTCTTAAGGTTTTATTTATTTATTTGACAGAGTGAGTGAGAGAGAGCATGAAGGGGGGGTGTGGGGCGAGGGGCAGAGGCAGAGGGAGAAGCAGATGCCCTGCGGAGCAGGGAGCCCGATGTGGGGCTCCATCTCAGGACCCTGGGATCATGACCTGAGCCGAAGGCAGACACTTAAGGACTGAGCCACCCAGGCGCCCCAGTTTGTTGTGTTCTTATCACAAATTCAGCCCCACCCTCTGTGCCAACTGTGAGCTCTTGATACTCAGCCAGAGTAGGTATTAACAGCTTCTCCTCCCAGGAGAGGGCTGAGCAGGAGGTGCAGCCCTAGGTGCCTACCTGGAGCTGGAAGATCTCCCTTTCCTTCCCCTTCTGCCTAGGATTCCTTCCATGTTCAGCCCCGTTCTCTGCATCCCATTCTTCCTTGGTCTTAATTTATTTTCCTCCTCGATTGTCAAAGGAGAACGGGTACACAAGAGGTAAAATTTTTCAGATCCTCACATGCGGGATAAATCAGCCGAGTACAGTAAGACCAGCTGGCAGTAGTTTTCCTTCAGAATTTCAGCCAAGTCTGAAGATGTTTTCATTCCTGATCTTTTAGCTGCGACGTGTAGCCTCCCGGCCTCTCCAAGCCCCCAAGCGTGTGAGATCTCTTCGTTCCTGGTATTATGTCTGACTTGTTTTTATCTAGTGTGCTATCAGTGGGCCCTCAATTGTAAATTCACGTCTTTCAATTCTGGAGAATTTTCTTGAATTATTTAATTTTCCTTCTCTCTTTTGGCCCTTTGCTATTCAAATGGCTGATCACCTAAATGTCCTCTCATTTTCTTATATTTTTTCTCCTGTTGTTTTTTTTTTTAAGATTTTATTTATTCATTTGACAGAGAGAGCACAAGCAGGGAGAGTGGGAGAGGGAGAGGCTCCCCCGTGAACAAGGAACCTGATGCAGGGCTCGATCCCAGGACGCTGGGACCATGACCTGAGCTGAAGGCAGACACTTATCCGACTGAGCCACCCAGGCACCCCTTTTTTCTCCTGTTATTCAACCATTTGTCTTCTTGCTCTTTTTTCTGAAAGTTTCCAACATCTTTATCTTCCAACCCTGATATGAGTTAATTTTTGCTTTCTTTTACTACCCAAGAGATCTGTTTTTGGAATGTTTACTTTTTGTAGTAACTGTCCTTTTATGGGTGCAGCATCTTTCCCCTCTAAGGATGTTAGTGATTTTTATTAATATTTTCTTCTTCCTACATACTTTGTTTTGTCTAAGTTGATTTTTCCTATTAGATCCCTCTCCTGCATGATAGAGGCATCCCTTGAATGGCTAAAAGCCACTGGTTGTTGGTTCATATTGAGAAACTCAGACTGGGACACTTGGGTGGCTCAGTCAGTTAAGCTTGGTTATCTCAGCTCAGATCTTGATCTCAGAGTAGTGAGTTCAAGCCCCGCATTGCGCTCCACACTGGGCTACTTTAAATAAATAAATAAATTGATTGATTGATTAAAAGAAACTTGTACTGGGGACTGTGAGCATGTGAGTGTTGGTAGCTGACTATTAACTTTATCTTAGGCCTGGCTGGGTTTCATACAGACCTTAGCTGGTTCTCATTCCAGCTCCTCTCTTTGCCCCACTCGGTGTCCCACTTATTCTGAGCCTTTTGGGGCTTCTGCTGTGTAAACAGGTTTGGCTCTTGTCCCTACTACTGACTAGGAATCCATTTTTTTTTGTTTGTTTGTTTCCCCTAAGCCATTTACCGTTTTGTGCATCTGCTTTCCAGTTCCCAAAACATTTTTCCTGTTGTTCCTCTTTCTCCTTGACTGTGTGGGGTTTGCCTTAAATTTTGCTTCCTTTAATTGTTGAAGTGGGGTTTCAGGAGGGAGCTAAAGTTAATGTGTGTTCTCAATCTGACATCTGCCTGGGTCTGTTTTTGCTTGTTTCTTCATGTAGTTTAGTCCCCCAACCTTATTGAAGTGTAATCAAAGTACAATTAACTCCCTATATTTATTTTTTTAGATTTTATTTATTTGACAGACACAGCAAGAGAGGGAACACAAGCAGGGGGGAGTGGGAGAGGGAGAAGCAGGCCTCCTGCCAAGCAGGGAGCTCGATGTGGGGCTCAATCCCAGGACCCTGGGATCATGATCTGAGCCGAAGGCAGACGCTTAACAACTGAGCCACCCAGGCACCCAACTCCCTATATTTAAAATGCACAATCTAATCAATTTTGACATGTCTATACACCTGTGACATCATCATCACAATTAAGATAATGAATATTTTATCATCATTTCATCATCTACAAAATTTCTTTGTGCCCCTTTGTAATTCTCCCTTAGCCCTGTCCCCAGGCAACATTAATCAGCTTTCTGTCTCCATCAAATAGCTAACATATTCAAGGATTTTATATGAATGGAATCATACAGTATGTACTATTTTTTCCTATGGCTTCTTTCAGTGTAATGATCCTTGATTTGTCCATGTTGCATTTATCAATAGTTCATTCCTTTATATTGCTAAATATCATTCCACGGAATGGATATACCACAGTCTGTTAATTCATTCACCTGTTGAGAGACATTTGGATTGTTTCCAGTTTTTGGCTACTACAAATAGAGCTGCCATAAATATTTATGTACAAGTCTTTGTGTGACTATGTTTTTGAGGTTTTGTTTTGTTTTTTTAAGTAAATACCTAGGAGTGGAATGGCTGAGTCATATGTGTATGGTAGGTGTATGTTTAAATATTTGTAAGTAACTGCCAAACTGTTTTCCAAAGTTGTGACATTTTACATTCTCACCAGCAGTGTATGAGAGTTTTGGTTGCTCCATCTTATTGCCAAAACTTGTTATGGCCAGTCTTCTCATTATACTTTTTAAAAATGGAGATATAATAGATATACAATATCCTATTCATTATGGGTGTACATCAGAGTGATTTGACGATTTTTGTACATTATAGAATGATCCCCACAATAAGTCTAGTGACTATATAAAGTTATTGCAATATTTTTGACTATATTCCCTATGCTCTACATTATATCCCCCTGACTTATTTATTTTATAACTGAAAGTTTGTAACTCTTAATCCCCTTCACCTATTTTGCCTGCCCCCCAGTACTCCCCAAGTACCTCCCCCCCACCAGTACCTCCCCAACTCTGGTACCACTAGTTTGTCTCCTGTATCTATGAGTCTGTTCCTGTTTTGTTTTATTTGTTCATTTGTTTTGTTTTTTAGATTCTACTTATAAGCGAAATCATTCAATATTTGTCTTTCTTTGTCTGACTTACTTCACTTAGCATAATACCCTCTAGGTCCATCCATGTTGCCACTCATTTTATTTTAATTTGCATTTCCCTAATGACTAATGATGTTTAGCATTTTTATGTGCTTATTGGCATTCATAAATCTTCTATGAAGTGTCATTTGAAATCTTTTGTTCATTTTTATTGGGTTGTTTGTGTCCTTATTACCCTGTAAGAGTTTTTACAGTGTATGAATCTTATTTTTTTCTTATCTTTTAAAATATTGAGTTATAATTCACATAATAAAATTCACCCTATCAAAGAGTACAATTCAGTGGTTTTTAGCATATTCACAAAGTCGTGCAACCATCACCACTATCTAATTCCAAGCATCTTCATTGCCTACCCCCTCCACAAATCCCCAGACCCATTAGCAATCACTGCCCCATCCCTCCTCCTAGTCCCTGGCTGCTGCTAATCTACTTTCTGTCTCGATGGAAAATTTGATGTAAATGGAATCATACAATATGTGGTCTTTGTGACTGGCTCCTTTCACTTAGCAGAATGTTTTCAAGGTTCATCCATGCTGTAACATGTATCAGTAATTTATTCCTTTTCAGGATTGTATGGTATTCTACTGTAGGAATATACTGCATTCTGTTTATCCATTTATCATTCGCTGAACATTTGAGTTTTTCCCACTTTTTAGCCATTATGAATAATTCCATTATGAACATTCATGTTTAAGTTTTTGTATGGACATTTGAACAATTCTCTTGGTTATATACCTAGGACTGGAATTGATGGGTCATACGTTAACTCTGCTTAGCTTTTTGAGTTACGGCCAAACTGTTTTCCAAGGCAGCTGCACCATTTTACTTTCACACTAACAACATATGAGGGTTCCAATTTCTGCACGTTCTCAACACTTGTTATCGTTTTTTCATTCTAGCCATCCCAGTGGGTGTGCAGTGGTATCTCACTGTGGTTTTCATTTGCACTTCCCCAGTGAATAATGATGGTGGGCATCTTTTCATGTGCTTATTGACCATTTGTAGATCTTCTTCAGAGGAATGTCTACTCAATACTTTTGCTCATTTAAAAATTGGATTATTTATCATTTTATTGTTGAGATGTGTATTTGTATATTTTAGATACAAGTCCTTTGTCTGATACATGTGTTGGGAATATTTTCTCCCTGTCTGTGGCTTGCCTTTTTTTAATGGTATCTTTCAAAGAGCACAAGTTTATAATTCCGATAAAGTCCAACTAATTAATTTTTTTCTTTTATGTTTTGTGCTTTTATGTTCTAGGAAACCTTTGCCTAACTCAAAGATAAAAAGATTTTCTCCTATGTTTCTTTCTAGACACTTTATGGTTTTAGGTGTTACATTTAGGTTCGTGATCTGTGGAAGTTAATTTTTATATATGGTGTGAGGTAACATTCACGTTTGATATTGAGGATATTTCCAGTTTTTCCTTGATCTATATTATTGTATATATGTCACCACTGCAGATTATTATTTTGTATTTCATATGAGGCAGAATGGGAGTGTCATTCCCCTTCTTCCCTACTTTTTTTTAAGATTTTATTTATTTATTTGACACAGAGAGAGAGACACAGCGAGAGCAGGAACACAAGCAGGGGGAGTGGGAGAGGGAGAAGCAGGCTTCCTGCTGAGCAGGGAGCCCGATGTGGGGCTCGGTCCCAGGACCCTGGGACCGTGACCTGAGCCGAAGGCAGACGCTTAACGACTGAGCCACCCGGGCGCCCCTTCCCTACTTTTTTTTTCCTCCTCACCCTGTCTTACCCTATCCCACACCTCTTACAGGGAAGGTTTTTCTGGTTTTTGTCTTTTGTGCTTTTCTTTCCTTAAGAGTGAAGATACAGAGAGATTTTGCCAATGGAGTATATTTTTTGACTAAGTATCACCACATTTCTTTCCCTGTATCCTTGCCAACACTCGGTATTCTCTAATTTTTATTTTTTATTTTGCTAATTTGGATGATGTAAAGGGATATCTCATAGTTTTATTTTTGAGTTCTTTAACTGATAGAGAGTTTAAGTATTTCTTTCTTTCTTTCTTTCTTTCTTTCTTTCTTTCTTTCTTTCTTTCTTTCTCTTTCTTTCTTCTTTCTTTCTTTTTTCTTTCTTTCTTTCTTTCTTTCTTCTTTCTTTCTTTTATTCTTTCTTTCTTTCTTTCTTTCTTTCTTTCTTTCTTTCTTTCTTTCTTTCTTTCTTTCTTTCTTTCTTTCTTTCTTTCTTTCTTCTTGAGAGAGAGAGCACACACGAGTGGTGGGGAGGGGCAGAGGGAGAGAGATAATTTTAAGCAGGCTCCATGCCCAGCGTGGAGCCCGATGTGGGGCTCGATCTCACAACCCTGAGATCATGACCTGAGCCGAAATCAAGAGTCGGACCCTTAACTGACTGGACTACCCAGGCGCCCCTGAGTATTTCTTTATATACTTGTTAACCTTTCAGATTTCCCTTATATGAGTTGCCTATTATGGCTATATCCATTTCTCTTTTGATATTTATAATTCCCTGATTTTACTTCTCGATTTGCAAAAATATGCTGAATTAGGATTTTTAATATTTATGAAACAAAATATAATATGTATGCAATAACTGTTGTCAATTTTAGGCATTGCAAACATTTGCTCCCAATTTATCACTCATGTAGTTAACTCTCTCTATGATGTTGTTTATTGAGCTGAGATCTCTAATTTTTATGTGGTCAAATTCATCAATTTTTCAACTATGATCTGTGCTTTTAAAATCTTTATTCCCTCAAGGCAAAAAAGATGCCCTCCTACATGCTTACATCTTAGCTTTATAGTTTAACCTTTTATATTTAGATATTTACTCCATTAGGTAGGAGTTGTGAGGTAGGAATCCAACCTTGCTTTGTCTGTCCTGGTTTACCAGTTTCATGTTCTTTCTTTCTTTCTTTCTTTCTTTTTTTTAAGATTCATTTATTTATTTATTTTGGGGAGGAGGGGTAGAGGGAGAGAAAATCTCAAACAGACTCCCTGCACTGAGCACGGAGCTGGTGCGGGGCTTGATATCGTGCCTGAACTGAGATCGGGAGTTGGATGCTTAACTGACTGAGCCACCCAGGCACCCCTCCAGTTTCATGTTCTAAGCACAGCTAGCATGCAGCTAGGCAGCCAAAGAGCAAGAGAGGAGCATGAAGGATCAGGGGACCCCTGCGTGTGAGGGGCAGAGAAGGACCTATTACGGTGGTTTTCTCCAGCAGCATTTAGCTAACAAGGCTGAGAGCTGGATTGAGACAATATTAGGTTTTTTTTCAAGTGTCAGTTTTCGAAGGTCAAAGAAGGAAGGGAGTTCAGGACTTGGCAGGGAGCAGGAGGAGTAGACACGATAAGCCAGGAAGTGCTGTGGACAGAAGCGTCTTTGGTTCCTGTGGGTAGGTGCTGGAGACACAGGGACATGCTTAGGTTATAATAAATGACAAAACAACCAGGAAGCCAAGTGTGTGGGCAGTAGCAGTGCCCGGATGTGCTAGGAGGGGTCTCCTCCACCCCTCCACCCTTGGAGTTAGCACAGACCGGGGCAGACTGGTGGCGGCTGTCAGAGTTAGGGCCAGTGGAAGCCCTCCATGTGGGAAAGGTTGGGCTGTCCTGAAGGTGCTGGCCCTCAGGCCAGATAGAGAGAACCCCTCACTGTCCAGGATCCACAGGAGTGGGGTCAACAGCTGCACATGACTAACTGAAGGCTGAGGAGAAGCTCAGGACCCAGATGGTGGTGGGGGACAAGAAGCAGAGGGATTTCATAGACCTAACTGTGAGGGGGAAGCTGGGGGACAGAGGAGCGGGGCCACAGAGAGTGAGTTTGTCCCAGTGAAACAAATGTGGGGCTTTCCAGCTGAGGCCGACTGGCTGCGCCGGGCAGGATAGCTGGGTTATGGCGCACAACTGTCCTGCCATGCCTACCATTTAACACGTTAACAAAGGGTCGGGGCTTGCTCATAGACCTCCCTCATGTCGTCGCACTGCCTGGAGAACGGGAGGTCCTCCCCATCAAAAAGGCAGAGGAGGAGAGCAAGACTGGAAAAATCCCAATGGGCTTTCTAGGGCCCCAGCCCGGAATTGACATTTCATTGGCTGGAATGGGGTGCAAGGCCTGCCCTACTGTGGGAGGGCTGGGGAGGGCAGGGCTCTGGGCATCTGGCAGGGGAGGTCTGGAGACCCGCCACCACCAGTCACGTCCACCACAGGATGTGTACCCTGTCAGGACTGGCCTCTTCCTGGGCCTGCCTGGCTTCCAGGCCCATCCCTGGACTTGCCCTGGACGGGCAGATGTTGATGAGAGGGGAGACTACAGTGACCCTGGGAGGGCTGGGGGGACCAGCTGGTGAGGGGGAGGAGAGGAGGGGCGGCGTCTCTCCGTGTTGCCTGAGGAGGGGCAGTGCACCCTGCCTGGGGCCCCCTACCAGGTCTGGTGGGGATAACAGCCTTGCTTTCAGTAATGGAATTTCCCTACCTGCCCTTTCTCAACAAGTGCTTTCAGAGCAAAGGGCACACAACGAGGGAGGGAGTGACTCCAAAAATGAACCAAGGTGGGTTATGGCCAGTGCTTCGCTGTCTTCTCCCTTCTTTCCTGCTTGTTCTCAGTTTCCTATAGTGTGGACCGCTTTCTGGGACAACTCAGGAAAGTAGCAACTGTTGTGTGATAAGTGAGTGCAGGGTGCGTGTGGTGGACGAGGCTCCTGGCCTGGGGGAGATAGGACTCAAGGGCGCAGATAGTGGGTATCCTTGTTGCTAGCTTTCACCAATGAGGCCAACCCCCTTGGATTTCCTTTTGGTAACCAAGGAAAGTGAGGCTCAGGTCACTTCAGGGCCTTGCCCAAGGTCACATAGCGTGTTGGTGGGAGAACCAGGCTTGGAGCCCAGTCTCCTGGCCTTGACCTGACCCTGACCCTTATTCCTTCCCCCTTTACCTTGGTCCTGTTCTAAGCTGAGCCTGCCCCGTGAGACATTTGACACATTAAGACTGTTCCTTCAGGAGGGCAAAATCAAGTGCAAATTCCTTCAAGCCCCTAGGAGTTGAAAACAAGAGGCCTTTGCTCCTAGAACACCCAGAAAAGGCCTCATGAAAACCCAGCAGGCGGGGGTGGGGGCCCAAGACTTGGGGCCCAGGGTGTCAGAGGGGTGGAAACAGGATGTGAGCAGAGAGGGGCCGTGAGAAGCAACGTGGCTCCCGGCAAAGGAGGCCACCTGGTACAGTGTGTTCTGAGGCACGGAAAAAGACCCTGGGCTGCGTGGGAGTTGTCACATCCTGCTCCCCGACAGGCCTCCCCCACCCTGCCTGGCTCCCAGCCAGGGCAGAATCCGACCCCTGGGTGAGACGGCAGGTGAGAGGACAGGAATGTTGCCTTTTGGAGAGATGGGGATTAAATCTCCCCAGCCACCCCAGGGAGGCCTCCTACCCAAGGGCGAAACCAAACATGAAGGAAGCACAGGGCAGATAGCTCACTTGTCCATCCAGTGAACACTGGAGCAGCACTTGCTCGGGCCAGGCCTGAGCTACAACTGGGCAAAGTGAAGCTGCCAAGACCCGTTCCCTGACTTCAGGGAGGCCCAAGTATTGGGAGGGTCTCCTGATGGGGCCCATGAAGGGCAGAGGTGAGCCTGGGCTCTGGGAGGCCCTGGGAGAGGCCCTTGGTTCAGCCTGAGGATCTGGGAAGGCTTCCTGGAGGAAGTGAGGCCTAAGGGAACTCTTGAAGGAGGGGCCGGTGAGGGGTAGGTAAAAGGCATCCCAGACAGGGTCAGCCAGCACAGGGTGCTGGGGGACACCTGGCCTGAGGTGTGTGCATCAGTGCCACTGGGGGGGCTCTTTTTGCTCCTGGCCAGAGCCCACCCCCTTGGCCTGCTCAGGGCTTGCAGTCTCCCCTCTGGCCTGACCCCTCACTGGCACTGACACTGACTGGCATTCTCTTCCCTTCTCAGCAGCCCCCCTCCCCTACCCCACATCCCTGCAGCAGACCTCAGGCCCCTTCCCCTCACAGTCCAATTGTGGAAGGCTTTTAGACGCCCGCTTCCCAGCCTGGCCCAACTGCAGTGTTGCCCCTTGCACCTCTCGCCATGCCACCAGCCCCCTCTGGGTGGTTCAGAGCTTTTCCTTGGTTTGTAACCAGGCTTTTTCTCCTAGAGTGTTTTCATACATATTTATGTTTACGTGGAATATAGAGCTTTCTCTTTTTTATAAAAATAGTATCATACTGTAGGACCTTATTTGTAAGTCCTCTTTTTCTGCTTGGTCTGCATCAGTGTGTGCAGATTTACCTCACTATTCTCTTAACGGATGCTTGGTAGAACTGTAAAAATTGTGTATTCCATTTTCCCCCCAATACAGACAATGCTGCATTGGAAATCTTTGTACAATTCTCTTTCCAGAGTGATACCCAGAAGAGGGGTTGTGGGGTCACAGGGCATGTGCTTTCAACATCTGGATAGGTCTTGCCAAATTGCACCCCTCCTCCCCAAAGGAAACCAACGTACACTCCCACCAAAAGGGCCCGAGGTAACCTGCTCTTGGTACTGAATGTTTGCCAACCCAATGAGCAAAGAACACCATCACATTGTTCCCGTGGGCAGAGCCTGAGGGCGGCATGTTTACTGGACACCTGCATCTCTTGACCTGAGAATTCTATGTTGCTGTTCTTTGTCCCTTTTTCTCTTGCGTTCTTTGGCTTTTTCTTATTCAGTGCTGGAGGGCCTCACATCTTTGCTTTCCTTTGCCGCACTCCCTGTCCTCCCTGTTTATTGTTTTCTGTGACTGCCATCCGCCATATGACATGTTTCTTTCTCTTGCCTCTCCCTCCCCTCCCCGTGAGAATGGAAGAAGCCGGAGGGCAGAGATTTTGTTATTTAATGCGTCCTGCACCCAGGCCAGTGGCCTGGCACAGAGAAGGCACTGCCAAATTAATTGTCCTATGAACGAATAATGAGTGAAAAATAACCCTTTATCTGTTATTTGTTTTTCAAATATTGTCTCCATGTTTGTCACTTGCCTCTTACCTTTGTTTATGGTGAGTCTGATCAGACAGAAAAAATTAATTTATATGAGTTCAAATCTATCAGTTCTTTAACTGAGGCTTTTGTGGTCTGCATTTTGCTTATGGCTTTTTAACCCCGAAGCTATAAACATATTCTGGTGTGTATTTGCCCTAATATTTGCATATTTTGGTCTTATCTTAAGTGATATATTCCACACGGTATGTATTTTTGTGCATATGAGATGTGGATCAAAAATTTTGAAAAAGTGGAGAGCCAGCTGTATTATTGTGGTATGGGAAGGGTCCAGTCTTTGCACTGTTGGTTGGAGATACCATCATCACTAGTGGGCTTTTGGACCTTCTAATCGGTTCCATTACTCCATCTGCCTATTTGTGTGACAGAACCACACTTTAAAAATCACTAGACTTTTATAGTTTATTTTTATATCAAGTGGGACAAGTCCTCCTCCCTCTTTGTTCTTAATTTTCAAAAATTTCTTTACTATTTTTGTACATTTTCTCTTTCACATGAATATGAAAATCAGCTTGTCAGATCCCATTAAAGCATCTCATGATTTTGGTTGGGTCATAATGCATTTATAGATCAAGTCAGGTTGGAGTCCACATCTTAATGTGGAATAATCTTGTTATGGGGCATGACATAGTTCTCTGTATATTTAGCTCTATCATGTCCTTCAACCAAATTTTACAGCTGTCTTTTTTTAAAAATATATATATATTTATATATTTTTAAAGATTTCCTTTATTTATTTGACAGAGAGAGAGAGAAACGGCAGGGAGAGGGAGAAGCAGTTTCCTGCTGAACAGAGAGCCCGACATGGGGCTCGATCCCAGGACCCGGGGATCATGACCCGAGCCGAAGGCAGATGCTTAACGACTGAGCCACCAGGCGCCCCTTTATAGCTGTTTTCATATAGGTCTTATACATTCCTCTTAGGCTTGTTTCTTGGTATCTTACAGTTTTTGTTAATGTTTTGAATGGCAAAATTCTATTACAGTTTTCCATTGGTTTTTTGTTTTGTTTGGTGTGTAGGGAAGCAACAATTGTTGTATGATGATCTTGTCTCTGGTTACCTTGCTGATTTCCCTTTATAGTACACATATTCGTCAGACGATTCTCTTGGATTCTTCTGACCGGTAGTTATATTTTCTACAAATAACAATGGTTTATGTTCTCCTGCATCTCTTTCTTGTCCTATTAAAAGGCCAGGAACCCCCAAACTCAGCCCAGCAGCTGTTCTAGTGGGCTAGCTTGTCTTGTTCTACCTTCTAGGAGAATGATCCTGTAGGCTTCACGATTAAGTATGATGTTTGCTGGACTTAAGAAGGCTTCTATTTTTCTATTTCTAGTATTCTAAGAATTCTGCTTTTTTATTATCTTGAATGAGTGTTAAATGGTTTCAGTTTTCTGGGGCGCCTGGGTGGCGTAGTCAGTTAAGCGTCGACTCTTAGTTTTGGCTCAGGTCATGATCTCAGGGTCGTGAGATCTAGCCCCGGGTTGGGTCAGGCTTTACACACAGTGGGGAGTCTGCTTGAGATTCTCTCTCTCCCTCACCCTCTGCCCCTCTCCCCCCAACTCTCTCTCAAATAAATAAATAAATCTTTAAAAAAAAAAAAACTTGTATCAGTTATTTGACAAGCTTGCTTGGTGTGGTAGAGCCTGGGATTTTAGCTGGGCCCATGGCTGCTGAGGATACTGGAAACCTTCCTTGCAGTTAGGGGTGGCCCAGATCTGACCGCTGGGTCACGAGCCTGTTGTTCCATAATTCTTTACATTATTTACGCACACACAGCCCTTCATAGTTTCCAAAATGCCTTCCCAGAAGGCGGCTCGTTCAATTCCCACAACCGCCAGACAGGCAAGTGAGGTGTAGCTGCTCTGGCCCCTTCCCCAGGAGGCAGCTGAGGCTGACTCAGCGGCCACAGCACCGGCAGGGGGCTGCCCGGCCTGGCTCACTGGGAAGGGGAAGGAGGCGCCTCAGTGCTGGTATGCAAGCAGTTCCTGTTTCCCTTATTTGACGGGGGCTATGGTGTCTCCTCCCCACTGAGACCTGTCACCTGCCTAGAACCAGTCTGGGGCAGCTGCCCTGGTCCCCTGCAGGGTGGGGGCTTTGGGGGAACAGGCCGGCTTCACCTCCAAGCTTCCAGGCTGCTGGCGACTGCCTTGCCCCATGTCCCCCAGACCCATGTGGCCACCCCACCACTCCAGGTGCTCCAGCACCCATTCCTTCCATGGCCAGGATGCGGTAAACCTCTCCTCCGGCGCTGAGGCTCTGGACGGGGAAGTGGGAGACCACTGAGGCCAAGCCCAGCAGCTCCTCTGTGACCTGCCCCTGACCCTTCCCCACAGAAACCAGCGCTGTCAGCTGTCCAGAGCCTCATTGCTCAGCTTGGCTCTGGTAGGGGGCTTCTTGGGCGTACCCTGAGGGGACTGTGGTTGGCCCAGGGGCAGAAGAGCTCCGGAAAGGGGTAGAAGGAAGGGAGTGCTGCTCTAGGCTGCTTAAACAGGACCTGTCCTCCACTCCACCAGCCCCCTGCTCCAGCCTTGGCCTCTTTGGACCTGTTTCCTCATCTATACATTAGGGCTGATGAAAATCCCTGGGACGAGGTCTGGGTGAGGCAAAGCAGGGAAAGCAAGGCAAGAGGCACAGAGTGCTTTTCACCCACCTCCTGGATTCCAGTCCTATGCCTAGTGCTGAGAGACAGAGAGACAGCGTGCAACTTCACAGCGAAAGGAAGGGTGAGCATCCTCGCTCCACCTGAGCACACAAGGGAAAATCTCTGAACCTCAGTTTTTTCATCTGTAAAGTGGGGAGAAGTAATTCTCATCTCTTTATTTTTTAAAGATTCATTTGAGAGAGAGCAGGTGCACACAAGCAGGGGAGGGGCAGAGGGGGAGGGAGAATCTCAGGCAGATGCCCTGCTGAGCGTGGAGCCCACAGTGGGTGGGGGGAGGGCTCCGTCTCATGACCCTGAGATCGTGACCTGAGTCAAAACCAGGAGTCTGGACACTTAACTGATTGAGCTACTCAGGTGCCCCCCTATCGCTTCAAGTGACATAAAACTAATGAGAAATGTGAAAAAGTGTGGCCAACACATGGTAGGTCCACAATAAGTGTGAGTTTGAAAACATTGCCAAGTGGTTCTTGCTTTCACCCAGCACGAGGCAATTCTCAGATGCCTGGGGCTACTGGAACAGAGCTGAGGAAGCCCTGAGGGGGTCCTGGGGTCTCCAGTGGGGCAGCAGAAGGCAGGCCCTGGGCTTCTTTCAGGGCTGGTTTGGCCTCCAGGACCTGGAGAAGGTTGACAGTGTCTGGGTAGCCCTGTGGCCAGGCCCATGAGCCATAGACATTCTGGGCTAGAGTCTGAGGCCTGGGCCTGGTGTGTGAAGGGTGCAGGGAAGTAATATTCTGATGTGTGGGGAAGCCACCAAAAATCTTGTTCTACCTGGTGAGCATCCTGTGCTGGAAGGAGCTGTCTAGGTCATGTTTGCCATCCCCCTGCCTGAGCAGGGGCTTCAGTCCCCAGATAGAAAGATGTCCCCAGGCTCTGGGGCAACTTCCCTATGGAGGGCAGGAGGAGTTCTGTATTCTGAACTTGGCTGACCTCAGAGTGCTGCTTCCTCTCACTCCTTCAAGGACAAGTGCCTCAGGCTGGAGATGGACCTGACCCTGACACCAGGGAGAGGCAGCTGGGCTCCTCCTGGGGGGTGGGGGGGAAGAGGGGGGCAGGCCACCCCTCCCCCACAGGGAGTGTCCCTAGAGTGGCAGCTGAGCTGGGGTGGTGTGGGGCCGCAGGGCAGGGCAGGCTCCCAGAGACACTGGGCCCAATGGGAAATCTGCAGGAGGCTGCACTAGAGCCCAGGCAGTTTTCCTGGAGAAGGTTTCTCTGGCCATCCAGAGGCAGGGAAGAGTGGGGCAGGGTTTGGAAGCGCAGGATGCAGGGTGGATGGGGGGCATGGTGAGCCCTCAAGGCCAGGCCCAGGAGTGGGGACGGGGCCATCTCCACATGCGGTCTCTGAACTGTGAGAGGTGGGGTCCACACTCAGGCCAGGCGTGTCATGAGGGGCCCCCACCCTTCCTGTGCGAGAGAGGAGGCTGGCGGCCTAGGGGGAGGGCCTGCCCAGGGCCACACAGGGTTTCTGCCAGGGTAGTTAATAAAAAGGGCTGAGGGTGGGAGTAGCTGGAAGGTCGGGGGGGGGGGGTTGCTGGGGGAGGAGAAGAAAGTGGGAGCAGCTGAGGGAAGAGGAGGGAGAAGGGAGAAGGCAGAGGGGCCAGTGGCCTCTCAAATGTGTGTGGCACGAGATGCCTCCCTGGGCACTGCTCTGCTGCCCTTCTGTAGGGCCTCTGGGGTCCGGGCAAGGGCAGCACAACCTCTGGCCCTCCTGTGTCCTTGGGGGCCCTTCCTCACCCTCAGCACCAGACCAGCAGTGGGGAGGCTCTAGCCACCTGGATTTCTAGCCTAATGACTTGTCTTGGGGGCTGTCTCCTGGGGCCCATGGCCTGGGTCCAGCCTCCTGCTCTTTCTCACTCAGGCCCACTGCTGGGTGATCTTGCAGACTCAGCCAGCCAGCCCCACGATGGCAGGAACAGCGGGCATCTGGGTCTACCTGGCAGCTACCTGCAGGTAGCAGGGCCTAGGTGACTACTGGTGACCTGCCTGGCCTAGCCTCCAGGGACCTTTCCTGTGTCAGACTAAATCTGAGGCCTACCCCTGCCCCTGGGGAAACTGAGGCAGGAACTCCTTGTCCAGTCCCTGCTCTGCATGAGTCAGGCTGGGGACAGGGCCAGAAGCTACCCCTTGGAAAGAAGAAAGACAGACAGCAAGGTTAGCCTTTCTTGGTTGGGATGCTCAAAAAGGACCCACCAGGAATAAGGCCAGGCCTGGCCCCCTGGACAATTCATCTGTATAGCCCTCTCTCTGAAGCAGGGGTTCCTGACTTGGGGTGGTGGGTGGGCTCTATGGAATTGTGTCAGTGGGGATGCCAGTGAAGCCCAGCTCATAGTGAATTGTCCCTGGGGCACCCAGGACAGTGCCTGACACCCAGGGGAGCCCATGCCACTGCATTTGCAAAGTTGAAGACTAATACGGGCCATCTTGTTTAGCCTTGAGATCTTCTAGGGTGATCTCCTCTCCACAGAACAGCACTGATGATGGAGCTCAGACCTTACAAGGAGTGTGTGTGTGTGTGTGTGTGTGTGTGTGTGTGTGTGTGTGTGTGTATGAGAGGCTACACAGGACTGAGGCCAGGGCCCGAGAAATGACCATGCGTGGAACCCCCAGTTTCTTTCTGGGGCAGCACAGACAGGGTGGGTTGGCTGTGCAGGGAAGGGGACTGCCCCCCTCCCCTGAGCTGTCTGAGTGAGAAGTGGACCAGGGGGGACTTGTATCTAGGCTGCACAGCATTCCAAGTTAAACAGGTGGGGTGCTGGCGGGTGGAGGCCTGTCTCGGGGCTGGTGGTAAGGGATGAAGATGTGTGGGCTGCACAGGGGCAGCTGGGGCACGTGTGAGGCAGGGCTGGGCTCTGGGGCCTTGGGGGCAGGACTGCTCACACAGGGGTCTCTGTGGGCTGTAGTAGGGCTAGGGAGGCCACATCCTGGGGGTGTGCTCGTGTCTGTGCATGATGGGAAGGTGCTTGGCTTTGATCGTGTGTGATGGTCTGTGACACCATGTGTACATGGACAGGTAGTGAGCATATGACTCTGTATGCACACGTGTGTGTGTGTGTGTGTGTGTGTGTGTGTGCATGTGCACATGGCCCTCTCTGGATGTCCAGGGGCGACTCCATGAACAGTGCCGGATTCAGCTTTTCTTCAACGGCAGCATAGTCTGATCTGTGGCCCTGATCCACCTAATCCTCTCGGGTGTCCCTCCCACCCCCAGCCATCTGCTTTGCTCCAGCCAGCCCCAGGCCCAGGGCACTTCTGGGTGCCCTGTCTCCCCCAGCCCCCAGCTCCTCTCTGGCTGTAGCATAGGCAGCCTCCCTTCTCTGCCCTTTCCCTCGCACCTGCTGCACCTGCCGAGTAAGGAAGCGGCCCTCTTCCCAACTGTGAAACCGAGTCCTGGGAGGTGGTGAGCACACGCAACGGCTGGTGTCTCTTGGCTGGCTTCTGGGTCTCCTGGCTGGGGGAGCAGGTGCCCAGTCAGAGCTCTGGGTCGGGAAGGAGGAGAGGGAGGCTTGGCCCCATCTTTCCCTTAGCCAGCCATCCACCCCTCCTGCAAGGCTCTGTCCACTGTCCCTGCTGGTTCTCCCCACACCTGATCTGGACCCCTTCTCTGTCTTCACCGCAGGGCCAACCAGGTCCCCGAGCCGCTGTAGCAGCTCCCGACGGCTCCCCACTCAGGTTACACGGACTCTTCCGCTCCCCTGCTGGCGTGTTTACTCTCTGGAGCCATTCTCTGCTCTGGGGACCCTGGGGACACCTCTTCTGCTCTGGAGCCGGGAGAAGGTCAGGGTGAGGGGCCTAGCAGGCCCCATCCTGACATTGGCTCTGTTCAACATTGTGGATTTTCAACTTTCTATGTAATCAGCTTCCTGTCTGAGGGCTAGCTGGGGGCACAGAGGCAAGTTGACATCTGCAGAGATGCATGGGGTGCCCGCTGTGAGCTGGGCACTGTGCTTCCCAGCGCCCTGTGCATCCTGCATCCTCAAGGGGTTTATAGCTGAGCCAGGAGATAGCACTGAGGCCCTAAAAAGAGCCAGGTCCTTTTGGATGGTGGCCTGTGTGGCCAGAGCCTGGCCGAGAGAAGGGCTCTGGGCAAGGGTGGGAGGCAGATAGGAAGAGCCTGGGTGGGTGCAGATCTGGACTCTGAGGGCAGGACAGAGGGACACAAGATCGTGAATTCCAACTCCAGCTCTACCATCTACCGACTGTGACGGTTCGGGTAAATTAGCCTCTTGTTGCCTTGGTTCCCCCACTTGTATTTGGGGTACCAGTCATTCCTGTGTCTTCGGGCTGTCTGAGGTTTCAATGTGATAATTCCCGTAAAGGTTTCAGGACAGAGCCAGGCCCATGGCAAGCACTCAAGCAGTGTTAGTGTTTGTAGCTGTCTCTGTGAGGAAAGATGAGACAGGTGTGTGCTGGTGGGAGGGTGGCCACGGGACACATGTGGGCCCTGCAGACCTGCCTGAGACAGGGTAACCTAGTGGTGAAAACCCGGGTGCCAATCCCAGGTTCTCCATTCATTGGCTGTGCAGCCCTGCTTCCGTCCCCTCCCCGCTCCGGGCCTGGGTCTCCCTGTCGGCAGAGAAGGGTAACGATGCCGTCCCCCAGCCCTGCAGCCTGGGTGCGGTGCTGCTTAGAAGGCACACAGCCCAGTGCCCGTGACCGCGATTGTTTAATGAGGGCACAGAGAGGTGAAATCACTTGTCCAAGGCCCCGTGCGGCGAGGACTCAGCCCTGCTGTGTTTGAGCCAAGGCAACGTGGCTCCAGAGTCCCCAGGGCTCCCTGGTCCCATGGCTGCCATTGCCCTGCTCATGCTGGTATTACTGGTCTTCAGGGGAGAGGACCGGCCTGGTCCTTGGTGGTGGGAAAGGTGCGGGGGTGACAGGTGGGAAGGAGCAGTCTCTGGCTCCTCTGGGCCTCCAAGCCCCCTGGCCACTGCTCTCACTGCAGCCCGCTCTGGCTGTGGGGCAGCCCCGGGAAGTCCTTTTGTCACAGAGCCACGCACCCGGGGGCCTCAGTGTGGTCCCATTTCTGGGAATCCCTCACCTCTTGCCTAACCGTTCCCACTCGTGACGGAGCTCTCCCTTAGCAACTTCTTCCCTTCTCGGGGACTTCACTCTGAGCCGGGGGCACATCCGGCCGACAGGGTGGGAATGGGACCATTTCACTGCTGCGCCAGCCGGGGGCTGGGGGCCCAGGGTGCCTGCCGAGGGAAGAGTGCAGGGAGAAGGTGTCCCCTGGCCCCAAGCCCGGGCGCATCCGGGGGTGCAGCCAGACCCAGGTCCCTTTGATGGACATGCCAGTGGAGCCTGGCTCTCCACCAGAGGAGCTGGCTCTGGCCTTGGCAATGGGACTGCTCTCCCAGATGCTCTTCCTCAGGGCTGTGGCCTCCTCTCCCCTCCATGCCTCATGTCCTCTCCCGATGGGAGACTATGGCGGGAAGGAGAGCCAGACCCTATAGAACGGCAGAGAAGCTGGAAGGGGCTGTCTGGTCCTCTCCTGGGTGACAAGTCCTGCCTCTCCTGTCATGTCGCCTACCTGTGTCACACTCTTTAACATCTTTGGGTCCCATCTGTGCCATTCAACTATATCATTACTCTAGGTGGATAACTAGTCTCACTTGCCATGAAGACAAAAACAAATATTATTGAAACAATGAGGTCAGCTCCCTGAGGGCAATGCTTTGTGATTTATTGCTGTATTCCCAGCACCCAGAAAAGTACCTGGCACATCACAGGTACTCAAAATATATTTTTTTGAGTGAGGGGCCAGTAAATGAACAAATGAGGAAAGGAAAGAGTGATGTGGATATGGATGCTTGGGGAAGGCGCTAATAAAAAAGCCACACCAGGGCACCTGGGTGGCTCAGTTGGTTAAGCGTTCTTGGTTTCGGCTCAGGTCAGGATCTCAAGAGTGTGAGATCGAGCCCCGCGTCAGGCTCCACACCCAGTGCGGAGTCTGCTTGTCCCTCTCCCACTCTGTTCCTCTCCCCATTCTTTCTCAAATAAATAAAATCTTAAAAACAAAAAAAAAGCCTTGCCAGCTCCAAGCGGAGACTTTCTTCTTGACATACTCATTGTGTGGAGGAGCGCTTCCCCAGCTCCTGCCCCCAGGTACATGTGACAGTGTGACCCACGTGTGTCTCCCCTTCTGCCATGGGAGGACCCTCTTCTGAGTCGGCCTTTCTGAGAGCTGGACGCCCAAGGTGAATGTCCACTCTGCCCCATCCTCCCCACCGTGCTGGACAGGGCCATCTTCGAAGAGCGTGGAGTCTCTGTCCCCGCCTGGCAGGAGCCTGTGGGGGTGGCCGCCATGCCTCCTAGGCAGAGGCCTGGCACAGGAAACCTGACGTCATCCTGACTCACTGCTCAGATGAGGCTGGGGGTGGCCACAGTTCGTCACTCTCACCTTCGTCCCTACCTGGCACAAGGATGCTGGCCACACCATTCATTTCTTCCTTGCCCCCTGGGCTTGGGGTGTAGGTTTGGGAGGAGGAGGAAGGCCCACATCAGTATAGAGCTTGGCGCTTCATGATTGTGGAAGAGAAACCACTTTGCGTGGGGGCTGGGGAGCTGCGCTAGTGGGGGCGGGGGAAGCCAGGAATCCCAAAGGCAGGAGGTGAATGACACTTCACTGTCAAAACAGGTGGTTACAAATAGTACAGCACCCTTTATTCCAGTTTGGTATTTTCACTAAAAAAAGAAAAAATAACTGAAGCTGGGCCCCAAACTGACTCAGTGTCTGCTCTGTAACAGCCAGGCCAGGAACACAAAATAACCCAAAGCCTCCGTGTCTGGCACCCCCCTGCTGCCATCTCTGACAGTCTAGTGATGAGGAGCGGGGTCATCCCTCCAGATCCTTCAGCCTGTGGGACATCCAGTCTAACTGAGACCCCTCCTCACACTGTCTCCACCTGTGTGCCCAGAGCCCTGCCTCGTCTCTGCAGCGGGAATGGTGTCCCTTCAGGAGGTGGCAAAGGAGGGAAGACATCCGGCGCCGTGACTCACCAGAGGTCTGGGGATCTTTAATCAGAGCAGGAGTGGGGGTGGGACGTGGGTTTGCCTTCTCCCTCTCTTGTTACCCTGGCCTTGGGCTTACACACAGTTATTGGGGGATGGGGGCTACCCCAGTTCGGGAAGAGGGGAAGGAGGCAAAAAGGAAGCCCCGCTTTCATGGCTAAGTCAGGCCTCCTTAAGTCTGTGTTCCAGAGCCGCAAAAGGGACAGCCCCGAAGGAGGTGGCGTTGAGGGGGTGACATACCTGCAGCCACCTCAGGCCGAGCGCTGGGCAGGGCCCCTGGGACTGCCACTAGAGCAAAGCTTTCACAGTGCACTCCCACTCCCGCGTGGGACTTCCAAGCAGGGTGCCGGCCGCTTTCCCCAAGGAGGAAGAGAGTCTAAGCCCAGCGTGGGAGTCCAGGGTCTGCAGCCCCTACCATTGAGCTGGTTTTCACTCCCGAGCCAGGATCTCAGCTGGCCAGTTCTCTCTTCTCCTCCCCGAGGAGCTGGGAGGCTATGGCTCCTAGCAGGGCAGGTGACGCCAGCCCCACGGGTTAGCAAGACTGGACCTGACTATTCCTTTGCATGCTCTGTAATTTGCCCCTGGAATCAGCCATTAAGTCATTTGCCAGGCTGATGCCAAGGATAAGGGCCGCATATCAGCCTCTGGGATCTGTGGCCCAGACTCCCCGGCTCTGTTGTGGGCTTTGCCACATCAGCTTCCCGACTGGCCTGTAGGGAGGGACAGGACACTGCAGGTGCCCAGACAGTGGTGTGGCCTCAGCCTTGGAACCAGTGTGGGTGAACAGCTGGTCTATTATGAACTCCCATCTTACAGATAGGGACACTGAGGCACGAGAGAGTGACTTGGCCCCAGGAATCTTTGGAGTCCTTTTGCCCCCCCCCCCGGGGCCCCCTCTTCCTCACAAGCACACATGAGCTACAAACTGTCTCAAACCCTGTCCAGCTGCATTCAGATCCTGCTCCAACATACACAGGCACATCGACACACCTTTTGGAGGAGTTTAGAGTTTATAAACCAAGTGGGGGGTTTGGGGGGTCAACATGGGTCCTATCTGCAGCCCTCCAAGACACTAGGGACATAGGGGGCTGCAAGGGAGCTGGAAGGATCTTACAGAGGGCACTGAGTAGTGATGCAGGGCAATGGGAGCCTAGGGGCTTGGGTTCTGAAATCCTACGCAGCTAGCGGTGGGGATGAGGGCAGCTCCAGGATGCTCTTCCATCCGCCTGAACATCGCTGCTTTGGAGTTCAGCTGTCAGTATCTCTTGCCCCCAACGCAGGGGCCCCGCTCCTCCCCACCAGGCACACCTGGGCCTCACCACATCCGGTCCCTGGGCTGGCAGTTGGGGTGGGGGTGGACAGAAGGGATGGAGATGACCCAGCTTCCCATTCTCAGTGCTCATTGCCTTGCTCAGGTGCCAGTCCGAGGTCCCTGCTGGCCAGGGGGCCTGCTACGGCCCAGGGAGGGCTGAGAAGGGACATGGTAAAGGGGTGGAAGAGCCAGATTCTGGTAGTTCTTCTCCTTCTTCCCCTTCGTGAGGCTCCTTGAAATTCCCACAAGGCCCCAGGGAGAGCCCAGCAACGTCAGCAGAGTTCCCCTTCCAAGCTGGCCTGTGACTTGGGGAAGTGCTTCACCCTGGGCCTCTGGGGTTTCCCTGGGCCCCAGGGGAAACCTTGCCCCACTCTTAACTGGAAACTTATCATCAGCCCCCTGCCTTTCCCCTGGAAGGCCCAGGGGGTCCTTCTCATGCCAATGTCCAGGGTCTTGGGCCCAGAGGATAATGGTCTGGACTACCTTGGCCACTAACCTACTTCAAGACTCAGAGTGCTGGTCTCAGCCATGAAATGCGGGAGGGGAGGGGAGGAGAGGAGAAATTCAAGTTCCTCCTGGGCAAGGTTTCTAAGTAGAAAAAGAACATCTCAGCATGGCTCCCCATTCCCCGGTGTAGAAATCATGGCCATGTCAATTTTTGTTTGTAACAAATTCCTAGAGGGAAAATCCTGGAACAGAAAGGGAGAAGGGAGAGGAAGCGTGGCAAGGGGCACCACTGGCCCCGAAGTCTCTGGGCATGGGCATGTGCATCCGAGACACCAGTTCCTAAGGACTGAGCGGCGTGGAGCAGGTCAAAGGGTGGGAACGTTCTTCCGGGCCAGGGCGCAAAGATGGGGGGTGGTGGCACCGGGGCCCCAATGACCCTGGCAAACCCTTTCCCTCAAGAGCTAGTCTCCGCTTCCTCCCCCGGCGCACCCTCCCCCCTCAGTCCACCCCGTTCCGGGGCCGGCCCAGCTCGCGCCCCTGAAGGCCGCGGGGGCGGGCGCCGGCGCCTTCCTGCGCTGCCCTTGTATGGTGACCCGGGAGGCCGGCCCCCGGGTACTTAAGCCGCGGCGCCGCCCAAGGCGCCCAGAACACTCGTTTTGGGCAGCGCGGCCGCCGCGAGAGCCGGGAGCGCGCGGTGGAGGGCGGGGCGGGGGACGAAGAAGCGCAGTGAGAGGGGCCACAGGAGCCTGGGCCGGAGCTATGGGGCTGGAGGCGGCGCGCGAGCTGGACTGCGCGGCGCTGGGCGCGCTGCTGCGGGAGCCGCGGGAGGCCGAGCGCACACTGCTGCTCGACTGCCGCCCCTTCCTGGCCTTCTGCCGGCGCCACGTGCGCCACGCGCGGCCGGTGCCCTGGAACGCGCTGCTGCGGCGCCGCGCGCGCGGCCCGCCCGCGGCCGCCCTCGCCTGCCTGCTGCCCGACCGCGCGCTCCGGGCGCGCCTGGCCCGCGGGGAGCTGGCCCGGGCCGTGGTGCTGGACGAGGGCAGCGCCTCGGTGGCCGAGCTCCCCCCCCGACGGCCCGGCACACGCGCTGCTCGCCGCGCTGCTGCCCGAAACCCGCGCGGGGCCCACGGCCGTGTGCTTCCTGCGAGGTGAGCGCCGCCCGCGCCGGTCCCCCCACCACCCCGCCGACCCCTGGCGTTCCCCGCCCACACACACCCTCTTCCGTCCCCGCCGGGCCTCTCCCCACTAACCGCCCCTCGCCCTCCCTGCAGGCGGCTTCGATGGCTTCCAGGCCTGCTGTCCCGATCTGTGCTCCGAGTCCCCCGCCCCGGCCATGTCGTCTGCTGGGGGCGAGAACAGCCGCTCTGACCCCAGGGCTCCCTTCTACGACCAGGTGAGCTGAGATCCGAGCTCCTTTCACTGTTCGCGCCCCCCCCCCCCCCAGTGCCCCGCATTTGCCGGATAGGCACCTCTGGGGAAAGGGGCTGCCACTTGTGGATTCGAGGAGTCTCTCCATGTTCGCACTCACGTGTGTGTGTGTGTGTGTGTGTGTGTGTGTGTGTGTGTGTGTGTGTGTGTGTGTGTCCCCGCAGCAAATGGGAGCACATCTTTGTGTGTCTGGTGCGGGCTGCTCATGAGGGCTCTGTCAATGTGTGCCTGCAGCGTATTTGGGGCTTTGACGGGGAGGTGTGTATTTGTGAGCGAGTATCTCTGTGTGTCCCCTTGTGTCCTCCTATTCCTGAGCGTGATCCTGGTCAGGACAGGCTGAGGGCCCCTCTTGCTGGGGCCAGCTGGCCCTGTCTGCCCCCAGGGGTGCCCAGGCCCTCCCGTGGTGCTGACAAAACCCCCTCCTCATTCCGCCGTCCCCCCCCCCCCCCCATGCAGGGCGGCCCTGTGGAGATCTTGCCCTACCTGTTCCTGGGCAGCTGCAGCCACTCCTCCGACCTGCGGGGGCTGCGGGCTTGTGGCATCACGGCGGTCCTCAACGTCTCCCGCTGCCCCAACCACTTTGAGAGCCTTTTCCGCTACAAGAGCATCCCGGTGGAGGACAACCAGATGGTGGAGATCAGTGCCTGGTTCCAGGAGGCCATAAGCTTCATTGGTAAGAGGGGGGCCTCAGCCCAGGGAGCCGAAGGGACATCTAGGTGAGGGGCCTGGGGCGCCTATCACCTCCCCTGCCTCCCTTCGTGCCTGACCCCCCCCCCCTTCCCCATCTCCCTTGCAGACTCGGTGAAGAACAGTGGAGGCCGGGTACTGGTTCACTGCCAGGCAGGCATCTCGCGCTCTGCAACCATCTGCCTGGCTTACCTGATACAGAGCCGCCGCGTGAGGCTGGACGAGGCCTTCGACTTTGTTAAGCAACGCCGGGGAGTCATCTCCCCCAACTTCAGTTTCATGGGGCAGCTGCTACAGTTTGAGACTCAGGTGCTGTGTCACTGAGGCAGGGCCCCACCAGGCTGCCCCCTCCCCCCAGGCAGGGGGCACTGATTCTCTCCAGGTCAGGGAAAGCTGCCCCTTCTCCGAAGTTTGAAAAGCCCCCAGGTGGTGGTGCTGGGAGGGCAGGAATTCTGGACTTTCTCACCTGGTGCTCTTCTGCTAGGTTTGAGGGCTGGCCCTCTTCTGGGGACCAGCATGGAGGGCATGTCTGCTCCCCCTCCCCCCTCTGTCTTCTGGCGGAAACTAACTGGACCTCTACACCCATGGATTCCCACGGGTCCTACCACCATGTTGAAGCCCTTGGCAGCCTGAGCGCTCCAAGGAACAAGCTGTGACAACCGGGAGCCCCGTCTGGGGGGTGGTCCACTACAGGCCCGGAGCCTGCGCCTTGTGCTCCTGGGGAGCTGGGCGGCAGGGAAGCGCCGCGTCTGTTGCGTGCGGGCCTCTTGCTCGCGTGCGTGCACGTGCATATGTGTGTGAGCATGTCACGCCCGTATCGGTGCTGGAAAGTTTTTTGGGTTCAGCTGACATTTAACACTCCCTCCCCCACTTCCTCCCAGCCCTGTGGGCGGGGGTTGGAAACTTAGCACTTTATATTTATACGGAACATTGAGGATGTGTCAATAAAATATTGTTTTGTTTAAAAAGCAACGCCTCAAGGGTCTGGTCTCAAGTCAGTGCCTGGGAAAATGCTCAAAAGCCATTTCCTCATCAGACCTCCCCTTTCCTTGGGCGGCAGTGCCTGAGGTGTGGAAGGAAGAAGGTGCTGGTGTGAGCTCCCCCAGGTCGCCCTGTGTTGGTGTCCTAGCCCAGGCAGCGTTCTGTCTCCAGAGCTGAAAGAGGTGGTTTCTGGGCGGCTGTCTCCAAACCTTATTCCTATTACTGGCTTTGGGCCCCGTAGGGAGAAGCCTATGTCCATGGCTCAGACCCCACTTCCTTTTTGGAACATGGATGGATATGTACATGTGTGCACCTAGGTACGTGGCTGTTCGCGCGGGTGTGGGTGTGTGGTGTTCTCAGCTTGCACACACCTGCATGTCACGCGTGCCTGAAGGTATCTGTGTGTGCCCGTGTTTGTGGCTCTTCCAGTGGCCGTGCGTGCATGTGCTAGGCCAGGCCTCCTTTTCCCCACAGTAGGGCAACACAGCCTCTCCCCTCTCCTCTCACATCCCCAGGCAGGGCCTCCAGGCCTCGAACGCCCGTTTGTGCTCCCGCTCATGGCAGCCTCTGTTCCAGAGTTCCTTCTTGTCCCCAGAAGCCATGTGGCCTCGTGTCTGGTGCAGAGAACACGTCACCACGGATGGGCTTAGTTGCTCTTTACACCCACCCATCTAGCATGTCTTGATTGAATATTGGTTACTTGCCTGGCACGGGACTCTGCTGTCCGGGGAGGTGTGAGTCACGGGCCCAGCTGCAGCCAGAAGTGGAGGGGTGCATGTGGAGGCTGCTGGAAACAGGCGCTGTGATTTGCCTGGGAGCAGGGCTGCGGAGGCCCTTGAGGTCAGCTCTTGGACCGCTACCCCCGCCCCCCCCCCCCCCCCCCCCCGCCGTTTCATTCAGCCTCTGCTCCTGGCCACTCGGAGCGCCGCCTGGCTAACTCTTCGTCCTTCCAAACTCAGCTCAAGGGTTCCCCCTGCAGAATGCTTGCTCTTCCTGGTGTCTGGCAGCGTATGCCTGAGGGGTGGAGTTTGATGGCTAGGAGGCCAGTTTTGCTCCCTGCGTTTCAGTTCCCTCGTCTGTAAAATGGGGTTTTGTCACTAGGCCCTGCCACTTAGCATGGTATGGAGAATGGCACAAGTCAATCCATTTAAGAGGCTTAGCCCAGCACCTAGACGTAGTAGGTGCTCAGGAAATGCTAGCTACTGATGGCCTGTGAGGAGAAGGTTCTCAGGTGTGTAGCTGTGCATCTCAACCAATGCTCATGAGGGCAGGGCCTGTGGTCTGCTCTGCTGTCAGTGCCAGGAATCTGGCACACCAACAGGCCTGGTGAAGGACAAGCAGCCTGCCACCCGTGCCTTGTTCCCTCTGCTGTCTGGGGCTGGGTGAGGTGCTCCCTGGTCGGAACTGAGCAGAGCTGGGCTTGCGATCAAGGCTTTCTTAGGCTCTGAGTGGGCTTCCGTTTGGACCTGCCAACAACACTTAGCTTGGGGTAGGAGTGGAGGGCAGCTGGGGCTCTGAGTCATGCGGGCTTTTCCTATCTCACAAACAGCAGGACTGGTGGCTGAGGCCCCTGCCCACCCCACCCTCAGCCCTACCCCATCCCTTCCACCCACCCTCCCTGTCCAACTTCCCCTACCTGTGTTTTTAAGTTTGTTTCTTTTTTTTTGAGAGACAGAGAGTGTGTGCAAGTGGGGGGAGGGGCAGAAGGAGAGAGAGAATCTCAAGCAGAGTCCACGTGCAGCCCCACGCCAGGCTCACCCTCACCACCCCGAGATCATAACCTGAGCTGAGATAGAGTCTGTTGCTTAACCAACTGAGCCACTCAGGTGCCCCTTTCTGTCTCTCTCCTTCCTTCTTATTTCTTTAAAAATTTTAAATTGTGGGGCGCCTGGGTGACTCAGTTGGTTGAGGAGCCCGCTCTTGATTTTGACTCAAGTCATGATCTCAGGGTCCCGGGATGAGCCCTGAGTTGGGCTCCGCGCTCAGCAGGGGATCTGCTTGAGGTTTCTCTCTCTGCGCCCCTCCCCACCCCCACCCCTATTCACGCTGCCTCTCTCTAAAATAAATAAATCTTTTAAATAAATTTAAATCATGGTTAAAAATATACAGCAAGTCCCTCCTTATCCGAGGTTTTGCTTTCTGTGGTTTTAGTTGCCCGTGGTCAGCTGCTGTCTGGAAGCAGACGATCTTCCTTCTGACATATCGCCGGAAGGTCAATAGTAGCCTAACGCTCTGTCGCGGTGCCGTATTCAAGCACCCCGCTTCATCTCATCACGTAGGCATTTTTATCTCACATCCTCACAAGAAGGGCAAGTTCAGCGCAATAAGGTATTTTGAGAGAGAGAGAGAGAGACCCTCTTCACATAACTTTAATTACGGCATTTGTTAGTTGTTAATCTCTTACTGTGCCTAATTTGTAGATTAAATGTTCTCATAGATATGTATGTATAGGAAAAAATAGGGTTTGGTATGAACCACAGTTTCAGGCATCCACTGGGGGTCCTGGGATGTATTCCCTGTGGATAAAGGGGGACTACTGTATAACATAAAATTTACCATCTTTACTATTTTTTTTTTTAAGTAGGCTCCACACCCAGCATGCAGCCCAACACAGGGCTTGAACTCACGACCCTGAGATCAAGACCTGAGCTAAGACCATGAGTCGGACACTGAACTGACTGAGCCACCCAGGTGCCCTATCATCTTTACTATTTTTAAGTGTACAGTAATGCTAAGCATATTCAAGATCTCCAGAACTTTTCCATCTCGCAGAACTGCAACTCTGTGCCTATTAAACAACACCTCCCTATTCCCCCTTTCCCCCAGGCCCTGGCAACCACCATTCTACTTCCTGTCTCTGAATCTGACTATGTACCTCCTATAAGTGGAATCATACAGTATTTGCCCTGTTGCGAAGGACTTATTTTGCTTCGCATAATGTCCTCAAGTCAAACTGCATTTCTTTTTTTTTTTTTAAGATTTTATTTATTTATTTGACAGAGAGAGACAAAGCGAGAGAGGGAACACAAACAGGGGGAGTGGCAGAGGGAGCAGCAGGCTTCCCACGGAGCAGGGAGCCGGATGTGGGGCTCGATCCCAGGACCCTGGGATCATGACCTGAGCCGAAGGCAGATGCTGAATGACCGAGCCACCCAGGCGCCCCTCAAACTGCATTTCTTGACTAAGAATCTGTTTCTCTATCCAAGCGGGGTGATTATTAGGATGATTTTACACAGCTCTCATCAGATGTGGCCAGTTCATGCATGTTTACATACACTAATACCCGGCCTGGGCGGCAGGGGCATCTGTCTGTTCTCCCCGTGGTTCTGACTGGTATCTTTTGAGAAATGTTGGATTCCAGGCATGGCAGGATGCTGAGAAGCACGTGTGGACCGTGGCTGGTGACCTTGCCTCAGCTCTGTCACTTCCCTTCACTGGGCATTGGTGGGGGAGGTCCCCAAATCCTTCACCTCCAGGATTTAAATCCAGGTGGGCCCCCTCGTGACCAAGCTCTGAAAATGGGCCTCTCGAGATGCCCAGGAGCATAGAAGAGGAGGAATATGGGTAAGGAGCTTTAGTTTCTGGATCTGTGAAATGGGAATAAATGCCGATTTTGCAAGGCTGTTGTGGGGATGACAGGGGTAGTGTCCATGCAAAGGTCTAGGTATCCAGAAGCTCCCCCATCGACACGGCAGGCTTCTCTGGGGTGCTGGTTACGCCGGGCGTTCAGTGTGTAAATTTTTCCGGATCCCTGCACTTGTGATTGTCCACTTTCTTCTATGTATACTAAAGTAAACACTTATAAAAATTAGTGACACTTTCCTTCTTCCACAGATAGGCTGGGGGTGCCTCAGGGTCTCTGGCAGCTTTTCCCAGGTGTGAGCGCAGGGCGGGGCGTGGCAGGAAAGGGGTCTCCCTCTGTTGGAGAATGAAGTCCCCTGCCCCCTCACCTTAGCACCCTTCTGTGATGTTTCCCTGCCCCCTGGTGGTGAGAGGGGACCTCAGAAGAGGCACACTCCCCAGTGGTACTCTCCCTCCCTGCAGGGTGCTTTGTGCCTGGCCTCTCACCTTTTCCCCCACTTCAGCCAGGCTGAGAAGGATTTGACCTGGGTCCTGAAGGCTCCGGCCTGGGCTGGGGGGGCGAGGGTGGGGAGCACAGGTGGGAGGGGGCAGGGCTGCCGGTGGCGTTGATGGAGGCGGGGCTGCAGGTGGGGTTGGTTGGGGTGGGGCTGCAGGTGGGGGCTGGAGAAGTTGCTATTTAAGGGCTGGGTGGGGGCGGGGATTGGCGTTAGGTCCGCTATTAGGCGGGCTTGTCCTTGCTGGTGTTTGGGCTCCTGCTTGTTGTGGGGCCAGTGGGGTCCCCCTACAGACCACGTGAACATGGGAGGCCTCTGGCCGTGGGTGCTTGGTCTACTCTCTTTGCCAGGTAAGTGGGCTGCCTCGCCCTTCTCTTCTCGAGTTTTGGGTCCAGCCACAGAGTGTGGGTAGAGGCGAGAAGGAGTTCTCCTGGCATGCCAGGCTTGCCCAGTCTGAGTCCATTTTCCAGAGGTCTGGGCTGGGAAGGGAGGCACGGGGCAGGGTCCAGGCTAGCCCGCACTGCCTTCGGTGTGGGTGTCTGAGGTCTGTCCCCGCCTCCCTTCTGCTCCCTCCCCTACCCCATACCCACAGATACTCAGAGCCCAGTGTTGGCCCCCTCAAAGGAGCACCTTCCTCAAGGCTGTCTAGCTCTTGTCACCAGCTGGGACTGAGGGGGGGCCAGGAGGTCTTCCGGGACTACTTTCTGGAGGCCTGCTTTCCCTGAAGGGCCTGGCTCTGGCTGGCTGACCCCCTCCACCCCCCACTCCCATGTGCTATTGTCCTCTCTCACCAATGAGGGCGCTTCGGGCATCATGGGTATGCACCTGTCCGGGCCAGGTTTGATCCTAGGAGCGCCCTCAGCCTGCAGCTCCCAAGAAGCCTGTGGAACCAGCTTCTCAGACGGCCTCAACCCTGAAGAGACCCAGACATCCTGGGACAAGGACATCCCTGCGATTAACCAAGGTGAGGGCGTGGTGTCGTCTTGTGGGGTAGAGGGGCTCTGAAAGTGGTCCATGTGCTGTGGTGAAGACCATGCGGAACACGCAGCCAAGCAGAACAAGCTGGAAATGTGCCAGCTCACTGGGCTCTGGATGAGCAGCAGTTCCTAGTTCTATGGGTAACTTTTTAAGAAGTCTCTATTTCTGTATCTTCTCTACTGGATTGTAAGAGAAAAACATAGGTTTTTAAAAAATGGCCTGATAAAAGTACAGGTCTTTGGGGTGCTCCACCTGGTGTTGAGCGAAGTCATTAGTGGGGGTTTGAGATGGCAGCCACCTGGGGCAGGATGGTGTACAGGTGTGAGGGCGTGTGCTGGGGGGCAAAGCCAAAGCTGCACGAGGCCTCACGCCTCCCTGTCTGGGGATCTCCGCTGAAGAAAGAACATAGAGATAGCCCGGGGTGAAGCTGCTGTGGAGGGGGGGGGAAGCCTGGATTTTGGAGGTTGGAGCTGAAGTGTTGGGGGAACGGGGTGACTTTGCCTGAGGGGATGAGAACCTCCCAGTGACCGCGTGGTCTTCCTCCTCTTTCCTGTGAGCCCCAGCACGGCTGAGCGGGAGCAGGGTAGTGTGCCACCTTTCGGTGACTGTGACTGGTCCGGAGGGAGCTAGAACCTAGAATCTGAGGCTTCTCCGGGATTGATTTTTTTCAGCTGCCATGAGGATACTTAGCCAGGGCTGCTAGAGGTCCAATGGCTGTCTGAGATGCCCCTTACTGAGAAGGACATGCCATCCCCAGCTGCCGGGAATGTTGGCTGCTAAGGCCTCACAGCTGAAGGCCCTTGGCCAGGGATGCCTGGGAAGCTACTCCCTCCCCTGCCCAGGGCAGCCCACAGTGACTCATAGGGGCCAGGGGGCAGCCCCCCTGCCTCAGTGTGGGACAAGTGTGTGGTGCCGTTTGGGGTCCAGAGCTCCTGTGGGATCAGGTTGAGGCTGCACTGCAGCAGAACCTGGGTCTTCCCCAGAGCCCCCTCAAGAAATCACTTGCAGGTGCCTCCCCAGCTCAGGCTCTGCATCCAGGGAACCCAACCAAATGTGCCTCAGGGCCAGACCCTCTTCCAGGACTCTTCATAGGGCTGACCTCTTAGTAAGGAGGCTGGGGAGAAGGGCTGCCTGCTGTGGCAGAAACCGAGGCTGGAGAGAGAAGCAGAGACAGGCTGATGTGGGGAGGGAGAGAGCCAGGCTCACAGGAGCCAGACACCTTCCTTCCTTCTATGGTGGTGTGAGCTGGAATTGGTCACTTGTCACTGCGAGGGCCCTGACTATCACACAGATGGGTAGGAATTAGATGGGGGGGATGAGGAAGGACAGGAGAGCACAGGGCATGTTGGAGTATGGCCTGGGTATGGAGTATGGCTTCCCAGGCATCCCTGGCCAAGGGCCTTCAGCTGTGAGGCCTTAGCCAACATTCCTGGCAGCTGGGGATGGCGTGTCCTTCCCAGTAAAGGGCATCTCAGATAGCTGTTGGGCCTCCAGCAGCCCTGCCTAAGTATCCTCTATGGCAGCTGAAAAGAAATCAATCCTAGGGAAGCCTCAGATTGGTTCTAGCTCCCTCCGGACCAGTCACAGTCACCAAAACGTGGCACACTGCCCTGCTCCCACTCAGCCGTGCTGAGGCTCACAGGAAAGAGTGTGGCCTGGGTTGGAGAGGGAGATGATATAGGGGACAGCTGAAGAAATGGCTGCTCCTGATTAGCAGAGAGGGAGGAGTTGGGCCTGGATTTGCGTGGGCTGGGGGAGCCATGGACTGTTTTCTAACAAGGGAGAGATGTGATTGGGCTGAGATCCATCATGCATGTGTGTAGACTAGAGACTCAGAGGGACTGTGTGACTTGCCTGAGGTCACACAGCCTCAGGGCCCAGGGAAGCTCCCCCTTCAGGGTCAGGAAGGCCAGACTCTGGGGTGGCTGCTGGGCCTGTCCCTAGAGTCTGGACTCTGGGTGGAGGGAGGGCACGGGCTCACCCACATCCCTCCCTTCTTCCCAGGGCTCATCCCAGAGGAAACCCCGGAGAGCAGCTTCCTCCTGGAGGGGGATATCCTTCGGCCAGTGAGTGTGAGCATGTACACACATGGGTGTAAACAACTTCCCAGATAGCGTTAGAGGCCTTTGAGCCCAGCCTCCGGTGTCATGGGGATGTGACACGTGAGGGATCCAAAATCTGTTGCTCGTAGCCTGATAAATACCCTTTCTGGCTAAAGTCACAGTGAATGATCTAGTAGGAATCAGCCAGACTGAATGGGAGGGAGGGTAACATCTGCAGTGGTAACAGCATTCAGCCTGGGAGGGCTTCCTGAAGGAGGGGGTTTGAGCCTTCAAGGTCCGGCTTGGTGCTCTGCCCAGGGGAGGTGCTCAGAAAGTACTGGAATGGAGGAAGAGATGAGCACAGACTGGCAGAGGCGCTGGTGGGTCTGTAGGGAGGTGGTGGTGGGGCACCCCGGGGGTGGTAGCCATGGTCTGGGACCCCATCCTGGTAGGAGGGGTGGAGTCAGGGAGAAGGCTGGGTGGGAACTGGGGTGACTTGCCAGGGAGATGAGGATGCTCGGTGTTCAGGAGAACAAGGCTATCTTCTTAGGGACTGGGTGGTAGAGGTGTCCTCCCGAACAGGACAGTGACCTGGTGAGAGCAGGACGGTTTTGCTGGTTGGAGGCTGCCCACTGTTGGCTCAACATGAGGCTGGGCTGCAGAGCCAAAGGCTGGGGCTGGTGGGTGGGGCGAGGCCCCTGTTCCTGGTCACCCGGTGAGGACAGCGGGGGGAAGCACGAATCCAGTAAAACCTGTGGTAGCCAGTGGGGCAGGACCGGCCGGGTGCCATGGAGCCTATGCCTCGCAGGGTTTTGGTTGGCACAAGAGTGGAAAAAGGAGTTGCTAAGGCCAGGGAAGTTGCCTTAACATCAGCCTGAGAAGGACGCTGCCTCATCTTTCCCTGGACGTTCAGGGACGCTCAGCTGACTGCTGGGTTTCAGGAAGGACGGGGCTGTGGCTGGAGCTCAGCCTTTCTCAACTGGGCCACCCTGGGGAGCTGGCACTCCTAGTCAGCCTCCCCAGGAACAAGTGCCGGGTTTTGTTCTGCTTGACGGGATAGGTTACCGTTCTGTAGGACAAAGGGTCGTGTTGTATGTTGTAACTCACCTAGAGGCCCCCGGCTGTCCCACCCCTCTGTCCTCACCCTCCTATGCCTGCGTCCTGCTTCTCCCGTCTTTCGGGTTCTTGGGGCCTGAGACACGGCACCTCTGGGGGCAAGAAGCTTGGCTGACCTGTGTCCCCCACGGTCCCAGAACTGCCCTCTCTCTTCAGAGTCCCTTCCGGCTGTTCTCGGCGAGCAGCAACAGGTGGCCTAAGAACGGGGGGTTTGTGGAGGTCCCCTTCCTGCTCTCCAGCAAGTACGGTGAGTGAGCGTGTGCGCTCCATCCTGGGAGCTGTGGGCCTCCCTGTGGCCTCAGCCTCTTACACCCTGTGTAGCCTGGGCTCTGCTGGGGTTCTTCCCTCTGCCTCTACTCGCCGTCACCACCAAAGAACCCTTCCCCGAGAAGTCTTTATTCCTGAGGACCTCGGGAGCTGGGAGGGCTAAAAGCCCAGCAGAGCGGATAGGGGTACATAGAAGGACTATCTGCTCCATTTCAAGGCCGACTGGCCCAGAGGACAGGGACCTGCCCGAGGTTGCATAGCCAGGGCCTGTCTGGGGCCCAGCTTCCCCCCCGCCCCGTGACACTTAGGCTGCCCTTTCTTGACCTTTCCATTTTGGAAGAGTGCTTGGAAGCTCTGTTCCCACCCTGCATGCAGACTTGCGAGGGGTCACAAGGGCTCTGGGGTCTCCGCTGGAGGTTCAGCCACAGTGTCGCCTCCCCCAGATAAACGCAGCCGCGAGGTCCTCCTGAAGGCATTTGCCGAATTTGAGCGCCTCACGTGCATCAGGTTTGTCGCCTACCAGGGCCAGAGAGACTTCATTTCCATCATTCCCATGTCTGGGTACGTGCTTCTGGGGGTGTTCGTGTGTCCATGGGGAGGGGGGGGTTCCTCTGCGTTCTTCGGAGTTCAGCTAGGACTTACCCAAGCCCTCGTCTAAAACCTGTCTCTAGGCCTGGCTTCCCAGGTCCAAAGCCACCCTGCCCACTGAGTGGTTTGCTGGGTGGGAGCTGGACCTACAGATACTCAGGGTGGAAGGGGAGAAGGAGGGGAAGGAGGTGCTTGACCCTCACAAAACCCTGCTCCGCGGAGACTTCATGGTCTGGGGAACAGGTACGGTGTCTGTGGGGCCCACCTGGCCTCCGATCCAGGTTCCACAGTGTAGGAACCGCCTGACACCGGGCGAGAGCCTCTGAAGTGGGGATGCTGGAGGTACACACTTCCTAGCTTGTTGGGTACCGAGGATCATGTGTGAAAGCGTTGACTCGGGGACCCCTGCATGGGGACGTTCACTCCACGAGCTGCTTCCATTATAGGTGCTCCTCTCCATCCCTCCGTCCTCCTTGTACCCCAGGCTGGGAATGGGAATTCGGTATACCCATCTCACAGATGGCCAGGCAGTGAATGGCCTTGGGAACAGCAAGCCTGGGACTAGAATCTAGGATGGGGACTACCTGTTGGTGCTCATTCATCCCAGGACTTGGGAGAGGAAGGGGAAGGGGGCCTGGGTCTGCTCTGGATCTCTGGACTGGTACCTACCCAGTGCTCTCTCCTGGCCCGCAGATGTTTCTCCAGTGTGGGACGCAGTGGAGGGATGCAGGTGGTGTCCCTGGCACCTCCCTGTCTCCGGAAAGGCCCAGGCATTGTCCTACATGAGCTCATGCATGTGCTGGGGTTCTGGCATGAGCACTCACGGGCTGATCGGGACCGCTATATTCGTATCCACTGGAACGAGGTCCTCCCAGGTAAGCCAAGTCTCGCACAGCATGGGCCAGGCCTGGGGGGGCCTGGCGTGAGAGGCCAATGGCCAGGACCTGAGTTGCCTGCCACTTAGAAGAGCTTGTCCATCTTCCCCACCATCTGCCTGTCTACCATGGGGAAGGTGGGGCTCCTGGTTCTCTTTGAGACCGGGAGGTGGTCCGGATACTACCGCTCTGGGCTCCCAGCCTTCCATCTGCTCGCCCATAGTCCTGCCCGAGCTAGGGCATCACTATTTGCTTTGTGTCTCCTTTTTCTTTTTTTTTCTCATGAACACAGCCAAGTACCTGAGGATGGAGTTGGTGGTATCCTTTGACCCTTGTTCATGGTGTCCTTCCTGTGCCACACACTGCTGGGTGGGGTTGGGGTAGGGGGCTGTGTTCCAGCTGCATGGGTGGAGCCGAGACTGAAGCCCTGGAAGTAGTGGGCTGTGTGTGCCAAGTGTCTGATGCAGGAGGCTGAGGAAAGCCCTGCAGGGGCTCAGTCCTTGTGAGCTGGGTACCAACGGGCATGTGGGACAGAGGAAGCCCGGGGGAGACCATGTCCCAAAAGGTGGCAGTGGCAGAGCCAAGCCTGGTTTGGGGAGTGAGGCACTGTGTTGCATGCTGGTGAGCAGGAGCTGTGTGCTGGGCGTAGGGCTGAGTGCTGGGCATCTGATCTCGGGAATGGTGGGATCCCCCGCTTGTGGCGGGCAGAGGGGACACAGCTTGAGTCAGGAGGTGAGGAGAGGCCACTGCTTCATGAGGGATGGAAGTGGGGCAGATACATGATCGGGAATTTGGGGGAATGTGGGGGTAAGGGGAGGGGTTGGAAGGCTTCCTGTAAGAGAGCTTCTGGTGGGAGCACCTCCACTGCTGTTGTGGGGTGAGCCAGGTAATGTTGGGTACTCATGAGAGTACCTCCCCCAGGTAATGTTGGGGGAGGGTACTCAAGAGACCAGCATGCACGGAGCCCCGGAGAAAGGGTGCCATGGGGGGGGGGCTTAGGTAGCACCTTATAATGAGACAAGGGATGGAGTTTGAGATCTGAGATTAGCCTAAGGAAGGGGGTGATGATAGTGACTATACCCTGAAAATAGAGACTTTAATCCTTCCAAGTGCTCATGGAATACTTGGGAAAACTTACCGTATGATAGAAAAACTTCAAATTTGAAAGAGTTAAATGTTTTGATTGTGATATAAAATAAAAATAATCCAAAACTTCTACTTAGAAATTAAAGTTTAAAAAACAACGATAATCCTTTCTTTTAGCTCCAGGGTTAAAGAATTGCAGGAATTCTTAGAAAAACAAAAACCAAAACCCAACACACTAGAACTGATGGTTCTCAGCTAAAGCAATGCTCAGGGAAAATGTGTAGACTTAAATACTTCTATCAATAAAAATAGAAAATTAAGCATTTCAATCCAAATTAGGAAAAAGTAAAGGAAAGCAGGAGGGAATTAAGTTAAAGACAGGAATTAATGAATTAGAAAACCAGCACTCAAACTCAAGTGGTTTTCTTAAGCAATTTTTCCCACTAAGAATGAAGAAAAATAAGAATATATTTGTATTATGTATAGAGCAAACTGCTAAGATAAACAAACTAATGACAGTAATGAACTGGGGATGGGGAGGCAGGACATCAGAAGGGGGATGGAGTGGGAGACTTATTACACGTCTCACATTTTTTGACTTTTGAACCAGATGAATATATTCTGTTCAAAACTGTTTAATATCTTAAGGGTTTTTAAAAGGAAGGATGAAGAACTCTGTAGAGGCAGGTATGGCAGTGACGGGGAAAAGTGGGTGCTCTGACCAGTGGGAAAATGCTGGACTCAAACCTGGGGGTGGGTGCGCCAGCCCAAGGCAGAAAGAACAAGGTGGCTTGCTGCTGGGGAGTGGAGTTCAACAGCAGGTGATGGGCTAGTGGGTCTCTAAAGCTAGGTTGAAGGGTAGGCACTCCATCTCTTGGGTAAGGGGTGTTGAAGACACGGAGTGGTATGCGACTCCATGGAAAGTGTAGGTTCTACAAAGATAGATGCATCCAGGTGAGCTTGAGCAGGGCGAGAAGTGGAGGGCACTCTTTAGGAAGTCATGAGGTCCCTGTGCTTCCACATCAGCTAGTGCAGGTCTGGACCCCTCCTGGGGAGGGAAGGAGTAGGCAGGGAAGGCACCAAGGAGGTGGGGACCAGGGACTGGTACTGCGTAGGGGGCACATCTGGCTATAGTTTTGGATCCTTCAGCTCACACAGGTTACAAGTTGCTGGAAGGCCCCTATCACCCGACCCCTCACTCTCCCCCCCCCACCCTCTTTCCCATTACCAAGTTTTGTGGTTGTTCCCCCCCACCCCAACACCCCCAGGCTTTGAAATCAACTTCATCAAATCTCGGAGCAGCAACATGCTGATGCCCTATGACTACACATCAGTGATGCACTACGGGAGGTGAGGACCCCTTTTCCTTTCCTTTCTCCCTTCTTCATTGCCCCTCCAGCCCCCACTGTGATCTGGACTCAGGTCCCCACCTGCTGGGTTTCAGGTTTGCCTTCAGCCGCCGTGGGCTGCCCACCATCACACCGATCTGGGCTCCCAATGTTCACATTGGCCAGCGATGGAACCTGAGCACCTCGGACATCACACGGGTCCTCAGGCTCTATGACTGCAGCCCAAGTGGCCAAGGCCCCCGTGGGGGAGGTGAGTGACAAGGGGCAGAGTGATCTGAGGAATCTGGAGCAGGTTCCTATGTTGAGGGTGGTGTCCATGAGGGTGAAGGTAGGACTGAGGTTGCAGAGGTGAGCAGGGTGAAATCATCAGGGGTTTACCACATGAGATGTAGAAAAAGCATTTGAAAATTCTCACTTACGATTAAAAACTGTTAGTAAACAGGAAGAGAGGTCACTCTCTTAACCTTAACATGGGTATCTACCAAAAACCCAGAGCAAAAATCATGTTTAATGTAAAAGCACTAAAATTGGGACCAAAACATGTTTTTCCACTATTGTCTCATCTGTTCAATGCTGTAGTGAAGATCTCAGCCATTGCAGTACAGCAAGAGAAATAATGAAAACTCTGAGGATTGGGAAGGAGGCAAAAACTGTCACTACTCATAGATGATTATCTACACTGAAAGCAACAAAACCTATTAAATTATTGGAAGCAATTAGAATTTTATCTTATTCTTTAAAGATTTATTTTGGGGAGGAGGGGCAGAAGAAGGGGAGAGAATCTCAGGGGGACTTCCCCCTGAGCCTCATGTGGGGCTCAATACCATGACGCTGAGATCATGACCTGAGCCGAAACCAAGAATGGGATGCTCGATTGACTGAGCCACCTAGGTGCCGCAGCAATAAGAATTTTAAAAGAGGTATAGAAATTTCTGTATTGATTATATCAATAGTTGGAAAACATAATTTAAAAAAAAAACCATAATAGCAATAATAAGGTCCCAAGGAATCAGTCTGACAGAAGTTCTATAAAAAGTTCTATGGAAAATTAACCTTTATTAAAATCATTAAAGATTCTTAAATACATAGAGACATGTATCCTGTTCATTAATAGGAAGACGATGTAAAAATGTCAATTCTGATCTATAGATGCCATCAATTCCCACTAAAAATCCCAAGAAACTTTTTGGCAATCTTGGCAAGGTGATTCTAAAACTTAAATAGAAATACAGGGGTTGGGGCACCTGGGTGGCTCAGTTGGTTAAGCATCTGCCTTCGGCTCAGGTCATGATCCCCGAGTCTTGGGATCGAGTCCCACATTGGGTTCCTTGCTCAGCAGGGAGCCTGCTTCTCCCTCTGCCTGCTGCTTCCCCTGCTTGTGCTCACTCTCTCTCTCTCTGACAAGTAAATAAAATCTTTAAAAAAATTATTAAAAAGAAACAAAACACAAAAGGCAAACAATAGCCAAGATACTCTTGAAGAAAAATGGTGGGACTTGCCCTAGCAGATATCAAGATATATAGTTTAAAAATATATTTATAGAAATGTATAGAAATGTATACCATACAAAATACATTACATGAAATGTATGTATATAAAATGTCTATAAATGCATAGAACTAGTGCAAGGATAGACCATTGCCCACTGAAACAGAATGGAGAGTCCATAAATGATTCTACTCAGAAGTGGAGCCTTGATAAAGGGGCATTGCTGATCATTAGGGAAAGAATAGACTAGTCATTAAATGGCTCTAAGATGACTAGTTATCTATTAAAAAAAATTCCCATCTCATGCGCAAATACATCTCAGATATATACAAGACTTACATATAAATAGAAAAAGCTTTAGGAAAAAGTGAAATGACCTTCATGACCTTGGGATAAGGACTTCTTTAATAAGACACAAAGCAAACCATAAAACTGGAAAGATTCACAAATCCAGCTACATTAATAACTTATGTAATTATTATAACTACTAATCAAAAGACGAAGTGAAAATACAAATTACAAATCAGAAAACTTTTGTAACACATAACTAATTGTACCTAAAATACATAATATATATTATATAGTTAATGTATATAATATACATAATAAGAAAAAGCTGGAAGTACAAAGTAGATAAAACAGGCAAGAGACCTAACAAGCATCTCACAGGAGAAACCAAATGAGAAGTAAACACAAGACATTCAACCTCCTTCACTTGTATGTGAGTGCCCCTAACCCCAGCTCTAGATGACTGCCGATCTACATTCGGTCTCTCTAGGTTTGCCAGTTCTGGAAATTTCATGTAAATGGAATCCTACAATACGTGATCTTTGGTGACTGGCTTCTTTTACTTAGCATAATGTTTTCAGGGCTCATCCATATTGTATCATGTATGAGTCCTTCGTTCTTTTATTGTCAAATGACACTCCATTGTATGGATATACAACATTTTGTCATCAGTTGAAAGATATTTGGGTTATTTCTACTTTTTGGCTATTATGATTAATGCTACTATGGATGTCTGTATATAAGATTTTACGCGAATGCGTGTCTTTTCCTTTGGATATATACTTAGGAATAGATTCCTGGGTCCTATGGTAACTCCAGATTTAAATGCTATGTTTTCCAAATTAGCTGCATCATTTTTCACTCCCACTAGCAGTTGTATGAGGGTTCAAATTTCTCCATGTCCTTGCCAACACTTGCTATTATCTACTCTTCAGATTATATCCATCCTAAGTGGGTATGAAGTGGTGTCTCACTGTCGTTTTGATTTGCATTTCCCTAATGATCTCTTTATATGCTTACTGGTCATCTGTATATCCTCTTTGAGAAATGTGTTTAAATCTTTTGCCGGTTTTTCATTTGGGTTGTCTTTCTATTGCTGAGTTGTAAGAGTTCTTTGTGTATTCTAGATACATGTCCCTTATCATACTCGTCATTTGGAAGTATTTTCTCACATTCTATAGGTTGATGGTGTCCTTTGAATACAAACATTTTTAATTTCGATGGGGGTCTAACTTCTCCATCCTTTAACTGTGCTTTTGGTGTCCTCTCTAAGTAGCCTTTGCCTAATCCAAGGTCATGAAGATTTAATCCTAAGCCTTTTGCATGTGACTATCCATTTCTAGCACCATTTCTTAGGCTATTCTTTCCCATACATAATATCAAATATTACATGCTTTTTTTTTTAAGTTAAAAAGATGATGTGGCAAGAGCTTTGTGGGTATTCTAGAGGTTGGACTACTATGAGGAATGGAACTGGGAGGCGGCTGGAAAGGGCTGTGGGTCAAGAGGAGGTTAATCATGATGGTAGACATTCAAGCACATTCGGGAGCTGAAATGACCCAATGGAGAAGGAAAAAAGGGTGGATTTAGAGGGCAGAGGGGATAATATCTAGAACATTTGGGTAGGTGCTGCCCTTGGTGGATAGGTCTCTGAGAATGTCTGAGATTCCTTGGACCTAATAAGGAAGACAGGAGCAGACCTAACTTTGCATGTGGATCATGATGTGCAGATGCATGGGCTTCTGAGGGCTTTGGTCACAAAGCATGACATGAGGTCACTAGACTAGAGGTTGGGGAGAAGGGGATGAATGTGCAGGGAAAGGTGCGACGCTGCTGACTAGGTGGCAGAAGAACCCGCTGGAGACACTCCATAGGGCTGTGGGTGGTGCTGGGGCAGCTGGTGGCCAGGTGGAGGCGCAGCGTAGGTTGGCAACTCGGTTCTCCAGGACTGGGATTTTGTGGGCGGATGTGACAGAGGGGAAGGTGCTTGAGGAATACTTGCAGTGAGGGCTGTAGAGCCCAAGTCGGGTGCGGAGAGTGGTCTGGAAGTGGGGAGGTGGTAGAGCAGGAAGACCTTGGGGTCCATGTGCTCGGTGGAGCTGAAGAATTGTGATATTTAAACAAGTGAGCTTCAAAGTACAGGAGTGGGCAGCCAGGAACGGAGACTTCTGCAGTGGTGGTTTCTGGTACTGCCCAGGTCTGGGGGAGCGAGCTGTGAGGTCAATGCGACCAGGAGGGAGAAGAGTCGCTGGCTGAAGCAGATCAGCCCTGATATGGTCAGTGTCTGTTGATGGAAGATTGGGCTTATTGTGAAGTGTTCGGTGCATGGGCAGGTGTGGCGGGTGAGAGGCAGCACAAGGGGGTGGAGGGGCCTGGCTGGATATAACTTGGGCTTAAGATGTGTTTTATAAAACTCTGGGGCCATGGTCCGGGAGTGGCCGTGAAGAGCGAGGAGGCCCGTCCTGCTGAGTGCATGTGCCTGACCGTGATGGAGGTGGTTACAAGTGCAGGAGAAATTCTGCAGGAGACCTCAAATGTGGGGTGAGAGGCAGGGGGTCGCTCAGTACAGAGGGCCCCAGGAGGTGACTGGACAGTGGGGGCTGCCGTGCTATCAGCCCTCGGCTATCCGGTGAGTTGACCGTCCGCAGCTTGGGCTCGGGGTGGAAGGTCATGGAAGATCCCTGTGGCCTGACCTGCTGGTGGTGACTAATGAGACCGGGAGGGGAGGGGAGGGGAGGGGAAGGGATGGTTCTGTGGTCCTTGTTTTTCAGTGGGAGCTGAGAATTTGGGTCTTGAAGGTGTTGAGCAGTGGCTGAGCAGGGGTGTGGCAGGCTGTCTTCAACGAGCTGTGGCTAAGACTGAAAATGGCCCCGGCACTCTACGGCGGGGCAGTGCATCTTCCCTCTGGGATTCTGGGATGTAACCTCTTATCTTTCCTACTTCAGGGTTCCAGCCCCACAGCGATGGTAGGAGCCCTACTCCTGCCTCTAGACCATACCTGCAGCGGCTTCTGAAGGTGTTGTTGGCAGAATCTGGGAGCCCCGACACCGGTGCCCCCAAGGCTGGAGCCCTGCATGTTGCTGCAGGGCCCGGAGAGAGCCCACGTAGCTGGGAGCGCCCTGCGCCAAGGAAGTTCGCTATGCGGGCATCTGCAGGGCTGCTTCAGACCCCAGCTTCCTCCCTGAACTCCAGGCCTGGAGCAGGTGTTCCTGGTATTGCTCTAGATACGTCCTGGCTGGCCCGTGTGCCCTCTGTACCCCCAACCGCGGCTCCAGAAGCAGAAGACCAGCTAGTGCCTATCCAGGATGCTTTGGGGACCCCAGATCTGCCAGGAACACATGTACCTGAAAGTCCTTTCAGGGGGATGCCAGGAGGTCGAGCCTGTGGCTTCTGTCCCCAAGGGGGAAGGGCATCCTCAGTCTCGAAGAGCTGGGTTGTGTAACCCCTGGCCTTCCCGGCCAGTACCTGCTCTTCCAGCCCCAAGATGGCTCCCCTGTCTGAGGCCTAGGACTCTCCCTCTGCCCCTTCCTTCCCCATATGTTCTCCTGAGGGTTCCTCGGGACAAAGGGGACTCCTAGGTCCGTCGGGGGCGGGGGTGGGTGGGTAGGCAGGCCTAGAGGCTGCTGGGAAGGGGAGACGATACTCTCCAGGGCTCTGGAACCCCAGGGGTCTGGAGAGGTGGGGCAGAGGCAGGTTCCAGCCCTGAAGGCCCCTGGGCATCCTCCCCTGGGTGAGTCCCAGCCCCCCCAGCATGCTCAGGCACTGCCACCTCTCTCAGGCCAGGACTTGGGGATCCTGTGGCTGGGACCCTGGGGCCGGCCTCCCATCCCTGGTGTTTGGTGTTAGGAATATTACCCTGCAGCTGCGGCCTCCAGCTCGGCTCCCCAGGGGGCTTTCAGCTTGCTCCCCTGCAGTGCAGGGGTGGGGGCTTCAGCACCAGGAATGCTATCCCAGGGATGTTGAGGAAGGGTTGGAGGCCTCCAGCACTGCACAGCGGGGAAACAGCAAGAACAGGAGGCCCTGACCACACGACTCCAAGCTCTTCTCCACCTTGCTTTGCTATTCCCAGGAGCCTTCCCCTCTCTCTCTCCCCATCAGCCAGGGACTTGATCAGCGGAGGTCCTGGAAGATGGGAAGGGGCTGGGGAGGTGGGGAGGGGGTGGTCAACCTGCTTTTCTTCCTTCACCAAAGCCCTAGCCTTACCTCCTGGCTTGCTGTGTGAAGGCTTATAGGCCAGGAGCCCCCCCCCCCTCCCCCCCCCAGTCCTGGAGAGGCACTATTCTGGTGGCCTGTTGGAAGCCCTGCTTGGAGTAGGAGGGAAGTAGGAGCCTGGGTCCGGGCCCCGTGGGGCCAAGCACCTCAGACGTTCTGGGGGACGGCACAAATAAAATTGGGTATTTGCTCCAGGAACCAGGTACTGGGCTATGCATGAGTGCGTTTAACCCTGCCGACTGATGCGGGAGGGGCCCTGGGGGGCTCACACCCTCTTCCCTGGGGCAGAGAGGGACTTGGCAGCAGAGGGGCATGGCTGAGGGAGCAGCCCCGCAGGGCTGAGGCTTGCCGTGTTTCAGGGCTGGGGAGAGCTTGGCCTTTGCCTGCCTCCTGGACCCAGTCAGGGGACATGAGGGCATGCTCCTGGGAGGCCGGAGCTTCTGCCCTGGGTCCATCTTGCATCTGGGATTTTCTCAGACTGAGCAGGGGCCTAGTCTCAGGCATTAGCATCAGGGAAGGATCATGGGTTGGGGAACATGGTCCCTCTGTTTGCCCCCAGACAGGAGAGGACGATTGGCTGAGCGAGCTTAGAGTGAGGGAGGAGAGCCTCGGCCCCATTTCTACGGGGTGGGTGGGGGGAAGCAGGCGGCGTTCCTCTGGGAGGTAAGATCATGAGCGTACATAGTACCCCCATTTATCAGAGGAAAGAGTGTGATCGCCTTACCACCTATGGGTCTCTCTAAGTAGTGGAACCAGGCCTCTGGTGCTGGGTTGGGGTTTCTTAGTGGTCACACGAAGTCAGAGCGGGGGGAGTGCTTTCTGCCCTGTGAGGCCCTCCCAGCTCTCAGAGGCTGCCTGTCATTAGCCTCCGTTAGAATGTGGCTTTTAGATTCTCCAGAATTTGGGTTCTGCAGGTGGGGCTGGCCGAGCCTGGGGGCTCAAGGGGAAGAGTGCTTTCCCCCTCTTCTTTGGGGGTGACCAGGGCCGAGGCCGTCCTTGTCCTTACCCCGTGAGGACAGGGTCACTACAGACCCTGTTTCCCAGGCTTATTCCACAAGCCCCACCCTGTCCCCGTGGTCCAGCCTCGGCTCAGCCCCTGAAGCCTTGGCATGGGCTGTGTGCTGTGGATGGGGCACTGGCTGTTAAGCAGCTGGTGGCTAGCCACCCATCCCAGGGTCCGTGGCCTATTCCCTAATCCCCAACTATATAACTATGTGGCCTCACTCATCAATTTATTCGCTCATTCAACAGAATCTGTTGAATTAGGTGCCAGGCTGGCTTGGCTATAGGAACTGGGAATAACAAGGTGAGCAAGGCAGGGTTCCCATTCTCATGGAGTTTATTTGGGGGTAGACAAAGGATGGACAGTAAATAGGTAAAAGAAGTCATCAGGGATTTAGAAATGATGGGGGAGGAGGACATTCTTTTTAGGATGCTGGCATTTCCATTGGGACCCAAATGATAGAGACTGCTCTGTGAAAAATCCAAGGAAATAGGCAGTGCAAAGGCCCTGAGGCAGGAGGGAGTTAAGGTGTGAGTGGAGGGATGAAGTGAGGTGGGGCAGTGGGGAGGTTGGCAGGGCAGGGGTTGAGAGGGATGGTTTTATTCCAAGAGCAACAGGGAGCAGCTGCTGGAGGATTCTAAGGAGGGGGGAGTGATAAGATCTAAGCTTTTAGAAATCATCCTGGATGCTCCGTGGAGAGTAGACCGGCAGCAGGGAGGCCAGGTGGAAGGCACTACAGTTGTGCAAGCCCGAGCGATGGGGCTGTGGAAGGGGCAGAGTGGATGCTTTAGGAGCATGCTTCGGCAGTTGAGGCAACTGCACTTGCTATTGGCTGCAGGGGCTTCCCATACAGCACGGAGACCTCAGGGGAGGTAAGGGAGTGTGTGGGCTGAATGAGCCTGGGGTTCAGGGCGGGAGACGGACTTCGGGGAGTCCTCAGCATCTGGTTGGGAGCTAGGGGGCTGGATGAAGTTACAAAGAGTTTGGGTTCCGAAGAAAAGGGACCCCAGGACTGAACGGGGGTGCTGCGACATTAGGGCAGCGCTATTAGTGTTTTGTGCCTCATAATTGTTTGTTGCGGGGCTGTCCTGTACTTTGTAAGATGTTTAGCAGCATCCTTGGCCTCTACCCACTAGACGGCAGTAGCAACCCCCTCCCTCCCGTTGTGACGGTCAAGAATGTCTCCAGGTGCCAATTGCCAAATGTCCCTGGGGGAGAAGGGGCAAAAAAAAAAAAAAAAAAAAAAAAACGTTCAGTGAGACTTGGTGATTGGGAGTTCGGGGGAGAAAAGGAGGCCGAGAAGAAGGGTGACCTCGAACCTGCAGTGTTCTCAGGGGAGGGGGCAGTCTGTGGTCTAAAGTGTTGCTGAGAAATTAGGAGGACACGCTTGGTGGCATGGAGTCACGAATGACCCACCAGGAATAGATTCAGTGGAGGTCGGGGTACAGATACCCAACGGAGGGTTAAGGAGAGAGTGTGAAGGGTTAGAGACGGTGCAGTGATAGTTGGAGACAGTTGCAGGTGGCACAGGAGGCCTGGGGGCGGGGCTGGCCCTGGATCCGGGGAGGATTGCAGCAGCAGGGTCCGTAGGACAGGAGAGGGCTTGGGATACATGCAGAGGGCTTGCCCTCCCAGCAGAGCTGGAGCTCAGGTGAGTGAGTTCGGGGTGAGTTCCTGCCTGAGGGCTTTCATCTTCTAAGTTAGAGGCAAAGTCATGGCTTGGAGTGGAGGAGGGTGTGTGGGTGAGGAGGATGAGCGGGACACCGATTCTGAAGGGGGGGAAAGGTGAGCACACGAGGCAAGTCTGGGCATTTGTGGTTATGGCTTTAAAGCGAGGACAGTCGATGCAGGGAGCGTTTTGCTCCGGAAGGAGCAGCTGTTCTGCCAAAAGCTGGGTGGATGATTTAGGTCCGCCCAGGATCGGGGTTTTGTCAGGTGAGGTGGGATGGAGGAGGGTGGGGCGGCGGACTTGCATATGGAAGGCATGACTCAAGGGTGTGGGGAGGCTGGGGCCTACAGGGTGGTGTGAGGATAGGGTCCCAGGGATTTGAAAGGCTGGGGCTTCTGGGGAGAGCTGGGGTGTGAAGCCCAGTTGGGCCTCATCCCCGTGGAGCCCTGGCATGGGAGAATCTGGCGCCACTCTTGGCTCTCAGGTCTGGACAAGTGGCTCCAGGGCTTTCAACTAAGGGGCATATCTCGTGCTGTGATCTCACAGCCAGGGATGGGACCACTGTCCCTGTGTCTTTGGAAAAGATGGTACTAGGTCACCTCCCCCCACCCCTTTCCAAGGGCATCCTTTGGGGACACCTTCATTTTAGGACACTACCTGAGAGAGGCTCATGTATGTCATCCACTGATGCCAGGCTGCCCCCCCCATCATTCAGCAATCTTGGCCAATATTGGGGACGGAAAAGGGATGTGTGCTCAAGGGGCGGGGGGTGGGGGGAGTGATGCAGCAAACCCATCTGCCGGCATCTCAGTACATCTCCGAGTGCGAACGTGGTACTATGTACATGGCATCAAAGAACGTGGAAAGCAGGGTACCTCTTTCTCCCTGGAGGGGCGGTGGGTGAGAGGTGAACGGACCTTGGAGGGGGGGGGCCCACCAAGCACCTGGGAAGGACTGGAGATATGGGAGCTCAGGGCATGTCCAGGGATCAACAGGTAGCCTGGTGGGGCCAGGACGGTGGGCCAGTGCCCATCACGGGCTTCCTCTCCTGCCGCAGGTGGCTGGGGAGGCCCTAAGGCACCTCCTGCTGCTGGTGGGTCCGGGTCTGGGTCTGGGATTGAATTCTGCCAGCCTGGTGGAATGCAGGGACAGTGGAAGGTCAGCTCTAGTCTGGGGAAGGCTGATGCTATGGCCCGAGGCTCGGATTTATGCAGGGCTGGCTGGAGTGGGCAGCACTGAAGGGTGTATGTGGGGGTGGGGGACAGAGAGCTGAAGAGAGGAGTGGAAATCTACTTACGTGATGGCTTCTGCTGCCCCAAGGGCCAGCTGCACATCTGGGAGGCCGGGCTGGTAGGTGGCAGCAGGGGGCACAGACCCTCAGGTTGTGGCTGAGCCTCACAGGTGCCTGGAGGCTCTCCTGGCTGCCCCCATCTGGGCTTGGGCCTGGTAGGGCATGACACTTGGTAGATCCAGAGCTGGCTGCCCCTTCGGGGAAGGCCCAAGTGGAGGGAAGGGGCAGGGGGGAGAGAGCGAGCAGCCCTGGCCGCAGCTCCTTCGGGGTCCTGGTGCCTTTCAAGGAAAACTCGGGCCAGGAAACAAAGGGCTGATGCTGATTGCAGTGTCTGGGGAGATAGCCCCTGGCCCCCCAGTGTGAGTATGGTTGGAGAAGGTGAAAGAGTGGTCCCTCAGTCCTTCCTCAGGGAAGGGGCTATTGAGACGTCTCCATCTCTGGCAACCACAGGCCCAGGCTCAGCCCAGCCAGAGGGTGGGGGATGCATCCATAAAACCTGTCTCTGGAGGGGCTGTCCTGTCCCACCATCAGGCTGTGGCACTCAGACTTCACAAAGGCACTAAGGATGGCAGGAGGCAGGGACAGCCCTGGATTGAGGAACCCTTCCACCCCTGCTGTGTGAGCCTGGGTAGGGGTAAGTCACTGTGGGCACTGAGAGGTCATTCCCTGGTCCCATGAAGATGGAGCAGGCAGGAAGGTCCAGTATGCACACTGTCTCAAGGCCGGGCCTTTTGGAGGAGCCCTACTTTCAGGGGTGGCTTGATGCTTATTTATACAGAGGATGTCATGCAGAGCCACGGGCTATAAATACAAGGCCTGGCTCTAGGCTGGGGTTATAATATCAGGGGCTCCAGGAGTGGCGAAAAAATGTGCTCTTGAGGCTGCCCAGGCGGACACTGGTGGCAGTGGCCACAGGGAGAGTGAGTAGGGCTGAGGGTGTCTGAGGGGGAGCCTATCACTGTTGGAGTCTGGCATGGGGATGGGATGGGGTGGGGTGGGGTGATTAATCTGAAATTTCTTACCCAGCTCCTTCTACAGCCTCTCCAAGAGGGGTGTGCAGCATGCATGTGGGGGGGGGGATTCAGCAGGAATGCCGTGTGTGTGTGTGTGTGTGAGAGAGAGAGAGAGAGAGAGAGAGAGAGGCAGACAGACAGACAACATAGTCAAAGGGATGCTCCTTCCTGCCTAGTTGCCCCCGGAGACCTACTTTTTCTCTGAGCTGTGTTAAAAAGCTGAGATTGGAGTCCAAGCCAGTTTTCCTCTTACCTCTTTGCCCTTAGTGGAGGAAACCGAGGCATCTGCGGGGGAAACAGGACAGCTGAAGTCCTAAATCTTTGCGCTTGCCCCACCAGCCTTGGGAACCGCAGAGCGCTGCGAGGACGCGGGTCTCCCGGCTGGCCGCGGACTACCGACGCGGGCGGCAGCAGGGGGCGCTCGCAACCTGGCCACCGCGCCTCCCAGGGCTCGGCAGGCCCGACGGAGTCCGGTCGGGGCAAGAAAGCACCTGGGGCAAGGGCTCCGGGCAGTCTCCCCGCTCCCCCCTACTCCTTCCACTCGGCTTCCTCTTCGAGCGCCGGGTAGGAGGTGTGGGTCATTACGCTGCGGTGCTGCAACACACCCACCCACCCTCTCCTTGGGGCTCATACACGGAGGCAAGAGAGATCAGCCGGAGCCCACCGTCCTAGACCCCGGTGCTCGGGCTGGGTCTGCAGGAGAGAGGTCTCCCATCGGTCCCAGCTCCCCGCGCGCACCAACCCTTCTGCGTCTGCAAACGTCCTTCCCGGAGTCCCGAAGACCCCAGACACCGGTCTCTGCCCTCCCGTGGCGCGGAGGCCGGGAGGAAAAGGGGTAGGGGCGCCAGGGCGGAGGCCCCGGGCTGCGGGGAGGCTGCGGCCGGCGAGTCCTCCCGCCAGGCGCACCTTCCATCCGTCCTCTGTCAGCCCGCCCGCCCGCCCGCCCCACCTCCCTCCGCTCCTCCTGCTCCCGCCTCCAGTCTCCTCCCTCCTCCAGCGCGCTCGCTCTCCTCCCATTCCCCTGCGGCGGCCGGCTGCCTGCAGGCGCGGCTCCCGGCTAGAGCCAGCGAGCGGAGCGGGCGCCTCGGCCTCTGCGCCGCCTCCCACAACCGGTGGCGCGCCCCCCGCCCGGCCCGCCGAGCCCCGCGCCCCAGCGTGCGTCCAGCAGCCTCGGAGCGGGAGGGCGCAACTTTCCCCCGGTCCCGGGCGGGGCGGCGACGGCAGCGGGACAACTTGGAAAACTTCTCCGGGGAGGACGGCAGGGGCGCCGGGGTCAGGTGGAAGAGGATGTAGGAGGGCAGTGGCTGGCCCCAGGCACCCCTCGATCTCCTAGGCCCCGTTCGGCCTGGCCATGGGGCTCCAGCGCCTTCTGCGCCGCCAGGGGGTCGATCCTCCCGTCTAGCCTAGCAGGGTGGGACGGTGCTGTCGCCGGCTGAGCAGGCGCTGGGAGAGCAGCGACCCCTCTGGCCGCGTCCCACTCCGCCATGGACCACCAGGAGCCCTACTCGGTGCAGGCCACCGCGGCCATCGCGGCGGTCATCACGTTCCTCATCCTCTTCACCATCTTCGGCAACGCGCTGGTCATCTTGGCCGTGCTGACGAGCCGCTCGCTGCGCGCCCCGCAGAACCTGTTCCTGGTGTCGCTGGCCGCTGCCGACATCTTGGTGGCCACGCTCATCATCCCTTTCTCGCTGGCCAACGAGCTGCTGGGCTACTGGTACTTCCGGCGCACGTGGTGCGAGGTGTACTTGGCGCTCGACGTGCTCTTCTGTACCTCGTCCATCGTGCACCTGTGCGCCATCAGCCTGGACCGCTACTGGGCTGTGAGTCGCGCGCTCGAGTACAACTCCAAGCGCACCCCGCGCCGCATCAAGTGCATCATCCTCACCGTGTGGCTCATCGCAGCCGTCATCTCCCTGCCGCCGCTCATCTACAAGGGCGACCAGGGGCCCCAGCCCCGCGGGCGCCCCCAGTGCAAACTCAACCAAGAGGCCTGGTACATCCTGGCCTCTAGCATCGGGTCCTTCTTTGCACCCTGCCTCATCATGATCCTTGTCTACCTGCGCATCTACCTGATCGCCAAACGCAGCCACCGCAGAGGTCCCAGGGCCAACGCGGGCCCTGGCGCGGGTGAGTCTAAGCAGCCCCGCTCAGTCCCTACGGGAACGTCAACCAAACTGCCAACCTTGGCCTCTCCGGCTGCTTCTGAGGAGGCCAACGGACACTCTAAGCCTACGGGGGAGAAGGAGGGGGGGGATACCCCTGAAGATCCTGGGACCCCTGCCTTGCCACCCAGCTGGTCAGCCCTTCCCAACTCAGGCCAGAGTCAGAAGGAAGGTGTGTGTGGGGCATCTCCAGAGGAGGAAGCTGAAGAGGAGGAGGAGGAAGAGTGTGAGCCTCAGGCCTTACCAGCGCCTCCTGCGGCAGCCTGCAGCCCACCCGTGCAGCAGCCACAGGGTTCCCGGGTGCTGGCAACCCTACGGGGCCAGGTGCTCCTGGGCAGGGGTGTGGGCACCGCGAGTGGGCAGTGGTGGCGGCGGCGGGCGCAGCTGACTCGGGAGAAGCGGTTCACCTTCGTGCTGGCCGTGGTCATTGGCGTTTTTGTGCTCTGCTGGTTCCCCTTCTTCTTCAGCTACAGCCTGGGAGCCATCTGCCCACAGCACTGCAAGGTGCCCCACGGCCTCTTTCAGTTCTTCTTCTGGATTGGCTACTGTAACAGCTCGCTGAACCCCGTCATCTATACCATCTTCAACCAGGACTTTCGCCGTGCCTTCCGAAGGATCCTTTGCCGCCAGTGGACCCAGACGGCATGGTGAGCCACCTGCCCGCCGCCCATGTGGGCTTGGTGCCAGGTGGCACCAGGGCCACCCCGATTCCTGCCCTGCTTTCTGTGGCCACCTCCCTGGGGCTTTCTGGTTCCTGCCCGGGGCCTGCAGGCCTCCCCTTGGGAGCCCCCCTGGAGAGGTAGGGGCAGGGGTGCTGTTCACTGGGGGTCCATTTGAAGCCTCCAAAGCCAGCCAGGATAGAGCCCTTCCCTCCCAGGACCCCAGACCCCGGCAAGCCAATGGGTGGGCTTTCCTTCAGGACTCTGTGTTCCCTGGCTGGTCACTTGTTTGTGGTGGTTTGTTTCTCATCTTCCCCGGGTTAAGAGCAGGAAGCCAGCCTTCCATTTTTCCCCAGAGCACCTGCCACTGAGGAGGAGGCAGAACTGAGGGACCCACGCTGGATGCCCGGGGTCCCCATCTGGCGCTGGGTGGGGGGCTTATGGTCTGACGCTGCTTCTGGGGCCTTCTCCCCTTTCTACCTACTTTTTGGGGGATCTGTAGCTCCTTTAAAAGCCAGAACGTTTTCTGGAATCATTTTTCTCACCCGGCACCCCTCTGGGAGGTGCGTGTGTGCCAGTGGACGCCTCGCCTTGGTGGGGTGGTCTGGAGGCCTGGCCTCTGCCTGACGGGAGATCCCTGATCACTAGCATTCACCCCCTGCAAAAACCCCGGGCACTTGCTGCTGGGAGATGAGAGGCTTTGCAGAAAGCTTTGAGCTCCGTGGGGGAACACACTAGAGAACCAGAAAATGTGATTGTTTGGTGATATAAAAATCCCCTTTCTCTGTGTTTACCACCACCTGTCTTCCTGTAGACTTTTGTTCTGTGCCTGGGGTGTGTGAATTCTTACCCCAAACTGGACGTGGGGAATGGTAGAGAGAACCACTCTTTCAGTCAAAGGATTTCTTCGAGAACGTGTTCTTGCGCCTGCAAGGGTTTAGTTATTATGCTGCATGACAACTTCTTGACATTTCACCCACAACACCAATGGGGTTTTCAGGGGCTTGGGCCCCCCAGTGGGGGAAAAGTCTTTTGTCATCGAGCAGGTTAATTGTTTTCCCAAGATGGCTAAAAATACCCACACCATGGGAGCAGTCTGGGATGAGAGCCTGGGGTGGGTGACAGAAACCCCAGGTAGGGTGCTGCAGCCAGAACAGGTGAGTGAGGGCCCTGTGGACTCCTGCAGGAGCCTCCCACCAGAGCGCCCAGGCAGGTCTCCAAGTCCCCAGTGGGTCCCTGTGATGTATAAGCGACCCTACCCAAGATGGGGTGGGGGTCGGCTGGCCATCTCTGCCCCAGCCACATTGCTCCATCCCACTGATGGGGCTCCAGGGGCCTCTCCCTCCTGGTCGTCTCCCCATCCCCAGGACCTGGCACCCAAAACACTTGGGAGCATTTGAAGGACGTTTCCCATTCTTCTCCAAGGAGCACCAGTCAGTGAGCAGCTAGCGTGGGACTGGGGCTGAGCAGCCCAGGCACTGCCGGCACTCTGATGGGCCTGGCCAGATCTGGAGAGGTGCTGAGAGAGTTTTCTGGGGGTGGAGAGAATGGAGGGGACCAAAGAGAGTCCCGCCTGGGGAGAGGGGCTGTCTAGCTCCTTCCTCATTCTCAGGGTGAGGCAAGGGCACAGCCTTGGGGCGAGGCTGTGGAGGCTGGGCCTGGGGGAGTGGCTGACTTGTGACATCTGCTGACTGGTCTTGTGTGTGTCCCATGGGACTCCTGCTATTGTGGTTGCCTGTGGGCCCCTTGTTGTGATATGCAGGTGTTTTTGTTGTTGTTTTTTTTTAAAGTCTGAGCTATTTTATCAATAAAAGATATTTTGTAATAAACGAGCTGTGTCCTTGTTGCCCAAAGGCTGCCAGGAGTAATTATTTCTCAGCTACTCGGATAGTATCTCTAAGCATGGGCTCCCTCCCGGGGCCGGTTGCCCTTTCCTGCCCTAGGCATGGCTGCCCAGTACCTACCCACCTGCACACCTGGTTTGTCCACTCAGCATCCCTTATCATTGCAAGCCAATGGGAAGAGAATGGCCAGAGAAGCCTGAGATTGGCCGCCTGGCAAGGAAAGAGAAGGAGGGCTTCCCAGAGGAGGGGGCCTTGGGGCTGTGTCTTGGGGGAAGAGCCGGAGTATACCAAGAAGCAAGATAAGAAAGGTGTTTCAGGCAGGGGACAGCATGGGCAAAGGGTGCGTTTGGTGGATTTGTGACAGTTGGAGAGTCAGCCTTGTGGTCAGGTGCAGCAGCTGAGGGCCAGAGGAGGTCGTTGGACAGCACCCCCAGGGGGGCAGGAGGACGGTAACTCTGCAGAGTGTTTTCAGCGGCTGCCTTCGGGGAGGGCAGGAGAGTGGACCAGAATGCTCTGCTTTGGGCTCTCCCACACTGAGATTCAGTCCCGAACACCAGAGTTGGAAGACCTGTGGATGTCACTCCTATCAATCTCATTTCCCAGATGAGGCCTCCAAGGCATCCGGTCCCGCCTCAGTGAGGGTAGCCTCTGGGGCCTGAGCCAGTGTGGCCTGGTTCGGAGGGCAGGGGAGGCTCCAGGGAGGGGTGAGGCCTGGGAGGGAAGGGCAGAGGGAGGAGCGGTGAGGTCCCAGGGTCGGGTGGTGGGAGGCCATCTACCATATCCAGGATTCACATTTCCCCGGGCCGGGCTGCGGGTTCCGCCATGGGCAACCGATGGAGACTCCTGGGACATGCGGCTTCACGGAGGACTTGATGAGAGAGCCACACCCTGCCCTGAGGAGCTCCCAGCAATTTCTACCAGCCTGGCTTTCCAATGCCAAGGTTCTGAGGCCTGATGAGGGTAGATTAAAGTAGCTCATTTGTTCCTGTTTACTGAACCGATCACTTTTCTGGCACTTTGTCTAATTACTTTGTTTAATCCTCATGCCCACTGTGTAAAAGAAGTATCAGCCCATTTTATCCAGGGAAAACTGAGGCTCAGAAAGGTGTACTGACTTGCCAGAGGTGCCCCAGGCCCACACTCTTTCTACAGGACGGGACGCACTGTGTTGCCCGAGGGTCTGTGACGGGCGGGCCCACGGGTCTGGGGAAAGGGCTCCCTGCCCAGCCTCTAGAGACAGTGACAGAGTTACTGCGGCTGAGTACCAATAGTGAATACGTTATCTTACTTAATCCTCACAATCTTGCTAGGTGTAGCCATTTTGCCAAAGCGGAAACTGAGGCTCAAGGTCACCCAGCTGGGTCCCTGAATCGCAAAGCTTCAAAATTCAGGTGTAGAGGAATCGTGCTTCTGTCTCTCACTTCAGCTCTCGTTCGGGGGTGCTGGCCGGTGGGGGACCCTGAAACTGCGCCTGGCTGGGCTCAGTAGGCGGCGGTGCGGTGACAGACCAATCATGTCTGTCACTGCCACAGAATATGTAAGTGATGGTCTGGGCTCCACAGGTTTTCCATTCCTGACAGCTCAGTCCAAACCCCAAAGTTTATTAAAGAAGTGACTGAAGCCCAGAGAGAATTGACTTGCCTTGGGCCCCCCCTCAGCCAGGCAGTGGCAGAGCTGGTCTAGAAGGCAGGTTGTCCGTCACCATGCCCACCATCCCACACCTTCATACCGAAGGGATTTTTTCCACACTTAAGGAAAAACAGGTCCACATTCAGGAAACATCTGGGACAGCCTGCTGTGTGCGAGGGCCTGTGCCTGGCTTGTCCCCATTTTGCTACTTTGTTCAGTTCTCAGATGAAGAGCCTGAGGAGCAGAGCCCTGGGGGGCCTGTCCATGGTCACACAGCTCATAGGTGGTGCAGCTGGAGCTGGACCCCGGGACCCCTGGCTCCCAGGCTGTCTTCTCCTCTCACACCCCATTCCTGCTGTTCTGTGTGAGTAGCACCTACTCTGGATTTCACCCTGAGCCCATGTGAGGGTTAGTGGGTCCAAGAGGTGGGCTCAGAGCAGCAGAGAGGGGGGTGGGGGGATTGCACGCCTCCTCCCAGGAGTAATCCCCCAACACCTTGGGGGTGAGGGTGGGGGACGGGAGGCGGCATGGATTCTTGGCAGTTCACCAGCTGCATGGGAGCTGTCGTGGCAGGGCACTTCTACCTTCTGGAGACCCGTCTAGCTTCTTCTGTCTTAGGACATCCCTGACAAAGGGAGGGACCAGTAAAGAAGACAGTTAAAGAAGAGGTGGGATGGATGGCTTAGGAAGACGTCTCCCCTCCCGTTTCACTCGCGGCGTAAGAATCTGGGTCCTTTGAGCACAGGGGTTACCCTTGAAAGGGAGTACAGTCCTACCTCCTGCCTCAGACCAGCTGCTTAGAAATTCGGGGCTGCTGGGAGTTCCTCTGGGGGCATTGCTGCGGGGAGCCCCCCCCGGCCCACCTGCTCAAAAGATACCTGTGCCAGGAGGGCTGGCTGACCTGCTGCCAAGACTCCAGGTGGAGGGTGCTTGTGAGTTCATCAGGCCCCTGCGTCTCCCCCTCCTCGTCTCTGTGTTTGGGAGGTGGTGCTGAGAACCGGATGGGAGACCATGCAAATGGGGTTGCGGCTGGCTGGGCCTAGGAAGGCATCTGCCCAGGTGGAGCTGGTCCTGGGCGACCTTTGGCTTCCCTGGTGCTGGCCAGGAGTGGTTGCTGGGAATGGCCAGGCTGGTGTGGGACTCGGTGCGAGTGGAAACCACAGTGGGGACGTGGCGGGGAGGCCGGGGGTCATGCTTTGCTTCTGCCGTCTTTTGTCCAGCTGCCCCTGAGCAGGGCTGGGTCCTTCTTGGGGCCTCAGTGTCCCTGCCTGCCCACGAGGCGTTGACCCCGTGGTCTCTAGGGTTCCCTAGCTTGCGGCTCCATCTCTGCCGTAGCCCCGGCTTTCTGGAAGGTCCAGATTCGGAGGGTCCTGGAATTAATCCATTGTTGTTAGGGTCAGGCTTTTGGGCAGGCTTAGGGCTGTGTTTTCTTCACCTTTGTGCCTTAGTACAGAGGCAGGCTGGGTCTGGGGTGACCGATCAGTTTGGGGCCCTCTGAGATGGGCGGTGGCAGAGGAATAATGACAGTTGTGAGTCATCAGGACTAGTGCCTGACATGCATCATCTGAGATTAGAGCGATGACTATTCCCATTTTATAGGAGAGGAAACTGAGGCCGAGGGAGATTGAGCGTCTTGCCTGAGGTCATCCAGAGCCAGGATACCAACCCACCCAGTTTAATCTCAACTGTGTCACTATCTGGCCTCAGCATCTGCCTCCTCAACAATGGGGGAGCAGGCCTGGGGCCCTCCCAGCCCAGCAAAGCCCCTGCCCTGTGCTAGCTGGAGGGCCACCCCTACAGAGACCCCACGGCTTCGGGGTGGGGGGTTATCTCCTGGCCTGCTGGTACCTCCGTTAGAGCTGGAGCTGGGCAGGGGTGGGAAGCTCTGTTCACTGTTAGCAGGGGAGGCGGGAGCACTCAGCTAAAATTAGATTCTGGGATTTTTCGTGCTCCTGCATCTGTCTGTCCTTCCGTCCGGCGTGGGGAAGGCTGCTGTCAGCACGCCAGAGCTGGAAGGAGCCTGGATGTCAGCTTGCACCCTCCCCAGGGCTCGCTGGCTCTGATCTTCTCACACCCTCCCTTGGCCTTTGGCCAAAGGCTCCTGCCCTTGGCTTGGCCTTGTGGCCATCTATTGATTAGCAGTGATTTCAAAGGAAGAGCGCCCCCCCTCTTAATACCCATCCTCTCCCCCTGGGATTCTACCCCTCTTCCCCGCTCTCGTCCCCTCTTCCGTTCCTCTCCTCCCCTCCCCTGGCCCTTCCCACCTCTGGGTCCTTCGAGGCTGGGTCCCCCTTCCCTGAGTGTCCCCTCTGCCTCCTGCCTCCCCCCTTGGGGATAGTCCTGGCTCTTCATGGGGCCTGCAGGCTCCATGGACAATTGTGGTTGCAAGGGGACCAGAACCTACGAGAGGCTAAAAAAGAGCTTCCCTTCCTGGCAAGTTGGGGCTCTCTCTGGCCCGGCTGCAGCCCTCTGGGGTCCCCGGTGCTCCAGCAGGCGGGGAGGTGCTGGGCCCCAGCCCCAGGGTGGGCGAGGGTCCTGACCTTCGATTTCCCTGGGTGGGGGGGTGCAGATCCCTTCTGGGGCTGGGGGTGGGCCCTCCAATCTTGGAGCAGCCAAGGCTCAGATGGGATGCCACTGCCTCTGCTCCCATGGGGGCCTGGGCTGCTTCAGGAGGGAAGAGGGCTGGGCCATGGGGTGTGGAGCCCAGGTGTCCCCGTGTCCCCGTTCCCACCCGAGGCTGGCTGCAGCTGGGACAGAGGGAGCGTGGGAGGCTGCCTGAGCCTGCTGCTGGGGTCCCTGGACACTGAAGTGGGGGGAGTGAGGGTTAAACCCAGCCCTCCCTCCCGGTGTGGGAGGGGTTGTGCGGGGGGGGGGGGGGGAAGCCCCAGGCAGCAGGCTCCACGTGGTCCCTGGGCGCTCTCGGTCTGTCCCCCGGCGCCACTGTGACACGCTGTCCCGGCTACAAATCTGGGCAGGCTATGGCCTCTCCACCCTATGCTGGCCTGGCAGCTGGAGTTAGGGTGGGTGCAGGACTGGTGACTGTTTCAAGGATTTCCTCGGCTCTTGCAGAAGCATTGACCAGGGGCCAGAGGCTCGGGTCATGGTCCCAGTAGGGCCATCAGATTGCTCAGTGACCTTGGGCAAATCCCTTTACCTCTCTGGGCTTCAAATTCCTCATTGTCAGATGAAGGAGTTGGACTGGAGCTTGTTCCAATGATGTCCTGGGTTCTGCCCCAAAGAACCACTGGGCAGGGGCAGAGGGAGGAGGGGGGCCCAGTCAGTGGCCTCCTGTCCCCAACCTACCCCTGCTTTTTTCTACCTCCACATTTTCCGGAAGCAGCTCCCCCCTTCCCGCCCGCCAGGCTCCCTCCTCTGCGAGAGCCTGTGGCCTCCATCCCCTTGCTATTGCAGGCTCACGTAACGTACCCTCAGCCACCTCCCTGTCCTGCTCTGGACGCCTGCATCCCCGGGGAAATCTTGGGGGCGTGAACTTCAGAAGGGCCACCTTGGAAGGCATCCCTCTGTGGCAGGTCAGGAGCTGGTGGGAGGGGGGGAGTGGACATGTGCGTCTGGGGTGGCAGACGGCAGCCCTTGGTCCGTGTTGGGTCTAAAGTAAGGCAGGGAAGGGGAAGGAATGTGGGTGAGGTCCCCTGGACCAAGCAGGAAAGGGCTCCTGGGGAAACCATGCTCCCAGAGGCTCCTGGACTAGAATGACACAGAGAGAAGCGGCCCCTGAAAGGAACCCCACTTTTGCCCCAGCTGTGGTGCTGGCGCCTCTCGCCTTCCCAGATGACGGAGGACAAGGGCAGAGACTCGGCTGCCCTGTTGGTACCTTTGCTCCCCTCACAGCCCGGCTCAGAGCAGCTACCAGGAAACATTGTTCATTGAGTGAGTTTTCCCAGCAAACTGGGGCAGCTTTGGCCTTAGTCACCTAAGGCCGGGGACCCTGCACTCTGGGAGTGTGTCTCCGATTTGGGGTTTAATTGTTCTGTTTTGTTTTGTTTTCCATCGTTTCCTAGAGAAATTCTGTTGGAAGATTCCATCCTGGTCTTGGCGGAGCTAGGGGCGGGAAAACTGTCCCACAGAGCTAGGGAAGCACCAGGACATCCTAGGAGGTGGTGGCAGGGACCTGTCCAGGAGTGTGGAAGAATCCACAGGGCTGGACAGAGAGGGGACAGGTAGAGAGTGTGCATGGTTGGGCCATCCCAGTGGCAGCATGAAAAGGGTACTGACTTTGCAGTCAAACCTGGCTTCGTTATCAATGGGCTGCTGTGTGGTCTCAGGCAGACCATGAAACCTCTCTGTGCCTCAGTTTCCCCCATTTGAAATGGGGTGATAACTACATTGAGATTGGAGAGGGGTGCTGAGGGGTAGAGGTGCTGGAAAATGTCCTGGTAGAGTGAGGGGGGCAGAGTTGGTCCCCGTGAGTGGGCAGAGCCTGTATGATTACTCCTCTCAAAGCCCAGGTCCTCTCCAAGGTCAGCTAGCAGAACCCCTTGTCCCCCGGTGTCCCCTGAGTCACTGCTCAGCGGCCTCATGGAAGGAGGGTAGGCTCTGTGGCCAGGAAGATGGCCCCATCTGGTGCAGGGAGTCTGTTCTTCCCACCTTCCCTCACCCCTTTCTTCCAGGGACTCCAAAGCCTCTCCCTCCAAGAGCTTCTGTCAGGCTCTCTCCAGCGTGTAGCTGGGAAGAGAAGGTTTTCGGGCCGATGTGTCAAACGTCCCACGTGCGCGCCTACCCCTTTACTGCTGTGCTCATGACGGACATCAGGACGGGATCCCTGGACTCTGTGAGCTGAGACAAGGCTGCAGGCAGTGCTGGGCAGGCCTCCTCAAACAGTGGCAGCTGCTGTGCAAGATGAAAGCTATTTGTCCCCCGGGGCTAGGGAGAATCCTGACCTTGGCCTTGGCGGGCGTGGGGGCAAGGGCTGCCCAGCCTGATGGCAGGGGAGCCACTGGGGGTGGTAAGGAGGGCTGTCTCTGGAGACCCCTAGGCTGTAGCAGGGGTTCCCAGGGGACAGGTGTCAGTGCCCAGGAGAACCCCAGAGAGTCTGAGAAGGTTGCAAGTGGAAACGCAGCTGCCAGCAGAGGGAACGGGGTTAGGCAGCATGGCGGATTGGATGAGAGTGGGGGCTCCTTGGGCCAGCACACCTTGATCGGAGCCGGAGCTGGGCAGGAAGAGGGGAAATGGGGTGCAGGGGCACTAGCAGGTCTGCTTCTCTTGAGAGTGTGTAAAGCAAGGCAAGGATGTTCAAGAACCACCCAGCCCACACAGTTGAACGGCCTGTTATGCTGCTTGTGAGTCTGATCACCCGGTCGGAGCAAACATTGTTGCTCCCTGTGTTCTAGGAGTGGACTCTGAGCCCGATTTCCCTCCACCTGCAGAGCAGGAGGCCACCCCGTAGCCCCCATCCCTCAGGGTGCATCAGAACCCGCTGAGCCTCCCCCGACCCCTCCCTGACCTAACACGCCCCTTTCCTGCTGTAAGTTTTCTCAGCACTTATGACCAGCTAGCATGCTGGATATTCCACTCACCTGTCTGCTCCCTGTCTTCATTCCCTACTAGAATGTAAGCTCCGTGCGGGGTGCGATCATTAATGGTCCGGTCCACTGTGTGTCCCAGGCATGACCGTGCCCGACACATAGTCAAAATGGCTAGCTGCCCGGACACCAATCTCCAGGGCTGTTAAAATATCCCTGGAAATGTGGCGAGGGGCAGAAAACCATATTTATAAGAGCTCCTTCCAGGGAGGGAGGAAGTGTGGACAAGAAAGAGGGTGGGAAGTTAGAGCCTCAAGAGATGGTCTTGAGCAGTAACAGGTGTTGGTTGCTGTTTGGGTGGGGCCGCGTGGGCTGTGAGTCCCCCCCAGCATAGCTTTGGTTTGGCCGGGCAGCATGTGAAAGTCTGGGGTCCAGGCGGATTGCTGGGGACTGTGGAGGCGGGTAGAGATTGCCCCCCCTACCATGATGCCCTCCACACCCCACTCTCTGCCCCATGCCCATCTTGACTGTGGTCATGGGATGGACAGCCGGTCCATGATAAGCAGAGGGGAGAACCCTGTGTCTGAGAGAGAGAGACAACACCTAGGGGCGAGGTGGGGGGCCTGTTGGGGGATCCAGGGGGGCAAGGAAGGGCCCCCAGCACCAAGGTTACAGAGCACTGGGAATGGAGGGCAGCGGCAGAACACTTAATACTCCCGGAGGGAAGGCAGGGTGGGGGCCGGGGGAGGGCAGGAAGCAGGAGGGAGCCCTGTGGGAGGGCTGCCTCTGCAGAGGACTGGTGGCTGGTGTCTCAGGCAGGAGGGGAGTGGGAGGGGGAGCAAGGGGGGGGGCCATACTGTCCCCACTATGGCTTGGGTGTGGGTTTGCTCAAGATCTGAGGTGCCTTCTCGCCCTGGGCTGCCCCCCCAGGGGCAGGGGACAGGGTGGGATGAGGCCCAGAGCCAGCAGCCCTGCTCCGGAGGCAATGGACTAAAAATAAGTTGGGATGTCAGGGTCTCCTGGCTCCAGGAAGTGGGGAAGAATGCTGAGTGTCAGGAGGAGGAGGCAAAGGGGAAGGGACAGTCACAGCTGAAGGCGGCCAACAAACTTGTTTGTTTATTTTCTTCTCTCTGGCCTGAAGTCTCTCAGGCTGCTGCTCCCTGGGCTTGGGTGAGGGGCACTGGTCTCCACGGACCTGCGGGCCTCCCCAGACTCCTGGCTACATGCCGAGGACCCCATTTCCCGTGCACTCCTTTGAGACTCTTTGTCAGTGGCGGGCAGGAGGTGGGAACTCTGCGGGTAAAGGCAAAAGGGACCAGGTCATAAAGACCCTGTTGGGAGGAAGAGAATGAATCCTGTGCATCAAATATCATTTCTACCCTTCTATTCTGCACATGCAGAAAACGGGCCCAGGTAGTTTAGGGACTTGTCCCAGTCACAGAACTGGCTTCGCCTGGAGCCACCCCAGAGCCCAGGGCAGCCTGCGGGGGTCTTCTGCAGGGGGCATCAGCCCGGGTATGGCACAATCGCCCACATGGCCCTTGGAAGAAGGGGCAGCGTGAGGGCATATGGTGGGGAAAAGCCCACCCTGCAGGTGTGCTAACAGGCCTGTAGGTATGGGGTGGGGGAGGTGCGAGGGCAGGCTGACACAAACTACCCCACGATCGTCAGGGTTTACACGACACCCACCTTAGCCCACCTGCCAGGCTTCCAGACACCTTGGGGGCACGGCTTGTTGGCGATACGCCTTCCCCTCTACCCTGCACTCCAGAGGTGGGGAGTGGCTTTTTGGATGCCAGGATAAACATGGTGCGCCCTGTCCCCTCTGCCCCTGCCTCTGGGACAAAGGCCCGTGGGGACCTCATCTCTCATCCAGGCTGCAGAGCGCATCGGGGTGACACGGACACAGCCCCTCTTGTCCCGGTCCCGGGCATCCTGACCTCTGGCCTGGGTGGGCCTCAGCAGGCGCGGGTTGCTCTCTGTCTGCCCCGGCCTCCGTGCCTACCCCTGGCACCAGCTCTGCTAGACTTGGTCCGGATCCAGCCTGTGACCAGGGCAGCCTGCTTTCCTTCCACCCTCCTTCCTGTCCTCACACAGAACAGCCCTTGTTGGGGTGAACCCTGACCACCCAGAGGTCCCGATCCACTCCGCTGTCCTTGAGCCTCAGTGCAGGGCTACCCTTGCTCTGCCGAATGCCTGTCGACGTTTATCTGCACCCCTGTGCAGTCACAGTTGGCCTGGGCAGTGTGAGAGGGCAGTGAGGTCCTCAGGAGGGGCTGGGCTCGGGCCCTGTGCCACCTGCAGCTACAGGGACAGGCCTGCATCCAGGGACCAGGGGAAGGGTCCATGGGTGACAAGCAGCTTGCAGGAGGGACCCCCATGCAGGGCTGTCCGTCTGCTTTATTTCCTCTTCTTGATGCCTCCTCCTCTTTGTTTTATCAAGTCCGTTGATAAATTCTCTAGAAGGGCTCAAAATCCTCCGTCCTGCTTCACCAACTGCAGCTCCATGCCATTAGTGACACCCCCCCCCACACACACACACTCACAGGCACGTGCATGTGCATCCTTCTTACCCCCCAACAGCTCTACTCCCCAGTGGCAGGCAGCCCAGATTCTCTGGAAGCCCCCAGCCCCTTGGCCCTCTCCCCTCCCAGCTGGGTCATGCTCCCGCCCTGGCTAGCCTTTCCAGTTTCTGGGGGTTGTTGTAGGGAGGCCCTGATCTGGGTCTCATCCTTGAGGAAGTCCCCCTCAGGAGGGGCCTGGGGGTATTAAGAGGGCCCCTGCTGTCACCCTGACGCCAGCCAGGCAGAGTTCTGGGCCTGCGGCATGGAGCCCTGAAGGCATGTGAAAGGCCAGAGCCTCATCCTCCCAGAGCCGGATTGCTAACAAACATGCCCTCCTGCCGAGGCCAAGCATGCACTTCCGGCTGCCTTGCATGGCCTGGCTAGGCCTAGGGCACTCCCTCCCCTGACCTGGGTGAGCTCTGGGAGCTGGGGTGTCCCACCCCCACCTCGGCCTGGTAGCCCTGAGGTAGACATCTGTCTGGGGGCTCTGTGGATGTGAGGCCAATGGCCTGGAGGACAGAAACAGCAAGTGCAGCTGTGGACTTCACGGGCTTCCTGGTGGGGGCGGCCCTGGGCTGCAGGGAGCTTCATGGGAGCCTCGGCCTGTGAGCTTCCCCAAGCGCTCAGACTCAGGACCCCTGACCATCAGAATCCAGGCCCTGCAGTCACCCTGCAAGCTCCTGCAGTCCCCAAATCCTGGGGTACCCCGTGATTCGCTGGGCCACCCTGCCACCAGCTCTATCAGGCCTGAAACAGCCCCAGCACAGACAGCTGCTCATAAACAGGGCAAGCGGGCTCCTTGGGCAAGTCACTTCTCCCTGAGCCTGTTTTCTCAGCTATAAAATAGAAAGAATGATCTCCAGATGACATGGGACGTCTGCAGAGAGCCAGAGGCATTGAACATTTTCCGTAACACGCCCCCTCCCCTTCTTCTCGCCCACAAATGCTGTCTCGGGCCCTTTCCAGCAGGTGCGGGTGGTGAGGTGCTCAGGAATAGCCTGTTTCTAGGCCAGCCCAGGATCAGCCTGGGCCCCGGGAACCTTCTGGGGAGCGGCTGTGCAGAGAAGCAACGCTGGGTTCGGATGCTGGCTTATTTGCTATGTGACTTCAGAGAAGTTTCTCAACTTCTGAGTCTTGTATTGTCATCTGTAATATGAGGTCCCTGCTGTACCGCACTCCGAGGGTCGTGGAGAAAGTTGAGTGGAAATGTTTGTCACAGAGACTGTACCTGTGTTTGCTGGCAGGCCTGGGTAACCTAGGGACGTGGGTGTAGCTCAGAAGGTCGGCCCCGGGGCAGACTTTTGGACTGGCAAGGTCTTGGCTAGGTGAAGCCTGAGGTAAGGGTCTGGGATGGGGCCGCGGCAGAGGGGGCCCTGGGGCTGCCTCCACGACCCCCCCTCCTCTCTGGGCTGCAGCACCAGCGAGGACTGCGGGCCATCTCTTCTCTCTGTTATTCATCAGTAATCACCCTAAATGCTACATCTGTTGTCATGACAACATATTACCCGTCCTTAGGTAAAAGCCCCGTTTGCAGGGGAGTCAGGCTGTCTCCAGCTCCTTGAGCTCCATCACTGTCCCTGAAGGCCCCCCCCCCCGCCTTGGGGTTCCCCAGCTGGTCCCCTCTCTCCCTCCCTCCCATTTTGTCCTTTTAGAGAGGTCACTCCTGTTTTCTAAATTTCCAGAATTTTTCTATTACTTTTGTTTTTGGCCTCACTTTGTGACTACAGGCCTCCCTCCTCCCTCATTTCCTCTCGGCTCTCCTTCCTTCTCCCCTTCTCTTTCCTTTTCCTGAATCCTGGCCTCTTTCTTGGTTTCCCTCTGTCTCCTTCGCTCTGCCTGTCTCTTGTCTCTCTCCCTCCCTCTCCCCCCTACCGTTGAGTGCAGTGGGATAGCATGAAGGTGGGTGGGGACAGGGGCCTGCTGTCTGGGCTGGGTCTGATCTGCGGGGCCTCGGGAAGCCTCTGGGGCTGTGCGGTCCAGGCAGAGGTGAGCCCAGGTCAGGCATGCCCCAAGAACCTCCACCCTCTGAGGTGTGTGGCTAGGACAGCCTCCAACTGCTTCTGAACAAGGGTGGGCCAAAGGAGCTGTCCTTACTCCTCCCCTGCCTCCCCCAACCCCTGCCTTTGTCCCTCTCTGGGGCTCCAGCTCAAACGCTGGCTGACTGGGGACTTGCACACTTACGGAGTGCCCACTGCATGCTCAGCACTTCATAAGGGCATCAGTGTAAGGAGCCTTGCAACAGCCCCAGGAGGTAAGAGGTATTATTCCATTGTCCAAGGCAGGAAATGAAAGATCAGAGGAGTCAAGCAAGTTGCTCAAGGCCGCACAGCTGGTCGGAAAAGGAGGCTGGATTTGAAATTCCCTTCCACAGCAATGCCCTTAACCGTGGCGCCGTAAGAATACCATTGAAGGAGTGCTCGCTGTGGGTCGGGCACTGTGCATTTAGTAAGAGCTGGAACTCACGTAGCCCACACAGCAACCCTCCAAGCTGGGGCCTTGGGCGTCTGTTTTACCAGTGAGGGAGTCAGGCCATGGAGAGGGGAGGTAACTTGTGCAAGGTCACTCTGTGATCAGAGCTCTGGCAGGATTTGAACCCAGGTCTTTCTGTTTCCAGGGGGCCTGGGCTCTGAACCCTGAGTGCTGTTGCCACCCTCTTCCTCTCCCGCAGGGCAGAGGCCACAGGAGACAGGCACAGGACATGGGCTTCCCATGCATACAAGTCCCTCCTTCTCCTCCCTGATCCTCTGCAAAGTTCCCTCTGGGCCCAGCCAGGGATGTTTTTGGGAATCCAAGGAGGAAGCCACATGGGTTGGCAGCATCCTCTTCTTTGCTGGGTTCCATGCAAGAGAGGGAGAGTTCCGGGTCACCAGGAGAGGCCCCCGAATCCTACAGCTTCTCGCGGGCCTCCGAGGCAACCAGAGCACCCCACGAGCACCCCCGGGGCTGTCGCCACTAGACCCAGCACCCCAGGATCTTGGGCGGGAGTAGGAAGACTGATGTGGCCGGGGAGCCTGAACAGAGTCAGGCCTGTGGGGCGCCAGCCTCTGGGCATGCTCTCCTGGCCTGGGCACGGCCCTTCTTGCCCTGTTGCTCCAGTCCCCAGAGAGCAGCTTGGGCCTTGGAACATGCTGTCCCAGAGTGCGGCTATCAGGATGATGGAAAGGCAGGTTATTTTTAACAGCCGAGACTCACTCCCAGATAGAGCCTCTTCCTCGCTGGGGGAAGAGACCTCGAGGGAGGGTGGGGACCCAAACTCCGGATGCTCCCGTCTTATCCCTGCCCTCCCTTTTCTTTCCCCCCACTTCTGGGCCTGAGAGTCTGGCTGTCGACAGTGAGAGAGGGCCTGGCAGGGGTGGGCGCCTCAGAAGTGGGTCCCTCCTCTAGAAGCCTCAGGTCTGGGAGCTAGTCAGAGCGCACATGCCACACAAAGCCTGCCCCATCCAGCCGCCAGCAGTCCCAGGCCCCCTTCTCTTCCTGTGCCTCTGAGGGAACTAGCTCATTCTCAAGATCCCCCGGCCTTTCTCAGCTTGAGCTGGAACCACTGTATGATGGAGTGTGGGCCCCACTGGGTCCCAAACTTCTTCAGACATCTCAGGGCTCGCTCCTACCAGTCCTGACACCCAGTTTATTGGGTCCTACAAGGAGCCAGGTGTGTGTTGAGCACCTGGCCTGTGTTCCTTCCTCCCTTTGAGCCATTTACCCAGCTGAGGATGGGTGGAAATGCCTTACCCACTCCCATCTGGATGCTGAACGTTTCAGTTCTTAGGATGACCCTCTCCTGCCCTTCTGTGTCCCCCCTTAGGACTTTCAAAGGACACCCCATTACTTCTCACAGAGCAGGAATGAGAGCGGCCTGTTGCCTGGAGTGAGTACCAGGCTGGGAGGCCATGACTTGGTTTCTCCCCTGTTCTGCTGCCACCTGTGTGGGATGAGTCCCTCCTCCTCTCTGGCCCTGAGTCTCGTCACCTAGTCCAGGGCAGGGTGGGAGAAAACGCTCCTCAAGACCCTTCTTGCCTGAGGCCCCGATTGAGTCCACTCTGTGGTTCAGGACTGACCAGCCAGGTCAAGGAGATGCTTGCTGGGCAGATGTACCCGTTACAACATGCCCCCCACTGCCACCTCAGCCCCCTGCCAGCCCCTCTCCACTCTGCACTCAGAAGGGCCCCTAAGAACGATTACTCCGGTCAGAAAAGTGCACAGCCCCCCATGGGCACAGCTCAAGGACCATTTATGTATATGTATACACCACCCAGATCAAGGTGCAGAGCAGGGACGCCTGGGTGGCTCAGTCGGTTAAGCGTCTGACTCGATTTCAGCTCAGGTCATGATCTCGGGGTCCTGGGGTCAAGCCCCACGTCGGGCTCTGCGGCTCAGTGTGGGGTCTACTGGAGGATTCTCTCCCTTTCCCTCTGCCCCTCCCTACTGCTTGTGTGCTCACGTGCTCTCTCTCTTAAATAAATAAATACATCTTTAAGAAAAAATGGTCCAGAGCATTTCCTTTACCCTGGAAAGTCTCTTGTCTCCCTTCCCAGTCAACATCCCCCAGGAGAGGACATCATTCTGATTTCCATCACCATAGATTAATCTTGCCTCCTCTAGAACTTTCATATACATGTAATCAAAACACATCTATTCTTTTGTGTCTGGCTTCTTTTGATCAATATCACTCTGGGAGAGATGTCCAGGCTGTCTCAGTATTGGTCCAATACCACAATTTACTTATTCATTCCCTGTCGATGGACATGTGGATGGTTTCCAGTTTCTGGCAACTCTGAATAAAGCTGATAGGAATGTTCATGGATGTGTCTTTCAGTGAACACAGGCACTCATTTCTTTTGGGTAAATATCTAAAAGTAGAATTACTGAGTCATGAGATAGGCAAAGATTTAGCTTTAGTGGAGATTGCAGTCAGTTCTTCCAAATGACTCTACCAAGTCCACTTCCATCAGCCGTGGAAGAGAGTTCCTGTGGCCGCAGCTCCTCACCAGCACTCTATAACAGGCTGTTGAGTGTCTGGTGGCATCTCCTTGTGGTTTTAAGTCGCATTTTCCTATTGGTTACAGATGTTGAGCACCTTTTCATGCACTTACTGGCCATTCAGATATCTTCTTTTATAAAGAGCATGTTCAAGTCTTTTGCTCATTTAAAAAGTTGGGTTGTTTATCTTTTTCTTACTGATTTATAGGAGTTCTTTATGTACTCTGAATATAAGTATTTTGCCAGAAAATGTGCTTCTTGTTGAGGTGAAATTCACATAACATAAAATTAACCATTCAAGAGTGTACAATTTAGTGGCATTTAATACATTCGCAACGTTGTGTGACCACCACCTCTCTCTCGTTCTAAGACATCTTCATCTCTCTAAAAGGAAAAATCACTCCCATTAAGCAGTTATTCCCCATTTCCCTCTTTTGCCACCCCTGGCAACCATGAATCTACTTTCTGTTTCCATGGAGTTACCTATTCTGGATATTTCATATAAATGGAATCCTACAGGGGCACCTGGCTGGCTCAGTCGGTAGAGCATGAGACTCTTGATCTTGGAGTTGTGTGTTCGAGCCCCGTGTTGGGTGTGGAGATTCCTTAAAAATAAAATCTTAAAAAAATAAACGGAATCGCACAATATGTGACCCTTTGCAGCCCGCGTCTTTCACTTAGCATGGTTTTTTCCAGGTTCATCTACATCGTAGCTGGTATCAGAACTCCATTCCTTTCTATGGCTGATTGCTATCCCATTGAATAGATACACCACATTTTTTTAATCCGTTCAGCAGGTGATGGGCATTTGGGTTGTTTCCACTTTTAGACAGCTGTGAATAGTACTCTTATTTTAAAAAAAATTAAATTCAGTTAATTAACATACAGTGTATTATTAGTTTCAGAGGTAGAGCTCAGCGATTCCTCAGTTGTGTATAACCCCCAGTGCTCATTACATCACGTGCCCTCCTTCATGCCCATCACCCAGTGAATAGTAGTCTTATGAACACTTGTGTACCTGTTTTCAATTCTTCTGGGTATATACCTGGGAGTGGAATTGCTGGGTTGTATGGTAATTCTATGTTTATATTTTTGAGGAACTGCCAGGATGTTTCCTAATGCAGCTGTTCCATTCTACATTCCTACCAGCAGAGTGTGAGAGTTCCAATTACTCCACATCAACAAAACTTTTTACTCTTCACTTAAAAAATTCTGACCATTCTCACAGGTGTGAAGTGGTATCTCATCATGGTTTTGATTTGCATTTCCCTGATGGCTAGTGACATTGAACATCCCTACACGTGCTTGTTGGCCATTTATGGATCTTCTTTGGAGGAATGTCTATTCAGACTTTTTGCCCGTCTTTTAGGTGGACTATTTATTTTTTTATTATTGATTTGTAAGAGTTCTTTATATATTCTGGAAACTAGATTCTTTTCAAATCTGTAAGTATTTGATTTATAAATACCATCTCCTATTCTGTAGGTTTTCTTTTCACTTTCTCGATGATGTCCTTTGATGTACAAAAACTTTTTTGTTGTTGTCTTTGTTTTTTAAAGATTTTATTTATTTATTTGAGAGAGAGAGAGAGAGAGCATGAGCAGGGGGGAGGGGCAGAGGAAGAGGGAGAAACCCCCTGACATGGGGTTCGATCCCAGGACCCTGAGATCATGACCTGAGCCGAAGGCAGACACTTAACCAACTGAGCCACCTGGCACCCCTGATGTACAGAAGTTTTTAAAAATTTTTGAAGAAGCTTAATTTATCTGTGTTTCCCTTTTGTTGCTTGTGATTTTGGTGTCATGTCTAAGAAATCATTGCCAAATCCCAGGTCACGAATATTTTCTCCTGTTTTCTTCCAAGAGTTTTATAGGTTTAGCCTTACATTTACATATTTTGAGTTAATTTTTGTGTATGCTGTGAGGTAGGGGACCTCCTTCATGCTTTGGCAGATAGATAATTCTGTTGTCCCCAGGACCATTTGTCAAAAAGATTATTCTTTTCTCATGGAACAATCTTGGAACCCTTGTTGCAAATCAATTAACTATAAATATGAGTTTGTTTCTGGACTCTTGCTTCTATCCCATTAGTCTATGTGTCTGTCCTAATGCCAGTACGACACTGTCTGGATTGTAAAAAGTATTTTTGTTCCTTGAAGAAGACAGGCTTTTCTTCTTTGCACTTGCTATTCTCTTTGCCTAGAAGGTTCTTCCCTTCAGTTTTACAAGCTTCCTTTTTGTCATTAAGATCTTCCGGAAATGTTTCCTTAGAGAAGCTTCCCTCTTGCTATATTGCTAGATATATTGCTATATATATTCCTTCATGCTATATTTTATTTTCTTTATAGTACTTATTGCGTTTGAATTTGTAAACTACACGAGAACAGAGTCTTCTGTCCTAGTTACTAGACATGAGTTGCCTGCAATAGGCACTTAAAATATGATTGAATGGACAGTTTGCTCTTCCCTAGCCTGGAATGCCCTTCACCAGCTCTGCAGTGATTCCAATACTCCTTGGTTTTTAACATCTCATCCAAGTGCCACTGGTAACCTTCCCAGTCTGTCTTTGTGGACAGCTCTGTTGGTGTCCCTCCTATGTCATGGAGAAGGTTAAAAAAGCCAGCTTTCTGCATTAAAGCGAAGTTTCCTGAGGGTAGGGCCCCACCTCCATCCCCACCCACACCCCAGAGCTCACATAGAGGGCCCTTGCCATGGACAGGGTCTGGTCTTGACCCTGGTCTGGGTGTGGAGGACTGGGATGAAGGCAAGTTTGGGTGAGGGACTTACCCAAGCTTGGTGACCATTGGGTAGAAGGATTTAAGCCAAGAGAAAAAGTCAAAGATGATTTCATAGCTTTTAGCCTCAGTGTCCGGGATGATCATCATTCTCAGGTTGGAAATGTGTAAGTTACATGAGGGACCTGGTGTGGAGACCAATAATGAGTCCAGCTTTCCGCAAGTTGACTTGGAGGCCATGGCAAAGTGGATAGACAGAGTGCCCAGAGGCGGCCAGGATCCCGGGCAATCAGAGTGGGAGGAGACAGGGTCAGCTCTTGACCGTGAGCCCAGGTGTGGTCTGCGCTGTAGCCATGGGATCCTCACAACCGTGCGAGTTAGGCTATGTTGGCCCATTTACACTCCAGGAAGCTGAAGTTCAGAGAGGTGAAGCGACTTGCCCAGGGGCACAGGGCTTTTAAATTAGGGGTTCAGAATGACACCCAGGTCTCTGACTCCACAGCCTGCCTGCTCAGCAAGGCTAGTGCTACGGGGTTAGTTCTGCCAGAGAACTGCCCCGGGCCTCTGTTCCCGAGAGTCGCCAGCCGAAGGCAGAGAGACGAGGCGGGTCAAGGCTCAGATATGGAGGAGGGTGTGAGGCCATAACTTCGGCCCCTGTAACTGTCTGTGAAGGAGCTTGGACAAGGGGAATTTTCATTTAGGTGCTGGCTTGGAGATGAGACCTCGTTACACCAAGCGGCTGAGGTGAGGAGAGATCCTAAGACAGCCCTGGGCCTCCCGTTGGCCTTTTTAGCGTCTTTCATGCCCTCTTCTTAAGCCCCTCTCGGGCCCCCTTCCACTCTCCACAGGCAGAGAGCACTCAGCCCGCCTGCAGGTGAGCCTCTCGCTTAGCTTGACCTGCTTCCCGGAGGAGATCCCCTCTGGCTGCTTCTGCCAGTAGGAGGCAGACCTCTGGCTTGCCCCCAGTGGACCCCCCGCGGTCCTGGGCCAGCAGGGAGGTGTGGGGATGGAGGTAATAACATCCTGGGCTCCATGGGGACCCACCCACCGCATGCAGCTCCCTTAGACAGAGGCTGCTTTCCCTGAAGTTACTCCTGCCTTCCCTTTGCTCCTGTCCACTGGGATGGAGCCCTAAGGCCACCCATCAGCCGATTTCACCCTCCCAGACCTGAGGGGCAGGCTGTGTCCACAGACATTGCACCCCGCAAAGAGCCTGAGCTCTCCTCCCCAGGATGGGATGAGGGGTGGCTGGAGCGGGAGAGCAGAGAGAGAGGACAGAGGGCTGAGGACGGGGCAGGGCCAGGAGGGGAAGAGATAGCATTTCTGGCTCTAGCCACTCTTGCTGTGTGACCTCAGGCAAACTCCCTGCCCTCTCTGGGCAGCAGTCCATCATCTGTGGATGAGGGAAGCACGGTGCTCACAAGCTTACTCATGGTGGGGTGAGGTAATGCAAGTGGAGCCTGAGAATAGGTCTGCCCATGGCCAGCACGGGGGAAACCGGGTGGTTGTGATGGCAACCACCGGGGTTAGCTGGGAGGCTGTGATGGGGAGTGAGGACAAGGGAGGGGGAGAGCCAGCAGCTATGGTCAGGGGCAAGGGGCTGGGAGAAATCCTGCAGGAGCCCCTCCCAGCACTCTCTGAGAAGCCTGGGAGGGGCTGTGGAGAGGAGAGGGTCCAGAGAGGACAAAGAAAGGAGAGGTATTGTCACCAGGCTGCGTAGGGACAGAAAGTGGTATGAGGAGGTTTATAGAGGCTGGCATGTACCTAGACACCAGCTGGCCCATCCACATCAGGAAACACCTGTCCTTCTCCTTGGGCAATGAAGAGCCAAGATCCAGGGCCAGATGCCTTACGTGCCCCACCAATGCTTCCCCCCTGGGGAGGGACACCCCCAGCCTCCCCAGTGGCCCCACCTTACCCACCCCCTTGTGTCTTGCTGCAAGGCCCTGTCCTAATGCGGCTGCTGGGAGATGGTTTCCCTGCAGGGCACACATGATCTAGGTTAATGGCTCCTCCTTGGGCTGAGTGACGTCCCGGCGCCTGCCAGCTCCCAGACACAATAGAATTACAGCCCCATGTCCACCCTCCCAGAGCAAGGGCAGCCTTCCCTTAGCTGTCCTTCGGGGTGGGGCTGTGGTGTCCTGCCTGGGGCCCTTGCAGAGATCCTGTGGCTGAGGCTTCCGTGATGGGCTGGGACAGAGGAGGATGAACACAGGAGCAGGGGTCCAGAGCCTCAACTCTGGGTCATGGGGGACACTGGGCCGTTCACATGACCCCCTGGTCTGGTTTCCTTACCAGCCCCCCTCCCTGGCAGCCTTATCTCTTTTAGAACCCAGACTTACCCATGGCACTTCCCTGCTTGAAGGCTGTCAGTGGCTCCCCATTGCCTAAGGAGAAAGTCCAGACACCCCGGCATGCGCTGGAGACTTTCACATTTGGCCTGCAGTCCTCTGGGGGGCTATTTCTTCCCCACCCTTGCATTTGAGCCATCCCAGCTGCTTGCTTTGTGGCCAAGGTGCCTAGTTCCCCCAGAGTGTGTGGGAGGCGTAGCCTATGGTTAAAGACACAGGTTCAGGGTCAATTGCTCAGGAATGAGTCATCCAGTATCCCTGACATCCCTGTGTTCCCCTTCTTCCTAAGCACCTAGTAGACCACACTTCCTGGTCCCCTTGACCTCGGGATGAATCGGGCCATTGGAGGGGGAGGGCAGAAGAGACGCATGCCGCTTCCACTTGGCCAATACAACTCTCCCATGGGCAATCCTCCACTCAATTTCCTCTCTGCAGCAACCTCCAAGGCCACGGGCTAGCCACGGTGGTACCAGAGGACAATGGAGCCTGGGTCCCTGAGTCACGGCTGGGAGGAGGGGTGCCTGACTCACACAGGACTGTGATGTGAGCAAGAAACCAGTGTGCACTAAGCCACGGAGATCTGGGGGGCCATTGCTAATGGCGGTTCACCCCGACTTGGTAAAATCTTAGGAGTAACCGTGGGCAAGTCGGTAACGTAACACTCAGTTTTACCATCTGTGAAATGAAACAGGAATGCCTACCTGGCAGAATTAGGCAGGCACTTAGTGAAACTGAAGCTATCTGATGTCATCCCTAAGCCTTCCCACGTATTGCCTGGCCTTCTCTCGGCAGCCTCCTCCGCTCTGGGCCCGGCTGCCCCCGGAGGCCCTTCCGAGCCCCCAGCACTCCAGCTGCCGCACCTGGGTCCGGCAGCCAGCCCGATGGCGCATTCTGCCGGCCTCCTCCCTCACTGTGCCATTCTGCGTCATCTGTCTGTCTGTCTTTCTCCAGACTGGGCCTGCCAACAGCCCGTGCAGAGCCTGGCACAACGCAGGACTCACAGTTGCCTCTTTTGTTTGTAAGACGAGGCTTGTCCTGCCTGCCTCCCAGGATAGGGCTGAATCTGGAGGGTTGGAGGCCCTGCATGTGAAACTGCTTTGCAAAACGGAACAGCCTGCGTGAGACTCTTAAGAGTCGGTTCCTTGACCCAGGGCAGCCCCTGTCTCCTGCCCTGGCCTCGGCCCCACTCCCAGGAGCCTCAGCCACTGAGGTTTTTCTCTCTGCCTTGGCTCTCTCTGTCCCCGAGGCTTGAGGACAGCAGTGGCCCCACCCAGACCTCAGGTGAGACCTGTAACCTGGACCGGAGTCCCACCCTCTTCCCCAGCCCCGCCATGCCCCAGACCCCGACAGCCACTGGCCAGGGGTGGCTGAGGACAGCCAAGTTTGCCCAACAGAGGCCACCAGACAGTAAGGGGCTCTCAGGACAGAGCCTGGACGGAAGCCAGCTGCTCCGCCGTCTTCCCTCACTCCCTCATCTCCTGTCGCTCTCCTCCCAGGGGTCGGGTCAGGAGTGTGGGATTTCCCCTTGGCTCAGGTAAGGCCCTGTGGCCAGCTCCTTTGTCCCTGTGACATGGAGGGTGGGGGTGGGGCTCCCGAAGGCTTGCAGGGAGCTACCCATAGCAGGCATGGGGGAGGGGGGTGGGAGCTCACAGAGGTGAGGAAAGCCCGTACCCACTGGGCCCCAGGGCTCTGGTGCGGTTGTGACCTGGGCCTGTGGAAGGAGCGCTGTGCTGAGTTCACTGGGCCAGACCCTGGCTCGCCCCTCTGCCACTGCCCCGGCTGCCAGGCAAGTCTGGGAAGGGGAGCCCCCACCTCGGGCAGTGGGTGCACAGGCTGGACCATGAGGCGACACCTCCCTCCCACATTTCCTCCTCACTCCTCCACTGATGCTTCGGATGTAGGTAGTGCCAGCGTGGAGGAGCAAGACGTGGCATGAGCCACCAAAGTCTTTGTCCAGGAGACCTTTCCAGTTTGGTACGGGACAATGCTTCTCCCCAGATGGAGCCCCCGTTTCTCCTGGGGGGGCTAATCCAGCTGGGTAAGGATGCTGTGCAGGTGTGCGGGCAGGACTCTCCTACAGGAGCTCCCCATGGTTCCCGGAGGCCGCCCCCTCGGGGAGCTCGGCCCATGGGGCGGACCCTGACTTTGAGGCAGCCTGGGGAGAGGCCATGGCCTCCTGGCTTCCTTGTCGCCGAGGCCGCCTGCCCCAGGAGGCAACAGCAGCCTGCAGGTCACCTGTGCCACACAGACCACACAGTGAGGGACTGATTTCCACTTTGTAGGTCACACGAACACCGTCGTGGTGACATTGGTGGGCTTCCTGGTCAAAGCGGGAGATGTGCTCAGTCCATGGCTTCTCCCTAGCACATCAGCACCGTCTGTGCCTGCTGCTGTCTTGGTAATGCTTATGTGGTCTCGGTCCCTGTCCCCACTCAGCCCTGTCCCCACTTGGCTCCAAATGTCCCAGCAGCAGCGTTTCCCATGTTTGCTGGGGTTTTCAGGGCCCGTTTTAAGGCACAACTGCAGTTTATGTAACTGTTCTATTGTTATTGGAAGCTTAGGTGGCTTCCGGTTTTTCAGCATTACAGAAAATGCTGCATGGAACATTTTTTGAGCATAGTGCTTTCTCCTGCCTGAGGATGGCTCTCTGGGCGAGATTTCCAGAACTGGGGCTGCTGGCTCAAAGGGCTCCCATGTTTTGAGTCATGACACTTCAGGGGTGGAAAGGCGCTCAGAAATGACCTGGTCCCTTCCATCCTGGAGATGAGGAGACAAGCTCCGGACAGGGGAGATGGCCTGGTTAAGGTGACCAGCAGGGCTGGGGTGCTCCTGGAGGGCTGGACCCAGAAACTGCTGCCCCTTCCGCTCCTGGGAAAGAGAACTGAGCCGCCGCAGATGCCCCTCCATGGGGAGTTTTTTAAAAAGTCTCTATTGAGATAGAATCCATACACAGTTCTATGTCTTTCTTGAGAGAGAATAGATAATATGCCACATAATTCATCCATTTAAAATACACACATCAGTGGCTTTTAGTATATTCAAGAGCAGTGCGACCATCACCACAATCAATATTAGAACATTTTCATCACCCCCCAAAGACAGCCTGTCCCCTTTCTCTCTCAACCTTCTGTTCCCCTTCCTGCCCCCAGCCCCTGGCAACCACTAGTCCACTTTCTGCCTCTATGGATTTGCCTATTCTGGGTATTTCATGTAAATGGAATCACACAATCTGTGGCCTTTTGTGTCTGGCTCCTTTCACTTAGCCTAAGGCTTTCAAGGTTCCTCTCCTAGCGTGTACCAGTTCTCCATTCCTATTTATGACCAAATAATACTTTATTGTATAAATACACCACAATTTATCAGCCCATCAGCTGATAAACATTTGGATTGTTTCAACTTTTTGGCAGCCTGGCTGGAGCCTGCCTGGCCCTGGGGAGAGGCCTTGAAGGAACCCCTGGCTGGGCTTCCCCTCCCCAAGTGCCCGCCCTCTTCGGGCTCCCTTCAGTTAGCTCCGCCTCCAATGAACCTTTCCCTGGCAGCCGGCAGGGAAGTGCTCTGAAGCTGCCCCTCCCCCCCAGCTCCATTTCCTTGGTGTGTGGGTGGAGGGCAGGGAGCAGAAGTACCTCCAGGGAAGGTACAAGACAAGGCTGGGACTCACCTGGGGGACCTGAGGCCAGGGCTCTGGGGGCAGCAGCCCCATGACATGCAGAATCCCACATGAGGCACGGATTAATGTGTCCATCCACTGACTCATTCATTCACTTATTCACTTATTCTTTCATTCCCTGGATGAACATGCCCCGAGTACTGGGCCCTGGGTGGGAACGAGACCCTAGAGGAGCCATGGTCTGGTGGGGACACAGGGCAGCAGAAACCCTGGTGACTTTGGGTGATGCTGCTGGAACCTAGGTTGGCTCAGGGCCACAGACCAGAGAAAAGGGAGACCGAACCACAGGAGAGAAAGAAGATATTGGAATCTCCTTGGATATCTATAGAGTTGCAATGAACAATCGGACAATGAAATTAAGAAACAATTCCATTTACAATAGCCTCAAAGAACAAAATACTTAGGAATAAACGTAACAAAAGAAGTGAAAAACTTATACTCTGGAAATCATAGAACACTGTTAAAAGAAAGTAAAGCAGATCTAAATAAATGAAAATAAATGTCCATGGATCAGAAGATTTGATACTGTTAATATGGCGATAGTCTCCAAATTGACCTACAGATTCAGTGTAATCTCTATCAAAATCCAGTTGGCCTCTCCAAAAAATTGAAAAGTTGATCCTGCTGTTGTTCACATGGAAAGGTAAGGAACCCAGAACAGCCAACAAAGCACTGAAAAAGAACAAAGTTAGAGAATTTCTGATTTCAAAACTTACTACAAAGTTGCCTTAACTAAGATTGGGATGGGGGGCGCCTGGCTGGCTTAGTTGGTGGAGTGTGTGACTCTTGATCTCAGGGTTGTGAGTTTGATCCCCATATTGAGCGTGGAGCCTATTAAAAATAAATAAATAAAAATAAGATCTTAAAAAAAGACTGTGTGGTACTGACACAATTGACTATTGACCATCCCCTCGGAGTGCGAGGCTGAGCCAGGCAGAATTCTTGGGCCACCTCTGGCTGAGTGCAGGAGGCAGCTGTCCCCAGTGGAGGGGCGGGAGTCTTGGCCCCTAGAAGCGAGCCAAGGGATGTGGATGCTCAGAAATGCGTGGACGGGAGCAGCTCTGCTGTCCCTGGCCTCTGGCTGGCCAGCCCCGAGCCAGGCCTGCACTTTGCCTCTCTAGCATCCACCACGCTGGAGGTCAATCCCATCAGTGGAATAGAACTTAGAATCTAGAAATAAACCCTTGCATTTACATCCAATTGGTTTTTGACAACGGTACCAAGATAATCCAATGGGGGAAAGAATCATTTTTTTCAACAAATGGTGTTGGGACACTGGATATGTAAAGAATGAGTTTTGATCCCTGTGTCATAGCATATACAAAAATTAATTCAAAATGGATCAAAGTTTTATTTATTTTTTATTTTTTTAAAGATTTTATTTATTTACCTGAGAGAGAGAATGGGAGATAGAGAGCATGAGAGGGAAGAGGGTCAGAGGGAGAAGCAGACTCCCTGCTGAGCAGGGAGCCCGATGTGGGACTCGATCCCAGGACTCCAGGATCATGACCTGAGCCGAAGGCAGTCGCTTAACCAACTGAGCCACCCAGGCGCCCCTGGATCAAAGTTTTAAATGTAAGAACTTATATTACAAAACTCTTACAAGAAAACAGACATAATCTCATGATGTTGGATTGGGCAATGGTTTCTTAGGTATGATACCAAGAGCAGAAGCAGCCAAAGAAAAAAATGGGTAAATTGGACTTCTTCAAAATTAAAAAAAAAAACAAAAACAAAAGTGCTTCAAAGGACACCATCGGGAAAGCAGATGCCCCCTGCACACTCGCTACAGGGTGAGTGGGAAACCTGATTAGAGACCGATTTACAGGTCATCAGCTCGACATAGAGCCTGGCTCAAACACAGCACAGGTGACCACAGCAGAGGGCTGTTTCTCCCCTCCCCAGTCCTCAGCAGGGCACTCTGTGATGTGGGAAGTGACATCCTCAATAATGTCCACACCTGCCAGGGAGCATCATTCAGGTGCCAGGAGCATCTGCCCACTGTTGGGATCAAGATAAGATGGCCAAGAACCCCAAACCCCACGCTCTGTGGGGGGCCTGAAGCCCTCTAGGAGGTCTGTTACCACCAGGCAGAGCTCATGGACCCCTCTTCTTCCCACTTTGGCTCCCACACTGGTGTCTGGTCGTCGGGCCCCTAAGAAGCCCCCTCACATGAAGCATCGTGGGAACAGTGGATGCCTCTGACCAGCTGTCATTCTGAAGAGGGCTCTCACCACATCCTGCAAAGAAAATAATTTTACGATAACATTTGGACAACGCTAACTTTGCCCATGGGGGCACTTGGCCTCCCCCCATAGTGGCTCCTTCTCTCCTCCTCCCCCATTCCCCACCTTGTCCTTGGAGACCCCACTACAGCCTCTTTTCGGCAAACCGAAGCTTGCCTTCTTTTCAACATCAGCTCCTGCCTTGTCAGGGAGCAAAGACTTTCCCAGACAGGCACGTCCTCTCTCTCATCGCGCCAGCTGGTGGAGCGGGGACAGGTGCGGCGGCTCGGGAGCCATCTGACAGCGCCTGGGGTTTGAAGTACGCGTGGCGGTGACCAGCCCAGTGCTGGCTGCTCCTCACAGGCAGCCCCCACTCAGGTCTCTAGGAGCCTTCACGAGGACGTTTCTCGTAGTGTTACTCAGGGCCGGGAAGCGTGGGATTAAATCAGTGGTCCAACATTGGGAGAACAGGTAGGTGTGAGCCACACAGCCATCAGGAGCCACAAACAAGGCCCCATGCCATCACTGGGAGATCCTAAAAATACGGTGCTGCGTGAAAAGCCACGTGACAGACAGAGGCCATACCGCGAAAGCGCTTCTCAACTGAGAACAGAGGCGTACAGAAATCATACTAGATAGTTCTAAGGATACCTGGGTATGGAAGGACATCCATGGGAGGGTGGGGGGAGCAGGGGGGACGAAGGGAACACTGGAATAAGTCTGCACGTGGCACCTCACAGGGCCTGAGCAGAGGTCTGTGCCCCGACTCGGGCGCTTGGGGAGAAGAGGCAGGCGTGGGGAAGGGCACCATGGCTGGAGGGAGAGGGTGAGATGCTGCAGGGGGTGTGAGGCAGTTGCAGGGAGCTTGCATGGGGAGACCCAGGCAAGGCAGCAGCCCCGAGGGTCAGCATTTGACCGTGCAGGCCTGGGGCAGGGCAGGGCTGGGAGGGCTTGGAAGACGTGGCCTTCTGCGTGCCTCTCTGCTGAGGCCGGAGTGCGAGGCTGAGCCAGGCAGAATTCTTGGACCACCTCTGGCTGAGCGCAGGAGGCAGCTGTCTCCAGTGGAGGGGCAGGAGTCTTGGCCCCTGGAAGCGAGCCAAGGGATGTGGATGCTCAGAAATGTGTGGACGGGAGCAGCTCTGCTGTCCCTGGCCTCTGGCTGGCCAGCCCCGAGCCAGGCCTGTGCTTTGCCTCTCTACCATCCACCACGCTGGAGGTCAATGGCTCTGCACTGGGCTTGGGCGGGACGGACCCCCCCAGGGCAGAAGGCATGGGGAGTCGCTGTGAATACCTTGGCCACTTGACCTCATTTGCCTCCTGATTCAAGTGACCTTGCACAGTGTGTGCCCAAGTTCACTGATCATTGACTCCAGTATGTGGAGGCTCTGCCAGGGCTGGGGAAAGGGGAGGGCATGCTTCTTACTTGCCCAGAAGCAGTCCAAAAGCTGGCCCACGAGTGGGGTGGGAGGGAGGCAGCCGTGGTGCCCTGGGCTCTGAGAGACTGGAGACGTGGGTCTCCATCTCTGCCTGTCCCTTACCAGTGGCGTGACCTTGGGCAAGCTGCTTCCCTCCTCTCTAGGGAAGTTGTGAGGTCAGGTACGCTCTTAGAGGTGGAGAAACTTTGTAAACTGAGAAGTGCTGCCCTAACGGGAGGTGAGGTGAGGAGCTGGCCTTGCAGCCCAATTTAGTGACCAGGGCTGGGCATGCAGAGTGGTCCCATGGGCAGGCAGGTGTCTGGGCTGCAGGCTGGGCCCTTCTCTTTTGCATCCCCTCCCAAACTAGCACGTGGGCTGGGGCGTGTGTGAGCCCAAGACTGGATCCCTGCCCTGTCCAGGACACAGGGTTGGAGCCCGCAGAGATTCCGATTGGAAAGTACTATCCCCGTGAAAAGGGTTATCGCAATGGCAAGATGGGTCTGATACTTCTGAGAAGCAAATCAACAGTGAGAGAACAGCCAATCTCTCTACAGACAGCAGGCCCACCGTGGGAGGGTGGCTCACCGGAACTGCCCACTCAGTGGTAAGGCCCTGAGTAGGCTGTGGGAGCCACACCAGACAGCTGGCCCACTCTCAGAGACCTGGAGATGCATGCCAGGCCCAGCTGCTTGAGCTACTCACAAGTGCACTTGTTCAGTGCCCCCTCCCCTGCAGCTAGATCCCTTGCCAAGATCATAGGTGCTCACTGGTGCGTCTGCCCAAGGCTGGAGGTCCGTACCTCATGGTCCTCTCCCAGGAAGCATGTGTGTTTGGAACCCTGGTTATGTAGCAGCCCAGCCGGCAGCTCTGTGAGAGGCAGGTGACAGCAAGAGAGAGTAGAGTGTCCCTCCCAGGTGCACCCACCCAAGGGTACTCCGGTGGGGTTGGGAGGCACACTCTGGTCTGACCTCACCCTTCCGATGCAGAGGTTCCATGCACAGCATCGTCACACGGCCATCCAAGCTCTGCCTACATCCTTCTGAGGACAAGGGACTCACTGTGTTGTGGGCAACCAGGCCGAGTATTTTCAGGTGGATAGAGACGATGGAATGCAACAGTATCTTCAAGTGCTGGGTGCTGTGTGGGGCCCATGGAGGTGCCCAAGTGATTTGTGCCATCCTTGCTCCCAATTGCTGGGTGGTCCTCGTTAGAAAGGGCTTCCTATGGTGACCCAAAGCCAGTCACTCCCAGCCACTGGAAATGTCCTCGGGCTACCCTCTGGAGCCATGCAGAGCAAGTCTCGTCCTGTGTCTTTTGAAGTGTCTGAAGAAAACCACCATGTCGTCCCTCAGCCTTCTCTCCCATAGTCCCCTCAACTTTCCCAGACCTCACACCATCTTAATGGAGTTCTCGGAGTACAGCAAGTCACTGTTGGCCACAGTCACTGTACCTCTCCCGGCAGGAGGATGGGGCATCCACGTCCATCTGAACCGAGGTGGAGTCATGTTACTTGTTTAGGCCAATGATATGTGGGCAGAAGTATCCGATGTCTCTTTCAGGCCAAAGATGTAAGAGATAGCTTGTGGTTTGCCATGTCTCTTTTCCCTGTCACCAGACAGAGAGAATTTTCCAGATGAAGGCTACTTTGTCAGCTTGGGTTCCAGAGCAAAGATGACATGGATCAGAGCCACCATGGACGTGGAACATGAGAGAAGAGCCTTTGAGATTCGGGGAACTTTTGTTACTGCAGGAAAATGCAGCCTATCCTGATTGATACATACTCATTTGTTAATGTCTCTCCCAAGTAGGATCTCCAGGGTCAAGGGGCTGTGATCAGTGTGGATGAGCAGGGATAATGGAACCATCTATTAATTCAGCATCTCTTAACAGGAGCAGCACTGTGCTCATAATAAACTTATGAACTGAACATTTTTTGTGAATGTGAACAGCTGGTAAACCTCATTCCCTGCTCAAGCAAAGAAGCACCTACCCTTGCAGAGACCACTGTCCTTCATTGGCATTCAATTTCACCCTACTGATTCTTGGCCATCTCCCTATCCTCTTGGGTTGATTTTTGGAACATCTTATTATGAAATTTTCAAACATGCAAAAAAGACTCACCACCTAGATGCTACAACTTATATTTTAATATCCTTACTTTATCACATATTTATCTATGCATCGTTCTACCCATCTGTCAACCCATCTTGTCTTTTGATAACTTTCAAAGTAAGTTGCAGACATCAGTGCTCTTCTCCTGCTCCCACCAAACATTTCAGCATGCATACATTGACTTGAGATCAATATTTATTTACATTTTTGGGGGAATACACAACAAAATGCACAAGTCACAGATTTTGACCAATGCAAACACCTGTGTAGCCCAAACTGCTATGAAGATAGAGAACATTACCATCTCCCCAGAAAGCTTTCAAGCCCTTTCTCTTGCAATGTCCATTTCAGCCCTCTAGAGGCAAGTCTGTCTTGATGGGTTTTGCCTACTCTAGAAACTCATATAAATGGAATCTTACAGTGTCAGACTTTTTAAAATCAGCATAATATTTTTGAGATTCACTGAGATTGCTGCATGTATCTGTAGCTTGTTCATTTTTGTTGCTGAGTAGTGTTCTGTTGTGTGATTATACCACATTGTGTTTATCTGTTGTCCCATTGAGGGACAGTTGGGCCATTCCCAGTTGTTGGCTATTATGAATAAACCTGCTAAGAATGTTTGTGTATGAGCCTTTGTGTGGACATATGTCTTCGTTTCTCTTGGGTAAATATTTAATATTGTAATTGCTGGCTCATATGTAGATGTATATTTAATTTTATAAGAAACTGACAGATCTTTTTCCAAAGTGGCTGTATTCTCTTCCCTCGCACCAGCAGTGTCTGAGAGTACACCCACTGCTCCACATTCTTGGGTTAATTTTGAATCTGGATCCCATCATTCAATGATCTCACCAACCTTTCTAGCCAGTGTGATACTCGGGGTTGGTTCATAGGTATTACTGTGTATATTGTAAATATACAATTTACTGCCAAGCTTTTGGGGCAGGATGGAGCCCCATGGCTGAGTATTAGAGGCCCACTCTGTGAATAATTAATTGTACCATCATCTGTGTAAATGAACCACTGAGCTATAACCTGTACGCATCACCTCCACAGTATCATGAGACGGTCTGTCAAATCAAGAAATGCTATGTTTCCTCCGAATGCCAGTCAAATATCAAAGAGGGGAAGGGGCTTGTGTTGGCATGACCAGCTGAGGAACCCTGCATGTTGGTGACCATTGCTTCCTTCCAGAAGAGCCTGCAGATGCCATCTTCTAGGTCTTGTAAATAAAGCCATTGAATAATTTGAGAATCTTGCTGGGGATAAAATTCAAGCTTATCTGTATGCAGGTTTTTCAATCTCTTCTTTGAAATGGGTACAAAATTTTCCCATCACTTCTCTGCTGGCACTGATTTTTCAAAGGTCACTGATGGTGAGTGCTTGACTGTGTCTGCAGGTTTCTGTAGTTCCTTGGACCTGGGAAGGGGAGAGAAAGGAGGGAGGCAGACAATGGGCATTACTGAACACCTGTTTGTGCACTGGATGTGCATCCAAACGAGCCATCTCATCTCAGGTGTCATCATCATCCTCGTTTCAGATGAGGTAACTGGGACCCACAGAAACTAAATAATTGCCCAAGGTCACAGGGCTGATAAGTGGCAGGGCTGGTAAATTTGAACAAGATTGTGTGACTCCAAAGCTTTCTCCTACAGACTCTAAAGAGCACTTTGGTGGCCTTGAGCATTTGTTGTGAACCTCAAACCTGCATTTTTTGGGAGAGAGGCCATTCCAGTGGAGAAGCAGGAAGCTTTCCTACCACTGAGGAGCAGCGCTTGGGCCAGCGCAGACCAGACTGAGGTCAGTGGAGGACAAAGGGCTTGGAAGTGAGCACTCTCTTCATGACTGGTGCATTGCTGCCTGAGCCCTGGCTTGTCTTCACTAGGGGCCAGGTAGGTGGAAGGCAAATGCCCAAGCTCAGTTAATAAGTGGGGCAACCAGGATCCAAATCCAGGCCTCTCTATTCCAAAGCACCTATTGAACTCATTCCCCTTGTACCTTCTGCCCGTGATGTAAGTTTGTTAGGGTCACGGCAGGCCCAGGGTCTGATATTGGGACGCTGCTGCAAGTCCCATTGTGAGCACAACTGGCTTGCCCAAAAGATCCATCCCAGGATGTTCCAGGGAAAGGGTGGGGATAATGACCTGGTCCTGGGAGATGAGATCGTTCATTGGCTTTCAAGGTTGTCAGTCACCACCACCCTGCAAATCCGGGTGGATCTCGAGGCATCTTTTATATCTAAATTTGTGAGGGGGAGGTAGGATTTAGGATGATGGCAGGCCTGGACCATGACAAGAATTAATTTTGGGAATGTGACCTTGCACATCCAGAAAGACAGGTCCCCAAGTGCCCAGAGGACAAGTGGCCCTTGGAGGCAGCATGGCCAGGGGACTGGGACAGGGAGAAAGAATGTTTGTAGCGTTTGGCCAGATTTCCTTTTTTTTTTTTTTTTTACAGATTTTATTTGTTTATTTGAGAGCGAGCGAGCATAAGCCGGGGGAAGCAGCAGGGAGAGGGAGAAGCAGGCTCCCCACTGAGCAGGGAGCCCGACCCGGGGCTCGATCCCAGGCAGATGCTTAACCAATTGAGTCACCCAGGTGCCCCCAGATTGCCTATTAAGATGAAGGATTGTGGTATTACTGCCCCAAGCCTGGCCTACAGCAGACACTAAACAAGACACTTAAGGTCGAAAGTGTACATGTCATAAACAGAGCCATTTTCTGTGGGCTGTTACATTTCTTGGAAGGAAAGGTATAGCAAATGGGGACCCAGTCACCAGAGAGAGTTCCCAGGGCCAACAACGATGCCTGTGTGGAATTAGCTGGGAGCTGAACTACTGGGCTTAGAGGGTTTAACTCAAGTGGCTGGGGATGAAAAGGCAGGGCTGCTTAGAGTCTTGATGGAACCAGAGGACAAGTTATATGTGTGTCTCAGAGGGTGGGTTGGGCAAAGGTACAAAGGGCATGTAGGTAGAGCCTGCCCTTAGGGCTTCAGGGGTGGGGTGTCCTATAGGCTTCTTCGGTTTGGAGGGCACCCGAGCCTTGCTGGGACTGCTTAAGCCTTCCCTCCAATCTGAGAGAGAAGGAGTGGACGCAGGGCCAGGGAGACCTGAACCCCAGGGTCCAGCTCTGTGTGGTGCTTGATGGCCCACCTGGAGCTGGGAAGACAAGGAGCCTGACCACTTGAGAAGGAGCCCCATGGCAGAGCGGTGTGGGGAAGGGGCCCCTGGGCCGGGGGGCTGGGCTTCCAGTCCGGATTTCATTATGTCTTCTGAGCATTTACAGATCCTTCTAGTCCTCTGTGACCTCGCCTGTGAAACAGGGACGATGATGCCCATGCCTGACCTGACCAATTCACAGAGCTGATGGGAGGCTGAAAAGAGATAATAAGAACACTCTGGTAGGATATGGAAGGTGGTGACAGACCATTGTTCCTGCCATAGCAACAAGGATCAGTGAACTCAAAGGTAGATTGAAATAAATTATCCAAACTGAAGAGCACAGCAGACAAAAATTTTTAAATGTTTCCTTTAAAGCCCTAGGAAAGCTGTGGAGATACACACACACACACACACACACACACACACACACACACACACACACACACAGTCTAAGTGAACTAAATTAGAGGGCAAAGCCTTTCAAGAGGGAAGAGATTGGCAGTTGCTTTCATTCTGCCTGAGTGGGGGTGGTTGCCTAAACTGGGTAGTGGAGGAGCAGGCCTGACAGGCGGAGGGACTTAGCTGGGAAAGGAGAAAGTGTCCAAACTTTCAACAACCAGGTGAACTTGTCCGGTATATTAGAGTCTAGAGGAGCCCCTTGGGCACCTGGGCGGCTTAGTCAGGTAAGCCTCCAATTTTGATTTTGGCTCAGGTCATGATCTCACAGTCATCTCAGTTAGCCTCTGCTCTTAGCATGGGGTCTGGTTTGAGATTCTCTCTCTCCCTCTGCCCCTCCCCCTGTTCATGCTCTCTCTCTCTCTCTCCCTCAAAATAAATAAATAAAATCTTTAAAAAAATAAAATAAAATTATCTAGAGGAGCCCCAAATATAGAGCTATCCTCTACTGGCTGGCCTGCCAATTCTCCATGGAGCTTTGGCTGAATAAGCATCAGCCGGGAGTAGGGCTGGAAAGCAGACAGATGATAGATAGATGGATGATAGATAAGTAGATAGATAGAAACACGGATTGATAGAAAGAGAGAGGGAGAGAGGTGAGAGAGGTATCTCACAGTGCTTAGATCCAAAGCCCTGCTGGAGGGGGAGGGGAACTGAACTCACCCTTGAAATATTAAAACCTCAAGGAACTGAAACTAACCCAGCTGCAATCTTGCTCAGTTCTTTTTTTTTTTTTAAGATTTTATTTATTTATTTGAGAGAGAGAGAATGAGAGACAGAGAGCACGAGAGGGAAGAGGGTCAGAGGGAGAAGCAGACTCCCTGCTGAGCAGGAAGCCCGATGTGGGACTCGATCCCAGGACTCCAGGATCATGACCTGAGCCGAAGGCAGTCGCTTAACCAACTGAGCCACCCAGGCGCCCTCTTGCTCAGTTCTTGATAAGACCAATGAGATAACCCCTCAGGCTAGCAATCTGACAGAGGAAAGATAGAGTGGATAAAAAAATAAGATGTGACCATATGTCTATAAGAAACCCACTTTAAATATAAAGACACACATAGATCAAAAGTAAATGGAGAAAGATAAACCATGTGAACAACTAATCAAAAGAGAGCAGGAATGGCTATATTAATTTCAGACAACGCCAATTTTAGACCAAGGGAAGTTATCAAGAATGAAGAGGAGCATTACATGATGATAAAGAAGTCAATTCTCCAAGAAATCACAACAATCCCTAATGCGTACATATGCTCTAACAACGGAGTATCAAAATACATCAGGCAAAAACTGATAGAATTGTAAGGTGGAACAGATGAATCCACTCATTACAGTTGGAGGCTCAAAAGCTCTCCATCAGAAATGGACAGAATTGGGGCCCTTGGATGGCTCAGTCAGTTAAACATCTGACTCTTGATTTCAGCTCAGGTCATGATCTCAGGGTTTTGAGTTCAAGCCCCACATTGGGCTCTGCACTGGGCATGGAGCCTGCTTAGGATTCTCTCCTCTCTCTCTCTCTCTCTCTCTCTCTCTCTCCTTCTACCCCTCCCCCCCAACTTCTAAAAAAAAAGAAAAAAGAAAGAAATGGACAGAATCATCAGGCAGAAAATCTATAGACTAACTCATTCAACATCAGAATACATATTCTCAAACTCACATGGAATAGTCACCAAAACAGATCACAACCTGGGCCAGAAAATGCACTTAAACAAATATAAAAGAAGAGAAATCATACAATATTTGCTCAGATAAAAAGCAAAGTAAACTAGCAATCAATAACAGAAAAAATAGCTGGAAAATCATAAACTACTGGCATATCAAACAACACACTTCTAAATAATATGTGGGTTACTGAAGAAATCTCAAGAGAAATTTTAAAATATTCTGAACTAAATGAAAGTAAAAATACAACATATTGAAATTTGTGGGATGCAACAACAGCAATGCTTAGAGGAAATTTTATAGCATTGAATGCATATCTTAGAAAAGAAGAAAGGTCTAAAATCAATCATCGGGGCACCTGGGTGGCTCAGTCGTTAAGCGTCTGCCTTTGGCTCAGGTCATGACCCTAGGGTCCTGGGATCGAGCCCTGCATCAGGCTCCCTGCTTAGTGGGAAGCCTGCTTCTCCCTCTCCTACTCCCCCTGCTTGTGTTCCCTCTCTCGCTGTGTCTCTCTCTCTGTCAAATAAATAAATAAAATCTTAAAAAAAAAATAAAATCAATCATCTAAGCTTCTACCTTAAGACACTAAAAAAAGATTAAATTAAATCCAAAGTGAGCAGAAGAAAAGCAATAGTAAAAATTAGAGTAGAATCAATCAAACTGAAAACAGGAAATCAAGAGAAAATCAATGAAAACAAAATCTGGTTCTTTGAAAGGATCAATAAAACTGATAAAACTTTAGTCAGTCAAACTAAGAAAAAGAGGGGACACAAATTACTAATATCAGAAATGAAAGAGGGGACATCACTACAGATCCTTTATTAAAAGGATAATAAAGGAATATTATGAACTATATGCCCACAAACTTGATAATCTAGACAAAATGGACCAATTCCTTGAAAGATACAACTCACACAAGGAGAAATAGACAATCTGAATAGGCCTATATCTATTAAAGACATAGATTCAATAATCAATAACCTTCCAAAACAGAAAGCACCAGGCCCAGATGGGTTCACTGGTGAATTCTACACAGCATTTAAGGAAGAAATTATACCATTTTTCTACAATCTCTTGCAGAGGATAGAAGCGGAGAGACTACTTCCTGACTCATTTTATGAGGCCCTAATCACCCTAATACCAAAATCAAACAAAGACATTACAAGAAAAGAAAACTATAGACCAATACCTTTCATGAACATAGATGCAAATAAAAGTTTGGAGAATTCTTTGCTAGGAGACCTACACTACAAGAAATACTAAAGGAAGTTCTTTGGGCCAAGGGAAAGAATCCCAGATGGAATCCCAGACTACCAGAAAGAAATGGAGACACCAGAAATTGTAAACATGTGGATGAATATAACAGATTGATTTCCACCCCCAGTTTTTAAAAAAGACTTTTGACTGTTTAAAGCAAAAATCATAAGAATGCAGAAGTAAGATATACAGTAACACTAGCACAAAGGACTGAGAGGGGTAAATAAACTATATTGTTGCAAGACTCCTGTGAGTGATGCCTGCAGGATGTACGCATTTGCAGACTCATCTAGCTGTACGCTTAAAGATTTGTACACTTCAATGTATGTTAATTACACTGTACTTCAATAAAGTATTATTAACATAAAAAGAGAAATATGCAGAGGTCTGTAAGCTGTGGAGGACTCACAAGTAGAGCGGATGTTTATGTTTGTCACTGGGGAGTCAGGTCCTGCTCCTTGGAGGAGGCTGTTACAAGCTGAAGGTGGAGCAGAGCTGAGAGGGTCAGTCAGCTTCCTGGGGTGCTTCCAGGCAGGAATTTCCCTGCATGATTGACTCCTGCTGGAGCCCATCTTCCTGTCTTCATGGGAACTGCAACAGGGCTTGGCCTTTGAGATGAAGGGCCCTGGAAGCTTGGCCTTCCTGTCCTGGGACTTGGGCTGGGGGGTGGGGGGGAGGTGGGGAGCTGGAAAACTGCTCACCCCCTTTCCAGGACCCTCTCCCTGTGGTGGGGAAAACTAGAATGTCAGCCTGGAAGGGACTTCTGATTCAGTCAATTCGTTGCCGCTGTTTTGCAGAGAGGACTTGGGGCTTAGAGAGAATAAATTTGAGAAATTGGACTTGAAAGCAGACCTCCTCTTTGTACTAGAAGAGCTGCCTGGGGCCCATTTAACCTTGTCTTCCCTGAACAAAGCTAGAGAATCTACAGTTATCCCTTCCTCTGCCCCTTTTTAAAAGATCCTCATCCCACCAATGCCCTTGCTTTGTTAGCTCTGGGGAAAACAGCTGATAAAACTAATTGATACTAAGGAGTGAGTGGCTGATACCCATTTAAAGCCTTCCTAAACGGGCATGCAGATTAACCACCTCCAAGAAACTGTCCTAATGATGTGGTCCCATCCAATATGGCAGACTGAGGAGAAATATTTGGGGCCAGGGGCAGGCAAAGGAGGTGAGAAAAAAGTTGCCAGGCTGCAGGCAGCATGGTGTACGAGAGAAGGCAAGGCTTTGTCCCTGCTCCAACTCACTGGCTCCTCTTGGGCACATTAGATGACCTGTAAACTGAAGGCTGGACACGAGAATAGCTCAGAAGTCCTTCATCGCTGACATCCTAGCCCTTTTCACTTACCTCCTTCTAGTGTGTTCACTTTACAAGAGTGGTTTTGCTACCATCTTTGGCTCTTATGACCAGTCTAGAAGGAGATTAGAGCCCCAGGTGTGTGTGGGGGGGGGTGGGGGGGAGGTCATCCATTTTCCAGGTGAGGAAATGGGGCGGAGAAGGAAGGCCAGTCAGTGGGATGAACTCTGAGTTCCCCCCTTCGCCCAGGCTGCCTCCTGCAAGGGGCTGGAGGAATCTTCTTTGCATGCCAGAACCCTGGCTACTTCCCTGGCCTGCCCAGGGCAGTAGTGCTCTGTCTGGATGGGGTCCCAGAGGGAAGTAGGGGACCCCTGGCCAGAGGGCTGTTCCTTCTCAGCTTCTCCCCAACATCAGGCCTCAGAGCCATCTCCAATATCTTCACCGATTCCCAAATGCCCCTCACCTTCTGCACCTCTGTGCCTTTGCCCAGGTGTTCCCTCCACCCTGGCTGTCCTTTCCTCCTTCTCTGCCTGCCACACCACTTCTAGCACAGAAGTGTCTCCCCGTGGCTCCCCATGGTGTGAGCAGGCCCTGGGGAGGAGTACGGGAAGCGGCGTATATACGGAGGCAAGTGCTCAGTTAATGACAGTTCTCATCCTTACTGTTTATACTCCCATTACCCCCTGGCTGACCCCGGCCGGGCCACTGAGCATCCTGTTTTCTCACTGTAAAGGGGAGTGAGGGTCCCAGCACCGCCCACCGCGCCAGGCCATGGTGAGGGTTAGAGGTGCTTGGGTGGGGATGGTCTCGGGGTCAGAAGTAGTGAGGAGGACCTGGTGGGCCCCATGGCAACTTCCCACACTCACCCTAGGGCCGGGAGGTGGCCGGCCTTGTGCTCCCTCGGCTGCTATTCTGCTGAGCTCTGTGTTGACAAGGCCAACAGGGAGCCTGGGGACCCTGGCGCCCCTCCCCAGAGCCTCCGCCGTGCCCCTGCCCCTTTCCCAGTGAGAAGCCCAAGCTGGTGAGCTCCTTTCTTGCTTCCAGGATTTAAAATTGTTTATTTCTAAAATAAAGAGAGCAAAGCCTCTGAAATGGCAGTAGTTATGTGGTAATAAAAGGAGGCCTAATGGGCTCTGGTTGAGAGGGAGAGAGAGGGAGTGAGACGCCACACTGCCAGTCACCAGTGGCAAACGTCAGAGAATCATGGGTGCCACTCCCTAAGGGACCAGGAGGAGGGCATAGGATGGTGGGGGACAGCCTAGAAGGCGTGCCTTCCTGGCCCCTCCCTCCTGGGCTGCATTCTCCTCCCAGGAATGGGCTTCCAGGCAAAAAGGCTTGGGAGCAGACCCCTGAGGCCACCGGATCCTTGTCTGGCCTCCCACTGTGGTCTCGGGGTGGGGGTGGGGAGCCCATGGCTTTGTTTGTGGGACTTGCTGTCGGATCAGAGAAGCCATGACCCCGTGCCAGGACGGGGACCTCAGAGACCATTCGCACCAGGCGTGGCGGGTCCCTGGCCACGTGTAAGCCATCCTGTGCCCATCACACACCTGTTCCTGCTGAACCTGCAGGCAGCCGCAGGATTTCTCCTTACTCGGGGCACCCCAGACTGCCATGCCTGGCGGGCAGACACCCGAGGAGCCGTGGCCAGACCCGGGATGCCCCCGAGCCCCTGTGTGATGGGCTCCATTTCCTCAGCTCTCCTGTCCACAGGGGAAAGCAGTGACTCAGTCCACGGCTGAGTTACTAAACATCATCCTCCAGAGCCCTGCTTCCTCTTGCTCAGGCCAGGAGGTTGCGCTGAGCCCCTCCTGCCTCCAAAAGTCCACGGAAGTCCGCGTCAGCGTGGTCAGGAGCTCCCACCTTGTTTGGATGGAACATCTCTTCCAAAAATTCCCTGAGAAAAGGTGCAGACGAGGAAGGTATGTCTGAAAATGGCTTCAGTGCCCCTGTGACACTTACTGTTGGCCGGAGTGTTCATCCAAGTTCTTGCAGCAGATGGCCGGCTCCAGGGAGGATCTGACCCCCAGCTGCTTGACCCTTTTGGCCCCCAGCTGCTGGGGCAGCTCCCCCTGACCCTGTGCACATGTCCCTGTCTCAACCCCCACTGTAACATCCTGTCACCAAGAAACCCCCAGCAATCATTACAAACAAACACGGCAAATAGGCAAAGAAAACACTAACACACAGCAACTTTAATTATCAGCAAATCACATGGAGATCACATTCCAGGAATGTATTTTAACAAGAGGCATCTCCTAGGGAGAAATGGAAAATACTAAGGAAAAAAAAAAAAGCCCACCCCTTGCCTCTGCCAAACTCCTCTCCAGCAGGTACCTCCTGTTTGAGAAGATCTACATCTCAGGAATATTAAATTTTTTATTATTTTTTCTACCCCCCCCTCCTTTTTTTTTTTGGCAGAGAGGGTGTTTATTTTATTTTTTGAACCAGGAGCAGCAGCAGTAGAGGGAGAAACGGGGGAACAGGCAAGCTGGCTTGGGGCCTCCTTCTGCCTCGGCTGGGATGCGGAGGGACAGGGTTGCAGGACTCCTGGTGTTAGGAGTGGACCGGTGAAGTGCAGGGGGCGGGCAAAATGGTGCCCTGCCTGGGAGTCTGGCTGGGGGTTTCTAGGTGCCGAGCAAACACCATCAGCAGGCTCACACTGTGGGGGAGGGGCCATCGGCTGGAAAGGCACAGGGAAGGAGAGGTGACTCCCTGCTCATCCATGGGGAGGCACGAAGGGACTCCCACCCCTACCTCCTGTGGAGAAACTCGAGGTTGGTGGCGGGCCTGAGGCCACCAGCAGCCAGCCCAGGACCCTGTGAGTGCCCATCGTGGATGCTCACCAGGAGCGCTGAGGGCACCTGCCCACTGAGAACCCAGAGCTCCTCTTCTGGCTCCCCGAACCACGGGGAGGGGCCCACCCCAGGGACAGGGTTAGTCATAGTGCAAGAGTTGGTGGGGGGGACATCCCAGCAGCCCACCTTTGCAGAGTCCCTCTGGGTGCGCAAGGAGAAACTTCTGAGAGCATGTGTGAGAACACCCAGTAGCAGGACCACATGCAGAACAGGACACCATAAAATATATGAGAATATATTTTATATGAGATATATATTTTATATGAGAATATAGTTCTCATATATTTTATGAGAAAACAACGAATATCTTACTCCTGTAGATGAATTTTAGAAGATTCAGAAGAAGACCCCCAAAATTGTTAATAATGATTATTGGGGAGAAGAAGATGGTTCATCTTAGACGTCTGGTCTTTGCTTCAATTGTTTACCATGAACGAGTATATATTTTTGCACGGAGTATTTTTATGAAAAAAATAATACTAGCTGAAGTTATCTCCGGGGACAGAAACTTGTTTGGGGGGTCAGGAAGTAGTTAAAAGACACATTAGCATTGTCTAGAATATTCAAGTGTGTGTGTGTGTGTGTGTGTGTGTGTGTGTGTGTGTTCTCTTACAAAGAGATGTTCTTGAGCAACTTAAAAAAAATCTTAAGAGCCCAGTAAGTAAATAAAAAAGAAAATCCCTGGCTGAAGCTTCTGAACCCCCTTCCCCCATACCTCCTCCACTGTCACCCCACCTGGGAGTCTCAGGTCTCAGGAAGGCAAATCTCTGCCTGCAGCTGAAGGAAGGCCTGCAGAGTCCTCACTGGCTGGACTCAGGCAGGAGCCAGGCCCAGAGAAGCTGTGTGCTATGGCTAGGGCAGCTCAGCACTCAAGATCCCAGCTCCATGGGCCTCTGGTGTGGCTCAGAGGCCACAGCACTTACCAATCCTGCAGTTAGCTTCAGAAGAGCAGGCCTGGACCCAGGATCCTGGCCCTCATCCCCCAAAATGGGTGGTACTCTTGACATTGATCCCTGCCCCCTCCCCACATGGGCAAAGCACCATTCCAGGCTCCAAAGCCCTCCGAGCCACTCTTATTGAGTTCCCAGAGGGGCTCTGGCAGACCCTGAGCCCACTAGCTGGAGGATCCACACCTTTGCCTGCTGTGAGGCTTGACCCAGCATGGACTGGGGGAGGGGGTGTACTTGGGGGAGGAGGTCCCGGGGCCCCTTTCCAGCACCAAGCTCCCTTCCCCCTCCCCACCCTCGCTGCTCTTCAGTGGTTGGCAGGCGGCATTGTTCAGCACCTGACTGTTCCCTCTGCCCCCCCAGCTCCTGCCTCCCTCAGTCCTGTCACGTCAGTTTGGACAGCTGTCATGCCAGCTCTGAAACACATCCAGTTTCCCCAGCTCAGTTCTGGAAAGAGCCCTAGACAGGAGCCAGGAAACCCAGACTGGAGTCCTCACTCTGCTTCCACCAGTCCGGTGACCTTGGCATCCTTTGCCCTGGGGAGTGAGAGACCTACCACCTTCCTGCCCAGCTGGGTGAGTACCTGAGGAGAGTACTGCTGGAGGAGGCAGACGAAGTAGGGTCTTCATTTATTCAACATTCAGCATTTACTAAGCACCTGTAGCATACCAGGTGCAGTGCTAGGGGAGACCCAGATAAAGGAGGAGGGGTCTCTAACATTGAGGAGCTCAGAGTGCAGTGGAGTGGCCCGCTGACAAGGGGACAGAGAATTATGTGGAAATTCTACAGTGAAGGCATTTGAAGTAGCAAAACAGGGCCTTGGGTTCTGCCTGGGGGAGCTCAGAAGTTGGCAGAAGGGGGAGAATTTGTTTTGGGCTTTGAGGGATGGCTAAGAGTTCATCAATTAGAAGAGACCAGAGGGGGCCTGTAGACAGCAGGCCAAACAAAGAGGAAGCAAATCATGTTTCACCTAGAGATGCTTTATAAGGGTTATGGTGAAAGATGATGCTGAAAAGGCAGGTGGGCAATTGGCCTTTGTATTAGAGTACTTTTGGCTGCAAGTAGAAGAGTTGCCCAAATAAAATGTGTAAACGCACATGATGTCTTATTATGTCACATAACAAATAGAGGCAGGGCATTGCCAAGGGCTGGCTAATTTAGCAGCTCAATGATGTAGTTAAGGACCATTTTTCCCACGTTGGGTTTGTTTCCTCATGGTCACAACGTGGCTGCCACAGCGCTAGTCAACATGTCCTCACATATCCAAAGACAGCAAATGGGCAGTTTCCCCAGAAGACTCAGCAGACTTCCCCCCAGGTCCCTTCATCTAGAATCGGGGCTTGTCTCTAAAGGGGGGCTGAAAAAGCAAGTGCCCGGCATTTTCTTTCTAATGGAAGGCTGAATGGGCCAGTAAGGAAGAAGGGTAGAAGTAGAGGACCTGGGAATGGCCCTTATGAGGCAATCAGCAGTGTCTTCCAGGCTTATGAGTGAGGGCAGCCACATGAAGCAGTGTGGCCAGGGTGATGGTGGTGTAGTCTGAGTGCTGGGAAGCACACACGCACACACACGCACACACACGCACACACACACACACACGCACACACAGAGCAGTCCTCACATTATCCCCTAGAGGGAGGAAGGAATGGTCATTGACACGGGATCACCCAGAAGAGCAATGATCCAAGTTGTTCAACGCTTGCCTGAAGCCTGGTGGTCTCTGTGGGGAGTGTGCAGATGGCCGTGGAAAGGGCAGGGGCCTCGGAGCCCAGGACAGGCTCAGGACACGTGGTGGGGCAGGGGCCCCATGCCAAACTCTTCCCCATGAGTGCCTGAAATCTCCCCATGAGAGCTCCGTTCCTTTGGATTAAGCATCACCCTCCTCTCTTTTACAATGTGAACACCCATAGCAAGGCAAAGACAGTAGGCCACAGCGGGAAGAGGTTGACAGAATCATCCTTAGTCCAGAAAGGGCCAAGGGCCCAGGGCCCAGGGCATCTGGTTGGGGAGGAGGCTCTAAGAAGGAGGCGGCCACCCAAGACGATCTCTGCTGATGTCCCCGGATGTTCCCAGCACTTCCTCTTAGAGGCCTCACTGGGCCACTGAGGAAGACACAGCTGGCCTCTGTCATGGCTGTGGCCCTGAGGCCCAGGCTGGGGATGGGTCAGTCAGAGGAGCGGGGGCGGGGGCCCCCAGAGGCAGAGCCTTCCCTGAGTGCCTGTGGGAGGGGACCTGCCCCCTGATAGCCCGGGCACTACCGTTAGGCCCTCTTCCCAGAGCGGGCAGCCCTGGCCCCTGAGGGAAGGGAGGCAGGGCTTCTGCATGTGCAGTCTGGGCCGTGAGAGGTCCATGGCTGGGCTGGAGGCTCTCCTGACCTCCGAGACCTCCTCCCTCACAAAGCAGAGCCGTTAGGTCAGCTCCAGGCTCACCACGGGCAGATGTGAGAGAGGAATAAGCTTCTCTCTTGTTCACACACTGTTACTCCCAGCAGAAATGAATCCCAGTGGACATGAGCCCCTCGCTTATTTTAAGTCCTGCCAGGTGGCCAAGTGGCTTCTGGGAAGGAGCTCCTTCACCAGCCATGCCCTCCCCAACTGTCCCTGAGCCACCAGCCCCTTCCCTTCCACTTGGTTCCCTGACACACTTCATGTCTCCACTGTCCTGTGAGCTCCCCCATCCCCCCTCAGCCTCCCTCCCACACAAGCACGATCATCATCCCTGCCTCCCTAGCCCGCTCCTCCTGTGTGCATGAGCACCTTCACGAGGCTGACTGGAGGTGGGGGTGGGTAGGTGGCCAGGCCCCAAGTGCACCAGCCCTCACCCCGCCTCTCACCTCCCAGCCTGCCCCCCCAGGGCCCTCCCTTCTGTCAGGTGGGGAGACTGAGTTGGAGGGGCAGGGTTGGGGGGAGGCGTTCCGTTCCCAAGAGCCTCACACAGAGCGTGAGCTTTCAGAAGGTGTGATGCGCCGTGGTGCCGGGGCAGGTTCCGTACCCCTTGGTTCAAGGTCCACCCCTCATCAGCTGGCTAGGGGCCTGCACTCCCAACACTGGAGGTGCATTCCTCCAGGCCATGGCACCGTGTCTCCAAGAGAGCCCCTCTGAGATGAAGAAGTTCCAGTAGGGGCTGCCAGGGTTGATCTTCAACTCTCGGCCGAGAGGTCGTTTCCGGGCTGTGCTGGCCAGCAGCCCCCTGCTGGGGACAAAGCTGGGTGGTGGGGATTGGCAGTGCTGGCCTTCAGTGCTGGCTGCCTTCCATCCTGCTCTGTGGCCACTTTTCTGGACCTCAGCTCCCTTTTACAGAACGTGGGCAGATGTTCTTTGAGCTTCCTCCTGGCTGCAACATCAGAACGAACACCTATTTCTGTTTGCAGCTGTGGGACTTTGGTCAAATTGCTTGCCCTTCCTGAGCCTCAGTTTGATGCTATGTGAATGAAGCGGACAGTGAGAACCCCCGAAGATCAGATTTTTTGATGGAAGAATCGTAACTGCACTGACCCCCTAGCCCTTTTACACAAGGTGCTTGTGCCCAAAATATCTCACTGGACCCTCCCAGCAACCCTGTGAGGTAGTGTGACTTTCACCTCCGGCTTACTGTTGCAGAAACAAAGGCCCAGCTAGAGGGTCACAGCTGGGGAGATGGGCCTGGCCGTTAGGCCCCCATTACCAGACGGAAGGCCGGATCCCCAGGGCGCAGCACTAGGGAATGGTGACTCAGAATGCCCGCCTCCTCACCTATCTCTCCTGGGTTGCGCATCTCGGGGCAGGCAGAGGAGAGGCAGCCCCCCTCCCCCAAGTGCGGGCTCGAGGGGGCAGGGAGACGCTGCTGACAGCTGTGCAGATAATCGTCACTTCTCCGTCGCTGCTAATAGCATGTTTAGCTTGCCGACTCCTCTGTTTGCCTGGTGCCTCCCGCGGCTGGGAGCTGGGAGTCTCTTAGCCTCTGCTTGGGGCAGGATAGCTAGGGCAGAGAGGGACTACCTGTTCCCCCGCCCTGACCGCAGCCCGTGGTCCACTTGGACCCTGGACTTGGCGGGATGCCCCGTGCAATTCCCCCCAGGAAGTTCCCTCAGGGCTCCGGGGAAATGGAAAGCGCCTCCTGTTCTTGGAGACTTGGCTGCTCCATCCCTCCAAGCTCTGGTGCTCTGTGCATCTCTTGCCCCCACACAGCACCTAGTGAGGGAGGGTTCTGGGTCTGCATGGCTTCCTCGTGTTCGGAGTGGGCCTCACAGAGTGGGCAGGACTCAGGCCAGCCCACCTCTACATTATACTTCCCCTCCTCCTTCCTACCCCTTTACATCCACAGGCCACCAGGGGACCCACCTTAGATACAGATCTGGCCATGCTAGTGCAGGATGGACCCCCAGCCCCCAAGGAACCATCAATCCTGAGCTCCCACTTGCCAGGTTAGTAGAAAACCTAGCTCACACTCTGGGGGGCTGCTTCTCCCCCTGGCTTGTCCACAGACCCCGAACGTTCATGAGCTTCCCAAAAGTGCCCTGCCAGATTTCCCTCCTGCGGGGAGAAGGCCCTTCAGGCTGGCTGAGCCTACTGCCCTTGGCCTGGGACTTTATTGCCACATGGTGGCCCTGGCTTCCTCATTCCTGGGCCTAGCACCTGCCTGATGAAGGGCTTCTCCCTTGGGAGTCCGCAGCCCTCTGCTGGGCCACATTCTGGTGACCCACTTGCCCAGACAGGAAGGACCCCCCCCCCAGTGGGCAGAGAGGGCAGCTGGGTCAGGGGAGCTGGGGGGAGTCACTCTGTCCTTCTCCAGTCTTAGGGAGGCACTGACCTGAGGATGTTATGATTCCTTGTTTACTAAGGCTCACTTTTGGAATGCTCCCTCCAGGAAGGCAGGGGCTTGGTCCCATCCATGGTGGTCTCTCTAACACTTAGAGCAGTAATACATGGTCCAGAGATGGTACTCAGTCACCATTTGTGGACTGAATAAATGGGTACACATTTTGGTTCTCTTTTCCCTTAACATTATTTCACAAAGACTTTTCCAAGTTTGCCATTTTGCTTGGCTGCCTAATAAATATTCTGCCTTATTGACACATCACCCATCCACTCCACCACTCGCAGACCATTTTGGCTGACTGCAGTTTTGTCCTATTATAAATAATGTTGCTATAAACAGCTGTGTACATATAGCTATTTTTCCCCTTGCAATTCCTCCTCTTTGGGAGGAATTCCAAACAGTGGGATTACTGGGTCAAGGAGCGTGGCATATTTATGGCCCTGGTTATGGTGGGACTGGCTAATTCTCAGCCCCCAGGCTGGCCCCAAGGTTTGTTGCTGAGCGCCAGCCACAAAAGCCCCTTCCCTTTGGGGCCAGAAGAGGTGCTCTCTCTGGCTCCCGATGGGCTGCGGGGCCAGGCGCAGGGGCAAGGGAGCTCACGTGGGGTTTGTGGAGGGGTCAGAAGGAGGTAGCTGTGGGAACAGCAGAGGCGGGGCGTGTGCCCTCGTTCCCAGAGCAAGCGGAGGCCGCTTCCTCTCCCGGACCGCCTTCCTTCTCTGGGACCAGCTCTCCCCTATCCTGGAGAACCCACCCTGGGCTCTGAGAGGGGAGCAGTACCCACCTGAGGGCTGCAAGAAGAAGGGGTGGGCTCTGGTGCCTCAGTGATTTCTGGCTTTCCTCCTCAAGGCCCTTTGGTAGGGGGCCACGTCTGGGGAGGGACAGGAGGTGAGGAAGCAGATTTTGAGCAAACGTCTGCGTTGTTGTAGAAAAAGGGTCTCCAATCTACAGTATCCCCCAAAATGCTCTGTCCGTGTCCCCTTCCCTTGGCCCCGCACATCCTCACTCCCTGAGCCCCCTTAATCCATCATCAGTCCCCAAGACCTAGCGTCCTAGATGGTAGAGGGGGAAGGATCCACAGCAGCCCCTTCTGGATCTAGAACCTGCCTCCTACTGGAGGGCAGGGTGGCCAGGATGTGCCCCCTCCAGGCATACCTGTCCAGTTGTGGAGAAACTCACTCGCAGTTCAGGAATCAGCCTGGTCCCTGGATGCCTGCACTTCCAGGGGACCTCTGAGGCTTGACCCCACTGACGGAGCCGGGCCCCGGGGGAAGAGGGGCTGCTGAACCCACAGGAGCTGGCTGAACCCACATCAGCAGCGCTGGGCAGCAGAGGCCTGCGTGACTTCAGTGCTGGGAAGGAGGGGCTGGGGCTCCCGGCGTCCCTTGGCTCTCCCTGAAACTCTTTCCCGGGCCCTCTGGCTTCCAGGCCTCCAGTGGCAAGAAGTTCTGGGAAACAGTGCAGAAAGAGCATGGGACTTCTCATCCTGTCACCAACTGGCTGTGTGACCCACACTCCCTGCCCTCTCAGCCCACAGCCGTAACACGAGGGGCACTGACACTCAGTCCTGCCTTGTGGAGCTCCTGCAGTGGCTTGGGTTAAGGCCTCAGCAGGGTGGCTGACCTGACGCAGAGCTCCCTTCGACACTGGACCCAGGAGGGGTGGGAGTCTGGAAGGAGCCTGGTCCCCACGTCCTAAGGACAGCCCTTGGCCCCATGCGAGGAGCGCCTCTGCACTAAGGGTGTCAGCCCTCTTTCCTCAGCCTCCCCTCCCCTTCCGGTGCCGCACTGTGCTTCACAGAGATGGGGAGCTTTTAGCTGGCTGACGAGGGAAACAATGGCTTTGGGAGTGTGTGGGTGCACACGGGGGGGCCTGTGTGGGTTGTGTGATTTTTCCCGGACAGGCAGGCGTGAGATGGAGAAGAAATTACTCTGTCTAAAATCTCAGAGACGAGCTCTTCTCCAGACGAGCTGGCAGAGTGACTGTCTCATGGCTGGGTGTGGAGCTGATAGGGTGGGCCATTCCCAGGGGCAGGTGTGAGGCAGGACAGGGCCAGGCCCTAGTGAGGATCCCAGGAAGGCCATGACAACAAAGATAACCGTTTATGTTTGCCCAAGCGTCGTCCCCTACAAAGAGCCGTGACATCCACAATAGCGGCCAGTCCTCATAAGAATCTACAGGGACCGTCAGGTGGCCAGACATTGTTCATGAACCCGGTTGACAGATGAAGAAACGGAGTGGGGCTCCAAGGCATTAGCTGACTTGCCCAGGTCACAGAGCCAGTTAGTGAGACAGCCAGGGCTTGAACCCAGGCGTCTGAAGCCTGAAGTCCACCTCTGCCTGGCACCCCACCCTAAATGACCCCATGGAGGCGAGGGAATGCCAGAGCAAGGGGCAACAGCTACAGTTTATGTTCTGGGTCCTCAGGTAGAATCTGCCAAAGGTGCCCTCCCATCCCCCACTCCAACCCGGCCTCAACCCGCAGAAGTAGGTCTTCCATGTTGGAGGGGGAAAAGGTTGGGTTGGGGAGAAGGCTGTCCTCCTGGGACCCCAAGTCCCAGAGTGTGGGGGGTGGAGGCCCTGGCAACCCTGGGACTCACAGGCAGGCTCCGGGAATCTGTTGGGACTTCTAACTCTCTGCCAGGATGATTTTTTTTTTTTCACCACAGAAAAGGAGCCCGCTAACAATGGCTAGAAACTGAATCCTCCCCAAGAATCTCGCCTCCTTTGCTGGCAACATTTTCTCAGCAGAGTGGGCATTCCTGTAGTGAGGGGGCAGGTGTAAGGAGAGTGGGCAAGTCGTCACTCTGGTAGTCCGTGGGGCTGTCCCTTTTATCACAGGCCCGTTGTGGGCATTGGCTTCCCCATCCACTGCAATTCAGACCTCAGCCACCTGACTTGTCTGACCAAGAAAATGTCCCTGGAAGTGATGTGTGTGTGACTTCCAGGCAGAAGCTTTAAGAGCCCATGTTAGTCCACCTCGTCTCTTTCCTTGTCTCTGAGGTCCTGGATGCATCCGTTGAGATGAAGCCTCCATCATCCCAGGCCACTTAGTGACTTTCCCCACGGCGAATGTGTTGCGTGTGTAAGAAATAAAGTTTACTGCTTTAAGCCCATTGAGATTTGGGGACAGTTACAACATACCCCAGCCTATCCTGACTGGTACAGTCACCAGGCTGGCCAATAAGAACCTTGCCTAGGGCTTTGAATTAGGATCTAGGCCTTTCTAATGGGCTAGACCCATAATATGTAAACCTGACTGCTTTGTTTTCCTCCATGGGAACATGGAAACAGAGAAATCATTCTTTTTTTTTTTTTTTTTTTAAGATTTTACTTATTTTTTGAGAGAGAGAGAGCGGGAACACAAGCAGGGGGAGTGGGAGAGGGAGAAGCGGGCTCCCTGCTCAGGGAGCCCGATGCGGGGCTCGATCCCAGGACCCTGGGATCATAACCTGAGCCCAGGGCAGACGCTTAATGACTGAGCCACCCAGGCGCCCCAGAGAAATCATTCTTTAAAGAGAAAGAAGAAAGTGGGAACGGTAAGGAGAAATGGAGAGATATCTCCAGCATTCTATTTCTTTCTTTTCTTTCTTTCTCTTTCTTTTTCTTTCTTTCTTTCTTTCTTTCTTTCTTTCTTTCTTTCTTTCTTTCTTTCTTTCTTTCTTTCTTTCCTTCCTTCCTTTCTTTCTTCCTTCCTTCCTTCCTTCCTTCCTTCCTTCCTTCCTTACTTTATTTCTTTCTTTCTTTCTTTCTTTCTTTCTTTCTTTCTTTCTAAGATTGTATTTATTTATTTGTCAGAGAGAGAGCACAAGCAGGGGGAGTGGCAGGCAGAGGGAGAAGCAGGCTCCCCACACAGGACTTGATCCCAGGAACCTGGGATTATGACCTGAGCCGAAGGCAGACGCTTAACCTACTAAGCCACCCAGGCATCCCATGAGCATTCTATTTTTGCCAAAGATCTGGATGCATAAAAATCCCCATGTCCTTCTATGAAACTCTTCCCCTTTTTATTATACAAGCTTGGGTTGGTTTAGGTTGCTTTCAACCAAGGGTCCTACTATAGAGTGCAAGGGGATTTGGGACAAGTCTCCATTTTACTGATGAGGCTCAGGGTGGTCAAGTGGCTTGTCCAAGGTCCTACAGCCATTTAGGACAAATGTTCACACACTCCCTTTCTTGGTGAAATAATTCAAATAGTAAAGATAAAAATGTTGGTCTTCCCTTCTCCCAATGCCACCCTCCAAAAATAACTTTGTCAATTTGGTGGGCATTTTACCAGAACTTTAAAAAATGTTACAAACATATATGTATAACACACTCAGAGTTTTATTAGAAAAATGGGATTATATTATCCCCATTTTTCTGAACTATGCTTTTTTCACTCTTCAAATTGTTGACATTTGCAAATTCTATCTGGGCCAGGCCAATCTGGTGATGTGCCAGAAAGAGAAGGGGTGAATGAGGCCGGGGGCCAGGCTCACAGGGCTGAGGTCAGAGAACTCTCCAGGCAAGGGGTGTGGGGGTTAGAGGGAGACTCAGCCAGAGTGGGAAACTTCCAGGCGCCCGCACAGCCAACAGCCCTCCCAGGCAGCCAGCTCCTGGCTCCTGGCTGGCTCTGAGGAGTCTGGTGTTTCATTTATGTTAAAATCTGCTCCCCCTGCATAGTCCTCCCCGCAGGCGCAGTACCTCTCCATTCATTCCTGGGGCAAACTGCTTTAGCTGCCTCCCTGCCCCTCCACAGTAGACCCAGCAGGAGTGGGTGTGACTCCCTGAGTCTCATACTGGGGCCTCAGCAGCCCCTAGGACCCTCCCTGCAAAAAGAGGTAACAAATGCCATTATGGGCCAGGAAGAAATCCAAAGCTCAAAGACCTAGAACCAAGGGCCCCAGGGCATGCAGAATGGAGAGAAAATCAACACCGCTGAAGGCAGGCAGGCAATTAAAGGAGGGGGCTGAATTTTCAATTAACAGGCTCCTCTGCTCGCAGCAGATAATGAACAGATTAGCAAAGCTGGTGGTGCTGCGGCCAGCCAGGATTGGGCCAGGCATCAGGGTTGGGGAGAACCGGGGCTCCAGATTCCATAGGAATGAAAGGAATCTTCCAGGTCAGGAACCTGCGGGCAGCTGAGAGTCACTGGACTGAGCAGGCTGGATGGCAGGGGTGAGGCTCAGAGCGTGGGGGCAGGGTGGGGGGGGGGCAGTAGGATCATCACACTGTCTCTCCCAGCCTGGCCTGCAAGGGCCCTGGGTTTGCAGAGTCCTCTCTGTCTGGGGAGGGGCTAAGGAGGGGACTTAGGAGACTACTGGGGAGTCATGGTGTGGATGCCCCTTGCACTTGCACATTGCCATACAGCTCACATCGAGCTTTCAAAGTCATCTGGGGGCAAAGCTGCATAATGTGGACAGGAGAGCAAGGCCTGTGACATTAGACACTACCTGACAAAATCTTGCTCTCGTTTCCTGACCAGGTGTGGTTCGTCGGACTTCCCCGCTGCTCTCCCAGACTTCCCAGCTCCTTTCTCCTTAGGCAGGACCACACCAAAGCATAGAGGGGCCATTGTGCAAGCCCCCAGCTGTGTCTTCCCCTGCCAGGGAGTTTGAGAAGGCCACTGTTCCAGAGAGCAGAGCCTCGATCCGCCTGAATCCGTGAGTGACCTGTGTGGGGCAGATGCCCCTGCCAGCCCCCTGGAGACATATAGCAGGAGCCAGAAGTGAACAGTTGCCTTCAGTTATGAGATTTCAGAGCTGTTTGTTACAGCAGCAAACCAAACCAGTCCTAATTCTTACACGGGGTGGCCCTTACCTCCCTGAGGCTCTGTTTCCTTATCCATAAAGTGGGTAAGAATGATACTCACCTTAAATGATTATTGGAGGGTAAGTGAGATGGCATATAAGTTAGCTGAAGGGTACTCTCTGCTCCTAGGTCCCATACTCCCTGTTTAAAAAAAAAAAAAAAAAAAAAAGGCAATGTTGCTACAGGCCAAGGTCAAAGACCAGGGACATTTCTTTGGCCACAACTAGTGGTTGGAACTTTTAAGTGCTGAGCAAAGAGTTTAAAGGTTGAGGGGGGGGATAGGCAATGTCCATGGGATGCTGGAGGCCTGGCCGGCACCCCCCTGGGAAGGGGGAAAGCCAGGCCAGCTCCTTCCCTTTCTGGCTTCTCCAGTTCTCATCTGTCTGCAATGTGTGGAGAGGGGCTGAGGGCTGCTACCACCATCCCTGCCTAGGGGTGGGCTGGCTGGGCCAGTAGGTAAGAGCTTCTCCCAGAGCTGCTGGCCCCAGCAGGCTTCCCATGGTTCTTTCAGGCCCCAGGCCTGTCAGCGGCACATGGGTCCCTGAAGCCCTCCCTCGCAACCCCCGCCCCCCACCCCTGTCCTGCAGCAGCCCAGCTGCATGTCCTCTCCTGGCCACCCCCTGGTCCTTCTACCAGCATCCCCTTCGGCCCATTCCCAGCTGGTCCCACCACCCCCCATAGAAGAGGAGCAGGTTACAGCCATGGAGACGGCTTCTGTTCTCGTCCACTCTGTTTTTGGCCTGTTCCCCACTGCTCCTGTTTGGTCTATAAGATCAAACCCATTTTTGTTCGGCTGATCTCATTCCTCCTGGAGTTTCTGATGCTCTGCATCCAAAGGCCGAGCAATGGTTTCTGTCTACTTTCAAATATGAAGCTGTCTCCCACTCCCTCTGTAGTTGGCTCCCTGCTCCGAGTTCACCTGATTCTTTAGAGGTAGAATGTTCCAGGCACAGGCTTTTAAAATGTCCTTCTTAGCCTGTGCACATTCCCATGGGACAACCCCCCCGCCCCCCGCAATCCAAGGTGCTGTCATTTCTCCCCAGCCAGTAGCCACGGCCCTCCTCTCTGGGGCCTTCCTGCCCACCCTGACTGAGCCCACTGAACGCTCTGGACTCTGAGATGCACGAACACAACCAGGATGCCCCCACGGCCACTGAGGATGCTGATTAGGAAAGAACTCAACTCTCGGATGTCTGACACGGAGCAACAGACCAGCAGGGGTTGGCGGTTTCCCTCGGCTCTCTCACAAATGATTCCCTGTTACAGCTGCTGTCGGCTGCCACCACCGAGTGACCCGAGAAATGGCCGCTATGCTGTCCAGCCCATCAGCCTCTGGTCACGTATGGCTAATGAGCACCTGAAATGTGGTCAGAAAGAGGGAGATGTTCTGTGAGTGTAAAATACACACTGGATTCTGAAGACGGGATGAACACAGAACGTGAGCTATCTCAATTAATTAATACATTAATTATAACACCATAAATTATCTCATTAGTTAATATCATAACCATCTCATTTATTTGTATTGATTACATGTTGAAATGATAGTATTCTGAACATATTGCATCAAATCATTATTGAAACCGGTTTTACCTGTTCTTCTCACTTTCGACCTGTGGCTACTAGAAGTGTAAAATTACTCATGTGGCACGCATTTCATTTCTATTGGCCAGCGCTGCACCAGACGCCTCTCCATCCCTCCCACCACGTGGAAGGCTGCCCTTGAAATGCCACATATTCATTTCCCATCGCCAGGGTAAGCGCTTCCCACCAACTCAATGGTTTACGACAACACAAACTCACTATCTTACAGTTCTGGAGTCGGAAGTCGGCCCCATGCGTGAAAATCAGGGTGGCACCAGGGCTGCCTTCCTTTCTCGAGGCTCAAGAGGAGAATCTGTTTTCTGCCTTGTCCAGCTTCTGTGAACTGCTTGCACTCTGCTGCTTGTGACCCCTTTCCATCTGCAGAGCCAACCCGGGAGGCTCAAGTCTCAGATCTTGTCTCTCCCACACAGACTTTTCTGTCTTCCTCTCCACATTTCAAGGACTCTGGTGAGTACATTGGGCCCCACCTGGGTAATCAGGATAACCTCTTTATTTTCAGGTCACCTGACTATAGTAACCTTCATTCCATCTGCAACCATAATTTCTGCCTTGCTATAGAACTGAACACATTCCCAGTTTTCAGGGATTAAGACGTGCAGATCTTTAGGGTTCATTCTTTTGCCTCCCACATGCCGGTAACCTTGTACATCTGCTTTCTTGTCCTGTTCAAACTGGCATATCTTGGAGGTGACTGATGTGGGGACAGGTTTCATTTCCCTGGTTTCCTTCCCTACAGGCCCGTGGGAGCTGTTTGGGGACCATGTGATCCCAAGAAGGCGATTCCATCTCAAAGGCAGGGGGTGGGGGACAAGGGAGCATATGACCTGACTGAAGTTGAGTTTTGGACACATAAGAAAAGTCTGCCTTCAACCAGCCACCCTTCCCACAGGTTGCTGAGGCGCAGGTCCACAGGTCTACCCTCAGCCCTCCTGTGACCCCAAAGAGGACTCTCCCACCTCTGCACCTCCCCCCCTTGGCGGAGGGCTCTGTTTTGAGTGTGCTGATCAGCCCTGTACAACCCCTCCTTTCTGGGAACTGCTCTAATCCTCTGGCTGAACTGATGGGACAAGAGATGGACCCAAGGATGAGCTGGGCCATCAGATGCTCTCTCCCACAGATCTGAAATAAGAATGCAGACATGCCAGCAGTCCGTTATCCGAGGGAACTTGGGAGCTGTGCGCTGAGGAAGGCTCCCTTCACCCAGAGGGATAGAAGGTGCAGATGGTGTGGGGGAAAAACCCAAGGCAGGCCACCCTGAGGCCAGGCGAGCCAGAGGGGGCAGCTGCTTCCGTCTCCAAGGGCTCTCCCGCTTGGGTCCGGTCCTTCCTGAGGTCTGACTGCCCCTCTTGCCCAGTGGGTCTGCCACACATCTTCAGAATAAATCCCCATCCCCCTCTTTTTTTCTCTGTAGAGAAGTTCAATGAATTTTTATCACTTGAAATCAAAAGAGCCTTCAGTAAGACACCCTTCCCATTCTCACGCCAGCCCTAGGTCCCCGAACTAGCACCCCAGCCTTTTGGGGATCCTCATGCATGTGGTCCTCTTCCCTCCCTTTGTGCCAGGCAGATGAGGCTGCTGTAGCTCACGACTCTAACTGAATTGCCAGGGTCACAGAAGGCAGCAGCAAGTAGTACTGGACTGCATCCCAGGCCTTTGACCCCAAACCTAGTGGCCCATGTTGCTAGTAGTCTACCCAAAAGCCATTCTCCCTGTCCTTTCCCTCAAAGCCACAGACAGTTCCACAACCCAGTATGACCAAGGACAGGCGTCCTCTGAGTGGGGCTTTCCTGTGAGACCCAGTGGCTCTTCACTTTGGCCCTTCCCCTTCCCCTCACTCCTCTCTGGGGCACAAAGCTCTCTCTGAAAGGGCATCAGCCATCTTGTGACCATGAGGACAAAGGCAATTGCCAAGGGTGGCAAAGTAGGAAGCTGAAAGAACTCTGGTCCCTGATAACCTCACCCCAACCCCAGTGGCCTCCTGCCTCTGGATTTCCTATTACTTGAGGAAAAAACCCCAAAGGCTTATTTGCTTGATATAGGTTAAGCACAGGTTTCTGTGCTTTTTTTTTATATGCAATTATAACTGATCCTCACCTGTGTCCTTTGGGAATTTTGGTCATGGATGGAGTTTCCTGGCAGGAAAGGAAAGGGCTTCAGAGACTCTAACGTCACCATTTTGTCCTTTCAGTTTTGCAAGGACAGATGGAGGGTCAGCAGGAACTTGGTCTTCCTTGGTGCTCTTAAGTGTGAATTCTAGCAGGATTCCTTCATCAAAGAAGAGGAGAACCCGAAGGAAGATGGCCACCATTGGAGCCATTCTTTTAATTTTTACTGATGAAGAAACTGAGCTCTGTGTCAGTTAAGGTATGTTCGGCTACAAGTAAAGAGAATTCAACCAATGGAGGCTTAATTGAATAGGAGTTTATTTTACTCATATAACAAATCTAGTGGCTTTAAGACTGCCTCAGAGCCCAATAAATTGAAAGTGTGAGGTTGGCAAGTCTGAGATTTTCTTGGTATTTCCCGCATTGTTGCACAATGGCTGCCACAGCTCTAAATACCACGTCCTCACTTACTGGTGAACAAAATTGGAAAGAAGGGAGAAAGACAGAGGGGAGGAAAGAGGAGGGGCTTTCCTTATAGAAGAAAATCTTTCCCAGAAGGACCACAGCAGAGTCCCCCTTCTTCATCATTGCCTGGGAATGAGTCACATGGTTACCCCTGATTGCAATGGAGGCTGCCCAGGCAAGGATTTAACAAAGGGCAGAGGTGCTGCCACAACTGTTTACACAATTGTGATCCCTCCTCTGGCTGCACACATTGCTACCAAGCCAAATCAGGGTTGTGTTTGCAAGGTGTGAAGAGAAAATGCCTGCCAGGTTGGGTGACTGACGAGGGGTGTGACTTGTCCAGGGTCAGACATTGACTAGTGAAGAAAGCACCAGGGCTAGCCCCAAAACCCCTCTCCCCTGATATCTGATGGGAAGAACCTGGGCATCCTGATGCAGCAGATGCTGCTGGAGTATCAGAAGCCTGTACTACTAGGGTAGTCTACACCCTTTAAGCCAGTGCCCTCTGCTGGAGACTGGCCAAGAATGAGTGTGTGATGAAATTCTGGCCAGTGAGATATGACAGAAAAGCAGCTAGGGGGATTCTGGGAAAAGTTCCCTTAATTTTAAAGAGATGTAACCAGGAAAAAAAAAACAAACCCAAAAACATAACCAGGAAGAGGTGGTCTCCTCTGCTGTGTACAGTCATGTCTGGATGTGATGCCTGGAACTGTGGCAGCCATATTGTGATCGTGAGAGAAGCTACCCTGAGAACAGAGCTGGCCCACTGAAGACAGCATGGGAAGGGAGAAGAAACCTGCTTCTCTGCTGATGTCACTGTAGCACTGAACTGACCAGCCCTGAGCTCTCCTGCCTTGGGGCTTCTTTGTGCAGGAAACAACTCTCTTTTATTGTTTAAGCCCCTTTGAGTCGGGCCTTCTGTTCTTTTCAGCTGAAGGCATTCTAACTTATCCACACATCTCCCTCTACTCCATTTCCTGCTCCAGAGGCAGGTGCAGACCAGCAGCAAGCGGCCCCATTCCGGGGGAAAGCAATGCTACCTGTTCTTTGCCCACTCGGTTGGAGCTCAGCCTCTTATGGCTGGCTGCTCATTACACAACCATGCTGCCCACTATAGCCATGAAAAAGGCTGAGGACTGTGTTCAAAACCCCAGGCAGTGGGGAAGAGTGGTTTGAGGGGAGGTGTTGTGGGGGCTGCATAAAGAAAGGCCTTCAGAACCCCCATCCTCCCCCACCGTAGCCCCGCCCAGCCCAGCATTGCCCCCAGTGCCCCGGAGACAATACTAGCAGCCACCCACCAGCTGCTTGTGGGCCGGATGGGGCAGAAAGGCTAGTGGTTAAGTGCTGGAGAATCCCCAGATCCTGGGGCTGGCCCAGAATGGGTTTTTGTTGAGGGATTGTGACCATTCTGTTTCTGCAGCTCTCCTGGTGCAGGATGAATACAGGCCAGTTAAGTACTTTTCTGGCAACTGATTATAGAGATTTGCTTCCAAAGGAGCTCTCTTGCAATGACCCAGGACCCCCAGAGGGCCCTCCCTCAGCCATTTGTGTTGAAAACACTCTGAGCATGCTAGCCTCTTTGCTTTCTGGGAAAGGGACGCTGGCAGGGAGAATGACTTAGAGGGAGGGCACTTCTTGAGGCATTTTATTTCCCAGAGGAAATGCTAGAGGGCCTGAACATCACCACTCACCCCCCAGGCCACCCACCACTAGCTGCCAAGTGAAGTCTACAAATTGCTGATCTGACCCATTCTGCTTGGAGACTCTAATGGTGTTTGCTGCCCCGGGATGGCCATGCCTGAGCCAGGCAGCAAGGAATCTCACTTTCTGCTGTTCCATCTTCATGTTGCTGAGCTTTTGCCATTCCCTGTCTCAGGATTCTCCCTGTCCCAGGTGATTCTGCCACCCCAGTGTGGCCATCAGAATCACAGAGATTGCTTCAAGCACGGGCATGTGACTCTTTCTGGGCTAAAAAAAATGTGGGTTAGTCCTGGGGCTTTTGTGGAAAACTCTGGGCGAGGCACACCCACACTTCTGGGTTTGTTAGCTGGAGAGTATGCAGCTGACATTGCTGGGGACCGTCTTTGTCATCCAAGGGGGTCAGCATAGGAAGGGAAACAACCCAGAGGAAAGCAGATCGGAAGAGCGCCCATGGGCATCCCGTGACATTATTTGAGTACCTGAATCCATCTATACCTGAAATCTACCTCTAGACTTTTCAGTGATTTGAGTCAATAAATTCCCTTTATTTAGAAAAAATAAACAAAATGAACAATTGTAGCTGGGCTCTCTGTCATTCCCGTTCAAAGTCATTACTCATATAAAGGCTCAACTCCCTCACACGCAGAATTAATCTCTCCTTTATTGTTCTCCATACGCTTACAGCACTTACCCCACTTTGTGAGCATTGCCTGCTCCTTTCTCTCCCTGTGCAGCTGAACCGGCCCCTTCTGCAGGAGCAGACCTTGTTCCACCTCAGTGCCTGCTGGACCTCGGGTACCGTTCATTATACTCTCAAGTGGAGTTAAATTCCTTGGTGCATTATCAGCTTTGGTCAACATAAAACCCTTCTGTTGCTTTCTTTATTCTCTTTCATTTCTCCCCCACTCCCATTCCCTTCCTCCGCAGAGGCAACACACTAATGGGACTCTTTCCTCCACCCCCTTGTCGGCGTTCTTGCAAAATGGATATTGCCTTTATGTATTTTTTTATTTCTGCAAACGGCAGTGTTTTGGTTCTCATGTTGTTTCTCACATTTTAAACTCAGCATTAAGGCCCATCCATGTTGCTTGTATGCATTTAATCTCTCCTAGCTGCTGCATAATTTACAGTGGGTGTCATTCTCATTTTTCTTTCCACTCTCCCTGGGATGGACACCTACGATCCCTCTGACAACCCTTGTCCCCATCACCACCACAAAGAACTCTGCAGCGAACAGCATGCTATACATGTCCTAGGGACCTGTGTCAATTTCTTTTGCATCTATCCTGGGAAGGGAGTTGCAGGGTTGGAGGGCTGTGTGCTATTGATTGCAGTACCTCTGCATGGCTGTTCTGGTCTACCTTCCCACAACGGCAACATCCCCACATTTCCACCCAACACTAACACTGGTCTTTATCCAGCAAAGTTTGGCCTAATAGATTGCATTAGTTCACTACTGCTATGTAACAAGTTACCACAAACTCAGTGGCTTAAAATAACATGCATTTTTTTACCCCCCATTTTCATGGGGGGTAAAAAGGTCCCTCCATGGACCAGGAGTCTGAGTCTAGCTTATCTGGGTCTTCTGCTCAGCCTGCAAGCAAGGTATTGGCCCTCTTGCGTTCTCATCTGGGGCTCCAGTAGACAAGGATCTGCCTCTAAGCTGCTTCGGGCTGAATTGGCAGAATTCCCGTCCTGGTGGCTGTAGAACTCAAGCTGACTTGCTTCTTCAGGGTCAGAGGGAGAGTCTCTGACCTCTACATCCTTTTAGAAGAATAACTCACCAGATCAGGTTCGACTCACCTAGGATAATCTCCCTTTTGATTAACTTAAAATCAATGCTAGGGGCTTTCATTACATCAGCAAATTCTCTTTGCCTTTTCCATACTGCATAACCTCATCAGAGGTTGACATCCTATCACCATTGTTATATTTCACTGGTTAGAGGCAAGTTTAAATAGTCCTGCCCATATTCAAGGGGAGAGAATTATATAGGGCTTGGGCACGGGGACTCATTTTAATTTTGTTATTGGTTTTTAAATTGTGGTAAAGGATCCATAACATAAAGCTTTCCATCTTAAGCATCTTAAAGTGTACGGTTCAGTAGTGTTAAGTACATTCACACTGTTGTGTGGCCATCACACCATCCATCTCCAGAACGCTTTTCACCTTGTAAAACAGAAACTCTATACCCATTATACACTGACTTAGCATTTCCTTCTTGCCCCAGCCGCTGGAAACCACCATTCTACTTTCTGTCTCTATGAATTTGAATACTCTAGGTATCTCATCTAAGTGGAATTATATTTGTCTTATTCTAACTGGCTTATTTACTTCCCATAACAGCGTCAAGTTTCATCCACATGGTAGCATGTTTCAGAGTCCCCTTGCTTTTTAAAGCTGAATACTATTCCATTGTGTGCATGTCTCACATTCTGTTTATCCATTCACCTGTCATAGACGCTTGGGTTGCTTCCATTTTTTGGCTATTGTGAATAATGCTGCTATGAACATGGGTGTGCAAATATCTCTTTGAGATTCTGCCTTCAATTCTTAGGGGTATGTACCCAGGATTAGAATTGCTGGGTCATATGGTAGTTCTATTCTCAACTTCTTGAGGAACTGCCATATAGCTTTCCTACTGGCTGCACCATGTGATGCCCCACCAACAGCTGCACACGGGTTCAAGTTTCTTCACATCCTCACCAACACTTGTTGTTTTCTGTTTTCTTAGTAGCCATCCTAATGGGTGCAAGGTGGTAGCTCATTGTGGTTTTGATTTGCATTTCCTTAATGATTAGCAATGTTGAGCATCTTTCCATGTGCTTATTGGCCATTTGTATGTCTTCTTTGGAGAGAAGTCTGTTTGGATATCTTATGACAATCTACATTTCTCTACTAATGATTTTAGCCATATCCTCATATGTTTCTTAGCTTTTTGGGGGTTTCCTCTTCCCAAAAGTCCATGCTTATATCCTTTGTGCATTTGTTTCTCCTGCGAATTTGCAGGAGTTCCTTGTATACTGAGGCTGTGCTAATCTTGTCAGTTTTAGACTTTGCACATGTTCTCTCATTTTGTCAAGCGTCATCTGGAAGAGATATCTTTTGTTTTGACATAGTAAAGTCCCTCCACCTTTTTTCTGCATTATGACTGTGCCTTGAAATTTTGCCTAATAAACCTTTTCCTCACTCTGAGTCTCAAAGACGTTCCTCTCCATGTGTTTTTTTTTTTTAATCAATGTCAGAATTTGGCCATTCTCATGGCCCACCATCTGAGCACCCACCTTGTATGAGATAACATTGTTTTTCTCTATAAAGTGCGGCAGTTTTCCCAGTAAGAACAGCTGACTTTGATGCACCTTTTATTGTATATGAAGCTTCCCTAGAACTAGAGCTTCATCTCTGCACTCTCCATGGCTTGTCTATTCTTTCACTAACACCATACTGGTTTTTTGTTTGTTTGCTTTTAAACAATGTCATTATAGTATGCCTGAATATTTGGAAGAGGGAGATTCCTGCCCACCCACCTTTTACTTAGGCATCTGTAGACCTTTATTCCTCCTCACACATTTCAGAGTAAGTTTTCATAGCCGGAGTTTTTATTTGGATTACAATGACATTATAGATTAACTTAGGGAGAAGTAACATCGCCATATATTTGGCCACCCCTCCCAAGAGCATGAGATGACTCTGCTTGGAGGGTGTCTACACCCACACTTAGCTCCCACCTAGCAATTAGCAAGCAATGGATGGAGTTTGCTAAATCAATGCTAGGAAGGAAATCTCCAAGGAGGAAGAAAGAATGGGTCTGGAATGTTCCTTAGCACCACTCCCTCCATTCCTAGCCAAGCTGGGCAATAGGAAGGAAACACCCTGTTACAGAACCTATGTTCTCTGGGTAGACAAAACCCAAGTATGGTGGAGGAAATGCATATGGTGGGAAGTTGAACTTCCCACCCAGAAGGGTTGGGCTCCCCTGGCGAGGGGATCATAGAACAACAGAATAACTCCTGGCTTTCCCCAGGGTTGCCCTGGCCAGCATCACATGATGGCACTGGCTGGTTCACCAGCATCAATGATGTTTAGAGGATTGATCATGCTTTTCCAAACCCATCCACTCCACAGTCTTCCTGAGCCACATTCCAACCATGTGAAGTAAGTAGACAGATTATTATTCCCATTCAATAGAAGAAGAGAACTAAGGTCCACAGAGAAGGAAGTTCACTAATTACTCAACAAAGATTTATCCAGAATCCACAGTGCTGGTCCCTGGAACACAGTAGAGACCAGACAAATGGTCCAGCCTAGTGTTGGTAAGTCAGCAGCAGAAACCATGATGGGCATGTTGCTTTTGTCAGCCAGCACCTCTTCCCTGAGGGAACCAACGTCTCCACATCCCATTCCTGCTGTGGTAGTCAATCATGGTGTTCCCTTCACTTCGCAAAGTTAGGGAAAGGGGGCAGTGGTCTATGTGGAGCCAATATGGTACCATACTCCCTAGGCAGTGATTGGTCCAGAGGGTGGGCAGATGATCCTAGCAGGACCAATCAGAGTCTTCCTTGGGGTTTTCATATGGATGTTGGGGGACAGACATTTCTTTCTAAGGTTGCTAAGGCAGGTGGGTGTAAGTCTTGGGTTGCTGGCTGTCATCTTGGTATAGGAGAGGGCTGTAAGGAAGAATAAAACCAGCCACAGTCATTCTCTACGGCCGCTGGCCTGCAGTTCTGGCTGCATGGCAGCCCTAGGTTTTCTGCACCTTCTTGAAGAAGAGCCCACTGAATCCTCAATACCCCAACTCCGATCCAGGTTTGAGAGGTGATGCTTCTTTTCAAATGTCCAATTTACAGCAAAACACATTTCTTCCAAAGAAGCAACATAACCAAGAACAGAATTTTGGTTGCTGATGCACCTGGTTTCTGCTATCACAATCTGTGCAACTTTCCAGTCTGAAGCATCTTGGGGATGCTTGCGGCTACGTCTCAACAATAAATCTCCCTCGGAAGGACAGGTGGGAACCTACCTCAGACAACTGTGAAATTCAACTGCCTGTACAGATAGTGTTCCCAGCACAAGGGGAGTGTCAGGCAAATTCAGATCTATACTCTTAGGAGGCAACTCACAACTTGTAAATAAAGGTGGTTTTGTTTTTGTTTTGTTTCAGCTTCAGAATCTCAGGGTCTAGTTGTGGCCAGTGCACCTAGATACAAAAGCAAGTAAGATGGAAAACATGGATTTTGCAAGTGCTGACCAGACACCACCAACCTGGGTTAAAGTCAATGGACACAAAAAATATGGCCTGGGTAGCTACACACAAAGTGGCACAAAGAAGGCATTAAGATGGCTACACCCTGGAGGGGATGATGGGGGCAGTCACATCAAGGGAGGTGAGTCAAGGAGGGAGGGATGTGAACCACCATCTCTCCTACCCACCCAGGCTTCCATGTGGTTTTGCTCATGCAATGCCAACGATGTTCTGAAACTGTGGGATTCTCTTGTGCGACAAGTGAGCTCATTACATGGGGGGCAGTGCCGGAACACAGCAGTCATTCCTTTCCTCATTTATTCTATATGGTTTCCCTGCTACATGCTGCTCCCCTGCTGTGTGTTGGGGACAGTCAAAAGATGAATGAACCAATACAGTCTTCATTCACCAGGAGCTTAGGGTCAAGACAGGACTCGGGTATTTACCACATAACCACCCGAATAAACACACTAGTCACAGGGCCAGCTCTAGAGTTCTAACCAAGGAGGGAAATGACACTGGGGAGGCCTGACTTGTTTTCCTATGATCTGTAACCGGCTCCTGGTGGTTCTCTCTCTTTTGTAAACGTTCCCAACTCAGAATTTTGCTAGACTCTGAACTCCAGCTGGGAGGCCATGTGTATCCTGGGAAAGAAATTCTTTCATTAGAACATGGTTGCTCATGAGTCCTCGTTCAACCTTCGGGTACCCGCGGGACTCAAGGACATCTCCACGGGTTCCCATGAAACCGCATGGCCTGCCGGGGACGGCAAACAGGCGCCAGCACGCAGCCTGCTGTGCACCTACTGCGCCTGTGCCCTGCGTGCAGTCAGCTTGTCCCGCCCGCCCACAGCACGGGCCACGTGGCCACGTAGCGCACGGCGCGGCGTGGTGCAGGGCGCCAGGGGGCGGGGCTTCGAGCCGGCGCGCGTCCCAATTGGTTAAGCGGAGCTTTCTTTTAGCCGGGAACGCAAAGCCCGCCAGCCCGTGCCTTAGTGCCTTCCGGACGCCTCACTGGCGGCTGCTTTGGCGGGAGTTCGCGGCGGGTGTGAGGTGAGAACCGTGGGTTTGCTCCCGCCCCGGGCCAGGTCGGACCGGGCCCAGGATGGCCCAGGGGCCTTCCCAGTTTGGGAGCCAGCTCGGATGACCTTTCTGGGGGTTGGCAAGGGTTGGACGGAGTGCCGACCTTGCAGGGCCTGCCGAGCAAATGCGTCCCTCCGGGGGGGGGGGTGTCAGGGGCCCCCCATCAGCCTAGACCCGTCCAGTCCGACGTTCGACCCTGCCACTGGCTCAGGCGCCTTTTCTTCTGTCCGGGGCCAGCTCAAGGAACGCTTGCCGGGAGTCTGGTGAGAGGCCCGAGTTCCGAGCCCCCCCGCCTCCCCCGGCACGCCAGGTTCAAGCCGCGGTTCTTTGTAGGGAACAGACGTTCCGGACAGGGACCAGGTTTGGATGTTATCCCTTGATGAGGGGCTGCAGGCCCCGCTGCTCAGGGCATCAGGTGTCGTTGATGTGGCAAATGGGAAGGCATTTGCTGCGGGGCTCCAGCCAGCCCCGGGGGGCGGGGGGGGGGGGGTGGCGGTGCAAGCCAGAGATGTAGGTCTCAGGTTTTGGGGTTTTGTTTTTAATAACAACAGCTGGAAACCCCTTTTTTCTAATAAAACATGCTCACTAGTCTTAAATGTTGAGGTTAACTCATCAAGTTTTAGAATATTGTATGGCCAAAGAAAATACATACATGAACTACATTTGGCCTTTGGGATGCCAGTTTGCCACCTCCGCTATAGGTGTCCTAGGAGGAGGGGGCGTCCAGGCAGGAGCTACAGACTGACAGAGATCCCCATTTTGGGGACTTGAGCGCTAGAAAGGTCTACCCCTGAACTGACCTCTGGATCTTATAAGCTGAGTAGACTCAGTTGGTGAATGGGAGTTACCCCTTGCTTTGTCTTTTACACCGCCCCTTCAGGGTTAGCACAGCTTTAATGGGGTTAGATTCTGAGAGTGGTCTGAGGGGGTGTTCTGAGGCTGGGGAGCAGGCATCCTCCTTGCAGAGGAGGCACAACCCCTCAAATTGCCGTCTCAGCTTGGGAACTCTGTGCCAAATGTCTGTGAGTGGGGCTGTGAGACGTTTTTCAAAGTAGGAAGTGCATTTGGAATGAGTCTAGCAGACCATGTGCACTGAAGGAATTTCGATCCTCTTGGCTTCATAGTTCTAAACTGCTAAGTGTGTGTGGGGGGGGAGAGACCCAGAGGAATTCTGGGAGGGGGAGTTACAGTCTCATCTAGCACTTCCTGGATCTCTCCTCTGTGCAGGGCTGACTGCTGCACATATGGAGATGTGTCCACTGCAGGCCTTGCCCCCAGGAGACTTTCAGATGATGTGGGGAAATGAAACTTCAATCCTGGAGGAGGCTTCTTGCCCAGCAAGGTTGGGCTGGGGGAACCAAGGAAGAGAGGAAAAAACTAGAGGGTGATCCAGAGGCATCATGGATTTAGAGCCCTGGACAAAATTTGGTGGGATGGCAGGGAAGGGAGAAGGCACTTCCACATGGATATGTGCATTGTGTGGTGGGGTAACATAAATAATTGGATCAGCCTACCCAGGGACATGGTGAGAAATCGGGGTAGAGGGGGTTTTAGCATCCAGTTTCTAGGCTGGGAGGGGTTGTGTTGTTTTGTGGAAGATGTTTGTTAGTTCAGGGGAATATTGTGGTGGGAGGGAGGGACTGAGGAGATACCAAGTGGGAGCTTTGGTGGAGAGTACTGAGTAAAAGGGGATGGGATCCACTTTGGAAAAGTCTATCTTGTCCCCAACCAGATGAGCATTCGTTGGGAACAGGTCTGTGCGGCATTTCTCTGTGTTCTGACCCTCCAACTGTCCCCCCACCTCATACCTTATGCCCACATTCCTGTAATGATTGGATGGATAAAGTGCTATCTTGTGCAAGGGAGAAGAGCCGCTGAGCAGGACCTGGTGGCCTTGTGGCGATGGTCCTGTTCCTCTTTGGCAGTCTGATGCCTCCTTCATGCCAATCCAGCCTTGTTCTTTCCCTGTGCACAGAAGGGTCTCAGTCTCCGTTATAGCCCTCATCTGTGCTGTGAGATGGCGGGGTGGCTGCTGATGATAAGATAGCCGATCCCCTTCATGTTAGCCTGGGGGAGCCCCTGATCTGGACACTGAAACCTTTTGAGGACAGCTGGCTTCTTTGTGGGACATGTCGGGTATGGGGTGGGGCTTTGATCTGAGCCAGCTTCCAGCCCAGCTTCTCACCACTGCTGGCTTGGATGTTGTCTGTCCTGGGGTTGAGGACTTGCGGGGGGGGGGGGGTCACTCCAGGACCCCTTGTTCCCCAAACTCCAGTTCCCCCTCCATCCTTCTTCCCAGGTTGGGTTCTGGTGGGGGGGGGAGAGAGAAAGAAAGAGAGAAAGAGAGAGAGAGAGAGAGAAAGAGAGAGAGAGAAAGAAAGAGAGAAAGAAAGAAAGAGAGAGAGAGAGAGAGAGAAGTGGCTAGTTCCCAGATTTTATAGGCCCCCATGGATACCATGTTGGAAGCCAGACTCCAAACCCAGCAGAGGAACACCCAGAACAGCCAGGAGGTAATGTGGCCCCTCCCATTCCCAAAATACCTTCTGTCCTCTCACCTCCCCCTCTGTGCCCCCTCACTTCTGGAGCCCCCTTCCCTCTGCCAAGGATTTTGAGTCCTCTAATTTCTTCCTGTGACCCTTTTCCAGACCAGCTTGTGGTCCTCAGGCTTTGGGATGAAGCTGGAGGCTGTTACCCCATTCCTGGGGAAATATCGCCCCTTTGTGGGTCGCTGCTGCCAAACCTGCACTCCCAAGAGTTGGGTGAGTGATGGTAGGGCTGGGCCCCACCAGGGAAACTTGGGGAAATTGACAATGGGAGCCAGGGCTCTGGGAAGCAGCTTTCTTTATGTTCAGCCCTCCTTGACCCATGCCTGTGCTCTTGTCTTTCAGGGGAATGGATGCACTGGTGTTGGTTGTGTTGTTGGTCAGGGCTGGCTTCCAGGCCTTCAAGAGTTGGGGTAGTGCAGAGAGAGGAGATGGGGCATGGCCAGAGGGCTGGGGTCTGGCCAGGCCTGCATGAGTCTTGTTGTTCAGTTCTGGGGACACTGCCCACTTAAAGTCACACAGCACTCGACACATGCTTGAAGACCTCATGCATCCATACCATGTGCTGGTGCTGATGAGCCCCAGGGTCCTGGCAAAGATCCAGGCTACGTGTTCTCTGCTGTTGATAAGAGAACTTCTCAGAAACTATGTGCTACTCTCCACGAGGGGGATTCTGTAGAGCATGCAGCACTTCCATTTTGACTATGGACCCTTTCTCCTGAGTGAGTTTTGGGATCTGAGAATTGAAATGCTGTACTATAATTTTGTCTTCTGGAATACTCAATACTCCCGTCAGGCAAAGCCTACAGAATATAGAGTGGAAGCTCTTCTCTGTTGGTTTGTTAAGGCCCCCAGGGACATACTGTCTCTGGCCCCTCTCCTGCAGGAGTCCCTCTTCCACAGAAGCATAATGGATCTAGGCTTCTGCAATGTGGTCCTGGTGAAGGAGGAGAACACCAGGTAGGGCTGGGAGCTGGGGGGAAGGCGGTGGGTAGGGTCCTTGGGTGCAGGGCTGCTGGGGCCCTGTTTTGTGGTGTCATTAGTTTTTCCTTTGGTGGAAAAAGAAGGGCCCCTGCCCTCTGCTCCATACCCGCAGGTGGGGAGAGGCAGGCTGGGAGCTCTCCTGCAGTTTCTTCTCTGAGCATTTATGGATTGCCCAATGTGTGTCAGGCCCTAAACCTGTATCCCACTCAGGGAGAAGGGGGGAATGGGGCACAGTTGGGCAAGTGCTGCTTCTTCCTGCTCCATGATAAGCCAAGCTCAGGTGTTCCCAGGCCATGGGACTCAGGTGTGATCCCTTCCTGGTGGAATACCCTCTTTAGACCCTAGTGGGATATGGGCCCTCTGAAAGATCACCACCCTCCCTGCTCTGGGGGCTGTGTCCAGGTTTCGGGGCTGGCTGGTTCGGAGGCTCTGCTATTTCTTATGGTCATTGGAGCAGCGCATACCACCCTGTCAGGATGCCCCACAGAAGATCATGGAAAGCACTCGGTGAGGAAGCAGGGATTGGAGTCTGGCTGGCACTTTTGGGACCCTTGAAGGGATGACCAACATTCTAGGCAGGGGTGGTTTAGAGGGCTGGCTTCTAGACTGTTAGCTTTGCTGGGGCCCTTCCTTAAAGATGGAGGATAAATACAGGAGTCTGTGTTCTGGGGATGCTGGGGTGCTGAAGGAAGTTACCTGAGAGATCTTAGGCCTACCCCAGCCTGACACCACTCTCCCTCACACCACAGGGTGCAGAATGTCATCTCAGGGAGGGTCCCAGGAGGGACTGGGGAAGGCCAGGTACCAGGCCTTGTGAAGAAAGAGGTACAGCGCATCTTGGGCCATATCCAGGCTCCAATCCATCCCTTCCTGCTCAGGTAACTGGTGAGGGGCACTCTCTTCTGGGCTGGGGCCTCTGCCCTTCTGGAGAGTGGGTGTTGGCTAGGTTTGGGGAAATACTGGACTCCCCTCCTGGGAAGCTGGATGGTGTGTTTACCAGAGAGCCTGAAGGGAGCCCCTGATCTGGACATTGTGATCTCTTTCAAGGACAGCTGGCTCTTTGATGGGACTAGTCAGTTATGGGGTAAGGCTCTGATCTGAGCTGGCTTCCAGCCCAGGTTCTCACCATTGCTGGCCTGGTGTTGTCTGTCAGTCCTGGGGATAGGGGCTTGGGGGTCACCCCAGGAACCCCTGGTTGTGGCCCAGACTCCAGTTCCCTCTCCATCCTTCTTCCTCTCCCCAGATCAGGTTCCTGTGGAGAGAGGTGAGGTGGCTGCTTCCCCATCTTATAGGCCCCTATGCTCCCTCCTGCACTCATCTGGCACAAGTCTGAGCTCCTCTTAGATGCAGGGCCCTGTTCCTGAAGAATGGAGGGATGCACAGGGCAGAGTAAACATATGGCTGAAAGAAGGACAGAACAAGGGTTAAGATTGAAAATAGGTGTGGGGGGAGGAGGAGACTTGTAAGACCAGGGACAAAGCGGGGAAAGGAGCCAACCTCGAGGGGGCAAGGATGGAGGGAACAATCCTACTAGAGGGAATAGTATGAGCTATGGCCATAGGAAATGGCCACTTTTGCTCACGAAGCTGTGGTTGGAAGCTGGCGAGTGAGTGAGAGAGCTGTCAGAGACAAAATTGAGAGGTAGAAGGGACAAGATATGCATGGCCATTTTAGAAGTTTGGATTTGATTTCTAAGTGCAGTGAAAACCAATGGAAAGGTTTTAAGCAGGAAATGCCAACAAGGTGAATTGGGATCAAGAGCAGAAAACAGAAGACCATCTGGGAAGCTCTGATGTATACCATGTGAGTCCTGCCCCCAGTGACTCCAGGTGGGATGCCACGATGAGGCGGTGGTGGTGACAGTAGGGGTTGGAAAAATGGATCGAAAGACCAATGTGAATAGGTCACTGGTGGATTGAAGGGTGAAGGTGGGGCCAATGAGGGGAAAGGGCGAAGTCATGGGAGAGCCAGGGTTTTGGCAGTGCGCCTGGTGGTGTGGTTGGAGGGGGCAGGCTTGGGGAGGAGTGAGTTTGGCCCACAAAGGATACTTTGGCTATACAGTTTCAGATACCTGACATGTTGGTAGAGACCCTGAAGAGGCAGTTGCTCATGAGTCTGGAACTCAGAAGAGGTTGAGGCCAGGAACATAGGTTTGCAAAGCTTTAGCATATAGATGATATTTAAAACCAAGAGATGAATGAGTCACTGAGGGAAAGAAGGCACAGCTGTCTTGAAAGCGCTCAGTGGTCAACTGCTTAGTTAGGACGGGAAGTAGAGGTTGTTGGTAACTTTGACCAGCCCTCCATGTGACAATTCTTTGACTTTGCTGAGACTTCCAGTCCCTTGACCTGACCACCTTTACACCATCCATCAGCCCCCCTCTTGTCTTTTCTTCTCTCCTGGTCTTGCTTCGATTCCAGGGCTCATCGTGATGATGATGCCCTTGGGAAGGAGTCACTGGTTCTGTCTGAACCCAGCTTCCTGCCTTCTCTGTACCTAAGCAGTCAAATGTTTCCTTTATGAGATTTTCAAAGAGGCATACAGCATCTGCTGAGACTCTGATCCGGACTTCTCAGATTTACTCACTGTTAACTGATGGCCCCATCTCATGCTTCATGGAGAAGTAGAAGCCATTGGACGAGGGCATGCGGCTTGTCCACCACATCTCTGTGCAACTTGCGTCTACACTTCTGTCCTCATTCAACGCCAGGCCCACATTGGGCCTCTTGGGAATGCCTCCTCAGAGATTTGGCCCTTTAAGTTATTCCCTTTTTGTACCACGAACTCCCTCCTTTGTATTTCACCTTTCCCAGGAGTTTTCAAAGACCAAGCTGGGTTATACCTGGAGAGAGTCTTGGTCCTCTAATTTCTTTTAGGGTAAATGGAGGCAGGGAGGTGCTCTGAACCTGATTTGAGGCGGTTGCACCATGAGATCTTGCGAAAGTAACAGCACATTATAGGCATGGGCTTTGGTGTCAGGCCTGCCTTCCAGTCTCCACATCACCACTTCTTAGCTTTCTCTACTACTTCTTATTAGCTTCTGTAACCTGCCCAAGCCTCACTTCCTCTTCCATAAAGTGGGGACAGTAATAGCACTTGCCTTACAGGAGTGCTGGGTAGCCTCCTGAGGTGCCATGGGCCCTGACTCATGGGCAGGGCCCTGACACACCTCACACTGGGTGTCATTCTCCAGGCTGTTCAGCTGGGCACTGCTGCGGTTCCTGAACTGTGTCTTCCTGAACGTGCAGCTCCACAAGGGCCAGATGAAGATGGTCCACAAGGCCGCGCAGGCAGTAAGGCCCGCCCTCCGTTGGGCTGGGGATGGCGGGAACAGAGGAGCAGAGGCTAGGCCAAGCCCTAAGTTGGGACCATCCCCATCAGCTGGTGGGAAAAATCCACTGCTCTTTGACGACCTTCTCTTCGTGTCTCACGGTCTTGCTCCCATGGGGCTCCCTCTAACGTCTTTTCATCATGGTCTTAACAACCATTACATCAGTGCATTACCTTAAAAGTTGTTGACAGAGCTCCTCTACTTTTGGGAAATGTGCTCAGAGGAAGAACTGCTCAGCTGAACCCTCCTTCCCTCTGGGGCTGCCCTGGGTCTGGAGGTGCTGGGTTTCAGCTTCCTGTATCTTCAGGGTGGGGGCGGATTGGCACTTCCCTCTGGCTCTCCCCAAGCAGGGCTTGCCGCTTGTCCTCCTCTCTACCCACAAGTCACTCCTGGATGGGATCCTGCTGCCCTTTGTGCTGCTCTCCCAAGGCCTAGGTGTGCTCCGTGTGGCTTGGGACCCCCGCACCTGCTCCCCCACCCTCAGGTAAAAGCCTGTGCCCCTAGACATACAGGGGAGAAGTCCCCACCTGGGGTAGGGGTGTGTGGGGATGTGTACGGGGGTGTTGCTGGCAGCAGTTCCCCAGAGGCCCTCTTCCTGGTCTTTCTGCTCCCGACTCTTTGTCATCTCAGCCTGTGGGGCTCAGGTGGAGGGTCAGCTATGAGCCTTAGGGCCATACCTGGCTTCGGAGTGTTCAGGCAGGACCCAGGCTGGCCCTGGTGGACCAAGGTTCTCACTAGCCTGCCTGGTCCCATCTCCTGAGCCCCTTCATTCATCAAGCTTTGCCTTATGCCCCACAGAGCTCTGCTAAAGAAGCTTGGGGGGCTTTTCTTGCCCCAAGAGGCCAACCTCACCCTGGACAGCCCTGAGGGGGTCCTTGCAAGGGCTGTGGTCCATGCCGTAAGTGCCCCCAGTGGTACCGTTGGGGCCAGACCAGGGTACAGGGGATTGTTGCTGCTCTGGCCTTGATACTTGCCTCCCCCAACCCCCTTCCAGGCTGTGGAGCAGCTGTTGGTCAGCAGGCAGCCCTTGCTCATATTCCTGGAGGAGCATCCTGGGGCCCAGGGGCCTCGGCTGTCAGCCCTGGGCCAGACCTGGCTGGGACTGGTGGTACAGGCTGTCCAGGTGGGCGTCATCCCAGATGCCATGCTAGTTCCAGTGGCTATCACCTATGACCTGGTTCCAGATGCACCCTGTGATGTATACCATGTGAGTCCTGCCCCCAGTGACTCCAAGTGGACACCATCTCTAGCGAGGAGACACATTACTGTATCCTCTGGCTAGCTCCTCTTAGGGTTAGAGTTAAGGGGAGTGCAAAGGAATTCTATCCCTCCAGTCATCATTCTGTGGCACTTGCCAATGCACTTAGACTTATCCAGTCATTTCATCTTCTAAAGACCCAGTTAGAGGGATTTCTTCTGTTTCATGGATGAGAAAATAAGCTTGAAGAGGTCATGGTCATGCACCAGTTGGGGCCCAAGATAAAACAGAGCAGAAAATAGTGCCCCTAGGCAGTTTACTCACTCAGCCCCTCCCTCCCTGCAGGCCTTGGCCCCATTGGGGTTGTGGACAGGAGCACTGGCTGTCCTGCGGAGCCTTCGAGGCTGGGGCCACAGCCCCAGGGTCTGTGTCCGTGTACACTTGGCCCAGCCCTTCTCCCTACAGGTATGCAGCCTGCTGGACGAGGCTGGGAGTACCTGGGGTCTGTTCCAGGGCTTCTGGCGGCCTGGCCCTCAGAGCCTCTGCAGGGATAGCCTTGCCTACCTCAGGTGGGCTGTGTGCAGGCTTCCTGGTGGGCCAGGTTAGTCTGCCTAAGAACCTTGTCCTGGGCAGGAATACACCATCAACGCCAGAAGCTGCTGGGGCAGCAGGCAGACCCTGGAGCAGCTGCTGCAGCCCATCGTGCTGGGCCAATGGTAGGGGCATGGGTGTGTGTAGGTCTCAGGGGCAAGGCAGGCAGCCCTTCAGCCCCAGCTTGTGAGCTGGCACCTTCTTTCCCCATACCCACAAACACATCACCAGCTCCAGCCTTCCCTCTCCAGATATCCATGGGTCATCTCGAACAGAGCCAGGCACCCCGCCTTGCCTATACTCTGACTGGGACATAGCACACAGACCTGGAAAGGGCTAGGGTTACATGAGCCACCTCTTGCCTTGGGAGTGGGCGTGGGGAAACACCCTCACCTTTGAGAAGGCTCTGGGCTTCCCCACAACTGTTTTGAGGTTTGGTCCCTTTATCTTGTGATCTATGTCTCTATCCCAGTACTGTTGTCCCAGACACTGAGAAGGAGCAGGAGTGGACTCCAGCAACCGGGCCCCTTCTGGCATTTAAGGAAGAGGACCAGCTCCTGGTCAGGAGGCTGAGTCGTCATGTCCTGAATGGTGAGGGGGAGCGAGGTCTGAGCCTTGGGGGGTGGGAGGGGGCTTCTGAGCATTCTTTCTACTGGGTCAGCTAGTCTTTGGGGCTCTCCTTTCCAAATGGGTTTCTGCACCTGACTTCCACTCCTATGTTGGCCCACTTGGGACATGTGGAGGAGTGGAACTCACCTTGCTCCCGGGAAGCAGGGCAGCCAGGGAGAACCTGAGGAAGCCACTAGATGAGTGCACAAGCTGGCTAAGCTGTGGAGGGTGCACTGTGCAAGGGGAGCTGGCTGGATGAGCCACCTACCCAAGGCCATACCTGGCCCTGCCTTAGGCTCATCACTTCACCTCAGCCTGGTCTCCTTAGTTGTAAATGAAGGGGATGTCACTTGCATGGAATTATGCACATAAGGGACTTAAGAGCACCCTCTGTACCAGATACTGTATTAACGAAATTCTCTTTTATTACTCTTCTTGAGTGCCCCTTTTGTGGCAGAGACGGTGGGGGTGAGTGGGCCTGTGAGAGGCAGGGAAGGTCCCTAAGCTCCCATCGTGTATTTGATAAATGTTGGTTTTCCACAGGGAAGGGTGGCACTCAAGGACCAGGCCTTCTCTCCCCTTGCCTAGGAGAGAGAGAGAGAGAGAGAGAGAGAGAGAGAGAGAGAGAGGAGAGAGAGAGAGAGAGAGAGAGGAGAGAGAGAGAGAGAGAGAGGAGAGAGAGAGAGAGAGAGAGAGGAGAGAGAGAGAGAGAGAGAGAGGAGAGAGAGAGAGAGAGAGAGAGAGAGAGAGAGAGAGAGAGAGAGAGAGAGAGAGAGAGAGAGAGAGAGAGAGAAGAGAGAGAGAGAGAGAGAGAGAGAGAGAGAGGAGAGAGAGAGAGAGAGGAGAGAGAGAGGAGAGAGAGAGAGAGGAGAGAGAGAGGAGAGAGAGAGAGAGAGGAGAGAGAGAGAGAGAGAGAGAGAGAGAGAGTGTGTGTGTGTGTGTGTGTGTGTGTGTGTGTGTGTGTGTGTGTGTGTGTGTGTGTGTGTGTGTGTGTGTGTTGGGGGGGCGGTGCCTGCTGCCAGGGTGGGTGCGGGAGGAATGTTCTTGTACTAGGAAGACTTGCTGGGGCGGTGGAGGGACTAGGCCCCTGGGCCTCAGGCCCTGACAAGCATTTCCCACCCCTGGCCCCAGCCAGTGTGACCAGCTCGGCAGTGATGAGCACAGCCATCATGGCGACACTGCTGCTCTTCAAGCATCAGAAGGTAGGGGACAGAGTGGTAGGGGGCTGGGGGAGGGGTGTGGCCCTCCTGCTTAGCCCCCTACTACCCTGGCCCCCAGGGTGTGTTCCTGTCCCAGCTCCTGGGGGAGTTCTCCTGGCTGACCGAGGAGACACTACTGCGTGGCTTTGACGTGGGCTTCTCAGGGCAGTTGCGGTGCCTCGTGCAGCACACGCTGAGCCTGCTACGGGCGCATGTGGCCCTGCTGCGCGTCCATCAGGGGGACTTACTGGTAGTTCCTCGGCCAGGCCCGAGTTTCACACACCTGGCACGCCTGAGCGCCGAGCTGCTACCTGCCTTCCTGAGTGAAGCTGTAGGTGGTGAGTCCTGGGCTTGGGTTGGGTGGGACATGTGTAGGGGCGAGGCAAATGGCGTCCCTCCTCATGCCTGGCCCTTTCCTCCCCCAGCCTGCGCTGTTCGGGGTCTGCTGGCAGGCAGAATGCCACCTGAGGGGCCCTGGGAGTTACAGGGCATCGAGCTGCTGAGCCAGAACGAGCTGTACCGTCAGATCCTGCTGCTGCTGCACCTGCTGCCCCAGGACCTGCTGCTGCTGCAGGTCAGGCCTCTCGCCCCAGCCCCACATGGTCCTGGGCCTCCCCTCTCGGTTGTGGAGGGGGAGGGACTGGGCAGGCACGGGTCCCTAAGTCTTCCTGTGGCGTTAGGTCTCCCTTGGCCCACTGCCTGGTTCTGAGGCCACAGAATGCTTTTCTTCTCAGCCCTGCCAGTCTTCCTACTGCTACTGTCAGGAAGTGCTGGACCGTCTTATCCAGTGTGGGCTCCTGGTTGCTGAGGAGGTAGGAAGGGCGGCTGGAGACAAAGCCCCAGTCTGGGGCCTGGCCACCTACTCCCACCCTGAGTGACAGCTGCCCCAGACTCCTCCTCCTGCCCCAGCATGCTATGGGGGTGGGCGTGCTCCTAGCCTGGCTGACAGGGAGGCCTGGGTCCTGCCTCTGCCAGTCTTTGCCTCGGGCTTTGCCCGATCTGCCCTATCATGACGGGACTGGACAGCCGTACCTCTGCAGTCCTCTGGATGTCTCCTGCCCCTTACAGTTCTTGTCCACAGACTGTGGCCCTCGAGGGTCAGCACGTGCCATGGTCTCGCATGGCCCCGGGTGTCTTCTTGGGCTCCCTAGGTCTGCTTTTACTGGTTTCACCCCCACATGCCTGGTCTGCCAAGTACCTGGTCTAGGGAAGTGGGGGCTCAGGACTGAACCTGTCGGACCAATGGCTCCCATGGTCCCCAGACCCCAGGCTCCCGGCCAGCCTGTGACACAGGGCGGCAGCGTTTAAGTGCAAAGCTGCTGTGGAAACCGAGTGGGGACTTTACTGATAGTGACAGTGATGACTTCGAAGAGGCTGAGGGCCGGTACTTCAGGGTAAGTTGGGAGAAGCCACGTCGGGGGTGCGGAGGCAGGCGACCAGTGGGAACGGCCCTCACTCTGGTCTGTCCCCCTCCAGCTCAGTCAGCAGTCACGCTGCCCTGACTTCTTCCTCTTCCTCTGCCGCCTGCTTAGCCCGCTGCTCAAGGCCTTTGCACAGGCTGCCACCTTCCTTCACCGGGGACAGTTGCCTGATACGGGTAAGGCCTGTGCCCCACCCTGGCCAGCCACAGGGGGAGGCTGAGAGCTCAGGGCAGGGGCCCCAGGCTCACATCTTCTTTCTCCCAGAGTCCGGCTACACCGAGCAGCTCTTGCAGTTCTTGCAGGCCACTGCCCAGGAGGAAGGGTTCTTTGGTAAGTCCCAGGCAGCCAGTCCAGGCTCCCCAGAGGCAGGGAAGGGTTTGCTTGTGGCTGCTGCCCCCTGCTGGGCAGTGACATCGCAACTCCAGGAAGAAGGGTTGTAGAGAGAGGGTCTTTGCGTCTAGTCTGAGCCCTAGCCTTGGCTAGTTCCTCCTTTCAGCACAAGAGAAGCCTGTGCCTGGTGGTTCCCTGCTCCTCCCTATAGCCTTCACTTCTCTCTTCCTTCCAGAGTGTGCAGACCAAAATCTTGCCATCAGTGCTATCTGGACCTTCAGAGACCTGGGGGTAAGAGGAGCCAGTCTCACCATTGTGCTTCCCATCCCTATACTGATAGAGCTGCTCAGGGAACCTAGCTGTGCCCACCCTGGGGTTTACCTAGTGTCTCAGAATAGGCGTGGTGGCAGTAGTTGAAGGTAGGATGGCTTTCCTGGCCCTTTTGGTCTCCTAAACCACTGACTCCTCCTACTCTTGGGCTTAAGAGACAACACTTCCACTCCAGACCTAAGGGGCCCAAGGTCTCACTTGCAGCGTGCTGGGGGACAGGCACAGCACCCATGGTGAGTGCTCTTAGCCCTTCCCTCTGGCCCAGGTGCTGCAGCAGACGCCCAGCCCTGCAGGCCCCATGCTCTGCCTGTCCCCTACATTCACCAGCCGGGAAAATCAGGAAAAGCTGGAACAGTTCATCCGGCAGTTCATTTGTAGCTAGAACTGTGGGGTGACTTCTCAGCCCCAGAACATAGCTGTGTCTGGAGCCAGAAGACAGAGGGGGCTGCACACCCTTACCTGAACTATAAAATCTTTTGTGCTTCATTGGCTCTTGCCGTCTCTTCATTTTCCATCCTTTGGTGTGTTACAAGGGGACTGGACAGGTTTTTTCCCAAGCCCAGAAGTGTCTTTTTGGGGTATCTATTCTCTCCTTCCCTACCCTGGGAGAATGCCCTGTCTTATTCCTTAAAACCCTAAAAGACAAACTGTAGCAGAAGCCAAGCTGCTGCTTTGGCTGAGAATTTTATTGACAAGGAGAGCAAGCTTCTCCTCTCACTCTACCTGGAAGAGGCGGCTGGCCCTGGGAGAGAATGGATGCCCCACTTCTTAAGTCCAGGGCCTGTGGGGAGAGTCCTCACACCACCTTGTTGATGATGATGCCTAGTTCTTCAATTTCACACTGAACTTCATCCCCCTTCTGTAACAGAGAAGGTCAAGACATTAGTCCTTTGGCCTCATACAGGCCTGGATTTCACAAGCCTGCCAGGGATTCTGGGTCCTTGTTCCCTTTCCACCTTTTAGTCAACTTACCTTGAGAAAGACTGGAGGTTTCCTGAATACACCAACACCTGGGGGGGTCCCAGTCAGGATGACGTCCCCTGGGTAAAGAGTAACGAACCTGGGGCAGAAGAGACAGGTGAGACCAGGGGCCGAGGTGGCCAGAGCCAGGGCTGCAAGGCTCAGCTCAGCCTCAGGTGGGTGTGTGGAGTAGGGCCCCATCCCACTTACTGGGAGACCCAGGCTATCAGCTCTTCTGTCTTAAACACCATCTGGTTGGTATTGCTGCTCTGGACCACCTCCCCATTCACTCGGCAGCAGATCTTTAAGTTGTGTGGATCTGAGAAATGTAAAAGCACCACCTTGGGGTTCTCCTTGTTTTCCCTCAATACCCTCCCTTTACTCAGAAAGCAAATGCATAAGGTAGCTTTGTGACAGGCCAGGTGAAAGGTCTGTCTGCTAGTCTCCCTGCATGTAATCCTGGCACTTCATGCTCACTCAGCACTCCCTACCCTGGAACTTTCTGTATGGACATTGGCCTCCTCAAGTCTTCCTTCATCTACCACCTAGGAGAGCATCTGCCAGTGGTCACTGGGGTGGGTTAAGGAGGGATGTCCCAGACCCTCCTCTATCCACAGCAGAGGCTGACCACTGCAGATATAAAAACGACTGGGTATCTGTAGTCCAGCAGGACAACCACCCAGATGGCTGCACCTGACGGCAGGGGACAGCTTACCTGTAATAGTGTCCTGGCTAATGAGCACCTTTGTCTTTTTTGCTTTATACACTCACAGCCCCCTCAGAGCAGCTGGAACACAATTTCACTTCACTGATGGCTGCACAGGGTGGTGTAAACCTGGGCCGCATGGACACATGCCTACCGAAATGGCTGTGCTCTGCCCTCTTGATGATGGGCTTTCCTCCTGGCTCACCTTGCTGCCTAGAACGGGTGCTGCCCTGGTACCACTGGCTGTGGAGGTGCCACTGTGCTCTCCCCTCTCCCTTCCTGGGGAAAAGGCATGGGCTTCTGGCAGCCATTACTTCTGCTTCCTGCCAACTTAAAGACGCTCACAGATAGTGGCAGCTAGAGGAAGTTCTACCACCTCTGTAGTGAGGGACATGGAAGGAGGCCTGTGGAACGCATGGCCTAGGGTGAGACTTGCTCTCAAAGGTAACTCCAAATTCCAATTTCCCGAGTATGGCTTTTCGTTGACTCTGCTGTGTCCATGCAAAAGAGTCACCATGTGGGCTATCCAAGACCTACCTGCTACGCTGTCCTTGGTCACCAAGGCAGGGCCCAGGGGGCAGAAGGTGTCAAAGGTTTTTCCCAGCAGCCACTGCTTTCCATTGCGTCTCATTTGCCAGTCACGAGCACTTACATCATGAGCCACAGTGAAGCCAGCCACATGAGCCATGGCATCTGTGGCCTTTAGGGGACAGGGGATTTGGCCAGATTGGAAGTTAGATCATCACGGTGAGACCAACCCCCCATAACCAAGACTTTATCCCATGTCAGTCGCCAGAACTAGCCAAACATGGGCAAGGAATAAGGCAGTCAGGGAGCAGGTAGTCGCCATCCACTTCCCAGTGCCAGAGACGGCTGGCATCTCTACCACCTTACCTTGATGCGCTTGCCTTTCTTTCCAATGACCACAGCCAGCTCCACCTCCCAGTCCACCTCCTATAGAGAACGAAGCAGTGAGCTGCCTGGCTCCAGAGGCTTGTTCCCTCTGACAGTGGGGCTTCGCTGTGGGCCCACAATTGTAATCACCATGAACCAGATGTAGTGAAGGAGGGGGGAGGTGTGGCCTGTAGACCCATAAACGTGGGCAGTGGCAGGCAGCACCACTGCATGCAGTCACAGCTCCCCACTGGGGAGCGCCTGGCTGGCTCACTTGGTACATGTGACTTGGTCTCGGGGTTGTGAGTTCGAGCCCCACACTGGGTGTAGAGATTATAAATTTTTTAAGAAAGGCAACATGAGTCTGGGCACTGAATTTACAAGTCACTCAATACTTTCAAAAAAGAATGAATACCAAGTAATAACAGCTAACCCTACTGTGTGCCAATAGCATCCTAAGTGCTTTCAGGTATTAACTCACTTAAAAGAAACGGGCACAGCACAGAAAAAGGAAAACATGCACAGCCTTTCCCATAATCGGCAAAGTGCAACTGTAAGAGATACAACTTAGCCTTTCAAGCTGCTTGCTCTTTCTAATGGTAACAACTAGAATTGCTCTGAGCACAGCCGACACCCAATCTTGGTCTCTAGCACTGGTCCCCACTAGACAGAAATGGGTTCCTTGGGGGAAATGGCTAATTCCAGGTCGGAGACAGTACAAGATGAGCCTGAAATATCTTGGCCAGAAAGCAAGGAAGTATTCAAAAAGTGACAGGGCTGGGGCCAACCTGAAGCCACCCACTGGCCAAATTGAGACCCCGTTAGAGTATCAAAAAGAATATAAGTGATGGACTATAACATACTGGATAAAAATGAAAATCAGGAATACACAGTGCTACTAAAGGGACAGAAGTAAAAAAAGAAGGGAGGTAGCTTTTCTTCACAAAATGCCAGATAATAAGAAGGAATGATAGAAAAAATCACCTTTTTCTAACCCCCAATGTAATGAATTCAGGTGAGGATCCCTGGATGAAAAGCTGTGAGGCAATAAGATGTCCACAAGGTCTCAAATTCCTACCCTGTAGACTGCTTATTAATTACCACAGTGAAATACACCTTTCCGATGAGATCTAGTCAACATCAAGTAAACCAAGTGATCAGACTTTAGGACATCTGACATAAGCCTCCCAGTGGGGTGCAATACACATCTGTTGCTTCAGACTGAATGTGCCTCTTACCCTGAAATTCATATGTTGAAACCTAACTCCCAATGTGATAATATCAGGAGGTAGAGCCTTTCGGAAGTAACTAGGTCATGAAGGTGAAGCTCTCATGAATAGGGTTAGTGCCCTTATAAAAGAAATCCCAGAGAGCTCCCTTGCCCCTTCTACCATGTGAGAAAACAGCTAAAAGAGTCTCGTCTGTGAATCAGGAAGCCGGCTCTCCCCAAGCACCAAATGTATCGGAACCTTGATCCTGGACTTCCCAGCCTCCAGAACTTTGAGAAATAAATTTTTGTGGTTTATTTTGTTACAGCAGTCCAAATGAACTAACACCTATATAGAATCCTTGACAAAAATGTTTAACTCAAATCTAATCATGAGGAAAAAGAATATGGGATATGCTAAGACAAATTGCCAAGATTCTTCCAAAGTCAGGTGTCATGAAAGAAAAGGGCAAGGGGATTGTTTGATACCAGAAGTCAGTAAACTATGGCCCACAGGCCAGATCCGGCCTCCTGGCTGCTTTTATAAATAGCTTTCCTGGAACACAGTCATATTCATTCATTTATGTATCAGCCACGGCTGCATTTACACGACAGGGGCAAAGATGAGCTGTTCCAAGAGACACTCTGTGGCATTAAGAGTCTATTATTTACTTACTGACCCTTTGAGAAAGTCTGCAGATCCCTTTCTAGATTAAAGCACTAAAGAGACATAACCAAGTACTCTGTGTGGCCTTGACTGATCCTGGTTCAACAAACAAAAAGTAAAACAGAACCCAAATTAAGTCATCTTTGGGGGCAAATGGGAACATTCCCAACTGGACTATCTTTTAGGTATTATTCATGTTAATTTTCTTAGTGGTGATAGTGGTTATTATCGTCATGCAGGACGTTGTACTTACTCTTAGAAGCATCCTGAATTTTATTATTTTTCTACAATTAGAGTGTATTATTTTTGCAATCAGTAAAAAATACGTTAATTTCTTTTTTTTCCCTGAAACTAGCCTTACACAGTATAATCCCCTGTAGTTTCTACTAAATGCACTACTATGCAACAGGTAGCTCCTTTAGGCTGGCTGCTGAGTGCTGAGCACCCTGGCGACGGGCCGGTGACTGGGGGCCTATGAGGAGGCACTGACCTGACTCTCCGGTGGGAGGATGACCTCATCATAGGGCCCCACGATGGAGCTGGCAAACTTGCTGAAGATGATGGGCTCCTTTGGCACTGGAACGTTCTGCTCTTTGCAGTGGTCCACATAATTCATTCCCACACACACCACCTTGTCTGGCCGTGTGACTGGGGCCAGGAAGGTCACCTCTGACCGTGGCAGGACTGGCAACTGGGCAGCCAGAGCTCTGCAGAGACCAGGAGAGAGGGACTGGTTAGGAGCAGGCCAGCAATCCTTGGGCATGCTGGGGAGGTACTGCAGCAGCTACAAGTTTTGCTTTTTCAAATATATTTTCTAGATCTATCAAACATATCACAATCAGTGTGCAAACCAAACCCAGCTATTATCCTTTGATATCAGAACACTGTTTATTTTTTATCCAGTGTTGATTTCCTTTCCCCCATTAGGTAATACGTGTCATGTAGGGGAATTGAAAAGGTGCACATGAGAAGACCAGAAAGGCCTTTCTTCTGCCCCTGCACCATCCTTGCACACAGCTGCCAGGGCCCGTGTAGCTCTCCACGGTGCTCTACACATACTCTTCTCCTCCTGTCCTTTCTTACACAAATGATAGCACACCAAACACACCTTTTTAAAAAATACGTGTTTTTTGGAGATCTCTCCGTAACAGTATATACCTTTCCCCTTTTCTGACAGGACTGTGATGCCTGCACAGTACAGATACACCCAATTACCTGATGAGGGACATGGGAGTAGTTTGCAATCTTGGGAGACTATGACAGTATCGGAAACATACTGTTACCAATACTGTGTGCTGTCAAATGTTTGTATTTTTGCCAGTTTGGTATGTAAAAATAACTCAGAGTGGTTAATTTACTGTTCATCAAATTCCATACGGCTGCTGGCTTCAGGGAAGTCCCTACCTAATCTAGCCCAAACCCAAGAACCATCTGTAAGAATACCTCTTTGCAGTCCTCTCTCTTCTAAGGAGCCAAGCATCCAAAGACTACCCCAAGCTTCCCAAGATGCCTCCTAGGACCCCGGATCCCAGACTTCTCAGGCAGACAGGAACTTAATCCCTTGGGGAAGGCAGAGTGACGAAGCAGAGTTCCGGCCCCACCACCGAATGTGTGGCCTTGGGATAGTTAATCACCATCCCTGGGCCTGAGGATGTTGTCATACAAGATTTCTAAGGCTCTTCACTAAGAGAAGAGGTGAGAAAGGAAAGGTAGGGTTACTCTGCTACTTGCAAGAGTTACCAGCTAATTGTGTTTCCCAGAGCATGGAGGGGGGTGGGAAGGGGGGGGTAGCATGGCAGCCATTGTAGCTGCCTGCTGATTTACCTTCTTGCCACTGAGAGTGTGGCTTCTCCCTGCTCCAGGAACTCCATCATTGTCTTGGGCAGTGTGGGGTCAAAGGCGTTGAGGTTGATGACGCCCCCACCATTCCCTGACTCCAAGCCCAGGTGAGGTCCCATCAGGTGGGGGGCCTGGAACTGCACCAGTCTCATATTTCTGGAGGGTTGAAAGGGCCACTTCTGAGCCTGCAGCAGAGCTGTGAGCAACCTTCTACAGGACACCAGCATCAGAACCTATGAAGAAAAACGTGGGTCCTAGGGGACAGAGGGAACAGAAACCACCACTGGGATCCACAGAGTTCCCCGAACTGCAGCCCAAGCTCTTTCACCCCATCAGCCATTCCTGGCATAGCACAGTCCTGGAAGTGGTACACATTTATTAGTTATTTCACCCTGTTACACTTTATCAGGTGATTTTTGTGCTCAATTCAATGTGTGTAATGAAACATTTCTAGAGGAGCGACGACTTCATGCCAGGCACTAATCTAGATGGCAGGGATTCCAACGCTCCTTCACCCGGTGCTTTCTGCAGGCTTACACTGTACCTGGCACCACCGAGGCACTGATACGCTCAGCCCTGCCATCTTGCTCTCAGGGGAGACCGATACTAACAACTGATGTTGTAAGTAAGATCCAGCAATTGGGACTACTGCTGTGAAGACAAAGGGTCCTGCCTTTGTCTAGTTTCTTGAGGAAGTGATGCTGAGCTGAGCTGGGCTGCGCTAAAATAAGCAGGACTAGAATTTAGCTAAGAGCGGGGCCCTGCATGGACAAGTGACCACTGGTGAAACTGGCTTCACAGCTGTCAGAGGCAGTTTTTTAAATGCCAGTTTGATCCTTTTACCCTTCTACTGAAATACATTACACCAAACCAAAACCCCTACCAGGCTATCCTAGCCTTCTAAGAGCAGCCCCCACAAACCTCTCCAGACAGTAATTAGCTTCTCCTGCTGCAGTTCAGGCTACCTGAGGGAAGAGGCTGCAGGCAAAGGGCAGGGCCTAAGCCTGACAGGCATCACTGGGCTATCTCCTCTCTGGGTTCCAGGGCTACATCTGTCTCTTTCACTGCTGAGTCCACAGTGCCCAGCACTGTGCCTGGCACACAGAAGGCTCTACACTACACTCTGTTGAATCAACAAATGCCAGGAGCAGCGGCTTGACTTTTCACTACTTGGGAAAGCTTGGTGATTGTCACCATGGCTGTGTCTTCCCTTCTCAAATCACTTAGAAGGCTTCAACAGGGCTCAGGTCGTTTTGAGTTCTAGGCTTTACTCAAAGACAAATGCCATTCTCTTGTTTTGTTTCTAATCTAAGCCTGATCTTCATTCCAAACAGTCCCTTCCCTGCATAGGTCCTTGCTTTAAAAAGTAGCTCTTTATGCTCAGGCACATGGAGGTAGTCCCAGATTCCTGGTCCTCACCCTGATGGTTCAATTTGCCATGTTCAGTTAAAGACCCAGGTCACTGATCTGACCACTGTAGTGGCCAAGGAGTTCACCCAGAAAACCAGGAACTTTGAAACTTCCGCCCTCCTGTCTTACACAGCCATGCTGTCGAAAATCTGTTCAAGCCAAAAGGCATGCATTCAGACACTCTACACACTGAAAAAATAGTTACTGCTCCCACTGAATGCCAGGTCTTATTTTAAGTGCTTTATCTACAATGTCTGATTGAATTCTCTTGACAATTGTGGAAGGTAGGTACTGTTAGTTCCATTTTACAGATGAAAAAAACAAGGCCCAGAAAGATGAAGGGATCTGCCCAGGTTCAGAAGGAGAGAAAACAGCTGAGACTTGAATCCAAGTCCAGGTGACACTGAAATTCTTGGCTTGGGCTAAAGTGTCCTAGAGGTGGTGGGGGTTAGACTTCAGGGGCCTAGAGGCCCACTGACCACCTGTCTTCTGTCAGCCTGGGAAAAGTTGGTCATATGCTGGCTGCCGCTTCAGGGATATGGCTGGTCACCTGCTTTCCAAGATAACCCCAGGCCCCACTGACTATGCCCTTCCCACATGACAGGCACATTCAGGTTCTTATTCTGCCCTACAGCAATTCCCTCAGGTACAACATCCCATTTTACAGAAGCGGGCAATGAGGCTTAAAGAAAACATCTGCCAAAGCAGCAGTCAGAAAGTGGCCCTGGTGCTTCTGCGGTAATTACGATGCAACAGAACACGAGCTCAATTCAACTCCTGGAAAAGGGTCCTTAAGCAAAGAGGCAGAGATTCGAGGTGGAAACAGCAACAAGCATCGCATCTTGAGAGACGTGGGACCGTGTCCCACCACCCACTTGCTTGGCACCCCGCACCAGTCCCCCGGCTTTGTCTCCGGCACTCACGAGGGCCCGCCCCGCCGGGTCCCTGTGGTCGCTGAGGCCCGGGATCCCGGTCCAGTCTTGACCTCAGCCGAAGACCTGGAGGGAGGCTGGCCCGGCCCACAACTCCAACCTACCTGGCCGCGGCGGCCGGTCTTGCCGGGTGCCCTGAGCTGTCGGGCGCGGGCTCACGGGGTTGGGGGCCAAGGTCAGCAGGCGCCTAGACGCCTGCACCGCGTTCTGAAATCTAGTCGCCCGAGGATCTCCACGAGTAGCGCGCCCAGCTGTTCCACGACTTTCGCACAGACGGGCGCTCCTTGGTGACGCTAGAGAACAGCAGCCAATAGAAGGGCGCCTCATTCTATCCCGGAAGCCAAGTCACGGAGGGGGCGGGCCTAGCGCTGGAGGGCAGGGTGTCTCTCGTGTTTCTTCAGGCGTCCGGGCGGGGCCGACGCAGGTGCGGCCAGCCGCTGCCCGATGCCAATCCCCGCCACTCAAAGTCGGGGCTCCCCGCACCTGCATTAATCTGACAATAAGTGCTTCCTGAAAATCTGCGCCCTGGGCTCCTCGCTAGCCTCACCTGCGTCGGGTCCTGCTTTAGGCCAGGCACCGTTTTGATTATTGGGAAAAGAGTGGAGGGGACCAAATTAGGGCGTCCCGGTTCACACCGACGAGTATTTTTGTCTTCTGATTTTGATATATCACTGAGAAGAGGAGGAATGATTGCACCCATTTTACATATGGGAAAGCCGAGGCAGAAGTGCTTTGCTCAAGGTGACACAAGGAGTGTGAGTCGTGGAACCAGCATTCTGGACCCCACGTGCAGTCCTTTGCTCCCATTCTCAAGCAGCCTTGTCTTCACATGCACTGCGTTGGGCCTAGGGCAGGATAGTGGGAAGCATAACCTCCAGCATCAAAGAACAGGCACTCTAGTGCATAGGTGGTTTAATTAAACAGGCAGTCATAATCCAGTAGGATTGTAGGCCTCTGGCATATGGAGACATATAAAGGGCTCTGCGCAAGATGCCCAGGACTTAACCATGTACCAGATCATCCAGGGTTTTACTTGTCCCAAGAAAGAGTTTGAGCCTTATCTAAGCACACAGGAGGCCTCACAGGGGATGTGCCATGGTCAGACTTGCATTTAAGAACTTTTGCCCGGCCACTCCTCCAAGGCGAGGTGTCTGCATACGAGTGGTGCAGGTGAGAGCAATGGTGTAGGTGGCTTGGTGTGTGGCAGAGACAGGGGAGAATCCAGAGATGTATAGAAGGTAGAACTGACAGGCTTCAGTGATGATGACAGGAGGTGGGAGTGGAGGGGGGAGGAGGTCCAAGGCCAACTGCTAGGGCTCTGGCTGGTAAATGACACTGCCATTCATGGAGACGAGGGGTCTAGAGGGGCAGCAGTTCTGGGGAGAGGATGGTGAGCTCAGTTTTGGATGGATTATATTTAATGTGCCTGTGACAGTCAAGGAGGCACTGCAGGGTGGGCAGTTGGAGACACAGGTCTTGGAACTTAGGGAATTAGCTTGAAGGCAGAGGTCAGCATACAGATAGAAATGGAACTTGTGAGGGTAAATATGATCAGGAGGAATGTGGTAAAGAGAGCCTGGCATAAACCCCAGTCAGGAGACCCATCATGTAAGGATCAGCCAGAAAGACTGAAGGGAAACAGGGAGACAGGGGAACTCATAACTTAGGCAAAGGTTTGGGATTGCACCTTCCAAGTGCCAAGGAGAGGACATCTGCTTCTGGACAAGAATAAAACAAGTGAGATCATTAAAGACCATGATCAAAAAGATAATAAGAGGATACTGTGAACAAATCTACACACAAAAATTTGACAACCTCAATGAAATGGACCAATTCCTTGAAATACACCCTATCACAATTCACCCAAAATGAAATAGATAATTTGGATAGCACTGTATCTATTAAGGAAATTGAATTTGTAACTTAAAAACTCCTGAAAATGAAACATCCAGTCCCAGATGGTTTCATTGGAGAATTCTACCAAATGTTTAAAGAATGAACACCAATTCTATATAATCTATTTCAGAAAATAGAATAGGAAGGAACATGTCTCAATTCATTTTATGAAGCCAGTATTACCCTGATACCAGAAAACAGACAGTACAAAAAGGAAACTACAATATCTCCCATAAATACAGATGCAAAAGTCCTTAACAAAACATTAGCAAATATAATTCAGCAATATATAAAGATAATTCTCTACCATGACCAAACGGGGTTTATTCCAGGAATGCAAGGCATGTTCAATATCCAAAAATTACTCAGTATAATCCACCATACTAATAAGCTAAAGAAAAAAATCAGTCTTATCAATTAATGTAGAAAAAATCTGACAAAATTCAACATCCATTCATGACAAATACTCTCAGAGAACTCAGAAGGGAACTTCTTCAACTTGATAAAGAACATCTAACAAAAAGCGTACAGTTAACATCATAGTTAATAGTGAAAACCTGAATGCTTTCCCCTGGAAGGGAAGAAAGAATGCCTGTTCCCAACACTCTTTTTTTTTTTTTTTTTTAAGAATGATTGATTGATTGTGCAAGTGGGGGAAGGGGCAGAGGACGAGAGAGAAACTTAAGCAGACTCCCTGCCGAGTGCAGAGTCTGACTCCAGGCTCCATCTCAAGAGCCTGACATCCAAACCTGAACCGAAATCAAGAGTCGGACACTTAATGGACTGAGCCACCCAGGCACCCTGCTACCACTCTTAAGCATCATAGTACTGAAAATTCTAGCTAGTGCAATAAGGCAATGAAAGGAAATAAAAAGCATATAGATTGGAAAGGAAGAAATAAAACTATCCCTATTTGCAGATGAAATGGTTGTCTTCATAGAAAATCCATAGGGGGGAATACCTCCTGGGAATAATAAGTGAATTCAGCAAGCTCGCAGAGTACAAGATCAACATAGAAAAATCAACTGTATTTCTATATACTAGCAATGAAAATGTGCATCCTGAAATTTTAAAATATAATACTATTTGCTCAAATAAAAATACTTAGGTGCAGGGCGCCTGGGTGGCTCAGTTGGTTAAGCAACTACCTTCGGCTCAGGTCATGATCCTGGAGTCCTGGGATCGAGTCCCGCATTGGGCTCCCTGCTCGGTGGGGAGTCTGCTTCTCCCTCTGACCCTCTTCCCTCTCGTGCTCTCTCTCATTCTCTCTCTCTCAAATAAATAAATAAAATCTTTAAAAAAAATACTTAGGTGCAAATCTTAACAAAACATGTACAGGATCTGTATGCTAAAAGCTATAAAACACTGATGAAAGAAATCAAAATCAAAATAAATAATGAGGCACGTCACATTCACAGACTGGAAGACTTAACACAGTGAAGATGTGAATTCTCCACAAACTGATATACAGGTTTAATACAACTTCTATCAAAATTCCACCGAGATTTTTTGTACATACAGACAAGACTACTCTAAAATTTGCATTGAAAGGCAAAGGAACTAGAATAGCTACAACAATTTTGCAAAAGAAGAATAAAGTAAGAATAATCAGTCAATCTGATTTCAAGACTTATTATGTAGTCACTATAATCAAGATTGTGTGCTACTGGCAGAGGAATAGACAGATCAATGGAACAGAAAAGAGAACCCAGAAATATGCCCAGCTGGTTTTTGAGAAAGATACAAAAGCAATTCAGTGGAGGAAGAATAGTCCTTGTAACAAATGGTGCTGGAGCAACTGGATATCCAACTCTTTAAAAAAGAACCTTGACCCCCCCACAAAAAAGAAAAAAAGAACCTTGACCCTTGCCTTAAATTTCATAGCTTATATAAAATTTAACTCAAAATGGATCACAGATTTAAATTTAAAATGTAAAATTACCAAGTTTTTAGAAGAAAATATAAGAGAAAATCTTTGAGACATATGGCTTAGTGAAAAGTTCTTAGACATTACCCCAAAAGGCATAACAGAGGGGGAAAAAACATAATTAAAAACTTATGCTCTGCAAAAGGATGTTAAAAGGATGAAAGAACAAGCTACAGACAGGGAGAAAATATTTGCAAACTACATATCTGACAAAGAACTCACATCTAGGATATATAGAAAACCCACAGCATATAGACTTGTTGAATCCCTATGTTGTATACCTGAAACTAATGTAAAATAGTGTCAACTACATTTCAGTTAAAAAAAAAAGAAAAACCCTGAAAAATCAACAAAGAAAACCCAATCTAATTAGAAAATGGATAAATGACATGAAGAGATGTTTCACTGAAGAAACTACACAGATGGCATATAATCACATGAAAAGATGTTCAACATCTCTATAGAGATTAAGGGGATGCAAATTAAGACCACAATGAGATATCACTGCACTATTAGAACAGTTTAAAAAAAGCAGTGGCAATACCAAATGCTGGAGAGGATGTAGATAACTGGATCTCTTACGCATTGCTGATGGGAATGTCAAATGCTATAGCCACTCTAGAAGACAGTTTGGCTATTTCTTAAAAAACTAAACATGCATTTACCATATGGCCCAGAAACTGTAATCCTGGGCATTTATCCCAGAGAAATGAAAACCTATACATGATTGTTCATAGCAGTTTTATTTGTCATAGCTAAGACCATGGAAACAATGAAGTGTTTTACAATAGGTGACTGGTTAAACAAAATGTGGTACATCCACAGCATGAAATACTACTTGTCAATAAAAAGGGACCAATTTTGGATATATATAAAAACTTGGATGGATCTCAAGGGTATTATGCTGAGTGAAAAAGGCCAATCTCAAAAGGTCACATTCTGTATGATACCATTTGTAGAACATCTCAAAATTACAGAGCTAGAGAACAGATTAATGGTTGCTGGGGTTACAGATGGGGGTGTTGGTCTTTCATGCAAGTGAATGAAAAAAAAATCTCTTTTTAAGCCACTGTTATCTTGGATCCCTGTTACTTGCAGCTGTACACGATCTGAACTGGTAAGTCTCCTCCCACACCGTACTTTCTTTAATTTCCTCCTCCATCTCAGTCTCTTTCAAACTCACCTTCCTCCATCCAACCTATAGATGTTGGCATCTCTCAAGGCATGGCCCTTCCTGCACTTCTCCCCACTCAGTAGGATCCCTAAGCAATCTTTCTCATGTGTGATGGTTTAATTATCACCATAGAATAAAGTCTCACATGAACCCAACTACTGGACATCTCCATCCTGATGTCTCGAAAGGACCATAAACAACATGTCCAAGACTGAACTTACAATTTTTCCACATCAAACACAGTCTTCATCTCTCAGAGATGTCAGGAGCTCCCATCCAGCTGGGCAGTTCCCAAACTAGAATTCCGTCTTTGCCCTTCCCACACGCTCACTTCCATTTCCAACCCGTCTTCATGTCCTAGCAACAGTAGCTCCTCAAATCTGAATTGTTAGACTTCCCAGCATCCCAGGCCAAACCATTAATATATCCTACCTGGCGGTAGTCCTGCTATGCCTCTGTGATGATGATTTTAAAACATGTCCACAAATTCTCTGATGCTCCTTCCATCCATAAGAGGTATCTAATTTCCATCCCCTTTTCTGTGGGCTGCACTTAGTGACTCCCCTCTACTAAATACAGTGTGGTAGATGACCCTGCCTGACTGCCAAGGCTAGTGACTAGTGTGCTGGGGCTGCCATAAGAGCGGGTGGCTTAAAGAACAGACATTTGTTTTCTCAGTTTTGGAGGCTGGAAATCGGAGATGAAGGTGTTGGTGGGTTGGGTTCTCCTCAGGGCTCTCCCCTCGGCCTGCAGATGACCACCTTCCTGCCGGCCCTTCACACGTCCATCCTTCTGTGCGCGCGCCCGCCCCTCTGTGTGCATGCCTCTCGTGTCTGTGTCCAGCTTTCCTCTTATGAGGACATTAGTCACGCTGGATTAGCACCCACTCTAACAGCCTCATTTTAATTTAATTACCTCTTTAAAAGACTTATTTCCAAATACAATTCTGAGGTACTAGGGGTTGGGACTTCAACGTATGAATTTTGGAAGGACACAATTCAGCCAATAACAGCCAGGTAATAGAAGGTGGGACAGCCTCTTCTTGGCTCTCTCAAGACAGTGTATCAATCTGGGTCCAATCAGGAAAGAAATCACACGGTAATCTGAACAGATTTAAGTTTAACATAAGGAAGTATTAACTATAACAGGGGACTGGCTTCATGAGGGATTGCCCAGTAAGATTCTAAAAACTATAAAAGCATCAGATTCAAGGAGAAGTCAAACCCTTAGGGCTCAAGGAAACACCCAAGGAAGAAACCTGCCAGGGCTGAGATCCAGACCTTTTTGGAGTTGGCAGAGATGTTTAGTGCTGGAACTAGAAATCTGGAGCTCACCTGAAATCCACCCTCTAGGGTACTGGCAACATTTTGCTGCAAGTACTCTGTTACAAAGCCACCTGAGGGAGGGGGTGCCATGGGAGGCTGTTGGCCACAGGTGTTGCTGGTACCAGGTACTGCAGGAGCTGGGCACTGGGGAAGCAGGGAATGCTGCAGGATCCTGCTGCTGAAGAAGTTGCCCATGCTGCAGGAGGCTGTCTAGTGAGAATGCTGACACCAGGAAGCAAAACCCTTTCCTCCTGGAATGTTTCTCCAGTGCCCTCTGCAGACAATGTTTCAGGGTCAGTTGGCAAGGAGAAAATATTTAAAGGGCCTGGGTCCGTTTTTACAGAGTAGGCAAAACAGGTGACTCTGGAGCTGACAAGCAATAAACAAACAGGTAACTGGCACAGTCCAATCCTTTGACTACTCTGCTTCCATATTCACCCTTGACACATATTTAAATTCTGTACATCAACAAAACAACTCTTGATTGCTATCTAATATGAGGTTATGCTTCCTAGGAGTAAAGAAGTTCTCACCCTTTCCCCAAGAGCAATGGTATCCATCACAAATCTAGTGCCAGTCCTGGATTAGAATATTCTGTTGCCTAAAATGTAAAATTAAGTTCTGATAAGTTGTGTATAAAGGAAAATTGGGAAGGAGAGAGGAACAAATGGTTAGCATGTCCAAATGTAATGATCAAATAGAAAATAAGAAAAACTTTTCACAGAACTAGAACAATCCTAAAATTTGTATGGAACCACGTAAGATTTTGAACACCAAAGCAATTTTGAAAAAGAAAAACAAAACTGAAGGTATCACAATTCCAGATTTCAAGTTAAACTACAAGCTGTAGTAATCAAAACAGTATAGTACTGGCATAAAAACAGATGCATAGATCCATGGAATAGAACAGACAACCCAGGAATAAACCCACAATTATATGGCCAATTAATCTTTGGCAAAGAAGGAAAATACATGTAATGGGAAAAAGTCTCTTCAACAAATGGTGTTGGGAAAATTGGACAGCCACATGCAAAAGAATGAAATTGGACCACTTTATTTCACCATACACAAAAATAAACTCAAAATGGATTAAAGACCTAAATGTGAGACCTGAAGCCATAAAAATCCTAGAAGAGAGCACAAGCAGTAATCTCTCTGACATCAGCCATAGCAACGTTTTTCTAGATTATGTCTCCTGAGGCAAAGGAAATACCACATCAAAATACAAAGTTTCTGCACAGCAAAAGAAACTATCAACAAATCTAAAAGGCAACATACTGAATGAGAGAAGACAGTTGCCATGACATATCCAATAAAGAGTTATAATCCAAAATATACAAAGAACTGATACAACTCAATAACCAAAAAGCAATTAATCCAATTAAAAAATAGGCAGAAGACATGAACAGACATTTCTCCAAAGAAGACATACAGTTGGCCAATAGACACATCAAAAGATGCTCAACATCATTCGTTATCAGGGAACTGCAAATCAAAACTACATTGAGACATCACCTCACACCTGTCAGAATGGCTAAAATAAAAAACACAAGAAACAACAAGTATTGGTGATGATGTGGAGAAAAAGGAACCCTCGTGCACTGCTGGTAGGAATGCAAACTGGTGTAGCCACCAGGGAAAACAGTATGGAAGTTCCTCAAAACAATTAAAAATAGAACTACCCAAAAAATACAAAAACCCAATTATTCAAAGGAATATATGCACCCCCTATGTTTACTGCAGCACTATTCACAACAGCCAAACTATGGAAGCAGCCCAAGTATCCACAGACAGATGAATAGACAAAGAAGTGGTGTGCCTGTGTGTGTCTCTGTGTGTATAATAGAATATTATTCAGTCATAAAAAGAATGAAATCTTGCCATTTGCAACAACATGGATAGAGCTAAAGAGTTAGTTAGAAATAAGTCAGAGAAAGACAAATATATGATCTCACGCATATGTGGAATTTAAGAAACAAAGCAAATGAGCAAAGAAAAAAAAGACAAACCAACAGACTCTTAACTATAGAGAACTGATGGTTACCTAAGGGGAGGTGGGGGGGTAGGGGGATGGGGGAAAATAGGGGGTGGGGATTAAAAAGTATACTTATTATGATGAAAAGAGTGATTAAAAAATCAGTGAAAAAAAACCCAAAAACCCAAAAAAGAGCAGCAAAATTCCTACAGTTCTCCTTTCTGTAGTTTGTCACAAGGTTGTAACCGATATTGCTAGCTTTCTTTTTTCACTGCACACACTGTATTCCCCCTGCCCTCAATGAGAACCTCACTGGTCAGGGTTCTTTACCTAAAGGAGTGACCTAAACTCTCATTCCCAAAAGGTTTGAGCCCTCAGTTGTCCTGCCTTTTTTGATTTCTGTAGTTTTCCATTAACCTTTGCTCTTGTATTTTTCATTAAACTTTACTAATATGGGTCCTGTGAGGGCAAATCTCTGCCCTTTCCATGATGGAGGAGGTCGAGTGTAATCCAATCCACCTGCCGCTGGATGGCTAGCTGGTGCCCACAAGGAATGGTACCATATCAGAGATTAACACTGATCTCTGCAGATTAGGCACTCAGCAGCAGTGTTAGGTCAGTCTCGGTAAGAGGAAGTGCACATTGCTGAGACCATGCATGGACACTATTCCTGCCATCCTGGTCACTCTGTTCATGGGCCCATTGAGCAAGCACCAGGGTGGCTGGGGAGAGAGGCTAACTAACATCCAGAGTATGTCATTTTGTCCACCTATTGTTAAGTGTCTCCTCAGCAATGGATGCCTTTTGGTGGGCATTCACATGTACCCTATTATCTTCATGCTCTGTGTCCTTTCAGGGAGGTCCATCCACATACCTCTTCTCTAGACTTACTTGTCATCAATTGTGATGGTAATTTTACGTGTCAACTTGGCTTGGCCACAGTGCCCAGAAATATAGTCAAACATTATTCTGTATGTTTCTGTGAGAGTATTCTTTGGATGAAATTAAGATCTAATAAATCAGTGGAGTTTGAGTAAAACGGACTACCCTCCATAGTCCAATCCATTGAAGGTCTTAATAGAACAAAAACTGATAGGTCCCCACCCCCACTCCAAGCTAGAAGGAATTTTGCCAGCAGATGGCCTTTCAACTCAAACTGCAACTCTTCCCAGTCTCCAGCCTGCTGGCCTATCCTGTTAGACTTTGGACACACAAAGCCTCCACAATCACATGAGCCAGTTCCTTAAAATGTCTATCTATCTGGGCACCTGGGTGATGTAGTCGGTTAAGCATGTGACTCTTGGTTTCAGCTCAGCTCATGATGTCAGGGTCGTGAGATCAAGCCCCAAGTTGGGTTCCACACTTAGTACAGAGTCTGCTTAAGATTCTCCCTTTCCCTCTGCCTCTGCCCCTCCCCTCTGCACATATGCACGCTCTGTCTCAAATAAATAAATAAATCTTTTTAAAAATCTATCTATATATTCATCTACCTATGTTAGTTCTGTTCTCTGGAGAACGCTATTATATCAGTCTTCCATTCCTGTTCCTTCCAAGTCCTTGGCCATATGGTCAAACCATTAACAACTGTTCATGAATCAATAACCAGTAGATTCATACTTCTGGCCATCTCTCACTCCAGAAAATCAAACATATTGCCCAAAATTCTAGCCACAGGGAAGATTTTTCTTTACCACTGACCTTCAAGGTCATCCCTGAGAGTCATGCTGCCTTGTAACTTTGGGGAAATATCAGCATCCTATCATGCAGACCCCTCAGTAAACTATGCTTGAGTTTTTTAAAAATTTTTATTTATTTATTTGACAGAGAGAGACACAGCGAGAGAGGGTACACAAGCAGGGGGAGTGGGAGAGGGAGAAGCAGGCTTCCTGCCGAGCAGAGAGCCCGATGCAGGGCTCGATCCCAGAATCCTGGAACCATGACCCGAGCCGAAGGCAGACGCCCAACGACTGAGCCACCCAGGCACCCCAACCATGCTTGAGTTTTTTCAACTTCAGTAAACTGACCCCAAAGACCATCACAGGAAGCCTTGCACGTGGGTTGAGAGAGAGGAAGCGTGAAAAGAATGCTCATCCAACTTAGTTATTATCTTCCACACCTGCCTGAGCTTGGACTCTACCATTTCCATTTGATGACAGATTGATGCTGCACATGTCCAACCTTATGACGGGGGAGGAGGGTGTCCAACAACACCCAGATTATTTGGGAAGCTCATATCCCATACTTAGGTGCTAAGTCTCTAACAAAGCCCAACAGCAAGCCAGAGCTGTTTCTTGAAGTTAGAGGAGATATTTCAGAAGAGGGTTATATATATAGACATGCTCCACAGTCCTAGACCCTGGACATGATGATTCTCTTATCCGTGCTTTCCAGAGGCTCCATATAGCATCCTTATTTGCCATAAACTTCAATTATTAGATGACTCCTACCCCAGCCACTGTCTAACTGCAAGGGCACAAGAGACCCGGCACAAGCAGCACTGTGAGATGTAATAATAACCAAGGACTGCCATGCTGCAATAGCAGACCACGACAACCTCCTCTCTGGTTTCTGGCCCCCTCCAATTTGGTTTCCATGTTCCAGCCAGAGGGGCATTTTCAAAACACTGACTTGACAGGACACTCATCAGTGGCTTCCTGCTGCTCTCAGGCTATGCCCAAGCCTCCAGAGGACCTCCCCATTTTACCTCCATTTGCGCTCAGGATTCCAGGCTCCAAGCCCCATCAATCTAGCCCGATTCTGGGCAGTGCTGTCTCCCTCTCATGTCACAGCCCTTTACCTGGCTCACTCCTACTCATCCTTCAGGTTCAGCTCACATGCCACTTCCCTCAGGAAGCCTCCTGAGGTCATGTGGCCTGTCCAAAGGTTCTCATGGAACAATAGACCTCACTTTTGTGGCTGTAGCACTGGTTGTAAATGTAAACTTGTTTGAGTGACTTACTTTATTAATGCCTTGTCTCCAGGAAATTATAGGCTCCAGCAGGGAAGGGTTTGCAAATACTCTGCCATTTTATCCTCAGAGCCCGGCAGAGTGCTGGGTGTACAACAGTTGTTTGTTTTTTTCAACGACGAAAGAATGGTGAAGTATGGGCCCAGGGCTGGGATGGATGGGAGCTGGAGTGAAGATGCCTTCCACACCAGTCTCTTGATGCCTGTCCCACATACACAGGGGACAGGGCCTGGGTGGGGGGACACAAGTCAGAGACCACGGTCTCCTTCCTTTGGGCCCCATTTGCTCTGCCCAGGACAAAGTTCCACTTGGACCTGGGGAAGTTTGTCAACAAAGCAGGGAACTTGAGGATTTCACAATACTGTCTGGGCTGGCAGTTGGCTGTGGGGGACTGCCAGCCTGCTCTTTGGGTCTGTATTTTTAGTTTCTGGATGTTTTACTATATTTGGTAATTTCTCAAAACTGGGAAAAAGCACTGCCTGGCTTCATTTGCTCTGCTCCTGGGTCATGACAGCCAGAATTGCTCAGGAAAGGAAAAGTGGAAGAAAGAAGGACTGTGCTGGGCCTGGGGTGAGTGCTCAGGCTAAGGCCCCCTACAGCGCATGCCAGAGATGTTTCAAAGAGACTTTGACTCTGGTGCTGTGGGAGAGCTGGGCCCATGACCCAGCACCCTCAGGGCCTTGACACCTGGCCCCACCCTGGGCTGTCTGCTGTGGCCTCCTTCCCTATAACCTTCAGTTCAGCGGCATTACTGACCACTCCCTGCCCCCATGTGCCCCCCACAGTGCCAGTACCATGGCTCCTGCTTGCCAGATGCCCATAATCTGGCAGGAGAGACAGCACCAGGCACGCTGGCCGCGGACCCCCCCTTCCTTCGGGGCCCGCTGGAGTCTGGAAAGCACATTCACCACCCCACAGTTGAGCTTAACATTATGGCTCATAGCAATTGAGAATTTTTCAGGAAAAGTGCCAGTCAACCCAGTTCTAACTGGCTTAAGGGGGTGGGGGGTGAGGAAGGGAATCCTATTAGGGGCGAATCCTATTAAGCGAAGAGTCTATAGGGACTGGGAGGGGGCTCGCTTAAAGTACAGTTTGATTTTTAGCTCAAGGGCCACCCCCTGCCCCCACTTGCCTTCCCCAGACCTTATTTCCTCTCTCTTCATCTCTCAGTCAGGCCATCTTCTGCATAAGCTTCATTCCCACGGCTCCTGCAGGGACAAAGATGCAGGAACATCCCCAGCACTCACATGCCCCAGCTTCTGCGAGTAAGGCGGCAGCGTCTTTCCCAGCATGCCCAGCACATGTCTCCCTGGACCTCATTGGCTGTAATCGGGTCAGGTGCCCGCCCCTCAACCAATCACTGGCAGGGAAAGGCATTGCCTCGCTTGGCTTGGAGGTAGCGTGGCTGCCAGGGCTTTACCGAAGCTGGGGTTTCCTGCTGGAGGAACAGACAAAACAAAGAAGTACACGGCAGTTGTCAGGGAGCCCTGTTCTAAGGCTTATGGCCCTCGGCAGTCAGGACAGCCGTCGGAGCGAGGTTTGTGGGTTGGACGGCCCCGACAGGTGCCACCGGCACCCAAGAGAAGGCTGCGCTCAGATGCCTGTTCAGGAGGAGCCTGAATCCCTTCTCCAGGGCCACACCGGGACTTCCGGTCAGGCCCCTTCTCTGGGACCTCTCTGTTCTGGCCAAGGCCTAATTAAACCCTATCTTCCCCTTCCAGATAGGTGCAGTTTCTTGCATGAATGGTCACGAGTGCGGGTGCAATGGATAGTTTCTTACAGATACCCTCATCTTGGTCCTCTCTGCTTAGGGGAAGGGTTATTCCTGGCCACGCCGTCTCCGGTTCTGCCCTACAGGCACCGTTCTCTGTGCAGATTGGACCCTATCTATACCCCACCCTCTAATCTCTGAACCCTGCAGAGCTCACTTTGCAGGCAGTAGATTCTGCACTTTCTCTTTACAACAAGCTAGTTCAAAGTCCATGTGATTATAGCTGGCCCATGTGAAACCGGAGATGACTGGCCTCTGATACTCCCCTAACCTGAAGGGTTAGAGCTCATGTGACTGGGCAAGGGGGCAGGGAGGGGGCCCCAGTACCCGCTTTGGGCTGGCAGGAGTGTCCTTGGCCTTGGGGGCTTGTCTGGGATGGAGAAGGTTAGGGGCAATGCAAAGAACAAGGAACCAGTTCCAGGGTGACAGAACCTGGCTTGAGGAGGGCCTCGCACTAGCTCTCAAAGCCTTACTGACTCTGCAGCACAGCTCCTGTCTGGAATGTGTCAGGGAAGGCAGGACAGACCAGGGAAAAAAGGCTCCCAACCACTCTAAATGGACATCACAAATACTTATACTGAGGAGGGTCCCTCAGTTCCTCACTTTGAGGAACCTCACTGTTTCCTCTTGTTTTACTCACAATCTATGGGAAGTCCAGGTCCTCCGGCAATCCTCCTGGATGAGCTCTGTCCCCCTCGCCCCCACTCCACCCCGGCGTGTGCCTCGTGGTAACTTCCCTCATGGTCTGAATCCCTGCCTTGGACTTTTTGCCTTCTGGGTCCTCACAGGACTTGAATTTCCCAAAGGCAGAGACTGTGGCTTATCCACGGTGGTCTCCTCACATTGCAGGCCACACCTGGTGTGTGGGAAGGTGCCTAAGAAATGTAGTATGAGCGGCGCCTGGGTGGCTCAGTCGTTAAGCGTCTGCCTTCCGCTCAGGTCATGATCCCAAGGTGCTGGGATCGAGCCCCGCATCGGGCTCCCTGCTCGGCGGGGAGCCTGCTTCTCCCTCTCCCACTCCCCCTGCTTGTGTTCCTGCTCTTGCTGTGTCTCTTTCTGTCAAATAAATGAATAAATAAATAAAGATCTTAAAAAAAAAAAAAGAAAACAAATGTAGAATGATGCCTCCCTTAGTGAAGACCAAGGAATTTGGAACTTGGCAGAGGCGGAGAAGAGGATTACTGGAGCGTCACTGCCTGGTGTGAAGGAGGAGGCAGAAAACCACCCAAAGCAGACACACAACGATCAGAAGCTCACAGAGGACAGACAGCTCTGCAACTTTGGGAGCCTCTGAGGCGGCTGTTAACTGAGGGCTCCAGGGCACTGAGCAAAGGTTAGCAACAGAAGAGTGCCGAGAGATTGCAAAAAGATCTCAGTCCCCACAAGTGGTTGTAGGGGAGGGGGCGGTTGTTTCAAAGTTTGCTTCTGTCAGGATCACACTCTCAGCTGTTTGAAGCCTGCTCTACACACGACTCCTTCCCATAGGATCTCTGACAGCCCAGATGTTTCTGCGACAAACTACTGTCTCCTGTCTGGCTTTCTAGACCCTAAGGAGTGTCATTGGGTATTTCAAGCTTTTTTCAGGATTTTCAAAAGCCTCATGGGCAAGGCTAACCGGGGAACCCAAACGTTAACTTCCTTGCTATGGGCTGGAATTAAATCAGTTCCGGGTGGTAACAGTTATGCAGTCTGATGAGTAGTTATGTGTGTCCTAGTTAGTAAAATAGGGACTGACAGTGTGTCCTCTGCCAGCACCCAGCTCGGCCGACTCTTGTGGAATTATTACTTGATCAAGTCCATTTTGTGAAGAAAAACCACATGGAGAATGAGGCAGAAATAGGAAAATGTCTTTGGGCTGTGAAAGAAATGACAAGTAGTTTCCCTCCCAAGTCGTTTCCTCCGGGAATCTGAGGGCAGGAAATCTGTGTGGAGGCCCGTTTGCGGTGCGGTCACCCCCTGGTGGTCAACGGGGAGCACAGCACTTGTAACCACAAGCGAACGGGGTCTCCAATAAAACCTCCAAACGGGGGCGGTAAAGAGAAGCCATGCATCTTCTAAATCGTAGGCTGGTCTTTGCTCTGGAAAGCTGTGTAGTAGAACACGGTGGGGAAGGGTATGGGCTCCTCACCCAGTGTCTCTGGGCCTCAATTTTCCGCTTCCCTGCAATAAAGGTAACAAGGAGGGGTCTCCTGTAGGCCCATGAGAGTGAATGAGACAAGCCTGGCCCCAGGACCCTCTGCGCTTGCTCTGGGCCCTCTCTCCTGGCTGGGGCAGGTCAGTGTGACCACGCAGTGAGTTGGTGGCAGGAGGATGGGGCACGTGGACAGCGGTTGCCTGATGTGGCCTGATTGCTCCTCCTTAGCCACTTGGTCCCCAAATAGGCTTTGGAAGTTACCAGGGAAACTGGGAACCATCACAGGTTTATATCCAATACCTGGAAACTCCTTTTGAAACATCTGTCCTTTCTCTGGCGGCTTATTGATATGAGCCACCCTTCTATAGAAAGGGGAGAAAACACATGAAAATTTCAGCGGGGTAAGAAGGAAGGATGTTCATATTTATCAAGAAGCTAGTAAATATTCATATTTAATCATCATAACAATTCTATCAGAGGATTTTTTGGCTCATTTTACGGTATGGAAACTGAGGCTCAGCAAGGTAAACTGATGTGCTTAGGATGAAACAGAAAGCTCCAGAACCAAAGCATGGGCCCAATGCCCTAAATGTCACAGGGCCTTAGAGGTGGAGCATGTCTGGAGGTTATGGAGATGTGTGAGGACACAGGAATTCTCTACCCTCAGGCAGGGTGGAGAGAAGATTTCCATAAGAAGCCTCCCTCAACCTCCAGCACCCCCACCACCTTGGGCAGCTCCACCCCCTCTAGTCCAGACTTCTGTTGATTACTGGGGGGCGAGTCACTTCAGCCTGGCCCACATAGCTGACTGGACCAGCCACGACACCTGTCCCGTGGCAGCCAATCCATAGGCTGCTGATGGCTCTGCAGGTGAAAAGCCATACCCAGCCATACCTCTGGGGACAGTGAGAGTGTGCTCTCCAGAGGGAAAGGGGTTTGGTAGCAGGAGGACACACTGCACACGCTAGGGAGGTGTAGGCAGCGAGCAGCCAAGTTTCACAGAACCAGTGCCCGGAGCAGGGGAATGGGCTTAAAGTTTCCTGCTCTCTGGGCTCTTCATGTTTCTTGCACCTCAGACCCTGAGATGAAATAAATCTCTCAGAATTTTCTTTAGTGTCTATTGATGGCAAACTCTCTCAAGTTATGTTTGTCTGAAAACATTTTTATGTTGCCCAGGCTACAGTTCCAGGTTGGCAGTTATTTTGAACAACCTGAAGGTAACCCACTGTCTTTTGGCATCGTTGTTACCAATGAGATGTCATTTGTCAGTCGGTTGCTCTTTCCTCTCTGGCTGGCTTGGTGATCTTTGTTTTTGTTGTTCTGCGGTTTCAGTATACTGTCTTAGGTGACAGTCCCCTTTTATTTAGCCTGCTTGGGACTTGTTTGAATTTCTTAAATCAGTGTATTGGTGTCTGTAATGATTAATCTTCTGTGTCCAGGTGCCCCTCATGCTTGTCCAAACTATGGTGCCTAACACTAGTCTAAATGTCTCTGTGAAGGTATCTTGTGATGTGCTTACCATTACTAGTTAGAATCAGTAGACTTTAAGTAAAGCAGGTTACCCACCAGAATGTGGGTGGGCCTATTCCATCAGTTGAAGGCCTTAAGAGCAAAAACTTAGGTTTCCTGGAAGAAGAAGGAATCTACCTCAAGACTACCACAGAAATTTTGCCCCAGGTTCTACCCTGCTGGCAGGCCCTGTGAATTTTGGACTCAAGATTGTAACTTCAACTCTTGCCTGAGTTTCCAGCCTGCCACCCTGTCCTGCATATTTCAGACTTCCCAGTCCTCACAATCATGTGAGCCAATTCCTTAACACCCATCCCCTTTGGCCGGGGGAACCATGACAAAAACAGTGTTAAGTCAAGCCTGGAACTTCTTGGCCATTCCCGTTTTTTTTTTTTTCAGGACTCACATTGAGATTTAAGGTTTACTTTCTCACTCTATTTTCTGTTTCTTTACCTCTATATAGTTTCTATTTCTTTATTTCTCAGAGTTAGAATTTGAATAATTTCTTTAGATTGATTTCCAAGTCAATGATTTTGTCAGCTGGGCCTGATTTATTGCTAAACCCATTCCTTGAGTTTTAAATTTAGTCACTATATATATATGTATATATATATACTTTTTCCCCCAGAAGTTTTTATTTTTTTCAGATATGCTTAGGCATTCAGTATAGTGTTTTCAACATGCATTTTCAAGTTTGCCTTTTATTTCTATAAACATATTAAATATAGTCATTTATAGTTGTGTCTGATAATTCCATTATCAGAAGCCCTCTGGGTCTGTTGATGCAGCCTGTTGTTTCTGCTAAACCTCACTTATGGTGTCTTGTTTCTTTGAATACTCAGTCATTGTTGACTGAAATCTGCTCATTTTCCTTCGACTTTACAGAGATCACTACCAATTAAATTCTCAATCATATTTTCTTCTGGATTTGGGCTGCAAACTCATAAAGTTTAGCTCATGCTTCCTAATATTTTTGAAGATTTATTTATTTTAGAGAGAGAGAACATGTGCACGTGCAGGGTGGGGGCAGAGGGAGAGGGAGGGAGAGAATCTCAAGCAGACTCCCTGCTGAGCTCGATCCCAGGACCCCAAGATCACGACCCGAGCCGAAATCAAGTATCAGATGTTCAACTGACTGAGCCACCCAGGTGCCCCTCGTGCCCCTTCCTAATTTTAGGGGTGAATTTTCCCAGTTTTATTGGGGGCTTGAGACAGTCAACTTTTCTTGCAGCCTCCTGGGAAAGAAGGTGGGAACAGCTGGGTTTGTTTCTATTTCACGCTCATTATCTCCAAGGCTGTAATTGGGGCTCCAGTTCTGTGGAGGAAGGATTTCTTGATAGACTTTTCACCTGGGTGGATCCTGGGCTTGATCTCTTATACCTTAGATTTTGGAAGGATGTGAAACCAAAGCTCAGCCAAGCTCACCTGTTTCAAAAAGTCCTTTCAGGGCTCTGCTTACATCTCTGAATTTCCACATCCACTCAGTTCCTGGTCCAAGAATGCTTTACCTTTTGGTCAGTTCAATGATGTTTCTAAGAAGTTATTTATTCTACATTTTTAGTTGTTTTCAGTGGAAGGAATAATTCAGTTACCTAGACACTCCATGTTATTGGAAACTGAGGTGCCTGTATTTTTAAATGGTAAACCTTGCATTTCTGGGATAAACCCAAATCTGTCATGATATATTATATATATCATGTACATATAACATTGTTGAAATGAGTTTACTGATATTCTGATTTTTTTACATCTTTGTTTTATAGTGGAGAATGTCCTGTAACTTTTCCTTCTTATCCTACCTATGACTGATTTTTTAAAAATCCTGGTAATACCACTCTTTAAAATGAGTTGGGAGTGTTCCCTCCTTCTCTTCTACACCAACATCCAGAGAGCAAGAGAGGATGGGACTTGTCCAAGGCCACATACGTTTTATGACCCAGGTCAGGACTAATGTCTCCTGTCCCTGAACCCAGGGCTCCTTTGGACCCATCACTGCCACCCAGCCACACAGAAGGCATACCCTGGTCACCACCTCTGCACTGAGTGCCCAGGTCAGGAAGGTGCTAAGTGAAAGAGTGGAAAACAGAAGTATAAATGGATGGATGATGGATGCATGGAGGGAGGATGGATGAGCATTCCCCACTCTGAGCTCTGTAGACCATCATGAAGTGAGTCAGTGCTTACACCCAGCCTAGAGCCACCTGCTTAGCTCCATTCTTCAACGACTGAGAGGTCCCAAGATCTTTTAACCCAGCTTCCCCATCTGTGCCCTTTAGGCTGTGACCAGAGTAAACATGCTCAGCATGTTGGTCAGCCCGTGGCAAATGCAGGATATCCCTATCCTAGACAGCAAGATCAGGGCTTCCTTACTTGGACTGTGCCAAGGCCCCGGGGCTCAGGTGGAAGTGGGTTCCTGTTACCTGTCCTCCCAACTACTGCTGAGATGGCCATCAGCCAAACCATGGTGACTCATGGAGGCTTGGGTCTGTGTTCACTGTGGAAGTGATGTCACATGGCGTGGGGTCTCGTCCTTAAAGCACTGCAGATCCCCCCAGAACCTCCCTCCTTCCCATCCTTGAGTTGGGGAAAGCCCTTCCTCTCCTCCCTGCCAGATTCTCACTTCTTGCTGCGCCCCTGGCCTCCTTCTCACTGAGTTTACACTTTTGAAAATAAAGCCAGGAGAGGAAGCTATCTTCAGGCAGATTCTGCTTCTGCCCTGTAACCTGCACCCTCCAGCCAAGGGGACATGGCAGAAACGACTTCTGAGAACTGGAAAAGAAAAATGGTCTGGGAATGAAATACAAATGGCACCTCAAGAAGTCACCCTGCCCCACCGGCTCTGCAGAGTTTGCAGGGCTGGAGCTTCTTGTAAAGGCTTCCCAACAGTGCGCCTCCCTTCCCGGCTCCACCTTCAGTGACATCACAGCAGGAGCCCGAAAGTGAGCGGAGCAGAATGAGTGCGAGTGAGCGTGGACAATGGCAAATGCTACAATGCAGGGAATGTCAAACATTTACCAGCACAGCCCTGGGCAGGAGCCATGGCTAATAGCAGCAGGGATGGGAGGGGCTGGGCTGAAATCCAGAGTTGGGATAAAGCCAACAAGAGTCCCTCTTCTTTGCCAAGTTTATTTTATTAAAATATACAGGACTGAATATTGGTGGGCGCTGAGAACAGGAACCACCCTCCCAGGCTGCACCCAAGGGAGACGCTTCTGCCATGCAGACATGCGGCCAGTCTGCATCCCAGGGTGGGAGACAGACCCCTCCTGCTTGGACGTGCAGCCAGTCTGGCCCCAGGCCAAGAGGGGCAAGGGCATGGTGGTGACCCTCTCCTATGGCTTCGACCCCTTACAAGCACAGCTACGCCAGCTGGGAGGGCTGGGCTGGGGGTGGGGGTGGGCAGAGGGGGAGAAGATCCCTGAGCCAGGGAAAGCTGATGCCCTCCTGGAGGAGGGAAGAAAGACCCCCCCCCCAGTCAAACTGGAGATGGGGTGTCAGTATAATTCTGAGGGAGAGGACCACCTGTGTGTGGGTGCCAAGGGGTCCCCGTGGCCAAACCAGGCCAATCTCCATGGCCTCCGCCATTCTACCTTTCCTTTGAGGGCCCTGCTCACCCCTGGGCCAGGCCTGAGCAGAGTGGGTGGCAGCCGGTGGAATGTATCGTATGGGAATGTTCCTCAGGCCCACGCTACCTGGGACTGGGTTCCTTCTTGGGGAGGCCTGGGCAGATAAAAGGAGACTCTCTCTCTTTCCTGGGGGTTTCTGTTGACCTACCACTCAGCCTCAGGCCCCTCAGCCCTCACTCTTGGCTCTGCCTTCAGGCTGACATCAGCCTCCATCCTCAGAGCAGAACCCAAACAAGGGGTCCCTACGATTTGTGCTTTTGAATGTTGGTGAGCTGGGCTGGGCTGGGCTGGGGATGGGCTTTGAGCCCGCACGGCTCTGAGGCACAGAACAGATCCCCATGCTTCTTCTCCAGAGCTACCTGTATTGGGGGCCACCGTGACCCAGGCCTCAGCCCTCTAGGAGGGCCCGATCTTGGAAAAACAGAGTGTCCTTGGCTCCCTTTGTAGGCTGCAACCTTAGCTGCTCTGGGTGCTTGTGCTTTTTGTATGGGGTTGGGTGAGCCTGTGTATAGAGAGATGGCCACATTGCTCTAGGACCCTAACTAGAAAGTGGTAGGGGGAGCTCATCCAAGCTGGGGGCCAAGGGAGACAGGAGCTGACAAGAAAGGAGGGAGAAGCCCCTTCTCAGGCCTGCTCTGCCACCTGGGCTCCCAGGCTGCCAGTCCCTGATCCTTGTGACCTCCTCATAGAACGTATGATGACCTTGGGGTTGAATGCTCTAGGCCTGAGGGGTATGGGCAGCCCCATCCACTTCCTTCCCACTGAGCTAGGACTGGGGCAAGGGAAGGCTTCTTCCATTTCAGTGGACTTGGCAGACAGTTCCCCTAAGATTCTCCACCAAGAAACCCAATCCCTGAGCTTGAAAGGATGGAGAGAGTCCAGTGGCCCCTTACCACTGGAGCTTGCCAATGGAGTGGCAGGCATCCGGGGACCCCAGGGAAGTGTTTCCAGAAAACAGCAGGCTGTCTCCATTACTACCTCTTTCCTCGTCCCAACTATCTTGACCCTACTGCCAGCCAAGTGTCCTGTGGTGACAAGCTTTCTGGGAGTGTAGTCAGGCGGCAGGGGAGTAGCTGGGGGACGAGAAGGCCAGAGCAGCCCCCGCAACCTGGCTGATGTGCGGTGGGAAAGAAGGGTGGCGGGAGAGAGGGGCGAGGGGACTCACCCAGCGGGGCCTTTGTTTTGGAGACTGGACCCATTCCTGTAGGGGATCTTGAGTGCTTTCCTGGCGGCACCCCGCGGCCAGCAGCCTGCACACATGGCTCTTTCAGCACCCACTCCAGAGGCAGCCCCACCCCACTGCTGGCCGGGGCTGGTCGGGGGCTGGCCGGGTGGTTCGGTCTCATCACCTGGACCCAGCTCCCAGCCAGACTCAGCCCCTCCCTGACCTCTGCACCCCCTCTACCAGCCCAAAGGAACGGCTCTGTGTGTGTGTGTGTGTGTGTGTGTGTGTGTGTGTGTGTGTCCAGAGCAAACTGTTCACTTTTTGCAAATATATTAGAAAAAAGTTTCTCATAGAGGCTGCTCCTGCAGGACTGAGATTTCTCTGGAGGCAGAGGTGGCGGTGGCCACTCAAGGACCCCTCCCCACTGACATGTCCTAGATGACGTTCTCAAACAGCTGCATGGAGCTCATGATGTTCTCATCCTGTGTGGAGAGAGAAGGAGGAGAGGCCTGGTCAGACCCCGGGTGGGCAGGGCGGGGCCGTGCCCAAACTGATCCTACCTTGAGCAGATTCTTGCCAGGGACTCAGAACCCTGCAGTGACCACTCTGTCTCCCCGGGTGAAGGGGCAGCTGGTCAGGCACAGCCTCTCTTCAGCCCCGGAGCCTGACTGCAAGCACATCTGGGGGCTGCTGACTCGCTGATGGACAGACTTCCCTGGCTGCACTCAGGTGGAGGCCAGAGGCACCCGAGAGGCCGCTCTGGGACTGATGCGGATGGCTAAGGCCAGCGGAGGCACATGTCATGGCCCCCAAGGGTTCTCTGAAGAGGAAGGTCAACAGTAAGGCTGGGGGAGGCTCCAGGCGCCTTTCTCCCAGTGTGGCCCCGTGCTGAGGGCCCCAGGGCCCAACCATCCTCCTGTTGGCCCACGTCTGCCCCTCTGATGTGAAGCATCAGAGGGCATCTGAAGGATGGTGTGCCCGTGGGCTGTGGGCTGGCAGGAGCAGGTGGCAAAGGGATGGGTTCAGACAAAGGTGTGAACATGGAGTTTGGAGGTCGGGAGGGGCTTGGGGACTGGCAGGGGCAGGACCCTGGGTGTCCTCAACTCCTGATGCCCACCTACCTTCTGACAGGTCTCCAGGAACTCATCAATGGTCACCACCCCATCCTGATTCCGGTCCATTTTCTGTAACCCAAGCCATGTCCTCAATGAGTCTGTGGGTCCCCTCCATCCCAACCTGTCCCCTCTGTCTTCTACCCTGGATCCAGGCCATGTAAAGGGCCCTCCCCAGCTATCTCCGAGGCACAGCTGACCTCTCTGGCACCTCCCCAGGCTGCTCCCCACACCCAGCCACTTCCCAGCACCTTTCTTGGGCTTACACTTCCCAGAATGCATCCCCATGCTCATCTGACCCCCTCACCTCCCCAAAAGGCAGCCAGGGCAGATGGAGCAACCAAGGCACAGGATGGGCCGCCAGCAAATGGGAGGTGGAAACTTCAGCCCCTTTCGGCCTCGTGGACACAGAGCAAGGTCACCCCAACCCCACTCCTCTTGCACGGTTTTTCTGGAGGGGCTGAGAGAGCTCATGGAAGGCACCAGAACGCTGGCCTGGGGTGTCAACTGCCCTCGAATCCACAAGCCCTGGACGGCCCTGAGATGAAGCTCAGTGGATCGGGGAGTGGGGGTGATGTTTTAATTTGCTCCCCAGGATCCTGACAACCAGCCCAGTGGGGGATGCAAGGTTAACCTCCTCATGGGGGTAGGAGGGCTCAGAGAGGGGAGTCACTTGCCCAGGGTTGTCCTAAGACGGGGAGCCCATCCCTCCTTCCCCTCAAGGTCCAGGGCTAGAGCTCTCACCTGGAAGAACCTCTCCACATGCTCCAGAGGAGCGTCCTCCCGCAGGATAGGGTAGGTGTGGCGGCCCATCATGTCGTAGATGGACTTCATAATGGCCAGCATCTCCTGGAGGGGGGCCGGAGTGGCTGGTGTGAGCTTTGCTGCAAGGACGTGGGGATGTACCAGAGCCCAAGGGGAGGGGCTGCGTTGAAGGGGGGAGGGCACCTCCAAGGCAGCAGTGAGTGAGCAGGGGTGGTGCCCCAGGTGGACAGGGACAAGCTCACCCCCATCTAGTGCACTCAGCGCAAGCCTCTGACTCGCCAAAGCTAGAGATCACTTCTGATGTGCCATCTCCAAAATTTGAAACTGTAGCGACTATTTCATATACCAAAAAATGTTTGGGCTAAACAAAACCTAACTGTAGGCCAGTATGGCGAGGGCCCCCGCCTGCCTTCAGGGAGCACACTGCCCCCTTGACTGGTGGGAGCCAAGGCCAACACCTCCTACCCTCTGTCCCCAGCTTCTCCACCTAGGTTTCCCTCAGGACCTCCCTGTGAGAAAGAATGGCCTGAGAACATTTGTCGAACTAGATCAAGCTGCGTGATGAGGGGCACACAACAAGCACCATGCTCCCTGCACCCAGGTGTCCAGGACCAAGAGCCTGGACAGGGGGAGAGCCCCCAGGCTGCTGTCCCCTCCAGGGTGGAGCTGAGAGCCATGTCTCTGAGCAGGAAAGGGAGACAGGGCAGCCGGGGCAGCAGGGGAGTGGAGAGAGGCTGGGAGTATGGTGCAGCAGCGGGGAAGCGGGCCAGGTGGCCCCTGCCCCCCCGCCCCTCTCCCCACCCTGTACCTCTTTGGTGATGTAGCCGTCCTTGTTGATGTCGTAGAGGTTAAAGGCCCACTTGAGCTTCTCGTGGACTGTTCCTCGCAGGAGGATGGAGAGGCCAACCACAAAGTCCTACGGAGGGAGGGGAGGGTGAGGAGTGACAGCCCAACGTCCAGATTTCATTTCCAGTTTGCTGTGTGGCTTCACACTTCACACCTTCACAGGTGAGGCGGCTTCATTGCTGTGCCAGCAGATGGTGTCCATTAGGTCAACACAGTGTGAGGGTATGCATGTGCATGTGTGCGCACGCGAGTGAGTGTGCGTGCGTGTGAGCATGTGCATGAGTGCGTGAGCATGTGTGCGGGTATGAGCATGTGTGCATGTGCGTGCGTGCGCGAGAGCATGTGTATGAGCATGTGTTTGTGTGTGCACGTGAGTGTGTGCATGTGCATGCGTGTGCGTGTGTGTGTGTGTGTGTGTGTGTGTGGCATGGTGGCTGGTACTGATCTTCTCAAATAAAGATATTCAAATACATGCTGTCTTAGACCCATTTAATGCATGACTACTTATAGAGAAGACCCAGGGTGCTCTTTTAATAAAGGGGGGGTGCTCTACTTTTAGTTCACCAAGGATCTGCATGTCAGGTGCTTGAAAACTTATAGCTTAAAAGCTAAACTAACAGTGCTCAGCTCTGGGGTCACGACATGCCCGTGTACTGCAATCATTTCTGAGGTGTGCACATAATTTATTATAATGTTACAAGACATGAATGTTCCAGCGGCTTCCCTGTGAAAACTCCAACTGCTCTAATAGTTGATGGAAAGCAAGCCCTTTCTTCCATTTCCCAGAAGGCTTGCAGGGTGAGCCTTCCCTGCCCCATGGGGTCCTCCCAGGTTCTTCGGAAAGAAGGGAGCAGAGCAGGGCTGTCCTGGGACAGGGAGTGGAGGATGATGGAACTACAGGGGGCCAGGCCATGCACCAAGGCGGGGCTTGATCCTCGAACAAGGAGGAGCTGCTCCTCGAACATCAGATTTTCTGGATCTGAGGAGGCCTGTACCTGAGAGAGCCTAAGGGAAACAGGAAAGCAGTCTGGAAGAAACAAAATTTATTCCAGGAGGAAAAAACTTAACAAAAATGACTAGAACTAGAGATTAGACATTTGTCACCTCCAAAATAAGAATAGGGTGCTACAAAAGGGGAGTCATTGAGAATAAGAAAGAGCTCTTGGGAATTAAAAATAAGAAAGCAAAATGACAGATTCAAAAGAAGGTTTGGAAGGGCACGTGGAATCTTCCATAAAGTCATGTGAAAAAGCAAAAAGCTGGAAAAGAGAAAAGAGGGCAACGAGAGGTCCACTCCGGAGGAACCACAGCTCGTGCACCAGGAATTCCAGGGGGACCTGGAGGAGATGGAGGAAAGCAGGCCGGAGAAACAAGGAAGGACCTCCCAGGATGGAAGGCTGGGAGCGTCCAGGTCCTGCCAAGGCCAAGCACAGCGTACAGAACTGCCTACTGTGTTGCCCTGCAAGCACCAGGTGCAAAAAGAGGATCCTACAAGCTTCCAGAGAGAAAAACACAACCAAACAGAACAAATGAAATCAGGTCCCGCACACAGGGTCAGGATTCGGCATGCTTTGCCTCTGGTGGCGACACGAGGCCAAAAGCCACTGAAGTGCAGCCACCACCACTGCGAAGTGTAGCTCTGGTCCCATCCAGTGATCAGGCGAGAGCAGGACCGCAATGAAGATGCTTTCAGACATCTAAAGACTAAAAGTTACCTCCCTGCTCGTAGCTGTACCCCTGAAAAGGGAGAAAAAAGCAAGGAAGAGGAAGATGAGGCATTCTGGAACCTGGAGACCCAACCCTGGGGGGAAAGAGGCTGGGGAGCGTCCCCAGGGAGATGCCCGCCCGGACACTGGAGAAAGGCCTGGAGTTGAATTCATGATAAGATCACAGCCCCCAGGCAACTCAACAATCAGGACCACCCTTAACTGGCGGCAAAATAAGAATGTGTGCTGGGAAAGGAAAACATAATCAGTTCACCAGAAGGCTCAGCTGAGCATCAAAGTCACACCATCAGAGTAAACCACAGTCCTTATCTCACCTGAATCCTATCGTTCCAGAAAGCCAGGGGATATGGGAAAGGTGTGTGCGCCCGTGGGAGACCCAGCTCCTCACCCGCCCCCCAGCAGAGAGCCAGTAGTCTAGAACCGGGCAGCCGGGAAGGAGCACCACGTGTGCTACTGGGGACATGGAGGCAAACAATGGCAACGGGCTACAGCAGAAGGTGGCGGCCTCCCTGGGTGTGTGGGTGGGTGCTTCACGGCTGCTTTTCCAAGGCACACCCTGTCACTCTGTGGCGCTCGCAAAGCCTGCCGTGTGTGTGTCAGTGAAGAAAATGAAAATGTTAAAGGAGAAACAGGTGATGGTTCCTATACGCCCAAGTTTGGGGAATCATCACTGAAGCTTGCACATGATTTAGCGAACAGGTAGAGCCTCCCCGAAATCACGTCCCCGGGATCTGACAGGCTTTCCCAGTGGGAGGCAAAGGCATGCAGTCCCACTCGAGACCGCAGGGAATGGCGAGGCCCACACAGGGCCTCCCTTCTCGTGTGGGCCATGGCGGGGGGCACCAGCACCACAATCTGCCCCCCTCCACCGTCTTGTCTTCATAGACCCAGGCCTGCCGCCTCGCAGCCCTTGAAGTCAGCCACAACCAACTGAGGAATGTCTCCGTTCCAAGTCCCTAAGTGTGTAGGTAGAACAGTGGTGATGGTACTTGGCCAGAGATGGGTGGGAATGTCTCCTGCGAGGCCACTGGTCCATCCTCCATAACCCACAGAGGACCCCATGTCCTGCCAACACATGTCCGAGTACTTGGCAGTTCTAAATTTCCTGCCCCACACAGCACAGTTTCATGTGGGACTATCCCTAGCTGTAACCCCTGATCTTAACTCCGAGGCAAATGAAGTCCATCACCTCCACAGCCCCTGCTCTGCAGCTGTGTCCCTGAGGCAGAGCCCAGGGAGCATGAGGGGCCCTGCCGTGGCACGGTGACGCAGGCCTGCGCTCCCAGGCTGAGACACCGCTGAGTGCACACCGGGGACGGGCGCTCAGCCAGAGCAGGGGAGCAGAGGGTGTGATGACGGGCCTGCACACGTTCTCTCCGGTTACTGCCCTCACGTGGGGTTTGGCCAATGAATGACAGGGAGGGGGCTACTGCAGAGGGAGCTCAGGGAGGGGCGGCTGCCCCTTCCTCCAGACACACAACCGGCCCTAACGCCCCGAAAGAGCAGCAGCGTGCTGGCACAGCAAGCAGGTTGAATGAGAAAGGCCCTGGATGGCATGCAGGGTTCTGGTGCATCTATCTGCAGGCACATGGCCTGTGCCGGGGCCAGGCTCCCTCCTGCGGGCACATCCCAGAGGACCCATAACAAGACGAACAGCACAGCAAGCAGACCCTGAGGTGGGACAGCTGCTCCCGCTTGGCAAAGATGAAGTTGGCTTGGGTGCTGTTTTGTTTTCTGGTACTCTTTTTGGTGAGGGTTAGGGAAGTTACAATATTTTACCACATCAATAAACTTTAATTGATATGTGTTTGTCTCTCAAGAGTATTCAACAAGGACTGGGATCATTATCATTATCAATAAGCTGACCTGACTTTCTGTTTTAAGGGCACATGGGAAGAGTCCGTCTCAGGCGGGCCAAGAGTCACCCTCACCCCTCAGAGTCCTTCCTGCCATGGGGATCCCAACCCATGGTGCACCCAGGATTGGGCCCTGCTGCCTGGAAGGTCCCTGGGGACATACGTGCCCTCCTCTCTTTCTGAAAAAGCTTTCCTAGAGCAGAACACTGAAATCAAGTAGGTCCTCAAGATAAACAAACATATGCATATGGAACCAGAGGAGCTGATTTCATGGCAAAGAAGCCCGCAGAAGGCCCGGGATGATGCCAGAGATGCCTGACCTTCTGAGAAGGCGCCTAGCAGAGGGGCTTTGGCACCAGCGCCCCCAACTCAGCCATTGACAGGACACCCCACAAAGACCCGCCACCTACCACTTAAAGGGACAGCCTGACCCCTCCCTCAGGGGAGTGAGAGCAAAGACCACAGGAGGGTGACAGAGACCTTCCTGACACCCACCGCGCACCGGGACCCTGGGGAGCTGTCCCATCAGCTGATTTCTGAACAAGAGAAGGTCTCTCCCAGAGCCCTGGTTGGGTCCCTCACATGATTCCTCCTCACCCTTTAGTCCTGGAAATCTTAGGAGCCCCCTCAAGGGTACACCAGAGCCTGGTCACAGGGGAGGATGACCAATTTTTCCTGTCAACCTCTGTGGTACTTGGGTTTTTACCACGTGCAGGTGTCACTGAAGACAGGACAGATGAACACTGTACTTCCACAGCACCAGCCGAGCCTGCAGCCCGGGGCGGGCGGGGCCGCTGTGGTCACCGGGCAAGACTGTGGCCTTGACAGCTCCCCCACCCCCCGCTCTGCCCCGTGTCGCTGTGCAGGCTGGCTGCGGCACACAAATCAACCGAGCGGCATTACCCACGGGTTATTATTACACCCCAACGCGTCCGGGGCTTTCTGAGCCCGGCCGGCTCGTTCCTCCGCTTTCCTGTCAGCTGCCCTTGGCGCTGGAAGCCGAGCAGGGTGGTTATCGATCAGGCCAGGCTCTCAACAAGGTTCTCCTCTCCAAAGAGGTTTCACCTTTTCGCCTGCAGCTATTTTTAGGGGCCTGGGCTCCACAGACGGGGCCTCTCTCAAATGGTCCCGTGTGACCAGCCGGCGTGGAGCCCACAGCTGGGCCAGCCCACGGAGCCCAGGCACGGCCCTCCTGGGGGGCAGGTGTCGGAGGCGGGCACCCCACGCTTCACTCGCCACGCCCGCTCAGGCTAGGGATAAATTCTGGGGCTGGGTGCCTAAAATCCTGCCAGGAGCACAGACCCCTGAGTGAAGCCTTGCCCCCTTTTCAAATGCGATTTCACATGGGGTTCCTATGGCCTCGGTGTACCTTAGCAGCTCTCTTGGCTTGGTGTGGCTGGAATGGAAGAAAAGGCTGAGTGAGAAGAGGGTGGCCACATGGCCACATCACATTTCCCTAGCTTCACAGCTAGGCCCAGGGCCAGCTGAGCACAGTCCGCTCCTTCCCTGGAGGACACACTGGACCATCTGCACCCAGGATCGTGTCTGGGCCTCCGGAAGGCCGGAGACAGACACCAGGGCAGGGAGGTTCCCCGCCCCCCGGGGGGCTACAGGGACAGGGGATGTGGGAGGGGGTCATCGGGGACCTACCTCAAAGCGGATGGCCCCATTCCCATCGGCGTCAAAGGCGTTGAAGAGGAAGTGTGCATAAGTGGTGGCATCTGGGGAGAGCAAGGGTGAACGCTGGGGTGTGCTGGGGCTCCCAGCCCAGGCGGCGCCACTGCTGGGTCCAGCTGCATCCAGAGCTGGAGTTCCCCGCCCTTCCAACAGGACAGAGGCAGCACCAGGCCTCTGGCAGGCGAAGGGTGGAGGCAAGCATCCCCTCCCGGTCAAAGTGACACCCACTGTTTGTAGAGCTGCCACAGTGGGGATGTGGGGATTTGGGGAAGAGCCAGAGGGTCTGGCCTCAGACTCACCTCCCTGAGGGAAGAACTGGGAGTAAATGAGTTTGAAGGTGTCTTCGTCCACCAGGCCCGTGGGACACTCCTGCAGCAGGAAGTCACCCTTCAGTGACCTCAGCCATCCCCAGCCCCACACCCCAACGCCACAGGGCCTGGCCTCTCTCCTCCCTCTGGGGATACTGCTGCCTGACATACTGCTGGGCTCTACTGAGCCCCCGAGCTGGGGAAAGCCGGGTGATGCAGGAGGGGTAAGTGGTAAGTCCCTCTATTCGCTCCTCCCTTGTGCCAGCATTGGGAACACATAGAAAGGATGGTGCCTTCAGAATACTGATTCTGGGACCTGACCAACCCCAGACAGCTCTCCCACACAACATAAGACGCATAAAGGCCCCTGGGATATTTGCTATGCCATGGAGAAGTTTCTAGAAGGTCTCTCTGGGCCAGGGTCCCGCCTTCCTAGAGCCTGGGACAGGAGGGCTAGGTGGGTCAGGGCCTCTCCCGGAGGGATGGGTAGCACTCACGTTCTTGAAGCCCCTGTAGAGGGACTGTAGCTCCTTCTTGGTGAACTTGGTCTGTGCCTGCAGCTGATCCAGTCCCTCCGGCTGGTGGCGCACTGTGGACAGCTCCAGCTCACTGTCGCTGCTATCTGGAAGGGGACACAGACCCAGGGAGGGTGGAACAAGAGCCCCGTTCCTCCTCTTGCTCCAATGTGGGAACCAGGCCATGCGCTAAAGTAGGGGTGGAGGGACTCTCCTTACATGACTACCATGTATGGCCCCACAGGCTGTGCACTGCACAAATGGAATGGCTATGGTGGAATGACACACTCAGGAGTTGTGCCTCATGGATGCTCTGCTGCTTTGCTCCTCACACAGAGCAGGCCCCCTCCACTTGCATCTAGAGTGTGTCACCTTCTCAGCTACATGTGGGATGGGGGCTGGGAGCTGGTCTTATCCTAGAGAGGCACTGAACAAAGGGAGGTGGGAGGAAAAAAGACAACAAGACAAACTCAGGGGACCTCAGCCTTTGAGATCCAATTCCCGGATCACCTTCTCCATGCTGCCCTCCCTGATTTCCCCCAGGAATGTGGAGGTCGCCGCTCTTGGCCCATCCAGCCTAACATGTTGCTGCTTAGCTGCATTTGGTGTGAGGGTGTCAGTCACATTTGGGTAGGAGGTCAGACCACAAGGGCCCATAGGGCATGGACCAGACCTTTCCTTTAATAATAACATATCCAATAATAATAATATTGTAATAATACTTTAATAATAAACACATCCTTTAATAATAACACATCCATGGTTAATTAATCATGTTAATTAACCACGTTAATTAACCATGGCTATCTTTGCTGGGGGGGGGAGTCAATTTCAGGTGATCTTTACTTTTTTATTTAAGATTTTTTTTACATTTTTCTAATTTCTTTTGGAACGGCGTGCATCACTTCTACAACACATCAAGCTATAGACAAAACAGCACTGAGTGCCTCGCTGAACAGCAGGCTCAAAGAATTACAGAACTTCCCACTGAAATGGGGAGCATGATCCCCACTGCACTGTCACGGCCCCTGGCCTCCCCTGGTGTCCTGCAAAACAGTAAGCACATGATTATCTCACAGCTGCTCACTCGCTCCCACTGCAGGGTGAGTGCTGTGAGCTGCCCTGAGCTGCCCACCCTGTGCCCACAGAACCGAGTGCAGTGCCAGATGTACAGCACTGTGAACCAGAGCACACTGAGCCCTGTGCTGGGCTGCCCTGCACCCAGGCCTCGCCCATGAGTCCTGCTGGCTCTTGCTCAGGCCCACTGTGCCCTGCAAAGTGCCCAGCAATCAGCCTCCATTGCCTTGGTCCACACATGCTCCCAATCTCCAAGACAGCTCTTTCATACCTTCCTTCTCTTTAAATTCCCAGTGCCTCCTCCCCCATCCTTTGTCAGGTTGCTTCCTACATCACTGAGAAAACAGAAGTCACAGAAGAAAATTTCTCCAAGCTCCCAACCCCACATCTACCCATCTACCTGTATTGGCCCAAATATCTGCTTTCCCTCCTTCTCTGGGAACGAACTGTCCCGGTTCTTGGCCGAGGCAAACCCCTCCACCTGTACAGTGGGTTCCAGCCCCACTGTCTCAGGCATGGGACAACAGCAAGCCTCCCCACTCTTTCCTCATCATCTTTTTGCTCTCCCTTCTGGATCATTCCCATCACCATGTGGACGTACTGTTAAATCTGGAAATCCTTAGTCAAATTAAGTATAGGCAAACCTTGCAAGCCACCCACTCTACTCTGTGTAAACATCCCAAATGGAATCTTAGCCAGCTAAGGGGACTGTACAAGGATGTTCAAGGCAATAGTATTTTTGATGGGGGAGTTGGAGACATCCAGGGCTGAATCACAGGCAGGATGGGCAGACACAACATGGGGGGTACACACCAGGGAGAACCATGCAGTGGATTAAAAGGACACACAGTGGCATAAATGGATGTTAAAAACTGGTTGCTTACTTCAACTAAGAGGCAGACATTTCCGAGTGGATGAAAAAGCAAGACCCAACTATATGCTACTTACAAAAAGGATACTCTTAAATCACAGCAACAGATGTAAATTAAAAGAGTGGAATGAATAAAAAACCTGGTGTGGCTACATTAATAGTAGAAAAAGTAGACCTCAAGACAAAGGGTCCAACTAGAGACAAAGAGGAATATTTTATAATGATACAAGGATTAATTCATCAAGAAGACAGAGCAATATGAAATATATACATATATCTAATAACAACTTTAAAATACCTGAAGCAAAAAAATTCAAAACTAAAGGGAGAAACAGATAAACCACAGTTACAGTTGAAGATCTTAACACGCTTTTCCAGTAAATGGTACAAGTAAAAATACAAGATTTGAAAAACACTATCAACCAATTTGATCAAATTAATATTTATAGAGCCCTATGCCTAACAACTATAGAATACACATTCTTTTCAGGAGCACATCCTATGGTTCCCAACATGTACCAGATGCTGGAATATAAAGCAAAACTCTGACCACAAGGGTATTAGATCAAAATCCCAAAAAACAAGATAGGTAAAAAATCCCAAATGCTTGGAAATTAAACAACACACTTCTAATATACCCATAAGTCAGAAAGGAAAATCACGAGGAGAGTCTTGAAATATTTTGCATTGGATGATAATAAAAATACAGGATACCAAAATTTTCCGGATGCAGGTAAAGCTGCATTTAGAGGGAAATTTATAGCTTTAAGTTACTTTATTAGAAAGGAAGATGGGTATAAAGTCAATGATATAAACTTCTAAGCTTTTCAGAATCCAGAAAAAGAGTAAATTAAGTTCAAAGTTATTAGAAGAAAGGAGATAATAAAAATAGGAGTGAAAATCAGTGAGAAAGAAAACAGACCAACATAGAGGAAAAACCAATAAAGTTATTAAGAAACCCAGTAAGCGAGCCATAGGCAAGGAACACATATGTGCAGTACATATATCCGTGGTACATGAGCCTTATATCTTATACAAAAATTAACCCAAAATCGAGCATGGATTTAAACATAAGACATAAAACTATAAAGCTTCTAGGAAAAAAAAGACACAGGAGGAAATTTTTATGGCCTGGGTTTAAGCAAAGAGTTCTTTTTATTTTTTAAGATTTTATTTATTTATTTGAGAGAGAAAGAATGAGAGATAGAGAGCACGAGAGGGAAGAGGGTCAGAGGGAGAAGCAGACTCCCTGCTGAGGAGGGAGCCCGATGTGGGACTCGATCCCGGGACTCCAGGATCATGACCTGAGCCGAAGGCAGTCGCTTAACCAACTGAGCCACCCAGGCGCCCTAAGCAAAGAGTTCTTAGACACAACACAAATAGCATGATCCATAAAAGAAAAATTGTTAAGTTGTACTTTTTATTTTATTTTATTTTTTGGGTAAATTGTACTTTTTAATAACAATTAAAACGTTCACTCTGCAAGAGATAAAAGAGATAAAAAGGTAAACTACAGACTGGAAGAAAATATTTGCAGGTCATATATCCGACAAAGGATATCCAGATTACATGAAGAACTCTCAAAACTCAACAGTAAGAAAACAACTCAAACTAATAAGTGGGCAAAAACTTGGTCAGACACTTGACCTAGAGGACATACGGGTGTCAAGTAAGCACATAAAAGGTGTTTAACACCACTTGCAATTGTGGAAATACAACCTAAAACCACAAGGAAATGCTACTACACACCTCTTAGAATCACTTAACTAACAAATATTGACAATACCAAGGGCTAGTAAGGATATGGAGTAACTGGAACCATTACACTTTGCTGGTGGGAATGAAAATGGTACTGCCCATCTGGAAATCAGTTTGGCAGTTTCTTATAAACATACACTTACCATATGACCCAGAATTCCTACTCCTGGGTATTTACCCATATGAAATGAAACCTATTATAGTTATACAATAACGTTTATGCAAATGTTTAGAGCAATTTCATTTATGATCACCCAAAGCTGGAAATAACCCAAATGTCCTCAACCAGTGAATGGATAAACAGCATGTGGTGTATTCACACGGTGGAATACCACTCAGCAATAAAAATGACCAAACTATTGATACACGCAGCAACGTGGATGGACCTCAAATGCACGAGCTAAGTGAACGAATCCAGACTATGCAGTGTATGACTCCACTTAAATGACATTCTGGAAAAGATAAGATTGCAGAAATCATAGGGAAAGACAATCTATCAGTGGCTGCACGGGGCTGTGGCACATGGGACATGTTGATGACAGAAAAGGCAGCAGGAGAGAATTTTTTGTGTGATGGAATTGTTCTATACCTTGACCGTGGCAGTGCTTACATTACTATGCATTTGTCAAAATTCATAGAACTGGACACCAAAAAAGGGGAACTCTACTGTATGTAGATTGGAAACAAAGGAAATAGAAACTAGAGTAATTGCCTATTGGAGCAGAAGGAAATGGGGGGATAAAAGGGAAAAAATAAAATAAGAGGGGTTTAAAAGGGTCAAGACTGATAATGTCTCACGAACTAAAGAAGATGAATAACTTAATCCTCTGTCCCTAAGGGTCAAAAAATAAAACAAAAGTCCCAAACCTGTTGCTATTTCTTCCTCAACCCTACTGTCCCCTCCAGCTATTTCTTTCTTCTCTTCTTCTTTAACTCACTGTCTTTACTTCCTCTCCTATTCTCCCTTGAACTTAACTCCTACGGGGCATTGACCCCACCAGTCCACACAAACTGCTTTTCAAAGAATCACCAGTGATCACCATATTGCTAGTCCAGTGATCAATACAGTAATCCTGACTCCTAAGTCATAGAAGGGCCATACAAGAATGAAAATTACAGTGACACCAAGGAGGGACCTTGAGGGCATTATGCTAAGTGAAGTAAGTCGGGCATAGAAAGACAAATACTGTATGACCTCACTTACATGTGGACTCTAAAAAAGGCCAAACTTACAGACACAAGAGAGGGGACTGGTGGTTGCCAGGGCAGGGGGTGGGGGAGATGAGATGTTGGTCACAGTGTACAAACTTCCAGTTATAAAATGAGTAAGTTATGGGGGTCTATGGACAGCATGTTGACTTCAGTTAAGAATACTGTGTTGTACACTCGAAAGTTGCAAAGAGAATAGATCTTAAATGTTCTCACTGCCCCCCCCACAAAAGGGTAATTATATGTGAGATGATAGATGCATTTTAATTAACCTTATTATAGTAGTCATTTCATACATTTATATAATTTTTTTTGGTTCTGGGTTTTTTTTTTTAAAGGATTTAATTAATTAATTAATTAATTATTTGAGAGAGCGAGTGAGTGAGCAGGGGCGGGGGGGAACAGAGGGGCGCCTGGGTGACTCAGTCATTAAGCCTCTGCCTTCGGCTCAGGTCATGGTCCCAGGGTCCTGGGATGGGGCCCCGCATCGAGCTCCGTGTTCCGCGCGAAGCCTGTTTCTCCCTCTTCCACTGCCCCTGCTTGTGTTTCCTCTCACTGTGTCTCTCTCTGTCAAATAAGTAAATAAAATCTTAAAAAAAAAAAAAAAAAGAGGGAGAGAATCCCAAGCAGATTGCAGGATGCACACAGAGCCCCATGTGGGGCTTAATCCCACAACCCGAGATCACAACCTGAGCTGAAATCAAGAGTTGTACGTGCAACGAACTGAGCCACCCAGGTGCCCCTCTACAATGTTATATGTCAATTATATCTCAGTAAAGCTGGAAGAGCAAACAAAAAGAAAATTACATGCCCATTTCACTTTTGAATGTACATATAACCTTAAACAAAATGTTAGCTAACTGAATCCAACTGTACTAAAAAAATGTACACCATGATCAAGGTTTTATCTGTAATATGGAGGGAAAAATCATATGAAAACCTGAATAAAGAAAAGGCATTTGATAAACATCCACATCTATTTATAATTAAACAAACAAAAACTTTAAGCAAACTAGGATTGAAGGGAACTTTCTTAACTTGATGTAGCTTATATTTGCAAGTTACATATTTATTTACAGAAGATATCAGACTGAATGGCAAAGGCTCAGACACATTCCCTTTAAGATTTGGGACAAGCCAAGGTTGGCCACAATCACCACTAATTGATATCCTGCCAATGCTCTAAGGAAATTTCAAGAAAGAAATAATATAGGAATTGGGAAGTAAAGGATAAAACTAACATTACTTGTAGATGTTTGGTCCCTACAGGGACCAAAAGAATCAATATACAAGACAGTTTAGTAAGGTTGCCAGATATAAGATTAATTTACAAAAATCAATAGCAATTTTCTATACCAGTAATAACCACCTAGAAATAGAATTAAAAATATAACATTCATGATAGCAATAAAAACTCAAAACTATCTAAGTATTAACCAAAATTCAAAGGACTTCTCTATAGAAAGGCAATCTGAATAAATGAGACATTCCATCTTAGGATCACATAATATAAAGATGTCATCTCTCCCCAAAGTAATCTGTAAATTCAATACAATCCCAATTAAAAATCCAGCTGGACTTTTTGAGGACCTTGATAAAATCACTCTGAAATGCATATGGAGGAACAAAAATCCATAAAAATCTAGAAAGGAAGAGTATAGAGGGGATTTTTCCCAAAATACTAATACATTTTCACAGTCACTGTAATAAAAGTTGTGTGGTTGGTACAAGAACAAACACACCAAAAAACAGACCAGAGAGCTCAAAAAGAGACCGAGGTATAGCAGGAACATCACAGATTTGTGCAAGGGTCAGATTGTTCAGTAGGTGGTTTTAGGAAAACTGGCTCAGCACGGAAATCTGGATCCCTTTCTTAAACCGTATGTAAAAGTGGGCTCCAGATGAAGCAAAGACCCAAAGGTGAAAGGTAAGCTATAGAGTTAAAATGTAAAAGAATCTCTTGCTAACCTAAGGGTGAGGAAAGATTTCTTAGAACTCTAAAAGTTCAAACCATAAAGGAAAAAAAAAATGGATGAATTTGATTACATCACAATTAAAGATTTCTGTTCAAAAAAAGGGCACCATGGCCAGTTCGAGACACTCAGCAGAATGGGAGAAGACAGTATATAAAATGGTCCAAAGAAGAATATCTAGGATAATCATAAAAAAAAAACTGGAAAGATGAATAAATATGAGAAAGATGGCTCAATGTCATTAATAAACAGGAAGATGCAAATTACATTGAGAACACAGCAGCTAGACTGGCAGGAAATAATAAAATGAAATGAGGTTGGGGCGCCTGGGCGGCTCAGTCGGTTAAGCTTCTGCCTTCAGCTCAGGTCATGATCTCAGGGTCCTGGGATCGAGCTCCACATTGGGCTCCCTTCTCGGTGGGGAGCCTGCTTCTCCCTCTCCCTCTGCCTGCCTCTCTGCCTACTTGTGCTCTCTATCTCTCTGTCGAATAAATAAATAAAATCTTAAAAAAAAAAAGAAATAAGGTTGACCAACGTTAAGTGCTGGCTAGGGAGGGAAGGGAGGTCAACAGTAATTTTTTAAGCATGCCAGTGAGTGTGTATACTGGTACAAGCAAGTACTGTGGGGAAGTATTTGCATTTTCATGCTAATGCTGCACACATTTGCATACCCTAGGGCGTGGTAACCCTACCCTAGGAACTGTGTGCTAGACAAAAAATGCCCAGGAGACATGCAGGAGAGCAGACACCCCAGCTCTCTACAATAACAGTAGCTTGAAGCAACCACATGCCTGCCCACTGACAATAGAGCAGATAAACAGCTTATGGGCCATCCACTGGACGAAATGTCCTACAGCGGTGAATGAACCATAATACATATTTGTTACAAAATTCAAAACCCAGAATAACCAAACAATTTGTAGGGATATGTAAGCAATAAAATTATAAATAAGAACAAAAATCCAGGAATGACAAGTGCAAATCTGTCTGGTGGTAACCTCTGTGGGGTGGGAGAGGAGAAACTCAAGAGACAGGCAGGCTGGGGATGTTCTAGTTCCAGGGATGGGGAGGATAGGTTCATTGGTGTTTATTATTCTTTTTAATGCACATATCAAATACATATTTGAATTCGCTAGAGGTTAATTAAAATCTTTAAAAGTAATTAGAGGGGTGCCTGGGTGGCTCAGCTGGTTGGGCATCGGGCTCGTGATTTAGGCTCAGGTTGTGATCTCGGGATCCTAAGATAGTGCCCCATGTGGGGCTCTGCGCTTAGCATGGAGTCTGCTGAGGTTCTCTCCCTCTGCCCCTACCCCTGCTCGAGCTCGCTCCCTCTCTCTCTCAAATAAATAAAGTTTTTTAAATAAAAAAATAAACTGTTTTTTAAAAAAAGTAATTAGAGTACTCAGAGCAAGAGAAAATGAGAGCGAGAACACACGTCTGGTCTGGACAAAATAGGACACTTGGAAGAAAGGGAAAGGACAGCAATCCCAAAAGAAATGGCCAAAGGATATACATGGGCAAGTTAGAGGTGAGCAAACTGAAAAAGCTGATGGGTACACAAAGAGGTGTTCAAAATCATTAGTATGAAAAATGCACCTGAGAACAAGGAAAAATCTGACACTCGTGAAATCTACAAAGTCTGAAAGCTACTTTAAAAGTCAAGACTCAGTTGCGGAATGTGGGCTACCTTCTCGCGTGGCTCCAGACTCACTTGCCTGCTTGCCATCTGCACTTGGATGTCTAGGTGGTTCTCAAATGGAGCATTTCCAAACTGAGCTCCTGATCTTCCTCCCAAAACCCGTTCCACCTACAGCCTTCCCCAGCTCCGGGGACGGCAACTCTGTCCTGTTGGGTGCTTAGGCCAAAACTCTGGGCGTAGACCTTCCTCCCAGTGCTCACTCCACAGGCATGGCCAGCCGGCCCTAACTCTCAACTCCCACCTTGGACCCCCTCTCCCACTTCTGCTGTCCTCACCCTGGTCCAAGGCTCCAGCTTCTCTCCTGGCCTGTTGCTCTGCTTCTGCCCTGGGTCCCATAGGTCTAGTTTTCAAATAGTGCTGGAGGAAGCTGCTGGAAACAGTATCCAGTGTGTTACTCTGTTCAACAACCTCCCCCAAGCTCTGAGTACAAAAATAACCAATAAATAACCAATAAACGCAGGCCACCGCGACCCCCACCCCTCCCTGGCCAGGCTCTGACCTCATCTCCCAGTCTCTCCCTTTGCTCCCTCTGCTTCAGCCATTCCGGCCCCCTTGTGCCCCGCAGGCCCACTGGGCACACTCCCTCTACAGGAAACTGCTCTTCCCTCGGAACCCACACCTCCTTCGTCTGCTCAAATGTCACCTCCTCAGAGGTGCCCCCCACCGTTCCTATCTATCCCTCATCTCTGTTCTACTTTTCTCCATTTGGCTATGATTCCCTACCAGATACATATTTTTCTCTTTCCTGGTGCTACGGACTGAGTTCGGTCTCCCCAAAATTCATATGTTGAAGCCCTAAGCATGTGACTCTATTAGGAGATACAGCTTTGGAGGTAATTAAGGTAAGGTGAGGTCCTAAGTGTGGGGCACTAATCTAGTAGGGTGGGTGGCCCTGTACGAAGAGGAAGAGGGATCTCACGCCCTCTCCTCCACCCCCACCCCCACTTCCACCCCCTCTACACACATATGCACAAAGCAAAGGCCATGGAACTGTCTGGAACTGTCTCAGGAGCAGGGAACCTGGCTTCTTCATCTTGACTCCCACAGCACCCGACCCAATCCCGGGCACCCCACGTGCTCTCAGGGGACACTGGAGACCTCTCCTGGCTCCCCCCCCAACCCGAGGGAAATCCAAGGTTCATCCCTCTAGTTGGTTTCAGGGGAGATGCAGCCAGATCTATTAGGAGCTCCCGGAGGCGTCACACCACCTTCTGCAATTACAGGGACGACTGGCAATTTAAGGAATCTAAATAGCCATTTGCTCCACCTCCCCTCCACACCCTGAGGAGCAGCGCTCTGCCCAACTGGGAAGTCAGCCTGCTTCTGCGGTCTGGGCTCAGCCCTTCTCCCGGCCCTCCAGATGCCTGTCCTGGACAGTACTCACCACCCCCCAGCCCCCCACTGGTAACCAGGGGCTCAGCAACAAATATTTAACCTCTCCATCAAACAAAAATTTGGTTAAAGGAGTGAAAGCATGAAGCTTTTAAAAATTTGTTCTTAGGGGCACCTGGGTGGCTCAGTCATTAAGCGTCTGCCTTCGGCTCGGGTCATGGTCCCGGGGTCCTGGGATCGAGCCCTGCATCGGGCTCCCTGCTCAGCGGGAGGCCTGCTTCTCCCTCTCCCACTCCCCACCCCCCGCTGCTTGTGCTCACTCTCTCTAATTAAAAAAAAAACTTAAAAAAATTTGTTCTTCAAAAAAACTTTTGTTGTTGTTGTTCTAAAGCCGAATGTCCCCACGTTATACAGCAACCTGACAAATCACCAATGGGGCTCTCCTCCCAGGGAGTAGACGCTCCAGTCCAGGATCCTGACCCCGTGCCACACAGCACCCTCTGTGCAGGACCCACCTGCAGGGGCTTGGAAAAGGTGGCTCCAGATCTTTAATTCACTGAGCAAAGATGCACCAGGTCCTGGGTGAGGGGCATTTTTGGCCTACCTAGTGCCTGAGCCCGTTGGAGCTCCCTGGGCTGCCTCCACCTTTGCAAGGCTCCCCTGGAGGCGGCTGCAAAACCTTCTCTTGCGCCCCCTTGGCTTGCCAGCCAGCACCCATCTCGGTTCCCCTTGCAGCAAAACTCTCCCACGGTGCTGTCCACACGAGCTGGCTCCAATCCTTCCTACCCCGCTGGCAGATCTCAGCCCTGACCGCCCGCCCCTGCTGGTCAGGGGACTCCTAGACCGGGGGTCCCTCCAAGGAGCCCCAGGGACCACTGTGGGGCAAGACTCCCCTTCGAATGCCAGCAATGCCTCTCTTCCGTCAGTCAGGGGGTACTAGGCTTCTAAGTAAGACTCCGTTTGAGATTCCGTGGCTAAGGCGCTTTGAAACCACTAGATAGGCAACAGCTGAAGCACTGACTTGGGGAGGGAGGGGGCTTTACCCAAATCTCCCATCGTGCAGCAGCATCAGGCCTCAGGCTCCAGACTACCTCCCTGTCCTGCAGAAGCCACCCACCCAGAGCCCCACCTCTCTCCTTCCCTTTCCCAGAGCCCAGCCCAGGAGCCTCCAGCCAGCCAGTCAGGAGGACCTTACAGAGCACACAAGGAAGGACACCGATCACGGTGAAGGGCCCGTCAAGTGCATCCTCCTTCCCCTACTAACTTCTAGGACACGGTTAGTGATGAGTGACACTGGGCGGGATTGGGGCTAGGGCACCTTTTGGCAAGAAATAACAAGCAGTAATACTTATAAAGTGCTTGCTCTGTGCTGGGCATTGCTTTATGAGTTTGCACCCAGCCACACACTTAGTCTTCACAAGGGCTCAATGAGGGATACTGTGGATTTGGACCCAGGCAGCTGCCTCCCCTCTGGGTGGCTGACACCCACACTGTAAGAGGCTGGGACGCATCTGTGGCTCCTTGGCCCTGCGGAGTTAGGGACGCGTCCAGGACAGGTATGCCAGAGTTTGTACAAGTCCTGGCTCTGCCACTCCCTGGCTGGGTCACCTCAGTTAAGTGACTTACCCTCCCCAAGCCTCAGCTTCCTCATCTCTAGGATGGGCCTGCTGTTGAGGACAAAATTATGAGACACACGAAGAGGGGTGGGGCCACCTCAAAGAGGGAAGAACGGTGGTGGTGGGTCAGGCCGTGCATACCTCCCTCTGGGCACTCCCCGTTCTCCCCTTCACACCTCTGTCTCTTCACCCACATATATCCCCACTGTCACAATTCAGCCTCCCTGTCCCCACCCCAGCCAGAGGGGTCCTCCCCTCAGAGGACATCTGCCCAGGGGTGTCCTAAAGGGAGAGCCAAGACACTGCATTACTTGTGCTCCTGGTGGCTTCACACTGCCTGGCATACAAAGGGTGCCCCATAAATGTGTGCTGGTGATGGCATATAACTTACACTTACACAACACGTGCTGTTTGCCAGGCAGTGCTGGGCACACTCTGGGGCCCTAAGGGTATAGACACAAGTCCCTGACCCCCTCAGAAAGCCCATATGCGGTGGGGATGGGGACACAGAAAATTTCAGAACAGCATCATCTAACACAACCCAAAGGGGCGGGGAGTCAGAGGGGTGAGGGAAAGTTCCCAGGGGAGATGGTGCCTCCAATCCAAAACCCCATGACAGATGAGGAAACAGAGCTCAGGTAAGAAAAGTGACTCGCCCAAGTTAATGACAGCATGTCAGGGACTAAGTCAGGCCTGAAAGGCAGCTGTCCTAGCCCCTGGCCACCTAGCCCCTAGTGCTCCTTCCAGAACAAGGCTTCTCAACCTCCCTACTGACATTTGGTCCTGATCCTTCCTTCTTGTGGGGGCTGGATGTTTGCCCTCTACCTGCAAGATGCCAGTAACCCCCTCTCTCCCCAGCTGTGGCCGTCAAAAATGTCCCCAGACATTACCAAATGTCCACGGAAAAGCAAACCTGCCCTCTGTTGAGAGCTACTCATCTAGAATTTAGGAAATCCGACCTGAGCTAAGAGGCAGTGACCAAAGTCAAGCCTCGGGCCCAGATGTGGACAAAAAGGTCTGGTGTCAGGGCTTGCAAACAAGCACCAAGAATTACCGGCCCAGGGTCACTTTACTGCTGTGCCCCACCCTGTGAGTCGCTTAGACTTGAGTTCCGCTTTTCACTTGTCCACAGTGCTTTAGTTCACCACATCCCTGTGAAATGGATAGGGGAAAATATGCTTTTATCCTCATTTTACAGATAAGGAAATTAAGGCTCAAGAATGTTAAATGCACCAAAGTCACCTGGTAAGCTAGTGGCTAAACCCGGCTGGAATTCCCCGACAGAGTCACCCAATGGCAGAGACGGACAGGAGACCCAGGGCAGGCAGAGGGCTTTTTATCATCTGCATCTACTTCTAGAAGGCTGCATCCCTAGAACCCAGATCCATTAGTGCCTGACAATCCCAGGGCCATCATAACTCTGGCAACTCACAGATGGGAACTACGGAGGCTCAGGGAAGACAAGACACACAACTGCATGCACACATGCTTGAGGGGAGCCGGGCACCAGCCCTCCTCCCTCAGTGCCCGCTCCCATCCAGGCTGGGGCTGCAAGGCCTGGGCTCCTCACAACCCACCTGACCGTCCCGTAGACACTGCCTGGCCGATGGGCCTTCCAGGCTCTTAAAGGACACCACTCCCCATCATCATGCAACATCTGGAACTTAAAACTCCCTCCCTCTGATGAAGGAGGGGAGGCCTGTTTGAGTGAGAGAATGTTTTCAACCATGAATCAGTCCTGTTACTACGAGCAATCACTCCATTGCTAATTACTGGTGATGCCAACGGTTAGCAAAGTTTGCACATTTATTATATGCCAAGAATGGTGCTAGAGCCTTAAAGCCCCAGTGACTAGTTACACGTCTGCAACAGCCCACTTTACAGGGAACGGAACTGAGGCTGAGAAAGGTTAAGGGAGCTTTACAGCCAGCATGTGTGGGTGACAGCACCCCCAGCTAAGACCTGGCTGACACTGAGGCTCTACATTCCTCCCACTGATCAACACATCAGAACTCCAAAGGGGGCACAAGTGGGCAACCATACCAGGAAAGAGAAACTCATTAGAGCCTGACGTGGGCTTTTTAGCAGGTTGAAGAAAGTATCTGTAGTCTTGTGCATACTAACCACCTTGTAAAGAAATCCCTTTTCCTTAGAAATTACAAAGACAAATTTCACAGGCCCAGACCTGTGAGGGGGTTGGGCTCAGTTCAGAAGGTTCTGCGGCACCAAGTGGAATGAGACCACTGGTGCTCCTGGCCCCTTGGTGGCCCAGGAGGGTCCAGGAAACGGGGAAGATCAATGTAGGGGCCGTGGCTTGCCTGAGCACCAAACACCCCCCACACCCACCACAGACTCCAGATGGCAAAGGAGAGGGTATATGGGACAGACAAGTGCCCTACAGGAGCCATAGGTCCTCAGGGGCACAGCGGTGAGGATGCTTTCCCTTACCTCATCCTAAGCAAATGCATTTCCCACTAAATCCCCAGTCATAGATTCCCAGCTGGGGTCAGCATCCAGACAAGTGCAGGCCCAGCTTGGGCACTTTTCCTCTCCGAGTAAAATTTAAAGCTTAAGGTGGTACCTCTCAGAACCACCTAGATCACGTCTCTTCTCTCTGGGCCCCATGAACTCACCTAGAAAAGGTGTGATGGAGCCTGATGGCTTCTTAGGGGAATATAGCCATGGACTTCAGCTAAAGAGTCAGCTCTAGGTTCTGAAGGCAAAATGGAGGAAGGGCCTTGCTTCCAGGCCCTGTGCCCCTTCCTGTCCTCAGTAGCCCTTGGCAGGGGTTCGGGGGGCACATCCTCAGGCTGGAGGGGCTGCCAGGCAGTTCAGAGGCAAGGACAAGTCCTTCCCTCCTCGCCTGCCTGGACCTCTGGGTTTCAGTCCCAGAAGCTGGAGCCTGGCAAGGTCAGCAGAGTGCTGAGGCAGGCAGGATGCCCATCCTCCCCTGAGAGGACAGCAGGGGAGCACGGGTAACTTGAACAGGACAGACCGGCCCCTTCCCCACAGTACAGAGGTATGGGGCTGCAAATGCCTCTTTGGAACTGGGGGGAGGGGAAGTTACAGCCCCGGTAGGTCAAGGTCCCCTTCAGAATGGGTGTGCCCTAGAGGGGCTCCTCCTCCTAACCTGCCCCAGAAGTCTTAGGGAGGTATAGAAGGTTGGGAAGCAGCTCCGAGGGCGCCTCTCAGGGGTCCCAGGGAGGCTGTCCACTGTCTGATTTAAGAGTAGGTCAGTCTCCTCAGTTAATATTTAATTGGGACAGCAATGTGGCGCCCGAGGATTTGGTTACTGATCCCGTGGGCCTGAGCCTTGTCTAGGGATGTTGGTCGAGGCGAAAGGGGCTGCCCCATGATGTGGCTGAGGTCTCTTATCACTTGCCACCATCAGGTACCCCAGGCTGAGGATCCTTCCAGTCATCTTCACCCTGAGCCACCTCCCACCAACGGGAGGCCCGAGCCGGCTGTGCTCACCCGGGGCGGCTCGGACCGGCAGGCCTAAGACGGCTCAGTGTGTCACCAGGCATCTCGCTCACGCCCACCCCAAGCGCCGCAGCTCCATCCCCTCTGGGGCGCCCCAGGCCTCTCCGTCCTCTCGGTCCCAGGCCAGCCCTCGGGAGTCCGGAGGGGGCGGCGGCTCAGGCGGCCAGTGCCGCTGAGCGCTGTGCGCCCGAGGGCCGCACTCGCCGGGCCCGCGGACCCGCGCCCGGGAGCGCGACCGCTGCTCCCTCCCCACACATTGCTGGCCCCGGCGGAGCGGCGGATGGCCACGCGTTACCTTCCATGGACATGGGCTCCAGGATGCCGAACTGCTTGAGGACGGCGATGAACAGCAGCACCACCACGGCCATGGCGCACAGCTCCATGCCCTGGATGCCCATGGCGACCCGAGCTGCCCGGGGCCGGGGCGTGCCCCTCGCCCGCGTGTGCCTCGGGAGGCGCCGGGGCCCGTGCAGCCCGCCCGGCCTCTAGGGGAGGCCGCGGCTCACATCCCCCGGCAGGCGGGGCTGCGGGTGTCGACGGGGCCCGGGCCCCGCGGAAGGCGGCGGCGGCAGCAAACTGGGAAGGCCGGGAGGTTAGACGCGGCGCGGCGGCAGAGCCCGAGCGCAACTTTCCGAGTCAGCCGGCAAACTTCGAGGCGCGGCGGCGGCGGCGCGGAGCGCAGCTCGGGCGGCCGGCGCGGGCCAGAGACGCCTCCATGGCGGGCGCGGGCGCCGCGCCTCTTTCGCCCCCTCTCCAGCCCGGCGGGCGCGGGGGCACGGAGGCGCGGCGGCGCGGCGGCGGCGGGGGTCCCGGGCGCTCCCGGCCGCCCCAGCCTCCATCGCGGCTCCCCGCGCGCTCATTGGCCTAGGCGCGGCGACCACCCGGGGAGGCGTCCCCTGCGGCCTGCCCCCCCCACCCCCGGCGCGAGCCCGGGAAGGGGCGGAGGGAGGTGGCCCCGCCCCGCGCGGCCCAGCCCCCGGACGGAGCCTGGCGCACAGCCACCGCCGCCCCGCGGGTCCCAGGGAGGCCGCGCGGTCGGCGATTTCACCCAACTGCCCGTGCAGGGTGGGGGCTGAGTGGCTGGGGAAGGAGCCGGGGACCGGAGAGGAAGGGAGCCGCAGCATCGCTCTCCGCGAGGAGTCGGGGCTCCAGACTCCTGGCTGAGGGGTGCGGAGCCTGCCACTGCCGCTCACCGCCCCGCGGGCCAGCGCAGAGCCGGCCTTCGGGGGATCGGGGAAGCCCTCTCGCCCCGGGGTATTTCCCACACCATCAGGTCTCCGCTCGCGACTGAACTTGGCCCTGGTCTGGCCCCCGCCGAAAACGAAAAAGTTGGTACCCAAAGTTATCCAGTTCCGGAAGCCCACGTGCGCTCCAGGCTTTTGGAGGGAGTGTGGGCTTTAGCATTAGAGACTCCTGATTTTGCGGCTTGACCTTGGTCGAGTCACGGACATGCAGACTCCTCCTCCATACAGAGGGGCTGGTGCCCGCCTGCCTTTCTGCCTGTGGGAAAGAGCTGAACGGATGCCAAGTGCAACGCGAGGGCAGTGCACAGGAGCGCTAATTCGTTTGTGGATCGCTGTCTTCCTGCCTGGGGGCACTGGGTAGGAAAGGAAGGAGAAAGGAAGGGGAGGGGAGGGGGCGTAGCAGGGCGGAGCCCGGGATCCTTCAAGTTCCCGAACTCCGGGACTTGAGGGCGGGAGCCGTGGCTCTCTGCTGCCCTCCCGCGGGCGTTGCGCTCTGCAGGTGAACTCGCCAGCCGCGGGCTTAGAGGGCGGGAAGCGCGCGGGCTGCTTCGAACAAGTTTAGTTCTCCTGCCGCCGTAGTGGAGAGGGAGATCCAGCCCCGCTCCACGCCTGTTTGGACCTAGGACCTGAACGCTAGTAGCTTCCACGTATGAGCCTCTGCTACCCACTCGGTTATTCGTTCAACAAATACTGAACGTATACTGCGCCCCAGGCACTGAGCTCGGGGGTGCCCGAGTGGGGCAGGAAACAGCCGCGTGTGTGGACGAGGGCCCTTCTGGAGCTGGCATACAGGAGCCAAGCGTTTAGGTTTACTCGTAATCCCTAAGGGCTGCCCCAGTGGGCATTTCTCGTCCCCATTTTACAATTAAGGAAACGCACCGAGACCTAGAGGGTGGACTGGGGCAGGGGCACAGGTGCAGCCCAGGCCTCCTGGATTCCAGAGCAGATACTGGCCCAGCATACTGCACAGTTTCCAGTGGAAATGGATGGGAGAGAGGCTGCTGGGTTTCTTCTGGCCTGTGCAGTTCAACCTCAGTATTTAACACAACTGGTTAAAAGTCTGAGTTATTGGAGATATTTTTAAAGAACTGCAAATGCACAGCTTTCAATTGCATTTAGTGGGCATGCGGTGAGTTTCCACTGACCAAGAGTTCTAAGCAGAGACGCTAATGATCGCCAGAGAGCACAGCTCTTTTGGAGCACATGAGTCGCTAAAGTGTTAAGTCTAGAAAGGCTCAAGACCCTCCTGTACTCTAATTTACACACTTATGTGCTGAGTAAAATCTAGCCTGTGTCCCAGCTAGTTGCCACCAATCCTCAATCAGTGGTCTGGTTAAGAGTACATTAACCGCTCTAAGCCTGTTTCCTAAAATGGGGATGACAAGCCAACCTCTCCAAGGGCTTGTAAAGGTTCAGGTGAGACAAGGGCTGGCCTGTGTCACAGGCTCTGATGGCCCCTTATGATGTGTTCTTGGAGCTGGGTATGTTCAGGGTGCCAGATGTGAGATAGATGGGGGGACAGAGAACTGAGCAAGCAAAGGAAGCCATATGAAGGGTCCTCCTGAGGCTGGTCCACCCATGCTCTCCTGCCTCAGTTTCCCCTGGTTCTCCTGAGCATCTTCCCTGGGAAAGCTTAAATGACTGGTCATAAACACTGAGCTATAAATGAGACATCGATCCCCTGGCTCTGCGGCGTAAAATATTAACGATGCCTAAGTGGATACCAGGGATGAGAGCAGAACGTCCGCTCGGCATTAGCAGCCTGGGCCATGGGCCTAATGGATGGGAAGCTGACTCCCCCGCTCACTCACTAGCTTGGGGCTTGCCAGCTGTGGGGCCAACCAGGTCCACTGAGGCTGGGCCGATGGCCCCATCACACTCCCTGCTTCCACAGGACCTGGACAGGGAAGCTGGCAGATAAGCCCCAGACCCTATACATCCTCCCCACACCCATGAAGTACCAGGCCAGGCCTTTCCCAGCTGCCTGTAGCTCCTCTCGCAGCTCCCAGCTGCCCCCTCCCTAACATCTCCCAAGTGCCTCCTGTGGCGGGGAAGCATGCTGGCTGTTGACAGTGATCCCTGCCAGCTCCCTGCCTTGGGGGAGGGGCACATACAGAGAAATCTCTGCGGCACAGGGTACTGAGGACCGCCACAGAAGTAGGGAAGGACGAGGGGCAATGTGGGGGGAGCAGCTTGCTCTACCCCAAGTGATAGTAGAAGGCTGGGGAACTCTGAGCCCTCACTTGGAAGACTTCAGGATGTCTGGGAGGCTCTGGGAGGCCCTGGTGTCCTGGTTTAGGAAGTTTTTAGATCTCCAGCTGTTTTGGGCTGGTCTGGGGCACACCTCGAACCTAGCCTTGCATCCCACACCTGAGATCCTGGTCTTCCTATGCCTGGAATATTGATACCACTCCATTTCTGCCTCCAGGAAGCCTCCCCAGATTATGCCAGCCCTGCATCAACCCCCTTCTCCTCAGAACCACCATGGCCTCCGCTGCCTGGACCCCGCTGTCCTGCATTGTGTTTTGGCTGTCTGCCCAGACATCTTCCATGTCACCCCATGCTTCTCCTCTCTCACCATAGCTGCGCTGTCAGCTCCTGTGGGTTGGGACCCTGTCCATTTGACCAGTATTAATTGGGTGCCCCAGCCCACTACTGACCATCTAGCTGCCCGAGGATTTCAAAAGGTCTTTTGACTTTTAAGGGAGGGACTGGGCCACACACATGCTCTTTGAGGGACCCATGCCCAGCCAACAGCTCAGCAAGTTGTTCCTGTCTCAACTCTCCTGGAGGGCAGGCCACCCTTGGTTCTAGTGCATTCTACTGGGCAGAATAGTCATTATTCAATTTATTTCTCCTCATATTTCATAGGAACCAGACAAGAATGTCCACAAGTGGAATTCCACACCCCAAAGAAATGCCTCTAGGACTCTTCCCCATGGATGTCCCCAAGGCTCCTCAAATGTGGTGCATTCAAAGCTAAACTGTCAACCTTCCCCCAAACCTGCCTTAGCTGGTCAAGCCAAAACCCTGGCTTAGCCTGGAATTTTACTGTCCCACTCCTGCCCAGTTTACCAACAAACTCTGGCACTGTGTCTCTTTCTCATCCCTCTCAGCTCCACTGCCACCAGGCTGGCCATGCCATTGTCCCTTTCTCCTGGACTCCTGACATCAACTGCCAGCAACTCTCCCCATCTCCATTCCGCCATCCTCCTGTCTCTCCCCCTTTCAGCAACCAGGGTGGTCACCTCAAGATGGACATCAGATCCTGTTTTCCCCTTGCTTAAAACCTCTAGTGGCTGGCTGACTCAACACTGGTTGTGTTTGTCTGCTTGGCATTCCTCTCCCTGATTTGGTGACAGCCCTCCAATTTCCTTTGTGGAGCCCCCTGCCCCTGCCGGCCTTGGTCCAGTGATTTTGGAGGTTTGGGGATATAACTAGTCAGCCAACACCAACTCCTCTTTGCCCACTGCATACCACCCCTCCACTGCCATAGTGATTGGTTCAGGGGTGGATACCAGCTGGGAGCCAGGACAGTGAGGGACCTTCATGACTGGCTCTGGGACAGGCAGGAGAGAGGCACTCTTGTTCACTGTGGGCAGCTAAATAGCCACCCTGCCACCATGTGGGGACAGAAAGCTGGAGGATGAAGTTATTTTTGAGAAAACAAAAGATAAAGAAATAGCTCAAGTCCAGTTCACAATGTTCTATGCCTTGACCCAGCTGTGCCTCATGGCACAGCTAAACCTATGTCTTTCAGTTGTATAAGCCAAGAAATCCCCCTATTGTTGCTTAAGCCAATGCGAGTTGGGTTGCTCTTCCTTGCAACCAAAAGGGTCTTAATCAATGCAAACCCCATTACTCATAGAACAAAGACCAAAATCCTTAATATGGCCCATAAGAGCAGCTAACATTTACTAAGAACTCACTAGGTACCAGGCACTTCAACACCACTCAGCTTCATTTCTCACAGCTCCCGGTAAGGTAGGATCTTGATAAGAGGAAGAAGTTGAAGCACAGAGTACTGAATTCTTTGCTTAAGGGCACACGGCTGAATACGCAACATCAGAATTTGAACCCAAACATTCCAATTCCACAGCCTGTGATTTTAATTCAAACCTGCCATGCCCCTCTACACCAGTGTGGTCGGGCCCTTCCTCCTCTCCCTTGCTCACATGTCCCCAGACACACCTGCAGCTACCTGAATAGGCCCAAGACTCTCCCACCTCCAGATCTCTTCGCATGCTCTTCTCTGAGCCATGAATGTTCTTCCTCCTCTTCCTCTTCCGTTTCACCCAGCTAATTAGTGCCTACTTGTCCTTTGGGTCTCAGCTTAAGGGTCACTGCTGCAGAGTATCTTCCCTGACCTGCTCCCCCTTATTAGTCTCTGCTATGCTATGCCCCCCATCCCCTTCCCTCTTTGCAGTTCTCACAATGTGAGTTAGGCTATTTACTTATGTCTTCATTTATCTGTTTCTGTTCTCCCACCAGATTGTAAACTTCCTGAATGTATAAGTTGTACCTGCCTCAACATATTTATAAAATAATTAATGGGATGTCAGATGATGCTTTTCCTTCAATTATTTCAGCGGGGGCTGTCCTGGTATCACTAGCAAGAGCAGCAGACTAGGAGTCCAAGAGAACCAGGGCCAAGTCCCTAGTTCCAACCCTAAACTGTTGGCAGAGTTGGCCAAGGCACACCATCTCTCTGAGCTTCCCTTTTCTTCTTGTAAAATGGGGTCACTTGGTGAATTTACCTGCCTGTCAAAAAGTGAACTATGAGAGTCTGACAAGCTGATGGACAATCTGACAAGCATCCCAAGACAGGCATGCGGGACCCTGTTCCTGGAGATGCCCACTTCCTCAGAGCCAGAAACACCTAGGAAGTGACACCAAAGTAGTCTACTTCTCTTTACCTTATGGCATTGCCCAAGTCTTCCAAACAGACCTCTGGGGTCTGTTTGAACCCATCCACACAGTCTCTTCTCTGGCCCAACTTCAGATGAAATGTGGGAGGTCTGTGGCTACAGGTAACAGAAATCCTCCATTCCTTTAACTTAAACTATAAGGAAATATACCATGTCACACACAGAAGTCCAGCAGGAGGGTGGCTCCAGGGACAATCAGCTCAGATTCAGGGGTATCATTAAGGACCTCGGTTCATGTATCTACCTACACCTCCAGCCTCAAGGCATTAACCGTACTCACAGCCTGTTCCCCTCATGACCACAAGATGGGTGCCTTGTTCCAGACATCACATCCTGACGTGACAATGTCCTGGGAAAGATGGGATCATCTCTTCCTATGTCTCTTTTTTTATAATGAAGAAGACTTACCCATTAAGCGTCTCATGAACACTTCCTCGTGCTTCTTGGCTGGAATTATTTCACATGCCATGCCTAAATATGTTGTTGGCAAGAGGAATGAGACAACCACTATGGGAGAGACCGCTAACTCTCCACCAAAACTCATTCTCCTCTCTCCTACAGTTAAAAAGCCTTAACTAGGCACATGGTTGCCCAGTGGTGACAGCATTTCTCAGACCCCTTTGCAATTAGTTGTGGCCATATGACTAAGTTCTTAACAGTAGAAGAGATGGGTGCTGCTTTGGGGATGGAGGCCTTAAGTCAGGGAGTGAGTCTCCTCGTCATTCTCTCTTCTCTTTTTCTTACTGGCTAGAACCCAGACATGTCGATGACCAGCCTCAGCCATGCAGATTATGACAAGTCTGGAAGGGGAGGAGGGGGTGGAGCCACAAGAAGGAAGGGACTTGGGTCCCTGAATGACCCTCATGGAACAGAACCGCCCACCAAGCTGGATCACTCACGCTGAAATATTAAAGAAGAAAGACATAAACTTAAAAAAAAATCTCTCAAAGAGATGAAGTGAGGTGAGAGCTGGCTATTTTGAAAATAAAGGTAGAAAGGAAGAGGGAGATAAAAGGTAATGAAGCCCTCACAATGTTGGAAAAGCAAACACTTGGACCAAACAGCAGAAATAAGATTGTTGCAGAAAGCATTTTTCAAAGGTCCTTTAAGATTTATCAACCAAACAAAGATGGCCTCAAGCGAGAGACAGAAATGGGTAGAACAAGGAAGCCAAGAAATAAAGCAGCTATGGGAGAACTGTATTCAGAAAAGAACTTTGGCAGTAGTTACTGAACACAGAACTGACTGGAAGAAAATGGACCAGAAAATGACCAAGTCTTTGAGGGAATTACATTGTGGTAGAAGCCAGAAGTCTGGCCCCAAAAAGCCTGTGAGTAATCGAGACCCACAGTAACTCTTGGCCTTCCCATATTGCACTAGTGGAAAACTTGGAAAGCTCTATGGTCCCAGAGGAGGACACACTTCCCAATGTCTACTTCAAATGTGGCCTAGAGGGAAATGGACAGGGACTGGAGGGCAAGGCTGGAGCTGTGGAGGACAGGGGGCAAGGTGGTAGAACCAGAGAACAGAACAAAGGTAGCTAGTTAAGCTTTCTCCTTCCACTGCAGGGTGGATAGCCCAAGAATCCTCACTATCCAAATCCACATGTTTTCTGAATTCAGATATGAGAGTTATTTTAGTAAGTTCTGGTCATGAGTAGTATAATGTATCATCCAAATCTATCAGATTCCTGAGTTTTGGATAACAAGTATGAGAACTCATGAGTGAAAGGTATTAGAAAATTATCTGAATTCAGTTCCAAAGTTTCGATAGGAAGGAGTTGGCAGAGCCACAAGGTGGATGGCACCTGAGCCCTGAATGTCTGCATGGAGTGGAGCCACTCACCAACCTGAACACACCTCAGGATGCTCACAGGAGAGAGAAATAAACTTTGTCCTTAGGCCACTGAGTTTTAAGAGTCTCATTGCTACAACACCTGATCTAACTAATTAATGCAAACATGATGGCTCAGATCAATCAGGACTACCTCCAGGGGGAGGGAGAAGGCCCAGTTCTACTTGTGGCTGAAGGAGGAAGGGAGACACCTGAACCCGGGGCTAGAACCAGAGCTCTCTAAAGAGGGATAAAGTAAGGCATAGATTGGGGCAGACAAACTACAGTTTCTTCACTGATACTCCTCTCTTTTAGTATCTAGGCCCAAGGCCCAAAGTCTCATCCCTCTACCCACCAAGTAAAGAGATATCAAGTAAAGAGAGTCCACTTCCTCCAACGCAGGGCTTTAAAAAGGCTTCAGACTGTGTCTCACCAGCCTCTACTGATGCTCTCTCCTTGGGTGGGGCTTAAACAAGTCAATGCCTCAAATATTTAGGGAGACCTCACTCTGTGGGTAGTCCTGGTGAGTGTTCTACAGAGTCAGTTTCTTGTGGAGATCTTTCTTAGATGGGCTATTAGTTAAAGTTCCTCGAGTTTGAGAATATTCACTGCTATTGACTGAGCCAGGTATCTGCTAGATGCTTTACAAGAATTACCTGGTTTCGTCTTCATGTTGACCCTAATTATGGAGGAAATAACACCACTTACCCCTGTGGCAGAGACTTTTCGTTGCATAGACTTGGGATCTGTTCTTCCCTTCTTTCTCTCTAACAGCATCTTAATTTTGTAGGGGGCAACAATGTGCCCTGCTGAAAAACTATGTTTCCCAGCTTTCTTTGTGGCTAGAGAGGGCCATATGACACAGTTTGGGCCAATGAGATATAAGCGGAAGCCATTGGATGGGGCGCCTAAGAAACTACCTTAAAGGGAGTGGGAGAGACTCAGTGGCATATGCCCTTTTGTCATTTCTCTCCACTCCTTTCTGGAATGGGTTATGGTGGCTATACCTGGAGCCATGAGAGAAGGACAAAGGCTCCTGAATTATGATGACTTGAGCTGCCAAACTAAACCTAACGGATACCTACCTCTGGATTTGTCATTGCTTGAGAAAACTAAACCCTCGTCTCATTTAAGTCACCATTACTTAGGTTTTCTGTTCCATGAAGCTGAGGAGAAACTGAGGCTTAAGAGATGTACACCAAGTGCTCACCATGTAAGAGGCAAAGCTGGTTTTGAATGTACTGTGAAGACAGTGCCACAGAGAGATGGGTGGTGTGCCTCAAAACCCCTTCCTCCCCATTCACCTCCTGTGCTGACCACATTGGCTCTTTGGGACTCCTGCCTTGCCTGATGTCTGCCTGCTCCTTGCCAGTTGCCAGTCTTGTGACTGGGAGCTTCCTTCTAAATGTTCAGTCTCCAACTGAGGGCTCCAGCTGTTTGTTCTGCTGCTCTCCTCACCAACTCTATGTTGCTCCACCTTCCAGCCCAATGGTTGGGCTGGTTTTCTTAGCTCCAGTCCTCACCAGAGCTCCTCTGCCTAGCTTTCTGCCTTTTCTCTCTGGCCCTGCTGCTTCAAGAACAAGCCTGGAGGCAGAGAAGCCCATGATGAGGACGGGGAAGAGCTTGGGTGAAAGGTGAAGTTTGCCTGCACCCAGGTAGAGGCTGAAGGACCGGAAAGGAGGGAACCTCATTGAGAGAAATGAAGGAAGCCGACAGATTCTGCATATTCCAAATGCAGCCTGGGAAGAAAAGCTATAGTTTTTAGGGCTCTGCTCCTACAGTGATTTTCTCATAACTTATAACAATAACTTTTTTTCGAAGATTTATTTTAGAGAAAGAGAGAGAGCGCGTGCATGAGCGGAAGGGGCAGAGGGAGAGGGAGAGAGAATCTGAAGCAGACTCCATGCTGATCGTGAAGCCCAATATGGGGCTCGATCTCATGAGCCTGAGATCATGACCTGAGCCAAAACCGAGAGTTGAATGCTTAACTGACGCAAGTGTCTATATAACAAAACATTTTTTGAAATATTTAGATTGGGGGCTCCTGGGTGGCTCAATTGTTAAGCGTCTGCCTTCGGCTCAGGTCATGATCCCAGGGTCCTGGGATCGAGCCCCACATCGGGCTCCCTGCTCAGCGTTCCTGCTGAGCTTCCCTCTTCTTCTTGTAGATTCACTTGGTGAATTTACCTGCCTGTCAAAAAGTGAACTATGAGAATCTGACAAGCTGATGGACAATCTGACAAGCATCCCAAGACAGGCATGCGGGACCCTGTTCCTGGAGATGCCCACTTCCTCAGAGCCAGAAACACCTAGGAAGTGACACCAAAGTAGTCTACTTCTCTTTACCTTATGGCATTGCCCAAGTCTTCCAAACAGACCTCTGGGGTCTGTTTGAACCCATCCACACAGTCTCTTCTCTGGCCCAACTTCAGATGAAATGTGGGAGGTCTGTGGCTACAGGTGAGAGAAATCCTCCATTCCTTTAACTTTAATCCTCCCACTCTCCCTGCTTGTGTTCCCACTTACACTGTCTCTCTCTCTCTCTGTGTCAAATAAATAAATAAAATCTTAAAATATAAAATAAAATATTGAGATTGTTTTTAAATGACAGTATAGCATATTGGTTAATAGCACAGGCTTTGAAGGCAGACTGCCTGGGTTCAAATCCTGGCTCTTCCACTTATTAGCCATGTGACCCTGGGCAAGTAACTTAGCCTCAACAAGACTCAGTTTCTGCAACTATAAATGGGAATGATAATACCTATGTCACAAAGTGGTATGAGGGTAAAATAAATTAGTACATGCAAAGCACTTAGAACAGTGACTTTCCTTGAGGTATTCAATAGGGGCTGAAGCTTCTGTTATTATCACAGAGAAAGGATTCATTGTATAGCCTATCAACACTCAGAGACCAAGCAAGAACATAGGTGAATTTGAACACATCTGTGTTTTTATTTTATTTTTTTTAATTTTTAAAAGATTTTATTTATTTATTTGATGGAGAGAGGGAGAGAGCACAAGCAGGGGGATCAGTAGAAGGAGAAGGAGAAGCAGGCTCCCTGCCAAGCAGGGAACCCGATGTGGGGCTCGATCCCAGGACCCTGGGATCATGACCTGAGCTGAAAGCAGATGCTTAACCATCTGAGCCACCCAGGCACCCTACATCTGTGTTTTTAACTATACAAATGATATTACCTCTCTCAGCCCTGTTGAGCACAGAAAAGGAAGATTCCAATTATGATGAAGTAGCTGGCATCAAACTTACCTTACCAATGGAAACAAGTATAAAATCTGGAAAAAACATGTAAAGCAACTATATGTGGGCACTGGACATCAATTAACATAGGACAATGACCGCTGAGAATCACACTAAACGATCCCCACATTCATTTCTTTTTTATTCCTGAGCATATTTTCCAAAATGCTGAGCAGCAAAACCTCCTAGCAATGGTGGTCACACTGGATGGAGGAAATAGAGATCGGACTTCAGGACTGCTAAGGTGGCCATGATTTGAGAGGGCAGGTGTCTGGAAATGAAGAAGCCACAGAGAAGGAGCAGCCCCCAAAATCTATGAAAATATCCCTTGGGTTCTTGGTCAATTGTTAGGCTGTTCATGAGCAGACAGAAACTCCAGGAGGGCTTGCAGAGAATAGTGGCTCAGGGAAATAAAAGCTGAACAGAGATTTCAGAAACTCATATAACTCTGAGGAAGTATTGAAGGTTGAGCCCAGCCAATTCACTGGTGAACAACTTAGGCTTTCTGTCGAGGTCCCAGAAAGGCCACATTTTAGGATTAAGACAATGACTTAAGAGAAGAGCTACACTCTATACATAAGAAAAAAGCCGAAATAGACATACTTTAACAAAGCCTAAATGCAAGCTTTCATAGGATGAGTGTAGTTTGCCAGGAGGTTAACTGCCTGCCAAAACAAAATTCAACACTCTTTCGAGGGAGAGAAGCTAACCCAGAGCCCCTACAACATAACATTCACATGCATAACAAGCACATCATTCAGCAATCAAAGTATTAGACATGTGAAGAAAGAAAAGTGGCTGATCATGAACTTAATAGAAACATACAGATATGACTGAGATTTTGGAGTTAGCAGATAAGGACTTCCAAACAACTATAATTAGTATGTTTCCAAAAATAAAAAAGGAAACAGACAAAATGAATGAAAAGATGAAGCTTAAATTTTAACAGAGAATTGGAAATTTGCATCATTAGGGTTGATCAGGGAAGCAGAACCACTATGACTGGTATAGGATACAGATACAGGCAGACAGTGATAGAGAATAAAGGCTTTATTATAAGAATGGGAACTTACTCAATTGGGGGAGCTGAGTAAGAAGTCCCTGGAAGGCTATCGCCCCTACATATGCCTGAAGTTGCTGTAGTTCAACAGGACAAGAATATAGAGGAAAAGCCTGGATATGAAGTGAGAAAAAGTGAGAACGAGCTGGAGCCCACATCTGTCTCTCACTGCCTCCAAACCTGACAACACAGGTGCCCTGCCAAAGAAGCAGACACCATCTACCACATATGCTTGACCAGTGTTCAATGAAAAATTGCAAGACATGCCAAGAAACAAGACAATGTGACTCATGCTTAAGAAAAAAAAAAAAACGGTCAATAGAAACTGTCTCTGAGTATCGCTAGATGTTGGGTTTAGCAGATAAAGACCTCAAAGCAGCTATTGTAAATATTTTCAAAGAATTAAGGAAGACCATATTTAAAGACTTAAAAGAAAGTGTGACCAGTGACTTAGTGAATGAAGAATCTCAATATAGTGGCAGAAAATATAAAAGAAGTAAATGAAAGTTCTGGAGATGAAAAGTGAAATAACTGAAATTTTAAAATTCATTAGGGGGACTCAACAGCAGATACGAATTAGCAGAAAAAAGAATCAGTAACCTTGAAGATAGATCAATAGAAATTATTCAATTGAAGAACAAAGAGAAAAAACAGAAGAAAACTGAAATGAGTCTCAGATACCTGTAGGTCAATATTAAATATACCAGTATAGGGGCACCTGGGTGGCTCAGTTGGTTAAGTGTCTGCCTTCAGCTCCAGTCATGATCCCAGGTCCTGGGATTGAGCCCCGTGTTGGGCTTCCTGCTTGGTGGGGAGCCTGTTTCTCCCTCTCCCTCTGCCTGCTGCTCCCTCCTGCTTATGCTCTTTCTCTCTCTCAAATAAATAAAATATTTTAAAAATAAATAAATAGATAAATAAATAAATAATTCAACATAAATGTGATGAGAGTCCCAGAAGAACAGAAGAGAGTAAGAGAGAAGCAAAGAAAACCTTTGAAGAAATAATAGCCAAAAATTCCCAAATTTGATGAAAAACATAAATCTCTAGATACAAGAAGGTCAAAAAACTCCAAAAATGATAAACATGAAGATATCCCCACCTATACACATCATAGTCAAACAGTTAAAATACAAAGACAAAGAGAAAATCTTGAAAGCAGGAAGAGGAAAATGACACATCACATACTGGGAACAATATCATTATTAGCTGTCTTCCCATCGGAAATAATGGAAATAGGGGCCCCTGGGTGGCTTAGTCGGTTAAATGTCTGCCTTTGGGTCAGGTCATGATCCCAGGGTCCTGGGATCGAGCCCCATGTTGGGCTCCCTGCTCAGTGGGGAGCCTGCTTCTCCCCCTCCCTCTGCCTGCTGTTCCCCCCTGCTGTGCCCCCTCTCTCTCTCTGGTCAAATGGATGAATTAAATCTTAAAAAAAAAAAAAGAAAGAAAGAATGGAAATAGCTGGAAAGCAGTAGAATGACATACTCAAGATGCCGGAAGAAAAAAAAAGAAACCCTATCAACCAAAAATTCTTTATCTAGCTAAAACCATCCTTCAAAAATGAAAACAAAATAAAGACATTCCCAGATAAACAAAGAGAGTTCATTGCTAGCAGACTTGCCTTGTAAGAAATATTAAAGGAAGTCCTTCAGGCTGAAAAGAAGAAATTCAAATCCACAGGGGGGAAAAAAAGTGTGCCAGCAATTTAAATTCTGTGAATAAATTTAAACGATTGAGTAAGGGGGTGCTCGGGTGGCTCAGTCTGTTGAGTGTCTGACTTGATTTTGGCTCAGGTCATGATCTCAGGGTTATGGGATCGAGCCCCGCATTGGGCTCTGCACTCAGTGGGGAGTCTGCTTGTCCTTCTCCCTCCCCCTCTGGTCCTCCTCCCTCAAATAAATAAAATATTTTTTAACAGACTGAGTAAATATAACTTTTTCTTGTTTGTACTCTTAATTTCTTTAAAAGATATGTTTGCATAAACCAATATTTATAACACTGTATGCTTTGGCTTATAACACATATGACTATAATATATGTGATGATGACAGCATACAGGAGGAGAGAAAAGAAGAAAATATATTGGAGGAAAGTTTTTATATTTTACTGGAACTAAGTTAATAATATTCTCAAGTAAATTGTTATAAATTAAAATGTATATAATAATCCCTAAAAGATCCACTAAGCAAGTAAGTCAAAATAATGCAGCATTAAAAATCAACAGAAGAATTAAGATGGTATAAAATATGTGTTTAACACAACAGATGGCAGTGAAGGAGGAACAGAGAGCAAAAAAGAGACAAATAGTAAACAAGTAGCAAAATGGCAGATGGAAATCCAACCACATCAATAATTACAGTAAATGTGAATGGACTATAATTGAATGTCAGAGAAAAAAAATCCAGAAAAGAATATAAGGAAGATGTGGGACAAAGTAAATAAGTCCAACAAATGTGTAATTGGAGTTCCAGAAGAAGCAGAGAGAAAGAAACAGAATCAGAAAGCCCAACAAATGTGTAATTGGAGGTCCAGAAGAAGCAGAGAAAAAAAAACAGAATCAGAAAGTCCAACAAATGTGTAATTGGAGTCCAGAAGAAGCAGAGAGAAAGAAACAGAATCAGAAAGCCCAACAAATGTGTAATTGGAATCCCAGAAGAAGCAGAGAGAGAGCAAGAGACTGAAGAATCGATCATTTGAAGAAGCAATGGCAAAAAAATTTCCAAAACAGATGAAAGATATCAAACCACTTTATCAACCAGCTCAACAAAACCAAGATATAGGATAAATACAAAGAAAACCTGCTGGCTGCATGGCAGATGGATCCTGGCCGCCCTGGGCTTGACCGGAGGACAGACACACAGGGCCCCAAAGTGAGCACCCTGGTCTTCTCTCAGCACACACATTTTTACCAAAAGAATAGACTCTGGGGGCCAAATTTCCAAAAGATGTATGAGAAGCTGGGTCTGTGCAGCTGCCCATTACAGCCTAAAGCACAAGGAGACAGAGGACTTAGAGACGGACTCACACAAGACAGGATATTTCGTATTCGCACAATCGTACATGCAACGTCACATGCATTGTTTCCTTTGAGTCTTAAAACCTAGAAGACAGCCAGGGATGTCATTATGATTCCCAATGAACAGATAGGAACAGTCGAGGCCCTGGGCGGGGCAAAATTTGTTTAACCTCATCTGACTAGCACTTCCCAAACGTAGTTGACACCAGGATCTGTGATCCCACGACATACGCTACTGTCCCTCAGGCCACACTTGGAGAAGCACTGTTCTAGCACGTCAGCCAGCACATCTCCGTTAGCATGGCCCCCGGCTCTGGGGTGAGGCTGAACCAGGAGCGCATGGGTGTTGCTTCTTCATTTCACTGATCTTACTGCTTCTCTTTGATATGGTTGGTTTTCCCCAAATGTTGGGGTGGCTCTCAGGCACCAGCGCACGTCTGCGTGTAAAGTGCATGGGCTCTATCCCGGCAGGGAGGGTGAGGCGCAGTGGGGGGGGCCAGTGCCTAGGTGTACCCTTGGCTCGTCTTCTGGGACCAGGTTCCCTGTGCTCCTTAGGCACGGACAGTCACCCCGGGCACTGCCCGGCTTCTTAGGTCCACGTGCCGAAACTTAGCTCTGACCTGGGGTGGGCACCTGTGTGCAAAGACAAGGGGTCAGCGGAGGGGGTGGGGTTCTCCCCAGATACTCCTACTTCTGCACCCCTTCTGCTCTCTGTGGCCACCACCCAAGTCTGAAAGCCACAGCATCTTCTCCATGCCTTTGCACTATGCTTTCCCCAGTTTCCTCCTTCAGTGTGATCCCACCTGCCTTCTGCCTTTTAGGGACTCCTCACAATTTCTGGCTCACTGAAGTCACCCCTTCCTCATTCTTTTCTGGTTATCTCCTCTGTCCTTCCTGGGAGAACTGGAAGTAGATGTGTGCACTGTGATCACTTGGCCTGGTCTCCCTTACTTGACAGTACCTGCAGGAGCTCAATCCTCGTAGCTGCCTCCACTCTCAGGAGGTGTGCAATAAGTAAGTGTGAAGGTGACATTTGCCAAGCCCTGGAGAGTGCCAGGCCCTGAGCAGAGATGTCCTCTGGATCCTGCTCCACAGTTGTGCCTAGTCTGGTTTGTCCTCTGGTAGGGATGCTCCTGGGTACTGAACAAGGGACCTCATAGAGGCCTGTACCCAGAATACATGGGAAGGGAGAAGCCCTGCACTCCAAATCCCAAAACAGCCACCCTGGCTACTGCATGAACCGCACACCCCCCCCCCCCATATACTCATTGTTTCCCTGAGATTCTTAGTGGAGGAAATCAACAAACAAGGAAACCAACAGTCAAAACCTCTGTCGGGAATCCAAGTGAACCAATATAGGGCCTTATCTATCTATTTAAACAATGGACTCAGTAGTATCAGATCACCAACAGTGCTGATCTCAGTCAATACTCACTGATCAGCACTTCATCTGGTCCTGGCCTCAGGAACCACTTGTGTGTCCCATGCCCCTCATAGGCCTGGTTTGGGGGAGCCTTTCCAGGGCTTAGGAGAATCAGTGTTTCCCTTGAGTTCTGTACCTCCCCAGGCACCCGTGTCCCGGCCTCTTCTCTCCATCTGACTGCTGAGATTCAGGCTCCCTTGATTGAATTGTCTCAGGCAATGGGATTTATCTGCCCTTAAACCAAACTACAGGAAGAGAAAGGGACAAGAATGACCAGAAATGTGGGCTCAGACTGTTCTCCACCTCACACACCCAAATGGCTTCTTCCACATGGCTCTATTCTTGGCTACTAGAAGCTGCCAGGCCTCTGTGTCACTGTATCTCTGCTCTGGACACAGGGCCATTCACTGTCAAAGGATCTGGATAGGGCTTTCATTGGCCTGGATGGGGCAGGTGCCTGCCCTGGCCAGCAGGTGCTCCTGCTCTGGCTGGGCCCAGCAATGTCCAGGGCCCACATCTAGATCAAGAAGCATGGAGAACTGGGAACCCTCATCCCAACCAGTGGTTAGAACAAGATCAAGGTCACTTTCCAGAACATGGGTAAGTGCTTTTCTGTATAGAATAAACCATAGAAACCTTCTGCAGATACCAGGGCCAAGCTCCGGGGGTGGGCATAGGAGCCAGAGACCTTGCCGTGTGTGTGTGTGTGTGCCTGGCTTGGCCCTAGACCACTTCTGCCCAGTCCTTTGGCTTTCAATCCTGTGTATGTGCCAACGACTCCCAACTTTCTCTCTCCAGTCCCAACTGCTAACTGCCTCCTCAACACTTCTCTACTAGGATGTCCTTAAATGTCTCAAACTTAACGTGCTACACTGAGGAACCCCTCCACCACCCCACCACCCACTAACTGCCCCATGCTAGGCCTGCTCCTCCGTTTCCCGCCACAGTGAATGATGGTTCAGCGTTCCCGATGCTCAGGACAAAAACCTTGACCTCACCATTATCTTCAACCGCCTCTCTTTCTCTTACACCCTACCACTCACCTGTCAGCAAATCCTTTCAGTTCCTGCTTCTCACCACCTCCGTCTCCTGCACCCTGCCCCAGCCTGCGTGCCTGATGGCCGCAAAGACCCCGCCACCCGCCTGGCCCCCGTGGGCTTATTTTCCTTCTCGAAGAAGCAGCAGGAGGGCTGGCTCAGAGCAGGAGGCAGCTCCCAGGCTCCCTACACGGCTCTGCTCAAATCCCTGGGCTCCGCCTCCCTCCCACCAAGAGCTGAAGCCTCCCGCAGAGGGCTTCACACAGACCGTCTCCAGCTGCCCTGCCCGTGACCTCTGTGAGCGTCTCCGGTTTCCGCAGACAGCTCTGGCTTTGGCCTGCGCTGTCCCTCCACCTGAAAAGCTTTCCCTGAGGCTCTTCTCTCCCCACCTCCTGTCTCTGTTCAAATGTCACACATTCCTTCCAAACCCTTCCCTGGGCCCTCCGCCCCTGTGTAATCCCTATTCTGTGTAATTTCTGGAGCCCTGTTACTTTCAAATATATAATTTATATATCAATCTCATTTTATAACCTATAAACTAGAGGGATTTTGATCTTAGATCCTGGCTGCATCCCCAGGGCCCAGGACAGCGCCTGGCAGACAAGCTTGATAGCTTGTTGAGTGAATGCACAGCTGGGTGGCCTTGGCCTGGCCTGGGGCTGGAGGGCAGAGGAGTCCCCGATGTTTACGAGGATCCCCTGTCAGCCCAGGGAACTCACAGGGACTGGGAGCCACAGCCCTGGCGCTCTGGCCCAGAGTCCCTTTGCAGTGGCGGCCGCTGGGCCAAGTCGGGCCGCCACAGCCTGGTCCCCTCCTTGCTGCACCTGCCATGGTGACTGCCTCACGGGGCCTGGCCCTCATGGCCATGAGGATTTCACTGGGCAGACCTTCTGCGTGAGGGGAGGGTTAGGTAACTCTTCCCCAGAACCCCTGTGTCCCCCTGACTGGGCCTGGCGGAAGAAGGGAAGAAGAGCTTAGAGTAGTGTTATTAGTAGGGGAGACGGGCCCAGGACACTGTCCAGCCCCCAAACTCCCCATGTACCAGCCGGGAGGCCCAGGCCTGGAGACCTGGCTCCCAGAACACACTAAACATCGGTCAGGCTCCACCCCCACACCCAGCCCAGACGGGGGCAGTTTCGGGCCTCAAGTGTGTCCAGAGACCCATTCAGAATTGGCCTTTCCTGCCACCTCAAGCTGCCCCCAGGTCCTCACCCCTGCCCTCCCTGTTCTTCAGCCCTGCAGGGCTCCCTGGGGAGCAGCAGCCCCACCTTCCGGCTCCAGCCTCCGCCCCGCTCAGCCCTGCAACTCAATGACTCCAAGACTCTCTTCCTGACTGCCAACAGCCGGAGGTGGGGCATATGGGCACCCAGCAGGCCCAAGCCCCTCCCGGAAGTGGTCACAGGCAGGGCCTGGAGGCCTGGGTCTGCCACAGAAAAGGGGTGAGCCCCACCCCGCCCTGCACGGAGGATGGGAGATGGACCAGCCCAGGGACAAAGGCCCTGAGTTGGCATTTTCGGGTTTGCGTTTGGAGACAATTAGGAGCTGAATTATTAAAGACGTGTGAGAGAAGAGGCCGTTTTTAAGAAAGCATGAGTAAGCAGGGCTCTCTCCCGGCCGCACACGGGATCGAAGGCAATCAATTGCCATAATGGCCATAAGTATTTACTCGGCTTAACTGTGAATGTGTGCACCAGCCACGCACTTAACACAGGGGTCCCTGCCTGGCAGACCCCCAGCCGGCCAGCCAGAGGGCTACAGCTCCCCAAGCTCCCCCCCACCTGCCGTGTCCCCTATGGCGTGGGCTCCCTAAGGCCATGGGCTCCGGAGTCTGAAACAGCTGGGCTCGCCTGGCCTGGTCGCCCTGGGCAGGTTGCTCGACCCCCCTGAACCACCAGGACTCATCTGTAAAATGGGCTGCTGAAGCCCACCTCAGGGTTCCCAGTGTGACTCCCAGGGGGGCTGACACTCGGCAAATGCCAGTCCTGCTGGCCCAGGACCTCATGGGAGCAGATGCCAGGGGCCCTGGTCTTACCCTGGGCTCTTACTTATTTGCCACACAGGACAAGGTTAAGCCTCAGAGGTTGGGTGCTCTCAATTATAGCCATCTAAATATGACATGGCTGGTGTGGGGCCACTCTGAGGCTCAGCCTGGAGCCAGGAGCCGGCGCATTTACTACGCACTCATTCCGTGCTGGGCATTCCCGAGTCATGTCTGTAGCTGCCTTAATCCTTGCCACAGCCCAGAGAGGAAAGTTCTATCATCACTCCTCATTTTACAGATCAGGAAACTGAGGCTCAGAGAGGTAAAGTGACTTGCCCTAGGTCACACAGCTGTTAAGTAGCAGAGCCCCTCCGACCCTTTCTAGAAACCTCTGGGCTCCGCTGAGACCCACTCTCTGCCCTCTCCTCCTCCTCCTTGGCACCCCCACCTCCAAGAGGTGTCTTGGCCCCCGGCCAGCAGCCTACATGCCTGAGGACACATCTAAATACCAGCAAAAGTCACGGCCAAAAGAGAACCCGGCTTCTGTTTACTCCTCTACCAGCGACCCCTCTGCCCTGAGATCCTGGCTCTGAGGGGGCCTGCACAGGCCAGGCTGTCCCATGGGTCAGTTGGCCGATCTCTAAGGACCTTCTGATCGTGGACTGAGGATGTTGCTTTAAGAACAGCACCTGGTGTCTTCCCCAGCACACAGGCAGTCTCAAGGCCCACCTTGACCGTAGAGGACGTGTGGATGGTGACCGTGTGCGCACACTCACACGCACGCAAGCACGCGCCTACAAGTGCGGCGAGGCCAGCACTTTGTGGCTTCCGGCCTCCCCACAGGCTCGACTCAACCACTTCCCTTGTGTGTTCAGTGCTTGGAAATGGCTTAGCCATCCGCGGCATTCTCTACTGCCCTCCTCCAAGTGCTGGGACAGAGCCCTCAGCCTCTCTCTCTCTCTCTGGGCCCCTCAGGCTTCTCAAGCTAGGACACCAAGACTAAGACAGCTGGGGAGAGTAGAGAAGAGAGCCCTGACCTGAGAGTTCCCAGACCTATATGACCTTGGACAGCTCCCCTTTCCTTCCCAGGCCTCAGTTCCCCCATTTGTGCCTTAAGAACTCAGCAGGTCTAAGATGAAGGCCACCGGGGGTAGGGGGTGGGGGAGTCTGCCATCATATTTGATTCGTTCTCCCAGACTCAGGGAAGATGGGGAGGGGGTGACTTTGAGATCTTCATGGGCCAGCGGGGGGCAAGGATAAACCAGACCTAGAGCCTTGCTTCTGCTCCCATCCTTCCAGAAGGTGCAGAGCTCTTGGAGCTCCAGGTTTGTCCAGCAGAGGCGGCCGCAAGTCCTGAACAGCTCAAGGCTGGTCCTGAAGCCCAACCATGGCAGGTTCCCAGGTGTGTTTGTGGGGAGGGGTCTGTGGCTAGGGCCCTGCAAGGGAGGGGAGGGCAGAAGGGAAGGTCTCCCAGCTCCTTGTCCCTCCCAGCCTGTGCCAGGCTCAGTAGGTGCTTCATGGATGTGTATTGGATGGATGGATGGATGGATGGATGGATGGACGGACAGATGGACAAGCTTTTCCCTAAGCCTCAGGTGCTCCCAGCAGGTGGGGTTGATGGTGATGCTCACCTAGCAGAATCAGTATAAGGATGGCTGAGGGCCCAGGGAGTATGCTCTGCCCAGTGCATTTCCCTCCTCAGCTCCCCCTGCCCCTTGCCCTGGCCACAGCCAGTGCTCAGAAGCCTCTTTGCAAACGGGCTATAAACAAAGACAATGCCCCTGCCTCCAGGCATCCTGGGTATAAGCTCATGCCTTTCCTGGAAGAGTGGGCAGGGAGCCTGCATGTCACCTCAGAGCCATTGGACTGGGATCCCTAAATGCAAGGGGATCATGGGATCCTGGGGTGGCCGTGAATGGTGGGCGAGTTGATCCCTAGAACTGAACTAGATGGGCAGCCTCCTGGTCTTGCCGGCTCCATATACACAGGGAAGCTCGAGGCCTAGTGCATAGTCCGGGTTGAATCCCCAAAACTGAGAGTGGTCTTTACCAAATGCCATTTGGTCAGGCACCTGCTATGTGCTGCCCCTGTGGCGATGTGACAGGGCCAGTCCTCTGAGGAGGTGACATTTGAACCGAGGCCCGGAGGGGGAGAAAGTCCACTGGTGCAGATGCTCCAGGCAGAGAGGACAGCATGCGTTAACATCCTGCAGAGGAAGAGCAAGGCCCTGGATTTATTTAAGGTTCAAGGGAAACCACTGAAGGCTTTTGGCAGGAGAATGACTTATTTATGTTTGCAAAGCAGCTGAGTGGAGCATGCACCGCAAGGGCCACCTCCCGGGAGAGACCTCAGATCGGAGAGACGGGAATGAGAAAAGGAAGCAAGGAATGAGCAGTAATGAGGACTACCCTCTGGTGCTCTCTGCTGGCATTACTGGATTCTGCTGGGGTTACTGGATTCTGCTGGGGTTACTGGATTCTGCTGGGGTTACTGGATTAGGGGGCAGGGGAAGGGGTGGGGGTTCTTCCTCCCAATGCTTGCACACTCCATCCCGAGGCTCCCAGCCCTCTCCATCAGCCTGACCTGCCCCCTCCCAGGCTCCTTGCTCCCTACTTGGGGCAGCCCCTCTGTTTGGCAGGGTAGGGGATGATGGTGGCCTTGGTGCCATGAGCTTCCCACCTGGCTGGGGACCCTCCACAGGCAATCACCCAGGTTACACCCCAGGCTGCTCACGGCTTACCGGTTTCTGCCAACCCTTCCATTCACTGTTGTTTTCTTTTTGAAAACTTAGAGGTGGCATGAGGCTTCCTCCCTCCTGCTGGACTATGTGGGTCAGTACTCCTAAACAAGTGCTTCCTTGGTTGCTCCTTCCTTCCGCTCACTCCCTCACTCATTCACCTGCTCCGAGTTGCACTATTCTGAGGACTGTGTCGTCTAACACTCCCAACTCCATTACCAGGATTGGGGTCACCGCTTAGGCCCAATCTTCAGTTTGGGAGGGACAGCTCTTGGTCACCAGAGTGGGGGCCCCAGGCCTGTGAACTACATCAGGGCTGCACCTTGCTCTGAAGGGCGGTGGGGAGAATGTCCTCCGCAGGTCGCAGCCAAGACACCTGCCCTCCCCACCTTGTCCTTGGCCTCTGCCTACCACTCCTCCACTGGAGTCCTCCTTCCCCCAGCCAGCCTCAGTCAGGCTTTTATAGGCCCCCTCATGTTTTCCCCCAAATTTGGAAGAGGGCATAAAAATTTCATCTTTCATTTTGCAATGCAAGGGCATTAAAAAAAAATTTAAAAATCCTAACTCCCATCTCTCTTCAGCATTATTTCAAAAGGAAATGAAGACGTGAACCACTGAAAGGGAATACAGTTAGTTTACTGAGAGTTCACCACCTGTCTTTCCTCATTTCACTCAGGAAACCTGTACCAGCCTACGGACCGGTGGTCAGGAGCCTGGTCTATCTTGGGAAGCACTCGTGTTAGGTCACTACCGGTGGCCAGCCTCCCCACGTCAGGCACAAGCCCAGGGTGCGGACACGGCCCCTGTCTGCACCTGCCCCCTCACCCACACCCAAGGAGGACGGCTAACGGGCCTTCCTATGTAACAACTAGGATTCACCCCACATTCCTGAGGCCTCTGGGGGTGATCCAAGAAGGCGCCATTGCCACCCGAAGGCACACTGAGGCTTAGCGCCTGGGGCCAGCACATCATGGGCAGCAGCGGGGAGGGGAGGCCTGCTGGGGAGAGGGTCCCGGCCCGTCCTGGGCTTCGCTCAGAACATCAGGAGCCAGGATGTGTCCTGGAAGGCAGATGGAAGCCCAGGAACTCCAGACCCCTATGTTCCTCTGCTCCAAAGGTGAGAGGATGTGGAGGCAGGAGGGCAATCGGGAAGGGCTGATTGGCAGGAGAATGCCGAGCTGGTGATTTCAGATTAAAAATGGTCTAGTGCGGCAAACGTGTTGGTTCCTGCTGCCCCCTGGTGGACTTATGGGGAAATACCTGCCAAGAGAGACCCTTTGGCAGCCGGGCAGGGAGGGAGGGAGGCAGGAAGCGGGTGGCCAGGCCAATCCACCAGGCTCTCCAGCCTGTGCGCATCTGCCCAGGAGCCGCAGTTGCTCAGTCATCAAGGTCCTGTTTTCCCTGAGCAGCTCCAGGCCAGCACAAACACTCTCTCCCCTCCTGAAGCATCTGGAAGCTATTCTTGTTTTTCCTCCCCACCATCCCAGATAACCCCCAATCTCCCTCCACCCGAGAGGACGGGGACTTGGGCCCCACAGCATCAGGGGCACCACATACACACCATGCTGGGAAAGAGTTCTGGCACAGGAAGGTGGTGATGGGGCCCGAGGGGGTCCCTGTATATGGGCAGGTGACTACCAATCAGCTTTCTGGGGGTCTCCCCCTGCCCACTTTTCCAGTCAGTGCCCTTTCCACTGACCCTCCCTGTGCATCCCCAGCCACGCCTCTCCTACCCATTCTGATCTGGAGGCAGGCAATGGGGGAGGCCAGGCAGGCAGAGGTGGGGACCTCAGCAGGCCATTATATGTGTCCGGAGAATCCTCCCCACTCAAGCTAAGGAAAAGCATCAAGCTACTCACAGTTGGCTTTTAATGAACTTCACTTCCTTAGCAAGGCCCTGGGGAGAGGTTTGGAAGGCTCTCTGAGTGGTGGGAGGGCGCAGAGTCTTCCAGGACTTGGAGAGGCCGTCCAGGGAAAAGCCGGGGAAAGGCAGGAGGGGGCAGTGGTTCCAAAGGCAGGCCTTGCCCAGGATCCAGGACCCAAAAATGCACCCCAAGCTCCCAGGTCCCTGTGTCTGGTTAAAGAGTTTGGGGGGAATCACAAGATTTACAGTTGGTCCTTGGCCTTTAAAATTGCCCTCTCCTGCTCTTGCCTCCCAGATAAGGAAACTGAGGCCCAGAAAGGGGGGAATTCCAGCTGTCAGTCACACAGTAAATCCCCAGGATCCCAGTCCTGCCACTGAAATCCCAAGGGGTAGCCCTGACCTAGCCCTTTATAGGCTCTGGTCGAACCCTCAAAACCACTATCGTATCTGCTCAGTGGATGAGGAAACAGGTTCCTAGAGACCAAGTAACTTGCCCAAAGTCACACACCAATACACAGCCAGCCAATACCGGAGCCCACGTGGTAGCAAAATGGAGGAGGTAAAAGCCCACCTCACGGGTGCAAGATTTTCATGTGCATCTGACCATCTGACAACAACCTTCTTCATGACCTCATTATTCTTATGATCTTTTTGCAGATGAAGAAACAGAGAGGTTAGAAGCAATTTCCTCCATGCTATGTTGAAGTATTCAAACAAGGAGGCCGTTAGACTGGGTGGCCCTAAGGCCTTGGTAGCCTATGGAAGCAAACCCAAACCTAAGCCAGAGTCAAGGAACTTGAATCTGAGAAAACAAAACTTAACAACCAATCACAAATAGTCAACTAGGCTTTCCCAAATAAGGCAACGGCTTAAGCTATCGTCAATCAAATCATGTCTTTGCCTTGCTTCCGTATATTCTTTTAAACCCTCCCCCGACCCATGCGTGCAGTGCTCCCAACTCCTGGATTCAAATTGATGTATGCTCATATAAGCTTGACAATTGTAGTGTGCCTCAGTTTACCTTTTGACAGTTCCGGTGTCAGAAGTGGAATCCAAAGGAGACCCTGACGGGCCCTGGGAGCACCTGCTGAGCCCTTTGTGCTCACTGCTTTCTCCCTGCACCTGAATGAAGGTCAGGGTTAAGTCCCTCGCAGATAACTGAGCTTTGCAGCTTTTGCCTTATAAGCTCTCCGACTTCATTTTAGCATTTATTTAACCAGACTGGGTCCAACTTAAACATTATGAGCTCTCCAACTTCAACCAGACTGGATCTTGACTGAAACAGGACTGAGCCCAGGGTGAGGCCTCGGGTAAGTACAATTTTGTTTTAAAGGAAGGAGAGGAGAAAACAGGTTGCTTCAAATCCAGAAAGTCTAGGACTCCTCCATTTAGGACTCTGTGCATGAAAATCATGGGCCCAGACCCAGATTTGTCTGAACAAGTGGGTTAAGCTTACCAGAGATAATCTTGAATTATGATGGCCACAGTGGAGAAATTTTAACATAAATAAACGTATCCATTTATGAGATGCCCTGGAGAAAAAAGGGTCCCAAACTTCCCCAAAACAGTGGGATGCATTTTTGATTGGTATGCAGAAGCTTCTAAGACTAACTTAATCAAAAGAGTCCCTTCTAAAGAGTTAACATTGCCAGGAATATTTCCTGTTTGTCCCAACTCAAACCTGATGATAAGATATTTGAAGGGATTTTTTAAGAGGACGTCTACGGACAGAAGTTGGTGAAATTGGAGACCTATATTCAGAACCTGACAGGAACTTTTTAAAGGCCTTCTAAGCTAAAAGGGAAGGACAACAACCTGAAGACTCTGTGAAACAACATTCCAAAGACAGCTCTAAATCTAGAATGTAGGAATCTTTTGAGTTCCATCTTAGTTGGAAACCTTTTCCCTGATATAAAGAAGTGAATTGAACATAACGTGGCTGGCTGGGGTGGGGAGGGGGCGGGCAGCCCCTTGATATCATTCAGACTGCAATCCAACTTGTCAACAAATTTACAAGAACAGAAATGCAGCTCTTGAAGCAATTCAAAGCCCATCTATCCTTTTTACCAATCCCCACAGAGTAGGGCACAGAGCACCGGTTACCAGTCCTGCTTAGAGGACTCTAAACACTTCTGTCCACGGCATCTTAGCATCAGAGTCGCCAGTGAAAGCACATACCAGCCAAGCATTGGATGGAACAACACTTTACTCAGATAGAGAAGAGGCAGAGCAAGATCAGCTTCCAGAGTGAACATCAATCCCCCGTGGCTAGCAGGTCTCCCCTGATGGCTGACACGGGGCCACTGACCTAGGAGCACCCCTCTCCTGCTGCAATGGACAAACCTTGCCCCTCCCTGCAGAGGACAGATAGAACCCTGGTTTGTCCAGGTACCAAATGGGGCACACACTTTAAGCAGAGACAAAAGAATATTCAGAAAGGTAAACAAGGAGGGATATGCCCACAAAAGGTGGTAAGCCCAACACAGGCCATGTGGGCTTTTTACCTCTTAGTAAGGAAGTGTTCCAGGCCTGAGGCCCTCTCTTAAGGGGTGAAGTGGTGGTCCAAGCCTGTGGGGCATGAGACTGCCTTTCCCAACAGTTTCCAAATAAGATAAAATACTGAGCATTCATTACTGAACCTAGGTTTGTCTCCCTTTGGCTTCTTAATACAGACCAACTAAAGAGACTTCTGTCACTCAACATGTTTTGTGCCATGTGGAAAAATTTACTCTGAGGAAGAGTATGCTCCTAGAAATTATGAAACGTATTAAGAAGTTTGCCAATCTATAGAGTGCTGGTGTAATAGTCCACAACTCCTCGCTCCTTAGTTTCACTAGAAATCAGGGTTCCCAAGGGTTAAAAAGTCTAACCTGATATATGTAATCAAAACTACTAGAAATAATGAGACAACTCTGCACGCAAGGGAAGTAGGATGTATTTGTGGTAAAAAAAAAAAAAGGCATAAAGTATGGAAATGCATTTTTGTTAAGGGAAAATGGAGTTATTGTGCCCTACAGGAGAGCAACGGGTTGTTTCAGAACGAGAAGGGGGAGAATAAAGGACAAAACTAAATGGATCTGGAAAGTGGGAGGAGAGGAAAATCTAAGGTGGTCCAGGTGGCTAACACTGAATGGATTTTTTAGAAGGGTTTTAAAAATAAGCTTTAATATCAATAGTATGCCTACGCATAATTAAAATGTAATTCTCTTTCATTTGTTAAAAAACAAAGTATTCTTAGACGATTGGTCTGCTCTTGATAAGAGATTATGAAAGGTTTTCCTTCACCTTTGGATAATCCACCTGGAAAGGAAAGATTGTGTTTTACCAAAGTAATTTCTTGTGCTTCATGTTCTTTTTTATCAGGTCTCTGATTAATTGGGAGAAGGGTGTCTTTTCTATTAAAAGGGCTAAGGTTTGTGTGTGTGTGTGTGTGTGTGTTTGTTTTACAAAATCTTGTTTGCCTTAGTCTTTATCACTTTGGTTGACTAGATTACCAAGATCATATTTAATCAACTGTTCAAACTTTTTGATATTTTGTATAAACTTCCCATAATCAAATTCTAAATGAAGTCTTTCTGGCCTTAAACTACCTTGGAATTCTCCAGAGGACTCTGGAACATCTCAGCCGATTAGTTCTCTCTCCTTATAAATAAGAGCCATAAAACTCAATAAAGCTTATGACTGGATACATTAAATTACATGGAAAGAATTGTCAAATAAGAAGTGCCGGCTAAACCTTCTCTAAGTTATACTTGTACAGATATGTGTTATTGATGTTAAGTGTTCCAGAAATTATATGAAATTCCTAGAGATCTCATGTGTCCTGGTATCATGTTACCAATTCTAATTCGAGCTATTATCTTAAGATGTATGTCACGGAAATAATGAAAACCCCTTGTTAACTGCACTATAATGAACTCTCAACAGATCTTTAACCGTGGTCACTTTAAGTCTTTTGACATTTATACACAGTTATTGTTTTACTCCATTGCTTTTGCAGAAGGGCTTCTCTTCAAAGAGATTCATGGAAAGAATTCTGACAGGGACAGATTTCTGATAACTTTAAGATTATACCACTAAACTCTATGAGAACTCTGAGGATCAAGAATTCAGGACGCGAGGGGCGCCTGGGTGGCTCAGTCATTAAGCATCCAGACTCTTGGTTTTGGCTCAGGTCATGATCTCAGGGTCGTGGGATTGAGTCCCTAGTCGGCCTCTGTGCTCAGCGGCGGAGGGGGGGGTGGGGGGGTCTGCTTGAGATTCTTTCCCTCTGCCCCTCCCCCTGCTCTCTCTCTCTCTAAAATAAATAAATAAAGCTCTAAAAAATATTTAATGAGGTGGGACTGCATGGATTGATGAGGATAATTATAAGTTTTATTACTTTGTTTAAAGCATGGCTGGTTCTTTATGTTTTGTTTTCTGGATTTAAAAAATGCTTCTTTTCCTTTTTTTAAAGTTATCTATAACAGCAATTTAGTAAAGTATTCTTTTGTAAACAAAAATAGGATATATATTATATCTGACATACAATAATATATAATAATAATAATACATTATTTTTTTTCTCTCTGCCTGATCCCTCCAGAATCCAGAAACTCTTATTGGCTATTCTTACTTTTCATGACAATGCAGGTTTTTGCATAACTTCAATAAGAATCTGTTCTCCTTGTAACAGGGCACAATTGGGCAAGTCCTTAGCTTGACTTCTTAGACTAACGAGATTTTAAAAAAATCTAATAAACCAGGAATGACTTTATGTATCCAATAAAGCCCCTTAGATATGACCAAGCTTTAAATGGAATATTATATTTAAGGACATACATAAAATCACTATTCTTGCCATTATATAAATAATCGGGCCAAGTTTAATGAGACAACTTACTTTGCAAACAAATTTGTCTTATTATCTTTGCTAGAAATTGGGGTAAAATTATAGTTTCTGTAGAAAGCTATCACATACCCTTGTGAATATCAGATTCCAGTCGTGTTCATTGTCTTTGAGGTTATCTACCTGTAAACTGGCTTGGATCCTAAGTTCTTCCAGTTTTCCTCTGATATCTCGCTATGGCTTTCCAAACTAATGTTTCTAATTTTCTTTCTCTGACTTGGACTCATTAAGAACAAAACCTTTCCTTTTCCCAAAGCCCTGCCAACGAATGCTAGACACCTAGATAATAAATAGAGAAATCACCACAATGGCTCATGTGTGGATAAGCTTTGTACCTGTCGCTCAGAAAGTTCTCCCTAACACTGGCAACACCACCAGAGACATTCAAACTATAAAAGATGCTTTGAGCCCTACATCTAGGAGACCAACATCTAGAAATCTTGACTGGCTTCCCTCTGGGCTCAGAAACTGGGTTATAGTCTCCTCTAACCATTAACCTTTGTTTTTCTTCTGTTTCCACAGAAATGCCTTGTATTAAATACCTGATTGCTTGTACCATCTAGGTCTAGGTTTAGGAACCCTCCTGGGTACCGCCTCCTGAAATAAGACACAACCGTTTAACTGAGCTGACCTATTCTCAGGACTAAGGGACACGTTTGGTGGGATGGCACAATCTACCAGCTCAAATCCCTGACTGTGAAACTCCTTGGAGGGATTTCAAAGGCAGGGAATAAAGGATAGCAAAATATGCCACCCCAAAATATGCCTCTTGGGCATAGCCATTATTTTAAGCTGATGAAATGGTTTTAGATCTTAGAATTGCTTTGGATTACTTGTTGGCTGAGCAAGGAGGAGTCTGTGCTATGGCAATTACCTCATGCTGTACCTGGATCAATGCCTCCTGTATAGTAGAAACTCACATACGAGAAATTAACAAACAAGCCACTTGGCTAAAACAGTTTTGATGCCACTTCAGACACCTTCTTTGATTTACTGGCTACCAACTCGTTTGGTTCATGGGTGCCCTGGTGAAGGAGCACGCTTCAACCTCTTGTCATTATTATCCTCCTGAGAGTTATCACTGTGATCTCCCTGGTGCACTGTGTTCTCTCCGGGGTCTGAAATATACGTTCACAGCCATCAGAACATCAGATGGTCTCACTATGCTTGGAGACACAGAAACAAGATGAACAATGAAATGAACAGCAGAAGTGATTCTTCCACGGCCTGACATCACAATCTGTGTTTCATGACAAGATCAGAACCTAACCCTGAGGGTGACTGAGAGAGGCAGTAATGCCAAATTGTCAGTTAATCCCTCATGTGTGAAAGGGTGACAGAAAGGGGATAATTGTTAAAGAGATGAAACAAGGAGGCTGCTGGACTGTGGCAGATCTAATGCCTTGGCTCTACGCAACCGAACCCAAACCTCAGGAAATTTAAGAACAACCAATCACGAACAGCCAACTGGGCTTTCCCAAATAAGGCAGCCACGTCAGCCATGGCCAGTCAAAGATTTCCTTGCTTTACTTCAGCTCCTTCCTTATAAAACCCTTCCACCAGCTCCTGTCTGTGGGGGGACGCTGTCCTGTCTGAATGGATGTGTGCTCAGATAAACTCTTGACATTTTTAATGTGCCTCAGTTTACTTTTTACCAGCTGTGAGCGCCAGAGATGGTATTCTGTTTAAAAACTGCGGGAATAAGGTGCAGAGAGCATTGCACGGCTTCTCAATCCCGCTAGGGCATTGTCCAGCGCCTGCCTGGAGCCTCGGACTCTCCAGGGGAGCAGAAGTGAGCGGAACAAGGGATGAGGTCCTACACATTTTACAAGCCTATAAAACTGATAAGAGGTGATGATTTCCTCTTCTCTCTGGCAGAGAAGATAACCCCACGGGTGGCAGTCTCAATGCCCTGGATCTTAGTTTCAGTCGAACTGAGAGGTCATATCTCAGTGTCCCTTTTATTTCTACCCTCTCTAAAAATTCCTGTGTTTCTTTCTCTTTTGAATCAGCTTTGTCATTCTGCTGGTTTCCTTATTAAGTACTTCAATAGAACTTTGACACACACTCACTGTCTATTTGTGGGAGAACGATATTTTTAACACATAGAGGATGATGCTTTGATAATGCAAGCTAGCTGTGCCCAGCTTAGTCTGGAACCTCGAGGCTTTGTGGCCTCAGTCTCAAGCTCCAGCCCTCTTTCCTGGCTCCTGGCCCTTCCCCGCCTCTGCCCCATGCCTTGTCCCTGGGAGGCCCGGGGCCTGGGCACCTGCTGCAGGGTGGGTTGAGGGGCTCAGAAGACAGAGCTCTCCCCCGTCTTGATGTAGACTCCATGTCTCATATCTAGGTGTTATATGTGGCTTTCCTTGTTGAGTTTGGGCAGAGGCCCCAGCAGCAGAGACCAGCTCTGCAGGTCATACGAAGGGCCTAGGAAACCGGTCCTGTGACTCACCCTTCCTCACCCTGCCAGGTGGCAGAGAAGGAAAAGGTTGGTGAGGCGGAGAAAGGGAACATCTTTGGAAGGTTGGTTGTTGTGCTGGGTGCCTTCCCTCCTCCTACACCAAGGGGCTTTGGTCCTCTGTCCAACTGAGGGGCTTCTGGGAAGCCTGTCGGGGTCTGGGAATGTGTCTGGGGCCAGGTGGGTCTGACCCACACAGGGAGGAGGTCAGGTGATGGCCATGGCTACAGTGGCTGGAGGCAGCCAGGGGTGGTCCCGGAGGTGATGGTCCTGGAGCCAGAGCTCCCTCGGACCCTATGGAAGAGAGCGGGGGGAATCCATCTTCAATGGTCCTCCTCGTGCTGGCTGGAGAGGGGGAGTCTCAACCGTTGGGAGACGAGGCCAAGGGCTGGCAGTGGCCTGGCCCCCGGAACCAGGTGGGAAGCAAGGGGAAGGAGGATTGGAGATGTGCAGGACCCTGCCCACACTCCACCTTCCTGCGCCACCCTGCGGCCTGAGACAAGTCAGCAGGAGGGAGATCCCAAAGTAAATGAGGGTCTGGAACTCTGATCTGGGCCAGGCAGGATTCCCTGAGGATGCACGAACACCTGGAAGATGCCCACAGGACCTGCACAGAATTTCCCCCAATGACAGGGAAGGGCAATCCCGCAGGGCAGACGGAAAGGGTGAGAGGTGACAAGGGATCGCCCCCCCTGCCCCCAGCTTGTTCCATACAGGGATGTCCAGTGGTTGTGTTCTAGCAGCATCTCAGTGCTCACACCAGCCTGCTCTTGACCTCCTTGCTCCCTGCTCCCAGACAGCTCCCTTGCACCCTCACTTACTGTGAATCCCAGAACCAGTATCTAGAGCTGGAAGGAGCTCAGAAGTAGGGCAGCAAGCTCAAGTCTTTGTGCTTTCTTTTCTTTTCTTTTTTTTGTTTTTTGCTTTTTATGTCTGATGAGGAATCTGAAGCGTAGGGAGGCAGACTGCACCCTTGGGTGACACAGAGTTGCAGTCTCCTTCCTCCTTGCAAGACAGACTGAGACAGAGAAACACACAGAAGGAGTGAGAAAAGGCCCTAAGAGTCTGCGAGCCAATCAAGCATGTAAAAAGGTTTGAAAAAGGTGCATGAAACTACTGGGCAATAAAGACTCCCATTCACGGAAACTCAGTAAGCAAGGAGTCTTGCTGACTTTCCTAGTCGCCCTGTGTAGCAGGCACCCTGACACATATCCATTCGCAGAGACTTGGTAACGCCAGGCACATCCCTCTGCCACTAAGCCTGACCCCCAGGTGTCTCCCCTCCCAGAGGAGTGACCCACCGCGTGCAAAGTTCCATCCTCCCCGACAATGACTGCCTCGGGTGGGGAAGGCTGACAGCTGGGAGGCAGGGCTAAGGGGCATCACGAGCAGAGACAGAGCTTCCAGGGCTTCTGTAGCTGGCTTGTGACCCTGGGCTCCCATTTCCTGCAGCAACAGTGGCCTGAGTCCACACCCCCCCTCCGCCTTAAAGGCCCCTGAGGTTGCCACCCCTGCTTTAGACTCAGATCTCCATCATCAGATGGGTCATTACATCAGAATCCTGTCTTCTCATGACTAGACATCTATTATTGCTTTTGAGTATTTGAAACCATTATTTGACCAATTTTGAGATGATTGATATGATTGGCTATATGCTCAATTTTGTGTTTTTATTCTTCTTAAAATATTATTCATTAGTTCGACAAGGATTTAGTGCACCAGGCTTTGTGCCAAGAGCTTGGGTCAGGGCAGGGAATCAGAGCAGGGGACAAGGCCCCCGCCCCCCAGAGAGGGGACAAACAGCCAGGCTTTTCAGCCCAGCCCCGCTCAGTGTGGGCACATTGTCCCTCAGGGTCTATGAGCATCTTTGGGCAGCAGAAGCATTTTTTAGCTTTGGCTAAAAAGCCAATATATCACATTTCTACACTCGCTCATGTTTATGTATTAGAGATATCATTTGACATCTCTTTAGAGAGTCATGTGATTACTTTAGCCGAATTCCCTTCATATCCCTCTAATAACAGGTAAGACAAAAGGGCCCAGAAGCCCCAAGCTGTTGAGGGTCTCTCCTTTCAGCATCTGGAGCTCCTGACACCACCCTTCCCAGCGCATCTGGCCAAGAAAACACCAGGCGCCCAGAGGCAGGAGCCCCTCTCCCTGTGCCTGGTCCTCACGGCTGATGCTGGGTCTTGATCCTGCTGAGCCCTGGGGCACCCACCCTGGTGAGGGGCAGAGGGGACAGAGCAGAAGCGGGCCCTGGCCTGTTGTGCTTCACTCCCACATGGGGCTCCTCCCCAGGCCTGAGCCTGATGGCCCCATTGTATCCCTGCCCGCAATCCCAGGTTGGTTGGTTTTATAGATTTTAAAAAGACGGCTGTCACCGATCAAGCACTTTCTTTCATCCTCACTACAGAAGTCACACATCTCTTTGGTGGAGCAGGAGGGGGCTCTGGGGAGGGGAGGAAAGAGGGGAGAGCCCGGGGCAATGGGGTCAGTGTGGGCAGGGCAGGTGGGCTGGCCCCGGAGCCTCCTGCTTCTTCCCGGCCCAGGCTGAATCTGTGCCCCTGGAGAAGGAAGCCCCCTCCCACCTCGTCTCCCGCCCCGGGCCCAGGGTGCGGGAGCCTGGCTTCACACTCACTGCCTGCGGTCATAGGGCAGGGCTCTGAGCCAGGGGGTGCCTTCCAGTTCTGCTCTTGAGGTCACCGCCCCCTCCGATTGCCCCGGCCCCTTTCAAGGCAGGCAGAGTCCCAAACCCACTTCTTTCTGCTCCCTTGAGCGGTCCTGTCAAAGCAGCCCTCACCTCGAGCCAGGTTCCCAGAGATGAAGCGGAAGAAGAAGCTGATGATGCCTCCCAGGTGCTTCTTGCAGCCACGGTGGCACTCCTGAAGCCTCAGAGCAGGCCCCCAGGCGGGGCCTGCGGTCTCACCACGCCCTGCCACCCCTGGGCCTGGCCCCATCTTGGGGCCCCCAGGTCCTGCCCTCAGCTCGGCCTGACGAGCCACAGTACAGGCCACTCCCAGGCTGCTCCGTTCTTCCTCTGCCTGCCTCTCCCCAACCTGACCCTCAGAGCCTTCCTTCCAGAATTCTCTCTCTCTCTCTCCTCACTCTGGTCTGTCTCTCCTCTTGGTCTCAAGCTGACCCTCAGGGTCTCGGCCTCTCTGGACTCTGCTTCCCTCCTCCGTCCTCCATCTCTGCCTCCTGCTCTCTCTGCCTTCCCCAGGACCACCTGCCCTCAGCCCTCAGCCCAGAGCGCCCAGGGGCCGGCCAGCACCCTGCCAGCCCCACTGCCGGGGTGGACCTCCTCAAGCAGCCCCTGCTCCTACCCTCAGGCCCGCCCCTTCACCTTGTGGCTGGCTCTGGCTCTCCAGGACCCCGGAGCTCACTCTTGCTGGAGGCAGAAGGGCTCCTGCAGCTTCCTGGGCTGGGGAGGGTATGGAGGTGGGGGTGGGCATTGCTCCCGAGCTCCCAGCACCAATGGAGGAGGTGCCACTGGTGTGATATTCGGCTGAGAGTGTGATCTCACTGCAAGGGGCCTCACCCATGACCCAGGGCTTCTCCGCAGCCAGGAAGGGAGCAGACTGCTCCCACCCAGGCTTCCGCCTGGGAAGCTCAGGGGCCAGGGGTCTGGGCGGAGCTGGGGGATGGGTAAGGCCCTGACTTTCGGCTATTTCTTGACCTCTGGTCTCCGCTCACTGACACCAAACCACAGCACTGTTGGTGCCTCTATAGAGTAGAGAATGGGGAGATGAAAAGGGGTCCCTCTGATGAGGAGGGTAGAGGAAAACAAGTGGATGGCTGGGGCAGAAACTGCTGGCCAACCCCCCGCCCCCACATTTGCTGGGCACCAAGCATGTGCCAGGCAGTTTGCTAAGGTGCTTCCGACCGCCAGGGCATTCCGTCATCCAAACAACCTCACAAGGTATGTGTGGCTGAGAAATGCCACGTCAGTATTCATTCTCCTGAGCTTCTTCACCTGCAGAATTCAGATTCTGTTGGAGGTGGAAATGTGCCCAGCTTTAAAAAAAAACAACATTCTCCCACCTTCCTTGCAGTCAAGGTGGCTCAGTTCTGGCCAGGGAAATACAGGCAGAAATCTTCCAGAGATTTCCATGAGAGTGTTGCTTTCCTGATGTAGGCACTACCATTTCCTCCTTCCACCCAGTTTCTCCTTCCCCTTGCCTAGAAGGAAGCCATGATGGCTGGAGCCAAAGCAACTACCTTGGGGCTGTGAGGAAAAGGGCAACCCCCCCCAAAAAAACCCCAAACCCCAAAGACCTTGATTCTGACCTCCCCAAGCTGCTAAACTAGTGCCAGCCACTATTTGGCCCAGATTTCTCATATCTCTGTCTAATCTAAGCCACTGTTATTTGGGGTTTCTGTCATACACAAGTGCAGCTGAGTCAAAATATTCCCTCTGAAGTGAAAGACGAACGGTTGCTTGAGCCTGCTTTGCTGAGAGTAAGCAAAGGCGGCAGACAAGCAGCTCTGCCCCTTGGGCCTCCTGACCCTGCACATTCATGAGCACACACTGTGTTTCAGGCAAGGTAGCATACTCGGCAGGCCAATGGCCGTCTCCAGGAGGAACAGTCGATGGTCTCTCCGGGTTTGGAGTTAAGCCATGCTTTCTTTGGCAAAGATCTTTTCTTTTGCCATGGAGCTAGTGGCTCGCTACTGGGCCCTCATGGAGATGGAATGCCTGTAGGACACCAGGTGGCCATGGACCTCCGCTGTCGAGTGGACTATCGACCTCCCCCCGGCTCTAAAGGCCCGTACGTGTGTGTGCAATACTCTATCATTGTGTGCACGGGCTGTCTGAGTGCAGGGGCAGAGGGTCTGGAAGCCTCAGGTAAGTGTGTAGCAAGTGACTCAGGCCCCCATGGAAACGCTGCACCAGCTTCCCCTCAACCCATACCTGTGACCCCATGGGGAGTCCCTAAGGCCATCTAAAGAGGAAAAGCAGTCATATGTAATTTATAGACAGAGCTGCAAGGCACCAACTCTAGGTTGACGTGGTGGCCCACTCAGCAGGGAAGGACGATGGAGAAGGGGAGTCTTCCTCGTGGGCAGAGTGTCGAATACATCTGCTCGCCCACATTTCCTAGAAGAAGAGATGGCCTGGGGTACAGATCTACACTCACTCAGGGATGGTTGCGAACCATTTGTTCAGGGGCCAGGGAGGTGGAGGAAAGGAGAGAGGAGGAGTGGTGACTGTTGTCCAAAGGGCAGCAGGCCTGAGAAAGAGCTCAGTAGTCGGGTAGACAAGATGACCTAGCAGCCTGTACTCCTTGCTGCCTGGCACTGCTCACCAGCAAAGTGCCGTGTGGTCTAAGAGGACTTATAGTTTCCATGAAGGAACTTCTCCTTCCCAGGCTGATGTGGCTACAGCTGTTGGGTGACAAGCCAGCCACCGGTTGGCAGGTCAGCTCCTCTGTGCCCCTTCATCTTGGCAGGGACCACCACTTATCTTCCCTGGAACTGACCCTCATTCCACATCCGGACCTTCCTCCCTGCCCGCCCCGCTACTGCCAACAGCATCACCCGTCACAGCGTCCCACATACCATTGCTGCTGCCCGAGGGACTCCTCTGACAACGAAGAAGTATGGCCAAAGCCAGTGCTTGCAAGACCCACGGACCTTACCCTGTTCCCCGTGCCGGGAAGCAGTTGGCCTTATCGAACCATGGAAGAGCCTCCTGCAGACCTGGCCCCAGCACCAGCCATGAGATGATTCAGATGCTGTCCCGTCAGATGCTGGATGTGCTACTGGATATGCTACTTCCCTAGCAGAGTGACGGATCCAGAAACCAAGGGACGTGGTGACAGTGGGCCCTCGCAGCAGCCCTCAGCAACCCCCTCACTGCATTTTTGCCTCGCATCTCCAATACTCTGGGCTCCGGATTAGAGGTTTTGGATCCCAAATCAAGGATGCTTCCTGAAAGGAAACACCCGTGGACCTGTTGGGCTGGAGGCTGAGGCTGCCACCTGGCCGTTTTGGGCTCCTCATACCACTTAGACCAACTTATAGACGGGTTTTGGGTGGGTTGAATGACCCTGATTATCCAGGGGAGAAGGTGTGGCAGCTGCACGAGGTGGGGGCGGAGAGCACAATGTCCCAAATCTAGTGACTTCTCCAGGGAATTTATTAATACTGCCGAATACAGTGATAAATGTTAGTGGGGCGTTACAGGCAGGATGACCAGGAGCTCAGATCCCTCAGGAATGAGAGTTTGGATCACTTCCCCAAGGACTCTTAACTGAGGCCTCTGTGGTGGTTCACAGACAGTTACAAATTTCCTACCGCAGCTCCATGGAAAAGAAGTCTATTCCCTTCCCCTCAAATCTGGGCTGAGCCTATGGCTGGTTGTTACCAATAACCTTCAGCGGAAACGATGCTCTGAGTTCCAGAGCCTAGGCCTCAAGAGCCCTTTGGCCTTTTCTTACTGGAACACCCTTCTTAGAAGCCAGCCCCCTTGAACAGTGGGCTCGCCAAGCGGTGAGGAAGCCCGAGCAGTCCTGTCGGGGGAGATGTGGACACTGAGGTCACACATGTGGGTGGAACCTTCTTGGCCCAGCCCAGCCCAGCCACCAGCTGAACAAAGCCAAGTGAATAATCACAATCAATGCCAGGTGGAATAGAAGAACCATCCAGGGGAGGCCTACCTCAATGCCTCACCTACAGACATGAGGGAAGACAAAAGGGTGGTATTTGGGGGTATTTTGTTAGGTGACAAAAGGGAACTGAAACATCCCTCTCTCAGCTTCAGAGGTTGAACTCAACACACTCTCTCCAGAGAAATCCTCTTCACCAATCATCTCCCCCCTGCCAGACCCCAACCATTCAACTTTCTCTATTTTTGATGAGGGTGAAAGCTTCAAGAGCTCCGTGGCCACTTTTCAGAGAAATCCTTGAAAATTTGCATCTGATCTGGCATCTCAATTTGAAACACAATGTTGCGAATATCTCAGTGCTTCAAACACATTAAAATCCTGGCTATTTATATATCCTTACGGGTTATAGACAAGTTAATTTACCTTTTTGTTCTCATACCTTTCTACTACCACTTTTTTTTTTTTAATCAGGCTGCTAGTGGTGGTGGTGGCTTTATGATTTTACATGGGCTTGACAGAGCCCCCGGAGAAAGGAGTACCCAGAGATGAGTGCAGCGGTGGATGAAAATTTGGGTCTCCACCTTGGGGAGGGGCAGGAGTGTGTCTGGGTGCGTGAGGAGCGGCCGCACGTGCCACACAGCATGGGATTCCTGCTCCAGTGTTCCTACCGGAACAGCTAGGGATGTGGGGCATTTCCCGGAGTGGCGGGCAGGGCCCAAGCTTCCCTCTCTGGTTCTCCAGAATTTCTGTGAACTTCCCAACAGCCTAGACTAAATGTCTCTCTGGTTAAACCAGCCAGCCTGGGTTCAGTGGTCTGCTGCCAAGACCCCAGGTTATTCTGTGAGCAGTATTATGATTACAGTTTTATAGCTGGGGAAACCCAGTCCTACTGCCCTCCTCAGAAGTCAGACTTGAGAAGCCTGTCTCTCCAGTTGGTAGCTTAGCCATGCTCCTGGAGAGACGTTCTGGTATCCTGACAGGAGGGACTTTCAGATACTGGGGAGACAGGCAGAGCAGGTCAGAGTCCCAGCCTCTGGGTCACTGAGGACGGGCTCCCCAGTGTTGGTGAGGGACACACTCTTCTGCCTGAGGATGGGGGCTCCTCCTGGGTGGGGTTGGGGTTATACCGCCCGCCCTGTGCTCTCCTGTACTCCCCCCGCTCCTGGGCCCATTTCAGAGGCCACTGCTGCAGGCCAGCTCCCAACTCCATGGTAGGGGGGGCCTTCACAGCCCAGGAGGGACCTCCAGATGCAGCAGCAGCTGGTCCGCCATCGCCCTCTCGAACCCCGGCCCCTGCTTGACAAGGCCGGCTAAGCCTCAGGGACATCCATGTGCTGTACTGGGCCTTGGCTTCTTCCTCCAAGCCATCCCAGAAATCTGTCTCCTCTGAATGGAAAAACCCCTGACAACAAGGGTGTAGTGTCTCGGCCTTGCGCCTGCCTTCCAAAGGCACCCGATGCTCAGGACACCACGGCTGGGCATTGCAGAGCTCAGGGACTGAGCGACACTGAATGCACCGATTGTTCTCTGCACCCAGAGCCCGGGAAGTCTCCTGAAGGAGCAGAAGCGCCTCCTCTGGGCACACTTTAGCATCTCACGTGCATGCAAAGCCCTCAGTGTGACCACGCCAGCTGTGCCATCCTGAAGGGGAACACGGAGGACACCTTTGGACTAAGGAGACTGGGTCTGGGAGCTAGGCCTAGTGGAGACCAGGGGTACGCTGGGGTCTTGGCTCCTCAGTCTGGGAGGGTGGCTGCCGTCTCCAGGGATGCCGGAGGTTCCCTGAGAGAAGAGATGTGGAGGACACACGTCGGGGTGGGCGCCCTGCCTGGAACACGTGGAAGCTCCAGGTCAGAGCCCTTGCTCAGCCCCTAATGCCCTGTGACCCACTGTGTCATGTGACCTCCCTGAGCTTCAGTGGACTCGTTAGCAGAACAGAGTCATCTGATCATTGAACCCCATTCAGTGCAATATGATCTTGTTTTTCCACGCGTCACACAGCCTCTTAGTGCCTGGCATGGTGTCTGGGGAGTGTGTCCGTGCAGGGCAATGTACCGGGCTGGGTCTGAGCCATGGATGGTGTCCTGGGCCCCGCTCCACCCACCCCCGCTGCTGCCCCCACAGCTCTGGGCTATGACAGGTCTCCAGCAAACATCCTGACAGCTCAGCATGGGTTCCTGACCTCCAGGGACCTGCCCTGAGCTAAAGGTGGGATCGGTGGGCCCCTCGGGGCCCCTCTCCTTGTGACCTCTAACACAACAAGCCTGCCCCCCAGTTTGCTTTCCTCAATGCCCCCCACCCCCACTCGGGGCCTCAAAAAGCCTCCACCAGGAGGTGGCACATCACCCTCCAGCCCCATCCTGAAGCAGCTGAAAGTTGCCTGTAAGTTGGAAGTTAGAGACAGGGCCCAGCAGGAGCGAAGCCTAGGGGTGGGGTGGGGTGGGGGTGCCTGACGGAGAGGATCAGGGAGGGTGACACAGAGAGGGGCACTGAGGGGATGGTCTTGTGCCACTGCCAAGAAAAGTCTGGAGGAGGCGCCCGGCGGGCTCGGTCGGTATAACATGTGACTCTTGATCTCGGGGTCATGAGTTCAAGCCCCACATTGGGCGAGGAGCCTGCTTGAGGCCCCGAGTGGGGGTGGGGGGCATTGAGGAAAGCAAGCCTGGGGGGCAAGACCAGTGGGGTATTGGAGCCCCCAGCAGCACAAGTTCTGTCCGTTGCAGCGGACTGGACCCCTCGATGCACACGGCTGGGCACATCCCAGCGCCACAGCCCCATGGCTGACCTCTGCTCTTGGATTCTATCCTGATAGCAAAGGGAGTTGCTTTTACCCTGCTGTGGAACAGACAGCAGTCAAGATGCCAGCTTCCCAGGTGAGCTGTTCGCATGAACTTTTAGTGCCTTCACGTTTCCGCCACATGCAAAATCCATGCCCCCATCAGTACCTGAGGCGTTGGGGAGCGCGCACGGACCCCACATATGGATTCACGTGCACCAGTGCTTCTGCGAAAGGCCTCAGCGCCGAGGGCAAGGGTCGGGAGCAAATGCCAGCCAACAGCGCAGATGGGCAGGGGCTCTGGGCGGCGGCCAAAGGGAGGGGCTGAAATGGCGCCAGGAGCACCCTGCAGGGGGGCTGCACGCCACCACTGACCACTCGACAGAGGTGGCTGCCAGCTGCTTTGCCTGCTGCGGGGCCCCTCAGGCCATCCCCTCCCCTCTCCCTGCATCAAGCCCGGGAGACTGGGGCCGTGATTTATGCCCATTCTCCCGTCGGAGGGACTGAGGCTCCCCGGAAATCACGCAGACTGAGACAACAAACGGGACAGGCTGTTAGGGCTCAGGTCTGCCTTTTTCCTTAAAGGCGAAGAGGCAGGCTCTCCTGCACGCCTTGTGTATGTGATCACATGCGTTTGGGTGTGTGCACGTGGATGTGAGCAGTGGGTGCGCCTGGGTGTGCACCCACGTTGGCGTGGTGGGTGGGTGTGCACAGGTGTGACTGTGTGGCGTGTGTATGTAGGTGTGAGAGTTCGGGGGCTGCATGAGGCTCCCTGTGCGTCCCTTGCTCTGTCACGCTCGGCAGACATCAAATATCACCAAGGGCAAGTGCAGACCAGCCACTTCCTGAGTCCCCTCAGAGCCACACAGGCCCTGGGTGCACTGGGCAGGACCGAGGAGGGGCGAGGGCCAGGGCCTCCTCCTCGCTGGGCCTCTGCACACATTGCCATCCATCCTTTTCACAGAGCACTGAGGAAGGATGCGTGAGCCGCCCCCAGGTGACCCACGAAGGGTAGGCAGAGCCAGCCAGGCCTGTCGGACTCTGGCCCCTGGCTCTCTCCTCCCAGCAACTGAGGTGGAACACCCCAGCATGGTCCCAATCCTCTGTCCTCACCCTCCACGGGTCCTGCTTTGAGCGCAGTGGCCTTGCTTGCATGAATGAATGAAAACATTATCTCCCAACAGAGGCAGAGGTGGTGTGGCCTGGGGTCCCCGGGTGGTCTCTGAGCCATCAGAGAGAAGGGAGCTCAGAACAGATGCCCCACGCCCACCTCTGCCCTCCCCCCAGCCCACCCCTGCCCCTACCTGAGCCCTGTGGGGCTGCACTGGACAGGATCCACTTGACCAGGCAGCACCGCATCAGGGCCTGGCGGGTGAGCCGCGGCCTCTGCCACTTGATGCCCTCCTTCTTGCTCAGTGGTGTGCGCCCAGGGTCCCCCAGGAGGCTGCCATCTGACACCTTCATCACTTCCTGCAGCAGGGACAGGCAGAGGAGCCCTGAGCCTTTGCTCAGAGAGGACCTCCAGGCCGACCCCAACCTCTGGGGCAAGGTCGTCCTTAATCCCACCAGGATCTTGTTCCCAGATTCACTCTACCCGGGGCACATGGCCTGAGTTCCAGCTGTGGGAGGGCGCCCCTCTGTGTGGCCACTGGGTCTGAGCAGTCGGGTTGGTTGGCCAGGACAATGGCTACCAGCGTGGCCAGTTGGGGAGATCCTTCCAGGGTCATGGGGTTCCACATGTGCTGCCTTTGTGTCATCCTGAAATGTACATGGTTCCCCAAAGCCAATAAACACATGAGCAGTTGGGCAAGTGCTGCAGACCCGGGGCCCCAAACAGAGCCCCTGTGTCGGTCAGCCCTCGGGCACCAGAAGCAGAGACTGACCCCGGCAGATGACAACTGAAAAGGAATCAGCTGTGGGGGTCCCGGGCCAGCCACAGCCTCCCCAGAAAGGACAGAGAGCCAGTCTGGGAAGGCAAACCAGAGCAAAGAGCGAGCCAAGGGACAGCGGCCCTCAGCCACAGTCACCCCCAGAAGAGGCCCGGGAGAGCACTTCTGCTGCAGCAGAGCACCCCGGCCCCTGCTGCTCGCGCTTCCATGTGGGGGGGCCTGCTGGCCCTGGGACCTGGATGCTGCTCTGGGGGGTCTTCTCAGTTGAGTCCCTAGCTCCAGGTTCAAGGTCGAGAGTGGAGGAATCTGATAGTCCCCGCCCGGGTCCTATGCCTACTCCCTGGCTGCAAGAGGAGTCAGGAAGGTGAGCATCTGGACTTTAAGGCTCTCTCATGTCCCCGGTATGGGCTTTCCTGGGCACAAGGAGTAAGAAAATGCCTACAAGGTACCCTGAACCAAGGAGTTTGTACAAATGCCCAAGTGAGGGGAAGCTGGTCTGCTGCATCCCGCAGGCTCCAGTTGAGCCGGAGAACCCTCCGGGTGCTGGGTTGGCTCGTGGCTCCCTGAGGCCCATTCCTGTTTAGGGCTGGACAGTCTGCCTCCCGGTCAGCTTTTGGTGAAGTGGCCGCCTAGACAGGGTGACGACCACACCCGTTTTCCTGATTTCTGGGGCCTTCCCAGTTACAAGTGCCCTCTCTATCACCGTCACCCTCCAAGCCACCTCCCCGACACACACCCTCAGGAGCACCCCCACATTCCTTCCCTTCTCCAAGGCTGGCCCTGGCAATGAGGGGGGTCAGCGGTGCCCAGAGCTGCAGCGAGGGTGAGCACACCCTATCCTGGTGGGGAGAAAGAGGGGGTGAGCAGGGGTGGCCAGGGGTCTCAGGGTGCCAGGGAGACTGAAGGAGGCCCCCCGTATGCACATGCACACACACACACACTTACACACGCACACATACACCCCAGTCCTGCCCCAGCTGTGTCAGAGAGGCACCTTCTCCATTATTAATAATCTCATTCAGGAGAGAAACGGCCTCAATGAATAAGGTCTTTATTTCGGTCCAGGAGGGGGGTAGGGGGAAGATGGGCAGCTGGGGCTTCATTACTTCATGCGTTCTTTGCTGTAGGCTCTGCAGCTGGGGTTAGTGGAGAATGTCAGGAAGAAAAACTGCACCGGGCCTCAGAGCTATCCGTTGGGACCCCGTCTATCCCAGGACAATGCTGCCAATGCTGGCTGGCAGGGGCTGTCCTCGTGGGGCCCGAGGCTAGTCCCGGGGATTCTGTCTTGCAGACCAGGCCTAACTAATGCAGGAGAGACCTGGCAGGGGGCCCAGGGTTCTGTCCTCCAGGGAGGGCTGGGAAGACCCAGAGGCAGGGCGGAGAGCTCCATTTGGGCCTTTTATTCTGGGCCTCAATGTGGTCTCACCGTCAAGACAATCCCACAAGGTCGGCAACGCCACCCCCATTTTAAAGATGAGGAAACTAAGTCCCGGAGAGTCTGGGGGCAAGCCAGGGCCTCTCTGCACTTGTGGTCTCCTGGTTCCAAAGTTCAGGTGGTGCTGGCCACAGGCTGCACTGCTTAGCCTTCCCGGGGCCAGGCTCCGGAAAGGCCTCGGAAGCTGGGGAGGGGCTCCCAAGCCCCCAGCCACATCAGAGTAACAGTCTATGAGTGTCCTGATACTCTCCTGGATGGATGAGCCCCAGTATGTGTGTTCTCCCTGATGCAGTGAGTTGGGGGTGCGAGTGGCAGGAGCTCTGGGAGCCCCGCAAGCAGGGCCTATGATGGCCTCCCCCTGTGAAGTGGGTGAGGGGTCCTTACAGGAGAGGAGGGGCCCACAGTGGCTGACACAGCTGTGGGTAGGGCCACACAACTGCAAGGAGGGGCACAGTCCACAGGCTGTGGATTGGGCCCATCCTCCCAGGCAGGAGGGCAAAGAGGGACGAGTGACCGCAGGTCATCCTCATGAATGGTTGACGCTGGTCTGTCTGGGAGAAGGTCTGTCTGGGCTGTCAGGAAATGTTAGTGGCCACTCTGGGCACCCTGCTCCTGATTTGGAAGCTCTCAGGCATGGAAGGGAGGGAGCCCTGAGAGGTGACACAACCCCCTCACCCCAAGATACCTCTGTTCTAAGAGGTGACAGAATTGAGGAGCGCTGAATCAGTGAGGAAACTCCAGCTTGAATTAAATCCCCTCCCATCCCTGCTAAGCACCCCGTGGCTTCCACTGCATTCCGAATAAAACCCCAATGGCTTCCCCCCACCTACAAAGCCTCAGTCAGCGCAGCCCGACCCCGATCGGCCGGCCACGTGCACCAAGCGCCAGCGCCAGCCTCGCTGTGCTCCTCACACACGCCAGGCAGGTTCGCGAACCGTTGCTCCTCTGTTTCCCACCCCACCCCACTCCCCGCCCCGCAGCTTCCCTCCGGGGTCTCTCTACATTAATCCTTACAGCCACATGTGATTCCACAGTGATCTCAGTAAAGTCTCAAATAAAAATACTGTCCACAAACAAAAAAGGCTATTAAATATACATACACACTCGAAAACCTCAAGAAATATTCACAAATGACTAGATGAAAGTCCCCTGACGCTTGTCATAATTCAACTGAGAATTTCTCTCCTCCCACTCCTGCTTGATCCTGCATCATTTCCACAGTGGCTGGAGCCATCCCTCCATCCTCCGTGGGCCTCAAGGGGTGGCCAGATTTGGGTGGCAGAGACCGATGAAGCCAGAGGACCTGCGCCCTGAGGCCCAGCAATGGCCCTTGGCTGGCCCTGCGGACCTGCAGCCTTCTCTGAGGTCCACAGATTCCCCAAAGGGCAGAGGTCGTTCCCTGACAACCCAGAGCTGAGAATCGCAGCTCCTGTCTGGCCAGATGGGTCAGGGGCAGGTCTTAGTTCACTTCCAAGTCCAGGTCTGTGGGGAGCAAGGGAGGGACAGAGAGGACACCAAGCTGGTGACGGACCTGCTATGGGCCAGGCACTTGGTTAGGAGTGTGGAGATGCTGTCTTATTTGATGCTCACACCAATCTATTGAGGTTCCTTAGACCCTCCTCCAAATCAGCCCTTTGAAGCCCAAGTCCCAGAATAGATTCTTCCTCACACCCTCTTACCAAGCTTGCCTGGTTCCCCCATAGTGTGTGTTCTCTCGTGCTCAGGGTCAAGGAGGAGTCCACCTAACTGTCCAACTTCAGGTGTGTCCTTGGTGGGCTTTGGCTGGAGGTCATGGGCTCCCAGGGCTGGAGCTGGCCACTGGGCACCTGGGAGATGCTCCCAACTGGTTTGGGAGACGCCTTAGACTCTGGGGGGTGGGAGGGGTGCCCCAACTGCCCCTCTACCTCTGCCTCCTCCTTACAGAGATGGGGTGTGGCCTCGGCTCAGAGTCTCGGCAGGCCACATGGCGGCGGGGGGTGGGGGGTAATGCTGTTGTTTTGTTTTTGTTTTCATGGCATCCATACTGTTACCTTCTCCTTCATCAGTGGCTCCCCTCTTTCCATTTACAATAATGATTTAAAGATTCCCCTCTCAATGCATTTATTAAAATTTAAAATGTGAGTAAATTTAAAGAAAAAAAAAAAACCAATCACACAGATTGTGGCAGATAAGGCAAAGTCAGTGAAGACAGAGAACCAACAGCTAGGAAGCTTGGAGACCTAGGGACCTGCTCGGTGCAGCCTTGCTGAGTCCCCGGGTCTGAGCTGCCCCAGACAGGGGCCCCGGCTGCAGGTGACTACTGAGCACTTGAAATGGGGCTAGTCCAAATTGAGATGTGCCATCGGTGCAAATAGACACTGGCTCCAAAGCCTTACTTGGAAGGATATAAAATAACTTATTAATTTTATATTGCTTACATATTGAAATGATAATATTTACACTGGGTTAAATATATGATTAAAAATAACTTTGCTTTTTATTTTTTATTTTTATTATTTTTTAAAGATTTTATTTATTTATTCATGAGAGACAGAGAGAGAGAGAGAGAGAGAAGCAGGGGGAGAAGCAGGCTCCCCACCGAGCAGGGAGCCCGATGTGGGACTCGATCCCAGGACCCTGGGATCATGACCTGAGCTGAAGGCAGACGCTTAACCATCAGAGCCACCCAGGCACCCTAACTTTGTTTTTTAAAAAAAACTTTCTTTAATGTGCCTCCCTGAACATTTAACATGACACCTGTGACTCACACTACACTTTTATTGGCTAGCACTGTTCTAGATGGTTCTCAGACCAGCCAGTTGGATGGTTTGGGGCAGCCTCCTCCTGCCAGGGCATATGCTGACCCCAGTTCCTCTCTCCTTCTCAAGTCCCAGCTAGGGTCCGTCAGACCTGTTTCAGAAAGGTGGCCCAGTGGGGTGTGGAGGAAGGGTGGGGGGGCAAGGAGGCAGGAGGCCAAACTGGGGGGGGTGCCCAAATCCAGGGGAGGAAGTGGGGGTGCTGAGCCAGGCCCAAGCAGTGGGAGGGGGGGTGAAGATATTAGTGGGTATTTAGGATCTGCTGTGGATGTGGGTAGTGGGGGCTGCTGAGGGGACTCCCCAGTAACTGCGACAGTTGTCTCCACAGACACGGGGGAGCAGCATAACCCCTCATATCTTCTAGCCACCCCAGAGCAAGGTCTGCACTCTCCACTAGGAACACCACTGGCTGAGAGTTTTCACCACGCCGTCGAAAGAGGCCAGATCATCGTAAACAGACTACTAGGGCCTGGGCCTGGACATCCCACCTCATGAGTCCCCACCCTCTGCAGCCCCCCGAAAGGCCAGTAGCCTCGAGGGCTGCTACCCTGCTCACTGCCCCATGCCCAGTGTGCACAGCGTCGCCTTGTGAGGGCCCATCAGGCCAAGGACTAGGGGTGCCCTGAGGCGAGACCTTCAAGCAGCTACTTCTGTCTCTGTGGTTCTCATCAGTCGGGCTCTGAGAACCCCCAAAGCGAAGCCCAGAGGTTACCTGTGGGCATGTGGCAGCCCGTTGGGGGTGGGGGTGCATGGCTGGAGGCCATGGAGGGTCTTGGCAAATCCAAGTTCAAACACCCAGGCTCCATTCCTCAGAGGTAATGTCATCCGAGGAAATGCATATGCAAATATTATAGGTACTTTTCCCCAAATATTTACATTTATGGATGAGACATAGCATGAATGGTTGCATAAGGACCACCAGGACCCACTGGATCCTGGCTCAGAAGACACACTTAGCCAGGGAGGGGGAATTTCAGGCAGGTTAATGTTCTTTTGGGCTACCACGTACAGTGGGAAGAGGTCTGCAGTCAGCCAGACGGGGATTTGAATCCCAGACCCGCACCTCCCAGCTGGGCAGCCCTGGACAAAGTATTCAACAACCACGCTGAGCCTTAGTGTCTTCATCTGTAAATAGGGATATTAATATGCCTTTATAGGACCACGGGGAAGGTTAAGTGAGGTGACATACAAAGCCCCAGCAGGAGCGCGATTATCCATAGTCCCTATCCTGCTGATGCTGAGGAATTCTGCCACCCAGAGCAAGGGGCAGGGCCAAGCGATGGCCAAGGGATTTCCAGAGAGAGAGAACGAGCCAACTTGCTCTGCTCAGTGGCTGCATATCAGAATCACCTGGGAGCTTCCCCCACATCTGGCTGCCTGCAGGCTGCATTATCTGACTTGGTGGAGCCCGTGCTGCTCTATTTTTATAAAGCTCCTCAATAGAGGAGCTTATTTGAAAGTGCTGCTAGGGTTTAGAGGGCTCATCCCACCCAGTGGAAAGTTCTGGTCTTGTCTGTGGGAGGAAGGGGTCTCAGTGTCTCAGTCTCCCCTAAACCCCTGGCCCGCTCCTAAGAGGGCTGCCCTCAGGGCCAGAGACTGGACCAGCTGGGGATGCGCAGAGCTGCTCAGATGTGGGGCTGCCTGCCCCCCACCCACGCCCCCAGCACTGTCCTGGGGACTGTGGCAGCGCAGGCTGGCTCACTGAGCAACCACTCCTCGTTGCTCGCTCTATTTCCATCACTTGGGACAGATGGCAGGAAGTGGCGGTGGGCGTCGTGTCGTGCAGGCCCTGAGGATTTTGGGGGGGGAGACTTTGGGGAGGCTTGATTCTCCACCCACCCCTGGGCACCTACAGATGCAGGCTAGGCAGCTCGCCTGGTGAGGGGGGAGTTGGGAAGGAGTCCCTGCCAACACTTGCACGAGCACACACATGCTGGAGCAGGGGAGGGAGGACTGGGTCATCGCTACCCTGCGTCTGACGGCTGCCACCTGGGCTAGGACACAAGCTCCCCACCTGGCCCATGCTGCCCAGGCGATGCAGGTGTCTCATTAACCCGGGGCGGGGCGGGGGGGGCGGGGGGACGCGGCATGCTCACTGACCACATTCTCCTGTTGGAGTGCCCTTCCCAGGCTCTACTCAGTAATGAGAAAATAGTGACATTGACCCTCCAACCATTTATGGAGCTCTTGCTCTATGCCCGGGCTGTGCTAAGCAGGCTGATATAGGACTTCATTTACCTGGGAGGATGATGATGTTTCCCCCAGGAAAATGAGGAGATCATGGCACAGAGGAACTAGCTAACTTGTCCAAGGACACACAGCTAATGCATGAAGGAGCTGGGACTGAGCCTAGATCTTCCTGATGCAGAGCCAGGTTAACAGCCGTCCCAGACCACCATCCTCTCCTGGCTGGAGCCATCCAGTACCAAATGGTGGAGATGGGGCTCCATGATAAGCTAGTGGGCATTTGTGTGTCCATGAGACTGCCCCCTGGCACTTTTGGTAGTGTCCCCCACCTCTACTCCGGGCCCCCACCGGTCAGCACAAGGCACTGGCCTCAGGTGAGGGCCTGGCACAGGCTAGGAGTGTATCTAAGGTCCAAATGGGGATATTGAAGCTCGGAGAGGGAATGGACCTGCCCAAGCTCACAGGGTCAACTGGGTGGAGTTGGGGGTAGAACCTGGCTCTCCGGGGGTCACTGCTCAGAGTGTCCGTCTTGAGAGAAGATCTTAAACCAGAATCAGGCTGGGCTGGGCACAGGGGCATGGCACCGGCAGCAGGTGGGCTCAGGTTTAGCCCTTGTTTGTCCTGGAGGCGTGTGCTGGAGGCGGGGTGGGCAGTGGGTGGGGGGCAGAGCTGGAGATGTGGCCCGTGAAGACCAGGGCCTGCTTTGCCTAGCTGAGTGCGGCATAGGCCCGTGCCTGTGGGGCTCGGGGGCTGCTGGGCAGAGACCTGAGGCAGGAAACGGGCCAACTGGGAGGTGGGACAGGCCCCCTCTGGGCTGACCTGCCAAAACTCAGCTTAGCTCCCCCTCTCCAGCCCTGGCACCTGTGGCCTTGGTTCTCTCCCTGTCACGCGGCTGCTCTGTGGCATTCTAAGGATGTAGGCTGATCACAGCTGACAGATGCACCTGTTCAAGGGAAACATCAGTCAGCTGGGAATAGGGAGCTGGGGTGGGGGCACAGCACACAGTGACTGACACCCCACTGTGCCTCCTTCCTGTCTGTTTCCTTCCTGCCCCACCCCCCATCCCTGTTTGGAGGACCAGCTCAGGAAGATCTGCCAAGTTCTCTCTCCTCTTCCCTCTTTGCCTTGGAAACCAAGGTTGCCCCTCTCCCTCATAGAGGCCACATTCAGGCCTCCGCAGCTGCTCCTGGGCATCACCAGAGATGCTTTGGAGTGGGACAGAGAGAGCAGATGGGCCCCAAGCCAGCCTGAATCAGCAGAGCACCTCCCACTCTCGTGGAGGATTTTAATAAAAGGGATCCTGAATTCAAAAGATGGGGGTCCTTTCCTTTGCAGCTCTGGATCTACAACCCAGAAAATGATCTGTGGCTGGCTCAAGGTCACATGGCTAAACGAGGGGACATGGCCAGGGATGGGGTGTGGTTCATGTGCTCTCACTAAAGGTTTCAGAAGGAACAATGGGCCACAAACGCATGAAGCCATCCCCCAGCTGGGATGGGGCACTTTCCCAGCTGCCTGGTGACAAGCAATCCACTCTCTGTTCGTAACCTTCCCCCAGGACTTGCCCAACCCTCCCGCCAAGCCCTAGGGACCTGGGCTTTGAAATAAGATGGAGCAGGGTTCAAATTCCAGCTATAACACTTTTTGGCTTGCAACCTAGGGCAGACCTCCATTTCCTCACCTGTAGAGTGCGTACAATACCAAGAGCTTCTTCGGGGGCTGCCCAGCGGTCTAGGGAGATAATGCAGGTGCAGGGCCTGTTGGATAGGCCGTGCAGGGAGAAGTGGCCACCTCAGGGATCCTGCCCCTCAGCCCTGCCCTTCTCCCAGACCCCACCTGGACGACAGTCAGCCACTTCACTCCCCATCTCAATTCAGGCCTTTGATCACTCTCTTTAAAAATGGGTGAGCAGGGGCGCCTGGGTGGCTCAGTCATTAAGCGTCCACCTTCGGCTCAGGTCATGATCCCAGGGTCCTGGGATCGAGCCCTGCATTGGGCTCCCTGCTCGGCGGGAAGCCTGCTTCTCCCTCTCCCACTCCCCCTGCTTGTGTTCCCTCTCTCGCTGTGTCTCTCTCTGTCAAATAAATAAAATCTTTAAAAAAAAAAATTAGTGAGCAAATTCGGGCCCACCTACAGAAGCACCTGCAAGAAGGCTGGAAGCTGGGTAGGTAGAGGTTCCCAGTGCCTGCGCCAGGCCATGAAGACATCACTCCCCAACGGCCTAGGACGGTAGCTCGCACCTGCCACAGGAGACCCCATGGTTCTGCTTGTTCCTTTCCCCTAGGAGCTCACAGAGTTCAAGCTGCACATCCTGCTCCCCTCTCTGAGCCTCAGTGTCTGTAGAAAGGGAGGTGGCAGTGCCTGCCCTCCTGGGATGTCACAAGGATCCACAAGGGACTGGGTAGTGCACAGAGAGGTGAGGGACCGAACACCCATGGGGTGTCACTGGGGGCAGCCGCTGACCATGACTGACGGGCAGCTTAGAGTGAATGAGTTGGGCCAACTCCCAGCCTGGGCTCTGAACTGCAGTCCCTGCTGCCACTAGAGTGGAAGACTTTTTTCCCAAGCCTCCTGCTGACCTTGGTGAGGGAGCCAGTGGTGGCTTCCCTTAAAACCACTGTCCCTGCCTGGCCCAGCACCAGAAGGTGTGGGACCCGCTCCAATCTCTGGCCAGGTCAGCCCCAGGAAGGCCACCGGCAGGCTTAAGGCAGAGTGAGATACACTGGGGCCCAGGAGCCAGTTGTAGGGGGCACAGAGGGCAGTGTGGGGTCACAGTGGCCAAGGAAAGGGCCAGATGCACCTGCAGGACTCGAGTCACACCCTCTACTCACCAGTCAGGGGCAGGGAGTGACCTCCTGGCAGTTAGGGCCAGCAGAACAAAGGAAGGGGGCTTGTCTCCCAGCTGGTGGACAGCGCAGGCTGTGTGCGCCCATGTGCAGCCCGGGTTTAGAAACGCCTGCCTCTGTGTGCATGCTGTCAGCTGTGGGCACAGTCACGGGGCATGCTGGTGCGGTGCATACTCATACCGACGTCTGTGGATGGGTAGCACCTGTGTTGGCTGTGGCGGGAGTGTGCAGTGAGCGCAGGCACAGACACCTGTAACCAGGCGTGCGGTTTCTCTGCTTCTGCTCTGGAGGTTGCTGGGGAGACTGGAGGTGACAGGAGAGAAAGCACCTTTCAACGTGCCCTGTCGCCAGGCTCAAGGGGTTTCATGTCATCACCTCTGCTGATCCTTCTGGCACCCCTGGGAGATGGACCAGAAAGGGCAGGGGTGGCCCAGGCTCTGGGGAAGTGTGGCCTGGAACCACCCACGAGCTGACTCTGGGCTGCTTGTCCTTGAGGGTGAGAGAGAGACAGGAATCCACCTCTGGGTAGGGGGCGGTGAAGATAGCAAGATGTCAGCCCAGTATCTATCTATTCTTCCTTACTCACAAGACCCTGATTTTATTTAAGTTTTGTTTTGTTTTGTTTTGTTTTTTGCCCGTCCTTCTTTCTACTTCCTGCTGCCTACATGTGCTGGCTGGAGCTCCAGCAGCCATGTTGGACTTTAAGGTAACCTCAAGAATGGGAGCCAGTGAGACAGATGGAGCCTGAGTCCCTGCTGACCATGGGGCCCCCGTGCCAGCCCCTTATGGCCTCCCTCTGGACTTCTGCATGACAGAGAAATGCAACCAACCTTGTTCAAACCAGATCTGAGCAGCCAGATCTAAGCCTGATGCTGCTTCTTCCTTCCCAAGCAAGACTATCCCAAACATGTGAGAAGCTTGCAAGGCATCAGGGCGGATTTTCTGAGTGCGAACTGTAGTCTGGGAACCGGCTTATTTTCCTCTCCCTCATTCTTCTTCACTTACTTATTCTTCAGCCTTCCCAACACCCTGCTACTATTTCTTGAACTCTGTCCCAGGCATTTTCCTTTGCCTTCTCTCTCTCCAACCTCCCAACCGCCCCGCAGAGTGGGAACTAGGAGCACGTGTCCTTATTCAGGGGCTCAGAGCCCTTTAGGAAGTTGCACTTCATTAATCACCTGAATGATTAAAAGATGCACTCATTGCCCAGCCTTCAAGCCTAAGGCACCACCTCCCAGCACTCAGTCTTCCCCCACCTCTCAGGGCTGTGGGCCCAGGCTCAGCGTCTGGGTCAGGCTCAGGGTCAGGCTCAGGGTCAGGGTCAAGCTGCTCTGGCCCTTGCCCCGGGGACCTGACAAGCAGCACCAGCCACATGCCTGACCCCAAGCTCCTCCTCTGTCCAGCTGCTACCCCACAAACACCTAAAGCCTCTCTGGCCCAGAGGGGGCCCCGGACGGCTAGCCTCCCAGACTGGACACCCCGACACTTACTTTTTCAAAAGTGACCCTACAGGGGACGACAGCGCTTGAGGTCAAAGGAGGAAGCACAAGGCTCCCTTGGTCCAGGGCCACCCGCAGAAGCCCTGGCTCCCCACCCCTGGGCGAGAGCCCCCAGCCCCGCCGGCACCTACCTTCGCCCGATGCATCCTGGGCGCTGAAGCAAACTGTGGCCGGCCTCCCCCTTTGCCGCTGAGATCAGGACTGCCGCGCCGGCGGGTGGCTGCCTCATGTTTGCTTGGCCCCACACGTAATTGTTACGGGCGGCTCCTCGCCCGCCCCCTGCCCACCCCTCCCGCCCCGCCTGCTTCTCCCTGCTCCACCCCTTCTGCTCTGCCTCCCTCAAGCCCTCTCCCTCCCTCCCTGTCTCTTTCCCTCTCTCCCTCCCTCTCCCTCCCTCTCTCCTCCCCACCCCTCTCTGACGGATTCTCAGTCCCCCTCCCTGGCTCTCTGTCCCACTCTGGGTATAAATGGTTCTTAATCCTTCCCTCTGAGCCTGTTGAAGCCCCTTTGCCCGGCCCTTGGCTCTGGCCCTGCTCCTGTTGCAGGGCCCATGGTTCTCCCCCCTCCCCCCCATCCCCCCACTGTCTGTCTCTTTCTCTAACACGCACACTCTCTGCTCCCCTACCTCGGTCACAGGAGGGTGGAGTGGTGGGTGCAGAGAGCTTCCACTGGGGGGAGGAGAGCCCCGGCACCCACGGGGTATTTGGAGGGGTGGGGGGGAGCCTGGAGAGCCTCCCCTGAGGCAGTTCCAGGACAGGCCAGCCCTTCCCCTCCCTGCTGCCCCCCACAGACAACCTCAGGCTGTCTTAGTCAAGATGGCTGCAAAGAGGGATCTGGCTCCACCTAGGCCTGGGATCTTCCTGGTGTCCCTCCCGCTGCCCTGCAGACATCCTCTGGCCACCCCTGGTGCTGGGCATCCTTTCTGGGGACATCATTCTGGGTCTCTGGGTGGGAAATGGCCTCACTGATGGGAGCTCACCACCAGAAAGGGTGAAGCCGCCATGGCCACATTACTCAGGTCACACACAGGGGTGCTTCCAGCTTGTTCATCTGTCCCCCCCGACCCTCAACTGCCTCCCTCCCACATGGGACCTTGCAGTGGGCAGCCCTCCTGCACTTATATCCCAAGGCAGCCTGTGCCTCCAGGGCCTGTCATCTGTCCCCATGTGGGTCTGAGGGTGGGACCACATTAGGGAGGCTGAGGGACCTTGCCAGATCTCCTGGGGGTGGTGGTGCTGGAGGAAAAGGGTGAGGGCCCCTGAGTTTGGGAGGGGAATCCTTCCTGCCCCTTGGGAAGGCAGACTCCTGGACATTTGCTCAGCCCTGGGAAACCACCCAGGAGCCAGGTGCCCAAAACCTCCGCCAAGTTTCCCTTTTCTGCAACCCGAGGAGCCAGCCTGTGCCAGTGGTTTCCATGGAAACAGAGCCAGAGACACCCCCCTCCTTCGCAGCATGCTCAAGAGAATTTGCACTCCACCCCCTTTTTTTTTTTTTTTTTTTTTTTTGAGCCAGCCAATTAGCTCCAACTTTCCGATCCTCAGGGGCAGAAAATAGTCTGGAGTTGTTGACCCACTGAGGCAAGGAGGGCTGTTTCCAGGGCAGGAGACAGCCCGGGTGTCCTGTCCTCCTGGACAGGCTGGACCTCATGCTGGCAGCCCCAGAACGAGGGTGAGAAGCTGTTGGTCAGAGGCCAAGCTCTCTGGGGCCAAGTCCTTGCCCACTGGCCACCTCTGCTCTGAGCAAGCTCCCACAAGCAGGGACTCACTGAACATTCTGTCTTCACAGTGGCCTTGGGAGGAAAGTGTCATGATCTCACTTTGCAGATGATGAAAACGAGACCTAAAAAAGTTAAAGGATTTGCCCAGGGTCATAGGCCAGAAAGTGACAAAGCCAGTACACACAGCCTGTTCCTTTCATTCCAAAGTGACCATGTGGGTAAGATCCCACCCTACCTTGCAGCACGTCCCATGCATCGGCTAGGAAACCCCCACCACACCATCTAGGACAGGCCTGGCCTGACTCAGGGCATGGTGTGAGGAGGCTGCACCCCAAAGAAGCGACTCCCCAGACCAGCACGGCCCTCTGCAGAATCACCCACCTGCTACTTGGGACACTCGCTGAACTTCCCCTACTCGGGATGCTTTCTTCTAAGGGAAGGAGCTTTGAGCTGCGACAAAACCGACAGCTGCCCTCCTCAGCCGAGCCCCAAGCCCATGGGCCTTGGGGACATCCCACTGCAGCTGCCATCAATGAGGTGCCCCTCATACAACGCTCATCTGGGATATGTGTGCCCCTGCCGTGATCCTTGCCCCACTACAGGTCCCTTCCCGCCCCCCTCTAACTCCCACACCCTCAGGGCTTTTCCAGAGCCCCAGGCACTTCCAGCTGACTCCCTCACTGGGCCCTTGGGGGATGCAGGAATGAGAAAGGGCAGGAGGGAATGGAGGGGGAGGTGTCCAGGAGCAGGGCTCCTCACATGGGCCTCAGTGGGGCTGGAAGTCCCCGACAGTGGTGTGGGCCGGTGGGCATCAGCAAACTTACCCCAAGAGGGAGTCTGGGAGTTTCCCAAGATTCTTTGGCAGTGTATCAGATCCAAAAAAGGTTGGGAAAGGCTGCAAGAGAGCCTTACCTTGTGGGCTGCACACACTTCAGCCTGACAGGTTTCAGCTATGGTTTTCCTCACATTGGCAGTTAGGAGGGGGAGCCCAAGAATGGGGAGTTAGGAAGGGGGGACAGGAAGAGGGGACAGGAAGGGGTCCTTTCAAGCCTGGAGAAGGCTGTTTCCTTGTGTTACAACATTTGAGAGGAGGCAGGGGCGAGCACTTTCAGCTGGCTGGGGGCTCTCCTCTCATCCTCCTTGGTGAGGGGCCCACACTACCTCCACCCGCGCGTCTTGGGTCTTCTGGACCTTCCTCAATTGTTGCTCACTATCTTCCCCACTCCAGGCCCAAGTTCAAATTCCTCATCCTCAGGGACTCCAAACCTGGCTCCATGGAGCCCCCAGTCTGTATCCTTTTCCCAGGTCTTTTTTAGGGGGCCCTGGCTCTGCCTGTCCCTGGCCAAGCAGGGGTAGTGCAGGGGGAGAAAGAGAGAGAGGAAGATCCTCAACAGGGTTTCCGGGTTTGGGCCCTCGCTGCACCAAGAGCCTCCGCCTGTGAGGGAGGCCGCTCTGGGTGCAGATGGACATGGGGAGTGCCCTCCTCACAAGAGCTCAAGAAGTGTATGCGGCCCCCAAACAGCCTTCCTCCAGTGCCACAGCACTCGGGGATGTCACCGTGACGCTGCACCAGCACAGCTGTGGAATTGGGAAGTCACTGTCACTACTGATCCTTGAAATCTCTTCTTCTGCCCGCCCTCGGGTGGCGGGATGGGCACCTGGCAGGCCCCGGGAGCTGCTCGGTAGGGGGGTGCGACAGTTCTCCATCCCCTCCCCTGGGACCCCACAGGGTGACTGGTGGGTGGGGCCTGTGGCCCACTGGAACGGAGCTGCCCTGCAATGCGCTCTGGTGTGGGAAGCTTAAAGCTACGCCTCTCCCTCCTGCAGGCCCTCCACGGGTCCTCGGGGCCTGGCCACCCCCCTGACCAGTCTATTTCACGGGGGCCTCAGGGCACCAAGGAGCCTGGACTCCCTGTGGAGGCCCCACCTTCTGTCGCTGTGGTCTGTTCACGCTTGAGGCAGCCTCCTGGGACCCAGCCTGAGAGCCCACCGGACCCCCTCACACAATCCCTCGCCTGGGCCAGAAGCCCAGCCTGTCTCCGGCTCTCTAGAGTGTGCAGGTGAGATATCAGTCCACCCGATTTCTCAAACTGCAGGGGACACCATGAAGGCCCCTTCCTTCTGGCTGGACGGGTGGTCATCCCAGCCCTCCCCTTGGGTTCCGCTCACCTCAAAATCTCCCCCCTCCAACCTCAACACCTGACTCTTGGGTGTCCTCAGTGTGGTGAGGATTCAGGCCACCTAAATTCTATATCACTCGTGGGCAGAGCCCGGGGCTGGGGTGGCGTCAGCTCTCAGCGCACGGCCCCCCTTCGTCCCCCAGGGTGCTGCGGTGTTCTGGCAGCATATGTAAGATGGGGGAATGCTCACTGCTCCGGGAGTGGCCCATTCAGGAAGGGCAAGGAGCGACTGGGGGCCACAGGGAAGAGGCTTCAATCCAGCAGCACATGGGGTGTGGACCAGGCTGGCCACACCTCCCAGGTCAATCCCTGGTGTTTAGGCCTGGGAGACAGGGCACCAGGAGAGAAAAGTAGAGAGGTCCTGACTCTAGGAGGGTGGAAAAGAGGGACACAGTCCATGATCCCCCAGAGCCAGAACACAGGCTGACCCCAGAGAATTCAGATACCACCGGAAACGCCACCATCATTGGTTGATGCCTCTGGGTAACTGCGCCCCTTCTACTCAGCTCCTATCCAGTCTCTGGGCCTTAGTTTTCTCAACCATAAAGAGGTGAACAACAGTGCTCGCATCTGAGCTAATTCATGTGAAGTGCTTAGCACACTTCCTGGTTCATTCTCAGAACTCAATAAATGTTAACTGTCTTTGTCCCCCCAGGTGGCCTGAGCGGGCCCCTTCCCACACGGCCCTTCCTCTGCACACTGGAGCCAGCTGGAACTGCCCTGGCCAGCCACCTGGGACCTCAGAAGGCCCAGCCCATGTGGCATTTCTTTGGCGGAATCTGGGCCTTTGCTCTGGGACGGCCAGGCTGGAGCATCTGGCATGTCCCAGGGCCTTCAATCTGTCATCCCTGCTGCCACAGGGACAGCAAGGGCACTTGGATCAAATCTCCTTGGAGACAGGGCCTCCCTCCCACACAGCCCTGGGGAATTGAAACTGGCAGCGTGCCCAGAAGGAAAAGAAGGAAAGGCCACCAGAACCAGAGGACCTGAATCCAAAGCCTGGCTGGGCTTCGACTTGTAAGACCTTGACTCTGTCCCGTAGCTTTCCAGAGCTTCGTGCTCAACGGTGAAACAAGCATGAAAATCCCCACCGCCTTGAGGGAATGTCATGAAAACAGAAGAGAATGTGACCACAAAGGGGCTTTGTTTTACACAGAAAGTAGGATGAGCGTTTTAGGACTCCAGCATTTTAAAACTGAGAAAAAATTTATTTTTCTCTGTAGCTATTTTTGCCTCTTTGTCACCTGCTGAGTGCCACCCCCATCCCCAGTTACCAGGGCCTACAGTGATACTCTCCAAACCAAGCTCCTTTGAACAGTCAGTGTTCAGTTGGCTGGGTGAAGGTCTCTGGATCCTAGATTCAGTGAGTGAAAGCCTTTCCCGAGTCAGGAGGGTGGTGGTGGTGGGTGGTGGTGGGGGGAATCCGTTAATTTTGTAGAACTCCTACTTCTGATCATGGTGAACTAGGTAATTTGGCCTAAATTCCCAACTAAGGACAACTTAAAAGCTAGTCAAAATATATATTTTTAAGTTTGATTGGAGGTATCAGAGAGTAAACAGGGAGTAAAGAATCACAGGGCCAAGATCTGGGAAAAGAAGGAAACCCAGAGACATGTGCCTGACATTTGAGGCTACTTTCTCCCTGGGAGGTCCGCTGATCCCCGAAGACCTACAGAAGTGCTGAGCAGAGAGCTGGTAGAGGTAAAAACGAGGCCCACCAAGAGGAGGAGGTGCCTGGCAAATCTTTTATGCTTTGGGTTGGGACCCTAGAGGGAGTCAGCCCCAGGATACAAATGAACTGGAAATAGACCAGCACCTCAAGGGACTGCAAATCATCTCAGTCCTGAAACTAGTTTAAAACAATCCTGGTTTGCTAGATCGCAAGCCATCCACCAGATGTAAACATAATCCTCGAGATGGTAGATAACTTCATCCTATGCCTCAGATTATTTCTACAGGTTTTCAGAGGCAATGTGTGGCATTCAATCAAAAATCACCAAGTATGTGAGGAGACAAGGCAAAACCAACAAAAACCAAGATAAACAACAGACACTAGAAATAGATTCCAAGAGGTTCCATATTAGGAAGTTATTAAATTTTTAAAATAACCATGTGCGGTATGCTCACCTATCAAAAAGATAAGGTAGAGAACTGGAAATTATTTTTTAATTGTTTTCTCTATTTTCATCCCATCAATTTCATTCTTAACATGCAGGGTGCCACAGTTCCCCTGTGTAGGGCAACAGATGAGAAACAAGCCCAAAAAGCTTTGGGAAAAGCCAAAAAAAAAGAAAAAAAAAAGGCAGTTGTACCTCATTCAAGGATGCCTGCTTGGAGTGTGCTTGCAACAGTGACAGTAGGTTGTGTATCCACCATCCTAATTTCTAGTAGCAGATCGGTTGCTGGCTTGTAAGATGCAATTCAACATAAACACCCCCTGAAACTCAGCAGACTAATATCTTAAAGGGCTTCACACCTTTGAACAGGGACCCATCTCCCTCCTCCTTTGTACCTGCCAAGACCCAGCTCGGCCCATGGCCCAGAGCAGTCACAGAAAAAAAAAAAAAAAAGGCAGCATCTGAGCATTTGTTTTGTGCCAGGCTCCTGCCAAGGGTCTTCCATGCAATGTCACATTTTTCATAGCCCTAGGAGGCGGTCATGACTATTTTCTCCAATTTAGAAATGGAGACACTGAGGTCTAGGGAACACACAGAACATGTTCAAGGTGTCCTAGCTACCACGCATTAAAGCCAGGATGTGCAGCCAGGTCTGCCTGCTCCCAGAGTGGGTCCCACTCCCCATCTGCTGATTGCTGGGGTAATCCTGGATGTCTACAGTCAGAGGAAGCCTTGGATTTTCCTCTCCAAAAAAACTCATTAAATACCAACTGCATAGAGGGCCCTAGCCTGAGCTGGTGTCAGACATCCAAGGCCAAGGCTTAGGAAGTGACAACACTTTAATGGATCTGAGGTTTTGTCCATCTCTTCTCTCTCCTTCTCCTTCTCCCTGTTTCTGGGACTCAGCATCCAGCATGCAGAGAAGACACAGGATGGACCAGGCCTCATGCATAGGATGGAAAGAGTAATGGCCAAAGTACAAAATCCATTTGTGGCCACCAGGTCTCTCCTGGGAAAGCTGGGTGGGGGTTGTCAAAGAGGCTACCTTCTGGGGAGCTGGGGGTGACCCCCCCCAACTCTGGCCCGTGTCCCAGGTCCCTTCCTAGGGAGACAGTGCTCAGAGAGGAGCTGCAGGACAAAACACTATTTCCAACCCAGGGTGTAGGCAAGGGGCTCAGCCTTCAGACAGGCCTCCCTCACTCCACAGGGTGGCCAGAAATCCAGGCCAAGGCCTGTGGAGCGTCCAGGTGTCTGGGCAGTGGAGGGCTTGAGGGCCATGAGGCAGAGCCCTAGTGTCCCCTGGCCTGCTTGGTGGCTTTACCTGATTAGCTCAGTTGGGCAGGAGGGGTCCCCGGGTGCCAGCAAGGTAGTGGGATGAGGTAGAAAGGGGACAAAGCAGGGAAAAAGGTTTCCCTGGCGGGGAGGACATAAGGGCTCGGGCAGAGTGGAGTTGGACAGGCGGGCAGGTCAGACGATGTAAAGGGGCAGGAGCTTGGTAAGGAGTGGGGGCAGGTGTGGCAGGGGGTGGGACAGAGGGTGGCAGAATGGGGTTGGGCAGGGCCTCTGTCTCACCCAGGGGGCTGAGGAAGGGGTTCCAACAGATGGAGAACAGGCTCCCCCTGGTGCTAATATGTTGCAGTGGGGAGGATAAGGGATCGATATCTGGAAGAACCTATTGGCTCCTGTAGCTCAACAAAAGTTAAATGTGCTTTTGAGAATGAAAAAAGGGGTTCATGGGCAGCAAGGGGGGGGAAGAAATAGGCAAAATGGGGTCAGGTAATTGGAGTTGAAGGACAATCCCGGCCTGATGCCAGTCTGGGCTCTGAGCAAGGGCAACAGAAGTCCTCTGGTCCAGGGCAAATCAGAGGAGAAGGAAGGCAGGCAGCCCCAGGCATCACCTTGCAGCCAGCAAATACCCCTGTTACGGATTAAGAACCAAAGGTGAGGGAGAAGGTGGGGAAGGCAGGGCTCAGGCTGAGTGGGCCAGATCCAACACTCAGACCCCACCAAGTCCCAGAACCTTCCTGCCCTCCTGGGCCCTAGAGACCCCAGATCCCAAACCCATCCCTTCCCTTCCTACGCCCCACTCCCGGCACCAAGGAACGAAGCGGGTGGGGAAACTTACCCACTGAGGTCCTACAACTTCAGGGAGGTGACCCGGGGGATGTGGAAGAGCTGAGTCTCCTCAGAGCTGGTGGAACTGTGATGTCGCAAAAAGAAAGTGAGTGAGCCCCCAGACACAGACCCTCTGCCCCGACACAGGGACAAGCCCAGAGCCCGATTTTCCCACCGTAGAAGCTCTCCAGGGGTAGGAAGAGTTCCAAAAAGCTGTGCCTGGAGGGGATGTGTTGCAACAAGCAGGTTATGGGGCAGACATACGAAAGAACTTTCTGGCCCTGGGGTTGCTCAGAGCGTGTGACTCTTCAGAGCTTAGGCATGAGCCTCCTCTGCCGGGGAGGCCTCTGGAGGGGGTGTGGCAGGGGGGTCAGTACCCAGCGACTACAAGGACTCCTTCCTGGACCCCAGCTGTCCCCCTCAGTCCTGGCAGTCTCCTCACCTGAGGCGTTTCCAAATGGGATGAAAGTATTTGGAGGTCTTGACAGCAAAGATGATGCTGGGGATCAGGAAGAAGGTGCACCATGCCAGGCAGAACCAGAAGGCGTTCTAGAACAGAGGGTGTGAGGTCAGCTTGCTGTGGCTAGGCAGCGACTTGTTCCCAGCCCCAGTCTTCCCACTGACTCAGCGAGGGGCATGGGGAAGCGCTCTCGGGGCTGAGGGGAAGGTCTGGTGTGCAGGCTTGGAGGAAGTCCCCATGCCCTGAGGAGCTGGAGGCACTCACCCAGGGGTTGGCCATCATGTCACACAGGACCACACGGCCATTGTCCAGGGCTCTGGAGAGAGGTTGGCAGGTGGCAATGCGCTGAGTCACCTGCAGTGTCAACACGAGACAGGCACAAGCAGAGACACTCAGATGCACGGGTGCACACCCCACATTCAGAGAAGGAGGGTGACAGGGACAGAGATAGAGCTGGGGACAGTTGGGAGCCACGGCACAGCTGTACACAGACACGTGGATGCAGAGACATGGAGATGAAGACACACTGACGCAGGCTCATTGCTCTGCTCCTGCCTCTCCCATCCCATTCGCCAGCCTGGATTAAGCCCCTACTGTGTGCCCAGGACTGTTCCGTAGGTTCACACCCACACTGGAGAGGCCCCACGTGTGGTGTGCATGCACACACCTATGCCCCCCATACACGTGCACACGCACACGCACACTTGGGGTTCAGCAAGACCGCACCCGCCCAGTGTGGGTGCCGGACAGCTTGCAGAGGCTGTGGTCAGCACAGGCCTGCAGGAGGCGGTGCGCTTGGAGAGCTGGGCAAAGGGTCCGCATGAGGAAGGGCACAGAGGCAAGGCTCTAGAGAGCCACGGCTGGCCCAGCTCACACTCAGGCCTCAGAGAAGGGCTGCGGCAGAGGCTGAGTGAGCAGAGCCCCCCCAGGAAGCAGGGGTGCAGATGCCAGACACAGAGTTTGGGTTCAATGTTGGAGGCCTAGGGCACCCCCAGGGGCTTTAGGGGACAGAGGAGGGATGCAAGAGTGTGGAAAGCCGGTGGCGCCGGGAGCCTGCTTGAGGCCGGGAGGGCCTGGACCCCCACTCACCTCCTCTTTTACCCAGGCCACATACTGGGAGAAGTAACCCACCTCCCGGGTCAGGAAACACTCACTTTCCTGCAGGAGAGAGAGGAGCCCATGGCTGGTAGGTGTCCCAGGAACCAGCCCGCACCGCCCCCCATGCCCAGCACCAGCAGGACAGGCCGAGCTGGCTTTCCTGGGAGCCACCGTGAGGGTGGCTCAAAGTGGAGGAGAAGCCTGGGTGGACGCTCCACGTACTTTAACATCTCTATGTGGCAGCCCCCCTGCCCCTGTCCCATGTCCCACTCACATTCCTCAAGATACTGGTGGCCCAGGTAGGCAGCTCTCCTTTTAGGTAAGCGACCTTGTCCAAGACACCAGAGGTCTCCATCTGGGGGAAAGGAGAGAGGCTTGAATCAGCGCCCTGCTCAGTCAGGAGCAGCCATGCATTCACTCACCCACTCCTTAATTCAACGTCTCATGCACACATACTCACCTTGGGTTGGGGGTGTTAGGCCCTAAGACACAGAGGCCAAAGACAGTGGTCTTTAAGGATCTGCCCATCCACCCCCATTTCTCCACCCCCCCCACCCTCAATCTCCAGGGGGACTCGGCAGAGCAGATGAGATCCCAAGCCAGCAGGACCCTTCCTTTTCCCTCTGTTGCCCACCTGCTCCACCCGACCCTCCCCATCCCCAGCAGCCACCTGGAGATTTGGGGCTGAGGATGCCAGGGCCCTGACAGAGAGGTTGAGCTTGGCCTGTGGAGGAGAGAGCGGGGCTGGTTAAGGGAAGGGATGCATAGAGAAGAAAGTTTCCTGCCCCTCCCTCCTCTTTTACCCCTCCCTGCCTCTCCTCTTCCCCAGGTTCCAGGCTCCCTGGGCCTCCAAACTTACCACAAGGCTCTGCTGGGGGAGGATCTTCTCCTGATAGAGGTTTTTGAGCCCTTGGGCCTCCTCCTGCAGCTGCTGCCCCAGCACAGAACTGCCCTGAGGGGAGACAGAGATGGGAATAGTACTCTGCCAAGGACAGGACAGCCGCTGCCAACCTATGCTTTACCCACCTGTTCAGTCAGACATACTGAGAAGATGTGGAAAGTGCTGGGCTCAGAGGCAGAAAACCGAGGCCTCCTTAAGCTCCTGGGCCTGATCCAGGTTTGGAGGCACTGAGCCCAAGTTCTAGGTCTACCACTAGTTTACTAGATACCTCTAAACCAGCCACACTGAGTTTGTCTGAGGTGCAGTGGCATCTCCTAAAACAGTAATACTCCTCATTCTGCCCACCTGAGCGCTTAGTGTGGAGTCGTGTCTCAAAGAGCACTTTTTAAGCTCTAAATATTTATAAATACAAAATGCTACTTCTTCCAGTAGAGTTTAAGCTTCTTGAGGATAACTATCACGACATCTAGTCCACAGCACTGTCCTCACACCTGCCCCAGCAGACTCCATGAGCAGTGTGCACTTGGAAATGCTTGCCTCACTGTATGATGTCCGACCAGTCACTTCATCTGGTCTGAGGTGGAGGATAATCCACTTCACAGATGAGGAAACCGAGGCTCAGAGATGCTGAATGACCTGCCCATGGCCACACAGCCCATTGGAGGTAGAGCTTGAGTCAGAATTGATACTGCAAAACCCTTAAGCCCGCCCCAGGGACCCAGAGCCTCAGCGCTCACTGGTGGGAACCCTGTAACCCCCTTGGTCTTCGCGCCCCTCCCCAGTGTAAGCCCTCCCACGCTCTCCCACCTCCCGGGCCTCTCTCTTGAGTCTGGCCTGCCCAGTGGGGTCTCTGGCCCCTTCTCACTTGGGCCTGGGACAATTCTTCCAGCTCCTGGGCCAGCTTCTCCATGCTGGTGTTCACCACGGGCTTCTGGATCTGGAGACAGACAGGGAGGCCAACAGGGAATGCACTCTGGCTCCCCCAGCCCTCCAATTCCCAATCTATTCAGAAGTACCCCTCACCAGCTAAGTCTATTGTGACACACGGCTCACAGTGGGTTTGACCTGAAACTGTGAAATATATCAGGAATTTTCTATTAGCATAGAAAACAAACAAACAAACAATGAGACGCCTTCTGGTGTAACTCAATGAAGAGGCCGCCTCCCACCAGCATTCGCCACAGCAGTGAGTTCAGGACCATGAACAGCGACACGTGCTGTTGGGTGGGAGCCCATTCATTCCTGCCCAGCCCAGATGGGGGCACCGGGACAGGCAGGAGGCGCATGGTGTACAGACACCCCCAACAGGAAGAGACCCCCCCAGGGACATATACAAAAGTGGAGGGAATGGGGAGGGCTGTGATGACATAAGACACCACCCCTCGGCCCAGCTCCTCTGCAAGCCCCTCTGTCTGCCATGGTCTGGCCTGAGGTGCTCCCTGCTGACCTGAACAAGGAAGCCGGAATAGTGGATTTTCTCAAGCCCACTGCTCTGCAGGGCTTCCAGGTCCCGGTGGGCGGCTGGGCTCAGCAGGTCCAGATTCTTCATGTCTACTTTGAGGTTCTGCAACTCCTGCTGCAGCTTGGCAGTGTACTAAGGGAGGGTGGGGGGACAGGGTGAGGGCGTGCCCAGTTGCTGAGCCAGGATCCCAGAGCTGCTATCCTAGGTGAGGAGTCACCAGGCCCTCAGGGCCCTCCTTCTGCATGTCCAGGACCCCCATGTTGGAAACTTCCAGCCCCAGACAGTTTCCCAGGAGGCCTCTGCTTCTCACCTACCCCCACTCCAACCCACCCCCACCAAGACTTAGCTCTCCACCAGCACCTATCTGGCCAGTGGACAGCAACACAGACCTTCCCTGGCCACCCACTATAAAATAGCTTCCCTGGCCCGCCTTTATGGCTGTGGGAGTTCAGCGGAGGGCCTCTGGTGAGCCCTCCCCCAGGGACTCCCAACATCATCATCATTGTTTTCACTGTCACACCCCATCCCCAACCACCCCACTACTGACTGCAGCATTCCAACCAATGCCTGTCCTCAGTCAGGACACGCACACCCTAGCCCTGTCACTCACTCTCACCAGCCCTTGCTGCTACAACCTCAACCGTGTTCAGTTCTTGGAGTACAGTGTTCGGAGCTGTGCCTCCAGGCACTCACCCATCCTCCCACACACCCTAGAAACCATCCTGGACTCTCACCCTGGGCCAGGCCCTGAGCTTACATCCTAGACTCTCACCCTGGGCCCGGCCCTGAGCTTACAAGGGCCTCCGCCCCTTTAGGTACCTCCATCACTCTTGCAGACTTCTCGGGTTCAATAAGATGGTCCCGCCACAGAGGCAAGGCCAGAGGAGGGGGGTTCTGCAGGAGGGATCCCCACAGCCTTCCAGAAGTTTCCCTCACCTGGCTGATATTCAGGTGCTTCTCCAGGTCATAGGAGCCATTGAGCTGCAGGATGCTCCAGAGCGCGGCCCCTTCCCTGCATTGCCTGGGGAGGAATAATGGACTTCGAAGATGGCAGAAAAGGACAGCAGGTGGGGGCTGACATCCGCTACCTCAGCTCCTCCCCACACCCTGTCCCCCAGCCGAGGCTTCCCACTCACTGATAGGCCAGGAGGATGCTGATGTTCTTCTTCAGGCCAAGAAGGTGAGACAAGTTCATGGATGGGGGCAAGTTCCCTGGGGTGTCTGCAAACTGGAAATGGGGCAAAGAGAAAAGGGCCCTGAGCAGGCTGAGGGCAAGGCCACCCCCAGCTCCCCGAGAGCCTAGTCCCCTCCACCTCCCTCTGGGTCCCAGAGCAGGGCAGGCAGGGTCACCTTGTAGAGCTCCTTGCTCTCCCAGCTCTGACACACCAGAGTCTGCACATTGCCGCCCACCAGGAAGGTGGCAAATACAAGGAGGATGAGGGGTGCGGCGAAGAAGAAGCTGAAGCCCACACCTCTGCGGAAGGCAGAGGGACGGGGTTGAGGTAGGAGACAGGAGGCTGGCTACCCTGGACCACATACCCTCTGTCCCACCACATGGGGGGGCGGCCAGCATGGTCAGCGAGTCAGCCCCAGGGCAGAGCCCTTTGAGGACTCAGCCTCCTAAGGCCAGGAGGGAGAAGTCAGAACAGCTGGCTGCCCCCCCCGACCCCCACTCCCACCTATCACTGACGCCCTGGCTGGCCCTGGCAGCCTAGAGGAGAGAGTAGCTGCTTTGCTCGAAGACACAGGACAGCCTGCCTCTGAGCCGAGGGCACATGGAGGTGACCGGCTCCAGAGCTCGGCCCTCAACAGAGCCCCCTGGCACAGTGGGGACTGCAACTTAGAGGGGCTGAATGGGACCAGTGCTGCTGACCTCTAGGGCTTCTCTGTGGGATAGGCACAGCCCCAAGCCAGGGTTTGAGGCTTGGAGAATAGAATAAGGACTAGATTTCAGCCTCCACTCGCCCCTTTGTTCAGGCACCATTATGCAAGGACCAGCCTGCACAGCTGAATGTGGCGGCCCCGGCCTTAGAAACCATCTAGTCCAGAGATGGCAAACAGATTCTACCTCTACCTCTGGGGCCACCTCCTATTGGTAGTGCTATCTAGATGCTGGGTTAAGGATTCTGAGGCTACGTCCAGCTCAGTGGGACAGAGTGCCCATTGGTTACTATAATTGCCACTGGTATGGAAGGGGGAAGTGCTTCGTATATGCCATTCCTGCTCTAGTCCAACCCTTTTACACAGATGAGGACGTGGAGGCCCAGATGGGTTAGCAATTGGCCCAGAGTCACCCAGTGAGTCAGTGCCAGAACCAGAAGCAAACTCAGCCTCTTGATTCTCAGGACTTGCTCCTGTAGCCACACTAGGAGCTGTCCATGGGCATGAGAGGAATCCGGCCGGCCCGGTGGGAGAGACCCTTCCCCTGCCCCCAGCCCATCTTACATCAGGAGGAAGCGGGCCCCAGCCTCGCCCTTGGCTTCCGAGCAGCTGGGGTCCTCCCTGGCAGACAGTCCCCAGATGCCCAGGTTGAGGCCCAACAGGTTACAGACCACCACAAGCAGGACTGCGGAGCACAATATGCAGCCCAAAATCCACCTGCCACAGAGAGGGTGTGGTGTCACTGAGAAGGGAGACACCAGGTTGGGCTGGCATAGGCCTTATGGCTAGGTGGGGGCCCACTGCTCCCTCATTGCCTCCCCAGGCTCAGGTCCCAAGGGTACATAGCCAAGGTGGAGATGGAGGCCCAAGGAGTAAGGGGTCTTGGCTGAAATGGAGGCAGATGCTCAATATGGCCAGGGGTTGGTGAGGGCTGAAAATCGGGGCCCAGCGTGGCTGAGAGGCCAGGCTGCCTGTCCCATCCCCAAGCCCATGGGTTCTTGGGCACCTGTATTTCTCGTATCTCTGCACCTCCTTCAGGTAGGGGCGGCTACTCTGTTCCACCTCCTTCAGCGCCCGGCTCCAGCGAGAGGCTGCCTCCCAGCCTGGGAACTCTTCGGCCAGTGTGTTCAGCCCTTCAGGCTTCTGGGCCACCAGCTTCTTCAGCTCTGCCCCAAGCAGCAGAGACTCATGGGAGGGGGAAGTCTCCCAGGAGCCCAGGGAGGAGACGGATGGGCCAGAAGAAGTTCTGGGACCCCCAGAGAGGGCCCACTAAAGAGACGAGGCCCAGATGGAGGACAGCCTGCACCCTCCCCCCATCGCCCCTACTGCCCCACCCCCCTCTCCAGGAGCCTCTCTGGGGGGAGCAGCACGCTCGGCAGCCAACCCGGCCCCCGGACAGGGCCTCACCTTTGACCACGTTGGCCGTCTGCAATGCCACCAGGAGCGGGAAGGCATTGAAGGTGCTGTTCTCCTGCCAGAACAAAAGGCAGCTGTGCCTCCTGCTTTGCACCCTACGGTCCCAGCTTGAGGGGCCTCTGACAGCACCAGGCCGGGGCGGGGGAGGGTATCCCGCTCAGCGCTCCCAGCTCAGATCAGGAAACAGGCCTCCCTTTGTTCTCTTGGTGGATGGCCTCTTCCCTGCTCCCTCAGCCCCGCCTGACTCGGCTCCCAGAACATTGCTCCTGGAAGACGCCCCTTTCTCTCCCCGCCCCTCCTGCTGAGGCCGTGGCAGCCTCCGGCCACCCTCTTCACTTTCATTCATCCTGCCTGCCACGCCAGCCTCGCTCCCCAAAGTCCAGCTCCAACTTACTCCTCCAGCCTCAGCTGCTGTTCCCTTCCTCCCGGGACCTTCGGCTCCAGCCACCCAGCACAGGTGACTCACCATTTCCCCAACTCTGGCATTTTCCAGGCCCTGGGTCACAGTGCTGCCTCACGTGCACCCTCCCCCACAGCCCATCTGCCCCAAGGGCTGCACCTCCAGGGCTCGGCTTGAGTCCTGGCTCCCTGGCCACCCCAGCCCCCACCACCTCGAGGGGCCCAGCTCTTCCTTCTGAGTTCCCGGCCTGCCTCCCTCACCAGACTGCGTGCACTCGAGAACCAGCATCATGAGCCTCTAGCCCAGGGAGCCCTGTGGTAGGGAAGGCCCTGATTTGACCCAAGTCTTAGGTTCAACGGGGTTCCCACCCCCAAAGGGGGAAAATGAGGCCCCCTCATTTGTGAGCGGGGAAGTCAGGTAGAATGGGCAGGCACTCACCTCCTGGACCATGCTGGAGAAGGTGGCCTCTGGGACACCCTTCAGCCGATGCAGGACGTCGTCCACAGTGGATACCTGAAATGGGGGCAGTGGTATGACAAAGTCCATGGAGAGGCCAAAGGGGGAACCCTGAGGGAGGATGGGAGAAACCCTCATTGTCCTCACGTGCAAAACGGGGACCACCTCCCGAGGTGGCAAGGAGAACTTAAGGAGCTAAGATACAGGAAGCCCACAGCACAGCGCGTGGCCCAGGAAAAAGCTCTCGCCCGGCTGCCAGGATGACTAGCATTAACCCTTGCTGTGTGGAGAGGGGAGGAGCTGCTCGAGGGAAGGGAGCTAGAGTTTGCCTCGGGAAACACCCAGGGATTCCCGGGGCAGCGGGCAGAGCAGCCCCCTTCCCTTCGGGCGGGCCCTCACCTGGTGGAAGTCAGCTCCCAGCTCCAGGGCACGGGCTCGGCTCTGGGCCTCGGTGCAGCGCCGGCAGCCGGGCTCCTGCAGCAGGGCAAGGAGGCGCGCGCGGTGCTCCCGGACGGCCGGCTCCAGGTCCTGCTGTCCTTTCCGCAGCTCCACCAACGTGGTGTTCAGGGCTTGCAGGTGATCCACAGAGACCTGCAGGGCTGAGAGACACCCTTCAGGACCCGGCAACCTCAGAGGTCTTGTGGGAGATAGAACACCCCCCTCCCCCCAACCCAAGGGATGTGGGTCATGAACCTCTGTAGGTTCATAATGGAGACTGCCCTAGGGCATGTTAAGCCAGGTTGGGAATCCGAGGATAAAGCCATGAGCAAGTCAGGGGAGGGGCTCGCTGAGGCGGCATAAGAAATCCCGGGCTGGGTGAGGGTGGGGCCTGTCCCCATGCGACGCCCACCCAGGACACTGGGCCCACTCACCCTGGCCCAGGCTGCTCACTGAGGCCAGCGCTTCATACACGGTGCTCTTGAGCTGGGTGTGGATGGTGCTCCCAATGCTCATGCCGACACCTGGAGAGCACAGGGTGGTCTGCAGGGCTGGCCCCCAGGGGTCTAGGGGCCTTCTTCACCCATCCAGCCAGCCTCCCCAGGCCTTGCACTGGGCTCTGCAGGGTAGTGCTGGCTTCTTGGTCCTGCAGCAACAGGGACTACTGTGCTCCCCGGCTGGGCCCCATCCCTGCCTCTCCAAGGCTGTGCCCAGGGGGAGTCCAGGATAAGGGGATGAGAGGGGTCTCCCAAGGCAGGCCAGAGCAGGGGGATCCGGGGGCCGGCCAGTCTGTCAGCCAGCTGTATTGCTCACCATCCAGTTCCTCCAAGACTCGCTTCTGAGGAAGGGAGAACTGCTGTGCCACGGCCTGCAGCTCCTAGGCAAACACAGGGTCAGGAGGCTGCTCTCCCGTGCCACCTGACAGCCCCCCTCTCGTCCCTTCCCCAGCTCTCTCCTGGGACGCCACATGCAGCTGGGTGGTCATCCTGAAGATGCCCTGGGTGCATTTATTTATTACTGCAACTCTCCAGCAGGAGGCAGTCAGGCGTGTGTTGAAGGTGGAACCCTTTCTAACTCGCAGGTCCCGCACTCTTCTGTCGTGCCTGGGGCTGGTGCTCATGGGGGCTCGAGGGGGGATGAGGGGGTTGCTCAGTACTTACCTGGGGGACATTGGAGACCAGGCCCCGGAGGCTGAGCAGAATCTCAGGCACGGCCTCAACACTGGGGCCCACCTGCTCATGCATGTGCTGGTTGGTGACAAAGGCACAGACCACACCAATCCTGCAGGGATGGGGGAGGAGGCAGGGGCTTGCTGGATGCCCATGGGCAGCCCGGGCCTCAGCCCCCGCCTCCCGCCTGGCCTAAGCGCCCCTCACAGTAGCACGAGGGTGGTCAGCAGCAGGAAGGCCGCGAGGGTGCCTCGCTCCCAGGCGACGGCCTTGTGCTCGGTCTTCACTCGGCCCCCGCAGCGCCGGCGGCAACGGCAGCAACAGAAACACAGCCCGGCGATGGACACCACCAGCAGGTAGAGGCCGGCGATCACAGCACACACCACGTAGCCAGCCTCATACCGCACCACCTGGGCGAGGCAGCAGGCATGACGGGCCGTCCTGACCCTCACACGGCCTCCTGCCTGGCGCCACAGGGGAACCAGAAGGGGAGGGAATGCACACACGGCGGGCACCTTGCACACATCTCCCTGAACCCATGCAAGGAGCACGGGGTCCTTGTTGTTATTTGCCAGCTTGTAAATGAGAAAGCTGAAGTCCACGTTTGCTCCCTGCAAAACCCCGGGGCCAGTTAACGGCAGAGCTGTGGTTTGAAATCAGGTCTGCCAAGTGCAGCGCTGATGGAAGGGGGGAAGGGATGGCTGGGACCCCACGATGGGGGACACCCAGCAATGGGGGCTGAGCTGAGGAGGCCTTTCTACTTCTGCCCCTCATGCTTACCCTTGAACTGCCCCACCACCACCTCCCGCACCGCCCCAAGAGCTCACCTCATCCACCTTCACGGAGGCCGGCTCATTCAGCAAGGTCTTTACCAGCTCTAGGGAAAGAGTCAGGCGGGGGGGGGGGGGGGGGGGGGGGGGGGGGGGGGGGGGGGAATCTCTGGAAGGGCTCCTCCCACCACCATGGCACCCTCCAAGAAGCCCTGTGCCATCATGCCCAGGATTCAGTGCCACCACAGGAGGGAGAGGCTGAGAGGAGGCCTGTCCCACCCCTCCTCCTGGACCCAACAGCTAGGCCCCGCACTGGAGAAGCCGCCTGCCTGGTTAGAAGCAGAGAAGGGGCCTGGCTTAGCAGCCCTTTCCCTCAAGAGGCAGCGGACCGGCTGGGAGGGACAGGGCTGTAGCCCCTCCTGGCCCTCCCAACCCCTAGCACCACTAGACCCAGGGAAAAATCTCAGCCCGGCCTTTGAGAACTTCTAATGTAAGTTCTTCCACTTGAGGGCAGAGAAACTGAGGCTCAGAGAGGAAAAAGGGCTTGCCCAAGGTCACGCAGGAAGGTCTCTCCAGGTGATGCCCCTGGGCCCAGGGGGCTTCGGGGAAGGAAGCCGAGGGGTGGGGGGTAAGGCCGGGGACCCTGCCCTCCGAATGCCTGCTGACAGGGCGGAGGAGCCCCGCAGTGGAGTGGGAACCCACTAGCTCCGAGGCCCACCCGAGGGAGGGGCGCACTCACCGGCGGGGAAGGGGTTGAGCTGCACCACGGAGAGGAAGCGGCGCACCATGCCGTACAGGGGGCTCAGGGCCCCCCGCGGGCGGACGCGAGGGGCCAGCCAATGGACCTTGGCCGCCGGGGCGAACGCCAGGCGCTCTGCGCCGCCGAGGGACCCGCAGTCCGCGGCCCCCGCCCCGGGCGGGCTCAGCCCCAGCCCCAGCAGGGGCGCCAAGAGGCCCGGCGCGCGCGTCATGGGGTGGGCCGGGGGGCTGCGGGGCAGGCCAGACGGGGCTCAGGCGGCGGGGGGTGCGGACAGAGCGCGGGGCAGGCCGTGCATCCTTCACCAGCCTGCGTCCCCGCGGCTCTCAAAACCGGCCCGACAGGTTTGGGCTCCTGAGCTACCTGGGCGCCCGCCCGCAGCGCTGGAAGGGCAGGGGCGGAGGCCTGGGATAAGGGGGCAGGGCCTGGCGGGGACCGCCTTCAGCGGCCTGGGGTGCGAGTCCGGGCTCCCTCTGCCCTCCCCAGATCCTCCTGGGAGGGCCGCCTCCGAGCTGGGTAGGGGAGACACCTCAGTGGCTCTGGATTGTTTAGGTGGCCCAATTTCAAATATGGTATTCCATACCCAGACCCACCAGCCCAATGTGGGGCTGGGAAAACAGCCACCCAGTGCAGCCCTGGCCCAAGGGGTGGCAGGCGGCACAGACCCAGGAACCAGGCTCCTCCCCCAGCTTCCTCTGAGGCCCGTTCTGTCCCTCGGGTCATGCCTGCACCTGCCGCCGATCCAATCTGGAGCAGAGAGGCCACCAGGCTTTGCCCAGAGTGGCTCTCAGAGAAGCCACTGGGACAGGCACAATCCTTTGGGAGGGCGAATCCCTGCAAAGGTGTGCCCTTTGGCCCAGCAATGCCCCATCCAGTCATCAGCTGAAGGAAATAATCAAGGATAGGGCCAGAGATGTGTCTACACAGGTCTCTGCTTTGTCAATGGCTGTGTGCCCAACACCCAGAGGGTGCCTGTAGCTGAGCAGGTTGTGAGGAAATATTGCTAAACGGTTGGGGGATGTTTCTGGCAGCATTATTCATGATATGAAACTATCCTGAGGGCCACCACCACCAAGGAAAGGGTGAAATGAGCATTTCACGGGACACACAGGCAGGCAGTAAAGAAAATGATGTGGAAATGGCTCTTTTGACTTGAAAGATACAATGCTTTAAGGGCCAACAGCTGCTTACGACACAGCATGTAGACTGAAGGTATAAAGTACTGACCGTCTCTGGGTAGAATCTTGGCGATTTTTAATTCTTCCCTGCTCATCTGTACTTGCTAATTTCTGTGAAATAAACATGTGTTACTTGTGTTCACAGAAGTAGCAGAAGTTTGTGAGTTTCCATGGCAGCTCCATTCTCGATGGGAGCCCTGGAGGGAAGGGCTGCGTCTGTGAACCCCCGAGGCACTGCCGGGGTTGGCAGGGGTGAGGGAAGGGCACAGGGATTCCAGGCTGCTCGTGGTGGTGGTGGGGGGGGGTGAGCCATAAAGAAGTAACTTAAATTTGAGTCAGGGCTGAGCCTGCAGCAGAATCCTTACCCTTCCTATGGCTGCCCTCAAAGTTTCTTCTGAGCCGGGACAAGAGTACAGTGAGAGAAGGCATAATCCAGTTAATAACGGGGTGCAGACAGGAAACAGAACCTCATCAAAGGGTGACTCAGAGATGAGGATCAGGGCTGCAATGAGGAATGGGCTGGGGGTGCTGGCTCCTCGGGTCCAGAGAGGGGTCCAGGACCAGCACTACCCCTTGGAGGCCCAACCCCAGCCCATGGAGGGGGGGCCCCTGACCACTCTGCCCCAAGAATATTCAGGACAGCTAAAGGCAGGCTGTATCCACCCCTCACTCTCCCCCTCCCGTTCACCAGAGCCCAGCACCTGTGCCGGGGCACCATGGCCCCTGGAAGCTGCCAAGGGGAAGGGCTGGTCTCTCAGCTCTCTCTCCTAAGTGTGAGCTGTTAGGAAGAACTACCCCTTCTCCCCCGGTGAGCACTGCCTAACGTTATCCTGCCCCAGAAATAGCCCTTTCCTAGCTTGCTGTAATCCACCTGTGGTGCAGTATAGTCCATTTAAGGTTTTTTGGTATTCTCTGATTCAGCGAGGTGGCAGGGGAGCTTAGGCCTGTTTCCCAGGAGGTGGGAAATGCTTGAGGCTGTGAGAAAGGAGCAGCCCTGCCCCCACCCCGTGCAGCTTCTCACTCTTTCCCTCTTCCCAACTACTGTAATTAAGCCATGAGTTGCTACTGCTATTGTTTTCATAAGTGTCTATAATAAAAGCACTGTACTTTGAAGGTAAGATTTCCCCAAGAAGAAACAAAACATACCAAGCTCTTTTTTTTTGGCCTAAGGGGCAGGAGGGTCGATAAAGATACCGAATTTGCCTGTTTGACAGGTGCACAAAGAGGTTCCAGAGGAGAGACTTTCCCGAGTCAGCGAGGAGGCCAGGAATCTCCTTCCTGAGCACGGTCCTGATGGGACAATCTATCATCAGACTGGCCGGTCAGCCCCAGCCTCGTCCCCCTCCCCCAGCCCCACCTGGCCAGCCCTGGGCACCAGGCAGGAGCCATGAACCTGCTGCTATAATTGGATTCCTTGGAGGCAGGGCAGAAGAGCAAGTGGCTGTGTTGGGACTGGGTGGGCTGGGCCGGTTTGGCAGCAGGGATGCTGGGCTTCTAGAAGGGTGGAAAGGGGTTCAGGGGTCGTCCTGTTCCGTCCCCTCCTTTTAGTCACACCTTTCTGGCACACCTGCATGTCCCTTCTTCCTGCGATCCCCTGGGACTCTCTGCCCTCCATGGAAATTCTCTGGTTGATCTGGGATAAGCTGTCCCTGGTTACCTTGGGCATATTTCCTGGGGCCACTTTCCCACTCCTGACTCACAGTTCTCAGAAGTTTGACGGTCCCCAAACCCCACAGTCCCGAGGTCAGTGTGGGGAGTGTGGAGGGGGAGACCTGGGCAAGGAGAGGGGCTCTGCCCTTCAGAAAACAGGGCGGGAGGACACCCGGTGTGGCCGGCCAGCCTCCTCAGGCGCCACCTGCTGGAAACAGAGGGGAGAGCATGCCTCGCCGGGCTCAAGGAAACATCAGGCGAGCAAGCTGATTCCCCTTCTTTCTGGCCTCAGGTGTCCATGCTGTGTCCCGGGAATGGGTTATAAACCAACCCAAGGGGACAGAACTGTCGAGGCTGGAGCACAACATTTTTGTAGTCAAAATTCTTCTAATGGCTGTTAAGCTGCTAAAGGATCTGAAAAGTGAGAATTTATTATAGAGAAACAGGGCATTTGCGGAGTCCACGCCCGGGAGGTGGCGCTGGGCCTCAGGAGGGCTCAGAGCCTGGAACAGGAAACCCATCGAGTGCCCACTGCTCTGTCTCAGATGGTCTGTTGGGACTGAGGCCTCTCCCTGCTGCGCATTGGCCAGGACCCTCTGCAGACCACCTCTCTGCGTCCAACAAGACAGAGAGGGCTGTCTTGCCAATCTGAGTCTACCTGTTCTCCCAGGTCTAATGTCACCAGAGCCCACCGCACTGCGGGCCGCATTCTGAATCCTAGCGCAAAGAGACTCACGGTGCCAGTGTGAGGCAGTATCCCCCAGGCCACAGTGACATGGTGGTGGCCGTGAGGACAGTCCTCTGAGCAGGAGGCAACATCCAGAAGATGGGGGCCACAGTCGTGGGAGCAGAACCTTGTTCCAAGAAGCCACCAAACACGTATGCCACCTAATGTGTATCATTCTGAAAAGCTTTTGGGTACGAATTCCACGAGAATGGAAGAAGGTGTAACTTCGTGGGAATATTTTTGAGAATTTCCACCACCCCATACCCCAAGCCACAAAACCATCCCTGACTCTTCGTCCCTCTTTCTTGCATCCAGCCACTCAACTGCATCCTTCCAGGGCCACCGCCTGAGCATTTCTCCAGAATGGATCATTGAAAATGCAGATCAGACCATGTGACTCTTTGGCTTCAAACCCTCCAGTGGCTCCTTCTCCAGCCTCAGGATGAAAGTGAATTCCTTAATTTGTCTCCCCCAGCACCACCACAGCCCTCAGCCCCACTGGTGGTGCCCACAGGGCCCTGCTCTCATTTCATACCTGCTCTGTCCTGTCCCTGACCACGTGGCCCCTGCTGAATCCCACCCTCTGCTTTCACCCCATTTTTGTTCATCCAAACTTGGCTCAATGGTCATCCTCTCTGGGAGGCTCCCAGATCCCTCCCCCAGGTTCAGGTGGGGGTCCCTTGAGGCTGGTCCATATTTCCTGGTCATGAGTCTGCCTCCCCAACATAGAAGTTGTATTTTATTCACCCTCACATCCCCCCAGCCCCTAGCCCCAAGCACAGAACTTGGCACCCAAAGTATTCCCAATAAATGTTTCCCTAGACTAGAAAGCAGATTTCAAAACATTCGAAGATAAAACAGTCTCTGTCAGCTAGAGAGTTTGCAAGTGAATGTGACTCAAGAATAGACGGGAGATGGGGCGCCTGGCCGGCTCAGTCAGTAGAGCATGTGACTCTTGATCTCAGGGTCGTCAGTTCAAGGCCCATGTTGGGCATGGAGCCTACTTAAAATAAAAGTTAAAAAAAAAAGAGAGAAAGAGAGAGAGAGAGCGAGATGGTAGAGTCTCCAAGCCGAAATTCTGTGCATGCGGTGGTGAGTGAAGCAGGCAAGGAAGGGGTGGGGTGGGACGGGAAAGGGAGAAGGCTCTTTGGTGAGTGGCATGCCCCTGGGAACTTCTTCCTTAGCCTCACCAAGCATTAAGGATGAGGCGAAGCCCAAAGACAGGCCACAGGAAGCACGTGGGGTCTTCAGCAAAGTGCTCTAGCATCCCTGTGGTAACCACTGAGACCAGGTGCAGCTTTCAACATGGCGGCCTGGGCACAACCACAGAGGCGGCAGATTTGTCGGTACAGACAGCCTTGTCAGAAGTGGTTGTAGTCAGGACGGCAGGGGCCCAGGCACATGGAGATGGCTGCGCTCTGGTCTACTAAAGGAAGCAGCCCAGTACTGAATAGATCGTCCAGAAGGATTCAGGTCAGATGAAGACTTCAGTCCTTCCAGCCCAGGCCCCCTGGGTAGGCTGTGCACTCTCTGCGTGGCCAGGCGAATCCCCTTGAGACAAGAGGGTCATCCTGTTCCCAAGACTTCTTGGTCTCTGTGTCAATTAGGAGGACAGCATCTTCTGGCCTGAGCCAGACCTCCTCAAGTCTAGCCAGTACCCTCTTCCTCATTACCCACAGCCTCCTGGGCTACCCCTTCTCTCCAAGGTCAAGGCCTAGGCCACACGTGACACAGACATCTGCTCCCTCCTCCACCCGTGGCACTTATAGCCATGGTCCTTTGAGGAGAAGACAGAGTCTGGTTTGCAGAACCTTGGGGCAATTTGGGGCTTCGTGTGGTCCAGGAGCATCAGAAAGGCAGGCCATGACCCCTCTAGAGCCTGACATAGAGAGCAAATGGACACATGTTGGAGATGAGCTGCTGCCCCTATTGTAAGACCGTCTGCAGTCCCGGCTCTTCCCGTCACCACATTCACTGCGAGGGAGGGTTATTGACGTCCCCTCTTTGGAGGTGCCATGTGTCCATTTCTTCCTCCTGGGTACTCAAGACAGCACCGTTGGCCAGACTCTCAGGAGCTCTGTCTGACCCCTGAGTCTCCTCGTGGGCATGTGCTGCCCAGATGCCCAGGAGCTCTATGGCAAACACCTGAAGTAGAGAGAGCTTATACTGCAACTAGGAAAAAGTGGCTCCACCCTTTGTCCCCTTGAGATAGCTCTGGAAGGACACAGGATGTGGTAGCAGAGGCTCCTCACGACTGCAGGCCTGGAAGAGAGGAGCTAGACCGGAAAGACAAGCCCACCCAACCACAACCAGGAGACTGCTCTGGGTCAGAACCTGTCCCTCTTGCTCAACACCAACTACACGAAACCAGGAGGCGAGGTGCAAGATCCCGATGATGGAATGAGGATTCGAAGGAATCTTGACCCACTGGAATGGCGGGCTCAAGCTTGCAGCATGAAATGGAAGCAGGAGAAATGTTATGGCCAATTCACAAACAGATTCCTAGATTCATAACTGTTTGTGGAGACAAAAAGACCATAATGGATCAGCTGACCACAAGTTAGCATGAGTCAATAATGAGGCCGGATACCTAAGGTGCCTTTGTAATGCTAGATAGCCTGAGAGGTCAAAGGTCCCCCTGCAGAGGCCCAGTGGCATTGTCCTGTGCTTTTCAGCCCTGCTCTGGAGCTTGAATGCCCTCCCCAGATAGCCATGACCAGACGAGGCAGGGCCAGAACACCAAGCCATGAGAAGCCACCCGAGTCCAGGACAGGACCACCTGAAGGTCAGGAGGAGGGACAGGAAGGGCAGGGAAAAGCCCCCATTGGCTTCTGGGCTTTCATACTAAAAGGAGCCAAGGGACCTGGCCTGCCTGTCTCCTCCCACCACTTCTCATCTGCATTCTCTGAACCTCCACAGACCTGGCCACCAAGACTGGGTCATGGCCACTGAAGGATGGAGATGAGCCCAGACCCAACAGAGGGGCTCTGTTTCCCTTTCTCACGTAGCTGGTGCATTCCCCAGAATGAGGATGGGGCTGAATGTATCCAGGGTCCGCCTAGGCCACGGGAGACATGGGAACACCTTGACACGCAGGAGGTCACAGGCACTCCTGCACCCCACAGCAGGCCCCTCAGAACTATTCCCCCAGTAGCATTCTCCCAGGAGGCAGGACACTAGCCACAGGAAGGAACTGGACAGTTGCTTTTCTGGGCCTCTTTGAAAGGGAAGGTCTTTGCTCTCCGGGTGACCTGCAATAAGAACGCTACCCTTACCCCCATTTCATTAGAGAAGGCCGAATCTCATGACAGGTATCTCGTGTAGTGCATTTATCCAACGCGCAGATACTGCTGTTTGAAACTCAGCTATCACAAAACGTTAAATGTAGACATACTCCCCTAGGAGGGGCTCCCCTAGGGGTGTGAGTTACACACCAGTCTCTGCCCCTAAGACACAAGGAAGCATCATAAAACTGTGGGAGGGGCTTCTGAAGGGCATACCCTGACCCAAAGAAAAGCCAGCTTTCAAGGAACAGGGACCATGGCAAAACTATTCATTCCCACAGGAGACCTTCTCTTCCTGTTAAACCTTCAGTTTGGAGAACAGGTTTTTGGGGGACTGTAAGGGAACTATCATTTGAGACCAAATTTGCTGCTCAGCCAGTAAGAACCACAGGGCAAGAGTGGAGATGAAGACCTTCCACACCACGGGCAGTTGGGAAAGTCTTAATTCAGCTGCCCACAAAATCACCTGCAGATGCCCGGGCTGCACCCCCACTAAATGTGACTCTCCAGGGGCAGGTTTCTGGTATTGGCAGCTTTTGTGAGCTCCCCACGGGTTCTGATGGACCAGGTGAACCAAGAGCAACTGCCATGGGCAGACCAGCCCCCCTCCAGGAAAGCAGCCTTTATCCTGAAGGGCAGGGGCACCCCCACCTCACACACTCCTCAAGTTTCCTGCGGGGGTGTGGAATAGGGTGTCAGGATTCCATTCCTGCCTGTGGCCATCTCCACCCCCACCTTTCCCACCCACCACAGGCAGGTGCCTCTGTTCCAGGCTTTGGAGGACCAGATCAATAGAGGTGGGGGGGGAGGGTATGCATGAGAAGGAGGTGTAGGGAGAGAGCTGGGTCCCTCGGCTGTTCTCGGGGCATAAGGGGCAGGAAGCAGTGGGTCACAGGGAGAGAGCTGGGTCCCAGAAAGGCCCCAGAGGCACCTTTTGGGAAGCCTTCAGTTAGTTGTAAGTAGCTGGGATTTGGGGACTCACACCTGTCCCCAGAACATTTGAAGATGTCGAGAACTCCCTGCCCAGGGTCTGGGCAGCCTCTGGGGTTCCCTGGGTCCCTAATGAGGCCCCAACAGAGCTCTTAGGGACAGGCTAACGAGCCGGCAGGAAAACAGAGGAGGTCAGTGACCAGAGCAATGAGGTCCCCACCTTGCTCCAGCCGGTTCTTCCAATGTAGAGGACAGTGAGGGAAGATGACAATGGGGGCAGAGCTGCGCCACTGAAATGCAGAGGGAGTAGAGCAGAGCCTCCACACGGAGAGGACATTGCCGCTGTGCCTTCAAAATGCACTGGCAAGGGGAGGAGGAAGTCCCAGTGAAGCAGCGAGAGAGCCCGTAGTGATGTACAAACACACTGGGCAGCAGGGTGCTGCTTCCAGGGGCGTTTGTGTGGCTCCGTGCCTGCCCCGTGCAGAGGGGACGGGAAGACCGCCTCCGAGTGCACAGCACAGGACAGGGGGACGGTGGACTTCCAACCGGAGCGGAGAGCAGAGCAGTGCCTCAAACTGGGTCTCATTTCCTTTTTTTTTCTTTAAAAGATTTTATTTATTTGAGAGCGAGAATGAGATAGAGAGCGCACGCACGAGAGGGGGGAGGGTCCGAGGGAGACGCAGACTCCCCGCTGAGCAGGGAGCCCAATGCGGGACTCGATCCTGAGACTCCCAGGATCATGACCTGAGCCGAAGGCAGTCGCTTAACCAACTGAGTCACCCAGGTGCCCCTGGTCTCATTTCCTTGCTGGCTGCCAGCTGGGGGCCGCCCTTGGCTCCTCGAGGCTGCTCTCAGCTCCGGGCAGTGGGCGCCTCCACCCCTCCGCCAGCAACTGTGCGTCTGGTGCTTCTCACACCTGGAATCCTTCCGATCCCCTCCACCCCCCTTGTGTTGCTTTCCTCTGGTCTTTTCCATCTCCTCTCTCTTTCTCGCGGCCTCTTCCGCTCCCTAGTCTGTGATTAGGGACTCCCAGCGGGCCCACCCGGGTGTTCCCGCCCGGCTATCTATCTGAAAGCCAGCTGATGAATAACCTTAATTACACGTGCAAAGTCGTATCACAGCAACTCCCAGAATACCATGTGACTGAACAACCAAGGGACAAGAATCTTTGGGGGACATCTTGGGAATTCTGCCTATGAGAGCTTTCTTTATGGTAGAGCTTCCAACTGTCTTTAATTTGCTAATTAATTTTTTTCCTACGTCAGATGTATCTGTTAGGATTAGATTCAGCTGACTAGATCAGAAAATCCAACCTAACAGTGGGCATTCTCGCATGAAATGAGACTGGAGGCTGGCCATTCGGGGCTAACCTGGCGGTTCCACGAAGCAACAGTAACACAGGCTCCTTCTCTGTTTCTAACCTTGTGATTGCTTCGTGGAACAGATGGCAACTGGAGGTCCAGCCCTCACATTCACATTCCAGGCGGGGGATGGCCAGGAGGGGTCGATATTCCTTCTGGCCGAGGCACCTTCCTTTAAAGCAGCTTTCCCAGAAGTCACTCCCAAACCTTGAATGTACATTTCATTGGCCAGAGCTTGATCATGAGGCCACACAGAGCTCCAGGGAGGCTGGTAAGCATGCTCTTTGGACTGGGCGATCTGCTGCCTGGAATAAAGCCAGGGTTCTGTGGCTTAGGGAGGAGGGAAGTGGGACATTGGGTGGATCCAGCCGTCACTGCCACCCTGGCTATCCCAAGCGCATTTGCTTACAGATGCCTTTTTTTCTCAGAGCACAGGGACAGGCTAATGAGCCGGCAGGAAAACAGAGGAGGTCAGTGACCAGAGCAGTGAGGTCCCCACCTTGCTCCAGCCGGTGCTTCCAATGTAGAGGACAGTGAGGGAAGGACTTCAAAATCAAGATGACAATGGGGGCAGACCTGTGCCACTGAAATGCAGAGGGAGTAGAGCAGAGCCTCCACACAGAGGGGTGGCTCTTTTCCTTTAACCTATAGGAAAATGTGTTCCATCTAGCTGCCCGGTACATGTGTGTTCTACTCTCCTAGCCCCAAAGTAGTGAAAGTATTCTAAGACCAAATTAGAGAGGACTGAAGAAAATATCAACAGAGGGTCAGAGGATGAAACCCAAGAGACTGAGAACATCAAGGCTTGGATGGAGGGGCAACGGGGGTGAATGCCATTGCCCAGTGGGGTGACCCATAGGATAAACCACTGCCATCTGAGGAAGCAGAGTCCGCTCCCTGGCCAGGCCAGGAGTACACTGGGGTGAAGAAGGCACCGGGCCCAAATGCAGATTGGTCCTTTCAGAAGTAAGCGTGCCTGTGTGGGGATTACGGGTGTCAGCAGGACAGAGCCGGGATGGGCAGCGCTAAGGGAAGAGGCTGGAACCAAGGACCTAGACCAAATCAGGGCCCAGGCAGGGAGCATGGAGTCCAGATACGGACTCACCTCAAAGTCAGCGGGAAGCAATGAGGTGCCAAACCCGCGGGTGGCCAGCAGTTTGGCAAGGGATGGCCTTGGCAGGCTGGGCGCCACAGGAATTAGATTCACAGGTGAGACCTAGGTGAATGCAGATACCAAGGCCCCAGGCCCCAGGCAGGTGAACTTGTCTCACAGGCAGGCGGTCAAGGGCAGGAAGGCAGAGCAAGGCAGCGGGCAGGAGGAACCCCAGAAGCGGCAGGATCCGGGCCTATGTGCTGGAGGCGGGTGCTCCGGGGCCCAAGCTCAAGGACTCCACGTTTCTCCAAACGGAAGTTCTGACAAGAAGGCTCAAGTAGCTCTTCTTGGGTAGACGTCAGGCAGCCCGGAGCACCCTGGAAACTTGCAGAGGGACGTGGTTTTTGCCTCCGGTCGGCGGGTGGGCAGAGCCAGAATCCCCTCTTCTGACTCTGGTAGAAAATCCTCGAGACTGCGCAGCAGTGCCCCGCTGTGGAGAAGCCCCAGGCCCCCGGGCCTCCGCAGGGCCTGTCCTGGAGTAACAGCCCCAGGAACATGGTGGCCCCCAGGCGACCCCACCTGGTCATAACACTCCCCTACTTAAAATACCTCAGGGCTATTCCTGCCCCCTAATGAGGTCCTGTCCCCAGCATTTGCTAAATGCTACGGCAAAGCCAGTGTTTTGTGTTCACCCAGCCCCGCTTCAGCCTCCTCTCCCCAGGCCGAGGAAGACTGCCTTTCCCAGCCTCCCTCGTAGCTGGGTTGGGGCCATGTGACTAATCCTGGTGAACAGGCTGTCAGCGGAAGGAAAGTGAGTTACAGCCCCCCACGCCCAATAAAGCACAGCAAAAGCAGGTGTGAGGTCCCAGGACTCAGCTCCTCCGGCTCGTGGGACTGCTGAAGCTGAACAGTGGCATGGTGACCGTACAGGCTGGTGGCGCCTCCCTCAGCCTGGATCCCTGGGCCTTGGCAGAGGCACCAAACCCAGCCCCTCTCCCCCTTTCCACCCCCCATACACACGAACCCTGGCTGGTACCACACAGGGACCAGAGTGGAAAATAACTCCTTGTTGGATTAGGCACTGAGATCTGTAGTTACTCAGTTCCTGAAACAGAACCTAGACTATTCTAACTAAATACAGCCACCACATGGACCAGGCACACTCCAGCATCTTCACGTGCTGGCCAACCCTCCCACAACCAGCTGTTCTCTCCAGGGACATCTGCCACACCCCTCCATCCCCAGACACAGCCGCCTTGAAGGTGTCTCTGCCCCAACAGACCAGTCTGTCATGCTTCTATCTCTCCGCCACTGAATGTGCTGTGTGGGGACCCCCAGTGCCCTCCTGTGGCTCTCTCTGCAGCGAAGCCTCAAACTGCGCCACCCAGCGGGGCCTTCCCGAGAGCCCTCAGGCGGAGCGCGGGGGTCAGAGGCCCGAGTACCTGTCTCCGCGGCCACACCTCTCCACTGGTAGTGTAATTGTTTCTGTTCGCTTCTCCACTAGACTTGAGTTTCTGAGAAGTGAGACTACATCACTGGAAGAACTCAGGGCAGGCTCAATAAGACATTCCATAGATTTTGTGTGTGAAGGCCTGGCTCGGGACAGAACCACCCAGAAGGCACATTTCCAGGCAAAAGGTCTCAGTCTCACCTCCATGTGCAGCCAGAGGGAACCTCAACTCAGAGCCTCTATTTTGGGGATCCCAAAGACTCCCTAGGCACCTTCCCCAGGGCACCTTTTCCCATCTGACAAGCTGGGGTCAGAGCCATCTCCCTACCACAGATTATAATCTGCTCCCCCATCCTGAGGCCTCTGGTCATTTCTGTGGCAACAGCTTTCCAGACCTGACACAGTGGGAGACTGGGAGACAAGCCAGTGTGTGGGCTCGCCATCCTGTCCAGGTGTCAGCTAGAGCAGCCTGTCCGGAGCTGAGGAAATGTGTGCATTGAAAAGGAAAGGAAATATTAAAAACCTGTGTGTGTATGTGTGTGTGTAAAGCTGAAACAAAGATTTATAATTAGGAGTCCTTATAAGAAACCCTGGACAAAGGAGTACTTCCAGAAACGAAAACCAAAGGTTCTGAATGTGACTTGAAGTTGTCCTTGGGCAAAGTGCATCTTTCCAAAACAATTAGTCCAGCAGAGAACCGGACATCCCACCTAATGAGGCAAACTGAAATTAGAGCTAAAAATAATTTCAGGTGTATTTTGAAAAGAATTCAAAAGACCATTCAATCCACAAACCTTTGCCGAGCACCCATGCTATATCTACCACCATGCTGGGACCACGGATGAATGGAGGACTATTTCTCCAACTCTGTTTGCTTAAAAAAGGAGCAAGCCTAAATTAGTAGGAGCTATTGAAAGGACCAGGGTACAGAGATGTGCTAAGCGATGATAAGAATATAGAATAATTTTTCTTGTTGTTGTTTCTCCATAGTCAAGGCTTCTTCCTCTCTTTTGAAGTGGACACACTGGAAGGTTCTGGATCAAATGTCAGCAAATCTATGGGATGTACTGAGACCCACAAACACCGAACTGGTGAAGTCACTCCAGAGTTTTGAAGAGATGAAAAGCAAAATACCATCCTGGAAATGTCAGCCAAAACGTGTCTCCCATGGTTTTACTCAGCCACTAGACCAAATGAGTCTGAATCCATTAGTCTTACCTGTAGCTCTGGTGTCCCCCCCGCCAGGGTCACGCCCAGTGCCATTTTCACTAGCACTGGGACATCACATTTTATCTGTTTTGTTTTTTAAGATTTTATTTATTTATTTGACAGAGAGAGAGCATGCTCACAAGCAGCGGGAGAGGCAGGCAGAGGGAGAGGGAGAAGCAGGCTCCCTCCTGAGCAGGAAGCCCAGCATGGGGCTAAATCCCAGGACCCTGAGATCATGACCAGAGCTGAAGGCAGACACCCAACCAACTGAGCCACCTAGACGCCCCACAGAACACCTTTTAATCTGTTTCTTCACTTGGAAATCGGTGTGTTACTAGTCCCTACTTCCCACAGTGGAAATGATATGATGAATATTCAGCATAAAAATAGTTCCTGCCACGTGGCAAAGGTTCGACAAATGGTAGTAATTATCAGCTGAACCTGGGGCTCCTTCGTACATTGAGAATCATGGTGGCATGGCCCCTCGAAGGAGGAAGCTTTGGAGAGAAATCATGTAGACTTCCCAAACTCCTCCAGGGGGACTATGCCATAAGTCAGCCAGTCTGGGAGATGACATCTCAGGATTTGGGGAGCTCTTCTTCAGCCCAGCTTTCAACAGGGCCTTAGGTACGTTCTCTTGAATACCTGCGGTGGTGGCACATTTGCGCTCTAGATACTAATTTTTGGAAAAAGATAAAAGTCGTTTCAGATGAGGCTGGCGAATTATATAGGCAATTGAGATGAGTAATATCATCTATTTAAAGTGGATTATGATAACATACGGAAACCGGTTCTCTTTAGTGGCTCCAGAGAGCAGGGTATCTAGCGATCTGACCCCTCCTAGACACCTGGCGGCTGGTGCAACACTGCCACCTGGTGAAGCCTAAGGGAACTACAGGGAAGTTCTTTAAAGACCAATAAATCTCTCAAGGCACCGAGCGGAAGGGGGAGCTCCTGGACAGCAGCGTCCTGGAGTCCCCAACACTGCCGAGATCTGCTCAGCTAACTCTAAGTCTTTGCCAGGCAATTAGCATTTCCTTCCATTCCTTTTTCTTTCTTTCTTTCTTTTTTTAATTTTTATTTATTTATTTGAGAGAGAGCACATGAGAAGGGGAGGGGTCAGAGGGAGAAGCCGACTCCCTGCTGAGCAGGCAGCCTGATGCTGGACTTGATCCTGAGACTCCAGGATCATGACCCGAGCCGAAAGCAGTTGCTTAACCACCTGAGCCACTCAGGTGCCTCGATTTCTCTTTCTTTTTAAACCCAGAGACATGAATCACACACACACACTCATATATATATATATATATATATATATATACACATTACATATAATATATATACACACATTTTAGACAATTTTATATACATTGCATGCATACATCTTAACTGTACCATTTCAACAGACAGATACACACTTGTGTAATCCATACCCCAGTTGAGATAAGGAGCATTTTCATCACCCTAGAAAATATCCCTGGGCCCTTCCCCAGGCAGTCCTCCTCTAAGAGGCAGTGACTCTTCTAATTTCTGTCACTAGAGACCAGTTTTATCTTTTCTAGAGTTCCATGTAAACAGAATCATATAGTCTGCACTGTAGTGTTCTGACTTCCTTCACTCCACATGATGTTTTTGAAATTCATCCGTGTATTAGGAGCTCATTCTGTTTATTGTGGAGTGACAGTCCATTGTGTGAATATGCCATAATTTGTCTTTCAATTAAGCTGCTGAGGGACATCTGGGCTGTGTCCAAGAATAGTACTACGTACTAGGAACATTCTGTGTTAAGTTTTCTCACGAACAAATATTTTCACATCTTGGGCAAATATTCAGGAGTCAGCTTTCTGGTCAATGTGTAGGTATATGTTTATCTTTATAAGAAGCTGCCAAATCATTTTCCAATATGGTGATAGAATTTTTACCTTCCCACCTGCAGTATTCCTTTCATTTCTAAAGTTCGGAGGAGTCCAATTCTACATGAGCGGCAAAACAAGGAGAAGAAGCCTTCATATAAACTATTATGTCAGCATTAGGTGAGGTAGACCTTCTATAAAACACCACACTTTAGGGGAGCCTGGGTGGCTCAGTCCATTAAGTGCCCAACTCTTGATTTCGGCTCATGTCATGGCCTCAGGGTCGTGTGATCGAGCGCCTCGTCTGGCTCAGTGTGGAGCCTGCTTAGGATTCTCTCTCCCTGTTCCTCTGCCCTTCCCTCCCTTCATGTGTGTACAAATGCTCACTCTTTCTCTAAAAAACAGGGAGTTCACTCAAGGGAAAGGATAGAGGGGCCAGCATGAAGGGCTCCCACTTTCTCCATTTCATCATAACAAAACAATCAGAGATCAAATTCTCAGTATAGATATCTAACAAAGGACTTGTGTCAAGAATGTATCAAGAACTCTCACAAATAAACCAAAAAATTCTTTTAAATGGACAAAAGACTTGACTAGTCACTTTTAAAAAAGTAGATATCCAGGTGTCCCATTAACATTTGAAGGAGTGATCAATATCATTAGTTATCAGAAAAATGAAAATAAAAGCCACCATGAGAGATTACTAACCAGGCCATTAAAATTTAAAAGACTAAAGTTACATGTTGAAAAACTGGAACTCTCATACTTTCCTGATAGAAGTGTTGTAAATTGCTAAAGTCATTTAGAAACCATTTGACATTATCTTCTAAAGTTAAACATATGTGTGATCCAGGACCCAGGAATTCTACTCCTAAATATATATATATATATATATCCAAGAGAAAAACATATGTCTACTAGGAATGTGCATAACAGTTATACTCATAATAGCCCCAAACTGGAAACAACTCAAATATCCCTCAACAGCAGGATGGATAAACAAACTGCCATATATTCATACAATGGAATACTACACCATCAGTGAAAAAGAACAAATTACTGATACATGCAAGATGGTTGAATTACACAAAATGTGGAGTGAGGAAGCCAGATACAAAAAATTACATACTATATGATTTTTTTTTTAAAAGATTTATTTATTTATTTATTTCAGTGAGAGAGAGCAAGAGTGAGCTCCCATGAAGGGAGGGAGGGGCAGCGGAAGAGGGAGAGAGAAACTCAAGCAGACTCCATGCTGAGCAGGAAGCCTGAAATGGGGCTCGATCTCATAACCCTGAGATCAGACCTGAACCAAAACCAAGAGTCAGACACTTAACTGACTGAACCACCCAGGCAGCCCAATACTATATGATTTTTTTTTTTAATGATGATCAAGAATAGGTAAAACTAGTCCAGGATAATAGAAACCAAAACAGTAATTACCTTGGGGGACAGGGAGGTGAGAGGCTGGGAAGATGAGGTGGGGTGGGGGTGGATTGACTGGAAAGAGGCAACGGGGAGCCTTCCGGGAATAATGGAAATGTTCTGTATCCTGACCTAAGATGTGTTGGTGGTTACGTGGGTCTATGCATATGTAAAAGTTCATCAAGCTGCATACTGAAGATTTATACACATTAGGAATGTTTAACCTCAATTAAAATAAAATTTGAAAAAGAAATCTATGAACCCACAGTGATACCACAAAAACAGGGTGGGAGGTGGTGATGGAAAGTTGTTATTTTTGTAAGGATGCCAGCCAGCTACTTGATGTAGAAGGAATGATAGAGTTAGAAAAATACCATTCTGTAAGCACTAATAATTGATTCAGGCAGGGATCATCAATGAGTCCAAAAACACTGGGGGAAGGTTGTTGCTGGGAAACAAAGTATTCATAGATTACTTATTAAGTCCAAAAGGAGAGATTATTAATTACAATGAAGGAATTTGGACTGCACCACATGTAAACAAAGTAATCAAATTTAGCATTAGGAATAACAGGACAAACTGGCATCTTGAGTCTCTTGATGTGACTTGAGGATTACACAACATCTATGTAGATTTCTTGCCAAAAATGCTTAATCTGAATCTAATCATGAGAAAGTAATCAAAAAATACGGATTGTGGGACATTTGACAAGTCAACTGGCCTGGACTTCTCAAAATGAAAGACTAGAGAGGTCGAAAGACCATTCTAGACTGAAGAAGACTAAAGAGGCAGGACAAACTTTGCGATGTGTCCTCATTGACTGGAAACTAGGCAGTGGGGCTCTAAATGACATTTTGGGATAAGTGTGAATAAGTTAAAACTGGCTCTATGTTAGATAACATTATTGAATAAATGTTACATTTCTTGAGTTGAATGGTGGCCTTGTGCTTATGTTGGAGAATGTTGTTGCTCATACAAGATGCAAGCTGATACATATTCCTACAAAACATACAATATCAGGATGAAATGCCACAATGTAGGCAACTTAGTTTCAAATAGTTCAGCAAAGGAAAACATATATAGACAAAGCAAATGTGGCAGAAGGAAAAGAAAAAGGAGAAGGAAGGGAGGAAAGGAGGGAGGATCCTCAGCTTCCTTCCTGCTGTTGTTTCATTGTAAAATTCATTAGGTTAATAAAATACTGCCATTTCTTTTTTTTTAACATTTTATTTGTTTGTTTGTTTGTTTGTTTGTTTGAGAGAGAGTGAGAGGTGCAGGAGAGAGAGAGAATCCTGAGGCAGACTCTTCGCTGAGTGCGGGGCTCAATCTCACCACCCTGAGATCATGACCTGAGCTGAAACCAAGAGTCGGACGCTTAACCTCCTGAGTGCCCCTAAAATACTGCCATTTCTTTTTTTTTTTTAATACTGCCATTTCTAAGGACAAAAGAAACCAGAAATTTCCTGCCTTGCATGCCAATCTTAACAACCTAGAACTTGGGGATGCAAGAGCCACTGGAGTCCAGTAGACAAGCCCTTGGCCCAGATCAGGGTGGTGAGTTAGATCTAGGACACCACATATGATTGAGATCCTTCGTGAAAAGGAGGCAGAAAATAAATCTAACCACCAAAAAGGGGAGTCCACAGAGACACATGAGCACCCCCAAACTTGGTGATGGAAGTTTGGGATGCGGATTTTCCTCTAGTAAATCATAATCACAGACCTATTTGAGGAGCATTTGTGCGTTTGTCATTTGAGGTAGTATTTCCTACATAGGCCAGGAAATCTCAGTCGACAAAATGGATTTATTCAATTCTTCTCTGGAGAAACACCCACAACCCATTTTTTCAGTATTCCCACACCGTAAGGTCAATAACATTTAAGCTCATAACTCATGATTATGAAACCATGAGAAACCAAGCCAGATTAAAGTAGAACAATATCTTTCAAGTTCTGAGAGAAAAATAACAGCCAGTCTAGAATTCTTTACCTGCTGAAAATATACATCAAGGACTAGGGCAAAAATAAAGACATCAGTCAACAAAAACTGACATTTTACGATCAGCAGATCCTTACCAGAGTAACCTCTAAAAGATCTCATTCAGGAAGAAAGGATATGCCTCCAGGAGGAAGTTCTTCTGGAATGCAAGAAAGAATAGAGATAAACATTTGGGTGAATCTGAACAATGACAATGTTAGCACTTATACTTAAGATGGCGGGGGTGGGGCAGGAGTGTGGTATATCTGTTGCAAACTGACCCAGTTCTTCACCCTTCCCTGTGTCCACACCCTCTGTGATGTGATTGTACAGTTCCTTTAATACAGAGGTGGAGTCTCTTTCCCCACCTCTTGAATCAAGGCTGGCCTTGTGACTTGCTTTGGCCAATGGAATGTGATGAAAATTTGGGTGTGCTAGTTTTGAGCTGAGGCTTCAAATGGCATTGCATGCTTCTATTCTCTTGGTCCCTGCCACCAGGAGAGCATGTTGAGCTAGCCCACTGGAATAGTAGGGAGGAGAGCAGAGCCTTTCCATCCAAGACCATCCTCTGCCAGCCAGCCACAGCCAACCCACCCCCTGACTATAGACACAGGACCAATCCCAGCTGAGATCAGATCAGCAGCACCGTCCAGCTGACCTGCAGATTCATGAGGAATCATACGTAGCTGTTGTTTTAAACCACTAAATTTTAGGGGTGCTTCAGTCGGTTAAGTGTCTGACTTTGGCTCAGGTCATGATCTCAAGGTCCTGGGGTCCTGAGCCCCGCATGGAGCCCTGCGCTCAGGGGGCAGCCTGCTTCTCCCTCGCCCTCTGCCCCACCCGCCCCCACTCATGCTCCCGCTCTCTCAAATAAATAAAAATCTTAAAAAAAAAAACACACTAAATTTTAGACTGGTTTGCTATGCAGCAATAATTGATACAGTTATGATTGAAGTTAAAACATTCTAGGGTCCTTAATGTTGTTGTAGGAACAATAATGATATTAATTTTAGAGTTTCAGTTAAACGTGCTTTAATATAATTCAGCTTGTTAAAAATGTTAACAATAACCATTAAAAAGAATAGAAACAGAGTATATACATTTCAAACCTGCAAAGTAAAAAATAAAACTTATTAATCAATCCGAAAGAAAACAAGAAAGAAGAGGGAAAGGCAAATAGAACAAGACTAACTGGTAAAAATATATTAGTGTAATGGTTAATTTTATGTATCAGTTTGATGCATAGGGATGCCCAAATACCTGGTTAAACATTATTTCTGGGTGTGTCTGTAAAGGTGTTCCCAAAAAAGATTAGTATTCGAATTGGGGGACTGAGAAAATCAGAGTGCCTCTCCAGTGAGGGTGGGCATCGTCCACTATGTTATGGGCCTAAATGGAACAAAAAGGCCGAGGGCTGAATTAGCTCTCCCTGCCTGACTGTTGAGCTGAGACATTGGTCTTCTGCCCTCGGTGCTCTTGGTTCTCAGGCTTTGGACTTGGGCTGGAATGACACTCCCAGTTTTCCTGGGTCCCCAGCTTGTAGACAACAGGCCATGGCACATCAGTCTCCATAAATGCATGAGTCAATTCCTTATAATAAATATCACTATTTATCCAATAGAATATATATATCCTATTGGTTGTGTGTTTTTGGAGAACCTTAACAAACTCTTCCAGAAGTGGGAAAAATCATTAAGTTGGATAATCCCAAGAATGCAAGTATTCTTTGGCATTAGAAAGTCTATCATTAAAAAAAAAAATCTATCATTATAATGTACCACATTAACAGATTAAAGAAAACCATATGATCATCTCAAAAGATGCACATTTTACTTCTGTCCAAGAAAAGTTATTTTTAAGAAAATATAAAAAGACACATTCCATTATATTCATCATTTTTATTGGACTACACCATCATAAAGTATACATGATGAACAGGTCTTAAATGACTATATCAACAATACCTAATAGTTATATAGCACTTGATAGCTTGCAAATCACTTTGCATCCATTATCTACATAGTCTAGCCACTCTGAAGGAGGTATTACATTTTTAAAAAATATACAAATGAGGAAACAGATTTAAAAGGATGAAGTGATTTGTCCCAAATCCCAATTATTTTCATTCTTTGTTGGTTCTCTATGATTTCCTGTGTTATATATCAAATTAAAATGAACAGATATCTACATACAGGTAATACATTATAGAAGAAAAACCACACCAAAATTCTGAATTCAATTCTCCAGTGGTTTTTACATGCTCTTGGAACAAAGCTATAAATTAAAAAAATTAACACAAGTTTATGTGTTTATATTCTTAATCATATCTATCCTTCCTTCTGAAATTTATAATCTACAATTAAATACTGGCATTTCCTCAACTTAAACACTATAGTTCCTTGAAAGCTAGATGAAGCTTGCAGCCTGGTAGTTCCTACCTACCAACGTGGTAACTTATATTGAAGAACAAGTGAGCACTCCTCTTCATACTTAATCCTAACTGGTTGCAAATGACCTATGTATGCCACAAAAATTTGACAACAACTTGACCTGCTATTTTGGTGTCAAATGAAAGGATGTCATGGGGAATATGTAGTAGTGCCTTTCCCTACTTCTCAAAGTACAGCTAAAAACCATGGACATTCTGTATAAAACAACATAAGATTCTGAAAGGTGGAGAGAATGCAGACCAGTTGGGGACCTCAGGACCTGAAGAACACCACAGCACTGAGGTCCTTGGGTTTTCCTTTTGCCTCATCTATCCCAGACTGGATTCAGAAGAAGTTGGCAACCGAGAAATGCCAATGAGCACAGACCAAAAAAAAAAAAGGGGCGGGGGGGGGGCAAGAAAATTCTGTTCTTTCTGGAAAAAGGATGAGGAAAGAAGTGGCCTAGGAAGACAGAAAACTTTTAGATAATAACCAACCTACTCCAGCCGAAGACCCAAGACCAAGTGGGGAGGCTACACTTCTACCCTCACCAGTCTGTAACGAGGCTCCTCAATGCTCCACCCCCACACCACAGTAGTATTGAGAGGGTCAAGTCAGGACAGAATTTTCCAAACCAACTCTTTCCCCATCCCATCCTGGCAGTGTCCACTGAAGACGACGTGGGGAGTAGGCTTCCAATCCTACCCAGAGACAAGACGTCTCTCCCCTTCCTTGCTGGTGTGGTGTCAGTAGAGGTCTGGTAGGGAGTTGTAACCCCCACCCCCACCCCTACCTGGCAGAGTGAGGCCCCCTATCCAGGTGTCAGTAGAGGCCAATGATTTCCCTGCACTTCCAACACCAACCTACAGTAATAAGCAGTATCCCCTCAACCCTTTCTCCACAGAGGCCTGCCCAAACAGAAGTTTAAATAGGACAGAGTCTCATAACATAATACTCAAAATGCCCAGATTTCAACTGAAAATTGTCAGCACACACAGAAGGAAAATCTCAACTTGAATGAGAAGACAACCCACAGACGCCAACACCAAAATGACACAGATGTTAGAATTACCTGATAAAAGATTTTAAAACAGCCATCATAAAATGCCTCAATGAGCAATGGCAAACATGCTTGACACAAATTTAGAAAATAGTTTCACTAAAGAAATATAATACAGAGAATCAAATGGAACTGAAAACTATCACTGAAATAAAATCCAATGATGGAGTCAACATCAGAATGGAAGAAGCAGAGGAAAGAATCAGTGAAGTTGAAGATAATATAAATCTGAACAGAAAGAAAATTACCATGGATGGAAATGTGTTAACCATCCCCCAACCACTAATTCATGTTGAAGCCCTAATCAATGTGACTGTATTTAGAGATAGAGTTTGTAGAAGGTAATTAAGGTTAACTGAGGTCATAAGTATGGGGTCTTAAGCTGATAGGATTGGTAGCCTTGTAAGAAGAGAGAATTCTCTCTGTGCCCGCACGCACTGAGGAAGGATTGTGAGGACACTGCAAGAAGGTGGCCATCTACAAGTAGGAAGAGAACCTTCTTACCAGAAACCAATCAGCAGACACCTTGATCTTGGCCTTCCCAGCCTCTAGAATGGTGAGAAATTAACTTCTGTTGTGTGAGCCCCCCAGTCTATGGTATTTTGTTATGGCACCCCCAAGCAGATTAACAGATTTTGGCACCTAGAGGAGGGGTACTGTTCTAACAAACACCTAAAAATGTGGAAGCACCTTTGGAACTGAGTAATGGGTAGAGGATGGCAGAGTTTTGAGGTGCACACTATAAATATGGATGTTAAAGGCTGCTCTGATGAAATCTCAGACAGAAATGAGGAACACATTACTGGAACCTGGAAGGAAGGTAATCCTTGTTGTAAAGTGGTAAAGAACTTGGCTGAACGGTGTTCTAGTGTTTTGTGAAAGGCAGAACTTGTGAGCAAAGAAACTGTGGACATTCAACACAGATTTCCAAGCAAAGTGTTAAAGGTGCAGCTCGGGCCCTCCTTACTGCTTATAACAAAATAGGAGAGGCCGAGAGATAAATTGAAGAAGACTTGTTAAGCAAAAACAAAAACAAAAACAAAAAAACAAACAAACAAAACAAAACCCTAGAACTTGGAGATTTAGAAAATTCCATCCACCCATGTTGCAAAATAGGAGAAAGCTTGTTCTGCCTGAGAACACTAAGGGTGTGGCTGAACAACCATTTGAAAAAGAGATCATGGGTGTGACTCATGGGTGTGATTAAGTTCAGGCATCTCCACAGAAGCCAGGGATTATATCAGCAGAAACAAGCCAGCTGGGCCCAAGGGACAGAAAAACTAGACAAATGGAGGAAGACTGTCCGACTTCTTAGATCCTACAGGACTGGACAGTAAAGCGACTCAGCCATGAACATGCTTTTTGTTTCAAAAAAAAAAGAGTGACTCAATTTCAGGATCATTGCTGCCTCCTGTTTCAAAGGGTAGGGACATCATCTCAGTTTCAATAGGCCAGCAGAGCCTTGGTGGTGAGACTGCTGTACCAGTGGGTCCAAAATGTGGGATCACTGCCTCAGTGGGTCTGTAAGGTGGGGCATCAAGCCAAACAGCATTTGTTCTCAAGACTTAAGATTTTATGGAATTTGTCCTGCTGGGTTTTAGACTAGCTGGGGACCTCTCACTCCTTCCTTCTTTCCTCTTTTGGAATGAGGATATTTATCACATGCCTGTCCCACAATTATATTTTGGAAACACATAACTTATCTGGTTTCGTAGATTCGCAGCTGAATAAGAATTTTGTCTCAGGATAAATTACACCTTAAGCTTCACCCATATCTGATTTGTGTGATATTTAGGTAAAGACTTCAGACTTGATGCTGCAATGAGTTAAGATTTGAGGGGTTGTTGGGATGGAGCAAATGTACTTTGCATAAACATGAATTTGGGGGAACTAGGGGCAGAATGCTATGGACTGAATTGTGTGCCCCCCAAATTCATATGTTGAAGTGCTAACTCTCAAAATGATTGTATTTGGACACAGGGCTTCTCAGAGGTAATTAAGGTTAAATGAGGTCATAAGGCTGGGGTCCTAACCAGATAGGACTGGCAGCTTTATAGGAAATAGAAGAGAGTTCTCTTTTCCCCTGCAAGCACCAAAAAAAGGCCTCATGAGGATACAGCAAGAAGGTGGTCCTCTGCAATCCAGGAAGAGAGCCCTCACCAGAGGCCAAAGCTGACACCTTGATCTTGGACTTCCCAGCCTCCAAAACTGTGAGAAATTCATTTCTGTTGTTTGAGCCCCCCCATTCTACATTATTTTGTTATGGTAGCCTGAGCAGATTGAGATAAAAATATACTGGAAAAAAAAAATCACATAACAGAGCCTCAGGAACTTGTGGGACTACAAAGATCTAACATGTGTGTCATCAGGGTCCTGGAAGGAGAAAAGGAGTGAGGGCTGGAAAATGTGTTCAAAGAAATGATGGCTAAAAATTCCCCAACACATAAACCTACAGATTGAAGTTCAGAAAACAGGATAAACTCAAAGAAATCCACATCAAGACATATCATCAAACTTGTGAAAACTAAAAACACAATACTCAAAATATGCAATAACCTTCGAAGTTCCAATGGAAAAAAATATATACAAGGCTGTCATGTGCCTCTACCCAAGAATAAAATGGTGAAAGGTAAGTATTTCAAAGCCTTCTCGAATCTTTCACAATCCAATATGCAGTGTCAGCTCAGGTCTACAACTTAATTTGACTATGGTATGACTAAATCTAAAGTACAAACTACATACGATTGAGGTAAAATCTTTATAAATAAGCATATTCTCAGGTAACTTAGCTTAAAATAGGTAGCTTAAGATAGACTGAAAACATCAAAGGTCCCTCCTATACCTTCTCTTTCTAGGCTGTCAGCCTTGACCCCTGGAGTTAATATGATTCTTAGCAAGCTGTGAATCAATAAGCAAGGTCTCCAAGACAAAAAGCGCAGAAGCAGACTGCCAGGCCAACGTTCCTTGGCATCAGGGTGGAAACTTTGCACCTGACCAACTAACGAGTCTAACATTTTCCCTGGTTGGGAGCACTCAAATTTGAGTAGTTATCTCAATCAACATTTCTTGAGTTCACTACCCCAGTTCTTTTTCTCGAACCTTCTCATCTATCTCCTAAGTGACCTTATACTTAAGCCTAAGGACAACTTTCCTTCCACCTCTACTCCCAAACCCTGGACAAACTCATTGTGAATTCTCAATCTCTTATTTCTGCCTCTGCAATTTCCCTAAAGAAACCCTCATCTCTTTAAAGCTTCATCTCCTTAGCATTAAGAGACTATCCAGCGAAGATCTCTTCTTTGCATCATCGCACACCCTATTTCTCCCACAAGGATTTGGAAGCTTACATACACCTTAGAGTGTTGGAAATAATCTTCCTCTTTCCCCAAGGAAATTCAAAGTCCTCTGCTGCACTGAAAAAATGTAAAACCCCCCCTTCACATTCTAAGTAAGCTATGCCTTGTATCAGCAATGACTTCTCAATTAATATCTTTTGTGTAATACACGCTGAAATTCCTTTGTAGCCCTCACACCGTGTTTAGTAATTGTTCGATAAATATGTTCTGAATGTACCACATTTACATAGTCTTTATCCAGTATGAATTCTCTTTTGCTGGCCAAAGGCTGAATGCTCACTAAACGCTTTTCCATATTCTTTGGTTTTCCCTCCAGCATGGGTTTTCTGATGTTGAGAAAGGGATGAACTCTGGCTGAAAGCTTTTCCACATTCCTTACACTTATAGGGCTTTTCTCCAGTGTGAGTTTTCTGATGCTTTGTAAGAGATGAGCTCTGGCTGAAAGCTTTTCCACAGTCCTTACACTTATAAGGTTTCTCTCCAGTGTGTGTTCTCTGATGACGAATAAGGGCTGAGCGGTCGCTGAAGGCTTTGGCACAATCATTGCATTTATAGGGTTTCTCCCCAGTGTGAGTTCTCTGGTGTTGAGTCAGGGCTGAACAGTAGCCAAAGGCTTTCCCACACTCATTACACTCATAAGGCCTCTCCCCAGTATGAGTTCTCTGGTGCTGAATAAGGCCTGATCGATCACTAAAGGCTTTCCCACATTCATTACATTTATAGGGTTTCTCTCCAGTGTGAATGACCTGATGCTGGGTAAGGAATGTGCTTTGGCTAAAGGCCTTCCCACATTCGTTACACTCATAAGGTTTCTCTCCAGTATGAATTCGCTGATGTTGAGTGAGGTATGAGCTCTGATTAAAGGCCTTCCCACATTCATTGCATTCATAGGGCTTCTCTCCAGTATGGATGATATGATGCCGAATAAGGGCAGAGCGGTGACTGAAGGCTTTCCCACATTCATGACATTCGTAGGGTTTCTCTCCAGTATGAATTCTCTGGTGTAGAGTAAGGTGTATGCTCTGGCTAAAAGCTTTACCACATTCATTACATTCGTAGGGCTTTTCTCCTGTGTGAATTCTCTGATGCAAGACAAAAGCTGAGTAGTAACTAAAGGCTTTCTCACACTCATTACACTTCCAAGGTTTCTTCTCTGCACAAATTTTCTCGTGCCTCATTAGATCTGAATTTTAAGTTCTTTTTAAATGAATCACAGTTGTGTAGTCTCTCTCCTTGCTGTTGAATAAGTAATGATCTTTGACTAAAACTTCCCCCAAATTCATCACACTGGTAACTTCCCTCCCCAGAAGATTTCTTCTGAGTGACAACCTCCTGTATTAAATGTTTCTCATGGTTTTCCTCCTGACTCTCTAAAGAATCCTCACATTCACTGGAACTTTCCTTTGGAAATCTTTCTATTAACACACCAGCGGCTGATTCTTCCTCAGAAATACCCTGCTCTGGAGTAAACTCCTTGCTTTCTGGTATTGTCTCCCAGTCTGAAAGAAACAAAAATACACATGTATCATTTCCTACACGGGAAAGAAAAATAACTATTGTGGTAGGAAAATAATGAAAAATGTTTACAAGAGAACACAGGAACTTGAAAGCTCTCAAAAATAGCTTTGCAATTCTGAAAGAACTTGAGAAAAGAAAGGTGAGTGGGCAAAGAAATGCAACTGCACAAAAGGGAAAGAGTGAGCAGGAACTCAATACTCTTCTATCTAGGCAGGTAGGAGATGAGAAAGAATAACAGAGAATAAGACTAGGCAGAGGTCATGTGGGTAAATGGCAGATAAGATTTAAAAACGGGTGAGGTGGAGCCAGAAAAAGTCTCACAGGGATTGCCCACTCTTATCTCTTACTGGAGCCTCTGCACCTCATGTCTTGAGAAAGACCATCGTTAGTTGATCTCCTTGCTACCAATCTTTCCCCATCCCAGGATTTCCCAATCACTGCTAACAGACTAACCTTCAAAACCTTAAAAAAAAACTCTGTTGGTTCCATGGTCCCAAGATGAGACACCAATTCTCTAAGCTAGCATTCAAAGTGGTCCAGATCAGGGTGCTGGGTGACTCAGTTGGTTGTGCCTGCCTTTTGCTCAGGTCATGATCTCAGGGTCCTGGGATCAAGTCCCGCATCAGGCTCCCTGCTCAGTGGGGAGTCTGCTTTTTCCTCTCCCTCTGCCCCTCCCTCTGCTCTTGTGCACTAGCTCTCTCTCTCTCTTTCTCTCAAATAAATAAAACCTTAAAAAAAAATAAAAAACAACAACAACAAAGAAACAAAGTGGTCCAGCTCAGCAAATTCACATCATCACAAAGCTTAGTGATTAAGAGGCAAATCGAACAACTGGGTGGCTCAGTCAGTAAGCATCTAACTCTTGATTTCAGCTGTCACGGTTTCAGGGTCATGAGACTGAGCCCCATGTCAGGCTCTGCGCTTAGCACGGAATCTGCTTGGGATTCTCTCTCCCTCTCCCTTTGCCCCTCCCATCTGTCCTCTCTCTCTCAAATAAATAAATATTTTAAAAATAAAATAAAATAATAAATCTTAAAAAAAAAAAGCAACTGATCACCTCTGACTGCCCCACACCTAACAAACTTTAAAGACTTAAATAGAGGGGCGCCTGGGTGGCTCAGTCATTAAGCGTCTGCCTTCGGCTCAGGTCATGTTCCCAGGGTCCTGGGATCAAGTCCTGCATCAGGCTCCCTGCTCCGCAGGAAGCCTGCTTCTCCCTCTTCCACTCCCCCTGCTTGTGTTCCCTCTCTCACTGTGTCTCTCTCTGTCAAATAAATAAATTAAATCTTGAAAAAAAAAAAGCCCTATAAAGAGTTAAATAGAATGAAGTTTGAAAAAAAAGAGCAGCATGTAGGGAGAAGGGTCAAATCCCTAGATGCTCAGATTGGTTCCCAACCTGTCAGGACAACTGCCCCAAATCCTAGGTTTCCTAGTAAGAGTTTTGGGAGAAAAGCTAAAAATGTTTAAATATTTCCAGGCTTAAATGGTCTTTAATATCCATTCCAACCATGACTCTATATGAAATAAATCAATACAATACAATGTTCTCAACTGCATATAATCAGGGAAGTACCTGGAATTTTAGAGGGCAAATGGGTAGAAACAGGTTAAAGGCAAATGGACTTTCAGCTAAGGGGAACAGAAGAATTAAATCCCAAAATGTCCGTGGAGAACACAGTTAATGGAGGAAAGTAGGAGATTGCCTGTCTGGCGTTAAGGGTTCAAGCTGAAGGATAAAGAAGGTGAAATGGTTAGGCAGGTAGTAACAAAAGCCTTGAAAGCAGGGTAGAGGAATACAGAACTGGCAGAGTGGGGAATCCAGCAGTGGTATGCTGCCTCAGTTAGACAAGGGTAAGACTAAGGAACGTATAATTAGCAGGTAGTCCATTGCGGTATCCAGTTTGATAGAAATGATCAGGTCAAATTCATGATATCTTTCAAAATAATTTACCAGGACTTAATCAATAGTTATTACTTGCTCAGCATTTGGTCAGGTACTACTCTAAGCATTTCTTTTGGATTATTTCATTTGATCTTCACAGCAACCCTAAGAGTTAAGTGCTATCATTATCCCCCTTTTATAGTTGAGGACTTTGAGTTACAGAGGATAATTCACTTGTTAAAGGTCACAAAGCTAGTAAGTAGTTAAGACTGGCTTTGAACACATTTACACTGGTTCCAAAGTCTGCACGCAACCACTACCCTATGCTTTCTCTACTTAGATAAAGAGGAAGGCAAGGGGAAACTCAGAGATCGATTTTTAGTTATTGGTCCGAGATAAAAAGTCACACTATCCTGCAGAGATAAAATAAAAAATAATATGAAAAAGCCTGGTTTAGAGCCTAATACCCAAGCATATTATTAACAAATATTAAAATGTTGACTTCATTTTTACCTTATTTGGGAAAAAGAATAGGTTTGAAAAGGGTGGAAATTACTTATTTTCTAAAAAAAAAAAATTTAAAAAGTATGCATTTATAAAAGATGATCATCCACAGAGCTCGAGTGTGGCATGGGGAGAAAGGGACTTCACTTCAACTTTTCCATGGGTCTAGTGAAATCTGGAAAGGCTCCTCCACAAGCACCTCAAAGATGCTTTGATCCATTTGATACCACTGACCATCTGGGTTTTATGTTATCACTCACCTGATGCTTTTGATACTTCTCTCTCTAACTCTTCCCCACACTCCAACTGAGAGATTACATCAGGCTTGGAAATTGGAAGCCCTGTTCATGGGAAAAGAAAAATTCGTTTGGTAACAAGTGTTATTTCCTTGGTTGTTAGGGAAGATAGTATAAGAGAAAGAAAGAGGGGAGCCTGGGCAGTTCAGTCAGTTAAGTGTCTGCCTTCGGCTCAGGTCATGATCCTGGGGTCCTGGGATCGAGTCCCGCACTGGGCTCCCCGCTTCTCCCTCTCCCTCTGCTATTCCCCCCACTTGTGCTGTCTGGCTCTCTCTCTGTCAAATAAATAAAATCTCTAAAAAAGAGAGAGAGAGAAAGAAAGAGAGAGGTCAGTTCTAGATTTCTCCCTCAACAGTGCTCAGAAGGTAGGAAGATGGATATGGGTCTACTTGAGCAAAACAACTAAGTCACTTGTTTTTACCTCTCTCTATTAAAACAATAAACACCCATTTTTTTTTTAAAGATTTTATTTGTTCATTTGAGACACAGAGATACAGAGAGAGAGAGAGCATGAGCAGGGGGAGAGGCAGAGGGAAAGGGAGAAGCAGGCTCCCCGCTGAGCCAGGAACCTGATGTGGGGCTCGATCCCAGAACCCCGGGATCATGACCTGAGCCAAAGGCAGACGCTTAACCATCTGAGCCACCCAGGCGCCCCAAGCACCCATTTCTTAAAAGGTATCTGCACTAGAACTTTGTCTCAACATCCTTGGTCAGGGAGGAGAGAAGAAGGATGCTACCACCTAGGAAAATACAGTCAAAAGGTGTCCATCTCTAACTCTGGGAGAGTTACACATATATCCAGAAACAAAAGTAGACATTGCCTATCTCAGGACTTACACAGCGATTAAGAATCTTTGATTCTCAGAGCTCCTAGGAACCGAGAAAGCAAAGGTACCACACTGGGTAAGTTCAAAGCGGGGGAGGAGGCCAACCTTACCCAGCAAGACCAGATGCCTATGCTTCTCAGGCACATCTCCCTGAGGAGGGTTCAGCTGCCCCCATTGGGCAAGAGCCTCAGCCATATCCCTGATCACCAATGACTCCTGAAAAACCAAACACACCTGTGTTCACAAAGGGATCTTCCAGGAGTCTCTGAGAGGGACTCAAACTGATAGCATAACAGAAGGAAGACAGGAAGGAGGGCTGGACAAAAGGACCTCTAACATCCCTTCCAACAGTAAGATTCTCTGGCGCATCTGTAGCCAGACTCACTCCTTGCGTCCATACATGAGAACTGCATGTAACCTGCAAGTAGGAAGGAACCTTCACTGTAAAACCTGAAGGGACCAAGTTATTAGTTTATAGATCGATAAATTAAATTACATAACTACAGAAATCCTTACCATTTAGACACAGGGAAGGGAGAAAATATAATTATGAGTTAACTATTTTCTCTGTGGTATGGTTTTAAACTGTAAGGGGTTCAAGAAACAGGAAATATTTTTCTCTCTAGTTTTCCTTTGAGAGTAAAATCTGCCCAATACATACTAAATACATTCCCTTTTACCCCCTTACACAGGCTGCTTCCTGTTCCTGAATGCTCTCCCCCTGCCGCATCCTTTCAGCTATTTTAATCTGCTCACACTTCAGATCTCAGTTCAGGTGTTACCTCCTCAGGGAAGGCTTTCCTGGCTCTCCGGACTGGAGCACCATGCTCTTCCCCTTCTCTTGTGTGATGCACACACTGAGGGGACTTTGTGAGTAATGTCTGTCTGTCCCATTAGACGGTAAGCTCCACAAGAGCAGAGGCCGGGTCTAATTTTGCTCACTGAAGCAACTCTAGTTATCTGGCACAGAGCAGAAACACTGTAAGTATTCGTCAAGGGCTGAAGGAAGAAAGGAACACTTGAAGAAGAAGAATTAGTAGCAACAGTTTAAATGGGGTTCTGTAAAAGTGGGTGTGAGAACAGAGGTGGGGAAGGGACGAGAAGGATGTCATACATTGCAGGAGTACAAGCCTAACCTGGATCTATCTTTTTGTGACAGGCACAAAGTTCAGATTCTCTCCTAAAATATAGGGCAAGGGAGCAGAGTGGGTAATGCTCATCTGAATCTGCAGCTGAATCTATTTCCTGCTGATAAGACAGATGTCTACTAATTTTTCTAATTTTATATAAAAAACTTCCTGTACAACTTTAATTGTGATACACTAAAACAGACCTGTCCCTGGGATGCTAGCAAATGAAACAGTCTTGTCTCTCTTTGAACTACCACTTTTGCCATAGCTCCCTGAACATACATATGAATATAATGGGTAATTTTGTTTGCAGTCAGCATTCTAGTGTTTATGATACAGCCTTCTAAAAATAAATGGTAAAAACAATTCATATAATAAAATAAAGTTAAGATAACTACCTACTTGGAAAATCCCCTGCTCAAAATAATTTTTTTATTTTTATTTTTTTATGTTGAATCTTTTATCTTGTTTTCTTTTAACTTAAATTCAATTAATTAACATACAGCGTATTATTAGTTTCAGAGGTAGAGGTCAGTGATTCATCAGTCTTATGTAATACCCAGTGCTCATTACATCACCTGCCCTCCTTAATGTCCATCACCCAGTTATCCCATCCCCCCACCCCCTCCCCTCCAGCAACCTTCCGTTTGTTTCCTATAGTTAAGTGTCTCTTACAGTTTGTCTGCCTCTCTGATTTTGTCTTGTTTTATTTTTCCCTCCCTTCCCCTATGCTCCTCTGTTTTGTTTCTTAAATTCCACATATGTTAACTGTTTAATACTTGAAGTATAAAATCACTACCCTTTTTATTTAAGTTCATGGTCCCTTAAGACCATATGCCTCAGGAGTGATCAACACAGCAATATAATTTATATGGTCTCCTCTCTTTACAAACAGTAACAGACTAACTGGCAGTTCATTTCAGACTTTAGTTTCCTGAGAAAACCTCAGAAATTGAACTTGTTTAAAGAGCTGCTGCTCAGTGTGCATGTGCTGGGGCTGGAAGACACAGCAAGACCAACTGGAAACTGTCCAGCAGAGGCTACTGACTCTCTCTCCCCTTTCCTCTGAAAGAGATCTACAAATTCAGATCAGAACCCCCAGCGTTTCAGACCTAAGCGCTGTGAGGCAGGTCTGAAGTTGTCAAATAGTCCCACTGCCTTTACCACAGAGGTGCCATTCTCCCAGGGTCTGAGGCCAGATCTTACAGAAACATTTTGACTAATTTCCCTTCAATCAGAGAGAGGCATGTTTCGTCTTGCTGGGCCTCTACAAACTTTTATGGGGTTTTATTTACCTTTGGAATAAGACCCCGTGTAGGTTTTCCTGCAGTGTGGCTACAACATACCTAAGCTTCCCTTACCACACTCTAGCTCACCCTACAGTGACACACATACCCCGTGAAGACCTCCAACTCGCTAACAGACTTTCTGCCAAAGCTGTTTCTCTCTCTTGGAATAATCCTGTGTTCTATTCTCCAGCTACCTACCCTCTCTTATTTTCCAAAGTACAGCTTTTATCCCAGTATTTTTTCCCCAAATACTCTAGAGGATGTAAAACCTCTTCCAAGGCCTTTTATGACTTATCTGTACCAGTCATTTCTGCATCTTTATATATATATCTTCTTGCTGATTAACTATTTTCTTTATCTCTGTCTTATTTCCTCAGTAAATTTTGCGAGTCAGGGAAACCGGCTTCTATTACTCTGCACCTGACCATGAGGCCAGTGACAGCACCGAAGATCTAAGAGTGAATTGAGCACTAAGTAGATGGAGAAGTAATGCTGGAGGGAAAGTTCTGCACAAGTGAGGAGCATTTACTGTCAGGTTCATCACTCATCATTTTATCAGGATGAACCCAGTAGTCTAGGAATCATAGCTGAGCAACTCCATAACAATCGAGGAAATCGTATTTCTGTTCTGAAAACAAGAGAAAAAAGGAAATTAAACCCACCTGGGATGCAGGGGTCAGCAGCACAGGGGTCATGCCATTTTCTTTTGGGTCTCCAGCACAGGGAAGGCCTGAGTCCTCAGAAAGTGACCCTACAAGTGGAGACAGGAGCCATGATGATTACTCTTGCTTTGCAGTAAACTTGAGGATACTGCCACACACAGCTACTTGTCACCTGAGAAAAGTCAACACAGGAAATCAAGGGACAATCCCACAACATCCCTGAATTAATACAAACATGACCATCGTTGCCTCCAAATCCTCCCATCTTTCTCTGCCCTTAAACTCTAGCAGGACTCTGCTATGAAAATCTGGACACATAAATTAAATACATATTTCTAACTCTCATCGCTGAGTGAGAATCAAAGTAATACTCAAAGTTTCTTTGTGTCCATCCGATCCTCGCTTAATGATTCATTCCTGTTCTATTCCAGGCTCACAGGATGAAGGAAGACTAGTTAAATTCTTCTTGAACACTGGCTTTTCAGATACAATACTGGCATTCTTAGAAAAGCAATGGGTCTTATGGGGAAAAAATCCAGGATTCTAGACAAATCTTGTGACAACTGGAATACTCACTTTCCCCATCTGCCAAATGGGTATAACAATCTCCTTCCTACCACCTTATGGGGTTCCCGTGAAGACAAAACAAAGTCATTGTCAAAAGCCACACTGTCGGATCTGGTGATTTTGGGTGCAAGGGAGGCATACATCATTCTTAAGAACAGCAGGGCAATGAGGTAGCGGGCTCTCCCTCAAAACCCCAACGTGAGACCAACCAGTTGGAAAGGGCTGTCGTCTCACAAAGACGTGATGCTTCTCCTTCCAGAGCCTGCCCCAGCCAGAGGGCAGCCTTTCCCCTTTTTTTTTTCTCTCCAGCAGGCTCTGCAGCCGCATCCCTCCGAAATTCTCACCTCTGCCCCCAGGCTCCATGGCGACTCCCTCCCCCGGCCCGCGCAGGTGACGATTGCCTTGGGAGAAGGGAGCAGCGAACGGGCGAGGGACCCCGGGGGTCCACCGCTCTGGTGCACTCGGAGGCCCCGAGACCCTCTCAGGGCAGCCTGGCGCCACGCGGGTGGCCCTCCCGCCGCCCTCCTTCCGGCCACTCAGGCTTGGAAGGCCCCGCGCTCAGCCCTCCTCGACAACAGGCTCGACCTCCCTCACGACGCGGAGGAAGCCCCAGCCAGGCGGCAAAGGTATCTAGGAGTCCGCGGGGCCAACTTGCGCCGGCCAGAACTCGAGGCTGAACTACAACTCCCAGAATCCTCCGCGCGGCTCACGTCACGGGACGCCGCTTCCCAGAGGACTCCGCGGGACGCTAGCCAGGCGGTCCTCCCTATTCAGGGCTGAGAAGCCTGCGGCGTGATGCAGTTACTGAGTTTCCAAGGGCGTCGAGCCCCTTAGGAAACCCCTTGCTGGCTGCTCGAAAGGCCGCGCCTTCCTCGATGCCGACTCTGGGCCCGGGCCCAGAAGATGTGTTCGGCCACGCTAAACCCCGCCTCGCATGGCAACTGTGATGGGCCGAGGGCCTGGCGACATCCCCCACCACCTACCCAGGATTCCCTCTTTACCTGCGGTACTCCCTCCGAGGGGAGGCGCCCGCATCCCCACCGCTTCCTTCCTGCGCCTCCATGGTGTTAGCCCATTGTGACGGGGACAGAGATTATATAAAGTAATCAGGGGTGTGTATTCCAGGCTGCAGAATAAGGAAAAGTAGAATCTCTGTCCTGGAAATCACCTCAACCCAGACACAGAGCCCCAAGAAGTTACTAGTTAATAACTGGTACCGCCAACCTCAAGGTGACTGGAACATGGAAGTCTCTCAAGACTCCAGAGAAGTTCGAGGAGCTGTCAGATGGGATTGGGTGTATCTTCAGGATGGTGCATGGTCTCACGTATCTTCCACAGTAAAGTAGCGAGTTTTCTCTCTAGTTCAAATTCCCAAGAAAGAAAATCAAATTAGCCTAACTGTCCCTCTTTGGGTAGAAGCCACAATGTCCATTTGTCTTTTCTCTAATAGTGTTCCCAACTTTTAGGTAGGCCTAAAGCTTCCTAGAGTAAAGATTATATTTCTTTTTTTTTTTTAAGATTTTATTTATTTGAGAGAGAGAATGAGAGAGAGAGAGAGTACATGAGAGGGGGGAAGGTAGAGGGAGAAGCAGACTCCCTGATGCGGGACTCTATCCCGGGACTCCAGGATCATGACCTGAGCCGAAGGCAGTCGCTTAACCAACTGAGCCACCCAGGCGCCCCAAGATTATATTTATTATCATCCCTATCTCTTGCCAGGGAAATGAGAGCAAAGTGATTCTTAAAGGGAAGAGGAAAGCTCCTCCATGCTGGCTGGAACACAAGTCATTGTGGACCACGTGGACAAGGTTAACACGAGAGAAATGGCAAACCAACACCATAGAAGGAACTGAGCCCCTGACAATTTGGTGGAACAGAACTTGAGCTTTAATGTGAGAGAGATGTAAACTTCTATTTTATATAGGCCACTATTACACTAGGTTTGTTGTACAGATAGTTACACTTATCTTCTAACTGATTTGTAAGGTTGGCTGCTTTTGGTCCGATCAGCTAGGGCTGAGAGGAGAGAGGGCATGTGGTAGACAATACAGCCCTACCAGCTCAAAGAACAGCTGAAAGGAGCCTCCCCCCAACCAACCCCCTCCATAGCAAGAGCTATGGAATGGACAGTTTTTTTGAAAAACCGTTGTATATGAAAGGCACCACTTGTCTGGAACACCAGGGTATACCTTCCTTTTGTTAACCAACCCCATTACAGAAATCCCCCTTCTTTTGTTACCAAATCAATGGTCAATTCTCAGTCTTCCTCTCACTTCATCTTTCACCAGCGGTTGATAAAACTGACTACTCCTTCCTCCTGGAAAAACTCTGGTTTTCCTCCTTGACTGGTGACTCCTTCTCAGTTTCTAAATAGACTCCTCTTCCTTCTCCCCAGCCTTGAAACCAGTGATTCTCAAACTATACCATGATCAGAATCACCTGGAAGACTTGTTAAAACAAAGTGCTGAACTCTAACCTTATTTAGGATTCTGGGGTGTGGCCTGAGATTTTGCTTTTCTAACAAGTTCCCAAGGGCTGCTGAAGCTGCTCATTTGGGGACCAACTAAATGTTGGACTGTCCCAGAGACCAATCCTTGGGCTGCTCTTCTTTTTCTGTGAACACTTACTTCTTAGTAATCTTGTTCAGTCTAGATGTTCTAAATACCATCCAAATGTGATCAATTCCCAATTCGTATCTCTAACATGGGCTTCTCCTCTGACCTTGAGTTGTCTCCTCAATCTCTTTACTTGGATGTTTAATAAATATCTCTAAAATAGGATGTTCAAAACTGAACTTTTGATGCCCTTCCTCCCCCAATGCCATAACTCTTCCTCCTACAGTTTTCCCTACTTCAGTAAATGGCAACTCATCCTTCTAGTTGCTCAGTCCAAACACCTTGGGGTCATCATTCTCTTTATCTCACAACCCACATCCAGTTCCTCTGCAAATCCTGTTGGCTGTACTTTCAAAATACACGTAGAATCTGACCACGTCTCGCCATCTCCACCGCTGCCACCCCGGTCGAAGCACCCATCAACTGTTGCCTGGATCACTGCAAATGCCTGCTGACTGGTCTCACTCCTACTCTTGCCCTATACATACTATTCTTAACACAATTGCTCTCCAATCTCAAAACAAAGTCAAAGTCCTTACAGTGGCCCACAAAGCCCTGCAAAATCCACACACACTAACTCTCTGATCTCATCTTCTACCACTTTCCCCTCATTTGTTCTGCTGCAGCCACACTGACCTATCATTCAATTGAGTGAGGCATGCTTCCATTACGGAGCGCTTCTTCCTCTGCCTGGATAGACGTGATGGGTGGATATCCCCCAAGTATCCACATGGCTTGCTCTCTCACCTCCTCCAAGCCTTTGTTCTCCTTGTGAAGACTTCGCTGACCACTTCATTTTTTTCCATAGTACTTATCTCTTTCTAACGTAATTAATTTTGTTTATTGGGTATCTCCCAACACACATACACCACAGATTAAGCTCCATGGGAGGAGTATCCCAGAGTATTTACTGCTACTTAGATGATCAATAACTGAGTATACTCTTTTCTGTGCTTGTAGAGAAGGTGTAAATGCCTGAAACTAACATTGCCCTCATTGTTTTTCTTGGCTTTCATTTGCGTGCTTTTGGAAAACCTGGACTTCCTTCGTAACCCTACTTTTATTTACAGAGGCCCTACTTTAATCACGTAGCCCTGGACACTACCAGCTGGCCCAAGCACATAAATTGGTGTTCCACAGTAGAGTGGACTTGGAACACTTTAAGATATAGTCTCTTAAGGGTTTTCCTAAATTCAGTGAGTGCTTCTGTTTCCTTCTAGTCTGTCTTTGTGTTTGCCACAACATCTCACTAGGAAAGCATCTTTGCATTCCTTTGAAGCTACAGTGCCTTGAAAGGCCATTTACTTTGAGATGAAAATTGATATGCAGAGTGACAAACAAGGAATCCTTTAGTCACCACGGAAGAGGGCAAAACTGAAAATGTAAAGGTGGATTTGTGTGGCAAACAGGTGGAGGTCTCAGGGACATGAGATTCAACAGAAGAGAGAGGTGCTACAGGTCTCAGGTAGGGAGAGAAGAAGGCAGACTTGAGACAGGTAATCAAACTTGGCGGGAAAAAAATAGCAAAGGCAATAAATCAGGCATGAGTATGTGCCTAGTCAAGTTGCATGTTACTTTTGGGCCTGTGCACATACCCTCAGCACTTTGCTCTACCTCAGCTGCCTGAGCCAATGAACCCACTCAGACATTTGATTGCACCAGCTTCAGCTGGGCAGTTATCTGCTTGGGAGTGTCAGTCTCTCCCCCTTGCTTGCCACAGGCTAAACAACTGCACAGCTCAAGTTTCTGGTTCCTTGCACCACTTCCAGGCTTGCTGAAGTGCCACACAGTGGGCTGTGGGATCTGGCCTCCCTAGGGGTGGCTGGATGAAGCAACCTGAAAGTATGAGGGAAACAGGAGGAATCTGATCAGATAAATTCCTTCTGTTTCTCTTTGCCCATCAACTTAAGAAATTTCCTTTGGCTGTGAATATAGTGGTTAAATACATAAGGGTTTATTCTCTCTCATGCAAGATCAGAAGTAGGCAGTCCAGAGCTGGTATGGAATCTCCATAAGATCATCAAAGAATCAGATGTCTTCTGTTTTTCTCCTTTCCCATCCTTCAGGCATGACTTAGATCCTCAAAGTCACAAGATGGCTGCTGGAATTCCAGCCACTAAATCCACATTCCAGGTAGAGAAGAAGGGAAAGGCAAAGGCAAAAGGAGGTTTCTTAGATATCCCTCCCTTTTAAGGTGCCTTTCCAGAAGTCTTATCCAACAAATTCCAATGATATCAACATATCATTTGTCTGGTATGTGATATATCAATATACTTGGCTTGACATTTGATATATCCGTATTTCATTGGCCTGACTAGATATACCTCACTACAGGAGAGGCTGAGCAATATAGTTGAGCACTCTGTTGCTCAGAAGAGACTTGGATTTCCTATTGTTAAGAAAGAAAAGAAGTATGACTACAAGTTAGGCAACTAACAGCTTCTGCCACAGTAAGCATTAATCAATGCTTATTATCAACACTTTGGCTTTTGCAAGTTACTTAATCATGAGGTTCTGTAAGATGGCTCAGTAAGTTGAACTACTGATCCTGGGATATTTGGTCAATTGCTTCTTCTGCATAATTTGCACAGGTTTTAGACATATGTTCACATATGTTACGAGTGTACAGAATGTGGGAATCATATGTTCATATGTGTGATGGAAAGGAATCCACATTTTTACCTGATACCTATGGCATATTTTATAGGTTGGGCATCATACAAGGGGACAGATCTTTGATCATCATGGGGACTGATTTTTTGTGGTCTCTGCTACTGGGCTTCACTATAACTCCATTTGTCCTGCCCAAGGTTCCAGATTCCTGTCCATTAACAAGGTGAAAGAAGAGAGTGCCATGCTAATTCTCTACCCTTCATCCATTATAATACCAATATGGTATAAGAAACTGAAACCACTGTGCTTTTTAAAAAAAAAAACAAACATCTAGATGTGAGGAACCTGTCCTCCTCCTCATCTAAGTGCTTGTGTTCTCTCAGCTGCTCCCTGGAATTACTGCTTTATTACTAAGGAGGAATTCTCAAGGTGAAGGTGTGAGGAAGCCAATCTACGTCTCCACTATGTAGGTGTGGATAGGACAGTCTGCATTTTGGTTTCACAGATACTGATGTTCTGGCAAGAAGGACATCATGTCTAATAGGATGTGGTGGCCTGGGTCTCAGTTACATTCTCATGTCTGCTGCTTTAGTACTGAAGGATGACTACTCATGGATGAGCTATGCCTGGAGTTAACTTTGGCTTTGTGATATTGAGACTAGACATAGCACCATCTCCTGGTTCATTGTAGCTGACTTCTTCAGCCTGGAACCCCACCCATCTGCCATGGCTACAGCTGGCTTGCAACTGGACTTTGAACGTTTGGTGTGAATATTTTTCCCTTCAGCAATTATACGCGAATACATTATGAGAAAGGGAAGGTGTTGTGTCCAGGGTATGGATGGAATGGCAAAACCAGGCTAAGGAATTTTAGTTATCAATGAGATAAAACAAACATAAAACAAAAACACAACCATTAACCTAGAAACAAGGGTGATAGGTTAGTCTACTAGAGCCCAAAGGTCAGGTTAGAGCCAAAGTTCAGGGAAACTAAGGATCCTGAGGGAAGAACAAGGGCATACCCAAACCAGGGCTCCAGAAACCTCCAAGAAGAGTGGATTAAGAGCTAATAGGGCAGTTATAGTGAAGGTATTTACAGTCCTACATACATATTACCTTCATGTTAATTTTCTTATTGAAGTTTCTAGTTCTAGAAAGTACTTTTGACTGGGGACTCAAGTTCTCATGACTAGACAGGTATTCATTCATTGAGAAAATATGTAATAAGTGGCAGGCACCACACTGGGGACACAGCAATGCACAGATATGAAATAGTTCCCATTCTTACAGAGTGGTCCAGAAATAAAAAAAACAATTATAACTAAATAAATAAATAACATATGATGCTTATCTTAGGGTCCCCTTCAAACACTTACAAAACATATTGATTGGAGAGCTTCTGACCAATCTGGGGATCCTCAGAGTATCATATTAAGTATGAGGCATCCAAGGGGAAGTCTACGGCATGGTCCATTAAGACTATTTACTGAGACTCTAGTATCAAATGGAGGCATGAGAATAAGCAGCAGTTAGAAGGTGCTCGAACACAAACCTTCATTACCTTGCACAAAAGTGGCTTAAGTTCCTGTGGGGGTCCCTTGCTGGGCTGAAGCACCTCTGTGATAGTCTGAAGCCCGCCTGGCATAACGTCGCTGATGTTGGATGATAGAGGACTTGCAACTGAACACCTTCCCACACACGCTGCATTCGTAGGGCTTCTCTCCAGTGTGCACTCTCTGATGCTGAGTAAGCGGTCTCTTCTGGAGGAAGGCTTTCCCACATTCAGTGCATTTATAGGGCTTGTCTCCACTATGAATTTTCTGATGCTGATTAAGGGATGAGCGGTCAAAGAAAACTTTCCCACACTCATTACATTCAAAACAGGTCTCTCCGGTGTGTGCTCTGCAGTGGCGAATGAGGGAGGAGCGGTCAAACAGGGCTTTGCCACACGCCTGCATTCATAAGGCCGCTCTCCAGTGTGAGTGAGCTTGTGGCGAGCGAGGATGCTTTTCTGGCTAAAGGATTTCCCACATTCTGTACACTCATAAAGACTTTCTCCAGTATGAATTCTCTGATGGCGGGTAAAAGATGAGCGGACAAAGAAAGCCTTGCCACATTCGTGACATTTAAAGGGCTTCTCTCCTGTATGAGTTCGCTGATGTTCGGTAAGGGTTAATCGGTCATAGAAAGTTTTCCCACATTCATTGCATTCAAAAGGGCTCTTCCCAGTGTGAGATATCAGGTGTTTCTTAAGGCTACTTCTATAGCTGAAGGCTTTCCCGCACTCTTGACAGTTATAGGGTTTCTCTCCAGTGTGGGTCCTTTGATGACGAGTGAGGGATAAGTGGTTATATAAGGTCTTCCCACATATGCTGCATTCAAGGTTTCTCCCCTTACTGTTGGTTTTCTTGGCAGGAGTGGATCTTTGCGAGTCTTCCTTGGGGGAGGATTTCTTCAAAGTCTCCCCTGAAAGATGTTCTTTCTTGGTGCCCTCAAGGTTTTCTGGGCCAAGTACAGGACCCAGAGGGCCATCTTTTCTGAGTGTTTCCATTAATGTCTTTTGTGACTTTGCTTTTTTAGAAACATCCTGCCTTTGAGTTGAATCCTGGCTCTCAAGTCTAGCATTCTGGTCTAAAACAAATAGAAATTACAGATATAACTGGGTCTTAATATTAGTGAAAAAAAGAACATTATCTATGTTAAGAAAAGAATGAACAGGGGCGCCTGGGTGGCTCAGTCATTTAAGTGTCTGCCTTTGGCTCAGGTCATGATCCCAGGGTCCTGGGATTGAGCCCCACGTCAGGCTCCCTGCTCAGTGGGGAGTCTGCTTCTCCCTCTCCCTCTGCCTCTCCCCCTGGCTTGTGCTCTCTCTCACTCACGCTCTTTCTCTCTCAAATAAATAAATAAAGTCTTAAAAAAAAAAGAAAAAAATGAATACAAAATACTGCCTGGTTTATTGATAACTCCTCAAAAGAAAAACATCACAAAGAGGATGAAAAATGGCAGAGGAGAAGAGAAGAACAGAGAAGAGAAGTAGAAGGTGCGCAATTAGCCCACCAAACAAGCTTCTGTTGTTCATTCATTAGATATTCATTAGGTGCCTACAAAGTGCTAGGTACAGTAGAAGTCACTGGGACTCTATTGAATAAGAGAGACATGGTCCCTGTCCTCATGATGCTTATATTCTACATGACAGAAGACAAAGAGTAAACAAATAAAATGTAACAGATATGGTAAGTCCAGTGAAGGAAATAATGAATGGAAGTTGGAGTGGGGTTTTCTTTAGAAGGAAAACTTAAGAATGGTCATCTGGAAGATATGTTAACCATGTGAACAACCAAAAGAAGAACATTTCAGGGAGGGGTACATGCAGAAAAACAGGGGATACACAAAGAAGCATGGAAATGACTGGGCAGTTTATTACATGTCAGTGAGTTTAAACAGCAGAGAATAAGTGGGAAGACCAGCTAGGACCTGAGAAAGTGAACTGTCAATGACAATGGTTTTTAAAGGAAGAGGAAGAGATGTGGTAAAAGGTAAGTAGGAAAGATAAAAAAGTATTATCAGAGTTAAATACAAATAGGTCTCAACCCTCCCTCAGCCTCCTCCCCCAAAACCCCCAACAGGTGGGACTTTGATACCTGTTTGTTCATCTGACAAATACCTGAGTGTGTGCTATATACCAGGTACTGTTCCTTTTTTTTTTTTTAAGATTTTATTTATTTATTTGAGAGAGAGAGAATAAGAGACAGAGAGCACGAGAGGGAAGAGGGTCAGAGGGAGAAGCAGACTCCCCACTGAGTGGGGAGCCCGATGTGGGACTCGATCCTGGGACTCCAGGATCATGACCTGAGCCGAAGGCAGTCGCTTAACCAACTGAGCCACCCAGGCGTCCTATACCAGGTACTGTTCTAAACACTGGGGATCCAGTAGTGAACAACATAAAACCTCTGACGGAGTTTACATTTTCATCAGGGTAGGTATGGACAAACACGAAACAAAATAAAGAAGTAAAAATATAGTATGTTAGGAAGACACACCTGAGAAGAGAGCTAAGGTAGTGCAGGGAAGGAGGAAAGAGATGGAGAGAGTTCAATTACAGATAGGGTCGTCAGGGCAGGCCTGACTGAGAAGGCAGCTCATTTGAGCAAAAACCTGAAAAAGGTGACAAGAAAGCCACGTGGCTACCTGGGCATAAATTTTCCAGACAAAGACCCAGTATAGAAGTGACCCTCTCCATAGGCCTATGACTAGCACAAGGAGTGTTCACACAAGTGAACTGTCCAGCGAAATCCCATCTACCCAGTTCACACATACCTAGAAAAGTGCTTCCTGGGACATCACTTTCTTCACCTTCCTGAAAATCAAGTTTCCATGGCTCTTCACCTCTCTTCAACTGGAAAATCACATCAGGTTTAGGAACTAGAAGTCCTGCTCACAAAGGACAAAATGAGAAATGGCTGTTTGGGATAGAAATTCACAACTATCCCAGGGTTTAATAAGATCCCCTTACTCTCTAGAGAGGAAAATGGAAGTATCCTAAAAGCATATGCTAATTTCTAAGATAAGATGCTAATTCTCCTTCTCTGAAGGGAAGTCAGTACTTTCTAGAAAGTCTGAATTAGATCTATTGAAGTAGTTCACTAATTTTTCTCTAATCTAGGAACCTCCCCCAGATGGAACGAGTATTCTTGTGAGTTGAGGGGAAATTCTTAGCTTAGAGAAGTGGAATATGGAGAAGGTTCTGCACCTCAAGGAGCTAAGGTGAAGAAGCTATCCCATTTTCTTTTGTAGTTTTTTAAATAATAGATTTGTATCCCTTAATTATACTTCTGTGCAATTATACTGAATTTGGTGCAACTACAACTCAAACTAGAGCAGTTTAAGAAATATTCAACTTATGTGCGGTTAATATGAAACACTTAAAACTTAAAACATTAATAAACAATTTTTTAGAAATTCTTAAAAAGAAAAATTATAATGTCTTTGGTTTTTAATGATTTAAAGTAGTGACATTTATAAATGTCATATATATATAAATTTATTTAGTGACACATAAATTTTCTACATTTAGTTTTTAATTGCATTATTAAATGTTTAAGCATACAAAAGGCATAAAGACTAAAACAAACACCTATGAACCCATCTAACTTAATAAACATTAATACTAAGATTGAAGCCCCTCCCTCAACCCCTCTTCCTCCCCACCATGAGGCAACCACTATACTAACTTTGGTGTTAATCACAATGCATTTAAAAATGTTTCCTCATCTTTGTAGTTTTAAAAATATTTCATGTTCAGGGTGCCTGGGTGGCTCAGTCAGTTGGGTGTCCAACTCTTGATTTCAGCTCAGGTCATGATCTCAGGGTCGTGAGATCGAGCCCTATGTCAGGCTCTGTGCTGAGCATGGAGCCTGCTTGGGATTCTCTCTCTCCCTCTCCCTCTGAGGCGCACCCCCCCACTCTGGCTCATGCACAGACACACACTCTCTCTCAAAAATAATTTTTTTAATTAAAAAAATATTTCATGTTCATTGTAGACAATTAAGAAATATAAAAAAAAAAAAGAAAAACTTACCTGTAAGCCTACTAGTCAAAGATAATTAGGGGTAAAATTTTGGTGTAGATTCTTCCAGACTTTTTCTATGCATATAGATATATGTTGTAAATGTACTCAGGTTCCAGTCATTTCATATACTGATTTTATCATTTAACAGGATATCATTAATATCTTTCCAACTCTATAAATATCATTCATGGTAAAGGCCCACGTGGGTGTACAACGTACTCCATTATGGATGTACAATGATTCATTTACCTAAATCCCTATTCCCAAGTGCCTGCGTTGTTTCCATTGTTTTACAATTTTAGGCAAAACAGAGATAAACATTTATCTGATTCCCCCCTTATTGAAAATTCCTAGGAAAGGGGGTACCCATTTTCCATTTTATATAATATAATTTTTTGCTTAAAGCTAGGGTCTCAGACCAAACTTCACTTATCCTACAGATTCTATCCAGATCAAAAAGGCCATTTACTGACAGTACTGACAGCTATTAGTTAAACACAAACAACAAAAAATAAACCACTTACACCCTTCCTGGGGATCTATCCAAAGATGTACAATTCTGCCCCAGTAAGAAAAGAAGGGCCATCTTCTTTACACACACACCCAATGGCAGATTCTGAGTCACCAAGGAAAGTCATGCTTACCCAGAGAAACAAAACCCTGATAGTTCTCCAGCATCACCTCCCTGTAAAGATCCCTCTGAGTAGGAACCAGTTGCTTCCACTCATCCTTTGAGAACTTCACAGCCACATCCTTAAACTTGAGTGACTTCTGAAAAGACAGACATGTTCTTACTCACCTATGTGTCTTCTTTTATGTCTCACTAAGTAAGAGAAAAGAATACAGCACCGGAGGATATATGGAACAAAAAAGAAATGATTTTAATGATGTAAGAGCACTGGATATTTTACATAAGAGGTGCAGGTCTGAGGGGCACCTGGGTGGCTCAGTCAGTTAAGTGTCTGACTCTTGATCTCAGCTCAGGTCTTGATCTCAGGGTCGTGAGTTCAAGCCCTGTGTTGGGCTCCACACTGGACATAGAGACTACTTAAAAAAATGGGGTACATGGGTGGCTCAGTTGGTTAAGCGTCTGCCTTTGGCTCAGGATTGAGCCCTGCGTTGGGCTCCCTGCTCAGTGGGGAGCCTGCTTCTCCCTCTCTTTCTGCCCTCCCCCTTGCTCATGCTCAATTTCTCTCTCTCTCAAATAAATAATCTTAAAAAAAAAAAAGAGGTACAGGTCTGTGACCTGAGGCATGAAACTCTTGCTGATGGCCTCATGTCATATCCATGGCAGAGCCTCCAAACTTCAGGGACACTGTTATTAGCCTCAATTTTTTTTTAAAGATTTTATTTAGTTATTTGACAGAGAGATAGAAAGCACAAGTAGGCAGAGAGGCAGGCAGAGGGAGAGGGAGAAGCAGGCTCTCTGCTGAGCAAGGAGCCTGATGCGGGGCTCGATCCCAGGACCCTGGGATTATGACCTGAGCCAAAGGCAGACGCTTAACCAACTGAGCCACCCAGGCACCCCTAGCCTCAATTTTTTAAACGATAAAATTATTAAAGAATTAGATTAGATGATCTTTATTTTTTTTTAGATTAGATGATCTTTAAATTCCCTTTCAGCTCTAACACTCAGGGATCCAAGAGGATCTCAGCCTGAACAACTGATTCTCAAGTCAAGGGAAGATCCATGATAAGTGTACGAGGAACAGAAGATACTTTTAAGAACTAAAACTGGAGAAAAAAGATAAAAAAAATATGGTGTCCCTTTGAAAGGAATGTAACATTCCAGACTAGAAGATTCAGAATTTTTATATTCTCATGAGAGTTCTCTAAGCACTCCCTGAGCTCACTGCTAATGGCAGAGCTGCCTCAATCCTCTGGTCCCCAACCATTACAAAAGACATGATGGGGCCGGTCACCAAGGCGTTATGAAGGGCCATTCAGAAGGAAGATCCCTACAGCTGCGTTGTATGGTGAGAAAGAAGAGAATCTGAAGCCAGCAAACGTACTCGTCTTCTCTACAGAGCCCAACTTTTACCATAATGGGATGAATCTCCAAGGCTTGCAAAGAAGCTCCGGACTGAAGAAAATCCAACTCACCTGCCATCTGGCTGCCATTCTCTCCTCCTCTATGTTCTCTTGGAAAAGGCCCATGCCAGAGTTGGCAGAGCTAGAGGAAACATGACAGAGACCAATTACATTTTGTAGTTCTCTGACCCAGACTAAAAATCTCTACATATCAATTAGGTATGAAACAGCCCTTATTCTCAATACTCTATGAAGAGCAAAGCAAGCCTAGAAGTAAATTCGTTTCCCAGGAGATGGAAATTATGGATATTGCCATAACTCTGTTCCTGAGTTAGCAGCTTCCTGGGAACAGAACCCACACCAGAAAACTATTAAAAAATCAAACAGTTTACAATGAAGTTAGTTTTTACCCCATTTCATAAATCTATAATAAGCATTGTACTCTGTAGTATTTTGACATAAATAAGCAATTTAATAAATAACCCAATTTGACTTTTAAGTTCAAGATGACCAGGAGGATGCTTATACTAACATTTTTTTTAAAAGCTAACGTGAATGGGGAGCCTGGGTGGCTCTGTCAGTTAAGCGTCTGCCTTCAGCTCAGGTCATGATCCCAGGGTCCTGGGATCAAGCCCCATATCAGGCTTCCCTCTTCAGTGAGAAGCCTGCTTCTCCCACCCCTCTGCTTGCTGCTCCCTCTACTTGGGCTCTCTCTGTCAAATAAATAAATAAAATCTTAAAAAAACAAAAAATAAAGCTAGTGTGAAGCCTATATGATCAAGAATTAAAAAGTAAAAGCAAATTAGTTTATTAGTGTATTAGTCAAGTTTTGTTTCATTCTAAGGACCAGAAATACATTCAAGCCAACTCAGGTGTTGTTTTTAGGGTACAGTGGGCATTATAAGAATACTGTAATTAAACAGCATCTAGGCCTCATGACATCTGTGGCCCTTACCGGGATCTGAAGAGCACTGGCCTCCTGTCCTAATTCCTTCCTGATTGCCAAAGTTTCAAGAAAGTGACCGGGTCTCATCCAACCAAGAAACAGAGTCAGACACCAAATTCTAGAATTTCCAGCCAGTTTCTTTAGGGTCATTTTTTTTTTTTTTTGGTAGAGTCATTTTTTTAAGTTTATTTATTTATTTTTTAGTTTATTATTTCCACACACAACATGGGGCTTGAGCTCACAACCCTGAGATCAAGAGTTGCACACTCCTTCAACTGAGGCAGCCAAGCACCTCTGTTAGTCATTTTTAAAGTTTCCATAGAACTAGGAGGCTATATGCAAAATGACACCCAGATATTCAATGGTGAGTTCAGGACTGAATACAATTGCTTCTCCTGCAGGAGAAACAGGGCAGCAGGACCAACCAGGATGGACTGACTGACCACTGCCCTTGCAGCATTGGCTGGCATCACAGAAGACCATGGGAAATAAAGGATTAGCTAGAGAGCTAGAGTATCCAGAGTGTAATGGTCACCTGCAGAGGCAGATAGGCCCCACCCAAAGTTTGGTTCCAATATTGAGAATGATGATGCCACATAAACACAGACCAAGTGTATGAAAATGTTTATTACTTACGTAACTGAGGTCTCTGGGAGAGACCAGGGTAGGTCTCTCAAGCAGGCCCAAAATGGCTTGAGAAAGTGAGGAAAGGAGACTGGCCTGGGTTTTTATTGTGGTTAGGGCCAGGGTGAGTGTTCCCATGCCCACAGGAAGGGAGTTGTGTGATGTGAACCTCTTGCCAATGCCCAGGGAGAGAGCATTCAGGCTTCCTTATCAGCTTGTTCAGGTGTGGGACACCAGGGGAAGGAGGGGTGAGTCTTAAGAGCTGTCAGCAATCAAATATCAAAAAACGAAGGCAGACTACACAGAATAACTATACATCTGGAACAGGATGAAGAATCTCTGTCCTCTTCTTTCTAATCCTACTCATCTTTGGGCCTGATATGGAGAAAACCTGTGACATAACAGTACCTGGAAGACATGAGAGAGAACAATATTCTCAAGAGAAAAATTCATTCATCTGACAGAAGTTTTAGTCAGGGAAAGTGAAAAACCCTTCCAGAAGTGGAGCCAAGGAACAATGGTCTCCCCAAGCTTGCCCACAGAGACTACTATAACAATATTCTGTCAGGGATTTATGACAAAAGTTGTTGCAAGATGGAGTCAGTACTAGTAGGGAGGACTGAAGAGTAGAAAAGAACGGGTAAAGGGATCCATCAGTGCTCATCGGAGGCTGATTCCATATAATACAATCCATATGATCCAGTGCGATAAATCCTACTTGGCACCATCTTCTGGATTCCAATTATGGTTGTGATCCACTACCAATCAGATTTTATTTTTTTCATTAATAGACTTGCGTACCCCACTGGATATTGAAGGATGACGGCGCTGCATATCTTTACCTCTTGCTCTTAAGAGCTCTACATAGAGAACCTGTATATGCCATCTTGGATATTTAGAATGGCCAATAGCAAGATTATATTTATAGTTTCTGTGTATGCAGGCCATCTGACATGTGCATAGAGGCGACCACAAATGAGAATGGTGCTGAAACAAAAGGTACTCTCTCAAGCCAGCAAGGGCTAAATGGGTCTTGCATCTTTTCATCCCCCAAGACAATGTTCTCAGAGGAATGTTCTCAGAACATTGTCCTCTGTATAGATAAGGTTCAATAAGTTCTTTAACTCCCAGCCCTCCTGGGCTTACTGATCTAACACCCACAATTAACTGGCCATGGTCTCTGTTTCCTACTTAGAATTCTCAAGGCCCTATCGGTTGTTAGCCATTGAGAGACTAATGACCTTAGATCATGTTTCCACCTCTTGCCCACTCAGCCATTCCCAAGGAGCACAAAGAGCAGTTCTCAGAGAAAGGGACTATGGCCAGGACAGGCCTACTACTCTACATAAAGTAATTTTCTTAGTAGTTCTACTTCAAGGTGAGTGACAGGCAACCAGCAGCAGCTATTGTTCTGTCTCTTGAGCTCTGCCAACACTTCACTCTTTTCAAGGAAATAGCTTCACCCACATCCATACAATAATAAAAACTGACTCCATTTCCTGGCCAAAGCTGACTGGCATCTGAACAAATTAGTCCTTCCCATGGAATTTTGAAAGTGGAACCAAGAAAAAGAGATCAGTCTCTTCTCATGAGGCTCCACGTGAGGGCCCTTGACAGTCACATTTTGTCAAGCCATCTGAGAGCAGAAAAAGCCAGTCAGCAGTGACAGGGAAATATGAAACATAAGGGCATACAGAAGAAGGGGCAAGGGGTTAAGAGAGGGTCCTGAATTTGTTTTGTTCCGGTTTACACACCTGTAGTCTTTTCTTTGGGGCTCCGTGACCTAACCAAGTATCCTCAAAATGAACCCCTCCATACTAGTTTGAGCTGGGTTTCTGTAATTTGCAACCCAGAGACTCAGACAGGTAGCAAAGGCAAGCTTCTACCTTCCTCACCTAAGGTTTCATTCTTCATGTTCTGCTACCAGACCTCTCCTCTTAAGACCTCTTTAGAGTCCTGGGGGTACATAGAGGACACAGCATCCAATGTGCCTCACAGAACTCAGAAGGTGATATTAATCTTAAGATGCCCACCAGTGTCATTAAAATAAGCTATGGATGCTTCCAGCCAAGCCTATATACTCTTTTCCAATCTACAACCAAATGGATCCACATCACGAAACAAAGAGTCAGGGTCTTTATCTTCTTTGAACTTTCAGATTTCTGATTCAATCACCTAGTATATAAGTATCTTTGTATCTTTCCAAGTAGGTGGTAAATCTTGGGAGCCACATCTTGCTTCCCTCACACTAAGAAAGCTACTTCCACATAGTTAGTACTCAAGAACTATTTGCAGACTAACTGAAATACCAAGTTTTGCACGAAAGTCTGGCTGGCATTGGAAAGCAGCGCTCAGAAGAGGGAGCGCCACTGGGCAGCTCCAACGAGCCAGGTGTAAGAGCTTGAAACGCCTGAACCTGGCCCACGGAGCGGAGGTGCTTTCCGGGAAAGATGGACCAGCTGGTTTCCGCGGAGTCAGTTCAGTCCTGGTGTACTGAACCCCTGCCACAGGTAAGCAGGGGAAGGACCGCAGGGCGAGCTTCGGAAAAGAAGGCTAAGGGAGGGAATGCGCCATTCTACTCGGGGAATACGCACTGCGGAGTGCGGCTCTGTGCACCCCAGAGCACGTCATCTCACACTCCGGGACCAGGCTAGCGACATCTCGCTTCACCTCGCTGCCACGTCGTCGCCCTGAGTCGTGCCTGTCCTGCAGCTGGCGCCTCCTCCCCTGCCCCGCCGCAGGTCGGATCAAGGGCAGCCTAGGGGCGGGGGCCAGGGATAGTACGAAACACCCCATTTCGGGTCCAGCCTCACGTCACCGCGCCTCGCATCCCTCCTTCCTTCCCCGTCCTTTCTTCGGCACCTCCCTCCCTCGGCCGCCGCTTCCACCACACCCGACCCCTGTTCCTCACCTTGGGTGCCAACCTGCTCGCGGCGGCCCCACAAGGAGCAAGGACCACAGAGCGCCTGCGCACAGTGCCCTCAGAAAACTACGATTCCCAGAAGGCCGCGGGAGTAGCGGAAAACCAGAGGCCCAGCCCGTTTTCGGAGGCCCCGCCCCCTAAGGTACCAAACGGGGTACACGAATACGTTCCTCAAAAGGTGGAAGGAGACATTTGGGGTAAAAATGAAGGGAAGCCGAAGGGTGAAGAACCAAAGCTGTCTCCTGGCCCTGTTCGCCTGCCCCAGGCGGATCCCTACCGTGGATGCCTCTGTTTTTATGCAGGTTTCTATCCAGTTCTCCAGGAGGATATTTGTAACCTCTGCTCTCCTCAGGCACCTGCTACTTCATCTTCTCCCTCACTTTCGGAATGGGGGTGGACCGGAAGAAGCATCAGAGAGAATTCCCATACTTGCCTGTAATCAGATGTAAAAATTTGCCTTTCCTTACGTCCATTCTACAGCCTCTCCAATTATAACAATAAAAAAGAGCACACTGGGGCTTTACAAATCTATGTTAATAAAGTCCCTTTAGGCTTAAGCAAGTTGGGGAAGAATTTTCTGTCCCCTGTACCTGAAGGCATCCTGATACGTGTTCACATCTCTCACATTTTAAAAGAAGTATTCGCTTAGTCTTACTTCCCCCTCCAACTACCAATCTTGACCTCTCCTTCTTCTCAAAGCCAAATTACTCAGCACTGAGGATATTTTCTATTTCTACCTTCCACTCCCCCCACTCATTCCTTAACCAAATTCATTCCAATATGGCTTTGGCGCCACCATCCAAGTTACCGACAAACATGGGGGGTGGGGGGAGGGAACGCTAAAGCTTTGTCTCCCCCCCAACCATGGTGAAAAAAATTTATATTTAGATTTAGCCAGCTGGACTCAGTTTAGATGGTCCCAATTTTGTTGGCAACATCCAAAGCATCATGGTCAGGAGCCAGTTGGACGCATGCTTTCTTCTCTCCTTCGGGCCTGATCAGGGTGTTGACCTTGGCTCTGCCAATGTCATAGAGCTTCTTCACAGCCTGTTTGATCTGGTGCTTATTGGCCTTGACATCCACAACGAACACAACTGTGTTGTTGTCTTATATTTTCTTCATGGCTGACTCCATAGTCGGGGGAATTGATGATGGCATAGTGGTTAAACTTGTTTCTCCTGGGGGTGCTCTTTGGAGGGTATTTGGGCTGCCTTCAGAGACACAGTGTTTTGGGCTGTGGGAATGTAGGTGACTTGCGGATCTTTTCTTTGTGACTGTGGATGCCCCAGCACGGCTTTCTTGGCCTTCAAAGCCTTTGCTTTGGCTTCTGCTTTGGGAGGAGCAGGGTTTTCCTTCTTTGCCTTTGGTGCCATCTTCGTGAAAAGGCTAAGGCTTTGTCTTTCTTGACCACTTGGCAACATTGAATACTGTTTACTATTCTTTTTCTTGAAAGTCTTTCCTGTGACCCTGCTCTCACCTAGTGGTTCTCTTACCTCCCTATCCTCTTCTATTCACTCTCCTTTTATGGGCTCTTCCTTTCTTCATGCCCGTTTAATCTCAGTGTTCTTCAAGGACCTATCCTAGATCCTAGTCTCTTCCTACCTACACTTTGATAAGCTATTTCCCACCACTCATATGGTTTCAGATATCCATATATCTGAGATTACTCTTTTTAACTTCAGTCTTACCTACAGAACATTTCCACATATGTCTGGATATTTCACAAGCATCTCAAGCTCAATATATTCAATTGAGCTCACTCTCTATTGGGTACACTACCTCATCTTCTCTTGGCCCAAATTTTACCCCAGCCATGCTGCAGCAAATACATTTGCACAAACATAATCAGATAAACCCTCCCTTCAGTTGTACCCCACCCTTGTCACTTTCCTCCCTGGAGTTAGTCTCTGACTTTGCCATGGGGGATGGCTACAGAAACCTTGGGTGTACACGCAGCAACACTTAACCAACAGGGGATGGGAGCCAGCAGATAAATGCTCCCCACGTCAGGGGCAGACAATTCCGAGGCTCATTCAACATGACTCACAGGTCCCAGTGGGATTGAGCCTCAGGTGCCCAGGGCAGTGACTAACTTGATTACATGCTATTTATTGGCTTTTTCTTCTTCTCTTTTTAACAGATACTGTCATTAGTATGATGAATAATTTCATTATTTTAATGATTTAAATCTTGCTTTATCAAATTATGGTATAATGCAAACAAAAAAATCTCAGTGGCAGGCCAGTAAAAGTAAATTGCTAGTGTGTTAGGTGAAATTAAATTTACACTGCTATTGGTGGATCAACTTAATGGGTACAGAAAAGAATGTGTTAACTAGATCAGTGTCTACATATCAGTCAAAGGGCAACTTACAGCTACCTTCCAATGTAGAAACAAGGTGAAGCACAGAAGTAGCTACAGTTGACTCCATTTCATTAGCTTTTCTGTATTATCAGAGATAGTTAACTTCCAGGATCTAGCTTTTTGACCAGACAAATCAAGGAATCAGAAAGGAAATGGTGGGACAAAGCACTCCCAGGTCCTCCAACTTTATCATCATGGCTGTAATTTTTCTGAATGTTTTATATTGACAATTTTGGGGTGGTGGGGGAGCTCTAGTGGCTTCTACTGGGCACATCCATCGCCAGCACCCTTTTGTGCTTTGCACATTCTAACAGAACATCCTCCTCCCTCCAGAATCATAATAAATGGATTCTAATATCCTGCTCAGAAAAGGTGAAATGATCACACAAAGTATCTTTTATCTTTCACTAACTGGCAACCTTAGATACTTCCTCCTCCATATCCTGGTTGGGTTGTTAAAGGTTCATACATAACATCTCTTCCCCACCTGAGATAATAAAAGATTCAACTCAGAACAAAGGAGTCAGGCACACAGAGATCAGAGCAGCTGTTTTGAGATCTGTTAAAAATGTGTCCGAGGGATGGTAACAACAGGCTTCCCAGGCTTGGACACCACTTAACCTACTGGAAGCAGAAGACTGCCTTCTACAGGTGCAGAGAGCTTGCCACATGGCCAGAAGCAAGCATCCCTCCAACATCTCCAATGATCAAAATAATCCCTTTATCTTTTCCCTCTAAAAGCTCCAGATGGCTATCCAAAACTGTGCTGTTCAATACAACTAGCCACAGGTGGCTGCTGAGCACTTGAAATGTGGCTAGTCTGAATTTGAGATGTGCTCTAAATACAAAGTAGTTGAAGATTTAGTTTTTTAAAAAAGGATGTAGGGTATCTCAATAATTTTTATATTGATTACATGTTGAAATAACATTGCATGAGATTTTGGTGGCTCAGTTGGTTGGGCAACTGCCTTCGGCTCAGGTCATGATCCCGGAGTCCTGGGATCGAGTCCCACATCAGGCTCCCAGCTCGGCGGGGAGCCTGCTTCTCCCTCTGACCCTTTCCCCTCTCGTGCTCTCTCTCTCTCTCTCTCCCTCAAATAAATAAATAAAATCTTAAAAAAAAATTAAATTCAAATATTGAACGAAATATTAAAATTCCACCAGTTTCATTTTCAATTTTAAAAATATGGCATACTTCCAATTTGACCAATTTCTGATTCCAAGATTTGATACTCCTAATGATCACTTGGTGAAGCTAAAACCTCAAAATTTGGGCACCTGGGGGGCTCAGTTAGTTAAGCGACTGCATTGGGCTCAGGTCCTGATCCTGGAGTCCTAGGATCGAGTCCCACATCAGGCTCCCTGCTCAGCAGGGAGTCTGCTTCTCCCTCTGGCCCTCTCCCCTCTCATGCTCTCTCTCTCAAATAAATAATCTTTAAAAAAGGGGGTGCCTGGGTGGCTCAGTCGTTAAGCATCTGCCTTCGGCTCAGGTCATGATCTCAGGGTCCTGGGATCTAGCCCTGCATCAGGCTCCCTGCTCGGCGGGAAGCCTGCTTCTCCCTCTCCCACTCCCCCTGCTTGTGTTCCTGCTCTCGCTGTCTCTCTCTGTGTCAAATAAATAAATAAAATCTTTTTAAAAAAAACCCTCAAAATTTAAGATCTCCAGTACTGTATGCCCTCTTGGAAGATATCAGTTAAAAGGGAAAATGGCCCTTCCCTCAGAATTTTTAGTAGGAGGTGGAAGAGTACTTCACATTTTTAAAAATGCTCTGCAGATCACCAAATTTAAAAAGGGAACAAAGGGAAACTATCCTATTTATGTCCCCATTCTGTTTCACTTAACACTATACTCAAAACTCCATTAGTATTCTGAATTTGTTCTAGTCTCATCTTGCTGACAATGGCAGAATATCTTGGGGAAATACTTGATCCTCAATTTACTTTTAACAGGGGAATAAATTGAAGATTCAGAACTCTCAGATTTAGTCATTGGTCAAAAGTTCATCAATAGTCCCTTTTATTTTCTACTTGACATTATTAAATAATACCAGATATTATCCACTCTGAAAGATTCTGCACTCTCTGAAGTGTTTTTCTTCAAGTTGCTTCAAGAGTTCACATGTGAATTCTTCCCTGTCACTCATCTGCTTTAAGAAAGGTGGACAAATAGGGTTGTTAGTAGATTGGGGGGGGGCCCTTCTGTTTGGCAATCCAGCTTCTTGAATCTGACTTTACCTCTCAGGAGAAATGCATCTTGGTCCACTGGGATTCATGCAGGCAAGCTAAATTCCAGACAGCCTTTCAGAATCAAGTCCTCTTCCAGGCTTCACATCAAGCAACTAGGAAGGGAATGCAGATACCTAGGGTTAAAGCTGCCTAGTCCCTGACCTTTAATAAAATAAAAATATAGGGCTGGGCCCAGGGCATAGAAGAATTTAGGGAGTCAGAACTTAAAGTTCAGTGATGTGGAATCACATCAAGGCAGACCTTAAACGTTCAGAGAAGCTTTCATTAAACAGGGAGATATTTTAGGTCTTGAGTATGGCAATGATGAGCAGGAAGGGGTCATTTAGAAAGACTGGTCTAAGAGTAATGTGCAAAATGTAATTTGTGACAGAAGCTTTTGATGTTAACCAAATATTGAGGTGCTTGTTTACTTTCCTAGCCTCTGGTGCTGGGTTCTGGTTTATGAGATGTGAACACAAGTGATGGCCCTTAAAAATATCCTAAAATATCTTCCAGTTTTCTCTTTCATGATAACCTTAGAGGCAACATGTTCTAAATGATGAGGATGGAGTAAGACAGACTGACTCACATCAGATTTTATGTGAGACATGAATCTTCAGTTGGGGGGTTACCAGAGCTTAGCATACCTCTGTTCAATGGTGAAGAGGGAAGAATTCAAATTAGGAAGTGACTACCACAGTAATGGGAGCCTGAAAGGAAAAAGGTGTAGGGTAGACTGAAAATTCAGACACAGGATGGACATCCAAGAGGTGTTTTAAATAGAGAGAACTCGGTAAGTAGAAAAGTCATTAATTCAGATAAATATTTATTGAGCACCTATTATGTGCAAGGCACTGTGTGAGATGCAAAGACACATAAGTCACGCCTCCAAGTGCTTACAATCTAGTTGAGGAGATAATACATGTACATAAATTATTAAACTAACCATATACCATAATGGTTAAGAGAACAGACTTTGAAGGTAGACTTGTATTCAAGGATTAGCTTCACCTTTTACTAGCTGTGTCACTTTGGGCAAATTATTTAACACCTATAAACTTCAGTTTGCTCACCTGTAAAACAAGGATAGTAATAGTACCTACTTCTACTTCACAGGGTTGGTGAGAGGACCAAATAATCTACTCTTTCCCAAACTCTCCGATGAGTGCTTACCCCATAATAAGCACTCAGTAAGTGCTAACTAGTAGTAGTAGTAGGAGGAGGAGGAACCTAAAAGCTGGGACACAAAGAACAAGGTTGGTGCCCAAAAAAGCTCCCAGAGAAAGGGACACAGCAATAAAAAGAACTGTTCTGGAAACAACAGTGCTGCTCCAATTTTGCCTTCCCTCCTGTTCAAGCCTCCAGTTATTAAAGTGCAGTGATATCTGGGGCCTCAGACAAGAGGCGTGTCTGAGGATCACCTCCTAATATTTATCCTGTTGTCTGACAAACTTCCGCAAAATGTCGACCCTTTAGAGTCACATCCTAACTTCTGGCATCCCATGTCAGTTCTATAACATGGTAGGTAGAGAATGTTTATTCACACTGTGGTAGCAGAGATGAAAAAGGAGATTAGTAGCCAGAATAGGTAGAATGCTCAAAGGATGGATTTGCTTATGATGGGGAAGACCTATCTTGAGTTTCTATGGAGGTCCTTTGACTAAAGCTTTCACCAACTCAATCTATTCCTTGTTTGGCGTAACGTCGTTGATGTTGAATAACAGACGATTTAGAACTGAACACTTTCCCACACACACTGCATTCAAAGGGTTTCTCTCCTGTATGCACTCTCTGATGTCGCGTAAGCCGGCATCTCTGGCTAAAGGCTTTCCCACATTCGGTGCACTCATATGGCTTGTCTCCAGTGTGAATCTTCTGATGCTGTGTAAGGGATGAGCGGTCAAAGAAAGCTTTCCCACACTCACTGCACTGATAGTGCGGCTCTCCAGTGTGAGCTTTCTGATGTCTGTTCAGGGATGAGACACCATAGAAGGCTTTCCCACACTCATTACATTCATAAGGCTTCCTGCCAGTGTGGATGAGCTGATGTCGAGTAAGAATACTCTTCTGGCTAAAGGCTTTCCCACACTGATTACATTCATAAGGGCTTTCTCCGGTATGGATTCTCTGGTGTCGGGTAAGGGATGAACGGTCAAAGAAGGCTTTCCCACACTCGCTGCATTTAAAGGGCTTCTCTCCAGTATGAATTCGCTGATGGACAGTTAGGGATGACCGGTCGAAAAAGGCCTTCCCACACGCATTGCATTCGTAGGGGCTCTCCCCAGTGTGAGACATCAGATGTCTACTGAGACTGCTCCTGTGACTGAAGGCCTTCCCACACTCGTGACAGTCATAGGGCTTCTCTCCAGTGTGAGTCCTCTGGTGGCGGATAAGGGATGAGTGGTCAAAAAAGGTCTTCCCACAGTGGCTGCATTCCTGGTCTCTCTCTTTAGTGAGAATTTTCTTGAGAGGGGTAGACCCTTGCTGCAAGCTTTCCTTCTGGGAAAGGGACTTCTTGCAGGTCTGGACGGCAGGGCTCTCCTTTCCTTCTTCCGACTCATCCTCCAGTGCATGAGCTTCAAATTTAGGACACACAGGAACTTCTCCTCCAAGCTTTCCCCTCGCTGTTCCTTCTGATTCTTCTTCTGAAGCACCGTGAATCTCAGGCTTAGTCTCCCAGTCTGGAATGGACAGAAAATACAGTTGTAGTTTCTTTCCTGGGGTAGGAACTACTACAGCAGAAAGAAGAGATGCTACAATAAATTGGAACAGTAGTGTATGGTAACCGCCCCACTTGCTCCCACAGACAGTTTTTTGCACTGGGAGAAGACTGAGACTTGGAAAGGGAACAGAACTGACAGTGGACAGCTCAGAAGAGAGAAGACTTTCCATTGGGCGCATGGCCAGGATAATTAGGAGAATATGGTAAGTGGGGGGGACGGTGGCAACAGGAATATCAAAGTGTGAATGGGCAACATGACAGATCTGACAGAATAATAACATTTGGTGGATAAAGATGAGTAACACTTACAGGTGTGGAGAAAAAAATGAAAGCGGTGGGTGACAGAGAATAAACACGAAAGCAGAAGATGTGAATGTGAGAAAAACATGGTACCCAAGCCTCTTTCCCACACACCCAAATAACAACCACAAAACAAAACTCTGCCCTGCCCTGTTCATACACAGTTACCTAGAGAGACATTCTCTGGACATTCTCTCTCCTCAGATCCATGAAGATCAACTATCCAAGGCTCATCCCCTCTCTTCAACTGAAAAATGACATCAGGTTGAGGAACTGGAAGTCCTGCTCAGGGAGAAAGAAACAAGCCAGGTATGTGATGAAAATACATAACTATTCCAAAGCTTAAACCCAACCTCCAAATCTTTCTGAGAGAAAATGGAAAGGCAGAGGGTGCACGCCAGGAATACAGAGTACAAAGTAATGCAAAAGGATGAGGGAAACTCAGAATGGAGGTCAAGACTGAGGTTCTAAAAAGGAACAAGTAGCACTTGGTCAAAAAGTTGATAAAATCCATTTGAATTGATGTGTTTATTTTCCCCGTTGAAGTGAACGGGATGTCATAGCTTTAGCACTGGTAGGATGGTGGGAAACAGTCCTTGGCTCAGGGAAGATAAGAATGAAAACAGATCATCTTGAGTGAAAAACGTGTAATTTTGTTTGTTGGTTTACCCTTTGGTATTAAGCTCTTATTTATACAAGTGGGTCCTGTTCATTGTAGGAAAATTAGAGGTAAGTAGAAATAAAAAGAAAAATCACCTTTTGTACTTTGTATTCATTTTTTCTTTCTATTCATTTTGAAACTGAAAGATACCTATAGATACATTCTGTTAAAAACTGGGTTATAAAATAATGCTGACTTGTAAACTTGATTTTTTTTTTCACATAATAAACTTAAAATATTATTTTATTTCAATTAGCACAGATCTACATCACCACTTTAATGTCTACATGATGTTAATTGTATGGAATAATCTAATTTATTTAATCTCCTGCTGACAGACATTCAGAACTGTTTTTACTGTCTTGTTATTAACAAACAATGATGTGATGAACATTTTTGTATACCCGGGGCTGCTGACCTTATTATTTGCTTGGGACGAATTTCTAAGTGAATCTATCCATTTTTGGTTATTTAAAGAAATAGAATCTATCCTAGAAGTAGTCTTGAAGTCTAAACTTCAACTTGCATTGGGGCCCCCAATTTGGGAAAGAGAAACACTTTCTTACTGGGCCCAGGGATCACCTATCTGCTTAAATGCTGACCATCTGCTGACAAATTGGCCACATCCATTGCCTCCCTATGGCTTCCTGTTTCTGATCTTAGGAATTCTATTTTCCCCAATATTTCATCCCACCAAAGTCTGTGACAAAGGCTCAGCAGTCTCCCTTAATGCTCCCTGAACATTCCATCCTGTTTTTCCTATGTGGCCTATTTAAATTCTTGACCAGCCTCATAGAAAATCTGCAGTGTGACTCCTTTGACTGCCACCTGCTGCTTATTTTATACCTGTTTCTGAATCTGCACACTCTCTCAGTCTCTTATTCTGGAAGCTCCTAGGAGGTTGTCATTATGTACAGGAGCCCAACCTTTACTTCTCATGAATATCTCACACCAGCATTCTTTTTCTTTTCTTTACTTTTTTTTAAAGTAAGCTCTACACCCAGTGTGGGGCTTAAACTCACGACCCCAAGATCAAGAGTTGCATGCTCTACAGACTGAGCCGGCCAGGCACCTCCGTCAGCAGTCATTCTTAATTTTCCTTTTGTCACACAAGTCTCTAATAACAGCAAAGTGCCTTCTGCGGGCCTCTCTCTAAGACCACACTTAAGATAAATATTCAAAATCAAACTCATTTCTAGTGACCTACTCTGAGGCACAGCCTTGTATTTCTACACCCCTACTGCCCTCTTTTTAAAGGGAAACACTTCTCCCTTCCCTCCTCTCCTTCTCTGAGGAGAAATTTTCTCTCAACAAGATGGCACCCTTAGTCCTCTGGATGGAGCTGAGTAAGTTACCTGACTGATGAGCTGGGGGAGGAACTGGACATATGTAACTCAGCTTCTTTTGTTTGCCCCTTTCCCCCTTTGGAGAGTGGGTCCCCTGTACTGTAGGGACAGGCTGCTGAGCAAGGGAGGCTGGGGTTGTACAACCTGCCTATGGCTCAGGAAGCAAGTCTGTCCAATGCTGGGGTTCAGGATTAAGAAGCTCACCTAAGCCATATCCTTCTACTCTTCCATCTTGTCTCTTGGTGCTTCAGAACTCAGGTGGGAGAAGAGGTATCATTTATTGGCCCCTCAACCCCCCATTAACACAGTACAGAGTCTGACTTCTTACGGGAAGTTCTCCTTACCCAATGAGACAATGCTCTTATAGTTTTCCAGCATCACCTCCTTGTAGAGGTCCCTCTGAATAGGGACTAGATGCCTCCACTCTTCATCTGTGAAAATCACGGCCACATCCTCGAATGTCACTGATTCCTGGAAACACAATCACACTGTCCCTTACTCATAACCCTTCTCTTTATATGGACCAGACAAAACAGTCATAAAGGTGACAGCCCTGGGGTTGTGGAAGGAGGGGAAGCGAAATGGTTCTGATAAAGTAGGGCTTTGAAGCACTTGGGGTAAGTGGCATAATTCCCTGAGGCATGAAGTTCTCGGTCATAATCCTTATATTCACAGCTGAGCCTGTGAATGTCAGGGGCTCTTTTTTCATACTTACAGATAATTTGCAAGACCAGAACAAAGAAAGCCTATGTACACCCTTCACCCAGCTTCCCCAAATGTTAACATTTTCCACATTTGCTTTATCTTTTTGTCTCTCTCAGTATATACACATTATCCTATCTTTTTCAACTTCTTGAGAGTGACCTGCAAACATGGTGCCTCTTTACTCATATTTTATGCAATTTTATAAAAACAAGGATATTCTCTTATATAATCACAGTATAGTAAAGAAAGTCAAGAAAATATCATTGATATTATACTATAATCTACAACCTTATTTGAATTCCACCCATTATCTGGGTTTTTTTACAAATCCTTAAAATGATGGTGTTGATTAGGTTGTCCTTCGGATCCCCTCATTTCATACTAATGCTTTGTGATTGTATAAGACTGCATCTTTACCCTCAGTCCTAAAACCCCAGATGAGTCTCCAGTGTGCCTGCTGAAGTTATAAGCCAGAGCATAGAATTCAAGACTCTGGGTCCATAGGCAGGAATGGGGCAAGCCCCATGTCTCTACCCACACTCATCTCTCTTCGGGACTCTTACCACCTCACTGCGGGGCTCTTCAGCAAGTGTCATGTTCCCCAGCCTAATCCAACACTTCCTGGAATACTTGGGGTCCGCTCTCAGAGAGATGCACTTTCGTGGGATCTGCTCTCAGAGGGATGCACTGAAGGGAAGTCAGGACTAGAACTGTTCCCCAAACCATCCAAGCTGACCTATACCCTCATTTTTTTAGGCAAAAGCTCTCAGAGCCAAGGCCACAGTGGCCATGTGCCTGGTGACAAGCTAATGGGCACATGTTCAAGGCAAGAAAAGGTCACTGATGGATACCACAAGTCAAATGGGAAAGATGCATTCCCTCCGGAGCCCTTCATTCACCTGGCTAGGTTTGACTGAAGAAGCTTCCAGATAGAGAAAGAAGAGTGGTTGCAATCTGGAGACTCACAGAGTATTTCAGACACACAAAGTCCACCTCACCTGGCACCTGGCAGTCGGAGACACAGCAGCCATTCCTCCTGTGTGCTCTCCTTGTAGAAAAGGGCAGAGTCCTAATGAAGAAGAGGTGTGGGATGGGAAAGATGGTATGAGAAAGACCAGTCTTAGACGGTTTGTAGTTTTCCGACCCATAAAGCAAGAAATCTGCAAATACCAGTGAGTTATATACTTATTCTTTTTCTTAATACCCTACAAAAAGGGAAGGCAAAGCAAAGCAAGGCCAGGAGCAACACCACCCCAACCCAGAATTGGAATGAAAGGCCATGGATATTGCTAGTCAGGACACAAGGGGGTGCTGGTTTGACCATGATCCCAGAGGAAGAGTTCTGTTCCTGGGAATCAAAAACATATGAAGCTTATACTGTATTTATAAGTTCACATTCAATATTGCCCTGATGTTACCAGATAAAAAGTCTAAGAAATCTTATAAATGACTATATGGAAAGACATGTCAAGTAAATATCCATAGCCTCTTTTTTTTTTTTAAAGATTTTTATTTATTTGTTTGCTAGACAGAGAGTGAGAGAGAGTACAAGCAGAAGGAGTGGCAGGCAAAGGGAGAAGCAGGCTCCCTGTTGAGCAAGGAGCCTGATGCGGGACTCAATCCCAGGACCCTGGATCATGACCTGAGCCGAAGGCAGATGCTTAACCGACTGAGCCACCCAGGCGTCCCACCCATAGCCTCTTTAAGGGAAAAATACCCCATTTGCAGCCCTGTGCTAAAGGAGTAGCCATTGGGCAACCATGTTTTGTTCCACGTGATGCTGTGTCTCACTCCTGGAGCCACACTGATGTAGGCCTCAGGTAGTAGACTGAGATGTGATCTAGCTTGAAAAGGTGAATATAAACTAAGAAATGTTAGGACAACAGATGGGCGATGAGCTGAAAAGAATATCATAAGGGATGGAAGTAGCCATGAGGATCAGGGGAGCCAAAGTTACCAGGAAGCAGAACCCGTGAGTCTGTGGAAGGCATGAACTGGTAAGACTAGACACAGGCTGTGGGGAAGAAGAGCCTGGTCACATTAGTGGTGAAGCACTGGAGCAAAGACCTAAGAGTTTTTTACTGGCTTTGAAGTCCCTCAATTCATGCAGTACCACCCCTGGGCTCCAATTTGCATTTAGACCAGTCTTATTTATTCTTGGATTGCTGTAACACTCTAACCTTCTTAGGCTTGGCATGAATCCTATCACTAAACTCCCTTTATTTGAGTTAGCTGAGTAGGTCTCAGTTTCCCACAGTCAAGAGTCTAATTAAACACAGTTAAGTCAAGCACTTCCAGGAGTCATGAGTGGGACGGGAAGTGTGGTCCCAAGGAAGGATGAGGCAAGGAGGTGGCTCACTGATTACTCTCTTGCAGTCAAGGGGATATGGGTATTGATCCTTACTATTCACTCATCCTTCTATCCAACCAACATGTATTCAGCACCAACTATTTATACCAAACACAAAAACTTTAGGACACTATCCTTGTCCCCCAAAAGCTTATAGCTTAGAACATAGGGCAAACAAGTAACCCAAATAATGTGTCACTATAGGATGGATCCGTACTATAAAGAGATACCCACGACAAACTATGAAAGCCCATCAGAGGTTTGCCTCACCCACATAGGAGGCTGTAGACTCCTTGGCAGAAATGGGATGTAAAGTAAGTTTTGATGTGGGAGAGGGGGTGGAACATTCTGGGCAGGAAAAATACCAAGTTTTTCAAAAACGAGGAGGCAGGTCTTTACATGGACAAGATTAACAACTGTAACTAGTTTAGAATGGCAGAGGTCTAGGCTGTGAGCAGTGCTGTGGCGAAGTAGACAGGGACCAGCTAGATCAAGGACAGCTTTGTATGGTCCCATATATGGAAGAGGGACTACAGGCAAGGAGATCACTGAAGAATTTAAACATGGAAGTATTATCATCAGATTTGTGTTTTAGAAAGATCATTGCAATTTGTATAAAGGGCCTTGGAATACACATATTCTGGCTCAGCAAATCTTTCCTAGGAGTTTATCCTAAGGAAATAAGTGAGAATATCCTTAGTCATCATTAACACTAACCTTTATTGAGCGCTACATGTGGTAACTTTTTAAGCACTTTACATGTATTATCTCATTTAATCCTTACAGTACAGGAAAAATTTGAAATACCCTATGTTTCTAAAACAGGAGATATGATTAAATAATTTGCAATCTAGCCCATCCATACACTGTAATACCATTTAATATCATATTAATAATAACTAGCATTTATTGAGTATTTGCTACTTACCAGGCACTGTGCTAAGCACTCTTATTTTTTTTTAAAGATTTTATTTATTTGAGGGGCGCCTGGGTGGCTCAGTCGTTAAGTGTCTGCCTTCGGCTCAGGTCATGTTCCCAGGGTCCTGGGATCAAGCCCCGTTCGGGCTCCCTGCTCGGCAGGAAGCCTGCTTCTCCCTCTCCCACTCCCCCTGCTTGTGTTCCCTCTCTTGCTGTGTCTCTCTCTGTCAAATAAATAAAATCTTAAAAAAAAAAAGATTTTATTTATTTGAGAGAGAGAAAGCACACAAGCAGGGGGAGGAGCAGAGGGGGAAGGACAAGTGGACTCCCTGATGAGCAGGGAGCCTGACATGGAGCTTGATCCCGTGACTCTTAGATCATGACCTGAGCTGAAATCAACAGTCAGACGCTTAACTGACTAAGCCAACTGGGTGTCCCAACTAAGCACTCTTTCTCAGGATAATTTAATTCCATATTCACAAATCAATAAGGTAGGTACTATTTAATTAATTAATTTTTAAAGATTTTATTTTATTTATTTGAGGGAGAGAGTGAGGGAGAGAGCACAAGCTGGGGAGAGGCAGAGGGAGAAAGAGAAGCAGACTCCCTGCTGAGCAGGGCGCCCGATGCGGGGCTTGATCCCAGGATGGTACTATTTAACAGATTAGGGAAGTTAAGGTTAAAAGAAGCTGAGGTAGAATTTGAACCCAGGTCTGTCAATCAGTTTTTTAACCTCTATGCTATAATGTGATTTTTATTTTCATGAAAAAATAGGCACACAGATAATAGACCGATAGACTAGAACAAAAAATCCCCCAACATATCCAAACATGTAGGGAAACTTGATATACAGCTGAGCTGGCATTACGAATCACTGAGGAAAAGATCACTAGTGATAAACTGCAAACAACTTAAATGTTCATCAGAAGGATAAATTGTTATTTTATGTGTGTGAACTTATGTGTATTGGAACATTATACATTAAGAAGTAGAGTCTTGTGTTAATAATAAATCACAAAAATTACTGAGCAAAAAATAAGAAAGTTTTAGAATTATTGTGTAATATCTATATAAAACTTAAAAACAAGGCACCAGGATGGCTCAGTCGGTTAAGCCTCTGACTCTTGATTTTGGCTCAGGTCATGATCTTAGATGATCTCAGGGTCATGAGGTTGAGCCCTGCATCAGGCTCCACACTAAGTGGGGAGTCTGCTTGAGATTCTCTCTCTCCCTCTGCTCCTCCCTACCAAGCTCACGCTCTTTCTCTCTCTCTCAAATAAATATATCTTAAAAAAAACAAACAAACTTAAAAACAGGTAAATAATATCTACAAAAATCTATATGGGACAGTAAGTACCAAATTGTGAGTTATCTCTGGGAAGGGAGGGATATGGAATTGGGACAGATAACCAGGAGAGTTCAACTTTGTGATGTTTTATTAAAAAAATTTTTTAAACAAATTCACAGATATTAAGTGAAGAATGCGTACTTAAAATTACTTATTTGTGTATGCATATATGTATAGAAAAAAGTCCAAAAGAATATATACTAAAATGTAAGTGGAATTTGAGTGGTGGCATTACAAGTGGTTTTATTCTATTTCTTATAATTCTTTATATCCTGATTTTTGTTTTTATGAGTATGTATTTACTTTGGTGTACAGGAAAAATAACAGGAAGGAATGGGCGTATACAGAAAAGTTACAGCAGATCCAAGACAGCTATTCTTAGAAAGTTCTACTTGCCAGGTTGGTCCTTGGCTGGGGTCTGGGAACTTTGATTTTGGAAGGGTTCCCTAAGAAAGAAGGGTGGTCCATTATGCCTAAACTATTTGAGCAAACAATGTGATTTATGCTGAACACTTGCTTTCTTGCTAGAGGGTCTAGAATTTTGGAATGTGTAAGGCAGAGGGTGCCTACCTAACCAGCCCTCAATAAAAAAAACTTGGGCTCTGAGTCTCTAATGAGCTTTTGTGAGCTGGAACATCACACACATGTTGTTGCATTTTCATTGCTGGAGAGGATGTGTATGGTGGGACCCCTCATGGCGGGGAGAGAGCACAAGAAAGCCTGCATATGGGTTTCTCCAGACTCTGTCTCTTCCCCATATGACCTAGCTGTACATCCTTGCAAGATCACGGTCATAATCTTAGCCATGACTGCAACTATAGGCTGAGCCCCACGTCCTTCCAGCAAATCCCTGAATGTGGGGTGATCTTGGGGACCTTCGACACAGGCAGCCATGCCATTCTGGGTGGCTAGAGCAGAATGGGACTAGAGGAGGGCAAGAATGGAGGTGAGGAGACCAGTGAGGAATCTCATAATTAAATAAGGAAAAATGATGAAAACTGCAAAAGTAGTGGCAGCAGAAATGGACAGAAGGGGAACTACTGTCAAGACATGAAGAACAGGGACGTCTGGGTGGCTCAGTGGGTTAAGCATCTGCCTTGGGCTCAGATCATGATCCCAGGGTCCTAGGATTGAGTCCCGCATCAGGCTCCTTGCTCATCGGGGAGCCTGTTTCTTCCTCTGCCTGCAGCTCCCCCTGCTTGTGCTCTCTCTCTGACAAATAAATAAAAACATCTTTAAAAAGAAAAGAAGAAGAAGAAGAACAGAGAACAGACTGCAAGTGGAGGCTGAGGGTGATGGGCGAAGTAAGGATGACTTCCAGGTCACTGATCTGAACAACGGTGTGCACAATGGTACCATTCATGGAGATGAGCAACAGAGAAGAAGAAGGTTTAGAGGGAAAGCTAATGAGTACAGTTTGGAATATTTAGAGTTTGAGCTGTTCCCACATTTTTTAGATAGGAAAAATCAGGTGACTCTGGCTTCCACTGGCCAGGTTATAAAAATTATTATTGTTGAATGAAATAGTTTGAATTTTGAAAGACCATGAGTTCCATACTCAAAATGGAAAAATTAATTTATTTTAAAAATGGCTGTAATACAAAGAGGGCAATGTTTATACCTTTAGTAATATAAATAAGTACTTTGTTTTTTTTCCCTATTAATTGTATGACTATTCACAAAGTACAGATGTATCTTTAGGTTATATACTTGTGTCCATTCACATAAGCATTAAGAAAGAAATCTTGGGAATGGGGATAAACCAAGTAATCCCAGAATCAGGAACTACAAACCCCAAACGGTCTAATCAGTGCTGGGGAGAGGAAGAAAGAGCATGAGCTCTTCTAAAGAGGCAAAGTAACCATGCAGACTTAATTCTTCCTCCCTTAGGAGATGAGCCCACTATCTCATCTTATTAGTTATGAGATACTAATAAGGTACAGTTAAGTTTTCAAAAACACCAGAAGACCAGATCAATATATATTTACTAGACAATGGGTTATTGAACACTGGCCAAGCAAAACTTTAAAAGAATATTACCTTGAGGGTGAACACCAGTTTGCAAAAATGTTTAAAACCTACGCAAAAGGTAAAAACTTAAAAAAAACTTACTGGAAAAACATGTTTAGTATAAGTATAAAGAAAGAATTTTGACCTGAGGAGAGATTGGGATTTGAATCTTGTTAGGAGGAGGCAGAGTGATATATACACAAATGGAAACAAATAAGACATCATCAGTAGCCTGCAAGCTGAGTTAAGACAGCATTCTTTCCCTTGCTTGTCAAGATTCCTCCATTCTCAGGAGGGCCTTAAAATATTACTCTTGGGCCCTAGTAAGAAGTCCAAATTAGTATTTAGAGATACAGGAGAGTAAATTAGTATTTAGAGATACGGGAGAGACTGCCTGAAATAAAATTCCAGCTCTGCCTCTTACTACCTGTAATGACCTTAGGCAAGTTTCTCAACCTCTGTCTCAATTTACCCATCTGTAAAATTAGAATAATGAAAGTACCTATCTCATAGTTATTGTGATGCTTAAGTAGAATACATATAAAGCATATAGAATAACATGCTAAGTGTTAGCATTAGCTAAAAGTCATGTTATAATCTTAGGAAGGTAGAAATAATGAAAATATTAATTACAACATGTTGTTGCTGTTTTAGAGTAGGTTTAAGTGTAAGTGTAGTAATAACTTTGGAATCAAAGTATTTGAATATGTTGTCTAAAGCATCTGAACTTTTCGAACAAATCAGTGGAACTACATCTGAAATTGTAGTTGAAACTGCTCAATGTTTAAATCCTTAAAGACAATTTTCAAAGTTTTATTTATTGGATTATGACTTCATGAAGTGAGCATTGAACACATTACAAATGGTGGTGAGCATAAAAGCTCCCCAGCCATTAAGTAAGCAGTCGGTATTCCCAAGGTGTTCATTATCCATGGGCTCCCTGCCAGGCTGACTCCCCCCGCCACCTTGGCGGTTGCTTCAGTAGGCTCAATGGTACTCAAGGCTCCCCAAATCCACCAAATTCACATGGAGTCACTTCTGTTTTCTCTTGTCCTATTACTGGTTCTCAGAGTATTTCTGGAGAAAAAAAACTCAAATTCTTATTCTAGATCTTCAAATGAGCCCTTGCCTAGAAAGCTTTTACTGTCCCATCCTTGCTCCATAGCTATTCCAAAACTCCATGGCTACCATTCAATTTCAGAAGAACACTCACAAGAGTGTGTTCCAAAGGAGGCAGTCTGTGTGGTAAAAAGCATTCCACAGGCATTTAATTATTAATGGGAAGGCTTGGGCAGATTACTTAAGCTAAAAGTTGACCTCCAGTTGCTTAACACCTACTTCACAGAGAGTTATTAATAGTAAATGAACACTTAATGTAAAGCATTTATCTTACAGTCTGTTCAACAGATGAAAATTGCTTTCCTTTCTACTGCCCAACACCAACCTATTCATCCACTCATTCATCCTGCTATTCAACAAATATGTCCAAGTACCGGCTATGTGCATAGTAGCATGGGGTGTGAGGACAATGAAACAGAATGTCTCCGTTTCTGGGTCTTTACCTGAGTGTCCTCTGTGTCCTATCTCCTTTTCCACTACTGTTGCCTCTCAGAATCTGTTCCCTGCATTACCCAGTCTTTCTTTCTCCACCATCTCCCACCTCACCAGTAGCTTCTTTTCCCACATCCTCAAACAGATACAACCCTCGTCTATCTGAAACTTTCTTCACCGAATCCCATGGCCTCTCTCTAGCAAAAGAGTTCTCATTTGGGTTTTCCTTTCATGATTAAACTTCTTGGTGACACACATCTATCGATTCCATCTCCTCTTTTTGAATGTTATTCTGTTCTTGCCACCCCTCACCACCTGAAACTGTACGCTCGAAAATTACCAATGCATCTCTAATTACAATAGTCGTTTTCTCCTTATCTTTATTTCTCTGCTGCTTTTGATTGTTCTGACAAGTTCCTGCTTCTTTTCCCCAGTCTTGCCCTAGAAACTTGGGTGCTGTCCAACGCTCAGTCTTTGTACAATGTTCTTGCTATCGCTCAGAAAGTCCATCCACCTGGCCCTCCATTTTCCTCCTCTACAGAGATGGTTCCCAGGCTAGTCCCAATACCTCTTCCAAACTCAGCTTGCCTTTCCAAGTGACTGCAAATTTTGATTTAGGCATTCTGCCAGCACCTCAAAACATCTTCTCCTATGCAACTCCCCAATTAACCCCTCTCCCTAGCTTGACATTTCTGTCAGATGTTCTATTATTTTCCCAGATGCCCCCAATTCAAACTTTTACCTTGCTCTCTTTCCTCCCAAATCTAGTTAGTTACCAGGTCCTTCTGACCCTTCTTCTGCATTCATTTTTATCCTTTCCTACCACTGACACCATTAATTCAGGTCTGTAACAACTTGCGTCAGGATTACTATGCATTCCTAACTGGCTCCCTGCCACTAGTCCCTTCCTCTCTCTAGTCCTGGACATGACCTCTAGAATTACTGTCCCCAAATAGTTTTATTACTGTCAGTCTTCAGATCAGAACTATACAATCCACTCTGCCTCCTGTGTTTTGTCCTGACCCTCTGTATCGTCATGCCAGTGTAGTTTTCTCCACCCTTAATCTCCCAACTACTCCTTGACACTTCACTCCAGTTAAAATCAGCTCCCTCCCAAATCTGCCTAATGCTCTGCTGCTGCTTTCCTGCCTTTTCTTTTTTCACCTCAATCCTACCTCCTTCATGAAAGGTTCCACCTCATCAAGGCCCCTAGCAACTAAAGAATGATATTAAAGCATTCCTTTTACCATTCATTCCTCTGAACTAAGAAAAGATTGTGCATGATGGTGACAGCCGAAACAGACACATTAGGCATTAAGGTAGCTTTAATTATTGGTTTAATGGATAACCATATATGTCAAGCCAAGAGCTTTAAGGACTGCATCTTAGACTCAATTCACGAATATCCTTTTTTAAATCATAGATATCTTAGAGATGTAGTTACTTCTAGAATTAAACTTGACAGCAAGCTAAATAATAACCATCGGTTTCAACAATGGATTCCAACCAGCTTAAAAGTTAAAGTGCCATGGTTAAAATTAAAAAAAAAAAAGTTCAATGATGTAGTCTAAAAAATGATGTATCCATCCTTAAATGAGGGCCTCGTATGGAGGCCCAAGACAGGGAGCTAACCGAGACAATCTGAGACGTTTTCTGGGAAAGAGGGAGGGGGTGGAGTAGGCGTCCCCACAGATTTAATGTCAATTCCACCCATATTTATTAAACACACATTATGGGAAGGAGGACGAGGGCGGAGGAAGGCTCCAAACTTACACCTGAAAGTTGGGATCTGGCAATATAGTGGGTGTATGCTGAAAGATCACTCCTGACAGTGCCCAGAGTCCACGGAACACACGCACACATCGGGGGCGAGGGGCAACTTTCCGTCCGCACCTCTCCGAGCTGGGACGTGTACACACACACATACACACACACTTACACTCTCTGCAGTCTCTCTGCAGGCTGGCACCGCCCGCGTCACCCCGTTCTACTCCCACAGCACCTCCCCCAAGTTCTCAGTGTCCCCTTCTTTCGGCCGCTGCGCTCACTCCGCATCTCGAAGTCAAACACCCAGCCCTCACCTCCGGCACAGAGTGCTCGGGACCCAGGAAGACGGCGCCTCGTCAGGTCGGGAAAGTAATGCGCCTGCGCGAAGGCTCTGACGTCTGCGCTCCCAATAATGTTCGGCCTTCTCACAGACTCCATTCCCCAGAAGTCTCAGCGGTCGGCGCGCTCTAATATGGCGTATGAAATTCTGCGCACGCGCACGCTTCTGGGAAAGGAAGGAGCTGACGGCTCTAAAGCGAGTCCGTCACAGCTTTCCAGTTGCTGTAGCCGGGTGAGGGAACGTTGGTGGATGTATGGGAGACTTACCGGACCCTGGAAGTACTGTCTACGTGTGATGTCACGTCCCTCCAGTCCTCCGATGGAAGGGCCGTCCGAAGGAAATGTGTCTGATCTTTGGGGCCGGTCCCTACCCTTGGTTTTCACCGCCCGAAAGACCGAGAACGACGAGTCTCCTGGCGCTTTGAAGAGGCTTTTTTTCTGCTTCAGCTTGCCCACTTTCAGGGATTTGGTTCTGAAATTTGGGCCGGAGAAACGCAGAATTCGGTTCTAGGATGAGGCTGGGCCTGAGGCAGGGTACGTGTACATTTTTGCGCCGGAAGAGGAAAGCCCAGGATACACATCTGTTTGACTGGGCAGCCGGCAGATTACCGACAGTTTGAGCGCACACCAGTCCGCCTGCCTTGGTATTGCGGGAAGGGCCCTGCCTAGTTGGAGACGTCGTAGGGATTCTCATCCTTGGCTGCATGTCGGAATCACCTGAAAAGCTTTGGACAATTGATACGTGGGGTCCACTCTAAAGAGAGTTACAGAGATCTTCAGGTGATTCTAATGTGCTGCTAGAGCTAAGAACCACTGAGCTGGAGCTTCAGAGAAGACTGGAGATTACAAGAATATAATAGACTTCAGGAACAAGTCTACACTTCCACTCAAAAAACCTATAATGCCTACCATAGGCAAGGCATTGTTACAGATATAAATAAGACACAGTTACTGCCCCAAACGAACCATGGTCCAAAGGAAAAACCAGAATGTAAAAGTATTACAACACAATGCGGTATGTTCTGTATGTCACGTCCCGGACACAAGGGGCGTACAACCGGGAAGCAGTTAACTATGGCTGAGAAAGTTAGAAAAGGCCTATGACAGTTACAGTCCTATAAGTGATCCACTTGAAAAAGAGTACTTACTTTATTAAGAAGAAAGAAGGGGCGCCCGGGTGGCTCAGTTGGTTAAGATTCGGACTCTTGATTTGGGCTCAGGTCATGATCTCAGAGTTCTGAGATCGAACCCCCAATTGGACTCCATGCTCAGGGTGGACTCTGCCTGGGATTCTCTCTCCCTCTGCCGCCCCCAAATAAATAAATAAAATCTTAAAAAACAACAACAAAGTGCAATCTATGCAGAGAGAAGAGCACCCACAAAGATACAGACTAGGGGATAAAAGTGTGAAAAATTAGCAAGATGAATGGTCAGGGGGTATTTAGGGGCTGACAACCATAATTTGGGGCCAGATTGGGGATGGTTTTGTACTGTAGTAAGGGTTTGGACCTTCCAGGATTAGGACTTGATTGAAGTCATATTTTTCTTGCTGTTCCCTCCTGTGTGGTGGTGGTGTTTTTAATTTATTTAGCCTTATACTGAGAGTGGAAATTGTGTATGATCAGAAGCTGGGTGATGGGGTGGGAGAGAAATATTCAGGCACAATTTCACACTATCCCTGTAAAACACTGCTGCTTTTAATACCCAGGTCTGATTCCAGATTGGAATGGCTTTCTACTTCTCTGTTTTTTGTTCTTGGAATACCTTCTTTCAAAATGGCCACCATTGGGGCATCTTTAGTCCACCCTCCATGACTGCATATTCCTGAGCCCTAATTGTGAACAGGTTTCTGTTTTTACCATGGGGCTCCCAACCCAGGAAAGTTGGAGGTTGTGTGATGATGGATGCCTGAGCACACAGGGGACCTGTAGAAAACAATCTGTGCTTCAGTTCTGCCTTACAAAAGCACCTTCACATTTTTATTTTTTAGAATTAGCTTAAAATAGGGTAAGCCATCTCCCTCAGGCTAATTTGACTTTGAGATGCTCTTGCTACCTACTCTTCCTCTGGGTAAACTATAGTTTATCAATATTGTTCCTAAAATCTGTTTCTCGTTTTTTCTCTCCATCTTCCATGGTAGTAGAATTTTAGCCAGGCACATGTTTAAAGAGTATATTTCTCTGCAGCTAGATGTGGTCAAGTGTTCTGGTAAATAGGATGTAAATGGATGTGCTGTATAGCTCCTCAGGACAATCTTCCTTACAGGACAGCCGGAGTCAAGAGTACAAAGGAATGAACTATTGATCCCCATGACAATACAGATGGATCTCAAGGGCTTTATGCCTTTTATCACTCAAGGGAGTGATAAAAGCCACTCTCAAAAGGTTACATACTGTATAATCCTGTATATGACATTCCAGAAAAGGCTAAACTATAGGGATAGATCAGTGGTCACACTAGGTTGGAATGGGAGAAATGTTTGACTACAAAGGAGCAGCAAAAGGGAATGTTGGGGTCATGCACAAACTTACCAGGTTGCTGGGGACCAGAGCTACCCTAACAGTAATTGACATCAAGTAGCACATGAGAGCACTCTGGAAGAGGGGACATCCTTGTTAAGCTATTGATTAACTCTCCTGGGTAACAAATGTGCATTGTGACATAGGCCTCTGGATCACACTCTGTCCTGAATTTAAGAGGACCGAAATTTCAGACACTGTAGCAGGCCAATGCCAAAAGACACATCAGGGACAGATGGCACCCCTCAAGATAATCTGAGCAGTTCCATTTCTATCTAGTTGTGCTAAGTCACCAATGAGATGACATTTTTTTTCTCATTTGTCCATCCCTTCACCTTCTTGGTTCCAGAGCACAGAAGGGAAGAGAAACTCCTCGGCCAGCCATGGTACCCTGGCAGCACCTCCGTCCCACCTGCTAGCCCCCTCCCTAGCCCCAGAGGAAGAGGGCTTGCTTGTTGGGCACTTGCTCTGCCATCCTGGCCATGTGTGCCACCATGAGTGCTGGCAGAAAGTGACAGAGATTGAAAAAGCAAGAGGGGAGGGGCGCCTGGGTGGCTCAGTCGTTTAAGCGTCTGCCTTCGGCTCAGTTCATGATCCCGGGGTCCTGGGATCGAGCACCGCTTCGGGCTCCTGCTCGGCGGGAAGCCCGCTTGTGTTCCCTCTCTCGCTGTGTCTCTCTCTGTCAAATAAATAAAAAATCTTAAAAAAAAAAAAAACAAGAGGGGAAAATGGTGTTTTTTGCCCTGACTCAATGGGTTGTCCCTGAATCCCTAGATAGGGTCTATAAACCATTCTCAGTCCTCCCCTCTCTGGCTGAGGACTGCCTCCTGAGAGCCATCGTTTTAATATTCAAACCTTTTCTACATTTCTTTTAGGTCCTAAATGATACACGTTTCTGGAGCAGGAAGGAGTCCACAGTCGTTTCTTCGTTGACCTTTCGCTGCACTCAGAACTTGCAGCAGTGCGAGGAAGGCGGAGAGGCACGGGACGGCCTGTAGAATAGCAATGAGCCATCTGTATCTCCTGGGCATTCTGTAGGAGATACGCCCAGAGTCTCCTGGAAATCCTTATTCGGCAGATTCAGGGTAGGGCCCAGGCTTCTCTTTTTAACAAATTTCCAGTGGTTTCTGGTTGGACAGCCCCAAACCCGGCTATCGAACCTAAGATGTAAGTTGCTCCCAGTTCCCAGCCGGTGGTGAGAGCACGGGAAACCCTATACGAAGGTCGGTAGCTCACTGTGCGGCTCCCGGGGCACTCCCCGCCCGCACGCCCAGGACCTCTCGCTCCGGCCCCCAGGGCGCAGGCGCCGCTCGCCCCGCCCCGCCCCGCGGACCCGCCCCGGACGCTCGCTGGTTTGACCCCCGCGCGGCGGCCCGTCTGCGCAGGCTCGGGACGGGTCTTGGCTCAGGGGTTGGGGCAGGAGTGGCCTTTACTCTTTGTGGGTTCGGCGACTTCGGGCGCGCAGGCCTGTTCCGGGCACCGCGTCCCGGCCCGTGACAGAGTTGGGAGTGCTCCTCCGCCTGCCCGCCTGCGAGGGGCTACGGGGGCCTGGAGCTAGGGGAAAGAGTTGCAGGGTCGGTCCGTGTCCTTGTGAGGCTCTCCCCCCGAATCCCTGCTGTCTTAGGGCCTTGGAGGAGCACTGGCCACCAAGGTCGCAGGCGTGACTACGGCCCTACCTCCTGGTGGTGTAGTCGTCACTGTGGGTGTGGGTCTGCGTGGGAACTCCGTTCCAGAGCCTGGTCCCAGAAGGGCGGCGGAGCGGAGCTAGTGCGCCCAGGCCCGGCTCTGGAACGCGGTCTGAGAGCGCGCCTGAAAGCGGGGGAACCGTCCCGCTCCGGGCGGCAGCGCTCCGCGCCCGGGCGGGAGTCCGGGTTTGATAGCCCTGCTCTGGGCCCTGCGGGTCGGCTGGGCGTCACCGCGCGGAGTGGGAATGCTCGATGTTACCCATCTTACCAGCTTACTCCCTGCTCCCTGAACTGTAGGGAGGACCACAGGGCTGCGGCCGCAGGACAGTGATTTGGACCTAGTGAAAGGACGTCGTCCCTTAGCCCCAGCTATGGACTCCACAGCATCAGGTTTGGCTCTCGAGGGTACAGAGGGCCAGAAGCCCTTCTGGGGAGTTAGTAGTGGGCCGAGGAGGAGGAGGACCCTAGGAAGAAGCCGGGGAATCCACTGATGGGGCAGAGCCTGCAACCGTCTTCCCTGTGGCATTTCCTAATTTGCCAGGCCCAGGAGCATGAAGTCCTAGTATCCAAACACCATGGTAGAAGTGAGGGGATGGCCATGGAAGACTTCCGAAAGGCCAGAGGAGAGCGGGGGCGGAGGGAAAGGATCTCTTCCTGTGTGGGAGGGAGAGGGTAAACAATAAACAAACCTGTGGGGGAGCGGTCCTTGGCCAGAGATCAGGGGGCGGTGGGGCCATTTCGAGCCTTGCCACCATTTCCTTTATTGCTTCATTAACTAATAAGATTCCTCTAGCTCGTCTAGCTCAACTGTATACAAGATTAGCAGTGTACATGGGGGCACCTCCTGTAGCTACCCTTTCACTAGTGTTTGGGAGGAGGCAATCCAGGTGACCCAGGAGGTTTTAAGCCATTCCTTTGTAAATTTAGAGTCTCCTGTCCTTCACCAATGGGCATTTTAATTTGACTTTCCATTCTTCAGTGCAAATGCTCAAGGTCATAAGACTGGCCAATGGCAGAACTGGGCCAAATCTCTGGGACTATCACCCCTTCTGTATTCCTTTATGCCTGTGTTCTGTAGACCATCAGGACAGGAATCATCTCGAAACTCTTTAGAAATGCAGACTCTCAGGCCCTATCCTACATCCACTGAATCAGAGTCTGTTTAACAAGATTCTCAGGAATCTATACACACATTAAAGTTTGAGAAGTGCTGACCTATACTATACCATGCTGCTTGCCACTTCCGTGCTTTTGTTGTTAGCTATGACCACTTCTCTGGTATGGTTGGGGTTTTTTGTTTTCAGGCTTTAAAAACAAATACAAAACCCTATCATAGAGGGACTTGCAAAGTATGCTTGCAGAGACCTAATGATGCTTGGGAACTTCTCAGGAAGAACTGACCTTTGAGCTGGCTTCCCAAGGATGAGGGGAAATGTGTGACTTCTTTCCCTTAAAGTCAATATCCCTCTGCGGCCTTGCCCTGGGCCTTGTTTTGTATGCTTAACCTGTCATACCGCAGGCTAGATTTAAAGTTCCTTGAAAGCCTTCTCCATGTTTATATTTTTAAAAAGCCTAGAAGGACCTATATATTGGATACCCAGTAAATAACTGTCCAGTGGAGTGGCCAGGCTATGGTGATACTTCAGTTACCTGCAACCTGCTGTGGCCTTTGGACAGGAAGTGGGCCGGGGGGGTTGTGTACTTCTCTCTCGTGTGGGATAGCTAGAGGCTGCCCCTCAGCTCCCTTTGACCCAGCTCTGTCCCCAGAACCGTGGAAGTGACACACTGACTCTTCAGAATCTCCAGCGTGGGGAGTCTGGGAGCTGCACAGGCCATGGGGTTAGCCTTCCTTATGGCTCCTTTTACCTTCTTAGTTCTCCCCTCTCAGGACTCTGCTCTTCCTCCAGAGAGATACCCAGGAGAAAAGGGAACAACCAGTTTATTCCTGAAAGCCAGGCCCCAGGTGAGTTGGGGTTCTCTTCATTTTTCCTCAAATGACTGAACTATGGATGTCTTTGCCTCCTTTTCTCTGGAGCCTCTGTTCAACGTCAAAGGGAACTGACCCCAATTCCTTCTCTGCAGGAGGTTGAGCCCATCAGGGTGGATGCTGGCCTCCCTGCCCCTTTCCAGGGCCCCTCTCTGCTCAGTATGCACTCACTCAGATCCTTTGGTTTATTTCTGTCATGAGCACTGCAGTGAGTACCAAGTAATGTGAGAGAGCCCTGGCCTTAAAAGAGTGTCACTACCACAGAAAGGGGAGGACTCTGGTACTGAGGATGCAGCCCCAGTCACAGTGAGGATGTGCATGATTTAATGACAGATGGGAGTGGCACAGATTGGCCTTTCCTTCAAGGTTTAGTAAAAGGAAAATCAGCCTGTGCTGGAGAGGTTGGGGAAGGCTCATGGAGAAGAGGGGCAAAGAGATTCTGAGGGTATGGACAGGTGGGGAGGCCATTTGAAGCTATGTCCCTGTTCGGATGTTACCTTCCTGGATTAGTGAGGAGATAGACTTAACTCACTACTTCCTGGCTGAAGACTCACCTAACTTCTCTAATGCATTGGTTTTGCCAACTGTAAAATGAGGATGGTAATCATGTTAATGATAATGATGAAAGTAGTAATAGCCATTATGTACTGAGAACTAAATATGTATCAGGAACTATTCTACACAATTTACTTAAACTAACTCTTTTCATCTTTCAAACATTCTCATTTTGAGGAATGGCAACTGAGGCACAGCGAGGCAACTGAGAAAGCCAAGGCACAGAGAGAGAAAGTAACTTGTTCATGGTTATCTAGCTCATAAGGAAGGCATTCTAGTTTCAGATCCAGGTTGTCTGGCTCCAAGATCTTAACCACTCAGTAATGCAACTACCTCATATTGTTGCTGGAGTCTTCTGGCAAATGGTAACTGCTTAGTCCTTGTCAGCTTCAGTTGTGTTGGGGGTAGAGGGAGTAATAATGACTGACTCCAGAAGTGGGTTCAGGTTTGGCTGTAGTAGGCCGGAGAACCAAGTGGAAGGCTGTGGATGCCAGCCTGCATTGTTTCCTAGCATGGATGCCAAGATGGTACTATCTTGGTACTACCTAGATGATAGTTTCATGTATTCTAGCTTAATGATAGACATTGTGTTTAATTTTCTAGCCAATGGGGGAAACCCCCACCAATAGGGAAGTCTCACAAATAGCTAGTAGAGTAATAGAGTTTAAACCTCTTTGGCCTTGATGTACACATTCAGAGGTACATCAGAGAGCTTAATCTAGTTATGCTGTGGTAACAGTGGCCTGTAGATCTCAATGGCTTATAGTAACAAAGGTGTATTTCTTTTCTGTTACATATCAGTAGTGGACTGGCTGTGACTGCTCCAGACCCTCTTTGCTCTGGGATTCAGGCTTAATCCTGTCTGGGATGTTATGTGGCAGGGAAAAGTGCAGTGTCAGAACCAGGAGATGGTTCTTCTGGCTTCTGCCCACAGTCCACTGGCCAAAGCAAGTCATGTGGCCAAGCCTAAAGTCAGTGAGGTGGGAAATACAAGCCTCCCATAGTGAGGGGAGCCAGGGGAGGGGCAGTGAATATTTTGAACAAATGAGTCTACCACTGACTGTTTTCTTACAAATATTCACTTCCCTCCCTCCACACAAATTCTCTCCCCAAAAGATAGCCCTAAAACTCCCATTTAGTTATCTAGTAGGAACATCAAGATCAGAGTCCTGGATGGGGTGATGGCTTCAACATCAGGTCTGGATGTTTCTCTTCTGGATCTGGAGATCTGTGAACCAAAAGGGCAAATTGCCTGAATCCATATATCCAACATACAGTGGAACAATGGAGACAGGATAACCACAACAAGCACCCCTATTCAGAACAGGGAAGCATGGGAGGAGCCCAGCAGTCTCAGGTCTGTAACAGCTATGCAATTCCACGTGGCAGACTTAGTGAGAACCACTCATCTTGGGACTGGGAAGTCTTTTCGTTATGTCCTTGTTCTTCTCTGTGGGTGGAGCTCCTCAGTCCCGTTTTCCTTAGCTCTTGGCTCTGCCCCCCAAGTTCCTTTTGCAATATCCTCCTTGGTCACATAGGAAATGATATTGGAGAATAAACTCACTTGAGGGCTGACCACCTTTTTCATCCTGCCTTAGTAGGTTGATATGCCCAAGGATTTTTTCAAGTCATGGACGTTCAGTGTAATTCTCAAAATGTCATCAGCTTTTAATGTATCTGTTTTCTGTCACTTCCATGTGTCAGCAATTTTACCCACAGTTCTTTTTTAAATATGCCCCTCTCTTTAGGCTTAATTGTGGAGCTCTGGGGGTTTTCTTGGGACAGCCATTGTTTTAGTCACTAAGCAATTCAGTGGAAAAGATTTACTGGGAGCCATCTGGAATTATTCAGAGGTTTAAACAGAAGGTTTGACTACCACACTCATGATTTGGTCCTTCCCTAAGGCTGAGTTTTAATCATCCTCTGTCATGCAAAAGCCTTATCTATATTGTCTTGACCAGCTGGAAATGAGAAGTGGTTAAATCTCTTAACTCTGCAAGTCCTGGAATTTCTGGACACTTTCTTTTGCCTTCCATTTTTATTTTGCAAACTGGCAAACTCTTGAGCTCGTTTTTTTTCTTGTAATATTTTGTCAAATTCTGCCAATAACAACCAACTCACACTACTGATGTTCCAGCCTCTTCTTGTAACATCACAAGTTCATGCTTACATTGTTCATCTTTCCAGTTATTGCGGACAACAGTTTTAGTACACAGTTCACCACCAAATTATATAGGTTGCCATTTCACCAATAAGTTTCTTTACTACCCGGCCCTGAAACCAAAGTCACAAATTTTAGGCTTTTTGTTATGGCAGAACTCTACATTAAGTACAGCTTTTTAATGAGTCATTTTAGGCTAGTTATGCTGTAATAACAACAGCAAACCCTAAGACTTATACCAACAAAGATCTATATCTTGGCTGCATTACCTGTTTTATATTCCATTTGCAAAAGCAGATTATTTGACTACACCTGGGTCAGTGGGGCAGGGAACTCAATCCTGTAGGGAGAGCCAGTGAATATTCTGAACAAATAATATAATCTATCACAGGAGGTTACTATAGTAGTGAGTTTTCCATATTTGATTATTTTGGACTGACTTCGTGTTAATGTAAAATTCTACTTTGACTTATTCTATGGAATCAATGCCTAAATAGGATTTGATTTCTAAACACATTTTGGGAAATGTAGCAGGAGTTTATACTGTCTTCATTTATCTGCATTTTAGTTCATGGTATGTGGATTATTGTACAGTGTAAGTCAAATGGGAGGTGTTCTATTGCTGTTATAGAGGATGACAGGATAGTCCTGGTGCGACCCACAGAATGGTTGTACCCTGTGGGGACCTGGGATTCAGGGTCAGTTTTGTCAGTTTTGCACATTCAGGAATTGAATGAGTAGGAATTGAAAAGTAATTAGGCTTTGGGCAAGAGGATTCATGGTAATCAAACTCACAAAAGACTTACTGATTCATTATAAGGCCCCTTGATATACTTGCACTGAACTGTGTGGTGGTGGTGGTGATAAATTATTATAAATCCCAAATTATTTGATTTGGACTTAGTAATAATTGTCTTTAAAATCATAGGCCACAAGTTTCAAAAACAGTTGGAGACTATTGATACTAGTGCATTTGAGAATGCAAAACAAGGGCCTCTGGATGGTACAGTTGGTTAAGCGTCCAACTCTTGGTTTGGGCTCAGGTCATGATCTCAGAGTCTTGGGATTGAGCCCCACGTCAGGCTCCAGGCTTAGTGAGGAGTCTGCTGGAGTTTCTCTCTCCCTCTCACTCTGCGCCTCCCACACTCACTCACGCTCTCTCTCACATAAGTAAATAAGACTTTAAAAAAATGCAAAACATATTAGTCTGTTATTTCTAGTTGATTCTAATTAAATGTTGAAGATTGAGGAAATGGATTGCATTTATCTCCCTTACCTTAGCAGAATGTTTCTGTAGGCCTGATTCTCTTGAGATCCTGATTGTATTTCTAAGCAGCGTGATACTGACAAAAGTGGGCATTGGGTAGGATACCAAGTAGTAAGGATAATACAATCCCTGGAGTAGCTTAAAATATTTTTGGGATGACAAAACCCAAAACTGGGCATTGGGATAGCTAGAAACTCTTGGAATCCCTTCTACATCTGAAAGTTCTACTCAGAGATCCACCCACTCTTCCCCCCCGGGGCTCTTAGTGTGCTCCCTAAGGGTATAAGAGTGTGCTCTCTGAGGGTACAAGAGTGTCTTCTGTGTTTCAGGATCTGATGACATTTGAGGATGTAGCTGTGGAATTCACCCAGTGGGAATGGGGGAAGTTGGACCCCGCTCAAAAGGACCTATACAGGGCAGTGATGCTGGAGAACTTCAAGAACCTGGCCTCTCTGGGTGAGCTCAGTTCCTCCAAAGCCCAAAAGGCCTGCCATTTTTATTTCTTTGTGTTTAAAAGCTTGGGGTTTCTAGACCTGTTTGCTGAGTTTTGGACTAGGGTTATGGAATCTGACATTTACATTGTCTTTGGGGTTCTCATTACTAGGAAAAGTCCTGCTTCATGTGAAATTGTAGTAAGTTTCATGATTCTGCTCCTAATATTTTACAGTGCCTATTCTTTGGAGGCTCTCCACATCTACACTCTGGTCTCCCCAAGAAAGACCTAGGGCCAAAGCCTTGGCCTCTAACATACACAGTCATGATCCTTTTTTCTTTACCATCAGGGCTTCCAGTGTCTAAACCATACGTGATCTCCCAGTTGGAGGAAGGGAAGGAGCCCTATGTGTTAGAGGGAGAAATCTCAACAGGTGAGTGAGTGAGACCTAAGCAGCATCACACATAATAAGGACCAGCCATGGGTGAGAAATTGCCCTGAACCCTTGGTCATGGGGCTTTCCTTTGAGAAGGTAAGACCACTTGTCAGGAGCCCTCCACTGCAACATTTTGAATACTTTTAGGCTTTTGTAATTATATCTGGTGTCAGAAGAAGAGACGCTCATTTTCTTCTCTAGCATTTACACTTCCTTTGGTACCCATCTCTGCTCACCCCTTCTGGGTTCTTGGTGCCACTCAGCATCACTAGATGTCATATGGTCATTGTTGGATGGAATCTAAAGATTGACAGTTGTAAATGGTGAGGCTATCCTATATCAGCAGGGCTAAGAGAGTTAGTGAGAGACCAAACAGTAGAGTAGCCTAGAAATTAAAGAGTTACAGGCCAGGACAGACAGAAGTCAAGATCAAGTTGAAGACACTTCAAGCTTGATTAAGCTGAGCTTCAACAGAGGTGGTTCCAGGAGCAAAAATTTCTCCTTGCTGTCTGTTGATGTCATCTCTTTGAGACCATATATTCCTAGGTAACTTGAGAGTACCTGACAGGCTTCACTTCTTGGAGCAGAATTCTGGACTCAAGCTCTCCTGCCTGCCATGTGTAGCCCAGGCACAATGGAGGAAGGTGACAGTCTGTGCCAATGTCCTTCTGGGAGGTAGAATCAGCCTGGGTCAGAGGTAAATCTCCGGAAATCAGTGCTCAAATCCTGAGAGCACAGGCTGGGCCTCATTAAAGGAGCCTAGAATAGAGAACAGAGAGGGAAGTTGCTGATCTCTGCTATATTAATATTTTCTTGATCTTTTTTCCTTCTAGAATGGGAACAAGGGTGTGACCTCTGGATCTAGTCTTAAGATAAATACCTGTCTGTTGACAGTGCTCTACAAACATGGCTGTGTTTCAGAATCTCTCAGGGAGCTTGTTAAACATACAGATCTCCAGGGGTCACATAAGACCTAACTGACTCAGAATCTGGCTTCTGGGAGCACTGGCATCACTAATCATTTACCTCTTCAGAAGTGTTATTATTATTATATTAGTTTTCTATTATTGCTGAAACAAACTAATACAAACTTAATGACTTTAAATAACACAAGTTTATTAATAGTTCATAGGTCAGAAGTCTGGCATGGGTCTCACAAAAGATGTCAGGAGAGGTGTGTTCCTTTCTGGAGTTGCTAGGGCAGATTCTGTTTTCTGGCATTTGAATTGTTGGCAGAACCAATTCTTGCAGTTGTGAAACTAAGATCCTTGTTTTCTTGCTGGCTGTCAACTGAGGAATGTTTCCAGCTTCTAGAGACTGCTACATTCCTTGGCTCATGGTGCCCTTCCTTCACCTTCAAAGCCAGAAATGGTGGCCTGAGTCCTTCTCACACATCCCTCTGACCCAGCCAGGAAATGTTCTCTGATTTTAAGGACTTAATGTGATTAGATTGGGCCCATCTGAATAATCCAGGATAATATACCCATCTAAAGGTCTGGGCCCTTAATCCCATCTGCAAAGTCCCTTTTGCCATATAAGGTAACATATTTACAAGTTCTTGGGATTAGGGCATGGATGTCTTTGGGGGGATTATTTTGCCTATCACAATTATATACAGTAATATATTACTGAGGGGCTGAGGGGGCTTTGTGGAGGACATCTTCCTACCCTCTTCTCATCTTTATGATCTTTGGACTTACCTTGTGTACTGGAATCCAATCACTATTTTTTCAGGTTTTCCTAATCTCCATTCACTTGTTTATCACTTCTTGATAACTCCAAAACCTTCTTCAGATATACACTATACTTGAAAGAAACTGTACACAGCTCAGATATTATTTTAAAACTTGATTATCTTACATCCATTATAGGACTTTACTTCCTCTGGGTACATGGAACAGTTAATACTAGATACTAGAATGTCTTTTTTTTTCCCCTCCTCAGACTGGGAAAAAAGGCCTAAAGCCAAGGAATCGATACTAAGTCAGGGAATTTCCAAAGAAGAATTACTCCAGATAGCATCAGTGGAAAAACATGTCAGAGATGAACTCTGCTTCTGCAAACTGAAAGTAACCTATGGTTGTGATGACCAATTAGAGATACATCCAGAAAACCAGGAGAGACATCTGAAAGAAATGTCAATCACTCAAAAATCTACCACCCTTAAGACAGATCATGAACGGAGTGAATTTGGGAGAAGTTTAGGCTTAAGATCAGTCCTTGTTAACCAACACAGTGTTCCTATAGGAGAAGGATCCTATAAATGTGATACAGAATTCAGACAGACTTCAGGGAGAAATAACTCCCAGAGAACCCATTCAGAAAAGAAACCTTGTAAATGTAATGAATGTGGGAAGTCTTTCCATTTCCAGTCAGAACTTAGGCGCCACCAGAGATGTCACACTGGAGAAAAGCCCTATGAATGCAGTGAATGTAGAAGAGCCTTTGGTCATATTTCATCCCTTATTAAACATCAGAGAACTCATACTGGAGAAAAGCCCTATGAATGCAGTGAATGTGGGAGAGCCTTCAGCCAGAGTTCATCTCTTGTTTTACATTATAGATTTCATACTGGAGAGAAACCCTACAAATGTAATGAATGTGGAAGAGCCTTTGGTCATACTTCGTCTCTTATTAAACATCAGAGAACTCATACTGGAGAAAAGCCCTATGAATGCAGGGAATGTGGGAGAACCTTCAGTCAGAGTTCATCTCTCATCGTACATTATAGATTTCATACTGGAGAGAAACCTTACAAATGTAATAAATGTGGGAGAGCCTTCAGCCAAAGTTCATCTCTCACTCAACATTATAGATTTCATACTGGAGAGAAACCCTACAAATGTAATGAATGTGGGAGAGCCTTTGCTCATACTGCATCCCTTATTAAACATCAGAAAAGTCATGCTGGAAAAAAAGCCGTATGAATTCAGTGAACGTAGGAAGGCTTTCAGCTGGAATACACACAATATTCCCATGACACACACTGGAGAGAGATCCAGTATGTGTAATGTATGTAGGAAGACTTTTGGTTGGAAGACCTATCTTGTTCAACATCAGACAGTACCTGCTAAAGAGAAGCTCTATCAATGTCAAGAAAGAAGGCGGGCTTTCAGTCACACCTTGCCTCTTATCAAACACTAGAGAATCCATATTAGTGAGAAACCAAGTAAATGTGATTTGATTTGGAAAGGCTTTTGTCAGAGGACACAAGTTATTCAACATAAGACAGTTTCTACTGGCAAGAAGCCTTATCAATGCAATGAGCATGACACAGCCTTCAGTCACATACTGTTCAGTAAGTAAGTAAATAAATAGATAACTCAAGTGTGGTAAAAGCCGTCTGTAATACTTCTTCCCTTACTAAGCACCAAGAACACATATACAAGAGAAGTCCTTTGAAAGCAGTAAATGTGGGAAGGCCTATTAGAGCTCATCTCTTAATAAAAATCAGAGAATTTATTCTTGAGAAAAACACTATGGAAATAGTGAATGTGGGAGAGCCTTCAGCCAAACCTCTTTCCTTTATAAATATCAGTGAACTTACCCTGCTAGTTAGAAGCCTTGGGAATGTAATGCATGTGGAAAAGCCTTTGGCTGATGTTCCACTCATTTTGTACATCAGAGAATGTGTCCTAGAGTGACTTTTTGAATTTGGTGAAACTGGGAAAACCCACTAGTACAGTTCAGGCCTCAGCATACATTAAGGCTTCACTCCAAAGAGAAACCCTGGAGACTTACTGAATGTGGGGCAAGTTCCTTTCAGACTTGAGATTCATAAAACAAGAGCTGAAAGGAATCTGAGAAATCAAATCTGGTGGTTTTCTATTTGGTGGGGGCTCTATAACTGCACTGTGCTTCACCTCCCTATCCCGTTACTGATGGGGGCAGAGGTGTTACTGTGTAGGTGAAGAGAATGGAAGCTGAGCTAGGTGGAGAGCCACCACTGATTTAGCCAAACCCTATCTTAGGGCTAAGGAAACTGATCTGAAAATGCCATGCACTGGGCTGGGCCTCTTTTTCTTCTGGTTCACAGCTGTGGTTTTGAGATTGAGAGACTGAAGTTCTTCCTGTACAAAACCCCCCATGCACTGGAGTAGTATTTTTAAAGTTTGAGCAAAAAGCAATTTTTTATTGGATCTTTATGCTACGAGATTTGGGATTTTTGAAATAAAATCTTTTCAAACATTAAAATTAAAATGTGGGTATTGTATAAAAAAAATAAAAACTCCAAAAACATTATTCTAAGTGAAAGCCAGGTGCCAGGCACCATTCCATTTATAGTAGATGTCCAGAAATGGCAAATCCTCAGAGGCAAAGTAGATTAGTGGTTGCCTGCTGCCGGGAGAGGCAACTGGGAGTAAATGCAAATGTTACAAGGAATCTTACTGGGGTGATGCAAATGTCCTAAAACTGGATTATGGTGATGGCTGAACAACTTGGTAAATTTACTAAAAATTACTGCATTGTGCACACAAAATGGGTGAAATTTATGGTATGTAAATTACACCTCAGTAAAATTAAAAAAAAAAAACCAAATATACAGATATACCAACTATTGTTAAACTACTTTTCCTATCTTGTCTGGTAACTTCAAGCCATCTGTGTGTCTTTATTTGCTGTAAGAGTTAACCCTAAGCTTACTGGATCTCAATTTCCTATCACGATGCATCTGAAATTTATGTGGAGAAGCCAGGAGTAGGAGCAGGCAGAGAGCAGGAGAGCCTTGACTAAAGAGATTAGCTTGTACTAAAGACAGTCCTTCACGCATTTTAGGTCCAGATGAGGAAGCTGAGCCTAGACGTCAGGGAATCAGTTCAAAGTGGATGTCCATGCAGACAGTCAGAATCTAGGGGTCCAACCGGTTGGCTAAGGCAGAGAGGATGAACAAGAGGCATCTGACAGCTGAGATCAGAATTCCAGTCCAGCAACCTAGAAATCATGGGGATTTCTTTCTAGAGAGCCAAAGTGCACAGGAGAGAAATAGCAAATTTCTTATATTAGTAATAGCTTAGTTTGTTCTGTCTTACCTTTTCTAACCCCAACCTAAGTCACTTTATATACCTGGACACCTGCAACTTTGTAGCTGGTCTTTGCTTAACATCTGTCTCTCTTGTGTATCTTTGCCATGGTAACCATTCTTAGTCTGTACTCACTGCCCTGTCTGAAAGCCTTTGTACTGCCTACAAGATAAATCCTCACTCCTCCATTTGGCATTTAATGCCTGCTTCACTCTGCCTTAACCTGCTGCTGCTCCCGACAAGAACCTCTATTACAGACAAACTAATTTGCTTGCCATACCTCAGACATACCTTCACACTCCCCTGCCCGTTCCACCAGTCTGGAGTGCCCTCTCCACTTCTCTGAAGCCTAATAATTAGAACCCTGTTCAAATACCCTCTCATCAGGGAAGAATTCTCGAACACTGATGTGAAGTCATTATCTTACTGATCTGCAATTGTAAAAGCATTTGTGTTTGCTTAAGGTTTTTAAAAATGAAAGATGTCTTGGGATAGTTCTTATTACTGTCTTGATCTATTTAAATCATTTGTTTATCAGCTTGCCACTTCTTGTCTCCTGAACCAGATTATCAGCTGCTTCAGATAATTTCTCATACTTCCTCTCAGAAATGAGCAGACAGTAGGTGCTTACTAACCATGTGTTAATTTGGGAAAAACTTGTATTGCCCATGTTTTCTCACTGCTTCTGACTTCACACTTTTTTTAAAAAAATATTTTACTGTATAGATATACCACATTTTAAAAAATACTATTTATTTAAGTAATCTCTATGCCCGACATGGGGCTTGAACTCACAACCCCAAGATCAAGAGTCGCATGCTCTTCTGACTGAGCCAGCCAGGTGCCCCTGACTTCACACTTTTGTACTAGATGAAAAACATTCCTTCTAGAAAACTACCTATTAAATATTTTCTTAGAAAAATACAATGTTGCTTCATGTAATTATTTTTCAAATTCAAATATAGATTGACATTGTTCCATCTTTTGGGGGTGGGTTGGTATGTGTGTACATAAAAACTCATTGCTATTTTATTTTGTAGCACTACAATGACTTCTCATATCAACTGCCCAGAATTAGGCCAAACTCCACAGGTTAAAGATACAATACCCCACAAGACTGCTCTCATTTCAGACGCCAGCCACAAATTTGGGGGTCCCTATGCTACTTTTCTGACCAGCTGGCTACAAATTTGGGAGTTTCCACTACTCCTTCAGGTTTGATAATTCTCCAGAGCAAATCTCAGAACTCAGGAAAGGGCTATATTTATTATGATAACTTTATTATAGCAAAAAGATACAAATCAAAATCAACCTAAGGAAGAGGCACATAGATTGAGGTCTGAGAGCATCTCAAATGTGAGGCTTTCATCTTCCCCAGGAACACATCACCTGCTGGTATAGCAATGTGTAACTATGCAGAGTACTACCAACTAGGGAAGCTCACCTGAGTTTCATAGTCCAGTTTTCACTGGGGTTTCATTATGTTGTCATGGTTGGTTGACCACACAGTTAACTCAATCTCCAGTGCCCCTTCCCTTCCTGGAAGTCAGGCTGATACCACATGGCTCAAAGTCCCAACCCTCTAATCACAAGATTGGTCTTTCTGACTTGGTCAGCCTTCTGACTTGGTCAGCGCCCATCTTGAATCTAATTAGCATAAATCAGGGGCAACCAAGAGTCATCTTTTTTTTTTTTCTTAAAGATTTATTTATTTGTCAGAGAGACAGAGCACAAGCAGGGGAAGCAACAGGCAAAGGGAGAAGCAGGCTCCCTGCTGAGCAAGGAGCCCAGTGCAGGACTTGATCCCAGGACCCTGGGATCATGACCTGAGCCAAAGGCAGATACATGCCTAACTGAGCTACCCAGGCATCCCAAGAGTCATCTCATTAGCATGAACTATCAGGTGTGTTCCCAGAGACCCACTATGAATAACAAAGACACTCTCATCACTCAGGAAATTCCAAGGATTTAGGGGTTACCTCCCAGGAATCAAGGACAAAGACGAGCCAAGTTCTTTATGACAGAAGCACACACTCAAATCAACGTGAAAATGCTTCTTCAATTATTTTTTTTCTTTTTTTTTTTTAATCCAAGTATTTGTCAATGGGCTGTAAGTTGTAAGGAGACTTAATTTTATCTACATTCTCTTGCCTTTGTTCTCCACATCAGCTGCACCAGTTTGCATTCCCACCAATAGTGCAAGAGGGTTCCTTTTCTCCACATCCTCAATTCTTCAGTTATTATCCAAATAAACAAAGCATAAACATTTAGACTGTACTTAAGATATTCCTCAACAAATAACTGCTATATACCACTTCTGCTTACAGATCACTGGCAAGAACTTAGATACAGGACCAGAGCTGATGGCAAGGGAAGCCAGAAATTGGTCTTTGTCCTGGGCAGCAAAGAGCCTAGTAAAATTTGGGGAATTCTGTTATTAAGGAAAAAGAGGATGATGGATACTGACAGATGACCAGGAATCTGTTTCTCAAGACCCAGTACTGCAAAGCCATTTGGGTGTGAAGGCACATCCTTAATTCTCTGGGCCTCAGCTTTCTCTGTAAGATGAAGGGCTCTGTACTTGTGAAAATAAGTGAAGCCCACTTAAATGAGAACACAAAGGCTATTCAGAGCTTGCTATAGCGAAGGATCAGCTACTATCACCTGCCTTAGGCAGAGATCCAGAGGCATGCCGAAAGTAAGAATGCTTTAAAATGAGAAGAACGAAGCTTCAGGTATGCCCTGATTGGAGGTTGTTGGTATGGGAGGGCTGGAGGTAGGTTAGCTAGGAGCAGGATATCTTATGTGATTGGTTTGGGGAGCTTATTTGGCCCTCTATGGTTGATCCTAAGTTGAAAGTGGGGGCAAACAAAATAGGGGAACTAGCGGTCATTGACCAAGTTCTGGTTGTTCTGAGCTGATTGCTGTAGAGGCTGTGGTTTGCCTTTCAGGCTGGTTGCTGCAGAGGTGTGTGTCAGAGTTCTATTGTCATATATGGTGTGTCCCTTGTCACTTGGTATATTTAGTTCCTCAGTTTCCCCCTCTTCGGTCATTCCCTTGCTTGAGAGACGTTGGCCAATTCAGAGATACTAGACCTCCAGATCTTCACAACTTGGGGATTGTTCAGTTGTCCCCATACAAACTGTATCCTATTTTTGATGTTGTATCATCACAGCAATCATTTAATAAGAGAGCAGTTGTGCAGAAACATTGAGCCAAGTAGTGTTTTCTTTAAGGCAATATATAGCCAGTGCTACCATGTCTGTTTCATATATCTAAGAACAGCAAGAAATTATAGCCATGGCACAGATACCACCATGGTTAGTCAATTAGAAGTTTAGAGTAGCACAAGTGCCCGTAACTACTTGTGCAAATGAAATGAGGCAGATTTACAGATCTTCCATGTAGGGAAGAGGTGATATCATTAATAACTTCTGCCAGAGTCAGTGATAGGTCTTTTAAAGTCTTTTTAATTCCCTCCATTGGAAATACTACTCTGATTGTTCACATAAACAATGAGGTAGCAATTTGCCTGAGTGCCTGAATATTCAAACTTCTCATTCTGGAGCTCCTATCTGAGTTGGAATTTCCAGTATCGGTGACTTACAGTTAGGATTTCTGTACAAAGGATTTCTGTACACACTCAGATCTTAGCATACTATTCCTAAACTGCATTAGGTTTTAGTCTGGGAAAAACAAGACAGTTGTCCTGGCTGCAAAGGAAGCAGAATACAGTAGGGGCACATAGAAATCAAGGGGGAAAAAAGCTGTTCATGACATGAGATTGGGACCAAAGCCTTACATTAACTTTGTTACCTATTTGGATTCCTATTATCTAAGTGATAAGTAACACCCATTACACTACAAAGGTTGTCAAATTCAAATTTACAGTTACCTGTGGTCTGATCATTACATTGTAATAGCTAGCCTTTTATGGGACACAGGGACACTAGCAGTCACAGGTTGATTTGTTTAAGGTCTTTTGTCCCTGTAGGTACAAGTGGAAAAACCATTGACTATAATTCCCTATAGTCTCATTTGATGAGACCAGAATTGGTAATGGTGGCCTGGCAATGGATGGCATATTTAGCAGCTGGTAAGACTGAGAGTAGTACTTATGGTTCAGGATAATTTAAGAATGGCATTAGAATGAATATGTCTGACCTAACAATTATATTAAAGAAGAAAAAAAAGAGAAAAAAGGACCATTATGGGTGGATAACAACCAGAGACCTATAGGAATGAGAAAAATAATATAAGCAAGCAGAAGAAAAACGGAACAGGACTTTGACAAAAGTCTTGGTCTGACATCTTCGGCAGAAGCTATTCATTATGGGTCATCGACTTATTCCAGAGGTCTTTGGTTAGCTATATACTTCTGAAGATCAGCTGCTTCTAGAGTATCTTGGAGAATCCTGTCTGAAGTCCTCTACTGGACTAGGCTTCCAGTTGTATCACATCTACTTTCTGAAGATTTCTTCTTTAGTTGTGAAATATATACTGAAAAATTGACTCTGGAGTTTCACTGCTGTATTTTTTTTTTTTTTAAGATTTTATTTATTTATTTGACAGAGAGAGTGAGAGAGGAAACACCAGGAGGGGTGTGGGAAAGGGAGAAGCAGGCTTCCCGCTGAGCAGGGATCCCGATGTGGGGCTCGATCCCAGGGTCCTGGGATCATGACCTGAGCTGAAAGCAGACGCTTAACGACTAAGCCACCCAGGCGCCCCTAAACTTCACTTCTTGATGGGAGGAATAACATGTAAGTTAGAGGCCGAGAAGGAATTGTTGGGACCATCTTTGCAGAAATCCTACCATCTATGAATTTTTTAACTGAGTAGTAATTTTCCCTCCTTAATCCACTGTTTGAGTGCCTCTTACCCAAATCCCTGCCAGCGCTGTGTGATCAATCTCCTTTAATTTAGCCAACTTGATATGTTAAGAGTCTACTAAAAATGGGATGCATCAGGTGCGCCTGGGTGGCTCAATTAAGTGGCTCCTTTCTGCTCTGGTCATGATCCCAGAGTCCTGGGATCAAGTCCCGCGTAGGCCAGCTCAGCAGGGGAGCCTGTTTCTCCCTCTCCCTGCCACTCCCCCTGCTTGTGCTCTCTGTCAAATAAATAAATAAATAAATAAATAAATAAATAAATAAATAAATAATATATAAAAAATAAATAAAAATAAACAATTAAAAAATAAATAAATATAAATAATAAATAAATACATAAATAAAAATCCTTTAAAAAATAAATAAAAATGGGATGCATCATAAAATAGGGGTGAAACAGGTTGTATAATTCAGCAAAGAAAAAGGAAAAAGAGTAGATGAAGCGACCGAATCGATCTTAATTTTTGGAATCTAATTCATTATTTTTGTTTTTCTGTATGTTTGAAAATTGTTATACTGAATTTGAAAATGGGAGGTCTGGCTGAGCAGTATTAGCTTCTTACAAGAAGCCTGTATCTTCAATGAATCATGGGACACTACATCAAAAACTAATGATGTACTGTATGGTGACTAACATAACATAATAAAATTAAAAAAAAGAAGTCCGTATCTTTTCTCCGTCCACATACTTGGGCAATCCGGGCAGACCCAGGTGCAATGAAGCCATGAGCGGGGTTGGTGAAAACACCATAGCGTAGGTCTGGGATATGAGTGTGTGACCAAACGTTAGAATCGGAAGAATACGTAAATGCGTGTGAAATCCAAGGTACCTGACGTGCTTAATAAATCTAAAAACTGCAGAGCTTTTCTGTACTTGAGTATGAACGACTTTATTATACTCACTGTCTTACCTAGTCTAAACCTCCTCGAGACATCACCCCTTGCACCTTTACTTAGACCCTTTTCGTGCTCGTCTGTGCCTCGCACTTCTTGTTGCCAACGGTCCGCAGCCCCAGCTCCTGTCAGCCCTAGGCGAACCTTACCCAACCGAAGCATCCGCGGCCTTTTCGGTCTGGTCACTCTCCTCCCCTCCCGTCAGAGTACGCTACGAGGCAGCTCCGCCCACACCCGCAGCTAGCCCAAGCCCCGCCCCCGGGTCCTAACGCGAGGACCCCAGAGGGGCTGTCCGCGGCTGCGCCGGATTCACTCTATCCTGCTGCCGGTACAGACAATCCCCACCCTGGTCTGCGCTGCGGCGCGGCCCTCTGGCCTCGGGAATTCAGCCGCAGGCTGTGGCCGGTCGTTCGGGAGTTGCAGTCGCTGCAGGCGGTGGAGAAGGCGGTCCTGACAGAGGCGCTCTCAGGGCTCCACCATGGCGGCGGCGGTACGCGCCGCTGGCAGCTTCCCTGCGCTGTGTGCCCTGCGGGCGGGTGAGAGCCGGGAGGCTGGGAGAGGGGCTCTGAGCGGGGGCGGGAGCGGGGGCTCGCCCGCGGACTGCAGATGCACGGGCGGAAAGAAGCGACAGGACGCTGCCCCTGGGCCCATCATGCTCGGCTCCCGTCCTTTCCAGAGCCGCTGTGTGACCTTGCGGGCTTCCGCGCCTTCTCTGGATCGCAGGGCTCCTGTCTGTAAAGTGAGGGTGGACTGGACGCCGTCCAAGGCTCCTTCCAGTTCACCAAACTTCTCGTGCCTGCTTGGCTGAGAGGCGCGGGGGACTGGGAAGCATGCATCGTCCTCCCGGCGGGCGTGATGGCGATTCATTTGGTGGTGGGTTCATGTGGAGATGTCGATGTGGGTTCGAGGCAGGTGGAGGCAGTCCTCCAGCTTGAGTCGGATAAGGTTAGTGTCAGTCATTTTAGATTCCGGGCTGATCAGTGTCATTATTGAAAAGGAGGATGCTTTGAATGTCCGTGGTTTTGCTGTTAAAGTGTCCTTTCCCACCTTTGTTGGTTTCAGCCTAAGGAGGGGCAATCTGCTATATATCCTTTAGCATAAGGTCTATCTCTGTGCTTCATGATCGACTTGGCCTTTTTTCTTCGCTCTATTTTATTGTAAATCCACAACCCAGCATTCGTATTTCCGAAACCCAAAGACCTCTAAAAACCGAAGATTTTCTTGTAACTAATTTTGTTGGGAAACTTAACTTGAAATATTTGGCAGAAAAATCTGTCCTGAACATTCTTCACCTCTGTCCGTGTTGTGACCACCTCCTCCTTTTTCAAGGCTCCATTCAAATAGCACCTGTGGCACTTATAGCTTTCCTTCACGAGCTCTTACTGTGTTCCAGGGACTATCTTAAGCTCTTTATGCTCTTCCTCACTTCATCTGCACAGTGCCTTTGTGAGATAGATGCTTTATTATTCCCATCATACAGATGAGGGAATCAAGACACGGAGGTCGGGAAATGTGTTCAAGGTTACACTGGAAGGGGGTCAGGTTTTTGTACCCGTACCACTTGGCTCCAGAGCCTGGTTTTTGTTTGTTTGTTTTGTTTTGTTTTTTCACCCACCCCCTTTTCTGGTATATTATAAACTTTTCTTTTGGTAGCAGCTTTATTGAGATGTAATTTACACACCATATAATTATCCTCTTAAAGTATACAATTCAGTGGTTTTTAGTATACTCACAAAACTATACAACCATCACCATATAATCAACTTTTAGAACATTTTCATCACCGCAAAAGTATGCCCTTTGGCTGTCATCTCCCCAGTTCCTCATTGCCCCCAACTCTGGACAACCACTTATCTTTCTCTATCTATAGTTTGCATATTCTGGGTATTTCATATACTATGTGGTCTTTTGTGATTGGCTTCTTTCACTTAGCATAAGGTTGTCAAGATTCATTCATGTTGTAGCATGTATCAGTACTTCATTCCTTTTTATGGCTGAATTTCTGTTGCAGGTACATACTACATTTTGTTTATCCATTTATCAGTTGAAGAATATTTGGCTTGTTTCCACCTTTTGGCCATTATGCCTGATGTTGCTATAAATATTTGTGTGAAATATTTTTGTTTCTCTTGTGTGCAGACCTGGGAGTAGAATTGCTGGATCAAATGGTAATTCCATGTTTTAACTTTTTGAGGAATGGCTAAATTGTTTTCTCACATAGCTGCATCATTTTACATTCCCACCAGCAGTGCATGAGGGTTCTTATTTCTCTACATTCTTGTCAGCATTTGTTATTATCTGTCTTTTTGATTATAGTCATCCTAGTGGGTATGAAGTGATAATCAGTTTGTGGTTTTGATTTGCATTTCTCTGATGGCTTATGAACATCTTTTTTTGTGTTTATTTGGCCATTTATAAATATTCTTTGGAGAAATGTCTGTTCAAATCTTTACCCATTTCTACGGTTGTCTTTTTCTTAGTGAATTGTTAGAGTTCTTTATATATTCTAGACACAGGTTCTTTGTCAGATATATGATTTGCAAAAACTTTCTCCCAATCTGTATGTTATCTTTTCACTCTCTGAATATAATGTCCCCTTGAAGCACAAAAGTTTTAAATTTTGGTGAAGTCTGATTTATCTATTTAATTTTGGTTGCGTATGCTTTTAGCATATCTAAGAAACCAAAGCCAAATTCAAGGTCATGATGATTTACCCTTAGGGTTTTTTCTAAGCGTTTTATAGTTTTTCCTCATAACTTTAGGTCTTTGATCCATTTTGAATTGATTTTTATATATGGTATGAAGTAGGGCTCTAATTTCATTCTTTTGCATGTGGATATTAGGTTGTCCCATTACCATTTCTTGAAAAGATTATTCTTTCCCCACTAATTTGTCTTGGTACCCTTTTCAAAAATCAGTTACCAGTAAATGCTGTCAGAGCCTGTTTGGAAGCACTGTTCTGAGTGAAGTGGCTCACAGTACAGTTGCAGCCTGTTGCCACTGGGGCTTTGGAGGAGAGAGGAGAGCAGAGGGCTTAGGGGGCACTGTGGGAATTAGGGAGCCTTCACCCAGAGGTGATGTTTCAGGAGAACGTGTCAGAGACTCAAAGGGATTGAAGAGCAGAGTGTGTTCAAGAATGACTAGAAGTCTGGTTTAGTGAAAGAGGGTGGAGGGGGTAGTGGTGGCAGGTGAGTCTGATGTGGAAGGTTGGGACCATGTTGCAGTCCTGTAGGCCATGTTGAGGAGTTTTGACTTTGTTTTGCAGGCAGTAGGGAGCCAAAGAATGATAAATCGGGCCTGGGAAGTGACCAGGCGTGTTATTTTAGGAAGACCTGCCTGACAACGGAGAATTAGGGGAGCAGCAAGACCTGCTAAGGGACTATTCTTATCTTGTGGCTGAGGGATGGCGCCTGAGCAAAGAACGGGCAGTAAGACCATGGGAGAGGATGCAGCTGTTACATTTTTGAGGAGACTTTATAGGGCTCGGTAACTGGTTAGATGTGAGCATGAAGGAGAAGATACGATGTGATGTTCAAGTGGTCATGGGACCCGGAAATGATTCATTTACTTCTCTTGGTTTCTTTATCCTATAGATACTAATATTCTTTGGGTGTTAAAAATGTTCCTTTTAATGTAGAAATGTATCTTAAAAGAATTTTTTTTTTTTAATTTACAGGTCACATATGGTCCAGACAGCTTTACCAAAACACCTTTCCAACAGCTTCCATTTTGGCATTGAAGACTGTTCTCAGCAACGGTGAGATTCATTTATCCAACTGCCTTTTCTTATAAGATCTAATGCTAGAGTACTTTATGTAGGCATAAATGTAAATGAACAGCACACATTCTTTATAGTGGAAGTGCATAAGGGCTAGAGTAGTTTTCAAGTTATTTTTGATTATAGTTGTTATACTTCAAGGCTTTAAAAAAAATAGCTATGATTTTTGGAGTAATAACTGTGTATCAAGCTTGTAACATGTTATATTAGTTAATTCTCACCAGTTTTTATGAGGGGGTTTCATTTCCATTTTGCAGATGATGGAGTGAGTCTCTGAGAGGCTTAGTGACTCGCTCAAGATCACACAGTCAGTAAATGGCAGGGCTGGGTCCAGAGCTGTCTGGGTACTGTGATGCATCCCAGTAAAGCTGTGTCTTTGCAGAGGTCTTTGCTCCTACACTGACACAGTACAGGGCCCTCTCTTCAGTTACTCTCCAGAAGGGAAGGAAGCCCGCCTTTCCTGAGCCCATGTTGTGTTTGTGGTCAGTGAAATGCCTTTTCCTATGGTTAAGGCAGAACTGAAATCTCATTGTGTCCTTGACCTTCTGGAACTCTCTGTGCTGAACTTTACTTTTAGTCTTAACTCCCTTTCATCTTGTTAACCTCATTTGTTGAGATGCCTTCATGCCTTGCTTGAGGGGTCCAGAGCTTACCTGAGCTCTTCCCTTTATTTGGGTGACTCATTCATTCATAAACTACTGACTCTGCCCTTAACTGTGAGCCAGGTAGTATCCGCAACCTGAGCTGCTGGAGGGCCTGCAGAAGGCTTCTGTGAGGAAGGCCATAGGCTGGCCTCACTTCTCAGAGACGTGAAAATAACTGCTGTCACTCTTTGGCTTTCTGTTCAAGCCCAGTGCCCTGAAATCAACTTTATTCTCTTCACTTTTCCTGTGGTTAAGGCAGAATTGAAATCTCATTGTGTCCTTGAGCTTTTGGAACTCTCTGTGCTGAACTTTACTTTTAGTCTTAACTCCCTTTTATCTTGTTAACCCCACTTGTTGAGATGCCTTCATGCCTTGCTTGAGGGGTCCAGAACTTACCTGAGCTTTCCTTTCTCCCCTTCCTCACTTTTCTCATAGTGACTAAATTCTCCATTGAAATACAAAGCTGGAGTGTGTGCACTGTTTTTGTGATCAACATTCCCATTTCCTTGAGTCCCTGATTCTTGTCACCTGCCGTCTCTCTCACAGGACACTACCATCCATGGGATTGGTCAGATGGCTGCCTCTAAGACATGGCTATTTGAAAACACTTTCTTATGTGACACATGCATATGGTTAGAAAAATTCCAAAAAAAAGCAAATCTCTCCTACTAACCACAAACACATCAGTTTTCTTCCTCAGAGGCAACTGCCGTGACCAGTTTCTTATATATTGCTTCTGAAATTAGTCTATAAAGTATATTCATGTTCCCTCCTTGTTTTTTCAACACGAAGGGTAGGGTGCTCTACTGTTTGGCACTGTGCTCTTCTAACCAGACCATTTACAGGTCTTTCCACACGGGTACCTTGCCTGCTGAATACAGCAGAGGTCACCATTTGCTCAGAGGAACAGTGCTGATCATGGGGTTGTCAGGGCAACATAGCACCGTGAGGACCCCGGGAAGGACAAGTCTACTTCTTTCTTTAGACAGCTGCATCCATTATGTGGATGAACTATCACTTCTGTAACGAGGATGGGCAGTTACCTCAGCGGTCTAAGTTTTGATTTATTTTTTAAAGAAAGGCTGTCCTCAAAATATGACTCTTAAAAATTCAGGATTTTAGTGACTTATTTGCATCAGGAATGATTAATTATTTGGTGCTGACAATACTTTTTCACAGGCATGGGCATCTAACTCAGAGTTTTATTCCATCTACCTACAGGCCCTCTGGCGTCTCCAGGGACCAGAGACAACCATCATTTCAGCAGCTTGACCTGTGCGCCACAGACACAATGCTTGAGTTTTTCTCCCAGTAATTTGATGGGGCAACAGTATAGATCCTATAGTTTCTTCACTAAATGTACGTAGCCTGGCCACAAACTTACCATTTCGTGAAACAGGAAAATAAAAGGTGCTTTTGTATCTTAATTTTTCTTCTTTCTTTAATGAATTAACACATTAGAAATTAGTATATGATGTGCTATTAAAATAAAAATATTCCTCAGTGTACCTCCTAGAATTATCTCACATACTACCGACTGTACTTTGTATTTGTACTGTACTTTGGGGCGCACTAGTTTACTTTAATCCCCTTGTTTGGGGCACCTGAAACCTAAAGAGTATTGAATTGTGTCCCAAATCCCTGCTGATTTAGATTCATGACAAGAATATACTCCAAGTCTGTTCTCAGTTGCACTTTTAGTTGGGGAGATATTACAAATCAGGAAAAGTTAATTTTAACTAGACATTGTTTTGCTAACACTACTCCTACTTGCAGTGGTATTTGAAATAGTCCAATCTGAACTGAAATTAGCTTGTAATAAATGGAGATTGATTTCAGAACTCACAATTAGGCAAATTAAAAGAAATTAGAATTGGGGTGCCTAGTTGGCTCATTTGGTGGAGCATGCAATTCTTGATTTTGGGGTTGTGCATTCGAGCCCCACGTTGGGTGTAGAGATTACTTAAAAAAAAGAGTTTCTGTTTTTTTTAAAAAAAGAGGATTATAAAGCCAGTTCATTTTAGATTATTTGGTAAATACAGAAAATCAAAAAGAAGAAAATGACCTGTAATTCTACAGTGATACAAGTGAAGCTGGCCTCTTCTGGCCTTTTTTATTCAATAGGGGACCATAGATCATTGCTTGGTAATTAAAAAACCAAAAAACCTGTTTCATTACAGTGACAGCCGATGAGCTTTGGAAAGGCGCTTTAGCAGAGACTGGAGCAGGAGCAAGAAAAGGAAGAGGCAAAAGAACTAAGAAAAAGAGAAAAAAGGATTTGAACAGGGGTCAGATCATTGGTGAAGGTAAGCTTATTTATAAAAAAGCTAATGTGTCTTTTAAGGTTTCCTTCCTAGTTTTATAGAGATTTTTATAGACTAGAAGCCTCATACATTTCTCAAGAAGGGCATTAGGGTCTGTAGTTTTAGAGTTCAACCAGATGGCCCACTTAATGCCCCATGATTCTGGGGGAAGAAAATCCCATAGAAAGGAATTCGTTCAGTTTTTCATTCAACAAGCCTTAAGTGCCATTGTGTCACATCTTCTGCAACAGTCACTGCCTTCAAGGAGCTTATGATTCATTGAGAGAGATGGCAAACTTTATCCGTAAAGGGCCAGTTAGTAAATATTTTTAGCTTTAGTGAGTCACTAAAACTCTGCTCTGTTCCAACTATTCAGCTCTGCCATGGGAGCTCAAAAACAGTCCTAGATAATACATGATCAAACTGGGATAGCTGTCTTCTAATAATACTTGACAAAAACAAGTGGTGGGCAGGGTTTGGCCCCTGGGCCTTAATTTGCCAACCGTTGGAACATATGATTGTTCATACTTGTGTTTTTTGAAGAGTAAAAATAGTACAATGTACTTGAGTTGATATTTTGTGCTGTGGTGGCTGACAAATTATCCTTTATTGTAATAGGCTTCCAGTCATAAAGAAAACACTGTTCACTGCACTTGCTTGTCTATTTGAATGTTTTTCTCTAGTGACTCACCTTGTATCTTATTTTTTAACGTTTTTAAAAGTTACGACAATCGTATTACATATACCGTCTCAGTTAAAAATTCAACGATTATAGAGAAATCTAAAGTCCCCTTGATGCCCTTTCTATCTCTTCCAATCCCAGTTGCTGCCCCCAAGCAAGGCATTGATCTCATTTTGATGTTTCCTTCTGACTTTTTAAAATATTTTTATATACATAAATACCCTCAAAAAACCATATATTTTCTTAAAAAAATTAAATTATATCATGGTATGTACTGTCTTATAGTTTACTTTTTTCACTCAATAATAGGTCTTGGAAATTGTTCCATATCTGAATCCATATTGCTACCTTACTCTTTCAGTTTAGTAAAAAATATTTCATGGGTTGAAGATGCCATAGTTCATTTAACCAGTCCAATATTGCTTTACATGTAGATTGTTTCCACTCTTTGCCTTTACAAGTAACACTTCAGTGGCCCTCCTTGTCTAAGCACGCTTATGCCTCGTACTTGTATAGGAGTGTTTCTCTAGGTAACATCATGAAGTGGAATTACCAGTTACAGGGAAGGTACACTTAAAATTTTAATAGACAGTGCCAAGTGGCCTGCCAGGTGATCGTTAGTTTAAGCTCTGTCCAGCAGTGTCATTGTCTGTACACCCGTTGCCTGCCATTTTAACATTTAAGAAATGAATGATTTTTTAAAAAATTCTCATTAATGTATTTTTTTAAACCTTCAGGGCGTCATGGCTTCCTCTGGCCTGGTCTGAATGTCCCTCTTATGAGAGAGGGAGCTGTGCAGACCATTGCCCAAAGAAGCAAGGAAGAGCAGGAGAAGGTAGAGGCTGATCTGGTCCAGCAGAGGGAAGAGTGGGACCGGAAGAGGAAGAGGAAGGTTAAACGGGAGCGAGGATGGAGCGGAAACACATGGGGAGGTGTCAGTCTTGGCCCCCCTGACCCTGGTCCCAATGGAGGTAGCAGAGTCCTGGTGTTGCTTCCCTTTGTGACAGAGAGAGCACTTACAGTTCTAGAATTCCTTAATAGATTTTATTTACTTGTCTGTTTAGATTGCCTTTTTCTAAGAAAGGATTTGAGCATTATTGGAATAATTTCACGTTATTATTCAGTTGTAGTTTATGGAACTTTAGAGGCCCGTAACCAAGAAGTGTTTGACACATAGGAAGCAAAGTACTGGCTTTTGGCATCCTTACTGTGTGGCTTCTCAGAACCTTGAATGTGGTAGTATGCATTTTGGATCTATACAAACCACTTGTAGGATGCAGTTCCCCAGAAACAGTTTCCCCTGGGGTACCTATAGAGCAGCATGGTTTGGGAGTGCTGTTTTGATAACAGAAGGTAAACCAGATAGTTGTCGTTCAGCTTTATAAAAGCATACATGAAATAAAAATTGATAATACTTATCAGGCCAAATTAGAAAACAGTCCTCTCCCCTAACCCCATTCCAAATATGTAAAGAAGTAAAAATCCATCTGAAAAATTCACTCTTGCCAATGAGTAGGAGAGGAAGAAATAGACAAGAGTTTGGCTACTTTCTCAAGTTTGGCTTAAAGAGGAGAGGAGGAGTTGAGATGGAGAGATTCAGGTGAATGTGCTTAGAATGGAGCAAAATGCTTCAGTTGGGAGGATGAAGGTATGGGTTGGAGAGAGAAAAACCCATAAACTAAATCCCTAATGAGGGCCCAGATCCAGAATGGATCAATGGGTTAACTTGTGACTACGGATTCAGGGGAGCCTGTGCGGTTGGTAGTGGAAATGTGTGCGTGCTGGGGGCATGGTGTGTGAGTGCTGTCTGTCCGGTGGCTTCAGTTAGTCTATGAGGAGGAGGTGGGGTCATCTGTTGAAAGTAGGATGGGGGCACTGATGAGCGTGGCCACCAGAATCTTTTGATGAAGAGGCAGGGTATCTGGGACTGGCTTCAAAATTATCCAGTGGAATAGGAGTTAAGAGTTTAGAGAAAAGAAGATTGGCTATGAGTTGATAATTATTGAAGCTGGCTAATGGGTATGTAAGATTTCATTTTGCTGTTCTCTCCTATTTTTTATATGATTGGAATTTTCTATAGGAAAAATAAATAAAACAACACAGAGAGTGTTTGAAATGGCTGCTGTGGTGAGTAGAAAGAGATCTAGAAGGACATAAAAGGCCAGTGGGCAGCAGGGAGGACTTGATTGTGTTGGAGACCATGAATCTTTAGTGGCCCACATGTGTACTGTGCTTTGACTTCTCTCCAGCAGCACCCAGCAGGCCAGGTGTGGCCAGACAGGCGCATTGATTCTGGCCTGGATAGCAGGGTGGAGAGAGAAGAGGGTGAGGGAATTGAGGACATTTGCAAGATCTGGTAGAAGTGATGGCTTGTGGTGTCTTAGCTGAGTGTTAGAGGCTGTGAATACCAGAGAGGGTTAGAGGGAAGGGAAGACAGTGATCAAGAGTCTGGAGGTGCTGGGGAGCTCCAGGAACCATCACCATGCGAGTTGTTGGGTGAGAGAGCTGGAAAGGTGGGATGATGCAGTCAGGGAGAGGGTGGCGGAGTTTATGAATTTAGTGTAGGAGCAATCACTGGTGATGGACAACCAGGGAGTAGCACCAAAAGATCTGAGATTCTTTCTCACTTAAAAATCGGTGGTGGTGCCTGTGTTGAAAAATGATTTCATGCACTAACTGTACAGACATTTATCTGTGTGCCTGCTGCTTTTCTCTCTACAGAAACATATGATGATTTTGATACCAGGATACTTGAGGTAGGCATGCAGAATTAAATACCCCGTTGAGCCTTTGGAGAAGTTGGGGTGGGTGGAGTGGGAATAGCACGAGAGGAACCATGAGGAAAGCTCCTTTTTTTTTTTTTTTGAGAGAGAGAGTACAGGGTGGGGGAAAGGGGGAGACAGGCAGGGGTGGGCAGAGGGAGAGGTATAGAGAGGATCTCAAGCAGGCTCCACACCCAGCGTAGAGCCCAATGCAGGGCTCAGTGTCGTGACCCTGAGATCATGATCTGAGCTGAAATCAGGAGTTGGATGCTTAACTGATTGCAACACCCAGTGCCCCTGAGGAAAAGCCCTTGATGCATGACTTTTTCTGAGACAGAGAGCTGATTTGGATAAGGAAATAATGACATTTTAATTTTAGTTACTTGATACTGGCTCTCCTGACTGCTGCCCTTTGTGGGGGCTACCAGTTGCGGTTTCATGACAAGGCAACCTCAGTGGTATTGTTGAGAACAGAATTTGGAAATTACTATTAAAGTCCTCCCTCTTAAAGCTAAAGTAGGATTAGCAATCTATCCTTGAATCCTAAACAAGCTGTATTTGGCCCTCAGTTCAGGGAGCAGAGGGGAGGAACCATGGGGCAGGGGAAGAAAGCTTGAGTTGCTGTGAGTGCCCAGCTCTTGATGAGGGCTGTTTGTGGGTCCTTGAAACTGAAGCCTGTATCAGGTAAATTTCAATCACTCTTTCCAGGGCACTTCCTAAGAGAGTGAGCTTCCCTTTGAGCTAGTACCACATACGTGGTCAGGGTTAAATACCATATGGAAAAACCACTTATTGATTTTGTGATCGGATATGTATATTCTTTCATCATTATCAGTAATTTAAAATATGTTTACAAGCATTTTATGTCTTTGGGTCCCAGTTTATACCTTTTGGAAGTAATCCCTTTGAAAAATTCTTGTATCCGTGGGTGATTTCCTGTAAGATTATCCATGGGTGTGGACTGGAGCTCCCTTTTCCTTTAACCTTATTTTATGGGAAAGGACTTGCTATGTAAGCAGTTAAAGGTAACAGTTTGATAATTCCTGGCCTTTTAAATACACCAAAAAAAAAAAAAAAACCCACAAAACAAAATAAGCAAACAAAATAAAACATAGAATTTCCTGTAGTTTAAAATAAGCAAGTATTTCCAAATTTTGTATTATCAGGTGAGCCTAATCCTTAGCATAGAGATCCAGTCGTATCCTAATTCTTTCTATGTACTGCATTTTCATTCATTTCTAAGATGCACATTTTTTCATATCTTAACATCTCTGATAATTGGGATATGTTATCAGTCAGTTATAAATTCTTTCAAAGTTTAATCAGCAACTCTCTTCCTTTGTGAAATTCATTAAAATAGTGTATATTGAATTGCACAGTTTTGAATCCCTTCAAAAGGTATCTCAGTCCAACCTTCTAACAACCTTATGAAATAGGAAGGGAAAGTCTTATGTCCATTTCACCACTGAAGAAATAGTGCGGAGAGAGGTTTCCTTTGGAGAAAGTTTGCTGTTGGTGCTCATGACTTGGACGATGATGTAGCTGCGTGGCATGGGGGTGTGTGTGTAATGAGGCCACTCTGGTTCCTTACTTCAGAATATTCTGTTCTTTTTTTTTTAAATTTTATTTTTAAGTAATCTCCACACCCAACGTGGGGCTTGAACTCAACAACCCCGAGATCAAGAGTTGCATGTTCTGCTGACTGAGCCAGCCAGGCGCCCCCAGAATTTTCTTAAGGTGTAATATATATGAAACATTTTGTCTTTTAGGTAAGGAATGTTTTCAATATGACAGCAAAAGAGGGAAGAAAGAAATCAGTCCGTGTCCTGGTCGCGGTGGGGAACGCCAGAGGAGCTGCAGGTGAATGGGGTGTGGTATGCGGTGCTGGTGGTGGAGGCACAGGACGGGTGTGGCCTGGGCTTGGCTCTGGAGTCCGTGGGTTCTTGCTGCGGGCCAGACTCTTTGTACAGATTAAACCTTTTGAGTGGTTTGGGTCCACGAACTTTGTGGCAAACCCATAAAATCCCTTAGAGGAAAAAGAACAGATCTTCCTCTACCTGCCTTTTCCATGGAGAACAATGGATATTTGAAAGGGTTTAAGACACTCTTGTATTATGTATAATAGTGAAAAATTAGGGGGGAAAAGCCACTAAATGTTCAACAATAGGGACATAGTTACAAAAAAGAGTATAACCACACATTGTAATATTCTGTAGCCATTAAAGAAGAATGGAAAATTACTTACAAAATAATGCTAAAAATAAGCAACTAAAAAAACTTCACAGAAGACTGTATGATATGTCAATTTTTGTTTTTTTTTAATGTAAGTTATGTTTCTATGAAAACAAAAGACTAGAAGGATATACACTGAAAAAAGTTAGTGTTTAATCTAAAGGTTTGTGCATCATTTAAATTTTCTTCTTTATACTTTTATGTAAAAGTTTTCCAGTGAACATCTGGTTTTGAAGTGTATACATGGATGCATTAGAGAAAGAAGCTGGAAAACTTCCTATTTAAACCCATACTGACACTGTCAAAACAAGTCATCTCTGTGATAGCATGTTGCCAAAAGAAAGCACTCTTAACAGTTACTTTTATATCTTCCAGAAATTCTGTATTCATATATCACCATTTACCTTTTAAAAAAATTTACACAGGGCGCCTGGGTGGCTCAGTTGGTTAAACGACTGCCTTCGCCTCAGGTCATGATCCTGGAGTCCCGGGATGGAGTCCCACATCGGGCTCCCTGCTCAGCAGGGAGCCTGCTTCTCCCTCTGACCCTCTCCCCTCTCATGCTCTCTCTCTATCTCATTCTCTCTCTCAAATAAATAAATAAAATCTTTTAAAAAAATTAAAAATAAATAAAAGTAAAAAAATTTACACAGAGGGATCAGAGTATATCCATAATTTTGTACCTTGCTTTCCTTGCTTAGTATTATGCCCAGATATCTTCCTTTAGTAGCATAAACAGATTCCCTCTCATTCTTTGTACTGACTGCATAGTGTTCCATTGTGTGGAGAAACATAATTATTGTAACCTTTTCTCTTTTGGTGAATGTGTTATTTCCATTTTTTACCACTTATAAAAACCAGTGAGCTCCTTGTATGTGTACTTTGTTGTACTTTTCCAAGTATATCAATAGGGGAAGCTTCTTGCAGTGAAATTGCTGCCTTAAAGTTATAAGCATTTTAAATGTTAAGTGTTGCCAGATTGCCCTCCCAAAAGGTTGCGTCAGTTTACGTTCTACAGTATCAACACACCCTGGCCAGCCCTGGGTATTATCAAACTTCACTGATTGTCAAGCGTATCTCTTAGTTTTGATTTGCATTTCTTTAATTATGAGATTTTGGACACCATTTTACATGTTTATTGGCCATTATTTCCTTTTTCAGATCAGTTAGTTTACATGTTTTACCCATTTTCCTGTTGGGTGATGGTTCTTTTCTTAACTGATTGGTATAAGCTCTTTCTAAGTTAAGGACATTAGCCCTTTATCATACATTTAACTTAGTTTTTAATTTTTTTCTACACAAAAGTTTTAAATCCACAGAAGTTTTAAACCTTTCTGTAGCAGCTTTTTTTTTTTTTTTTTGAGAGAGAGAGAGCGGGAATGAGCGGGGGAGGGGCATAGGGAGAGGGATAGAGAGAATCATAAGCAGGCTTCATGAGTGTGGAGCCTGACTCGGGGCTTGATCTCATGACCCTGAGATCATGACCTGAGTTGAAATCAAGAGTTGGACGCTTAACCAACGAAGCCACCTAGGTGTCCCTATATAGCAACTTTATCAGTCTTTTATCTCTTCTAGTTTTGTGTCTTGTTTACAAAGCCTTCAGTACAAGTTCACTTGTATTTTCCTCTAAGACTTATATGGCTTAATTTCTTTTGTTTAAACTAGGGATTAGGGGCGCCTGGGTGGCTCAGTCGTTAAGCGTCTGCCTTCGACTCAGGTCGTGATCCCAGGGTCCTGGGATCGAGCCCCGCATCGGGCTCCCTGCTCGGTGGGAAGCCTGCTTCTCCCTCTCCCACTCCCCCTGCTTGTGTTCCCTCTCTCGCTGTCTCTCTCACTCTGTCAAATAAATTTAAAAAAAAAATCTTAAAAAAAACCCAAAACACTAGGGATTAAAATCTACAGCCCCTTTTGTCCCGGGTTCTCAGATGTCTTGCATTTCTTTTTTCTTTTTTTTTTCCTAAAGATTTTATTTATTCATTTGAGACACAGAGACACAGAGAGAGAGAGATAGCCTGAGCAGTGGAAGAGGCAGGAGCAGACTCCCCGCTGAGTCAGAAGCCCGATGTGGGGCTCGATCCCAGGACCCTGGGATCATGACCTGAGCTGAAGGCAGACGCTTAACCATCTGAGCCACCCAGGCGCCCCTCAGATGTCTTGCATTTCTATCTCATGGAGCAGTATTGCTTTATATTACTTTCCTATGTGTAATTTAAAAATAAAATACATTCTTCAAAGTAATTAACGTAATAGCAAATAATGGCAACATTTCTGTTAAATTGTGATAAATTTCATTTCATAGGGTTAAGCATTCACAAACTTAGAATTGTTGATTTTATTTCCTGGTTAATTGAAATCTGAATTGCATTTGAAAGTTCCAGTGAAGTCGTGGTTTTACTCTATAGCAATATATATTTTTCCCCAACCTTTCTGGTTATTTTAATCTATTTTAAAAAATGTTCAAGACTATTTATCTTACTAATTTAGAGCATGGTTAGTTTTTTTTAAAGTATATTTAGTTTTATCTAGAGATTTATAAAAGGTAGTGTTATATACCTAACCTTGGATTTCATAGATAATTTCAAATGTAATCTTTCCCAAATGCCCCAAAACAGGTGAGTCTCTATAGCCTCATGTTTTTGTTTTTGTTTTGTTTTGTTTTGTCTTAAGTTTTATTTATTTAAGTAATCTCCACAACCCAGTGTGGGGCTCAGACTCACAAACCCAAGATCAAGAGTCGCATGCTCTTCCAACTGAGCCAGCCTGGTGCCCCCCTATGGCCTCATGTTTTATCATTTGTTTTGGATAACAGGTTTTCTGTGGGCAGAAGACAAATGAAATGCTGTGCAGTATTGTAGGAACTGACACTTGAAATGTGGTGAAAGACATTGTGTGCCAAATTTATGCCCTTTTTCATAGTTTTACTTTTTTTTTTTTAAGGTTTTGCCGTTGGGAAAGCCACTGATCGGATGGATGCTTTCAGAAAGGTATGTACATTTTTCTTTTGTTGATAGTAAAAGATCAGTGGGCTAGTCACCATTAGAACTGCAAAAAAAAAATAACAATGAAAATAAGAACCTTCCCCTGAGGCTTCCTGTCAGAAGTTACTTATCTCCCCCAAAGCAGCCTTAGGAGCACCTGTTTTCCGTTGGTTTTAGCAGACTTGTGATTGCTGACCAAAAGTGGGAGACAGCTGCGAAGGTTGGAACTCTGACAGGATGTTCAAAGATACTAAGGAATTATTAATGTTTTTTATGTGTGATAGTGATACTGTTACAAATTTTTAAAATTAAAATCCTTAGCTTTTAGAAGTATATAATTTTTGTGTAAGTGTGAAATTTTCTGGAATAAAATATTTTATGGAAGCTGTTTTTTTTTAAATCTCCAAGAAAATGTAAATTCCATCAATAGATTTAAGAAAACTATTTTCCTTCTTTCTTTCAGGCGAAGAATAGAGCAGTTCACTATTTGCATTATATAGAACGATATGAAGACCATACGAGTGAGTTTTCATCTTCTCTTGTAAAATTTGCAGGGTTACACTTGTTTCATTAAGTGTGACAGTTTAGCTCTATGGCTATCTTTGTGTTTCTCTGCTGGTTATCACGTTCTGGAACAAATAATTGTATAAAATACAGAAACAGATTTTCTCCCCTGAGAAGGTTAGTCATGAGTGAAATCAGAGTTTTGTCACTCATCCTTGGCCGGTGTGTGCTAGCTGCTTAGGGTAGTATTAGTTGCACTGTGGTCTTTACAAGGGCATTAACGCTACACACCTAATCCTTCTTATGTTTATGTTTTTACCCTCCAGTATTCCACGATATTTCTTTAAGATTTAAAAGGACACATATCAAGATGAAGAAACAACCCAGAGGTAACCAAAAATACTCTTATAATTTGTTAAAGATAAAGCAGAGAAATTATCACAGATCCATCCTCTCCTCTCTTCTTAATCACATGTATTGAACTCCCTTTTGAAAACACCAAAAAGGAAAGGCCTACGTTAGATGTAAGCAGGCCGCGGCTCTCAGGGAATAAAAAGTAGTCGGCCTACTCGGGCTCCCATGAACACAGGCATGTTCCAGGGCAATTCTGGGTGGAAAGAGCACACTCTGAATGGGAAAGCGCAACTGAGTGAGTCGTTGGGTTTGGATGAGTGGGGCCATCAGTTCCTCCTGGAGAATTATTGATAGTATTAGATGGCGGACTCTTATAGCTTCTTCGGTTCCAGTCATTCATCCACATCATCAAGTATCGATTGAACACTGTGAGCTGGGTGCTATGCTAAGCTCTGGGGATGCCGAGGTGGACCTTCCTGTCCCGTGGGAGAGCAGGCAGGCAGAGTTCAGGGTCACGGAGCTGGGGCAGTCATGCCCAGTGGACCCTGGGTATAGAATTCTTTGAGCACTTTGATTTGTGTTTAGCCTGTGGTTCTATAGTAAAAATGATACTCTAGGTATGTCTTAAAAAGTTTGGATCAGAAAAAGATAAAATATCTAAATTTTTCATGTCAAAGCTTCTCGTATGTGGAAATAAATGAGGAAGAAAAAGCATCAAATTCAGTACTAATTGTGCACCAAGAGAATTTGCCTTTGCTTTAAAATCATAATCATTTATATACTTAATAAAAACCTTTATTTTTATTAGAAAGTATTGAGTCGAACACTTAGATGTCAAGGTTTCTTGACTTGTGCTGTTCCCGTGGTAGCTGGGACCCCAAGTGGCTCTCGAGCACTTGAAAGGTGGCTTCTGCCAAGTGTCAAATATACGCCAGATTTCAAAGGCTCAGTCTGAAAACAAAGAATGTAAAATATCTCAACGTTATTATTGATTGCATGTTGAAATGATAGTGTTTTGGGGATATTGGGTTAAGAAAAGACATTACTAAAATGAATTTTACCTCTTCTTAAAAAATGCGTTGATGAAAAAATTAAAAATTCCATAGATGGCTTGCATGTATGGCTTATGTCCTACTTCTGTGGAACAGTGTTGGTGTAGATACATTTGTATCTGAAAGATTTTTGAAAGATGGCTGAATTGTTGAAGTTTGCTTTTTTTATCTTCCCTGTCTCCTGAAGCTGTATTTTTCAGGTTTCTGTATAGTTGAACCCGTTCCCTGTGCATTGGGGTTAAATATTCTGATCTTGAAGCTAAAACAGTAGGCTGTGTTATAGACAGCAGTTCCTAAACTATATCCCTGTGCATTGCTATTTCTGTGAGGAGATATTAATAGGTGTGGACTCCAGAAAGAGTGCCATGTGGGAAAACAGTTATGGAAAGTAAGAAAAGATGCTTGTACATCTTTGGGATTGTTGCAGTCTTTAATGCACTGCTCTGCGATGTGAATCTCCCCGGCGGGGGGGATGGAGAAGGCGGTGTTCGCAAACTGATTTGACCATGGGACGCCTCTTCCTTGGCTGATTTGACCATGGGGCGCCTCTTCCTTGGCTGATTTGACGATGGGGCGCTTCTTCCTTGGCTGCAGCCTGGTGTTTAATGCCTCACGCAGCACTGCCAAGCATGTCCCATATCACACCACACACACACACACACACACACACAAATTTAACTTTCATTAAACAAGGGTTTTAACACAGTGCCTGCCTGGAAGTGTTCACAATCAGAGTACATTCAAATAATTACCACAGGACTGTGACCACTCTTTTTTTTTTTTTTTTTAAAGATTTTATTTATTTATTTGACAGAGAGAGACAGTGAGAGCAGGAACACAAGCAGGGGGAGTGGGAGAGGGAGAAGCAGGCTTCCCGCTGAGCAGGGAGCCCGATGTGGGACTCGATCCCAGGACCCTGGGATCATGACCTGAGCCGAAGGCAGACGCTTAATGACTGAGCCACCCAGGAGCCCGGACTGTGACCACTCTTACATGGATGTTTGTATATGTACAAAGCTGGCTACCAAAGTTTGGAGAGTGTCGTGTGTGGTCCAGGGACTGTGCAGTCTACCTGCCTTCCCTCAGGAGCTCAGCATCAGCTCTGCTGAGTAGGTGTGGAGGAGAAGGGAGGCTCTTGCCTGGGATCATCCAGTGAGCAGTAGCAGGTTAGAGTCTGCCTTCCAGGCCCTTCCATGATCTGCCTTGCACCCTCTTTCGTGGGCACCAGTCTCTAGATGTGTGTGCATTTATACACATCTGTGCATGCATGCATTTGTTCACACATGGACACTTGTTCTGTGTGTATAACTCCGCACGGAAGGACAAACCACCCTGTTGTTGCCTGTCTTAGCTACCCTCTGAGGTCCCTAGTTTTCACATGATCTGGCATAGCTCTAGGATCCACATTTAATTGACTCTTTCAAGTAGAAGGGATGGTTCTATGTTAGGTGCTTGGATCCAAATAGAGTTTTTATATACATATATTGAATTACCATTACCAACTGGAAATTAGAAAGCCAGTAATATAGAGTAGATCCTCTACCTTAAAGCACGGAGGTGTGTGCTGAGTTCCTTATCTGGCTAATCAAAATGTGCGTATAAATTTGGGGTGTCTTTCTCTCACTGCTACCTGCATTTGCTGGGTACTGATCTAGGCTCTGGGAATACAGTAGAAATAATTTCTTAGCCCTCACAGAGCCCGCATTCTACTGAGGGGAAACATCAGATAAGCAAGTTCCACTAAGTGCCTGAAAGCAGCAATTAAGATGCTGTGTTTTGGAGGGAACGGAGGAGAGGGTGTGTTACCAAAGCCAAGAGAGGAGTTTTTCCAGGAAGAGGAAGAAGGTCTTGGTGCAACTGAGCAATTGAGGAGGGTGAAAACAGATGTGTCCCTCTATTCTTAGCCAGCTCAGGCCTGGGGGGGTCAAGAACTTCCACGCATTTCTCTTAATCTTTATAACATCCCTGTTTTTTCGCCCCCATGCTTAAGAAATGTATGTTTATTATTTCTTTAGTCTTTATAACATCTCACTTAAATCAGGGTCATTATGGAAGTAAGTTTTCCAGGGAAGTGATGAATCCAGAATGTGAACCAGGGCCTCCCAAACTCAGAGCCCAAAGCTGTGTGAAAGGCAGCAGGGTGACTGATGGCGTTTTTCCTTTTCTAGGCTATGGCCTCCGCTGCCATCGGGCCATCATCACCATCTGCCGGCTCATTGGCATCAAAGACATGTATGCCAAGGTCTCTGGGTCCGTCAACATGCTCAACCTCACACGGGGCCTCTTCCATGGGCTCTCCCACCAGGTAACCTTCCCTGGGTTCTGAAATAGAAATTCTTGTTCATATTTCAGTTGTGGGCACTTAGACCGTGATGTCCTGGGAGCCCCTTGGAGTTGCTGTCCCAGCGCCTCCTGAGCACTTGGGCATTTCTTTGCTGCCTGTGGCTGCATCAGTTTAGTTGATCCAACTGGAGAGTTAGTGCCTGAAAATTACCCTTTAAAAAATACTGCATGGCTGTTCTAAAGTTTTGAAATGAAATATTTCTAAAAGCCAGGAATTATAATCTGTATTTTATTATGAAAAGAATTTATGCTTGTTCTACAACTCTTACAGTATAGAAATGTAAAGTAGAAAGAGAAAGGCTGTTACCTAATTTAGTCCTTTCAGTTGGGACTAGAGTGAAGCCTTTCCACTCGAGAGCACCGTCTTCAGGAGAAGCACAGCCGGTTTTCATGTTACCCGCATAGGTCATTCAGACGGACACCCGAGCTAGAAGGAACTATGAACATTAAAGATTTTATTTATTTATTTGGCAGAGAGAGACACAGTGAGAGAGGGAACACAAGCAGGGGGAGTGGGAGAGGGAGAAGCAGGCTTCCCGCAGAGCAGGGAGCCCGATGCGGGACTCAATCCCAGGACCCTGGGATCATGACCTGAGCCCAAGGCAGATGCTTAACGATTGAGCCCCCAGGCGCCCTGAACTATGAACATTAAAATGCCGAGTTATTTCTCTGCAGAGCTGAGAGCCCTGGGCTGCCCCCCAGCCTGGGCAAGGCACGCAGTCGCTCTGCTCCACAGCGGAGAAGCCCCTCTTCCGGGGCTGCGCTCTTACCTGCTCCAAGGGCTAGTCCGTTCTTTGAAGGGATGGGTAGACCTTAGCAGCTGGATGAGCGGAAAAGACAGCCAGGTTTCAAGAGATTCAACTTTGACAATCTTCCTGATATTTAGAAAGAGTGATAGCTGGTTTTGAGTAAAGTGGTCTGTGGAATAATTATCCGTATCTCTGTGTAAAATAGGAAGATTAATTGGAAGAAAAGCTTTGGTTGAAAGATCCTTTGCGAACAGTTGTGTGTATGTGTTGGTACTATCTAAAATATGCTTCAAAAGCACTTCTAAATTCATATTTCTCATTAGAGGTTTGATGTAACTAAGGTATTGGTTTTAGATAGGTATTATTTATGATCAAGTAGACTTGTTCTTTTATGTAATTATTTTTTGTTTGTTTTTTACAGATTTTATTTATTTGAGAGAGAGAGTGTGTGCACAAGTGGGGGGAGGGGCAGAGACAGAGGGAGAAAAAAGGCTCCCCGCTGAGCAGGGAGCCCAAAGTGGGGCTTGATCCCAGTACCTGGGATCATGACCTGAGCCGAAGGCAGACGCTTAACAGACTGAGCCACCCAGGTGCCCCTGTAATATTTTTGTTTTATGTTAGTACTTTGAATTTTCTGATATGATTACCATGTATCATCTCTTCTAAAATGCCATCAACTATAAAATGTTGCATTATTTGGGGCGCCTGGGTGGCTCAGTCAGTTAAGCGACTGACTCTTGATTTCAGCTTAGGTCAAGATTTCAGGGTCATGAGATTGAGCCTCACATTGCTCTGTGCTGAGGGTGGAGCCTGCTTGGGATATCTACCCCCCCCGCCCCAACGCACATGTGCTCTCAAAAATAATAAAAATAATACATAAATAAATAAAACGTTACATTATTTCATGTGCCACTCGAAAAGAAAAAGAATGTCACCAATTTAAGCAATATGCCATTGATTGTAAGACCCATTAATTTAAATTATTTTGTTTTTATGAAATAGCTCATTTTTCTAATTTCAAACTTACATAGAATTAGAATAGTACAAGATGGCCATAGAGTCTGGAAACGTGAAGTTGGACATACCAGCTATTTTAATGTACTATCACTAAGCCATCTACTAAATTTATTTGCCTTTTTCCAGACTTCTGTGGCTGCTGTCTGTAATGAATCCGCATGGCCCTCTCACCAGGGTCAGCAGTTAGCAGCTTGTTGCCAACCTTTGTCTCTGAGCACCTCCCCCATGCAGCCCAGTTGTTTTGAACCAGGTCTCAGACATCACCTTGTAGCATTCATAAGTATTTCAGTATGTATTTCTAAAAGATAAGGATTAAAAACTACCCCCCACTACTATTATACCTAAAAGTTAACAGTGCCGCAGTATCATTAATTACCTAGGTAGTGTTCTTAGTAATGTATCCATTTGTTTGAATTTTACAAAAGTTTTTTGCATAATTCGTTTGAGTTAGAGTACAGCCAAGGTCAATACATTATAAGTTCTTGCCATGTCTTTTAGGGCACTTCTAATCTGTAGGTTTCCCCTTTTTTTTTTTTTGGAAACTGGGTTGTTTGTCCTGTAGCTTCCCAGTGTGCTGCGAAATACTCGTGGGTTCTTAATGTCTTCTCTCCCTGCATGTCCTGTAAAACAGTAGCTAGAACTAGGGGCTTGATGAGATTCAAGTTCAGTTTTGGGCATGGCATGGCACATAATTGGGGGGGTTTGGAAGGCAAGAGCCCAGAGACCAGGGCCCTTCCTCCATTCCAGTGGGGAGTGGGGAAGATGATACCATCCACTCTAGGTACCGTGGTTTAGCTGCAAGATACATTACCCAGAATCCTCTGAAATGGAAGTCCCCCAAGTGGTACGTGGACGTTCCTTTTCTTTCAGTTACAGATGTTTCTCATCGACCTAACCTGGCTTTCTCAATTTGATCTTGCCCAGGAAACCCATCAACAGTTGGCTGATAAGAAGAGTCTCCACGTTGTAGAATTCCGGGAGGAATGTGGCCCTCTGCCCATCGTGGTGGCCTCCCCGCAGGGAGTCCTGAGAAAGGATCCTGAGCCAGAAGATGAGGTTCCAGACATCAAACTGGACTGGGAAGAAGTGAAGGCCGCACAGGGAATGAAGCGCTCAGTGTGGTCGAATTTAAAGAGAGCTGCTACCTGAGCTTCCCTTTGGCCTCGTACAGCTGCAGCAGCTGGTCCTGTCTAGCACCTAGAGGAGGCTCAACCCCTCACATGTTGGAATGTCACTTTCTTTTTAAAGGACAGGCCAACCTTCTTTATTGACAAATAATAAATAACTATAGCTTTAACTTTTTGAGCATGTGGTATATACTAGGAACTGTGATAGGAACAGTACATAATATAGTTTCAAGGCGACTTTATTTTATTTATTTTTTAAGATTTTATTTATTTGATAGAGCACAAGCAGGCAGAGTGGCAGGCAGAAGGAGAGGGAGAAGCAGACTTGCTGCTGAGCACGGAGCCTGATGAGGGACTCAATCCCAGGACCCTGGGATCATGACCTGAGCCGAAGGCAGATGCTTAACCGACTGAGCCACCCAGGTACCCCTTCAAGGCTACTTTAAATATTCATTTAAACTAGCAAAAGTAAATGAATTAGGAAGACAGGGTTTATAGCCTGATCCAATAAAAAATAATATGCAAAATAATTGCTATAATATTTATAGCTAATATATATTAACTTTGATTTGTCCAAAATGAATGTTATTAACTTCATTTTACAGAACAGTTAAGTACTTGACTACAGTCACTCAGAAAGTAGAGGAAAATGGGCAAACCCTGTTCTTTTTTTTTTTTTTTAAGATTTTATTTATTTATTTGACAGGGGCCCAGCGAGAGCGGGAACACAAGCAGGAGTGGCAGGCAAAGGGAGGAGCAGGCTCCCTGTTGAGCAAGGAGCCCGATGCGGGGCTCGATCCCAGGACCCTGGGATCATGTCCTGAGCCGAAGGCAGACGCTTAACGACTGAGCCACCCAGGCGCCCCAACCCTGTTCTTTTTGACTCTAGAAATTCTCTTTTTAAAACTCTTTTGTATGCTGTTTTAGTGGTTGCTCTAGGTATTACATTATGCATACATCACTCATCACCTGTCTACTGGTGTTGATATTTTACCCTTTTGAAGTGTAGAAACCTTACCACCCTTTAAATCCCTTACCTTCCCCAATTTCTATAACTGTTTCAAAATTTCCTCTACCTACGTTTAGAACCAAGTTAGATATACTTTTTTGCTTCAGTCATCAAACATAATATGGAAAACTCAAGAAGAAAACAAAAGCCTATTGTATTTACCCATATTTTTAAATTTTACTTATTTATTTTTTCATTTTCTTTTTCTTTTTTCTAAGTAGTCTCCACGCCCAGCATGGAGCCCCACGCAGGCCCTGAACTCACAACCCTGAGATCAAGACCTGAGCTGAGATCAAGAGTCAGACTCTTAACTGACGGAGCCGCTCAGGTCCCCCTATCTATCGATCGATCGATCGATCGATCGATCTATCTATCTATTTTTTAAGTAAACTCTACCCCCGATGTGGGGCTCGAACTCAACGACCCTGAGATCAAGAGTCCCACACTCCACTCAGCCAGCCAGATGTGCCCTACCCATATTTTTATTCTTTTCAGTTGTTCTTTCCTGACCTTCCAGGAGTCTTTCTGTTAGCATTCTGAGTAGGGAAACACCCAGTTCTCCTGCATATCCCCTTTACTGCCGAACTCAACACTTCTGACACCAGACTTGTGGGGGTTTTCCTCCTCCAGGCAGTTGGCATGCCCTGCAACTTAACACAATTCTGACACTGTTGACCTGAAGGTGGGGTTCGATCCCACCGGTTGATGGCTCAGTCCCACAAGACCACCCTCACCCTACTTTAGATGCCAATCGTAAGTGTATTGTCCTCTGTGCTTCTGAGTTCCCACGGCACCCTCACTGGGTTTGATGAATTTGCTAGAGCAGCTCAGTTTACTTCCTGTTTACCAGTTTATCATGAAAGGATAGGGATAAAAGATCCAGATGAACATCCAGATGGAAGAGGTGCCTTGGGCAAGGTACGTGGGAAAGGATGCGCCAGTCTCAGCAACTCCGTGTGTTCACCAACCCAGAATCCCCCAGAGCCCTGTACTATTGGAGGTTTTATGGTGGCTTTACCACATTTACCACATAGGCATGATGGATCATTAACTCCATTTCCAGCCCCTCCCCCCTCTCTGAAGAATGGGAGGTGGGGCTGAAAATTCTAAGCTGCTAATCATGGGTTGGTCTTTCTGGTGACCAGAACCCATCCAGGAGCCCACCAAGAGTCACCTCATTAGAACAAAAGACCATGCCATCACCTAAGAAATTCCAAGGGATTGAGGAAGTGTCAGGAACTGGGGTCAAAAACCAACTATTAGAACAAAAGATGCTGCCAATACTCTTATCACTTAAGAAATGACAGTGATTTTAGGATCTTTGTGCCAGGAACTGGGGGCAGAGAGCAATATGTATTCTATTTTCTATTTTCTACCATATATATATATCTGTTTTCTATAATAAATAAGCAAACAAGAAAGTAAATAAATCTATTATCTCACACATTTCCTTCCTGCTGCAAGAACTTCCTCTAGCTAACAAATTCTCTTAGTTTTCCTTCAATGAGAATCTCTTTATTTTTCATTCCTAAAGAATAGTTTCAGCAGATAGAGAATTCCAGGTTTGTTACCATACTCACACTTGTCCGTGTCCCCAGTGCACAGTAAGCCAATGTCTGAGATGCTGGTTTTGAAGCAAAGAAAGCTTTATTATCAGAAGGGCAGCCCAATGAGAAGGCAGGGGATCATTCCCAAATCTGCCTTGCCCTGTTGAGCTTACATGCATGAGAGAAGGATAAGGCGTTTCTTAAAACCTTGGGTGGGGTGGGGTGAGGGGTTTGAAACAATCTGGAGGTGAGCATTCTTCTGGACAATGAGGCACTATTTGGGACCTGGCATGATTAGATATGTCAAGACCAATGTTACCATCCCATTCTCATCAGTGGGTAAACAGGGAGTAAGAGTGGAAAAGGTTAAGTTAATTAAGTAGGGAACAAAACAATGTGGAACTAAGTTAATGCAACTAATACAACTATAGTTCTGCTTATGCTTTCAGAGTAGGTCCCAGAGCCAGGTGTCAGGCTCAGGCTGATAATCTTTCTCTCACCACTCGACAAATATGCCACTTCTTCTGGCCTCCTTGGTTTCTGATGACAATTTGCTTTCCTTTGAATGGTTTCCCCTTACAGACAAGGTATTGTTTTTCCTCTCTCTGCCTTCAAGAACTTTTTTTTGGCTTTAGTTTTCTGAAATCTGATTATGATATGTCTTGGTATAGGTAGATTTCTTTCATTTTATTTTTTTGGGGGGTTTTGCTCACCTTGAATCTATAGGTTTATCTGTCTTTTGCCAAACTTGGAAGTTTTTCTCCTAAAATTTCTTCAAGTTTTCTCTTAACAGCTTAGTAGTTTTTAGTTTGTTCACAGAGTTGTGCAACCATTACCATAATCAATTTAAGAACTTTTAAGAATAAGATACTCTATACGCATTAACAGTACCTTCCCAGGACCCTATCTCTCCAGCCTGTGGTAACCACTGATTTACTCTCAATGGATTTGCCTATTCCGGACATTTCACATAGGTGCAATCGCACAATATATGGTCTTTTGTAACTGGCATTTTTGAATGAGCATTATGTTTCAAGATTCATTCATGTACCTATATAAATACCTCATTTTGTTTTATTGCCCATAAAAACTTCATTGTGTAGATATACCACATTTTTATTTATCCATTCATCAGTTGAAAGACATTTGAGTTGTTTCTCCTTTTTAGCTCTTATGAATAATGATGCTGTGAACATTTTTTTTAAGATTTTTTTTTAAGATTTTGTTTATTTATTAGAGACAGCTAGAGAGGGAACACAAGCAGGCAGAGTGGGAGAGGGAGAAGCAGGCTCCTGGCCGAGCAGGGAGCCTGATGCGGGGCTCGATCCCAGGACGCTGGGATCATGACCTGAGCCGAAGGCAGACACTTAACGACTGAGCCACCCAGGCACCCCAAGATTTTATTTTTATTTAATCTCTACTCCCAACGTGGGGCTTGAACCTACAACCCTGAGATCAAGAGTCACATGGTCTTCTGACTGAGGCCAGGCAGGTGCCCCTGCTATGAACATTTTTGTACAAGTTTTTGTGTAGATCAGTGTTTTCTTTGGGGTATATATCTAGGAGTGGAATTGCTGGGTCATACCGTGATTCTCTGCTTAACTCTTTGAGGAACTGCTAACCTGTTTCCCACCATGGCTGCACCACTTTACATTCCCACTGGTGATGAATAAGGGTTTCTCTACATCTTTGCCAAATTCGTTTTGTCTTTTGGTGATAGTTATCCTAGTAGGAATGAAGTGGTATCTCATTGTGGTTTTGATTTGCATTTCCCTGATGACTAAGGATGTTGAGCATCTTTTCATGGCTTGTTGGCTATTCTTTGGAGCAATGTCTATTCAGATCCTTTGTGCATTTAAAAAATCGGTTATTTGTGTTTTTATTGAGTGGAGTAGTTCTTTATAGAGCAGGCCCCCTATCAGATACATGACTTGCAAAAGTTTTCTCCCATTCTGTGGGTTGTATTATTATTTTCTTATTTCTTTGGCTATTTTTTTCAACTTCCTACTGGGACGTTGATGACCTAAGCATTAGATCTTTTGTTGTAGTCCCATATGTATCTGAAGCTCTCTTATTTTTTTGTAGTGTGCTTACTCTCTGTTGTTCAGATTGGGTAATTTCTATTGTTTAAGTGTAAACCAACAATACTAGGAGAGGGTGGGGAGGGGTGGGAAGGAGGGGTGACAAAGGGGCATAAGGAAAGTTTTGGGCATAATAGATATGTTTATTATTTTGGTTGTGGTGATGATTTCATAGTGCTTTCATGTGCATATGTCAAAACTCACCAAAGTTTTGGTACGTTTATTTTTTTTTTTATTATTATTTTTTTTATATTTTATTTATTTATTTGAGAGAGAGAGCACGAGAGGGGGGAGGGTCAGAGGGAGAAGCAGACTCCCTGCTGAGCAGGGAGCCCGATGCGGGACTCGATCCCGGGACTCCAGGATCATGACCTGAGCTGAAGGCAGTCGCCCAACCAACTGAGCCACCCAGGCGCCCCATGTTTTGGTACGTTTAAACCTGTGCAGTTTATGTTATTTAAACCTCACTGAAACTGTTAAAGAGTTATACTTAGAACCACCAGGGGGCAGGGAGAGCTCCTCCAAATAGTCCCTGTTCTGTTTACCCAATGAGGCAGTGAGGCAGGACCTAGTACAATGTAGAAATTGATGATTCTAGTAGAAACGCATCTCTGCTCTCTCAAATATTTTGTAGTTAGGAATGCTTGCTTACTACATAGATAAATCATTACAATTTGCAATGCTAGAGGTGGGATCCCCGGGGGAGGGGGGGAATATAAACACCTACTAGCAACAAGATTCAGGTTAAGCTTTCAGATTTGTGCTACAAATACTGTCTTGAAAGAATCACATTTGCTCCTCTTCCTCTCATGAGGATATTCAAATTTCTTTCAGCTGCAGATCACGGCATTCAAACTAAGGTTAACAAATCCAAAGCGTAAGTCAGGGTTGGAGGGCAGCTGCAGGAAGCACGGGGGATCTGGGGACTATAGCTCAGAGGCCACCAACTTGCTGTGTGACATCAGTCACGTTGCTTAATCACTTTATGTAACTCCAGCCCCCAGTCTCAGCTTTCTAAAAATGAGGAATGACATGAATGTTGCTTATAAAATTGACACTGCCTGCCAGGGCAGCCCGGGGCCCATATCAGAGGGAGGGGAGCACATGAGCGAAGTCTATGGAGGAGAGCGGTGGCTGGTGGGCTACAACAGACAAGTGGCAGTCCTGGGAGGGGCTCCAGTGCCCTCTCTTTTGGGGACTCTTGGACCTGGGTAAGGTGGGGCTGGCTCCTCTCACCAGTCCAGCCCCGCTGCTTCTAAGGGCTCAACTTTTCAGAAAAAGGCAACACTTGCTGGCAAATGAGAGAGACCCGGACACAGGGCAGAAGGTGCCTCACTCTGAGCATACTTGGGAACAATGACTGTCCTTGTGCTGTAACCTGTACCAGGCAAGTGCACCCCTGCCTTTTTCTTAGCATGAAGTCAGCGATCCCAGACCCTCAGACATTTGTCCATTACTTTGATGTTGAGAGCCTCATCTTTTTTTTTTTAAAGATCTTATTTATTTATCCGACAGAGAGAGACACAGCGAGAGAGGGAACACAAGCAGAGGGGAGTGGGAGAGGGAGAAGCAGGCCTCCCACCGAGCAGGGAGCCCGATGCGGGGCTCGATCCAAGGACCCTGGGACCACGACCCGAGCCGAAGGCAGACACCCAACGACTAAACCACCCAGGCTCCCCGAGAGCCTCATCCTTACAGAGAATATTGTTTGGCATGCATTTATGTCCTGTGACTTAAAATTTTTTTAAGGATTTATTTATTTATTTGAGAGGGAGAGGGAGAAGGAGGAAGCAGACTCCCTGCTGAGGGTGGAGCTCCATGTGGGGCTAGATCTCAGGACCCTGAGATCATGACCTGAGCTGAAATCAAGAGTCTGAGGCTTAACCAACTGAGCCACGCAGGCGCCCCTTAAATTTTTATTCTATAATGAGCATGGTAATGGCTGACATTTATTGAGGACTTAACACATACTAAACAGAGTTGTAATCCACTTACTTGTTTAAACTAGAAAGCCCTTGAGCGCTGAGATTCCCAGATTATAAAACTTGCTCAAGGTGACACAGCCGGTAAGAGGCAGAGCCAGGGTTGGCCCCCAGCAGACAGGCTCCAGTGTCCAGTCCCTAAGAGCGGGTCGTGTCAATAAAGCAGAAGTTCCTTTATGGAGGAATCTTGGGGTCGGAGGGGGGAAACCCAGCACAGAGGGTCTCGAGGAGGTCACAGGATTTCGTAGAAGTATGGAAAGAAATCTCCGGGAGCTCTGAGAAGTAAAGGAATTTGTGCCTTAAGGGATGCGTCTGGGGGCCCGGCGGGGCGACCCCTGCGGAGACGCGGGGTTGCGAGGGCTTTTAGGGAGTGGAGGGGGCGGGGTGCGTGCAGCCGCTCAGGCGCGTGGGGTGGGTCGGCGGCAGGCCCCCCAGCTTTTCCTCCCGGCCAACGTCTGCGCCGGCCCGGCAGCTGCAGCCCTGGAGCAGCGCGGAGCCCCCATCTCCCAGCTGAGAGGCCGCTGCAGGCGGGCGGCGCCCGGAGGACGTCAGCTCTCGGCTCCCTGGGCCGTGGGAAAATCTGGCCGTCTCCGCCTGGGAGTTGCCCAGGGCGAGGGCGCGCTTGTGTTTGGGTCACCGTTGGTACCAGCTCCCGCCTCGGGAGTGCCTCCAGCCCTTACTGGGCAGCGGGCCTGCTACTTCCCCTTGGGCTGGGCTCCTGGACTGTACGTGCAGAAAGGAGACTTTGTTCTTTTTCATCAGGAAGGCCCCTGTCCTGCCGACCCCCCCGACCCCGACCCTGCAAGGCTGAGCCGCTGGTGGCTTAGGGAGTGGTCTGTGCGGATCTAGACGCTCCCGCCGGACACCACGCTTTCTGAAGCAGGTAGTGAGTCAGGAAGCACTCGCTGTTTCCTTTGGGAACACCACCACCCCCTTGCCCGAACCCGGTTAGATACCAGGATTTCAAGAGAGATTGAAGCCGGAGGCACCCACAGGTAGGGGACACCAATTTCTAATAATAAAAAGACAGCAAGCTGGGGCTGCTCTAGCTTCCTCAGGCCTCGGTTTCCACATCTATAAAACAAGGGATGGACCAAGTGATCATTAACTGGGGCTGAGACCACGACTTCAGGCTCACTGAAGATGGATCTGGATACTGGGGCACGATGTGAGGTCACAGCTACCCCCCCGCCCCCCCTCCCCCCCCCCCCCCCCCCCCCCGCACCACGCACAGGAGATGGACGTATCCATAGGACACTCACTCATGGTACATTCCTGAGCAAATAGCTATAAGCCCTGAGCTTAAGGTTCATCGTTGACAGTGGTGCCTCCTTGGGAAGGAAGCTGCCGCCAGCCTCCTGGTTGTCCGTGGAGGGCCCACACTGTAGAGCAGGGCTGTATTATTTTTGTCTCATCATGTCCCTGGAGATCAGCTCAATTCACGTCTAGTAAACATCAACCAGGAGATTCTCTCTTTAAGGACACTGCAGACATAACAAAAAATCAGGGTAAGATTTTCATCTTACAAATGCAGCCGCTGCTGCAGAAGTGTGGACCCTAGTTCCATGGGGATTCCCTAACTCACCAAAACTGATATTAAACTCTCTTCAAAGTATGTCATCTTGGGGGCCCAGGACAGAGGCCCCGCATATGTTTTCTCTGTCTCCTAAGGCCAGGCCTGGGAGAAGTCTCTTGGGGCAGATGCCAGGGGATCCATTAAGGGTAGGGGGGATTGCCATCAGCATGGCCAAGGGCATTCTTCCAAGGCAAACAGAAGCCCATGAGTCATGGTCTCTGTGGCTCTCAGGAAATCTCTTGATGACTCTTTTTTTTTTTTTTTTTAACATAGGCTCGACACCCAGCATGGAGCCCAATGAGGGGCTTGGAGCTCACGACCCTGAGATCAAGACCTGAGCTGAGATCCAGTCGGACGCTTAACCAGCTGAGCCACCCAGGTGCCCCCATACCTCGATCTTTTAAAAGGGGAGTCTGACCTCACTCAGGCCCTTCGCTAATGCTGGGATCACAGCAGTCTTCAGAGGAGACTCCACAGTTGTACCCCTTCCTGATGTCCCCTTGGTGAGCAGCAATCCACTTGCAGTGTCTTCCTGCCTGGATGCTGCCCTGCCCTTTCTAAAGGCTCCACAGAGATTGTGGTGGCAATACCCTTTTGGGTTCCAGTCTTCTCCTGGGGAGCAAGGCTTCCCCTCCAACTGCCAACTCTCCCTACCTGCTGCCCAGGGGGCTTTATCCCTGTTTACCCCACACCTGTAGCCTGTGACCAGGCCTCCAGTAGCCTTTGCCCTCTGCTCCCTGGAAGCCCTCAAGACTGGCACCCCCCACCCCAAAGCTAATAGCCCCTCTTTCCCTGTGTTGAAATAAAACCTGGAGGAGTTCCTTTTTTTTTTATTTTTAAAAAAAGATTTTATTTATTTATTTGAGAGCATGAGTGTGCTCAAGGTGGGGGAGGGGCGGAGGGAGAGGGAGACACAGATTCCCCACACTGAGCAGGGAGCCTAACAGGGGACTCCATCGCAGGACCCCGAGATCATGACCTGAGCCAAAGGCAGACACCTAACTGACTGAGCCACCCAGGTGCCCCAGGAGTTCCTTCTCATTATGTTGTGCCAGAGGAAACCGGCTGCTTCAAAGAACTAGAACAGGAAAGGACCTCGCTGGGGGCAGGGGTTGGGTAGAGGCACTGAGAACAAATGGCAACACTTATAACAATGGAAACAAGAGCAAAGTCCTAAGCGTTCTGTCATGAAAGTTTTAGCAAAATAAGACTACAGGTTTCTCCTCTATCAGAAAGTAGAGCATTTCTATGAAAGCTTTCGTAAGCCAAAATGGCATAATTTGAAGAAATAATTATCATTAATTTATATGGGAAAAACTTTGAGCATTCCCAGACCCAAAAAATAACCTCTCTTAGGCTTTTCTGAAACCTTAGGACATATCTTTCTAATGTGTGCCCAAAGGAAATCCAGATAAAGTACAGACTCAAAGCTCTGGCGGCTGGAGGCTGAGAGGCTGAGTGTAGTTCCCGGGGAAGGAGCTAGGTGGCGCTACTCGCTCTGGGCACACCTCTGTGACAGCTCGCTGAAAAATAAACACTGAACAGCTATTTTTGCCTTTTGCCTTTTTTCCATAAGAGCAAAATCCAATTCGGATTTCTTACAGTTGGTGAAAACAGGTAGTAATATAGGTTTTTTGTAAAAGCGAAGTGGCCTAATGGAAATTTTCAAAAAGCAGGTATACCTGTCTTGGTTGGCAAGAGTAAGAACAAAAGGACCCCTAAAGTTTCCTTGAGAAGGCAGGAGTGCTTTTTTCTCAGAAACTGCATTTACTCAGGACTGAATAGAATTTCCCAGCTGGGGTGAATGGGGTTTGGGGAAAATGCTGTGAGGACAGGGTTTTCAAGATAGTTCAGGAAAAGGTAGTAACACACACACACACACACACACACACACACACACACACACACACACCTCAGATGTCCTGTGTGTTCTCAAGATGGTGGCATTGCCAGGGCTTTTGTGCCCTTGAGGTTCACAGGAACAAAGTCTGATGCCCTCTCAGTAGGGAGCCATGGGGGAGTTTCATTGACCATATGATTTAAGTCTGTGAGTCAGACACTCACCAGGTCACCAGATTTATAGCTTTTCGCTTGGGAAGGGCCATGAAGTTGGTTAGGTAATGAGAGCTTATACATGGTGTCTTCGTGGCCCTTACAGAAGCTTTTGAGGCCATTAGCACATAGACTCTTCCACTAAAAGTTGGGAGGGCTGAGAAATCCTCTAAGGATCTAATAGTCAGCCCGAAGAGGGGGAGGGGAGGGAAGGCGTCCACTTGGATGGCAGCCATAGTGCCCTCCTCCTCACCCCCTACTACTGTTCTATAGTCAAATGACCCACTCCATCCCTGGGTCCTGAGTCTCCTTTCTAATGGAGCCCTCACTGTCACAGACTGGATGACTCAAGTCCTGGAGAGCACCCGGGCCAGCTGGTCACCCGAGTGGGCGGGGTGGGGGGATTGGAGGGTGGTGACTGCCCGCCCAGTGGACAGGGCAGCAACCTCCCAGCTGCTGTTAACTCAAAGGACACTGCTGGCTCCAGAGGGCCTCTCCCTAGGACTTCCCAGCCTTTCTATGGATGAAGATCCCTACTTAAAATTGAAAAAGCAAAAAATAAAAATCACAGATTGGCCCCCTACCTGAGACACTTATAATAGTAGGTGCACTTCTAGTAACTGTTGATAGAGAAAAATAACACCTATAAAAGTCTTCTCTGAGTTCAGCAGTGTTTTTAAATGATGTTGTATTGTAGGTATCACAAACACATCCACGCATATTTGAAAAAGAGCACTAAAGAGTATATAGGTGTTTGTACCACAGATGGACACTCAGATGCAATCTCCAGGATTATCAGGGCAGGGACCACAAGTTTATGAAATCTGAGGTCACCCATTTCCCAGAGAGAGCTGGATTCAGTAGTGTGCACACAGACACACATGCTCCTGCTTCACTTTGGCTACATCAGGCTATAAGGTCTGTTGTATCCATGTGATCTCTAAGACCCTATAGGAATCCCTAGATCTCAGTGATGATGAAGCTGAGGCCAGGACCTTCCAGTATCTTCCTGGTCAGTGGTTCCCAAACCTGGCTGTCCTTAAGAAGCCTCTAAACAACTTCTTAAAAATGCAGGTTCCTGGGGTGACTGGGTGGTGCAGTTCGTTAATCATGTGGCTCTTGGTTTCAGCTCAGGTTGTGATCTTGGGGTTGTGAGATCAAGCCCCAGGTCAGGCTCCAGGCTCAGCGTCAAGTCCGCTTGGGATTCTCTCTCCCTCTCCCTTTGCTCCTTCCCCCACCCCCATTCTCTCTTCCTGTCTCTCAAATAAATAAATAAATCATTAAAAAAATATAGATTCCTGTTTCCATCTTGGGGCAACTGGATCAGAATCTCCAGGGCTTGGACCCTGTGCTGTATTTTTTTTTTTTAAAGCTTCCCAAGTCCATGCAGTGCATGAAAAGAAAACTGCGTCAATCCCACATATTCATCCCCAAACCAAAATCCCCAATAAATTATCGTGCATATAAAGAACATTACACCATTACTGTGTTTGGCCCTGCTGAAATTGGCAATTAATCCCCTTTCTGGGCAAATCTTTACTTTGATTCCTTTGATATCAGAGAGATGAACTTTCAAGACACCAAGAGATGGAGACCGACAAAATTGTTGCTCACCCCCAGCCATCTTTCTATGAAGGGTACAATTTCTCCTGAGCCTGAATGTCCTGGACTCTGGAGCTGGTGGCTCACTTGTCCTATAGGCAGACACAGAGGGGTTAGGCTGCCGTCCACAACCAGGCACTGAGGGCATGAGCAGGTGGATGTGTGTGTGTGTGTGTGGGGGGGTGTTCTAAATGGTTGCTTATATCCCTTGAAGCAGAAATCACAGGTCTGGATCATAGCCTGGCTTGGCTCCATCCTCCTTCAGGACCTGAAGTGTGCAACTCTTCACTAAACAATAAGCAAGCCCAATCACCAAAGACTGATCAGACAAGGAAAGTGTGCAGACCTACATGATGTTGCTACCTGAGGCTATCTTCCAGTAAGGGGACTAACAGGTACTGGTGAAACTTGCTTGGGAACATGGGCTCTGGTTTATTCTCTCTGTCCACTCCCCTGAGAAGGAGAAATCATCACACGATGGAGTTAAGGTGGCAAGAAGGCTGCCAGAACAATGGCTCCAAGGTTAGTTCAACAGTAGTCCACCAGTGCAATTTAGTAGAATAACAGCTTAAAAGGGAAAAGCCTTGTGATGTCTCTAAGAGACGCCAAAGAAAACTGATCAAAGTCATACCCACTCTTAATAAAATCTCTTGGCAAACTGTGAGTAGAAGGGAATGCCTTTAATGTGATAAGGGGTCCTGACCAGAGTAAACCTGGAACTTAGTGGTGAAAACTTAGAAACATTCCTTCCATTCAGAGATGGGACAGGACATGCATGCCTGCTCCTCTACCATTCAGTTCTGTCTTGGAAGTTGACCCAGCATAGCAAGACAAGAGAAGGGACAGGAAGGAGCAAAGCAGTCTTCACTTACAGGGGACATGATTGTCCACCTATATTATCCAAGAGGATCAATGGATAGACTCTTAGAGTGAATACAAGTGAGGCTCAAGGTGGCCAGATACAGGTGACCCCATAGGAAATCATCAGGAGGCCAGTGCCCCAGAATGGCCAGTTAGAGAAAGTAACATCAAAGTAACATCAAAGAGGTTCCAGCCATGATAGCAACACAACTATAAAGAACACAGGAACACACGCAACAGGAAATATGCAAGATTTTTAGGAAGACAACAAATCTCTACTGAAGGACATAAACATCTTGATCAAATGGAGACATGGGATGTTCATGGATGAGAAGACTTGGTAGGCAGTTGTGTACATGGATCTGGAACTTGGGTGAGAGGCAGGGATAAATGGACTTGGGAATCACTGGCGTGGATCTGAGTGATTTCTCCAAGGAAGAATATGGACATGGGCTGTGGGGGGAGAAGAGAAGATGGCTCCAGTTGGAGTGTTGAAGGCCCACCAAGCCAGAGAAATAGGTGGGAGACGAGGACAGTGAGGTCACTGAAGCCTAAGAAGGAAGCAGTGTCAAGCAGGGGGGCCCAGTGATATCAAATGCTGGTGAGAAGTTGGGGAAGAGAACTGTTGATTGGGGCCCGTTGTACTTCATAAGGAGGAGTTAATTAGCGAGCTAGGAAGGAGCAGCTTTCTGTGGAGCAGTGGGATCAGAAGCCAGATTGCAGTGGATTGAAAATAAAAATGAGCGCCTCGGCGGCTCAGTCGATTAAGCACCCGACTCTGGGTTTCAGTGATCTCAGGATTGTGAGATGGAGCCCTGCATGGGGACTCTCTCTCTCTCTCCCTCTGCCCCTCCCGCCTCATGCACGCTCTCTCTCAAATAAATAAATAATCTTAAAAAAAAAAAAGAAAAACAAGTTCTTTGGGGGGTAAATATGGCAGATGAAACATGCATATCTACTTTAGTGCTTTCTTGAAACTATACTCAAATGATAGTAAAGGTTGTTTTTGAAAGGTATAAACCTACAAGGACAGGACTAATGAGAGAAGAAAAAGTTTAGAAGCTGGAAACCAGAAAGACTGTAACTAGCTTTTCAGACTAAAAAACCCCCTGAACCCTGAGGAGGCAGTAGGAAAAGCCTAGAACCAACCCAATCTATAACACAGAATCCTCAAAAGGCTTGGGAACTGTTGATGCCATGGAACTCTAGGGCTGAAGAAGGAGTCTAAAATAAGTCCAAAATAAGAATGTTCCCCCTGGCAGGCCGCCAGTCTATCCCCTTTGGGCTGGAGAGTGGAAGAGTCTGCTCTGGGAGAATCTAACTAGGCAGGAGGAAAGACTAACAGATAGTGGTATTAGAGATTCCTTTAATAAACAGTCCATCCAGATCACCCTTCAGCGACACTCCAGGAAAGCCCTTCCTTGTACTCAGAACTTAAATATGAGCTGTCACTCAAAGAAAACTGCAGATTAATTCAACCAAACATTTAAAGAATAAAACAATGCCAATCCTACACAAACTCAGAAAGTGGGAAAGGAGGGACAACTTTCCAACTCATTCTATGGGGCCAGGTTTGCCCTAAAGCAAAAACCAGGCAAATACATTACAAAGCAAGAAAACTAAAGACCAATAACCCTTATGAACAAAGACACAAAAACATTTGGTAAAACATTACAAAGTTGAATCCAGTAACATGTATTGTTATATAAAAACATTAAAAATACACCATGACCAAGTGGAGTTCATCCTAGGAATGCAAAGTTGGTTTAACATTTGAAAATCAAGTGATGTAATCCACCACATTAACAGAATGAGGAAAATCCATATGATTATCTCAGCAGATACAGAAAAAGCATTTGACAGAATTTGGCAAAATTCAACAACTTTCATGATAAAATCTCTTAGAGAATTAGGAATAAAAAGAAATGTCTTCAACCTGATAAAGACCATCTGTGAAAAACCTGCCACAAATATCGTATTTAATGGTGAAACACAGAATGTTCTCTCTCTAAGATTGGAAACAAAACAAAAATGTCCAGTCTTACCACATCTATTCAACATTGTACTAGAGGTTATAGCTAGTGTAATAAGACAAGAAAAATAAATAAGAAGCATCCAGATTGAAAAGGAAAAAGTAAAACTGTCTTTATTTGCAGATGATATGATTGTATGGGTATAAAATCCTAAGGACTATGAAAAACTTCTAGAACTAATAAGTGTTTAGCAGGATCATACAAGATCAATATGTAAAAATCAAGTATATTTTTATATATAGCACCACATATTTTAAAATTAAAATTAAAACATATCATTTGCAATAGCATTAGAAAGGAAGAAAATTAATAATAATATGTGCAAGATATGTATCTAGAAAACAAAACATTGCCAAGAGAAATTAAAGAGATTAAATAAATAGAAAGACGCATTTAAAGATTAGAAGACTCAATACTGTTAAAGTATCAGTCCTTCCCAAGTTGAGCTGTAGATTCAATGAAATCCCAATCATACACCCTTCAGGGTTTTTTGCTGAAATTGACAAAGAATCTAAATGAAAATATGAAGGATAAAGAAGAGTCAAACACTTTTGAAAAAGAAGAAAAAAGGGGCTTACAGTACCTGATTTCAAGACTTATTATAGAGGTACAATGACAAAAACTGTGGTATTGGCAAAAGGATAGACACATGGATCAATGGCATACCAAAGAGAATCCAGAAATAGACCTACACATAGAGGGTCAACTAATTTTTGACAAAGCCTCCAAGGTAATCCTATGAGGAAAAGGATAGTCTTTTCAACATGCAATGATGGAACCCTTGGATATTCATATGGGAAAAAAATACATCTTGACTTTACTTTAGGCTAAACACAAACATTGACTCAAAATGGATCATAAACCTAAATATAAAAGTTCAATAAAATTTCTAGAAGTTAATGTAGGAAAAAAATCTTCAAGACCTTGGGTTAGGCAAAGACTGATGTGTCGGAGAAACACAAAAATCACAAATCATAAAAAGAAACATTGATAAACTAGTCTTCATAAAACTAAAATCTGCTTTTCAAAAGACAGACTGGGAACAAATATTCACACTACATACATCTGACAAAGATCTTGTATCCAACTTGGGCCATGTATTCCTCTGAATATTTATAGTTGCCTCTCGTTAAGTGTGGATTCCATACTACAAATTCATCTACTCACTGACACTTATTTGTGACCCCAAATTCAATACCTGTGGCACTTTTGCAGTCACTTGTGGCAAAAAAATTTGAGTTTCTGGATGTGCACATTCTGCCTGGGGTTGACAAGCTGATGCTCTGCTTTGTGTTTCAGCCCTCATGCTGTAACCAAATGTCTTTTCTGTGGTCTGTGTCATGCCATGTGTCTTGCAGTTTTGTGGGTTTTGTTAGTGATTTTGCTTTTTATTTTTATTTTTTTTTTATTTTTTAAAGATTTTATTTATTTATTTATTAGAGAGAGTGAAAGAGCACAAGCAGGGGGAGCAGTAGAGGGAGAGGAAGAAGCAGGCCCCCTTTGGAGCAGGGAGCCTGATGCGGGACTCGATCCCAGGACCCTGGGATCATGACCTGAGCCGAAGGCAGATGCTTAACCATCTGAGCCACCCAGGCGCCCTGATTTTGCTTTTTAAAATGGTGCCCAACCATAGTGCTGGCTGGTACAAAAAAGCTGTGATGTGTCTTATGGAGAAAATACATATGTTAGGTAACTTTCTTTCTTCCTTCCTTCCCTCCTTCCTTCCTTTTCTTTCTTTCCTCCCTCCCACCCGCCCTCCCTCCCTCCCTCCCTTCTTTCTTTCTTTCAAAGATTTTATTTATTTATTTGACAGCGAGAGAGATAGCAAGAGAGGGAACCCAAGCAGGGGGGGTGGGAGAGGGAGAAGCAGGCTTCCCACTGAGCAGGGAGCCCGATGCGGGGCTCAATCCCAGGACCCTGGGATCATGACCTGAGCTGAAGGCAGAGGCTTAATGACTGAGCCACCCAGATGCCCCCCTTTCTCTCTCCTCCTTCATTCTTTTTTTTTCTTTTCTTTCTTTCTTTCTCTTTTTCTTTCTTTCTTTCTTTCTTTCTTTCTTTCTTTCTTTCTTTCTTTCTTTCTTTCTTTCTTTCTTTCTTTCTTTCTTTCTTTTCTTTCTTTCTTTCTTTCTTTCTTTCTTTCTCTCTCTCTCTCTCTCTCTCTTTCTTTCTTTCTTTCTTTCTTTCTTTCTTTCTTCAAGATCTATTTATTTTAGAGAGAGACAGAGCACATGCGAGAGGGGTGGTGGGGAGAGGCAAGAGGAGAGGGAAAGAGAGCCTCAAGCAGATTCCACTCAGGGTGCAGCCCAGCCTGGAGTTTGATCCTGAGATCGCAACCTGACCTGAAACCGAGTCGGATGCTTAACTGACTGTGCCACTCAGGCAACCCTATGTTAGATAACTTTCAGGAATAAGTTAAAATGCTGTTGGCTATGAGTTCAATGTTAATGAATTGAAAACATAGATAAAATAAGGTGTCTTTAAACAGAGACACACATAAAACAAGTTTATGCATTTGTCAGATGACGAAAATGTTGTGACCAGAGGCTCATAGAACCTAATCCTGTATTTACCCTAGGAGGGTATTTGCTAGGTCAGTGTTTGTGGTGACTTTATAGGACATAACTACTGCAAGTGAGAATCAAATATATATCTGATACACACACACACACAGAGCCCAGTAGAAAATGTGAAAGGATTTCAACACACACTTCACAAAAGAAGATATACAAATGGCCAATAAGCACGTGAAATGTTGTCTGACATCAGTAGTTATTAGGAAAATGCATATTAAAATCTTACCCACCAGAATGACTAAAATTTAAAAAGACTGATAATATCAAATATTGGTAGGAGGAGGAACTGGGACTCATGCATTTCCGTGGGAATGCAAAATAGTACAACCATTTTGAAAAGCAAAATGGTTTTCCTATAAACCTAAATAGGCACTGACCACATGACCCAGCTATCCAACAGCTAGGTTTTTACCAAGAATAAAGAAAACGTGTTCACACAAGACAAAGCTTTATTCATAATATCTCAAGCTGGACCAACCAGAATGTCTACTGACAGATGAATGGATAAACAAATTATGACATATTCATACAATGGAATACTAGAAAAACCACCAGAAAAAAAGAGTGAATTGCTTAAAACTCAGTAACATGGATGAATTTCATAGACATTATGATGAGCAAAAGAAGCTAGGTATAAAAGAGTATATTCTGTAAGATTCTACTTACATGAAACTCTAGAAATGACAAATCCATCCATAGAGACAGAGAGCAGATGAGTGGTTGCCTGGGGCCGAGGGGTAGGAGCTGTAGGATATTGACTGAAAGGGACACAAGGGAACTTTTCTATGTGATGAAAATGCTCTATAATTTGATCAAGGTCATTGTTACATGGGTGTGCGTGTTGGTCAAACTTAACAAAATATATGTGAAAATGGGTACATTTTATTATAGCCAAATTATCTCTCAATAAAGTTGGTGAAACAATTTCACCTCTACTCTCCAAGTGCACAGGGGGGACCTCCTTCACCAGTCCTGCTGTGAAGCAAAGAGGGGGTTGATGGGCAGGTTTTGTTTGGTTTGGTTTCACTTGGGTTGTTTTTACTTCCTTGTATTTTAGTTTTTGCTTTTTGTTGATCTGGTTTTGCCTCCTGTTGGTGTTGGTGCTGTCTGAGAAGAGGCAGGTGTGTGAGCGTGTGCCCTGGTGGAAACCCCAGCAGGGAGGAGAGCAGCCACGGAAGGTTAGGAGGGGGAGTGCGGGAGAGACTGGCCTCGGGCAGGTGAAGGGGCTGTACGTGGCCAGGAGGATGGGGGTAGGTTTGTAGACCAGGAGGGATGGGGCAGGAAGATGGAGCCCAGGAAGGACAAGGCAATGGGGAAGTTCCTCTGATGGGCTTCTTCTTTTTCTTCCTTTTAAATTTTTGGAAGTAGGAGATGAGGTCTCTTGCGGTGCTAGAAACGCGTGACCAATCGGGGCTTAAGGAAAGATGTGAGTTTCACGTTGTTTCGGGCTATGGATGGGCCTCTGTTGCTGGTGGAGGTCCTGCGGAGGTTGGAGGCAGGGAGTGTGGTGGCCAGACACACCAGTTCGGAGAGCCACAGAGTGTTCTCAGCACCCTGGGGGTGGGAGGAGGACAGAAGACACAGAGCATTTCTCCTTGACTAGGGAGGGGGGAAGGGTCCCTGATGCCCACCCTCTGGGCAGGTGGCAGGAGAGTGATCTGGCAGGTGACTTTGGCCCTAGTGCTGAAGTAGGGACCTGGAGGGAACGAAGGCCGCAAATCAGAACGCCAGAAATCAGAACGCCAAACCCACATCTGCCGTGTGGTCACATCCAAGAAGGGAAGGGGTCCTTTTACTCATCTTCGTCCTCTCCCGGCCACCTGATGTTTCGCGGACCCTGCCGGCTTCCGGGCTGCATCAGCTCTTTCTCACAGCTGTCGGGGAAATCACTTATCTGGGCCTAAAGAGGACGGAGCTTGCTTAGGCATGCTGGGGCCTGCTTACTGCTCCTCAGGACTGGGGGTGGGTCGTTGTCCCACTCCAGCAGGAAGAACACACTCATTGGTGGAGAAGTTTGGGGATGTGCAAGAATGGATGACCACAGGGCAGCTTTCTCTGTCCCTCCATCACTCCTCTCCCCGCCACCTTCTTGCCGAGGGAGGCGAGAAACCCCTGCCCCTTCCATTACAGCGGGGGGTTGTGCCAGAGCATGGAGGACAGCCAGCGGGGCCCCCCTGAGAGGGCCAACATCATTTGCCCACTAGCAGCAGGGGCCAGACACTGCCTGCCTTGGGTGAGTGGGGTGAAAGGCAGGGCGGCTAGCTGTGGCAACCTGCTCCCTGGGCACGCGGTCTCGGTGTGCATTCCGGTTATTGTTTATACCAAGCAGGGCCTAGGCCAAGACTGGGGGCCCCAGCCCTGCTTTTAGATGTGAGAGGTCCATGGAAATATGCTGTCTGTCCACCTGCATGTCCCCTGCCGGCCCTCACTTCCTGGCCTGGATGGGAGGAATGCAGAGGCCCGGGGGCCAGTTCATGTCCTCCTTCCCCTGCCACTTTCCATCCTGGGAGCTGTATAGAGGCCGTCGGTCCTTCTGGCCTCATTCTATCCTGTTGGGGGGGCGGGTGCGCATAGGTTTCTGGAGAGAAACCCGCCAGGCCATCTGCCCGGGAAGTGATGGGAAGTGGGGTGCTTGCAGGCTTAAGGAGCAGAGGCTGGGGTGTGAAAAGACAAGATACCCAGGAGCAGGAACCGGCTGGGTAGGGGGACAGTGCCCCAGAGGACGTGGCATGTCAGCCAGGCAGGGTTCAGGCTGGTGGATGACACCATTACCACCATCATCACCATCACTGACATTCATGGTACAATGTGCACAGAGTATGCTGGGTGCTTTGTGCATGATGTTTGGGGACAGCTGCGCCCCTCACTCAAGCCATTGCTGGATGCATGTCCTGTGTGATGCTCAAGATGGTCATCAGTTCTAACCCCCGAAACTGAAGACCACAGAGTCTCCCAGTGGACCACCAAGCCTGGGTATTTATCCAGGGATGGCTCTTCTCCCCGCCACCCCCTTGCCGTGTCACCAGCACAGTTTGCTAATATAGCTCTGCTCTGTTCACCACAGTGCATGAGGCAGAGAGCAGTGGGGTGTCTTAAGCAGGGTGTAATGCCCTCGAGGTCCATCCGTGTTGTCACAAATGGCAGGATTTCCTTCCTTTTTATGGCTGAATAATATTCCTTTATTCCTTTATAATATTCCTTTAACCCATTCGTCCAGGTTGTTTCCACATCTTGACTGCTGTAAATAATACTGCTGTGAACAGGAGGGTGCCCATATCTGTTTGGGATAGTGACTTCCTTATGCTAAGTGAAATAAGTCAGAGAAAGACAAATACTATGTGATCTCACTTGTGTGTGGAACCTAAAAAAGACCACAACAAGCGCGTGGAAACAGGTGAAATTAGTGGTTGCATGAAGTGGGGGGTGGGGGGCGGGAGAATTGAGTGATGGGGGTCAAAAGGCACAAACCTGCAGTTACAGGACGAATAAGTTCGGGGACGTGATATACAACATGATGACTACAGCTAACAACACTGTTCTGTATATTTAAAAGTGGCTTAAGAGTAAGTCTTAAAAGATCTCAGCCCAAGGAAAAAAAAATGTGTAACAATTTTTTTTATAACAGGGACGAGATAATGGATATTAATTAAACTCATTGTGGTAAGCATTTCACAATATATACACATATTAAGTCATTATGTTGTACACCTTAAACTTGTACAATGTTGCATGACAATTACATCTTAATAAAACTGGAGGAAAGAGGAGGGCAGCAGGTGCAGGAAGACAAGGGGGTGGCTGGCAGAGGAGGGTACCCGGGGGCCCAAGGCTGAGTGCCAACTCCAGCACTCACTTGCTGGGTGCTGGCCGGGTCTCTTGGACTTCTGGATCTCCTGTTCATCCGCAACTTCTGTGATCCCTCCCAGCACCGCTGTCCCGCCTGACCCCAGGGGAATGGGGGCTTCAGGCTGCTCAGGCCTGGCTACTCATGCCCAGGAAACCGAAGGGAGCCAGGGTCTGGTTGGATGACCCTGACTCTCTCGGGCCTTCATGGTGCACTTCACGTAGTGGTCAGAAGGGCTCTGGAGGAAATGGCCTCTTTCCAAGGGACTGAAGTTTGATTCGCTAAATGGGGCTTTTTTTTTTTTTTTTAAGAGCTAGAGAGAGAGAGAGTGTGCGAGCATGGGGGAGGACAGAGGGAGAGAGAGAATCCCAAGCAGGCTCCACCCCCAGCGTGGAGCCCTGTGTAGGATCGATCTCACAGCCCTGAAATCATGACCTGAGCTGAAATCAAGATTTGTACACTTAGCCGACTGAGCCACTCAGGCTAGCTTAAATAGGGTTATTTTAAACTATGTCATGGCTAATTAAACGTTCACTTCTGTGGGGAAAAGCAAAATATCCAAGTTTCTGATGTCAGGAACATGGTTAACGAATAAAGACAAAGCCAATAACCATTACCTGCCCAGGTTAGAAACTTCAGGATCATTCTAGACCTTTCCCTTCGTTCCCATAATGGTGATCGCTACTGGCACTTCCTCAGGGAAGGGAGCTGAGGTTGAGAGAGAGGCCACACACTTGGGCGAGCTCAGGGGTGCATGCCCTTGGCCACTCCCTTCTAGCGGCTCTCGGCCCGCCACAGTCTGCTCAGGTCTGCCCCACCTCCCCAGCCCAGCCTGCACGCCTGCCTCCCGACCCTCCCGCTGCCGCCATCTCTTCTTAGACATGTGCCACGGTGCAACGGGGATTCTGCCCCCCAGTGCTCCTTGGGTAAAAGCCAGGCTGCGGCCTCACCTTCAGGGGCACCCCAGGTCCTCATAACCTCCTGAGACCTCTTCCTCCCCACCCTCCCTGGGTTGGACCCCACCCTGGCTCTGCCCAGGAAGGCCCTCCCTGCCCTCTTTGCCCAACAAGGTCCTCCTCATCTCACACCTACCTCCCAGGCGGGCTGGGCTTCTGGCTGTGTTTTGCCCACACTCCTTGTGTGCAGGTTGGAAGCTTCTTATCTCGTCTGTCAGTGTTGTGGGTATGAAGGATGTGCTTGGCCTGTCTGTGCTCCTTGCTCCCAGAGGGACAGAGACCCTATCATGGTGAGATGTGGCACATGACAGGTATCTTTGGGGCTTTGAAGCTAGACACCCTGGAACTGGAATCACATTGACTTGCTGTGTGAACTTGGTTAAGTCGCTTCACCTCTCTGTGCCTCATACTCCTCATCCAAATGACATCCATCACATAGGGGTGTCATGAGGATTATGTGAAGAGGTCAGCACGTCACGCAGTACTGGGCACATGGTGTCATTGGTGAGTCTTCTCCCCCTTCCGGTCCCTGGGTGTCTGTCCTAGTGAGCTTTCATAGACCATGCATTGGCTGAGAGGAGCCCTGGACGCTGAACACACTGTGTGTATCAAATCCGAGCCTGGCACAGTGACTGTCCCTGTGGTACCTGAGAGGGAGCCCTGGCATCTGCCTCCAGCACCGCACCACGGCTGCCATGGCCAAGCGTGATGGAGACAGAACAAAGGCCTTGAATCATGCAAAGAGTGGGCAACATCACTTTAAATCTGTTTTTCCAAATCCTGTTATTTTAAATGCCCTGGGCAGATGCCCATGTGTGCAGGGACACTCCGCTGGGCCAGAGGCTCTTTGTCCCTTGAAAGGCTCCATTGTGACCCCCGAACCGGCCCCGAGTGATTACTGGGACAACAGGCCCTTGTGTGGGCCCCAAAGGCCTGCTCCCTCGGGCCCTCGGCTGGCAGCACGAACCCTTTGCTGTCTCTGTAAGGTCAGCAGGGGAGGCCTGAAATCCCCCATGCGGGTTGCTGCCAGGGTTCTGATACGAAGTGCTCTGTAGAGTTGGCTTCTAAATGCTGATGAAGCTCAACGCCCATCAACTGTCCTCTCTAGGAGAAGGGCAGATCCAGTGGGGGCCTCCTGGGAGCAGAATGGGAGGTCAGGGATTGGTTCGCGGAGGAGGACCATCTGTGGATGAGGCCCCCATCAGGCCACCCTGCCCTGTACGGGGAAGGCCACCAGGAGAATGCCCCCAGAGCCCCTGTAGTCACAGGTAAGAGTCCCCACAGTGTCCTGGTTGGATCTGCTCCGCAGCTGTCTGTCGCCGTTTGCCCTCCTGTGATGCCTGCCCTTGCCACGTATTTGTGGTGACCGTGGTTTGTTCTGTTCTGCAAGCTTTGGCTTGTGGTCACATCACAGACATCAGCTTCTTAATCCTCTCTCAGATCCATGGAGGGATTCTGCTCTTTGTTCCACGACCTTAAAAACATCCAGTTATCCGCCTTCTTGCAAAGGATCCGCTGGACCAGGTGGGCCTTTGGCTCTCTGGAGGCTGCAGAGCAAAACTTGGTACCTGCCTGGGTGGGCACTGTTGTCACGACTTTGCAGCCCGGCGCCGCCAGCCCCTTTCGGTACGGCCCCATGTGGCCCCCTGCAGACCCTGCCAGCAGGCTGGGCTGTCCCAAATGCTGGCCTCGCCCCCTCAGATGACCCCTGCCTGCCCGTATGAGGGGCACTACGAGGGCTTGTCTCATTGTCGCTCACTGAGAGGCAGGGGCGGGGGAAAGACTGGCGGGAGGATGAGTCTGGGCAGCCGAGGGCAGGAAGCAGGAGCAGCCGGCCAGAAACCCAGCTCCAGTTCTCGTCAGCTGAGTGAGCCTCTTTCCTCCCCCTGTAAAACGACAGGGTTTGCTATCTCCTGTGGCCATTGTGGGGATGACAGGAGGCTACACACATACATGGAAGGTGCTTACACAGTGCCGGGCCCAAGGCAAGAGCTCCAAAAATGGAAGGCGAATGGCCACACGGGTGCACAAGTGGGTCCTCTGGGCAGTCATGTTTGGGTGTTGGTGCTACCTTACCTTTGGTCCATCAGGGACATCAAGCAGGCAGTATCTAAGGAATGTCCCATCTGCCCTTGGGCTAGAACCAAGATATGCCCCAGAGAAGGACCCATTCTGTTCAAGACCCAGAGGTAAAGAGGTGAGGCATGCCAGCTACAAGAAGCTTTGGGGGGCAGACAGCATCCCACACCATCAATGGTCCCCGCAGAGCAGGTGCTCAGTCGATGCCCATTCCGCGGGATCCGAGGACCATTTGGCTATTGCCCTGCAGACTTCTTAAGTGCTCCCTCCCCAGGCATCGCGGGTTTCCAGAGGGTCTGTGCCCTTAGCAGGAAGGCCTGCCCAACAGTCAGCCCTTGCCCTGCAAACACCTCCTAAACAGCAGGGTGCAGAAGAGCTGAGCAATGAGACACACGAGCAAGGAAACTAGACGAGGTTCCGGGGCGGGGGCAGGGAGGAGGGTCTGGGCAAAGGGAAAAGCAAGACCAGGAGAGAGCATTTTGGGAGGCTGGCCATCCATTAACATCCAAGGAGAGCAGGATGCAAGTCAAATGCCAGATGAAACTGCAAGTTAAAAAAAAAAAAAAAAAGGACTCAGGGTGGGAGGGATGAGAAAGTCTTGTCAGAGAGTCACCTGCAAAGCCTTGGAGGAATACGGATTTTATCCATTTTATTGTTAGACCAATTTGCACATGAAAAGGAGAAAAGAGAAAGAACAAGTCAAGATTCCTTTAAAGAGAATGATTAAAATTCCAAAATACTGAGGAACCTTTGGGAAATTTAAGCAAGCCTTCAGTTTCTCTTTTTTGATGGGGGTCAAAAATGCTCCTCCATTGGCATCGTGTTTCTGGCTCAGCAGGATGCAAACAGGCAGTTTTGGGTGGGGGGGAATGCCCCTTCCCTCAATCAGCACTTGACTGCAAATTTTGTTAAACACACGACAAACTTCCTATCATTTCTTCATGATTTTTAATGTGTACTTTTTCAGGATAAAGCCTCAATCAAACTTTTTGCTCCTAATTTACTATGAAATATTTACTTCAATTTTGTTTAAAGTGGATTCACCAAAAGTGGCCTTTTTCTGGTACCATTACCCTGGGATCATAAAGGATCTCCTGAAAATACCACTGAGACCCCACTTAGTCAAGGCGTCCCCAAGTTGGAAGGGGAGTAAAATGTCAACTTGCTAAACCTCTGCCCGAGGCTTGAATCTTCGTTGTATGTGGCCACTAGCAAGAGGTCGTCCAGCCTCTGCCTGTAGACCTCCATAGCTGGGAGGTTTTTGAGGCACCTGTTTGGTGCCCAGCTGTGGAATATCATTAAATTCTCTGAGCAAAGAGACAAAGCAGCATTTTAAAATGGAAACTGGGCTTTCAGGATTGATTCCTAACTGAGCACCTCCTTCCTAACTGCCCCCGCTCCTTTCAATACAGACATCCCACACCTAAAACATGGCACTCACCACTTGTCCTTTTACTTCCTTTCCCTCAGGGGTCTGGTCCTCCCGCTCTCCTTGGGAGTGGCCCAAGGAAATTCTAAAAAACAGTTTATTACCCTCATCCCTAATTTGAACAGAGCACAAAGCACACTGTCCAGAGAATTTCCGATCAGCTTCACGAGGAGTGAGAAGAAACTTTTGCACCTTGTTTTCTTTTGGCTTAAGGACTTTTTTTTTTTTTTTAAGTAGGCGCCACACCCAGCGTGGAGCCCAATGTGGGGCCTGAACTCATGACCCTGAGATCAAGACCTGAGCAGTGATCAAGAATCGGATGCTTAACCGACTGAGCCACCCAGGTGCCCCCTGGCTTAAGGACTTCCTCATGGAGCACAGACCCCTTTGTCTTGTAGGGGTTCTATGTTCCATTAGAAAGAAGGGGTCCCCCCGGGCTGGTACTTAGCGAGTTTCCAGAGAGGGCAAAGCCATCTGACAAGCGTGGTAGCTGGGGAGGGTGGGATACCCAGTGACGGGCTCCCTGGCAGTGTGGTGGCCGAGCACACACAGCTGTCATCTGAACTGCCATCTGATGCTGCCTTTAGAGATTCCGTCTAAGCCAAAGGATTCCTCAGGAAGAAAGCTAAAGTGATGGAGTCCCTGATACTGGGGAATTAAAAACAAAACCCCCCAAACACCCCACAAAAGTACTGAGCATAAAGGCACTTTTAAGTATTTCAAAGGTTTATCATCTTCCACTGTGGACATCTGCAGACACTTGTTGGGTGAGCTTTACTCCCCAGGACAGGTAGACTATCCATGAAGACTTGGAAACGAGCCCCAGGATGGGTACTCAAGAGAGCTTGTGGAAAATTCCAACAGACAGTTCTCAAGATCTGGTCCAGGGGTCAGCAGGGGATCTTGGTTTCACAGTCACAGCCCCCATTTCCCACCCCGACAGCCCTCTTTCACAAACAGAAAATGACTCTAGAAAGACAGCTCAGTCGTTGGAGGTTAAATGCAGCAAGCCCCCAACCCTGACATGAAGGTATATGGGAGAGTAAACATAACACCCACAAGAAACAGAGCGTTGCTTTTTGTTTGTTTTCTTTTTTCCACCATTGGGAGTATTTGTGCATTCTAAAATGTTATACTGGAAGGCGGGCTGATCAGTGAACACCGTCTGAGTTTTCAGCAAAAGTTCTGCGGCTTTATGAAGACTTCCATCTGATTAAAGAAAACACTGCATGGACCACGTACAGCAGAGTGGCCACGTATGAAAACACCTGAAACCAAGACAAACAAGGATTAATGGGGGTGCATGGGGAGAGGGCAACGCATGGGCCGTCCACACTGAGCTGGCCACTGGCATGGTGCTCGGGGTCGATGGCCCGAAAGGGTGTGGACTGCCCCTGCTTCCCATCCTTCCCGCAGACATCTTTTCCTGCTGAGCCCAGATGTGGCCCCAGAATGCTCTCAGCACAGAGCTCCAGGTGACCCACCAATCCACAGGACTTGGTGTGCAAGGTCAACTATCTGCCGCCACACATCATCGTGCTGGTGCGACCCAGCTACAAATGGAGGCCCTCAGAGACCCCTCAAATGACACTGCTCTCCATGGAAAACATCCTCCCCCCCACACACCAGTTAAGGGCAGAGCCCATATTCTCTTGGCTAAGAGAATATAAACGCGTGAGTTTGCTGGCTCTGGTTAAGGTCTTGTTGCTGTCTGGTCATCCTCAGACCCCCACCAGAATTTTATTCCAGGAATCTTAATTTCACAAGCATGGGCAAGGGAGTCAGGCTCATGGGAAGTGAGGGGCTGGGACAGGGACAAGGGATTGGGGCTTTGGCAAAAAGGAGGGGGGCTTACTCAGAAAGCTGTTGGAAAGATCCAGTCAGCGTTTTGACGCTGGGAACAAAGGCCCTGGAAATGGGGCAAATAGTCCCTTTGTCCCTGTCAAAGCCCTGACTTGTGTTCACGTGGGCACCGTCTATTCCTATCACCTGCTCTGGGTGGCTGGCCTCCCTGAAGGCTTGCCTGCCCCCAAGTCAAATATCTGCACCTGGATTTGTGACCTTGGGTGTGGGGTCAAGAGTTTCCAACCCAGGCACGACATTAGGGCAGCTACGGTTCCATGACTCTTGAAAATGCCCATAAACACCAGCAGTCCTCATGCCTGATCTCTCCCTGCCTCCACAAACCCTTCACCCTCATTGGCCAGGGGCGATGAGTAAGCCAAGTTATTTAATAACAAATTTCAGAGCACTCATCCAGGAACACCATCTAAAAGGAGCAGTTGTATGTGAGTGAGCAGCACCTCCCCCCTCCAAAAAAACCCACCTCTCCCTGTCCGATGGGAGCAGTATGTTGTCTGGGGAATTCCAGACCCAGTGAGAACTGTTGGCAGGAGCACCTCTGATGTCCCCCGCAGTAGCAGGAAACAGACACTTACTCTCCAAGGGAGGTCAAGCAATGGCACACTGGGGACCCTGAGAGCCAGGGACATGAATGCATATAGTTGGGCTTCAGAAACCCCCTCCCTAAATGGCTGCCATTATTGTTATTCCAGATTTCTGCAGACCGTCTCCAGCTGCCCTCTCCGTTCTCACCAATCCCAGGGATCCCTCTGGCACAGACTCTCTGCTGCCAACAAAGGAGAGAGGGAGAAGCTTAGCTTTTGAGGCAGCTCCAACAAGTAACATGGAGGAGGGAGCGGCAGGCCAGATGCTTCCAAAGGTCAGGAATGCGTGGGAGAAGGCCTTGAGGTGCCTCCCCACTCCCCTGGCTGGCTACGCCCAGGACTCGGGAAAGGCTCGCTGTGGATGGGCAGGGTCTCCCCTGCGCACGGATACAGCTGATATTTTGAATAGAAAGGCATGACTTTACATTGAACCAGGCTCATACATGACCTTTAGCCCAGGGTATCGGCCTGCTGGCAACATTTTCATTCTTGATTCTCGCACTCCCGACTTGGCCTGGGCATGCCCATGTATACCTAATTCAACTAACAAAAATGGGGGGACATGATCAACTGCAGCGTGGATACATAGATGTTGGTGTAGTCATCAGTGGGACGCTAGACAGCAGCGAGAGTGAACACTCTACACCCCCACCCAAAAATGTGGATGAGCCTCACAGCCCTAAGGTTGAGAGAAAGAAGCCAGACGTAAAAGAATGCACATTGCATGACTCCATTACACGAAGTTCAAAAGCAGGGACAGTTGAACTAGGCAGCTAGAGATCAGGAGGCTGGTACCCTTCATGTGGGTGTGGTGACAGCGGCAAGGCGAGGGGACCCTGGGAGCCAGTCATTATGTTCTATTTCTCAGTGTGGATGCTTGTTACACAGAGAAGTTCACTTGATGGAAATTTACCCATTTGTACACTTGCAACCTACCCACTTCTCTGGTTGTATGTGGCATTTCGGTAAGAAGAAAAAGAGGGAAGTTGGAACACAGTAGATCACAGTGGTTCTCAACTAGAGATCTCTCCCCCGGGAAGAGGCAGTCATTCACCCTAACTGGCTTGTTCCCTGCTAGCTACATTCCACATGCATGTCACGACTGTCATCTGCAATAGTTTTATGGAAGTTGTTGTCAAATGCCTTGCTACTGATGTCTGTTCGGAGAGAAGGCTTCCCGGGTTGGGACAGGGCGAGGTGTGAAGGACGATAGAGGAGGCAGCTTACCAGCCCCCCAAGGGAAGGAAGAACAACCAAGGTGCCGCCTGGCTGTGTTCCTATTTAGAAACCAACCATCTTGGGAGATGAGCCAAATTGGGAGACATTCCCACACTGTGGCACATTTGAGGGGGTGCCAGGGACCAGAAGTGGCCATATTTATGGAACTGGAGAGTAGGCTGGGAACTTAAGGGGAATGTGTGGCTTCTTTGGGACAGGGGATGGCCCCTAGGGACCCACAGTCTTTCAGGAACTTTCCTCCAGACCCCTCTCTCTGGGAGCAGGAAGAACACCCCTGCTAAATCTTTTCCTAGAGCCCAACAATGCCCCTCCCTGTGGGTTTTCTCTCAGCCCCTGCTCTACTCTTTCCAAAAAGTGGGGATGGCACAGTTTTGGCACCTGGAGCTGGAATCTTCTGATCGATCATCCCATTTGACCTCAGGATTTGTATAATCCACATGTCGACTTCTAGAAATCTAAGGAAGAAATCTACTTCCTGAACCTCTTTAATATTTTTTAAGTGGTTAGAAATACATCTGATATTGTGAGTTCGCATGCTGGTGGGAGCCCACACGTGCAGAGCTCTGGAAAAAGGTTTTATGAATCAGAACATTCTCCTACTCTGTCATTCTGATTCATTCCACTAAAAAGAAAATCTGGGTTATAACCTCAAAGTTCACCAATGGGTCTGGCCCCACAGTTGGAGAACGCCTCTTTCAGGGTCCAGAGGCCCGCATGCACCGTGCACTCTGGCCACACACAGTGGGTACCCCCATTTGTTCTGCCGACAGAGTGAATGAGGCTCAAGCCCCCAGGCCCCCATTGCTCGCTGTGAGGCCTCGGAGAAAGGCATTTAACATCTCTGTAGTTCTGAGGGAGTTAGACAGGAACCACGGGCTCATTTCACAGATGAGCAAGCTGAGGCACCTGCTCAAGGAAATGGTGGAGGTGTGAGCTCCGGCCCCTCCTGCTCCAGCAGGTTCTCAGAGCTGCCGGGCAGGAAGCATCGTCACGAAGAGCTGAAGGCCTAACAGCAGCAACAAACACGCACAGCCGAGGGGTCTGGACATGCTGGGCCCAGAAAAGCCTTTTCACAGCCCCAGCCCTGAAGCTGGGGCTTGGTGAGACCCTGGCCACTCGATTTTCCATCTGTGGCCTCAGTGCTTCCCCGAGCCTGACCGTGTACTTGGAGGGAATACCACTCAGGGAGAGCCAGGAGCCCCACGTGGCCAGACTCGCTGCTCCAAACGGGTGCTAAGAGCACCTGCCCTGGACACCAACAATACCTGGCCCTCTTGGAGCAAGTTATCCATGGTCTCAGTGCCCTGGTTCTGCATCTGTGAATGGGTTTAATAAGAGCGCCTACATCTTAGTGCTATTGGGAGCGTTAGATCCTTCGTGGAGAGCTCAGACAGTGCCTGACAGTCGCGGTCATTTCCCTTTTGCAAAGCCCACCCAGGTGCAGACCCCCGGGCCAGTCCAGGCCTGCGCAGCATGGCACAGACTGGAGGGCTCAGGGAGGCTGGGGCACGTTAGCTCCCTTCTCCAGGGCTTTCTCCAGGGCTTTATTTCCGTAGAAGTCAGTGAAGTAAAAAGAGAGGGGAGAGCCCTTCCGCTGACCCTCTATCGGTGGGTGGGGGGGGCGGCGGCTGGGCCCAGGGGCAAGGGGCCTGGGACACTCACCACGGCAGAGATGTTCTCGTGGTACTGTTTATAGGTGTAGCCCTCCTGCATCCCGATGGTGGCCAGAGCTTCCAGGACAGAGGCACTGAGGTAAAACAGGGCAGCAACACAGTGGTAGGCTGCATCCTGTAGGGTCAAAGGGGGCCGTCAGAGTGGTCTTAGCAAGGCCTGTCTCCTGCCCTGCCCCCCGTCCCCTCCTGGCATGGCTCAGCTCCTGCCCTCATCTTCGGCCCCTTCCTTTGGAAAAGAAGGGCCTTCCCGCCCCGACCCTTACCCTGTCCACCCAACACCACACCCAGGCCCCCTCTTCACAGAGCATGTGTAACCAGCACTGCCCAGATGCTTCCGTCTCACTGGTGTGGGGACCAGAGTCAGGACTTCAGGAGAGAAGGCACTCTGCTTTCCTTTGAGGTGGGATCAAGGAAGAGATGGGGGTCAGAAGGGGCAGCCTGGGATCTAACAGGTAGAGATGGGCTCTGGCCCTGAGAAGCATCCCCTAGGTGGTCACAGTCCCAGTTCAGATGTGGCCTCAGTGGCCAGGGCAGGGTGACAGAGGCCCAGGCCATTCCCACTGTGCTTTTGTCTTGTTAGTCTTTGGTTTTTCTTGGGTGGGGGAGCTCCAGGTATGTTTAAAGGCAAAAAAGTACTAGAATGGGCTTTTGAGTAGCTGTAATTTGGAGGTGATTTTGAAAGTCTAAGTAGGGGGCGCCTAGGTGGCTCAGTAGGTTAAGCGTCTGCCTCCGACTCAGGTCATGATCCCGGGGTCCCGGGATCGAGCGCCAAGTTGGGCTCCCTGCTCAGTGGGGAGTCTGCTTCTCCCTCTCCCTCTGCTGCTCCCCCTGCTTGTGCTCTCATACTCTCTCTCAAAAAAAGTCTTAAAAAAAAGACAAAAACTTAAAAAAAAAAAAGAAAGTCTAAGTAGGAGGCCTTTTGAGAGTAGAGGCCTCACCAAATGGCCCTGCCCCCTTCTGCCATAGGAAAAAGGCAGGTGTCCCATGTGTAAGTTTTACTCCCTTCGAGGACCTCAAGGCAGAACTTATGCAGAATTAGGACCACAGGCCATCCCTCTACCGCCTCCAAGTTCTTCTCTGGGGACCCTACTTAGAAGGCCATCACTGGGAGGAAGCCTAGCCTCACTGGGCAGCCGAGGCCAGCCCCCAGGTCCCTGCCCCCTCCTAAGATGGAAACCAGCTCTCCTGGATGTTGGGAAACGCCAGCAGGCACCTGGCTGGTGCAGGTGGTGGAGGGGGGGTGGGGGTTGGGCTGCTGGTTATCCATGAAAAAGGCAGTCATGCAGGAGAAAGCAGAGCAGGCCCAATGGGAATCAGGCAGCGACAATCAACCTCTGCCTTCACCTTCTCCTGACCTCCCTGCTGTGTGGAGCCCTGGGCTGCTGGGGAGAGCTCAGAGCCAAAGGCCTGGTCAGCTCAGCCTGGGAACGGGGCTAGGACGCATCGATGGGACAGCCTCACCCAGCACTGGAAAGACCAGCCTGCCAGGGGAGAGGGTCCAATACCCACCCGCCCACCCCAAACATTCCGGGCTGTGACTCACCAGGGTGACCCAGGAAGTCTCCCCGCCGTGGGCACCAATTATGTACAGGACAAGCAAGGTTGTGGTGGCCAGGAAGCAGAACACGGACACAAACATCACCCAGCCCTGGATCAGGGGGATGGGCACCAGGGACGAGGCAACCAGGATCCACACCAGGCCCCCGAAGACCTACAGAGGGAGGGAGGGCAGGAGTGAGCATCAGAGCAGGAGAGCCCGCACCCGGGAAGGGCCAGACCTAGAGTCATGCTGGGGCATTAGGGGCAGAAAAACAGGAAGGAGCCAGAGAATGGCAGTGGGCATTTTCCTTACCAAAAATCACTCTTTCTGCCTGCATTGCCAGTCTCAGTCCAATCCCCTGCTTGCTTGCCTTTATTCACATTTTAAATGCAATTTTAATTTTGTATTTAACAAAAACGTATATCACACGCTTATATGCCAGGCACCGTCCTAAGCGCTTTGCAAATATTAACTCAGTTAATTCTCATAACAACCCTACGGACGAGGTACTGACCTGTTTGTCAGATGGGGAAACTGAGGCACATGGGCGCTAAGTGATTTGTCATCCCAAGAAAGGACTTATCTCCTCCAGTATCATCATTATTCTGAGGTTTTATCCTAGATTAAATCACTAACATTTTGACATTAAAATATCTTTCCTTTTATGAAAGGTTAGTGACTAGCAGACTCTTTTGGTCTTTACTTGGCAAAATAATCGACCACACTATGTCATAAGCATAATTTTTTTTATTTGACCCCTTAAGCCCCAAGTCCAGGAAGTGCTCTGACTACTGGGGTCCAGGCTGGGATGGAGAGGTCAGCCCGCCTCCTCACCTCCTCGGGGGGCCCAGGAGTGGTGTGAGAGAAGCATTTCCCTGCTGTTATCCGGAAGAAGCCCCTGTTGGTGTCTGAAGGCTCAGGGAGCCCCATGTTTTCAAAGAGGAGCGCAGGACAAGGTAGGAATCATAACAGCACCCTGAGGCCACAGTCCTGGCTCCCCGGGGACAAAGGCGCACATACTGAATCGGGGATTGTCTTCTCTTCCCTCTCCCTCCTCACCCCCGGGAAGGCAGCTCAGTCTCCTCCACCATCCCCCACCTAGGTAAGGACTGTGCTTGGGAAGGCTGGGACACAGGTGGAGAGGGCTCTGTGGCCAAAGGTCCCCAAGGTCCTTCGGAGCATCTAGGGGCTGAGGTCAGGCTGCCCTCCCAGCCGTACGTCCCCTATGGTGTGAACTCAAGTGGTGCCTGGGCTCCCTCTCCTGTACCTGCTGCCCACCTGCTGGGCAAGAGACCACCATCCTCACAGGTGCTCTCTGAGCCTCTCAGCTGAGAAGCTTCAGGATGGGATCACATCTGAGTAGAAAAATCAGAGCAATGAAGAAACTGGGGTTATCAAAACAAAGCTGGGCCTACTGACTCAGATCTGGGCATCTCTGACTAGAGCACTTCCTCTACTGTTGAATCTGAGGGTCCGTGAAGGCACTGGCAGAGGCGGTGGGACACATTTAACAACTTGCAGTTAAATGCACAAACAGGTAAATAAAGCAGTTTAAACAAAAATCCTTAGACCACTGTAGCATCCGATCTGAGTGCGTGTGCATTTCATCCATAGCTGCCTCTAAGATCACACAGACGACCGGCCTTCTCCATCACGGGCCCTGGCAAAGGGACATGAACATGCTGGCAGCTGAGAACTTGGCTGAGCGTGGCCTGGAGAAGCAGGAGAAGGGGACAATGCCTGTCTGGAGGGCAGAGGCAAGGGCCTGGGATGCTCCTCTCTTGAGCGTCCTTTACCTGGGCGCCAGGTGACCATCCAAGGAGGACCCATATCAGTTAGGTTCCCTCATATGCTCTCAGGGAGCCCTGCCCTTCCTTCTCCCTAGCAGCATCCAGGTGTACTTGGTTAGTTACAAAACGGCACTATCCCTGACCAGGTGATGGAGGGGGCAAGGGTCCCCTTGCTCACAGCTAACTCCTGGGTGTGGGACACCTGTCCAGCTGTGCGTCAGTGTCTGAGTTAGTTAACTGGCCTTCGGGGGCTCCCGTCAGGGGGGTATGGGTAAACTGGAATGATTTATGCGTTGTGTGTGGAGGGCAGAGCCCTGTGTTAGGGAATCCTGCGGGGACCCAGTGGGCCGGAGGTGCTCGTGGACAGCCAATGGACATGGTATTGATGAACACCGAATACCACACCAGGAAAAACGATTCTCTTTTTCACTCTTTGGTTTTTCTAAGGCAAGAAGGGCTCAGGGTTGAGTCAGGGGTCTGGAGCTCCCTTAGAGCATGGGCTTCCAGAATGGGCTGGCAAAGGTGAACTGGGGAATGACACTGTTTTTATTTTTAAGATAGTGATACAGTTATTTTGGACAAAATTAACTAAAAACCGTATGGGGTAAGTTAATGCACAGATGGTACCAGGAAATGGCAAAATCTGAGAATATGGCTCTCAGGCTGCTCTACAGACTTCTCTAACTCTACCTCTGTCAGCTAAGTTTCTCCCTGTGGGGCTTGGTTGGGAATCATGGGCAGGAGAAAGAAGGTGAAGTCAGAGTGAAGCCACGGCCCGGAGCGCCTGCCATAGAGTCCGGAGCATGCACTAGCTAGAAGTGGCCCCAGTTTTGATGCTGAGCTTCTGGTACTCAGTGCAGAGGGAAGCTTCAGGGTTCATCCGGACACTTGACCTGCTTCAGGTGTGTGCTTTTACCAGTCTGATGCAGCTGTGTTCCAGCTCCCTGGAAAATGCATTCTCTCTCTCTCTCTCTCTCTGTCTCTCTCTCTCAGACTCCTGGAGTCTGTAGTAAGAATACCTGTCCATAGGAGCAAAGCCCACCCTGAACTCAATCCCAGCCCCTGCCCTCTGGCAGACCTCAGGACCCTATCCTGCTTTTGGGTCTACAACCTTGCCAAGGTCCTTTTAACAATTATTTCTTTGCACCATTTGTCTATAGTAAGATGGTGGGAAACAATTCTCTCTCTCTCTCTCACAGCTTTAATGGAATATAATTCATGTACTAGACAACTTGCCTATTTAAACTGTAAAATTCAATGGTTTGAGAATATTTACAGGTATGTGCCATCATCATCTCCAGACGAGCTTTAGGACCTTTTCATCACCTCAAAAGAAACCCCGTACCCTTTAGCTATCGCTCGCTTCCCTCCCTCCCAACCCTAAGTGACCACTAACCTACTTCCTGTCTCTAGATTATACTATTCCGAATTTTCACATGAGTTGAATCATATAATAAAAGATGGGCTTTTTTGACTGGCTTCTTTCCTTTAGCATCCTGTCTTTCAAGGTGAGAAATTCCCTCTCAAGGGAACTTTTACGAAATAGCTACCATCATAGCGCACCCCACTGGCCCATTCCAGCCCCCACCATTTGGGGGGACACTGAGTGCACGTGTCTCATTTCTCTGGAGCGTCCAAGCCGCAAACAGCTGAGGAGCCACGGGTTCCCAGGGACGTTCCCGGAGGAGGCACGCCACCAGCCCAGACTGTCCCTGCAATGTATTTTAAGCTACACACCATGCGAACGTCATGTCCTCAGCACAGGTGAAATGACTAAAACCCGGGGGTTTTGCTCCCAGAAGACTGGCAGGGGCCTGCCCTCTACCCCTCACAGCCCTGCCCAAAGGGTTCCCCAGGCGAGGACCGCCGGGCAGGGGGGTTTGAGATAGGGGCCGAACAACCCTGAGGACGGGAGGGGGCGAGTGAAAAAAGACGGGCCTGGGCCGAGGAGTCTATTCCCAGCTAGATGTCTGGGAGCAGCGCCCTGGATACAGGCACCGCGGCTGTGAGAAGCCGGGCGCGGGCGCCGGTTGGAAGCGGCCACAGCGGTCCCAGCTGCGCATGTGTGAAGGCTCCGCGCCTCCCGGGCACCCCGCCGCCGCCGCCGCCGCCGCCGCCGGCTCGCGAGCCCTGCGAGAGCCTCTCTCCACCCACCCCCTCTGCACGGGGCTGCGGCGTGAGGCAGGCTCTTGGGCGCCAGCCTCGTCGTCCACAAACGGCAGTTTGCAGCGGCGTCTCGGCGCGGCAGGCTGGCGCACCCTGGTTGACGCGAGGGATGTGAGTGCGGAGCTCCTGGCGCGGTGCCCGGCAGCACCCCACCACTGGGGTGAGCCGCTGTTCTCCCGCGAGGCCAGCAGCCCTCAGACACGTGCAGAGGCAGCCAGTCTACAAGGCAGGACGGGAACCGGCGCTGAGGGGGCGCCGCAGCCCGGACTGTGCAGGGCCCCGATCCAGTCTCGAAGGCACGGTTGGACTAACTGGTTTACCGGGCCGAAAGGTCAAGGAGTGGCTTTCCAGGGCGAGGAAGGAGTATATAATAATAATATAATTAATAGAATAGAATAGAATAGAATAGAATAGAACATAACCGGCCAAGTCCAGAGGCTGCGGAAGCAGCAGTGAGGGCTTCAGAAGGCCAGGGAGCTGGGCATAAGGTAGGCAGTGAGGGGGAGGGGTGGCTGAAGATGGGGCTCAACGGGCACAACACTCGAGACAGAACTGATCTCTGGGCCGGCGTGAAGGCCTTTAAGGCCCCGCTCCATGGCAAGCTGGGGTTCAGTGTGAATCATGGGACAAAGCCGGTGCCTGCCCCACCCCACCTACTAAATGTGCAGAGAGCAAACAGAACAAGCATAGCATCCATACCCGGGGAGATAAGGCATCCTGGGCAGGGAGCAGTCCACCCCATCCTGACCTCAGGACCCAATTGGCCAAATATTTGTCAAGAGAAGGGGGTAGGTGAGGGTTCATGCATTTCCCTTTGTAAAGAAAACTCCAAGCAGCTCCCAGCTCCCAGGCAGCAAGTGCTCCGAGGCAATCATTCGGAAACATTAGTCATCCAAGTGGAGGCATGACCACAGTTTCTGTTTATCTCTGTCAACAGGCCGGACTTCCCATTACCCCCTGCCTACACCAGGTCACTGTCCTCCATAATAGAGACCAGAAACAGTCTCTAAGTTGGGTGGCCTGAGAATGATCTGCATTGAGCTCTCTTGGTGGGGCCCAGAACCCCAAGCTGGAAAATAGTGGTGGGTCTGAGCTAACACCATGGTTTGCAGCCTTCACTCTACGCTAGAATTGTCTGGGACACCAATGCCTGCGATCTGACTCCAGTGGAGAGAAGAAATTACCAGGACATAATCCATGGATTATGTCCTGGTAATTCCTTTCAAACAGAATAAGAACTGGCTCCTGTCTCCAATGCCCCACTCGGTGGTCCAGCGATGCCCACTGAGGCAGCCTCTCCAGGTCCCAACTGGGCTCTCGGTGCAAAGCTCCCTTCCCTTTCCTCTCCTCAAGCTTCAATCCCTGTCTTGCCTTGAATGTGAGGTTAGCTCGTCCTTGGGCGTCCTCCAGATGCAGGGGAATGAGCTGGTGATCTGAGGCCCTTGCCCCTGGTGTTTGAGGACTGGAAACCACCCAGTTTGGGATGCTGAGCAGAGTTGAGGTTCCCTAGGAACCAGGGGTAATACACAAAACCAGACTGAAAAATTCCAAAGACTTCAAAGAGTTTATATTTGTGCCTGCCCAATCAAATGATTTTTGTAAAAAAAATTTCCTCAGGGGATAGTCTTTGAGGGAGCTCTTGTGTAAACTTAGAGAAGGTTCTCCGTTTTTCTTTCCGAATTAATCCACAGGAGGCAGGCTAGCATGGTGAAGGGTGTAGACTTTGGAACCTGAGCTACCAGGTTTCAATCTCACCTCTGCCACTTACTAGCTGGGTGGCTGGTTGTTTCTGGTACGTTGCTTAACCTCTCTGTTCCCTATTTGCAAAACGGCGATAACAACAGTGCCCACCCCAGGGGGTTGGAGTGAAATGGGGTTGTGTCTGTGGAGTGCCTGACACATGGTGAGCGCCTGAGCACTTGCTCTCTCAACTGTAACCGTGTGAAAATTCCAGTAGGTCTAGGATCTCCACGTGCACAGTTACCCACTGCAAACAGGATTGGGACCTAGAATTTAAAAATAACTTCAAAAACATCAGAAAGGAGAAAAACAGATGATCTCCCAGAAATCAAAAGTTGAGAAAAATGTGTCCGCCTCTGTGGAAGGAAACTCAAAAGACACTTAAAAAGGAGAGAGCCTTCCTTCAAACAATGAGCCTTGGTTACAAAAGGGGGAAAAGGAATCCTCCAGCACATTCTTGAGATTTGTGTGGTGTTTCCACTGCATGTGCTGGGCTGAAAGAGCTCTGCATCCACAATCGCCCAGTGTTTTTCCTGCACGGCTGGGATATCTGAGGTCAGTGCAGGAGAATCGCTCAAATTCTCTGGGTATCTTCTCTGGGGCTCCATTTTACTTAGTCAGGGTCTTCACAAGCAGATGCTTTCCCAGTCACAAGTCAAGGTGTGAACTAAAGAGGATTTCCCTCGCAGGGCTTCCCACATACACGCTTGGTAGTGTGGCACCTTGGGGTCCAGCGTCAGACTTCCCAACGGCTCCGAGGGCATGGGGTGGCTTTCCTGAAGGCACACGTGAACAGGAGTGTGTAATCTGAACTCTCGAGAAGCAAAGGAAACTGGTTACAGAACGCAGACGGTGCACCCAACACTAGGCTGTCCTGCCACTTTGTGAGAGGCCACGGGATCATCTCCCCAGGAAGGAAAAGGGAAGATGGCCACCCCAAATGAGGCGGGTCCCAGCTGCCATGAGCTGGTCCCAGCTGCCGTGAGCTCCGAGCCCTTTGGTGCTCTCTCGAGGCCACCAGGAACAGTCACCTCAATTTGTGTTGAGGGAACTGTCTGTACTCACTGGACTATTTGAGCAGTCAGGGCTTATTGCAATGCCGGAAAGCCGTGTTGCGTAGGTGATCTTACTAGTGTAGTAACTGTGTGCTCTGCAAGAAGCTCAACCAGCTCTAAGGGTTGGGTGGCTAAAAAGATTCATCATTCTGTGAGTTAGAGTAGAGAGTGCGCGTCCCTGAGTGAGCGTGTGGGTGAGAGCACGTGCATGGGAGCGTGTGTGCCTGAGTGAGCACGTGGATGGGGGTGTGGAGGCTGGTTATGGATGTGCTATTGGGGAGGAGGGAAATGCTAGGGGGGTCCACAGAGCTGGATGCCTGTGGGCAGGCACCACCCTGGCATTCAGACCAGGTGGTAAGAGAAGACGCAGAGGGAGCCTCATCTGGGGTGGCCATCTTCCCTTTTCCTTCCTGGGGAGATGATCCGTGGCCTCTCACAAAGTGGCAGGACAGCCTAGTGTTGGGTACACCATCTGCGTTCTGTAACCAGTTTCCTTTGCTTCTCGAGAGTTCAGATTACACACTCCTGTTCACGTGTGCCTTCAGGAAAGCCACCCCATGCCCTCGGAGCCGTTGGGAAGTCTGACGCTGGACCCCAAGGTGCCACACTACCAAGTGTGTATGTGGGAAGCCCTGCGAGGGAAATCCTCTTTAGTTCACACCTTGACTTGTGACTGGGAAAGCATCTGCTTGTGAAGACCCTGACTAAGTAAAATGGAGCCCCAGACGCAGAGGGAGCTCAGAGGGAAAGACCAAGACAAGACCCCCAAACGCAGAAGCCTTCTCCAAACATCCCTCAGCTCTTCTCTTCAGGTCTGAGAGGCAGGCTGGGGACTCTCCCTGTTCTGAGGAGTGGTGATGGCAGGAAGCACCCATGTGGGGCTTATGCCAGCATCTCTGGTTCTTGTGTGAAGCCCACCTCCCTGGTGTGGAAGGGCTCAGCCCCGCCGCGAGTCAAAGGAGAGGCTTCCTTCACTCGCTCCCTCGCTCACCCCCTCCCTCCTTCGTTTGGTCATCCGTGCATTTAGCAGACGCTGACAGTGCTCCTGAGCCCGGCCAGAGCTGAGGCTGGTACAGCCACCGCGGCAGACCTTATCCAGAGACTCACACCAATGTCCGGAGTCCATCTCTCCTTTCAAATCCTGCTGCCAGGCTCCACCGGAACAGTGCTGGCTCCACCAAGGGCAGAGTCAGGCCCTGGTAAAGGTGTCGGGGCCCCAGGGAGGGTGACGCGCTAAACACCTCTGCCCAGGACGGGGACAGAGCGCAGCAATTTGCACAGACCCCCTAGGGAGGTGTGTGTGGGGGGGAGGGTCAGAAGATTCTCCATGTGTGGACCCCACCCCCTCTGTTAACTGAGAAGGCAGCTGATTGGGAGTCTGACCTCTGAGGCTACTCTTAAAGCAAACACCAGGAGTGGTGTTGAGGCCACCTGACTCAGTTTACCTATGCAAGTTGCTCTGCCCTCCCGGCCCCTTCATCAACAAATTCATCCTTCCAGGGGAACCCATTATGCCATTATCCCTCCCAAAGCAGGCTTAGATAGTGTCCCTTTATCTAATCTGGAGGTAAGGCCAGATCTCAGGGGGCCTGGAGTCTGTGAAGAGGGAGGTAGAGACTTGAGATTCACAGGGATAGGGGCTGAGTTCAGGTCCGCAGTGGACATTAACAGGGTCGGGGTGGACTGAGAAGAGGCCCCTGTCCAGGCCCACGATCCCACTTCCCTCAAGTCCCAGGGAAATCTCTTCCACGGTACACACTAGACCTCGGCTTGAAGCACCTGCCGCTCATCACTCTCTCCTTGGGCAGAGGACAGTCACCCATTCCTGAATGAATGAAAAGTTCTTTCGGGTCCACAGAGCTAGGGGCATTCAGACAAGCATGTCCTCATCTGGATGGAAAAGTTTCCTAACCACACCTATACCCACGGGCTTTACCCAGCAGGATAAACAGAAACCAGTAGGCTCCATGAAGAATACCAGTAAGCCACCTGTAAAAAGGGCAAATCCGGGGAAATGCTAGACCTGATGGGCATGGCTGCAGTGCCAGAAAAACAAGAGGTACTAATGGGAGTTACCATGAGGATAATAATGCAGTGAGCGAACAGACAAAACAGGTGTGTACCCTCTGTAATGAGAAGGAACTGCCCATATAGGGCCAGGGGCTTCTTTCTAGGGTCCTAGGGGTTCTTTCTTGGGGATTGCTGGTGACTATCAGCTTCATCCTCATCTGCCCTTGGAGTCAGACACTCCTCTTGTGATTCATATCAGCCAGGTGGGAGATGAGAAGTTAGCCCCCATCCTACTGATGCATGATAAGAACAAATGCTTCAGAGGGCACTGCCTGTGCCGGGGACACGGACAGACTTACAGTGCAGGCAGGAGACAGAGCCAAGCAAGGGCCTGCCGTACAGGTGCCAAGTGCCAGGAAAGGGGTGCTCTCAGGGTGGGCTTCCCGGTGGAGGCACTAGGGAAGTCTGGTCCTGAAGGATAGAGGGCTTAGTCCCACCATGCCACCTGCACCAAAGGAACGCCTTAAATGGAGACCAGTGGAGGACTATGGGCTGGTTCTGGAAAGAGTCCTAAGACACAAAAGCAAGGTGGAACCTTCCTGTCAGGCCCCTCTATACATCCGTGTTTGGCTTATCACCAGCCACAGGGCAGGATGGCGGCTGGGAGAGGCGGGGGCACTCTTGTGCCGGAGACCGCCCTCTCCCTGAACCAGTGCTCTTCCAGATGGCGATACACTGACACTGAAGACAAATCATTTCCGTAAGTCTTAATCCCAGGCCCACTGGTAACTGGTTCCTTCCCCTGGGGGCAGATGCAGCAAGGTGCCGGGCACCGAGAATTCACAAAGCTCTCCCCACCCATCCTGGCACCAAACGGGCAGGGTGGTGCGTGAGAGAGGCTCCAGACATTCCCTGCCCCGAGGCAGAAGACAGGACAGGACTGCCATGGTGCCCCTTCCCCCTGGCCGCCGCAGCAGGCTAGCCAGGGGCAGCTCCGAGCGGGGCAGGCACGGGGAAGGCCTTACAGGGGTGGGATCTATGCTCTACTTGACAACCTCAGAGCCAAGTCAAGTGTGCCCGCAACAGCCCCACCCACTCCCAAATCTCACTCACCCCTGCCTGAGAAGGGCATTTAAGGCAAAAGGTAGTACGGGATGGGTCTTACGGCCCCCATCCTGCAGTTGCCCCCCTTAGCAGGGCTTGGCCAGTTGATCTCAGAGCAGGTGTTTGAGTCATTAGAAAATTAATAACAGTTGTACTTAATAGCTATTGAGCAGTAACTATGTGCATCGTGTCGTTTTAAGAGCTTTGTGCATACGACACTCATTCAGTTATTCCTCACAGCAATCCTTGAGGTAGGTGCTGTTATATCCCCATTTTATTGATGCAGAAACTAAGGCACAGTTGCCTGCTCGCATCCTCGCAGCCACTGAGTATCCGTTCCCACAGGCTGGTTGTGGAGCCTCGGTCAGATGCTCCATGCGTGAGGCAGTTACCCGAGGCAACCCACAAGCACTTCGCCACTAAATCTCTCCCCTGTCTATAGGGTCGCTTTGGAAACAGCCCTGAATACAGTCAAGTAACAGGAGACAGAGCCCTGCTCCCAGCCGCCCTGGGTCTAGAGAGAACTGCAAGGGAGGTGGCTTCCAGAGCAGGCTTCCCCTCCCCCACCCCCCGCTTGTTCAATAGGCTCTGTTCTTTCAGAGGAAAAGAATACCAAGGTTTGTGTTTAAGACCAAAAAACAAGCAAAAGGACATTACTCCCTCTTCTGTAGGCACAGGCCTGCGGTTCTCATCCCTGGGTCCATTAGCAGGACACTTGTCATGAGCTGTACCCCTACTAACAGGTGTGAGGCTGCCACCTGTTTGCTCCCCCCATTTAGAGCCTGCACCCTTGGGTTTTCTGAGGGCCTTCTTCAAACTTGGATCCAGGAGTTTTGGGGGGTACTCCTCCTGCCTTCTCCCCCCTTCTCCTTCCTCTTCCTGCCCCCTCAGCTCCCAGCCCAACTGTGTTCTAACAGGAATCTGGGGCTCTGGTGTGGAATTTCAGGTCAGCTGAGACAGGCTGTGACTCTTCCTGCTGCCCGTGCATATCAATGTATGATGGCTGGTGACAAGGCTTTTCTTTTAGTTCCCACATATTTTTCTCAGGCCTTAGGGGGAGCTGCCCAGTGTGGGCAGAACATTAGCTATGCATGAGGTGGGAGTGGTAGAGAGCCTGGAGCTCAGCGTGGCACAAACCAATGCCAGTACATTATTACCCTGGGAAATAGTCATGCTGCTGGAGCCCAGCACGAGCTAACCAGGAGCTAGACCTTTCCACCAGAATGTGGAAGGCAGGTGGGGCCCCCACGATGCAGAGGACCAGGAACCCGCTTCAGGCCCCCAGGAACCGTCTGAAGCCTGTGAGGAGTCAGCCTACACTTACTTGCCCATGGCATCAGTGCTTCTGGAACAAGGGGGGCCACTCACTCACCATCCTCTCGTCCATCAGCCCCTGAAGAGAACACCTGCTGGAGGATCTTAGTGTCTGCCCCTGGTGGTCTTTGGTCCAAAACATTATGTCTGGGGACCGATACTTGACAGTCCAAAAGGAAGCCCCAGACGGCCTTGCGTGGGCGGTGGAGGCCAGGGCTTAACCATGAATCCGTGAGGACTCGGCCCTTGGCCCGGTCCAGGCCGGCTGGCCCCATCCCACCTCAAGGTAGGCCCCAGGTTGTCCAGTCCCCTCCTGTAGCCTTTCCTTGAGAATGTGCCTAATCCCAGAGCAAAGCCAAGCTGTTCCAAAGGTTGTGCGAACTGGCCTAGGCTGGCAGAACGGCGGGCTCCCCCACCTGCTGCCGGGCGTGGCAGGTGTAGGTGAAAATAGTCAGCCTTTGTCCCTGACCCAACCCGAGTGACCTGCGTGCGAGCACTCCCCCTCCCCTGCAGCGGCATCTGGGATCCTCCTTTCTTCTGAATGCTCGGACTGAGAGGATGCCTCACACCGCCCAAGGAATTAGCCCATCTGCATCAAGCCAGGGAGTGACCTATGGAAAGCTTAAAAGCAAGCTTTTTCAATGAATGGTGGTTGCGATGACATATGCGTGACCGTGTGGGAGTTCAGCCCCATCATCGCACTCAGCAGTTTCCAGAGAACAGCTCCAAGTCACTGACTCCTGATCAAAGCAGTCCTCTGGTTCTTGAAAAACCAGAAAAGTCATTTCTCAACTCCAAGAACAAACCCGTGAGAGACCTCTATGTATAATTCTTCCCCTCCCTTTAGAGAGGAGGAAAGGAGAAAAGCCAGGCAGGGTCCTTATCCCCTTCTAAGGAGGGGGGGGCCCCCAAAGCAAGACAAAGACACAAGGCCAGGAGTCAGTGGGCACAGACAGGGAAGGCCAAGCTCAGCCGCTGTCCAGCAGGGCCAGCCCCGACTCCCTGGGGACTATAGAAGAGATCCCTGGCTGGGGCAGCAGGGAAAGTTGACCAAGAGCACAGAGGGTGCCTGCCTTGAACCCAGGAGAACCTTTAGGGCATCTGGTTCCCTCCCTGGCCTCTTACTGAGAACCATCTCCACTACCCTGTCCCCGGTGGAAACTAGGTCGAGGGGGTGGGCTGGTCTTCCTGTGGCTACTCCAAACCTTGCTGAATCAATGGCTCAGCAAATGCAGATTCTTGGGCCCAGCCTCGACGTAGTGACTCAGATCCCTCAGGGTGTGTTTTTGACAAGCAGACCCAGGGGCTGGGAGCTCCCCAGTGGCTCCGAGCTGCCCCTTCACTCCCTGGGGGAGAGAAGGGAAGAAGGGAACCAGGCCTTGCCCAGGGCTGCCCTGTGGTCGGGGCCCCTTTTATGGTCCTTCCTGCTGCAGGCAAAAGTTCATCGAGGGTGTTTGCGTGAAGGCAGAAACTGGGACATGATTTGCTGTCACTGCAAGAAGTGCCACCCTGGAGACTGAGTTACCTGGGCAAGCTATGCTCCCCCTTCTTCCCTCCCCCTGCAGCCTCAGTCTCCTCCCAGCTCAGAAAAATCAGGTTCCTCTGAGTCCTCATGCTATGTTCTCAGTGTAACCAGAATGTGGACCACCCACCAGAACACTGCTGTGTCATCCTGCCCCCACCCCACCCTCTCCACCGGATGATCTGGGGCGGCTGCTCCCCAGGCAGGTGAAAATCTAGGGCAGGTCTCAGGACTTGTCTGGTCACTCTCATGATAAAAGTCCCCAGTCACTCTGGGTCAGAGACGCAGTCTCTTGTGAGTAACTACTGTGTCCAGTGCACTGTGAGAATCAAAACTGCAAATCCACTCCAGGGGGCTCCCCCACCCCACCTCAGAAAAGTGCACCCACCCCAGGAGCCAGGACTCTCACCCTCATTCTCTGCACTCCCCAGGTCTCTCTTCACTCCCAGCCGATCTGTCCTCGGCTTTGCCCTTTGATGGGCTGGGGAGGATGAGCTGAGTTAATGGTTTCATAACCTGTTTTCGGGCATTTCCTTCACAAGTTCTGAAGGGGGCGGGGGGTGCGGTCATCTCTCCTGGGACTTTGTGAGAGAAGATTCCTCTGGCCCTGGCCAGGGCTGAGACAAAAAGCTTCCTATGTTAACATCTTGTTCTGTAAATGGTGGACCAAGTGTCACAGAGCCCCTGGCTTAGAAGGGAAGGAGGAAGAGGAAGCAGAGACTGTGGTCCCCAAAGGCAAAGTCCTTGGGTGGGGACAGAGGAACAGGCCAGAGGCAAAGCCCCAGGTTGAGTTGTTGGGAGAGGACATTCCACAGCGAGCCCGCCCATTTGGGGTGCCCCTGTGACCGCACTGCCCACAGCAGCAATATGGCCTGTGTGGCTCACACCGCCTGGTTGGGCCAGCCTTCCACTCCCTGCCACAGCCCTGCAGCTTTCGGAGGTCTGGGGTGGGGTCCTGGGCCAGGGTGAGGTTGCCATACACCCCCACCCACCCCTCCCCTGAGCCACCACACTTCCCTGCCCCTGTGGGCAGTTTCCTTGCCTTGGGAGGGGAGGGGAGCTTCACCCTGTTGGCCTTGGCTGCTGGCATCTGTGACTCCCAGGCTATGCGGAGGTCAGGCATGGGAGTATGAACCGTGAGTAATCAATTCAAAGGACTACAGATTTAAAACATACCAAGCATTTCACACCCATTGGGTTAGCAGAAAATTGCAAATTCTGATGCTACCCCATGTGGCAAGGATGAGGAACAATGGGGACTTTCACACACTGCTGGTGGGAGTTGGCCTGGTCCAGGTTTTGCTTGAAACGTGTACAATTTGGGGACCTTCTTTATTAAAGAATATGAAGTAAGGCAGGGTCTTGGAAGGGGCCTGAGCTTAATTATGCTTCATCGGCTTCCGGGTAACTCTGCTTCTGGAGCATGTACATTGGAATCATCCTTTTGCATAGCGATGTGGTAACAGCTGGGAAAAGGAAGATGTGCATTCCCTATGAACCAGGAGGTCAAATCCTCCCTGTGTGCTCTGGGAAGAACTCCCCCACATCTAACTAAAAGGGCACATACAAGAATGTTCTTGGCAAGGCTATCCGTGCTAGCAGAAAGCAACAGACTGCAAACAGCCAAAATGTCCATCAAGAGAAGAACAAATAAATAGCGTCAACCTGCGGGATGTTACTATTTTCATAAAGTGAAAACATATAAAACAATGCCACGTGCAGTCCACCCATAGTGAGGTGTGCAGTCTAGGTTTAAATCAACTCTGCTTGGGAGTAATGAACACCATGGTCAGCCTAGGGATTGTCCTGAGGATGGAGGGAAGAGAAGATAATCGTAGAACAGCCAGTGCATTTAGATGCCACCTGAAAAGCTTTATTTCCCGAATACTAAAAGTAAATCAGGCCAGATATTAAGATTTGACAAAGTGAAGTGCTAATTATGTGGGCACCTTTTCTGTAAATATGAAGTATTTCTTAATTTTTGTTCTTTAACAAACTTAAGGGAAGTCTACATAACATAAGACGAACCATCTTAAATTGATGAGTTCAATGGCATTTAATACATTCACGATGTTGTGCAACGACCACCTCTAACTCCAAAACATTTTCACCACCCCAAAAGGAAACCCCATTCCCATTAAGTAGTTCTTCCGCATTCTCCCTCTCATCTCGGTCCCTGGACAACCACCGGTTTGTGTTCTGTCTCAATGGATTTACCTATTCTGGAATATATTTTACATAAATGGAACCGTGCCATACATGACCTTTGGTGTCTGGCTTCTTTTACTTAGCATAGTGTTTTCAGAGTTTATCAACTTTGCAGCATGTACCAGTACTTACTTCATTCCTTTCTATGGCTGGAGAATATTCCACTGTATGGATAGATCACAGTTTCTCTATCCATCCACTGAATTGGGGCTGTTTCTACCTGTTGGTTATTGTGAACAGGGCCACTACAAACATGCATGTCATGTACCTATTCAGGTCCCTGCTTTTAATTATCTTGGTTAAAAATCTAGCCATGGAATTGCTGGGTCATACGGTAATTTCTTTTTTCAGGAACCACCAAACTGTTTTCCAGAAGCAGAGGAACCATGTTAGTTTCCACCAGCAGTGTATGAGGGTTCTAATTTCATCCTGGCCAACACTTGCTATTTTCTGTTTTTTTTTTTTTAATAATAATCACCATAATTTCACGTGAAATCGTACCTCATTGTGGTTTTTATTCCATTTTCCTAATGACTAATGATGCTGAACCTCTTTTCATGTGCTTATGGGCCATTTGTATAGCTCTTCTGGAGAAATGTCTATTCACGTTTGTTGCATATTTTCTAACTGGCTTGTTGTGTCTTTTTGTTGTTGAGTTGTAATAGTCTGTAATTTTAAAAAACCCTCCCAGTACTATGGTGAGCGCTGGGAATTGTGCAAGACTGTTGAATCACAGATCTGTACCTCTGAAACAAATAATGCAATATATGTTAAGAAAAAAAAAGAAGAAGAAGATAGCAGGAGGGGAAGAATGAAGGGGGGGAAATCAGAGGGGGAGACGAACCATGAGAGACGATGGACTCTGAAAAACAAACTGAGGGTTCTAGAGGGGAGGAGGGTGGGGGGATGGGTTAGCCTGGTGATGGGTATTAAGGAGGGCACGTTCTGCGTGGAGCACTGGGTGTTATGCACAGACAATGAATCATGGAACACTACATCAAAAACTAATGATCTAATGTATGGTGATTAACATAACAATAAAAAATTAAAAAAAATAAAAACACCAAAAAACCCCACAAACCGAAAAAAACCCTCCCAGAGTTCTTTAACTCACTACTCTTTCCACACATCAAGAGGCATACAGCTTCCGCTCTACAATGTTACAACCCGTGTTGGGGGAAAACTTAAAGGACCAGTGTCTGCTTTCTTTTCTGCTCTCTGGCACCCCATGGGTACATCCCCACTCTGGAGAGGAAGAAAGAGATTCAGAGACACACTGGGGCACGCGAGGTCTCTCGGAAAGTTGGGAGGAAGGAAGGGAGGTGGGGGAGCAGGGCTGAGGTTAAGGAGGAAAAAAATCACTTGGTTTTTTTTTAAAGATTTATTTATTTCAGAGAGAGGGAGCACAAATCAGGGGAGAGGCAAAGGGAGAGGGAGAGAGAAAGAATCTCAAGCCGACTCCCTGCTGAGCTCAGAGCCCAACAGAGGCAGGTCTCAATCCCAGGACACAGAGATCATGACCTGAGCCAAAACCAAGAGTCAGATGCCACCCAGGCGCCATTAAGGAGGGAAAAAAAAAAAAAAAAAATCACTTCTAACAGCTGAGAGGAAACTGTTCCGAGCAAGAAAGAATGATTTTTCTAGAAGCCCCTACCATCTCAGGTCACAAAACAGCCCCAGGAGGAGTAAATTTCCACTAATCCATGGTTCTGAGATTTCCCACACCCAGCCTTGCACTTTCCCTTATTGGGTTCTGGGGGTGGTATCCTCTCATCCCTACCCAGCAGATGGCCCTGCTCAGCGGGGCTGTTCCCACCCTCAGGGGTAATCCTTCCCCTAAACTGTGATACCAGGAGGAGGCAGAGGGCCCTGGAGCTTAACCCTTCTGTGAAGCTGCCCCCTGCCAGCACCTACTGCCAGCTGAGCCCATTCTTGTCAGGGCAAGAGGAGGATGGTGCCCCAGAGTCTTCTGCCTAGAGCTCAAGGAACACACTCTCCTGATTCTTGTTTTAATGCTCCTCAAACAGCTACAAAGGCAGAGTAAGCCACTCTACATAAGGGCCATTTAAGAGACACGAGGAAAACCCTTTGTTGCTTAAAAATGTCTCTTGCCTCATCACACCTCACCATTAGCCATCATCTCTTTTGGTCATGAAACTCTGCCTTTGTAAATGCAGCAGCCTCTGAAGGAACCACCCATTACTTATTCCCAAGTCATAGGGTCTATACGTTCTTTTTAGAAATCCAGCCTTGGGCAAGCACAGGCCAACTGCTGCATGGAAGCTCAGATGAGCCATTTGGGAAAAGAATGTGCCAGTGAATGCAAGCCCCTCCCCTCTGGGCCTGGGTGTCCCTATCCATAAATGATGGGGCTGGGCTTAGTGGTGTCCAGGGTTTCTTCTAGATGTCACTTCCTTGATTCTGGCTAGCTCCAGGATTTGAAGTCATTCTGGATACATCCAGGTTTGGGCTCAACTCAACTCACACAACTTCAGTGATAGGGTGCCCCCAGGCAACCTCAGCCCCCTTAACCCTTTCCCCCAAGCCCTCCAGGGAGAACAGAACCTGCTCCCTTTGCTGTTCACACCCTCCTGCCTCCCATCGGACAATAAGAAGCCAGGGTCCTGTTTTTAAACAGTCAGGTTTGGACATTTTCTTTTCCAACTAACCCTCCAGGCAGCCACTTCTGCAGTGGGGGTGCAGGGAAGTCGAGTCTCTGTGGCCGCCACGCACCACACCCACAGAGTAAATACACCACGCCCCCTCCCAGGTAAGGGTCTGTAGCTCCTGCGGAGTTTAGGCCGAGGGGGGGTCTGAAGCGTCCCTACACAGTGATCCCCTTTCTAGGAGCCGGGCGTGCGAAGCGCTTTCCCGGGCGGAGACAGCGCAGCTCCAGCTCAAGGAGGGACCCGTGGAGTTCCTGCTGCTCAAGGTGAGCCAAGGCGCAGGACCGCTCAGGCCAGCCCCTCTCCCTTACCCCCACCCGCAGTGCAGGGCAAAATGACTGTGGCCAGCAAACGATGGCCTGTTCTATTACTTCCAGATCGAAGTTGTGGCAAGTACATTCACTCGCCAGAAACTTTCAAAGGCCCGAAGAAAATAATCCAGATTCAGCTCCTCCTACGACACCAACCCAATCTCCAGACGTCGATTGGCAATACATACTCAGGTTTCTTTCTCTTTCTTCCTTTCTTTCTTTCTTCCTTCCTTTCTTTCTTTCTTGCTTTCTTGCTTTCTTTCTTTTTCTTTCTCTCTCTCTCTCTTTCTTTCTCTTTCTTTCTTTCTTTTTTTTTAAACGAAATCCTAACCTTGGGAAAAGCTGGGCATTTTGTACAAGGACGTCGCTCTCCAGTAAGGGCATTCTCTGCGCGGCTCCTGTGAGGCTTGGGAGCGCAGCTTTGAAACCAGCGCACAGCCAGTGGACCCAGGCCTAATTCCAACATTTGACCCATGCTGCGAATTTGGTTTTCCCATCTAGGTCCTGAAGACTGTTTACCCCCTTGGCTTGTCTAGAGGGGGCCAAACGACCGGGGGTGGGGTGGGAGGAGGTTTCCTCACTCTGGCCCCGCTACCCCGATGCTCTGGGGACCTGCGCAGCCTGCGGATCCGCCGCCACCACCCATCCCCCCCTTCCCTGGCACGGGCGCGGACGCGCCAGCCACTCACAAACTCGAAGATGAAGAGCAGGTCCGGGAAAGTGGCGAAGACCGCGAAGCCTCTGGGCAGGGTGCTGCCACCCGACGCCGCTGCGGGGGCCATGCGGGCGTGCTGGCGTCGGCCTCGGGACTGGACGCACGCGGACCGCTCGCTTGCTCTGCGGAGCCCAGTGGCCCGGGCGCCCCCGCGCGCGGGTTAAGAGTAGGGGAGCCGGGGGCAGAGGAGGGAGGAGCCGCGGTCACCGCCCGCCCTCTCCCCGCCCAAGTCCAAGACACGCGCCGACGGGGATCCGGCCCGGAGCGCCGCGGGTGCAGTCCTGATCCACCCGGAGGGCGCGCTGCGGACTTGGGGCGCGGCGGGCGGGAGACGGACTCCTACGTCCCACCTCCGGGGCCACCTCCCACCGGGAGCGGGACAGAGTCACTTCGGCGAGGCGCTTAGCACGCTTTGCACGGGATCACCATCCCTTAAGAATGATAACCATCAATACCTAGGCCCCCCAAACTGCCCACCGTGACACCCCTAGGGTCCCCATTGCTTTAACTGTTCTTAAGTTGGGTCTCCTTCATCTTTCCGCGCTGGGTGCGTTGAGAAGTGCGACCTCCGCGTTCAGGCTCCAGGTGGGACGAGTTCTGCCGTTGGCGGCAGGCTGGGGGTCTGCGGGGGCGGCCCTGAGACCAGCTCTAGCCACTCACCCTTCTCCCCGCGCATTCCGAGCCCAGCGCGCGGTCCACCACTCCCCTATGCGTTGGAGCTGCGAATAGTCTGAGGGTAGGAGGTTGCTCTCAGCCATGTGACCCCCAGAGGAGGGTTGCTGGTGGCCGTGCTGGGGCAAGTCTGCATTGAATTCAAGGGTCGGGGAGGGGCACTTTTAGAGCAGATCTATCTCCTTCTCTCCGAGGGGGTATCCTGGGGCCTCTGCGGGTAAGATGACTCCTCCTCATGTGCTCTGACTGCCTGGATTTTGTTTTGGTTTTGTTTCTTTCTGGACCACGATTCATTTATTCTTTGTTGCCTTTATTTTAAGACAAGTATCAGACTCCAGTAGTTGCCCATTTATTTTTAAGATACTATTACAGTACTGAGTTTTATTCTACAAATCCTAAAGCCTAAAATCTGCTGGGAGTTCAGGACATGCCCCCAGATCAGACTCCCCAGTGCTTTTCTTCCCCCCAAAGATTTTATTTATTTAGCTGACAGAGAGAGTTAGCACAAGCAGGGGAGCAGCAGAGGGAGAGGGAGAAGCAGGCTCCCCGCTGAGCAGGGAGCGCAGTGTGTGATTCCATCCCAGGACCCAGGGATCATGACCTGAGGAGAAGGCAAACGCTTAACTGACTGAGCCACCCAGGCGCCCCTCCCCAGCGCTTCTGTTGGCTTCACCCACAGCAAGGAGCAGGACACAGGGCTTCCCTCTCTCCAGGGGGACCCTCAGTCTTTCCCCTCTACACAGCTCTTTTTCTCCTAGTCCCTATGAAGAGAAGTAAATTCTGGACACATTTCCAAAGCAAAAATCCATGCCCATTGATGTGGGAAACAAAGACAAAAGAAAGCTTAAATTTCCTTACTCCCTATAGCTCACTGACAGGTCCTTGAAATAGGCAGAGTGATCTTGCTCTAGGAAATCAGCTGCCTCAATGTTAATGCTTTGCTGGGGGTCAAAAAGCAATTTTAGCCTGACCCCCCCCCCCCAGATTCCTGTAAGTCTACTTTAACATATAAAAATTGCTTTGGAAACTTCCTTTATCTCTAGCCTTCAAGATACATGTTGGCAGTCATCCTCCAAGCATATGGCCTGCTGATATATATCTGAAGAGCCTCATGACTTGAGTTTTTACCAAATAGTAATAAATGACCTTTTCCTAACAAGAGCTAGCCCCCTCAGATCCTAGAAACCTTGTTTCCAAAATCCCCGGGGAAGCTTGTGCTGTCCCTACCCCCCTCCCAACTTGAAACTGTATCATCAGTCGCTCCTCACAACCCCAGTGCCGCTCCTTCTGCCCATAGGTCCTGTCCCCATGCTTTAATAAAACCCGTTTTTTGAGCCAAAGATGTCTCAAGAATTCTTTCTTGGCCATTGGCTTCAAACCCTAACGTCTTTCCTACATCACTCATGAGCTGTCCGTTCTGACCGCTTCTGGAGAGGCACCAGGAAATTGAAATGAGAAAACCCCACCGTCCCTCTGGGACTCCTTGGTGCTGCTGGCTTTGGTGGCCTGAGACCTAGGGTGCCATTGTGCCAAGGCCTGTTGGCCCCTACCAGGTCCCCAGGGCCAGGACCTCTCCCGGCCAAGGTCAAGGGACGGCTTGTCCCTTGCTCTGTGAATGCCTATCTCACCTGTGTTCCTTTGCTTGATGTTCATTTTCTGGACCATACTCTACCTTCTGCAGGGCATCTACCACGTCCATCCTCCATGTGCCTGCCTTCTTCCCTGTATATCATGTCTTTGCTGCCTGGCTAAGAACCTAGCCCATGGTAAATGCCCAAAGAAGGTTTACCCAATGCCAGGATGGACCCAGCCTTGACTGTGCTGACTGCCCAAGGAGGAGATTAAATGACTGTGAACGTAAAGAGTATTAGTAAGTAGAGATGGGTCCGTCTTGATTTCATAGCAGAGCTCCTGGAGGGTGCTCTGAGCCACTTGCTGATGATTTAGTTGGTTCATATTTATAAGAAGCCCAGGACCATACTTTGGTTTCCAGCAGGATATGAAAAAACAAACTTAGCCAATAATAACTCAATGCAATATCCATGGTCTTCCTAGCACATAGTGTGTGTGAATGTGGGGGTCAGTCTAGATCTGGGGCTTCTGTCAAAATAATAAAATGGCCTAGGGCTGTTTCTATGAAGTGGAAAATGACAATTGCTATGCCATCCTGAGGGCACAAGAGGTTACTTCCAGCTTTTATGCTAGGGGAAAGAATCGGGAGGGAGGTGAGGGACGTTTTCAGGGAAGGATTCACAGGGCAGGAATTGCCAGTAAATAATGTGATTTGCTTTTGAGGTCTGTAGAATGACTCCCATTTTACTGATGAGGTATGGAGGCTCTGAGAGGTTAAGTAGCTGCTCATGGCCACACAGCTTGTGAGTGGTAGAACTCAGCCTTGAACCTGAATGATGCTGTGTCTCCAAAGCTGCAAGCACTTGATTAAAACAATGCTGAAGATGGGCAGTTGCCAACCAAATGCCATGCTCCATGCAGCTACCCAAATCCAGTCTTAGTGGTCCTCTTGAGCATGGCAGTGGGCACCTGTTCCCTGAGCGATCTCTGCCTGTCTGATAGGGTTCTGAACTTTTCCTCCCCTGTCTGGGTACACAAGGCTGGAAGTCATCATCCCCATTTATGGACAGGGAAGCTAGATGAAGGTCCGAGTTCAGAGACCTCCCCCTGGGCCAGCACTTATTTCAAGAGATTTTATTTCTATATAGTCACCCCACGGCCCCAGAGTTCCACCCACGGCACGAAGCAGTGAGGGCACCTGCTGGGTGGATGGATTAATGACAGTCACAGCTGCCTTGGCCCCAGGAGGGCAGAGGGGAATTAGCATTGCTGACAGCCTACTAAGTGCCCAGCACCGCCATAAGCACTTGGCCCACATGACCTCAGTTGAACCGCACAGAGCCCTTCCAGTAGGTATCACCCCACTGCACAGGCTCAGAGTGGAGAGGAAATGTGCCCAGACCACATGGAAGGCAACCGGGCCTCCTGCCCCTAGAAGGCAGATTATCTGCACTACCCCCATCCTTGCTGCGTAAAATTAAAAACTAGAGGTGGTGGTTGCCCCTCAGAGTGCTGTCTTTTGGTGGGTGGATGAGCCCCTGTGCCTTATTCCCCCCAGTGACCATGGACCACTGTATGTGATCTTTTCCCCTTGTTCCCAACTTCTTCTAGATTCATGTTTCCTAGTGTCAGGGAGAGTTGGCCGTGCCCCACCCCCTGAGAGAGTCATCGCCAGGCTCTGAGATTCTCAGCACAAAGCAGGGACTCAAATTGTCTAGGTGTCACAGGTGTAGGGGTGGAGGGTGGAGGGTCTTTAAAGAGGGAAGACAGAGTCCCTGCTCCCTAGGGAGTTCCATCCAAAAGGGACTCCATTACATTCAAAGTCAATAGACAAGGGGACCGGGCCTGTGCTGGGCACTTCCCCTGTCCCTGCAGGCTGACGGCGGACACAGGGCGCCCAGGCCAGCTACTCTGCAAACAGAGGGGGTGGTCACAGTCTCCCATTCCTGAGCACCTCTTGGGTGCACTGAAGAGGTAGCAGTAAAGTGAATAAAGGTCCCTGCATGCAATCGTCCCATCAGTACCAGTTCAGTAAGTGCTGGGCAGCAGGAACAGCATGGGAGTCGGCCAGCCACCATCTTGCCTTTCTGAAGCTTATGTGGCACAGGAGACAGATCAATCAATCAGACACTGCCTAATACATGTGTAATGAAGTTTGGTGCTGGAAAGAGAGGGCAGGGAGCCCCAGGGGCAGGTACCAGTGCAGCCTGGCTTGGCCTCAGGGTCAGGGGAGCTTGTGAAGGACGGAGTGAGCGGTGGTTGCCCAGGGGTAGGGGAAGAGACCGGCTCCCGAGAGGAATGGTGTGTGCCAGGCCCCTGGCTCTCTCCTGGAGGAGGTAGGCAGTGCTCTGTGCACAGAGGGGGCTGCAGGTATGAACGAGGACATCCATAACACGGGTCCGAGGCACTCAGGTAGGAGCGGGACGTAGGGTGTGAACAGCCACAGGAGTCCAGGACAGAAGGAAGTCAGCACAGGTAGCAAATTCTGTGCACGGGGGACTGAGAGGAGGGCCCATGCAGACAAGAGGGAGAAGCGGGGGCAGGCCAAGGGAGCAGTATGGATGAGTCCTTTGATCTCTGCGGAGGCTCAGGGTGGCTCTTGGGGCAGAGCTGGAGAGGCCAAGGGTGGACTGGGCTTAGGAGAAAAGAGGCGAAATTCAAAGGGCAGAAAGCATACATCACGGGACGCCTGGGTGGCTCAGTCAGTTAGGTGTCTGCCTTTAGCTCAGGTCATGATCCCAGGGTCCTGGGATCGAGTCCCGCATCGGGCTCCTTGCTCAGCAGGGAGCCTGCTTCTCCCTCTGCCTGCCGCTCCCCCTGCTTGTGCGCATGCACGCACGCGCTCTCTCTGACAATAAATAAATTAAAAAAAAAAAAAGAAAGCATACATCAAGCTTAGTCCTTTCCCCCTGTTCAGGGTCGAGAGTCATCCGGCTCATTGTCTCTGCCCCTTACTGGGGCTGGACTCTGTCCCTCTCCATGAGAGCTCAGCCCCTGCCCGAGAGCTGCACCAGGAATTCAGCCCAAGTTGCCTGAAACATCATAAACGTCAGATGCACAGAGCAGGGCTGGGCCAGTGGTTCCTCAGAATGTAGTCTCAGCAGATTTGGGGCTCGCCTGCTCCCAGCTTAGCTCTTTCCTTCGAGGTTCCGCTTACAACATCCCTCAGATAGCCTTTGCCACACAACGTGTTTCTTAGACTCGGAAGCCCTGCTCTGTGCCTCTGACGTTTCTGCCCTTTGAATTTCGCCTCTTTTCTCCTAAGCCCAGCCTGCCCTTGGCCTCTCCAGCTCTGCCGCAAGAGCCACCCTGAGGCTCCCTGTGGGAACTGACCCCCTCATGGATGACCAGGAACCCACCTTCTAGAGAAGCTACTTGCCCTCCAGCCACTGAGAGAATGAAAGAAACCTTTAAGCTCCCACTGGCCATGTTGGGGGGCCCTGACTTGCTATCTCTCCTTAGCATTTCTGTTTTCTCTGGGAAAAAAATACACTTACAGATAGAAAACATAGAAAAAGAGCATTGTACTAGTGCCCCCCTTAAAGATTTTAATTATTTATTTATTTAGAGAGAGAAAGAGAGAGTGGGGGGAGGGGCAGAGAGAGAGAGGGAGAGAGAGAATCTCAAGCAGACTCCACGCTGAGCATGGAGCCTGATGTAGGGCTCAATCCCACAACCTTGCGATCATGGCCAGAGCCGAACCGAAATCAAGAGACAGAGGTTCAATCGACTGAGGCACCCAGGCACCCCTGTACTAGTGTCCCTTGATTCTTCCAAATCAAGACAACTCTTTTCATCTCTGCATATTATCTCTTAGAACTCACAAAGAAGCTGACTTGTTACCTCCTGGAGCTTCTATTTCCCTGTAGTCACTTACATATTCATTCAGCTTCAAATGCACCTTCCCAGTGAAACACCCTAGCGTCTGGGCGCAAGTAACCAGGCTGGAAAGGGAGGTAGGTATGGGAGCCTCAGTGGTGGAAGTGAGGTCAACATACCTGCAAACTTTCAAGGCCTTTGCCAAGGCCAGTGGGAGTTTTCCTCTGGAGGAAGAGAGGGGAATCCAGCAGGTGCCCATGTTTCTTTGGTCTTGGGAATGCTTGGTCAGTACCCACTGCTCAGAGCAGAGCCAAAAGAAACAGGGGTCCAGGGATCAGCCCAGAGATCTCAGAATTGGCCTAGGGACCCTGGAGATCTGGAATAGCATGAGATCAGAAAACACAATAAAACCGTAAAACCTCAACCAAGTAGAACATGAAACTTGGTGCAGAAGAAGAATGGAATATTCTTATGGAGAAGAGTAGGAACTTGCTATCTCTCGGTGCCCAGTGCTTAGCACAGTGCCTGGTGCATAGGAGGGGCAATGAGTGTTTGTTAGCCAGGAGAGAGGGTGGGGGAAGGGGAGCAAAGGAAAGGGAGAGGGAAAATTAAGTACGCAGGAAGGCTTCTGGAAAGCGAACCCTGACTCCACTGATCTTTTTTGTTTGTTCCCAACCTCTTCTAGTCTCCAATGTTGTTCCATTGGTTTCCTAAACTTCCTAACCATGACACAAAGTGTGTCCTTTGGGTAAACTGATTCCTATCATGACAAACAGACTGGTTTTTCCAGCTCTTAACTGCCTTGGGTATTGGTCTATGACTTAGAGCAGCCAAGAATGGGGATCCCCTGCTTCCTCACCTGGATGACAGAGGAGGAGTCTCCAGAGGGGTACATGCCAGAGGTATGCATGAAAGTGCCTGGCTGAAGAGGGAGACAGCAACCATAGCCTATGGGGAGGAGGGCCGGACTCTTCTCTAATCAGCCCAACTGGTTTGGGGAACAGTTCTGACTGCACGGAGCTGGCTGTTGCATCATGGGAGATGGTTCAGACCCCATCACCTCTGCATCACCTCCCTGACTCATCTCCTCACAAACCCATCACCTTGTAGACCCCACCATTTTCCCAAACCATCACTTCCCAGACCCCAACATCTCTCAGATCCATCATCTCCCCTAAACCCCATAAACATCCAGGAGACCAGGGTGCCTGGGTTGCTTGATCAGTTGAGCATCCAGCTCTTGATTTTGGCTCAGGTCATGGTCTTGGGGTTGTGGGATTGAGCCCTGCGTGGGGCTCCATGCTTGTCTCAGAATCTGCTTGTCCCTCTCCCTCCACTCTCAAATAAATAAATAGATAAAAAATCTTAAAAAAAAAAAAAAGCAACAAACATCAAAGAGACTGGGATCCAGGCATTACCAGTTTCTCTGAGACATGACTTCTTCACCCCCACCCCGCACCTCTGATCAGTTGCTCAGAGGGGCAACTCTGTGGGAAAGGGCGATCCATTCTCAAGGAGGCCTTGTGAACACATCCATTCAGCATAGGACAAGTCAGCCAGACACACGAGGTCTGTGTGTTCCTACCATGGGAGGCCACGCCAGTGCCAGAAAAGGGACAGTAGACATCCATGTGCTGACTGAGGAAAATGGCCAGGGGAGTATCTTTCAGAGGTGAAAGAACTGCAGAACAGTACATGAAGCATAATCCATGTCTTTTCTTTTAAGAAAACTTAAGTTTGTAAATGCATAGATAAATAAGTACCTGGAAGGACAGAAGCCACACTTTTCACAGTGGTTCCCTCCAGGGGCCGAATTGGTGGGTAAGGGGGAGGTGGGGCTGAGGGTAGGAGAGATGTCACTTTTTTCTTACATAGTGGACATAGCAAATGAACTTGTCATTGGAAAACGCATCCCACGAAAGCACATCGGGGCTCCAGCCTGCTGGCCTATGGAGGTCTCTGTTCTGCCGCGCTGGGAACTGCTGTATGCTGCAGAGCCAGCTAGCTGGGGGCAGGTTCTCAAAGCTCCCCACTTCTAGAAATGTCATTTTTCTTCTCTCTATACCCAAATGGCCCCAACCTCTACCAGGCTAGAGGTGTGGCTGGACAGAGACGGTAGCACACCGAGGCTCAGGGAGAGGGCGGCATGCCTTCCGGCCCCTGGAGGCCCCGGGCTGACAAACACCCCGTGTCCTTTGCTTGCTTAGGCTGCCTCAGGTCATCCGGTTGTTACAGCCCTCTAGCCTTGGGGTTTCCTTCCCACAAGAAGAAACTGAACATTCAGGCATCTGACCTCTGGCTTTCTCTTCTGCATATTGCCTCCCACAAAGATGGCCCCAGCCAGGGTTAGGGCTGTGCCCTTAATTTTATCACAAACGTCACACTCCCAATGGTCCCATGTTGAATATGTTGTGTACAACATCAAATTGGAGAGCCCTCCAATCATAGTGAAGTCGAGACTTGGGTTAAAAGTCTCCCTTCCGCTATTTACTTGCTGTACAATGTCAGACAGATCGCTTGATTTCTGGGCCTTGGTTTCCTTGTCTGTAAAATGGCAATAGCAATCCCTTTCTCCCAGGGCTATTTGTGGATCACACGAGGTAATGTGTGTCGCGTGCCCTTTTGGTGCCTGCCGTGAGGTAAACTTGGAGACATGAAAGCTGGTATTAGGCCATGCTCACAAACTCCCCCTGGGATTCATCACCGATGTGTGTGCCTTTCACATACCTTCACTCTTAGAGGTTTTCTCCCTGACCTAGATGCAGATTCCATTAGAGAACATTCTGGCTCTCACTCACACACCTGCCTCACTGCTTCATTTGGTAGTCACCTCCAGAGCCTGAGGCTGTTTCTGTTCTTTTTTCTTCCAGTAAGTAGAAGTTTCTGTTCTAGTCACTGCAGGAGCCACCAGCTGTGAATTCCTGTAACTCAGAACTGAGAGCCAATCCCATTGGCAGCAGGTGAGAACGAAACCAGGGGATGACAATGTGTGAGTGTCACTGCTGCCCAAATTTGAGCTTTTAAAGGGGTCCTTGTGGCCTGGCAACGCTCAGGAAGAACAACAAATTAGAAAAGATCCCAGAATTTTCAGCAGCAAATAAAATCTCTCAGCCCAGTAGAAACCCAGCGCTTGGTGAATCTGCTTTCTCCATAGTTCACCCTCATTGCTCGCACTGTGCCATCTACTGATGGACCAGATGACACCGGGTGCCAGTGGTATGGATCCTCTCCTGCCTCACCTGGTGTGAGTCACCCAGCCAGCCTGCTCTGGACCGTTCACCCTCTTGGGTCTGTGGGGGTGGACGGGGGACTGTCCAGCAGCCCCTCGGACTCTGCCTGGTTCACTGGAGTCCCGAGCAGCTGTCCAGCCCAGAAGGCTCCATTTTGCTTTCATGAAAAGCTCTCACCTGCCGCTCTAGTACCACCTGCTCAGAGAGGCTGGGTCCTCTCACTCACCCTGCAATTGTGCCTGGCTAGCTTCTGAGTTCCGGCCCTGGGAGGTGGAGGGCCAGCATGATGACCTTCGCCTGCTCCTGTCCCCACCCCTCCTGCACCCCTCCCCCATCCTGCTCACACCTTCTCTGCCCTCTGCACTCTTTCCATTACCATCTATGGGGGCCCCTCTCAGCCCCCAGTTGCCTCTACTGCTAGTCTAGGACCGGCTCAGTCACAAATCCTCTTTCCTTCTCTGGAGAGCTCTCTTTTTTGGAGGGGGACAGAGGGAGAGGGAGAGAGGGAATCTTCAGCAGACTCCCCACTGGAGCATGGAGCCCAAAGCAAGGCTCGATCTCATGACCCTGAGATAATGACCTGAGCTGAAATCAAGAGTCAGATGCTTAACCGACTGAGCCACCCAGGCGCCCCCGGAGATCTGTTGTAGTTACAAAATAGGTTTACATCTTTCCTCTGGTGTTACAGTGTGGAAGGGTGTGTTGCTACTTATATGAACAATAACCGGCTCCCTTGTGTCAAGTATTTTCCTGTGCTCACTATTTTACATACGTTATAATTGTCCAACAATTCCACTTAAATTTTTTTAATTGTGGTAAAATACACTTAATATAAAAGTTACCATCTTAACCATTTTTAAGCATACAGCTCAATGGTAATAAATACAATCACATCGCTGTGCAGCCACCATCATCACCCATCCCCGAACTCTCATCCTGTGAAACTGAAACTCTACCCATTAAGCACCAACTGCCTGTCCCTCCTTCCCCCCGGCCCCTGGTGCCCACCAGGCTACTTCCTGTCTGTATGATTTTGACTACTCTACTCATATAAGTGGAATCATGTAGTAGTTGTCTTTTTGTGACCAGCTTATTTCACAGAGCATAATGCCCTTAAGGTCCATTTATGTCATTGCACGTTGTCGGACTTACCTTCCTATTTAAGGCTGAATACTATTCCATTGTGTGCATCTACCTCCTTTTGCTTCTATATTTATCCTTTGATGGACACTTGGATTGCTTCCATATTTTAGCTATTGTGAATGATGCTGCTGTGAACATGGGTGAGCAAATATATTTTTGAGACCCTGCTTCTAATTCTTGTAGGTATATATCCAGAATTGGAATTGCTGTAGTTTTCATTTTATTTTTTTGAGAAACCCACCATATTATTTTCCATGGTGGCTGAGCTATTTTACATTCCCACCTACAGTGTGCAAGGGTTCCAATTTCTCCACATCCTTGCCAACACTTGTTATGTTTTGGTCTTTTTTTGTAGTAGTCATCCTGATAGGTGTGAGGTGGCATTGTATCTTGTAGTAGTTTTGATTTGCATTTTCCTAATGATTAGTGATGTTGAGCATCTTTTCATGTGCTTATTGACCGTTTGTACATCTTTGGAGAAATGTCTGTTCAGGTCCTTTGCACGTGTTTGTATTGGGTTGTTTGCTGAGTTTGTTGAGTGCGTTACTGGAGTTTTAGGAATTCTCTATATATTCTGGATGTCAACCCCTTATCAAATATATGATGTGCAAAGATTCTGTCTCATTTTGTGGGTTGCCTTTTTACTCTGTGGATAGTGCCTCTCGCACACAATTTTAAAATTTTCATGAAGTTCAACTTATCAATTTTTTTCTTTCACTGCCTGTGCCTTTGGTGTTCTATCCAAGAAATCACTGCCAAATCCAAGGTTGTGAAGCTTCGTCCCATGTTTTCTTCCAAGAGTTTCAGGTCTTACATTTATATCCTTGATCAATTGTGAGTTAATTTTTGTATATGGTGTTAGGTGAGCATCCACTTTCATTCTTTTGCATGTGGATATCCAGTTCTCCCAGCTCCATTTATTGAAAAGACTGTGCTTTCCCCATTGAATGGTCTTGGCACCCTTGTCAAAAATCACTGGACCATAAAGCAGGGGTTTAATTCTATTCTATCCCATTGGTCTATCTGTCTGTATTTTTGCCAATATCACATGACTTTGATTACTGTAGGTTTGAAATCAAGGAGTGTGAGTCCTCCAGTTTTGTTCTTCTTTTTCAAGAGTGTGTTGGTTATTTGGGGATCCTTGAGATTCTGTATGAATTTTAGGATAGGTGTTTCTATAACTGCAAAAAGCATCATTAGGATTTTGATAGGAATTGCATGGAATCTATAGCTCACTTTGGGTAGTACTGACATTTTAACATCAAGTCTTCCAATTTATAAACATGGGATGTGTTTCCATTTATTTATGTCTTCTTTCATTTCTTTCAGTGATGTTTTATAGTTTTCATTGTACAAGTCTTTCACCTCCTTGGTTAAGTTAATTCCTAAATATTTTATTCTTCTTGATGCTATTGTAAATGGAATTGCTTTTGTAATTTCCCTTGCAGATTGTTCATTGTTTGTGTATAGAAATACAACTGATTTTTGTGTGTCGACTTTGTATCCCTCTGCTTTTCTGAATTCATTTATTAGTTCTAACAGATTTTTGGGTAGAATCTTCAGGGTTTTCTACGTATAAGATCATGTGGTCTACAAACAGAGATAGTTTTACTTCTTTTTTTCTAATTTGAATACCGTGTGAGTGGTTACTATTTTTACAATTTTGGGAAAGTTCACCATATTGCAAGTGTTGTCCTGAGTTTCTCATGCATTTTAACTGCTCCTACATTCATATTAATTGCTAGAGCCTTAGAGCAATTTTACCGCTTTCTTTTGTTGATTGCTTTGTTTCTGTGTCAGGGTATATTTCCACTTTGTTATGGTCTTTGTGGTCAGCGAGTTCTTCTTGCACTGGAAAGCAGGAACAAACCAGGTGACTGGCCACCAAAAACCTTGCAACCCTTGGCTCAAAAGCCCACAAGTTGGGACCAGAAGGGAAGCTGTATTCTTAGCTCCTGGTCCTGAGTTCTGTCTGCCAGGGCATCCAGTAGAGGAAAAGAATGACTTGGGTTCATTTTTATCAGCCGTGGCCTGATGGAAAGAGTTAATAGCGTGGAGAAGAAAGTCCAGTTTTCGAACAGCAGGGGTGGAACATGTGGCTCTGTGCAGGGGTGGGGTGGGCGGGACCAAAAGGAAAAGAATGGTGGGAAAGGAGGGCAGATGGAGTCCTAGAAATCAGAAGTGACAGTGAAGGCAGAGGTCCTCTCCTGCCCAAGCCCCGAGCCCATGGACCCCCATGGGCAGCTTGGTTTCCCTCTCATCAGCCTCACACCAAAGCCCGTGGACTGTCCAGAAGATTTCACCCCTCGGCCCGTCCTCTCCCGTCCCCACCACCCTGGTCCAAGCCAGAGGCCTCTCTTGCCACAGCCACGCTGCAGCCTCCTTGCTGGTCAGGGGGGTCTTCCTCGAGCTATCTTCAGACCATATCAGGCCTGTGCTAACAGCCGTCTCTGATGGCCTCTCCTCCAAAGCGCTTCCCGGCTGGCCCTTGCCCATCCCAACCTCAGCTCACTTGTTGGTTTGGGCAGTTCAGGGTCTCACCACCCCTCCCCCCCACTGCTCAAACAGAGGAAGCACGTTCCCACGTCAGGGACTTCGGGCTCTTTCCACCTGGAGGATTCAGTCACATGATCTCCCTTCAGAGAGACCTTTCCTGACAAGCTCCCCCTAACCCAGAAGCTTCTGCCTCCCCACATCATTTATCATGTCTCCCCAATCATTTCTCACGGCCCTTTCTTTAAGAGAAAATTGTCAAACGCGTACTTGTTGAATGAATGCTTGCCCTCTGGAGGTCCTGCCTTGTTCTCTGAGCCCGGAATAACACTGGCCCAGAGCAAGTCCTCAGAAATAGTTGTTGAGTGAGTAAATGGATCCCATAAGGTAATATAGTGAGATCCTTTGAGAAACAGGAAGCCGGTCTAACTCATCAAGCATTGCGGTCCTTGCTGTTTCTACGGATGAGAATTAATCTGCAGTCACACCTGACGCTGAGCTCTTGGAGCCCGCTCTGCGGCTGCGTCCTGGGATGGAGACTGGCAGGTCTGTGGGGGTGGAGACAGGCAGGAGTCAGGAAGCACCCCGCTCGGAACTATCTAAGCTCTGGTTGGCGATCGGTGCTGCTTACGTGATGCCGCCCTTCTTTTTTAATTCTCCCATCAACATCCTCATTTTCTCTATCCATGCACAGTACACAATTCCTCTCCCTCGAGGACCACTCAGAATCCCCTCGGTCTGCACTCATTTTGTCCTAGATGTCTGATGTGACACCCACAGGTCCTTTGCACAGTGACCAGCACCTTCCTTGCCCTTCTCTGTGTCGCATTTGCCTTCTGCCCTCTCTTCGGCTTAATGCACCTTGATTCCAGGTACGTCTGTGTGGCCCCCACTACCTCTCCTTCCTGCACTCCCTGGGGCTGCTCCTTCCCAGGCTTCTGGTGGCACTTGATTCACTCAGCATCTCTCCTACCGTATTTATTATCCCATGGAAGGGCGTGGGAAATTTTTAAGGAAAGAATGGTCTTCGTTGTTTTTCTATCCTTACAGTGTAGGGCATGAATGTTTGATAAACAAGTGAGTGACTGAGTCTGGGAATGAGTGAATGAGTGATCTGTCCTTAGGTGCCTGTCGTGGCAAGTACATGGTGCTTCTGACACAGGGCTTGCAGGAGATGGATATGGATTAGCAGCCAAGTTTGTCCTTTGTGGCTGCCCTTGGCAGCAGCCTACTCACACCCATCCCCACCTTGCCTTCTTCCTTGTTCAAGACACTGAGTTTGGTCGGGTCCTGGGCGCCCATAAGCTCCATGGCCCCTTCCTGGCCCAGTGCTTCCCAACCTTTCCTGAGTCAAAGAGCGTTTGGCGTACTGGTCTCATAAAATTTAAAGATTATTTTGATGGTAAACACAATACACTCACACTTGGAGAGATGAAAAGTGGAATTTTTTGTTACTTACACCCCCAAACTGGAGAAAGCCTACTAATAGCAGCAAAGCAACAGGTACTGAGCATGGAGCTAAAAAAAGGCAGGGTTTTTTGTTTTTTGTTTTTTGTTTTTTGCATCAAAAGCCCATGGACAACTTCTGGACAGCATAAGCTGTCCAGAGAGCCCAGGAGACTTATAGGGAGGTTGCTAAACGGCAATAATGAAGGAATTTCTGAGGGCACTAACAGGAGTGTCTGCTGATTTTCATTTGGACAGCTTTTAGAGTCTTTTGTTGGTGAAAGCCCCATTTAAGGAGGGCTGATTGTAAGTAGTAGCATCGGTGGGATTCAGCAGAACTTGTAAATGAGAATTATGTTACCTGCAGAACCCAAAAAAAGGCTAAAAGAAGTTGGACTTGTATGTCCTCCAAGAAAATAGAATTCCTTGGAGGACGTTGTCCATGTGATGTCACAGCTAGACCGAGGTGGATGCAGTTAAGATCTTATTTGTGAACTGTGCTCAATGGCAGAGCCAGTGCGGCGCCCCATGGGTTGTCTAGGAAAGGGATGCTGTGTCCCTTCACAGTGTTTTAAAATGTAGCTTTTATTATTATTTAGGTACGGCGAGGCCCACAGGTAGGTTTTCAGACTGCCATTGAAAAGACTGTTTGCGGGGCGCCTGGGTGGCTCAGTCGTTAAATGTCTGCCTTCAGCTCAGATCATGATCCCAGGGTCCTGGGATCGAGCCCCACATCGGGCTCCCTGCTTGGCGGGAGGCCTGCTTCCCCCTCTCCCACTCCCCCTGCTTGAGTTCCCTCTCTCGCTGTGTCTCTCTCTGTCAAATAAACAAAATCTTAAAAAAAAAAAAAGTTTGCTACTCACAGTTCCCAAGAGGAGTTACCTAATTTTTAAAGTAAACTTTGGATTTTCATTTTTTTAAATTTTTTTAAAGATTTTATTTATTTATTTGAGAGAGAGAGAATGAGAGATAGAGAGCACAAGAGAGAAGAGGGTCAGAGGGAGAAGCAGACTCCCCGCTGAGCAGGGAGCCCAATGTGGGACTCGATCCCGGGACTCCAGGATCATGACCTGAGCCGAAGGCAGTCGCTTAACCAACTGAGCCACCCAGGCGCCCTAAACTTTGGATTTTCAATGGAGTCAGATTATAGATCTTTGTTTCAACTTAATTATACATATGTGTATATATAAATGTATAATTTAATTATATAAATATTAAAAATTATATATATAATAATATATATAAAATATATATATATATATACCTCCTTTCTCTGAATCCAGGTTTCTTTCTTTTTTTTTTTTTGGCGGGGGGTTGGAGGGAGGCTTCTAGAAGGCTGAAGTATGGTTTTTAGCTTTAGTCTCTGTTAACTGCTAGTTCGGACCTTCTAGGAGGTTACAGGAAGAGGAAGGGAGACCAGAGATCAGGGTTCACACTTAGGAGAGCCCAGAGCAGCCTGTCCTTGGGACAGCGCCGTTAGCCCCCCTGTCGGAGGTTCAGTCCCTCTGCATGTTAGTAGGCAGGGACACTTACTGGGGTCCCAGCACACTGGCCAGTGAGCCTGCATTATTTAAACAATTGGGTAACTTCAGCAGGAGTTGGGGCTGGGGAGAGGGTGTGACCTACAAATCCCTTGAGTGTCTGGGGGGCAGGAAGTGTGGAAGTGACAGTGAGGTGACAGGTAGCCTGCACCTCCCAGCCCCTGGAAACAAATTGACAGTGAGACCCAACACCCGATTCTCATTTTTCTTTCATTTTGTTGGGAGTCCAGCCACTACCTTCTTCCACAGGGGTCCCTGAAACACACAGACAAACCAGGGCTCTACGCTAAATATGAATAAAGAAAAATGACACAGAAGAAGTGACGAGCTCCGGGTGCCTGGGTGGCTCAGTTGGTTGAGTGACTGCCTTCAGCTCAGGTCGTGATCCTGGAGTCCGGGGATCAAGTCCCACATCGGGCTCCCTGCTCAGCGGGGAGTCTGCTTCTCCCTCTGACCCTCTTCCCTCTCATGCTGTCTATCTCTCATTCTCTCTCTCAAATAAATAATAAATAAAATCTTAAAAAAAAAAAAAGAAGTGATGAGCTCCTGGAAGGGGCCTCCACTCCACACGGGCTGTTCTGGAAATACATTGGAACACCCAGCCCGGAAGAGCAGGTGGCTCAGGTGACCTATGGCCTGCGCTGGGCGGCAGGGCCCGAGTCTGGTCATCTGCAGCCTTCCCGTGCTGAGGAAGCCTGGGGAAGGGGAGAGGGGCAGCCACGGGCAGACGCGGCCCGCAGCCAGGCTCACACCGGAGCCTGAGTTCCGTCCCAAGCCCCTCCTCTCGCCTTGGTCTGGAACCAGAGAATCCACGGAGAGCAGTGTCCCAACCAGACTCTCCATGGGCCAGCTGTTCTGGCCACGCCACCCTGCTCACAGCACCAACTGTTCCCTAAGATGTAAAGGTCCCTTTGATGGTGGACACAGCACAAAGACACTCAGATGAAAGGCGGACTCTGTTACTTACAGCTTCAAACGGGAGCAGCCTGCCGGGCAGGGCTGCATGGGGGCTTGCAGCCGGGGCCAAGGTGACCGGCGGCTGGAGCTGGTGGGGGCCGCTCGGGGGTGGCCAGTGGGGTGGGGATAGCTAGCTAAATTGAGCTCCCTATGGATCGCCTAATTTGAATTATCTTGCAGGGGTCTGAGAAAGACAGCCTAAAGGGCCGCTGAGGGGCCGTGTCCAGTTGTCCAGTATGCAGCCTTGGGGATCAGGGCTGGTACATAATGTCCAGAGTAGGAAAGCCCCAGAAGGGAAGTAGAAGGAGGGGCTTAGCTGCTCAAGGAGGGCAAGTGGCCAGCCTCGAGCCAGGGCTTCAAAACTGGCTCCAGACAGCATTAAAAAATAAAAAACCCAAAACACTGTGTTACAACTGGTGCGGGTGGCCGGGGCCTCTTCTAGGGCTGGGAGAGGACTAGCTCAGCACCCCTGGGACCTGCTCACTGAAATGCACTAGATGGAAAGCTCTGGTCTGTGTCAATCGTGGTAAAGCAATTCCCAGTTATTAGCTCAGGCCTGGGCAGGTGCCACAACCCTAGTCCATTATAAAATTCATTTGTTCAGTTCATTTGTACATTTATGCCACTCATATGTATTGAGTCCCTACTCTTTCCCAGGCATGGTTGTGGGCACTGGGAAAGTTGCACTGGACAGAACAAAGGCCTTTCTTCATGGAGCTTACTCTCTAGTGGGAGAGGTCTCCTGTGGTGGGGGAGGGTGTTTGAGACCCTCCATTCATTCTGTTGGAACTGACACCTGATCCTTGGGGGTGGGCTGGAGCTGGGTCTTCCTTGGGAGGGTTGTTTGGCTAGGAGGGCCCGAGAGGGGGGAGTGAGCAGTTAGGCCATTGACGTCCCTCCTAGTTTCACCAGCTGCCAAGGTGGTACATGATATGAGGCCATCGTTTCAGGCCTTACACCACCACGGGATGCTCCTGTGATGTGACTTTTTTATGTCTTTGGATCTTATTATTGAAGATATGATGCTTGGAGCTATGGCAGCCTCCCTGAGATAATGAGGGGAAAGCCATAGAAACAACAGAGAGGCTGACCTTGGAGCCAGCTGTGGTTGAGCTACAGAATTAATCAACCCTGAGGTGCTATGGCTCCAGTCTTTTTATTATGTGAGCTATGGCACTACATTTCTCATACTTTAAGCCATTTTGGGTTGGGAATTCTGTTCCTTGCACTCAGAAGCAGCCTGATTCAGTGTTCATACTGCATGATTCTACGCATCTCAGGGACCCAGACTCTACAGCACCAAGGAACTTAGAGCAGTGTATGGGTTCCCTTTGTCTCTCTGTATGTCTGTTGTGCCATTTATACAAAAAAATCCAACAAAACCCAATGTCTCACTGGAGGGTACTTGTGGGGGAAGAAATCCACTGGGGGCCTACCCAGCCCTGGAGAGCCTGGGAGTGGTCCGCTAGGAAGAATGTCCCCTGTCTGACAGGACTTGGAGGTCAGCAGCGCTAAAGTGGGTCACAAGCCATCCTAGCAGTGGGAGAGCTCAGCTTTGGCACGCACACTTAACCAGACAAGAGGAAACTATAGAAGAGGGGAATGTCCTCTCTGTTGTCAGTAAAGACCTGAAGACCCAAAAGGTCTAAGCCCTGAGCACCAATGACCTGACCCCTGGGCCACAAGGGGGCACTGCACCCAGGAAGTAGGGGAGTTTTGTAAGGGGTGAGGCCCTGGAGACCTGTCCTAGGGCCAGAGAAAACTCACCTGTGCACAGGTTGGTGATTGGGGCACTCCCTCGTGGCCCGTGACTCCTAGGCAAGATTGTTGGTATGAGACGTTTATGTCGAGAGCCATGTCCCACCTCCCCTTCTGAGAATTAGAGGGTGGAAGTAGATCTTTACTGAGCACATACGGGCTTTCTACCCATGATCATAGATCTTCACACCTAACCTATAAACAAAGAAAGTGATGTTCAGAGAGGCCAGTGACTCCCTAAGCCCACACACCAGGGAAGAGGTAGAGCCTGGTTGAAATCCATGTCTGACCCAGAATGCAGAGTCCCCTCCCCCCCCCACCACCCTGGGCACCATCCTGGGTATCCAAAGCCTTGGGCAGTGGTTGCAGTGGTCGCAGTGGCCCTGGATGGGACAAGGGCAGGCTGGACCATTACCTGGCTCCTGAGCCTCAGTCTCCCCATCTGTAAAGTGGGGGTGGCACAGCTCCTAAGAATTGAGTTGGATGTGTCTGGTGTCCGACACAGAGCAGCATTTGACCACTGCATGACCTGTCTCCTGGTGGACTGCCTTTTTTAAATTTCCATTTATCAGAAGAAAAAGAGGAGGAGGCCAAGCTGATGATGGCATCATGGAGTCAGGCCCAAGGCCTTCAGGCAAATCACAGATGACTCCATCATCTTGCTTCCGCAACTGCAAGGCCCAAGGAGAAGGCCTGGGGCCTCCCCGCCGCCAATACGCTGATAGCTGGGACAACTGTGTCCACGTAGGGGTGGGGCTGCCCACAGCCTCCAGCGTTTATAGCCTGGCCATAGACTGTGGAATGTGATCTGGGTTTCCATCACTCCTCAGCTGGAGCAGAACTGGCCATCACCGGCCCACGCTGGGCCAGGCCACCGGGCACCCAGTGCCTTTAACACTCCATCTGTGCTGGACTGGTTGGCCTGGAGCCCGGGGAACCCACAGCAGGACTGAGGGACTCGGAGGAGGGGGGGTCCCCCCTGCAGCACCAGCGGCAGAGTGCTCGTGAGAGGCCTGATCTAGCTGACGGCCTCCGGAGTGGATAGCATGTGCGGTGGTTGTGGTGCAGGCACTCAGGGGGGCTAAGGAATTGGCCCTCGGTGGGCACTGTGAGGTCACATAGCATGAATTCAAGTCCACTGCTTGGCCTGGAAGCTGTGGCAAGTCACTGCACTCCGCTAAGCCCAGCCCCCTCACCTGTGAAGTAGGCTCGCGGTACCTCCCCTCGGGGTTGCTGAGGGATTGGACAAGTCTTTCTTGCCTCGTTCCCATCTCAGATGAGTGGCTACTATGGGAGAGCCTCAGGCCCTGGCTATGATCCAGAGAGCCTTCCCATCTCTCCCACACAGCCTGCCTCCCCCTGGCCCAGGACAGCTTCGTCTCCACTCCCCAAACCCTGCTCCTCTTGCGGGCTCCTCCAAGAAGCTTCCAGCCCTCAGGAGCCTCAGGGCACAGACTGGATACACTCATTTGCGACATTATTTTGCCCACAGTGGGAGCCAAATGCAGCAGTGTGGAGTCACAGAGGACTATTTTCTGATTGAAGGAGGCCTTGTGATGCGCCTGTCTCATGGCCTGGGTATCTTCCAGGCCTGCTTCCGCTTTCTCTTCTTCTGGCCTGTGCTCAGCAGAGATCTCGCCCCTTGCCACATCCCCTCACCCCATGCTCACTCTCCACAAGGCCTTCAGGGGCAGAGGTGTGATCGGCAGATTGTGTTTTCCCAAAATTCGTATGTTGAAGTCCTTACCTGCGATGGGATTTGGAGTGGGGACTTCGGGAGTAATGAGGTTTAGCAGAGGTCATTAGGGTGTGGCCCCACCTGGTTCTGTGGGGCTCCCAGACCTCTGTCTGAACCACAGAGCTAGATTCTGCCACAAACTGGCAAAGTGGTCTCTGGGTCTCAGTAATGCAAATTTGAGATGATTATTTGTACACTCAGTTTGCCAGGTATACACAACACATAGCTATGCTTATTGCCAGGGCCCCTCCCAGGGCCATGGAAGGGCCTGGAAGCTGAGACCTCGCATCTTCGTGGCAAATCCTCCCCCACTCCTGCTCGAGGCCATCCAACCTTACAAATAACTGAAGAGTAGATTTATTAAATAACAGGATCCATGATAGATTTTGAAATGACAGCCTTCATAATGAAAAATTAAGAGCAATAGATAAAAATAGTGACTCCGGGGGAGAAATCAGGTCTTCTCTTAACTAGACTTGCCCTGTTCTAATCATGGCTTTGGGGTCACTCTGGCTCCCTCTGGCCAGCCCCCTGCAGGAAGCCTCCTCTCTGGCATCTTTAACCACCCGTGACAAAGGTTTATGGTGCAAAGTTAACTCTGCTTACAAGTTTAATATCCAATTCATGAAACTCACAAAAACCTAGTTTTTACTTAAGCATTTAATGTTAGCCAACAAATGTTTAGATTTTACATATTTTATCTTATATATTTAACAATTTAAGTGTGCCTTTATTTCTTGATAATTAAATACCCGTAAGCCCTTAAAATTGTATCTATAAATATGATAGTTTTTATTTTCCTTTTATATATTTCAGTTATTTGATTTATATAAAATCTTCCTGAATATTAACTAACTCTCATAAACCTAAAAAATTAAATTTAGAAATACCATGTGTTTTAAGTTCTCTCAAATATATTTTTTAAAGATTTTATTTTTACGTGATCTCTACACCCAACATGGGGCTCGAAAGTACAAGAGTCAGATGCTCCACCGACTGAGCCAGCCAGGCGCCCCAACTTCTCTCAAATATTTTAACATTGTTGGTAAATTTCGGATGCTTTGACTTAAAATCACAGACCTCAACTGATGACACATGTTCCTCTTTACTAAGCCAAATTCTTTTAAACTTGACAAGACACCTAGAACATGAGATATGCACACATTTACATGAACAATTATTACGAGTTTGATTCATTCTCAAATGGTTCTGTACTTCATTCTAAACCTTCCTAGGATGTGGTTGCGTAGACAGGGAGGAGCAGAGCTGGGGTGGGAGCGAAGGTGCTGGTGGGGGTGCCCAGCAGACCTCAGTGGCCGGCAGCCCATGCTCAGGGCCCGGGGCTGATGCCTGCCTGGGGAGGCTGCTCCCCGGTCAAGGTGTCACAGGAACAGAGGGCCTGGGGCTGGGCTAGAGGGGGTTTCGTCACACTTGCCTTGCAGGTATTCTGGGATCTGCCATGTGGAAACTACAGTGTGGACCTACAGTAATGTAGGAAGATGTTCTTGGAGTGGATACGGTATGAAGCCCTTTGGCTTCACATGTGTGCAGCAGGTGTGACCCTGGAAATGTCATCGGAGGCCCCATAGACGGTAGATGCCGCATTTCATGGGAGGGGCTGGACCCTAGAGCCTAGAATGAGTGGCCAAGTGCAGTCTATTAGAAGCTGAGAAGTCTGGTTCTCCACTTGACCATCGGAGGATGCAGAGGATGTTAGGGCACAGGTGGACAGCTGGTCTCAGGGGCTTTAAGGAGCCTGTTTGAAGAGTTTAACCTGTGACCCCCAGGTGGGAGGGGCATACAGACTGGTCTCAGATTCAAGCTTGAAGAATCCAGAGAGTGAGTGACAGGCTGGCAGTCTGCCTTCATGTTGGAACCCAAGTGGGTCATGGCAAAGGATGCCAGAAAAGTTCGCCATGGGCCAGACAGGGGCTAGGCAGCAAGGGAAGGGGCTGGAGTGGTTTTAGCTCCTGCGGCAAGAGGACCCCGTGGAGGGGCTGGGGAGGGGTGTGGCAGTTGGCAGCCCCAGTTTCTCCAGAAAGCAGCCGAGGTGGCCAGAGCCACATCCTCCTCATTGAGGGTCTGCAAGCCAAAGGTTCACAGCGAAGCCCCTGAAGGGCAGGGAGGAGTAGGGGTGGGGAATCGCCGCAAAAATCATGAGAACACCTGTCTGAGAAAGCCCGTGCCAGATCGCACCATGGGACCTGTCTCCTATAGTCCTTCCCACTGCCATTCTGTCCTCTTTCCAGGAGGGTCAGAAACTATGTGAGCAAGCAGGGGCGTGAGGAAGAGGGGAGAAGACCACCATGCCACCCCTCCCGGGCTACAGCAGGTTGGAGCAGAGGAGGGCGGGATACAAGTGGGGTAGGAGCCAGGCGTTATCACCTAAGAAATGACCTGACACCCTGCTGGGTTTTCCACCAGGTAAGAACTAGCACCGAAGAGTGAATTAAAGGGACAGAGGGAAGTTAAAATGCGGCTGCTTGTTGATCGCTCTGCTCATCCGTAGGAAGGGATGGGCATGGTAGGAAAAGCAGAGATGTTCTCTCTTCCTCACTTTATCTTTTCTTCCATCTGATAACTGTTCTCTCTGCCCCCCTCCACCCCCACCCCTTTTCTTCTGCCCAGGACCAGTGTGCAGAGGAACTAGAAGACGAAGACAGAATCCTAGGCCACCAGAGTCCTGTGAGGGTGCCGCCCTGGGCAGCCACTCTCTCCCTGTGTGTCTTTGTGCTGGGAACTCCACCTGTGCTTCCCCGATGGGGTTTTCTGTTTTGCTGGCCCTTTGCAGCTCAGGTCCGGGCCGGCGGCTGTCTACCCACCCTGAATTCCCCTGGGGGAGGTCTTCGTGCCTCTCTGGTCCTCCATGGCCCCTTGGAGATCCCATTCCTACGGCTGCCCCCGGCTGGACCCCGGTGTCCGTGGAAGGCTGTGTGCCCTCCATTGCTCTCTCTCCTCCCTCTGCTGTAGAGGCAGCTCCCGCTATAGGTCTTGCTCTTCGATTTTCCGGGCCCAGACCTGGTGCTGCCCACCTCCCTGCACTCCAGGGGACCCAGCCAAGTTCTGTGGCAGTTCTCTTCATGTCCCCCTTGGTTTGGTTTGGGAGCACCCTCCTCCCTTCCCCTCCATCGTCCAAGTGGGCAAGGGCCTGATAGTAGCAGCAGGGCGCCCCTTTGGTGAGTCCGGCTGGCTGGACCTCCTGTCGTGGGGATACTTGGCCGACTCTGCTCTCCATGGACTTGCCAAGACCCCACTGTCACCCTGTCACATTTACAAATACAGCCAGGGAGGGCACGCCTGCACCAAAATATTAACGTTGGCCGCCCCCGGCTAGGAGCATTCCAGGTGATATTTCATTTCACTTTTGCATCTTGGAATGTTCTAAAATATTTTTTAACAGACTCTTTTTTTAAAGATTTTATTTATTTATTTGACAGAGACACAGCGAGAGAGGAAACACAAGCAGGCGGAGTGGGAGAGGGAGAAGCATTCTCCTTGCTGAGTAAGGAGCCCGACGCGGGACTCGATCCCAGAACCCCGGGACCATGACCTGAGCCGACAGCAGAGGCTTAACAACTGAGCCACCCAGGTGCCCCTAAAATATTTTTCAAATGCTTGCAATTTATTATTTCTAAATGAGAATTTTTTTTTTTGAGAAAAGCAATGACTTCTAGGTGTTGAGTAAGGTAAGAATATGAATATTCTAGAGAACATATACATCTAGAGTGAAGTAAATGGCAGGGGTGTGTGTGTGTGTGCGTGTGGGTGTGCGCGTATGTGTGCATGTGTGTGTGTGGTATCTTTCTTTGCACACACACAGGTGGAAACAAGATGCTGTATATTTGGGGACTAAAACTTCTTAAACAGCACCTTTCTGGCCTTCGTCTGCTCTGCTCTGCATCATCTCCCAGGCTCCTGGCTCCTTGTGCTTTGTTGCTTGGCCAGCGGTAGGCTCTGGCAGGATACTGGAAGGTGGGGGACAGTTGCGGGGAGAAGCCACTGTTCTTGCCCTCTGCGAGGGAAGTGGTTCCAGCTGCCACAGGCAGTTGTGGGCACCAGGGGCTTCTGGTGGTTTCCCCCTTGGCAGCTGGCCCCCTGCCGCAGGGTCAGCAGTGATGCCCTCCTGGGATGCGGGGTCACCCCCTCGCCTCATGTGCCCCCCCGGCCCTCAGGGCTGTGTCGACTTCCTGCAGTTACTAATCCCTGGGTTACCTCTCATCGCCCTTCTTTACTCCTTCAGCCCTTCAAACCATTTGTCACAGGTCCCTGAATTAAGTCCTCTCTCTGTGCAACACCTAACGTGGTTTCTGTTTTCCAGACTGGACTCTGGCCAACTCAGTTAGCCAAGCGTGTGGCCGACGTCAGGGGGTCTCTACACGGCCATGGCAGCCTTCTTGTCGCTCTCCACTCTGCAGCCCTCACTGTCCCTGCCACGGCTCGGGTTCTCTGTCCCCCACGGGGAGCAGGCAGGCTGTCCTACAGCGGAATAGCTGGTCCTCGGCTAGCGTGGCCCTGGGCCTGCCACAGCGAGGCGCTCCCAGGCCGGGACTCCTCGTCTCCAACACCTCACATCCTGTGCCTTGCCTGGCCCTGAGAAGCCCCTGCTTCTTCCTCTCCCTCTGCCCCACGCCCCTCATGTTCTCTCTCAAGTGCGCTCTCTCACTCTCAAGTTCATAAATAAAATCTTAAAAAAAAAAGAATATTAAATCTTCTGACCCATTAAACATGGTATGTCTTTTATTAGATTTTTAAAATTTTGTCTCAACAATGTTTTGTAGTTTTCAGTGTACAGATCTGGTACTTTTTATATTCCTAAGTATTTTATTCTTTTTTGATACTATTGTACATGGAATTGTTTTCTTAATTTTATTTTGGGTTATTTGGTGCTAGTGTATAGCCAGCAATCACATTTTTTTAAATTTTATTTATTTATTTGACAGAGAGAGACACAGTGAGAGAGGGAACACAAACAGGGGGAGTGGGAGAGGGAGAAGCAGGCTTCCCGCCGAGCAGGGAGCCCGATGCGGGGCTCGATCCCAGGACCCTGGGATCATGACCTGGGCCGAAGGCAGATGCTTAACGACTGAGCCACCCAGGTGCCCCAGCCAGCAATCACTTTTCATGGGCCTTTGATCAACGTTCAGCTTGAGTTGAAAACTTAGTTAAGGAAACCTAGTTAATACCTTCCAGTATTTTAAACTGTTTTGATAAGTTTAATATACATGTTTTTCTTCTTAAGTACGTCAGTGGTCTCATAAAGTCATTTTGAGACTTTTAATTTCAAATACTGAATTTGAAATATGATGATGCATTTTACATTCTCTTAAATGTTCCAACTTAGACTTCTGCCTAAAGCCGCAGGTCTAAAGCAGGTACGCAGTTACACACAAGTGTCTGAAGGTCCCAAATCTCTAATACATTACTTGCATAAAATTCCAGAGATGAGAGTCCTTCTTGACACCCAGACCCTAATAACTAAATATTTCTGAACTCATGTGCAGACCTTGTGAGACAGGCATTTGGGTGCCCGCTGGGAAGGGCAGTCACCTGCAGACCTCGGGGACAATGCCATTCACTCAGCTGAGGAATCATCTAAAAGTCTGGATCAGGAATTGATTGTAGCCCGTTCAAGCAAACAAACTTATACCAAAAAGTATGTTCCTAAATGCCAGCACGAGTTCTTTTGAAAAGGCTCTATTTTGATGTTTCATACCAATTCCACACTTAATAACTCTCCTAACATTTTTGAATTATTTTTATTATAATTCAATGTACATATAAAGATAATGTAATGAATGTTTTCACTAACTCCCATATGGTTTTCCCAGTTTGTCCCAATGTGCGATAAATCATATTATTTTCTGTGTGTTCCACGACAGCAAAAGATTGGGAAGTACGATGTAAGGGAGTTGTACTATGTGTCAGGCCGCAGACCCAGGCCACCTTACTTCATTCCCGCAGCAGAGGGGCCAAAAGGAGAGTGAACGGCCCAGGTTGAAGCCTCTGACTGCTGGGCCAACTGCTTCTCAATAAACATTTGCAAAATAAGGAATGGTCTGTAGTAGCCATTTACACTTTAGCGTGAATTTATTTCTAGAGCATCATTTCACCTCTACGTGTGAAATAAAAGGCAAATGTTTCATTCAAACTGCACCAGTCAGAGATCCCAGGAGTCTGGCTGGTTTCAGCCACACAAGTGTTTTGACCCGGGGCTGTAGAATACTCTGGCCGAATTCTGCACTGAGAACACAGGTCTCTTAGGAACTGTGACTGCACTGGAGGCCTGAGGCGAGCCAGCTGCTTCCTGGAGGAAGCCCGCTGCTTTATAGACAAAGCTCCCCCCAGAGCTAGGGCCATTCACACCCTGCTTTATCTGGCCCTCTTCTGGAACCCATGGGAGGTAGGACTAGACCATTTCTCACACAACCCTGGCTGCTGTTGGCTCCTGAAGCAGGGCTGCTCTGAGCTTCAGGACCCTTCCTTACACTGTTCCCTATCCTAATGGCCCTCCCCACTTGGCTGCATCTTATCCTTTAAAACTCCAGCCTGGTGGCTCTAGGCCGGGGAAGGGTATGTGGCGGACCACTGATCATTCTGGTAACTTCCTCGAGGTCCCATTTTCTAGGAGACCCCTCGTAAATTCCTCCCCTCTATTTCCAGCTGGAGGCACGGCCTTGTCACTGTAGGACATGAGCCCTCCGGCCCCTGCCACACCCCACTCCAGGTTCTTAAGAGCAGGAGGGCTTGGCCCAGGGCCAGGCACGCAGGAGATGTATGGCAAAAACGCATGCAACAGAACTAAACCTGAATTTCTGCTGAAAGCAGACATCCTGGCTGTTCCCAGAAGGCATGTGCCCTGGCAGGGCTCTGCCCTTGCCCGAAGATCCCAGCTTCTCCCACCTCTGTGTCTCCTGAATCCATACCAAAGAAGCCTGGTTTGGCAGGGACCCCCCCAGGATTCGACTTTAGCCTCATGACCTGCCCTCTCATTACATGAAAGTGGCTTGGGTCTCCTTCCTCAATTCTCCCTTCTACCCTCCCTGTCCCCCTGCCTAGGACGAGGTAGTGGCTCCCTAGGGCCTTTGAGAGCATCCTTGCATGCCCCTCAGTACACAGAGAAGTAGACTGAGGCAGAGAGAAGGCCCGTGCCCAAGACCGTGGGTGCTGGTGCACACTGGGGTGGCCCTTCCTTGGACTCAGCTGCAGAATTTCAGCTACGGGTAGGGCCAAATTGCAAGGTCCAGGCCCTGAACCACCTCCATAAGCATGTCTATTCAGGAACGCTGCAGCGGGGAGGCTGGGGAGCTGGGTCAGGCTGGGGGTGCTACCGGCAGCTTCTGGAAACCTAGGCATGTACCAGATAGACAGAAGCTAATTAAAGGAACATGATGGTTTTTAACCATGTGATGACATTGCAATTCTTCTCCTGTAACCCTGTGACATGACATCCCCCATCCCTTTAGCTGCCCCCGGGAGCTGCCATGGTAGCTCAGCTCCTGCCCAGCATGTGTCCCTCTCTGGTGCAGTCTCGCTACCAAGGGACCCAGAAGGCTCTGGGCATTTGGTGAACATAGCAGAGCAAAAGGGGTGGAGGGGTTGGTGATGGCTAGGAAGGGCATCAGACAGAAGCCCCTTCTTCCTCCATCCGGGCAGAGGAGACCTTTTCTCACGGCTTGGGCCCAGCCATCACCCAGCCACAGTGACAGTGAGGGACAGAGGGGGTCTCTGCCACACCCATCCCCTTTCCTTCAGCTCTGATTCAATAAACTACAAAGGCACAGTCTGTCTCTGGGCCTCAGTTTCCCCATGTGTGAGGCATTGGGCAAAGCTCTGAAGGCAGGAGGCCCCTCTGTGTCACTCCCTGTGCCGGAGAAGCCTTCCCTGGTGAGATACCCAAAGATCCCAGCTGGCCCGAGTCACTTCTGCCCGACCACCTGCGGTCACCGGGCCCTCTCCTGGTATTCGAGTGGAGCCCACACGCCACCCAGTGGCGCAGCTGGGTAACTGCAGTGAGCTCTTTCAACCTGTTTCCCACGTCCATCGGGCGCCACCCGATTACGAATGATGATCCGTTAAAAGGAGTCTTAACTCCGGAAGGAGAAAGAGTTCCATCATCTTAATGACGGTGAGGTTGTTTTCTATCATTGCGGCAGGAAGGGACGTGACCTCAGGGGTGTCTCATGGGGTCCTGCCAGTTTCGATTAAACAAGTCCGTAAAGATTACGCTTCTCGGGCTCCCAAACCTACTGCTGACGCAGCTCGTCCCTGTGCCTCACAGCCGCACCTTCCCCTACGGGCGCCTTGACATTCCTACACGCTGGTATGATTACAGCTTAACCTGGCTGGACCTGGAACTAACTTCCCGTTGGCATGACCTCGCGCTGATCTCTCTCCATCTTGCCGCGCTGCACCTAGACGTTATGGTGTGGGGATACCCAGCATCCCAGCTTATGCAGAGGACATGTTCGGGAGCAGCGGCATGCTTTGCCTGAGTTCACAGAAAGATGCAGAAGCCCTCTCCTCTGGACTCTCCTCTCCGCCCTCCACCATCTCCCAATTCAGGGTCCTGGGCAGGTAGCTTGGCGGAGCTGACCTTGAGACAACTGTCCGCCGCATTTCCTTCTTCCCTGAGGTAAGAGAGGGTGCCCATGTAAGGAAACAAGGGCATGAGGAAGGAGGCAGCTGACACAGAGTTGCTGCCCCCCACTGCAGGTGTCCTCCACGCGGGGAATACAGAGCACCCTGCCCCATCACACTCAAGGCCACAGCTTTCCCTCCTGGCCCCCAATCCTCGTGCCTTCCTAGTTTGGCTCAGACAGTTTTGGAGGCCAGGTTTGAGTAGCTGCCTCAGAAGGGCTCCCCAATAGAGGGTCCTTAATACCTTTTCATTAGCCCTACTGTGTGCTGGACTCAGCACCAGCAAGGCAGCCAAACCGGGTAACTCCGATCAGACACAGCGCCACCTGGCGCGGGCCCCCACAGGCTGCCGGAGCCGGCCTGGCCCTGGTGGTGGTGACTGGGCTCTTCCTCACTGTGGATGAGGTTCTAGGGTTCTAGGATGGAAGGAGCTAAGCTGCCCCACGGGAGGCTGGGAGTAAAGGACTGAGCAGAGAAGAGCTTTTTCTGCTCAGGATGTCAGACTGTGGGTTGGAGGTGCAGACAGGAAGGACTCAGGAGCCAGCTCTGCTTTCAGTCCCTGCAGACTGGCTATGGCCTTTGCAAGTCCTCTTCCTGGTCAACCGTGCTGGGGCAGAGCTGAGACTGGTGGGGGCCGGCCAGGGAGGGTAGGGAAGAGCAATTATGGTAAAATATCCAAGAGCCAAACCCCTGCCCTTGAAGATCTCATAGTCTAGTCAAGGGAGAGCCCATAGCACATGGGGCACATACCCTGGTGCGGAGGCAACCCAAGAAGGCAGGGGACAAGAAAGATCTCCTGCAAGATTAACAAGGGCTTTTCACGTGGGCAAAAGGAACAGGGCCTTCGTGTTCCCAGGAGGATGGCACATAATGTCCAGCATGAGCACGGAGGCAACAGCAGGACCGAGCTGGCCACGGCCATCGTCCTGACACGGGGCCACCATGGGGGCAGGGAGGGACAGAATTTGATCCATGGCTGGAGGAATGGCCGAGGGTTCCTGAGGGTGGTGCCTGGCTCTGGGAACCCAGGGCCTGTGATACCCAGTGATGAGGGGCAGGCTGGGCAGTATGGCCACTGCTGTGAGCTTGGGGGAGCCGGGGCTCAGGCCTGGTCCACTGTGGGTCATGGATGGGGCGCCTTGCAGTGTGGCAAGAGAGAAGGACAGCACTCTGTGAAGAAGAGTGGGAATGGTGCAGAGGGCCAGGGTCCTCTGTGTCTACGGGGACCTCTTCACCTCCCAGGCCCGGCTAGCGCGCCCCCAGCTTTGCCTAAGCTGGGAGTTTGGTTCCTGGAACTTGCACTCAAACCGTCCTTACTAAAGTGGAAATGACACAGACCCCAAGCCCTGGAGACAAACCCGGCCTCTCTTGCAGCTGCCCGAGGAGCTGGGCCCTCAAACCCTCCCCTGGGTGTTTTGGTGAAACTGCTCTCAGGATGCGTGGGATGGTGGCCAGTTCCAGCCACTAACATCACGAAAGTGACCAACTTAATACTTCTTACTGTACAAACTTTTATTTGGATGTGGCTACTTGGTAAATAGTGAACAGTAATCATCCCAGGCAATAAAATGGATAAATGGTAGCTTTTCAAGATAACACAGTGGTCAGGAAGTGAGTGGTCAACAAGAATAAGCCAGAATTTTCTCTTTGGTGGCTCCCTGTACCCGCCCCCCATCCCCCAGGAGCAGCAAAAAAAAAAAAAAAGAAAGAAAGAAATTGGTACAAAACTGTAAGCCCAGAATCAGCTAAGAATAGTCCCTTTCCGTAATAATTTATCTCATTTCAAAACCAGAGCAGACACGTGCAGCCGTGGGGCCATGGCCTGCTCCCCCCGGGGCGGGAGGCCCGGTGCTCAGAAGGAAGACTGGGCTGGAACCCCTGCACAGATGAAGACAGGCCAGAGGGCGCAGCTTCCTTTTGAAAAACATTTACTTTGAGATCAAGCACTTCGATTTTATGTTTCTGTGTGCATAACGCCACCCTTTCCTTTGAGAATGGCCCCAAATCACGGATGCCTTTGCATGTCGGGGTGTGCGAGCCCTTCCCTGCATGAGGCCCCACCCAGCTGGTGCCACTCAGGGGGACGCAGCGGGCATGGTGCATGTGGAAGAGCACGGACCCTGGGATGGGCGTCCTTTCTGGCCTCCCGAGATGTCCCACGTGGCGGGACAGAAGCCCACAGAAGAATCCTTGCCTGGAACGTCCTGCCTCATTTCCTTGACGGTCTTTTCTGAGGGAAAAGGTGGCTTCTAGTCCTTAGGAAACAGGTTTCTGGAGGCCTGGCACAGGCGTCCGGCAGCCTTGCGGTTTTCTGACAGGCCTGACTTGTGGAGAAGCAGGCCACCCCTCCCCCGCCCCCGTTCTCACTGCATAACAATTTTGTAGAGTCAGTCACTTATTTTCCCCACAAATCTACCCTCAAAGTTGCTTTTATGAAGATCTCCCTTGGATCCCAAAACTAGGGAGGAAAGGGAAGGGGGGAGTGGGATGGTGGCGGGGGGGGGACAGTCTGGCTCGTCCCTGTCAGCTCCCCCGGGGGAGGGGAGAGCGGATTTGCACCACTGCTCCAAAGCAAAGGTGGAACCATGCCTCAGGAACAAGGTCTGTGGGTCTTCTTCAGATCTGAAGGCATCGACAGCACCATTTTGATTTTAACAAAACAAGAATGAGGGTTCCCTTAAACCTGCTCCGGGGGAACCTCACTCCTGAGGCAGAATCCCCAAACCGGTGTGACAACGGCAGATCTGGGATTCTCACCTGTGAGGACTTTGGATATCGGTTTTCCAGAAGAGTGAGGTTCCCCGTCAGAACGGACAGTTACTTTCCCAGGCAAAAACCAAACCAACCAAACAAACAAGCAAACAAACCCCCCAGCTTTTTCATATTCGCCATAATGAATTAAAAATGTCCAAACAGAGATGGCAGAGTGCGATTTCATCACTCAGTCTGAGAAGCTGGCCTGTCCAGCCTGTTGATGTTCTTGCTGATCTTCTGTTTGTCATCCACATGGTGAATGTTGAGAGCGACTTTCCGGAGCCCGTCATCCCGGTGTTGCTGGAGCGCTTCTCCCCGCGGCCCGGCTCCCTGCCTCTTCAGTGGTAGTAGATGCTGAAGGCGTGGAGGATGTAGAGCAGGGCAGTGATGAAGGCGAAGAACTGGAAGGAGACCGGAGGCCCCTGCATTAGCGCTGGCCAGGGCCGACGGCCGCCCCCACCCCTTCCCTGCAGTCTGGGAGGCCGCATGTCCTGACCCTGCTCCCCCTGCCTGCCCCATGCCCGGCCAGGCAGACACCGCTGGCCCCCCTCTCCACCCTCCTTGATACCTGCCATCCCTGGGCACCCTCCTGGGTTCCCGCTCCGACTCTCCTGGGCACACATGTCCTCCTGAACCTGGGCAGAGAGCAGGCTCGCTCAGTCCCTGCCCCGGGTCCTGTCTCCCTCGCTGTCCCCTTACCCCAGCCAGTCTGGACTCTGATGACTTCCCCCACATGTCCACCTGGTAGCCCAGGACCCTGCATTTGCACGCCTGCTTGTCAGCTCCTCGTCAATGCTGCGGAGGCCCCTCCAGCTCTCAGTGGTCCAGACTGGACTCCTGAGCTTTCCTCCTTAGCCTCACCAGCTCAGGGGACTCCAGGACCCCTATCTCATCCCGCTGCCTGACAGAAACCAGCCTGATGCCTCCCTCCCCGCCTCCCCCCCCCCACGTCCACAGCCATCCCCAAACTCGTCTGCGTGTACTGCCTGACCATCCCTTGTCTCGGCCGCCGCCGTCCTTCGCCAAGACCTCTCGTGGACTCGACTTGCCCACTTCTGCTCAATCTCCCCCTCCATCTGTCCCAAGAGGAGGATGTGATTGCGCTGCTCCTGACATACGTTTGAAACTGTGTGAGGAGTCCCTGCTTCTCAGGATAGAGGCCATTGCCCTTAACAGGCCTCCCAGGCCTGGAGGACCATTCCAGCCTCACTTTGCCCCACTGTCCACTCACACCCTGTTCTCATTTATTTGTTCATTTGCTCATTCAACAAATATCTGCCAAGCGCCTGTTATACTTCAAAAGTGACAGTAGCCATAAGAGTGAACAAAACATTCAAAAATTCCTATCCTCACGGTGCTTACATCCTAGCGGCAGAAGCAGAAAGTAAGCAAGATAAACCCATAGAGGCGCAGGTTCGCTGGGGATAAGCGCCCAGGAGAAAAGGCGCCAGAGAGAACACAGGCCTGCTGGGGAGGGGGAAGGGCAAGCCTCCCCGAGAAGGAGGAGAAGGAAACCGGGGCTTTGCCTCCTGGAGCAGGGCTGTCCCTGCCAGGGAGAGGCGAGAGCAGGTGTCCAGTGTTCAGGCGCGGCTGGAGGAGACCAGCGAGGCTGGAGCAGCTGTCGGGGTGGGGGGCGGGCAGGAGGAGAGAGGCCAGAGGGCACCGGGCCAGACCGCGGAAAGGCGGCCGCGTGTGGGTCTTGCTGGAGTCAGGAGTTTAGGGGAGTTAGGATAGTTTGAGGAGGAGGGAAAGGAGGCAGACAGGCTGGAAAGGCCACCCTAGTGCCTGCCTGGCACCCCATTCTTACAGTGGAGAATGGCTCCCCACGCCGCACCCCCTCCTCCTGCCACCTGATCCTTGCAGGAGCCCCCACACTGACGCAGGACGTGACCTTTCTGGTCCCAGCGACTGGTCGCTGTTGGGCTTACGCCCAGTGCGTGTGTTAGATCCTTTCTGAGAAGTGTTCAAAGGCAAAAGAAGGAAGGTTAGGCCACTACAGAGGAGGAAGCTGCTGGCTGTGAGCAAGCTGCCACGTGAGGGCGCCATTCCCCCACGGGAGAAGAGAGGCTGTCAGGAAGGCGGGCACTGGCTGAGTCTCTGGTCCTAGCGGACCTAAGGTCTTGGCGGTCCTGCTCTCCCTACAACTGGCTGGACCACCTGGCCCTGGATTCCATCAGCCCACAGTTAGCCCTGTGCACTGACGTCACTGACACGAAAGGACCCTGGCACAGTTCGGCCATGCTGAGGAATTTGGGTTCCATTCCACAAGCAGTGGGGGCCATGGAAGAATTTTCAATAGGGGAGAAAGATGCGCTCCAGTTTGTGTTTTCGAAAAGTTCTGAGGGCGGTATAGTGGGCGTACGAGTGAGCAAGGCTGAGGTGGGAAAAGCAGAAAATGAGAGATGACACCTGAACCTGGGCTTGGTACCCTTCGAGCTTGCACACGGCTGTTTACATGTGCATGTGCACACACACAGACACACACACACACACACACGGACCCAGATACACACACATAGAGCACATACACACAGACACAGACAGACACACACACCTCCTCCTGTCCTCCGAGGCCCCATCAGCCTGAGGCTCGGGGTCCTCTGTCCGCAGGAGACAGAAGGGAGCCCCTGTGAGGTGCTCCCCACCCCGCGGCTCTGTGTCCCATCCGGCACTCACCGAGGCTGCGGTGTTGATGAAGTAGTTCTTCAGGTCCTGGGTCTCAGAAACGATGGTGGCGTGTGCCTGCAGGACGGCAGCACTCATGTACAGGATGCCCGTGGTGCCGTGGTACAGGCTGTCCTGGAAAGGCAGAGGGAGGCCACGGCCAGCGTCATGGGGGCACATAAGCAGGTGAACACTTTCCCCTTGGCCTATACAGCCGGAAGGAGTGGGCCAAAGAGACCAGCCTGCTCCCAGCCTCCTGCTTTTTCCTTCTGCAGTGTTTCTGGTGAACTATCGTTGCAGTGAACCATAGTGGATTAATAAATGCCAACAGTGATATCAATACGAGCCAGCATTTGGCTGAGCGCTTACTCGTGTCAAGCCTTTCTCACGCACCTCGTGTAACCTTGTCAACGATAGGGTTGGCACTACTTAACGTTAGTGCCATTTTGAGGAAATAGAAGCTCAAGGTTAAGGTCAATGAATAAATAGCCAAGTCAGGATTTGGACCCAGGCCAGACTAACTCCGAGCCTGTGCTCTTAACCATTAGCATTATGAAGACCTGCTATGTGCCGGCCACTGTCCTACAGTATAGGCACACTGCCTCATTTCATTCCCACAGCTAATGTCGTAAGGCTGCTGCCGTTATTAGCAACCCCGACGTGCAGGGGATGGGACTGGGGCTAAGCCAACATGTGGTGGAGTTGGTAGCGTCAGGCTTATCGGACTCTAGATTCCAATGGTTAAGCCTCTCTGCTAAATGCTCAGCAGTGTGCTTTCTTCAACTCGAGAATGTCAGGCAGTCATTAAAAAGGGTTATCAATTCTGCAAGGAATGTCATCATTGGCATTTTGCAAATCGGCATTTTGCAACCCCTAATGAGATATTCGGTTCGGGAAAAACTCATTAGGGGATGAAAAAAAGCATTAGGGAAAAAGTGGCTGGGGGTAAGTCTGTCATGCTGGAAGAGGGGCCACCAGCCACCATGTGTGATGTGACCAGAAACCACCTAATGAAACGCTGTTGCCAGAAAGGTTCACCCATCTTCAATTCAGGGACTTGGAGGAGCAAGTCACATCATACCAGGAAGAAGCTAACAGACAAACCCCAAACGTCGGACCTTCTGTAGGACAGCTGACCTGCCTTCTTCAACCAGTCACTGGCAAGAAGAGCCATTCTAGGTTAAAGGTACCCAAGAACCATAACTACCAAGAGCAACACGTGGCCCCTGTGAAGATCCCCATCAAACAGGCCAACAGTAAAAAGCCATTTCAGGTGTAACCAGGTAAATCTGAATATGGCCTGGGTCTTAGATGATACCAAGGAATGATTGTTAATAACTTTATATAAGCGTGATGATGTAAGAAAGTGCGCATATTTTTTTGGAGGCCTACTGAAGTGTGTAGAATGGAATGATATGATGTTTTGGGTTTGCTTTAAAATTCTGTAGGAAAAAAAGGCTAGGTGCAGCAAGTGTGGTAAAATGTTAATAGTACAGGAATCTCAGGGTTGGTTACTTGAGGGTCCATAATATGATGTTCCCTACTTTTGTATATGTTCTTAATTGTTCAATACAGAAACATTTTAAATGGTTATCAAGACGATGTGACATGAAAACAATTTAATGACATAATGTTAATGAAAGGATTGATATCCAAAATTATTGGATCAGTGTGATTATATATACAGTTTACATAAAATTTGCGAGGAATAGAGGAATCACTGTGGGACTGGGGTGATTTCCCCCCCTACTACCATTTCCTTCAATGCTGCTCCAACGATTTAAACATAAATAAAATTTAAAGGGAAATGAGTCAGGATGTGCTTGATATCGAATATGTATATTCCTAACAAGGCAGACAGTGGAGGAATACAATGAAACATTTACTGTGGCAGAGGAGTGCTTTCACTCTGGCTTACTAGTAAACACATTCAGATAAAAAGTCTTGGTTCTGTAGTGGCCCAGCCCTGACAAGGCCTCTGGTCGCTGGTCTCTGGCTCTCCCTCCCCGCCCAGAAGGCCCCTCGTCCTCACAATACCCAGGACGGGCATCAGGAGGAGCCCAAGGGCCTGGGTCCCTCCCTCTGGTTCTTACCAGGACTCTCCAGGACTCGAATCTTTTGTAAAATCCAAACAGGTAAGACATCAGGAACATCAGGGAGATGAGAAACGAGGTGAGCGCCACATACATCACCCATCCTTGCAGCAACGGGTTTGCTACCTGGGTGGCAGCTACCAGGATCCAGACCCAGCACCCAAATAGCTGTAAGAAGAAACCATAAAAGAAGAGCCTTGTGTAGGGCATACTTCGCTTTACAGGGCATCTGTCTTCTCTTCTGTCTGGATAAAAGCTCTTCAGGTGAAGTTAGGTGGGAATCAAGAGGGGAAGGAAGGCTGGCCCTGGGGGAAGAGTAGACTTTTTTTTTTAGAAAATTCAAGTGGTTAACACAGAGCTCACTGATGGAAGGACTTGGGTAATTTGGCCTGTGGATTGTGTCTTCTTGGCCCAAACGATGTTAGCATATACAGTTTTGTTTTTTTTTTAAGTGGATTACCTCTCTGTTTATTTATTTTTATTTATTATTATTTTTTAAAGATTTTATTTATTTATCTGAGAGAGAGAGAATGAGAGAGAGAACATGAGAGGAGAGAGGGTCAGAGGGAGAAGCAGACTCCCCGCTGAGCAGGGAGCCCGATGCGGGACTCGATCCCGGGACTCCAGGATCATGACCTGAGCCGAAGGCAGTCGCTTAACCAACTGAGCCACCCAGGCGCCCCTAGCATATACAGTTTTTAGAAACATTTCTGAATAAGTTGCCAACATTTAAAACAGGATATTTCACATGAAAAATTCAGATTTAAGACATTTCTTGAGAAATCCATAGTTCTAGTCACAGTGAACACATTGCCAGGCCAGAGTAGGCTAAAATGAGTTGTGACTGTTTCTTTAAAAAAGGACCCGGCGTCCTCAGTGGACCACCTCCCTTTTACCCCCAACCCCACACCACTGTGTGGCATGTTTTCTGTTGTTCACTTTCACTGTGGAATATTATTTCCTTTCCCTGGCTCCCTTCACCCACTCACAGTGCCTGCCTGGCCCTGTGGGCATTTGGTTTGGCCCCCTGGGTTAGAGTACTTGACACCCTGTGGTCAAGTACCAGTTGGGCAATACCATTCCAGTTTAATCACCTCTCAGCCCTGTCCAGCCTTTTATTATTCCCTTGGTGGAGAAACCAAACCTTCTTCTCGTTCTCTCTGGGCTCTGCATTTGTTTGCTTACCCATGCTGGTCAGCCCACGGAAAGAACTAAATGTCCACCAGAAAGCATGTTCAGTTAGAGGCCTGAGGGAGAGGGTCAACTTGAGCACCAAGTGGTTTTGTTGTTGTTGGTTTGTCTCAGACTTTCTAGGCTCCTCTCCTTCCTGGGTTCTCCTTAGGATGTCCTTGTGAGCCTCCTTGGTCCTCCCTCTCCTCATTCCTGTTAAATATGTGCTTCTAAGCACGCTACAGGCTCGCGGTCCCGGGCCTTCAGTCCCACACAGCCACTTGCCCACTTGGATGTCTCTATTTGGATGTTCCACTGCAGGGCCAACCCTGCACTCGCTGGACCTCGGGAGTGAATGCCTTATTAAATTTTGCACCCTGAGCACCACATTTGCCCCCACCCCAGGCCTGGCTTTGCCCCTCAAGCTCCTTAAATCCAACAGATACAAAATCTGAACTCACTGCCACTCCCCAGTTTCCTCAGAACCTATTCTCCTCAGCACCTTCTGAGAATGACCCTTCTGAGGGACAGAGTGATGGGATTGGGAATGAGTGTACTGAGACCTTCAAAGATAGGGAATAATGTTCTATTTCTTACACCGCCTAGTGGGTAATTTGTTCTTTTATAAAGCAATAAAATAACTTTGCAAAAAAAAGAATGTGTTGGACTATGAGACAACTGGAGATTTGGAGTGATGGGGAGAGGGAGCCGTCCTTGGCGTGGAGGAAGCACACTACCAGATTTTAAAACTTTTGCAAAGTTACAGTATCAAAAGAGTTGTCAATGCAGGTGGCTCACATTTCTGCCCATCTCAGGAGATAGCTCCTCCCCTTCCCTAGTTCTGTCACTTCCACACAAATTTTAGAAGCTGACTAGTCAGTATCTACAATATCCATCTGTTAGGATTTTGTGTCAAATCTATAGGTCAGTTTGGGGGAGAACTGACATCTTTACTACGGTATGAACATGGTATGCTTCTCCAATAATTGAGATGTTCTTTGGTTTCTTTTATTGATATTTTGTTCTTTTTAGCATACAGATACTATATACACTTCCTGTATTTATCCCTAAGTATTTTATTTTGGGGAGCTATTGTAAATAGTCTTGCTTTTTACAAATTTCATTTCCCAATTTTTCAATGCCAATAGACAGAAACGATCGATTGTTTTGTGTGTTAATGTTGTATCCTGCAACTTGCTAAACTCAAACTTAAGGGTTTTTTTGGTTTTTTTTTGGTTGTCGTTTGGTATGTTCCTTGGGATTTTCTATGTATCTCATCAGATTTTAATTTTTTATGATTACAGATAAGATTGAGCTTACTTTTATGTCTTTCATCTTCTGTAAAATTTTAAATTGTTTTTTATTCATTACAAATTTCTTGTGGGTTTGCCTTTTCCTTATTGAATCAGAGTAATTCTTTCTAATAGTGTGGATCTCATTGACTGTTATAATTATTGCAACTATATTCCTCCAGGATGCGTCTCACACATTTTATGATGCCTTTTGATGAAATGAGTTCTTAATTTTAATGTAATTGAATACATTCATCTTTTCCTTTACAGACTGCGCTTCTTTGATGGAGTTTAAGAAATCTTTCCCTACCTTGAGTCATGAAGATATTCTTGCATCTCAGATACTCCTTCTGGGATCACTTTCTTTCTTCCTGCGGTACAATCATTAGTAATTTCTTTAGGAAAGGTCGGTTGGTAGTATTCAGTTTGATTTGTCAGAAAACGTTATTTTTCCCCCGACAATTGTTTCCTCTCAGCACTTCTAAGCTACTTTCCCACTGTGTTCTACAACTTTCTATATTATCCCATTATATTGCAGCTGCCATTTTTGCTGCTGAGAGGGCAGCTCTCCATTGCACAGCAGCTCTTCTGGAGGAATCTGCCTTTGGTACCCGGCTGCTTTGGGAGTCTTCTCTCTGCCTTTGGTGTTCTGCAGTTTGCGCAACAGTTATACAATGTGTTGAAGTGTGGGTGTCTTTGTATTAATTTCGCTTGGTATTAATTTCATATTCAATATCTGATCATTCCATTTTCTCAGTCTCGGTGCTTGCTTCTGCAGTTTCGAATGACTGTGGAGGTAGCTCCATTCTGAATGATGCTGTTAGAGAACTTCTGGCCTAAGCAAGTCCACATAACTTCTATCTAGCTCAGCTGAAAGATATGCAACATTCAGTTCTGATTTTCATAACATATCCCTGGCTTCATGGGACTAGCAGTTCTCATCTTACAAATAAACAACACGTAGACATAGGTGTTGCCTGTGAGGCTTCCACTGCTGTTGTTCTGGGGAGGAAAAGCACGTGTGCATTTATAGAGACTTCATAGGCTCTTTTTTTTTTTAAAGATTTTATTTATTTAGTTGAGAGAGAGAGAGAGAAACAGCATGAGAGGGGAGAAGGTCAGAGGGAGAAACAGGCTCCCTGCTGAGCCGGGAGCCTGATGCAGGACTCGATCCCGGGACTCCGGGATCATGACCTGAGCCGAAGGCAGTCGCTTAACCAACTGAGCTCTTAAGAGAGAAGGAACAGGAGGGGAGGAGCCAAAACAGACTAAGAGAGTGACCGCAAAGCTCTTACTGGACTGGACAACACCTCCAGAAGCTTGGCCTTCACTTAAAGCACCAGCTCTGGGGGCACATTTCCCCAGATCTTTTTTATTTTTTATTTTTTTAGAGCGAGAGAGAGAGAGAGAGAGAGAGAGAGAGAGAGAGAGAGAGTGTGCGTGCGCGCTGGGGCCAGGGGGCGGGGCCAGAGGGAGAGGGAGAGAGAGACTCTTAAGCAGGCTCCACACCAGTGCGGAACCTGATAGGGGACTCAATGTCACGACCCTGAGATAGTGACTTGAGCTGAAATTAAGAGTGGATGCTTAACCACCCAGGCGCCCCCACATTTCCCCAGACCTTAATAATCAGTGTGCAGATGAATTTTGGAAATCTTAGGTTGGGCCTGGGACTGCCGGTGAGTTGGCCCGCCTGTCCCTAAGAGGGGTTGTTGAGGGACAGAAGCCACCGTCCCCTCAGAACTGGGCTCTTGCATGTCGAGCTCAGTGACAGGCGCTGCTGGTGCTTTCGGGCACCTGCCAAGCATCCTCCCTACCAACACTTGGGACATGCATAAAAATGCTGGCACACTGTCAACACCCAAACAATGCTAGCTCTTAGTGGGAATGGTATTTGGGATTTAGGGGCTGCACCAGAACTTGTAAAATTTTAAGACTCACATTAGACCTCTGAGGGCAGAGAATGCTCTGTGCCGTTCACTGCTGCTATATTCCTGGTGCTTAGCACAGGGCCTAAAACAAAGTGGGTGGGGATGGAGTCAAAGAACATTCTTTAGAGTGAATCAGTGAGGACACTACCACCACCTCACATTCACCAGGTGCTAAAATGCATTCGCTCAGATGGCCTCATTTAGTCTCTACAGCAATTCTAACTCCTTGCATTTCCTTTTTTTTTTTTTTTTAGATTTTATTTATTTATTTGAGAGAGAGACACAGCGAGAGAGGGAACACAAGCAGAGGGAGTGGGAGAGGGAGAAGCAGGCTTCCCGCTGAGCAGGGAGCCCGATGTGGGGCTTGATCCCAGGACCCTGGGATCACGACCTGAGCCGAAGGCAGACGCTTAATGACTGAACCACCCAGGCACCCCTCCCTTGTGCTTTCTGAGACCAGAGAGCTGCCACTTGATTCCCGCCCCTGATTATTGCCAGTTCACCTCTGCTAGACCTGGGGGTGTGTGCCAGGGTGCCTCAGGGCCACTGTGCCCGTCAGTGCCTGCGAAGGGGTCCGCCCCTGCCCCCCTCCTACCTTCAGAGGCTGCCCTGGGCAGACATTGCCGAATGCACACTATTTACATGTCGGTGCTAAATTCTCACCAGTGTGTGAGGTGATGCCGTACTGGAGAGGCCTGAGCCTGAGGTCACACAGGACGTGGGGTAGGACAGCTCTGGATCTCTTCTCACATTAGAGTTCGCCCCCGAGGGCAGGGGCCTCTGAGCATTTGGGTATCTACTCAAATTGCATGAGAATCTTCCGAAATGGCTTTAGTGTTGCATAATCAACGTGACACAGAGGAATGTTATTTTTTTATTTCCACACCCTCTACCTTCTGGACAGAAGGAGGGACCAGGGCCAAGGACAAACTCCAGGTAAATTTAAACCCAGTATCTGTTACCTTATTTCTGCCCCAAGAAGTCTAGGTTGGATTCTTTATGGGTAAGGAAGTTTCAAGTAGTTGTCTTTACTTATTTATTTTTTTAACTTATATTTAGCTTTCCAAATTTTCTTGGCAGGCTAAACTGCTCTCTTATTTTAACCTTCAGTTTGTATTTCCCAAGAGCAGGAGATATATTTAGATGTTTGGGGCTGGCCCTCAACCTGGAAGAGTATTTGATTATAGCAAGATATTGGGATGGCGCAGATTCCAAGTACAGCTTTGCTCAGAATCTGTTTCTTATGAATAAACACAGATTATTGTCTGTACGTCTTCCAAAGGCCAACCTGAAATTTGAAGATTTCTCTTAAGGTAGAATGGAGCTTAACATTAAGTTTGGCCACTGATTTTTCCTGGGAGCATGGCGAATAGCTCCCTCGGGTGTAGAGAGCTGGTTAAAGCACAAGAATATAGGACCGGAGCCACAGCACCTAGCTCGTACTCTGGGAGAAATGCTGATTCCAGGGCCGGGGCAGAGAAGTTGGGCCCGAGCATCTTATCACCCCAGACAGTGAGAAAACTTTCAAAGGCACCTGGGGTTAGGTCGGGACGATTCAGAAGGCTCTTGCTGACCAAAGATGGGACAATATGAGCTTCAAATAAGGGTAACAGCTGTGGATGGAAATATATCAACTAAGTTGGAATCCATGAGTTGAAAATGATACTTTTAAGAAAAGCCCTGTTTGGGTCACTTTGGTGGGGGGGGTGCTTATTATTTTGGAAGGCAACTGTGCTCATCATTATATCATCAGTGCTTATTAATTTGAAAACTGCTTACCAGGAAAAGAATCAACAAAAAATATGGCGTAGGGGTAAGGAGACTCTAAGATACATGGATGCCCGAGGCTTCGGCTCAGAGCTGCGCTCTGAGTTCTGTTACTCCTGGGCTCTTTGAGAAATCCCCAAGGTCTGGATCTTGCCCCAGAGAAGCCTGAGCCGGTGAGAGAGGCGGCGTTGTTCAAAGTTCCCCAGAGGGTGCAGTTTGGACTGAGAACCCCTGGAGCCTGTCTCTTCGTTTCCTGTCCCCTCCACCTGTTGATGTGGCTGGGCGCGCAGCACCGTTCCTCCCTCCGGGTTCCAATTCTAGCTCGGCCTGCTGGGCAGATTACTTGACTCATCGGTACCTCCATGCCCTGGTCCATCAAACAGAGGAGCTGGGGAGTGCCTCTTTCATCTGGTTCTTGTAAGAACTAGCTAAGTCCTCTGAGCACACAGCGAGTCCAGGGGAACCACTGTTGGCCATGTTAGCCATAACCATTCGGAACGGCACAGAAGACGGGAGAGAATGTTCCCTGAGAAAGACCCAGAGGAGGGAATGTCCAAGGCCAGGCTTCCTGAGGGGGGGAAGGGGGAAGGGAAGTTCACTTCTGGGAGAGCTGGGAGACCAATCAGCTGGGTGAGTGAGAGAACATTCAGGGGGCACAGATCCTTTTGGAGGAGTTGATGAAAGTTTTGGTCACCCAGAAAGATGTACCTATGTACATGCGTGATTTCTGTCCACAAATCTGGGGACTCACAGACCCTCAAAGCCCACCTACAGCTCCCAGGTTGAAATCCACTGCCATCTCCAGGTTAAGTAACAGTACCATCAACTGCTGTATTATTTTGACAATATCAATCAAAACATTAAATACACATATTGTTTGATCCAGTAATTTCATTTTTTGGGATCTGTCCTATATATAACGCACAGGAACAAAATGATGAATGTACGAGGTTGTTTATTGAAGCCTTGCTGGTTACAGAAAAAATAAGATACCTCCTAAATGTTCATCCAGAGAGGACCAGTCAAAGCAATTATATCTGCACAAGGGAACACTCAACAGCCTTCAAAAAGAATGAAAAAAACCTTTGTATACCAAATGGAACAAGCTCAAGAACAGTATAAGGCACAGACCAGCATGCCCGTGTGCTATGATTTATGTAGAAAAAGGAGAAAATGTGTGTGTGTGTGTGTGTGTGTGTGTGTGTGTGTGTGTGTGTGTGTGCGCGCGCGCATTTGTTTACAGACGCCCAGAATATTTCTGGAAGGAGACCCAATAAACCAATCATGCCTCAGGCTCCCAGGAGAACTGCCTGACAGGGTTTTGAATGTTTAAACTAATCTGAAAAAAACCCTAATATTTATATTTACAAAGAAAGAAAGAAGATGCTGTGCTGGATGATGGAGGCTGGCTTCAAAGGTCAGGACTTTTGAATGGGAGAGACAGGAGAACCACCGGTTCTTTGGGGAGAATGAATCTGTCCACCCAGGTAAGAGCAGCTGGGAGCTGAGGCCTCCAATGCGCAGGGCTGGTGAACGTCATGCCCTGAGAGGTTCTAGAGAAAGGCGCTGCCCTAGAGATGACCCCATGTGAAAGGCGAAGGAGCGTCAAAAGGATGCAAGGTCTCAGATGTGCACGGCCCAGGCTCCCGGCCAAGGCAGGGCGGTGTGGACTCGGGCGGGGCAGGTCAGGGACTGTGAGCCAGGGAGGAGCACCAGGGCGATACCCCGGTGGCAGGTTTATCTGCATAGCTGGGCAGTATCTCAGCAATGGCGGGGCTCCCCACCAGCGCTGCCTTCCTCTTTTTGCCACCTGTCTTCATTTTCAGAAAGCGTTGCCTCTCCTTCCCTTCCCTGGAACTTGGGGGAACGCAGGCTCTACCACAAAGCCTCAGAAACTTCAGGCTGGGAGGGAAAGGCCCAAATCAGGACAGTGAGGCCCAGGAGGTCAGCAGTGCCAAGTGATGTTCTGGCCTTGCCCACAGCGAGACCCAGGACTCCCTGAAGACTCCCTCAGGATAAAGTAATCCATAGTGCCCCACATTCAGGAACCCTTGGCCCATGAGGTGTAAGTGCAGGGTCTCTTGGCCATCGTATACCCCGCTTTTAGAAAATTGTATAAAATACAAAGAACAAAATTTACCATCTTAACCATTTTTAAGTGTACAGGTCGGTGGCCTGAAGCGCATTCCCAGCGTTGTGCGGCCGTCACCGCCATTCCTGTCCGGATTGCTTTCCATCTTGCAGAACTGAAAACTCTGTGCCCGTCACACACTAACTCGCCATGTCTCCCCTCCCCGCAGTCCCTGTCCTATTTATTTATTTATTTACTGATTTTTTACTATTTAGGTTTTTTTAAGTAGGCTCCACACCCAGTGTGGAGCCCAAAGTCGGGCTCGATCTCACAACCCTGAGATCAAGATCTGCGCTGAGATCAAGAGCCGGATGCTTCACCGACTGAGCCACCCAGGCGCCCCCCCCCGTCCCAATCTCTTTTCTCTACGAATTTGATCACTCTAAGTACATCATGTGAGTGGAACCGTATAGGATTTGTCTTTTTGAGACTGGCTGATTTCACCGAACCTAATGTCCTCAAGGTTCATCCATGTTGCAGTCCGTGTCAGACTTTCCTTCCTTTTTAAAGACTGAATAATGTTCCGTTACGTGAATATACCACATATATATTTTGCTTATCCATTCATCCATTGACGGAAGCTTGGGCTGCTTCCACTTTTTGGCTACTGTGAACAGCGCTGCTGTGAACATGGAGGTACGGCTATCTGCTTGACGCACATCCTTTAAAGGGAGAAATAAGACGAAACCCATCCTGGGACTGTGCTTTGGACCCCATAATTCTGGTGCAAAATACTCCTTCAAACAGATACACCCCGTGTTTGTGCCACTGTGGCTGGAGTGGGTGTTCCTTAGGAGTGTGACGCCGTCAACTCAAAATGCCTCAACTCCACAGTGATTTTAATGACTCAAACCAAAACCGCGTGGTGGGAGGTAGAGCTATTACTATTTTTCAATTGGAAGATTTTAAATTGGTTGTAAAAATAATTGTCACAGTAAAGGAATTTTTTGTTATGTTACCTTCCCTCCCAAGCCTAGTGCTAATGCATACATATTTTCTATAAAGGCATAAAGTATGATGAACATACATTTTGTATTCTACTTTTAATATTTTGTATTTTGCTCCATGGCTTCATAATAAAATTGAATCTTGTTACTCAAGATAGTTCTAGAGAGTTGGCCGGAACACTGAATCCGTGAACACCGAACCATTGCTCCCAGGGTAAATAGGAGTTAGATTCCTGCAAACCTCTGGCCGCAATATTTTCACCAACTGATCAACACATACCTTTATTTTAGGTGTGTTTCTCTTTAAAGACACCTCATGTAATAGATAGTGTTGATTCACTAACCCTGAACTCTTGGCCAACAGCACTATGCGCATATCGGACATGTGTTGTCTCTGAAAGGCCAATCACAGCCTTCCCGAGCTGAAACACTAGACCGAACTTCAGCACTAACTTAGGGGCTATTTTAAGCAGCAAAATCACCAACAAAAAGCACAAAAATACGAAAGACGTGGCACCAAACTTTGAAAAGGACACTTGTTTGCAGTGCGAGAGCTGAAACAAGAAAGGAGAGTGTTAGCTTGTTCAGCCTCAGGTGGGAACATGCATATCAGACAACCCCAACTTGTTGCTGCTCTGCACACAGAAGTGCTGTGAGTACTGATTTGCGGGTTTCAAATAAATTTTAGTGAATAGGTAAATTTGCAAATACAGCATCCGTGAGTAATGAGGATTGACTGTACTTTTTTTTTAGAAAGAGAGAGAGAGAGCCCGAGTCGGGGCGGAGGGGCAGAGGGAGAGAGAATCTCAAGCAGACTCCCCACGGAGCACAGAACCCGACTCAGGGCTCGATCCCAGGACCCCAATATCATGACCTGAGCTGAAATCAAGAGTCGAACGCTTAACCGACTGAGCCACCCAGGCGCCCCAAGGATTGATTGTACTTTCAAAGCCATATAATTACATTCCACCAAGTCAATAAATGTCATTTACCCCATTAGGCCCCTGTGCAAGTATGTTGGCTATCTCCAGCTTTCCCCAACATAGATAATGCCCCAGTAAATAATGGTGCAGAGATGGCTGTCTCCATCTAAATTGTTTCCTTAAATTCCCCAACTGGGCTTACTGGTAGGAGGTGCGGGCAGGAAGGGGATGTAGCTGGTGACTTTCCAACATTAGCTAGGTTTGTCGCATGCCCTGGCTGGGACACTTTGTGACTGCATCCAGCCCTTCCGGGGGGAGGCCTTTGGGGAACCCCTGGGAAGGGGTTCCTTCTGCCTAAGGAGACCCAGATGAGATAGTCCCCATTCTCGCTCTGGCCACTGCTGTGTCTGGTATTAGGCCTGGAGCTATGAAATGGAAGAAGAGAGAGGCGGAGAGCAAAAGCCTGGGCCCTGGGGACACAGCTATGCTGCTGAAGGTAGAGCTGGCGGGTCCCAACTTCCTAGCAGTGACATAGTCGGCCTCCCTTCCGTTCAAGCCAGTTGGAGCCGGCGACTGCCCTTGTCACAGCACTGCTGAGGACCAGCTGGGACCCGGGACCTCACCCTCCCTTCAAACACCTCGCTGGCTCCCGGTGGCCCTCAGACCAAACTCGGGCCACGGCCCAGCAATACCAGCCTGCCTCGCCCTCCCTACTCTGGGCCAGTCTCCCTGAGCCCCTAGGCCTGGGGCTTCCCAACGTGGGCTGAGACTCATTCGTGGGTGGTGAAATCCACTTAGTTCGTTACCCACAGCATTAAAAGATTAAGTGAACTAGAGATTACCAAACAGGAGTACACTGCCCATGGGAAAGGGAAACAGTGTCCTGAATCTGCTGTTTCATTACACACATACACATCCATGTGTACCGGGTTGCCATGAAATCTCTCTCCTCTGTGGGCCACAGTCGGTGTATAGAGACCCGTGCTTCAGGACGCCTTCCTTCTTCTAGCCAAGGGCCTCTGCCTGTGCTGGTGTGTGCCCCTGTCCACACGTCCTTTCCTCCACGACACTGTCCCCAGTGGGAGCCCACAGCATGGCTGCGGCTGCAGGAGCCCGTCGGGGACCTGGGGGCCACACTGGGGTCTGCATGGGCAGCGGGAGCCTGGGAGAGGAAAGGAGCAGAAACGCAACCGACAGGACAGGGGAGGGGCCCTGGGGTGTCCCATTATCTGCAGTGACTGGAACTCAGTGTGGAGGAGCCAGGGCCCTCCCAGCTGGGTGGTGCTGGCCTCCTCTAGGGCACCTCGGGGAGCCAGGCGCTCCTGGGCAGCTCGGAGACCCCAGTGCCCACACGGGTGCTGTCTACAGCCCACGAGGCGGCTCCGGTGCCCGAGTCTGCGGCCTGGCAGCCTGTGAAGCTTCTGAACAGGAATCCTTCCCTCCTTCGTACAGGGGAGGAAAGCTGTTCTGAAAGCCCAAGTGACCTACCCAGAGTTACCCATGGGAGCGGGCCAGGCCTGGATCGGACTCCCGTACCCGCACACATCTAGCATTGTATGGGAGTTCAACGCTCCATAATTTCACCTAGGACACTTCCAAACACTGAGTCACTACATCCTGATTCAGAGTGAGAATTTTCTCTGTGGCTTTAAGGTTAGCAGGAAATTGTGGCCCAGGCCCCCTGGCCTCCGGTGAGGGCCCCTGTCTTATCCGGTCCACTCCAGGAACAATAGTGCAGGCCAGAGCTCCATCCACCACCGCTCCTGGCAGAATGAGTCGTATAAGGAGCCCTTGGTACCCACAAGTGCTCTCAGGACGGGGCTGGCCGCGGGCCAGGGAAAGTCTGGGCCTACCTTGGGGTGTGTGCTCGGGAGGGGCAGGATGCCACAGCCCAGGAGGGGCTGGTGAGTCAGCTGGGCCTCCTTTGCCTTCCTCCCCTCCCTCCGGGTTTCCTCCCCCAGGACCGCGCCCACCCATTCAGACCTCGGCACCCCCACTGACCCAGCTTTTTATTGACTGAGCAGTACAGATTTATAGAAAGTACGATAATAAAAACATTCTTATCCATCCAAAGTCTAAAGAGCTTTTCCTTCTTGTCTCTTAAAATAAAACAAAACAAAACTAAGAATTTTTAGGGCAAAAATTCTTCTACCCTTTTTTTTTTTTTTTTAATTTGTGCACCGTAGACAAGTTAGAAAGTAGAGATAAAAGATGGAAAAGCAGATAAATGCGTCCCATTCCCCAGTCCCCATGGTGGCCTGGTGGACAGGCCCCCTCCCACCTTGGTCTCTTTCTCTTTGGCTTCCACTATGATTATTAATCTCATGTCCTTTCACATGTTCCCAGAAAGTCGCTCTATGAGCCCAGGAGTTGGGCTCGGGGGAGGTTCCCCCACCTCCTCCTTCCCTTAGGGAGCAATGGCATGACCAGTGGCCATGATCCTGTTCTTCGTTAGGCACTGAGGACCCAAGGACATCGCCATTCATTCACTCTAGTCCTCATTGACACCAGCTCAGCACCCCCCACACACACACCTGTCTATGACCAGACCTTTGAGGACAGGACCCAGACCAGGATCACCTCCTCCAGGAAGCCATTCTTGACTGCCAAGCCCCCAGTGCACCACTGGGTGACCTCCCTCATGGTTATTGTCTCTCTCCACTGCCTCTTCCCCAGGCCCCAAGCTCCTGGATGGACACTGCCCTGTGGTTTTTGCGTCCCCAGTGTAGGGCATGGAGCCTGCACAAAGCAGGTGCTCTGTACATGCTGCTGACTTGAGGAGGAGGCAGGAGGCGGGCTGCTGGACCCTCCCCTCCCTGGCCGCTCAGTCTCATTTGCCTGGGCCTGATTCCCTTGCGGGTGGCACCAGCTGACACCTTCAGGGCTTGCCACTGTGACCCAACCACAGACTGGCACTGCTGCCAGGAGCCAGGACAGAATGAGGACAAACACCCATCTGTTTCATCCCCACCCATTTCCTGCTTCATTACCTCCCAGGCTCTAGAAATTCTCCAGATCGGCAGCATCTTCCCTCAGAGAGTGAGAGGATTTCCTGGGAGGTGTTTCTACCGCTCTGCCTTCTCCCCCAGCACGTAGGAAGGACTAGACAAACATGCTGTCAGAGAGGATGATGTTCAACCAGACACACCACCCCCTCCCACATCCATCCAGCATCCCCTGGGCAGAGAGAGGGTGCAGCTGGGCATGGTGGCAGGGGTGGGCTAGGAGCAGCTTGGAGGCAGAAAAGCAAAGCTCAGAGAATCCCTCCACGGGGAGGAGCTGAGGCGGGCTCCCTCGACATAGGTCGGAAGACTCTGGGGTCCCGAACCTATGACATCTGGCCCCACTTTCTGACACACCTGGGACCTTCTAGGTATAGTCTGAGGCAGGAGGGTGGGGACTGTGCTTCAAGAAGCTGTGGAACCTGGGTATAGGGCCAGGCCTATACCAGAGCGGACATCTACTCTGGCTGAGACAGGAAAGATCTGACCAAATGGTGACATCTGAGGGGCAGGGCTGTCTCGCAGGGATGGGAGGATGCGAGGGAGGGGCTGGGAGAGACGAGAGGGGTAAAGGCCAGGGAACCTGGGTGCGGCTCCTCCACCCCTCCCTCCTCTGAACTGCTTCCTGCTGCTTGCCAAGCTGGACAACACTCCAGAAACTTCTCCTGCCTCCCACAGATCTGCCTTGCCCCAGGGGAAAGTTCTCTAGGCAAAAGCTCCTGAAAGGGCGCTGGCAGCAGATGGGGCACTTCTTACCTGTGAGACTGCTTATCTGGGGCTCCCTGCATTCCAGCAGGTCAGAATGTGCCAGGCTCCTCCCTGCTACCCAGGGAGGACCTGGGTTATTTCCTTCGGAGCACCTGTTAGTTAAGTGAAATTCTCCTGGTGGGCTGACCTCCCAGCAGCAGCTGCGTGCCTGCCTTCTTGGAACTGAGAGAGGCCACCGGTTCAGAGAAAGCTGCGTGTGGTTTGGCCAGATGGTCAGGCGAAGGGAAGGACCAGAAGTCCAGACTTAGGCAGAGGGGAGTGTGCAGATGGGGACCGTGCCAGGTAGTTGCCAGGGTCTCGCAGCTCCAGCCCACCCTCCTATGGTCTGGTCTGCTCTGTGACAGGGGCTGGAGCTCTGTAAGCCACAATGCCCAGCTCCCTTAGAAGCTGGATTTCTGCTAGGATCTGGCAATGGTGGGGGGGCCTGGAACGGGAGGAGAGTGGCGGGGGCTTCCTATTGGCTGGTCCACTCCAGCAGCAGCAGAACTTCGCTCCAGCCCCAAGGGCCTGTCTCCCCCCACTGCTGTGTCCACTGCCTCAGAGCACCCCTCCTCAGGGGCCAGAGACGCAGCAGGCCGGTCTTCCCGTGGAGGCCCGAGCACTGGCCGCCCTCCCCGGACCCCAGCCACTTCATGTGCTTCTTCTCTGGCCGCTTCAGCATCTCCTTTTCAGCTTGGTGGGCTTCTCAACAGTGGCAGAAACAAGTCCCCATACAGCATCCCCTCCCGTGCCCTGACAGCACCCTGACGGTGCAGCTCCATCCGCCGCTCTCCTGGGCTAGTCTCCCACTGCCCCATGAGGCGTCACTCTCCAGAAGGCAGGGCTGGTGTCTGTCTGCCTTCCCCGTCTCTATAGCCCCGTGCTTGGCACAGAGTCGGAGCTCAGGAAGTACTTGCTGAGGGAATGCATAGGATTAAAACATGGCTGTCTCCTCTTTCCTCGCAGCCGGATTTCTTCCATCTGTTATCCTCCTGGTCAGAGGAAGTGCTCGTCTGAACAAGCACACATCTAATCCCTCAGTCCAAACCCTTCAAGAAGGCCAAGACCCCGCCTCCAGTAAGCTTATCCTGACAACTCCCGAGCTTCCAGAGCCTTTGGCAGTTGGGGCATGCACCCTGGCTTTTCACTCTTTCCTATCTTGGGGTGTTCTCCATGTGCTCAGGCGCCACTCTTTTTGAGACAGGGTTCCTGATTTACATTATCCCCCTTCTTAAGACCTTCTCACTCTTGTGGCCCCGGAGAGTAGAGCACGGGGCTAGAGCCGTGATAGCATCCCAGTGAATACCTGTTGGTTCACAGTTGGAAGTTGCTCACAGGAGACCCACACTTTCTAAGAAGAGGTCTAGACGACCAACAACAAAATACAAGGGCTCACATTTCTAGAACGGTTGCGATGTGCTGTCGTGTCCTGGGAATGTCCTTGTTGAACCCCCAGAGCTGTCTTATGAGATCTTTACTGTTCCTCTCTCCACTGCTGAGGCTCGGAGTGCTTAAGGCATCTGCCCAAGTTCTCACTGGGATGACACAGCACAGTCAGGCTCTTGACCCTGTACCAACTGATTCTACGTTACTGAACCCGAGCACACCGGGGGCCTTGAGAGTGAGGGTGGGACCGGGGCAGGGAGGCCAAAGTGGGTCCAGGCAACGTAGGGAGGCTGACAGCGACTGCCTCACACATTGCCCCTCCCATCCTTCCCTCCCAGGGCCTTGCTCCTCCCCGGCCCCTCGCTCTGCGATCTTCCTTCCCTGTCCCCTGCTCTCCCTTCCAGCGAACATCCTGGGGCATGAGGGTGGGAATCAGTGGTACCCTGAGCGTGGAGATCGTGAGCTCCCTCATCCTGCAGGAGCAGGCTGGGGGGAAGCCGCATGGTGGGGAGGTGGGGGATGAAGGGAGGGACAGAAGCAACAAAGATGAAGTAAAAAGGGTAAACTGAATTAACTTTTGGGTAAATATTCCCCACCATCCCGAGATCACGACCTGAGCCAAAATCAAGAGTCGGACACTTAACCGACTGAGCCGCCCAGGTGCCCCTCAGACAGGCTTTTACATGTAAACGGAGTAGTAGAAGAAGCAGGCTGAAAATCAGGGGAAGCTGGGGATTTAAGTAAAATATAAAGGTGAGCTTCCCCAGCTGAAAGATTCTGGAATAAGCTTCTAGGGGAATCAGAGTATTTCCCTCTGGCCACCGTGCAAGAGAGTTAAGAAGCTGAGAACATCAAACACCAGAGTGTCTGAATTGTTTCACCTTTTAACTGGCTGACTAGAAATCTTCTTAGCTGTTTCTTTTTAATTAAACATTGAATCAATTAAGTTAACTAATGAAGAGATTAAAGTCAAAAGACATCTTGGACTCTGTTTCATAGAGCACTCCCCAGGGCATAGTCGCCTGGGTCAGCTCTCAGCATCGTTGATGAGTCAACTCACACCACACAGGCCGTCACCATCCCCTAGCCACCCGCGCACTCTGTGCTCTGGAGAGCTGGCCTGGGGGTGGGGGGCGGGGTGTGCGGTGCTGGGAGTCACGTGGTCCCCAGCCCCGCCCAGCACTAGCACCAGCACCGGCAGGCTCTCACAATCTCTGAATGAAAGACAGACGGAAGACACCATGTCTGTTCTCACCTTAAAATGCACTGTTCCACACCTGGAGATTACATTTCGAAATTAATACCATTTTCAAGTGAGAAATCTAAACTCAACAGTAAACCGAACGAAATACGGATTTTAGTGTTAAAATCTCAGAAAGTCTCCTCCATTGCTGGTAGGAATGTAAAATGAATGGTACAGGCACTCTGGAAATAAAACGTGAGCATACACTTATTATACAACCCAACAATCACACTCGGGCATTCTCCCAGAGGGGTGAAAATAATACCCACACTAAAGCCTGTATGTGAACGTTCATACGGCTTTATTCAGAAGAGCTAAAAACTATAAGCAATTACAGTGTGTCTCAACGGGTCATTGGTGAAACAAGCTACGGTACATCCATGCCATGGAAATACTACACAGAAATCAAAGGAACTACTGACACACACACAACTTGGGTGGACGTCAAGGGCGTTATGCTGTGTGCAAGAGGCCAATCTCAAAAGGCCACATACTCTATGACTCTATTTATTTATATAACTTTTTTAAAAAAGATGTACTTATTTATTTTAGAGAGAGAGAAATAGCAAGCATGAGCAGCGGGAGGGGCAGAGGGAGCGGGAGAGAGAATCTCAAGCAGACTGAATTGAGCACGGAGCCCGACGTGGGGCTTGATCTCACCACCCTGAGATCATGACTTGATCCGAAACCAAGAGTCAGATGCTTAACCGACTGAGCCACCCAGGCGCCCATATTTATATAACTTGAAATAACAAAATTATAGAGATGAAATTAGTGGCTTCCAGGGGTTCTGGAGGGGATGAGGGAAGACTGGGTGGGGGTTGGGTGACTGTAAAAAGGAAGCAGGTGGAAGATCTCTGTGGTGCTGGAACGGTTTTCCTGATTGTGGTGGTGACATGAATCTACAGGTGTGAGAAGATGACATAGAAGGGCGGACAACATACTTGACCAACATTGCTTACTCGGTTTTGATGGGACTAGCATTATGAAATCACTGGGGGAAGCTGGGGGAAGGCTATGGGAGACCTCTCTGAACTATATTTGCAACTGCCTACGAATCTCTAATTACCGCAAAATAAATGGGTTTTTTTTTTTAATGTGCATTTTAATGTTTAAGAGTCTAAAATAAAGCAACCTAGGCAAAGATCTGTACGAGCAGGGTCCAGGGAACATGCAGATCCTCTTGCCACCCTAGTTTGTCACTGTCGTTACTGCACAAGAGCCTGAGACAGTCACCTGCTGCTGTCCAGACCTCACTGTGGGTGCTGGGCAAACAGTGGCTGGACGGAAGTGAGCCTGCAGACACCACTTATGTCCACCCCGGGCCACTCCTGTGGTCACAGACCACATCTGAATGCAGGTATGGAGTTCACTTGCTAACTGCCCCTTTTTGCTGGCCTGAGCTCCTGGTTTCAGAATCCACTCTCTGGACTCATGTCCTTAGAAAAGTATATGGCTATCTATGATGACTTAGGCCACCAGACTGAGAATCTGCTGGGATCCCAAGGCCTGTTGCTCTGTGGTCAGCCCCAGTGTGAGGCAGCAGGCAGCATGCCCAGGTGACTAGGGACAGAGGGGTTTCTGGTGGGCTGATTCTCACCCTTCTCTCCAGCCCAGCATATCTTCCGCTCAATGGGATCAGAATCAACCAACCAACTTGATATTCTCCCTCCTCTCCCGTTTACCTCCCAACCCTGGCCCCAGATATGAGGCAGGCACGCTTGATTCTACAGTCTGTGCTAGGAACACTCACTTAAGGAAAAGATGGTGCAAAATAGCATGTACAGAATAACCCCATTAAATACTTAACATATGTGTGTATATATGCATATGCATATGGATTATATTTATTATTATCCATACATATGGATCATATTTATTTCTATATTTTCTAAGTATTCCACAATGAATAAGGATCACTTGTGAATTAAAACTGAAGTTGTAGGGGCGCCTGGGTGGTGCAGTCGGTTAAGCGCCCCACTCTTGATTTCAGCTCAGGTCGTGATCTTGGGGTCCTGGAATCGAGCCCCACGTCAGGCTCTCTGCTCAGCATGGGGTCTGCTTGAGAGTCTCTCTTCCTCTCTCTCTGTCCCTCCCACTCATGCTCTCTCTCTCTTTCTCAAATAAAATAAATCTTTTTTTAAAAAAAACCCCTAAAATTGTAAATAAGGAAACATCAGACAAGGCCGAATGAAAGGACATTTACAAAATAACTGATCGCTGTTCTTCAGAAGTATGAAGACAGACTGAAGGAGACAGAGGAGGTAAGACACCCAAATGCAACGCCAAATCCTGGACAGGACCCTGGACCAGAAAAATGACATGAGTGGGGGAAATCAGCACAATGTGAATGAAGTTTATTAGAACAGTTGATCAATGAAAGTATCCGTGCTAATTTCCTGATTTTTATAGGTGTATTACGTAAGATGTGGACTTTAAGGGAAGCCGAGTAAAGAGTGTACGGGAACGCTCTGTCCTATTCACACAGCTTTGCTATAAATCTAAAATTACTTCAAAAGAAAAATAAATGAAAAAAAAAAGAAAAATAAATGAGTACAATTGAGCCAATGACAACATCCCACCCCCTAGAGATACTTAAGGCCCCAGCCTAAGCCTACAGGAGCCCAGCCTCGTGGGGCTGGATGCATGCGATGGCCCCTATCACGACAAAGTGCCCCCAGGGGGTTTCCTGGCTCTGTAAGCCCCTTCCCTCCAGCCTCCTGCCTGCTGGGCTCTCCTGGACTCCAGGCCTTCCCTGTTCTTGGCCCCCAGCCTGGAAATCCAGCCTGTCCTTTGAGGTCCAGCCCCAAAATTGATGCCTCCGTGGTAGGTCTGGACCCCTCCCTGACTTGACAAGGTCAGACCATCTCTCCTTGCTGATGCCACAGCCCAGGACAGTCACCGCCTCAAGCATAGGCTGACTGTGGAGGAGTGCTCGGGAATCTTTCTCCAGCAGACGGGGCACCTGGGAAGGCAGGACCCTCTACCAGGGGCTTGCAAGATTGACATAAAGCATGTGCTCGGTACAGAGTGGTGGCAAGAACCACAATCCTGGCAATTCATGTGGTTGTTCTGAGGTGAGGGACACGCCCGGGTCCGGGCACAGAGAACTTGCAAGAGCACTAAGATGTCATCAGCCTGGCAGGATGCCCATGCTTATGTTCCCCCACCTGCCCCCAGGGGGCAGGCCTGGCAGAAACCTGCCTCTTGGGTGGGGTTTCAGCTGGAGCCGCCCAAATGCTGGGCCCACCCTGCCTGGCTTCCTTTCTTGGTGCCATCAATGGGTGCGCTTTAACCAGTTTGCCACAGGGTCACTTGCTCAGGCCCAGCCTTCAGGCAAATGATGAGAGAGGGCCGGTCAGGTCTGATTGAAAGCTGGAACCACCTTCCCCTCCCTGGCCCGGGGTCAGCACTGCCAAATTCAGAGCTGTTAAGAAAGTGTTACCCACAAGCTAGATATTTTAGGACGTGTTCAAAACACGAAATAAACTCCTTTGCCCTGAATGGTTCACCAGATTTCGGTGTCCCCATGAGCAGAGAGGGGATGGTGGCAGCTGGCTCAGATGGGCACTGTGTCTACAGGGCTCTGCAGACTGCAACATGTGAGCCACCCCCGGCCCCTGGCAGGGGTTCGAGCCGCAATCCAGCTGCAGGGCATCTCAGAGAGTGTAACGCAGTCACAGGTCCCTGTGTGCAACCGGGGCGGCTCACACAACTGTTTTATGGCAGATGTCACGAGCTACCTCTTGCACAGAGTCTATAAGTCAAAGTTTAAAGTCAGCTGACATGACAGTTAATACTAGAAGACCTCCTCTCAGAAGGAAAGACAGAGTCCCCCCACCCAACCGTTTTGAACTTTAGAAAAGCAGAAACAAGCAAGTAGTTGGAGAAAAGAAACCATATAAAAGTCCATTTCCAGGGCACCTGGGTGCCTCAGTTGATTAAGCAACTGCCTTTGGCTCAGGTCATGATCCTGGAGTCCCGGGATCGAGTCCCGCATCGGGCTCCCTGCTCAGCAGGGAGTCTGCTTCTCCCTCTGACCTTCTTCCCTCTTGTGCTCTCTATCTCTCATTCTCTCTCTCAAATAAATAAATAAAATCTTTAAAAAAAATAAAAGTCCATTTCCAGCATCTTCCTGAGGACCCAGGATATTTTAGCAGCATCCCCCCCGCCACCCTTCACCGCCCCTCCGATCACCAGGTGGCCTGCCTGTCACCCACGGCGGGTGGGTTTGTTTTGGAAGGAGGAAACCCACCCATACTGCAGAAGTTGGGAGGAGTAGCACAGGGAGGGATTAGGGATCATCCCAGCTGAGTCTGAGAGGTGGGGGAGATGGGAGACCCACAGCTGCTCCGGCCCCTGCCCCCCCCCCAGGAGTGCCGGCTTCTCCTGAGCCCTCCCCTTCTGCAGGTGTCCCACGCTGCAGCACTCACCAGCTCGGGCAAGAAGAAGGCGTAGGGGATGGTGAAGAACAGCAGGACCCCCAGGGGCACTTCGGGCGGGGCGTAGCTGGTGGCGGGCGGCAGGTCCGGGGAGGCCATCTCTAGCCCAATGCCTGGTGCCCTTGGCTCCGCAGCGGCTCGCCCGCGCCGGCCCAGTCAAATATCACCTCCTGCCTGACACACCCATCAGACGTCGCCTGGGAGGGAAAAAAAAAAAAAAAAAACGTTCCAGCCGAGCAGGTCCTTCCACTGCTCTGGCCAAAAGCCTCCCCAGTGAAATGCAAATGTGGATTCGGCTTTGCATCAGATGGGCCTCGGCTCCCTCGGGCAGAGCCGCTGGGCACACTGAGGCACGGAAGGCAGAGACTCTCTTCCTACACTTAACCCTCCTCAGGAATTTTGAATCCGGGAGCATATTCACTCCAGGGGATACCAGCTACAGCCACCACCCTTCGACCGTGTGGCCAGAGTCTAGGCGAAGTCTTGCTCTGACCAGGACTGTTTATTAAGGGCCGACTATGAGCTAAACAATCTGCAGGCTCCCCACAGCCATGCTCACAGCTACACCATCTCTTTCCAAAGTGAGGAGGCTGAGAATCTGTTAGGTTAAGTTAAGGACACAGAGCTGGTCATGAATGATGTTGGGTCTTCTATCCGTCCGCCCCTGCTGCCTGGGTCCCTCCTTCTCCATTCCTGGGGGCCACCCTCCGTCTCAGAGGGGGAGAAGCTGTCCTCACTTCCAGCTCCAGTCCCCAGGAAATTGGCATTTCCTTCTCTCCTTGCATCCCCTTCCCCACCCTCCCTTCTCTGCTCACACAGCCGGTGGTGGGGTTCTCCCTCTCTAGAAGTCGGCCCCATCAGGCACCTGAGAAGGGCTCCGTTGGCTGGGTGCAGCCCCAAGTTTGAGCCTTCCTCCTTCCCTGCCACAGCCCTCACTGAGTGTCGCCAGGCGCTGGGCTTGGGGCCAGGCAGTTCCTTCCTGCCTCCCGCCCACCCACTGGCCAATCAGGGGGGCTGTGACCCAGTGGTCAAGCAACTCCTCTCACTCTCAAGATAGGTCCTGGAGACTTGAGTCCTTTTTCTTCTCTACCTTAGAGTCAACCACGTGCAGAAAGGCCTGGATCCCCAGAGTCTGCTCAGGGTGCTTGGGGTTGGGGTCCTTTCTCCCTGCCCTCAACGGTCAACCTCAGCCCCATGGGGTCAACCTTGGGGAGCTGCTCTCTGGTGAGGAGGGGATGTGGGAAGGATTGCCTTGTGCGCTGGGGTAATTAGCGTCTTCCACAAGAGGCCACTATCTATTCATCAGCAAGGGCAGTGCATTCTAGAGCCTGCCCTCCTGGGCACAGGTCAGTGGAACAGGCAGCTGGGCCTTTGCCTGGTCTGGGGCTAGGCGGCGGAGAGAGGGGTTTTGGACAAGTGAAGCCCAAAGCAAAGCACTGAAAGGGGAGGCAAAGAGCACACTGACTAAACCTCAAGCCAGCCTGGTCATTCCCTTCCCCCAGGCCTGCTGAGACCTAGGGAGAGAGTGAGGCCCTCATCCTACCTGTCATCTGGCCCCACCTCGTTTGCAAGATGAATTCAAGCTAAGCGGGCATTGCCTCAGGAATCCCACCTCTTGCCACCTCTCCTGCAGGTTGTGAATAAGCCCTGTGACACTCTTATGGCCTGTAGGATACTTGGACTTGACCACTGACAACATGGCATCATGGGAGCAGCTTAGGGAAAGCAAGAAGGAAAACACGGTCCTTAGCTCATTTCTCATCTATGAAGCAGTGGTAATAATAGAAACTGGAACCCTTAGAGGTTGACAGAGCCTGAGCCACTTCTACCTCCTGAGGCAATTAGTGTACTAAGAAATGAAGATGGGGGCTCCTAGGTGGCCCAGTCGGTTGAGCGACCGACTCTTGATTTCAGCTCAGGTCATGATCTCAGGGTCTGAGATGGAGCCTGGAATCAGGCTCTAGGCTGAGCGTGGATCCTGCTTGGGATTCTCTCTCTCCCTATCTCTGCCCCTCCTCCCCTCTGCTCACATGCGCTCTCTCTAAAAAAAGGAAAAAAGAAAAAGAAAAAAGAAATGAAGATGTGACAAAACATGGTTACAAAACTTTGGCATATTTTAAACATTTTACATTTAACCAAGTGATGTTATATCATATGTGACAAGGTATAGCACACTCCACTGAGGCAATTGATAAGAAAGCTACAAGATTCATAATGCACCACAGGGAGTGAGATCCCAGGAGGGACAGAAGTTTAGAGCTGTAAGAACAGCTTCTACTTGGAAGAAATAGAAAAAAGCTCACCGGTTCCTGAAATGATTCTGACTTTTGTATCATATTCCTGGAGGAGGTGTCGCAAAACACTCCACAACGCACTCCCGACGGCCGTCCCGCTGAAATGTCAGAAGGAGCCAATATCCCGGATGCATCAGGTCTGGTTGAATATCTTAATGGATGGCTTCAGATAATCAGACCGCGTGATCAGCACGATGCCCCCGCAGCATCTGACCTGCCGCGGAGGATGCAAGGAAGGGAGATTACTCTTGGGCAGTGTCTTCTTCCCCACTGCTGGTTTTTTTTTTTTCTTCTTCTTCTTTCTTTTTGGATCACTTTTTATTCTTTTACCTTACATCCCAGAACACTTCTTACCAACACAACTGTTAAACATTCTATATAAAAAGTTGTATTATCTGAGAATGTATTAGGAAATAAGTCTTTACTTTTCACAGAAAATCTTAAAGAAAAATGAACATAGGGACGCCTTTGCCATGCTTTCTGTCCCATACAGCAGATTTAAGTTTTGTGCAAGAATATATTTTTTAAGTAAAAATAAAATTGCAATGCATTGCAAGGAGAGGCATCTCTGGGGCTACGGGTATAAAAGCAATTGAAGACAAGGTCAGAAGCCTGGGGTGAGGCCTTGGGGAATGCCAGGCCCAGGAGAGGGGTCTTTCAGACTCTTCTACAAAGGGCCTGCTGGTTTTCACCTCCTGGATGGAGAATTGGAGTTAATCTTGAAAATCGTGCACCAGTACTCAATGCTGCTGATTCCTGTTACCCTTGTGTCCACACTCTCCTTTGTTCATGAGGGTGGGTTAAATGGGATAATCCATACTGAAAGCATTTAGGACAGTTTTGGCATATGGCAGATGCTTAAGAAGCACTCGCTTATTTATCTAATTCTTATCCTGAAATCACTTCTCTTCTGCCCTTCTTTCCTTTCCACAACAGAATCTCCCCTGTTCATATTTCCATTCTGACTTTTAAAAATAGTCTCAAAATTGTTTTTATTGGTGCATAATACACTTACAGAAAAAGTGCAGAAAACATGCAGACCAAGAAACTGCCACCCAGGCATAGAATGTTACCAGACTCTCAGTCATTTCTCCCACCCTCCTCCCTAATACCTGTTCTCAGGCCGCCCTAACCCCATAGGCTGGTTTTGCCTGTTTTTGAATGGATTCCTTTGTGTCTGGCTTCTTTCACCCAACATTAGGTCTGTGAAACTCATCCATGTCACTGGGTGTTGCTGTAGCTCACCTGCCGCTGCATGGTGTTCCACTCCATGAATATGCCACACTTCATCAGTCTATTGTTTCTGGACATTTGAGTTCTTTCAATTGCGGTTATAATTAAGAACAATACTATGAACATTCTAGAACATGTCTTTGGAGCATCTATGCACTTTTTTTTTTAACGATTTTATTTATTTGAGAGAGAGAGAGAGAGCATGTGTGAGCATGAAGTGGGGGGGAGGGGCAGAGGGACAAGCCGACTACCAGCTGAGTGTGGAGCCTGATGTGGGGCTCAATCCCAGGACCCTGAGATCATGACCCGAGCCAAAGTCAAGATGCTTAACCAACTGAGCCACCCAGGTGCCCCTATGTATGCACTTCTATTGGGAATATCTTAGGAATAGATTGTGGATTATGTGGTATGTGTTTTTCACAGATAATGTCAAGCTATTTTACAAAGTTGTTTAAACTATTTATTTTCCCACCAACAATGTATGCAAGTACTGTTGCTTGTAATTGATGTTGGCATGTATATTATAACACACTTGGTGTTTACATGGTATAGTATATATTTTTTGCATTTTTTTCTCACCCGTTTACTTTTACTTATTCATTTATATGGGTTTTGCTGTGGTTATAAGATTTAAATGGGTCTTTTTTCTTTTAAAATCTATTCTGAAGTTTGCTGCTTTTGGTGTATTTAGACTCTTCACATTGAATGTTGATATGTTTGGATTTCGGTCTACCATTTTATTTTTGGTTTTTGTTTGCTCTGTGTTTCATTTCTTTGTTTCCTCTTTCTTGCATTCCTTTGGACTTTTGGAATATTTTTAGTGTTCCACTTTAACTCATCTACGGAGTTTGACTACGTCTCTTTGCAGTGTTTGTTTAGAAGTTTGCTCTAGGAGTTACAATATTCATAGTTAATTTTGCAGTCTACTCAGAATTAATATTTTGCCACTTCAAATGGAATGCAGAAAACTTACGACCATGTAGGTCCCTTTATCGTTTCCCAATCACAGCTGTCGTATGGATTACGTATGCACACATTCAAACCCCGCCAATGTTATTACTTTTGCTTTCAACTATCATACATATTTTAAAGATCTTAGAGGAAAAAAATTGAGTCCATGCAATGAATGTTTTCAGTTTGGTTATTATATTTATTCTCAAAACTCCAATTCAGTTCTTTCTGTATTGTCTGTTTCTCTGATGAGACTATCTTTCTATTCATTTCAAGATTTGCCTGTATTTCTTGGAACATGATTATAATAGCTTTAGTGTCTCAATTTTAACTCTTGTGTCATCTCAGCATTGTCTCTTGATTGTCCCTTTGTCTTTTTCCTTGAGAGATGTGGAGATTTTCCTGGGTCTTCAAATGTCATGTAATTTTGGGTTGTATCTGGACATTGGGAATACTGTTAGGAGATTCTGGGTCTTGTTTAAATCCTACACAAATGTTGATTTTTTGGTTTACTAGGCAAATGCCTGGTTGGGCTCCTGCTGTGAGTTGCTCTCTGTCGTCTCTGGGCTGTAACCACTGACCAAAGTCAGTTCAGTTTTTAAGGTTTTGCAGTGCAATTCCAATCTGCTCAGCGTGTGTGTGTGTGTGTGTGTGTGTGTGTGTGTGTGTGTGTGTGTGTGCTTGTCGAGGACTTGGGACCAGTCTGGGACCCTGGAGCTCAGTTCTAAACCCTTTGGTATGCTGTGTAGGGTCAGTTTTGGGGTGAGCGCAGGCATTCATAGGCTATTTTAAGGAATCACTTTCTCGAGCTCTCTCCTCTCTATGAATTCCTCACTTTCCAATTTCCAGGAGACCCTGCTCCCCTCCGCCTTCACCTTGGTCTTCTGGCTGAAAAGCCAGGGTTTTAGTTTTTCTGCTCTGTTGTGCCAACACACCCACCCACACCCACCCCGAGAGACAGAGGGATGGAGACCGAGACAGATAGAGACAGGGGGTGGGGGGAGCATCAGGGATTTCCCACCAGTGCTCTTAGGACCCCCGTTTCTGTGGTGGCAGAGAAGGGCCCCCCTCTCTCAGAGTCCTCATCACCTGTCTGTCTGCTACTGGCTGGGGCAGGAAAGAATGGGAAAGACAAAGAGAAGCAGGGCTTTTCCATTCTCTCTCTGACCTGGAGGGGCTCTCTTTCCCATTCCTCAGACCAGAAATTGAGGGCTCCTTTTGCAGATGTGTTTTGTTTGTATGCTGTGCACAGTTCTGGTTTCACCAGGCCTGGGGATGGCAGAGGAAAGAAAATGGTAATCACCACTAGTCTCTATTTGCCCAGAACCAGAACTACACCAGCCTGTTCGGATTCTCTGAACAGCACTTACCCCATCTAGTAGTTTTCTTGTTTATGGATTCATTTGCATATTGTTTGCCTCCCCGCACGCCCCGCCCGCCCCCCCACGATGTTGGCTTTAGGACAGCAGTTTTGTTCATATTGAATACTGCCCAGAACACAGTCAGTGCTCAATAAATGTTTTTGAATGACTGAATCTACACTTTGTCATAATGACTTTGGAGACAACTGCTTATCTTTTTGACTCTTCTTTCTCAACCTCTCTGCCCACCAAAACTGCCTCATACACTTTTCAGAAAAGATTTATTGGTTGCCTGACAAATAAGGTACAGGCCAGGAGAAAGTCAGAGAAGCTTGGTGTCCTGGTTGTAGCCACTAGGACTCTTGCCATTGCAAGGGTTAGGAGAACCCATTCTAACGTGAACAATGGAGGGAATATATTACTTGAGGCAAGTGAGAAGTTCAGAGGAAATGCTGCCTTCAGGTGAGGCTGGATTCAGTGACTTGAACAATGCTACGGTGGGTCTAGATCCGTTCTGCCTGTCAGCTCCAACTGTCACTGTTCCTGCGGTTGGCCTTGTTCTTAACCTCATTCAGTGCTACCCCTACGTATACACAGCTCTAGGCTCTCTCTTCCTGGTGGTAATGTGCCTGCAGCACACAGTGGCTTCAAGTCTCATCTGTCCCACTACACCAGGCAGGGGATGGAAGTGCTCTGCTGAGTAAATCTCCTGGGACCGATCGATTTGCTCTCTGTTGGTCCATTCCCAGGCCCCTCACTGTGACAGGGGAATGGGACGTGCTGATCTGCTTGGGCCAGTCAGAGCCCACCCCTGGAGCTGGGACAAAAGGGTGTGTGTGTGTGTGTGAAGGGGGCTCCTCTAGAAGGGAAGACGAATAAAGCTACCAGGACAAAAGGGTGTGTGTGTGTGTGTGTGTGTGTGTGTGTGTGTGTGTGTGTGTGTGAAGGGGGCTCCTCTAGAAGGGAAGACGAATAAAGCTACCAGGAGAGAAGTTTATGGATGCTAGGCAGCAAAAGCACCAGCTGGCTAGTGCAACAGCTTTCCACGGCAGAAAAAGGAGCACAGAAGCGCCTGGGTGGCTCAGTCGTTAAGCGTCGGCCTTTGGCTCAGGTCATGATCCCAGGGTCCTGGGATCGAGCCCCGCATCGGGCTCCCTGCTCAGCAGGAAGCCTGCTTCTCCCTCTCCCACTCCCCCTGCTTGTGTTCCCTCTCTCGCTGTCTCTGTCAAATAAAAAAAAAAAAAAAGCTTTAAAAAAAAAAAGAAAAAGGAGCACAGCTCTGGCCCTTTGTGCTGCAGGGACACATACTGCACTAGCTCTAGTCTCTTGATTCGGACACAGCTGGACCGCAGCTACTACTATCTCTGCAAATAAAGGTCACCCCGACTTTCAAATCAGGGAGACAGAATGCACAAATGGACAGGCCCACACTTGGGAGGAGGTTGTGGTTCATGCTGTCTCTCTGAGGCCGTCAGGCAGAACAGAGTGTGGCTCCTAGGATCTGTGGAGTTTGGGCAGGCAGGGAACATGTCAGGGTCCAAGGGTAGCTTCGAGGAAAGAGGAAGGACTCGATGGGATAGAGATGCCTGCCTGGAGGAGCCCTCAGAGAGCGTGGAGCCTTTTTCAGCTATTCCCCAAAATGGCCTCTTTGAAAGGACAAAGTTCTGCAAAGTCAATCTTCGCTGGCAAAGTCAGACACAAGTGAGCAGGTTAAGGTCCAGTCTGTCTCCCGAGCATGAGAAATAGACTAAGCAACAGACACACTACCAAAGTCCTGACAAGTTGAGCTGTGTTCCATTAAGGATTTTCGCTTTATATTGCTGCCTACAGACCTGCCTATAGACCCTCTGTGTCATGGGGGAGTCATAAAGCCTGAGGTCTTCAGTTTCCTAAGCAAGCCGGCACAGCCCTTCACTTGCCACTCACGTAGGGCTCCACCCACCTTCCCTATCCAAATCTGTTTGACGACTATGTTCAAATATCAGGAGTTCAGACAGCGAGTCTGGATGTTGAGAGATACTAGGTTGTCAAAACCATGTGTTCCCGAGTTTCAGAGCAAATGGTGGGAGTTCAAAGAGTAAGGCATACATCTGAACACTGATCAGAATCTAGTTGGTGCCCAAGGGTCAGATAGTGGAGTTGGGGGAGAAAGGATGCAGATCAGGAAAAACAGCTACCCTGACCACTTACTTGGGCCGGCTGTAGTGCCATTAGCGTTCCGGGCCCAGGAGTGCTGGAATGTAGGCGGAACAGCAACAACAAAAAGACACAAGAGGCTCTTCCTTTGTGGTCCTCATGTGTGACTACTGTCTACCTCATGCTTTGTAAGCTAGTACAGGGATCAGATCAGGGCTGCTCCCGGCCTCCCCACACCCTGTGTCCTCAAAGCTGAATGCTGTGCGTGGAGCCTAGTAGGTGCTCAGTGAGTACCTGCTGAAGGAATAAAGGAATGGACAATATAAACCTCCGATGGACAGTGCCTTAAGGAAGTAGGGTGCAGGCTCTGATTCTCTGCTTTGAGGAAACAGAACAGAAAGCAGCTAGGTGACAGCTAGCTCTGATCACCTCCATGCCCCGAGAGAACCACCCAACTTGGACTGCTTCACCCAAGAGGAAGCGGGGCTAGTTCACGGCAAAGGATATCCTATAATGCTGCAAACTGACAAAGCCCTCAGCTGGTAGATGACACTTCCAGTTCCCTCCCTTTACTGATGGGTTTCCCAGATGCTACTGGGTTGGCAAGTTAAACCTGCTATGTTTGCGTGGGGTATATTTCAAATGGTTCCTTGTGAGTTGTTCTGGCCTCATACCTCATACCATAAACACCACTCCAGACTGAGATTGTACCTGCTCTTTATTCCATGCCCCGTCCCCTCACCATCCAGCCCATGCATGCACACAAGGGAATCACTAAATCTTCACCTCCATCAGATCTGATGGCTATGACACTCAACCACTCATAAGAGGCTGGGAGGTTGGGGAAGAGAGGGCCATGCAGTTTCCAGTGTCAAATCCCCTCCCTGCCTCCCAGTGGTTCTGAGGCGGGGAGTCCCCCTGGCCTCACAGGAAGGCCACACATACGGGTCACTCGGCAAAGGCCTGCTAACCCCCTGCTGCTGCTCCCCGACCAAGGCTCTCACAATTAATTCAGTGTTGCCAAGTCACGCTCCTTGAAACAGACCCCAGGACTCATTTCCAGGATGTTTTTGGCTGCCTGACAACCTCTTCCTGTTTTGGAAGCTAGAAAGTGACATTTAAAAAGCCAGGGAGCTTTCATTATTTTTTTAAAACAAGATTCCATTGACTGAAGAGAGAATGCGGAGTCTCTCAACGGCAGAGACACGCTCACTCCTGAGGAACTGTTGCCTCCACTTAGACTAAACTACCTTCGTGCCTCACTTTTTGGCCTAACCATTTCTGAAACTGTTTTCTCTCATGTTCCCATAGTTTCCTTGTGTGTCAGAGACTATGAAGTTGCTCCTATTTGTTAATCATGACACATTTCAAATGAACCCAGAAGACAGTGTGAAAACACATTCTAAAGAAAGCTTGCTTTCTTCATGTGTACATTCGCTGAAAGGAATTCACCAGTAATATTTCCCTTCATTCAAAATGCCCAACCTCTGGTTTAATACTAAGCTAAGTGATTAAAAGAATAAAAAGGTAGAATAGGGAATTAAAGATTCTACAAAGGGGCGCCTGGGTGGCTTGGTGCGTTAAGCGTCTGCCTTCGGCTCAGGTCATGGTCCCAGGGTCCTGGGGTCGAGCCCCGCACTGGGCTCCCTGCTCCGCGGGGAGCCTGCTTCTGCTTCTCCCTCTACCCCTCCCCGCCCCCGCCACTTATGCTCTCTCTCCTTCTCTCTTGCTCTCGCTCCCCTTCTCTCTCTCAAATAAATAAATAAAATCTTAAAAAAATAAAGATTCTACAAAACCATGACCTTCACAATGGCAAGTGACATGGTTTCATGGTACCTTTAAGACTACAGGGACCCAAGATGAGGCTGCCTAGTGACAGAATGGGGAAAAGTCCCTGTACACGTTCTTGCCTCCTCCATTTGGAAAGGCGGGAACCCCTTTCCCTTTGAGCAGGACCTGGGCAGGCAGTGCCTGGGAAGGGGATAGGGCAGCTGCATCATGATGGCCAGATATGGTGTCTGGCCATCCAGCTACCCACATGGTACAGAGGGGAGATGGAGAGATTCTCCAGAAAACAGCTTTTGGAGATAGTGACATCTCTTTTTCAAGGCCAAGTTCCCTTGTTAGATTTGTGGCTGGGAACCCTGTCACACCATGTTAATTTCTGAGATGAAGGCCCAAGTAGAGTTTAGATTAAGGGTTTAGGGCAAGCTAAGATGAAGCTGAGGACTTTCATGATATGATAGATCTCTAAAAGTAAATGCCCCTTCTAAGGCAGCATGTGGTCAGAAAAAGTAACTCTATTGGTACTCTGGCTATTTAGGTTAAACTCTTAATTGGTTGTTTTTCTTTTTCAAATGGTCCTCTCATGTTTTATTTGCACATGCAATTCCTCAACCTTTGTCCTGATGAGAGGAGTATCTTAGGTTGCAGAAAATTATACATGGTAGCTTTACTTGGTATATTAGCTGTGTGTGCTACTTACCAGCTCTGACTTTGGACAAAGTGCTTAGCCTGACTGGCCTGTTTCTTCAGCAGTACCACCGGAACAAACCAGTACCTACTTCCCATAGCAGTTGTGGGGATTAACCTAGTTAACTGTGAACATGCCCAGTAGGCATTTCATAAATGCCTGCTGTACTATTCCCACTAACAGTGAAGGCTTGGGACAATTCACCAGCAGTTGCGAGTTTATCTGAAATGCAACGAAACCTTTGTTCTTTGACACAGGGGTGGGTTAACTTTTACCCCAAAGCCTGAAATTTTTTTTTTTTGAAAGAGCACTTATATGGACTTGAAATTTATTTACTTTATTGGAGAGAGAAAGAGCGCGTGCGAGAGAGAGAGAATGAGAGAGAGAGAGAGTGGGGAGAGGGGCGGAGGGAGAGAATCTTCAAGCAGGCCCCCTGGATCCCACAACCCATGAGATCAGGACCTGAGCCGAAACCAAGAGTCGGACGTTCAACCAACTGAGCAACCCAGGCGCCCCTGAGCACTTATATGGACTTGAAAAGGCAAAACTAGATCCTGCTTTTATATCCAATTAGGATAAAGCACATTCAAATACTAGATTGAATCAAGTGATTAACAGCACAATTTTCTCCAATTTCCCCTTCATTTCACAACATAAATTTTATTAGCAATAATCGTACATTTATATATGCTAGCTACTAGCCTCTTACCAGACATGATTTGCAATTATTTCCTCCCATTCTGTGGACTGTATTTTCACTTTCTTTTTTTTCTTTTTTATTATGTTATGTTAGTCACTTTCTTTTTCTTAATTCTTTTATTTTTTTCATCACGTTAAGTGCACTCTTTAATTTCCATCCTCTATTTCCCCTACCCCACTACCTCACTTCTGGTAGCCATTACTTTGTTTTCTATAATTGAAGAGTCTGTTTCTTGGTTTGTCTCTCTCTTTCCTTTTGCTCGTTTTCTTAAATTCCACATACGAGTGGGATCATATAGATTTGTCATTCCCTGACTTATTTCCCTCATCATTATACTCTGGCTTCATCCATGTTGTAGCAAATGGCAAGATTTCATTCTTTTTTATGGCTGAAAAATATTCCATTGCATATATACCACATCTTCTTTATCCATTCATCTGTTGATGGACACTTGGACTCTTTCCATAGTTTAGCTATTGTGAATAATGTTGCTATAAACATAGAGGTGTAAATATCACTTTGAATTAGTTTTTGTATTTTGGGGGTAAATACCCAGTAGTGCAATCACTGGATTGTAGGGCAGTTCTATTTTTAATTTTTTGAGGAACTTCCATACTGTTTTCCACAGTGGCTATATCAGTTTGCATTCCCACCAACAGTGCATGAGGGTTCCCCTTTCTCCGCATCCTCACCAACACTTGTTGTTTCTTGTGTTTTTGATTTTAGCCATTCTGACAGGCATGAGGTGATATCTCATTGTAGTTTTGATTTGCAGTCCCCTGACAGTAAGTGATAATGAACATCTTTTCATGTGTCTGTTGGCCATCTGTATGTCTTCTCTGGAGAAATGTCTGTTCGTGCCTTCTGCCCATTTTTGAATTGGATTGTTTTTTGGGTATCGAGTTATATCAATACTTTATATGTTTTGGATTTTAACCCTTTATCAGATACATCATTTGCAAATATCTTCTCCCATTCAGTAGGTTGCCTTTCAGTTTTGTCATTTCCTTCACTGTGCAGAAGCTTTTTATTTTGATGTAGTCCCAATAGTTTATTTGTATTTTCACTTTCTTGAATAATCATAAAGTTAGCTTTGGATAAAATCTTGCTTTTATACAAATCCATGGATACAGGCAACTTAAATTTAAGTTAGTTGGTTTTGAAAAAAGTTTTCTCTAAATTTCAATAATACTATTCCTTATAAATGTATTTTATTGTTTGAATACATATTCAAATTATCAGGTAAGTATTTCTTACAGCATGTGATCTGTACAAAAAGAATAAAGCCATAGTGATAATGTGACAGTTACTTTTGGTTCTGTCATTTTATTCAGGTCATCAAGGAGGGTCTATCAGATTCAGTGGGAAGCTGAGGGTCAAGGGCCACCATTGTCAGGCTGCATTCTTTCTTATTTCACCCAGGAAGTCATAGGTCTGCTCTGAAATGTCAAAAGGTTTATGGACTCCATCTGGCGACAGCAGAGCTTGGAGGGCACCCTCATTTTCTTGGTTTTGCTTAAGGAAGTCAGCAATAGCCTTCCACCGGGCAGCCTCTGTCTCCTCTTCTGCCCACCTGAACGGGGGCAGGAGTGTGGAATGAAGAAGAGGGACCACACAGTCGTGGTAAACCAGGAGAAACATGGCCTTCAGGAACTCTCTGTCTCTCTGGAAAAACACCACCACCACAAATAAATGTGAAATGATCTACATCAATACTTTTTAAGTGTTAAATACTATGAACTCTGTAAACTAAAATCCATCTAAAGGGTGAGGTAGAGGGTGCCATTAGTGTCTGGCAAGTAAGTGGCTCTGAACCAGCTACTCAGTTGGGAAACCGTACTCTCTGAAGTGGAAGCAAGCAAGAGTCACTATGGAGGAGAGATGAGCTGTTCTCCCTGAGAGTCTGGGAGAGACTCGACACCAGGCCAGCACGTCTCCTAAGCTCCCCTGAGGGTGTCTCACACATTCCACTGAGGACACTGGGGTGCTGAAATCTAGTTTTGGTGACAAGGGTGTGGTTCCTGGTAAACATAACTAAAACACAATGTGAAGTCAGCTGTATGCACTTAATTAGATTACAGCATATCAGAGAAAACGTCAAGTTGATGTAAGGGAAGGGTGGCATGAAATCCAGAGAAAGGAGACCCGAGGAGTAAGAATGTGCAGACCCTCTCCAGATAGTGAGAGTACCGCAGTAGGGACAGAACCAGTCAACCCCTGACACTGACGGCCTGGGGTAGGACTCTCAGGGGGCAGGGAAGTCTGAAGGTGGACATGTCCATATGCAGCAGATCTACACAGGGATACTGCCCCTCCAAGCAACCATGGCGGCGGCGGGGGGGGCGCAATTTCTACAGGCCTGAGGCCTAGCACCTTGTCCACTGCTGCCTTAGAAAAGCATTAAACCTGCCTGTTTTAGCAAAGGTCAAGTGTAGACAGTACTGGTCAAATGGAAGCTTAAATAAGGATACAACACACTTTTACAATATATAGTGTGTGTGTCTGTGTGTGTGTATATATACATACATTATATATAATACAGTTTATGTTTATTAAAATTTTTAGGAGTCTTAGTTTGCTCTCCCATGTTCCTTGTCGATAATTAACATTTTAGACTTGAAGTCCAAAAACCATGGACCATAAGTCAAATGCAGCCCACTACCTCTTTTCGTAAACAAAGTTTTAGAGAAACACAGCCATGCTCAGAGTTTACATGTGGTCTGTAGCTGGCTTTGCGCTACAATGGCAGAGTTGAGTATTGTACCAGAGACCTTACAGCCTGCAGACTCAAAAATATTTACTATGTGGCTCTTTACAGAAAAAGTTTGTCAACCCTGGATCAGAGCAGTAAAGCCATTACTCACTGGTTAATACAAGCTCTGTTTGGTAATCACCAAGCTTCTACGGTAATGTAAGCATGAGCCATACATTTTTTCAATGTATTACACTGGGTAGGCCAATTTTCCTCTTCCTTCTCCTTACGGGATATGGACTTTGAGAGCTAGAGGAATTTTTTAAAGTAAGAGAAATATGATAGCCAACTGGAGACTTTGTTTAGAAACTTTTCCTCAAATAACACTCAGTGATCTGAAATGATTGTTTTGATCAAGTGTTTCTTTTCACATTGGGACTTGCTCACCCATACCCTCTTGGAACATGTCTCTGCAACCATGATGGCACAGTTTAACTGGTTAAGAGGGATTATGACTATGGCTACTTTGGCTAAGACAGAGGCATTATTACCATATGTAAACAAGCAGTGAGCCCTGCAAATATTTAGTTTTGCGTGGAAAATCACATTACCTTCTCTGATCTTTTTAATGTGCTTTCTTTCTCAGCCCATGAACTCTAAAAAGCAAATAAATATGTTATATTAATACCAGTATTCATAAGCCTTTGCCACACTTCTGCAATTTCATGGTAATTAAACATATGGACAGGGTTAAAAACGCTGTACAGACCCTATGCATATAAATAGTGAATCTGTAGGCACCTATAGATTCTGCTAACGACCAGAACCAGACCCACAGGGTGGTGAAAGCTACCTTGGAAGCATCATGATTCTTCTAAGTTGAAACTAATTTAAGAACAGAATCAGTGAAACACTAACATATCCATGCAAAATGCAGAAACATAGCACCTGAACAGTAAAATACTATTAAGGTTTTAAGGTCAGATGGTAATTAAAATAGAGAATTCTAAAAAAAAAAAAGAAAGAAAGAAAATAGAGAATCCTGCCAAATATCACACTTCTCTGTAATTCTGTCTGCTGTGATGATGACGGGGGCCAGGGGGAGATAAAATGAAGTACAACTTTCCAAGTAAATATCCCAATCTGTTCATAAAGCTTCACACAAGCTTCTTTAAAGAAGTTAAAAAACAAACCAGAGTGCAATTAATCCCACAGAAATATGAATTGAAGACATTCTCAGCACCAGTTCTGGGCAAACCGTGAGCGGGGGGTGGGGGGGGGGGCGGAATGTGCCCATTACTCCAGGCTCCGTTTTGTGCCTGCCTTCAGGGATTCTCCTGTTGGTGCCTGATTTCATGGATTCCATGAAAGCATCAGCCCTTGTCTCAGTAGGGAGGCCCTGGGGTGAAGATGACATATGGCACCAAGAACAAGATTCTCCATGAAATGAAGGAGAAATTTCCTACCAAGAGATCACAGCTGTGCCCCTAATGAGCCTTGGGATGTCCCATTTACCATGATCTGTTACCATGAATGGTCAGTTATTACCATGAAATAACCACCTTATGAGACTGTGGTCCACCACCCTATTGACTGCTGCACCTGTGGGTCCTGGAGAGTTTGAAGAGGACCCTTAGAGAGCCAGGGTGCTTTACTAAACAGGGAGGTACTATTATTATTATTATTATTATTATTAAAACACCACCAACAAACTAAACTTAGCTAAGTTGATGCTAGGAGGTTCACACACTTCATGATATAAACTTTAAAAGGTATCTGGCTTCACATGACTATCACTTAGCAACTTTAGACTTAACATTTGGTAAACTGTGCCTACTGTTTGTTGTGTCAAGGTTTCACTTCATTTTTCATTGAGCTACCAGCAAGCAGTAAGGTGTTTCACTTATAGTAACTCAGTGGTGAACAGCAAACATGTGTGTGTGTGTGTGTGTGTGTCTGTGTCTGTGTGTCCGTGTTGGGGGGTCACTGCTACACACCAAGATCTTCTTCCTTCCTTCTGGAGCAAACAGAAGACTCCATCTCCCAGCTCTCTTGAAGTTAAGTGGGGCCATGTGACTGGTTCTGGCCAATGAAATATGAGCAGAAATGGCCTATGCCACCTCAGGGCAAAGGCAGTGGAAAGTCCAAGGACAATCCTCTATTCTCTCTTTTCCTGCATGTGCAACTGGCAACAGAGAAGCTACTTGTTCTAGATGACGCAATAAGGAAGTGGAGCCTCCACCAGCCTGCATCCGCGGGTGACTATGGAGCAGGGTCTTCCACTGATCCATGCTGGAAAGGTACCATGGTGAGAAATTAACCTGTATTAGCTACCACCTCACAGGCCAGCTTATCCTAAGTAACACAGTATGCCATGAAGACAGGGCTCAAGAGTATAGAAATAAAGCACTCTTTTTTATTTTTATTATTTATTGTACAAATAATTAACTGTGGAAAAGTTAATACAGATAAACAAAAGAACTCATGATCCAGACGTAATCAGTATTACTTTTCTAGAGTATATTCTTCCAGATAGTTTTATAGGCAGATTTATAAATGTAAATATATATATTTAAATACACTTAACTACAACTCAAATGGTTTTTTTTCACTTTAATAATGTGTATGAACAACTTCACCTATGTCCTTTTTCTTGAGCCTGTGGTGCAACTGGATGCACCCAGACTGACCTGCAGTGCCCTTGTCTGGGCTATCTGCTCATCAGGAAATGCAGAATTTAGACTAGATTAGTGCTAAACCTCCAGATTCTGTGAGTGTTACACACCTGGAGTAAATGCCAGCACCTACACGGGGCCGTAGCCACAGTGAGCTCTCGCAAAATACTTGTCGAATGAATCAGTGGACTTCTGTATAATGAACAGATAGGATAATGACTTTATAGGGGGAAAAAAGAGAAATTCTGCATTATCTAATGCTAGTGCCAAATGAACTTTTCTGAAATTATGGATAGTCATATGCCATTAAGTCTTTTTGCAGAAAACTTCATTGTTACTGTTGACACGCCAAACCTAGCCAAACCATCACATGAAATCAGCTTCAAAATCTTTGTAAAAACCTTTGCCGGTGATTGCTTCCTCCTTCCATTTCTCTGTCAGGCCCACAGGACTTCTATCCTTACTGACAGGAATCACCTCCTAGCATAGCTCACCTCCCTCCTATATGGGTACTTTTCTGCCTGTGTGCCAGAGGCTTTCCGAAAGCAGAACCCTGTACAGATTATCCACCGTCTCCCATACACACTCTTTGCTGGCAATGTGAGACTCAGATCCACTTTGCCCTCCTGCAGATGGCATTCTACATGCCAAACTGGAACCTTTGCTCTTCTTAAGAGCAAATAGAATACTCTCTATTCCTTCCTGCTTTAAAATGTTGGCTCATGCTGATCCTTCTACCTGTAATTTCTTCCCTCCCATCAGCATGTATAAATCTGACTTGGCCCCAGCTTTTTATTAGGTCTGTCTCACCGAGGACCTCTTATGAAACAGGTTCCTGATCCTCATTTGCTGCCCTCTTTAAATCTTCAAGGACCTGGATTATACATCTCCGATGGCACTTATCATGGTATCTGAGTACTGCCTTGCAGGCACAATGGACTCCTAATATTTGCTGACTCTGATATATTAAGTTCAAAAAACAGCTGAAAATTAGAGCTTTCATATGTTGAAACTGATATCCAGTTGCTATTTCATATAGCAGGCAGTACATGTTCAATTAAAATAAAAAATTATATGCATGCCCCGATTCTCTTCTGAGGTCAGTTGATTTACCTAACAAACCATTTTGGATTTTTGCTCTTAGGACACAATCAGTGGCCATCTTAAGCCAAGGAATAAACAATAGGCAAGAGATTGCAGCAGTGTGCATAGCAGGTACTCCATCTGCTTATCGGGGCAGGGAAGGCAGCCTCGGGAAGTAACATTCATACTAAGGAAGGAAGGATGAGACCAAGTTAACTAGACAATGGACAGGGGTTGGGAGACACTGTCCAAATAGGAAAAAAAACCCAAACAAACCCTAGAGCAGGTGTCAGAATTCGCTAACATGGTGTATTTAACTGATTTCAGAACCCATCAGGTTTCCATCATGGTGTGTGCTACCTACCCTGAGTGCGTCCATTATGTCAGGCTGCTCCAAGAGCTTGGGGAAGGTGGCCAACACTGGGTTACTAATTAAGTCTGAAATACAAAAGAACAAAAAAGATTTTATATAAACTTCGTCCAATGTATTTGACTGCAACGGACATAAAAACATTCATTCAGACGAAAATTATTGTGCCACATAATTTAATGATAACACATTCTACACACTTTAACCTCTAGGAGGGCTCAAAGCTGTCTGCTCAACCTCCATCCACCCCTATATTCATACCCCAGGGAGTTCTGAAATGAGTCTTGTACCAAGTAGATAGAGCTTTTAGGGAGAAAGTAAAGTGGCTCTGAACAGAATAAAACTAGAAAATTTTGTTCTTTCTTTGTCGTTTCCTAATCTCTCTTTCCTCCTTATGATACAACTGTGGTATGGTAAAAGGAACTAGTTAGAGAACTTATACAACTCAACACCAAAAAGCCAAATAATCCAATTAAAAAATGGGCAGAAGACATAAACAGACATTTCTCCAAAGAAGACATACAGATGGCCGACACATGAAAAGATGCTCAATATAACTAATTTTCAAGGACATGAAAATCAAAACCACAGTGAGATGGGCGACTTGGTGGCTCAGTCAGTAAAGCGTGCAACTCTTGATTTCAGCTTAGATCATGATCTCAGGGTCGTGAGATCAAGCCCTGTATCGGGCTCCCTGCTGGGTGTGGAGACTGCTTAAGATGATCTCTGTCCCTCTCCCTTTGCCCCTCCCCCACCCACTCACACTCTTTCTCTCTCTCTAAAAAAAAAAAAAAAAACCACAATGAGATATCACCTCATACCTGTCACAATGGCTAAAATAAAAAACACAAGAAACGACAAGTACTGGCAAGGATGTGGAAAAAATGGAACCCCCATGCACTATTGGTGGGAATGCAAGTTGGTGCAGACACTATAGGAGAAAGTTCTTCAAAAAATTAAAAATGGAATTATCATATGATCCAGCAATTCCACTAGCGGGTATTTACCCAAAGAATCTGAAAACACTAATTTGAAAAGATACATGTGCCCCCATGTTTACTGCAGCATTATTCACAATAGCCAAATTACGGAAGCAGCCCAGTATCCATAGACTGATGAATGGATAAAGAAGAGATACATACACACACACACAAACACACACACACACACACACACACACACACACACACACACACAGAGGAATATTATTCAGCCATAAAAAAGAATGAAATCTTGCCATCTGCAACAACTTGGATGGATCTAGAAGGTATAATGCTAAGAAAAATAAGTCAGTCAGAGAAAGACAAATCCCATATGATTTCACTCATATGTGGAATTTAAGAAACAAAACAAATGAACAAAGAAAAAAGAGACGAAGTGAGAAACAGACTCCTAACTATAGAGAACAGATGGTTACCAGAGGGGAGGTAGATGGGGGAATGCGTGAAACAGATGAAGGGTATGAAGTGTACACTTATTGCAATGAGCACTGAGTAATGTATAGACTTGTTGATTCACTATATGGTATACCCAAAACTAATATAACACTGTATGTTAACTATACTGGAATTAAAAAAAAAAAAAAAAAGGAACCAGTTACGAAGCACCCCTGTTCTCAGAAGGCTGAGCAGGAACCAATAAGTGCCGGGGGATAGGAGACCTGGGGCAGGCTGCTCAGGCCTGACTCCAGTCCACCAGAGCTCAGGGAAGGACCCCAGAACTGGTGTTTGGGGTCAATGGATGGTGGTGGATGAAAATGAAAGGAATCAGGAGTTGAGGATTCTAGCCATAGGTGTAAATACTGTGTAGGAGAATACTGATATTCTACAATAAATACTGGCACATGAAAGACCTGTGCAAAGTAGCACAGCAGGAGGGACACTCTTGAAATGGCATGGGCAATATAGTCTACTGCCTTGTGTCCTCAGTAGAGAAAAATCCTTCCTCTAGGTCTTACCAGGTTTATTCCGATGGTCAGATTCAAATGATGACAATGGTTCTGAGTAATCTCCTTCCCAACAAAAAAGCTAATAAGCCTTATCCTAAGAAGCCATATCATTCATGAAGTTTTTCTAGAGTCACTGAAATAAATTCAAAGTCAAGTGATGATGAAAAAGCTTAAAGTGTCCTTCCCTTGGAGTTATAATTATTCCTTGAGAAATGGTGGTACTTCCCTGATGTAGAGTTCCATTTCTATCTCCCTATCAGGTGCTAAGTCCCTGGGAAAGGACTCCTGTCTAACCATGAACTCTACTTGTCCACGAGTGCTAAGCCATCATAGGGTTCTTGGTCTTACTCACCCTGCTCCAGCCATACTGGCCCGCTTTCAACTGCGATCCCTCCAACATACTTGGGTGGTCTTGCCTCGGGAGTTCGGATACACTGGTCCCTCTGCCCAGATGTGCTCTTCCCGCATACCTCTAACTCCTCTCTCAGGTCTTATCTTAGTATTACTTGCCTACAGACTTCCCTGAGGTCTTCCTAGTGTATGCTCATGTTGCCTTTCTTCCTTTAGAACACTTATTTTGGAAGGTTGAAAGGATTATTCATATAATTTTGTGTTTGAAGTCTGTCACTCAACCAGGGTAGGGATGCCTGGGCCTGTCACATCCATCACTGGGCCTAGTACAATGCCTGGCATATAGGAGGCACTCAATACGTATCTGTTTCCTGATTCACTGAATTCAAAGACTATTCATTAAAATTAAACATTTTTTTTTTTTAAGATTTTAGTTATTTATTCCAGGGGAGAGGGAAGGAGGAGCAGAGGAAGAGGGATAAGCAGACTCTGTGCTGAGCGTGGAGTCCAATGCGGGGCTCAATCCCAGGACCCTGAGATCATGACCCGAGCCAAAACCAAGAGTTGGATGCTTAACCGACCAAGACACCCAGGCACCCCTAGAGGCAATTCTTATAACACATGTATATCTGTTTGCAAGTTCAATCATGTGCAACAAGTCATGGATTTTTTTTTAAATTATTTTTTAACAGTTTACTGGGAAAAAGTTTCAAGTTCACAAAGAAGTTGCAAGAATAAAAATAGAATACCTGAATATCTCTTACCTATATTCAATTTTTTCTAACCTGTTGATATTTAAACTTCATGCATTAAGAACAAGTTATTTTGGATGATTTTGGTCTCTTCCCAAAAAGATGATGTATATGCCAAACATGTGGTAAGGACAGGTTATTCAAGACATTGAGGGGAAATATCATTATATCTGAGTTTTAGGATCTTAAAATTCCAGAATTTGTAATGTGAAAATATGCATATTGTAAAGAACTGAACATATACTGAGCTCACACAGGATATACACAAGTGCACAATGGAGTACAATGCTGTGCATTTGAGGTAATTTCTTCACATTGACGCTATTCTATATATTTTATTCCAAATGTCACCTTCAGAAGCAGAAGATAAAGGATGGCATAGGTTACATTTACTCAAAGCATGATGCATTATTGTATATAAGGAAATTGCAAAGACCCTTACCAGCACTTTGCATGCTCATCCTGTCTTTCAGGAGTACATCTCCAAGAATTTGGCGATAAAATATCAACAAATGAATGGAACACATACTTCCAATTAATGTTTCTGGCAGTAAACTGTTAAAGAAGAAGAACATGTTTCATTAAACAACCCCCTACAATCCAACCTACCGTGTTTTTAAAATATATACTTACTACTTTAATGAACAGTTCCAAGTTTTGCTTCATTACTGAAAAAACTGTTTAACAATTTTAAAGAAAATTTCCACTATAAGTTGCCTAGAGTAAACCTCAGAAAACTAATACTTCTTTTTTTTTAAACTAATATTTCTATGTGTACACCTTCAAGTCTGAACTCTGTTTTGTCATTCTTATGTTTCCATTTTAGCATATACACCCATGTTAAATGTTAAATAAAAAAAGAAAAGTCATCAATTACGTGTTTGGGGAAGAAAGGGACTAGTCAGCTACATGTTTTGACAAAGCCATGTGACCACCCATCCCGATGTGATGAATGAAGAGGAAACAGCAGTTCAGGCTGTTCATGGCGCTGGGTGGAACTTGGGAGGGTGTGGCAGACCTGGACTGAATTCTGACTTTGCTTCTTCCTAGCTATTGTGGCTTTGGGTTAATTAATTATTGTTCTTGTGTTTTGGTTTCCTCATTTGTAGAATACAGACAGTAATACCTCCATATCAGAGGCTTACTAAAAGGATTATATTGAGCTAAGTGTGAAGTGCTTAATGTAATGCCTGCTCCATAATAAGGGCTCAAAAACCAAAGAAAATTTCAATATTGATGGTAAGTTGGTATCAGTTTAAAATAGATTATTATAACTTTAAGATGTTATATGTAATCCCCATGATAACCACAAAGAAAAAATCTATAGAATATACACAAAGGAAATGAAAAAGGAATCAAAATGTGTCACTACAAAAAAATTAATCAAATACAAAGGAAGATATTAAGGGACGAAATGAGGCACAGTGCCCCAGAAGTCCCCCAGAAGATGTAAAAAAAAAAACAAACAAATAACAAAACAGCAATACTAAGTTGTTCCCTATCAGTTATTACTTTAAACATAAATGGATAAAACTCTCTAATCAAAAGACACAGATTGGCAGAATGAACAGAAAAACAGGATCTAACTATATTCCATCTATAAGCTCACTTTAGATCTATGGACACTCATAGGTCGGAAATGAAAGGATAGACAAAGACACTCCATGCAAATAGTAAAAAAAGAGAGCAGGGGTGGCTATAATAATATCAGACAAAATAGACTTTAAGTCAAAAAAACTGTTAAAAGAGACAAGGATATTATATGATGATAAAAAGGTCAATGCACAAAGACGATATAAAAATTATAACATATGCAACAAATATTAGAGATCCTAAATATACGAAGCAGACATCAACAAAACTGAAGAGAGAAATACACAGATCTACAATCATAGTAGGAGACTCTATTACACCACTTTCAATAAAGAACAATCAGACAAAAGACAAGTAAGGAAATAGAAGACAACGCTGTAGACCAGCTATAACTAAGACTTTTACAGAACACTTTGCTCAGTAATAGCAGAATACGCATTTTCTCAAGTGTACATGGGACATTCTCCAGGACAGGCTACAACACCAGTCTTAATGTTAGGCTGTTAGGCTACATATGTTAGCCTACATCACCAGTCTTAATAATTTAAAAGACTGAAATAGGGGCACCTGGGTGGCTCAGTTGGTTAAGCAACTGCCTTTGGCTCAGGGCATGATCCTAGAGTCCCGGGACTGAGTCCCGCATTGGGCTCCCTGCTCAGCAGGGAGTCTGCCTCTCCCTCTGACCCTCCCCCCTCTCGTGCTCTATCTCATTCTCTCTCTCAAATAAATAAAATAAAACCTTAAAAAAAATAAAAGACTGAAATAATACAAAGTATCTTTTGCTGATCACAATGGAATGAAATTAGAAATCAACAGCAGAAGGAAAACTAGAAAATTCACAAATATATGGAGATGAAACATCACACTCTTAAGCAATCAATGGTTCAAAGAGGAACTCACAAAGAAAATTAGAAAGTATCTTGAGACAAATAAAATGAAAACATAACATACCCAAACTTATGGGATGCAGTGAAAGCCGTGCTAAGAGGGAAAGTTTATAGCTATAAATGCTTACATTAATAAAGGAAGATCTCAAATCAACCACCTAACTTTAAACCTTAAGGAACTAGGAAAGAAAAAAACAAATGAAACCTAAGTGTAGCAAAAGAAAGAAATAATAAAGATTAGAGTAGAGATGAACAAAACAGAACAGAAAACAGAGAAAATCTATAAAAACAAGAGTTGGTTCTTAGCAAAGATCAACAAAATTGACACCTTAAGCTAGAGGACTAAGAAAAAAAGAAGATTCAAGTTATAAAATCAGAAATGAAGAGATGTTACTACTGATTTTACAAAAACAGAAAAGAATTGTAAGACAGTACTATGAATAATTGTATATCCACAAGTTAGATAATCTAGATGAAATAGACAAATTCCTAGAAACACAAAACCTTCCAAGGCCGAATCAGGAATAAATAGAAAATCTGAACAGATTTATAACTAGTAAGGAGATTGAATCAATAATCAAAGACCTCCCAATGAATAAAACCCCAGGACCAGATGGTTTCACTGGTTTATATATACTATGAACAAGTGGAATCTATTGCTGGAATGCAAGGACAGTTCAACATTAAAAAATCAATGTAATACCCTACATTAACAGAATGAAAGAAAAAACCCACATGATCTTCTCAACTGATGCTGAAAAAGAATCTGACAAAATTCAATACCTTTTCATAATAAAAACACTCAACAATCCTAGGAATAGAAGAAAACTACCTCCACATAAAAAAGGCCATATATGAAAATCCCACAGCTAGCATCATATTCAATGGTGAAAGACCACAAGCTTTTTCTCTAAGATCAGAAACAACACAAGGATGCCTGCTTTCACCACTTTTATTCGATATAGTACTAGAAGTCCTAGCCAGAGCCCCAGGCAAGAAAAAGGAACAAAAGACATCCAAATTGGAAAAGAAGAAGTAAAATTACCTCTGTTCACAGACAACATGGTCTTATATGTAGAAAACCCTAAAGATTCCACAAAAAACTGTTCAAATAAACAAATTCAGCCAAGCTGTAGGATATAAAATCAGCACACACAAGTTAGTCTTGTTTCCATACACCAATAATGAACGATTTGAAAAGAAAATTAAAACCAATTCCGTATACAATAGCATCAAAAAGAAGAAAATACTTATAAAAATAGAAACAAAATTTCAATATTATTGGAAACATGACAGGTGAGTGCTTTAAAATCCTGACACATGACACGCACTAAGTGCCTACTGGGCATGTATACTGAGCACAAGAGCTAATACTAGAAGATACTCAAAAAAAAATGTCTTGAATCATTCTAAATATACATTTTCTAAATATTATTTTTAGAAATACATGAACTCTGTCATTAAGCGTAAAGAATGACCACATAGGAAATCTGGAAAACCTTGCAAACCATGTCCTTTATCAAGGAGGAAAACATCTTCGGGCTAAGAAAAACCATCAAAAGTTAAAAAAGAGACTTAAACTTTTGTAAATTCATCCTTTATTTTAATTTCTAGAATAAGTATCTTAGAAGGGGACATTAGTTGCAGAGGTAACGTTCAGGCTTCCAGCCTGGTGGAAGAGAACAGAGTAAGTGTAGTCCCTATGGTGGTGCAGGAGCAATGGATTCCCTAGGGGTTGTTTCATGGAATTTTGTAAGTATCCTTCACTACTTCCTAACCCCTGCATTTCTAGAAACATCCCCAAAATGCAAGACAGGTTTTCTGACATTCATATAGGATGTCACAATCTATCTGGCACACAAAGTTAGAAATCGTTGTTTCCCACCGCTGCTATGATGCTGGTCTTATGTCTGACTGGATTTCAAAGACTGGCTGCGGAGGATCAGTTAAGCTGCCCTGATGCCACCACATGTCTGCTCAGTGTTCAGCTGCGATTCCTCAGGCTTGTTCCACATCCTGCCCTCTGGTCTATGGCCCATTTGGGCAGTGTTTCAGCTGCATGCCCAAACCATGGCTCATGCTGAAGAACAGCCAGTGATTTTGCTGGAGGAAGGGGTGTAACCTTCCTTCCATTTTCCCCTCTCCTCTCACAGACCCGTCTGCTCTGTCTGGTTGGCATTGCTGCCAGCCTGCGGTGGAGGCCTTCGTTCCTCCCACAGGGTGGGTGCTCCCTTCCTTCTGGCACTTCCCTACAACATGAGGCAGGACTGCTGCACTTTATTCGTTTTCTTTGGGGAAATCCTCTGATTTTCCCAAACCCAAGATGACCAGAAAGCTCTGGGCTACGGAGGTTGGCTAAGTTGAAGAAGTAAAAATATACTTCTTTCTGATCTCACAGATACACCAGCAAACTGATGGTGGAAGTGCAATGAACCTAATCATGGGCCCCAGGCTAGTAACACGATTACGTCATTTATTTTTAGAAACAATAGTGAAAGAGGAAAAAAAAGATGGGAGTGAAAGAGGAAAAAAAAGATGGGAGACATCAAAAAGGCAAAGACAAATAAACAAGTTTATAGCAAATTTATACACAGGCACACAGCCTACTTCTACAGACTGGTATTTCTTGGGATTCTGAACTCATGCACTGGGAGTCTGGGTCAAAATTCAGAGCTTGCCCTCATCAGCGGCTTAAAAGCATGCTTTTGGCCAAATCACATCGGGGTAAAACCCCATTGAAAAATAGCTCCAAAATTAGAATGGCATGTCTTGGTGAAACTGAAGGATCTCTTTGCTTCCTCTTTCGTCTCCTACTGAGAGGGTGACCATGATTACAACGGTCTCCACCAAAGGAATCTCACGGGCAGGATTCTGGTGTGGTTTCTTTGGAAAGGAGACAAGTCTACATTTGCTAATTTGCACTTTTGCGGGCCTCCGGACATCCAAGGGTACGTACACATAAGACTGCTGGCTGTGAGAGGGCAATATGAAGACAACTAGCAAAGGAACTGGGGGAAAGTGGGCGGGAAGGCAAGCTCTCCCTGGGCTTCCCACCACTGGGTCTGTGCGCATTGTTGTATCTTGCTTGGCATAATGTTAAAAGCCTCTGTCCTTTCTCCTTTAAGCAGAAGAGTCTGGCCAAACAAAAGTGGAGTTCTTAAGCAAGGGAGGGTGGGGAGAGAGGTGGGATGCGCTTTTGAAGGAGAGGACGAGGGCTGTTGGTATCATTATTTGCCTTCCTCTTCCATCCACTTGAAGGTGGCAGTCAGGGAAGGAGAGGGGACTGAGATGGATCAGTCTTGTTTCAGTCTTCACCTCCAGGGTGTGCAGGCTCAGGGCAGAGATGCCCAAAAGCACCCATGCTGGTGCCCAGCCTCTCACCCTGGACCCACAGCACAGCCCTCACACCACAGCCCATGGGCTCTGCAGTGAGGCAGGGGCCTCTGGAGTCTCACCAGACCATGGCCTGGTCTCTGTGAGAGCCAGCCTGAGCCTAGGCCGCACCAGAGAGTTGCCCCAACCCACACTTGCCACTACCAGGCATACACATTTCAGGATCATGCCAAGTAGAGTGGCAATGCTCAGGTTCCCCTCTGGGCTCTAGGAGGAGAGAAGAGCACACACCAAGACAAGGTGGGGGACTTTAGGGACAGCAGGAGGCAGAGCAGAGGTCCTAAGAAGTACACTTTTACCTAGCAGGAAGATTTCTACTTTGAAATTCTTTAGCAAACATTTTTTGGGTGCCTAGTGTGTGCTGTGATCAAACAAGCACCTTAGTTCCTGGGGTCTGGAGGGCAAGGACTCAGGACCCTTCTCTGAGAACCAGCATACAGAAGAACACTCACTGCTTTGGAAGCATGGGCCTGCATACCTGACCTGTGCACTGCCCAGACAAATCTGATCCCAACTGGTAAAAAGTATCTTGGAACCAGTATTTGGGGCCAAAGCAACACTATTAAGAGCCGTACTTGAAAGACACACTTGGGAGTACTTGGGGACTCTTGGAGGCTTACCAATGAGATGAGGAGTGGGAGGCTGAAGAAGCAGGAAGAATGAAGCCAAACAGGATTCTGGCTTTTCTTTTACAAAGACTGCTACTGTGCTTCTTTTTTCTAAATCTTGAAAAATAACAATTTTCCAAGGAAAGACTGGCCAAAAAAGGGAATTTATAAGTGCTATAAACATCGGGGGGGGGGCAGACAAGAGAATGAATAATATCCACGAACACGTTATTAATCGTTATTGAAAGATTTAATTGTTAATACTAGAATTAGAAGACACATTTCAGTATCAGATATAAGAACAAGGAATATTTAAACTAAGGGCATGATCCAGAATGAGAAAAGCAACGATTCAGGAGGATATGCCAAGTTTTCATCTCTTTCTCTGTTTCTTGGTGATCAGCAAGCAAGAAGCAGGTCGCGGTGGGACAGGCCAACTTCATCAGTTTCTGCTCCCAGGCCCTGCTCTTCCCTTTGACCTCTTGCCCACCATATGCCCTCTGTGTTAGGTTCCTTTCTCCATGGCTTCCTATCTTCACGTGTGCACATCTCTCCCATCCTTCAAAACCTATTTCAAATCCCTCCTGATCTTACCAGCTACACAGCACATCTTCATTTAAACAAATTTATGACATACAGCACCATGGACCTGGAATTATATTTGCATTTATCTATACATATGATAATAATAATAGTAAATAATTATAGCTAACACTGTATTTTACTTTGTGCCATATACTATAAAAACAATCTAGGTGTTTTATATACTTTCTTTTCATTAAACCTCATTATAGCTTCATGGGGTTGACATTATTATGCCCATTTAAAAGATGGAGACATTGGGATCCTGAGAAAGACAGTTAAATGACTTGTCCAAGAGGCTACTGAGTTGGAAGGTGATAGATCTGGGAACCTACTAGTGTAAAAGTTCCTTGAAATAGGTGAAGGGGACTAAGAGTACATTTATTGTGATGTATGTATGGAATGTATGGAATTGTTAAATCACTATATTGTATACCTGAGATGACTATACCACTGTATGTTAATTATACTGGAATAAAAAATCTAAAAAGAGTTCTATAAATCAATAAAAGAAAATTAACGAAAAAGTAAAATAAATTTTAAAAAGCTCCCTGAAGAGGGGCGCCTGGGTGGCTTAGTCGTTAAGCGTCTGTGTTCGGCTCAGGTCATGATCCCAGGGTCCTGGGATGGAGCCCTACAACAGGCTCCCTGCTCAGCGGGAAGCCTGCTTCTCCCTCTTCCACTCCCCCTGCTTGTGTTCCTCTCTCACTGTGTGTGTCTCTCTCTCTGTCAAATAAATAAATAAAATCTTTAAAAAGAAAAAAAAGCTCCCTGAAGAAAATGCAAATTAAAACCACCATGAGATACCATTACTCACTTATTAAAATGGCCAAAATAGAAAAAAATGGATAATACCAAGAATATGACTAATTGGAACTTTCATACATTGCTACTGGGAGTGTAAAATGCTATAGCCATTCTGGAAAACAGTTCGGCAGTTTCTTATAAAATTAGAAGGACACCAGATGACCCAGCAATCCCGCTCCTAGGTAAATAAAGTCATATGGCCACACACAAAAAACCTGTATGCAAATATTTAGAGTGGCTTTATTCATAATTGCCCAAACTTAGAAACAACCCAGATGTCTATCAGTTAGTGAATGGATAAATGCATTATGGTATATCTGTCAAATGAAATACTATTTAGAACAAAAAAGAACAACTTCTACTACACGCAATGGCATGGATGACTCTCAAATGCAGCAGTATGCTGGGTGAAAGAAACCAGCCCCAGTAGGCTACATACTGAATGACTCCAGATGAATGACATTCTGGAAAAGACAAAACTGCTGGGAATACAAATGGCCAACAGACACATGAAAAAATGTTCAACATCACTGGCATCAGGGAAATACAAATCAAAACCACGAGACACCACCTCACACCAGTCAGCATGGCTAACATTAACAACTCAGGAAACAACAAATGTTAGCGAGGCTGTGGAGAAAGGGGAACCCTTTTGCATTGTTGGTGGGAATGAAAACTGTGCAGCCACTCTGGAAAACAGTATGGAAGTTCCTCAAAAGTTAAAAATATAACTACTGGGTATTTATCCAAAGGATAAAAAAAATGCTGATTCGAAGGGGCACCGCACCCTGATGTTTACAGCTGCGATGTCCACAATAGCCAAAGTATGGAAAGATGTTCATCGACTGATGAATCGATAAAGAAGAGGCAATGTATATATACAATGGAATTTACTCAGCCATCAAAAAATGAAATCTTACCCTTTGCAACAACGTGAATAGAACTAGAGGGTATTATGCTAAGCAAAATAAATCAATCAGAGAAAGGCAATTATCATATGATTTCATTCATATGTGGAATTTAGGAAACAAAACAGAGGATTTTAGGGGAAGGGAGGGAAAAATAAAATAAGACAAAATCAGAGAGGGAGACAAACCATGAGAGGCTCTTAACTGCAGGAAACAAACTGAGGGGCTCTGGAAGGGAGGTGGGTGAGGGGATGGGGTAACTGGGTGACGGGCATTAAGGAGGGCACTTGATGTAATGAGCCCTGGGTATTATACGCAACTGATGAATCACTAAACTCTACCTCTGAAACTAAAAAATGAAAACCGAAAAAAACCAAACTGCTGGGAAAGAAGACAGATGAGTGGCTGCCTGAGGCTGAGGCTGGGGAGCTGACCACAAAGGAGACAGCTGTTTAGAGTGATGGGAATGCTTTCCATCTTGGTTGTGGTGGTAGTTACACGACTGTATATACTGGTCAAGACTCAGAGAACTGTAAACCAAAAAAGGTAAGTTTTGTTGCATGGAAATTATACCTCAACTAACCTGATATTTAAAAAAGATTCCCTGGGCGCCTTGGGTGGCTCAGATGGTTAAGCGTCTGCCTTCGGCTCAGGTCATGATCCCAGGGTCCTGGGATCAAGTCCCGCATCGGGCTCCCTGCTCCTTCGGAGCCTGCTTCTCCCTCTGCCTCTCTCTCTCCCTCTCTCTCTCCCTCTGTCTCTCATGAATAAATAATAAAATCTTTAAAAATAAAAAAATAAAAAAGATTCCCTGACGACAGGATCGTGGATGGCAAGCCCGATTTAGCCAAGTTTCTCTACTATTTCTGACCAAATGTATCACTTGAGCTAACTAGTAAACAAAAGAGTAAGCTGATTTGAATTTTCCTACCATTCCATTTCCCTGCTGATCCTCAGCAGACGAATTAATGAGGAACAAACTAACCGACAAAAGATGATCAAGCAGGAGGAGAAGCTGAAAGCAGAGATGGTCTCTCTAGACGCTGAAGGGCCTCAAGTTCACTGGCCAGGTAAGTGGGTACCAACCTCAGCAAGTCTCTTGATCTTCTGTTCAAAGATCTCAGTTTTACTAGGAGTTGAGGCTGCCTTCTCATTGTCATCATCTGATGGAAAACACTCCCATGTACTTTAAAAAAATAAAAATAAATAAATGTCAAAACTTGAAGTACCTGAGACAGTGAGTATAATAAAACAAAGTACTTTTTAAAATAAAACAAAGATTTGGGGTAAAAATAGTAATTGTATGAAAAGCAGGAGTCCCTCACATACCCTAAATGAGCTGATAAAGAGATAAAGCATGGCGTTAGAGCCTCCGGGCCTCCCTAAGTACCCCTGGAGCTGCCACTACACCAGAAGCTTTGACAGCATCGCTGCCAGATATTATAAAGGGATAAAGGGAGTTTAAAAAAGCATGCCTGACTCCAGGCAGATCCAACTGCTTCCCAGGTCCTAAGCCCTTCCCTGTTCCAAGAAGCTGGGACCAGCATCACCAGGGCAGCAGCAATGCTATGTGTTCTAAGTTATGAAACAAGGAGAGTTCCAAATCTGTCAGGAGCTGAGCTCTGCAACGCAAGGATCGGATCTGTCTTACTCTCCATTTTCCCATTATCTAGCACAGTGCCTGGTCAATGAATATATTAAAGGATGCTCAGTATTTGTGGAAGGCAACTCGGCATGTGTACCACAATTTGAAATGTCTACGTCCTTTAGCCCAGCAACAGGCAACCTGGGAGTTAGTCTATGTCATTAACTCTGTGGCGGTCACGAGTATCAGCCCAGTGTTCAAGGAGAAGGCATTAATGAATGGTCCTCATGCTTTCTGATTGCCTACGTTAGTCCTATATGTGCTACCAAGAAAAGAAGCACTTAGATAAAAGTGATTAGGATTTTACTATCAAATGACTTATTTTTAAAAATGTGAATTCAAGTGAAGAATGTTATGCTTATTAGAATATAGCTCTCTTTGCTGATGCATATTCTGTGTACTTTCTCAGGGAAGGAGAGAAAGCAATGCCTAAGAGCTATACCTCTTCTGGATATTGAAGGGTCCACTTCAACACCTTTTTCATAAGGGGTGCCACCATTCAAGAAGAGTTCATACGTTCTACAAAAGAATAGCAAAAAAACCACGTGTTTCTATTTTGAAACACTGAAATCAGTAGAGAAATATTTTTTAGCACAGATAACACTCCCAGACATCTTATTTGTTTCATTGCTAAATGAGAATGAAAGTTGTTGATTCCTCTGTGAGGTATTATCTCAGTAAATAAAGTTTCTTTCTTAACTTTGAACTGTAGAAAATACATTTTTCCCCATTAAAATGAGAAAAATTAATTGATGCCATTAAAGTGTTTTGACTTTAATGACTTACATTAATGAATGTATTAATAATGTATTTTTAAATGTATTTTTCAAATGCTTAAATAGCATAGAAATGCTAAAATAAATGAAATGAAAAACAAAACAGGGGCGCCTGGGTGGCTCAGTCAGTTAAAGTGTCTGCCTTCGGCTCAGGTCATGATCTCAGGTCCTGGGATCTGCCTAGTGGAGTCTACTTTTCCCTTTCCCTCTGCCACTCCCTCTGCTCTTGCTCTCTCTTTCTCAAATAAATAAAATCTTAAAAAAAAAAAAACACACATTCTGTGTGGAGCACTGGGTATTATGCACAAACAATGAATCATGGAACACTACATCAAAAACTAATGATGTATGGTGATTAACATAACAATAAAAAATTAAAAAACAAAACAAAACAAAAAAACAAAAAAACCCCAACACATCCCTCCCCATCCCATCCCCTCTAGTCTGGTAAGGCCCTTGCCCTACCTTTTTCTATGTGAATGCACACAAATATGTATATACACAGTAAATCTCAAAACTGACACATTTTCTTTCAAAGTTGCATATTACCTAAGTACAGAAAGTAGAAGATAAAAGTCCTCTTTAATCCCACTGCTTTACCTCCCTAGTTCTGTGCCTCAGAGGCAACCTCTGGGAACACTTTACATAGGCCCGCCCACATATACACATGAATACAGTTTTTCATGAAAAAAGTGGAGCCATAGTACACATACTATTCTGCAACTTGCTTTTTCCATATCATAATATACATTGGAAATATTTCAGTATCAATACATGGGCTTCTACCTCATTTAGAAAAATAGCTGTGACTTCCCTTTTGGAAAGATGGAGTAGACACTCTTTTCCCTCCCGCTAGGTACAGCTAAAAACCCTAGACATTCTTTAAAAACAAAACAAAACAAATTTAAACCAAAGCAGCCTGAACTTTTACATTCTGGGAGGCCGTGCCCTTCTCCCTATCACCACGATGATGTCAGAGGAGGACAAGTGGAGCCCGGACTTTTACCTCTGCCCTGTGGTAAAGAGGCCATGCCCGCCCCTGGGGTGTAAGCAGAAGTCACAGAAGGCAGGGAGCATTATCTGAATCAATCCTCATAATAACCCTTTGGGGTAGGAACTATTACAATCTCCCATTTTAAAGAGAGGAAATTGGGGCTTGCAGGCAAGGAACCTGGAACTTGGCTTACAGTTACACAGAGCCAGGCCGAGAGCCCTGAGTTATAATTCCAAACCTTGGATCTTAATTACTATCCTGATGACTGCCTATGTGTATCTCTTCTGTGAATTTCTTATTTGTATCCTAGACTTAGATTTTTTTGTGTGTATACCCATTTAAAAACTTGGATGGTCTTTTTCTTATTCATTTTTGAGAACCCATTTCATATTAGGGATAATAATCTGACCATTATATATATATTGCAGATATTTGGTACCAGTCTGCCTTTTGGTCTTAAGTTTTAAATTCATTTACAGTGACTGCCATTACAATTTCAGTGTATCACCTATGGGAGAAAGGTAGAGTCACAGAGGACCTGGGGACCCTGGACTTAGCTTTTCCACTCTGGAGAGAATCAGGTTCTGTTTCAGCACTGTGAAATGTGCTAATACCACAGAAATTTACTGAAAAATATTCTCAGCAGAGAGTAAATATCTTTTATTATTTATTTGTTTGATTTTTTTTTTTTTTTTTGAGAGAAAGAGAGAGAGAGCGAGTGAGCGAGCAGGGGTGGGAGAAGAGCAGAGGGAGAGGGAGAAAGAGAATCCCAAGCAGGCTCCATGCTCAGTGCAAACCCAATGCAGGGCTCAATCTCACCACCCTGAGTTCATAACCTGAGCCAAAACCAAGAGTTGGATGCTCAACCGACTGAACCACCCAGGCACCCCTGAGTAAACATCTTTTAAAATACCTATTCTATAAGTGGCATTTCTTCCTAAGATGACCCTGTGCATGCTGTTTTCATATACCACCTCAAAGAACATTAAAAGATCAACATTAAAAGCCCTCTCCTCACAAGTTTTTGAAATGCTAACAATATACACTCTGCAAACCTGAGATATCCAGATTCTAAATAATGAATTTCTACAAAATTATTCATTTAGAAGGAATATAAAGGCAACTTACTTTGCTGGAATAGGAATTCCACTGGCATCAAAAAGTTTAAGAAACACCCAGCCACAACTTAATTCTCCTCTTTCACCAGTTGACTATGAAATAAACAGGCATACAAAATTTAATTATCTGAACCAAATTTAAAAGCACATACCAAGTCCTTTAAAGGGAACAAAATTAGCATTCACTTTTAGGACTAAAAAATTCTGTACAAGAAAATAAAGTGAAATACAGTGGGTCCCATTTTCCTGGCAGGCCAGATGGCAAAGGCAGTATGAAAAGTGAAAATCCTATCTTGTCAAATTACTTTTGAAAATTCCTTAAGCCTGATGATGTGGTAACTGTTGCTATTGTTTCTTGAAGGATATATTTTGTGGAATGATCTAAACCACATCAGTACTACATGGGATTATGCAGCTTTGTCTCGATGAGAGACGGAATGCACAAGTTAAATCATTTTTTTAAAGCATCCGTCAGAGCTTTACCTCCACCATCGACTGCTGAAGGCCACTGGGGACTTGCTTGGGGCCCTGCTCCCCTCTCCTGTCCTACCCCCCCATAACACAGTTGGACGCATCTGCCTTAAAGAAATGAAAGGATGGTGTAATACTATTAATATAATAGCAATTGGTTCTCTGGGTCACCTTGAGGCCAAGTATATATACCACACCTACCAAGGTATTATTAGAATGTGGAGACATTTAAATTACTATCACATCAAGTAGGTGAGGATGATTAAGAGCACACTTATCATGATGAGCACTGAGCAATGTACAGAACTGCTGAATCACTATATTGTACGCTTGAAACTAATATAACATTGTATGTTAATTAAAATAAAACTTAATAAAATAAAAATAAATAACTATCACAGACCCATACCTACTAGTTCAATTGTTTATATGACATGAGTTAATCCAAGTTTCTGGTGCCTTTATAAAAATTACCACTCTGACAGGTCCCTTAATTAGAAGCATTAGCCACAAGGTTAAGTATACCCTGACCCTCTAGGACAGAGGTAAAACACCCCTGGAATGCCACTGAATATCTTTTATCTCTTTCTGCAAAGTCTCATCCTTTTCAAATCTTTATTCTTTAAAAGCACTGGAGTTCATTCAAGCTATAAACAAATATACTTTTATTGTAAATGCTACTGAAAAAGCAGCGCTATATATAAATTAGAACCACCATTCCCATTCCTTGAGAGATTAAAATTTTATTACATATAAAAACCTCAATTATTTTACTTGTAAATACAGACTTTTTTTTTAAACTTCCCTTTAATTGATACATTAGAAAGCTTTATCTTTCAACTGACATACATTGCGAATATAAGAAATTCCAAGTTCAAATAATATTCCAAGATCTGGAGATGAAGAATTAGATCTGATAAAACAATCACCATCAAGCAAGCAGGGCAAGATGCCAGTAACCTGAAACAATAAAGAAAACTAAGTTACTAATAAAAATTTAAAATGGGAGGGAGGTTCCAGCTCTCCTTGTCTGTATGTAGTTGATACCTTTGCACCATAATAACGGTCTTTGAAAGGAAACAGAAAGCAGATGGATTGGACCCATCTACACCAATAATTTCAAGTTAAAAAATTAAGTTTTGTGTTGAGGGAAATACCTTTCCTTTCACTCACTCTTTGGTGAGAGTAGAGGCTAATGTGAAACAAGTACTGTAGCTAAGTCCTCAGAGGTGTTATAAAAATAGTTTGCATATATAATAAGATATTTAAATTAACCATTGTTTTTTGTAAACAGAACTAAAATTGAAGACTTCATACACACATTTGCTCAACTTTCCCACCTTGCAAATTTTCCTTTCCTTTCTCTTTTGCTCATTCCTTTTCCTCTCTCTGGACAACCACACCCTTCTGTCTTGCCTATAGAATCTTCCCCAACCCTCAAAGTCTAGGTTCTCTTCTCCAAAAGCTTCCCTGAGCCTGAGGGCTGGAATTAATGTCACCATCTTCTGTGCTTCCACAGCACTTAGAGTCCAGCAACCATGACATTCTGTCCTTGAGGTGGTTATCAACAGATCCCGCCCCCACAGGGCTACTCCAAGGATTAAATGAGATCATAGATCATGCCCAGGAGGACCTACCACCGTGCCTGGCACATGGACAGAGCTCCATAAACACAGGCTATTGTTATTATACCTGTATATGTTTCTTCTCTACCAACATGTAAGTTCCCACAGTGGCTAGGAAGAATGTCTCACACCTAACAGATGCTTAATTTCCCTCAACAAAGGAACAATTTCTTATTATTTCTTCTTCCAAACAGTCCGTCTTTATATCCAGAAAAAATTAGAAAATTCGACCCTAAATGCTTCATATACACAGAGATGCAACATCAGAACTGTAAAGCGTTGTGCCGAAATACAAGCAGTAAGGCGCTTAGATCAAATTGGACTTCCAGTAGATGCGCGAAAAGCAAGCGTGGGCACATGCAGCACGCAAGCCAGGTGGCTGGGCCTCCTCCATGTCCTGTGCCCTCTCCTTGAACCCTACTGCTTGAATATCTTCGGATGCAGTAAGAGAAAGGTTAATGGAGGACTTTTAGGGTACAGTGCCCCAAGGGAATTAGTTATGGGAAGTAAACACTAAAGTAATGAAACTTTAGCGGCAGAAAAAAAGTAAAGTAAAATAAACTATAGACAATATTATAACAAGAACATCAAGATATCAAATCTTCATGTTCACTCACATCTATGTCATAGGGACTCCGTGGTTTGAAGCCACCTAACCTCATTCCAGTCTTTTTTTTGTTCCAGGCTTGACGGTGCCTGGGTATAATGTACCAGCCCCAGGGCGTCACCCTTGATTTTATCTGAAGAAAGCACAGCTCTCATTAGCATGGTTGATTTCATTCGTGAAAAACACTTCCTAAATTTATCTTTTTGTTTTCATTTTCATCAGGGGGCATTTCCTAGAATTGAACCCCGAAATCCACTGAATGAGATGATTCATAGGAATTATAACTCTGATGAGTCAGAAACAAAAGTAATTTTTATCAAAGTCTTCAAAGAACATTAATCTAAAGATTCAAATCTGGCCCCATATATTCTGTGCTTAACATAAATACATTATTTCAGAGATACACACGGACAGCTTTGCTTCAGAAATCAATTGCCTATCACTTAACAGGTAAAAAAGGTTCACGTTTCATTCCATTCCCTTAGCAGATTCCTTACCTGGGGAGAAAAGGTCCATGTTTTGGGCTTTTTAGATTGCCATGTGGCTCTGACTGTATGAATGTTGCTCAGAACCTGAAATGAGATTTTCTTATTTGAGATCATGCTGTAGAGAGCTCTCTAAAACATCCCCACTTCTAGGGGTGCCTGGCTGGCTCAGTAGGTTGAGCGTCCGACTTTTGATCTGGGCTCTGGTCATGATCTCAGGGTCCTGGAATCGAGCCCTAGGCTCCAATGCTTGGATGGGGGTGGTCTGCTTGAGGATTTTTCTCTGTCTCCCTCTGCCCCTCCCCCTTCTCTAAAATAAATAAAATTTAAAAAAATTTAAAAAGAAAAAGAACAAACAGGTCACCACTTCTACATCCCAAACAGCAGTGAACAGGCTATACTGTGTGGAACAGCGGGCCTCAAGGGGGTTCTTTCACCTTTTAGTTTGTGCAACTCTGTAATTTGTTTTCTTTTTATATCAGGTACATACAGAACTTTAAAAATGAGTAACAAAAAACTGTTAGGGCGCTAATTTATAAAATAACGAAAAGAACCTATGAAATAAATTCAGACTCAGATCTTTGTACTAGTAAAAAATTATAGTAAGTGAAATACTTACCATCTGGAACAGGTTTATCAGAAAAGGAAGTGAAATTTCAGATCGAATGACCTTTTAAGAAATGTGACCCCTAAGAGCATTTTATGGTAGCCCATCACCCTGCCACTAAGGACAGACAATGTTGATAATAGCCCAGATATACAGCCTCAGTTTTCTTCAAGATCTCCAGCCGCGTAAGTTATATTCTTCCTGCAACTTAATCTCTTGCAAAATGCTACTGTAAGAAGTCAGTCCTGCAATGTACATAAAGCAATGAAATACAAAAGGAGCAAAAACTGTAGAGTTCAAATTCTATAAAGTTATAGCTAAAATTGACATCTTCCAAAGAAATAGAAAACATAAAATGTTTATTTTTTTAAGTTTATTTATTTATTTTAAGTAATCTCTACACCCAGTATGAGGCTTGAACTCATGCCCCCAAGATCAAGAGTTGCATGTTCCTCTGACTGAGACAGCCAGGTGCCCCTAAAATTTTTAGACAACAATATTTTAGTATAGCACTTTTAAAATTAAGTTTTAAAGGGGTGCCTGGGTGGCTCAGTCGCTGGGCATCTGCATTCGGCTCTGAGATGACACAATGTTGGAATTATCTGACAAGCATTTTAAGGCAGACACCGAAAAATACTTCAGTAAGCAACTATAGACGCGTCTGAAACAAATTTAAAATATAGAAATACAAAGTGTCAAGAAAGAAAAAAGGAAATCTCAACAAAGAAATAGAAGATAAAATGAAGAACCTAGTGGAAATTCTAGAACTGAAAAATATAATAACAACAGTAAAAAACACACATGTGCACAAACACACACAACTCACTGGGGACTCAAATGCTGAATAAAAGAGAAAAGAAACAGTGAACTTGAAGATAGGAAAATAGAAATTATGCACTCTGAACAACTAAGATAAAATCGATGGAAAAAAATAAACAGAGCCTCAGGAACCAGTGGGATTATAACAAAAGATCTCACATTGATGTCATCAGAGTGCCAAAAAAGAGTCTGGAGCTGGAAAAGTATTCAAGAAAATAATGGCTAAAATATCCCCTAATTTGGCAAAGGACACAAACCTAGAAGCTGAGCAAACCTTAAACAGGATAAACCCAAGAAACCCATGCCCAAGGACAAGTACAAAAACTAAACACATATATCTTGAAAGCAGTGAGAAATAACACCTAGATTTACCAATAGGGGAACACCAATTCTAGTGACAGTGGATTTCCCATCGGAAACCACAGAAAGAAGTCGAACAAGATTTCTCAAGTGCTTTAAAAAAAAAAAAAAAAGCCAAACCAGAATTCCCTATCTAGTGAAAATATTCTTCAGGAATGAAGGGGAAACAGACATTCTTGGATAAAGAAAAATGAAGAGAATTTGTAGCCAACAGAGAGAATGGTTAAAGGGAATTCTCTAAACAGAAAGGATATGACCTTTGAACATCAGGAAGGAAGGAAGAACAATGAAAAGAGTAAAAGTGGGGGTAAATCAACAGATTTCCTCTTGAGTTTTCTAAATTATGCTTGATTGTTGAAGTAAATATAATACTGTGTGACGTGGTTCTCAGTGTATGTAGAGTTTTAATAATAATGCTTTTATTTGGAACTAGGGAAGCACTCTTAAGTAAATAACAATGAATATTTGTCTTACATATCTTCTAAAACTTGTCAGTTGGAATCTGATATAAATTAGTTACATAAATTCACTTCTATTATTTTTAAATGAATCACTTCTATTATTCTGATATGTTATTTAAATAAAATTTCAATCTTTAGGTTCTCATATATGAGATTAGGAAGAGGTAAAGTGAAGCGTGAAACCAGATCTGAGCAAAGAAGGCAATTCATCTTTTCTTGGTCACTGATGACATCTACTGGTTTCTTAGTGGCAATGGCTTTGTGCAGGGTGCGTAGAAATGAGGGAGGATCACTGTAATGGCACAAGTACAGAAAGAAAGGAAGGCACTGGGAGCCTTAAGTATACTCAGCATGTGCAAAGCTAACCCCACAAACTCCTCCAAACCTGATTGGCTCTCGATGCTCCCTGTCTCACTGAATGTCACCGCCATCCACCCAGATTCGGGTCTTGTTTGACACCCCACTCTTCCTCACCCACCATTTCCAAGCCATTACCAAAGTATGGTTTTTATGGTCTAAATATCCTTCTGGCCATAGTTCTCATCTCCATCTCTACTGCCCTAGTCTATGTTGTTAGCCTCAGATCTCATCTAGCCACACTTAACATGTTCTATGTGTGTTCTAAGTACTTTACTGGTTGTATTAACTCATTTCATCCTCACATGGACCCTAAGTGATGTGTGCCAGATGACAAAGGGGAGAGAGCAAGGCCAAGTAACTTGGTCAGTGTTTTATATCAAGCTGGTGGAACCAGGGTTAATCTGGGGCAAATGGCTCCAGATTTTGTTTTTTTGGAGATGACCTTGCTGCCCTTTGACCACCACACTGTGCCATAGCCTCTAAATGGTCTACTCATGTCTTTCCTGGCCCCCCTCTAATTCATCTCCAAAGAAGAGCCAGAGATATTCCTAAAGCATAAATCTAAACTATACAACTTCCTCCAATGACTTTCCCTGTTTTTAGGATAAAGACAAAACTCCCTTACATCATGGCTTACAGTGTCTTACACTGTGTTCCTTCCTGACATCTCCCATTTCATTCCATCTGACATTTCCTCTTGTTCGCTCCACTCGGCCACACTGGCCTTCCCCAAGTCCTTTCCCACTAAGGCCTTTGCCTGTGCTGCTCCTTTGGCCAGGTTCACACTTCCATTTTCTCTTTACCCTCTTAAGATCTATTCATCCCTAGATCTCAACCCAAGCATCACCTTCTCAGGAGGGAGCTTCGACTATCAATTTGAGAATTCTTTTCTAATGTATCTAGTGCTGTAAATTTTTTTTAAAAGATTTTATTTATTTATTTGACAGAGAGAGACACAGCAAGAGAGGGAACACAAGCAGGGGGAGTGGGAGAGGATGAAGCAGGCTTCCCGCCGAGCAGGGAGCCCAATGTGGGGCTCAATCCCAGGACCCTGGGATCATGACCTCAGCTGAAGGCAGATGTGTAGTGATTGAGCCACCCAGGAGCCCCATGGTGCTGTAAATTTCTGTCTAAGCAATGCTTTATCAACATCCCACAAATTGTGTGACACATTTTCATTTTTTGTTCAGCTCCAATTATTTTCTAATTTCCCTTGAAACTTCCTTTTAGTCCATGAATTTCCAAATATTTAAGAATTTTTTTCGGTTATCTTTGTGTGACTGATTTCTAATTCAATTCTATGTAATCAAAAACCATTCATTGTATGATTTCAATTCTTTTAAATTTGTTCAGGGCCACCTCTCTTGGCAAATGTTCCACATGCACTTGAAAGAATGAGTATTTTACTATTTTTGGGTGAACTGTTGTAGAAATGTTTATTAGATCTAGTTTGTTGATGGTGTTAATTCAGTTCTTCTATACACTCACTAATTTTCTGCTTGTCCCAGAGATTACTGAGAGAGAAGTGTTAAAGTTTTCAACTATAACTGTGGTTTTGCCTGTTTCTCTTTTCAGTTCTATCAAGTTTTACTTCATGTATTTTGAAGCTCTAATATTAGGTATATACATATTTAGAATTATTATGTCTTCTTGGTGAGTTGTCTCTTTTATCATGTAATGTGTCTCTTTATTCCTGCTAATTTTCCTTGTTCTGAATATTACTATCTTTTTGAATTGTCTACCTTTTTCATTCCTTTCCTTTTAACCTGCCTATATTTATTATATTTAAGGTGGGTTTCTTATACATAGCATATAGTTGGATCTCTCTCACTGTGGTTTTAACTTGCATTTCCCTGAGGACTTCTTATATGTTATATATATCTCTTTATGTCTCTTGGTTTTTGATATATTTGTTTAAGTGTCCGCTCAAGTCTTCTGCCAATTTAAAAAACTGAGTTATCTTTTTTTTCTTGGACATCCTTGATCTGTTCCTGATCTTAGGGGGAAAGTATTCAAAATTTCACCAGGAAGTATGATAATGTCACCTTTAGCTTTCTCTTATTGCCCTTTACCAATTTGAGGAGGTTCCCTTCTCTTCCTACTCTGCTGAAAATTTTTTAAAAATCATGAATGGGTGTTGAAATTTGTCAAATGCTTTTTCTATATCTTTTGAGATGATCACATGACTTTTCTACTTTAGTTGTTAATATGGCAAATTACAATGATCATTTTCAAGTGTTAAATGTTGGTTACACAGGTGTGTACAACTGAATTCCTGAAATAAACTCCAATTAGTCATGATATATTATCCTTTTTATATATTGCTAGATTCAATTTGTTAATATTTTGTTTAGGATTTTAGTGTCAATATTCATGGCGGATACTGGTCTTATAATTTCTCTTTCTTGTAATGTCTTGTCATGTTTTGGTATCATGTTTTTCCCGGCCTTATAAAATGAGCTGGGAAGTATTTCCTCTTTATTGGTTCTTTGGAAGAGTTTATGTACTATTGCTATTATTTCTTCCTTAAATGTTTAGAGAAATTCACCAGTGAAGCCATATGGGCCTAGAGTTTTCTTTGTTGGAGGACTTTTAATTACATTTTCAATTATTTTTAAACAGATTTTTCGCATTCTATCACAAATTTTTAAAATTTTTTTCTATTTCTTCTTATGTCAGTTTTGATAAATTATGATTTTCAAGGCATTTATCTATTTATCTATATTGTCAAATTTATTGGCATAAGGATGTTTATGATATCCCTTGATATTATCCTTTTAATGTCTGTGGATCTGTGGTGAGATCTCCATTTTCATGTCAGATACTGATCATTTGTTTTCTTTTTCTCTTTTTCTCTTTTATCAGTGTTACTAGGCATTCTTCAATTTAGTAAACTTATCAAAGAATAAACTTTTGCTTTTTTTGATTTTCTCTTTTGTTCATCTGTTTTCTATTTCATTAAATTCACTCTTTTTTGGCATTTTAAATTTAGGTTTGTTTTATTTAAGTTTAATCTTTTTTTTCATTAAATTCCACTCTTATTTCTAATAGTTCCTCCATTTTACTTTCGTCCGGTTTAACTCACTCTTCCTTTTCTAGCGTCTTGAGTTGGTAGCTTAGATCACTGATTTTAAATCTTTCTTTTTTAGCTATTCAGTTAAAGCTACAAATTTCTAGCTAAGCACTGTATTGAAGCTGTATCTCACAAACAAATCAATTTTTTAAGAGTCATTTAGATTCTTCAGATTCTGTACACTCAAGACATGAACTATATACAATACTGGAAGATAGGCATCAGTACCTTTTTTGTAAGCGAGAAATCTAAGGCTTTAGAGGAGTTAACTGTGATATGTATATGGACATCATGCACTTAGCAACTGAAAGAGCCAGGAATTAAGCCTATGTCATCAGAACCCTTACGGTTTGCATTCTATCACATATTATTTTATATGTATACACACGCATACAGAAAGAGAGAGACAAAGACATAGACATACCCCAGGCATCACATGTTTAATATGTGGCCTTGACAAAATATTTTTCCAGACTGATGTGAACTGATTTACTCCTCAGTAAGCTCACCTTATTACCATCAAATAGACAGAGGCGTACGTGTCTACTGAGAACCTGGATGCTCATTCCTGGAAGAGGAATCATTTTACAGCTCCAGAGGGTCAGAATGCATGAAACACGACTTGGTCTTGACCTAATCTGAGAGAAAAATTAGTTATAAAATAGGTTTATCTTATGGCTTATAAGACAAATTCATTTTCAAAGCATCTTTTATAAATACTTAAAATGTATATAGAATAAAAAAGGATGAAAAAATTTACACATAAATATACACAAGAAAAGTTTCAATAGTCTGCTCAACTTAAAATAAAAACCTTAGGTAAATTTTCCATAAATCTTTATATTTGAAATATTTGCATTTTGGGGATAAATAACAAAAAATCATAATGAAAAAACGGTCAGTATAATCAGGTAAAATGAATGACCTGACTATGGAATCACTGCATTCCAGTTCATTCTTATATAATGTGGGTAAGTGTAGAAGGTCACCATAGCATAATAACCAATGACAGCCGGCATTAGTATTATCCATCTGGCTCCTCCTTGTTTTAATTCCAAGCATTTACCTACATTGCTCCTTGGCTTCTGACATAGATGTTTTGATGGAGAGAATGCACTGACCATTGGATAGCATTATTCAGTTCTACTTCACAAGTACAGTTCAGAAAGCCCATAAATAAACTGGCACTCTGGTTCCTCATTTAAAAACATCTTCAACTCTTAACACTCTGCTTTATGGTCATCGGCCTTTTCATTTAAAGACCTTATATCATTGAAAAAATGAGACAATATCTAACAGCTTGTCAACATTTTCAGTTTAAGAAATGAGAGCTGAATATTTAGTTCTCTGGGTACAAGTTCATAAAACTGAAGGTCATTTATTCAAGTACTAGTACACTAAACAGACAAAATACAAACATCTTTGCTGACTTGCAATAAAAGATACTTCACACTAAGAAGGGTCCCAGGCAATGCTCGGATCGAGAGGGGAAAATTCTACACCACCTCTCCCCACAAAACCTGACCACACTGGGTCCTCTTATTTCTCCCTTGAGGCTCTGAGAGAGGAAGGGAGAAAAGGCAGAAGGTAAACAGGAAGGGGAGTGATGTGCTCTAATGTGGTTTATATCTGCTAAAAAGGAAGACAGTAGAATTAAATATCAAGAGTATTTCCTACTTCAAGCACTCGGGATACCAGGAATCTTCTACTCTAAGCTCTCCCCAAAAAGTATAATCATAAAGGACTTTCAACTTCCTCATTCCCACTTAATGAAAAAAAATGTTACTACTACTACTACTGATATTGGCTAACATTTACTGAGTTATCATGTGCCAGACACTGTTCTCAGCCCTCCACACATATAATGTAATTCTCATAATAACCCTATGTTAGAAGTATTATTATCATTCCCTTTTTCACCGAGGCAAAGAATGAGTAAGAGAGATGCCTAGTATTACTTCCTTAGTAACAATGGAAGAAGAAAGCAACAGTTTCGTCTTAGCAATGAAACGATCACTGAGTGTTTACAAATTAAAATACAGAAACAATTTTTTAATTTTCTAGAATGCATTAATCAATTTACATGCTATTTGTATACTTGCAACCATAACCGAATATGGAAAGGTATAATTTTGCTGATAGCAACCATACTCACAGCGCCTGTTTTAGCATCCCACATTAGATCTCTGAAGGCCAGTTGTGAAGGAGTGAGCCCTGGCTGTAAGAAGTAACTTGCTCGAAACTGATTCCCTGAAAAAACAATTTTTCCTTTATTTTCTTACAAAGAAAGGAATGAAATCCAAAGCCAAAAATGTATGATGTTATGTGACAAATTTAGGAAACAGACATCCAAAACGTCAAGCTGCTTACTAGGAACTTGCTTTCTAAAACATATATGCCAATAGAGATTTGTTTACCTGAAAGAATAACAGTAGAAAAAGTAAAGACAGAAGCATATAAGAGCTGATCTTAAAGCAGCTTTAAGAAAGATCTTAAAAACTTTTAGGCCAATAACATGCCCTGTGATGAAGATGATCCATTCAAATATTTTTGTAAAATGCAGAAAACGTGTAAATACTCTTTAGAAAAATATATAATTATTAATTTTACTTCTTAATACAAAACCATTATTATACTGTTTTCCCATACTTATTATGAAGAATACTGATTACAAAATCATTTATTCATTTGAGAAATCATTTCTGAGTTCCCACTGTGGGCCAGGCACTCTGCTAGGACCTGCAAATACATATGTGAATCAGAGAAATACAGCCCCTGCCCTTATTAGCTTACAGTTAAGTGGGGGAAATAATTTTAAAAAAATAAGTAGACGAGAGAATAAAATAATTATAAACTAACTTAAATCCATAAAGGGTGCTCAAGTGGAAGGGTGTTTTTCAAAGAAGACATCTCTGGGAAGATAGAATTCCCCTGGGATGCAAAGGATGAGAAGGAGATGGGCATTCAGGGAGGGCTGAGAAGAGCCTTCCTGGCCGAGGAACCTCAAAGCAGCCCTTCCACAGATAACTCAACAACTCAGGGTATATAGGAGATCCTCCCCCAACATTATTTCTCTTTAATGAGCTTATGGACAAATGTTGTTAAGTACAGAGAAATCCAAGAACAAATAAGAAAACGGAAATGCAAATGGATAATAATTCTTCAGAAAAATCTTTCTGTGAGGAAAGGGAGAGAAAGGGAGGCTTTGGCTAACGTGGGATAGGGTGAGAGGAGCTGGGTCTTAAAGGTATCAGGCATGCTGGTAGACTGATGAGGGCAGGAGCCAGTGCAGGGAAGGGGGGGTGGGCTGAAGATACACAAAAGGGCTCCTAATTAGAAAAGTCACATTTTTTTGAAATAAAGCAAAGGGACTAGAAGCCAGAGCACAGGTAAACAGACCGGAATCTAACAGAATCAGGGATCCTTCCTCCACTGTCCTAGGAAAAATGAAGGAAATGAGGAGTACCAAAAAGTTGTGATATTCAACATCTTTTTAAACATCTTATTTTGGCTAAAACAGTAACATTAGACACAAAGCCTGACTGCTTAACTATAAGCTTGTGGTAGCTCACAGACACCTGTTACCTTCCTCCAGAAGCTGGAAGAGTGTGGAAGGCCGGAACCCTGCAGGAATAGCTCCCATTGTGGTCAACACATCAACAGTGCTTATCTGCTGAAGACAGTAAAGACAAAACTGAGTTGCTTGTTTTTATTCATGTTCCTCACCTCCATAATACTTTCTCTTATCACTACAGCAACTACGACCCAGAAAAGGAAATCACAAACATGCAGACTTTAGTGGACAAATACAGCAGTTTAACCTCAAATTCTGGAGGATGCCATCCAACACTGAATCCTCGTATCTCCCAAGAACCTAAGCCTTATGCAGTGCCCGGTGAGTAGAGCTCTGTGCTCCAGACCAGGTGCTTCCTGCACATCTTTCATCAAAATGTCCCTACCCCGGTCCCGCTCTACGATGTACTGCCACGTAACAGATGAGTTAACATCAGAAACTGATATGCACTGAAGAATTCATGGCTTTTTTGTATATGTGTACATACACACACGTACATACATATGAGCACATCCATGTAAGTGATAAGTAGGGTAAGAGGTCAGAAAGGGTATTGACTAAACTATTAATGGTGATTAGTTATGGGAGGGAAGGAGTGGATTTTCATTTTGTTATGTAACTCGTTTAAATGATAGGAATATGGATAATTTCTTACTTTTTTGAGCTTTTCGGAATTTTTCATATTAACTGAATTTAACATCAGCCTTTACCCAAATGGTAGAAAATTCAGGCAGAATCAGTAAGAGACAGTTGCAAGTCCTCAAATCTACTCTTCTTACAGAAAAGGCCTAAGGAGAAATATTACCTGGAGCACAGGCTTATTAAGCCAGAACTGTATGTTTTATACTCTGTCCATTCCATGCCCTGTACCCTGTTTAAGATCCGATGCTATCTTCCGAAGTCTCCATCCTGTTTTGAATCTGCACTCTATCAGAACTGTTAGGTAACAAAACATGACATCATTAACAGAACAGGTGATACCAACCTCTGAGATAGCTTTTCGGACAGCACTCCAGTGAGAATCAGTCCTGGGGGGCACAAAATAGCAAGGTGAGTGCACAGACAGTTCAGACAGCTCATGCTTATTGACTCAATTAGGGAGCGTCATCAATCAAAGAACAAAGTATTTAATTGTCAATAAGTTCCAAAAACTTAAGAGTCTCTAAATGAAACCAAGAAAGGAGAGTATCATGTACTAAAAATAATCACGAAATTAAAGTAGTACTGATCTTTAAGCAAATAGTAACTCAAACTGCAAGTTGTTTCCATTTCAAAAATTCTTGAATTATTTACAACAGTAAAAATAAACAAAAAGTTTCTTAAACTCACTCTGATATCCTCTCACACCTTTTACCTTTGTTTAACTTCTTCCCCTTCTGCTGTTTGGTCCCCCACCTCTACATCTTCTTCGCTGCCTTCACTTGAGTCTTGGCTTTCTTTATCATAGGGCTGAAAAATTATTGAAATATGAAGTGCTTTTTACCTAATGCAAAAATCAACCAATAAAAACACTTTCAGAAAGGCTCAACTATAGGTGGGAAGGTACATGATGGGTGTATCAGAAATCAGTGGGAAAAAGATTTCAACATATTGTTGATAACTTCACTATTTGAGAAATTTATAAGGATAGAGGTAGAGAGCAAGTTTAATCAAGATAAATTCCAAGCAGAATTTATTTCAATAAATAAAAAAAGAAAGTAGAAATAAAAGAAGTTAGAAGTGTTAAAGTGTTTAGAAAAGTGTTAGAAGAAAAATGTTAGAAGAAAAAATGTTGAGATGGGGAAGTCCTTTCCAATCTTAATACCAAAACCAAAAATCATGGAAACACTGACAGACTTAGCAACATAAAAAATAAACACGGTTCAAAGTCAACAAAGAAAATATCTGTCACAGATTTCCAAGGGTTAATACCGTTATCCTGAAAATATTACAATACTCTTATAAATCAATACAACTTAAAAAAATCTCTTAGAAAAATAGTCAAAAGAACTAAAAAGGAAATCTACAAAGAAGACATAGAAATGATTATAAAGTATATGAAATGATGCTCAACTTTATTAGCAGTCCAATGAATGCAAATAGAAACAATAATGGGCCTCTTTTTGCCTACCACACTGGCAAAAGGATGGATGGCAGCCATCCGTGGCACATGTATGGGGAAAAAGTACTCTCAGATGCTGGGGATGAGAGAACAAATAAGCATGACTTTTCTGAAAGGCAAAATGGCAAACTAAATCAAAATATAAAGGTGTAAACCTTTTGAGCCAGCACTGAGCACCTAGGAATTTATCTGAGGGGAATAAATCAGACAAATCTACAAAGATGTCTGTGCAGACTGATTAGAACACAGGTTGTTGGTTGTCTACCACCTAAACTTCACCTCTTTTCTTTTTAATTTTACTTATTTCTTTGACAGAGAGAGACACAGCAAGAGAGGGAACACAAGTAGGGGGAGTGGGGGAGTTCTTGAGAAGCAGGCTTCCCGCTGAGCAGGGAGCCTGATGCGGGGCTCGATCCCAGGACGCTGGGATCATGACCTGAGCCGAAGGCAGACACTTAACAACTGAGCCACCCAGGCGCCCCTCCACCTCTTCTTTTCTAACAGAATCCCTGATTTTAGCAATGAGCCAGCTAAAAGTCTGCATTTTCCAAATCTTCTTTGCAGCTAGGTGTTAACAACAGACTCAATTCTGATCGAGGAGATATCATTGGAAGGTTTTTTGTAAATTCCAGGAAACCAACTTAAAAAGATAGCAGGTCATGCCTTTTGGCTTCTTATTCCCCTTTCTTCTTTTGCTTCTTGGAATCATTAAAATATCTAGCAGCCAATTTACCTATCTCTTTAGATAACCCTTGGAAGACTTGCCTCTCACGTAAGTACAGAGTAAAATATTAGATGGGGCCTTCACATTCCTTTCATTGCCTACCTCCACACTTCTTCCATGCATGAGACAAATATGCTTCTACCTTATTTAAGCCAATATTTGGGGGGGATCTTTTGTATCTCACAGTGGAAGCTAACTGTAGCTCCGTGCAACATAATTTGTAGTTCTTATAGGTTGGAAACAACATGTCCATCTACATGAAATTGGAATACTATGCTACCAATGAAAAAGATGATTCAAACCTGAACTGTGCAAGACAGCAGCCACTCGCCACGTGTGGCTACGGACACTTGAAGTGTGACTACCTCAAACTGAGATGTGCTATTTTGGTGTAAAATATACACTGGAATTTGAAGACTTGGTATGAAAAAAAAGAAAATATTTTTAAATATTGATTATAGGCTGAAATGATAATATTTTGATATATTAGATAATATATATTATTAAAAATGTCACCTGTTTTTTTTCCTTTTTTCAAATGCATGTTGTATAATAAAAATATATATATATTTAGTCTTTATTCCCACTCTTAGGAACTCTTGCCAAGAGTTCCTAAAACTCTTGGAACTTCCTAAGTGATAGGAGTGTCTTATGTTATTCATAACAAGCCCCTTTCAACCAGACTTGAGTTTATGCTAATGAGGTGATGGGACGCGGGGAGCAGGCTGCCAGAGGAACCAGCCATGTGATTAGAGGGTTAGAACTTTCAGGGCACCACCACTACCACCCTCCTCACCTTCAGCGAGGATAAAGGAGCAGGAAACTGAATTCAGTCACCAATGGCCAATCACTTATTCAATCATGCCGATGTAACAATACCTCCATAAAAACCTCTAAAAGACAGGGTTTTGGGAGCCTTGTAGGTTGGTGACCACATAGAATGCTGTGCTGGGTGGGAGGGTGGCCCCAGAGAGAGCATGGAAGATCCAGGTCCCACTCTTTCCATTTCCCAATACCTTGCCCTATCCATGCCTTCCATTTGGCTGTTCCTGAGCTGTAGCCTTTATACTAAACTGGTAAACACAAGTAAGGTCACCTGAGTTCTGGGAGTCCCTTGATCAAATGATCAAACCTGAGGAGGCATGTGGGAACTGAATTTATAGCTGGTCCCTCAGAAGTACAGGTGGCCTGTGGAACTTGGGACTGGCAACTGAATTAGGGCAGCTCGTGGGGTGAGCCCTTAACTTGACTGGTCTGCGCTAACTCCAGGAGTTAGTGTCAGAATTGAATTGAATTGTTGGACACCTTATTGGTTTCAGAAAACTGGTGTGGAAAACAACATGTATTTGATGTTGGAAAAAAAATCACACAATTAAGTGTTAGAAGTGCTATCAGAAAAAAAGACATCTCAGTGTGGTTATGAGAAAATTTAAAAATGCATTTATAGTTTGCATTATTTTTCTATTGGACAGTGCTGATCTAGACAGATATCCATATATATTGGCAAAGAAAATGACCATGCTATATAATGAAATATTAAAAAAAAGGCTGCAAACACGCATGTACAGTATGTGTACATCCAAGTAAGGGATCTTACATTAGTGGAAGTTAACTGTGGTTTCGTTTGACAACCTACAATAAACTATTAATTTTTATGATCAGCATTAATCCACAAAGCACTTTGTGTCATAACATTCTAGGCCTCACCTGCATAACAGCTCTTCACAGATCCCCAGGACTGTTAACACACAAGATTTTCCCCATGCCCTGTCCCTCTAAAATTAAAGTAAATTCTATATCTCAAGTCACTCACCAGTCAATTGATCAAAGAATACAGCTAAACGTTTTATTAAAAATGAAGACAAGTTTTGAAAAAAAATTTTTTTAAATGGAAAAAAAGTTTTCAAAGGAGAAAAAGGGAAAGAATAAACAATAAAGACTAACCTCCACGTAGGTTCTGGGAATGAGACCTTTGTTTCCTTTGGCATTCTTAGCTATCCACCAGCCATCAGGTTTTTTGTCAATTACAAGGAGAATTTCCCCTTTCTTAAATCGAAACAAAGTAAAACATTGTAAATTAAAATTGACCCCTAAATTAGAAATTATCAACACTGAAACTATTTTCAAAAATAAAATAGCATTTAATTTCACCATTCTCTTACCATATAACTTTGATAACATAATTTCACACGATCACTGTCTATAAATCATAATTTTTACTAATTTTATTAAAAGAGATTGAGTCTTTAAAAACAATACCAGGAACATGTAATCTAGGCATATAGCTAGAGTTTTCTTATTCTGTCAGGTATGCAAACTTATCCTTAGGTTAAGTTCTAGTCTTGTTTCTACCTTAAATGTAAGATCCCCAGCTTGCTGAGCAGTAAAATCTCCAATGGCAATGTATTCTGTACTTGTTCCCTGGTGGTGGGATTCATTTTCCTGTTTTTCTTCCTCTTCTGTTTCTTCTTCCTCTCCACCACTTTCTTCACTCTCTTCTTCATCATCTTCTTCTTCATCTTCTTCATCGTCATCAGCAGAATCGTCATGTTCTTCTCTTTCAGTAGGTGCCCCAATTCTGTGAAAAATAGTTCTATGATAAGGACCACTTGAAATAACGTATAAGAACAGATCAAGTAATGAGGACAGCTTCTACATACAGAAGATCCTACCCATATTTGGAACTGGGCAAATAAAGGAAATAAGGAGAAAGCACAACTCATGGTTTCTACCATCTAGGGAACAATATGTGATTTGAGGGACTGAGTGGTGAAGGAGTTAATACATCTGAGTCATGTATGGGACACGGCCGAGCACGCATGGGACTTGAGGTCATGGGACATGTGTTCAAGTCTTGGATTCATCCATCCCTTCAGCAAATGCTGCTTGAGCGCTATGATACAGTGGTTACAGCACGGGCTCTGAGTTTACATTCTGGCTATGTCCTCTCCTTGTTGAGTGACCTTGCGTAGGTTTCTTTTAAGCTTTCCATTTCTCATTGGTAAAGTGAAGGTTATAATAGAACCTGCCTCACAGGACTGTCACGAAGATTACATGAGTTACAAATCCGCAGAGGGTTTAGAACAGTGCCTTCCTGCCACAAGTTTTTAATAGAAGTCCGCTATGATGATGATAATGATGTATGTCAGGTTCATGTCAAACACAGTGGATACAGAACCTGGTAAATCACGTAAACAATTCCCTGTCCTCGAGGAGCTTACAGTGAGACAATCTAGAAAATGGGTAATTACAATATAGTTTGATAGGTACATTAGAGGTATACACAGGATACTAAGGAAACACATAGAGAGACACTTAACCTACACTGTATGGGTGGGGATCAGAAAAGGCTTAGAATTAGGTCTGGAGGGATGACTTGGAATAAATGAGTTAAAAAGGAAGTAGAAAGGAAGGAGAGGGAGTGAGGAGGCTCAAGTTGAGGGAACCTCAAGTAGCTCATGAATGGTAGGACAAGGCTTGAAGAAATGAGTAAGAAAGAGATGAGGCTGAAAAGAGGTGAGCAGAATGCAACCCATGTGAGCTTTCCTTCTAACACAGTCTCTAAGAATGAAGTAAGAGAAGGTCATGATCTCATCTGTACTTTGAAAAGATGACTAGGCTACAATGTGGGGAACAGACTGGAAAAAGGGCTAAAGGCAAAGGTGGCTGTTAAAGTGAAACAAGACAACAGTATGAACTAAATAAAAAAAAAACAGCATTAGGATGAAGAGAAAGACGTTTATAAAGGTATTAACGAGGTACAATGGGAGGTGAGGGAAGAGAGAAGAATTAAAATAATACTAGTTTGGATGAGTCACTAAATCTCTCTGAGCTTTATTTGTCATTCAACACTTCAGCAAAGTCATCAAATGTTTCCTGGGCACCTACTGTGTGACAGACACTATGTGCTTGGGATACGACAATGAACAAAACAGAGATCTTCGCTCTCCTAAAGCTTACATTAGAGAAGCTTATCTTAAAAATGGGGATAACAACATATTTAGACTGATGCAAATGAACATTGCTAAATATGAAACCAGCCAATTATGAGATACTCTCCAGAATAAAGAGTACAGAGTACTGGGTTCACTTGGTTTAAAATATTTGTGGGATACCCTCATACCACAGTGACCTAAACATAAACAGTAACTTTTTTTTTAAGATTTTTATTTCTTTATTTGACAGAGAAAGACACAGTGAGAGAAGGAACACAAGCAGGGGAAGTGGGAGAGGGAGAAGCAGGCTTCCCACTGAGCAGGGAGCCCGACATGGGGCTCGATCCCAGGACTCTGAGATCATGACCTGAGCCGAAGGCAGATGCCTAACGACTGAGCCACCCAGGCGCCCCACATAAACAGTAACTTAACAAAATTTTTACACCATAAAAATAAAAACCCATAAAATATGTCATATTGATTTTCAAAGTGCCCTTTTCCCTTTTTAGGAGATCTTTTGTACATCTTTTATGAGTCAATTATTCTAAAATGTTGCCAAGGATAATGGGAACTTGACATGATTATTCATGGTCCTTCTTCATTGTGTTAAGAGAGTGAACTTTAATTATTGATTTTTGAATGTTAAACTAACCTTGTGTCCTGGAATAAATTCCACTTACTCATGCTGTATTGTCATTTTGAAATGATACTGGATTGTTTGCTAATATTTTATATTGGGTTTGTTCATGTGTTCATGAGGGCCTTGCTATTTTTCTTATAATATTCTTGTCAAGTTTTGTTATCTAAAGCTCATAAAATGATTTGGGAAATGTTCTTCTATTCTCTATAAAGATTTTGTAATACTGGTATTATTTCTTTTTTAAATGTTTGCAGCAATTCATCAGTGAAGCCACCTGAGAATTTATTCTGTGGGAAGGTTTTTAATCACACATTCAACTTCTTTCGTAGATATTTTAGCAGGACTATTAAGATTTTCTCTTCACCTGTGTCAAGTACCTTTTATTTTTCAAGGAAATTATTTTTTTCTGGATTTTCAAATGTCTTGGCATAAAGTTGTTCATAATATCTTCACAGCATCCTTTTAATTTCTATAGGATCTGTAGTGATTAGTTTTCATCCTTGTTTTCTTGTTGTTTTCCTTTCTCTTTCTCTTTTCTTGATCAGTCTTGCTAGGAATTTATCCATTAATTAATTCTTCCAAAGAACTAACTTTTGGCTTTATTGATATTATCTACTATGTCTTTTTATTATTTATTGTTTTCTGCTCTTATTTCTATTATTTCCTCCTTTCTACTTGCCTTGGGTTTAATCTCTTGTTCTTGTCTTCTTAAGCTGGAAACTTCAATAACTGATGCTCAACTTTTCTTCCTTTCTAAGGTATACACTTAAAGCTATAAATTTTGTTAGCTGCCATTTCTCTGCTTGATTCCTCCTTATCCATCCAAGCTATCCATCTTTACCGACAAATTCTTTAACAAGCTGAAAACAGTTGTTTTATAGTTCTTGTTTGCTAATTTTCACATTTGGGTCATCTGAGCTTCTACTGGTTATTTTTTCTCCTTATTATATGACATTTTCCACCTCTTTGAATCTACATATTGAATCAAACTGAGAAACTTCTCAGTCATTGTTTCATCAAATATTTTACAGTTGAAGAACGTTCATTTTCTACATTTGAATGTTCTTAAAATACTCCACTTTTTTCCATTTCATCCATCTTTTCTTCTTTTAACATATTAATCATTATTTAGAAGTCTTTGTCAGCTAATTGTATTATCTAGTTCAGATCTAAGTCTGCTTTTACTATCTTATTATTTAGTTGCTGATTATTTATTTACTGCTGCTCTTTTGTACTTCCAGTAATTCTCTTATTAGTGACTATTACGGATGAGACATTTAGAGACTTTGGATTATGTCATCCTCCTCTATAGTGTTGAATTTTACTCTGTTACACAGTTAAATTATCATGTTCCTGTTAAGGTCTGGTTTTAGGCTTGGACAAGATCTACTTCAGTCTTGTCTTTATTTCAAGATCACAGTTCTTAGTACTAGGGTATTTTCAGTACTCCTAATAACAGCAATGACAATGACAGCATGACTAAGGCCTTCTGTGATCTCCACTAAATGCCTGAAGCATTTGCCAAAGTCTCTTTATTCTAACTGGGTACAAACGCCAATATTTTTCCAGGATTGTATGACTTCCAGAATCTTTTAAGCTCTCAGTCTCCTAGAAGGTACTTTCTGCCAGTGCTTCTGGAATCACGCTGTGTAGCCCAGGAGTCTATTCAGATTTCTGTAGTTGTCTCTTGCAACTCCTTTCTCTCTCCCAGAAGCCCCAAAGGCCTTGGGAACTCCAAAATTTGATCTCTGCCTCCTGAGCTCAGTGATACGGCGGCTCCCTGTTTAGGATCCACCTTCCTGTACCACAGCCCATAAATTTTCCCCACGGAGAGGATCTGGGTGAATGTAGAACTCAAGTTCCTTTGTTATCCTGTATTAAGGCCATCAGCCTGCTTGGCTGATGTTCAGTGACTTCGACCAGCTGTTTTGTATACTTTGTCCAGATTTTATAGCTGTTTATGGTAGGAAGGTTAAGTCCCAAACCAGCTACATTGTCATTCTCAGTACTCGAAATCAGTGGAAATTCTAGAATCCTTGCATCTACATCCTTTAGCATTTTTCCCAGGATAGTGTAAAAGTATGTGAACAGCACTTGAAGAGTCTAAATAGTTAATTTTCTTCTTTTGCTTTCCACAAATTGGGTTTGTTTAGACCAAGTTTTCTTTCCGCTTTGCAAAGGCTGTTATTAACATCCACGACAGCAGACAAACAATGTATACTTCTGCCTCTAATTTTTAAAGAATATTTATGAAAGAAGGAAGCAAATAGGCAATCCAAATAATTTCTTTTTATATAACAACACTGACATTAGAAGCATCATCCTTATTTTCTAACACTTGTTTATTTAGCTATTCAGATTGCTTTTTTGTTTCCCCAACTAGATTATAAATTACCTAAGGGCAGAGATTATGACTTTCACTTCTTCACATCTTTCATAGGATCTAAGACTTTCTACTATGCACAATAAATAAATGTCAACTGATTACACCTGTTATCACCATTCATTTATATCTATACTCTTAATATGTCTTTATTCTGAATCAAACATTAAAATTGTTGGTGACATAATATCTGACAGAAAGAAAGTAAGGAAAGAAGCATACTCGGTTATATTTTCTCTACTTATGGACACGGCAAGTTCCTGCAGCTGGCGGGTAAGTTTATCCAAAAGACTGCGCTCCTCCTCTTTTTTCTGATTATAGTTCCCGACAGGAGCAGGTTCATCAGCCTATGAGAGAATATAAGTATATTTCACTGAAAAATTTATTTCAGTTTCCTATTATATTTATTTTAGAAGGAAAAAAATACTCCAGTAAGTTCTAGAAGACAACATAAACGTCAACATGAGACTAGGCTACCTTAGAGAAGTAAGATTAAGAGAAATGTAGATTATTATATTGAAATGTAACCCAAATGAAGAGATAAATAAAATTATACTACTTGGTTTTTTGTTTGTTTTCTTGTTAGCTCTTCCAGACCCTCTATAGTCCGTAAGAGATAGGTTCCAGACAGAAGATAGGCTTTGGAGTCAAAAAGACAGGTGCCAATCTCAGGTGCTGCCACTTTTTGGCAGTGAGACACTGAGAAAGCTGCTTCACCTTTGGGAGACTCAGCTTCCTCACCTGTGAAACAGGATAATTAGATTTCAAATTTAGGGTCAGCCTGCCTCCTAAATTCAAGAGTTTTGTGTCATTGAAATTCGGAAGAGATGCTCAGAATGTGGGTAGGAAGACTTTTAGATACCTTCCACTTTAAATGCTCTGTGAGTCTCTGGCCCTGGACACTTAGCTGAAGCTCAGGCTCATACTAACAGGGAAAATCCTGAAGGAACTTCTGAGAGTAAATTCTAGTTCCTCCTATTTCTGCAGAGTCACTGACATTAGAGCTGCCATGTGATACAAGAAGCTTCTTCACCACTTACTCAGGGCCCGATTATGTACTCTCCCCACAGTGTAATGAAAATCAAAACAACTCTTAACTGTAAAACAGAAAACTTACACAATGTAAAATTAAAAAATAACTTCCTGGATCTTCCGGGTCCTCAATGCTGGGTAAGTTCACCGAAGCTGAGCTTTTCTCAGCATTTAGAGGCCTGGCTTTTCTGCTCCAAAGCACACACTCAGTAAGCCAGTCGGGCAAGTCCGCACTGATCACAGTTAGACTGTGATCAAACCCAGAAACTTACCCACTCTAATGAATTCCTACTTAATGAAAATATCTGTATAAAAACAGGTTTTCTGTAATATCATTAACCATAATACTTACTTTGTTTAATTTTTGAAGAGCATTTTTATTTTCATCTATTGCCTGTTTTAATTGGATACATCTAAATTTTCAAAAGAAAGAAAAAAATATTAATTTTTCTGTTGTCAGGCTGGAAAGTTGTTTTTAAAAAATCATACATAAGTCTTTAAGCTGGCGAGGCAATTAGCTATTGTATGAATGATGTTAAAAAGTTCACCTGTAACTGCTTTTCCACCCACCAGCTTGGGTGATCCTCACAGGCTTTAAGGTACACAGGTATGTGTGTACCAGAAAGCTTCAGAAAGCTTAAGTGACTCTGAGTTTCAGTTTCCTATCTCTAAAATAAGGAAAGCACTGGACTTCAAAATGCTTCTCCAGCCCTAAAATTCCATAAGCCCACGACCTAGCCCAGAAGACGCCCTTAAGGACGATAATGACAAAGTATACCGTGCATCACGCATAATGCTAGGCACTTCGCGAGTGCCACCTCATTTGAGCCTCACACCAACTCTCACTCTGGCAGAAGGAAGGTGAGGTTCTAAGAAGGGGTCACAGTTGGTCAGTGGTGGAGAAACACGTGAAGAAAGAGTTTAGGATTCTACAGCTGGCCTCTTCCCACCGCAGCATATTCCCCTTTTGAGCTTGGCCTATCTAGATGGATACAGTGTTTTAATTATTCCAACAACAGTTCATATAATGTAGCTTAAGTCTTAGACCCCTGTAAGAAGTATAAAAATGACTGAAAATGGGCTACATCTAATAATGACAGTTATCAAAATTCACATGTTTTCTAAAAAAAAGAACCTGTGATGGGGCGCCTGGGTGGCTCAGTCGTTAAGCGTCTGCCTTCGGCTCAGGTCATGATCCCAGGGTCCTGGGATCGAGCCCCGCATCGGGCTCCCTGCTCGGCGGGAAGCCTGCTTCTCCCTCCCCCACTCCCCCTGCTTGTGTTCCTGCTCTCGCTGTGTCTCTCTCTGTCAAATAAATAAATAAAATCTTTAAAAAAAAAAAAAGAACCTGTGAGAGTCAGTATTTTTATGCTGTTTGTGTAATTCTTTTTTTGTAATACTGTAATATTGACCTGCAAGAGTCAATATTTTTTATGCTGTTTGAGTAATTTTTTTTCTTACAGAAACTAATGAGATGAAGTAAGTAGCAAAAAGGGGGACAAAAATCCTTTGTGAAAGAGGCAGAAAAGAAGGGAAAATAGCAAACTGTGGCTGACCCTGCTAGTTACTTATCCAAAAGCCCTTCCACCACCTGCTTCTATGCTGACAGGGTTAGCCCCCCATTGACGCTGACACTGACAGTGCTCAGAATCCACTGTGGGTAGGGTCGGTGTGTGGCCCAGTGCTGGCCGACAAAACATGAAAGAAATATGTTGGGTACTGCCTCCCATTTTATCCTCCCTGGTGCAGCATGTAAAGAATTCTTCACCCTTTCTGCTTTTAGATACGGACACCTGAGGACTCTGTAAAGCTGAGAGGAGCCATCACAACTAGATGAGGATGACAGAGCACAGTGACAGCAAGGGCTGGTCTTGAGGACTTCACGAGCCACTTATCCACCCTGGGAGAACCTACTTCCAGACTTTTTGTGGAATGAGACTGACTGTAGAGCCACTAGTTTTAACAGGTGCCCTGAAGAATCCTAACTGAAACTAGACTCAAAAATTTCACTTAAGAGCCAGAGTAGAAAACCATGAAACAAATTATTTATTATAATGATCCCCTTCATATCTATAAAATTATTAAACTCTTCATACTATTCAGATATTTTAAGATTTCTGCATCAGGATAAAAACGCAAGCACACGTTCATCTTCACCACCTCCTAAAACCCCATCAAAAATGATTAATAAAACATTTTAAGAGATATTAAACCCTGAATGTAAGACAATGAAAGAGGGACCACCTGTCAACAAGATATTTCAACAAATTTCTGCTGCATGGAAAAAAGATGGAAGCCTGTTCTTCTATAAAGAGAGGAAGAAGCCCCTAAGAGGAACAAGATCTGCCAGGCAGAGAACACCACGATTTGGGTCAGCAGGTAGGAAGGACTGGGGAGGGAGCGGTAATTAATGTGTGTCTAAGGGAATATATTATGAAGTTCTACAGATGAAGTCAACCACAATGGCTGGGATTTGTTTTATATATTATGTTATGTTATGTTATGTTATGTTATGTTATGTTATGTTATATTATATTAATTAAATGATATCCATAACATCTAACCTATAAAGGCAATCAATCTTAAAGCAATCTATGGGCTTTATATTATTTAGGAAGAGAGTAAAGATACTGATTAAGTTCAGATTTATTTAAGGCCCTTTGATAAGAAGTCTGGCTTTTTAAAAAGTCTGTTCACAGAAAATCTGAGCCAGCTAACTTCCCCTTTCTCTTACCTCACCCCCTCTGCTCTCCCTCCTTACCAGAGGATTCATCTCTAAAAAATAAAGTTAATGAATGACCTAGGGAGAATTACAGTTGCCAAATAAGTTTTCTATACACCAGGGTTAAAGCACATCCTATTCTGGCATTGGGCATTCCTCAGCCTAACAGCTAGTTCCCTGACCCTTGAAAATCCCGGCCCACGTACGAAGAACTTCACTCTCATTCAGGGCATAATACTGTAGGAAAGAGACCTATATATACAACAGTAGAAGAATCCTGGACTGCTATCTGGAATAATCAAACTAGTCCCTCATTCTTAAATAAAAATGGATAACCCAAGGACCACCAGATATAATAAAGAAAACCAGCAACATGGAAGATAAAATTTACACCTAACCAAAATTAAATAAATATATAACTGGAGTCCAGAGGAACCAAAGAAAGAATTCTCTTTCCCAGGTGTAAATAAAAAGACAAAGAAATAAAAACTTTTAATGGGGAGATAAAAGACCAAGAATAGTCCAGGAGGTTCAATACCTGACTCAAAGGTGTTTCAGGAAGAAAGGGACAAACAGAAGTAAAAAAAAAAAAAAAAAAGATCTAGGAAAAGGAAATCTCCCAGAACTTATGAGAGACAAGAGTTTTCAAGTTGAAAAGACTGACTGTTTAGCAGGATAAAAATGACACCTAAATACATCGTGATAAAATTTCAAAACACCAAGGCTGAAGAGAAAAGCCCCAAACAAGTCAATTACAAAGAAATGATCATCACTGAATGCAAAGAAACCTGACAGTATCTTCAAAGGCTTAAGTAGAAATTATTTTTACTGTATAATCGGCCAATTATTATTCAGATGTAGGGGCTGAGAGTTTTCTGACCAGGTCCCAGGATCTGAGGCTACAGTAGGCCAACTCTGCCTCAGCCACTATGTTGACACCGAGCAGTTTTTACAGTTGCTGTCACAAGTCCGTAATCTTCAGGTTTAGCTTAGTTTTTCCTAGATCCTTAGTTATACCATGATGTAATCCTTCCATTTGATTCAAATGGACCAAAGCCTCCCAACTCCAGTGAGACTGCAGTGAAATTTTCTTTTGCTTGACTGAATTCATTTCTCAGCAGTCTTCAAACATTTTTTTTTAAAGATTTTATTTATTTATTTCAGAGACAGAATGAGAGATAGAAAGCATGAGAGGGAAGAGGGTCAGAGGGAGAAGCAGACTCCCTGCTGAGCAGGAAGCCTGATGTGGGACTCGATCCCGGGACTCCAGGATCATGACCTGAGCTGAAGGCAGTTGCTTAACCAACTGAGCCACCCAGGCGCCCAGTCTTCAAACATTTTTATTGCCTGCCCACTGTAATGTCTTATAGCAAAATCATGGTAGACATATTAACAAACCACTGTGGGAACGTTTTTCTCAAGGATATTAATAAGTATCTCATGGTGTTATTGTGAAAATTAATCAAGAGGTTTTAGAGTGTGGACCACACTGCTTGGGACATAATAGAGTACAGAATAAATGTACAGAGTACAGAATAAATGTAAGTTGCTGCTTTATAACATTTGTAATTCTCTATTTAATCTTACCATTCCATCACTACTTAGACCTGGGAGATAAAGATAAAGCAAGAAGTATTTTTAAATACATTTTGGAAAATTTCATTCACTGTTACCTCAGTATTATTTCCCATTATTATTTTGTCTTTTTAGAAATTGTGCCATAAAAAAAGGAAAGAAATAACACCTCAAACAATTTCTATGCTATAAATACTGCCCACTGAAATGGAAGTATGGTTTCTGGAAAGTTTATATAATTTAGTAGGTTTTACCTTTGGTAAATATCTCTCCTTTTATTGGCATCTAGAGCTCCTTTCAATCGACTCTCAGAAAGCAAGCTATCAACCTACAATAAATAGAGACTGTTAGAATATATTGTTAAATACCATATAACCTTAGGAAATAAAATTTTAATTCTCTTTTCCCAATATTTCACAATGAACACTTTTAAACATACAATGAAGTTTAAAGAATTTCACAGTGAACCCCCATATACCCACTACCTAGATTCTACCATTAACATTTTACTATACCTTTTTGATCTATCTATTCATCAATCCATCTTATTTTTTATGTATTTCAAAATAAACTGCAATCCTCATAAATGATGTACCACGAGTATCGCTGAGAGTTCAATGTTCAGTAAAAAATTTACATACAATAAAACGCACATATCTTAAATATACATTTGCTGAGTTTTGGCAAATGCACACACCCATGTAACTCTAACCCCTATCAACATACAGAAAATTACCATTACCCCAGAAAGTTCCCAGAAAGGATGTACTCTTTTGTGTCATCCTTTCACACAGCATGTTTTTGAGACACTGCCATACAGAATCATTAGTTTATTCCTTTTTACTGCTCGGTAGTATCGTATGAATACATGACAAGTTTGTTTACTCTCATTCTTCTATCTTACACCTTGACTTAGCATTTTCTAAACACTACACGTAACCTTCCCAATGTCCCCCCAAAAGAAATACGTACCCCATGTGGGTACGTATTTCTTTTGGGTTCTTTCCTAAGGATGATGTGGAGAAGATAAAGTGGATGAAAGAAGAGGGAAGAAGAGAAATTGATGAGAAATTGAAATTCACTAGTTTCTTCTCTACACTTGCTATTTTGGCATCTGAGCGTTAGTTACAAATTCACAGCTGGTGACAGAGTCAGTCTTAATAGGCATGACCCAGGTGGGCTCTTGATTACTTGTCCACGGACACCAAGTTGGAAATTTGTTTGTGTTTTGCTTCAGGTGTCCGTTGTGGAGACAGGGAAAACCTAGCTCCCACTATCAGGGAGCCCTTCCCAGACACTCAGGCTATCAGAAGACTCCAGGGACAAGTCTTCTGCAGGCTGACTAATCTTCGTAATTGCTCTGTTTCATCTTTGTCTTAGTAATAATTTTCTTTGTAGTTTACTTCTGAAACTTTCCTGGTTCTCCCAATGTCCCACTAAATTTAAAATCAGATACAGAACCATATTAAGCATCTAGCCAAAGCTCACTTAAGTCAAAGCCTCATCAAGTTTTATTTCTACCAGAAGAGTATTCTGTTTTTATTGCACCACTGTAAAATCTAAAAGTCACTTAAGAAATATTTATCTATCAAATCTTTGTACTTTTTATTTTTAAAATTTTTATTTATTTTTTTTAAAGATTTTATTTATTTGAGATAGTGAGAGCACGAGCCGGGAGACAGAGGGAGAGGGAGAAGGAGAAGCAGGCTCCCCACTGAGCAGGGAGCAGGATGCGGGGCTCGATGCCAGGACCACTGAGCCATTCAGGAGCCCCAAATCTTTGTACTTTTTAAATGAGAGTCCAAAACAGGACCAAATATGAGCACTCAGTAAATCTCTTGTCTATCAAAGATTAGACAATAATTTTATTTAATAGATCAAATAAAAAAAGTAAAATTAGCAAAGCGAAATAAGAATTTTGGAAAAAAAATTAACAAGCCATTAATTACTACTTATTTTTTCAAGTCATATATATTTGGTGTTCAAGATTATGAAAATATCAAAAAGTATGAAGAGAAACATAATAAACATCAGCATTCTAGCGCACACAGTTACTATCCTGGGTTGTTTCCTTCAATCTTTTTTCTACGTATATTAGATATAAAATAATTTTATTGAAATACTGTATGTTCAATTTTATATCTTATATTTTCTAACTTGACATTTTATCACAAATATTTTCCCTAACACACTAAAATATTTTAACAAATTTTAATAATACTATTGTATCCCATCTTAAGTTATTTATCCATTCCCCTATTACTGATCATTTAAGTGATATCCAGTCTTTTCTATTATAAGTAATATTGTGATGAACACTTTTATACATTAATCTCTGTCCCAATAAATTTTTTATTATTATGTATGGCAAATCCCTGGAAATGTAATTACCCAGCGTAGGAGCGTAAATATTTACTACATCTTGTCAAACTGCTTTCCAGAAATGCTGTACCTTATACTCTGGAGCAGCGTATATAAGTTCATGTTTCATCACACCCTCCCCAGTACTGGCCATTGAGATTTTTTAAATGTTTGTGATGTTTTATTTCCTTTGCAGTTGCTTATTTTTTAAGTTGACTTTTCTCATGTTTATGAGCTCCCTGCACTTCTTTAGTTCATGTCCTTTGCTAATCTGTCGTATCCTAATATTTTTCTTACCTATTAGGACTATTCTTTGACACATATTTGGTTTGAGTTCATGTGAAGCAAAAACAGCCTTCACTGAAAGATGGCTCGAAGGTAAGGGGGCAATAGAGTGGAGGAAAGCAATGGGCGCGGAGATGGTTGGAAAAGGTTATTGTTAAGATTAAATCTGGAGATGAGGTGGGTTAAGGGTGTTGTCAGGTTGGAGACTGAGATGTTAAGAGAAGGGGGAGGGCGCTTCGTCGATGGGTCACGATTTTCGGGAGGTTCAGCTTCCCGGGGGTTGTGTTTAGGAGCAGGAGGGGTTAGAATCGGGGTTAGTGCCGGGATGCTGGGGTGGGGGAAGGAGCGCTATAACTCGGGAAGGAAGTGGGTCGGGGTAGGCTGCCAGGATTAGGGGGCACCCCAGATCTCGCCCGCCGCCACAGCCCAAGCAACCTCGTGGTGCCCAGGCCCCCGGCTGGACAGCCAGACGATACCTGTAGCTTCAATTCCTGACTGCGGCGCTGCAGGGCCTGCAGAGGATTGCGCTGCCGCCTAGCCAGCATCTCCCTCGCCTCGGCGCTGAGCGCGCACCGGTCGCCAGGGAAACCACGGCGGCGGCGTGGGAAGGTGACGTAATCACTGCGCGTCCGCCTCGCGGGCGAATGGAAGAAAAGCGTGGAGGTCGTTGTATGCTGTGGTGACCTCCGCGCCACTCCGCTGGTCCTGGGCTCTCAGATTAGGCCCGCTGCCCAGGTAGTCCTATTTTACTGGCCAGGGTTGGGGTGGAGGTGGGAGAGAATGCCCAACGGCGCTGGAAACTACATGTCCCACGGTACCTCAGTATTACCACGCCGTGACTGTCGGGGTTCTCGGTGTTAACGGCATTTGTTTTCTGATGCCAGTTTTGCTAAAGTAATCTTAAGGTACAATTTAAGCATCTTAAACTCTTAAATTAACTGCAAGGATAGCTTTCCTATGTGGCCTGCATGGGATACATGATTTTGTCGCATATTCTCACATCAAAGGACAATTTTTAATTCTTTGCCGTTTGGGGTATTGCTGGTTCCATTTCATTTTAGTTTTGCATGTTGTCACGTTGTCCATCCTGAGTTCTGTGAGGACGGTGATTTTGTCTGCTCAAGTGTCTGAGCAAATAATTACGATCTCCATTTTGTATCTTAGGGAAATTGTAGTAACATTTTCTCAGGTGGTACTGAATCCTCTAAGTCCAATTTCCAAACTTTGCACGACACCCAATAAGAATGATGATGATACGAGCTCAATTTTCAAATGTTGAACTACATAATATAAATGAATGCGCTTCAGTACAACAAACAGGTTGATTCCACAGGCCCAACTACTATGTTACTTGTGTACTTTTTTCTTCAAATATACATAGAGAAGAATGACAAACAGGTGTCCACCTCATTGAATTTTCACACTGAACACACCCTCATGTCACATCACCCAGATTGGGATACAGAACATTACCAGCACCCTAAGTAGTCTTCCTCTTCTAATCCCTACCCACCCTCCTATGCCAAAAGTAAACACCGTCCAACTTCTAACAACAAAAACTTGATTTGCCTCTTAAAACTGTACAACAGAATCATGCAGTGTGTCCCGGCATCTTTTTGGGCTTTTTTCAGTCAACATGTTTGTGAGATGCATCTATATCATGGTATGTAGTTGTAGTTTGTTCAGTTCTCATTGCTCTCTGGTATTTCATTGTGTGATACACTCCTAATATACGTATTTGAGCTCTGTGTCATTGGACTCCCTGCTCAGTGGGCAGTCTGCTTCTCCTTCTGCCCCTTACCCCACTCGTGCTCTCTCTCAAATAAATAAATAAAATCTTTATTTTTTTTAAAAGATTTTATTTATTTGACAGAGTGAGAGACAACGAGAGAGGAAACAAGCAGGGGGAGTGGGAGAGGGAGAAGCAGGCTCTCCGCTGAGCAGGGAGCCCAATGAAGGCGGTGGGGGGGGGGGGCTCCATCCCAGGACCCTGGGATCATGACCTGAGCCGAAGGCAGACGCCCAATGACTGAGCCACCCAGGTGCCCCTCAATAAAATCTTTTAAAAAATTGACTCAAATAGCCATAGTATTTTCCTTTTTTTTTTTTTAAGATTTTATTTATTTATTTGACAGACAGAGAGCACAAGTAGGCAGAGTGGCAGGCAGCGGGAGAGGGAGAAGCAGGCTCTCTGCTGAGCAGGGAGCCGGACATGGGGCTCGATCCCAGGACCCCAGGATCATGACCTGAGCCGGAGGCAGCCGCTTAACTGATTGAGCCACACAGGCGCCCCCATAGTATTTTCATTAAAAAGGTTTGTAACAGGGACACCTGGGTGGCTTAGTTGGCTCAGGTCATGATCTCTGGGTCCTGAGATATGCCCCACAGTTGGGCTCCATGCCCAGCAGGGAGTTGTCTTCTCCCACTCCCTTCGCCTCTCCCCCTGCTCGTACACTCACTCTAATAGATAAATACAATTTTTATTTTTTATTTTTCTTAGAGAATTTTTTTTTAATTTATTTGACAGAGAGAGACACAGCCAGAGAGGGAACACAAGCAGGAGGAGTGGGAGAGGGAGAAGCAGGCTTCCCGCTGGGCAGGGAGCCCAATGTGGGGCTCGATCCTAGGACCCTGAGATCATGACCTGAGCCAAAGGTAGATGCTTAATGACTGAGCCACCCAGGTGCCCCGATAAATACAATTTTTAAAAAGGGGTTTGTAACAGGGCTCACTTGGGCAGCACATACACTAAAATTGGACTGATACAGAGAAAATTAGCATGGCCCCTGTGCAAGGGTGACATGCAATTCGTGAAGCATTCTATATTTAAAAAAAAAAGTCTGTAACAACAAATGAAAAAGGATTGCTGTAAGATATTTTTAAATGGATTAATCAGTACTTCTAAGTGATATTCTAGGAGGTAAGCAAAATCCATCATTTCTATTTATTTGAAATATATATCTGTAAGTAAATTGGAAAAAATATTCTGTATCTGATTTATAAGGACTTCAATATTTTAAATGGAAAAGTTACAGGGTCATGAATATAGTATAATTCTGTGTTGGTAAAAATAAACAAAACCCCTACATGTGTGTATGAGCAATGGGGAAGGATGCAAAAAAGCTTCCTACTCTTGTTCACCTCAAGTGGAAAGATGACTTTAATTTTACACATTATGAACCATTTATTCCTTTGAGGAGCTTGTTAGAAATGCATATTCTCAGGCCCTACCACAGACCTACAGCATCAGAACCTATATTTTAATAATACCCCAGTGTTTCATATACATATTTAAGGCTGAGACATACTATTTAAGTATTCAGTGTGCTATAAGGGATGAGATTACTCCACTAACAGCCTTTTTCATTAATTTATATTTCTTTTGATTTGTAATGCTCAGCAGTCACCTTAACAGTAGTCATTGCTTCCTTTTTGTTATCCCTTGATGCCATTGTGAAAATCAAAGTGATGTGGGAAACAAAGGCAAAAGAAAAATTCAATTTCCTTACTACTTACAGCCCACTGTCAAGTCTTTGAAACAGGCAAATTGACCTAGGAACTCAGCTGCCTCAACGTTAATACTTTGTTAAGGGCAAAAGACAATCATAGCCCAACCCCCAGGATCCTGTAAGTCTACTTTAACATATAAAAATCCTTTGGAAACTTCCTTTATCGCTACCCTGCAAGATACGTGTTGGCAATCATCCCCTAAGCATATGACCCACTGATACACATCTGAAGGGTCTCATTACTGAGTTTTTACTAAACAGTAATAAATGACCTTTTCCTAACAATAGCTAGCTCCCTCAAGGTCCTGGAAACCGTTTCCAAAATTCCTTAGAGACTTACGCTCTAACATCTTCCCAGCTTGAAAGTACATAATCGCAACTCCTCATGACCCCAGTGCCGCTCTTTCTGCCCACAGGTCCTGTCCCCGTTTTTAATAAAACCACCTTTTTGCACCGAAGACGTCTCAATAATTCTTTCTTGGCCATCAGCTCTGAACCCTAACACCTTTCCTACATCAAAAGTAACCTAGAACAAAGTTTTGCAGTGAGGTAGCTGAAACCAAGCAAAACATGGTGACTATTTCTCCTGAGAACAAGCTATTTTGTAAAACTCATTATGATTTTCTTCCATCAGTGTGTTAAAATGAATTATCAACTTTGTATTGCTACCTTACAGGAGACACTGGAAAAGAATTTAATGGTTTTTGAGAGACTCATTATGTAGAACTGGTGGAACCAAGTAGTTAGGAACCTACTAAGAAGAAATTACACAAAGAGAACAGAGAAAGTTGGCTATTTCAGGATCTTAAAACAGTTCACCTCAAAAGTGTCAGATATTTATGAGCACCTTGGTGGAAAACAGTGGCTGGACCTGTGGTACAAGATGTTTAAGGCACTGGGCTCAAAGAGCTCATGAGCTAGGGTGATTGACTAGAATCATGAAGCCGTACCACCCACCAAAGATTGTCATAGAAGGGTCACCCGCAGAACTTCCCGCCAACTACACATTGCATTTGAGTTCTTCAGTAAGATTATCCGATGAAAGCACCAGGCAGTTGAAGTGTGAAGCTGGAAATAAAAGGATAAAGTGGGGTAGGAATCTTAGAGGGGTTCTGCCTGGATATGGTAGGTAAGCCTGGGCACTGGTTGGGTAATCCAAAGGGAAGGACAGAGGACCAAGGATTGAAGTTGAAAGAACTTAGAAAAGGAAGCAGTAGTAAAAGTTTGGAAATGTGGGAAAGTTTTAAATTATCAGGAAAGTGTGCGAAGAATTTCAAGGGAGATACTGGCATTATCCAGTACTCTGGAGGTGAAAACTAAGGATTCAGAAATGGCCATTAGATGACAAAGGCTCCGGGGGAGGGGGGTGCAGAGGGCAGAGTGCAACAGGTTAATGGGCAAAATATTTAGGAAGAAAGTGATAGTGGACCACTTTTTCTAATTAGCAAATGATGGGGTCAACTAAAGATTTTTTTGAAGTCAAAATCTGCATGTTTGTCAATAGAGGGAAAGCAGGGAGAGACTGCAGATGCTAGACAAAAATGGTGTAGTAGAGAACAAGGAAGGTCCTTGGCATGGGGAGGGGAGGGGAGGTGGGATGCAGAATTCATCTTCTCTTCTGAGAAAGAAAAGCTAATGAGATAAAGCCTCAGCACCAGCGGTTTTCAGCCTCTGCTGGGCATCACGATCACCAGCGGAACTTTAAAAATCCTAATGCCCAGGCACACCGCAAACTACATAAATCCAAATCTGTGGGGAGTAGCACACAGGGATCAGTATTTTTTTTTTTTTAAAGATTTTATTTATTTGACAGAGAGAGTGAGAGAGCACAAGCAGGGGTAACAGTAGAGGGAGAGGGAGAAGCAGGCTCCCCACCAAGCAGGGAGCCCAATGTGGGGCTCAATCCCAGGACCCTGAGATCATGACCTGAGCCAAAGGCAGACACTTAACCATCTGAGCCACCCAGGCGCCCCAGGATCAGTATTTTTAAAGCTCTCTAGATGACTATATTGTGCAGTCCTGTTCAAAACCTTTGCCCTCAATAGAGCTACTGAGAGGAAGAATAATGAGGGAATTCCCACTTAATGGCTTTTAGCTTCTCATATGGTTGAGAAGCACACTACAGCCCAAGAACCAACATTTTAGTCCTTGCATTCACAGAATGAAAACAAGTATTGAAAGTAATAAAGCATAATGGCCCCAGTAAAATGGGGAAAAAAAGGCTTTGTGTGGAAACAACTTTTCAAAGATTTATCTATTTATTTGACAGAGAGAGAGAGAGAGAGAGCACGCGCACCCACGCACAAGCAGGAGGAGCAGCAAGGAGAGGGAGAAGCAGGCTCCCTGCGGAGCCCGATGCAGGGCTTAATCCCAGGACCCTGAACCACAACCCAAGCCAAGGCACTTAACTGACTGAGCCACCCAGGTACCCCAACTATTCTAACTTTTATGTTAATATGGAGCTGCTGTTAAATGTGCTGAGACACAAAATTAATCCTTATGAGCAAGGACAGTGTTATAGAAAACACCTCTTGCAAATCAAAAATAACCAAGGACTTAGTCACTTACTCTTGATTTTTAGATAACAGTTGGAATTTATCACTACGCTTTAGTCAAGAGAGTTAGGGTTAGGGTTTTCCTTTAATATATATTCTATAATGACATATAAATGAAATTTTTGCCAGTAATAATTGGAGTATGTTATCACTCTGTACTTGGGGCATATACATCACCCTTAACTCAGTTATTTTTACACAGCCCCTTGCTTTCTTGAACAGATCCAGTAACAGTTGGCCAAAGGATTCATATGATCACTAGGCCAACTCTGCTTCGCAGTAGTACCAAGCAACTGGCATAGATTCCTTAAGAAAGAAGGTAACTGCTCAAAAACACTAATAGATCAGTTTTGAGAATCCAGATCTTTTGATGAAGTAAACTGCTTGGCAGGCAAGATACTCCTTTCCTTTTGATAGAAGATTCAAAGATGTTTAAAATTTTTTTATTTTAAAAATAAAATTGACTCATAAAGTGCAAGGAGAAATTAGATCTGTCCAGGGCTCTATCTCCATCTTCGACAAACTGTTGGAAACAGAAAAGAGAAAAACAATCAGAAATATATAATCGTTAACTTCCAAATTATTCTGTGGAGTTAAACTATGAACTATAAGATTTGATGTTACAGATAATTCAATTTGCACAGCTCTGATGATAAAGCTACCACTAGATGCAAGGCTCCTAACTTCCAGGCCACTGCTCTTTCCACTTTACCAGGCTGCCAACAACCAAAGAATTCAGATTGGAGATTACAGAACATGAATGCAAAGATGTACTATGGCCTACCACGGATATTATCGAAAAGAATAAGGCGGTAGGAGGTGGCAGGAATATCTCCACGGTCCCTTTTCTTTCTTCCTTTCCTTCTTTCCAGTATTTTCCTTTTTGAAGTTTAATGTCAAGGTGCAACAATGTTGCCCGTGGTAAGGCATTCCCACTAAAGGCACGCAATGAACTGAACTAGGACACCATACTGCAAGTTACTGGAGAAAACAAAACCTCCTCAGAATCCTGGTGTCTTTGGGAGAAAGTCACCTCCTATGAAACATCCACAGGCGCTCCTGCCCCAAAATATTCACCCGCCCCCAACGTCTCCCCTTAGTCTCCGCCCCGTAAGTACTGCTCACCGACTCCAAAAAGAGCAAGGCGCTGCAGGCGGAGAGTGTGAAGCTAGCGTGGCTCACGCCGGCGCCGGGCCGCAGACCCCGCGTGGGCGAGGCGAGGTGGGCGCGCGGGGGCCGGCGGGGGCCGACAGCGCGGGGTCTCAGGCCAGGTCCAGCTTCTTCTGAGTCGTCGCCAGCTTGTCCTGCAGCCTCCGCTTCCTCCAGTCCAGGTAGCGCCTCCGCATCCGGTTCGCCTGCCAGCCCACCAGCACTCCGGACGCGAAGGCCACCAGCACAGACAGCTGCAGCGTCCGCTCGGACACGTCCGCCATGGTAGCCGGCGGCGTGCAGGCTGACCTACGGCGCGGCGGTGGGGTCAAACGGCGCCCAGCGTTCCCGGGCGGAGCGCGCGGCGGCGCGTGCGCAGCGCGTCCTGCGGCGCGTCCACTCTAAAAACACTCAGCTTCGCCTGGCTCGTCTGCTCAAGTCTGGCCGGCTTGTGGGTGGCCCCGGCTTTCTCTCCTCTGAGCCGCCACAGTGATTATTGTTTGGCGTTAGATATTGTCTTGCCTTATTAGCTAACTTTGATGGTGTGCCTTTCCAACCTCATTGTAAGCTCAACACCTCTTTGTATTTTCTCTCAGCGAGCCGCATATGTAACTCAATTTACTGGTAACCCATTAAAAAAACATGAAAATTATTTTAATAATATATTTTGTAGCCCAATATATACAGGATGTGATCATTTCAACACGTAATCAATATAAAATGATTATTGAGATATTTCTTTTTTATACTAAGTTTGAAATCTGGTGATTTTATAATTAACAGCATATCTCAATGTGAACACTAAGTTTTCAGTGGAAATACTTGATCAGTATCTAGATTTCATAAAAGTTCATTGAAAAATCAGATTCATAGAGCCAGGTTGTTCCAAAGACACATAAAAATTTCTCCAATAACAGTTGAATATCAGTTTTTAAATTTAATTTAAATTCATTAAAATTTTAAAAGAAGTTCAGAGTTCACTTCTTCCATCACACCAGTCACATATGGGGCTAGTACCTACAATATTGGACAGCGAAGTCTAGAGGGCCATGCTATGCCAGAACAAACACTGGGTCAGAATTGTTGGGATGGTAAAAAAATTCTACTGATAAAAGTCATTCTGGTGGACAGACCCTAAGGTGGCCCCCGATGATTTCCACTTCCCAGTGTTCACGTCTTTGTGTAATTTCTTCTCCTTGAGTGTGGGCTTGATCTGTGACTTGCTTCAAACTAATAGAATAAAGCAAAGGTGCTGGGATGTCACTCTTGGGATTCCTTTATGCTATATAACATTTCTTTTCAACAGGCTGATGACTTTCCTTGTGGGCTTGATGAAGTGAGTGAACATATTGAAGACTGCAGGTGGCCTCTAGAAACAGCAAGATGCCTCCAGCCAACAGGAAAAAACTGGAGCCTTCAGTTCTATGGTGCAAGGAAATTAACTGCCGACAACCAGAATAAGCTTGGAAACAGAATCTCCCCCAGTTCACCCTCCAAGTAAGAACACACATGGCCTGGCTAATGCCTTGATTGTAGCCTTGCGAGAACCTAACAGAAGACCATGTGCCTGGACTCCTAACCCGCGGAAAGCTGATATTCTAAATGTGCATTGTTTTAAAACTAATACGGTCAGGAAAGAGACACCAGCATGTGGAGCCTGAACTCTTAGATTGGGGCCTGACTGACCTCATATTAGCAAATGGATTTTCATACTTGAGGTAGAACACATCTTGGCAGAGAGATGATAAAGACAGTATTGGGTCCAGTATGAATTCACATCTACCATGCTTCATGATCATTTATTTGGCAAATATTTATTGAATGCTGAAGGAGGCTTTGGGAATGTAGAAGTGAATATAGCACATCTGCCCTCAGAGAGATTGGTGCAGTCAAAGATGGAAAAACAATTACGACACCTTCTGATGGATTGGAATTTAGTTAAGTATGTAGCTTAGACTTAAGAAAAAGATTAAAACCCTCAGAAACACTCTCTCTTATAATCCATCTAATCTATCAACCAAATCCGTTGGTTGCATTTTCCAAAGTATGGCCAGAATTAAACCACTTCTCACTTGACTGCTACCACTGGTCCCAAGCTACCCTCATCTCCTACCTAAGTCCCTGCAATAGCCGCCTTCAGGTTTCTGTACTTCTGTATCTGTCCACCACATTCTGTTCTCAATGCAGCAGCCAGAGTGAACCTTTGAGGTCAGGTGTTGCATCATCTCACTCTTCTGCATCACTCACTCAAACCAAGGCCCCAGCAGTGGTCCACAGAGCTCTGCATGATCAGTTTCTCTCCAATCCTTACTTCTCTCACCAATGCGCTCATTGTTTCTTGTGCTAACCAGGCCTGCTGCTATCTAAGAACATTTATATGTGCTGGGGCGCCTGGGTGGCTCAGTAGGTTGGGCATCTGGCTCTTGATTTCCACTCAGGTCATGATCTCAGGGTCCTGGGATCAAGCCCTGTGTTGGGCTCCCCGCTCAGCACAGAGTCTACTTGAGGATTCTCTGTCTCGCCCCCTCTGCCCCTCCCCCCAATTACACATACACACACTCTGTCTCTCTCTCTCAAATAAATAAATATCTTAAAAATAAAAGAGAACATTTGTATGTGCCGTCCCCCTGCCTGGCACACTTTTCCCAGGTGTCTGTGTAACTAACTTCCTCACCCCTTTTAGGTTCTTGTCAACTGCCACCTTCTCAACAAGACCTACATGACTATTTAAAAATCACAAATGAACCAAGCCCCAGTCTCTGGCATTCCTGATCTCCTTTTCCCTGCTCTATTCTCCTCCTTCATAGTATTTATAGCCTTCTACCTACTTTAGGATTTACAGTATTTATTTGTATTTATTACACTTATTGTTTATTACCTGTCCCATGCTACTCAAGGGCAGGGATTTTTGTCTCAATTGTATACTGGTGGATCCCATGTGCCTGCAGTAGGGGCTGGTACCTAACACAGAGTCAGTAAATATTTGGGGTTGATGACAGCAAGGAGTGGTCAGGGAAGTCTTATATGTGTGTGTCTGAACTGAATCTTGAAAGGTATGTAGGATCATCAGAAGAAATGAAATTTCCCTGGATCTCAGTTTTTTCATTTGTAAAGTGAAGAGCTGGGTATGATTCAATAGCTTTAAGACATATTTATTTTATTTATATTTTTTAAGTAAGCTCCATGCCCAGTATAGAGCCCAATGCGGGGCTCAAATTCATGACCTTGAGATCAAGACCTGAACTGAGATCAAGAGTTGGATACCTAACTGGCTGAGCCACCTAGGTGCCCCTAAGACATTTTTAAGTCCAGTTTTGGCAGCCTGAAGTCATGTGCTCAAGCCACTGGTATTATTGCAAATTTGAATCTCACTTGGAATTCTTACCTCATCCCTAAGTGGCCTTTGGGCTAAAAATAAACCAGATCATGTGCACATGTACACTACATCAAGCCTTGAATATGGGAAAACCTTAGGTGATTAGAGCTGGCAAAGACCATAGAAATGCCCTTTTGTTTGTTTTTAAAGATTTTATTTATTTGTCAGAGAGAGAGAGAAAGAGAGAGCACAAGCAGGGGGAGCAGCAGAGGGAGAGGGAGAAGCAGACTCCTTGCTGAGCAAGGAGCCCGATGTGGGACTCGATTCCAGGACTCTGGGATCATGACCTGAGCCAAAGGCAGATGCTTAACTGACTGAGCCACCCAGGTGTCCCAGAGATGTCTTTTTTTTTTTTTTTTTAGCAGGAAAAAACTCTGGCCAGAGGGGAGAATAGAGCACTGGGAAGGAGGCAGGGATATAAGATTTTAAATCCTTTTTAAAGAGTCAATGTGTCCCTGCCTTGTGACTGTATTTTTCCCCAGGGTGCATTATTTCAATGGGACATTTTAGTAGACTTGATAATGGTCAACTAGCTTTGAGGTGATGATTAAATTTGGATTAAGAGGCTGACTAGTTAAGTGTAATGAGTTAATTGATTACATGAGTGTCTTCTGAATGATATATTAACTGCTATTGTTCAGTTTGCTGTTTGCAGTACTTGCCCAGGGAAAAGGTTTTGTCATTTACAGTATTATCATTTAAAGTGTATAAATGGAATTGATTTCCTCTGCAACTCCAGGACCCTAAGCAACAAAGCAGTCATTTTATACCCTAAAGCCTCCAGAAGGGGTGAAGCTTTGCCATTGTTAACATGGAGCATTCATCCGCTTAGGTCCTTGAGCTCTGGCCCGGGAAGAACTCTGGCTGGGTCTGTTTCCCCGAGCCACAAGCACACAGCCCTGTGTCTCCGGAGTTTTAACTGTCAGACCCTTTGTTTCCCATTCTCTTCCCCTGAGTTTTTGGAAGTGGGAAGAAAAATTCTTGTGTGATTGGGTGTTGTGCTGAACTCACTCACCTGCCTTCACCAGTATACACTCTAAGAGGCTGGGACTTAGGCGAGGTGAGGAGCAAGCAAAGTTAATGTGCCTAGTTGTGTGATTTCCAAGTGAGAATCATTTCTTCCCTGGTGCATAGGCAAGAATAAAAGCCATACCGTGGGGAAAGGTGAGCCTTGATCCTTCTCTTTGGCAGGAGCTGTAATGCACTTCTGCAAGTCAGCCTCCCTAGTCTATAATTCTGGAGACATGCACAGTAGAATGGCCTCCCATAATCCTTTCAGAGAGAACAGGAGAATCCTTCCAAAGAAGAACCAGCCTGTCTCCTCATAATTCTGAGGTAAGCAGCCATCTATAGTTCACTCATTATTCCAATATGTATTTCCTGAGTGCGTACCATGTGTCGGATATTTAGTGCTACATATTCCATGCGGAGCCAATCTCACGGATCTCCTATCAAGAAGAGAGAATGACAACAATCAAATCCTTGCACAAATAAATACAGCATTACAAACACGGATGAGTGCTTAGATGAAAAAGTACTGTGTACCATGCTTGAGGGAACACAGCAGAGCCTCACTGTGGTTGGGAGGATGGGAGTTGTCAAGAAAGGCCTCCGACGGACTTTGCCGTTAGGACCTGACCTGAGACACAGAAGCACGAAAGGAAGGGAAAGACCTTCTCTTGGCCGAGGGGATGCATTTGTGATTGTTGTGAGGCTGCAAGAAGCTTACCCAGTGAGAACCCGAGTGGCAGGCGTGGAAGAGAGGCAGGAAAAGTAGATAGGCCTTGCAGGACATGTCAGGGGCTTTGGATTTTATTTAGAGTGAAGTAGGCCAGTCGTTTGTTGCATGGTTCTCTTTACATGTTAATAAAATCTGATTTCTGTTGGAGAATGGATAGGAAGGTGCCGTGGATGGAAGTAGGGAAACTGGTTAGGAAACTCCATTCCACTAGTTCAGACAAGAGACCGTGGCGGTATATAGTCTATGATAGTGGATGTTTGGCAGGTTTGAGGTTGACCGTTTTTTCTTGCAGCAGTATAAAGGTGTTCCATTATCGCGATGTACCACAATAGCATTGAATGGGGACCACTGGTAGCCACAATTGTGGGGAGCACAGCATAACAGATACACTAGTGGAATCACTATGTTGTACACCTGAAACTAATGTATCATTGTGTGTCAACGTCAATAAAAAAGTTGTCTTCTGGCTTGCTTAATTTTATTTTTTTTTAATTTTTAAATTTTTTTATTGGAATTCAATTAATTTACATATAATGTATTATTAGTTTCAGAGTAGAGGTCAGTGATTCATCAGTCTTATATAACACCCAGTGCATATTACATCATGAGTCCTCCTTAATGTCCATCACCCAGTTACCCCATCCCCCACCCTACTCCCTTCCAACAACCCTCAGTTTGTTTCCTATGATTAAGAGTCTCTGATGGTTTGTCTCCCTCTCTGATTTCACTTGCTTAATTTTAGAAAAGAAGTCTTTATCTGTTGTAATGAATCTTTTCTTCCTCTGGCTGCTTTTAAAATTTTATCAGGAGGTTTTAACAATTTGGTTATGATATGTTTTGCACAGTTTTTCCAAGTACATTCTGTTTGGAATGTGTCGAGTTTCTTGAATCTGTGGGCTTAATAGTTTCACCAAATTTAGAAGACTTTTGACCATTTTTTCCTTCAAATCTTTTTATGCTTCCTTTTTTTTTTTTTTCTGGGAGTCCAGTTACATGTATATGACTGTTTGATATTATTCCATAGGCCGTGGAAGTGTTTTTCCCTACTTGTGCAGCAACCTCATTTCTTACACTTTGCCCTTCAAACTCCAGCCACCTCTTCTTTCCAGAACTCCAGTCTCCATCACGTCAACTCAGCAAGACTCCGCGCCAAGCTCTGTTTGGTTTTGCCCTGCCTGTACCTTGCCCTTAGAAACCCTCAAAACTCTCTCCAGGGGGGAATAGGGCAAGAATAGGGCTGATCTCATGTGTTTCCTTTCTTTGGGGAGTCTCAGTCCTGTTCTCTCTGTTGTACCACATCTGAAATTGATTGATGTCTTTTATCCACTTTTTAATAATTGTTTACAGGGGGAGGGCAGTTCCTATAGCTGTTAATCTTTCATGGGTGGAGTGGACACAGTTATATGTTTCGTGTATTTTGGTATGTTTATTTGGTTAACGTCTGGCTTTCCGCAGTGGACTGTTGGTGGAGACCATTTTTGTTTCTGTTTATCATTGTTTCTTCATAATGTGTGCTCAGTCAATACTTGTTGAATGAAATAATTTAGGTAAAAGATAAACATTTATTTGTAATTAAAAATTGCAAGTCATAACTTTAAAAAATTGACAAATACCATCAACAACACAAAATCCAGGCAAATAATGAAATATTACAATTATAATTAAGAAAGAGGGCACTCATTACTATCTAAAACAAAGATATTTTGGATTTGTTGCTTTGTAAGCAAGTCAGAACTATACTTGTAAAGTACAGTTTCTATCAGCAGTGCAGTGTTGGCCTTTTACAGGGTCTTGGGACACACAGTTCAGGGATTGGTGGATTTTCAAAAGTGATAATATTTAAGAATCTTTTTTAAAAAAACTCTTAAATGTGAAAACAAGTGATTCATTGATGACTGGCTAACTTGCAGAAGTTTGCCCATCTTTTGCTAATTGGTTGCTTTTCAGAAGTGTAATTACTGATATGATGTTGTTATGGATTGATCAAGATGCATTTAAAACTGGTTATAGTAGTTATTCATTGTTTTGGTCATATAATAATTTTTTGTAGGGGGATAGAGAATTGTTTTCCTCAGTCCCTCTTTTTAATCTTCCATCCATTAGAATTGCAGGAAATACTCTAGGAATTAGGCAGAGTTCTACCACTGTTATTGAGCCTTGAAGATGAGGTTTCATTTCCAGAAGTCTGGTTATCAACTGAGTATCAATCAACATGTTTTCATCTTGTTTTGTCTTTGATTGATGTGCATTTGTGACTCTGGGCAACAGATGTTAAACAAATGTAAGACAAACAGGAATAATTAAGAATATTATAAGATGGGACTAGAAGGCACATAGAAATCATGACCCAGTATTTCCTAGGCTTGAAGACAAATCCCACCAACTTCCTGAGTCTACCTTGAGTAGCCAAGTTTTTCCCTTAAGTTTTCCCTTTTCCCTTAAGTTTGGTTATGGATTGTTCCATCTCACCTGTGGAACAAAATGTAGGTAAATATGGAGTATGAGCAATAGTGCAAACTCCAAGGTTATGCTACTATCCTTAACTCAACTACTGTTGAGCTCTAAGGGCTGGACTCATTTATTATGTCAGCCAAAGTGAAGTTCCAGTTGTTGACTATCACCTCAAGTTGGGCAAATTTTATAGGCAGGATCATAATCCTTAGGAGGCTATTTACAAATTATTATTTATATCTCCAAAAAATAATAAATTGCTACTTTCAGAGTGTTACAACAAATAATAGTATATGAGAAGGCAAAAGTAACAGTATTTCATAATTAGTTAAGTAGCAGAAAAATGCTAGATGATCTCAGAAGTAAAAACTGTTCTGTGTGTGGTACCATCAGATTTAAAAGTTCCAGCATAAGATCTGAAGATGTGTCTACTAATTTAGCTAAGGCTTCATTTGCTCTAAGACAAATAGGATATGCCTTAAGTACTGGATCAAAAGACAGGTTATTCATAGGCCATGGATCTTTGATATGTGCCATGTGCTAATAGCTTTAGATCATGACCTAACCTTTCCTTTTGTGTACATACAAAAAGGAAGTTTTATGATAATCTGGGAGATGCTGTTTAGGTGATTATAGACGGATGTTGTGAGACCATAGAAAGCCTTTTCCATTGCTGCTTTTTCCATTCCAGGAAAGAGGTTCTAAAAAGTGTGACTTAGTCAAATGGTATCAAGTTTTTGCTATTTCAGAAAAGTTTGGGGGTGCCTGGGTGGCTCAGTTGGTTAAGCGACTGCCTTCAGCTCAGGTCATGATCCTGGAGTCCCGGGATCGAGTCCCACATCGGGCTCCCCGCTCAGCAGGGAGTCTGCTTCTCCCTCTGACCCTCTTCCCTCTCGTGCTCTCTATCTCTCATTCTCTCCCTCTCAAATAAATAAATAAAATCTTTTAAAATAAAAAAAAAAGAGAAGTTTGGTACCCATTGTGCAAAATACCCAGTTAATCTCAGAAGTACTTCTTACTGTTTTCTAATGGTTGGTTTTGGGTAATTTTGATTAATTTGTAATCTCTCCTTAGATACTGTCTCTCCTTCCGCTGACATGTCTTGGCCAGGTCAGTGAGCAGATACTTACAGGGAGTCTTAGAATCACCCACATCAGGGGAACAAGCCAAAGACTGGGGAAAATATTTAAAAATTACATATCCAACAAAAACTATATGCAGAATGCATAAAGAACTCTCAAAACTCAATACAAAAAAAACCCCAGCCATATAAAATTGATAAAGCTTTTAACAGACATTTTGCTAGAGAAGACAGAAGATAGGCACATGGAATAATGTACAATGTCATTAGTCATTAGGGACATGCAAATTAAAACCATGATGACATAACACTACACAGCTATTAGAACAGCTGAAACATCTTTCGGATGAAAATACCAAGCATGTTGGCAGGGGTTCTGAGAAACTGAGACTCTTATACATTGCCAGTGGGAATGCAAGATGGTATAGTGACTCCGAGAATAGTTTTTGATCTTTTGTACGTTAAACATGCACTGACCTGTTGACCAGTAATTCCATTCTTAGGAATTTGCCCTAGAGAAATGAAAACTTATATTTACCCCAAATCTGTTCATTAATGTTTTTAGCACCTTTATTCCTAGTAGCTAAAAATTGGAAAGACCCGCATGTCCTGTCATAGATGGATGGATGAAGAAACGTCCATACGATGCAACAACACCCAGCAGTAAAAAGGAATTACTCTCAGTGCACACAGCAACAGGGAGGAGCCTCTAAAGCATTTTGCTATGTGAAAGAAACCAGATTCAAAGCTGTATGATTCTGTGTCTATGACCCTCTGGAAAAGGCAAAACTATAGACTGGAGAACAAATCAGTGGCTGCTGAGGGTTCTGGAAGGAGAAGGACTTGACCACAAGGGGGTAGCACAAAGGAATTTTTTTAGGGTCATGGAACTTTCTGTATTCCAGCTGTGGTGTTGGGTACTCAAATCTATATGTGTGTTAAATGTTAAACAATTACCAACTTTTTAAAGTTAATTTTATATGTTAACTTAAAAATAAAAAATAAAAGGCAAACCCACTAATTTGAAACCATGTCCTCATGAAACCTGCACACGAATGTTTATAGCAGTTTTATTCATTACTGCCCAAACTTGAAAGCAACCAAGATGTCCTTTAATGAGTGAAAGGATAAGCAAGCTGTGCTCCTTCCATACAATGGAATATTATTTAGCAATAAAGAGAAACAAGCTATCAGGCCATGGGAAGACACGGATTAACCTTAAATGCATATTGCTAAGTGTGAGAGGCTGCACTGAAAGGCTGCATACTGCATGATTCCAGTTACATAGCTTCTGGGAAAGGCAAAACTAAAGAGATGGTAAGAGATCAGTGGTTACCATGGGTTTGAGGGGAGGGAGAAACCTCGAGCCGGTAAAGCATAGTGGACTTTTTAGGGTGATAAAATATTACGTATGATACGGTAATGGTGGATATGTGACGTTATGCATTTGTCCCAACCCCCATAGAATTTTACAGCACAAAGACTGAATTATAATGTATGCAATATTTTTGAAATTTTTAATTGTAAAATGTATGTAACATTTGATTTGTCATTTTTACCTTTTATTTTTTTAAAGATTTCATTTATTTATTTGAGAGAGAGTGTGTACAAGCAAGGGGAAGGGCAGGGAGAGGGAGAAGCAGGCTCCCCGCTGAGCAGAGAGTCTGACGCGGGACTGGATCCCAGGACCCTGGGATCATGACCTGAGCTGAAGGCAGATACTTAACCAACTGAGCCACGACTGAGCCACCCAGGTACCCTATTTTTACTATTTTTTAAAGATTGATTTATTTATTTGAGGGAGAGAGGGAGGGAGGGAGGGAGGAAGAGGGAACACCAGTGGGGGTAGGGGCAGAGGGAGAGGGCGAGGGAGACAAGTAGATTCCATGCTGAGCAGGGAGGCTGATGCGGGGCTTGATCCCAGGACCCAAGATCATGACCCGAGCCGAAACCGAGAGTTGGTTGCTTAACCAACTGAGCCACCCAGGCACCCCCATTTTTACCATTTTTAAGTGGCAGTGATTACATTCACAATGTTGTGTAGCCATTCCAACTCCATTCCAATATCCATTTCCAGATCCTTTTCATCATCCCAAACAGAAACTCTGTCCCCTTTAAATAACTCTCACTTCTCCCTTTTTTCCAGCTCCTAGTAGACTCTATTATAGTTTTTGTCTCTATGAATTTACCTATTCTAGGTACCTCATATAAGTGGAATCATACAGTATCTGTCCTTTTGTGTCTGGCTTATTTCATTTATATGTTTTTAAGGTTTATCCATATTGTACCATGAGTCAGAATTTAATTCCTTTTCACAACTAAGTAATATTCTACAGTGTATGTAAATACCACATTTTCTTTGTTCATTTACCCACAGATGGGTTGGATTGTTTCTACCTTTTGGCTATTATGAATACTACTGTTGTGAACATTGGTATGCAAGTATATGTCTGAGTTCTGCTTTCAGATATTTTGGGCATATACCTACAAGTGGAATTGCCGGATCATGTGGTAATTCTATGTTTAGCTTTTTGAGGAAACCCCACTGTGTTTTCCACAGAGGTTGCCCCATTTTACATTCCCACTAACAATGCACCAAGGTTCCAATTTCTCCATCCTTGTCAACACTTGTTGTTTTCCTTTTTTTTTTTTTTTTGTAATAGCCGTCCTAATGGGTATGATGTGGTATCTCACTGTGGTTTTAATTTGCATTTCTCTGATTAATGATGTTGAACATATTTTCATGTGCTTATTGGCCATTTGTATGTCTTCTTTGGAGAAAAGTCTATTCAAGTTTTTTGCCCATTTTTGTATGGCATTGTTTGCATTTTTTTGTTGTTGAATTTAGTAGCTCTTTGTATATTTTGGCTATTGATCCCTTATCAGATATACACTTTGCAAATGTCTTCTCCCATTCTGTGGGTTGTCTTTTTGCTATCCTAATAGTATCCTTTGATGCACAAAAGTTTTACATTTTGATCAAGTCCAATTTACCTAATTTTGTTGTTGCCTGTGCTTTTAGTGTCATATTCAAAAAATCATTGAAAGTCCAATGTCATAGAGATGTTCCCCTATGTTTTTGATCTATTTTGAGTTAATTTTTATATATGGTATGAGGTAAGGGTCCAACTTCATTCTTTTGCATATGGATATCCTCTTATCCCAGCATCATTTGTTGAAATGACTGTCCTCTCATTGAATGGTCTTGGTTCTTGCTGAAAATCAATTGATTATATATGTGAGAGTCTATTTGTAGACTTTGTATTCTATTCCTTTGATCTATCTGTCTGTCCTTAGGCTGGTACCTACACTGTAGGTTTGTTGTAAGTTTAAAAATGAGGAAACCTACTTAAAAAAAAGAATCAGGAAATGTGAGTCCTCCAACTCTGTTCTATTTTTGATTTTGTTTGGATATCCTCCTGAATGTGAAGCGGTTTATCATTGTGATTTTGATTTGTATTTTCCTATTGATGAATGATGTTGAATATTTTCATATGCTTATTAGCCATTTCTTTATCTTCTTTGGAGAAAAGTCCTTTCCCCACTTTAAAAACTTGGGTTCCTGTTTTTTTTTGTTGTTGTTGATGATGAGCTACTCTGTAAGTTGTAAGAGTTGTTGTAAGAGTTCTCTCTGTATTTTGAATACTAGAGCCTTATCAGATACAGGTTTTTCCCACTATCCAAAAGCAGAATGTTCCTATGGAATCTGAAATGGTGTAAAGTGAAGAAGCAGTTACTCTTAGTTTACAGTTGACCCTTGAGCAACATGGGGGTGAGGGGTGCCAACCCCCCATGCAGTCAAAAAGCCATATATAACTTTTGACTACTAAAGAGATAAGTACTAATAGACTGCTGTTAACCTGAAGCCTTACCAATAACATAAACAGTTAGCACATATTTTGTATGTTATATGTATTATATACTGTATTCTTACAATAAAGTGAGCTAGAAAGAAGAAAATATTATTAAGAAGATCATAAGAGGAAATACATTTCCAGTACTATACTGTATTTGTCTCAAAAAAATAATCTGCGTACAGGGATCCCTGGATGGCTCAGTCGGTTAAGCGTCTGCCTTTGGCTCAGGTCATGATCCCAGGGTCCTGGGATCGAGTCCTGCAACGGTCTCGTTGCTTAGCGGGGAGCCTGCTTCTCCCTCTGCCTGCCACTCCCCCTGCTTGTGCTCTCTCTTTCTGACAAATAAATTAATAAAATCTTTTAAAAAAATCTTCATATAAGTTGGTCCCACGCAGTTCAAACCCACGTTCTTCAAGGGTCAACCTATATGGAAACATTTTTGAGTGTTCCTAGGCCCCAAAAATAACCTCTTAGGCTTTTTGGATGCCTTGGCACACATTTTGCTAGTGGATGCACAAAATAGGTTGAGATAAAGCACATGCGCTCAAAGACATAGTTCCTAAGCACGGCAGCTGGATGCTGAGATGCTGAGTGTAGTTCCTGGGGAAGGCGCTTGGCGGCGCCACTCTCGCTGCTCAGGGTACACGCTCCCTCTACAACAGCTCAGGGCAAAACCAATGCTGAATGCTATTTTTGCTTTTCATCTTTTTCATAAAAATGAAAATCCTCTTCAGATTTCTTGCAGTTAGCGAAAACAGGTACTAATGTAGGTCTTTCAAAACTAATGTAGGTCTTTCAAAAAAGCTAAGTGGCCTGATGAGAAGCAGAGGATACCATCTATATATGATTTCAAATATGGTATTTTCCTCCATTCTGTGGGTTGCCATTTCACCCACCGAATAATGTTCTTTCATGCACAGAAGTTTTTAATTTTGATGAAATCTAATTTATCTATTTTTTATTATGTTATGTTAATCACCATACATCATTAGTTTTTGATGTAGTATTCCATGATTCATTATTTGTGTATAACACCCGGTGCTCCACGCAAAATGTGCCCTCTTTAATACCCATCACCAGGCTAACCCATCCCCCCACCCCCCTCCCCTCTATTTTTTTATTCATCTATTTTTTTCTTTGGTTGTTTGTGCTTCTGGTGTCATATTGGAGAAGCCATTGCCAAATCCAAGGTCATGAGGATTTGGCCCTATGTTTTTCTTCTAAGAATTTTATAGTTTTAGCTTTGAAATATAAGTCCTCTATTCATTTTGATTAATGTTTGTATATGGAGTGAGTTAAGTGTCCACTTTCATTCTTTTACATATAGATATTCAGGTGTCCCAGCATCATTTGTTAAAGTGAATGGTCTTTCCCCCACTTAATGATCTTGATACTGTTCTCAAAAATCAGTCTTCTTTAATTCTTTTTCAATAAAGTTTTATTGCTTTCTGTGAAGGGGTCTTACATATATTTGTTAGATGTATTTTATTTTAAAATTTTTAATATGGAAAATTTCAAATATATACAAAAACAGGTGTACTCATCACTCATCCTCCACAACTCACAGCCAATCTTATTACATCTTATTCTTACACGTTTCTCTACCTCCATCTTATTTTTATAAGACAAGTTTAGTGAAGTGTACTTGATATGCAGTAAAATGTACCCTTTTTATAATTTGATGAGATATGACCAATGTATTCAGTCACGTAAACCAGCATAACCAAGATACAGAATATTTCAAACACCCCAAAGAGTTTATGACCCCATTTACAGCCAAATTCCTTCCTCCCAATCCCAGCTCCTGGAAAATACCAATTGAATTTCTGTCCCTATAGTTTTGTTTTTTCTAGTACTGGGCCTCAATTTTGTTTATAAAATTCTTGATTTTTAACAGACCAGTGTTTTAGACAGCAGACTTTATTTCTGGACTCTCTCATGTTTCAAAGGATACATAGCTAGGTAAAACTGGAGCTCTGGCAACAGCCCTTCTGCTTGAGGGAGAGTAAACAAGTGACCATCTCCCCGTCAGGGCACAGGCAAGATGCAAAATGGGGCTCTGGTCCCCCTAAGAGAGGGGAGGAGGGAGCCTTGAGAAAATAGTGTCCTTTGGGAACAGCCTTCCACATCCTCTTTTCTGTGGTTAATTGCAAGGTATTGATTGAAACCATTTCATACCACTTCTAAAAATTCTCACTCAACAAATACTTGTTGAAAACCTATTTTTCAGGCACTGGTGTAGATGTTTGGGAATATTCGTGGACAAAATAAAGATTTCCACCCTGATGGACATTAAATTCTGTCAGGCATAAACAAACACTAAACAATAAACTTAAGAGATTAAAAATTATATGGTACGGTAGGGGTGATAAGGGCAATGCAGGAAAGTAAAAGATCAGGAAAAGAGGGCAGCAGGTGGGCAGGGGTGGATTGAAGAGTTAAGTAAGACAGTCAGGGCCTGTCTCCCTGAGAAAGTGGGATTGCAACAAACCCTAGAAGGGATGGGGAGTTGAGCAGGTGGGTGCCGGGGAATGAGTAACCCAGGCTGAGGGAATGGTTGGAGCTGAGGTCCTGCAGAATGTTTGAGAATCAGAAAGGAGGCCAGTGAGGCTGGAGCAGAGTGAATAAGAGGAAGGAGAAGGAGATGGGGTCAAACACTGAGCAGGCCATGCAGGTGCACTGTCTTGTAGATGAGTTGAGAAGATTTGCCCTCTACTGTCAACGATGTTGTCTTTACCCACATAGCCCGATTCCTGCCTTGCAGGGTTTAAAACACTGCACCAAATCTCATGGGATTCTAGGAGATAATTGGCAAATAGAATTAGGGAGAATCTTTGGGTTAAATATGGACTGACTTTTTCTCAACTGAAGCTACCTAACAGCTACTTCTATACAGAGCAGAGTGGAGTGATAATTCCCAGCCTTTGTTCCAGAAGGTCTGGGTTTGTGATCCTAGTGCCACTACTTTCAAGCTGTGTGACCTGGGGCAGGTTGGTTCTCCTTTCTGAGCCTGTTTCCTTGGTTCCAAAGTGGGGCAATTAGTACCTGTCATGGGCTTAATTGTGCCCCCCAACCAAATTCTTTTGTTGAAGTCCTGGCCCCCAGTACCTCAGAATGTGGTCTTTACAAAGATAATGACATTAAGGTGAGGTCATGAGCGTAGGCCCTAATCCAATAAGACTGCTGTCTTTACATGAAGTAGAAATTGGGATGCAGACATGCACAGAGGAAAGACCATGCGGGGACACAGGGAGAAATGGGCTGGCTGCAAACCAAGGAGAGAGACCTCAGATGAAACCAACCCTCCAACACCTTGATCTTGGACTTCTAGCTCCAGAACTGTGAGAAAGCAAATTTCTATTTAAGCCCTCCAGTCTGTGGTATTTTGGTATGGCAGCCCCAGCAAACTTAAACAGTACTTCAAAGGTACTGTTATAGGGTGTACTTTTTGGTAACCAGAGTCTAAAGGCTGTGCTTTCTAAGTCTGTTTCATTCTTTCCCTGCAGAGGTGCATTCTCCCCACCAGCAGAGATTCTGCCAGGAATAGACAGTCTCAGGAACAATTACTAGAGTTTTAATTTTTTTCCATTACAGAAAATATTTTTTTCATTAAATAGGCAAAGTTGCTATTTAAACTCCATCTCTATATCCCTGTTGATTTTACCATATGCAAACACATGAAAGTAAAATAGAAATATAGTTAAAAATGTAACCTTGTAGGAAAGTATACAAGGAAAAACTCTCTCTCCCTTCAAGCTTCTACTCCCTGCTGTGTGCTCAAAGGTAAGGGCTGATGACAGTTTACTTGTGTATCCTTCCAGGAACATATTTTATTCATTTATCAGAAAGTATAGGTAAATGCATCCTTTAAAAAATTTCTACAAAAGATACCAAACTCTATGGAGGGTACTACCATCCTCCCCTGTTTAATATCTTACAGATTTTTTCCTATCAGCCATACAGATCAACTTCATTCTGTCTCCTGGGCTATATAATATAGCTCACATAATTCTAAGTTCAAAGGTCAGATGGTTCTAGGGAGGAAGGTGCCAAAAAGTAGTCTTTCCATGAGGCCATCAGAGACCTGGCTGCTTGCACCTCTCTGCTGTGCCATCTGCAGCATCATCTCCACCCGAGGCTGGCTGCAAGATGCTTGCCAGTGGCTTTTGGAAATACATGTTTTTTATATTTACATTCATAAGACAAGGGGAGGGGAGAGAGAGAAAGAAGCCTCTCCTTGTGGGCCATAGCTTCTTTTAGGCAGGCCAAGCTCCTACTGAGACTGGTAACTGTTGCCAGGAAAACACCCTGTATAGATTGGACTAAGCCAAGCAAGATCATCCTCTAGCGGGAGATGGGATGGAGGCCTGACTGAGTCTGGGTTCCTGGGTGGGCCCGGCGTGGATAGTAGGTTGGGGGTCAGCAGTGTCTGCAGGGTAGGAGTGATCTCATTTGCAAAGAACTGCATTCAAGCATGTTCACATGTGTGCAGATAAAGAAAGAGGTAGAGAAGGATGTTCACCCAAACTGGCTAATAGTGGTTATCTTTGATTAGTTGTTTCAACTCTTTACAATGATTACATTTATATTTTACAAAAAAAAAAAAAAAAAGCCATTTTAAAAGACCTTCCATTAAACAACCATTCCATAAGTCACCACTTGGGATAGAAATAGAATAATTGTCTTTTCTCAAGGGTGTGCAGAGTTTTATGGCGATCCTCACAATAAACATTTTTTTTTAAAGATTTTTATTTATTTGTGTGAGAGAGAGAGCACAAGCAGGGGGAGCGGCAGGCAGAGGGAGAAGCAGACTCCTTGCTGAGCAGGGAGCCTGACATGGGGCTTGATCCCAGGACCCTGGGATCATGACCTGAGCCAAAGGCAGATGCTTCACCAACTGAACCACCCAGGCGTCCCTCACAATAAACATTATGAGAATTATTTCAGACATCCTGTAGACATGGGTCATTGGGTACAAGCTGGTATGAATTCTGCTCTGCCATTTCACCTGCTTCCCATATGGCTGCCTGTTCAGGAAGTGGGTATTCAAAGAGGAAAGTTTCCTGCGCTCTCCTCCGCTAGGTGCTTGTCCTCATGGGGTGGGACAGCATGTACAAATAGAAAAACAGAGGCACCATGTGGTTGTTTTCATGAAGAGCATGGGACCACAGAGAGGAAGCCATCCATTGGCCGGGAGAAGTGGAGGAAAAGCTTGCAGGGGATGTGCTATTAGAATTGTGTGGGAATAATCAGAGGAGGTGGGCGGTGGCAAACGCAGTGCCTGGCTTGCCCATGAAGGGACTGGGGCCACATGGTGCTCTCACAGCAGGCCAGCCTCGTGGCTAGACCTCAACTCTGGCATTGAAAGGCAGGCGGGTGTCCTGTATTCATTTTCTATTGCTGTGTAACAAATTGCCACAAATTTAGGAGTTTAAAGCAACATCCTTTTATTATCTCATAGTCTATAGGCTGAAGTCCAGCAACGCATGGCTGGACTCTATGCCCTGAGTCTCACGTGGCTGAAGTAAAGGCATGGGCAGGGCTATGTTCCTTTCTGGAGGCTGGGGGTGGGGGTGGGGGGCGGAATTTGTTGCTAGGTTCATTCAGATTGTTGGCCAAATTCAGTTCCTTGAAGTTCCCCTCTGTCTTCAAGGCAGCAACATTCTGGCCAGGCACATGGAGCCCTTCCTGGGCTTCCAATCTTTCACCTCCCCTTCTGCTTTTCTCTAATGCTTTTAAGGGCTCATGTGATTCCACTGGGCCAACCTAGATAATCCAGAATAATCTCTGTATTTTAAGATCAACTGATGAGTGACCTGAATTACATGTTCAAAATCTCTTTTGAATGAGTCAAGTAACATTATAGCCCCAGGGAGTAGGACCTGCAATCTTTTGGTGGGGTGGGGTGTTGGGCGGTGAGTAGGAGTGGGGTGGGATTCTGCTTGCTACAGTTTGAGTTGGACCTTGGTAGCCATCAATACCTAATACAGAGTCCTGATGAACCACCTAAGAGGATACCATGCTTCCTGCTGGGTGACCAGGGCCAGTCCCAGCCCGGCCAGCCCTCCTCCTTCTCTGCGAAGGGTCAGTGAAGTTGGTTGGTACTGGGCCCAGGGCCACCTGCCCTGCTGGCCAAGGCTCATCTAAGAATTGGCCTCAGGTATTTTAGATGTATTGTTATAATAAATTCATGACCAACATTTTTAAAAATCAGGAACAGTCGCATGAAAATCTGCATTTTTGCTTTCTCTGGAAAATTCATCAGTTCTGGCAATGCTGAGTTCCTGGCCAAGCTGGAACTGGTGGCACCCTGGGGGTAGGGAGGAGGGTCTGCGCCCCCTCCCCAAAAGTATCTGCCCTAGGAGGCCCCACTGAGTCCATACCCAGTTTTCCCCCAGGGTCTCCACTAGGACGAGGAGAGAATCAACATTTACTGTGCCCTCGCCAGTGGCAGCCACTGAATATGTATTAACTCATTTAATTCTCAAAACAACTATTTTATTGGTGCTTCCACGGCACACGGTGCGGGCCTTATGCCAGGGTGGCCTCTAACCCACGCCGCCACCAGCCGGAGCTCGTCCCCCGCGGCCCCTCGGCGGCCTGCCCCCGCCCCCACCGGCTCCGCGTCCCCGCCCCTGGCTCCAGAGTGCGGCCGGGAGGCCGGGCGGGGAAGGGGCCAGAGGCTGGAAGCCCGCCGCGCCCGCCGCCGCCGGTCCTCCGCCCTCGGGGCCGCCACGGGCCGTCTCCGCCGTGGTCACGTGAAGGGCCGAGCGGAGCGCGCCCAGCCCGGGCCCCCTGGTGCCCGAGGACAGAGTCCGCCGCGGCGGCTCCGACGCTCCCGCATCCCGGCCCGCTGAGCCGCCGCCGAGATGCCAGGGGCTGGCCGAGCCGCGGGCGTGCGCCGCTTGCGCCCGCAACCCTCCGAGGAGCCGCCCGCGCAGGAGGTAAGGACGCCCCGAGGGCTGGCGGCGCGCGTCGACGGCAGAGTCTCCGGCCCCGGCCCCGAGGTTTCCCTCCCGGCGCGGCCACCCCCGGAGCTCCGACCCCGCGCAAAGCCAGCGCCGGCTGCTGGGAATAAGGGCCCGGTGTAGGTAGGCGGGCGAGGAGCCCCCCCTTCCGCCCCGGGTCTGACTCCGTCCTTTGGGCCGCGAGAGCCCTGGCGCCGGGGCTGCTCCGCTGGGAAGCGCACAGGCGGCTGGAGCTCCCGCGATCCGCGACCCGGGCCGCAGCCCTGCACGCTGGAGTAGGAAGGGGGGCCGTCAAGTCCGCGCCCGCGCTGCCTGAGCCCACCCGGAGCCGCCTCCCCCGGGCGGGGGCCGCGCTGGAAGCCGCGCCCGGGCTCCGTGTTGGGGGTCCGGTGCCAATTTAGCGCGCCCCTGCGCGTCCCGGGGTCTAGGGTGGCCCGTGCTCGCCGCACTGTGCTCCATGGCGGCAGGAAAATATGCGAGGGTCCCACTGGAGGGAAACGCCCGGGAAGAAGGCTGCAGGATGTGGGTCTGGGAGTGCTGATGCAGCCCGGGCTCTTCTCATCCCCGCGGGACGAAGCAGATGGGCTCAGCTCTGCACTTCTTTGGAAGACGGGGAGCTTCCAAGCAGTCATTCCTGGACTGTTTCCTGTCTCTGGATAAGAACTCAGAGTGCGGAGGGAAGCAGAACTCCAGGCGTTGGAGCCCCTGCTCTGACTCAGAAAATCCTAACTGTGAATTACAAGATGAGGGCGGCCCCTTACCTGGTGGAGCCTCCCGTTTCCCCCTCTGTAAGGTGGGGATGAAAAGTCACGCCCACCTCAGAGAGTGTGAAGACCTTGTGAGTCAGGCCCAGGGCACAGTGCCTGGCACGCGGTAATGACAGCCAGGCTTCAGGCGTCTGTGGGAACGTTCATGTGGTTGGGCAAGTGTGTGGGAGGTGAAGGGTCTTTTAGTCCCTTCTTCCTCGCCCCGTTGAGCTGGCCTCTTCTGCTCTGCACTGTTCTGCTGTTGCCCCTGTCCCTTCTCCGTGGGCCTGCTTAAGGGAGTCCACCAGGTAGGCTCTTTTGTGTAGGGTTTAAAATCCCTGCCTGGTGCATTGGCCTCCCTCTTTGGCCTGCTGGTCTCTCAGAGAGGCCTGGCCCCTTCCAACAGGTGAATTCTACCATGTCTCCTTAAGGTAGAGGAAAGCAGGTCAAGGAGAAGGAGGAGGGGAAGGACTCTTGGTCCCTAGCTCTGACCCAACCCAGGTGCTGCTCCCCTCATTCTGCACAATGATGGACTTGTGATCACCAGAGTTTTCTATGGCAAGAGCATCTTTTCAGACTGAGATTGTCCATGTCCTTCCTCTGTGTACTTAATATTTCTTTGTCTAAATAAGAGAAGAATGTAGAAAAAAACTAATCATTTGAGACCTCAAGAAATGCAGGGAGGGCTGAAAACAGCCCAGAGTCCTGGTTGAGTCCCGGGTGAGGCTTTTGGCTTAATGCACGCCTGCAGGAATCACATACTTATGTCTCAGTAGCTTTCAAAGACCTCTCCCAGGGGAGCAGGCATAAAAGGTGGGGAGCCTGGTACCAACTGGTAATTCTAGCAGAACCCCTCGTTTTCTGAGATAACAGCGATGATTGAGTCATTAAGCCAAGCAAGGCTCTGACCTAAGATGCTTGGTGGCCACGATGACGTGGTTAGTTTGGGGTCACTTAATAAAAAACTGCCTAGTCATCGGAAATGTATTTCTGCCCTCTCCTTTCAAGTCGTTTTTTAGATCCTTTTTCTGCCGGGTGTTTCTTTTGGCAGATGCTGAGGTGGCAATCCACTCCTTTGGTACTTTTACCAACACTTTCAGCTTTGAAATTGAAATAATCCAATGCTAGTGACCCTCTGCCTTACTGTTGGTTAGAATTACCTGGGGAGTTTTTTAGAAATGTATCTGGGTTCAAGCCCTACTGCAGAAATTCTGATTTAATTGGTCTGAGTGGGGCCTGGGTAACAGTCACTTTAAAGCTACCAAGTATTGAAAGCACAGCCAAGGCTGAGAGCCCATGTCCTGTATGCTGTTAGTTTGTGATCTGTGTGATCACCTCTTGATATTTTATGTGCTTCTCTTTGAATGTTCTTATTCTTAAAACTTTTCATTCAAGTCTTAGATTAGCCTGGCTTCAGGCTCTTGGGGTCTCCTGGTGTTCCCTTATAGTGATTTGCAGAGAAATTTTTTGCAGGAGGAAAATGGGAGGAACCAGGAGGGCCTGGGAGAGGATGAGTTACATCAGGTGGTCACAAGCTGAAATGCCCACAGGGGCCAGGGAAGAACATAAAGCCAGTGGCCTAGGTGGGAATGACTCAGCTGGAGAGTGGGGCTTGTGGTGACATGGAGGGTATGTCTTTTGCCCAAAGAGGATCATGGTTATCCACTTCGAGTTGGTTGTGGCTCCAGGGGCTATCGTAGATTGCAAAAATGGCCATAGACTCTTCCCATCCTGGATACAACCCCATTTGCAATGAGCCTTTGCAACTCCTTACATCAGGAGATGGAGTCAATTTCCCCAGCCTTTGAGACCATTGACCATGAGACTTGCTTTAGCCAATGGGACAGCAGCAGATGCGACACAAGCAGACATATGAAAAATACTCGAGCATTGGTGCTTGCTCTTCTGATGCTCCTGGGAACCCTTTGACCACTGGCATGTGGAAGAGCCCTGGCTAGCCTGCTGCATGATGCACATGGCCAAGACATGTGAGTGAGGCTGTCCTGGGCCATCTCCTCCAGATGACCATACAGATCCCCTAAATTGGCCTAGACCAGAAGGACTTGCCTGGCCGACCCACAGAATTTGAAAAAATAGTGAGTGTTTATTCAGGTGACCTGAGTATCAGGGTGGGTAGCAAAAGCATATTGAAATAGAGCCCAGTGTTGCCAGATGTTATGACCTTTCAAAGAGAAACCAGAAGTTCAAATTTTTATGTAAGCTCCAGTTTTTTAAAAAATTTGAATTAGTAACCAGCATCCATGAAGCACTCTCTGGGCCAAACAAAACACATCTTTAGGCTGCCCTTGGCCTGCAGGTTGTTGGTCTTTCTGCACAGAGGGACTAACAGCTAACTGCTACCCCTTCTCTCATGGTCTTGCCATGGCTGCGATGCCCCGGCTTACCCTTAGCAGCTAGCTCTTTCTTTATGTGAAATGCCCACACTACACTTTATAACCCCAGCTTCTCTTGGCAGTCTTTCCATTTGGAAACGGAAGCTGCTGATATTGCCAGTCTTCATGGAGGAAGTGAGATTTGAGATGGGCCCCCCATGAAGGAAAGTTCTAGAAAGGGTACTCCTGGTTTTAGGTGTGGAAGTGGGGCTGGTGATGGCACAGTGGACACTAGTTTCAGCCAGAGAAGAGAGCTACCACCGTAGGGAAATGAGGGAGACGAAGTTGGAGAGACAGGAGATTGTGGAGCCCCTAAATGCCAAGTTTGACATTTGATTCTGTGGGCACTCTAGGCAAAGAGAAGTCACTAGAACCTTTTGAATAGGGGTTGCATGGGGAAAGCAGTGATCACCTCTATTCTGGGTGTCAGTGTGCCCATAACCGATGGGGGCAAGGAAGGGAGCAGAGACAGGAAGTACAGTGCTTGTAGTGACAGAGGGAAAAACAGATGGGAGAAAATTGTCCTTAAGATTTACAGTAACTTCTTTTTACCTTAGGTTGTGGTTAGTTAGGTTAATTTTCTTATATATCTAAACGAGACTTACCAGCTTTTTTTAAAGCACTTCTATCAACAACTTCGTCAAGGTTCTTGTCTGACTTAAAGGTATCTGGAGCTTCCAGTTGTTTATTCCTACACTGGGGACATAGGGAAAGAACTTCCTTGCTTTCTCGTGGGAGCTTCTGGAAATGATCATTCCCTACCCCCCTGCACTTTCTCTGCCCTCTCTCCCTAAGGGATTCTAAGTTATCCACCTTTTCTCAGAATGAAGGCTTACAGTGTTGAGAGGGCTGGAGGAGAAAACACAAAAATCTTAAATACATTTTCAAATCTTGGGGAGAGGGAGAAAATGTCCCAGCCAGAAGAAAAGGACAAAAAGAAAATCCAGAGAAGTCAGTTATTGCCCTAGTGCCATGAGAATACAAAGCATACAAGAAGCAGGAGCAAAATGGCCATATTTAGACCAGTGATTTTCCATCTTGCCTGCATGTTGGAATCCCCTGGGAACTTTACAGATTCGTCCTGGGTCTCACCTCCTTGAGACTCTTGATGCACTTGGTCTGGGCAACGGGATCTTTACAAGTAAAGCTCGGAAGGTGGTGGTAGGTGCTGTGGGAGTTCAGAACTGCTGTCCTGGCAGGCTCCAGTGGCTCCTCGAGGCCGGGTCTGCTGTTGTGAGGTGCAAAGCCATCTATAAGCTGCGTCTGGGGGGAACATTGCTATTTGGTCTTTGCTTGTTTTCATGGTAGATATGGGCAGTGGATCGCATGTAAACTTGAAAGTATGCAGTTTTGAAACAGCATGTCTAACACAAGCCACGTTCTTGGGTTGGATGAAAATGATTTGTTTTATGGAAAGATCCAGATGGCCTTAGTACTAGTGAGAATGGTCATTACACTAAGTTTGCCTGTGGAGAGTACTTCTTCCCAAGCAAAGACGGACAGGAGCCTTAGAAGTTGCTCACAAACAGGTCGGAGAGAAGGAAGACAAGTAGGAGCAGAAGACAGAGCGGGTGAGATTTTAAAAAGACGCAGATGTCAGAAATGGACTAGGTAAGAATGGGAAGGCTTGGAAACAACATAAAGGTAAATTTGCTGTTGTGAAAGTGTCAGCGTATTTAAACGTAACAGACGAATTCAGATGGCCAGGCTGGTGGGGGGATTGGAAGAGGTGCCCTGGTGCTTATATCATTCAGTGTGGGGAGCCTTCGTAACGTCTGATGGAGGTAACCCCCCAGGGCCTGGCTGGCTGAGGAATTTCTGCTGAGCATTTTTTTCCTCTTCTCTACCTGGAGGGCGTGTGGGTGTCAAACTGCTTGTTTGTGGACAAACCATTTCACTGGGACTGGAAGAATGTTAGTAGCATCATCTTTTTAAATTGGGAATGTTAGTGGCTTTAAGAGATTTTGCCTTAAATATATTTTTTAAAGGTCTTCATATGATAATTCGTTGCTGTTCCAGTATAATCTTTATGGGGCTTAATGGAACTTTCTTAAGATTAGTGTGCATTCACTTAAAAAAAACAAAACCTCCTGTTGATCCTAGCCATTTTCTTTTCTTTTTTTTTTTTAAGATTTTATTTATTTATTTATTTGACAGAGAGAGAGACAGCGAGAGAGGGAACACAAGCAGGGGGAGTGGGAGAGGGAGGAGCAGCCTTCCCACGGAGCAGGGAGCCCGATGTGGGGCTCGATCCCAGGACCCTGGGACCATGACCTGAGCCGAAGGCAGACGCTTAACGACTGAGCCACCCAGGCACCCCTATGCTAGCCATTTTCTACCTAAAACAGATTTCTTTTTTTTTTTTTTAAAGATTTTATTTATTTATTTGACAGAGAGAGACACAGCGAAAGAGGGAACACAAGCAGGGGGGAGTGGGAGAGGGAGAAGCAGGCTTCCCGCAGAGCAGGGACCCGATGCGGGGCTCAATCCCAGGACCCCGGGACCATGACCTGAGCCGAAGGCAGACGCTTAACGACTGAGCCACCCAGGCGCCCAGTTTTTAAAAGATCTTATTTATTTATTTATTTATTTATTTATTTATTTATTTATTATTTAGAGCACGAGCAGGGGGAAGTGCAGAGGGAGAGAGAGAGAACGTTAGGCAGACTCTGCACTGAGCGTGGAGCCCAACGTGGGTCTCCATCCCATGACCCTGATATTATGACCTGAGCCGAAATCAAGAGTCAGATGCTGAACCGACTGAGCCACCTAGGCACTCCTGGTGCTTCTTAGTTTTTAATAACCTGCCTTTAAGAATTGCTGTACCAGCCCTTAGAAGGCACGTGACTCAAGAGGGATCGGGTTCTTAGAGCAGTTTATTCATCTTTGAGATTGTTGTTCCATATCTATTTTTAATCAAAACATTTATCTTTCTTTTTGGGCAATTTTTAACAGCTTTATTGAACTATAATTGATATGAACTAAACTATACTTATTTAAAGAGTGCAGTTTGGTGAGTCTTGGTACATGAATACACTCGTGATATTAATACCACAGTCAAGGTAATGAACATATCTGTCACCCCTACAAGTTTCCTCATGCCTGCTTGCCATCCACCCCTCTCTCCATCCCTTCCTCCCCAGGCCCAGGCAGCTGGTCTCATTTGTGCCACTATAGATTAGCTTGCATATCCTATATACTCATGTAGTAGGTACTCTCTTGGGGGGATAGGAGTTAGCTTCTTTCACCAGGCACAGTTACTTGGAGATTCATCCATTTTGTTGTGTTTATCAGTAATTCATTCCTTTCTATTGCGGGATAGTCTTTCATGGTATAGATATATCACCTTTTGTTTATCCGTACACCTATTTGTGGACATTTGGGTTCTTTCTGGTTTTCAACTGTTGAGCTGCTATGAATATTTGCATACAAGTACCACTTTGGAATGGTGTTCTAACGTAAGCCGCGTTCTTGGGTTGGATGTAAAGTCTGTGTAGACATGTGTTTTCTTTCTCTTTAGGAACTTAGGAACAGAATTGCCAAGAAACTACCAAACTGTTTTCTGAAGTAAACGCACCTTTTTCCATTCCTACCAACAATGTGTGAGAGTTCCAGTTGCTTTACATCCTTGTCAGCACTTGGTGTGGTCAGTCTTTAGTTTTAGCCATTGTAGTCGATATGAAGTGGTATCTCACTGTGGTTTAAATATGTATTTCCCTAATGACTAATGATGTTGAGCATCTTCTTATGTGCTTCTTTGCCATGCATACGTATATCTTCTTTAGTGAAATGTCTGTTAAAAGACTTATCTTAGTAACTAATGTTTGTGTTTTTTAATGGAATAGAACTTACTTTTTTAAAAGTGTTGCAATATGAAATAAATTGAGGAAACACAGTTCTGCTGTGTCTCCAGATACATACTTTTGTATATTTCTCTAAAGTTTGGAATCTTTTGACCTCTCTGAATACTAGATGCGTTTGCAAAATTGACTTGCTTGACCAATGATAAATTTCCATCCCAATTCCAACAGGAAGATGTCCTATGTTTTGAGGAGGTAACTCTGGTAATTGAATGGATAATCATGTTGTTTTCCTCCTCAAGTACATAGGAAGGTCTAAATAGCTAGTCTGTTTGTATGTGTGCTTATCTCATTTATACAGAATCAGAAGTGTGAGTCATCACCAGTGGGGCTCAGCCGTACTGGTCATGAGGAGATGTAAAGTCAAATCTCAAGATGCCCCTTTGGCTGATTGGATATTGTTAATCATTTTAAGTTATATGAGTGTTGATGAGAAGCAGGAAAACATGATGCTCATGTACTATTTAGAGGCATATCAAAGGCGTAACTTTGAGGGAAACAATTTGGTAGTATCTATCAAAATAAAAAACACAAATTCCTTTCATTCACAAGTTCAACTCTATCCTACAAAAACATTCATATGACACAAAGCTATGCATGTGTGTCTGTGTGTAATATATATTTTTAAAAATTCAATGTAATTGTGTTCAAAATAGAAAAAAAAAAAGGGAGACACTACCTAAAGGAACAGGCATTTATTAAAAAGAATGGGGTAGGTGTATATATAGTCACGAAAAAAATGTCCAGAATATATTGAGTGAGAAAAGTAAGCTTTGTATCATATGAAAACAATTTTATTATTTTAAAATTCTGTGTATGTATAGAGTGGGGTCATACCTTAAGAAGGAGTTAGCTTCAAAAGTCATCCAGAAAGGCAGTAATTTATGTGTCAAAATTACCCTTGAAAAACACTCTAACCACCCGTCAAGTACCCTAAATATAATTTTGTGTTTATATATTTGTGTGTATATAGCCTATATATGTTAGTATAAATATGCCATTTAAGGACATGTGTGTATATATATATATATATATATATATATATATATATATATACTAGTCAGTGCTTTTTGGTTTTCATTTCCTCCTCTGAGAGCCTATATTTGAAATCAAGGAAGTCCAGCATGCCTATGTCTCAGCCCCACTGCAGGATTCCCAGTGCCCAGCAATGGATCTGGAGATGTACATACAGTACTATAATGTTAATTACCTCTGTCAAGAGTGGGCTGGGGGTGGGTTCCTTTTTGTACTTACATATGAAAAAGAGAAATGTCCTTTCCTCTTCTGAATGATGTTCTCTCCTTACTTTCTCCCAAGGAGGACCAGGACCTCCTCCTGGCAGGTGCCTATGTTTCTGATGCCCAGTACAACAGAAATGTTCCCTTTGAAACATCTCCTCAGGCCATCAGGTAATGAAAGGGTTAAACTGTCACATAAAGCAAACTGTCCTCTAGTACTTAATAGTCTTGAAGTTAAACCCAAACCGAAGACATTATCTCCACAAACGTTTTTGGGAAGTTTCTAGGGTATACACATAGATTTGGAGTAAATCCTAAAATCCAATGCTTTTTTTTTTTTTTTAAGTTATAAGAGCATGGTGCCTCACACATAGGAAAGCATTCAATAAATACATTAAGGACGGGTAAATGAGTAAATGAGAACATCCAGAACAGGAGAGAGGGCATCCAAAGTAAAATATATATCATCTTTTCCTCTTAGACATGATTTGTCTTCTTAGAGTCTAAATGAAAAGTCTTGTTCTTTTTCTTTCTGTTGCCTTGTGATGTAGTCCGTACATTTGTTCTTTTCATAAGAATCCCGCCTTTTCTCTCTCACCCCGTAAACGTTGAACTAAGACCAAGAATTTGGCCCAAAATAAGGAAAAAACATTTCTTATCATCAGGGCTCAGTGCCAGTGCCGCCAAAAGCAATGAACGCCTCATTCCTGGAAGCTTCAAGCAGGTTGGGGGGACTGCCCCCCACCCATCGGAAGAGAACTGTGTGACTGTGAGATCTCTCTGAGTCTATCGTGTCGAGATGGGACGATGCACATTTTAAATTGGTTAGGCTACCCTGCCACATAATAATAGGTCACTTTAACTGAGGGTTTACTCTGTACTGGTCACTGTTTAAAGTCCTCTAAAAGGATTCTCTTATTGTCACAATCACCATGAGGAAGGTATAATCATAGCCGGAGACTGTTAAGAGACTGTGCTGTGAGATATGATAATATGTTGATTTTTTTCTGTTAGTGTTTTGTAATGCGTGCTCAATTCAGTACTGTCCCTTGCTCCCTAGAATTGAAAGGAAATGTGGCCAGAGCCATACTTTGTATTTTATCTACCATATCTTCTAGTGGGAAGTTTGAGTGCTGTTTAACTCCTGCTCCTTATTTATAAACACCTCTATTCTTTTCGTCTTCAGACTTTACTATTTTTATAACCACTGGACAATGCAAGTAGCCATCTACTTCTTTATTTGTGTCGACCTTTCCCTCGCCCTGTTTGAAGAACCTGCGCTGTTTCCACTGCCTTTCTTGGTAAGGATTAAAAACAAAATGGCTACCTAGACTTTGTCATTGATGAGTTGGGCCCCCTTCCTCTTCCTTCCCCCCCCCCCGCAAATTTCAATAAATATGAACATGGTTTTATTTTTATTGCTAGGGACTGGAAGAATTCTGACTATTCCCTGAGCTGATGCTTCACTCATAAGCATTTTCAATGGAGTAGAAGGTTTATTGTCTTCTGTGTACACAGGGACAGACTGGATAGACAAAGGATATTTTCAAAGCATATCTATAAAATGGCAAGTAGACAGCGTCATAATATGGTGGAATATGCAACTTGTACTTGCCACTTTTCCAGCTTTTTTCTTTCCTAAGTCACTATTTATTGGTGATTAGTAGCTGATCACATATGATTTTGAGTAACATATCAAATTAACCAGCTATTCCAGATCAGTCTAAGTAATAAATTGATGATCTATTCATGTTAATTCCCAACTTGATGCTGCTTCTGCAGAGAGTAGGAGTACTCCTCTGAAAGTAGGTATAACAGAGACTGGATGACTTGGAAGGCCCAGAGTATTTACTGTCTAGTCCTTTAACAGATAAAATTCATTGATCCCTAGCTTTAAAGAACAGGCTTTTATTACCTCCCATGATTCTGTGGGTAACAGAATCTGCCCAGCTGGGCAGATTTTCTGTTCCTGTGTCATGAGCTGGGATAGTAGATATCTGGAAGCTCTGTCCATCTCTGGAGGCTGGCAGGTGCTGCTGGCCATCAGCTGGGAGCTTGCCCGGCTGGAGCTGTGGACCAGAGGGCCCTGCTCTCTTTTACACGGCTGCTGCATGGGGCTTAGGCTCCTCCCAGTGGGAGAGGGGGAGATCCAGGAAGGAGCATCCTCGTGTACGGGCACCATCAAGCTTCCGTTTGGTGACACTTGCTGATGTCCTGTTGGCCAAAGCCCATCAGGTGTTGGAGCCCTGAGTCAACAGGGGAGGACATCGCACAGGGCTAAAAATTGGAATCATGGTTCATCGGGGGCCATCAAAGTGATGGTATAACATATGATGTAGATGCCACAATTAATGGAGTCTCTGGATAGAAAACTTGTAGCCCAGGGACTATCAAAACAAACACAAAGTTGGACTAAGCAGAGCTGTGCATTCACAGACCCAGACAGTCAGCCCCTCCCTAGCAAGGCCTGCTCTGGACGCCATGAGCCTTCCCTGGGGTTGTCTCCTCAGCCCCTTGCCTCTCTTCCCAAGTCCTCCCCCTTCCGGGTGTTGGTGGTCCCGTACAGCTTCGGGTTGGCTGCCTCGGTTCAGAGTGCTCCTTCAGCCAGCATCTGTACCTCCAGTCTCTAGAATCCAACGTGTCATGCTGGGGCTTTGGCCCAGAGGCAGCGTTACCGAGCACATCTTATCTTGAGCAGGGCTGTCCTGGAATCACCCCAGGCCCTTTGGTATGCCTGGTCTTGACAGTGAGTCTCTAGAACCCTTCAAGGGTGAGCAGGCTGAGGGCTAGAAGGTTTGCAAGGGGCTGCAGCCCGTGCCGGTGCCCAGGACCCATGAAGGCCGGGATGGGGGAAGGAAGACTGTATCACCTGCTGCTTTCAGGGCCCAGAGCCAGCCCCTTCCTTCCCGTCCCTTAGGGAATCCATTCCTCCAGCCCTCACCCCAGACCTTTCTGTCTTCCTAGCCTACACCAGGTTGCCCTGCCCCCAACTCCTCCTGCTCTGCCGTCCTCCTCTCCCCGTGATGGAGATAAGTGCCCTTGTTAGGGAGGACTTACTGCCTCAGGGCAGTCACAGGAAAGCTTGGGCTGCGTCACAGGCTACTGAGCTAGCTGCCTGTAGGGAGTTCGGAACTGGGGTCCTGTCACCTAGGGAGGACACGGTCAGGACGTGGCACTGGGGCTCAGTGGCCTCCATTCTTTCCTCCGACCAGGCACAACAGGCAGAGGGCAGCGGTGGCAGGGATGGCTAAGGAATGACCCGCATTCAAAACAGATCTCTGGGGAGTTGCCCTACTGTCAGGGAAACTGAACGTCTAGATGCCTATTCTAAATATGAACGTGAGAATTGGAGAGCATAGAAGACGCCCATGTCTATCGTCCTTGCCCTCCCCTTTTCTGGGGAAATGCTTCTGGGTCCCCTGCCTGCTGATTCAGCCCCTCCCAGGAAGCCCTGCCTGTTAGGTCACGGGATTCATGGCTCGAGGACAGGTTTCCTTTTAAGAGGAAGAAACCATCCCCACCAGCAAAGAATTTGGCTGCAACTGGCAGTGAAATGAAGGGACATCGCTAATTCTCAGAGGGTGGCATCAAGGGAGCGTGGGGGCTGTGGCAGTTGCAAGAGGGCTAAAGCTGAGTCTCCAAATGGCCAGGGGGCTGTGTTGAGTCTTTGTTTTCTGCGTGCAGGCTACCTCGATAGCAGAAGTACTCTGTCTGACTGCATTCTTTGGGAGACTTGTACATTTTGCGAAAGTCACTCCTCAAATGGTTTTCTGGAAGGATACGAAAAACATCTGCATCATGGTAACCATAGTGGTGAGTGTTCATTACAGTGCCCTGAGGAATTTGTGGTCAAAGGCAGAAACTATGAAGCGAAAAGACAGAATAGATTTGACTTGGTTAAAGCAACAGTGACAGACTTCGGCACAGCAAACCCCATCTGCAATGCGAATCCCGATTGAACAGCAAATAAGGCAAAATATGGGAGTGTGAATTCTGTATTTTAACATAGCGAAAGCACTTCCAAATTAAGAGGAAAAAAACTCCACTAGTGCTGAAAATAGGTGAGGGCATCTCATAGAAGAAAAAATAAATAATGGTCAATATGAAAAAATGTGTAATTTCTCTAATTAAGAAATATATATTAAAACAACACTAAAATACCATGTGTTTGCCTTTGAAACAGTGTTAGCAAGATTGAGAGAAAAAAGAACCTCTTATACCCTACTGAAGGGACAAATAAGCTTTCTGGAAGGCTGTGTGGCCGTTCCTTTCAAAAAGCCTTGCACCCCGGAGTTCCATTCCTGCGAATTTATCTTTAGGGAAGAAGGATGTGTTCAAAGATTTAGCCCCAAGATTGGTCATGGCTGAACTGTCTATAATACTGAAAAATTGGAAACAACTCTTATTTCCTGACAGTAGATAATGTATTATATAAAATGTGGTGCGCCTACTCAGCCCTTTGAAGTAGTGTTAAAGCAACTATGGTGTCTATTACCAAGGGGAGGTGCTTATTATTCATTAAGTCAAAAGAACAAGATACAATAGAGCTGGATCTCAACTTTGTTGAAAAGAAAAAGGAAAGAATGTGTATAACATTCACAGAGAAATCTGGGAGGGTATATGCTAAGCAGTTATGCCCAGAGGGGCAGGGTATGTATTCTGAAACAAGGCTGTAATGTCCAGAGAGGCCCCTTCAGTGATTGGATAAAGGTACTTTATAGTTAGCATAACGGTGCGGTAGCCAGCAGGCCTGAACCAGGGTTCTTCCTGATTAACCCGAGGCTCAGTCTGCACGCCTCTAAGCCAGAGCTGCCACGATCACTAGTAGGTAGGGGTCCCCATGCTGTAGCCCATACCGGTTTCCCTTCTGAGTTTCTTTTGTCTGTGGCCAGCTGCTTGGTAGCAGTGTCTATGGGTGTCAGCACAAACAGAATGGGACAAAACCCACCCTCTTTGCGCCCCCACTCCTCTAGCTGTTTGTTTGTGGGTGGTGCCTTAGGTCCCAACACCCAGTTCCTAATCCTCTTAGTCAAAAATCTCTCTTCTCCCTTGCGGCCGGCCTCCCCAAAGCCCCTCAGGATGCCTCTTGCCCTGTTTCCATCCTCCCCACTTGGACGATTGCAGTAGTCTCTGATGTGACCACGCATTGTTGTCTATTGGTTGCGTGACATTCTGTTCCCACAACGTGGTCCAGGCCCTGGTCACCCCTTTCAGGAACCGCCACGGTCACCTCAACCTCCGATCCCCACCCGATAGCGTGCATTTTAGATGCCGCCGCTGGATGGATCCTCTGGAAGCACATCTCCCATCACTTCCCTCCCTTGCTCAAAAATGTCTGTGAGCTCCACAGACTATCCAGTGCCCCCAGTCCTGCAAACATGTTTCATGGGGCCCTCTTCACCCTAGCTGGCCCAAGCTGCCTCCTGCCCTGCATACCTACTGCCCCCTCCTCCCCAGCCTGACGTGGCTCATTTGCCTGGAAGGCCCACGGTCTCTTCTCGCTTTGCTCAAAACATTTGTTTTGACCTCCCTTCATGCATCTGCTGAGCCCTCGGAATGTGGAGACTATCTCTCTGTACTTTTCTTATTTTTAGAAATATTTGTTAAAATCCTTAAGGCACACTCAATCCGGGAAAGGTCCCTGGAACCACAGGCTTGGGTTCCGCACTGTCACTTCCTGTGTGTGTCCTCTAGCAGGGTGACACTGACAGTTTTGTCCCGTGTCTCTCACAGCTGACCTTGATCGATTTGATTATCTACGGTTCCCTGGAAGCTGTTAATATCCACAGCGTTCGATGGTCAAGGGCCTTAAGGCCAGTCTTCCTAATTAACTTCCCTGAAAGTCGTCAGGTAAGGAGATACCTTAGGATAACGCAAGGGCTTGGTTTTTGTTTGCAGAAAATGAGCCGACTTCTTGGAAATGAAATAAAATTTTGTCTTCACAGATCCGAAGAACTTTCAGAAGCATTCGGAACACTCTGCCCGATATCCTCTATGTCTTCCTCTTGTTCATGTTCAGTGTGCTGATATTCTCCCTTATGGCCTTGAAGCTTTTTGGGGATCGGTGAGCACACTGCTCTGGCAGTTTCTGCCTGTGAATTCTCCCATTTGGGTTCCGCCCATTGGTGGCAGAATCTGTCACCGGATGCCATCTTCCTCGTTCAGACACTCCAGGAGTGCTTTTGAAAGGGGGGGAAAAAGTGTATCAGAAATCACAGCTTTATTTATGGGTGTGAGTTTCTCACTTTGTGTTTTTGGTTCCTTTTTAGGGGTCTTCAAACAGTGGAAGGCTTGCCCTACTTCACAAATATCCTGGAGATAGCGTTTGAACTCTACGTGCTGGTCACTACTGCGAACAGCCCTGATGTCATGTACGTTTGTCTCTGCTCACGTTCACGGACACCTGTTACCATGACAGAATTCACTTTGTTTAAGGCGCTACCTCCTGACACCAGCAGGGCTGAGAGAGGAGAAGTAGTGATTTTCTGTGTATTCATATTCATCGTCAACATTTTTGAAGAATGTAAAATGTTTACATTAATGATAGCCTACCCTCTCTCTATTTAAAACTAAATTTAGGTGATTTTTTTTTTTTCAACTGAAAGCAACAGGTGACATCTCTTGAGATACAACTCTTAAATATTGGAGCCTACTTTCTATTCCAGGACTTTTTTGAGTCTTGAATTTATACACTAAGCCATCTTTATAAAGGAATCATGGCTTGTTCTCCTAAGCTTTGATGTGCTTTTCTGGTTAAATGAAACAGGAAAGAAATGTAAAGACAAGTAGTCATTGCCTTCCCCCTCAGAATGCCAATTCTCCACACGTGGACTTTACTTAGGAGGAAAACGTGATTTTTTTTTTTTCTTCGTATTATGGATTAACCTTGTTTGTGGAAGTAAAATGATCAAACAGTGCTACACTGAGTAGACATCTCTTGGGGTCCAGGGCGTGGACGGGGCTCTAACTGCAAATGTCAATCCCACCAACTCAGGCCATACTGCGCATCTGGGCAGGGGCAGGCTTTCTGTCATCTAGGTCTGTGTGTGATCATCACGTTGACTTGTTCTGGTTGTTGCCCACTCTTGGGCCTGGCTCGGACACAACGCGGGCGAGGTGCAGTTCTGGCCCTCCTTGTGTTCTCTTGCATCTTTCCCTCAGACCCTGGGCCGCTGGCCATGCTCCTCCCGTCCTGTATGAAATCCGATTTCCATTAAAGGTGGACTGAGCACACATCCTGATGTATGCCTCTCACCCTGGTGCCATTGTTAACGGTGCCCCTTTCCTTCTCATTGTCCTTGAGTGGCTAGAAAATTATCTGCACCTCCCACCCCCTGTCCCAGCAAGGCAGTCTGGTGTCCCTGAAGAGCCTTGAGTATAAGCCCAAGCCACTCTTGGATTCCTTCTCTGGTTCTGGGCAAGTCGGTCTCCTTTTTAGGTTTTGATTTTCTCATTGTGAAGGGAGGGGCTGGGATTGGGGGATCCCCAAGTCCTAGTTGCCACCTCTATAAGTCACTAAGAAATCCAGAAGGCAAGTTTGGAGCCAGCTGTTTAGCATTAGGGGTGGTGGTGGCTCTCTGCGGCCCCATGGCACCACACCATGTGAGGGACAGTTAGAGTGAGAGAAGGTTTTGCTGTGCCTCGTGCATGTAGATTGTCCATGTGGGATGGCACCCGAGACCAGCCTTTTATGCACTGGGGACCTAGGCTATGAAAAACCATGCCACATAATTCTCTCCTTCCAGGATGCCTGCCTATAACTTCAACTGGTGGTATTCTCTGTACTTCATAACCTACATCATCATCAATACCTACATCTTCATGTCCGTCTTTCTGGCTGTGGTCTACAACAATTATAGGAAGCACTTAAAGGTACTGTGCGTGAGCGGAAGGGGGGTGGGAGCAGGGGGCTGGGCATCTGTGCTGGATCCACTGGCAGGGAGGCTGGCAAACGCATTTGCTCAATATTGGAAGGTGTCCTTTTTCTTGTTGCTTTGGCCGATCTGAAGACTCATGTGGTGTCTTGCTCTCTTCTGCTAGGTGGGGCAGTTCTTTACTGGTCTTTGCGATGGGTCTAACAGTGTGTCTGGACATTGTGAGCAGTGGGAGGCCCTTGCTTTGCTCCTTGCTCTTAAGGCATGAACTTGTTCATGGTTCCTTGAAACGTTTTGTGTAAGAATGGGATTTGGGGATATTCTCCAAGCTCCCAACTCCTTTTCCCCTCTCCGGCAGAAGCAGAAACTTCTTAAAGCCAACAGTTTCTGCCCTGGTACCTGCCTGTTTGATTTATGTTTGGAGAATTTCTGGAGTTGTTGGGTGGGCAGACGCTTCTGAGTACTTGGGGTGGAGGCTGTTTTATTTCTAGCCCAGAATCCACCAGGATACCTCAGCCACGTCACCTGCTCCCCCTGCCCCCCACTGCACACATCTCTGCTCGGTTGTTTTCTCATCTTCTGAAACTAGGTACACAGACAGGCTTTTCATCAAAGGATGATTTTTCCTTAAGGGAAGACATTGCCTTTTGGTTCTTGATCCTTTTGGTTCTGTTCTGAATTTTTCATTGCATAAGGATGGTGCCACCAGGGAACAAGAAGAAAGTCAGGGAGAACTTCAATGTTTGAGGCTAAGGAGAAGCAGGTGGTGGGGCTGAGTCTGAGATTTGGCCCAAATGGCCTTTGCAGGTGCCTGGCCTGTCCCGGTCCGGAGGAGTCTATGCACTATGGGGGCTTGAGCTGCCCCTGCCCCAGAGGCGAGGCCTCCAGAGACCCTCCTACTCCAACTTCCTCCCTCTGGGCAGAGAGAGGCTGTCCCAGAGAGTCTGGTATGCCTCTCCTCTTTGTTGCTGCTGGACAGAACTATCGCCTCTACCTCTCCCAACCCCGAGCAAGTGTTTCTTTGGGTAATCCTCTGCAACAGGGATCAGTCAGCAAACCTCTGAAATGTGTTTTAGGTGCCCAGCACCAGTCCAAGTGCTGAGAGGTCAAAGACGATTAAGGCACAGCCCACACCCCTTAAACATTTACAGTCTAGCTATATAATCAATTAAGTGATGATGTCATTGGGTAACGGGCTTACAGGGAGCAGGGGGAGTGGGCATCAGGTGACCGTAACCCGAGGAGGCCTGTCTAGCCCGCTCTCCTCAGGATGATTCCCTGTGCTCGGGCCAGATGGTCGCTCCAGGCAGGCCCAGCTGTCCTTCCTGCCCTGGACCTCTTCCTTCCGGACCACTTCCAGCCTAGTTTCACTTCCCTGACTTTTCTTCTCCTCCCCTTCTCTTTCTTGATTGACTTATTAGTAGCTCTATCTTCTCCCTTTCCGGGGTCTCCGTGTGTCTCGGCAGTACATCCGATTTCCTTCCTTTCTGGAATCTCCCTCCCTCCTGGGCAGAGTGGAGTTGGGACCAGTCTGCCTCCTGCTGTTCTGTGTCTCACCACACAGATTATCCTTCACGGGCTCCCTCCTGTAAACTTGGTAAGACGAGTTTCGTTTATGTAGACGGGTTGGCTACGTTACCTGCGGCCGGGGAGGGATTACATACCTTGCTTGATAATAGACCCTTCAGCGCCTTCTCTTTGGCTCGTCATTTACCTTGACACGTTTAGGGAAAAGAAACAGGGCTTTCTTGAATCTTTCTCTTAAAAACCACAATTCTGTTTTTCAAAAGAACGAGATTCGCAAACTGGCGTACCTGAAACGTCACAAAATGATAGAGGCTTTCAACATTCTGAAAGTCAAGGTGGGCACAGAGTTTGTGGTGACAGAGGCCCAGTGGAAGCGGCTGGCCAGGATTGTGATGCCACACATCAGCAGTCCCCACCTGGAGCTCCTTTTGAGAATCTCCGACGAGGGACAGAAGGGCCACGTGGGTAAGAAGCCTTGGCCTCTGACATTCCTCTTCGTTGTGCGTTGAGAAGTGGGTGGCTCCCAACGGCAATTTGTAAAACTGCAGTATTGGTTTGTTTTTTTTTAAATTTTCTTACATTTGCAAATAAAAATGTATGTGGACACTCCCTGCTGGCAACAATCCAGTGGAGTTCGGGTCCTCATGCTGTGTTCTGACAGGGCTGTCCCCGTGTGAGTTGTCAACGTGTAAGGAGCCATCCAAAAGCCCTTACCTTGTCACAGTCATTCCACTGCTGACCCTGCTTTAGGGACGTCATCTAAAATTGGAAGAGAGCTGTGGAAATGAACATTTACGTCACGTTCAGTATTTGAAAGCAAAAAGTTGAAAGTAACGTAAAATTCAGGTCCTGCTGGTTGGTAGCTATTACGAATAGCACTTCATATCTGTGGCACACCTATCAGGCGTGAGCCACGGTCATGAGTGTTTTCCGCGCGTCGTGTGTACGCGATCACTGAGGTGGGGATGTTTGTCATCCTCATTTGTCAATATGGAAACTGAGACTGGAAGAGGTTCAGTAGTTTGCCCACGGCCACGCAGGGGCAAAGTGGTCGAGGCCGTCCGACTCCAAGGCCTGTGCTTTTACTCACTGTGCTAAACCACCCCAGATTCTGATAGTCACGTAATGGGCAATTGTGGTGACCTTAAGAATGACTGTAAAGATGATATGTCAATATGGAAAGATGTGAGGTGACCAAAATTATCCCAAACTGTAGAACACCCTCAGTTCATCTGTTTCCAGAAGAGTCTAGATGGGAACATACCAAAAGGGAGGGGTAGCTTCGACAGGATATAAATTTACCTGAGACAAGGACTCTTAAACTCGTCCCACAGAGCTGTAGGTCTTAGGAGGACTCCGTGCAGGTGGGAGAAGGAGGTAACAGTGAGTCTCTGGAACTTACATGAAGAGAGAGAACAAAGAGAAGGGTACAGTAAGACACTGCTTAATGGGTGGTGCTCACGTCTTCCAGCGAGAGTTTGGGATCCAGGATGGAAGAAGACCTTTCTCCTCTTGAATTAGCAGCATCTGACATGCGCCTTCCAGTGAGCCCCAAGCAAGTCTCCACAGCCACCCTGCTCAATGTCGTGGCTCTGAGGGTCTGGTCAGGAGCTGGGCTTCTCAGAGCCTGAACGATTGGCTTGGTGCCCCCCATTAGGAACTGGTGGGGGTTGCCAGTGCCATTCAGCATGTCAGGGTTAGGGTTTTGCAGATGGTGGAGAAGGGCGGCTGGTGCCCGGGCCAACCCCTGAGCACAGTGCTTCCTAAGCTGTGTTTAGTGAAGTTGCTTTAATGTCTGACCTGTCATGGACTGACACTTTGGTAAAGTACAGCAAAAGTCAATGCTTGGAAAAATGAAATGAAAAGGTGTTAATACCCAAGTGCCATTTTTTTCATTGTTGGAGTCAGTGGACATGCTCCTGGCCGTTGTTCTACAAGTTTCTATATTCAGCACTTATCCCATGGAGGGTGGGGAACACAGGACACGCCCAGCAGTGGCCCAGGGACCACTGTTTGAGGACCACTGTTCTAGGATTTAGAGGAGAGGGTCGGGACTTGGGTCCCCTTGGATGTCCCACCCCAAGAACCGGGGTGGTGTGGCTGGTCACTCTAGCCCAGGTGTTCCCAGCCTTCAGCCCTTCTGTTTTTGAGAATTCTCCTTTGATGATTTAGTACCTCTGCTGCTTCTAGATGATTGGGACTCTGCAGATGTTGATGAATCCTTAGGGCGTTATGAGCTTTCTTTGCAATTCCTTCTGTGAAGTGAATTCCTGGGTTGGTAGTAAAAGGTGAGATGTTCCAAACCTAGGAATGGGGGCTTTTAGGAGTCTTTGTCTTTGTCTGTCAGGCATGGGGAGACCCATATACTTGGGTGTCTCCTGCTCATCCAGAAAAGATACACATGGTCCGCAGGACATACTCATATGAACGTCTCTTTGTTGATGAGGTCAGTCTCACTATTGATGGTCATTTCCCAAGTGGGAGGATGAATTGCTTTTCTTTGTCTTGTCAGCTTCTTGCATGTTCTAGGCTGTAAGTAGGATGGCTCTTAAATGATGCTATTCAGCTGTGCAGGATAAATATGGAGCATACCAGACACATCCAAGTTCTCCTGGCACCCCTACTCATTTGGATGTATCACTCCATGAATTACATGAGCAAGAGGAAGGAGGGGTTCTTTGAGGCCACCACATACCTTTCTGGAGAGTGCCAATGAAGATCCGGTACCAAACACCACCAACCACCACCACCTGCCCATCTGCAGAGGTTCTTCTCTGAATGTGGCTTGTGATCTTGCACAGGGTGAGGCCTGTAAGAGTTACCTAAGGAGGCCGGTCAGCGACAAAAGGGAGCAGAGGAACCCGAGAATGAGGCACGGCCCAAACCCACTGTGCTATAGAATGTTCTCACGCTGGCCAAGAATAGCCCATGGCAAGAGGAACGTGCAGACCAGTTGACACTATAACTCCTCCAGAAGTGAGAAGCCTCATGTCTTTACAGTGGCCCACAGTCATCCAAGAGATAATGAAAGTCAGTGGAAGTGTTGCAGTCTTGTGAGTAATAAGAGAATCTCCTTGGGCAAGGGCTGCAAATCCAGCTCCCTGGGCCAAAGACAGAGGTGGCAGTGACCAACCTTCTATACCTCACGCGAAGAGCCTGATGGGCCTGTTCTGAATTTCATCTATTAATGTTAATGTGCTTTGTTATAGACATACACACAAATAGTCATGCTGATGCATATGCTTGATTTAAAGCTTGAAAACTCTAGTTTCTATAGCATGATGAAGACAATTATTATATAGTATTTTAATTTGGGTGCCCTGAAGAAAAAAATCTACTCGTACATAGGGACATAACATTTTAATTTCTTTGGAAGTCTTAGGTAAATCCAGATTGTTGACTGTTTATCTCAACATTCATTAGTCCAATGCCCCCAACTCAATTAGTAATTTTAGAAAATACGTTTAAGAAATCATAGGTAGTTGATCCATTGCTGACACTAAGGATTTGTCAAAGAAGTAGAAAATTCTGCATGTGGTGTCCCCAGAGTTGACATGGGCAACTCTACAGGGCCTTGTGATTTATTTATTTTTATTATTTTTTAAAGATTTTATTTATTTATTTATTTGAGAGAGAGAGAGAGAAAGAGAATGAGAGAGAGTATGAGAGAGAGAGAGAGAGAACACAAGCAAGGGGGAGGGGTAGAGGGAGAAGCAGACCCCCTGCCAAGCAGGGAGCCCGATGTGGAACTTGATCCCAGGACCCTGGGATCATGACCTGAGCTGAAGGCAGATGTTTAACCGACTGAGCCACCCAGGCATCCGGGCCTTGTGATTTTATAATGTTGTGTGAGATTTACACAAGCTGACTGATGAAGACCCAGCTTTTTAAACCACAGTTTAAATCATGCCCTATGGTTCTAGCTGATGTTTAGGTTTATGGATGCCTAAACGTTAGCTGACATCATGACACCATTTGACCTGTAAGACAAGGACGGGGAGTGTGAGAAGTTCCAGCCATGTTAGCCTCTTTGGGGAAAAGAAATCGTACATGAACTAAAATACCGTATTTGCATTTTGTATTTACATTGGATAAAATCAGGAAAAAGACATGAAGCCATATTTTAAACCCTAAATCACAAAACAACGTAATTTACTAGTTTTTCTTTATTGGGAGCCTTAAATCAATTTGGATTAAAATTTTAAATTATTTTAATTTGATTAATGAAGTAATTTTATGACATTTTAATCTTCAATCGGAAGTTTTTAGATTTAAACTTTATTTATTTTTTAAGATTTTATTTATTTATTTGAGAGAGAGAGTGCAAGAGAGCGAGCACAAGCCAAGGGGAAAGGCAGAGGGAGAAGCAGATTCACTGCCAAGCAGAGAGCCCGATGTGGGGTTCCATCCCAGGACCCTGGGATCATGACCTGAGCCGAAGGCAGACGCTTAACCAACTGAGCCATCCAGGCACCCAAGATTTAAACTTTTAAACCAGATCTTTAACATGTATCTCTTTTACCAAAGAAATTAATGAATGTTATTTTTCCCCCAATGGCGTTCTGCAACTACTAATTGTTGGCCTATTGTTAATTTGCACGTCTTTGTAAAAAATTTTTTTAACTAGGTATAGACACTAAGAACATTAAAGAAAGCTAAAATTGCCTTGTTCTCATCTGATTTTCTTAAATTATAGAAATACTGTTTAAATTAATAGTTTGTTGTTTTATATATTTTATACTTGTGGGGGTCAGACTTTATAAACCAATTTGTTAATTCAGGGTTTTATCTGGAAGGCACGTGCATCAAGAAGGAAATCATTTTAAAAGTGTCAGTGAGCTTATGGCTCAATAGACTTCCCGTATTTTACTTTTTGCCAAATAGCACTGTTGATTTAAATACTGTTACCAGGGAAACCACATCTTTTTATGCAAGACAGCCAATGAAATTTGTCAGCTTTCAGGGACCATAGGTTATATTTTACGGGAGTTAGCAGTAATTTCTAAAGTCTAGGTGTCCAAAAGACTCCTTTGTTCAACTAACAGTTTCAAAGACAGTTTTAATAACAGAAAGTTGAGCAGAGTTACATGCTTCATGGCAGCCTCCACTCTGTACAGGGAAGGGATGGCAATCCTTTTTCTCACTTTTCCCTTTGATCAGCAGTTATGAGCATTTGTGGTTTCCAAGGCTAAACACTAGAATTCTGTTAGTACCCAAAGTGTTAAAACTTAATCCAGTGTTAAACTGAGAAACACAAACTTACCAGTACGGGAAGAAAAGGGCTGAATAGAACAATTAACAAAGAGAATATGAAGCAAGTCATGTATCTACAAGGGTTGGCAGATTATGGTCCACAGGCTACAAGTCATGTATCTACAAGGGTTGGCAGATTATGGTCCACAGGCTAAACATGGCCTGTGGAATAAAGTTTTACTGGAACACAGCCATGCTCATTCATGTATTATGTGTGGCTGCTTTCATGCTATACCAGCAGAACTGAGTAGTTAAAATTGAGATCATATGGCCTACAAAGCCTAACATATTTACTCTCTGGCCCTTTATAGAAAAAGTTAGCTGACCTCTGATCTTCAACATAGAATATCAGATGGATACAAGTTCCTTCTTAACACAGAATCACTATGTTTTCGATTCTCTGTTTTTTCTTGTTCTACTGAATCTTCTGGATGAAAAGATATGAACCAAGTGAGCCTAATAGATTCCCTTTTGGTTTAGGATGTTTAATGAGTGATGTTTTGGCTGGATTCCTGTCAGTAGGTCACCCAAATCCTACCCATGCCTGTCATGTCATTGTCTCCCTGACCGCTGATGGTGGAGCTCATGCAGACCAGGCCCCTGGACCCCAGTTACCCTGTCCCCTAATTCTCCAAGGCTGCACTTGTGCCTGAGTGGGTGTTACATGCCTTTGGCTGTTAAGACATGTATGTTTACTTTCCCTCAAACTCCGAAGACCCAGGAACTTGGATATTCTAAGATACCTATGTGTGTTTTTTCATCGAACTTGATGGACTTAATGTTCTTTCATGTTTTTAGGACCGTTACAACTGTTAGGGAAAATAGCAACTTGAGTGTGTGACATCACCCAAGGCTGTGTCTGATTCAGTCTCCTCCCTCAGATGAGGCCACACTTCTGCCAGGGCTGAGGCTTGTTCTTTGCCTGGGCATCTGTTGATGGCCGTTCTGCATCATCTTTCTCGAATAGTCCACGTTGTGGTGACAGCTACAGAGCCATCATTCATCGTTTGCTCCGGAAAACTGGAATGGAGCTGTGGATATCAGCCAAACCCTCTGAATGGGAAGCCTTCCAGGATGTAAAAATGCCCAACCCAACCTTTGCCAGTTGTCTCAGCTAGACCCGATTTGCACTGGAGGTTTCTTTCTTTCTTTTTCTTTTTCTTTCTTTCTTTCTTTCTCTTTCTTTCTTTCTTTCTTTCTTTCTTTCTTTCTTTCTTTCTTTCTTTCTTTCTTTCTTTCTTTCTTTCTTTCTTTCTTTCTTTTTTTCTTTCTTTGTTTCTGTCTTTCTGTCTTTCTTTCTTTTTGTTTCTTGCTTTCTTTCTTTCTTTGTTTCTTTGTTTCTTTTTCTTTTTCTTTCTTTCTTTCTCTTTCTTTCTTTTGTTTTCTTTGTTTCTTTCTTTCTTTTCATTTTGTTTCTTTCTTTCTAAGATTTTATTTATTTATTTGAGAGAGAGACAGAGCGCAAGCAGAGGCAGCTGCAGGCAGAGGGAGAAGCAGCCTCCCTGTGAGCAGGGAGCCTGATGCGGGGCTCGATCCCAGGACCCTGGGATCATGACCCAAGCTGAAGGCAGACGCTTAACTGACTGAGCCACCTAGGCGTCCCCATGATTTCTTTCAACAGCTTTCTTTAAATTTTCCAAACTTCTTTAAAGTTTCTAAACTTCAACTTGGGTTTCAAGGAAACCTGGGAGAGAAGTTGTAAGAAGAACTTGCTAGGAAGCAGCAATATTCTTTACACATTCTGATTTCATCCCTTGAGGTGAAATTCTTTAAGTTGTACAGAGCAGGAAGTGGACTCATGGTCAGCATCCGACCTGTCTGGTTGGGGAGAGGTGTGTGGGGTAGTGACCTCGGGCATTCGGTGGGTCTGGAGAACACCAACTCAGTAGTCACATGGGGCCAGGCTGGTCAAGAAAGCATCCAGGGAACTTTGGCCTGGCTGGTGGCCAAGTTGCTGTGGAAACTGTGGGTTTGAGTGAATCTCTGAGAAGGGGCAGGGAGGGAGGGTGGGCAGAGAAGAGGATAGGGGATTGAGGGGAAGGGTGTGGATTACACCTACCTTGGAGGCTTGGTGGAGAGGAAGGAGAGGTGGAGTTGAGGTTGGAAGGGTAAGTCAGGCAGACACTGAAAGCAGGGATGGCCCATGTGAGGAGGAAGGTGGGTGGAAGGCAGGGGGTGAGGGAGTGGCCTCTGTGAACTAGCAAAATCACATGGTAGGGTTGACCACCTTGGGTCGGCTGCAGGTCTAGTGAGGACAGATGAGGGGCTCTGCCACTTTTCTGGCTCCTTGACCTTGGGCCTTCACCCTTTGAAGCTTCAGATCTTCACCTAGGAAATGCAGAAACAAGAGTCTGCGCTGACTTGGCATCACCCTTTGAACCTTAATGTCACAGTGGCCGTGTATTTGGGATCAATTTTTTTTACATTGCAGACAAAATGAACTTTCTACGCTTGGCTGACCTCCTCAACATTCAGGTGGTCACCATCAACATCAAGAGACACCCGCTGGAAGAGTGGATGCCTCGGGTATACCAGTCGTCTGCAAGCCTCTTGGTCCAGAGGATGGTTCGGCACAGGCAAGTGAGATGGGGCTGTTTTTTTCTCAAGTTGCTTTAAAAATAGAGGAGTTTGCAAATGCTGTCTGGACTGAATATATTTCATTATTGAAGCTATAAATCAGCCCCTTGCTTGCTGCTTTTGGTTTCACAGGGAGGCTTGTAAAAGGTTCTGGACGTGCTGTGTGTGACCTTAACCAAAAGGACAGGCTTCTCGATTATGCTTCCTTCTGCCCTATATACTAAGATGCTCAAGCCACAGACTGGATGTGCTCTCTGAGCCAGAGAAGCTGACTGCTCTCTAAAATCAGAAGGTTCTAGCCCCATCCAAGTCATTAGGCAGTTGATTTCACATATGGCACTCTGACTTTGTAAAGTCTGTGGTAAACTCATGAATTTGAGGTATCAGAAAGGTTGTTAAGAAGGCCAATTAATTCTCTTATTCTCAAGTAAGTGGACTCCAGAAAGAATCATTTATTCTGGTTGGAGATCTTAGGTTTCATATGTGTGGCCTGGAGTGCCCCTGTCATTAGTGGCTCATCCTCTTGCTGTCCTTGAATTTAGTGTTTCATAGAAGAGAATAGTTCAGAAGTCCCGGAAAGTGGCTCAGCCTGTGATGTGGGCACACCGTATTAGCTGCCCATATTTGGTATTTATCAAAGCCCTTTATGTAGACGCTTCTTCCCATTAATCCCAGCCTTGAATTACTGACGTGTTTCATGTGCTGGAGTTTGTGTGTCCGCATGGGGCATCCAGGGTCCTAGTCTACAGCCTCACGGAGAACAGTTGGGTAGCAGCCCCTCCTATCTTCCCAAGGCCATGCCTAGAGTTCAGCCAGGTTTCTCTGGAGCACAAGGGACAGGTACCTGAGCAGAGCAGCCTGCTCTGTAATTGCAAAGTTGCCACAGAGCCCAGCTCTGATACATTCCACCCCAGACTCAGTGAGGAAGATGGACATGTCAGTCCTCTGGAAGGCTTGTGTGCATTAGGGGTGAAGAGGTTTTCAGAAGCTTTCTTAATTAAGGATGTTAATTTTCTAGGGACAAGTACTGGAGGTGTCATGACCCCATGCTAAGCCCTAAACCTTCTCCTTGCCCCATTTCTGCCTAAGCTTTCATCTGATCCAGGTACTGTGCCCCCAGAGGGGGACCTGGGAAAACCATGCCTCTATTCCCCACCCGCACCCCCTGGTCACTGAGTCTTCATTTTCTCCTTGGCCGGAAAGACTGCGCCAGTATCAGGGGGAGGCAGGTGAATTTCAGGACCCTGGCCATGCTGGACCATTTACTTACTTGAGTCACGAGTGTGCACGTGTGTGCATGTTGGCGGGATGGGGGTTGGGGGGCATCTCATAGTCATCACATCGTCGGGAACAGAGTACCCCCTAAAAGGCTCTGAACGTGCTCCTTTCCCTAAAACGTGGGATGACAGGATCTCCTCCTTTTTCTCTCACGGCAGGATCTTTGTCTGGGTTTATGATGTCATCATTCTAATAAATGCCATATTCATCGCTCTGGATGAGAAAAACCCCTTCATTTCCTATGCAGAGTGGCTTTTCCTTTCTCTCTATATTATTGAAATTCTCCTGAAACTGTACACATACGAGCCCAGAGCCTATTTTGGCAAGAAACAGTTCTGGAACTGGTGAGCATGTGTGTTCTGGGGAGGGGGTGGGGCAGAGGCCGTGGGCAAAGTCGGCGGGGAGGTTTCTGTCAGTTTGGGGAATCTCCTTGTAGTTTTCCCAAGCTCCAGCTGCCTACTTTTGGGACATCTTATCATGAAATCTTGGGGGTGTGGGAACATATGGGTCTGACGAAGCTGTTATTTTATGATGTCAGTTTGAACCGACTCTAGCTAAAATTAGAATCACAGATCGTGGCATCCTGGGTTTGGAAAGGATCTTGGAATATCATACCCAATGAGGCCCTTCCATAGCTCCCTCGGCCCACTCCCTAGTCTTTTTATCAGAGAACTTGGAATGTGTATGCTTGGATGATGAGATCGTTAACAAGCTCTTTCCTACACGGATGTGTCACCTGTGGCCTCTTTCTTCTCCAGGCTAGGTACCTCCTGGTCTCGAACCATCACCCGCGTGCTGCAGACCACCTCAGTGCAGGACGCAAAGACACAGGGCACACACAAGCCTGTCTTATGTAGTGCACACCTTGCCAGGGTTGGATCTCTGTGATCACTGCTCTCGGTGCCGGGAAACTCCCTAGGATATGCATGTGGCCAAAGGGGAACTAGCTAGTCTTGTCTGGTGCTTTGGCACTGTTGTCAGAAAGAAAAGTAACGCTATGATGGATATTATCCCCTTTAACTAAAAAGTTACAATGGACTTAGTAAAATTAATGCCAAGAGAGATTATACTGTATATTCTGAAAAATATGCCAAAGTATTCTTGCAAGGATATAGTTATTTTGGAAGACAAAGTGATAAGAATTGGCTGATTGCTACAGATTCCCTTGGGTGGTTCACTGGAGCGGCCAGGGAATGATCATTGGATCATTCAAATGTGGTGTTTCTTGCTTCGTCTCCATTGTTCTAAAAGTTACAGTAATCAGTTTCATGGTTGGTTCATTGCTTTGCATAAGATACTGGATTTGGAGTTTTCTCGGGATCAGTTGTATCCTTCACCAACTTTGCTTCTGCACTGTTAGGTTTGACACGCTGATCATCATCGCGGCCCTGGTGGTCACTGTGGCCAACACCACCATTCAGTCAGGTCAGTGCCATGGGCTCTTGGCTTCGCCACCTCCTGGGATCATGCATTCAGTGTGTATGTGTAGTCTTTGTTGAACTTGTACACCAGGAAGGCATTTGGAATGGGGCAGTGGAGACACAAGAGAATTAGTAGAAGTGTTCCATGTTTTGGAGAGGGCTGGTAGTTTTGTTTGTGTTTAGCTGTATATTAATTGCATTTGTATTCATCCATCACACCAGATACTGACCTGGTCATCTCCTCTCCAAAACTGCCCTCAGTCTCATGGCTTAACCTCCATGCTTTGAACCCCCTGCCCGTCTTGCCCGCCCCCCGGAGGTCCAGCCGCAGTTGGAACCCTGCATCATCCCTGGTCCACTGCCCTCTTGTGTCGGTCTGCCCTGGCTGCACCCGCACCTCCCACCACCACCACCGCGCACACTCCTTCCTGTAGACAGCAGGGGGCGTTGTTTAGACGTGGTGCAGCTTAACAGGACTCTATGAAAGGAATGTTGGGGAAAGAAGGGCTTGTAGAAATGTGTTCTGTAGAACCTGATCCACAGTCATTTCTTAAAGACGGCCTGAAGTCTGCACCGACTCTCAGGATTCTCTAGCTCAGGGCTGGGAGGGAAGGCCTGGGGTGGCTCGGCTTTGCTGGGGGGTGGGGGTGAGCCATTCAAGGCAGCACTTAACTCCTCACTGCCCGGAGCTACTGTCGGGCTCTGGAAGTGAAGCCGAATCTCCTCCTGAACCCACAGAGTCTCAGACCTCACTGAATAGAAGGGACACGCCAGAGGCACTCACAAAACGGAATGTTAAATGATTGTGCTTTTTCTTTCTAGCAAGAAAATACAACAGTCAGCAGATACTGGATATCGTCTTGATATTGAGGATCCTCCGGCTCTTACGGATCATTGTCAGCATTCAGAGGTAAAGAGGGAGCGACGTGCCCTCGGGTGGTTCCCCCGCTGGAGCCTGCCAGAAACCACTCCTGCCTCAGATCAGTCAACACATCCCATTAGGAGCCCCAAATGTACCTCTCCTGGAGGACCCAGCGCTCTCTCGGGGTGGGGAGGGAAGCCAGCGAAGATGGTGAAGAGCACTCAGGTGGCAGCTCCCCGAGGGCAAGGGTTCTGTCCATCGCTTTAGTCCCCGTGGCCCCTTCCCTCACCGTGCACGCTGTGCGTGACTGCATAGCGGTGGCCGTGGGGGCCACTGATGCTCCCGAGTGTGCCATCCATTGTCTTGTGAAATTCCTCCTGCCACCCTTGATATAGGGGCCTTTATTATCCTTTGTTCACTGGTGATGACAGTGAAGCTCAGAGAGGTTGAGTGACTCCCCAGGGGTGTACAGCTAAATGGGCAAATTCCTGACGGTGTGTAAGGAACAGGTCCAGGCCCCGGGGGAAGGGATATGAAACCAAACCTGCTTGGTGTGGTGTCAGTTTTACCTCACGGCTTCCCTCCTGCCGTCTTGTGCTAGAAACTTTGTTTCATCTTAGATTCCGGCTTATCGTGACCACCTTAATTAACATCGGTCCCACGATACTGACGTTTGGTGGACTCGTCTTGGTAAGTGGCTTGTTCTTGTGGCCAGTTCTACGTGAATAAGTGGTAAGGTGTTCATGCTTGGCAGCTCTCGGTAAGCCTTATTTGAAGTGAGGAAAAGAAAGGGAGATTAAGTAAATGAGACTCACTGGTTTCTTGTCCTTTTTAGAAATATCCAGGGTCGGGAAGCACTGGGCATATAGCAGTTAAGGTTCACCGGCTACTGTGATAGACACTACAACTTCAGTGGGTTAACTCAGTCGTGGTTTCTTTGTTACCCACGGGCTAGGTGGGTCTGCCTGCCTGGCTAGCGGATGCTTCTCGGGGGGTGTAGGCTCCTTCTGGCTCATGGCTGTGAGGCCTCAGATCCTTCTTTGTTCTGCTTGTGGCTAGAGCCCACCTGCTCCTCACATCCCCAGGGTGAGAACACAGCCACCCGGGGCTTCGAGGTGCTGGCGCCTCCCGCTCAGGAGAGGTCCCACGCTGTGAATGAGGGGCTCGGATACGTGGTCACTCTGCCACAGGGCCCTCGCTTCGCTTTTCTGTTATCATGGTAAGAAATCCCATTTTACCGAAGAATGGAAGGCTGACTTCAGGTCACGCCTTTCCATTCCCCACATGCGTCTTTCCTGGAGACAACCATTGCTAAAAGTTTCTTGTTACTCTTCCTAAATATCTCTATGTATACAACAAGTATACCCCAGACATGCCTGTATGTGTCTGGCTTATTGTTTAGTCAGATGGAACAATCCACACACAATGTTGCCTAACTTTCTTCCACCTGATATCTTTGTCATATGTCCTGGAGGACACACATATCGTGTTGGCTCTGCTGTGATTAAAAGTGTCCCACGGGGACGCCTGGGTGGCTCAGTCAGTTAAGCGTCTGCCTTCGGCTCAGGTCATGATCCCAGGGTCCTGGAATTGAGTCCCACATCGGGCTCCCTGCTCGGCGGGGAGCCTGCCTCTCCCTCTGCCTCTGCCTGCCGCCCCTTCTTGTGCCTTCTCTCTCGGACAAATAAATAAATAAAATCTTTAAAAAAATAAAATAAAAAATAAAAATAAAAGGAGGGAAGACTCCAGAACACAACCGACCAGCCCCTCTACTGACAGACCACTGGGTGCTGTCACCTTTTGGCCATTACAAGTGATGTGGGGAGGGCCGTTCTTGTACCTGCATTTTGTGCTTCCGTTCCCACTGGATACAGCCCTGGGCACGGCGCTGCGAGGTCAGAGGGGAAATGTGTTCAGACCTCGGTAGATGGTGGCACGTGGCCTTCCGAACGCACGCTCCCCGTGTATCCCAGACGACAGCGTGTCACAGGCTGTCTCTCTGCCGCCCCCCTCTCCCCCGCAGCTGGGGTTTCCAAATCATTGCCCTGTCTTCCAGTCTGGGGGAGAGAATTGCACTAGGTTGCTCCGACGTGCACTTCTGTCATGTTTCATGAGGCGGAGTGTCTTCTCCAGGTTCTTTTGGGCACTCGCCCTTATTTTTCGGTAAACAGCGTGTTCATACCCTTGGCCTATTCTTCTATTCGTTTTTAAATAGGATTTGCAGGAGTGTTTTGCCAGTTAAGGAAATAGGCTGTTGGTAAGTTTTTTTACAGTGGAATTACTTTTCCTTCTCCATCACTTGTTTTTTGAGTTTTTTTTTTTTTCCTGCATAAAGGATTTTTGTTGTATATTTGGGGGGCTGTATAAAAATTTAAATTAATTGTATAGTCCTATTTGCTAATCTTTTATTTTATAGATTATTTTAAAATCTTTTAACTTTTATAGTCACACGTAGTGGGGCCTTTTCTTACTCAATTTTTTCTTTTTCCAATTCCTCCCTGGTTTGTTTTTTGCATTTGACCTTATGGTACTTTTGGAATTTCTTTTCCTATAAAAAAACAGGGTAAAGATACAACTTTATTATATTATTTTTTTTAGAGGACCAACCATTGTTTATTTAGTACTCAAGCCACTAACTTGCCCAGCAGCTTTGTTTTTGACTCTGTTAGCCCATGGGAGAGGTCGCGGTGTGGTCCCGCCGGCCGTGTCTTCTGTCCCTCTGCGTCCACCCCTCCCCACCCTGACACTGCTTGGGCCTGGGTTGGGGAGGGCAGCCACCCCGGAATCAGAGTAGCATCTCTTTCTGCCGGGGTGACCCATGTCCACAGTCCTCCAGCGTCTCTGGCACGCTCCTGGCCCCGTGATGCTGCAGCTCCACGCGCCCCCTGCTGACCAGGGCTGCCCATCACAGGTGGTCTACTACGTGTTTGCCATCATCGGGATGGAAGCATTCCACGGCAAAGTCCGGTTCTTCGACCCAAATTTCACCACCCCCGATGCTCTGGTGTGTGGGAACCCAGCCTTGAAAGACTCAGCATTTGCCCGGGACAGGTACTGCAAGAATAACTTCAATGACCTGGCCTCCTCGTTCATTGTGCTGATGGAGCTCACGGTGGTTAACCAGTGGCACAATATCCTTTCTGCGAAGGCGTCCAACCCCCAGGGGCTGCCTGCTCCCTGGGGTGGGGTGGGGTGGGGGTGGGGCGCCCAGAGGAACTTTCGGGAACATCCAGGGCACCTGCCGAGCTCCCCGAAGGTTTGGTTCCTTAGCTGCGTACTCCTTGCGGGCGGCTTTGCCCTTGTGACTCACCAGGCGGCAAAGCTGTACTTCATCAGCTTCCATGTTGTGGTCGTCATTCTCATCGTCAAGTGAGTTGACTCCTGCCCCGTTGGCAAGTCCACGTCTCCTCCCCTCTCCCTTGGTCTGACTTTTGCTCGCACTTGTGTTTATCATTGTCTGCCAGTGCACATCTGTATAGGATACATGCCTCATAGTCCCGTAAGTTGTTTGGGTCAGAAGGACCCTAGGGTCCCGGCCATTCTCCCTCCCCTTCCCCACCCAGACTGAAACCCTTGAGAGCATCCCTGAGCGTACCGTTCACCGTCTGCTTAAATCCAGCCATCTGGTGGCTTCTCAGAGCCTCAGAGTCAGTTCCCTAGTTGTCCCTCTCTGGTCTGTCCCTGTCCTTGCACAGGTGGGACAGCACTGTGCCCCTGGTCTGTCCTGGCCCCTCTTCCAGGAGAGGCCTCAGTCACTGTTTGAGAGGTGCTGTGACATCCGACCACTTGGAAGAGCTTCTGTTCCACCATCTCTGATTCTAGCTCCTTGGTTCCTCATGGGACCCGAGCCTAAGTACCCTTGATGGCTGGAATGGTCTTCCAGAGAGGTTTTCCAGTTGTCGTACCCCTTTCACAGCCTGGGGCCTGCCATTTTTGGGGGGACAGCCCAGTACCTGTGCCTCCCTTGTCACACCAGGCCCGAGGTGGGCCGGCCACCGTCGTACTGACTTTGGCTCCAGAATGACTCGAGAATCCTGGCCGAGGGAGGGGAGGGGAGGGGAAGAAAGCCCGTGCGTAGCTCCCGTCAGGCCTGCTTGTCCTTGCACAGGCTGGTGGAAGACGTAGAGGGAACAAGAGACAAACGCCTCTCTGGGTGGCTCCTGCAGAGGTTGCCGGAGCGCTGGGACCAGCAGGGGCGGGGGTATTTCTGCCGCTGTCCTCTCAGGAGCAAGCGGAGGTTGTGGGGGCCCTGGGCTCCATCGTCATCGCTGTTACGTCGGAAATGGTGAAGGGTCTGAGTCTCCCCTACTTGCCAGCCAGCCCGGAGAGGCACGGACAGAAAGCACGGCACCTTGGGTCGGAGACAAAGTTTATTACTTGTGGCAAAATCGGCAGCAGCGCAATACTTTGTGTCAGTTTCCTGAAACTTTGTCCCCACCGAGCAGGGTGGCGAGCACCAGCTGGAGTGTGAGTGCAGGAGGGAACCCCGAAAGAAGGGAACTGATCTTACAGAGGGCTGCTGGGGCTTGTCTGTCCTCCCCTGTGGAGAGAGAGAGAGGGACTTTAGTTTCACCTGGAATGTAAGCAGATCCCCAGGGAGGGCAAGGTGAGCTCTTTATCTTTGTTATCCTGGACTCGGTCTGGGAGGGGGGGGCAATCGCTGAGCTTTCCATCTTGGGATGTCTCCATAGACAAACAGCCCTAAGTTGGCCCTCAGTGCCTTTGCTCAGACCACCTGGGCTGTGCAGAAACTTGAGATATTCATGGAGAACTGTTTACCAGCAAGTATTTGGCTTAAGCTTCCCCTAGAAAGAAACCATATTGGGCGCCTGGGTGGCTCAGTTGGTTCAGCGACTGCCTTCGGCTCAGGTCATGATCCCGGAGTCCCGGGATCGAGTCCCACATCGGGCTCCCTGCTCAGCGGGGAGTCTGCTTCTCCCTCTGACCTTCCCCCCTCTCATGCGCTCTCTCTCTCTCTCTCTCATTCTTTCTCTCAAATAAATAAATAAAATCTTTAAAAAAAAAGAAACCATATTTTCTTTTTAATATCCACTGTTTAAGTAAGTTATACCAGAAGATTGGCAAGTTGTGTCCAATCCTTGAGAGACGTTGCGTCTGTCATTTCTCCCCTCCGCGTTGTGTTGTCTTTGCAACTATTTGCCTTCCTGTTTCGGCTCAGACACTCTTTGGAACGACGATCCCCTGTTGCCTGGACCACGGCTCACACCCTTACCCCTCACCCTTTCTCAGTATTTTCATAGCGTTCATCTTGGAGGCATTTTTTGTGGCGTACTCCTTAGAAAAAAGTGAAGTCGAAACTGCCATCGAGAAGAAGATTCAAGAGCTTGGAGTGGGAATCCAAGAGTGAGTAGTGGGTTCCCTCTGGTGTCGTCACTCACCGGCCATGTTCACTTCCTCAGTGCCCCATGGCGTCCATCATGGGCCTGTGTGCCATCCTCAGGGACCCTCACTGACCAGAGGAGAGCCCTCGATGTTGCTGGACGGTGCCACGGGGCCGTGGCTGGGAGGACGCATGAGGGACTCAGCTGAGGGACCTGACCCTGTTCATGTCTCTTCTTCCTTGAAGAGAAGAAATGCAGGATGGGAAGCTCGTTGATAACATGGACACCAAGGACAGTGGCTTTAGTGGGGATGATGGAGACGACAAAAGGAAGGCTTTGAAAGGATTGTACTTCAGAATTGCATCAAAAAGTAAGTTTTAACCCAATGCAAAACTTCTTCTAATCCATGCTCCTCACTGAAGCTGGTGAGGTGTTTCCAGAATGCAAATCTGACCCGCCGTGCCGGCCGCATGCCATTTTGTCGTCGAGTGACAGTTTGATCACCATCTGTCTTCCTTGTAGACTTGAAGCTCCGTGTGTGCTGGGCCCTGTCTTTTTGCCTCCGGTGGTATCCCCAGGGCCTCACTCTGTGCCCAGGGCATGGGGGCCCTTCACAACTTAGTCTAAAGGGCTTTATTCTCTATGAATCAGCAGTGGGCTGAGTAACCCAGAGCAACCTGACTGTCACTTTGGGCCTTGGCCGGGGCGCCTGCACTTACCTCAGAATGAGGGGCACAGCGTAGATTCCAGGAGCAGTGGCATGAGCAGGACGCCCCTACCAGGAGTTACCCTCCTCCGTCCTTCAGGGAAGACCTACTCCTTGGTCTCCAGGGCCTTGCCTGGTTGTGGAGCTCCGTAGAGTCCACACCAGCAGAGATGAGTGGTTCTTTTCTGACTTCTTCATCCTTTCTTTCAAAGATTGTTTGGCTAGCCGTGCTTAGAGCATTGTATTTGACTCAGGAGCCATCCTTCCAGAAAGCCAAGCTCTGCCCGGGCTGCTCCCTTCCAACTCCAACACATGCGAGCTCCACGTGCCTTTCTCCTTCCTCGCAGAGTACAGGACCATGGACGCCCTGCTGCAGCAGATGTTCGAGTCCGAAATTGCTCCAGAGGATGAAGGCCCTTCCTTGGATGAGATTCTGAACTTCTCGCCCGGTGACATATATCCCAAGAATCCCAATTTTGAAAACAGTGCGTGATTCTGGTCTGGAAGGGTCCACACCTGGAAACCAGGCTAAGCTGCCATCACGTCTCGCGCATGCTGTCTGGAGGTGGTTTTCCCAGCCCGAGTTGTCTCTGTGCCCTGATCAGCCTGCGCTTTGGCCACACCTGCCCTGAGTGGTCGGTGGAGAGGTGTGGAGAGGCTGCTTCTATGTGCCCCGCCTGGGGTGGTTCTGGGGTCCGATCAGAGCAGTAAGGAGGGGCAAATCTATGAAGAGATTATGAGGAGCACTTACCTTACACACGTCCGTCCGTATGTGTGAGAAGTCCTTTCCATGGGGATATGAAAGCTTTTCATTTATTTTTATATGATATTTTGCTATTCTATTAAATCCTGTGCTACAGTGTTATGCGAATGACTTTTGAATATTTAAATACGGTAAAGGAATATATCTAGTATAGAAGCTCTTCGATGAGGTGTTTATTCAAAATGACAAAAAACATGAATGTGAAAAGAAAATTCTGTCACAATTGCTTCTTTTTCTGGGGCAGGCTCTCAAAGCTTCTTTAATTAAATGACATCGATAGCAAGATTTTGAGTCTCTCTCCGAGGTCACTTTCCCCAGCTGGAAATCTCCCAATGCAGTGACACGCTCCTTCTGGGAAATTAAAATCATTTTATTAACACAGTTTTTAATTGTGGAAAATACTCATAACATAAAAGTCCCCACCATAACCAATTCTAAGCATATAGTTTAGTCGCTTTAAGTATATTCACATTGTGCAACAGATCTCCAGAACCTGTTTTTTATATTTTAATTTTTATTGTTATGTTAATCACCATACATTACATCGTTAGTTCTTGATGTCGTGTTCCATGATTCATTGTCTGTGCATAACACCCAGTGCTCCACGCAGAACGTGCCCTCTTTAATACCCATCACGAGGATAACCAATCCCCCCACCCCCCTCCCCTCTAGAACCCTCAGTTTGTTTTTCAGAGTCCATCGTCTCTCATGGTTCCTCTCCCCCTCCGATTCCCCCCCTTCATTCTTCCCCTCCTGCTATCTTCTTCTTTTTCTTTTTTCTTAACATACGTTGCATTATTTGTTTCAGAAGTACAGATCTGTGATTCAACAGTCTTGCACAATTCACAGCGCTCACCACAGCACATACCCTCCCCAATGTCTGTCACCCGGCCACCCCCTCCCTCCCACCCCCCACCACTCCAGCCACCCTCAGTTTGTTTCCTGAGGTTAAGAATTCCTCATATCAGCGAGATCTCCAGAACTTTTGATCTTCACACTGGCTACCCCCTCGTCCCCCAGGCCCCGGCAAGCACCATTCTACCTTCCGTCTCTACGAATCAGACTACTGTACCTCACAATTGCATTTTGAGCACGTTGTCAGGATATAGCTCCTCATTCTTCTGTACCTTGTCCCGGGCCCCGCTATAAGGCAGGGGTCCCTGACCTGAGGTCTCTGAGTGCAGTGAGGCCTGAGTCATGTGTCCTATCAGAGTGACAACGGAAGTTAGCTCGGGGGGTGGGGGGGCTGCCTTTTCCTCGGTTCTGAAGGTGACCTCTGGTGTAGGAGCAAAGCCAAGATTTGGGGCACGGACTCTGGGGCCTGATCGTCTGGTATCATACCCTGCCTCCCCACTGACCATGCCCCATAATCTCTGTGTGCCCCATTTTCTCCCCTGCAGTTGGGATAGATGGTACCTCCCTCCCAAGACTGTGGGGCTGAAGGAGGAGGAGGGCAGGCGAGCTTGCTCTCACAGAGTGCTGTTCCTGGTTCAAAGCCACACCTGGTATTCAGCATTGCTGCTTTAGAATTTCGTTACCATGATGACCCCCGGAAGGTGGGGCGTCGCTGACCCATCTGGTGGGATTTATGGAGTCCTGCCGGCCTCCAGACTGCTCTTCTTTGTATAGCGAACACGTGTCGTTACACTAAATATTATACACCCCGTGTACTGAGTGGCAACTTAAATTTTTTAACTTGACCATGTGCTGGGCATTTTTAAATGAGGAACTATGCAGTCATTATAAAAAACAAAAACAAAAAAACCCACAAAAACACAGAAATATAGTAAAAAGTCAGAAGTTGCTCTGTATTCTTGCTTCTCCTGACGCCCACCTCCCCTTCATTCTTCCACTCACGATCTGAGGCCCCCTTCCCAGTGGTGATGCTGAGTTTGTTGTTTGTCCTTCTGGAAACACACCTACCCATTTACAGTCATGTCTGTCATGCATATGAATATATGATGTGCAGCAGACCCTTGACCAACAGGGGGCGGGGGGGTAGGGTCGCTGACCCCAGCACAGTTGCAAATCTGCATGACTTTTGACTTCCCCCAAAACTTTACTAACAGCCTGCTGTTGGCCAGAAAAGCCTTGCCAGTAACATAAACAGCTGATTAACACATAATTTACATGTAATGTGTAGTATATACTATATTCTTACAATAAAGTAAGCTAGAGAAAATAAAATGTTAATTAAGTCATAAGGAAGAGAAAATACACTTACCGTACTGTAATTTTTTTTAAAATCCATATATGTGGACCTGCTTATGATTACAAACTCATGCTCAAGGGTTAACTGTAATTGCATTTTCTTTATCCTAAAGTGGGATGTCATGACATTTTTATATATATAGTTCAAGAACCTTTTTTCGCTTAGCAGTATTTTTCATCTTGAGATATGTGTGTGTGTACATACACACACAAAATGCTGCCAAGTGTTCCGTACCACCGGTGTTTCCTGATTTATTGAAAACTTGACCTGTTCACGGACCTATGCGTTGTTCCACCTGTTCCACATTAAACAGTAACAGAGTAAACCTTGTTGTGTAATTTTCTTCATGGCTGAGCCCTTGGGTGGGAGAGCCTGGGGCCAATTACTCCGGACTTGCAGCAGCCCCCGTGGCCACCAGGGGGCCCCACCGCCCCCTTCACGGGAACCGTCTCAGAGGAAGGGGAAGCAACAGTTGTGGTGGCCGTTGGCCCCTTTCTCTGGGTCTTGCTTCCGCCTTTCAGTGAACTTGTCACCCCCACGTTTTGGCACATGGTCTCCCAGCTGGACACTTCATTCCTGTCTCCCCGGCAGGGGGTTGGGGCAATATGCTTGTGTCAGCCCCTGGGGCTCTGAGCCCAACCTGGGTCTGCACCTCACAGGTCCTGCCCTCAGGAGCAGGCTCTCCGTCTTGTCCACTTCCTGACTGAGAATGGCAACCATCAGAACGTCCTGGAAGCCTGTGAAAGGCGGCAGAGTCAGTGCCAGCACGCCAGCACGTCCCCCCAGACTGTAACAGGAGACTGAAATCACGTGTCTTTTCTAAGCTACTGTGTCTGTGTGTGTGTGTGTGGGGGGGCTTCTCTCTTATAGCACCTTAGCCTGCTTATAACCTAGCCAGTCCAGAAGTGGGTTTGTCTGAAACATTCCAGAATGGAACCGATGGACAGATGGATGGCTCCAGTGACAGGGGAAATGGAAGACCAAGAGGACTCCTAGAATCAGTGGCACAGAAAGTTGTGGAGTAATAATAGCTTGCAGGTGTCCTTAGAGACTGTGCCAAATGCCCAGCCATTTAGGAGCTCTTGCCACTTATAGTTCCATTGTCTTTGGAAAAATAAATTTTAGAATCATTGCCTTAGACCACAGATATGATCCAGAGGGAAAAGGCCCTGATAAGAGGAGTCTCTGAGGCTCCTAAGGGACCAGATTGATTCTTAGCTAGAACTTAGAATGTGGAGTCCGGGGCCAAGAATGAATAGGAGATGGCTTGACCCAAGATAGATATTAAATCTGAACCTACACTGAGTCTAGCCAATGTTGGAGCACTTAGCATGACCTGCACCCCTGCTCAGCTTTGCAGGAGACATAGATGGGTAAGACCCAGCTCCGTCCTCAAGGAAAGGTCAGTCTCGTTACTGGAGTGAGCTGCATTTCACCCTCCCAGTGCTGACTTCTCATGCATCCATTTCAGCTGTCCTTTAGATAGAGCCTTTTCCTTGTGCAGATAAACATTGTGTGTGTGTGTGTGTGTGCAATGCAGACAGCTAATTTATAATTAAAGATGATTGCTATAATTTGTACCAGGTAACGGACAAAAAAAAAAAAACAAACTTTGGCTGAAATGCTTCAACTAACTTACTTTGTTCAGATGGAGCCTTTCTCCCTGGAGACAAGGTTGTTGCTAGGAAATGAGGCTGTGAAGTTTATTTAAGTAAAGCCCTTGGCATAGATCAGACACCAGATGGGCAACAGCAGTGCTGGGACGACACCGTGGTCAGGCTGAGGCTGTTGGTGTGAATAACATGGAGGATATTTGGAGTGTGATGGAAGCTGAAGATCCAGTAATAGCGAATGGGCTGGTGGGAACAAGGGCCAGACACCAAGTGTCCTCCCAGCCCAAGATTGAAGGCACCCACAGCGGCCTTTCACGGACAGACACGCTTTGCTCTTAGTTTAGTAAATAGCACCCGTATCTTCTTTTGTCTTGCTTTCCTCTCAAAACGGTCATTTTCAAAAGAAAAAAAAAAGATTCCACAAACTTGGCTTTATCAGTACTCGGTTATTTTGACACTTTGAGTAAATATGGAAAGTTGGGCAAGAAAACTAGAAAAGTATCATAATTCACATTTGTAAGAAATGGATGGGTACACCTTCAACATAATTAAACCCATCTCCCTCAGGCCAGCATGAGCTTACTGGGTCAGCTTGAGAAGAGCTCCCCCTGGAGCCGAAGGTGGGGGTGGGGGGTGGGCAGTGCTCAGCTCTCTTCTCAACAGCCCGCAAGAGAAAAATCACCAGTGAAAACCTGGGAAAGACATACAAAGGATTTTCATAGTGAAGACTATTTACTGGGAAACTTCAAAAGAATCATCTGAAAAGCTCCCCCCCCACCAGAAACCAACAGGCTTCATATATTCAAACTACCAGCTAGGAAAAATAGGAAAAAATTAGATCTGATTTAAGCAACCAAAAGTTTAGTCCTAAGTGTTTAAATTAGTACTAGTATCAAAAAATTAGAGGACCTTTTTTTTTTTTTTAAGATTTTATTTATTTGTCAGAGAGAGAGCATGGGCACAAGCAGGGGGAGCAGGAAGCAGAGGGGAAGGGAGCAGGGAGCAGGGAGCCCGATGCAGGGCTCAATCCCAGGACCCCGGGATCATGACCTGAGTGGAAAGCAGATGCTTAACCAACTGAGCCACCCAGGCGCCCACTAACATAAAATTTCAAATGCACTCACCTTTGACCCAGAAATTTGTTTCTAGGAATTAACAGATACATCATATAATGAAATATTACACAGTCATTAACAAAAATGAGACCATCCTATATGTAAATATAGTCTACACATTAAATTTAAAAAACCACAATTATGCCAGTTGTATGAAAGATATACAGAAATATGCATAGAATCATTCTTGAAAGATTAAAAAAAAGTGAGTCATGGTTGCTCCTAGAACAGGCTGGGAGTTAAGGGTAGGATGGAACAGTTCACTCTGTGCTCTTAAATTGGGTGTCACCTCAGATTTCATCATAAGCTAAGGAAAGGAGGGAGGGATGGAGAAATGAAGTTCAGTTCAGGTTACAGGACCCTTCCAGCTTTAAAAGTCGATAAATGCTAAGTTGGCTGCTATAATTTTAGAGGTAATTAATGATTTATAGCTTATAAAACTATTTTCAAGATGGGAGGTATTTCTTTGAATGGTACTTTTAAAAAATGAGCTTAAGATTTATACCTGTAATATTTCCCAGGGACAGCACTGAAGAATGGTACAATAAAGAACAGGCAAATTTTGGGGCGCCTGGGTGGCTAATTTGGTTAAGCGTCCGACTCTTGATTTTAGTTCAGGTCATGATCTCTGGGCCCTGGGTTCAGGATTTCGACTCTTGATTTCGGTTCAGGTCATGATCTCAGGGTCCTGGAATAGAGCCTCGCTCAGCGGGGAGTCTGCTTGAGGATTCTCTTTCCCTCTGCCCCTCCCCCATTCTATCTCTCAAATAAATAATCTTAAAAAAAAAAAGAACAGGCAAATTTTATCCATAAAAACTTGAAATCCTTTGACTATCTTTGGAGAATTTTTGTTCATTATATACAAATACAAACCCTCAACTTAGACAAAGTTTTTGGCTTAAAGTGAACAGGTCAGTGTTAAAAGTGATTTTAGAGAATATTTGGATCCAAATTATTCTCACGAATGCCAGCATCCCAAAAGGAGCCCCATATCGGTGCATGGGTGGTTCAGTGGTAGAATTCTCGCCTGCCAAAAGGAGCCCCATCAGCCTCCTATGCGGGGGTACCTTACCAGGTTGTATACTTTGCTGAAATATTTGTAACAACCAAGTCACATGGATACATTTTGTGGACTTTATTTTTAAGAAACATTTATATAAACAATAAATGAGGAAAACATCAAGGGTCAAAGTGAACAGGCCAGCATTTACAAAGTGATTGTTAGGGAATGTCCATATTTTATTTTCGAGAACGCTTATATTCTAAGAGCAGTACAATTAGCCTATTACGTAGGGTCTTAATCTTGTTTGTATAGTGTTGTTGAAATATTTTCTTCAGCTTTTGCCTTAACAAATCCAAAGATGGAAGATGATGACAGTCTGGAATATTCAACATGATGTGAAAGAATTCACTCCACATATCCAGATGAGGAAGCCTGGAGAGACAATGCATAAAGACAAGGTAAAGTGTAGTGTTCAACACACCGGGCAACCTCACTCCAGCCTCTGCCTTCTACATGCCCGGACAGCTGAACAGAACTTCACCTAAACTCAGCTTAATGCATCAGGAATTGGAATGGTTTTTTTTTTTTTTTAAAGATTTTATTTATTTGAGAGACAGAGAGAGAGAGAGAGAGAGAACAAGCATGAGCTAGGTGAGGGGCAGAGTGAGAAGCAGGCTCCCTCCTGAGCAGGGAGCCTGATGCAGGGCTCGATCCCAGGACCCTGGGATCATGACCTGAGCCGAAGGCAGATGCTTAACCGACTGAGCCACCCAGGCACTCCAGGAATCGGAATGTTCAATCTAAGTAAGAGGAATTAAAGATCCAACTGAATGTCTTATACACACTTTACTCCAAAAAATGACTTAAGTAGTCTTAATGTAGTAATAGGTCTTCAGTGGAAGAACTTTCTTTTATTTATTTTTAAGAAAATCAGTCTGCTTTTGACTAGCTTTCTATCCCATACTGCCAGCATCTGATAAGCTGACTGAATGGTTCTGACGAGCCTAGCTGCGTATGTGCTGGGACCAGGTTGACAACTCCTGGAAGCCTTAAAATGAACTGCAAACCCCCCACAGCATGGAGATAAGGCACAGGGGAAAAAGCAGACCACAACTAAATTCAGCCCATTACTATCAGGCCTGCTGAGGGGTAAGACTTTTCTCGGCTCTGGTGGTCAGAGACAGAAGCCTTGTGAATAACTCTCTGGTCCTTTGATTATGAGCAAGAGAAGCAATAAAGTATTTGCTAAATTTGACAACTCATTATGCAGAATAAATCATAGCTGTTCTAAGTTTTCCTTCAGGGCCTGAATCTAATCTTACTTATATACTGATGCTACATTTTATAAAATTAACGCCAACTGCTTTTTTTTGTTGTTGCGGTGGGTGGTGTGTACATGAGGGGCTGGAGGGAGTCCCAGCTTAAATTTCTTCAAGATACAAACATGTAAAACTCCATTAGGCTTTTTGGACACTAAAGGTGAGTGTACTTTTCTACGTATGTTTTTATACCTCAAAAAAAAAAAAGATTAACAAAAGTATAAGTGGATATAATGAACATGCATGTACCAAATACCCAAACATCACAATAGCTTATTCACGTGACACTGTGTTAAGAGAGCCATCTATGTCGATAGGAAGAGCTCTAGTATAGTCGCTAATTTTCACTACCATTTTACAGATGAGAAAACAGTCTTGCAAAAACTAAAGTCACCCAGGGATGGGACTTAAAACCCTGCCCCGGGACAGCCAGCTGCCTCATCACGTTACTTTATAACTGACAAAGCACTTTCACATACATGATTTGCCTCTGCTTCTTAAAAGAAACTCCTTAGGACAGTGTGCTCAGCATTATTCCCATGTATTTATAAAGGCAAGGAAACAAGTAAAAATCTAAGGCTCTGGGGCACCAGGCGATTTCTGTGAAGGATGAAGAGAAACATCTGAGCGTGGATGGGATGCCCGCCCCTCCGCCCGCTCTCAGCAGGTCCGGGCGGGCACCGGCTGCACCAGCAGCTGCGGAGCTGTGGAACTCGCTCACTGTGCGCGGTGTTCACCCCAAGACGGGGCTTTTCCGGGTAGTGACAGAGAGCCGTTTTCTACCAGACAGAACCCAACATTCTGCTGTTTATGCTCTTTTGCTGCAGCACCAACGCAAATACTCACCTCCTAAAAAGACCTTCCGGCTTCCAGACTCCTCCTTCATTTTTCACTTTCATGTAAGTGCCAAAGAGCATGCAGTACACTGTTGCAGCAACTCCAAAGTAATCAATCTATAAAGGAAAACTCGGTATCCGTGATTAGGATAGTTACTTACACGTGAGTATAGGAAGAGGTCTAACTTCTGCAGCTAGGTAAATAATCACAGGATTTTACTTTTAAATAATTTTGGGAAGCCATTTGTTCAGTGTCCCACTGATACGCCCTGCTGAATGCCTGTCCGGGCTTTGCTGGAGGCAGCCAGCCACGGCCTCTGGAGGCGGCCCCTTGGAAAGGTGTTCTTCCGGAGCTACCGTGTCCTGCTCAGGTCCGTTTTGCTATCCGGGGGCAAGCACAGCACTTCAGCCCCTCTTGCACACGGTCAGCTTAGACGTCCTCCCCACTGCCTCCCCTGGGACTCTGGTGGTTGGCCTCCCTCTGCGCTCCGAAGCCTCTAGCCGTGGGGTGTGTCCATCACTGAAAACAACACTCAAGCATGGTCTTAAATCCAAGGACAGAAGATGACGAGACCGGCTCAAACTAACGAGATCCCCAAGTTCATTTTTAAAATATAGCAAGTGTAACAAAGGAAACGATTTTCAAATCTCTCCCTTCGGTTCCATACCTGGTAGTTCCATGGTTTGTTGCTGAGCATCTCAATACACTGAAAACCAGATGTCTCACACTTTGCTGTGAATGTAGTTCCTTTTGGAAAAAGTTTCATGTCTATACTCTGACCCAGGTCAATCAGTGCCAGGCCAGCAGATACATCATCATCTTCACCGTCCTGTTCCAAAAATCTGTATTAAACACAAACAAGGGCCAGGCGGCCTGAGCACAAATAATAAAAGGCTGCTGGGGACACAGTAAGAACTGCGTTCAAAGTGCCACACTTGCCTGTTTCCAAGTATGAAATTGTCTGGCTTAATGTCTCCATGAATTATTTCACAGTCGTGCACTTGCTCAATCATGCAGAGCATCCTGATCGCAAAGGACAGGACTAGAGCTTGCGGCATCACTTTTTCTGGGGTGTTTTTATAGAGGTTAATAGCATTCTAGAAACAACACAGAGTGGAATCCTGAATTGGTTCCTCAGGATGGATGAGATCGCAAGTCAAGAGCTTTGCTCCCACCTACCACTCCAACAGATGCTCCAATTACAATGTTGGAGCCAACCACCAGCCAACAATGGACTTCAGACTCACGTTCTCATCATAATAATGAATACACTTACTAGCAGCGTGCCATAGCTGTAGAGATCTCCTACTAATACACTGCCATTCTGGAAGAAGTGGGCAGAATAGAATTTGATGAACATGTGTCGCATGCTTGGCTTTAGTCTCTCCATCAGCTGGGTCCCGATGTAGAACTCCCAGGGGTTGGCGGGCTTCTGGACCTGCAAATCAGGTGCGTGACATTCACATCCAGCCTCACGTTCTGGAAAACGATAGCCAGAAAGCAACTTCTACCCCAGGAAAGGATGTGGGGTAGAAAGTGATGACAAGCTATGGACTACTGCTCAAGTATGGGACTTGCTGTGAGATCATTTCTGTGGCAAGGGCATTCTAAATCCCTGCTACATGGTTTTGTTTCTTTACCATGGACTATAGACCTAAATGAAATCACCATTGCCTTGAAAAAGAAAAAAAGAGGCCGACAAACTCAAGTTCTAAAATTCATTTCTATACTACACAATGAACTGCTCAAATTATTTACCTTTAAAACAAATTTCTGTTTATTTTTGGTATCATTCACCTCTCCATGGGTAACTTCATAGACCTGGGCAAAGGCCCCTTCTCCAAGAAGGTGATCGACATAGACCAGCATGGAACCTTGAAGACACATGAGTCAAAATGAAAAAAAAAAAAGGCTCAATACATTATTTCTGGTAAATTTTGTATTTGTAGAATTTTCTTGGTGCTGGCTTGCTTGCTTTAATAAATACAAATGGATATAGCTCCCTCAGGAAATGTTTTTCTTCTTCAACGAGTTAAAACACCTGCCACAAAACAGCTCCCCTTTGTAAATGCTGGGCCGGGGGAAGAGAAGCAGCACTGCTGGGCACCAGGCCTGCCCCTGAAGGGCAGGAACGGGGCAGACATCCTCTCTTCACCAATGTTCTCATATCAGAGGGGTAACACTTGTGTTGTCTACTTGGCAAGACTGTTGTGATGTTAGAAAGTACACACAAAGATCCTCGGTAAAGTGCTAAACAAAGCTCTACCACATGCCTTTGAAAAACACAAGTGTTTTACACCTGGACAAAAAGGGCAAAGTATAATTGTACCAATATTTCTAATAGAATAATTATAATTTTTTATTGATGTAAAAATTTTATTTTGGGATAGTTTTCAATTTACAAAAAAGTTACGTAAAGACAGTAGAGTTTCTGTTTGCTCTGCACCCAGTTTCCCCTACTGTTAGCATTTAATAACCACAGTGCCTTTGTCCCAAAGACAGAACTCATACTGGTAGGTTCCTAAACCCACTCTTTATCTGGATTTCGCTAGTTTTTCCTTAATGTTTCAGGACAAATCCATCAAATCTCCTTGGTCTCCTCCACTAAGCTGTAACAGTTTCAAACTTTTTGTTTTAGGTGACCATGACGGTTCCAAGGAGTATTAGTCAGATAAATTGTAGAATGTCCTTCAAACTGGATTTGTCTTGCTATTTTTAATAACAGTGGGGTTATTGGTTTGGGGAGAAAGACCACTGACATAAAGTTGTAACAGATTTTAAGTAATTAAAAAAAAATCCACGTGTTCAAAATCAAGTATAAAAAAGTAGACTTCTGGTTTCTAATCTGGCACGTTAAGGAGCTTGGAAGTCATCACTCCACCCCCACAGTAAAACAAAAACGAAAGCGAAAACAAACTGAAAATCAACAAGTCTTCAAAGATCCATTAAAGAACTGAAGTCATAGGGCAAACTGCTACCTCTGAAATTGGGGAGACAGATTGGTGAAGACAGAGAATAAGAGCTTGCCAGAGAAACCACCACTGGGGCCAGTATGAGGGGGCTGACAACACAACTAACACCTCAGATCTTATTTAAAAACAAGTCTTAAGGGAAACTCAAAGCCAACAGGGGAGACAGAAATAAGGACACAAATGGAAAGTTTAGCCTCTACATTGGCAACAAACAGTAAACACAGCCTAATCTCAAGCCAGATAAATCTTACACTAGAGGCCTATTTTATCTTAGTTCCTTTTACCCAGTGGATCGGGTCTGGCGTCTAACAAAAATGACAAGGCGTACTAAAAGACAAAAACACAGCTTGAAGACACAGACCAAGTAGCAGAGCTAGACAGATATAGCAAAGATTTTGGAATTATAAGGCCAGGGATTTTTTAAAATTATGATTAATATGCTAAGGGCTGTAATGAGAAAAGGAAAAAAATGTAAGAACAGATGGGAATGTAAGCAGACAAATAGAAACCCTGAGGAAGAATCAAAAGGAAGTGCTAGGGAAAAAAAGACCACTATAACAGAAACGAAGACTCTTTTTGATGAGCTCTTCAATAGGCTGTACGTGGCTGGGAAAGAACTGTCAGCTTGTAAGAATGTCAATAGAAACTTCCAAAACTGATTTGCAAAGAAAAAAAAAATTGAAAAGATAGAAAAGAACATTCAAGAGTTGTGGGACAATTACAGTAGGTGTGACACATGTGTAATGGGAATATTAGAAGGCAGAAGAAAACGAGAAATGAACAGAAAAAATATTTAGAGCAATAATAGTTGAGAAATTTCTAAAACTAATGACAGACGCTAAATCAAGGATCTAGGAATCTCAGAGAACACAAGGCAGAAAAAATAGCCAAAAGTCTACACCAGGGCAAGTTGTATACAAACTGCAGAAAATCAGACCAGAAAAAAATATTCAAAGAAGCCAGTGGAATAAAACTACCCTACCTACAGAGAAGCAAGGAGAAGAATTATATTGACTTCTCTGGAAACCACACAAACAAGAAGAGAGTGGAGTAAGTGTTAAAAGGAAAAACCTCCAATCAAAAATCTGGTATGCAGTGAAATTATCCCTTCAAAAGTGAAGAAATAAAAACTTGCTTACACAAAGATTAAGGGAATCTGTCACCAGTAAGCCCGACTTGCAAGAAATGTTAAAAGAAGTTCTTCAGAGAGAAGGATGAGGAGATAGTCCAGAAACTCATATCAGAAGATTGCAAGAAAAAGGAATAAATGAAGATAAAATAAAATCTTTTATTTTTCTTATTCTTAGATGATCTAACAGATAACTATTCAAAATAATAATTGCTACAATGTATTCAGTAAGTACAGTTTAGGATAAGTGAAATAAGTGACAGTGCTGTTATAAGGGATAGAAGGGAAGAATTAATTAGTAACATTCTCTTATAAGGTACCTGGCATTACCTGTGAAGTGTTATAGTGTTCTTTGAAGGTGGACTTGGATTACTTCTAAATGCATACTGCAAACTCTAGGGCAACTACTAAGAACAGTAAAAAATGAAGTATAACTGATATGCTAATAGAGAAAATAAAATCACAGAAATACCCAATTAACACCAGAGAAGACAGAGAAGACAAAAAAGGAAACAAAGAACAAAGGCAATGAATAGAAAACAGTAACAAATACAGTGGATATTAATCCAGCTATATCAGTAATCTTTCTAGATATCAGTAGACTAAATATACCAATGAAGGGGCGCCTGGGTGGCTCAGTTGGTTAAGCATCTGCCTTTGGTTCAGGTCATGATCCCAGGGTCCTGGGATCAAGCCGCACATCGGGCTCCCTGCTCAGCAGGGAGTCTGCTTCCCCTCCCTCTGTGTCTTCCCTGGCTTGCTTGTGTGCACTCTCTTAAATAAAATCTTAAAAAAAAACTTAAAAAAAAAATATGCCAACGAAAACAGAAACAATCGCAGTAGATAAAATACAAGACCCAGCTATACGTTGTCTTTGAGGAAAACACCTTAAATATAAAGACACAGATTACAAGTAAAGGGATAGAGAAAGATACACCATGCATGCTAACAATAAACAGAAAGCTGGAGTAGCTATACTAATTTCAGAGAGAGCAGATGTCAGAGCAATGAAAATTATCAGGCATAAAAACGGGCATTAGATAATGATAAAAGATCAATTTTCCAAAAAGACGTAACAATCTGTAATGCATATGTGGCCTAACAACAGAGCATCAAAATAGTGAGGCAAAAATTGATAGAACTGCAAGGAGAACAGATGAATTCACCCTTCTAGGTGGAGATTGCTACACCTCTCTATCAGTAACTGACAGACCCAACAGGCAAAAAATCAGTAAGGGCATGACTGACTTGAACAACAGCATGAATCAACTGGATCTAATTAACATTTATGGAATACTTCATCTAACAACAGCAGACAATACATTCTTTTCAAGCTCACATAGAACATTCACCAAGACAGACTATTCTGGGCCATAAAACACACCTTTATCAAATTAAAAAAAAAAACCAAACAAACAAACAAAGAAATCATACAAAGTATGTACTCCAACCACAATGGAATTAAACTAGTAATCAATAACAGAAAGATAGCTGGAAAGCCTCCAAATGCTTGGAGATTAAACAACACATATTAAAATAACACATTAATCAAAGAAGAAACCTTAAAAGAAATTTAAAAATATTTTGAACTAAAAGAAAATGAAAACACAATTTATCAAAATTGTGGGGTACAGCAAAAGCAGTGCTTAGAGGGAAATTTATAGGATTAAATGCATATGTTAGAAAAGAAGAAAGATCTAAAATCAAGAATTTTAGTTTCCACCTTAGAAAACTAGAAAAAGAACAAATTAAATCCAAAGTAAGCAGAAGAAAAAAATAATCAGAGCAGGCAAAACAAAACAAGAAAAAATTGCCTGCCTCATTAAGACAAAAAAAGAAAAAAATTGCCTAATTAAGATAAAAAATAATATTAGAGCAGATATCAATGAAATTGAAAATAGAACATCAATGAAACAAAAAGCTGATTCTTTGAAAAGGTCAATAAAAACCCATAAGCCCCTACCAGGCTACCTAAGAAAAAAAGGGAAAGGACACAAAATACTAATATCAGAAATGAAAGAGAGAACATCAGTATAGATCCCATGAATTAAAGGGATAATAGGGAATACTATGAACAACCCTGTGCCCACAAATTTGATAACCTAGATGAAATGGACCAATTCCTTGAAAGACATACTCTACCAAAACTCACAAGGAGTATGAGATAAGAAATTGAATCAATAATTAATAGCTTTCCTAAACAGAAAGCACCAGGACCAGATGATTTCCACTGGTGAATTATACCAAATATTTAAGGAAGAAATTACACCAATTCTCCACAAACTCTTTCAGAGGAAAGAAGCAGAATGAATACTTCCTAACCCCTTCTATGAGGCCAGCATTAGCTGAATATCAAAACCAGAGAGATACACTACAAGAAAACTATAGAGCAGTATCTCTTATTAACATAGATGTAAAAATCCTCAACAAAATACTACCAAATCAAATCCAAAAAAAAAACAAGTATAAAAAGAATCATTTACCATGACCAAGTGGGATTTAACCCAGGTATGCAAGGCTGGTTCAACATTCAAAAATCAATTAATGAATCTATCACATGAACAGACTAAAAGTAAAAAAAAATCACATGATCTTATCATAAAAATAGAAAAAGTATTTAATAAAATCCAACACCCATTCATAATAGCAACTTTCTGCAAACTAGGAATAGAGGGAAACTTTCTCAACTTGACAAAAGACATCTACAAAAAACCTACAGCTAACATTATACTTAATGGTGAGAAACTAGATAAATTTTTTTCTCACTAAGATCAGGAACAAGGCAAGAATTTCTCCTGTCACCACTCCTACTCAACATTGCACTAGAAGTCCTAGCTAATGTGATAAAACAAGAAAATGAAACAAAATGTATACAGCTTGGGAAGGAAGAAATGAAACAGTCCTTGTACATAGATGACAGCATTGTCTAGTCAGAAAATGCCAAAAAAATCAACAACAAAAAACCCTCCTGTAACTAATACATGATTATAGCAAGGTTGCAGGATATACAAGGTCAATATATGTCAACTGATTTCCTATGTACCAGAAATTTGTAAGTGGAATTTGAAATTAAAAAAACACAATACCACTTACATTAGCATCCTCCAAAATGAAATAACTTAGGCATAAATCTAACAAGATATGTAGAAGATCTATATAAGGAAAATTACAAAACTTTGATATAAAAAAATCAAAGAAGATCTAAATAGAGATATTCCATGTACATGGACAGGAAGACACGATACTGTCAAGATGTTGTTTCTTCCCAACTTGATCTATAGATTCAAAGAAATTCTAATCAAAATCCCTGCAAGTTATTTTGTGGCCACTGACAAACCGATTTTAAAGTTTATGTGCAACGGCAAAAGGCCCAGACAGCCAACAAAATATTGAAGAACAAGTTGGAGGATTGGCATTACACAACATCAAGACCTACTATAAAAGCTACTGTAATCAGAACAGTGTGATATAGATAAAGAGGTCAATGGAACGGAGGAGAGAGCCCAGAAATGGAGCCAAGCAAATATACTGTTAACTGATCATTGACAAAGGAGCAAAGACAATTCAATATAGAAAGGATAGACTTTTCAATAAATGCTGATGGAACTGGACATCAACATGCAAAAATGAATCTAAACACCAAACTTACACCTTTCATAAAAGTTAACTCAAAATGGATCATACACATCAATGTAAAACGTAAAACTATAAAATCCCTAGAAGGTAACTAACAGGAAAATAGCTGGGTGACCTTGGGTATGCCGATGACCTCTTAGACACAACACCAAAAGCATGATCCATGAAAGAAATAAACTGATAAACTGGACAAAATTTAAAAACTTCTCTGCAAAAGACACAGTTGACAGAATGAAAAGACAAGCCAAAGATTGAGTGAATATCTTTGCGAAACACTTAACTGATAAAAGTTATCCAAAATACATAACTCTTGAAACTCAATTAAGAAAATGGGGGGGGAAACTCAGAAAGAACGAACTAAGAAAACGATCAACGTGATTTTTAAAAAAATGGGTAAAAGATCTGGATATATACCTCACCCTAAAAGATACACAGATGGCAAATAAACATATGAAAAAATGTACATCATATGTAATTAGGGAATTACAAATGAAAAACCATAATGAAATACCATTACACATCTATTAGAGCAGCCAAAACCCAAACTGCTGACAACGCCAAATGATGGTGAGGCTATGGAGTAACAGAGCTGTCATCACTGCTGGTGGGAATACAAAATGGTACGAACTCTGAAGGCAGTTTGGCGGTTTCTTACAGAAGTAAACATACGCTCACATGTTCCAGCAATCACAAGGCCTTGGTATTTATCCAAATGAACTGAAAACTTCTGTCCACACAAAAACGGCACAGGAGTTTTACAGCAGCTTTATTCATAATTTGCCAAAACCTGGAAGTGACCAAGATGTCCTTCAATAGGTGAACAGATAAATAAACTGTGGCACATTTGCACAATGGACTATTACTCAGCGATTGTAAAGACAGAGCTTTCAAGTCATGAAAAGACATGGAGGAATCTTAAATGCAAATTACTAAGTGAAAGAAGCCAATCTGAAAAAGCTTGCATGCAGTATGGTTACAACTATATGACATTCTGGAAAAGGCAAAACTATGCAGACAGTAGTAAAAAGATTAGTGCTTGTCAGGATTTTAGGTAGAGGGTAGACCTGATGAACAGATGGAACACGGGGGATTTTGGGGGCAGTGAGACTATTCTTTATGATACTGTAATGATGGATACAGGTCATTATACATTTATCAAACCCCACAGACCGTACAACACGAAGAACGAAACTGAATGTAAACTATGGACTTTGGTTAATAATAATGTATTAATATTGGCTCATCAACTTCTACAAATGTACCACACTAAAGCAAGATGTCAATAGGGGAAGCTCTGTGTGCGTGTGCGTGTGCGTGTAAAGTATCTCGTGAAAAGTCTTGCTCCTACTGTTATTCACATCCACCCTGTTAACCATTTTTATTAGTTTTGAGTATGCTTCAAGGGTTCTCTAGAAATAGAATGAATATGAACATATGTTATCTTCCCCCTTTTTGAGAAAAGGCAGCATATAACATTAGTCTGCCCTTAACAGCATGTTTTGGGCATCATTATCTATCAGTACAGAGCAAGCTATATTTTCTGTAGAGATGTCCCATAATTTATTTAAGCAGTCCCCATAGCCACCTATATTGTTTCCAATCTACTGTTTTTACATGCACATATGTCATTTTGAATGGATGCAAGCATATCTGCAGGAAATTCTTAAAAGTGGATGTCTAAAAGTATATGCATTTTTTACTTTGACAGGTATTACCAAATTACTCTCTGTAAGTGACAGTCTCAACAGCAATCAAAATCCGACAGTCATGGCTTAACCAAATGTTCTCAGCTTAGTACTATAGATAATCCATGACTCTTTACTTGAGGTGGGGGTGGGGCACAGGGGTGGTACCGGAAGGAGAATCACACACACATGAGTTACCATTGACTTCCCATATAGAAGCAAGAGTTTAAAGTTTTATTACCCATATAGTCCTTACCCAGTTGAAACTCAGTCTTGGGCTTGATGGCTGGAAGTTTACACTGCCATTCATAAGTATGTGGATAGGATCTCACTGGTTTAGAAAGCCCAGATAAAAGTGTGAGAATCAGCGTTTCATCCCATGGATTCTCAATAGTCAAGTCTTAAAAGGAATGGGAACAAATAAAGGAAATGAATTCAGTACCCAAGAATTTTCCCAAAGAAACTACAGATAAAACAAGTGGAGACATTCATTAAATAAGCTGTCAAAAGCCTTATCTTTAAAAGAGCAATGATTCAAATAATAACCATTTGGAAAAATCAAAATGGCTAGTTCTGCACAGCTCATTGTTATTTTAGATCAACAAATTTAGATCAATATTTAGTTGTGACAAAGAAAATGAACACCAAAAGCGCCTGTTTCACTTGCCCGGAACTGCTAGATTCTGCCTTTAACATAATTATGTCTTAAAGGCCGACGTGGATATCAGTTACTTCTAACATTTCCCACAAAATACAATGACTTTCAATACTTATATTATCTATGAGCAGTTTGCATGCGTGAGATGTACTTTGGGTTCACAAAAAAGAAATTATTTCTAAAGGGAAGAATAAAGTTTCTGTTCAATTTAGCATGCTAAAAAATTCTTTTAGTGGTAGTTACCAAAGACTAATCCAGCATGATTAACATTTACTTAGTGCTAAGTGTATGTAGGACCCTGTTCTGAGTACTTTATGTTTAGTAATTCACTTGGACCTTATAAGAAGACTCTGCAGTAGGACCATCACCCCCACTTTATAGAGAAGGAAAGAGAGCCACAGGAAAGAGATCTTGGCCAAGATTATGTAACTGCCTAAGAGCGGAGCTAGGATTAGAACCTAGTCAGTCTTTACAGTCTGTATTCTTAACCACGATGCAACACTATCCAAGACTGTTTCTGTGTAACCGGGAGAAAGGAGGTAAGCTCTGAGCCTGTTTATTTGGCTGTAAAATGGGGATACCAGTCTTAAATTCAACGCCTGCCATAGTAGGCCCTCCAGTTCTAACTCCCTCCTCCAACAGTAGTGATTTTGATACCTTCTAAAATTAAAACGAATTAATTTGTCCTTCAAGTGTGCTGTTATACCACACTGTGATCCAGTTTGCAAGTTTTGTCTGAACTTGTGTTCTACTCAAAGACATTCAAGTCCCTGCTCTTTGAGCTTTCACGGAACAGCTTTTACCAGGCTATTGTCCTTATTCAGGGACACAACTAAGACTGAACATCTGTTCATACTTGAAGCATTGACATTCTCAAGTGAACCAGTCTGCATCCATTCTGCTCGGCGCCCAGCACTGGCATCTGGTGGATCGTCCGCAACGGTGAAGTTAGTGTCTGTGAGTTTGCAAGCCTCGAGGCTCTGCGCTACCTCACTGGTCAGGAGGCCACCTGCAGCAGGTTGGCTCCCACGGAGCAAGGATGCCGAAGATACGTCTGCTGGGAACGCCAGCTCTGGGTTTTTCTCTTGAATTGGACTGGATGCGTTAAAGGAATAGACAAGAGTAAACAAAACACACGATTACAAGTCCATTGGATTTGATCACATGAAAGTACCACAAAACAGTTTCCTTTTCATTCTATGAAAGACATTTCCAAAACTCCTTAACAAAGAGTTGATTAAAACATTTTCTTCAGACAAACAAATATATGCAAATAGACAGCCAGTACATGCTGTATGCATAGAAATAAAATCAAAGACATGGAAATAGAGTCAACAAATAGGTGAGGGGCACAGTGGGTGTTCTCCAGTGGGAACATGGGGAGGGGTGGGCTTATTTCCCCAAGATGCCGTCAAGCTGGGGATCAAGACTGAATATTGAACTCTATCCCAAAACGGGTTCTTTTATAGCACTGAAACAAACAGAGAATGTCATAATCCAAAACCTAACACCGGGATCTTTCTGTACACACATATGGTTGATCTGTATCATTCACGGATCCCGTATTTGTGAATTCTCCTACGTGCTAAACTCATTCATAATCCCCGAATCAATTTTCATGGTACTTTTGCAGACGTGCAGAATGGTGAAAACACTTAGTCACCCAACATACACATTCGCAGAAGTGGAATACGGCAATGCTCTGTGTTCTCATGTCAGCTCTCACACTAAACCAGTGTCCTTTTGCAGTACTTTTAGTAACATGTTTTTCTGTGTTTTTGTGATTTTGCTGTTTAAAATGTTCCCCCAAGTGCAGTGCTAAAGTGTTGTCTAGTGTTCCTAAGTGCAAGAAGGCTATGATGTGTCTTAGAGGGAAAATATGTGTTAGATAAGCCGTGTTCAGGTATGAGTTATAGTGCTGTTGGCCCTGAGTTCAATACCAATGAATCAACAATTATTTATTAAATAAGGTGTCTTCAAACAAAATGTTGTGAACAGAGGCTCACGGGGGCCTAACTAGGAACGATGGTTCAGTGTTGGGTAATTCAGAGACTGCAGTGACTTTATACAAAAGGACGAGGGCAAATAGTAAGACCTGACTGTGTAGGTATCTCCACACACATAAACTCTCCTCCACCTTTACGCCCACATATACACAAACTCATGTATAAGTATGCATCGTTACAAAAATAAATCTGTACATGCAACTTCAGGCTGCATTCTTACTTCTTGATAGGCATTTTTCCTAGTAGGAAGTTTTTTGAAAAGAAACTAGATTTGGAATTTAAAGAAATGTTACAAAGATCATAGCAAATTCCCACACACTCCTCACCCAATTTCCTCGAACGTTACCATCTCATGGGACAGTGGCTCCTGTCAAAACCAATACGTCAACATTTGCTATGCTGACGTCCAAACTTCGTTTGGATTTCACCCGTTTTCCCAAAGGGCCCTTTATTTGCTCCCAGATCTAATCGTGGATACCATGTTGTATTCAACTGTCATGTCTCCTTACCCCCTTCTCATCTGTGACTGTCCCTTAGTGTTTCCTACCTCCCCAAGACCTTGTCAGTTTTGGGGACTACCGGCCAGGTATTTTGTAGAGTGTTCCTCAGTTTGGGTTCCTTTGATATTTTCCTTATGATTACACTGTGAAGAATGTTCCAGAGGTCAAGTGCCCTTCTCAATGCATGACTACCATAAGCTGTCACTTGTGAAATTAACCCTGTCATTTGGTGAAGGTGGTATCTGCCATGGCCCTATCATGGATTTTAATCACTACCTACCATTTAATTCAGTGGATGTATGCTGGAATAGAACAATTCCCTGGTTCTTAGATATTAAAAATACTTCCAATATTTTAATTAATTTTCTGTTCAGCCATTTCATATAGGAGGAGAACACAAAAGGGTCCTCCCTCTTCAGATCATGGCAATTTTAATTTATCCCACAAGCATAGCCACCAAAATCTATTATTGGGAGAAAATGTGGTAGTCAAATGGGAGTATTTTCAATATTTGATATTACAACAAAACAGATATTAGGGGTATCCATGCACACAGAAAAAATTGCTTTCAAACCTACATAAATTGTTACTAGCAACCTGAGTACCCAAATTACTGTGGGTACACACATTATAAATAAAACGCTTTCCCTTCTCCATGAGAATTTGAGTTTTGGTTAACTTTCCAGCTCCTCTCCCCTGAAAACTGAAAAGGTCAGAGTATCACTGTCACCACTGCTTACGGTAAACAATAGCCATGCCTGGAACTGTATTCTAGACTGAGAGAGTTAGAAATATATGCTGGGAATCCACAGGTCAGGCTTCAGGTACGAGGATTCTCGTGATGGGCTATTCCTTGTGGGGACTCTGGAATCTAAATCTATAGTGTTGCAAGGACCACTGACATCCACGGAAATAAGGCTTCTAAGCTAGGGAAGCTTCTGTACCTTGGTCCTAAGTGTTTCCTTGTAACTTGTCTTATGCAGGTCCAAGATGATAGTGTCTTGGATATTCTTTCCTTGGCAATGATTTTTGTCCTATATATTTCTATGTTAATCTTATGCCAAGTGTGGCTTATGCCAGTCTTGTGAGTCAAAGGTTTAGTTGCATGTCGAAGATTCCTTGTGGGCAGTAATAGATTGTGCTTATTGGGCAGAATTTTAAATTAAAAGGCAAGATCTGCTCATCTGCATTGATTTTATTATTAGGGAGTTAAGTATTTTCTCGATGTTTATTCATTTTTTTTCTTTTGTAAATTCTGCTCGTCTTTCATCCAATTTATTTACTGGGGTCTTAATTTAAAGAAGGGGTTTTAATGACAAGAGGCAGTATAACATAGTGGTGAGAGCAAGGCTTCTGAAATATGGGTTGAAATTACAATGCTACAAATTAGAAGTTGTATGACTTTAGGTCATTTCTTTAACTCTCTAGATCTGGTTTCCTCATCTGTTAATGGTGGAAAAGAATAGTTCCTACAACTAAATTTACCGTGAGGATTAATTACAGGACATAGTACATAAAAAGTGTCAGCATTACAATGGAATATAATAAATACTCAAAGGATTACAGCTACTTTCAGTGTCTGTTACATTTACCAGACTATTCAAATAGGGTGGAATTTTACTTCTGCAAAGCACACATGTATGCTATATATATGCATTTTGTACCAATACCTAAGAGGCTTAAACATTCTATTGTCCTCCTCTTAAAAGAAAGTGATTGCTTTTCTCAATTAGAATGGGTATATGGAGGGGCGCCTGGGTGGCTCAGTCGGTTGGGCGTCTGCCTTCGGCTCAGGTCATGATCCCAGGGTCCTGGGATCGAGCCCCACATCGCTTCTCCCTCTGCCTCTGCCTGACTGCCTGCCTACTTGTGCTCTCTCTCTGTCAAATAAATAAATAAAATCTTAAAAAAAAAAAAAAGAATGGGTATATGGAAACAAATATGTGTTTGCTCAGTTCTACAATAGTCTTTACACTAGGTCAGGGTCTTTGGCTGGTAAAAGTGCAGTTCTCTCAAAATGAGTAGAAGTCAGTCACAGGAACTACTCCCACAGAGACTCTCTGCTACCCCAGCTGCTTCTCTCACTGCCCTGATGGATCCAATGTTTAGGTTTATCACTGTATGTGTCTCTGTAGAGGGTAACTTCTGGCTTATACCTGCAAGTCAATAAAATCTCATAATACCTGAACTTTCTGTCTTTTGAGGGTTCTGCCATGTTTTCTTCACAAGAATCCAGAGTCACATGGGTGCACTCTTTTGCAACCACATTTTCTGAAATACGTAGAAAATTAGAAACAGACATTATGCATGCATATGATTTCATATGGTTATGAAGTCCATAATTCCTTTTTACACTGACTTTCATTATAATTTCAAAATGGTGTTCCATGGTAAAATGTTCCATATTATTTTTAAAATAGGAAAAAACATCACTAAAAATTTTTTTTACTACTATTATTTGCGAGCATTTCAACTTTACAAATCCAATCATTCCAGAGAAAAAGGTCCAAAGGGTGGCAGGTCTGAGTGGCCCATGGAGGTCCTGGTACAGGCAGAGGGCACACCCTGCTTTAGGAGAACCTGAGGACAAGGGCATGGAGAGTAAAACACAGCAACACGTCTAGACGGCAGAGATTTGGGTGTCTTTCCGTCTGACTGCTTTGTTTAGTCAGTTAGTGTTCAGTTGATTCAACTGATTTAGAGTGTTTACATCAGGAAGATACTTGGCAATACTTATCATCACTCCCTTTAACTAAAAACAAACAAATAAAAACTATCTACAGAAAGACAAACTAGATAGGCAGATGTGGAGTATATATATATATAAATACTATACATACCCAAGTATTACACTGGACTAAATTTTATCAGATATCGCATCACCAAACAGGTGCTAATTCTTTTTAGAACTAGAACATTAGCTTCTATTTATCCAACCAAAGTGCAAATACTCCAAAAACAGCCGATATTGACTCTGAAAGACAGCGACTGAATAAACTCATTTTCCCAAATGGAAACACTTTAACATTTTTTTGTTAAAGTAGCAAGCTTGTGATGGCACCTGGCAATTGTCCAAATTTCACCTGAACTCTCCTTAAAAATCCAGAAGAGAAAGGTAATATACTGGGTTAGTACTCTAAAAAAATTTTTTTACTCCTTAGTTAAAAGTTTTTAAGTCTATGGGCTCAGACATCATATTAAAATATGCTTCCACGTAGGGGAGTGAAATTCTTTGACAGTCCTTTCATTGTATTGCTTTGGGGAGCAATTACTATTTTTATTAAAAGTGTCAGCAGTGATAAGAGTTTGGCTAGTAAAAAACTCATCAAAATGGTAAAGTGGTCCTTTATTGTCAATATATTTTATAGGTTGGTACTTAATAGGGAATAATTAATTATTTAGGCTTAATGACAATGTCATATGTTAAGGTTTAATTCAGATAAAGATCTTTGATATAGGAGTGTTAAGTTTAGGGGAAATAAGAACTATCTGCGCATTTTACCATTACTCTCTTGAAGTCAGTCATTAAAAAAAATAAGAAAATATGATTTTCCTGAGTGTAGTACTTGGTTACAACTCTAAAGTAATAAAATTTATATATTTATCATTCAAGCAACTTAACCTGTCTGTCCTGGCCATTTTGTTTGTAGTAAACATAACATCAACCTATATCCTGTACAAATGGGTTGGACTTGGCATATCTGCCTTTAAGTGCTTCTAAGGTTTTTCTCCCGTTCTACCTATAATCTACGTTCTAAGTTTCTAAAATGCACAGACTTTCAGAAAAGAGTATGCCAAAAGAAGAAATCATATAGGTAACAATACAGTGAATGGATTTTAAGTTTCCCCTGGATGATCTTTAAACTTCCATTTAGAATTTCCAAGAAAACTGTAATCCTGAAAGAACTGAGTTGGCAGAAGACAAGACACTCGAGTGGTGTGACACACACCTTTATCCTCCAGAGCAGGACCTGCATCCGCGGGTGGTCCTTGGAAAGGTGTGGACGCTAGCTGTGCGGCAGCCGTGAAGTGTCCTGGGCTCTTTGGACTGGGCGCCAGGGTTCTGTTGCAACGGATACCCCAGATGGTTGAGTCATCCAAAAACTCTTCGGCGTGAGGTACTTCCTACAACAAAAGCTGCACTGAAAAAAAGAAAGCAACAATCTCCCCGTTTTGTCATTTAACTCATTGATACTACTTAAGATTCAAAAAAATGAGGAATTAAAGAGGAAATAGATGTCACCCCTGGCTAACACCCCTGGGTTCTCTGTTCCTCTCCCCAGAAGCGGGACACTTCATCTTTAACACACCCCAGTGCAGTCACACTTATCCAAGGGTCGCGTTTTATTTTCCAATTTTTATTTTTTTTCTAATTTGAAAAGTCTAGATTTATAGATGAGTTACGAAGATTGTACAGAGTTCCCATGTGCATGTCATCAAACTCCCTCTGATGTTAACATGTTATAGAATCCTGGTGCACTTATAAAAACTAAACAATCCTACTAACTCTAGACACTACTTGGATTTCATCCTTTCCCCATTCATGTCCCTTCTCTGTTTCAGGCTCCAGTCCAGGATGCCATGTGATTTAGTTGTCACATCTCGATGGGTCTCCTCTGACCTGTGCCAGTTGATTGGTCTGTCCCAGTCTTTCTTACACGGACATTTTTTAATACTGGTCAGGAGCTGTGTGGAATGTCTCTCCCATTTGGGTTTAAATTTGTTTTTTTCTCATGTATAGACTGGAGTTACAGTTTTCAGGGAAGAATATCAGGGGTAAAGCGCCATTAGGGGATACATGATATCAAGACAACTTATTACTGGTGAGGTTAAGCAATCACTTGGTGAAGGTGGTGTCTGCCAGGTTTCTCCTCTGTAAGGAACTATTTTTCCTTTTCCTGACCTTAATTTGTCAGAAGCAGATCATGGTCTAGCCTACACTCAAAGGTAAACTAAGATCTACCTCCTGGAGGGAGGGATATCAAAGAATTTGTGGACATATGTTAAAATAACCACAATCATTTGGGGAGATACTGCAAGGCTATACAAATATCCTGTTTCTTCTTACAGTTTCACTTGCTAATTTTAGTATTCCCTGTGGAGCTTGCCTAGAACAATGATTACTGTGGTGTTCCAATGGCAATTTTCTGTTATCACTCATTCCTTCCACGTTTATTACCTGCAATTCTTCTGTAAGGAAGGTTTATTTTGTCCTCTCTCCCATTTGTTTATATCGATAAGGATATTTATTTTATTTCTTGGGTTATGATCCAATACTACCTTATTCTATTTATTTTCTTGTTCGAATTGTGCCAGGTTTGGCCATGGGCTTATTTAGCTTGGCTCCTGAGTTCTTTGGTTATGCCATCTTTTTTTTTTTTAAAGCACTTCCTTACTTTCTGGCACCACAAGATGCTCTAGGCTCATCTTATATTTTCTTTCTTTAGCCCCAGAATTAGCTATTTCTCCAAAAATGTAATGGTCAAGTTTTAGAGTCTATACACAAAGACAGAAACTACTGAGTCAGAATTACGCCTGGCAAAACCCTTCAGTTGCCAATAAAATGCCACCCATGGTTTTTATATATAGTGCACAGTTTTTATATATCCACCCTATCTCTTCCAACACTGGAGGAAAAACTGGCTGGTTGTTTCTTCGGGTGGATGCAGGAGAAAGCAATTGGCTTGTGCATAGGGACAGGATGCAAAAAATTCATCATGGCTTTTTTGTTCAAAACGTGTTCAGTGAAATGCATCTATTAATTGATGCACTGTATCTGAAATCGAGTCCATTATTTGGAAGTTTTTGAGAAGGTCAAGAAGTTCATCAGAAGGATTAGAGAGCTAAATGATAATTTATTCAGAAGAATCCACCATGGAACTAAAGCAATGTGCCAGGCTTTAGCTCAGCTCTTCAGCACTACTCTCTGACCCAACCCAGCCATAGGGCCAGGCCGGGGTGAGTGGAGAGAAAGCACACCACACGGTAACACTCAGGGCTAGAGTAGAAGATGCATATGGGCTGGACACAACGGCTGCTATGACAGAGAATGCTGTGAGTCCGCCAACTGCTGAGTTATACTGACAACGGACCAGTCCACTTTAACTCAGACTTGGTGGGTTTTCTGATATTCCATTGTAGGCCTCGCTTCTTGGGTCTAGGAAAATATATCCCCCACTCGTTCCTCCCACCACAAGGAAAGGCTCTTTGAGGGCCAGGATCCTATCAGTTTAGCTTCTGCATCTATCACAGTGCGCGATACATAATAGATACTTGAATAACTGTAGAATAATGTTCCCCAAAACCCACTCTCCATATAACGTTGTATTTTTCAGCACAGTTTTATATATATTATCTCATCTGACTGGTATATCACTTGGTAAAATGAAGAGGAACGAGCTGTGGTATATCACTTGGTAAAATGAAGAGGAACGAGCTGCAAGACCCATTTCATGGATGAAGCAATGATTTACTTACATTGGGTTTTGAAGGAAATTTGCTTATAGAGCGTTCTCCAAAGGTCCTGGCTCCTGCAGGTTTATTTTTAGGCTGTGGTAATCTAAGGAAAGATTTGTAAAATTATAAATTGTAAAATATGCTAAAGGAAATACTACCACTTAAGTGAGACTGTTAGAAATATTCTTCACTTGGGGCGCCTGGGTGGCTCAGTTGTTAAGCGTCTGCCTTCGGCTCAGGTCATTGTCCCAGGGTCCTGGGATGGAGCCCCGCATAAGGCTCCCTGCTTGGTGGGAAGCTTGCTTCTCCCTCTCCCACTCCCCTGCTTGTGTTCCCTCTCTCGCTGTGTCTCTCTCTGTCAAATAAATAAATAAAATCTTAAAAAAAAAATATTCTTCACTTATCCTATTTAATTAACATTTACATAAACATTCCTTACTTTTACAGTAGTTGTAGGAAAACTGAGTGCAAATGGAATTAACTTGACTATGTATATAAAAATAAATTTATAGTAACTTAAGAGAGGGTGAAAAAATATAAAATCTCTACTACACTGAGTTATAAATTTTAGGAATAAAAAAAGATGAAGGGCCATGGCCAATAGAATATCATGGATGGCATACATTTTATTTCTTATCTCTAGGACTAGGTTTAGCTATGGAATTTCCCTGAGAGCTGATCAGACTGTTTCCTTTCTACTTCAATATGAATCTCTTCTACACTATGATACTCTTTAATTCATACTGATACCTCTCTTTCCATGGTTTAAACTGTAAACTGATAATTCCTGGGGATACCCACTCTACTCCCACATCTGGCTCCCTAATGTAATGTCTTTCAGCTTAAAACATCTCTCTGCAACATGACCCGATATAAGTCACTTCCTTTTCTGTAGCAATCCTGCAAATATAAACAGAGCCTGTATGGACACCTGTACTGGTAAACTCATTCACACCTAATACAATTTCAAATTTATAGAATCCCTCATTTCTATCATTTGTAACCACACTGTTTTCCTGGCAACACATGCTTTTGCTATGGGAGGTCCGCTTTCCTGTAACTTGTGTGTAATAATGCAGGTCTAGAGAACTTGAGCAACAATCTTCCTGTCACGTGGTTAAAATGCTCCCCAGCAGCAGAGCTCGTGCAGGGACCCAGACCATTTTAGTCAGCAGGCCACATTTTCTCCCCACCTTGAGTCCCAGAGGAAGCTCTGCAGCATTTCATGTCACTGGGAGAACAAATATCTCCCCTGACCCACCATACCTCTTTTCCTCCAACACTGGAGGAAAAACTGGCTGGCTGTTTCTTCGGGTGGACATGGGATAAAGCAATAACTCAATGTTTCTTTACCCGTAATTTTCTTTGTTTCCATCTTCGAACACAGGAAAAGCAGATGACAAAGAAGAGATGATCTTATTGACTCCCCAAGCCCCAGAAGACCTTGCATTTTCTGCATTGGAGTAAAAAGTAGCATTTTATTAGTGTATTAGGAAAAAACATTATACTTGATGCTAAACTTCACCTACAAATAAGAAAATGAAATAACAGCTTACAGAAAAGAACGGACACATTTTTCAAATGCAAAATGCATTATCAGTAGAGGAATCAGAATAATTTAAAAGGCACACAAGTAAGTCACTTTGTAGTGTGATGAAGTGACCTAACCATGGTCACAGGGTTTAACATTTAGGCCTCCAGGTCTTGAGTTCCTGCCACATGCAAAGCGCAGTGTTCATCATTCTCCTAAAACACTGATCTTGTCACCTCACTGAAAAAAGCTCTCTGTGGCCTTGTTTCCCATTTCCTATAAGAAAAAATTAACCTGTTAACTTTATATTCCAAGGCCTCCTGAGTCTAATGATCCTATTTATCTTTATCACGATCTCTCTGGCTTCCAGCATAAAACCCAGGACTGTAAACAAATGTGGGCTTTAACACTCCACCCATGCCATTCCTCAACGGGGCAAGGCTCAAGTCACACCTCAAGTGTTCAGGTTTTCCTGGCCATCCCTTACTCACCAGGACTTTGTCCTTCTGTAGCACTTATTTTTAAGAAACAAATCTATGGGCTTGTGCTCTTTCTGCGCTCAGCCAGCGGCCCTCGGGCTGAGGGTCACGGGCGGCCTCTTGGGGCGCGTGGTGCTGCCGGGGCTGCTGAGCGGCCCACGGGCCCCAAGCCCGAGCCTGCTCGCACGCCCCAGCTCGGGAGGGTCCTCCTGGACCCGGGAGCGGACCCTGGTTGTAGTGAAGCCAGATGGGGTGCAGCGGCGGCTTGTTGGGGATGTGATCCAGCGCTTTGAGAGGAGGGGCTTCAAGCTGGTGGGGATGAAGATGCTGCAGGCGCCAGAGAGAGTCCTTGCTGAGCACTACCATGACCTGCAGAGGAAGCCCTTCTACCCAGCCCTCATCAGCTACATGACCTCCGGCCCCGTGGTGGCCATGGTCTGGGAAGGCCCCAACGTGGTCTGCTCCTCAAGGGCCATGGTAGGACACACCAACTCAGCTGAGGCTGCCCCTGGCACCATCAGGGGGGACTTCAGCATCCACATCAGCAGGAACATCATCCATGCCAGCGACTCCGTGGAGGGGGCCCAGAGGGAGATCCAGCTATGGTTTCAGAGCAGTGAGCTGGTGGACTGGGCAGACGAAGGCCACCAGAGAAGCATCTACCCACCCTGAGCACTCAGGCTGCCTTCAGCTACCCCAGCAGCCCCCCAGGATCAACTACCTCTGTCGTCCAGAACTTGAGCCCACACCCACGGTCCTCCCTTCTGTCCCAGACCACCTCCCTGTCCACCTTCTGCCCCACCCCAGCCCAGAGGGGTTGAGCAACCAACTTTATGTGCCTTTTAGTATCCTAAGCCAATAAGAAATCGGACCAAATCCTTTCTGTACCAAAGTGCCAGATAACCTTTGGGGCATCTCCAAAAGTGTGTAGTGTAACCTCCCTTCCCCCAAAGGGGTGGGACATTAAAATTCGCTGTGTTGTGTAGGGGGGTGGATCGTTTATTATAGTTTCTGCCATCTCTGAGGTAGGACTTTATGCAAAGTTGTAAGAGTTTGAGAGAACAAATAAAGCTTACTCTCACACACCAAAAAAAAAAAAAAGAAACAAATCTATGACATAAACTGAGTACCTTTTCAAACACTGTTGTACTTTTTATTTCACTACCTTTCTGGGACAAGCTAACCAAGGGAAGGGCAACTTCTTGTATAATCCTTGATATTTCCTATAGCAACCACCCACAATGCCTGCACTTAGTAGTGTTTAAATAAATGATTACTTTGAAACTGGGCCTCAAACGCATCTTCATTTTGATCTAGAGATGTCCATTCATCTTTGTCATCAGAAATATCAGGAAGTGTAGGAGCCTGAAACATATTCATGATGAAACCTTAGAAGAATAAAAAGAGTCACTGTAAACATGATTGCAAAAGTGCTTTCATTAATTTGTTGCCAGATGCTACACATTCAAACCAAAGGCTTTACCTAGGGCTTCCTTTGTGTGCACAGTGGGTGATGGCTGCACCCTGGATGGAGTCGCCTGAACCATTCCCAGCGACGTGTTTGGAGTTGTGTGAAAAGAACCTGTGTTAACAACCTTATGTGTTTCAGACCCTATAGAAGAAATGGGGCAAAATGCATTACCAGTAGAGGAATCAGAATAATTTAAAAGGCACACAAATTAAGAAAATTACAATTAGAACACTTTATTATTGCTGATAATTATCACTAAGGACTTCTGTTATTACAGTGCTTGCATCATTTTCATTCTTATTTTTATAACAGTCCCACGAGGTAGCTAAGGTAGAATTATCCTCTTACGGAAAAGGAAATCAAAGTTCAAAGAGATCAAGTGGCTTGGTCTAAGATCACTATCAAATTAGCAGGTTGTCATAAATAGCACCCTTCACTCCACTATATCCCAAAAAACACATGTTAATAGTCACACCGTGAATCTTAAGACTGGCTTTCCATCTTACTCAGCTGGAATCCAGACAATGGCATCCAAGGCCCCACAAAACCTGGGCCATTTTCACCCAGACCTCATCTTCCTCCTTCTCCAATTCACTCTAGCCACCTGGGCCTCTTTGCTGTGCTTAGAAGCCATCAGGGATAGTCCCCTCGGGGCTCTGTACCTGCTCTTCCCTTCACCTGCAACAGGCTGTCCAAGCTAGCTGTATGGGCACCTTCCGCCTTTGAGACTTTATCCAAAATATCACTTTCCTTGGGAGCACCTTTCCCCATCACCTCTGAAACTTCAATCCCCTTCCACCCAACACTTTCATTCCCTCTCTGCTCGTGTGGGGGTTTTGTCCTTTCTGTTCCTGACTGCATCCCTAACTGCCTAGAATGGTGCCTGGCGTCTAGCAAGTGCGCAGGAAGTGTTGGTTAAATGCAGGGGTTGCTGGCTGATTCAAGCAGTTTGGCTCCCCACTAAACTGTCACTGGAGAGAGTGCCAAAGTCACATGGGGGGAGCGAATGAATATTCAATGTATCTTATTTTGTTCATAAAACTTACCTTCAACACAAATGCCTCTAACAAAGTAGTACCTAAGAGAAGTACAATACTCCTAGTTCAACTTTTAATTCCCTTTCCTACCTCATAATGCATTAAAGACGACTCTTGTTTTTGATAAAGCTGCTGAGAAATTTAATAAAAAAGGTTTCAAAAATCAAGTTTCCAAAGGATTCTAATTACTAAGATGTGACCGGGAAGTGGATTTCTACCTTTACTTGAGATGGTCTGGGGCTTATCTAACCCCTAAATTCTAAGAATAGGAAAGCAAACACCCAAGTTCACCCAAGGCTTCATGAGCCTCGGCCACCAAACAGATCTCTCAGTGACCTGCAGGAGTCTGGGCAAGCAGGTCAGAGACAAATTAATTATAATTAAACATCACCTTCTTTTATCTCGGCTCCACTCTGTGGCTTGAATTCATGAGTACTTTTAGTCACACATCTGAAAGAGAAATCTCTTGAGACACACTAACTCTCCAAAAAGAACAGTAAATCAGTCAGCAATTACAAGCTTATTCTTAAAATACAGATGGAAGTGCTTAGGTCTATAGTGTAAGTAAATACAATGTTTTATTTTTTCTTTCATTTCCTTTTGAGGTAAAGGCCAGCTACTACATGTTGGCTTGACACAGCGGGCCTGTATTTTAACATCATGATGATCATTCCTATGCACGGTAGGGCAGGATAATGGCCTTTAAGTCAGATGATCCCATTTATTACATAGGCTCAAGGACTCACACCTGGGTCCAGGCCTGGGTGCCCAATGCAGCTAGCCAGTCATGCTGTGGGAAGCACTGGTGTGTTTTAGCTGCATGGGCCACTTCTCGTTTGATGAGTCAAGAGCCACAGAGCATGGTTCTTCAGACGTGAAAGGTTATCAAGAAATTTTAAAAATGGCACATAAGATATTTATATCATAGTTGTTTTTTTTTTTAAGTCCAGTCATGATAATGGACCTCATCTGTCGATTTAACAGTGCTAGAATTCCCTCAGCAGGGACCACGTTAGGATGTAAAGTAAAAAGTACAATACACTTAATTTTACAAATCCCCACCCAACTGTCTTAAAAACATGAGTTTTTCTTTGAGATTCCAGACAAAGGCACCTTTTCTCTGCCATGGTAAGCTTCCCCAGCTAGTGAGAGTACCAAGGGGGTCCATTTGGTCCCTTGCCTGGGCCAGGGTCAGGGTCCCTCTGAGGTGCTTCGGACTGAGATCTAAATGTTCATTGGATTAACGAGTTTCAGAGTTTTATAGGGACAGCTGTGTCTGGCTCCTCCACCCTCATGACTCCATCTCTGGGGGCGATTGGAAACTCAGCATCTCTTTGGGACTGTCACCGCTCTCTTGTTTTTATCATTTTATAATTGCATTAGCAGTGAAGAATGAAGTCATAGCCCCCAGTGACACAAAAGTTCTTTTTTTACATATATACAGGACAACACAGGACACAGGTCTGAATTATTATCCTAACCTGAGTGAAAAAGCATTTTCAATCTTATTTTCAGGAGAAATCACTGGTAAAAGTTAATCTTGGATATTGAGAAGAACCAGTACTCATGAACCATAATCTATGCTAAGGAGTTTAGCCCAAGGGGAGGGTGCAAGTTACACCGGAGCTCTCATTTTTTCTAACGGATTAATAAAATTGCTCTATGCAAAGACAGCGTGCCAAAGTCACCGAAGATAAAAATTTAAACAAAGCAAGTTACTGTGGCATTAATTTTCATTTCTGAAATCCAGGAAAATCCCTCAAAATTGGGGAAAAAAAACCCTCCACAGCAGCATACAGATAAGATCTTGGCATATTGTGTAATGGATATTGAATCCCAAATTGCTCCTGATGAAGACAGAAGGATTATGAGAACACGTGCCAAGAAACTGTCTGGATGGTAATAATCACTCCGTGTATTCAGTCAAAGCCAGCAAGAAAGGCAATTTCAGTTCAATAGCTGTGTATTTTCCAGTTACAAAAAAAGTGTTGCATTTCAGTATACTGGAAATTTTTAACTCAAGGGAGAAATATGAAATGAAACAAATCCCCTAAAAGAAAAATAGAGTAATAAGTCTGAAAGATTTGGGGCTATTTTGGTAACTTGGTTTTTCAACAACATGCCCATCTAAAAATTATTTTAAAAAGAGGAATCCTTTATCTTTTACATACGGTTCTCGACAATGCAGAACATGTAAAGGAGCTCATGATGCCATTCAGGTCACTATCGTCTCTAGGACAACTTTTGTCTTACCTGTCATCTTTTCTGACCACTGTAAACATGGAGTCTGTCCCCGGCTGGGCTGCCAAAGGAAGAGGAGGAGGTATACTCTGGTTGATGGCCGGGGACACCAAAGCGGCAGTGACAGCATCTGCCACAGGAGGAACAACAGGAGTTGTCTCTCTGGGTTTCTCTCCCATGTTCTTTAAGGTCTGATGATTGATGGCCGGAAGAGACGGAGTTCTCAGTTCCTGCTGGGAGCCTACACTTGGCCCCATACATTCTGGATTAACCTTTCATGTTAAGCAAACAAACAAACAAACCAAATAACATACCACAGCCAATTAAGTCCAGAATATTACTAATTAGGTACTACAGCTTTTCAAAGAATGGCATCTATCTTCTTCAGTAGCCTCCTTTCCCCTTGAGGCATCCCCACCCCCCTTCAGGTATTCTGAAATAAACAGCCAACAACAACAGAAGACCACTTTACCTGATGGATGATTTTGTAGCTTCTTAACCACAGATAGAACTGGCAGCTCATACTCCTAACCACTGCAATAACCAGCCCCTACAGTTTTATCAGTATTTAAGATCTTATTTCTCTTAATTTTGAGAGAGGACCAACAAATCAATGGCATCAAATGCTCATAATGGTATTCCTTCCATTAAAATATACCTGGTTGCCATTTTCTCTCGAATGAACAGGAAATGTGAATATAAATTGCAATAATAGCTGCCACAAAAACACAGCTCACAATGGGAAGGTTAACAAGCTCTTAACCTGAAACCTTTGTTTTTCTATTCCCATGGACTTAGACTAACTATACACTCTTATGTTAAAAAGTTAAAGGACACAAAAGTTAATTCCTCACCATAAAAAAGTATTTTCACAAATTGTTAAGAAAAGCACCAAATACCTAGGGCAAGAGTAGTTATTTCACAAAAGACAAAATAAAGAAAGTTCATCTTCACTAGCTATCAAAAAAAGTAATTAGAAATGACCTATACCACTTTCTCACTACCAAAGATTAAAAAGAATCATAATATTCAATTCTGAAGAAATGTTTTGAAAAAGAACAATCAGACTTCCTAAAACAGATATCAAAACTTACAACAAAGCTATGGTAAATATACAATATGGAATGATCAAGAAGAAACCTATTAACCAAAACAAAGGTACAGACATTTTAGAAACTGATCTTGTATATTAAAAATTAGTATGCAATAAAGATATTTTTCATCAATGGGGAAAGGCTGAGTTGTTAATAAATGATTTAGGGGCAACTGGCAGTGCATTTGGGAAATACATCCTTATGCTATCACAACACACAAAAGTAAGTCCCATACAAGGAGGCTTTTGGTTAGACAGTGGCTTAAACATGTGCTTTATCATCTACTCCCTCCAAAACCTCACCAAAAGGACAAGAAAGAAATTCTAACACCTAAAACAGCAGGTGAAGACTGATGTGTGGAAAAGTTCAGACATTTAGATACATCTCAGAATGGAAGTGAAAGTGGAGCTGAAAGCAGGAACACCAAAAAAAATTCTGGGGGAACGGGATTTCCCTCTAGAACACTGGGCGCCAAATTATCACCTAAGTGTGAGGGTAGAAGAAAGATGCTTTTAAACATGCAAAAGATCTCAAAAAATTAATCCCTCATATGTGCTTTAAAAAAAAAAAAAGAAAAAGGTCTTTAGGGGCGCCTAGGTGGTTCAGTAGGTGAAGCATGTGCCTTCGGCTCAGGTCATGATCCCGGGGTCCTGGGATCGAGCTCTGCATCGGGCTCCTTGCTCAGCAGGGAGCCTGCTTCTCTCCCTGCCCATGCTCTCTCTCTGTCAAATAAATAAATAAAAGCTTTGGAAAAAAAAAATCTCTTTGAGGCTGTGTGCCACCAAAATGGGGATGTTAAAAGGAAATAATGCCATGGGAACTAGAAAATCAGCAGGGACACACTACTGGAGAGGAGTAAGGGGAGGACAGCTTCCTTGGAGGCCAGCCTGGAGGCAGAAAGGCAGCTCTGGGAGTCACGTGGCCAAGAGAAGTGAAACAAGAGCACATCTGATGCACTTGAACATAATGAAAACATTATTTCTAGATTCTTCAAGTGTTTATAGAGAAATAACTGATAAGTATGTACCACACAAATATAGTAAAAGAATATAATGAAAATTATTTTAACAATTTCTTGGATCTAGGGAAAACATAAGTTATATAAGAAAGGAAATCCAACTACATAAGGAAAATAGGGGGACGCCTGGGTGGCTCAGTCGGTTAAGCATCTGCCTTCAGCTCAGGTCATGATCCCGGGTCCTGGGATCGAGCCTGGCGTCAGGCTCCCTCTCCCTCTGATCCTCTTCCCTGCTTGTCCTCTCTCTGTCTCAAATAAATAAATAAAATCTTAAAAAAAAAAAAGTATGTAACGATCCAGTAGAAAAATGAACAAAGTCCATCAAAGTCAATTAAAAAAAGACATACAGCCACTGAATGTATTGTTAAAAGTCCAAATTCACCTGTGATTAGAAAAAATGCATCAGATGGTTGCAAATATTTAGGATAGCTAATGTTAGCCAAGTGTATACAAGAAACACATACTTTTATTCACTATTATGTGAGTGTAAAATGGTAAATTTTTGGAGGGCAGATGGGCAGAATTTTTTTTTTTAAGATTTTATTTATTTATTTGACAGAGAGAGAGACACAGCGAGAGAGGGAACACAAGCAGGGGGAGTGGGAGAGGGAGAAGCAGGCTTCCCGCTGAGCAGGGAGCCCGATGCGGGGCTCGATCCCAGGACCCTGGGATCATGACCTGAGCTGAAGGCAGACGCTTAACAACTGAGCCACCCAGGTGCCCCAAGATGGGCAGAATTTTAAGTGCACAAACTTCAGCAGCAATTCTACTTTTGTGTATCTTTCTTAGAGAAATAATGTCAAATGTACAAGAATGTTCACTGCAGCATGGTTTGTAACAGTTTTCACATGATAGACGCCCTTCCTAAAAGGTAGGAGAGAAGACTATGCTGTTATTAAAGCGAGTTAGAGGGCGCCTGGGTGGCTCAGTTGGTTCAGCGACTGCCTTCGGCTCAGGTCATGATCCTGGAGTCCCGGGATCGAGTCCCGCATTGGGCTCCCTGTTCAGCAGGGAGTCTGCTTCTCCCTCTGACCCTCCCCCCTCCCTCTCATGTTCTCTCTCTCTCAAATAAATAAATAAATAAAAATAAATAAAGTGAGTTAGACCTCTATGTAATAACAAGGAAAGGTCTGTAAGATGGGTTAGGTAGCAAAAGCAGAAAGTAAGTCTTATTTATACAGAAACATCAATTGTATACATATTTATGTGTTTATGCACGGTAAAGTTCTGGAAAATGCAAACTACAATAGTTAGCAATGAAAGAGGGCATTCATTTACATTCATATAACTATACACACACATGCATATATAGATATATATACATCTTTCCATTGCTTTTATAAAATCATATGGTCATGCATTTTTATAATTTTCAAAATATGTAAGAAATTAAGGTGTTATTAGACAGTTACATGTACAAGAAGAATGAAACTGGACCACTTTCCAACACCATAAACAAAAATAGACTCAAAACGGATTAAAGACCTAAATGTGATACCTAAAACCATAAAAGTCCTAGAATGGAACACAGGCAGTAATTTCTCTGACATTGGTCACAGCAACATTTTTCTAGATGTCTCCCGAGGCAAGGGAAACATGAAGCAAAAATAAACTGTTGGGACTACATCATAATAAAAAGTTTTACACAGCAAAGGAAACCATAACAAAACAAAAAGGCAACCTACTGGGAGAAGGTATTTGCAAATGATATATCCAATAAGGGGTTAATAGCCAAAATAAAGAACTTCTACAACTCAACACCAGAAAAACCAAACAATTGGATTAAAAAATGGGTAAAAGACCTGAGTAGTCATTTTTCCAAAGAAAACTTACAGATGCCCAACAGACACATGAAAAGATGTTCAACATCACTCATCATCAGGGAAATGTAAATCAAAACTATAATGAGATATCACTTCATACCTGTCAGATTGGCTAGTATCAAAAAGAGAGGAAATGTAAGTGTTGGCCAGGATGTGGAGAAAGGGACCCTCATGCACTGCTGGTGGGAATGCAAATTGGTATAGCCACTGGGGAAAACAGTATGGAGGTTCCTCAAAAGATTAAAAATAGAAATAACATATGGACCAGTAATCCCACTACTGGGTATTTATTCAAAGAAAACAAAAACACTAATTTGAGAGAGATATATATGTATACATATGTATATATGTAATGGAACGTTATGCAGGCATAAAAAAGGATCAGATCATGTCATTTGCAACACGTATGGACCTAGAGGATTCTGCGTTAAGTGAAATAAATCAGATTGAGAAAGACAAATACCATATAATTTCACTCATATGTGGAATTTAAAAACCAAAACAAATGAATAAACAAACAAAAAGCAGAATCAGAGCTATAAATACAGAAAACTGACTTATGGTTGCTATGGTGACAGATGGTAGCTACACTTGTGGGGAACACAGCATAACATGTAGATAAACTGATTCACTATGTTGCACACCCAAAACTAATGTAACGTTGTGTGTCAACTATACTCAAATTAAAAAAAAAAAAAAGGAAAGAGAAAGAAAAAGAAAGGATATACGCCTGGAATGCATCAGGAAGGAAGACAGATGCAGCAAGTTTTACTAAAAGAATAAAGGGGTGAGAAAACTTTTGGGGTGATGTATATGTTCACAATCTTGATTGTGAAGGTAGTTTTATGAGTGTATATGCGTGTCAAAACTTAGCCAATTTTATAATTTTGATCCAAGTAATTTATTATATTTCACGTATACTTCTATAAAGCTCATAAATAAAAAGAAAAAAAAATCTGAAAAAGAAGAAATTAAGGTGTTTATCTTCATTGTATCCTGTATCACAGATAGACATATACTATGTGAAAGTTTAAGCAACCATTATGTAGCTTAAATTTATTCTCAATCTATCCCATTCATTAATAATTTTAAGAAAATACATGGGTCTAACAATTTCATCACCTCTCACCCTCTTCCAACATGAAACAATAGCAAACAAAACATATCTAGATGATGAATTAATGAAATAATTATATTCAAATTCTCATTATAAAATAGTTACTGTCCAAAAAAAATTTTCAAAGACCATATATATGAATACGTAAAAATATGTACATATACACACATATAAAAAACATACACAATCTGTAATTTCCTTTTCTCATTTTACACTTTGAATATCTGTTTGCAATTGCAAAAATCTGGAATGCTAGTAGCTACATTAGCATCAGAATTAAGTCTAAAAATATGGCCCAGAAAGGAGCAAGTGCAAACAAAAATCAGTGTCACTGGGCATGGGAAGCACTCAGCGAAGAGCACACACATACCTCAGACCTTTCCTGGAAAACAGGCAAGTTCTCCTGTGACGTCTCCACCACCTGGTGCAACTTCTTATGAAGTTCATCCATTTTCTGTTTTAATAGTTGTTCTTCGAAAGCATTTGCTTCTTTTCTTTTCATATAATGTTTATCTTCATTTACTTTAGGAAAGAGAACATGGTTTCCATGCAAAGTTTAAATTCAGGTCATCAGGGGAATACACAAAAAATGAGTGAAAGTTTACCTTTAGGATGGCAATTTTTTACTAGTCTTTTCCATGTATTTTAGGTTATTAGAACTGAAAGGTGTATTACCTCTTAATTATAATTTTTACCTGCCTTCAGAATGATTACTTGTAGGTTCAGGGCATGTAGGTTATAAAAACCTACATATTGATCAAGAAAAATATTTGGTAATAGCACAGTATGATATCAATCACTTCTAAAACAGTCGTGATCCTGCAAATCATTTGAAATTGGAACACTTTAGGGCGCCTGGGTGGCTCAGTCGTTAAGTGTCTGCCTTTGGCTCAGGTCATGATCCCAAGGTCCTGGGATCGAGCCCCACATCGGGCTCCCTACTCGGCGGGAAGCCTGCTTCTCCCTCTCCCACTCCCCCTGCTTGTGTTCCTGCTCTCGCTATCTTTCTGTCAAATAAATAAATAAAATATTAAAAAAAAAAAAAGAAAATGGAACACTTTAAAAGATCTAAATCTCCAGGTGCTTTCTAAGAAGAACTAGGAGTCGAATGCACTGAAATTTCAGTGCATCACGTGCATGGCAGTTAGTGCCACCTGCAGTGACGCTTAACGTGACCACATCACATGCAAATTGAATCCTCTGGCTAAGACCTTAGGTCACAGTGTGTGAGAGAAAAATGCGTCTGTGCATGACACAAAATGGGAGTGTTAACTGCCTATTTTCTCAGTTGTTGAACAAATGAGAAATGATAAACCAAAAAAAGGCCAACAGAGTGCTATCGTCCAAACAGCTTAAATGGTGTGAACGCCCTGAGTGAACAAAGGTTCACTTTCCTCGCTCACGTCCGCCTTGTTACCATGGAGATATGCACATATATTGGTGTTAACATGCATGGTTTTCCTGTGAGGAACGAAACATGACCTGCTAGATAGCCGTAAATGACAGGGCACTTTCATCAGAGGGCTCCATCTCAATGTCTCCTTTGTTGTACTTGCAGATTTTAGAAAATCTCTTCTCAACTCTGACTTAACCCTTTCACAGCACAAATAACTGACTTACCGGTTTAAAAGTACTATATACAGAAGTTCAAACCCATACAGGTAATATTTAAAAGCTTAAAACATCACTAAAAGCGAAGGCAACATTGGCCTATCTACTTTATCTATGTCAGCACTGTTTCAACTCTGAGCTTTGGTGTCAGGACATCAGTTGAGTCCCTGGACACATGTGGCTGCTACACTTGATTTAACAAAGATTTCTAGTCTTTTCATAGATGAGCTAGAGACGTTTTTACAGATTCTTTCAGCTTAGTCAATCACCATCTTTAAAAAGGTAGTTTACTCAAAGGTTATTATTTTCAGTGACATAAGAGCATCTCAAATCATAAGAGTGCAAGTACCCCACTGTTCATGCTTTCTCCGTTGATTGTATTTCTGGGCTCTCAGCTCTTCAAAGGAAAATTCTGATTCTCCACGAATAAGCTTCTCCTTACAATACATAATAACCTGCTGAACATCAGCTCTGGCTGCTGAAGATGCTTGTGCAGAATATTCTGATTTAGAAATCATGATCACCCTTTGTTCCCTATAATGGGGGAAAATGTATTATTTACCACAGTGTAATAAAACAGCTCTCGAAGGAAACTAAGTAATAGATTATTGCACAGGTTATACTTGCTTTTTTGACTCTTTATCACAAGCTGAAGATACCACCCCAGAAACTTCTGAGCCCTAAAAAGAAAGAAAAGGAACATAAATACTCACTTAACTGAAAAGAAACTGTCACCCAAAGTATTTCACAAAACATATGAAAGCATTGGAGGGGTTTCTTAATCATCACCTAGATTTATTCATTTTTTATTTTTAAAAGATTTTATTTACCTATTCATTTGAGAGAGAGAAAGAGAGCTCCAGCGAGCAAGCACAGGGAGAGCGACGAAGGGAGAGGATCCCAAGGAGACTCTGTGCCGAGCCTGGAGCCCGACTTTTCACAACACTGAGATCATGACCTGCACTAGAACCGAGAGTCAGGCACTCAACTGACTGAGCCACTCAGGTGCCCCAATCATCATCTAGATTTATAGGTGTTCGTTAAAGTTATGATTAATTTAATTATAACCAATTAATTATATTAATTATTGATTAACCTTATAACTTTTGTAACTAAAGAGTCCAATAAGAAAGTGATTTAAAAAAATATCTACTTAGGGGGTACCTGGAGGGCTCAGTCTGTTAAGCATCCGACTCTTGATTTTGGCTCAGGTTATGATCTCAATGTTGTGAGAGCAGCCCTGTGTCGGGTTCCACACTGGGCATGGAACCTACTTTAGATTTTCTCTCCCTCTGCCTCTGCTCCTTCCCCCTCCTGGAAAAATTTCTACTTGGCAGTAGAGAAGAGCATTATTTCCCTCCAATGATAGACTAGGAGCTGGGTCAGAGTGCCTATGTTTATGGGATTAATATTCTAAAATTCTATATTAATAAAAAAAAATCAAAAATTTTCTTCTGGTACCATTCTATCCTCAGGAGTTCCTACACAAATATTTACTGAATATCTCATACATGTCGTGTCTTGAGCTAGGTCCTGGAAATGTGACCATAAATAAGATCCATCTCTGCTGTTTAAAAATTTACATAGTTGGGTCAATAGGAAGCAATCAGACTGGCAAACGTGTAGAATGTAAAATGAGATAGTCTGAGTTTCTATCAAGGTGAGAAATGCATATTCCACGTCTAGGAATGTGTGACATTAATAAAACTTGCACACATGCACTAAGAACAGAGGCATTTCCATTGGATTGAGCTGAAAGGAGGTCCTTAGCAAACTGAAAGAGCAACTGTACCATGAAGAGGATAGATGTTGGAAAACAAAGCTGAGGGAAGCAAAGACTTGAGCAGAAGAAATCTCAACAGGGCAAAACTCTCAAGGAGGATGAAGGACAAGCAAAGCGGAAGACCATTTTTCCCAACTGTGATGGCAGGGAGGGTGCAGTTCCATTTACTGGTCAGTGGCAGAAAACTGACAGATGTCATCTAAGGGCTTTTGTTGTCTCATGAAAATACTATTTTTGCCAGCTCCTGAAGAAGAGGTTAATGACTGCCAGGTCCCAAGTTTGAGGAAAGTAAAGACAAGCTTAAAATCACTATCATGTGGCATTAGAGAGTGAAATGGGACACATAAGAAATACATAAAATATAGAGTGAACCAGGAAACTGGAAACATAATTTCTGAGGAGGAGGAAAGCCCTGGCTGAGGTGATAGGCACCATCAATCCAAGCTCCTGAGTTTTAAGCAGGGCTCAGGAGCCTCCAGGTGGATATTATCCAGTGTAGGAAGGATTCCTGGCCTGTGTGAGGGAGGCTGGTGGACAAAGGAGGGGAGAAACTGCTGGGGAGGAAGTGAAGACAGAAGGTTATATTATAGTGGGAGGCCCTAAGTCAGATAAACACAGGAAGTGAAGACCAGACAGTAACTTACTTAAATTTAATGTCTGAGGTGAGCAGTGGTAGATGGCGACAGGTAGCTGACAGAGAGGTTAGAGTCATAGGAACAAGGTCAAACAAATGAGACGTCGAAGTGGATATGAAAGGCAGCTGGATGACCGTTCAAAGTCATTCCCGGTTTCCATATAACCCACAAATGTTATTATTACCTGATTCTTAGAAATGCAGGCTGAGTTATTTCCTGGATTTGATTTTGACGTCGTCATTTGGTTTAAAATCTGAGCATTATGGAGAGGTTCTGGGGTTCTAGCTATGGGGGGAAAAAGGATGAAATAAAGAGAAACAAGGGTAAAACCATATTAAATAAAATTATTACAAATACATTCCCCAGGTCTTTCAGTAAGTAGCATAAGAAATAAATCAACTCATTGACTACTGTCTCAGAAAATGTAACTAAAACTCCTTTTAGATAAGAGAAATATTATAGAGATAATTTAAACAACAGGATGGAATAGTTGATGCTTATTGCTGAAATGTAATCTTTATTTCTAAAAAAAAATGACAACATTTCTTCAAAAGTTGCATTAAACACATTTGATTCAATTCAGAATAGATGGACTTGAGAGTAAGTCTTGTTCTCTATTTTGGGCAATTTTGATTTTTTTAAGTCCCAAAAATATAATGAAATCAAGTTTTCTTGTGGGTTTGCTTTTTTAAATTGCTATGACACAACTCTGCGGTGGGATTTTTGCTAGGCATTATTACCAGGGTGCCTTCCCCATTACCTAAGACAATACAGTCAATAAATACTGGATGAATCTTTTTTTTTTTTCCAGGGGAGAAAAAGGCAGTGTAAATCAGAGACTACATTATTAACAACTTAGACATTTTAGAAAGCATTATTTTACCTTGAGTTGGCAAATGCGTTTCAGTAAGGCGTGCCTGGAATAACCTGAATGACAGGAGTGAAAGCATCAATAATAGATTACAAACTTAGTTTAATACGTATTCGTATTAAAGCGAAAACCAAATCTATCTATCTAGATCGATCTCAACCAATCAAGGCAACTTATCACAAGCTAGAGAAGACTGAGATCAAGAGAGAATGTCAAGTTGAATTTTAGAATTGCTTCAAGATTAAAAAAAAAAAAAATTCTGGGATTTTCTTCATACCCAATATACTACATTAGAAAAACTCCCCCCTTTGCCTGGTTTATGTCATATTTCTCAAACTCACATAACAAACGTACCCTCTTCCTCTGTGTATCAAGTCTGCAAATGTTACAACATGGGGTGCTTGAGCTCCCTATCTTAGGCATTCTACACATCTGGAATGTAATGAACATAGTATTTAGAAGAAAGAAGTCCAAAACTTAGACCACCAATCCAAAAGGCAGATATATTATTGTTTATGCTGTGAGAACTTTTTAAATATGTCATTTCATGACACCTTTACACACCAACTCACCTGCCAAGTAATATGCAACTTCCAAATCTGACATTTTTGGGTGATGTGAGCAAGAGTGTATAGTATAAAAAGACTAAAAACGTACAACCAAATGCCAAATCTTGTGACTCTTAATTCAAACAAACCACCAGTTTAAAAAACAAAAACAAAAACACAATGCTTTACATGATGAGGAATGACTGAAAATTAGAGGATATTAAGGAATTATAGTTAAAATTTGTTAGGTGTGAAAATGGCATTAAGGTTCTGTAAAAAAAAATCACTTGTTAGAGATGTTTATGTGTTTGGGTTAAAATATTTTGTTGTCTTGGATTTGCCTTAAATTCTTCAGCATAGAAAAAAACATGGTCAAATGTTAATAATTATTAAAAGTAGGTGATAGGTAAATGGGAGGTTCATTATACTAATTTTTCTTTTTTTTAACCCATGCTTAAAAATTCTCATAATAAAGTTTAAAAAAAACATGAGCACTGTAGCAAAGTGGAAAACAATGAGCATATTAAATGCTGGCAAGGGAAACAGTGAGATAAGTTATTTCATATGCTGCTAGAGAGCGGGCCAGCAAAAAACTGGTATAACCTTTTGAGCAGGGAATGTGGTTCCATGTACCACAAAACTTAAAAACTCTTCACACACCCTTTGACTAGATAGTTTCAATTCTGAGAATCTATGAGAAGGAACAAGATAAAATAGGAAAAAATTGGGAGATAACTCTATGATAAAGGAAAAAGACCGTGACACAAAGCTGCAGGTGTATGAAAGCATGCCTGTAAATCCTATATAACAAGCAAGAGAAAAATATGCCAAACTACAATGCCAGGTTTCTTCTGCTTCTTTAGTTTTCGGTATTTTCAAAATTTCCTAAATGAGGTATATTTAATCACAGAAAAAAAACAAAAGTTGTGAAAGAGTTATTCATGAAGATATTCACTATGTTGTTCTCTATAAAAATCAAAATGCTGAAAATATCTTAAATGTTGATTTAGAGAACACTTCAATTATGACATAACTCTGGGACAGATTTCACACCTTGCTTTATAAGTAGTAGAAAAGTTCCTAATTTCTTAGGGGCAGTATAAAGCTCAGTATACATAACAGACCTACAGTATGATTTACTCTTAAAACACACAAATACAAGGACACACACACAGGCGTAGGAAAAGACACTGGAAGGCAATGCACCAAAATGTTGACCGTAATATTTCTGGGCAATTTTCTTTTCTTTATACTATTCTGTATTATCCACATTTTCACAATGAGAAGGATTTTCCATACAGATTAATAATAGAAGATTTTTAAGAGCAAACACGACATTTCCAAGTACGGAATACCATGTAGAGTTGTTTTTTTAAGATTTTATTTATTTATTTGAGAGAGATCGAGGGTGAGCACGAGCAGGGGGAGGCACAGAGGGAGAAGCAGACTCCCCGCCGAGCACGGACGCAGGGCTCGATCCCACGATCCAGGGATCATGACCGGAGCCAAAGGCAGCCGCTCAACCGACCGCGTCACCCCGGCGCCCAGAGTTTTGTTTTCAGACTACCTGTAGTGTTGCTGCAGCAGCTCTCGCGGTTCCGCCTGGTTTTGAAGCCCTCTCCGAAAAACGGCACTGGCATGCTGCAGCTCTCCCCGGCCTTCCAGATGCCCCGCCCAGGCGACATACAGAGGAGATGACGTGGTCCCGATCCCGTGGTTGTACAGGAACTCAAAGAACTGATGAAGGTCGCTGTTGTACTGAGCCTACAGAAGCCCAAGGCAAACAGATATAAGAACAAAGGAATTGCTGGTCTAGGTATGGCCCAGAGCCCAGCCACCTTCCATGTTCAGTCTTCATGGAGGCTTCAGGCTATACTGTCAGGGGAAGGCTTGTGCGGCTCTCTGACAGCAAACCTAAAAATTAAGCTTATTTCTTTCCTTGACATTCAATGTCCCCGAAATTGCCCACACTAATTCCCAGGATAGTGACTTCCATAAATGACTCATGATGTAAGTATTACGGTTGTCTTAATCGGAGCCTGCTCAAGTGCCATAGGGTGCCTCAAATCATAGTATCCTGTAATTTAGTGAACAAATCCGTCTTAACCTGATACACTCATGATTACTAGAACTCCTGCCCCCAAAGCCTTCATTTCAAGACTGAAGAGCCCCAACCTTTGAATGCCTAACCTGAGGCAGCCTTTTCCTTTTAGCGTTAAATTTAGTTCCCGAGGGTTAATATTTTCTTAATTATTCACAATGAATTTAATTTACTCCCAGGAACCCTCTGAATACCTGGCAGTGCCTGCTTATCCTTCCATCTCCACACCCCTCTCATTCAACAAACCTTTTAATTTAATGGTTTCTATCTCATGTCCTAACACTTATAGACTTGATAGAGGAGGAGGGTTTTAAAATTAAATTACTGACTGCAATACAGAAGCCAAAAGCTTCCAAAATACACATCTCTGGCCATACAACTTTTAAAAAATTTATGACTGGAAACAGGAATTAAAATAAGACAGTCTAGGGGCGCCTGGGTGGCTCAGTCGTTAAGCATCTGCCTTCAGCTCAGGTCATGATCCCAGGGTCCTGGGATCGAGCCCCGCATCGGGCTCCCTGCTCCGTGGGAAGCCTGCTTCTCCCTCTCCCACTCCCTCTGTTTGTGTTCCCTCTCTCACTGTGTCTCTGTCAAATAAATAAATAAAATCTTAAAAATAAATACATAAAATTAAATTAAAATTAAATAAGGCAGTCTAAAATGATCTTAAAATCTGGGGAAACAAGCAGAAGTACAATAGGATTACAGATTTGATTATACATCTGAAAGTATACTTACAAATTTTAAACAATAATTGATGAATCTTGGGTCATTGTGGTATTTCTTCTTATCCAAAAATTCCTTCATTAAATGTTCTAATAATGTTGTCAAGTATTCCTTATTCTCAGGAAAGTTCTCTTCTACCCACTGCATGTAACTAGAAAAGTATGGATAATATTAATTTTCATGGCAGCATATAGTTTGTTTAAAGGAAAAAAATAAACTAAATTTTTTTAGCATTTATAAAATGCTAACCTTTCCCATTCACCAAGTGGGTCATCACCCTTGTAGCTCTGCATATGGGCTTCAAACATTCTAGAACAGAGAAAAATATGCACATGACTTATTAGGGATGATTCCTAAAAGCAAAAGATATATTTTATTTTATGATTCTCATTTACACACCTTAAAATGGAAATCTCAAATACGAGCTCAAAGGCTATATTAAAAATGGAAAGATTATTCACTTAGAAGTGGTCAGAAAACTCAGACGCAGTTATTTTTCCAGAAGAAAGCAAGACCCAAGCCCCTGAAGTTAGCCCTTATGTAAGAGGCAGCTGGAAGAGGGTCCCAGGCTCTATCCCTAAGAATCTCCTTCTCCTGTCACTGATGCCCAATGTCACTACCATCCTGAGGGGCAATGTCCACCAGTTGTTATTCCTCAAATGGTGGGACCCCTCCCCTTCCTGCTCAGAAGCTTGGCTGAGACTTGGCTGGGAGACCTGAAGGGGGCTTGTGAGTGGGCGTGGGAGAGTAGGATACCACCAGTCAGGTCTCCACATAGTTTGCTTTCTGGGCCTCAATGCAACACTGCGTCCCTGACAAAGAACACATAATGGCAATGTTCATAAATCAGCCACTATGGCTCCCTCTGCTTGCTGCTACTTCCGCATTCCCAAGCACAGCTTAAAAAAAAAAAAAAAAAATCAGCCAAGTGAAGAAAAGTTCTTTAAGGGCGCTGAGGTGCTAGGGGAGCAAACGAACAAATAAACAAACAGAAACATGTGAAATAAAGTCAGGTGACATTCAGCACTTAGGGAAAAAAAGCAAAATAAAACAAAATGGGAAATGAGGTAAGAGTGTGACAAGAGTTACAATTTTTAGATAGAGTGGTCAGGGAAGGCCATTCTCCCTGAGGGGGTGACACTTGATCAGTGCCAGAGAGCCATGAAGCTATTTAAGTGTGCTGAGCTAGAAGGGTGGGGTGACAACATGTAATGTGCATTTAAAACATCCATTCTGGCCCTTCAAGCAAAGGGGACGGGGAATGGGAACAGAAGTGGGAAACCAGTTAGGGAGCTACAACAGTCCCAGGGGGTGGTGAGCTGGACCAGGGTGGGAACAGTGCAAGCAAGGAATTTGGGGTGTTTTGGAGAAAGAAACAATGGGACTTGCCTATGGGATTGCTTATGAGTATGAGAGAGTCAAGCTAAGAAAGACTTCAGGTTTTCTATCAGAGAGGTTACACAGATTACAGGATTTGAAAGCAATACTTTCTCCTGGCTATCTATCTGTATACCAATGAAATCAATGTTTCTTATGACTCAAAATCTAGAAGCCACAAAAGCTCAATAAAGTAAACTATTTATAAATAAAAAGCTTCTACATATCAAATAAACACATCAAGCAGAGTCAAAAGAGAAATGATAAATTGGTATAAAAAAGCAGAGCTTTTAGAAATTGGGGGGGAAACAATAAAAAAAAAGTAAAAGGCATTCCAAAGGAAAATACTCAACCTCTTATAAGAGAAATTCACTCATTCAGATACAATTTCTCACCTACCAGATTGGCAAAACTAAGAAAATGTGGCAACGGTGTATAGATGAAGCAGTGGGAAACAGGCACTCTCACATCTTGCTTGCAGGTGAGAGTGCTCTGGATCCCTAAGGGAACTGGTAATATCTGCCAAAATTACAGATGGATCTACTTTTTTTTTTAAATTAACATACAATGTATTATTTGTTTGAGAGGTACAGGTCTGTGATTCATCAATCTTACACAATTCACAGCACTCACCATAGCACATACCCTCCCCAATGTCCCTCACCCAGCCACCCCATCCCTCCCTCCCCTCTCCACTCCAGCAACCCTCAGTTTGTTTCCTGAGATTGAGAGTCTCTTATGGTCTCTTTCCCTCTCTGGTTTTGTCTTGTTTCATTTTTTCCTCCCTTCTCCTATGATCCTGTCTTGTTTCTCAAATTCCTCATATCAGTGAGATCTTATGATAATTGTCTTTCTCTGATTGAGTTATTTCGCTTAGCATAATGCCCTCTAGTTTCATCCATGTCATTGCAAATGGCAAGATTTAATTTTTTCGATGGCTGCATAATATTCCAGTGTGTGTGTGTATACATCCATTCATCTGTTGATGGACATCTAGTCTCTTTCCATAGTTTGGCTATTGTGGACATTGCGGCTATAAACATCGGGAGGCACGTGACCCTTCAGATCACGACATTTGTATCTTTGGCGTAAATATCCAGTAGTGCAATGGCTGGGTGGTAGGGTAGCTCTATTTTCAACTTTCTGAGGAAACTCCATGCTGTTTTAGATGGATCTACTTTTGATCTAGCAAATCCACTTCTGGGAATCTAGAAAACATATATTTGTCTACGTGCCAAATGCCACACATACAAGATTTTTCACTGCAGCTCTATTTGTGAAAGACTGTCAATAACCCAAAGATCCATAAATAGGAGACTCTTTAGATTATGGTACATGAAATATGCAGTTGTAAAATAGATTGAGAAAGAGCTCTATACACTGATAAAGATCTCCACGGATACTGTTAAACAAAAAAAGCTACACTTTACAAGACATAAAGGCAGGAATTGTACATACATATACGTATACATCCATTGATATACACACATATATGCATGCCTATATAGACATACTAATGTAATATTACAATAGAAATATATCTGCAAAAATAAACATTTGAAAAATAAATTAGAAAAATGGTTCCCTATCAGGGATTGGGAGAGTAGACAGGCACAATAAATCTCAGTGAATACTTTTTTAAAAACCAAATAAATGATTACTTATTTTTTAAAATGAAAAAGTAATTACTTCTAAATTTTAATTTCCTTCTCATGCCTCATAGGTGCTCCCCCAAAATATATGTAACTAGGCTGCCCCAAATAAACATTTCACATTCCAATAACAACCACATTTCCTAGTAAAATGGCCTGAATACACTTTGTAAATGAATACTAAAAACATCCAGTCCACTGGAGCAAATTAGTCTTTACAAAGTCAAAATAAGGTCAGAAATACCTGATTTCCCTTTTAAAATGGGGGAAAACAGGCTTCTAAAAGTGAAATAGTTTGCTGGCTAGAGAAGCCTTAAAGCAAACAGGTTTTTGCTTTGGCTGTACTTAATGATCTTGGTCTTCTGATCCCCAAGAGACTAAATTACCCTGGTGCTGATAAAACTAACCAGTTTTACTTCCTGTCACATATGACTGAACTTTTAAAATGCTTTTGAAACAATCTAGATAAATCACCTAAAGTCATAAAGCAAAGGTGTGGGAATGTAAGAAATCGTTAGCAGGTCAACCTAAATGACAATAAGCGTATCTTTTTTGTTAAGTTCACGTTATTCCAAAAAAATAAAGTTCAGGTTATTCAAAGACTTTTTTCAAATCGATTGTGGGATTATGGGTAAGAGCTATTTTAAGTTCTCTCCCTACTGTAGATTTTTTTTTTTTTTTAATTAAGTGGCTTTGAAAGTTTCTCATGAATCCTACACGCAAGGCTTAGGGTTTTTGTTAGGTTAGACTTTTTTCTCCCACGGCGACGATCTGCCCAGAGCGGATTCCTTACAGAGATGAACCGAGAGCTCCGAGGGCCTCACGATTGGCCAAATACCCCTAAACTGCCACCGTGGTCGCAGCGGACAGCGCCAGCTACACGGTCGGGTGTCCTTTCCACGACCCACGAGTGGCCCACAGCCTGGCTGGGTAGGAGTGAGGGCGGGGAGGAAACACACCAAAGCCACGGAAAGGGGCGGGAGAGGCAAAAGGAGGCAGGACTGCGGCCGGCCCGGGCGGGGACCTGCAGACCCCGAATCCTAGGTACCCCAGCCCCCTCCTCGGTCCACAGCCGGAGCCTGCGCCCCCGCCTCGCCCCCACCCCACCAGACCGACACTTACTGAAAGACATTTTCCGGGTTATCCATGGCGAGAAGACGCGGGCCAACAGCAACCCAGCCGCGCCGCCGGCGAGAAGCCGCTACCGATTTGAATCTCCCGCGCAGCCGCACTCGGTGCAACGGGCGCCTGGCCATTGGCCTCGGCTATAGACCGGCTGGCCAATCGCCGGGGCCGTTGCCGGGAGACATTTGTCCCGCCTTCCCCGGCTCACCGCTAGTTCCTCCCACTTGCCCCGCAGTCTTCAGTCAAACCGTAAGCTCCCCGCCCGCTAAGTGCCGGCTGGATTTTGAAGTACCGCGCGGAGAGGGAGCCCTAGAATTTTGGCTTAGTGACTACAATGTGAAGGCACGTCGGTAGACACTTCAGGGCTGGTTATGTAGGTGATATATGGCATATGAAGATGATGGGTTAATACTCTCGCAGACTTCTGGGCTTGATTTAACTCATCTGAAAAGCTGTGTGGGTGCCCCAGAGCGGAGGAGGGCTCAAGGTCCTGGGGGCTGTTCCTACATCCAAATGGCAATTAAAATAAGAATGGAAGAGTTTGATAGATTGTAGAATGCCAACAAGGAAACTTTCAACATCTTCTGTGGAACTAGGAGCTCTGGAGACCCAAGTTCTCAGGAGTTATAAATGAAGAGACCTCTTTGTGAAGGAGTCCAGATGTCTGAGAAGAAATATGTAATATGCTGATGCTTCCTGCCTAAAAGTGAGTTGGAAAAGAATCAACCTAGTGTTCTCTGCCCCTTCGACTTTAATGACTTCCCATTCTACCTCTCCAGGCTGTTCCAAAAGTCACATAACAATGCAGTAAAATACAAAGAGTTATTAATGCGATTACCTTCCTTTTGCAGAAACTGTGTGGGTGTTTGATCTCTTAAGGCCCTTAAAAAATAGCAGCTTTTGGAAATCCTGATGCTCTCAGTCCAGGATTCCTTCCAGAGTGTTGACCAATTTGAATATACACAAGAATCCGATTTGTAGTACTTAAACCAGAGAGGGTGCTCACTCTGAGGTCTTTAGACAAATGTTAGGTTTTGCTAACCATCACAGAAATTGACAGATTGTTGCACTCATTGAGGTTTTCAGCCTGTGTCTGATAGTGGCTCTGTCATCAATTAAGAAATGTTGATTGGGCATCCATCATATGCCAGATGTCACTGGATTTATATCTAATTACAGCCTTGTCTAACTCAAACAGATCCTTCCTTAAGAAGCTAGTGGCTTTGTCTGGGAGATGAAGATGCAGTCATAGAAAACTATTTAAAGGTGGTATACACATGTATTACATGCCATATTAATGTTCAGATTATCTGTTAGGAGATCCAGAGGATGGAGGGGAAATGGGGCCTGTCTGTCACATAAAACTTCATAAGGATGGTGGAGCTTGAATTGGGCCTTGAAGGGGGTTGGATCTCTCCCTTACTATCTTAGCATTTTTTAAATAAGTGGCTTTGAAAGTTTCTCATGACACCTGCGCACAAGGTTTAGGTTTTTTGTTGGGTTAGACTTTTTTCTTCTGTAGTGGTGATCTGCCCAGGGCAGAATCTATTACAAAGAATAAAGAAGAGCTCTGGGGAATTACCACATTAGCCATAGCCCAGTGGAGGAGGCCAGGGTGTCAGCGAAGAGTGCCAGCTACACGGCCTGGGATCCTTTCTTCCACTCAGGAGTGGCTCACAGCCTAGCTGGGGGTGGGGTGAGATGGGGACAAACTCCAAAGCCAAGGGAAGGAGCAGAAGGGGCCAAAGGAGACAGGACTGGGGGAGAGCATGGAGGAGGTCATTCTTGGTGTAAACTGAAGGATCACCCTGGAGAACTCCTGTTAATGAGTAGTGGAGGTTCTTTTTGAAAGACTGGTTTGATAGTTTGATGTCAAATCTTGAGTGCTAAATTAAGGAGTTTGTACTTCATCATGATAGTAATTGGGTCTTTGGGGAACAGCAGGTCTAGTTATGTGTAAAGTACACCTTTTCTGCTTCAGGGGCAGGAATGTGCAGTTACAACTTTCTCTTTCTTTAAAACTCTAATTTATCTGCTAATTTCAATATTAAATCACTATGTAAATTGACTAACAGATTCTCTAAATTTTTAGGAAGGCCAATAGATAAAGTCTTTTTATTTGGGTTTTCAGTGACTTGTTATTTCAGTATCATAATCTCCAAAGTTACTGGAGGAGGGACGGCAGGCCACATCAGGGGAGGAGCTCCAACTTCAACTTTCCCAAGGAGCAGCAAGTGGGCAAATGATTCAAACTCTTTTTTTTTTTTTTAAGAGGGGGTGGGGTGAAAGAGGGAGACGGACAGAGAGAATCTTAAGCAGGCATGGAGCCCAATGCAGGGCCCCATCTCACAACCCTGAGATCATGATCTGAGACGAAATCAACAGTCGGATGCTTAACCAACTCAGGTGCCCCATGACTCAAACTCTTAATCTGGCTATCAGTTTCCTGTAAAATGAAAAAAGAAATCTGCTTCCTTGTCTTTGTGTTTCTCTGACTTCCACTATCCTATAACCTCCTAAGGTTCTCCACTGAATTCCTGAACTCTCTTGGGTTGTCACATGATATCAAAGTTAGTGCTTGCTCTGTTCAGAAAAGAAAAATGATTATTTTTCTCTAGGTTCTGCCTATTTGACAAATGCAAGTAATAACAGATACACATATATCTTCCTTCCCCTGGGAATTTAGAGCAATTTATGGTAGCAGTATTAGATGTATTGCTGAAACATCATGTAAGATTGGAGATTTATAATTAGAATAGTTACGGAAAGCCGATGAGTATTTTAAGGGACTATGGAATATTAAGAATAAAGTTGATATGTAGGAAGGGAGATATTAGAAACTTATCTTAGAAAATGTTTTTGTTCTGAGGGTTGTGACTTCCAGAAGATGCCTCTATGGTCAAAACCCAGATCCATTCTTGTGGATAAGAACTATACATATATTTTGTCTTTTGGATGAACCAAAGTATATTTCTCAAATATATTTGGTCTTCCTCTTCAAATTCTGTCTTACAGTTCGAAAAACCTTTGGAATTTCCTTGAGAAAATGAGAAGAATGGTAAAGGTATCTTTTGTTATGTTAATGAGGTGACTTTTGGAAAGCGCCTGAGGATGGGGCTGGTTGCCAGGAGAACCACCTACGTGATTAGAAGGTTGGAACTTTCAGTCCACTCCCCCCAACCACCCCCCCAACCTCAGGAGAGGAGAGGAGCTGAAGGTTGACATGGCCAATGGCTAAAGACAGTCAATCATGACTATGTAATGAAGCCGCCATATAAAGCCAAGAGGGCAGCTTATTGGTCCTTTTTTTGTCCAAAAAGCTTCCACACTTGGGGAACCAGAGTGCTTCCATGTGTCACCAAACACCACCAAACTCCATGAGGACAGAAGCTCCTTTGTTTGGGATCTTGCCCTTTGTATCTCTTCATCTGGCTGTTGATTCATATCCTTTATCATATCCTTTAGTAAACTGGTAAATGTAAGTCAGTGTTTCCCTGAATTCTGTGAGCTACTCTAGCAAATTAATCAAATCCAAGGAGGAGGTGGTTGGAACCTCCATTCTGTAGCTAGTTGGTTAGAAGCACAGGTAACAGCCTGGGGCTTGGGACTGGTGTCTGAAGTTGGGGTGGGGGACAGTTTTGTGGGACTGAACCTTTAACTTGTGGAATCTGATGCCATGTCTGGGTAGATAGTGTCAGAATTAAGTTGAATTTTTGGATGCCCTGCTGGACACCCTGCTGATGTCTGGGACTTGCTTGGTGTTGTGGTGGAAGTAAGGGAGGGGGTGGTATCTCCCTTTGCCATGTTGGAATTGGATCCAGAAGCCTGAAAAATCCCCCATAAGACTATCTCTTTACTTCAGATGCCAGCCACAAGTTTCAGGGGTTCTCAGCCACCCACACTTATGACTGATTGGCTACGAATTCAGGGGTTCCCACAACCTTCTCCCAGATTTGATAATTCACAAGAATGACTCATAGAACTCAGGAAACTTACGATTACGGTTTTATTATAAAAGATACACATAGGGTGAAGTCAGGGAGAGTCCTGGGTTTGGCCTTTCCATGCCCTCCCTCCATGGAGTCAAGGTACATTATTTTCCTGGCACATCAATGTGTTAACCAACCAGGAATCTCCACTGAGCTTCAGTGTCCTGAGTTTTTACTAGAGTTTCATTATGTAAGAATGATTGATTAAATCATTGGCCAGTGTGTGTGAGTGAACTCAATTTCCAACCCACCCTCCTCTCTCTTGAGGTTGGGAAGACTGGCTGATATCCTGTGACTCCAAGCCCCAAACTTCTTTTTTTTTTTTAAGATTTATTTTATTTGACAGAGAGAGACACAGCGAGAGAGGGAACACAAGTGGGGGAGTGGGAAAGGGAGAAGCAGGCTTCCTGCGGAGCAGGGAGCCCCATGTGGGGCTTGATCCCAGGACCCTGGGATCATGACCTGAGCTGAAGGCAGACGCTTAACGACTGAGCCACCAGGTGGCCCCAAGCCCCAAACTTCTAATCAATTGGTTCATCTTTCTGCTGAGCAGCCCTCATCCTGAAGCTATCTGGAGAACCACCAGGAATCACCTCATTAGCATAACAAAAACTCCTATCACTTAGAAAGACTTCCAAGGGTTTTTGAAGATCTGCCAGGAACCTAGGTCAAAGACCAGATAATTTTTTTAGTATACCATGGGGTGATGTGCATCTTTGAGCATCAGCTCAGAATTTCATTAGCATTAATAGCTTCTGTACTTTATAACATCTGTACTTTCAGGACAGCAATTCTGTCCTCTTATGAACTTGGCAACCGGTTGGTATTCTTGCTCAGATTGGATTTGCTTCCATCCCTTCAAAGAGCTGGACACTTCCCAAACTAGAGAAAAGAGCTAAATCAAGGCTCAGACTTGGCGACTTGGAAACATCAGTTTTAGAGACAGTCCTGACAGATGTTTACATAGCTGAGCACTGATATAATTCTTGTCTGTGCATCAAAGTCTGAATTAGGTCCTTTAGCTTGTCCTTCTGGAGACAAAGGAATGGCACGAGGAAACTGAAGTGATACCATGAATAACCGATAGCCTGGTTTACCAGATGCTTAATTTCCCCACACATACGATGTTAAAATGATGAAGACAATTTAGGTGAGCCAGACTTTAACAATTTACGAAGCAGGTAGTCTCCATTCTCAAGAGTCCAGAGAACTGGGAGGCATGTGAAGAAGTGGCAAGTTTTTATGCAAAATGAACAAGGAAGAGAAAAATTTTTTAAAAGGGACAAGGAAAACATTGGAGTTACTTGGTGATCAGGGATAGGTCTCCTGGACGGTGCGGCTTCTGGGCAGATGGAATCCTTATAAGCACTTGAAATTTTGAATGTTAGATTTGGGTTTGTGGATCTAATCTCCCTGAATTGATAATGCCTGATCTACCGAGGGAAGTAATGTGATTAGACACACATTAACTTAAAGTGGCTGCTCACCCTCTGTCAGCATTTACCTAAGTTGTATTTCTGACTTATAAGGCTCTCTGCCTTGCCTGCTACTGTTGCAGTCACTGTTCCTACTGTCACTCTTCTATTGTCATCTTGTATCCTTACATCTTTGCTGTCCCTTTGCTTTTGCATGCTGATGTACTACACTACACTTTTGACTATGAGACGCTTGTTTCATTTAGTTAATACAACTGATTTGCCTTTCCATCTGTTGCACTTTGCAATTTCTGTGCTGTTTTAGAATGCCTAGCCCCTTTTCCTAGCCTAAACGAATCACTGGGCACTGAGCTTTGTTTCTGCTTCTCTCTTGCAGAGGTCTTGGGCCTTCTGGTTGTCTAAGGGGACACCCAGATGATGACCCCATTGTTTTGTTTTGTTTTTTTAAGATTTTAGTTATTTATTTGTCAAAGAGAGAGAGGGAGAGAGAGAGAGCACAAGCAGGGGGAGCACAGGCAGAGAGAGAAGCAGGCTCCCCGCTGAGTAAGGAGCCCAATGCGGGACTCAATTCTGGGAACCTGGGATCATAACCTGACCTGAAAGAAGGCAGGCGCTTAACTGACTGAGCCACCCAGGCGTCCCTCCCACTGGCTTTTTTTTTTTTTTTCTAACTTATTGCCCATTTTGACTTCCGGACCACCTTGAACCATTAACTTCTCAGTCCATTTTCCTGATTATTTCAGACCTTTGGATCTCAGTGTCCTCCTGGGCTTTGCACCAGCATTCTGGGAGTATATTTTATTTGGTTCACATACTTGGGAGTTGAAAAAGGAGAATAGCTGAAGTAAAATTAACCCCAACAGAAAACAATGAACCCTCTTATGATCATTTCCTATATTCATATTAAATATTTCCTGTAGTAGCCACTTAAAAGTTCTCAGCCAGACTTGCACTCTCATGGTTTCAGCCTTCTTGGTATTTTCTCATTCTTTAGCTGCTTCCACATCACTGGATATATGCTATATGCATATTCTGCTTAGATCTAGTTGGCTTGGCAAAGCTTTTAATAACATTGAAAATTTGAGATCTATTCAAACCCCACAGAAATCTATTTTTCTTCCTTTATTCCCACTTGATAGCCGCTTTGATTTTTCTGAAATTGCATCTTCAATAGTATCCCTTCTCTTGGACATTAATTAATTTGTCATGGTACAGTAATTGATGCGTACTTGCCAGTGACAACAACAAACACCAGTGACTTTACAGAGAGGCTTGTAAGTCTGTCCAGATACTTTGAGTCACAATTAAGAGAAAAACCCAGGAGCACCTGGGTGGCTCAGTCGGTTAAGTATCCGACTCTTGGTTGCAGCTCAGGTCATGATCTCAGGGTCGTGAGATCGAGCCCCTCGTCAGGCTCCATGTTCAGTGCAGAATCTGCTTGAAGTTCTCTCCCTTCTCCCTTTGCCTCCCCCATGCTCTCTCTCCCTCAAATAAACAAATAAAATCTTAAAAAAAAAAACCCAGAAAACCCAAATCAAGCTTGCTTAACAACAGAGAGAATTTATTGGCTCATGTAACTGAAAAATCCAAAGGTATGTGGGTTTCAGGTGTAATTTGATCAGGATTCTTCCAGTTTTCCTTTGCTATTCTCTCAGCCCTGCCACCTCTTTCTTTACTTTGCCTTGAGCTTAGTTCCTTCATGGTAGCAAAACTATTGCAGCAGTTCCTGGTCTCAGTGTGCTTACTCCATAGTGCCAAATAATCTAGCAAATGTCCTGTGTCACTCTGCACCAGTTAGGTCCTGTGCCTTCCCCTGAAGCCTCCTCTGAATCACATGGACATATACCCAAAGAAAGTCAGGGGCTTGGGAAGTTAAATGTGGAGCATGGCTGGGAACATAACCAACAGATGTCTGGACAGTCAGTTCCTAGCAAGCAGAGCTCTCTGTCACTTTGAAAAGGAAAGTGGAAAACCACTGAAAGTGAATGAGGTCACTTGAGCTGCACACTGCAAACTGCTGACCTGCAGCTGCAAACTAGTGACCCAATCACGAAATGGTGATTCTCTTTAGCATCTTCTGAAGATATCCTCCTTGTGACTCATTCTTAGAGGAATGATGAAAAGAACAGGCTTGTCCATAAGCCCAATAGAAAAGAGGCTGGAATGGCTATGAGATGTTCCAGTCATGGATACCACCATGCCTCTTGTGTGGTCATTGTGCCTTCATAGCATTTGGAAACTGAAAAAAAAAAAAAAAGTTTCAGAAAGCATAATGACCTATTCTCTTTGTGTTAGCTTTTCTGGTAGATTAGCTCCTGTTGAAAGAGAAGCCTCCATCTTCACAGAAGTCAAATAGACTGTCCTGGGCTGAATTGTGCCCTACCCTTTGCCAATTCAGATGTTGAAGTCCTAACCCCAAGTACTTTAGAGTCTGACCATACTAGAGATAGGGTCTTTAAGGAAGTAGTTGAGTTAAAATGAGGTGATTGGAGTGGGCCTCAGGCCAATATGACTGGTGTCTTTAGAAGAAGAAATTTGGACATGGAAATGTACAGAGGGAAAACAGTGTGAGGAGGCAATGGGAAGATGGCCATCTATAAGCCAAGGAGAGAGACCTGGGACAGGTCCTTCATGGCTTTCAGAAGGAACCAATCAGATGACACCTCCAGAAACTGTGATAAAATAACATTTCTGTTGCTTCAGCCACCCAGGCTAGGATACTTTATTATGTCAGTTCTAGAAAACTAACACAGATTCCAAAAAACTCCCCTGTTTGGCCACATTTCTCTTACCCCAAGTATTAGCTTCTGAATGCTCTTTGTTTTCCTGACACCAGTTTTTCAAGGTAGGTAAATGAGTGTCTGACAGGCCAGGACACCTGAGGAAAGTTACTCAGCCTTTGGTAGAATGCAGATCAACTAGTCACATCATCTCTCCCTTGTGAACTTAGTTTCTTCAATGGGAGAGAGAAAAAAGCAGCTCATGATAGCCAAGATTTGGCCTGGCACTAACAGCCAAGCTGTGCTGTTCTATAAACAACTTTAAAGAATGTTCATATCAAACAAAGCTGCCCGTGGAATTACATCTGCTTCCTGATAGCACCCAATCCAGAGCAGATGCCAGCTTCCTTGATCCTCCTCCCGATCCCCTAACACAAGCCCAAATCCTGTAATAAGTTCTTTCTAACATTTCTTGGGGAGATGCCTCCCAATTCCCCATAGTATGCTGTCACTCTTGTGGCAGTGAGCCAGTAAACCTAACTTTGTTCCTAGCTGTCTTTGACTGAAAGACACTAACAAGAGTTTCAGAGCTTGGATTTCATACATAATAACAAATAATAATATCAGTATCAGTAAATAATAAACAATAATAATATAATTTAATAAGGGTTGATGTCAGACTGTGGGCATTCCCAGCCTGTGCCACTGTGCTCCATGCGGTGGTGAAGGCTGCAGTAAACCCGCTGAGTCTCTTTGCAGACTTTATCCTGGGGGAAAAAGGAGGCAGGTCCATCAGAGGTGACCCTGTAATGAAGTCATGGGTGTTTGGAGGGGAGGGCACTCCTGAGGACAGTGGGGTGGCTGTTTCTAGAATCTGTCCCTTCCCTTACCCTGGACACATCTCAAGCTCCGAGGTCAGAGAGGCAGTAAGTAAAAGCTGCCAGTTTCCCCATTGTAAGCTGTGCTCAAGGGCCCGGTTCACAAAGTAGCAACCTAAAGGGAAGCTGGGTCTCCTGACCCCCTTCTCCACACACCAGCCAGGGTCAGACTGTCCGGTACGGGTGGCAGCAGAGCTGCTCATGGTCCCATGGCAGACACTCCTCAGGGCTCCCATAAACCTTAGCAAGATAGGAAGGAGGGGCTTATCAGGGAGTCAAGGTTCTGCATCAGCAGGTGAGGCAAGGGTCAGGTAAATCTGAGCTAGTGCCGTTACTGGGTCTTCTGAAGTACTCAGAGTGGGGAGTACTGGGCAGCATGTGGGGCACTATAAACCAGCCTCCCAGACTGCCCCATTGCCCTCCTCCAACCTTAGCAGGGTGGCCACACTACTCCATTAGAGGCCATACCCTGCAGTGTCCTCGTCTAAAAAGAAAGGACTGACTGTCTGGACCAGCTTCAGGGGGCTCCTGGCACTGACATTTTATGGTCCCACAATATCTACAAAACAAACTGAAGTCCCCTGAGAAGAGTCTGTGCCTCACTCAGAACACTGAGCCCTGGACTGTAATGTTCTTGCCCCAGGCCTCCGTAAGAGAAGCATCCATAAAGGTCACCGATGCCCACGGGTCAGTCCTGTCTGGGTAGTGGGATGTAGTGTGTGACTTAGAGTCATATGAGCCCTGGGTCCTCTGCCACAGAGAGCAGTGTGCCCTTGGGCAAGTCAGTTAACACTATAATCACTGTAGAAAGAGCTAAAGGAAATGTGGCTGTGTCAAGATCCAAAAAGCCACCACATGTGGGAATGCTCTTTAAATGCTCTAGCTGAGGACCCACCTCTCAAAAATGGGCCAAGGGTCTAGGAGCAGCGCAAAGTAAAGCCAGCAGCAGCCTCCTGTATGGAGGGTCTAGGGCTATAGAGTAGCTTCGGGGCACAAACCCAGATGCCATCCCTAGTCCACAGTGGATCAGTACTTCTTTCTCAGAGGCCTGTGATCACTGGGTTCCTTCCATTTCCCTCTGATGTCCAGCTGTGGGGACCCTGGTTCTTGCCCCAGCCTTTTTCTGCCTGACAAAGGACTTAGAGCTGCCCTGAGGAGTGGGCTGCTGGGGTGGGGGTGGGGTGGAGGGGGAAAGATCGGGAGGGCAGGGGAGGAGGAGGAGAGAGCTGGTCCCAGTTTCTGATACCAGCCACACACCTGCCCTTCCCCAGTTAGGATGAACCTTCCTTAGATTTTGTGAATCAATACATTTCCATTTCGCTGAAGAGAGTTCAAGTAGGTTCTTATTACTTATAACTGAGAAAGTCCTGGCTTACCCAGACAGTCCGGGGGGGCCTGTTTTTTTTCTCATCATGGTGTACTTTTTAATTCCCATCACCTATTTCCCACATTCCCCCACCCACCTGCTCTCTGGTACCATCAGTTTGTTCTCCATAGTTAAAGAGTCTGCTTCTTGGTTTGTCTCTCTCTCTTTTTTCCTTTGTTCCTCTGTTTTGTTTCTTAAATTCCACGTATGAGCGAAGTCATGGTATTTGTCTTTCTCTGACTTCGCTTAGCATTACAACCTGGGGGGGGCACATTTTGTGTCTTCTCCCTCCTCTCCCCTCTTTTTTTTTTTTGTGTGTGTGTATGTGTGTGTGTGTTTGTGTGTGTGTACATATATGCACATACATATGCGTTACCTCCATCTACACATATATGTGTTTATATATGTATACACACATTTTTTTCCTCACTTATTTGAAGGAAGTTGCCCCATTACCACTAAATACTTTAATTTGCATTCTTAAAAACAAGAACATTCACTTATATATCCACAATACAATTAGCATAATCAGGACATTAACAATGATACAATAATATTATTTAATTCACCTTGTTTAAATTTTCTCAATTGTCCTAATCATGTAACAGTCTGCTGTGCAGCAAGGCTGTGAACCACCAGTCTAAGCCAATGGCTGCACATTAGAATCACCTTTGGGGCAGGGGTTAAAAAGTACAAATGCCTGGGCTCTATCTCTAGAAATTAGATTTATTTATTTAGTGTGTGTGTCCACTACTGAGCATTTAAAAAAAACCCAAGATTACTCTACATGTGCAGCCAATGTGAAAACCAGTTATTTAAGCCAATAGTGGTCATCGTCTTCCATTCCTTTCTCATGTTTTTAGTGATTGGTTTTGGATGGGTATGCTGGGTTGAATAGTGTTCCTCAAAAGTTCATGTCTACCTGGAATGTCAGAATGTGACCTTATTTAGAAATAACGTCTTTGCAGATGTAATCAAGTTAAGATGAGGTCATATTGGATTAGGGTGGGCCCTAACCACAGTAACTGGTGTCCTCATAAGGAGAGGGAGATTAGAAAACACAGAGATACACAGAGAAGAAGGTCATGTGAGAATGGAAGCAGAAAGTGGAATAGCTACAAGCCAAGGCACACCAAGTGAGCCAGCAGAATCTAGCAAGCAGAATCTAGCAAGAGGCAAGGAAGGATTCTTTCTCAGAGTCTTCAGAAGGAACGGGGCACATTGCTGACACATTGATTTCTGAGCACTTCTGGCTTCCAGGACCATGAAAGAATAGATATCTGCTATTTTAAGCCACCCAGTTTGTGGTAATTCGTTCAGGCAGCCCTGGAAGACTTTATTCAGTGGGCATAGGGCCTAGTTAAGGACAGGAGATCTAAGGGCAATTCTATCAGGTTGTTGATTTCCCTGAACTTTCCCTGAAAAATTCCTTCAAAGATTCACAGGTTCCTTGAAAGATTCCTTAGGGATGGTTGGCAAGTACTGTTGATTCTCTCCACTCTGGGCACCTGGGAGGGTAACACTTTTCTGTTCCTTGGAGTAGGTGTGTCATGTGAACAGAGTGGTGCCTGTCACTTCTGGGGTACCTTTTCAAGCCCACTCTCATGCTCTGATGCCGTGCCTATGATGCTTCCGATGGGGAGTTGCTTGGTCTGACGGGCCCCAGAGTGAGAGTTGACTTGCTGGGAACCCCAAAAATCCATCCAGAGGTCTTAACAAGGATGTGGATCAGACTCTTGCCAGAGGGGCAAAAGGGTAGAGCTAGAGTTTCCTGAGTTTTAATTGGCCTTTGTTGCTCAAAACACTTCTGTTTTATCTTTTACTGATAGGACTTGGGGAGCAGTTGCCTCTTCCAACTCTGAAAGTCCCTGGATTTGTGGGCTCTCTATTCCCTTTCATCCCTGCCTGCAAACTGTTCAGTTCTTTCTAAGTCCATCTCTTACTTATTATAGTTTGTCAAACACAGCCAGTAGCAGCCAGCAGCCAGGACAGACAATGCTGACATTCTTTCCAGCATCTTCTCCTGGAGCAATGAGTTCATTAGCTATGTTGTCTGCTGGGTACAGTTTTATCAAATGTTTGCCACTTCCTTTTTTTTTTTTTAAGGTTTTATTTATTTATTTGAGAGAGAGAGAGAGAGAGAACACACACACAAGCAGGGGGAGGGGCAGAGGGAGAAGCAGACTCCCCGCTGAGCAGGGAGCCCAACTTGGGGCTTGATCCCAGGACCCTGAGCCACCCAAGTGTCCCTGTTTGCCACTTCCTAACATGGACTCCCTTCTGTTTGGTTTTGGTTAACAGCATCCTCACTGCCCCTGCCAATTCTTAAGCCAGTGCACACTTTTTTTTTTTTAATTTCAGCAGCAACATTCTTCCAATAGCTTCTAGAACAAACAACACTCCAAAAAATCTTGGTGGCTTATAACAACAAAGATTTTTTTTCCTCACTCAAGCTGCATGCACTTAGTAACATGTTTTTAGCTTATAAGTCTGAATCCAGAGGAACCACACCCTGACTCGATAGAGAGACCACTATGCATCCCCCACTGGCTGTGGACCTGATTTTGTGACAGTATGGGAATTTGGTTGCCTCCTTTGAGGAGTGGAGAGTGTATTTCGCCTGTGGAAGGCAGAGCGAGACAAATATTTGGCTAGATTTAGTAGCCACTAGTGGGCAAAGGGGGCAGAATTAGTAGTCACTAGTGTTGCTCACTGGTGTTGCTCGCTTGTGCTCATTTCGGGTGTTGGCTTTCTGGCCATGTCCAGAAAGGTACTTTCCTTCTCCCATAGAGTCAGGAGTGAACTGCATTGGCCAAGGGATCATGATTGGAAGTTACGTGTGTCCTTCCCAGCTGACAGCTTTAAGAGCCTGTGTGGCCACATGATGGTGGCTGTTCTGTCTGTTGGGATCAGAGTGGGGGAACATGGAACAGAACCCTCATGTGGCAGAGGTGAGAAATAAACTCTTATCTTTATAAACCCTAAGGTTTGGGGGGTGGTCTGTGACCACAGCATGCCTGGAATAGCTTTGGGGTTGTTTCTTACTACTATGTTATCCTGACTATCCTTCTGCTTGGCACCATGTGTTGCTTAGAGCAGCAGTATGTATCTTATGATTGAGAGGAGACAAGTTAAAAAAAAAAAGATAAAGATAACGCACTGAGAAAGGATAGAACAGAAGGATGGAAAGAAAAAATGGTCCCGGGGTAGAGGTACTAAACCAGCCCTGGGCACTCTCCTACCTCCAGGCTTCCCGTTATAGGAACCAACAATGTCCTTATTCATCACATTGTTGCTTGTGGCTGCCCAGGTGGCGGGGTAGACAGAATAAAGGCCTGCCAAAGATGTTCATGTCTTAATCCCCAGAACCTGTGTGCTGTCTCACATGGGAAAAGGGATGTTGCTGGTGTGATTGAATTACTGATTTTGAGATAGAGATTATCCTGGATTATCTGGGCGGGCGCAATGTCATCACGAGAGTCCTTATGAGAGGGAGGCAAGAAGGTCAAGATCAGAAGGGAATGAGCAATAGAAGCAGAGGTTGTTGTGATGCACTTTGAAGATGGGAGACGGAAGGGGCCAGGAACCAACAAATGCAGGTAGCTTCTAGAAGTTGGAAAAGATAAAAACAGAGATTTTTTTCCCCCCTGGAGCCTCCAGGAGTCCTTCTCTGCTAACACCTTGATTTCAGTCCTGTACGATCCACGTTTGACTTCTGACCTCCAGAACAGTAAGAGAACACATTTGTGTTGTCTTCAGCCACTCAGTTTGTGGTAATTTGTCACACAGCCGCAGGAAACTGATAGACGTGACTTCCACTCACCTAATGACAGCGTACAGAATCGATCCCAAGAGCTTCACCACACCCCCAGCGGTCACCTCGGTCACCTCACCTCGCTGGCCGACTGGTCTTTGCAAGGGAAGAGCTAACATTTCCTTTGTATTTAAAAGGAGAATCAATAAAATATGTGGGAGTTACCCAGAGGCAAGGGATGAACAATCACCACTTAAGCCGTAACTCATTTCCTACTGCCCACAACAACAAAAGGAGGGTCCGGGAGATGAGTTTAGTGTTCGTGTTCATTGTCTTGCTCTGTCTGCATCTCCCAGCTACTCTGCCCTGCAGTGTTTGTAGGCCTGGGCTACCCCAGATTACAGTCATATTAAAGTTCGCTGTAATGCACCGTTTGGGGGCAGCAAGGATTTGAGTTGAGCTGCAGCTGTGTTGGGGCCAGAGCTGGACCAGACCCTCTTGGATCAGGGGTGCCAGGCTAAGAGGCTGCCATGCAAGATCCACTGAGTCAAATGTCTCCGCTCTGAGCGGCCAGGACTTCCCGTGCCCACATCCACCTGACCAACTCCCTCTCTACAGTTCTGATACTTGCTTCTTGGGCGCCGGCAGACTGGAGGGACAATTGAGTACAGGACACAGTGGTAGAAACTAAAGTCCCAGGGCAAGGCAGTAGACTTTGAGCTTTCTGGGGAGGGAGAGAGGAGACCACGGTAGGAGCCCCGACTTCCTGGACAGCTTGTTCCCTGGGCCCAGGGAGCAGTGTCAGGGAAAGGCCGGCTGGGATTGAGTGGGGATGGGGGAGGGGACAAGAAGATGGGGAAGGAGGAGACAGGCCCGGTGCTGCGCCGATAAGAGGGCGTGCGCTCCCGGGCCCCACGTGCAGGCTGCTGGGAGGAGGGGCGGAGGGAAGCTGGGAAGCTGGTCCCCGGGGTCGGGTGGCAAAGCCAGAGTCCTGGAAGGTGCGATGGAGCCGGCTCCGGCTCTGGGGCTCGGGGACTCGTCCCTGCACCGCTACCTGGACGGCGAGTTCTGGAGCCTTAAGAACGAGCTCCGCAGGCTCCTAGGTGGCTGCCCGCTCTTCCGCCACAGGTACCGTGCCGCCGCCGCCGCCGGCCGACTGGCCGCGTCCCCTCGGTCACCGCGGGCCCCTCGGGGCACTGCCCGGGGCGCTCCGGCCCAGGGCCAGGCGGCATCCCCCTACCCTGTGCAGATAATGGACTCTCCTCGCCAGTGGTGCGCGCGGCGCACACGGCCGCCGACTTCACGGGCCCGCAGGGAGGGTGGCCTCCGCCTGCCCAGCTCCCTCCTATGAAGAGTCGGGGTGAAGGGGTGGGCCCGCAGCGGCAGGCTTGGTGCTCCGCTGAGACTCGTGGCTGGAAGGTTGGGCTCTGCTTCTAGATCTCGGTTGCTTGACTGCCCGCCCCTCATGTTCCATCCCGGGTGGTGGGAGAAGGGGCAGAGAAACCAGGATGCGATGGGTGTGGACGGCGCCCAGGGCCATCTTGCCGCGGTGTCCGCAACAGGTGCGCCGGGCCAGGTGGGCGGGAACCGGCAGGACAGCGTCGGCCGCAGGCATTTTCCTGGCACAGGGATGGACTGGCCCTGCACAGGGCATATGTGGGCGTCTGGGGTGGGGCAGACTCCCAGGGGCCCCCGAAGAGCACCGGTGTGCAGAGTGGGCAGCTGAACGGCAGCAGAGGCACTTTGGTTGTAAGGGGGGGTCAAGTCCAAGAGGTCATCTGATGCCCTGACAGCCCTGAGAAGTGGGCAGAGGGGCTGGTGCTTCTCAAGTTTAACACATGGAGAGAAGGACTCAGTGACCAGCTGTCGGGACCAGAACTCAGCGCGTGTGTCCCACTGTGGGTTCTTTCTCCTGTTCTCTCCTGGGCAGCTGACCCCTTCACCCACTCTTAGGACCAAGCTCTGGAGGTTTAGCTTAAGGAAGCCCTTAATAAAACGCCAGTATGTTCCGAAGGAGGATTAACTAGTTAGCCCGTGCCCAGTCAGCCCATCTTTAGCTTATGTCTTAAGAATGAGCTGGGCTGAGGCAGAAGGAGATGCTTTGTCCTTGCAGAAGAAGTCGGGGTTCCTGCACTGAAAGGGGTGGATTTAGGGAAGGTGAAAAGTTAGATGTGTAAGATGGTTGGAGTGTCCTGGGGTGTCTTCTCAGCTTCTCTTTCCCTCTCTCTCATACATAGTTCTTTATGTCATGGTTCTCAAAGTATGGTCCCGGGGCACCCAAGACTGTTTAAGGAGATTCAAAGTTAAAACCAATTTTGTGATAATACTAAGATGTTATTGGCCTTTTCATTCCCATTTGCTCACAAAGTAAAGTGGTGGTTTCCAGAGACTACATGAAGTCTAATATCCCAGCAGATTAGGTCCAGAAGCAGATGTGAGAATCCAGCTATCTTCCATTAATCCCTCCCACTAAAGGGATTTGTAAAAATGCAGAACAATGCAACTCTTATTACTAAATTTGGGGGAGGGGTTGGAAAAATAAAACTTTTTCATTAAAAACTTAATGAGTTTATTAGTTACTTTCAAATGTTTTAATATATATTCAAATATTTTTCTGTCATAATTTTTAATATGGTAAATATCAATCAATATTTGGGGGTCTCAATAATTTGTTGAGTTTATTTTTTTTCTAGAGCAGTTTAAGGTTTACAACAAAATTGAAAAAGAGGTACAGAGATTTTCCATCTACTGCCTGCCCCCGACACATGCATAGTCTCCCCCATCATCAACATCACCCACCAGAATGATACATTTTTTTTTTTACCAAGTTAGGATATCATGATCACTCCAAGTCAATAGTTAGGGCTCACTCTTAGGATTATACATTCTGTGGGTTTGGACAAATACATAGTGACATGCATACATCATTATGATGTATCATACAGAGCATTTTCACTGCCCTTAAAGATCCTCTGTGCCTTGCCTATTCATCTCTCCCCACAATCCACCCCTGGCAACCACTGAACTTTTTACTCCATAGTTTTGCCTTTTCCAGAATGTCATATGGTTGGAGTCATACATTATATAGCCTTTTCAGATTAGCTGCTTTCACTTAATAATATGCATTGAACCTTCCTCCATGCCTTTTCATGGCTTGATAGCTCATTTCTTTTTAGTGCTGAATAACAGCTCATTGTCTGGATGAGCCACAGTTTATTTATATGTTCACTTACTGAAGGGCATCTTGGCTGCTTCCAAGTTTTGGCAGTTATGAATAAAGCTACTAGAAACGTCTGTGTGCAGGTTTTTGTGTGGAGGCCTTAGCAGTTCTTAAGACTTCCAAAGAGGTCCTTTCAGTCATACTTAGTTCTGCTACAGCCCTGTCTGCATATCTCGACACTTACCTGTTCCTGTATTCCTTGGTCTTCGTAGTGTATTTGTGGGCTGTCATCTCTTTGCCTCTTTCAATTTAGGGAACTGCAGTTTAAAATATGGAACAGAATTCTAATATTCTAGCTGCTGACTTGGGCCAAGTAGAAGGGAGTTCCTTGTAAATTGCACAACCTGCTTAGGGATTGAGGGAAAGGCAGACCAGCAGGTTGGAAAGTCAGCAGGCAGCTTATTAGCCATATGATCATCATCAAGTGATTCTACCTTACTGAGCTGACATTTGCTCATCCACAGAATGGGGATATTATCTGTGCTGCTAGGTCGTTATGCTGCTGAGATGAGAAACTGATGAATAGGTATTCAGTGAAAAAAAAAACACCAAAGAAGAAAAAGATAAAACCCCCCACTATCTTAAACACTTTTCCATTCTTTCCAGTTCCTGTTTACTGACTTCATAATTTTGGAGTTATAATAAGATCATTGGCTAAATTTCATATTGTTTTTCCCAAGTGATTCAAGATTCTGATACCTATTTGAAAGGTCACATTGTACTATCAGATTTGATCTTATCATGTGTTAGAAGACAGTGATTCTGATTTCTTCATGTTTCAACATTCTGCCAGAATAGAACGCTCCATAGGAGACCAGAAATAAACTTTCTCCAAACACTGATTCACCAAGGCCATGTTGCGTCTCCTGTGGCTAGTTCCCCGCCCCAGGCCTTTGAAGTTTAAGTGGGTGTTGGGGGGCGTGGCGTTTGTGACCACAAGGTTCGGTGAGTGCTGTGTGTGTACAATGGGAAGTTTGTACAGGGTCAGGCACTCCCAGGACATAAGAGGCCACAAAACAGTTTTCTTCCAAAGGAACAGAGGTTGTGTAATTTCCTATGCACATAATGACTACCCTCCTCAGCACAGAGGTTCACCGTGTATGTTCCGCTCCCAGGCATGGTGTGAGCACACCCCAGGTTCCCCTCCAAGGGAATGGCTTGCCCTCTTTCCCAAGTCTGGCTTGCCAGGCTGACTCCCCTATTCCACTCCATTAGAGAGTCCCCCAGGCCCTGGGATTGCCCTGGTTGCTGAGGACCATGGGACAGCATGCTGTTTGTGGTGATAGCAGGAGGATTTGGGGAGACTCGAGGTTCCTCACTGGGGTTTGCAGGGAATGTTGAAAAGCAACATCTGAAATGAGATACGCTTTGAAAATGTTTTTAAGTTTGTTTCTTGGCAAATTGGAGCTCTTTCCTGAGGGCCAGGCTAGTGAGTGGGTGTGCACGTGTGTAGGTAGGACACACATTCTCAGGAAGACAACCTACAAAGTCCCATGAGGCTGGTCTCCTAAGATCTTCTCCCCGCTCTTCTGCAAGGCTCTCCTCCCTGGTCTTGCTGTCCTGGCTCTCTTTACCCCTTCTTTCTCTCTACTCCCTTGGATTCCCTTCCCTAGAACAATGCACATTTCTCGTTTTCCCCCTAAGTCTTATTCACACATGCAAGTATTCATGAAGATGTTCTCATTGTAAAAAGCCAAATAATACAGAAAACTTCAAAGTTTCCTAAGTCATCCCCTCCCCTCACTACTTTTTTCACTGTGGTAAAATACACATAGAATCACATTTTCCACTTTAATAATTATTAAGTGTACAGCTCTGTGGCATTAAATATATTCGTGTTGCCGTACAACTACTACACCATCTCCAGAATGTCTTCATCCTCCCAAATAGAAATTCTGTACCCATTAAACAATAACTCCCCATCCCCTCCCTGCCTGCCAGCCCCTGGCCACCATCGATTCTATTTTCTGTCTCTTGACTGTTCTGGGAAACTCATATAAGTGGAATCATACAATACTTGTCCTTTTGCGTTTGGCTTATTTCACTTAGGGTAATATTCTCAAGGTTCCTCCATGTCATAGTACGTGTCAGAATCTCCTTCGTTTTTAAGGCTGAATAATGCTCCATTGCTTGGATATACTACGTTTTGTTTTTCCATTAATCCATAGATGGACATTTGATCCCCCAACCACTTTTCATACTTTAGTATGTTGTAGGGTTTTTTTCTCCTTATTTTTCTGTTTTTCTATGAGTTTATATAGACATGAACATTACGTTTTTCTATAAATAGAATCATGTATTTTTATTCTACAGCTTGTTCTTTTAAAATTTAATTCTTATTTTCATTGGTGTGATGTATGAACATTCTTTTTTTTAACTAAAACAGTTGACAATTTTCACATTTCACAATACAAATGAAAATTGCTTTTTGTTTTTTTTGGTCCCACTACTCCCCTGCCAAAATTATTCTCTCTTTGATAAGAAGGGGGAGCAAGTCTTCCTTGTCCTCCTGTTAGAAAACACCCAATCACAACATCATGATCTCCCTGGGGAAGTAGAACAAGTAATATAAAATGGGTATAAAGAGGTTCCCATCTCCTTATCTGTCTGGTCGAATCATTCCTGGCCAAGTGGGCACCATCATGGGGCAGGCAGGAAGTCTCATCATTGGAGGCCCAGGCATCATTGGTATGTAGCCTCCCACAGGTGGCCTCATTCTGGGAGAGGTTCCCATCACTGGCATCATCCCAGGAGGAGGAGGGCCCATCCTTGGCATCATGGCAGGGCCCCATAGGGGGTGCTGGCATCATACAGGGTGAGGAGGACCCGGAGACCTGGGGTGGGGGGATCATTGCCTCTGCAGGAGGAGGAGCAGACAATGGAGTAGGAGGTATCTTTCTTTGTTGAAATACAGTGGTTGTTTTGTTGGTCAGGCTCTAAGCCTGTTCTTCCATCCGTTTCTTTCTTTCTTTCTCTTTCTTTCTTTCTTTCTTTCTTTCTTTCTTTCTTTCTTTCTTTCTTTCTTTCTTCTTTCTTTCTTTCTTTCTTTCTTCTTTCTTTCTTTCTTTCTTTCTTTCTTTCTTTCTTTCTTTCTTTCTTTCTTTCTTTCTTTCTTTCTTTCTTTTTTAGGATTTTGTTTATTTGAAAGAAAAAGAGAGAGCAAAGGCACGGGGAATGGCAGAGGGAGAGGGAGCGACTCCCTGCTGAGCAGGGAGCCCAATGTGGGGCTGGATCCCAGGACCCTGGGATCATGAATTGAGCCAAAGACAGATGCTTAACTTACTGAGCCTCCCAGGTGCCCCTCTTCCATCCATTTCTGAGAGTAGTCTTGCATATTCTCTTTGTGTTTCCTACCACTGCAGTGCGTCTTTCTCACAGATGGAGAGTCATGGGTGAGGTATGTGTCACACAAATCACAATAAACCTTAGGTTTGCTGATCTGCAGACCTTTGGCCACTCTGTCCCTTGCCATGTATGAACATTCTTAATGCAAATAGTACAACGAGGTTTGTAATGAAAAGCGGCTGTCCCTACCTTCTGCCTCTGTCCTTCCTTCCCTTCTTCATTGACAACCCCTCTCACATCTTTCACCAGATTCTTATGTTATTGACCTCCGTATTCCTAAATAACATGCTCAAACAGCCACTTCTTGACTATATCATGACTCACTATTATAGAAAATGAAGATTCTCACTACTGCACCACTTTCTTTCCTGATTCTATGAAAATCAGCGTGTCACCTTGTTTATTTAAATCAGTACCCAGTGTTCACATTGTTATGACTCTATAAATATTATTCCCAGCCATGCCCCCATGACACACCATATTTCATTTCCTTTCTTTTACAACTTTTTATTTTCTTTGGAGATATCAGTTTCCCTCTTTATTCATTTGCTTAGTTTTCTATAAACTCATCACTCACTGACCCCCACACTTTGGGATAGAAAGGTTACACTCCTCTCAACTTGGTCAAACCTGTCAGATAATTGGCCATTCTCTTCCTGCCCCGTCCCCCCATGAGCACAACCATCCTGGAGACCTCCTTTTGGGGCTTCTGTCTGGACTGGCTTTCTACATGACTCTTCAGTGTTATGTTGGAAATTTCCTTTGCATCTCCTCTGTAGTCAAGTCACTGTTTTCCCAGGCTTTCTCTTTCTTGGTTACCCTTTGTGGGGGAATAGAGATGGTCACAAATTCCCCAATGCTACTCCTGCTGAGAGGTGTGGTTGTGTCCCCTCCCCTTGAATCTGGGTGGTTTTGTGACTGCTTCAGCCAACAGAATATGGCTGAAGTGACAGCATGCCAGTTTCAGGGCTCAGCTCTGAAGAGACTGGTACCTTTCATTTCCTGTCTCTTGAGGTCCTGAGCAGCCACGTAAAAAGGTCTCCTAGCCTGTAGCTGCCATGTTGTGAAGAAGCCTAAACTGGTCCATGGAGAGAGGCTACAGAGAGAGAGAGGTAAAGAGTGCTTTACCAAAGAATGCTAACCCATTCCCAACTGCTCTAGCTCCCGGCTATGAAGTCATCTGAGATGGGACCCCAGACATTGTGAAGGAGAGACAAGCCGTCCCTACTTGTTCCTGTGTGTCCAAATTCCTGATAGAAAGCATAGACAGAATATTAATGCATTGCTGTTTTAAGCCACTAAGTTTTGGGGTACATTGTTACACAGCTACAGATAAACCAGAACAGTCTTTCATCTAATATCTTCCTGAGAAAGGATAGAAGAGAATTATCTTTTTGAGATTTTTATGTCTGAAAATGTTCACTATTCAATCGGCTGAATGTTTTTCTGGGTATAGAATTCTAGGCTGAAAATAAAATTTCTGCCAGATTTTTAAAGGCATCATGCCATTGCTCTCTAGTACCCAGCATTGCTATTAACAGATCTTATTCGTTCTGCACCCCAGTCCTTTATAAATGGCTTATTTTTCTTCCTTTTGGAAGCCATACCATCACGAGCATTCTTGTTTAGCACTGGTGTTACATTATTCACACTGTGACTTGATGTGGGTCTCTTTTTCTTTCAGGTAATGGGCTCTGTAATCTGGAAACTCATGTTCTTCAGTTATTTGCACTATTATCTGGAACTTCCTTTATTCAAATGTTGGACTTCCTGGCCTTGTCCTCTGATTTTCTTATCCTTTCTTCCATATTTTCCATCTCTATTTTTGTTGTTGTTGTTGTTGTTCTTGTTGTTGTTCTACTTCCTGGGTGATTTTCTCTACTTTATCCTCCAACTCTTCCTGAGTTAAAAATATCTACTGTCATATTTTTTTTTTTAAAAGTTCTTTAAGTTCTTTTTTCCTTTTTTTTTTTTTTAATAGCACCTCTTGTTTTCTGGTTGCAAAATCTCTTATTTTTTTGAGATATTCCTTTCTGTTCTCTGCCTTGTCTCTGTTTCCTTTGGATTCCTTTTTTCAATTCGTACTTTTGACCTCTGTCTTTTGTGTTTAAGGCTTTCCTTAAATGTCTAATCAACCTGGCGTATTTGCTCATAATAGGAGCAAAATGAATAAGTAAAATGCTGATTGTAAAAAGGCAGGGTTGATGGCCACAGGCTTTCCTGATCATAGAGTAGCCTTTCCAGTGGCAGATCAGTATTACTGTTTTGTTTTGGACAGAATTAATTTCTCCAGAGATGACTCCTTTAGTTTCCTGAGAAATGGTGGGTAGAGAATGAAGGACAGGCAAGTCATAATCCTGGCTGCCCGAAGTGATCGTGAGCAGGGCTCCTCCCTATGTGACTTTAGGCTGATTAGAAAATGCTCCTCTCCCAAGACATTTGACTTCCATTTGCTGGAAAATGCTTGTTAACTGATTTTGTTAAAACAAGTCACTTTATGGCCATCTGCTGGGAGTTGTCAAAGCTGCCCATAATGTACAGGTCATCCCTGGTGTTTGGTTATGTCCTGCATGTTGGTAAGTGGGGCCTGTGGCTGGGGTGTCTCCCCCTGGCCCCCCAGTTCTCATCATGGGGCCTCTTTGTGGCCCTTTCACATCTCCTTCTCCTGACAGTGAACCCCCAGGCTTTGATGGGCTTTGGGAGGGGACTTGGAGCTGTCAGAGGTGACTGGAGCCTCTAATTCCCAAGCCTTAGTGGAGTTCAGTTGCACAAGCTGGTTGGCCCCTCAGCCCTATAAACTTACCATTCTCTGGTCTGCCAAGTCATCCACCTGTGCACTTGCCTGTTCACTTTCAGGCTGCCAGTATATTACTGCTATCCCTTGTCTGCTGTCAGTTACTCTCCAGTTCTTGGGTGGCTCACATGGGTAGTCACTTGGATGAATATGCAGCCCACACAGGCTTCAGTGTGGAGGTTGGAATTCAGGCTCAGGAGTGATGCTGCCAGGAGTCCCAGACTCTGCTCTCCTCATGTCCAGACAGGCCCTGTCCCCCTCGTGGCCTTCAGAGCTTTGGCTCAGCAGCCAGGCTGGAAGAGAGGGGCTCTTCTTGGCTTCCAGCCTGGCCCAGGCCACCCTCACTGGCCAGCTGGTTGTTGCCAGTGCCCTTCCTTGAAGGGGCCACAGAGGTGGGGTCATCCATGAGACCCACGTGGCTGGGGGAGGGAATGGGAGACTGCTAGAGAAAAACTGGGGTGATGGGGCCCAGAAAAGGGGAAATGGTTGCCAGACAGACAAAAATGCTAGGTCACCCATTGTCGGCTTTTCCCTGAGTCTCTGGATGGTTGTAGGGATTGAAGCATGTTATGGAAGAGCCCTTGGGAAGCCACGGGTCTGCCTTCAATGGGAAGTTGGGCTTCTGTCTTCTTTGTTACCATGATTTTGATCTGAAGATGGGCAGTATCTTGGCTTTTCTGGGTAGGGACTTGCTGACTGATTGCAAAAACAAATGTTATACATGCATGGGACCAATGTCTGTGTAAAGAGATTAGAGGTCATAAGCACTCATTCCTCAGCGGTTCAGGAGGTGCTGTGGAAATTTTGGAGAAAGCCTGGGCCCATTTTCTGGTTGAAGCCGTTCTTACCGTATTGTGAGATCTCTGAAATACGAGCTGCTGTTAGAGTACCTTCCCGCAGTCGGGGGAATAGCTCAATCCCGGCAATGACCCCGAGACTGAGGGGTTAGCAGACCATGGCTGCCCACCACTTTGGTCTGTCTAGCCCCTGCCCCCTGCTCTGTCTGCAAAGCTGTTGAGATGCTCCTGCAACCTCCTATTAGTGTGTATATGTTTTTATTTTTATTTGCCTTGTGTTGCACTGAGTTTCAATAGTATCTCTGGTCTTTTTAAGTTGACGTCTCTCCATCTACTAACTTACAACATCGAAGTTGACAACATTTATACTCTGTTCTCCCTCCATAACGAATGCTTGGTCCTTGGGTTGATTCTAGAACCTGAGAATAGGTCTTACATGATTATGACTGTAGACAAGTGACAACATCTGAGCCAAGCAGTGGGCTCTGATTACCTGTCTTCCTGTTCATAATGATGACTGTATGGACCATGGGCAAACCTCTGTTTGTTTTGACACTCTCTGTGGGCTCACTGAAGGCTGCAGACTCCCAGGCCCCCTGAGTGCTCTCCCCACCTCCCCCTGGCTGCTGTGGAGAGTATTGATTCAATCTCTTCTTGACCCTTCAGGAATCTCAAGCCTTGATGTCCAGGTTGTAATTAGCCCCTGAGGGAATCTCCATGTCCATCTTCCCAGTTCCCATTTACTTGTAAATGGACAGGTAGGTGGGCAGGGGGCTTTCAGGGTCCAGCAGGGGACCCTGGCTCCTGTGCATGTTGCTTGACCCACTGAGGGTGCTTCCTCCATAGTTGTTGAATAGGTTATTGTTGAGATGAGGGATTTCCACTCTAGATCCCTGCAGAATGTGTGTACTAATGTTCCACCAAAAACATCCTTTGGGTGATCAGCAGGAAACACATTAGCCAGACAAGCTAGCAGACTCCACCCTTCCTTGGGCAGAGCATGGCCTTAGGAGGGAGTCAAGGCCTGGTTATACCTGTAGACCACAATTCTAGGCTCTGCAATACACTTAGTTAAGTGGTACTGTACACCTGTTTCTGTTTTCTCAGCTAACCTCTCTTGTGCTATTCCAGCCTCATGCACCCTAAAAAATAACCCTCTCTATTTGAGGTATCAAGTCTCATTTCTAAGCCAGATGCTGTCCTGGAGCTTGGGATCACCATGGTAGCCTGGACCTATCAGGAGTTGCCCCTTGGGCGGAGCAGATGCAGTGCCTTCAGAATCCTGGTGGGGAAGGAAGAGCTAGCAGCCTCATCTGCCATGCGTACCTCTCCCTAGTGAGGAAGCCTGTCTGAGTTTGTTGAAAGTTTGTATTTTCATTTTGGGAGAGCGTATCTGTTCCTGTCCTCTGCTCATTTGGCCACATTTCTCCCTTTACTTCCTTCCTGCTCTCTTCCACCCTTTCCTCCTTGCATCCCCTCCCTGCTCCCTCCCTCCTGGGGACTTCCTCTCTCTGCCCACAGACACCCCACTTCTCAGTGGATTGTGCAGAGAGACCAGGTTCTTGCTCCTCTGCCTTCTCACCACCCCTGCAACTCCTCCCGACAGACCCAAGTTAAGGTGAATGCTAAACCAAAAGCTTTCTGTTCCAGAAAACAACCATGCCATCCCCTGGGAGGCAACAACAGCTCTGGCCACCTGAGGTCTAATGGTAACAGGTGAAACTTTCTTGTGTCACACTGTTTGGGGACCCTCCTTCGGCCCCTGTGTCTTCCAGGCTAGCGTCTGAGCTCCTGGAGGGTAGGAACAGGCCTGCCTTGTTTTGAATTCCTCGTGTTTAGCGTGGGGCAGGTGCTTAGCAGAAGCTGGGGAAGGAAGGCAGAAAGGAAGAATGGAGAGGGGACATCTCTTGGCCCACAGGCACCGCCTGGCAAGCTCACGACGCAGGGCTCTGGATTGCAAGTGCCTCCTGTCAGGGATTCCCGTCAGGTTTTTGTCTCTGGCTGGGAGTCTCTTTTCTTCCCCTTCCTTCCTTTCTATCTTCATGCCTTCTTCAAGCTACTTTCCTAGACTTTACCAATCAGCAAGTGTACTTCTCTGTGGTTGAGTGAACTTCACAGCGACAATTAGACCGCAGTGCTTAGAAAACCCTCCCTTAGCATTTTTCTGTCACTCTTGTTGGTTCAGGGCCTGTAGTCTTTGGCAGTTACCACAGGATGATTCAATGTTTCTGTTTCCACTCGGGGTTAGGTCCTCCAGGCTGTGCGGGGGCCGGGGGGGGGGGGGAGGGGGGGGTAGTGTGGTTTCAGGGGAGTGGGCGGAGCCTTTGGAAGTGGGCGGTCAGGTTGGTGATGGAGCTGTGGTAGTTACTAGAAGACGGAGGGTTTCTCAGCTCACTGCCTCTGGGGATCCATTCTTCACCACCGCCTTTTGTTGGTGTGAATTCTTGGCAGTGGGTTGCACCTCACTTCTTGATGGAGACAGAGCATTTTGATTTTCTGCCATTTCCAACCAGAAGAAATTGATAGGGGGGAGTTGATCCTGAGCCAAGCTGGAGCTGTCTCCTGAAGCAAAATTATAAAAAAGACCAGGATGGAGGAGGAGGTCACTGAAGCAGAGCCATGCTGGGAAACCAGAGTTGATTTTCAAGTTCTCGTCAGTCTTCATTCCAGAATTGTGGGTGCTGCCTAGAATCATGTGGTGGTCAAAGGCTGGGCACCAAGGATATTTCTCTTCATGAGGGCATTCAAATTTAGTGTCTAAAGATGTGCTTTCCATGACACCAAAACTGATTTTTGATTGAGATTCTGAGAAAAAAATACACACAACCACTTCTTTTTTTAAAGTTGTTTTTTATTTGTTGGGTTTTTAAAAGGTTTCCAAAAAATGCACAAAGATCTTTTTTGTTGTTGCTACTGTTGCCTTCTTTCTTGTCTCTTTTCAAAATGGACTTTGAATTTTGGAATAATTTTCAATTTCTAGAAAAATTGTGAAAATAACACAGAGCGCTCCCGTATGCCCCTCAGCCAGTCTCCGCCTATTGCTCATGGCTAATATAACCACAGCACATTTATCAAAACTAAGAAAGCAGCATTGGTCCATTACTATTACCTAAACTCTAGACTTGATTAGAACTTTCTTACTCTTTCCACCAGTGTTCTATTTCCATTCCAGGATCCCACCCAAGATGCCACACTGTGTTTTGTTACCATGTTTGTTTGTTTGTTTAGTGTCCTCCTACTTGTGGCAGTTCCTCAGTCTTTCCACGTTTTTCATCACCTCGCCATTTTTGAAAAATATTGGTCATGTATTTTGTTGAATATCCTTCAGTTTGGTTCGTCTGGTGTTTTTCTGATGTCTAGGCCAAGGTTATGGGTTTTGGGGAAGACCATGAGGGCAAGTGCCCTTGTCAATCTTAGCAAGGTGTGCATACTCTTAACATGGCTTGTCAGTGGCGCTATTAAGCCTGATCAGCTGGGCAGGGTAGCGTTTATCACATTTCTTCCTTGTAAAATCACCTCTTCCCTCTGCAAGCAGGTCCCTAAGTGCAGCTGACACTCGGGGTGGTAGTGGTGGTACAGAGACTGGTAAGCTCAGCCTGCTAGAGGGGACAGCGGCTACACAAATTATTTTTTACAGGCAGTTTGTCTCTTTCCCCTAATGTATTTACTTATTTAAACCACTTATTTGTATCAGTATGGACTCATATATATTTATTTTATGCTTTGCGTAGTCCATTATTTATTTTGTTGTTCAGATTGTTCCAGCTTTGGCCATAGGGGGCTCTTATAGTTGGCTCCTCTATCCCTTTGACATGCCCCACCATTTTGGGATTTTTTTTGAAGGACTTCTTTACTTTCTGATACCACAAGATGCTCCAGGCTCATCTATTTTCTCTGCCCTGTCCTAGAATCAGCCATTTCTCCAATGAGCCCATGTTCCTTTTATTTGAGAATAGTTTCTAGAAACAAAGATGTGTGCTTGAAGGTCTCATTTTTACATAAGGAAATGATGCCCTACCACAATTCCCCTTTTGGTCGTCTACTTCCTTCCAGTATTTTATTTTTAAAGATTTTAAACATGCAGTGGAATTGAAAGACTTTAACATTGAGTTCCTTAAATGTACCACTTAGATTCTACCATTAATGTGTTACTGTATTTGCTATATCACATATTTGCTCATTTACTTATCCCTTTATCCACCGTATTTCATTTTTTGGATGCATTTCAAAGTCGCCGAAATAAATAAATAAGTACACTCCTTTCCCTGAAATAATTCAGTGTGCAAATCATTAACAAGACTTCAATATGTGTTCAGGCTTTTGTTTTGTTTTGTTTTTTGCTGTAAAATGCAATGCAATGCAAAAATCTTAAATGTACACACCTATGTAACTCAAGCCCCTATAAAAATATAGAACATTACCATCACCCCAGAAATTTCCCTCATGTCCTTTCCACTCAATCCCTGCTCTTATTCTCCCAGAAGTAACCACTGTTCTGTTTTTTTTTCTACTATGTTTTAATTTTGTCTGTTTTAGAATTTAAAGTAAGTGGAATAGCACAATATGTTCACTCAGCATATATTTGGTGGTATGTTAATTCAATTTAATCCTCTATAGCGGTGAAAATGAATGATCTACAGCTAGAGTAGACAGCAAAGATGAATCTTATTAGCCATGTTGAGCAAAAGAAATGAGACACAAAAGAATACAAAAGGTCTAATCCCCGTTCTTTAATATTAAAAAGCAGTCAAAAATAATTTATGGAGTCCCAAGTCAGGAGAGCACCTAGTGGGCAGGGAGAGAGGGAGTAATGACTGACAAGGAGACAGGGGGGAGAATCTGTGTGCTGGTGATATAATGTGATTCTCCTTGACTCGGGTAGGGATTGTACGGGTGTATTTTCTTTGTGAGAATTCATTAGGCTATAATTTTATGACTCATGCCTTGTTCTTGGTGTATTACATGTTATTAAAGTGTTTAAAAATAAGAGACTAGTTCATGCCCATCAGTTTTGTGTGTGTGTGTATGTGTGTATGACAATACCATGTGTATTAGTTATCTATTGATATGTAACAAATTACCTCAAAACTTAGCATCATAAACACTAATGTGTATTATCTCAACGGTTTCTGTGGGTCAGGAATTTCAGAGCATCTTAGCTGGGTGGCTCTGGGTCTGTCATGAGGTTGCAGGTAGGATTTTGGCCAGGTCTGAAGTCATATAAAGGCTTGTCTGGGGCTGGAAGATCCACTCTCTCAAAATGGTCCACCCACATGTCAGTTTCTGCCCGTGGGGACCTCTCCACAAAGCTGTCCTCGTATCATGGCAGCTGGCTTCTTGAAGAGCAAGTGATTCAAGAGAGCTCAGCATAATGTTTTCTAGGTTCATACACGTCAAGTATGTGTATCACTCATACGTTCCTTTTTATCACTAAGCAGTATTCCATTTCATGACTAAACCAGTTTATTTCTCTGTTCTCCTAGTGATGGGTACTTGGGCTGTTTCCAGTTTGGGGCTATTATGAATAAGTTGATACGAACCTTCTTCTAGAAGAATTTTGTGAGCATTTTGTTTCTCTTGGGTAAATATCTAGGAGTATAATTGTTAAGTCATAGAGTTAGGTATATGTTTAATTTTATGAGAAATTGACTAATAGGCCTTTTCCCAAAATGACTGTATCATTATATATTTTCACAACAAAGTATGGGAGTTTCAGTTGTTCTATATCCTTGTTAACATATTATTTTTTTTTTAGCCATTCAGGTGGGTGGATGGTGGTATCTCATTGTGGTTTTAATTTCCATTTCCATGGTGACCAGTGTCACTGAGCACTTTCTGGTGTGCTTATTGGCCATTTGTGTATCTTCTTTCGTGAAGTGACTGTTCCCATCTTTTGGAGGGCATCTATTTGTGTGTGTGTGTGTGTGTGTGTGTGTGTGTGTGTGTGTGTGTGTCATTCACACGCATCATTTTGTGTAACCACCAACACAATCAGGACATGGAACTGTTCCGTCACCATAGAAGCTTCCTGTTTCTCCTTTAGAGTCAGATTCTCCCCATCACTCTACTCACTGGCGGCCACCAATGTATTCCTCATCGCTATAATTTGTCATTTTGAGAATGTCATAAAATTGGAAACATATGTGGCTTTTTGAGATTTGCTTTTTTTCTCCTCAACACAGAGTCTTTGTTCAAGTCGTGTGTAGCAGGAGTTCCCTCCATTTTATTGCTCAGCAGCCCATGGTGTAGATGTCACACACTTCTGTCCCCAGTTGAGGGACATTTGGATTGTTTCTAGTTTTTGGCGATTGCAAATAAAGTTGCTGTAAACACTCATGTATCACTGTTGGTGTAAACAAAGGATTTCATTTCTCTTGGGTAAATACCTGGGAGTGGGATTGCTGAGTTATGTAAGTGTATGTTTCATTTTAAAAGACACTGTCCAACTCTTCCCAAGTGGCTGTACTATTTTTTATTCCCACCACCAGCAAAGGAGGGATCCAGCTGCTGCTCGGCATCCTCCTTAACACGTGATATTGTCAGTATTATTTCTTTTAGCCATTCTAGTAGGTGTTTACCATTAGATTTTTTTTTTTAAGTTAGTACCTTGTAGTTTGGTTTTAATTCCACATGTGAGTCTTCCCAGATAGGTGTCTTACTCATGCTGGATGTCTACACCCCACACCTCTCTCAGGGAAGATGAAATTAGTATCTTTTGTTTCAGTTCTTGCTTGTGGCATATCCTAGCTCAGAGGTTTTCAAGCTTGTTCTTAGTCATGGCACCATTTTGTTTTTGTTTTTGTTTTCAAGCTAAATTCTCCACGTAACACTAAAAGATAAGTCAGATGATGGCAGAGCTGCTAGGGGAAGAATTGGGCCCTCACAGCTGTCCTCAAGGTGTCCCCTAGCTCCTAATCTTCACATTAACACCATCCACCCAGGATCTGGCCAAGGCTCTTAATTCCATAGGGCCTCTGTCTGCAATCTGAGGTATAGAGAATATTTGCCATATCTTCATATATTACAGATTCAAGAAGACAGAGAAATTATATACGTTAAAATACAAAAAGTCATTATTGCTCATGATTTATACCCCATTGTTAAATAAATGACGTCTGAGGTGGCCTATTAAAATTGTTAAACGTGGAGGTTGATATTTGAAGACAGAAAACACGCAGATATTCATGTTGTGTAGGGGTTTGGAGAGCTTGGCCGGGGGGGATGTTCCTAAAATCCTGATCTTTTTCCATTGCAGAGATCGTTACTTTTTTATTGAAAAGTGTTAAGAATTTACACATTCTTATTAAGATAATCAGGTGCTCAAGCTTTCAGGCAGGTTCTAAGACTTCACCCAGCTTTATTTGTTCCAGGAGTACTTGGTGGCGGCCATTCAAGTGAAGAACAATTGCCATCTAGTGGTCATTTTAAGTGTACAATTGAAAATATCTAAAAAAAATTTTTTAAACGTCTTTTTTTAAAAGGTCTTTTAATATGATCTAAAAGTTGGAACACATAAAAAGGTAGAGTACTATTTCCCATTTGCCAAGTTTCTCCCTCTTCCGCCCCACATACACAAAAGGTAAACACTGTTAGTAGTTTCTGGTGTTTCCCTTAAGAGAATAAAAAAATAGCAACAACATATAGGCAAGCAACTATGTAGTCTTCTTCCCCACCCCCCTTTTTAACATCTAGTACAGCAGTAAAAGTAATATATTTACTTGTTTGCACCTTGCTTCTTTTCATTTAAACATCTTGGCAATTTCCTTACATAGGCGTATAGACAGATTTTCCTTTTTATGTAATAATCTCACTGTTAGGCTAGACCGTACTTCACTCAATCACTCATCTTTTAGATGTTTGCAGTGTTGTGCTATTTCTGCCCATGTAACATTAAACTCATCTCTGGTAGTGCATTTTGGGAGTGAGGGTGGGCTGGGGAATGGGATAGACCTCTAATTAAAATGTCTTAACTTGTCTCTGTTGGAAAATGTTTTTTAATGTCTCTTGATCCACATTTTTCTATTTTGAATACAGAATTTCTTTAACTTGGGTATTAATAGTTGAGAACTATTTATTAGTAACCCAGTTTTCTTGAGTTCTGTTTATGTTATAGTTTTTAAATAATTTCTCAGTTCCTTTGGCCAATGTGTGTATTATTTGTGCATTCACTGTCCTTGCCTGATCTTGCAGTCTGTCTTCTTTGTTCTGCGCAGATTAATATAAAATCATTACTCAAACTTGACTCCTATGAGGTGCTTGGTATCAGTATGAGCAGGAAGCTTAATTTAATATGAGAATAGATGTGAATTAAAATTTTAAAGTAGATGAATAACAACCATTCTATCAAAAAGTTACTGGAATGGAAATGTGAAGGAAATAGCTAATAACTTATGTTTTAGAATCTTGTCTGTATAACATACTTCATGGCATTCCCATAGGCTTTACTGTCTGGTTTTGTAGGGTGAAATGTCTCTTGATTCCCCTGCTCAGTGGGGAGTCTGCTTCTCTCTCTCCTGCTGCCCCTCTCCCCCATGCTCTCTCTCTCTTTCTCCCCTTCTCTCTCAAATAAATAAAATCTTTAAAAAAAAACCCCACACAGTACATATTTCTGTTTGTTCAAGTCTTTTCGTGTGTTCTTCAGGAGTGTTTTACAGTTTTATTCATATAAGTACAGCTAAAAATTTATTCTTAAGTATATTTTTCTTTTGTTTTATAACTTTGGCAAGTGGAATCTTTTTTTCCATGTATTTTCAAACTCTTTATATAACCATATGAAAGCTACTGACTTTGATTACCTGTATTTCTTGCCAAGCTATTCTTTTTTTTTTTTTTTAATTTATTTATTTGACAGAGAGAGACACAGCAAGAGAGGGAATACGAGCAGGGGGAGTGGGAGAGGGAGAAGCAGGCTTCCCGCCGAGCAGGGAGCCCGATGTGGGGCTCGATCCCAGGACCCTGGGGTCATGACCTGAGCCAAAGGCAGACACTTAACAACTGAGCCACCCAGGTGCCCTTGCCAAGCTATTCTTGTTTGCAGTAATTTTAGTTGGTGGTCTTGAGGGTTCCAGGTACATAGTCATATTGTATCAATTAGCTCTGATGCAAAACATAGTGGTTCAAAAACAATACACATTTATTATTGATCATGAGTTTGTGGGGGCTGAGAGGTTCTTCTGACCTTGGCTCATTCACGAAGTCAGCTGTGATAGACAGTTTTGATCTTGACCAGGCTCTTCCAGTGTGGGCCTTGCCTGGAGGTAGGCTGATCTAGGATGGCCTTGGCTGAGACAACTGGGCTCTCCTCACATGTCTCTTACTTTATACCTTCTGTCCACATGGCAAACTAGCCTAGGCATGTTCTTAGATTAGCTCAAGCATATGTCTGTGGGATTGCAGAGGAGTAAGAGAGGACGGGAAATGTATAAGTACTTTTCTAAGCCTTTGCTTTCCTCAAATCTACCAGTATCTTAATGACCAAAGCAAATCATGTTGCCAAACCCAGATTCAAGCAGTGGGGAGGTATACTCTGCCTCTTTATGAGAATTGCAGGGTCAAAGGGCAGGGATCAGGGGAGGTCTAGCATAGGGGCCATTAATACAATCAATGAAACACATGGAACATCTGTATGTAGTTCTCCCTGTTTCTTTCTAATTTCAGTTTCTCTAATTGCTTTCCCTTGTCGAATTGCATTGGCTAATACCACCAGAGCAATGTTGAACAACCACCTCTTGTGATTTTTTTCAGAGCCAGATTTTAGATTTATTACTTATACTTTTTCTGTTTTGATTTTCTACTTTTCTTGTGATAATTTATTTTTTTCTCCTTTCTTTTTTTTTCTAGCTTTAGTCAGCTGCTTAGCAGTTAATGTTAATACCCTAACCTGATTCCTCTACCAAACCTGTACACTCATCTCCTAGCTGCTGTCAGTGTTGACTGGTACCAACTCACAACTGAACTTCCTTGGAATTGTCCTTGATGTATGCGAGTTACCTTCCCAGGAAATGGCTGAGGTTATGCTTTCTGCCCATGACTGAAGGACAGGATGGGACCACTCCACGGTGCCATTTATACTCCAGGGTGTCCCACTGAATCAGGCTAAGGCTAGACTTCAGCTGAGCCCACATTTTGCAAGCTCCCCAGCACCCTGTGTGCTCTGAAGACCTCCTGCACTCACTGATGCCCAGAACCCTACTGCATACCCACATTGCCAGTTGCCAGTGGCTTGCTCTTTTTCTCCATTTTTCTTATATGATCACTGTATCAATTCTATGCTAGTATGTTTTTATTACTTATAATTGGATGATTTGGATATAATTGAATGATTTCTGGTCTGGCTTTTCTAAGAGGTTTCAGGGTTGGGGAGCAGGAGAAGCTGAGATAGGGGTCCAGGATAGTCCCTTTTCACAACATAAGAACTTTTCCCTTCCCTGCTGTGGCAGAGATAGACTGCTTCTTTCAAACATGGCCTGTCCATGTGACTGCATGTTGCCCTGACCCTGAACTTAGCTCAGGGGCCAGCGAACCTTCTTATCTGCTTGCTTGTTGCCTTTCCTGTCTTGCTGTTCTAGATCAGAGCTACAAGTTTTACCTCTCAATGTGTACAGCTTACATTTATTTAGAAAGTGAATTTTTACCTGCATTTTTTCAGAGTTGCCACCGTTTGGCCCTTGTGCTGTGTGAGATCTCTTTCTGTGGTTACTTGCGTTGTGTTACTTGCTACTTCCTCCTGCCCAAATCCTGCATCAACTCAGACACGTTTTACTTCTATGTTAGTATCTGGAGAGTTTTCCGGACTCCTAGTTTCATTGACAATAGAATGTTTATGTTCTTTCTTTTTTTTTTTTTTTTAAGACTTATTTATTTATTTGAGAGAGAAAGAGAGAGAGCACACAGAGGGAGAGGGAGAAGCAGACTCTCCGCTGAGCAGGGAGCCCAATGCAGGGTTTGATCCCAGGACCCTGGGATCATGACCTGAGCCAAAGGCAGACGCTTAATGACTGAGCCACCCAGGCACTCCAGAATGTTTATTTTCTGTTCTCCTTAGGAAAAATGTTGATTTTATGCAGTAATGCTTATACTGAAATCTCTACTAGTTGCTCTGAGATCAGGTCTACTAGCTGACTCAAAAAAAACCAAAAAAAGCAAGATTCTTCTGTTAGGGGGTTTCTGTGTCCTTTCTTTTTTGGGGGGTGGGGGTGGGTTGTTTTTTTTTTTTTTTTTACATTCTATGATGAATGGTGGGTCCCCTTGGATTTTTTGTTACCTGCCAACTGAATGGATGAGAGAAACCCAAGATGGTCTAATTGGTTCTTGTTTGGTCTGGGGCAATTGGCCAGCAGGTTATTTAGGAAAAATGTTTAAATGTGAGACACTGCTGGTCCTGAGGGGCTACACAGTTCAAGACTTGGACCCTACACCCATGCAGTTTGTATTTCTTATTGGGAATGAACTTTACATAGGGATAGTGTATGTGGTTGGGGTGCTTTTTCGGATATACCTGAGAACACAGTCTCCAGGATCTAGTCATGAAACTATAGGAAACAAAGAAATTTAAGCTCAACCATCATTTAATGTGGTGTACTGTGGCCAGGCCTTGGGTTGGTGCTGAGACTGTAAATATGGATCTAACACCATTCCTGCCCTTGAAGAGGAGGAGGAGGAGGAGGAGGAGGAGGAGGGATGAAGAAGCAAATGAAGGCAGATTAATAATATTGAGCACTTACTATATATATGCAAGCACTGGGATAAGCACTTGAGGTGACAGTCCTCTGAGTTATGTGCAATTATCAGTCCCATCTAGAGGACAGAGGTACTGGGAGGCCAGGTCACTTGTTGTTGGTCACACAGTTAGTGACAGAGCCAGGTATCAAACCTGGGTGAGGTTTCTTCCAGGCTCAGGCTATGCTTTGCATTTAAGCATTTTCAGTGGCGAGTGTAAACTCCCCTCCTGTGTCAGTTTAAAGTTCACTGAGAAACAGACACCAAGATGGGACTAAATGAGCAAATGGCTTATGGGGTGGGGAGGAGCGGAGCACTTGAATCTGTGAAGGATGATGGGAAGGAGCTGGGGGAGGGGGGAAAAGCTTCGGAATGTGTGTAGGCAGGTCTGACTCTGTGAAATGAGAGAGCAGAAAGGGCACAGTGGGGTATTAAGAAAGCCTCAGTGGGCCAGTTGAGGGGGGGGCTGGGTCTCCTGGCATAAGTTGCCTACTGGGCAGTAATGGCCCTAATCAAGAAGCTTGTCCTACTCAATCACCAGCTGGGAGCAGCCCTAGAGGAAAGTCGCCTGGGGTGAGTGCCACAATTAATTCCAAGGTATGGCAGCTGGAGGTTGTTGGTGGGTTCTCTTGAGGGAAACTCTAAGTGACACTCCTCGTGGCCACTACAGTCCACCCCTTGTACCACATAGATCAGTCCTTCTCTCCCATCTTCCCAAATGCTATTCTTGAGTCATCTCAGAAACATGAAAATCTTTTGTCCCCGCAGAGAGGATATTGGAGTTCTGTTTTAAGGTCACCCTGTTAGGAAATCCCTTCCTTCTTTCCTTCTATTTTGACCCCGCTGTATTGAACACAGGGTCTGCGTTACACACACAGTAAGCCTTCTTTGACACACAGTATCAAACAAGAGCTGTAAAGAGATGTAACAAAGCTGTCTGTTCTATCAGATACCTTGGTCCAAAGGCTCTACTCAGAGTCACCAAATCAAGGTTTTAACACCCATTTTATGTTTGTTCTTCGCAGGTATGATTTAAGTCTGGATGAAATGAGAGCTTTGACCTTTCAGAGAGTGAAGTTTATCATGGGGCTACCTCTGTTAAAACGTGCAATTCAGGAACAGGTAAGTTTAAATGTTATTTTGCTGTGATGTGTGTATGAGTGAGAGAGAGAGAGAGAGAAAGAAAAAGATTTTATTTTTGTTTTGTTTGTTTTTGTGACTTGTGGGAGCACGTTTATTTTGTCCCAGGGAAAACTGTCATCATTATGGGGGAATGCCTTCTTCAGCCCCTTTTTTCTGCCCCACTCCCTGATAACCTAATTGATCTTCTTCCCTTGGCCCACACATTCACATCTCCCAAGATCACAGGCAAGGGGGTAGGGGAATCAGCAGAAGTAATGCTATACATGTTCACAAAACAAATATAATTTGGGGCATAAAATTCAAATATCTGAGAAATGTAATGAACTAATTTTATAGGCTTTTAAAAAATGTAGGAGTCTTGTTTGAACACTGCCATTCTAAACTCAGTTAAATTATTTTAGTCAGTTTAGCCTCATTAAAAAGAAAGAAGGAAAGAAAGAATATGTGATTAGGGAACTCCTTCATGATGCGAACATTAGGAGCTATATATTTTAGCCACATTTAAATCGATTTCCATTTCATTCAGCTTAATGGCTTCCTTAAACTGAACACTTTACATTAAACACAATGAAACAAAACAATTCCTGGTGAGAGCCCTAGGAGAGGGGCTTGAACTGGGGAGAAGCTTCAGCTTGTAGATGGCTGAGGAGTGGAGCTTGGCCCTCTTCTTGCCCAGCACAGTCTGTGGAGGAGGAGTCTGAGGACTGAGGTGGTGGGGGTCTTCCCCATTCAGGGGGCCACTGAAGGCTTAGTTCTCTGTGGAATGTAGATCAGAGCCAGTGGGGGGCCTGAGGTCCATGTTCAAGAATAGATCCTTACCCTGTCACCCCTCCTTTGGTTGGCTGTCCCAAAGAGGCAAGGAGGGACCTCAGCATCTTCTTGTCAAAAGGCAGAGCTCTGGTCCCTCCTGTTGAAGTACTGCAGCCACCTCCAAGGTGACAAGGGCACACTTAGATGGAGAGGAAGGAAGGAAAATACCCACATCATGTAGGGAAGGGTACTTACCAAGCCCGAAGAATCATTTCATACCAAGCAGTTTGGCAAAGTGGATTTCAAGCCAGTAAACTGCCTCTCAATGGAACAAACATTTTGAGCTGTGAATACAACCAATAAAGAAAAAAAAAAACCCTCAAAAGACCCCAACCCTCTTTGGTTTCAGCCACTTTATGAGAGTCTGGCCTCCAGTACATCTGGCATGGGGCTTGTTGGAAGGTGAAATCTTGACATGTGGTCAGTCTCCTGGTCTCTTAATCAGTCCAGTATGTCCTGTGGCTTAACTTAGTGTCAATATTCAAGACCCGGATGAGGGTTGATCCTTTAGTGAAGTTTACTAATTGCTGCTTATCCCCCTGAGTCTAAAGGATTAGCCTGTGTAATCTTGCTCCTGATGAAGCTGTTGGTCCCTGGATCCAATTATCTTCCTGTATTTGTGGCTCCCTTCGCAGTCTTCGGCAGCCCGGAACACCCCGTCCTGGGTGATTAGGTATAGTTCCTGCAGCAGTCACAGGATTGGCCCTAGACAATCCCTCCAGTTCATTTCTGTGAGTTCCTTCAGCCTATCTGGCGCTTCTCTCTGTGTGAATTCACAAAAGCCAATGAACCTGAAGGAAATTAAACGAGTCGGTCGTCAGTGTGGCCGGCTCATCTCTTCGGGTGGATGTCGTGAAACTCAGCAGCACATCTGTGTTTGAAGGCTCTCAAATTCCACCCTGTAAACAGCTGGAGAGGCTGTCCACATCCAGTAATTCTAGAAGAAGTGTTACATGATTCATTCTGCCTCTTAATAAAAATATTGAGTCATGGCTGTACTGCCTGCTCAGAGAGCGTTCCAGGTCTTTCCATCCTTCCCTGGCCCCCATTTCGTGTTGCTGTTAGCTTTTGTGGATGATCCAATGAACTCCAAGGCAGAACGCTCTGTGTAATGTGTAATGATGATGTTCTCGAGGACAAATGAGGAGTGAGCCTCATTCGTTCCAGGTCTCTATGGACAGTCCACGGGCCAAGAATAAGCCATTAAAATATTTCCACTCTGCATTTTCCCCTCTGCCATCTGCAATAGATTTGAGATGTTCTAACAATTTCAAAAGGAAAAAAACAATATCTGAGTCTGATTACAGAGTATACACACATGTGTGTGCACGCACACACACAGGGTGAATAACATCATTGCATCTCACAGACTTTTTCTGCACCTGTTTCCAGTGATACCACATTTGTGCCCTTCAGGCAACTGTCCCTTCTTCCCTTGCGGAAATCCTGCAGGGGGGTGGGGTAAGTCACCGTATTTCCAGAGATGGGGAGACAGAGGACCCAGGTGGGAGATCTACTCTATGGCAGCACTGAGACTGGAGCTGACAGAGGCTGACCCCCTGCACCCAAATCACCATAACCAATGATAACAGCTCAGACTTACGGAGTACCTATCTTAGGCCAGTCACAGCGCTAATGGATGATCTCATTTAATATCCACAACATCCAGAATGGTATTCCCATTTACAGATGGGTAAATTGAAGACTGGTAATTGGCCTGGGGCTATACAGCTAGTAAATTGTATATATAACTAGTGGAACACAGATTAAAACCCAGCTGGTCCTGCTGAGTCCACTTCAGTCTGGTGGTTCTTGCCCCTGGCTGCACACTGGAATTCCCTAGGGAATTTTCCAAACTCCTGCTGTTTGGGCTTTGGCTCAGGCCAATCAAATCAGCATTTAAATTTTCCAGGTGATTCAGTGTGTGTCCTTTCTTGGCTTGAATACTGCTCTCCGTTATCCCTCTTTCCTGGTATTCTGTACTGTCTACCCTGAATTGTTCCCATTCAGCATTTGGTCTCTGGCAATCATGGTTCTGGGCTGACTTATAGGAATGCTCCATCCCAACATTTGCTTTCCCCAGGAGGAAGACAGTTGGGATCAGGATGTTCCTGGCCAACAGGACTGAGGAGTGGGGGCAGATATTTGAATAATGAAGCACCCATTGTATAACTGATGCTCACCCACTCCCTCCCCATCATCTTATCTCTCACTCTGAACTCTGCTTGTTCCCATCCCCATGATCCACAGCAGTGCTGGGCATGGCAGCATCATTATTATCTAAACCAGTGGTTCTCAAGGTATGGTCTGAGGACCCCTGGGGGTACCCAAGACCCATTCAGGTACTACCTGAAAAGTAGGTGTCCAACTATGTGTGCATGACACCAGATTTTCATCATGAACTTCAACCAAAACAACATATGGTAACAGATGGAGTGTGGAAGCGGATGTGAGAGTCTAGCTGTCTTTCATTAAGCCAGATGCTACAATAACTTGTAAAATATAAAACAATGTCATTCTTCTCACTTATTTTTTTGGAGGTTTGGAAATTATGGTTATTTTTCATAAGAATTATGTTATTTACATGTAATCAGTATAGTATTGTTATTTTTAACATAAAATTTAAAAAATTCTCAGTTTTAATTTCTAGTGTGGTAAATTTTTTTTTTTTTAAGATTTTGTTTATTTATTTGACAGAGAGAGACACAGTGAGAGAGGGAACACAAGCAGGGGGAGTGGGAGAGGGAGAAGCAGGCTTCCCGTGGAGCAGGGAGCCCGATATGGGGCTTGATCCCAGGACCCTGGGATCATGACCTGAGCTGAAGGCAGACGCTTAATGACTGAACCACCCAGGCGCCCCTCTAGTGTGGTAAATTATGGACATAGCCTGCATAAACAAAAGCTCTTTGGAATCTTTGACAATTTTTAAGAATGTAAGCAGGTCCAGAGACCATAAAATTTGAGAACCACTGATCTAAATCATCCACTGTTTTTTCTCAGAAAGTCCACTCTCAGATCAGCTTGAAAGGGAACTGGCAGGAGACTTATATTTATTATACCATGGCTTTCCATTTATATTATATTTATTATAATATAATTATTATTTCAATCAGAATTTTAGTCTCAGTTTGGGATGGTTTTTGTTTTTGTATTTAAAGAAATACCAGGTGGATGATCATATCTAAAATGGAATAAGATTCTGAGGTCAGCTCACCTTAGAAGGCATTTGGGAATGCGGAGAATGGTTGCATTCCTAATTAACCCCTAAAAAAAGGAGCAGCCTTTCCCAGGAAGTTACATGGAGGCCACGGGTGTGTTGTGGAGAAGGAGCTCAGTAGAGAATATGCCAAGAAGGTGAGGATGTCTCCTCTGCCACTAGCCCTTTACACCAGCCCATCCCGCCCAGGCCTGCTCTGCTGCCCACACAAACCAGTGCCAGCCCTGATTGGTCCTGCAGACCATGACCAAGTACACCTCCCCCGCCCCATCTCAGTACTGGCTCCTGACCTACTTTGAGCTCTTGGCTCTAAAACCCTAGCCTTGGCTCTGCCCTTGGCCCTCTGGCTTCTGTTTGTACTGGAACCCAGGCTTTTCCTAGTGGGTTGTGACAGGCTGCCCCTAGCTCTCAGTCTTGTGTGCTGCCTTTGGCAGGAGTCCCTGTCCCGGCTCCAGCTCTATGGACTTGGACCCTGGCCACTTGGCCAGCCCTGGCCACAAGGGATGCCGTGGAGGATTTGAGCAGAGATGACAGGACAGAGTGGCCTGTTTACAGAAGTTCCTCTATGTAGATTGGCAGCTAATGGCCACAGGAAATACTTGAAAGAGCGTGCCAGGGAGTGAGTTGGGATCCACGCAGGGACGGACTCTAGGGTAGCCGGCATCCTGGTGTTCTTTATTTACTGCACTGTGAACAATTTGGTTTAATGAAGACTTCTTATTTTGAGGCTTAGTTATTATTCTTACAGTGAAATATTAGGTTAAAAATAACAATAATTATTACTTGCTATAATTTGCTAAGTCCCTTCTATGTGCCAGGTGAGGCGATTCATTCATTTTACAACCATTTACTGAACATCTATGATAAGCCAGGCATTGTTCAAGAGGCAGTGAACAAAGGGGGCAAAACATAACCTGTTTTTATGGAACTTCTAGTCTGGGAGGGGGCAGACAATAAAATAATGAACAAGTAAATTTATGGTACATCAGATGGTTGTCGATGCTGCCGATAAAAATCAAACATGGTGAATAATAAAATGATTGGAAACACTTAAATAATCAAACATGGTAAATTGGAGAAGAAGTAAAACCGTCTCTCTTCACAGATAACATGATCTTATATGTAGAAAACCCTTTTACAGTAAAATTAATGTAAAATAATGCACTTTCCATTAACCTAAAAGTAAGCTCATGCAATAAACTGTTCATCAATATGATACATTCATCATTACATGCTGTCAATATTGATAAGTTATGTGATTACACTAGTAATCAAAAAAATTTCCAAAGTACCTAGGAATTTGGTAGGAAGCATGAGCTGCCAAGAGAAAAGGTATTAAATTTAAGGCAAGAATTTGGAAAATCCCAAACTGTCAGAATACTACACTGATGTTGTTGTAAAGGGAGAAAAATATCCTTAGACAGAGCCATGAGAATGTCACCTTTCATTGTTCCTGATATTGGGCTTTCCTGGCATGGTCAAGGCTCCTGGGGAGACCAGAAGTACAATGGCTACATTCTAGCCTTTGTTACAGACTTCTCCCAGCACTCTGCTCAGGTGCCCTACTATGTGGCCCCAGCAGAGGATCAGCAGAGAATAAGGAACCGGCAGAGAGTAAGAAAAGATAGGTGTGGAGGCCATGGTTAGAAGTTTGGATTTTCTTGCAAAAGTAACTGTAGTCACTGGGGAGTTTTCACAGTAGTAGTGGGGAGGGGGAGGAGAAGGGGAAGCACAGCATGATGTTTATTTTTAAAATATCATCGTGCCTTGATCAAAATTTACAAGTTGATTCAAAAACACATATATGGAAATGCAGAAGACCTGGAATTGTTAAAGCAATTCTGAAAAAGGACGTATTTGGAAGACTTTCACTACTTGATTTCAAGACTTATTATAAAGCTACTCAGGATTATGTGGTATTGGCATAACGACAGACAAATAGATGAATGGGACATTGCGGAGAGTCCTGAAATAAACCCATACATATATGATCAATTGATTTTTTAACAATGTTGCCAAGGCAACTCAATGGGAAAAGAAAAGTCTTTTCAATGAATGGTTCTGGAACAAGTAGATAAATATATAGAAAAAAGTTAACCTTGATCCCTATCTCATACTACACACAAAAATAATTTGAGAGGTATTATATACCTAAACATAAGTTCTAAAATTATAAAGTTTGTAGAAGAACAAAGGGGAATGTCCTTCTGACTCTAGGATGGGCAGAGGTTTCTTAGAGAGGACCCCCCCCAAATGCTAAACATGTCAAAGAAAAAACTGATAAATTTGTCTTTATCAAAATCAAAAACTGTTTTTCATCAAAAGACATCATTAAGAGATTAAAAGGGCAATCCACAAACTAGGAAAAAGTATCTGCAGTGCATTTATCTGAAAAAAATTGTGTCGAGGTATGAAGAATTTGTACCCAGAATATATAAAGAATTCCTAGAGCTCAATGATAAAAGGACAAACAACCCAATCTAAAAAATGGGCAAAGGACCTGAACAGACACTTCATAGAAGTATATATGGCCAATAAGCATAGACAGATGTGCTCAGTACCTTTAGTCATCTGAGAGATGCATATTTAAACCATAACACTCCCTCTAGAATAGCTAAAAATGGAGTAGATGCACAGGACTGACAGGGATGCGGAGAAACCAGAAGTCTTCTGTATTGTTGATAGCAGTGTAAAATGGTCTAGCCATTTGAAAAACTGTTTAGTGGTTCCTTACAATATTAAACACAAACCTACCCTTTAACCCAGCAATTGCACCCCTGGGAATTTACAAAAGAGAAATGGAAACATATGTCACAAAAAAACTTACATGAATGTGTATATCAGCTTTACTCATAATAACCCCAGGCTGGAAAGAACACAAATGCTCATCAGTAAGAGATTGGACAAACTGTGGAATATTCATGGAAAACCACTGAGTCATGAGAAAGAACTACTGACACACAAATCAACAGGGATGCCTTATTTACACAAAAGAAGGCAGACACAAAAAGGTACATTCTGTGTGATTCATTTTATGTAAATTAAAGAACAGGCAAAGTTAATGGATGATGATAATATGGGAACAGTGGTTGCCTGTAGGGGTGGGGACTCTGAAAAGGGGCTTGAGGGCACTTTCTGGAGGAGATGGGAACATTCTATAATCTTAATTAGTGTGATGGTTACACAGGTAGATAACTGATCAGAACTCATGTGCTTAAGCTCTGTGCATTTCACTATATGTTTTACCTTAATAATAATAAAAAAGATCATAGTGTCTGATGTTTGGGGCAGAGTAGAGGCAGGGAGGCCAGCTGGGAGGCTGTTACGATAGTCCAGGCACAAGGTGATGGTGGGAGATGTATGAAGTGGCTTGACTTGGGATCTCTTTTCAAGGGAGGGTCAAGGACTGGTTAGCGTAGTAGGCAAGAGTCTCATTCAGGCTGGCCCCAGATGACTGGCCCCTGAAACCAATTTATTTATTTTATTTATATATTTTACTCTGTCCCTTCTTTTTCTAAAACATTTCAAGGTTAATTATAACAAAGGACATGTATTCAATTAAGACTGAGAAAACATAACCAAAATAGAAAATTGAAACCAGGAGGTAGAAGCAGGAAATATGCCAGTTTGGGAACTGATAATAGAAAACTAAGAGCAGGAATCTCTTTCTGTCCAGTACCCTTGGCTGGGGCTGCAGATGGGTTGCGAAGGAGGTGGTGGGGGTCTTTTAATATCAGAGAAAAGATGGCTCAAGCTGTGCTGAGTCAAGATGATTTTAGTTGAAGAAGAATATATGACTTGTGGAGACTCTCTGGGCTTATAAAACCAAAACGCACATTTTTGTAGAACTTGATTTATCACAGAATATTGCATCACAAAGGTCTGATACATGGAGTGCTCTCTAAAGAAATGGGGGCTATTTAGGGAAAACTACCTTTCTTCTGTTTGAGACAATCTATTATGCAGAAATGTAAATAGCTTGGGGTGTAATTTAGGATAAAATATAAGCCTAAGCATATTCTCCATGCGTTTATGGAATCATCATTTAAAATTAATACAAACTAATATTCTGACATGGGAATTGAGTTTGGTTTGAATATATCAAGTCTAAATGAAGGCAGCTATTGATATGTAGAAATACTGCAAAAATGTATGTCAAAAAACACATGTTGATTATTTAAATGATCATTTTCAGTACAGACGATTTATTATGTTGTCAGTTGAATGAGAGGGGAAACTTGTCAATATTAGACATTCTTTAATTAAGAACATTTAATGAATCAAAAATGAAAGAATTGAAAAAAAGAGAATTTGTGTGGAGAAGATACTAAAAATATATGCCGGTAAGGCAGTCAGTCAAATTAAGCCTAGTCTTAGTTCTGGAAATTTTGCTTGACTTCTTTTTTTTTTTTTTTAATTTTTTATTGTTATGTTAATCACCATACATTACATCATTAGTTCTTGATGTAGTGTTCCATGATTCATTGTTTGTGCATAACACCCAGCGCTCCACGCAGAACGTGCCCTCCTTAATACCCATCACCAGGCTAACCCATCCCCCCACCCCCCTCCCCTCTAGAACCCTCAGTTTGTTTTTCAGAGTCCATCATCTCTCATGGTTCGTCTCCCCCTCCGATTTCCCCCCCTTCATTCTTCCCCTCCTGCTATCTTCTTTTTTTTTCTTAACATATATTGCATTATTTGTTTCAGAAGTACAGATCTGTGATTCAACAGTCTTGCACAATTCACAGTGCTCACCATGGCACATGCCCTCCCCAATGTCTATCACCCAGCCACCTCCTCCCTCCCACCACCCACCACTCCAGTAACCCTCAGTTTGTTTCCTGAGATTAAGAATTTCTCATATCAGTGAGGTCATATGATACATGTCTTTCTCTGATTGACTTATTTCACTCAGCATAACACCCTCCAGTTCCATCCACGTCGTTGCAAATGGCAAGATCTCATTCCTTTTGATGGCTGCATAATATTCCATTGTGTATATATACCACCTCTTCTTTATCCATTCATCTGTCGATGGACATCTTGGCTCTTTCCACAGTTTGGCTATTGTGGACATTGCTGCTATAAACATTGGGGTGTACATACCCCTTCGGATCCCTACATTTGTATCTTTGTGGTAAATACCCAGTAGTGCAATTGCTGGATCGTAGGGTAGCTCTATTTTCAACTGTTTGAGGAACCTCCATACTGTTTTCCAGAGTGGCTGCACCAGCTTGCATTCCCACCAACAGTGTAGGAGGGTTCCCCTTTCTCCACATCCCCGCCAACATCTGTCCTTTCCTGAATTGTTAATTTTAGCCATTCTGACTGGTGTGAGGTGGTATCTCATGGAGGTTTTGATTTGGATTTCCCGGGTGCTGAGCGATGTTGAGCACTTTTTCATGTGTCTGTTGGCCATTTGGATGTCTTCTTTGGAAAAATGTCTGTTCATGTCTTCTGCCCATTTCTTGATTGGATTATTTGTTCTTTGGGTGTTGAGTTTGATAAGTTCTTTATAGATTTTGGATACTAGCCCTTTATCTGATATGTCATTTGCAAATATTTTCTCCCATTCTGTCGGTTGTCTTTTGTTTTTTGTGGACTGTTTCTTTTGCTGTGCAAAAGCTTTTTATCTTGATGAAATCCCAATAGTTCATTTTTGCCCTTGCTTCCCTTGCCTTTGGCGATGTTTCTAGGAAGAAGTTGCTGCGGCTGAGGTCGAAGAGGTCGCTACCTGTGTTCTCCTTTAGGATTTTGATGGACTCCTGTCTCACGTTTAGGTCTTTCAACCATTTGGAGTCTATTTTTGTGTGTGGTGTAAGGAAATGGTCCAGTTTCATTCTTCTGCATGTGGCTGTCCAATTTTCCCAACACCGTTTGTTGAAGAGACTGTCTTTTTGCCATTGGACATTCTTTCCTGCTTTGTCAAAGATGAGTTGACCATAGAGTTGAGGGTCCATTTCTGGGCTCTCGATTCTGTTCCATTGATCTATCTGTCTGTGTTTGTGCCAGTACCATACTGTCTTGATGATGACAGCTTTGTAATAGAGCTGGAAGTCTGGAATTGTGATGCTGCCAGCTTTGCTTTTCTTTTTCAATATTCCTCTGGCTATTCGGGGTCTCTTCTGGTTCCATACAAATTTTAGGATATTTGTTCCATTTCTTTGAAAAAAGTGGATGGTATTTTGATGGGGATTGCATTGAATGTGTAGATTGCTCTAGGTAGCATTGACATCTTGACAATGTTTGTTCTTCCAATCCATGAGCATGGAACGTTTTTCCATTTCTTTGTGTCTTCTTCAATTTCTTTCCTGAGTATTTTATAGTTTTCTGAGTACAGATCCTTTGCCTCTTTGGTTAAATTTATTCCTAGGTATCTTATGGTTTTGGGTGCAATTGTAAATGGGATCGACTCCTTGATTTCTCTCTCTTCTGTCTTGTTGTTGGTGTATAGGAATGCCACTGATTTCTGCGCATTGATTTTGTATCCTGCTACTTTACTGAATTCCTGTATGAATTCTAGCAGTTTTGGGGTGGAGTCTTTTGGGTTTTCCACATACAGTATCATATCATCTGCAAAGAGTGGGAGTTTGACTTCCTCTTTGCCGATTTGGATGCCTTTGATTTCTTTTTGTTGTCTGATTGCTGTGGCTAGGACTTCTAATACTATGTTGAATAGCAGTGGTGATAGTGGACATCCCTGCCGTGTTCCCCACCTTAGGGGAAAAGCTCTCAGCTTTTCCCCATTGAGAATGTTATTGGCTGTAGGTTTTTCATAGATGGCTTTTATGATATTGAGGTATGTAGCCTCTATCCCTATACTCTGAAGAGTTTTGATCAAGAAAGGATGCTGTACTTTGTCACATGCTTTTTCTGCATCTATTGAGAGGATCATATGATTCTTGTTCTTTCTTTTGTTAATGTATTGTATCGCGTTGATTGATTTGCGGATGTTGAACCAGCCTTGCAGCCCAGGGATAAATCCCACTTGGTCATGGTGAATAATCCTTTTAATGTACTGTTGGACCCTATTGGCTAGTATTTTGGTGAGAATTTTCGCATCCATGTTCATCAAGGATATTGGTCTGTAGTTCTCCTTTTTGATGGGGTCTTTGTCTGGTTTTGGGATTAAGGTAATGGTGGCTTCATAAAATGAGTTTGGAAGTTTTCCTTCCATTTCTATTTTTTGGAACAGTTTCAGGAGAATAGGTATTAATTCTCCTTTAAATGTCTGATAGAATTCCCCTGGGAAGTCATCTGGCCCTGGGCTTTTGTTTGTTGGGAGATTTTTGATGACTGCTTCAATTTCCTTAGTAGTTATAGGTCTGTTCAGGTTTTCTATTTCTTCCTGGTTCAATTTTGGTAGTTGATACATCTCTAGGAATGCACCCATTTCTTCCAGGTTATCTAATTTGCTGGCATAGAGTTGCTCATAATATGTTCTTATAATTGTTTGTATTTCTTTGGTGTTGGTTGTGATCTCTCCTCTTTCATTCATGATTTTGTTGATTTGGGTCATTTCTCTTTTCTTTTTGATAAGTCTGGCCAGGGGTTTATCAATCTTGTTAATTCTTTCAAAGAACCAGATGCTAGTTTCGTTGATCTGTTCTACTGTTCTTTTGGTTTCTAGTTCATTGATTTCTGCTCTGATCTTTATGATTTCTCTTCTCCTGCTGGGTTTAGGCTTTATTTGCTGTTCTTTCTCCAGCTCCTTTAGGTGTAGGGTTAGGTTGTGTATTTGAGGCCTTTCTTGTTTCTTGAGAAAGGCTTGTATTGCTATATACTTTCCTCTCAGGACTGCCTTTGCTATATCCCAAAGATTTTGAACAGTTGTGTTTTCATTTTCATTGGTTTCCATGAATTTTTTTAATTCTTCTTTAATTTCCTGGTTGACCCATTCGTTCCTTAGTAGGATGCTCTTTAGCCTCCATGTATTTGAGTTCTTTCCAACTTTCCTCTTGTGATTGAGTTCTAGTTTCAAAGCATTGTGGTCTGAAAATATGCAGGGAATGATCCCAATCTTTTGGTACCGGTTGAGACCTGATTTGTGACCTAGGATGTGATCAATTCTGGAGAATGTTCCATGGGCACTAGAGAAGAATGTGTATTCCGTTGCTTTGGGATGGAATGTTCTGAATATGTCTGTGAAGTCCATTTGGTCCAGTGTGTCATTTAAAGTCTTTATTCCTTGTTGATCTTTTGCTTTGATGATCTGTCCATTTCAGTCAGGGGGGTGTTAAAGTCCCCCACTATTATTGTATTGCTGTCAATGTGTTTCTTCGCTTTTGTTATTAATTGCCTTATATAATTGGCTGCTCCCATGTTCGGGGCATAGATATTTACAAATGTTAGATCTTCTTGTTGGATAGACCCTTTAAGTAGGATATAGTGTCCTTCCTCATCTCTTATTACAGTCTTTGGTTTAAAATCTAATTTATCCAATATAAGGATTTCCACCCCAGCTTTCTTTTGGTGTCCATTAGCATGGTAAATGGTTTTCCACCCCCTGACTTTCAATGTGGGGGTGTCTTTGGGTCTAAAATGAGTCTCTTGCAGACAGCATATTGATGGGTCTTGTTTTTTAATCCAATCTGATAGCCTGTGTCTTTTGACTGGGACATTTAGCCCATTTACATTCAGGGTAACTATTGAAAGGTATGAATTTAGTGCCATTGTATTGCCTGTAAGGTGACTGTGACTGTATATTGTCTCTGTTCCTTTCTCATCTGTGCTGCTTTTAGTCTCTCTCTTTGCTTAGAGGACCCGTTTCAATATTTCTTGGAGGGCTGGTTTCGTGTTTGCAAATTCCTTTAGTTTTTGTTTGTCCTGGAAGCTTTTTATCTCTCCTTCAATTTTCAATGAGAGCCTAGCTGGATATAGTATTCTTGGCTGCATATTTTTCTCGTTTAGTTTTTGCTTGACTTCTTAAAATAAACCAGTCCAAATGAATCCTTAAATCACCATCAGAGGATTAATGGCAAACTCATATTGGCGTTGCCCATCAGATCTAATAGCAAAGATTGCTGACTTGTGCAGAGACTGGGGAAGGAAAATAATCATCATAAATAATTCATAATGCACTAAGATGGCTAAGTTTGGGGTTGATTCTTTAGCAAATGTGATTGAATTTATTTCAAACTGGTGAGTAAAAATGACCACAGTTGGACAGCATTAATGACAAAGGCATGCTCTTGCATCAACAGTATAAATGGAGGGAATGAAATATGAAGAAAACTATGACCAGTTGGGGATTCTGAGGGATTTACTTACTCCTGATGGTTTAGGTTTGGCCACAACAGAGCAGGTGGTTTAAGGTAAGGAAAGGTTTGTTGTAATGATGTAGGATGGGGTGACTCTCAGGAAGATCACTTGGGCACTGGGATGTGTTGATGTCAGGTGTCCCCTGGGGACAAGGCTGGTGGTACAAAATAAGGGTGCACTGACAATAAAGTCTGGGCCACCTAGGGTCCTGGGACTTCTATAAGCTTCAGAGTGAGGGGTGGGGGCAAGATGTCCATATGAGGAATCTGAAGATCTTTTTTTTTTTTAAAGATTTTATTTATTTATTTGAGAGAGAGAGAATGAGAGATAGAGAGCACGAGAGGGAAGAGGGTCAGAGGGAGAAGCAGACTCCCTGCCGAGCAGGGAGCCCGATGCGGGACTTGATCCTGGGACTCCAGGACCATGACCTGAGTTGAAGGCAGTCGCTTAACCAACTGAGCCACCCAGGCACCCAAGGAATCTGAAGATCTTGTTTCTGGCCTTGCTTTTCCACTTACTAGGTGATCCTGGTTGTACAAGTCGTCTGACCTCCTGAGTCTAGACTTTTCTATCTGGTTACTTGGGGTCTGTACTTCCTTTCTTGCTTAGCCTCTCATGGAGGGTTGTGAGGAGCCACAGGATAGAGGACACATGGGCCCTCTGAAAAAGTCTGCAAATATCCGCTACAGTTTTTTTTTTTTTTTAAATTATTTGCTGATAACTACCTCTCCAGTTAGGATTTTGAAGCTGGAGCCATACAATGGTTCATGCTCAAGCTGGAGTTATTTTAAGAAATAATCGATACAAGATGCATTGGGTTGGAGCCGCCATAAGAGTCATAAATCTTGACAGTCTGCTGTTTGATAAAATTAATAATGCTTGAAAGAAACATTGTAAAAACCTACAGGAGGAGAAAACCTAGTGCGTTTTGGGGAAAGAACTTAAGCCATTGTGGAAACAGAGTCACCCTAGGAAGGTTGGTTACCATCCTGATGCCAGTGGGGCAGTTTTCAGGCACAGGTCCACACAGGCGCACACACACACACACACGTGTGCACAAACCACACATGTACACACGCATGTACACAAGGGTAACAAGCACCAGCTTTGTTGGCTGGGTCTCAGAAGAGACTGGAGAATAAGGAAGACTAACATTAATTCCAACAGTGGATAATTGCAACCTGCGCACTCAGGGGCCCACCACCTTCTAAGGAAATGCCGCCTGCCTCTGACTTTTAAAAATGAAATAGCCTCAGGGTTTTTGCCCTGTCTCATTTCTCACTGGTGAAGAGTATACTCGCCTAGCTTTGGGATTTGTGGCTGTTGTATACAGCGACAGAGAGGAGGGCAGTGAAGGGGGACTGGGACCTCATGGTGTTTAATATATCCAAGCCCTGGGTTGGTCTACGGCTAGAAAGGAAAGTGAAGAATATTGCTTTTGCTGTGTACACAATGTTCCCAAACCTTCCGGATCCTCTGTCTTCCCACCAAGGTTGTCGCGGGGACTGGAGCCAGGCGTCCCCTGTTGGTGGGAGCATTGGTCCACCCCACGTGGAGACGCGGCGGGCCCATGTTGCTAGGCAGAACCGTCGTTGCTAGGGAGATCCCGCCGTTGCTAGGCAGAAGCATGGAGGGTGTCGGACTCGGGGAGCCGCGAGGGACAAACTCGGTTAAGGAAGCACAAGGCCCCCGGGGGAGTCTGTCAGCAGCCTGCCCTCCGTGGGGATGAAGTCGACTCTCCTCATAGGTGGTCAGAGACTGGAAGGCCACGTTAAAAACCTGGATGAAAACGTTTATTTCAGTAGGGTCGTGGGCGTATTTAAAATTCAAAAATTGCTTTTATTGCGGTGGAGTTTTATTAATAAAGTAACATACGTTTATTATGAAGATGTTAAGTTAAATTAAAATGTTAATTTAATTTTAAAATCATAAGGAAACCTTGACATTGGGTCTGTCATGTTTTCAGGCAGAGAAAACAAAGAATTTTGTCAGTCGAAGCCTGGTCATAGGAGAAGTCCTCTCCATAGCGGACATGGCCACAGGAGTAAAGGTGAGAGGCTCTGGGCACCCCGCCCTTCATTAGCTGCTACTTAGTTTTGAACGGCAAGGAGCACAAAGTAGAACCCCACAGGTATCAGTCTGTTTACTGGAATAGATGTTTGTAAAATGGTACACCTTATGACCCATCCCCTTGATTTCCTCTTTAACCATTATATTCAACCTCGTGCTTGTTTGTTCTTGGCTTTTCTTTTTGTTTAGTTGTACTGCACTGTCAAACAATTATTTTCATTTGTTTTAATTTTTAGAAAAAGTCTCATGATTTACTTTCTTCACTTAAATATGATCACTAAGATCAATCTGTATTGTGGCATGCCACGCCTTCGTACTTGTTTTTTTAAATATTTTTATTTTGAAATAATAATGCTCACAGGAAGTTACAAGAATAATACGTAGAGTCATATGAACTCTTTACCCAGTTTCCCTCTGTAGTGACATCTTATACAGCTGTAATGCAATGTAAAAGTAGTAAATCACCACTGCTACAGTACTGTTCTAGTACAGTACTAGACTATAGACCTTCTTCAGATTTCACTAGCTTTTACATACACCCCAGTGTGTGTGTGTGTGTGTGTGTGTGTGTGTGTGTGTGTGTGTGCGCGCGCAGTTCTATGCAGTTTGGTTCTATATATGGATTCATGCTGTTTCATCACCACAAAGAAACTTACAGTGCTACCCATTTGCAGTTGTACCCAGTTCCCACCTCATTCTTGTTCTTAGGCTACCACTAATCTATTCTCTATAGTTTCACCATTTTGAGAATGATATATGGATGGAAGTTCATTCATTTCTCATATTCCTTTGTGTGAATATGCTACAATGCTTGGAATTCTTAGCCTTCTTCATTTTTGCTGTTCATATGGGTATAAAATGGCATTGCACCATGGACTTGCTTTGTGTATCCCAGCTCATCAGGAATGGTGAACAGAATAGTCCAGTGGGTGTGATGGCCATGGCTCCTCATGGTACCCTAAGTCCCCACTGGAGGGCCATTTGTGTAGGCCTGCATATGCTCTCCTTTCTCTCCCTGGACACCACTGTGCCTGCATCCAAACATTCAGTCCTGATGTCCCCAAAGGGGAGAAATTACTAGAACATGAAGAGAATGATCAGACAGGAAAGACAGGTCAATCATTGGTGAATCCAAAATGGCAGTTATTTTTGTTTTTGCCTTGTAGACATTTAAAAATGAGTAGGAATTAAAAACAAAGAAAATTGTGAGTTCATCGGTGGTGAAGGCACCCACCATTAGATCCTTTGTGGGAGACTGGCTTCCCTGTGATTTCAGCCGGGTCTCTTCCCTCCTAGTTGGGTTGGCTGTGGCTTACAGACAGAAGAAATTCAGCTGAGATGCAACAAATAGATTCCTCTCTCAGAAATACTAGAGTTCCCTGATCCTGATCTAGATTCATGATCCTCAGTTTGTGTTTTTTCCATATTGCTCTCTACCTTCTTCTTTTCAGCAAGCGTGTGGTGGGATATGACCATGCAGAAATCCCCGCTGGGTGTTCCAGCATTCTAGGTGGGGAACCGTCTCCTCGGCATCTTTAGGGTCTTGCACTGACCCTAGTGCCTAGAATTACACAGGGAATGTTTGAATGAATAAGGGAGGAGCAGCCTGCAGTTTAAAGCAGACTTAAGACACATTTCGACCACTTGCAATGTGTGGACCTTATTTAGATTCTGGTTCCAACAAACCTTAAAGAAAAACTATGTGTCAGTGGGGGAAATGTAAACATTGGATATTTGGTCATATTAAAGAATTATATTTTTAGGTGGGGTAATGGTTTTTTAGAGTTACATTTTTAGAAAGACTATCATTTACAGATGTATAGGAGATATTTAGGGATGAAATGACAGGATGTCTGGGATAAACTTTAAGATTACCTGGGATGTAGAGTGGGAAAGTGGATTGGGGGATAAAGCAAAATGGACCATGAGCTGGTCATAGCTGAGTTCATTATACTCTTGGATTTTGGTTGAAATTTTCCAAAATAAAAAGCTTTTAAAAAAGTTTTGCTCCTGAGTATCCTAGAGGAAAATATGAATAGATTTAAAGATAGGTCTTGAGGCACCTGGTGGTTCAGTCAAGCGTCTGACTCTTGATTTTGGTTCAGGTCGTGATCTCAGGGTCATGGGATCGAGCCTGCATCAGGCTCTGGGCTCAGCGGGGAGTCTGCTGGAGATTCTCTCTCTCTCCCTCTCCCTCTTCCCCACCCCCCCCATGCTCTCTCTCTCTCTCTCAAATAAATAAATCTTTAAAAAAAAGAAAGAAATAGGTCTTTAAAAATGCTTCCCTGATCGTGTCACTCCTCTGCTTAAAACTTCTTCTCCTTATGCTTTAGAGAAGCCCTCCTAGTTTTGATATGGCCCATGGATTCTTGTGTGGTTTGGCCCTACTCACTTCTCCAGATACCTTCTGTCTCACTTTGTCCTCCTCCCTAGGAGACCTGACATATTGGCCTTCTTTCATTCTTCTCATCCACTTTTGGGCCACTCTTGCCATCACCCTAGAATGGAATTTTTCCCCTCCTTCACCTGCCTGACACCTGGTCATTCTTCAAGTCCCAGACCAAGTGTCCTCCCCTCAGGGAAGCCTCCCTCAAGCCTGCAGTTTAAATCCTATCTACTTGTCATCTGTCTTTGTACCTTTCAGTTGTCTGCCACAGTATGTGCCTGCTTTGATCTTTTGAATTTAGTCATGTGTCTAATTGCTGTATGTCTCTTAGCACCACTAGAAAGCAAATTTCTTGAAGACTATCATCCCCTACATTCGTGTTATATAGTGTCAATACAGGAGAATCAAATGAATATATAGAATCGAAATGGGCTTACTAGCAAAGTTAAATGTAGAATTACCATGTGACTCAGGAAATCCATTCCTAGGTATATACCCCCCAAAATTGAAAACAGGGACTCAAACAGATACTTGTATGCCAATGTTCATTTCAGCATTATTCACAATAGCTAAAGGGTGGAAACAAACCAAATGTCTGTCAACAGAAGAACGGATAGACAAAATGTACATACATATGATGGAATGAACTTCTGGCACATGTTACAACATGGATGAACTTTGAAAACATGACTCTAAGTGAAATAAGCCGGACACAACAGGACAAATACTGTATGATTCCACTTACGTGAAATTTCTTGAATAGGCAAATTCGTAGAGACAGAAAGCAGATTATGGGTTACAAGAGGCTGGAGGAGCAAAAGAATGGGGAGTGGTGGCAGGGCACAGAGTTCGTGTTTGGGGTGATGAAAAAGTTTTGGAGATAGTGGTGATGGTCGCACAACAGTGTGAATCTAATTCATACCATTGAATTGTATACTTAATAATGGCTTAAACGCAAACTATGTTAAATGCATTGTGCCACAATAAAAAAAAACTTTAAAAATTTAACAAAAGTTATCATGAATGCTGTTTGCTTTCCCACACATCATTCATTGCAGAGGACTTGTTTTTCTTGTGCTTGGATATCCCAGACAGTTAGAAGAATGTGTAGATGGTGCTCCGGAGTCCAGCCCGGAGGGCCGTTGTCTGTCTTTCCTTTGGGCAATGGAGGGAGATGTGGTGTGCTCAGAACAGTTCCTGTGAGCCCTGGGTTGGTCAGGGTATCCCCAGACCTCGCTGCCAGCCCACGAGCAGCTGGTAACCTCTACCTGCTTTCCTTTTACACCTGCGCATGGGCTGGCTGTCAGCCTGATGAGGGAGTGTCCGCAGCAGTTCATCTAAGTCATCTGTGCCCCACAGGCCTGGGCCCCTTTTCTCTCTCCCTCCACGTCTGTGTTATCCAAAGGCTCTGGGTGTCCCTGAGCGTTTTAGACAAACATAGTTGGACTAACACAGCCAAGTGGTGGCAGGGCCAGGGGCTGGCTCTGAGAATGACTCACAGGGAGGTTGGGTGGGAAAGTGAGAGGTGCCAAGAAAAGACTTCCTTTACTGAGGGCTTTGAATCCCTGCTTTAGCTTGGGAGCCAGCCCCCAAGATCTTCTACCAGACACACTGATGTAGTCCGGAGGGACTCTAGGGCCCAAAGAAATATGACATCCTTCCTTTTCTTCTTCCCTATGACTATTCCCCTTTTTCTTTATCTGAACCACCCTACTGTCTGTCTTAGTTTGTTTGGGCTGCCATGATAAAATACTACAGTTCATGTGGCTTAAATATCAGAAATTAATTTTCTCACAATTCTAGAGGCTGCCAAGATCAAGGTCCAGCTGATTCAATTCCTGTAGATGGCTGCCTTCTTACTGTGTCCTCACATTGGGTTTGGGCAGAGAGAGACAGACAGAGAGAGCACTCTCTGGTATCTCTTATAAGGGCACTAATCCCATCATGAAGGTTCCACTAATGACCTCATTTAAATTTAATTAGTTCCCAAAGACCCCATATCCCATATCCTAATACCATCACATTGAGGGTTAAGGCTTCAGCATATGCATTTTGGGGGAAAGCCAATGCAGTCCACAGCACTATCCTTTCTGGGGTCACCATTGTGTCAAAAACCACTTGCAGTGCCTCAGTGTGTTCCATTTGCTCTTGGAATGAAAAGAGTCTGAATGTAGTTGAACGTTCTTTAGGGGACCCACTGTTGGACTATGGTGTAGGAAGGGCCCGGCCTATCATAGCCATTACACTGGCAGACTTCCTGGCGTGCATGACAGACCTGCCTGGTCCATCGTGGCAGGGAGACAGTCAGAATGACGTGGGTTTACTTCCTGTCTCTAGGACTTCACAGTGAAAGTTCACAAACATTTCTTTTAATCTAAGTTCATGATGGGCGACCTTTGTTTTCTCTTCTGCTAATGCCCATTCATGGGCTGTGTTCAGATTTAAATTGATGATGCCTATGAGGAGCTGCATGCTATGGCTGACATGTAGCAGGAACTTGGTAAGTGGCCAGGATGGCACTCCCCCAAGATGTGGCCCAGAACCCTTCCTAGCAGTCTTCTAGGTAGTGGCTCAGTCAGTGGATTGAGGTGAAATCAACCTGTGTTCCAGCTCCAGCCCACTTGCTTTCCCTGCCATGGTGGGACATGTTGGTCATCACTTGGCAGTGAAGAGGCCCCATCCTTGAACCCCCTCAACCTGCCCTGACCGCAGTTCCCAGCCCTCAGGTAGCTCTGACCATGGCCTCCAGAGGCTACTGCCAGCCGTCATTGGGCATGTTGTGCTCATGACCTCATGTACCTGATGTAGCTGTCCTTCTCCTCCTCCAGAAGAGTGAGAAAGGAGAGAGGGAGCTTTCCCAAACAAACAGTGCAAGGTGGGTATAGATTTAGAGATTTTGTTAGGTGTCCTCCCCTTTGTTTTATTTCCTTGCCACTGTTTTCTTTGGTCTTTCTCAGAACAAATAGACTTCTCTGGGTCCTGTCTGCTGAGGTGGGCTGGAGGCCAGGGTGCCCACTGGGCAGTGAAGGCAGCGAGAGGACACTTGGCCCTGCTCCCTTGTGATAGGTTAGTGCCCTACTTCATTCAGTTCCTGCATCCCTGTCTTAGTGAATCGGTCCCCTCCTCCCTGCCTCCTCTTGCAAGCAACCCCTCACCCGGCCCCCACCAAGCAGTTAATGGGCTTTCATCCATCTGGAGTCTCAGGTTAAAAACTCAGGGGTCACCTAGAGTCCTCTCTTGCCTTCTTCTCCCAAATCCAACCCATCAGCTCTCTCTCCAGAATCTACCTTGAATACCCTTACTTCTCACCAACGCAGTCTGGCCACTGCTCACTGGCTTACCTCAGTGGTTGTTTGGTGGGCACCTCCTTTCTGCTGGCTGGGCTGGGCTCCATGCTCCTCAGAGGAGGCCCCTGCTGAAAGCTTGGGTCAGGCGAGAGAGTCATTTGCTTGGAACCCTCAGGTGCTTCCCCTGCATCGGCCCCATTGGGTCAGATTATCTGCTTTCAGAGAACGTGGCTTTGGCAACACACTGACCAGCACTTAGGGGAAAATCCTCACATTTTAAGTGACTGTGTGGACTGGGGTCACGCAGATACCACCTGTTAACTACTGCAGTTTCTGCAAACCTACAAATTTCCTTCACCAGCCCAGTGCTCCTCCTAATGACATTTAATGGATGGAAGTTTTCAAAAATGTGGATAAAATATTCTCCCCAACCCCCCTTTCTAAAGAGGAGGAAGGATTTAAAATCCAGAGAAGGAATATATTTGTAAATAATGCATTAGCCACCAACTAGAGAGATTTAGGGGTGGAAAATTCAACCTGTTTTAGTTTTAGAAAAATGCTTTTTTTAACTTGATTTCCAAGATGATTAATGGGGGGAAAAATCACTATTTGGATTGATTGCATCTTCCTGAGGTTGGAATTAGTAATGTGATTTTCAGTGTCATGATGATTCCGAGGATGCTTAATGATTCTCCAAATGAAAGCACTTCATATGTCAGATGTGATTAATGAAATCCGTCTGTCATGATGTCAGAGCTGTTAAAGTTGGTAAAGTGCCCTTTCAGACAGTTAGTACCAGGCCAATCACACATGTGGAGTGTGGGGACTGGTTCTTGCCCGAGGCTGGTGACAGTTCTTGGGTGGGAGTATCTGAAGATTCCATTCCTGCCATTTCCCTTCCTGCAGGGTCTTCCTTAGGGTTACTGTGTCCACTAAAGCTCATTCAACTGTAATGACCCCAGGGAGAAAGGGTATACCTATTGGCTGTTGTAACAGAAGAGTCCAGAGTGCAGCAGGTGTGGATATGTGGGACCTGGTCTCTCTCATGTCTCTGCTTTGTCTCCTTCTCCCTACTGTGACTTCATCTGTTGGTTTCATACACCAGCTCTCATGATGGCAAGAGCAGCCAGCAGCACTAGGCCTCCATACTTCCAGATTCCATTGCAATGAAAAAGAGAGAGCTTCTTTTGCCTACTAGCTCACCCATGTGTCCCGGAGGATGCTATGGTTGGACCCACCCAGAGCACAGGTCTATGCTGAAGCCATCCCCTGTGGCCAGGATATTATAGATATTATGCAGGTTGGCCAGTCCTGGTCCTAGGCTCATCCTAGAGTTGGGGGTGGAGGTCAACATCAGCCACAAACCACTTGGACTGACTGTGGGAGAGGAGGGCTCCCCAGAGGAAAGCTGGGGTTGGGTGGCCGGGCAGAGGAAGTCATGCTAATCTGCAGACACAGCCAGTGTCTATACACTTGAGCTCTTCTGTCTTTGTCATCAGTCCCCTACTCCCCTCAAATGGCCCCACTCCAGCTACCCTTCCTTCTCATCTTCCTTCTCATCTTCCTCCTCATCTTCCTCCTCCTCCACTTCCTCCTTGCCAGCAATACTTTTCCAGGGTTTATAAGAGACCAAAGTACTTGGCAGTTGACCGTCACTGAATTCTCGCAGCAACCTTATGCAGTGCTATTAGGCATTAGGCAGCTTGGGTTTGGACCCCAGCCCTGCTCACCATCTCAGGGTACAGCCTTGGACACGTCACTCCTCTCTCTGAACCTGTGTCCTTGTCTGTCAAGTGGGGGTGATGAGATGTTTTTCCCAGTGTGATTGTGAGAATCCCAGTGGGCTTGTGTGTATGAAGCTCAATGCTTAGAAGGGTGACTGTTCAGTAAGTGGGAGCACTCATCACGCACTACATTTGTCAGATGTGGAAACTGAGGATTGCCATTTGTCGAAGGTTCCTCAGCCAGTGGGTAGCTGAGGGGTGCTTTGAGCCCAGGCTGTCTCATCCCTGGCTGAATGCCTGCTCATTATGCAGCATTGCATTTTTCATCCGCTTTCCTGTTTGCTGACTGTTTCTCATGGTAGGGCTCACCTCTGCAGACTGGGCCAGTGCCTGGGATCAGTGCACAAATACTTTGTTACACATCTTCTACATACCAGGCACTAAGCTAGCCCCTGAGCAGATGCGGCAGACTGAACGTTCAGAAGTATTTTTGTGAGAAAAACAAAACTGGAGGTATCACAATTCCAGATTTCAAGTTATATTACAAAGTTGTAGTAATTAAAACTGTATGTGTTACTGGCATAAAAATAGAGATGTACATCAATGGAATAGAACAGAAAACCCAGAAATAAACCCACAATTATATGGTCAATTAATCTTTGACAAAGGAGGAATGACTATACAATGGGAAAAAGACAGTCTCTTCAACAAATGGTGTTGGGAAAACTAGACAGCCACATGTAGAAAAATGAAACTGGACCACTTTCACCATACACAAAAATAAACTCAAAATGGATTGAAGAACATAAATGTGAGACATGAAACCATAAAAATACGAGAAGACAAAACAGGCAGTAATCTTTCTGACCTTGGCTGTGGCAACATTTTTCTAGATATGTCTCCTGAGGCAAGGCACATAAAAGCAAAAATAAATTATTTGTGACTACATCAAAACAAAATGTTTCTGCACAGTGAAAGAAACAATCAACAAAACTAGTCAACCTACTGAATGGGAAAATATATTTGTAAATGACATATTCAATAAAGGATTAATATTCAAAATATATAAAGAACTAATACAACTCAATACCCCCAAAACAAATAATTCAATTCAAAAATGGGCAGAAGGCATGAACAGACATTTCTTCAAAGAAGACACACAGATGGCCAGCAAGCACATGAAAAGGTGCTCAATATCACTCATCGTTAGGGAAATGCAAATCAAAACTACAATGAGCTATCACCTCACACCTGTCAGAATGGCTAAAATCAAAAACACAAGAAACAGGTGTCGGCGAGGATGTGGAGAAAAAGGAACCCTCGTGCACTGCTGGTGGGAATGTGAACTGGTGCAGTCACTGTAAGAAATGGTATGGTTTTCTCAAAAAGTTAAAAATAGAAACTACCCTACAATCTAGTAATTGCACTACTGGGTATTTACAACCAAAATACAAAAACACTAATTCGAAGGGATACTTACACCTCTATGTTTATAGCAGCATTATCTACAATAGCCAAATTATGGAAGCAGCCCAAGTGTCCATCGACTGATGAATGGATGAAGACGATGTGGTGTATATATGCAATGGAATATTACTCAGCCATAAAAAAGAATGAAATCTTGCCATTTGCAACAACATAGATGGAGCTAAAGAGTACAATGCTAAGCAAAATAAGTCAGAGAAAGACAAATACCATATGATTTCACTCATATGTGGAATTTAAGAAACAAAACAAGTGAGAAAAGGGAAAAAAAAGAGACAAACTAAGAAACAGACTCTTAACTATAGAGAACAAACTGATGGTTACTGAGAGGTGGGTGAGGGGTTAGGGGAAACGGGCGCCTGGGCGGCTCAGTCGTTAAGCGTCTGCCTTCGGCTCAGGTCACGGTCCCAGGGTCCTGGGATCGAGCCCCGCATCGGGCTCCCTGCTCTGCGGGAGGCCTGCTTCTCCCTCTCCCACTCCCCCTGCTTGTGTTCCCTCTCTCGCTGTGTCTCTCTCTGTCAAATAAATAAAATCTTAAAAAAAAAAAAAAAAAAGAAACGGGATGGGGATTAAAGAGTGCACTTATCATGATGAAATAAAATGAAAAAAAAAGTAATTTGGTGGGCTGAACTGGATGAAGGACTGATGCTTTGTGGTGTTGGGGTGGCCTGTCCAAGAGAGACAACCATGAGCTATGCCTGCAGAAAGGAACTGGAGCATTCCAGGCAATAAAGGGGAAGGGCATGCATGCTTTGCCACTTGTGGGGCTTATGTAAAGCTTGATGAGCGGAACAAATTCTCCTTGAATGGAGTTTGGCCAGGGGTTTAGTTGTCATTAAATTGTTGACTCTCACTAACAATGGTCTATATTGTCCTTGTTTTCAGTGTGGAATAATTTATTGGCTATTTGGTGGTGCCGTCAGGAACCTTGGAAGTCCAGAACATGTCACTAAGTGGCTTCAGCCACTCCAGGTATGGCAGGTACCTCAATAGATGTCTTCTTCTATGGAGAGCCTTAATTCGTACTAACTAGATGTGTACGTGTGTGCATGTTTGCAGAGATAGAAAATAAACAAGAGAATTAGTGTCAGTGAGAATCTTGTTCAGAATGAGAATTTCAAGACTATTTTTTAAAAGAATTGTCATGTTGTTATCACATTAGCTGTTACCAGGCTGAACTCTTAGAATTATCTCCAACTCACCGCTCCCTCTCTCACCCACATCCTTGATGATCAGAGGTCTGCAGTTAGAGCAAGCATCTGACAAGCTAATTCCCTTCTAATATTTGGCAAACTCCAGGAGCAGAAATACACTGGGATGTTTGCAATGACCGAGAGGGGCCATGGGAGCAACGTGAGAGGGATCCAGACTGAAGCCACCTTTGACCTCTCTGCACAGGTGAGGATTCTGCCCATCGTTTCGCAGTTCAGAGTGGCAGGAAACCTGTTGAGGACCAGACTCTCCTTCTTCCTGAGGTCAACCTCACATCCTCTGTGTGTTCTCTCTGGCCTGAGGCACTCAGATTTAGAACAGTTGCCCAAGCGCTTTAGTGGAGGGAGACATATGCTAAGCCTTCATGTGTCTAATGTCAGACAACACTTTCTCAGCACCTACCATGTGCAGACACTGCTTTGCGCACTTTACCTGCTCTTGTTAATTGGACGCCTTGTGACAACTCTGTGAGAACAGTACCAGCGCCATTTTGTCATCCTTCCCACCCGCAACGAGTAAATGACTGGAAGAGATGCTTTTGTTTGTATTCCCCTTTGCACCGTGTTGCAGGAGGGCACGGTGTGCGCTGGTGTTTCCTTACCAGGAGCCAAGCCCTCATTACTGGCAGGAAGCAGTGTTTTTAACCGTGACTGACAGGAAAATTCACATGGCAACCCAAACAGAATCTCACAAAACAATCTTGCTTTTACTATCATTAGTATATGTGGTGAACTTCATTAGTTTCCCTTCCATTCTCATTAATAAAAAACAGTTCGTCAAGACACTCTAAATTGATCCCTCTCCATGAATGTGTCACAGCCCGCAGGGCGAAATCACTGCTCTATAAATCTAAAGAAGTCTCTATTTCTTTAGTTCCTACTCCCTCCGAATAAAGAAACTATTTACTTCTTTCACTGTCCTTCGTAGTTCCTTGTTTGATACTGGGTTTTCCTAAGAATGACAAAGGAATACATAAATTTTGAAGTTCTTTCTAGACGTGGGTTTGGGTAAATATATGTGCAAGCTCGGGGCAGGAGTGTAGGTGTGGCTACTCAGTCTATTCTTCATTTTTGCTGAGTTTGTCCTTTAGAATCTGAACTTTGGTTAGCAGGTTTTCCTGCCCCACAAGTGCTAGTTAGAGGTGATCAGGGTTTAGAATGACAGATTCAAGCGAGGGTTGTGTTGGAATATGTTCTTCCTGTCCTCCTGCCCAGGTGCTAGTTCTCTACAATAGTCAGTGATGTCCAAGGTCATACATAGCAAGAATAAGGACTGAACTGAATGCTCACTATGTGCCAGGCTCTGTATCGAACACCTTCTGTATACTTTACCTTATTCCCTCGCAATAACCATCCCATAACATGACGGTAAGCCACTTCTGGTAATTTAGCACATGTTGCTAGACATCAGGCTAAGCACTCTACGTGTAACATTGTGTTAAATATCCTATAGTTTTCTAGGAAGATACTATTGTCCCTAATTGTTAGGTGGAGAAACTGAGGCTCTGATAGGTTAGGAAACTGACTCTGCATCTGCAGTTAATGAGCGAGTCTGCTTCAAGTGAGACTGCCCCTAAGAGCTTAGCTTTCCTGCCAATGGTGACGTGACAACCAAACATCTTTTGAGTGTTTGGTTGGTCAGTTTTTTCTTTCCCTAAACCACGGTAGTGAGGTCACCCTGCTCTCATTAAAGGGGAAAAAAGAAACCCCACCCAGAATTTTTATTTATTTGTTTCTTCTGACAGTTATTATTTTTTCCCCACAAAAATCATTTCCCTGGGCGGGTCCCATTTTCCCTAAACAGCATAGATGATTTAGCTACCTGGCGTGCTTCGGCAGCTGTTGCCTTCTGCAGGGGAGTTACAAAGCTGCAGTCATGATGGTGAGGAGACTCCGGTGAACGCTCTTTCTCCGGTGGGAGTGAGAGGGAGAATAAGCCCATCATAAACTCAGGCCATTGAGGATTGACATAACGGGGAATGGATTTCTCCTTCATTGCTTTCAGTGTTTCCCCCTTCATTTCCCTTTTAAAATGGGAGAGCATATCAAATGAGCCCTCTCTCCCTCAAGGACTGTTTCAATCTCTTACATGTTTTGGTTATTCATTTCGGTGGGTTGGCTGTTTTATTTTTATTTTTGGACAGTGGCTCAGGTAGTGGTAGGGATAATTAAGAGGTAACAGAGAATTTTAGTTTTACAGTTTATGCTAAATAGCAAAAATGAGGCTACAGGCTCTTTGGGCAAAGCCTTTTTTTTTTCTTTTTTTTTTTTTTAGTGCTTACAGTACTGACCATTTTGTTGGCCTTCAACAACTAATTATGGTAGGAACTGACACACGTGGTGTGCATTATTTAGATCACACTTTAATGCCAGCATTTTGGCTTGTGCAGACTTTCCCAAATCAAGGTTTTTGCCAGAAGTGACAAGCCTTCTTTCCCAGAGTGTCTCAGATGTTTATGGGGATGGATGGCCTCCTGTCTCTTCCCTATCCCACCAGATCTTTGCTGCCAGGTCAATGTTACTCTGCTACTTCCCTTCCTAGCCTCGAGGGGTAAGCGTCCCTTTACCACACGGGTTTTTTTTTTGTGTGGTGTTTTTGTTGTGGTTGTTACTGCACCCAGCCTCAAATAATTCCTTTCTTTGAGCAATCCTGGCTGGCCTGATAAGACAAGGGCAGTCTCCAGGGACTTCTCTTAAAAAGATTCAGCTTGTCCATTTATGTTTCTGAAAAGCGCTTGCACATGTTAAAAGTTTCCTTGTGCAAACACATGTCAGAGAATGTTTTCTTAGGCTTCAAGAATGTATTTCTTGGCCAGTGGGAAAGTATAGTCCATAGACTTTAAAATCTGAACTCTGAGATAATCTTTACATGATCAATCGCTTGCTGGTTTAGTTCAGTGACCTCTTCGATATTGTCAGCTCCAATTAGATGTGCAGTTCTGCTCTTTTGCCATTTCCCCTGGATTCCCTGACCTGCCCCAGGGACCCTGTATTCAGAGCTGGCAGTTACTGTGAGTACCTCCTTGACAAGAGGTTTCAGGGTAAGCCGGGTGGCGAGCTGAATCAGAAGCGAAGAAGGGAGCATTTCTATTGTGATTCTGCACTGGCTTCCCAAGAGGAGGAGAAAGAAGACCCAGGTTAAGCAGAGCCTGAAAACAAAAACCCTGCATCTTCTTCTTGACCAATGTTAATTTCAGACTGTTTGGAGCTGAAATCCTTGGTCATATGATGGAGACAAACTGGGTGGCATATTCTAAGATTCTTTCCCCTATAAGATAGAGAATTATTTACAAATGCTTCAATTTAAGGGCTTACGCATTTGGGGGGAACTTTTAATTATTCTATTCATTGATCAAGAAAATGGAGTGGCAGGATCTGAACCAATCATCCAAAGGCTCAAGTGAGGTTTTTTTTTTTCCTTTTATAAAAATCACGATTGTGTGGGCTGAGATTCTAAGCAGTGGTGGGAATAGGTCATGGGCGCCTACTAATCTTGCTTGCATTTCCAGCATACAGTTTGGGCCTTCAGTTACTTGCCATTTAAACAACAGAGCCATATCATTGAGGCAGAGATTTTCAAGGCCTGGGCAAGAGTGGAGGGCATGAGGAACCAAGTGATTTGTCCAGAAGGTGCAATGCCCAGCAGACAAGATAAAACACACAGGCGTGGACTCATCCACCTAGGGGCCCCAGATCCTTAGACGTGTCATCCTTTCTTGTGTGAACCTTGCCGATGGGGTGTTTGGGAGTGAGAGCTGAGTATATTATCCCCAGGGGCTTGGGGGTTTTGTCTTCTCTTCTGCCGTGAAATCACCTGATTGCGTCCTGCTAGAGGACGTGGATCTGTTTCACAGTAATCATTGTACTGAGCCAAGGAGTCGAGATGAGCCATAGGAAAGGAAAACTCTGTCACTCTTTTTCTGTGTAGGAGTTTGTGATCAACACACCATGTGAAAATGCTGAGAAGATGTACATTGGAAATGCGATGTATGGGAATTATGCCGCCGTCTTCGCTCAGCTCATCATAAACGGAAGATCGCAAGGTTTGTGCTGGTGCAGAGAGCTAGAATAATTCTCTTTACTCTTACTACTTTCCAGCAAGCACTTTACCTTGAAAAGTGCACTTCACAGCACTGGTTTTGTCTTGTATAAACTCAGTGCCAACTTTATTTCTTCAGTATACACGGTGACTGAATTTATTATGACATTTTGGCATTACAGTCATCCCCTCCCCCCCTTACATGCAGTTTTGCTTTCCACGGTTTCAGTTACCTGCTGTCCACTGCAGTCTGGAAGCAGATGATGGTCAAAGGGTTGGTACTAGTGTCACACTCTGTCGCAGCACCTACATCATTCCTGCTCCTCGTCTCATTACGTAGGAAGGAAAACACATGGCATATATAGGGTTCAGTACTTTCTATGGTTTCAGGCATTCACCCCGGTCTTGGAATGTATCCCCTGTGGACACGGGAGGACTATGGTATACACTATTATATGCGGTGCACAGTCCTAGAACTGACTGAATTTCAGGATCAACACAATTTGTAGACCGTTCCAGGAAATGAATAAAGCTTTAACTGTAGCTTTAGAAAAGAGAGTTTAGCAACTGTCCCTCTGCCTTCCTCAGGGCCCCACTGTTTCATTGTTCCTGTCCGCGATGAAAACGGAAGCTTGTACCCGGGAGTGACAGCTATTGATATGATGTACAAGGAAGGTGAGTCCTCAGGTGACACCATTTCTACCCTCATTTGCACTTCCCGCCTGCTCCCTGCCCCATCCAAGAAGGGTCTAACCTGACTCACCAAGACAGTGAAGGCAGAGATTCTTTGATTTTGAAGCCTGATGGAAGTCTTTTATGTCACAACTGTTGGGGAATGTTGAAGATTGCCATTTATGAATATGCATTGCTCTTATTTTCTCCCAGCCTCTCATATTTTCCAGTTGTGAGGCAGCTTTTGCCTTCAGTAATTTCGCCTCCTCTCTTCTTCTTGGACTTGTGGGCTCTCAGACAGCAGGTTGAGGCTCTCTTTTTCCTGCCCCTGAGCCACAGCCTGGTGTTGGTGCCTAGGAGGCCCTTGATGAATCCCGAGGACTGACTCGGGGGACGAGTTTGCTGTTGTAACCCAGGCTGAGCGGCTTAAACGGCAGAATGTATTGGCTCATGGTTCTGGAGGCTATAAGCCCAAGATCAAGGTGATGCCAGGGTTGGTTCCTTCTGAGGGTTGTGAGGGAGAGTCTGTTCCAAGCCTCTCTCCTTAGCTTGTAGATGGTGTCTTCATGCTTGCGTGGTGTTCTTCCTCCTTGTGTGCGTGTCTGTTTCTAAATTTCCCCTTTTGTAAGAACACCAGTCCTTTGGATTAGGACTGACCTCTTTTAATTTGATTATCTCTGTAAAGACCCTATCTACAGATAAGGTCACATCCATAAGTACTTGGGTTTAGAACTCAAACGTGTGAATTTTTGAGGGGTGGGAGAGGGCTGCAATGCGACCTATGACAATTGGTGAGAGCAGGCCATACCTGTGGGCCCCACTGGTTGTCCCCAGCCAAGGCCAAACCAAGCCAAAGAAACAGGTGGGAGAAGAAGGAAAAAGAAACAAAAAGGGAAAAGGGGAAAGGAGATGATTCTTTGGTGGAGGGGATAGTCTCACCTCGGCCCTCGCTGTTCACGACCACTGCCACAGCTGCGGGAATGGGCTGCAAGTGGGATTGTGAGTGCTCTAACTGTATCTCTCAGGGGTGACTGAGGCCCTCGCTGCCCTTGTCCCTTGAAGGCACCCATCGAGTCAAGTGTTGAGGAGAGCAGAGGGCCCAGCTCTTGTGAAGGGGTGCCAGACATTTAAAGCACTGGCAACTTCAGAAAGTCTGCTTTGGTTTCCTTGGAAGCTCCTAAATGCAACTGTATCCTTGTCAAGGTGTGATGTTCCAAATAAAGACGTTTACTAAAGATTTTTTTTTTCCCCTCAGCTCAAATCTTCCCAAGTGTGAGATAAACAAAAAGTAGACCCCAGACTCTGACAGGCATCATTAGGAAACAGGTCCGGCAGTTTTCAGAAACCTTCTGGGGAGTCAGGTCACTGACCCCAGTCAGTCACAGCTGTCCTTGTCTTTTTAGGCATTTGACTTCACTACCCCTTGTTCTCGGAAGGAAGCCCTGGGAGGGAGGAGAAACTTGACTTCTGTATTATTGGGGGAGTAGGTGGCTTTCTTGCCTTCTCTGCGTTTGCCCTGGCATTCCTTCTGATGCCTAGAGCTCCTCCTTTCCAAGTCGCAGCACCCAGATCCTCCACCTGAGCCCAGGAGCACAGAAAGCTCAGCTCTTCGAGAAGACCAACAGAGAGCGTCCCCGCCCCCACCCCATCTAGAGAAGCATCAGCCATCCTGGGAGTAAAGGGAAGGGTTTGGGATTTTAGTGGAGAAGTAGCAGGAAACTGATGCTAGCACAGATTTGTCCCCTGCAGCTGTTTTCTGCTCTCTCTAGGTCTGCACGGTGTGGATAATGGGATCTTAATATTTCACAAGGTTCGGATACCAAGGGAGAACCTGCTGGATAAGTGAGTACTTTTCACTTTAACTCAGATTGGCTGTGCGTATGATCTCATTGCTCTCCCAAGCTAGGCCTGGTGCCTGGGTCTCGTGGGCTGCACGTCCAGGCTGTCTGCCAGCCCCTCCTACAAGTTCATTGACCATCCATTGGAAAATGTAGATAAGAAAACAGAAAAAAATTAAAATTATCCAAAACGCTATTACCCAGATATAATGATTGTTATGCACACTTGAATGTACAACTCTCTAGACTTTTTTTCCATGCTGGTATATCAACAGAGAGAGGTGTGTTTGATTTTTACTGAATGAGATCCACTTATAAATTCTATTTTTTACAACTCGCAATTTCTATTTAACATTATGTCAGATGTTTTTATGCAACAGGAAATACATATATACATTTTCACTTTCAATGTGGCCATAATAGACAAATAAATGATCTATAATTTATGTAATCTATCCTGATTGTTGGGCAATTTAGATTGTTTCCTTAAATTTTTTGGTTGTTGTTGCTATTACACACCAGGCAGTGTTCTTGCCTCCTTTGCGGGTGGCAGGAGGTAAGGTACCACCTTTCAGCTTAGGAGGCTCTTGTAACCAGGGCTGCTTGGATGGATGGATAATGTCAGAGGTGCTCAGTGTCATTTCCCAGCATCCCACTGATGACAGGTTGGGTTAAATGATGAGGAGAAGGCTGCTTCTTCAGGGGCATTTTAGGGGTGGAGCTCTAGGGGTTCACATTACACTTTGCAGAGGCCAAGAAACACCAATTACTGTGACTTTTCTCAACAGCATTTCATGTATCCAATAAAATTCCTGACCTATATACATATTGAAATCTGTGAAAAAGCTAGCAATCAAGCTCTGCATAATCAGGTTTACTATAGATTTTCCCTTAACACTTCATTCGTTTTCTTTGCCTGCACACTCTTGCCAGCAGATAAATGTCATAGATGCCAAAAGTTTAAGAAAAATATGTGGGAAACAAATTCTGTTAACCGCCCCCCTGCTCCCCGGGGAATGGGTAGGAAATAAAATGGAAATGATGAAAGCATCTTTGCAGTTATCCTGGTGTGTGGGGAAGCCTTTGGGTCCCCTCAGGAGCCACCAGTGTCCATGACAGCAGGTCTGAACACCATCAGCCTTCCCCAGAGGTGCCTGCACATTTTCCAGTCACTTAGCTGCAGCACTATACTCTGGGAGATGGGGAAGAGGGAAGGAAAGCTATAGATGTAGAGCTCCCCATGTGTCCCACCTTCATGAGATCTCAGTGGCCTGGCCAGTCTGCCAGAAGCTGGATCCATTGGCTCATCCTTCATCCAATGCATTAGAGATTAGAAAGTTAGATCCAGCCGGAAAAAAAAAAGTGATAGTGAGCTACATGATCTGTAGAAGATAGGAGAATATATGGATTTTTTTGATGAGCAGGGTTTTATTTTAAGCCATTCTATTGGCACTTAAACTGCCCCCAATATGCCAGAGAACAGCAGTGGAAACACAGGCATTTTGAAGGAGGAGCCCCATTTTGGGGGTGTTGATAAAAAGTGGATCAGTAAATAGATGTTCAGATTCATTGCAATCCTTGTCAAAATCCCAGTTGCCCCCGCTTTTTTTGCAGAAATTGAGAAACTGATCTTAAAATTTATATGGCAACACAAGAGAGTCAGAAGAGCCAAAACAATCTTGCTAAAGAACAAAGTAGGAGACTTACACTTCTGATCTGAAAATTTACTACAAATTTACAGTAATTGAGGTGGTGTGGCAGTATAGCGGATCCCCCTGAAAGCAGGTGGGAAGTAAAAAAGGAAAAAAAAAAGAAAAAACCCACTGTGGTATTGGCATAAGGATAAATAGGTAGGCAATGAAATGGAATGGAGAGTCTAGGAATAAATTCTTACATTTGTGGTAAATTAATATTCAACAAGGATAATAAGACTATTTAATGGGGGAAAGAGTAGTCTTTTCAACAAATGGTACTGGGACAACTGGACATCCACATGCAAAAGCATAAAATTGGACTCTTATCTCGTCCCGTATACAAAAATGAACTCAAAATGGATCACAGATATAAACGTAAGGGCCAAAACTGTAAAGCTCTTAGAAGAAAGCATAGGTGTGAATCTTTGTGGCCTTGATTAAGCACCAAAAGCATAAGCAACCAAAGAAAAAAAGAGATAAATTGGACTTCATCAAAATTAAAAAACTTTTGCACCTCAAAGGACACTATGAAGAAAGTGAGAAGACAATGCACAGAAAGGAAGAAAATATTTGGAAATCACATATATTGTAATATATATGATACATATATATCATCTATATCATTTGCAAATCATATGTGTATATATATATCACATATATATATAGCATCCAGAATACAAAAGGAACAATTAAAAGACAAATGACCCAGTTGAAAAATGGGCAAAAATCTGAATAGACATTTCTTTGAAGAAGATATGCAAATGGCTAGTGGGCACATGAAAAGATGCTCAACATCCTTGTCATTAGGGAAATGCCAACCAAAACCACAATGAGATATCACTTTGCACCTGCTCAGATGGCTGTAATAAAAGAGACAGACCATAATAACGGTTGGCGAGGATGTGGAGAAATTTAAACCCTCATACATTGTTGGTGGGGATGAAAATAGTGTTGCTGATTTGGAAAAGAGTTTGGCACTTCTTCAAAAGTTTAAATTTTTCATATGAGCCAATTCTGCTCCTAGGTATGTGTGAAAACATTGTTCACAAGAGAATTGAAAACATGTCTGCACTAAAATGTGTACACAGTTGTTCATAGCATAATTATTCATAATAGCCATAAAAGGGGAAACAACCCAAATATCTATCAACTGATGAATGGATAAACAAAATATGTGTATCAGTACAATGACTTATCACTGGGCCATAAACAGGAATGAAGTATGGACATGCCACAACATGCATGAACCTTGAGAACAGTGAGCTGAGTAAAAGAAGGCACACACAAAAGCCACATATTGTACGATTCCACTGATGGGAAACATCCAGAATAGACAAATCCATAGAGATAGAAAGTAGATTAATGGGTGCCAGGGCCTGGAGTGTGATGAGTATGGGGAGTGACTGCTAATAGTAGGTGGTTTCTTTTGGGGGTGATAAAATGTTTTGGAATTGGACAGTGGTAATGGTTGTACAAGTTTGTGAATGTCCTAAAAACCACTGAATTGCACATTTTAAGAGGGGGGATTTTATGGCATGTGAATTATATATCAACAACAAAAGAGTGGATTGATGTGTAGTCTTCACATTCAGGCTCCGGTGTTGGTTTAATGATGGTGGTCCCCATGCTTCTTTTTGCCAGGGGCCCCTGCTGAGTCACAGGTTGGTGGTGGCACAAAACCTGCTTTTGCTGTCCGTGAGTCAAGCTTTGGTCAGGATCTTCTGGGGAGACTTTTCCCCCATCCCCGACTCTGATGTCTCATAAGGGTATTTCCTGGATCTGGAAACCCTGTGTGTGCATATAGCATCATTTCTAGTGGTGCCATGTTCTTCTTTTTTGTTAACCCTACTCCTCTTTTCCACCTGCCTCTTCCCTACCATAGGTTTGGTTCTGTGGCTCCAGATGGGCAGTACCATTCCCCTATTAAGAACAAGAGTGCAAGATTCAATGTGATGCTGGCAGCGCTGACCCCTTCGAGATTGGCTGTGACTTTCCAAGCTATGGGTGCCATGAAGGTAGTTGACTCTGATTTTAATTTACATCACGGTTTATTCTCTGCATGTTCCAGGGGTGGGTAACAATTTCAGGAGCTGAGCTTCCTGAGCCACAGTTGGTATAATGTGGCTAGGGTTAATGGTTAGATGCTAATAAGTGCCAGTTGGCCACACACAGAGAACATTTCTGCACCCTTCTTATCATGGGATCCTATCCATCTACATCTCAGATGTGCTGCTGATTACGGTGGGTGGAACATAGGCATTGTGGTGAAAGAGCCACAAAGGATGAACTTGGGGGGACTGGGTCGTTCAGATCAAATGCCTCTGCTAGAAAAGCAGCTAAGAGCTGGCACGTGAGGGAAGGCCAGCGTGTCTCAGCTGAGTTCATTGGGGAACTTTGATGGTCACATGGCTGTTTGGAGTATGGCATTCAGCATCACAAGTTGGAGTCCATGAAGCCAGATCCCTAGAAGGCATCTCTACCTCCCCTCCTCTCACACCTTCCCAAATACTGATTTGGAAAGAGCAGCCAGGAGAGGAAAGTTCTGGAAGGGCCTTCTCTTCCTCCTCTTCCTCCTGTTCCTCCTCCCCTTCCTCCTCAAGGCTCAGCATTGTCTGTTCGCTGGGCCCTTTCCATCTCTTTGCATGAGGGAAAAACCTGCTTTAAGCTCCACTGAGCTTGGTGAAGCTGGAAGAAAAATTAAGAAACCCATGAATATACACTGTGGCTCGAATCCAACTTTTCCATCAAGAAGGAATAAATTTCATTCACCTGACTCCAGGCCTCACGTCAGCACACAGTTGTCTGATGAGCAGGAAAATTCTTCTTTACTCTTTTCCACCAGGTTGGCCCTGCTTCCCAGGAAGCCTGCCTGACAGGAGCTGCCCTGTGTTTTGTGTTTCCTGCCAGTTGGTACAACTGTGATGCTGTAAAGACCGACGCTCATTACTAAGCCAGTGACCTCATGCCCATGGGCACTGCTTCCTGCACTTGTGTTCCTGTGGTTCTTAAAGGGTGTTGAGTTCTGAAGTCCCGCATCAGGAACGGCTCAGCCGGTTGGTCCCCTTGGCTGAATTGCCTGACAAATGAATGAGGCCCCAGGGAAGCCTTATGATGAAGGCACAGAGGTGGGGCCAAGACTATGCACAGGATCAGAGTGCTAAGGAAGACTTCTTCTTCAAGTCTGTAATAGAAACCATTTCAGCCATTTGGGGACTCCAGAAAGAGGCAAAAGGAGAGAAGTCAGTGAGCTGAGAATTACACTGTAGAGAAGCCGGGACAAAAATCAGATCCAGGATTATCTGGTAACTTGATGGCAGTCTGCACAATAGCCCCTCTGCTGGCAGTGGCCTTGGGGAGCTCGGTGAACACGAAAGCCCCTGCTGGCTGCTGTGGCCTAGGCAGGCGGTGCAGAAAGCCTGTGCCTGATGTCTCCGAGGGGGCGGTGGTGTGTGGAGGACGCCCACGCTGTCAGGAGGCCCATCAGCTCTTCCAGGCTCCTGGTGGAGTCCTGAGGGGCAGGCACAGGGTAGCAGAGACAGGGAAGAAGCAGGGCCTTCTGGAAGAGACTTTGTTTCTCAGCATTGCCAGAGCTGGAGCCGGGAGGGTGGGGGAGAGGAGACCGTGGCTGATTTTTAAAAGGTCCTCGTTCTCCATTCTACCAAACATTGGCAACGTAGAGGCCTTATCTTGATCATAGAACAGAGAACCGAGGGCTCAAATCTCAGCCAGGACTTGACCAGCAGTGGGGTCGTGGGTGAATCAGGAGGCCTCGTTAAGCCTCAGCTTCTTCATCTGTACAATGGACCTGCGATAATGGTGAGGCAGGAGTGAGTAGAGGTGTGTGCGGCGCTGGCCCAGAGCGAATGTTCGGTAGCTCAGAGCTGTTACTGATGTGATGCCTGGGTCACTGCTGCTGTTACTGTGTTAGCTGTAAGACAGGAATAAGTGCGCTTTTGTTGAAACACATGCCATGCTGGCCTCCAGGTAACGAGGCAGTCCGGAAGGTTTTGCAGAAGCGCGCAGTTTCCTTTGGATTCCCGTGCCTCTGAAGCAAAACAGAGAGGCTGTGAGTCAGCACCTGCCCTGCCCAGGAGGCAGATTTGCCCAGTGACAGGCAGATCCCCTCGTGGAGCCTGCGAGCCCCGGGCGCTGCGTGGTGCAGGCACCACTGATGTGGTCAGCCCTGATGGTCAGCGACCCTGGCCATTGTGATCTCATTGCGAGTGTCTCGGGCGGGGATGATCTCACCAGCCCTCTTGGCATCTCCTCCTCTCCTATGGCTCAAACACATGACAGATGTTTTCTGGGCTGAAACCTAAGACAGGCCTGCTTGTTCTGTTCCCGCTGATGGGTGGAAAAATGGATCCTTTTCTCCTATGTGCATTCCTTAGGTATTAGAAAACTGTCACCGCGGCTCCCCATGGTGACATTTGCTCAAGGCTGAGCATGCCTGGCTCTTTTAAACTTTGCCCAGATGTCTTATTTTTCATGGTTATCTCTCATTTCCATAGTTTCTCAGTACTTTCAGACTTTCTCTTAAAGGCTTGCCTGAATAGCCTTCCTCCAATTTGTGTCCCAAGCATTGAGCCCGATGAAATGATTAGCAGGAACAAAAGGAAGGGAAACCAAGACATTTGGCCTGGGTGGGAGGTGGGGGCTCCAGGGGGCTCTGCAGCTGAAGTGGGGAGACTGGGAAGCCTCTTCAGAGGGAGGAAGGAAGCTGGGGAAAGTCACCGTGAGTTCGGAGGCGGAAGTAGAGGGAGCGTGAAATGTGAAGGAGGTCTAGTGCAAGGTTTGGGTTGATTTTTGCATGGAAGTAAGTATTTCAGCGTAAGACAATCTTGTTCCTCACTCTCCGAAGAGTCTCCCTAGTCTTTTAAAGTAGGTGCTACACAGTACAGTGGGGGCCCTTCCCCAGAGTTCTGAGCAGTTCTGGGTGAGGGTGGGGCCGGGGCCGGTGAGTCTGCATTTCCAGCAAGTTCCCCAGTGATACGGACATTACTGGTTGGGCACCACATTTGGAGAACCCCTGCCCAGAGCAGATGGATACAGTCATAGGTTCCTGGCCCCATCCCAGCCACCTTGTCCCCGTCCTGGGCACCCAGTGCCTCCAAGATCATGGCCCAGTTCTCTGCCCATCTCTAGCCCCTTGCATGACTTCTCACCCGGCCTCCCTCTCACATGCCTGTGCTGCCTAGCGCGCCCACCCCCACTTTTCACATGATTAGTGGTCATGTACAAGTCAGTGCTCAGGCGAGTGTCCCTTCTTCAGAAAGGTCACAGCCTACATGTGGTCCCTCTGTCATGTTTTCAAGGCCCTCTACTCCCCCTTGCAGCATTTATTATGGTTTTGACCAGCTAATGGTGTGATTGGCTGTTTCTGTGTCCTTGCCAGCCTAAAAGCTCCATGCAGCCAGGACCCTGCTGGCCGCCTTCCCTGCTGGGTCTTCAGCTTCCCACGTGGCATGGCACGAAGTAGGAACATAGTAAATAAGAGTTGGTAGAATGAATGAAGAATGAATCAGGGGTGCCCACGTGGCTCAGTCAGTTAAGTGTCTGCCTTCGGCTCAGGTCATGATCTCAGGGTCCTGGGATCGAGCCCCACATTTGGGCTCCCTGCTCGATGGGGAGCCTGCTTCTCCCTCTGTCCTTCCCCCTGCTTGTTCTCTCTCTCTCTCTCTATCAAATAAATAAATAAAATCTTAAAAAAAGGAATGAATCAGAATTCACAAACTGAACACCTGACATAGTTCTTGGGAGAGGTAAGTGTTCAATACATGTTTATCCTGTGGCCCACACCCCAACCCCTCAGCTCATTCCAGAGTGGCAGGAAAGAAAGCTATTGCTAACTCTTCCTTCTGACTCTACACGTAATACGTACTTTACAGTTGTTAACTTATTTCTCCTCATAACAGCTCTGAGGGGGTTCCATTGGTATGTGGGGAAACTAAGGCATGAGGAGGTTAAAGAATTTGTCCAAGGTGGGCACCGAATATACACAGGTTGATTCTGCTGGTCCTCGTTAAGGGAGATGGCCACATATTTGGAAGGATGGTCATAGCATGTTGTGTAGATAAGATTGACATGTAGATATTATTGAGAGATATGGTTGGATTCAGTGGGAACAAGGGCAGGCCAATGCAGTACATGAAGACTAAGAAGTTGGAGGTGCTCGGGCGTGTTCATGAGCTGCTGAAGTAGCTGAGTTACAACTTTGGGTCATAGAAGGTCACGAGCTGGCCTGTGAATCGTTGGGTTAGGAAGACTCTCACCACAGCCCTTAACCAGGACTGCGTCTGGTGGGAGCCATGCTCCTCCTCCTCACCTTATCCTAGTGCCAGTGCTGAAGCAGGCAAAGGGAAGATGCCCCACATGAAGTTGTTCGGGTGAGATGTGTAGGATTGACATGCATGGAAACAGCTGGAGTGTTGTGCTTACTGTAGACCGCAGCAAGGCCATTAACAGCATGTACTCTGGAGTTGGCTTCTTGGATTTGCAGTCTGCTTCTGTGTGACCTCGGCAAGTTGCCGAGCCTCTCCACACCTCTAAATGTAATGATAGCACTCCCTCCTAGAACTGTTGTAAAGCCTGGGTGGGTCCGTACCTGGAAGGGGCTTCTACAGTGCCCGCATACACTACATCGTCCATACCTGGAGGCTGGTATCATAGTATTATAAGGGATGTGGGAGCTATATATTCAGGTTCGGTACTATTGATCATGAAAACGACATCGGAGGCTATGAGGATACCACACTCGATTGGTAACACATGCTCGGCCCTCGGTGGTAGTGGTGCTTGAACTAACAGTAGGGACTTAAGAGGCTGAGCCTGGATGTGGCTGAAAGATGTCTGTGGTCACGGTTGGCTGTGGATATGGGATGGGGAGAAGAGAGGTCCGTGCCATCTGACTTTCTTCCCGGGGTTCAGTAAAGGACACATGGTCCTGAGAGAAGAGTGGAGAGAGTGAATGACCATCTTTGAGTCATAAAAGGTTGCGGTGTGTATGATGGTGGATAACTTTTCCCATTTCCTGGGGCTGAAGGGAGAGCAAAGGGAAGAAATTGGTTTCACATGGGACACTCGTAACTTGTGATGGGAGCATGACCTTTTCTGATAGGGAGCCTTTTTGGATATGAAGAAAGGGCCTGAGGAAGGTGGTAGAGTCCACTTTTTCAAGAGGGTCTCTCTCCCCTATTGATGGGGCTTTGGGGATATTGTGGCCTTGAATAACCTTTTCAAGACCTTCTGACTGTAAGTCTTCATGGAGAATTAGAATAACAAAGAAGAGGAGGTAAGGGGTATCTGAGTCTTCTGAGTCAAAGACGGCTCTTCAAACCACAGGGGGCACGATGGTGCAACATAACTTGGGCCTGCACTGTGTTGGGTGAACACAGAGCAGAGCTGGCTGCGTGTTCCTGCTCTCTGGTCTTGCCCTGGGGCTTCCCCTTCACCCAGGCTTTGATACATCCCCAGAGATGTCCCAGATGTGTGTTCCTCACTCTGGTGTCTGGCTCCTGCATCTGGCTCTGCAATGCCAGGCCTGAGTACTTGAGTCACCAGCAGGGACCGGACCTGGGCAGCTGCCGTCAGAGTGTGACAGTCTGGGTGCCTGATAACCATGAACCAGGCCCCTTAATTTAAAACCTCAATTCCTGTAGCTACCACTATAAAACTATCAGGTTTTTGTCTGTTTAATTCTTGCTAGGAGGTCACCTCGTTTTGGTTTTCTTTTGGAATCATTTTATGTTTATCTCTCCTTCTTGTCACTTAGTGTGTTATCATTTTTATCATTATTAATAGAACATGTAGTGGGCAGAGATCATGCCTTTTTATTTAGTCTCGGTGTAGGGCCTAGTAGAACACTAAATGTCATGAAGTCTTTTTGCTCTGCCTTCCCTTCCTTTCCTTTTCCTTCCCTTTCTTTTCCTTTCTTCCTTCCTTCCATCCACTCAGCCATCTTCCAACAATCTGTACACTCATATACCCACCTGTCCATTCATCCATCTATATACCCATCCCCTCCTCTCATTCATCCATCCACTTATCCACCAGTCCACTCACCTATCCATTCATCCATCCACTTATCCACCAGTCCACTCACCTATCCATTCATCCATCCACTTATCCACCAATCCACTCACCTATCCATTCATCCATCCACTTATCCACCAGTCCACTCACCTATCCATTCATCCATCCACTTATCCACCAATCCACTCACCTATCCATTCATCCATCCACTTATCCACCAGTCCACTCACCTATCCATTCATCCATCCACTTAATCCACCAGTCCACTCACCTATCCATTCATCCATCCACTTATCCACCAATCCACTCACCTATCCATTCATCCATCCACTTATCCACCAGTCCACTCACCTATCCATTCATCCATCCACTTATCTACCAATCCACTCACCTATCCATTCATCCATCCACTTATCCACCAGTCCACTCACCTATCCATTCATCCATCCACTTAATCCACCAGTCCACTCACCTATCCATTCATCCATCCACTTAATCCACCAATCCACTCACCTATCCATTCATCCATCCATTCATCCACCAATCCACTCACCTATCCATTCATCCATCCATTCTTCCACCCACCCACCTTTCCACCCATGCCACTACAAAGACTGTGAACACAAGGGTGATCCATTCATGCACGATTTACTAGTTAATGGGGAGCTATGTAATGTTCTAAAGAAAAGCAGTCACCTTTCTGATGGACACCATATTTTAGAAAATCTCCTTAGGCAAGAGTGTATAAGGAGAGGTCAGAGGCATATTCCATCCTCCAGAGCCTGGCCCTCAGCCAGCATTAAGGACTGAATAAGAAGCATCTCTATAGGACCTTGTATGCCTGAGGGCTTGGGGGGGGGGTCTGAAATGAATAGGATTAGATAGAAATGGAAGTACTCTGACAATGAGCACAGTGAGACCTCTGCTCCATCAAATAGTGTGGTGTAATGGGAGGGCAGAGTGAGGTAGGATATGGGGTCCCTAGAGCAATGTCTTGAAAATGTATGGTACTCGCAAGTGTGTATATCATTGAAATTGACGAGACAAAGTTGATTGATGTTTATTCTTTTGACATTTTGTAATGTGGCCAGTCACCCGTTATCACAGGGAGTTGGAGAGTTGAAAATGGGGCTCATCCTGTGTCAGTTGTATGCTTGTCATTTTAGATGCATTGTGTATGCTTTGAGGAAGCAGGTTCACGTTGCTCATCTTGTTCTACTCAGGTTAACATTATTCTTACTCTAGCATCCTCACACATGCATACACAGGTGTAAGGAGCAGGGGACTTGCTCAGATGCTGGGGAAGTCCCATGGGATAAGGGGTTTGTCTGGATGATCCTCAGAGGGGCCATCTGTGAAATATGTACTGTTTCGTTTTCTGGTTTAGAAACTTCCCAAGGTTGACCACCAGAGGGTAGCAAATACCAATAATGACTTGCAGATTCTTTTTCCTTTATATTTATTTGGGGTTGTATGTAAGAAAAGCCTGGAATTTTGTTGTTATCATCAGTTTAGCATCTTGTCAGCTATCAGTGTTGATTGTTACAAAATGGTTAGTATAAGGAGAGTTGGGGGGGTGCATCAGCTGAGTAATTAATTGTCTGGCCGAAGACCAAGACTGTACATAGGATGCAGAGTTATTTGGATGACTCTTCAGGATATAATTTGGCTCACAAATGTCCTAAGAAATAAGTTTGCAGCATTTTGGGTGGGTGTGAAAATGGTTAATTTTTTTTTGTGGTGTTTCCATGGCAGTTTACATTTTTAACAACTGAAATTTAAACATTTATTTTTTAAAAGGTACATCTGCTGCCTTTTTCCTCAAAGAGCAAAGAGCTAAAGATCCAGTACAACTGTAGATAGGTAGCACATGACATGAATTTTTGAAATGGTTATTTTAAAGAATTGCCATTTTGAATTTACTTCAATTCTGTGAACACATGTGGGATGAGTCGCTGTGGACCGTGAGCAGAGATAACCTGGAACAGGTGTGCGCCCTCCAGGAGCTCCTGGTGTATCCAGGTAACTGAGATACTATAGCGCTGTGAGGGGCTCCACTGTGAGGCAGCCTCCAGGGATTACGTTGGCAGGAAGGGGAAGGTGGTGGTGGTGGTATTGAGAATAACACTTCATAAAGAGAGTCTGGAGATTTTTGTGGTTGGAAGAGACCTCAGAGATAAGAGTCCAGTGTATACGTTTTTTGGAGACACCTCTAAATGAGGCTCCGCGTCTCTCAGGCACAAAGACCTTAGAAGTTGACCTCCAGCCCTCCCACCCTGAGCAAAGTCTCCAGGTCACGCCTGTAGATGGAAAACAACCCAAGAGAACATGGCGGCATATGGAGTCTTTCTGTGCTGGAGGAGAGGAAAGTCTTGGGCATCCCTCCCTCTTTGATGTGGCCCAGGAATGGGAGAGGTTTGTGACGATGATAACGTTTCAAGGAACAGAGCTCCCTTGAACTAAGTCATCAGAGGCTGAGCAAGCCTTGTAGGAAACCCCAGTCTCCTCAAACCCTGCAGTGTGGCCGTGGTAGCTATGAGAGCGATAGTGTTGCTCTTGTCAGTATAGACGGCTTCCAAGTTGCTCTGAGCCTGGGTCCTGCCTGGAAGGGGGCTTGCCTCTAGCAGCCTGCTCACCCAGGACGTGGAGGAATGGTGCCCAGGCTGCAGCTGTGAGGAGCTTCATCTGCCCTGTTGCCTGCCTCTGGGGAGCACCATCTGCACCACCCGAAAGGTCAAGTATGGATGATTAATGGCCCAGGCTTGCTGTCCTTAGGAGCTTTTCCACCTGAAACTTGATATTCCATGTAGCACAAGTGCTTGTACAGGTCCCTGTACCTTTTCCTCACTCCACATTTCACGGACTCCATTCTTCTTCCTCTGCCATGAATCCCTCTGTTGGTAGTTTTTCAGAGAAAGGTGACAGTAGTTCAGGCCATCACCAAATAATAACTCCTTGTTTGAGTGCTTCCCTGAGCATTTTATAGATAATCACTCCTTTAGTCATCACAGTGGCCCTATGAGGTGGGTGCTGTCACAATCCCCATTTTCCAGATGAGAAAACTGAGATATAGAAAAATGTAACAGCTTGGCCCGAGTTCCCCAGGCCTCACAATGTGGCAGCCTGGTGCTGGGGCTTTGCCTTACCCACACTGGGATGGCTTTTGTAATCCTCAAGCAAGGAGTTCTGTGAGTCCATCACAGACCCTTCTCACTGGCATTCCTGGACCGCTTTGACACATGGTTGTATTTGCTTTGGTTAACCAAACCGAACCAAAAATTAAAAATAATTTTTTGTCTACATTTAAAAATGTGATTCCACCCAAACTGGGATTTGGCAGATGCCAATTGGTTAGCGGCTGGGCCAGAATCCCGGCTTCCTTCTCCACTGTGGCCTGGGACCTGATTTGTTTTTTAGCAGCACCACGGACTTTGCGTGATCGCTGTGTGTCACCGTGGTCCTGAGCATCGGTGTGCAGGGAGCATGAGGGGCGAGGGGAGACAGGCGGATCCGACCTTTACGTAGAATGCCCTTTTATGGGGAAAAGGTCCATATATAATGAACATGTGTTGCGTGTGTACAACTCTGAGCTCAGTCCAATGGGATGATTTTTGAATACCTCTGCTTACTCGCATCAGGTTTGCTGGTGAAAGGTTGTATAGGGGCGCCCAGGTGGCTCAGTCGTTAAGCATCTGCCTTCGGCTTGGGTCATGGTCCCAGGGTGCTGGGATCGAGCCCCGCATCGGGCTCCCTGCTCCGCGGGAAGCCTGCTTCTCCCTCTCCCACTCCCCCTGCTGTGTTCCCTCTCTTGCTGTGTCTCTCTCTGTCAAATAAATAAATAAAATCTTTAAAAAAAAAAAGAAAGAAAGAAAGGTTGTATATTCCCCTGTATGAGACTTCTTTGTTAGCTCTGGAAGCGGTTTGGCTTAGGTATGTGGAAATTTTTCAGTAATGTGTCTAGATCTGGTCTTTCATTTTACCCTGCATGGCACTTGGTAAGCTCTTTCAATTTGAAAACTCTTTTCATTTTGGGGAACTTTCTTCTTCTAGTTCTCTGGTAATTCTTTTCCCCTTTTTTTCTCTGTTTTCTCAGAGCTCGGTTTGAAGGTTGGAGTTTTTGTCTTGATTGCCTCTCTCTTACTTTTCCCCTCAGAGTTCTCAATAGGATTTGCTCTATGTTCTGGAATTTTTCTTATTATACATTTTTATTTGTACAATTTTAATTTTCAAGAGCTCTTTCTCTTATCTATTCCTTTTCTGTAGGGATATGTTTTTGTTTTTTAGATGCAGTTGCTTCTGTAATCTAGATCAACTGGAGATTTTTTTCAGAGTTCTAGTCTCTAAATTTTTTTTTTCCCTATAGGGTCAGTTGGGGTCAATTAGAGAAAGAGAGGGTTGGGGGACAGAGAGATTGGAAACCATCTATTACAATCAGTGTGATGTTAGTGCTATAATGGAGTTATGAGCAGGACCAAGACAAGGGTCATTAGGATTAGCTCAAGCCATTGGGGGAGAGTTCCCCCAAAGACTTTCCACTGACTCGGGGCACCTGGGTAGCTCAGTCGTTAAGTGTCTGCCTTCGGCTCAGGTCCTGATCCCAGCGTCCTGGGATCAAGTCCCACATCGGGCTCTCTGCTCAGCGGGAAGCCTGCTTCTCCCTCTCCCACTCCCCCTGCTTGTGTTTCCTCTCTCGCTGTGTCTCTCTCTGTCAAATACGTAAATAAAATCTTAAAAAAAAAAGACTTTACACTGACTCTTGAAGATAAGTAGAAATTGCTTGGGAAACAAAGGGGAGGAAGAACATTCCAGGCAGAGGGGAGACCATGCATGAAGACATGGAGGGGGTATAAACCAATGAAGTCCATGGTGGATGAACAGAAGGCTTACTGTGGCCAGAGCTTCCATGGCCTGCTTGAGAAGTTGTGGTGGTTTATCTACCACACTGACCAAGCTGGCAGGTGAGTGAGGGCCACAGTGGGAAAGGACTTAGGAGCCACAGAGAAGCTGCAAAGGAAGGATTACATGCAGGATAAGGACATGACTGGAACTGCATTTTAGATAGAGTGTCATGGCAGATGGGTGGAAGATAGAGGGAGGTGTAGGGTTGGCAATTGGGACTATGATAATGGTCCAAGTAAGACATGATGTGTGGAAGGGGTGGGGAAAGAATATGGTGTAAATGCAAAGGACAGAATGGAGAGGATATTGGGGCTGGTTGGATGTGAGAGACAAAGGATGACAGCAGGTCTGGCTTTGGTGACTGTGACCTTGAACTCATTCAGGGAGTTAAGAAGGGGTTGCTTCCTATGCTGTCACCAATAGAAATTTTCCTTTAAATATACAACTGGTTTAGACTCTACCCCTAACTTACACTACTGCAGGGACTGTGGGCTGATCTACCTCATGGGGAAGCTGGAGATCAAGACGCTGGAGCTTTTGGAAACCTGCTCTCCTGCTTCCCCCCTTTTTAAGGAGCAGGTGTTGAGGGCTAGCCCCAGGAGAGGCTCCTTCTCATGGGGAGGCCTCCCTGTCCGGCACTGCCAGGACGGCATGGGTGAGCATGCCAAAGGCTGGACTATGGTTTTAGCAAGTCCTTCCCCTACTTCCGTCAGCCGCTTACTCTAGCCTGGCTTGCATCAATAAGAAAGGTGACATTTTGGCCCGTGTCTACAGTTCCTTGGCTTATTTCTCAATTCGTATAAAAGCCAGGTGGGGGTCCCTTGTCATCCCCAATGTAGGGACCATAAAAATAGAAGATGTTCATATTTAAAATGTATGTCCCTGATGAGAATCACAGTGCCCTGCTCCCGTGAGGATATGTGGCCTTACTACATTTATTACACAGTTTGGGGGGGGTCCCGCCTACATTGTAGGGAATCCCCTCTGGATCAGACTTGACCAGAGTTTGGAGAGGTTGTAGCTGGAGCAGGAAGATGTTAAACTGAGGGGTGGGCATTCCCTGCCTCCAAGGTTGCCCCTGGGCGGAGTGCCTGAGGGCTTCTGTGGAACCACCTTTTTTTTTTTTTTTTTTAAGATTTTATTTATTTATTTGAGAGAGAGAATTAGAGAGAGAGAGCATGAGAGGGGCAAGGGTCAGAGGGAGAAGCAGACTCCCCACTGAGCGGGGAACCCAATGCAGGACTCGATCCCGGGACTCCAGGATCATGACCTGAGCCGAAGGCAGTCGCTTAACCAACTGAGCCACCCAGGCGCCCCTGTGGAACCACCTTTATTTGCTGCTCAGAAGACTCTGAAGCAAGTAGGTCTTGCCTGGGGTGCCTGCCGTGTGAGGCCAATCATTGGGAATGTTAGCTTCAAGTGAGCAGGATCTGTGTCTTCTTGGTCACTGTTGTCCCCTCTGGACTTAGAACAGGGCCTGGCACCTAGTAGGCACTTAGTGGGTGAATGGATAGATGAATAGATGGATGGCTATAGTGATGAAGGGAAGGCTTCTTTGGTGGAGAATAAGTCAGTCCACATCACAGCTCCATGGAGATCAGATGTATGTCATTTGGTGGCATTTTAAATGAATTAAGGGCAGTGAACTGTGATCTGAATCTTTAAACAATTAAAAGAAGCATTCTCCATTTCTTCTGTGTATATCCAGACCTTCATTTTATAACTTTGGAGCTTGCCCACATCAGGGTATTTTTAGTCCATGCAGGGGTCTATACAGGCAGAGACTATTTTGTGTTTTATTTCCTGCAGAGCTCACTTGCTTCCTGGCTCACCCTTGCAGATTGCTCATGGGTGAGCCTCATGGGTCTGACGACATTGTCAGTGTGACTGGAGTGCTATTCTGGGCGGATGACGCACAGGTCTGGGGACGGTCTCTCATTCTCTAGAGATGGCCGTGTAACAGGATTAAAGCTTCAGTGAGCAGCCCCTGTCCCAGACTGTGGAGGAGCTGGGTGAAAGGGGATTCTTTCTGGGCAACAGAAATGATCTCATACTTAGCATATAGATCCGATTGCAGTTCCTCAAACAGGCCACACCTTGTCTCTTCTGGGCTCTGCCCATGACCTCCCTCTCTTCTTTCCCATTTACCCATTCTGCCTAAGGGTAGCTGTTCTTTCCTCAGGAAGCGTCCCCACTCTTGCGGCTGCCTTTCCTGCATGGAGCTCTCATGGCACCTGACTGGTCCGGCCCCAGGTGTTAGCTGTGGTCTGCTTCTCGGGCCAGCTGTTAGACTGGCAGCTAGCAGAGGACAGGGGCGTCGCACAGCTCCAGGTGAATATCTGTGGACTGATTCAGCCTGGAGACTCCCCATCCCATTGCCAGCATCTTTGTTCTGAGGAAGTTCAGGAGAAGGGAAAGGCAGCTGCTATGTGCTGACCACTCCCTGACAGGCCAGATGTGCGATGCTTTCTATGCATTTGCTCACCCAGGGCTCACAACAGCTCTACCATAATCCCCATTTTATAGATGAGAAGACAGAGGCTGCGTGACGTAAGGTAGCTTGGCAAGGACAAACAGCTCATGTGGGGGCAATGCAGTGTTTTGCCCACCTTGCCCCAGAATGACTTGAGGGTCTGCGCTGAATAACTCTTGTCAAAGACCCCTTTTTCATCTTTTTCTTTGTAACTGAAATATAGTTGATATACATTATTATATTAGTTTCAGGTGTACAACATAGTGATTTGATATTTATATACTCAATGCTCACCATGATAAGTGTGGCTACTATCTGTTACTATACGAAGTTATTACAATATCATTGACTATATTCCCTATGCTGTACTTATCCACGAGACTTACTTATTTTATAACTGGAATTTTGTACCTCAATCCCTTTCACCTATTTCACCCATCCCCCTGCACTCCTCCCCTCTGGCAACCACCAGTTTGTTCTCTGTATTTATGAGTCTTTTTGTTTGTTGTTTGTTCATTTGTTTTGTTTTTTAGATTCCACATGTAGGTAAAATAATATGGTATTTGTCTTTCTCTGTCTGACTTATTTCACTTAGCATAATACCATCTAGGCCCACCAACATGGATGGCAAGGTTTCATTCTTTTTATGGCTGAATAATAGTTCATTGTGATATAGATGTATGTATACCAAATCTTCTTTATCCATTCATCTATCAATGGACACTTACGTTGCTTCCATATCTTAGGTTGCTTCCATATCTATTGTAAATAATGCTGTAATAATAGCTTATATCTTTTTGAATTAGTATTTGTGTTTTCTTCCAGTAAATACTCAGAAGTGGAATTACTGGGTTGTACATATTTCTATTTTCAATTTTTTTGAGGTATTTCCATACCATTTTCCATAGTGGCTGCACCAATTTGCATCCCCACCAAGAGTGCACAAGGGTTCCCTTTTCTCCACATCCTCGCCAACACTTGTTATTTCTTGGTTTTTTTGATATTAGCCATTCTGACTGGTGTGAGGTGATATCTCATCGTGGTTTTGATTTGCATTTCCCTGATGATGAGTGGTGTTGAGCTTCTGTTCATGTGTCTGTGGGCCATCTGTATGTCTTCTTTGGAGAAATGTCTATTTAGGTCTTCTGCCCATTTTTAAGTCAGATTGTTTGTTTTCTTTGGTGTTGAGTTGTATGAGTTCTTTAGGTATTCTGGATATTAACCCCTCATCGGAAACATTGTTTGTAAATGTCTAGTCCCATTCATTAGGTTGTCTTTTTGTTTCATTGATGGTTTCCTTTGCTGTGCAAAAGCCTTTTAGTTTGATGTAGTCCCAGTTGTTTATTTTTGCTTTTGTTGCCCTTGTCTGAGGAGACAGATCCAAAAAAATATTGCTAAGACCAATGTCCAACACTTTACTGCCTATGTTTCCTTTTGGGAAATTTATAGTTTAGGTCTCACATGTAGGCCTCTAATCCATTTTGAGTTTGTTTTTGTGTATGGTATATGAAAGGGGTCCAGTTTCATTCTTTTGTATGTAGCTATCCAGTTTTCCCAACATCATTTATTGAGGAGACTGTCTTTTCCCCATTGTATATTCTTGCCTCCTTTGTTGTAGATCAATTGACCATCAAACTGTGGGTTTATTTCTGGGCTTTCTATTCTGCTGTATTATCAATGTATCTATTTTATGTTTGTGCCAGTGCCATATTATTTTGATTACTATAGCTTTGTAGTATTGTTTAAAATCTGGGATTGTGATATCTCCAGCTTTGTTCTTCTTTTTCAAGATTGCTTTGGCTATCTGGGGTCTTTCATGGTTCCATATGAATTTTAGGATTATTGGTTCTAGTTCTGTAAAAAATACTATTGCTATTTTGATAGGGATTATGTTGAATCTGTAGATTGCTTTGAATAGTATGGACAATTTAACAATGTCCATTCTTTCAATCAATGAGCTTGGTATAATGTTCCATTTACTTGTGTCATCTTCAATTTCTTAAATCAATGTCTTATAGTTTTCAGAGCATAGGTCACTCGCCTCCTTAAATTTATTTTTTAAATTAAGTTTATTCCTAGATATTTTATTCTTTTTGATACAGTTGTGAATGGGATTATTTTCTCAATTTCTCTTTCTGCTAGTTTGTTATTAGTGTAGAGAAACACAATTAATATGCAGAAACTTCTGTATATTAATTTTGTATCCTTTAACTTTACTGAATTCATGTATTAGTCCTAAGACATGAAGTCTTTTGTGGAGTTCCTAGGGTTTTCTATATGTGGTATCATGTTATCTGCAAATAGTGACAGTTTTACTTCTTCCTTACCAATATGGATGCCTTTTAATTTATTTTTTCTTGTCTTATTGCTGGGTCTAGGACTTCCAGTACTACATTGAATAAGAGTAATGAGAGTGGACAACTTTGTCTTGTTCCTGGTCTTAGAGGAAAAGCTTTCAGCTTTTTACCATTGAGTATGATGTTAGCTGTGGGTTTGTCATATATGGCCTTTAGTATGTTGAGGTATGTTTCTTCTATGCCACTTTGTTTTTTTAAAGATTTTTATTTTTTTAAAGTAACCTCTACACCCAATGTGGTGCTTGAACCCATGACCCTGAGATCAAGAGTCTCACACTCCATCGACTGAACCAGCCAGCTGCCCCATGCCCACTTTATTGGGAGTTATTTTTTTTAATCACGAATGGATGTTCAATCTTGTCAAATGTTTGTTTGTTTTTTCTGTGTCTATCGAGATGATATGATTTTTATTCATTTTGTTAATGTGGTGTATCACATTGATTGATTTGTGGACATTGAATCATCCTTCCCTCCCCTAAATAAATCCTACTTGATCGTGGAAAATACTCCTTTGAATGTATTGTTGAATTAAGTTCGCTAATATTTTGTTGATGATTCTTGCATCTGTGTTCATCCGGGATATTAGGCTATAATATTAGGCTATGCTTATCAGGGATATTAGGCTATGATTTTTCTTTTTCTTTCTTTTTTTTGTAGTGTCTCTGTCTGATTTTGGTATCATGTAATGCTGGTTTTGTAGAATGAATTTGGAAGCATTCCTTTCTCTCTCTTTTTTTTTTTTTTTGAGGGAGAAAAAGATCATGAGCATGGTGGGGGGAGGGGCAGCAAGCGAGGGAGAGAGAATCTTAAGCTGACTTCATACCCAGCATGGAGCCCAATGCAGGACTTGATCTTATGACCCTGAGATCATGATCTGAGCTAAAATCAAGAGTAAGATGCTTAACTGAGTCACCCAGGTGCCCCATCCTTCCTCTTCAATTTATTTATTCATTTAGTTATTTTTAAAGATTTTATTTATTTATCTGACAGAGAGAGAGAGAGTGCAAGCACATGCAGGGGGAGCAGCAGAGGGAGAGGGAGAAGCTGGTTCCCCACCAAGCAGTGAGCCCTATGCAGGGCTTGATCCCAGGATCCTGGGATCATGACCTGAAGCAAAGGCAGGCTCTTAACCAACTGAGCCACCCAGCCTCTCCCTTTCTCTTCAATTTATTAAATCTTCTTTAAATATTTGGTAGAATTTACTTGTGAAGTCATCTGGTCCTGGACTTTTGTTTGTTGGAATTCTTTAAATTACTGATTCAATTTCATTATTAGTAATTGGTCTATTCAGATTTTTTATCTCTTCCTTATTCCACCTTGGAGGATTTATGTTTTTTAGGAATTTATCCATTTCTTCTAGGTTGTCCAGTTTGTTGGTGTGAAATTTTTTTGTAGTTTTCTCTTAAAATCCTTTGTATTTCTGTGGTGTCAGTTGTAATTTCTCTTCCTTTATTTCTGATTTTATTTATTTGCATCCTCTCTTTTTTTTAAATTGATGAATCTGGTTAATGGATTATCAATTTTGCTTATCCTTTCAAAGAACCAGCTCTTAGTTTCACTGATTGTTTCTAGTGTTTTTTTTTTTCAGCCTCTATTTCATTTATTTCCACTCTAATCCTTATTATTTCCTTCCTTTTACTGTGAGCTTTGTTCTTCTTTTTCTAGTTTCTTAGGTGTAAGCTTAGATGGTTTATTTGATTTTTCTTATCTCTTGACGTAGGTCTGTATTGCTATAAACTTTCCTCTTGGAGCTGCTTTATTGTGTCCCAAAGATTTTGAACCACTGTGTTTTCATTTTCATTTGTCTCAGAATTTTTTTAAATTTCCTCTTTGATTTCTTCATTGACCCGTTAGTTGTTTAGCATGTTGTTTCATCTGCGTATGTTTGTGTCTTTTCCAGTTTATTTCTTGTGATTTCTTTCTAGTTGTACACTATTGCGGTCAGAAAAGATGCTTGATATGATTTCAATCTTCTTAAATTTACTGGGACTTGTTTTGTGGCCTAACATGTGATCTATCCTGAGAATGTTACATGTGCATTTGAAAACATGTGTATTCTGCTGTTTTTGGATGGAATGTTCTGTGTGTACTGTTAAGGCCATCTAATCTAATGTGTTGCTCAAAGCCACTGTTTTCTTACTGATTTTTCTGTCTGGATGATATATCCATTGATTTAAGTAGGGTGTTAAAATCCTTACTATTATTGTATTACTGTCAATTTTTCCCTTGATGTCAGTTAATATTCGCTTTATATATTTAGGGCCTCCTGTTTGGGTACATAGATATTTACAACTGTTATATCCTTTTGTAGGGGTGATCCCTTTATCATTAGTAGTGCCCTTCTTCACCTCTTTTTATAATCTTTGTTTTAAAGTCTGTTTTGTCTAATATGTGTGGCTACCCCAGCTTTTTATTTTTTTTGCTTGCATTTGCATGGAATATCTTTTTCCATCCCTTTACCTTCAATCTGTATGTGTCTTTAGGCCTGAAGTGTGCAGCATATATAGATGGGTCTTGTTTTTCTATCCATTTAGTCACTACTTGAAAGGCTCTCTATTTGGAGGCTGCACTGGAGGAGGAGTGTTGGATGTGGGGCCCCAAAGTGCAGCATCTTAGATTTCTGGAAACTTCCATGCCTCTTGCTTGGGTAAACTCTGACCTTTGAGCCCACTTGGCCCATGTTATATTCTGAGGGTTAGATCCTATCTGTCTCTGGGTTTGTGGGGGCAACTTTAGACTCAACTTGATTTTTGTTCGCTGGGATATCATGGGTCAGGTGGTTAGGGTGATGGGCATTAGCACCAGAGTGACTCTCTTGGGCCGTGTTTTCTTTATTAATTTTCATCTGATGAGAATGTTGTAGTGAGTAGACTTTTAAAAAATATTTGCATATCTCATTTCTTTGTTTAATTAGCATTGTAAGAACAAATGTCCCAGTTTTCATGCTTGAATAAATAACTGTCATGGTGTAAGGCGCTAAGGGGCTGGTTCACTGCAGTGCTTTCCCTTTCTCGTGTTTGGCATCTCATCTAAGCTTTGTTTCAATGCACACTCCAGACATTTCTTTTAAAAGAACTAATCTTGTCAGCCAAATAATACCTTCTACTGCCATGAGATATTTCCTAAATTTAGAGGACACTTTGTCATTGTTGCAGCGTGACTCTGAGAATCAGATCACAGGAGATGCTTAGTACAAAAGTATATTCTATGCCTATACTCCGTTTTTAAAGTAAGTAGAATTTTAAAAGTGGAGAAGTTGGTTTAACTATGGCCTTTCCTCTGATATAACCCCACTTTTATATATGATCTTACAAATCCTCTGGCTTATTCACTTTAGTCCACTACATGGACTAAAGGCATGGCAGTATTGTAAGTTTTAGAGGATAGAACATAGATATTAAGTCCCTGCACTTAAGGGGTTTTCAATCCTGTTGGAAAAGCAGAATGTAGACCTGAAAGGATCCTACATCAACATTGACGTCCTGGGAGCATGATGAAGCTGTAACAAGCACAGGCTGACTTGACTTCCATGCGGCAGTTGGAAGCCAGACTGACTTGGCCTGCAGGCATGGAGAGGACACACTGTATTATAAGAAGCATAATTTTCAGAACACTGGAGGGGATAGTTCCACTCAGTGCCGGGAGTATTGTTGATTTCTGGGCTTCATTTGTAAATAGAGACCCAGATAAATGGAGCCAGTCTGGAGATGATACCCAGGATAGTAAAGGGGTGTAACACAGTGCCATGCTAGGAACCACTGGAACATCTGGGGATGCTGGGAAGAGAGAAGATCTTGGGGTAGGGAAGCATGATAGCAACCATGTAATAAACTGGGGATATTGGAGGCAGCTGGGAACCTGGTTTGGCTTAGATGATGGAGGGCTTTTCTTGCCTTGTTAAAGATTTTGCATTTTATTTTCTTGGCAATGGGGCTCTGCTGATGGTTTGTAAGGAAGGAAGCAATGAGAATTAGCTTGTGGTTCAGGGAACACCTTGGCTTGGAATAGAGAACACAGAGGAGGAACAGGTTTAGGGACGAAAGCATGAGTTTGCAGAAGCTTCAAGCAGGAGTGTGGAGGCTCTGGGATGCATTGGCTGAAGCTGGGGGGAGTAGGTGACATCATGCAGGAAGAAGTAACTATGAGGAACTCTGGGCAAAGCCTACATTTAAAGGATAAGTGAAAGGGCATGATGGGGGAATGCAAGGGATAGGCCAGGGAAGTGGGAGGAGAACCAGAAGATTAAAGCTTCATAGAAGCCAAGAGGAGAGAATTTCAAGAAGCAATGTGTAGTTAGTGATCCCAGAGTAACCATCACCATTTGTTGAATGATGCTCATTTGTCAAGTGCCAGGCATTTTGCTAACTGCTCTCCATACACCATTTCCTTTAATTCTTACAGGAGTTCCACAAGGGTGACACTAATGTTGATATTCTGTAGGTAAGGGACTGAGGACCGGGATGTTAGGCTTCTTGGAAGACAGCATGTGGACTTTAGTGTGAGACAAGCTGAGTTAGAGTTCCGCCTCTGCCTTTATTAGCTGTGCGTACTTGTACAGATTACTTGGTTTTTCTCCTCTAAATGAAATATACTGGCCCAGTTTTCTGAGGATGTTGAAGGGATTCTGTGAGCTATTGTCTTATTTTAAGTGAAGCCCCTCACATGTGCACAACATGCAAGGGTCCCTCCATAGACTTTAGCATGGTCCTGGTTATTCCCCAGTGTTACCTACATGGTAAGTATGGAGCTGAATTTGAACCCCGGTCTGTGTGGGACCACATCCTGTGCCATGCCTTCAACCAAGGGAGATGGTGTGGGCCCAGACGTTAAATGCCCATGGGGTGGAGGAATGGTGTTTAAGAGGTAGGAGTAACTTGAGTGTGTCTAAGCCTAGAAGGGAAAGAGGAAGTAAAGGAAGGGAGAGATTAATGTTGCCAGAGAGAGGGGGGGTTGCCTGGTAGGAAGGTCAAGGGGAGACTCATGACAAGCCTTTAAAGCACAGATGGAGGAATGACCCTAAAAACAAAGCAGATGTTTCTCCTTCAGCGATGGGAGGGACAGAAGGTCTGAAGAAAGGAGGAAACAAAGAATTTTCAAGGAGGGGCAAGAAAATTGGGAACACTCTAATGGATGATATCTATTCCCTCAGTAATGCAGAGTTAGATCAAGGAATGAGGAAAGGGAGCAGGGGTGGGGTGGAAACTTTGGAAGAGGATGCTCTGTGTTTACAGCCATAGACAGTGGTAGGGTGGGGAGAGGAGAGGCAAGGAAGAAGAGGGCTTGTGGAGATCATGGAAGACCCGGTCTTGAGTGGCTTGCTGTGGTGTAATGTACAGTTGTGGCTAGGCAGTGTGGTGGTACAGTTAGTACTTGGGGCAGTGATAGGGAAACGGGATGGTTGGGTTGGCTCAGATTTGGAAGTTGGCTTGCAGAAGGACAGTGTGTCAGAGTGAGATGGTAGCTGCTGGGAAGGTGTGAATCGAGGGAGCCCAGGAGATGAGGGTGAGTGGGAATGGGACAAAGGGACACTGGGGTCTGTGGGAAAAATTTCCTCCTTCCACTGTTGCTGAATACCCAGAGTATGATTAGGAACTTCTGAAGAATAATATATATGACTAACTTTCAGATCTCATATTCCAAAAAATGTAAGGCATCTGTATACAAAATTTTATGGCAAGAATTGCATAGCTCCTAAGCCAGATTTTACTCAGATTGTTATCTCAAGTGCAATCCACTAAAGCTGGGCTCTCAAAACCCTTGGTCTCATGGTCACGTAGCCTAGTCCGAGGATCAGTCATTTTTTTCAAGGATCCCTAAGTTCTTTTTGTTGGAGAATGGTTTGAAATACCAAGGTTTGGGTGCCAAGTGTTTTCATTGCTAATAGAGTGTTGTTACTTCTAGGTCTTCTCAGTTGATACAGCAAGGAAATATAGGTGGAGTTTTTTTCCTTTTTAAAAAATACCTTATTTTATTTCAATTCAGTTATTTAACATATAGTGTGTCATTAGTTTCAGTTGTAGAGTTCAGTAATTCATCAGTTGCATGATGGAAATATATGGTTTTATACTAACCTGTGTGTGTACAGGTATCTCAATATGTACCCATTTGTATCTATATTAAGCTAAAATTGAGTTCATACTGATGTCTCAGTTCCAATCCATTACCACATAGATCATTCTAAACTTTTCCCCTACCTTTTCTGTAATCTCCTGCTCCAATAGTGAGAAACCTAACTCCAGCCATTTGCCATCCATTTACTTAATTCTTCAGTTCCAGTATACATATATAGTGGTTTCAGAATTGCTAACTCATGCCCCTCTGGGAAACAATGTTATCATCCAGAGTACAGTGCTTAAGTTCAGTTTATTTTGCTTTTGGTTTTACAGTCTACACTCAACTCCAAAGTTACTTATTTCAATACCTTTATCTCCCATCCCCTTCAGTGAGGTCGTTTTATACATTTGTGATAGATTCTTTGGTCAGTCTGAATTCCATTCTGTAATCCCCTTAACTTTTACACGATTAAAAAAATTGCGTACATTAAGTTTCACCCTTTGTGCTGTGAAGTTCTGTGGGTTTTGACAAATGTATAGTTTCGTGTACCTGCCATTATAGTATCATACAGAATAGTTTCACTACCCCCAAATAATACCCCATGCTTCACCTATTGGTTTCCTTCCCTCCCCAAATCTGGCAACCACTAATCTGACTACCAACTATAGTTTTACCTTTTCCAGAATGTCATGTAAATATAATCACATAGCGTATAGCCTTTTCAGACTGGCTTCTCTCCCTCGGCAATATGCATTTAAGAGTCATCCGTGTTTTTGCATGGTTTTATTGCTGAATACTATTCTACTCTGTAAATGTACCACAGTTTGTTTATCCATTCACCAACTGAAGGACATCTTAGTTGCCTCCAGTTTTTGGTAATCATAAATGAAGCTGCTATGAACATTTACATGCAGATTTTTGTGTGGACATGAAATTTCAAATAACTTGGGTAAATACCTAGGAGTGCTATTGCTGAATTATATAGTAAAACTATGTTCAGCTTTGTAAGAAACTGCCAAACGGTCTTCCAAAGTGGCTCTATCAATTTGTATTCCCACCAGCATTGCCTGAGAAAGTTCCCATTGCTCTGGATTTTTGCCAGTTATCATCAGTGTTTTGGATTTTAGCCATTCTAATAGGTGTGTAGTTGTATCTAATTGTTTTAATTTGCATTTCCCTGGTGACATATGATGTTGAGCATCTTTTCATATGCTTATTTGCTCTCTGAATAGTTTTTCTGGTGAAGTGTCTCTTCAGGTATTTTGCCCATTTTTAAATGGAGTTATTTGTTTTATTATTGAGTTTTAGAGTTCTTTGGATATTTTGGATATCAGTCTATTATCAGATATGTGTTTTGCAAAGATTTTATGCAACTTTATGGTGTTTGTTCTCTTAACAAAGTATCTTTGGCAGAGCAGAAGTTTTAAATTTTAATAAAGTTCAATTGATTTATTTTTCTTTTATGGATTGTGTTTTTGTTGGTGTGTGTAAAACTCATCACAAACCCAAGGTCATGTAGATTTTCTCCTTTGTTTTCTTCCAATAATTTCATGGCTTTGCATTTTATATTTAGGTTTGTGACCCACTTTAAGTTAATTTTGTTTAATATGTAAGGTCTTTTTTTTTTATTTGCTTTGTTTCATTTTTGTATATGGATGTCTAAGTGTCCCAGCCCCATTTGTCAAAAAGATGATCCTTTCTCAGTTGAATTGTCTTTGCAGCTTTATCAAAATTCAGTTGACTGTATTTGTGTGGGACTATTTATGGGCTCTATTCGGTTTCATTGACCTACGTGTCTACTTCTTCTCCAGTACTATGCCGTCTTAATTATTGTAGTCTTGAGTTTGGATAGTATGAGTTCTTCAGTTTCGTTGTTCTTCATTGCTTTTTGGCTCTTATAGGTCCTGTGCCTTTTTATATAATTTTTAGAATAAATTTGTCCACATCTATAAAATAACTTCTTGGGAACTTGATTGTGATTGTGTTGGGATCTTAAGAACTGGCATGTTAACAAGAGTGCGTCTTCTGGTATATGAACATAGAATATCTCTCCATTTGTTTATATCTTCTTTGATGTTCATTTTTTAAAATCTTTCTTCCTTTTCTTTTGGATAATTTATATTGATCTATTGTCAAGCTCACTGACTCTTTGGGCATTTCCTTTCTGCCATTAAACCTATTCATAAGCCTGTTTTATTTTCAGATATTGTGTTATTCCATACCAAAATTTTCATTTGTTTCTTGTTTTTGTCTTCTGTTTCTCTGCTGAGATTTCCTATATTTTCATTAATTACAGCATATTTTTCTTGACCTCATAGGGTATGGTTATAGAGTTGACCCTTGAACAACATGGGTTTGAATGGTACAGATTTACTTACACATGGATTTTAAAAAAATGCAGTATAGTACTATAAATGTATTTTCTCTTCTTTATGATTTTCTTAACATTTTCTTTTCTCTAGCTTACTTTGTTTTTTTTTTAAGATTTTATTTATTTATGAGAGAGAGAGCACGAGAACAAGCAGGGGGAGCATCAGGCAGAGGGAGAGGGAGAAGCAGGCTCCCGCTGAGCAGGAAGCCCGATGAGGGGCTCCATCCCAGGACCCTGGGATCTTGACCTGAGCTGAAGGCAGACGTTTAACTGACTGAACCACCCAGGCGCCTTCTAGCTTACTTTATTGTAAGAATACAATATATAATACATATGGCATACAAAATATGTGTTAATTGACTATTTATGTTACTGGTAAAGCTTTCAGTCAACAGTAATCTGTTACCAGTTAAGTCTTTGGGGAGTCAAAAGTTATATGTGGATTTTCAACTGCGCAGGGGGCTGGTGTCCCTAACCCCTGCATTATTCAAGGATCAACTATAATATTTTCTTGAAAGCCCTCATCTGATAATTTCAATATCTGTATCATTTTAGGGTAGGCATTTACTGATAGTCACATTTTCCTCATTCCTTTGGATTATATCCTGGACATTGTGCATATTATGTTCCGGGGACTCTGAGTTTTTTCTGAAGAAAGTTATTTTCTTCTGAAGGAAGTTGGTGGTTTATTTTAGCAATTAACCTGGTTAGACTCAAGGCCTAACCTTGGGCTTTGTCTTCTCTTCAGTGGGTTTGTCTCAGTTTAATTCTTTAAGCCTTTGCTACACTGCTTTGTCCCTCCAATGCATGCTCGTTTAGTGGTCAGCCTGAGATTCATCCAGAGTTCATGCACAGAATCAGGGGATCACCTTCTTCTACTCCTGCCTCTAGGATTCCTCCTCATACTCTTGTGACAACAGTTGCATTTACTTATTTGCCTAGGTTTTCTAGCCAGAAAGACAACAGATTTTCTCTCAGTTTTAGCCACCCATGCTTCACTACTCCTCACGCATAGCCTGTGTTCAGGGAAAAAAACAGGAAAAAAAATTTGGGAAATTCACCCTGTGCCAGTTGTTACTCTATAGTCTGTCTGTTTTTACTCTCCAGAATTTTCAGTAGTTGTTTTTTTGTATTTTGCCTAAAGTTTATAGCTGTGATCTGTGGGAGGGTCGATCTGGAGAGGGCTTACTCTGCCATATTAGAGGTGAACTTCTGCCTGCTTTTTTTCACCTAACATTATTTCTTGGAGATCTTTCCAAGTGAGCATAGAGACAACTTCCTCAATCTTTTTAATAGTGCTTAGTAGTCCACTATAACCAGACCCCTCCTGGTGGACATTTATGTTATTTCCAAAGTTTCGCTTTTAGAGATAATGCTGTATCAAATGTCCTTGTACTCCTATACATTGCTCTGAGGTCCTGGTGGAGAAATGTCTTCGGCCCTCAGCTAAGGTTTTTCTTGGAATCTTGAAAAACTTCATTTCCTTGGTAGCAGCATGATTTCTGTTTCCTTCTATGGTTGACTGAAGCCTGAGTCATATTTCTGAGCATATCCAGTGTCAGGAAGATGTGGAGGAGAGGAGAGATGATGAGGAATACCAAGTATTCCAGAAGTCTTAGAGATTGCTCTACAGCACTCAGTTGAGAAGAGTTAGGGAAGTCTGGTGGGAAAGGACAGCGACAGCCCTAGCCCATCCCCACAAAACTGGGTGTTTTATTTAATTGACCATTTCTGAATCGGTTATTTATTAACAAATACGTCTTTGGAAAAAATATTGCACATTAAAGCAAGTTTTCTCTCTTTGACTCTTTCTCTTCCAATTGCTCTTAGGCAAAGGCCAAGATGAATCTTTTAGAAGCATCACGGAATCTGTCCCTACCTCGTTCAACATCTCTTGATTGTCTCCAGGATCACGTTCTCAATGTCTAGCGTTGTACACAGGACCCCCCATACTCCAGTCCCAAATGCCCCCAGGCAATCACCTTGTAGCTGTGTGACCTTAGGCAAAGAACATAGTCTCTGAATCTTCCTCTCCCCATCCCAAAATGGGAGCAGTCATGCTTTCTTCTCAGAGTTGTTGATAGGCTTAGCTTTCTGCAGCACTTGGCCGCATATTTGACTTGTGGAAAGTGCTCAGTGGATGCCACCCAGAGGTGTAGTAGTATTGCCCAAACTTCCAGTCTGACACAAATTCCTTACCTGACCTCAGCTAAGCTATTGCTGGTGCTGAGGTCCCCCCATGATGCCCTCCCCTGTTCTCCATAGCTATCGGAATCCTGCCAATCCCTTGAGACCGCGCTCAAGTCCCAGCTCCTTTGTAAAAGTTCCTTGATCAATCTCTCTCACAGCGAGATCACCCCCCTATGAACTCCTGGAGTCTGGCACTTCACACAGTGGGTAGTGTAGCTATTTTCTTGGTTTATGTTGTGCTACTGAGCTCAGGGACAATGCCATGTACCTCTTTATGCCCTCCTCAGTGTCTTGTACACAACGGGCTTTTTACAAACATTGATGATGGGTTTGGAACCCTGTATTTCACATGCATTAAATGGGCAGTTTCCACACATAAAGAAACATAATACAACTTTGTCATTGATGGCCATTGAACCAAAACAATGCAGTGGTCATGCTGGTGTTACAAACATGTCAGATTAAAGTTTGAAGACATCCAAACAGTCTTCTGAGTTTTGGAGTTGTTGTTTTGCTGTTTTTTCTCTTGACTTTTTTAAAACAGCAATTAGGATCTTTGGTGTACAGTTCATCCTCTAATCTTTTCTTAGGTTCTCAGAAAAATAACCCAGTTGGGTGCCTTATACAGACATGTGTCCCTTACCACGGTGAAGGTGCAGAATGTGCTTGGCTGCTGGGTGGCTGTAGCAGAACATGGAGGCCACTGGATTGGCAGTTCTGTTGACTGTCCAAGTCAGGGGGGAAAATACAGACTTGATGGGAGTTAGAAACGCAGACAACTGCATAAACTCCTTTCTAAGAGAGGAAATAAATACAAAACCCATACTTTCAGCAAACGCTCCTTGAGCTCCTGCTGTGCATCTGGTACTGGAGTAGGAATGGGATGGAAGATAAATACCCACTCTCCAAGAGCTTGCAGGGTGGTGGGGAGATCTGTATACAGACAGTAGTACTTGCATGTGCCATGTAGAAGTAGCCAGAGGAGGAACTGATAAAAAGCCAGAGTGGGGCATAGAAGCCATGCAGGCATCATGATATCTGAGGGAATATATAAGATGAATGGGAGTTTTCAAAGGTGAATGAGGAGAGAAGAGTGTTGAGGGAGATGGGATGCGATATGAAAGGAAGTGAATCAGTACGCTGTGTTTGAGAGTCTAGCACGGTTTGATGTCCTGCGTAGGAAGGAAAGAGATGGGATGGTTGGAAAGGGGGCAAAGCGGCAGGAGAGGTAAACCTCGGGTCTTGGCTTTATCACACGGCCACTGGGAGTCCCACGTGGGTCTTCCACAGGATACAGTGGTGTGATCGGCTCTGGTTTTTCATCTGAAGAAAGGCAACCCCATGAAAAACTCCTGCTGTATTTTCCTGTGAGGAAAAGTGCCATTCTCAAGGAGGTGGCAATGGGGCTACTGGGAAGGGGCAGGGCTTAGAGCAACTCATCCGGAGAGTTTGGTTTTTGTTTTTTTTCCATCTGGAGATATTGACTGGGGCCAAAGTGTGGTTGGGTGAGTGAACTGAAGATGAGAGGGAGTCACACGTCTTACTTTTTTATGTGGTTGTGGCCTCAGTGTTGAAATGCTTATTGCTTATGTTCTGCCTTTTTTGTATTATATCCTGAGCTTATGTTCCTTGTTGCTATGTGTTTTTCTTAACTGTAAGTTTTAGTAGCAGCAAAATATTGAGTTTAAATGTTGTATTGACTTAATCATTCTTGTAATTATTAATAATATTTACATTACTTCAATTTTTTTTTTTTTTTTGCTTTTGTATATAGGACTATAGTGTTCATCCTTGGATTTTCTCTTTTCTATTATTTCCTTAGGGACAATCTGAAGGTATTAATAGTGTCATGACTCCTTGATACATTTTGTCAAGGTGTTTTCCAAATGGGCTATGCCGACAGGTGTGAATGTGCTCCTTTCACTCTGGCATTTGTTATTACCAGAACTGTGTTTTCTAGATCTAATTCCTGTAACTATCAACAATGACTAACAGATACTGAATGCTCATTTGTGCTAAACACTATGGAGTGCTTTGAGTGCATCTTCTGATACAGCCTTCTCAATAAGGCTGGGAGGGAGTAAGATTGATGTCCTCCAGTTGGAGCAAGGAAACTGAGGCATGGAGAGATTGAGTCATTTGCCCAAGGTCATATGGTTCAGAAATGCTGGAGCTGTGGTCGGAATTCAGGTAGGGTCTTTGGGGAGACCTTACCATGGGTAATCAGCAACTTGTCTCACTGTTTAAATTTCCATTTTGGGGGTTCCTGATGAGGTTGAATATTTTTCCATATGTTTCATATTTGTTATATTATTTAGTGCCTTCCCCTTTTATGTCCATCAGAGTTTTTTACTTACTAAGCTCTTCATACTCCACCTCCATCCCAATTTGGAGTGCCAGTGTGTTACAGTCTAAGTAGCACCCACTTCAAGTGGTGGGTTTATGTTTTTGGGTCTTTGTTGGGTCAAGGTGACAGCACTGGTCTCACACTTCACTGATAGCCATGGGATGTGCTGGTCTCCCCTTAGCTGTGTCATTTGGACTTCCCAAGGAGGGAAGTTTGTTCTTTCTCTTCAGAGGAAGAGAGGACACCCTGGAGAATTGTCCTGGACATACTGAGAAAACTCAGAATGTTTCTTCTGTTTCCTGATGAGGCAATGATGGGTTATAGCAATGTCTATAAACCAGTGAAGGTGTTTTGCTCTTGTGTCTTCTGCTCCATTTCTTCTCTATGACCACATGATCACACTTCAGTAGGGCTCTCTTTGTCTGGTTGTGTCCTTCCGTGAACCTGGTCTGAGGCAGGGGAAGAAGAAGAAAGATGTCTTTATCCCACTCTGCTAGGTGTGTGTGTGCAGGCACATTAGTCACTGCTTCTCTCACATCCATCATTTTAGACAAATTCACTTCTCTGAAGTTACCACTTTTAGATTAAACTGACTTAAAAATTCAAATCATGACATGGAACCTTTATGAGAATTTGTTTGGGTTGGGAGCGATGGGCTTATTTCCAAGAGGTTCTAACTTTGTTCTTTTCCTTCCTTGCTTCCTTCCTTTCTTCCTTCTTCCTTCTTCCCTTTTCTTTCTTTTTTTTTTCTTTCTTTCTTTCTTTCTTTCTTTCTTCCTTCCTTCCTTCCTTCCTTCCTTCCTTCCTTCGTTCCTTCCTTTCTTTCTTTCTTTTTCTTTCTTTTTCTTTCTTTCTTTCCTTCCTTCCTTCCTTCCTTCTTTCTTTTCTTTCTTTCTTTCTTTCTTTCTTTCTTTCTTTCTTTCTTTCTTTCTTTCTTTCTTTCTTTCTTTCTTTCTTTCTTTCTTTCTTTCTTTTCTTTCTTTCTTTCAAGAAGGGGAAAGGGAGAAGGGCAGAGAGAAAATCTCAAACAGACTCCATGCCCAGTTTTTTTCTAGATCTAATTCCTGTAACTATCAACAATGACTAACAGATACTGAATGCTCATTTTGTGCTAACACTATGGAGTGCTTTGAGTGCATCTTCTGATACAGCCTTCTCAATAAGGCTGGGAGGGAGTAAAATTGATATCCTCCAGTTAGAGCAAGGAAACTGAGGCATGGAGAGATTGAGTCATTTGCCCTCACAACCTTGTCAATCTCACAACCCTAAGATCATGACCTGAGCCAAAATCAGGAGTTGGATGCTTAACAGAATGAGCCACCCAGGCATCCCTCTTTTACCTCATTTTTTGTTTTTGTTTTGAATTTTTGTCCTCTTTATCCAGTGTGAATATGAGTGGAAATGGAACATAGTTTCATAATATCTCTCTGTCAAGGCATTCATGTTTTAGACTGACAAAGACAGCATCTTAAGATAAAAATTCCATTCGGTGTTGCAAAAATGTATGTGGTTCATAGCATTTTGCGATGTGATTTTTCCCCATGTTTTTTCTTTTTTAGATATTTTTTAAAACTCACCATTCACTACCAGCTTATTTTAAAACATTCAAATTACACACTAAACAAGAGTATAAAAGAGTGAAGGTCCTTTTCTACCCCACCACTTCCCACCCAGTAATTTGGTAGTCTTCCAGACTTCTTTCCTTATAATTATATAAATAATCATCTAATATCAAATATCACCTCAACACATATTATATACATCTACATTATATCTATAGTTGACTTGTTTTTGTTTTGTTTTTTGCTTAAAAATTTGTTGTGTCTCTTTTTGCAGTGAATCTACTGCAACTCTTTTTAACAGCTGTGCTCATGTTTTATGGAAAGCCTCATGCTAGCCTATGTTCTGTATACCTGGACAGAGGACCTGCTTTTTTTTTTTTTAATTTGTTTTGTGTAATTTTTTTTTTTTTTTTTTGGTAAAAACTAGACAGAGGAGAAGGTATGGGGTAGTTAGAAGGAAGAGAAGTGTTTTTAAATGAGTGTTTGGCAAAATTCAATACCCATTCATGATAAAAAAAAACTCAGAAAAATAAGAATAGAAAGGAACTCCTTCAACTTGATAAAAAGCATCCAAAAAAGAAAAACTGTTGCTACTGTTATACTTAATGTCCAAAACTAAATGCTTTCCCCATAAACTTGGGAACAAGGCAAGGATGTCTGCTCTTACTACAAAGGGAGAAAAAGGTGTATAGATAAGAATGGAAGAAGTAAAAGTGACTCTATTTGTAGAAGACATGATTGTCCATATAGAAAGCCCATGGAGCCTATAAAAAAACAACTCCTGCAACTAATAAATGAATTTAACAATGTTGCAGGATACAAGATAAACATTCAAAGATCAGTTGCATTTCTATATATTAACAGTAAATATGTGAACACTGAAAAAAAATACCATTTACAATTGCTTTAAAAAAAGAAATGCTTAGGAGTAAATCTAACAAAATATATATAGGAATCATATGGCATTTATCTTACAGAAATCAAAACTTATATTCATGCAAATTACTGTACACAAGTTTCTATAGCAGCTTTATTTATAATAGCCCCCAAATGCAAATAACCCATATGTCCTTCAACAGATTCATAGACTGTGGTATATCCATACCATGGAATACTACTTAGTAATCAAAAGGAATGAGCTATTGGTGCATGTAACCACTTGGATGAATTTTCACAGAATTATGCTGAATGAAAAGATCTAATCCCAAAGGGTTACATACTGTGTGATTCCATTCTTGAAATGAAAAATTTCAGGAATGGAGAACAGATTGATGATTGCCAGGGGCTAAACAGTGAGTGATTGTGGGAGCGAAGTGGGTACATTTATAAAGGCAATACAAGAGAGCCTTATGGTGACAGCAGTGTTCTGTAACTGGACTGTATTGATGTCAATATACTCATTGTGATATTGTAGTGCAGTTATGTGAGATGTTACCATTGGAGAAAACTGGGCAAAGGATACTTGGGAACTCTCTATACTATTTCTTTATTTTTTTTTAAGATTTTATTTATTTATTTATTTGACAGAGAGAGAGAGACACAGCAAGAGAGGGAACACAAGCAGGGGGAGTGGGAGAGGGAGAAGCAGACTCTCTGCCGAGCAGGGAGCCCGATGCGGGGCTTAATCCCAGGACCTGGGGATCATGACCTGAGCTGAAGGCAGATGCTTAACCACTGAGCCACCCAGGCGCCCCTATACTATTTCTTTATATAATTTCTAATACTTGTATGTGACTCTACAATTATCTCATACTAAAAAGTTTAATTTAAAAATATATTGTTTCTTCAATAATGCACCTATCATACTGTTTTTAATAGCTGCTGACATATTTTGTGGAATGCCTTGTTTTAGCCTATATCCTGTAAGCCTGGGCAGAGGGATTTTTGTTTGTCTGTTTATGTGTTTTGTGTAATTTTTTTTTTTTTTTTTTTTGGTAAAGATTAGAGGAGAAAGGTAAAAACTGGAAGGAGGAAAGTGCTTTTCTTTCTTTGAAACAAGCTTCTTAAAACTATTTTTGTATTTTACATTAAAAAGAGATATCCTTTCCTGGGAGTTTTACTGTTGACCCTGATGGGGGCTTGGGTGGGTCAGAGTGGGTCTGCAAGCTGTGGTGGGGTCTCTAAGCTGCTGTGACAGGCTATGAACAGCCTTTCATTTTCTTGTATTTAACAGCCCCAAATCCACCTTAGAAATGCCGTCAAATGTTTTTGTTATTGTCTGCATTTGAGGGCATCACCTATTTTTTTCCCTCTTGTACATTTCCTTTTCTTCTCTTCAGCCCCGTCCTCCTCTCCTGGCTGACTCTTTGACTTAGTAATCAAGTTTTCACTTAAATAGTATTTGCCACTGAAAGTTCCAAAGTATTTGCCACTGAAAGTGATATAGGCTGCACCCAGAATCCAAGTCCATTGTCATGCTGATTTCTTTCACACTGAAGTTAGGCTTTCTAGGACAACAGGGTGTGGTTTATGATGTTATCGAATACCCAACCGTTCCTATCAAGAGAAGCAAAGAAACCCAAATCCACAATTATTTTGTTTGAAACCTAAAACCTAATAAAATGCATTCATGAGCAAACTGTAAGCATCAGAGGAACTACGTGGAGTGAATTCAGTAGTTCATGAAGCTATTTGGCAGCCCTGTTTGTCTAGCTCTGGGTACCAGGCACACAAAGAGGAACAAGGCCCTGCTGCACACTCACAATGCTGTGACATAGACATGGCCACTAATGACAATGACAAAGACAACAGCCAGCCTCCTGAAGCCCTTACCATTGTCAGGCCCTGAGAGCTTCCTCCCCTGTGTCTCCTGGGGGCTACAGTTACTGTCACCTCTGCAGAAGAGGGCACTGAGGGTAGAGAGAAGGGGGCTTCTCCACCTGCCAGAGCCCCACAGCTCACGGGACTCAGTCCCTGGAAAATGCCTAGTGGAATGGGTCCACGGTGCTATAACTGTGGGGCGGCAACTCAAGGTTAACATATGTTTTCATTTCAGGTGAATTGGGGGCCAACGCAAGTCCTTGTGAAAACCCATCTACTTGTTTTTTAAGCAAGATGTTTAGTCCAGAAAGATAGTGTCTGGCTCAGGTTCTTGGGGACAGCAGTGAGGAACAGCACCATCATTGGTCTTACCTTTTTAGTCACTTGGGGCTTAAGAGTCTTAAAAACAACCTGTTTTCTTAGATTGGTTAAACAACTGCTGCCTACATTTCAATGTTCGTTCAATGTTAATTTCCATTGATTTAGCAACTTATCTTTTACATCAGGTTTTGAAAGTTTCAGATCTGAATTGCTAGGTTTCTGACAAATCTGAAAAGATTCTACACATTATGCGTATCTCTTTTTTTTCCCTAAACGTTAGTATGTCTTTTTCTTGACTTTTTTGAGTTTTTTTTTAATTTTAAGGGACCAAGGAAGAATAACATCACAAAATAAACTCAGTAATGAAAAATATGTTGCTGTTTTTCTTCCTCCTGCCTTTCTCGCTGTTCTTTCCCTCTTTCGAGAGGAACGGCAAAAGCGAGGGGAGGGCTGCAGCCTGTTGAGGCTCAACCTTGGTCTCCAAGAAGCTGGCCATGTCCTTACAGGTCGACAGCAAACAGTGGGTCTCAGCAGGGTGCACACACCCCTCCCTGGTGAGTGGGTGATCACCCAGGACTATCAGGAGGCCTCATTTCCCAAAACATAACCTCAGGCCTGCGCATGAGCCTGCCTGAACTCGCAGTGATGACAATCCCTGAGGTTGAGTGTAGGACACTGAAAGGACATTAAGAGCGTGTAAAGTGAAATTAGCTTTACTATGGGCTATAACATCATCATCACCATCACAGCAGGTAATAAGAGTCATCTATGCCAAGCATATTGCTATGTTCTTTCCACACATCCTCTCATTCAGTGCTTCTAAACCTACCCCTGGAGGAATGGCTGAAACACCCCAGAGTTTCTGATTCAGTAGAATTAGGACTGAAGAATTTGCATTTCTCACAAGTTTCTGGGAAACGAGGATCTTTGCTGGTCCTCATCTCTGATGTCTAAGTCAGTCTGTCCAAAACAACCCCATTTTACATTGAGGAAAAGGCAAGAAAAATCAGGGAACTTGACCACAAAGCTCATTGCTACTGACCATAAGCATCTGTTCAGCACAGTTTATTTTTCAGAGGAAGTAGCAAGTGCCTAAGAAAGCCCTAGATAGATGCCAAGGCTAAGGACTAGTGAGTTGTGGCAGGGGTTTGAGAGTTAGGCATGGAAGACCAGGAAGATCCAGGGTGATGCCTGCGGAAAGAGCAGTCCTGGAGGGTGCTTGTGTAGGGAACAAGGGGGTCCTGGTTATTATCGGGAGAGAACAGTCTGGAAAGACAGCCAGGGAAGGGGTTAAGGAACCATTTGGTGGATTACTTTCTCCCTGTGCTGGCTTCCTGGTGTCAGCACACCATGGCTCTGTTTGTGTGGGATTCTGTCCACACCATGCCTCTTCTTCTCCCCTTCAGGCTCCTTTTCCATATTTCCCATAAAAGGGGAAGGAATAGTTGAAAACTGAAGGAGGAAAAGAAACAACAAACTTTTCTTTTTGAGTTTATTTTGTGATGGACCTTTTGGACCCATGAAACTTAAAAAGAAGCAAACTAAAGAAAAAACTTCACATAATTATAGAGAAAGGAAAGAAGAGTCATGAAAAACATGAAAGCTTTTTCTAGATTTGTCACAAACTAATTCAGGTTTGAAGATTGGAGAATGCAAGGAGAGGGTTGGCAGTATGGAAAGGTGTAAAGTGAGGTTGCAGACTGGGGGCCCCCTGGCCAAATTCCACTGATATATTTTGTTTGGCTCACATTATTTGAAAAAATACTCAAATCCGTTTAAAACGTGGGAGTTTTCATACTAAAGCCCTTGGTTTCCAGATTTTCTAGAGGAATAGGGAGTGCTAGCATCAGAGCTGTGGCTGGTTGGTAGCTGACCCTGTGAAAGGACATGGCTCTTGGTCGTAGCCCCTGCCAGCATATCACCCCAGTCTAGAAGGTTCTGGATCCAGACTTGGAGCACCACCACTCACCAACTGGGCCACACTGGGGTCGGCATTTAATGGACTCTTCCTCCTCACCTGCCCCCGGCTGCCTCATGAGTGTGACAGCACATCATAAACACGCAGCACAGTGGACCTGTAAGGAGGGGGTGGTTCCCAACAATGCAGGCACCCTTAGTCAAGTGGGCATTAGGAAGAGACGCTTAGTGGCAGCCTGTGGACAGGGAAGGGAACCCATGTAAGGGAAGTGCCCTAAGACAGTGTCACCCATTTCTTTCCTTAAAAAAAAATTTTTTTAAAGGTGTTTTAAAACTGTGTTTTCTAAAATTATTATGATTATTTTACAAGATCCATGCAGTCTACGTGGTGCTTTATAAGGCGTATCCGGCTACAGCTGGTGCACTTTGGGGGGTTTTATGGCAAATTATTCTCAGATTACTCTTTAATGCAGCAAGGTCTGCCTGTTGTCTGAGCTCCCTGGGTCATACGGAAAACCCTCAGACTTGATACAAAACAGCTGCCTTAGTCAGCTGTTTCAGAAAAGGAGCATATTTAGGCCGAAGCAGCAGGAAAAAGGTTTTTGTAGCTGGTGGAGATTTTGAAAAATGTTAAATTACTCTTTCCTTGCCATTAAAATGTGATTTAATTTTGTTATTAACAAATTGTGTAAATCTGAAAAGAAGGACTCTGAATGGGGTTTGTGAAGTGCATTCTGGCAATACTTACAGTATGTCCTGGGGGGTTGTTCTCCAGGGAGGGCAGCAGCCCAAAACTCCAGCTGACCTCCATGTCCCCGGGCCTCAGCCCTGGCTGGGCTGGGGTCAGGGGGCCAACCCCTAGGCCTCCCTCCTCTCTCTCCTCTGGGTTCCTGCTGAGACCAGCAACAAAAGGGTCAATTGTCTGAGGCCTCCCTTTGTCTCAGGGGGCTCTGTGGGCCTCTCTGAATGCCAAAGCATCTCTGTGCACGTGGGTCAGCGCATGTGTGCATGTCTGTATGAATGTGTGCATGGGCATGTGTGCCGGTGCATGCAGATGTCTGCATCTGAGTACTGTGTGAGCATGTGCATGCATGTGTAAGTGCGGATATGCATGCATGCAAAAGTATGAGTGCACACGTGGGTGAGCTGCGTCTCAGTACACACATGTGTATACATCTGTGTGCACGTGCATGTGTAAATTGGTTATGAAGTGTGCGCAGGTGCATGGTTGCATGCATGTCTGTGCAGACACAGGCAGGAGTGAGACTTGTTTAAAGTTGCTGATGCTTCTTAGCAAGGGCGAGGGCTCAGAGAGGCCTGACTAGCTAGGTTCCTAATGCCAGGCCAGAAGATTATCTCTGGCCCATCTCTCAGCAGATGACACAGTTGCCTTTGTCTTGTATCTGCTATGGCACAGAAGCCTCAGAGAGTTTTCTACCTCCCCTGGCTCCTCTGGGGTTGGACAGTATGCAGGAAGAGGAGGAAGAGACATAAAGAGTCTCCTTGCTCATGTTCCAACCTGGGCCTTCACAGCAAGGCCCACGAACCCTTTTCTACACTGTTCCAGCATCTTGTCAGGGCTGCCTAATTGGATCCAGTGCATTCCGTGTGGAGTTTAAGCCCTGTTTCCAGAATGACTGCACAGTGCCCTGTTCCCGTCCACCACATGAGTCGGTTCCCACGTAGCTCTGGGCCCTTTGCATGGGTTCGGATCATCTTGTTCCCTGGCATGTCGTTATCTGGCTTGTTCACACAGAGGCTCGCGAGATGCTGCAGCGGGTCTGTGGATTCCCTGATTCGCACTTTCTTCCTTCACAAAGATGTCCTTTATAAAATGACAATAAAACATATTGGATTCAGAAGCCAGGAAAAGACAAATACAAGTGCTTAATTGAAATCCATCTCTGTGAAGGATTTATCACCCCGCCCCTTTCAACCGGCACAGCTACCACTGAAAAACTTCCTCTGTTTTTTTTCTTATTTTTGTCCCTCCCACGCCCATTTTCTCTCCCTACTCCAGCAAAGGCGTATCTTTCAACTGTGGAAAAGCCACCAATTAAGCAGTACTCTAAAGCTTATCAAAATATTCGGTTGGTAAAATTATCTTATAATTAGCCTCACTGGAAGCCAGAACTGTTTAACTCCAGGAAATGTAAAGTTACATGGCATGTGAAATCGTAAATTGCTCATCCTGACCTTTTGGCTGCAGATTCTGTTTTTATTTCCTTCCCTAAATAATTTCCTCCTTGTTCTTTAAATTCTTGATTGTCCCTGAGGCATCTTCCTTTTCCATTTGCTTAAGTCTCAAAAAGATGTACTCCTGGTTTAGCTGACAGATAATTGAATACATTCAGGTGAGTGTGATATGAAATCACCTTGATGTTATGAATTTCATGCCTTCACTTCTAGATAATCTTTTTGTAAAATTAAGCCTATCCTCCCTGAGTCCCGGCTCACTGATGTCAGTTCTGCATTTGGGGTATGCATGGTGGTAACACACAGCCAAATTATTCTGGAGCTGAGCTGTTCGAACAGTAGCTGGGAGATTCTGCAGTGTGTTAAGCTGGACCGAAGTGTTGGGCTTGCTTTCTTTTAAAAAAAAAAAGTGTAATTGAAATATAGTTGACATGTAACATTATATTCATCCCAATGATTTTACTTCTCCTAACCCTCCCTCCCCTTGCCTCTTTGTCACCCCCTCCACCCTCCCACTGCCCAGGGAGACTGCCCCCACCCCCACCACCACTGGGGCCAACATCAGGGGAACTGCCAGTGATGTGTTTGGGGATGTGAAGGTTCAACTTAGGTGGACTTGGGCCCAGATGATGCTTGGATTTTTAACTGCTGTGAGTTCCTTAAACTAGTAGTGCCATGGTTCAGCCACAAGTGGGTTGATGAGACTTTCATAGGCATGGTTGAGGCTGATCATCATTTTTACATGATGAAATAATTTCTAAGTTCCAAGAACTAACTTAAAAAATTAAATTTTGGAAAATGAAGGGCTGCCTGGGTGGCTCAGTGAGTTAAGCATCCAACTCTTGATTTCCACTCAGGTCATGATCTCAGGGTCATGGGATCAAGCCCTGTGTTGGACTCTGTGCTCAATGGGGAGTCTGCTTGGGATTCTCTCTCCCTCTCCCTCTGTTCCTCGCCCCCCCTCCCCTGCTGACTCTCGCTCTCTCTCTGTCTCTCTCTCTTAAAAGAAGTAAATAAATAAAATCTTTAAAAAAATTTTGGGGGAATGAAAACATTTTCATAAATGAGGTTCTGCATTTGGGGTATGCATGGTGGTAGTTACTATTTATAGTTTTTCCTTTCCATAGGCAGTATGCACACGTGTGCATGCACACACAGGTATAAACACAAAAATAGAAAAATTGCTTAATCCTTACATGAGAAAATAATTATTTGCCCATTATATAGTTGTAAACACTGTGGCTCTGAGAGTTTAAATAACTTGATGCCCATATAGTTAGCTGTTGAACTCGTGTGGCCTGACTCTTCTGGAATTTGCTACTGACCTTGCACGAACTAGCTGAGGTCCATGCCGTATGACTCCACCCCCACTTATGCTTGAGAGGTTTCCATGACACCCCCACAGAGTAAAAAGGAAATCACGGTGTCCCCTTGGCCTCCACTTGTCGCTGTGTCCAGCACTGGTATACACGTTCTCTTGATGTCACACATGTACTGTAGGCTCAATCTCTTTGCTGTCCTCAGAGACGTAATTTGCTGGCCTTGAGCTTATGGAATCAGTGTGAAGATTGTGCAGATCCCCCTGGCAAGACTGGCCCAGGTGGTCAGTCCCCCATGGCCTGGTCTCCACTCGACTCTCCTGGGGCAGGGAGGTAGGGAAAGAACTCCTCCCGGGACCCGGGTACGACAAACCTCAGAATCAGCCGTACACAGAATCCATCCTTTCACGGCTGTGTCTTAGAGCTGAAAGAGCCCTGTTTTGCTCCTACAAACAGAGAGTAGAATGCTGGTTGCCAGAGGCTGGGGGTGGGGGAAATGGGGAGGTGTTGGTCAGAGGGTATAAACTTTGAGTTGTAAGAGGAATAAGCTTTGGAGGTTTAATGCACAGCGTGGTGGATATAGTTAACGATACTGTGTTGTATACTTAAAATTTGCTAAGAGAGTAGATCTTAAGTGGTCTCACCAAAAAAAGAAAAAAAAGGTAACTATGTGAAGTGATGGATGTGTTAATCAATGTGATAACTTATGGTAATAATTTCACACTGTATATGTATATCAAATCATCACATTGTATACATTAAATATATACAATTTATTTGTTAATTATACCCCAATAAAAATAAAAAATTAAATTTAAAAAAATTTTAGGAAAAAAGCAAAAATGCAAAAAAAAAAAAAAAAGCTCTGTTATGGAAGGTCTTCCAGATGAAAGACACCCATCTAACTTGAGAGACACATGAAATATTTTAGGTGTCTCTAAGACCCTTTCAAAATATAGCTATCCTTTAAGAACTATGTTGAAACTAAAGATCTGTCATTAAAAGGTGTTATTTATGAAGCATAAGCAGTAGGAGATTTTAGGAAATGTTTAAAAAATAATGGACCATAATAAGTTAATTTTCTTGTGAACTCAGCATGCTCTTAATATTATTTAATATGTATTTTTCCCTCTTTTTAATTACAGCTTGGGTTGACAATAGCCATTCGCTACAGCCACAGGTAAAGTTAATTTTTTTTTCCTCTAAAGAGATAACCTTACTGGTTTATAGCTTTTGGTTTGCTTAAGTCTATGGGTTTTTGAGCTTAATTTTGGTGGCTGCTCTACCCATGGTATCAGTTCACCGCAATTAGACTTGTTCTAGTTGCTTGACTGGTGGAGGTTACTGGCTATTTGGAGGAATAGGGTTTCTACGTAAAAGTGGTGGGAGGTAGTACATTTCTTTTAAAAGAAAAAACGTACTGCCGTAGGGCAGGGACAGAAGTGATTTCTGGGTAATATATTCCATCTAAGGATAAGAACAGAAATCAGGGATGTCCAGCATGAGAGGCGGAGGCCAGACAAACAGAAAGCTGGGTGAAGGCTTGTTAGTGAAGCCCCTTGCCCCTCCATGGGGCCCCCCTCTTGTCTTACAGTCATCTGAGAATGGCTAAAAGCTCCATTTTTTGTCTTGCTTCATGATTTCTGCCTTTTTCTCGGGTGTATCATGTTTATGAAAAACGTTGGTTTCTTGTACTAATATTCATCAAAATGTATTACGATGTTGAATTAGTTAAAGATCCAGTCTCCATGGAGGGGCACCAAGCAGTGTCCCCCCATCTTTACACAAACTGCTCACAGCCTCCCCAGAGTGCCACCGCCAGTCAGCTTGGGGCACCTGGCCAACTCTCCACAAACAAACCTCAGTAGTTACCTCAAAGATTGCCTTCTAAAAATGCTTGTAACAGGTTGTATGTACTCGTTTACATTCAGCTGTGACTTGAGCCACAAAGTGGGCAGAGAGGCCTCGAAAAGCCACTTGTCGGGTTGCAGGAAGAAGGCAGGACGGGGTGAGAATCACTCGGAACTGGGAATGACTGTGTGGGAAGAAAAGTGTTCAGGCTGGACATTTCTGGATACTCTCGGAAGAATGCTGCTCCAGAGCAGCTCAGATTACTTTCTGGATCGTAGGTGTGCATGATGCTTGCGCACGGCCAGGTGGGGCGTTCTGCAGAAGCACCTGTTCCCTTGTCAGCATGGCCAGGCTGCTGGACTGACAGGATGTACAACCGCTCTGCACCTGGGAAGCCTGGTGTGGACAGCGGCTCCTGGACTCTCATGTGGGCTGGATACTTGGTGGGGGTGTGTGTGGAGGGGGCAGATTTTGCCCTTTCCACTCTTTTCCTTTAGGTGGAACTTTCCTCCTATCTGAGTCCCTCTCTTCAAGAAAAGTAGCTGCCTGTTTCTGCAGGACAGCTGAAGGTGCCTCTTCCCTAAGAAAGCTAAGGCCTTGCTCTGGTTCGGAGAACAAACATGTGCTTGTTCCTGCAATGGGGAAGGTTACTCTGTGGCTCTGTGGAGAGTTCTAACTGGTGCAGAAACTCAGAGTCTATATGGAGCTTGAGAAGAAAGCATTCTTTATTTTTTTTTTAAGGTTTTTTTTTTTTTTAAAGATTTTATTTATTTATTTATTTGAGAGAGAGAATGAGATAGAGAGAGAGAGAGCACGAGATCCAAGAGGGTCAGAGGGAGAAGCAGACTCCCCGCTGAGCAGGGAGCCCGATGCGGGACTCGATCCCGGGACTCCAGGATCATGACCTGAGCCGAAGGCAGTCGCTTAACCAACTGAGCCACCCAGGCGCCCTTTTTTTTTTTTTTTTTTTGATGTAATGTTCCATGATTCATTGGTTTGCGTATAACACCCAGTGCTCCATTTAATATGTGCCCTCTTTAATACCCATCACCAGGCTAACCCATCTCCCCCTCCCCTCTAGAACCCTCAGTTTGTTTCTCAGAGTCCATAGTCTCTCATGGTTCGTCTTCCCCTCCGATTTCCTCCCCTTCATTTTTCCCTTCCTACTATCTTCTTTTTAATACTTGGTGAGGCTGAGGGACTTTTGCCAACTCTCAGCCTTTTCAAATCAGGAAATCAGGTGAGATAACAGAGCAGGGTAGACCTGATGGAAGGCTGGATGGTGCCTTTGCCCCCGTGCTTATATGGCGTCAGGCCTGTGTTGTGGAGAATATTCCTGCTCGCCCTGCCCTCGGTCAGGGCAGGCACCTGGCACCTTTCCATATGGTTACCAACACCTCACTGGGTTGGTGGAGACTCTTCTGTCCCTCCTGCTGCCTGGCCCTGTCACCCACCTCTGTCCTTAGAGAGAAGGAAGAAGATGAAGGGTGTGGGTATCTGGTTATGTCTCTGCTAGTTTATTTAGATTAATTGAAGCTTCAGTCTTTCTGTTGATTACCTTTTTTTTTTTTTTTTGGTAAAATACACCTAACATAAAATTTGTTATTTTAACCCTTAAAAAAGGTTAAAAAGTATACAGTTCAGTGATAGTAAGTACATTCACATTCTTGTGCAACTATATCACCACATCCATCGCTAGAACTTTTTTGTCTTCCCAAAGTGAAACTCAATACTCATTGAGCAGTAACTAACTCCCCACCCGCCCTGCCTCCAGCCCTTGGTAACCACCGTTCTTTCTGTCTCTGAATTTGACTACTATAGGATCCTCATGTAAGTGGAATCACACAGTATTTGTCTTTTTGTGTCTGGCTTCTTTCACTTAGCATAATGTCCTCAGGATTCATCCGTGTTGTAGCATGTGTCAGATTTCCTTCCTTTTTAAGGTTGAATAATACTCCATTGCATATGTGTGTGTGTGTGTGTGTGTGTGTGTGTGTGTGTGTGTGTGTGTGTGTGTGTGTGTATCTATATAGATAAATAAATATATATATCACTTTTTGCTAATCCTTTCATCTGTCAATAGACATTTGGGTTGCTTCTGCCTTTGGCTATTGTTAATGATGCTGCTATATACATGAGCATTTAAAAATCTCTTTGAAACCTTGCTTTCAGTTCTTTTGGGTATATACCCAGAAGTGGAATTGCTGGATCATATGGTAATTCTATTTTTAGTTTTTTGAGGAATCGCCATACTGTTCTTCTGTTGATTACTTTTTAAAATGGCGTTGTATCCTATGTGTATATAGTTCTGGGTCCCCTTCAAAGGCTCACAGTTGCTATTGAGAAATGGTTTCCATTTCTATTGTCATGTCTACCCAGAACCCAGATGCTGGAATTAAGGGCTTCCTAGGTCCTCTTCGTGTGGGTAAGGATAATTTTGGAAGCAAGGTTTGGGACTTGAGGTTTTAATAACCAGGTCCGTTTCCCAAAATCTAACAGGAGGTCCAGGGCCAAGAGCAATGGTGCGAGAATCCTGTAGTAGATGGAGGTGGGACGAAGGGAAGGGAGGAGGGGAACATGGCCCCAGATGGCAGCACTGGGAGGATGGGTTCACTGAGGAGTGGGTGGGATGGACTTCAAGGACGTGAGTATGCAGAGGAGGAGAGGAATCACTAAACCCTATGAACTTGGCAGGCAGGCAGTGCCTCTCAGGCTGCCATAGACACATGGAGCCGAGCAGCCCGGAACAGGGGAGCCCTTGCGTGGCAAAAGAGGGACTTAAGGCTCAAAGGATCCTGGTTTTGTTTTTATACATCTGCATTTTTGCTCCAGCCATCAAATCTCCCTTGTTATGATGAAGAAAGCTAGAGCATCCTTTCCCCTGATTCCTGTACTAACACTTGTCCACCCCAACAACTCCCACCCCTGCCCTCAGACATGCTGGTTCAGCCTCTAACTCCTGCTAGACCAGTAATGCCAGACTTGGTTGTGTGGTATGCGAATGTGCGTCTGTGTGTGAGACGTCACGCGGGGTCAGGTGCCGAGGGGTCAGGAAGTGGAGAACGACATAGTCATATTCTGATGACATAGATGTGCCAAGCAAGGAAGAGCATCGGCTGTGACCGACTGTGCATTTGACAACAGGTCCTGCACACAATTCATTTATTATGATGGTGTTTTAATTTATTTTTGTAAAGTCAAGTCATTTTCACAGAGTGGAAAAATTGTCTCTTGGTGTTCATTCCCCCACAGCTTGGCTTGAGGTTTTCGAGTGGAATCCACACCGCGGTAACAGCTGGGTAACCCCCAGAAGTGCCCTTTGCAGATAACAGCTCTCGGGGCCCCACCACCCACACAGTGGGGAAATTGTTCCCCACTGTGTGGGTGTTTTGTTTTTTCTTTTTCTATAAGTCTGAAAGAGAGTTTAGATGTTCTTCCTGTCTGTCCCTGTGCAGCAGCCTGGAGAAGCCTGCTCCCTTCTGGTGGGAGCTCCTGGGCAGAGACCAAGTGGCTCAGAAGTGACCCTCTCACTTTGGCTCTTGCTTCTCTGATACAACGGAGAGGCCATGCGAGCCAACAGCATGCCATTTTTGCACATGGCCCCTGTGTCCGTGTTTCCAAGAATCGCCCATGGACGCAGGGTGGGAGAGCGGTGAACTAACTCCCAACAGAATTATTTCCTTTCTTGTTCCTGTTCATTGTCTTTCTTTAATAAATAAGGAGGGAAGCAACTTTTCCACTTGGCTCTGTTACAGTTAAATGGAAGTTCATAGAGGTTTGACTTTTAGATGAAGCTTCTTTCCCACAACTGACGTTTTCTATCCATTTCTCAGAGGCCCTAACAAAGGCCAAATTTGGTACCCTGTCCCAGGCCTGTGCCCTAACCCTAATTTTGGAGTTACAGGTACCAACCCCCTAACAGGCTTTGGTGTTCCCTGAGGGCTGGCGAGGGGAAAGCAGGATTGGGGAGCTTGTGTGTGATCAGTCCCAGAGAAGTGGGCGAGTTGACAGTTTGATGATCCCTGAGTTGGACTTTGGAGGGCATGGCCTTAGGCCGAAAACGCAGACCCCTTGATTAAATGTCGTTCTGAGACTGCCTTCGGGTGTTTGCTTTGAATGAGCCAGAGGGCCTAGCAAGAAGTGAAGGGGTCATGTACTTTTGTGTTCTGATTTAGATTAGAAGTGGAGTTTGAAGTTCATAGATGAATCAGAATGCTTATTGAATGGACAGCCTGCATCAATGAACAAATGAAATTGTCATCTTGAAATACAAAGGGAGGGAAAGACAAGAAACAGGGCCATCAGGCCTATTGGGCTTTGATTTCAAGTGTTGGCAAATACCTAGCAACTCCCATTTGGAGCTGGTTTGATCTTGTGGAGACAGCTGGGGGACACTGTTGTTCTCCAAATTTTGTAAAAATAAACAAAGATGTCTTTCTGCCCTTCCCACCCCCTCTTCCAGGGAATAGTTGTTTCTGTCACTGGGGCTTTTTTGGCCGACTGTTCCATCTGTCTCTTTTTCAGACTTCACAGTGAGGCCCTGACCAGATTTATACACAGGTTGCCAAGAAATTTATTCAACCCCAATGGCATAATCTTAAAAGCAAAGCCATCTTTTGGAAGGTTACATTTTTAAGATAACCTTAACACAAAATATTGCCCCTGAAGAGCAGAATATGAATACTCTCAGGGTGTCTGAATTATATGATCTGACTCAGTGAGGACCTCCGATGCTGCAGATATATTGTTGGCCTCTTACAGCAGAGCTCTGCTTAAGGCTGTGGATGTGCCTAGAGAGTGGGAGATGCTTTTCAGGGTCCAGGGGGTAAGGGGTATGTGAATGTGCCTTCCTGTGCCTCTCCCATCCCCTTTAATCCCTTGTCTGATTTTAATTTGATGGCCTTATTCTCCAAAGACATTCTGGTCCAGGCTCTCGGCCATTTCCCCAGTCAAACCTGCTTATCACGTGTCTGATGCCACACCTACAGGATGATCTCTGGGAGGATATTTTGCCTGCCAGTAAGAGGATCTTTCTCAAATACAGATCTGATTATGCCCCTCCCACTCAAAAGCTTCCACCTGCCTCCGAGCTCAGGGAACAGAATTCTGATCCCAGACTTCCTCTCCAACCCTGTCTCTTCAAATTTTGCAGCCCTGAGCTCCCTGCCTGCTCCACCCCTTGCTCTTGCTATTTCCTTTGAAGAATTAACTTCCCTCTTCTCTTCGGCATTAGTGATCTCCCTCTCCTCCAGTGGCCCCTTGGATGGAAAAGATGTGACCTCATTTTCAAAAATTTGTCAAGGAACCATGCTCTTTTCTGTTGTTAGGGCTCAGGGCTGACCTCAACTTTGTGTCTTTTCCTTTCTATACCAGGGAGCAGGTTGGAGAGGCAGACTGCATTCTTGTCCTCCTCACACATCAGAACCTGTGGACTCTACAACCCAGCACTTAGAGCCAAGGCCATTTGGCAAAGCCATCCTGGGTGGGTGAGTTTGGAAGGAACTGGTCAGTCTTTCTTTTATGGTATCTCTGAAGAATGACCATTCCCTTACTTTCAAAAGGGTAAGGCATCACCTAACTTAAATTGATCCAGAGATTTGACAAAACCCCAGTTCAAACATAGAAACGTAAATAAATATTTTGCATAATGATAAGCTAACTTCAAAGAGTGACAAGCTAATTAAAAAATTTATATGTAAAGGCAAAAAACCTGGGTTAGCCAAAGCAATTTTGAAAGAGTTGAAAGACTTATACTGCCTGACTTCAAGACTTACATAGGAATCAAAGCAGTGTGGTCAAAGGACAGATAGGCCAGTCAGACAGAATGAAGAGTCTGGAAGCAGACCCCACATACCTGATCAATTGATTTTCAACAGAAGCACCAAGATAATTCAATGGAGAATGGATATAAATGGTACTGGAACAATTGAACACCCTTTAAAGAAAAAAACCCCAAACCCTCAACCCTTACCTTACAACATGCACAGTTATGAACACAAATGGGTCACGTGCACAAAATAAAACCTAAAACTGAAAACTTTATGGAAGAAAACATAGCTGCAGATCCTTGTGACCTTGGGCAAGGCAAAGATTGCTTTGGACACAAAGAGCATAAACTATGAAAGAAAAAGTTGGTAAAATGGATTTTTATCAAAATTAAAGACATCTGCTCTGTGAAAACCACTGCCTAGAAACTACAAGCCACAAACCAGGAGAAAATATTTTCAAAACACATATCTGATAAAGGACTTGTATCGAGAATATGAGTAGAACTCTTACAGACCTTTAACAAGATAGCAATTTAAATAAGTGGGCCAAAAAACTCTTGAGCTGATACTTTACCAAAGAAGAGACACATATGAGATGGCAAAAAAGGTACAAGAGATGGCAAATAAGCACAGGAAGGGACGCTCAGCATCGTTAGTCATTAAGGAAATGCAAATTAAGACCACGATGAGATACTATTACACATATATCAGAGTGGCTTAAACACACACCAAAACAACAACAACAACAACAACAACAACAACAACAGACCCCAAAACAATAAAACACAAAACCACAAAATCCTGGCAATACAGTATGAAGGTGCTGATGAAGATACGGAGTAATTACAGCTCTTCTATACTGTTGGTGGGAAAGCAAAATGGTGTGGCCACTTTGGAAGATCCTTTGAGTTTCTTATAATGTTAAACATCACCTAACCCTGTGACCCAGTGACTGTATTCCCAGGTAGCACTGACACAAGAGAAATGAAAACATGTGCCCATACAAAGACTTTATGCAAATGTCTATAGCAGCTCTGTTCACAATAGCCCGAAAGTGAAAACGATCTCAAATGCCCTTCACCTGAATTGGATAAACAGACTGTGGCCCATCTGCACAGTGAAATATTACTCGGCAATAAAAAGGCATCACGTTGAGTGGAGGAAGCCAGACTCCAAAGTGCACATGCTGTATGATTCTTTTTTCATGACATTCTGGAAAAGGGAAAACTATGGGAAGAAAAGTGGGTAGGGGTAGGGGTTAACTAGAAAGTGGTATGAGGAATTTGGCGGGGCGGGGGGTTGGTGATAGACATATTCTAAATCTTGGTAGTGAGGATTCCATGACTGTATATATTTTTCTATAGAACTATAACATCTGAAACATGTGAATTCACTGAGGGAATTAAACCTCAGTGAACATGAATGAAAGAGAGGTAGGCGAGAGCCTGGGCCACTCCTGTGTGAGACCACCTTGTTGGAGGCCACATTAATAGTCCTGTGTCCAAGTGCTTCTGAGTATGGAATTATGTTATGTTTGGTATGCCCAGGGTGAGGCGTTGGTTTCATAGTTTTGCTCACTTGATTGTTTTCAGTGAACGTGAGCTGTTAGGTGTGTAACCACATGCAGGTTAATTCGCTGATCTTTCTAAGGCTTTCCATGTGAACCAGTTCACAGGTGCAGTCAGAACTTTTGTCAACCGTGGACTTCTCAGATTGAAAGGTGCTCAAGCGAGGCCCTCTTAGCGGGGGCAGGTCAGCCTAAGGCAGTTGGGTTTGACCTTATTCTTCACTCACTAGGTTGCTGCCAGGGAGGGGGGCATTGGAGGGGCTGCAGGGGGCTGCCAGAGCTGGCCCTCCAGTCTCTGGTTCACTGAGCCCGCAGGGGGTGCTGGGATGACATGTTGGGCTTGGCTTGCTCCCCTCCGTGGAGCTGAGGTCCCCAGTGCAGGTGCCTGAGGTCACGTTCCAGGAGGCACTGCTCATCTCATCCATCTGGAAAACTCATCGGCTGGCTGGTCTCTCCCTGGAGACCCGGGGAATGGGGTGCAGCTGTTTCCAGATCGCACCAGTGAGAGAGTAGTGAGAAAGCAGCTCTGCGTTCCACACCCCCCCGGCTGCTGAGGTGAATGTGGCAGGTGTCACCCCAACTCCCACTTGGTTGATTGCTGTTGAGTACTGGGCAGGGGGCAGGGCCCCAGGGACCAGTGAATGGGCTGCAGCGCCTTGCACCGGGGCTAAGGGCAGACAGGGAAGCCAGCCTGGATGAAGATCACCAGCACACTCCTCACTGTGCTGAGAGGAGCTGCCATTCTGCCAGGGCCAGGGGAGGCAGCTCGTGGACCACTGTCTAGGCTAGTGTTTATGACAGCCAAGCTGGGTGGGGGGAAGTGCAGGGTCCTTCTCTGTATTCCCTTGACTGGTACCGTAATGTCCTTGTCCAACAGGTCACCTATAGTGAACAAGCAATTGGCCATCACCCATTTTGGAGGAGAGTTTGCTAAGGCCCTGGTCATGTTTCTGTTAAGTGGGAGAGGACAGAGGGATTCTCTGCTCAGCCTGATGTGTTGGGGGGCCTGCTTCACAGGCTGATTTTCTATGGCTTTACCTGCAAGCTTGGCTTAAGGTACTACACCCCCTCTTCCTGAAGAATGTTTTCCAAGTTTTAATGTACAGTTAAGTTGGCAAGATGTAATCCTGAGGCTCTGTTAAACTAGCCACAGAAAATTCTAGATTTACTTCCTTCCAGTCACCAGGGTGCCTCATTTATAGATAATTTTTTCCTGTACGAAAGATATTTTGGCCTCTTCTGTGGCTCAAACTATCTATGCATCAGGAACATTCTGTACACAGAGGACTGGGCCTGTGGAGGACCTGAGGGGTCTCCTGAAGGGGGTTGCATGTATGCCATCTGCTGTGGGCCCAATGGGAAAGGAATTGTGCAAAGTAGCTCTTTTTTCTTTTTCCTGAGGTATCTTATCACTTAGATTTTGCTTCCTGCTGAGGTTGGTAGAGCCTCAAGTGCCAAGTAGAGAAGGAAATATGTAAATTTACACTCTTGAGTCTTTTATAATGTAGATGTGACTGCTTATCACAGCAGCTTGTTCTGGTCCTCAAGACAGCTTCCTCCTCCTTAGAGTTTGTGGTGGGTAGAGATGGTGGGGGTGTTAGCGGCACAGACCGAGCCACATTTATATCCTCACGTGTAGGCATCTGCAGATGTCCACAGCATTCCTCCTCCAGAGAAAAATTGCTCCTTTGTCCACATTTCCAACCGTGTTGGCCTCTTACCTGGTGGTACATCTTGCAGCTATTGATTTATACTCCTCCTAGACCAGGAGTTCTGAACTGGGGGATTTTATCCCCCAGGGACCTCTGGTGATATTTTTGGTTGTCCCAACTTGTGGGAGGGTACTACTGGCACTCAGCAGGTGGAGGCCAGGGATGCTGCGAACCATCCTCTACTGCACATAGGATAGCCCTTCACCACCACAGGAATGATCCTGCCCCAAATGTGAATAATCCCAAGGTGGAGCAACCCTGCCCTAACTGAGAGCTTCTCAAGGTCAGTGCAGTGTTTATTCCTCTTTCGATCTTCAGGGCCTGGCAGTTATCATGTGTTCAGTCAGCAGAGATTGACTCAAATCCGTTATTACGAGGCTCACATGCTATGTTGGCTTTTGTGTTGACAAAATACTCTCCTGAAAACCTCTTTGTCCTCTTTTGTTGGCCTGTTTGCTTAAGCATAGAAATCAAATCAGCTTTCAATTAATCATGCTAATGGGCAGGGGAGAATGGTGGCCTCTCCTAAGTGGTGTATCACCCAGAATGCACTTAGGGTTGTCCTTGCAACAGTCGAGAAGTACAAATCAACAATTAGCCTCATTTGACACTTTCTGGAGCCAGCCCTCCTCCACCCTAGTTTGGTTGTCATTGTCACTGGAGACACATGGGAGGGCTCTGCCCTGATGAGCCACAAGGTGTGACAGGTAATTGGAAGGCAATTTATTATTTTGCCTTGACTGCCTAGTTCCAGTCCTCTTCTCATCTCTTCCTCTCTATAAAATCTTAAAATGAAAAAGAAATAAGATCCAGGACATTAAAAAAAAAAAATCCAGTTGAATGTAAATTCATTTGTTTGGTTCATTCAACTAGTATTTATTATCTACCATGAGTAGATTAAAGGTGAAAGCCCACCATGTCTGCCTCTGGTGACTCGGGCGGGAATCCTGGATGGTAATGGTGATAAAGGAAGTGTTTGTATCCTCACCAAGGAGGCGGGATGTGATGGTTTTACACCAAGTGGATGTGGGGATTTGAACTCACACCTCTGACACCCAACAGAAGACGTGTTTCCTAAAATGTGTCACCAACCCCACTGGGAGTCCCGAGGATGATTTCAGGTGGCTTGGAGCTCTGATATGGACTCAGCCCCAGAGAGGAGTGCTTGTTTTCTGGTCACTCACAGGGGCTATGGCCTGGTGGAGAGCAATTAAATGACATTTGGGCTAGAAGGGACAGTTAATGTTGATGGAAAATTTCTGTTTAAAATACATTTACTTAAGTAAAAGCTGAGTACATGCTGTGATGATGTGACAGAAACCACCAAGGGCCATCCACATGGCAGTGGTCTGGAAAGTGCCCACTCAACCCCAGGGGAGAGGTGGCCTACCTCAAGTGATGATCCAGGAGGGACCAGAATTTTCCGAGTTTTCATATCTTTGCTTGAGAAAGGGGAGGGAGGCAGAGGTCCCTGTCCCACTGGTGTAGGGTGAAGGATTCAGAGACCACGGCTCTCTGCTCAGCCTGCCCCCGCCCCCAGTCCTTCATACCTGATGGCCAGGCATCAGTGGGGGGGCGGGGAGGGGAGCTACTAACCTGTGTTCCAAGAAATTCTCTCCCATTTGAGATAGTTGACTGACCCCAAGGGGCCTGTATTGTTTGAAAGGAAGCCACTGGGTGTCTTCTTTTTCTTAATAAAAATTTTAAATCATTTTTTCTTGTGGTAAAAAGCACATAAAATTTACTATTTTAACTATTTTAAAGCGTACAAGTCAGGGTCGTTTAGTACATTCACAATGTCCCACCATCACCACTATCTATTTCCAGAATATTTTTTTATTGAGGTATAATTGACATACAATAATCTGTTAATTTCAGGTATACATCATAGTGGTTCAATCTTTTTATTTATATATTTTTAAGATTTATTTATTCATATTTAGTGGGGGAGGGGCAGAGGGAGGGAGAGAGAGAGAATCTCAAGCAGACTCCCTGCTGAGTGCAGAGCCCGACTCAGAGCTTGATCCCAGGACCCTGAGATCATGACCTGAGCCGAAATCTAGAGTTGGACGCTCAACTGACTGAGCCACCCAGGTGTCTCTTGATCTTCTTTTTTAATTACATGTCCTCTGTGATGAAAATAGATAGGGAAAAAAGACATGTTAGATGTTAGAAATGAAACTGCTCATAAAGAGGGAAATTGTTACTTTTTTTTTTGTATATGTGAAAGCAAGGGTAGAAGAATAAAACAGTGATTCTGCCAGTTACCAACAGTTACCCTTGACCTTAAAACCAGTCTTGATGTGAATGAAATTGCATTTTGCCATGCTTTAGATGATTCGCTGCATGCTTCCCCATTTAACTCTCTCAGCCCCTAAGATGGGCATTACTAATTCTGTCTTGTAGATAAGGACATTAATGCTCAGGAGGTTGAGGGATTTGTCCAAGACCACAGAGCCGCTTAATGAAGACCATGTTCTTTCTTACTGGGACCCCCACTGACCTGGGCAGAGTTATGAATATGAGGTGCCATTTGAGGAAATGCTCCAAACAAATCAAAGAGCAACCTTACAGGAGAAGATACCAGGAAGTATCTGATTGGTTGCCAAAGAAATAAAATACACAGTGTGTGCTGTGAAATAAGAGAGAAGATCCTCGGGCGCCTGGGTGGCTCAGTTGGTTAAGCGACTGCCTTCGGCTCAGGTCATGATCCTGGAGTTCCGGGATCGAGTCCCGCATCGGGCTCCCTGCTCAGCAGGGGTCTGCTTCTCCCTCTGACCCTCCCCCCTCTCATGTGCTCTCTCTCTCTCATTCTCTCTCTCAAATAAAATAAATAAAATCTTTAAAAAAAAAAGAGAGAGGAGATCCTATGTAGTAAGGCGAAATGGAATGTAAATCTCTACTCTTATTTGGGATTTTAACAACACTGACTTAGACTCAAATGATGCAACTAAGACTGGTAATTCTCTCCGTATGTCCGCCTTCATCCATTCTTTCCTTCATTCACTGAACAGTTATTTTGTATCAAGTAGGATGCCTTTAGCTATGAGTAACAGGAAACCATGGCTCAACTGTTTTAAACAGTAAGTGGGTTGTTTTCTCACTTAATGATTCCTGAAGTGAGGCAGTTTCAGAGTGGTTATTTCAGTAACTTAGTGACATCCTCAAAGACCAGGGTTGCTTTGATCTTTCTTCTCTGCAACCCTCAGCAAACTGGTTTTGTCTTTGGCTGACTCCCTCGTGGTCACAAAATGGCTGCTGAGGTTCTTGCTGTCACATGCAGATGTAACAAATTTTAGCAAAAGAAGAAGACCCATCTCTTCCTGTATGCCACTTTGTAGCAACATGGGCACATCTTTTCCCCAGAAACCCTTCGAGAGACTTCCCCTCTTCTTTCATTGGCCACATGAACCATCTGTCCATCCCTAATGCTAACACTAGCAAGGAGGATGGGGATGACTGTGACTGGCTCAGTGAGGCACAGTGGCTCCAGAGAGGAGGTGAATTACATGAACAAAATTGGGTTCTGTTACTAAGGAGAGGGGAGGAGGAGTTGGCCCAACAACTGGAAATGCTGCTACATATTTAAAAATTATATTGATTATGGAAAATTTCAAGCACAAGGAGAAATAGCATAGTGGATTCCCAATTACTCATCTCCTGGTTTCTATAGTTATCAACATTTTGACAATTTTAGTTTATTTTTATACTGCCGTTCAGCTCCTGTTGAAGTATTTTAAAATAAATTCCAGATATATCATTTTTTAACGTCTCCGTACATAGATTGAGTACCTTCTCTATGCCTGGTTACAGATCCCAAGAGAAACACCATTTCAGGGATAAGATATTGGTAAAGACCTGACCTGGTATTAACTACATCTTGCTAATGAGAAAAGACTAAACTCCCTGAAACAAGGGAAAATGCAGAGTAGGGTTTGCTCCAGCGCTTTTGTTCTGGCCGCATCTGGAATCCTTGGGATGTCAGGGAACAGGTGTCCTGCGAGGTTCGGGTGGGGGGTGGGGGGGTGCTCCCTGCCCTCTTAGTCACACATGGAAGGTGAGTGGAAGTTTGGCATCTCGTTTGTCATTTCCACTCTCAGGCGGATGAGGTGAATGCTTTCTAAGAGTGGGTTTTGGTTTGATGACACCTGTTTCTGCATGTTAATAGATTTCTGGGTTAAGATAGAGCCTGGTGATGTCACCTGCAGGTGCGTGAGCCTGTGGTAGCGGTCTGCTGCTTGGCATTTGTTTCAGAAGGCATTGCTAGCCACATCTGTCCTCAACTATGAGGGTATATTCAACAGCAGGCTGAAGAAAGAGATGTTTTTAACCAGAACAGAAAGTCAGATGCAACAAGCTGACTCTGGGCTGGGGTGTAAACACATGTACTTTCCCTATGGCTTCAGCTGATTTCATTTAGTTATGGAACAAAATACAAATGGTATTTCCTTAAAATATCACGGTGGCAGTAAGAGTATATTTCCATGCAGCCTTTCTGAATTTCTTGAGCCCACCTGTTTTATGGCAGGTTTAAAAGACCCTTCTTCCTCCATGTGTATGAAACAGGAAGCCTGCCTTCTTATTTTCCTTCAGTTTTTAAACATTTGCTCCATTGACGAGAGTTCACATGCTTCACGAGTGGCGGTACCTTTGTATATAACATAAAAATAAATTCACCATTTCTCTAAATACGCTTCTCCATTTCTACCCGACAACTAAAGGTCAGATTGCAAAGCTGAATCAGTTATAGCTTCGTGTGCAGTAGATACTCAACCTGAGCTGATTTTATCTGCCTGGGTTTTGTAAAATGTTAGTATTTGCACAGTGATTAAAAACAGAAGTCTTTTGCATAACTATATTTGAAAAAAAATCTTAAAAAAAAAGAGAAAGAGAATGGAGTAATGACATGAAATGATGCCGTTTGACTTGGTACTTGTGTAGTTCGGGTGGCTTTTGTAGCAGTTACAGTTCTTAGCAGAGCTTTCTAGAATGTGCATGTTGTGGTTGGGTGCCCTTTGTTTCACGGGCTGTGCATTTCGGTGCTATGTGAGAATCTATCCGACCCCAATACATTTTATTTGACATGCACAGCTGGGTCGCTGGAGCATAGTCCAGGCCATTAAAAAGAATGCAAAAGAAAACACAGACAATCTATTCATCAGAAGGCTGTGAAAGGAAGACTTTCTGGGCAGGCTGTGGCAGGAACGCACCTGGAGGAAGGAGAAGGAGGAAAACCAACTGGGCGCCCAGGGAGCAGGGAGGAGGAAACACAGCTGCCGTTGACCTCTGATGCTGCACATGGCCGGGGGCTTGGCCGAAGGTGAAACCTGATTCCATTTCCAGCTTGTGGAATCTAATTTTAGGGTGCTCCGCAAACAGGAGAGTTTCATGGCTGGACTGAGGTCTTATTCGTCAATGGGTAATACCGTTCACCCTGCGCTTGGTGCTCAGTGGCAACCCAGGCAAAGGCATGTGTGAAGGCCACCTTGCGTCTGAGGGTGGCATCCAAGGTTCCTGACCTGTCCGTGTTAGGTCTCCCCAGGCGCCCCTCGGTCTCCCCAAGGAAGGAAGAGAGGAGGCAGCTTCTGGAATCCTGGGGAAGCCTTGCTTTTACCTACGGGATGTTTCAGTAACCTCAACCCCAGTTCATACAACCCACCTGGCCCCCAACCCCATCCTCCCCTTCTTTCTTCTTATTTGTGATTCTGCAGCATTGGTTTCACACTTTGCTCTTTTCTCCAGTGCAGCCAGCTTTCCTTTCTGCGGTCACCAGAACAGACACTTTGTATTTTTGTCTAAAGGCTTTCCTAGGGGAAGGTCCCTCACCACCTCAGGTGCGTCCTCTTAGCAGCCGACATGTCTATGTATCACCTTAGTTACTCGGGCCTTTTCAGGGGGGCCACTCGGAGCCTGGCCCAGGCTGAGACATGGCTTGCTGTCCCTGGCTTGCTCACAGGTCTTTGGAGAGCATCGCTGTGTCATTAACTCAAGATCATGGATCTTGGTGCAAAGATAGAATGCTGGGGGTACCTAAGCCATCCCTGTTGGGCCAGAACTCCACACAGGTCTGCAACTGCAGAGACCAGGAGCTTTGGAGAGACACAGACAGACAGTAGCTTCTCCACTGTGTAGCTGGGTGATTCCGTGCAAGTCCAGTGCTTCACAGAGACCTGGCAAAGAGCACCCAGGAAGTGGCAGCTGGCCCTGTCTCCATCTTGGGGACCACACATGGAGCTGGTTGATTAAAACGTCCCTCCTTTACCCAATGGGTCCCGTGTTCTCTGAGGTGGGGGTGACGCTGGGAGTGAGTGTAACTCTATGGAATGAGAGCCCACAGTAAATTCTACAAGGGCTCCTATGAGTAACAAGATGTTTCCTTTTTAATGGCTTTGTTTCAGTATTGATTTTTGCAAAATGTTCATGATTCCCAAGTGAAACTAGGCTCCAGACTCATAAGGCATTTTCAGAAACCTTTTCATTTCTCTTCTTTTCTTTTCGGTTGCTTATAAAGCTCAATGAAATTTTACAGCATATTAAAACAACAAAACAAAACAAAACAAAAACTTTGGTCGAGAACTAAGGTCCTTGACAAATACGGTTTGACAAGACTGACTTAAAAAATAAGAACGACCAAAACCCAAACCCTGAAAATACACATGGCTTTTCCCGTTGGGATGGCAGTTTAAGGTGTCCATTTGGTTAGCTGACCTCTGAGAACGACCAGAATGAAAATGGCTCCCCGGCTCCTTTCGGTGCTTCACTGATTCCCTTCCCCCCACATCCTTCCTCGCATACGTTCTGCTCCTTGACCTGGAACGGGAAACTCAAAATGTAGCCCTGGCCATGTTATTAAATTGTAAACTTTTAAATTCACACAGGGTAGTTGATGGGAATTTCAAAACACAGGGTGAAATTCTGCTCTTACAAAGACAGAACAAAAGCTCTCTGTCTTTTGGAGGTCACTAATCCGGTGTTTGCACCTTATTGTCACTACGTAATGTCTGAAAAACTTGGAATTATTTCCAATTAGTGGGTTTAAGTGGATCTTGCTCTCTGAGCCGTTGACCCCTCTTGTTTGTTTAGCAGGATTTTCTCACCGGTCTTCACCTGGCTGCACATTGTTTTGCTGTCAGGGCGTCTGCACTGCTCCGGATGACCCCTGCAGAAATGTCCGTATCGTGAGACTCGGGAGCTGTTGTGAATTTTGTGATGACAGATGGCAGAGGCATAAAAGGCACCTCCATGGGCTTTGTGAAAGCGGATTTGGGTTCTCAGAATCTTTTTTTCTCTCTCAGTTCTGGAGGCACCACTGTGATGGCTGTCAGAGCTGTGATGTGGCCCATTTAGAATCACGAGGCCCTGGAGACCAAGAACCCTCGCGTGTCCACACACACCTGCTCCCGGACACATGTGTCCCTCGCAAGCAAGCCTCGGCAAATCCGAAGGTCTCAGCCATTTACCCAGTTGGAAAAGCAGGTTCTTCCCGGAAAGCTTAGCACCCTGGAGCTCTGGGGGTTTCATTTGATAGGAATTTCACCTGCTTTCTGGAGATTAGAGGGCCAGAGTTATCAAGAAGGAGAGTGGAAAGGGGGCCTCTGTGATTCTGCTTATGAAACGGGCTGCTTTCCAGGCTCTGGCTGAGACTTAGAGGTTAGTGCTAGGAAGTTTCCATGTGTAGGGAGAAGCCCAGATGGGTATAAAAGGAAGGAACAATGGAGTTTTAAAATTGGTGCAAACTACAAAACCCTGCGTGTGGTCCTAGTGGATCACCCCCTGGCCTGTGTTGGCACCTCACGCCAGAACCCTGATGGGGACAAGATGCCCCTCATGGTCCAGGGAAACCCTACAGCTCTCAGAAAAGAGTCGCCCACTGTGGAGAGGCTGTGGCCGGCTTCTGGCCAGCCTGAAGGGGCAAGTAGACCTCTGTTGCCAATATTAACACATTAGCAGAAATTCAGGGTTTCTGGCTTCTTTGGAACACTGGGCAGCCCAGCAGCACCCTGGCCCCATCCCACATGGCAGCCACCCTCTGGAGCCCCGTGGTAGCTACTACCTCTGATGGCTCACACTCACTAGCTTTTTGTTTCTTCTTCTTACATCCAGCCAACTGAACTCATTTCCCCAACTAACCCCAGGAGGCATTTGAGTTTGCAAACCTTTCATCTGTTACAATCTTTTCAGAGAAACTGAAATGTAAATATATAACAAGATCCTTTAGAAACCATCCTAATAAAACAATCCAAGATGCAGAGAACATTTCATGCTACAAAGATGTCTTCTCTCCGTTTCTCATGATATACAAAATAGGAAGCAACATAACAATGGGAGCTGTGAACCAAATTATGATGCATTCCCATAGTGGAATATTATATGGCTGTGAAAGTGATACTTAGAGTTCTTAATAACATGGGAGGATGCTCATGATATAATGTTGGGTTAAAAAAAAAAAGCCAACATCAAGTTGTTTTTGTAGTACACACTCCATGTATCTCCCAAAATATGATAGAAGTTATCAATATGCATAAACTAAGACCACAAGGAAATTTGTCAAAATATTAACAGCAGTTGCTTCTTAGCAATGAAATTATCAATGATTATTTCCTCTTTATTCTATTCTAGGCTTTCCACATTTTCTACAGTGAATGTGCATAGCTTCTATATTCAGAAAAAAAACATTAACAAATAAAGAAAAAACAGAAACCTAGAAGATTAGGGAATTTTTCCCTGAGTCTCCAGCTGGGGAGGTGCAAAGGCAGGACCCGAACCCGTTTCCCGATTCTGATATGGGTAGGGCCTTGCCCCGCTCCCAAGGGTCAGGCTGCCTGTGGCTGTGCACCTGAGATTTAGGGCCCCAGAGATCTCACCCAGGACCCATGCACTTTATTTGGATGTGCTTGTCTGTATGGGGAGCATGTATAATTGTAGGTCCTTTGTTTTGCCTTCGATTTCACCGTAATGAACAATCTTTAAGAACCAGATAGCTGTGTCCCTTCAGTAGATACCAGACCTCATTAAATGTAACTCCACACTGAGCAAGCTTCACAACTGTGTGACCTGTGGGTGAATTTCCTTGGGGATGCACCTAGGCTAGATCTTCTCCAATTTCTGTTCTTCCTCCCTCTTTGTCTGCTTCTTTTCCATTAGGGAGGACAAGTTAAAGCAACTCAGACCCCTTCATTGAGGCAGGGAAGTGATGCTGTGAAAAGCACCTGAGTATACCCATTGACTTTGCACCAAAATGGTAGCAGTTTCAGCAAGCACCTTGAGATCCAAAGACCTGAGTCCCCTTCCTGACTCCTGTCACTAACTGCTTTGGTGAGCCTGGGCAAATCTGTCCTTTCTCAGAGCATCTCCCACAAAGTAAGAAGGGAAGGAGAATATTTTCTGTTGAACAACTTTCTCTAAGGTGTGGGGGAAATGTCTGATGGGACACTCAGTAAAGGTTTTCATGTTTCCTAAGGAGGAGTCCTCAGAATTGAACACAAGAGGATCTCCACCTCTCAAGGGTGGAATCCTGTTTAACCAAGCTCACAGGGACCCAAAGCTTTTCATTCTTGTCAGCAAGAAATTGAGTAGTCTGGTGATCCAGAAAGCCAAGGCAGACCCACCAGAACGTTCCATCCCTGTAGACATGTCCTTGGGAGGTCAAATTCTCTTTCAGGATGGCTGAATTACGGGATCTTCAGAAGTGCCTCTCTGTCAAGGGCATACCAAGCTCTTCTACCCACGTGGGAATGGTCTTTTCAAGAAGAACAAATGCTTGCTCTCCTTAGTGGTGACTGTCTCTCCCAAGGAGAAAGAGCACTGCCCATTGCCTCTATGATTCAGCATTTGCTGTGTTTTCCGGCCTATCTTTCCCTGCAGTGCACCTCTGTAGAGTGAATCAGGCTTTCACTGATTATAATACAGTGTCATTCTTAGCCCTACGCCTGGCGAACAAGCTGGCCCATCTGATTAGAGTTCCAGGGTTGGGTAGAAATTGCCAGTTTCATCCTAAGCAGCTTTGTACCCAGGTTGTCAGGGCTGGTGTCTCACTGTGGCCTTGTGGTCAACAAATCTTGCTCTGATCAGGCACCTGCTGGTCAGGTTTTCTAGCAAATGGGTGGACGTGCAGATGGGGACCCAGGAGCAGTCGGTCACGCGAGGTGTTGAGGTAGGCCTTCCTGCTCAGCTGACCGATGGTTCTATTTCTTACCTGTCCCTGCATGGCGGATGATTTCTGTTTGTCCATGCTTCTGAAAGGACTTCTAAAATCAGGGCCTTCAGGAGAGTTTCGGGTTGCTGGAGAAATTAATACAATGTAGAACTATGGGAATCAATACCCCAAAACGAAATTTCTCTGTTGAAAAATGTAATTGTATGTTTCCAGTTGTAAATGGTGAAGGAAGGAAGGGGCACCTTCGGCTAGTGTGGGGTCAGAGCAGGACAGCGGTGTGTGCAGGGTGGGGCTGCCTTTTCAGATCTGCCCCAAACCTTTTCGTTTTTACTTTACCTTAACTTTGCATTTCTAGATTGTTGCATTATGGCCTGATTTCACATTCTGAAACCAAGCATGTGTCTCAGTTCTGTGAAGCAAAGGCTGTTTAGAGGAGGGATGACTCACCTTTTATTTTGAGCCCATTGAGAAGAATCCATTCCGAGAGGCATTAACAAAAGGAGCATTTGTTATATTTCAAGATGATTACATCTATTTTTAAATTTTGGTTTTATTGTAATTCTTGGAGCACATTCCTACTATAAAATTCACAGTCTTCCTTGCGTCCCCCCACCCCTGTTCTGGACCCTTTCCCTGAGGTCACCATATTAACATTTTAATGTGTATCTTTCTAGATGATTTGTATGCATTTATATATTTGTGCGTGGAGAGAAATATATAGTTCTATTTATGTGTGTGCTATTTTTGCACATAAGTGATAGTGTAATCTATACATTGTTCTGTAACTTGTTTTTTCCACAGAACAATCTATCTTAGCATTCCATATCATTAAAAAAAGATTGGCCTTATTTTTACCTGCTGACACATATTCTACGGTAGATTTATTTAACCCATCCCCTCTTGATAGATAGAAAATGATTATATTTCTCAGTGTATCTAAGTGAAGCTCTGTTTCAATGACAAAATAAAATCCACTTTCTTTTTTCCTCTCCAGAGTAGTAGGCACTATTTTTTTTTTTTTTTTTTTTTTAAAGAAAGATTGATTCACCAGGAGAGAAGCAGCCAGGCTTGTCCCTTGTCTGAGAGGGTCCAGGGCTGAGGTGTGGTACCTGAGTTGTGGTCAGCAGGGCATGGGGCCCCCTGCACCAGGGTCAGCACGGTGGTGGAGGGCCAAGCCACGCACGGAGGGACAGCAAGGAGGATCAGTTCAGCATCGGGAGGCAGACTTGGGGGTTGCCAGGGTGGCTCAAACAGAGGTGGCAATTGTCCGTTTGCCGGTCTCTTAATTCACTCACTCACTCACTCAACATTAACTGTCCCAAGTTTATGTCACCATGCAAGGTGCTGGGGAACCTGTGGCACCAGAGATTAGAATTCTATCCTTCACGGCCTCCCATCTGGTCCAGGAGAAAGGTGTGTGCAGATGTGGTACATGAATGGCTGCCTAAGGTTTCAGGGGAGGAAGGCCCCACAACATCTGTGTGGCCCTGAAGGACGGACATGGCTTTGCCGAGTGGAGAAGGGAAGGAACAGTACTGCTGTGCTGACATGGCCATCGTGTCCTGGGATGGGGGAAGCTAGTGTGGTTGGAGAAAAAGAAGGCCCCTCAGGACCAGATGACGGAAGCAAGGGAAGTGGGCAGGAGGCAGAACAGGAAGGGCCTTAGGAACACAGAGCTGAGATTCGGCCTTCAGCAGATGTCAGTGACAGGGGGAGCGCCAGAACCTGATTTGCTCCTGAAGGAAGAGGTGCTGGGGCATGCTCGGAAGTGGGCAGGATGGACCCGGAGAGGTGGAGGCTGGGAGACGAATTGGGACGTGCTTCTCTGTGCATCTTTCTGTATGTCTGTATGTTCATCCTTAGCATTCCCAGAGGACTCGCTCTGTCCCAGAGTGTGGGAAGTCAGTGACTAATAAAATGTGGCCCCCGATCGGTAGGGATCTATACGCTGTGATGGCATCTTCCCCAAAGACATACCCATTCATCTTTGATGAGTGATGAGTCAGTGGTCTGAAAGGAAATGAGGCTCTAAACTGTGGCAGGTAAAAAAGGACAGACAGCAGGGCCACAGCGGGAGGAAGACTGGCAGAATTTGTAACTAAGAGGGAGAGGAGGGAGGGAGGGAGGGCGGGAGAGAGGCAGGGAGGAACTGCCTTACCATGAGGAATAGACAGGAAATGGGAAGGGGAGGAGTTTTGGGTAGGGGGTGGGAGACAGATAAGGATTTCTTTTGGATTCCAGGGTCAAAAGAATCTTTGTGATTTAGAAACTGGAGGAGAACTAACAAGTACTGTTTAGTATGTAGAAAAAGCCAATATAAAAAAGTAACTAAGAAGTTCTAGTCCCCATATAAATGCCATGGAAGTGATTTATTTACACTTGTATAGATTTTCTCTTAACTAATTGTGTTTGTAAAGGATTTCATGTAGGCAATGGGGAAAAGGTAGTTAAGCTGCAGAATTGTTTTAAACATAAAGTGACAGCAACATGATAAGGATAGTTTCTAAATTAAACTTATTTTAAAAGCGTGAATTTTTTTGGTTGCTTTATCTGGCTTTGTCATTTTCCCTAATTCCTCCGGCGCCTGCCATCTATGGCCCTGGAGCTTTTTCTCTGGAACTGGGGCCTCCGAATCCCAGTTCAAAGTTGGTCGATGCCCCTCCTTCTTCTGGGGAAAAGAAGCCAACCATCAGCAGTAAAAGTCAGGGATTGGTTTCCTTTGACATGAATGCTCTTCTGGATCCACCCAGTGACTCCCTGAAGGAACCTCACCTCCCTGGGTTTGCAGATAACAACCATCTAACTTGGAATGGGTACTGCATCACATCCTCTGCGTTCTTTTGGTCAAAGCAAACCTGAGGCCTGCTCCGATCAAGAGGAGGGGAAATAGAGGCCATCTCTTGAAGAGTGGAGAGCCAGGAATGTGTGGCTATCTTTAATTTTCTGCCTAGGTGCAGTTTGGGCCTGCCCCAGGTTAGAATGGCTAGGAGAGCGGTGCCTAGCTCCTGGTCTCATGCACATGCGTGCATGAAGGGAGGGTGGCCCCCGCAGATGGGCAGGCCTCTAGGAGAGCTGAGTGTCATCAGCCACCTGCCCTGGGGTCCTGGAGGCTGAGGGCTGCCCTAGCTCTGTCTGCCTTAAGACGGAGTCAGAGGCCCGAGTTTGAGTTCTTCAGAACGAGTCAGGTTGCAGCATTTCTGTTATCCTGGCTTTTGGAATCCCTTGGCATGTGGATGCTGTAGAGGAGAATGGAAGGAGGGGAGAGCTTTTTGGTGAACCTCTAAGCTTCTGGACAGCGAGACCATGTTCCTTGCTCAGTTCCAGGACCCGTTTCCAAGGAGAGGATGGAGGGATGCTCCGCAGATTTTGGGGGGATAGCACTAGGTTGCCCAAATCACGGTCAAAATGTATTTTACTTTCATAGTAAACATTCATGTAGCATTTTTGTTTTGCTCTTTCTGTCTGCATTTGGTAGAACATAAAACAAATGTTTTAAATTGCTTGACACTGATACCTGCACCCCAATGTTTATAGCAGCAATGTCCACAGTAGCCAAACTATGGAAAGAGCCTAGATGTCCATCAACAGATGAATGGATAAAGAAGATGTGGTATATATACACAATGTAATATTATGCAGCCATCAAAAAATGAAATCTTGCCATTTGCAACGACTTGGATGGAACTAGAGGGTATTACGCTAGGGGAAATAAGTCAATCCAGAGAAAAACAAGTATCATATGATCTCACTGATAGGAGGAATTTCAGAAACAAGACAGAGGATCATAGGGGAGGGGAGGGGAAAAGTGAAACAAGACGAAACCAGAGAGGGAGACAAACCATAAGAGACTCGTAATCTCAGGAAACAAACTGAGGGTTGCTGGAGTGGTGGGGGGTGGGAGGGATGGGGGGCTGGGTGATGGACACGGGGGAGGGTATATGCTATGGTGAGCGCTGTGAATTGTGTAAGACTGATGAATCACAGATGTGTACCCCGGAAACAAACACATTATATGTTAATAATAAACAAGTACATATCCAAAATAAAAATAAATAAATAAATAAATTGCTTGCCACTGAGTCACATTGGTACTCTAAGAGGAGGTGCTGTTTCTCGGTCACTGCCCCTCCCACCCCACTGGGGCCTCGCGTCTCCATGAAGAATGACAAAGCTCTGGAAGCCCTTGTCGTGAAACTGTTTTGTTCACATCACCCACTGGAGGTGGCATTCGCCCAGGGCCCAGTTCCTGGCTTGTAGGACATCCCTCGGATGGCGAGGGGGTTGCAGGCACCCAGGTTTGTTGCCAGGGAGTCCAGGGGCAGGCCCTGTAGCAGCGGGTACCGGGTCTGGCCACAGCTGGGGGCCTGAGCATGGGCTCAAACCTGGCTCTGGGATAACAGTGTTGTAGGTGGGGGTCTACAGGATACCACAAATCCCATGTAGCAGAGCATTTACTGAACCTGGTCTTACAAGCTTCGCCAAGTATTATCTTATTTATACATCTCAACAACCCTATGACAGAAGTCCTGGAGTTATCCCCGTCTCTGTTTAAGGCCCGTGGTGGGTGAGGGAGGACAGGATTTGACCCAGGTGCTGCCTCAACCACGGATCCCACTGCCTCTTTCCAGAGCAGGCCAGCAGGGCCAGAGGAGGCTCTGAGCTTCTCTGCTCAGCCCTCAAGTGGGAGGGAGTGAGGGGGCCTCTGTGGGGGTGGGGAAGGAGGGGAGGAACACAGTATAGTCTGCATCCATCCAAGAGGTCAGATTTATATACAGGAGACAGACCCTCCCTCCAGTTTCTGGAATGTCCCTGGAAAGATCATGCAATGCTTCCCTCACCAGTGTTTGAAGCTGAGGACTGAACATAAGGTAGTTCTGTGGTCTTGGCATCCACCATGTGGGCACCCGTCATCCCCAGAGCCCTATCTGTGCCCTCATCGCACTGGGTGGGCAGCCTGATGCCCAAAGTACTGTGCTTTTGGGTGGGAGAGAGGCTCTGAGGCTGGGAGGAAAACACCAAGACCCACCCCAGAGCAGGAGGGTTAGGGGATGCCTATGTGAGCAGGTGGGCACTGCTTGCCTTGGGAAAGAGGGTTGCCAGGGGGAGCCTCCCTCAAGACCAGCTGCCAGACTGAAGGCCAGTAGGAGACAGTGGAAGCAGCAGAAGAAAGCTCTGAGGGGGCGAGGGGGCAGGGGAGATGGGCATGACATTTGCATGCTGCACGTTGGTAGGCATCCGCAAGACAAGAGATCGTTTTGTTCTGTGGTTGGTTTCATGCTTGCTGCAAAATGCATCTCTTCCACCCCAGCCGCCTGCAGCCCAGCCCCAGCCCCTGGTTTCCCCACAGGCGGGGCTAGGCTCAGACGCTGGAGGGCGCAACCAGGTAGCAAGACAGGGAGGATGATGTCTCTGAGAGGCTGATTGAACGAATAAGTTGGGAGTGAGGAGGCCTCAAGAGCCCATCTCTGCCACTGAGAGTCTGTGACCTTTGGCAGATCCATCATTGTCCTCGTTACAAAGTGAAGGGGTGGACTTGATGGGCATTTCTGAGAGTCTCTGTGGATCACCTGGGGCCACATGGGGTAGGGAGTGGTCGTTAAAATAATGAGAAGGCACGTGCTAATAAATTATGATTCCCACGTCCCAGGGATGTTGTGAGCAGGGCTCAGCGCATGGTGAAGGCCACAGGTGCTGTTATTATAGAATTGTTGGTTTTGTAATTTGCATCAGTGGACCCCCCGAATCAGCCTCCCTGGGCGTGGGACCTGGGAATCTGCCTTTTATGAAACAGGTGCTTCCAGTCCCCAGAGCCCTGAGCTGGAAAATGGCTGAGGTCTCTTCTGTGTTCTCTCGCAGGCTTCCCTCCCTTGTCCTGCCGTTTGCCCTTTCCTGGGAAGAACACGCCCCTCATTATTTCATACACAATGTAATCATGGCTCTCAACTCAAGTTCAGCTACCGGCCGGCAGAATGGCCCGAGTTGGATCATGTCTGCACCCAGGATGACGAGGCTCGGGAGTTAGAAAGCCAGGCCTGCTTCCCACATGGGCACTTAGGCTGGGATGTAAGCTCGGCTCTGTAGGGACAGAGGGTGGCCATCCGTGCAGAAGTGAGCGAGAAGACAATGTCAACCTTTAGAGTATTTTCCTCGGCTCTCTACATGGGGAGGCCTAAGGTGAGCATGATTTCAGGTTTCTGTGAGTCAGGACACGCTCTGCTTTTTTTTTTTTTTTTTTTTAATTAAATATAGTTTTGGGGAGAGAAGAATGTAACTTTGAAAACCGGGTCACCACAAGCCACAAGATTATGGCAATCCTCCTCTTTACACCTCTGACACGCGAGACACTTAGAGATGCTGGAGAGGGGAGGGGCTTGGGGCTTGGAGTCACTGACCTGGCAGGTGGTGTGGATGTAGGGTGCGTGTGCGCGCGTGCGTGTGTGTGTGTGAGTCTGTGTGTGCGTGTGCATGTGTGTGCATGTATGTGTGTGTGGTCCCAGAGCATGTGTGTCTGAGTGTGGTTTCTGGCGGCGTTTTCTAGCGTCTCTCCTCTGGGACCCCCTTCCCTCCCACCTCACCCTTTTCCTTCCAAGGGGAAGCCTGCTAACAGCCCAGGGAGAACTGCATCCTGCATGGGCCCACCTCTGTCAGCCCTCATGGCCACAGTCAGCCTGGGCGTGGGGTAGGCAGGGTTCCCCATGATCCTAGTGCTGTGTGATTTAGGACAGGTTGTTTAGCCTCTCTGAACCTCGGGTTCCTTGTTTGTGAGATGTGGGTAGTAAACTCCACCTACTTTGTACCTAAATAAGGCCTGTAAAAGGCATTCTTATTCTCTACAAACGCTGAGGAGGTTAGGGCACAGAGCAGGTAAGTTGCTGGCTTGAGGACACACAGGGAAGAAATGGCAGAACCGTTTCTGGGCCTTCCGGCCCCAGAGGACTGCATGAACCCACTCTGCTGCATTTTGTAAAGAGTCAGCTCACGTCCTTGAGAAGAAGTAGGCGCACCAGAACTGCCTCTGCTTTCAAGGGTACTGGCATCTTAGTCGTGCCCGGGCTTCTTCCCTTGGACGTCAGCGTGCTTTAAAAAATGCCCCTCACGTAGTCCTCAGGGCTGGACACATCCTCTGGGGTGGAGAGAGGCCACCTCCGAGGGGAGCATTGTGTGAAGCTGAGGTAGTGGGCCTGCAGGTTGGGGCAGAAAGGACTGGGCTGCTTCCTGCCAAGGCAGAGGATCCTCTGGGAGGGAGAGAGCAGGCTGGGCAGCAGCGGTCAGGCTCGGGCCAAGAGCTGGCCTCTGTAAGATTCAAGGGAGGCTGCACTGTGTGGATCCCCTGCACTCTGTTTTTTGTGGGCTGCTGGGGGCTTTCCAGCAGACCGTGGGAGCCTCTGCACCTAGGTGTTCAGGCTGAGCATGATGGGGCCCTCAGTCCTGGTGGTTGGATGTCTGGCCTCACTGTGACAGCATGCTGACACATTTAATATAGTGGCACTGCAAGTCAGAGTGGAGGACAAGGCTCCAAAAGTATTTTCCGGTCCATTCATTTATTCTCTCAGCAATTTGTGTCGAGGGCCTGTGTGCCAGGCCTTATTCTAGGCATTGGGGCTTCAGTGGTGAATAAACACAGATGAAAATGCCCGCCTGCTGGAGCTGGTATGCTAGCAGAGCAAACACAAAATGAGATAAGTAAAATATGAATTGTATGTAGTGATATTTAAACTGCCACTGGGAGGGGCGCCTGGGTGGTTCAGTCGTTAAGCGTCTGCCTTTGGCTCAGGTCATGATCCCAGGGTCCTGGGATTAAGTCTCACATCGGGCTCCCTGCTCTGTGAGAAGACTGCCTCTCTCTCTTCCTCTATCTACTGCTCTGCCTACTTGTGCTCTCTCTGTCAAATAAATAAAAATAAAACTTAAAAAAATAAATAAATAAACTGCCAGTGGGTGGCAGGAGCAATTTGGAGACTCAGCTTCGTTCTCTCCACTGCTCCCTTCTCATTGCTTGTATGACACCTGGCTCGCACTCCTTCCAACAGCAGTGACCACCTCAGGCTGTGCCTGCCAGTGACTCTGTGGTCTCCCACATCACAGGACCTTGATAGGGACTCTGCAGGTGACAGTTAAGTGAATTAAAGGAGGAATGATCAGGTGAGTTTGGGTGTTTGCTGCAGAGGGACCCTCCTGCCTTCCGGGGGGCCAGCAGCCACAGCCGTGTCTGCCCCGCTGGTCCTGCCTCTCTCTGCAAGGCGATATAGTGATCAAGCACGCGGAGGATGAAGCTGGCTGCATAGGGGCTTCTTCCAGGCCTCCGTTTCATGGCCAGTCCAGAGCTGGCTTTTGCCTGCCCTCTGCTTTGCAGGGAGCAGGGCATCTCTCCATCTTTTTTTTTTTTTTTTCAAATTAAAGAAATTTTTTTAAGATTTTATTTTAATTCCAGTTAGTTAACATACAATGTTATATTAATTTCAGGTGTGCAACATAGTGATTCAGACTTCCATACATCACCAGGGGCTCATCACAAGTGCCCTCCTTCATCCCCATCACCTATTTAATCCATCTCCCCACACTCCTCCCCTCTGGTAACCATCAATTTGTTCTCTATAGTTAAGAGTCTGTTTCTTGGTTTGTCTTTCTCTCTCTCATTTTTTCCTTTGCTTGCTTGTTTTGTTTCTTAAATTCCACATATAAATGAGATCGTGTGGTATTTGTCTTTCTCTGACTGACTGACTGTGCTTAGCATGATACTTTCTAGCTCCATCCATGTCATTGCAAATGGCAAGATTTCATTCCTTTTTTATGGCTGAGTAATATCCCATTATATATATACACACATCTTCTTTATTTATAGATGGACCCTTGGGCTGCTTCCATAATTTAGCTATTGTAGATAATGCTGCCATCAACACTGGGGTGCATGTATTCCTTTTAATTAAGGTTCTCGTATTCTTTGGGTAAATACCTGGTAGTGTGATTACTGGATCATCTTGATGCAAGCTGCTCTTGACTCTTCAGCAACTCTGGGATCACTAGTTTCAGCTCAGACTTCTGCTGGGGTCCACATGCTGGCTTTCTAGACATTTGTAGAAAGATCTGTAACTTCTGTCCATTTTTATGTTGGTCTAATAAGAAATCACACTTCTGTAGGATCTGCACAAATGGGTTTTTGTTTGATTGTTGTTTTTTCAAACACTGTATATCTAGCTGAAAACAGAACTTAACCCTTTGAACATAACCACTAAGTAGCTACAGCTCACAAGCACACAGGATTTCCTTTTCCTACTTGCACACTCCCACACCACTTGGGTCACCACAGAGAGTAAATGTTACCAGGTTATCTTGTCTTTGCAAAGGTCAGGCCCTCTACTGACACTGATGCTACACATTCTTTTGATAAAACACTGGAGGCCAGAAAGTCCCCCTGGCACAAGATGGGCCACTGAGTTGGTGAGGACAGGATGGGAGGGGTGCTGGCTGGTGTCTGACCCATTGGTGATGATCGTCGTTGGGCCTGTGCGTGGAGATGCCCTTCTGGGGAGAAGCCTGAAATGATCCTTCTTTTAGAGCATGTGCTCCATGCTCTTGATCTGAGGGGCACATATTCCAAGCTCTCCTCCAGGTACTAAAAGGTTGGATGTTGGGAAACCCAGGAAGCCAGCCAGGCAGGATAACTTTTTGGGTTATTTGGATTATTTCTCAAAGTGTTAAACAAAAGCTCATTTCGTATAGGTCATCAATCTCTTACGTCAAAATTTAAAAGTCTTCCTGCTTTCTGAAAATCATGAGTTTTTTCTGAGTTTCTGCTTTAAACAAAGGTTTAAAATCCTAGTTTTTACATAGTTTCAGCTTGTATTGAAAAAAAAAAAACTTTTACCAATGCCTTCTTCATGATTATCCTTCACGGCTAAGAGAGAGAAGAGCTGCAGTAAGGATTGACATATCCATTTCAAAGACTGGGAAAATAAATATACAACAGAGGAAGTGTTTTCTTTCCAGGCATTTTTTTTTTGGAGCAGATTTTTTAATTGTTATGTTAATCACCATACATTACATCATTAGTTCTTGATGTAGTGTTCCATGATTCATCGTTTGTGCATAACACCCAGTGCTCCACGCAGAATGTGCCCTCTTTGATACCCATCACCAGGCTAACCCATCCCCCCACCCCCTCCCCTCTAGAACCCTCAGTTTGTTTCTCAGAGTCCATCGTCTCTCATGGTTTATCCCCCCTCCGACTTACTCCCCTTCATTCTTGCCCTCCTGCTATCTTCTTCTTCTTTTTTTTTTTCTTAACATATGTTGCATTATTTGTTTCAGAGGTACAGATCTGTGATTCAAGAGTCTTGCACAATTCACAGCACTCACCATAGCACATACCCTCCCCAATGTCTGTCACCCAGCCACCCCATCCCTCCCACCCCCCTACCACTCTAGCAACTCAGTTTGTTTCCTGAGATTAAGAATTCCTCATATCAGTGAGGTCATATGATACATGTCTTTCTCTGATTGACTTATTTCACTCAGCATAACACCCTCCAGTTCCATCCATGTCGTTGCAAATGGCAAGATCTCATTCCTTTTGATGGCTGCATAATATTCCATTGTGTATATATACCACCTCTTCTTTATCCATTCATCTGTCGATGGACATCTTGGCTCTTTCCACAGTTTGGCTATTGTGGACATTGCTGCTATAAACATTGGGGTGCACATACCCCTTCGGATCCCTACATTTGTATCTTTGTGGTAAATACCCAGTAGTGCAATTGCTGGATCGTAGGGTAGCTCTATTTTCAACTGTTTGAGGAACCTCCATACTGTTTTCCAGAGTGGCTGCACCAGCTTGCATTCCCACCAACAGTGTAGGAGGATTCCCCTTTCTCTACATCCCCGCCAACATCTGTCGTTTCCTGACTTGTTAATTTTAGCCATTCTGACTGGTGTGAGGTGGTATCTCATGGAGGTTTTGATTTGGATTTCCCGGGTGCCGAGCGATGTTGAGCACTTTTTCATGTGTCTGTTGGCCATTTGGATGTCTTCTTTGGAAAAATGTCTGTTCATGTCTTCTGCCCATTTCTTGATTGGATTATTTGTTCTTTGGGTGTTGAGTTTGATAAGTTCTTTGTAGATTTTGGATACTAGCCCTTTATCTGATATGTCATTTGCAAATATTTTCTCCCATTCTGTCGGTTGTCTTTTGGTTTTTGTGGACTGTTTCTTTTGCTGTGCAAAAGCTTTTTATCTTGATGAAATCCCAATAGTTCATTTTTGCCCTTGCTTCCCTTGCCTTTGGCGATGTTTCTAGGAAGAAGTTGCTGTGGCTGAGGTCGAAGAGGTCGCTACCTGTGTTCTCCTTTAGGATTTTGATGGACTCCTGTCTCACGTTTAGGTCTTTCAACCATTTGGAGTCTATTTTTGTGTGTGGTGTAAGGAAATGGTCCAGTTTCATTCTTCTGCATGTGGCTGTCCAATTTTCCCAACACCGTTTGTTGAAGAGACTGTCTTTTTGCCATTGGACATTCTTTCCTGCTTTGTCAAAGATGAGTTGACCATAGAGTTGAGGGTCCATTTCTGGGCTCTCAATTCTGTTCCATTGATCTATGTGTCTGTTTTTGTGCCAGTACCATACTGTCTTGATGATGACAGACAGACTTCCAGACTTCCAGCTCTTTGTAATAGAGCTGGAAGTCTGGAATTGTGATGCCGCCAGCTTTGCTTTTCTTTTTCAATATTCCTCTGGCTATTCGGGGTCTCTTCTGGTTCCATACAAATTTTAGGATTATTTGTTCCATTTCTTTGAAAAAGGTGGATGGTATTTTGATGGGGATTGCATTGAATGTGTAGATTGCTCTAGGTAGCATTGACATCTTCACAATGTTTGTTCTTCCAATCCATGAGCATGGAATGTTTTTCCATTTCTTTGTGTCTTCTTCAATTTCTTTCCTGAGTATTTTATAGTTTCCTGAGTACAGATCCTTTGCCTCTTTGGTTAAATTTATTCCTAGGTATCTTATGGTTTTGGGTGCAATTGTAAATGGGATCGACTCCTTGATTTCTCTCTCTTCTGTCTTGTTGTTGGTGTATAGGAATGCCACTGATTTCTGTGCATTGATTTTATATCCTGCTACTTTACTGAATTCCTGTATGAGTTCTAGCAGTTTTGGGGTGGAGTCTTTTGGGTTTTCCACATACAGTATCATATCATCTGCAAAGAGTGAGAGTTTGACTTCCTCTTTGCCGATTTGGATGCCTTTGATTTCTTTTTGTTGTCTGATTGCTGTGGCTAGGACTTCTAATACTATGTTGAATAGCAGTGGTGAGAGTGGTCATCCCTGCCGCGTTCCTGACCTTAGGGGAAAAGCTCTCAGCTTTTCCCCATTGAAAATGATATTCGCTGTAGGTTTTTCATAGATGGCTTTTATGATATTGAGGTATGTAGCCTCTATCCCTATACTCTGAAGAGTTTTGATCAAGAAAGGATGCTGTACTTTGTCACATGCTTTTTCTGCATCTATTGAGAGGATCAAATGATTCTTGTTCCTTCTTTTCTTAATGTATTGTATCACGTTGATTGATTTGCGGATGTTGAACCAGCCTTGCCTCCCAGGGATAAATCCCACTTGGTCATGGTGAATAATCCTTAAACTTCCAAACTCATTTTATGAGGCCTCCAGGCATTTTTTAGTCCAAGAGTTGGTAGACTTTTTCTGTAAAGGGCCAAATGGTAAATATTTTAGGTTTTGAAGGCTATGTGGTCTCTGTCACAACTACTCAAACCTGTTATAGCTCGAGATTAGCCACAGCCATCAATAAATGAGCATGGCTGACTTCAATAAAATAATATTTATAAAAACAGGTAACTGACTTGCCAGTTCTACCCTAGTTGATGGCCAAAAAAGAACTAATATCAGACTCTATATATGCCCAGAGCTAAATATTCTCTTTTTTAAAAAAGTTTTATTTATTTATTTGACAGAGAGAGATAGAGAGCACAAGTAGGCAGAGCAGCAGGGAGAGGGAGAGGGAGAAGCAGACTCCCTGCTGAGCAGGGAGCCTAATGCGGGGCTCAATCCCAGGACCCTGGGATCATGACCTGAGCCAAAGGCAGACGCTTAACGACTGAGCCACCCAGGTGCCCCCTAAATACTCTCTTTATAGATTGTGTGTTGACCTTTGAAAACAAATTTCATTCAGACAAGATAACTTCAAACAGCCCTCCCAGAAAGTAGTGGACACCTAAAAATGCTGGATAAAATGTAAAAGGCATTTTTTAATGCTTTACTAAGGTGCCAGATAAAGTGAGGTGAAATGGTAAGGAAACATCACTCCAGGTAAGGAGCTATAAACTGAAGCTGATGATGCCCTGGGCTTATCTACTAATCCCAGTTTTACCAGGAGCATGCTTGGGGAATGGGATACAAAACCAAGGGCCGACACAAGATTAGGAGGCAGGTTGACAATTGTGCATAAAGCTGAGACCTGGCAGGATGATGTTGTCAATGAAAAGTAGAACCAGAATAAAAGATGAGAATGATAGGGAAATTTCCTCTCTTGACCTTGGATCTGATGGAGGAGCCAGAAAATCCAAAAGGAATCTGGGGTTAGATATCTGTACTCCTGATTTAGTTTAAGGTCGTCCTGGTTTGAGAATACCCCCCCAGGCCCTGGAAACCAATCTAAAATCTTCTGTGGAGAAAACACATTAAACCTAGATTTCCGGAGATAATGTTCAAAGGCACATGGGCTCACAATCTAAACTCACATAGCACATGAGGAAATGAGCTACAATGAACAGGTCAGCAGAAATAATAAATAAAAGTATCAGATCTGCAAAGACTGCAGATATTACCAGATGTAGAAAATGAAGTATGTTTAATATATGTAAATGAACAAAAGAAGGTATCAAAACAATGATCAAGGAATAAGAAGCTATCAGAAATGACTAAGAACATTAAAAATACACAAATAGAATTGTTAGAAATGAAAAAGATAATAATTGAAAATGGAAACTCAAAAGATTGGTTAAATAAATTAGATACAACCAAAGAGAAAATTAGTAAATGAGAAGTTTATCTGAAGAAATTATGCATCATACATTACAGGGAGACAAAAAATGGAAAATATACAGGAGGGGTTAGGAGACATGTAGGAAAGAGTGAGAAGTTTTCACACATATTTCATTGATATTCCAGAAACAGTAAATATAGAGAAGTGAGGGGAGGAAATATTAAAAGAAATACTAAGAATGTGCCAGAATTGGCGAAAGACACAAATTCTGAGTCAGAAGCCCAACCAAACCCAAAGAGAATGAATAAAGAGAAATCTGCATCCAAAATCCTACTGTATTGAGCTGGAGAATAGGCTGCCAGAGAGGTGATGGACTTTCCAAATGGATTCAAAGAGCCTTTTTAGCAACAATTCAAGCCAGAAGAATACCCCCATTACTTATTCTTTGTTTGTTCCATGCATATTCTTTCTCCCTCCCCACGGACAGTAAGCTTCTTGAGGGCAGAGACGGTTGCTTAGTGCTTTATCCTCAGCTCCAGGAAGTAACTGGCAGAAGCTTCTCAATAAAAACTTACTGGTGGAGTAAATGAAATAATGAAATGGTAAATGTACTTCTTTTCTCCAATGAGGCAAAAGATGGAAAGATGTGCATAAAAGTTTTGCATCTCAGTTCAGTCAAAAAGTTTCTCTGCCCATGGACCTCTGCATTTTTATTTCTTTAGGAAGAGCACTTCCCACCTCTGCAGGACCCCTCCTCTGTCCTCACTTTTTATAGTTGGAGCTTGGTGGTGTTCTTTCAGATAGAGGAAGGAGGTCACACACCAACTCTGGCCTGCCTTATCCTTATCAGCATCCTGATGTGGTCTTGAACAGGTCAAGATACCCATGAATCTTGCTATAAAAACTTTCAACTTCAGTAATATTCATTTAGTGTCCAAACTCTCAGATGCTACCTCACCCACTGAAGCCTTCTGCTCTGTATCCTCCCCTGCATTCAAGAAAGGGTGGGAGAATTGCACAATGTTGGTTCTTCTGAGGGAATGATGTAGATCACTCACGGTCTGGGACCACTTTTAAGCAGCTTGACAATCTATGTCTGCACCTGCCAAAAATGCAAGGCCTTGTTCAAGGCAACCCCTTTGAGTCCCACTGGCTGTACATATGTGATTGAGATAAAAGTGGCCTTAGGCACCATTCAACCTGGCATTTCCAAAAGGTGTGTCCCATAATGCTAAAAATGTGCTCTGCAGAATTGGTTTCGATGCTCAAGTAACTTAAGAAAATTCTCAGGTAAGCAGGTTTCCTTACTGCAGTACTTCTCAGAGCCATTCTTAGAGCGTAATGTGCTGTTAAATATGCACTAGGACTCTCTTGGGGAGTTGAATGTTAATCTCTGTAGCAGAAATTTCTCCTCTAGAAATGTACTTAAAGGTTCCATATCCTTTGTAGAAGAGCAAAAATATATATTAAGGGTTAACATTGCTTATCTTAGAAACATACTGTAAACACCTAAATATCTATCAGGGGAGATTGATAAATAAAAAGTGTTAATCCATGTAATGAAATACCATGTGATTGTTACAAAGAATGAAGGATGAGGTGGCATGGTAATAGGCACCGATACGAACAGAACTCACAGATACATTATTAAGTGAAGAAAGCAAGGTACAGAATAGGAGGTACTATATGAGCCTATTTGTGAAAAGAAAAGGATGGACACACACACACACACACACACACACACACACACACACACACAATCTGATCAGATATATCAGAGGTTGTCACTAGTAGTTATTTATAAGGTATGGGCAGGGATGGAGAAGGAGGAAGCCTTTTTTATACCAATTTTTAAGCCGTGTGCATATATTACTTTAATATTAAACTCTAGTTTAGTATTTTTAACAATTGGTTGGCAGTATTGAGCAGGTGTGGCCATTACCTGTGTATCACAGTGTTCTTCCTCCACCAGCCTGAACGTCCCCCCAAGATGCTTCTGCACACCACGTTTTGGCACTCAACTGGATTTATCCTTGCATGCAGAAGAACTGAATGCATTGTTATTTCAGATTTCTGTCCCAGAAAGCATTTTTTCTGGGCCCAGACTCAGCTCTCAGAACTGCTCTTTGGCGTTCAGCTGTTTTTTATTGAGCCCCTACTGCAGGCCAGGCCTGTTTCCTGAAAACTGGTTTTTGGTTAACATTTCTTTTACTCGCTCACGAAATCTGCCAGTCACTGTGCTGGCTTTTCCCAGGATATATTCATTCAGGCTTGCCATTGCACTACCGCAAAACTTTTTTCAGTGTTTCCTGACCACGGTCCTGAGAATATTGCTGTTTTGCGAGAGGTCTGCAGCATGCAGTTTAGGAAATGCTGGCATGGGGTGAACAGGTCCTACTGTGTATGCTTCTCCAGGGAGATGGCTTGCCTCCCCATATTAAAGATGATCTGGAAAAGGTGAACCTTGATCTGAAAGTGAAATTGTTGAATATGTTAGCATGTTCTGAATTTTCATATCTTGTGGTGAGGACTGGAAATTTGGCCTCTTGTACAAAATACATCAAAATGCTTTTGTACAGGACCAGACCGCTGATAGAAAAGGCAAGGCACTGACTCAGTTGCTCTGCATCCTTTGATCATTTCCCCACCTTTCAATGAGAATGGAGAGCAAAAACCCAGCCCTGGCCCCCAGCCTTGTAGCCACCTCCCGCAGATCCTCTGAGTGGGTGCCATGACACATGGCTGCTCGGTGTTGGCCAATTACCAGGGGCAGTTTTTGGTATTCCAACATGGGGAGTTAATTTATTGCTACTTTAAAAGTATGTGTTGCCGTTCTAGTTTGGGCAAAAAGTTCACCATTCTCCTGTTGGATGATATCCAAGGTTCCTCTTTTTCTCTTTTTCATAATTGGAAGTTTTGCTCACTTGCATCTGTCTATAATACTCTCCTTGTAGGCACACAAAATTCCCAACATTCATTTGAAGAGAAAGACAACTATTTGAATAATCTGAATGAATACTTAAAATTATTCCCCAAAGACTTTACCTGCTGATAAATATCGAGTGTACTTATAATAATTAGGCTGCATCTGTTTTGTCTCTGTCTTTATTTAGTCAATAAAGTCTCAGACATTTACTTCCCAGCTTTGCTGGGATTTGGTTCTAGAAATTTGGGTTTACGAATACCTCCCTGGATTAACTGCTGTAACCCATGTGAATGCACATGCAGCAGTTAAGAGCCCTTGCTCTGTAAATTCTCATTTCCTTCCTTTATCCCCAGTGTGCTTACACGTAACAATCCAATAATAACCAGAATCTTCTCCACTGCCTCCCTTCCTAGCCCCCAAGAGAAATTCAGGAGACCACAGACTAACGGGGTCAAGATCCTCACTCCTGACCACAGTGCTAGAAGTGGTCCTTGTGCCTGCCTTACATCCTTCTACATCCCCATTACCTGGGCTGCTGATTAGCCAAAGACATGTCTGCATCAGCAGGACAGGGAGGAAGAGGAACGATCTCATTGCAACTTCAGTTATTTTAGTGGTTTGCTTATGAGAAGGAAATTGCAGATTCAAATTATAATAGAACTTGAAGGAAGTTTTCAGTGTCTGGGGGAAAACTGTGACAGAAGGTGCCATTTAAAACTTATGAATAATGTACGAGCAAAAGGAAATTCATAGTTAGGAGACCAAACCTGTCTGTCTAAAGAGAATTGCAGTAAAAGCCAAAGACGCCAGCCCAGTAGCTTTTGTTCAACAAATTAGCTTAATATGACAGCTAAATTTAGAGTACCTTCTGCGTGGAGTGTTCCTGGAGTGGGTTTTGTCTTACCTTTCAGAAGCCTTCTATTTTATCATCAAAATGAGCACCTGGGAACATTTGAAAGGCTCTTTTGCGCTCAATTCTATAGGATCTCCAAGTACTTTGTGCATTACCACATGGCTGTGTAAACTGCCTCACGGGCGTCTTTATGTGTCTGATGAGATGCAGACGGTGCCTTGTCAGTAGCAGCAAGCTTCTGATTGTGTAGGATTGGAAATTAAGAGCTCATGATGAAGTAAAAATAACTGCTCCAACTGCTTTTTTTTTTTTTAAGATGTATTTATTTATTTTAGAGAGAGAGAGAGAGAGCACAGGTGAGCCGGGAGAGGGAGAAAGAATCTCAAGCAGACTCTGTGCTGAGCATGGAGTCCGTTGCGGGACTCAATCTCATGACCCCGAGATCACAACCTGAGCCAGAACCAAGAGTCGGACACTTAACCCACTGCACCACCCAGGACCCCCTGTTATTTTTTTAAACAGCTTTATTTTATTTTATATTTTTATTAATTATTATTATCTTTTTAGTAATCTCTACACCCAACATGGGGCCTGAACTCATGACCCCAAGATCCAGAGAATATGCTCTTGCAACTGAGCCAGTGCAGCACCCCATAAAACAGCTTTATTGAGATACAATTCACATATAAAATTTGCCCATTTAAAGTATAGAATTCAGTCATTTTTAAATGGGGTTGCCCTCGGGACACCTGGGGGGCTCAGTCAGTTAAGCGTCTGCCTTTGGCCCAGGTCATGATCCCAGGGTTCTGGGATCGAGTTCCACATTGGGTTTCTTGCTCAGCGGGGAGCCTGCTTCTCCCTCTGCCTGCCACTCCTTCTGCTTGTGTTCTCTCTCTCTCTCTGACCAATAAAAAAATAAAATCTTAAATGGGGTTGCCCATTTAAAGTATACAATTCAATTCACAGAGTTGTGCATCTATCACTGCAATCTAATTTTACAAAATTTTTGTCAAAAGAAACCCTGTGCCCATTAGCAGTCATTTCCAGTTACTCTTACTCTCAACCTTAGGCGAGAACTAGTCTACTTTCTGTCTCTTACATATTTGCCTATTCTGGCCATTCATACTAATGAAATAATACAATATATGTTTTTTTGTGAATGATGTCATTTCCCTGGCATAATGTTTTTCAGATTTATATGTGTCACAGTACATATCAGAACTTCATTCCTTTTTATATTCCAAATAATATTCCCTTGTGTGGATATACAATATTTTATTTATCCATTTATCAATTCTGATGGACATTGAGCTGCTTCTGCTTCTTGGCTATTGTGAATAATGCTTCTATCAACAGTCACACACAAATTTTTGTGTGGATTTATGTTTTCATTTCTCTACCCAGGAGTGGAATAACTGGATCATATGGTAACTATAGGTTTAACATTTTGAGGGACTATCAGACTATTTCCCAAAGTGACTACACAATTGTACATTCTTACCAGCAGCGTATGAGAGTTCCAACTTCTCCACATCCTCGCTAACACTTGTTATCATCTGTCTTTTTCATTATAGCCATTAGTGGGTACGAAGTGATATCTGATCAGGGTTTTTGATTTGTTTCTCTAATGACTAATGATATTAATCTGTTTTCTAAGTGATTATTGGCCATTTGTGTATCTTATTTGGGGAAATGTCTATACAGATCCTTTACTGATTTTAAAAATAGCATTACTGATATTTTTACTAGTGAGTTTCAAGAGTTCTTTATGGATGCCGGATAAATTCCTGTATCAGATATATGATTTGAAAATATTTTCTCCCATTCTGTAGGTTGTCTTTTCACTTTCTTGATGCTATCCTTTGAAGCACAAAGTTTTTTGATGAAGTCCAGCTTATCTGTATTTTCTTTTGTTGCTTTTGCTTTTAGTATCATATCTAAGAGACTGTTGTCTTAACCAAGATCATAAAGAGTCACTTCTGTGCTTTCTTCTAAGAGTGTTATCATTCTAGCTTTTAGGTTTAAGTCTATGATTCATTTTGAATTGATTTTTGTGTATGGTGTCCAGTAGGACTCCAACTCCATTCTTTTGCATGTGGGTATCCAGTTGTCCCAATACTATTTGTTGAAAGACCATTCTTTTACTGCTGATTTGTCTTGGCATGCTTGTCAAAAACTCAATGGACACAAATGTAAGGATTTATTTTTTGGCTCTCAATTCTTTTTTTAACTTTAAACAAGTTTTTATTGACTCTCAATTCTATTCAATTGATCTATATGTCTATCCTTTGCCAGTACCCTACTGTCTCGATTACTGTAACTATGCAGTAGTTTTCATATGGGAAATGTGAGTCCCACAACATTATTCTTCTTTTTCAGCATTGTTTTGGCTCCTATGGGTCCCTTCTATTTCCATGTGAATTTTAGAAGCATAATGTCAATTTCTGGGGGGGTGGGCGGGAAGGTAGCTTGGATTCTGATGGGCATTTCACTGAATATGTAGATCAGTTTGAGGAGTATTGCTACCTTAATGATATTAAATATTCCAACCCATGAACATGGAATGTCTTTTCATTTATTTGGTTCTTTAATTTCTTTCCATAATATTTTATAGTTTTCACTGTATGAGTCTTACACTTCTTTTGTTAAATTTTTTCCTAAGTATTTTATTCTCTTTGATGCTACTATAAGTGCAGTTGTTTTTTAAATTTCATTTTGGATTATTCATTGTTAGTGTATAGAAATAGAATTAATTTTTGTATATTAATCTTGTATCCTGCAACATTGCTGAGTTTATTAGATTCCTTAGGATTTTCTAGATAGAAAATAATAACATCTGCAAACAGAGGTCGTTTGACATCTTCCTTTCCAATCTGGATACCTAAAGGACAATTATAAAATGTTCCTCTTTGTCCCTAGTAACATTTTTGTTTTTAAGTCTATTTTCTGATATTAGTATATGCACTTCAGCTCTTATGGTTGCTGCTTGCATGGTATATCTTTTTCTGTTTTTTTTACTTCAAACTTGTTTGTTTTTTTTTATTTAAATTCAATTAGCTGACATATTAGTATATCATTAGTTTCAGATGTAGAGTTCAGTAATTCATCAGTTGCATATAACACCCAGGGCTCATCACATCACGTGCCCTCTTTAATGCCTATCAGCCAATTACCTCATCCCCCACCCACCTCCCCTCCAGCAACCCTCTGTTTGTTTCCTAGAGTTAAAGAGTCTCTCATGGTTTGTTTCCCTCTGATTTCTTCCCATTCAGTTTCCTGTCCCTTCCCCTATGATCCTCTGCACTGTTTCTTATATTCCACATATGAGTGAAACCATATGATAATTGTCTTTCTCTGATCGACTTATTTCACTCAGCATAATACTCTCCAGTTCCATCCATGTCAATGTAAATGTTTAAGTATTCATTCTTTCTGATGGCTGAGTAATATTCCACTGTATATATATATATATATACCACATCTTCTTTATCCATTCATCTGTCAGTGGACATCTGGGCTCTTTCCATAGTTTGGCTATTGTGGACATTGCTGCTATAAACATTGGGGTGCAGGTGCCCCTTTGTATCATTACATTTGTATCTTTGGGGTAAATACCTAGTAGTGCAATTGCTGGGTCAAAGGGTAGCTCTGTTTTTAACTTCTTGAGGAACCTCCATACTGTTTTTCAGAGTGGCTGTACCAGCTTGCATTCCCACCAAGAGCGTAAGAGGGTTCCCCTATCTCCACATCCTTGCCAACATTTGTTGTTTACTGACTTGTTAATTTTAGCCCTTCTGACTGGTGTGAGGTGGTATCTCACTGTGTTTTTTTTTTATTAATTTATTTTTTTTATTATGTTCAGTTAGCCAGCATATAGTACATCATTAGTTTTTGATGTAGTGTTCAACGATTCATCAGTTGCATATAACACCCAGTGCTCATCACAACACGTGCCCTCCTTAATACCCATCACCTGGTTACCGCATCCTCCAACCCCACTCCCCTCTGTAACCCTCAGTTTGTTTCCTGGAGTCCAGAGTCTCTCATGGTTTGTCTCCCTCTCTGATCTCTTCCTGTTCAGTTTTCCCTCCCTTCCCCTGTTGTCCTCTGCACTATTCCTTATGTTCCACATATGAGTGAAACTATATGATAATTATCTTTCTCTGCTTGACTCACTTAGCATAATCCCCTCCAGTTCCATCCATGTTGATGCAAATGGTGGGTATTCATCCTTTCTGATGGCTGAGTAATATCATTGTGGTTTTGATTTGTATCTCCCTGATGCTGAGTAATGTTGAGCATTTTTTCCTGTTTCTGTTGGACATTTGTATGTCTTCTTTGGAGAAATGTCTGTTCATGTCTTCTTCCCATTTCTTGACTGGCTTATTTTTTTTTGGTTGTTGAGTTGGATAAGTTCTTTATAGATCTTGGATACTAGCCCTTTATCTGATATGTCATTTGCAAAAAACAAAAAACAAAACCAACAAACAAAAAAACCCAAAAAGCAAAAAAACAACTTTGTCTTTGAATCTAAAGTGTCTCTTATAGAGAGTATATTTGTTAACTCTTGTTTTTTTAAAATCTAGTATGATAATTTCTGCCTTTCTATTGGATGCTTAATCCATTTAAATTTAATGTTATTGATGAAGTTGGATTTACATTTGCCATTTGCTTTTTGTTTTCTATGTTTTATTCTGTTCCTCTCTTACTGCCTTCTTTTGCATTAAGTGGACATATTTTAGTGTAACACTTTGAAGCCTTCAATTATTTTTAATAGTATATTTTTTGTGTTATTTTCTTAGTGGTTGTTCTAGAGCTTATGATGTACATGTTAACTTCCTGGAATCTACTTTTGACTTATACTAACTTACTTCCAGTGAGATATAGAAACTTTATTCTATATAGCTCTATTTCTTTCTTCCCTTTTTGTTCTATTCTTATATATGTTACATCTATAGATGTTACAAACTCAACAATACATTGTTACAGTTATTTTATATTATTTTATTTCTTTTATTGAAGTAAGGGAAGGAATGAGAGCAAGTATACATTTGTAGAGTTTGTTATATTTACCTTCTTAATTACCATTAATGTGGATTTTAAGTCCTTGTTGGTGTCATTTCTTTACTCCGATACAACTTTGTTCCCACCTACATTTTTGTGCAGTTATTGTCAAACATATTACATTTCTATATGTTATAGGCCTCATATTACAATTATATTCTTAATGTTCTATTAAAAATTTTTTTTTTGTACTTAGTTTTTGTTCAGGGTTCAGGCTTTATTTTTTTATTCATATTTCGATTTTTAAAATTTATTTTTTATTTGAGTATAATTGATATATAATGTGACATTAGTTTCAGGTGTACAACACTGTGATTCAACATCTCTATTATAACATTTTGCTATGCTCACCACAAGTGTATCTACGATCTGTCACCACACAACGCTATTACGATATTATCGACTATATTCCCTATGCTATAGCCTTTATTCCTATGACTTATTCATTCCATAACTGGAAACCTCTATTTCCTACTCCCCTTAACCCATTTTGCCTATCTCCCCTTAACTCACCTTCCTTCTGGCAACTATTGGTTTGTCCTCTGTATTTACAGGTCTGATTTCTGCTTTTTGTTTGTTTGTTCATATTCAAATGATTTTCAAAATCAGTTCAATGATGAAAGGAGAAGAAATATTCAATTGAATATATAGTTGCCTACATAATTACCTTTACTGGACCTCCTTGTTTTTTGGTATGTGGATTTAAATTACTTTCTGGTGGAACTTGCTTTCACACTGGAGAACTTCCTTTAGTATTTTTTGTAAGGTGAGTCTGCTAACAATTGATTCTAAGCTTTTGCTTATTTGGGAATGTCTGTATTTCACTTTAATTTCTGAAAGATAGTTTTGCGGGATATAAGAGTCTATTTTGATTTTTTTTTTTCCTAGCACTATAAACTGCCTCTGGGCCTCCCCTGTTTCTGATGAAAGGTCAGCTGTTAATCTCAGTGGTAGTCCCTTGTATGTGATGAGGCATTTTTTCTCCTGCTTTGTTAAGATTTTTCTTCATCTTTGGTTTCAAAATGTTTACTATGTGTCTGGGTGTGGATCTCTTTGATCTATCCTACCTAAATTCATTGAGCTTCTTGGATGTACAGATTATCTTTTTTATCAGATTTGGTTAAGTTTTTTGCCATTATTTCTTCAAATATTTTTTCTGCTCCTTCCTCCTTCCTTTCCTTTTGGTACTCCTATTATGTGTATGCTGGTATACTTAATGGCTTCTCTCATTATTCCGTGCTCTGTTTACTTTTCTTCATTCTTTTCTCTGTTTTTCTGATTGCATAATCTCTACTGATTTATATTCAAACTTACTGATTCTTTCTTCCACTGTTGAGCTTCTCTGGTGAACACTTTCATTTCAATTATTTATTTTTCAACTACAGAATTTCCATTTGTTTCTTTTTTACTGATATTCTCTGTTTGATTAAACATTCTCATCATACTTCTCTTTGACTTTTTAAACATTATTTCCCTTAGTTTTTTTTTTTTAACATACTTATAACAACTGCTTTGAATTCTTTGTTTACTAAATTCAATATCTGGTTGCCTCAAAGGCAATTTTTATTGCCTGCTTCTTTCCTGTGTATGAATCACACTTACTTGTTTCTTTGCATGTTTTGTAATTTTTTTTGAAAACTGATATATTACATAAATATTGTAGCAACTCTGAATATTGATCCCCCCTCCTAGGGTTTGTTGTTGTTTGTTTATTCATTTGTTTAGTGACTTGGCTGGACTATTTTAGTGAAATCTATTCTCCTGCAGTGTGTGGTCTCTGATGTCACTTCCGAGAGGGTGCAGCCTTGAGCATGTGACTGTCTCCCTGAATGCCTTGGATGACTGGGGCTTTAGCTGAGCTCTGTTTAACTGTTTCCTTTCATCATCTCCCCCATAAGATTTTGGATGATCTGTCTTTATAGATATTATACCAATTATCAGCCCCAGTTAACCACTAGCTGATTGCTATATCGCTTTCAAGAATGCCCTGGGACATATTTTATATCACAGAAGGATAAACTGAGACAGAGTGTTACCAGTCTTTGAGGCTGCACTAACCACAGAGGATCCTTCTTAGCTATCCTTTTCCCTGATTCTTTCTGTTAACTTTCTGGCTGATCTACCGTCTTGCCGAGCTTATCATCTTTTAGTTTGTTGCTAAAAGAATTATAGAACTAATAGCAACTCTTAATTTCTCACCTCCAAGATCTCCATTATTTTAAATAACACTCATAGGCATGATCTTCTCCATGCTTTGTTCCAAATAAAGTTAGACTCCTCAGGCAGAGCTGCAGAGTTCTCTGTTCTTATGACCTGCTTCTCTTTCTGGTCAGAAGCTCTGTACCACTGCATCAGAGCTCAGGGTGGGACAATGACTTGCTTTCCCCAAAGTGACACCCCTGCAAGCAGGACTCTGGACTCTGGACAAAGGTGGTAGCCCCTCATTTTCTCAGTTTATCCTTCTTGGCATGAGACCTCCACTCTAGAAGTAGCTGGGACAAGGGTGTTTAGGATCCAGTATTCTTGACCAGCTGTGTCTGGAGTAGAGCTTCTGCCCTGTGAATGGGGGCTGAGTGGGTGAAGGGAACCCCAGTCTTCTTGGCTGTACCTGTCTGGAGTAGAGCTTCTGTAATATGAAGCTGGAGGTAGAGGGGTGAAGGGAATAAGAGATGCCACTGGTCTGCATGAAGTCATAACTGTACTGCAAGCTAGGGGGAGAGAGTTTCCCATCTTCTTGGCTGCTCCTGCCCAGAGTACAGCTTCCATCACATTGAGCTATTAGGGGGTGGGGGATGAGGTGGATGTGAGTGGGTTGTGGCTCACAAGAGATTTAAGTTTAGATATTCTTGAATAGATGTTTCTCCATATGCTTAATACCCTTCGGATAATTTCCAGAGACTTTAAATGTTGTTTTGGAAATGATTTTTACAGGGATGCCTGGGTGGCTCAGATGGTTAAGTGTCTGCCTTCGGCTCAGGTCATGATCCCAGGGTCCTGGGATGGAGCCCCACAAGGGGCTCCCTACTCAGCAGGGAGTCTGTTTCTCCCTCTCCCTCTGCCATTCCCCCCACTTGTGCTCTCTGGCTCTATCTCTCTGTCAAATAAATAAATAAATAAAATCTTTAAAATGAATAAAAAAATGATTTTTATGAACTAAACGAAAAGCGTTTGTATATCAGTACCATTATATGCAGGTCAGCAAAAGTAGTGGAGTCCAGCTAGGGATGAAAACTGGGTTTCCTTTTTGAGCAAAGTTTAGAAGTCTGCTGTTATCTCAGGTTCAGTCCTGAAAGAAGTGGTACAAGAACCCTGACCTCTTGACTTCTGGCAGGATCTCTGTTGTCCAGCCTCCACTAGCCTCCCTGAACCTCTTTGAAACACATTCACCCCAGCCATCACCTTGTATTGCATTCTTTGGCATCCCATGATTTGGATAATTTCCAGTATCTTAAGATCATACATAAAAACTCAAATGACCTTGTGAAAGCTTATTTCCAGGCAGTTTCCCTGCAAAGCAGATGAATTATTTTTGTCACAGCCATAATAAATTGTTAATTTTGGAAATGTTTTTTGTAAAGAAAACAACTGTCAGGTTATCTTCTTTTTAATTTCAATTATGTGCAAGGATATATCAGTACAAAGAAATGAGATAAGCTTGTCATGACCTGGATGACGGCACTGCCCTTTGGGAATGTCCAGGAGAGGATTGGAGCCAAGTAACAGATTAGACAGACATTTCTGGGCAAAGTGTGGTAGAGAAACCTGGGTGGTAAAGAAAGAGTGTCCTGAAATGAAGTCTTGGGAACCTGCAGATGTAATTGGTGTCACACAGATCTATCTGTGGCTAAAGGCAGCAAACCAATGGTAGGTTCTTTGGAAAACACCAGCTGAGAGGACTTTTCATTGCTATGTTCTAGGCCTTGATGACCCATGTGTTCATCCTACACCTAACATCTAGATTCTGGACATAAATGAGGCCCAGGAACTGGGCAGATAGAAATTGTTAGATGGAGGATGAACTATTTAGGTTTTGCTGGGGGTGATGGTGGTGGTTATTACAATATAGACCCACTCAAAGAGATTTTTTGCTCTTAAATAACTATTCCTTGAAGGCACATATTTTGTTGCCAACAGAAAAGCAAAGTTTGTTTTTACTTATTATTTCAATTTTAGAATCAAAGATGAAAAAGGATGCCTAGAAAACACTGTGTTTAGAGAGGCTCAGGCCTCACATTAATTTCCTGGCAGATTAGAGAATGAAGTGGGAGAGAGGTTAAAGCAAGGACTTGTCTGCCAAGTCAGTTGGAAGAAGGAAGATCAAGGGAATTGTCTGGGACCAGGAAATGGCTATTTTAAGCATATATGAACAAGAGTTAGTTCACCTTCATAGATCCTTCTTGGGTCAACCTAGTGGCACTTGCTACAGTTAACTATGTTGGTAGATTTATTCCTGTATCCCACTGGGGTAGACCTACATCTCTCACCTCTGATTATTTCTAATGTTGAAATAAACCACAAAATAGCATAGATGAAGGGAAAAGGTGACTCATTCATTTGTGTAGTTTAAAAAAACCTTCCAAATAACAAAAACAACAACAACAAAAAACAAAGCAAAAGTGCTAAGTTGATTATATAAAAATTTAGAGATGTACATGTTTCAGAAGCAGAGTTAAAAACATGACACAGTAGAAAAATAGCTAAATAAATACGATGGACAGTGGTTTAATTTCTTTAATATATAAAAAGCCTCTATAAATAAATAAGAAAAATACTAATATCAAAGTATATAAATGGGTACATCATCTATAACTATTTGAAGAAGACCTAACTACAGCCAATAAATATGTAAACAAACTAATTAAATCATTAGTAATCAAAGAAAGGCAAGTTACATCAAGAACTAATGATGTAATGTATGGTGATTAACATAACAATAAAAAATTTAAAAAAAAGAAGAAAGGCAATTAAAATGAGATAATTTTTTTTTACTTTGTTAAATTAGCAAAGACTTTGAAAGGACAATACCCAGATCTGGAAGAAATGTATAAGATGGGCAAGTTTATACACTGGGAGAAGGAATAATAATTCGTACAAGCCTTCTGGAAAATGAGTTGGTGATATGTTACAGGAACTTTAAAAAAGGTTCACATTTTTCAATCCAGTACTATTTTTTTTAAAAGGTTGACCTAAGGAAATAATCATTAAGATAGTGACTTCAAGGGGTGCCTGGGTGACTCAGTTGGTTAAGCGGCTGCCTTCGGCTCAGGTCATGATCCCAGGGTCCTGGGATCAAGTCCCACATCGGGCTCCTTGCTCAGCAGGGAGCCTGCTTCTTCCCTGCCTGCCATTCCCCCTGCTTGTGCTTGCTGTCTCGCTCTCTCTGTGTTAAATAAATAAATAAAATCTTTTTAAAAAATTTAAAAAAAGATTGTGACTTCAAGGATATTTAATAAGATGAAAAGTGGCATACAGTGAAATATTAAGTAAACAGGAAATCAGGATATAGAACTCTCCATATATATTACTAATCAAATATATTAATATGTGTTGGAGATATCCCTTGATTGCAGCACACATACCTGTTCATTTTATTTTTTATTTTTTTTCTTTTAGTATAGTAAAAGCTGAAATTTATTTTCTATCAGGAATATTGATGTATACCCAATAATAGGTTCTTTTAGTTGGCACCATTGCTCTCCACCCCCAATACACAGATTAGGTAAAAGCCTGTGCTTGAAACATTTTCAGCCGTAACAATTTGCTTGGGTGAAGAAGTGGAAACTATCTTACACGGGACACGGACTTCCAAGAAATGCAGTGTCTCCTCTTTTCCCTGGAGCCCAGGGCTTGACATTCTGTAGTAGGAAATGTTTTATGAGGTGCTCTCTGGAGACCATGAAGGAAAAAAGTGAGGTCTGTGGTGACAGTTGGTGCTCTCTGCCCTTTGTGTTCGTCTCACTGCTTGGAGCCCCCAGGGCGGGGTATACGGGACAGTGGCTCTTAGAAGTTGGCTGGCTGCAAGGACAAGTCATGTAAGTTGTGATGAGTTTGCTTCTCCCTATTCAGAAACCAACCACGTATTTCACTCTTCTTTTGGAGACTTGTTCATTTTTTGCTTTCTTAAAGTAAAAAAGGAGTTGACATTGTTTCCCTTTAAAGTCATCTAGGTGACACGGAGCTGTATGCATGTGTTTTGAGTTTACGTGCCCATGTGGAGGCATGCTATATTAAATATGGATGGTCATTTAAAATAGATCACTTTTAAGATATGATTCTATTCTTCATTATTTTACTCAAGGCATAGTATGTTATTTTTTGTATGCCAAAACTCCCATGTACTCATCCTTATATATATGCAACAATTTACCAAGAGTAAGTTATATAATTTTTACATAATCTCACTAAATAGCCACAAAAGTAGTGTGGAGTAAGTTCTGTTAGTTCTAATGCTAGACAAGGAAACTGAAAGGGAAGTGCCTTGTACAAGGTCACTCAGAGTATGAACTTGAACCCAGTGTGTTATGTTGTTTTGTTTTCATCACATTACAGCAGTTTTCCAGAGGCTGGAGTTTTTACCTTTAAAAGATTAGAACTGCACTGTTATTCTGACGTTGCCAAGCATTGTCCATGTAATGGACTTGACGCTTTCACAAGTACAGAGATTTTAAAATGCTAGCATGGAAAGGATTCTGGCCATGTTCTATTAACCTAAAACTCATTAAAACTCCTTAAGTCACTGGGTCTCCCATCTCTGGACATTGTCAGGAGGGCCAAACCTTGGTGGACAGTGTTGCATGTGTCACAAGCATAGATGAGGCCATTTTTCATACTGGAAATGGAAGCAGCATCCAGCAACTTCCAGGAATCTGAGAAAACTTCTGAAGACTGGTGAAGGGCAGATGCCATGCAGCGGACTGGGGACTAGCCACAAGAGGAAGCTTCGGCAGGAAAGAGGAGTGAGGGAAGAAGCAAGGGGGATGGCAGGCCAGGCAGGTTAAGCAGGTAGTAGATACGTGAGTTAAATACCCCTTGTCTTTCTGTGTTCTTCTCTCCTGCTTTCACTTCTAGGTGCCCCAATGGATCAGCCTTGCTGCCGACCTCTGTACAACTTTGAACCTCCGTGAATCTTCTCATGTCCTCCTTAATATTATGCCAAGCAGCTTCGGCGTCCCCGTCTGGTTTATTGTAGGCCATCATCATACGCAAGCTGCAAGGAGCTATCCCAGTGACATAGTAGGGTGGCTGCAGGTGTTGATGCTGAGTCACAGGAGGGGCCTCCTACGCCAACAAATGCTCTCCTTGTCCAGCCTTATATTTTGCACACCCGTTTCAGCACTCCTGCGATCACTCCCACACGTCTTCTCCTAATTCCTGCCAGGGCTTGCTAGCCTCCTCTTCTTTCAGTGCGTAGACTGTCCCCGAGCAGGAGCCACATTCCTCTGCTGTCAGTGTCCATTGTATTTTTTTTATGACATTAATATATCTACACTTTAACACACATTAACCATGTAGTATTTCCTTATTTATAGATAGATTATTATCAAATTAGCAGTACATCTTTGAGAGATTTTTTATTGGAGGAAACATGACATTTATATATTAACATCTATGATGATCTTCTTTCACTCTCTGTTTCTGTCTTTTTTATGTATATGGAAGCTAAATAAATCTAGTGTTACCAGTCAATTACTATACTTTTAACTGAATTTCAAATCTAAATATGTCATGTTTAGAAACTTACAATAGGACTTTACATTTCTTGGTAGATAGAGTAGATGTACTTTTCTCTAATCTTCCCACTAAGGACAACTGAAAAGCCTGGACATTATATATAAAACAAACATACAAAGACCTGGAAAGGTGGAGACAAGAAAGCAGACCAACTAGGATCTTGAGACCTGAGAAATGACACAGTGGGGAGTTCCCTTGTTCTTTTTTGCCTCATATATCCCAGACTGCATGCTGAGAAAGCTGAAAACCCAGTAACACCAATGAGAACAAACAAACAAAAGAAAAATAAAAGGCCCAGCTAAGTCTGTGTTCTTTAGCTAAAGGACCAAAAAAGGACATTTAACAAGCTAAAACTTTTAGACAATACTGTTCTACTTGTCAAACATCGCTGAAAGAACTGTGGTCCCACCCCACACATGCCAAAAGGGCTAAGTGGGGGGCCTAGAGTTGCACCAACTCTGCCACCATGGTGTATCAGAGAAGGCCAGCAGGGAGCTGGGAATTTCAAAGGAAGGAAACAGGTGCCATCCCTGTGTTGTCAATAGAGACCATGTGGAGAGCCTGGACATCTACCTTTACCCTCTTTCCACCTCTTGCTGTAGTGATGTTAGAGGAGCCTGAGTAGAAAGTTAGAACTTTCACTACTACTTACCAATAATGGCACCCCACCCATAGCCATGTCAGTGGAGACTACATGGGAAGCTAGAACTCCCACCCCTATACAACAAGAAGAGCTCACCCCATCACTTGGGTGTCAGTGGAGGCCATCTGGGGAATCTAGACTTCTACCTCCACTTGTAAATAATGAGTCTTTCCTGCCACAGTAGTGTCAGAGAAATTCGGAAGGTTTAAATAAGACCCAGAGTCTTGCAATATAACATGAAAGTGTAATGTACCTTCCATTAAAAAATTGCTTGTCATACCAAGAATCATGAAGATCTCAAACTGAATGACAAAAGGTAATAAATAGATGACAACACTGAGAAGACAAAGGTGTTAGAATAACCTGAAAAATGTTTTAAAGAAGCCATCATAAAAATGCTTCAAACAGCAATTACAAGCACACTTGAAATATGGAAAAAAAGAAAGTCTTGACAAAGAAATAGAGAGTCTAAGCAAAGAAATAAAAGATATAAAGAAGAACCAAGTGGAAATTTTAGAACAGAAAAATATAATAACCTAAGTAAAAAACCCAGCTGTTGGTCTTAACAGCAGAAGGGAAGGGCAAAGAATTGGTGAACTGGAAGATAAAGCAATGGAAATTACCCAATCAGGAAACAAAAACAACAACTGTACAGATAGATAACTCAAGAATGATTTTTAAAAAATGTTTAAGTAGGGCGCCTGGGTGGCTCAGATGGTTAAGTGTCTGCCTTCGGCTCAGGTCATGATCCCAGGGTCCTGGGATCGAGTACTGCATCAGGCTCCCTGCTCCTTGGGAGACTGCTTCTCTCTCAGCCTCTCTCTCTCACTCTCTCTCTGTCTGTCTCTCATGAATAAATAAATAAAATCTTAAAAAAAATAAAAAATGTTTAAGTAATCTAAAGAAAAGAAAGAAAAATAAAACAGAAATGAAAAACAGAGGGAACAAAACAACAAAAAGTCAGACTTAAGCCTTAATACATTAATAATTACATTAAATGTAAATGGTTTAAGTAAGTCTAAAAAACAGAACTTGGCAAAGTAGATTTTAAAATATGAATAAACTCTATGTCATCTGTAAGAAACTCACTTCAAATATAATCATATATGCACATTGAATGTGAAAGAATGAAAAAAGATACATTATGCAAAGATTAACCAAAGAAAAGCAGGAGTGGCTTTATTAATTTCATATAAAGTAGACTTCAGATCAAAGAAAGTTATCAAAGATAAAAGGACATTTAATATTGTCAAAGACAAGGAAGGACATTTAATAATGATAAAAAGAGTCAATTCATCAAAAAGATATAGCAATCCTAAATGTGCATGTAAAACACAACAGGCTGAAAAATACAAGAAGTAAAAACTGATAGAACTGGAAGGAGAAGTAGACCAATCCACAATTATAGTGGGAGATTTCAACATCCTTCTTTCAACAATTCATGTGACAACTAGACAGAACATCAGCAAAGATATAGAAAAACTCAACAATGCTATCAACCAATAGGACATTTATAAACATATAAACATCAACATTATAAAACACTTCACCAAACAAAAGCAGAGTACATATTCATTTCAAGTGCCTAACATTACCAAGATAGATCATATAAGATGTACCATAAAAGAAACTGCAACAAATTTTTCAACATTGAAGTCATACAGAGTGTGTTTTCTGACCACAGTGTATTCAAAATAGAAATCTGTAACAGAAAGATAACAGGAAAGACGTCTAAAACTTGCAAACGAAACAGCACACTTCTAAATAACTGTAGTAAAAAGAGGAACTCTCAAGCACAATTTTTAAAAATACACTGAACCAGATAGAAATGAAAATGCAATATATCAAAATTTGTGTGACACAGCTAAAGCAGTTCTGGGAGGGAAAGCTATAGCACTAAATGCATACATTAGAAAAGTCTCAAAGAATATCTCAGCTCCACCTCAAATTAATATGTAAGCACTCCTTTTAACCTAGAAAGAACAAAATAAACTGAAAGGAAGAAGGAATGAAATAATAAAGTTAAGAGCAGAAATCAATGAAATTGAAGATGGAAAAATAGAGAATATCAATGAAGCAAAGAGCTGGTTCTTTGAAAAGATCAATAAAATTAACAAACCTCTAGCAAGACTGTCAAAAAAATAAGATAGAAAGCACAAATTACTAATATTAGGAATGAAATGGGATATTACTATAGACATTGAAAACATCAAAAGGGTAATAAGGGAATACTAGGAACAGCTTTGTAAACATAAATGTGGAAACTTCGATAAAAGGGATCAATGCTTCAAAAAAACATGAAATGCCACATTTTACCCAATATTTAAGACAAATTGAATAACCCTATAATTATTTAGGAAACTGAATTAGTAATTTTAAAACTCCTAAAAAAAATCTCCGAGCCAGATGATTTTATTGAATCCTACCAAACATCTAAAGAAGAATGAATAATAATTCTATACAACTCTTCTAGAAAATGGAAGAGGAAGAAACGCTTTCCAATTCATTTTATGAAATCAGTCATATCCCAATCCTAAAACCAAACTAAGACAATATAATAAAAGGAAACTATAGAACAATATTCCTCAGAATATAGATACAAGAATCCTTAGCTTTCACTGCACATACGTGGCGGCCTGGTTTGCTCTCTGCAGGATGACAGCAGGCTCTGGATGGCTGTTGGGGCAGGCAGGATGTACATAACCCTGCACCTGCCATATAGTGGAGAGGAGGCTGGCTCCCAAAGTGGTTGGCCCTTTTGCTTCCTCAATCTAATAGCTGAGGTTCTGGAGGCTTCTGCAGTATCTCTGCAGTGGTGCTGATGATGGAAAACTTTCTCTATATATAATTTTTTAAAATATGAAAATAATTCAACAGTGAAATTATTAGCCCACCCCAGGCAGTCTCAGCTATAATTTATGGCTCCACATCTCCCACCATTGTAATTTTGTTTTGCATTCATTAGGATATGATTTTTTTTTTAAAGAACAATCTCAAGGAATCACAGTTCTGATGACTAACATTAACCACCATGTCACTCATAGATATTACTGAGGCTGTTATTCTGAAAAGTAAACTAATTTCCCTTGTGTGGGAACCATCTGAATAACATTCACATTCCTCTGTAGGGTAGGCTGATTGACTCTGGAAAGAACCTGCTGCTTCTATGGCAACCTGATGTGCTGGAAGGCTCTGCCCACCCCAGCTTCTCTGGTTTTATTTTGTCCACCTTGTTTTCCTTCCCTGGAATTCAGGAAGAAGAAAATTGGCTGGTGTTCTTGGGTACATAAAAGTGGCAGGTGCTTTTAGAAAGCTTCATATGCTTTCCAAAGCACACACACACACAAATATACATACACACACAATTTTTCTAACACATCAGTAAGCAGCTTATTTTCTCTACTGTCAGCAATTTCATTATCTTTAAGGTTGGGTGGAAGAGACTTTTCACCCCATAACTTTTTTTTTTTTAACAACAGTTTTAAGGATGCAGAATACATTGTTGCTTTGTTTGGGTTAAAGGAAACAGAATGCTTTTTGGGGGAAATATTAAAATGACTTTTCTAGAACAAGGATGAGCAGAGGAGAAGGTAATTACCTTCTTGGGATAATGGTAGTGACTGTGATGATGACACCTGCTAAGCCTTGAAGACCTCCTATGTGTCAGGCATGGTACTAAACACATGTGGGCAATATCTCACTTAGTCCTTACCATCATTGTCAGCCTCATTTTATGGGCTCAACGAGTTTGTGTAACTTGCTCAGGTTAACATAGCTGGTGTCAGAGTCTGTATGCAAACCAAGTTTGTCTGATCCAAAGCCTGGGTTTTAACCACTATCTCCTGCCTCCCCTCCTGTGATGCCTGGGGTGATGTGATGTTGACTTGGTCCCAGGATGGCAAGCATGAGGCACCAGAAGAGGTTAAGAACAAGTTCAGTGAGAGGCAGCCAGGTTCATTGGTGTTTATTATGAAGGAGTTTGAACTTCTGTGTGTTCGGTCAGAGCCACTCTTGTCTGTGTCATTGAACCCTCATGGAAGAACCTGGAATGGGCCAATCTTCAGATTCAGAGTGACCCAGGCCTGGCTGTCTATTGGACCTTCATGGTCAGGGTATAATGGTTATAATCCAAGATTATAATGTTGGCCAGAAGTGGCCCACTCAATGGAAATAATGGGGACCACACTGCAGGTTTACTCTGCCTTGTGTTGTCTCTTATCTGAAAGGTTTCTGGTGTCTCCACTGGGGTCATCCATCCACTGGTGGGAGGAATGGCCTGATCCTAATCCCTTATGGTTCTGCAGCCTGCTCCATTTGGCACTACTCTTCCAGTGCTAATTTACAAGGTGGACAGTATTTGCAGTCTGGGTAGCCGAATGTTAGTCCCTGCTTGGCACAGGCCATGACTTTAGACCCACAGGTTTTCTGTTGGGGAAGGACTTTATATTCCTGGAGTTTTGATTTGGTTAACCTTCGAGAAAGAAAAAAAAAAGAGCCTGATGTTTTAATGCAGGATTGCTTTGTCAGAACCCAAGGACAAACTAAATGCTCAGTTTAAAAAAAAAAAATAACAAGAGTTATGTGCAGCCAGGCCCCTTTCATAATCCCAAGCTTGACCCCAGGGTGGGGTTGGTTGGGATTGGGTGTGGGGAGGCTTGGTGTCAGGGTGTTTGTTGACATTACTTGATAATAAGAAACCAGGTTTTTACATGTTGGCTGGACAGCTGAACCAAATCTGCTGGGTCTAACCTGTGGCATTAAAATATCCTGCTTTGCAATGTCCACAATAGCCAAACTGTGGAAAGAGCCAAGATGTCCATCGACAGATGAATGGATAAAGAAGAGGTGGTATATATACACAATGGAATATTATGCGGCCATCAAAAGGAATGAGATCTTGCCATTTGCAACGACGTGGATGGAACTGGAGGGTGTTATGCTGAGTGAAATAAGTCAATCAGAGAAAGACATGTATCATATGACCTCACTGATATGAGGAATTCTTAATCTCAGGAAACAAACTGAGGGTTGGTGGAGTGGTGGGGGGTGGGAGGGATGGGGTGGCTGGGTGATAGACATCGGGGAGGGTATGTGCTATGGCGAGCGCTGTGAATTGAACAAGACTGTTGAATCACAGATCTGTACTTCTGAAGCAAATAATGCAATATATGTTAAGAAAAAAAAAAGAAGAAGATAGCAGGAGGGGAAGAATGAAGGGGAGTAAGTCGGAGGGGGAGACGAACCATTAGAGACAATGGACTCTGAAAAACAAACTGAGGGTTCTAGAGGGGAGGAGGGTGGGGGGATGGGTTAGCCTGGTGATGGGTATCAAAGAGGGCACATTCTGCGTGGAGCACTGCGTGTTATGCACAAACAATGAATCATGGAACACTACATCAAGAACTAATGATGTAATGTATGGTGATTAACAAAACAATAAAATTTAAAAAAAATCCTGCTTTGTAACATAGTTTCCCTGTGGGTTTCTATGTCCAGGAGCATCTCAGAGAAGGGGAAAAACAGGGATCGATGGGCTGTGGGCTCTCTGAGTGGTTGGAGGGTCTCTGTTGGGGACCAGTGGGAATGGGGTGCAGTGGTCCATCTGTGGGGCATTCACAGGCTCCCTTGAAGCCTGTCTGGGGCCGAGATTAATGAGGAAAGGTGGCCACAGGGAGTGTGGCCTGGGCCCAGGAATTTGCTCAGCTTTTGTCTGCAGAGGTCAGCACTTTGACAGTGAAGGAGGAAGGTTTTGTCCTTCCTCCTTCTGGCAGCAGGGATGCCTGTGAACCAGCTTCTACCAAGAAGTCTCAGGGTCAAGGGCGAGGCCCAGCCACAGATCTCCCCTCCTTCTTCCAATTTGACTGGATGTCATTCAGAGTGGACTGAGGCAATGATGCTGCAGAGCAGGAAACATGTGAAGCAATTATCTTTTTAGTAGGTCACTGGCCTCCTTTGGGAGAAGAGACCAGAGGGAGATGGGAAGGCAGGCAGCATGGCCTCCCCCAGAGGCTGCGCGCGCAGTAGCTGCATTGGTGATTAATAGCCGTGTCACTTTCCATGAATGTTGCTTTAAGCAGCCGTGTTCAAAATTGAGTGGGAATGAAATAAAACAACCCAAAATAGATGTTTCCTCTATTCCTTATGAGTTGCTGGAATCCAGAAATAGCTTTTCAAATCTATAATTTTAAATGGCATCATTCACAGCATTCCCTGAGCTGCGGCTTTATTTTCACATGGATGTTGCTGTGTGCACATGCATCACTTTTTGTTTTTTAAAGAGCATGAAAAATTTGAGCTCAGTGACTTTGAGGCTTTTTCGGCACTGAAATAAAAATTATGATTACAGAGAAAAATACAGCCTTTACGTGTGCTTTTAAAGAAAAATAGTAACCTAGCGGTGGAAAAGGACAGGAAGAATATTGTGCCCATACAGATCATAAACTGGAGCAGTAAAAAGGTCTGGCAGGCAGTAATTGCTGGCCAGCTGCAGGGATTATAGCCCTGTGAGCTGTGTTCAGGGCAGTCTGCCAGGACGCTGGCAACCGGAAGTCGGGCCTGGACCATCACAACCCTCAGTGCCATTGCTGCGTCTGAGAGCGTAAACAGGAGGGTGACCACACAGCGGCAGGGCAGGGTACCTGCACTGGCCACGCCCTCTCAGAGCACAGGGACTTGAGGCCCCCTCTCTCTGCTGTCTCTGTTGGAGCCAGGCTGCCTGTTTGGAGGCTGATAGTGGCAGTCACAGGGATGACCTCTGGCTGCATCTCTGGGCAAGAGAAGGGTCACTAGACTTTAGTATCACTTTTGCCCTAGGGAAGCCAAAGAACACATCTGATGGGTGAGGAGCCAGAGGGAAACCTCAGCTCAAAGCTTTGGGGACTGTCACTGTCTTGGGCCAGAGAGAGGGAGGTAAGGTGGCTGGTGCTGTGTGCCTTCTGTGCACTCATTTCTTCTAGTTCCTGGCACAAAAACAAAAACAAAAACAAAAAACAACAAAACAAAACAAACCAGCAGTGGGGTGGGCTGGTGGGCATAAGGGCGAGGTGGATCCCTCATCTTTTTTGCTTCTTCCATCCCTGTCCTAACTGCCTGCTCGCTCCCACTCAGCACTCCAGTGTCTGACCATTGGCCTTTTATTGGGACATCTCTAAGTAAACATTCAAAGGAGACATGGAAGGGTGGGTGGGTGGAGAAGTTGGGTTGGAACTGCTGGGAGATAGCGGGACATTCCATCTGTCATCTTGCCTTCTCTTTCCTGAGTACACACACCCGGCCAAGCTGGGGCACATCAAGACAGAATAGGCTGGCCTAGTAGGTTTTAATATTGTTCAGGTATGGTGAGGCCAACAGATCAGGGGATGACCACCATTGAAAAGATAGCTTGTTACAGTTCCCAAGAGGAGGGGCTGTGCCATGCCATGCAAGGCCATAGGGGGAAGCACCAGGGATGGTTAAGAGCCAGGAGCAAGGGGGAAACATGGACAAGAGCCTTTATTGTGGTTTCTGTGAGAAAGGATAGGAAAGGAAGGGCAAGCAGGCTAAGCAGGTTTAGGATTGGCTAGTTTGAATAATTTCAGAAGGTTCTGAAGCATAAGGGCTGTCCCTTGTTGTCTGGTACCTAGTCCTGGGGGATAATGGCCCAGAGTAAAAGGTAAAAGGTGGTTGGGGATGTGGGCTCTGGATTGGTGAGTTTGCATGTGAAAGATGGATGGGCAGAGTAGTCCTTTGCTCTCTGTAGGCATTGGCTAGCCTTGGGAGGGCCAGTCCCTCAAGGGTCAGTAAAGAAGGCCCCAGAAGCAACGCATCAAAACGTGGTCAATACAGGTTGCACATGACACCAGCATGAAAGGTAGAAGTACTCCCATGGGGGAGGAATAACAGGTGGAATGCTCAGGGCATTCTGAGAAGTTGCTTCCTGCTTTGATTGGTTTGGTTTGGTTTTTGAAGGGGCATGTCACGAATGGGAGAAAGTGTCAATGGGAGGAGAGGACATTTGGCTAAGCCACCAAACATATGATGTGTGGCAGCCAAGTGAGGTTGGCTGAGTGCCTTGCCTGGACAGAGGCCCGGGACGGGAAGTGTCTGAAGGGGCTTAGCAGGAAAAACAGTTGGGGCACTCAAGTAAGGCCAAAGTAGGCTCTTGAATGCCAAGCTGAAGCATTTGGATTTCATGCTGTATGAGCTGGCCAGAGCTGTTCTGTTTTTGCTCTCTAGTTCTGTTGATGAATTCATAGACTCATAGAGAATGCCTGTACCTGGCCGTATATCATAATCCCAGAACTTAATTAACAGGTTAGGATGCTGATGTAACTTTATTGTGGATGAAAAAAAGAAATCCCCTGTGGCAGGGGTTGAAGACTGAGTGCCTCCCAGGCCTGCAGGTAATGTCAGCAAGCAGAAAGGGCTCTGGGGACCCTGGGGAACAGCCGTGCCCCAAACGGAAGAGTCAGCAGCTTCTGAGCTCCAGCGGATCAGATCGTGGGAATGGGGTCCAGAATTGTCAGATCTTCCTAGTTTTCTTTTTTTTTTTAAGATTTTATTTATTTATTCGAGAGAGAGAGAATGAAAGATAGAGAGCACGAGAGGGAAGAGGGTCAGAGGGAGAAGCAGACTCCCCGCCGAGCAGGGAGCACAATGTGGGACTCGATCCCGGGACTCCAGGATCATGACCTGAGCCGAAGGCAGTCGCTTAACCAACTGAGCCACCCAGGCACCCTGATCTTCCTAGTTTTCAAGAAAAGCTGGAAATTCAGAGTCTTGTGTAATCTCCCGAGTTTTGTGAAATTGCCTGATAAGTCTGCAGCAACTCACTAGCGAAACTCCTTCCTCCCTAACAGCACAAGAAAAGGCCTGAGCCCTGCCACATGGACTCCTGGTGGCCTCTTTCTGCTCTGCACCTGTCATCCTAATTGAACCGTGAGGGTCAAAAAGGAAATGGGACAGTTAGAAGGTGTGCCTGAATTGGGAAACTGAGGCACACCAGGTCAGGGGTCAGATCTGGCGTCCGAAGACTTTCCCTGAGGTCTTAAGTGAGCCACTCTGTTGTGCTTCATCTACATTTCCTCATTGGGAAAATTCATTCATTCATTCATTCATGCTGTGTATGGGGCCAAGGCAAAACACTTCACACATAAAAACAGAAAATTTGATGGGATGCTGTCTAAAGCAGTATTGCTATTGTAATTACTTTATAGCAAAACCAAAACTAAAAGGTGTTGTGATCAGGTATGGTGAGGCCATACCTGGTGCTGTGTGGGTGAAGTTCCTTCTAGGAGCACATTAGGAAATACTGGTGATTGACAGAGTGGGGTGAGTGGGGGCGGTACATGCAGGGCTTTCCTGCCATGTCACCTGATCTAGTTCTCTCTCTGTCCAGGGTTGTGAGCTCAATAGCTGGGCCTTGGCCTCCTTGACCCTGGTGGGCACCCAGAGGCTAAACGGGTGCTGACACAGAGCAGGTGTGTATATGTCTTCCAGAGGAGTGAGTCTCGTGTGGCAGTGAACCCCTTCAGTACACAAAATTTTAGCCACAGCGAGCATAGAGAAAGCTACAGGATAATCATAACATTCACAAATAGAAGTTAAGAGAGTGCTGACAAATGGAATTTTAAATGACCTGACGTCGGGATGATGCCATTGTTGGATCTGTGTTTTCTCACTGGTTTCGCAGTGCTGCAGCAGAAGCTGAGAGGTTTCCCTACAGGCTGTCGGGCCTCATTGGGCGCCGTGCCCCACTGGCGTTGGAGAACGCTGGGACGGACCGAGGGCCAAGCTGGGGAGCGATCCTCAGGCAGGATGTGGACACCTTTCTGTGCGGAACTGCAGGGGGGATTTAGGTGGGCTGAAAGCAATGACCTGCCTGTGAATCCGACAGGAGCACCAGGGTTAGCGTTGCCTCCTTGTTGAGAATGTCCTTTTGAAATATGTCCTGGGATATTGCTCCCGTCCTATTAATTATGTCACAGACTTAAAAGCTGAATAATTAATGATCACGGGGCACTTGGAACAACCAACTGCGGGGTGGTTAGACTGTGCCTGGGGAAGTCTGTGCGCATAGACGACAAGCCTGCGCTCACAAAGCTCGAAAGCAGCCGCCCGTGGGTGTGCCTCTGGTCATGCGTGTCTTCACCCCCTCCCACCCACACAACAGGGACTATGAATTCTAGACATTGTATGCACTAAGAAGATCACGGTGTCCTTCTTTTAAGAACAAATAAAGACAATATTAAGGCATCAAGTTATGTTTAAGAAAGTCTATCAAATATAAACATTCTTAAGCATTGCTGTTTCCCATCTCTCCTTGTGAGGGATAGATAGATGTCCTCACTTCACTGTGCCTGGAGCACGAGCCTGCTCTGCCTGTTGGATAACAGTACCGTGTGTACCCGTATGTGCATGCACCTGTGTGTGTGTGTGTTTACAGGCATGTGTGTGTGAGACCTTCTTTCAAAAATCAGTATGAAGGTCAGAGACGTTCAAAGATAGGAGGCTGCCAAGCCCAGCACTGTGGAGCCTCACAGGGTTGGGGAGGGGGTGACTTTCGACAGGCCCGGCCCTTTGCAGTCTGCTGCCAAGGGACTCCGGGAGATTAGTCCATGGGTGTTGCCTGTGGGGATAATCCCAGCCACTTCATGAACCGTTCTGAGGAAGGCCTCCATTCGCCCCGGTACCATTGCCTCAGAGCGAAATGCAGCCGCTGTTCCTAAAGCACAGGATTTAAGGCAGGATGTGAACACCTTTCTGTGCGGAACTGCAGGGGGGATTTAGGTGGGCTGAAAGTAATGACCTGCCTGTGAATCTGACAGGAGCACCGGGGTTAGCGTTGCCTCCTTGTTGAGAATGTCCTTTTGAAATATGTCCTAGGATATTGCTCCTGTCCTATTAATTATGTCACAAACTTAAAAGCTGAATAATTAATGATCATGGGGCACTTGGAACATAAAATGCCATGTAAATGTTAAGGAGTAAAAATTACTCTGTGTGTTAATTAAATAGATAGGCTGCTTTAAAAATATTCCATGGTGGGAAGATTAATTTCCAGAAGAGCTGAAAAGCTTTTTGTTGGACTGTCCTAAGAAACTTTTGATATCTAATTATCTTAACCACATTTTAGGAGACTCAGGCATTCTGTATCCTGAAGCATTTGAAAGGCAAATGGCTGCTTGACATGTTTAACTCAGGAAACGAAGTTGCCTATTGAATTTTGGTAAAAATTGTGTCTGCTTAATTCTCTCTAGCCGGAGGCAGTTTGGGCCTAAAGCCAAGGAAGAAGTCAAGATCATTGAGCACCAAACACAGACCCTTCGGCTGATGCCTCACCTGGCCACAGCTTTGGCCTTGACCTTCGCCAGCAGGTGAGTTGGCTCTCAGGGTTTGCTTTCTAAAGAGGAATGTGAGGTCCTGCTTGGCATTAATAAGGAGCGAGGAGAGAAGCAGGCAGGGGCTTTGTCTTCGAACTGGGAGCAGGAAAGGGTCTGTAGTTAAAATCTGATGCTCATGGGGTGCCTGGGTGGCTCAGTTGGTTAAGCGACTGCCTTCGGCTCAGGTCATGATCCTGGAGTCCCGGGATCAAGTCCCGCACAGCGGGCTCCCTCCTCAGCAGGGAGTCTGTTTCTCCCTCTGACCCTCCCCCCTTTCATGTGCTCTCTTTCTCTCAAATAAATAAATAAATAAAATTAAAAAAAAATCTGATGCTCAGGTTAAAAGTGATGTCCGAATCTATATCCAGGTAGATGGGACCCACAGAGAATTTGAGAAGCCTTGAACCAGGATTTCTCCACAGTTTCTGAAAGAAACAGACTTGGCTGTTAAAATTTCTCTACCTCTGACAAAGGTTTTAAAGATTTTATTTATTTATTTGACAGAGAGAGACACAGCGAGAGAGGGAACATAAGCAGGGGGAGTGGGAGAGGGAGAAGCAGGCTTCCCGCTGAGCAGGGAGCCCGATGCGGGGCTCGATCCCAGGACACTGAGATCATGACCTGAGCCGAAGGCAGACGCTTAATGACTGAGCCACCCAGGCATCCCTGACAAAGGTTTTAATTTAAAGTTTTCAAAAATAGGTCACGGTGTATACATGTGTAGGGAGGGAGGTAGGAGTCAGGCTATTGAATAAAATAGCGGCAATAGTACTATAAATTCACATGGAGCTTTGCATTTTATAGCAGGCTTCCATCTATGCCTCTCAGCTATTCTTCCTCAAAGCCTGGGGAAGTTGCCTGGGCAGTTGTGTGTCATCCCATCTTCTAACAATCAGAAAATTGGGGATTTGCCTAAGATCACAAGGCCTGGGAATAGATGCATTGGGAATATAACTCCAAACTTTGGACGCTTATCTTGTGTTCTTTCCTCCCTATGCAATCCTGCTTCATAGGGTATTAATTTCTGAGTAATTTAGAATTGGCATATGTCTGAAATTTACTGCACCGATGGCTAAGCTGGTGTCAGGGTTGATATAAGGAAGGTAATCAGGGAGGCCCTGCCAGTCTGGTGTGCTGCTGGCTTGTGGGGCTGCCTGGCTACGCTGGCCTGGCTGGGAGGGGCTTGGTTGGGCGCACCTCTGCACTCAAGCCTGGGATTCCAGGGTTCTCAAACAGCAAATCCTGCAGACTGAGCTTCAGGTAACACAAAGATCAATCTATCTAAGCCACCCAGAAGAAAATGTGAATCACTCATATCCAACCTCTTACTTAAAATATTTTTGAATGCTTTTTGAGATTGAATTAGCATATGGTAAAATGTACAGATTTTAGGGTATAGTTCAATGACAAGCATATACCCTTGTGTAACGAACACTCAAACCAAATATAAAACATTTCCATCTTTGCAGTTGGCCTTCACCTCACCGCCACAGCAGGGACAACTACCTTTGTGAGTTCTAGCCCCATAGCTTACTTTGGTCAATTCTTAAAATTCATGTAAATGGGAACACACAGTATGTATTTTTTGTCCACTTCATTTCATTCAACATAATGTCTTAATGTTCCTCAATGTTGTTGATACTTTGTTAATTTTTAGTGCTGAGTAGTAACATTGAATTAACCACAATTTTTTAATCCATTCTCCCAGGGCTGAACATTTGGGTTGTGTCTGGTCTTTTGGCTGCAGTGAAAAAGACACAGTGAATATTCTTGTACAAGTCTGTCATTTTTCTTAGGGTAAATACCTAGAGAGGACTTGCTGGGTAACTGGGTGTGTGTGTATGTCTAACTTTATAGAAACTGCCATTTTTCAGAGAGGTAGTACCATTTTATACTCATTTGAGCAATGCATGAGAGTTCTGGTTACTCGATAAACTGAGATATTTTAAGTATCTCAAAACTGTTACCAAAAAATCAGGTTGTATGAGTCATCAAGTCTGCTCTTATTCAAAATTGTCTTGGCTGTTTTAACTTGTCTGGGCACTTTGCATTTCCATATAAAATTTTGGACCTGCTTATCAGGTTTGTTTGTTTTTTTTAAACAAAAAGCCTGATTGTATTTGTGATTGCATGGAATCTATTAAGCAATTTGGCAGTGCTGGGTCTTTCAAATCCAGGAAGATGGTTTATCTCTCTATTTATACAGGAATTTAATTTTTCTTCACATATTTTATAGTTTACAGTGTAGGGATCTTTCACATTTTTTACTAAATTTATTCAAATGGAATTGCTTTTTAAAATTTAATTACCAATTGTTTCTTAACGTCATATAAAAATGTAATCGAATCTTTTATATTGACCTCCTATAGTCTCATAAATTCACTTATTAGATCTAGTATATTTTCTCTATATATAATCACATCACATGTACATGAAGAGAGTTTTACTTCTTCCTTGCCAATATTTATGCTTTTTAAAAATTCTTTTTTTTGTCTTGTTGGACTAAGACCTCCGTTACAATATTGAATAGCGATGGTGAGAGTGAACATCCTTATTTTGTTCCAGATTTTAGAGGATAAGCATTCAGTATATCCCCATTAAGTGTGAAAATTCACTGCAGGATTTTTGTGGGTGCCTTTTTTTTTAAAGATTTTTTTATTTATTTTTTGACAGAGAGAGACACAGCGAGAGAGGGAACACAAGCAGGGGGAGTGGGAGAGGGAGAAGCAGGCTCCCTGTGGTCCAGGGAACCTGACGCGGGGCTCGATCCCAGGACTCTGGGATCATGACCTGAGCCGAAGGCAGACGCTTAACGATTGAGCCACCCAGGTGCCCTGTGGGTGCCTTTTACTAGGCCAAGGAAGTTCCCTTCTACTCCTAGTTGGCTGAATATTTTTATCATGGATGTTGGATTTTGACTTAATTTTTCCCTCTATTTAGCTGATCATGTGAGATTTCTTCATTCTATTAATGAAATGAGTTACATTGATTACTTTTCAAATGCTGAGGCTGATTTGCATTCTTTTAAATCCTTGGTCATAATGTATTATAATATTTTTATATTATTGGATACAAATTCGTAATGTTTGTATAAGGATTTTTGTGTTTGTACTTGTGAAGAATATAATTTTCTTTCCTTTGAGATGTCCTTATTAGGTTTTGGTATAAAGGTTATAACTGTCTTCATAATGTGACTAGGAAAGTGGTCCCTTCTCCTATGTTTTCTCAAGGAGTTTTTACAAGATTGGTATTATTTCTTAGATTTGGTAGTATTTACTAAGAAGCCATCTGGACATTTTTTTTTTAATAGGAAGATTTTTGATTACTCTGTTAACTTCCTTAACAAATATGAATCTTAAGATTACCAAGTTCTTCTCTGTCAGTTTTGCTAATTTGTGTTTTTCCAGGAATTTGTCCTTTTCCTCTAATTTGTAAAAATGTATCTAAGTTGTTAATAATATTTCCTTATTATAATATTAGTATCTGTAGGAGCTGTAGTGATGACCCTTTTTATTCCTAATATAGTTTTTGGCTTTTTTTAGGGGTCAATTTTTCTAGACGTTTATCAGTTTTGTTAATCTTTTCAAATAATATACTTTTGTCTTGAATGCTTTTCTTACATTTTTGTCCATTTTCTGTTATTGATTTAATTTCTTGTCTTTATTATTTTCTCAGTTCTGTCTAGTTGGGGATTAATTTGCTTTCTTTTTCTAGCTTCTAGCTCATTGGTCTAAAACCTTTCTTTATAAAATAAAAATGTAGTATTAAAAAATTTCTGCTAACTTTGTTTTGTGTATTTTTAAGCTTTGTTATTTAACACCTTCAGATTTTGGGTTATTATGTCTTCTAGAGGAATTTAGCCTGTTATATTCATTAAATGTTTCTCTTTGTTTCTGGTAATTTTTTTTGTCTTGAAGTCTACTTTCTTTGCTATATTGTTATAACCCTACCAGTTTTCTAATGCCTAGTGTTTTCATGGTCTATCTTTTCCCACCCTTTTATTTTAACCGATCTGTCATTATATCAACCTACATGTGCCATTGTGAGATGTTTATAAATAACATATGGTGAGGTCCTGCTTTTTATCCAATTTGATAATCTTTTAATTTGGAATGTTAAGCTCATTTTTATTTACTGTAATTCCTAATAAGTCTACCATTTTGTTACTTGCTCTGTTCTGTCTTTTCTCGGTTTTTCATTTCCTCTTTCTTTTTCCTAGTGAATACTGTAAGTATTGTAATATGCATCATTATCTTGCCAGTACCCACCTTGAATTGGCATTATACCACTTTATAGATAATGTGAACTTGTAAGACTATAATTCTTTCTTTTGAGGGGGGTTATTGAGTATTTTTTTAGTATTTCATTTTATCTCTTGTCAGCTTTTACCTGTGTTTCTTTTTCCCAAGAATCTGGAGTATGTGTATTTAAGCTACTTAGGTGATTCTGAGAATCACTGAACAGAGCTGAGAATCACAGGAGCTTTTTGGGAAGCTTCTTAGTGTGACCTGGAAGTAAACTTCACTAACAGGTAAAAGGCAGTAATATTATATTATTACGAAGACTTAAAGTGGATCAAAATAACCTGATACAAAACCTGATAATTTTTCACTTGCATGGCAAAGGAAAATAAAACTCTTCTTTGAATTTTTTGCCCAATGGTTTATTTGTAACTATTACAAAGAGGCAAGAGTATCTACACATTGACTTCTTTGTCCACTATTCACAATCCATGACACAGGAAGTTAATAGACCACATAACAAAGAGTTACCCTATTTTCTACATTTATAAGTTTATATATATACACAATGCATCTTTATGTATGACAGAAGTGTGATATATACAGCATGTTTCCTTTTTCTTCAGCTCTCTTTAGTTTTTAGTTTGATTTAAGCTTAATTTACCTTGATTTTATAAGTGCAATATTGCTACTATTAGTAAACATTAAAGTTTCTCTTGATTTTAGGGAGATACCCTCCAAATGCCAACATCAGAGAAATAGAGAAGTCACAATTCTAGCCTAAGGTTTCAAGGGGAGAAATGAAAGGTGATTAATGGAAATTAATTAATAAACAGTCATGGAATCCTAAAAAAAAAAAAAAATCACAGAATCCTTACCATGTGCCATGCAGGGGTAACACAGTACTGAACAGGACAGGGTCAGGTCCGCGCCTCATCAAGCTGTCAATCTAATTGACCCTAGGACCTTCCAGATTTTCCTGACCTTCACTGCCTTTGCACCCTCCGTGGTTTCTGGCCTTGCTCAGGGTCCCCATTGTGGTTCTGTTGCTCCTCCCTCTTTGTTTCTTTCTCTATCCCCCATTGCAGCAGGGGGTTGACCCACTGAAAACCTGGTTACTGGAATCTTCTGGAAGAAACACTTCATCGGGGGGAAGAGGTTTTCTGTGTCTTAAAACAAGCCCAGAGAGAAGCCGGTGTTTTCTGTGACATATTCTGGCTTCCCTGTTTCTCTCTAGTTTATAGCCCCAGTTGCCCCTTCGCTGACTTGTGAGGAAATAGTTCAATGAACCTGGTTGTAATGTGGCAAAATCTTATACTAAGTATACCTCTCCCCACTTCACACCCATTTTTTTAAAAAGGTTATCAGACCTTGCTTCTAGGCCCCACCTCCAAATTCCCAAGGGCATAGTGCTGCCAATCAACTGGCTTCAAGGGTCAGGGTCTGGGTAACCTCAACTTTGATGAAGTAGATGTTTATTCAATGTGCTGGGTCCTCCTCAAGCACAGAGAAATACTCATAAGAGTAGTCTAGACTTTAAGTGTATGGGTCTGGAGTTAGGTGAGCAAGAAAAACAGACCACCAGCTAGGTCGGCTGGCCCTGCCTTTCCTCCCTTCTAATGTGATAAAACATGAATAGTTAGACTTTGCTTCATGGTTAAAAGCAGGTAATAGAAATGAGGTGGGATGGCTTCTTCCAGGGCACATGTGTTTATGTATTCAGTAACTACAGGGTACCTTGCTAGTAGGTTTACCAGGTAAAATACAGTCGCTCAAGTTTGAATTTTAGATGCCCAATGGACAATTTTTTAGTCTAAGTATATCCCAATACTTAAACTAGAAATTATGCACTGTTTATCTGAAATTCATATTTAAACGGGTATCCTCTGTTTCTGTTTGTCAAATCTGGTGGCCCTGCTCACTAGGCTAGTGCTGGAGTCAGACATGGTCCCTACCACATGGGGCATGCAGTGCCTTCTCTGGGGCTTGGCAGTAGCAGGTCGGCAGGCTACTCACCCTCGTCTTTATCCCCTTTCTTCCCAATTGCCTCCGTAGGCCTGGAGACAGGGAGGACCTGCTAGCCCCTATAGTGAGCCCAACCAACCCCACTCTGCATCACTCACATTGTCTTGCCTTTAACAAGGAGGGAAGGAAACTTGATGTCTTTTGGGGCTTGTTCAGTCCAGGAAGGGATGGGACCCTTCTCCCCACCGGCGGCTCAGCTCCTGGGCAGTGGGACTGACTGATGAAGTAAGGGCTGGCGTGGTGAAAGCCTCTGAGAAAAATGATGGGCTCCTGAGGAGCCTACCAGGGCTTTTCTCCCTGCCCACCCCCCCCCCCCCAGAGTTGGCAGACACGTCTCCTCCTCCCTTTATTACATGACCATTGTGTCAGGCACCTTCCAGGCCCTGAGGGCTCAGCAGCCAACAGTCCTGCCTGAGTGGCGCCTGTGACTGGGTAGGATTCCTGTTTTCTGCCTTTGGCCATGGGTGCCACCCTTCGGTTTCTTGTTAACCTCTTCCCCTGGGGCCCGGGATATCCAAGACCTGCTTCCCACTGCTGAGTGCCGATGGTGCCCTGCATACTTCCTGGCTCAGGGGCATCCTGGTGGGCACTTGGCATGTGGGTCTTGCTGGACGTGTATCCTGCACTGCCCGGGTCATGCCCTCTATGTTCTTATCCATTGACTGTGATGGTAGAACGCCTCCTGTTGTGGCCATTAGTGCTCAGTAAGTGTTGGTTGTTGTTGCTTGCCATCACCCCGGGGACTCAATTGTCCTACCCCCACCCCACCAATTACTACATTCTGGAAAGTTTGTCTCCTGCGTGGAGATTACTCAAGGCCCTCCCTCCTTCGTGCCTCACCTGGGCCCTACCCAGCTCCCCTTCATGAGCCCGGCCCCTCACAGGGGCAGGTCCTCATCAAACCCATCCTCCACAAGCAACCACACTTAAATAGAATCTGAACTCCCACTTGACTGCTGGGACCCTCCCAGGGCCTCCCAGCGTCTTCTGTACTGGATAAACTTAAGCTCCCTCCGCGGCCTTGGATCACCTTCTTCTGCCTGGCCCCTGACAACCTCCACTCCACCTCTGTGTCTTCTCGTCTCCATGTTGAGCTCTGTACTCAGCCCCTGCCCTACTTCGGCTTTCCTCACAAGCAGCCTCCCCACCTTGTCTCCACATGCATCTCTCACATCTTTGTCTTCCTTCCCCTGACAGCTCCTAGTCATCTTTTGAGATCTAGTTCAGGATGTCATCTCCTCCAAGATACCTTCTCTGAGTCTCTCCTAGAATAAGGAGCTCCCTGATAAGCTTCTTGCTGCAGCCAGGCCCCTCTTATCATTGTACTGTTACCCTTGGATTATGGTTGTGAATTCTTTGTGCATAGAAATTGTGGATCCTTAATTTGGCATCTCCACATCTAAGAGTGCCTGGCTCTCTGCACGGGTTGCTTCAACTGACCCGAATGAAATTGTCTTGTGTCATTACATCGCACTTGGCCATGACGTTGCTTGGAGCTTTGCTTCCAAACTTTCTGTTGGTCCCTGAAGCAGAAGTTCCATGATGTGAAGGAGTTCGTCCAAGAGCTAGCTGGTCAGGGCAGTTGGTAGCTGATACCTCTCCTGGGAATCATTTAGTGGAATTTGCTACAAAAATGAACTTCCTAGCTTGTTAATGTCAGTATTTTAAGTGTACCAGCCAAAAGGAATATTTTGGGTCTGCCTTGCCTCTTATTTATTCCAGGTCAAATGGGTAGCTGAGGCAGCCCAGGCTGGGTTCTGGGCCAGGAGGGGCCATAGCACCGTCACTGTTAGCTTTCAGTTGGATTTAGTCATTGTCTCTGGCAATCTCTTTTTACCCAACATCTTTAAGAATGAAATTTCAACAATAACTAACACATATCCAATTGCTTATCATGTATCACACACTGTCCTTAATAACTTCTTTTTTTTAATTTTATTTTATTATGTTATGTTAATCACCATGCAATACATCATTAGTTTGGTGATCCATGCTTCATTGTTTTCATATAATACCCAGTGCTCCATGCAGTACGTGCCCTCCTTAATACCCATCACCGGGCTAACCAGTCCCCCCTCTCCCTTCCCCTCTAAAACCCTGTTTGTTTCTCCGAGTCCACAGTCTCTCATGGTTCATCTCTCCCTCCGATTTCCCCCCCATTTCTCCCTTCCTTCTCCTAATGTCCTCCATGCTGTTCCTTATGTTCCACGAATAAGTGAAACCATATGGTAATTGACTTTCTCTGCGTGCAGAGAAATAAATTGGCTTTAAGAAAGCCAATTTCACTTAGCATCATCTCCTCCACTCCCACCCATGTTGATGTAAAAGTTGGGTATTCATCCTCTCTGATGGCTGAGTAATATTCCATTGTATCTATGGACCACATCTGCTTTATCCATTCATCTGTTGAAGGGCATCTCAGCTCTTTGCACAGTTTGGCTATTGCGGACATTGCTGCTATGAACACTGGGGTGCATATGGCCCTTCTTTTCACTACATCTGTGTCTTTGGTAGGAGTGTCTTTAGTAACTTCTTTAACACTGCAAGACAACTCACCAAGTTTTTTTTTGTTTTGTTTTGTTTTTTTTAAAGATTTTATTTATTTGTTTGAGAGAGAGAGAATGAGAGATAGAGAGCACGAAAGGGAAGAGGGTCAGAGGGAGAAGCAGACTCCCCGCTGAGCAGGGAGCCCGATGTGGGACTCGATCCCGGGACTCCAGGATCATGACCCGAGCCGAAGGCAGTCGCTTAAACAACTGAGCCACCCAGGCGCCCTTCTCTTTGTTTTTTAAGTGATGTTTCCATAGCACCTAGAACTGCGCCTGGCACAAAGTAAGATTTCATTGATATTTATGGAATAAATGAATGGACAGAATGACACTTCATGGCTTCAAAAACTCACCAAAGTCCTGTCCCTGTCAAAGAATGGAGTTCAGGATGGGTAAGGAATTAAGATGTTCCTTAGCAAATGAACACCACCATTTGTGCATTGAACTGTGTTTTTAATATAATCCTGAAATCTTATTGCCCAAAAGTCTTACTTGCTGTTTTTATGTAAAGCAGAATTTTGTAAATTGAATCCTGCCCTCTCACTGACTTAACAGTTTTAGAGATACTCTATCTGCATTTCTCCTGAATCTTACCCTGAGGGTGGGTTCTAATAATTCAAGTGGATGCAACCTGTAAACAAATACCTCACATTTCTAGAGGCATTGCCTATAAAATAAACATATTTAGAAATGAATAATTTTTCCACAGAATCCTGAAATCTTAATTTATCTTCTGGGTCACTTTGAGTTTCTTATATCAGATTTTCCTAAGATATGTACCTTCTGGACTTTAACATACCCTGCATACAGAAGGCTTCTCAGTTCCTCTTTGCAAGGAGACGTGGGGTATGATAAAGAATAAGAGTCACTGGGGACCCCTCTCTGTCTGGCAGAGGGAGGCTCTCCCTCAGCAGGGCCCATGTCCTGTGAGTTTTAAGTAAAATCACAGGCCAGCATTGCAAAGAAATCTCACCAGACCTCTGCTAGGAGAGAGTCTCATGAGTCTTTCTTTTCTTAAAGCCAATTTATTTCTTATTTCTCACCCATTTCTACCCTAGACAAGGTCTAGGGCTGTGTGTCAGCAGGGAGTCATATATACATTTTTTTAAATGGTCAGCTCTGAGATTCTCTGAGAATCATTGTATGGCAGTCGCAGTCCAGGACATGGGTAATGGTACCATAGCATAGATTGAGAATGCTATAAACTTTCTCAGGGCACTGGCACATTATTTGTCATGAAAAGGACATGATGTTTAGGACTAGAGAGTCCTGGGTTTGAATCCTAGCTCTGTCCTGCTCTGGGAGACCTTGACTTAGGTGTGTAATCTCACCTGGACCTCTGTTTCCCCACCTGTAAAGTGGGGATATGATTTCCTATTTCATGGGGTTGTCATAAGGATGAAATTAGATGATAAATGCAGAAGCTCTTTGCTTGTAGTAGTTGCTCAATACAATTCAGTTTTTCTTCATCTAAGTGCCAGTTAAACAAATGATGGTTTCCCTGTTTTTCCATTTGTCCCAACTCAATGGTTTCATTTATGAGGTTTGATAGCAGACTTGCCTATTTGCTATAGAATGAGGCCCAGTGCAACAACTTTTGCATGTTTGGGTTTCATTAAGGAAACAAGGATATTCAGACATTGCAAGATTATCCTATGGATGGAAACAGGTAAATAAATACCTTGAGCCAAAATTGATTTTGTCATTAAGGAAATGAAAAGGCAAGCCACAGAATGGGAGGAAACGTTTGCAATACATATATCTGACACTGGGATATTATCTAGAATATGCAGTAACACTGAAAATACAATTCAACTAAAAATTAGCTGAGCAAGCCAATAGAATATGCACAAAAGATTCGGGTGGACACTTGACAAAAGAAAATATATGAATGATCAGCCAAGGCATACATGAAAAGATGCTAGTTATCAGGGAAATGCAAATTCAAACCATGAAGAGACACGATTACATATCCAATAGATTGACTAATGTTAAAAAGACCAATTATTGGCAGACGTGGGAACAACTAGAACTCTCCTACACTGTGGGTAGGAATGTAAAATTGCATAACCACTTCGGAAAACTGGCAGTTTCTTAAAAAGTTAAAAATATATCTACCGTATGACCCAGTCACTTCCCTCCTACATATTTACTGAAGGAAAATAAAGACAAATGTCTCCTCTAAGATTTTTACATGAATTTCCATAGTGTTTTCTTTGTAATAGCCCTAAACTGGAAACAAGCAAAATGTTCATCAACAGTGAATGCAAAAATGAAGTGTAATATATGCGTTGCATAGAATGGAATTCTAGTCAGCAATAAAAAGGAACAGCTACTAATACATGCTACAGTATGGATGAATCTTAAAAACAATGTGCTGATGGAGAGAAGCAAGACATAACATACTGTATAATCTTATTTACATAAAATGTAAACTAATCTCTAGTAACAAACAGTGGGTTAGTGGTTGACTGGAGATGAGGATCAATCAAGGAAGGGATAGACTGTAAAAAGGCATGAGACATTTTTTGGAAGGTATTGGAAATGTTCTGTAGCTTGATTCTAATATTATTCTCATGGGTATGTACAGTTGTCAAAATTCGTTAAATGGCATGCTTTGAATGAATGCAGTCTGTTGTAAAATAAATTATCTTCAATAATGTTGATAAGGTAAAAAGATAAATTGTTTATTTAAAGCAAAAATAACAATGAATTTTATAACATATGTAGAAGATATAGATAGATAGGTAGATAGATATTAAATAATTTCAACAGTAGCACCGTGGATGGGAGAATGAAATGGAAGTGTATTGTTGTATTATTGTAAGGTTCTTTGATTATCTGAGAAGTGGTATAACATTATTTGAAGGAAGAACATGTTAGGTTAAAGATGCATATTTTAGACCATAAAAATCACTATAAAACATAAAAGTAACATAGCTAAAACTCTAACAGTGGAATACTAAAACCTAAGCAATTGATCAAAAGAAGACAGGAGCAGAAGGAAAAGAGAACAAAGAACATATGGGATAAATAGAGAGGAAAACTGCAAGATAATAGTTTCAAACTCAATCATGTTGATAATTACATTAGGTGTAAATGGTTTAAACACTCCTCTTTAATTAGCTGATTGTCAGACATGATAAAAAAATCAAGACTGAACTAGATGCTTGCTATAAGAAACCCACCTAAAATATAAAGACAAATAGATTAAAAGTGTGAGAATAAAACCTTTACACCTGCGAACACTAACCATAAGAGAGCTTGAGTGGATATGTTAATATTAGATAAAGTAGACTTCAGAAAAAAGAATATCAACAGAGATAAAGAGGAACATTTCATAACGACAAAGCAGTCTACTCATCAGAAAGACATAACAATCTAAATGTTCATGGTCTCACAAAATGGCCTCAAAATACATGAAGCAAAAATGGAAAGTATTGAAAGGAGAAATTAACAAATCCAAAATTATAGTTGCAGACATCAGTCATTCTCTTTGAGTAATTGATATAATAAGTAGTAATTGATATAATAAACAGTAATGATATAAAAGATATGAACATTACTAATGAACTTGACTTAAAAGAAATTTATAGGGGAGGGGAGTGGGGGGATGGGTTAGCCTGGTGATGGGTATTAAAGAGGGCACGTTCCACATGGAGCACTGGGTGTTGTACACAAACAATGAATCATGGAACACTACATCGAAAACTAATGATGTAATGTATCGTGATTAACACAACAATAAAAAATTAAAGAAAAAAGGAAAAAAAAAGAAATTTATAGAATATCCCAACAACAGCAGAATGCACATTCTTTTCTTATTTTATTTAAGTATAATTAACATACAGTGTTATATTAGTCTCAGGTGTACAATATATGTATGATTCAACAATTCTATACATTTCTCAGTGCTCATCAAGATAAGCATACTCTTAATCCCCTTTACCTATTTTATTCATCCCCCCAGCCATCTCCCCTTTGGTAACCACCAGATTGTTTTCTATAGTTAAGAGTCTGGTTTTTTTTTTTTTTTGTCTTTTTTTTCTTTGTTCACTTGTTTTACTTCTTAAATTCTACATATGAATGAAATCATATGGGATATATCTTTCTCTGACAACAGTTTACTAAGCATTAAACCCTCTGGGTCCATCCATCTTCTTGCAAATGGTGAGATTTCATTCTTTTTACGGCTGAATAATATTCCATTTTATATATATACACTACATCTTCTTTATCCATTCATCTATTGATGGATGCCTTTGTTGCTTCCATATCTTGGCTATTGTAAATAATGCTGCAGTAAACTCAGGGGTGCATATATCTTTTTGAATTAGTGTTTTCATTTTCTTTGGATAAATGCCCAGTAGTGGAATTATTGCATCATATGGTATTCCTATTTTTATTTTTTGAGGGGCTGCCATACTGTTTTCCACAGTGGTTGCACGAATTTGCATTCTCACAAACATTGCACAAGAGTTCCTTTTTCTCCCCGTCCTTGCCAACACTTGCTATTTCTTATGTTTTTTTATTTTAGCCATAATGACAGGTGTATAGTGATATCTCATTGTGGTTGTGATTTGCATTTTCCTGATGATTTTTGATGCTGAGTGTCCTCTCATATGTTTGTTAGCCTTCTGTATGCCTTTTTTGGAAAAATATCTGTTCCTTTCAAGTGCACATAGAACATTTATCAAGACAGACCATGTAAATTTAAAGGATTGAAATCATACAAAGTATGTTTTCTGATTAGAATGAAATTAGAAATTAATAACAAAAACATCTGGGATAATCCCATATATTAGGAAACTAGACAACACACATAATTTGTAGGTCAAAGGGGAAGTCTCAAGGGAAATTAGAAAATATTTTGAACAAAATGAAAATGAAACAACATATCAGAATTTGTGGTGTACAGCTAAACCAGTTCTTAGAGGAAAAATTAAAATACTTATATTAGAAAAGGAGAAAAGTAGAAAATCAATGGTGTAAATTTCCATTTTAAGAAGCTAGTAATGGATATAAGAATTGATATAATAAACAGTAATGATATAAAAGATATGAACATTGAACAAAATGAAAATGAAACAACATATCAGAATTTGTGGTGTACAGCTAAACCAGTTCTTAGAGGAAAAAATAAAATACTTACATTAGAAAAGGAGAAAAGTAGAAAATCAATGGTGTAAATTTCCATTTTAATAAGTAGTAATTGATATAATAAACAATAATGATATAAAAGATATGAACATTACTAATGAACTTGACTTAAAAAAATTTATAGAATATTCTATCCAACAACAGCAGAATGCACATTATTTTCTTTTCTTATTTTATTTATTTTATTTAAGTATAATTAACATACAGTGTTACATTAGTCTCAGGTGGAACAAGGAACAAATCAAATTCAAATCAAGAAGAAAGAATAATAAAAATGAAAGCAGAAATCACTGAAATAAGAAATAGCCAAAAAATAAACATAATTAAGCCAAAAATTATTTTTTCCTTCAAAAAATAGATAAAATTGATAAACCTTCAGCTAGATTAATTAAGAAAAAAGACACACAAATGATCAGCATCTGGAATAAATGAGAGGACATCACTACAGATCCTACAGCAGGATCCTACAGTATCCTTTCAAATGGATTGAAAGGATAAAATTAAATACTATGGTTATTATTATTGATATAATGTCAACGTAATGCCAATATATTTTACAATATATATGAAATAGAAAATTTCATGAAAGACATGTTACCAAAAGTGACTGAAAAAGAACTGGAAAATCTAATGACATTGCTGGTGAAATATACCAAATACTTAAGAAAAGAAAACATACTAACCTTACACAAACTTTCTCATAAATGAAGAAGGGAAAACTTCCTAATTCATTTTAGGAGCATTACCTTGACACCAAAAACCAGGGAAAGACATTATGAGACCACTATCCCTTGTGAACAAAATGTTAGTAGATCACATACAGTGTATTTTACTCTATACAGTGATCAAGTGGTGTTTATCCCAGGAATGTTAGGCTTGTGTAATGTTTGAAAATCAATCTATATGATTTGTCATATTAACATTATAAAGGAGAAACATCATATAATCATCTCAATAGATGGCACTCAATTGATAGAGAACAGTCAATGAATCAACACCTCTAACTGCCACTACTCTTATCAATCTCCAGAGTCTGAAGCTTCAGTTGAGAAGACCAGAAAGGCCATACTTCATGGTACTTTCCATGAGTTTGAGGTGCTTAGAGGAAAGTACCCAGCTCAGTGTGTTTACCACCCTCGATCAGAGGCCAGTCCTGGAATTTGGTAGAGCATAGTGAGAAAGAGTTCACTAAAGCTTTTATCCCCAGCAGTTGTTATAAATGATAACTCATTTTAAGAGACTTTAAAAACAAGCTCTATAAGAAATTGTTCAGAAGGCAGAGAGAGGGAAACCTGTACCTTCCATTATAGTATTTTGAAACATGGCAAAGAAGAAAACCAGAACTGAGGGGGTGTGCATGCAGATGGAGGGAGGCCCATAGACATTGTGCTGCATAGTAGTCGTGGTCATAGGTGGCTGAGAGATGAAGGAAAATGGTGAATCTTACCACTTTGAAGGAAGAAGTTAATTCCTATCTGTATACATTTCTATTGGTGCTATAAGTAATTGCCACAAACTTGGTGGCTTAAAATAACACAAATTTGTTATCTTACAGTTCTGGAGATCAGAAGTCCAAAATAGGTCTCAATGATGAAAAATCAGTGTCAGCAGGGCTGCATTCCTTTTGGAGGCTCTAGGGGAGAATTGACTCCTTGCATTTTCTAGCTTCTGGAGGCTCCCTCATTACTTGGCTTGTGGCTCCTTCATCCATTTCAAAGCCAGCAATGGCTGGTTGAGTCTCATGCTGCATCTCCCTGACTACTTTGTTGTCCCATCTCCTTCTCCTGACTCCCTCACACTTATAGGGACCCTTGTGATTACATTTGGGCTCCCGGATGATCCAGGGTAATCTCTCAATTGCAAGATCCTAGATTTAATCACATCTGAAAAAAATCCCCTCTGTCATGTGGGGTAACATATTCTCAGGTTTCAGGGATGAGGACCTGGTCATCTTTGGGGGCCACTATTCTGCCTAGCACACTTTCAACGGAAGTAGAATCCGAAAAATTAAAAAGATATATAAGAGACATGTAAAACATTTTTGTGCAAAGGGAAGAGGGAAATAGTTTGGAATATGATCTTATATGGTAGACGACAGCAGGGAGGGAGTTACACTGAGTGCCCATTTTTTGTCGGGTCAAGGGCTGTTTGAAGACAGATGCCAACGTGAGCAATAGGGCCTCTGAGGGGCTGGCAGAAAAGTAAGCCTGGACAGAAAGCAAGGGAGAAGTTTTCTAAGGGGCAGATGGCGTGGTGGAGCCTCACGGCGGCAGGGTGCAGGGTGACAGTTCTGAAGGGCACATGGAGACTTTGGTAGCATCTGAGGAAGGAGCAGGTGTCACCCTGGGCTTGTCTCAGACGCGCCTGCGCCATGGTTCCTGGGGGTGGGGGTGGGGGCACTGCTGCATCCCTCACACGTCTGCGCTCCTCTCGCAGGTATGCCGGGGTCCTTCTGGATGAGGACATCTTCCGTGGGAAGGAGCTTGTGGACAGTCGCCCGCTGCAGGCGCTGGTGGCGGGGCTGAAGGCCTACAGTACCTGGGAGAACGTCAGCTGCCTGCAGGACTGCCGCGAGTGCACAGGAGGCATGGTGAGCCCCACAGGCCCCAGAGGCGCCAGCCCCCCAGGTCCCCCTGCTGTAGCTAGTGCGAGGCCAGCACTCTGTGCCCGCGAGCAGGGCATCAGCTTCAGGCAGAAACCCGTTGTCTTCATAACCCTGGGTGCATCACCTAGCCTTGCGATCCGTGCGTCTGCCTCCTACCATGCTGCGAGGACTGATGGGGACCACTATGTTTGTAAAATGCTAGCCCCCATGGCCTGGCCCGTGGAGACCTGCAGTAAATGTCATTAAACTTGGTGGTGGCTGTTGTTGACAGTATGGGTAAGGACAGTATGAGGGTCAGATGATGAAAGCACTTCTCCAATGTTTGAATCCCTTGGGAAGAATGCAGGAAATGACCCCAGGGGTGTCCAGCCCCAGGAAGAAGGCAGACAGGGATGTGCCAAGCATTTGGAGACTGCTCAGTGTGTCCCCAGCACTGGGCCTCAGACTGGATTGTGCAGTGAGGGGCACAAGGTGTGAGAAATCTGACTTTGAGTCACTGGAGAGTTGAGGGGGACTCTGAGAAGAGCTGGAATCTGTGCCCAATTCCCCCACAACCTGAGAGCAGAGGCCCCTGCAAGATACAGAAAACAGGATTTGGAGAGTCTCTGCATCCTTACGGGGGCTCGGAGCTGGTTAGAAGGGGAACCCACGTGGGGTCTGTGACAGCATAGCGGGTGGGGTGTGGGGTTGTGGATCTGTGATGCAATAGCATGGCAGGGCTATGGGGATCAGCTGTGGTGGCAACTGGGGTTCATCCCCAGATGACAGCCCTGCATTGGTGACCCCCCGGGACTACACTGCTTCATTGGCATGTGGGCTGGATGCAGGCACTGCTGGAGCCTCCAAAAGACGTTTCCTGGAGGAAGGAGGGAAGAAGGAGCCCCTGTTGGGGTTTTGGCCTGAGTTTGATCCTGAACTTGGCTGAATATTGTCCTATAAACAGCAGCCCTGAACCTGCAGGGGAGGATGACAAGTTTTAGCCTCAGTGCGAAGGGGTCAAGGGCAAGTTAGGGCAGTGGTAGAAAATAAAAGGGGAAGGGGAAGTTTCCAGAAAGTCTGCCCTGCCTCTCTGTATCAGAGCTAGGGCCTATGGAGGGGTGAGGAGTGAGGGATGAAGGGCAAAGAATGAGGAAGGGCTGGGCCTTCACAATAGGCACAGCCCTAGAGTTTCTCCAACGTGAACAATATGCACGAGGGCCTCCTGTGAAAGCCAGTGTGATCATTTCTCACCTGTGATCATTTCTCAGGTATAATATCACCTGAAAGTAGGTGGCTAAGTAAAGATGTACCCATGATACAGGGAGGCCTAGTAAGGTGTGCACTCTGTGTCCGTGACGATGGTGGGGGTGATAGTGGTGGACATGCCTGCTTTGCTCCTGTGGATGTTGTGTGGGAGTCCACATGGAAGGAAAGAGAATGCAGAACAAAGTAACAGCTAGCACTGGGGTACAGCTGGGCCAGGAGCTGAGCTCCTCTGAGGCAGCCAGGTGCTGTGGCTCATCATGACTTTCCTTAGTGCACTGGCAAGGTGGGAGGCTCCTGCCACGTGGCTGGTTTCCACCTGTAGCTCCAGGAAGGCGGTTATCTCTTGGAACAGGAGTTTGCTGGCAGCAGTTAGGAACAGAACTCAGGGATTCTGGGGTCGAACAAGAAAGTTTAGGTTAGCTGGTGGGAGGTAAGACCGGAAGTGACCCCTCAGGCAGAGGTAGCCCACATAGGGGAGGGTTGGGGTTCTGTTGGGGGTGCTGAGCCGATGCAGATATTGTGGCTTCTGACAGATGACTCAACCCGAGGGTGTGCTCAAAACCACCTGTGGTCCTCTCATCTTCCTCCCTTGGCTCATGCCCTTTGATTCATTTCATGGGCTGACATGGCCAGTGGTCTCCTGCCCCTGGGCTTTCATACCCTCCCAGATGACCTGATGGGCAGACGGGATGGTGGACAGATGGACTGATGGCAAATAGGATGGTGGATAGACAGATTGGTTGATTGAATTGTTGCCCTGTGCATTCATTATCTCTGATAATTTAGTTTCACTGGAATGTTACTAATTTGGCTCTTTGGGATTTAAGACTGTGTATTTGAAAATGGGAAAGGGAGAAAGGCTGCTAAATGTCTTGCAGGCATTGACACTTAACAAAAGTGATCAGTTCTTCCTGTCTGCTTAGCTTATCTCGGGCCGGAGAGGAAGATTCAAGACACAGCAGCCTCCAGCGTTTGGTCTAGGCAAGAATTCAGCATCCCAGCGTTGTTGCTCTTAAACTGTTCTGGGCAAACCTTTGGATTCTGAGGTTCTTTCTCTCCACATTGAATGTTTCCATAGCAGTTGGTTGTCTATTTTAATAATATTATCACTGTGTGTCAGGAAACCATGAGAAAGTCCTAGGTTGGCTCTTGCTACAGAAGCTTCCTCGATTGTTGCTTTCTTTGGGTGATGGGTTGAATGTCACAAGAGTGACATTTGGTTGCTAAAAGAACATAGTGCTAAAAGAAGCATGGTCTGTCACTTTTTGTGCATAAAGCCTGGGGTAAATGAGATCTCATACAAACTTTTTTTTCCAAAATTAGATCATCAAGTGAACAATACTGGTTGGAACTTAACATAATTCATGTTTGTGCAAGCACATCATTGCCTTAGTGACTGCTGATGAAGGGTCATTGTTCAGTGTTTCTAAGTTCTGTCTGTGTGTGGAGCAGTGTGCAAGGTACATGCTCCCTGACCTGAGGGCCGGATAATGCGAGGGCGGACACCATACATTGTGCATGGAATGGGGTGGCCCTAAGAGTTCAGTGAAATGAACATTCGGGGACTCCCACTCTGACCAGGTTGAAGTTACATGAATTTACCCTCCTGACTAAAATAGCAAGACACTGGACATCAGGCAGTGAGAGTGAGGAAATTAATTAAATTAATTAAATTAATTAAATGAGCCTTACATTTGTCCCAGTTTACTACCTCGAGAGTTTCCACACCATGCCTTAGGAGGGGCAACTGAGGCAGAGCCCGGTGAACTCCCTGATTTGAAGACATGACGCTGAGAGTCGAGGGAGACCAACGCACCTGGAATCCACAGGGTAGCGTAGGAGACAGAAGAGAACTGGTTGGTCAGAGAGAGAGCTCAGGCATCTGCAGTGGCCCCCTTCAAACATCCAGCTGAGCACTGACTGTTGCATGTGTGTGAGGGAGAGAATCCCCTGGAAGGAGTGGAGGGAACAGTATGTGGTCCTCACATGGGCCTGGGAAGAGTGCCTTTTCCCACAAGCCAGTCTGGAATACTTTAAGACTCAGCCTGAGGATAAAAGAAACGTTATGTATGAAAGAACAAAGTTAAGGATGACAGCACATTTCTCTTTGGGAAAAAAAAAAATTAAAACGAGAAGTGGAGCAACATTTTAAAAAGTATTAAAGGAAAAAAATCAAGAGAAAATTCTATACTCTGAAAAATTATGTTTCAAAAAAAAAAAGGTGATAACAAAGACGTGTTTGGACTTGCCAAAGTTGAAAGGTTTCATCACCAGCAGACTTTCACTGTAAGAAATATTAAAGGAAACTCTTCACACAGAGGGAAAATGATATCAGATAGAAATATGGATCTGCACAAAACAATGAAAAGCACCAAAAATAGTTTTTTTTTTTAAAGATTTTATTTATTTATTTTAGAGAGAGAGGGAGAGCACAGCAGGGGGGTGGGACAGAGGGAGAGAGAGAATTTCAAGCAGACCCCACACTGAGTGGGGAGCCTGACTTGGGGCTCAATCTCATGATCCTGAGATCATGACCTGAGCCCAAATCAAGAGTCAGTTGCTTAACCAACTGAGCCACCCAGGTGCTCCATAACTTTCTCAATATATAAGATTTTTCTTAGTATTTAAATTTCTTTAAAAGTTAACTGAGGTGTGCCTGGGCCACTCGGTCAGTTAGTGTCCAACTCTCGATTTCTGCTCAGGTCATGATCTCAGTGTTGTGAAATGGAGCCCCAAGTTGAGCTCTGTGCTTAGAGGGGTGTCTACTTGAGAGTCTCTCCCTGTCCCTCTGGCCCTCCCCCCACTCCTGCTCATGCACACACACTCTCTCTCTCTCAAATAAATAAATAAATCTTTAAAAAAATACGTAATTGACTCTCAACAAAAATAACAGCAATGTAGAGTGAGTTTTATAACATGTATAAAAATAAAATGTATGACAATAATCACATAAAGACCAGAAGGGGAGAAAAGGAAGTGTACTTTTGTAAGGTTCTTATGCTACACCTGACGTGGTATAATATCACCTGAAAGTAGACTGTGGGAAGTTGAAGATTTATACTATAAACCCTAAAGCTACCACTAAAATAATACAACAAGGAGTTATAAGCCAGCGTAGGAGGTAACATGGAATTCAGCAATACTAAGTTAATCCGAAAGAAAGCAGGAGAAGAAGAAGTAGCGGAGAATGAAGAGATTGTTCAAATAAAAAACAAATAGCCATATGGTAGATATAAACCAAACCATGTTCATAAATGCTTTAAATGCAAATACCCCAATTAAAATCAGAGATTGCCAGGTTGGAAAAAAAGCAAGACCCAACTACATGCATACAAGAAACACACTTCGAATATAAAGACTCAAAGAGGCTAAAAGTAAAAGGATGGAAAGAGATATGCCATGCTCACACTAATCAGAAGAAAGCTGGAGTGACTATTACTATCAGACAAAGCAGATTTCAGAGCCAAGAATATTGCCCGGGATAAATAAGTCCATTTCATAATGACAAGGGGGCCAATTCGAGAGGATATAATAATCCTCAGCCTAATAACAACCTTAGCAGATTAACGGTAAGCAGGTTAATAACAACTTTAGCTACTTTGGTTATCCCCACTTTGCAGATGAGGAAACGGGGGTTCAGAGCAGTTGGTCATCTGACCCCAGAGTCCATGCTGACATGGTGAAGCTATGCCCCGAGGAGGAGTGGGAAATCACACTGAGGTGTCTGGGAGGCTCTCCAAGGAGATGAAGCTCACCTTCACTGTGTGGAATGAACAGAGAGCACTGGGTGAGTGGGACCCCAGTGCACCCTGCATTCGCACACAGGTCCTACTTCAGTTTAACAAGCCTCCTGATGTTACGAGGCCCACACTTAACCAAAGATGAGGTCTGAACTCCGGGGGGGCTTAGTGCCTCTGGGACTTCAGACCTGCCTTTCCAACGGATTCTTCATGCCTAAGAAAGGCAGTCTCTTCCCATGTCCGACATAGCATATGCAGGGGCCCAGGATCCAGGGGCTGCGGGGTCTCTTTGCTTTTTATTTGTTTTAGTTAACAGTCATAAAGGATTTTCTATAAATGTAGGCACCTTTTTAAGTGCTTTACATATAGTAACTTAGCTAACTCCAAGTTAGATGAGTACTGTTATCAGACTTCCTTTTCAAAGGAGGAAACTGAGGCCAGAAAGAGATTAAATAGCTGGCCCAAGGTTAAGGGGCTAAAAAGTGGCAGAGCCAGGCTTTAAACGCAGAGAATCTGTCTCCAGAGGCCATGCACCAAACCACTGTGCCATATGCAAACCAAGTGTTCCCTATGCTCCAGAAAATAGCAGGGTTCATGTTGATGGGATGAGCACAGTCTGAATCCAACATGCCACTTTGCAGCTGTGTGACCTTGGCCGGGTCTCTCCTGTTCCTGAGCGTGTAGACGAGTCTTGCTGAGGTGCTCAGAAGTTAGTATTAAACTGGATCCTCCCATAATGGGGGAGGTTGACAGGCAGGACCAGACCCTTTTCCTCTCAGACCCCTCTGACGTGATTCCTGGCTCTTGCCCTTTATTGTAGGGCTGAGGGAAGTAAGGTGGGATGTAGTTACATTTCTAACCCTGAGCTTCTTTGGTAAGTCAGGGAGGAGCTGGGACAGGAGCTGGGAAAGCAAAGCCCATTCTTGGCGTGCAGCCGGGCACCGTTCCCAACGGCGAGGGCTTCATGCTCACACATGTTCTGCATTTTGGCTTTTAATCTCAGTATGTAAGTGGAGAATCCAACTGGCCTCATTTGGACATGATGAAAACCCTTCACCTGCCCATGTGGGAATGCTGGGAGCTGAATTCTGCGGGCTCTGGGTAGTCACATGACTCGGGCCTCGGCTGCTTCTCTTTGCTTCCATCTTCTTTCTTTAAAAATTGATGGAGCCAACCAAGTTCTTAGGACTGTTGCCATTTAACTGTACTTCTACGTTGTCTATTTTCTCCATATCCAAGCAGACTGAGATTGAATTTCCTACAGTTGTCTGAGAGAGGAAGAGGGAAGCAGAACCCCGGATCACAGAATCATCTTATGGGGCTGTGTCATGAAAAGGGGCAGTATGAGAGGTGGGGGGAGAGCATTCATCACCGAAGGGGTGAGACCTCCTGGTCAGGGCTCTGTGACCCTGGATCTTACCACCGGGAGCCTCAATTTTCTTATCTTTTAAAGCCTCGCCATGAGAGGCACTCAGTAAATACTAGAATGTCCTGTTCTTTTTTCCTGGATGTGATTACATTGAAAGATCCAACTCTTTCACCTCAACCCCCATGACCCATTAGACTCATGTGGGAGCTCCCTGGTTAGAGCTCCTCAGTGTACAGCCTTGAAGAGTAGAAGCAAGTCACATTCTCAGCAGATCTGACTCCAAATCATCAGGGTCTGCAAAAACAGGCTTGGGGCCTAGACAGGCTGCATGGTTCCTGCTGATCCTGCCACTGGAGTAGAACTTAACAGGAGCCCTAGCTGTTGACCCTGTACAACCACATTCTTCACAGGGACCTGTTAGAGTATCCTTTGGCCCTTGCGCATTCCCTGTACCTGGATGCCCATGGCCAGGAGCTGTGTTCTTTATGTTGTCCCCCTTGATACCAACACTGGGAGATACCACTCCTGGGCTTACAGGGCCCTGAGGGTTGGTCTCCACAGCAGGATTTTAGGCTCTCCTCCATCAGGGCCCCTCTGTAAGAGCCTGCTCATCTCAGCCCGTGGCAGCTCCATTCTGTTTCAGAATCCTGCATGGAAGAGCAGAACTGGCTGAAGCAGAATAAAGAAATTTCCGTACAAAATTGGAGCAAGCGAAAGTCTCAGAAGAGATCTACGACCCAGCCTGATGATAAGGTTATCAGCAAACACACACTGACCATTCCTTTCATGTTAGACACAGAGCTGCTGTTTGCTGTTTGGAGATGTCATCCAGCTGGGCCATGACTGAGTCATTATATTTTAAAGATTGCATAAGAGAGCACTAAAACAATTACAAGTGTTTGTAAATTTAAAAAAAAAAAAAAGTGGTGTGTTGTGGAGCCCCTCGGTTATTTAGTAGACTTAATCCCAAGACTAACTCCTCAGGGAGATTCAACACGACCTCATTTATCTGGCATTGACCATTTCTTGGAACAGAGCCAAGGCCTGAAATAAGCAAAACAGAGCTCTGGGAATCCCAAAGAGATGACGTGAGGTCCGCGTGCTGAAGCTCAAGCCCTTACTCATTCCTGAAGGAGCCTGGCCAGCTTCCTCTGGAGCCTGGTCATGCTTGTTGACTCTCACACATGGTTCCCAGTGTCCTGAGGTGCTGCTGCAGAATAGTAAGGATAGCGGGACTCCGCATGCAAGCAGCTAAGAGTGCTGGTGACCGAAGGAGAGGCAGAAGAACTAGAAAAACCTGACTGAAAAATCCAAGAGCGCAGTGGGCCCCGCTCCAGGCCCAAGGAAGAATCAAAACTCTGGTGGAACATGAAGTCCTCTCAGAAAAGTGGGCTCTGTGCAGGCAGGCAGGCTGGTGCAAGGAGGATAGTCATTTGAGGGTTACCCTCTGTCCTGGATGCTGCAGATTTACTATTCCCTGGAATAAGATAGATAGTATTTCTTTAACTGCCCGGCTTTTCACAGCAATCCCCTGGATGTATATCTCTCAAAACAGATAAGTAGGTCAGCCTGACTTGGATCTAATATGGCAGAGACCATTTTACTCCCCATCCAATTTCTTAAGAAGAGACAGAGCCAAGAAAAATCCCGGCTGGTGCCTGGGTTATGTGGAGCTAGCAATTCTGGTGGAGGGTTCTAGGTATGGAGGTCATGGATCCAGCTGGCTAGTGTTGCACGTGTGGGCAGGGTAGGGGTGAGTTGAGCTTCACCCTAATGCCAGGTAACTGGGTAACATTGCTGGGTAATGCCAAGTACCTGGAAGAGGTTCAGGTATGGCCCATACTCAGAAGGGGTCCCAGGATCTGACAGACCTCCTAGGAGGGGACTAGCTGGGATCCAAGTGCTGACCCCAGTAGAAGGAACCTCTCTGTGGCTGCTATGACACCTTCTTCAGCCAGACTCTTTGCTCAGCCATGACCTGATTTTTCTAGAACATCAGTGGGTTTCTGATCAACTTCTTCCATTTCCATTTCATTGATCAGAGGACCCTTTCTCTGGACAGAGTTAGGGCCTTCAAGAAGAATCTCAGCATTTTGGAACTCTGGATTAAATCCTAGGTTTCTCCTCATTTCTGCTGTCACTTTCTGGTCATTATGCAGACAACAACCAGTTTGATTGTAGGGATTTAGAAAAACAGCATAGTAAAAATACTTTATGATGATAAATTATTTCTCAACTTTGAAAGAACCTTGCTCAAGATTAGAGGAATCAGCTCTCTTTTTTCTGTTTTTGACTCCCTGACATTCTGAGTCCCTGCTAGGTAGAATGCCAGGGCCTATATAGGTGTTAACACCTGTAATCCTCCAACAGTCCTATAAGCAAGAATTATTATCCTTACGGTTTACCCATGGATTGAAGAACTAAGGCCAGAGATGAGATGCTGTTTCTCCAGAGCTAGTAGAAGGTGGAGGCAGGTTCTGATTCAAGTCTCCCAAATCCAAGGCCCTTACCGCTAATTCAGGACCTTACTTTTCTGGGGGTGGGAGATGATAACTTTGTTTCTGGCCCCTGGGTTCCATGTTAATCAATGTTCTATGCTTACCCCCTTCATTTAACATAATCCATGATTTTAAAACAAACCTCTGTGTTTTGCTGTCAACCTGTGGTCACTGGAAAAAATCATCTCCCCGTGAGAAAATCCACATGTCATATTTGTGAGTGTCTTATGTTAGTAGGTCTTATCTTGTCAGGTAAATTAGAGTGGGAGAGTAGCAGGCAGTAAAACTGACCCTCATCACTGATAAAGAAAAGAGAGATTACTAAAATGACCCAAGGACAATCCATTTTATTGGCAACATTCCTTTGAAGATCTCAGCCCAAATTTCTTAAGGTCATAAAGAAGGTGATTACAAATTTTATATGAAATGGATAACATTCAGACATATGAGAGGATAATGGATAAAGCTGGCATCGATCCTAGGCCAATGTGCCAATTTTTGAATGTACTGTATTGTTACTTTACCCTCCCTTGAGATGGTTCAGAACACTCCAGAAGGATATTTGCCCATCACATCAAGAAAATAAGGAGGGGGAAAAATGAAGCTTCACGGTTGACTTTCTGATGTTGTGATCATTTTAATTAAAATCCTTTTGGATTCCAGTTAGAGAGACTCATTTCAGAGTTGCTCAATCGAGAAAGGAGAATACAGACTTAGAGAAAGAGAGAGAGAGAGAGCTGAGAGATGAGATGTGCTCTGGAATCTGAGGACCAGGAACTGGGAAGGGGTCTGGAGTGGGGGCAGGAACTTCTCTTGGGTCCAATAGTCTCAGCCTTTGCTGAGTGTCTGCTCATTCTCCTTGTTCCTCTGCACTAATTGTAGCTGCCCTTTGGCTATCAAGTTCATAGCATCTCCATTCCAGCTCTACTCTGAGATGGTCTCTCATAAATCTAGCGCTAAATCCCTGGCTCAGTCTGAGTTGTAGTACTTCCCAACTCAGTCATTTTTGGTTCAGGAATGGTGTTGCATATCATGAACATGCCTCCTGATGCTTCACTAGTATGGGTGGTGAGACAGACATGGAGCAGATATCTATTATAGTATATATGATAGCTTTTAAAATATTTTATAACTAATCCTTTCAGGCTGGTGCATAGATATGGAGCTCAACTTTTTATGTTGATCTTATATCCAGCAAACTTGTTGAACTGCCATAATAATTCTAATAATCTGTTTGTAGTTCTTTTGCATTTTCAGTGTAGACAGTCATATCGCTGGTGACAAGTGATGGCTTGTTTCTTCTTTTACAATTATTTATATTTATTTCATTGTCATATTATTGAAGTAGCAAGTACCTCCAGTGCTGTAGTTGAAAGAAGTGATTGATAACAAGCACCTAAATTTTATCCTTGACTTTAAAGGGCATGTGCTTACTGTTTCACCATTAAGGATGTTATTTGGTATGGGTATGTTGCAGATATTCTTTTTTCCCCAGTTTTACTGAGGAATAATTGACATACATCACTGTATACATTTAAGGCATATAACCCGATGGTTTGATTTACATATATTGTGAAATGAGTACCACAATAGGTTCAGCTAATGTCCATCTTCTCATGTAGATACAATGAAAAGAAAAGAAAGAAGAAAATAGTAAAGGAAAGAAATTTCTCCTTGTAATGAGAATTCTTAGGATTTTATACTCTTAACTTCTTTCCTGTATATCATATAACAGTGTTACCTGTAGTTGTCATGTTTTATATCACATCCTCAGTACTAATTTATTTTATACCTGGAAGTTTGTACCTTTTGACAACTTTCCTTCAATTCTCCCTCCCTCCCTGCCTCTGCTAAGGCCAAGTCTCACCTCTTTTTCTGTGAGGTTTTTGTTTTTGTTTTTGTTTTTGTTTTAAGATTCCATGTATAATTGAGATCATACAGTATTTGTCTTTCTCTGTCTGACTTATTTCACTTAGCATAATGCCTTCAAGGTCCATTCATGTTGCTGCAAATGGTAGAACTTCCTTGTTTTTTATGGCCGAATAATATTCCTCTGTGTATGGGTATGTGTGTGCGTGTGTGTATACAACTTCTTTACCCATTCATCCATTCATTGACTGTTTTCATAGCTTGGCTATTGTAAATAATGCTGCTATGAACATGGGGGTGCAGATATCTTTTCAAGTTAGTGTTATCATTACCTTTGGATATATTCCCAGAAGTGGAATTGCTGGATCATGTGGTAGTTTTATTTTTAATTTTTTGAGCCTCCTCCACACTGTTTTCCATAGTGGCAGTACCAGTTTATAATACCACCAAGAGTGCACAGCTCTTTTCTCTCCATCCACACTGGCATTTGTTATCTCTTGTCTTTTTGGTGATGGCCATTCTAACTGGCATGAGGTGATGATATCTCATTGTGATTTTAACTCACATTTCTCTAATGACTAGTGATGTTGAGCACTTTTCATTTACTTGTTGGTCTTTTGTATATCTTCTTTGGTGAAATGCCTATTCAAGTCTTTTGCCCATTTTTAATTGGGTTATTTGTTGTTTGTTTGCTGTTGAGTTATATAAGTTCTTTTATCTTTTATATGTCAGATATTAGCCTCTTATCAGATAAATGGTTTGCAAATATTCTTTTCCCATTCCATAAGTTGTCTTTTCATTTTGTTGGTGATTTCTTTTATGGCACAGAATCTTTTTAGTTTGATGTAGTCTCCCTTTATTTTTTATTTTGTTGCTTGTGCTTTGGTGTCATATCCAAAAAATCCTTACCAAGACCCATGTCATGGAGCTTTGTTCTGTGTTTTCTTCTAGAAACATCATGGTCTGTGGTCTTACATTTAAGTCTTTAATTCACTTTGAGTGAATTTTTGTGAGTGGTGTACGAGTGGTAGGTCCAGTTTCATTCCTTACATATGAATATCCAATTATCCCAGTACCATTTATGGAAAAGACTATGTTTTCTCCATTGAGTATTCTTTGCTCTCTTGTCAGTTATTAGTTGACTGTATATATTTGAGTTTATGTCTGTTCTATTGGTCTATTTATATGTTTTTATACCAGTACCATACTGTTTTGATGACTATAACTTTATAGTACAGCTTGAAATCAGGATGTGTGATACCTCTTGCTTTGTTCTTCTTCCTCATGGTTTCTTTGGTTATTTGGGGTCTTTTGTTGTTCTATATAAAAGGAGTTCTTGGGGCACCTGGGTGGCTCAGTCGTTAAGCGTCTGCCTTCGGCTCAGGTCATGATCCTAGGGTCCTGGGATCGAGTCCCACATCGGGCTCCCTGATCCATGGGAAGCCTGCTTCTCCCTCTCCCACTCCCCCTGCTTCTGTTCCCTCTCTCGCTGTGTCTCTCTCTGTCAAATAAATAAATAAAATCTTAAAAAAAATAAAATAAAATAAAAGGAGTTCTTTTCCTACTTTTGTAAAAAATACCATTGGAAGCTTGGTAGAGATTGTGTTGAATCTATAAATGGATTTTGGTAGTATTGACATTTTTTAACAATATTAATTCTTCCAATCCATGAACATGGGATACCATTTTATTTATTTGTGTTTTCTTTCTTTCTTTTTTTTACTTGAATTATAGACTTTTATTAAAAATCAGAGGTCCACCAATAAGGAAGTTTGTGGTTCAAACATATTAGAAATTAACTACCAGGTAACTTTTCAGGTTTCAGGGCAGAATAAGACTATTTCCACAGAACCCAAGTCACAACTCAGAGAGTTCAAGAAAGGCTTATTTTTTACTCCTATTTGTGTCTTCTTTGATTTCTTTCATCAGTATCTTACAGTTTCAGTATGGAGAACTTTTACTGCCTTAGTTAAATTTATTCCTAAGTATTATATTATTTCTGGTGCTGTTGTAAATGTGATTGATTTTATTTATTTTTATTTAAATTCAATTAGCCAACATATAGTACATCATTAGTTTTTGATGTAGTATTCAGTGATTCATTAGTTGCATATAACACCCAGTGCTCATCACATCACATACCCTCCTTAATGCCCATCACCCAGTTACCCCATCCCCTCACCCTCCTCCCTTTCCAAAACTCTCAGTTTGTTTCCCAGAGTCAAGAGTCTCTCATGGTGAGACTATGGACTCTGAGAAACAAACTGAGGGTTCTAGAGGGGAGGGGGTGGGGGGATGGGTTAGCCTGGTGATGGGTATTAAAGAGGGCACATATTGAATGGAGCACTCGGTGTTATACGCAAACAATGAATCATAGAACACTACATGAAAAACTAATGATGTAATGTATGGTGATTAACATAACATAATAAAATGAAATAAAAAAAAAGTCTCTCATGGTTTGTCTCCCTCTCTGATTTCTTCCCCGTTTCCCCCCCTTCCCCTATGATCCTCTGCATTATTTCCTATGTTCCACATATGAGTGAGACCATATGATAATTATCTTTCTCTTATTGACTTATTTCATTTAGCATAATACCCTCCAATTCCATCCATGTCAATGTGAGTGGAAATATTCATCCTTTCTGATGGCCGAGTAATATTCCATTGTATATATGAACCACATCTTCTTTATCCATTCATCTATTGAAGGACATCTTGGCTCCTGCCACAGTTTGACTATTATGGATATTGCTGCTATGAACATTGGGGTGCAGCTGCCCCTTCTTTTCACTACATCTGTATCTTTAGGGTAAATACCCAGTAGTGCAATTGCTGGGTCTTATTTTACTTCTTTGTTTAGAAATTTGGTTGTTGGTATATAGAAACGTTACTGATTTTTGTATGTTAATTTTGTATCCTACAACTTTACTGAATTCATTGATTAGATCTAACAGTTGTTTTTTTTTTTTTTTTGGTTGAATATTTAGGATTTTCTATATATAAATGTTGTTGTCTGCAAATAGAGATAATTTTACTTCTCCCGTTCCAATTCTGATACTTTTTATTTCTTTTTCTTGCCTGATTGCTCTATCTAGGACTTCTAGTACTATGTTGAATAGGAGTGATGAGGGTGGGCACACTGTCTTGTTCCTAGTCTTAGAGAAAAAGCTTTTATCCTTTTATCATACACTGAGTATGATGTTAGTTATTGGCTTGTCATATATGGCCTTTATTATGTTAAGATATGTTCCTTTTATGGTTAATTTGTTGAGTTTTATCGTGAATGAATGTTGAATTTTGTCAAATGATTTTTCTGCATCTAATGAAATGATCATATGATTCTTTTATTCTATTAATGTGATATATTATACTGATTGATTTGCATATGTTGAACCATCCTTGCATCCCAGGAATAAATCCCACTTGATCATGGTGAATGATCCTTTTAATGTGCTGCTGAATTCAGTTTGCTAGTATTTTATTGAGAAATTTTGGATTCATATTCATTAGGCTGTTGGCCTGCAGTTTTCTTTTCTAGTAATGTCCTTTTTCTGGTTTTGGTATCAATAATACTAGCTTCATAAAATGAATTTAGGAGTGTTCCCTTCTCTTTGATATGTTTGGAAGAATTTAAGAAGGGTTGTTGTTAATTCTCCAAATGTTTGGTAAAATTCACCAGTGAAACCATCTGTTCCTGGGTTTTTTTTCATTGGGAGATTTTTGATTACTGACTCAATCTCCTTACTAGTAATTGATCTATTCAGATTTTCTATTTCTTCCTGATTCAGTCTTAGTAACTTGTATGTTTCTAAGAATTTTTCCATTTCTTTTCTATGTCCAGTTTGTTGGCATAGAGTTGTTTATAGTTGCAGATATTCTTTGTCATGTCAAAGAAGGTTTCTTTTACTCTTAGTTCCTAAAGAGACTTTTGTGTGTGTATGTTTATTTTTTTATTGGTTTTAACATTATGAATAGATTTGACTTTTAGGGAATTATGTGTATTTATTTTATTGAGATAATTGTACCCTTTCCTCCTTTTAACCTGTTAATGTAGTGGATTTACATTAATAGATTTTCTAATGTTTAACAAATCTTGAGTTTGGGGATATAAACTTAGTCATGGTGTGTGTGTGTGTGTGTGTGTGTGTGTGTGTGTGTGTGTGTGTGTGTTTAATACACTGTCGGTTCTGTCTGCTAAGATTCATTTAGGACTTTTCCATCTATAATAACAAGTGAGGTTGGCCTGTATTTTTCCTTTCTAGCACTGCCCCTGTCCAATTTGGATATCAAAGTTATACTAGTTTCATTACATGGTTTTGGGAGGGGGTGCTCCATGTTTTCTATTTTCTCAAAGAGTTTGTGTAAAATTGAATTATCTGTTCCTTGAATATTTGGTACAAATACCTGTAAAGCTGTATAGGGTCCATGGTTTATTTCTGGGAACATTTTAAATGATTGATTCTCTTTCTTTAGTGGTTACAGTTACTCGGGTTTTCTCTTCTTCTTGAGTCTGTTTTCATCATTTATATTTTTCCAGCAATTTTTCCATTTATTCTTAGTTTTAAAATTTATTGGCATAAGTTCATAATTTTTATCTTTTCAATCCCTGCTGTATCTATAGTTATGCTTCCTTTGCCATTCCTAATATTCTTTCTTTTTTCCATCTCCTTATCTTGTCCTCTATTTTTGTATTTTTTTCAAATAATAAATTTTGGTTCTGTTGATCCTGTCCAGATTGTATCTGGATTTTCTATTTAATTGATTTTTATCTTTATTATTCATTTTATTCTACTTTTCTTGGGTTTATTTTCCTGCTGTTCTTCTAATACCTTAGCTTGGATATTATCTCATTAATTTTTACAGTTTCTCCTTTTCTATTATAAATATTTAAGTTGTAACATTTCTTTTTAAATACTGCTTTAGGGGCATCTGGGTGGCTCAGTCACTAAGCATCTGCCTTCGGCTCAGGTCATGATCCCAGGGACCTGGTATCGAGCCCCGCGTCATTGGGCTCCCTGCTGAGCAGGGAGCCTGCCTCTCCCTCTCCCACTCCCCCTACTTGTATTCCCTCTCTTGCTGTGTCTCTGTCTGTCAAATAAATAAATAAAAATCTTTAAAAAAAAAGTAAATGTTAAAAAAATAAATACTGTTTTGGCTGTATCAACCATAATTTGATAAATAAGATTTTCTATTTATCAATTCAAAGTATATTTTAATTTCCGTCGTGAATTATTTGACCCATGAATTGAATTATGTTTTTAGATTTCCTAATGTCAAGTGTTTATAAAAAACAACAACAACAACAATCTAACCTTTGATGAATTCTTTCTATATGTCAAGCCCGAGACTTCACATTTAAATTGATTAACTTATATAATCCTCACAACAACCCCACAAAGTAGGACTGTTATAACCTCAATATTATGTATGTGAAGAATGAGGGACTAAGAATTTAAGCAATTTGCCCCAAATTACACAGCTCCTGAATTGGCAGAGCCAAGATTTAAACCCAGCTGGTTTGGCTACATGGTATAACCACTGTGCATTAATACTGCCTTCTTTTTAGTAACTGTTCTCATTGTTTTGTTGTTATAATAATAATTATTATTATATTGATTTTTCCACTTAATTCCATTGTAGTCAGAGAAAATGGCCAGTGGGATACAGATTCTTTGAAATTGGTTACGGCCTACTTCCCTTGAAGCACACATGGAAACACAGACAGTTTCCATGTGTGCTTCAAGGGAATGTGCGTTCAGTAACTCAGGGTTTTAAATGTAACCAATAGAGCAAGCTTTATTAATGGCATTATTCAAATATTCCCTCTTCTTACTGAGGTTTTGGTGTGTCTGATCTCTCAGTTACTGAGTGGGCTAAAATCTCCCTTTGTTGATGGTAGGTTCAATCCCACGACCCTGAGATCATGACCTGAGCTGAAATCAAGAGTCAGTTGCTTAACCGACTGAGCCACTCAGGTGTCCCCACTCTAGCAGTTTTAATATGCACATTTAACCATACGAAGTCTAAAGTTAATTATCATCTTTCCTTTCTTCAAACAACACAGGGTTTAGATTGCATTCCCTGACCACCAGCTCCCACCCTCTGTGCTATTGTGTCCATTACTTCAGTACTGTCTTCTTTAACTCTACCAATTAGCCATTGTATTTATTATTATATGGAACCAGGGTTTCTTTAGAACTACTTCCAAACTTTCTTTAGAAAGTTCTAAAGTTCTAAAGTTCTACTTCTACTCTTTCTTTAGAACTCCTTCTACCAGTATCTTTGCTTACAATTCCTTCGGGCATCTCTTTAGCCGTTGTTTATTCCTGGAGTACCTTTGTCAGAATGCCACTTACTGTGGGTCTATGGTGGTAAACCTAAGTTTTATTTGTCTGAATATGTCTTTATTTTATTCTCAGTCTTAAAAGATGAAGTACCGTTAAGTATAGAATTCATGATTGACAGCTATTTTTCTCAGTACTTTGAAATTATTATTATTCTGGATTCCGTTGTTGCTGAGGAATCAACTGTCTGTCTAATTGTAATTTTTCATGGTAATCTATTGGGGGGGGAGTCTCTGCTTCTTTTAAGATATTTTATTTTTTGGTAATCTATGGTTTTACTATAATGTGCCTAAGTATTAATTTGTTTTTATGTTTTTCCTATTTGGGGTTATTTGAGTTTGCCCAATATGTGGGTTTGTATCACTTGATCATTTTGGAAAATTTTAGGCCGTTGTTATTTTGTATACTGTTTCTCCATGTTCTTGATTTTATCTACTTGTAGGTATTTTAGGGTAATATGAGTATGTGCTACCTTTGCAGGTCTGATTCTGTTGTTGTCTATCTCTTCTGATTGCTCTTTATTTTTCCTTGTGATTTGTGGGTTTTTTTAAATTGAGCCCATGAAGGGCGCCTGGGTGGCTCAATCGTTAAGCGTCTGCCTTCGGCTCAGGTCATGATCCCGGGATCCTGGGATCGAGCCCCGCATCGGGCTCCCTGCTCCGCGGGAAGCCTGCTTCTCCCTCTCCCACTCCCCCTGCTTGTGTTCCCTCTCTCGCTATGTCTCTCTCTGTCAAATAAATAAATAAAATATTTAAAAAAATAAATCGAGCCCATGATATTTGGAACTTTTATCTTGGTAGTTCTTCCACGCCAGCAAGGATCTGCATTTACCTCTGCCAGCTGCCTGAAGATCCCAGCTTTAAGCAATCCACTTTATACTGGCTCCTCTGTTTGGGGCTCTGAGAGCCTCATAGGAAATATGGATTCTGGCCCCAGAGCCACCTAAATGCAGGCATAGTTGAAAACTCTAAGGAAAGGTGTTTCCCCCCTCCACCCACAGCCAGAGCTGAGACTAGCCAACTTCCTCGTTATGTTCTTGGGTGAGGGGTGGTGTTTTCTTACTTGACCCCTGGTAGGCGTTGTTTTCTAGGATACCATGTTTGTTAGGCATCTTTATATAACCTCTTCTCTGGCTTCAACACCAGCTACCCTTTTGGAGTCCATGCTCTCTCATTGTGTTCAGCCTGTGGGTACTTCTCTTTATTAGCTTAACTACATATTCAAAATGATTTTTAAAAAAATATTTTATGAACATATTTTTTTGATTTCTACTGGAGAGGTTTTTTTTTTAGAAGAAGATTTTATTTATTTATTTATTTGAGAGAGAGAGAGAGAAAGAGAGAGCAGGGGAAGGGGCAGAGGGAGAGGGACAAGCAGACTCTGTGCTAAGCACGGAGCCCCACATGGGGCTCAATCTCAAGACCCTGAGATCATGACCTGAGCCAAAACTAAGAGTCAGACTTTTAACCGATTTAGCCGCCCAGGTTCCCCTTACTGGAGAGTTTTTAAAAAGAATCTCTAGTCTGCCATATTGCCAGAGACAAATCTGGGTTCCCCTGGCTCCATGCTACCTAAACAGTTTTAGTCCAGTTGCTGTTGATTCCCTGTGGCTCAGTCCAAAGGACTCCTCAGTCCTCACCTGCCTGAGCACTCAGCAGCATTTTTCACAGCAGATCTCTCCCTCCTGGACACACTCTCTCTCAGCTTTCAGGACACCATACTCTCCTGCTTCTTTGTCTTCTTAGTCTCCTCTGCCTGTATGCCTCTATGTGCCTCTGAATGTTGGCATTTTCCAGAATGTGAGCCTAAGTCTTCTCTTCTCTGTGTATTCACACTCTTGATGATTCTATCTTTTCCTGAGGTTTTAAATACCACCTGTATGGTGAGGGCTTTCTAATTTACATCTTCATCCCAGACATCTTTTCACATGTCCAGAATCTCATGTCTAACTTTCATTTTGACCAGTCTTCTTGGATAGCTCACAGACTCTCTCACACCTGACATTGACAGATATGAATGTTTGATCTTTCCCTCAAACATCCTCCTGCTCCAGGATTCTCCAACTCAGTAGCCACCACACCACACATACCGTTCATGTGGCCCAGGCTTCCTCCTTCTCATGCACATACTCAACCCTCTGAGCCCTTCTCCCTCCACCTCCATGCTGCCATGCCTCCACCACCAAGTTGTCCAAATTCTCTCTTGCCTGCTCTGGGCTGTGCTCACTCAACACTATAGTCATCTTTTAAAATCACATCTTACTCCAAAGCTCAAAATTATTTTATGAGTTTGCACCTAAACTAACCTAAAATGAATCCCCAAATGGCTCCTGAGTCACTGGAACCCTGTCTACCTCTTCCACCTTATCTTTGGGCCACTCTCCCCCAACTTACCACTTCCATCCAGCAGAGCCTTCTTCCCACTCCACGAACATTCTGTGCTCCTTCATGGCCTCAGGGTGTTTGCACATGCTGTTCTCTCACCAGGAGCAAGCTTTCTCCCATTGCTGGCTTGGCTGACTTCTCTTCTTTAAGGTTCCAAGTTAAACAAGCCCTCTGAAAACATTCGTTGGCATCTAGGTTAGAAGAGGTCTTTCTTTTATTTTTTTCCCATGGAACCCAGATCTTCTCCTTTCTGGCACTTACCACAGATTTTTTAATTACCTATTTTATTTGTTTACCTGACCAACACCTATCTCTCTCCTGAGGACAGGACTGTGTCTATGGTTGCTGTGCATAGCATAGCGCCTGTGGCATGAGACTCTCATTATACATTTGGTGACAGGACCCACAAATGAATTTCCTCCCACCCACTCTCCCCAGTTCATAAGCCCTGACAATGCAGGGTCACCTCAAAACAAACAGGGCAAGGCAGGACAACTTGTCATCACTTCCATAGGAACATCCATCATCTGCTGGGCCTTGAACTCTGGCTGTCAGAAGATTCCACTCAGACCATGGCTGTCTCAGGAAAGGGTGCAGTGAATCTCACACATGTCAGGCTCTGCCCCATTTGGGGTGGTGGAGATACATAGGTATAAATTAACACGATTCTAAGACACAGTCCCTCCTGTTTGGTGGGTCAGTGTCTGTATTTCCCATTGACCCTCCCCTGACAAATTTAAGATAAGATTGATTTTGTCTGTTTCTTCTTCTTCAAATTAACAAAATTTACCCTCAATTTGCTTAAAAGGAGGGAAGAAAGCCTGTTTCTAATTTGTTCTGATCCATTTATTAAATGTAATCATATAGTAAAAAAAAATTCAGAGATGTTAAAAACAGCAGGAAAATATTAAACTTTCAGTGTACAAAGCTTGAATCATAAAATATGTTTCATGGGGCTCTTACTGAAATGGGACACAACCTTAATGACATTCACAATTACTTGCTAAGAGACTCGATGTAACCCAGAAGGCAGAGATAGAGTAACACATCTACCCAGTGTGCTCTTTCTTCACGGAGACCAGACTCTGGGCTGCATCACCCCCTGAGGATTTGGTTGGCTTTGGGAGCGCGGAGTTTAGAGTTCCCTCTGTCTATTCTACATTTCTTTTTTTAATTTAGAGTGAAATAAGCTAATGGAAAATATTATTCACTTTTGGGGGGATGAAACCTGCTTCTTCCCTCACGTCCCTCTTTTTTCTCATCTGCTCCCCTACCCCAACCAAAAATGTATAAGCAAATGTCCATCCTTAGGAGTCCAATGTGGAAAAAAGAAAACTTATGGGACTACCATTTCATTTCCCAAGGTGCTGTTGAGCACTTTGTAATAATGGCTTAGAGAAGGATTTTCCTAGACCCCAGAGGAGTTACTCATGTTAGAGAAGCAGTTCACATTGATTTATCTCCGTGTATGTGTGCACCCGCACACCCGTGCCCTGTATTAGTCTGCTCAGACTGCCATAACAAAGTACCTCCGACTGAGGGCCTTAAAAACCAGAAATTTATTTTCTCACAGTTCTGGAGGCCAAAAGTCCAACATCAGGGTGTTGGCAGGGTCGGTTTCTTCTGAGGCTTCTCTGTTTGGTTTGTGGATGATCGTCTTCTCCTCCCTGTGTCTTTACGTGGTCTTCCTTCTTTGTGTGTCTGCGCACCAGTGTCCTCTGCTTAGAAAGACACCTGGAAATGCTATAAAAAAATAAACTGAGGTAAAGAGATGGAGAGAGAGGGTGGCAGGTGGGGCAGCTATTTTAGACATAAGGACCAAGGATGGCCTCCCTGCAGTGGGAACTTCGGACCAGAGACAGAAATGAGGGGGGGCATTGCTCCAGACAAGGGGAAGAGCATTGCAAAACCCCAGGCGAGTGGGCAAGGAGCAGAGTAAGGAAACCTCAGTGACCCTCAACTTTCTCATCCCCAAACAGGGGTGCTGAGATGTTGTGAAGGGTGGAAATGAAATATCGGATGTAACACATAACATAGAATTGGTCCTCAGTAATGACCATGACTGTCTCTTTTCTCGGCACATCCTGTAGTGCTGGTTTATAAAGCCTTGGGAAGGTAACAAATGCTGGGTTGTGACCTGATATGGAAAGTGTCTCGGGCTGCAGAGCTCAGGACTGCCCCTCAGCTTGCCACCCACGGGTGCTGTGGGTGCCTATGAAGTTAACGTATTTCCTCTTTCCCCAAATCCAGCACTCTTACTTTCCTGTCTTGCTCACCTGGTTCTGGCTTTCCTCACACCTGACTCACTCCTCAGTCTTCTCTAACAGCAACATGTTCAGACATGTCCCTCCTCCCTCCAGAACACTCCATGGCTCCCTTTCCCCAGATCTGCCCTTCTGGTTTCCCAGTCCCTCCCCACTTTCCTCCTCCAAACACTTACCTCTGTCCTCCCAATCTCAGCTCCTATTCCAAGCCTTTTTCTTGGCATCTTTCTTTCCCAGGCACCCTTTTATCTCCCACATCATGAGATTACAGATGACTTTATTTTTTTTCTGTTGGTTTTTCTCGGTGTTCTCATTTTTTAAAAATAATGCTTTGCTTATGTATTGCTTTTAGTAATTAATTAAAAAATCCAAGTTCATTTTTAATTAGAAAATCTCTCTCTCTCTCTCTCTCTCTCTCTCTCTCTCACACACACACACACACACACACACACACAGTGTTTATAATCATTTGTCCACCAAAGAATTCAGGGATCTGAATTTATAATTTAAGTCCCTCAAGAAGATGGCTGCAGGTCTGCGTTCAGTAACTCTCTATGTTGTGTGTCTTTCTCTAAACTTGTGAGCACATTCACACAGAACACAGATACCTAGGACTTGTTGAACCTTGTTAGTTTCTCAACGGGTCACCCCAGATATTTCAAAGATTTAGATTTTTATGAAGATGGGCCTCTCTGGCCTATTCTAAGGAAATTAGATCATAACTATGCCCTTGGTAGTTTCAGGAGATTGGAAGCAACGGGCTGGCCACAGCCGTGCCTTGCACGTGGTTGGCTTTGGGTTTTCTCTTGGCTGTTTCGTTTTCAGCTGTCTGCAAGCTCTGCAAGGGCTGTGAGCCTTGTACCTCAGCTGGGTCTGGGCCCTGAAGAGTCTGGAATCATCGGGAAAGCAATTATGTGGTTTTACTCGATTTTCAAACATGAAGGAGGGTTCAAAGTTGAGTTTCGCCGTCTAGAAGAGAAATAAATTACATTGCATTGGAAGAGCTAACATAAGATAGAGAATCTGTATGTTCACAGAACTTTCTTGCCCATTTTTTGAGAGACTGTTGTTATTCATTTGCTGATTTTGCAGTGTTTTGAGTAGATTATCTCCCAGGTCATTTTAAAGCCCTGGCGGCCTGGTTTCCCCCCGGGGCAGAGTGTGAACAAATTCAGAAGCCTCAGAGAACAACAAAGAACCTGACACTCCTACCCCAACTGGGGGAGACCAGAGCAAAATGCTGAAAGAAAAAGTATTTTGTTTCTTCAAAATCCTTATTTTGAGCAGCTATGCCCCTTGAGTATGAATGCTTCTTCCCAACACTGAGGTGGTATCTGGAGTGTTAATCTTTTCCACACCAGAACTTGATGATTCAAGAACATTCCAACATAGCTCTCAAGCCTCCCTTTCCTCATCTGTAAGATGGGGTGATGCCTACCTCACATGGCAGTTGTAAGAATGAAGAGGATTACGTGGATTAACAAGTGAGGTTTGGGTAAAGCACCCAGTCCAGAATCTGGCTTGTGGGTACTCGATCAGTGGTAGCACAATGATGATGAAAATGAGTCAGCTATGGCCTTGCGGTGGGGAAACGCTCTAGGGCCTGGTCACATTCAGTCAGAACCTAATTTCACGTGGTCTGCCTGTGGGGCGGGTTTAACCCTGTGGTTATGGGGCAGGGTTGGGGGAGGTTGGAAATGTTACTGATTTATTTTTCCATACATACAACCTATTTACATTTACAAAAGTAATGAAGCATTCCTGAAGATGAGAACACTGGGCAGTTTGGCTGCCCAGACTGCCGCCATGCTGATCTGGGTGGCGGGGAGGGAAGGTAGGGGCATCAGAGGAAGGCTCTTGGGCCAGGAAGCACTGATGCTCAGGTCCCCGGAAGTGCTGGCTTCTCTGACTCAAGTGGCCATTTTCAGAAATAAAGGCAGTCCCCTAAGGCATTAAGGTACCTTGAAATTGGAGTGTCTGGCTGCGCATGGGAGCACCCTTCTGTGAGGCTCTGTGTGGCTTGAAAATCTGAGCGGGGTGGGGAGCGGGGGGGGCGGTTAAATCTTGTCATTCCCTCTTCAGAGCTGCGGTGCTAACTGCAAATACTCCTGGGGGAATGAGCATGACAGTCACCTCTGATATAACTTACTTAGGCAGGAGTGATTTGTGGAAGCAGATTCTGAGAGTGGGAAAGATTCTGGGAATTTAATGGGGAGAGCAACCAACTGGAAGAAATACAGCGCTGGGGCCTTCAGAAGGGGAAGGGCCCGAGGCCAAACAAAAGCAAACTTTGCTGCTCCACATTTTGCCTGGGGCTGATCGACTTTCTCTTGAGCAGCTGCTTCTCCCAGTTTGTGTGCAGAAATACTGTCAACACTTTGAAAATGAGCAGCAGGCTACTGCCATTTAAATAAGGATTTCAGGAAGTGAAAAAAAAAGAAACAAAAAAACTAGCTGGAAACTGGAGTGTGGATTTATGATACAAAGTATATAATGATATTAACATGCAGAGTGGCAATTTAGGATTTTATGTTGTGTCCCAAGAACCAGGTATATTTGCTAATTTTGAAAGAGCTGGGGTGGGGGAGGCATCATTCTCCTGCATATTTTAGGGCATAATCACTAATTTCTTGACATTTGTTAGAATTCATAAGATTTGGGAGAAAAAAAATCAGCACAATTTGTTGAAATATTTTGGGAAAAGTGTGACATGACTGTTTTAAATGTTTTTACTAATAATGAAGGCAAAACCACAATAATATTTATGGATCAAAAGCAAGTGTGATGGTTCAAAATTCTTAGAATGGTTATTCTGGGCAGGAAAACTATAGTTATTTTATTCTTTTCCATTTTCTGTAGTTTTGTTTAATTTCAAAGAAAATATCAGTCCTCTATAATGGTAGAATTGCAAATTTGAAATATTTTTTTTTCTTTTTTCTGCAATAGGGTTACATGATGGAAAACCGAATCTCAGGCCTAAAATGTGACACAGATGTGTTTGTGACTTTTGAAGGTGACAATGTTGTTATGCTGCAGGTAAAATTCAGGAAATGTTTATTCTTCTTAAATGGCATACTTTTCAAGATCAAGAGTTATCCAGAAATCTGAAGTGTTTCATATATTTTATCTTCATCTGATGTCTTCATTTCATTGACAGGTGTTTTCCTGTTAAGCACTTGATTTTTGCAGTAGTGGAACAGGGGATTAAATTCTTTCTCTCCTAGCCGATCTTTGACATTGACCTATATCTTTTTTGGTTGAAGAAAACGTCTTCTTATATCTATTTAATCAGATTCTTCTATTGGGAAGGCCATTCCAAAAGAATACTTGAGGACCCAGAAGATGAACAGGCAAAAGACATGAAAAGGCAGGTTATAATAGGAGGGCAATTGATCAACCTCCCTGGTGATCAGAGACATGCACGTGAGGGCATACTACACTACTGTTTTCTCCATCAAATTGGCTCAAGTTTAAGAGCATATTGAAGTCCCAGTGTTGGTGAGAACAAAAGAGGCAGTCTTCCATGTTGCTATTAGGCTGTGTGATTCCACTTCTGGGACTATCTAAGGTAATAATCCTAAATATGGAAAAACTTTAGGGCACAAACGTTTTCATTAGTACATTATTTATGATAGCAATAATGTTGGAATCTAAATTTTCAACAATAGGAAAATGATTATGTAAATCATGTTCTGGCCACTCAGTGGGGAATTGTATAGCTTTTTAAATTGTACTTACAAAGAGTTCATTACAGAAATTAAAAACTTATGATATGGTAAGTAAAAATGAAATAAAATTGTATATACAATGGGGTCACAATTTGGTGTTTTTACAGAAGAAAAACAGGGACTTGTGGTTCTGCTAAGATGGAACGACCCTATTCCTCCCAGGTCCTCCCTGTTAATAACTGAACACTCTGGACGTAACACAACAAACGAGCATAGGAAGACTCTGAAAGGGAGAAAAAGAAGTCAGGCTGTCTAGGGACCTTGGAACTGGAGGAAGGAAAAGGCAGTAAGTTGTCTGGGTTTCCTTATTGCCTTCCATAAATCCTGGAAAAGGGCATATATGTATGCCCTGATTCTCTAATAGGTACAGACAAACTCCAAGAAAAGCCTGTTCTCCCTAGCCAAAACACAGGGAAAATGGTGGCCTAATAACATAAAAACCTTTCTAGCAATACTCTCTCTCCATCAATCAAACAAAATGGAAAAACTGAACACACGCACACACATACACACACACACACACACACACACACACACCCAGTTTCAGCAGGACCTGGCAGGAACTGATCTTTCACCTGACTTCTGATCCATGGAAGTAGTCAGAAGCAGGTAGCAGGTGGTAACATTCCCATTACTCAACCTGGTGCTATTGGTGGGGCCAAGCGGGGAACTGATATTCTATCCCCTGCCTAGTGGCAGCAAGTGGAGCTTAGATTTTTACATCAGGGTAATGTCAGCAGGGCCCATTGGTAAGCTAAGCCTATACCTGTCCTCAGCAGCAACAAGACCCTTTGAAGTGATATAAGGTACAACAAATCACCAGTATGCTTAAATCTTTTCACCCCAGTGTCAGCAGGATCCAGTGAAGAGTTGAACCCCTACCTCCACAATTGGAATGGGGGTCATCAACTAGACTAATCCAGGAGGTATGGTAAAAAAACAAGAAGACTCAAATAACCAATATTAGGAATGAAAATGGGTATATCACTAGTTATCTTGTAGGAACGATGAAGGAACACTGGAAAATAACTTTACATTAATAAATTTGATGACTTAGTCAAATTGACCAATTCCTCAAAACCACAAATACTCAAATCTAACCAACTTGAATAGTCAACCTGAATAGTCCTATCATCTCACAGAAATTGAATTTTTAATAATAATAAAATGCTTCCCCCAAAGAAATCTCCAGGCAAAGGTTTCATTGGAGAATTCTGTCAGACACTTAAGGAAGAACTTTATGCAATCTCTTCCAGAAAATAGGAGAGAAGGGAACACTTCCCAACTCATTTTTTTATTTTAATTTTAATTTTTTTTAGAGAGAGAGAGTGCATGAGTGGGTGGAGGGACAGAGGGAGAGAGAGAATCTTAAGCAGGCTCCATGCCCAGCATGGAGCCCGATGTGGGACTTGATCTCATGATCCTGAGATCATGACTTGAGCTGAAATCAAGAGTTGAATGTTTAACCAACTGAGCCACCCAGATGCCCCTAATTCATTTTATGTAGTTTGTATTGCTCTGATACCAAAAGTAGACACTACAAAAAAGGGAAAACTACATATCAATAACTCTCGTAAATTTAGACATAAGAATCTTCAACAACATACTAACAAATGGAATCTGACAGTGTATAAAATGAATTATACACCATAGCCAAATGGTATTTATTCCTGATATGCAAAACTGCTTCAGCATTCAAAAATCAGTTGATATAGTCCATCATATCATCAGACTACAGGAGAAAAAAAATCATATAATCATATTGGTTTACACAGTTAAAGCTTTTGACAAAATGTTGATGTAAAATCTTCAACTTGGTAAAAAGTACCTACAAAAAATATAACTAACATCATGCTTACTGGTAAAATGCGGAATGCTTTCCTCCTAAAAGCAGGATCAAGTCAAGGATGTCCACTGGCACTACTGTTATTCAACATAGAGCTGGAAGTTATATCAGTGCAATAAGGCAAGAAAAAGAAATAAAAGACATAGATATTATAAGGGAAGAAATAAAAATTTTCTTTGTTTGCACATTATGTGGTTATCTACATAGAAAAATCCATGGAGTCTACCCCAAAACTCCTAGAACTGAGTTCAATAAGACTGCAGGATATAAGATCAACACACAAAAATTGATCTCATTTCTGTATACTAATAACAAATGTGAAAACCGAAATTAAATACACAATATCAATTACAATTGTTCCAAAGAAAATGACATACTTAAGTGTAAATCCAATAGACATGCATAGGATCTATTTGCTGAAAATTACAAAATGCTTGAAAGAAATCAAAAAAATCCTAGATAAATGGAGAGACATACTATATTCATCAATTGGATGACTCTGTGTAGGAAAATGTCAATTCTGCCCAAACTGTTCTATAGATTTAATAAAATTTCCATCAAAATCACAACAAAGTTTTCTGTAGACACAGACAAGCTTCTTCTAAGACATCATCAAAATGGTGAAATAGGAGTTTTCTGCCATCTTATGCCCAAAGAATGCCAATTCTGATAATCACCCAAGGATGACAGTGCCTTTATGTAGGTCCAGGAGTCCCGTGAAGTTCCAGCACACTGTTGGAGCAAAAAATAATGAGATTGGTTGCATTGAAGAGGGTAAAAGGAACAGTTTCACTTTACCCATGTCAGCCCTCCCTCAAGACAGCACAGCTCAGTGACAAGAGAGATCTTTTGGCATGTGATTTCTCCCACAGGAGAAAGTGAGAGCATGTGAGTGAGCACCCAGCTTCCCCAGCTGTGTGGGACACTGCCCAAGAGGCCCATTTCTTTCTCCTCTCACTCAGATTTCTGAGGTGTGTTGCATGACATGAAGTGTACAGAGCAGCTGGGAGAATAGCAGCCAGGGCTCTCAGAAGACAGTGATTGGACATGGATCCTGCTACCTGCTTTGCAGACTCCTTCAGGAAACCCACTTATGAGCGCCTGGGGACACCTCACCTACACATCCTCCATGTTGGTCCACAGGCACCCACAATACTCTCTATGCCTCAGTCACACACGTCACTACTCCATGAGCGGTTATCAGTATACACTCCCAAGGGCAGCGAGAGCTAGCCTTCGCAGACAGCTCATGAGCACATAAAGAAAGCCAACCCGCCTCTGTGGGATTGGAAGAAAGCGTACAAACTTGAGCATTCAGTACCACCCTAGGGGAAGTAAACAAGAAGCTGCAAGCACTGATCCTGGTTTTGCAGGATCAAAAGAAGTTATACAATCTTAAGAACTATTCCCTAAGAGGGAATAAGAATTGTGGAACATGTGTATCCACTGAAGGTCTGAGAAAGCCTCAGAATTCATACAGGGCTGATGGAAGGCATTTCTCTCCCGAAGCCAGTCAGTAAAGACTAGAGGAGGTGACTGCTTCTTCAAATGTGAAGACAGCAATGCCAGACTTCACAGAACATGAGAAATGAAGGGGACATGACACCACCAAAGGGAAATAATGATTTTCTAGTAACTGATCCCAAAGAAATGGAGATCTGCAATTTTCCCAATAAACAATTCAAAATAGTTGTTTTAAGGAAGCTCAGGGAGCTACAAGGAACACAGAAAGATAACCCAATAAAAGCAGGAAAGCAATACATGAAAAGAATGAGAACTTTCACAAAGAAATAGAAATCATTAAAAAGAATCAAATAAGGGTGCCTGGGTGACTCAGTCAGTTGGGCGTTTGCCTTTGGCTCCAGTCATGATCCCAGGGTCCTGGGATCAAGCCCCACATCGGACTCCCTGCTCAGTGGGGAGCCTGCTTCTCCCTCTCCCCACTGTTCGTGCTCTCTCTCGCTATTTCTCTCTCTCTCAAATAAATAAAATCTTAAAAAAAGAATCAAATAGGAATTATGAAGTTGAGGAGTACATTGAGTGAAATGAAAGATGCAATAGAGAACATCAATAGCAGACCTGATCGAGCAGAAAATGAATTTGTGAAGGTCATTTGGAATTATCCAGTCAGAGGACAACAAAGAAAAAAAAAAAAGAAGGAAAAAGAGTGAAGAAAGCCTTCATGAACTATGGAACACCATTAAGAAAAGCAATCTATGCATATTGGAATCTCAGAAGGAGAAGAGAGGGAGAAAGGGTTGGAAAGTTTATTAAAGAAATAATGGTTGAGAATGTCCTGACTCTGGGGAGAGATTTGGATATCCAAATTCATGAAGCTCGTAAGTCCTCCAAGGCTTTCTTTTCAACTCAAAAAGATCTTCTTCAATGTACATTATAACAAAACAGTCTAAAATAAAAGACAAAGAATTTTAAAAACAGCAAGAGAAAAAAATTCCTCAAGTACAGGAGAACCTCCATAAGGCTATCAGTGGATTTCTGAGCAGAAACTGTACAGGCCAGGAGAGAATGAGATGATACATTCAAATGCTGAAGGAATTTCTAAAAACTGCTAAACAAAAATATTTAACCTGGAAAAGTTGTTCTCCAAAAATGGAGAGTTATAGACTTTCTCAAGCAACAAAAGCTGAGGGAGTTCATCACCACTAGACCTGCTTTACAAGAAGTGATGAAAGGAGTTCTTCAAGCTGAAATGAAAGGACACCAATTAGTAACATGAAAACATAAAACACAATAGTAAAAGTCAGCGTATAGCCAGATTCAGAATATTCTAATACTGGAATATGGTGATATGTTTAACATTCAACCCTAGTATAAAGGTTAAAGGACAAATTTTTAAAAATTACTATAACTATAATAATTTGTTAAGGGATATACGATGTAAAAAGGTATAAATTATGACATCAAAAACAAAATAGGGAGGAGTAAAAAGGTAGGATTTTTCTATGTGATGGAAGTTGTTATAAGCTCAAAATAGACTTATGTCTATACAATATTCTATGTAAGCCTCAGGATAATTACAAAGCAAAAAACGATAGTAGACACAAAAGGTAAGGAGAAGAGAATCAAAGTGTATCTCTATAGAAAATCATCAAATCACAAAGGAAGATGGCAAGAGAGGAAAAAAAGGAACAAGGGAACCACAAAACAGCCAGAAAACAGTACAATGGTGTGAATAAGTCCTTACATGTAAGTAAATAATTATTTAAATGTAAATGGATTAAATTCTCCAGTCAAAAGGTAAAAAGTGGCTGAATGAAATAAATAAAAAACAATACCCAACTATATGCTGTATGTAAGAGACTGACTTCAACTTTAAGGACACATACAGGCTCACAATGAAGGGATGGAAAAGATACTCCGTGCAAATGGAAACCAAAAGGGAGCAGGGATGCTACACTTCCATCAGACAAAATAGAATTTAAGTCAGAAAATCTAACAAGAGACAAAGAAGGTCATTATATAATGATAAATGGGTCAATTCATTAAAAGGTTATAACAATTGTAAATATAATGTACCCAACATTGGAGTACCTAAGTATATTAAGCAAATACTAATAGATCTGAAGGGAGAAATAGACAGTGCAATAACTGTAGGCGACTTTAATATCTCACTTTCAATAACGGATAGATCATCCAGACAGAAAAGCAATAGGGAAACTTTAGACTTGACCTATACTTTGGACCAGACGGACGTAACAAACATACAGAACGTTCCATCCAATAATAGCAGAATGCGCATTCTTTTCATATGCACATGGAACATTCTCCAGGATAGATTGTGTTAAGTCACACAAAAAAATCTTTGCACAGTTCAGAAGATCGAAATCCTACCATTTATCTTTTCCAACCACAATTGTATGTAGCTAGAAACCAATAACATACCCAATAGTGAAAGGTTGAAAGCTTTTCCTCTAAGATCAGGAACAAGACAGGGTGCCCACTGTCACTACTCTTACTCTACATAGTGCTAGAAGTCCTTGCCAGAGAAATTTGGCATCTAGATTGGATAGGAAGAAATAACATTGTTTCTGTTTGCAGATGATATGATCTTGTATATAGAAATTCTAGGGCGCCTGGGTGGCTCAGTTGGTTAAGGGACTGCCTTCGGCTCAGGTCATGATCCTGGAGTTCCAGGATCGAGTCCGCATCGGGCTCCCTGCTCAGCAGGGAGTCTGCTTCTCCCTCTGACCCTCCCTCCTCTCATGTGCTCTCTCTCTCTCAAATAAATAAATAAAATATTTAAAAAAGAAAAAAGAAATTCTAAAGAATCCCACCAAAAGTTGCTAGAACCAATAAAGAAATTTAGTAAAGTTACAAGATACAAAGTCAACATACAAAATCCAGTTGCATTTCTGTATACTAACAACAAAATATCTGAAAAGGAAATAAAGCAATCTCATTTATAACAGCACCAAAGACAATAAAATACCTAGAAATAAATATAACCAAGGAGGTGAAAGATCTGAACACTGATAACTGTATGATTTTGATGAAAGAAATTGAAGAAAGCACAACAAATAAAAAAAATCTATGTTCATAGATTGGAAGAATTAATATTGTTAAAATGTTCATACTACCCAAAGCCATCTATAGATTCAATGTAATTCCTATCAAAATTCCAATGGCATTTATCACAGAGAGAAAAAAGAGTCCTAAAATTTGTATGGAACCACAAAGGACCCTGAAAAACCAAAGAAATACTGAGGAAGAACAAAGCTGGAGGCATCACACTTTCTGGTTTCAGACTATATTACAAAGTTATAATAATCCAAACAGTGTGGTACTGGTGGTACTGGCATAAAGAAGGACATATGGACCAATGGAACAGAATCAAGAGCCCAGAAATAAATCCATGCATGTGCAGTCAAGTAATATTTGGCAAAGGAGTTAAGAATACTCAGTGGGGAAAGGATAATCTCTTCTATCCGTGGTGCTGGAAAAACTGGATGTTGACATGCAAAATAATGAAATTGGACCCCTATCTTATGCCACTCACAGAAATTACCTTGAAATGGATTAAATACTTAAACATAAGACCTGAAACTGTAAAACTTCCAGAAGAAAACAGGGAAAAAGTTCCTAGACATTGGTCTTGGCAACAATTTTTTTTTGGATATGATACCCAAACACAAGCAACAAAACTGAAAGTAAAGAAGTAGAACTACATTAAACTAAAAGGCTTCTTCTCAAAAAGAAACAATAAACAAAATGAAAAGGCAATGTATGGAACGGGAGGGAATATTTGCAAACCATTTATCTGATAATGGGTTAATATACAAAATATATAAGGAAATTATACAACTCAGTGGCAAAAGAGAAAGCCCAATTTAAAAATGAACAAAAGACCTGAATAGATAGTTTTCTAAAGAAGGCCTGAAAACGGTCAACAGGTATATGAAAAGGTGCTTAATGTTACTAATCACCAGGGAAATGCAGATGAAAACCACAATGAGATATCACCTCACACCTGTTAGGATGGCTTTTATAAAAACAAAACCAAACCAAAAGATAAAAAGTATTAGCAAGGATACAGAGAAAAGGGAACCCTTGTGCACTGTTGGTGGGATTGTAAATTGGTACAGCCAATATAGAAAATAGCATGAGGGGGTCTTCAAAAAATGAACCCCGACCTAAGTTTCATACCTCATAGAAGTTCTAACTCAAAATTAACTACTTAAACATAGAACATAAAATTATAAAAACTTTTACAAAAAACTTTAAGAGAAAGTCTTTGAGAGCTCAGACCAGAAAAAATTCTTAGATTTGACTTCAAAAGCACAATTCATAAAAGGAAAAATTGAAAACTAGACTTTATCAAAATTAAAACCTTCTTCTTTGTGAAAGACTCTGGAGGGAGATGAAAAGGCAAGCTAAAGACTGGGAGAAAATAATTGCAAACCACGTATCTGACAAAATCCTTGGGTTCAGAAGATATAAAGAATCCTCAAAACTCAACAGTAAAAAACAATCCAATTATGAAATAGGCAAAAGACAGGCCGAACAGACATTTTACTGAAGAGGATATGCCAATGGCAAATGTGAACATGAAAAGATATGCAACATCCTTAGCCGTTTGGGAACTGCAAATTTAAACCACATTGAAATACCACTGTAAACCTACCAAAATGCTAAAATTAAAAAAATAGTAATAATATTTTTTATTATGCCAAAGAAAGCAGAGAAACTGGATCACTCATACATTACTAGTGGCTATATAAAATGTTACAGCCACTCTAGAAAAAAGTATGCAGTTTCTTTAACAAACTGAATGCGTGCTTACCACAAAACCCAGCAATTATACTCTTGGACATTTACTCTCAGAGAAATGAAAACGTTTGTTTACACAAAAACCTGCACGTGGATGTTCAGAGTCAGTGTATTTGTCACAACCCCAAACTGGAAACAACCCAAATGTCCTTCCCTGGGTGACTGGATGGCCTGACTGATATGTCCATACCATGTTCAGTAGTAAAACAAAAACACCTGTTGAGACTCTCAACAACTTGGATGCTGAGTGAGGGAAACCAATCTTAAAAGGTCCCATACTGTATGATCGCATTTATATAACATTCTAGAAATGACAAAATCATGGCACTGGAGATGAGGTCAGCGTCACCAGGAGTGAGGGTGGGAAAAGAGAGAACTGGCTGTGATTATACAAAGGTAGCATGAGGGATTCTTCGGATGGAACTGTTCTATGTCTTGCTTGTGGTGGTGGTCACATAGATGTACACATGTGATAAAACTGCATGGAACTACACACATGTGCACACACACACACACAAACACACACACACACCTGCATGTAAAACTAGCAAAAACTGCGTGAGCTCTGTGGATTGTACCAGCATCATTTTTTCTGGTTGTGATATTGAACTAAACAGTGCAGTGTTTGGGAAGATGTTATGGTAGAGGGTACATGGGGTCTCTCTGAATCATTTCTTACATCTGGATTCTTACAATTACATAAAAATAAAAAGTAAAAAAAACAACAACCCAGAAACCTTTGCTTGAATAAGTTTAAAAAGAAATATTTTAAAAAAGAAATATATCAAAATATTGGAGATAGTTATCTTTATGTTGTAAAGGCTCTGGATGTTTGAAAAGATTTCATATTGAAATGAATTTTTATAATGAAAAAAATTTTATCATGAAAAATTGGCTAACTTAAAGAGTAATGCAGACATTTTTGGAATGCTATTCAGTTACAAGTTTAGTCCACTGAAAACTAAATTGTTAGATGGTACTTAATGGAAGCTCTCCCCTGCCCCCTTATTATCTTAGCTTTTAGAGATATCTATAGTTAAGTAAATAATTTAGGGGGAATTATTTAAGAATAGCCGTTTAATTTGGGCTAGATCAACAGTTGCCTACTCTTTTGTCTCCCTCCTACCTAAATGTTGCTTTAAAAAAACCTCTCCTTAAGAATATTCAGTAATCAGAGGGGCACCTGGTGGCACAGTTGGTTAAGCATCTGACTCTTGGTTTCAGCTCAGGTCATGATCTCGGGGTCCCGAGACTGAGCCCCACGTTGGGCTCCACACTTGGTGTGGAGTCTGCTTGAGATTCTCTCTCCTTCTTCCTCTGCCCCTCCTGCTCCTGCCCTCTCTCTCTAATAAATAAATCTTTTATTTAAAAAAAGAATATTCAGTAATCAGACATTGCACTAATTCACATTCTCTATCTCAGCTGGTGATCCAAGAGTGTGAGATTTTTCAACACCTTTCTCTTCTGGGAGTATGTTTTAAACCTTAGCATGTGGTTTGGCATCATCTGAGTCTGAAATTATGATTCAGTGCTTTAATTGCAAGCTCTAGCTTGTGGGAACCATGGAGAGATTGTTTGATTTACTTAGGGGATGGTCACAGTTTCTAACTATGAATGAAAATGGAAGCATAGGGAGAGATAGGGACTACTTGCTGTTTGCATATAAATGGGAGCATGGGCAATGAGAGGGAGGGACTGTGGACCATGGTGGGGCAGTAAGGCAGGGATGCTGGGCAAGTGGGAGGCTGAGCTGCCTGCTCAGGAGGATGTGTACCAGCACAAAGAGGCAGAGCATCCTTGCAGTAAGAACCCATGGAAGGACTTCAAGGCCCAGGCTGAGGAAGGAAGCCAGGAATGGCTAAGTCTGCTAGAAAGGAGATAACCAACGACCTTAAAACCAGATGGTAATGACCTTCTTTGGCCAATTTTCCAGAAAGACATCTTTCAGACATGTACCAGAAAAATACTGCCTCAAGCCATGATTGAAGTTTATTCTCAGGTGGAAACACTTATTTTGTAAGTAGTCAGGAGTCCCCAGATGACCCTCAGGTTTGACAGTTCTCTAGAAGGACTCACAAGACCCAGCATGTAGTCATACTCATGGTTAGGATTTATTGTAGAAAAAGGATAAAACGCAAAATCAGCAAAGGTAAAAGGCACATGGGGCAAAGTCTGAAGGAAACCAGACATGAGTTTCTAAGACTCCTCTCCCACTGGAGTTACAAAGGACATACTTAACTCTTCCAGCAATAATTGACAGTTTACATGAAATATTGTTTAGCAGGGAAGTTCACTGGACACTCTATGTAAGTTTTCATTGGGGGCTGGTCATGTAGATACCCTCTACTTAGTGTACCTCAAAATTCCAGACTTTCAGAAGGAAAACAGGTGGTCAGCATAAACCATATCATTTGCACAAACAGTTTAGGCACAGTGAGCCATACTTATCAGTCAGCAAATGGTGGGAACTCTCCCCAAATCCACGTTCCCAGATGCCAGCCAAGGGCCATCTTTGCAAGCAGGCTTTTCCAAGAATAGCAACCTCTGGCCTGCTGTTGCTAACTCTTTTCTGCAGTGGTGCCATAAGATTAGGCAGATGCCCTTCCTGATTTCATTGCTTGGAAGAGGGAAGATTAAAGGTGTGGTGGGTGGGGAAGTGATCCAAAAGCATCCAGAATTAGGAAGAAAGAAGAAGATATTTAGACACTACAGCATAAATTGGAGGACTGGAAACCAAAGGAAGGACTTCTGGTTCAGGAGGGTGATGACATGAACACCCACATTACTGCTCCTCCCTCTTCAAATCCCACTGAAATACCTGGAAGAAAGAATACAAGGGAACAGATCTGCAGGGGCACCTGCAGTGGGAGAGGGGCCATCAGAGGACCAAGGAACTTGACCTCTTTCTGGAGAATGGAAAGCAGATGGGTCAACCCAAGTGGAGAGGGCTGAAGGTGAGAGTTGTTACTTTGGGGTATCTCTGAAAAGACGCTGAGTCACAGTGGGATTGAGAGCAGGAGAGGGATTGGGGCAGAGAGCCAGGCATTTCTGTAAAGCCCTGCCTAGCAGCAGGATGGCTGGGCTCCCACATCAGAACCCTTGCCTGCACTAGTAGCATCTGCCACAACCCTGGAAACTGCTCTGGAAAAGGACACTTGATAGCCTGCCGAGGGAGGGCTTGGTCTTCTTGGGCAAGAGACCAAGACCTCTAAGCACATTAGCTTTGTGCTGGGGAGGGGGTCAGCCAGCCTGCTTGCCACCAGCTGACACATCCTACAGGTAACCTATCAGTTGACACATCCTATTTTGTACCCAGAGCTTTCAGGCTACCTGGCATCACACAATGAGGGGAAGGATGGCTCTGGCTGCCTGCACTGGTCAACCTGGCCTTCCACTTGAGCATTGAAATCTGCCCATACTGGGGAGGCTACCTTTCTCTGGGCTGGATTTTGCTTTGATTCTATTTCTTGAGGTAGAGATAGAAAATGTAGGCGTCTAGGGGACAGCAGAAACTGGTCAGTGAGTTTCATAGTATTCCAGTGTTATCTACAGTGCTTTCAACCCACTGCCCCAAGGTGAGACTCTAGGGATCTTGAAAGTGGTGGGGCTGCTGTCCCATGATTGAGGAGATGGGGAAAGAGTAGGCATGCACTATAGAGTTTCTGCAGGCTTTATATATTTCCCTTCAAGCAAGATGAAAGGTCCTCTGACCCTTTCATTATTTTCCTGGGGCAGAGGTTGTGGGCCCTTGGTGAAATTTAATTACATCCTCCACCAAATCCAATTATGACCCACACCCATGAAATCCCATTATAACTTTCTTTGCTTCGTTAGAGATACAGCAGGACAGGTGCCTTCCTAATTTACTCTGGCACATTTCCTAAAGGTTACAGTCAGAGGCTTTGCATATATTGTTCATTATTCTGCAAGCAAAGCAAATATGCAAAAATGCAAATGACCTGTGGTCTAACTTGCTTAAAGACCATGTAAGTATCTGGTTTCCTAGAAGAAAGCCGATTCCTTAGAGATTTTAGGCCCCCAGGGGTATTTTCCCAAGGATATTCAGATATTTTTATTTTGTTTTTCTTATTATTTCCAACTTTTACTTAGAAAAATTTCAAGTAGATATTTCAAGAGAAAAACGGGAAGACTAGTACAATAACACTTGGATTATATTCTCCACTTGGGTAGATCCTCCACTTCCAAGTACTATACTATACTATACAATACTTTGCTATATTTAAATGTCCACCCTTTCTTTCTTTCTTTCTTTCTTTCTTTCTTTCTTTCTTTCTTTCTTTCTTTCTTTCTTTCTTTCTTTCTTTCTTTCTTTCTTTCTTTCTTTCTTTCTTTCTTTCTTTCTTTCTTCCTTTCTTTCTTTTTCTTTCTTTCTTTCTTTCTTTCTTTCTTTCTTTCTTTCTTTCTTTCTTTCTTTCTTTCTTTCTTTCTTTCTTTCTTTCTTTCTTTCTTTCTTTTTCTTCTTTTTTAGAGAGAGAGAGAGAGCACACATGCCAGGGGGACAGTGGGGGTGGGGGGCAGGAGGCAGAGTGGGGGAGAGAGAGAGAGAGAGAATCTTAAGCGGGCTCCAAGCCCAGCATGGAGCCCAACACAGGGATTGATCTCAGGATGCTGAGATCACATCCTGAGTAGAAATCAAGAGTCAGCTGCTTAACTGACTGAGCCACCCAGGCGTCCCTAAATGTCCTCTTTCTTAGTGTGTGTGTGTGTGTGTGTGTGTGTGTGTGTGTGTGTGTGTGCGTGCACGTGCGCACACACGTGCATGTGTAACCATGTGAAAGTAAATTGCAGACATCTGTAAAAACTTCAGCATTCATTTTCTAAAATAAAGACAGTTTCTTACTGAGCACAATACCGTCATCATACCTAAGCAAATGAACAATAATTCCATAATATTTTCTAAGGAGGATGATCAGACATTTAAGGAAAATCAACAACATGAAAATGAAGGAGCAAGATGAACAAACAACTGCTGGCACTTAAAGAAACAAAACAGAGAAATGAAAACTAATTAGTATCCTTCGAGATTGTGACAACATTCGCATCTATAAAACAAGAACAGCCTGCTATGAAAATGAGCATTAAACCATAGTAACCTATAGTGCAGAGAAACATAGTAAATTAAAATCAAACGTTTGCAAAATTTTAAAATTTTGCTGAAGGATAAATTTGAGAAAACTTTTTCAGAATGAAGATCAGGAAAACCAAGTGAAGGGAAATAAAGAGGAAATAAAAGATATGGATGAGCAATCGAGGAAATCAATGACATTCCTGAAAAAGAAAACAGAAAATACAGATAGGCAGACAAAATTAGAGAAAGAAAAGAAGAAAATTTCCCAGATCTGAAGAGAGGCACAGGTTTTGAAATTGGCAGGACCCACTGGAAAGGGTCACAGCCTAAAAACAGCCTGGAGAATTTTATATCGCTGGGTAAGGACCAAAAGAGGGTCCCCAAACCTTAGACTGAAAAAATAAATCAGATTACTTGCCAAGAAAAGAGATAAGATTGACTCAGCCCTTTAAGCAGGAGTGCCGAAGGCTAGAACAACACTTCTCAAGTTTGACACACCCACACATCCCTGGAGATCCTGTTCATATTCAGATTCTGGGTGGCTCTGGGGTTCTGCATTTCCAGCAAGCGCCTAGGTGATACTGAGGCTTCTGGTCTGTACACCACATTTTGAGTGGCAAGCGTCTAGAATAAAATGGAACAATGCCTTTAGAATTCAGAAGAAAGTTATCCTGAATGTAAAATTTCATAGCTAGCCAAATTATTGATGAAATATGAGGCAAAATAAAGACCTACAGATATTGAATTGCTCGATAAATTTACCTGCCATGCACTTTCTGAAAAACATTACTTGTAGATGAACTGCAGAAAAGCATAAAGAGAATTAAGAATTAGAAAGACATGTATGCTTTCTGGAGCTAATCCAGGAGGGGAGGAGTATGAATAAAGAAATACCTGGATAATGGTGTGGCGAGCCTGGAACACAATTAGTCCCAGTTAGAACAGGAAGTCGGAGGGATTAAAAGAATGGCTTCAGAAGGAAATGGTTTGGGTTCAACAAATAGAATGATTAAAAAGCAGGAAGATCTTAGTGATGTGATGGAAAAGGCATATGTTTCTTCTTGAAACAAGGGGGGGGGATGTCCATTAAGACTTTAGGAAAAACAAAACCACTCAAGAAAAGCATGCTCCAGATATGAAGCAAACCAAAACACAACAGGAGAATCTGTTTCAACTTGACGCTTGGAAGCCTCTCCTTCTAGCAGAACAAAACCCACTTAAAAATGGTTATTTATGGAGTGAGGTCTTAGAAGAAAGGCATTGGGCAAGAGACTTTTACTTTTTATTTAAGACCATTTAGTATGGCTTGAATTTTAAAAATCAGGTATATTTAAAAACAATTTTCTTAAAAATCCCTCCTTTAAATATGAAAGTGAAGAAAGAGAAGGAAGAGTAACAAAGAAAGGAAGTCCTCTCTGAAAGAGAGAACAAAGACCAGTGTATCTCTCTCTCTCACACACATGCACGCGCGCGCGCACGTGCGCACACAAACACACCCCTCACCCTCCAGCCTTAGCGTTCTCCACACTCCTACCACTGAAGAGAATTCCACATTCTTCTCCCAGACGAGCAGAACCTCAAGGGCTAGAATGGGGCCTTGGGACCAGTACGATGTTAGGTGAGGACAGGACCTCAGGCTGCTAAACCTGGACTCCCCCTGCTCCTGGAAGGACCCGCACAGTAAACCAGAAAGAACATTCTGGGGCCCCAGACTTCTGGCTATAGTTGAGCAGCAGATGAAGATGTTGATATGGCAGAAGGAGAAAAGTACAGATATCCCTAAAATCAAAGGTGAAGTTTGGGTCAAACCCAATCTCAGGGCCATGGAACATCAGTTCTAAAGTGCCTGAGATCTGGATGGCAAGAGGAACAGCTGGTACAGAGGTGATGGGGCTGTGGATGATACGTCTGTTTACCTGAAGGATCAGCTGCCTTCCTAATCTGAGGGCTTTTAGAGAGAGAGAGAACAAAGGGATAAGCTGAGGGCTTGCTTTACCCAGCAGAATCAGGGGCAAATGGTTCAAGGAATCTTCCCTAAGACCTACAGATGGGGAGTTGCACCCAGAATCACCTCCAATGATGGCAGCAAGAACTAAGGGGAGGTGTGCGAAATGAGACCAGAGAGGCGTGCAGAGGCTGGCCTAGTGAAGGCTGTGAAGGCCATGGGTAGAGCAGCCAAGAGTGGGCTTGGGACCCAGTCTCACCCTCAAGGAAGGTTGTGGTGTCCAGGCCAGGGTGGTGGCATTGAAATGGAGTGAGGAGGACAGCTTGTAGTTCTGCTTAGGGAATAGAACTGACATGAAGCATTTACAAAATGTGATCATTTGGGGAAACTTGGAGGGACTTTCGGGTGATGCACTCTTAGAAAAGCTAAGCAAAGTAATTCGAACAGGCATTCTATTTTTCTATTTCTAAATCCAATGACCAATACACGAAGCTGGCACCAGATGTTTTTCAAAACCAGATGTTTTAGCATCTAAATATTGAAAGCTCTCCGCAAGGACCCCATGTGTGAGATTTTGGAGAGAGGGAGCTTTCTGAAGCTGGCCCACTTGTTTATCTTTATTTCTCTGCTCCCCAAAGTGACTTCATTCTCTCTACAGCGAGATTGGTTTTGGCATTGTTTTTCAAGTTGGGATCTATGAGTTCTTTACGAGAATGTGTTAATTATTTGTTTTAATTTTGATGATAATCTAAACAGAAATAGTCTAAGTGAGTTATGTAGATTGTCTGAATAACAACCATAAAACCAGAGACTGCCGTGGGATTCCAGCCTTTGTCTTTAAATTTACAAGCCCTTTGGCACCAAATAATATCACCTTGGTCACCAGGAACCCATGAAAAAGAACAAATGTAGGTTTTCTATGACTAAAACAATGTGTTTGTGCCAAGTGAAGGCCAAGGGGCACTATGATGTGCTGCTGAAGGAGGATTTCATAGGCAGAGATTGGAAGGGGAAGGGTCTCAGAGGCATGGGCATAACCCATCCAGAGGAACCCACATGGCCGGGGAGGGCCAAGTTCATGCTGCAGAACAGTCTGCCACATGTTCTTAGGACTGTTGATGTGATTCTCATTAGTTTTATAGTTTTGCTTGTATTTAATTTCATAATTTATAATTGAACGAGAGCCACAAACATAAGGTGTTTGTATCTAGTTAAATGTTTGAACATGTTCAAGTAACATGATTTGAAACAACTTAAGTCAACATTGAGGGTTAAGGAGAATTTTTGTTTTCCTTCCGAAAGGGTTTGTGCCTTACTCAAGATAGAAAACACCATAGGATTTCCTTTCTTAACATTCTCCTCATTAGTACTTATTTATTTAGTCGCAGAGGTAAAACTTCAGTTACTTTCCCTTTTGAATAAAAGAAAATAAGTATACCAGTAATATCTATTCCGACCAACTCCACTGGACATTTTGTTGTTGTTAGGGGGTGGGCTTCAGGAGAGGCTGGACATATGTGCATGTGCGTGTGCATGTGCGTGTGCAGGGAAAGTTGCTGTAAGGGGCAGAGAGGAGCACGTGGAGAGGGGGAGGGAGAGCTGTTGGAAGGCAAGGGTTGGGGGATGGGGCTGAGAAGACCTGGGACAATAGCAGCAGCTCTGCACTGGGGAAGGTGGACAAGCTAGAGTCGGGGAGTTCAACTTGGACCCAGCTGCCAGTGGGGTTAGCAGTCAGGACACAGTTGGCTGCATGTAACACAATATCCACCAATATGGCCTAAACCATAAGAACTTGTGTCATCCTCCATGGTAACCCCAGAGCTGGCTCCGTGGCCTGTCTGCCCTTAAGGCCCAAGCCTCTTTCCGGCATTCAACTCCACTGACATTGGAATGGTTCTGGGGTGGTCTCATCTGCGTCTTAGAGGGCATTCCAGAAACCTTGCCCAGAAGCCCTCAGCTGAATTCCTCTGAGATCCCATTGGCCAAGACCGTGCAGTTTGCCAGTGCCCTAGCTGCATGGGAGCTGGGGGTGAGCACTAGGCATTTTCCACCTCTTTAGTGAGAGAAGGTGTGGGCCAGAAAGCAAAGACTGTGTGGGGGCCAATGGCAGCAAGTCGCAGAGAGCTGACCAGTAGCACCTGTCCTGCAAGGTAGGTATGCTCCTGAGCTGGGCTCCACCACTCAAGGAGAACTGGGCTGGCCACAGGGGGCTGATTGATGAGGTCAGGAAATGGGAAAGGGCAGGGGGGCGGTCAGGGGCCCACTCCCAGGCTCCTTACAGCAGCTGCATGGTGATCCTTAGCACCCTTGATGAGGCCCACAGTGCGGGTTACCAGATCAAGGGTCTTCAGGGCCAGGAAGAGACCCATGTAACTGCAGCAGGCCCCTGAAATCTCAGAGCACTGGGGCAGACGTGGGCCCCGGCCCTTTCTAGGGGGCTGCTGCTGCTTACTTCCCACTGACTGTTGCCTCAAGGGAACATGGGTTCAGGCTTTCCAGAAATTCCAATTTTTCAAGAGAAGAGGAAACACATCATTTGTTCTTAATGTGAAAGGGCGGGCAAGGGGAGGTCAAAGAAAGCATGTCTGTGGGGTACGCTGAGCCACAGAGCCTGGCACTTGGGAGGTGCAGACTTCCTAGCCCTCGCCTGCTTACCTCCTTTGAAAGCTTCTGCTCTAGCAAACATGGCCCCAGAAGCCGATGGATGAGGTTGTACCCATCCCCGGGGAGGAATGAGGAGAGCGGGAAAGCTTTAAGAGTTCCCTTCCTGCAGTCCAGCGCATTCCTGAGAGTTTGCCTGCCAGGCTTCAAGGTTTGAGGCTGACCTCTAGCTGCAGGAAGTCCCCCCATCTGATCTGTCACTACAGAACCTGCAAAGGAGGGGGCTCTGGAAGAAGGCCTCCTTGGAGGCCCGGGTGGAGGCCACAGAGGCCAGGTTTGCCCACACTGATTGTAAAACACTTGGTCTAGCCTCTCTGAGCCCCCACCTGCACCCCAGGCATCATCCGCACCTTGTAAGACTCTTGTAATTACTCCCATCAAGCGCTCGGCGCACAGGAGGGGCTCACTCAAGGCTGTGTCCTGTTGTTGCTTATTCTCCATTTGGTTACAAATTCCATGGTCAATGTGTCCATCATTTTATTTACAGGGTTTCTTTAATAGAGTCCATATTTATATAGAGCTTATTTATATAGCATGAAATAGAGACAAGTTCCTTGTCTCTTGGAGTCCCCCTTTCCACATTTTAAAAGTGGGGGTGATAACCCAGACGCTATAGGGATGTTATAAGGATTAAATGAGAGAACACAGGCAAAGCGTTAACTGTGGTTATTGGCACATATGATGAAAAACTCAGTAATGTTAACTTGTTGCTAGGACAGTGCAGGGCACATAATAGATGCTCAGTAAAGGCTTTGTGGGTGCCTGTGATGCAAGGGGCCTGGTTTGGGCTGGGCCAGGCAAAGGGCTTTCCTTGTAGCTATGGGCAGTGCTTCCACAAGCAGAGTCTAGATCAGGGTGGAAGCAGAAAGCGGGAAGGCTCTGTCCAGCGCCAGAGCAGAAGATTGAGTTGAATCTATGGAAGGAGAGCAAGGCCCAGGTGGGAGAGCCCGGGTGCGGCCCAGGGCCCCGGCAGCTCAGGGTGAGAGCCAGTACATGGCAAGAGCTGCCTGATTTAATGGGGTCCAGGTGCATGGAATGCCGTCTGGCCTCGTGGCTTAAAGATACTTCTAAAGGCAAATCAGTGAGCAGATATGGAAGGAGAGAAGGGGCGGGGTGGGAGAAGGAGGAAGACAGGCAGGGGAGGGGATAAAAAAGAGAGGTAGAGAATGGAAGAAGTGGATAAAGGGTCAGTGGCGACCGGAAGAATTTCCTGTCCTGCTGTCTGTTGCTGCTTAACACACTAGCCGGGCTTCCAAACTCAGTGGCATAAAACCACAAGCACTTCAAGGCGCTCATGGGTTCTGTGGGTCAGGAATTCCGACAGCAGGGATGGCTCATCAGGCAGCCTCCTGCTACTTCACTTCAGCCTCCAGGTCTGCGGCTCTGGCCTGCCACTGGGTTCCCCACGCCCCTGGGCACGGAGTCAGCTCCTAGGGCTGGCAGCCGAGGCTCTCCGCAGCCAGCCCCTGCCAGCTGCACACTCCAGGCGCCCATGCTTCTCCATGCTTGTGCCTGCAGGGTGAAAGCCCTTGTCTCCCCTCCCTAGTTCCTTCTCAGCGGCAGAACTGTCGTCAAGTGTGAGGGGCTTGGCTGCCGGTGCCCCTCCCTGCGCTGCCGCACGCTGCACACAGTGAACTCTGCATTTACCCTCTGTCACCCTCATCCCATTATTCCGTCCTGCTGACTGTCTCCCCAGCACACTGGCTTCTTGCATTCTCTCGGTACCCCCAGTGCCCAGCACAGAGCCTGGCACACAGTGGGTGCAGTGCAGGTGTGCAATTATTAACAGCATGGGCTCTGGGCTTAAGTCCTAGCTCCACCACTTCCTAGCAGTTGTGAGCCTGGCAACTTGCCTAACCTCTCTAGGCCTTAGTTGCCTTTTCTGGGCAACGGGATGATTCTGCTAACAACCCAAAGTTGTCAGGAGGATTCAATTAGTCATTCCACGTAGAGTTTGGAACAGACCGTTAGCCTTAGTAGGTGCTCAAAAAAAAATAGTGGTTGTTACTATTAGGTATTGAACACATGAGTGAACGAGTGGATGAAGCTTATCTGTGCCACTTGAGGGACAGATAATTCTTAGTCATCTCTGTAATCCCCGCTATACTCAATATAGGCAGTAGGTGCCTTGCACACAGTGCGCGCTCCATAAATGTGGGTGGCATGAAGGAAGGAAACCACAGGGTTGTATTTTATTTCCTACTGGGAGGAGACATGGGGAAAATAAGTTAAATTTGATCCAGATTTAACAACAACAAAAAATCAAACCGAAAAACTGACCACTCCTAAGTTCTACTGAGCAGTGCATGAATTTTTGCTGGGCTTACATCACTGCTTTGGATCCGTCCATCCTCCTAAAGTATGAAGTTCAAATCCATGTTTAAGGCCCAACAGTTGCTCAGAGCATTGTACACGTGGGTTTCTGTGTTAAAAGAGCTCTTCCTCGCTTCTCCTCACCTCTCCTGTCCTTCCCTCCCTCCCTCCCTCCCTTCCTACCTTTCTTCTTTTTCTTCTATCCAGGGAATTTTTAAAGGTTCCCCTCAAAGAAATCTCACCTTGATGGGATGTCTAGCACCTAACAGAGGAAAATAGTTAAGGGCTTAGAGAATCACGTCCGCTTGGCTTTTTCTTCAGTCTCATACCCTGAGTGACACCTGAGCTGCCATCAGGAGCCTAGGGTTGCCAGATGTCGATGTAATAGAAACATGGGACATGCGGTGACGTTTGTGTCGGCAGTCCTACTGAGACCCCGAGGGCTAGGTCCAGCCTCATGGGGGGAAACCCGGACAGTCATATGGGACCTCACACTCAGAAGGGCCTGTGCTGGGGTTTAACACTCTGCTCTCAGCATCTTGAAATTCTTCCTAATTTTTGAGCAAGGGGCCCTGCATTTTCACTTAGCACTGGTCTCCAAATGGCATAGCCGGTCATGCCTAGGGCATGATTTGGGCCCCAGTGCCATAAAGTACTGCCACTTTGAGTGGCCCCATTACCCTACGTGGTGCAAGCCTGAGTGCAGCCCCACTTCCTGGCTCATCCTTATTACATAATGGATGATGTCTGGTGGCTTTTCCATAGACACCGTGTTTTCTATTCTAATTGGCTCTCAATATTTCTGTCTTGGCAGCAGATACTACTTGTTAGACTTTTTCATCCAAGTTTCACTGTACCTGGCATAAATCAGTGAAATACTTAGTATGTAGAAATGCTAGTTGCTTCATAGGTGCCTTAAAAAGCCATTTGGGGGCACCTGGGTGGCTCAGATGGTTAAGCGTCTGCCTTCGGCTCAGGTCATGATCCCAGGGTCATGGGATCGAGCCCTATATCGGGCTCCTGGCTCAGCGAGGAGCCTGCTTCTCCCTCTGCCTCTCTCCCTGCTCATACTTTCTCTCTCTGTATCTCTGTGTCTCAAATGAATAAATAAAATCTTAAAAAAAAAAAGCCATTTGACCTAAAAAAAAAAGTAACTTTCATTGATGTTATATAATCAGTGTTGCCTGATGCATATGATATTCATTATAAATGCATGTTTATGATGTCATTCTGCACAATTGCTTAGGCTCATAGTTTCCAAATGTTGGCTGCAGATTAGCGTGATTCCTCCTACAGATGGGATCTTTTTTAAAAGGCAAGCACATGGCTGTTCTGACTACCCAACCCCTAGAGTTCCCTTAAGAAAGGGGCTCCTGAGCAGGTGCACTGGGGATTAATCAAGTATATAGAAGAAAATAAAGAATATTCTTATTTAGAACCAGAGAACTCTGTAAATAACCACAGAAACAACACGACCACAAACAGTCACTTAGAGAGAAATAAGATCACAAGTTGTCTTAAGAAAATCTTGTGTGAGTATTCAAAACACCAGACTTAAATAAGAATGTAATCACTTGCATTGCAAAAAGATAATATTTCTTTCACTTTACAAAATGATCTACTACTGGGTTCATTTTCAAATAATGAAACCTCTACTACAAGTAAAATTGTATTGAATTTCCTGATTTGGGTAATCACTATTGCTGTGTAAGATATCACTCTGGGGGGAAGCTGGGTGATGACTAGATAAAACCTCTCTGTACTATTTTAGGTTTTCAACTTTTTGTGAGTCTATAATTATTTTAAAATAGCAAGTTAAAAAATTGATATATGTATATGTACACACACACACACACACACACACACACAATAGCATATTAGAATGTATTTAGGAGCACATCTGTGAGTGAAAACAAGCACATTTTTGTCGCATGCCCAGTCAAGATTGTGACTGATCTCTTTGCCTCTCTCTGGTCATTTATCAAATAACGTATTGGGTTTAGAGACTGTAATGCCCAAACCCCATGGCAGCTGATAGCTTCAATCATTTAATCTTTTACCAAGGGAGTGTCAACAGCAGGAAATAAACTCACTTTTAAAATGATATTTTCTTGTCTTATGACCTAGAAAAGGAGGAAAGATGCCAAGAGCAAGGAACAAAAAGGAAAGAAAAGGGAGCAAAGATCCAAAATGACTAATCTGCCAGAGCCCCATTTGTCTGTCTTTTCTCTTAAGTTTAATGCCTGAACTGGATTATTACATCATTCTAATTTTAATTCTAGTTAGAGTGAATTTTTTTTTCTGATTTAAGTCGCTTAAATCAGAAAGGTGGAAGTAGTGACAAAAGCTAAAGGAATTATCAAGGAATTGAAGAGATTGGATAAAAAATTGAAAACAGGAAGGGGATTTATTTATTTATTCGTTCATTCATTCAAGAAAGACTCCTCCGCTCTCAACTCTGTGTTGTCCATTGTGTGATGGTGTAAGGATGAGCAAACTGTGACCTCTGGGAGCTTACCTTCTGGACAGTAGAAAGACAAACCAGGAGACAAGTTGCTTTGCTCTAGATCATCAGGCAGCAATAAATGCTATGGAGAAATATAGAGAAAGGTAAAGATATGGAAGGGTGGAAATCAGAGAAAGGAATTTTTAATGCTTGGAATGATGTTGCTCTTGTAACAAGAGGGAGATGGAGTTAAAACCATCATAAATGTAATGGATTCGCAAAAACAGTGTAAATCTTAATCCTAGTGATGTGTCAGTGAAACTTGATGCTATATAATTTTAATTTTAATTCTAGTTAAAATTAGTTAATCTCCCCCCGTTGCTGGGAGTGTTTTGATTTTTACACTTATTTCATATAGCAGCAGGCTTAAAAATATTCACATCCTTTGACCCATGATACTGTACTGTCATTCTTTTTTTTTTAAGATTTTATTTATTTATTTGAGAGAGAGAGAACCGAGGAGGGGAGAGGCAGAAGGAGAGGGAGAAGCAGGCTCCATGCTGAGCGCAGAGACCAATGCGGGGCTCGATCCCACAGCCCCGAGATCATGACCTGAGCAGAAATCGAGAGTCAGATGCTTAACCAACTGAGCCCCAAGGCGCCCCTGTACTGTGATTCTTAAACATATTAGACCTAATGCCCTCTTTTTTATAAAAAATATTTTGTAATACCACCTTTACTATCCTGAAATGAAATCATGGATAATATAACTTAATAATTTCAAGAATTCAAGACAATACTTCAAAGAAACAAAAGGAATTTATAATAAACATAACAATATAGAGGACAATGCCTGCGTGGGATTACCATGGCAACCTCCAGCAGACTGCAGCCCCTGGTTAGGAACCTGTCATAACTGGGAACATCACACCAGCTTGCATGTCACTGGTCTAAAGCAAGTCCTTTGGCCTTCTCTAACTTTAGGGGGCAGGGGAGCTTAAGCCTTCCATAGGCTTGGATGGGAAGAACCTTAAAACTTTGGTGTAACTGAGTTAGGCTCTGGGCTATCAGTTGGCTATATGGGTTTGAGTACGTGGATTTGGGCAGGAAACTGGATGTGGCACAGTCCTCTGCAGATTGAGACTGTCCCATGCATTGTGTGACTGGCTCTTCCCAGCACTGCCAATAAAGTCCCCCTAGGCAAATATGCCTTGACAAGTTTCCAGGATCCCTCTTAGAGGCAGGGTGGCCCTTTATAAGGATCTTTGCATCAGTTGGGTTCATGAGATTTATTCTTAGGTAATAACCAAAAAAAAAAGGGGGGGGGGACAATGAATGCTGTTTGAATATATTGATATCAAAGTAATTAATGACAGTATAAAATTGGAAACAAGCTAAATATCTAAGTGAATGGGAATGTCTCATTAGCTATGATGGTTCTAAACAAAAATATTATACAGCCATTAAACAGATAACTAGAATGAGAGACAGCAATGTGAGCCAAAAATGTCATTTATGATATACTGTTGATTGAAAGTATATATAACATTTTATATAATCTCTATAAAAACATCAATGTATCTGAAACAAAGAAGGAAATATTCTAAAGTTAGTTTTGTATGTGACTGAATCAACTATTTATTACTATGTAACAAACCACCCCAAAATGGAGTAACTTAAAACAACACACAATTGTTAGCTCATGGTTGTGCGGGTCAGCAGTTTGGGCTGAGCTCATAGGGGGTCATCCCTCTGCCACCCAAGCCTGGGCCCACTCGCACCATGGCGGTCAGCTAGAGGCTTGGGAGGCAGGTTGGTCCAAGGTGGTCTCACAGACATGGCTAGCACTTGCTGCCAACTGTCAACTGGGCCTCTGTGTGTAGCAGGCTAGACATGCACATCTTCTTTAAACCAAACCAGAAAAGCATGCAGATTTAGGACCAAATTATAACTCTAAAGCTGCCGACGAGAAGATTGATGGAGCTTGTTGTATGTATACAATTTAATACTGTTCCCCAAAGGCGTTATCAACCATAGAATATTAGAAGCAAAAAAGAAAACAGACCATCCATCTATCTGGTTCAGGGAAGGCAAATAGGTTTTATTTGAAGTGTCAGCTAGAATACTGGGTCCCAGGACTGGCCTTAGAGGCTGATGTCTCAGGTGGGAGAGAGCAAGCAGTAAGTAGTTAGCTGGTTAGTCAAGTTGGCCATGGGGGAGGGATTGACAGTGGTAGTGGAAGCACCACACATTTGCCATGGCAGAGGCCTCCGGAAGGATATTTGATTCCTTCCAAGGACTTTGCTAGAAGCAACTGGACCTTATCTGGCTACAGCATTTCAAGACACTCTAACACTTTTTTACATTCTTGACAAAGGACTGACAAATGATAAACTGTCTGCACAGGTTGTGGTGCGGGAACTGCTGGCTCAATACACCAAAGAGCATAAAGAGAAGCCACTTTTCAGCTGGCTCCGAAACTGTGCTGAGTCTGGGAGTGACAAGCTGAGAACCAGGTACGTCATTGCTTAGGCTGGCACCACCCTTGGCCCTCAGTGTCTTACTACTGGGCCTGAGCGCATGGAGCCTTGTCATGGCACAACTCACTCTTGTTGAAATTTTAAATATTCCATATACACAAAAAGTACATGAATTATGTAGCATCGGCGATCATGCCCCCACTCCCCCAACTGGAGAACCAGAACATTGCTAATTCTGTTCTTATTCTACTCCTGTTCCTTCTTTATTGTGTGTTCATATTCCAAACACTAGAGATTTTCATTCCCAAAGCCCCATGAGGTAGGTTATTATTTCCATTTCACAGATGAGACTGAGGCATAAAGGTTAAGTATTTTGCCCAAGGTTATGCACTAGTGAGCCACAGAGCTAGGATTTGATCCCAGGTGGTTTGGCTTCAGGATCCATGCTTGTGCTTGTTTTTATTGATTTTTTAGTATTGTCTTTAGGCTTGATAAATAAGGGGTAATGTATGTGGTATGCTTCCTGTTGTCACTCTATTTTGTTTCTAAGATTCATCTGAGTTGTGGTATGTGTAGATGAAGAACAGTTCTCTTTGTTTATAATATTTCATCGTGTGTATATGCCCCAATTTACTTACCCATTCTAATCTCCAATATCAGTGGACATTTGGGTTGTGTTTTTGATATTTGGCACAAATCTCTTATGGAAAATCTTGGACATTCTCTGGGGAATATGTCTAAGAGTTTCTACAGGGCCTTCAAATTTAGTTGCTGTGACTCAGAATAAGAAATAAATTTTACATCAACCACTGACGCCCACACATCCATAGAGCCCCCGCCTCCACACACACCTAGCAGACACCACTGGAGCAAACATCTCACGAAACAATGCTTAGCCTATTACTCGTGATGGTCTGTGATAATTTTCAATTGTTGTTTTTTTCAAAAACACTGATCTCAATCCTTTAAACTGATTTTATGACCCATTAGTGATTTGCAGTGTGTTGCTGTTGTATATATTACCTAGGAGTGAGATTGCTGTGTCGTGGGGTACGCCAACGTTCAACTTCACTAGATAGTAACAAATTATCTTTCGAAGTCACTGTACAAATTTATACCTTCACCAGCAGCGTGTGTCCTGTGGAACCGGCATCCTCACCAACACATGGTTTTATCAGTCTTAATTTTTTCAGTACTGTATGTGTATATACGTATGTATAAAGATCTCTCACTGTGACTTTAAATTGCATTTGCCTTATTACTGTTAAAGTTGAAAATGCTTTCACAAGTTTATTTGCCACTTATATTTCCTCTCATTTGAAATGCCTGTCCATGGGTTGTGCCAATTTTTCTTTTTCTTTTTTTTTATTAGTACTGATCTTTTTTTTTTTTTCCTATCCTTTGTTGTTACAGATGTTACAACCTACCTTCTACAAGTCTGTGCCTTGTCTTATATTTTCTTTATGGTGCCTTTTAACATAAATTCTTAAATTATAGTGGAATTTACAATCTTTTATACTCCACACTTACTCTATCTTGTCTACAAGATAAATATATAAAATATATGTATTATATATATATACTTTATATATAAAAATATTTTTTTGAAGTTTGAGAGTTTCACCTCTCACATTTAGTTCTTGAATCCATTAGAAATTTTTGTCTGTAGTGTGAGGAAGGGATCAAATTTCATTTTTTTTTCTCCCTAGGGATTGTCAGCTGTTCCAGCACCATTTACTGAATAGACTGTCCTTTACTAGTGATCTGCAGTGCCTGCCCTGGCACTCACATTAATTTCTATTTCGGGGTTACTTTGTTCCTACCCAGTTTGTGTATCCTAATCCAACAATACACTGTTGCAATTACACTAGGTTTATAATTATTATATTATATTATATCTAAAATGTAATTCAGAGTTGTGTTGGCTATTCTGGGTCCTTTGCACTTCCATATAAGTTTTGGAATCAGTTTGTTAAGTTTCTTAAAAAAAAAAAACCCTGCCGACACAAAAGGAAAATATTCTATGACTGTGGTTTTATTGAGGTATGTAGGGTAGTCAAATTCAAAGAGACAGGAAGTAGAAAATGGTTACCCGGGGGTGGGAGGAGGAGAGAAGGGAGTGTTATTATTTAGTGGGGACAGCATTTCAGGTTGGGAAGATGAAAACGTTCTGGAGATGGATGGTGGTGATGGTGGTACAATAGTATGAATGTGCTTAATGCCATTGAACTGTACTCTTAAAAATGGTTAAAATGGTAGATTTTATGTTATATATATTTTACCACAATATTTAAAAATTGTAATTTTCTTTGAAAGTGTATCAAATCTATAGATTTGCAGAAAAATTGACATATATACATATATATAAAACTGATGCTTGTGTCAAGAATTTTAATCTAAATGTTTTCTAGAAATCTAGAATTTTGTCTATACATAATATATCCTTTGATAGATTTATTTCTAGGTACTTTATGATTTTGTTGTTGTAAAAGGAATACTTTTAAAAAATTATGTTTTTGTTGTTGCCCATTTATTATATCGTTCACTTTTGTATATAAACCTCACCATAAAAAATAATTTCTTCTGTGTGTATAGATTCTTTTTTCCATACACAATCATACCATCTGCAAATGATGACTTTTTATTTCTTTCTTTCCACTTGCTATTCCCTTTTATTCTTTTTCATGTAGAAGGTATTCTTTGGTCTTATTCCTGGTTTTAAAAAGAATTAGCTTAACATTTCACTACTAAGAATGATGTTTGCAAAAAGAAAGAAAGAATGATGTTTTTGATAGACACATGTTAACTTCCTAAAGAAGCTCCACTTGTTATTTTAAACATATTTTTGTCATTACTAGGTGATGAATTTTCCTGCAAATGATTTTTTGCTTCTATTGAAATGTTATATTTCTTCTGTAGTTTGTTCATGTGATAAATAACCCTCGTAAATCTCTTAATGTTAAACTACTCTTGCATGCTTGGGAAGCATTCAATTTTGCTATGCTGTGTTGTCATTTTTCTGTTTTCCTGAGTTTGGCTTGCTAGTGTTGTTTTTAGGGTTTTTGTTTACTTATTGGCCTACTGTTTTCCTTTCTTGTAGTTCCCTGATTTCAATTTATATCAAGTTTTACTGGTTTCACAAAGATATTTTGGGAGTAGTTTCTTATTTTGTGGGAGAATTTGATAAGTTATCTGAAAACTATCTGGGCCTGGGGGAATATTTAAACTACTGATTCAATTGCACTTGACCCTTGAACAACACGGGTTTAAACAGCACAGGGCCACTTACATATGGATGGACTCCCTTCAGTAAACCCAGTACAATACTGTAAATGTATTTTCTCTCCCTTATGATTTTCTTAATAACACGTTCTTTTCTGTAGCTTACGCTACTATAAGAATACAATATATAATACATACAACATACAAAATATGTGTTGACTGTTTTTGTTATTGATAAAGCTTCCAGTCAAGAGTAGGCTATTTGTAGTTGAATTTTGGGGAAGTCAAAAGTTATATGCAGATTTTTTCTTGCACAGGAGTCAGCCCCCCCCCCCCCCAATGTTCAGGAGTCAACTGTAGTTTAATTGTTCTAAGACCATTTAGGCTTTCTCTTCTTGTGTCAGTTTTCATAAATAATATTTTCTAGGAATTGATTATTTGGATTTGAATTTATTGGTATAAGGTTTTTCATACTATGCTCTGATTATCTTTTAAACTGCTGCTAGATCTGTAGTTATGTCCCGTTTGTCATTCCTAAATTTATTTCTTACACTTTTTCTCTTCTTTATTATTGCTTAATCTTACTGGATATTTGTCTGTTTTTTTGTTTGTTTTTTTAAACAAGCAGCTTTCCTCTTTGTTGATCTTCTCTTTGTTTTTTACTTCATTGATTTATGATCATAAATATGTTGTTTCCTTTATTCTATTTTTAAGAGGTTTATTGTGGCTTTTAAACTTTTGTGTATTTTTTAAATTGTTATTTTTATTTGGAGGCGGATTATTGGTCTCCATAAGCAAAATGTGTTGAACTAATTTCCAAGGAAATATTAGACAATGTCATCTTACAATCTTGATTAAAAACATGGGAAACACAATAAATAATAGTGTGTGGGACTTTTCATATCTGTTGGCATAAAATAAAATTAGGAAATCTGTAGTCCTTTTTTCTTTTTTTTCTTTTTTTACTACTGCCCAGGTTCCTGTTTATTCAGACTGTAGTCTATCTTTTTTTTTTTTTTTTTTTTTTTTAGTGGCAGGGAGGGGCAGAGGGAGAGAGAGAGAATCTTAGCAGGCTCCATGCCCAGCATGTAGCCTGATGTGGGGCTCGATCTCACAACCCTGAGATCAGGACCTGAGCCAAAATCAAGAGTCAGACGCTTACCTGACTGAGCCACCAAGCGCCCCCAACCACCATCTATCTTAAAGCTCGAAAACATCAACTCCCATATTCTAGGACTGTTTCAATTAAGTCTCTGTTAGTTGTGATGTCTCAATTTGTCCTTGCATGCTCTACAAAGTCAGTACATCTTTTTAATCTGTCTAGCTCTGAACGAGCATTGTGTAGTACTGTTAGCTTTCCCCCAATTTATTAGTTTGAAAAATTTCCAACATATAAGGAGTTGAAAGAACAGTACAATTCCCATCAGAATCAGTTCCATCCATTCAGGAAACTTGTTCCCAAATTGGCAGCAAATCATCTGCCCTTTCATTTCTTTTCCAGATAGCAGAGCAGGGCTTGCTTCCATCATTTTGAAAGCAAAACCCCTCACCCATATGCAAATCTATATTCCTAGCAAATTTTCCAGGGTAGACTTGAGATGTGCCAAAGGCAGTATTCCAATTGTAAATATTTGGAAAGTTCCAGTCCATTTTTTTTTTTTTGTCTGTTATTAAACTCCGAAACAGTACACATCTCTCCCCCACACATCCAGGTTTTACTGATTCAGTCTGTCTGTGTTTATCTACTTAAGTCCCAAAACCTTGCTGTGATTTTTATGTATATTGAGAAAAACCTTTTCATCCAACGTGTTTCCAGTGTATGGGGCACTTCTCTAGGCACTGGCGACACAGTAGTGACTGTGGGCTCACAGGCCTATGGAGCTTATAGTCAAGTAGAGCTGTCGGATGGCAGTCATACCGACCACTCATGAGAGAAGGTCCCATGAGCAAGTGGGGGCATGAAGAAAGATGGGCTGAGAACTTCCCGGTGCCCTGAAATGCCTCCAAGTAGGCTGTCATTTGTGTAGACACCCAGAAACTACCCCTTCATGTGGACTATGGGAGGAATTGGTGATGGTACTGAGAAGTCTTCAAGAGACTAGGGGAGGGAGGCAGGGCTTGGCTCTGAGCGGGGCTGTGCCTGGTTCTGCAAACAGCTCCATCTATCTTGTCCTTTCTTGCCCTGATGAGTGCTGCTCTCCCCCTCAACCACGGGGCTGCCACTGGAGCTCTGGCTGCTCTCATCACTCCACGGATCCTTAGGAGACTGTGGGAGTTGAGGAAAGTGAAGATTCTGCATTATACTTGAATGTTTTGCCATAGTATATTACGAACATTTTCCAGTATTGAGCAAAATTAAAGGAATTTTAGTGAATATTTAAACACCCACCATCTAGATTCTACTATTAACCTGTTACTGTGCTTGTTACATCCCATATATATTCATGCATCAATTCCTTAACACACCCATCAATTCATCTTTTTTTCTCTGATGCATTTCAAAGTAAACAGCGGACATCAGCATACTTTCTAAATAATTCAGCACGAACATCATTAACTAGAGTTCAAAATTTGGCTATATGTTTTTTCTTCTTATGTAGAATTTACATACAATGAGATGCATAACTCTTAAGTGTGCATTCACTGAATTTTAACAAGTGTGTGCACATGTATAACCGAAACTCTTGTTAATTTATAGGTCATCAGCATCACTCCAGAAAGTTCTATTATGTCCCTTTTCAGTCAGTTCCTGTGACCACCACCCCAGATGCAGTCACTAATCTGATACTTTTCTACCACAGATTAGTCTTTCCTGTTTTAGAATGTTATACAAGTGGAACTGTACGTATGTACTGTTTTGTAGCTGGCTTATTAACATGGCATAATGCTTTCTGAGATTCATTCATGTTGTCGTGTGTAGTTAGCTTGTTCCTTTTTATTGCTGAGTAGTAGTCTATTTTATGGATATACTAGGATTTGCTTTCCATTTTCTTATTGATGGAGAGACACTTGGAATGTTTTCAATGTTTCACTCTTCCAAGTAGATCTACTGTGAATATTCATATGCAAGCCTTTTTGTGAATATATGTTTTTATTTCCCTAAGGTGAATAGTTGGAGTAGAATTGTTGGGTCATAGGGTATTTGGTTTTTTTTTTAGCTTTATGAGAAACTATGAGAACTTTTTCCAAAGTGGTTTTGCCATTCTACACCTCATCCACAAGTACGAGAATTCTGGTTGCTCTGTATCCTTTCAACATTTGATGATGTCAGTATATTTAATTTTAGTCATTTTGGTGGGTATATAATACTGCCTCACTGTGGTTTTCATTCACATTTCTTTGATGACTAATGATGTGCATTTGAATTTAAATTTAGAGTCATTTTGACCTTCTTGTAACATACAAAGAGGTTGCCTTTAGCGATATTCCTACTTTTAACAGAATCTGCACAGTCTTCTATGCTGGGTGAGTTACTAAAACTACGTGATGTGGCCATGCTTGGCATGTGACTCATGATAGGGTGGGTGGATGAGATCCAATTCGTGTAGCACACGAAGTTCACAACCTCAGGTGGACAGTATTCTACAGTAAACATTCCAAAAAAGATAGTTTCTAATAAAAAAATTCACAGTCTCCAGGCTTCCTAGTAACAGTCTCTGGAATGACTGAAACATACTTTTCAATAAAATATGACAGTTCTTTACACTTTGTGTTAAATAGACTAGGACAGAAATTCAACCTTCTAAAGGTTCAGAATAAATACAGATATAATTTAAATTTCCTGGTACTTAGTATGTAAATGACCTCCTATCTTTCCTGTACATGGAGGGCAATTATTAATTCAGTGCTTGGCATTTTCAAAAGCGTGGTGTCAATTGCTTCTTAATGTTTCTCTTGTGGCTTCTGATTGAGCAACAACTGCTACTTGTGGGTTTAATTTTAATTAATGAGCATCTAAATTATTTGGGTCTTATGATAACTTACTTCCCAAGGATATGGGGCAAGGGGAGGGCAAAGGGGTGGCTAAGCTATGGGAAACCCAAAGTGTAAATTAACCCCTTTGCTGTCTATCTAAATGGAAGTTTCATGGGGCAGGGTAGGTGGGAGGCGTGCAAAATTAGCACAAAAGACAGAGCCATATATTGAAAAACCCATAGGGTTTTAAGGGAGACTCAGGTGTTTTGAGTCTCTTTGTGCCTAAGTCTCTTAACTTCCCTATGCCTCAGTTTCCTCATTTCCAGATGGGGAAGATGGAATGTACTGCCTGCTGAAGAGAGTCATTTTCTCTGCAGAACACTCTACCCTGCGCTTGCCCACGGCCCTCTCATTGCCCTCTGGGGCTCCTTTTCCCTTAAATACAGGTGTCCCCTAAGACAAAACCTGAGCCTGAGCGTGTTCTGCCCATGTGACCTTGAGCAGGTTGCTGAAACTTGCTGAGCCCCAGTTTCCCAAACTATACATTGAATAATTACGGTATCTGCATCATAGAATTACTGAGATTGTTGAATAATGCACAGCAGTAATAAGCACAGGTCCTGATACATTATGTATTTAAGAAATAATATTCATTGACAAATACTTTGTGATGGATGTATTTAGTTACTAATATTCATTTGTAATCATTATTATAACAAATGCCGAACAATGGTTGAGAAAATTATTACAAACCCAGTGGATGGAAATTATATAGATCTTAATGAAGAAAAACTATGAAATATTGAATAACTACCTATAATACAATAGGAAATGAAAAAAGCAGGAAACCCAAGTTATCTTTATACCACAAGGACAACCACATAGGATCAATTCAAGCCAAGCATTCATCAGAAAAATCCTGAAAGAAGCATGAATATAGCGAGTGAGAGATGTGAAGGGCTGAATTGTACTTACACTGCTTTTCTATTGGAAGAAAATTCTTTTTGACAGAACAGGCCCTGTCTGTTTTTTTCACATGGAATTCTTTGGTGAAGACAAAATAATAATAATGGTCACTGTGTTTTTCCTTCAGCTTCCTGGCGTTTAATGTGGACACAGTCGATAATCTTGCCTTTCTGTTGAAAGCAGTGAATTTTCGTGAAAGGGTTCTTCAGCGGAGTTTGGTGGCCAGAATTTATTATAAGGTAAAGATACATTGTGTTTTTTCTTTTTGACATGTGTTTAAGGCATATTCTTGCAGGTGAACGATCTGCTAAATGTAGTAGAGGATGAGTCAGGGTAATTACAAGCTTCTGGAAATGGTTAGAGTTCCTACAGGGCATTTGTATGACAAGACAGTCCTGGTTGCTTTGCAGGCCTGATGCTACTGTTTAACCCTTTGTATTGTCGTTTAGAATTCTGCCCGCAAGCCATCATTGGGCTGCCATGGGAGTTGATGAGTGGAGTAATTTTTAGCCCTTATTGGAACTGAAAAATCATTGTCTATGTGTATAATGAATACATTGTTCTTTGGGGGGAAAAGGTACATCAGGCATATACAAAAAATAACCATTCGATTAGCCTGAGATGTACTCTCTTTCCTATTAAAACACCCATGACACTCTGCAAAAACATAAAACCTTATATTAACATTGATAGAAATCTAGAAGGAAGTTTACCAAGTGCCAGTGGGGCTGGTGTGGGGAAACATCCCCCACCTCGGCAGTGTTTCATTTTCTAATCCCAGGATGAATAGACAAAAAGACTCTGAGAGAAGGTTTTACTTAGCCCACTCTCTGTCCAGGCTCAGGGGTTCAGGGCTATTGTAACATGAAAGCAGACCACTGCTCCCCTTCTGGATGGGAATTAGGTTCCAAGGGGGCCAGAATTGGGCCCCATGCAACTCCCCTCCTTTAATTCATCTCTGTTATACTGACTCTAAGATTACTCCTCCTAGTACAACCACAGAGCGAGTAGAAGGGGAGAGGATGGATATAGCACATGAGGATGGGTAATCTCTTAGGAAATGCTCTGGGAGCAGAAAGTGGTCAAGGTCCATGCTGGTGGGACAGAGGCCAGACTGATGAGTACCTGGAGGCTGGGCCAGGGTTGTACCAATCAGTCCATCCTCCAGGTATGGATGTGCGGTGAGGACCTGCCAGACACCGGGGGCACATCCTAGTGGGTTTAGTCACTCTGAGCTACCTGCCCTTGTCAAACATGGAGCCAGTCAAAATAAGAGAAGGGTGTAATCACAGGCAAAAATGCTAGAGATGCACTAGTGAGCAGAATTAACAATGGATAAAATGTAGTCTGTGAACTAGCTTTCCTAGACTGTGGAAGAAAAGGATAAAGATGAAATGGCAAGAGATGATTATAGACACAGAGTGAAAATAGCAGAAATCCAACCTATGTGTAATAAATATTCCTGAAAATGCTGGAACAAGAGGAGCAGAAATAAAAATCGCAGACATAATAGAAAAATATTTTCCTTAGTATAAAAAAATCAAAATGTTGATAGAAAAAAATATCCATACTTGGATATAGCCTGCAAATCTAGCATAAAAAGATTATCATATAAGCACCCAGACACAAAAGAATAGTTTACCAATAAAGGGGAAAAAATAAGGCTAACCTGTCTTTATTCACCAACTCCAAATGGAGTAATATCTCCTTCTCTAAAGGGGAAATTTCATGATCTAAGCATACTATTCCAAGCCAAATTTAATTCATGAGTGTAGGTGGTGGAATGATATTTTCAGATACCTAAGAATCAGGAACAATTTTACTCATTTGCCCTTTCTTAAAAATTATTCAAAATTTAAAAATATAAGACATTTTAAAAAAATCAAAATTATTAACTCAAACATAAGGAAGTCAAGGTATAAAAGGATCTGTGGTCCCCCTAAATCCAACCAGTAAGTATGTGTTTTTAAAAAATGGTTACAAAGTTCAGGGGCACCTGCGTGGCTCATTGGGTTAAGCATCTGACTCTTGATTTCGACTCAGGTCATGATCTCAGGACCGTGAGATCCAGTCCAGTGTCAGACTCTGGGCTCAATGGAGAGTCTGCTTGAGATTCTCTCTCCCTCTGCCTCTGTCCTTCCCCCCACTCATTCTCTCTCTCAGATAAATAAATAAATCTTTAAAAAATAAAAAAAAATATTATAAATGCTTTTTGGGAAAAAGATGAATTAAAAAACTTGACTCATTGGTTTTATAATAGATTGGGTTTATAATATATTTTAAGGTAAGATAGAAGCTAGAGTAAAAACATGCTCAGTTTCTTACTTTAATTGCAGGGTGGGCAAAAGACATTGTTTTGTCCTGACTTTGATCATTAAAGAAAGTTAGATTAAAATGCATTTCATTACACTAAAAGTTAACAAGATTACCAAACACAGGATGCCTGTTATCCAAATCGCTGGAGAAGACACAGCAGAGATAAATAAGTTACCAGAAGTTTGTGTAATCAGGGGCAGAGCGAGGAACAAATCAGAAAGCATGTTCTCAGAGGCCTCAAAGATTCTCCAGTGCTGCTTCTTTAGATATGCCTACCTCATGGCTGGGGGCTGTTTTAAGAGGGCTTCTTGGTTTGAGAATTTCTTTAGGATTGCTACCCAAAATCTGTGTCCTGCCCATTATGACATCCCCTTGGACTCTTGTCGAATCTGGCTAAGTACAAGTCCCCTCCCCCGGCCCTAAGAGATTAACAATTTGGTCTTCAACTGCACTAATCTGGTAATTCCTTGGAAACAACTTTTCCATTACAATATGATCCCTAACTTCAATCCACAATAAACCATGGAGAGGTGTCTTCTGCTACATTTCCATCTTAGAGAGACAGAAATCCCTCCAGCTTCCACCTCTAAAATGTAGAGCATTAGATTTAAAATGGGCTATAAAGTAAAGTTTCAGTTCTCCTAATGAAATCATAGACTCTTAGTTTAGAAACAAATCTAGTCGTATGCGTTTTATATAGAAAAAATCTAATTGTGTATATATTGATATATAGTTATATACATCAGAACAAAAATGACTTTTTTAGGGGTGCTTGGGTGGCTCAGTCGTTAAGCGTCTGCCTTCAGCTCAGGTCATGATCCCAGGGTTGTGGGTTCGAGCTCCGCATCGGGCTCCCTTGCTCTGCGGGAAGCCTGCTTCTCCTCCCCCACTCCCCCTGCTTGTGTTCCCTCTCTCTATCTGTCAAATAAATAAATTAAAAAATCTTAAAAAAAGAAAAGAACAAAAATGATTTTTTAAAAAAACACAGATTGGGCAATAGTAAGATATTTTCAGATATCTTTCAGAGGATTGGTGTATTAGTCTGCTTGGGCTGCCATAACAAAATACCACAGATTGGTGGGCTTAAATGATAAGAATTTATTTCCTCATAGTTCTAGAGGCTACAAGTCCGAGACCAAGGTGTCAACAGGGTTGGTCTCCTCTGAGGTTTTCTCCATGGCTTGCAAATGTCTGCCCTCTTGATGTCTTTTCACATGGTTCTCCCTCTGTGCATGCCCTGCCTGGTGTCTCTTCCTCTTCTAAGGATACCATTCAGACTGGATTAGGGCCCCACCCTAATGGCCTCGTGTTAATTTAGTCTCCTCTTTAAAGACTTTATCTCCGAATATGATTACAATCTGAGTTGCAGGAGATTGGGACTTTCAAGTATGAATCTTGGAGTACACACAATTCACCTCATAACAGTTAGTGATATTGATCTTTAAAAAAAAATTCAAAAGTATGAAACAGTACACAGCCAAATTGATGACACCATAACTGTGAACTTCCGTGTGCCAAATAACAGATATCCGTGGTAGCCAGCTTCCAACATAGCCCTCAGGAATCTTTACCTCCTGCTATTGTGAAGTCCTTTCCCATATTGTACCAGAATTGGTCTGTGCGACATACAGCGGAAGTGATAACATGTCCTCTCTGAGATGAGATGATTAAAAAAACATGGTGACTTCCATGTTGCTCACTCTTTCGCTCTCTCTTGGATTACCCATCGTGTGGGAAACCTTGTCATAAGCATGCCCTATGGAGAGGCCCCTGAAGTAAGGAACTGAAGCCTCCTACAAACAACCACATGAGTGAGCTTCGAAGTGTACCCATCATCTGGGGTCAGAGCCTCCGAGATTGCAAAACCCGGGCAGTGGGTCGCTTGCCGACTTGCAGCCTGGAGCTACGCTGAACCCCAACTACCCTGCTAAGCAGCTTCTGCGTTCCTGACTGTCAGAAACTGTGTGAAAAATGAGTGTTTGGCTTTAATCTGTTAAATCTGGGGGCAACGTGTTTACACAGTAACAGATACCTAACACAGATCTGGGCACCTCAAGCTAGGTGATGATGTAACAAAAACTCAAAATGTGGGTGTGGCCTTGGAACTAGGTGGTGAGCTTTGAGAAGAATTTTAGCGGAAGCCTGAAATGCCTTGAAGAAATTGTTCATAGAAGACTTCGGAGCTTTGCTAAAGCTGTGGGTGAGGACTTGCAGGACTTGAGTAATTATTGGAAACTAGAGGAAGGGAGATTCTAGCTATGTAGGGGCAGAACTTTAGCAACACTCTTGCCTGCAGTTACATGGAAAGTAGAAAATGTACCTCATCAACTGAAAGTGTTGAAAGTGCCTGCTTGCTTATGGCTGCTTACAGTAAAATGCCAAAAGACAGAGAGAAGCTGAAGGAAACAGTGTTTAGCATGGAGGAACTGAGACTTGCTGTGGTTTTGAAGATTCCCAAGTTCTCCGTATGGTAACTGTATCCATTGCTTGCGGCTGCTGTAACAAAGTACCACAGTGGTGGCTCTTGGCAACTGGCGTCCCTTGGCTTGTCTCCCCATCACTCCAATCTCTGCTTCTGTCACCACAAGGCATTCTTCAGTCTGTGTGTCTCTGTCTTCTCTTCTTCCTATGAGGAAACCAATCATACTGGACTAAGGCTCACCCTACTCCAGTATGACCTCGTCTTAACTTGATTACACATGCAAAGACCCTGTTTCCAAATAAGGTGGCATTCACAGATACTGGGGATTAGAGCTGCAATATATCTTTTTGGAAGACATAATCCTACCCAAAAGAACCATAGAAAATGACTTCAGAGCAAAGATACCCGAGCACTGTCAAGAATGCATGGTCTAAAGATGTGAGTAAAATCCTTTAAGAGCTGAGAAAGATCAAAGATGAGGCTTCAGTCAGGCAAAAGACCCTCTGAAGAGATTAAGGGTATGCCTCACAGATCTTTTCAATCAAACTGTGGGGCTTCTAGGATGCTTAAGGGCACCTCTAGCCTTCTCTATACCCCAAAGGCCCATCTCAAAGAGATTTGTGGATGTGGACTTTTTTGTCTAATGGGCTGAACCCACCAAAAGATTCACAGAAGATGTATAAAGTTTCTAAGAGAATTATATGAGCCACATTTTTTAGCTTATGCTGAAAGGCACAGAGACAGCATACAATGAATAGAACCTTGAACCACCAAGCTTCTACAAACTGGGAGCAGGCTGAGAAAATGACTCAGTCACAAACATATGGACCTTTCATGATAATGGAAAGATGCCTCAGAGGGAAGAACCACAAGCCCAGAGGGTGGAGCCAAGGGCCATGGAGAATAAAAACTCCTGGACATGGGTAGGACTGCATCTTAATAAAAAAAAATTTTCTTTTGACACTTGCTTTGCTGGATTTCAGAATTTCTATGGATCACTGACCCCTTTATTACTCCCATTTTCTTCCCTTTTGAGCAAGAATATGTATAATGGTTATCCAGTCTTATCCCACTATTGTATGTTGGTCATGTAGGGGACAGATAATTTGTCCCCTTAAAAGCCTTCAAATCAAAAGGAACTATACTTAAGGAATGACATATGGGGAACCTAATCTGCACCCAGCCTAGACTTAGATGATGGGATTCTGGAATTGGAATCACTGCAGTAATGGGATGAGATTTCTATGGACCTTGGAAAGGGGTAAGGATAGGCTGTGATAGAATCCAAGCTCGCCTTCAAGGATCCCTGCCTCCTGCTAGTCACATCCTTACACATTGTGCCAGGGCTGGTTGGTGTAACGAATAGGTTACAGCAGAAGTAATGGTATGTCTTTTCTGGGATTGCATTTTGAAGACACTGTGGCTTCTATCTTAATTTCTGTCTCTCTGTCTCTCCCTCACTCTGCGGGAAGCCATGTCATGAGCGGCCCATGTGGCAAAGAACCGAACCGTCTTGCCAAAAGCTATGTAAATGAGCATGGAAGCGTCTCCTCCAGCCCTATTCTAGTCTTCAGAGATACCAGAGACTAGGGCAGTCAACAACTTGACCTGAGATCCTGAGCCAGAAACACTCAATCAAGACATGCCCAGATTCCCAACCCTCAGAAACCATGTCAGATAACAAAAGTTATTTGTTTTAAGATGCTAAATTTGGAGATAATTTGTTGCACAGCAATAGATAACTAATATAGCATCTGAAAGCAAAAGTTGTTGAATAGTTTTGGTATTGATAGACACATTTTTTGGAACAAGATACAAAGGGAAATTTTAATGTCTTTAATCAATATTTCCATTTAATTATACAAAACATTCTTTCTGTGTCGATAAGAGCATGATTGTGCAATATTCTGATGCTTCTTGTTTTTCAGTTATTATAGACAGTGCCACAAGGAACATTCTTGACAGCGTGCAGTTTTTAGACTTTACATACTGCCACATTGTTCTCTACAAATGTTGAACCAGATTGTATTTCCCCAGGCCCACATTTCTCTACACTCATTTTTATAACACTTTATTTCTCCAACTTTCTAACTTTTTTATCTTCAGGATTTGGGAGTCTGGCATCTTCTTTTTATTTATTATTTTTTTTTATTTTACTGACATTAGAAAAATAGGGGTCCACTGTAAAATACCTACTTTCTATTCCATTATTGGCATGATATTAAATGCTTTCTGGTACTTACTAAATTTTCAGAACTTTTTTTTTTTGCTTATAATTGTTCTCTACAAGGGAACAAATTGCTCACTAGTATTGATTTTCTAATTTTGAGAAAAGAAAACCTTTGCACACATACGTGTGTTTTCTGAACACACAAAAAAATTAGGCGTGTGGTGTGGTGAAGAACTACAAAGGTTTTAGAATCAGACAAATATATTTTGCTGCTTCTGAGGCCTCTGCTTCTGTATCTATATATTTGAGATAAGAGTGGCATAATACAAACTTGTTGCAAGGATGGAATAAGGTAGAATATGTAAAAAAAAAATAAAAGAAGAAGAATTTTTGAAAAATGATAAAACTTGCACTCATGTTAATTTTCTTAGTTACTATCATTAATGTAATCATTTTAATGGCCAATTTAAATATTCATTGAGCAGAACTGTTTTCTAGGGCTTAGGCATGTAAAGACCAAAAAGATTATTAAGATATGTGTCTGCCTTGGGATAAGTCCACTAGTTTTAGTCCAAGGCAAAATAAAATAAGTTAAGTGCTAAGTTATGAGAAAATCTACAAGTTTAGAGGAAAGAATATTGACTTATAAATCTTGGTTTGTATTTTTGACTCAGCTGTTTATTCAGATAGCTGTATGTTGGTTTATGCCTACCTATATTGAACGATCTGTTCAGCAATTTGAACATCTGATCCACATGGAGCCTGGACAGTAGTCTTTGGACATGTCCAAAGGTGAGTGATTTCATCTAGGATGCCAGGATCTTGTAAAAATAACCATGTGATTCAGTTCAGAATCTTTTAAAGGGGTAAAAACATGAGTGAGCTTCAGAAATCTGCTTTTCTTCTTAATTTTTCAGTAATGCTCTTTAATTTTCTTGAAATGCACACTTTATTTTAGAGTTACTTGGCCAACCCTTCTCCTCACATTAGAAAGCCCATCTGCCTCCTACCCTGGAGCACAAGTGTTACAGAACTAGTAGTTCACATTCAGAGCTGGAGGGTCAAGACCACTAGTCCTCACGAAAGAGTAAGCCTGCACTATTGTCTGATAATGCTTTTCCCTCTTTCGTGTACCCAGAATTAAACTGAAAATGGGCTACAATCCAATACTACAAGGAAATATCCTTCAGTGTGTTGGTGACCATGGAGGGAGACCAACCCCACAGCTTCCCTTGAAGGCCCACTTCTCTAATTTTCCAAAATCATGCTGCAAATCTTGCTCATCAGGATTGCTGCATCATTTTCCCATTAGTAGGAAGAAAAAACAAACCAATAAACCATGGCTTTTTTTGAGAATATCCCATTAAGGACTTCTGTTATTGTATAGAGAAAAATCTATGGAGGAAATATAAACACTCAGTAGTCAATATGTTTAACAAATGATTGTTTATTTCCAAATGTGCATAAGAAAAATTGGGCGGGTAAAAGGATGAGAATCCAGATGGGATGATAGTCCTAGTTAACTGGGGGCTGATTCATGTCCTATCTCTTAGCACCCGTAACCTTCTTTCACCATGCTAGTGGATCCCCCACTTCGGGGTATATAAGAATCACCTGGGGAAGAGTAATTTTAAAAATCTGATTCATGGTGCCCTATACCGCACTGCAAGGCTGAGTCGAAAGGAAAAGGGAAGTGGTTTGCAAATGAACATTATGAATCATCCTCAAAATCTAGGGGCAGTAAACTAACTTGGAAACAACTACACAAAGTTATTTTTTCTTATTCAGAATTTGAGATTTGGATGGAGAAGAATTGGTGGAGGCTGGAAATAAGGTTATCAGAGATGTAACTTTCTAGAACTTTCTGTCTAGAAAGCTGTCTACGGTTTTTATTGTTGTGGTCAGGGTTCCACCTGACTCTGTGTGTGTGTGTGTGTGTGTGTGTGTGTGTGTGTGTGTGTGTGTGTGTGTGTGTGTGTGTGTGTGGCTTTAAAGCTCTGAATTTAGATCTTTAAAACATCATAAAGCCAGAGTACTTCTGTAACAGAGTACTTCTGTTAGTACTTTCTAACAGATGATGCCAGCTCTTTTGTTTGTTATAATTTTAGACTGATAGCATCTTTGCTCAGGTCACCAGGTTGGGTTTTGAAAGCTTCTCTGAGTCCTTGTCTGTGAAAAATGAGAGCTGAGTTGGTTATTGGATGGCCCACACATGCCACATGCTGGAGATGAGGCTGTCATAATCTCCATCAGCCAGGATCTTCAAGAGCTTTGGTCATTGGATAGCTGGTAGATCCAGAGAGGGTCTTGGAAATGCCATTGTCCACAAATCTAGAGAGAGGAAAAACTCTGGTGCTGCTTTGCTTGTACTTCTCTGAGAGGTTGAGGGTGGAGACAGGAACAGAGAGTAACAGCAGCTGGGTTGTGTTTGTTACATTTCTACAAGCCAACACAGTGGCCTGAATAGCAGATGTTTTACTAAAGATCTCATGGCACACAAATGCCAAGAGCTTTGTTCCAGAGACAGAGCATCAAAGATAGGAAACAGGATTAGAAACCAAATTTCCTGAGTCCATACTTTGCATCGATATTGATGCATCTTCTTACTCCTGTGGTCAAGTTGGGTTGGGAAAATGATCAAAAGACCAGGACAATCTGATGGAGGGGCCTTTGTATTTTTGGAATATGGGTGCTGCCTATGCAAAGGCCACCTTTGCAAAAGTGTGGCTCTCTTTCTGCTGACTGGTGCCTGAAATTCCTCTTGTGGGGAACATGTTCCCATTTCTCAGTGAGAGATAAGGCTTAAAGTCCTGCAACTCCAGAGAAAGGGAAATGGTAACTGCTGCTTCACAGTAAGCTATACACGGTGGCTGAGGCAGGGCTGGATGTTGGTCTGGAGAGACACCAGAGTGGACAGGCAGGAAGATCTGAGGCTGACTGTTCCTGCTTCCCAGGTGTACAATGCTCCCAATCCTTAGCTTGGTGCTTCCCTCTGTTGTTGCTGGTCATAGGAAATGTTTATGTTCTGTGATGTTTTCCTCTCTTACTTTCTTCTCCACCCTGTAGCAACCCAGCTGCATTTTCTCTTTTCCCCTCTCTTCTGACTTTCTCCACCTTTCTCTCATAGAAAGAAATTCTCTTCCTATGGAAACCTATTATAGGGAGGGAATGGAAAAGAAAGCAGGAAGGGGAAGTGAAGAGAAAAGAAAGGAAAAGGAAATAGTATTCCTGAGTACTACGTGGGGGGTGCAGCCATTTCCTTTGGAATGTGAAAGCCGGGAGGGTTCCTCAGGGTGAACAAGTCAAACCCACTCGTTTACAGAGAGGCAGTCTGAGGATGAAGAAGGTTAGTGCTTTCTTCATGGTAACACAGTCACCAAGACCAAAGATTAGACTGATATTTGATGATGCAAATATCCTGTTTTTCCTCAAGCTTTTACCCACTATTTTTAGTATCCATTTATGAATCTTCCTGGAAACAATTAAAACTACGGTGTTTGCCTAAGTGGGGATTTCCCTCATCTCAATTACATTAGTTAATTAGAACCAAGAGCTGTCTCTTCTCCTGCAACTACTTATTTATTCAATTAATTATTATTTGTATCAGTGTGGACTCACAGATATTTAGTCTATGTTTGGGCTACAATCCAATACTATCATTATTTATTTTCTTGCTCAAATTGTTCCAGTTTTGGCCCATTGAGAGCTCCTTCAGGTTACCCTCTATGTCCCTTTGATATGTCTCTATTCTTTTTTTTTTTTTGGGTAAGCACTTCCTTATTTTCTGGTACCACAAAATATATCATATCTTGTATTTTCCCTGCCAGACCTACAATCATTTTCCCAAGAAGTCCTGCTTCCGTTTATGGGAAAATGGTGTTTAAAAACCAATATCGGGTTGCTGGGTGTGCTAATTATTGCTGGGGTGTCACTACCTCTAGCTGTTCTAAGCTAGGAAATAAATGTATGTTTACTAACTCCCACATTCTCACACAGACCTGTATGTGTGTATATTAGAAACCACGAGGTTATACTATTAGCCCTGATTCCAATCCGAGACCACAAGTTTCATTCTAGCCTTCCCTCTTTCCTATTTGTAACTTCTTTCTCTGAGAAAGTGAGAAACATGGCTTCCATTGTTTAGTATGTGTTTACTTATTTGATCTTCCCTGGTATACATAGTAAGTAGTTTCAGAATTGCTAACCCATACCTCTGTGAAAAACACATTTACTAACTAGAATATTCTTCTTTTAGCTTATAATATTTAATCAAAATAGTATTTCTAAAGTTACTTTTATTTTGGTTCCTTTTCTACAAACTTTAGTGAGATTATGTTATTTATTAGTAACATAAGTTTATTTCTTCCTATTTGTTTCTACTTTGAGATCTCCCTACATACTGGTTGATTTTTGTCCATTCATGGTTTGGCTATGTAAAACACTACTAAGTTTCTAGGACTTAAAGCTTTTAGAAAGGTATATTCATCCCCATTTCTTTTTCTTCCTTTTTTCCCCTCTATACACCTCCTATAGGTGTCCTTTTTTTAAATTTAGTTTTTGGCTTATCTTTCCTTTATTTCTCTCACCCAAATAAGCAAGAACATGTGTATTTTCTTATATTGCTTTCTCTGTTACATGAAGGATAGCATGCCATAGACACTCCTCTGCACTTTTTTCCCCACTTAACAGTAGTATGTTTTTGGAATTACTCTATATGACTTCATAGAGATCTATCTCATTTTTAAAAATTTTTCTTATGTTCAGTTAGCCAACATATAGTACATCATAAGTTTTTGTTGTAGTGTTCAATGATTCATTAGTTGTGTATAACATATTTTTAAATAGCAACAGAATAATGCACTGTGGATGTGCCATAGCCTACTTAACCCCTCTCTAATACATGGGCATTTATCTTCCTCTCAATAATTTTCAACTAGAAATAATGCTACGCGAATAAACTTATGCATATAAATTTTAGTATTGCTTAATGTGTATCTTCAGGGCTGATTTCTTGAAATTTGACTGCTGGGTCCAAAGTAAATGCATATGTAGTGTGGTTGGGCATTGTCAAATTCTGCTTCAGAAGAGTTGTACCAGTTTGCATCCCCACCCCACCAGCAATGTTTGTTTATGCACAGCCTCATCAACAGAACACATTCTCATACTTTTTTTTTCCAATTTGATAGATGAGAAATGGTATCTCTGTGTTGGTCTAACTTTTCTCTAACTGTAAGTGACTTTGAACAGTTTTTCATGAGTCTGGGGACATTTTAACATATTTCTCATGTATTGTCTATTCATATCATTTTTCCATTTATCCATAGGGCTTTTGGTATTTTGTCCTTCCATTTTTAAGAACACTTTCTATATTAAGGATCTTAGCTCTTTGTCATATTGCAAAACTTTTTTCTCAGTTTGTCACCTGTTCTTTTGACTTTGCTCATGGTGATTTTTGCTATGCAAAATTTTTTTTTTAACTTTTGTATAGTTAAATGTAGTAATATTTGCTGTTATTGCCTCTGGATTTTAACTGACAGTTAGAAAGTCATTCCCTGCATTTAGGCTAAAAGGGAAGTGATCACATGGAAACCTCAATCTTAATGTCATGAGGAGTCCAGCAGATGGAGTTTGGGACTGTCAGAAAGACTGAAAGTCAAAGAGAAAAATTAAAAAAAAAAAAAAAGAGGGAACAACAGAGAGAGAGACTTCACAATATGTGTATGAACATTACTCAAATCAATAACTCATATATGAAATATGCATGGATGGACAAGACCCCAAAGAGGTCCAGGGATTTTTAATCTGGAAGGCTTAAAGAGCCGAGCAGAAAATTCAACTATTGCCTACTACATAGGAAGCAGAATTTGTAGTTTGAATCCTGCCAAGTTAGAAGGGTAAAGTCAATGGCTTTCCACTGAAGCCCGAACAGAGCCATCCCTTATGTATAAGACTATGTCCCAGGAAAAGGGATTTGCGCAAGGACTAAAGGTAAAATTAAAACAAACTAAAGGCAAAACCAAGAAGATTCTTCCTGACAAAGCATGAAACAGCCTCCACAAATTCAAGTTTATCTGCTTGTGATTTAACTGGGAAAAAAACTCAACACTCTTTAGAGGAAGATAACAGGATCCAGAGTGAGTATTCTTCGCAATGTCCAATATACAATAAAATGTTATCAGGCATGTGAAGAAATAGGAACATGTAATGCATAATCAAGAGAAAAGCCAGTCAATAGAAAAAGGCTCTTAAAATGACCTAGATGTTGAAATTAGAAGAAAAGCGTTTTTGAAAACATAATGAATGTATTAAAGAGTGAACAGAATAGGGGTGCCTGGGTGGCTCAGTCAGTTAAGCATCTGATTCTTGATTTCGGCTCAGGTCATGATCTCTGGGTCATGAGATGGAGTCCCATATCAGGCTCCACACTCAGCATGGAGCCTGCTTGAGATTCTCTCTCCCTCTCCCTCTGTCCCTCCCCCAGCCCATGCTCTATCTCTCCTCGAATAAATCTTTTTTTAACAAAAGTATAGGTAAGTATTAATGACACTTTTCCTTCTTTTCTTAAACTTTTTATAATTCAATTGGCTGTTTAAAGCAAAAATAATTATAATTATTTAGAGTTTATAAAGTATATAAAAGTATATGCCATATATTTTTTTATGGCCACAATAACACAAAAGATGAGAAGTAGTGTACATGGAATTATATTATTATAAGGTTCTTATATTATACATGAAGTGTTATTAAAGGCAGACTATTATAAGTAAATAATGTATATTGTAATAGAGAAGATAGACTGAGACAAAAAGAAAACTCTTTAGTTAATCCAGAAGTCATAGAAGGAGGAACAAAAATTAAAGACCTAAGGAGATAGTCTGTAAATAGACTTTTGCCCAACACTATCAATAATTACATTACATGTAAATGGACTGAACATTCCAATTAAAAGGCAAACATTGTCACAGAGGGTTAAAAATAAGCAAGTTCCATTTATACACTTTAAAGGTAAAGACAGATAAGAAAAGATAGAGAATGCAGTTAGAACATAAGAGAGCCTATATTAATATCAGATAAAGCAAACTTATGACAATATTACTAAGGATAAAGAAGGTTATTTCATGACGTTTTAAAGGTCACTTCATCAAGAAGAGAGAACAGGGCACTTGGGTGGCTCAGCTGGTTACATGTCCAGTTCTTGGTTTCGGCTCAGCTCATGATCTCAGGGTTGTGAGATTGAGCTGCATTGGGCTCCATGCTGGGTGTGGAGCCTGCTTAAGACTGTCTCTCTCCCTCTCTCTCTCTTCCTCTCCCTGTGCCCTGCCACCCTGCTCTCGCTCTCTCTCTCTCTAAAAAAAAAAAAAAAGAGAGTGAGAGAATAGCCTGAAATAGATATGCACCATAACAAACATTTAAAATACTTGAAGCAGAAATTGACAACTCAAAGGAGGAGCAGACAAATCCAGTAATTGATGAGACAAGTAGACAGAAATTCAGTATGGCTACAAAAATATGAACAACACTATCATCCAATCTGAACTATTTAGCATTTATAGACATTTAATGAAAACTAGACCCAGAGACTACAGTGCTATTCATAAGACAGTTCTCAATAAAATCAGTTAATAATTTCTTCAATATATTTATTTATTTATTTATTTGAGAGAGAGAGGGAGTGCATGCATGGGGGAGGGAGGCAGAGGGAGAGGGAAAGGGGAAGCAGACTCCTTGCTGAGTGAGGAGCCCAATGGTGCCCAGTCCCACGACCATGAGATCATGACCTAAGCCAAAACCAAGAGTCGGTTGCTTAACCTACTGAGCCACCCAGGCGCCCCTTGGTCAATAAGTTTTTTAAAAGATTGAAATAATACAGAATGTTTTTTCTATCAACAATGGCATTAAATTAGAGATCAATAACAAAAAGATATCTGGAAAATCTCCCAAATATATGAATATTAAGGAACACATTTCTAAATAATCTGTGAATCAAAGAAAGAATCACTATGGGAAGTGGAAAATATTTCAAACAAATTATAATGAAAACACAACATATCAAATTTTGTAGGATATAGTGAAATTTCCTTACAGGGAAATTTATAACTTGAATTGCTTATCTTAGAAAGTAAAAAAGATTTTAAGTAAATGAAGTAAACTTCTACCTTAAGAAGTTAGAAAAAGAAGAGCAAAATAAGTGGAATAAAGGTAACAATAAAGATTAGGAAGACATTAACATAGTAGAAAACAAACTATAGAGAAAATCAAGAAGTCTGAAAGCGTCTTCTTTAAAATGATTGATAAAATTGATTAATCCCTAGCAAGATTGATCAAGAGAAAAAGAGATAAAGCACTAACAATATTAAGAATGAAAGAAGAGACGTTGCAACATACAAGCCAGATGTTAAAAATACAAAAAAGGGAATATATGAACAATTTTATGCAAATAAATTCAAGAACTTAAAACAAATTCCTGGAAAAATACAACTTTCAAAAGCAAGCAAAAAATGGAAGATCTAAAAATATCTATTAAATGAATTTAATTTGTAATGGAAACATTCCACAAAGAGAGCTACAGGTCCAGATGGTTCTTCTGTTGAATCCTGTCAGAGTTTAAGATAAAAAAATACCAGTCTTACACAAAACTCTTCCCAAAAACCATGTGACTGATGATACCAAGAACTAATGAATACATTACAAAAAACTTTACAAATCAATATACTTCATGAATATAGGTAGAAATGTATAATAAAATATTAATGATGAAATCCAGAAATATATAAAAAAGGAAAATACATCACTAAGTGGTATTTATTCCAGGAATGCAAGGTTGATTTAACATTCAAATATGTTTGTCAGTGAAAATTGCAATATTGACAAAATGAAGGAGAAATATTGCATGATTATATAGCACAGAAAAGAATTTTGGCAATATTCAACATGAGTTCATGCTTAAAAAGTCTTAGCAAACTAGGAATAGAAGGTGGTTTCTTCTTTTGAAAGAGCATATTTGTAGTAAGCCTATAGTTGCCATCATATCTAATGGAGAAATATTGCACATTTTCCTCCTTAAGATAGAGAACAAGGCAAGAATGTTCACTTTTACCACTTCTGTTTGACATTACACTGGATATTCTAGCTGTGCAACAAGGCAGGGAAAATAAATAAATGACATAAAGATTATAAAGGAAGAAGTAAGTCTATCTTAATTTGCAGATGAAATAATTGTTTACATAGAAAATATGAGAGAATTTACAAAAAAAGAGAAAAACCCAAAATCCTACCAGAACTAATAAATCGATATGCGTTTACAGGATATAACTCAATATGCAAAATAAATATCATTTTTATATACCATCAATAAACAATTGTAAAACAAAAGGTAAAAATGGAATATACAATATCATTTAAAAAACATGAATTCTGGGGCGTCTGGGTGGCTCAGATGGTTAGGCGTCTGCCTTCGGCTCGGGTCGTGATCCCGGGGTCCTGGGATCGAGCCCCACATCGGGCTCCTGGCTCGGCGGGGAGCCTGCTTCTCCCTCTCCCTCTGCCTCTCTCCCTGCTCATGCTCTCTCTCTCTCTCTCTGTATCTCTGGGTCTCGAATAAATAAAAAATCTTTAAAAAAAAAAAACATGAATTCTTAGGACTACATTTAACAAGTAAAATTCAAGCAATGCAAGATCTGTATCTTGAAAACTAGAAACATTGCAGCAGAAGGTAATTAAAGAAAGCCTAAATAAATCCAGAAGTATATCATGTTTGTTCATGGAAAAACTCAATATTGCAATGATGTGCGTTCTCCTGAAATTGGTCTGTAGATTTAACATCACCTCAGTCAAACATCTCAGCAGGAACTTTTGTAGAAACTCACAAGCTGATGTGACAATTCGTATGAAAATACAAATGGCCTAAAATAACCAAAACGACTATGAGAAAGTTGAAGAAATGTGGAGGCCTTGCATGACCTGATTTCAAAGCTTCTGGTAGTGCTCCAGTAATCCAGACAGGATGAGACTGGTGTTAGGATGAACAAACAGATCAATGGAACACTGGAGAGTCCAGAAATCGACCCACACATATATGTTCATTTGATTTTTGACAAGGGTACAAAGGAAATTAAATGATGAAAACATAATCTTCAACAAATTGTACAGAAAACTATATTTCTGAATGGAAACTAGATATCTGAGTGGGGGAGAAATGAGCCTTGACTTACTCCCTGTGTAATGCACAAAAATTAATTAGAGATTGATAATAGACTCCAAGTGGAAGTGCAAACTATAAAACTTGCAAAAGGGAAAAACATAAGAGGATATTTCTGTGGAATTAGAGTAAACCAAGAGTTCTTAGAAAGGAGGTAAGGAGGTAAGAAGCACTGACTATTAGTTAAATATTAATTAATTAATAAAATTAAATATTAATTGATTGGATTTTTTTAATTAAAAATTTGTAAGAAAACAAAAAGGCAAACCTTAATAACCTTGGAGAAATTATTTGCAATTTTGTATTTGCAATACATGTATCTGACAGAAAACTTTTACCCAGGGGCGCCTAGGTGGTTCAGTCGGTTAAGCGTCTGCCTTCAGCTCAGGTCATGATCTCCAGCCTCTCCCTCTGCTCGTGATTTCTCTCTCTCTCTCTCTCTCTCAATCTCAAATGAATAAATAAAATCTTAAAAAAAAAAGACTTTTATGCAGAATGCATAAAGAACTACAACTCAATAATAAAAAGACACAATCCGAAAAAAATTTGCACAGAAGACTTGAAAAGACACTTCACAAAAGAAGATAAAAGAATGGTAATGAGCCCATGAAACCTTGCTTAACCATATTAGTCATCAGGGAAACAGAAATTAAAACCACAGTGAAATACCACGGTGCACCCACTGAAATGGATTGAACTAGAGCCGAATGATGACATTCGATCCTGGTGACAGTGTGGAGCGAAGAGAAAGTGCATTGCTGTTGGTAGTATAAAAGGGCAGTGACAGAAAGTTTGGCATTCCCTTATAAGGTTAAAATACACACCTAGCCAATGACCAGCAATTCCTTCCCTAGGTATATACCCAAAAGAGATGAAAAAATGCTCACAAAAATATTTGTACAACAATGTTTACAGCAGCTTTATCAATAATAACCTCAAACTGGAAACAACCCAGATGTTCATCAACATGAGAATTGGATAAACCAGTTATGATATAGTCATACAATGAAATTATACTCAGCAAAAAAATGGAAAAACCACCATTAACATGCGACAACATAAGTGAATTTATAGATGTTATGTTTAGTGAAAGAAGCCTGACACGAAGGAGTTAATAATACGACTGTATACATATGACATTCATTTAAGAAGGGGCAAAATTAGTTGATGGTGTTATGAGGATCACAGACTGGGAGAGTATGGTATTGACTGGGAGGGAGTATAAAGGGGGAAATTTCTATATTTTTGTCCAGGTGGTTTTATGGGTGTATACACATGTTAGAAATCATCAAGCCATACACTTAAGATTTATGCATGTGATACATCTGACTCTATGCATTTTATACCTCAATTAAAACTTTTAGAGATAGAACTTAAACAGTGCCTCCCAGCATTTAGACAGGCTGTTTATGTTACAGGCACTTCATCATCTTTTCATATATGAAGCTGGAAACTTAGCAGCTTCCAACAGGAGGCCTCAGCCGCTGAATCTTGGTATACTAATTGAGGGAAAGAAGAAACGGCTAATTACAATAACAATTACCAAGTGTCAGTTTTGTGCTAGACACCTTTCAGTGTCATGCCAAAACACAAGGGTAGGTGCCCAGGCCAACTAGCAGCATGGAATCTGGAGAGCATTGTGACAGATGACGGGTTTTGATCTAGGCCAGTGGCCAGGATCACAGGAGTCTGACAAGAGGTGAGCTGTTGAGAGCTGGCTCTGAGGGCAGGCAGATACACCTCAGAGGTTCTGAACCTTCTATTTAGGGATCTTGATGTCTGGGAAGCTGGACCACAGGAAACAGGGCCCTGGCTAAGATGGAAGGCCCAGTCATGAACAGGGAGGCAAGTCATCCAGACAGGACAAAGAGACAAGACGGAACTTAGGTTCAGAGAAAGTCACGTCTATGGGGACATGTGCCAAACTCTGGGCTCATGTTTGAAGAACATAGCATGGAAATGACATTTTTCTCGTTTATGGCACACTGATTACTAGTGAATTGAACTTGGTGTAAGTGGTTGAATACTGAACAGCAGTTTCTTCAATTTTGTCTATACTGGTTTTTTTCCTAGCTTTGTAAACATCGTGTAAATTTAAGGTACACAATGTGATGATTTGATACACATAAATATTGTGAAATGATTACTATAATAGTGTTAATTAACACACATACTGCCTTATACGAGTAGATTTTTTCAGGGGGCGGGGAATATGAGACATTTAAGATCCAGTCCTTTAGCAGCTTTTAAACATGTCATATAGTATTGTTAATTGTTGTCACCATGCTGTACATTAGATCTCCAGAACTTATTCATCTTATAATTGCAAGTTGGTACGCTGTGACCATCTTCCCCCATTTCCTCCACTCCAACGCCTGGCAGCCACCATCTACTCTATTTCTCTGAGTTCAGCTTTTTTATATTCCACATAAAAATAAGTTTGTATAGTATTTGTCTTTCTATGTCTGACTTATTTTACTTAGCCCACAAGGTCCAACCATGTTGTTACAAATGGCCGGATTTCCTTCTTTTCCATGGCTGAATAATTTTCCGTTGTTTATGTATACACAACTTTATCCATTCCTCCATAGACACACACTTATGTTGCTTCCATGTCTTGGCTAGTGTGAATAATACTGCAGTGAGCATAGGAGTACAGATAGTGATTTCATTACTTTCAGATACATCCCAGAAGTGGGATTGCTGGATGATATGGTAGTTCCATTTTTAAGTTTTTGAAGACCCTCCATACTGTTTTCCATAGTGGCTGCACCAATTTACATTCCCACCAATAGTGCACAATGATTCCTTTTGCTTGCCAACACTTATTATCTCTTGTCTTTTTGATTCTAGCCATTCTGACAGGTGCAAGGCAATTCTCATTGTGGTTTTGATTTGCATTTTCCCTGATGCTTAGTGATGCTGAACATCTTTTCATGTGTCTGTTGCCCATTGGTCTGTCTTCTTTGGGAAAATGTCTATTCAGGTTCTCTGCCTGTTTTTTAAACAGGCAGGATTTTTTTTTTTACTATTAAGTTTTGCAAATATTTTTTCCCATTCCATAGATCGCCTGTTCATATTGTTGGGTTTTTTTTTTTTCTGTGCGGAGACTTCTTAATTTAATGTAGTTTCACTTGTTTGTTTTTGTTTTTGTTGCCTGTGCTTTTATGTCATATCCAAAAAATCATTACCAAGACCAATGTCAAGGAGATTTTCCTTATGTCTTCTTCTAGGAGTTTTATGTTTTCATGTCTTATATTTGAGTCTTTAATCCATTTTGAGTTAATTTTGTGACTTGTGTAAGATAGGGGTCCAACTTCATTCTTCTGCATGTGGTTATCCAGTTTTTCCAGCACCAGTTATTGAAGAAAGTATCCTTTCCCAACTGAATATTTTTGGTTCTCTGGTCAAATATTAGTTGACTGTATATGGGGGGGGGGCGGTGTTTTCCAGTCTCTTAATTCTGTTCCATTGGTCTACACATCCTTTTTTATGCCAATACCATGCTGTTTGGATTACTATGGCTTTGTTTGAAATCAGGAAGTGTGATTATCTTTAGATTCATTCTTTCTCAGGATTGCTTTGACTATTTAGGGTCTTTGTGGTTCCACATGAATTTTAGGATTTTTTTTTTTCTATTTTCTGGGGCAAATGCCATTAGAATTTTGATAGGCATTGCATTGAATCTAAATGGCTCTGGGTTTTGGGGCATGTAAACAATATTAATTCTTCTGATCCATGGACATATGAGCTATCCTTCTCTCCATTTATTTGTGTCTTCAATTTCTTCCATCAGTGTCTTTTAGTTTTAGGTGTACAGATCCTTCACCTCCTTGGTTAAATTTATTCCTAAGTATTTTATTGTTTTTTGATGCTATCGTAAATGGGATTGTGTGTATTTATTTTTCAGATATTTTGTTGTTAGTATAGAGACATGACTGATTTCTGTATCAGTTTGATTTTGTAACCTGCAACTTTACTGAATTCATTTATTCTAATGTTTTTTTGGTGGGATCTTTAGGATTTTCTGTATATGAGATCATATCATCTGCAAATAGAGGTAATTTTGCTTCTTCTTTTCTAATTTAGATGCCTTTCATTTCTTTTTCTTGACTAATTGTTCTGGCTAGGACTGCTAGTATTATGTTCAGTAGGAGTGGTAAGAGTTGGTACCTTGCCTTGTTCCTGACCTTAGAAGAAAAGCTTTCAACCTTCCACTGTTGAGTATGATGTTAGCTTTGGGCTTGAACAAGTTTCTTGTGGTTCTCTGTGATTAGGGGGTAGACTTATCCAGAGGCTCAGTGCTGCTGGAGACTGTAGTATTGTGGTCAACAAGAATGAACCTATTATTCTATTTCATTCTGCCTTTCCACAAGGCCAGTAGGCAGACCTCCATGGTAATCTGGGATCAAGGACATTCTTTAAGTTCCTACTGTAATGAATGGTAGCCTAAAGCCTAGTGCTTTGCCATACAGCCAACAACCTGACTGCCAGAAAGGGGAAATGGTAAAGTTGTCAGACCACAGGGGCCTCCATCAAGCTGAGGCACTAGGGATAAAGCACAGAGGTGGTGTATGACATTAGGACACCATTTCATGTGGTATTCTAATAATTAAAGGAAAGAGTCAGATACGTCCTATAAAGGACTTAACATCTCCCAGTCTGGCCTTTCCACTGAGAGTGCTAAGTCCAGCCCATCCACCTGCCAGCTTAGTGGCTTGGTGGTGGGAATGTACAGTCAGGTATTGACCTATAATTTCATGTGGCAGCTCTTGGTGACCTGTTGCCCTTTCTTCCCTGCTTGCCAGCACCCCAGGCTGTTGGAATAGGCTGTTTTGTTGTTATTGTTATTTTTTGTTAATTTCCAGTGTTAATTCCCCTCTTTCTCACAAGTACCTCAAATCCCTATCCCTCCCAAACCACAGAGGCTCACACAGAGGTGGTCTCCACATTCGGGAAAGTGTGCTATTTCAAGGTTCCTAAAAGGTTAGCCAAAAATAAAAGCCTCTTACTGACAGTGAAATAAAAATGCTTCGTTGGAACTTCAGATATATATTTAAATAAACAATTAGGAAAAAAAAAGAGAGAAGACCTGTAAAGATGTTTATTTTTACTGATTATTTCCTTGTTTAAAAGATGTTGCTCCCCAGTGACCTAGTACACCAATCACTCTGCGAGTCTGGGACTGTAGAGACGACCAAGGCACAATGGCTGTCCTCCATGGACTCAGCCTGTGAAGGGAGGTGGCAGGAACATGGGTCAAGGGGAAGTGCATCAAGAGGGGTCTGGAGCAGAGGGGGGGCTACCCCATTCTGTGGGGAAGGGTGGCCCACAGAACTGAGCATCCGTGCGCTGAGTCTTGCCTGGTAAATAGCAGAGCATGCCATTTCACACCATCCCCAGGCAGAGGTGGGTAGAACCTTCCAGGCAAGGCGTGGGATGTGAGTGAGCAACTGGCATATTCAGGCTGAGCCTAAAGCCAGTCCACATCCCGGGTCCTGGGCTAGAGAAGCTAGCGAGAGAGTGACTGTGGTGGCTGGTAGGCCCTCACTGCAGTGAGCCTTATGTCCCCACTTGCAGGCCTGAGAACCCTCTACCCTCCCTACAAGTGACAGGACTGTGGCCTGAGCATATTGGTGTCAGGAAGATCATTCTAGAGTCAGTATTATGAGGGTGACCCTTTAGAAGGCCACAGTAACCATCATCCCAGAGGAGTTAAGACACAGCCTGAGCTATGGGATGGTGACAGTGAGCATGAAGGGTGGTCAGTGAAACTTGGGATAGTTGGATGGGGGAGAAAGCCAAAGTTGGGGTCGAGGGTGGTCCCAGGGCTCCAGCTTATGCACCGGGAGGATTGGCTGCCATTCCTGGAGAAGGAAACATGGAGCTCTAAGGAGTTCCAAGCTGCAGTGGGTTCTGTGCTCTCCAAATCCCCCATAGGGTGGGCTTTCTGTGTGCTGTACCCTTGGCCTTTTACTCGCAGCCCCAAGAATGCCTCCTCTAGCTGTCTCCTGGTGAAGCACTAGCTGAGCTGCTACAGAGATTCAGGAAACAAAGATCTTGAGGCCTAATGTCTTTCACATATTAAATGTACATTGTTCTGCCTTCTGTCAGCTTTAAGCAGTCACTAAGGGCAGTCAGGTTCTATAACACAGTCTTTGGCTAAACGTGAAGATCGTATTATTGAAACAAGATCTTTCCAGCTGATCGTACTCCAAATGCATGCTTTGGTGCCTGTAAAATCTATTTAAGGCCTCCTGATTCTCCCCTTCTATTCCTCCATCCACCAGAATTGTTAGGAAGAGATTTTGAAAATGAGGAAGTGGTTAAGAAAGGGAGAAGGTATCAAACATTTGTTTATGTACGTATCTGTTGTTAGAAATTATCAAGATCGATTTCAGGAGCATAGAGTTCAAATGTATGCTAAATGACCAAAGAGAATGTACCATCCAACAATCATTTTCTATTCTGAAAAGCTAAGTAATGAGAAGCAGACTCTTAATTTAACACAAAAAGGAAAAAGGAGGAGAAATTAGGAAGTAATATATTCAATTATAGGAGCCCTTTGCCAAGATCCTATTGATTTCATGTTCTGACAATTTCAGTTAAGCCTTAGGGGGGAAAAGATTTAGCAACCGGTCAGATCAAACATGTGTGGCCCCCCACTCCTGAAACTCGTGCGTGTGTAACAAAAACAGTCAGGTCTTTGCTAGGAATGGGCTCCATCTTTGGGGTCTGTTCATATTGCCAGGCCCAACACCAGAGCTTGGAGGACTTTGCAGGTGAGAGGAGGGGAGCCCCCAAAAGATCTGACAGACACCATAACTGTGGTGCAGGGAGAGGCAGACCAGGAGCCTCGTGTCCTGTTTTTGCATAGATCCCGCTCTACTGAATTCCCTCTTGCGATTTCTCTGCCCTCTGAAGCCAGTTTTTCTCCAGTCCCTCCCCTCGTGTACATGTCTACCCCGACCACCCATCTGTGTGAAGGGGCTCCTTTTTGTGGTCATTGGCCCTGACCGCTGTGCTGGATGTTGGGCTGGTCACAGTCCTGCCCTGGTCAGCGCAGCGCATACACTGCAGTGTGGGAAGGCTTCCACGGATGGTTGTGTTGCCTGGTGGGGCCCCCGACCACACGCGAGAGGGGGAGCTGTCGGGAGGCTTCCTGAACCAGGAGGAGGCAGTCTGGTAGGGCAGAGGTCAGGTGCAGAGAACTGCACGTGAAAATATCTGAAACAAGAGAGGGAGTGTGTCCTGGGACTGGACGTAGTTCAAGGTAGAGAGGAGCCGTGGGGTGTGTGTGCGTGTGCGCATGTGCGCAGATGCGCGCATGCCTACACATGCATGCACATATGTCTTGGAATGCATGTTGATTGAGAACCCGCGCCCGGCACCACTGGGGAAGGAGAGCAGGCTGTCTATAGGGGAAGCCCCTGTGTAAACAACGAGGGCCACGTGGGGTGATGTCTTTGCTAATACAGCTGTGCTGAACAAGCTCTGTTGGGGACTGGGGACGACAAGGTCCAGCAGGAGTTCCTTTGACAGGTTGTACTCTTTGGAACCTCATCCATCTGTGTTCCGGTGGGTGATCTAGGGACCGTTACTGGACTTTTCTGGGACTTACTATATAATCAGAATGTCCTTCTTGGGGCACCTGGGTGGCTCAGTCGTTAGGCGGCTGCCTTTGGCTCAGGTCATGATCCCAGGGTCCTGGGATCAAGTCCCACATTGGGCTCCCTGCTCCGCGGGAAGCCTGCTTCTCCCTCTCCCACTCCCCCTGCTTGTATTCCCTCTCTCGCTGTGTCTCTCTGTCAAATAAATAAATAAAATCTTAAAAAAAAAAAAAGAATGTCTTTCTTAGTACAGAGACAAGCGCTGTGGGACATGTGGATGTGATCAGGAAGCCTTAGTTGTTGGACCCCTTTCTTCTATCATGCCATTCATCATTCTTATGTTGTGTTTCTCTAGGAAAACATGTGAATCCCAGCCTTTCACCCCAAGGGCTTATCTCCCCAAACAAGGGCTGTTCCATCCATCCCCACCCCTGTAGTCCTGCCACCTGCCACCTTCTAAGAGAAGGGGAGATTCTCATGCAGTGGAGCCTGGTCCACAGTTGGGATGGGCAAGTGTCTGGGGATGGGGGTGGTAGATAGATGGCCACTGACCCAGGCTCTGAGACCAGACATGAACCCCACAGCTGGCCCTTCCCCTTCGGCTCCCAGGACACAACCCTCTCTGGGGCATTTTGAGCATATTTACCTTTCCTTCTCATAGGAAACAAGCTGGAACAGTAGATATAAAGGTATCCTGCTGTGTCCTTTCTCCCGGGATGTAGGAGGACATTGAACTAGATGTGTTTCTCTGGCTGTCCTGGAATTGCAGTGCAGGTTCAAAGGGCCGAGGTGCAGAGAATCTCATACTCCCAGTTCACAAAGCCACCAATGAGCTGCCAGCCGTTGGACCCAGACTTTCTGTGAGGCGCTAGTACAGAACTGGTCAACCCCCGGCCATCAACGCAGGACGAGGCTGGGGCCTTTTGGAGAAGACAGAATTCAGGAAGAATGGCTGTGGTGGGGAGGAGAGGGGTCCCCTTCCCAAAGCCAGTCAGAGGAAACCAAGGTAAATCAGGAGGAAAGTCTAAAGAGAAAAGGTAGAATTAATTTGGTGTGCGGAACACCCAAGACAGGAGTGAAAGGGGAAGCAGTGGATTTCGCCCAGAAGAAAAGACAGAACAGTATGGGGGCCGGCAGGGGGGAGCGGGGGGAGACCGAAACACAGAAGGGAAAAATACAAAAGGGCAGGGAAAACCTAGAAAAAAAAATGTAGAAAAATAGAAAAAATATAGAACAGCAGAAAAATACAGAAAAATTAAAAATAGAAAAGGGTGAAAAAGTGGTTAAGTCTCAAAACAGAGGCAGAAAGAACTTGAGAGAGAGGGAACTATACAAAGAAAAGAAAGACATAAAGGGGCACCTGGGTGGCTCAGTTGGTTAAGCATCAACTCTTGGTTTCAGCTCAGGTCATGATCTCAGGGTTGTGAGATTAAGCCCCATGTTGGGCTCCGTGCTGGGTGTGGAGACTGCTTGAGACTCTCTTTCTGTCTGCTCCTCCCCACCCCCACTCTCTCTCTCAAAAAAAAAGGAAAGAAAAAGAAAGGAAGAAAGAAAGAAAAGGAAGACATAAATATAAGAAGGCAAAAAATATATAAAGAACCCCCCACCTTCCTATCCCACTCATGAAAGGCAAGACAGAATGTCAAGTAAGAGGAGCAACAAGGCAGAGATGTGGGCTGAGCAGATGAGGAGCAGCCCTTCCTGGTCTGGCTTTAGCTCTGTGAGGATGCCCCTGAAGAGGCAAAGCAGCCTTTGGAAGGAGTGTGGCCCTGCCGACACCTTGATTCTGACTTCCAGCCTCTAGAAATATGAGAGTATACACTTCTGTTGTGTGACCTCACCAGGACTGTGGTCATGTGCTACAGCAACCTTAATATAACTCCTTAGTGTGACATTACCTGTTCCTATGCTCACAAGATAAGTAAGTTCCAAGCAAAGAAATGGGAAGAGGACAAAGAAAAAAAGGCACGTGCTAGCTCAGGCTGTATTTTTTTTTATTAGGAAAACAGTAGCTCTTACAGAAGCACCGCCCAGTAGACTTCTGCCCACTCACCTTGGCCATGGGGGCTACACATCTAACTTTAGCTATAAGGGAGCCTAGGGAGGTGAGCATTTTTAAAAAATCAACTTTTATTTTATATATATAATTAACATATGTTAAAATTGAGCAATTTTAAGTGTACAGTTAATGAGTTTTGGAAAGTGCATATAGTCTAGACATAGAACATTTCCATCACCCAAAAAGTTCCTTCCTGCTCCTTTGTAATCAAACCCCCCCCTTGCTCTGACTCCTGGAAAACACAGATTTTTCTTCTCAAATAAGATTGCCTTTTTTTATGATTTAATATAAATGGAATAGCACAGTATATAGTCTTTTGCATTTGAGATCTGTCTAAATTGTTGGGTGTATTAATAATTTGTTCCTTTTTATTGTGCAAGAGTATTACTGTGTATGGCTATACTATAATTTGTTTATCCATTAACCAATTGGTGGACATATGGATTGATTCCAGTTGGGCTGTTATAAATGAAGCTTCTATGAACATTCTCATACAAATCTTTGCATGGGCATGTATTTTTATTTATCTTGTGTAAATATCTAGGAGTGGAATGGCTGCATTCTATGGTACGTATATGTTTATTTATAAGAAACCACCAGATTGTCTTCCAAAGTGGCTGTATCGTTTTGCCATTTTGCCATTCCCACCGGCAATGAGTTCTAGTTGAGTCCCCGCAATGAGCCCCCGCATCCTCACCAATACTTAGTATTGCCAGTCTTACTCCTGTTGGCCATGCTGGTGGATGTGTTGTGGTTTCTCATTGTGGTGTTAATTAGCATTTCTCAAATCTATTTCACGTGTTTATTTGCCATTCATTTATCTGCTTCGGTGAAGTGTCTGTTCAAAATTTTTGCCCATTTGTGAAAGTATGTTTTGTTTTCTTACTATTGAGTTGTAAGCTGTCTTTGTAAATTCTGTATAGACATCCTTATTACATACATGATTTTTCAAATATTTTCTCCTAATCCATTAGTTGTCTTTTCATTTCCTTAAGTTCTTTAAAGAGTGGAATTTTAATTTTGTTGAAATTCAACCTTTTTGTGTCTTATCTCACAAAATCTTTGCCTGTGCCAGTGTCACTAAGATGTTCTCCCATGGTTTCCTTTGAATTTTATTTTAGATTTAAGTCTTCCATTTAGGTTTGTGCTCGCATTCAAGTTAACTTTTTTTTTCTTAGATTTTATTTATTTATCTGAGAGAGAGAGAGAATGAGAGATAGAGAGCACGAGAGGGAAGAGGGTCAGAGGGAGAAGCAGACTCCCTGCTGAGCAGGAAGCCCGATGTGGGACTCGATCCCGGGACTCCAGGATCATGACCTGAGCCGAAGGCAGTCTCTTAACCAACTGAGCCACCCAGGCGCCCTCAAGTTAACTTTTTAATGTGGTGTGAAGTAAGGGTTGAGGTTCATTTATTTGTTTGTTTGCTTTTGTAGGAGGATGTTTAGTTGTTCTGGCGCTGTTGAAAAGACTTTTTATCCCCATTCAATTACCTTGGTACCTTGGTCGAAAATCAGTTGACCATGCCTGTATGGCTTTCTGGACTCTTTTTTCTCCATTCATCTATATTTCTATTCTTATTCCAATACCATACTGTTGCATTTACTCTAGCTTTATACTAAGTCTTGAAATCAGTTCGTGTAATCCTCCAACTTGTTTTTTTTCTCAAAATGGTTTTGATTATCCTAGGTCCTCTGTATTTCCATATAAGGTTTACAATCAGCTTGTCAAATTCTATGCACAGAAAAGTCTGCTGGGATTTTGCTTGGCATTGTGCTGGTTCCATAGATCACTGAGAAGTGACATCTTAGCAATGTAGAGTTTTCTGGCCCATGAGCACAGTATAGCTCTCCATTTGTGTGTTCCTTTTCAATTTCTTTCTGCAATGTTTTTTCCTTTCCGTGTACAGATAGCTCATGTGCTGTGTAAAATGTATCTGTGAGCATTTCATATGTTTGATGCTGTTGCAATGATTTTTTTATTTCAAGTACCAATTGTTCATTGCTAGAATATAGAAATTCAGTTGGTTTTTTTTTTCAAAATCTTGCATCTTGTGACTTTGCTGCTTAATTTGCTAATTAGTTTTAGTAGCTTTATGATACATTTCTTAGGATTTTTTTACATAGAAAATCGGGTCTTTCTGGATGAAGACAGTTTTACTTATTCCTTTCCAATCTCTAAACCTTTAATTTCTTTTTCTTGCCTTATTATCCTGGCTGGAATCTGCAATACAACATTGAGTAGAAGTGATGACAGACATTCTTGTCTTCCCAATCCTACGGGGAAAGCGCTCAGTCTTTACTATTAAGTGTGATGTTAGCTGAGGTTTTTTGGTAAATCCTCTGTAGGGAGATAAGTATTTTTAACTGGATATATTGCTGCCCAAATCTTTTAGGGGTTTTTCTAGAAAAGAAGAAGGGAGAATGGACATAGGCATCCATCAAAAGGGAGGCCAGCAGGGGTTTCTTTACGAGTTCAGCCCTGTCTTAACTGTGTGATGATTTATTAGGAAGTAAGCATTTATTTCCATTAGAGGTTTTAAATGTAGAATATGGTTCACATTACACATGACCATGTATGACAGTGCATCTTTATGAACTGTATTTGGGAGGGACAGGTGTTGCCAGGGAACCAACTCCCCATTAGTCCATTGGGAGGCAGTGTAGCCTGTGGTTAGAAACATGGGCTCAGAAGCCTGGGTGCCTAGTCCCAATCCAGCTCTGCAACCCTGGGCAAATTCCTCAACCTGTGTCAGTTTTCCACCTGCAAAATGAAGGTATCAAAAGATGTCAGTAATTCCTACCTCCGGGGCTTCTGAAGACTCAATGAGCAAATGCAATTAAGAGCTTAAAACAGCATCTGTTGTCTGGTGCATTTTAAGAAGGCTTTAGTTTACATAAGGCTAAGTTACATACAAGTTTTCAGTAGCAGGTTTACTGCTTGAGGTAAAGAACAGACATTCATTAAAAAAAAAAAAAAAATCCACTCTCCAGAAACCTCCTATTAAGGTTTTGTAAGGAGAGAGGGTTAGATACTTGATTTTTGTTGTTTTGCATGTTATTGGTGCAATAAATACATTTAAAAATCTTGTGCATTGCATAGGCAACTATCAGCTGGATTACAGCTGTGGGCAGTGACACCCTAGAGTTCACACTGAGTCCACACTTAAAGGCTGAATCAGAGTTTGACCTTCTGATCTGCTTGTTTTGACCACTTGACAGTGGGCTGGAATGGACCCCACACACTGTTCCTGGGCTGCCCCACCTGGACGTGTGGACCACTGTGCAGCCCCCAATTGGCTTCAGCCTATTATTTCTTGCCGGTAAACTCTAATTCAAGGGGACAGAGGCATCTCAGTCAGTCTGTCACTTTCCTGGGCATCTGCCTTTCTATCGACATGTTCCAAGTCCTGGGTGCCATCCTTCAGTCGGGGGTAAGTCATGCCAGCCTTCCTGTCTGATGTGGGGTGTGAGGGGACACTTGCCAGCAGGAACGAGGTTACTCTGAACCTGCTCAAGTGGGTCCTGCTGCAGCACTGTGATGTTGACATATAAGGAAAAGCACTTAGGAGCAGGCTGGCAGGCCTTCAAGGGGCCTTTCCCCTTAACTTGAACTTGCTTTTTTTATTTTTTGCCTTGTACTTTTTGAGGGTACAGTCATAGCAAGTTTTGTAAAGGGCCTTCTGCAGTGTTTTCTCATCTGAAGTCCCTTCTTCACACAGGGTCTACATTGTCCAGCCAATTTTTTGTTTCTGGTTTTCTCTAGATCAGGCCAGTGAAGACTTAAGTGTGTATGTTTAGTTTTTTAAAAAAATGTAAGCATGCCCTCAGCTCTGTTTGGACACATCTGCACACTATTTTACCCTTCCTCTCTCCTTCCCATACAGCCAGGGGTGGGTAGGGAAGGGACGGCCAACACATGTTTAGGAGAGCCCGTCCACCAGGCCCCAGCACGGACTGCCCGGCGTTTTCGTCTGCAGTGTGATGGGTAGTGTCTGGGGACAGGAGTATTTGGCCAGCTCTTGTCCTCACCTCTGCCAGAGATGTGCTCTAGCCCGTTCCTTGAGAGTTGCATTCTCTCTCACACCTTTTCAGCTGTCATTTTGACAACAGTACCAAGAGATACTGATTCAGGGAGCGAGACAAACATTATCCTCTCCCTTGACTGTCATAAGACGCCCCCATTAGGTGGGGACTCCAAGTCTCGCGTGACATGATCCTCCAAACTCTGCCTGCTGCCCCAGGTAATCATGCTAAATTATACATGGGTAGAGGCTTTCTGCAGTGCTGGTTTTCCACTGGAGCACAAAGCATTCTGTTATAGGAGGGTTTTGACAAAGCAAGTCCTCCAGGCCCTACAGGAACTGTGGAGCTGCAGGGGGCAGGTTACCTTCCAACCACAGGGCTCGGCGTGTGAGTTTAAAACAAATGGGAAGCAGATGCATAGAGTCTGACTTTCTATTTGAGTGTCGTTTCTTTGAGCAAAGACAAAAGCTAAAAATTTAAATATCAAACTGTTAGGTTTTCGAGACAAAAAAAAAAGAAAAGGCAAGAAGAAACAAAGAAAAGTCAGAAGTGACAAATTTAACACTCTTCTCTGGTCAGATAAGAATCTGCTCTTAGCTCCACGTAAATGACTAACTGCCAGCTTCGTGATGCGGCATCTTTCTCTTTGTGTATTTTCTTCATTCTTATCTTCTTCTAGTTCTATTTCCTCACTCCTCGCCAACTAAAAAACAACAACAACAAACAAAACAAACAAACAAACAAAAAAAGCAAAGAAACAAAGCAAAACAACTCCCTTGGTTGGAGTGATTGTAAGACCACCTTCCCGTAGGGGATACCGGCTAAAGGGACCGTCACGTAGATGGATGATGTGGAGGTGCTGTGTACGCAGTTTCCACGCTCCTGGGATCCCCTCACACACATCACACCTGGCCACGGCCAAATGCCAATTCTGGAGATCTAACGGGCATTCCAGAAACAACTTGAGAATGAATGGAAGTACCTGCCTACAACAAAAGGAAGGCGGGAGGCAAGGCAGGTTCGTTTTGCTGCAGATTAGACTTACGCAGTTCGTTCTGTTATTCACAATTCCTCAGGCAGCGAGCGACCCAATTAGCACAGTGTCGCTTTATCAATGCTTGCGCTCTCCCCTTCACATTGTGTCCTGGACACCTGTTCCATCTCCAGAGTCGGTGGCCAGCAGTGCCCACGTTTGCTCTGTGTGAGGAGTGCCTACAAACACAGAAACTGGACTCACAGTACACTGATGGCATTTCTTCATCAACAAATAACTCCCGTGCGTCATGGAGGCCAGCCTTGCAAGTTACCCAGGCTTAAGGTGGTACTAAAAATGTGCACATTTGCCATCTACCTTGTTTCTAAGCTCTGTTCTCTGAGAAGATCATCGGTGGTTATTTCTATTCTGTCCATTTGACAGGTGATGACCAAGAAAGAGGACTTTTTCAGTGCCTGGAACTCGTGTCTTCATCATGTTGCCTCCCTGTCTCTGGCACACATCCACAGAGGTGAGTTGGCTCTTGTTGAATATTTTTATAACTGGGCTGCTCTGGGGGGCTGCAAGGTACCTGGGAATAAGACTGCAAAGGACAGTCCCCACACCAGCCCTCGTGTTGAATGTAAGGCCCCCAAATAACTTAACCTCCAACTTATCAGGAACACTGACCAAATGACACCCACAAAACCCAACGCTAAACTCTGGGAACAGTGCATCCAACACAACCTGACAGTTGCCAACAGCACTGGCTCGAGAGAAGCCAGCTGGCAAATGGCAGGCCCCTCAGCTGTGGCCCTCTGCCCAACAGGGACTGCCATTCCCACGTAAACAAACCGGAGGGTGCACGCACAGCTAAAGGGAGGGTGCTTTAATAGGATCACTGCCTGCAGAATTTCAAGTACCGCAACTCAGTACTTCCACCTAATCCTCGAATTAGCGAGAACCCAGTTCAGCCTTTTAAAGTGGTGCCTCTCAACCAGAGGCGATTGTGCCCTCCTGGGAACATTTAGCGACGTCTGGAGACATTTTTTGTTGCCACAACCGAGCAGGGGTTGCTAGTGGGTATGGGCCAGGAACACTGCTAAACACCCCACAGGCCGTGGACAACACCCCCAGCAGAGAGTTACCCTGCCTCGATGTCAGGAGCGCCGGCACTGAGAAACTGTTGAGTGTCCATTTTGATCCCAACAAACCCCAATCACAGAAAATAAAATGAAACTTTGAAAACAGAGTGCGATCCATCAAGATACGGCAGTTTATTCTTGAGAATTTTGTGTAGCCTCAAGAATCATTCGTTCATTCATCATATACTCTTACCCCGGGGGGGAGGGGGAGTCTTAAAAAGGCTCTCACTGTGTTTGTTTGTCGCGTGGGGTTTTCCGTCCCGCCAAGTTCAAGGCTGGCCCTGGGAAGGCAGGGTCAGGTTTGGTCACCACCACAGCTCCGGGGCCCGGCTCCCAGTCCTGGTGTGTCCTCAGGCACCATCTCGTGAGGTGGAATTCCTGGATGGGTTCTGTTAAGAGTCAAGCCAGCAACCCAGGAGTGCCTGCATCCCACCCGACCTCACAGCATGGCCACCACCCTCCCTCCCCAACCAGGCAGTACCAGAAGAGCAGAGCGCCACGTTATTAGTCACGGTGGGGCTGCCCAGGCCCCTCCCTGCAGGCTGACAAGAGCCAGTTTGGGGTGAATAGACTGGTCTGGCCTCTCCTCTCCCCTAAGGCGCAATCCAGCGCTTGGGACCTTGGTGAGCTCCATGACACAGGGCTCAAGAGTATGGAGAGGAATGAGAATGCACAAGTGAATATGCCCAGAGCATGGGTTCCTCGTGGGGCCTGAGGACACCACACCCAGGGAGCAGCCTTTTTACACAGTGACCACATTCCGTCATAACCACGGCCTCATTAGCACCCTAGATTTGGATTGATTTCCCCCTTGTCCCTGGGGAGGGAATGCAGGAGCACAGCGTGGGGCTGAGAGGGGCTGAGGGAGGGCAAAAGATTCTCTCCCCACAGGTCATTAAGGCACAGGATTGAGTTCCCTCATCTGTGGATCCAGAAATTTTAATTTGCCTGCACACCCACAGTATATGAGGCTCAGGGGAACTGACTCACCTTAATCAAACTCAAAGGTGACAGCTATATAAACCAAAATGCCAGTTTATTCATCACGAATGAAAACCTAACTGCTGAATCATTCGTACACGCTCCATCCTGTGGGGAACTCTCCACGTGGAATTCAGGGATAGTCAGAACGTTGCAAAAGGTTGGACTGTTTGGACAGCTCTTGGAGGAGCGTCCATGCTGGCCTGCCTGCCACAGAGGCTGGGTCCTGGAGCCCAAAGGCTGTCTGCTTCCTGGACTCTCTTGGTGTGCTCAGCACCAACCTCACCCCCTGAGAAATTTTTGCAAACCACCCCTACCCCTCTTCTGTTGGTAGGGTATTTTTTTCAGGTTTGTTGATCAGGCTAAAACTTACCTGGGATATAAAGCAGCACACGAGGCACCTGTACTGAAGGCAGTTACATCCCAGGCCTTCTTCTTCACTGTGTGTAGACATCTATGGCTCTACTCTTAGGGCTGTCTGTGGCCCCAGCACCTGGGCTCCTCCCCTTGCTCGTCTGTGTACTGACCCCAGATACTACCCTTCCCAGGATATGAGCAGGAACCATGTGGACTCCAGGTGAAACATTTCTAAACGTTAGGAGATGGGAGTAAATTTGAAGGGGGGCATCCAAGAATCCCTGAACTCACACGCCTTTGCCTTGGAAACACTGACTATTACGCCTTGAACCACTCGTCCCATCTGTCGAGAGCATAATTAAGTTTAGTGTGAGGGGTGAGAACTCCGGCTCCAGAGTCTTGTTAACTGAATGCAGAGGCTTTGTTTACCTCTATCTGCTATGTGACTGTGAGTGAATTAAGCTCTCTAAGCTTTCATCTCATCTTTGTTTATAAAATGGAGATAATGTGATATTTACCTCATGGGGCTATTGAGAATATACTTGAAAGCCCTTACCTTAGCATCTGATCCATAGTTAGGGTTCAATAAAAATTTTTTATTACTAAAAAAAAAAATTTTTTTTTATTACTGTTAATTACTACTCTACAAAGTCCTTAGTTCCCACTACCCAGTGGAACATTTAGATCCTTGTTTCTTAAAGCATAAGAACAAGAGAACGATTAAGCAAGTTAGGTTCCAGTGTAGGAAGTCTTAACATGGGCAGGAAACATCAAAGATTTAATATTGCCACAGCACAGAAGAAATCCGAACGGATTCCCTACCTTTTACCCGTTAATAACCACAGCAGCAAAAGTGATTATTTTCAGGAAATTGGCCCCCTTCAGGGTCAGAGGAAGACAATTTGGCTGTAGAAAGTCACAGAAGAAAAAATAAGAAGAATTAGTTCAATGACAGCACCTAGAAATCCCAGGAATGTTTTGAGATAGAGAAAGCCGTCCATAATGAGGAGGTTTGAACAGATACAAAATGGGTTCTCATGGTAGGAGTGCGCCAAGCACGCACTGCGCAGGGACAATCCCGTCAGCGTATCATTACATTTAAATAGCATGCTGTGCCGCTACCAGAGGTCCCCAGGGGATGGGAGAAGAAGTAGAAGGAGCCCATCTGTCTTCGGTGACTGGGCCCAGATGTTGCCTTTGGAGACTTTCAAAGAGCACAAAGGAGGGAAGGGAAGGATCAGTCTGCAAAAGCGCAGACCTTAATGTCACCCCAGATGAAAATGAACTCAGAATCTAGCCATTTTTATTAGGAAAAAATGGACAAAAAGCTTTTTGGCATCAGTATCCGTTGTCACCTGAAGACTCGGGAAAACCATGTTTGAAATAAAAATGTTAAGCAGTCTCTAGTGGTTTCTGAAGTGGGATGTAACCATTACAATGATAAATTGTTATTTTTCTGTGATCCACATTTTTATCTTGCCCTAGAAAGAGCAGCTCAGAAGCACAGTGCTGTCTGAACCCCTAAGGGTGTGCCAATTCCTAAATAAAAAAGAGAAACTAAGCACTTTTATTAAATAAATTACATCCACCATTCTCCAGCTCCATGCAGAACTGTCTCTTGGTTTTTCCCTCCTCTGAGCTTGTAAGGTGCTCTCATTATGCAGCAGAAGTCCCTTCTCTGGTTCTTAATAAAGTGACTAATAATCTAGAATGTTCGCTTTAAGAGCACATTGTAATTATGATTAGAATATATAAGTAGTGTGGTTTTCTGCCTATCAGAGGATTAATTTCGGACTCCTCTCAGGGACGATTTGTTTCCAAACAAGACTTTCTTTGTTAATAAAAATGTGATCATACGTGTTATTACAGCATTCTTTCCGTATTTTATCCGTGAGTACTTGCTCCAGTATCCTTCATGGGATCAGCGTTTTTCGCCCCCATTGTTAATGGGGCTATTCTTTAAACAAACTACATTCACCTCGATTTTGTTTTAGCTTTAGCATTCATCTTCCAGGGAACTTTGGGAATATACTTACCACTTCGATGAATGTGCATTTCGCTATTCAAACTCAGAAAAATAAAATGCCATAACTTCATCCAGGAGTCTCGTGTGAATTTAGGTTCTCATCACCACCCCCTTACACTCCACTACAGAAGTGCCCCAAGACTCTAAATCCTCTGCACTTGAAGAGCAAACCTGCCCTCTGGGGTGGAACTGAAGTCGAAAGTCAACACACCTTATTTGAATACAGATTTCTTCAGTGTGTTTTGCTGTTGTTGCTGGAGGTGGAGGTCTGGCAAGTGGGGAAGGAGGATAGGTACCACAGATATTGTGTTGGCTGGGACAACCTGTGTGCCTTCTTTTCCCATGGGAACCCTCTGCTGGGTGAGACGATATTTAGAAGCAGTCCCAGCATGCCCTGACAGGTGGTCTGGGGTGGGAGGGAGGAGCTTTGGGTACTGCTGCCCCTGATGCTGACCTTCCTCTTTGTCTAGCACCCGTTAACTATGTGGGTGGTAGAAGCAGGGCAGGGGGTCTAGAGAGCCAAGAATGGACAGGCATGATTTGCAGCAGCATCTTGGACTTCCCAAGGGGGAAGAGAGACCATTTCCAGCTTTGTTACCTCTGTCCTGGTCACATGGCTGAACCTCAGACCCATTTGTTCCTGAGAGCAAAATGTGCAGCGGGGAGTTGAGGGTCCCCATTTCAGAGTGCAAGACACCTGGGAGAGCCCATGCGACTGTTCCAGTCCTCTGCAGGAGTTGCTGGGTCCCTAAAGCCTGAAGTCTGGGATAGCAGCGAGGGGCCGTCTGGAATGCCAAGAGGTGGACTCGCCTTCCCTGTGGCAACACAAGATTGTTCCAAGGGACAGAGATGAGAGTGGAGGCCTCTGCTGAGGGAGACACCTGAAGAAATGGAGACCATTTTAAGTAGGAGCATAGGGGTACCTTGGGCTAATGCAGATGGTGGCTCTTAAAAAAAGAAAAGAAGAAGAAATTTGACTGACCTTGAAGCATTGTTGCATGCCAACCCTTGGCAGAGCATGCAGCATCGCTTCATGAGCAAATGGACACAGGAAGAGAAAGTTCTACAGTGCAGAACGCCCAACGTTGTACCACCTTCCTAGCCTTTCCCCTTCTGGGCAAGTGGGTGAGACAGAGTGTGGCTCCCAGGCTTTCCAGGCGTGAGTCTACAGAAGAGCCCTTCTCCAGCATCAGGAAGGTTGCTCCTGTCATCATAATGCTGGGGTTTCTGCCCCAGAGCCTCGCCTTCTCCCTGTGGCCACATGGGTAAACTTGCAGATTGGGTCAGCCCAACCCAAAGACCCCAAGTACTGTTCCCCAAGAAATGCCATCACATTGGCCTCTGGGCCCCTGAGGCCCCTAATCACCCCACGGGGAGTGTGTCACTAAGAAAACTGTCTTGAGAGGACTCTGCCAACTCACTCTTTGAAGGAGGTGGCAGTGTATGAAAGTTTTGTGACAAATGACCCGAGTGTTCTGTTGCGCTGGGAAGAAGGGGACAAGTGGAAAAAGCAAAGTCTAACTCCTGCATGATATCTGCTCTGTGGAGACCGTTAAGAACAAAATTTAGCTGTGGTCCTTGACCCAGATGCTAAGAAAATGTCACTTATCCCTAGAGCCCCAGTATCTCGGCCGACTGTAATGATCACTGCAGCCTCCATCTGTGGAGGGTTTCCCTTGGGCCAGACCCTTGTCATGTCTTCAGTCTCCACAAGCTCACAAAGCCCGTTGAGAAACAGGCTCAGCGGAGGAACCAATTGCCTAGGATCGCATCCAACCAAGGGCTTCACCCTCAGGCTGGCTAACCCTAAAGCTTTGCTCAGAAAAGCTTTCTAGGCATCAGATTTTGAGGGAAACCCTCCCACTACCAACGTTCCGAGGGCTTTCCTTCCTACAGATAAACACCAGAGGCTGGGAGTTACAGCCTTCTTGAACTTTTGGAGATTTCTCTTTGTGTATTTATTGAACACACACTTTCCTACATTAAAGTCGGCCTGTACTGGTTTTCACTACTCTTCACCGCGTTTGTCTCCGAATAGTGCGTCTTATGTTTTCCATCTCACAGGTGTTCTGTGAGGATGAAATGAAAAATGACGTGAGGAAGCACTAGGGCCCTATAATCATGAGGGCAGCTAACACCTAGGGAGGACTCAGTGTATCAAGCCCTGTGCAAAAAGTGGGGGAGGGAGCATCCTTTAATCCCCACCAAGGCAGTGAGGAAGGGGCCACTGTCTATCCAATTTCCACCTGAGGAAGCTAAGCACAGAGATTAAGTAAGTTGCCCAGTGTCACACAGCAGAAGGAGGATTCAAATCCCAGCTGACTGCTGCCATCTGCCCACCTTGTGGGGCCCATAAGTGCTGGTTGGATCTGAACCTGGTTGCTCAGTATTGCTAAAGAGGCAGAAAAAAGAAGCCCCCACAAACTTGGGGGGTTCTCCTTTATTCCCCATTGTGTGATTGAAAAACGTACCTTATATTTGTACTACAAAGATCTGATCTGCAGTCCACACTGATTTTACAGCTCCTGGCACCTAAGTAGTTTCAAAATGAGATTAATCAGTACCCAAGCTGGCAGGTGAAAGCAACACAAAAGTAAAAAAGAAACAATTTTTTTTTTTTTTTTTTTTACTGCTGAACTCTGTACTGTGAGTTTTCCCGCTAGGAATATGATTAAGAATAATACCTTCTAAATTGTGAATTAAAAATAGGAGCATAGAAACTCTTGTCTTGTCATAACAAGTCTAGGTATGATTTTCTATTTTAAAAACATGATCCCATATCCCATATTCTAAAGCTAAACATATTTGCAACAAGATTTTAAAGGACAACATGTTCTAATCTCACAAAACATTTAGCAAATAACCTTTGAGTTCACATGAGCCACCCACACAAAAACCAAAATGAACTCAGAAAAAACATAGAAAAAGCAACTGTCTGTTGATAACCAGATTTTCTTTCAGCTCTCAGTTTTTTTGTCTATAAATAATCTGTATGTTTCAAATGTGACCATTTTTTTTAAGGTGTCTCCTGGCCTGTTCTCACTTCAGTGTGTTTTAAAAACAAGAAATGACTCTGTAAATCATAGGAACTATTGAGTTTTTGGAGGGGAGATCTTTAATATACATGCTTTTCAGATACCGAAAGTGTCACAATGAAACATTAAGATGATGTATCCTTTCTTTAGGGCATCTGTTTATCTTTTATGAAATCTGGAGTTTGATAAATCACCAGAGATAAAAGCATCATTTTTAACCTATCTTAGATCCCAAATGTCAGGAGGAAAAATAGGGCCGTGTCTCCTCTTTATGAATATACCTCTCTCTTTGCTTGAGAGTTATGGGATTTTATTTGCAGAGAAAACATAATGCTCTACGGACTTGAAAATGATGGCTTTTACTCAGTAATGTGAGAACCGAAAAGAAAAAAAAAAAGCATCATTCGATCCTCTGAGATATAATCAAATAACAAGTTTTAATATGCACTTAAAGTGGTCTAGAGTGTTAGATAGGAAAGTGACCACAAGATAACTCACAAGAAGGTTTTCATCCCCTTCCTTTACTAACATGTAGGTCCCCTGATTTGCTGTACCAAAATGGGTATTGAAAACAGGGGAAATTTATTTAACATCAGGGTAAGTAGAGATGGAGGAAGCTGTTTACTGTGATTTTTTTTTTCCCACTGAAAAAGCCCTTGGAAATTCTCTCTTAATCGAAGCCTGGAAAATAAAGAAATTCCCACAGATTTCTATAATTATAGGGGAAAAGTATTCTGTGCCCGAGAATGTAGCAAAAAGCTCGTGTGGTAGAGATGGTGTCTAACCTCCTATTGCTGTGATCTCGGGGTCCAAGTACATGAACCAGAAAGTAAGCTAGTCACAAAAACATAACATGGCAGAAAAAAAATGACTTTTTATAGTGTTAGAAATAGCCATTTCTTAATAAGTAATGCAGGTTCTGGATGCAGTGAACATTAGAGTTCCTGCTCTGGTGCACATTTGATAGTTCTTCATTCCTGAGAAGTTTAAGACAAATTAAATTTTATGCAAACCCATTCTGGGCCATGGACGGGTGGTTGAGTTTTTCTGATAATTGCCACAAAAAGCTTTTGTCAGCAATTGATTAAGGAGACACTCGGGTTCTGATCTCTGCACCAGAGGTGCCTCAAGTCCCAGCTGTGCAGGACCAATTACAGCTGTGAGCACTTGACTTCAGTTTGCTTTGGTCGTTCTTGCAAGAAACACGAAGACTGTGTCAGTCCTAAGGGATAGGATCGAGGTATTGCATCGGATTGTGGGAGAAAATGGTGGGATGTCCCATGGAAGCAGAAGCTTGCTCCCTCTCTCAAACTCTGATCGCCTCATGGAGAACAAGCGTTTAAAATCTGGTCCTGCCCCACCTGAGTCCAGCATCTACTCAGTTGTCTTTCAGAAACAGTTCGGATGTAGAACACTCTTCCTTCACTCCCTTATTCACCCAACCTCATCCAACAAGCATGTGTTGAAGTGGGCTGGGAACTGTGTTAAGTTCTGGGGACGAAAGATCCAGTAAGGAATAGCCCCTGCTCTCAAGGAGCATTAGTCAAAGCTGGATGACAGTTTCCATAGACCAGATGCTCTGGGAGAACTTGGGAGAGGCTTAAGGATGGGGTTCACGCGGCTCCCCATTAAGTGCCCGGCGAGGCAGCCAGCAAGGTTGGGTAAGATTTACCTATATTACAAAGGTGGAAAGGGCATTATAAGCAGAAGGAAGAGCAGAATGGGTAGCGTGAAATTCATGGATGATTTGAGAAAGCACTTGTGGTATGGTGTGTCTGAAGGGCAGGGCTCTCGTAGGGAACAGGCGTCAGGATCCCACAGGCCTTTGTGGGCCTTGTCTGGGAGCTTTCACTGTCCACCTCCACAGTCAGCAAGGCTCTGGGAAAGATCTGGAACAGGGGAAGGCATGACCAGATTGGGGGTGTAGGAAGCGTTTGCGGCTGTGATGTGGAGGTGAATTGTGATCCGGGGAGGCCAGGCCAGGCTGTCCGGCACGCATCTGTGAGGATACAAGCTGGGAAGCGGTGGTGGCAGGACTGGGGGTGGGGGGAGGCCATTCTGGAGACATTACAGGAATCTATGGGACCTTGAGAGTCATGGGAGGTGAAGGCTGAGGTGGGAGGAAGCGCTAAGGGTGATATGGGCTGGGCTGGGCTGGTTCTGGCACCAAGGTAGAGAGAGCAGGACCAAATCCAGCCTGGACGTGTGCAGCATGGGGGCACCTGGGGCCTGTGAGTAAGCCACCATGATGGGGAATGGCAGAGAGGCCTGAGGACATAGAGATACCCAAGTCCTGAGCATAGCATTATGTTAAATTGAGAGGCAAACCCTTCAAAATAGAACATCCAGGTTGACCCCGCACCCTAGGCGATTGCTCACGGCTGTCATGTCCATTATCTTCCTGATTTAAATGCTATATCTGGAGTCCACAGCTCTTCGTTTTCCAAAACTTGTCAACTCCTCCTCTCTTCATGGATCAGTGCTGTGGGGGGGGGGGTGACCTTCCTGCTGAGTGTCACTGTCGGAGTTGTCTTTCCAACCAGGGGTCTGCAGGTGGGAGGTGCAGTCCCATGGGGAAGGCTCTCTGCCAGGGAGGAGATATGGCCATGGTGGTCACCACTGGTGCCCATGGTGAGCTGAGGGCGACACTGAATGAGCAAGAGAGTGCCCCACCCACCTGAGGGTGAGCGGCCTCCCCACACATAGGAAGACTGCAGGTTCCAGAGAGGGGAGTCCAGACAAGCTGAGCCTTCATGTCTTGCTGGTCGAATGGCCACACTTGCCGCCCCACTCAGGGTGAAAGGACTCTATCTGGGAAGTTAGTGACCAGTGTGCTTGCTCCCTCTGGTGACTGTGGGCCTGACCTGAGCCAGAGGCCACAGCTGGCTCTCCTTTGAAACCAGCTTCACAGAGAAGAGCCCCGAGAAGGAAGATCAGTTGGGTGTGTGATGTCACCAGCATGGAGAGAGCGGAGCACTTTCTTCCCGAGGCCCACATGCCGCAGACAGGGTTTGCCCCGCCCCCCGCCGCCACCCCACAGCCCGCCCCTGCTCCCCGCAAGAAGTGCCCACATCTAGCACTTGGCAGCCAGTTATCCACATGTCACTCCCACGGCTCAGACTACGGTCAAGGATTCCAAGATGGCAGGGAGGACCCGCTGCTGTCCCCATCCAGGGCCCGGCCAGACGAACATGTTGCCTGTGGGCACAACTCCTACCGATTTCAAAGGAGTAGGGGCAGGGGAAACACTTGGCAGTTTATTTGCTTACAAAGTTTTCAGGACCTCCTATTTGCAAGACTTTGGGCTGGGATGATCTATGACCCTTCTCAGTGTAGGGGAGGAATAAGGTATGAGTACGTGTGCCCTGCCGTGTGGAATGTGGCGAGCCCATGAGAGGTACAGGGAGCTTGCAGACATCACAGCACTCTGAGATGGCTTCCTGAAGTTCCCTCAGTACTGGGTCTTGAAGGGTGAACGGGATCCCCATGTTGGAAGTGTGGCAGTGCATTCCGGGAGGAGGCTACAGTGTGGACAAACATGAAGGTGACAAAGTGAAGGCCTTGTTCAGGGAATGGCAAGGCCCCTATTCTGCCAGAAGGGAAGTGTTCGGGGGAGAGGCCAGGAAACAAAATTGAATATTGCAATTGAATATTGCAAAAGTGGGCTGAAGAGGGTCGTGGGGTGTGCTGAATGCTGCGTGACAGCGCTTGGCCTTTGCTGGGTAGACAGTAGGAGGCCAATTAAGGGACTGAGCTGGAGAGTGACCCTCACACCCAAGCTCCCTTGAGGAAAACTTCTCTGGCTGGGATACACTGGGGAAAGAGACCCAGGGTGGGCATGAGCAGAGGATGAAGAACAAAATATGGGAGTGTGGCCAGCAAGCGAGAGGACCAAGACCTTCAGTGAGGGGGTGGCCGAGGGGGTTGAAAGGAGGCTTTGCACTGGAGAAGCAGAGGTCCCCCTCTCTATCCAAAGGTTGTCCCTTTGGAGGTGCTGCGGTCCCAGTACTCAGGCAGAGACTCAGTTACAGAGAAGCAGAACTGGTCTGCCTGGAGAAGAGCTTGGGCCCTTTGAGCTCCTGTCGTGTTCCCAGACATGGGCATGGAGCCAGGGGCGGGGGGCACGGGCCATGTTCTACCTACTCTCTGGAATGGATCATGTGAACTGGAACAGGCTAGGGGACCAGGCAGTGAGCCGTGGCACCTTGCCTGGCATGGAAGTCCCCTGCGGGCCAGCTCCACGCCCCTTCACCACATCTCAATGGGCAAGAGGCCAGATCTGCCCCAACTGCTAGTTGCCAAGAAGTTAAAAGCCCCTGCTCACTCTCCGTGTTGATTCTGAAAACAAAGGTAGAGTTCTTTCTGCAAAGATGAAGCTCTTTTTTCTCTCTCTCTCTTTCAACATTTCCCTGTTATGTTGTGATGAATAGGTGGGTGGGGGACTTCAGAGGTCTGGAGTGATAGTTCTACAAAGTGAGCTGAGAGCAGACTGTCACACATACGTGAGAGGAGAGGGCTGAGGGACAGCCACCAGCGTGCTCCACATTGTGCCACAGAGCAAGGGCAGCACCCCTGACCGGGAGCCTTGGGGGTGGGTGCCTGACCCTCAAGGCTCCCAGGGAGAGGCAGACCTGAGCTGGAGATGTGGGACCTGCTGCCCCTGGGGCCTGGGAAGCTTCAGCAAGGGAGGACACTGCTCCCAGAGCACCATGCCCAGGCCCCAGGGTCCTCCGCTGTCACACTCCTCCAGGCGGAACCTTCTGTTTAGGGGTAGATGTCAGCCTCCACATTTCTGCGGCCCCTAAGAAGAGACTGGTTTCCTTCTCTTCATTGTGAAACCTTCTCCTGCCAGATGAGAGATGCAGCTGGGACTGGTGTCCTCTTTCCAGAGATAGATGGAAGCACCTGGCTTTGAAGAGGTTTGGGTGAGCCTGTGTTTTAGTATCAGGTCTTTGTTCTCCAGGCCTGCCCTGCTCTGTGTGGGGCCCAGGGGAAGTGTATAAAACAAGCTGACAAAGTGTTGAAGAAAATATACTCTGTCCTCCTGCCTGAACAAATGTAGCTTCATTCATCCAGAAGGCCAGGCTCCAATTTACAATTCTCACACTCTGGGAAGTTCTGTGAACTCGGCAGCATGGGGAGAAGCATCCGCCCTGCAGATCCCTGACTATTCCCACCCCCAGATCCATCCCACACTCTGTGGATCCTCCAGTCTAGAAGCACAAGGTCTTTGTCCAACCCTGCCAACAGCTGCCCCTTGGCCACCGCATGAGTCTAGGGATACACACACACACAGTCCCAAGGAAGAGACTCAAGCTATAAACCCAGGATCCTGGGTACCTGGAGAAGTGGGGTGTGGACTCCAGGCAGTTACTCCCCCATTGCCCCATGGGGAAGGCTGCAGCCAGAGGGATGGCCGAGCAAGGCTCCTTAAAGCTTGGCACCTGGGGCAGGATCCCAGTTCTCCAGGACCCTGTCATGGGGATTGAGAGAGAAGCTGAAAGAATATTCCGAGACAGGATTTCTGAGCAATACAGCCCCTGATGTTATCTTTAAGGTCACTTGTGTCTGTTAACTTAGCAGGAGTTCCTCAATCTTACAGCCATAGTTCAAAGAGAAACATAAGTTTAATGCTATTGTGCATTTGGTTTGTCTTACTTTCCCCCCTTATTTGCATCAACATGTCATAATGAAAGATATTCTAGGTACAACCATTTCCTTGTTTTAGGGATCTCCCGTGTTGCAAAGTCCTGTCTACCTTTCCAGAAATGGCTGCATGGGTGAGGCTGTTGGACCTCACCTACGAACCCATGGTAGCCCATATTCACAAGGGGAGACAGAAGTATTTCATGCTAGCCTGTAAGTTTTGTCTCCCAAACTACCATTTTCTTACTTCATTTCCTTACTTCAATTTCTAACTTACTTCATTTTCTTACTTCAACCGGGTCACTTTTTCTCGGCTCTCCCCGCCCCCACCTCAAAGTGACTTGTTATCTCAAAATCTGTTGTTCTCCCGCTATTGTCAGGCCGATCTCTCGGTCACACTGAGTGGAAGGGTTGAACCAAGGGAACTTGACTGTCCTATGGGACAGTGTGACTTGACTTGACTGTGGGAGCCTTTGCATCCCCCTGCTGGAACTGCACTGGGGACACTGAAGAGCAGTTAAAACAATCGACGTGGAATCCAAAACATTTCACCCAGAGTCTTTGAAGGAGACTCGCACCGCGGCCATGAGCCTTGAGTTTGGCTGCCGGCCTTATTCTCATCAGGCAGTCAGCCCCCGTTGAATCAGCAGCAGGGGTAGAGGAAGGTAGATACCACAGATGCTTTCATTTTTAGAGGGTTTTTTTTTTTTTTTTTCTTACTTAAAAGTCGGGGAGGGGAGCGGGAGGAGAATGAAATGTGAACCTTGTTGAGATGCTTCTCAGCAGGCCTTGTCAGTGAGTTAGGTAGCCCAGGTGCAGTGGCCACACAGACCTGGCGGAGAGGAGCTGGTCGTGTCTCTACCCTCTCTCTTTGGGGATTTGGTAGAAATCAGAGTGGGATGAGGTGAGTGGTAAGCTCGCTGTTGGCACGAGAGCTATGTCACACTGACATCTAAGGCGAGGGGAAAACAACTGAGCAATCCGTGTGCTCTGCTTCTGTTGGTGCCCTGTTGTCAAGGTTGGCTTTTGTTGCTTGTGTAGACGGGGCGACAGGTGCTGGCCTCATGAACTCGAGCCAGCCAGTTAGGGGGAAGCTCCGTCTGTGGGGCCCTGTGTTCCCACAGGGCCCTTCAGTCCAGTTCCACAAAACTGGGTGGTGACTTTGGGCATGTTGGACAAGACAGGGATAGACCAGAGTTCGGGAAAAGTCACAAGGCTGTCTCTGGAGGCTCATTCCTCAGACAAGGCAGCGTGTGCACCTATCAGCCAAAAAACAATTTAAAGAGAAGAAGCCAGTGTGTAATGTGTCCCATCAAGGTATGAAGCCGGGAAGAAGTCCGTGTGATGGGGAAAGAGAAGGCTTCTCCAGCGTGCAGAGTGGGGGGGCCAATGCCGTGCCGGACACTGTGCCTTGGCCTCCGGCCTCTCCATTCGCCTTCACAACACCTCCAGAGGTGACTTTAGGAAACTGAGGCTCAGGGAGAGCATGTGGTTCATCCAAGGACACGTGGCTGGGAGTGGTGGTAAAGACCATGAGTGAGGTCTGTCTGACTCTGCCTTGACTGGCTGGGCCCAGAAGGGTAGGGTTTGAGCAGATAGGAAGAAGACAGAGCGGATCGTGTGGCCAGGAACCCAGCTGTGGATTAGTGATAGTGAGGAGCTGGCAAGGGGAGGGGGTTGCACCGGGGAAGAGGGCCTGAGACGCAGAGGGGAGGAGGTGCAGGCAGAGCCCTGGCAGTGCGAGTGTTCCTGTGGGGGCAGCAGTGGGCACAGGGCCAGGAGAGGGAGGGCGGGGCATCCAGGTTGGGGAACGAGGCAGAAGCATTATGCAGTGTCAAAGTGGCAGCTGGGCCGTGGGAAAGGGGTGCATCAGGTAGACATTGTGCAAGAAGCGTCAGGAGGCTCAGTGACGGGAAGGAAGAATCAGAGATCTGGGTCTACTGGCTGCTGGATGACAGTACCACAGAAATGGGAAAATTCAGGGAAGGGTTGGCGGGGCATGGAAGTCCACTGGTTCAAAGAAACAGCTGTCCTGGCTGGTTGCCACGTCTTGTGAACAAGTGAGTGTCACAGTGGAGTCCAGCCATAGACAGTTGGAGGTATGGCTCTGGGGTCACCACAGAGGAGGAGAGGTGAGGGCGAGAATCCAGGAGCCCCCCAAGGCAGCAAGTAGCAAGTGTTTAGATTCCAATGGCCTGTACTCAGGAAGATTCCAAGTCACAGCATAAACCTTTACCAATGAAATAGCCACCTTCAAAAAAGGTTGTCTAAAGAAAACCTAGCACCTGAATTTGTAGATTATTCTTGATTCATCCTCAGACAATAGAGTTCAATATTTTGTCACACTGAAACATGTGTTTTACGATGACAATGTTCAGGGAGAGAGGTTGTTGTTTCCAGAGTCTTCCATGGAGGGGGTGTGTTTTGAATCGGTGAGAGCAAAAACATTCGTATGAACTCAGCCTAGCCCGGGTTCTTATCTCGAGCTGAGTTTCTGTTGAGCTCCTTTTATGGGGAAAGTATTGTATTTCAACTCTTCACTCTTTTAAAATTTTTTGATTGTTTAAAATAATTTATGATTCTATGTAAATTACTATTCGTTTTAGCCCGTTGATGACTGGGCGGGCATATATATGTAAAGCAGGCAACACTGATCCCTCTCTTGGTTCTGAGCACATTTTGACTGGATCAGAGCAAACATTTAGATGTGGAAAAAATCATCAGCACAAGATGCAATTGATAACCGTTAAAACTGCATAGAGTAATTTAGTCATAGATAGAAACTGTCTAAAGATTTGTGTTTAGGTAACATTAGGTTAGGTAATTACCTAACATTAGGTTAGGTAATTAGGTAACATTGAACACAACACACAAAACTTACCCAGACAACGCTTGATGAACATGTGTTCTTGGTGATATAATTCTCTTCAAAATATCTGTCTTTGTAAACATGACATCCAGACATCCTTGGGGTCAGAACAATGGAATGAGGCCTTCCCTCAGTCATGAGGCTGGGTGTAGCTCTGCCCACTTTTGTGGACTCTGTGGAGGTTGGGCTGGACCCCAGAGGTGGTCAGTGACTTTGAATGGTTGGATGGCAGGCCTGCAAGGTTCCGGTGGAGGGGTGGGCTTTGCTCTGCTTCAAGGCAAGCGGTGGGACTGTGCCCAGCAGATGGTGGTGAAAGGTTATGGCAGGTAGAGAGTGAACACTGCTTTGAGTCTAGAAATAATAGGGTCATCTAGACGGTTGACTAAATTAAACCCTTAATGCCTGTCAGAACGAGTAGATTTAAATCTGAGGGTGGTGGGGACTCACGGGAGCATTTTTAAAAGTGAAATAATATAGTCAAAACAGTGTGCAGGGAAGGCAGTGTGTGGTTTGGTATTTTGTTTGACCAAAATAAAAAGGGGGTGCCCACACAAGTGGGCTTTTGATGGGAGCCAGGCCACCATGACAGAGAAAGGGAATGTGGTTTCTGTAAATTGTCTAACTTAATATTCCTAGAGCTTTCATGGCCTACTTAAATGGATCGTTCAAAGGTTTTTGTTTTTTGTTTTTGTAAGCTTTCCTGAGTTTGTCTCTGCCATTCTGTTGGAGAAGGATGGTTGGGGAAACATGACTTGAAATACGTAGGGGAGTTTGGGGGATCTGCTTGAGTCAACACTGGGGGCCATTATCATGTTCACACCAAGAGAGGCCTTAAATCCATGGGCATCACGACAGAAGACTGAGACAGAAAATCTACCACAGCCAAATTTACAAAGGCAGGTGGTTCTCTAAATGGAGATCACATGAAACAGGGATTGGTGTGGTCTTTGGGGGACCAGCTGGTCATTGGTGGCAGAACGCAGGACCTCCCGGAGGTTTAAAATGGAGTTCTGTTAATGGGCATGACCCTGTGCTCTGAGGTTGTCATCCCAGCTCACGGTGGGGCAGAAGTCACCCACTCCGGGGGCAGGGGGAGCTCTATCTATCCCATCACCAGAGGAAGACGGGGAGTAGCATGCCCCCTGTTTCTGTTATAACTACCGTGTTCCTCTCCATCCCAGAGGAGCTCGGGGGCGGAAGGGAGCTCATTCACCTTTCCTGTTTCTTCCCTTCCAGTTACGTTAGAGCAGTTCTGCCTGGCAGTGAGGAGCTGTCCTGGCCAAGAGGACCAGTCTTTGTTCATGAAGGTAGGTTATCAGACAAAGTACTGATTTCCTTAAAGGCTCGCAGCACTTTTATTGCCCTGAGGAGAGTTTCATTTTTACAAGCAGGAGTAAATTTATCATCCCTGAGTTCTGTGCTCCGCGGGGATATACTTGTCATCGGCGGGTAGGAGGGTTGCTGGTTAATGAGCACAGCCGCCGTCCGTGGGGTGCAGCAAAGTGACAGGAGAGTGGGTGTCAGCTACTAGCAGGGAATCTATTTAATTCTCCAGAGGGCCCCGTTGGTTCTATTTAAGCTTATCTGACAGAATCTTGATTCTTTGAGCAGATTTATGAGGCTTGGCCAAATTCCATGACTCTCACTGTACTTTTTAATTAAGACAAAGGATTCCATACGTTCTGTGTCTGCCACATCCTCGCTTTCGTCACCGTGGGGAACGCTACACAAATGAGACTGTTCAGATTAACCGCTGGAGTAGGCATCTTATGTCATAGATTCCTTGCCCTTGAGCGGAAGACAAACTTCGCTCTTTCTGGGTAGCAGTTGTTTTATTTCCTTGTGAATGACAAAGGAGCACAAGTGTGGTATAACCTACATTTAGGTTGTACCTCCAGGTGAGCCCAAAGTGTGGGAAAACTTGGCCGGGAGCCTGAATGAATTTAATGAAAACTTTGCCTTTGAAGGCAGAGAGCGATGGAGACCAGCAGGTCACAAAGGCACACAACCACCTTTCCACCAATGACTAAGACTCATGTTTTCACCTAGAAACCATACTTAGAGTGACCTTGAGATATATGCATTTCCATGACGTCATTTCAATTCTGTACCGTCAGGAAACCGTGTGGTCCAGGAGCTGCATCTCTTACCTAAACACCATACCAGGTGTCCTCCAACTTTAGAGATGGGTGGAAAAAATAGGGCGTCACTATAAGGGATTTCCAACTCATTTGCCTAAGGTGTGATATTTTTGGTTTGTCTTATTTTTTTCGAAGCTTTCAGTGGTGTTAATTTTATAATAAAGGAGTGCTGATACCAAATGAGGGATTTGTCTGGGAGACGTGCTCCACCAGAGTCCTGGGTATGCTACAACGACTTTGAACGCCATCAAGTCATGCACACAAGCTTTTCTCGGTATTTTGAGGTTTTTCACAGTTAGTCCTCGGTCTCCTGACCTGACATCTATTCCCCAAGGACCTTTCCTCCCAGGTACAGGCTGTATTTCCGTGGCCTTGAAGCGGCTCTTGGGTCCCAGACACTCACCTCTTGACCCCCGGTCACTAAGGTGACAAGAGCACAGAGCCTCTCAGCCCTTCCTTCCTATTCCGTCTAGTGTTGCTTCTGTGTGCCGAACACACTCCTGTGTGCTGCTTGGTACTGCTGGGGACGTGGGATGCCTCAGTGACTCTGAGCTTCTATACGTCTCTAGCAATTGGAGGGTGGAAAGAGTCGCCACCAAAATCGTGCTCCTCCTCTCAGTTTCTCACCTTCCTGCTCACCCTCCTACTGCCCCAGCCTGGCTTCTCTGGGACATTGGCTCAGGTGCTGGTGGCAGAGGAAGGTTAAGATAGCCTGAGGTGTCCTGGAATGTGCATGATCTCCAGGGACATCCAGTCTTTTCTGTCTTCCCTGTTGGTTTCTACAAAATGTACCAGGGCGGCCGAGGACGAGTCTGTGGGTGTTTTCTCAATATTTGCAGGTTTTTGAACAGGCATCATCAAAGAAGTTTCACTGAACAAAATGTGTGCTCAGTTCATATATACTGAAACTATTTTATGATTTTTTTTTCAGGGGATTGAGGTTTCTAATGTCACATATCAGAGAGCACTACGTGGGTGTGACAATGGTGTGCAGGATTTTTGTAGATGTTATGTGGGAGAACTTGCTCAGGGTGACAGGAGATCATTTTGATTACAACCAGCTTACAGTCTACTATATGTTTACTGGGCTGAGCTATTCACTTTGAAGATGATCTGCAACAAACTTCAATATTTAATTCAACTTCGTTGGGTGACAAGTTGTTGGAGGCAAAACCTATAGCTCCAAACCAAATATGCTGGGGTTTTTGTGAATGATATTTGCATGCAGTGATGTTGTGCCTGTACCTGTCAGAGATAACTGAGACCTAGGGACAGTTATTCCATCCAGATCAGCAAGTGTGCTCTCTACATAGACCACAAGAAGATGCAAGAGTTGAACATGTAGCTAAACCAAGGTCAGATATCTCTGGAAAAACAGAGCCAGGGTTTGAGACTTTGGAGGTGGCAGAAGTGAGAGTCTTCATCTGACAACCAGGAAGAGTAGGGGAGAGAGGAGAAGTGACTCCCCACCCTCACACCGCTAGTTAGCAGACAGCAGAACTGGGACCAGAAAGCCAGGTCTCTGGAGCCTCAAGCTGGGCTTCTTCCTGGGACCTCCATCCAGATGAGTAGATTCACAGAAAAGTCTACCACCTCACCCCCTCCACCACACCAGAGCTGCATGGGAGGTCAAACTGCAGTGAAACCACAAAATCGCTCTTGTGGCTTGTCTGGTAGAATCGCTCTTGTGGCTTGTCCCTAATCACACCCCGTTTGTTAAGAGCACCATGAGACGGAAGGGAGCTGGCTTCTTCATGACTCAGTTTCCTCACCTACCAAGTAGAGGTCAAGACTGTTCCTGACTTAGACTTTTCCCACCACTGCAGCCCTGTCGAGGGGCTAGGAAAGAGGGGCCAAGGGATAAGACAGCGGTCACTAGGGTTTGCCTTTTTGTACGATTTTGCTATAATTTGAACCAAAGAAAAGATTTCAATTCTATAAAGTACTTATGTGACCCCACTCGTGTCCATACATACCTGTTTCTTCATTCATTCTTAATTCTGCTGGCCAGTTAGTCTCTTCGGTCCCCTGCAGTCACTGCCCTGGAGAGCCCAGTTACCCCTCAACTCTAGCCCCACACCCACTCTTGCCCAGCAGGTCTGAACCTCTCGCATCTTCGTCCTCCCTCCTCAGCCTCAGCTCTGCGGCACGGCCTGCGATTCCCCCGGCTCTGAGGCGGCCATGTTACACGCAGTACGGGATTAATCCTCCATGGCATCTTTCAGAGCCATCCCTTTCCCTCTCTTCCAGAACAGAGCACCTAGGCCTGACCCTCCGGGCGCGAGGCTGGTCCCCACGCTACTGGGACCCAGGTGTGATCTTGGGCAGGTCACTTCTATCTCTTTTAGCCCAGTGTCCTCTTGTGGTGAAAGAGGAAATGAATTAGATGACCTGCCAGAGACCCTTCCAGCATCCACTCTTCAAATCTATGCCTGGACATGGCCAACAAGCCTATGTCTCTGAACACACTTGAGAATGGACTGGCCTCAACTGCCTGCCTCTTTCCTTCAGGCTCAGCAAAATCAACTTTCTCAGAATCCCCCATCCTACTTGTCACTCTTCTGGATTCATTTCCAGCCATAGCTCACTCTCTCTCTCTCTCTCTCTCTCTCCTTTGGCATAGGGTGATCATAGAACTTACCAGCCAAATCTGGACTTTTTTTAAAGTGAAAGGGGGCACCACTGAAAATTCAACTTGGGTGGCTGGCAGAGACCATGACTATCCCAGGCAAACCAGGGCATTTGGTTAGCCTGTTTTGGGATCAAATCCAAAAATCCCTCCCTCAGTCAAAGGGCTTAAGCTTGCCTCATAAGGCTTCGCTCTCAGAGTTGGTCCAGATGCTCCTTGTCCCCACTCCCCCCCCCAACTGTCACATCTTAAAAATCGTGCTCTCCTTTCAGTGATGGAAATTGGCAAGAAGACAGACCTCTTGCTGCCAATCTGCACTTGGACCTTCGTTTTCTAAATCAAACATAAATGATCACACTTCCTCATTCTGTCCTCCAGGGAGTTTCTTACACACCTGGCAGCAGTCATTTCCAATTTTGGTAGGAGACAACAGCCCTAGCGAAGATCCTCACTGGGACAAAAACTTCCTGAGGTGATCACCTGCTGTGCCTCCCCTGCTTCCCTTGGAAAAGCAGGAAGGATGTTCAGGGGAAAGTGGCCATTTCCCGGGAAATGCTCCTCCCCCAGATCAGGAGACAAGAGCTCATTGAAGGAGCTTTGGCTGTTATAACTGGAGCAAGGCAGTAGAATCAGCCTTCCCCACTCCGGTGATGCTGAGCGAGTGCCTGAAACATTCCTCACACTGCAGCCTGGCTCAGCCTCTCTGCCTCAGCGCTCTAGCTAGGAGGTACCATGTGAAGTTCAAGGTGGCCCTTTCTGTAGGTGTGGTCCGATATCAGACCACATCTACTGCAGAAAACAGTCACAAGAACTGAGCTGCCTGCGTGAAAATAAAAAGCACATCTTGAATCTTGGCTCCCCAAATTGCAGACCTTCGGTAGGACTCCTGCACCAGCAGCCATGAGTGCCCCAGCCCATCCTTGGTGGAGTGCTGGCCGAGGGGGCAGACTGCCCGTGGCACGGCGGGCGATCCCTTGGTCTGAGGACACAAGCAGAGCAGTTGTCGTAGCTGCTGGCTGCCCGGCTGGTACGTGCACGGGCCTATCGGAGTTGGTGGGCACAGTTGCCAGGTGCTGAGGCCGAGGTCAAGAAAACCTGCCGAGAACGGTGCCCCAGGAAGGCTCCACGGACCCGAGGTGTGCTGGGCTGGCGGGAATGCTGCCGGAAGCTTCCAAGTATGAATGCTGCCCCAAAGCGCACAGGGGAGACTGGGCAGATGTGGACGGAGGGATGCCGAGCCTCCCTCCCTCCCTCATGTCCCCACAGCACTGTGGTCTGGCCGGATCGGGCCCTTTCTCTGTCTAATGAGGTGCTAGCAAATTGGACACACTTGAGTCCTTCTTGAAACCATAAGTTGTCAAGTGAACGACATGACCCAACCCGTCAGTCCTCCCAGTTTACACAAATACAGCTCCTTCTCAGAAATGGGTGTTTTCTCCTAGCCTGCTGGGATCCCGGCCTGGTGGGGATGAGGGCTTACCTTAGCATGGGAATGGCCGTGCATTGAGGAGAAAGGGGATTTTCCACATGACCGCTCCACTGACTCACCTCCCCTCAGAAGGTTTAGAAACACCCAGCAGGCTGGTTATCTAGAGTTCTGAAGTTGTCATTGTCACAAAGATTCTTTCTGCTTCACTTCTCCTATAGTCCCCTCCTTACTCTACCCACTGCCCTCCATGTTGCTCGGCCCAAGGGGCAGACACTGAGCCATTCAGTTTCAGGAATGGCCAACACATCCTTGCAGGGGCTCTGGGTGCGCTTCTGCACGGTAGGGAAGTGTTCTGCACCTCCAGCCCTGATGGGGTGCTTGCCACGGCAACCCCAGTATCTAAGCAGGGCTTTGCAGGGGACTGTCCCTGCCTCACAGGCGGCTGGCAGCGGCAGTTTGAGCCTGTCAAGTGGGCGAGGTGGGGTTTTTCCCTTTTTCCTGCATTCTAACTGCTCTTTCTTCCTTTTCTCAACATGTGTAGGTGGTAGCTAGTTTAAGCAGCAGACCTAGCAGCCAAGAGTTAATTATAAGCACCTCCCATCAAGTGCAAGGAGGACTCTGATGTCCTCCTTGCTGCAGGGGGCCTTTTTAATACCCATGGACCTTCTCACAGGACCTTGCCTTTGAGAGTGGCCTGGGCCCCTGAGCAACGAGCGGGAGCAAACATCCTGTGTGTGCACCACACATGCCCACAGCCACTGCTCAGTCATCTGGGCCTGGTCATGGGAGCAGGCCTCCCACACAGAAGGAAAAGGGCTCTCATCTGGGGCTTGACTGCATTTTTGAACCCAGTCCAGGGTGAATCGAGTCAAGCCCTGTTGGAATTCCTTGAGCACAGACTGTGACGGGTGGCAGTGGTCTCCGGTGTCGAAATTCGGTCCATATCCCCTGTTCATTTCCTGCCCCCTCTCTGTTCCTTGCGAGACAGCGCCTCATGGGCAGACGTGAGCATGTGGCTGATGATGTTTCTAAGATAAGGTGTTCCACAAGAGCCTATTATGTGCCAGGTTATGTTTTTCTGGTACCTGGCTCACTTGAAAAAATATATTTCTATTTTTTTTTTATATTTAATAAGGGTAACAGAACCACTAGTGCCGTAGAAATCAAGTTCCAGACCCAGGCTTCTGGCAGTAACTGGTTTTCTCTCATACAACTGATGTCCTGGAATGCCTCGCCCCACCTTCAGTCTCGGTCCTCTCACCACGAGTTCCAAGTCTGTGCTAAGGTACTGCAGTGCTCCTCTCAGACCCACCCCCCACAATCTCAGGGACGGTTATCCCACCCCATGAAATTGTGGAAAGGGATCTTCGGTGCACAGGACTAATTTTTCAACTCAAAGGAACAAATACCTAATGAGAGCATCTCAGGCTTTACCGTAAGTCAACAGAAGGGTTATTTTGGTGATTCTCTGCAGATGCCTGTCACAGTCCTTCTTCGTAAACATTTATGACTGCCTGTTTTGTGCCAGTCGCCATACTAGGCACTGGGGATGCTCGTATCAGTAAGAGCTGGCCCTCATCCTCAGGTAGCTGCTTGACTAGTAGGGTGTGACAGGTAGTTCTTACACCCCAAAAAGCAAGCATGTCGGGGTGGTCTAAGCACTGAGATGGAGGAAATTTAGGTTGCTAATGGAGCACTCAGCTGGGGTGCCCAACTCAACATGGGCTTCAAGAAGACTTCAGAGGAGGTAGCATTTGAGCTAAGTCTCTGTGGCTCTGCAGGAAATTAAATTTAACCAACTGTGTGTGTTCCACTGTGCTTACTGGTGGGGTCAATGTGAGTTGTGTTCTGAGCTTTCCATTTATAGAGTGTTTCAGGTGCACTGATGCGTGCCTTGAGAGCTGGCTGCCAAAGTAGGGGGCCCAGAGAGCTGCTTCTCCAGGGGAGGGGTAGCCAGAAGCTTCCATTATTTCTGTGCTGTGCGTGTTTCCTCATTATGCCATAGCTATCTTGGAATTACACCATTCAATATTCCTTATTTTGGCTTGGAAGACTTCCCTCACTTCCAAAGGCTAATGTCAGAGTGAGGCGTCTCTGAGAGGGAATGCAGCAGAAGCCATCCTCAGTTAATAATCGCTCTATGAGCATGAGATGGGTGTTGGGAAATTAGGAGGAAAAAGGCAGAGGGATTCCCTGTCGTACAGTAAAAGAACCTGCTCTGCTATCTGAGAGTCTGAGGAATGTGGCAAAGCTCAGCACTCACACTCATACAAAGCTCTCCTATTGGGCTAAATGGACCGGTGCTTTTCTAGGCTAATGTCATCAGGTGCAAGCATTACATGTGCCTGATCACCTAAGAGGATCATACGATCACACGGATGGATGGCAGCAGTTTGTGAGAACATTACACCTGCTCTGCCCCCTTGATACTTCTTTGTCAAGCATCTAAATAAATATCTAAGTGAGGAACCAGCTGGAGAGCAGACATCCCAGCGTTCAGAAAAGCAGTGACTTTCCTGAGAATGGAGAACACAACCCTCTGGGAATTTCTGGCCCTGTGAGTCTGGCCCAGGACGTGTGGAGGTGGGTCCCTCCCCAAACACTCTCCCCTCCATTTCTTCCCTGCACAGCTCTGGGGGGCAGATTTCATTCCAGGCTGTTCTAGACGACAGGGTGGAGGGCAGAAGAGGAAATCACTTGAGACAAATAAGAGAAATGGAAGGATTTGGTAAAAGCTGTCTGTGGGAAAATGAGAGCAAAATTTGGCCCCAGGGGCCTAAAGTGAGAGGAGAGAACAGGGCCCAGCCCAAACTTGTTATTTTACTGTTTGAATAAAGAGGTCAAGACGCTGAAGTGCCCAGGAGACTTTTCTTGAGTGACTTACCCAGAATATGGAGAAATTCCATCGGGGTTTTCAGTGATAGGAATGCTGGCTACATACGTTAACAGAATTACGGAGCGGCTGCGGGGGATGACAGATTTCCCAGCCTACAGTGAAGGAGACATTAGCACTAAAGTTATGTGGGCGTCACGCCGGACAGCTCTGTTGAAGGTGGCAAAGCTCAGCTCTCCCACTCAGCCAGCTCCCCTGCTTGCGGCCGACCATGTGTGCAGCCTGACTAAAAACGGAAATGTTTGGAGACTTAAAGATTTCTGCTCCCTGCACCTTCTCAACTCTCCCTCTTACCCTTTCTAAATGTTAGCCACTCTGGTTTTGGTTAATTTTACAATGTTCTTAAGTCTACTCTCTCTCTCTCTCTCTCTCTCTCTCTCTCTCTCTCTCACACACACACACACACACACACACACACACTGTGGATATCAACTTTGAGATGGGGAGGAAAGAAAAATTTGGTTAGATCAACTCCCGAAGGAGAAAGGGCGGAAGGAAAAAGGAACTTAGTTTTGGAAAAAAATGCCAGGAAAATAGCCAGCATGAAGGCACCCGTCAGCCAATTGCTGCTTCTTCTCAAGTTCTCCATATGGAATGTGTTCGCCTTTAAGAATATCTTTCCACCTTCGTCTCTTCCAGGAGTGTAAAAAGAAAAGGAGGGGATGAAGCAACTTGATGTGTTCTTGAAAGCCTTGCCTGATGGGAAGGACAACTAGGAATAGCCTATTGATGATAGCTTGATGGATATGTTATTTGTGAAAGTGCTTTCACAGAAAACATAACCCTGAATGTCAGGATTAGGACCAATTATATAAATGAGGTGAACAAACCTATTGTTAAAAGTGAAGGACTCTCAGTTTGGATGAGAGTCTCAGCTGTGTGACATGTGCAGACATGCAGACTTCTGCTTCCAGGAAGACGAAGCAGACAGACTCATCCCTATTCTTTCTGATAATTTCAACTAAAAACACTGGATATTAGTTATAAAACTAGCATGAGAAAACTGAAAGCAGACCAGCTAGGGACCTCAGGAATGATGTGGTGCGAGTCCCATGGATTTTCTCTAGGCCTCATATATCCTATATTTGGAGCTGAAGAAGCTAGAAACCTGGAAAGGGCTAACAAGAACAGACCCCCCCCCCAAAAAAAAAGTTTACCCTAGCCAAAAGCTAAAGGACCAGAAAAGGGCCAGCCTGGCAAGACAGAAAACTTGTAGACAATAATTGCTCTAATCCAGCCATACCTACAGAAAAATCAATGGGACCACCTTCATCCATGCTGGGAAAAGCCTTATGGGAAATGTAGATTTCCCTGCTCACTAGACCATAAAGAGGAAATGTGACCTCACCACTGGGATTGTGTCAGAGGAGACCTAGTAGGGAACTAGGAGTTTCATCTCCACTTGGCAATAAGGAGATCGCACCCCTACCCCACTGCAGCGTCTTTGGGAAACACACAGGGAGCCTGGACTTCCTCATCGTGTAGTAATAGATCACCCCTCCCCCTTCCTGCTATGGTGGTGTCAGAGAAGGCCAAGTGGAAATTCAGGACTTTTCACCACCACCCAGTGGTAATGATACCAGTGGTATCAGTGGAGGTCATGTAGAGAGTAGAAATGAGGGACTCCTATCCTCCCAGCCAAGGTGGTTATCAAAGGAGGCCTAGAGGGGAGCTACCCACCTCTACCCAGCAGTAACAAGGGACACTTCCCCCACTTGGCTGTTAACAGTGGCTGCAGTACATGCCTCCCTTCCACTGAGGGGGCAATATCACAGAAAGTTCACTAAAATGAGGTTTAAATAAGATCCAGAGTCTCATAACATAATACCCCAAATGGTCAGGTTTCAGTAAAAAATCACTCATAATACCAAGAACCAGGAGGATCTCAAACTGAATGAAAAAAAGGCAATCACTGATAAGAGAGTAATGTTTAAATGATCTGAAAAAGATTTTAAAACCGACATTATACAAATGTTTCAAAGTAATTACAAACATGCTTAAATAAATAAAACAATAGAAAGTCTCATCAAATAATCTCAGCAAAGAAATAGAAAATATAAACAACCAAATGGAAATATTAGAACTGGAAAATACAATAACTGAAACAAATATCTCAATAGATGGTCTCAACAGTAGGATGGAGGGAACAGAGTAAAGACATTATTCTAGAACAATAGAAATTAACTGAATCTAGGGGCACCTGGCTGGCTCAGTCAGTGGAGCATGTGACCCTTGATCTTGGGGTTATGGGTTCGAGCCCCACATTGGTTGTAGAGATTACTTGCAATAAAATCTTTTAAAAAGAGAGAAACTTCTGTATGTGGCTGTCCAATTTTCCCAGCACCATTTATTGAAGAGACTTTTTTCCATTACATGTTTTTTCCTGCTTTGTCAAAGATTATTTGACTGTAGAGTTGAGGGTCCATATCTGGGTTCTCTATTCTGTTCCATTGGTCTATATGTCTGTTTTTGTGCCAGTACCATGCTGTCTTGGTGATCACAGCTTTGTAATATAGCTTGAAATCGGGCAACGTGATGCCCCCAGCTTTGTTTTTCTTTTTCAACATTTCCTTGGCGATTCAGGGTCTTTTCTGATTCCATACAAATTTTAGGATTGTTTGTTCCAGCACTTTGAAAAATGTCTTTGGAATTTTGATCAGGATGGCATTGAAGGTATAGATTGCTCTGGGTAGCATAGACATTTTAACAATGTTTATTCTTCCGACCCATGAGCATGGAATATTTTTCCATCTTTTTGTGTCTTCTTCAATTTCTTTCATGAGTGTTCTGTAGTTCCTAGAGTATAGATCCTTTACCTCTTTGGTTAGGTTTATTCCGAGGTGTCTTATGGTTTTTGGTGCTATTGTAAATGGGGAAATTGGACAGCCACATGCAGAAGAATGAAACTCGACCATTCTCTAACACCATACACAAAGATAAACCCAAAATGGATGAAAGACCTCAATGTGAGACAGGAATCCATCAAAATCCTGGAGGAGAACATAGGCAGTAACCTCTTTGACATCGGCGACAACAACTTCTTTCAAGATACATCTCCAAAAGCTAGTGAAACAAAAGCAAAAATGAACTTTTGGGATTTCATCAAGATAAAAAGCTTCTGCATAGCAAAGGAAACAGTTAACAAAACAAAGAGGCAACCCACAGAATGGGAGAAGATATTTGCAAATGATACTACAGATAAAGGGCTGGTATCCAAGATCTATAAAGAACTTCTCAAACTCAACACCCCAAAAAAACAAATAATCAAGTCAAAAAAATGGGGCAGAAGACATGAACAGACACTTCTCCAAAGACGACATACAAATGGCTAACAGACACATGAAAAAATGTTCATCATCATTAGCCATCAGGGAAATTCAAATCAAAACCACATTGAGATACCACCTTATGCCAGTTAGAATGGCAAAATTGGACAGGGAAAGAAACAGCAAATGTTGGAGAGGTTGTGGAGAAAGGGGAATCCTCTTACACTGTTGGTGGGAATGCAAGCTGCTGCAGCCACTCTGGAAAATGGTATGGAGTTTCCTCAAAAAGTTGAAAATAGAGCTACCCTATGACCCAGCAATTGCACTCCTGGGTATTTACCTCAAAGACACAGATGTAGTGAAAAGAAGGGCCATATGCACCCCAGTGTTCATAGCAGCAATGTCTGCAATAGCCAAACTGTGGAAAGAGCCGAGATGCCCTTCAGTAGATGAATGGATAAAGCAGATGTGGTCCATATATACAATGGAATATCACTCAGCCATCAGAAAGGATGAATACCCAACTTTTACATCAACATGGATGGGACTGGAGGAGATTACGCTAAGTGAAATAAGTCCAGCAGAGAAAGTCAATTATCATATGGTTTCAGTTATTTGTGGAACATAAGGAATAGCGTGGAGGACATTAGGAGAAGGAAGGGAAAAATGAAGGGAGGGAAATCGGAGGGGGAGATGAACCATGAGGTTCATCTGGACTCTGAGAAACAGAGTTTTAGAGGGGAGGGGGGGGAGGGGGGATGGGTTAGCCCAGTGATGGGTATTAAGGAGGTCACGTACTGCATGGAGCACTGGGTGTTATATGAAAACAATGGAATGTGGATCACCACATCAAAAACTAATGATGTATTTGTATGGTGACTAACATAACATAATAAAATTAAAAAAAAGAGAGAGAGAGAGAGAAACTAACTGAATCTAAACAACAAAGTGGACATAGAAGAAGAAGGAGGAGGAGGAAGAGGTGGAGGAAGAGGGGGGGAAGAGAGCATCAGGGGCCTTTGGGACTATAACAAAAGATTTAACATTTGTGTCATTGGAGTCTCAGAAGGAGAGGAGAAAGATGGCAAGGCTGGAGAAGTAGTCAAAGGAAAAATAGCTGAAAATTTCCCAAATTTGGCAAAAGACAAAACCTACACAGTCAAGAAACTGAATGACAAACAGCATAACCAAAAGAAATCCACACCAAGACACATCATAATTAAAATTCTGAAAACTAAAGACAAAAAAATTCTGAAACTAAAGACAAAAAAATTTGAAAGCAATGAGAAGGAAATAACACCTTTTCTACAGGGGAAAATCAATTCAAATGACAGCAGATTTCTCATCAGAAACCATGGTGCCCGAAAGAAGTAACACATTTTCAGGTGTTTGGGGGGGAAAACCCCTCAACCCAAAAGCCCTATATCCGGTGAAAATATTCTTCAAAAATTAAGGGAAGATCAAGATATTCTTAGATCAAGAAAAACCACAGGATTTGTCACCAGGACACCTACACTCAAGGAATGGTTAAAAGAAGTTCTGTAGGGGGTGCCTGGCTGGCTCAGTTGGAAGAGCATGTAACTCTTGATCTCGAGGTCATAAGTTCAAGCCCCACGTTGGGTGTAGAGATTACTTAAATAAATAAAACTTTTTAAAAAAGATTATTTATTTATTTATTTATTTATTTATTTATTTATTTATTTATCTGAGAGAGACAGCAAGAGATGGAACAAAAGCAGGGGGAGTGGGAGAGAGAGAAGCAGGCTTTCCACCAAACAGGGAGCCTGATGTGGGGCTCGATCATGAGGAAGGAGGAGATCATGACCTGGGATCATGACCTGAGCTGAAGGCAGACGCTTAATGACTGAGCCACCCAGGCACCCCAGATAAATAAAACTTTTTAAAAAAAGAGGTTCTATAAACAGAAAAGAAGCAATAAAAGAAAGAATCATGGAACATCAGGAAGGAAGGAACAATACAGTAATCAAAAATGGTAAATTCAAACTACTTTCCTTCTTTTGAGTTTTCTAAATTATGTTTAACAATTGAGGCAAAGATAGTAACACTCTCTCATGTGATTCTAAATGCATACAGAAAAAAATATCTACAACAATTATATTGTAAACAGAGGAGGGTAAAGAGAAATAAACACTTAAACCTTGTACCACTAGACTATGAAACTGTGATCTCTCTCTCTCTCTCTCTCTCTGTGTGTGTGTGTGTGTGTGTGTGTGTGTGTGTGTGTGTGTATTTCCAACCTTTTACTTTCTATCAATCCGTATGATTCCATAGATAGCATAAAGTTGGTTCATGTTTTTAATCCACTCTGCTGATCTCTGTCTTTAATTGTTGCATTTAAACTACATTTGGGGAACCTGGATGGCTCAGTTGGTTAAGCATCTGACTCTTGATTTTGGCTCAGGTCGTGATCTCAGCTGTCATGAGATCAAGCCCCACATTGAGCCCCGCATCAGGCTCCATGCTCAGTGAGGAGTCTGCTTCTCTCTCTCTCTGCCCCTCCTCTTGCTCATGCTCTCTCCCTCTCTCCCTCTCCCTCTCAAATAAATAAATCATTAAAAAAATAAACAACAAAAAATCCTGGTTCAAAAATGTTCAAAGAACTCGAATAAACATCTCTCCAAAGAAGATCTCCCAATGGCCAAAAAGTACCTGAAAAGATGCTCAACATCACTAATCATTAGGGAAATATAAATCAAAATTACAATGGGATACCACTTCACACTCATTAGGATGGCTGTTATAAAAAAAATTGAAATAACACGTGTTAGCCAGGATGTGGAGAAACTGGAATACTGGTACACTGTTGGTGGGAATGTAAAATGATATAATCATTATGGTAAACAGTGTGGCAATTCCTTAAAAAATTAAAAATAGGGTACCTGTGTGGCTCAGTCAGTTAAGCATCTCCCTTCAGCTCAGGTCATGATCCCAGGGTCCTGGAATCCAGCCCCACATCGGGCTCCCTGCTCAGCAGGGACCCTGCTTCTCCCTCTGCCTGCTGCTCCCCCTGCTTGTGCTCTCTCGCTCACTCTCTCAAATAAATAAAACCTTTTTAAAAACATTAAAAATAGAATTACTGTGTGATCCAGTGATTCCACTTCTGGGCATACACCCAAAAGAATGGAAAGGGGTGACTTGAACAGTTATCTGTACACTCATGTTCAGAGCAGCACTATTCACAGGAGCCAGGTGGAAGCAACCCAAGTGTCCATCAGCATATGGATGGATAAACAAAATGTGGCACACACGTACAATGGAATATTATTCAGCCTAGAAAGGGAAGGAAATTCTGACACATGGTGCAGTGTGGATGAACCTTGAAGACATTATGCTAAGTGAAATAAGCCAGTCACAAAGGGCATATATTGCATGAGTCCACTTACATGAGGTAACCAGAGCAGTCAAATTCATAGAGACCTTAGAGGAAGTAGAAGGGTTGTTGCCAGGGACCATGGGGGCACAGGAATGAGCAGTTACTTATTGGGTACAGAGTTCTAGTTTCATAAGATGAAAAAAAATTTGAAGATGGATGGTGGTGACAGTTGCAAAGCCAAGGACAGACAGGGAATTGGGAGTAGCAAGAAGTTAGGATCAATTACGGGTTAAAACAAGTCAGAAGAGAAGAGCCTGGCTGAAGGCTTTTCTACAAGTTGCTTAACCTGTCTGCATAAAGTAGGGGTTTGGTATGGTTCTGAGCCAGTTTAAATAGTGGATTGTGTAAGGAGCCCCAGAGGGAATAGCCTCATCTCTGCCTGCAAAGCTTTGCTTTCTGAATTTTCCCACTCCCACTGAACATGGTAAGGCCAGTACATCACAACATCACAAGGGAGAGGGAGTAGGTTTGCCAGAGTATGGCAATCACAGGATAGCTTGAATTCTGCAGCCAGCTGTAAGACCCCCAGTAGAAGAAAAAGTATTTTATCAGTCTACCCCCAGGTACAGAAGCGCCAGAGCTCTGGTCTCCCCTGTTTCCAACGGTGGTATTCAGCATGCTGCTGAAAAGATATCTCAAGGTTACCTTCTCCAGAGCTTTCCCTCTGTCTCCTTTTTGGCTTGTCAAGTTCTTGCTTCCTGCAGATGATTTTCTGCACTCTTCTGTTTCCCAGTGTTTGAGGACGCCAGGACATAGCTATGTCTAGACTTTTCTAATGAGGCATAAAATAGGACGTGTCTTGGGTCTGGCTGTCTCTGGCTTGTCCCTCCCTTCTACCACGCCCTCTGTGTTTGATCCACCATGACACCAGCCTATGGCCCACCATCACTTTACTGTGATTCTCATCTCTCATGGAAAGAAACTTGTTCCCCTGCCACAGAATGTAGTGGTGAAGAACAGGCCATCCCAGGCTCCTCTGTGTCCAAAGATCCAAAAATTCAGAAAGAAAAGATCACCTTCATCCTCAACCCTCTTTCTTCCAGAGCATTCTGAGCTACCAGAATGATTCAGCTGCTACTGCCTGCCAACTTTCTTAAGAAGAGGAGCATTTAAGACACAAGAAATATTGAGCAGATTGGATTAAAAAAAAATTTTTTTAATTAACATCTCCAGGCAGTTTAGAAGGAAAAGAAACTTTGATCTTGAACAACTTCCATGGGTGATCAAAGAAAAAGACACTAAAGTTGCTTCTTGTTTTCCAGTTAAATATAAATAAGACTTCCTCTCCTTTGGAAGCTGATGAGCTCATGCCTGGAGCTGATGGCTTGGAGGAGGCTGGGCAGGTGCATCATAAGGATTAGAGATAGGCATTGTTCCAGACTGGTCCAATTTTTAATCACTTTCCTATTGCAGGGAATGCCCTTAGGAATTGCAAAGCCAATGCTTTTTGCTAATGCTGGCAGAAATTCCTTAAACCAAGAGATGGTGCCACTGCCCATCAATTTTACAAGGCCATAATGCAGATCCCAAGTGGCTAAAGTCTGAGGCAGAAGGCAGAGCACTTCATCACAGTGAGAGAACTGGGTTGTTGCTGGGGGAAACTGTTCTGATATCATGCTGGTATTACCATGAATTAATAAGCTTTGTTTATCTTCTATGACACTACAGGTCCAAGTTAGTCCTTTTGCTTCATCTTCTTGCTTATTATGCAGCTCAGGCCATGGATATAGGCTGCCTACTTGTCATAAATCGCAGGCAACCACCCTTCTTGCTGCTCTTGGTCCCAGTGGGCTTATGCTCCTGGGAACGAAGGCACTCTGAACTCTTCAGTTCCACAAATGCATACTGAGCCCTGATGCTGCGCTAGGTGCTGCAGAAATTTCAATATGCCATGAACCACAGCTCCTGCCTTCCTGATCACCTTGTGGGCAGGGAGAAAATCACATGGGCAAATACTTACACCAATAAGCAGAATGTGTAACAGAGGGGAACACATACCTCTGTGAGAACCCAAGAAGGGAAGAGGTAACTTTCAGTGGAGGAAATCAAGGAGGGATCCTTGGACAAGGTTTCAGGACAGGGAACCCTTAGAAAATATAGCTATTTCAGTTTGGAGTTTGCCACAATGAAGAGGGAGGAGCCTGGACATAGGAAGTTGATATATTTCAATACAGCAAAATGGCCTTGCTTAGAGGTGTGTAGTTCTGTGCATTTTAACACACATATAGAATTAAGGAAGCGCTGCCACAATCAGGATACAGAACAATTTGCCCATCCTACAATCCCTAATAGACTGGCTTTATAATCATCCTTTCCTTCTTCTGATAACTCCTAGCAACCAACGTGCCATTGTCCATCGCTGTAGTTTTGTCTCTGGAGAATGTTATATAAATAGGATCATACAATATGTAATCTTTTGATATTGACTTCCTTTACTCAGCATGTCATCTTTGAGATTCAGCCAAGTTGTTGCATACATCAACAGTTATACCTTTTCATTGCTGAGTAGTTTCCATTGAATGGATGTACCACCGTTTGTTTATCCCTTTACCCAGTGAAGGACATCTGGGCTGTTTCCAGTTTTGATGACTGTGAGTAGGGTTGCTATAAATGTTCACATACAGGTTATTATATTATATAAACATAAGTTTTCTTTCTCTAGGGCAGTTTCTCAAATTTGGCACTATTAACATTTTGGGCCAGATACTTCTTTGTTGTAGGGGGCTGCCCTGCGCATTGTAGGATGTTTAGCAAGATCTCTGGCCTCTACTCACTAGATGTCAGTAGATATCCCCAGGTTATGACAACCAGAATGTCTGCACACATTGCCAGATGTCCCTTGGGGGGACAAAAATCATCCACAGTTGAGAACCACTGCTCTAGGGTAAATACCTAGGAATTAGTGTATTGGGTCATGTAGTAAATGTCTGTTTAACTTTGTAAGAAACTTCACATCCCCAGTGTATGAGAGATTTGGTTGCTCAGTATCTTCACCAACATGTGATATTATCAGTATTTTTTTTTTTGTTTTTGCCATTCCAATAGGAATGTAGGAATAACTCATCATGGTTTTAATTTCTGTCTCTCTAATAGCTAATGATATTGAAATTTTTCACATGCCTTTTTTTTGCCATCTGTATATCCTCTTTAGTAAAGTCTGTTCAAATCTTTTGCCCATTTTTAAACTGGATGATTTGTTTTCCTGCTGTTGAGTTTTGAGAGTTCTTTATAAATTATGGATACAAATTCTTTCTTAGATGTGTGATTTGCAGATATTTTCTCCAAGTCTGTAGCATGCATTTTCATCCCCATAACAGTGCCCTTTGCAAAGCAAGTTTTTGGTTTTGATGAAATCCAATTTTATCAAATAGTCTTTTTTTTTTTTTAAGATTTTATTTATTTATTAATGAGAGACAGAGAGAGAGAGAGGCAGAGGGAGAAGCAGGCTCCCAAGGAGCAGGGAGCCCGATGCGGGACTCGATCCCAGGACCCCGGGATCATGACCCGAGCTGAAGGCAGACGCTTAACCATCTGAGCCACCCAGGCGCCCTCAAATAGTCTTTGATAGATTGTGCTTTTATTGTTCTATCTAAGAACTAAGAATGTTTAACCCCAGGTCATGGAAGGTTTCTCCTATATTTTTTCCTAAAAGTTTTAGATTTTTATACTTTACATTTAGATCGATGATTCACTTTGAACTAATTTGTGAACAGGTGTGAGGCTTAGGTCAGGTTTGTTTATCTTTTGACCATTGATATCCGATTGTTTCTTCACCATTGGTTGAGAGACTAATTTTTCTTCCATTAATTATTTTTGTATCTTTATCAAGAATCATTCAGGCATATTTGCATAGGTCTATTTCAGGGTTCTCTATTTTGTTCCATTGATCTATGTGTCTATCCCTTGACAATACCATACTATCTTGAATACCGTAACTTTATAATAAGTCTTAAAGTCAAATAGGGTGGTTCCTCCAACTTAATTCTTCCTTTTCAAATTGTTTTAGTCATTCTAGTTTCTTTCCCTTTCCATATAAATTTTTAGAATTAGTTTGTCTATATCTACAAAAAAATTCTCTGAATTTGATTAGAGTTACATTAAATCTATGAATTAATACGGGGAGAATTGACAAATGTACTATTTAGCTCTTCTAATCTATTTTATTAGTTCTTCCATCGGCATTTATAGTTTTCAGCATAAAGATAATGTACATGTTTTTGTAGATTTATGCCTAAGTATTTAATTTTGGGGTGAGCTATTACAAGGGATATATTGCTTTTTTAAAAAAGATTTATTTATTTGAGTGGGAGACAGAGAGAGGACAGAGGGAGAGGGAGAAGATCCTCTAGCAGACTCCCCACTGAACATGGAGCCTGACACAGGGCTCCATCCCATGACCCTGAGATCATGACCTGAGCCAAAATCAAGAGTCGGATGCTTAACCGACTGAGCCACCCAGGCACCCCAAAGAAATATTGTTTTAAATTTCAGTTTCTAACAGTACATTTCTAATATCTAGGAGTACAATTGATATTTTTTGTATTGACCTTATATCCTGTGATCTTGCAAGCTCACTATTAATTCTAGAGATTTTGGATTTTTTTTTTTGTATATTTCTTATAGGTTTTCTATGTTTGCAAGCAAACAGGGAAAGTTTTATTTTTTCCTTTCCAATTTGCATATTTTCCTTTCTAATTTGTATGCCTTTTGGTTTGTTTGTTGCTGTTTGGGGGGGTTTTTTGTTTTGCCATTCTACGTGGACTAAAACTTTCAGTGTACCGGTGAATAAGAGTGATGAAAACAGACATCTGTGCCTTGTGGATCTTAAGCAAAAAGAATTTAGTTTTTTGCCATTAAGTAGGATATTAACTGTAGAGTTTTTTGTTGTTGTTGTTTTGTTTTTTTGGCATGTGTGTGTCTGTGTGTGTGTGTGGCATAGCTGTTCTTAATCAAGTTAAGAAATTTCACTTCTATTCCTAGTTTCGTAAGAATTTTAATCTTGAGGGTGCCTGGGTGGCTCAGTCCCCTGGGCGTCTGCCTTCAGCTTGGGTCATGATCCCGGGGCCTGGGATGGAGTCCCATATCGGGCTCCCTGCTCGGCGGGAAATCTGCTTCTCCCTCTGCCCCTCCCCCCTGCTTGCGTGCACTCTTTCTCTCTCTCTCTCAAATAAATTAATAAAATCTTTTTAAATGATTTTTTTTATCTTGAGTGGATGTTGAATTTTGTCAAATTCTTTTTCTGCTTCAACCAACATGATCAAGTGGATTTTTTTATGTTTTTAGGTTGCTAATATGATGAATTACAGTGATTTATTTATTATATGAAAGATAGTACATTAAAGTTTCTTTCGTAAATTTGTTTTATTTAAAAATATGCCCTACAAATCACTCCATATTGGTCCATACAGATCTTCCTTATTCTTTTTTCCAGTTACGTAGTACTCCATTGTTTGGATGTGCCATGTTTTACCCAATCACTTTTCTACAAGTATTCTACAGTATATTCTACAATATATACAAGTATTTAATTGTTTCCAATATTTTTCAATTAGAAATAATGCTACAATTACAATGAATAATCTTATATGTATTCTTACTGTTGAAGGTATATCTTTAGTGTATATTTCTAGGGATTTCTGGACTGAACAGTAAGTACATATATAGTTTTGTTAAGTATTACCAAATTTTCCTGCAGATGAGTTCTACCAATATACATTCCCATTAGCTATATATGAGAGTTTTGTTTCCCCATAGTCTCACTGAGAGAATTTAATATTTATATATAATATATATATAACTTTTGCACATCAGATAAATGATAGTATCTCAGCATTGTTATTTCTCTAATTATGGTTTGAATACTCTTTATATATTTGAAGACAATATTTTATTTTTTTGAATTTTCTGTTCACATCTTTTTCTCATTTTTCTATCACATTTTTGGTTCTTTGCCCCTTTTACTTTTTTTTTCAAGATTTTATTTATTTATTTGACAGAGAGAGACACGGTGAGAGAGGGAACACAAGCAGGCGGAGTGGGAGAGGGAGAAGCAGGCTTCCCGTGGAGCAGGGAGCCCGATGTGGGGCTCCATCCCAGGACTCTGGGATCATGACCTGAGCCGAAGGCAGACACTTAACAACTGAGCCACCCAGGCGCCCTGCCCCTTTTACTTTTAATTTAATCTTTTTATTAAGGCATAATGGACACGCAACATTATATTAGCTTCAGGTGGACATATAATGATTTGATATTTGTATATATTGCAAAATGATCGCCACATTAAGTTTACTTAATATCTGTCAAAATTCATAGTTATAGAATTTTTTTCCTGTGATGAGAAATTTTAAGATCTATTCCCTTAACACCTTTCAGATATACTCTATAGTATTATTAACTGCAGTTGTCAAGCTGTACATTACATTCCCATGACTTATTCATTTTATAACTGGAACTTTGTACCTTTTGACTCAGTTCACCCATTTTAACCACCCCTTATCCCCAACCTCTAGCAACCACCAATCTGTTCTCTTTGTCTATGAGCTTGGTTTGTTTTTTGTTTTTAGATTCCGCATATATAAATGAGATTATATTGTATTTGTCTTTATCTGTCTGACTTATTTCACTTAGCATGATGCCCTCAAGGTCCATCCATGCTGTTGCAAATGACAAAATTTCATTCTCTTTTTTTTTATGGCTGAATAATATCCCATTGTATATACAGTTGACCCTTGAACAACATGCGTTTGAACTGTGTGGGTGCACTTATACACAGATTTTTTCTACAGTACAGTACCGTGAATATGTCTTTTCTTCCTTCTGATTTTCTTAATAGAATTCTCCTTCCTCTAGCTTATTTTATTGTAATACAGTATATGATACCTATAATACACACAAAAAGTGTTCATGGACTCCTTAGGTTATTAGTAAGGCTTCCAGTAAACAGTAGACTATTAGTAGTTAAGTTTTGGGGGAGTCAAAAGTTATATGTGGATTTTTTCCTTGAGGAGAACACAGGCAGCAACCTCTTTGACCTCGGCCACAGCAACTTTTTGCTAGACATGTGTCCAAAGGCAAGGGAAACAAAGGCAAAAATGAACTACTCGGAAAATGAACTATTGGGACTTCATCAAGATAAAAAGCTTTTGCACAGCAACCTACAGAATGGGAGAAGATATTTGCAAATGACATATCAGAGAAAGGGCTAGTATCCAAAATCTGTAAAGAACTTATCCAACTCAACACCCAAAGAACAAATAATCCAGTCAAGAATTGGGCAGAAGACATGAACAGACATTTATCCAAAGAAGCCATCAAATGGCCAACAGACACATGAAAAAATATTCAATATCATTCAGCATCAGGGAAATATAAATTAAAACCCCAATGAGGGGGAGTAGCAAGATAGCAGAGGAGTAGGAGACCTAAATTTCGTCTGGTCCCAGGAATTCAGCTAGATAGGTATCAAACCATTCTGAACACCTACTAACTCAAAGGAGATCGAAGAAAAGAATAGCAGCAACTCTCTGAACAGAAAAAAGACCACTTACTGGAAGGTAGGATGTGCAGAGAAGTGAATCCGAGGTGATATTTGGGAAGATAGAATGGGAGAAGATATTTGCAAATGATGCATCAGATAAAGGGCTAATATTCAAAATCTATAAAGAACTTACCAACTCAACACCCAAAGAACAAATAATCCACTCAAGAAATGGGCAGAAGACATGAACAGACATTTCTGCAAAGACATCCAAGTGGCCAACAGACACATGAAAAAGTGCTCAACATCACTCGGCATCAGGGAAATCCAAATCAAAACCTCAATGAGATACCACCTCACACCAGTCAGAATGGCTAAAATTAACAAGTCAGGAAAGGACAGTTGTTGGTGAGGCTGTAGAGAAGGGGGAACCCTCCAACACTGTTGGTGGGAATGCAAGCTGCTGCAGCTACTGTGGAAAATGATATGGAGTTTCCTCAAAAAGTTGAAAACAGAGCTACCCTATGACCCAGCAATTGCACTACTGGGTATTTACCCCAAAGATACAAATGTAGTGATCCGAAGGGGTACATGCACCCCAATGTTTATAGCAGCAATGTCCACAATAGCCAAACTATGGAAAGAGCCAAGATGTCCATCAACAGATGAATGGATAAAGAAGATGTGAGATATATATATATATATATATATATATATATATATATATATACACACATATATATAATGGAATATTATGCAGCCATCAAAAAACCACAAAATCTTGCCATTTGCGATGACGTGGATGGAACTAGAGGGTAGTATGCTGAGCGAAATAAGTCCGTGAGAAAGACATGTATCATATGACCTCACTGATATGAGGAATTCTTAATCTCAGGAAACAAACTGAGGGTTGCTGGAGTGGTGGGGGGTGGAAGGGATGAGGTGGCTGGGTGATAGACATTGGGGAGGGTATATGCTATGGTGAGCGCTGTGAATTGTGTAAGACTGATGAATCACAGACCTGTACCTCTGAAACAAATAATACATTATATGTTAAAAAAAAAGAGAGAGAGAGAGAGAAGATAGTAGGAAGGGAAAAATGAAGGGGGGGAAGTCAGCAGGGGAGATGAACCATGAGAGACTATGGACTCTGAGAAACAAACTGAGGGTTTTAGAGGGGAGGGGTGGGGGGATGGGTTAGCCTGGTGATGGGTATTAAAGAGAGCAGGTATTGAACGGAGCACTGGGTGTTATATGCAAACAACTAATCATGGAACATTACAGCAAAAACTAATAATGTAATGTATGGTGATTAACATAACATAATAAAATAAAATTTAAAAAAAACAATTCAAAACCACAATGAGATACCACCTCACACCAGTCAGAAGGGCTAAAACTAACAAGTCAGGAAATGACAGATGTTGGTGAGGATGTGGAGAAAGGGGAACCCTCTTACACTATTGGTGGGAATGCAAGCTGGTGCAGCCACTCTGGAAAACAGTATGGAGGTTCCTCAAAAAGTTGAAAATAGAGCTCCCCTATGACCCAACAATTGCACTAACTAGGTATTTACCCCAAAGATACAAATGTAGTGATCCGAAGGGACACCTGAACCCCACTGTTTATGGCAGCAATTTCCACAGTAGCCAAACTATGGAAAGAGCCCAGATGTCCATCAGTAGATGAATGGATAAAGAAGATGTGGTATATATTATATATATATATAATATATATATTACACATGCATATATATATTTATAATGGAATATTACTCAGCCATCAAAAAATATGAAATCTTGTCATTTGCAATGATGTGGATAGAACTAGAGGGTATTATGTTAAGCAAAATAAGTCAGTCAGAAAAAGACAAACACCATATGATTTCACTCATATGTGGAATTTAGAAACAAAACAGATGAATATAGGGAAAGGGAAGGAAAAGTAAAATGAAATCAGAGAAGGAGACAAACCATAAGAGACTCCTAACTCTAGGAAACAAACTGAGGGTTGCTGGAGGGGAGGGAGGTGGGAGGGTGGGGTAACTGGGTGACGGGCATTAAGGAGGGCACCTGAGGTAATGAGCACTGGGTGTTATATGCAACTGATGAATCACTAAATTTTACCTCTGAAACTAATATTACACTACATGCTAATTAAATTGAATTTAAATTAAAAAATTGAAAAAAACTTATATGTGGATTTTGGGCTCCACAGCAGGTTAGTGCCTCTAACCCCCTACATTGTTCAAGGTTGACTGTATATTCCACATTTTCTTTATGCATTCATTGGTTGGTGGACACTTAGGTTGTTTCCATATCTTAAGCTATTGTGAGTAACACTGCAGGGAACATTTATAGGGTAAAAATATCTTTTCAAGTTAATGTTTTCAAGTTTTATGACAAATACTCAGAAGAGGAATCGCTGGATCCTATGGTAATTCTATTTTTAATTTTTTTGAGGACCCTCCACAGTGTTTTTTAGAGTGGCTGTGCCAATTTACATTCCCACCAACAGTGCACAAGGATTTTCTTTCTCCATGTTCTCACCAGCATTTGTTATCTCTTGTCTCTTTGATAATAGCCATTGTACTAGGTACAAGGCGAAATTTCATTGTATTTTTGATTTGCATTTCCCTGATGATTGGTGATGTTAAATATCTTTTCCTGTGCCTGTTGGCCATCTATATGTCTTCTTTGGAAAAAAATGTGTATTTAGATCCTTTAATTTGATCATTTGGGTTTGTTTTTGGTTTTTGGCTTGGGGGGCTTGTTATTGAGCTGTATGAGTTCTTTATATATATTGGATCTTAACCCCTTACCAGATATATGATTTGCAAATATTTTTTCCCATTTGGTAGGTTGCCTTTTCATTTTGTTGATGTTTCCTTTGCTGTGCAGAAGCTTTTTGGTTTGATGTAGTCTCACTTATTTACTTTTGCTTTTGTTTCCTTTGCTCTTGGTGTCAGATTCAAAAAGGTCATCGCCATGATGATTCATTTTAGATCCAGCCTTGCATTCCCAGGATAAAGCCCACTTGGTCGTGGTACATTATTCTTTGTATATATTGCTGGATTTCAATTCATTAACATTTTGTGGGGGATTTTTACACCTATGTCCGCGAGAAATATTTGTCTCTAGTTCTTTCTTTCCTGTACTGTCTTTGTTTGGTGTTGATATCATAGTCATGCTGGCCTCATAAAATGAGTCGGGGAGGGTTTTCTTCTCTCCTATTTTCTGGGAAAGACTGTGTAGAATTGCTGTTATTTCTTATCTAGATTTTGTGTATAATTTGCCATTCGCTGTGAAGAACGTTAATATGTTTGCATTAGCAGCCTGTGTACCTGGTTGTTCACTGCGGGTCACTCCGGTGCCGGTGTCGACAGAGTCTCCATAGCCTTTGCAGTCCTCTTCTGTTCTGTCCCACACAGGCACTGGCAGTGCCGGCCTGGCACCCACATTCTCATCTACATACTGGTTCAATTCTCAACCTATTATGTAAGGTAACTGGCATTAGATTCACATATGCACACTGGGGGCTGGACCCAGTTTAGAAGCAACTTTATGAGGTTACTTTCCCAAGCCCTTTTTCTCCATAATCTCCTTGATACTTTCTGGTTCCCTGGAGCTACCTTTTTTTCATCCTCCAGCCAGAAATCTGGGACTTAATTGTCCTAGTCTGCTACATATGCCTCCAGGAATAAGCAGCTTGAGGACCAGGGGGAAAAAATGAAAATAACCACCCGTTTGGTGGTACTTTGAATTCTGGTCGTCTTCCCCAATCTTTGTGCTACTGTTTATTTTTTAGATTTCTCAAATAGCTTTTGCATTTACTCTGTCTCGGAGTAATGGTTACATTCACTGGGAGAGACTGGGTGAGTCTTTTACTTCATCTTGCCCAAAATAGAATCTACGGCCTCTATTTTTTTAAAAGAGTTGTCTGTTTTGGCTTTTTAATGGAAAGTAGAGGTGCTATGGTTGATCGAAAAATATCTTTGAATCCTGAAAAACTTAATTCCAACCCTAGCTCTATAATTCAACTTTCTTGAGCCTCTGTGTCTTCATATGTAAAATGGGGCCTATGTCAGGGCTCCCCAAGACCACCTTCAGGTTTGATGATTTGCTACAAGGATTCACAGAACCCAAATATATAAAGTCTGTATATACATCACAAAAGGATACAGATTCAAATCAGCAGAGGGAAAAGGTACAGGGGGTGTAGTCCAGGAAAAACCCAACAAGGCTTCTAGTTGTTTTCTTTTTCTGGAGTCCCTATAAACAACACTTAATTCTCCCCCACAATGTAACAATGTGGCAATGTGACATCACGTGCAAAGCATTGCCAACCATGGTACCCAAGCTTTGGTGTCCAGGGTTTTTGTTAGCCTGCAGCAGACTATTATTCTGACAATACAGTGGGTACAGACAAAAGATTGTGATTTGGGACACATTTTAAGAAACGAGGCTAAGAGCATGGATGTGCTCCTTGTGCACAGGTCTAAGGTAGCTACATATAAGCAATGAGGAGAGGGGTAATGGGAAAGAGAGGCTTGTCCGAGGATAAATACAAAAGGATAGCATTTAATAAATGTCAGGATGGCCGAAACCCAGCATAACATGAGGTTTGACAAATAATCTGATGAAGATTTAAAAGGCCATTTTTAGCTACATTCAGAGTTTGAAGAAATAGGCTTCTGGTTGGGGAAGAAAGCTTTGGTGCTAAGAGATGGCAAAAAGAAAGCAAAACTCATGCCCTATAATGTTCCCATTTTCTGCCTGAATTGTGAAGGACATGTAGTTGTCCTTTTGAAAACCAAGAAGGTCAAAAGAGAGATGTCAAAAAATCAGAAATGAGCAAATGTGCACATTTTTTAAAAATGGGGGGAAAATAGATTTGGGAAACTATAGAATTTAATATTGATATAAATCTAAGTTAAAATTCTAGAAAAGAGTATTCAGAATAGCTTATGAGCAATTGGAAAAGAGACAGTCACTAGGAGACTCTCTGTTTACTATGGCTAAGCCTTGCTAAACAAATCTCATTTCCTTTCTTAATCAGGTTACTAGAAGAGAAAATCTGGGGAAATTGGTGTATCTTGATTTTGGCCAACACTTTGCCAGAGTCTCAGGATATCCTTATGGACAAGCCAGAGAAATATGAGTTAGAAAAAAAAAAAAAGAAAGAAATATGAGTTAGAGGACATCGCATTAAATAGATTCTCAGACACTTGAATCAGAAGACTTAGACCTATCAGCTGGCTTCTATTGCATAAAGATATAGATGGGATTTTACAAATTTGTAAATGACACAAGCATATCAGGTGATTGAGTCAAGATTCATAGAGACTTTGGGGATGCGAGACAGGTCATATCAACAAGATGGTACTTTAAAATAATAAGGAATCGGCGTGCCTGGGTGGCTCAGTCGTTAAGCGTCTGCCTTCAGCTCAGGTCATGATCCCAGGGTCCTGGGATCAAGCCCCGCGTCGGGCTCCCTGATCCGTGGGAAGCCTGCTTCTCCCTCTCCCACTCCCCCTGCTTGTGTTCCCTCTCTCGTTGTGTCTCTCTATGTCAAATAAATAAATAAAATCTTAAAAAATAATAATAATAGGGAAGCAAAGAACTTTATTTTTTAAAAGAACAAATTTTGGGTGCCTGGGTGGCTCAGTAGGTTAAGTATCTGCCTTCGGCTCAGGTCATGATCCCAGGGTGCTGGGATGGAGCCCTGTTGTGAGGCTCCGTACAGCAGGGAGCCTCCTTCTTCCTCTCCCTCTCCCCTTCCCTCCAGCTAGTGCACTCTTTCTCTCATAAATAAATAAAATCTTTAAAAAAAAGAACGAATTTTAAATCATCTCTTTAGGGATGTTTATATGAATGTGTGTGTTGGTTGAAAATAGCTCATGGGCAAAAAGACTTAGTTGGGAGTGTCAAGTGAACAAACATTTGATGTTAAACCAAATATGTATGATATGCTTTCATTTATTCAAAAAATGTTATGTGGCTGTCATGAAAGTAAATTCCATCTTAACTTGCATTTAAAAGTGTAGAATCCCAGTCCAGGATAGTGGTGGTGCTGCCGACGCTACAGTAATGAGAGAACATTTGGGTACTCTGCTCAGTTTTCTGAGAGACACCTTGAGAGACAGAATTAGCATCCAGAAGAGGCCCCCAGGGCACGAGGGCTGGAGACCGTGTGGTAACTGGGAGATGAGGATCTGTGAAGGTTGGTCATTTTGAAGAAAGACTAAGCAGAGATGTGAAACTGATCTTTAAATTTGTTAAGGGCTGTTATCTGGATGTTTTCATAGACTCCTGTTTTGTTCCTTAGGCAGCCAAAGTTACGGGGTTAATAGCTATGCGTTATAGGAAATTGTGTTTCAGCTAGTTTCTTGCAGCATGTCAGCTCCTTTACCAGACCTTAAGCATACGGAGATGAGCAGGACCAGATCATTTTCCTACAGACTGAACAATCCATAAATTCATTACTCTACAGAGAGAAGTGGCTCGATATGCCATGGCTCTTCCAACAATGAGACTCCTTTGAGAGCCAGATGCCCCTTAATGCCTTGAGCTCCTGTCTCTGGAACACAAAGACAAAGGAAAGACATTCAGGTTCTGTTTGAGGGTCTGAGGCTGGGCTAATGGTATCTGGACCTAGATGTGGTGTTCCGGTAGCCACTGAGAACCAAGACCGTGTTTACCAGGACAGGTAAAGAAAGTTGTTTAAGGAGAGTCTGAACTGTGTTGAAGGAGAAAAGCAGAAGTTCAAAGTCAGGAAAGTGTCCCTGAGCATCAGATACACAAGAGCCACAAACTGACAACAGGAGGACAACTCAGGAGTCAACAAAAGGGAGGAGCAGACATAATCAGGAAACATGGTGTGAGACTGGTTAAAGCCAGCAGTCTGGAACAGAGCTTGGCAATGGTGTCAGCAGTCAGGGGCTGGTTAGGATCTCTGTGGGACCAAGTGGGCTTGGGCCGGAGTCGGACAGGAGTAGTCTAGAGGCTGGACCACCATCTGTCAGGGGCGTTAGAGAAGGGATTTGTGCCAGATATCCTCTACTTGCCTCTCCCGCTCTTCACTCCACCCTTCTCCAACCTGCTCTAGGTCCAGGAAGTGGACTTGCATAACTTGCATCAGTGGGATCCTTGACCTCTGGATCTGGTTAGCTTCTGAAAACTGGAAGCCTCAGTTAGAGATTGGAGAGGCGAAGAGAATAAGGTGTGGATAAGGTGCCCCCTGCCTGCCTCCCTGTGGGGTCACCTTGGGATTTCTGTGTTCCTAGGCTGAAGGTTGCAGCTCCTCTTAAGATGTCTCTATGTATACAGCTCTCTCTTCTAGGATCTGGTAGCCACTCCCTGCCCTCCTCCCTTGAAACCTAGAGCTAGTAGCAGTTCCAGATATACTAGCTCTAGGATACTGCACTATCCCTTGTGGCTCTCCTACAACTTGCCCACCCCTTTATGAAAATAATTTATTAAGCTCTTGTTGAATCATCCTAATGTGAATATGTCATCTGTTTCTTGGTTGTACCTTGGCTGACACAGGATTCTGGATTGAGTGAGAAGATGAGTTAAATTATTTCAAAAAATACTTACATTCTGTGGTTCTGGATTTCTTATCACTGACCTTATAGGTTTGTAGACCCAGAAGTGATGCAAATTAACTTCCTATACCTAGGAATCCACAATAGGTACTTTTGTAGTTGATAGGAAGTTCACCTAGAGACTTGTGAGGCGGTTTAGCCATGTAAGCAATACAATTTATTACTTTTGTAAGAATTCATGTTATCAGGATGTCTGACAGTATTTTTCAGTTGCTCTCACTATGTCTGCAGGGTCAGCTAACATCTTTACTGCCGTTATATAAAAGGGCCAAAGGAAGCTTTCACTAGCCAGCAGAACATTAGCGAGGTCATAAAAGAGCCATAATTAATCTTAAATATCTCTCATAGACAAGCTACAAAGCATGTGACCCTTTCTGGGAAGACTGAATAGTTGAGGCTCTCCATAATGATGCTAATTCAAGGATGTCCCAGAACCTCAGGAAAAGAAGGAAGAGCCTATATAGTCTACATGACTTCAAACTGTGTGATTTCTGAGTCTCATGAGCCATAGAAAACATATTGTCTTCTGACAATGCAGACCATTTCCATTTGACTCTGAATTGAGGGTTTTGTTGTTGTCACTTGGGTGGACTTTATGTAATCTTACTTCCGAAGAGTCATTATCTTTTAGAAATAAACAGTGAAACCTTATGAGATGGTATAACTGAACTCTGCTTCACAATAATCCAGAAAGGGGTGGGGGGAGAGATAAAGCAAGATCGGCCATGAAGTGATAGCTGCTCCAGCTGGGTGATGGAGACGTGGAAGTACATTCTACTCTTCTCTCTGTTTTTGTATGATTTAAAAATGATTGGATATTAAAAAGTAAATAAATAGTTAATTAAAAAGTTGTTGCTTGATACAGGAAAACTCATTTATTATTGCTTGATGCCACTGATGTCATGAAGAAGTTCTGTGGGTAGGTTTCAGGGGTATAACAGGAAAAACATGTTGAAATAAATGTAAATGAGGAATGCTATTTTTATGAAAGTTTAATGAAATCGGGCTCAATGGAAAATACCAAGATGATGTTCAGAATGTACATTTAGAATATTCTTTCATGAATTGAGAAGGAAAGCAAACACAAATACTACATTCATGTTTTAAAATATACTTTATATGGACTTTGCTTCTAAATAACCTGGGATGAGGGGGAACTGGGTGAGGTTGCAGATGAAGCAAGATTGACCATGAGTTAATATTTGTTTAATTGGGGGAATGGTCACATGGCAGTTCGCGATGCTATTCTTTCTACTTTTATATATGCTTTACATGTTCTATAGAATAGTTTTTAAAAATAAAACATACTGCACATCCAAAATGTGACCATTTACATTGAGACAGTATTAACTTTTATGATTTAATGAAATGTCATATTACGCTATTTCTCTTCCTCCTCCTTAGACTTTGCCTTTTCTAATATATTACTGTTTGTTCATTTCTCTCCTCTTCCCCCATGCCTTAGTTTTGTCTGTTATATGGAACCAAGCTGGTGTTCCAGGAGCGAGCCTGGTATCTAGAACATAAATTTTTGACTCCCATGGCCAGCACGAGGATTAGGAGTCAGGTAAGGGTCCCTGGTGTGCAGAAGAAACCCTTTGTACACCAGCTGTCAGCTCTTTGCTTTCTTAGAAAACAGCTGTCAATCTTTTATCGGTTTCCACTCATGGATTTTTATGCCTTTGGGACTTCATATACATGTTTTCATTGCCTACCATGATCATATTACACTTGAGTTTAAGTGACAAGGAAGTGATTCACTGTGTATGAACTTTCTGACATGAAAAGCAGAGGGAATCAAAAGCATTTTCTTTGTCTTGGCAAAAAAGAAATGTATTAAGTGATTTTCATTTTTCTACTTCTTACCAAAATCTATTAACTCATTCTTCATATTCAGAAAAAAAGACCTGTGGTATTTTTATGTCAGAAGTAGCGATGGAAATTCAATGTGAAAGCGGCAGAACACCTGAAAATGGAGATAGAGCCAATGAATCGCCACCAAAGTGCTGCTCGAAAGAAAAAAAAATGTATAAAACAGCATAATCATCTATAAAACACGCTTTCTGAGTGTTTTCTGAGGGGCCTGTCTTCTAGGGCCTCCATTAGATGCTAAAACATAAACAGGTATATGCTCAGTCTCTGCATTCAAAGGAGCTTATTATACATGAGGACACAAAACTGACTTTAAAATGCAAATAAAAACACAAGGGAACAGAGACTTTCCAAGGAATAATTCCAGAGTTCAGAGGACAGAAATCACTTAGGAGAAAATGTCATTCTTCTACTAGACCTTCAGGAGTGGAAAATTCCAACCAAGTGGTGGTATGACTGAAGAGGGGGTAATGCAGGTGAGGCTTCAGACAGGGTTGGTGAAGTGAGTAAAATCATACAAATGGGAGTACTTGGGACAGACATGTTAAGAAACAGCAAGAAGACCAGTTTGGCTGACATCTCAAGTGAAAGCCTGGAGAAATCTGCAGGAGCCAGACTGAGGTGGACACTGAAGAACCTTGAAGAGTCTTTTTCCTTTTCAGGAGAACAATTATTATGAAGAAAAGCATATGCAAAGATGTTTCAGTCATCTGTTGCTATGTAACAAGTGACCCCAAAACTTAGTGGCTTAGAACATCTAGTTATTATTTCTCACAATTCTGAATCTGAATGGGGCTCAGCTGGATGGTTTTCCTGCTGCCTGAGGTATCTGCTGGGTTCTTCACTCTCATGGTGGTAACCTCAGCTGGGGTGGCAGGATCATCTGGGGGCTGCTGGGCAATTGTCTCCTTTGGATTGGCCGGATGTGGGCTTCCTCAAAACACAGTAGTGTCGGGAGGGCTGAGTGTTTTATATCATGACCGGCTTCCAGAGGGGAAGTGGAAGATGCCAGTCATCTCAAGGCTCAGCCCACTGTTAACACAGTGGTTATTTATTTACTTTTAATATCCAATCATTTTTAAATCATACAAAAACAGAGAGAAGAGTAGAATGTACTTAACTCAGCCGCATTCTGTTGGCCCAAGGGAGCCCCAAAGCCAGGATAGATTTGGGCAAGAGAAGAGACTTCACCTCTCCTTATGAGAAGCAACATGCACACATAGGGAAGGAAAAATTGATGGCAGCTATCTTTGGACACTGTCTACGTTCCACAAAGAAAATGCCCACTTTGGGGAGAGGAAAAAAGAATACTTTTAATTAAAAAAAAAGAGCTACATGAAGGAAGATTTTAAATCCACGTGATTAAGTATTTCAGTGACGTAGATGAGATAAAAAAATCTATCAAAAGAATGTTGAGTAAAAGACACCGACTTTCACATATAACATTGAAGTGCTTTTGTATTCTATTAGTGCAACACACTTTGCACTTTTCATTTCCTAGACACTCCTAGCAGCCTGGGAGAAAAGCAGGGAGCAGCCAGACATTTTGGAACAAACTATCTGTGGGGCTAGAGGTGGGTTGCTGGGACCTATAGGACATCTCAAGGCCTTCTTGTGCAGATCTCAGTGCTGCCGACCGTGAGCACTCACGCCTCCTCTGGGCTTTCCCAGTTTTCCCAGAGGGAAGAGTGTGGTGCAGCTGGTACAAATGCTTCTGCCGCACCCCTTGCAGGGATTTCAAGGTTTCAGAAATGTTATTAGCAGCTTCTTTTCACTGAAATGTCTGGGACCCTTGGCCATTTAGAGGTGCTTAACAGGAGTGGGCTTGTGAAAGGGTGAAAAGGGGACAGGGAATGATTGATATTACTGAAACTGATCTAGATGCTTTCACATGATAACTTCAAGTTTACTGATTCTTTCTTTCTTTAGGTGCATCTAATGGGCTGGTTAATTCATCCCCTAAATTTTTGATCCTGTTTGTTAGGATTTTTATCTTAAAAAATATTTTTTTGGTTTCTGTTTTGTATCATCTGTATAACTTTTTAGTTTCTTATCCCCTAAAGATATATTCAATTTTGTCTTTGATTTCTTTATGCATTGAAGCATAGTTATTTTATAGTCTATAGCTAATAATCCCAGTATCTTAAGACTTTAGCATTTTATTTCCTTTTGTCTATTCTTTCTGCTTTGTGTATGGTTATCTTTTAATATGTGCTGGTCATTGTTTTTGAAAAAAATGTTTTGTGAGATTTACATGAAGGCCAAATTGAAGGCACCTTCTTCCCCTTATAAAGCATCTGAAGGTGCTCTCAGTTTAAGACCCAACTTAAACCAAACTCAAGACTTGAGGTTTCCTGTAAGACTCAGAGAGTTCAAATAAGAGCAGTAATTCCTGGGCGCCTGGGTGGCTCAGATGGTTAAGCGTCTGCCTTCGGCTCAGGTCATGATCCCAGGGTCCTGGGATCGAGTCCCGCATCGGGCTCCCTGCTCCTTGGGAGCCTGCTTCTCCCTCTGCTTCTCTCTCTCTCATGAATAAATAAATAAATCTTTAAAAAAAAAAAAAAAAAAAAAAAAAGAGCAGTAATTCCTTCACCCTCCCCCAAGGTTATAACTGTTTGGTACCCAGCTTATTATAGCAAGGGTCTCTATTAAGTTTCTTGCCTAGTGCTGGCCCTGGTTTTGACTATCATCACCCCTACTGCCACCCCAGCCACCATGAGGCTATCAAGTGAAAATTCAAAATTGCTGGAAATAGCAAATGCCTTCAGGGTAAATGCAACTTTCTTACTTGTTTAGTTTCTTTGGTTCCCACTTTCCCATAATTTTTGCCATTATTATTTTGCCAGATCATTTATACTTTGAAGAGGATTCCTATATTTTCTCTAAGAATTTTGGTTGTTTTCAGCAGAACGGTTAGGGGAAAAAAATCTAGCTCTTGAGTATCAGAAACAGGAAGTTCCTTCAGTGTTATACCACTTGACTCCACAACAGCCTTGTATGTCATTTTCATTATCCTTACACATAGATGAGGAAATGGAAACCCAACATGGCAAAGTAACTTGCCCAAAGTAACACAGCTAGTGAAAACCCATATTTCTCTGACTCTAAACATTTTCATTTATTTTATTTGGATAAAAATCAGCATTAGCTAGTAACAACAAGTACACCCAGTGTCCAGTTCTTGGTTTCTAATACCATTTTCCATTAAAAGGAAGCAGAGTCCTTGGAGAAATGGTTGATTCTAGGACCGGGGCAATGAATATATAAGACGAGCCTGGAGCATCTTTCAGTGCTAGGAAGTGAGAAAGTGCTCCAAACAAAAACAAAAATGAAATACCCCACGATTGTGGGGTTATGCCAAAGGGACACTGGAAGGAGCTAACTGAAAGAGCTCCTAATGGCCAAAGCTGGAACAATTTGAGCAACAAAATAAATAACATGGCATTGGATTATAACCTCAAGTGTAAAATAATTAAACAGAGGTCCATAATGATATAAATAAATGATTAAACAGATCCATAAATGGGGCAAAAGAGACCAATCTTTCTTACTAATGTATGTAGATTCTTGCCCCTTCCCCCTTCCCTTCCCGTGTGGGTTGGACTCGGTGATTTTCTTTTATTTTAAAGAACAGAGCATTGAAAGGGAAAACAGTCACTTTACAGTGGAACAGTCTGGCAGATCCCACCTTAACCAAGTGCATAGGGAGACTATCACCAGTAATAAGTTGTGCTGACGACATGCACTTGTAATATTGTATGGTGAGAAGAGCAGTTCACTCTTCCCCAAATCCATAACCCCAATCTAATCATCAGGGGAAAAAAAAGTCAGACTGAACCAGATGGAGGGACGGTCTATATAAGACCTGCGATGTCCTCCTCAAACTGCCAGTACATGAAAGACAGGGAAAAACTAAGAAACCAACACAGACCAGAGGAGATTAAGGAGACATGATGACTAAAAGCAGTGTGGTGTCCCGGATTGAGTCCTGGAAGAGAAAAAGGACATTGCTAGAAAAACTGGTGAAATCCGAATAAATCTATAGTATGTTAATATTAATGTACCAATATTGACTTCTTAGTTTTTACAATGGACCATAGTTATATTAGGTGTTAAGAGAAGAATTAGAAGAAACTGGGTGAAGGACGTATGGGAACTCTGTGTGTCATCTTTGGAACTTTTCCTTAAATCTAGAAGTATTCCAAAATAAAAAGTTTATTAAGAAAAAAACACATCAGGGAGTAGCAATCAGCCTGGGCTTGATTGTAAATAATAAAACTTCAGAACACCCAGGAGTTACGCTAAAACTCTAGGCTAATTATAATTAGCAATGCATATATTTATGCTAAAAGAGAACAAAATTTAATTTCATTCTCATAAAGATCTTCCAGGTAAGTAAGGCTGGTACAGTCCCCACTCAACAAATGAGTAAAACTAAGAAACCGAAAAGCTAAACGACTGCCCAAGATTCTAGCTGAGCGTAGAAACCGGAACTCCCAACTCCAAATGGAGGTGGATGAAGCATCATCCTGCTTGTCTGCATGGAACAGTACAAGACCTGAGTTCAAAAGCTTCACAGAGGCCTGCCTGGTGTCCCAGACGGAGTAAAATCCATCCACATATTGTAAAGGCAGCACAATTGCCCCATTGTCCAACTGAAGCCCACAGGAGAGGGGGTTGGGTTGGGGTTTGTTTTCTTTTTAAACTCAAATCTCTCCCCTACAGCCCTTCCTAGCTATGATAACTAGCTCCTCTCTTTTGTCTGGAACTTGATTGTTGACAGAGCTCATCCACATTCATTATCCTGTGTAATCCCCACTAGCACCCCTTAGTGTGAATAGCTGTTAATCCACTTTATGGATTGGGAGTCTAAGGCCGATTTGCTGCTGGTTTAAGGAGTGGTAAAGGTGAGACTTTTGGATTCTAGGACACTGCTGTTCTCAGGTTCCCAGGCCTGAATTGTCAGATGAGTCGGCTCCACCTTTAGGCCCTCAAAGTAGGTAGGGCCTTGGCTCAAAGGCAGTCTCATGGCAGTGCCCCCAGGGCTCCATTGTAACAAGGCCCCTGAGTAAAAGATTTCTGTTCCCTTTTCATTAGGTACTTTTGCCGGGGGTATGTATAGAACAATTGCATAATTGTGTGCTTTGTTCTTGGAAAATTTAGTGTCCAGGCATTATCTTGTTTCATTCTTCATTAACCTAGATGTTTGTGTTTATTTTGCTTCAAATAATTATCAGCATTAAGGAGTAACAATCAGCCAAGGCTCATTTTAAGAAGGCAAGCCTTTCAAAATAATCTAAGTCAATAATTGTATATCTTCCTTAAAACCAACCATATTTTGCTTAAAAAAGAAGACAAGACAAAACAAAAATTTCAACTTCTTAAAATAATACATTCTTTTGCAAATGGCTTTGAGTCTTCTACTTCTTATGTCAGCCCTTAAAGTAAATTTCAGTTTTAGATAGAGTAGCCTCATTTTTTTCATTGAAGTGTTTGCTCCCTGAACTCCTGGGCACAGCTGAACTGCTCTGTTAGTGCCCACCAGCACTGGAACAGTGACTCTCGGCGACATACAAAGGAGAAGCAACTACATGTAGACGTGGTCAGCTCATGCCAAGAAATGAACATAGGGGGAAGCTTTGAACTTTATGTGTGTTGAGAGAACCACAGCCCAGCTGTGGGTTGCAGATCAAAAAAGACCCTATTCAGTGTGGTGAAAATAATACTTAGCAAAATGTTGAATCAGGTTCTATTTCCTGCCCCAAACCCAAATAATGGAACCACGTGAGAAAGCATATTATAAAGGATCTGCAGGGAGGTCAGGGAGGACTGCATAACCCAACTCAGAGGTAAGGAGGGCCACACTTTGCACCTTCCAGAGGCTGTGGGAGATTGCCTGTAAGAGTAACAATGTTAAAAACCAAAAATTCATTCGGGAAGAGAGAAAATAAATACTAATCATGACCATGTCAAAGCAATCTTGACACCCCTCCCCCGCCAGGATTTGATCATATTACACCCAAACGTTGCCTTAATGTCCTATTTGAGTCATGACCTGTCAATTTCTTCCTAAGCGCACAGTTTCTGCTGGAGCAACAGATGCCTGGCACCTTGTTCCCTCTGAGTAATTGCCCCATGCCTTTAAGACTGTTTTCATTGTGATGTGCCCACTGATGTGCTAGGGTGAAGGCCAGGCTCACCAGGACAAGTCTCAGTCCTCTCCTATACCCTTGCCAGCAAGCGGACACAGGAACAGAGGAGAAGGACTAAGATCCCAGCCCCTAGGAGCCTTTGTGTGCTCCACTGAAAGGAACTCTCCTTTCTCTCCCTGAGGGAGAGCTGCTCAGGGACCCAGTGGCAGCAAGGAAGCCATGGAGAGACTGTTGATGGCAAGTGACCTCTTAGGCTGTATCTGCTCAAGTCTATAACGACCACTAAGGTTTGGGTTTTAGTTTCAGTTTAGCCAATCAAGTGGTTGAATCATCAAGGGGGAAGAACGTTCAAGTCCATGGATCGATGGGTCATTCAAGTACTGCAGATGTACCACATACACATACACATTAACTTATTCTTAGGAAATGTGGCTTGGAGTAAGAATGTGCAGAAGTGTGGCAGACACCGGACCCCAAAAGCGAAGACACTACTTGGCTCCTTTGAATTTAGAAGATGGATCATGCTTATTTGCCATTTTGAACTAACTGTAGAATATAAATTCAGTCATTGCCTTATGGCCAAAAGGCTTGGAGTAGAAGAAACAAAACAGGAAGAAAATTTAGGGAGGAGTTCCAAGATGGAAAGTTGGTGTTGGGATGTTAGCCTTCCTCCTCAGATCTCAACTTCAAGGACACGTACATCATACCTGTACCTGTGAGGCTTAGAAAGAGTCCCCTTGCCCTTCACCTCCTACCGATGCAGCAGGGCTGCTTTCCATGCTGCTTCTGGTAAAGGTTTCTTTTTAACGGACACTCAGATACCCCATTCTTCTGTTTCCCTTTTGCCAAACCACCTGCATCAAGGCAACTTAAGAGATGCTCGGATACCAGAGTCAAATGCCATGTGAACTGGGGTTTTAGGCCCAGGATGTTAAAAACACACTTGGACCAGGAAAGAGAGGTTGGGTTTCTCAGTTCCTTGGCCTCATTTACTACCCACAGACTCTTGCTTTTCTTTTTAAGGAATTTGAGAAGGAATCTGTTTCCCTCATCCCTGTCCCACCCACCCAGCAAGGCCCATCTGACTTGGCTACAAGCAAATGACGAAGTTATGACACTTGCTTGTGTCCTTTAGGCTGAGTGGAGAAGCTAGTGTGGAGTGTAACCCTAAGCGCCCATTCCATCAGGGTGGGGAGGGACATCTTCTGTTTGGTGGCTTCGGTCAAGAAGCTGGGGTATTATGAAATGATAGCACAATGGAGTGGTCATTCAGGGAATGCAACTGAGTCCAATTTTAAAGTCTTCGTAGATTTGAAAGTATCCCCAGAACTGTTTTTAACTTCCTTTCACTTCTGTAGGACCCCCTGGTTCACCTCCAGAAGACAGCAGGGACCAACTAGAATATGAATGCATCCTGGTCCACCTTCTCTTTCCAAACCCAAGAAGGAGAGACTCAGAGAGAGAGAGAAGAAAAATAGCAATACCAACAGAGCGCCACTAAGAAAGTGGGAAACCTCTTTTCCCTTCCCCCTCCCCTTTAACCCCGGCCAAACCTGTTCTTCAGCAGCATAAAATATGTTGTTGAACCTATAAATGTAGGCCACTCAACTGAGATTAAGAAAATATAAGAGGGATTTGATTTCTTCTGTTTGGCCAGGGACCCTGAGGTCACCACTCCTGCCATCCTGGTTTCCGCATGGCAACCACCTGGTCAACCCCCATGCTTTGCCCCAGTACAGCTTTGTGTACCTGGAGAATGCACCGGGATAATTCCATTTCCTTCATTCAAGGATAACTTGTTAGAACCACAGGAGAGAGCAACTTGTTTTCCTGAGCTCCAGCCTCTGAGTTCTTCTGGCAGCTGCATTATCCTGGGCTCCTTGGGGTGATTCTTGAAATGCTGGGTAACTGGGGCATCCTCCATGAAAGTCTCTGGGTTCATCCCCTAACCCCAGGATGCACAGCAAGAATTTCCTGCTGGTGAAATTTGTTCCTAAGAGTACCTGTGTTACACCAAAAAGACCTTTCAGGAGATGGAATTCAGCTGTGTCTAAACAGATTAGGGTAGACCCCATCGCAGCTAAGCACAAGGTGGGTTTTATTATGATTCCATAATAATAAAATTTAAATGAATTACTGAACTTAAAACAGGAATGATCCCTACTATATCCATTTTGGTAGAAATTAATATTCCAGCTAGAAATGAATATTTTTTACAAAATAAAATGTGTTTTTAGTTGCTTTTCTTTTTTCTGATGCTAAGTTACTTTTTCCTTTGATTTTAGAGGCTAGATACTGCTGTGGCCTTCTCTACTTATTCTGTCTTCTGGGGGACTCGGAGCACTTGGTACTTAGTAACTATACAAAGACAGTAATGGGGTGGCCCCCATTTTAAAGCACAGACAATGGATAGGACTCACTTGTGAGAACCTGTGGGTCTATAAAAACCAATATTCTTCTGTACGCTCCTTCCCTGGATAGCTGAGCATTTACATCACAGAACTACCAGGCATTAATTCTATAACCAAATTGGCTATTGCTGAGACAATGTAAGAAAAATATCCAGCTCAAGTGTGTGACTTTTTGCAGGGTCTTTTGGGATACAGGTGATCTATTTCTTGATCTGGATGATGGTTACATGAGTATGTTCATTTTGTGATAATTTAGCAAGCTAGAACACACTTATTATTTGTATCTCAGTGTGTACATTATGCTCCAACCAAAAAGAATAAAAAGAATCTTCTGTTGTGCTTATATAAAACCTTTTGTTAAAACCTAATCTGAGGGCACGTGGGTGGCTCAGTCGTTAAGCGTCTGCCTTCTGCTCAGGTCGTGATCCCAGGGTCCTGGGATCCAGCCCCCATCAGGGTCCCTGCTCCGCGGGAAGCCTGCTTCTCCGTCTCCCACTCCCCCTGCTTGTGTTCCTTTGTCTCTCTCTGTCAAATAAAAAAATAAAATCTAAAAAAAAAAAAAACTTAATCTGAAATTTATGCTATGGTCGGGGAGGGTAACTAAGCTTTTTATTTTGAGAGAATCATAGATCCACATGCACTTGTAGGAAATAATACAGAGAGATTTCCTATCCTTTTACCTAGTTTCCTCCAATGGTATCAGCCGCAGAACCATATTACAATATCACACCAGGATTTTGACATAGATAAAGTAAATATACCAAGCTTTTTCATCACCACAGAAGTTCCTCCGGTGGCTATTTTATAGCCACGCCCTCTTCCTTCCCTTGCCTCCCTTATAATCCTTAGCAAACATGAATCTGTTCTCCATTTCTATAATTTTGTCATCCAAGATGTTGTGTAAGTGGGATCACATAATACGCAACCTTTCGGGACTGGCTTTTTCCACCCAGCATCATTTCCTAGAAATCCATCCAAGTTGTTGCATGTGTCAGTGGTCTGTTTCTTTTTATTGCAAAGTAGTACTCCATGGAGTGAATGTAGCACAGGTTGTTAAAGCATTCACTCATTGAAAGATATCTGGTCTTCTTCCAGTTTTGACTATTAGGAATAAAGCTGTTATAAACATTCGTGTATAGGTTTTGGTATGAATATAGATTTTAATTTCTCTAGCGTAAATATCCAAGAATGCGTTTGCTGGGTCAAATGGTGGGTACATCTTGATTTTTTTTTTAAAGAAATTGCCAAAACTGTTTTTTTCAAAGAGGCTGTAACATTTAACATTCCCACCAGCAATGTAGGAGTTTCTTCATGTCCTCACCAGCATTTGGTGGTGTCACTATTTTCTATTTTAGCTGCTCTGATAGGTATGCAGTAACATTTAACTGTGGTTTTAAATTACATTTCCCTCATGGATAATGATGTTGAACACTGTTTCATGTACATATGTGCCATTTGTATATCCTCCTTGTTGAAATGTCTGCTGTGGCATCTTTTGCCCATGTTCTAATTGGATTGTTTGGGTTTTTTTTTAACTGTTGAGTTTTTAAAGTTCTTTATATATTCTAGATACTAGTCCTTTGTCAGATACATAGCTTGTAAATATTTCCGCCTGGCTTGTCCTTCCATCTTCTTAACATGGCCTTTTTCCAGAGTAAAAGTTCTTAATTTTGATGAAATCCAGTTTATCAGTTTTCCTTTTGTACTTTTGATGCCACGTCTCAGAACTTTTCACCTATCCCTAGGTCCTGAAGACCTTATACTATAGGTTTTTTCTAAATGTTTTTTACTTCTAAATTTTACATATCAGTCCATGATCCATTTTGAGTTAATTTATGTATAAGGTAGAAGACTTTTAGGTTGAGATTCACTTTTTTGGCCAAAATGTCCAATTGCTCCAGGAACAGTTTGTTGAAAGGTTATATTTCCTCCACTGACTTGCTTTAAAACCTTTAACTAGAATCAGTTGGGCATATTTGTAAATGGTACTGCATTTTTGATTTTAAGTATCTACATGTCCATCACTAGTATGTGGAAAAATGATTGATTTTTATCCATTGATCTTATATCCTACAATCCTGCTGAACTTACTTATTAATTCTAGGAGTTCTTGCAAATTCCCTGGAAATTTCTCTTTTTTTAAAAGATTTATTTATTTATTTTAGAGAGAGAGCGCGCGAATGGGAGGGACAGGAGAGGGAGAGAGAATCTCAAGCAGACTCTGTGCAGAGCACAGAGCCTGACATGGGGTTCGATCTCATGACCTGAGCTGAAACAAAGAGTCGTTGGACACTTAACCGAAAGGTGCTCCCCCTTGGAATTTTCTACATAGACAAACATGTTATCCGAAAGTAGGGACAGTATTTCACTGGATATAGGATTCTGGGATGAGGGTTATTTTCTTTCAGCACCCGAAAGCATTTTTGGCTTCCATGGTTTATAATGAAAATCCATTGTTATTCAAGTTGTTTTTTTCCCTTATAAGTAAAGTGTGTTATTTCTCTCTGCTTTCAAGATTTTTTGGAGGGGTGGGTCTTTAGTTTTCAAAAGTTCATCTATGATGTGCCATGTGTGGATTCCTTTGAGTTTATCCTGGGTGAGGTTTGCTCAGCTTTTTGAATTGGTTGGTTTGTGTCCTTTGGCCAAAATAGGGTTTTTTGGTCATTTCATCAAGTGCTTTTTAGTTCTGCCCTCTTTCTCTTCTCCTTCTAGAACTCTAATGACACTTAAGTTCGATCTTTTGTTCTAATCACACAGGTCCCTGAGCCTCTGTTTTTTGTTGTTTTTTTCCCTTCAGTCTATTTTCTCTCCATTGTTCAGAGTCAGTAATTTCTATTGTTCTGTTTTCCAATTTACCAATTCTTTCCTCTGTTTCTTACATTCTGTTGTTGAGACTATCCACTGAGTTTTTATGTTGGTCGTTGTATTTTTCAGTCCTCACATTTCTATTTGGTTTTTTATATTTCCTATTTCTTTGCTGAGATTTTCTATTTTTTTTATTTGTTTCAAGTATGGTCATAACTGCTTGTTGAAGCATTTTTATGATGTTTGCTTTAAAATCTTTGTTGGATAATTCTGGCATTTCTCTTATCTCAGTGCTGGCACCTATTGATTGTCTTTTTCTTCAGTTGATTTCTTATTGAAACCTGAATATTTGAGGTATTAAATTATGAAACTTTGGATTTTATTTAAGCCTTCTGTTTTCAATCCAGTGCTCCAGTGGGAGAAAAGGAGTACACCACCTCAATACTGCTCTGCAGGGTCAGAAGTCAATTCTCCATTCAACCTCTGCTGATCCAAGGGGAGCTCCTTGTTCCTGCTGGGTGAGGACAGAAGTTTCAGTTGCCAACTAGGCCTCCACTGACTCCTTGCTGGTGGTGAGGAGTGGGAGAGCCTCATTGCTGCTCCCCACATGGCCTCCATTAACACTGGTAGTGTCTTTGCTATCACCATGTGATGGTTAAGTCCTTCCTCTCACTAGACCTCCTCTACAGTGCTCCATCTGGAAGAGGAAGGAGTGCATCTCTACTGCCAGGTCCAGGTTCCCCATGTGGTGTCCACTGACATGATGGCAGACACCTCATTAGCCTGGCAAGAAGACTGGAGGACTAAACTCAGACAGCCAGCCTTGAGAGACATGGGTGGTGGAGCTACAGGTTTTCTGTGGTGTTTGGCTAGAGAAGGGTGGTCATTGTCTCAAAATTTTCTGTCTTGCTCGGCTGCCCCTTTTTTGCCTGGAGAGCGCATGCTTTTGTTGGGATTCTTGTCTGCATCTGTTGATGTTCTTGGGTTGCTAGCTTCTTTAGCTCTGAGTGTGGGATACATGAGGTAAAAAGGAAACACAGAGAATTCACCACTGTCATTCCTCAACTCCCAGTGTCCCTAAACAGTCTGTCTTCTCCTCACCTTTCACAGTCTTCTTAGGCTTGTTATATATATAATGTCCAGGGTTTTCAGTTGTGTTTATTGAGAGAATAGGGAAAGGTGTATCCATCCTCCTGGAAGTGAGCTTTGACTGATTTTTGAGAAGGAAAAAATGGTATCTGATAGAATGCTTTCTGGAGAGCTTCCCAAGTTCATTTGAACTCAGATTGGTGGCCTCCCTGGATCTTCAATTTGTTGAGTCTTTTTTCACTTGAACCATCCCCAGTCCCTCTGTTCTCATGCTGAAGAGTCTGCCCGCAACTGTTTCATCCAGTGACAATACTTGACTTATCTGGAGGATCCTTTCCAGTCTTTGCTGGACTGAGAACCATACAATCCTGATTCCTATAAGCCCAAGCAAGGAATTTTCCCAGGAAAAGAGTTAACCTATTTATGGCAAAATGAGGAAAATAAAATATATTGAGTTTTTCTAATGAAAAATAATTTTTCATTAAAAATGTTAGGTTCATCCTACTCTTTAGGTGCTGAATATTACCATTTAAATAAAATAGTGTGATACACACTACTACTTACTTGACACACACACAAAAATGTGGGCAATTATATGTTGGTTCTCCCCATATTGTTCCCTTTCCTTTTCTCTTAATTTAAAAAAATTGAGGTCTACTTTACATATACTGAAGTACACAAATCTTAGTGGTACTTAGTTCACTTAGTTCAGTGAGTTTTGACAAATCAAATGGTAGATCGCACAATGTATACCCCATCACCCAAGAAACTTCCCTCAGCCCTGTTTCCATCGATCTCTTTCCTTTGCCCCCCAGGGTTCTGACTTTGTCACTACAGCTCAGTTTGCCTGCTCTAGAGCTTCATAGGAATGGAAACAGATAGACTCTCCTTTTGTTCAGTATGATGTTTGTGAGATGTTCAGTAGTTCATTCTTTCCTTTTTTTTTTTCTGAGTGGTATTTCACTGTAGACAACTCTCCCAACCCCTTCTCCTTCCCAAATATTGATCTCTCTAGGCCTCTGCTATGTCAATCTCAAGGAATTGACCTTGTTACTTCCAGTTGACCTCAGCTGCATCATTCCATGGGTATTAAGGTATGATGTCTTATTTATATGCACTGTGGGAAGAAAAAAATAACTGAAGACTTTAAGACTTACTTTTAGTTTTTTTTCTTTCATTAGAAAAACTTGTGCTAAAAAATTGTTTATTCTCCTGTTTATAGACATTTATAATATCATGGATCAGTGTTATTGTAAATAAAACTGTCAGGATCATTTTTGTACAAGTTTTTTTTGACATATTTTTCATTTCTTTTGGTAAATACTTAGAAGTACAATTAATGAGTGGTATGGAAGACATTTATTTAACTAAGAAACTACCATAAACTTCTCTAAAAGTGGTCATATCATTTTTTTAAACTTTTTTTTTTTTTAAGATTTCATTTATTTATTTGACAGAGAGAGACACAGCGAGAGAAGGAACACAAGCAGGGGGGTAATGGGAGAGGGAGAAGCAGGCTTCCCACAGAGCAGGGAGCCCGATGTGGGGCTCGATCCCAGGACCCTGGGATCATGACTTGAGCCGAGGGCAAACGCTTAACGACCGAGCCACTCAGGCGCCCCTAAAAGTGGTCATATCATTTTTGTAAAGATTTATTTATTCATTTCAGAGAGAGTGCATGCATGTCGGGGTGAGGGGTGAGGGAGAGAGAGAGAAAATCTCAAGCAGACTCCCTGCTGAGCATGGAGCCCCCGATGTGGGGCTCATCTCACAACCCTGAGATCATGACCTGAGCTGAAATCAAGAGTCAGAGGTTTAACTGACTGAGCCACCCAGGTGCCCCAGTTGTAGCATTTTATATCCCTGCCAGCAACATAAAAGGATCGCATTGTTCCATATCCTCACCAACATTTGGTGTTGTCAGCCTTTTAAATTTTATCTCTTCTAGTGGATGCATAGTAGTATCTCATTGTGTATTAATTTTCATTTCCCTGGTATTTAATGGTGTTGGGCATCCTTTTAAGTTGCTTATTGGTTATTCCTATATCTTAGTCTTTTGCCCACTTTTCAACTGTGTGCTATTATTGTTGCTTTAAATATTGAGTTATAAGACTTGCACATTCTGCATATAGGTGCTTGGATTTTCCCCAGTCTGTGCCTATTCATTTTCTTTTTTTAAAAAGATTTTATTTATTTGAAAGAGAGCGAGAGAGCATGAGTTGGGGGGCAGAGGGGGAGGGAGTAGCAGACTCCCCACTGAGCAGGGAGACTGATGCAGGCAATCCCAGGACCCCAGGATCATGACCTGAGCCAAAGGCAGATGCTTAATCAACCGAGCAACCCAGCCGCCCCTTCATTTTCTTAATAGTATCTTTTAAGAAGCTGAAGGTTTTAAGTTTGATGAAAAAAAATTATCAACTTAAAATTTTTTGTTAGTGTCCTTGGGCCTTGTCTAAGAAACTTTGCCTAACCCAAGGTTGCAAAGATATTCTCTCATGCTTTCTTCTAGAAGATATATGATTTTTACCTTTACATTTCAGTCTGTCCTATCTCAAATAAATTTCTGAGTATAGTAAGAGGTAGGGGTTGAGGTTCATTTCTTTTTATATAGTTATCCAGGTGTTCAAGCAACATTTGTTAAAAAGATCATCCTTTATCCATGGAAATATTTTGGCTTCTTTATTAAGAAAAAATTGACCATATAAGTGTGGGTCTGTTTCTGGGCTCTCTGTTCTATTACACTAATGTACCTGTCTCCTATTTTGCTAATTCTGTCATGATTATTATAGTAAATTTTATACCAGAAAATGTAAGGCCTCCAGATTTTTTATCCCTTTGCGAAACTGTTTTTATTATTCTGAAAGCTGTGTATTTCCATACATATTTTAGAATTTGCTTGTGAATTTCATGGGATTAAAAAAGGGGCAGCTAGGATTTTAATTATCATTGCATTAAATCTATATATCAGTTTGGGGAGAATTGACATTTTAATAATCCATGAACATGGTATATCTCTTCATTTATTTAATTCCTTCCAGCAGTGTTTTGTAATTTTCAGTAATAGAGTTCTTGAACAGATTTCATTAAATTTATCACAAAGTGTTTTTTAATTTTTTAAAGCTATTGCAAAGGAAACATTTTAAATTTAATTTCTATATGTATGTTCCATGTTTAGTACAGACACAATTTTTGTACACTGTCTTGTGTATGTAAGCTCACTAACTCACCTAATAGTTCAAGTATTTTATTTGTAGTTTCCCTGAGATTTTCTAAGTAGTCAATCATGACATCTAAGAATAAAAAGCTTTACTTCTTTCTTTTCAACCTATATCTTTTATTAAGATTCCACAAAGAGTCAAGTTGAACAGGGGCTGCTTTAATTAGACCAAGGTCATTGTGCCTAGCCCAACCCCCCACCCCTATAGTGCCTTCTTTGTCCTGTCAGCAGTTGAGCTGGGAGGATGTTAGACTACAGATGTCTTTGATTCTCCATTGGGTTCAACTTCTGATTGTTACTGTGGGAGCAAAGTTCTCTTAAATCTTTCTCCATCCTAACTAGAAGTCCTTCCAAAGTATTTTGAAATTGTTTGGGTCCATCAAATTCAAAATTATTCCAGAACTGACTGCCACAGAATTTCTCCATAATAACTTGGATTCTTACTGTACATTTAGTTGTGGCAGTTTGTCGGGCTTCTGCTTCTTGAAAAAAATTTTGGACTGAAAATGATTCCTTCTTGGGTATGCTCACATTTCTTTCGATCTGTATTTACAAGGTTGAACTATCAGTTGATCAAAATACCGTATTCTTTTGTATGAAAAGGTGTGAAGCTAATAGTGAAGGTTTATTATAACCACCTAATTTAATATTCTTTCTAGTTTCATGTAAATGTCTTTGTAGAAAATGCTACCAAGAGCGGCACTGTGGTTACTTTAATTCCATTGCCAATACTTTTATATGGTTTCCTGTATTCTAAAGGGAAAGCTATATGCACTTTTCTTCTTTTAAAACTTTTCCTCTTATGAATCAGTACCACTATGAATAAATGTCAGAAGTTCTTATTAAGTGGTTAAAGTTGATGTCTCTGTCTCAGCATTCTTCTTTTAGGTAATGATGATTAAGCAGACTTCATAATGGAAAATGCCAGAGTTGTAAAGAAATTGTTTTTCTTACTAACTAAAGAACAGATTTCTTTGTTAATGATAATAATATTTGTAAATACTCGCTTTGTGCCAAACTCACTTAACCCTTACATTTTAAAAATAAGAAAGGTATCATGGTTTGGAAGTCATGACATCAGGGTTCAAAGTCCTACTCCTTTACCGAAATGGGCATTGTCAGTAATATTTAGGAAATAACAGGATTGTGCACTCTTTGGTTGAAAAACATTGTAATAGGAAGAACATTTTGGAGGTTAATTTGTCTCTCCTCAAAATGAACTCTTTGGTTAGGCAAAATGAAGTGTTTTGTTTTTGTTTGGTAAAGATGGCAATTTCTCTATTCTAACATTTCAGATTATGCTAAATATTTTAGCATAAAATGAAGAACTAATCAAATAAAATATGATTTATATTTATTCAGAGAAAAGAGGAAGCTGGAGTCCTGATTATTTAATAGACCCACAGAATTTCATTTCTTGCTAATGGAACTTGGCTGTGGAGAAAACCATGAGAAAACCATTTTAAACCAGGAGGCCCAATAAACTAAGGTCTGACTGCCTTGAGATGTGAGTGGTCAGTACAAGGGCAGAGCTTCCCTTTCCAGTGGTGGTTGTGTAAATCGAGACAGCTCGAATCATAGCACATAGTGTACAATTATGCCCCCATGTGAGTGTTTCAGGTATGTTTTTCTTTACATTTACCCCGAGCCAGGCATTTGGGGCTAAGGTGGCAGATTAGCTGATACAGACCTACCACTCTGACCCTTTGTCTACAGAGGTTGGCGATTCTTTAGGAAAGGTGAATGGATAGGAGAGAAGTAAAACTATGGCCTCTGAATCTGGTGAGGTTGGAAGTCTGTAGTAGCTGAAGATTAAATTTCTTGATTGTGGTGGTTTTCGTTGACCATTATTTGACAGTCAACATGTTGCTCTTCTGAAGGGATTTGAATTGTGTTTGGTGACTTGAGGTATGGACCAGGGGAGCAGGGAGGGCCTGAAGACCTAGCTCAGCAGAGTTCATCCAACTTCCTGAAGAAGAATCTGTAGAGCAAGTGACCCTCCCTCCACAGGAAGAGAATCTGTTGTTTCTCGAATACCCCTATGTCTGAGCCTCACTGGCCCAGGCATAGTTTCTGGAGACTTGGAGGCTTATGCTTGTCAGGAAGAGCATCCAGATCATTAGACTGGCCCTTTTGCATGATGGCAGCTGGCTCCAAAGCCAACGTCCTCAGGAACTCCCTCTAGTGGCAAGATCTTAGAGGCCCCCTGGGCTGCCCATGGCAGCCCTAGTCCTCTTGGGGAATGTGAGCTAGTGTGGCTGGCCAGACCCATGTTCCCCACACTTGGCACATATGGAATATCAATTGTGACTTAGGAAGAACATCAGGGGTCACACGTTTGGACCGGAGCAGAGGCATTTCCTCATTGCAACACCCTGTACCCTCCAGGGATGGAAATTGTGGGGAAATGTGGCGGGGGGAGGGGAGGAGATGGAGACAAAATGGGTAGATGGGGCTGTGGAAGCAGAAAGCTCTGGATTAAAACCCTGGTTGTATCAGTTATGAGATATGTGACTTGGGGCAAAGTTAAATGGCATGTTCATGTTCCTTCAGCTAACACAGCAACTATTTCATGATGGCTGTACTCAGGAAGTCAATCTGTATCCAAGAACAGAAAGCTTGAAAGAGGCCTAATTAAGTTATCGTGTGTCAAGTAACGGAGAATGGCAAATGTGGTGATTCAGTTAAAGGTCATGAAGAGTGTCAAGTGGAAAGCAAGATAAATTTGGTTGGCCCAAGTAGAAGGGGCAGATTGCTTGGGTTGTAGGTGATGAAACTAGTTGGGGGAACACAGTAAATCAAAAACTGTTAAAAGACTCAAGTTCATAGTCAATAATTTTACTTTAACCTGAGAAGCAAGTGGAAGTGATTCTGGGCCTTTCAGAAGAAAAATAATCAGATCAAAACAATACTCGAGGAAGGTAATCATGTGAGGCAAAAATCTAAAGAACCTGGTGAGGGTCTGAATCTGGGGGCTACAGAACAAGACTGAAAAGGGTTCTCACACCAGATTTTTAGTATAAAAACAGAGTAGAGGATTGTGCATGAGTTTTCCATGGAGGATAAAGACAGACAACAAAGATAAATCAGCCTTCCCCTTGATGAGAAATGTTAGCATATGCCTGAGGGATGGACGCCGATACTTATTTTATTTCACACTTTCAATAACCTTCTAGAGAAGGTGGTATTCAACTGAAATGCAGCAACATGTTGTGATATGATTTCATTCACATGCACATGCGCACACACATATACAATCATTATAAAAGGTTTCAGATCTATAAAAGGGGCCAAATCATACAATAAGAAACATCTTTGTACCTATTCCCTAGCTTGTCATTTCTAGGCTGCCATCACATCACAAGTGGAGCCCACCCACTAACTGAGGAAAGGCATATGTGTTGATGTATACCTTCTTTAAGAAGGAAACTCTTTACATATGTTTTAAAGAAGAAACACTGTAGGCATCCTAGAATAAAAAGAGAAATCCATGGGGCACCTGGGTGGCTCAGTCATTGGGCGTCTGCCTTAGGCTCAGGTCATGGTCCCTGGGTCCTGGGATCAAGCCCCACAGCATTGGGCTCCCTGCTCAGCAGGAGGCCTGCTTCTCCCTCTCCCACTCTCCCCACTTGTGTTCCTTCTCTCACTGTGTCTCTCTCTGTCAAATAAATAAATAAAATCTTTTAAAAAAGAGAGAGAGAGAAATCCATTTGGATAGATGTGGTAAGTCATGTGTCTGTGTACATGGCTGGATTCCATATACCATTACACTCAGTCTCCAAGTTTCTGTGTAAAGGGACAGATTTACGTTGAAACTTACTGGATATGAATTTCTTGGAAGCCTTTAAAGGCCCTAATGATGGTATTTGGGGGATCAAGAGCCAACAACTCTATTTTGCTGCCTTTTGCAGTTTACAGTGTGGCCTTCACATAATTACCTCACTGCATCCTCCCAACTATTTTGAGGTCAGACCTCTAACCCACACTTTATAGTAGACAGACTCCATGCCTTGGAGATGAACCCCTGTCGGACTTCCTTATTTGAGAAATCTCTGGGAGCAGGGAAACACTACAGTCCCACGAAGTAAAGTGATAGATATGTGCCAGTCCATTCCATCGCACCAGCTGACTCTGGTTAGGTCTGACCAGGACCCATCTGTTTCTTTCTCTTTTTTTTTTTTTTAAGATTTTATTTATTCATTTGCGAGAGAGACAGAGCACAAGCAGGGGGAGAGGCAGAGGGAGAGGGAGAAGCAGACTCCCTGCTGAGCAAGGAGCCCGATGCGGGACTTGATCCCAGGACCCTGGGATCATGACCTGAGCCGAAGGCAGACATGTAACCATCTGAGCCACCCAGGCGCCCCTGTTTCTCTCTTCTAATGGTGCAGGAGAACCTAAACATTTACAAGACTTGGAATCCCCAGTTGCAAATATTTTCTGCCTTTCCCCCCCATCCTTGACACTTTGATGTTACTGAGTATTTTTATTGGAAGCTAAAGTCCCCTGTAGAGATGATGAAGGCAGGGCAGGTAGTTATAAGGCAAGTCCTGGTGATTTGCCTTCTAAACCAGATTAGGAAAGTGGGGTGGGTGGTGGATTGCAGTGAGACTTCCAGCCTGCCATTCAAATTCTCTCCCAGATACCCCACCAACTGGACAGTCATTGGCTTTATAATAAACTACTCTTCTACAACTGAAATTCCTTCAGTAAAGCCTATCAGTGAGCCACACCTGTTAACCGCTTTAATTGTGTAATTGTAGAATTGTCCTCAGATAATTAAGAGGGTAGAAGTATAGCTGAAGATGACCTCGTGAACCGCAATTTGAATTTTAAATTCAATTTTAAATTAAACTGTTTTAGTTACCTATTGCCATGTAACATATCACCCTAAAACTTAGTGGCATAAAAAAGCAATTGTGTATATCTTGCAATTCTGTGGGTAGGCAATCTGGGCCATTCGCTGGCTAGTCCTTGGTAGGATCACTCCTGTGGTTGCAGCCATTCGAGTTCAAAAGGACTCGGGGGTCCTACATGGCCTTACTCACATATCTGAGAGTGAGCCTGGCTGCTGACCATGTGGTCCTTCTCTACATGGCCTTGGGCATCCTCCAGCAGGCCAGACCCACACAGCAAGTGGTCCCAAGGTTCCAGGAAGCAAGAACCGGCATGGCAAGGCTTCTTGAGACCTAAGCTCTGGAATTTACACAGTGTCACCTTCTCCACATTGTATTGGTCAAGACAAGTCACAAGGCAGCCCAGATTCAAGGGATGGAGAAAAAGACTCATCGCAATGCCCAAGCAAGAAAGGGGCTAATTGAGAGACATGTCAAGTTGGGGTAAGGGATTTGACCCAGAGAACAGCAGGAGGTCCCCTGGTGCTGGGAACAGAGGTGGGGAACATGGGAAGAGTCAGGAAAACCTTCTGCATAGGGTCTTAGGAATACTGGGGTGTGGCTGCAAGTTCACTGGACACCTCACACCTGGGGCATCTATTGAATACTTAACACCAACACAAGGAAAAGCAGGTTTTGTTTAGAAGGCTGTAAAGCTTAGATACTGCCCATTCTAGACCATCCTAGTCTCCCCACTGAAATAAGGATAATGCTGGGATGATAAAGAGGGAAAAAAAGAGAGAACCTGCTGTAACTAGGTGGGGGCGGGGAAGCCAAATTGATGTTATAAATTTACCCCGGAAAATCCACATACTAACCTGTCCACCCACTGTCCCTTGAGTGTTGAGTGCGTCCACTTTCTTCCAAGTAGACATTCTCAAATCCCACTCCCTGGATAGTTCTAGTGGATCTTATGTCATTATTTTTAGAGCAATACTGCCAATGCTTTGCGTCTGTCCTTTAAAATTTTTCTATAATAAAATTTTTCTGTAAGAATGTGTAACTTTGTTCATGCTCTTTTATTTTTAAAGGGCACCTATTCATTGGTGTATCCTCCAAAGCTGATGAGTTTTCTTTGTTATGAGATGGGTGGGCTTGGGATGCTTTGTCCAGCACAGTTGGGTCACATACTGGCAAAATGGGGCGGGGGTGGGGGGCGAGGGGGAGGCTACAATATGCACTGTTTTTGTGCTTATATTATGTGGGTATATGTTTGGTAATAAAACTAAAATTTAATAGTACAGCCATACGTTGTTTTATTGTGCTTCCTAGATAATGCATTTTTTACAAATTGAAGGTTTGTGACAACCCAGTGTTAAGCAAATCTATCGATGCCATTTTTCCAACAGCATTTTCTCACTTTGTGTCACATTTTGGTAATTCTCGTAATATTTCAAACTTTTTCATTATTATATTTGTTATGGTGATCTGTGATCAGTGAGTATGACTAGCTGAAAGCTCAGATGATGGTTAACATTTTTTATCAACAAACTATTTTTTAATTAATGTATGTACATTGCTTTTGAGACATAATGCCAACACACACTCAACAGACTACACTGTAGTGTAAACATAACTTTTGGAGGCATTGGGAAACCAAAAAGTTCCTTTGACTCATTTTATTGCGATATTTGCTTCATAGTCATGGTCTGGAACTGAACCTGCAATATCTCTGAGGTCTGCCTGTGCTTTGCTTCATCCTATGGGGCTCCCTGGTTAAAAAAGAAAAATTACTGTATACATGATAATAAATTCTATGATAGCTACCTAAGTTTATTTTGTATTAAGAGGATCCTGTTTGTAAAGTCTTTAAAATTCTTAACATCATCTCCTTGATACAGGAGGCCTATGTCCACAGTGTGCATCACTAAATCTCCCATGCCCAGCACAATCTGTACCATAGGATAGGAATCCAGTATGTACTGCACTTTGTAAGTGAAAGACAGTAATAATAATGATCATCCTCACAGGCAGAGGTGAGAGAACACCTGGAATCAGAGTCAAACTTGTTACATATAAGGAGTGATGCATGATCCTTGGACCTGGACACTAATCGGCCTGCTGCAGCCTGTCACAAATGGAGTAAGCACAGAGTATTTGAGACAGCGTCAGAATTTTAAGATTACAAATCTTCGCAGTCAACGCATGGCTTTCCCCTTCCATGCAGCATTCCTCTTTAGAGTGTCATGGGAAAGGGTCACTCCCTGAACACTTACGAGAAAGGAAATCCTCTTCTTCTTCTGCCATTGGATCCTTTTTTAAAAATCTACTTTATGCTTATTTGTCAAGTTGTAAAAATATTGAACAGAACTCTGCCTCCTGCAATTTCTATCTCTGGGTGCTTGTTCTGTGTTTGGACAGACCAAACCCACATTCTCTTCCACATAATGCTCATTCAAATAACTGAATCTCCACCATTGTTGAATATATGACAAAAATTGGTTGAGTTTCATGATGCAAACCTAAAGGGAAAGTTATCTTGAATAATGAAATGACAATATGTAGAAGCTTTAAGGACTTGTACACCATCTCATGGTTTTGAAGTGTGTAGTTAAAGACCTTGAGAGTTGACAGATTAGTCAGGGACTTGTCGAGTATTAATTACAAACTTTGAAATCTTGGTCAGTGAAAGTTCATCATAGTGCACCTTGCAAATATGATCAAAGTCTTTTCACTACTGATTTTATGACGCTTAACCACAGTGTGTAAAGAATGAAGGTTTTCATTAGAAATTACTGATGTAATAGAGCACATTTAAAGGAAGATGTGTTGTTAGACTATTAAAAATCATGCTCTTCCCCTACCCTACACCAGCCCCTGTTTTGGGGACCCCCCATCGTCTCTGAATACCTGAAATGGCATTTTGGTCTACTTTAAAGGAACTGTGCTCTTTACAGCTTTAGTGTAGCTCAGTAATGACCACCACCGTGAGGGCAGCAAAGGTGGGGCTGTTGTTAAGTGATGTTTTTAAGACCATAAAAATAAACCATGAAAACCTGGGGGCTGTGATTTAGTGAGTGAAAGAAATTTATGGCTGGCTGAAAACTTGAAAAATAGTGTGCAGCTGGTTATGGGAAAGGAAAGCAGTCCCTCTGTCTTGTCCTTGTTGAGTTTTAGAAAAAACAATCTATTATTTTTGGTAGCTTTTTTTTTTTCCTCTGGGAGTAAAAAAAAATGCATGGGCATCTAAACCACGGAAAATGAAATTCAAATACACCCAACGCACCTTCTCCAAAATCACTAGCTTATGTCTCCCCCACCCTTCTGCTGAGATGTCTTATCTGTGCCCTCCAATGGTTATCAAAACACAGGAGGGTATCTGCCGGGTTCCTTGGTGTTCTCTTTAACTGCAGGTTGATTTCCTGTAAGTGAAAGGTGCACAGAGATGCCAGTGCTTGGTCTCAGTATCCCCAGTCCCACTGTGCGTGCATTTCAGGAACCATGGCCTGCTGCCAGAGGTGGGAAGGCGCTAGTCTGGGGAGAACTGGGGCATGTCTCCACTGGTTCACCTGTCTGATGCTCTTCCTGTTCAGTTACCTCTGCACGCCAGAGGGTGGCACCCCAGGCACTCCAGAGGTGAAGAGGCGGAAAATGATGGGGACTGGAGAGGGGAGGGCAGGGCCGGTAAGGGGAATGTTGATAAATTCTCACAGTCCTCGGTCTTGAGATTTCCATCTAATTTGGAGCCGGACCCAACCCTGTTTGGAAGAAACGGGCTTCTGCCAGACAGGTGTCACAGGTTTAGGCATTTCTAAGATGATAAGGTATGTGAAGGTTATTCAAGACCAACGGCCTCCACCCACCTGGGTCCCAGGAAATCCAAAGGGAAACTAGTTTCCCCAGTGGCTACCTGTGGGGTGCTTGGGAGTTGGCGCAAAGCCAATGACGCCCCACGCTGTAAGTGAGCCAGCATCTGACCTGTCACTTTGTGTTGTTTTGCAGTTGCTGGATTTGTGCGACTCGGTGAAGGATGATGCCCTGAAGGTGATCTCTGCCTTTAACATTCCACACACCTCCCTCCACGCACCAATCGCAGGAATCACCAACGCGCAGGCCGCCTGGGCCTTCTACCCAGAACCGCTGCAACCCGAGCCCCGAGAAGGGGCGCGCTTTCAGCCGCCCAAGCTGGAAGCCAAGTTATAGCGGGCGTGGTGCGAAGGGTGGTGGCTCGCTCGCAGCTGCCACGACACCAGCTTCTCTGACGCCTGGAACTGGGGCCAAGGCCGGCCTGGCATGCGCTGGGCCTCGGCCCTCGGGGATTTGGGTCGCAGAGCAGGCAGGGTTCTCACTGAGGCTGGCGAGACGCGGGATGGGCTGTTGGGAAAGGGAGCCAGGCGGCAGCCCGGAACACGGGGCTTTATTATGTAACCCCGCCTGCCGGCAGCAACCTTTCCCAGCTTCCGCGCTGGATCTCCCTAGACACTGGACTCCCCTGCGAACGCGCCCCACACACGGGTGCCACCAAAGGTCTCCCGCGGTCAGCGATGACTCAGATTTACAGTGATTTTGGAAAAAGCATTGGTGCTGCGTGGAAAAAAAAAAAATCAAAGCATAAAAATCAAACACTCGCGGGCAAAGTTTCAGTTCAAGCGATGCTTCTCCAGTGAATCAGAACCCCTTGGGGTGTTAGAGGAAACGCACAGACTGGGAAAGGGGAGTGTGCGCCTGGAGTTTTGCTCTCGGCAGAGCGCGAACTCCGGGTTGTCCTCCCAGGCAGGCGGCTTCCGGACCGTAAGACAAGGTGCGGAAAATACTTTTACCATATGAAATTGTAATCTGTTCTTTAGAAGAGCATAGATAACAAAGTTTAATAAAGACATTAATTGATGGGAAGGCGGGCTAGGGCAGCACACTGCAGTAAGTTGATTTCGGAACTCGGAGAGACCACGCAGGCAACGCCTGTGGTCCCAGGCGAGGGCCGTAGATTTCCCATCCCATTTCTCAGATCCCGATTGCCCCACTTCAGTTTTGCACCTTTCTCTCAGCCCCAGCCATCCTCCTTACTCCCGCTCCACATCTCGTGGCAGAGGCAGGAGTGAGCACAGTTCTCGAGTCCGTGAGGGCGACATCCAGGACCGGAGACCTAACGCCCAACCGCCCTTTTCACACTGTCCCTTTTCTGGGCTGTGGCCCAGTATGGGGCCCAGAGGACCTCCGGACCCTGCGGGAGAGGGCGGGAAGGGCTAGAGGTCACCCGCCGCGGAGAGCTCTGCGAAAGCTCCCCAGCACCGCTTGGGTTGCCTGACTCCGAGCCGACCTCCTCCTTGTGCCCCAAAATAAGAGTGCTTAACCGGTTGCTCTCCCTGACGCCTTTGTTTTTTAAAGTGTTCACAGGGTCGCTAAAGCAGACGACGCGGGGGCGGCGGAGCTGCACAAGACCAGATGACAACCACTAGGGTTTTCTTCTGCGTGGTTCTTTTCCTGTCCCTGTCTGCATCGCCCAACCCCACGGAGAGCTCGGAGCACTTGGGCGGGTTTGGGGCTCCCAGCCGGTGCCGTTCTGTTGTTTTCCCGCCGGGTGCTAGGCCGGGCAGCTAAGGCTTAGAGTTCGCCCGTGCCCACCTAAGGTCGAGGGCAACCGCTCCGAGACACCGTCAGGGTAGACATCCAGTCTCAGCGTGCACTTCGCCGCGTCCACGCCCTTGTCCTTTCCCTCCTGCAACGAAATCCCGGGGCAGAACCCGGCGTCCGTCCTTGAGTCGCCCCAGGAACCCCTGGCCTCCTACACTTCGCTCAGGACTCGCCAGAGGATGCGCTGAGAATTGTTTAACCAGGGGCTGTGCTGTCTTCCCGACGTTCCATACCTGCTTATGCAGCATAAAACACTGACCGAGGTGGCCAAGAGCGGAACAACGCCTCGCTGATTTGCTCCTCTGCAACTGAGGACCCTTCCTTCTTGGTTCCTGGGAGGGAGGGACTTTAGGGGATCCTTAACTTGGGTTTCTTTATTCCATCTAACCAGCTCTCCCCCGTGACAGGATGTTCCATCTCCCGACCGACCTTGCCCCCACTCCCTGGCCCCGGCTATCTCCTAGCCAGGGGAGCGCAGAAGGGGGTAAGGGTGGGGACTTAGGACCCACATTAGAACACATGAGGATGCGGACCCAGAGGAGTACCAGTCCCCGGAGCAGGAGTGGGAGTGAGGCCGCGGGCACCAAGGAGAAAGGGGGTGGGGGCGCGCAGGGAGGAGTGGGGGGCGTATTTCGCTCCCCACACCACTCCCCTGCGCGCGCGCGCCTTCACTGGCCTCAGAGCGCCTCGCGGATGGTTCTCTGAAAGCCTAACCAATATCTAGGATCCCGACCCAGCGGAGGTATCATCTTCTCTCCCACCTGAAGGCCGAGATTCCTTTGGGTCTTTTTTTTTTTTTTTTTCGAGTTCTTTTTTCATTTCCTTATTTTACCTGCTCCGCACGCAATCCCTTCCTGCCTCGTACCGGGGCTGCGGTACAGACGCCTCCGGGGATCCACTTCTTGCCTTTTTCTCCACTCTCCCCACTAAGGGCTCTGCCTCCTACCGGAGGCTCGGCGCGGCAGAAAAGCTAGGTGCCCCTGCCAGGTGGCATGAGGAGGGCGCCTAAGACTACCGCGTGAGGCGAGGGCGGAGGAAGAGGATGAGCAGCCCTGCACATCGGGGTCTCACCCAGTACCCCAGAATCTGGGAGAGAGGAGAGCTCCGACACTCGCTGCCCAACCTTGGACCCAGGCGTTCTTGAGGATCAAGCCAGTCCCCACGCCTGTCCCAGAGCGGCTGAGAAATTCCCGAAGCCGATCAAGGGCTCAGGGGCGCCTCCTGAGGCTTTCCGCAGGCGGCGGCCGCTCGGCCTGGTTCAGTGTGCCCGGAGCGCCCCCTCTGTTCCAAGCGCATGCAGTGGCCCCTGCTGGATGGGGGAGAGGCAAGGGTACACTTTGGGGCGGGGGGAGAGGAGTGGGTGCGCACAAGCCACCAGCAGCACTAGTCACTCCAGTCAACACGCTCAGCTGGGGCAGGGCCCGCGGCGCGCGCGGGGGAACCCGGCCGGGCCACCCCCGCCTTTACCTGTTCGAGCCTGAGAGCGCCAGCGGCTGCGGCTACGCCGCGGCAGGGCGGGGCGTGCTTGCCCGCGCGCCGGGGCGGGACTTAGAGGGGGCGGAGCTCGCGGTGATTGGGTGAGGGCCCTGGGCCGCCAGTCTGAGTTGAGCTGCAGGGCTGTGCAGGTTTCACTTCGCTCCGCGCAGCCTCCAGGTCGTGGTCTTGTGAAACCGCTCCGTCTTGCGTCGCCGCCGCCACCACTGCCACCGGACTCTCACAGTCACCCTGCGCGCCCCAGCCCAACTGCGGCCAGCATCGCCGCGGGCTGCTCGCCTCGCCCCGCTCCCGCCGCCACCCCCTCGGCGCCCTTTCCCTGGCCCTGGTCCCCCCAATGTCTGACTCTGACTCTCGGACTGAGAAACGCAAGGTAAATACCTCCGAATCCCCGGGAGCGGGCCGGGTGCCGACGGAAGACAAGCGCCGGAGCCATCTCGGCTCCACCTCCTGTTCCCTTCCCGAGCACGTGCAGGCAAGAGATGCACGTACCCGTCCCACTTGTCGCTGGGCGGGAGGCAGCGATCAGGCGGGTCGGGTTCCCTCCCTCGCGCAAGTCCAGTTTGGTGAGGGGTCGTCCGTGCAAAGGCTAACGGCACTTGGCGACGTGCGGTTCGGCCCGGGATTCCGCGCGAAGGAGTGGAAAGGCTTCTCAGGGTCAGCTGGGAAAGGCAACGCGTGCTCTCCGCGCTGTCCCGGGAGCTGCGGCCCGGCTTCACGATACTGGGTTGCGCGGCCGGCCGGCAGGTCTCGGCGCCCTGTCCCGGAGACCCCCAAGTAGCGGCCGCGCGGTACAAGCTAGTCTGGCGGCTTGGCTTTTCTCGGGTGCTCGGGCCCGTTGCGGAGGATTTGCGGAACTGCGGTGGTTATTTGACGAGACTCGTTTTCCTTGTACCCATTCAGGCCGAGGTTTTAGGGCAGCTGCTGCGTTCGCTCTCTCGGGCTGCGGGTGCCTGCCCGAGCTGCGGGTACGCTGCAGACGATACCAGCAGCACGATCCATAGACAGCCAGAGTCCGAGGGCCTCCTCCGACTGCCGGGGACACGCGGTGGACGAGCCTCGGGAAGGAGAACATGCACCATCCGTGGGGCCGGGCTGTCGTAGAGACTTGGGCACCCCGACTCCCTCTCGGTGCTGGCGGGCGGTGCGGTGCCCTCGGGGACCTGTTACTCGGTGTTCGTGCTAGTAATGGAAGACCCGTCGGCCGCGGGGGACAGGCGTGTGGATGTGTTGGTTGTCTGCGGTGGTCACGGGTGCGCGCAGTTGTGCGTGCCCGTGGCCAGGGGTGGCCGCTTAGATTTGGAGCGTGTCCGCTGCGTACGGGGAGAAAAAAGGAGGAATTTGTGGAGGAAGGTGGGTGCTACAGCTAAGGGAAGGGACGGCCTTTGGGTCTTCAGCCCACCCGGACTGGGGTCGGAGGACGGCCCTGCGGGTGCAGAGACAGCGAGACTCCTGCTTTGTCTCGAGGTGACCAGCCACTTGGGGCGGTGGGAGCCGCCGAGGCTCGCGCGGCGTCCGGCGGACACAGAGGCGGGGCGGGCTGGGGGAGCCGGGGCAGCTCGGGTCCGCGAGACTCCCGCCGCGGTCGCGGCCGGGGCCGCCTTCGGAGGCGAGTTTGTCAACAATCGCCTCGCCTTTGGCTGCCTGACCCGTAGGCGCCGCCCCCGCCGGCGGCGGCTATTGGCTGTGGCGCGGAGCGACCGCGCGAGGGCCAATTGGGAGCGCGGGCACCCGGCGCCAGCGGCGCGGGGAGGTCGGCGGTGCCGGCGGCGGCGGCGGGCGCAGTGCGCGAGGGGAGGAGCGGGAGGAGGCGGAGGATGTTCCCGGCGGCGGCGGCCGGGGCAGCGCGGGCCAGAGGCGCGGCGCGCGGAGCCCTCGGCTGCCCGGCGGAGCGCGGCGGCGGGCGGGCGGGCAGAGGCCGGCTCTGCGCTGCCCCCGGGTCTCTGAACGGGAGTCCTGGGCTTTGTCTCCCGCGCTTCCTTGGTGCTGACGGTCAGGGGTCTCCAGGTCGGCGAAGGACGCGCGCGGGACGCCGCGGGGCCCGGGCCGGGACGCGACGATCGGAAGGGAAGGGGCGGACGTGAGTTTCGGCCTGATTGCCTTCACAGGGGAGGGTCAGTGGGGTGAAGGAGCCGCGCGCCCCGGTTTCGCCTAGCGTGTGGAGTTACTTGGGGACTTTGCAGGGGGCGCCCGGGGACGGCTTTGGGGAGACCCCCCCCCCATTTGGAGGTGTGCACCTCACAGTGTGGGTGCATTCCGAAGTTCTGCCGGGTTCGGTGCGGCGCGCTAACCCCTGCGGAAGGAGGGGCGCGCGGGCTGGGAGCGGGAGGGACCGCGGGCGGGGAGCGCCCGAGCCCGGCCGAGCCGCGCTCCAAGTTACAAACTCTATTGTGACGCACTTACTACGACCGACGGCCCTTGCCAAACCTTCCCCAGACTTGCTGCCCTCAGCACTTTCGGCAGAACAATGGGGCCGGAGTGGGGAACGCGGCCAGCCGCCTGCAATCGCTGCATCTGCGCCCGCTCCTGTGCTCCAGCGCCGTATCTGATCCCGGGAAATCAGAGCCCGCTGGGAGTTTCCGACTTCTTCAAGTCGGCTCTGAGCAAAGAGCACATGGGAATAGACTTAACACAAGACGCTTCTCCTAAAAACTTTCTGTGTGTGTGTGTGTTACAGCGCCGGTCTCACATTGACGTTGTGATTGTGTTTTGTTTGGTGGCAGGAAGTTTAGTCCCACCCCTTCACCTCCCCCCCTCCACGCAAAGATAGAGGTGCCTTTGTTATTTGAGGTGTGTTTTTATTCTTATTTGAAAGATAGAGAAATATATGAACTAACGACTTAATGTTAAAGTATTTGGTAGTCTAAAAATCATGAAGAAATCAGCGAAAGTTGGCAAAATTTAGTTATTTGTTGTAATTGTTATTTTGCTGAAGATAATCTGAGTTTTTATTTTACTTGCAGAAAAAAAGACCAAATGGCAAAGCAACCTTCAGATGTAAGTTCTGAGTGTGACAGAGAAGGTGGACAATTGCAGCCTGCTGAGAGGCCTCCTCAGCTCAGGCCTGGGGCCCCTACCTCTCTACAGACAGAGCAGCAAGGTAATCCTGAAGGCGAAGGGGACCGCTGCCCCCAAGGCAGCCCTCAGGGCCCGCTGGCCCCACCAGCCAGCCCCGGCCCTTTTGCTACCAGATCCCCGCTTTTCATCTTTGTGAGAAGATCCTCCCTGCTGTCTCGATCCTCCAGTGGGTATTTCTCTTTTGACACAGACAGGAGCCCGGCACCCATGAGTTGTGACAAATCAACACAAACCCCAAGTCCTCCTTGCCAGGCCTTCAACCATTACCTCAGTGCAATGGGTAAGCAATGCCTGGGTAAGAGGTAGTTAATGTGTGGTTGTTTGAATATCTGTTTAAAGGCTGTGTGTAGCGTTTAAACTAAACTCCCTTTTAGAATCCTTTTACTGATGTAGTCCATATTTTCATGGGAATGGAGGATGTGTCACATGAGACATCAAACCAACATTATTTTTTTTTACATTACCAAGTTTAGTGGCAGCAATAAAATGTACCTAGTATAGGCCTGTTGAGCAGTGAAGCTGGAATCCTTGCTGCCTGCCTTCATTAAAGTGTATGTGTTGTTCTAACCACTAAGACTTACTTATCAATGATACTGTGCTTGAAGGGGACTTAGTCAAATACAGCAGATAGCTTAAAAACATAACCAGATGTGTGAAGAAAGATGAGACAAGTTAATCGTTTTCAAAAATGATATTTTTAGAAAGTGATCTGGTTCATCAAGGCAGTACCAATAGAGAACCAGAAAAATGGGTTGTTTTCTACTCAGATTCCTCTTTGGGCTGATTTTTTGTTTGCTCAGAGGTTTTGGATATGGTACTAATAAGATTAGATTGTGGGTATCTGTTTCAGGGATCAAAGACCGTTTTAGGGTCTGAACCAGGAAAATCTGGCAGGAAAGTGAGGGAGCTGACCTGGTGGGGACTGTGGCAGATTCGGGAGCATTTGCACTTTCTGCATTAGGACTGCCCCCCCCCCCCCCCCAATCTGTGGCTGTGTGGTCTCAGAGTGGTAGGTTTTCCTATGGTACAGTGCAAGATAACCCAAGAGTGCAGATTTTGGTGCCAAAGATCCCGGCATCAAAGATGTTTTGACACTGACAATTAATTTAGAACTTTGAAAGCACTGTGCAAGCCATATAAAAACATCTGCTTGCTAAGATTTGACCCTTGAGCCCCTAGCATGTGACTTTGAGCATGTTCAGTTCTGGTGTCCTTGGTAAGGGAATACGTCTGTGTTGTTGTGTTCATTCAGATCACTCTTGCCCCCCATTGGAAAGTATTGGTCAGGATTCACCAGAATCTTACCATTTGGACAGATAAGCCCTTCCTTCCTGCATTAATGAGGTATAAATAAGTTGGCAGCATTATTCCTTAAGGATCCAGTATAGATTCCCTTACAATGTAGATCACACTTTTGCCAAAGGCTAACTAAAACGGAGTCCTCAGACTAGACACTTGACTGTTGGAACACAATGACAAATCTTGTATTTGCAGGTACCGTGGGGCTCTGTCTCAACCTTCATAGAGTTGTGGGTCTGTCCCCATGTTACAGAGTTAGGACCTCAGAGGATTGGTCACTTGTCAGGTTGGGCAAACCTGGGAAATAGCAAGGAGGGATGGCAGAAACACCAGTTGCTATGCATGTTGGCAAGGTGTCTTCTCCTAAAAACTGAGATAGACTTTATTGGGATCCCTCCTTAGGGAAAGGAGCTTGAGGTTTTATTGCTACTATTACTTTAGCTATTACTACCCTCCTGAATTCATTTAAACCTTAGAAGTTGGTGCTTGCAGATGTTTTTCTGCCCATTGTAAGTACTCTGAGTATATGAACCTATAGCATTCTTGCTTACTCAGTGAGGGAATAGGGCTTTATGGTGTTTATTTTTAAAAACCTATGTATTTTAAGGATCCTTTGGAAGCCTTATAGTTTTTTCCTGCAGACCTATGAATCTACCTCTACAGGTGGTGGCTTAATGCACAGAAACAGTTTCTCTTTTCTTGTTACTCAAGAATAGTGGGTGACCTAGTTTGTGTGTGTGTGTGTGTGTGTGTGTGTTTTGGTATGTATGGTGACATACTGTTTAGCGAGCTTATTATAAGGTAAGCACCGTTACTCAAGATGACAGATGTAAAGCTTTAGAGATCACAATCTAAATTATTAAGCAAAGTTATGTTTATACCTGTGAAGTCAAGTCATGGATCCCGAGGTGTAACTTTATAGTAGATGGGCATGATAACTGAGACTTTAATGCACAGGATTAAATGATAAGGTGTAAGGAGTTTATCTGAAATTAGTGCACCAAGGTAAGTTTTCACTATTAAGTTCTGGGGAGATTTGCTTATTGGGGTGGGGGATGAATGGGGGACTGGAGAAGACTTAGTCAGATATGAGTTTTATTAAACTGTAGAATAAAATTGACAACCTTTGTAGTTTGTAACTTTTTTTCCTGGTTATTCTTCTAATAGTTCCATGCCTAAAGACCACTGAAATATGCTGAGTTGATAAATTTTGGTTCTTTTCTCTTTCTAGTCCTGTTCAGTATTCCTTACTCAACCATATCCATTAAGATCTTCAGTGAGACTTTTGATAATTTATTGCAAAATATATTTTTCACAAAGAAGTCTGATTGGTTTTAGCCAGGGCAACACAAATGGGAGGTTATAAAGAGGTGCTCCTTCGCCTGGGGCTTCTGCTCCTTCACTCACAAAATAGTTTCTGCTCAGTGAGTTGGGATAGAAAGCAGTGGATCTTGCAGTTCTGTTCTTGCATCTTTGTTTAACGAGAAAGTAAATTCTTGTTTGGGATGTATGTTAAGTAGATGTTTATACTAGAAATGCCTTCATATTTTCCTCCATATCCCTTATTTTTCTGGATATGTCCAAACAATATTATATTTTTCCATGAGAAACATCGGTTTTGTTTTTTGTTTTTTTCACTTTTACGAACCACATTTTAGTCTCCTTGTACCCTGGGTGGATTAACTTGACCTTTGCTCTCTTAGTGAATAACCGATTCTTCTGGTCAAAAATCACTGACAGAGATGTAGGTTTCTGAGTGCCTTTTCTGGTGAGTGTGCTTATGCCATATGTGTTTTTAATACAAATTGTACTGAATTCTGCACAAACTCATACTTTGAAGGTGTAGTTATTGCAGTTGGAAATAAGAGTTGAGAAAGGTCAGAATGTGCTGGTGAGTGTTGTGAACAGGGTGAAAGCTAGTTAATTAACAACTTCCACATGTCAAATGACTTAAACTGTATTTGTCCCCTGGAACGTAAGAGTTCCTAGGTAGGAGTTGTGTTCTTTGTATTTCCCCACATCTTGGCGTACGCCTCTTGGGGCTGGTAATTGTCTGACCCACCTGTTAGATTGTGAGCCCTCTGAGGAGAGGCACGGTGTCTTAGACCCTCCTAATGAGGGTCTGACAAAGAGGAGACGCTCAGAAGGTCAGAGTTTCGCGTCTTGCCCATCAGTCTTTCATAGAGCCAACCGAGGACAAATAAGATTTCAAAAAAGGTCTGGTGGCAAGAGAAAGACCCTCTGTGCTACCCCACCCCCCCAAATATTTTTAGTTATTTGGATCTAACTCTAAGGTTTGTCACATGGGGGTGACAGGTGAGGTCTAGCTCAGCACGAGCCCAGTAGGGATGCCACAGGTAAGTGCTGAGCACTGAAGATGCAACCAGTCCAGATGGAGGTGTGCTTGTTAGTGTCTGCTCACACGGAAGTTTGAAGACTTAGTACATAAAAAAGAATGTAAAATGTATCGTTTTCATATTAATGATATGTGGAGATATTTTGAATATATTGGGTTAAATAAAAAACATTTTTTTTATTGCCGTAAAAAAAAATTCCTAAAATTTAACCATCTTAACCATTTCTAAGTGTACGCTTCGGTAGTGTTAAGCATATTCACAGAGTTGTGCACCCCACTCCCAGAACTTTTCGTCTTCCAGAACGGAAACATTATACCCATTAAATGTCAGCTCCCCATTTCCCCTCCTCCCAGCTCCTGGCAACCTTCATTTTATCTGAGTGTATGATTTTGACAGTTCTAGATATCTCATATAAGTGGAATTAGACAGTATTTATCTTTTCGTGACTGTTTTTTTCACTTAGCATAATGTCAGGGTTCATCCTTCTCATTATTAGCCTTTCCTTCCTTCTTAGAGTTGAATAATATTCCGCCGTATTTATGTAACACACTTTTTTAATTCATTCATCCGTCAGTGGACACTTGGGTTCTTCCATCTCTTAGCTATGAGTGTGCAAACATCTCATAGATTATACTTTCATTTCTTTCAGATATGTGCAAACATTTCCTCAAAATCACACTTTCATTATTTTTTCATGTATTTCTTTTGAATATATATGTAGTCGGGGAATGACGGGATCATAGGGTAGTTCTATTTTTAATTTTCTGAGGAACCTCCATACTGTTTTCCCTAGTGGTTGCACCAATTTATATTCCCACTAACAGTGTACAAGGGTTCCAATTTCTCCACATCCTTACCAACATTTTCTTCTCTTTTGATAGTAATCATCCGTGTGAATTAATCTCTCATTGTAGTTTTGATTTTTGTTTCCCTGATGATGAGTGATGTTGAGTATCTTTTCATATGCTTATTGGCTATTAAATAAAACATTTTTTATATTCATGTTACCTGTTTTTTTTTCCTTTTTTATTTTTTTAAAGATTTTATTTATTTATTTGACAGAGAGAGACACAGCGAGAGAGGGAACACAAGCAGGGGGAGCGGGAGAGGGAGAAGCAGGCTTCCCGCTGAGCAGGGAGCCCGATGTGGGGCTTGATCCCAGGACCCCGGGATCATGACCTGAGCCGAAGGCGGATGCTTAATGACTGAGCCACCCAGGCACCGCTTTACTTTTTTTAAAGTGTTCCTTCTAGAAAAAGGTCAGATCAGATCTGTGGCTGACATTGTTTCTATATGGAGGGGCTGCTTTGCAGATGGGGGAGCTAGAACATACAGTGGCGTTTTAGCGAGCCAGACCTTATTCTTCCCACTCAAAGCACACCATTTCCATGGAACTTCCTCCTTTGATTGCTTCTGTTGACTTTACAGTGAAGATAATTAACCTAATCTTGTAAGTTTAGGTCTTAAGTTTAGGTCTTAATCTTGTAAGTTTAAGGTCTTAAATGAGCTTTGTTGATAGCTACGTTCTTTAGGCAAATATAAATATCAGTTTTGGTTTACTTTTTTAAAACTCCATGGTACGTGTGGGCTTTGAAAAAGTTGAAGGTGGAGTGGTTTGGTTCTTCAGGCATCTCAAGGCTGCCTGGGAACCTGATGGTAGTCTTTACTAAGACCCAGTTCTGGCTTCTAGCCACAGGCTCACTAGTTTGGACACCAAGAGAAGCAAATCCACTTTATAGGTCCTGAGTGGGGATAGAAAGTGAGAAAAGTGAAAGTTTTTTTTTTCTTTTTTACTGGTTCCAAACAAAATTTAGTAACTGATAGCTATGTAGACCGTTTTAAATTTTATATGTTTTTATTTTGAGATAATTATAGATTCACATGCAGTTGAAAGAAATAATGCAGAGATCCTGGGGTGCCTGGCTGGCTCAGTTGGAAGAACTTACAGCTCTTGGTCTTGGGGTTGTGAGTTCGAGGCCCACATCAGTTGGAAGAACTTACAGCTCTTGGTCTTGGGGTTGTGAGTTCGAGGCCCACATCAGTTGGAAGAACTTACAGCTCTTGGTCTTGGGGTTGTGAGTTCGAGGCCCACATTGGGTGTAGAGATTATTTAAGAATAAAATCTTAAAAAAAAAAAGAAAGATACAGAGATCCTATATGCCCTTTACACAGTTTCCCCCAATGGCAGCATCTTGCGTAATAGTACAATATCACAACCTGGAAGTGACAGTGATAAAATCCAGCTACCTTATTCACATTTCACCAGTCCCACATGTACTCCACGTGGTGTTTGCATGAGTGTAATTTACTACTATGCTGTTTATCACATGTGGAGATGTGTGTGATCACCATTACAGTCAAGATACCGAACAGTTCCATCCCAGGGATCCTGTATGCTACCTTTTTGTAGCCACAGCTCCCTCCCTTCTGCCCCCACCCCCTGACAACCACTCATCTGTAGTGCATATCTGCACTTCCATCATATGTGACCCTAGAGGTTGTTTGGCTTTTTTGCCCAGCATAATTCCATGGAGATCCACCCATGGTGTTGTGTATGTCAGTTATTGCTTGGTTTTTATTGCTGAGTAGCCTTCCACAGTATGATGTACCACAGTGGATTGACCCGTCGAAGGACATTGGGGTTGTTGGCAACCTCTGGTGGGGGCCTGGCACCGCAGACACTTGGGGAGGGCTAGCTAGCACACATGGCTTGTCATACGGCATCCCCTGGCACGTCTTCTGGCAGCTGCCAGTTGAAGAACGAGGGTACAGGCCTCCTGGTCCAAGCCTCCTCACCCAGTGACGGGCCATGAGGCCACACCACGGCAACAAACTGCTGCCGTGAACAGTCCCGTGCAGGTTTTTGTGTTTATGTGAGATTTCATTCCCAGAAGCGCAGTTGTTGGATCATACGGTAGTTTAGTTTTTTAAGTGCTGTTTGCCAGAATGGCTGTACCATTTTATGTTCTCATCTACAATGTATGAGGGGGCCCGGTTTTTCTAAGTCTTAGCCAGCATTTGGTGTCATCACTATTTGTTTTTAGTCGTTCTGACACACGCCTCATTGTAGTTTTCATCTGCATTTCCCTCCCGGCTAATGGTGGTGAATATATTTTCATGTGTTCATTTGCATGTGTATACCCTTCTCCGTGAAGTGGCTGTTTTCTGTCTTTTGCTCATTTTCCAATTGATTGATTGGGTTTTTGACTCTTTCACTCTTTTTGAGAGCTTTCACACATTCTAGACTCAAGTCAGATAGGTGATTTGCAAATATTTTCTCCCACTCTGTAGCTTGTCTTTTCATCCTTTTCATAGAGCAAAAGTTTTAAATTTTAGTGAAGGCCAGTTAATCAGCTTTTCCTTTTATGGATCATGTTTTTGGTGTCATCTAAGAACTCTTTACCAAGCCTTAAGTCCCAAGATTTTTGCTTTTTTTTTTTTTTTTTTGCTAAAAGTTTTATAGTTTCACATTTTACATTTGGATCTGTGATTCATGTTGAGTTAATTTGTGTGTAAGGTGTGAGGTATAGCTCAAAGTCTGTTCTTTTTGAGTATAGGTACCCAATTGCTCCTGCACCATTTATGGAAATTGTTATTCTTTTCCACCTACTTTTAGCTCTCGAACAACATGAGGTGAGGGGCGCTGTGTGTGGAAAATCCATGCATAACTTTTGACTCCCCCAAAGCTTAGCTACTGTTAGGCTACTGATGGCCTGCTGTTGACTGGAAGCCTTAACAAATAATACAAACTGTTGATGAATGCATATTTTGTGTGTTATATGGATTGTATACTGGATTTTTATAATAAACTGGAGGAAAGAAAAGGTTGTTGAGAAAATCTTAAGGCAGAGGAAATACATTTACAGCGTTCTACTGTATTTATTGAAAAAAAACCACCTATAAGTGGACCTTATTATCCAAGGGTCAACTATAATTGTGTTTGCACCTTTGTTAAAAATCAGCATGTTTTTGTGGATCTATTTCTGCATTCTCGTTTGTGTTCTGTTGAACTATGTATCTGTCCCTCTGCCAAAACCACACTGCCTTCATTACTGTAGTTGCATACTGGGCCATAGAAATGGATACAGTGATTCCTCAGACTTTATTTCTTAATTTTTTTTCCAAAATTGTTTTAACCTGGGTCCCGTGCCTTTTCATCTATATTTTAGAAGAAGCTTGTCTGTGCCTACAAAAACCCTGCTGGGGTTTCCAGAGGAATTGTGTTAAACTTTTAGATCAATTTCGGGGAGAATTTGCACCTTTACTAAGTTGAGTCTTCCAGTCCATAAACAGATATGTCTCTTCAAGTATTTTTTTGTAATTTTCAGTGTACAGATCTTGTATATGTTTTGTTAGACTTAATTCACTTGGGAGCAATTATTAATGGTATATTTTTAAATTTATTTTCCACACATTCATTTTTAGTATATAGACATGCAGTTCATGTTTGTGTGTTCTTGTATCCTGGAGCCTTGCTGAACTCAGTAGTTAACGAAGTTTTTTGTAAATGTCTTGGGAGTTCTATAAAGACATGTTATCTGCATATAGGAAGTTTTATTTCTTCCTTTCTGATCTCTGTGCATTTTCTTTTTCTTGCCCTGTTACACTGGCTAGAATTTCTAGTGTTAGGTTGAATGAGAGTGGTGAGAGCAGACATCCTTGCTGACAGTTTTTATCATGAATGGAATAGGTGTTGGATTTTATAAAATGTTTATTCTGGGTGCCTGGGTGGCTCAGTTGGTTAAGCGACTGCCTTCGGCTCAGGTCATGATCCTGGAGTCCCTGGATCGAGTCCCGCATCAGGCTCCCTGCTCAGCAGGGAGTCTCCTTCTCCCTCTGACCCTCCCCCCCCATGTGCTTTCTCTCTCTCTCATTTTCTCTCTCAAATAAAGAAATAAAATCTTTAAAAAATAAATAAATAAAATGTTTATTCTGTGTCACTTTATATATGTAAATGTACGATTTACTTATTTTAATATGTTGATATGGTGAGTTACATTGATTTTTCAGTGTTAATCTGTCTTGCATGCCTGGGATAAGTCCTACTTGGTCAGGGTGTAGTTCATTTCATACATTCCTGGATTGAATTTGCTAATATTTTATTGAGGGTATTTGTGCCTAAGTTCATGAGAGCTGTTTATCTGTTTTCTTTTTAGACAGTTCTGGTTTTGATCAGGGCCTTAACGGGGAGTTGGGAGATGGTCTAGCCTCCTTCCTTTTCCAGAAGAGATTGTGTAAAATTGGTATTAATTCTTTAAATGCTTGGTAGAATTCTCTAATGAGACCATGTAGACCGATTTCTTTCTTTGGAGGGGGTGGGGGAAGTTTAAATTACAAATACAGTTTTTGTAGGACTATTCAGGTTGTCTCTTTCATCTTGGTTGAATTTTAGTAGTTTGTGATTTTCAACCACAAGCAGTTGGTCCATTGCTTCTAAATTGTTGAATAATGAGTGTATAAAGTATTTATATTGTTTCCTTTTTGTCTTTTTAAGTGGGTGCAGGATCTGTTATGATAGCCCATTTCATTCTAGATATTGATGATTTTTCTTATTTTTTATCCTTATCAGCCTTTCTGGAGGTTTATTGGTTTCATTTTTTAAAATCAGCATTTTGTTTCATTCATTTTTCTCTATTTTCCTGTTTTCAGTTTTATTGTTTATTATTTCTTTTCTTTAGTTTGCTTTGTGTTTATTTTGTCTTTTCTACTTTATTGAGGTAGGAACTTGGAGTAATGTTTTGAGACCTTTCCTCTCTCCTACTGTAAGCATTTAGTGCCATAAATTTCCCTTCCCTAGTGACTGCTTTAACTACATCCTATATGTCTAGGTATATTTTGTTTTCATTTTCATTGCCTTTCATGTGTTTTTATTTCCTTTGAAATTTGTTGAGGTCTGTTTTGGTAAATGATCCACAAGTGTTGAAAAATATCTGTATTCCGCTGTTGGGTGGAGTGGTCGTTGTATATGTGTCGATTAGATCTTATTGGTTGATTATGTTATCTAGTTCTCCTATATCCTTGCTGATTTTCTCTCTGGTAGTTCTGTCAATTGCTTAGACAAATGGTGTTGAAGTCCCCAACTATAATGATGGCTCAGTCTATTTCTCCTCTTTCAAATCTGTCAGATTTTACTTCATGTATTTTTGAGGCACAGTTGTTTGGTGTTTATACATTTTGAATTGTTAATGTCTTCCTGTTGGGTTGATCCTTTTATCATTGCTCTAGAGTCTACTTTATGTGATGTCAATATAGCCACTCCTGCTTTTTGTAAAAAAATAATAATGTATGTCTTTACATGGTATATCTTTTTCCACTCATTTACTTCAAACCTAATAATGTTGTATTTGAGGTAAGTTTTGATATATAGCATATCTTCAAATAATACTGTTTTATCCACTCCATCAAATCGGTCTTCTAAATGGTATATTTAGATCATTTACATTTAAGATAATTGTTACTGTGTTAAGGCTTAAGTCTGCTCTTATATTGTCTCTGTTTCCCCTGTTTCTGGGTTTCTTTGTTTAAACCTTACTGTGGGTTATTTGAACATTTTTTAGGATTCCATCTTGATTTATTTGTAGCATATTTTTTTTTAAGATTTTAATTTTTTTTTTTTTTTAAGGAAACTCTGCACGCATCTTGGGGCTCGAACTCACAACCCCAAAATCAAGAGTAGAGTCCTATGCTCCACAGACAGCCAGGTGCCCCTGTGGTGTTTTTAAATATACATTGTTTAGAACAATTTCCTTAGTGGTTGCCTAAGTATTACAATATACAGACATAACTTGTTATGATCTATTGGCATTGATGGTATCAAGATTTTTTTATTTCAGCCGCAGTGTAGACACCTTACATCCCTTTAGGTCCCTTTACCTGCCCCACTTTTCAAATATAATTGTCTTAAACATTTCCTCTATATACATTGAGCACCATATCTGATGGTGTCATATTTTTTGCTTCATGCATCAAATATAATTTAAGAAGCTTATGAGAAATAGGTGAGTTTATTATATTTCCTCCTCTCTTTTCCCCATTTCAATATTCTTTCCTTTCTGTTGTGGTTCTAAGCCTTCTGTTATTATTTCCTTTGTGTTCAGAGGACTTCCTTTAGTCATTTCTAAATGATAGGCCTGCTAGCAACAAGCCTTAGTTCCTGTGTTTGAGAATGTCTTTGTTTTCCCTTCGTTCCAAAAGGATATTTTCAGTGGATATAGAATTCACAGCTGATAGTTATTTGTTTGTTTTGTTTTTTTCCTGGACTCAAAAGACCTGTCACGTCCTTCTGGCCTTCATTCCTCCAGATGAGAAGTTTGTCATCTTTCAAGTGTTGTTCCCCTATGAGTGTTGTGTCATTTCTGCCTGGTGCCTTCCAAGGTTTTTTTCTTTGTTTTTTATATGATGAGTCTTGGATTTCTTTGGGTTTCTCCTTTGTGAGGTTCACTCAGCTTCTTAAATCTGTGGTTTTATGTTTTGTGCCAGGTTTGGGAAGTTTTCAGCCATTATGTCTTTGACTATTTTCTCAGTCCCTCCTCTCTTCTGGGACTCTGATGACTAGAATGTCTTTTTGTTGTGGTCTCACAGATCCCTAAGACTCTGTTCAGTTTTCATCCTATATTCTCTTTGGACTGAGTAAATTCTGTGGATCTAGCCGTATGTCCACGGATTCTGTCGTCTGTCATTCCCACTCTGATTATTGAGCCCAGCCAGTGAGGTTTTCTTTTTCCCCCCTTATGAGGTATAACTCACAACTTTTCAATTCTCAAATTTTTGTTTGCTTCTTCTCAGTGAGTCAGAAGTTCAGATCCCTCCTTGGCCTTGCTGATACTTTCCAGCAAAAATGAGGCACCAAATTGCATGGCTTCATTGAGTTCATTTGGGGGGTGCATGCTTGGTTCCCCCCAGCCCCTGCTGACACCTGGAAGGGGGAAGTGGTGGAGGGCTGACTCACAGCCTTGCTTCTGCAAGCTGGAAGCTAAAGCTCAGCTCCTCTTGGCTCCTTGCATTTACACCAGCGTGCGGGTGAGAGGTGGAATACCAGCCCTGCCTCCCACCACCCTGTTACCCTCATGATGCTGGGTATGAGTTCCTAATCATTCTCCTTGATGCCAGGTGGGGGTGGAGGCTCAGTGACCCCCTGGGTCCTGCAGACACAGGAGGCTGGGGTGGGGAAAACCTACAGACCACTAGCCCTGTCTCCTGCCACCTTGCTCAGTCTTATTGCTGCCAGGTGGGTGTGCAGGCTCAGCTCCCCACTGGGCCTTCCCCCAACCAGGGGTGGGGGAAGTGGTGTGCTAACTGGCTTTGACTTGTTCTGTCTCATTGCTCCCCGATGCTTGGTGGGGGGCGGGGGCCCAGCCTGTTGCTGGGCCTGCTGATAGAGGGTATGGGCACACGTGTGTATGAAGTGGCAGCAAGCCCCGCTTTGTACCACCTTCTTGCTGCTGAGTGAGGTTGAATGGTCAGCTTGCTGCTTGGGCCCCACTAATGCTACCCTGGAAGGGAGAGGGGGATCAGCATCATCTGCTTCCACTGGGCAGGGGATGAGACACACGTGATTCCTCTAGCACTGTTCTGGCAGGGCAGTGGGATTGGCTCTGCCTGCTTCTGCCAGGGACAAGCTGGCAGATGAGCTCCCCCTTATCCTGCTGCCACAGCCCCGTGGTGGAACCCCAGCACCAGCACCACCCGCCGAGCTGGGGATGGGTGGAAAACCAACTTCTGGCCCGGCCACACTGAAACTGCAGCGTGTGGTGTTCACCTGGGTCAGGGCAGGTACTGCCAAAAAGGGAATCTGTTGTGAGGCCACCTTTCCCCAGTGCTTTCGCTGGGAGAACAGGCTTTCCTGGGAGTGTTTTCTCTTCATGGGTGGTGGAGACCCACACAGTTGGAAAACTCCGCAGGGCCCTGTCCAGGAGGTGTGCAAAGTAATGAGGAAGCAGGGCACCTCTCGGCCATGTCATTCCTCAAGTCCCGGGGTCCCCAAGCAGCGCACCTCTTCTTTCCCCTGTCAGCATTTTCTTGTTTGTTGTGCTCTCTCTGGGGTTTTTAGTAGCACAGGGCTGGACCTGGGTGGGGTTGGGGTTGACCTCACCTTGGTGGGATTAGAAGTCTGTGTCTTCTTTTAACTAAATATTTATGGTGGGTGTTGATTGGCTCTGACTACAAAGTACTGCTTAGAATTTTAGCCACCACCTCTTTCACCCGCTGTTTTTACTCTGTGGAATAATAGACTTTTAACATTGGGAAGAGATTTAGCAGTACTCCTAGCCACTGTTTTCAGATGATAACTGCAGTGTCTCTTGTCGAAACTGCCTTGTGTGTGACCCTGGTGGTGAGCCCGTGGGATGTCCACCCTGCTTCTCTCCCATGTCCTGCCTGAAAACCATAGGGGTGACTCGAATCAGATTCCACATGCCATAGGGGAACTTATTAGAGAAAATAAGCCCCGTAGTCCTGCATGATTGGACTGAGGCAGAAAAAGAGATTCATCGTGCATTGGTTTGTGGCATTTTATATGTCAGGGTATTTGTGGTGTTAGATTTGAAGATGTGCATAGAACTGAATGCAAGGCAGTCTGATACCTTCCCTCCTGACCTCCTTTTACGCCAAGGAATTGGAGCACTTGCTCAGTGCCCAGATCTCCTCATGCCCCTGGTCTGTAGTTGTCCCGCCTGTGTTGGGGGTGGGGGGACTCCCCATGGACCACCCCCTCTCCCTGCCCCAGCCGCCACCTCCCACACCACAATTTCACTGGTCTTCATTCCTCCTTTGTGGGGGCAGCCTCAGTCTCTCAACATACTCCTCATGTGATAGAACGTCTAGCTTCTTTCTCATCTGGTCAGTGTCCTCTGGTGGTTCTGCTTGGTCAGTGGCTGGGACCTGTGCTGCGGCATGTGATCCAAGATTGCTTTCCTTCTCTGTGGAGGTCCTGTTGACACAAACCAAATGCCTGTCCTATAAGACCTTGTGGACTCGGCCCTATGCCATGTTCCAGGCTCTAAGCACCACACCACCCACTAACCCTCAGACCCTGCTCTGCAAGCACAGAGCAGAGGGCCTGCCATTCCTTTCTTCTGCAGGAAATGCTGGGAGAAACGTGTGGGGGGGGGGCGGTGGGGGGGTCATCCTGGCATTATCCCAGCCAAAAAAAACTGTTGACTGTCCTAATGGTATGGGAAAAATCTCTTAAATTGTTACACGTCCTTTTGACAGACTGTGGTGCGGTCTTAATGACGTTAGGAAGAATAATGGCATGGAAGATGCTGCTGGCATACAGTTATGTTAGAAAAGTTTATAAAATTGTTGATGACATCTTACTGTCTTAGTCTGTTTTTGCTGCTATAACAGAAATACCACAGACTGGGTGACTTAACCAAGAAACATCGACCTCATACTTCTGGAAGCTGGAAGTCTGAGATTAGGGTCCTGAGCATGTCCAGGTTCTGGGAAGGACCCTCTTCCTAAACTTACACACCACTGTCTTCTCACTGTGTCCTCACGTGATGGAGAGAGACCTCTTAACAAAGGCACTGATCCCGTTCATGAAGTCTCCACGCTGGTGCTCTAATCACCTCCTAAGGGCCCCATCTCCTGATACCATCACACTGGAGAGTAGGCTCAGCGTATGAGTTTATGGGAGGCAAAAACATTGGTGTTCAAGAAGTTTACAAAAAGTTTAAGTGTAACAGAAAGATTAGAAGGAATTTATATCAAAACGTTAAAAGCAAAATTTTGCATTCAAGTTTCAAGTAGTCTTATCCATGTGCCTTTTTGTGTTTGCAAAATCATAACTAGCATTTATAATAGACTAAATCTAATATATAGTACATATGTCAAATTTTCTTTTAATTTTAATCATTTTTGGCATGCCCAGCAGCTTGTCACTGTGACATGTACATCTTATTTGTATGATTCAGTATGAAGTGTCATGCCCCTTATGTTGGTAAAGAGTTCATCCAGAAGGGGCACCTGGGTGGCTCAGTCGTTAAGCGTCTGCCTTCGGCTCAGGTCATGATCCCGGGGTCCTGGGATGGAGCCCCGTGTTGGGCTCCCCGCTCAGCGGGGCGTCTGCTTCTCTCTCTCCTGCTCGTCCTCCTCCCCCGCACTCGTGCTCTTTCTCTCAAATAAATAAAAAAAAATCTTAAAAAAAAAAAAAAGATTTCATCCGGAAGATCAAGCTCACAACCCACCACCAGAAGTATTTCCAGATAGACATTAGCCCCCTAATATATTCTTCTGGGGTTTGATTTTTATTTAGCGAAGTGAGTGTTTTATTGTGAAACGTCTCCGTCCAGTGGGGTTACAGATTGTTTTGGCACCGGTGGACTGCTGCTGTGTTCCCTGCAGGACTGTGCGTAGGTCTGGGACAGGATCTACGTGGAATCCCAGCTGTGCTGCAGACCCACCGAGTGGCCTGAGCAGACCTGCTAGTCTGTCTGAGTTTGTTTTCTCATCTGTCAAATGAAGACAGAAGTGCCCACCTCTGGGTTGTGGGAGCTTCCACGTAAGAAAGCAGCTGGTGAGGGGCACCTGGGTGGCTCAGTCAGTTAAGCGTCTGCCTTCGGTTCAGGTCATGATGTCAGGGTCCTGGGATCAAACCCTGCATCAGTCTCCTTGCTCAGCGGGGAGTCTGCTTCTCCCTCTCCCTCTGCCCCCCTCTCTCTCTGCTGATGCTCTCTCTTTCAAATAAATAAATAAAATTAAAAAAAAAAAAAAGCATCTGGTGGGAACTCAGTGGCTAATCTCTCCTTGCTCCTCAACAACCTGTTATAGCCATGACATGTCAGTAAGTATAAAGGAGCTGTTTCAGGAGTATAGGAAACTCACAGGGAAGTGAATTCATCTGGAAATGCTCCTATAATTCTAACTCCCCCAGGGCCCAGAACAAACAAGCAAAAGAGATCTTTTCTAGAAATTGGCCTGGTGGGGGTGGGGAGGGGAGGTCTGAATCACCCTTCACCTGCCCGTGAACCTGCACATCAACATCACCCTAAAAAGAACCTTGGCTTCATTGGCAAGTCTTTAGACCATGGAGAGACATCTGGAAACCACACTGTGTCTGAGCTGGGTCTGTGTCGGGGACACCTGTGAGAGATGGCCCATTGCATTTGGCAGAAACTTGACTATAGTTCAGCGTGTGTATTTGGAGAAAGAATGGTCTTGAGACATCAGTCACAGGCTAAACTACTTTTTCCTGTGGTCAAATATTAAGCAGCCCTTTTTGAAATGAGGTATTTCGCTTTTTTGGTTTAACATTAGAAATATTCCGCACCTGAGTGGCTCCGTTGGTTGAGCGACTGCCTTCGGCTCAGGTCATGATCCTGGAGTCCCAGGATCGAGTCCCGCCATCGGGCTCCCTGTTCAGCAGGGAGTCTGCTTCTCCCTCTGACCCTCCCCCCTCTCATGTTTTCTCTCTCTATCTCATTCTCTCTCTCAAATAAATAAATAAATCTTTAAAAAAAAAGAAATATTCCTTGCCTGAATAGAATGAAGAATTTTAAAATGGCTTTTTTTTTCCCTTTGAAGGAATTTATGCTCCTTTAGCCATCTGTTAAATTTGGGATTTTATTTCTGAACGAGTGAATCATGAATGCTTGGGAACTTTTTCTTCACGTGCTATGAGGTCACCGATGCCAATAGAACAAACAGCATTTCCCTGGTGGACAAGGTTAAGCCCCATTTGTAAGAGCCCATCCCTTTGTGGTTTTCAGTATTTATTAGAATGAGTTGGTATCCGCAGTGTGCTCTGAGAAACCCAAATTCCCTTTGTATTTCCTCTGTTCTCTGCCCTGGAGAAGATCCCTGTGGTTTGTGAGTAGTTACGGCTCAGCCAGTGATGGAGAGAAGCAGCCCCTGAAGGTCCTGCTGACGGGCCATTCTCGGCTCGTATCCTGTCTGCCTAGGCTGTGTGTACCCACGGGCCTGAGTGAAGATGGGGGTCTGTGCTTGAGTTACAGCCTGAGTGTGTCTCCCCTTCTCCAGCATCTGCGCTCAAAGAGGACGCAGGCCAGCTGACTGCATGGATTGTGCCGGCAGCCCTGAGAGCTGGGGTGTTATGTCCCCTTGAGAAGCAGAACTCCGGGATTTGGAAACGGGTTGAGGGTACATCTGGTGTTGGAAGTGGGAACTCAGGCCTTTGGCACTGATGCTTTAATTTGGGCTTTGCTGACCTTCTTTAGGAGTGAAGGTGGTTTTAAAGCTAAAATTTTGTTTAAAAAAAAAAATAGAATCAATCATTTCATGACCTTCTTTAGGAGTGAAAATGGTTTTAAAGCTAAAATTTTGTAAAAAAAAATAAAAAAAGAATCAGTCATTTCAGTCTAAGAAGGGTATGTGTTCAGATTCAAACAGATTCAACATGATGATTCTTAACTATATGAGTTGCTCTGGGAACTTTCCTCCCCCTAAAATATGTCACATTCCTAAATCCTGAACCAGAGCGTTCTTCCTATTCCATTTACTGACATGTTTTGATATAACCAGTTTATAGATTCAGTGAGTAATTTGAGACTTTGTAAAAGAAAATGGCTTAAGCAAAAAGGACCTACTTGTTACTTACAAATGTGTGTCTGTGAAGGTGTATGAGGTGAGGTGAGCTGCTCAACCTTAGTTTATTGAGAGAGTTACTTTTCTATGGAATAGTGTGTTGGAAGACTGATAGATTTCTTGTGGGTTTTTTTCCGTTTTTTTCATCTCTTGAGAAGGGTTTTTTCGGGTTTTTTTAAGATTTTATTTGAAAGAGAGCGAGCGGGGAGAGCGGCAGGTGGGGAGCGAGAGAGACAATCTGAAGCCGACTCCCCACTGAGTGGGAGACCCGAGACTGTGACCTGAGCCAAAACCAAGGGTCAGACGCTCAACCGACTGAGTCACCAGGCGCCCCTCTTGAGAAATTTTTTAACACAAAGTAGTCTAGAAATGAATTCTGGATATATGCTATGTTAGTATATATTTACATCTAGATCCCAATATTGACTAATACCTGAGCATAACTTCTACTACAGTGGTCAAAACAACTTACCAACTTAAGAAAACAGTTTAGTGCATAATGGCAGGAGCCCAAATATTTGTAGATTTAATGAGAATTCAAGTAATATTTAATGCAGCTTATGAATACCTACAACTCCTTTTTTCACTTGAATTTTCCCACTGTGCTTATTTGAAGCTTAGAACTGTGTTTTCTCTGTAGTCCTTTTTACTGATAGTATGTCATGAAATATGGGCGTGGAAAGTTACAGAAAGTAACCCAGTCCAGTCTTGATCCCTCCACTGACCCATTACAGCCCCTGGGGCTTGTCTCTCAACCTGGTGAGGCACGAATGTCCTCTCCTGATACAGAAGGGTGTTGTAGCCATCAGCAGTGGTCAGAGGACTGGAGGGGCCGGGGTGGGGGTGGGGTGGGGGTGGGGCTTGTGCCGAATTACAGCAGCCCCAGTTGAATCTGTATTGCACAGAGGCTTTCTAAGTACAGGGGTAGCCAAACCATTTTGCCCAGTTTATGAACCCATGAGGCATCAGAGCTGGGCCAGCAGCCATGTCTGTCTACCCTGGAGGGGTGATATGTACTGTGGGGGAGGAAGAAGCATGTGTGAACCAGAACAGATAAATGACCTTCAAAAGCACCAGACCTGATGGTCTTTAAGGACAGAATTCCACACAACTTACGCTTGGACTTGTAGCAGCGGTGACTCTAGCTTCCGTGTGGAAGAATGTGGCACAGTTACCTACCTAATATTTGTGTGGTTAACAGGCAATGCCTGGGCCTTCTCCCCTGCAATTGCTGAGTCATGCAAAGGTTATGTAGTGTCTTGAACGTTAGTACAGGCTGGTCAGTGGATGAAGGAATTTGAGGCTCAACCCATGTTTCTCATTGACCACATACCATACTACTCCAGTGTGCCACTAGATTGAGCTTTCCAGTATCCTTATTGTATATGCAACATTTAATTCTTACATTTCTATTTATCACTGTTTTCTGCAAAAGGCTGTGGGGCATGTGTTTGCCTGTGTCCCTTAGAGGTGGGACACCCGCTTGCAGCCTTAATGTGCTTGTCCTCAGTCAAGTCGCACAAGCTTTGCGAGATTTCTAGGGAGGAGTCACGCAGCCCGACTGTGACAGACAGATGTTTTAAGGACAGATATGTAAACCATTAAATGTGCAAGCACAACGATTACCTCTTTGTGATTACACCAAAGAGTGTCTAGAATTGAGGTGTCAAGTTTGTCCGTCTTCTCCTATGATGTGCTTTAAAAAGAGGCAGCTGCCTTTCATGAATTCGTTGTAAGGGAGAAGCTTTCAGTGCGCCTCAGACTTCTCGTGAGTTACCACTGCCCATACATCTGTGTTAACAGGTTAGTGCTTCATATGGTGGATGGCCATTATAAATTCCAACTGTGGAAATAAAATTGATAGACTTTTGCATGTTTTAGAAACTGCTTAAGGGGCACCTGGGTGGCTCAGTTGGTTAAGCATCTGCCTTCTGTTCAGGTCATGATCCCAGGGCTCCTTGCTCTGGGGGGAGCCTGCTTCTCCTTCTCCCTCTGCCTGCCGCTCCCCCTGCTTGGGCTCTTTCTCTCTGTCAAATAAATAAAAGTCTTTATAAAAATAATAAAAAAGGAAAGAAAAACTGCTTAAGATGTAGCTTCTCAAGACTGTTTTTGCCCCAAGTCTTGGTCTTCACTATCACTGAGATGAAATACAGTAATCTTAAGGTCTTAATGGGAATTAGAAGAGATTTTTGTCACCTGTTTCCTGCTGCTGGTGTTCCATTTCATAAAGGAAGCCACACTTACTCTGTAGTCAGGAATTTTTCTTTCCTTTTTTTTTTTTTTTTTCCAGGGGAAAGCGTGAGCGCAGTCCACCACTTTTATATTTGTGGTTTAAATTTTCACTTCCTCCCCAAGATCAGATTTCTAGCTAGGTATAACATATAAGTTACTGAAAGGTAGTAACTTCAGATTTTTTAACACTTTATTCTTAAGGAATGGCCTTAAGTGAATTAATGTATGGAGTTGTATATTTACTTTTAGAAGACCTCTAAAAAGCACTTTTTTTCTTTATAGTTGTGATGGGGTAAATGGTGGAATAAACTGCATAGCAAGTTGTCAGCAGAAGGGGTTTAGGGTATATGTCCCTGTCTTAAAGCAAGCTCAGAGTTGCTCTTCGCTTGACTGTACTTAGTTCTGGGGTTATTTTTATTTGTTTTTTGAAATAAGATGGCACAGCCAAATCCCCTGTGATCCTGTGAAAGGAATTTAAGACTATAGAAATAGAGCTGCAGCTGTCTCAGTGACTTGGTGTGGCTAGGGTCAGTGGGAGAGCAAAGAGCAGAAGTAGCATCCCGTGTCGTGCCCCTGTCAGACCTAGTACAGACCACCACGCACTCTTCAGAGCAACACACTCCAGGAGCACACCAAGGGGGACCAGGGTGGTGATGGTGGGTCTTCCCACTGCTCACCAGAAAAGGCACACGGAAGGAGCTGGGTCAGGACCAGGTTTGGGGTGTGTGGTGGTGGCAGCTTCCTTAATTGAAAGGAGTGGTGAGGGGAGCCTGGGTGGCTCAGTTGGTTAAGCATCCGACTCTTGACCTCAGCTCAAAGTCTTGATATCAGGGTTGTGCCTTTGGGTCCCACGTTGGGTTCCATGCCGAACGTGGAGCTTACTTAACAAAAGAAAAAGAAAAATTAAAAGAGGGGTAATGATGGCGAGGGACTGTAGATTGTCTTTATAGGCCCAGGGGACAGAAGCAGGATTGAGGTGGGGCTTGGAAGGGGGGACATTTCCATTTCCTATGAGGAAGCACTTTGTAGCATCTAATGCCCTTCAGTGAGGACCACCCTGCCTCAGGAAAAAGCAGGCCACCTGCCTAAGATGCTGGACTTCTGCTGTGAGTGGGCGCTAGCAGGTATGTCCTTGGACAGAGACCTAGAAACTCGGTCTGGGTTTGCTGCCGGCCTGTCACTGGCTTCTAGTAAAGATGTGAACATGTGTGTGGGGGACAGCTCAGGTGAAATGGGGAACTAGGTCTTCTGGTGTTGAACAGTCAGTGAGTGAAGAGGCATCATAGCACATTTGTCTTAATGCCTTAGATTCAAATTTCATTGTGAGAAGCGTAATGGTGGAAGGGGAAAGATGATGCATGCTGGTTTCCAGATTTCTGTCCAGCTTCACAGCCATGGTTTACTGGCAGTTTCCAAATGGTCAGCCTGGAAGTGGATCAAAGCAGCTTGTTTTGACTTTCTTACTCAAGGCCACATAAAAGCATGGACAACACGCACTGAAAGGAGTAAGTATAAAACACTGGCTTCCTCTCCTGAACTTCATTATTTGTGGTGGTGCTGTCTCCTAGCAGCTGTTTATAAAGTACAGTCTTGAATTCGCGTAGCCGCCCAGGCTTGACACCGCCGTGTACCAGGGGAAAACAGATGGAGGAACTTTCTGAGTACCAGTACTGCGATCACGGTGTTTTATTTCTAATTGCTCTCATGATCCTACAGGGGCTCAGTGCAATTGATAAAAGATTGATTAACAAATAAAATGATGCAAGGGAGAAACAGACTGGGGTGGGGTGTGCACGTGGCGAAATTGGGTCTGGCTCACTTTATTTCCGAGAATCATTGGAGTTTCTAAAGGTGATTCTGATGGCATTTTCTGCGGTGAAACTTACGAGAGTGGCAGTTGCTCTTTCCCCCATGGCTAACTGGGAATCCTGGGGCACGTGGGCCTGATCACTCAGGTGGATTTGCTAAGGAACCCATAGCAGGCCGGCTGGCTGTGTCCTTTTTCCTCTTGTAAGCTTCTATATAGCTGTGACTTGATAAAAGATATTTCTGAAGATACTCTCTTAAATAAGGAGACTATTGGGTACAGCCCAGAATTTTTATTTTCCCAAATGAATGTTGCGCTTAAGAGTGGTCACTTTTAAAGGCAGTGCTTCATCTGAACATTTTTGGAATACTCTTTTGGAAGTGGTTTGGCACTGGTTTCAGAGCCGACAGGGAAATGGTCCTTTAGAGGGTCCTTATGGTTTTTGGTTAAATTAGACTCTTCTCGGAGAATAAAGATGGACGACCCTGAGATGTTGAGAGGAAGGGCCCCCACAGTCCCTGGTAAGTGTCAGGCATAATGTGCGCTTGTCTAAGTATGATCCGTTGTGTGTTGAAAATAAAAACGATCATGTCTTCAAAGTCATACATTCCATAGCTGTTCGGAGACTGAAAAATCCTTTCTCAGCTCTGAGTTGAATACATACTCGGAGCTTAATTCATGCCGACTACTTTAAAATCTCATCTTGATTCTGCCTAAGTATTTGTGGATTACTGAACATCTGAAAACAGAGTAGTGTGACGTATTTCCATGAATTTTAATTTGGTGTCTGGTTCCGCACTTGAAATGCCAGTGGGGATGTACGTGCAGGGAACTAAAAGAGTGGCCGCCCCTCACAAGTGAGAGCTGCCCCAGTCCTGTCGTTTGGCATGAGACCACAGTCGTGTGAGCCCGCGTGTAGGACACGGTGCCCCCGGCGCACATACACGCCCTCCCAGAGCAGGACAGCTGGGTGTAGAAACAGTGGCAGTGGTGTTGTGATGGGACCTCCATTCCTTTAACACCTGCTGTTGGTAACAGTGGGGTGAGGGCAGGTGGGCGTTCAGGAGAAATCAGAAGGTTTGGTTAGGCTGATGTTGAGCTGTGAATTGACAATCTCGAGGGGTTTTTTTTGTTGTTGTTTTTGCTTTTTTTTTTTTCCATTTTCCCACCCTAGCTGACGGTGCTACAGAAAGCCCTTTCTGAAAGCCCCAGCCTGATTTCACTATCAGCCACAACCACGACATTAATTTTTTCAATTGCTAAGCTTCTGAGATTTGAAATTACCATATGGGTTGGAAAATGTTCTGTAGCGGAACCAGAACAGTCTGTTAATTAAATACCACACGTCTTTGCGTAACTCAAAGTTCTTTGACGTTAAAAAATGTCCTCCTTTCCATCCCTCCCCCTCCCCCACCCTGGTATGGAAAAATGAATTAATTAGACCTAAGTATTTTTTCTGTAGGAGATAATGGCACCAGGAAATTCTGGATCTCAAAAGATTGTTTCTACGAGCTTTGGTGAAAATTCAGCTAACATTTCACACTTTTGACAGAATTGCCTGTGTCTGACACAGTTGTATTATTTTTGATTAGTGGCTTTGGTTAGACAGTCTGGACCTAGCAGGTTCCCCCAACCCAGTCTGGTGCTTGCAGGAGTGGAGCTGGCCTTCCGTGGGCTTTAGGTTACTGCTGTGGGGTGGCTTTACATTTAGATCAGTGTATATTTTATTCTGCTTTTTTTCCCCTAAGTGTTAGCGTCAGGCTTATGGAGTGACATGATTTTCTTAAATGCGGAAACTACATTTTTTTATGGGAAAAAAGACACCTCCCCAGAATTTTCCCTTGCAGGAATTTTTTATGTGCATGTAAAATTGCCTTATAAGTTAAAATTTTTATCTTTTTGACTAGTAATAAGAGTTTTTGTTTCAAATAGAGACCCATTTTATTGATCAGGTCTCCACATTTACGGTTGTGAAGCATATTGCAGATGGAAAGTAAAATATTTGTGCTTGATACTTACTAGAAATGTAAATGTAAATTATATTTTCGATAGGTGGACTATGTTATCATAATGGGTGTAGTCGGGTCAGTATATGGGTAGAATTATGAGAGTGAGGGTAGACCAGTGTGTTGAGTATTCCCTGTTCCTGAGCCCCACCTGCTTCAGGTGCAGCATTAGAGACCAGTCTGTGGAACCCTTCACCGTTGTGGTGGTTCACGCTCTGGGTAACAGTGGCACAGAATTAAGCATATGAATCTGAGCTTTGACCAGCACTGCCATGGGGCTGACAGACTCATTCTCTAGGGTCAGCCAGACCCCATTGTTTTGGTGGGTTCTCATGGGACATGAAGCCAAATAGGGCAGTCACTAAGATTAAACTAGTGATGAAGTTAAGAAAAGCTTCCCCCACCCCCAAGCGAGAAGATATTTTTGTCACTTCAGAAGTAATCTTTGAAATTTATGTTGAAAAACTCACTGTACTGAGATTAAGAGTAGTACCCTTTTAAAATACAGGAATAGGATGCCTTTTAAAATATTCAAAAAAGAACTTTTGTCTTAAATAAGCTTACTTTATAATTGTCTATTCTGTGGACATGTTAGGTAGGTGTTACTGTAGGATGAATGATGGTCATTCATTTTAGCTTTACAGATTTAAGGAACAAGAACAAAAAGCCCCAGTTTCTTCAGAAGCCAAATGGTGACACATGCTATATAAGAGTAGTCCAGGCAGATCAGTCTCCTTGGCGAAAGTTAATTTCTATTGTTATTACTGGATTATATTGTGTTGTTACTCTCTGAGTCAACTTAAACAAAAATACACCTCAGTACATTTAGAGAGCTCTAAACTGTTGTTCTGACCGGTCAGTGTCTGCTTAGCCGGGTCTCATCTGTTATCTTTGGTTACTTAAAACTCCAGGACATCCCCAAAGGTTTCTCGCCTGTTGCTCGGTGTTCTCGGGGTCTGGTCTGTGGAGCATCTGCACCAGAACTGCCTGGGAAACCTGTGAGCGGGCGGCCTCCCGGGCCTCCCACAGACACTCCTCCCACCTGTGTCTTACTGCCACATACTCTGGGAATATGTCTGTGTCTGTATGTTTATTTAAGCTACCGAGCTGTTCTTGCCTAGAAAAGAAATCTTTACTTACCTCCTTTGCCTCCTTCACTAAATTACAGCAGAGCATTTATCTCTAAGAAGAACAGGTTGGGTTTGGCCACCAAGGGTCCATATTTCCTTCTTAGCTGCTGGCTAGGTTGACATGTTCACTAGGTGCTAGTTGGATGATAAGCCAACTTCTGACACAGACTGACTCCTTTGATGGTTACCAGCCCAAGCATAAGCCAGGCAGAAACCTCTAAACCACACGCATAGTAAGTAAAGTAAGTGTGTTAAGTAGAATGCAGTAGGCTTCATCTCCAAGTTGGGGGAAATTAACTGGGGGAGTTATTTTTGTTTCGTGTTATAACAGGTAAAAAGTTTACCTGTGTAAACAGGTAGTGTCGTGTCCAGAAAAACTTAACATTTAAATGTTGAAATTTAACCCACAAGGATGGAAACTCCACAGGAGCAGGGCTTGGCCTGTTTGGTTGCTGTACCCAGAGCACCTCCTAGAACAGTGCCTGGCACATGGGCATTCGTATTCGTTGGGTATATTAGTGAATGTCTTGATTGATTAAACACTGGGTAACTTGCCGGTTGTTTTTAACCTGTCTGCCGTCTTTTTAAGACACACAGTCTATATTTCACACATTTTTTTTTGGATAATTGGTATTTTTTTCATTTCTGACTCTAGGATTGAAAGCAGATTACCCTTTTTTTAAAGATTTTATTTATTTATTTGACAGAGAAAGACACAGTGGGAGAGGGAACCCAAGCAGGGGGAGTAGGAGAGGGAAAAGCAGGCTTCCTGAGGAGCAGGGAGCCCGATGCGGGGCTCGAGCCGAAGGCAGACGCTTAACCGACTGAACAACCCAGGCGCCCCTGATTACCCTTTTTTTAATTTAAATTTTATTTTTAAGTAAATTGTATGCACAACCTGGGGCTTGAACTCACAACCCCAAGATCAAGAGTCGCATGCTCCCCCCACTGAGCCAGCCAGGTGCCCCTGAGAGCAGATTACTCTTCAAGAGAGCCTTGTAGAGTGAGAAACAAGTGGGGGCTCTGAATGAAGCCCAGAAAGGGTGTGTGGCAGCTCTGAGGTGGCCACACAGTGTCCTGCTTGCTAGTCTGGTCACCTGTGGATGGGGCAGCTGTGTCCCTGCGGGGCCGGTTAGCAGGATGGTAAGAAATGACTCGCACCAAACCTTCAAGCTCTGAGGTGTAGTAGGCATTCTAAGAAAAGAGCTTTCCTTTCTCTCAGGGATGAGTTGACTTTTTTAACAGCTTCTGAAGTTAGGGGGATAAAAAACCACTTGATTGCTGATAGTATAAAAAGAATAGTAATGATTGGGTACCTCTGACAGACTAAATCTTTAAAGCGCTGCAAACCCAAAAGAAGGAAGTGAACTATTATATCACCACCTGGCATCACATCTACCCTGAAATTTTGTTTCCTGCCGGTTTTAGCCATTTAAAATTTAATTTTAATAGGCTTTTACAGAGTAATGATAAAAACTATTTGTGTGGCAAAGATACAGCCAAAGTAATTTCTATGTGTTTGGGGGTTTATTCAGGGGACGTGCCTGGCTTATCCTAGAAGTTTCTCTGTGGTCAGCCTTCACGTTCTCCCCTAGGGCTTCCTTTAGGAATCCTCCCTTGGCTTACTCCCAGAGCACAGATAATTCTGGAGAGCATCCATGTGCATTCTTTGCACATACATGTGCACGCATGTACACACACACACTCAGTGCCCACCCTCTCTCGGGCACTCCCTCCTTGTGTGGGATCATTGTTGCATTCCTGTGGGTGGGGGTTGGGGGGCAAAGAAGATGGGACAAGAGTTTTGAGAAGACTTGGTAAAAACTCAGTTTATTTTTTTTTCAGAGTGCGCTTTTAAGTGCTTTTATAGAGCTGCGAATCAACTTACAACGATAAAATTCAGAAACCCCACATACAAAATATTTTTGCAGAAATACAAAACAGAAAGCCATATGCATAGTATTGCGAAATCTGATCGTTACCGGTTTTTAAAATATTTTGCTGTGGTCAGAACATAGCACGTGTGTCTAATTGTGAGTACAGTGTCCCCATGCTTAACAGTAGGTTAACAAGTCACAAGCCCAAGAAGCTCCTCTCTTTTCCCGTGCCCACAATGCCAAACCATTTTCTCCTGAGTGTGGAGAATGCCACCTTCCTGGTGCCTTTTGGGATCTTTTGTTGACAACTCCCAGTTTTGCTCCCCTTCACAAGGCTTTTAAATGGTTTCAGCAACAAACAGATGAGTGGACTGGGTGTGAATGTTAGTGACAGCTTAATGGAAAGGCACACCTCCCTCTTCTTTCTTCTTTCAAAAATGCCTTTGTTCCTTCACCCAAAACATTTTCTCTCCCCATGTGGGGTTTGCAGACTTGAATCCAATCCACCTTTATGGGCCGCGTTAATACGGAGACAAAACACACAGGTATGCCTTAACTTGGCCACCGGGTAGCACTTGTAAATGACGGTGTCACTGCACCTGCTCCCATAGAAACGAGCTCATTCAGGTCGCCTGCTGATTCTCAGGTTTTCCCTTATTCGGTAGCATTAGATAGGACAACCACTTCATCTCCAATTCCTGTGTGACGTTTGAAATTTCCCTAGGAATTCTACCTTGTGTTAAGATCAGAGTAGTTACTTTACTGACAACTTGAATTTTTATGTTCTGTGTTTCAAGTATGAAATTTTTTTTCTTTTGGTCATCTTTATTGTACCACTTTTGTGTTAATTTATTTTGAAATGGGAGCATGTAATTAATTGGCCAGGACGTTTTTAAGTTTTGCAATTCTGAGTCTCCAGTTTTGAAAAACTCAGTTCTTTATCCGTCACTCTTTAACCAAATTGAGGTAGGACAGTCCTGAAGTTAGGGAGATTCCAAGAACAAAACAGTGTGTGAGATGGGCTTGCTTCTAGAACGTGCTAAATGATCTATGGAAAACAATGTGATTTTTGTTCTGTTTGTTCTGATGCAGCTTCCATGAGGCAGTCTCAGGCTGTACCTGCAGATATACGCCCGGAGATATGGATTGCGCAAGAGTTGCGGCGTATTGGAGACGAATTTAATGCATATTACCCAAGGAGGGTAATGATGTTTTATTTACCCCTTCTCCTCACACCCTCCCCCTCCCCACAATTTTTTTTTTTTAAGGTGACTAGTAATAATGGAAATGCGAGGTATTACCTATGTGTGAACCCACCATTGTTTCTCCTTTCCCATTTTCCATTTAAAAATGTTTTATGGATGAATTTAAGTCACGGTAATTACATAGAATATCGTACAAGGTGGCAAAGGGACGGATGTTAAGAAAGGGGTTATGGACCTGCTTTGACATATTCCCACATAAATAGTAACGTAATTTTCAATCCATGTAGAGGGTTTCTGCATTCCTTTTGGGCAGTTGGGGTCAAAGGTAAAGACCTATTAAAATTTCCATCCTCACTCAGCCAAGGGGCGCAATGCCGGCAGTAGTCCTGTAATGTTTGACGGGCAGAGCAGGGGAGCCACCCCCTTCTGTCCGTGGTGCTGTCCTTGAATGCTGTCAGGAGGCCATTAACCAGGAGTCTGGGATCTGGGGCATAAAAATTTTATACCCTGAATTGACTGCCACTTACATTTTAAGGTGTGCTGTTGATTTAAAAAAAAAACAAACCAACCCTATGTCTTCTGTAGACACGGTGTATTTTGTTGGTTTTGCCCATTGGCAATAGCCATTACCATTTGGACACCTTTTGCCCACGGAAGACTTCCAAAACGTGTAGGCTTTAACTCTGGGAATTAGGGCTGGTATGAGCGTATGTGAGTACTTCCTGTAAAGGGTACACTAACAAAGATGTGATAGAACGTACTTTTGGCTTGTTTACATTTTTCCGAACAACCAAGTATGAGGCAATTTCTGTTGATTTATCCAAAAAGAAGACACATCTTATTTTGTAGAAAAAGCTGTAATTGTTACTGTCATTCTTTCTTACTATGTTACTGGTCTTCTGGCTCCTTTTTTTCTGAACGTTACAGCTTCGTCTAAATATCCCTTCAAGATTTTTTTTTTTGGAACCTTTTTTTTTTCCTTCTGAAAGGAGAGGTCATGCTTAGAATACCCCAGTGTTTGTGTCCTGCTTTAAATGTTGGTCTCTTTTTTAGCTAGCTCTTGCTCAGTAAGTGGATGTTACCTGTTATTGCTTTGAGTCCTTCTTGTTTTCCTGTCCATGCAATGCCTTTCAGGCTTTTTTTAGACACACATGGAGACATCCTCCCATTTGCAGAGGGTCTTTCATTTATTCCTTCAGTATAGGGTCTCTGTAAGGGAGCCAGGGATGCTCTGAAAACTCACATTGGATCCTCTTCATACCTTCCTATGGGGGTGTGTGTGTTTGATGGGAAATGTGCTGTAGTATGATTCTATTATTAAATGAGAACTGTCACATTGATGAATGGGTTTAGGAATTTCTTATGTGGCCGTCTTTAGCTGCCAAGAATATCCAGCATCCTACATCTGCCGTTTACGGTGTATAAATTCGTTTCCAACCTAGCTCTGAAATGGTAATTGTTTTTGCAAGGTTGATTGTTTCATAATTTGCCACTACAGTTACTCTCCCCCTACCCCCCCCCAGCTGCTTTGCCTTGGTTTCCCTGAAGGGATTTTGGTGTTCCTGTGTGTGACTGGACTTTGACCCCTCTTGGTGGACCAGGAGGCACTGGTCAGAAGCAGGGCCCCAGTGCATTCATGACGACCTCATGCTGGGGTAGGGAGGCTGATTCTGACTGAGGAGGGTAGGCTGATTATGGGGGACATGTCCATAATTCAGCAGGAAAAGATGGCAGAGTGGCCTCTCACAATGAGCCTAAGCAGCGAACTGACCAGCGTGCGGGGCCTGCCTCTTTCTCCATCTTGAAGGGGCTCCTAGATGTCCTTGGGCCAGATCTGACGTGGATGGGGCCGCCCAAGAGAGGAGGCTGTTGGGCCCTGGTGCCTTCAGAGTCCAGAAGCTCTGGACACCAAGAGCCCACACAGCTCCACTCTGAGGGACTAAGACTTTGGCCACAGAGCTAGATGTCTTGTAAGGATATTATGTATGAGCTTCTCTTTAAACTTACACAGACTATCGGTGACTCTATAAGGTTCCGCCCTGGGTCTGCCCAGATGGACCTGGTTGATGCACCTCCATGGTGGCCTGTGTGATCAGCGATAAGACATGGGCCAGGTGTGTCGTGGGGGTTGGTGCATAGCATAGGCTGAAGAGGTGGGCAGTTCTGGTCACGTGCAGATGGGACACAAGCTGTGGGGTTGTTTCCATTGCCTTGCCTGTCCATGGGAGGTGTGGGGTTGTTTCCATTGCCTTGCCTGTCCGTGGGAGGTGTGGGGTTGTTTCCATTGCCTTGCCTGTCCGTGGGAGGTGAGAGAACAGTGTCTAGTAGATTATATCCTTCCTCTCCTCCTCTTCTCCCAGTGTTATTTCACAGTTCAGTGTTTAAGAGGATATTGGAGATGGCCATATCTGTCTGTTCAAATGAGATGCAACCTGTTTGTTCACAGTGCTTTTGGTAAAATAAATGTAAGTTAATTTCATCGCAGGATCACACTATTTTCTGGTTGTAAATCTTATTTTGCATCTCTTTAAAAAAAAATGAACCAATGTGAAAATGCAGTCACTAATTATTTAAGGGACTCTAGCTTCCTAAGTAGGCGGGGGTATTGGGGGAGGTGTAGGGCCAGGCTCTAGGTTATAACCTGATTTTTCTATAATGAAGGCAAATACATTCTCCAGATTTTATGCAAATAACCCGTTCAAAACACCAGACTCTGGATAGTGACACAGTGACCCCTAAAGCTACAGACACCTGTCTTGATATTGTTGGTTAAAAATAATCCCGAGTCTGCAGTGTCACTGGTGGTCCATTTATTGGGGGTAGAAATCTGGGGAGGAAATGGGAGGCCGTAGCAGAAAGTCAGGCATTCAGATCACCTGCTGTCTTCACGGTGGGGGGGGGGGGGGTTACTTCTTGTTGAGCAGTGTACAGCCCCCGCCTTGCTTTATAATGGTTGCTTTATAATGGATTTCAGCATTGTAAATATTGAGTGTCTTTATTTGCTTAATACTATTACAGTAGCTTTTCTAAAGTGTTGGTCTTTTACTGCCATGAGCCTTGCGAAGCCTGACAGGATATTTTCCCATTTTTTCAGTTAGAGCAATAGAGGAAGGTGTCGTATAGTTGTCATGTGTTCAGTCCACTTAAGGGCAGTGGGGAAGCATATGAAACGGAGCTGTGGAGTCTGAGCCCTTGAAGGAGGAGGTGAGAGAGGCACAGGTGAGCGCAAAGTCCCAGTGCATGTTTCCCCTTTTTCTTTTGTGACTCCGTGTACTTGCCCCCCAAACGACCCCGCCAGGGCAGAGTGACCCGTGTCCCCCTCTGTCTGGTAAGTCTGACCGCTCCAAGTCTCTGGCGTATTTTTGTAACTTTTTGTTTTGAAATAATGTCAGACTTCCATCTAAGAGTTGCAAGAATGGTACAGAAAACCCTCTTCTGTCTGCCACCCGAGTTCCCCACTGTTCGCGTGTCGCCACATTCGCTTTAATGTTCTCCCTCTTTTGTATCTGTGCACATACTGTTTTCTGAGCTCTGTGGGAATAAATGACAGGTGTGATATTCTTTCACCCTCAAATACATCAATGTGTATTTCCTAAGAATAAGAATATTCACTTATGTAACCGCAGTGTAATTCTCAAAATCAGGAAATTAGCAGTGTGACAGTACTGTTTTGTAATCTGTGGACTTCATCCAGACTTTACCAGTTGTGCCAAAAATGTCCTTTATAGTAGCCAAAAAAAAAAACACAAAACAGAAGTTTTTTTCTGGCCCAGGATCCAGTTTAGAGTCATGCGTTAAATTTAGTTGTCTTATTGCTTTGATGCCATTAATTTGGAACCATTCCTCCGTCTTTGTGACCCTGACATTTTTGAAGGGTCAGGACACTTAATAGAGTCTCCCTCTCCCTGAATTGGATTTGTCTGATGTCTCCTCGGGATGTGATTACAGTTTTGTGTTCTGGGCAGGAATATGACAGGGGCAACATTGAATCCTCTCCCATCCATTGCTTCGGGAGGCACGTGGAGGCCATTTGTCCTGTTGTTGGTGATGTTGACTCTGGTCAAAGGTGGCTCCTTCCACTCTATAAAGTCAGCATGTTTCCATCTGAAATGGAAAAGAAGTGTGTGTAGAGGATGAAGAACTTCCTTTTCCCATTATATATGTTTATCCCATTCATCAGCCTAAATTCATGGGTCCCTGTTTAATTTCAACAGGTTTACTCTGCATTACTCTGAGTACTTATTTTGATCCTCAGATTGTCACAGATCTGGCCAGTGGCAGCCCCCTGGTGCCATTTTCACCTGTCATTAAGCATTAAAGGGCCTCGGTCGTGCAGGCACATCTAGAACGTGGCACAAGAAAAAACCCAAGGGCCCGTGGGGGTGCTGGAGCCCCTGGAAGGCATCCGTTGCTGAATGGCCTACACCCACACGCAGCCCTGACCCTTCCAGCCCCCTATGCCTGGGCTCTTGGGGAAGGCTGGGGAGCATGGAGGTCAGTGGGCTTGTAGGGAAGAAGATTTCTCAGAGAAGTTAGATCTCTGTTTTATGAAGAGGTTGAGTGGCTTGCGTGTAGCTGAATGGTGGGGCCTGGAGCACTGTGTGCTTAACCGCCTGTTCTCAGGGGGTGGTGTCCACTTGGATAGGATTCTTAGCCATGGGCCAAGGGTGCAGACCACGTCTGTGGAGCATGTGCTGGGCCCTTCAGAACATCAGAACATGTGCTCTTAGGGTAATTAGACCCATCCTCTACCCCACATCTGCTCCCCCCACCCCCACCCCATTACCAAGGCTGCGATCGTTTACCTTTGGTGGCCTCCCCTGGGCCTTGTAGTCAGGTTACACAGTTTGCTCTGTGCACAGCTAGACTGCTCTTGGTTGACAGTGACTTAGGGATGTCCTGGCTGTGGCCTGGATGAACAGCAGCACGTGAAGCTACGTCAGACCCTCTAGATGGGCCAAGAAGTGAATGAAAACCTTTTCATTGTTTTGATCCCAAGAAACAGTGTATCTTTTGTTTACACTGCCTGCTCCCTACTTCTTCTGTCCCAGGCATGTATAGGCATGAGTAGACTGAACTGCGGGCCAACTGAAGTTTAGCACCAAACCAGACAAAGTAGAGAGGGAGAGGTAGGTGGCTCACAGACCGGTTTAGATGGAAACAAAAGTTTAGTGGAAGTGTCACCCATTTGCATTTTCATAATGAACTTGAAGTCTCCCTCTGCTGTCCTTCCTACGACGTGAATTCCCTGTGCTGTTTGATTCCTGGTTTTATAAATGATATTCTTCTGTAGAGAATGTACAAGGGAGAGATCTATCGGTAGGTAGCTTGTTTGGAAATAGCATAACCTGAACATAAACCCAGAGATACATGTTCTCCGACAACATTCTTTTGAGGCCCTCATTAAATGAACATAGAAGCTTAATAAGTGAGCCACTTTGTTTTACAGTCTGAGCAAAGAATAGTGGAAAATATGCATAGGAAATATCACATTAAAACTAGACCTATCTCATGAGATGGTGAGTTGCCCATGACTTGATAGAATGACAGTTTTCATAGCAAAAACATTTGTGAGTAGCTTAAATGAATTAGTGCCCGTCATTGATCTGTGATCCAGTTTGAAGATTCAGTGAGTGCTTCCCTTGGAGCTGAAGGGAGGTAGTTCAGTGTTGTGGTTTTAAGAGCCTTCCGACACCCCCCATCACGGAGTCCCTGGAGCCTGTGTGATCCAAGAGTCATCCTTCCTGTGGCTTCAGCCCTTTGTGTTTTTCCCTGAGACCTTCGAGACAGCACATGGTTCAGCTTATCCCAATGGCAACTGTGGACGGCAGGTTTTCTGAACGAGGGTTTTCCATGACTTGGGGATAAAGTATGATCTTACAGGAAAGCAGGGCTTGTGGACAGGTGTGAAAACTTTGGGGTGAGGCCTTGAATCCTGAGTCCATCCATTATGTCCTCTAGGAGCCCCATTTTCTCTCCGTCTCCTAGGGATGTGGCGAAGGTCACAGGGAAACATTCAGGAACAGGGCTAGAAATTGCTGTCATCGCTTGCCCATCGTTCTGGTGTCTCTGAACTATAATTGAAACATTTCTCAGTTGGTCTTCGGAGTTTAGAGAGATGCTGCTAACTTGGTTCACTTGTCTTTCAGTACCCTGCTTGTGTTGGGCCCTACTGATGCGTGCTGTGTCTGGGTGTACACAAACAGGAGGCTGGGGCGCTGGGGTGTGTTTAAATGGCTGGGTGGGCATCGGCCTGGATGGTGTTCGTGCACGCTGCCTGGGGCCGATGCTCCATCCGTCTGTGGCAGGTGGGTACACCTGCATGCCTGCCTCACAGCGGGGGGACCCGGGCCACTCACATAGAACCATTCAGAGGTGCAGGTGCCCGGAGGGGGACTTCAGAGAGGTCTGACTGGGGTTTTTTAATCTCTGGAGGAGGAAATGAAGATGCGCATGAGGCGAGTCTGCAGGCGTCTCTCACCATCCTTCGCTAAACTTCTCCCAGCTGAACCAGAGCAGAGAGGTTCGGGTTGTGGTTACAGTGCATTACATCTCATCAGCATTTCTCTGAGGCTGGGGCATTTCAGAACGGCGTGTTCTTGCTCTGAGGCTTATATTTTGTCTGATGGAGGCCCCGCGCCCCAACCCACCCGGGAGCTGTAAGAACCATCTCTGGCTTCTCTGTGGGTGGTCACCGTGCAGCGCCACACTTCCCAGGCGACGGTCGGGGGTCTGAGGGCTGACGAGTGAGTTAGAGATCTGCCCGGTAGAGGGGTGTCCCACCCTGCAGGAAGAAAACCCAGGCACACCAGGCCTGACTGGAAGTCAACCAAGGAAGAGGTTGTTTGCTCTACAGAAAGCCTGCACTATAATAGTTTTATTTGAAATGATGCATCAAAAACGAAGGAGAGTTGGATTCGTGCAAATGGGATTTTCCTGTGACTGCACGGCCTGGGCTGGTCAGCCACAGCCCCGGTGGCTCGGCCGGTGCCGGGGAAGCTCACCCCTGCCCCGCGAGCAGGAGCACCACATCCGGGGGAGGGGCTCCTGGCACCCTTTCCACAGCTGTGTTGACATCCTAGCGAGTTAGGCACAAGCTATGCAAATGCCCCCACGGCCGTGGTGATGAGCAGAAAGTGAAGTTGGGCGGCACTGCAGCAGCGGCCTGGCACCTGAAGGCAGGTGCTCTAAAATCTGGGCCAAGGTGGAGAGACCCCCACATCTTCCCAAAGATGCTCCACACAGGCAGGCCCTTTTCCTCTCTGATCTCTGTCACTTGTCATGAAAAATACTATTTAGATTGACGGGGGTTATGAATGGGTAGAGGTGGTCTTCCATCAGGATCGCTGGGGCCACTCTCTGCTCCCTGCCCCCCACCCTGGTCACCTTGGATTATGGCAACAACACCCAGCCCTGTTCCCGGAAGATGCCACGACAGCCCCTAGGGAAGCAGGCACCATGCCGATCTGGAGCAGACGTTCCCTGTCTGAGTCTCACAGTCCAGAATTCCATTTCTTTTAACATGTTACCAGTCAAAGATACATCCCTTTAAAAAGGGAGAAAAAAAATTTAAGACCTCTTAGATATTCAGTGTTGAAATTAGCTTAAAAATTGCTGTGTGTCTCAGAGTTCTATCGGTATTCCTTGCTTTTTCGTTTGTCTCTTAGAATTTGCTGTTGAGCTCTCGGATATAATGGTGAAGATCGGGCCATGTTTCCCGTGTTACTTTGACTGCCAGAAAACTCTTAGCTAAACTCTGGCTCTTTGGCATTAGATCTCAGGTTCCCAGGGTAAGTCTCTCTTTCTTGATGTCATTTCTGATCTCTCTTAACTTTTGTGTTTTTTGCACTGTGCCCATCTGTGTGTTTCTATGGTTAAGCTCCCTTGAGTAATGGGAATGTATATGTGTTGTACTTTCTGAGTCCTTCGGCCCAGCGGGGTTCAGCCCAGCCTTTGGAGCGTGGATTGGTGAGCTTGTGTGTTCTACCCTGTGCTGAAGTCTGAGTTGACTTGATTTTGAGTCCATGAGCTTGGTCTGTCCCCTCATCTGTGAAATGTGGAAGAGAGCAATACTGGCCCACAGCATTGTTGTGAAGACTGGAAAGGAGTCTGGCACGTCATTTTGTTGAGTGGTGGCGGTGAGGGACTCTTGCGGACCCCGGGCTAGGGCGCACAAAGTCCAAAGGCCTGGTGTATCTTGGGTGGGCTGGGCTTGTCTCTGCCCACAGGAGAGTGGAGCTGGATCCAGAGCTGCGTGCAGTGGTTACCCTGACCATTTCTCCGGGCAGCCTTGGGTCGGGGTCTTTCTTGTATCTGCATACCCGCTTCCCTGGTTTGGGCAAGAGAGGATGTCTTGCTCTGATTATTTTTGCATGAAAATAGTAATTAAGTTCCGATACTTGGTTGGTCATCTCAAGTGTAAGTTGAAGGTGGTGCTTGTGCAGACGCCACTGTGGCGGATGGTGTTGTATCCAGTCATCCTCCCTCCTCTTGGCTGCTGCGGACGGAGGTAGCCCCAGCCCCAGCCCGAGTCCTGTGTTTCAGGGCCATGGTGGCTCGGAGTGGCCCAGCTCCTGGTAAGTCTGCCCGGACCCTGCTCAAGGGCGTTCCTTTGGCACAGCCCCATCCCTAGCTGCCACCCAGCTTGAGCCCATGTCCTCTATTTGGGGATTCCCTGCGGAATGCGCTTGACACAGTCTCCAGGGACATTTTTCAGATCTTCAGGAAGAGTACCTGAGTCTCCACCAGGGAAGCCTGTCCCAGCTCTGCGCCTTCCTGCCCTGGCTCTCCCGGGGCCCCACTGCCTCTCTGGCAAGCGCTGCCCTCCCTGCCATTTTATTTACCTGTGCATTGCTGTTGTCCTCTTACCCTGTTCATTTGTATGGCTCTTCGTCACCAGAGTGTAAGGTTCATAGAGATGCTGTTGCACTTTTCTTTCGACAGGAAGGCCCCCTCCGCATCTTGACTCCACTTTGGCACAGGCCTCCCGTTTTATTGGAACATGTAGGTGTTCTTTACCTGCAAAGTGGGAACTTGACTCCTGATTCCAGAGGCAGGGCAGTGGCAGTGGCTTTCTTCCAGACCGCTCTCACTGTTGGTAGCACCCACGGGTAGCCCTTGGGCTGGGCCATGCGTCGCTGTTCTGCACTTGCTGCTGAAGACACAGGTATTGCCCACTGGGCCTAGTGGGTGCAGACACGGCCTTCAGAGTCAGGCCCCAGCACACCCCCTGTCCCGTGCAAGCAGGCCTGGGGGCTGCAGGAGCCCCTGACCCAGACAGGAGCATGGACTGTCAGAGTTGGTTCCTGGAGGGAGACACAAAGCTGAATGTTGAAGGAGTCATCTTCTGGACACATGGGATGGCCATAAAAGTCAGTAACCCCAAAGAATATTGTTCCTGCTAGACCATGGAGATAAAAAGACCCAACAGGATGGGGTCCTACACTTCAAGCACTTGTGATTGTGTGTGTGTGAGAGAGAGCAAAAGAGATCACCTTAATGCATGAATTGTTTGTACTTAGTAGCATATTCAGTTTTTCTTTTTAAAAACTCCTTTACCCAAGTGCATCCCATTAATGTATTTTCCTAAAGTACTTTTATGAGTTAGATTAAAACAGCATTACACAAGTCTGATCTAAGAAGTGTTGTTTCTTTAAAAAGGGAAGGACCAAGAATGTTCATTTAAGCGTGAACTGGTATATTCGTTTGCTAGGGCTGCAGTGACAGAGTACATTAGACGGGGGGTTAAACAGCAGAACTGTGTGTGTTCACAGTGCCAGAGGGCAGACTGAGATCTGCGGCTGGCTGTGCTGATGTGTGCTCAGCACTGATGGCTGGAGGCCAGCCGGCAGTCCTCACCAACCAGCACCCTTGTACCACCTGCCCCACACTGGCGTCATCGGGCACCTACCGCATGCTCCCATGAGCGAGCTGACGGGTACGGCTGCAGGTGCTAGAGGGCAGCGAGTCTGCCCATCCTCCAGCTCTTTCTGAGCCATGGGCCGCACCTGCTGAGCTGTGCCAGTGGTCAAGGGTTTTCGGGACTGGCGTGGCCTTGGAGTTCAGTCGTAATGGCTTCCTCCATTGAATGTTGTCCAAAAGCAGTTTCTCGCTGGCTTAAAAGCGTGTGCCATGTTGTCATGCACGCTGCCTGAGAGGGCAGGCATCCCATTGTCCTTCTTGAGTAGTAGCGTCTTCTCATTTGTCAGGGATCGGGTGTGTTCCTTTTGCCAAAATTTCCTGCATGGCCCCCACCCCCTCCCCGGCTTCCTTCGAACACCCCCCACATCCTTTACGTTTGAGATGCAGGCAGAACCCTAAAAAACTTGGAAAGATTCGTCTCATGATGAGACTCTTCAGTGTCACAGCTACCGCCGTCCACCCAATGTCCTCAAAGGGTTGGGCGGAGATGTCTCCTCTCAGATGCTGCCAGGTCTGGAAGCAGTTGGGACCTGTCCCCTTACTGGTGTCACTTTGACCACATTCTCTGGTCGTACTGAGGCTGGTAGTGACACCTGGCTGACATGAGATTTCCCACCTTGAAGTGATTTCTTAGCCCTGCGTGCGCTTTCTTCATTTTAGTAAGTCGTGGTTTTATTTTGAATAAGCCTCTTTCAACCTATTAATATTAGTCTCAACTAAAATTAACCTTCCCCTAAATTATTCTCACACAGAAAAAGCAAAGTAATTTTGAAAGTTAAATCAAAACAAAGCAATCTTGTGTGTAAAACAGATAAAAATCACAGACTGTGGTTACGGAGCGCCTGTACAGGAATCGCTTACAGAAAGCCGATTTCCTCCAGTCTGGTTATGGAAGGAGAACGGGAAATGCCCGGGCCTTATCACAATCCCGTCCTGTCAGACAAGTGCTTGCGAGCTCGTGTAAACAGTCACAAGCAGGAGCTCCGCTCCCAGCTGGTGTCTGCGGGCAGTGTTTGTGTGTGACGGGGGACGCCAGTTCCCAGCCCCACTCGTGGCCCGTGGTTCCACCATGCTGTGTTGGAAGTCTCATCTGCCCGATTGAGAAGGGGGTTCGTGGAGAGCCCCGAACAGCAGAGCTGGTCTCGGGCATAGATGACTCATTAAGGAAACAACCTTAATGAGGGTAGGTTGCAGACCTGAACTGTGAAATGGGTTGTAGCTCCTGGCGTAGAGGCAGGTGTGTTCCTTTGCCGCCTTTGGCTGCTCTGAATTTATACCCCGCACTTACCTGCAGAATGGATGAGAACTCACAGGTGGGCCCTCCGGAAGACCTGAGGACCTCTGAGACCTTTAATGTAGCAATTGCCTTGTGAACAGTTTCTCCGCTTGTCACGAACATGGTGGTCACTAGCAAAGAGGCCTTTTTAAAAATTTTTCACTGCTCTATACTCCCCACGTGGGGTGGGAGGATGGGGGTTGACTCCGCCTGTGTGTGTGACCATAGAGTCGGTGCTGAGCCACCCATGTTTATATAGCGGAGCTGCCCACCAGCAGCCAGAGGCGCGGTGGTGCATCTGTGCACCACTGGATTTAGCTTCTTAGGACAAATTACCCCAAATCACTGGTTTCTCAAGTAAACTACAGCTACCAGAAATTCACCCTCGGGGGAGTCCATGTATTTGAATGTTAATAACCTGGGTAGTGAGACAGTTCCTTCACATCTTTCTTGTGTCCCCTCTACCCTTACCTCTTCCCACGGGACGCCAACTCCAGTGACCTGGGGGTTGGCTTTCCTCCACACCTGCACACAGGCTGAAGCATCCCCTGATCGAGGCAGTTCTGGCCAATAATGACATGGCCCGTAGAGAGAATACATGTGTTTTTTAGAGGGGCAAACTGAGATTCAGGGATTGTCTTTGCGGTTCCAAGCATCCTTTTGGTTTCTGTAAAGACGCGGATCATTTGGCATGCTGCTCCTTATGTGGCGACGTCTCCCTCTGTGGGGGAGGTAGGAAGGACTTCAGCCTCACAGTCTCAGGGGACGGACCCATGCTCGGAAGGTGCAGCCCTCGTAAAGGGGTGCCCTTTGTAGCTGTGAAAATGGGATTAGTGGTTCCCTTAAATATAGGCATCCCCCACCCAAAAATAACACGAGGGCTGAGAAACTAAGAAGCTTTCCTATTGTTGTTTCAGGTCTTTTTGAATAATTACCAAGCAGCCGAAGCCCACCCCCAAATGATTATCTTACGACTGTTACGTTACATCGTCCGCCTGGTGTGGAGATTGCAGTGACGACGGGTTCCTTGCGGAGCCAGATGGGTGCAGACATTTCGCTTGTTAAAACCAACAGGCCCCAGCACCACGGTGTAAGAGGTGCCATTGCTATGCAGCCCGCGGTTCTTTCCCCGAGAGGGCGTGCGGGGAGGCTGGCCGACGCGTTCCTGAGGACGCCGCACTGCACGTGGACTTGACCTTTCTGTTCACCACATGGCAGAATTTCCAATGGAAGTTTGTTGTGAATGTAAATGAGGGAGGATTCTTTAAAAAAAAAAAATGTACAAATCATGGTTCTTTGGAGCAGGATTTTATGCAAGAATGGTGTTTACACGTGGTGTGGGTTTTTTTCCACCTTCTTTAATAAGAACAGGTTTTTCAAAAAGGAAATGGAAACTTTTTAACCAACTCGTGAATGATTTTTGTACTAAAATTTTAAGAACCTATTGTCTACTCTCAGAGGATTATGTGTAAACTCTGCAGTGGAAACTGAGCCAGCTAATTGATAAAGCTGCCTTAGTTTATTTTTAGATTACTGTACAGAATTTTTAAACGGGAGAGGTATGAGATAGCCCCCTCCCTTCCCTGCCATTGGCTCTTTGACATGCTTTTTTTTTAATCATTATTATTAATACCAAAAAAGTTTTATGAAACGAAACTGATTAAAGGGGCAGAAGGTCTGTCATCAGCCTGTATTGATATGCCACTCCCGTTTTGTAAATACTTACCTCCTTAAATTCAGTTGCATCTGTGGCAAAATTTTAAAACTCTTTTCGTGTATTTTTCCTTGTCTCCTTTTGTGATGCTCCTCTGGTCTGTCTGGAGGCCGATGCACAGATTTGGTCCATGTATTCTCATGATGAAAGGGAATTGGGTCAGAACGTGAGTCAGGATCTGCCTGTGGCATCCGTGGCCCAGTTGGTCTTGTCTGTCAGTAGCTTCCTCACTGGGATGTGCATGATGTTGGTTTTCACTGGTTTTGATGGGCTTGTCATTTACAAGTGTTCTGAAGAAGGACTACCAGTCACAGCACAGACAGGTACTGTGCCCCTCGGTGCTGTGGGCTTCTCTGGTTGCAGACTCTCCCACAGTCACAGGTACACTGTCAGCAGGGGCCGCAGGTAGGGAACATGTCCCCTCGCAGCTGAGCCCGTTGGGCTGCAGGTGTCAGAGCTCCAGTCCTCGTGGGAATTGGCATGAGCCGCGGGCGGGGCTTTAGGCAGGGGTTTCCTGGGCATCGAGGCTTTTCGTCCAACTCCAGGTTCACCTGGCCTTTGATGCCTGACACTTGGTTCCCACCCCCACCCCCCCAAATCCACTTTGAAAGGAAGGATAATCTGCCTTCAGCCGTGCCGTAAAAATACTGCATTGGAGCCCGAATCTGAAGTGGCCTCTCAGCCTTCGGACAAAGGTCTGTCTTGTTCCCTTACTCTCGGGACACGTGGGTGTTGTTGGACCACCCTTGGTGCATCCACCTCTGTTGGGCGCGCTCTTTTCTTTCTCCACACCTGCCTGGGAGGGGTGCAGCAAATGGAGGGCCCATGAGTTGGTCTGACATTTCAAAGGGAGTTAAACAGTTTGGAGAGACCCAAGAGAGATCAGGAAGCAGTGAAAGAAGAGAAGTAGAGATCATTTCGTGAACCTTATAACTCTTACAGATTTTGAAACCTCAGATTATTAAATAGCTTTTTAAAAGATAAACGTGATTTTTCAAACGAGTCAGCAGTGCCAACAAGTCTTGTTTTGCTTTGGGCCCACAAAGGACCAGTGTTTTCACGTGATTAAATCAAGTGGAGAAATCCATTCATTTGTATCTTGATAATTCTATATAAATATATATATATATATATATATCTACAGCATATACGCATTTTCCTTTAGGTAGAGATATTTGATTCCAAATATTCTTCCTTTCTTAGGATTTTCTTTTACCCCAAAATCTTGTTGGGGTCTTGAATATTTTTAAAGCTATGTTGTCAGCTTGTGTTCCTGACGTGTCTCGAACCCCTCTGTAGGGTCATGAAGTCCACACGGTTGTAAGGCAGTGGTGGACCTGCTGGACACACACACACACACACCAAAGACGTATTTGGTTCTGGGCGCCTCCCCCCTCCCCTCCCAGGATCTCCGTACTCAGTGCCAGTCTCTCTGACTGGAGCACTTTACTCTGTTTCTTCAATACTGCGGCTCCCTGGGAGCGGTGCCCGAGGGCTCTGTGCTGGCGTACCTCTGGCTCAGTGGCTGCCTGGTGTCCAGGCTGGCCGCGGAAGCAGCTTGTGAGGAAATTAGAGATTCTATGAATTTGTAGTATTAAGGAGCAGGATGTTGCACCAGGACTGAAGAGAGATGACTGGATGTCTCTGTACTGTATGTATCTGTTTATCACGATGCCTCCCTGCGGAAGGTATGCCTACTGTGGTAGACCTTGACTTTTTAGTGTGTATTTCTTTTACTTTTTGTAGGAAAAAAAAAAAAAAAGACTAGATCCCTTTTTGGAAACTGAATGCGGGTTTTGTGCCTTGACCACCTCTTCTCCCATGAGGTTTGTAGAAAGTGTCCTGTGACTTATCATAGAAATGCAATAAACACATGCAAAAGAATCCCATGAGCAATTCTTCCAGTTACCTGTACTCCTGCCCAGAAGTGAGTTTGCCAAGAACTGCTCTCGGGGTTGTGGAGGAACCAGGCAAAACTCCCCTCTGATTAAAAAGAGTGTACACCGTAGAGAATAACTTTCTCCTGTTTCCCTGTCTTGATATTGTATATATTTTGACTATTTATTAGATTAGGAGGTCACATTTTACTTACCAACTGAGCCAAATGTCTGTGTGCAATTGTGTTTCCTTTACCTTTCTTGTAAAATTTTGTACAGCATAAATGAGTAAAGATCACTGTTTTTACTAAACTTTTTCAGAATTGAGGATTGTACATATTGTAGATTCTTTTTCTGTGTAATGTGTCCTACTGTTTCATAATGCTGTAACTTGTAGAAATATTGTATATTTATTTCCTGCTTATTTAATGTCTTATGTTCTGAAAAGTGTTGACCTCCGTGCTCCCCGCCCCATGCTGTACCATTCATTGCTTTAAGTCTGAGGTGGTGACTGTGAGCCCCACGCTCTTCCCTAGGCTGGCCCTCCAGCTTTGGTTCCTGGTAGTTCTGGTCACGTGGGTTTAAGTTCTTGGGGTTCGCTATCCTGATGACGAAGTCTGTGTTGAGCCATCAGTGAGAGACCATAAATGTGGCCGGCCACAAAATTCTACAAGAAATAGCCAGCTTCTCGTGGAAGCAAATTCTATGAAGGCCAGGCCATATCTTTTTAAATTTTCTTTTATTTTAATGTATTATTGGCAGTTGGGACAGATATTTCCATTGAAAATGTATCCCTGACAATTCAGTGTTGAGAGAAATAAAAATGGGCCCCTTTTTGGGGGTGCTGCCAGGAGTTGTTCAGGGCAAGAGGAAGGGACAGGTAAGCCAGGTTGCTCCTGCCTTGAGAGGGACGTCAGGAACACCACCTCATGCCACTTTTTGGCAACTGGTGAGTAGTTGAATTATCCCCCACCCGCTGTGTCCTGTGCTTTGAGGTGTGGACTTAATGGTCTTCAGGAGCTAATTGTACAGACCCCCACCCCCAGCCCTGAGCCCTTTGGTCCCTACCTTTGATCAGCCTGCTTCAGGTTGTCTTCCTTCTGCTTCTCTGTTGGCTTCGAGAGAGGTTGGGGGTCCCACTCGACTGGATGTTAAGATGTGAAAGCTCGCAGAAGCTTTAGAGACCTCCTAGTGGCCCCATGTCAGTAGATGGTTCTGGCATCCCTGCTGATTTAGCCTGGTGCCTGTGTGGTCCACTTCCCGCTCACGTGGGTGCAGGGATGGGTCCACACGTGACGCTAAACCAGCAGAGGGGACTCCTGCTCCCAATGGCATTGTATTCAAGAAGCATCCTCAAGCTCCCAGCTAGGTAACTTGACTACTTTTATTTGGGAATCAGACTTTAGAAGCTCTCCGAAGTTGTATGTGCAGGTTCTGTGACCACTAGTTACTGTATCAGAACTCATCAGGTACACATTTATAAATAGCACTGATCTGTCTGTATACGGACCGTCACTAACTTGTTTCCTAGGACCCAGCGTATGTAGCATTTGTATTGCGATTTCCCTGGCTTACTTGTGTTTTGCACTGATGAATTTTGACAGGGTAATTGCCACTTTACTTGTGCAATACTGCTGTAAATAACTGCAGATTTTTTTTTTAAGAAACTTAATCTTTTATGTTCTTAATGAAGTTTATATAAATAAAACTTTCAACTAGTTTTGGTGAGCTGTTTGATTTGTTTCACAGAGCGGTGGTGGAGAAACAGCTGGTTAGATATGAACATATACACACCCACACCTCTGCCCTTTATCAGTCACAGGACGCATTACCTACGTGTAGATTTTAGGAGTTCTCGCTTGAAGACGACTCTGTGTAGCATACTTAAAAGCAAACCACTCTTAAAAGTTTTGAAGTGGCTGACAGGACCTTCTGCACAGTTTTCTGCCCACATAATCCGATATGACTCAGCACTTGGGGAGGTTGGGGGGCGGGGGGTAATGGAGCCAGCTCTGTATTGATTCATGATGGGGCAGAGTCCCTGCCATCCCATCCTGTCTCCTAGTTGGAAGGAAGGAAAAACAAAAGATGGGGAGTCTGGTTTGACTGTGGTAGAAAGGACTTATCCGCAGGGCCAAGTGGATCGCCAAGTGTCTGGAGCCCTGTGTGTGAACAGATCCAGCTGCCTGGTAAGGGCTCCCTGAGTGTTGGGGATGCTGTGCTGCCTGGCGGGGGTGGGGGGGGCGGCGGGGAACTGGTCTAAGGGTTGACAGAGAAATGAAAACTTGGTTTGCGGGGTCTAGGCTATAAAATCCAGAGCAAGCCATTCTATAATCAGTTCTCTGAAATAAATGCTGGGAACGTGAGACGGGCCGAGCTTCGTTTTAAGCTGGTGATGTGTTCGTGTTTTTCATTTTAATGAGGCGAGCGTTACACAGATACGGTCTCATCACTATAGATATGTGTGTGTCTACATTTATTTCAGATCTCATTTATTTCAAACCCAGCTTGTTCGGCTCCCGTCCCCGGTCCTACGTCCACACCAACACAAGAGTTCAAATTTTTCCAGATCCTTTCCGTTGCTCTGTGTGTTTATTTACATTACGTTGGTTTTGCTTTTTCTACAAATGCCGTAATTCGCATGTGATTCTGACTTAGCAGCAGGTCTTAGATCTTACCATTGTGACCACTTCATTCTGACCTCTGCATCAAGTGCACACAGATAGGCTGCTTGCTGCCTGGCGTCCCGCTTCTGGCATTTCTGGGTCTTCAGGGCTGCCTGGCCGCTCCTCGCCAGCAAGAGGGAGGGTTGCGTGGTGGTGGTGGTGGTGGTGGTGGTGGTACCAGGAGGTGGGGTATCCCCTTCAGCAGAGTTGGGAGATGTCGCCAACCTGGCTGCACTCACCTGGCAGCAGGTGAGAACGCTCTCCGCCAAGTGTTCCCACGTTGGTATCAGCCTGGAGGGGGGAGGAGTAGTATTGTTAGTCGAATTCAGATTTTTCTATTGACAAATAGCATGATCTTTTCAGATACTGTTGGCATGTGCCTTTTTTATCAAGGGCTTTACTTACAGTCAATGGGGTTTTTCATTTTTTTCTGCTGATGATGAGCTCTATAAAGCACGAGTAAAACATCTCTTAACGTATCTGAAATATCTTTCCTTTAGTCTGTTGCTATTTTCCCCTAACATTGTAGTATCAAGATTTTTAAACACACAGATAAGTTGAAAGAATTGTACAGAGAATCAATACACCCACCCCCTAGATTCTACGTCGTGCAATTTGCTATTCTTCTTTTAACGTCACACATACATCCACTAATCCATCTTACTTTTCAGTGCATTCCAGAGTAAACCATAGTCCTTGGTACTCATCCCTAAATACTTCAGCACACAGATTATTTAGAGTTGGTTTTTTTTAAATAAATTTTCTCTTTTGAGATAAAATGTACACACAATAAAACACAAATGTTAAGTGTGCATTTGCTATATTTTGACCAAGGATAAAGCTGTCACTCAAACTGCTATCAAGATGAGGAACATCGCCATCATCCTAGAAAGTTCTCTCATGCTGCTTCCCAGGCAATCCCTTCCATCCCACCCCCAGGGGTGACCTCGGTTCTCATTTTTTTCCCACTGTAAATTAGTTCTTGTGGATAGTTTGAATAGAATCAGGCAGATAACGTGGTTTTTTGTGTGTGTGTCTGGTTTCTTTTTTGCTCAGCTTAATGTTTTTGAGACCCAGGTTATAATCAGTAACTTCCTTTTTATGAAGTCAGGTATTATTCTACTGTATGACCAGATGACTCGTGGTCCGTTGCCTCGTTCGTGAACACCTGAGCTCTTACCAGGTTTGGGGCCAGGAGGAATGAAGCTGCTGTGAATATCCTTCTTCACATCTTTTTGTGAACGTATGTTCTATTCCAGCGCGTGCTTTTTTACTGCCTGAGATGCACTTGGTGTAGTTGTTACCACTTTAGAAGTTAGATTTCACCCTACTTCTAGGCCTCTGTAGTTTGTATCTTGAAAGACCTTCCCTCTGCTAAAGTTTCAAAAATACTACATTTTATTCATATAACTCTACAGGTTTTTTTTATTTTTCATCTTCTGGATTTATTTTTTTTAATGATATGCTGTATGAATCTACCTTTATTCCCCCACCCCGACCCTCCCCCCAGACAGCTAAGACTCCTCTTTTCTCCACCAGCCTGAAATGGCTATTTGACATCCACCAATTCTCATATAGGTGGTTCTGTTTCTCAGTTCTTTTCTTTTCCATTGATGATCTTGTTTAATCTACATTATCCCGATTACTATAGTTTTTCTTAATTGAGGTATAGTTGACACAATACTAGTTTAAGTGTGCAACGAGAGTGATTTGAAATTATCAACGTTACAAGATGCTCACTACAGGAAGTGCGGCCACCGTCTGTCACCGTACAAAGTCACCACAGCACGAGTATATTCCCTTTGCTGTGCTGTTCATCTGTATGGCTTTGTCTAGTTCACAGCTGGAAGCTTGAGCCTCTTCATCCCCTTCACCAGTTTGTGTACTCCAGTTTTATGTTTTAAATTTCTTATCCTTACTTTTCAATATTGTCCGGACACTCAGCATGTTGTCTTTTTTTTTTTTTTTTAAAGATTTTATTTATTTATTTGACAGAGAGACAGCGAGAGAGGGAACACAAGCAGGGGGAGCGGGAGAGGGAGAAGCAGGCTTCCCGCCGAGCAGGGAGCCCGATGCGGGGCTCGAACCCAGGACCCTGGGATCACGACCTGAGCCGAAGGCAGACGCTTAACGACTGAGCCACTCAGGCGCCCCTTGGCATGTTGTCTTAAATGTGCATTTTAGAATCTGTTTAAGCTTGAAAAGTTCTGTGGGGATCTTGTTTGGGATGATGGGGACCACATATTCATTTAGGGGAGCACTGTCATTTTTCCAAGATGTTTTTCAAGGTGGGTACTGTCTGTATCCATCTACGAGGCTTGCTGTTTGACGCTTTCAGTACACTTGATTTTTCTTCCATGTATCCTGCACATTTCTTGGTAGCTTTTCGTTATGGGAGAGACAGGGATTATCCAGCGTCCAACCCACTTACCCTCGCTTTCTTCACCTCCACCGCAATTTCCCTTTCTCTCCCTGCCCCTGGCACCACTGAGGGCAGACCCGTGTCCTAAGCTTGGCCAATGCAACACTCTTTGAATCTGGAGCAAGCGAGGCAAAAAGAGGGGTTGTTGGGAGGGCAGCATCCTTGAGGCTGAGGGGGGCTGTGTTCGCGTTCCCTGGCCGTGGTGCTCTGCTGCCCGGCCACCAGCATGCCAGTGCCCGGTCTTCCAGCTTCCTGTGTGTTCTGTGAGCCTGGCGCCCACCCCTCCACTAAGTTCGCTGTGTGCTGAGTTAACCAGAGTTGCTTTGCGTTGCTGGCAGCAGCCATGAGCGCTGACTCGTTCCTACCTGTCAGGAAGGGGCTGAATAAAAAGGTGGTAAGGAGTTCTCTCTGAAGAAAACAAATTCAGAAAGTGAGAGGTGACAAGCTGCTTGTTAAAATTCTCCACTAGGGCAAGACCAAATAGGATGTGTGAGAAGATGGAAAATGACAAGGCAAGAATTCTCCAACTTTCCTCATTTCTACCATGGGGGTCTCCTTTCCTGAACACTCTTGTTTTCTGAGACAAGCCCTGAGTCCTTAGAAGAAGTCATTACCAAGAAGATACATTAGAATGTTGAAAGCCCTTGTTTCTAGAATGTTCTGCCATATAACTGTGTTACCAAAAGGGACTCAGCAAGGGAAAATCATCACAACCGCTCCCCTTTGTCTCCTTAAAGCAGATTTGGGGAGAATCAGCTCTACAATAAGCCCCTATCTGCTAACGAAACAAGATCGAACTTGGACGGCCACTCTTAAGATACACCCTAAAGATGTCATGTTCCGTTGTTGGCTTTCTAGCCCAGAAGGACATCAGAGAGTTTATGCAACCTCATTTCTCTCTTAGTAATTTAAGTAATGGTTTTCCTAAAACATTCATTCAATCCAAGTATGTAATAAGACCCTACCAAATGCAAGTGTGCAAATAGTGCAAATGAAACTATAAAAATGCTTAAGACTAGGGGCGCCTGGGTGGCTCAGTCTTGTTAAGCATCTGCCTTCGGCTCAGGTCATGATCCCAGGGTCCTGGGATCGAGCCCCGCATCGGGCTCCCTGCTCAGCAGGAAGCCTGCTTCTCCCTCTCCCACTCCCCCTGCTTGTGTTCCCTCTCTCGCTGTGTCTCTCTCTGCCAAATAAATAAATAAAATATTTTTTTTAAAAAAAATTGCTTAAGACTAGGACATGCTAGGGAGCTGTGTTGCTCCAGGTCTCACGGGCAGGAAGCAGAAAGACTCCGATGAAATTCTGTGCTGAAATCCCAGGGAGCGAGCTGTTTCAGGAGCTTGGAGAGGTGATGTGGGGGGATGTGCGGCTCCACCCGTGTCTCCCCCACCTCCCACCCGGCCCCAGAGCCCCCCGTAATGACACCCATGGTGACAGCCAACCACTGGGCACATATGTATGAGGTCCTGTTCAGAGTATCTCATCATCTCAAATAGCCCTTTGAAGAAACTGTCCGTATTACCCCAAGTGTCCAGATAGGGAAACTGAGTCACAAAGCATTTAAGCTACTTGCCCAGGGTCACCGAGCTCATCGTCACAGCAGGGACTCTGCCCGACCACATAGGACTACTCCCCTTCCTCCTTTCAGGTCCTGGGAGGGTCTCAGCAGGAGGCTGAGACCAGGCGGGGTCTGCCTCAGATGGGATGCCCGTGAGGCTGGCTGCCTTGCCTCAGAAAACAGTTCCAGGCATTCTGGGAACTTGTGACGCTCTGTGGCCTGGTCCAAGCCACCTTGTAGGGACAGGAGGGGGTGGGTGCTGTGGGCCCCAGGGCTCACTTGTATCTCTGGCCCCAGGGCATTTCAGCTTTACCAACGGCGCACCCCATAGAGGCCCCTGTCCTGCAGCTCTCCGTGACCTCGCCTGATGGCCTCCTGTGGACATGTGGGTTGTCCCAAGAGTTCTGGGTATTTTCTGAGCCTCCTGACTGCTGCCCGTGGCTCTATAAGGTGTGACCTCAGTCTGACAGAAGCTGTGGTCCCTTCTGTCCACCTGCAGCCCCCACTCACTCCAGCACAGCAGCCTCCAGGCATTTGTCCCCAGGTCAGGTCATGTTAGTGGTGGCATCCCAGTCTGGGGTGATGGAGCAGAGGGGTCATGGACCCTGTGAATGTGGTCTCCCGCCTAGGAATGTAGAGTGAGGTCAGTCAGGGAGGGCCTGTTGTGCATCCGTTAGGAACAGAATGTGCTCACTTCCATTCTCATCTAGCCCTTGAACGTTTCTTCCCAGACCTGAGCTAGGAGGGTGCTCTGAACCCAGAGCCTCCCCAGCCTTCCATATGCTGCCTCATCTACCAGGCAGCCCTGGGACTCTGCACTGTGTCTGAGCCCAGAGCCCCGGCTGGATACAAATGTTCCTTTTGCTTGTCTCATCCTGGTGCACACCCCTGGGCTCCAGGCCAGGGCAGAGTTTGGGGTTCAGGTCGTCTACCCCTTTCTCCAATGAAAACTGCATTGTAGCAGTCAGGACTGGGCTCCCTGGGGACTCAGGCAGGCCATCTCCAAAAGCTGCTGCTCTTTCAGAGAGCCAAAGCTGCCCCAATTTTCTTTTCTCTTTTGGAAAAAAATTTTATGGGGGGACAAGTACATACAGTGACGTGTACAGATCCCTTGACGGACACGTGTCTAGAGCTGAGGAGTCCACTCCCTGGTGAAGGTGCAAAAGTGTCCAGTTGTAAGTGTGAGCAGTCCGGTCCTGCCTGCCCGAGGCCCAGGCTCGCCCCTGACCTGTCCGCTCACTCTGCGGGCCCCAGGCTGGGGGCTTTTTCCGTAGAGGCCTGAGGAGAGGTGGGAGATCTGGCTGGGGTCCTCCAAGGTCGTTCGGGGCCTCTCAAGGCCCTTCCAACAGGAAAGGGAGCCCCCTTTGCTATTTGAGTGGGTTCCAGGCAGCCTGTGGGTTGGTCAGAAACTCTTCCCCATGTTACTCAGCCATGACCTTCATGTCGATATGTGTCACTTATTTCTGCTGAGAAGCCTGTCACAGAAAGCCCTGGATGTAGACAATCTGGCACATTCTTTTAAAAAGTAAATCCATTCTGTTATCTTGATGTCTGGACCGTTGGAAGAGGAGGGCCGTGTCACCAAAGCTTCCTAGGTCATTGGCTGACATTTCCAAAAGCTGTCTGAGAAAAAAACATTTCTTTCTTCTTCATTCATTTTCTATAAAATCTCTAACCCGTGTGAGTATAGGTGAAAAGATTTTCTTGTCTTTAATCCAAATCCCTCATCCACCAAATGTTTATTGAACATCCGTTATGTACCAGGCCCAGTTTTTTCCAAGTGCTCAGGACTCAGCCAGAAGCAGACTGCTGAGCCCCCTGCCCCCATGGGCTTATCCTCAGTGGGGGTGAGGGACAAAAGATAAGCGGATGAACAAAGGAACAGACAATGAAAGGTGAAGATCACAGGGCCAAGTGTGGTGGGGCAGGTCTGGTGGTGTGGCTAGAGCAAGAAGCAGCCATCCACAAGCTCAGAGCGGTTGCAGACTGAGAGACCAGAGACAGAAAGGCCGGCATGGTACAGAGGCCGGTGAGGCTGCTACCAGGAACTAGTGTCGTAGGGAGGCACTGGGGACGATGGGCTGGGCCGCAGGGCCAGGTGGGCCGGGCCCAAGAGACTGGGCTCCATCTCATTCCACAGGGCAGTGGAGGTCTTTTGTTGCAGAACCAACATAAGCTGATATAAATAATTTGGGGAAGATTCCTCTGAACTCTAGACTAAGGGAGACTGAAGAGAACGTGAGGACAGACTGTCATATGTGATCTGGGATTTCCGTTTACTATAAAGGACATGATTTGGGGGTGGGGCCTGGCTCCATCGGTTAAGTGTCTGACTCTTGATTTTGGCTCAGGTCATGAGCTCAGGGTCCTGGCGTCGAACCCTGTGTCAGGGTCCTCGCTCAGCAGGGAGTCTGCTGGAGAGGGAGAGAATCTCCTCTGCCCCTCCCCCACCCCCACGTGCACACTCTCTCTCTTTCTCTCCCTCTACCCCTCCCTGCCACTCGCTCTTTCTCTCTCTCTTAAAAAAAAATCTGAAGGACATGATTGTGACAAGTAGTAAAATCTGAATAAAATATGTAGATTAGATAACAATATTGCATCAAGGCTAATTTCCTGATTTTGATCATTGAACTAGGGTGGTTTAAGAGGATGGCCTTGTTCTTAGGAGACACACTGAAGTAATTAGGGGTGAGGGGCACTGCATGTCTGCAGTTTACTCTCAGACATTCAGAAAAACCTATAATGTGCATATGTGCATTATATCTTGGGGCCAAAGGGGAAGGAGAAGGCAAATGTGGCAAAACGTTAGCATCCGGGGAGTCCGGGTGAGGGCTGTGAGGAAATTGTTTATACTATTTTGCAACCTCTTTATAAGTCCGAGTTTATGTCAAAGAAAGAAGTTAAAGATGTAAGACCCCTCTGCGGTGCCTGGGTGGTGGGCAGTGAGCAGAAGTGTTAGACCCAGGGGACAGAAGGCCTCCCAGGAGGCCGGGGACCTGGACTGAGGGAAAGGCGCTTGGGAGGGAGGGGAGCCGGGGCCTCCCGGTGTGGAGGGAGACAGAACAAAGAGACTCAAGCGTCCTGAGGGAGGGCTTGGGCCAGGACTTGGGGGACGGGGGGGGGGGGGGGCACTTCCAGGGACGGGAAATGGAGTCTGGGAGGAGGAGTAGGTGTGCGGGGAGCTGGGGTGGAAGAAGGGCTAATGAAGAGTTCTGTTTTGTTGAGCCGCCAACTCAGGTCGGGGCTGATCCAGAAACAAAGTGTTATCGATTCATTTTAAAGGGAAAATGTTGGGGCTTTAGAAAGGAATCCCAGCCACTTGGACTATAACCACTGCTGACTGAAGAAAGGCGGCAGCGTCGGTATTTAAGCATTTGCTTTAATGAAACATTTTTAAAACTTGCAAAACACAATCTGAGGAAATGGGGTCTTTAATCAGGAGGAATGCAGGATGGTCAATGCCATCCTCGAGACCTATAGGAAACGCCTCTTGAGTACGGGCCAGACCCTGCAGCAGAAGTGGGGGTGCCGAGGCTCAACCCCGGCTGACGTGAGGCTCTTACAAAATAACCCACATCCAGGGTCCACGTCTCCCAAACTGCAGTGGGATTCGAGTGTTGTATTTTTCCCTCCAGTGTGTGGCAGGGCTTGGTTGCTACTGAATCAGTTGACTCAGGGCTCCCACGGATGACTCCAGAAACCGTGTGGCCCAGGACAGCGTCTCGGGATCAAGCGCATCACCCCCCGGAAGAATGTTCTGAAGGACAACACTCAGTAAGGTACCTTCTGTTTGTTTAAATTTTTGTTGTAGCTGCCAAATGTTCAATCCTCATTTCTGGTTCCCCCTGTCAGATTTCGCTGGCACTGGTATTCGTGCTTCCTGCCAAATTCGGGGTGAGTGGGAGGACAGACAGCATGGGCTGTGGAGGACCCAGGGCCAAGGCCACTGCAAGGTTTTGCTGGGGCTCTGGGCCTGGGGAGAGTGCAGTTGATCAGGTAGGGCAAATCCAAAGGGCCCAGCAAGGTCAAAGACAGGAGAAGGGGTGGCTGGCTGGGCTGTGTGTGTGTGTGTGTGTGTGTGTGTGTGTGTGTGTGTGTGTGTGGAGGATGGGGTAAGAGGTGGATCGGGATCAGCATGTAGAACAGGTAACGAATGGTATTGTATTGTGCTTGATCCTGGCCTTCACAGCTCCGCTGGGCATGGCATCTGAGGGATCCCAGAATCAGGGGAAAAGCTCCTGGTCCCCTGAAAAGCAAGGACACACAGCAGGCCCTGAGAGCAAGCATTCAGGCATGGATACTTAGATGGGGCACACAGTCACTTGTGTTGGGGAAGAGATCACAACCCACATGGCCCCCAGTTGGAAAACAAGCTCTTCAGGGGGAAGGTCACCTTGCACTTGCTCAGTCCTATGCGAGGATGCTGGGTCAGCCCACTCACAAACTGCCTCTGTGTGAGCCCCGATGGACCCAGCCTTGACTCCTCCCAGTCCTTCCCAGAGCAGGACTCCTGCCACCCACCTGGTCTGGGGAGGGTTCAGGCTAGCAAAGCTCCCAGGTGACTCAGCCTGACTCAGGCACCCAGTCACCGAGCTCTGGGGCTGGACTTCCGTTGGCTCCCAGGTAGATGCTCTCTCGTCCCTGCTCAGGGATTTTAATAATTCCATTTGAAAGTGCATCTCTCTGCTTTCCAGATTGTAAGGGTCAAGGCAGCATCCATTAGGTTCAGCAGGATCTAACATAGTGCCCGGCACCCAGTAGGGGCTCGCCGCACGACCCAGGGGCGCATGGGTGGACAGTGAAATGTCCAATTAGGGTTCTGTGCTACATCATCTTTCATGAAAGCCCGAGTCTGTTCTTGGCTACTAGACCATGATTTGTGCTTTTTGCCTTTTAAAAAACAGTCGTGGGAACAGTGGCCTATTCAGATTACACACTTCTTTCCTAAGAGGCAGGTCCAAACTTTGGCAAAATGGTTCTTGGCAGAGTGGGATGGGGGGAGGTGCTCTTTTACTTTGTGGTGGCCCCTTCCTCCCTCCACACGGCGCCTGCTCGGGGCCCAGGGCCACTAAGCTTCCTCCAAACTCTTTCCTTTAAAAGCTGCTGCCCAGAGCCCTGGTGCTGGCAGGATGCTGATAGATAAAGTCCCCTGGAGGGGCGCCTGGGTGGCTCAGTCGTTAAGCGTCTGTCTTCGGCTCAGGTCATGATCCCAGGGTCCTGGGATCGAGCCCCGCATCGGGCTCCCTGCTCCGCGGGAAGCCTGCTTCTCCCTCTCCCACTCCCCCTGCTTGTGTTCCCTCTCTCGCTGTGTCTCTCTGTCAAATAAATAAATAAAATCTTTAAAAAAAAAAGAAAAAAGAAAAAAGTCCCCTGGAGGACAAAGGCCTGATGACACCTAGAAGTCAGCCTCTCACAATGCTGTCGGCATGGGCGCTTAGGTTGCTGTCTCAACTCTTCAGTAATCAGAAGAAAATGACATTTGAGGAAATCAATCCCAACAATATGGGCCATTTCCCAGAATCCCCCCGGGAGTACTCACTCCCACATCACGGTCTTGCTGTGCCTCTTTCCCCCGTGCTCCTCCCCGAGAGCCACAGGGCTGGCTCAGGGCTGGTTGGCATCTTCAGCAGCTGCAGGTCTCTGCTCACATGTCCCCTTCCCGCTGTGGCCCTCCCCAGTGGCCCCATTCAGTCTCACCTTCCATTCTAGTCTCTGGGCAGTGAAGCTTTGCACACACTCCTGGAGCCGGCACTCTGGTGTGTGTTAGAACTTGGGGTGCTGTAGGACAGCAGAGTGGGACTCAGGCCCTAATCTCTGGTGGTCCAGTGATGGGCAGGGTCTGGGCTCTGTGCTCCGTGAGAGCAAGGACTGTGTGGGCCCCGTTCCTTACATGCCAGCATTGGCACGTAGTAGGTGCTCAAGGAACATCTGTGGATGATGTTGGTCTTTTTTCAGGGAAAGCACATGGCTACCCTAGCACCTTGGACAAGTTCAGGGAGTACAAAATTGGAGGGGGAATGGGAGAGGTTCCCCCATCTCCCTCCAGACCCCTGAGAGCTTCCCTTTGTGGGACCCAGTCACGTGTGGACTTCGACTGTGCACAGATGTGGAGTACCAGGGCAGAGGTTTCCCAGAACTTCCTTCCAGAAGAAATCAGGCTTAAAATACTTGCCCACCAGATGGCCGGGGCAGCCCTGGGGCACTGCCTCTTTTATCTGATGGCCGTCTGCAAAGAGGCCTCTGGGAGCTGTTCTCAGAGCATCAAAGGGACTGGGCTGTTGGCCGCCCTCGTGGGTCACAGGACTGTTGCCTCTACTGGGGTCCAACCCATGGGACTGACCTGCCTAGCGGGGCCATGAAAGTTTAGACAGACAGGCAGACGGACAGACAGACAGGCTGAGATGGAAAAGACACGCTTGCCCCCCTGCCTCTCCCCCTGGCTGAAATCCAGTGTGTGGCCAGTGTGACCAATTGATTACACATGGACCCAGGGAGGAGGGAAACAGGAGGAAGGGAGGAGGGGGGAAGGGGGAGGAGGGGAGGAAGGAGGGTGGGCGGGCCACAGGTAAAGTCTTAACAGCTGGAGTCTGAAACAGGGAAAGAGCCCTGTTTGGATTAACTGAACACATTCCCGGACTGCAAATCTCCTTTTCTGAAAGCATCATCAACACCCAAGGAGGCAGATGTAAAATCTGAAGGACTTTGGCCTCAGGGAGTCGAGCATGTCACTTGTGTAAATAATACCACACTGCCTTAAAAACCATCCACAAGGCAGGAACAAAACACTTCCATTGTCATAAAACTGGACTAAGATTGCAGTTTTTTTCCCTGAAATCACTTTTCAGAGTTCATAAATACACCTTATGAAAAGGAAGGAAATAGCATTCACAAGATAGAGTACAACATTTTTTTGGATTATTTATGCTTTTTTGTGTGTCTGATTCTGAACCCTTTGAAGAACTGAAAGACTATAAAGTAAGTCAAATGCTTTCTTTCCAAGAAACATCAAATAAAACTCCAGTTTCGGAGAGACAGAATGCTTTACCAGAGTTCCCAAATGCCAAGAACCTTCTTTTTCATGTTTTCTGTAACTAAAAGTTATTTTCCATAAGCCTGCGTGATCTCCAATTGAAAATATCCAAAATGGAAGCAAGCCTTGCCCAATGTGAGGTTAAAGGAAGAGTCCCATTGCCTATGACTCAGAGAGGGAAGAAAATGTGACCCCAAATCTGCTCAGCATAGACTCAAGTTCTCGGGGGTGGGGGGGTGTCAGTATTTGAAACTGACGGGACACTGACCTGTGTTGATTAATCAGACAGCACGGAGCCACCTAGTCTTGCCCCTATGGGCTGGCCTCTGTCCTCACTGTGGTCGGTGCCCGGCTTCTTCGGACCTGCGTGGCCCCGAGCCCAGCCTGTGGTCAGCAGATGTCGGGAAGCCTCCTCAGTCAAGTCACATTGTCCTCACAAGTGTCTGGTGACGCACCACCCTCTCCTTCCCTAACACTGCTACCTATGAGGTTGGGGGCTGCTCTGGAGGGACAACCCAGTATTTATTGGTCATCTTCACTGTCCCTGAAATTTTCATGCACTTTCTTCTTCAATGCCCATGTCAGTCTCCAAAGGTAAGGATTATTGAGGCCCAGATACATCAGGAATGTATTAGTTTTCTAGGGCCGCCATAACAACTTACTAAAAAACTCGGTGGCATAAAACAACAGAAATTTACTCATTCACAGTTTTAGAGGCCAGAAATCCAAAATCAAGGTGTCCGCAAGGCCGTGCTCCCTCAGAATGCTCCGGGGGAGAATGCTTGCTTGCCTCTTCCAGCCTCGGGCGTTCCAGGCGCCCCTTGGCTTGTGGCGGCCTCCCTGCCTCTGTCTTCATGCGGCCTCCTCCTCCGGGAGTCTCTCTCCTTGTCTGTCTCCTACCAGGGCTGTCTCCTACAGGGCACTTGTCTTTGGATTTAGGGCCCTCCTGAATAATCCAGGATTGTCTCATGTCAAGATCCTTGACTTAACTATATCTGCAAAACCCCTCTTCCCAAATAAGATCACATTTACGGGCTTGGCCTGGGGCGGGGGGGGGGGGTAGGGGGTGTGGTTAGAGTCTTATCATGGGGAGGGGGGCTACAGTTCAACCTACTATGAGGGGTAATATTTGACACTTATTGGCAATTAATGTGCCCCGGCACTGTTTTAGGTGCTTTGTCTGATCTTCAGTCTTCGTAGTAGCCCCAAGAGGCAGGTACAAATTATTGTTCCCATTTTTCCAAGTGATACCAAAGCATTGAGAGGGGAAATAAGTCTTCGGATCACTCATCTAGAAAGGGCCAGAATCTGGGCAGTGATGAGAAGCCCAGGTGGCCCTGCCTGGCTCTCAGAGCTCACACATGGCTGCACCCCCTCCTAGCCAGAGCCTTCACTTTACCCCCCTTCTGTCATCATCCTCGCTGACATCCACATCCAGTCAGATGGACTACGCCCCTCCCTCCCCTGGTGGCCAGTGCGGGTCTCCGCGGAGGCCCATTCCTGCAGTCACACCTGGAACCCTCGTTCCTCTCGCCCTCAAATCTGGATTCCCAGCACCTCTCCCCATCCTCCCAGCCCTGCAACTCAAGCTCCCCCCGCTGCCCATTCCTCGGCTTCATTGGGAATTTGCACTGAGCCCCCATGGGCTACCCCAGGCCTCCTCCCGGCTTGCCTCTCCTCCTTGTCCAGGCTCTGCTCCTTGGCTCATCCTCCATGCCCCAGTGTAAATTCCCTCAGCAACTCTACCTTTCTCTCTTTTGTCACAGCCCCTTGGCCAAATCCCAGCCTGGGAGGAGCCCTCCCATCTCTCTTCTCCGTGCCTGCCCCAGAGCAGTTGACTGGTGTTAGAGGCAAGCACACAGTGGGGCTGGCTGCCTTGCTTTAAATTCATGGTCTCAGTCTGCACGTCAGCCCCGTATGCTGCCTGGTAATCCCCCTGTTCTATTAGTCCTCTCCCCACTCCCACCTGCAGCCACCTCCCGGGCGCCTTCCATGTCTGGGTCATTCCTTAGCATCCTTCAGATCCCGCTAAGCCTTTAAGGTCCAGCCCCAAGCCCCCTCCAGGGGCCCTTGTCCAGCCCTTTCTGAGCACCCTTAGTTGCTCAAGCCTGGGCCTCCCACCTGTTGCTCAGGATTCTGCTTTGCTCCCACGCACTGGCTTTGTCTCACTAGCTTCTCGGGATGAGTTTGCTTGTACTGCCGTAACAAGTCAACCCCAGCACTCAGCGACCTCACACTGAGTGGTGGGCATGCACCTGCAGAGGGTTGAGATTTCACACCAGCAAGCCCACCGTGGGGTGTGGGAGGCTGTGCTCCCCAGCTTCTTCATTCGAAGACACGGGCTGTTGGAGCCTCGACCACCTGCCGTCGTTACGGTGGGAGGAAGGGAGTGTGGCATCAGCTCTTCCGAGCATCCGTCTGGAGGTGCCGCCTGTCACTCCTCCCATTTGATAGGCTGACGCGATCACATGGCCACACCGACCCGGGGGCGAGGAGAGGTGCGGAGAGAAGAAAGTGACCCTATGGTGTGCTCAGAAGCAGGAGTAAGGGAAACATGGGGAACGAACCTCATGGCCACCACCCCCCATCAGAAGTTCCAAAAGGTCAGGGGCTGTATCTTACCTTACACTTTCTCTTCCCCGAAGTGCCCAGCCTAAGCCTGGGGCAGAGCTGCTGCGTGGGCCCGTGCCCCACCTCCAGACCCAGCAAAGAATCTCCCTCCCCGCTAAGAGGGCTTCTGGTGCAGTCTGTGACAAAAAGCATAGCTCTAAGGGAGGTCAGCTCTCACACTTTTCTATCCAAAACTCTGCCAGAGGCTCGGTTGAGAGCTTCAGCCAGATTGCCCCCGGCACCAGAAGCCCTCTTAGCGACGAGTGCCCACAGCCCTGCCTCTGCTCCACCCTGACCCCATCCCGGGACTCCAGCCTGGTCTGCCTAGAACCTGGGCCAGTTCCAGCTTGTGCCACATCCAAGGTGCGGTTTGAACGCCCAGAAGACAATACAACAACTTCTCTCTATTGGCTACAGTATGTTGAGCCCTTCTCAGAGGCCAGGCATGGGGTTAAGTGCTTGGACATATCATTTGATTACTTCTTGTCACAAGCCAGTGAGGACGCTCCTGTCATTAAGTTCATTGTACAGATGAGGATATTAACACTCAGAGAAGTTTAAAAACTTACCCAAGGTGCCCCGCTGGTAGACAGGATCTCTGGGCTCTTCCCCACCTGTCTGGCCCCCACCTCGCCTGCCTTGTGACTGGGCCCATGGCTGAAGGGGTGAGGGGTGCCAAAGGTCTATCTTTGGAGCACGTCACCAGCTCCAGTGGGAACTCAGTGTTCTTTGTGGGGGCCGGAGGGCACAAATAATGTTACCACTCAAGGTGGCATGGCGAAGTGTGACTTTTGTTTGATAAGCTTGCGTTTTACGTCTTTAGGAGCAAACGAACAAACCATAAAGTGGCCGTGTGTTTTAATGGACAGTTTGGAGTACATTTCAGCTGAGCCTGCACCCAGAGGGAAAGGCTGGGGGTCTCTGCCCGAGGGGAGGAATGAAAGAGACAGGCACACAGGGAGGGGCAGAACATTGCTTCCCACCCGCTGGCTGCCCAGGCTCCAGAGCTGGGCTGGCTGGACAAGCGTGTTTGCTTCTTAGGTCTTAACCTTTTCTTCGCCTGAAAAGTGGGGAGGAGTCAGTCTCATTCCCACTCTGTAAATCAGGTGCTATGGTAATGACCCACAACATCTCCACTTGGTAGGCTCATTATGATAAAAATAGTAACAGTGATAACAATAGCTAACTTATCCTGACACCATGCGCCAAACAGGATGCTAAGAACTTCATAGGTATGACCTTTTAAAATTATCCCATTTTATATATGAGGAACGTGAGGCGTAGACAGATTGTAAAATGTGCCCAAGCTCATCCGGTTAGTGCGTGATGGCACTGGGCTAGAGACCCAGTAAGCTTCCCGGGCCAAAGTCTTCACCACTGAATTTCGTGGTGGCATGGTGATGACCATGACGCCAGAGACAATGGCAGTGATGAAGGAGGTGCTGATGGTGGGGACGGTGCTGACAGCCAGTGCCCCCAAACTTTTGGCTAGGTAGTCGTCCCCATTCTTAGCTTCTTCCATAAGTGTGAGCCTCCCTTGGCCACTTGGCCAAGGGTTTAATTTCAGGGGAAAGGTACTAGGTGAGCATGAGCATCCCCCCCCCCACCCTGAACGGACCCATTTCCTCCCCAGCGAGCACAGTGAAGCCACGACCTGGGAGGTTGGCTGGGGGAGGGCCCCTCCCGAGACCCCACTGAGGCATCACCCACCTGCTGGCTCCAGCCAGCTCTCTTCCCCCAGCCTGGCACAGCCCCACGTGCTCATCTCATCTGCCCAGCCTGGAATGCACTTATTGGTCCTCTCCGCCCCTGTAGCCCAGGCATCCCTCAAGGCCCACTTCGAGAACGGGCAGTTGGTCAGTTCTTTCACCCGTCCGTCTGTTCATGCATTCATATTTGCCGACCGTGTGCATTAAGCACCTGCCACACGCCAGGCATGTGTGGTGTGGAGGATGAGCACGAGGGGTCAGACACAGGTTCCATCCTGTCCTTTCTTAACTGGGTGATTGGGTGAGTCGCCTCCCCAGGCTTCAGTTTTCACATCTGTAGAACGCGGATCGTCAGTGACACTGTGTGAGACCGTGGCTCATGGCTTGCTGTGACCACCAGCCCCTCCCTCTAGGCACCTTCTGTCAGTGATGTTTCCTTCCCTCGCAGGCCCCCTCACATCTCCTCTGCTTCTGTGGCTCTTAAAGGGGGGCATGCAAATTCAGCAGTCAGTCCTGGCCACAGGAAGGTTCTGCCGGCTCCGGGCTGGGCTTCTCGTGACTTCAATGGCACTGAGGCCTGGATTAGGTTCAAGGCGAAGGCCCGGCAAAAGCTGGCTCCTTCCCCGGACCGCTGAACCATTGCACCTGACATAGGTCTTCCTGGATGTCCTTTCCAGAATGCGGGAAAGAATGAGCCAGGCCTGTTGTAGCAAGGGAATACTGGAGCTCTGTCATGGTGAGCAGAACCTCCTTGCTCATCCTGATTTGTCCCCTGCAGAGTTTGTAAAGGGGAGAGCCCACCTTGAGAGTTCTGCCCTTGTCCTGGTAGCTCTTGGGTCACCCTCAGGGCCTACCCTTGTCCCTGAAAGCGTTGACCTCCCTCATTAGGATATCAGATGAGACGAGCACAGGGGGCCTGTGCAGCTAGACACCACCCAGCACTGCGCGTGTTGTGTGTCAGGGGTAGGGGTCCACGCAGAGGCCTAGAACGAGCAGTCAGGCCCCTTTGGCCATAACGCCCTAGCGCTGACCTCTAGGAGGAGGTTCTAAATGGCCTCAGGCTCTTGGGGGCTGAAAAGGGATTAGCCAGACTGGTATTTTTTGTACAAGTCTTCAGATAAATCCAGAAAAAAATTCAGCAACTCCGGCTCCCCTGAATACACAAACACACACAAGTCCCCAACTCCAGAATTTCTTGAGCAGAAGCGGCAGAAGGACATTGGTCTTGACCTTCCCTGTAGCCACGGGGTGCTCCCTCCCCACTGACTGTATAGCCGGGGTAGCAGTCCAGCCTTAGATCCCCTCCCTTGCCCCACACAGCCAGACGAGCTTTGCAGGAAGGGACCTGCAGACAGTCAGACTGAGACCTCTTTTCTCCCATGTTGGTCATCATTGTCACCTCCATTTAGCAAAGTGGTCACCCACGGCCTCGTCTTTCTACTATGCCCTGTGCTCTTCTCCTCCCCATGCCACACACACAGGATGAAAACACCAGGAGTGGGCGCCGGGGGACGGGGGGGGCTCCGTGGGTAAGCGTCTGCCTTCGGCTCAGGTCGTGATTCCTGGGTCCTGGGATCGAGCCCCGCGTCGGGCTCCCTGCTCGGCGGGAAGCCTGCTTCTCCCTCTCCCTCTGCCTGCAGCTCCCCCTGCTTGTGCTCTGTTTCTCGCTCTCTCTCTCTCTCTCTCTCTGTCAATAAATAAATAAAATCTTAAAAAAAAAAAAAAAAGAAAACCCCAGGAGTCAAGAACCTAACAAAAAGCATGCAGGGAAAGGGACAGGGGACAAGAAATCAAGACCTCGAGGATGTGCGTGTGTCCTCTGAGAATGCCTTCCAAAACAGAGACAAGGAGAGACGGGGCAAAGAAGGAAGGAAGGCAGAAAAGGGAGAGACCGAGACAGGAACAGACCAGGAAAGGGAGAAAGCAGGCTTGCCGGAGCCACCAGAACATTCCCAGACAGGCTTTGCTGTTGGGGCAGATGAGATGAAGCCTTAGCTTATGAGCAGAGGAGGGGAAGGGTTCAAGGTGGCTCTGGGGCTCCAAGTAAGCAGCCCCATGCCCAGCCTTGGAGGCGGGGGGAGCCGGGCAGAGGGTAGGTAGGCAGAGTCTGTGGCCAGGGCAGCTTCTTGACCCCATTATCAGATCACACACACAAATCACATCCTAACAAAGCGTGTGTGCGTGTGGCGAGTGGGGAGAGTCCTTTTAACCTTGTCTCCTCTCTTCCTCATTCATTGAAGGCACTGACGGCTCAAAGTAAAGACTGCGCACACCCTGCACTGACTTCCCCTTCCCACCAGGCCTCAGGGTGTTCAACCCAGAGTCCACAAGGCCTGTGTCCCCTGCCTTGGGTCCCACGGGTGGCCCCCGTACTGTCACCATCGTGTTCCTCATCTTTACCCTTCCATCTGGAACAGCACAGTGAAAATGCTCTGCGGTCTGCAGACTCAGGTGTGATCTCAGGTCTGCATTTGCTCCTTAGCCTCCTTCTCCATAAAGTGGGCATGATCATCTCTAGCCTCCAGGACCACTGAATGGCCGAAATGAAAGCATGTTGGCAAAACAGCACATGGAGAGTGTCTAACGTTGATGACAAACGTGCCAGTCTCCCTACCACCTTGTAAAGTAGGCAGGCATTACTATGACCATCATCTGCCCTTTGCGCAGGAGTGGAGCCTGGCTCAGCTGGGTCACGGACTGGTCCCGGGTGTTCTCCGCGTCGGCAGTGGGGCTGCTTCGCCCCCGGTCCCACGTGCTGGGCGCCGTGCCAGAAGCTCCTCACTCGGCCAAAGAGCGGCCTCCTCCCCAGGTGGAGCAGGGACCAGGCTGGCCGGCCTGTCCCGGAGGAGAGGCTCGATACAAGGGTGTTGAAAGGAAGAGCAAAGTCCTTCGAGACCAAGATGTCTGGTTGGAGAGCTCTGGCCTTGGACGCAGCTGCTGGAGCGAGCTCCACAGAGCCAGTGAAGATGGTCATCTTTAGGCTTTGTGTCTCAGGCCACAAATGCTTTATCCCCATGTCTTTTCAGGAACTTGTCTGTGTCCAGAAGGGAGACCAGGCAGGTCCACACAGAAACCGTCATCTGGTTTTTCTGTGGTCCTACCACACTAAATCACCTAGAGAATGAAAATGCAGACTTCTGGAACTCAAATTCCCCCACGAACCTGATTCAGCAGGCACGTGTGTGTAGGGGGAGAGAAAGGGATGGACATCTACGTGTCCAATCTCCGGGGGACTGCTGGGCCAGCCAGGCTTGGGAACGCCCGGGGACCCCCCTGCACGGCCTGGCAGAGTGGCTGCCCCTGTGGCTCCGATGCCCCACAGCTAGATTTACATCCCGATTCCGGCCCTCTTAGTAGCTGCGGCACCTCGGCATGTCGTCAGCCGCCCTGTGCATCATTTCTTCATCTGTAAAATGGAGCTAATGACGGTAGTGAGACCAGAGTGTTGTGACAAGGATGAAATGAGTTACTACAGCAGAACCTCAGCTTTCAAAACATCCTCCAAAGCAGGGTGGGGGGATGGGGCGTCTTTATTTTTGGCTACCTCCTGTGGGTTCCCCGGGATCATGAAGCCAGAGCCTTGGCCTTGCCTGCAGAGGCAAGTCTGGGGCCTCTCTCCCTCGCTCCCTAAGACACAGATCCCTTCCCCTGGGAGCCCACAATTCTATGGAGACAACATAAGCCAGATAGACACACAGGAGGGATTTTTTTCCAAAACACTAGTGAATGCAAAAGAAGATTTCTATGGTTACTACACACACACTTAAAAAAAAAAAAAAAAGCAGATTTTGTTTTGTTTTTTGTTTCATTTTAAAACACAAGTCAGAACCCAACACAACCTAGCGATTGCTTGCAGTATCCTGGCCACAGCAAAGGCAGGGAGGCTGGATGCCAAGGCAGGGTGGGCTGCCCACTGCAGTCCCCTTGGTGTGGCCTTGACCTATAGCCACTTCCATGGCTGAACCAGGAAGCGAGAAGCCTCATCCAGTGCTTGTCAGCCACACTTACCATGGCAGAGGCCAGACCCCTTCTAGGCCAGACCAGAGAGAGGGGTGTGATTCTCTGGTTAATTTTGTCAGCTAAGAAGCGTCAGCCCAGCTCCAGGAACAAAGGAAGAAATTAGCCTCCATGTGGCCAGCGACCATCAGGCGTTTCCTAAAATGTAACATGTTTACTTCTTTGCTCTTCAGTTTAAATGACCAAAGGAAAAGTGATTCCTTTTCCCTGGAATGACTCCCTGGAGAGGTGAATGTCAGGACCCCGAGGGACAGCAAGAAGCTCGCTGCAGTTCTGGCTCCTCACTCCCTGCTGTCAGATCTTCATGAGTTTTTTCCAATGTCAGGATTTAAGAACATCTAAATCGTCATTAAGACATGCAGGAATATACTTGAGGCCAGCTTCCTGGCCCCCTGACAATTTCCCTACATTGTGTGGAGTCTGGAGCTCTCTCCTTGGACCGGTCCCAGGAAATCGTACCGACTCTGCCCCTCCGCACCGGGAATGAGCTCTGTTTGCTCTTGAACCGGTCGGGTTCTCTTCTGAGCATGGGCTGCGAGTCTTGCTAAATACATTTGTGTTAACTCTGAAGGTGGAGATCTCGGGAGAGTTTCACATCAACGTCTCCCCCTGCCTGTTTTTTTTTCCATTTCCTATATTCTGCAAATTACAGACCCACTAATTCACCAGGCTTCTAATTCACTTAATAGATAAGGGGCAGTTATGCAGGTCTCTCTCCAGTCCAGGAAGGGCGGTCAGAAGGGAGGCCCAGCTCTGCGGGAATGCAAACGGTAACAGTACTCTTCCACATGGCCAGACGACCTCGGAGAACAACTGCATTCCCGTTTCCTGAGTTGTCTGCGTCTGCCCGCACTGACTCATCACATCCTAAAGAAGTCTGTGAGGCTGGCATGACGACAGCATCCCATTCTCAGATGGGGAAATGGAGGCCCGGTGGGGCGAGCGACTTGCCCAAGTTTGCAGAGCTAGTAGGTGGTAGGGTGACACTTTGCACCCCGCCTGTTGGCTCAGTAAGCCATAACCCCTTGGGCCTCCTGACCCTGTGCCCTGCTTCCTGTGACAGCTAAGAGCAGAACAGCGGAACCTTGCAAAGCGTCACGCGGATTCTTGCTCATCTTTGCACGGAGAACGTGCCCCATCGTGGACCCAATCCGAATATGTTCAGCATAGATCTCGGCCACTGAGACCGCAAAACAGTGGATGTCAACCCTGGCTGTGTCTAGGCTTGTCAGCTTTTAAAATTTCCAGTGCCCTGGGGCGCCTGGGTGGCTCAGTTGGTTAAGCGACTGCCTTCGGCTCAGGTCATGATCCTGGAGTCCCAGGATCGAGTCCCACATCGGGCTCCCTGCTCAGCAGGGAGTCTGCTTCTCCCTCTGACCCTCTTCCCTCTCGTGCTCTCTATCTCTCAGTCTCTCTCAAATAAATAAATAAAATCTTTAAAAAAATAAATAAATAAATAAAATTTCCAGTGCCCTGGACTGTTCACCAAACCGCTGTAATCAGATTCTCTGGAAGAGGGGGCGCCTGGGTGGCTCAGTTGGTTAAGCGACTGCCTTCGGCTCAGGTCATGATCCTGGAGTCCCGGGATCGAGTCCCACATCGGGCTCCCTGCTCAGCAGGGAGTCTGCTTCTCCCTCTGACCCTCTTCCCTCTCATGCTCTCCATCTCTCATTCTCTCTCTCTCAAATAGATAAATAAAATCTTTAAAAAAAAAAAAAAGATTCTCTGGAAGAGGGAGCCAGGGATCGATGATTTTTAAAGCTCTCCGAGTGATTCCTGGGTGCAGTGAGAGTAAGGGCTACCACCTAGTGCTGAATCAGCAAGAATCCGAGGGTTCTTCACAGGATGGACCCCCTTCTTAGATTTTAATCACCTAATACCCCTTGCAAATGAACTGGATACTGCCCTCCTGCCGTAGGAAGAGAAATGTGCCTTGATGCATGCATGGTTTTACCATAAAAAAGCAACCAGAATGCTTATTTAACCACCATGAGAAAGTGTAACTCAATGCCCACTTTCCCACCACCCAAAGAGTTATTTCTGGTAAACATTTTCCAATCTGTGATCAGACGATACTAAATAATGTTCCCACAGCTACACTTGTTTGATACTCAAGGATGAATGACCCCATGGCAAACTGTGCCTTAAAACTTGCATGGCTCTGCTGTCCAGTGGCGTACTACCCAGAGACTGGGGTGGGGACCCACCTGAGCGGGGAGGGCGTGGTGATGAGGGACCAATCCCACTCCCTTGGGAACAGTCTAAGTGGGTGAGTGCCTTGGGCCAGCTGCCATATACACGCTTACTGGTGAATGGTGTCATGGAAACAGGTCTTACTTGGTAAAGCTCCTTTTTTTTTTTTTTAAGATTTTTTATTTATTTATTTGACAGAGAGATAGAGAGCACACGTAGGCAGAGAGGCAGGCAGAGGGAAAGGGAGAAGCAGGCTCTCGCTGAGCAGGGAGCCTGATGCGGGGCTCGATCCTAGGACCCTGGGATCTTGACCTGAGCCGTTTAACCGGCTGAGCCACCCAGGCGCCCCTGGTTAAGCTCTTTTTGGTTAAAAAGGTTTTCAGGACAAAATTGAGAGGGGGGAATAAAGATCCATAAACTTTCCATCCTTCCAGGCTTTTCCCCAAAATATATTTTATGGTTGCACTCATTGTATGTGGACACTTTCACATCCTGCTTTTTTTAATTATCACTTTGCTACACTACGATCCAAACCTCAATAACCACAAGTTATTTGACCATCCCTATTGCTCGCTACTCGATTACCTCCATCTCTTTGCTATTATAAGCTACATTTTAAGGAATATTGTACACAGGCAGTGTTTTCCTTTCCTTTATTTGTTTCACATGAATGTATAGGACTAGAATTACTGAGTAGGAACTTTTAAATGACTCTATTACCAAATTGTTTTCCACAAGAGTTATATTACTACATATTGCCATTAATACCAGATACATGGCAGATCTCATAAAATTTCACCAGGATTGTGTATTTTTCATGCGTTATTTTTTGGGCAGCTTAATATACAAAATAATGCCATGTTACTACTGTAGTGGACATTTCTTTGATTACTAGCAAGTTCCATTCATTCATGCACGCAGTGATGGTTTTATGTATTGGATGCCCATTCTGTGCCAGGCAGTGTTCTAGGCCCTGGAGAGACAGCGGCGAACAAAACAAACCCCAATCCCCACCCTGAGGAAGTCGTCTTCTAGTGAGCTTTTTCCTGTTTGTCTGTACTCTGGCAACTGTGTGACTCACTTAACAGTAGGGGCTGGACATTTGGGCAGGTTCCATGCACACCTTTAATTGGTGCAGGCTTGCACAGCAGAGGCTTCTCCGAAAGCCCCCTGTGCAGGTGATAAGGTGAAGGCTTGCTTCCGCGACATCCCTCCCGCCCCCTCCACCCCACCCAGTCCCCTGGATCTCCAGGCCCTTCTCTCTCTCTGGTACTGGCCGCCCTTCCTGGGTAAATGGAAGGCCACTATCTGGGCCACCCCCAAAACAACGGCAAGTCGCAACCCCTGCAAATGATGGGAAAGATGTCTGTTTGCAGGGCCACCAAAGGAGTAGCCTGTTCAGGGTCGATCTTGCCTGGATGCAAGCTGGGGTTTCCTTCATCTCCTAGCCTGAGTGGACTGCTCATGCTGGTGTCTGGTTCTGAATACTCGGCCATGCTTTCTTTCCAGAAAGTGAAATGAGAAAATACGGATGTGAAAATATCAAGAATATTCTCAGTAACTGAGGTGAATCATTAGAGCCAGTAGGAAGGGTCTCGCTCTCATGTCTGTACTTGGGATAGTCAGGGGAGCAAGCAAGTGGTTCTGCTTGTGGGCTACCTGCCCGAAGCTGGGACTTCAAATCATAGTGGTATAGACGTACCCACCAGTTTACTCCCCTGGGGTTCTCAGCTCCTTCAGTGTCTTGCTAGCTTTTTTTTTTTTTTTAATCTTATAAGAATTCACACACATCTTATACAAAACCTAGAAAATAGGTGCACCTGGGTGGCTCAGTCGGTAAAGCGTTTGCTTTCGGCTCAGGTCATGATCCCTGTGGATCATGTGGGCCCCGCATCTGGCTCCCTCCGTAGCGGGGAGCCTGCTTCTCCCTCTGCCTGCCACTCCCCCTGCTTGGGCTCTCTCCTTTCCCTCCCCCCCGACTCTATCTCAAATAAATAAATAAAATCTTTAAAAAAAAAGACCCTAGCAAATAATATAAACAAGGAGGAGGAACTAAAACACTCAGATAGCCACTGTTGACATTTTGGTGCACATCCTTTAAAGGTAGGTATGTGTGTATGCACCTATGGAGATAAAGAAGTTGGATAGGTAGACGTGGAAAATGGGATCATTGCAGTGTGCACGCTAGAAAATGGCCTTCTTTTCCACTCAGCATTCTATTGTGAACAAGTTTCCATGTCCTTAAGTGTTCTTCTACAGCGTTATTTGTCATGGCTGCGTGTTACTCCACAGAATGGGAAACTACAGCATATTAACCAGGCCCCTCCACAGAGCCTTCCTGATATAAGGACACATGGAAGCTTTATCCACAAGAGACTGGATGAATGAAATCAAAATCCTTTAATTTTGTCCCCACATTTCTTGGGACCAAAAAAAAAAAAAAGTGGTCACGATGATGATGATTACTGGCTACTATACTTGTTCTTTGCAAGTTCCTAATTCTCACATTCCATCAGTTCACCATGGAAGCACCAAGTATGTGCCCAAGAATCCTCTTGGATCCGGAGAAGTGGCCCGCTGTGACAGCCTGTCCCACTGGGTACTGCTGCTGCGAGTTTGCTCGTGGTGGGAGATATTTTGTCACCACAGACAAAGGATATTCCTTCCTAATTCTTTTTGAGTAAACCGGTGCCAGGGCCTGATGATCTCCCTCCTTCAGGAAACAGCATCTCTTATAAGTAAAAAATCCCTTTTTTGCCTCTAGCAAAGAACCTGATGCTCCAACATTGCTACAAAGTGTGTGTGCTTTATTTTGATCTTGTTTGTGTTTTGTTTCAATCTTGCCCCAAAGGCCCATAGAGAAGGAACACAAGAATTTAGAAAAAGTGAGAAGTGAAGTTTGGGTGTTTTGAAAATAACTTTTTTTTTTTTTTTTAAGACTTATTTATTTGTCAGAGAGAGAGCGAGCACAAACAGGGGGAGTGGCAGGCAGGGGAAGAAGTGGGCTTCCTGTTCAGCGGAGGGTCCGCTTCAGATTCTACCTCCCTTCCCCTCTACCCCTTCCCGCTCTCTCTCTCTCAAACAAGCAAATAAATAAATAAATAAAATCTTAAAAAACATAGGGGCTCCTGGGTGGCTCAGTCTGTTGAGCATCCAGCTCTTGACTTCCGCTCAAGTCATGATCTCAGGGTCCTGAGATAGAGCCTGGTGTTTGGGGTCCTCTGATGGACGTGGAACCTGCTTTAAGATTCTCTCTCTCCCGCTCTCTCTGCTCCTCCCTGCCTCTCAAAATAAATTAATAATAAAATTTGTGACACCATAGTTACAAAATTTTTTTCTTGTGATCATTTCATAATGTGTACAAATATCGAATCATTATGTTGTACACCTGAAACTAATATAGTGTTATATGTCAATTATATCTCAGTAAAAGAAGGGACTTCTGAGCATTGCCCAGAGGTTGATTCTTAAAATTTAAACTAACAGTGTTTACATTATGTAAAAAATAATAAAGTAAAATAAAATATGACTTTTCAAACAATAAAAGTATTGATAAAATCACACAGCTGAAGATAAATACACTCTCATTTACCTCACCAGTGTTTCCTGTTTTGGTTAACACATTTTAATTGCCTTCTTTGGGATTTCCACTACAGCTCTTTTACCTTCATGTCTGGACTGAGTGTCGCACACGTTCTGTCCAGAAACCCTGAGCCCAGGGGTTGTAGCAGAGCCTAGAGTCATTCATCGCCTGTCTGGCTCAGATATCTGCCCCTTGGAGTAAGAATCCTGACTTGCCCTGGGGTGAGAAGCACCAACACATGAGAAAGAAAACTAGATTTGAGGCCCAGCCCAGAGTAGCCCAATAAGTAAGAATTGTCCCATTGCCGCTAACCCCTGGCTCTGGTTCTGCCTGGGGAGACCTGCAGGGGCAGGTGGTTCTGGTTCCACGCACAGAACCTCAAAGCAAGCCTACCTCCCCCTTGAGAGGTCACACCGGTGTCATCTAATTGTGGCCAGGCATGGAGAGTCCTGTGGGCTTTGGTTAGGTGCTGTCAATGATTTCTGAGACTTGTGGAGGCTAGCCAAGGAGGTGGCCACACCGAAGGGAGGGGCAGCCTTCCAGCACTTTGTACAGAGAACCCGTCATCACTTGCTGGGGCTAGGCTGCTCTGTCAAGTGGAGAGAGGCCCTGATTCCTTGGCTAAAGAAAAGACCAGCCAAACTTTGGCTCTAAGCCAGCTCTAGACCCCCCAGGCTGCTAGAGCCTCAATCCATCCTCCAGCAGAGATCCCTTCTGACACATGTTCGAATGTGGAAACAAGCATAGCTCCCCGCCCCCCACTTATTTCCTTCAGCATTTACTAAACTTGAGATGTAAATTACATGCAGTAAAATGTACATGCTTACTTATGTTTTACCCGCTTTCCACGACCACCAGCGTCAAGATCAAGATCTGGAGCATGTCCATCACCCACCACCAGAAGGGACCACTATCTGATTTCTATCATCCTAGTTCTCGAGGTTTATAAAAATGGAAGCATACAGTGTTCAGACTTTCTGTGTCCAGTTTTTTTTCACCCAGTGTCATGTTTTTGAGATTATCCAAGTTTGCATGATCACTAGTTTGTTGTTTTTCAGTGCTGAGTAGTTTTCCACTGAACAGCTTTAGCACAACAGCTTTAGCACAACTCAGTAGACTTTGGATAGATAGGTGGGTTGTGTATTGTTTTTAGCTATCGCAAACAAGACCTAGGAACATTTTGGTGGACATTTGCAGTCACTCATCTTTGATAAACACCTAGGAGTGGAGTTGCTGCATGACTCAGGAGGTGAATGTTTAATTTTACAAGAAAATGCCAAAAACGTTTCCAGTGTTACTGTACCATTTTGCATTACTACCAGGAGTGAGAATTCCCCTTGGTCTACATCTCTGTCAACACTTGGTATGGTCTGTCTTTAGCCATTTGCATGGGTGTTACTTCTTTTGTGGTTTTAACTTACATTTCCCTAATGAATAATGGTTCGAGAACATTTCTGTGGGCTTATTGGCCATTTAGTTATCCTCTTTTGTGAGGTACCTGTCCATTAAAAAAATGTTTTTGCCAAAATAAGTTGGCATGGTTTATTACTTTTCTACTGGCATCAATATGAAAATTGCTAGGAATTATACTTCTGTCCCTTCCAGATTATCTGCATTAAAACCATAATTTTTCAAATTATATCAGACAAAAGATAAGAAACAAAATTCCAGGGCACCTGAGTCACTAGTTAGTTAAGCATCCAACTCTTGGCTTAGGCTCAGGTTGTGCTCTCAGGGTCGTGATCTCAGGGTTGTAAGATCAAGCCCTGCATGGAGTCCCACATCTGGCTCCATGCTGGGGATGGAGCCTGCTTAAGATTCTCTCTCTCCCACTGCCCCCCCCCCCCCGCCTTAAAAAAAAGAAAGAAACAAAGAAACAAAATTCGGTATTAAAATCCTCAAAGCAATTAGGTATCAAAACTGAAGACAAATTTCTATTATGAGAAGAAACTTGTTTAAACAAGTTTAAACAAGACCTGACATTACAAAAAATTAAGTCTTTAACTGGGCAAAAAATCAAAAGTTAATTAGAACAATTTTCAGATACGGAATTCCATTTGTGCATTTTTTAGATCCATTACAGTAGTTATATTTCCTACAAAACCAACAGGAATTCTGGGATACAGTGTAAGATAACGGAATTTGGGCAAAGATCTCCTACCCTCACTTACCTAATCTATATTACATGCATATGTGCAGATAGGGAAGGTTAGGGGTCCACAAGAGGGTCCATAGACTGGCACATCACCAAGTATGCATTGGACCCCAAAGTTCCCTCTTCAGTGGGCTGGGGTTCCTGAGTTTTCTTTGCAGCCTGTCTTTCTTTTGCCATTTTTGGCTGGTGTTCTGCTACAATTCTTTATAATCCCACGAGGAAAGGCAGACCACTGTGGGATTTTTTGACATTTTTAATCTTATGTCATGCTAATTTTTTGTTTTTCTCCAGTAGCCCCTGGTTTTGGTCAATCTGTGCCTGAACAGCACTTAATCATATCTTTGGGTTCCTTCTGTGTGGGCTGCCTTTGTTACACTGTCTTCATTCATCCACCAGTTTCTACTCAGACACAGTGGCCATCAGGTAAACCTAATTTTGTCTCCCTTATGCTTTTAGATTCTTTCTTCTGAGAGCCTCACGAGGCTATCCAGTTGTCTTGATTTTATGTCCCTGAATCAATCAGTCTTTCCCTCAGTCCACCGGAGGCACACAACCTTCCACCAACAGGAGCACATCTCATAAAGCTGAAAACCAGCTTTCCTATTTCCTGCCTCAACTTCCGACCCATTTGCTGCCTGGGAGTAATGTTGTGGGCTTGTCATAGCTGCATCCAAACTCTGTGAGAATCCGTCAGTCTCTGATCATGTCTCCCCTAGGTAGGTAGAGTTCAGTAGCACACTTGGGGCAATGGTTAGTTTTGTGTCAACTTGGTTGGGCCACAGTACCTAAATATCTGCTCCAACCTTATTCTGGATGTTTCTGTAAGGGCATTTTTAGATAATATTTACATTTTCGTGGGTGGACTTTGAGTATTGCAGATTGCCCTCCATAATGTAGGTGGCCCTTATCCCATCAGTTAAAGGTCTGAATAGAACAAAAGACACATCTGCCTGGAACAAGAAGGAATTCTGCCGGTGGACTGCTTGCCTTCTTCCTGGATCTCCAGCCAGGAGATGCCAACCCACCCTACCAGCCTCCGTAAGCACGTGAGCCAATTCCTCAAAATAAGTCTCTTCACATGCGCGCATGCACGCACGCACCTGCACACACACACACACACACACACACACACACACACACACAATTATTGGTCCTGTGTCTCTGGAGAATCCTGGCAAAAAAATGTCAGGGCAAGTCTGGAGTCCTGAACCACAGAACCTCTGGTTCTTCTCCTGGCTGCCACTTGCAAAGAAAAGCGAACCTATGAACTGGCTTGAATTTTTCAAAAATCTTTGTTCCCAAAGTCCTCATCTTCTTGGGATCAACATGGCTGAGGGAACATCATCTCTCCACCAGTCAGGGGCACCCTCCTCAAGCAGAAGGGCCTTTCCCAAAGCTGGAAGAGCGTGATATAGGGGCATACAATCAAGACAACTGGTGGTTAAGTGAAGAAATTTATACATTCTGGATTTGAGTTGTCAGTCAGCTAAATGTATAGTGAAGAGGTTCTCCCAGTTTTTAATTGGCCTTTGCTCTTCTGTAATGATGCCTTTTAATAAACAGAAGTCGCATTTACCTCATTTTTATTTATTTTTTTAAGATTTTATTTATCTGACAGAGAGAGAGGGAAACAAGCACAGGGATCTGGAGAGGGAGAAGCAGACTCCCCGCCAAACAGGGAGCCCAGTGCCCAGGGGTCCCAGGACCCTGGGACTATGACCTGAGCTGAAGGCAGATGCCTAACCAACTTAGCCACCCAGGCGCCCCAAAATATTTTGTGTATTTTCTTGGTTTTAAAATATTTTTATAAGTAATCTCTATACCCAATTGTGGGGCTTGAACTCAAGACCCTGAGATCAAGTGTCATATGCTGTACCGACTGAGCCAGCCAGGTGCCCCCTCACATTTACCTCTTTTTAAATTTCATGGTTACTCTGCCTTTTTTGTGACCTGAGAATTCTTTGCCCACCCCCAACATCACAAAGACATTCTCACGTTTTCTTCTAGAAACTGAACTATAAAGTTTTAGTTTTTACACTTAGGTTTATGATCCAACTTGAATTAATTTTAGTGTGTGGTGTGAGGTAGTCGTCAGGAATTTTTTTCCCATATAATATCTAGTTGCTTCAGAAACATTTTTTAAAAGATTTTACTTATTTACTTGAGAGAGAGTGCAAGTGACAGAGAGAGAGAGAGAGAGAGAAAGAGAGCATGAGGTGGGGGGGCAGAGGGAGAGGGAGAGGGAGACACAGACTCCCCGCTGAGCAGGGAGCTGACTGTGCTCCATCCCAGGACCCTGGGGATCATGACCTGAGCAGACACTTAATCAACTGAGCCACCGAGGCGCCACAGAAATATTTATTGAAAAGAAAAAAAAAAAAAAAGAAAAGAACTTTCTGTCCCCCACTGAATTATTTTGGTACTTTTATCATGTAGGTATAGACCTTTTTATCTGAGAGTCTTGGGTGGGTGGCTGTGGGCACTTGATCTGAGTCTGCGCTACCTGGACAAGAAAGCATCAAGCTTACCCTAAGTGCATCTGTATTTCAGATGAGTGGTCCTCCTAGTGCTGAGATGCCTGGTCCTTGGCCATTTCCCAATCATGTTTGGGAATTCCCGTTTGGAAGTCTGATGTTAGAGTCAAGCCTTGGCTTTGTCATCGAATATCTGAGGCATATCTTGACCTCCCTCTGCTTCGCTTTCCTTATTGGTAAAATGGCAAAATGGCACAAACCGATGTACCAGACTGTTGCAAGATCACTGGGATAACAAAGCAATGAAAATACTGGTTATTGCCTCTTTCTTCCTCATTACTGTTAACTCCTTGAGAGCAGAGAGCAGGTCTTATGAATCTCTATACCCCACTGCCCTGAAAGACTATCTGGCACATAGTAGGTACTTATTACATATATGGAGAATAAATAATATTCTGTTCGGTAGCTTAGATGTAACCATTTTTATGGCGATGTGCTGTGGTTTATTGCTACCAAATTCAGTGGGCAGGTCTGCCTTCATCTTATTTGACACAACTGACAGTCCTCCTTCCGGATGCCCTTTTTTCTCTCTGCTTCCAGAACACCACACACTCTTTGCTTTCCTCCTGCTCCTTCTCAGCCTTCATGGCCACAGCTGTTGCCTCTTCTCTGAGTCCCGTGGCGTCCAGAGTTCATTTCCCACCTCACTTTTCTTCTCTTTGCGCACTGCCTCTTTGGTGATCTCATCCACTCGCGCTATTTTAAGTGCTATCTCTGAGCTCCTGACTCCTGAATTTCTGTATCCGTTCAGAGCCCATACACACATATATGCATGGCCTTCTCTACTTTGATTTTAACAGGCATCTCTAATTCAGATTTATCTCAAGCAAAGCACAAGATTTCCCCAAATCTGATTTTATCTCACTCTTTCCTGTCTTGTCTTGGCTTTTCAAGTTTTTCCAGACAAAATCCTGTGAGTCGGCTTTGGTTCTTCTCTTCACCCTCACGCCTCACATCCAGCTCTTCATTAAGTCTGGTTTGCCTGTGCCTCTGAAATGATTTCTGAGTGTATCCGTTTCTTTCCTTCTTACCAGCACCACCCAAGTCCAAGGCGCCCACCCTCTCTTGCCAGAGCCACTGCGGTGGACTCTGGGCTGCTGTCGCTAAGCTTCCTTTCTTGGAAGTCTGGATCATATCACCCCTCCTGTGCAAAACTCTGTCTTAGACTGACGTCCAGGCTCCTTACCCCAACCTGAAAGGTTCTGTGTGAAGGTCCCCTGCCTGCCTCCTCGACTTTGTAGACAAATGGATTTATCTGTAGGGAAACCTGGAGGATAAGGACACAGCATTCCCAACATCCAGGAGGCTCAGCCTTCTATATGGTTATGTCATATCTTGGAAGGTTCTAGAGTTGAGTCTAGATCTGTCAGATCCTCCAGAAAATATCCAGTGGAAATTGCATATGTCTTGCAACTGAACACCTAATGTATCAATTACCTAGAAAATACTGATGACCGAAATCTACCAGCGGCTGTCAACGTGATTATAAAGCAGTAGTGACCGGTAGGCAGTAGTGGGGAGTGATGACCGGCTGACATGGTGAGTGGTGGTGACCCGGCAGTGCGGGTAAGTGGTGGAAACACAGTGGTCGTGATGATTGGTGGTGACCCAGCAGTCATGGCGAGGTGGCATGCTGAGTTGAAGAAAGCATGTGGGTCCTCTGGCCAGACTGGCTTGGGTTTCAATCCTTGCTCTGCCCCATCTCTCTGAGACTTGGGGCGCATGAGCTGCTGAGGCTCTCCGAGCTTCATCTGTAACATGGGGTGATACTGACCTTAGAAGTCTGCTGGAATGTTGCTCTGGCATGGCATCTTTTTCCGGAAAGGGACAGGAAATGCCATCACTGTTCTCTTCCCCTTCTCCTACAGATACAAAGTCCAGTGGTTCCCTCAGGATGTTATAGCAGAGATGAGGTGCAACGCTGATGAGGGGTTCTGTACACCCAGGCCCCTGGTTCTCTGCCTCACCGCCCCACCTCCCCTTGGTGTGGTTAATTCTAGGAAAGCTCTTGCAAAGGCACCAGATTTTCCAGTAAGAAGTAGACTGCTGCTTCAAATGGTTATGGCCAGACGGGGCCACCTTAGTGACAAGACCTGGTACATTTGGGGTGCCAAGAACAGCCCTTCAGTGTGGGCCCCTTCACAACAGTTGGGTTGGGAGGTTTGCTCAGGGAAGCAGAAGAGGGAAGGCGAGACCGAGCATAATGTTGGAACCATTCTCTAGTGAGACAAGATCTCCCGCAGAGTGAAAAAAGCAAAATCTTAAAAGTTAGGAAATTATGAGAACAGAAAAGAAGTATGTCCTATAGATTATTTAGAAGTGGTTGAAGTGAAGATCATGGGATTTTTTTTTTTTCTTTTTTAAGCAAACAACCTAGGATGCAGCAGTTATTTTGACACTGATAGAGTCTTAGGGAACTAGCTTGTGGTCAGCCATAGGTACTTTCCACACCCACGAACCACCACAGGGATTTAACTCCAGCAGAGCTCGATTTCAGATTCTCTAAACCAAAGAGAAAAGCCCCACGTTGGGTTAACTGGCAGCCACGTGCTACAGACAACCCAGATCTGAAAACGAAAAAAAAAGGTGTGTGGAAACAACCATATTCTGGTGGTTTCTAACATAACTATTGTCTCTCTCTCTCAGTGATTTGCATAATGCTGCAGAGGTGTTGTCAAGCAGGCTCCAGGTCAATGTGTAGATTTTGTGTGCACCTGTTTGCAGGCCAGAGAGAGAACAATCATATGAGAACAAAGTCATGATACTCTCCATTGCCTTATTTTCTTGAAGCAGCTTTATTGCAGTGTAACTGACATACAAAATACTGCACATCCTTAAAGCGTACTGTTTAAATTTTCACGTATGTGTTTATCCACAAAACCATCCCGACAGTCAATACAGTGAACATCGCCATCACCCCAGCAGTTTCCTCATGCACCTTTGTATATCTCTCCCAGGCCTCCCTTCCCTTCCCCCTCCATCCCTACTTCTTTGTTTCATTTCACTATAGATTTTCACTTTCTACAGTTTTACATAAATGGAATATACAGTCTGTAGCCTTTTTGTTCGTCTGGTCTCTTTCACTCAACATAATTGTTTTTGAGATTTTTTTAAAAGATTTATTTACTTATTTATATTTATTTGAGAGGGAGAGAGAGAGAAATCACGAGCAGCTGGGGGGGTGGCAGAGGGAGAGGGAGAATCCTCAGGCAGACTCCCTGCTGAGCACAGAGCCCAATGCAGGGCTCCATCCCAGGACCTGAGATCATGACCTGAGCAGAAATCAAGAGTCGGGCGCTTAACCAACTGAGCCACCCAGGCACCCCTGTTTTTGAGATTTATCCATATTGTGTTTATCAATAAATCATTTTTTTCTTTTTCTTTTTTTTTTTTTCCGAGTAGTAGTCCATTGTAGTGATGTGCCACATTTTTTCCCTCATTCCTCTGTGGGTGGACATTTGGGTTGTGTCCAGTTTGAGGCTCTTACAAGTAAAGGTGCTATGAACATTTGTGTTCAAGTCTTTGTATGGACATTGCACTTCCTTTTCTCTCGGAATTAAATGTCTGGGACACGTGGTGGGGGCATGTTGAACTGTTTTTCCAAAGTGGTTGTATCATTTTCTGTTCTCACCAGCAGTGCATGCGGATTCTCTTCCTCCGTATCCTTGCCAACACTTGGTATGGTCAGTCTTCTTCATTTTAGCCATCCTAAAATATGTGTAATGTTATCACATTGTGATTTAAATTTGCATTTCCCTAAAAGCTGATGATGCTGAGCATGTTGTGCCATCCATTAAACCTCTCTGTAAAAATATTCAAATAAGGTGGAGACTGACCGTGAAGGGGGATGCAGGCACTGTTTCAGCTGATTGTAATGTTGTGTATATTCATAAGGGCATGGGTTGCACAGTCCTATCTATTTTTCAAAATTTTAATGTTAAGATTTATACATTTTTACAGTATATAAAATGTACCTCAAAACCAAAAAGAACTATATATAGATTAGTTTGGTTGAGGTGTCAGTAGAAGATAGATAAAGAAGGTAAAGAGAAAATCAGAACGGTGGAAAGTGAATAATTATGGAAACTGATGATAGGGTCATGGGGCTTGAGTAGACCCTTTTGCTTCCTTTGTTTGAGATTTTCACAACAAAAAGTAAAAACAAATGCATAGTCCCGCTGATCTAGAGAAGACGATGACCACTCCATTTCCAGGAAAAACAAAAACCAAAGGAAATGAGAATAAATTGTGATGAGAGAGTGTATGTAGCTTAACTAGGAAAATATTTCATTACTAGGAAAACCTCCCCTGCAAAGAGTATCTTAGTGTCTGATCGTCTTTAACATGTGATCTTTATTAGTTTTAATTGTAAAAGTAATATAAACTCAATGTAAAATAATCACACATTAGAGGAAAGCAAGATTTAGAAAATGGCTGTCTTCTATAAGCCATTCAGAATTTTACGTATATGTGTGTGTGCATGCGCGCGCGCGTGTGTGGGGTGTGTGTGTGTGTGTGTGTGTGTGTGTGTGTGTGTGTGTGTGTTTGTATGTTGACAGACAGGCATTATAATACACTCATTATTCTGCTGCTTCCTCTTTTTCACTCAAGCAGTCTACTTTGAAATCTTTATCAAACAGAACAAACAGCTGTTTAGAAGCAGAAGGTAAAACCAGATGAAACAGAAGGTTCTTTGGATTCCAAGGTTGTGCCAATTTTATCCATAGTCTAAGTAAGATCTGACATGATCTTAAATATGGATTTTTACCTAAATATGTAATTCTACATAAATAAGATGCCTCTTCTCTAAGGTAAACACCGACAACAAAACCCCTGACAGCAGGGAGACCAACCCCAATCGCAAGATTCTAAAGCTCGGTGGTTGCAGACAGCCGGCCCTCCGCCCCTCTGGTGAGCAGATGGCTGTTGGGCTCTGGGTCTGAGGGGCCCCGGTTAGGAGGATGACTCAGCAAAGCAATGGCCTGGGGAGCATTGAGGAGGCTGGCCAAGACTAATTGCTGTCAGGAGGAACATTCTTTTTGGCTAATTTCTCTTTTAAGATAATGAAAGTGTTTTAGGTTCCCTTTTGTCCATATGCAAATAAACTGGTGAGTTAAAGTCACTCCCAGTGCAAAGGGGAGCATAGAACACACATCATGAAGATGAAGTGGTTTTCCCTTCATTTTGCATATTTTCTTGTCTGCACTTACATTCAGGTTTGTTTCTCACTTTATGGATGATCCCTTCTCTGTCGCCCCACAATTATGTATTGTAGCCATTTCAACTACGATGCCCTGATTTTGTAACGCTAGCCCCAATAGAACATCAGACTAGAACCAAGAATAAGCACCTGTGTAGAGGGATAGGGAGTGGATGGGGCCTCCCTGGGATGACAGAAGTCTGGGTTGGGCTTCTTTCGTATTGTACAAAGTTTAACTCTAAGGAGCTCACGGTATCTCCAATTCATTATTTCTGGGTGACTGGTAAATTTTCTCAGCAGGGATTACAGACAGTTCCCAATTTAGATGGCTTGATTTATGACTTTTCAACTTCAGGATGGCCACAAAAGCGATAAGCATTCAGTAGAAACCACACTTGGAACTTGGAATTTTGATCTTTTCCTGGGCTAGCGATACGCGGTATATAATATACTCTCCCATGATGCGCAGCAGCATCAGGGAGCTGTGGTTCCTAGCTCCTGGCATCATCGAGGTAACCAATGGAAACACGATCATTCTGTTTTTCACTTTCAGTACAGTATTCAATAAATGACATGAAATAATCAACACTTGATTATAAAATAGGCCTTGTGTGAGATGATTTTGCCCGACTGTCAGCTAATGTGAGTCTTCTGAGCACGTTCTGAGCTGTGACGTTTGGTAGGTTCAGTGTATTAAATGTGTTTTTGACTTATGATATTTTCAGCTTACAATGGGTTTATCACGGGTGCCTGGGTGGCTCAGTTGGTTAAGCATCTGCCTTCGGCTCAGGTCATGATCCCAGGGTCCTGGGATTGAGCCCCCAGTTGGGCTCCCTGTGCTTCTCCCCCTCCTGCTCCCCCTGCTGTGTGCTCTCTGTCAAATAAAAGAAAAACAAAAAACAAAAACAAATGGGTTTATCGGAACGTAACCCTATATGAAGTTGAGGAAGATCTGTATTTAACAAAATGATTTGATGTTTCTAAGAGCTAGTTGCAGTGACACATGCGAGTGACACAGATGGGTTCTGATGAGACAACTGCAGATAAAATTGAGACCATGTGATTTACACCCCAGGGCGGTGCATAGAGCCTTGTGCATTCACTTATTTATCCTTCCATAGACTCAGCTAACTCTTACTATGTGAAGTTCGGAAGGCAGCTATGCTCACCACTATACCACCAACGCAGGCTCTATGTGAAGTCTGGATACCAGGCTCTGGGCTACATGTATGTCTTATACACCCGGCCCAGTGACTCCCTCGGTTTCAGCCTGTTCTGAAGACACAATCACGAACACATCTCAGAGCCACACTCCATTTCCCTTCCACTGGAGGAGTCGGCTGCCTTCTTCAGCAAACCCAACCCCAGGCACTGTGACTGTCACTGCCCACGAGAGAGCCTCCAAGCCCACCACCCCTTCCTTCTCCTTGGCCTTCTTCCCCACCAGTTCCTTGGAGCCTCTTCAGAGTTGACGTAACATCCTCAGTTTCCCCCGGGGTACTCACAGGCCTACACCAAATGTGTTCAAAGACCGCTCATTTTAGAGCCAGAAGCCTTCCCAAAGAGGCCTGATGTGAGTTCTCCAACATTTCCCCAGTTAAGGTCAGCTTGTCCCTTCTCCAGATTTCTTAGGATCCCAAGAAAATGCTGGGCAGCAAAGACCTTGTCCTTGCTTTTGCACCCAGCCTGCACCCTGCCCAGTCCACACCAAAGCAAAATCTAGTCCCTCAAAGGTCAGGCCACCCTGTCCTTCCTGAAAGGCTCCTTCCTGCCTTTCCTGGGGAGGGTTCTCAGGTGCCCTTTTTATCTCCACCTGGAAACCCTCAAGTCCCTAACATAAGGTTTTTGTTTTGTTTTGTTTTGTTTTGTTTTAAGATTTTATTTATTTATTTGAGAGAGAGAGCATGAGAGGGGGGAGGGTCAGAAGGAGAAGCAGACTCCCTGCTGAGCAGGGAGCCCGATGTGGGCCTCGATCCCGGGACTCCGGGATCATGACCTGAGCTGAAGGCAGTCGCTTAACCAACTGAGCCACCCAGGCGCCCCCTAACATAAGGTTTGATTATAATATCACATACTACATTTGAAAAAGAAAGAATAATCCTCCACCCCTTCACACCCAGACACAACCCCAGTTATCATTCTGGGGGATTTACCTGTGTTCCCCTTTTCTGTGAAGACTGTTTCACTAACTTGTCGTCCTTGTCTGCACATGGTGTCATGTCTTCTGGTGGCCATGGCCACTCCTCCTGCATTGTTCTCACAGTCCTTCCTTTGAATACACAACACAGAATTAAAACATTTGTCATGAACTATAACTTGAGCACTTGATATGTCTATCAAAATGACAATTAACACTCTGATGAAGCTTTCCTCCATATCTTGGGTTATTTTCTTGGAGAGAGGGTCATGAACTCTTGCAATTCTTGACACATAATGATGAATTGCCCTCCATGGGAGACTGTACAAATATACACTGTCAAGCGCAGTGTGGGAAGATAGGAGTTTTACCATATCCTTGCCAACATACAAATTATCATTAAAATGTTAATTTTTGTTCATGTATGAGGCCAAAATATGGTTCTTTGTTGCTATTTCAGTTTGATTACGAATGTGAATGTTGAATACTTTCCTTAGACTAGTAAATCACTGTGGCTGTAAGCCAGTTAAGTGCTTTGCTGTCTTTCCCTTTGGTTTTTATACCTTTGAAAGACTATTTTTTGCCAAATTTCTGCAAGCTCATCACCTCTAGCCATTGATGCCAAGCCTGCCATGCTTCAGAGAGCCTTGGCAGACTTGTCACTTCTACCCACTGGTGCCAGAAATGCCATGTTGTATAGATCCAGCTGTATTTTTGTTTTGAAATGGTTACCCCCTCTCTCAGAGAGGACCTAGCAAGGGTTCTATCCTGTCATGGTGAATTAGGTGCGCGTCTCTCTTGTCTTTGGGAATTGGCCTGTTGGGCTGGAGTTGGGCGCCAGGTGCTCCCTCCATCTTGGTTGCCCTTTTGGGACCTTTATACCTGGTGTGCCCAGTGGGCACTAGCTTGAGAAAACTTTTGATCCACCTGGACTGTGTTTGGTCAGTGGCACTTAAGGGGTGACCCAGAAGCAAGTCTGCTTAAGGGCTGGTGGCCTCACCAAAGAAGACTCTAAACCACTCATCCCTTTCAACTGCCACCATAGCACCATGCTTGGCCCCCCCCCATAAGCCAATAAGGGGCCAGAGTCTCTCTAATTCAAGCATGATGGGGCAGAAGGGAAGGTCTTGGCATACAAAATGTGTCCCCTGCCTGAGGCAGTCAAATGTCCTGTGTGTGCACAACCAACAAAATGTTTGTGGCACCTTTATGCTGTCCAAGCACCCACTGACTACCTTCACAGCAGGACAGACCCTTCCAGCAAAACCACCTTTCACTTGCCAGGGTAGCAGCCTCCTTGAGCAGAGTACGGAGGAGATAAAATAATGAAATTACATCTTCCCCAATTAGAAGGAAAGGTTGCACTTCCTTTGATTGCCTTTGCCCTCAGAAAGTGGCTCGGCCATACTGTGGCTCCTTTGGACTTTGGGGATTCCCTGTAAGGCTCCCTATTTCTTCCTCCCACACATTGTCAAAGTCTGTACTGGCATATCATGAGTTGAGAAGTCTGAGATTTTCCTCTTCTCTTTATCAAACTTTATCAAATTCCTACTGTGTGCTAGACTCTGGAGATGAAGCCAAGTTAAACTTGGCCTGCCCTCTAGAAGCTCACAGACAACGAAGTCCATGACCAAAGTCATGTGGGCTGAAGGGAGGGCAAGTTTCCCAGAAGACATGGAGCCTAGGCTGAGTTTGAATTTGAGTAAGAGAGAGAAGACAGATGTTAAATTACAAAAGGCCCTGTGTGCTTGAAAGGTTATGTCAAAATCTCTGAGCCTCATAAACGATTTTGGCCAAGCCAGGGGAGGGAGGTATGGCTAACTTTGCATTTAGGAAAGATGCCTTTGGCAGCTGTGTTGGGTGTAGGTTAAAAGGTAGGAAGGCCAAGGGTAATGGTCTTACCCCAAGGAGGAAGTGATGAATGCCTATGCCCAAGTGGAAGCAGTGGTGGCGAACATGGAGGGAACATGGAGTGGCTTTTCACAGAAGAGATCTGCCCTGCTCAGATTAGGTAGTGCTAGAAGAGGGAACTTCCTGGTTCAGGCAATGGACGCATATTTGGGGGAAAGAAGATGAGTTCAGTTTGTATCTGTTGAATTCCAAACAACAAGGAGATATCCAAGTGTTGTTCTGAGTTGCCCAGAGACCAGGACAATGATCCGAGACCCCATAACAGCATGTACGAGGTGGTTAAGTACCTGGGTGGGTGGGACTGCTCAGGGCCTGCTTATGGAGGAGGTGAGTCCTAGGGCTGAAGCCCGGGTCACAGCACAAAAGAGATTGAGAAGCCCTGGTCAGAGCGGTTAGACAGAAGAGTTTCTGAGAGTAGGTGTCTACTCATGTCAGATGTTGCAAGGAAGGCAAGTAAGAAAAAGATCAAGAAGTATCTACTGCATTGGGACAAAGGAGAAACAGTGAGTACTAGCAGCTGGTCCAGGAAGCTTGGCTGTGAGAAGAAGTCAAGATGAGAGGGGAATGTGAGGTCAAGAGAGAGGTCGTGTCAAGATGGGAGACTTCATGTCGAGGCATGGAGGCATGGAGGCATGGAGGCATGGAGGGTTTCTTTAGTTTGCAATACATAGAAATACAGCCACCTTTTCTGTCTTGTAGGGGAGTGGCATGGTTTCTTTTTCTTGGCACGACGGCTTCGGAAGCCTGGTTGGCTCTGGAAAGTGAGTTTTCTCCCATCTGTATGTGGAAATAGAGAGGGCGGAATGAAGGGTGTTCTACCAAAAAACTCAACGGGGTTGAAGAAGGACCAGAGAGAGGGGGGAAGAATGAGCATCGTGGAGGGGGTGCCGAGACGGGGAGCGTCCAAACAGCACACCTGGAGAGAAAGGGGGGATGAGAAAGGCCCAGGGACAGCCAAGCCAGGCCTTGGAAGGACAGGATTGACCAGGATTCTACTTGAACTTGCCTGCTTAGCCAGGTAACCTCAAATCTCAGTAAAAGCCAGTCATGCCCATTCACTGTTAGAGAGTAGAGGTCTCAATTAGGGACAGGAGGCCTTAGATCCACGTGGGGAGAAGAGAAGAAAACAGCCAGAAGAATTTGATGTGAATGAGGGGTTGTTGGTTGGGCAGAAGAGGTTACAAGGTGCCAGGTCAAAAGTGCTGCCCTGAGGACCCTGTCAGTGCCAGGGTGGCCCAGCCCCTCTTCCCACTAACCGGGAGGAGGGCCCAGCGCATGTCATGGACTGTAACAGGCAGGAGGCTGGCAGGTGTAAGCGCCCTTGGTATTGAGGCTTGCCTTACTGAGGGAGAGACCAGGAGAGGTGGAGAGGTGGAAGAAAATGGGTCAATTTACCAAATAACCAATTTGTTGAAAATCATTTTGCTAGAGAACCAATTTCCCTGTTGAGTGATCCCTGGAATTCACCCAAAAGTTGTTTCAGTTAATGACTTAAAAATGTATAGCAATTTGTGTGCTTTGGTTTCCACAACACTGAAGATTTTCCCGTAGATTTATTTTTCTATTTCACTTACATCTAGCAGTTTCTTTTGGTTTACAAGTTGTCAGGTCTATTTTCACCAGACGTTTTCCTATAGATTTCTCAATCCATCTCTGGCAAATGTCAGTTTTCTGTGGGTTTCCATATTTCAGAAGTGGGGCACTCCTTGAGTGCACTGTATGTTTTTGGTGCCAATGGATGGGTTTTCCCTCAACTGCATTTACTGTCAACTCTAATTTTAAAGACTTGTGCCTAGATTGAACTATAACTCCCGCTTTGGGATTTTGCCACTGGGGGAGTTGTCATGGATATGTGAAAATTAACACGCAGAAGAAACTTTTATCTGGCTGACTGCCAAGCCACTTTGACAAAATTGAGAAAATGCAAATTGGTGTAAAATTACACTTGAAGGACAAAACCACTTTTTTTGCAAACCAAAGGTTAAAATTTAAAAAAAAAAAAAAGAAAAGGCTCATGCATTACCCAAACGTTTATAAGTAACTTTTGAAAAGTAGGCAGCTTGAGAAATGTGAATCTCACACCCATAAATCCAGTATAAAATGGTGGAGAAACCAAAAGTAAAACTTCTGAACTAAATAAAAACCAAAGGCCAAAATGTTGAGAGATATCATTAACAGCTTTCAAAACTTCCAATGCAACACATCTTATTACACATTTTGTAAATAATTAATATAAATAAGTTTTGGGGGATTCGGAAATCTGTGGAATTGGTCACTTGGCAAATCGATTGTTAACATATTGGTTTGGGGAGTGGGTCACTCTGAGAATTGGCGTTTGGCAAACTGTCTTTCAGGACATAGCTCTGTTTCTTTTTTCTTTTTTCTTTTTTTTTTTTGAGAGAGAGAGAGAGAGTGAGCATGCGTACAAGCAGGGGAAGGGGCAGAGGGAGAGGGAGAGAGAATCTTAAGTAAGCTCCATGCTCAGCACAGAGCCCAACATGGGGCTCGATCCCATGACCCTGAGATCATGACCTGAGCTGAAACCAAGAGTCGGTCACCTAACTGACTGAGCCTCCCAGGCTCTCCATCAAATGTCTCTGTTTCTGAAGAGGGGTAGGGGGAGGCTGGTTGAGAGACTAGCTAGTTCTGAGCAGGGGGAGGGATGTTATCCGAGGGTTTAGAGTCTGCTGGAAAGGAAGGGAGGAAGAAAAGTAAGGTGACGCACAGAGATGGGCACAGGAGGAGTTAGTTCCAGAGGGTGGAGAGCTGAGCGTTTTGCAGAGGACAGAGGGCTTGGGAGAGGGGGTGCCTGGGGCCACCGAGGAAGCAGGTTCCCGGCACCGGGGTGTGGTCCAGCTGGGGTGGGAGCCTGGAACCTCAGCCACACACCAGGGCGATTTTCTTCAGCACTGCTCCCCATCCTAGGGAGGACCAGCTGGACTGCTCTTGGGGCTTGGGGTTTTTCTGGGCAGGTGCTTTGGGAAGACATGGGAGAACGAGATTCAAGGAAGATGGAGAGATGCCCTGAAAATGAGAGGCCCTGAGAGGGAGCAGGGATGGTCATGAGCACGGCAGGGGCCAAGTAAGAGGAGGACACGGTGTGGCCAGGACCACGGTCCCATGCAGGGCAGGAGCAGGGCTGCTGGGAGTGAACGGGCTGGGGAGAGGAGGTGGGTAAGAAAGCTGGGAAAGTGGCTTAGGCGCTCTGGAGGGGGCGCGGGGCGGGGTGCAAGGACCACCCCCTCCCTGGGGCCGAGGGGGCTAGGGGCCTGGAGTTCAGGTCTGGGGGCACGGGAGGCCATGGCGTTGGCTGAGTCAGCCACACAGACCCTGAAGTTGCTGAGTCAAGGACATGAAAGGATACTTAGTGCCATTCTCAGGCCCAGCGCCACTGGCTCTTCCCACTTGTACACGACACCCCTACCCACCTCCACCACCACCCGTCACCTCTGCTGCCTCTGCCACCGTGAGCTCTTCTCCCGCAGAGGAAAAAGGGCTTTGAAACACTCTAAACTCCCCCTCTCCCCATCCCTGTGTCCTTCCTCCCTGTCCCTGCCAGATGGCAATTAACACAGTCACAACTCTGGAACCTGCTCTGTTTCTGGGCAGACACAGCCATTCATCCATGAGAGAAGAATAAAATTAATCTATTCCTGGCTTTGTGCCGCCTAGTCTGTCTTTCCTCCCGCTCCTAGGGGACAGCCCCCCACTCCCACACACCTCCAGTTCCTTCCCAGCTTCCGCTCTCCCTGCCCAGCCCCCCCCCCACCCCCCGCAGGCGGTATCAGCCCTCCGCAGGTGACTGGGCCCGGCTGGGGAGCCTCTGACCGCAGCATCTCCCCATCCTCTCTCCTCCTCGGAGCTCAGCCACAGCCCGGGGCGCAGCAGTGACTCCTGGGGTGGGGGACTGGAAAGCCCTATTAAAATGCTAATATGGCATCTGGAAGGGGGAAAGCGTTAAGACAGCGGTGAACATTCAATCCCGAGGCTTCCTCCTGCTTTGAGCAGTCTGGGCTGTGCGTCACATGCAGAGTGACATTTTTCACCGTCCTTCACCTGGTATGATCATTATGTGGGGTCTCCCGCTCTCCCGCCAAAAGCCAGGCACTCCCAGGACCCAGCAGGCCCCGTCCAGTCTCAGAACCACCACCAAGGGGGGCCAGCTCCAGAACTGCAGGAAATGCAGCGGTTTTCAGCACCTTGAGCCCCCACCCCCATGCCCCACATGGCCCACCCCTCTGCCCCCCACCTATCCCACTAACACTTCTCATACCTTTGGGCCCAGCGTCCAGCCTGCGATCAAGATACGCCACACCATCCCACAGCCGCTGGGGTATTGTGCACTTCCTCTCCTGCCTGCTGCCCCTGAGGACATACCAGCCCTGGTTACCGCTCAAATCTAGCAGGCCAAAACTGGCTCAGGGGGTGATTTTTAAAAGTGCGATACTTTGAGACTTCTGCTTCTGGAAAGACGAAGTAGATATACTTTTCTCTATTCTTCCCACCAAGTACAACTAAAAACCCAGGGCATTATCTAAAACATCCAGGAAGACCTTGAAAGGTACAGAGAAGAAAGCAGACTGACTAGGACCTCTGCACCCCCAGCCCCCTCTACCCCCACCTGGGGGTGGTGTCACGGAAGACCAAGTGAAGAGCCAGGACTTAGGAATTCCATCCTAACAAGGTGCTGACCTTCCTCCCCGCCAGTGCAAGTGGAGACCACATCAGGGAGCTTGGCTATCCACCCTCAGCTGAGGAACATTCAAATGATGTGAAGCAAAACGGATAGAACTAAGGAGAGAAATAGACACATTCACTGTGCTAGCCGGGTCCTTCAGTACCCCTCTCTCTGTTGCTGATGGAAAAATCAGGCAGAACATCAGCAGACAACGCAGCAGCACTGAAGACCAACAGAATCTACTTGGCATTTGTAGAATACTCGACCCCAAACCAGCAGAATACACATGCTTTTTGTGTGCCCCAGGTTAGGTAGCAAGATGAAGCCTCTCTGGGGCTATAAAACAAACCTCTGCAGACGTACAAGAATTGAAATCATATAGAATGTGTTCTCTATCATAGAATCAAACTAGGAATTAATAGCAGAGATATCACAGAAAAATCTCAAACACTTAGAAACGAAAACAGCCCACTTCCAAACAATCCATGTTTCAAAGTGGAAGGCTCAAGGGAAATAGAAACGTAGCCAAATGAAAATGAAAACACAGCACATCAAAATCTGCAGATGCACGAAAGCAGCGTTGAGAGGAAAATGTATACCATTAACGCTTTTGTTAGAAAAGAAGACCATTTTCAAATCAATAATATCAACTCTCACCTCAAGAAATGAGAAAAAGAAGAGCAAAATAATCCCAAACAAGCAGAAATAAGAAAATAAAAGATCTGAACAAAAAGCAAGGAATAGGGTGGGTGGATGGGGTAACTGAGTGATGGGCATTAAGGAGGGCACGTGATGTAATGAGCCCTGGGTGTTATATAAGACTGATGAATCACTGACCTCTACTCTGAAACCAATAATACATTGTATGTTAATTAATTGAATTTAAATTTTAAAAATAAATAAATAAATAAACAATGAATATGGAAAACAGAGAGAGAGAATCCGTGAAACAAAAGCTGGTCAATAAAACTGACAGATTTCTAGCACGATTCTGCAGAAGTCTGCAGACTTGTTTCATTCACCTGTTTCATTCCTGGGATTGGTAATTTATGTCTTCTCTCCCTTTTCTTTTGGTTCAGTCTTACTAGAGGTTTGTGTTTCTTGACTTGCACCTAAGTGTTTCTTTTTTTCTTTTTCTGTGTGTGTGAGATTAAAAATAGCATTGTATTTTTTGGAGCACCTGGATGGCTCAGTCGGTTAAGCTTGCCTTCGGCTCAGGTCATGATCTCAGGATCGTAGGATCTAGCCCTGATCATCCACATCTGCCTCCCTGCTTAGCGTGGAGTCTGCTTCTCCCTCTCCATCTGCCCCTCTCCCCCAGCTTGTGCTGTCTCTCTCTCTCTCAAATAAATAAATAAAATCTTTTTTAAAAAAATAGCATTGTATTTTTATTTTTGGTTTCCAGTGCTCGTTGCCAGCATATAGACATTCAATCTATTTTTGTTACATTAATCCTATGACTTTGCTGAACTCACTTATTAGTCCTAAGAGTTCTTTGGTAAATTCCTTGGGACTTTCTACACACACCTTTATGGAATCTACAAATAGGAACAGATTTATTTCTTCCTTTCTGATGTCTTTTATTTCCCTTTCTTGCTTTATTGCACTGTACTTCCAGTACTGTGTTAATTAGCCTCGCGTTGTTTGTGGTCTTAGGTGGAAAGCATTAAGTTTTTCATTGTTAAGTAGATGTTAACTGTTAGGTTTTTGTGGGTGGTTTTATCAAATCGAGGAAATTTCCCATTATTCCTGTTTTTTAGAGAGTTTTTGTCATAAATAGGTATTGAGTTTTGTTTATCTTAGCTGCATTAGTTGAAATGATCATGTGATTTTTCTTCTTTAGCTCTGTTAATATTGTAGATTACATTGATTGATTCTAGAATACTGAACCAGTCTTGCATCTGTGGAATAAAACCCACTTGGTCATGGGGTCTTATTCTTTTTTAGAGTGAATTCTATTAGCTAATGTTTCCTTAAGAATCTTTGTCTATATTCATGAGGGATATTAGACTGTAGTTTTTTGCACTTTGTCTGGTTTTAGTATCAGGATACTACAAGCTTCACAAAATGAATTAGGAAGTATACCTTCCCTTCTCTACCATTGTCTGAAAGGCATTGTGTAAAACTGGCATTAGTTCCTTTCAACATTTGGTAGAATTCTCCAGTAAAACCCTCTGAGCTTGGAAATTTCTTTCTATTTAATTTTTAAATAATGAATTGAACTTCTTTAATAGTCATAAAGCTGTTCAAATTATCTATTTCATGTTGATGAGTTTCAGTAGTTTGTGTCTTGCAAGCAATTGGTCTATTTCATGTAAAGTTGCCAAACTTACATATTTAGAGTGAATCAAAGTATTTTTGTGATGATGGAATGGTACTGTATCTTGATGACAGCAATGGTTACAGGAGTCTACATCTATGATAAAATGGCATAAAACTACACACACACACACACACACACACTCTCTCTCTCTCTCTCTCTCTCTCTCTCTCTCTCTACCAATATCAGTTTCCTGGTTTTCGTATTATACTGTAGGTAGGTAAGATGTCATCCACTGGGGGAAATCGTGGAGAAGAGTACATGACACACTATCACACGAATCTGTGCTTACTTCCTCCATCTCTCCTCCATTGACTCCTTATTCCCTTTGTCTTTTTCTTTTCAAGTTTTTATTGAGGTATAACAGGCATACAGTAAAGTGTGTAATTCTTAAAGGTAGAGCTTGATGAATTTTTATATAAACGTATATATTTGTGACCACCATCCTGAATGAAATATAGAACATTTCCAATAGCTTCTTTGTGTTCTCGGTCAATCCACCATCCTCTCCTGCTCCTCAGTAATCAGCATGGATTTCTTAGCCAGGTCTAGAACTTTATATAAATGGAATCGTATCGTATACCCTCTTTTGTCTGGTTTCTTTCACGCATGATGTCTGGTAGATTCATCCATGTTTTTTGTCCATCTGTAGCTCTTTATTTTTGTTGGTAGGTAGTATTCCATTGGGTGAATAGGCCATGATTTGTTTATCCATTCCAATCCTGATGCAAGTTTGAGCTTTCTCCTCTTCAGTTTTGTAAAACCCTTCAGTATCTTGTCTTCATTTTTCTTCAAGATATCTCACTTTTCTTTAAAACGGTCCAGAACAATAGGCATTCAGCCTTCCAGGGAACCTGCCCTTTCCTGAGGCAAGAGCGGCCACTGACCCACTTTCTGACATCAGAAGGTTAAGTCAGGTTATCAGTCGGAAAACACAAGGAGAGGAAGTGGAAGTGAGTACGAAGCCGCGTGTGATCAAGCAGTCGGAGGCAGTGGGAGGCTCCACCGCGAGTCTCAGGGCCTCCCTTCAGAGCTGTACGTTCTGTAGGCCAGAGTCTTGGGTAAGGGGGTGCAAGCAGCAGCAGATGGCCCATTGCTGGTATTCCCTGAAGTTCTGCGGGTCTCAGGCTGGAGTTGGACTCCCTGGCCTTCTGCCCGGTGCCCTGAGGCAACCAAAATAAGGGCCCAAAGAGCCAGGAGCCACAAGGTTGTTTGTCTAAGACCTAAAGGGATTACGTCATCCCTCCAGTCTTGTTTGCCTGAGGGAAGAACCTCAGGTCTCCTCCTTTGGGACCCTCAGATGGTTCTACCCCTGAGAGGGGAAGAGGAAAGAGACAGGAGGAGAAGGCAGAGTGGCCGGTCAGGCTGGAACAGCTGGGAATGGACGTCAGACCACAGTGGATGGGCAGCCACACAGGGGCCCCGCCAGGCACGGCTCAGGGCAATCCAGATGGGTAAACTGAGCTCTGTTTGAAAATGCCTCAAGGCTACAAAGCTGAATGTTTATGTGAATATAATCAAAGGAAAGGGAAAAGGTTTGGGAGAGAAACACCCGAGAAAACCCAAAGAAAGCCGCAAGACCTAGACAAGAACTACCAATCTGGTAATGATGGGGTGTGCTGCAGGGTTGGTGTTTATGCCAACAAAGCCAGTGCTTTCCCGAGATCTGGTGACAATTTGGGGCACATATAGTTAGGGGGAAGTGCAAGCCCTGGGGGGAGGCTTTGAGTCAAGGGTCCAGGGTTGAGCGTCAGCCTAGTGGTCCTCTGCTCTCTAGCCCTGGGCAGCCCTCTGTCCCTCGGTCCTGCAGAGTCTGCCTGTGAATGGCAGCTGGACGAGCCAAGTTTTGCTGGGCCTGTGGGCTCAAGAGATCTGGCTTCTCAGACCCAGGCACTTGCTAAGGCACTGGTCAACTTCACAGCGACCTTGTTAGGACCCTGAGCCACCCCCAGTGCTTTTGAGATATACCCAAACCCCAGTGCTTTTGAGATATACCCAAACCTCTGGCAAGGTTTGCTTTGGTGTCTGAACTCTTACTACGGAAGAGAAGAAGTCACTTTAGAATGGCTTCTCGGCCTTTTGGCTAAGATCAAGTGTAGAATCAAATCCTCATAAAGCCTTTCATATTACAGGGCATTGATTTGCTTGATGATTTTGAACAATTTATTCTGAAGCACAAAGTCAGATCTGGGAAAGAACTATTGGCTCCAGCATCTAACAAGGCTAGTTTTAGTTGCTGGAAGGGTCACTAACAGAAGACAAATACACACACACACACACACAGAGGGGCAATTCCAAGGGTTAATGTGGTAATCCAGCCCTCTGAGGATCCATTTATTTATTCATTTAGTTAGTTGGTTTTATTTAAGCAATCTCTACACCCAACGTGGGGCTCAAACTCACAACCCCAAGATCAAGTCATATGCCCTTCTGACTGAGCCAGCCAGGCGCCCCTTGAGGATCCTTTTGAAAGCCATGCTGTGATGTAGTGTCACAGGGCAGATAACCACTGCAAACCTAAGGGTCGAAGGCAAAACTCAACACCCCAATGCTTCCATCAATGGCCGTGTGACGTGGTCTTCTTGGGGTGAGTTTCTGCATCTGAAATGATACTACTAAAGTGAGCTGTTTGTGAACAAACTGTGACATAATCAAAAAGTGATCTGATTGGGGTGCCTGGCTGGCTCAGTTGGAAGAGCATGTGACTCTTGATCTCGGGGTTGTGAGCTTGAGCCCCATGTTGGGTATACAGATTACCTAAATAAATAATTAAATTTAAAAAAAAAGGGATCTGGTGATGGCAAAGATGCTGGTGTGAGTATGGAAAAAGTATGGAAAGTATGGAAAAAGCAACATTTCCAAACTCATATATTATTTTAAGTATGTACATGTCACTGTATCACCAGTTAAATAGATAATTGACTCTTCTCCCCACATTCCTAAATGTTGATCAAAACATTGCTTAAAAAAAATCTCTGCCTGGGGAAGTCATATACAGAATTAAGCTTCAAATCAGCATATGCTATATTCTCTCATCTAGAGGATGCTCAAGATTATATTAGACCCACCTGTGAAGCTCACTGGCCTCCACCTGAATAAGCTGCTACCCAGGAAGAAGATCCTACACACCAGGTGGACTGAGCCCAACCTGCTTCTTGACCCAGACCTTGGTGCACCAGCCTTCAGGGTAGACCACTGCCCAGCCATCAGCTGCCTTGAAGTGGTCTTACAATCATGTCCCAGCAGGTCCTGTGGCAGGCACTATGCAAGTTGCCATGGGCAGATACTCAGATGACTTGGTGCAGGTTCATGACCACCTGCGTGCGAGGTGGGCTGTCAATCAGATGACGAACAGGGGCCATGGGACCAGAGTGCAGGTGTGTACATGTAAGGTTGGAGTGGTAGAAGGAAGGCACACTGGCTATCCCCAAAGTGCCTGGCAACAAAGAATGGCAAAGCTGCATTTTGGTTTTCTCCTTCCTCATTGGCTACTTCTATCCGTAAAGAACTCTAAGCCCTCATCCGTAGAGGGTGTTCAATGAATGAGGAGGGCCAGGTCTCTGCCCTGGGGAGTAGCTGCCTCCAAAGTTCAGAGACCCGTGGCTTATAAAATGAAGTTTGCTTTCCAGCATTTCCTTCATGGTTGCCTTGTTGCCCCCGAAATGTGATTGACCCTTCATTTTGGAGGAGTGGGGAGGTAATATTCCAGCTACAAGGATTGTGAGAAGGGTTGTTCTCTATTTTCAAAATAAAGAACTTTAGACTCTTCACTTCCCCCAAATGAGGTTTTCCCTGCAGGCACATTTTCTGGTTCATCAGCTGCCCAAGAAGAACAGGGGGTCATCTCAAATCACATTTCTTTGTTCTCCAAGATTTGGCTTCCTGGAGATAAGGAACGGGCATCTGGAAAGCAGCCCGTTAGACAAGTGAAGTTCTACTGTAACACATTCCAGGAACTCTTTGGATCCTTTGCCCTTCTGAGATGGACTCCCATTAACAATTACTGGAAATAAGCAGGCAGTCAACAGGGCATGGCCAGGAGCATGGCATGGAGTGGAGGGTATCATAGGGTAGACCACTGGTGAGGTACAGAAGTTAACCCAGGATCCAACAAGGCAGCGGCCATGGGCCTGATAGGATCTGAGGATTCCCCTCCAGGGGCTCCTGCCCACACAAGAGCTCCCTGCAAAGATTTGGGCATCTGTGTGTTCAGCAATGAGAGAGTCTAGCTCAAGGCTTAGATTCTTGGTCTATCAGAGAAGCATGGCAACCCTAGCTGCAGAAATGAGGCAGGGAAAGCTGCAGTACAAGTCACAACAAGATTTCTGGAAACATCTCCTAGACGCTTGCTTCTGAAAAGCCATGCTCTTCTCTCAGAGCACTGCTCTTTTGAGTGTACCCCAAGAGCGGCCTGGGTAGGTCCTGTGTCTTTCTACCTATGCCGAAGTCTAAATGTCTGAGTCCACTGTGAAGGCACACCCCTGCCCACTGCTGAGGAACTCTGCCCACTGCTGAGGAACTGTTTACAACAGGGCAGCGCATCCTTTCTGAAGCCAAAACTGAAACAACAAAACAACAACATAAAAACCCCTTTCTGAACCGCAGCTCTGGCTTGGAGTGTAATTTTTGAGAATATACTTCTCCATTCCTTGAATGGTTACGTTTGTCTTTATGGTGCTGCTATTTATATGTTCTGAGAACTCTCTGGAAATCCCTTTTCCAAGAAATGAACTAACTCTTCGGTGACCATGTTTACTGGATCTCCTATTTCAGTCATATCTGCAGGGGCTGGCAGGTTGGGGCACTTCCAACATGTCAGGGTTTCTGAAGAGTCTTGTGAACTGATGTGCCTTGTTAGCATACCCCAGCCACATGGACCTCTCACATAAAACCTCGAAACTTGGCCCAATCCCTTACCCTTTGATATTTTCTGCCCTTCCCCCCAGGGCCACAGGTGTGGTCTGTGAATGGGTTGTTGGGAGGATGAAGACAACGTGTGATCACATGTGATGGGATCAATAGACGGCAGCAGCTATGGTGACAATGTCATTGGTGACGATGTCATTGTGATTGCCATTATTGCCACTGTTGCCTCTGCTAGTAAGCCTTAAAGATCTTTGGGAAATAGTTCCTGGGCTACTAACTGTAATTCCCAACTAAAGTCTTTACTGAGCCAAAGTAATGTTAGGCCTAAATCTTTCAGGCACTGGGTCTGACTCTAGGGATTTTGAATGCTGCGCATCATTGTTAGCAAAGACTGTACTCTCCCCGTGTGTGAGTGCAGGTGTGTATGTCTACCAGACCTCCCACAGAGAAGGACGAAGACCTGATCCTGCAGCTCCAGTTACAGAAAACAGGGTGACAATTTTTATTTTCTCTTTTTAAGGCTCCCACCCTCAGCTTAGCCACCATTTGACTCCCAAGAAATGTCAGAGTTTGAAAATAATACACCCACACACACGCTGTGGTGTTTAGGTTTTAGTCTGAATAATATCTTTAAAAACAAAAAGTTAAAGTGCTCAGGATTCTATTGGGGTGAATCTTTAATTCAAAAAATAATATAAACAATTCTTCTTACTAAGAACTTTAAAACCAAGAACTTCCTCGTAAGTATTAAGTGGCACATTTTTTTTTCTTTTTATTCTTCAGGTTGGGTTTTTCAGTTTAGATTTGAGAGTTAAAATAACCCAGAAATGATCATGCCTTCAAAAACAATGATGAGAACTTTATTTAGCACCCAAAGAAGTGTCATATCATGAAGCTGATCTAGGACCCAAGTCATTAAATGATTTAGGACTTAATTGACTCTAAATTGCTGAGGTCCAGAAATGTGGATGTCTCTGAAACTTTCTGGATATGTTATTATCAGATACTGCCTTCTGCATAATATATATTTTTAATTTGTAGAATTCAGGTTTACATGTTCTGAACCACAGATGTGAAAATAATATGAGCACTGTGAAACACAGGTTTCAGGAGCTAAAAATAAGGAACATAAAAAGATACTTTCAATGGATAAGAAGATGAGTTCACTTTAAACAGAAACAAACATCTACAGAGACTTTGAGAGAATGAATGGAAAAAGAAATACCATGAAGACATTAAGCATTAAGCAGGCTGCAGTGGGTATATCCATATCAGATGAAGTTAGCTTTGAGATAAAGAGTGCTACCAGACCTAAGAGGGACATGTCCTAATGACAAATGGACGTGTCATGTAGTGGACATTATAATTACCAACCTGTATGAGCCTAATAACGGAACTTTCAAATACATGAAGCAAAAATAGTAGAGCTCAAAGGAGAAGACAGTTCCACAATCATGGTTGGAAATGTTAACACCTCCCCTTTCCGGTCACTGATAGAGAAACTAGGTCTGAAATCAGTAGAGACATAGATGACCCATACAAAACCATCACTATCTGTAGTTTTAGAACACTATACCCAACAACTGCAGAATAGACATTCTCTTCAGGTGCCTCCGGAGCTTTTGTCAAGATAAACCATATGAGGTTTATCATAAAATAAGTCTTAGTAAGTTGAAAAGAATTGAAATCCTACAGAGTATTTTCTCTGATTGCAATGGAATTAAATTAGAAATCAACAACAATGAGATATCTTGGAAGACCCCAGATATTTGGAAATCAAACAACACACTCCTAAATAACCTATGGCCCAAAGAAGAAACCATAAGGAAAATTTAAGCATTTTTGAGCAGAATTATAATGAAAATAACATATTAACATTCATGAACTGTAGTTAAAGCAGTATTCAGAGGGAAATTTATAGTTTTATATACTTACACTAGAAAAGAACAAAGATCTAAAATCAGTGACCTAAAGTTCTACCTTTAGAGTATAAAAAAATGAGGACAGAAAGAAAGAAAGAAAAGAAAACCCAATGTAAGTGGAAGAAAAGACATAAAAAATATAAGAACAGAAATTGGTGACATAAAAACAATTGGGTCTCTGAAAAGATCAACTCTAGTTAATCAAGAAAAGAGAGAGAGAGAACACAAGTCACCAGTATCAGAATAACACTGAATGGGCTACAGACACTAAAAGGGTCATAAAATAATATAAAAATCTTTATGCCAACAAATTTGACAACTTAGATGAAATGGACAAATTCCTTGAAAGATGCAACTTACCATAACTCACATATGATAAAACAGAAATCTGAACAACCTATACTTATTTAGGAAATTGAATTCATTATGAAAGAAAATGTTCCACAAAGAAAACTGTGCCCAAGATAGTTTCATCAATTCTGTCAAACATTTAAGAGAGAAATAATGCAGATCCTTCACAAACTCAGAAAACAAAGGAGGCAGGAACACTTCCCAACTTATTTTATGAGGCCAGCATTGATTCTGATAGAAAACCTGACAAAGATACTAGAAAAAAACTTTTAAAAACACAGGTGCAAAACCTTTTTTTTAAAGATTTGTTTATTTACGTTTGAGAGAGAGAGCATGTGTGAGTGGGGTGTGGGGGGCAGAGGGAGAGAGAAAGAGAATCTCCAGCAGACTCCCTGCTGAGCATGGAGCCCCATGTGGGGCTCGATCTCATGACCCTGAGATCATGAGCTGAGCCAAAATCAAAAGTCCAACACTTAATGGACTGAGCCACCCAGGTGCCTGTGGGTGCAAAAACTTTTTAACAAAACATTCGTGGGGAACCTGGGTGGCTCAGTTGTTAAGTGTCTGCCTGTCTGCCTTTGGCTCAGGTCATGATCCCGGGGTCCTGGGATCGAGCCCCGCATCGGGCTCCCTGCTCGGCGGGAAGCCTGCTTCTCCTTCACCCTCTCCCCCTGCTTGTGTTCCCTCTCTCGCTGTGTCTCTCTCTGTCAAATAAATAAATATAAAATCTTTAAAAAAAAAAAAACAAACATTCGTAAGTTGAATCTAACCATCTACAGAAAGGATGATACGTGCTTAAGTAAGATTCATACCAGAAATGCTAGGTTGGGTTAATATTAGAAAAATCAGTCAAGGGGCGCCTGGGTGGCTCAGTCGTGAAGCGTCAGCCTTTGGCTCAGGTCATGATCCCAGGAGCCCCTCATCGGGCTCCCTGCGGTGGGAAGCCTGCTTTTCCCTCTCCCACTCCCCCTGCTTGTGTTCCCTGTCTCGCTGTGCCTCTCTCTGTCAAATAAATAAATTAAAAAATCTTTAAAAAAAAAAAAAGAAAGAAAGAAAAATCAATCAAGGGGCGCCTGGGTGGCTCAGTCGTTAAGCGTCTGCCTTCAGCTCAGGTCATGAGCTCACTCCCTGTCCCACTCCCCCTGCTTGTGTTCCTGCTCTCACTATCTCTCTCTCTCTCTCTCTGTCAAATAAATGAATAAAATCTTTAAAAAAAGGAAAAAAATCAATGTAATCCACCGTATTAATAGAATGATGGAAAAAATTGTATGACCATTGCAACAGAGGCAGAAAAAGCATTCAACACTCATTTATAATAAAAACTCTTAGAAAATGAAGAATAGAAGAGAATCCTTCAATCTGATAAAAGGCATTTATGAAAACCTACAGCTAACATCATATTTAACCGTGAAATACTGAATGACTTCCCACAATATTAGGAACAAGACAAGGATATCTACTCTCATTCCCACCTATTCCATTCAACATTGAACTAGAAGTCTTAACCATCACAGTATTGCAAGTAAAGGAAATAAAGGCATAAAGACTGGAAAAGAATTATTACTAACTTTCTACATGATATGATTGTTTATGTCAAACATCCTATGAAATCTATAAAACAACTATTAGAACTAATAAATCAATTGAACAAGATTACAGGATACAAGGTTAATGTTATAATATCAATTGTAGGGGCGCCTGGGTGGCTCAGTCATAAGCATCTACCTGTGGCTCAGGGTCCTGGGATCGAGCCCCGCATCGGGCTCCCTGATTTGTGGGAAGCCTGCTTCTCCCTCTCCCACTCCCCCTGCTTGTGTTCCCTCTCTCGCTGTGTCTCTCTCTCTCTCCGTCAAATAAATAAATAAAATCTTTAAAAAACAAAATAAAATAAAATATCAATTGTACTTTCATGTAGTAGCAGCAAAAATTTGGAAAATGAAATTAGAAAAACAATTCCATTAAAAATACCATCAAAAAGCATAAAAGAGGGGCGCCTGGGTGACCCAGTTGGTTAAATGTCCAACTCTTGATTTTGGCTCGGGTCATGATCTCAGGGTCATGGGATCAAGCCCTGTGTCTGGCTCAGTGCTCAGTGTGGATGGAGACTGCTTGAGATTCTCTCTCTCCCTCTGCCCTTCCTCCTGCTCACATGCACCTCTCTATCTCTCTAAAATAAAATAAATCTCTAAAAAAAAAAAAAAAACCATGAAAAACTCAGGAATAAATTTAACAAAAGATGGGCAAGACATTTATATTGAAGAACAGAACATTATTGAGAGAGATTTTAAAAGACCCCAAGAAATGGAGAGATATATTTATGTTCACAATTTTGAAGACTCAATATTGCCAACATGTCTGTTCTCTACAAATTGGTCTATAGGGTCACTGCAATCCTAATACTACTACTAGTGGGGATCTTTTGTAGAAATTTACATACTGATTCTAACATTTACATAGACATGCAAAGAATCTAGAGTATCTGAAATGATCTTGAAATAGAAAAACAAATTTGGAGTGCTCAAACTACCTGACTTGAAAACAGTATAAAACCACAGTATGAGATAATGTGATAATGACATAGGGATTGACAAATAGATCACTAGATCTAAACAGAGAGCCTGGAAATAGGCCCACACCTCCACAGTCATTTGGTTTCTGACAGAGGTGCCAAAACAATCCAGTGGGGAAAGAAAAGTCTTTTCAAAAAATGATGCTCTATTAATTGGATTTTCATATGGAAACCAACAAACAAAACCTCAACTCCTTTCTCACACCATAAACAAAAAGTAATTTGAAATAAATCATGGACCAATATGTAAAGCCCTAAATCTTTTCAAGAAAAACGTATGAGAATATCTTCATAACCTAGAGCTAGGCAAATGTTTGATAAGCAGGTAACAGAGAGCAAAAAGAAAAAAGGGAAAATCAATAAATTAGTCTCTATCAAAATTAAAAGCTTCTGCTGATAAAAGATTCCATTAAGAAAATAAATAGGCAAGCATTTCAGGAGAGAATATTTGCAAAACCTCTGAAAAAGGACCGATATCCTGGATATATAATGAACTCTTTCAATTCAACAATGACAATTAAAATGGACAAAGGAGCTAGGGGCGCCTGGGTGGCTCAGTCGGTTAAGCGTCTGCCTTTTGGCTCAGGTCATGATCTCAGGGTCCTGGGATGGAGCCCCACATCGGGCTCCCTACTCAGTGGGGAGTCTGCTTCTCCCTCTCCTTCTGGGGCTCCCCCTGCTTGTGCTCTCTCTCTCTGTCAAATAAATAAATACAATCTTTTAAAAATGTTAAAAAAAAAATAAGACAAAGGAGTTGAACGGACGCATCACAAAAGAAGATAGACAAATGGCTGATAGGGATACAAAAGGCACTCAACCATTACTCAGCAGAGAAATGAAAGATACCACTACAGACCTACCTAAGATTAAAAAGACTAACATTACCAAATATTAGTGAGGATGTGGCAACTTCTTACAAAACTATATAAACATCTACCCTGTGGCTCAGCACTTCCACTCCGTTTTTTTCCCAAGAGAAATGGAAAGGTACCTTCACAAAAAGACTCATTCAGGAGTCTTCACAGAAGCTTTGTTCCTTGGAATGGAAACACTGGGACATATCCGCTGTTCATGAACTGGAGAATGGATAAGTGAACTGTGGTATAGTCTTAAAATGGAATGCTACACAGCAATAAAAAGGAACAGACATTGATGACACAGGAAGGACGGATCCCAGAAGGATTATGCTGAGCAAAATAAAGCATACACAAACAAGTACACCTGTGTTTATAGGAAGCTCTAGAACAGGCACAACTACTCTATGGTGGAAGAAAATCAGAACCGTGGTTGCTCCTAGGAAAGAAAGGATTAACTGGAAAGAAGCATAGAAGAATATTTTCAGGTGATGGCAACATTCTTTATTTTGATATTTGTGAAAAGTCATCTCAGGTACATTTAAGATGTGTGTGCTTCAGAGTTTATAAATTTTGCATTAAAAAAAAAGTCAACTTGACCAAGTACTTGGGGGACTACAAAAATATGACAAAGAGGATATAAAAAACAGACATGGAGGAAATTACAATTTCGAAGATGAAAAAATAAATTATAAAAAAATTAATAGCTGTCAATTTCACCAAGTTAATTCAAAGTTTATTTTATTAAAGAAATGAAGTCTGAAATGTTAACAGTGGCACCCTCTGGGGAATGTAATGCGGGAAGAGGAGAGCTTCGATTTTCCCACTTGTCTACTGCTCATTCCTTTTCTACTGGGCATTTACTGGTTTCTAAAAATCATCTATTTTAAATTTAAAATGTTGTGATTCCCAGTGCATATACCATGCATGCTCTTTGCCCTAATCACCTGCCTGAAAATAGTAAGACATTTTTAGAGGATCAGGCAGGCATTTGATTTACTTATGAAGCATTTGTTGATTGTGTAGGATGGATGAGGCACAGTGAAGTTCACGCATACACACAGCTGTCCCCGCCTGCCGAGAACTTAACCGGGGATGGAGAACAGTCCGTAGCAAACTGAAACCATGGAAGGGGATTTAAATGATGGGCTGTAAGAGTGTATATGCATCTCTTATGGAGAAAAAAAACAAACAGACCTCATTCTTGCTCTCACTCACTCTCCCCTTTCTGCCCTCTTCCCACCCACCTATCTACCCGTCGCCACCTAAGCTTTGCTCCGTGCTAAGCTCATCACTTGTGATACAGGGAAGTCAGGAGCTGCATGGATGGCTGGATGGGCACCTCCTCTTCAGTGGATGTTTGAATGGGCCCAGGACCCTCTCTGGAAACATGTTAGCGTCTTTGAAGAAACTTCTGGGCCTGTGTCCACATGCAAGGTTACAAACCACAGCCTAGCCCATGGCCTTCTGGACTCTGCCTGCAGCCAGCATGGGAAGGAATTGCCTGGCAGAGATTGTTTTCCTTTGTTCCAAACACACAGCTGTTTTCCTCTGGTACCCAGGTTCAAAGGCATGACGTTGGTCTTCTCTCTCCCCAGGGACCCTGGTGCATGGGGCTGCGTGATCCTTGGATTCTCAGGCTGCTTTTCACCGGAAGCTCCCTGCTCTCCCTGGAAGGCAGGCTTAGGAGGGTGCAGGAGCCCCTGAGGGAGGCTCCTCCCAATGTCCTGTGGTTGAGGGAAGAGGAAGAGGCTGAAGTCAGGCCTGCAAAAGGCCAGGCCTGGGGGGATGAGAGACAGCATCTGCCTATCCCTCATCACAGTGTTGGCAGGCCCTAGCCCAGATGCATCCCCAGGCAGGGAGGACCAATTTCATACACCAAGATTAGCTTCCACAGCAAGAAAAGGAGGACCCGAAGCAGAAATTATGTTCTGTTACCCGCCAAAATGAAGACGGTATGGTTCTTACACCAGCAACCTGTAGACTCAGATTTGTACCTCCTACCCCGCATGTAGGAAGCCTCATGAATAACAGACAAACAAAAAGCTTCATGCATAAAAACAAAACAGAAGAGAATGAAACCAACAAAAGAACAAAGATTAAAAAAAAAAAAAGTCCCCTCTGGTTTCCTTTCGGCTGTATTTCCATGTCCTATGGAAGACTGACAGCCAGTTCTAGTGGAAAGAGCACTGGACAGGGAGTCCAGAGAGCCCATCCCAGCTTCCCATTAGGTGGTGCTGAACAGATCAAAGCCTTTCTTGGGACGTCCATCTCCTCACCTACAAAGAGTCGACTTGAGTGAGTCCTTGAGGGCACCCGGCTCCCTTGAGATGCCCCCATTGACAGAGCTGTCTTTGCTGTCACATGGGGCATATTTAGGAGTTTCAAGAAGGTATCTCACAGGAGGGATGGACAGGAACAGCAGCTGAGCACTTGCTGTACAGCCGGCCTTGGGCCAACTGCTGGTCTGAGACAGGGATGCCGTTTTAGAGGAGGCTTCGGAGGTGAAGTACCCTGCGTGAGGGAGTCAGAATGCCAACCCAGGCTGATGGATTTTCACGCCCCCTGGCCCAGTATAGTTTGGGACCGAAATTATGAAAGTGCCTATCATTCTGCTTTTGTTGGTTTGGCAGCCACAGTGCTGTTTTTCCACTGTAATTACGATCGTGCTGGCACGCGCACAGCATGGGGAAGGTATTAAACAAGCAGGCGTCAGTGTTTGCCCCGGTGGGCGCACTATGGCTCTGAGAGGCAGGATGCTTTATCAAAGAAACACAACTGAAGAAAGGAATGTGTGCTGCCTTCTGGGTAAAATACTGGTTTTTTTGTTTGTTTGTTTGTTTTTATTCCAGTTTGCTCATCTTAAATCCTTTCAGGATTCTAACTTTTAAAAAAATGCACTTGTGATTTATTCTCTTTGAGGGTCAGGTGGAGTCCTGCATTTTTAGGTCTTCTTTTGTGTTTGCACATACAATGCTGCAAATGAAAATGCAGCGCAGGCAGGCTGGTGCCCTCAGACGGGTAGCAGAGGGCAACGTGGGGCTCAGAGTCAGTGGGGAGGGGATAATGGGGAAGGAGGTATTGGCTCGGGATCCGGAAGAGAAACAGGTAGAATTAGAATGAGCCAGTTCTCATTCAGTGGGGTGCTTTTGGGGAGAAGGTGGGCTCTACCTGGTGATTCGGAATGGGTCTTGAGCCCTCAAATGAATAGCATCCTTCATGTCTGTCACTCACAGCTCCTTCCTAGGGCAACCCATTCATCCTGGCTCAATTTCCCTGGCTTTAAAACCCAAAGTCCTTGGGGCACGTGGGTGGCTCAGTCAGTTGAGCGTCTTATGATTTCGGCTCAGGTCATGATCACCTGGGTCATGGGATTGAGATCTGCATCAGGCTCTGCACTCAGCAGGGTCTGCTGGAGATTCTCTTTCCCTCTGCCCCTCCTCCTCCCCCCCCCACCCCCGGTCATGCTCTCTCTCTCAAGTACATACATACATAAATCTTTAAAAAAATAAAACCCAAAGTCCTGCATCCTAAGAAACCTCTCTGTCCTGGGCCAACTGGGACGCACTGGCTACGGAGTCTCCAGCCACACCCGGTTCACAGCAAGATAATCAAGAGCCTTGTGCTGACCTTGGGGCTGTACATGTGGTGACCTGAGCTGTAATTTCTTCTCTGGGTTTTTTTTTTTTTTCAGTGACAGGACTACGGAGCCTCAGGATCCCGTTGTCCTTCCAACCTGTGGGTGCTGTCAGCCCTGAGTAGGCTTGGGCATGTCCTTTCTGGCTAAGCAATGCAGACAAATAGGGTGCAGACTGGTGATCCTGCTCCTGGTGGTCAGGGTACAGGCACTGTCCTGAACCGCAGGTGCTTCCCCTTTCTGACCTTGGGCCTGTGGCCACCTAGCAGAGAGAAATTTGGAGCCCTAGCCAGAATAGGATTGGGCACCACACCTTCACTCCTTGGTTCTAGAAAAGTCAGTCTGAAACTTAGGCACATTGCATAGCACCTGTTCCGCACATGATCATGTAAGTGTTTGTTTGAGCACTGGACCTTTTCTCTGTTCTGTCCAATGAGGGCCATTTCTCCCATTCTCCAAGCTGCCCTGAGAGCTGGAAAGGCCCCGTGAGAAAGCTGACCTTCGATGGTGTCCCTTTCTAAGAGAGCCCCCGTATTAGATAGGGTTCTCTAGGGAAAGAGAATCAATAGGATGAGCATACATGCATGCATGTATGTATGTATATATGTATTTATAATTACAGAAATGAGCTCACCTGGTTATGGAGGCAGAGAATTTCCACAATCAGGCATCCACAAGCTGGATCACCAGGAAAGCGGTGGTGTCATTCCATCTGAATGTGATAGGGGGTGGCGAGGGTGTAAGTCCTGGTCTGAGTCCGAAAGCCCGAGAAACAGTGATGTCCACAGGCAGAAGATGGATGTCCCAACTCAAGCAGAGGGAATGAATTCATCCTTCCTCCGCCTTCTTGTTCAAATCAGGCCCTCATGGACTGGCTGAAGCCCACCCACTTTGATGCGAGCTATCGTCTTTGCTCATCCTGCCAGTTCAAATGCTGACCCCGTCCAGAGACACCCTCACAGACACACCCAGAAAGAATGTTTTGCCAGCCCTCTGGGAACCCCAGGCAACTTGACACATAAAACTAACCATCATATGTCCATCGACAGATGAATGGATAAAGAAGATGTGGTATATATACACAATGGAATATTATGCGGCCATCAAAAAGAATGAGATCTTGCCATTTGCAAGGACGTGGATGGAACTGGAGGCTGTTATGCTGAGTGAAATAAGTCAATCGGAGAAAGACATGTATCATATGACCTCACTGAGAGGAGGAATTCTTAATCTCAGGAAACAAACTGAGTGTTGGGGAGTGGTGGGGGATGGGAGGGATGGGGTGGCTGGGTGATAGACATTGGGGAGGGTATGTGCTACGGTGAACGCTGTAAATTGTGCAAGACTGTTGAATCACAGATCTGTACTTCTGAAACAAATAATGCAACATATGTTAAGAAAAAAGAAAAAGAAGAAGATAACAGGAGGGGAAGAATGAAGGGGAGTAAGTCGGAGGGGGAGACGAACCATGAGAGACGATGGACTCTGAAAAACAAACTGAGGGTTCTGGAGGGGAGGGGGGTGGGGGGATGGGTTAGCCTGGTGATGGGTATTAAAGAGGGCACATTCTGCGTGGAGCACTGGGTGTTATGCACAAACGATGAATCATGGAACACTACATCAAAAACTAATGATGTAATGTATGGTGATTAACATAACAATAAAAATTAAACAAAAAACAAACAAACCATCATAGCCATTCTAAATCCCTGGAAGCAGGAAACATCAGCCGGAGAATAAAAAGGATGTAAGTGGACCTGCGTGAATATGGTACATTATTACATACAAATACAACATTCATCTTTAAAACATTAATCATAGTAAAAACAACATTCATCTTTAAAACATTAATCATAGTAAAAGCATTTGTAGCTTTAGTCTTCAATTTAAATCTTAAAAAAGTGTAAAAATTCTCTGTGCAGGAAGGGGCAGGTAGAGAAGTCCTGTCATTTAAATAAGCTTAATTGTGAAAACCCCATCGGTGGCTCCAGGAATAACCCAAGTTCTTTTACAAAGAGCATAGCCTTTACTTCTCAAATAGAAAGACAAGATTAGGGTCAGGGACTTCACAGACTCCTCAATAAAACAAAGTTAAAGACAATATAATTTAAAACCATGTATCGGCTTTATCGGATAGGGTTCAGATTATGAAATCATGGTACCATTGAGAAGCCACAAGCTTCTCTTCACAGGCCAGTGGGGCCAGGAGGGGAAATATATAGTAAGTCGTACCACAAGGTCACATTTTGATCTTCTAGCCTAAGACTGACCGAAGTATATTTAGTGTAATGTTGGGTTTTCACCAAATCAAATGCCTCTTCAGTAAAATTAATGTTCAGGCAAGTATAAATCAGCTTCAGTATTGAGGGCAGTTGCAAGGAGGGAGAGGGAAAGAGAACAGTCGCATCCCAAGCATCTCGGACAGTTTTCAGTGTGTGGAACTAAAAACTATGTGCTTATGTTTGTCGACTGGATGAATGGGGTCGTGTGTTTCCAATTTGGAAACTCGGGTATAATGTTAAACTCACTGAATGAGTGGGCCTCGCCAGCTCTCCTTACCTCTGTCCTCTCATGCCAAACTGTTTATGTTCCTCTATTTGCTACTTCAGACCCGAGAGCCAACTCACCTGTGTCGGTAGAGCCCAAGGAATCTGGCCCTCTCCAAGACCACCACAAGAAAAAAGTGCAAACTGCACACCTGGGGTGCCTCCCGACCCAAGTCTAAGGTCATCCAATCCAGACCCAAGACCGAGGTTCTTGGGCACAATCACCAAGATCCACCACATGGGCAGAGTGTGCTGTTGGTTGCTGGAGGGCTCAAGACATTCCACACTGGCTTAACGGGTACCTCATGACTCTCTTGCTTCCTGTGAAGTTTAAACCATCTTTCTTCTTCCTGCTATGATTCCCTCTGGGGCTGGTTCAAGGAATGCCCAGTCAGAGCCCCTTCACTCCCTTCACGGACCATGCTCTTAGCCCGCATCTGCTTCTGTCCCCAATACTGACCCCTCTTCTGGATTCACTGTGATCACAGCAATGACAGCATATCCCAGATGTCAGCCGTTCTCTGTCTTCTGGATCCTGCCTCCATGGGGTTAGTCTATTTTTAATCACATGCCTAACTCAGCACAGGACTCAAACTCTCTTTGAGACAACCAATGAGTCCGCTTTTCCAAAACTGGTGGTGAGAAGCATAGACTTTATAGATGACGTTGACGAGCCCAAAGAAGAGGTTAACCTCACACACTTCAAAGCCAAACCAAATTGCCTACTGGATAAATGTCTTCTTTCCCCAAATTCTTTCTCTTTTAAGACCTCATCCCTGACCCTCCTCCTTCTGGAATCCCCATCTTCACCCAGGAAAAAGGGAGCTCCTGCTCTCTTATATAGAGTAGTTTCTCTGCCCCTCAGAGGCCGAGGTGCCCTGCCCTGGCTTGTACCCAGGTGAGTTCCTCATAACACCTGCTCAACGACCTTGAGCCTGCTCTAGAAGGAGTCTCTAAAGTCTTCTGGAAACATCACCTCCAACACCACCACCATTTATGGAGTGCTCATCTTGTGTCAGGCAGAAGACTCAGCATTTACAGATCTTATTGCAGTGATCTTCTTATGAGTTAGGTAGTACGACAATGGGTGAGAACACTTGAGTTCTGAGAATCACTTGCCAAGAGGCAGTGTTCACTCCACCATGATTTTCTTACTCAGGTGTGTCCTTCTTGCAGCTGCCAAGCTGTTGATTTCTTCCCAGTGGATTCCTTATTGCATTCCCTATAATAGTTGCCCCAGACCCTCACAAAGCCTTTAATCCAAGGCCAGATGGCCTCTGTGGTTTCTGCAAAATAGTTTCCTCGATGGGCCTTCTCTTCTGCAGACAGCTGTTTGCTCCATGCTCTTGGTGCCAAGGCCAACACTTCTTGAGCAGCAGCTGTTCTAAGCACATTTGGTGTGTGATTGCATTATTTCATTAATCCTCTCCACAACGTGCGGGCTAGGCTCTGTTAGCATCCAGAGCTGCTACCCTAGATTCTGTCTCTCCAGCTTTCAAACCCCACCGCCTGTTTGACTCCACCCTCTTCCATGGTCCCTTCTCCAGGTGTGGGAGGAGCCCCTGCACTCCTCCCCTGCTGGGTAGACCTGGAAGAGCAACCAGCATGACCGCATGCCGCTGGTATTAGGGCATAGAGGGACCGTCACTGGGAAGTGACTTGAATGCCTGATGAGAACACCACTCAGGGTACATGTCCTACTAACTTCATAACCAGAGAGAGCGACATTATGGGGTCCTTCATTTAGAAGGACCAACAAGAACAAGACTCAGAGAGGAGAAATGGACCAGCTGAAGCTCCCTTGTCAGTGGCTTCTATACAGAAATTTCTATCATACCGATGAGCAAATGAGCAAAAACTGACCCTAAGACCTCAATTCTAGGAGATGATAAGGAGTCCAGCTCAAAATTAGCAATCTAATCCTTATGAGAGCAGCAGGGGACTTGTACTGGAACCTGCTCTTCTAACTTGTAAGCTGTGGGGTCTCTGGGCTTCTGTGCAGAGCCACAGGTGACCACACACACCCCAGGCTCGGCAGAGCCCCAGGAGGGGGTTTCCAGATGTGGTCCTCGGCTGTGTATTTGGTCTTTGTTTACTGTGGCCCAAGGCAGGTCAGACCATCTCTTTGCCGATCTAACTCAATTAAGCAGTTCCCTTAAGCGTCTTCAGGAACAAAAGTGTTCAGAAGACTGAAGGCTCACCTGAGTGTGTACATCTTCACTGGGAATCATATAACCACAAACTCTTCTAAAAACAAAATCCTAGACAAACGCTGGGGTGTCTTGGCCAAGACTCAGATTCCCTGAGCTCAGATGAGACTAAATTTAATTCCAGCACCTTGATCTGGATTGGGCTTGATAAAAGGCTGTTTACTGCTGCTGCTGCTGCTGGTGACATAATATAATATAATTAACTATCATCATGATAATATTTATTACAGACAGATATCTCATGTTAATCTGTAGGATATATTCATCTGTACTGAGTCGTTCCGGAATGTATAATATAAAGGGGCTCGTCGGTTACAGTCAAGAACACATGCCTAAGGAAAAAGCAAAATTCCAAGCAGCGTGCAGAGAATAAAAAAGGGAAAAGATGTGCATAGAACTACATCTCGAACAACAGAAGACTGCTTCCTTGATGCACATGTGTCCCAAGGGCTGTAGAGGTGATGGGCAGCTGCTCTTGGAGGAAGAAGGAAGACTTTTCATTCCTGACTCTTGTGTCTTTTGAATTGTGAACCATTAGACCACATTATCTTTTTTAGAAGATAGAGATACAAGTCACATACTATAGCATTCGCCCCTTTAAAGTATACAATTCAGTAGATTTTATATTCGCAAGGTTGGGCAACCATCACCACCACCTAATTCTGGAACTTGTGCATAATTCACAAAAAAATCAGTACCCATTAGCAGCCACTCCCCATTCACTCTCCTCTAGCCCCTGACAACCATGAATCTATTTTCTATCCCTGTGGATCTGCCTATCTAGGTATTTCATATGAATGTGAACTTTTGAGACTGGCTTCTTTCACTTAGCGTAAATCATGTGTTAGTATACATTCGTACTTCATCCCTCTTTATTACTGAGTAGTATTCCATTATATGGATATACCACATTGTGTGTATTTATCAGTTAGTTGGTGGACATTTGTGTCGTTTTGACCTTTTGGCTATTATAAATACTGCTGCTATGAAGCAGTCATGTACATGTTTTTGTGTGAATATGTTTTCAATTCTTTTAGATATATATGTAGGAATGAAATCACTGGGTCACATAGTAACTCAATGTTTATAATTTTGAGGAAATGCCAAAATTTTTTTCCAAAGTGACTGCACTCATTTTACATTTTCTACCGATGTACTGAAGAATCATATTTCTGCATATCCTCAACAACACTTGTGTTTCTCTCTCTTTTAATTGTCCTAGTGGATATGATGTGACATTTCCTTGTGGTTTTGACTTGCATTTATCTTATGGCTAATGATATTAAGAATCTTTTCATTTGTTTTTTGTATATCTTCTTGGGAGAAATGTTTATTTGGATCCCTCCTCCATTTTTTAATTGGGGTATTTATCTTTTTATTCTTGAGTTATACTAATTCTTTATATAATCTGGATACTAGACTCATCATATATCCAAATGATTTGTAAATGATTTTTGCAAATATTTCTCCCATTTTGTGAGTTTTCACTCTCTAGATAGTGTCCTTTGAAGCACTAAAGTTTTTAGTTTTTATGAAGTTAAATTTATCTATTTTTTTCTCTAGTTGCTTGTGCTTTTGGTGTCATATCTAAGAAATCATTGCCTAATTCAAGGTCACAAAGACTTATACCTATATTTGCTTTTTAAAGTTTTATAGTTTTAGGGGTGCCTGGGTGGCTCAGTCGTTAAGCGTCTGCCTTCGGCTCAGGTCATGATCCCAGGGTCCTGGGATTGAGCCCTGCATCGGGCTCCCTGCTCCGCGGGAAGCCTGCTTCTCCCTCTCCCACTCCCCCTGCTTGTGTTCCTGCTCTCACTATCTCTCTCTCTCTGTCAAATAAATAAATAAAATCTTTTTTTTTTTAAAGATCATCTTGGCTACTCTGAGTTCCTTACATTTTCATGGGAATTTTAGGGTTAGCTTGTCAGTTTCTCCAAAAAGTTAGCTGACTTTTGGTATTTAATCTGTAGATGTCTCTTATCAGTTTAGAGAATTCACAATTCTACTTTGGCCTCTGCTTGTGCAGAATACCAAGGTAGCCAGAGGTGAGAGGTTAGTGCCTTCTTGATTTTTTTCCGAGTATATACACAGCCCTGACTATATGCAAAGTCTTACTTATCCTCATGGCCTTTGAGATTCCCCCAGAATATGCCAGAGCTTTTCAAAGCCCCTAGGCACATCCCATTTCCCAATTTTTACTTTACTTTACTGTCTTTTTGTAGTTTGTTGAGTGTTTTGTCATGAAAGGGAGTTGGATATCATCAAATGTTTTCCTTTTTTTTTTTTTTTTAAGATTTTACTCATTTGAGAGAGAAAGAGAGTACACACACTGGTGAGGGGAGGGGCAGAGGGAGAGGGAGATGCAGACTCCCCAGAGCAGGGAGCCTGACACAGGACTCGGTCCTAGGACCCCAAGATCATGACCTGAGCCAAAGGCAGACGCCCAATCAACTGAGCTACCCAGGCACCCCCATCGAATGTTTTTCTGTGTGTTTGAAAATATCGTGTGGTTTCTGTCCTTTATTATATTAATATAGTGTATTATAGTGATTGATTTATGTATACTTAAACAACCTTGCATTCCTGGGATAAATCCTACTTGGTCCTCTTTGGATAAATCCTTTTTATTTGTTGTTGGATTCAGTTTGCTAATATTTTATTGAGGTCTTTTGCATCTGTATTCATAGAGATATTGATCTATAGTTTTTTACAGATGTCTGATTTTGGGATCAGGGTAATATTGGTGTAATAGAATGATTTGCATCTTTCATTTTTTGGAGTAGTTTGTCAAGGATTTGCATCATTTCTTCTTTAAACATATGGTAGAATTCACCAATGAAGCCATCTGGTCTTGAGGTTTTTCTTGTTGGAAGTTTTTTGATTTCTAATTCAATCTCTCTACTTGAGATATACAATATAGGCTGATACAAACCAAAACTGGTTTGGTAGTTTATGTTTTTCTAGAAATTAGTCCATTGCATCTATGTTATCCAATTTGTTGATTTAGACTTGTTCACAGTATTTCTTACACTTGATTTTGTTTCTTTAAGGTTAGTAGTAATGTTTCCTCTTTTATTCCTGATATTAGTAATTTGAGTACTCTCATCTTTTCCTGGTCAATACAAATGAAGGTTTGTCAGTTTTCATGATCTTTTCAAATAACTAACTTTTGGTTTTGTGATTTTCTTTATTGATTTCCTATCCTTTATTTAATTTATTTCTGCTCTAATCTTTATTGTTTCCTTCCTTCTGCTTGCTTTGGGTTTGATTTTCTTTTTTTAGCTTCTTACAGCAGAAGATTAGATTATTGATTTAGAATTTTGTTTGTTTATTTTTAAATATAAGTGTTCACAGCTATTAATTTACCTCTAGGCACTGCTTTTGCTACATCCCATAAATTTTGGTGTGTTTTCACTTCCATTTATCTCAAAATACTTTGCATTTCTCCTCCTTATTTCCTTTTTTTGACACATTGGTTTTTTTCAAGTGTCTCATTTAATTTCTCCATTTGGTGAAATTTCCAGTTTTCCTTCTGTTCTTGCTTTCGTGTTTCATTCCACTGTGGTCAGTGAAGATTTCAATCCTTTTAAATTTGCTGAGACATGTTTTATGGTGTCACATATGATCAACCTGGAAAATGTTTCCTGTGTACTAGAGAAGAATGCATATTCAACTGTTGTTGAGTGGAGTTTTCTGTAGATGTCTGTTAGATCTAGTTGGTTTATAGTGTCGCCCATAGGACTTACTAGACAAAATCTTAAATTTAGTTCAAAGAGCTAAAGGGAGCCATGTCTAAAGAACTAAAGGAAAATAATACAAGGCGGCAATTCTGAAAATCATATTCTCCCTTCCACTCCCCAGGGTTTGTTGCTGTTGCTGTTTGTTTGTTCAGTGACTTTTCTGATGTAATTCTGTAAAGTCTGTAGCCTTCATCCTGTGTAGGTACTAAAATCTCTGCTTGGTTAGCTTAATGGTCAGCTAATGACTGGACAGAGATTTCCTTAAAGGCCTAGAACCAATAAGTCTCCCAGTCCTTGCTGAGGTGCTCTGTAAGCATGTTAGGATATATCTTCCACACTCAGCCAAGTAGTTGACAATTCTACTTTGGCCTCTACTTGTGCAGAATACCAAGGTAGCCAGAGGTGAGAGGTTAGTGCCTTCTTGATTTTTTTTTCTGAGTATATACACAGCCCTGACTATATGCAAAGTCTTACCAATCCTCATGGCCTTTGAGATTCCCCCAGAATATGCCAGAGCTTTTCAAAGCCCCTAGGCACATCCCATTTCCCAATTTTTACTTTAAATTTTGGGTTAGCTTACTGTTTGCCCCAACTGGTAACCATGGCCTCAAGCATCTGTGAAGCTAAACAATTGCCTCTAAATGTTTTTAACAAATGCACTAGAGGAAATGGCTTTTCACACTGAGCAAACTTCAAGTCAGATTAAATGACAGATTTTCAAGTGGGGTCTTCCAGAGAACCACCAGATTGGTTTTTTCCATGATTGGAGGCTGTTGGTTTTCAGTGCTACCATGTAGTTAGAGAGAGGGTGATGGGTGTGGGGAGAGTTAAAATGCCATAAAGCTCACTGTTCTTAGTGAAATTCAACTGTTTTGCTTGAATAAACATTCTCTGGATGGCTACAAGCCTTTGGTTAATTTCCAGAGTTCTGAAAAAGATTCTAACTTTTTTTTTTTACATCAGTTTTATTATTGCTTTATAAGAGAATAAGAATTTTCAAAGATCCTTACTGCCTGCTTTTTGCTGAAAGTCACCAGATTGCATTATCTCTTCAAACACTGTATAAATAAAATTTAAATTAAAATTAAAAAGGCCTTAACATGATGCCTGGTCTATATGAACAAACTCTGTGGGTTTTAGAGCCAAGTGACCCAAATACCTTTTCTGAACAACATCTTTGGCTGCTCTCATGACCTCCAGTGCCTCTGCAGTGGTATCTGTGTGTCTCCACTCACATGTCTGGATGCTCACCAAGTAGCACCTATGTCTCCACTCCGCTGTGAGTTATCAAACCCTCACAGAGAGTAAAATCCTCGGAGAATTTAATGTAGAAGAGTTCACTACACATTCACACACGAGACATTCAAGAAAATTTCACAAACATCCTTTCATTAGAGGGGCACTGTCCTAATTGTTAACAGGCTTGGAATTTTCCGTGCACTGTGGGCTGCAATGTTGATGCTGCAGGGTTATGGGGGTGTGGGATAATGATGCTCATTCTTTGGGAGCTGGGTACGGAGGAGGCCTTCAGGGTTCACTTTCTAATTCCTAGTCCACATCTCTCAATTATTTCACTACTTTGATGCACCTGCACTGTATCAATCCAGAAAGCACTGTACAAGGGCAGCTTTGAGGCCATCTCACGCCCTCCTTGTTAAGGATGCCCTCTCAACCCCCTGCCAATTATTCCTTCTTTGAGAAAATTCAGCCTGCCAAAAGACCTGCATTGATTATTATTAATTGTTTCAAATCAATTTTAATCAGTTCATGTGGACTGTATCACCTATACATATTTTTGTGGAACAACATAAAACCTACTGTCGTTTCTGTCCTAGTAGAGTATCCGACTCTTGACCTCAGGGACCTGAGTTCAAGCCCCACGTTGGGCATAAAGCTTACTTAAAAAAAAAAAGATAACCAGATCCCTCGCAAGCTTTGAAGAAAGAAATACGGTGGTAAGCTGGACCACATTCTTAGGGTTAAAGTCACATTTTCTAGGAGGTGTTTTTTTCAGTGTAGTATTTCAAACGTGCATGAAAATGAACCTAGCCTCAACATCTGTCAACTGGTGGCCCATCTTTTATATCACCCTTGTATCGATGTCACCACCCACTTCACAACCTACTCCTGTATTATCTAGAAGCAAATTTCAGTCTTTAGATAATTTTGTTTGTAAAACATTCAGTGTATATCTCCAGAAGATAAGCGTTCTTTCTTTTGTGACAGCTTTATCAAAGTGTAATTGTCACATAATAAACTGTACATAATTAAAGTGTATATTTGAGGAGTTTTGACATATTTATACATCTCTGAGACTATCACCACAATTAAAATAATGAACATATACATCACTCCCAAAAATTTCCTTCTGCCACTTTGTATTTCCTCTCTCCAGCTTTTCAATCCTCTGCCCCCAACAGGCAACCACCAATCTGCTTTCTGTTACTATCAATTATTTGCATTTTTGAGAGTTTTATGTTACTAGAATCATAGTATGTATGTGCTTTGCCTTGCCTTCTCTTATTCAGCATAATTATTTTGAGATTCCATCATGCTTCTTTGTGTAACAATAATTTCTTCCTTTTTTATTGTTGAGTATAATTCCACTGTATTTATATGTCACAATTTGTTAATCTGTTCATCTACTGGGGTTCGTTTGGGTTGTTTCCTGTTTCTGACAATTTGAATAGTTGAGTACCAAGTCTCAAGTCTCTGTGTGAATATATGCTTTCATTTTTTTGTGGAGTGTAAGTAACTGGGGTGGAATGGCTGAGTCATACAGTAGGTATATTTTTAACTGTTAAAAAAAACTGACAAAATGCTTTTCAAAGTGGTCATACTATTTTCCATTCCCACCAGCAGTGAATGAGTGTTCCAGTCTCTTCACACCCTTGCAAACACTTGGTATGGTCAGTCTTTTTCATTTTATCCACTCTAGTGGGTGTTCAATGGTATCTCATTGTGGTTGTAATTTGCATTTCCCTAATGACTAATGATGTTGACTTCAAGTGCTTATTTGCCAGTCCTATACATGGTGAAGTATCTGTTCAGCTCTTTTGCCCGTTTAAGAAAATATGTTGTTTGTCTTCTTATAAATAACTTCTTTTTCATATTCTAGATACAAATCCTTTGTCATCTATATGTTTTGCAAATATTCTCTCTCGGTCCGTGCCTTTCCTTTTCATTCTTATAAATGTCTTTTGAAAAGCAAAGGTTTATTTTTTATTTTGATGAGATCCAGTTAATAAATTATTTCTTTTGCGATTTGTGCTTTATTTGTTGAATGTAACAAATTGGTGCCAAAACCAAAGTCACTAAGTTTTTCTCCTGTATTTTCTTCTAGGAGTCTTATGGCCTTAGCTCTTACATTTATGTCTATGATCTATTTTTGAGTGAACCCTTTTATATGATGTGAAGTAAAGATTGAGTTTCTTTCTTTGAAATCCTATGTTAAAGAAATCTGCCCACCCTGATCCTGAATTCCTCTGACTGCCAAAGCTTTTTCACATTAACACCCAGAGTAACTAGCATCCTGAAGAATACGCTTTAGGAAAAGCTGCTTTAGAAAACACAGGAGTTTGGCAAGAGGATCTTTGCTTTTGTGAAAATATCTTTGGCAGAGTCGGGGTACATCATGTTGCATTTTATTTACATTCCACGTTTCTATGTCTTGTGTTGCTCACGGCTTTATAAACATTTTAGGGAAGGAGAGTGTGATTTTTGTCTTTTTGAATCCCTGCCCCCTACCATCCATAGTATAGCATTCACAGTAGACACTCCATAAATGTCCAAGTGGGACTAATGAGTTAATTCAAATATTGCAACAGAGTCAAAAAGCACAGTAGGAAGGTGACTTAAGTGCCAGGCACAGTCCTGGGTGCTGGGGATACAAGAAGAAGGAAGCCAGATGTGGAGCTGCCTGGAGCTCACCAACCAGTGGTGGAGATCCAGCCAAGAGCCACACAGGGGAAGCACCTCTGCCTGAGGCGTTGAGTTCTAAAGTCATCCCCAGGGCCCATTTTTCATGTAGCCCAAACTCCTGAAAACCTGAATGGAGGCACCACATTTGAGACACTTTCTTGCAGCTGGAAAGTCCTCACCGCCGGGTCTTTCCTCCAGGGTTAGGAAAGGAGCTTTCTCTTTGCTTGCAGTTGAAGACTCGTACTTAGGAACTACACTGGCCCGTACTGTGTCTCCTTAAAGACCAGTTGGCTGTTGCCAGCAGAGCAGCAAGCAGCAAAGGACCAGGCACAGAGAGATCAAGACTTGCACTCCGGGTCCACTCTGGGGTATAACTGGAATGGCGCACAGAATTCCCGGCACCATCCAAACGACTTTTTCTTTATTTAAAAAAAAAAAAAGTGTGTTGAATTTGCTTAAGTGACAGTAGGAGCCTGTAAGGTGACTCCCTTCCCTGCAAGCTTGGCCTGAGCAGCAAAGACCGACCTTTGAAGGAAGAAAAAGGCCCTGGAGACCAAAAGAAGGACAAAAGCCGAAGGGGAGGCGGCAAACCAGGGGACAGAGAATACACTGTCCTTGGGTCTCCCGGGACAACCTAGTGAAAATGGGGGAAAGGTACCCAGGGAAAACCACCACCAGAGGAATTTGAATGGGACCGGGGGACCCTGCTGAGGGGAATTAAGCAGAGGTAGCCTCCCCTGATTCAGAAGCAGCAGGAAGTGCCCCCCCTCGGCCGGCTGAAGGGTAAGGTTACCAGCCTGCGCCGTGAGTACCTGGGAAACCGGTCTTACCGGCTTCTGCGGGGTCAAAGGGCAGCCTTCCCAGCAGGCTGCCTGGCTCTCCGGCTGCTCTTGCCCGCCCCCCCCCCCCCCGCCGCCGCCGCCGCCGCCGCCGCCCCCGCCACTGTCCCACCCCCAGGGGACCCAGGCCGGAAGTTGCAGCAGACCGGGCTCCTGGGTCACTCCCCAGGGTACCGTTTCATCCCCCACCATGAGCGTGAGCACAGAAGAAATGCAAACGGGGCCCAGCGCTGACGCAGCCTCGCGCCCGTCCCCGGGCCTGGAGTTGCCCCAGCACCTGGGCTCTCGCAGGCTCGGGTGCTGGAAGCTACTGAAGTTACATGTAATAAAGACCCGAGTGCAGAGCAGAGTTTCAAAGCCCAGAGTCTGGGCTGGAGATAGGAGGCCTTTCCCCCATCAGATGGCTTTGTTTTGCTTTTCCGCTGCATATGGGCCTTAGAATTTGCCAAGAAAGGTTACAGAGGCTGAGATTGTTTAGTTTGGAGATGAGAAAGCTCAAGAATGACTTAACTACTGTCTTCAAATATGCAGAGGCATTTATTACAAGGAGGGAACGGCCGGCTATTTCCTTCTGACACTGAGTGGAGAAAACTCCGTTGGAACCCTAAGGAAGGCCTGCCAGCTGGGTCCTCCCTGGGACCGCCTTGCTGGCAGGAGGTGCTCCTTGCCATAAAACCCCAGGAGCCCCCACCCTTGAAGGTTAGGCCTTAATGATGTTTGAGGAAGGGGGTCCCAGTATCTGTTTTAGGTAAGGCCGGTGGGTTCTGCCTAGTGGCTGACAGCTAGAACCCTGAGTCTATGGCAAAGAATTTGCCACCCCCAAATATGCCTCTTTGGCATAAGGATTATTTTGAGCTGGTTATTAAAAAAAAAAAAAAAAAAAACAGAAACAAAAACAAAACTCCAGCAGACTCAGGAGAAGCTCTGAAAACCAAATAGGAGTTACCCTTTTTGTAAAAGCATTTACATCTATAAGAGAAATCTCCATTTGTAAGAGTGCCTCTCCGTCCCAGGAAGACCGGGCTGACTCAATTTCCAAGGACTCTTCTCACCGGGGAAGGGCGTATTTCATCTGCATGACAATCCTACCCTCGGTGACTGTGCTTTGCCTAAAAAGAGCCCCCACAGCTGGCTCTCCCACCCCTCCACATCTTCTTTTGTCTTTAGCTGGAAATGGCGTCTGAGGTGATTTCTTTGGGCCATTTCGGGGAGTTAACTCAGTTTTCCGGAATATCTCCCAGGTGTACAGGAGGTACACAGGTTATTAAACTTCTGTTTTTCTCCTGTTAATCTTTTATGACAGAGGGTCTTAGTCAACAACCTAGGAGAGAGGGAAAAATGGAGGCCTGGTGGGACCCTCAGCCTCACTGCTCGCCCCCCTCTGCCTCTGACCAAGGGCACGCTCCTGGTCTCCACCTTTGCCTGGCTGACCAGAGGAGGGAGGCCTCGTTCATGGCGGAGGGGCTGGCCAGGCAGTTCCAGGGCGGAGGCTGCGGCTGAGCTGAACGACTCTGAATGGCAGAGGTGGGAGGCGTGGAAGCTTGCAGTTGTGGGGGAGGGTGGGGAATTCAGGAGGAACCCCGGGTGGCCGGGGAAGCTGGTGCTGACAGAAGGGTCGCAGACTTCTGGTCATTGAGGACTTTTGGCGAGCCCTTGAGAAAGGACTTCAAATGATGGAAATGCTTTCTAGGGATTGCTAGCAATGCAATTGAGGCAGCCTACTGCCCCCCACCTTTGAGTTCCTCTCCCACACAAGGTCCTAGTGAACGCTACCAGTTGTTACTCCTTAGTCCAAAGAAGTTCCAGATCCTTCACTGAGAGCAAGTTTTGGTGTGGATGGAAGGGGGAAGAGTTTTGTGGAGGGGGAGTCTCTCCCCTTAGCTACTGACATCATCGTGGCCTCCTGTAGAGGGTGAGCATCAATGGACTCACCCACGTGGCTGCTGTGTCCCCCATAGGACAGCCCAGAATCTCCGTTTGGTCAGAGGGCAGCCCCTGCTCTCCAGCAGACAAATGAGGAGCAAAGATTCTGTCCGTACCGGGGTTGAGAGCTGCCCTGCAGCCAGCCAAGGGCTTGGCACGTGGTAGGGAAGAGAAGCATGGGGAAGAAAAGTGAGTTCCAGAAGTCTACAATGTGGGGGGAGGCACTGGAGGTGCGGGGAGAAGAGAACAGTGAAGGAGCAGGTGGACTACTAGGGAGGCCAGGGCGAGGGGCTGTGGTTCAGTCCGTGGCACCCCCTCCAACTCATCTGCTCCCCATATTCTATATTCCATCTGTACCGGGAACCAGTGATCCAACCTCTCAACTACTTATCACTTCCAGCCATTTTTCTCTGTTCCTTGGGGCTCAGTTAGGCCTTTGGGGCCTCACCCCAGTCATTCCACAGGACCTGCTGTTCCTAAGCTGATTCTAGCCCTCCTACAAGGTGCAAGTCAAGTGCCCTCCTCCCCCACCCCTGCCCATGCCGCGCAGCCGCAGCTGCACACCTCCGGTCAGCTCTTCTGCAGGTGGGATTGGACACGGGGGCAGACGGCTGTTTACACTGGTCTTGCCTTCTTCCCAAACGGAGGTCCCTTGAGACTGGTCATGTCTGGGCTCTCTCTGGGACTCCTGTTGTGGCCGGGCTCTAAGCCCATCATCCCAGCCCTGATTAGTTCTCAGGTTCTCATCCCACATTTTCAACGGCCTGTTGAGTATCCCCAGAGAACCTGTGTTCTCTTTCAAATGTGTTCCTGTCCTGAGGTTTCTGCTTGGAAATCTCCCGTGCCCGGGGTCAAGTCTTGCCCTTCCTCTGCCTTGCGGCCCCTGGCACACCCTGGTGTCTCCCTCCGCAGTCCCTCTCTCCTGTCCCCACCGGTCCAACCCCGCCACTCCAGAGCAGTGTTCCCTCCCCCCCGGCACTGTGGGAATACATCACTTCTCCCACCAGAAACTCATGTCCCAGAGCACTGCTCTGGAACTCTCTTCGTGTGTGGCTCTGACAGTGTCATTGTCCTGTTTAGAAACAGTGGCAGCTCCCATCACCTGCCAACCCGTGATCCGGCCTCAGTGTTGGGCAGCTCAGGCCCCCACTGGAGTTTCTAGAGAGGACCTCCCGCTGCAGCCCACAGCAAATGTTTGCAGGTGCCTCTAGGGGCCCCCCACAGTTATGCCTCATTTCTTCCCGCTGTTTCCACACCGGGGGAAGTCCCCACAGTTCCCGGAGCCCCCTGCTGGCTTCTCATGAGCCAATCCTTCCCACCCTGCATTCAGGGGCAAATGATGTCCTGCTGTAGGACGTCTTCCCTGATCTTCCCCCGGGGAAGGAGCCCTGACCCTTGACTTTCACAGCACCTCTGCTGAGGCTGTCTCTGTGTCCCGCCCCATAAGGAAGGACTTGTACTGTGGGCAGCTTCCTGCTGTAGCTCCTTCAGGGACTGCCTCTGATGTAGAGAGCCCAGGTTAGACCCCTTCCTGTAGGGGTATAAACGCAAGCCCATTTTGGCCCAGTTTGGGACAACTCTGGAGGGTCATTTTAGCTCAAGAGTTCCCTTTGGGGTCAGCTGAGGCTCTAAGCTCCATGTCACTGTGCTAGTCTCTCACCACCTATTCCTGCTTCCTCCCCTCCTTCCACAGGTGTTGATTCTGAGGACGCCCCATAGTAAACATGCCGCCTGCTAACCTCTGTTAGGGGTTTAATTTTGTCCCCCCTCAAAATACCTACGTCGAAGTTCTAACTCCCAGAACCTCAGAATGTAACCCCATTTGGAGATAGGGTCTTCGTGAGCTAATCAAGTTAAAACGAGGTCATTAGGTTTGGCCCTAATCCAACATGAGCAGTGTCCTTAATGAAAACAGGACATTTGGACATAGACACACAGACAAGGAGAACACCGTTGAGCCTGAAGACGGCCATCTACAAGCCAAGGAGAGCAGTCTGGAGCAGAGCCCTCCCTCACACCGGTCAGAAGAAACCAACCGGGCCAACACCTTGATTTCAGACTTCTGCCTCCAGAACGGTAAGATAATATACTTCTCTGGTTTAAGTCATCCAGTCTGTGGTCCTGTGTTTCACCAGCCCTAGAAAACTAATATAGTCTCCTTCTCAGAGTCCACCGCCCACCGAGCCCACCCTCCAACCTCATGTGTATCTGGGGTCAACTTGACTCTATGACCTCAAGGGCTGGCTCCTTGAAGGGCAAGGTCCATGTCTTCTTACTAATCATTGTATCTCCAGTGCGCATAGTAGATACTCAATTATTAATGTGCTGATTGCTTGATGGTCCAGGGAAAGAAAGATGGAGCTGTCCAGAATGAAAACAGACTGAAGCTTCACAAATCACCATATGTTTGCATCTTTGCCTTTATTTGAGTAATTAGTGCCTTTCCTGGTGGTTTTATTGGAGACAGGCCATTAATTAGACATAGGTCCTGTCCTCAAATCGCTTCCACTGCATTAGAGGAAGTAAGACCTGCACACGGGGTCCCAACTTGTATTGAAAGGGCTGGCGCTCCAAGAGAGGGGAAGACACCACATGGATCGTCCGGGGGAGGAGAGGTGGGTTTTAGCTGGGGCTGGAAGGGCTGGCCCTTGACGCGGAGAATGCAAGGTGGATGGAAGGGTGGCGCTGTGCCAGGGGCTAGGATCCATCTAGGAATAAAACAAGCCAGGAGTCCACGGGGCAGGCAGATGAGTAGCCGTGGTGAGTAATGTGATGGGAGGGCGCCAGGTCTGGTGGGAGCCTCAGCCTGGCTTTCTAGTGTAAATTATTCTAACGTGTAAAATTTTCTCACCATCTTCCCCTGAACTTGGTGATTTCTGGGGGGATTTTTCTTTGCCAGTCCAACTAACTTTGCAAGTTAATCAATTTGGCCCACTGTTTTTTAGATTTTTCTGGAAGGGATTTCTCTCATTGCTGCTCCCTATCCTTTCAGTTAAGTGCAAAGGCAAATCTCCCAGCCCATTCCCCACTGCTTGCCTTTGACATTTCCTGCATGGTGAGGTCAGGCTGCAGCCTCCCTTGCAGTGTGCCCAGACACACGTGCCAGCTTGTTCAACCATGTGCAAATGAGAATAATGAGCAAAATATTCCAGACAGGCTAAGCCTAGGTTCGGGACCACCTCCTCCCTTTTGCCTCCTTTCCCGAGCCCCTCCCCCCCCCGAACCCCCCCCCCCCCCCCCCCCCCCCCCCCCCCGCCTCCTGACTAGGTGAGAGCACTTCTGTTTTCAGATGTGTGGAAGGAGCCCGGGGTGGGGGGGGTGGGGGGGTGGGGGGGTGGAGGGGGGGTGGAGGGGTGGGGGGGTGGTGGGAAGCAAATATTTGAGTCATAATCATTGCCCCCGAAGAGCAGGAGACCACGGATGCAGTTTCTTTCTTTCTGGAAAGCCTTTCAATGTGTGATCCTTGAGACTGTTTTATTTTTTTTTAAGATTTTATTTATTTATTTGTCAGACAGAGAGAGAGCACAAGCAGTGGGAGCAGCAGAGGGAGAGAGAGAAGCAGGCTCCCTGCTGATTAGGGAGCCAGATGCGGGACTCCACCCCAGGACCCCGGGATCACAACCTGAGCCAAAGGCAGACGTTCAACAAACTGAGCCACCCAGGCGTCCCACAACTGTTGTATTTTTTATTTTATTTATTTTCCAAGACTGTTTTAGAGGTAAGACTTTTTCCATACCGGGTTCTAAGACACCGACCTTCCATATTTGCAGCATCTTGGGTGGTGTCCGCTCCTCGCCTTTGAAAAGGGCGCTTTCAAGACTGGCTCTCCACTGAGGCCCCCATGCACCCCATCAATGCCAGGGATTGTGGCTCACTTCCTGCACTCTTCACGAGTTCGTCTGAAACCCAGGACGTCGGAGTAAGTCACAAAAGCAAGGGGCTTTTCCTATATCACCCTTCTTCCTTCTGTTCGCCTATGAGGGCTGCCCACTCAACATGTTTATGGTGGGCCTGCTCTGTGCAGGGTCCTAGTGCGGGTAGCAGGGAAATGAGGTCTCTGTTCTCAAGGAGCATTGGGGTTAACACCCTTTAGAGAGTCAGGGGAAGGAAAAGAGCAAGAGAGTAAAAATGGATTGACAGCCACCACGTGTCAGGTGCTCCCATCAGTCTCTCAAACCAGGATCACCTGTCCCAGCCAAGGCACACACCCCCTTCACCAGGTTAATGGGCGGGACCCATGTCGATTTCTAGATAGTGAGACTTCAAAGATCTAGTTATGTGTCTTCTTTTTTCCAGTTTTACATATATAAAAATTCAACCAGAATGCTTTCTTGCTCTAGATTTCTTTATTTTAAGTTGGGCTCCTCTAGCAAGTCCAGTTGTTCAGTCAAGTTCCCAGGGGATGGTTCCTGCTGAGTGCTATGGAGGGTGGAGACAGTCTGAGACTCAGCTCTTCCGTAAAATGTTGGCCTCTCCTGCCCCACCTTTGACTGACTAGTAGGCTTGCTCTGCTGGGCTGGGTCCTGGTTGGAGGCATGGAATAGCAGAGGCCAGACAGCAGGCTCCCTGGGCGCCCTTGCTCCTGGCTAGCAGATGCAGCCTTGGCCTACTTCCTGCTTCCCAGTTCTGTGTCTCCTGGTTGCTGGACACAGGCCATGGCATCGCTCTGCATTCTGTTATCTGGAACTCTCCATTCCTTTGGCTCATCCCGTCTCCAGCCCTATGGCACTCTGTGTGGGCTGCATTTGCCAGGCCCTGCCCCCATTGCCTGGGAAGCCTGCCCGAGTGGAGGGGTTTAATACCCATAATACTCTTGGTATGGGGAACAGTGGGGGAGCAGATTATTTGGGAGAGGTTATATTGGCAGTGACACAGAGCAGGCATTTAGAGAGAAATTTTGAGAATTCATAATATATTGGTGAGTGGAAAAGAAAGTTTACAAATAAATGTACAATAGGATCATGTGTGTTTATGTGTGTGTATATGTATGTGTCAATATGAATATATGTGTGTGTATACGTATGTGTCTATATGAATATGTGTGTGTATGTATGTGTCTATATGAATATATATGTGTGTGTATACGTATGTGTCTATATGAATATATGTGTGTGTATATACGTATGTGTCTATATGAATAAATATATGTGTATGTATACATATGTGTCTATATGAATATGTGTGTGTGTCTATATGAATATGTGTGTGTATGTATGTGTCTATATGAATATGTGTGTGCGTATACGTGTCTATATGAATATATGTGTGTGTATACATGTGTGTCTATATGAATATATGTGTGTGTATACGTATGTGTCTATATGAATATATGTGTGTGTATATACATATGTGTCTATATGAATATGTGTGTATGTATGTGTCTATATGAATATGTGTGTGCGTATACGTGTCTATATGAATATATGTGTGTGTATACATGTGTGTCTATATGAATATATGTGTGTGTATATACGTATGTGTCTATATGAATAAATATATGTGTATGTATACATATGTGTCTATATGAATATGTGTGTGTGTCTATATGAATATGTGTGTGTATGTATGTGTCTATATGAATATGTGTGTGCGTATACGTGTCTATATGAATATATGTGTGTGTATACATGTGTGTCTATATGAATATATGTGTGTGTATACGTATGTGTCTATATGAATATATGTGTGTGTATATACATATGTGTCTATATGAATATGTGTGTATGTATGTGTCTATATGAATATGTGTGTGTGTGTATGTGTCTATATGAATATGTGTGTGCGTATATGTGTCTATATGAATATATGCGTGTGTATACATATGTGTCTATATGAATATGTGTGTGTCTATATGAATATATATGTGTGTGTATGTGTCTATATGAATATGTGTGTGTGTCTATATGAATATATATGTGTGTGTGTATGTGTCTATATGAATATATGTGTGTGTGTATGTATGTGTCTATATGAATATATGTGTGTGTGTATAGACGTATATATGTGATGCATGCATCACTCTGTAATTACACACCATTCAGATACATAAGCAGAGAAAAAAAATGCCTGGGAAGACTCTAGAAAGATATTCAGCAAAGTGTAAATGTAAATAGCAATGGTTAGATTATAGGTGACTTTAATTTTTCTTCTTATTTAGTTGTATTTTCTAGTTTTTCTGAAAAGTATGTATTACATAGCAAAAAATTGTAAGAGAAGGAAAACCCAATTATTTTCTATGGTATCTCATCAAATCTAACCACTGCTCTTGTGAATGTGATTTGTTCCTGTGGGTCTAAGGCCAGGGGTGGGGACAGGAGAGCAAAACGGAGGCTGCGGTGAGCAGTTTTTGACTGCTTCCTGGGAAGGTCTCTGTGAGCTGCTCCCATGTCAGCTGATCTGGATTCTAGATTATACCCTGCTGCTGAACTCTCCGGAAAGTGGGCAGATTCAGCTGGGGATCCCAGGATGGCAAATCAGAGACGGTATAGGAGCTTCTCAGCCATGCTGACAAGGATGCTGACCTTGCTCCAGCTTCCTGGAGAGAGAGTGCTGTAATTGACTAGTGATGTCTGCTCCAGGCAGCACATGGTAAAAAAAAAAAAAAAATGCCACAAACCCTCCCAGCTCACCAGATGGTTGCAGTCTTGCTTCTTGACCTTCCCTGACTCTCTTTCAATACCTTGATTGTAACTGTCATCATGGTTAGCAATTACTCAGTGGGAGCTCTGTCATATTTATTTTATAATTGCCAATACTGGAGTCTGGCTCACATGGGCACTCAGAGATCAATGAATGCTAGATAGATTACTCTGAAAGCAATGACCAAATGTGAATTCAATTGCTAGATATAGGTGTGCAGCTTTCCAAGGCACTTGAGGTTGCTGTTTGGGTGTGTGAATTTGGCTGTATTAGTATACCATTTAATGCACACCAGGTTGTAGAATGAACATCTGTTAGAGACAAGAAACCCCCCAATGCCATCATTCTAGGTGGGTTCCAGCATGTGTTGGAGGGTGGTGTGGGCAATCCCATCACGGAGAGAGTACTGGTTGCCAGCCCACCCTCTATCTTTATCATATATATTTTTTTGAGGTATAATTGAGGTTATATGTGTTTCAGGTATATAACATAATGATTCAATATACCTTTAACACATTGTTGAACTGTCTTAGTATCACATAGCAGTTTGAACTCAGGGTTTGAATTCAGGCTGGATTATTTGGGGCAAATCATTTTAATGTCACTTTAATGTCCCCAGGCCTCAGCTTTCTCATTCATAAGAAGTACCCTCAAGTATCTGAACGCTGAGCTGGTTCTCAGCCTCCATGGAAGCTTCTTCCCTCCTGAGACCTCCCAGACCCATTCCACAGGTGGATAAGTTGGTGGCAGCTTCTCAGATTGTGGCTATTTTAATGAGAGATCATTTGCACCCGAAAATTCGAGAGAAACTTTGGAGACTGCACATCTTTCCTTTTCTCCCACATCCTGCGCACTTTTCTTTTAAGGGACTTCTGCCCACTCAGACCTGGGCTTCTTCTCTCCTCCCTTCCCCCCTGCTCCTCACTCACTCCCCCAACACATCCATCTTGTCCTTCTTTTTTTCTTTTTTAAAAGATTTTATTTATTTATTTGGAGAGAGAGACAGCAGAGGATGGGCAGAGGGAGAAGCAGGCTCCCTGATGAGCAGAGAGCCCGATGCGGGACTCGATCCCAGGACCCGGGATCACGACCTGAACTGAAGGCAGACACGTAACCGACGGAGCCACCCAGGCGCCCTGTCTTGTCCTTGTTCCTTTTTTACATCCCTACCCCGCCCTCCCCAAGGGCCTTCAAACTGCCTTCTCTCTCCAGCTCCCAAGGGACCGAATGCTCTTGTTCTTCTACCTGTTACAACAACAGAGCCTTCCCACTCCTAGGCTCAATCCCAGTCCGTCTCCTCGGGCTCCTCCCTCAAGAGTGCTGGCTCCTCACAGTGACCATTTCCCCTTGCTCAGGGATGGGTGCCCGCACCCTGTCTGGTGAGGAAGAAACAGCTCAGCCAGAAGCTCCAACTACTGTAGGGGCTTTCAAGTGTTTGAACATGTGAAGGATGGGATCTGGGCCCTGGTCAGGGGCCAGAGAGCTTTGCATATTCACAGGATATACTTGGACCAACAATCCAGGACAACAAAGGCCTCCTGACTGTTGGTGCTAGGCCCCTGCCCCAGCTCCACTGACCTGACAGTGGTCGGGCCTGCTAGAACACCATGAAGTGGCGTTCTTTGTTTTCTTTTAAATAGATTTTTCAGTATCTTCAAAAGGATGCAGATTTTCAATATCTTCAAGGATGCTGGAGCAAGGTTCAGGAGCTGGGGACCAATGGTCCCCTCCACGTGGGGCTCCCCCTGGAGGATGGCTAAGCCCCCAGACCCTCAGGGCAATGCGTGTAAATGGAGGCTGAGATGTGGGCACCAGACTTCTATTCTCCCCAAGTCCTGATCCAGAGGGCTCCTGAGATTTTGTAATAAGCTTAGCAGTGATCCTAGGGACAGAGCAAAAATAACAAAATGACCAACTAAACCTGGGACACAGAAGCTTCTGGAAGAGCAGAATGGCTCAATGTATGGCATATTAGGAGGCCATGGGGAGGCAGGGTCAAGAGCTACCTGCTGCTTGGGACCATCCTTAGACATGGGGACTGGGAGCTAAGTGGTCAAGGGCAAGGTTTGTATGTGGCATGGCAGGGAGCAGCGGGCGGAGGGGGGGGAGAGTGTAGGCTTTTTCCCTGGTGGCTGGACCCTTATAAAGGGCATCTGCGGGAGCAGCCAGGAGCTCCCTCCCCACTCTGTTGGGGTGTGGAGCTGTGCTGCAGATGAGGTGAAGGAGCTGCCCCCTCCATCCCATCCCTGGAGCCTGATTCTGCCCCTGGGCCCATTGCCAGCCTTGCTCTGAAATGGCTCACCCCACTGCGTGCGGTCAGCAGAGACTCCCTCCCCATTGTCAGGGATTGCCAAGCCCCAGATCTGAGCCCAGCCTGCCTATGTGTCCTCTGAGACAGGGAAGAGCAGCTCTCCCACAGGGTGAGGATTCGAAGGGCAAATGTGTGTGAAATACTCAGCCCAGCGCAGAAAGGGGCAATGACAATGGTTGTTAATATCAGTATTAAGGTCAGTGGCCTGGGGCCAATCACTTAACCTCGGTGAGCTTCCATTTCCTCATTTGCAAAATAAGGAAATAAAAATAGTTGCTCCACAGGATTGCTGTGAGGCTCAGAAGGAAAATCCTTGTATGCTGTAGATGGTTAGACCTGCAGTAGCAGCTAACTCAGATCTTCTCCATGCTTTAAATGGCCCAGGTAGACACTTGCTGATCATTTCCCAAAGCTGAGCATTATTGTGCATTGGCATCCTGATCTCTGCAGGTTTGTGTTTTTTTTTATTTTAATTTTTTTTTTTTTTTTTAGGTAATCTCTCCACCCAATGTGGGGCTCGAACTTAACTCCGAGATCAAGAGTTGCATGTTCTACTGACTGAGGCAGCCGGGTTCCCCTGATCTCTGCAGATTTTTTAAAGTGTCCAGAAAACTGTCTGAGCATGCAGTCTCCACCTCATTCCCAGTTCCCCGAGCTGTTCTCCTTCTCATGGGCTACCTCATCCACTGTGGCCAATGGAGAACTCAGACACAGTGCTCAGGAGAATTTACAAGCAGGGCCACCTCTCACCTGTGCATCTTTGTGTGAATAGAAAAAGGGGCTTCTTCTCTGGGACAGACACACCAGGGGGCATGGATGTGGGAGCAAGCTGGATTTCACCCCACCAGGTCCCTCCTGTGTGCACATGAGCTGCATCCAGACTACAAACCTGAAGTCTACGGGCATGGGCCGGTGTACAAATGGCCATAAGAGGAGCCGCCTGGATGTGAGTCCGTCAGAAGAGTAGGGACTGTGCACCCTGAAGGGCCCAGTCCGGCGTCACAGCAGCTGCTGTGACCAGCTCTGGCTTGCACGGCCAGGTGCAGGCCCATCAAGTCCAAGACTTTCGATTATTCAAGAGAAGCCAGAAACTGAGCTATCTGTACAAAGGTTTTCTGGTTTTAAATAATCACGGTGCAGTTCAGAAAAGCACATCTGTGGTGGAACATTATGGGGGGGGCCCAGCCAGCCCCCGGCCCCATGCAAACCCGCATGCTGTAGTCCTACCATCTGGGTGGGGATGTGCTTCTCCGCCCCCTGCTGCCCTCACTTCTCCTTGCCCACTGCCGCCGGTCTGGGACCTCTGGCCTGACACCTGGACTTCTCCCTACCCCAGCTCTCTCTGCTCATGGGCTTTCCTTCCACAGCCATGCCCACCCATGAAAAAGACAGCTGCCCCACTAAACCCTTTGCCTGCATTCCCCTCCTCCCCCGAGATGTCCTTAACCCCAACCCAACATTCAATGGCTCCTTCCTGACGACAGACTTCCTGAAGCCAAGGCACCTGCCTGGCATGGCACCTGGTACCAAAGAGAGTCCTCCGTGAACAAGTCCACTCTTCTCCACCTGTTGTCTGTGCCCCAACACCCCACCTTGAATCCTAGGACTCCCAAACACCAGCTCACTACCCCTCAAAGAACAAAGGCAACTGTCCTCCTTCGGTGCTTTGGCTTGTGCTGTGCTCACAGCCTGCGGTTCCCTTCTCCCCTTGTCCATCAACCCTTCAAAACTTCTCCTGAGCCGCAGTTCTGCCACCACGTCTCCTGAAGAGACGGAGCTGCTCTTTCCCCAAACCCCCGCAGTCAGTCCCTGTCTCCAGGACGGTGTGAGACCAGGGATCTCTTGCACTTGCAGTTCTTACCTTGCCAAGTCTGCAGCCTTTTCCCCACTGGAGGTTGCTGGGCATCAAAGACACGTTCGCTACCAAAAGGACTTGGTAATACTATCTGTCCTGCCCACAGTCAGTGGTCACCGAGGGCTTGTGGAGAAACTAAAGAACTCAGGACTTGCTTATGAGTTAGTGTTTTCCACCATTTTTCCTTTCAAATCTCCAGAGAGCCCGAGGCGACACCTGACTTTGCCTCATTCAGAGAACACCAGCTCCATACCCCACGCCTGACAGTGCTTTGTTTCCACAGGTCTGTCCTGGGTGTGCAGGACGAGCCACAGAACTGCCCTTGTGGGTGAGCATGGCTTTGTGTTTTGCTGTTGTTTTTGTGTGTGCAAGTTCCTGTTCAAGCAAAAACCCTTCCAAAAGCAACTGGGCCCATGTGCCAAGACCGTGCTGGGCACAACCACCTGGCTTGCACGCCTGTCAGACCAGTGCTGGCAGCCCACTGCCCTGGGGACAGTTGTGAGAGCCAAAGCCAACTTCCTGAAGGAGGCCAGTGGGCAAATGGGACTCCGAGTACATTTCTCTGCCCAGGGCCATGGATTGGGACCCCAGAAAGAATCTTTCCTAGTATTGCCCTTCACTTCTTCACTCTGTTTTTCCATGATCAACTGAAGAGTGATAAAAGTGGCTCTCAGTTCCCAGTGGTTCTGACCAGGTAGGACTGTTGCCCAGTGGCTGTTCTGCAGAAAATTCGTATCTTAAGATTTTATAAGATGTTAGTTAAATAAAGGGGTTCTGTGACCAAATAAGTTTGGAAAATACTACACAAAAATTCATCATGTTTCTTTACTGCAGGACTTCTCAGTGCCTTTAATGTGTACGGCTGTCCGAGAGAGTGGCCATTCATACAGCACTCCTCTGCGTTTTGAGACGTGAAATGTGTTTGCTCAAGACAAATCTTAAGGGAGTGCCTGGTGAAGAATGTCCTCTGGGAGATGTGGTTCTGCAGGACATGCAGCCAGCCCCCAGGCCTGGGCCTGCTCGCAGTGCCGCTTCCTTGTGCAACCTGCCCTCTTCCCCCCCAGCCATGCTGCCTTCACTTTAATTGTGTTCCCATGTGTCCCGTCTGACTCGATACGACTCTGGCCACTGACTTCCGCAATTCTAAGGCCTAACAGAGGCCTGTGTGTCCCGAGATTACCTCTCATCGCTGGCAGCCATCTCTATGAATGCTGGAACGAAAGTACAAAAGCTAGTGGCCAGACTGGCACGGCTGACCACATGTGGGCAGGGACCGGGCAGCGTTCTTCTTTGTGCATCCCATGCTCCTGGCATGGCCAGGGGACCTGGGGGGTTCTAGGAATCCAGTTGCTCTGGGTTCACACCAGCAGACATTTAAAGCAGAACAAAACATGATTTTCACAGTGGCTCCTAGGAGTCTGACATGGGTGGACCATAAGCTGCTACCCCATGATTTTAACTGCTATTTTATTTGATTCTAAGATGTCATCAATTGTAAGACACACCATTGTTTTAAGAACTGCTATTTTTTGTGTGTGGGAGGGAGAAAGAAAAAAGAAACACCACATGGAATATACCAACCAATTGTAAGACATATCCTGATTCTAGAATAATTAAAATCTGAACAATTGTGTGCCTCGGAATTGAGGAAATCAACTATTTCTACGGGTCAGGTTTGGCTTCCTTCTTCGTCACTCGTGAGGAAGCTGGGATGCAGGCTCTAAGGGAGAAGGCAGGGAACTGGGGTGTTGGGCGGGTGTCTCACTGAACCCCCACGTTGCCAGGCTCCGTGCTAAGCGAGAGGAGAATGGGGTAAATCATGCTCCGTCTTTACCCGCTAGCATGCACTCATGGAATCCTGCCAGGAGGTGATGCGTCTCCCACAACGTCCCAGCAGGAAAGGCGGTGTTGAGTGCCTGTGTTTTGTAACTCTCAGAGTAGGACTGTCCAAATGTACATGAAGCCAGTTCCGTAAACTGCGAAGCTTAGCATCCCTATTTTTCTTGCAACGACTAAAATCACCACTAATCTGGGGCGCCTGGGTGACTCAGATGGTTAAGCGTCTGCCTTCGGCTCAGGTCATGATCCCAGGGTCCTGGGATGGAGTCCCTCATCGGGCTCCCTGCTTAGCGGGGAGCCTGCTTCTCCCTCTCCCTCCGCTTCTTCCCCTGGCTTGTGCTCTCTCTCTCTCTCTCACACACAAATAAATAAATAAAATCTTAAAAAAATAAAAATAAAGAAAAAATAAAATAAAATCACCACTAATCATAAAGATAAAATCAAAGTGGAAATTTGCTAGGAGTATTCTGACCCTCTGGTGATTCTACATCACAGGGGCACCTGCCTGTGCCTCAGCTAGGCAATCAATCCCCTGCCTCTTTACCCCACTTCCCACAAACACTTTGGCACACTACAGACTGGAGGCAGGTCTGGAGAACCTCCCAGTGGCCTGGGCAAGAAGGACTGCAGTGGAGGAGGGTTCAAGGGGAGGAGAAGCTCTGGGTGGAGGGACCAGTTGCCTGAGTGAATCCTCAGGAGGATGGGAGTCTCCGTGGAGGTGGTGATGTTTGAGGAGGTTCTTAGAAAACAAGCGCCCTGGCGGGGCTGGAGATTTTAGACAGAGGAATTGGGCCAGAGTGAGTTGGAGAGCAGAGAGAGCAGAGAGAAGCTTGCTACTGGAGGATGCTGGCTGGGGATGGGGGAGCTGGAAGCTGGGGGAGGGGGGCACGGGGTTGCAGCTGAGCTGTGAAGAGAGCGTGGACTTTGGCTTTTGTCCTGTTGACTCGCATCACCTTCTCGCTGAGTGATTTCTATACCTTATTTTCAACAAATCAGCCAAGGCCCCTTTAAAAGCTACAATGGGCAAGTGTCCCCATAGTGCCCCAAATACCCTGTGCTGTTTCATGGCTCACGCCTCCCCCCCACCCCCCCAACCCACACCCTGTCCCCCCGCCACCGGTCCTCAGGGCAGAGTGCCCACATAGACCTCATCACCACACACACCCTCCATCTCAGGAAACTGGAACCTGGCTGTTCCTTCTGCTGGAACGTTCTTTCCCCAGGTAGATGCATGGCTCACTGCTCATCTCAGCCACGTCTGAGCCGGCTTCCTTCCTGACCCTCTTAACACACTCTGCCCTCTCATTCTGTGTCCTCTGTCTGCTTGGTTATCCTGCACATTGTGGCTCACGTGTTCGTTCTACCTTCCTAGTAGAATGTAAGCTCTGTTTTGGCTTCGTGCTCAGAATATAGCCTGACAGCAGATGCTCAGTGTTTATTGTTGTTGAACTGTACTGGTTTCCAAATCCTTCTACATATATTATTTTTGTCAGATTCTCAATATTTTTCTGATTTATGTATGGGAAAAATATCTAACGGAGACTAAGGGAATTGTCCAGGATAGCATCTGGGCTGGGAAGAGGAAGGGGATGCAGAACCCCACACTTTCTCTCACCCTACGGCATTAACCTTTAGGATGACATGCCCCTGATGCTCACTTGGCATTGACCTGTGCCTCCCGCCTCCTGTGGGAGCCCCACGTCTCAGGCCCTACCAGCCTCCTGCTCTAGCTGGGCACACTGTCTGCCCCACAGGTGTGACTGAGGTCGATGCAGTAGTATTCCATCACTTGGGAAACAGGACGCAAATGTGAAGTGTGAGGGGCAGGATTTGGGGGTGGGAGGAGGGTAGAAAACTGAAGAGACTCTATGGCAGAGGCTAACTCTGGATCTACCCAGAATTAGCAACTTCTTCAAAGGTTTATCTAGCCAGGAAGTAGAGGCCAGGTGACTCATTCCTGAGAAGGGTTATAGGAGGCAAGAATAAAGCAAGAAAATGTAAGGAGATGACCAGGATTGAGATTGGCCGTTCTTGTTTGGACTACTCTCCCTTCTTAGACTTTGGGAGAGATGACCAATAGGGTGACCAGACCCCGAGCCCTGATGTGGCCCACTGTGGCCCAGCACCCACCTGCACCTGAACATGAATCCCGGGACCATCGCTCCCCATGACAACTCCTCTCTAGACCATGGCTCGTGTCCACTAGGACTCCTGAGAGGCTCCTGTAAAGGCTGGGATAAATGTGTGCTCAAACCACCACCAGGGTCCACTGAGCCCAGTCTCAGGGCTGACCCAGGCTGAGACATGGTCTTAGGGGGTAATCTCTGCCACAGTATTGGGAGTAACCTACTAATATTCCCATCTAGTGCATCTAGAATACTCAGACTCCACTGTCACTCTGAGAGCATCACAAATGTAATCTCTCAGTTAAGAAACTTTGGAAATTGAGGCTCCTGAAGGCCAAGTAACTCCCCCCAAATCGCTGATAGCACTGGGGGTGGGGGAGACCCTGAAAAGTTGTCCCCACTGGTCTTCTCGTGATCATCACACTAGATTTTCCATGCAGCCCAGACCCAATTTATCTAAATATCCAGCACTCCCCAAGCTGCACAGGCTTGGAGCCTGGTATATGGCAGGCACTCAAACTGTTTTCATGAGGCCCTTCCACTGTCTGTGTTTAAGCCCATGGGTTCAGACAGAGGCTCCTGGGTGAGCCATCCACCCCTGAACAGCTCTGGAGAGGTCTAACCAAATGAGGTATCAACCAAATGAGGTACCAAAAGGTCCATGAAAGTAATGCCTCTCTTCCTATGACCATTGGAAAACCACACGGTGAAGTGGGACCATGAGAATGAACACTAGCACCACTGCTAGGACTCAGAGGGAAGGAGAAACATACAGTAATGTGTCTTTTTCTTTCTCCCCATTTCCCCCCAGAGATAGTAGGTTATAGAAAGACTGTGGCTAACAATAAATAAATAAATAAATAAATAAATAAATAAATAAATAAATAAATACAAAGACTGTGGCTTCCACCTGGGGTGGACTCTCTGGGATCACACAGCCTGGGGGAAGCCAGTCTCGATGTCATGAGGCAGTCTGGAGATGCACAGATGGTGAGGGATGGAGGCCTAGGAATAACCACATGAGTGAGCCTGGAAGAGGCCCCCACACCTCATAGCAAACCTTCAGATGAGACCACGGCCCCAGCCGACAGCCTGACTATAACCTCTTGAGAGCTCCTGAGCTTCAGACACTCAGCTATGCTGTGTCCACGTTCCTGACCCACAGAAAGTGTGACACAATAAATGTTTGCTGTCTTAAGCTGCCACATTTTAGGGTAATTTGTTGCATAGTGCAAGATACCCAAAGCAGCTTCTTAGCCTGATAAGACGGAGAAAGGGATGAGGAATGAAGAAAGGGTGATTCTGGTACAAATGAGAAAAGTGCAGATGTCCTGGGTGAGCATCTAACACCTGACAGGTTGAGAAAAGGATTTCCAGAACAACTCAGGGTTCGCATAGAGAGATGGAAGGCCACATGGAGCCACATGGTTGCACCGAGCACATGGGGTAATCCCCACCTGGAGTCACTCTGCTTCCCCCCCAAGGCTCTGTAGTGGGACTTCCATTAGCAACATTTTCCATCCTGTGGCAATGTGACATCACTGAGGAAACTTCTAGATTATACTGCTGCCCCACCTGATTAGATCAGAACTTCAAGCAGTGATGTCTGGGCATTTGTAGTTCTTTTTTTTTTTCAAGTTTTATTTATTTAAGTAATCTTTACACCCCATATAGGGCTTGAACTCACAACCCCGAGATCAAGAGTTTTACGCTATTCCGACTGCACCAGCCTGTGTGGATTTTGTTGTTTTTTTTTCCTATCTAAATCCTGTTTTATTTTTATTTATTTTTTTAAAAGATTTAATTTACTTATTTGAGAGAGAAGGAGAGCACAAGAGGGGGCAGAGTCAGAGGGAGAAGCAGGCTACCTGCTTAGCAGGGAGGCTGACGCGGGACTCGATCCTGGGACCCCGGGATCATGACCTGAGCCAAAAGCAGATGCTTAACCAACTGAGCCACCCTGGCGCCCTCTGAATGCTGTTTTAATTTTCATATTTCTTTCTTTTAAAAAATGCATACAGCTCACCGAAAGGGGTGTGTGTGTGTGTGTGTGTGTGTGTGTGTGTGTGTTTGTTGTGCACACACACGCGGGCACATGTATTCATAGGCCCACCACTACCACTCCTTGTCCAGGAAACCACTATTCTGATCTCTACCACCATAGATCAGTTTTGCCTGTTTTTAAACTTCATATAAATGGAATTTCACAGTCGGTGGATCTGCTTGCTAACTGCGTGATTGGCGGTGAGTTGGTGACCTTCAGTGCCTCTCTTTCCTTGTCTGTAAAAAGGGGATGACCGGAGGGAGCACCTACCTCATGGAGTCACTGGGAGGCTTAAAGGCATTCCTAACTGGAAAGCACTTAGAGTCCTGCCTGGCACGCAGTGAGCGCTCGGTATATTAGCCGTTAGTGTTCATAAGCTCTAAGTCGTTTCCTGTTTTACGGGACAAGAACTCCTGCCTCTGATGCTGGTGTGTGCCTGCCTGCAGAGGCTTCATGGAGCTGCAGCTTGGTCAGTCTCTGCTGGTTCCCTGATGGCAGGAATGTGTGACGGGGTGCAGCGGGGAGGGGAGTGAGAACAGCAGGGATGGCTGACATTGATGGAGCCCTGCCATCAGCTGAGGACCAGGGCAGCCCCCCTGGCCCCCACCCTGCTCAGGCAGTGCGTGGGCGGGCCACATGTGTGGCTGCAGGGTCCCAGGAGCCCCGCGCCACACGCATTATTGCTGCCGTTTTACAGACAAGGAAACAGAGGCTCCGAGAGGCTAAGTAACAGCCTCAGAGTTTGTTAAGTATCAAGGGATGAAACCATGATTCGAATCAGTTCTTTCTGGCTCTAAAATGAAGAGCTTTCCTCCTCATTCTTATTTTAAAGTGACCTTACAGTTATAATCTTGTGCATTTTTCGCCCGCACCTTTCTGCCGTCTTTCAGTCCTATCGACCAAAACCAGAGAAATGGCAGGAGATACCACAGCCTCTGTCATTGCCCTGCTGAGTCTCAGGCAAGGGATTGGGCAGTGTCCCTGCCTTCACAGCCACAATCCAGTGACAGAGAAAGTAAGGACAGGAGGCTAGGGCTGGAGGTGAGCAGCTTTTCACATCTAAGATGTTGAAGAGCTGGGTCACCTCGCTGGCTCAGTCGGAAGAGCGTGCGATGCTTGATTTCGGGGTCCTGAGTTTGAGCCCCACATTGGGTGTAGAGATTACTTAAAAATAAATTTAAAAAAATATGTTGAAGAGCAATGAATGGAATAAACCTCCGACGAGAAATCAGTGTGCCCAGGTTTTGTGAAAATCCAGAGGTGTTGAAGAACACTATAAATGAATGCATGGGTGAATGAATGAGTGAATGAATGAATAAATAAATGAATGTATGCATGTACTTTATTTTACTTTCTTTTTAAAAAAGATTTTATTTATTTATTTATTTATTTAGAAAAAGAGTGCGCAAGCACGCTCAAGTAGTTTCCCCGCACTGAGCGGGGAGCCTGACGCCGGGGCTTGACCTCATGACCCTGAGATCCTGACCTGAGCAGAAATCAAGTGTTGGACACTCAACCAACTGAGCCACCCAGGTGCCCCTGTGTGTACTTTATTTTTAAATCAGAAAACACATGGCTATACTAGAATACAAAGAAAATCATAAATAAATTCTCCAACGAGGAAGCAGATTGTAGATTCTCTGACCACAAGGGAATAAAGCTTGGGTCCACTACAGAAAAGATGGCCAAATTAATATGCAAAATCAAAACGCGATATAGTTCCTGGCGGCATGAAAAATACTTGCAAAGCTGTCAGGTCTACCTGTGAGAGTTAAACTAAAAGAATCTAGGAATTGATGAGCCTGGGATGCCCATGCCTTGAGGAACACAAACTGCATTTAGAGAGGGGGATATAATAAAAAAAAAAAAAAAAAAATGGTCTTGCCCTTCGTTTCTGGCACAAGAGTTCCTAAAGCCCTTAGGATTGACTGTCTTTTGTACGCTTCTGAGGTGAACCACACAGAGGCCCTAGATTGCTTCAGGGTGGGGCGCTGGACAGCTAGAAAAACCAACTATGGCATACGAACGTTAGAACTTTCAGTCCTACCCATGACCTCCTGGGAGGGGATGGGGACGGAGATTGAATTCAGTCCTCAATGGCCAATGGTTTAATCAATCATCCCTATGTAATGGAACCTCTATACAAATCCGCCAGCAGTAGGGTATGGGAATTTCTTGGGTGGTGAACACATGGAGGTGCTGGGAGGTTGTCACCCCCAGAGAGAAAATGAAAGTTCTGAGCCCCTGGCCCCATGCCCTGCCTTACACATCTCTTCCATTTGTCTCTTCCTTAGTTGTATCATTTATGATAAACTGGCAATTGTAAGTAGAGCACTTTCCTTGGTTCTGTGAGTCGTTCTAGCAAATCACTGGACCTGAGGAGGGGGTGTGGGAGCCCTTGAATTTGCAGTCAACTAAGCAGAAGTGTGGTTAGTCTGGGCGCCTCATTTGCCTCCAGCATCTGACATGGGGACAGCCTTGGGGGACCAAGCCCTTCACCAGCGGGGTCTGCTTTGACTCCGGGTGGTTTGTGTCAGAATTGAATTGAATTGCAGGATACCCAGTGGGCATTGGAGAGCTGCAGAATTGGTGTTGGAACAATGTATTTGGTCAGAGAAAACCATACAGGGAGACTCAGGCTTCCCAAACAGTGTGTGTGGGGGGGGGCGGGGGGGTGACTGCTGGAGAGAGGGACGGTTATCTGGTCCTTGTTCCTATAAGACACCCATCAGAGCCAAGAAAGCACCTCACAGCCCCCATGCGGATTTCTGTTTGATCATTTTCCAGCTAGGCACTTTCCAGACACATAAATGGGCATTTCTACAACAGAATTTCTGCTTTCATGCAGATGTACAATTCTAGGAGAATACTTAATATTTAACATTGGTGTTCTTATCTTAAAGTGGGTGTTCACTCCTACTATTGTGCAGAGCCATGAAAAGAATGGCTTGGGACTAAAATTTGGCTGTTTGCTCTTACTGTCTGCATTTACTGTGCTGTGTGATGTGAATTAGACCATGTTACCTCTCTGAGCCTGTTTCTTTATCTGTAAAAATGGCGACCATAATACCCAAGCAAGAGGCCATTGCAGGAGAGAATGTTGCAGGGGCCACATCCCAGTGCCGGGTCCAGGCAGGCAGTCCAGAGCAGGTACAGTTGTTACCATGGTCTTTTGATTAAAATGTGCTTGAAATCTTGTCTGTGAAATAAACTCCAACCTATAGATGGAACTAAATGACACAGGAAGGTAATGATGCGCTAATATTGAAAGTGTCAGCTTCCCCCGGGATGGGGAGCCTCGGAGGCAGGGACTAAGCAGAAGGGAGCATGCCCGTGGGCAGAGAGGAGCTGCCTCTCCAGCAAAGGCCTCCACTCCCACCTCAGCAAAGGCCCCAGAGCCCCAGGCTCAGGGACAGCCTTCCATCTAGGTCTCGGCCCATGCATACCGAAGGCCATCAGACGACTTCCCTAAACAGGAGCTGAGCTCTGTGTGTGTCTTTGGTGCTTTGTGCACTTCTACTTAGGCCCGGCATCCCTCTGGCCCTGTACCACACCATCTATGTCTCATTAACTGGATTTTCCTCACTTCTTGAGATCTCCCCTTCATGGGGAAGCACCTAGAGAGGCTCCATTCTCCTTCATTACCAGCCAGCTACTTTGTTTCTAGACTCAATGCAAATGATTAACATCATCTGATTTACCCTCCAAACATTCCTGTGACTTCTGCCGACTCACACCACTGGGTTCATGGTGTTGGAGAAGCTCCCCAGAACAAGCGCTCATGGCAGCAAGGGCAGAATGTGGGGCTTCATGGTGTGGACATGGGCTGGGCTGTCCCTCTTGGCTTTGTTTGATGCCCACCTTTTGATCAGTAATGACAAGGCCACAACAGGGGATGACTCCGGGCCAACATCTGAGCTCCTCTGAAGGTCTCTCTTCCTTGTGCTGTCCCTGCTTCCCTCATTCCCAGGGTTGCTGTGAATGCAGTGGGACACTGGCTTTATCCAGGAAACCTGCTGCTCGCAAAACAGAATTCACTGTTCTTGTGTGCTTCATAATAAAAAACGTGAACAAGTTGCTGCTTGTTACCTTTAAACTCACCTTGGGTCAGCAGCTGTTTCCCCAGGCTGTCCCAACCCTGATGGAGGGTGAGGATCCCTGGGGAGCGCCAGGAGGGGGAGACAGCTGGCTCTGGCTGGCTTCATAGCACAACCCAGAGAAAACTACATACTTCAAGAAAGCGAATCTGAATACACGTCTCCTCCTCTGTACGCAGAGGTTGGAGATGAGCATAAACCTCCCTGGTTTTGTCCCTTCAAGCGACACACCTGCACCAAACCCTTTGAGGGCCATCGGCCAGGGACTTCAGGTCCTGAGAACAGTCCCAGGGACCTGCTGCCCCCCCCCCCCCCCCCCCCCCGGAGAACCTGGCTTACTTCCTGCCACCACCCGGGCTCTTCTCATTTCTCAAATCCATTAAAGAAACATGTTGAAAATATTTGGTACTGTCCAATATTTTTTTAATGTATTTTTTAATTTGTATTATTTATTTGACAGAGACACAGTGAGAGAGGGAACACAAGCAGGGGGAGTGGGAGAGGGAGAAGCAGGCTTCCCGAGGATCAGGGAGCCCGATGCGGGGCTCGAACTCAGGACCCTGGGATCATGACCTGAGCTGAAGACAGACACCTAACGACTGAGCCACCCGGGTGCCCCTGTCCAATACTTTTCTTAAAAAGCACTTTTTTTTCCACCAAAGCAAACACACAAAACCCAGAGCAAGAGAGGGCAGAACTCATAAACTGATAACCCTCATTTCCCCTCATACCTCCTATCTCTCTAGGCCTTTGCTATCACTATCTCTGCGTTCCAGAGCCACATAGAACACCAGATGAGGCCAAAGACAAGGTTGCTGGGAATGACCGGAAACTAGGCAAATGAAATGCTGACCAATTCTTGGCAGAAGACTCTGCGAAACCCCTTAGAGTTTTACTGGGCTGGGGTCATTAGGGTCAACCTGCGCGTGTGACTCAAATCTTTCTCTGTCAATAGGACTCTGGGGAGGGGAAGGTGAACTCACTTGAATGGATGGGGCCAACCCTCTCTGGAGAAAATACTGCCACAGTGCATAGTAATAAATCACCACAACCCCAAAGCCTCATAAATGGCGCCCTGCACTGACCGTGTCCAGCTGGACGGGGCTCCTCCTTTGCATTCCTATCGATGTGGGGTCACTGGCCTCTGGGCTCCCACAGTATCAGGCTCAACATGCCACAGGGAGTTGATGGCATCAGTCCCCCCTGTGTTTTGCTCACCCTTGCCATCCTGGGGCTCTCAGTGTTGCTCCTCTGTGAGGATCGTCCTGAGCACGCAGGAACATGGGTCAGAGCCTGGCATTGGGGGCACTAACTTTTCCAATATCCTCTGTTCCTGCATATATCTTTCCTGAAAAGCCTCACCTGATGCACAGCACTCCCCGTACACTCCTTGGGGGGAAATATTTTAAACACACGAACAAGTCTACAGAAGAAAGTAACAACATCCACATAGTTCCATGGTTTCATTAAAGTCTGAATATCTTGCCACATTTGTTTCAGGCCTTCAAGAAATAGTACATAAAACAATACGGACACAGCCGATGGCTTTCTTGACATCATTCCCCATCCGTACTTCTCAGAAACACCACTGTCTTGAATTTAGTGTGTTTTAGTCACAAGCATGCTTTTTAGATTTTCCTACAGTACTCATCCATAAATAATATAGCATTGTTCTGTGTGTTTTAAAATTTTAAGGAACTCTACCCTACTCTATCTATCCTTCTGAAGCTAGGTTTTGTCATTCACCATCGTTTTTAGATCTAACCTTACAGATACATGTTGCTGTGATTTATTTTAACCGTTGTATAATATCCCCTTGTATTAAAATATCACAATTAATTTATCTATTTCCTATTAATGGTTTTCTCGTTCCTTTTTAACTTTTCACAGACAAGGCTACGGTGAATTTTTATGCACATGTGTGTGAGTTTCTCCAGGGTGGATCACCACCCTCCAAAGGGATGTCCCCACTCTACATCATCAGCTCTGTGTGAGTTCCCAGTGCTCACGTTTGTGCCAATCCTTGGTACTGGCAGACAAACACTTTGACTAATCTGATGTATCAGAGGTTATGATGGCTAATTTTATGTGTCAGCTTGGCTGGGCCTATTCTGGATGTTTCTGAGAGGGTGTTTCTGGATGAGGTTTACTTTTGAAATGGTAGACTTTGAGTAAAGCTGCCTGTCGCCCTCCATAATGTGGGTGGGCCTCATCCAATCAGCTGGAAGCCCAAATGGAACAACAGGCTGACTTCTTCAAGAAATAAGGAATTCTCCAGCAATCTGCTCTTCAGATGTCATCCGCAACATCAGCTCTTCAGACCTGACCTATAGCACCAGCTCCTCCCCCGGTCTCCAGGCTGGGTCCACTCCTCAGATCTTGGACTTGTCAGCCTCCATAATTGCATGAGCCAATTCCTTATCTTTTTCCACATAGATGCACATTCTATTGGTTTTGTTTCTTTATTCAGCAGAACTGTGATTAGTACAGAGATGCTATCTCTTTGTCTTTTGAGTTTGCATTTCTGTGATTACTAATGAGGTTGGCCATCTATTCCAATGTCCTTTTGACATTTGGATTACCTCATCCATGACTTGTTCATATCTTTTGTTCATTTCTTTTTCATTGGGCTATTTAGTTTTTTCTCATTGATTGATAAGTGTTCACATATTCTGAGTTCTGACCCATTGTTAGTTATACGACTGCATTGCAGATATTTGAATCCGGCTTGACACGCAACATTTTTTATGAGCAATGCTTTTAAAAACGCAATGTCATCCTATTTATTGTACTAAGTAGTTTTTTAATTTTTGAATTAAGGTTTGTCATTTTGTATCCAGTTTGAGAAAATAATTTCTTCCCCTGAGTTCATATAGTCGTCTATATTTTCTTCTAAATTGTTTGAAGTGGTTGCTTTTTCCACTTAGGCATTTAGTAAACATAAGATTTATTTTTGCATGTGTTGTGATGTAAGTATCTAACTGATTCTCATATGGATAACCTATTATCCCCAAATTATTTATTGGATGAACCCACCTTCCCCTTTCTTTTTACTAATTTACAGTAAACCTCCTGTCGTATATCAAATTTCCATATATGTAGGTCAGTTTCTGAATTCTCTGTTTTTCTAATTATCTGTTTGCTATCTCTGTACTGATATTTTACTCTCTTAATTATTATAACTTTATAATTCATCTTGATGGTTATCAGCTTGTTGAATTTTACCAAAAGAAAAAAAAAATACCCTTTGAGATTTTGGATGAAATTGTTTACAGAGTAATTAGGGGGTGATTGTCATCTTTGTTAAATAAATCTAGTCTTCCATTTAAGAATATGATAAATCACTCCACTTACTCACATTTTCTTTTAACCCCTTAGTAGCATCTCAAAGTTTTCTCCAAAAAAAAGCTCCCCCAAACCAAATCAAAACCAAAACAACTTGTACATCTTCTGTGAAGTGTAAGCAGAGAGATCTTATAGCTTTAGTTGTTACTATAAATGAGATCTTTTTTCCTGTTATATTTTCTAACTGGTTTAATTAATAACATAAAAAGGTCCTAATTTGTATGCGTGAGTTTTACATCTAGCGCATTTGCTGGACTCTCTTTCCATTTGAATAGTTTATTTGAAAATCCTCTTGAATTTTCTATATAGATTATCACACTTCCTTGAAAGAAGGACATTTTTGCTTTTTTTTTTTTAAGTCTGTTCTCACTCTTATTTCTTTTTGTTTTATTGCCTTCAGTATGGCTCCCAGGATGGACACCCTCGTCTTGCTCCTGATGTTGATGTGCATACTTCCAAAGTCTTAACATTAATTAGAATGTTTACATTTTTGGTAGATATTTCTGATCACATTAAGGATATTCCTTATCATTTGTATTTTGAATATTCAGCTCACTTACTTTAATTCACCTATATTTTAAAAATAAATTCATTCATTTTAAAAATTTACCTTAAATATCCTTTAGTTACCATCCACAACTTTGATATATAATAATTTTATTACTAGTCTGTCCCAAAGAAATTTCAATTGTAATTTTCTCTTTAAACTGTGAATAACTTGAGTTTCCAAATATATCAATGTGATTATTGATTACTGAATTATCCAATTATTGATTTCTAATTTAATTGGGTTGTACTTAGAAAATATGATCTGTGCAATTTTGGTGAATTCTAGACATTTGTTGAGTCTTTCTTTGTGACCTATTTTGTGGTCAAATTTTTAAAGATTTTTATTTATTTATTTATTTATTTATTTGAGAGAGAGAGAGAGAGAGCATGAGTGGGGAGAGGAGCAGAGGGAGAGGGACAAGCAGACTCCACGCTGAACTCAGAGCCCCATGCAGGGCCCTATATCAGGACACTGAGATCATGACAGCCGAAAACAAGAGTGGAACGCCCAACTGACTGAGCCACCCTGGTGCCCCTGGTCAAACTTTTAAATGATCTATGTATCTCCAAAGAAAATGATGATGACTACCTTTGGTTGAATACTTTTACAACACACACACACACACACACACACACACACACACACACACACACACACACGATAATGCCTGTTACTTTTGTTTTCCAAGATCTTTTGTATCCCAATACTTATTTCAGTCGTTTGGTTTATCAATGAATGATAAAGTTAGATGAGTCAAAATCTTTGGCTTATAATTCTGTCAACTTGCTTACTGTATTTTGGGGTGTGCATGTGTTAGACACATATACATTTAGAACTACGATGGCTTCTGAGAGAATTGATGTCTTGATTTTTATGTGGTTTCTCTTCTTTTATTACAGTTTGTCTGTTATTGCTAGCATTTATATGGTGTATATTTTTCCATCCCTCTATTTTTAGCCTGTCTGTGTGGTTTGTCCTAGGTGGTCTCTCAGAAGCAGGATATAGCTGGATATTTTAGAAATCCAGTTTGATAATTTCTCTCTTGGAGTATGGAAGTTTAAGTCTATTTATAGCTGCTATACTGATATATTTCAAAGTATTATTATTTTACTATTATGTGTTTTGTGTGCTTTTTAAAAAAATTCTTTTTTCTTCTTTCCTGTCTTTCTATTACTCTGTTGCCTAATGAGTAGTGGAGGGAAGCTCCATGAAGAAGAGTTTGGGGGCACCTGGTTGGCTCAGTCGTTAAGCATCTGCCTTCGACTCAGGTCATGATCCCAGGGTCCTGGGATCGAGTCCCGCATCAGGCTCCCTGCTCAGCGGGAAGTTTGCTTCTCCCTTTCCCACTCCCCCTGCATGTGTTCCCTCTTTCACTATCTCTGTCTGTCAAATAAATAAAATCTTAAAAAAAAAAAAAGTCTCTTATGGTTTGCCTCTCTCTCTCTCTCTCTGTCTCTCTCTCAAAAAAAAAGAAGAGTTTGTCCGGGGTCTTGTAATCATATACCTGGCCCAGCGGGCAGCCTACCATCTCCTGAAGCAGCCAGGGCTCCCCGGGCTGAGAGCCGCTAAGCTGCCTGCTCTGCATACCTACTCCCTGAATAAAGAATGACGTGAAATCAAGACTCATCCTGGCTCCATATCTATAATTTTATTTCTAAAGTCTATTTTGTCGCTTGACGACTTGACGTTACTGAGCACCTACTGTGTGCCTGCCAGCAACAGTGGGACCACAGTGTTGCCTTTTCAGCAACTGCCTGAAGCTGATTAGCAGCCATTCCTTTGGGTGGGTCCATGCTCTGATTCACCACTGTCCCCAAAAGGCTCAGACTAATGGGGGGGGGTGTAAATGAGGCCCAAGGAGCAAAAGTTAAGGAGGCATTCATTGTTAGGTGCCAACCCCGTACTTACAGGACCGAGTGAGTTCCTCCTTAAGATGTGCTCAGTGGGCACCTTGCTGGTCTTGCCCTAGTCCTAGCTCTGGTCCCCACCACTTCCTACTGTCTCCCCGCCAGGGAAGCTATGTGTAAACGGTCACACTCTGCTTGCTGTATTGTTCTACCACTAGCGTGAAGAGGAAAGCAAACTTTCTGGTATGTTTGTCACCACCAAAATTGAGTCAACAAAGATGGCACTTATCTTGATGAGTGCTGAGTTATAAATGGAATTGTTGAATCACCATTTTGTACACCTGAAATTAATATGATGCTGTATGTTCACTGCCCACGAATTAAACTATAAATAAATAAATAAAAACAAATAAATGCAAATCAAAAGGGAGATACCAGATTAAACTAATTGAAATACAAAAAAAAAAATGTGAGTAAACAAAATGTAGACCAAAAGAGCCTTGGGCTTCCCCCTGTCTGATTCCCCTACTGCCTTCTCCAGGGTCTTTTGAGGACCGAAGTTCTCAGCCGGGCTGGGCAGGGCCTTGAGTGCCAGGCTCAAGAGTCCCTCCAGCAGGATCTTGAGTCAGAGGGGCAACAGGAACAAATAGGCCTTTTAGGAAACAGCCCCTGGCTTCCGTGGTCTGCGACCTGATGTGGGCTGAGAAATCCAAAGGCTCCTGCAAAGGTGAGGGCAGAGGGAGAAGGGGGACGGGAGGCCTTCTGAGGTGCGGCTGTGCTGAGGGAGCCAACCCGGGCGGGATGAGGCAGTCCTCACAAATTACTAGATGGTTTTAGTAGGGCTTCCCGGTCAGTGGGGACGCCTTAAACAAAGGGAGAGGACCGGGACGGGGGAAAGCGCCTGTCTGCTTTGGAGGAGCAGAGTTGGAGGTTGGAAGGGCTGGGTGTATTGGAATCACCAGGGCCTGGGCTGGGAGGACCCCTTCCCCCTCGCACAGCCCCCCCGCCCCCCCCTCCCCGTCCCAATACCAAGCTCTCCCCTGGGGCGCCCCAGCAGCTTGGTCAAGGCTGCCTCTGTTTGGGGCTGCCGGGCGGCGGGAGCCCCGCCCCAAAACAGCCCCCTCAGGGGAGCCAACTACTTATTGTTACCAGGCTGAAAAGGAGGCTGTTATTTTACAGCAGAGATAAAAGTTAATCACAGATTAGGACTGCCCGAAAATATTGATGACTTCATTCACCTGAGTCCTGGCCCTGGGGGAAGTGCTCGCCCCTCCTGAGTCACCAGACCAGTTCAGCGAGTTCTCGCTCTCCGCAACGCAGCCCAGATTTCAAACAAAAGCCCGGGCTCCTGAATATAGAGAGCCTTCACGGGCAGCGGGGGTCCCTCTGCAGACCTACTGCGTGCCCGCAGTCTAGACCCGGCTGGGGAGAAGGTCCGCTCGCTGGGCGCCCTGCCTCCTCCCTGGACTCCTCGCCCCCACCGCCCCCTCCCATCCCGCCCACCCGCCCGCTTTCATTACAACCTTTATCTGGTGGCACCATCACCCCAGGAGACTCCCAAACAGAAAACCAGACATTAAGGAGTGGAGACAGGAATTGCAAAATAAAAGTTCCTGTGTTTCGGAAGGCAGGGCCATTCCTCAGTTCTGACCATCCAGGTTTCGCACGAGGGGAATTTATCCCCTTGGAAAACGTGAAAATGGGTAAAATTCAAGCTGTGTTTGACATAAACATTTAACGAGTTTTTATTGTTTGTTCTGAACTATAAAGCAAAGGCTGAATACTGTAGTGGCTCATCGGGAACCAGTAGAGGGGTAAGCGCCCCGCCCGACCCCCACCCTGCTCCCGGGCTCTGGCACCAACCCTCCCTCCTGAGCCCGAGGATCCTGATCATGCATTAAAGTCCGGGCTCAGCTGGGTAAAATGCACACAGCAGAGACGTGGCTGAAGCCTGTGGACATTCCCCAACCCCACCTCCTGATTCTGGTTGAAATAGGACTGGGTGGCCTGGATGCCAGGAGAGGCCACCCGGGAACATCGGCGGGGGTGAGAAACTGAGCTTTCACGGAAAGGTCAGAGGATAATTGAGGCCAGGAAACGGAGGGCGGTAGTATGCTTAAAGAATATGGCAAAGCTTTTTATAGGCGAGTAGTTGACTGTGCAACTTTTATTCCCAAAGATGGGAGAAAAAATAATCACAAATTTCAGTGAAAAGGATTCCTGCTCACAGCCCTTCGAGTGTGCACATGGCCCACTGGGGAAGGTCCAAGCCCCTCGGTGCAGCTTTCCAGAAGCCCCACAGCCTGCAGCTCCTCCCCTTCTTTTCCAAGCCCTTACTCCCTCCCCGGCCGGGGCCTGCACCTACCTTCAAGCATGGGGTCCCCCCCATCCTCCAGGGAGCTGGCCCTCTGCCCCGCTCCGAACACATCGTCTCAGCCCTCTTGCTTCTGTCAGGCTCCAGAGCAACCCTGCCCCTCCGAGAGGGCTTGTTTGGGCCTCTTCTTTGCAGTCTCTTGGGCCCTCTCTCCCCTGAGTCCCTCCCTCAGCCCCTCCTGACCCCAGCACACTCACCCTGTGGGCCCATGGGGCACAAAGTGGTGTCAGTAGCACCCGTTGTTATGTGTGTAAGGGTGCCCCACTGGGAAGATAATGGGTTGGAGGCGGGGAGCAGGGCAGGATCTGGAAGCTTTAGGGCCATGGGCCAGGAGGATGGTGGGTTTATAACGGTGTCAATGTTACTACCAGATTGGAAAGTCTTGGATCATTGAGAACCAAAGAGATGGCGTTCGGAGAATTAAGGAGAGAGAGAGAGAGAGAGAGAGAGAGAGAGAGAGAGAGAGAGAGATCCCAGAGGGTGGGGGCAGCTCAGAGAGTGCAGGGGAATTTGACATTGACTTTGAATTCAGAGGCTAAAGGGACCTCAGGAGAAGCCAGGGAGACTAACGTGGCATCCTCTATGGCAGGGAGTAGAGGGGCAGAAACGCAGACAAGCGGATCCCTCAAAACACTGCTCTGTTCCTGATCCATCCTAGGTCCTTGCACTCCAGAGAACAGGTGAGACACTGCTTACGGGTGAGGCAACTGAGCACGGGTACTGAGAGTTATTGACAAGACAGAGCCCAGGAGCCCAACTTCCTGTAAGTGAAAAAAAAAAAGGGAAGGAGAAGCTGAGATCTAAGGTCCACACATTTCTACAATTTACAGACACGGGAAGGCTTAAATTGGATTTTTTGAAAGGATTTATTTATTTATTTTAGAGACAGAGCACTAGTGGGGGGGGGGGGCAGAGGGAGAGAGAATCGCAAGCAGACTCCCTGCTGAGTGCAGGGCCTGATGCGGGGCTTGATCTCACCACCCTGAGATCATGACCTGAACTGAAACCAATAGTTGGATGCTCAACTGACTGCGTTCCCCAGGTGCCCCCCAAGTTGGATTTTGAGTGAGATTCTTGTTTTTGTTTTTTCTGGAACGGTAGATGAGCTTACTCCCAGTAACTCCCAAAACCAATGCCAAAGGTGGCTTCCCCACTGGGAAGAGCACAACCTCTTAAGAGCACATGCTGAACATTGCCGGCGTGTCCTGTTTCTGAGCTTTGGGGATTGAAAGGACTGTTTTCTCATGTGGGCTCCTTTGGAGACCTCCAATAGTATGTGCTTTCTTGTAAAACATAAAATGCATCTCTCAATAGAGCCCTGGAGATACAGAGATGGAGTATGTCACGGAGGGGAGGGGGGACTGGACTGAGATGGGAGGCAGGAGAGGGAGCAGGGGAGGGGTCCTCAGCAGTCCTCAGCACAGAGCAGGAGCTCGGAGAATGTTCGTTTCCTTTCAAAGAAGCCCCACCAAAGCCTTCGAAGTTACCTCGATTGGTCAAGGATCAGAGTTTGCTTTTGCTAGGATCCCAGGGCCTGCATGATATGGGCCCTGCAGCTGCTCTGGGGCCCCTAGGGCAGCTCAGCACCCCTTCCAGGAAGACCCCGGTGTCTGCCAACGTCATCTTTCCAGTGTCCCTCACGTCCCGAGCTCGGAGTCTCCCCTCTGCTGAGCCCTGAAATCAGGGACAAGGTAGCCAGTGTCTCCTGGAAGCCAGCACAGGACAACACTCGGAAGGTGCGCACAACTCTTCATTAAAGAACAAATAAATGGGTGAATGGGAAAAAAAAAAAAGAGATGGGGAAAAATCAAAGAGAGGAAAGAGGGCAAGGCAAGGGTAACAGCTGATGTTTTCCCACGTATTTTTCCCCACATAAACATTCCAAAAGCTGATGTTTTTTCAGTTTGAAAGCTGAGGTCACTCAGCTCATTCTAGCCTCTTTCTCAATGGAACTTTGTTAGTGATCATTCAAATGTGGTTTTAAAATTGTACATTGGAAGGGGGAATAAAATGCTTTTCAGTCTTTTCAAGGCTGGCACATATCTACTGTAGCATATAGGGCACAATGGTGGTCAGAGAGTCTTAAATTTGGAGTCCATCCTTGCCAGCACCCTGGGCACAGGTGAGCCCTGTGCAGGCTCCCAGGCACAGAGCCACCAGGGGCTGGCCTCCTTCTCGAACCCTGAGGTTGCCCACAGCCTCCCTGCCTCGTCTTGGTGGCCTTGCTGCCCGGCGGTTGCTCAGGTTCACCCAAAAAGGCTCATATTTTACAGACCAAGAGCTCCTTTCCTACGTGTTGGCCAACTAATAAATCACGTTGCTTGGGTTTAATCTTCAGGTAGTTTTTTCTTTATTTTTCTTTATGAAATTTATAGAAGAATAAGCTCTCATTGGAAACAATTTGCAGGATAGAGATAAAGCAAGATCTCTGGATCGCCCACTTTCCGTTTGTGCTTTATATGAATTGGCTGGTCATCTCCTTATCCACTTTTCCATTAGGTTGTTGGTCTGAGTCTGTTTTCTTTACAGATGGTTGGGAGTACTTGATAGAACCAGGGTAAGAACCCAGAATTTATGTATACGTGTGTATATTCCTGTACATATTTCGATGTATGTGTCTATACACACACGCACACATGTTACAAATATCTTCTCCCATTTCGTTGCATCTCAGCTTTGTTCTCAGTTTTGTTGTATCTCAGCTTGTAGTGATTTCTGATTTTGAATCACAAGTTCCACGTTTTGATGAAGCTGACATCACTCTTTCTCTGTTTGCCCTTGTGGTCTGTGTCTTCCTTGAGTTGAAGCCTGGCCCACTCCGACTCCTGGGTCATAAACATATCGTCCTACATATTTTTAAATACTTGAGTCTTTCTTCAGTGGCAGTTAGCCAACTGCCCCAGCACATTTGTTGATGATCCCTCCTCCATGATGGGAAAGGCCACCTTGTCCCCAGATCTCAGGGGTCTCCCTTTGGGGGAATTTTAAGGTTGTTTTTGCTGCAGGGAGTCCAGAACTTCTTCTCCTCTAATTCGTGGACAAGTTTACTGTTTGCTGCTTGTTTTGGGGTCTCCCCTTTCCTTCCCCGGGTGGGGAGTGAAAGGTAACCTGAGTCAGTCCAGAAGTTGATCTTTGAACAAAGTTTTCCTTTATGTCCAGTCACTGTTTGCTAACTCATTTGAGAATCTGCCAGAGATGAACATCAGAAGTACCCTCCCATGGCTTACACAGTCTGCTCCTTGGAAAACTAGGGCATTCGTCTGCCCTGCTTTTCCAGGATTTCTGCAAGTGCCGGCTTGCGGCATGACCTCTCGTTGGCCAGGCTCCCCAAAGGAAAACATCCACCCGCAGAAAAAGTTACCTCCCTTTCTGCAGTGGACATACATGGTGGAAAACAAACCTGGTCACAGCTGTGACTTTAGCAACATGGCTCCTGGAATCTGAGAATTCACCCTTCTTCCCTGCCAGTCACCCTTTGAGATTATAAATTCCAATCCCACATAGCATTCACAGGCCACGTGTCTCCTGTGCAACTATTTAGTTTCATGTCTGTGGACTACTTAGCTATTCTGCAGGGGGACGTGGGTATGCATCTGACTCTCTTGGTTTAGGGGTATACACTCCCACGCTCTGGCGGGTCAATAGTGTGTCCTTCCTGCCCTCCTCTTGGTCCCTTTTCTGGTCAACCCTTCTGCTCCTGAGGATTTTTAATTTTTTAAAAAGATTTTAATTAATTTAGTTAGTTCTTTTTAACGATTTATTTTATTTATTTTATTATTTTTAAAGATTTTATTTCTTTATTTGACAGAGAGAGAGAGACTGAGCCCAAGCAGGGGGAGTGGCAGGGAGAAGGAGAAGCAAGCTCCCCTCTGAGCAGGGAGCCTGACGCAGGGCTCAATCCCAGGCCCTGAGATCATGACCCGAGCCAAAGGCAGACGCTTAATGGACTGAGCCACCCAGACGCCCATGATTCATTTTATTTATTTTCGAGAGAGAGACAGAGCATGGAAGCAGAGGCAGGGGCAGAGGGAGAGGGAGAGAGAGAGAATCCCAAGCGGGCTCCACACTCAGTGTGGAGCCCAACGCCAGGCTCGATCTCATGACCCTGACATCATAACCTGAGCTAAAACCGAGAGTTAGACACTTAACCGACTGAGCCATCCAGGCTCCCCTGAAGATTTTATTACCAAGTAACATCTATACCCAAGGTGGGGCTCAAACTTAACAGCCCGGAGATCAAGAGTTTCGTGCTCTACGGACTGAGCCAGCCAGGCACCCCCCTTCCTGAGGATTTTTAAAACCTGTCTTGCCATAAAAAATGCAAAGAGCTTCCATTGTTTCAGAAAAATACATACAATGGAAAGTCCACTCACCCATCATGAAGAGTTAACTACAGCTCTAGAAACATGAAGTGGGATGCTGTAAGGATCCTGACCTAGGAGTGGAAGAAGAAAATGCTTCTTCCGTTAGGGTTAAAACACAGCTTGTCATTTCACCCTTGACTATGCAGACCAGCCCCACCGAAATTACACTGTGACATTACATTTTTTCCCCACATAAACATTCCAGGAGGACAACCACCGCTCCCGGAAGGCACGGTGTGGCAAAAGGAACAACAGTAGGTAGAGTCTGAAGACAAGGGGTAGAACCCTTGCTCTGCTGCCCCGTATTCTTATGGAACCTTGAGTACGTGCCCTCACCTCCCTGGGCTTCAGTTTTCTCGTCTGCAAATGGAGAGGATCCCCTCTACACCCCTGAGTTTAGAACATTACACGAGGTAACATGAAAACTTCTGTCAATGAAAAGATACATGGAATTGTGGCGTTGACCTCTTGTTTGAGAGCCAGACCACAGTCCCCACCTCAGGCTCTCTGCTCCTCCCTCGGTCAACACAGCGCCTCATGGCGGACTCCCTCACGGCCCTCGGGTCTTAACGATCTTCCTCATTTGGTAGAATATTGACCAAGTATACCACTTGTGCTTTTTTAAAATAAAAGTTTGAGATAGGAAACTTGCAAAACTTTTGTATGTTCTTAACACTTCTGCAAATGGTAGGAGGTTAAACCCAACATTCAGATGGCTGGTAGAAATGTCTCTTGGGCCTTATGGTTTTGTAAAACTGAGTCTGGGGAATTGTTCCCTGGGCGTTAGCATTTGGGCACAGAGGTTCCACAGCCAGGGCTGAGGGAAGAGCGCAGTTAGAAATGCTGAGTGAGGATCGGTGCACTCATTGCCCCCGGGGCACACGCCCACAGAGAGAAGGCCTCCTCCTGTGCATTCTCTATCTCCAGACGGGCTTAATTACCTCAGAAAACCGAACCTGATATGAAGTCTCTCAAAACTGTCAAAACTTGCCAAAACAGCTCCTGCCTTTTGTTGAGGAGTTTGTGTTGAGCAGACCTCCTGATTGTGTGGAGCATGATTTTTAAATGCACTTGTGAGGTGACTTTGAAAGCCAGTTCAGGAAACTGGAAAGGAGTCATTCTTAGGATCCTGTGTGACTGCTGGGTTCACTTACAGTTTCTAGTGCCAAGAGGGACCCGAGGTACAGAGGAGCTGATGACAGGAGAGTCTTGCCAAATAGAGAGACGGTGGGGGTGGTGGGGGGTGAAGGGGAGGCTGGGCTCTGTGCCTGCTGCGGGGAAGGAAGTTTCTGGAAGTCCTCTGGGACTGTGCAGGTCTCTTTTGCTAAGCCAGTGTGAGCAAGGGTTTCAGTCCTGACCCAGCCACACCAGGCCTCCCCTCTTCTGTCCGGGCTCAGTTCTCCCCTGACCTCACTTAGTGCCTTGGCAGGGACTTCCCTCCATCTTCCCTCCCAACTTCCTCTCAGTTTCTCCTCTTGCATTTCTATTTCCCGCCTTTCCTGCAATGTGTTGTTTTCCGCCCCTGCACTCCCAAGGGACGCTAATCAAAGCAACTGCATCCAGAATGGGGGGCAGACCGCTTGGGGGGCTGCAGAGGCCCCGGGACACAGGTGCTGTTGGGGAGTCCCCTCTGCTAGGCTAAGTGAGAAGACTCAGGTTGGAAATATTCCCAAAGGTGCTCTCCAAAGGAATCCGAGGGATTGGGAATCAAATGTTAATCTTTCTCCCTTCCCTGTCCCTGCATGTGATCAGGCCTCATTTATCCTTGCACGTAAGTCAACAAGGTGTTTCCTGGAGGCCAACTTCGGGGTAACTCAAGCATCAGGGGGTACCTTGGGGTACATGAAGCGTGTTCTTCTTCTGGCATTTTTGGTGACTGTGTTTCTAAAGCTACCTCTTTCCTGCCTTTAGAAACAGTGCCCAACGATGGAAGGGATTTTGGGGGACCCAGGGTCCAGTTATGAAGCTGGGCAGTTGATGTACCTCTACCTGGTATGAAGTGTCCTGCAAATGAGGCCCGCCCACCATCCCCTGGCCCTTCACAAAGGCGGGCCCGGCCTCCTGCAGCGCTGTCCGAATTCTCACATCCGCCTTTCCAGCCCCTCTTCTTTCCGTATCCTGTTTGCCTCTTGCAGCTGGCTGGCATCTCTTGTCTCCCTCCCAGACTCTAGCTCCCCGCCCCTGGGGGCTGAGTCCTGGCCTCTTAACCCTGAGCGGGAGGCTCGGAGGCTCGCCGGAGAGAAGGCCCTGGTTGTATTTGCATAAAGCACCTCCCCCTTTGTGGCTGGGTGTGTCCACCAGATTTATTTTAGAATAGTCATTTTCTGTTTCTTTAGGGAATTGTGCTACCAGCATGACCAGTTTATTGGAAGGATCCAATAAAGAAAGCAGTGGGTGGTCTTTTGAATTGGGGTTATAATATAATCATATTATAATAGAAGGCAGCATAGTTTAGTGGCTCAAAGCTTGGGTTGTTTGGTTTGAATTTCAGCTTTGCCATTACCAGCTCTGTGCAGTTTGACCTCTTTAAACGATTTAATTTGAGGAGGGGAAGAGGAGCTGAGGTGCTCAGCTCTGCTGAATCCTGTTTGGGGGCGTGGGGGGGTCAGTGAGGACACAAGCTCCTCCAGGGAGAGAGGGAAGGGAGGTGGTGCATTGTCCTCTGGAAGGCATGACACGGGGAGAGAGGCTACCTTTGTTTCATTGCATATACAGACCAAAGCGGGGCTATTTGGGAGCCAGTGCCGTTCTCAGGGGTGTTTGGTAAGATTCAGACCACTCTGAGCTAAGAATAATCCTTATCTGTAAAACAGAAATAAAATAAGATTAGCAGTTACTATTGCTAAGGGCTATTGTGGAGATGAAATGAAAGCACCGAGCCAGGGCCCAGGACAGGATGGATGAGCACTCGGCCATCCTGAGGCTCCGGGCCATCTGGGGGAGCATTTCCGAAATCATTTCCAAAATCATTTTTTCTTGTCTTGTTTTCATTAAAGAATGTCGCAGCAGCCACCAGGCCCGATGGGGGCAAGCATCTTTCTGTTTCATTTTTATGGTACAGCCTTAACTGGCTCTCCGGCCTCCTCGAGAGCGGCCTCTGGACAAAGCTGTGTTGCATCGGGGAGGGACAGATGTCTGAGAGGCCTTCCGTATCTGCTGACACTTCCCGAGGGTCCCTGGGCCAGGGAAAGAGCACTCTCTGCTCTCTGTTGGGGACCAGAGGGCTGTGGGTGGCGGTTGCACTTTTCCAGAGTTCTCTGTAACACCCCAAGAACCTGTGTATCATCCCGCAGAGAAGTCTTTATGCTACAGTGAAGAGGTCTTAACACGGCTCATTCTTGTGAGACCCCGGAAGAAGTATTCAATAGTATTCTCTGTATATTTAATAACCTTAAGTCCACGTGACAATTATCTTGAATCTGAGGGCCCGGCCTCCTCCACTTAGCATGGCGCTGCTGCCGGGGTCAGAGCCAAACTACTACGTGTGGGCGTGGGCCAGCGAACTGAATACACCCAGATGCTCATCCGACTGAAAGACCCGTCAAAGTTCTGGTCGGGTACGAAGATGGTCTTATATGTGGAAGCAAAAGAGACACTCGTCTTTGGGGTCTTTTTATTGGAATGTGTCATTATGACTTCATTGGTCTAAATTACTTCGTTAGGTCTAAAATTGGAGGAAGGAAGTATACTATCTCTTCGGGCACCCCCCCCCAGAAGATGTCCTTGGGAGGGAGCAGTGGGGCAAGGTGCCATAGGTGGGAACCAGCTGTGCTGTGAGGGAGCAGTGTGGCTCTGGGAAGCATAAGGCTTGGGGCCATTCTTTGAAATGAGATGTGACTTAATGTTGCCAAAGAAACGGGAGTTGAGGTAATGGGTGTCTCTTCTGAGAAGAGGCCTGTAAGTCCAGAACTTGGTTCACCATGTCCCCTTCTTCCTGTCACAGAGACGGATGGCACTCCTGGGGGGAGTCCTCCATCCTCCTGCTCCCCTGAGTCATGGTGACACAGTGCCGCTAGGAGTCCCGTCCCGTCTGACAGACCAGGAAACTGATACCACGTGAGAGGAAGTCACAGAGGTGACCCTGAAACTGGCACCTCAAGCACCCACCTCTCCACAGACTGGGTGGCTTGTCAACAGCAAAAATTTATTTCTCACAGTTCTGGAGGCTGTAAGTCCGAGGTCAGCGTGGTCAGGTTCTGGGAGGGCCTTCTTCCGGGTTGCAGACGGCCATCTTATCATGTCCTCATGGCAGAGAGAGGGTGAGAGAGTCCTTCTAGGGCTCTTCTAAGGGCAATAATCCCCTTCATGAGGATTCTACCTGCTTGACCTAATCGTCTCCCAGAGGCCCCACTTCCTGATACCATCACATGGGGGTTAGGGTTGCAACATATGAATTTGGGGGGTGGGGACATAAACAGTTAGTCCATAACAGTGATACCCAGGAGAAAATGGCAGGCCAAATGGAGACTATGGCAAAGAAGAGACCATGCCCTCCCTTTCAATAGCAGCGGCTATTCTGCTCAGCAGACTCAGGTGGGAAGATGACCCAGGGCTGCCTGATCATCCCATTTCCAAGAGAACTTGGAACATACAGATTTTTTATGTGAAAGGCAAGCTCCTGATTTTAAAATCTTGGCAAGTGACTAAAAAACTGAAAACACATGCGTGCCAAGCAAAACACATCTCCAGACTGAATGTGGCCTCCAGCCTGTGACCTTTGGAAAGATCTAGAATCATTTGGCTGCTTTGGAGGCATGTTACTGGAGGCAGAAACAAGGAGTACGTCTGGAAATGCTGTCGCCCGCCTGACGTGTGGGTGGAATCGGCAGCCATCTGGACCACGGCATTTTGGAACCACCACCTGCTGCAAGGTATCTGACCTTCCAAACCTAGGGACTTAGTTCTTCTCCTTGGGCTTTGTGTCCTGATTAAAAATAGGTTAATCTTGACTGCCTTCTCAATAATTCTTCGCTTGGTAAAAAAACAGTAAGTCTGAAGATAAGACCTTGAAGTAAGGCCTGTGGGTTGGTATGGTGGCAAGATGGCTCCCTGGAGGGAGCAGGGAGGAAAGGGAAGTTGAGGGTGGGTACATCTGGAGGCTCACACGGCCTACTTCATGGTTGCCATTCTGGCCCACCTGGGACTCCAACTCAGGATCCCCAATCCCCTGTAGTGCCTGAGAAAGGTCAGAGAGCCTTGAGGGAGACTTCCGCTGACCCAAAGGAGCAGTTGATGGAGGACCGTTCAAATCCAGTTCTCTTAAAAGCATGCTGAATTTCCATCCGTGGCTCTTTGCACAAAAATGACTTCCCCTCCTTGACTCCCACCTGTTCAACTTTGATTTCAGGTAAGTTCTGGGAGAAGACAGTCTTTTTTTTTTTTTAAAGATTTTATTTATTTATTTATTTGAGAAAGAGAGAGCACGTAAGAGGGGGGAGGGTCCGAGGGAGAAGCAGACTCCCCGCCGAGCAGGGAGCCCGATGCGGGACGCGATCCCGGGACTCCAGGATCATGACCTGAGCCGAAGGCAGTCGCTTAACCAACTGAGCCACCCAGGCGCCCGAGAAGACAGTCTTGTACACACTCTACATGACTGAATAGACCGATGGATAACAGCCAGACCATATATAAGATAGAACTCAGACCCACAACCTGCAGCAACCGGCACAGGAAGCCAAACAACAGCTCCTATAACAGTCGACCCCAAACTGCCAGGACTTGATTCATAGGTTAATAGCTGCTAGTTTCCCTAATTCTTGTCCCCACTTCCAACTTAAGACCCACAGAAGAAAGCCAAATGTGCACCCCTAACCAATCACACAGGAACTATTCATGCACACTAGCCCACAGCTTCCCTCACTGACAGGCTCCACCCTGGGCACACCTGGAGCCTTCCCTTTTTTCCACCAAGGCTTTCCCATGCCCCTCCGAATCCCAGCCCTAGTCTCTGCTGATGGGGGCTGACTTCCTTACTAGAGCAAGCGAATAGCCTTGGCTGGTTCTCATTGGGTGATTTGCTCCTTTCCAGAGCTCACACACACTCACACACACACAGCTGGGTTGGGGTTGCTCCGGGCAGGCACAATGGCCTGCATGGTGCCTTGAAACACACCTGCAGGCACACACCAACTCTGCAGAGCAGCCCCGGAGGAGGAAGCAATTCGGAAGGGATCGGTGGACATGTCTTTCCAGATGAAGGGCAAAGAGGCCCAAGAGATGTTTGAAATCATTGTGTTTTGACCAAAAACTTCATTAACCTGGAGACAATGGAGAAATTGTCTTGTGGCTGACAAAGCAAAATGCTCTAGACTTGGCCAAGCAGAGCCACCTGAGTGGCCTGGGCCCAGATCCCACAGCACTGCTGGCGGCGGAGAGGGCCACCGTGGCCATCGGACAGGGCGGGTGGGACCCCCATGGGCAGGCAGCCCTGTCACCTCCTCGCCGCCAGAGTGTGTCAGGAAGGCAACAGGCATCTCATTCTTTGAATCTATGAAGATGAATGAACTTTCCACCCTTAACAAGTCACCAGACCTACATTAGACCCGACTATAAGAGATCTGCTTTGGGAACGGGACGGCATTTTCTAGTCTAAGAACAAATGTCATGGATGGAGAGCTTTAATTACAGTGTATGTACCAGCATTTTGCAGAGAAGCAGTTGGAAATTAAAGAAGTAGAAATTTATAATACTAATTACAAAGAGGACTTGGCTTGTATTCCTGGCTCCCTCTCTCACCAGTGTCTGATATTTTAAAAGGTTCAGAAGAATTAGAGTTTTTTCTCCAGACATGACTCTACAAAGAGAGCATTTAGAAGTGCTGTTTGGAGCTCGGCAAGATAGGAGGGAGGGGCGGGGGGGAGGGGACACTACATTGGAGCACCCCCCACCCCGTCCTGGCACAGGACCCTGTGAATGGGAAGAGAAGGTGCTAAAGTATCTTCATTCTTCCCTAAGAACATCTGCCAATAACTTAAACCAAGGTCTCAGTTCCGCTCCTGTTAATTAGGCTGACCTCATGGAATCTACCAGAAGAAAAGCAGTCTGGAAAGCTGCTCTGCCTCGGTCTCTACCGCTTCTGTGTCATCACGTGACACCGCAGTTGCTATGGAGATTATCAGTCGTGAGCGGATTGTCCACAAGTTGAACTTGGATCTGACAAGTCAAATTTGTCACTTTGGGGGAAAAGTAAAGAGGCTTACTATTTTTTGTGTGTGTTCATGAAAAGATTTCCTTGACTCCTGACAATGCCCCCTTCCCCTTTCCAGCTCAGTAGGCTTTTTCCACATTGTGGTCCTGAGCTGAAGAAAGGTTGTTTTATTCTCTCACGTTCTGTAGCATCTACAAGGAATCTACAGAGTGGGCACGATTGGCCCTCCATGATAATTTCTGGATAACAGAGAACACACCCTGTGATTCAACTTCAGAACAGGTGGTCGTCTCTTCTGTGACGGGAATGGTGTGTCAGTGATGGCCCGCTCTCCAACAAGGGGACCTCATGTCCTTCGCTGGTATGAATGCCCTCCCACCACACGCTGGTGATTGTGTGCGTACGCACATGTGCGTATGTGCGTTTCGCCCTGCTGCTCTTTGTCCCTCAGCAGGTAATGACTTTCATGGACAGGCTTTATCAGAATAAAAGTGAAACAGCCATTTAATGACGGCCACCCCGTCAAGCCGACTGGTGACGGGAGGCTGGTTGGAGCCGTGGACAGAAGAGAGAGGCAGGCTGAAGGCATGAGCGCAGCTTTGGTGAGAGGGTGGGGAGGGAAGCTCCTGCACTGGATGAGCCTGCCTCTCCTAGTCCCCAATGTCCTTGTTTTACCTTGTTTCTTTGGTTCTAACCTTATAAGAACCTTCAGGCAGTCTCTTATTTATGACGGGTATCATGATATTGAAAGGACTCCCAAGTTTGAATGCTGTAGCTTGGTGTGTCGGTGCCGCCATCAGACCTGGCCAACACCTGTCAAGGCTTTGATCTCAGATACATGCTCCCTCCTCTTAGAAGCCTTCCTAACCCCCCAGATGAGCCCAGGCCTGAACTGGGAAGGTGGAGCCTGGGGCCTCATCCCTGGATGGAGCCAGAAGAAGGCCTCGATGTGGGTGGAGAGATTGGATCTGGATCAGTGCCCCTGATCCCTGTTAATTATAGGGGCCAACTGAGGCCCCTTTCATTGGTAACAGAAAGTTTCCAACAGATGTAGACATTTTTCCCTGGACAAATCGGCCGCAGGATCACCGAAGACCAGACCAGAAGCATTTCCTTGAGAAGCAGCAGCAACAGAAAAACCAAGAATTGCAATTTGATTCTATAATTCTTTTTTTTTTTCTTTGAGAGAGAGAGATCTCGAGCGGGGTGGGTGGGGTGGGGGGAACAGAGAGAAAGGGAGAGAGAATCTTAAGCAGACTCCACACAGAGGCCAACGCAGGGCTCAATTTCATGACACTGAGATCATGATCTGAGCCAAAATCAAGAGTCAGACACTTAACCGACTGAGCCACCCAGGCGCCCCTGATTCTATAATTCTTAAGACAGACCCACTTCATTGGAGCTCAGCCGACCAGTGGTCACACCTCAGACCTTCATTCCGTTACCTCTGCCAGGTATCTTTCATTCTCTACTCAAGTGAAAGCTAGTCACGCCTCCTTTACCCTCATTTAAAGGCTTAAAACTCACCCTTGGGATTCTCTCTGACCAAGGACAGAGGAGTCTTGCTCTAGGCCCCAGCCTTCTGTACCAGTCCCTCACGCCGGGACCCGCAGCAGGAGAGGGAGGCTCTGGGAGTGCCAGTTGGAGTCGAAATCCTCCTGTGGCCAGAGGTGTCAGGTGAGTCGCAGGGCAATAAGGGAGGACGAGTGGCTTCCCTGCCGATGGGCATGCCTCACCCGAGGATTTGCTGCAGAGTGCTGAGACTGTGCGACACAGGGCCCGAGGCCGGCAGGTATGATTGGGCAGTCCTCCACGGCTGAGCTCCTGACCAGGAAATTCCCTACCTGGGGACTGTCGTTCCAAGGCTGCCCTGGGCCATGTCCCTTGGTGCCCAGTGAGGGAATACAAGGAGATGATGGACACAGGTCTGTTTCTCTTAGCAAAGCCAACCCTAGGTATTGGCCAGGCACTGTTGGTGTGTGAGTATATGTGTGTGTGTGTGTGTGTGTGTGTGTGTGTGTGTGTGTGCGCATGAGTAAATGTGTCTTTTTTTTTTTTAAAGATTTATTTATTTATTTTAGAGAGAGAGAGAGAGAGAGAGAGTACATGAGTGAGGGGAGGGGCAGAGGGAGAGGGAGAGAAAATCTCAAGCAGACTCCCCGCTGAGTGCAGAGCCTACTGCAGGATTCCATCTCATGACCCCAAGATCATGACCTGAGCTGAAACCAAGCATCGGGTGTCCAGCCTCCCAGGCGCCCCTGAGTGTTTATGCCTGTATATGTATGTCTATGCATGAGTGTTTGTGCGTGTATATATATATGTATGAATGTATGTTTGGTATGTGTGTGAATGTGTGCCCAAGTGTACGCGTGTATGTTCATGTGCTGGTGCATGTGTATACGTGTGTGCATGTGTATAAGAATGTGTGTGCCTGGTCGCCTGGGTGGCTCAGTTGATTAAGCGTCTGCCTTCGGCTCAGGTCATGATCTCGGGGTCTTGGGATCAAGCCCCACGTGGAGCCCTGCATTGAGCCTATATTGAGCTCCATGCTCAGCTCAGAGCCAGCTTGTTCCTCTCCATCCCCCCCTGCTCCTCCCTGCGCGCGCGCACTCTCTCTCAGGTAAATAACTAAAATCTCTCACACACAAAAAAGATCCAACTAAAATAGAAGGTTTTTGTAAAGGCAGCACAAATCCACTCCCAAATGATTGCAACATTGCCTTCAGGGGGAAAGGTAATGCTGTGGGACTGTCCCTCCACCCCCACCCCCCGTGACAGACTGCTCCCCCACGCCACAGGAGCAAGCTGCGAGCACAGGGACCCCGCTCCTAGACTATCATTTTCTTTTCCTGAGTGCTGCCAGGCACATGGCTCTAGAAACCCGGCACTCTAGCTCTTTTTGTGAGCAGAAATGCAGGCCAGGAACCAAAACCAGAAAATAAATACATAAAACCAGAAACCTCATGTGCTGCTGTGGCTGAAAGGAAACAGATATGGGCCTTGAGAAGGAAGCTCTCCAGAACCATCCAGAAAGGCACCCCCCTGGCCCCACCCTCAGGTGCACAGCTCACAAGTGGTCACCAGCTCACAGAAGGCCACGCGGGCAGCGCCCTGCTGCAGGCCAGCCAGGCTGGTGCTGCAGAGAGCACGTGCCTGCACCCCGCCAGGTCCTGCCCATTGCCTTCTTCCTCATTCCAGAGAAAGGAAGCCCCTGGGAATGGACCATCCCTCAGCCCTCCCAGGCCACCCACAGACCTGCTCCTTCCAAGTGTCTGGTTCTTAATTTACATGAGGGCCCATTTTGGGGAAGCACCTCGGTGACAATGAGCTGTGGGTCACAGGGTCAGTCCCCAAGGGGCCATTTTCTCCTCAAGGTCATGGTCACTGACTGCTCTTCCATACACACCAGGTGAACAGATGCACACTGTTTGTCACGGGGGGGGGGGGGGGGGGAGGGGGGAGGGGCAACTAGGGCCCCTGGAGGCATGTGCATCTCCCTTTCTGCCTGGCCCAGGCCCAGGCCAAGATAGGATTGCCTCAGGCTTCCCATGGGGTGACAGGAACCAAAGTCATTTGCATGACACACTATGACCGGTCTCTTTGCCTCCCTGTTTAGGGTGAGTGCCAGGGCAGGTCTCAGGAGAGGCCGCTAGCAGTCCGCCCGCCTGAGACCATGGCAGAGGGAGGCTTGAGCGGCCTCCCTGAGCTGAACAGTCTGGGCTACTTTCCCAGCTCCCCAAACCGGTGCATGGCCTTGGGCAGCTCACTCTCTGGGCCTGTTTCTTCATCTGTGAAATGGGGATGAAAACAGTATCCACCTCACAGGGTTGACCTAAGGATTAAGTGAGGTTTTCTATGTGTGTACATAGACGTATACACACTCACATATACGACATTATATGTATAAATGTAAGTGAATTATATCTATTGGAGGGTATAGGTATTTGACTATGAGATTATAAATATAATGTTTAAAGTACTTAGAACAATGCCTGGCACATAGTGAATCTCTATAAATGTTAACTGTCATTGTTCTTCTTCTTCCTCTGGTTATTATTGTCATTACCACAAATATAGCTTTGGAATCAAGCAGCCTGGGTTCAAGTCTCCATCCATCCCCTTCAAATCCCTCTAAGCAGAGGTGAATTTTCCCAACCTATCCAGGCCTTACTCAATATCAGCATTTTAAAATTCACTAGAGGGGGGTGCCTGGCTGGCTCAGTTGGAAGAGCATGCAACTCTTGGTCTTGGGGTCAGGAGTTTGAGCCCCACACTGGGTGTAGAGATTACAAAAAAAAATAAATAAACTTAAGAAAAGATAAAAAAATTAAATAGGAATTGTGGGCCTTAAACTGTACCCTTAAAAATGGTTAGCATAGTAAATCGTATCTTATGTATATTTTATCAAAACAGACAAATATATAGCACATGAATTAATATGGGACATATTATATAAATATCACAAATACATCAAATAAAGCTCATATTTTTTTTAAGTAGGCTCCACGCCCAGTGGAGCCCACTGCAGGTCTCAAAGTCATGACCCTGAGATCAAGACCTGAGCTGAGATCGAGTCAGGCTTTTAACTGAGTAAGCCACCCAGGCACCCCACAAAGCCCATAATTTTAATGATGGTGTATTACTTGGATGAGCCAAAGTTATGGGGAAAAAAGTGAATTAATTTAAGATCAGTTAAAAAAAAAATCTTCAGTAAATGATAGTGCAGGAGGCACCACGGGCACTGGGGGGATCTTGCAGGGGTACTGGTGAGGCTGTGATTTCTCTCTGATGGCCCTAATGGAGCATCCTCCTTTGCCTCTCCCAGCTTCTGGTGGTTCCCAGCAGTCCTTGGCTTATGGCCACAGCACTGCAGTTTCTGCTTCTGTCCTCACATAACTCTGTGTGTGTGTGTGTGTGTGTGTGTGTGTGTGTTGCTGGGTCTGTTTTCTCCTAGAGAACCCAATTGATGAATTAGGGCTCACCCTACTCCAGTATGGCCTCATCTCAACTAAGTACATCTGCAAAGACCCTATTTCCAAATAAGGTTGCATTTTGAGGTTCTGGGTGGACATAGATTTGGGAGGACACTGTTCACCCCTGTATAGACAGTGTGAGGCTGTGCAGGAGCGTGTTACTCATGGCATGAGGATGACTGGTTCCTGGTCATGAGAGGCAGCTCCATGGGGGGGAAACATCGTGGTGAGGAGGTACAGGGGATGCTCCAAGTGTCTCTGGCCCCTCACTGCTGGCTCTGTGTGTGTTCCTCTAGAACTTTCTCCTTTTGTCAAGCTCAGACATCACCAGATGAACTTCAGGCTTTAAAACTCTATGGCTATGGGACTAAGGTGGATGGGGTCTGAAGATATTCAGAACCGTAAGATCAGAGACAGCAAATGCATGACCCGGGTAGCCTCAGGGTCCACACCTAGCTGTTCATCCTTCAGTAATTCACTGAGGGTGGAGACACACTGATGGGAGAAAGAGGCAGACTTCCATTAGAGGGAACAGAATGAGGGAAGGCCCCAAAGCAGGAGGGCCCCAGGCTGAGGGGCTCACTGGGGCCTGGGGCAGGACTACCGTCGCTACCTTCGGAGGGGCGGGCAGGGCAGGAGAGCTGAGTGTCCTGCCCTTGCTTCCCGCTGACACCTCCTCCTGCTGAGGTTAGGATGGCTCGGGGCTCTGAACGAGGAGTTCTAGAAATCAGGGAGCAGAGGGAATGCTGCAGTCCAGGGGCCGTGCAAGGCGAGCACCGGCTCGCTGGGGTACGCCCACTGCTGACGGATGCTGCCCTGGGGTTCTGCCGGTGTTACTCATCCACAGGTCAATCTTGCATGAAAGGGAACATCACAGTCCTGGCGTGGCCCCTAGGTTCCTACAAGTTGTAAAACCATTTGGAAGTGGCAGCAACACACCCAGATGCCAGGCTCAGAGGAAGCTTGCCTGGGAGTCTTGCCCTGTCTGGGTGGGTAGCCCCCTACCGACACGGCACAAGCTGCCTGGGGGGGGGTCCTGGGGACCCCGCAATGCTTTAACTTAAAGCAAGGGTGAATGGTGTGGCTTCTGCATGTGTACTGAGGTGGGGGATATTGGAGGCGCAGGCCCTTTCCGGCATCACTAGTCAGAGTGGCTTGGGAGCCTCTGGCTGCCACTCAGTCCCAACTAACCCAAAGCCATGCTTGAGCATTATCCACAGGCAAGTCTTGGGTGAGGTCTCAACATGCAAAGGCTTAAGGACTATCCAAGCCTGAACCACGAGCCTTATGGAGTGAGAGGTTGTACACACACACACACACACACACACATACACACAGTTACATGGATGTACAGGCAACATGCTCCTGGAACATAGCGGAGGAGACCTCCTGCTGCTCCTGGGGTGACATGGCCACTGTAGACCCATTCGGGTGTCTGCTGGCTTCACGGCATCCCCTTGCGTGGGAATTGCCTCTTCCTTCACAGAGATGCTTCAGGGATCTTGCATTTGTCAGGTTCTCCAGGAAAACAGGGCCAATAGGACACACACACACACACACACACACACACACACACACACACACACACACACAAAGCGGTTGCAGAATTATGAAGGCTGAGAAGTCCCAAGAGCTGCAGGTGGCAAGCTGGAGTTGCAGGAGAGCCAAAGGCATCGTTCCGATCTGAGTCTGAAAGCCTGAGGACCAGGAATGTTGATGGTGTGAGTTCCAGTGTGAAAGCCAGTAGCCTCGAGCCCCAAGAAGAGCTGAGGTTTCAGCCAGAGTCTGAAGGCAGGAGAAGACCAATGTCCCAACCCAAAGGCAATCAAAGAAGAGGAATTCCGTCTTATTCAAGAAAAGGTCAGCCTTTTTGTTCTATTCATGCCTTCAACTGATCAGATGAGGCCCACCCACCTTAGGAAGAAGAATGCGTCTTACTCAGTCTATCCACTTAAATGTTAAAGTCATCCAAAAATGCCCCTGCAGAAACACCCCACGCAAAGTAATGTTTGCTCAAATATCAGGACACTCCATGGCCCAGTCCACTTGACAAAAGATTAACCATCACAGACCTCAAGACTATTAGATTCCCTCTTCTGAGGAATTTGCCAATGCGACAGACAGCTGGCTTATGTCTTGCAAGACTTGGGACCCAACGGATAGAAGGCTTTCTCTTCTGATGTCCTCCCGGTCTCTTTCACCCTTGTATCTTGTAAGATGCCACACCTGCCTACCCCCGTAGGATGATCACCCGTACACGTTTTTCCTTAAATGAGCTTGGGCTGAATTTCCCTACCTGCACCACCTCCATGAACATCACGTCCTCTCTCTCGGACCCTCCCTCCCTGTGGGGTCTGCAGGGACTCCTCCTGCACGCTGTTACCACCGGGCAGAGTCAGCCCCCACAAATGGGCCCGAAACAGAGTCTCCCACCTTCTGTGTTGTTACAACAGTTTGAAAACTGCAGACTGGCTGTTTATTTGTGTGTATGTTTGTTTTCAGAAGCAGCCACTCGATTCCAGAGACACGTTTCCACCTGGATGCCCACTGACCTGCCCTGCGGTGGCACCTCTCGGAAACTCCTTCAAGGCAGGTTTGAAAGATTTTCACAGACTTAACCATCCTGCAGGTTGGCCTTTCCAGAGATGCCAGTCTAGTTGGATCTATGGTTTTGATAACAGCTCGAGTTACAGAGTCTTCTCCTTCCATCTCGCCTTGGTCATGTAATATAACGAAAACATCAAAAAAGAATGAGTCAAAGTGAAGTTCTGGCCAGGAAGTGGGTCTTGGGAAACCTGCCTTGAGGTGCTGTGTTCTACTTCTGGAGGAGAGAAAAGCACAGTGGGCCAGGCAGGCAGCACCGTGCCCATGTGGCCGTGTTTTCGCAGGGCACGTGGGAATCCGTGGAGTGATTTCATCACCACGCCGGCAGGAGCATCACTGGTCACAGGTGGAAGCCTCAGAGATGATCTAATGTAACCTTCTCACTGGCCAGGGTGGGGGGTGGGAACCCGATCTGCTCTGAGTCACACAGGCAAGCAGTCAGGAGCTGGGCTTGATGTAGGGTCAGAGACAAATTCCACAAGAATTAAAGACCCGAATGTAAAAAGGAAACTTTCCAACTGTAACAGAAGTATCTTTCGGACCTCATCGTGAGGAAGGAGGGTTTTCTGAAGCAAGGCACAAGAAGCATCACCCGAGGGACAAAAGACTGGTCCCCTGGACACCTCATCTCTGATCCCCCTGCCCTGCTCCCCAGCTCCGGCCATGCGGGCCTCCTCAGGGCCTCTGTGCCGTTCCCTCCCCAGACACACTCCTCCCTTCCCCAGGGGCCAACGCTACTCCCCCTTAAACACCACCTCCTGGGAGGGTTGTCCCTCAGCCAGGCACCTGTTCTCTTACCACTGTAGATAACTGAGTTCCTATTTATTTGTTTAATCTTCGTTGCTGGAAGAGACTGTGTGCTCTAGAAGGGCAAGGGACGGGCTATTTTATGCTTGACTGTACCTTTCGCTCCAACACGGCGCCTGGCACATAATACCTCCTTCATGAAACGGTGTTGACCGAACGCTGAATCTAGCCTGAAATGCTTTGAGCACAGTCCCCGAGGGGCCGTGTGACCTCAGGCAATTTACGAATCCTCCCTTAGCCTCCTAAACCCTGAGCAGTGCCTCCCACGGTGACACACTCACCCCGGAGAAGCCGCCGTGCCATGTACCAGGCGCGGCACCAGGCTCCCACAAGGGAGGCCGCACTGGGCAGCGCGGGGTCAGCCGGCTTCTGGCGCGAGTCTGAACACACGTGATTCTTGGGGTCTCCAACCTCCCCGGAGGGGGGCTGTTCTCTCCCAGGGGGTGGCCTCGATGCCTGTGGAGGTCACCGTGGGAGGAGCTCCAGAGCCCAGGGAAGTGCGCCCGACTGCCAAGGCCGCAGTAGTGAGGGCGCAGCAGCGGGGGGCCAGTGTGAGGAGGGAAGCCGCCCTCCCCGCGGCCGGCAGACTGGACAGCGGCAGGCTGGCCTGCCCGATCTTCTCCCCGCATGAGTTCTGTCCGTCTATTCGAGGCAAGCGAACATTTCCCCCTCTCTCAAGCTTTGCAGAAAACCAGGACCCAACAATGACATCTCTGACTCTTGCTTGGTGGGGAAAGGCACCTGGGCCCACGGGGGGCCGCATTTCAGCCGTGCGCTGCATGCCGCACGCCACCAGCTGGGTGGCCAAACGCCCAGCGCCCCCAGCACCTTCCTGGGATCCCTCTGCTTTCTCGCCAACAGGCTCTCTCCGTAGTCTTTTGTTCACAGGGTGGCAGTGTGGTGAAAGGCGGAGCTGTGTGGATTCCGTCCTGGGTTCCCTTGCTGACAAGCTGGGCAACCCAGGGCAGACTGGCTGCCCTCTCTGGTCTGTTTCTCTCTCTGCAAAATGCAGGGCTCAGGCTGGTGGGCCCCTGACTCTCACCTGCTATGGTTTCGGGCCTCAGGCGGGGCTCTTGGCAGGAGGCAGGAGTGCTGGGTAGAGAGCATTGCCCCGGGGTAGAGCTTCCTCGGAGGGGGAGTCCCCTGACAGGCCACTGGGGTCACTGAGTGAGGGGCTGGACTGGGATCCTGGGCCACGGACTACCTGGTTCCAGGGATCAAGGGAGACACTGGCCAATTCTGGCTGTTCTTTGAAGTAGCCTAATACTACTTTCCAGAGTTAAGTACTCCTTGAAGCAAAGGAAGGAAGGTAGAAGGAAGGAGAAAGGAACTAGCAGGTACTGAGAGAGCCAGGAGAGTGCCAGGCACCCTGCTAGCGGCTTACCCCCATTTTCTCATTTAAGCCCCCATCAACCCCACAGAGAAGAAATTATCACTCCACCCAATGCTGGAGGAAACTGAGGCTCAGACAGACTAAGGAACTCGCCTTAGCGAGTGCCCAGGGCAGGAAGGGGATCCAGGCCCGTCTGCGGTGTTCACACTGTGCTGCCTCACTCGGAGGAAGGGACAAGGATGGCCCGGGAGAGCATCTTTGAGTGGAAAGCCCCTGCCCTGTCCCTGACTGGTTGGATCCTCACTACAGACCCACAGTCACATAGGACAGCTATGCTAGTTAGACTGTCTCCAAATGTTTGCCAAAGTAAGCACTTGCTGCAACGAGCAGATAGTCATTGCACCCCTCCCGACGGCCCCCACGTTCGTTTTGGTTCAATATGCCCACCTTGTAGACAAACACTTCAAAGGGAAGGCATGTGTCTGGCCAGTAGAATCAATAGCAGCTTCTGAGTCCGAAGGGCCACAAAGGACATACCCTTGGCACCGGCCCTGTGGCCAGTTGTGCAAAGCCGGAAATGGTAGGTTGGATGCGCATTCCCCAAGACCTTTCCTGGCCATTGATGTTTGCAGAGGAGACTCTGGTTGGACTCACCAAGTTAACAGGTGGGGGAAAGGCAAGGCTAGGGAGGGACCTGAGCAGGTGACAGTTCCGGGGAAGCTGCAGCTGACGGGTGGTGGAGGGATGACGAAGAGCCACAAAGGTCAAGGTCACGGGGGAGAGTGAAGCCCAGCTAGGGAACCGGGGCGGGGAGCGGAGAGAATCACTGGGGATGGAACTGGGTAGGCCAGCTCAGCTCCGGCTCTTCCTTGTCACTCAGCCCCCTGCGTGCTATGGTCACACGTGCCCTGGATCAGAAAGCACCAGCGCCTTCCTGGACAGATGCACCAGCACGGGGAGAGCTCAGCTGGAGGGGAGCTCTCTGCGACACATTCTTGTTTATAGTGTCTGTGTTGTGCAGACAAGCGGGAAGGTAGAAGACAGCGGAGTGTCCACAACGTTGCCGTCCAACAGTGGTCCCGGGTTTTGGAAACCAGTGCAGGATGTGGCTTGGGGCGTGGTGGAAGGCAGGGAAGGCAGTGACAGTGGCAAATGTGGGCACTCCCCAGATGTGCACTGGACCCAGTGGCAGCAGGAACTTGGAGCTATGGAAGCTGACAGCAATCTGGGGTGCTCTCATCCAGAGGTCATTCCCTACCATCTGGGCTCCTCTCTCCCTATCACCCCACCATCCACCAGTTCTTGTCATGTGCGTCTCTCTGGGCCGGCTGCCCTTCCGGGTGATCATTAGCTACTCAAGTGCAGCCATCCAGCTCAGGGGTCTCTGTCCCCACCCCGTGCCTGGTATAATTTTTGATCACAGCCAATGGGTTAGAGAGAACTTTTTGAAAGGACAGACCATGGCATCATGAGGCAGCTTTGCTTCAGATGGGACATTGGTTTAGAATCAGTCTCGGGCGCCTGGGTGGCTCAGTCGGTTAAGACTGCCTTCGGCTCAGGTCATGATCCTGGAGTCCCGCATCGGGCTCCCTGCTCGGGGAGGAGCCTGCTTCTCCCTGTGACCCTCTTCCCTCTCGTGCTATCTCTCATTCTCGCTCCCTCAAATAAATAAATCTTAAAAAAAAAAAGATTTAGAATCAGTCTCCTCAGTTCCTTAGAGGAAGGAGGACAACCTAAGGGCAAGAGGGTGGACAGCCAATGGCTGGCATCTTTCTTACAGGGGGAAACGAATCATCGGAGTGTATGTTCTTCCAGCTGTGCAGCCAGTTAATTCCCTCAGTGTATCATTATGCAAATATTAATTAAAGAAGGAAGAAAATGAACATGTAATGAGCACCTACTGCATGCATTGTATCTTTGACACCTCCCTGGGATTAAAAAAAAAAAAAAAAAGGATCACCAAGCCCTGCAGTGTTCCTGGCCCTGGGAAGTTGTCGGTTGTAACCGAACCTTGGGGAAGGGGAAGAAGCCCTCTGGGCTGCAGATTCACCTCTGGCTCCAGTCTGGTTCCCTTCCCGTCAGGGGAGCAGGCTGGGGCCACCGTGGCCTGCTGTAACGGGCTCTGTGCACTTGGCCCCATGTAACGCTGAGAAGTGAGCAGGGCAGGCCCAGAACGAGTGCTCTCCCCGTCCTCACCAGGGTGGCCCCTTTTTGGGAAATTGAATCAGGGCATGACATTTAAATGGAGGAAAACCCCTCAGCAGCAGCAGAAAATGAAATTCACTTGGCTGGCCCAGGCACCAAAGAAACAAACTAAATCCCCACCCCCTACGGAAAGATAAACAATAAATAAATGTCACCTGCCATGCAAAACATCGGCATCTGCTTTTTCTTGAGACTGTGAATCCAAACCGTGTTAAGATGTAGAAATTCTCACGTCTACACCCCAACAACAGACTTTAACAAACAGCAATGGCAATTAACCTCCAGATTAATAAATGTTAAATAGGCACCCGATAAGCAGTAAATGAGCTCAAAACAAGCTTTTGAGGTTGGAATCATCCTCCTTGAATTGACAGGAAGGTTTTATTGCAGAGACCCCAACACCACCTCCAGGACGCAGGGACCCCTCTCAGGAATAACACTAGATAGTTCATTATCTTAAAAACTCCAACACAGGGGTGCCTGGGTGGCTCAGTTGTTGGGCGTCTGCCTTCGGCTCAGGTCATGGTCCCAGGGTCCTGGGACCGAGCCCCGCATCGGGCTCCCTGCCCGGCAGGAAGCCTGCTTCTCCCTCTCCTATTCCTCCTGCTTGTGTTCCCTCTCTCTCTGTGTCTCTCACTCTCTCTGTCAAATAAATAAATAAATAAATCTTAAAAAAAAAAGCCAATATTTTGTGAAATTATTTAGGTAATTTGCATGTAAGGATTATACCTCTAATTCCTTCTTCAAATTCTGATTTTGGACCTTGGACTCAAAAAAACAACAAAAAAACCTCACCAAAAACCAAAACGGAGGCATTTGTAATAGTTGGAGTTTAGCCACTATGGGAGTTAGCATTTCCTGGGGTGGAGGGGGAAAAATAGATAAAAAAATTGCACTAGAAAGTGAAATTGGATTTTAAAAAATCAATGAAGTAACAAGGCTATTAAAATGGAAAATAAGTCTGATGTCATTCTGAAAAATAAAAGGGTTGAGTCACCTGCAGAGCCACTTAATTAAGCACAGGAAGTAACAAGAGAGCTTGAGTGATTTTCCTGGTTAATGTCAGTATTTCAAAATGAGTGAGGCGTTAGGCCAAGAGCATTCCTTCTAATCAGAGAGTTAAATCGGTTCTTTTGCCCTCAGGACATCTTGATACATTTGAAGTTGATGAAGAGCAAAAGGGAATGTATTAAAAATTATCCCAACTGCACCCAAACAGGCAAAAAAGTGAGCTTTCTGCTTGTGGTCCCTGGGGCAGTGTGTGATGGGGGCCATCAGGCTGGCCCCAGTACCCTCTGGAGCAGGGAAGGATGCCAGGTGGGCTTGGGGAGGCCGCGCCTACCTTCATAAGGTCAGAGGAAGGAGTGCCAACATTTTCTCAGTGTTCCTAACGATTGTAGCAGCTTAGAGCAGAGGCAGTGAGGTTGGGGTTTTAACAGAAGTGACTTGGGACATGCGAGCAGCCTACCGGACAAGGCTTTCCATTCTCCATGAGCCAGGGTCAGGGGTGGTTGTATGGGGCCTGGCCAGACCTCCCCTCCTACCTCTGCTAAGCAGATGCCAAGCCACTGTCAGCCCCAGCCGGCTATTAAGTCTGGGGTGCACTCCCCAGCATAGCAGCAGTGTTGGAGTGTGCCAGTCCCACCCCAGGGAAGCCGGAGGGCCATCCCAAAGTGCTCTGCAGGCTCTGAGTCTGGGTTCTCTGAGCCACCTGTGGAGGAGCTCCAGAGGTCACTGCCAGATCCCAGACTACAGTAGACGCAGAGGAGAACCAGGGTCCATCCTGAGATCTAGTGCTCAACACATTACCCCCCACTCACTCCCTCTGCTGTTATCAAAGCCAGCTTCCCTTAAAAAAAAAAAAAAAGATTTTATTTATTCATTTGAGAGAGAGAGAGAGAGAGAGAGAGACAGAGGGAGCACAAGCAGGGGAAGGGCAGAGGCAGAGGGAGAAGCAGAATCTCCACTGAGCAGGGAGCCCGACATGGGGCTCCATCCCGGGACCCAGAGATCACGACCTGAGCCAAAGGCGGACGCTTAACCACCTGAGCCACCCAGGCATCCCAAAGCCAGCTTCCTTCAGCATAGTTCACACTTAGGTCTTTTGATGTTCGTTGGTTGTTTTATGTTCATTATTATCATTCTTTAACTGTGCTAAGATGGCAAAAAGGTGAAAACTTTAATTCTCAAATCTGACCTGGTTTGGGTAGGGTGGAGACTAGGCTTGTCCAGAAGGGCTCAGCACCAAAATGGAGCCTGGCTATCAGCCAAATGCACAGATGAAGGGGTCCTGGGCACGCAAGGAGGGCCTCTTAACCGCAAGCGTGGTCTCTTGCCCCACCCCCGATCAATAAGCCAGTCTGTCCTGAATAAACTGAGCGTAATTGGTGGTTACAACCAAAAATTGGCCACAGCCAGGCAGCTGCGGGTTTTCGGGAGCTCTCTTCCCCCTGAGGACAGCTACACACTTACCCGATGTTCATATGGATGATGCTCCGTTTGAAACATCAACCAGTATCAGAAGTGATTGCCCCCCCACAGGATGTTTCCTTAGTGCCTCATCTTGAAATTGACAATGTCACGCTGGGTTTTCACTTTAACTTTCTCAATGTCTGTCCTTCCTCCCCCCCCCCCCATTCCACTCCAAATAAGGCTGCTCAGCAAAAAACAGCAAATACATATTTGGTTTTCACAATTTTTAACTATTTAGCTAACTGAGAACCAGGTAAACGAATCCTAATCCTCTTTGGAAGACTGTCCTGAAGGAAATAGTTGCCACACTCATCTATCTAATGCCAACAGAGCGCTGGGTGGCAATGCCAGGAGGTTTGGGAATAATAGGATATTATGGGCAAGGGTGGAGTCTGAGAGTTAAGTATATCCCCAATAATACTGATTATTCTCATTTGAAAAATCTTTCCTAATTAGAGAGACCACTGGGATCAGGGGTGGGGGGCTGAAGGGAGGTGGTAGCATTGTAGGCAATTGAAATAGAGCATGGGCTGGGGGTCCAACATTGCAGGTCCATTGCCCTGTGCTGCTCATCTCCCCTTTCTGAGCCTCAGTTTGCTCATCTGTTAAATGGGATCAGTAACCGAGCCTTCCTTGTAAGGTCGTGATGAGACTCCTGGAACAGTCCTGGGAAGAGTTCAGCATGGTCCCCAGGAGAGGATATGTGCATAATTCTTTTTTTTTTTTTTTAAGTGATCTCTAGGCCCAGTGGGGGGCTCACACTCACGACCTCAAGATCAATAGTCGCATGCTCTACTGACTGAGCCAGCCAGGAACCCCAACATACTCTTATCAGTAGCTACTGTGTCAACCTTTTTGTTCTAATTCAGTTCTTGTTTTAGACACTGGGTTGAGAAGGCAAGAGAGGAAATATGGATGGAACTTTAACAGATGTTGCTCTACTCTAATCTGGCCTGAGATCCTGTATAACATCACTCAGAATTACCTTCATCTTTGCATGACTTCAGTGATCAGGGGGAAAGGGGAGCATCAGTGCAGGAGAGAAAACATGAATCCAGGACAGGCTGGAGATCACAGTAAAATATTCTCTGCAAATTGCAGCGAGTGCCTCTGCAGAGGACAAGTTCAGAGGGTCGCACTTCTTACCCAAGTGCTGGCGAGGGGCAGCAGGACCATCACAGGCCCTCCGCCCAGCATTCCCTGCCTGCCTTCCCCCACTGGAGGGCGGGGGAACGTGCTGGGGGGAGGTGTGCTGTTGGAATTTGTAATAAATACATTTTCCTCTTAGACCCTATTCCGGACCCAGAGTTCCTACACCCTTGGAATTTCCCCGCAACAAGAGTGATAAAGGTGTCTTTGTTATGTTAATGAGGTGACTACTGGAAAGCTTTTAGGTAACCTAACCAAGGGGGCTGTTTGCCAGGAGAACCAACCAGCTGATTAGAGAGTGGGAGCTTTCAGTCTCTCTGCCACCCTCCTGGGAGGGGAGAGGGGCTGGAGTTTGAATCAATTGCCAATGGCCAACGATTTAATCAATCATGCCTATGTAATGAAGCCTTCATAAAATCCCAAGAGGACTGGGTTCAGAAAGCTTCCAGGTGGTGGAAATGGGCTGGTTGGTGCCCCTGAAGAGAACAGGGACGCTCCCAGCCCGTCCCCACACCTGGCCCTATGCACCTCTTCCATCTGGCTGTTCCTGAGTTCCATCCTTTTATAATAAGCCAGTCATCTAGTAGGTAAAATGCTTCTCTGAGTTCTAGGAACTGCTCTAGCAAACGAATCAAACCCGAGGAGGGGTCTTAGGAACCTCTGATTTACAGCCAGTTGGTAACAACCTGGCCTTTGGACTGGCATCTGAAGTGTGTGTGTGTGTGTGTGTGTGTGTGTGTGTGTGTGTGTGTGTGTGTTTAAGGGGGAATCTTGTGGGTTGTCAGTCATTCATTGCAGAAGGAGACAGGAAAAGGAAGAGATGAATACTCAGGCCTTGCAGCTACCCTCCTCTCCCCTGGGGTGGCAATACCCAGCCCTCGATTCCGAACGCCCAGGAAGGCCGCTCATCTCCCTACCACCCCCACCCATCCCCATTCGTATCCTCCTTGCTGGTCCCATCTGGCAGGGAGCGACTGGGGCTCAGCCCCTAGCTCCGCCACTCACTGGCTGCATGCCCTGCCTTGGGGAAGATGTGTGCTCTGCCCACGTTCTCATCTGCTAAATGGGACATGTCCTAGGGTTGGCATGTTTCCGCTGGTGACAGGCCTGGCATGGAGTCAGCCGATTTCTTTTCCCTCTCCAGATCGCCGGCCTGGCCTGACCCCTCCTCTGGAACTCTTCCCTGTGTGACTGACCTCAGCCCCCACTGTTGCGGCCTGACCCTGGCCTGCTTCCCACACCCCGCCCACCCGGGCCCCCCGTGTTCCTCTCTGCCAGCTGGGCCCCGACCCCCCCTCTTGGCCTCCAGCCCTGCCTTTGACCTGGCACCAGTGCAAATGGGGCAGATTGCTGAGATCAGGAACAGGTCGTACTTGTCACTCATTCCAGGAGTGTCCTTTCTATGTCCCGATGATCAGCTGCATGGGGAGAAGGGGGTGACATCACTGGGCTTCATAGTCTCTCCCAGAGGGGTCCCTTGGGGCATTTGCCCTGGGGACACATCTCCCAACCCAACCCCCCCCCAAATGACAGGCCGGGAGCTGCTTGCTGTTGGAGGGTTTGGGGCTGCAGCCCCCCACCCACGGTGGCAAGATCTTGAGAGTAAGGCGGCGGGGTCATCCTTTTCTGGGGGGGGCGGGGAGCAGACGGAGCTTGGGCTGCGCGACCCAAGTTAAAAGTCCACGAGTTTTCTGTCAGGCACCAGCCACTCCAGATGCACAAACACACCCCTAAGATTCTTGGAGAGGAACTGTTTACAAAGCCTTATATGGGTCCTGACCTTTGATTCTTAGTTTCTTGGTCTGGTGGGGTTTGGATGCTCATTCAGGAGGGGCACGGATTTCATATGTGTACTGGGCTTTTGGCTGGGCCTCATCCGTTCCTGCTACCTGTTGGTTCTCAGTTCCCTTTTGGGGATGACTTCTCCCCAGTACGTTTCGTATGGGTGAGAGAATGATCTTAACCCGCCACCCTCCACCAGGGAAGTCTGGGAAACAAGCCTTTCTCTCCTTGCCCTGGGCCACTCACAGAAGGGTATGTGACCTAACACTGGCTGGAAGGCCCTCCCCAGGCGTGGCATCTGCAGTGAGTAAAGCAGGAAGGAGGGTCCGCGGGTCCAGCTGAGCCGTGGGACAGACGGCCTCCTCCGCGAACCAGGGCTGTACTTTCTGCCTTCCCAGCCCCCCGGAGCAGTCCTGGCCCCCACCACCCCCAATTCCCGGAGCCCCTCATCCCCGTCCACTGCATTCTTTCATTTGAGCTAGCTAGAGTCTCTTTCTTGCCCAATACTACCAGGGTGGACACTGCCTAGCTTACAGGGAGCTACCCGAAAACTCCATGGGGTCCCTGACAGCAGCCCGGGTGTTCACGCCAGTGGAGAAAGAGATGAGGAGTTCTGGCCTGCAAGCGTGCCAAATGGTGTGCTCCTTCTGGAGCGGGGAGCCCTCGCTAATGTCCGTAACTGATGTCTCTCTTGGGAGAGCCTGTGCGTGCGTGCGTGTGTGTGTGTGTGTGTGTGTGTGTGTGTAAGAGAGTGTTTCTTACTAGTCAATTAATAGAATATGGTTTCTTTTGTTGTTGTTACTCCTCTAAAAGGGTGAATATTTGGTGCCTGAGAAAAATCTGATGCTCCAAAGCACACCAGTGGCCCCAGCTCTGGGTTGGCCAGAACAGGGCATGGCCATTCCAATTTGCCTGAGGAATGTCTCCAGCTACCACACTGTTGGCACCCCAGGACGGGTCCCTGCAGAGCCCAAGGCCCACCCTCAGCCTCGTCACAGGGATCGCAGGGGCGCCTCTGTGGCCGAGGCGAGGGCCTTCCATTCTGGAATGCCGTCACCCACACTGGTGAGGAATGAGGCTCTGGGACAATCAGGGCCTTCAGAGGCCAGGGGTTCATCCCACCATGTTCCTGATGATCTGTGGTGAGACTATCACCCGCACGTTTCTCTCCATCGTTCTTTTTTTTTTTTTTTTTAAAGATTTGATTTACTTATTTAACAAAGAGAGAGACACAGTGAGAGAGGGAACACAAGCAGGGGGAGTGGGAGAGGGAGAAGCAGGCTTCCCGCCGAGCAGGGAGCCCGACGCGGGGCTCGATCCCAGGACCCTGGGATCACGACCTGAGCCGAAGGCAGACACTTAACGACTGAGCCACCCAGGAGTCCCTCCATCGTTCTTTAAAAAAAAAAAAAGTGTACAACTCAGTGGCCTTCAGCACCTTCATAACATGGAGCAACCATCGCCCGATCTATTTCCAAAGCTTTCTCATTACCTCAAACGGAAACTCTGTGCCCTTTAAGCATAGCTGCCCGTTCCTCCCCTCCCCCGTCCCCGGTGACCGTCGTTCTACTTTGTGTCTCTCTGAACGTGCCGTGCTAGGCACCTCAGCTGAGCGGAAGCACACCGTATCTGTCCTCTCGGGTCTGTTTCAGTTAGCACCGTGTTTCCGAGGTTCATTCATGTGGTAGCACGTGTCGGCACGTCATTCCTTTGTAAGGCTGAATAACATTCCATGGGGTGTAGACGCCATGCTTTCTTTCTCTAGACATCTGTTGATGGACGTCTCAGTTGCCCCCACCTTTCAGCTATTATTAATAATGCTGCGATGAACACTGGTGTTCAAGTATCTGTTTGAGCCTCTGTTTTCAATTCTTTTGGATTTATACCTAGGACTGGAATTGGCTGAGTCATGTGGTAACTTGATGCTTAGCATTTTGAGGGCTCACCAAACTCTTTTCCACAGCAGCTGCCCCATTCTACCTTCCCATCAGCGGCACACAAGAGTTTGAATGTCACTGCCTCCTCTCCAGCACTTGGGGATGAAGGAGTATGTCATGTGGTTCTTACTTGGTTTGGTTTGGATTTTACTTTTTCGTTGGTTTTACTATGCAGTACATTAAGACAGTGCATAACCTTCTAGAAGGGGTAGATGAACATAACCGAGTTACTTTTCGTCAATCAGGAAAATGCTTCCTTGATCGATATTCTCCAAACCCCTTGACACATGGTAACGATTAACTCCATCTATCTCTTTCCATCAAGCTCCGCTGACATGAATAATTGGCAAACCTTTTTTCCTTGCCTCCATTAGTGAACCTGTGGATGTGTGCAGAGGCTGTGCTGGGGATGAGCAAGCACATGGCCATGACGTCAATCCCGGGCAGAATCTCGAACCACATTGGGCCAGGCTGTGGTTGCCAAGGTCAAACCCTTCGTCACTGTGGTTTTGATTTGCATTTCCCTAACTAATGATGGTGAACATCTTTTCATGTGCTTATTGGCCATTTGTATATCTTCTCTGGAGAAAGGTCTATTCAGACCCTTTGTACATTTTTAAACTGAGTTTGTCTTTTTGTTGTTGAGTTGTAGGAGTAGTTTATATATTCTGGATATTAAATCCTTATCACATATATGATTTGTAAATATTTTCTCCTATTCTATTGGTTATCTTTTTACTTTCTTAATAATGTCCTTTGGGGCACTGGCTGGCTCAGTTGGTGGAGCATGTGGTTCTTGACCTGGATTGAGTTCGAGCCCCACGTTGGGTATAGAGATTGCTTAAAAATAAAATCTTAAACAAATAATGTCCTTTGATGCACAAAAGTCTTAAATTTTGATGAAGTCAAAATTTAAGTCCAAACTAACTATATTTTTCTTTTGTTGTTTATGCCTTTCTTGTCAAATCCAATAAATAATCTGTTGCCAAATATGACATCATGAAGGTTTACTTCTGTATTTTTTTTTCTGACAATTTTATGGTTTTAGCTTTTATATTAAAGTCATTGATCCATTTTGAGTTAATTTTTGCATATGGTGTAAGGTAGAGGTTCAACTTCAGTCTTTTGCCTGTGGAAATCTATCTACTTGTCCCAGCACCGTTTACGGAGGATATTTTATTTTCCCCACTTGAACAGACTTGGCAGGCTTGTCAAAAATCAATTGGCCACAGATGTGTGGGTTTATTTCTGGACTCTCAGTTCTGTTCCATTGACCTATGCTTCAAGTCTTATGCCAGTACCACACTGTTTGGATTCCTTTAGCTTGGTAGTAAGTTTTGAAATCAAGAAGCGCAAGTTCTCAAACTTTGTTTTTCTATTTATTTATTTAAAGAATAAATGATACACGGTATCCTATTAGTTTTGGGTATATATCATAGTGATTTGATATTTTTACACACTACGAAATGACTCCCATTATACGTCTAGTTACCATCTGCAAGGTTTTTATAATGTTATTGGCTATATTCCCTATGTTGAACATTACATCCTCGGGACTTATTTTATAACCGAAAGTTTGTGCCTCTGAATCCCCTTCACCTATTTTGCTCATCCCCCAGCCCCTCCCCCTTTCTGGAAGCCACCAGTTTGTTTCTAGCATCTATGAGTCTGTTTCTGGTTTGTTTCATTTGTACATTTGTTTTGTTTTTTAGATTCCACATGTAAGTGAAATCACACAATATCTGTCTCTCTCTGTCTGATTTATTTCATGTAGCGTAATACCCTGTACATTCATCCACATTATTGAAAATGGCAAGATTTCATTCTTTTTTATGGAAGAGTAATATTCCATTGTATATGTACGCCACATCTTCTTTATCTTCTTTATCCATTCATCTACCGATGGACACTTGGGCTGCTTCCATATGTTGGCTGTAAATAGTGCGACTTTGTCTTTCTTTTTCAAGATTGTTTTGGCTCTAGGGGACCCCTTGAGATTCCATATGAATTTGAGAATAGGTTTCTTCATTTCTATGAAAAAAGGGCTGTTGAAATTTTGATAGGGACTGCATTGAATCTGTAGATTGTTTTGGATAGTATTGCCAGTTTAACAACATTAAGTCTTCCTACCCATGAACACAGCATGACTTTACATTTATTTAGGGCTTCTTTAATTCCTTTCAGCAATCTCTAAACCTTTCTTGAACCTATTTGTGTCTGTGACTTACATAACCTCTCAAGATAATGAGGGCCATATGTTTCCCTTACCCACTACATAAATTAGTGTTAAAACCAATAGAACACACTGTCTCTCTCAATTTTTGCAGGCTTTCTTAATTTCAGTATTTTCAGTTTTGGTAAGCAAATCCCAGTGTGTGCTATTGATAGCTTTCATGATTTCCTTGATATTAGATACACATATGCCCTCTCAGGCACCATCGTCACAGACGAAAAACTCTCATTCTTTTAGGCGTCCCCTCACACGGTTTCATCGGTTTCCCTTCTCCTAGTTCTGTTATGTTTCTGATCCAATAAGCAAACTTATATTCAACCAACTTATGTACTGCCCAACCGGCTTTAGTATTTGGGTGGGAGAGACCCAAATGTCCAATGTACTGAAGAAGAGACCTAAATGTTGATTCTATCTCCAGGTGCCATGGCAAGAGGTATTGGGAGCCCATGGCCTTGACTTCACAGAGTGAGGAGAGAGAACCAATGAAGGGGAGAGGATTTCCAGCTGGTGGTTTAGGGGAGACCCCATGGAGGAGGAACCATTTAGATAGAGGGATCAGAGTATGGGGTCCTTAGAGTCACAATTAATTGAATGTCAACAGAAGCAGAGCTGGATTTTTATGAATAGGTTTCAGGAGGAATCTGAAACTTCTGAGAAATGAATGCTAGATTTTAGATGTATGGGGATAAGTGCACTTTATTGGGGGAAAAATCCATGGCTCTCATTAGATTCTCAAAAAAAAGTAGGTCAGGCTCAAGGAAGATCCTTGCTCATGAGGGACTGATCAGAGGGCTCATTTCTACTTGTTGCTATAGGAAGCTCCATGTGGATGCGGAGAATTATTATTATGTACATGGGCCAGAGGGCTAATGCATCCAGAGGCTCTGAACCTAGATTCAAGGTGCCCAAACAAATTATATATTTGTTTTATGTTTTTATTTTAGCACATTTTCCCAGAAACAGTCATCTGATTCTTAGAGGTCCTGACCCCAATAACCAAGCAGTGGGGGCCCTAGAAGGCAAGTTCTCTTAGTGAGGAGACACGAGATGCTCCTCTAGAGGGAGAGGTAGAGATGGTGCAAAGGAGGGAGGCCCAGGCGGGACAGAGGGCAAGAGGCTTTAGCCATCAGAGAACAGTGCCGAGTCCCTGCGCTGCTGATGGGCCAGGTGAAGAAACCCTGAAATTGAGAGAAAGACAGAAGGAAAATAATTCAAACTGGGGAGCTTCAGAGTCAACTTTCAAAGCTCAGTGCAAAAGCTTCTTTCTTGGGGCACCTGGGTGGCTCCATCGGTTAAGCATCAGCCTCCAGCTCAGGTCATGTTCCCAGGGTCCTGGGATGGAGCCCTGCATCGCGCTCCCTGCTCAGCGGGGAGCCTGCTTGTCTCTCTCCTTCTGCCCTTCCCCCCAGCTCATGCTCTCCCCTCGCCCCCTCTCTTTCTTTCTCAAAAAAAAAAAAAAAAAAAAAATCTTTTAAGAAAAAGCTTACTTCCAGAGGGCCTGGCTTGACTTCCCAGCCTTGGGAAGATGTTGACAACGCCTGTCACCTGTCCCTGAGCCCCTGAGCCTCTCACGCTCCCTCCAGACCAGGCACTCTTCAGAGCTGCCAGGGAGTCGGCTGGGCCTGGCACGTAACAGATGTCTGGGCTCCCTACCCTTGCCCAAAGGCCAACCCCCTCGTTCTTGGAAAGGGACCCTCTGGAAGACTGGGCCACCACATCAGTTACATGAGCATGGTAATGGCACTGACAGTCACCTCTGGGTGTATTCAAAAGATAAGCTGCAGCAAATGTGCTTCTTCCCTTCACTGTGGTCACGATGACACACAGACAGAGTTCCCTAGGACTCGGATCGCCCCGACAGAGAAGAACCAGAGCTCAGACTGCTGGTCAGTTCGGCTTTACTGTGGGCTTGAGATGGCAGGCTCCCCGGTCCCTCGTGCTATGGGCTGTTTTTGTCCCAGGCCAGGAGCAGGGCTGTTGGCAGAGCAGGATCATCATGCGAAGGCCTGAGAATGGGCACAGCACCGTTAGGTTCCTGGCGGAGACTTCCCTTTTTGCACAGTCTCCAGTGACCCTGATGCTGGTGGCAGGAGGAACTCTGGTGGTAGGAGCAGACACAAGCACGTGCATGGAGGGGGGTCTTCTGTGGGCTGTCGAGGCCCCCAGACAGCACCCGGGGCCTGGCCAAGGAAATGATGATTTCCATTTCGATGAACGTGATTGGAGAGCCCGATAATTCACACCTCACCAGCAGCGTGCCACCAGAATCATAAAATAAACACGTCATTGTGTTTTCTCATGACAAGCTGCCCTTTTGTCTTTTTCCTGCTCTTCCACGATGGCATCTGTTGGCTGCTGAGTCACACTGCAGGTGACGAGCAGCCCACCCCATGTGTGTGCGCTCTGTGGCCATTTGCAGCCTGTGGTTCCCCCATGAGTCAGTAGAATTGGGACACCACTGAGCAGATGTTACGGAGGTGACACAACCGTCACAGAGAGTTTTGAATCTTTGAAGAGGAGAACTACGCTCAAGTTTATTTTGAATACGCTGAGTCATGGCTGCTTCAAGGATAAGGCTCAGCTGTAGACACCAACGGCAAACCCAAACCCTGGGGCATTTTGTTTGGTGCAAATTCGGAAGTTTCTATAAAACGTTATTTCGAGAAGAACTAAAACATTTTTTTTTCTGCAACACTTGCAATCGTCTGTAAAGCTTTAAAAACGAAAATGTAGACAAATTAATTTCCTATGCATGCTAAAGTAAAAGGCAGTGGTTCATATATTTAAAATTTTTAAATCAACTTTCAAATGTATAATTTTTTTTATAAACTCAGTACAGAAGGAGGAGGGTAAAGGAGAATGGGGAAGACCCAGGGTAAGAGATTTTATAACTCACTGAAAATGTGACCAAGGCATCTATACTTTCAGTGTCTATGGCGCTGTTGACCCTTGCAATTTGGTTGGTTGGTTGGTTGGTTTTGGACAGAGTGTCCTTCTGAAATCTTGAAGGAGCCAAATTAGGCATCTTTTGGGGTGGGTCTCCTCAGCCACACTGAGTCCTCTCAAGTCCTGGGCAGCTGGCTGGGTGGAGCGAAGCCTCTGTGGAGGCTGCTGGTAGGATTTAGGACACTGTCCCCTGGTGCAGGGGGCAGACTCGCAGCTCTGGAGATGTGAGTGTGCGGTGGAAGGTGGACTCACTGCAAGTTGTGCAGACTGAGCTCCCCCCGCACCCATCCAACGCCCAGGCAGGAGGCCCCACTCGGGCACCAAGACCCTTGGGATCCCGGGGCAGCCCTAGGGGAGCACCATTGAGCTTCACTGGTGGCTGGAGAAGTTGGGTGGCGGAGAAACCTGGCAGACCTTTCTGTCCTCAGGCCTCCCAGCCAGGTGGACGCCCTACAGTGGGGTCCTTACTGCAGCCTTCAGGGTGCGACCCTGAGATCCGGCCCCCTCCTCTCTGATTCGTGGGACAGACAGATAGTTAACTCACCCTTTGCTCTGCTAATATTTCTCTCCTCTCCTCCCTACAAACTTGTCTGACTTTATTGTGTGTGTGGTGGGTTTGTTTAGGAAACAGGACAGGTCCGTGGGCCAGAATCACCCACCGCTGGTGACACATCTCACCTCTGTCCAGTCTTTGGCCCCAGCCCTTCACAGATGCCTTTAGGGAATACTGGGCCACCGCGCTCTTATCTTCCCTCACTCTGCCAACATGGCAACTCGGAACATCCTTAGACCATCCATGTCATGGAGGCCAGCTCCTGAGGTTTCCCACTTGGCCAACTTGCCATGGCCTTCCTGGTGGTCAGTTTTTACTTTATAAGGCCCTAAGCCAGACAGCAGAGAAAGCAGAACTTCTAATCGTGGCCTTGGCCTTGCCTCTTGCCCTGACCCATGTCTCATTGGCCTCTGTCTTGTTCTCTAGCTTCCCAGATTTCTGTTTCTTTGCCTCCCCCTCCCCGTCTTCTTCCCCTCCTTTCCGCCCCCCTCTTTCTCTTCCCTTCAAGCACCACTCCTTTAGCCTGGACCCAGAACCTAAAGAGACCGAAAAGTCCAGGGAGCAAGCCCCCATATTCTTGGCTCCCTGTCACTGTTGTCCTTTAGGATAGACAAAGCACCTCTCACCGAGCCAGGATGGAACAGAGAGTGACGTGGTATATGGTCTTTGTCACCGCCCCGGTCTCTGCCTCAAATCCCCAGGGACGCCTTCCCAGCTCCCTCCCTCATTCTGAGCAATATCCCTGTGATCAACCTTTCCACAGTAGGACCGGCATAGCAGCCCAGCCCCCCCTCCCACGCCCATGACTGGAATTTCCAAGGCTCTCCAGACTAGGTGGCCTCCCTCCCAACACAAGGATGTTCCCCTGGAGCGTTCTGTCACATAAATTCTTCCAAGAATTTGTTGCCAGGAAAAAAATTCCCTGAAGAATATTTTCTTTTATTAGACAATAAGAGCTGCATACCACACTGTTTTCCGTTTTTTTGTTTTGTTTGTTTATTTTTCCCCCCTTCCCTTACCAGGAAGTCAGAGCTACACCAGTGCTGCTTCCAAAAGCAATCATCAGCCCCCTTTCTGTCCCCTTCCTACTGCCACTTGTCCAGTCTGTTCTGGGTGTGATTCCCCGCATGGTCATTGTGAATGGAGTACAAGCCCCGGTCATTGTGCGGGAAGGCTGTCCAGGCGGCCCTGTGGTCTTGACCCACTGCCTTTACCCTGCCCCCCTCGCCGGGTCCTGGAGGTGCCCCCAAGATTCATGCCCACTGCCGAGTTCCGTCTATGTATTGGGTTTGGGGTCCTGCACTCCCCAGGCTCCACCTTTGGGGTCACAGCACCAACCAGAACAATCCCTGGCCCCCTTTGCTTCATGATACGGGAGCTTCCCAAAGAAAGAGAAGGTGTTTTGCCCGGATGATAATGCCTTGAGGCCGGCCGAGGCTCCTGGCCCAGGGACCAGAGTTTCCCCTCCGCAGTCAGTCCCCATTTCACATCCCATCTGCCCAAGGGACAAGGTAAGGGAGAGGGAATTTTGGCCTGGCATGTGGAGGAAAGGGATCTTGGCAGCGAGAGGGGCCAGCAAATGTCAAACCACGTCAGCGAGCACCAGGACCCCTGGGGGAGGTTCTTATTCCGTCTTTGGACAGGCCTTCACCCCAGCAGGTCGAGGTGGGGTTTGCAGCGCTCCTGGACAGATTCCCCGCCCCAGGCCCCCAGGGTCCGAAGGCATTTCTGCCACTTCCTTCTGTCTTCCCAGGCTTCTGAACAGAACAATAAGCAAGACGAAAGCTTGCAGTCAGCGGGGAACAGTCTCTTTGAGTTTGGCAGCTGAGCCTTTCACCAAGCCCCACTACGGACCAAGGGCTCTTTTGTCCTTGGGGAGAAAAGCTGTTTCCTGGAGGCTTTGATTATTTTATTCAGCAGGACTTTGTACAGTTACGGTGGAAGTTTCACCTTAAAAGAGAACTCGTGTCCTGACTTTAAAACCACCCTGTCTTTTCTGTCATATGCACACTCCAAGGGAGAAAGAGATGTAAAAATCATTTTTCAAGTCAGTGTAAGTATGGCATTGAAGTCACTAGCATAGTCAGAAAAGGACTTCAAACGAAGTGCAAAGTTGACAGCCTGCACCTGTGGCCTCCAGTAGCCCCGTCAGATACAAGAGCGGCCAGACACCATGGCATTCAAGGCCTCCAGACAGCATGCCATCTCACTGGTTTGTTGGGTGAGAGTGAGTTGAGTCGTCCTTTAATTCCAGACTTGGCGTCAAACCTGCTCATGGGACTGAAAGCAGGCCCGAGTCTCTGCCACAGCACCTGCCATAGGGTCCCCTGCCAGCTACACAGAAAGACAGGCTTGGTGTCAGGTCACCAAATGGGCCAGCATCTGAGATGTCCTAATAAATAAGCCCGGGTGTCGAGGTTTGTGTGCACAGGCTTGCTGAGCACTGGCTCTCTCTGCCTGGGAGCCGACGGGGTACTCCATGCACCGCTGTGCCCCCCACCAACCACCAACCCCTGGCTCCTGTCCGTGGGGGGAGAGATTTGAAAGTTGCAAGGGGAAACCAGCATGAGTCCCCTGTACGCCATTACCGCACCCAACCACAAGCATGGGGGATGCTCTGAGAATTGGTTCGTGCCCCTTCTTGGCTGGTCTGCCTTTCCAGGGACACTTCTGCCCCAAACTGAGACCAGAGTTTGGGATGAAGCCTGCCTTTTCTGGGACAGCTTCTGCCCTTATTCCTTTGGCCCTTACCCCTGAAATACTTTCAGATCGTTGCAGAGGCCAGGATCTCCCTTGCTCTGATGCTTTGCTCACGCTGGGATTCCCTGTCCTGCACCTTGGACTGTGTACTAGTCACGGTTCGCCAGAGAAACGGAACTACAAGGACACGTATAAGAAGACATTTATTAGAGAACTTGGTGTAAGGCCCAATCTGAATTGGGAAGACCAAGAACCAGGAGCCGTGTTTGAGGGCGGGGGAAGGCAGATGTCAGCTCAAGCAGAGAGAGAATGAATTCACCCCTCCTCTGCCTTTTTATTGTATCTGGGTACCCATCGTGGGGGGCAGGGATGATGCCCATGCACACTGGGGACGGCCATCACTTCTTCCCAATCTACTGATGCAAATGCTAATATCTTCCAGAAATACCTTGACAGACACACCCAGGGATGTTTTGACAAGCTATCTGGACATCCCTTAGCCTAATCAAGTTGACACATAAAATGAACGAACCATCTTGCCTGGTCCACTCCTTTCTCTTTCCCATCCCAGTCTGGGGCATCTCCTGCCCCTCCAAGACTGGGTTGGGGGCCTCTCCAGTTCTACCATGGCCCCTGTCCTCCCCCCAGTCCCATCACTGCATTATGGTACTCCTCCTGTGGGTCTTCCCTGGGCAGAGACAGGGGTCATGGGAGCATTGGAGAGGCCCCTGCCTGTACCCCTAGGCTCCCCACAGAGTCTGGCAATAGTTGACCCCTCAGAACACTCATCACATGACAACACCCCGGTTTACTGAACTGGAGGCTCTGACTAGACAGAATCAGTAGTTCAGTTCCAACCAGCTGGCAGGCCGGGGCCAGCACCACGTGAAGCACAGGTCCCCCAAATCCACAGACCTGGTCAGGCCTAACACTTGGGACACGTCTTGGGCAGGGGAGGGTCTGTTTTAGTGGAGCTGCTCAGGTTCTAGGTCAATGATAAACAGGTGGACAGAAGGTGATGGACTCTTTCATTTTTCCAGGTTGGAGTTGCCTAGGCCAGAATATTCAGGTGGCCCCCACTCTGCCATTCCCATGAGGCAAAAGCATCTGGGCAGCCCCCACTCCACCGTCTACACAAAAGTGGGGCATCCAGGCATCCCCGACTCTGCACTCTTACAGACCTCTGGGATTTGGCTCACACTGGTTCCCAGCACCAAGGGCATTCCCTGACCCAAGGTAGCTGCTCAACAATTGTGGGCTGAGTGAGTGAAAGAAGAAAAGAATGAGTTCATGGACAAAGAAATCTCTTCTTGGAAGACTGACAATGTAGCTAGCCCCAGCTGTGTCTCTGGAGACCTTTGCATACAAATTAGAAAAAAAGTCCCCAAACTCTCCTTTAATATAAAAGTGATTTCCCATTTTTGGTATTCCCTCTCCAACGTGAGTCCATGGAAACACTGAATGGGATCTTCACTTAAGTGCACATCAGGATGAGAAGTGTCCATATGACGGAGCACCTACCACCCGGCAATGAAAATGAGCCACATCCACAGGTGGCAACAGAGATCGAGCTGAACAACACGGAGAGAAGAAAGCAAACAGTGCAATGACTCCATTTACATCAGTGTGTAAAACCCAGTGAACAGTGGGTTGGGGGTGGAATTAAGCCGTATCTTCTTTAAAAAGATCTGAAGCCACCACAGTAAAATGTTATCATTTACTCAGTGTTAAATGTTGTCGTTATTAGGTATGTTTGTTATGTTACTCTCTGGCGCTTTTGGGGAAGAAACAATGTTCTCGATTTCTCAGAAATAATTTAGGAACCAAGTGGTTACTCTTCTTAGTATTTGCTATAGAACCTAGCAGAGTTATTTTACTAAGATGGTATAGAAACTATACTTGGGAGCAAGGATTCTTCTTTGAATAAATTCTCCCAGTTTCCTAACTCCCCAGTTCAGCTTCCTTTGCCCCAGTGCAAGTTCTTATGGGAATACTTCCGTGTTTCCTGCCTCTGCTTCTCCTTGTCTTCGTTGTGGGCTTCCTCAGACATCTGCCCACCCCCTTGTCCAGATCATCAAGCGAATCTTTCACGTAATGATAGTAAGTGAGCTGTTTAGGCACCAGAACGCCATGGGTCTCAAACTTCACGCTGCACTTGGAATCACCAGGAGCTTATTAAAGCAGATTCCCAGATCCTACCCCCAGAGTTTTAGACTCAGTAGGTCTGGGACGGAACTCAGGAATTTGCATTTGTAACAGGTTCCCTGGCAATGCCGACACTGCCTGCCCAGGGGCCACACTCCGAGAAGCACTGTACCAGAGGATGCTGGAACATCATCACGTCTCTGTCTCACCTAGTGCCGCATGCACCAGTGGGAGGGAGCGGCACGTCTCCTGTGAGCTCAGCCTCTCGCTTCCTGGTGCCCTCTGCCCACCCCCAAATGTCATCATGGCAACAGTATCTGGCACCCATTTTTTCCTCCATCCCTCTCAGCATAGAACAGATTTAATCATGTTTATTTCCATGTGGTCTGGACCAAGCCAGCTTTGGCCTGGAAGAGAACATTGAAAATTAAACAAACAGTATTGTGTGAAGAATGAAGAGAAGAGCAGGAAGGAGGATGAAAACGCCTAAGAAGCGATAAGAAACGAAAGAAGAAAAGCAACAAGGATCAAGAAATAAGAAGAAAGGTGATATTTCCCAGTCCTACCGAAGCGAGGTGACTCGGGGTTTGGCAGATGTCCTGCTTCTCAGCCAGCAGAGAAAGAACAGCGGGGCCATGCTTCCTGCCTCCATGCAAATAATCATCCCTAACAACAGAAAAATCATCAGCGTCAGAGGGGGTAATTTATGACTGGCAGGAATTCTCCCTTTTGGAAACTCTTAAGTACAGAGCTTTGTTGTCACCATCTCTTGACAGAGGCCTTCAGATGTCCTCAGGGCCTGTCCCCAGAGGATGCCCACGGAAGCAGGATGAGAAAGCTCCCTCTCGGGGGCTTGGGGCTTAAGCACATCCATCCTTGAGTCAGGAAAAGAAGCTGTGGCTCATAGGACAGGGATGGGCATGGGGAGTCAGGGCTGAGAGACGAGGGGGGAGCCATCCACTCCAGGATCCCCCCCACCTCCTCCCCAAGGCCTGGGCATCACCTGGGTCTGCCTCCCACACATTCTCGTGTCATAGGCCTGGCACAGAGGCTGGCTGACAAAACTTCCCCCAGCTGGTTGTAAAGGGCGGGCTTCAGCCTCACTGACCTAGAGTCAAGTTCAGACCACCAACTCTCCTTCCGCGGGAGAGGAAACTGAGCTACAGAGAAGCCAAGTGACTTGCGTAAGGCCACAGAACAAGAGAATTAGCAGAAGACGGATGGGAATTCCCATCTCCGGATGACAGTTCTCAAGGGGGGAGAAAGTAAGTCTTCTCGCTTCTGTGGTAAGAACGAGCTGACTGTTCTCTCCCCATCTGTTTTCACAGTCATCTATGGAATCAACCTCAGGGCCAGACGGGAACAGGATCCAGCTCTCGTGCGTGGGTTTCCCTGTGGGGCTCTGTCCACACGCTGCTGAAATGAGCCTGGAAAGTTCTTAGGCTGCCAAACAGGCTCCCGGGAGGCCCGATGGCTTCAGCCTACTATGGAGTCCTCCTCCGTGGGGAGCCGCACTGTGGCATGGCGCAGGCCATGGGTCTCCACTCATTGTATCTTCACTCCGGGGAGGGAGCTTGTCACGTCAGGCTGGGGCCCAGCAAGTTTGGAATATGGCGCCCGCGGAGGGGCAGAAGCGAGACTGAAAAACGAATCAGTAACAGAAAAAATATTTCAGGGCAACTGCAGTTTCTGAGTCTGTGCCCTGTCGGGCACGGAGTCTTCAGAATTGATCGCAGGACATCTCCTGAAAGCCGCCTGGCGGGCAGCCGACCTGACAGCCGTGGAAATGAGCCAGTGCAGGCATCACGGGGGGCAGGGAATGTGACGAAGCGGGGAGGCTGCAGCTAGAAGGCCCGGCCTCATCTGCTCCTGACTTGAGGACCGTGCCAACCCAGAGCTGGGCCACGGCAGGCTGGGCTAACTCCCCCGGGGCTGCAAAATGAGGCCGACTTTCCTAGGGTGACAGACCCCATGCCCCTCATTTTGCAGGATGACCCTCACATCCTAGAAAAGGGCGAAATGAGGTGACTTGGCACCTTCCCCAAGGGCACCCAGGGGTGTCGTCCACTGCCCACGCTGAGTTACCCCAATGACTGGAAAGGAGGGGAGACCGCGAGGCTGGAATGCCAGCCGATTGAGGCCTTAGTGTTCCGATCTGTACACATTCGCTGTTGCGGGGATGAAACAGATCTCGCGGGGCAGGTTCTTGGGATGGTGCTCGGCATTAGCTATTGCCATGGGCGCTGGTTTTATCATGATTTCTAGAAACCGCTTTTCCTACCTTTACTCTCCTGTTATAAAAATCACACTAAACTCTAGAAGCAAACACAGAAATGTAGCAGACGAAAGCGACTCAGAAACCTGAAACGTCACTTTCATTAAAACACAGCATACCATGATCCTCTCAGCACAGCCTCTCACCCACACGTCTGAGTTTGTTCGCTGCATCTTTATCCTGTGCGAACAGCACAGTTTCTATTGGAGCCTCTTTTAGAAAAGGGCCCCTGCGACCTTAGAGGGAAACTGGGCACTCCGCTTTATTGGGATTAATTGGCTGGCCTGCAGCCACGTGCATGGTGTTGGGTGTGACGGGGGGGAGTGTTCGGTTCCTTTATCATCCACCTGTTCACTCATTCATCGGTTACCTACTGAACACCTGTCCAAGCCAGGCATTGCTTCAGCTGCTAGGATGCTGTGACATCGAGAGAAAGAACAAACTGGCATGCTAGTGATGGGGGACAGGCCACGGAGAAGCAACCGTCCCAAGCACTGATGAAAATCAGGCAGGGTGCAAGGCAGAGAGACTCTGTGTGCAAGAGGCCTGTCCGAGGCGCGCCAGGGGGGTGCAGTCAGTTAAGTGTCCGACTCTTGATTTTGGCTCAGGTCACGATCTCAGGGTCGTGAGACTGAGCCCGCGTTGGGCTCTGTGCTCAGCGGGGAGTCTGCTTCAGATTCTCTCCCGCTCTCCCTCTGTCCTTCCCCCCTGCGTGCTATCTCTCCAAAAGAAATAAATAAATCTTTAAAAAAATAAAAAAGAGGCCTGTCCAAAGGGTGACCACAGAGACCTAAGGGATCAGAGGAACATGGTATCTGGCTGAGCACTCCAGGCAGAGAGAGAAGCAAAAATGTGGCTCCAAGGCAGGAGCTCCCTCATAGTTAACACGGGGCTCAGCTGCTAACTGACCATATTCAACATTGCCAGCCTGAAGGCAATGCACCCTGTCCCAGCTCTCTTGGGTGGGCAGACCCTTGTCATACTCACGGGGACTTTGTCATCTGTGGCCCCTTCCATTCCCTCCAGGCCTGCCCTGACGACACGAGGCAGAGGTAAGATAGGAGGTGCTGGGGCCCAGGAGCCCCCCATCTCCTAGCATCGGCTGCTCGCTCTCTGTCACCACGGGCTGGGAGTGGCCCTCTGTTTCCTCATCTATAAAATGGAGGTGATCCTTGTTCACAGGGTTGTTCAGAGCTTCTCAGGAGACACGGAGAAGGAGGCTTCGTATAAAATGTGAAGAACCTCCTGAGCACAGCGCATCTGAAATTGGGGCAGCTCAGAAGACAGGTGGTCTCTGTAAACCGTGTTGTCATTGTTCTTTCCCTGCAGACACGGGGCATCCTTAAAGCTTTTTCTTCCCTACCTCCTTTAAAACCTACCTGCACGCAACTCACAGAGTTAGGAATCGAGGCTAGTCTCTCCTTTGCCAGTAAGGGCTCTGCCTTTTGACAGACAACCATATACTAAGCCAAAGGAATGCTCTCTAAGAGTGGACATGTCAGCCATCAACTGACAGATCCCAGGAGGGAATGTTTTCAAGAGGAAGATTTTTCCAGCTCTCAGAGTACCTCAGGCTGCCCTTACCCATTCCACAGAGAGGCCCACCAGTCAGGGAGATGACTGGTTTGCTTCTGGTGTCTCTCCCAGTCCCAACCAGGGTTCCACTGATCAGATACTCCCTTTGCTGTCTCTGGTGCCACATCATGTGGTCACTGGCCCAACCAGTTGGTCCTACTAGAGGCGAGGGTTTCACTGAGGTCAGGCAGTACCATGGTTAGCCTGGGCCATAGACGGGCTCTACCTCCATGACCAAAAGCTGTCTCTATCTCTTTTTATTCACCGAAGACATTGCCCTTTCGGGGCTCACACACCCTCCCCACCCACAGGCGGTGCAGTGCCTCTGCATCTTGGCATGTTCCAAGCACTACACACTCTATTCGTTGTTCACAGCAACCTGACAAAATGGATACTACCATCATTCCTGCTTCCCAGGTAGGGAAACTGAAGCGTGAAGAGGTTAAGAGGTGGAGGTGGGATTTGAACCCATGATGTGCAATTCCAGAGGCCAAGAATTTTACTCTTCACTACATCCCTCTGCAAGTCCCTTCAAGAACGTTTTGTGTTTTTCTGGGCTTGCCCTTCCACACAGGGACCTCTCTCCTCCAGCTCATCCCAGACGAGGATGCCTGGAGGCTATTTGTTCCTAGCAGGAGGCATAGACAGCTCCTGGCCCCTTCTTGGGAGGCTTTTGGAGCCTGATTTTGATGGTAGGAAGCAAAGAAAAGGAACCAAGAGAAGGAAGTGACAACAATTTTGGCTCAACAAGACCTTGCTTTGTTATCAAAGCCCCGTTAGGGGGTCACTGACAGGTGTCCCAGGAGACCCATGTTCTTATCACTCAACTTGCAAATCCCTTTCCCTCCCTTGGACTTGGCACAGTCCTTGGCAAACCAAGGGGCTATGTGAGGTGTTCTCGGAGGCCCACTTGCTCTAACGTAACTTCAGCTACCTACTGGGGAGGGAAGATGACAGGCTGCACAAAGATGGTTTGTAAAAAACATCCAACTGGTTATACCAATACCTCTCACCCTGTTGGTTGATGGGAGTAGGGGACTAGAAAGCCCTAAACATCCCAGAAGGAAAGAAAGCAGCCCTTTTGTGTTTAATGGCCCTATCATTCAGCAGATGTATCTTCCAAATTAAAACCCCTTTTCTCATAAAAATGCCAGGATGATTTTAGCCAAGTATTTCAGCAAAGGCCCCTTAGCATCTTCAGTATCTCAACAAGAGTTCTCTACATGGTTTTAGAGAGGAAATTCCCAAAGATTTCTGTCCCCAGTTATATATGTCAGGGGGCATCAGCATGGGATGAAACCAAATGGGTGACTGGTATGCTCTACCCTGACTTGGCGGGCTGACTGTGGCCCAGCCTGACCTGCTCCTGGTCGTGGCGTCTGGTGAGACACTGGGAGGACCAGAGTCGGGGGTAACCAAACTGTCTGGGCTCAGAGAAGCTGACAGGTGAGCAGGCCATTCTGCTGCAAGGAAGGCTGGCTTGTCTCTGGATGGAAGAAATTAGGACACTCAGTGTAGACTATCTACAAATAAGCCATTTGTGAACCCACTGACTTTTCTATCAGTTTGTTTATTTATTGGCTCAGAGTGAGAAAACAGCATCTTGGTTTCTAAAGTTTTGGACATCATATCAAATACCCTTGGTGAAGCAATGAAGATTTTGTGGCTGTTTTGATCTTTGTAAACTCAAGTATAGTTTTTTTAAGGAAACTCCACTGAAGTAAAACATACATAGACAAAAGTGCACAAATGATATGCATAAGAGCTTGACAAATTTTCACAAAGGATCCAAATCTCTAAAATCGTGACCAGATTAAGGAACAGGACATTGTTGAATCATTATATTGTACACCTGAAACTAACATAACACTGTATGTTAATTACACTTAGATAGAAAAAAAGACATAGATAATGAAAAAAAAAAAAGAGAGAAAGAAAGAAACAGGACATTACCAGCACCCCAACAGCCCCATTGAGCCTCTTTCCAGTCACATCCCCCAAATAACTACCATCTTGACGTCCATCCCCACCGATCAGCTTTGTCTGTTCTTGAGCTTCGTGTAAATAGAATCATTCCGTGTGACCTCTCGGTTGTCTGGCTTTCTTCACTGAACATGAAGATTTCAGTCCTGTGTTACTTTGCGTTGTGTTAGGTTGTTCAATTTCATTGCTAAGGACACCACACAGATTTACCCATTCCTCTGTTGATGGAAATTTGGGTTGTTTCTATTAACCTTAAAAATAAAACTGCCAGTTATTTTACCAGAAAGAAAAATGGGCTTATTCAGGAATAGTAGAGAAATGCAATTTGGGACAAGCAAAGTAGGTTTACAACAAAAACATAGGCAAGTCCGGAGATCGAAGGAGAGGAATGCTCTTTTACCCAGGAAAGGGGGGAATGTGGGGAGGTCTGTTATAAACAAAAAGCCCATTGGGGTAAGCGGTGCCTTCAAAGTACTAGTGGTTTTCATTGGCTGAGTTACAACAGTCTCTCACTGGCTGGGTGTTGCCGGGGGAGGAAGAAAAGCCCTCTTCGTCCTTCTGGGGTGGTGAGGTAGTAGCTGAAGAAGTGTCACCTTGCAAGGTGTGTCTCTCTGTGTTGGGTCTACAATTGGCCAGGAGTGGTAGGGCCCTTCTGGCCTCCCAACTCCATTTTACTGTGGTTTCCTTTTATTAATTTCACATTTTCAGTCTTTGGCTACTTAACCAGATAGTTCTGAGCAGTTTTGTACGTGTCTTTGGTGCACATATGTATGTTTCAACTGGATGTATACCAAGGCGTAGAATCCCTGAGTCACATCGCTCAGGTGTAGTAAATCCTGCCAAACAATTTTCCAAAGTGATCATCCCAGTTTACACCCCTACTAGTCAGTGGGCGGCTGTGGCAGTTGCCCCAAATCCTCTCCAGAGCTGAGCATTCTTAGTCTGTTCATTTCTAGCCACTCTGGTGGGTGTGTAGTGGTATCATCCTGTGAATGTACTTTGTACTCCCCTGCTCATATTTACTGATAAATTGGATAGCCTCTTTTGTGAAGTGCCTGTGCAAGCCTTTTGCTCATTTTTCTTCTACTGGATTATTAATGATTTATGGAAATTTTAAATATATTCTGGACACAAGTTTTTTAAATCAAGTTTAAGATATGCAAATATCTTTTCTCACCCTGTGGCTTGTATTTTCACTCTCAGTGGTGTCTTTTGATGAACAGAAGTTCTTGGTTTTTTCTTTTTTTTAAAGATCTTATTTATTTATTTGACAGAGAGAGAGAGACAGGGAGAGAGGGAACACAAGCAGGGGGAGTGGGAGAGGGAGAAGCACATGTGTGCTTCTTCCCCAGGAGCAGGGAGCCCGATGCGGGGCTCGATCCCAGGACTCTGGGATCACGACCTGAGCTGCAGGCAGACACTTAACTGACTGAGCCGCCCAGGCGTCCCAGAAGTTCTTGGTTTTAGTGAAGTCCAATTTATTGATCTTTTCCTTTGGGCTTAGTGCTTTTTGTGTACTATATTTCAGAAAATTTTTCATGTCCAAAATCATGAGATTATTCTCTGATGTTATTTTTTAGAAGTTTTGTCATTTTACCTTTTACATTTATTTATTTTTATTTTTTATTTTTTGAAGATTTATTTATTTGTTTGAGAGAGAGAGAGAGCACATGTGTGCACGGGAATGGAAGTGGGGCAGAGGAAGAGAAGCTCAAGCAGACTCCCTGCTGAGCACGGGACCCAGTGAAGGGCTCGATCTCACAACCCTGAGATCATGACCTGAGCCGAAATCAAGAGTCAGACGCTCAACATACTGAGCCATGCAGGTGCCTCTGTATTTTTTAAAACTTTTTTAAAGAACAGTTTTAGGTTCATTGCAAAACTGAGGGGAAGGTAGAAATTTCTTATATACTCCCTTCCCCCACACAGGCATATCCTCCCCTGTAATCAACAACCCACACCAGAATGATACATTTGTTATAATTCATGAACCTACATTGGCCGATTTTATCACCCTGAGTCCATGGTTTACATTACGGTGCACTCTTGGTGGTGTACATTCCGTGGGTTTATACAAATGTGTAGTGACATGTATCCACCACTGCACTATCATACAAAGTATTTTCACTGCCCTAAAAATCCTCTGTGCCCCAACTATTCCCTGCATTTGGGGGGCAATTGTAAATGGTGTCATTTAAAATCTGTTATTTTCCAATTATTTGTCACTTTTAAAAACAATCACTTCTCTTACATTGATTAAATGGCCCCTCTGCAGTGTGGCCAATGCTCCTAATTTGTGAATCAAAGTCAGTATTCCCAGTAGAGAATTTTTTCAGTCTATTTTCTCTGTGCTATTCAGACTGGGTGATTTCTATTGTTCTTTCCTCAATTTTATTCTCTCTTTTGTCATATCCGTTCTACCACGGAGCCTATCTGGTGAGGTTTTTAAAATTTCTGTTATTATATATTTTTAGTTCTATAATTTCCATTTGGTTCCTTTCTTTATAACCCCTATCTCTTTGCTGAGATTTTTCTGTTCTTTCATTTGTTTCAAGAGAATTTGCAATTCCTTGCTGAAGCATTTTCAAGACAGCTGCTTTAAAGTCTTTTTCAGATACTTCTACCACCTGGTTCATCTCAGTGGTGGTGTCAGCTGATTGTCTTTTCTCATCTAAATTATTTTCCTGGCTCTTACTATGATGTGTATTTTAAAAATTATATCTGAACATCTTGCCTTTCGTGTTAGGAGACTCTGGGTCCTATTTGAAGCTTTTTTTTTTTTTTTTTTTTTAGCTGGCTATCACCCTATTTAGATTAGCAAGCAGTGCCTGGCCTAGTTTAGCAGGCTGTGGGCCCAGTAGCAACTTAATTTCAACTTTGTCATATTATTACAGTCTCTTGGGGTTCCCACTTCTTCCTGCTGCTACCAGAGGGGGCTGAAGGAAATTCCTCAGGCTGGCTCTCCTGGTGCCTCTACAGAAGGGAAGAAATCTTGGGTCCAAGGAGACAAAGTGTGTTTCTTCCCAGGCAGGGCTGCTTGTTATGTGGTAAGCCCCCTTGTCGTTACCACCTGGGCACTCCAGGTCAGGTGTCTTTCAGTGAGAGAGGAGAATCTCAGTCCCACCCGAAGGAGGTAAGGGTGAATCTGTGTTGGCTGTCTTCTGGTGCCAGGTTGGGCAGCAGGAAATGCCAAGCTTAGTCACCTTCTCCTGTTGAATGCAGGGGTAGTAAGACACCCTACTGCTTTGTTGTTCCTGTGGTCCTAGGATCTCAAGCGTGTTCCCCTCCCTCTTTCCCCTTTCAGAGTTTTCCTTTGTGGTCCCGTGCATTATTTCCAGAGTCCATCATTGTATCTAGCTGGGAGGAGAAAAGGGAGAAATGAGTTTCTGCTATCGTATCTGGACCAGAAGTCCTTTCAATAACTTCTGAATAAAAAAAATTCATTGATTGAATCAGTGATGATTCCATCTTGAATATAATTCATTGACTTCAATATAGCCAGGCTATACAAAGGAAATAAATCACAGACCCTTAGAACTGATAGGATCTTAGACTCTATTCTGCTCTCCTTCACAAAAGAGATACCTTTCCAAAGTATGGCACCCAAAATATGGACAGCCCACTACCACCATACCATGGGATCATGGGAGTTATCCAACTAGTGGCTTCTCCGTGGCACTCTGGGCAGGGATATTCAAGGAAAACATCATGGATCCACCCATGATGGGAGAAAGAGGTGGGGTTGCCTATTCTAATTTCTGTAACTAGTTAATTTCAGGACGATGCATGAACAGCCAGTGGAGATGAATGCAAATTATGGGTGGAAAGAATACACACGGAGAAGAGAGAAAGCAAAGCAAGTGAACGTTTTAAACACACATTTTCACCCCCTCTCAACTCAAAAAAAGGAGGCAGAAACCTGCTGTTGAAAGCAGGAAATATTAGAAAACACCAGCTGAGAAACTGCCCACTTGGCATCCGTGAGCTCCAGCTGGCCCTCTGACCCCACTCCTATTTTAAGCTCATGACGCACAGTCAAGCATTCCTTTGTGGCACCTGAAAGAATGACATCAGCTCAGACTGAGTCCTTATTGGAAGTGATAGAGTTATTTTTAGACCTGGGCACGTAGTTTGCCTCGGCCTAATTGTTGGATCTTTCAAGGAAATGGCGGGGGAGGGGGGAATGACTCTCTCATTAATGTCCCACCTGGTGTCCTACCAAAGGGCACCTTATTTCTCAGACAGCTTGTTAGTTTGGAGCCAGTTGCCACTGCCAAGGACGACTCGTGGTTCCCCCACCGCCTGTCACAAACTGCACCCTAGCCTCGCACACCAGGTTACATCCAGCTTGCTAGTGGAAGGGAGCCCCCACACCAAGCTACTCTTGCCCTTACTAGCTGACTTTCTCTAGAAAGCATGAGAGCCCAGCCAGTTTCTGGGAGTTTGAATCTGGATTCTCTTGCTTACAAGCCATGTCTTTGGGCAAATTACTTCTAGGGGCCTTCGTTTCCCAATCTACATAGACTAATAATTGATGGTTCTAAGGATTAAGTAAAAGGTTGTAGGTAAAAAGCAATCTGTGGTGCTGGCAGTAGGGGGTGCTCAACAAATTCTGGCCATTATTATTATTATTATTATTATTATTGAGTGTTCAAAACACTTTTACGTGTTGTTCCGTCTGGTCTTAACGAGAAACCTATGAGAGAGGGGTTATTGTCCCCATTTTATAAATGAAAGCAGGGAGGCTTAGAATGGCTGGGTGAGTTAACAAGTCACAGGGCCACTAACAAGGGAATTCAGGTCCCTTGGCTCCAGTGACCCTGCCTGGGGGCAGCACAGCAGAGTGCACTAGCCCTTATAGCAGCAGCAACACCGGCAGGACCGGCAGCAGGTACAGAATGATCAGTTGTCTGCACACTTGCCCTCATATATACAACAACTACAGGTGCTGGGTGCCGTCATAAAAACCCCACTACGGATGAGGCGACCAAAGTTCAGAGAGATCAAGGAAGGTGTCCAGTGGCACACAGCTGAGAATAGGGGAGTCGGGATGTCCCCCTGGTCTACCATGCCCAGGCTGTGCTCTCAGTCCCTCTGGGGCTGTCTACTGTGGAAAGGCCTGAGAACAACTGCAAGCACTCGCCTGATCAATGCAGCCAGTCGAAGGAGGGCAACCTATTTGTCACAGATTCCTTGGGATTTTCTTTCTTATTTTAAAATGTTTTAAATTTATTCATTTGAAAGAGAGCAAGAGAGAGAGAGAGAACACAAGCAGCAGGGAGGGTCAGAGGGAGAGGGAGAAGCAGACTCCCCGCTAAGAAGGGAGCCCAACTGGGGGCTTGATCCCAGGACCCTGAGATCATGACTTGAGCTGAAGGCAGACGCTTAACTGACTGAGCCACCCAGGTGCCCCTGGGATTTTCTACGTAGACAATCGTGTTGCTTGTAACAAGAGATAGTTATTATTGATTCTTTTCCAATCTGTATGACTTTTATTTCTTTTTCCTGCCTTGTTACAGTGGTTAGTGAGTGGTAAGAGCAGACATCTTTGCTTTGTTCCAGATCTTAGAGGTGATGCATTCAGTCTTTCACCATTAAATACAATGTTCAATGTAGGGTTTAGAAGATATTCTTTATGAGGCTGAAGAAGTTCCCTGTTATTCCTAGTGCACTGGCAGGTTTTCTCATTATTAATGGGTATTGAATTTTGTTAAATGATTTTTCTGTATCAGTTGATATGATCATATGATTTTTCGTCTTTATCCTGTCAGTATGGTAGATTATACTTGACTGACTTTCAAATATTGAATCAGTCTTACATAGCTGGCATAAATCCTTTTTGGTCATAGTGTCTTACTATTTTTATACATCTTTGGATTTGATTAAATTTGGTGGATGATTTTTGCATCTAAGTTCATCAGACATATTGGTCTTTAGGTTTTTGGTGGGGAGGGCACTGTCTTTGGTTGATTTTGGTATCAGAGTAATGACAGCCTCATATAGAGAACTGGGAAGTGATTTATTCTTTCCTATTTTCTGGAAGAGATTGTATAGAAATAACGTTAATTATTCTTTGAATGGTAAAAATTTTCCACTGCAACCATCTGGGCCTAAAGATTTCTTTTTGTGGGGCGCCTGGGTGGCTCAGTTGGTTAAGCGACTGCCTTCGGCTCAGGTCATGATCCTGGAGTCCCGGGATCGAGTCCCGCATCGGGCTTCCTGCTCAGCAGGGAGTCTGCTTCTCCCTCTGACCCTCTTCCCTCTCGTGCTTTCTATCTCTCATTCTCTCTCTCTCTCAAATAAATAGATAAAATCTTTAAAAAAAAAAAAAAAAGATTTCTTTTTGTGGAACATTTTAATTACAAATTCAATTTCTTTAGTAGTTAAAGAACTGAGTAGATCATCTATTTTATCTTGGCTAAGTTTTAGTAGTCTGTGGTTTTTGAGGAATTGGCTCATTTCTTCTAAGTTGCTGAATTTATGAGCATAAAGTTGTTTGTAGTATTTTTTATTATCATTATAATGGTTACAGAATTTGTTGTGATATTGCATGCAGTTCCGATCTGGGGGATTTATGTCTTCTTTTGACCTTTAGCAGTATTGGTAGAGGTTACTGATTGTATTAATTTTTTTTGAGGAACTATCTTTCCATGTCAATTATTTTTTCTATTGTTATCCAGCATTCAAGTTCATTGATTTCTGCTCTTTATTATGTCCTTCCTCTGTTTGCTTTGAATTTATTTTGTTCTCTCTTTTTTTAATTTCTTGATGTAGGAACTTAGATTAGCAATTTGAGATAGTTCCTCTCCTAATGCAAGCATTTAGTGCCATAAATTTCCCTTTCGGCATTGCTTTAGCTGCATCTCACAAATTTTAATATGCTTATTTTCATTTTCATTCAGTATTTTTCTATTTTTATTTCTTTTTAAAGATTTTATTTATTTATTTGACAGACACAGAGAGACAGGGAGAGAGGGAACACAAGCAGGGGGAGTGGGAGAAGGAGGAGCAGGCTTCCCGCCAAGCAGGGACCCCCATGCGGGGCTCGATCCCAGGACCCTGGGATCATGACCTGAGCCAAAGGCAGACGCTTAACAACTGAGCCACCCAGGTGCCCCTTCATTCAGTATTTTTTTAAAGATTCCTTTTAGATTTCTTCTTTGACCCATGAATTATTTAGAAGTTTATTGTTTAGTTTTCAAGCATTTGGAAATTTTCCTATTGACTTGCTGTTTTGATTTGTAGCTTGATTCCATTGTGGTCAGATGATATAATCTGTATGATTTTAATTCCTTTGAGTTTGCTAAGGTTTGTTTTATGATCTAGGATACGGTCTAACTTGGTGAATGTTCCGTGGGCCCTTTAAAAGGATGAATATTCTGCTGTTGTTGACAGAGCCTCCTATAAATGCCCATTTGATCTTTTCAGTTGGTGGTGGTGTGGAGTTCTGTATTCTTGCTGATTTTCTCATTAATGTTCCTAAAGGTCCTGAGGGGGTGGGGGTGAGAAGCTCCCAATGGCAATTGCAGATTTGTTTCTCTCTTTCAGCTATCTTAGTTTTTGTTTCATATATTTTGAAACTGTTTTTTTGATTCACAGGATAGCTATATTTTCTTAATGGAATAATCTTCTTTGCCCATGGTAACTTTCTTTGCTCTGAAGTCTACTTGGTCTAATTCATGCTTTTGATTAATGCTTGCATGGTCTTTTTCCTTTCTTTTGCTCTCACGTCATTAAATTTGTAGTGAGTTTCTTGTAAACAACATACAGTTGGGTAATGTTTTGTAATCCACTCTGCCAATCTCTACCTTTTAGTTGGTGTATTGAGACCATTTACATTTAAGGTATTTATTGATCGATTAGGGTTGAGTCTGGCGTTGTATTATTTGTTTTTTCTGTTTGCTCCTTCTGTTTCTCATTCTTCTGTTCCTTTGTTCTTGCTTTTCTGTGGGTTGCTTGAATACTTTTTAGAGTTCCATTTTGTTATTATGTTGTTTTTTTTTTTAAATATATCACTTTGTGTTGGTTTCTTGGTGATTATTATGTTAGGAGACTCTGTTGCTGGGCAACTCTTAGGAGTGGGGAAGAAGCTGCTGGGCCTGGGTCTCCTTATGCCACTGGGTAAAGGCCAGGGAGACATGGGCTTCACTGCAGCTGCCGTAGGTGGGTCAGACCAGCCGCTGACATCTCAGCTGTGGACCACAGGGCCAGAACTGCTTGGGGCTTTGCCGCTGCCAACCCCAGGGCCAATGGATTAGATTGTCGCAAGGACCCGGATTGCAGTGGGGGCTGGAACTTCTTACTGGGCCTCTGTTGGATTTCCCCTTTCCTGGACTTTGGCCAGAGAGAGCAGGAGATTCTTGGGTTTAGTTTTTTGTTTTTGTTTTCTTGTCTGTGTCTGTTGGTTATCCCAGGTTGCAAGCCTCTCCTGTGCTCAGTTCAAGGCACATGGGAAAGAAAAAGAAAACCCAGGGAGCTCAGAAAGTTGTTTCTCAAGTCTTGAGGTTTCTTGCCAGTCCACCGTAGTTTTTTGTTTGTTTGTTTGTTTGTTTGTTTCCTACAGCTTTCAGAGTTCTTTATCATTGTCTTTTGAATAGTTTTCAGGGTATTTAGTTGTATTTAGAGAAATGGAGTAGGGAAAAGTGATCCTATGCCACCTTGACCCAGAACCAGAAGGTAGGACAGCCTATTTTCTAAATGTTTCTGACACATTTTCTTTCCTGGTTGATTTTCCAGAAAGCAGAAAAAATATTATCAATGGTGGTGCCTATGGTTAAACCTACACCCTCTTTCTGCTTCTTGGAAGGGATCAATTGCATTATTCAATCGTCACATTTCTCTGAGCCTGCTCTGTATTTAGTCAACAGGATATTGAATTCCTTTCAAAAGCCTAAACAGGTAATCACTTCTTTCCTGGACCAAATGTTGACCAGTAATGTAAATACTTGTCTGTAGCACAGAAAATGGTTTTCTTTGAGTTCTTCCCCGTCCTCACCCGGGGTCTTGAATGCAGAGGTTTTCCTTTGGCACTGAAAGGCTTTCACGACATTTATCTAGAAATAGATTACCATGGAAGGAATGGAGCTTTCCTAAGTACAATTGTTTAGCTGCACTAACAAAGACTTCTTATATCTGTGTTTTACTTATTTCTCATCTTGGACCCTTGCCTGGCAATATAGGAGGCTTTTGGCCCAGCGACTCATGGGAAAGCACAGTATTAAAGCTTGGAGTTAATGTTTTAAATTTACCAGCAAAGGCACAATAGGCAGAACACTGAGCCCTGCCTCTCCTTAAAAAAAGAAAAAAAAAAAAAAAATACTGCCTTCTATACCCTTTTCCTTACCATAAGGATAATCCTCTAGTTTCTCTTAAGTAGCCAGAGAGTGGAGGAAAAAAGAAAAAATCCAATTTGTTGAATATCTTTTACCTTAAAGACACAGTTTAGGAAAAAGTAGATCAGATTGAACATGATTTATATCACTCTTTTTTTGTGCCATAGATTACCTCTTCCCAAGATTTTGAAACTCCTATAAAATGAATCCATAAAATATTAAGATATACAGCAATACTTGTAAGTTTACATGATTTTAGGCTTACATCAGGACAGTGATTTATATAATGCGGTAAATAATAGAAACTTTAAAAAATCAAATATTTATATCCTTAAGATGCAATCGAATGTTCACATTTGAAGTAACACATTTTCAAGTACAGTATTTTGTTTTTTTCCTGAAATCTCCTTTTCTCCACTGACTCTGTCTTTAAAAAACTTTTTTCAAAACATATACCATTTTTTGGCACCACATGAAAAGTTTATTGTTTGAGTGCAGGGTTAAAAAAAAGGCCAGTAAATTAACATGCTATATTTGATATGGGCACCATTCACTCCAAATTTTCTAAAGACCCAGGGAAATCATGTACAGACAATTAACCAGCCTATTAAAATTGCTTTTATTATCTTAAAAAATTATCTTAAAAATCTGTGTTGAAGCACATTTAATTTTTTTTTTAATTTGTAAAAGTGGGACAATTTGAGTGAGTTTAATGTGAACGTGAATGGAAGACTCCCAGGGTCATTTATAACCTCAGCAGAAAAAGCGATAAAAGTTTACACGGAACCTTGATTTCCCATAGACATGTGTGAACCGAGCAGAGCTGAGAACATATCTGTTTCTTAACAGTCTCTTAAAATATTGTTTGCCTTCTTCACTGACAAGGCAAGGGAAGATGAGAGTAAGAATGTAATGAAAATATGAAAAAAGTGACTCTTTTTGCCTACTTTCAGCAAACCAAATGTAAAAAAAATAATAATAAAAATAAACAAATCAATTCACAAAGAAAACAGCCTTCCACTTAGTTTCTTTTGAAGTGAGTCTCCTTTTATTTTTTATTCCTGGGAGCCTACAAATGCAGGCTTCCTTGGAAATGGATGAATTTTGTAGAGTTTCCAGACTCAGAAGATAAACAAAGCAGTGAATTTCTCTTCCCTCCCCCCACCCCCACCCCCACCCCCACCCTGTAAATAACCTCAGGCCACAGTCTGGGCCTCCCTCTGCTCCTTGCGTCTACTGGGGGGCTGGGGGTTGGGAAGGCCCTTGACACAAGGGTGAGGCAGAGGGGGAGGAGGGGGGTAGGGGAGAAGGGAGGAGCAAGTGGGGATGGGCTCCTCCAGGAGTGAACCCCAGCTGCCTCCAGGGAAAGAATGTCACATGCATGCCCGCACACACAAAATGTACACAGTGGAGCCAGGCGCGAGAACTGTTAAAGAAAGAGAAGAAAGAAAGAAAAAGTACTGCTTCATCAGCTAAAAAACAGTCCTGTTCTTCCCTGGTTTGATTTCAGCTCGCAGTGCTGGCTTGGAATTGCCCGCAGCGATATTGGGCCCCTGCCCACACAGCAGGCAGACGGCCTGCCCTGCCAGCAACGGGCTTTTAATAAAACAGGATGCTCACCCATCACTAAAGCCACTGAGGACTACCCTGCGAATGGGTCCCAGCCCATATGAACTCCTTCCCCAGAGAGCACTTCTCTCTTCCTTATCAGGAAACTCCACTCTGGAGCTCCTGGCCCAGAACAAAGGCCCCTCTCCCAGGGGATTGCTGAGTGAATGTCTGTGGGGCAGCCATCCCATTCCCTGAGTTGTCTGCTTCTGCAAGCTTCTCACCATCCGTGAGCAAACTCCCCTGCTAGTTCCAGGCGAGCGTTCTGGCTTTGATGACGGCTCCCACCTTGACAGTTAAACAAGATGGACTTTTTGTTTTGTTTTTTTTTTCTTTTTTTAAAAGATTTTATTTATTTATTTGACAGAGAGAGGCAGCAAGAGAGGGAACACAAACAGGGGGAGTGGGAGAGGGAGAAGCAGGCTTCCCGCCGAGCAGGGAGCCCGATGCGGGGCTCGATCCCAGGACCCCGGGATCATGACCCGAGCCGAAGGGAGACGCCCAACGACTGAGCCACCCGGGCACCCAAGATGGACTTTTAAAGGAGCTGCCTTTCACAGGAAGGATGAGGACAACCAGCCCTCCTGAGTCATGCCAGGGTCTGGATTTGGACCCGACTTCACCATCTCAAGTGTGACGAACTTTTCTTTGCACTTTGGGGAGGCTCCCCATTTGGAATGAAATGGAGTCTGTTTCTGCGGGGACAGTTGTCCCTGATGTTTTCTAGCTGCAGTCTAATAAGGTGTCCTAACTAATGGGCGAACTCCCAGGGCGCTCTCTGAACCCTGGAGATCCCGTACGCCGCACCACCTGCTGCTGACCCAGAGGCATCGGAACTGGGGTTCTAGAAGTTCTCCAGAAGTATTACCCCTAGGCCCGCAGGCATGGCCAGCCCCTGACAGGATGTCCAGACGTGGCTGCGTATAGAACACACACCAGGCAGTCAGCAAGTGGACCTTGATGACCTCATATGTGACTAATTCCAGCGTGAAAGAGGCGTCATTGTCATTCAGAGGAAAGGCCTGACAACCTAGAATTTATCCCTATATCAGCCCCAGCTTCCTCTATAGTTTTAGACAACTTCATACGTACGTGCCTCAGTTTCCCCATTTGTAAAGTGCAGCAGGGGATTGTTGGAGGAGGGGAAATCATCAGCTCCTATGACATCCCTTTCCCTTACCACATCCTTGCAGGCCTTGCAAACCCTTCCCGGCATCTTCCCTGCTGTGCCTGGATGTGAAACCCAGCCAGCCCCAGCCAGGCGCTCAGACGGGGAACTTAAGTCAAGGCCTGGGATGGTTTCTACGTTTTCTTCCAAGGGCGATAGCCTGTGAGCCTTGGAGTCTCAATCCGATGTGTTTCTATGCACTTTGAAGTTGTGGGGAGGAAACTGAAGGAATGGTGTTGCAGGTGGTGTTTTCATTTCTCCCTTTGCTTGAAGTTCGTGACTTTGGAAGTGAAAGGAGGAGGGAGGAAGTGTGCGGAGGGAACATCTGGGCATGGAGATGGTGTCAGAGTGGGGAATTGTGTCTCCTGGACTGTAGCCCAGATCCACCCCAGAACAGCGGGGTCCTGGCAGGAAGCAGGATGTACTAACCAAAATCTGAGAAGAACATGCTGCAGGAGACCTGCCAGTGTGACCAGAAAGAGTTTAAACAGAAACTTCAGAGGGAGGAATAAAAAAAAAAAAAGCCCAAATAAATCTATAAAACCAGAGAAGACGAAGCACAGCCCCAGAATATCAGCGAGTGTTCTTGAAAGGAAAAGAAACTACTCTTGCTGACTCAAGCAAAAGGAGAATGGATTGGACGTTATTGAGAGGCTCTCAGAGTCAACAGGAGAGCTGGTTTCTGAGCTGAGAACGGGGTTCAGGCCAGGAGAGGAACTCAAGTGTGTCAGGTAACTCTGGGGGGCATGAATGGACTGCTGTCCCTCCCTTGCTCCTTCCTTCCGTGGCTGCTCAGCTCAGCTCAGCACTGCTCCCAGGCGGGGACAGCCACTGGGGACAACACTGCAGAGGGACACCTTTGTACTTCCCTGCAGGGGGCGCAGACCCAGATCCCCCCCACCCACCAAGACTGCCCAGTGGTCAGGAAGGGGACGTGGATTCTGGGTTATTAAGACAACAGTGGTATTCTTCACCGTATGTGACAGAAGCATTCCTCCATAAACACGGTGACTGACCCAGCATGTCTTAGGAGGGTGACTCCAAGGTCAGTGACCAGGCACGGAAAACCCAGCGGGGTCAAAGGATAAAGACAAAGCCAAATAATTACCAGCCATCAGCACCAAGCTTTGCGGAGCTCAGGAAGGAGTCTAGCGGATGTTACAGATGCAGGCCAAGGCCAGAAACATCTGGGCAAGTGAAGGAGAGGCTAAGGAGCAAGGACCTGTGGCCAGGGCTCAGCGTCATCTTTTCCCACTCTGCTGGGGTCTGTCTTGCTGGAAAAGGGCTGCCTTGAAAGGTCCAGTTGTCATTAGCTTCAGAGTGGAGGAGGTGCCTAGGAGTGTCAGCGAAATCACCTCCAGTCAAGAAGGCTCCTGAGCTCTCCCTCTTGGGAAAGCAAATCTCCCAAATTCAGAGTTTGGCTCCCCCTTTTCTGGGCATGGTGCCAGTTCCCAGGAGTAGGAGCCAAGTCCAGCTCCGTGGTCCTACCCCTCACTGCGGTTCTGCCAGGCTGGGGGCCGAGGAAGACGGGGGCCTGGGGCTGCCGCTGTTACCTCCCTAACGTGTGACCGAGCAGCAGAGCCAAGTGGAGACGGTCGGGTCCTGGTGACATTACCAGAGCTCTGGACTCAGCTATGCCTGAAGCCGGGGTGGCTTTTGGATTTTGCTTGATGGCAAGCCCTGCGAGAAAATTATCTGAGCCAATAGATTTTCTTTCTGTGTCTAAGCCAGTTTCTATCACTTGTAACCACACAGGGTTTCAACAATAGGCAGATAATAATACTAACGCGGATCGCAACTATGCACGGTTTACTTTATAACAACTCCAGGAGGTTAATGCTGTTATCATACCAAATTTGGCATAAGGAAACCAAGGCGTGGAAAGGTTGAATAAAATTCCCTAGGGCCACACAATCTTAACCCGAAGGACTGGGGGCTCACGTATCCAAATGCACACATAGTTCCCAAGTGAAGAAAGAGATTGAGAGAAAACCCCCAGTTCTGCTCGTGTATGTGACTAATTCCAGTGAGGAGCAAAAAGAGAGGAAATATCTAAAAAAAACCCAATATGGCCACAAAGGGTGGTCATTGGTGATCTCAGATCTTTAGAAAAGCATGCCTACAATGTGAAAAAGGGGCAGAGAATCAAAGAGAATGCGCATGAGGGGCCTGCCCCTGTGACAACAGCATTGAGAAGGCTAATGCTTCGAAAGCAGGGACCTACGAAAGAGCCACGATTTCACAAGGGTTTCTCAAGCTACCTGAAGAATACAACAAGGAAGGGAAAGGGCTGTGCATGGAGAAAATGCTCAAATGTAAAGACTTGACCAAAAAGAGAGCCGGCAATTTCAATTTAGCTTCCTACTTTTCTCGTTTTCCAGAATGTTCTTGAAAAAAGTAGAGCCCAGGACTGATAAGAAGACAAGACAGCACTCAGATACACTAAATGAGTTAGTCTTCAGCCCAGGCAAAGATGAAAGTCTCAGAGGACCTCAAAGAAGCACAGTGATTCAATACTGGGAAGCTAGCCGCTAAGCAACCTGTCCATTTTCAAAATTGTAAAAGGAGAGATTGCTTCCTGGCAATCCCTGGGGCAATATTCTAGAGTGATAGACCATGTGGATTGAAAACATTGCAAAAAAGAATTTGAGGGACAACAGGGTTCAAGTCCCCCAAAACAACTAGGAATCTCTTTCGATTAAACAGGTGCATCTGGTAAGAATTGCATGCCTAAAATAATGTCAGCAAAGAAGTTGGTGTCTTGGGGGATCCTTTGATGCCACTGACAGGACAGGAACAGGGCAGCAACACTGCCAGGAGTATCAGCGCTGGGGACTCCTGCAAATTCTGACCCACCAACTTCTCCCTGCAGGCCTGAGGCAACTCACTTCCTCTCTTGGAGGTACAAGATCTTTCTTGCCCATACAATGGGGATAAGAACAGAGCCTACCCCAAATATGCATAAATAACCAAATCATGAATGATGCAAAGTCATTTCATCTGGATGGAACAGGATGCCAAACCAGTAACATCGATACAAATTGAGCCAGAATATGTATCAATCACAAACACGGAGAATTAAAAAAGGAACCCAGAGGGGCGTCTGAGTGGCTCAGTCGGTTGGGCGGCTGCCTTCAGCTCGGGTCGTGATCCCAGGGTCCTGGGATCGAGCCCCGCATCGGGCTCCCTGCTCTGCGGAGAGCCTGCTCCTCCCTCTCCCTCTGTCTGCCGCTCTGCCTACTTGTGCTCTCTCTCTGTTAAATAAAATAAATAAATAAATAAATAAATAAATAAAGGAACCCAGAAGAAGGTGTTGGATAGGAACATGGCTATTTTGTCAGCTGCCTACATGAAAATAGGATCCGGGGAGTAGCCCAAATGTCCAGCAACAGCATGTGAAAGAGCTAAGGAAACGGAGTGGCCCGGGAATAGTAGAGAGCTCTCAAGAGAGTCAGTCAGTATATTCTCATACCTGGCCACAGAGATGGAAATTATGTGACAAGATGAAAAGCCAAAGACCAAATGACATCTACATGGGATAGCATTATGTAAAAGTGTTACATGCAAATTTATAGCCAACATAGGGATGTTTTCTCTAAAAGTTGTACCCTCACCCCCAGAACAAAAGAAAGTCTGGTAGTTTTAGTTGCCATGGGATTAACGTTCGTAAAGGATGTGAGGGTTAAAAGCCAACATGATTTCAGTTGTCCCAGTGGAAATATAATGTCGGGGTGTGCTACCAGGCTCCACCAGTGACCGTCCTGTGGGAGCTCAGCCTGGTACCAGGTGTGATGGGACAGGTCATGGGTATGGCCACCCCACACAGGCTGATTTGGGTACTTCTGGATTGACCTTTTTTTTTTTTAATGTTTAATTTATTTATTCATGAAAGTCAGAGAGAGAGAAAGAGAGAGAGAGGCAGAGGCAGAGGGAGAAGCAGGCTCCCTGCCTAGCAGGGAGCCTGATGCGGGACTCGATCCCAGGACCCTGGGATTATGACCTGAGCCGAAAGCAGACGCTTAACCATCTGAGCCACCCAGACGCCCATGGATTGACCTTTTGAGAAGAAAATTAACAGTGATTTCCAGAGAGATGGAAGAGTTAAATGTGGAAAATGAACTCATTGTACAAGAAAATAGGAATAAACATTTATCCGCGCCCAGGAGAGAGGAAAATTTCCTATGGGCGAAATTAATGGGAATAGCCACAGAGGAAGATATTGGCAGATATAAAAATATGAAAATGTCTCAGTCCTGAGTCACCGTAACAAAATTAAAAGGCAAGAAAATGCCCAGGGAACCTACATGACACACAGTGGGTGAATTTCATGAATGTTTGTGTGTGTACCTAGCATACGACTAACAGAAAAATGGGCAAAAACATGACAAGGCATGTTGAAGGAAAATAAATGCAAATGGCCTGTAAGAAATCAAAAGATGTTCCAAAGAAATGCAAACAAGAGCAGTAAGCTAACATTTCTCTTGCCATGACGGCAAAAAAAAAAAAAAAATTATAAAAAATAAGATGACAATTTATACAAAGATCCAGGGACAAGTGCAACAATGTAGGAGGGAGTGCTATTTAGACTCTCCTGCTGGTACTCGTGGACTAATTTATTTAACCTCCCACACCGTAAACTGAAGATAAACATAATTCCTGTCTGATGGGCTGTCAGGAGGAGCGGCTGAGTTCGCTCCACCACAATGGTGACACTTAAGGAATCTTTTCAAATTAGACGTAAGCAAGCAGGGTATGGCTAAATAAGTCATGATGCACTTACGAGATGAAATCGTACACAGACATTAAGTATATTGTAAAAGACAATTTCCTAATGAAAATAGATACTATGAGCCTAATATTGTAAAGGAAAATACACGCATATTTTTTATATACAGAAAAAAGATGGTGAAAATTTTGGGTTTTCCCTTCCGGTGGTTATCTCTGAGTGATGGGCTTACCGGTGTTTTATTTGTTTGTTTGTTTTTGTTTTTGTTTTAGGAAAAAACAAAAACTATAAAGACAAAAAAAATGTGAAAAATGGTATTGAGACTAAACAAAGTCAAAACAAAGCTAAATCTCCTATACTGTGTCGTGAGAATGTCGATTGGCAAGTTTAGATGGCCGGAAACCTCGAATTACACGAAATAGCTGGAGAAGATGATGATGTTGTGTGGGCTGAAAGAGATAAGGTTTTGTGGGGGTGACACATGACATCTGTTTGCACAAATTTGATGGATGCCACATCAGGGTGTGTCCTGATTTTGCCCTCTGGAACAGCACGTCCCCTGCCTCTCGATGACTCTACCACCTGAAGAGGAGGGTGAGGACTCCACACTTAGGCCCTTCGGGACTCCCTTAGATGCTGCTGGGCATCTTGGCCCATCTGAGCAGGCACGGACCTCTTGTGGGGGGCCATGGGAAAGTCTCCTGCTTTGCAATGGGTTTAGATTTGATAATGTCTTGTTTTCTCCTTAAGATGGAAAGCCGTGGACAAAGAGAGGGAGCAAGTGCAACCATCAGACCGAGGGTAAGGAAGCTATGAGGGTATTTGACATTATCTCTAGGAATATTGTACCTTACAGAGAAAAGCAGACACTGTATTCATTTCTGAGACCTTCTATCCTGCTGCAGAGGCAAAACCAGCCCAGAAGTTGCTTCATCACAGTTCAGTAAAATTTAAATAATTTCTCAGTAGACAAGCTCTGTGCAAACTGGGTTAAGAAGAAGCTCACCCAGTGATACAGATCTAACCCCAAGAGTGGAGGCTGTGTGATAGGTTTCCAGGAGGGAGCCGATTAATCATCAGTAAGGATCACACATCGCTGGCCACGACGGTCAGTGTGCCTGGTAGGGTAAATATTGGAGGTGGACAAATAGGGCACCTGATATCCATTCACCACCCTGAAGTTTAGGTTCCAAAACTTCCTTTGGGAAGCCCCCCTCTAGTGGTGCCAGATATGCTGGTTGGGTGGGTTCCCCTGACCCCATATTTGGGGGAGGGGGGTAGGCCCTCTTTGGCTTAGGCCAATTAGCTTGTTCCTTTACCCTGACTTTGGGCCCATGTAACCCAAGGGGCCCTTTGCTGAGCTTCCTGGGAGACAGAAATCCTCTCTCTTCTGCTGGAGCCTACAGGAGCGGCCCTCCCTGGATGGCGCAGGACAAGGAATGAGGAATTGAGCAGTAGAGAGAGAGAGGAGGGCCAGCCCCCTGGCATCCTACAATGTGGGGAGAAGGTACAAAACTGGAGCCTCAGTGACTCAGATCCTGCCTCGTCCAAGATCAGAGCTCCTCCCGGATTTTTCAGTTTCCTGGGCCAGTAACGTTCCTTGATTGTTTAAGCTAGCTTGAGTGGAGTTTTCTGTCATTTGTCCCATATGCTGCTGACTAGTACAACACTGAATAGGAAGCTTACATTCTGGTTTAGGAAACTGGATTGTTGTGTCTCTGCCTTTGGCAACCACCAACAAGCAGCTTAAGATAAAAATCTGCTTTTACTTTGCTGTCAAGATAGTGTTTTCAATACTGTATTCTAAAAACATGACCACTCTACGAAGGATTTCTATAAAATTTTGTCCCCATCGCCTGGTCTGACCCAGGGCAAGAACAGTCTGATGATCGTGGAGTAACTGAGTCCCAGGTTCTGGTGCAGCTGGCATGGGCATCCCGTTGTGTTGAGGGGTGTGTGTGTGTGTGTGTGTGTGTGTGTGTGTGTGTGTGTGTGTGTGTGTGTGATAACGCACAGAAAGGAATTGGTCAACTATAAACCATTACAAGCAGAATCAGACATCTGGTGTAAGTTACCGTTTGACAAAAGTTTTCTTTAAAGATCTAGTAAAATGATTGTGGTTCAATTTTACCAAAGAGGGCCCAGCACTGAGAAATAAACCACATGAATTGCAAGATTTGATAATGTAGATCAGTGAGTCTTAAATCCTTCCCTAGAGCAAAGAGAAAGTGCGTTTGTTTCTCCAGAGGGAAATAGCCCAGACAAGGACACATCTCTCTAAGGCCCCATGGGGTCCAAATTCCATGGGAACTCTTCTCAGATCCTGAGGAGGCCAAGACTATTAGGATACTGGCACACACACATTTCTACTCCTCCAGAAGGTGAAGATCAGCCAAGAGCTGCTAAGGGATGAATCATATGTTTCAAGTTAGGACTGTATTTAGTACATTTAACAGAAAACACCAAAAGACAGAAGCATAAACACAAGTGTTTATATACCCATAGAAAACTCTTACAGAGCTTGTTTCTTCTTGTCTTTCTGTTCCACTACCCTAGCCCAGGTTTCTACTCTCAACATCACAAAGACGCTGCAGGAGTTCCTGCTCTCACATCTATGTCCCAATGAAGGAGGAAGAGAGTATCTGCACAACTGAGCCTATTCCTTTTAATTTACCTTCCTATAAATCCCATACTTCTGCTTGTATCTCACTGGCTAGGTATTAGTCACAGGGCTACAGTGACCTGCAAAGGAGCCTGGAAAATGTAGTCTCTAAGTTGGACACATTACCTCCCTGGATAAAATGAGTAAATGGGAGAATAGAAATAGGGTTCACTGGCATAAGAGAGGTTTACTGGTGAAATATCATTCAGAGAAAAAACTGCAAACATGGGTGCATTTGCATTAGAAACATGCAATCAAAACTTATTTCTGGGTTATTTTCCAATGAGAATTGTCACAGAGTCTGGGCAAGGTGAGAGGATTTAATGTTCACAGGGTCTGGTCTCCATTTGCAGCTCCTTTAGCCAGGGTGGCAGAGTCTCCAATTTCTTTTCCCAGAGTGGCTACAGCTTATGCTAGGCTGTCCTTGAGGCATCAGGGTATCTTATGAAGATGTAATTTGGCCTCTTATTTGCTCTTCCCGTCTGCCTTTCACCTGCCAATTTTCTCCTTCCTCTTCTTCTTCTCCTTCTCCTTTCCCCTCCCTTTCTCCTCTTCCTCCTCTCTCTCTCTCTCTCTTTTTTTTTTTTTTTTTACTGCTGCTGGGTCACACCTGGAGCTGCAGAGGGAGGGCTTTCTGTCCTGGGACACTGTGATCAGAACCTTTTAACCTAGTTGGGCCAATGAGCAGTGAGTTGCTGGGCACCAGGTGCCAGATACTTGAGGTCTGTTATTTTAGTTAGTCCTCACAACATCCTCGTCTGAGGCTGGAGAAGTGAAGTCACTTGACCAGGGTGGCAAGTTCAGCAGGACAACAGCTGCATCTTGCACTTCCAGGAAAGAAGAACGGAGGTGTAGAAGGTCAGGGAAAGAACAGGGCGTGGGGCACACTTGCTGCAACCACCACTCAGGATCTGGTCCCCCTTCTCTGGCACCAGCGTCCTTCCAGGACCAGCCAGCACCATTTTGGTGGACTGCTCGGTCCAGAGGTGGACCAGTGACCCAGAACCACTAACCAGCATATCCCGTGTCCCAGTTCCAGTGACCAGTCCAGGATGGGCAGATGGCCAAGTCATGCCATTCCCATGTCTGTCACCTGGGCTGCTGAGAGGACAGTCTTTGAGCTAAGTTGTTAGCTGCCAACTCACAGCCATCTCCAGTGGAGAGCCCCCCTCAAGAGAGACGGGGTGACTGAGACCCAGTCCTGTTGACATCATGGAGTCAAGCCAGTCCTAGACTTTTCAGGTGTTTGACCGATAAATCTCTTTCCCAGCTGCTCTGAGTTGGGTTCTTTCCCTCACAGCCCAAATGTCTGGACTTTTATGCAGGGCAAGCAGCCTGAACGTTCCCCTTCAGACCTCCCGGGGGCCCGCCTGCAAGAGAAGGGTGGTGGAGGAGCGTTTACAGATGATAGAATGAGAAGTTAAGCAAACAGAAAAGGTTGTATTTTCTAAAGCGAGGAGCGTTTTTCTCTGTATTTTAAACCATAGATTAAAAGGAAGGCCTTTGGGGATGTTTTTTGGCCTGGGGTTCTGAGCCTCTGCATTATACTCATTTAAAAGCATCTCTGCTCCTCAGAGTGGAAAGCCCAGAGGACAGGCAAGAGCAACAAGGCCTCTAGGAGGGAGAAAGGAGGCATTTCTGATCAGTGGGGAAAGGTGGCTCGTTCAAGAAATAGTAGTGGGGGGCGCCTGGGGGGCTCAGTCGTTAAACGTCTACCTTCGGCTCAGGTCATGATCCCAGGGTCCCGGGGTCAAGCCCCCCCGCGTCGGGCTTCCTGCTCAGCAGGGGGTCTGCTTCTCCCTTTCCCTCTGCCTCCTCCCCCTGCTTGTGCTCTCTCTCTCTCTCTCAAATAAATAAATAAAGTAAAAAAAAAAAAAAAAGAAATAGTACTGGGACGACAGGACACGGGAGCCATCTGAAAAAAACAAAGGTGAATCCATACTTCAATGATATATCCAAACAAAATCTACATAGCCCAACTACCAAAATGTAAAATATATATATATACAAAACCATCAAAGTTTTAAAATAATAATTTCTACCTTTCACATCAGAAGGAGGAATGCCTTATTAGCACAAACACAAACTATAAAACCCCAAACGGGGTTTTATATTGATGAAAATGACTATATAAAAATCAAGTTTTCTCTCTATGGCCAACCCTACCATAAACAAACCCAAAAGGCAAACGTCAAACTGGGAAAAACTGTTTTGACTGATACCACGGACAAAGTGCAACTATCCCTAATATAGACAGACTCCTACACATCAATAAAAGGCCAACAAATTGGCAAATGGGCAAAGGATGCCAACGGACAAGCCGTAGGAATGGGACTGCAGACGGCCCTGACGCATCTGAAGAGATGCTCGGCATCACCTGTGGGAAGAGAAATACAATTTACGTTTACACCAGGATACCATTTGTCCTCGTTCAGGCTGTCACATTTTGATCCCACGCCATGTTCAAAAACGCGACAGGAGCTCTAATGCATCCTAGATGTTTGTAAAATAGGACAGTTTTAGTGGAGGGCAATTTGGCAGTATCTATCCCAACTGTAAAGCACTTGTCCCTTTTCCTGGGAACGACGGCTCTGAGAATTCACGCTCTCACAGGTCGTGAGCTGGGCGCACCTATAAGGGCTCTTCGGCAGCATCGCCCGTGTTTGCCAAAGACTGCACACAATCCAAACGTCTAACATTCTGCAACTGCTTAAATAAACTAGAACAGTATGCTATATGCTCTATGTAACAAAATATAGGTACAGCTTGTGTGTGCGGCGGGTGGTCCTGACCGGACCCCTAGGGATCTGGTAACGGCGGGTGCTTCTGGGAAAGGAATTCCGGGGGTCCTGAGGGGCAGGGGCAAGACTGGTTTCACTTCACACACTGGTTTAGACCTTTTACATTTTGTGTGGGTGTGTGTTTTAAGATTTTATTTATTTATTTGAGAGAGAGAGAGAGCACGAGCAGGGGAAGGGCAGAGGGAGAGGGAGAAGCAGGCTTCCCGCGGGGCAGGGAGCCCGATGCGGGGCTCCATCCCAGGACCCTGGGCTCATGACCTGAGCCGAAGGCAGACGCTTAACTGACTGAGCCACCCAGGCGCCCCTAGACATTTTGTACTATGTGCAAAAGTTAACTACTAAAAATGTTTTCTAAACTTGAGTAGGTTAAGTATCCCTCCCCAGGACAGTCAGCTACAGCAGGTGTGTGCCCAGGTGGACGCCCCTTCCTCTCCTGCCCCTCCCACCCCAGCTCCTGGTTGGGTCACCACTGCTTGGCCTGGCATCTAAGGAGTGAAGACACTGGGGAGGGGGGTGGGGGGCGGTCCCCCGCTGGCTCAGCTGCCTGTGACGGGGAGGTATCTTCCTCACTCAGGTCTGAGCCCGCTCTCAGTCACTCCTCTGCCCTGAAGTTTTCATCCCGTTGTGCATTCGTTAGCACACGTGAGCGATGAATCTTGTAGCGTCTCAAAATCCTTTTGGAGGCAGGCAGAGGAGAACATGCTTATAAATTTTAAATAACTAAAAGTTTGCAGTTGCTGATGCCCGTTAGGTACCTGAACGTGTCGCTAAGGGCAAGCAAACATATGCCCCAGGCACCTCCTCTGGGCAGGTTTAAAATAAAACTCCATAGTTTTACGGAGTTTTATTGCCCCACCCCAATTAAACAGTGGACACTGGACCCCGAGAAGGGGGGGGCCCATTGCAGGGAGGGGGCTTCTGCTGTGGCTTTGCCCTCTGTCACAACGTCACACACTCAAGTTTCTGACCTCTGAGTCTGTCTTTTGAATCACAGTGGTTGTGGGTGACACCCTCGTGCCAAGCCCCTGGTATGCTGGCCGGGCACTCAGCTCCTTGGCCCCTGGCATAGGGCCCCAAGCGGAGAACAGGCTCATTTCTCGCATCACAGCGGGGGCTGGCAGGAGCAAGCTCCTAGCTGTCACTCTGGGAAGGACAGGTACCATCTTGGCACCGGAGGGCCTAGCCGGCCGCCCCGTAGATGTCTGGAGTGAGCTCTCTGGGGACAAGAGCTGACGGCTGTCCTGGGCCCTCTGGAAGGGTTTGTGTTTCGCCAAGGCCGTCCCCAGGCCTGACAAGAGGGGGGCTGTCAGGAGGGTGCAAGCAGAGGGAACCTCGGCGGAGACTGGTCACTCTTACAAGCTGCCAGGCAGAGACTGTTCTGAGCTAACGACATGCCCAGCGAGGGGCCCAGCGCAACTCCCCCGTGGATGAGCTTACCTGCGTGGGCGTGCACACGCGTGTGTGAGTGCGGGCACGTGAGTGTGCACCTGTGTGTACCATGAACACACGCGCACCAGACAGATGCAGGCATCCCCCCGTAGTCGCACACATCTGTGCCATGGTCTGACTAGAATCCCCTTCCTAAGCTGGCCTGCTTAGTGGACTTTTTACACAAAGAAAGGGCCTGTTGTGGTCCTGCAGGATCTGAACGTCTGGATGCTTGCAGGGGCACCCAGGGCTGTTTCCTTGGGCAGAGATGTTGGTGGGAGAGATGGACCACGGACCTGTCAGGGGACAGGGAAACAGTTGTTTCCTGCGTCTGTGATGTAGGACCCCCAAGGGGCGCAGCCTGGACATTGTCTTGTGCCCATTTCCCTGGCTCTGGAGGAAAGAATTCTGTAGGCCCGTGGCGGTGGCGGGGGGGGGGGCATAAACTTGGTCTGAGGAAAGGGGAAGATGAGGGAGGACTTTCTGAAAGGAGGAAGGGGAGAAAGGCACAGAGACAGAGCAGGAGGGAGGAACTATAAACGCGGACAGGCGGGGGTAGGAAGCCGGATGGGATTCTAGAGAGGCAAGGAGGGAACCTGTGCAAGCCTACACTGGACTTTCCTTAGGAAATCACTTGCACACAGGTTGTTGGGAATTAGCCCAAGTCCCACTGCCCAGGGCTCCTCTGTGTCTGGTTTGGCTGGATCTTAGAATCTCCAATAATTGTTTCTGGTCAGCCTTAAGGAGACTGCTGGGGTGGCTGAAAGGGTCCCCTCACAATGGTGCCAGTGCTTGTGGTGGGTCTGGAGAACCTCTGTCCCTCGTTAACTTACTAGGGACCTCAGGGAAATGACCTCCCTTTCCGGGTCCTCAGTAGCCCTGTGTAGAAGGCATGTTGGACATTAACCAGTAAAGTGGGCTATTAAAGTATTCATCTGTGGGGGGGAAGAAGAGTCTGGAAGCAGAAGCCAGAGTGTGTTTATTAAATGTGAAAATGTATGGTGACACGCAGAGGATTTTTCCTGAAAAGCCAAAATACCTCCACAGCCATCTTAGCAGGCACGACACTCCCAGACTACACATGTGGGTTGGAAGAACATCTGCCGCCAGCAGAAAGGGGGTCAGCGGGCACGCGACTAGCATGTCCCTGGGAAGGCACGTGCGTGGTTGCACGTATGCGTGTGTCCATACGTGTGTCTGTGTGTGCTGGGGGTGCAGGGGAACCAGAAGGAGCCCTGAGCAGTGCACGGAACGTAAAAGTAGTGAACACTCAGCTTAAGCAATTGTTTTTCTCCTGGAGGCTAAAATTCACGGGCAGGTAGCCAACAGCCACATTAGGATAAGAAATGTAATCTGTTTATAATAAGTTGGCAAATACATCTCATTGGTGCTGTGGGTGAGCTTGCAGCGCACCAGAACCCACTGTGAGGCTGGCCCTGGCTCCGGTGTCTGTGGCAAGCCCACCGGAGCTAACAGGCTAGTGTTTGTAAAGCCCAGGTTCACTGCTCGCCTCCTTTCTCCATCATCCACTTCCCTCTGGGGCAGAGAAACATGTTCCCAAAGATGGCAGCTGGAGAGCCGTCTGAGAGCCAAGGGAAACTGTGGCTCCCTCCCTTGCGGGAACCACCCTGGCTACCAGAGCAGAGACTGGGGATGGGCTCTCCAGGTGGCAAGGCACTCAGTCCCACCGGTGCAGGGAGCCCGGGTCCCTGCAAAGAGTCTCCTATGAGGTTCTGGGCTCTGCTTGGCCTCCCTACTTCTGGACAAGTTCTGGGTTGCCCCTGCCCTGTAGCACGGTGTCATCCTTCCAGTCATCCACTCATCTAAAGTTTCTGGGCCTGTAGTGCCTGCCACTTTTCAGAGCAATAGCAAATAAAATCGATAGCCAGCACCGATTTGGCGGTTACTGTGGCCTGGCGCTGCCTAGGTGTTCTGTGTGCATCACCTCCCTGTGCCCTCTGGGAAGCTTGGAAGGAGACACCATCATCGAGCCATTGTACAGATGTGAAAACAGAAGCGTGGAGGGCTTGCACAGCTTGTGCAACTTCCTGCCATCAGTGGGATTGGTGTGGAGTCTGCTTTGAACCCAGGCTTTTCCAATTCTGGAATCCCAGCTCCTTCCATGCAACTCCACAGAAGATTTCTCTTGGAACTATGCAGGTCCACTGCCACCCCTGGAGACATTCTCTAGCCTTTTTCTGGGTCCTTCCTTCTGACCTTTGCAAACTCATATCCCCAAAGGGCACTCATTCCCTCTATTCAGAATTCAGTGAACAATAACACGTGGTGGTCACAGGGCAAGGGCATTAGAATCAGACAGACCCAGCTTAGAATTCTGCTTTAGATTCATGCTACCCTTGGTCAAACTACTCAGCCTCCTGCCTCCAGTTCCTTGTTTGTAAGAATAGAAAGCACTGAACTGCTGTCTACCCCACAGGGTGGGTGTGAGAGATAAAGGAGATAAAACATACCCAGCTCCCTGGCCAGTGTTTGCATAGCTCTGCTGAGGGTGTGTATGTGGTGACAAATGTGACGAGGTGAGGAGGACATGTAGGCGGATGTCCCACCACCAAGTTTCATTCCTTTCCCATATTCTGACTTCTCCCACCCCAGGACAGTGTCTGAGAAGGCTGAGCAGGGGGGCTGAGACTCTCATCTGCAGAGTTAACAAGCTTCTCTCCACAGTCAGCAGAGATCATGTGGGGAGCTTGGACGGCCACCCCCCACCCTGGCAGAGACCAGGCTCTCCTCCCCTTCCCCACTCGGGTGGTATCAGAGGAAGCTCTCTCCACCTCTGAGTGGTAACAAGGCCCTGTGGGGAATCACAACAGGGCACTCTGACCCTCCATTTGAGGGAGCTATCAGTGGTGGCCCTGTGGGGAGCCAGAACTTCTATCCCCACCCAGCAATAAGGTAGAGATCTCTTTTTACTTTTACCTCTGTTAACAGATGCCAAGTAGGGAACCTGGACTTCCCACCTTACTGCCACCAACCACTTTTCCTACTGGAGCAGTGTCCGAGGAAGCCACCTAACATAAATGGTTAAAATAATATCTAGCGTCTCACAACACAAGATTTGAAATGCCAAGTTTTCAATAGAAAATCACTCATCATACCAAGATTGAGGATGATCTCAAATTGAATGAAAATAACCAATAAATGCTAATCCCAAGATGACAGAGATGTTAGGATGATCTGACAGACATTTTAAAGCAACTACCATAAAAATGCTTCAAAGAGTAATGACAAATACTCTTGAAACAAATGAAAATTTAGGAGGTCCCAGGCAAGAAAGTTAAAACAGAAAGAAGAACCCAATGGAAGTTTTGGAACTGAAAAATACTGTAACCAAAACAACAAAAAAAAACCCTGCCTGAATGGAGGCACTCGTAGCAGAATTGCAGGGAAACAGTGAACTTGAGGATAGGACGCTGTTCCATATCCATTCTGGACAACAGAGAGAAGAAAATGGGCTGGAAAAGAAAGGAACAGAGCTTCCGGGATATGTGGTGCTATACCAAAAGATCTAATTTCCATGACACTGGAGTTCTGGAAGGAGAAGAAATGAGGGCAGAACGGAAAAAGTGCTCAATTAAGTAATGGCTTAAAACTTCCCAAATGTGGCAAAAACCATAAAACCACAGATTTAAGAAGCCAAGTAAATCTCAAACAGGATAAACCCAAAGAAATCCATATCAAGGCACATCATAGTCAAACTCCTGAAAAACAGAGAGAAAAAAATATACGTTGTAAACAGAGAGGAATGACATGCCACCTATGGGGTGGGGACAGGGAAGAAGTGTGAATGACAGAAAATTGTTATGAGAGACCATGGAGGCCAGAGTGTTGAAGTGGCCAACACAGAATCCTACATCCAGCTGAAAGGTCCTTTCTAGTGAAAAGATCCTTCAGGAATGAAAGGGAAATCAAGGCATTCTCCGAAAAACTAAGAATATTTGTCACCAGCAGACATAGGGAATAAGAATGGCTAAAAGAATTTTTTCTTTTTTTAAAAAGATTTATTTAATTTTTTTAAAGATTTTATTTATTTATTTGAGAGAGAGAGGGAGCACACAAGTGGGGTGGGGGCAGGGGCGGTGCTCCAGAGGGAGAGGGAAAAGCAGGGAGCCCAATGCTGGAGTCGATCCCAGGGCTCTGAGATCATGACCTGAGCCAAAGTCAGATGCTTAACTGAATGAGCCATCCAGGTGCCCCGCCAAAAGAATTTTTCTAAACAGAAAGGGAAACAATAAGAGAAAGACTACTGGGGCATCAGTAAGGAAGAAAGAACGTAATAAGCAACAACATTGGTAATATTGGTCATTACAAGAGATTTTCATTTTCTTCTTGAGTTTTCAAAATTGTGTTGATGACTGAGGCAAAAACTTTAACTCTTACTGTCTAATGTGATTCTAAGGATATGTAGAAGAAATATTTGAGACAACTGACTATTATAAACAGAGAGGGTCAAGTGACATAGAGAGAGGTAAATGTTTCACATTTTAAACTTGTCAAATGATGACACTAGTAAACTGTGGTAAGTCTCAATAAATGCAGAAAAATCATTTGATAAAATCCAACAAATATTCCTGATAAAAACTCTTAGCCAACTAAGAACACATAAGAACTTCCTCAACCTGATAAGGGGCATCCACTAAAAATTTATAGCTAATATCATTCTTTTTTTTTTTTTTTTTTAAAGTAGGCTTCATGCCCAACGTGGGGCTTGAACTCACAACCCAGAGATCAAGAGTCAGATGCTCTACCAACTGAGCCAACCAGGTGGCCCTATAGTTCCTATAGTTACCATCATCCTTTTCTTGTTTTATTTTTTTAAGGTTTATTTATTTATTTCTTTGAGAGAGACAGAGAGAGAAAGTAGTACATGGGCAGAGGGAGAGAATCTTTCAAGCAGACTCCCGGGTGAGTGCAGATCCCAGCTCGGGGCTTGATTTCAAGACCCATGAGAGCATGACCTGAGCTGAAACCAAGAGTTGGTCGCTCAACCCACTGAGCCACCCAGGAGCCCCGTTAACATCATTCTTAATGATGAAAGACTGAATACTTTCCCTCCTGAGATCAGAAATTCTCACAGACTCTATTCCACACTGTCCTAAAAATTCTATCCAGAGTAATATGGCAAGAAATAGAAATCCAGAGATCCAGGCTGGAAATAGAAAAGGAAAGCTGTTTTTATTGGCAAGAGTCTACATGGAAAATCCTATAGAACAAAAAAAGTAACTTTAGTAAAGATACACAATACAAGATTAATTCACAAAAATCACTGCATTTCTGTATTTTTGCAGTGAACCACTAGAAATTGAAATTTTAAAAAAGTACTATTCATAATAGTATCAAAAAGTATAAAATAATTAGAGTGAATCTGACAAAGATGGACAAGATCTATACATTAAAAATTAATAAAACATTGCTGAGAGAAATGAAAGAGAACCTAAGTAGAGAGAGAGAGAGAGATATACTGTGTTCATGGGTCAGAAGGCTCAATATTTTTAAGGTATACATTCTCACCAAATTGATCTATAAAGTCAATGCAATTCTGGGCAAAATCTCAGCAGGGACTTCTGTAGAAATTGACAAACTTCTTCGAAAACTCATATGGAAATGCAGAGCACTTAGAATAGTCAAAACAGCTTTGCAAAGGAGGAACAAAGTTGGAGAACTAACAGTGTGGGATTTCAAGACTTATTATAAAGTGACAGTAATCAAACCAGTGCAGTAAACATGAGCACAGACATCAGTGGAACTTCAGAATCAAGACTGAACAGACCCGCTCATGTATGAACAACTAATTTTTGACAGAACTGCAAAGCAGTGCAGGGAGGGAGAAATGGTTGTCTTTTCAACCAATGCTCCAGGGGAGGGGAGGGACACTGGGCTATCCGTAGGCAAAAAAAGTCAACTTCAATCCACATCTCCTACCATGTACAAAAAATCAACTCAAAATGGGTCATCAGAGGTTGAAATATCCACAGCTTCTGAAGAAAAAAGAAGAAAATCTTTGTGACTTTGGGCTAGGCAAAGATTTCTTAGATATAACAAAAGTATGATACAGAAAAGAAAAAAAAATTGATATATTGGACTCCTTCAAAATTGAAGACAAAAGAAAATGAAAAGATGAGCTACAAACCAGGAGAAAACAAGTGCAAATCATATTATTTAATAAAGGGCTTGTATCCATTATGTATAAAGAACTCCCAAAACTCAATAATAAGAAATCAAACAACCCAATGAAGAAACGGACAAACTATTTAAACAGACATATCACCAAACATCTGTGAATTAGAAAGAAGTGATGCAAATTATTTTCACGAGCGGTCACGATCCAACTATTAGGATGATTACAATAAAAAAGACTGACCACAATAAGCATTATGAGGATGTGGAGCAACTGGAATGCTCACACACTGCTCATGGGTTTTTAGAAATGATGGGGCCAACCTTAACCAAATCTTGCGCCAAGCCCCATTCAAAGAATCACAGCTTAATTTCTTCCTGCCCAATTTCTTTCGCAGTAGCCCCTGGAAAGCCAGCTTTCCAGTGTCACACAGCTCACCTCCAGCAGTAGGGAGCTTTTCCCTTCAAGCAAACTGCAGTCGATCTGGTTTAGAAACACTCTTGCTGTTTTGTTTTTGTTTTTGTTTTTGTTTTAATTTAAGGCACCAGACTGTGAATTCGTATGGTGTGTTCAAGACCGCCCACCCAGTCCTCCTTAGGTCTGCTTCTCCGTGGATTTGAGGTGCCTTGAGAGATGACACAGTGTCGGATTAAAAGAAAGAGAGGAAGGCACCACGACTCTCCGCTACCTCGTCTAGACAATTTTCTGAGGATTGAATACAGCTCTGGGTGTGAGTCAGCTCCCGCCCGAGCAAGCGAGTTTCTGTCTGCTTGGGTCTCTCTGCCTTTGCAGTCAGAGGAAGGGCCCGGGCTCAGGCCAGGAAGAATCTGCTCTAAGCTGATAAAGCCAAAGCCCCAGTGCCAGGAACCCTGTGGTTTTTCTGTCTTTGGAAGTTCTCCCGGTGAGGCCTGGGAGGAGAGGACACTCTCTAGGAGGGGGTACTTTCCCCCCGCAAAGCACCGTTCTGCATATCGCCCAGGCGAGCCCTTTGCACACATCCGGGCTATGAGACCCCGCGCACCCAGGACTGTGCGCTCCATTTCAGGTGCGCTCAACACGGTTTTCTCCCTTAAATGTGCGAACTGCAAAGTTCTGTCCCCGCCTCTTGCCCTCTGGGGCTGGGCGGAGGGAGGCAGCCTTCGCGGCTGGGGTGGGAGAGGGACGGGCGTGCGGTCCCGGCAGACCCGTGGGTGTCTGACCGCGCCGAGATGGGGCGCTGCCTCGCGGTGACCCTGGCCGCAGGAGCTCCAGACCCTGACAAAGCCGGCCTGCTCGCTCCGCTTTGCTGCCTTTTACTTTTCCTAAACCAACTCAGAGGGAGTTTCAACCCTCTGAAACGTCCGGCGAAACTCTCTAGAGCTCAGATCCATTCACTCGGAGGAGAAGACGTGAGGATTTTTTTTTTTTTGGAACCCGTTGTTGGAGTGTAAACGGAGCTGTCAGTCTAGAAGCCCCCACCCCCCGCAGGAGCCCGGAGTGAGTCTGCAGAGCCGGGTATTTTTAGAGCCTGCTCTCTCCGGGATTGCAGCGCGTAGACCCCGAGCCGGCTCCTGGCGGCTTAGGGCGCATGGGGCTTTGCGGAACCCGATGCAGCCCCAAGATGGGCTTAGCTGGGGCAGGGCACAGACCTGGAGCCCGAGAAGCCCGAGACAAGCACAAGGCACTCAGAAACCCTTGTTCAATTTCACCTTCAATTAAAAACAAACAAACAAACAACTCTCAACAGGTTCAGATGCCATTTGGGAGGGGTGCGGGGAGGATTTATCAAAGATTTATAAACGGGGTAATCTACTAGTAAAAATAAAAATCGTCACATCGTTTCACAGGATGGCAGCATATTTTGCTTTTCTTTTGGCAAAGATCCAGGATTGAGCTACTGATTAAAACATACCCTACGAAGTACATGTATTTCTATGGAATGTCTCCCTAAGTATTTGCTGACTTGCTTCTGAATTACACGCCTGGTGAAGCGGACCCTGGCCGCAGGGAATTGGTTCTCCTTCACGCAGGTGCTCTCCGCGCCCCTCCCTCGGGCTGGGGTCTGGGCTGCTTTGGGCTTTGTCTTTTGTTCTGTCTTGGGGAGCCCAGCAGAGGACCTAGCACAGGGGGGCCCTCATTCACATCCACTGGGGTCCCTACCTGGTCATCTGTAAAGTGGGACAATAGATGCTGGTCTTACCGCCTGAGAGTCTCCTTTACTGACGCAGTTCATAAAGGATGGGAGAGCTGCTGGCGGCCGCACCCCTGAGCCAAGTCCTCTCCCCTTTTCTCTTTACTTTGCACATCTGTGAAGTAAAGGAAAGGGAACAAATTTAGCAGTGATTACTCCGTTATTTTACTTAAAAAAAAAAGTTGGCACCATCGTTACAAAATAGTAACATTTGTTAATTCTGGAATGTGGTTACTCAGGTGTTCCTTCTATCATTCTCTGTATTTTTCTGTATCTTTCAAAGTCTCCTGCCCCAATAAAAGAAGAGGAAAGAAAATTTTTTTAAAAAAGACTTGTATGAAATTTGGTCTCCTCCAGATGGACTTTCTCTGGTTCTGTGTACAGGAAAATGCTTAGTAAACCCCGGAGTCCTGAGACTCTGTAAGGAGAGGCAGTAATATTATTCATCTTGTTTCTGTTCTGTCCACTGCTCTAGGAATTTACTGATACCCAGCAGTAGGCTTCCCCGGTACCCCCACTCCCAGCTGTGGAAGGCAGCTAGCTGTTTGCTCACCAGGCTGTTTGACTTGCCGGTGGGATGGGAGTTGTCTAGTTGAAGGCACGTGAATTCAGGATGGTGTCACTTAAAATGTTCTGATTCAATTTCATCCAACCCACTGACCCCGCCAACAACCCCAACCTACACCAAACAAGGGCATGTCATATAACTGTATGAAGAGTAACTCCTATCTGCAGTCATTAAACATTTGCTTTGTATAATAAAATCCCAACTTTCTTGGGCTTAACAAAAACACGTTGCTGGAGAAAATGCACATTGACATCTCCACTCCTCTAACTTAAAAACAGCCAAACTAAATTAAGTAACAACAACAACAAAAAGTTGTTTCCCACACATTTGCCCTGCTCTTACCACCAGTCTTCAGCCTGAAATAATTTCATGCTTGAGTTATTAACTTATGAAAATAGGCACAAAAGGGGAAAAATGTGAGCAGATCCTCAGCTATATTATTAGTCATTGCTACAGCTGAGTGCATTCCAGCACAAAGGCGTGTTATTCTGCCTGAGTACCTCAGTTTTGAACAAAATGTAGCTCACTAATGGGTTATGCCTCATATACCTTTTTGTAATCATTAGGTTGCCATTCTCTGTAATTTATCCCGTTTTTCATTAAGAGTATGTGCATTAGGCAGGCGTGCGCTCAAGCGCCCATGCACGGGTGTGTGCATTCGTGTGCGCACTCGTGTGTGTGTGTGTGTGTGTGTGTGTGTGTGTGCCCGCGCGCGCGCGCGCACACACACACACACATACATCTGTTAAGTCCCCTTTTGTTTGTGGCTGAAAAGAAAGGTCATGGCCTGAGCTGTCAGTCCTTTTAGGGAAACATCACTGTATTGATTATGATAATTGAGAATTATCATTGATTATAATGCTTTGGAAATCAGGGTGATGGATGGTGTGTGAATGTAGATTTTGAAAAACTGGTGAATTGGGGGTAGGAACATGAGTAAGTGAAGGGAATCCAGAAGCATTCTGGAGAAGATGGAGACAGACTGGGGGAGTCTGACCTGTCTCTAATTGTCAGGGGCAGCACTGGGCTGGAATCTTTCTGGGCCGGGCAGAAGCATCTCACTCACTTGCTTAGTGTTCTCAGGCCTTCTGGATGAGTGACAAGATTCCAGACAATAGCCCTCTTTTTAGAGGTTTCTGGCTTGCGCTCAGAGGTGTTGCCCCAAATCAGTTTGGGTCAAATGAATAAAAGAGCCAAGTTTTGAACCTACTGATCTTTGCTTCTGCAAAGTCTGGAATTGGTTTTAGAAATCCAGGCTTTTGAACGTTAACCTCTGGATAGAGAAAACTACAACAAAAATAGCAGGCAAGAAAATAACCAAGCGGAAGAAATACAAGGGAACTATGAGAATCTTGGAGAAGATCAAGGTTCTCACAAACACGTATGGATCATTTGAGCTGTCTCCTCAACAGAGCAGAGGTCTGCATGGGGCTGGCAATCCTGGAAGCAGGCCCCCCGGGGAGGGAGCACTCCCCTACCCCCGTACCCCTCCCATCCCCCACTCCCGGGCCCCAAGTCTCAGCCAGCAGGAGAAGCCCCTGGCATCTTCCCCCTGGATGGGATTCTCCACTGACATTTGCCTGGCCCGGGGCGGGGGGGGGGGGGGGGGGGGGGACACTAATTGGGAACCAAATGTCCTTCTTTAACGTCTTTGAAGTGTTAACGAATGCTTTGATTTTGTTCTTTCCTGCTCATTAAGACAAATGCAATTCTGCTTTGCCCTGGAAAAATCTGATCTCTGCTCCCAAGCCAGCTGCTCATCTTCCTGATGGGGAGAACCCAGGCCCTGCAAGGAGGTCCCCTCCTGTCAGGGGATCCACCTTGCCAACGATCACTCTGGCAGCACATCACACTGCAGTCAGAGCCCGGGACACGTGGAGTAACTCTCAACCCGGACTGCCCTGTTAGATGCCAGGCATCTCAAGCATGTTGAAGTTCCCGGAGACTGTGCCCCGTGGAAGCAATCGGGCTGGACAGAACTCCAGGGAGACAGAACCCCTCACACATCTGGAATCTTGACAGCCCCCCACACATCTGGAATCTTGAGAGCCAATCTAAGAAGCCAATTTCGCCCTCACCTTTTTTTTACTAGTGATGCGCTAGGGTAACGTGATGGCAGACCTTGAACCGGAAGTGATGTTGTTCTCGCACCTGCCTGAGGCTCATCTGCCATAACACCCCCCTACACACACACACACCATAGACCTCCCTCCCTCTCTCCAGTGCCCCCCGGGCAAAGTCAGTGGGATGGAAATCTGCAGAAAGGAAGGCACTGCAGCTCCGGGGTCTACTCAGAGACCACTGAAGGTGGGACAGGCGCCTCGCACACCCAGTGCCAGCCGCTGTGGAAACACAGGCTCCAGAGGCGGGCACCGAGAAAGAGGCCCAGTGCCCAGCTGGGGCATTCCTGGGGACGTCTGCAGGCCGTGGTGGAGATGGGAAAGCAGAGAGGAGAGTGCTCTTGAGAACAGAAATTCCAGCCTGGGAAAACGTCACCCATCCTATCTCGCTTCTCAGTTATAATCTCTACACCCAGCGGGCCCCAAGCCCTGCTATGTGTGTGTTATCTCCTTGGATCCTCTTTCCATCTGCGAGATCGGCATCAGGGTTAGACCCTCTCCCTCTATTTTTGTTTCTACTGCCTTAACCATTTTAAGGGTCCGGTTCAGAAGTGTCAAGTACACGAACATTGTTTTACAACAGATCTTAGAGCTTTTTCATTTTGCAAAACTGAAGCTCTATCCATGAAACAGTGACTCCCTGTTTCCCCCCTCCCTGCAGACCCTGGCAACCACCAGTCTCCTTTCTGTCTCTCTGACTTTGACGCCTCTAGGTATTCCCTATGAGTGGAACCGCATAGGATTTGTGCCTTCGAGTGGCTTATTTCACTCAGTATAACGTCCTCCCAAGTTTCACGTATCTTGTGGCCTATGACAGATTTTCCTTCCTTTTTAGGCTGAATAATAATCCCACCGTAATATTCCATCGTGTGTAGAGACCACCGTCTGCTTATCCATTCATCTGGTGAAGGACACATGGGCTGCTTCCACGTTTTGGCTCTTGGGAATGATGCCACTATGAACGCGAGTGTGCAAATATCCCTCTGAGATCTTGCTGTCAATTGTTTTGGCACTATACTCAGACGAGTAATTGCTGGATCATAGGGTAGTTCTATTTTTAATTTTTTGAGGAACCTCCATATTGTTTTCCACAGCAGCTGCACCATTTTGCATTCCCACCGGCAATGTAGGAGGGCTCCAATTTCTCCACACCCTCCCCAACTCTTGTTGATATATATACACATATGTGCCCTCTGAAGGGGTATGAGGTGATATCTCCTTGTAGTTTCTTTTGCGTTTCCCTAATTCTTAGTGATCGTGACTCTCTTTTCCTATGCTTGTTAGCCATTTGTGTTTCGTCTTTGGAGAGATGTCTATTCAAATCCTTTCCCCTCGGGTGTCTGGGTGGCTCAGTTGGTTAAGTGTCTGCCTTTAGCTCTGGTCCTGATTCCAGGGTCCTGGGATTTGAGCCCCAACTAGGGCTGCCTGCTCAGCGGGGAGCCTGCTTCTCCCTTTCCCTCTGCCTGCCGCTCCCCCTGCTTGTACACGCTCTCTCTCTGTCAAATAAGTAAATCAAATCTTAAAAAAAAATCCTTTCCCCCTTTTAAAATCAGATTTTGTGGTGGTTGTTGTTGACTTGTAGGGAGTTTTTAAATATCCTCCTCCTTTTATGTGTTTAGCTGAAAAAAACTAAAGGATCAAAGAGGTGGATAACCTAGTTGCTCCTGCCTGCATGCCTTCTAATAGGATGGCGGGGGCGGGGGGGCGGCGGTGGTGTTGCGCTACATGTTTCCCCAGCAGCGGGGAAGGATGGCCATAGAGCAGTGGGCCCATCCTCCCCCAGCCACATGGTCTCACGGCAAACACTGCCCATCAAATGCACACCCTGTGTTCACAGCCTCGTGTGCCAAATTGCTGCTTGGAAACCCAGAGCGAACACCGGTTGCAGGGAGCTCAGAAGCGTGTAATATCCACTTTAATGACAGTTCCACTTTCTTGTTTCCCCCTCCTTGGAGGAAGGGCAGAGAGAAAAGGCCGTTCATGGAAAAATACATTTAAATGGATCAGTGCCGGGCAACCCTTTGCACATCTGTTCTTAACCGGTTTCAGCTGAAACTACTGAAAATATACATAGATCTGTTTATGTGGAACCAGTTAAATCTGATAAGATTACAATTTGGAGGGTAACTCTGGATTTGGTGGTGGGGTAGATAAAAACCCCTCTATACTTGGTCTCCACACAAGCTCCTAACCTTTTACCGCAGATGATGTTGAGGGAATCGGATTTGCTGCAAATTAAAAAGACCTAAATTATTCGAGATTTGTTACAAACAAACTCAAGATGTCTCGACAGCCTTTCTGCGGCGCAGGATTCCTGCCTCCCCTCCAATCCGGGCCGAGCCCTTTGTTATCAGAGCATGGAGACCACAGCTGGGAAACCACTTGTTTCTGAGTAATTCTGTCCTCACTCCCCGCATCAGTCGGTTTCACAGGAAGATGGTAGGCAGGCTGTTCGCACACTGACTGGCCAGTTGCCTTCCCTTGGAGGACACCAGCGGCGCCTGAAGACATGCAGGCAGCAGGGAAGGAGTGTTGACTGAGAGCCTCTTTATGCAAGTGCTGGGCTCTTTCCCAAGCCTTTCTTACGAAGCACAGGAACCACGCTTTGAGGTCATCCCATTATAGAGATGAGAAAACTGAGGCTCTAGGATGATTTGCCAAGGAACATGCCGACAATAGGGAATGAGGTGCTGGAAAGGAAGAAAGAGTTTTTCTCCCATCTAAATGTCTCAGGGGGCAAAGCCACAACTCAGATACCCACAGGAAATGTCGATATCGTGGGTGCAGATCTCCTCGATTTGGTAAAGAGAGCCAGAAATGACCACGTTTTCTCACATGTTGGCTCAGTTCTTGAAGTCAAACAAAAAACCAGACCCTGCTGTGGTTTGAGATCCCGCTGCAGGGCCTTTGATGGCTCCAGAGCGGGGAGGCAGAAGCTGCATTGCTCCCTCTACAGGTGGGCACTTGGGGATCTGACTATCAGGATTCTCATCTGCTGGTGCCTGAGGCCTCTGTCACAGGTAAGGGGCACCACAGGTCAGCATCTGTGTCCCCGTGTCCCTTCTGAAGCCTTTCCTGGTGACTTCATGAGACTCCTCCCTTGACTCTAGCACGCTCTGAACGTGCATTCGTCTACAAACATTTATCTAATCATTTATCTCTAAAAGATGACATCAGTCTATAAAATGCACCACAGGACACAAGAATAGCAGTCACGTGGCCTCAGAAACAATCAGCCCAAATTGACATCTGACAACATCCCCCCACCACACCCCCAGTAGCCGGGCTGTGATTGGTAAGGTTTTCACTCCTGAGGGACCCCATGCTGTGAAAATGCACCTATTTCTGTTTATTGAAAATCTTTTTTTTAAATAAGCAGCCCAGTGGAAAACAATTGTGAATGGCAGCTTCATTACATGTGGATTTTTAGAACAAAGAGAATACTGCTCACACTCTATGACCTGTTCAATGATACTGAATTTTAATTAAAAAAAAGTTACATGCTAAATTGGTGACAAGGAAGGTGTGACACTAGGGCTATGAAAGAAATCAGGAAGGCAACTGAGGGTTGACAGGTTGCCTCAGTGATCTATTCAGCGTTACTTCCTATTTTTGTCTTCTCCCTCTTTGTTTTCCATTTGAAACTTTCAGTTTCGAGTTAGTGGGAACACACTCCAAGCTCGATGGACTTCAGATGGGGAGGCTGGTGGGACTAGAGGAGGGTACAAGGAGGGGGAGCCTCATTTGCCCCCCAGGGGCCTCCAACATCGTCTTGCGCGGTGAACGCATTATTGTCCTAGAAGGGTCTCCTCTAAGTAGCTACTGGCCCAGGCCACCCTAGAAAAGCCCTTTTGAAGGGGTCAGTTTTTCTGAGCACCAAACTTGGAGCTGCTTCCAGGTGACTGGTGTAAGGTCATCTTCGAGGGCCTGCTAACTTGGAATGAATTATTCTGAAGGAACAGATTCCATGGTGTGTGGACAGGCCACTGGATGTTCAACCCAACCTAAGTTTCACCAATTATAAGAGAGTTTTCTTTTGAGATGGGGCAATAATTGAATAGGAAAATCCAAGTGCTGAAAGTATGCCAGTGTGTTGGGTTTCAGAAAGGCTGACTGGGGCGGGCAAAGGTGGTCAGCTTCCTCTCCGGGTGGGCTTCTAGGTCACGGTGGTCAGTTCATGAGCTAAAGCCCCATGACACAGTAGCCATCTGCCCCAGTCACAGAGCCCCGAGGTCTGCCCGGGGTGGAAGGATCGCTTCTGCCACAGCCTGTGCAGGGAGGCAGCAGCTGCCCTGGGTCCGGGAGCCCGCCTCGGCTTGCTGGGAGAAGCGGGGGGTCTTGCGGCTGGGGGAGCTTGAGTGTCGCCTTCCTCCCGAGAGAACAGGTATGCGGAGCAGACCGCAGAGTTCACCACCAGCCAGAACAGGGCCTTGACCTTCCCTGAGGAAGAGACTAGCAACTAGCATTCAGGGTCTAGGGTCCCCAGGCACGGGACTGCAGATACAGAGGCCCTGACCCTGGGAGGCAGGCGGTGGGGGGGGGGGGGGCTGGTGTGGAGTGGGCAGGCCACGGGTATGACATAGGGGAGGTGCTGGCCATACACAGGGAGGAGGCCAAGTTCTGTTCTAAGAGCCCCCAGGAAGCCACTGTCATGGTCCAAGCAGGAGAAGCATGTGGCTTGGTTTTACATTTCCCGGAGATCATGCTGGCTTCTGTCTAGAGTAGGATCTAGACGGGTGGGAGGCTGGGCTGTGGGCCAGGTGGGAGGCAACGGGATATGGGATAGGAGACCAAGGGGCTGCTTTCACAGGTAGGCCCAGTGTGGCACGGTGAGGAGCTGGTGAGTAGGGTGAGGGATGGGTCTGTGGAGGAGACATCCAACCCCGGTCTCCTCATTGGGAGAGGCTTCAATAATCCCCACGTCTCAGAGAGGTTGTGAAGGTTCAAAAGGGGGCCTGAGCCACAACAGGTACCCAAGACTGCATTCTCATGGTTCCCGTGGTCCCCGCAAGCACAGATAGCAGCCAGCTGTCTTTAGCAAGGCTACTTCTGACCCTTGTCCTCAGTAAAGTGGGAAGTAGGGTCTGGGCTGGTATGGGCGACAGGGCGGGTTTGGATTGCTTTTTTTCTGAGAAATCATGTGCAGATCCCCAAGCAAAATGGTGATGCAATAAACTTCCATGTTCTTAAAAACATTTTGATGTTTACAAAAAGAAAGTTAACAGGGAGCTGAATTATCACCGTCGTGAAGCTCACACATGCCCGTGGTTGCCTGACTTCCCAGATACAGCACGTGAGCCAGACCAGTGACTGTCCTTCGGGCCAGGATCCCTGTGTCCATCCCCAGCACTCATGCCCGGAGACGCAGGGGTGGGGAGTGGGCGAAGGTAGGGGAATTCCCACCTTCAGGTCAAACATGCACTTCTGAGCTCACACCGGGCCTAGCACACAGTGCCTAGAACCTCATGGGCCTCACGCGTGTCAAGTTTATTATGGGGGGTGGGGAGGAACTGGTCTGACCATGTGGGGTCTTCCTATGGCTGGGAAGGAGAAGGGGCATCGGGGCTGTGTGAAGGATGGGAGGAGGGGCCGATGGGGCCAGGCTCTCTGCTCAGGGTGCAGCTTGGAGAAGGACACATGACCAATTTTCTCTGAGCCAGCATATTTTCCATTCTAAATATAGCCCAAGATGACCCAAGACATCTTCCCCTCCCAAGGAGACCAAGGAGAACTCAAGGTTCTGTATTTTCCCGCATTTCTGTGACTTCTGAAGAAGTGAACAGTGAGATCTGAGGCTTTACCCTCCCATCACCTGATCCCATGGACCCTGGGTCCTAAGGAGCGATGTCTAACCCCTCTTGAGAGGAGAGCCTGCCCTGGGTCAGGAACTCTTTTTGGTTCCCAACCTTTAGTAGGTACCAAAATATTTGGCTAGCTCTCTTCCTCCAGCAAAGCGGAAACAGGGCTTCTATCCACCTAGGAAGGGTGACCTGTCACCCGGGCCGGAAATGAGTAGCTTTCCGCCACCCCTGGGTTAGTTCACCCCAGCATCTCAGGAGTGAGGCCCACCCTGATGAGTTTTAATTGGACAACGGGTCCTTACTTCCCCCTTGGAACCTCGCTCCACCATCAAGCTGATACTTTGATCACATTTCCGGAAGGTACAGGATACAAGCCTTTTGGAAAGAGGGCACCCACCGCAGGCCTCGGGCACCACCATGACTCTTGGCTCCGAGCGCCTGCACTGAATGTTTGCAAAGGGGGGCAGGGGGTAGTGTTCTGTATCTGAGCAGGGCCCTGCTAATTGCTGCACAAGCACTTCTGGGGAAGTTCAAGTTTCCAAAGGCCTGCCCTTAACCCCGACAGCACCAGCGCTTCCCAGACAGAGCGCTTGAGGGCATTTGTGAAAACGCGTTATGGGAGCCACAAAGCGATGTGGTTATCTCCGAAGGGTTAATGACCAAAGAGTGAGGACAGTCATGGTAAGTTACATATAGCAAACAGTGAGCAAAGCAAGCAAGAGGAAAAAAACAAAACATGGAAACACCCCCCTCCCCCCTCCGTCAGTCCACCCCCCATCCTCCTGCAACAACACTGTATATACAGACCACAGATCGGGGCATAGTTAAATTTGGCACACAGAGACTACAGCAAAGAAAGAAAACATATCAAGTTACGTGGAGTCCTATTCAGATTTGGGCCGGGGCCTCAGCCGCACAATGCTGAGCAGAGGAGAACAAGGCCGCGGTGTGTTGTCGAAAAGCGCACCGGTGAGCTTGGCTTTCCTTTCAGTCATTTGCTGGCCTGGCCCTGGGCAACAGGTTAATTCCCTGCCCCACAGGTGGAGACAGATAAAACAAACCCAAATGGTGTAATGGGCCGCAGGAAACCTTTCTTTCAAAACTTGATCCCTCTCCAGAGAGGAAACACGCAAGGACTTTGCTCTGGACAGTAATCTGTTTTCTTAGGGCCGCTGGGAGAGACCTGGTGGCCAGGGTAAATAAGGCAACGCAGCCCGTGGTGGGGCTTTTGGCAGGCGGTGCTGCAAGGGAAGTTCGAAAAGACCACTTCCTACGCTCTAGTCCCAACCAGGAGTAAGCTGTCAATCTCAGAGGATGAAGGCCCTCTGGAAAAAGCCAGTGGAGAGAAAGCCCCCCGCCCCCGCCACCCCACCAGGGAGAAACCGAAGCCACAGGTGCATGCCAGGGTCCCCTCCTCCTCCCCCCGGGCCCGGCTCACCTGGCCAGAACCCAGCCTGCAAGCCCGCTCCCCTCCCAGCTCCCTGAGTGGGGAGTGCAGGCTGGGCCATGTGAAATGCAACCCGGGTGGGTTTCAGGCTCTGCGCTGAGCAGCCGGACAGGCCGGCAGGCAGGCTGCCAGGGGGACTGGGACCAGCTGAGGCTCGGGCACGGGGAGGGTCAGATATGTTTTAGTCATCAGACATTGTCCCTGCTGGAGGACGCTTAGGCCTCCCTGAGGAGATGAGACAGCCGCCGGCTGGCACTTGTCAGCCAGGGCTACTCCCCGTGTCGCCAAGGACGTGGGTCTTTCCAAAGCCAGGCCCACGTTGTGACCCTCACTGGACCACAGATGGGCAGGGCAGCCCTGCCATTTTGCAGGGGAAGGAGTTGAGGCACAGTGAGGCCACATCCTGTCGGTGTGGGTACAGATGGTTCAGAGAGCAGCCCCTTATCCTGGCCCTCCCGGCAGGCATGCCTAAGGAGCTGGTCCCCACTGCACAGGGCAGTGGTTCTTGCTTCTGAGCATGTGCCAGCATCGTGGGGTCATCCTCTACCTGCTGTGACCCATTCTCCTCAAGGTGGGCCTGGGTATCCTGCCCCAGTGCCAGCCCTCAGCAGGGGGTGGGGATGCAGCCATCTCCATTCACAGCGGGCTCTGCTATGGACCCGAGCCCAGTCTCCATCTGCAATGCGGGGACAATGGGGCGAAGCGTGTCCAGAGCTGCTCCAAACTCTGAGGGACCCAGCGCTGCATCTCTTTCCCTTCCTGTGACTCAATGGCCCCACAGTATTGGCTCCCTGTGCAGAAAAGATGCTGTAAGATGAATTGTAGCGGCGCCTGGGTGGCTCAGCCAGTTAAGCGTCTGCCTTCGGCTCAGGTCATGATCTCAGGGTCCTGGGATCAAGCCCCGCATCCAGCTCCTTGCTCAGCAGGGAGCCTACTTTTCCCTCTGCCTGCCACTTCCCCTGCTCATGTTCTCTCTCTCTCTGTCAAATAAATTATTTATTTATTTATTTGACTGAGAGAGACAGCGAGAGAGGGAACACAAGCAGGGGGAGTGGGAGAGGGAGAAGCAGGCCTCCCACTGAGCAGGGAGCCCGATGTGGGGCTCGATCCCAGGGTCCATGACCTGAGCCGAAGGCAGCCGCTTAACTGACGGAGCCACCCAGGTACCCCTAAATAAATAAAATCTTTAAAAAAAATAAAAGATTGATTTGTTTCCTCCTAAATCTCATATGTTGAAGTCCTAACCTCCCCACCTCATACCTCAGAGCGTGACCTTGTTTGGAATAGGGTCATTATAGATACAATTAGTTAAGATGAAGTCATACTGGATTAGGGTGGTCCCCTCATCCCACACGACTGGTGCCTTTATAAAAATTGAAGGGGAAATTTGGACATAGACACGCGCGCGCAGAGAGAACACCATGTGGACATGAAGGCAGAGATCGGGGTATCGCATCTACAAGGCAGAGAATGCCACAGATTGCCACCAAGCCCCAGAAGCTGGGAGGGAGGCCTGGAACAGATTTTCTCTCAAAGCCCTCAGCAGGGACCAAGCCTGCGGACGCCACTGCCCTGGGATCGGTGGCCGCCAGAGCCGTGAGACAGTATGTTTCTGTTCTAAGGCACCATTGTTGATACTTTGTTATGGCAGCCCCAGCAAATACAGATGAGGAAAAGGCCAAGGTATCTGTGGTTAGTTTACCTTGAAAACTGACTCTGAAGCCCCTTTCAGCTCTGCTCTGCAGACGTTTATCCTGTTTCGTTGCCTGAACAAAGAGTGAAACGGTGCAACTGCAAAGCATAGTCTGTGACTTCTCTGCTCCAGAACATCCTGCCGGCAAAAAGAAAGAAAGTCCCTCCTGCTCAAAATCCTAACCCTACTTAGTTCTCAACAGAAATCATATTCTGCGTTATTCTCCCCCAATGACTCCAAGCCAAGACAAGCCCCACTTTCTCTTCTGGGCACAGGTGGGACCCTCTGCAGATAATGATGAGCAAGAACCCCTCTTTTCCAACCAAGTGCAAGGCCCAGCCTCTTGCTCACTTACCGGCCATCCCAACTAGTTTTCAGGAGAAGACCTGAAAACTCATTCACATGACTAAAACAATGAACGAGGGTCGGGAGCTTGAAACGCTAGCTTGCCCAGGTAAAGAATTAGGTCACATAGAGCATCGGTCAACACTCTGCCTTCTGCCCTGACCAGACTATGGAATCCTTATTGTGACACATCCCCACTTGGTGGGAATTCCTCCTGGTATGACAACACCAGCACCCCCGTGCCTTTGCATCGAGCCTCAGCCTCCCTCCCCTGATGGCGTGGGGCCCAATGATGCCAACATCGTCTTAGACTAAGGAAGTCCTCCCAGAGCGTGCCACCATCCCTGGAACCCTAGCAGCTCCCCTAGTGATGGGGCTTTGGGCATGGTGATTCTCAGGGCTAAATTCTGGAGTACTAACATGGACCATGAAGTAAGGCTTATTAGACTTGACCTTCGAATGCCCCCCTTTCCCGCTTGCTTTTGTTGCTTTGTTCCTGAATTCGGCCTCCTCTCTATATCTGCCTGCCAAATACCTCTTTCAGCCTTACTGTTCCCGCACAGCGTCCTATTGTTTATGCAAGATATTTTTCTTCCACCGAGAATTTCTTAGTGCATCAATTAGAATGCAGGATTTTGAGAAAGAGTCTCCTGCTTCCATCCATCCCCCCTCTTACACTTTAGTGACTTGCATGTAGAAGTTATTACTCAGTACAGATTTGTGGAAGGTTGATTCAATCTGAATGTCTTCTGTTCATTTACTCTTGTTATCTGTTTTGGTCCCAAACCCTTTCCCCATTTGGTCCCCATGTTCCTTCCACTTCAGAATTTGGTCTGCTCATCTAGGGATGTTGGTATCTACTAACTTAGACCGAACAGACAGGAGTGTTCACTATAGCTGATTTCTCATCAACTCAGAGCTAAAGAACTCATAAGCTTTTAGAGTTGGAAGATTCTTTAGAAAGTATTCAGTCCGCTTCTTTAAGAAGAAGCCATGTGACTTGTCCAGGGTCAAATGGTGGGGTAAGTGGCAGAAGAGAGAGCCTGGAAGCCAGATGTCCTGGTTTGATGCGAGGCCGTTCATCATGTGGATGAAGACATCATCCGTGTGGCTGGTGTAGCGTGAGGGGGGCAGGGGGTCACATCCTGTCTGTTCCGGAAGGTTCCCTCTATTGGTCCCCGGGCATTTCAGCTTAACTTTAATGGCTCCCACGTAAGTCCAGACACCTTTGTCACATCTGCTCCAAGGGGTTGTGTGTGGGCCGCTGGATGCCGGACCCACCCCCAGCACAACCAGGTCACACAGACTCCATTCCTAGCGGCAGAGACACTGTCTCCTGTTCTATCTCGCAAATCCACAGATAGGAACGACACGGAGTGTCTTCCATTTAAAGTGTCACGCAGATGTCAGAGGTAGGGTGTTTCCAACCACCGAGGAAGCATAAAGCAAAATAGTCCTGTCGGCATAGACATGTGCCTCATTGTTTTCAATCTGAACACATGTTTTACATCAAGAGAGGGCTTGTGGTCAGGGTAGGGGGAGCTGAAGGGAGATTCAAAGGTTCTTCAGCTCTCAAAGATCTCAACCTCTTCAAAGTTTCAACCCTCAGAGCTCTTACGATGTTTCATCCCACTCAGCAGAAGCGCTTCTGCCCACACTCTCAGGTGCCTGCACGGGGACTCGGCTGTGGTCCGGAAGGACGGAGGAAGGAAACAGGATGGTCACCTCACTGCAGATATTTTCCGCAGAGGATGTCATTTCTCCTTTGGGATTTGGCAGTCTCCCTAAGGCACATTCACGCACAGAGAACAGGTGATACCGGTCTGCTAGGGAGGCCACGTCAAGCCATGGGCGGTGATGGGTATCATGAGCTCACACTGTGGGGCGGGGGGCGGTACGAGCAGCTTCTACCTGGGACCCCAGACAGGTGGGTGTGGCCAGAACCCGAGTCAGGGACAACAGGTGATCAGGAGAAAGGGGAAGGGTTTGTATTCAGTTATCATCAGTGTTTCTAGTCTCAGTGTTCTCAACTGCACATTGGGGATGATAATAATAACTTCCTTCATGATATTTTTGGGGTTCACCAAATGAGATCATTACCTGTGGAAGTGCTTGGCAGAGAGAGATAAGGAGCAGTTTGGTGGACGGGAAGGAATTCCAGCACCCACGCCAGCTCCCAGCTGTCTCCTTTCTGAGTGACTGTTTCTAAGGGGAAGGAGCAGCCAGATGATGCCTCCCACCCGCAGGACAAGTCCTGGCAAGTCAGGTTGGAGTATAAGAATCCCACTTCCCACACTGTGCCCCAGATGGTTTGTAATCAGAGGGACATGTGGAAAGCAGAGTGGTGGGGTGATGGGGTGGGACCAGGAGAGCCCAGTACGAGTCCCGGGGCCACTGCTGGCACTCTGCTACCATGGATGGGTCCCTTGCCTCGCTGGCCCTGTTTGCCTGTCTGCAAATTGGAGCGGACTGCACACAGCACAGGGTCATGGCAAGCCTCTTGCAGAATGATCCAGGAGGACAGCTGGAAATGACAAGGTGCTGAAACATGTGTGATGCTGTTGTTGTTCTTAAAGGAAGGGAGAAAGGAGGCAGGGGATGAGAAGCAAGGGGAAGGGATTAGCCTGTATTTAAAAAAATTTTTTTAAATTTCAAAATAGCTTTAAATGTCCAGAAAAGTTGAAAAAATAGTCCAAAGAGTTCTCACCTACCTCGCACCCAGCTTCTCCTATTGTCAGTGTCCTATCTTAGCATGGAACACCTGTGATATTTAATAAGCAATATTGATATGTTATTATGAACTCAAGTCTATACTTTCTTCATATTTCCTTTGTTTTTACCTAACGTCCTTCTGCTTTGGGATTCCATCCAGGATACCATTATATTTAGCTGTCAGGTGCCCTTTAGGCTCCTCTTGGCTGGGGCAGTTCCTCTGATATTCCTTGGTTTTGATGACCCTGACAGTTTTCAGGAGTACTGGTCAGGCATTTTGTAGAATGTCCCTACGTTGGGATGTGTCCGGTGTTCCCTCATGATTAGGGTGGGATTATGGGTTTCTGGGAAGAACACACCGAGGTAAAGTGCTCATTCTCATCCCCTCATTATCAAGGGTACCTGCATTCCACATGACTTACTACTCTTGATGTTGACCTTTACCTCTGGCTGAGGTCGTGTTTGTTGAGTTTCTTCTTCTCCCTTTTCACACCATACTCATTGAAAGGAAGTCACTATGCGCACTCGGCGCTCAAGGAGTGGGGAGCTCTGCTCCACCTTCTTGGGGGGCAGGGTAGCTACATCAATCATTTGAAGTTGTGCTGCATGCGAGATTTGTCCAGTCTCCTCCAATCATGTATTCATGTTATCAGTATGGAATATTGCATATTCATATACATCAGTATGAGTCATGCATATTTATTTTATACTTGTATTATTTATAATCCAATACAACTTTATTGCTCAGACTACTCCACTTTGGGCCATTGAGAGCTCTTTCAAATGGCAGCTGTGTTCCTTTGACACCCCCCCCCCCCACTGTGTGTTGTTATTTTTCTCAGCACTTTCTTACTTCCTGACATTATAAGATGCTCCAGGATCATCTTGCATATTCCCTGCCCATCCTAAAACCAGCCATTTCTCCAAGAAGTCCCAGTTTCTTTTCCTGGAGAATGATACTAAAAATCTGAAATCTGGGCACCAGATGTGTTCATTGCAAGGATGTCATTGATTGCGGACCCTCTCAGCTGACAGAGCAAGGAAATCTATGTGTTTATACCAACCCATATCAACAAATATTTCGTATGCATCCCTCTGTATCCGTATGAGGCGAAACATGAGTTCCTCCTGATGTTGCCAACGCTAATCCACTACAACGCGAACCATTCCGGCCTCCCCCGTTTGCTCGTCTGTAAACTTCGCACTCCAACAAGGGGAACCTTGGCTCCCACCATCTGTCATCCATTTACTGAACTTCACAATTCCAAAATTCATGGTGGGTGGCTTCAGAATCATCAACCCCTCACAATTCCAAAATTCATGATGGGTGGCTTCAGAATCATCAACCCCTATCCCATGGGAAACAACTTTATCAACAAGAATACAGTGTTATGGACCATTCCTTTTGCCTTCGGTCTTACAATTTCCACTTATTTCCAGTACTACTTGGGTCAGCACCTTTTAGGCCCACCCCTTCAGCGAGGTGATTTCCTACATGTGTAATACAGTTACAATTTTTTTGCTCAGATTCAGCATTCCCTTCCAGAATCCCCCAACCTTTTGAATAAATTTTAAAAATTTATTCAATTTTAAAAATTTGCATACATCTGAAAATTTCCTAAGATGAAAACTTGGATGATTAATTTTAGATCTTTCTTTCTTTTTTTTTTCTTTTTTTTTTTTTAAGAGAGGGAGAGAGAGGGGGGTGGGGAGGGACAGAGGGAAAGGGAGAGAGAGAATCTTAAGCAGGCTCCACGGCCAGTGTGGAGCACAATGCAGGGCTTGATCTCACGACCCTGACATCACGAAGGGTCGGAAGCTTAACTGACTGAGCTACCCAGGTGCCCCAGATTTCTTTTTTTCTAATATATGCATTTAACACTAGAAATTTCCACTAGTCTGTGTTCTGTCACTATGGATTAGTTTATATTTTCTAAAATTTTTTATGTAGATAGATTTGTGCAGTTTGTGTTTTTTTTCCCTCTGGCTTCTTTCACACAGCATAATTATTCCAGATTCATTCATGTTCTTGCATGTGTCAACGGTTTGTCCCTTCTTAATGCTCCATAGTATTCCATTACATGGATGAGCCATGGTCTGTTTACCTGTACTGTACCTCTGGATTCTTTCCAGGTTTGAGTTATTAAAAAATAAAGCTGCTATTGGCCTTCATGTGGGAGGCTTAGTGTGGACATATGCTTTCACTTCTCTTGGGTAAATACCTAGGAGTGGAATGGCTGGGTCATATGGTGAGTGTATGCTTAACTTTGAAGCAACTGCCCATCCATTTTCCAAAGTGGTTGTACCATTTTACATTCCCACCACAGCATGTAAGGTTGCAATTCTTACCCATTTCAGCACGGTCAGTATTTTTAATTTTAGACATTTCAGTCGGTATGTGGTGCTATCTCATTGTTGTTTCCATTTGCATTTCCCTAGTTACCAATGGTACTGTGCTTATTTACCATTCATACTGCTTCTTTGGTGAAATCTATGCCCAGTTCCTTTTCCCACTTATAAAACTGGGTTATATGCTTTCTTCTTACTGATTTTGAGAATTTTTTTTTTAATATCTTGGGTTCAAGTCTGTTATCAGAGATGTGATCTGCAGATATCTTCTAGTCTGTGACTTATCTGTTTCCCTCTTTATGGTGTCTCTCATAGATCAGAAGTTCTAAAATTCTATGAAGCCAATCTATCAAACTTTTTATATGTCATGCTTTTGCTATCTCAGCTAAAAAATCTCTGCCTAACTCAGAGTTGCAGATTCAGTTTCTGAGTTTCTTGGATTTGCCTGTCTGTTTAGAACTTTTTTCTGTATTTTCATGTTGGACTTATACAGTTATAGGTTTTAAAAATGGGCCTGTGATCCATTTTGCGTTAATTTTTGTATATGGTGTGGGGTGTTCCTCAAAGCCCAATTTTTCATGAGGTAAATATTTAATTGTTCCAGCAGCATTTACTGAAAGAGTATTTTTTTTTTCCTATGGAGCTGTCTTTGCATCTTTGCTGAAGATCAGTTGTCCATACATATGTAGGTCTATTTTTGAAATATATATTTTGTTCTATTGATCTGTTTGTCCATCTGTATGCCAACACACACTGCTTCATTCTGGTAACTTTATAATAAGACCTGAAATCAGGTAGGGCTAGTCCTCAAAATTGTTTCTCTTCTTCAGAATCCTCTGGACTCTCCCAGATCTATTGTGTTTTCTGTTGAATCTTAGAATCAGTTTATCAATTTTGACAAACACAAAAGGGTTTAGGGATTTTTGACTGGGATCATGGTGAATCTATGTATCAGTTTGGAGAAAATTACCATCTTACCAATGTAGAGTCTTCTGACTCAAAACATGGTATGTCTTTCTATTTACTTACATCTTATTCAATCAATTCCTCCCAACAATATTTGATAGTTTTCAGTATACAGACCTTTCTCAGCCTTCATCATATTTATCCCTAAGTAGTTCTGATTTTTAGGTTACTAGAAATAGTATTTTTTTTAAAGATTTTATTTATGTATTTGAGAGGGAGAGAGTGAGAGAGAGAGAAAGCACAAGTGGGAGGAGGGGCAGAGGGAGAAGCAGACTCCCCGCTGAGCAGGCAGTCCTATGTGGCTCGATCCCAGGACCCTGAGATCATGACCTGAGCCAAAGACAGAAGCTTAACTGACTGAGCCACCCACGTGCCCCTAGAAATAGTATTTTTTATTTCAATTTCAGATTGCCCACTGCTTGTACATAGGCATGCAAGTGATTTTCCTGTATTGATCTTATATCTTGTACCGTTTCTAAACCCACTGATTCCTTTTAGTGGTTTTTTGTAGATTCATATATTTTTGCCATTTTTTTTGTTTGTTTCATGTGAGTGAATAAATCTAGTCTCTCTACTCCATTTGACTGTAATGGAAGTTTGAAGAATTTGCTTTTTAAAAGTAAATCCAATGGGGCGCCTAGATGGCTCAGTCAGTTGAGCATCTGCCTTCTGCTCGGGTTGTGATCCCAGGGTCCTGGGGTCGAGTCTGGCATCAGTCTCCCTGCTCAGCGGGGAGTTTGCGTCTCCCCCTCTTTTCCACCCATGCTCTCTCTTACTATCTCTCTCTCAAATAAATAAATAAATATTTTTTAAAAAGCGTATCTACTAACGTGATTGATGATATCGGTAGAGTCGCCATTAGTCAGGGCACCGTGTCAGTAAGACCCACATACATGGGAAATAATGAGTGTGGTCTGCTCTCACTGTGGCCCATGAATATGGAGGGTAATTCTTAGAACATTTTCCCCAGTAAATGACAACAAGATATGTGAGGACGTGGCTTGCGAGCCCCATCTATAAATGAATGTGTTATACCCAATGATTTTGTGTGCACCACTAAAGGATGCTCACCAAAGTACGGACATCCGTGGAATAGAAACAGCCACTGAAACAGATGTCAAATAAGTTCACTGGCATGAAAATACTTGTGGTTTATTACTGTACTCATTATCTAATGCTGCATAACAATTTAGCACAGACTTCAGCAGCTTAAAACACAGTTCTGGAAGTCATGAGTCCAGGTGGCTCAGCTGGGTGTCTGCTTGGGGGTGTCTGCTCGGGGTCTCATAGGCTCAAATCAGGTGCCAGCTATTTTTATGCTTTTATCCTGAGGCTCTGGGGGAGGGTCCACTTGCACGTTCATTAAGGTTGTTGGCAGAACTCAGTTCTCTGATTGTAGGGCTGAAAACCCGGTCTCCTTGCTGGCTGTCAGCTGGGGATCATTCTCAGCGTCTAGAGGCTTCCCACGTTTTCTTGGCTTGTGGACCCATCTTCAAAGACAGCTATGGTACATCAAGTCCCTTTTGTGCTTCATTCTCTCGAAGGGCTCATGGGATTCCCTCAGTCCAACCCAGATAATCCAAGATAAATCTCTCTGTATGAAAGTCAACTAATTAATAACTTTAATTAAATCTACCAAGTTCTTTTTGCCATGTAAGATAATATATTCATGGGCACGATAGCTCATCATAGTCCTAGGTTCTGGGGATTAGACAGAATCCTGAGGGAGCATATTTAGAATTCTGCCTTATACATTTAGCTAATAAAACCAGGAATGACACAAAACAGTATGTGCAATATGATAATATTTTTATAAGAAAAAATAAATGCAGTACAAAATCATAGGTAATGTTTGCTTTCTTCTTTATCCTCTAAATTTTTTTAAACAATAAATCTGTATCATTAGCATACTATGAAGAGTTTACATAAATCCCAAACCCATAAAAATTCATTTGTAAGACAGAACTCAAGGTGCATTTTCCCATAGACACATATTTTAGGGTGATTAGAATTCTATGGCATCCCACAAAGACTTCATCCTAAAGTTCCATGCCCCATGCGCTATTTCTAGTGGGCAGTAAATTCCAAGTTTTAATTCAAGAAGCCAAGAATTTTTCTCCTCTCACTCCCACCCCTGAAGAAGCACCAGTGGGCAAGGGGGCTAGCGACCAGGAGCTGTTGTTAAGCCTACACACGAGAAGACCACCCCTGCATTAGGAGAGGAAGAGACGGCGGGCGCCGGGGCTGGCCGCTGCACACGCACGTGTGCGCATGCGTGCAGAAGCGGCTGTGCAGGAGCGACCGAGGGAGCGCGTCGGCACGCACATGCGCGTGCGCTGCCGGTGATCTGCGGCAAACTGGGCTGCGTCTTCCCGAAGGAGGAGTCCACAAAGAAATTTTGTGTGGGGGGCGCCTGGGTGGCTCAGTTGGTTAAGCCACTGCCTTCGGCTCAGGTCATGATCCTGGAGTTTTGGGATCGAGTCCCACATCGGGCTCCCCGCTCAGCGGGGAGTCTGCCTCTCCCTCCGACCCTCTTCCCTCTCATGCTGTCTCTCATTCTCTCTCTCAAATAAATAAAATTAAAAAAAAAAAGAAATTTTGTGTGTGTCCAAGAACATAAATTCTACGGCAAGTAAGCAATCTGTACAGTGTGATTACATACCTTATAATCTTCCCATTTTTTTGGTTCTCTCTTCATCCCCTGTGTCCTCTCCTGCAGGCACCACTTCTACCTCTCCCCTGTCCCCTGCCCTTCTCTCCACCTGCACTCTGCACAGGCTTGTCCCCCCCCCAGACTCCTCCTCCATCCCCTCCTGGACCACTTTCTCCCCAGTCTTCCCACCCCAAACTAGAAGAGCACAGATGTCCGCCAGTGATGAACAGTTAAGCAAACACACTGGGGCACGCTTCTGCCTTGGAGTGCTACTCGGCAATCAAGAGGATGGTGGGTCTCCATACGCCGGATGAATGAACGGATGAATCTCCGGAGAGTTATGCTGAGCAAAAAAAGCATACATACTACAATTCCATTTATCTAATATCCTTGAAATGACAAAATTATGAAAGCAGGGAACAGACTATTGGTTGCTGGGAGTTACAGAAGGGGAGAGAGTGGGAGGGACAGTTATCAAATGACAACACGAGAGATCCTGTCAGTCACAGAAGTAAAGCGTATCTTTTTTTTTTTTTAAGATTTATTTATTTATTTTACAGAGAGAGCGCGTGTGCCCTCGAGTCAGGGGAGGAGGAGAGAGAGAGAGAGAATCTTAAGCAGACTCCATGCTGAGCATGGAGCCCAACATGCGGCTCTATCTCAGGACCGTGAGATCATGACCGGAACAGAAATTAAGAGTCGGAGGCTAAACCAACTGAGCCACCCAGGTGCCCCAGAAGTAAAGCGTATCATGACTGTGGTGACAGATATCCACATGTTGGTTAAAACTGCATGGGACAGAATACACACATACACACTCATAGGGAGTACACGTAAAAGTTATCAGTGTCAATATTCTGGCTATGACGTTATACTGTAGTTCTGCCAGCTGTCACTTTTGAAGGAAACTGAGTGAAGGGCACACAGGATTTCTCTGATTTGTTTCTTACAACACCTATGAATTTACAAAGATCTCAAAAAGTTTAACTGCAAAAAGTGAAGAAGTAAAGATATTCTCAGACAAAATCGGATGGTGTTCACTGCCAGGAGATCCACCCTGCAGGAGATGTGACGAGAAGTTTTTCAGGCAGAAACTTGGGTCTGCATAAGGCAGGGATGAGTGTTGGAGAAGGAAAGAATGAAGGTAAAATAAAATTTTGCGTTTTTCTTGGCCTTGATTGATTTAAATTACCAGCTGTGGTTTTATAGCTTTCTTCTTATATTTTGGAATTGATTTTTTGTTCAATGTCAAGCGTGGTTTTTTTGAAAGCTTCAGGCCTCTGGCAGGCTCTGAGCTCATGGGCCGATGGCTGGAAGGGCCTGGGAGGAGCCCTGAAGGCACCAGGTTCTCCTGAGGGTGCCCCAGCCTCACCCTGGCATGGTCCCCATTGTCTCTAAGAAACCATGACTGCTTTTATCGGAGAGGGACCACTGACCCCTCAGTATGTGGATGTCGTCCAAGGCCATCGGAGTGAGTGACAGAAACAAGGGCACTGGAATCAGGCAGGTCTGACTTCAAACCCCAGTTCCACCTCTTAGCTGTGTGACCTTGAATAAGTTACTTAACCTCTCTGGTTCCAGGTCTCACAACTAATAGTACTTTATAGTACTATAGTACACTATAGTACATGTGGCAGTTAGAAGACCTAACACATGGGACAGAGACTGCCACATGCTGGGCACTAAAATATGTTCGTTTCTTTCCTTACTAGGATGTTTATGGCTGCCCCTCCTACTGCGTAGACGATTGGCACACTCACATAGAAGACTCCATTCCTTAACAAAATTCACATGTAAGATCTACACTGCTTTGTTCTTGCCTGAAAGCTGATTCTCTGCAGGGAGGCAAACACAACGATCACTTCTCAGTTCTCCTTAAAACGTGGGCTGCGGAAAAGTTATGTAGGAGGCCTTGCAGCTTGAGGCAACAGCTCTTGATCCAACGTCCTGAAGAAACAACAATCCCACTTTGTCCCTTCTCCCAAATCCCCTTGAGAGTTGAAGAATCGTGCTGCCTTTCGGCTCTGGACACTTGGCACCTTGGTTTTGATGCAATTCAATAGTGCATTTCTCTGCACAGAAGTCAAAAATGGTGTCTTTAAAATGAAAATCAGTTCCTGTCAGTCCTCTATTTCCTAAATCCACTCAGTGGTTCACACTGCACTTGAACTAAGAGCTCTTAGTTAGGGAGGCTCACAAAACCCCCAGACCTGTTCCAGACTTACCTCTTCCTGCTCCACCAATGGCTCACACCACTCAGCCACACTCACCTTCTTTCTTTTTCTCAGCAACTTGAGGGCATTTGGCTTCAGGGCCTTTGCACTTGCTGGTTTCACTGGCTGGAATGCTCTTCCTGATCTGAGCATGCTGGCCTCCCAACTTCTTGCCCTGTCTCCAGTATTGTCTTAGCAGGCAGCCTTCCCTGACCATAGTCTAAGGTGGAGGGGCTTCCTCTCCCTTAGCAGCCCTCTCTATTCCCCGTTTGCTCCATGGCAGGTGCCCCAATCCGAAATCATCATGTTCATTTACGTGTTTACTTGGTTTATGCCTGTTTCCTCCTTGAAGAACATCAGCTCCATGGGACCAGGGACCATGACTTTGAAATCCCTGGTGCCCAGATCTGGGCCAGACATTTGGTGTGGGTTGTTCCCAATACCTATTTGTAAATAGATAATTGTTCCTTCCCATCCTGGCACAAATACTCATGCCCTGCCAAGGCAACCCTGGCTCCTGACCTCTGGAGAGCCATCTGTGTGGATCCCAAGCCATCCCCAGACCACACTTGGTGACGCTCACCCAAGAGAAGCGTGCCAGTGACCTCAGACAGTCACACAAGGCAAGGAGCCCAAGAACAGAGGCTTCTCAGCCTAGGCTGGGGAGCCAGGACGGGAGGTGCTGGAAAGGGGGTAACTGAGCAGGTCCCCCCACCATGCAGGCGCAGTCACGTAGGCAGATTGCTTGGGATTAGGGAGTGGTGCTAATTCAGCTGACACCAAGGCAAAGGGATTGTACCTGAGGAAGATTTACATCTCCTCTTCCATATCTCATGCTGCCCCCACTCCCCCCGGCTGAGCTGCACACCGCTCCCCCAGCGGTCATAACACTGCAATAATAACCAGCTCAGCGGCCCACCACTCAGCCTTCTGAGCTGCAGCCAAGACGAGAGGGGCTGCCCCCCACTCCCCGCCAATATATAGATATGTATATATATCCACAGAGGAACATTTGTCAGGAGGCTCCAGGAGAGAAATGACTATTCCATAAAGATTTCATTTTTGTTGGAGTCTATCCATGTCTCTATATTGTCATAAAAATTCAATAGGAAACTTCCATAAAAAAGGAGGCACAATTAAAAAGAAATAGGGACAGCTCCAAGAGAGATTGGAGATTAAAGACCAAGAGGCCCAGTTCAGGCAGGGGGATTTTATGAGCTACCAAAGAAAGAAAAACACACCACACAGAAAAAGTCCTGGTAGAAACCATCCTGGCTGCCTTAGGTGAGGCAAGCTGTCCACTCTGGGGCTGTCGTCTCCGAAGCCTGGGTCGGGGGGAGGCACCATGGGCCCCGCACGGCATAGCGGCGGACTCAGTGGGAGGCTGTGAGCATGGGTGCGGGCTGGACAGGGGCATGGACCCCCAAGGAACACTCAGCTGCAGCTGTCAGGGGAGTCAGAGAAATGTCAAGTCTCCGAGACAGGAGAGCCCTGCCCATGTAGGAGCCACAGAGGTCTGGAGCTCCGGACAAGATAATCCTCTGCATTCCATGACCTGGGGGATTGGGTTGTTACCCCAGCAATCGTAGGGAGGGAGAAAGGGCTTTTAACAAACCTCGGGGAAGTCAGATTCCTAACCAACACTGGATCAGAATATTCAACCTCAAGGTCCCCCTGCTCCCTTTTATCAGAACGTGCTCCCGATTACACACACAATAGATGTTCATCGTAGAAGTTTGGGAAATGCAGAAAACAAAAAGATTAACACTGACCATCATCCTTCTACCTAGCCATACATATGTCTCATCCTGATGTTTTTATTTCCCAATCTTTGGGAAAATGCAGTTTGTAAAGAAGAAAATAATAGGAAAAGCTTGGGTATTGAAAATGGGACGGGGAGGGGAGAATCACCCTCCAAAGCAGCCCACGGGCGCACAATGACCGAGCTTCTTGGGGACAGAGCTGAGCAAGGAGAGAACAATCCTGTCCATCAGAATCCTGGGTAGCTCAAAGGAGCAACCAGATGTTTACAAAATGGGGCCTGGAGGAAGAAAGAAGTGTAGGAACCCTCAGGGTTTTACCACAAAACAGAAGCAGTAAGATTTGATTGCCTGTCCCGGTATGGATGGTCTCTCTGCAGAGATCATGAATGTGTAAGACTTGCCATGTTCCTTTCCAAGTTATGTGAACTTTGTGGTGACGTCTGGTTCTGATGCTGACACCCTCTGCCCTTGCTCTTTTCCATGACCGTGGTAGCTAGACCTGCATTTCGGGAGATACAGACACGGACTACCTGTAGCAGTGGGGGTCCCCAGGGACCACTCTTCAGACAGCGGTGAGCCTCAGATATCTGCACACATCACTTGAAATGTGCAAGGAGGCAACTCTCCTTACTGTTACTTTTTTTGGTTCCATCGCCATCATCATCGTCAATATGATGTTGAAGATCGCAGATAGGAAGTAAGCCTTGCCTTAAGACAGGGCTGGGCCCGGTCTTTCTACCTGAGACCATTTAGGAAACAATAAAGTGCTTCTGAGCGACTTTTTCTCTATCAAAATGAAAATGGCTATACCGAGTCCTTGTTTCCAGTTTGGGATAGAGAATCATCTCTGGGGACCTGGCGCAGCTCCCCAAACGTGGCAGTTGGAGGCTGAGAAGCATCTCTGGGCGGCCACTAGCCTTCCTTGCAATTAGCTCAGGCTATGCCATGGCATTGCCCGCTCACAGGGCTCAAAGGGCACCTGCCACTGGGGGCAAGGGAAACCCCGCCAGGTGTGATGTAGGGGAGGGACAGATCCGAAGTGCCTTTCCCAGAGCTGCCAGGTGTTCTTCTTCTACTGGATACGAGCTCCATGAGGCTGGACAGGCTCTTGTTTACCCACACCCTTGCTTCTGCTATGGCCATGAGCTCGCCATTGCCCGTTTATACCCATAAATATTATTTAAAATATGTTTAGTGAGATAGATTCTGAGTAATAAAAAGAACTCTGAAGAAGATGCCAGTGAGCCCTCTCCTTTCCCACTTTTCAAATCAGGAGCCCAGGGCCAGGGAGGGTAGGGAGGCCCACAGTCATCTGGCGATTACCTGCAGAGGCCAGATAGCCTTCACAAGCTGTAGCCAGGGAGGGGGAGCCTTCCCAGGCAGAGTGTAAAGCCCCCAGAATCAGAGGCAGTGCAGGACGGGGGGGACGTCCGTGGCTCCAGCAAGGGTCCCCGTTGGGGAACCCAGTGACCAGGAGAGATGAGGGAGACCACACACAAGGGGTGGGATGGCGCTGCCTTGGGTCAGCACTGGCGTCTTAATGTCGGCTTCTGAGGAGCCCTGTTCTTGACAGGGCTGGAGGGGAAAGGGTGAACTCCTGTAAAAAGTCTCAGGTAAAAGAGCCAGGCTCATAGGAAGAGTCTGGGAAGCGTTCAGACACCAGGCCTGGGCTATCAGACCAAAGGCTGAGGGTGGTTTTCAGAACCATGCTCCAAGGTCAGCCTGGGCCCTGTGGAAAAATGACCTTGATATCCAGACGTTCAACCCACTGAGTGGGCTCTTGAATTCCTTTGGGCTAAGAAAGGCCCAGCCCAGCCCTGGGGTCTACAGCCTCAGCGCAGAGGTCATTCTCACCCAGGCCTGTGCACCCAGACTCATTTACACAGCTGCACCAATGGTGTCTTTTGGAAAGTCAGAGAAGGCCTTGGAAAATAAGTGCTGTTCTAGAAGAAGCCTGAAAGGATTTCAGGAAACAATCTTAATAGTGATTACCTCAAGGGAAGGAAATCAGCCTTCGGCAAGAGCTAGGGGCTTTTTAATACTTGAAGCTTTTTATAATGTGCATGTATATTTTTCTTATGATGTACATACATTAATTGTAAGAAAAAAATTATGACAAAAGAATACTATTGTTAATGATGATAAAAAAAACTGCACAGATACTTTTTAAGTTGAAAGACAGGACGGGGCTCAAACCACAGCCTAGTAAATACATCTACTCTGCTTCAACACCCCTGGCTGGGCACAGGGACAAGAATCGTGTGTCACTGGCCACAGCCAAAAACAGCAAGGGTGAGGGGTGTGTACAGGCCGGGGCTGGGGGAGGCGGAAGGTAGCTAGGCTTTCCTCCCACCTTAATAATAAAGTGATGGAGATCTCTTTTAGAAATTAGGCATGTGCAATGAGCAGAAGGATATAAAGCAAAATACTAATTATAAAAACAATGATGTATCACACTTACATTGTACTTACTATATGCCAGGAGTTGTTTAAGAATTTCATACACAATAGTTAATAAAATCCGAATGACAACACTATGAGGGAGGTACTAGCATTGTCTTCATTTGAAGAAATCGAGGCGCAGAGAGGTTAAGTAACTTGCCCAAGGTCACACGGCTAATACCCATTGGAGCTAGGGTTACACTGGTGGTCTGGCTTCAGAGTCCACACATATTTCTATATCTCTGCGATATATGTCCAAAGCATGAAGCTTCTCAAATCCTTTTATTTGAAGAGCTCATATGAGAGGAGAGAAAATACAATCCACAGATCCAAACAGACAGGCTTGACGTTTAAGTTGTCCCATGGTCATATTCTCACCACAAAGAATTCCTTCATTTGTCATTAATGGTGACAAGGCCAAAGCAGAGGCAAAAAGAGAGATTCCCTTCAGTCAAGCTTCAGAGAAGTGGTGAAGGGGCAAGAGGGAGAATCAGATGGAGTGATGGGACCTAAGATCCCCCGCTGGAAGCATCCAGCTTTGCTAAGAGTGGTGTAGGGCCTGGAGGAGGAACAGACCCCCTTTCACATCTTATCTGCAAGAAGCAGTGTTCTGTGTTTATTTTGGCCTGGCCCCGCCCTTGGGCTTAGCCCGGCGGAACTGGAGGAGACCCTGGCCTGGCCATGTCTACTCCCTGCGGCGTGTGCTGGGCTTTCCATCAAAGATGGCTGCACTGCCCCGCTGAGCCCCTCCTCTCGAGAGCCTCTCCTGCCACCTCCTCCCACAGCCAGTCTCTGCGGGGCTGTTTCCCCTCGCTGTATCCTGTCATGGTACCACGCCTGGTGTCTTTCTGCACACGAGTCCTGGCTGTGCCGCCAAGATGGGGGGCCCTTGGGGGTCTTCCCTCTTTGCTACGGTGCTGGCCTGGCTGGATGGAAAAACAGTGGGAAAGGGTTTGCTCCTGAGAAGGGGGAAAAGCCTAGGACCCATCCTGGAGGTTAGAGGCCTCTGCACTCCCCAGGGGTTGACTGGCTTCTCCTTCCCGTGTGGCAGCTGCCTTGCCTCCTCAAGGAGCTGGTTGGTCAACCCAATCCCAGACCTCTGAGATGAGTCTGAGCAAATCTGATCTGGGTCCTGGCTTCCTGAGACAAGCTCCAGGCGGACCGCAGGTGGGAATGCCCGGCTCAGCTGGTCAGCCTTCTAGAGCAAAATTAGAAATGAAATGTCAGGGAGGAGGCAGAGGAGATGCACGGCCAACTCAAACACTCACATTTGCTCTTATGTAGCTAACCTCATGAACACACACATGGGACCCTGATACACACACACACACAGAGCAAAAGGAAGCAAGTATCTCCAGGTGGAGGTAATTAAACATTGATCTAAGTCCCTTCGAAGCCATAAGGCATAAGGCTTTGCTAAAGTCTCCATGGTGTCGTGATCAAATGAGAACCCTGACTTATCTGGAAAAACAAAAGTGCTGGAATAAACCTAAGTTTTGCTACAGAAAATATATACTAAGGAATATGTAACAGTGGCCTGGGTGTTAGAGAAGTTATTAAAGGAAAGCAGTCTATGTGTTTACCGTACTCTGGTCATTTCTACATGCTTACAAAAGGCGGGAGGCATTTGCCTTTGGAAACTGAGGAGATATGAATCTGCACACAGGAATCCAAATCCAGCATCAAAATATAAGAAATGAACATCATAGACAAATACAGGAAAACCTAGCAAGAGACAATTGGGTCTGCTGCATTCGACTAAAATCCATTCACCTAGATTGCGACTGGTTCTTACCTTTGCCTCTGAAAGTTAATGACATGGAAATCACAGGCACTTCAAAGAACATGACTATCCACCCAATCATTAACATGCTCCCAGGATAGCTCTCTAAAGTACTCTTCTCTACGTTTACTCTTTTATATTTTTCTCTCCAAACCCTTGGTAGATATCAGAATTACTCCTTCACAGTTAAAATATGCCTCTGTGTTCAGAACAAAGTCTGATCTTGGGTTTTGATCTCTGCGCCCACAGTGGGAGTAAGTCTGTGTGAATCCAGGCAAGCTTTTTCATCTCTTTGGGCCTCAGTAAACAAAGGGGCTACAGCACTATTGCAGACAAAGCTGTATGAACAAAGATAGATCCAATGATGAAGAATAAATTCATCTGCAAAAAACTCCCATCACTGTTTCCAGGGCCCAGGGCCACCAATATTTCCACTGATTAAATTTCTCCTGAGGTTGCTATGTCCTAGAAGCCACGCTTCACTCATCAATAATAATGTATTTTGCCAATTTGGGTTGGCAAAAAACATGCTGAACTCTGAAGCAGAAGTTCTGACTAGCAAGAGAAACCAGTGCCTCTATGAAAAATATGTTGTAATTCTAACCAAAAGTAATAATGTTTACGGTTTTAGTTATGGGTACTTGTATATTTCATATTTGGAAATAGTGTTTATAACTTCTAGAAATTGCCCTTCAACCCGTTATGACCTCAGGAATCGTTTTGGGATCCAGGGACCTTAAATGGGAATTACTGTCTTTGGCAGTCTCTAAGGTTCCGGCATTCCATGATACTTCACTTAAAAATTCTGGCTACCATCAAAAAGAATGAGATCTTGCCATTTGCAATGACGTGGATGGAACTGGAGGGTGTTATGCTGAGTGAAATAAGTCAATCAGAGAAAGACATGTATCATATGACCTCATTGATATGAGGAATTCTTTTTTTTTTTTTTTTACAAGAGAACAAATCTACACCTTTATTTACTTTTCATTAAATTTAAATCCTTGAGGGGTACAGCATCACACGGATTCTGTGGCCAATGGCTTTAGCAGGAAGGTTGCTTTGGAATTTGGCACGAACCATGCCACTGTTTCCATGAGCACGAGTTACTTTTCCCCAGATTACTCTGGTTTTGTTTGGTTTGCCACCAGGAGTCACTGTGTTGTTCTTTGCTTTGTACACATAAGCACATCTCTTGCCTAGATAGAATTCCGTTTCATCTCGAGCATAAACACCTTCGATTTTAAGAAGAGCTGTGTGCTCCCTCTGGTTCCGGAGACCCTGCTTATAGCCAGCAAAAATGGCCTTGGACCACAGCCTTCCAGACATTATTTGGCGTTATAAGAGTCCTGTTCCCAGCAGGCCTCCACAGGCTCCAAGATGGCGGAAAAAAAAAAGTGATATGAGGAATTCTTAATCTCAGGAAACAAACTGAGGGTTGCTGGAGTGGGGGTGGGGCGGGAGGGATGGGGTGGCTGGTTGATAGACATTGGGGAGGGTAAGTGCTATGGTGAGTGCTGTGAATTGTACAAGACTGTTGAATCACAGATCTGTACCTCTGAAACAAATAATGCAATATATATTAAGAAAAAAAAAGAAGAAGAAGATAGCAGGAGGGGAAGAATGAAGGGGGGGAATCAGAGGGGGAGACGAACCATGAGAGACGACGGACTCTGAGAAACAAACTGAGGGTTCTAGAGGGGAGGGGGGTGGGGGGATGGGTTAGCCTGGTGATGGGTATTAAAGAGGCCACATTCTGCATGGAGCCCTGGGTGTTATGCACAAACAATGAGTCATGGAACACTACATCAAAAACTAATGATGTAATGTATGGTGATTAACATAACAATAAAAAAATTAAAAAAAAATTCTGGCTGCCAAACAGGAAGAATATCAAGGACTCTTCATCTGCCAGTGAGAATGTAACTTGGTACAATCTTTGTGGAGGTCAGTTTTGCAATATGTTTAAAAAGCTTTAAAATAGGTATAGAGGAAATTCTAGTTCTGTTGATGGTGGAGTAGCTCCTACTGGGCCAACCTTCCTGCAGAAAATGATGACAAACTCTGAACAGAATGTTTAAAAAAACAACCATTTTGAAGTACTGGAGAACAACCAGAAACAGGCAGAAACTGGAGAGACTTTGACCTTTGAAAGAAGGAACCACACTGAGTGAAATCTATCTTTAGACAGTTTTCTGCTGAGGGCTTTCCTCAGCCAGCCAGGCAGAAAGTTTTTGCTCGAGGTGTCAGAGGACAGAGTTCAGGGCTACCAGAGTGGCGGGAAATGGAGGGGGTAAATCCTGAAAGGAGTGAAAAGTTTAAAAAGCTGAGCAGAGATTTCAACTGCCACCCATTTAATGAGAGACAGAGTTTGGAGTTTGAATCATGCCACTTTTTCCAAGAGATTTCATAAACACCTTGGGCATTCCATTGAAACCTTGGGCTGGAGAAGGGGGGGATCCTATCTAGGAGCACAGACTATGTCTCAGGATTAACGACTGTCCCTCAGGGGCGCCTGGGTGGCTCAGTCTTTAAGCGTCTGCCTTTGGCTCAGGTCATGATCCCAGCCCCTGCACTGGGCTCCCTGCTCGGTGGGAAGCCTGCTTCTCCCTCTCCCATTCCCCCTGCTTGTGTTTCCTCTCTTGCTGTTTCTCTCTCTATCAAATAAATAAATAAAATCTTAAAAAAAATTAAAAAGTAAAGATTGTCCCTCAGACTAAAGAAAACTCAAAACAGACCCATCCCAAAGAGTATAAAAGCAAGCTTTCAAAACATCAAGGTGATATGCCAGGATTAACTGCCTGCTGTTGTCAAAGGAAGACAACAGAACACAGAATCTCTAAACCTATTGTCCTCAGAGACCAGTATACAAATAAAAAATTCCTAGACATGCAAAGAAACAGAAAAATGTGACCCATCCTCAAGAAAAGAAATCATTCAATAGAAACACTCCCAGAGAACCCATATGTTGGAGTTAGCAGAGGAAAACTTCACAGTGGCTATCATAAATATGTTCGAGGACTTAAAGGAAAACATTGCCGAAATGAGTGAATAGGGGAATCAAGTAGGAGTTTTAGAACTGACAAGACTCAGAAATGAAAAATTTAGCAGATAGGCCTAATATCAATTTGGAGGCAACAGAAGAAAGGGTCAGTGAACTAGAAGACAGGCCAGTGTAAATTATCCAATCTTAAGAACGCAGGGTGAAAAAGATTTTTTAAAAATGAAAGAGCTTCAGTGACATTTGGTATAAAATCAAACATTCTAAAATATGTGTAATTGGAATCTCAGAAGGGGAAGAGGGAGAGAATGGGCAGAAAAAAATATTTGAAAGAACACGGCTGAAAATGTCCTAAATTTGATGAAAGAACATTAACATATAAAAGCCCAGGAATCATAAAAATCTCCAAGGAAGATAAACATTCACACACACCACAGAAAAGCACATCATAGTTAAATGATTGAAAAATAAAGAGAAAAACCCAGAGCAGCCAGAGAGGAAAATATCACAGATAATAAGAGACCAATGATATGAATCACACCTGACTTTTTTTCAGAAGCAATGAGAAATTATGAGATAAGATAATGGAATGACAAATGCTGAAATTCTACATCCAGTAAAATACGTCCTTCAAAAAATGAAGGTGACAGACATTGCCAGTTAAAGGAAACTGAGAGCATTCTTCCTCAGGAACTGTGAAAGGAAGTTATTCAGGGTGAAGAGACATGACATCAGACGCACACTTGTGCCTTCAACATGGGAAGAAGATACCTCAAGTGGCAAATATGTGGGCAAAATAAAGACTACTTTTCTTGTTCCGCTATAATTTCCTTAAAAGATAACAGCCAATTGTTTTTGCCTGTAGTTCATATGACATCATGCAGAGTTTATCTCTCACCCCATGGATAGTAGAAATCAACAACAAAATATCTAGAAAATCTTCAAATAAAAAATTAGCCACAATATGTAGGCTTATCAACTGTAAACTTAAAAGTAAAACCCTACAATTATAAATCCTGTGAGAGAAAACATAGAAGGTCTTTGCAATCTTGGGGTAGGCAAAGATTTCGTAGGACATGAAAAGCCCTACTCATAACATTTTAAAAATGATAAATTGTCTTCATAAAATTCTTCTCTTTGAAGGAAAGGAAATGAAAATGATGATGAGACAAGCCGAAGACTGGCAGAAAACATTCACAACTTATTTATCTGGCACAGGACTTGTATCCAGAATATATAAAGAATTCCTATATATCCATAATAAAAGACCTATAGTCCAATATTAAAAATGGGCAAAGGACAAGAATGGACACTTTACAAATGGCCAATAAGCACATACAAAGGTGCTCAACATAATTAGTAATGAGAGACATGCAAATTAAAACCACAATGAGATACCATTTCTCATGCACTAGAATGCTTAAAATTTTTATCAGGACTGACCACACCAAATGTTGGCAGAGACATGAAGCAATTGCAACTCTCATACTTTGCTGGTGGGACCCCACCATCACCTAGAAAAAGTATTTGGCAGCTACTTATAAATTCAATATTCACTTACAGCATGACCTGGCCATATTTCTCTTAGGTAGTTTTCCAAGAGAAAAAACATTTGTCCACAAAACGACTTGTGCATGTTCTTTCCAGCCTTTTTTTTTTAAAGATTTTATTTATTTATTTGTCAGAGAGAGAGAGAGAGAGAAAGAGCACAAGCAGGAGGAGTGGCAGGCAGAGGGAGAAGCAGGCTCCCCGCTGAGCAGGGAGCCCGACGCGGGACTCGATCCCAGGATCCTGGGATCGTGACCTGAGCCGAAGGCAGCTGCTTAACCAACTGAGCCACCCAGGCGTCCCTGTTCTTTCCAGCTTTATTCATAATACTCCAAAATTGGAAATAACCCCAATGGCCATCAACAGGTGAACGGATGCACAAAGTATGGTATAACCGTCTGGGTGGTTACTTCTCAGCCAATTGTTGGATAGACACGAGTCACAGCAGACCTTAGTGCGGGGACCTTGGTGAGGATGGGCTGAGGGTAACCCCAGACACAGACACCAGGGCTAGGGGAACACGCTGAGGCCCGAGATGGATGCCTGAAGACCAGGAGGGAGGAATTCTGCTTCCTTGTGAGGCTAGACCCTCCTTTCTGAAGGCCATGGGGCACCCAGGTCCACTTCTGGCACCTGGCCTGCATCTTGGAAAAGGAAGACGGGAAGAGAAACCTGGGACAGCATCAGACACTTAGGCCACATGGAGTCTAAGTTTTAAAACAGTAGAAATTGAGAAATCTTTGGTGGGTAGAAGGAAATATCTTGTTGCTACCAATAGGCCTTTAGTTTAAGATGAGCTTAGATATTTTTTAGAAAGGATGAAAGTTACACGTTTTCCCACTTCTGAAATGCGGTTGAGCTATTCGTGTATCTCTGGAGGACCTAAAACCTGTGGCCTGAGGCCCCAAGGACTCCAAGTCTCGATTTCGGGGTTCGTTTGCACTAAGGTGTACTCCTGGTCATAGAACATGCTAGAATAGGCTTCACTGAGCTGTGTTTGCTTAACATAAACTGTTGTCCCTTTGAAATTCAAATGAACTCCAGTGCAGTTTCTCTTCTAGAGAAAGATTATTTTCCACACTGACTCAGTACCAACTCTGAGACACAGGTCTGCATTTTGTCAAATATTAAAATTGATTGTTGAAAATAAAATCTTAGCGTTCTCATGAAATCCTAAAGGTGCTTAAGCGTTCACCTTCCACTTCAGAGTCCAAAGTCCTGGAAAAGCCCTCGCATCTGCTCCAGGCGGGAAGGGTGGGGTGATCTTTCCCTGGATCCTCCATACCTGCTACCCCAAGCATAAACCCGTGAAGGAGAGGGGCATCTCAGTGGCCTCAGGGGACTGGAATTCTTTCATTACTAGAAAATTCTAGAGACAGGTTGGAACTTGAGTGACCATCCATCCTAGTTTGCTTGGTACTACCCCAGCTTTAACACCAGAAGTCCCACATCTCAGGATATTTCTCAGTTCCATGCAAATGATGCTTTGGTCACCCCACAGGTAGCTCAAGAGCTGTAGGTTAGAGGCTTCCCCTCCCTGCAGGGCTGCCTCCTGTCCCAGAGCCTTCTGTTTGAGAGGCTTCCTGAGGCTGATGCCTTCCTCTGTGCCCTCCTTGCAGCCTGTTCTCCTGGCTGTGTTCTCTTTGTTATCAACCCAACACGCTCTCCCCACACACACCCCCCCACCGTGTCTCCTTGGATTTTGGCTACAACCTATCTGTCTGTCTTAGCTCTTGGTTCCTCTCATCCAATGACACCATTGTCGTTCCCAAGAGGACCCAGAGTTTAGAAAGTATTCTTTTTTGTTTTTTGTTTTAACACCTATGAGTTATCCATACATTTACATAGCTATCAACTCTGATGATAAAAAGTCTTTTGTCTTTCATTTGTTGTTGTTGTTTTATTTAGAGCTATGTAATTCCAAAATGCTTTAAAATTACATGGCACCAACGTTCACGATACTTTTCTGAGCCCTCTTAGGTTCAAGTAAAAGCCCAGTTTGGGGAGTGGAGTTTTTGTTTTGTGTTTGGATGCTGTGAGTCCTGGCGAGGTGGAACAGAGTGACAGAAAGAAGAAGAACATGGGTCACGCTCCCTGCTCTTCAGCTGGGTTCAGAGGCCTGTCTCTGAGGTGTGACCATAGCTCTAGGTGGACTTGTCAGGCCACCAGCAAGAAGGACAGTGCAGACTGTGGCATTCATTCACTCATTCATTCAACAACTCCCCATTTCTTGTGGAGGAGCTTCAGAGGTGAAACAGAAGCCCCGCCAGCCTTCACCGCGGCTTGTGGCTGCCACAAGCACCACACGAACCTGAATGCCCAGTTTCGTCCCCTCCATGTCCTGCAAACAGCTGTGTAAGTGGAGGCTTCATGAGCAACTATAGGGCTGTAGGGGAGGGAACATTTTTTTCCCCCTCAACCATCTTGGGCTCCTTGGCTGGGTCTGAACATTCAACTGACAAACTGGAAAAAAGCATACTAACTGGTGGGATCTAAGTTCCACATGACTTGGGAGCCTTAGTAAGGAAATGAAGAACCAAAGGAACAGTTCCACCTGAGTATTTTATGCAAGGTTTGATAAAGAGTTGAGGAGTCTGAGGCAAGCACTACGGACTGGGGCGAACACAGCAAGGCCTGTTTGTAGGAATCTTCTTGGCAGCTCTTTGTCCCCGGAGATTCAGATGCGCCTTTCCTCTGGGTGTGGGCGGTGCACCTCTCCCACCAGTGTTTTATGACCAGTTTTGGTGAAGAAGGGCAAGCGGGGGAGGAGGTCTGAATCACCTTCCAGCTGCCATTTTCTCAAACCCCATCAACTTAAAATATTCAGGATGTCAAGCAAGGTGCCATATTTGGGGTGGTGTGTCCTGAACCCCATCAGGGCTCTGGCAATCACAATGCCATCTGATGTGAGAGCACAGCCTCATTGTTGTACAGTAGAGAACCAGGGGCAGAGACTGGTGAACCCAACACCATTCTCTATCAGGGCCCCTTCCTCCAGTGCACCCCAGGCACACCTCTCGGTGACAGAAGCCAGGGCCTTGATGCCAGGACCGGGTTCCCAAGACACTAGCCCATTTGTAAGATGGCACTAAAAAAAAAAAAAAAAAAAAAGAATCCTCCAGTCCTTCCATTTGTTGGACACAGCAGACAATCCCAGAGTTACAGATCTGAGCATGAGCACCAGAATCTGCATCTGTGAACTCTCTCACAAAGGGCCAGGAGAATGGCAGTTCACTGACTCCTGGGGAAGGATGGGGCATCAGGTTTGGGGGTGGGTGGGCTCCCAGGCATGCTGGGTGGGGCCAGGGAAGAGGAATGGCAGAAACGGGCATAAAGCAGGAGTAACGTGGTCAGGGGGTCACTGCTGGGCTGAACGACAATGTCAGCTTTCAAGTCTCAGGCAACGGCCCCCCAACGACAGAGCCTGGTGGTGTGTCCACCCCTGGCCGCACCCAGACAGGAGAGGAAAAGCCGGCACCCCTCGCTCCGGCGTGCCCATACTCCCCAAGCTATCACACAATGGAAGGAGGGGGCGCTGCCCCAGAGGAAGCTGGGAGTTGCAGAGATGGGAAAAAGTGCTGAGTGGCCCCAAATACACCACAGCTCTCTCCACCAGGCCTCACTGTTCCTTTGCTGCCAGGCCTTTCCAAGGACTCCTCGGAAATGCGGGAGGCTGCTTGTGGGTCCTCACGGCGACTTTCTGTGCTACACTGAGTAATGGCCTCCCCCAAATACCCGTGGGCTAATCCCTGGAAACTCTGACTGTTACCCTCTGTGTCCAAAGGAACTTTGCAGACGTGATGAAATGGAAGATCTTGAGATGGGGAGCTCACCCTGGATTACCAGAGTGGACCCTAAATGTAATTATTGGGGTCCTTATAAGAGTGAGGCAAGAAGGTCGAAGGAGAGAAGGACCTGGATGACGGAACCAGATGTCAGGGTGATGCATGTTAAGACGAAGAAAAAGGCCACAGGCCAAGAAATCCCGGCGACCTCCGGAAGCTGGAAGAGTCCGGGCAGCCGAATCCGTCCCAGAGCCTCCCAGAAGAACCTTCGACTTGAGGTTCTGGTTTCGGGCTTCTGGCCTCCAGAGCGGGCAGAGAAGACATTTGCGTTGTTTCAAGCTTACCAAGGGTGTTTCCGCAGCCATAAAAACTAGAACGCTTAGCAGGGGAAAGCCTGAAAGGGGGACAGGGACCAAGGGGCTGACCTGTCGCATCCCAGGAACCCAGACCTCTGCCTCCCTGCCGGGAAACACCCTCCCGGCCTCCACCCCGAACACCTCCTGAAAATCCTCGGGAAGGAAACGCAGGGTCCTCCAGGATTCAGCATGAGCTCCACGTGGGCCACTCGGCCGCCCTCGACCTCCAGCAGGTAGGGCATTCTCTTACCCTTCTGGATCCCGGGCCGGCTTAATAGCCTCTGCATACGGCAGCGAGCCCTGACAGCTGGAGTGCAGGCGGCATCCCTGGGGCCCAGTGGGAACCTCCACGGTGCCCAGGAGTCGGAAACGGCTTATCGATAGTCTGAACACGCACATATCGGCGACCTCCAGATCAGAGGAGGAGCCTCAAGGGCGCAGCAGGTGAACGGGGGTGCTGCTCCCTCAGAGCTGCCCCTGGCGTTCGGTCACAGAGCATCGGGGACATGGGGCTGGGACACAGGATCTTTCAAAAGATGCACAAACCCGGGTGAAAACCAAATGTTTCCTGCTGGCTCATTTTGTTCCAGCCTCAGCTCCAATGTATTTACCTCGACATTTCTCAGCACAGTGGGGTGTGGAGAGGGGGAGGGGAGATGCTCCAGTCACTCGTTGTGGGGGCAGGTAATATAGGCAAAGCCCCTATTTACTGAAATGGCTTTCTACTGACACAGAAAAAAGTCCCGAAAATAAAGGGGCCTGTAATTGTTTGCTTCCTTTTGCTTTTTTGGTTACAACAGTAAAAACTGTCCTTCAAAGAGAGTCCCAGAGGACATCAGAGCTTGACAATGACGAATGGGGAACAGATGTTTCTGGGCCATCAGAATGGCAGCTTCCTCCTCGACACGTGGGCTCTGGGACGCAGGGAGGGGTCACTGATCGGCCTCGGAGGCCAGACGGGCTGGCCCTGGTGGCCAGCGCGGGGGATGCGAGGGCAGGAGGGCCCGGGGCGCCCGGCTTCCCCTGTCTGAGTTGGGCAACTCCAGGCTTCTAACTGCCTTGGGAATGGGGCTGTGTGTGCCTTGAATGAGGAACTAGGACAAGCCCTGATTTCCCAGCAGGGGATGGCCCAGCCGGCAGTGTTTTCTCTCCCCCAGGCCCGTGGGGCAGGTCTCAGGACCTCTGAGCCAGCTCAGCAATTCTTAGCCACCGTTGCAGGGGGGCCGCCCCACTCACTTTCCTGGGTCATTTCGTTCTCCACCCCACCGTGTGGCCAGTGTGTGGAGGCTGGCAGAGGGGGTGGGGGATGGGGCAAATAACCAGAGTGGCCTCCTCCTCCAGGGCCTCCTCTGCCCCATTCAGCACCTGCCTCATCCCCAGGCTACCCCCAGCTTCTGATGTTCCCCTACACTCAAAACCACTCCCTTGCCTGGCAGCGAAACAGCAGAGCGGTTGAAGATGCCCCACACGTCACCCTTCCCTCCACACTCACAACCTCCCCTGTGTGACCAGTGGAGGCTAGCTGCTCTTTCGTTCCCGTTAGGAAGCACTGAGACAGGCCTACTGTGGGACAGGCTCTAGAGGCCAGGGGGTAAGAGGCAGGCTCTGGAGGACAACTCCCTGGGTTCAAATCCCAGCTCCAGGACTCACCCTTCATGAGCTCCAGCATTTCATAACCTCTGGGTGCCTCGGTTTCCCCATCCTTAAATGGTGAGAAGTTTAGTACTTTCCTGTAAAGCTGTGTGTGAGGAGACAGGACCCGCCAAGTGCTCAGCGCCGGCCTCACCCAAGGGGGTGCCAGTTACAGATGAGGAAAAGAGGCTCAGAGAGCTGAGCACCTGGCCCAGGGATGGAGCACAATTTGAACCCAGGCGGCTGGACAGTGCGTCCACCAACCCATGGCCCCCCACACCCGGCAGCCTTCCATGGGCCACTGGCGCCCACACTCGGGTCTTGCTGCCCACGCTGCCGATGTGCACCAGCTGGTGTCCGACGGGAAGGCTGCCCGGAGCCACATCATGGCACCATGGATTCTGTGCCGAGGGCAGGGGGACGAGGGGGTGGCTGGAGCCCAGTTTGCTCTTGCGAAGCACTTCCTGAACGGCACATTCGGTTACCACAAAATGAGTCAAGGTCCCTTTCAAGTGGCTTGCTGAGCTTCCCTCTGATCTGGCACAGCCTCCCCAGGATGGACAGGCAGCAAGCTTTCCTGATGAGCTGTCAGGTCCTGCTTGGAAGCGCCTTCCCTGGGCACAGGCACTGACTCGCTTTTCTTACAACAACCCCACGGGGCCAAGTGCGCTCTACTCCCTGGTTTATAAATGGGGACACCGAGGCTCAGAGAGGTTGGACGAGTTGCTTCAGATCACACAGCTGGTGGGGGCCAAGGCTGGGATTTGAATTCACCCCTATCTGGCCCTCACCGGCCCCGTTCTTCTGGCTGACTCAGAAGAGGAGGCCATATTCACCTCCCCGGCCTGCGTCAAGGAGAGGCCTGGAAGCTTTCTCTGGTTTCTTTTGCAGGTCAGGGCTGGAGAGGCAAGACTGTGGAGATGGAAGGATTAGAACCAATCTCTCACATCCCAGGAGGAAACAGGGGGTTGTGATCGCTGGGCAGGAAATACAAGAGCCCCGCTGACAGGCGAGTGTCCCCCTGTGGACTGATTTCCAATAAGAAAGGGGTCAGTCTGCCCACCAAGGATCTCCCTGAAAGATGGAGGTTCCCTGGATGAGGGAGAAGCCACAAAAGGCTTTCACTAAAACCTGGCTTCAGGACAAGGCACGCACCTGAGTAGAGGAGAAGCAGGGAAGGGTCCCGCATCCCGGAGTGGGGGCAGGGGGCCAGAGGGCTGGCAGCTCTGCCGAGAATGTGCTGCCCAAGACCAGTGTGGGTCCTGCCCTACGGGGTCCTTTTGGGTCCCTGGACAAGAAGGAGGGATTCTCAGTGGCACTTGGGAAATGAGAGAGAAAAAAGGAAGCAGGTGCATTTTGAAATAAACACAGCCTGTGGAAAACCAACCCTAGCCAAGAGGGTCTGAATTGTGCTGGTGGGGATTTGGTTCTTTGTTTTTGCCTTTGTCGTTGATGTTTTGATTCAGTTTAGGAGTTTTCTTCGTAATCACTACTAGGAAACTCAGAAGGCCATTGAAACAACAACAGCAAAACAAAACGGGACAATAGCAACAGCTCAACAAATGTGACAGTTTCAGCCAACTCACCCACCTGTTGAAATGGAAATGAGTCCGAACCTAAGGTCACATCTTTGCTCACCCCACTGCCCTCTCTGCACAGCGAAGGATTGCACATAAAGGTCCAACAAGCTTGGGAGACTTGAGACTAAGAATGTTCATCTGTACGTTAAAAGTCCTGAGAAGTCCTGTAGTCACAGAAACAGTTCAACTACCGAACCCAAGGCTTCCCAGACTTACTAGTCCAGAAAACTTTTTTCTGGCAAAATGCCTATGGTATCTCCCTGTGGAGCACATACTGAGACCCACTGGCCTGGCCATCTGGGGGTAGGAGCAATGTTGGTCCCAGTGCCTATTAAGCAGATGTGAATTTCTGTGGCCTAACTGTAAGGGTCCTGGCTCCTAGTCTTGCCCCTGATAGTTTAGCCAGACCCATTGTTTAAAACCCTAGGGTGTAGGTAACACTTTTAATGATGGCTTGGGCTCAAACTAATGGGATCTCAAACTGTGGCCCATGGGCCAAATCGGGCCCATTGCTTATCTTTGTAAATAAAGTTTTAGTGGCACATAGCCACTCCCATTCCTTTACAGACTGCCTATGGCTGTTTTTCATTACAGTGGTAGAGTGGAGAGTTGTGACAGAGACCCTAACGGCCTGAAAAGTCGAAAAAATTTATTATCTAACCCTTCAGAGAAAAAGCTTGCTGAACCCTTGTTTAGAGGGGGGAAAAAAAACCAACAACAAAACCCACCTGAAATATTAATTCTATGAAGCCTGAATATCATGGAAATTTTAGATTCTAAATCCCTGTAATTTGGGCCAATCCAGGTTCTGTGTTCAAGTGGTTGATGTAACTGGCACACACAAGGGTTCAAGTGTAAAGGGGTGTGTGTGTGTGTGTGTGTGTGTGTGTGTGTGTGTGTGTGTGTGTGTATGTGAATGAAGAGGATGCAAGTAGTAACGGAGGTGGGTGAGGGAGAGAGGTTTTATTGTTCAAGAACATTGAATTTGGAGTCAGAGCAGGACTCAGATTCCAGCTCCATCACTGGGCAAGTTATGTCACCCAATAAGCCTGCTTGATTATGTGCGAGAAACATGGAGATAATGTCTTTGGCTGGACAGGGTTGTTGTGGACCGCAAATGAGAATGTACAAGCAGAGTCCCTCTGCCACCTCACAGAGGACTCAGCCTTTCTGGTTAAGTGTGCCCAGTGTGTATTAATTGCTCAACAAATATGATTCCTATCCAGGAATTATTCACGGGAGCCGTATTCAGGGGGCAGGCAATATCTGGGTGAGACAAACCCCCTTTTCTTTCCTGGTTGACTGTTAGGTGCTAATTTGGGTCACTTCCCAAGGGTGACCTTCAGCCCCATTCCTAAATGCCGAGTGAGGGCTTCGATGCTTTCCCGCATAACAAGGGCACGCCCTGTACAAACCACATAGCACCCAGGAAGCAGATGGTCCGGTAAGTGTAACCCACAGACTGAAGATGAGCCATGGGCAAATGGCAAGGTGCAAGTGGCTTTTATGCTGGGATCCATAGTGAAACATTTGGGATTCCAGGGGGCAAACTTGAACAGACCTATTCTCTGTCAGCCGGCGAGGTCTGCCCGGAGAGATGCTAGTGTTTATCTGCCACAACCTTTAGTTTTTATTGCACTCAGTTGCCTTGTATATTTAATAGGGAAATTTGCTGAAGTGGTTACTAAGCCACGCAGAGAAAAAGGAAGGGAGTGGGGAGCTGCTCTCCGACCCCGAAGTTGGCAAAGTTGCCTCATTAATCAGACCTGTGCTAGGATACAACGTTATTCATGTTTAGGGCATTAAAACTCGAAGCTAAAATTGTAGGAGGTAATTTGAGTACATGCAGCCTGTCTATCTGCAACAGATTTATGATGTTTACTCAACAATGGATGGGAACTTTCAGGGAGAGAAGGATTTTCCCCATCCTTTTCAAAAATACATCGTCAGCCCACAGTGATCAAGTTCCCAATTTTTGTGTGAGTGTGCACAGCCTTAAAAAAAAAAAACAGTCTGTAGGGGTGCTAAAAGCAGATCCTGTATTTCTGTATTTAATCTCCACCACTCTGAGCTCAGTTGAAGAACAGACTGGAATGAGCCGTCTGCAAGACAAGTGGTTCTCGACGTGCTCTCGGACTGCACTGCTTGGCCTGAGATGTTCTACAAAGTACCACCCGCCCAGGCCCCGATCCTGATAAGGGGCATCTGGCATGGGGCCGCCCCACAAGGGACTGAGAGAATTCCCAGCAAAAACCTCCGGGTTCCAGGCTAAAAGGTGGGGTTTGCGGGTGCATTGTGGTTCTACTTCTGGGAGCTGATGGCTGGTGACTTCAAAAGAGTGAGACCTCCCATTTCCCGAGGTTTCCCACCTCCTTTCTCTGCTGAACCTCAGAAAGCACGAGCTTCCTCTCACAGAGAGAAGGGAGAGGCAGGGCTGCTCGGAAGGGAATACCTTTCCAGAAGATTCCTTCACCATGCAGCAGGAGGAGCAGTCATCCTGCCCCCTGACGAGGAAGCGATGAAGTGTGTGAAACCGGAAGCACTCAGGAGCACGCATCTTCTCACGTGGAGGCAGGTGAAGTGGGAGTCAGGCATGTGTGCCTATTCTGGTCTTGCTGGTCTTTAGCTGTACAGCTTTGCCTCCGACCTGCTAGATTGGTGGTCCACTGGGGACAATAATACCCATCGGATAGGACTGTTTCACAAACTAAATTGATATTTTTAAACAATTTGGTTAAACAAACCCACTCTGAGTACCAGCTTTGCCACTTCCTGACTGGATCACTTTGGGCAAGTTGCTTGCCCATTCTGAGCCTTCATTGCTCTACCCTAAAATGAGGATAAAGCTATGACTGGCCCCACGGGGCCATGGATGAGGGTGTGGAAGTGCTTTTTAGAAGAATACAAGCTGGGGCGCCTGGGTGGCTCAGTCGTTAAGCATCTGCCTTCAGGTCATGATCCCAGGGTCCTGGGATCGAGCCCCACATCAGGCTCTCTGCTGAGCGGGAAGCCTGCTTCTCCCTCTCCCACTCCCCCCTGCTTGTGTTCCCTCTCTCACTTTCTCTCTTTCTGTCAAATAAATAAATAAAATCTTAAAAAAAAGAATACAAGCTTATAGATTTTCAATAAATATGAGATTCCTGTCTCAGTTTGATAGAAAGATGCATTTCTTTTTGAATTTGGGATGGGGGTGGGAATTAGAGATTGAATTTTATGCCAAAGTCAAAAATGTTGGCATAAAAAGCTAAAAACCCTTCTATGATACAGGCACGGAGGGGATCTACATGACACTTCAATGTTACTCTTAGAGGATGGGAAAGCCTGCCTAAAGGGAACACGGCAATTTCACAACATTTTCCTTCCCAGGGTCTCTGGCTTTCCAGTACTTGGGTGTTTTTTGTCTCATCATTTAAGCCAGTGTGGTGCAACAGATTTAAAGTAGGCGCGACTTTTTGGCCCCTAGTAAACACTAGAATTTCCCTGTCTGAACTAAATATAAAATTCATGAAGTTAGATTCAAAGACACAGCGCCCCCCCCTCCGCCCTGCTACACTAAAGAAGCCTTTTTCTAACGGGGGGGAGGGGTAGGTTAGGCGAGGGAAACTAAAGTAGCTTCAAGTATGACTAGCAGTTGTAATGATGAAGTACTGGGGAAGATTTACTTGCCGATGGAAGGAATACTTGCAAATCTACCTTTTTTTATAATGGGGCACGCTCATGCATACACCGCAACTCACATACAAGTATTTACATAATTTTGCAGAAAGTTTCAACGTAGAAACACACACAAACACACAGAAATTATATTTATCAACACTACCCATGCAGCCTTTGCCTTAAAAACACCTACTTTGCCATCTGGCTGGAGAATCACTGGCCGGGTCATTATCTAGGAGCCCAGAGAGGAGTGGGCCTTGTAGGAACTAGAACCAACCAGCCAACAAGAACAGTGACAATAAGTACCACCACAACAAAATGACTTTTTCAACACTCTAAGGTGCATTTTAAAACAGCCCCCAACTTTCCAATTTAAATAGTTCGAAATGAATCAAGGCGAAGAAAAAGACAGCATTCACCACACACAACTGAACTTTTCAAAAATATCTTATTAACACAGCCTTCCAAATAAATCCTCAAACTTACCAGTCTCAACAAACTTTGCATTGACTGATGCTCTTGTCAACTAGAAAGGATACAGATGGGGAAATGAGTGACATTTCCATTCTTTACTGTTTACCTGATGTCCCACCTTGTTTGCTTTGAGAGAGAGGCTGTTTGCAGAACCATTGGAATGTGTGGGACAGTTTGCTGGTAATGCCAGTCAGGCCTTCCAGAACTAAACCTCCAAATGAATTGCAGAGGACGAAGACCTTGAGTTCTGTTTTTCTGCAGAGTTGACTCATCTGTGTGTGTTCATAACATTTAAAGAAGTGATGTGCCTGGAGAACAGGAAGGGAGCTGCTTTACAAGCAAAGATAAGATGTGATTAGAGTATGAGGTTGATCAGATAAAGATACCACACACACAATTTGGATTTTAGCCGGTTCTTTAATTTATTCTGAAAGGCAAAGGAGAGGAGAAGGATGGCGACCAAGAGCTTTAAGAATTGGCTTCCCCCGAGCTGCCTCTCTTAAACACATTTTGTGGTTTGTTTCAATACCATCTTTAAAAAAGATGCGGCCATTCATTTCCTCTTCTCAGCTTCCCTGTCCTCCCCTTCATCCTTCCTCTAAGAAGGCAGGTGGAAACTCCTTTAGAAGTCCTATCTGCACCACCCTGTCTTAGAAGACTTGAAACGTTTATTCTCAATGTCCTCGGTTTACCTGCCAATGGAAGCATTACTGGAAAGAGATGCCACCAGCATTCAACTAATAGTCACAAATATGGTAAGTATAAATAGTGAGGAGTGGCAGAGTCATTCCAAGACTGCGGTCCCCAGCAAGTCTTATGAATCCAAGTGATGTGCCAGCATCTGTTATGATGTTGGTGAGACTCCATCACAACTGGGCACAGAGAAGGTTTCTTTTTTCCCTCTAACTATTTCAAAGCACATTATGGATCCTGTGGTCTTTTTTTTTCTTTTTAATTGTGTTTTATTTTAATGCCAGTACAGTTAACATATAGTATAATGTTAGTTTTAGGTGTAGAATATTCAACAGTTCCATCCATCACCCACTGCTCATCACGACAAGCACACTCCTTAATCCCCATCACCTAGTTCACCCATCCCCCCCCCCCCGGTAACCACCCATTTGTTTCTCTATAGTTAAGGGTCTGTTTCTTGGTTTGTCTTTCTCTCTCTCTCATTTTTTCCTTTGCTTGCTTGTTTTGTTTCTTAAATTCCACATATGAGGGAAATCATACGGTGTTTGTCTCTGACTGACTTATTTTGCTCAGCATTGTACTCTCTAGCTCCATCCATGTCATTGTAAATGGCAAGATTTCATCCTTTTTTATGGCCGAATAATATTCCATTGTGCACATGTACCACATCTTCTTTATCCATTCATCTGCCGATAGACACTTGGGCGGCTTCTGTAGTTTGGCTATTGTGGACATTGCTGCTATAAACATCGAGGTGCATGTACCCCTTTGAATCGGATCTTGTGTCTTGACAACACCTGCATGAGGCTTGAAAGCCCCAAAGTCGTATCTTCATTTAATAGTTAAGGAAATCACAGGGCAGAGGTCGAATGACACTTACAGGTGGCAAGCTTATGCTAGAATCCGGGTCTTCCTTGCTCCACTTGGTTCCCTCTCCTTGTTCTCATTCTTAGACAATCCATTGGCAGGGACAGTGTTTGTCAACAAAACAGCTGCCAGATGCCTACCTGGGGAGAGAAAGGTAGCACCTTGCATATTGCAAAGCTATCTTAAGGCTCGCTCTGAGGCCAGGACCTTGGATGCCCGTTGACCTCCATTCTAAGACCTCAGAGGTTACAACAGATGGAAAGGGAGAGTAGGCCCAGAGTCCACAGGGAAATGAAGGGTGGAAAAGTTTCTAATTAGAAGCAACTTGGACTTTGGTTGGAATGTTGGGTTGTTCTTCTTGTCTCAGAAACCTACAGAATGACTTCCCTCCCTCCACTGTCCTTGTAAGTTTTGCAATTTTTGAATTGGCGTTATTTACACATTTTAAAGTTTTCTTTTTCATAAAGTCAAAAAGGAAATTTTTGGTGGCCAAATGTCTCCTGAAGCAGATCTTGAGTAGCAGAGTAATGAGGTTTTCAATCATGCACAAGACCGACAATTAGCTAATAAAAATCCTTTTTTTCCCCTATTTCCTCAAAAGTCAGTTCTCAGAAAAATAGGCATTCACTGTACATACCCTGTTTACCAGTAAGGTTAAAAGTTCAGGCAAAGAAAGACATCAAAATATTTACATTAAAGCAGATCAATGTTCCTATATGGTGTCTGGCTCTGCACATTCGGGACAGGCCTCGTCAAGATTGTGGAGAGCAGAGGAAGCAGTGTTCTGGAAGGCTGGCCCTATGTTTTTCAGGCTCTTTCTAAGACTATTCTCTTTTCTGAGACTGCTGTCTCTGCTACCCCCAGCTTTTTAGATCTTTCCTTCCTTTTGATATTTTACATTTTACAGCTTAGGTCATTAGGACGCCACCAGAGTATTTTTACCAATGGCATGTTTCTATTAGTTCCTTGGTACATTTATTTTTTTTAAATCCTCAATTTTTACGAATTAAAATAATAACGATGACAGTCACCATTACTGAATCTGTCCTTTATGCTTTCATACATTATTGCAAATACCCTCCCACACTGACATGGTGAATTCAGCAACTGAAGCTCAGGGACCCAACCGCTAGCCAGAGAGCATGCAAGCCAGAGCAGGGGCACATCTGACTTCTATAATTTCTGGAGTCTCCGTTGCTCTGACCCTAAAGGAGGGGCCCCAGCACTGACCATGTCTTCAGAAATACTTTGCTGGTTCACTCTTGTTTCAAGAAGAGACGGGTCAAGGGCAGTCAGGTGGCCTTTTTTCTAACGGGAGCAATGCTCTTCTGAGGGACTGCACGTGAGGGCTGGAGCAGGGGCCAGGTGAGCAGTAGGCCAGGCACCGATTGCTCTGGGGGCCACGCGGGCCACCCGCATCCGTTGGCAGCATCCTGCAGCCCAGCAGATCCCCGTGGAGCTCCGGCTGTGACCAAGAGAAAGACGCCAACATGGTTGTCCTCGGGCACCTGTGCAAGACAAGGCATTGCTGTGGAGACTTGGCGTTGGAGGAGGGACTCATCTATCCCCCAGCATGGACATCAGATGTGAAACTTGGGGCCCGAAGCTCTCCTCGACTCCCCTGTGTCAGCCAGCAGGGCAGAAGGAAGGGGCTTCTGTTTGGGCGATTCTGCCCTGGGCCCATCCTTCCTGGCTTAGTCCTGCCCTCAAGGGCTCCAGGTGCAGGTGGTTCAGAGCCTGCACTCCCCAGACCCCACTCGTATCCCCGCCCCCCCATTCCATGCCCCTGTGGGAGTAGCTTCCCCTCCTGGGGGGGCAGAGGCCTCCCCTCCCGGTCGTGTCATGTGGAGTGCTGCATGGGTCCGAAGAGAGCCTGCCAATAGCCCCCGAGGGCACACACTTCTGCTCTCCCTCACGCACTCGAGAAGCGCCCCCCTCACTCCCACTGCACACACAAACACACCCACCCCCAACCTGCACACATCCCAGACTCTCATACCCCCTCATCAGCACACACCAGGTACACACACATATCGCAGACTGCCCCCACACACCCGCACCCATGCCATATGTGTATGCTGTGCAGATACCCACCACACACACCCCTGCACGTACACAGGTGCTCATGCACTACAGACACCCACCACCGGTCACCCCTGACACACACATACCACACATGCGCACACTGAACACACACACACGAGCTCCAGACAACCTACACTCATACCCCACATGTACCATACCTACATCGAGTCGCATACGCACCACACACAGCACACACAGCAAGACATATGGCCAACAACCTACACCACACCCATGTGCACACACCTATACCACACATGTACCAGGGATGCCCACACTCACATCCACCCCCACAGGCACATAAGCACACACACACACACACACACACACACCATAGATGCACCCCCCCCACATGCACCCCAACACAGTACTCACATGACCACACCACACACCTCCATACTACACACACATGCACACACGCACACACAGGCACACCCTCATTCTCACACCCCCATTGCTGACTCTGCTAATTCTAGGGCAGACCGCCGGAACCGTAGGCGGACTGCCAAACAGCCTTCCCTCTCAAAGAGATGGCACGTATGTGGAGGAGTGACTGTCTGTAACGTGACTTCTTGAGGAAATAAAAAAGCAGACATAAGGTAAGCTAAAGGTAAAATGACCAATTACAGAGCTGTGTGCTCCCACCTCTAGAGGTTCCAAAGATAACAAAAACGGAATCAGAGTTACTCAGGGCCGGAGGTGGCGCACCAACAGTTTCGGATGATACATTTTCCTCATTTTTGCTTCTCTCTCAAATGGCAGCAACCACCCCTTCTAGTGGTCTACCTCTTTTCATGGCTCCTTAGCCCCATCCCCTTCTCCATCCCGATGACTCTCAAACAGCCTCACAGTTAGCTGGGACCCCCAGGAGCCTCTAACTGATTCCCCCCCAGGTCCCCTACCAGCTTCTCAGAAGAATAAACATCAAATTCACTTTACCAACATTGACTCACCACCTACGTAAGGCAGGCATATGTTGGGCTTTGGAGGTAAAAGGTGTTACCACAGAGCTCTGACCTCAAGGGGCCCAGAGAGCGGAGCTAGTGGCTGTGCTCACCGGGCTTCTGGGGTCTTGTGAAAATGCAGATTCTGGTGTCAGGGGCCAGGGTGGGACCTCTGCTTTTTACCCTCCAACCGCACTTTGAGCGGTAGGCAGTTTTCAGGAACAGAGTCTGCGAACACCTGGGCCTGCCGGGAAGGACCCTCACACCACTGTGGCCTGCACGGGGCAAGGCCAACAGGGCTGCCGGTGTGCACACAGGCAGGGGCTCAGGTGGCCACCGCACCTGCTCGCGGTCCTGCCACACTCAGCGGGGCACCCGGGACTCTGCATGGGTCACTTGACTTCCAATTGCCCTCTGTTTTCAGTTGTGCTCTGCTGTCTCTCTTCCAACCGTCCCTTACTAGTCACACTCTTTGGTGAGGGAAAATGGCTTTGCTTTTCCATATTTATAAAATACGAAGAAGCAGCATGGCCGGAGGATGGGGGAAGCCAGGCTACTCTGGATTTAAATCCAGGATGCACTAATTTTGTGATATGGAGCAAACCAAAACTCCGTTTTCTTAACTGAAATGAAAAAATAACAATCCCACCTCTGGGGCCTGTTACGAGGACTGGAAATACAGCTGACTGCATGGGTTTGAACTGCGCGGGCCCACTTACACTGGACTTTCATTGAACACTATTGTAGTGTATTTCCCCTTCTTCCTAATTTTCTCAGTAAGATTTGTTTCTCTAGCTTACTTTACAGTAAGAACACAGTACATAATACATGTAACATATAAAGTAGGTGTGAATCCACTGTCATGTTATCGGTAAGGCTTCTGGTCAAGAGTTAAGTCTGGAGGAAGGTAAAACTAGACACAGATTTTCAGCTGTGTGGGGGTGTGGTGCCCATAACCCCCGTGTGGTTCAAGAATCAACTGTAACGTGTGAACATCAAAAGTTGTGTCCTGAGCAAACTAAAGCCTCAGATGGTAGCTGGGGTTATTCTCGAGGTACATGTTTATTAATCCATGTACTTGGGTGATCGTCACCGGACATACAGTTCCTGTACAGCTGGGGAAAGTGAGGCAGGGACACCAGGCCAAAGGAGAGCATGTCCCATTCGAGGCATGGGCACTCAGCATGGCTTTCGAGGTCCTGCTAAGTCACGCAACAAGGGAGACGGCCGCAATCACAGAAGGGAGAGGAGAGCGCATAGGCCGACCTCTGGGAGGTCATCCAAATCTCATTGTTTGGAGACATCGGCCCTCCCCAGACACCTGTCAGTCCAAGGCAGACATTCCCCAGCTTGACTCCCTTCTGCTGGAGAGAAGCAAAAGTGACTCAAAGGTACCTCAGTATTGACAAAAAGACATTTAGATCCAGAAATTTTAAGTCAAGCCATCGGCCAAAAGGCCTCAGCAGAGAGATAAGCATGTTGCAGCTCGCCCAGACTATGAAACCCTCACTGTTTTAGAAAACTGAGTCAAAGAACCCAAAGTGGGGATTCATGTGAAGGAAGACGGGCACAGCTGTTTTAATCATAGTGCCTTCCTGAGCCAGAGGCCCACACGTGGAGCAGGGCAGGAAAGTGGATGGTTTTCACTGAGTTTTCATCTCTGCTGGATTCATTTCTCCTCCTGGCACACCTGATGGAAAGGGACCACGGGCGCCAAGCAGCATGAGAAGGCAACTACCTCAAGCCCTTGTGTGACCACCTCAGCCTGGGCGTGTGCCTGGAGCCATGTTTGGGCTGTGCCTGAAGTCTGCGCATCCCTAGCCTCAGAGCCACTTGCAAACATCTCAGAGATACTGGTGTGAAAGGGAGAGGATCTGGAAGGTCGGGAGTGAGCAAATATCACCACCATTTTCCAAAGGAACGGGTTCTGAAAACAGCAGAGCAGACTCACTCCAATTTCCGGGCAAACCCGAAGAGGCATTAGACAAAGCTCACAAGCATTTGGGAAGAAAGTGGTGGTCTCTAAGAGGCAACAAGAGTTCTCTAAGAGAAAGTCATTCCATGCTAACCTCATTTCCTGTTTTGACGAGCTTCACCAGAACAGTCGATTAGGGGAATGCCCCAGAAAGTGTGTCTTGCTTTCAGTAAAGCATCTGAAAACCTCTCATCGTATCCTATGTACCTGAGATACACAAGATGGGCCCGCTGATGCTATGACTGGGAGAATTCACAGTGGCCGGGCCGACCTTCCCACAGAGGTCAGGCCATGGCATGATGTCGGCCCTGCTCCCTCGACTGCCACGTCCACTCTGGAGATGGCCATGCTGGCCAGGCCACCCACTGGGTCTCAACAGCTCAGACGATTCAGTGTTTTCTCCCCACTGGCAAGTGAGATTTGAAATGATTCTCTGCAGCTCTACACATGGAGAAGGGTGACAGTGCGGGGCTATGGTTTGTTTTGCTCCAGTCACGTCCTTTGGAGGGAAGCAGAGGTGTTTCCTAGGAGACCCACGGGGCCCTGTCCCACGTTCCATTTCAAAAACTAACTTTGAGGGAGACACTGATGGCCTATTTGTCACATCTGCAAATCACACAAGCCTCTCAGGACAAAATGGCCTCACACCATCAACCCACAAGAGTCAGAAGGCTGGGGTGAAATGAGACAGGAGCAAATGCAAAGCCTAGGTTTTTCTGGAAAAGCACAGTGCACTGGAGGAGCACGGAATTCAGGTACATTCGATTCTAGCTATGCCCTGCCTGCCTGAGTGTGACCAGAGATGACAAAATAACACTTGAGAGTCTTTACCTCTACTTTTTAATTCTTTCATAATATTGAACTCTTTCTCGGGGCATTAGACCGGCACCAAAAATCCTTTCCCTACTTGTGTTATGGCCTGGTTGTGAGGACAGAATAAGTCAGAGGTGGTAAAGTGCTTTGAAAAAGGGAAAGCTCCGAAATTCAAAATAGTATTATTATTTGTTGTAAGGTGCTTTCCCTCCAAAAAAAGAAAAAAAAAAAAAAAAAAAAAACTCTGACAGTCTGTGAGTGATAAGCAGAAAATGATTCAGCTTTGGCTTCTGTTTCTCCAGCTGTAACCCCAGACTGGTTGAGCTCACAGAGTGGCCCCAGTGAGCCCACCACAGATCCCGAACTCCTGCAAAACTCCAAACCCCTCCTCCTTTGGCCATCTGCTTTTCCAAAAGTTCTTCCTGGAAGGCCTGCTTCCCACTGTCCTAAATTCTGGTAATTAAAGGATCATTCCGACAACTCCCTTTCCAGGGCTGGGTCTCCAAGATGCAAACCAAGGACATAGCCAGAGTGAATGCCGAATGACTTGGGTCAGGGCCTTGGACTTTTGCAGGTCTTTTAAATTCCTTTGGATCCTACCAGGTGGTCCTTTGAGAGCATGTCACTCTTGCTACTGTGCAAGCCCAGGCTCAAAAGATAGTGAAAAATACATTGCAGGCCCAAGACAGGAGAGCAGGCCCTAGTCAGATTAAGAGACTGAGACGATCACCTTAAACTTCTCTTGTATTCAGTATAATTTCACTTGGCATCAGAGTTCACCTAGACAGAGCTGTCCGGTAGAACTTTCTGTGATGACACACGTGTTTTATATTTGTGCTGTCCAATATGGCAACCAGAGTTGCATGTGGATATTTACATTTAAATTAACTAAAATAAAAAGGAATTAAAAATGTGTTTCCTCAGTCACACAGCCACGTTTCAAGTTTTCATGAGACACATGTGGCTAGTGGCCACCATACTGGACAACACAGCCCCAGACCAGCAGTTCTTAACCTTGGCTACAGGATGGAATTACCTGGGGAGTTTTAAAAAAAATACTAATGTCTGTCCTTCCACCCCAAATTCTGTTGTGATTGGTCCTGGTGGAGCCTGGGCATTGGATTTCTTAAAACCCCTGGGCAATTCTGATGTCTGGCCAGGATTCAGAACCATTGCCCCAACCACGGAGAACTGTGTGCTCAATTCTCATTTGTTCCTCTTGTTATCCTTGTGAACTAATTACCCTGCAAGTGCCACATGAGTTATTTCTGCTTCTGCCTGTGACTTCCACCTTTTCCAGGTCATGAGTATCCTAGTGGATTAATTTCTGCGAAATGGGCAGAGGGTGCAGCTTAGTTCTGCTCAAAAGCACAGGGGAGGGGTGACCAGGTGGGAGGCGACCTTCTTCCCCAAAAGATCCCTTTGCAGCAGGACAGGGATGGGTTTAAAGGGGCTGACTTAGGTCTGTGTGAGCACCCCATGGGGCACATCCACAAACCCCCTGCTGGGCCTGGGCTCCGTGGACCTTCAGGGGCTTTGTCTCTGCCTCCCCATGGTATCTTTTCTGTACTGCCTCGGCTCTTCTAGAACCCTGAGAAACAGATCCAGCAGAGAGGTGGAAAAAGAACCTCAGGGCAGGGTGGGGTCTTTAGGGTGATCCCGTGTTGTGCTGAGGAAAGTAGTGTCCGGAGAGGTTAGGGGATTCTAGAACAGAGCAAGAATGAGGGGCGTGGACTGCAGAGTCCTCACTGAGGACACCTCCCTCCGATGCATGGTTGCCTTTAATCTTCCAGGAACTCGAGCAAATGTAATTTAACTTAAGGACACTGATTAGCAAGACAAAGCTTGGTTTCAGGTGAGAATCTGATTATCCTGATAGCAGATAGTTTATGATCAACATTTTCTGTTAGGTAGTCTACTGACAAAAAGCCTGTGTCCGCCCCTTGGCTACTCCATTTACCTCTTTACATCATCAGAGGTAAATGGACTCACAATTTCCTCATCCACCAAACACTGGTTAGAATACAGAGCTACTCAACATCACAGTGTCTCTATGAGAAGTGATAAGACAATGGATCTGGTCAATACAGAGTTATTGAGCAGAATGCCAGGTGCTGGGGACAGACTGGGGAATAAGGCAGTCTAGAATCTTCCTTTACAGAGCTGAAATGTGGACGGCAGGTGAGGGGAACACAGCTAATTAATAAATGAACAAACAGGATAACTGTTGATATTGGTAAGTTCTGTGAAGAAAATAACATAGGGTCATGAAGCAGAGAGAAATAGTGGTGGTAAGTGGTTGTCTCAGGACAGGTGGTCAGAGCATTCCTGAGTAGGGGGCATTAGGGCTGAGACCTGGACATACATCATAGTATACATTATATGATGAAGTAGGGAGGGTTGAGATGATCGGCATGATTGACTGAGAAATTAATTCTGAGAAGCATTAAACAGTACTGTCATTTTAAATCATTCGTGGACATCTGCTGAGCTTAAAAGTGAAGGCTGACAGAAGTGCTGGAAGGCAACTACCAACGGCCTCTCTGGCCAGGTCCCCAGGAGGACTGAGTTGTCCCATTAAGGGCTGGAGACGAGGGTAGTACTCCACTGAAGGAATGTTTTGACATTTACCCATTCTAAAGAATGTTTAGTTGCCAATTCCAGGTGCTCGGATTTGAATGGCGGATTGAAGAAACCAGGGCACCTAAATGAAATGAGCCTGCTGTCCTTCCATGATGAACTGCATGGTGCTCCCTACACTTTGTGAGCAAAGCCCCAGCAATACCCACTCATATGTAGACTAAAGATGCTGGGTAGACCAGAGCAGAGTTGGTCCCATCCAAATTGTCTCCAGAATGTGGCACACAGTATGCCCCAAAGAAACCTTGTGGAATGAAGAAGTGAATGGGTGACCGATGGGTTGGGGCAGAGAAGGAGGCAGCCGAGAAGACCGAGGTCTTTGGCAGAAGTCTCAAGGTTGGTGATGGGGTCACCATTTGCAGGCCATGATCAGAGTAGGTGTGGAAAGAGAGTCCTAAACGTCTTCCAGGGTTTTCCTCCAATGTCAGTGTGCCAATACTGACTCTAGGGAGGTCTTCTAGAGCTGTAGAAGAAAAAGGTAGGGCAAACAAGGCTGACTAATAAGAGATTCAAGTTCAACACTCTTCTAAAAATGCCATCATGATCTGTGTGGTTATGGCAGGGCTTACTCATGGTGCTATAGAAATTAATCTTGAATGCTCTTTAGTGTCCTTTCCATTAATGTTTGAGTATAGCTAATAAGCAAACAATTCATTTTTCTTGAGTTTTGCTTTTAATGAAGGAAAAAGAATTAAGACACACTGAGGCTGGCCCAATAAATAGGAAACCAACCAGACTAGACCATGACCACAACATCACAGACGCATTGTCAGTGAATGTGGAGGCTCTTGGAGTCCACAGCAGTTAGGATCAGGCCCCAGGGGAAACCCTTCACCTGCACTCTGGCTGTGGGCAGCAGGTAGAGGCACTGGAGGGGCCTGAGTCCTGATTTTTCTGTGTCTGTGTCATTTTCGCTCAACTGTGTCATAGAGCTTCCTGTTTCATCTCCCAGTTATTCTGAAACAAAAACATGCATGAAAAACACAGGTCACTGTCAACCGCACTGAGAGACAGTCACTCCAGTACATGGAAACCGAAAAGGGAAAGACAGATCATCAATGCCACAGTAAGCTGGGGAATCAAATTTATCAGCATCTATTCAAATAGTGATAATCAACGAAAATTGCGGGTGGCGATGGGGGCCGGGGGGCGGCAGTGCAGGGTGTTTGTTTAAAAATAATTCACAAGAGACTGAAAAGGCAGATGTTCCCAGAAGCCTACTACCTGTTTACTGAAAGTTGAATCAGTCCTGACCTTCTGGGTCAGGGTCTACTGCTGGGGCACATTGAGCCTTTTCCCTTACATGCTCCTGTTGACCTTGCTAAAGGGTCACACAGGACTTTCAGGACAACCCCGGTGTTTGCCCAGGTGAAGCACCAAGCACCCCTCCCCAAGGGTCCAAAGAGATGTGAGAGAGGTCACTGGGGAATTGCAGCCCCATGAGGATGGACGAGGAGGATGGTGGCTGAACTTCTGGTCCCGTCCTCTCCCTGTCTCAGGGGTGTTAAGCCTCCCAGGTACATCCAAGCATGGTGAACAGATGGGCTTGCACCAAGAAGTCTTAGTGAGGTGAAGGAAGAAAATGAGGAGAAGGGGCTCCTGGACAAACAAAGGGCTGTGGCGGGGGGGTGGTGCTGGCCAAACAAAATCCTTGAAGACAGCACAAGGTTGAGACAGCGCTAAGGGCTATGGTTCTGATAAAACTGCTTTGCCACTTGAGACCAGCATGGTTTGGCTCCCAAGCAGCACACTGTTTGTGGAAGCTTATTCTCAGTTCCCAAACAAGAGAAAGGATAATTCCAAAGACAGGCAGAGGGATGGGTCAATTCAGAAATACAGACGGTGTCACCTCCCCCAAAGATGGTGGCCCTACAAGCCAGCTCTGTGCTTACATCTGTGGCTCAGACAGGCGGGGGAGGCTGAGAAGGCAGGAGACAGAACTGCCATGGGAAGGAAGGCAAACCCACGCCTGCCTATACTTTCCAGCCATATTCTCTGACCAGGCACTCCTTACGGATGGTCAGAGAAGGAACGGGCTCTGCCTGTCTACTCAGAGCCTCCTGGGTACTGCTGTGCCCTCCACATGCGACCCTGGGGTCACCAGGAAAACCAGCAGCCCCCTGCCCCTCCCCATTTCCTGACTTTTGTTAATGGCACAAAATTCTCTGTAAAAAGGGAGGAAGGGGTGCATGATTTTGGAAAAACTCCATCCTCCCCCTACAGGTTCATTCACAATGCACAGTAGCATACAAAAGACCCTGAGAAGTTAGAAATAAAGAAAGCTGCTGAAATTCATTTATTATATGCTTCCCAAATGTAGCTGGAGCAGAACCCTTTTTACACACCTAGCCTTTGCTGGCAGCGTTCTGTTGAGTGGCGGAGATCAAAGCTTCTCTTAACACTCATCATCCCTGCTGTCCCAACACTTTGTGTGGCAGTTGTGATAGTCTGTACTTATTTCTTGAAATTCTGTATTGCTTTTCCTTATATCTTTCCCCTAACCATCTGTACAAGTGAGTTAGCTGATTCACATCAACCCCTGCAGCCTTAGTTTTTTTCTCAAGAGCCCCATTTCCCAGTGGCAGTGAAATAAATACCGGGCTTTCTGAGAGGTGATAAATTTGGCTCTGTGGTATCTAACATTCTAGGAAGAATGCTGCCCTGATGAGTCTGCTGGGAAAACCAGCTTCCTGATTTGTGTCCTGTGAGCTAGCATTTTCTAATGTGACTTAAAGTCTGGAAAGTGGACCAAAGATCTCTTATGTAGTGCTTTCCTGGGTGGGCAAAGAGAAACAGGGGCGAAAGAAATGCATCAGCGACGGACACGGGTACACGGGAAATCCTGGTTCCTTTAGTCTCACCATTGAAATAGAGAGGTGGCTTAGGAACTTGGGCTCTCCTCCAGTGGTACTCCACTTCTGAGGGATAAAAAAACCAAAGTACAACAGCCCAGGCAGACATTAGTACTGAACACTCCACCATGCAGACCTTGACCAGAATCACAGAAAAAGACATAGCAGGGCCTTAAGGATCATCTGGTCAACCTTCATTTTACAGGCACCCAGAGGGAGGAAGTTGGCAATCTTTCTAAGGTGACACTGGAAGGGACGCTGCTGGGACTAAGACCTGGGTCCCTCCTACCTAGTCCCTAAATTCTGAATTCTAGCTTCGCCTATAAGACCTGAGCTAGCTTGTTTAGGAGCTCTTACATGGATAAGTCAAGTCCATAATGACTCCATGTTGGCCTGGCTGTCTAGTTATCACTGAAAAAACTTAAGATAACCCATTTAGGAACTTTAAAAGATTTGCCCCTAATTCAAAGCCAACCACACATTTGGCTTCCCATATGCTGGCATCCACAAGGAGTGGGTGGAAACTACCAGCCCCATGTTGGACAGTCCCAGAGGAGCTTCGGGTCACGTGACTCCTTTACTTTTACTTCCAGTCTGGCTGAATTACACTATTCCTGCCTGTCTCTAGCATTCAAGGGGCCCCAGTCAGTCCTCCCCACTATGCACACAACTTCACTCTCCCTCAGATCTGAGGGAGGGCCTCAGGGTCACACACATCACACTGCAAATACAAGCCCTCATCAGGGACCTAAAATGTAGCCCAGGCAATTTTCTGGATGTTCCCTGAGCTAGCTCCCAACTCCTGCCCTTTCTGTTCCTACTGGCAGAGGAAAAGCTTTAGGCATGGGAAACTGAGAAGAGGTGACAAAACAGTAGCTCAGACACCCACCCCCAGACTGGATGGTTCACTGGATGGCTTCACCCAGGCCTCTTCCCCAGGCAGTAAGGACCAGGACCCCACACAGGGTCGGGGAAGCAAAGCCATAGACTTCAGTTGGCTGTAACATCCATGGCACTGTGAATCCCACACTGCCAAGAGACCAAACCAGAGCCCCCAGCACCCCCAGGTGCAAAACAGACACTTGAGCCTGTTCTGCACCAAAGTCTTTGTCAACGCTTGGGAAAATGACAAGCCAGGCACTCACATCCTGTTCGTGCTGACTCACGGTGGATTCTGACAGTGTCGGGTTGGGAGCCAACTTTTTATGATTTCGAAATAGCTGCCCAGGAGGATAGGGCGTACTCAACAACACCAAGGTGTCCGGCTCTCGGGACCCCACTGGTTTTATTTCTTAGGAAGTTAAAACCAAGAGGGCACAGCCAGAAAGTATTCATTGCTTATCACAGACTAATTTCAGAGATAAGTGATTTGGGTCCCTTGTGTAAATTATCATGCTTCTGTGCTGCCAGACCGGTCAGGGCAAGGGAGAGAGAAATCTACGCTTGAGGGGCCCCCCCCTTTCCTTGTTTCTGAAGGGGCTCCCATTTCTCGAGCTAAAGCCACGTAACTCTGAGCAGACTTAGAGCCTTTCCTGAGGGGATCTCCCTTGAGAAGCAGTTTTTGCAAAGTGTTCCACGCATCATTACAGACCTACACGTGGTTCAGAAAGACTCCGTATCCCTCAAAACCCCTGTCAGCAAAGCACGAGTCTATCCCAGGGCCGCCCCAGAAGACACCCAGATCCTCTAGGCCACCATTTAGAGGGCACATCCCATACGCCAGACACTGTTCCAGATGCGTGCTCCCCCCTCGGCATGGCACTGGCCTCTCAGGCCGGTGCTATTCGGCTCATCCCTCTCACATGGCAGGCAAGGGGAGCTCCACAACTAGTTAGTAGGTGGTGGCACCCTGCTTCCCATCTAGCATCTTGATCAAGATGTTCTGCCCCCCTTCTGAGATGAACAGGAGCTCACAGGCGATTCAAACGCCTTGTCCCCCTGGGGATCTTGGAAGTTTGTCCACCTTCTGGTACAGAGAGCCACCTATTAAAGACCTTCCTCCATTTGTACCAAAGGTGGGAAGACAGACAAGAGCGGGCAGCCCAAGGGCGGCCCTCACTGGACTGTCTCCTACTGCAGTCAGGCCATCACCCCCTCACCTTGGCCACTCTCTCTATCCTTAAGATAAAACCCACTGTGCAAAGAACTGAACCTCAAAACCATGTTAGCAGACCTATCATCTGGTCGGCACCATGAAAGCTCAGAATTACAGGGAAACTTGCTGTCTAGTTACTGAGGGATGCAAAGTTCTGAAGAGCCGGATTTCCCACTCCAGCTGTGTTGGGCACATGAAGGGACGAGGCACTGGAGGGAAGATGGACACACCGACACGCTCCGTCAGACATGGCCTTTTAGGTGTTCCCATCAGCCATGGCCCAGGGCCCTCACCAGAGCTTCTCAACGCAGGGCCCTGGACCAGTGGCATCACATCACCTGAGAATTTGTCAGAAATGCAAATTTGCAGGCTCTTTCCCAGACCTTCTCAACTGGAAACTCTGGCCGTGGGGCCCAGCGCTGTCTGTTTTCATAAGCCCCCAGGTGGTTCAGACGCATGCCCAAGAATCACAGTGGTGACCGAACCTCAGAAGACCTAGTGATGCTCTTGGACGTGGGGCCGTAGGCTTGGTCCCAAGTGACTGTGGGTGACCGCATGTTAGGTAACTGTTCACAAGTTCCTCACTGGATGGTTCTCTCCTGAGCTCCCCACAGAGGCAGGAAAGAGCCAGCAGCTCAGAGGCCGTCTGAGACTTTCAACAAGTTCTTGGGGTGACCTGGGGAGAAGTGTTGACACAATGGGAGCCTTAATCTCCTTTTCTGGATGCTGCTCATCTGCACAGCATGGGCTGACACGGTGGGATTTTAAGCCTGCGAGAGCGATTTCCCCCTGCCCCCGTCATCTACTTCTCTCCCAGCCAACATGCTCGGCCTGAGGACCATACTTGAGCCACCAAGTCGGGTGGCATTTCTCTCAAATAAGAGAGTAGAAAATGGTTTCACCAGCTTGACCCTCCTTACTACCACCCTGGGAGGAGAGGAGGGGGCAAAGCCCACCACCCTGCTTCAGAGCTCTGCTCACACTCACAACACACAGGTTGGGGGGGAGGGCACCACCCCGGACCCATGACCAGACAGGTAGGCGGCAACATGCGACCAGGTCCCCCCCCACAAAAAACATAAAAATATAGTTTGTTTATTATTAAAAAAAAAACCTAACCTCATACAGGAAGTATGAAAAGAAGAAGGAGGAGGAGGAAGACAAACTCAGGCTACGACACTGAAAGTGGCCAAGATGGAGGTGCATAGAGATAACACGACGTTCCTCAGTTTCCACTGTCCACTTTGGAGGGGTGGTGGGAAAGGGGGGGGCACTGGGGGTGGGTGGGGACTGACGAGGCCGGAGGAGATGGAGCAAAGAAGGGGACTGTGAGTCACGAGGCACAGCCTCACCAGACGCAGGGCAGGGTGTGTGGTAGGACCACGTCCAATTCAGGGCCCTCTCTGCAGGTGTGGCCATGCCAGCCAGACTTGGAGAAAACACCTAAAATGGAAACTGCCGTTCGAGATCATCCCACGCACCCGCTGCCTCTCCTGTCCCACATTCTGCCCTCCTGCGTGTTTCAGGTGAAGACATGGGAGTTACCAGCTCATGATCACCTCCCCGCACTCCCTTTCCAGAAGTGTCAGCCAGCTCGAGAGACACCCCTACGCGGGGCCCTTCAGGCAAGTCGGCGGCCAAGCAGACCTTCAGGACCACAAGCCCAAACTGGCCTGACCTGCTCTGGCTTGATTGACACTGACATGAGGCCACCCAAGGCAGGCAGGAGTCAGGCCAGATGCTTCACACAGAGCCCCCAGCCCTCTCTGAAATATAGCCCGACCGGATTTTTAAAAATGGGGGGGCACGGGACTCACAATGTCCACCTAAGGATTAGAAGGAGGAAAACCAGGGAGACTAAAGAACGTTTCCTCTTTCACACACCAGGCAGTAGGAGAACAGGAAATAGGAGCCCTCCCTCCCCGTGATCAAAAATAAATACAAACACTGTAGAATATGCACGCACTGAAAAGATATCTTGAAATCAAAAGGATTTCAAGTCATTGCCATCGCTGTCAAAGAAAGCCCTTGTTGTTAAAAAAAAAAAAAGAAAGAAAAAGAAAGAAAGAAAGAAAGAAAAAGAAAAAACTGTACAACAAAATCTCAAAATAGAACCAAAACCTGCAAATCATCCTCAAGAGTGTATTAGGAACCCATGTCTTAGCAGGCTGTTGAAAGGTTAATAATTTTCCTACCGAAACTGAATGTGGGTTGTGAAAGAACATTAAAATGAAGAAAATTTCCCCGTGGCTGCTATTTTATTATCACCAAAGCCATCAAGTTTCAGTTTGAGTTATTTGTATTTATTTGTGAAAACAAAGATTAGATAAGTAGAAACATAAACCTCATCCTAATTATTGCCCAGGAGTATCTGATTTTTAAGACAAAAAAATAAGACCATCACACACACACACACACACACACACTCAAAGCATGAGAAGTCAAAACAACGGAGAGGAGACAGGGTGCTGTTGCCTCCTTCTATCACTTGAAAAAATGTATTGTCTCGTGTCAAACATTAATATTTCTGTACAGTCTGCGAAGATAATATGAGAGCCACTGTGTACATCTGATTGCTGAAATTTTTCTCAACTGCACGCTCAGGTAGGGAGCTTTTTTTAAACTGCAAACTGTAATTTTTGTTTGACACTTGCAGAAAAAAAAAAAAGGCAGTAAGAACCACACCATTCAATGTTGCAGGCCTGAAACAACGGCATCGAAGTGCTGCTTTCAAAGATCAAATTAGGAGCTTGGAGACATTTATGACCAGGTGGAGCCTGGGGGAACCGTGGGGTTTGGGTGCAAAAGCTGGATTTCAGCTCAGATGTGTCTCAGATGCCAGGTGAGCAGCTTTGTTCTTTGGGGTTTTAAAAGAAATCCACTAGATGAAATGGTTAATCAGAATCGATGGGTGAGCAAAAACTTCTCTTCACATACTTCCAGCAAAACATAAACATCAGAATGAAAAAAATAACATGCAAAAAGACCTTCAGTGGTCTCACATCACCGAACAAACTGTTTTTCTACCTATTTTGTGTTGCTGGCTTTTGTTATCAGCCCAATCGGCAAATTGTGGCCAATTTTGTCATGGTTTAAGCAGACATTTTGTTCCCAAACTGCTTTCAACATTTGAGCTACCAAATACAGTTTATGAGAAATTGAACAAGCCACAATACAAACAGAAAAGGTATCTATTCTCGCTAAATTAACCCCTTTTAAGGTTAAAATGACACACACATAAAAGATTTAAAAAAAAAAGAATTCTAGTAAATCTAAATTTGAAACAACCAAATCAAACTTTCCTGGAAAAAAAAAAAAGAATAATTAATGATTAACACACTGATTGGATTTTGAAACCAACTACATGACATTCTCCAATTCTGATCACCATTACACCATGAACTTGCTTTTAGTGAGACAACATGTCATTTTTATTTTACACACACACATCAAATATTGTTGGAACATGCAGAGCAAAATTCTAAAGGAATCGATTGAATTATGCTAAGGTAAAATCATCGGTTAAGCAATTATTTACTACTGAAAATAAATGACACCCACGTAGTTCATCTTATATATTAATATTGAAACCAAATGGCAGTCTTATACCGCAAATCATTTCATAAAAAAAATGAAACTAGTTAAAATGAAAACACAGGGTTTTAATTTTATGAAACATGAAATATTAAGATCTAAATAATAGAAAACTGACATGGCTTTTTAAATTTTGTTTTTGCTTAATTACAACAACAAATTGAAAATGAAAAAAGAATGAAAGAACACTTGCTAAAAGTTCGAGAATTACTACTTGGAAGAAAAGCAGAATGTCAGAGAGAAGACTGAAGAAAACTTCTGTTTGCAATCCTACCTCATATTTGAAGGCACAGCAATATGTACACCATTTTTAGCCTTTTAAAATACCAGCATGCCCACACACCATCTCAGATTAAACCCAGGAGAAAATGACACATTCTGAAACCATTTTCTAAAGCTTCTTTTCCTGATAACACTCAGACGCTTACAATCAAATTAATGAGTTTCTAAAAAGCCCAAACAACTCTCCATAAAGAGACAGAATTGTTCACAAAAGGCTGCAGACATTTCTAAATTTTTAGGCAACACTGAGAGCATTAGTCCTTGCTATTTATATTTAGAAAAGCTAGGCTGTTTTTAACATCTATATTAGAAAGAAATACTACTCAGTGCTTTGGCTAATTAAATTGAGGAACAATTTGAAAAACACCAGTAGATTCAGCCCAGTATCCCCCTCATTTTAAACAATTGAAAAGTTAGTTCATTCTTTTCCTCCAGCTTCTTTGCACAAATCCAAATCTGTATTCTCATAATCTATTCATACTTGAAGATTCTTCAAGTAGTAAAGAAAGGAAACACCCACAGAGAGTAAGTCATTATTTCTTCTGAAAGTGGATTTCTTCATAAATCATAGACCAGCAAATAAACAGTAAAAAGAACTAAAAAGAAAGAAATTACAAAACTCAGGAAGGACACTGAAAATACATACTGACTGACAGAAAGCTTAGCATGAAAAATTTTAATCACTGGACACATTTGTGGCCAGTTTAAAACCTTCTTGGTGAGAGGCAGGCATTGCTTTTGGGGAGCTTGAACCGATGACAGTATCAGGGTGATAACATCTTCTGTGAAGGTCATGGGTTATGCTGTTTAATTCCAGACCTAAAACATGTGATTCAGACTTTACACTTTATGTTTTTAATGTTTAATGTTCTAATTCTTTCAGTGCTTGGTACTTTAAAGCAAGTAGCCTGATTTAGGCAAGACAACACCATTTGAGAACAAACCAACCAACCAAAAAAACCTGGAATGAACCCTACAGTTTAATGATGACAGGGAATGAGAAGACTAGGGTAACCACCTGAATTTGTTACCTGAAGAGATTTTCTGTCTGACGGTTTTACCCTAGAATCTCTGCCCTCGCCCTCAGCCAGCGTCATCGAATGTTCACATTCAGAAGAAGTCTGACCTTAACTAATACTTGCCCACTCTTTTAAACCACACATATCCCCTTCCCCCGATGCCAGACTTGGGAAATGATGGTGATTTTAGTCATCTGGAAAGAGTGAAACATGACATGGTCTTGAAGCACTTTCTTCCCCACGGCTGTCATTTTAACTCTGTTTTACCACAACTAAAAAGGCCATGCTCACGGAACAGAATCAGGTTCGCCCTCAATTGTATGTGTAACTCAGGAATTTCTGAAGAGTGGAGTGGCTCGGTACAGAAGCTTTCATTGAAGAAATAGTCAAGGCATGAAAAAAGAAATTTCTCACTTTTTGGGCAAGGGCATAAATCAAAATGTGAACCCTTCCATAGTAAAAATTGTTTTCAGCATCATTATTTCACAACATGCAACCAGCTAACCTGTTCTTCCTTTTTTTTCTTTTCACAAAATGCATTTGTTGACAGCAAGATTTTAAAACACCATTGTTATATTCAGAGGCATTTCTAAATGGAAGTAAAACAGTTTCCCCTCCATTTACTAGATATACCTTTTTACTTGAAGCCAATCTATCATGTATGAAATGGTGACAATTTTGGTAAAGCAACCTGGCTTTAAGGGTTAGGGAAGGTTCAACTATAAAATAGAAGACCAGGCTTTTTATTTTTTTTTTTTAAAGCAAGTAATAGTTTTCCAGAATCTAGAAACAACTGCAACTGGAAAAAAAAGAAAAGAAAAGAAAAAGAAGAAGAAGTAGGCAGACAGACAAGGAATGAGAGAAGCCTGGTAACTCAGAATTCTTGACCTGGAAATAAGAGTCTCTCACATTTTATTTTCTCTTTTCCACAAAGGAAACACAAACAGCTTTCCAGTCACAAAATGAAATGTGTACAAGAATAAGAAACCTGAACTATATTAAACACTACTGTATCTAAGTGAACACAGAAACAGTCATTGCGTTTCTTGGTAGTGTGAATCCAGTACACCGTGTTAGTGACACAGTGAGTGAACAAAGGCAGAGCAGACCATCAAGAACAGGGTAATTTTGCTTGTCGACTCAGGCTACAGCTAAATAATCCTCCTCTGACAGGGTCTGTTAGCACAATTAAAAAAGCACTGTGGATACCCTTGGACTAGGAAGAGTAGAGTATATTTCTGAGTCTAAAACTTTTCATTGATGTTGGCTTGAAAGCTGTTTAATTAGCTGTAGGATGCCAACCAATCTCTTTATCAAAGCCAGCTGAAAACAAAACTGAGAGAAACAGCTTGTGGTTTCACAAAAATGTATTTACATGAATATATTTTAAAGGGAGTTCGATCATTAGGTACGATGTCGTCTGTGATATGCGGTGGATTTGACATTTAAAGATGTCAGGGCTTGTCAGATTTATCTCCAGTCTATACTTAGTTGAGATGCAACCACTTTGGTGAGCAGACCTTGTTTTGCTAAATTCCAGCCCAGAAATCTGAAGAGACTTAACTCGTATTTACTGAACACAAATCCTCCCCATGTCCTCTCACTTCCTTAGCTAAGATCTGCTAAACGGAAAGTGGAGCCCCGGGCGACAAGTGGAATATAAGCCCACTTTCACACCTCGTCACAGGGATGGTGACAGAGGCGAGCAAACCACAGTGAACAGAGCACCCAGGGAGAGTTAATGATAAGCATGGTGTTTCCTGAAATAGACGAGGGTCCGAGCCCTTTAGCCTACTTCTTCACTGAGACTTGTCTTGGAAAGAACATTCTGATAAGACGGGCTTTCCTTCCCTTCACACTTAAAATCGTCGACGGCAAGGAAAACCCAGAGCGACACGGAGTGCTTTACCAAAGCGCTGCCTCGATAGAAAGTCCTCTCACAGGAGCAGTGCGAGGTCCTGGATAAACATCTGCCCTCGGGTATCTTCAACCAGGGGAAGGGGTCAGTCGCTTTCTGTCTGTTGGTTTAGCAACCAAGAAGTGATGCTTTATATTTTATCGGGAGATGGGGGAGTGAATCACCACCACTCCACTATCACAAGAATGAGGTTTGGAGAACATACCAGACACTCATCCACTCTTTTCCGAATGTCACTTTCCATTTTGCCTAATCTGCTGGGAGTGGAAATTAAGCTCTAAGACAAACGAAGCTGAAAGACAGGCTGTCGCAGCCCCAAGTGAAATCACCACGCTGCAGCCAACACCACCCCTGAACCACAGAACCTCATGCAGGGGACGGCGCAGATCTCTCAGAAAGGGAAATGGTTGTTGGTATTATGTGACAAAAATGTATATTCAAATAGGAAACTCTGTTCCTTACCACCTTCTACCTTCATTCACATGGTGGAGCTCCAGGGGTATCTTGGGATAGGGCAGCTGACAGCACTGTTTTCAAAGGCTGACAGAAACAAATGTTTTCTAAAACTGCACTGTTCATCAGTTACTTTCTGTAGTTTGTTTAAAAAAAAAAAAAAAAGGGCTTCTCCCCAAACCCAACTCTTTCATTGTGAATCATTTTGTTTAAAAAAAAAAAATGTAGCAGCACACTTATTGTAATGAAAAAAAATTAAATAAGATGATTAAAAAAAAATGGAGCATTAAAATCTGCCCACATAGGTTGCCGTTCAACCCCAGGAGAGCCAGGCCAGAGGAAATCCCCACCCGGGTTCTGACAGTGCAGCTAGAAAAGGAAGCAGTGCAGGGGCCCGGGGAACAGGCCGAGGACAATAATGATCGGAACCTATCGCCTGCTCTGCGACTCTTCTTCTTCTTAGTGGGAATTAGCAACCTTGATTTATTCTATTAACCCAACGCCCCCGGACTTCGTTTATTAAGAGCTCTCCTCCCCTCGCCTGTGCTGTGGCATTCATCTGAGAAGTTACAAACACTAGTGCACGAAGACCAGGGAAGGGGCTCTCCAAGGAGGGGTAGGATGAAGAAGTGTCACTCTCCCCTCTGCGCCAGGGAGCTCTGCTTCTAGATTCTGAAAGGGCCCGTTCTCCCAGCTCCTTTGAATGCCGGACTGAGGTTCTGAGCCAGCACACAGAGGTCCCGGGGGCGGCGTCAGGGATTGGTTTTTCAGAAGGACAAGGAAAGAAAAAAAGGGTTACAATACAGCGCTAAACACTTCTGATGGAACTAATCCAGAATGGCCACGCTAGCCTGCGAAATAAAATGTGAACTCTTCCATTCCAGCAAATCAAAGGGACTTCCCACGTCGCCTGGACCTCCTTCCCACCTGCCCAGGGCCGTGGGCAGAGACAAAAGGCCAGTGAGGCACCGTGCTCTGCCTCCAGGGGCCCTCCCTCCGAGGCTGCCTGTGTTGCTGACACTGTCCCCGCCGCGTTTATTAGGTGACACTGCGCGCAGAGCCTTCTCTGCTGCCGCTTGTTGCTAGGGAATGAGCCCGAATGCCTCGCGAGAACCACAGCAGGAATCCTCACTTGGCAGGGAGCGAGCACAAATGTCTCAGTTTGGGGACAGAGTGGGAAATCATCCTTAAAAACATCCTCATTTACATTCCCCTCAGAAAGATGGCAACATCCGCCCCATTATGAAATGTATATTTTCTTCATGTTGCTGTTGACGCCTTCGGAATGGATCTCACGTCCATATTGGATTTCTGTCCTCTGTTGCCAACCACCGTGCCCTAGGTGACTGTGGGCTCTTAGAATACTTGGCTGTGATCTCCCTCAGTCGTCAGCCTTTATTTACTTTTTTCTTTCTGTCTTTTTTTTTTTCTTGGAGAGAAACAAACCACATTGTCAAAGCATTTAAAAACACAAACCAAAGGAAACTGGGTTTCCAAGCCTTAGCAAATGGTATTTACCCACAATTTATTTCCAAGAAGTAACTTGGAATCCATCATCGTTTTGCGTTCGAATTCATTTGGAAGCATAACATCATAGTTGTACCAATGATCTATAGTTGCTTTTTTGCCAGTGATAAGTGAACAGCCACTTCTGTCCTCAAACCCAGACTCACCTCGATTCTTGGGACACGGTTTCCACAACCCTTTAATGTGCCTCCCATGGAGGTGGCCAGAGTCTGGCCCCTGCTGGCCGCTGTGACTCACTCAGGAGTTGGTGGAGATGGTGCGAGCTGATCTCTCTCTAGACGCTACCGGCCCACACTTAATACAGTCCAAATGTCACTCTGTGGGTTGAAAGCCACCTCCTTCTACTTCTCCCTGGGAGGATGGACCTTGTCACCGGGCAACCGTAGGCCTCATGCTTCAGGCCTCCCTTGTGTAGTTCCAAGGTCCCACATGTTGAGATTGGCTCCTTCAGGCCCTTGGGGCAGGAGGGCAGGGTCTCCCTGAGTCCCCTCCCAGGGCAGTGTTTGGTGCAGAGTTGGCACTGGGTGAGAATCTGCTGAATGGGCTCACAAATGGTGGATGGATGCGGCTGGTCAGGTAGCATGAGCTCAGGACCCAACTACAGTCTCAGGGTTGACACAGATGGGCTGGTACAATGAGAAGAAGAAAGCTGATGACTACCATTTGTCAAAGGTACTGTCCTGGGTGCGCTGTGTAAATGATCAAGTTTGCCCCCACCCCCCCAGGAGCCAAATACTCTTATTATTCTTGTTTACAGAGAAGGAAGCCAGCGGAGGGGCGGTTACCCTGCTGCAGATGACAGCTAGGGAAGAGTCTCTGTTGGTCCAGCAGGTGATCTTGCACTCCTACCATGTCTCCTTCAGTGCCACTGAAGTCAGTGGCCACCATCTCGAAACCATTGGAGCCCCTGCCACAGAGGTTGTTGGTCTGGATCTCCACGTGCCTGGCTGGACTGCGACTTCTCCGGGACAGACTCTGCAGCTGGCTGACCCTGCCTGGTCAACACCAAAAACCTTGGCTGGAGTAGCCTGTGTCTATAGGACCTGTGCATGAGAAGTGGTTTGCCATCTCTTGCCCTTGAGGTCTTCTGGGGCAAGGAGGAACTGTGTTCAGTATTGGGTGTTCGAGTTCGTGCTAGAAGCAAAACATCATCGGACCTGGAGAAGGCTCATCGTTTGCACTACACACATTGGTGAGCCTCGGGTTCCCATGCGTTACACGGACAGACCACTTTATGGAGGGGCCGAACCCACCTGCCCCATAGTGAGAATCGAGGATGGATCAGGCTTGTTCCATCCGTGGCAGAGTGCACACAGGGGAGAAGGGGGCCTTGCTCCTGTAAAGTCATGAAGAGGACCCACTCGAGGGGGTAGGCGGGAGGACAGCTGTAGTTGACCACTCATCAGACTGTTCCCTCTACCAGGTTCCCCAACCACATCTTGCATTCGACAGTATCCTGGGGCCTGCCTTTTCGCAATCATCCCTCAATATTAATGTATTAACTCATTCCTTCGTTTATCCATTCCACAGTCCGTCCAGGCAACTAGGATGTGCCAGGATCGATGCAGACTCAAAAATCATCTCAAAAAAATTGCCCCCAAATTAACCATGTGAGCAGTACCTTGAAATAAAACAGAAAGGAAAAACTACACAAGGCCTTGTTTATCCAATTAAATAACGTTTGTCTTCAGAGGTCTGTGTGTGTATAATCTTCATAATCAGGGCTAGAACATGTTTGGCATACCTAATCCAGTGTTCTGCTAGAAATTCTCATGGGCAGAGGTCAGGAAAACTAAGAGGGCGCCCTTGAGGGGAAGGCGGCTGTTGGCAAAGCAGGAAGAGTGGCCTCTCCATCACACCAAGTCTATTCTAAGATGCAATAACTTGGTGCCGTACACAGCTGGGCTGTGGTGGAGGAAACAAAGTCTTTCATGCCAAGGAATCCAGGATGTTTTTCATAGGAATTAGAAGCTTATTAGATTGATCATTCCAATACCATTCTTATTTTCCCTTTGGGTTTGCAAAGTAGCCCCCCGCTCACAGGGGCTTCTGTAGATATGGTTTCATCTGAACTTCAGAACTGCACAGAGAGGCAGGCAGGGCAGATGGATTCGGGCCCATACATTTGTTTATTGAACAGATGAAGGTTTTTTATGGACAGAAAGGCCCAGGGAAGAAGCTGCTTGGACAAATCACGGTAAAAAAACGCGGGGCTAGCCCCCCGACGCCCACATCTGCCTGCTCTGGCCTCCCAGGGCTGCGCAGTGGGGCAGTCTGAGTCATCTGGCGGCTCTCTGGCCCTGTAAAATACAGGGAGGCCTAAGGGCAGAAGGGGAAGTGAGCGCAGTACTGGGTTCAAGGTCAAGGAGCTGGTTCTTAGCACTAGGTCTTGATTAAGCTCTAAGGCACTGTCTATCTAGTCTCTTGTTGAAGTCCCTGTGCTGGGCACGGTGCTTGGCCTGTAGTAGGCATTCCACATATGTGAACTGAATTCACCACTCCTGTGTGCTAAGTGGGACCCAAGACTGCGCATGCCTATGGATTTTAAAGACACACCAAAATAATATCAGTCACCATAAAGATTTGGAAATGATTAGCAAGGTGATTCACATGAATAAAAATATTACCATTTACACACACACACACACACACACACACACACACACACACACACACAGGTAATCGGGTTTCTGGGCCCACTTCCCCACAGTGTCACAGTACTAGCTGAACCAGCCAAACTCTGGAAGCTGAGAGTGGAATAATTTGTGTAGCAGGAACAGAAGGAAAGAGAAAAGGGCAGAACTTTCTTTCCCTTCCCTGATAAAGGCAAGCCCAGGTCAAGCCCATGTTAGACTTCCTTTGTCCCTGAGTGTCCCCCCAGGGGCCCCTCCCACCCAATGCCTGCTCCAACTCCTAAAATTACCTAGAACTACCTTTTCCTTCTGCCACCTTTCCCCTTTGCCACCCCTCCCCCCCCCGCCCCCACTTCCCTCTCCCGGCCCCTGCCATTCCCAGGAAAGACTGGGGAGGTGGGGGGTGGGCACTGGGTCACGAGTTCAGCCTTCTAGACCAGCGGTTAACACACTCCCAGAGGAGAGGCTCGAGTATGTTCACAAAACTCTAACCAGGGGATTTCAGGTCTCATTTCAGGCCACACTGTGGGGGTGGAGGTTAGGGAGGTGATGTTTGCAGAGAGGCCTACCTAGCCCATCAGCAGACAGGGCTTCTCTCAGGGGAGCCCTTGGACTGTCTTCTCCTGCTTGGCCTGCAGTCCCTCTCCAGGGGCACAGATGGCTATGGTCACCAGGAAGGCCAGTGGTTCCCAGGTGGCACCCCCTCTCAGACCACCCCGGGCATTGCGGCTTACTTTACTCTTTCCACCCGTTGGTGTTCTGACACACCTCGCTCCTGGGGGCCCCCTAACACTGGCCACATATCTATCGTCCACTTGATGGGAGTACAATCCTCTCTAAGTCACTCCACAGCTGAAAAAAAATGATAATAAAATGATTGTGTTTCTATTGTTTGCTGCTTACCTTGGCGTTCTTTTCTTCCTGTGGACTAATATAATAAGGGGTGGTCCCACTGTTTAATTCATGTCTTTTTCTTCAAGAAAAAGTATAAAAATAACTTTTTCTTGTTTTTTTTTTTAAAGCAACTCACGTACGTTGTTTTAAAAAAAAAAAAAAACGCAGAGAAAAAAAGAGAAGATGGGGACCCAGAAAGAAAAGCAAGAGGAAAAAGTGGGGAAGAAAGATTTCAAAGGAAGGAAGGAGGGAAGAGCAATCACCGTGGAGACTGACCCCATCCAGACAGAGCCTGGAGGAAGCCATAGCCTCCTTTTCAATTCGGATACTCATTCCACACGTTGTAGAAGACACAGAGAAACGGAGACTGGGTGACACACCCTCTCTGTTCTATGGAGCACTGCCCTTTCGCACTGGGGAAAGTCGCTCTTCCCTCGTTATGAAAGTATTACTTTGCCTACCTAGCGTCGTGACGGGATTATTTTAAAAGCAGGTCAGTACATGAAGCCAGCAAGAATTATCTCAAGTCTGTAAACATGACACTGGAAACCCCTGCTATGGAAATAAATCTCTTTGCCTGCAGGGGAAGAACGCAACCAAAGAGATGACTGGGGTGGAGGGGGGGTGGCTGGGGGCATTTCTAGGCACTGTTAAGAAATACAGTTTTAATGGGAAAGTTTCAGTATTAATAACAATTCCGCACCTTATTTGGAAAGTCAAAAGATTTTAAATAAAATACAGTGACATAAAAGCTACACCCGTTGTGACCGTGTATGCATTTCCTGGTTTTGACCCCATAGCACTACCTCACAGTAACAAAGAGCCTTGCAGAGGAACACCAATGGCCAAGATGGGGAAACCAGGGTCTTCCCGATCCAGGGGCAGAGCTGCGGGGTGTCACCTCTTCTGCCCCTAACCACCCGCTGCTTGGATGCAAAAAAATCCACCACTGTCCCTTGGGCCAGCAGCCTGGGCTGGGCCTAATGCTCCCCCAACTGTTCATTAGGTTTTTTTATTCTAACCTTCTTTGCAATGTCACTAGAACTAGTTGGCCGGTTTTTTTTTTTTTTTCCCTGATAAGCCCATTTCACACTCTGATGGACACGCCCCTGTTTGGAAGTTTATTTCTCATATTAAATTCCAGGACGCGTCCTCCCTCGGTTTCGCCCCATTACTCTGGTTACCCTTTGTACCGTGCTAAACACTTCTTTTACCTCCCGGGTATCAGTAACCTTCACATATGTCAGAGTTATATTCCTTTTCCCACTCAAGCTCTATTCGGGCAAAGCTCAACATGTGTAACTCTTGAGAGCCGCTAGACTGTTCTCAGTGACTCTCCTTCAGTCACCTCGGGTTCTCTGCCTTCCTCTTCCCTCCATTTCGCTGTCCCCCACTGAATGCATGGGGTCCATTTCTGAAGGAGCTCAGAATCAGAAAAACACTTAGCCGAGTAGGAGAAATAGACCTTAGCCTAAAATTCCCACAGTTCATGGAATTACAGAATGAACCACAGAAATAGCCTGGAACAGCCCTGACCTGGAAGGTGATGTTTCAGGCTTCCCATTGGGATGGTGCTTGATCTCCAGTTGTAAATGCATCAGAAATACTAGCCTTTGTGCTTTGTTTTTCTGAACGGCACTTAACGTGAGCAATGGATGGGATGGAGCAACCATTTTCTTCAACAAGATGCATTTTGAAAAGCAAAAGTACTACCTCATTTGGAAAGAAAAAGTATGTCAAGCCTGTCTCACACATGAAGCCTTTGTGGTCCCTCGATCAAGCAATTTCTTCATTTTGCTGCAGCCTCCACCCAGAATTATTAATGCTGATGTTGAGCACAAATGTGTTACCAACAAACGTCATGCCGGTAGGGCGTTTGCTGCCAGGAAGTAGGCAAGTCATCTACAGCTGGGACTTGCATGGAATTAAACATAATTCGTGTTCATGCCACTGAGGTGGAATTTTTTAAAAATATCAAATGTGGCGCATGCACTTTTTTGATGGCAGGGGATACATACTGGAATTTAAAAAAAAAAAAGTAAAATAAAGGCATATCATAGAAAAGTCTTGGGACAGTATGTTCCAAGGCCATAGAGTGTGTATTGGAATTTGTTTCTTGAGGGTTTAGCTCCCTGGCTAATTTGAACCACTTCTAAAAAAAAAAATCGCACGGATAATTCTCACATACAAACTTCCTTTAGTAACACGGAACCCTTAAGAACAGTAGGTATAAATGAAGTCTGAATTAAGGTGGTAAAGGCATGGGAATACCCTGTCAAATCCAAAGCTCACCTAAAGCCACAGTATCGAGAGACAGGGAGAAGCCTTGCGCTGCCCACCTGGACAATCAGTGGGCTGTTGGCTGTCACCAGGGAGCCACTTTGGTTTCAAACACGATTTTCCTGGGAAATAAAAGCCCCTGGTCTCATGGCATGCTGAGGCCACAGGCTGCAGTGGAGTCAGCCTCTGGTCTGGGAGCCTTCCCCCAGAGACACACCCGTCTAACTCCCAAACTGTCCAGATTAAAGGCTGCGGCATCCTTGCTGCAGGTCTTTATCACAAAGCTAATCTCATCAATGGCACGTTTGCTAGAATGAGAAGGAACGACTGGTCTGGGGAGAGGCAGCAAAGGGTCAGCCAAGAGCCCAGGCCTGGGCTTTTGCCATCACTCGGGGTGGGGGTGGGGGGTACATGCTCCCTCAGGGCCTCAGCTCCCAGACCTGTGAAACCAGAGGTCTGGACTCACTGGTGCCTCTTGAGATCTTTTCCCCTGGTAATTCCTTGCAAATCACACCTAGCATCTAACTTTATTATACAGAGTAATTCAAACACCTTGTTTCCATTCTGTGCACGTGTGTGTGTGTGTGTGTGTGTGTGTGTGTGTGTGTGTGTGTGTGTGTGTTTACTGTGGCAAAATATACATAACATTTGCCATTTTAACCATTTGTAAGCATATGACTCAGTGTCATGAAGCCCATTCACAGGATTTTGCAACTATGACCACTCTCTGTCTCTAGAACTTTTTCCTCTTCCCAAACAGAAACTCTACACCCCTTAAACACTAACCCCCATGCCTCCACCCCGAGCCCCTGCTAACCTCAAGTCTATTCTGAGTTGTACAACTCTACGTATCTCCTATGAGTGGAATCATAACAATACTTTTTATATGCGGAAAGAGCTTCAGCATCATCAGGACTGAGCAGGGTCAGAGATTCTTTTCTCCAGGGTCTCTTTTCTGTCCTGCCGCATGTGAATTACACTACAACAGACTGGCCCTCCCTATGGCTGTTGGCAGGAGCAATTCTTTCACGGATTTGCAAAGTGGAAGTTGAGTCCAAACATCCAATTGCATAGAAAGCATCCCTGCAGGGAGAGCACCCAGTGAGAAACATCAGGGACACACTGTTTTGGTTTGGTAAAAGACACACTTTTAAAACTGGTATTTTAAAAGTCATTTAAGAAGTAAAATAAGCCAGGCTGCCATCTCATCCGCACGGTGAGCACTCTGTACACAAATGGTCTCTCACCACTGAGGAAAGTTTTGCGAAACAACAGGAAGCTCATCGCGGATCCCGACGTTAGCCCCTGGTGACCTGACCGTAAAGCAGAAAATAGCATGAGTAATTCCCCCGAAGATGGGACGGCTGGGGTTGATTATTTAATGTTTAGAAAATTTCTTTTTTAGTGTTTAGAAATTTTTAAAGAGCCAACAAAAAGGAGAGGGAGGAGAGAAAAAGAGGTTTTCCTTGTTGATAGAAAAGGCAAATTTTATTTTTCAAATTCATCTGTTAGTACTCAAAGTTGTTGACAAAGGCATCATGTGTCATTTGTTTTGTACAATAAGGAACAACATGCATCTTGCTAATTTTCTTGACTTGTGTGTTACAAGATGAGCTGTAGCATCAGAGAAAAATTAATTGCCCAGGGAGGCAAATACGAAGTATGAATCTCATAGGTAAGCTTCTATAAAACATTACTTTAATAGGTAAACAATGAAATATTAATGTTATGAAATACAGGTGAAGATGGAGATAAAAGTCACTGACCCAGAAAGTAAATTATTGATTAAAGAGCATTGTTTACTATACCATAACAATGGCAAAACCTGTGAGTGGCCATCTGACAGTTCTAATTTGAAACATAATTCCAAATCATCTTTACCTTAGATCTGAAAAGGCCTGATGTTGTGCAGAAACTATGAAGGCTTGACAGAGAAGAAAAATGAAAGCCAAATGTTACATTTTAATTCAGAACTGGGTACATGTCACCTTGTTTTAACTTCTGAAGCTTCTCTTGCTGGGGTGGTTACCCAGTGCCTTTTTTTGCTATTGAAAAGAAATTGAGATTCATCAACTCATTCCATTTCTCTCTTTACAAAAGCCTCACGTAGTTTGTGTGTGGGTCATCGTGTATGTGTGTGTATATGATATCTGAAATATTGCAATAACCACAAAGATTTATTAAAAGCTTCCTAGAAAAAAGGGAAAAATCTTGCAGAAAAGCAAAATCTCTGTGTGGCACAGGTAATCGTAGGCTCTGTTAATTATCTGGGGGAGAGGTTGGAGAGGGCATGTATTTATAGATATTTATAGGAGAGAATGGATCTTCTGAACCAACAACCAAACACAGAGGCTCTAAAACGACACCACCCAGGTCCTCCACCGTCTGGACCTTATCCGGGCCCCGTGCTGTCCGTGGCTCAGCCAGGCCGCCTGACGGCCCAAGTGAGCAGTGCCGCCAGACCTGGCCCAGGTGCCTCGTCCAAGTCCGCTGCAACACGGGATTTTGAAATCACCGAGTCACTAGACCACACACCAGGCAAGGAGTGATCACTGAACGGAGAGAAAATAACTACGTGTAAAATGAAAGCATTATCAACATAGCTCTGAAGCTGGTAAAATGACCTTTGGGGAAATTCCAAACTGAAACAGATCAAATTCATTTCCAATCCCTCCCCAAATATAAAAATGTCAGACATAAAAATGTGCTGATTAGGCTCAGCGCACTGATGTTTTTAAATGACTAAAATAGCACTTCTCGTGGAAATCCCTACAAATTCACAGCAGGGCCATTGAGAATTTGTGTTTAGTCATGTTGCCTTTTTTTTTTTTTAATAATCATGTCCAAACTTTCATGTCCCGATGGCAGAATCCAAGGGTGTGTGACCCTTCACAGGGACTCTAGGGTGGATATTTTATCTCACACACACCCGGAGTGGGGATGAACATGCTCCGAAAATACCACTCACCAATGACTGAAAGTCAACTCACATTTGACTGTGAAAGCCACAGCAGGGGGTGGGGGGAGGAAGGTCTAAAATGTCTACAGGAGAAGGCAGAGCGGTTGTGTTCTGGAACCCCTGGCATCTGTGGGTGAGCAGATTATTTTCTAATGAGTAAGACTGAAATCAGTGAAAATGCTCAGCATTAAAGAGAAAAATAACTTATCTGCTCTCTAACCACGGAGCTCAGTCATCTAAGAAAAAACTTAATAATTCATGAAATCTGAGCCCAAATATCTTCTGTTCACAGACATGGCAGGGGTCTGGTCTTGGGAACACGCAGATGCTTCATTGCTGGAACCTTTCATTTACTGACAGGGGCTGACTTCGGTGGCTAAAGCTCTTGACTCTGAACAGAAAATAAAATATCAAAAATAGTACTGAGAGTACTGAGTATCTCCGTCCCAACCCTAGAATGTGCAATGTGCTAACCTAAAAAACACTGCTCACTGTCTCCGGGAACAATGGCTGCCTCACTCCTAAAGGAAGCGTGGTTAATCCTGTAAAAATCAGGCTTCTTTACGGCTGTGCCATAAAAGGTCCTGTAAACACAAGGCTCGATGTAGAAGCCTTTTCCCCTCTGGACCCTTTCCCCGGAACCCTGGTGACTGTTCACACACTTACACAGATCCTGCTTCTTCCCCAAAGAGGGCTAAACTCAGGGAAAGAGCTCGTGGGATATCTGATTGGTGAAATCCTAGTATGCCCAAGGGGTTTGCTTTTCTCCAGGTGCAGAGTAACAGAGGAGACATTTATTTAGTCCCTCCTAATTTTTGACATTAACAACAGTTTTTTAAAATGGCCTCAGAGCTCAGACCCGTGGGATCCCTGGAGGCAGATCCTTATACTTGGCCACAGCCTTCTCCCTTCCGCTCCTGCCCAGCCTCCCGCCCCTGGGACTGCATCTCTACCTTTTTCTTCTAGTTTTTAACACTAGTTTCACTTAGTAATAAACACAAAAACAAAATGACAGGAGGGCAGGCCCGGGACAGGCAACTGTCTGGGGTTGTACAGGCTTGACTAGAGCAGGTGGGGCAGTTTAGATGAGGCTGGGTGGGAGTAAATTAAAACACCCACCTGGTGGTGGTGGAAGGGGAGTTCTGGGGCTTCTGCAGAGGGATGGCTCTCTTTGTCTCCATCTCCCTGTCAGGGTCCCTGCTCCCTCCCTCAAATTCTTACTTCCTCAGCTCTCCCTTCCTGCAACTCTGCACCCGTTTCCTGCCTGGCTTCTGTAGCTATGGGAAACCTGGACATGACATCCTAAGTGAGGGGCAAAAGGCAAAGACCAGAGGGTCCAAAATTCCAGGCCAAGGTCTGCAAGCCCTCACACAGAGGTGGGAGCCTCTGGGAGACAGAAAACCCCACCAGTGCAGTCTTACAAGAGCCAAGTGGCATTACACCCTGAGTGACAACTGCTTCCCAAGAATGAGCACATCCCTGTGCTTCTCCAGTCCGGCTCTGGTTGTTCCAGAGGCTGCAGCTTCCAAACCCCAGCTCACCCAGGCTGGGACTTGCCGCAGGCCGAGGGCCTGGGGAGGTGAGGGTTACTCTTGCCCATAATTCTGTCATAGCTCGTGCCACTGACTAACTGTTGCTATGATTATTAAAGTCATTCTTTAAAAAAAAAAAAAGGGAACAAGATTTGGGTTTTCTTACCAACTTGTTCAAATGGCAACAGACCAGGGTTGTAGCTAATTAACTGTCCTAAAGATAAAGGTTGCACATTGCTATTGTATTGTTGCTGGCTTTTACACTTACACACACACACACACACACACACACACACACACACACACACAAACATTCAAGGGAAATAAAATCTTCTCGTGAACTCAGTATGAGAAGGAAAGAAGAAAAATATATTTTCCATAGGAATGGCCTTAACTTTCACCTCCTTAAAATTCTGCAACTTGGTTCAGGACAAATAAAGAGGAAACTGCTGGAATATCTGAGCAACCCCACGAGCCCTGAAGACTTGAGGCCTCAGTGGGAGGTGTTTAGCTGCAGAGCAGGCTCAGGCCGACGTGCTTGTTTCATTTCTGTATTAACACCACCACCTACAGGGACTGCTTTGAATAGGGCGGTGTGGCCTGGCCCATAAAGCCTCGCAAGAAAAACAACATTCAGAACAATTGCACCACATTTTTTTTTCAACTTCCTGTTTATTAGTATTTTATCTAAGAGCAGAACAAAAGTCTGTATAAATGGGGGAAAAGAAAACAAAAGCATTCACTATAAAGTCTTACAAGACACACCAAAACACCTTTGCAAATGCTGTTTCATTTGGGTTTTTTTTTAATTGAACCTACTCCAGGTCTTCAAATGTCTCTGAGGACAGAGATTAAGATGAAATAAATGTAATTCGTGATTTATAAAAATTATACATTATTAAAAACATTTTTTTAAGTAGGCTTGTTTTCTGTACATCTGTAAGATAGTACCCATTTCTACTGGAAAAGCCCACACTTTATCAGTAAGACTTTGCATTTTGCTAGATATACCCATAAATGCAGTAAAGACACAAATGTCTCCTAGAAACTTTGTGGCAAAGCTTGGGGTGTTGGAGAAGGATGAGGGGCTGTGATCAGATGGCAGGGTGTCCCCTGAGATTCACAGGCTCAGAGATGGACAAAGGGCTGAGACACCTGTATTTCTCTTTTTAAGACCAGGCCCCAGCTAAAGTCATTCCAGCTAAGACATGAGATCATTATTAATCATCAGCGACTTTTGTGAATCCTGCCTTTCTTCTTTAATCTGGCCACCACACTGTTCTTCAGGACCCTTCCCTGGCCCTGAACAAGGCTCAGGGCCAATGAGATCGAGGGAATGGAGAATGAATGACCATATGCTGACCTTGATGGCCACACTTTCTCTTGAAAACAGCCTGAAGGGCGCAGTTTATCTTTGTGGGCAGGTGTTCCTCAAAGGCCTAGGCCACTTCCATGGAACTTTCTTTTACAGCTCTTGCCCTAAACTCCACGGAGTCTCATTTACTTGGAATAGTTTCAATATTATGTTTTCCCTACTCAAGAAGGACATTAAAAAATTGGGATTATCAACACAGGGAATTGCCTGTGATTTTTTCCTATGCCCCAGCCATCAGGAATTTTATGATTATTTACCCTCCACGTCCTGTTCTCTTGCGACATTCGCATGCAGGGCCTTGCTAGGTATTCCGGATACCAATTACCTTGTTCACATGAAAACGAGGAGTAAATGAGAAGAGGCCTCTAACTGTATGGGGTAACAAGGAACATATCTGCAGATAGGGAAGGCATAAATCAAGGTTGAAATGTGAACTTAGCACCGATCAAGACCAGTTTAACTGATCAGAAACAGACTGTGAGGGCTCTAGCAGAGCAAGGGTCTTCCTGAAAGTGCAGCGAGGGACTGAAAGTCTAGTAAATAATCATGATAAACAGTGAAATCTACCAGATAGTACAGCAGCCTCCATCTGCTTGCTGGTTGTAATCATTGGGAACTCACCGATATGCCTGGAACATGGATGACAAAGATATGCAGGGTTGTTTTGTTTTGCCAAGGGGCCTCAGTCAACACTTTTTGTGGTTAACTCGGGGAAAGGGGACTCCTGCTGGAAAGAACATCCCTGTGGCATTCTTGATTGGCAAACATAGATGAACCTGTGGGTGATACTTTCTGCTAAGTGAGGGCTTGTTCCTTGAGCATAAGAGTGGACAAAACATTTCATCAGCATTGCTAAGTCCTTTTGAAGCAATTCACTGCCTCCAGCTAAATGACACATAGAAAAAGTTAGAAAGACAAAGCTCCTGTGTCTGCTTCACAGAAAACAAAACAAAACAAAACAAAACAACTGTGGATGCATCAAATAAATCCTCCTCAGACACAAATGACATTTTATGCCAATAAGGAAAGACCTGGGCTTCTGGCACCAGGAGCTGGGGTTTGCTGGGAGGAGGTAGGAGAAACAACAAAGACAGTCTGTGAACAGGAACTGTCCTGCTGCTAATTCCACACTGGGTTTAGGAACAATGGACATGATGCTCAATTACTAAGGGGCTACCTTGTGAGCTACCGAGGTCCCTCTTCCAGCCAGCTGGTCCAGTCAGAGGGAATCACGGCATTTTTGCAGGGAATTCTGAGACAAATGCCCTTTTCTCCTGGATTTGGATCCTGAAGGACAAGTAAGTGGCCGCCACCCAGAGACCATTTAGAGTTGAGGCTGTTTGTGAAGGGAGTCAACACAGGAGAAACCGAGCCAAAAGGAGAAAAGAGAAAGAAGACAAAACGTCTTGACCTCACTTGAACCGTGCCGATGTCAACCCTGCTCTGAGATTCTTTACTTATGTGAGATGGCAAATTCTAGATTTTGCTGAAACCACTTTGAGTTGGGTTTTCTGTCACTTTTAACCAAAAGACTCTTAATTAAATCAGAAATGACTCTGCAGTTGTATACTATCCACTCTTAAAGGAGAGGGCTTACAAGTACGGATTCTTCCTTCATGAAGTATTTGGCATCATTCAATAGTCTGTCCCATTTAACTAAAGACACAGAAGCATATATGGAAAGATCCAATGAAATCCAATGGCAGGCAGCCCTTAAGAGTGCCTCCATGCCCTAACATGATGAAACTCCTACTCCCAAAGATTGTCACCCCAAGCTTCCCAGGTGTGACCCTCTGAGACTCCTTTTTATTACACGTTTATAAAGAAAATAACAGAAACCCAAGTTAAACAGTTGGCTGACTAAGTAATGACCAGGGACTACAAGATCTCATTATTAGAATTCCCCCAATTTTCACATTTATTTCTCATCCGGCCATTTTACAAAACACCAGTTCTCTCTTCCCCAAGGATTTTATTTGGGGGCTCCCATATTCTATGCTGTGGAATCTGACCAAGTAGAACAGAATAATGCTTGAAGAGCTGAACATACAAAGGCTCTTGATTTTCATATTAGAACAAATAATGCTTCTAGGTTTCCTGACATCATTGGTTTCTTGTTGAGACTCAGAACAGCTCAGTATAACAAGGGCTTTTGAAAGGTGTTCACAGAGACTCTGAAATAACAAGAAATATGAATCCAACTTTGATCAAAGTGTATTCTTTAACAATGTTCTTGATACTATAAGCTTTGGTTCAGTTTGTAGAAACAACTCTAATTATAAGGGCATCTGCTGAGACTTGACATTTGATCTGCCCTGATCTTTCATTCATTCATCACTGTGCAGCTCTGAGTACAAACAAAACGGGCCGTGACATTGAACCAGGAGTTTAATGTGAAACCAAGATCCGCCTAAACTAAGGACCAGGGAGGGAACCCCAACCAGCTTCCCACTGGCAGGGGCTGAAGAGCAAACACCAGTGGCCAAGTCCTGCCAAGGAGCCCGTCAGGCTGAGGTGGCCCCCTACTGCTGCCCATGGCCCTCCCCCTTCACGGCCTCTTTGGTCTATGAATGGATTCTGATCATGGGTACCCCAACTCAGCCACTCTTTGCTTTCCAGGGTGAAAAGCCTCTGTCTGGTGCTGGGAACACACTGGATCCCCCTAAAATTTTACCTGCAGATACAATGAAGGTGTGAATTCTGAATTCCTTAGGGGATAGCTTATTCACTTTCATCTGACAAATGAGGGGAGCTGGTCTCTGTCCAGTTGGATCAGAGCCTTTGTGGGCTTGTCTCCAGGTAGAGTTCTAATTTTCTGGTCCATCAGAGATCCCTGTCTGCCCCTCCAGGAGAGAACACTAACATAAAAGGAAGGCTAGAACCCCCGCCATTTCCCCATTGCCCATCAGCAATCCATTAGCCCCTTGTCAAGGCTTCTTGTGGTTCCCAGGCCTGGCTCCTCTCCCTAGCTCAGAGCTCCAGAGCCTTACAATACTAGTCTTCCTATGAGGTTGCTTTTGCTGTGGAACTCCCCTGCTCAAGGACCTCCAGTGTGCCCTCCTGCCTCCAACACTGAATTTAAATTCTCTGCCCAGGTTGAGAAAGACCTGTATGGTTTGCTCTGACCCTAGCCATGGAACACTCTCTTCTTTCCAACCACCTCTCCCTGCTTTTATTCAACAAACATACATTGGGCACTCGTATGATTTTGCTCAGGCTGCCATTACAAAGCACCACACACTGGAGGGCGTAAACAACAGAAAGGTATGTTCTCACAATTCTGGAGGCTAGAAGTCTGAGATCAAAGTGTTGGCAAGTTCAGCTTCTTCTGAGGCCTCTTGGCTTATAGGTGGCGCCTTCTCACTCCACCCTCACATGGTCTTTCTTACCGTGGGTTGTATCCCAATCTCCTCCTCTTGTAGGGACACCAGTCACAGTGGACTGGTGTCCACCTGAATGACCTCATTTTAACTTAATCACCTCTTTAAAGACCCCATCTCCAAATACAGTTGAATTCTGATGTGGGTTAGCACTTCAACAGAGGAATTTGGAATGGGACGCAGTTTCGCCCATAACAGCGCCAATAAAACAGCACATGATGGGGTAGGGAAGGAGGGGCCAGGCCAGAGATGGGGACAAATGTGGAAGCACATGGTCACTGCTGTCACGCAGATAAAATCTTCCTGCTCCTGCAGGAGCACAGCCTGACTTTCGCTCACAGCTGCCCTGGCCTCTGCCTTTATTCGGCGGCCTCTGAGGCTCCCTCTCTTCCCTCCATCTACTCAGGCTTTCAAGGTTCAACCGCATCTTTCCTTTCCATGGAGCCCTGACTACCTTGCTCTTCCAGAGGCGCCACTGCTCTGAACATCTCCTCCCCACGCCCACCCCTTTCCTGCCTTGCAGGCATGGAAATGCCCAGAAGGAGCCTGCACAGGGCTGGGCCCTGCCAGCACTGAAGGCTGAGTTCTTATGGGGATACAATTCTTCTTTCCCAGCTGCTTTCTAACTTGTAAATGCCACCAAAGGGCAGGAGGGGCACCTGGCTTCTCCACAGCCTGGCTCTGCATCTTTCAGGTGATTGCTACCCATGTCAGAGCATTCCAAAAAGCATGTTTTTCATGACTCAAGGGAAGCATACTAGTGCCAATAAGTGAAATTCCCAGGGAGCATATCTTGATGAAATATTCTGTTTAGTGTTATATTTTTACCCACTTTATGCCCCAAACTGCATGCACGAGAAGTGACATCTTACAACGTGGGACAGGAATGCCAGCCTCACTGACTAACACTGGATGAGATCTAAGAAGACTGAAACTAACCAGGGTCCTTTAAAAATATGATGTATCTTTGGGTGTGAACAAATGGTCCTGGTTTACACTATTCTTCTCCTGTCATTAGCAGAAGAAGCCACCAACCAACACTGAAGCCCCAACCCTTCCTAGCTTCCTAAACCTCAACTCCTTTCTGAACATGCTAGGGATGCCAGCAGATCCAACAATCTGGCTTCAAATCCAGGCCCTGCCACCTATCTCCTGTGTGACCTTGGGCAAGTTACTTAACCTCTCTGTGCCTTATTTTCCTCATCTGTAAAATAAGGCTCAAAATAGGACCTTTCTCATGGATTATATGAGGATGAAATGAGATCATTCCCATGATGAACCTGGTCCAGAGCCTGGCACACATTCGGCCCTCCAGAAACATGAGTGTTGGTATTACATTATCTTTCACAACTGTCTGCCCTTCCAAACTGTGAACTTCCCAAGGACAAGAGCACTATTCCCTAGGGTGACATGGTACTTGGGACATAATAATCATCCAGGTAATGTTTGTGGAAATAAGCACACGAAAATAACCCAATTCTAGTTTTAAAACTGTTTTTTCCTCCTTCTTCCAAAATGTAACAAGAAAAGTAACACAGACCGATTAAAAAGTTTAAATTAGGGGCGCCTGGGTGGCTCAGTCGTTCAGCATCTGCCTTCGGCTCAGGTCATGATCCCAGGGTCCTGGGATGGAGTCCCGCATCGGGCTCCCTGCTCCGCAGGAAGCTTGCTTCTCCCTCTCCCACTCTCGCTGCCTGTGTTCTCTCTCTCACTGTCTCTCTCTCTGTCAAATAAATAAACAAAATCTTAAAAAAAAAAAAAAAGTTTAACTACATAAAGCCCTCCTGCTCTTATCTTTTGGCCTCATCCGCAAGATCTCAGTACAAACACCCCACAAATGCCCACAGGAATTGGACATGTGCGTATCACCTTCTTTTCAATGTTGCATAAAAGTAAGTATTTTTAAATAAGCGGTTGATGGGAAAGAGCTATACCCATTATGAAAGTTAGTACCATGGTGTTCATCCTGAGGTCAAATGAACAGCGACTGAAATTTATAACTGAAAGTTCCCAGAAAGCACCTCTCTTGTTATCGCCACCTCCCTGCAGCCCTCCTGGCCACGCCAAAGCCTGTCTCAGGGCAGGCTGCGACTCTCGGACTCTGAGCCTGAGTTACCATCCCCACCCCCCACATTATGATAGTAGTTATATTTTTATTATCTGGTGACTTAAAAAAAAATAATACGAGTCTAGCTAGAGGTACAAAAGAATTTGTATCATTTATATTAAGAGAGCACCCATGTCACAGAACACACAATGCCAGAGCCATTCGTTATTTAGCTGTTTGCAATGGCTGACATGTGGGTGGACTTCAGAGTCCCTGAGAAATCACGGGGTCCCACACCTTCAGGGAGGGACCACTTCTGCAGAGTGGTTCCCCACCGTCTGCCAGCAAGGGCGCGGGCCAACTGCCCGCGGAACACAGAGCAAAAAGAAACAAGGCTACGAAAGGCTTCTATTTCTACAACTCTATAAGGAGCACATATATTTTACAGTAGAAAATCTGGTACTTAGAGCAAATCACTCCTGTATCAAAAACTGCTATTACGCCCCCAACTCACCCTGCCACTTAGGGACATTAGCAAGCGGAACAGGACAGAAATTCTTAGCTCGTGCAACCGTCAAATTACTAGTAACCTGAACGCCCTGCAATTGTTCAGGTGTACAGATCAAGCAGGTCTAAGCTGCTGGTCCACGGAGCCCCCTTTTGGATACGTTGGGGTTCTGAGCCATCCTCTCTAGTAAAACAGTGGGCCAGGAGCTCCACGGACCCTCGGGGATCAGGTCCTGGAACACTCAAGCTGACTCAGAAACTGACTCAGGGAAAAAGACGGAGGGGGGGGGGGAAGCAGCAGCGGCAGCAGCAACTCTTTAAAAATGATTTATCTCCATTTATCGAGACATGTCTTGCCACCCAAGAGGAGACCCCAGTGAGACAGGTTCGACCACGCGCCAGGGACAAGGACGGCAGTGCGCGTGTCCTCACAGGCGGAGCCCGGGGAGCCTCCCAGCCCGGGCTCCAGGTGTTTCTTCTGGTTTCACCCTCGGTGCCCGGGCGCCTCTGCCTTGCCATCCCACTGCCTCTGTGGGCGGCTGGAGGGCGCCATGTGTCAGTGGGGGCGTCCGTGGGCGGCAGCGCTGACGTTAGGAAACAAGGCCCCACCCACACAGCCTGGGTTTCAGTTTCGCCAGGCGGCAAACACCATTATGCAAATTATTTTCCTCGCCCACGCCCCCCCCGCCCCCGCCCGCCCCGGGGCAGAGTCTTACATATTCATTCCTCCCTCTGAAGTTCATGTACACCCGAGGCCTGCTAAGGATTTGCATCATATTTACTTTAAAATGTCCAGGTGCAATTCTGAAACAAGATTCTCCTTTCAGAAGGGCGACTGCGCGTATAAAGTAATGAATTAGTAGCGGTGTCAGGAGTAAAGACCCGAGGCCAACGCCAAACTTCTCACGGAAACCCAGCGTTCAACGGCACTCAGATGGAAGGAAGGAGTCGGCTGGGGGTGTGTTCTGACTCCTTCCACTTGGTCCAAGGGTTCAAGTGTGTCCCCACCAAGAGTGGCCACAGCCCGTCCCTTCCGGGAGGCCCTGGCCGCTTCTAGAATCTCGGGGGGTTTGGGAAAACAAATGTCTGGTTCCCGTTCAAGTCACATTTTCGAATTTGGGAAGCGCACTTTGTCAGCCCGTTCTGTGTGATTCATTTACAGTTTTAGCTCAAGTGACTTGAGCTAACGTCCACTCACAAAAAATTCCCAACCGGATATAGGGTTAGTACAATCTGGAGGGCGAAGGGGTGGCACAAAGGCAGGCAGGCTTTCCTCCGCCCTTATGTTAAATAAATTATATGGGGACATCCTCGTGTGATTTTTGGACCAGAATAATTCTTTGAAGCTGAAATCATTCTCATTTCATTTATGAGAGTCACATAAATCTTAGTGAATGATTTTGGATGTTTTTCTAGAAGATGGCGAGGGTTTCCATCAGTAGATCCGCCGTTTGCAGGATAATCATTTCTACTTCCCTCAAAGACAGTCTTCCTTGCTTCCCACTTGTAGTTGGTTTCACTTTCAAGGTGCATTTGCCGGGTTCGGGTAGAGCTCACAGCTGCAGTGAAGTGACTGATGACTCTGTAAATTATCCTGAGTGCAAAGGAAATCATTTATAAAAAGCTCTTAAAATAATTATAAACTAAACTGCAGGTGGGAAACTTTTATAAGACAAAAACTACTGAACCACAGAAGCCTGTCGGAAAGCCCCGAATAGTAAGAAATCCTCAAGTGACTGTCACTCAACTTAAAGCAGACCCACCTTGAGTGTGGCGTTCTCATGACTTCACCGTAAGATCAATCAAATGTAAGGCAAGACAAAGCCCACACTTCCTTGCAAGGGATTCTGAACAAACTCAGAGGCTTGTTTGTGCCTCCGTGAAAAGTCATGGGCATGAAGCCAGGTTGAGGACACCTATGGCTGTAGCTCGGGGCTGTCCACTAATTCCCTGCCGGGCACTGGCCTGAGCACTGTCCCTCCACAAGGTGTGGAACAGGAGATGGGTTCTGTCTCCGTTTCTAGGTGATAAAACCCAGGCTTTAGAGAGGTTAAGTAACCCGCCTGGGGTTCTGAAAAAGCCAGAACTCAAGGCATTTGTTTTTGACCCCTATGCACAATCACATCTATGGGGGAACAAAACTACCAGATGTATAAATTCTGCCCAACCCCTGAAAGCCATTTACTCAAGAATGGTTTTCCTTTCCCTGCCATGCACAGGCAGGCTCACGGTCGCCCAGCCCTTCCTGGTCTGCGTGGACACATCTGGCTCGTTCTGGGGTATGGCATAAGGGACCTCTGTGCTTCCACACACCAAATCCATGTTCTCCAACAGCCCCGTCAATAAAAATAGCGGATATCGGAGGCCGGGGCCGGAGGTGGGAAGGGTGGTTGATTTTGGCACGAGAGTCTCGCCAGTGCCCTGGCCTGCAGCGAACCCTTTCTTACCCCTGGATGGAATCTGAGAATCTGGGTCTCCTTCCCAGTCTGCAAAAGACTCTTGTCCTCTCCCTTCTCTTCCTTCTTTCCTCTGAAGCTTTGAGAGTGCCACTCTGCAGCTGCAGGCTGATGCAGGGGAGGCAGAAGGGTCTCTGAATCCCTGGTGGGGACGTCAATGGATCTTCACATTGACTTGCATGAAATGGTACATACTGGTGTTCACAGCTATGAGACTGTCAGTTCTACTAGTCTCAGAGTTGCTCCCAGGGGAGGGTGAATAAGCTTTCACTGGATGCCCTGGGGACCTTCCCTGGGACCTGCCTTCTGTGAGAGTGAAGTCAAAAGCTCCCCTGGGCTTGGCCAACAACCTGCTCTCAAGGCAGAAAACACCTTCACAGGGACTCACATCAACCCATCTGCTCAGGGTCGTCTGGGGAAGAGGTCTGAAAGGACCTAACAGCTCAGGTATAGTTAGCAAATAACTCCGATTCTTTCGGATATGACTGCTATTGATTCAACAAAGACTGAACCCCATCAAATAGATAGAACTTCATTCTTTGTGATAGGAAAGATCTAACACCAATGATTTTCAGAAAAAACCAGTCACTGAAGACATAAAAAGACATTGAATTAAGTTGTATAAAATCCCCCTGCCCATCCCTTCCAAGGAAGGTGGATTCTGAAGATGTCAGGGGTAACCATCAGTAGGTTTTGGGGTGAGGAAGAGATAAAGGTTGGAGCAAAGCAAAGAAACCTCACCAGCCAGCTGCCTAAGAGAAGGGAGAGGAGTCCAGAGGGCAAGACTCCAAGTCGGGGTGGAGGAAAAGGGAGACATGGAGGTGAAGCAGAGTGGACCAGAAGAGGTATGCTGGGATAGGTAGTAAGAGCCAAGGCTGCCTCTCGGAGCAGAGGTGCAGGAGGAGAAAAGTGGCCAAGGGGAGTTTTCGAGAGGCACTGCCAGGTAGGCGTGATGTCATCTCCTTCTCCAAAACAGTAAGGAGAATGCAGTGAATGCTCTGTTCTCAGTGCCCTCTGTGGGGTTTTGAATCCAGCTCAGGGTCAAGCCCCAGACTGGGAACTTGGTCATATTTCTCTGGCCATTTTCCAATTACAGCCAGTATGAGTAGATTAAGCAATTTCACCACCTGCCCCAAATTCCTATTTTTAATAGGAAGCTAACTGGAGCATTGAAAAAATTTCCCTCAAATAACTCTTTAGGAATTTAAATATATTTCTATACATGTATCCATTTCTATATATTTATGCAAATACATCCATACAATAAATGCTACTTACATATACTACAGATGTAAGGATGGTATTGGCTACATGATTTCAGATAGTCATGATTAAGGAGTGTATCAGTCAGAACAGGCTGGGCTGTGCCGTGGTAACAGACACTACGTCCCATATCTTAGTAGCTTATCCCAAAAAGTATGTGTTTCTTTCTCACGCTGTGTGTCCAACACTCATTTCTTTTGCCAAAGCAAGTCCCATGGCCATGTGTACCTTCACAAAGGCTGGGCAACTACAATTCTGCCCTGTGTGTGCAAGAGAAAAGAGACAGGAATGCCCATGAACGATACCAGTGACTGCCAGAGGGAGTGATGGGTGAGGAGAGGCGAACAGCTTGGAAGGCCCAAGAGGGTGCACCTGATGAGACCAGGAGCCACCCTTCCCAGGCCTGGCACACTGCTAAATAATTAGCTGCCTCTTCTCACTTAATCCTTAATCACCACCACATGAGGTGAGCATCGTCAAAAGCCCCTCCACTAATGAGGAAACTGAGACCAAGGAAAGTTAAAAAGTTTGCCCAAGATCAGACTGCAAGCAAGTAGCAGATTTTAGATTAGGACCAAGGGCTCTCTTACCCCGGACCTGGGCTGGTAACTTCCCTGTCGGCTGTGTTCGGATGGATGGAGAAGGTCAGGTGTTCCTGCGACTCCAGGAATGCAGGCTCCAAAAAAGCATGGTTGTGTAGACTGAGTCCCTAGGGAGAGGATGGCTCAAGAAGGCTGGGAGGCTCTCAGATGCTGAATTCTCCCTGCAATAGGACATGGCCCTTATGAGGAAGAAGAGCTGGATACTTATGGAGAGTGTCGTAGCCCACGGTGCATGATCTGGGTGCATAGCTCAAATGGAAAGGATGTGAATGAAAGATGGAACGTTGGTGCAAAAGGGACCGGTGCCCTGCACATAGTAGGTGCTCAGTTCATGTTTTTAAAGGGAACTCAACAGAGCCCTGGCAGAGCACTTTCAGGAAGGAACAAATCAAAAGGGCTACAGAGAGCAGAAGAGTGGGGTTCGTGGTAGAAAGCAGAACCTCCTCCACTTCTATTTTATCTATTTTGTCAGTCAAAATAATGCTAATACTGGGCAGAGGACTGTAGTCATCAGAGTTATCCAGAAAAACAGAGCCAACAGAATATGCATAGAGAGAGGGGAAAAAAAGAGAAAGAGAAAGATTTATTTTAAATAAGTGACTCATGTAATCATGGAGGCTTGACAAGTGCAAAATCTACAAGGTAGGCCAGCAGGCTGGAGACCCAGGAAAGAGTTACAGTTTGAGTCAGAAGGTTGTCTGCTGGCAGAATTCCCTCTTCTTCAAGGGACCTCAGTTTTTTCCTATTTTGGCCTTCAACTGATTAGATGAGGCCCACCCACCTTATGGCGGCATGCGGCTTTACTCAATGTCTACAGATTTAAATTTTAATCTCATCTAGAAATAACTTCACAGAAACATCTAAGATAATGTTTGGCTAAATATCTGGGTACTGCGGTCTAGCCAGGTTGACACAAAAAAGTAAAGCCTCCCAAGGACCACAGACAGCATGTGAGCCAGCTGAGGCCCAGGGTGGGAGGTGGTGACAGTGAATGGGTACCCGCATGAAGCAAGCGGGGTCCTGCCTCCCACCTCAGTGACCTGCAGCCTGCAGCCAGCACATGTGCCCTGGTGAGCTGCTCCAGCATACATAGACACGGGAGGTTCTGGTGTCCAAAAAGGGCAAGAAGGTAACTCCAAAAACTCTGACCCTTAAGTTTACCCTTGACAGGGTTCTAAAATGCCAAAAATCATGCTTTAGAAGACCTCAGAAAAAGAAGTAGTATGTCCCAGGAGCCAGGCAGGTCACAGGCAGCTAATCTCATTTTCTTATGGCAGGGGCTTGAGAATGGTAAATCAAGGAAATATGGTGAGCAGCTTAGCTAGGCTTCAGCAAGACACCACCGAAGAAATCCTAGAGGCCACAATGGAGAAATACGTCCAGGAACAAGTTTAGTAGCTTCACAGTTGGTTGACTGAGCCCAGAAGTCTAACTGGTGTCATGCGGTGGGTGTCTCCCTCCGGTCACCCTCCAGGCCCCCATTCTCAGCCCTGTCCTTCTTCTCAGTGACACTGAGAAGTGACCACTTCTCAGTGACATGACAACAACATAGTCAACCTGTTCCTCAGATCTACTGATGACCCATCCTCTGCAGGGAGTACATTTATTGACTTGCAAACAGAATACCAGAAGATTTTGATGGGATAGGATAATAGCCTAAATATTCTATAATAATGTTTAATAAAGGCAGTATTAGGTTATGTACATTTGGATGCAAAAAACCCTAACTTCATAAGTTTAGAGTATAGGAGACTTGTCTTTTGCAGCAGAAATTAAAGAGGAAAAAAAAACTTACAGGATTACATTAACAATAAATGCATTATTGATGAAAGTGTAATGTGGCCACTAGCTAAGGGAAAGGGCTCCAGGGTGCTTTGTATGGCGTGACGTGGTGGCCCATTCTGCTCTGGGCTGGCCAGACCTCACCTGAAGCATCCTCTTTCTTTCTAAGATCCACAGTTTTAGAAGGATGGAAGCAGCAGAGAATATTTAGGGGAGAGTGGCCAGACAGAGAAGGGATTTGTTTATTAAATGTGAAGCAGTCTAAGGAACTTTGGGCCTGGGAATGTCTTGGAGGAACATGAGAAGAGCCAGATTGAACTGTGCTGCACCAAAGGGCAGAATGGAGATCAGAAGTTGCCAAAGTTCCAATAAACGGACTGGTTCAATGAAAAACAGAATTTTCCAGCCATTAGAGAAGGTAGTCTGGTGGTCTGGCATCTGGTCACTGGAGGGGGCATCACAGAGTAGAGTCAAGAGATAGAGCGGGTTTGTACGAGGTGAGCCTAGGAAAGGAATACTAGGTTTGTGAAATGCCACAGCATGTGCAAATAAGAGTAAAAATAATCATGCAGCTGACATTTTCCATGCACCTACTCAGTACTGAGCTCTGCGTTAAGAGTTTTACATTTAACATTAACAGCAGCCTTGGGGAAATAGGTGCTATCATTTACCTACACCTTATGGGAGAGGGTGTTGAGACCTAGGGATGCAAACTGAATTTTCCTACTCACCTGACCAGTAAGTGGTGCGCTAGAAAATTCAAACCCTGGTGTGTGGAACTCCAGTGATAAAAGAATCAGTGCTCTTAAGGGAAGGGCCAAGTGGATTGTATTTAAGAGCATAAAACAGAAGAAAAAGTCTCAGAGAAAGAGACCTTGTCTCCACCTGGTCCTCACCTTAGTCAATTCCTATGGGAACAGAACTCATAGGAGAAAATGTCAAAAATTGCAAAGCAAAATAAAGCCCATAAATCCAGGGCAGAATTCAGGCCAAAAGTACCTCCAAAGATAGCCAACCCTTTGGAGGATGATCATGGACAGTGTGAACTTGAGAAGTGTAAGCAAAACACCCATGGAAGATGGGCAGGAAGGAAGCCGAGACTGGCCACTGGCCTGGCTGACCCCGAGAGCCGTCTCCATCAGAGGGAACAATAGGTCCTGCCACTAGGCAGGCGATGCGGCCCTCTGCCACAGGGCTAGAGGGTCCTGCACAGAAAACTAGGGGCCCCTGTGGTCTCACAAACATGAGCATCATACCCTACCTACTTGCAATTGGCCCTGGGTCACATTGGTAGAGATGAAAATGTACTATTTGCAACCAGAAAGAGATTTGACACTCTCGCTAGTAGAATTCTGAATTGTAGCTGTCAGATTTAAAGCACAGAAGCCAACAGTGAAGAATGCAAAAGCGAACAAGTTTTGTCTTTATAATTGATCATCATGATGTTAACTGGCCAGACATTTCACCTAGCCACTTCTTGCATAATTCATCCAAGGGTGAGAGAAATACATGGAATTGAGTCTTAAATGCATTACCTAGAACAAACTGTTATGGGCTGAATTGTATCCACTAAAATTTGTATGTTGAAGTCCTAACCTGCAGTACCTCAGTATAGTACTGTATTTGGAGATAGTGCCTTTAATGAGCTAATTAAGGCAAAATGAGGTCATACGAGTGGGCCCTAATCCAATATGACTGTCCTTCTAAGGAGAGGAGATTAAGACACAGACCAGCACATGCACAGAGGAAAGACTATGTGGGGACACAGGGAGAAGGTGGCTGTCTGCAAACCAAGGAGAGAGGCCTCAGAAGAAACCAAACCAGCCTTGATCTTGGACTTCCAGCCTCTGGGAGTGTGAGCAAATAAGTATCTGCTGTTTAAGCCATGGAGTCTTTGGTATTTTGTTACAGAAGCCAGAGCACATTTCAAACCAGTTTGGTTCGAAAACCACTTTGGTTTTTCTGCTCAGTGACCAACAGCTGCAAGGATTTATATCTCTTGGGCCATTAGATACCACTGAGGCAGCCCTAGCCTCCAAGCTTTCAGAGGACCCTCAATCCACATAATCTCAGTCAACATGTGAACTTTGATTTCACAAAACTTAGTAATGTCCTTCCAGCGGGATCCTAAATAATAAGGAAAACAGTATAGAGCCAGGACTTCAACATGGACAGCACAGAAGCACACAGAAACACATACCCAGAATTAGCTTGGAATAGTTGGAGAGAAGCAATTGAATTCAGGATGAACACTGTGACAAGTCTCTGATGATAGAAGCAAGTGCCACCAGCATCACAAAAGGAAAGACCCCAGATAGGTAGTTTAGAGTTATATTAATGCTGTAATAAGTGATTAATAAAGAATATTCCAAATGGATCTGGTCCTTAAGACAAGGGAATTCTCTTGCTACTTGGAACCAGTGGAACCCACTGCTCCCGGAGCTGCCCGTCTTGGAATCTCACATATTTGCACGTTGACGTTAATAAAGGACTACAAAGATAATTCAAACAAGCCCTGGGGTTTGGAAGTCACAGTTTCTGCTGCTCGAGGTTCCATTTTCAAGCTCTTCTTTTGCAAAAGCTTTTCAGGCTCACGGTGCATTTTATGGATGCTTAGTAGAGTGACAAATTCTGTGTGAGAGATTTTAGAAACTGTCAGGTGAAGTGAGCCAGCTGGGGCAATGGGGGTTCTTTTCCCTGTGGCTGCTGCATGGGCTCTGAGAGTAATCCCCCCAAGGGAATTCCAGCCATGGTTTGGGCAATGTCAACCTTGGCAGAAACGTGTGCCCTGACGGCTCTTCCGTGAGCGGCTGTACTCATTTGTGTATTTGTGTCATAGCGGCCAGAGGGGAACCAACCCACTTCTCCTGCTGAGTCCTGTACCTCCAGACCTCTGTGCTGATTTGCCCGTCCAAGGGCACACAACACGCCCCCGGATACACGCAGCCTGGACACGCCCCCCCGCCTGGACACGCCCCCGCCTGGACACGCCCACCTCCGTGCCTGTGCACACACGGACTCCTGCACCCAAACAGCCTTCCGTGTCCACGGCTGCACATCCAAAGACACCTGCCTCTCAGGGCCTGGTCCAGATGGTGCCTCCTTCAGCAGCACCGTGGGCCTCAGGGTAAGTCATCCTCCAACCCCTCTCCAGGGTTCTCCCTTCCACCTTTATGCTTTCATTGTTCAGACCTCTCTCCTTCAAGGCCAAAAGTTGTTTCCACCAGGATTCCCTTCTGATTCTTCTTTGCATCCTCATCAGTACCTTCGTGCTTAATGAGATAACCACGGCTTCTCACCCCATTCACATCTCATTACTTCCTCACACGATGCAGAAATATTTCTCATAGAATAGTTTGGTGTTCTTTATAATGTAAGATGACTATCATGTCTGCTCTTTCAAGCACTAAAAACTTTCCATCAGTCTGTCCTGGTTATGCACCTTAGCGGCGGATGGATTAAAATTTCAGGAACCAAATGTCTGCATAGGAGGGCACATGAGTGCATGTTCATACATAAATGTGAACACACATAAATATATGCATGGGATGAGGCAGTAAGAGCAAGGTACAGACAAAAGAGGCCAACTGAATTTCTTTGGGAGATTGTCTAGAGGGGCTGCATTTGATCCAAACATAAAGCCTTGGTCTAGGAAATGCTGTTCCTCAAATGCTCTTCGTCTTATGCATGAACATGAAGTGCCAAAACCTGTGACTTCCAAACCACAGGGCTTGTTTGAATTATCTACTTAGTCTTTTATTAACAAAGTCAACGTGCAAATTTGTGAGATTCCAGGATAAGCAGTTCAATGAGCAGTCGATTCTGTTGGTTCCAAAGAGAAAGAAGAGCCAGACCCAGTTGGACTAGGCCTTACTGAATGCATGTGATCTACTACTCTCCTCCCCAGGGTTGTCCTAACTGACCAGCAACACTGAGCTGTCCATCACAGCCAGAGGGTGCCTCTCACTCCTGGCCACTGCTCATCCTCCACGTGGACACCCCCAAGGGTGGGCCGCAGTGTGCTCCTGGCATGCAGCTGTTCCCACGTGCTATTTGGTGGCTGCTCAGCCAGTACACCCTTGAGGGGAAGAGGGGGAGCCCCTCTGTAATATTCTTAATGCTCCAGTGGGAGAAACTCTTTCCACTCCGTGCCCACCACTCACATGGTCACAGCCATCCTCCTGGCCCATCTGTACAGGCCCAGGTGTTACCATCTGTTCTGAGTTTTCGAAATGTCAGTGGTGACGTGGGCGGCCTGGAGTTTCAAAACTCAGCCAGTTGTCCGTGCTGCCACCTCTACCTTGAGCTCTGTGTCCATCTGTTGCCCCGCCAACCTGGGTCCGTTCCTTCCTGGCCACGCCAAGCTTCCTTGATAAGGCTGCCTTCCAAGAGGGCGACCGGTCTCCAGGATGTCTTTCCCCCAAGCCTGCCCTCGCCAGCCAGCCCTAGATCTGCCACTTGTCACTATACTTTGCCTCTTACCTTACCACTCTTCCCATCTGGGAACATCTAGGGATCTTCTCTGATTTTTAAAATTTTAATCCAAATGTCACTCTCTTTTATCCCATACTAACATATTCCTTCCGAACTTCTGTAACATTGGTATGTTTTGTCCCAAATTTCATTCTTTGGAACTCTGGTCCTATACAATTCTCCAAGAAAAAAAAGAGGGGAAGGTTCCATCACCACCTACATTTAGGATATACTGTCTACGTTATGCTATTTGGGATATTTATAAAGCACGTTTCAGACATGTACAAAGCATGGCTAAAGGCTCTGAGAAGTCCTGCAATTAAAAAAAAGTTTCTGTTAAATCAGCCTGGAGTTTCTCATTCTACACTTGACTGTGGGGCACAGCATTTATGATGTTCTACACCAACTCACTGATGCCCCCTCACCTCCATGGCCACATTATGAATAACTGACCCACAGGTGGCCTGAGCATAGAAACAGCACAGAGGAAGTTTTACTGAAGCCTCTGCTTCCTATGGGGGCAACTGCCACTGGAGGTTCTGGATGTTCCATTTCATAAACCATCATGTTGGGTGAGCTACCAAATTCCAAGAACCCCGCAGCAAGTCCTGACTTCAGTGGGCTCTCCTTGTTGGGAATCTGATCTGTCAAATCCTGAAGGAGAACTCACCAGAGAGCTATGTGTTTAGAATTTCGGTAGGAACGGGCATTGGCCTCACATCCTGTGGTGCCTTCTTTATAACTGGGCTGCACGTTTTCCCCTAGGGGGAGTACCTGGGTCTAATGTGTAGGTAGAGAAATGGGTCCGCCTCGGCCTGGTGCTTTCTCAGTCCCTGAATGCTGCTGCCAGGCGGATGCTTCTGTCTAGGGAGGTCCTGCAGAGGTGGGCCACAGTGGGTGGTGAGAGAAAAGAAGACTCCTTCAATCTGCAGGAATCCCCAGGGACTGGTGGATAAACTGGGAAGGCTGTCCAACAGCTCCCCACCATGGAGCACGTCTCAGATTGGGACAGAGAGGCCTCCTACAACCCCTGTTTCAGGGCACCTGACTCTTAGTTCTAGGAACATTTAGGATAAGTGCACCCTTGAGCCCTCAGTTCAGTAGAGCACCTAGGCCTCCTGCTGGCAGCCCTCTCTCTCTGTGGGTCCTTTCTAGTGCAGAGAACATGGCCCAAGTGCAGCAGGTCCTGTGGCTAGAGGTTCTTTAACGGTGACAGAATTTCCCTGGAAATTCTGTCCCTACCCCTTCATTTCTGTAAGCTGCTTTTAAGCCACATTTCATAAATCAGGACCTGCTGTTACATAAAGCAGTAGTGAAGAGTCCAAGTCACGAAAGGCAACTACATTTCAGCTCCTGCTGCCTCTGCCACCTGGCAGGGCTCCCTCAAACACTGTGCTCAAGGATTGCAAGCATTGTCTGGGCTCCCAGGAACAGGGCTGGGACCCATGACCTATATTTGGGCCCAAGTACAGAACATGTGGGACCCAGTGCAAAATGAACACGTGTGACATTGGTATGTTTTGTCCCAAATTTCATTCTTTGGAACTCTGGTCCTATACAATTCTCCAAGAAAAAAAGAGGGGAAGGTTCCATCACCACCTACATTTAGGATATACTGTCTATGTTATGCCATTTGGGATATTTACAACGCACATTTCAGAATTGTTCCAAAACTATTCAGAATTTCAGGATGGCAACAGCAGAGCCAGAGAGTCTGGGTGTGGGCATTTTGAGCACAGAGCCCTGAACAATTGCACAGATCACAAGCCCATGAGGTTGGTTCAGCTGGTATCTGCTACGGACCCGGAAGGTAGGGTGCTGGGGACTTAATGGTCTCCCCGCTAAGGACTTCATGGTGGCAAGACAGAACTCACAGCATCCTGGGAAGGCTTCTTTGAAAGTGGGGGGGGGGGGGGGCTTCAGTCTGGCCCTCTGGATGCTCTTTCTAGATTTCCGCCCTCTGAAGCTGTTAGCAGACTTGAGCCCCACTAAGTCTTCTGGTTTGACTCAAACTCCATGCTTTGGTGGGGTTGGGTTCCTTCTTGTAGGCTGTGTCCATTCCTGCTCTTCAGGTTATTTTCACGGATCCGGTTTCTCTGGCTCCAGAAAAATCAGGCTTCTTTTCTACCCAGATGCCATGTCTACTTTTCACACTTGAGATCAAATTTTTCAACACGCAAATATCCAAACCTGACTCTCCCCATGCCCACAAGTCTTCCCGGGGGGCTGGCCCAGGCTGGCCTGCGTCCAGCATGAGCACCTGCCTTTCCATGAGCCGACCCCAAGCTGGATCCGTTTATTCCAAGCTTCTTCTTGGCTCTCCACTCACACCCTCCTCTGCTGTCCCTCCACCGTGTTCGCTGCTCACTTGTCCCAGCTTATCCACCCAGCCCCTCCTCTGAAAGCTCTGCACTTCCCTCCATCCCTGAGCCCCAAGTTCGGATAGAGATGTGATGCCAAAACACTGGAGTTCCACATTCCAACCAAAATTGCCTACTTCACCCCTTCCAACTCCCCCAACGTAAAACCCACACACTTAAAATATTTTCAGCAGGAAAAAGTAGGCTGCTTAATAAATGGGACTAGGAAAAACCACCGTCCATTTAGAGAAAAATTGGATACCTCTTCTTCAAATCATAAACAAAAATAAATCCCCATGAACTTGGTATTTTAAACCAGAAAGATGAAATTATAAAATACCACATATTTTTTTGTGATCTAGACTTTCTGAGCAAGCCAAAACGTGGGTGTCCAGAAAATCGTAACAGATTGGATTACATAAAAAATTAAGTATTTCTGGGGCGCCTGGGTGGCTCAGTCGGTTAAGCGTCTGCCTTCGGCTCAGGTCATGATCCCAGGGTCCTGGGCTCGAGCCCCGCATCGGGCTCCCTGCTCAGCGGGGAGCCTGCTTCTCCCTCTCCTCCTGCTTTTGCTCTCTCTCACTATCTCTCTCAAATAAAATCTTTAAAAAAAATTAAATATTTCTGTAAAATGAAAGACACGGTAAACAAAGTAGAAGGTCAAGCAATGGACTGGGAGAAATGATTTGCAGCATATATAGCAAAGGTTTAAAACTCAGAATATGAGGAGAGCTCTTAATAGGACAACAACCAAAAAGGAGGGAAGGAGGGAGGGAGGGAGGGAGGGAGGGGATGCACAGACTATGAACAGGCTGAAAGAACTGCATAAACTATTTTTTCTAAATACAAATCTGGAAATTAAATGAAATTTCAAAAAAAGCAGCGCCTGGGTGGCTCAGTTGGTTGGGTGTCCGACTGTTGATTCAGCTCAGGTCATGATCCCGGGGTTGTGGGATTCAGCCCCGTGTTGGGCTCCACGCTGGGCATGAAGTCTGCTTAAGACTCTCTCTCTCCTTCTCCCTCGGCCTGCCCCCTCTCTTCCTCCCTTTCAAAAAAAAAAAAAAAAAAAAAAAAAGCTTGAGACAGTGAGAACATCATTGCTGCCATGAAGTCTGGGATGCCACAGACACCATGGATGAGCCTCCTTCCCGCTGTGAGGACAGGCCTGGCCTAACCACGAGAGAGCCCCTTGGCGGGGGGGGGTCTCCTCGGAGCTTTGAGGTGGGAGTACCTCAATGCCCACTATGTTCTGCTCAGCCACATAGAGGCCCTTCTCCCCTGAAGTTAAAAGAAAAAAAGAAAAAAGGAATATGAGCAGGCAACTTATAAGGAGTAATCATTAGCAGACAACAGCCCTTCTCCTTTAAACCAGCCCCTCTGCAGAACAATCCGCTAATTTACATATTTGTTTTTAAAATCAGTATTTCTGGAGGCTGAGTTTAATCCTTTCCATTTTCTTTCAGTGCATCGTTTATTGGATTTACATCCTAAAACTCTTCAGGGAGGGCAACTTTCTTTTTAAAGATTTTATTTTTAAGTAATCTCTACACCTAATGTGGGGCTTGAACTTATAACCCCCAGATCAAGAGTCGCATGCTCTTCTGACTGAGTCAGCCAGGCGCCCCGGGGAGGGCAAATTTTAAATCCACCCTTCTGAAGGGACACCAGTTGTGCGTAGCTGCCAAGTAAGGTGACCACAAAAATGGGGCAAAGGGTGCTGCGTGAACTGTACTATTCTACATTTTAAAGAAGACTGAATTATGTGATAGACTGCCCAGGCAATTATTAAACATATACAGAGGAAAAACACTGGAAGAAAACAAGCCCAAATGAGAACAGCAGATAGCTCCGCAGGGAGAAATGTGGGTGATTGTCTTCCTCCCTGTCTTTGGTTCTGAAGTCCCTGGCCTTGCTGTCCTGAGGGCTGACCAGGCCTGCCACCCAGGTCCTCCTAGCTGAGCCCTCTGCCTGGGGCAGTCCCACAGCACCTCCACCCGTAGGACGTCTTCCACCTGGTGCATTTATAGTTCCTTCAGATATTACCTTCAGGTAACAGATATAACCTTCAGTTACATCCCACAGACGGAGTCTGGCATGCCATTTTGCTTGCTTCCAATAATGCCCTCAATTTGACAATATAAGAGTTCTTCAAAAAGCTTAAGGCTGATGCTTGTAGCAAACAGGCGGCGACCCGGCGGGGCGGGGGGCGTGCCAGTGAGGGGTGTGTCCCCCGCGCAGTCACGAGGGCGTCCCAGGCAGCGCCTCCCGCTGCGTGGAACCTCTCGCTGGGCCCAGTCCCTGGTCCCCGGTCCCAGCTGCACCATGTGAGTGCATTCAGACGCTGCTCTGAGTCTGGGCTCCTCCGCCTCCTGCTTTGAAGTCAAGGTTTCACTCTCTTGACGAATACTCATTGCTGAAGGCTACCCTTGGTACTAAAATAACTTTCCATGAAATACTCTTGACTGTAAATGCCCTTATATTATAAGAAATGCTCGTGTTTGTGTGTGGTTCTGTCTTGTGTAACTGACTCCACCGGGTTTTCGAGGTGAAAATTGCTCGTTTTTGTCATTTCCAAAACCTGACATTCTTTCACTATAATGTGGCAATTTCTCAGTTCTTTAAACTATTTTTTTCTTTAAGTTCTCATGAATTGGCGGTTCCTGTTTTTCTGAACTGCTTGTCAAAGCCATGTTCGTGTTAGGTTCACAGTCACCCTTGTTCAAGAACTAGGAAACAAGGCCAAAAGTCCCCACAATAAAGTGTGACTTCCCGGCCCTCGGAAGCCTCCCTGCTTGCTTTGTAAGTTGTAATTTGGAGGGACGCGTGTGACCGTTGGTGGAAGGGAAAGGAGCCGGCAAAGGACAATGTGGGTGAAAGTTCCGATCGCCCGGGGAGGTCCTGGCATGAGGTTAGACAGTGCTCCGCTCACGTTCACGTGGAGACTGGCTCAGTCGCCAGCCCTACCCGGGGGACAGATCATGCGGCCCACCAGAGCATGGATCCCATCGCATGTAGAGATGAAGTGGCTCCTTCTCCCCACCCCACCCCCACCGCCCACCCCTCACCCCTTTTTAAAAACCTAATGTAAAGACCAAATTCCGCTTTTTGACCTCCGTGTTTCTGCAGTTAGGGAAAAGCTAAAACAAAGTGAGAACATTCTATTTGCTTAACTAAAGCAGGACTGCCTGGGCACACGCCCAGTGGTCGCCACTGCCGGCAGGGGTCTCCTGACTGGCTAATCCAAGCTGAGCTGGATTCAGGATGGAGACCTGCTCAGAGCAGCCTCCTTCAGCATCTGGAAGGATGTGCACTGTTTTAGTTTCCTAGAGTTGCCGTAACAAAGGACCATAAGCTGGGGGCTCAAACCACAGAAATGTATTATCTCATAGTTCTGCCAGCGAGGAGTCTGAGATCAAGGTGTGGCGGGGCCACGCTCCCGCTGAAGGCAGCCAGGAGAGAATGTGACCCCGGCGTCCCTCCCAGCCTCCCTGGTTTGCGGCAGCCTCACTGCCATCTCCACCTGGCCTTCTCCCCGTGTCCGTGTCTGTGTCCAAACGTCCCCGTCTCGTCAGGACGCCGCTCGCACTGGAAAAGGGGCCACCCTACTCCACTATGACCTCATCTTTAATCATGTCTGCCACGACACCATTTCCAAATAAGGTCTCCTTCTGAGTTACTCGAGGGGTAGGGCTTCAACATATGAACTCTGGGGAGACACGATTCAGCCCATAACACACACAGAGGCCTTGACGGATGACTCACGAAGTCTGGACTTCTACTCACTTTCTCTGTCATTTCTTCTGCCAGTGTCTTCCCCCAAACTCCTTCCCCCGAAAATAAACTGCCTTCTTATAAACACATCCGCTTTCTTGCTTGTCAGTGTCGAATTAAAGGTTGTTAAAAGCGTGGAATTCCATAGCACAAAATCCTGCTGCTGGTGGAAACAGTCCCAGTCAGGAGGTGCCTCTCAGGGACGCTCTCAGCCAGCTGGGCCTCTGGAAGGAGCAGGGCCGCCCAGACGGGGCTTGGGCTGTCATGCCTCAGCGCAGATGTCCTGCCACCCTGGGCTCTGTGCTGCCTTCTGTCCTGCAACGCCAAAGGTGCTCCCCTGAGGGTAAAATCCAGGAAGCCCCTCGGCCCCCCCGGGGGGGGGGGGCGCCCTGCCTTGAGGACAGCTGACTGCTGAGGAACCAGCTGGAGTGGGCGGCTGGCTGTCTGGCCTGAACTCTGGCTCCCCCACTTGTTAGCTCTGTGACCACAGGCTCAGCTTCCTCCCTGAGAAATGGAGATCCTCATGGAGGGTTATTTGGTGACACTTGGAACGGGGCCAGGCCCAGAGAAGACACTGAAACGTCAGCCATGGCCACCTGGGGTGCCTCCGGCCATGGCCAGAGCACAAAGTTTCACTTAGGGGGATTTGTTTAAAAGAATTCTGAGATGGGTTTTTTTTTTTTTTTCAACTCTCAATCCAGCTCCTCATCCATCTCTTTTGAAAATAAAATTTGGTGTCAAGCTGGCTATGGGGGTCCTGGACCCTCATGAAGCCCAGGGCGACCAAATCACTGTCAGCTGCCCAATCGCCAGCCTGGGTCAATGGAGTCCCCGGCCATGAGAGCGCGTCTCAGCCCCACCGGACCCTCAGGGTGGCCCTCACCACTCTGGCCTGGGGCTTCACTGGGCACAGGAGCCCGTACGCGGTGCCTTCCCTGTGTGCCCGCCTGACCCTTGGATGCCCGCACAAGCACAGGCCTCACCCCCAGGGTTGGGGAGAAGGGGAAGCGTGGCCAGCCCAGCAGCCCCGAATGCAGGGAGGGAACACACAACCCGGTGCTCTCGAGAGCACAGAAGTGGTTTAACAGTAAAAAACGATTGTGATGGTTTTTGCGGAAAGTAGGAAAGAAAGGAAAAAGATTCATTCAAATACCTGCTTACATTTGCATAAAGAAACCCTGGACAGATAAGCAACTGAAGAGTAGGGTTTCAGAGGGGTGGTCAACGGGAACTGGGTAGGAGACGGGGGTGAGAGTGTGCTTTTCGCCTGACCCCTTTGTATTTACTTTCACTTTCGAAACTTATTCAAAGAATTAATTAAAGCAGGAAACTCTATCCCCTATTCATATTTGCAGATTAAAAGAGACATCCTCTATGCTCATCTCGAAAGATGCTGAGAAGCATCAGCTGAAGGTCAGTGCCACCTTCGATGAGGGACCTTTTCCAGGTGAGGTGCCCCTGGCAGGAGTGCGCTCCCCACGACTAACCACAGAGCTTCCAGCAAGATTCCTTGAGGTCGTGGAAGAGCTGCTAAGGCAGGGATTCCAAAAAAGTTGTCTTCCTTTGGGAGTGATTTATTTGAACGATCCGAAAAGGCTTTAATCTGGTTGTGGTCTTGGAAAATAGAATCCCACACAAAGCCCGACATTGGCCGGTTGGGGGTTCATGGTGTTTTGGGATGAGGCTGGTGAGAATTCTGGCTCTGCCTTGGTCTGTGCACCCCAAAACTCTTGAGAACTTTAGCCTGCTTGTGTGCAACATGAGTTAAGAGTTCCCAGTCCTCACGGGATGGATATGGGGATTGAGCAAGTTAATGGATATAAAGCAGCCAGCACACACAGGGCCTATGGAAGATACTCCATAAATATTAGTTTCTCCATCCCCTATTGCTGCCAGGAGGCCCTTTCAAAATTGATTTACCACATACACTTTAAGCAGCATGGTTAATCTCCCCGAAGTCCTGCACGAGATATAAATTAAAACCTCCAACATGAGAACTGGGGGTCCCCCCTTTTCCACTGGTAGAGCACTGAGTGGCCGTAATGATCTTTGGAAGCTGTTTTCTCAGAAAGTTCTGGAACTCTCTCCTGAAACTTGGAGAATAATTTCCATTTTAGTAAGAAGTCCCTCTCTTGCCACTCACTGGCTATTCATTTTCACAGAGTGGTAGAAATTAGAGTTGGAAGATTCTGATAATTTTGGCAACCAGAGGGCAGGTGGAGGTGGTGATGAGCCAAGAGAAGACTGCACTCCATTAAAGGCTATGTAATGACTGGGGGAGGCAGCCATCTGGCCCCTCTTGAGTGACCATCCCTATTCTGTGCAGGTGCCCCTGGGGATAGACTCAGCGGGTGAACACAGAGCAGGCGATACCCACTTTGGGAAGGTGAGACGGTGACTGGGTGACTCACTTTCTCACCATGAACGTTGTGATTTGCAGTCACCTCTTGTGCTGCTGGGTGGCAGTCTGCACTCACTCTGGGTCTCTCCCCTCCCTCCGCAGAACAGGCCCTTCTGGGGACTTCAAAGGGACCGCTGCACAGAGACAGCCACCCATCTGTCAGGCCGGGCTTGGTGATGCCTACTTGAAAGGCCTGTCTGAAACGAATCAAACGCATCCAACCCACAAACCCCGAGGATGTGACTCTGTATAAGCAACTAAACCAACAATCCCCAACTGAGCGTTCAGATGTTCTAGATGTTTAAGACTCACTGCTAGCATCTAACAGCGGACCTTAGGGTTTGTGAGCCTCACGGAAAGCTGCCAGTATTTGAGGATGGGGGAGAGGTGAATGAGACAGAAGGAGGATGGCCATCCACCCATCAGGAGGAGTCTGGCTGAGCGTCTAAATCATCAGTACCTGCCCCGTTTGTCAGTGGGGTCACACAACACATTTGATTTTGTGACATGTTTCGTCACCCATTCATCTGCAACACGGAAACCTGTGCAGCAAGGGGAGCTGTTGGTATTCAGTGAGGTGCCCCAGAATGATAGATGTGGGCAACCTTGAAGACAGTCCCTAGTGGAGTGCCACGGGTCTCTGCTCTCGGTCTACACTGAGCCAAAATGGTCTTATGGTGAACATGGAAAAGGGAGGGACACCTCTCTAACTTGCAGATGATATCAAGCTTCATATTTTATGTTAGAGAATACCCAGGCCAAATCTAGGAGGTTAAACCAAAAGTCAGTACCCAGATGCAAAATGCGGGAAAGGTGGCTTTGCACATGTCCCCACACAAAGAGGCCAGGATGTTGGCCAATGGATGGGTGTGTGGGCCCCAAACCTCAGCCTCGCATCCAGGACAAGGCAGGTCACTGTGCTCATGGGAGGGGGGACGTCGGAAAACTGTGGTCCGTGACCAGAAGGGCAGCCCGGGGTCAAGGTTGCTGAACACCTCAGCACCCACTTTCGGGAACTGTGGGAAGAAGGAAGAGCTTGAGCACAGTGGTAATAGCTAGGCGACTGGAGGGGCTCAGCGTGGAAGAAGCTGAGGCTTGTGTTATAATTCAGCAGTTTCTGGGACAGAAGAATTGCCCGATGAATGTTAATGAGTGTGCTGAATTATGACCATAGTCATGACCACGGATATGACTGAATAGCTTCAGGGGGCAGAGCACTTCCTAAATGTGGAAGTGCCAGAAAACAGGCTTTGGATTATTGATGGAACAGCTTCTCAGTCGGTGCTTTGCAGTGATGGGCTGGGCTGTCTCCGGAAGGAGAGAAGGGGTTTACGTATAGATTAAACAGCCCCTTATGGGGCTCATGTAGAGGGACTGCTGGGGTGGGCAGTGCCCTTTGACCCCAGAGAACTCCTGATACAAAGTAAAGAGCATCTGCGTAATGGTGATGACCCCAAGTTGGGTTGTTGAGCCCTCACCATGGTGGGTCACCCCACCGTACTGTACAGACGATCAGAGAGGCTTGGTGACTCGCTCATGGTCATACAGCTAGCCAGGGGGAGCCAGGAGCCTACTCTAGCTGCCTGTCCATACAGAGAGAACCAAGCAAGACACCAATGCATAAACCGACTTCCTTTCAGATCTCCACTCACGTGGAGGGACCCTCAGAGACCACCCCATATACGTGAGGCCCCTTGCCCTGCCCCACTTGCATCCCCCTCCAGCAGCCCTTCTAACAACCACATTTGCTTATCACCTGCCTCCAGAGGTCTCAGTAAACACCTGATGAATACCGAATGAATACATGAAGGGACAGACAACTGAATCCCTCTCCCCTAACTCTATCCTTATACAGCTCAAGCTGCCCCTGGGCCTGGAGAAAACGGAATGTGGAGGCAGGATGATGGGATTCCTCAGGCGCCCAAGCTGGAGTGGACGGACCACGGCTCGGGGGAGATCGGGGGCCCCAGAGAAAGGTGTCTGTGGTCGGGAGCACACCGCAGAAAGGCAGCCATTCCACTAACAGCAGTCAATACTATTGAACACCTACGGTGCGTGGCACTCTGCTAAGAATTCTCCACGCAGCGAGCCCTTTCATCCTCAAAACCACCCTCGTGGCGCTTACTCCTCTCTCCCTACTTCCCAGGCCAGGATGCACAGAGGTTATGCAGCCAGGAGCTAGGGGAGCAGAGGCGGTTTCCTCATGGTGGCCCATGGCCTCCCGGCGGCCAGTCAGTCCATGGGATAGAGCAAACAGTGTGGTGCCTGGGGGCCTGGCTTCAGGGGAGGGAAACGGAGTGTGCCAGCATCCCACACCCGTGGGAGGACATCATTTTGCTGCATGTCGTGCTGCAGTGGAACAGGGCAGGGGAGAGGGGGAACGTGGGCCTGGGGCCTGGGTTTGCTGTCTTCTGCCCATTCTGCCCCGTTCCCCACTGCTTGTGTGCTTCCTGTCGATGATGGCTGAACATGGTTTAATTCTTGTCCCTTAAAAGGCCAGAAGAGTCAAAAGACACACTTGGGGGGTGTGTAGGACGACAGTGACAGGGGCCGAGCCTGAGACGTCCCTTAGGCCAACCTAGTCCGTCCCCGGAATGGCCCCACACAAACAAAAATAAGGATGCCTCTCCCCAAACAGGGAAGTTCGTGATCAAATACCACAAGCCCAGACGGTCTAGGCGGGCCTCACCCTGAGGCCCCCGCGCCCAGGAGAAACCAGCAGACACCTGGCGGGAATGTTCTCGGTGTCGGGTGCCCAGCCTGGGCCACCTCCTGGGCAGGTCGTTCTCCAGGCACTGGAGGCCCTGAACACCCACTTGAGGTTTTATCCCCAGAGAGGGGGACACTGAGGCTTACACTAGTGGCCCTGGTGGCAGAGACGTGGGACCCCCACCTGCCTGGCCCAGACACTCTCCGCCCCTTTGACGAGTGGCTGAGAGCCAGGCTCAACTTGACCCCTGCGCCCCAGGGCCACATCCACCCTCAGGGTGATGGCCCATCTTTCAAAGCTGCCCAGATTAGGAAAACATGCTCTATCTAGATTCGTGCTTTCTAATATGACAGCCCCTAGCCACATGTGGCTATGTACATTTAAATTTAATTAGCAATAATCGTGCCTCAGACAAACCTCATTAGCTACGATACTGCCACATTTATATTTAAATGAATTGAAAAAAAATGTAAGTTTAAATTCAATTCCTCAGTCACACCAGCCACCTTTCAAGTGCTCAGAGGCCACATGTGGCTTGTGGCTGCACCGTGGCACAGACAGCGCACGTTTTTATCATCCCAGAGAGTTCTGTTGAACAGTGCTGTTCTGGAGGTCTTGGGGAGTCACAAGAAGACACCATGTGACCTCCACAGGTCCCCCGAGATGGTTGTGTTTCTGACTCTCCTGCTATCACCGTTCTTCCCCCCCCACCCCAAGGCCAAGGCCGAGGCCGAGGTGGGGGCCCAGGTTAGGAGAGGCCCAGCAGCAGTCAGCAGACAGGATGAGGCATAGACGGGGTGCCCCCAGCAGACACTCCACAGGAGGAGGAGCCTAGGGTCAGGGACAGACCATCAGGCTGCGCAGGCCCCTCTGGCTACAGCGGGAGTCCGAGCAGCTCTGGAGCCCCACACCTGCTGAGTCGCGGGTGTTGCACGGCAAGGGTGGCGGCCCCCTCACAGAGCAGACTGCCCCGCCCCGGTTGCCCGGCCCCGCGTAACCCTGAGATTCTGCGATGACCCCAGGAGCACTGCGACACACAAGCGTTCCCGATAATGACAGAACCTGAATCTTCCCTCAGCCAGGTTGAGGGGGTAATATAGTGAGCTTAAAGCAGATCTAATATACTTTAGAGATTTCGAGAACAGAGGAGTGTTACATCTTTGATACCTTAGCACCACAGACTGAAATTTGTACCCACTAAACAGATCAGTTGGATGAGTAGAGCAATTATCGGGGAGACAGGGGTGACAGGAAAGCTGGCACGGGACAGACAAGTCTGCTCTGAAGACCCTCCCCATCATCCTCCCCGTCACTTCCAGAGGTGATGTGAGTGTCCTGGCTGCTGAGGCTCTACAGAGGGGCTGCCAAGGCTCACAGGCCCTTCTGTGCTTGCTCTCTGCCCTCCCCGTGCCAACCTCTGCATCATACTCTTAAAAATTAAATGTTTTCATTTATTTTAAAATCAGAAGAGAAACCAGAATATAATCAAAATGAATATATAATAACGAATCCAGTTTGAACAACATTCATCTTTACACTGAGACAGTCATGATATGCTCTTACATAAGGAGGGGGCCACGAAGGCTAAGCACCTAGAGTCCATAAAAGTCACTGTGCAGCCCTGAGCTCTTGCTCCTTCTACCAGAGGCATAAAAGGCAGCTCCACACAAAGGGAACTGATGTTCCAACAGACCATCTTAGTTGACCTACAGATTGAATTTCAGCAGTGATTTCACATACCTCCCTCTGCATCACGCAGGTAAGCCCACTCCAAAAATAGTCGCATCTCCAGGCAAAGCACCTAGCCTCCCAAAGCCCTGGGACCATTTGCCTGCTCTGCCATCCTTAGCGCTGCCTTTCTTTCTCCAAGTTGTCTCATGATTTCAAGGAGCCTGCTGGAGATCCAGCCATCACCTTTGCATTCCATACAGGAGGACAGAGGGAAGTGGAGGACAAAATGTTAAGCCTCTTAGATGTCAGGCTCCTTCAAGGAGCTGTCCTCAAATCACCACCCATCACAGCCTGTGTGTTTCATTGGCCACCCCATCTGTTCATGTGAATTTTCCCTCAGCAAAGGCATAAATGTACCACATAATGTAAAGGAGCTGGAGGGGAAGACGGAGGGATGAAGCAAGGCTCTGAGATGGTGCAAAGCAAAGAAAACACAGGAGGGGACTTAGACTTAGTCCAAGGCAGAATTACAGCAAACACTCCCTGCTGAAAAATCCATACTGTCCTCATGCATCCTCATGGCCCTGGTTGTGCCACTAGATAATGGGGTCATGTAGTGGAGGGTGTGACAGGTTCACCTTCTCTGTCCTTTGATCAGGTTGAATTATGTGAATAAACTCCACGTCCTTGGAGCTGAAACTTTTCTACTTCGGCCATTCTGCTCTTTGCTGGAACACTGCCGAACCTTTGAAGCCCAGTCTGTATCCTCGGGGCTGGAAGGGCGTGGTCCTGACTCAGGAGCTGACTCTGGGAAAGCTGGCTGCAAGGGAGGGGGTGAGTCATGAACCCAGACATAGCTGAGATTCCTGGTATGTGCTCTGGGGTTGGGTGGGGAGGGGGAAAGAACACTAAGCTCGGACTGCTTTTCTTGGAGGCAGGAGGTGCTACAGGATGTGAGGGTTCCCTGCCTCCCTGCACCCGTCCCCTGGGGCACTTACAACAGCCTGACATTATTGGGCTCATGTCTGTTTCACCAGAAAGACATGAAGAGGAAAGACCTGGTCTGCCAGTTCACCTCCCATCCCTGCGCCAAAGAACCAGACTGTTGCGTTCAAAATGAAGCTCCTCTCCTTACTAACAGTGTGATTTAGCCATTCCCCTAACCCTTCTGTGTCCCAGCTTCCCCATCTGAATGATGGGGACAATAATAATAATAATCTGCCACACAGTTCTGTGAGGACTAAATAAGGTCATCTTTGCAAAGCATCCAGAACAGTGCCTGGCCCTAAGCAAGCACTCTGTAAACAAAGCAGTGTTTGAATTATCATTATTTTATTGGGTAAATATTAAGTATTTGCTGATGCATGAATGAACAGAAATCTTCTTTCTTTAACTATTAATACCAAAATCAAACAAGTGATTTCTGTCCCTTTGAACGTCCTCCTCCACATTGTTCAGGGCCCTTGAAGTCAGTCTACTCTCGATGACAGCAATGTGGTTATTTCACAAAGTAGACCCTGATCCCAGAGGAGCTAAGTGACTTGTCCTGGGTCTAGTCATAGGACCGAGGATGCTGTAAAACATAAATCTAGCTGTCTTCGGGAGCACTCTGTTGTGGAGACTGTTTGTTGCCTATCCTACATCCATTCTCCTCTACTTCCTGTGTTGTCAACAACCCCCAAGTTGTCGGGGCTGCAAAGTGCCTAGTTAAAAAACTGCATTCCCCAAGCTGCTTTACAGATACAGTGGCCAATAAAAGATGTAGGCAGAAAGGGTTACTTGGGGGTTCTAGGAAAGCTCTTTAAAGGAGACTGACACCTAGGATGCTTAGACTTCTGTCCCCCACTTTCCTCTTTCCTCCTGTGTGGAATGCAGGGGTGATGGCTGGAGCTCCAGCAGCTTTGTTAAAACCGTAAGACAACTTTAAGGAAGGAAGCCACTGCTAAGGAATGCAGAGAAGAGAGATGAATGAACTGGCTGGCCAATGAACTTTGCCCTGGACAGCCTGCTTCCAGTCTTTTTCCATCTGAGAGAAAGTAAGCTTGACAGTTGCTGGAGGCACTGCTATTTTGTAAGGTTTTCCTTTATATCTGCCTAAATTGATAGAAACCAATGCATCCCTCTCACACTCTATAAATGACTTGTCCAGGGAAAACAGCTAAAATGATGCCTTTATGCCTTTGCTAGAAATAGTATTTTAAGTATGATACATTTTTGAAAGGGCAGCGTGGAGGGAAAGGCTAAAAGCCTCCATGGCAGAAACCCTTCCTTGCAGGGTAATCGAACCTAAAAGCAAAGGATAAGCAGGAGAACCACAATGGATAAGATTTGCCACTGCCATTAGCTTTTCTCTCGTATACGAAATGCAAGAAAACTGCGTGTTTTTCTCTCTCTCTCTCTCTTTTTTTTTAATCAGAGGAATCATCTGAGACCAAACAAGCCTCCCCACCACTCCTCCTTCCTGCGGACCCAACTTCCTTCTGATCCACTGTCGGCTTCCCCTCGCCTGAGCTCTGTGGTCTAACCAGAACCCTCTTGACATTGTGAGGAGCCCAAGCTCTGCCCCACAGCACCGGGCCAAGCACATGACTGCCCTGCCACGGCCCTGAGAGCGGAGAGGGTCCTCTGGGTTTGGGGACAGGTAGCAGCTGCAGGACAGAACTGCCCACAAAGTGGCACCATTTATAAAGGGCCAACACGACACAGCCATGCTCAGCGTGCAAAGCCTTGACTTTCAGAAAGGAGATGTATAAAGCCCCCGATGCTTTATGTTGGCAGTGCAGTACCAGAGAAGGCTGACTGAACAAAGGGACACATTTGGCACTACTTTCGGACCCCTACAGGATGCATGTGAAGATTTAGCTTCTGAGGCCCTGCATGATCTTGGATATCTTCAGAATCGGCAAGGAAAGGCCACGTTATGCTCAGCCTGGTTTTAGTTTTAAGTGTATCTTACTTAATATTTTCAATATGAGTCAGCTCCTTATACTAGGCTGATTCTCAAACAACCAGAAGGTGACTGTAGCTGCCTTTAGACAGGAAGCATGGGTACAGCGTCCAGCTGCTTCCACCCCCGAAGCTGGTCTGAGGCCAGTGGTCCTGGATTCTCGGGCCGGTGGTCCCAGTCTGCTGGATTACAGACAACACTCTCCTGGTCCCCTGCCTTTCCTGACTCTCCTCTCCTGATGGAGGCAAAGGCGCCCCCCTCAGCCACGCACTCCTCAAAGCAGCTACTCCGCCTGATTCACCGGCCTGGGACGCGTGCACCTCGAATAAGTTGAGCAACTGGCCGTCCGTCCTATCTTCCAGGGTGGGTATGTGTGTGCGTCAGGGGCCGGGGGTTAAAGGAAATGCACAGAAAGATACTACCATGCGGTTGGGCTGAGGGCGAGGGGAGCTGTCCTCACTGTGATGATGTTGGCAAGAGAAAGCATGATAACCTCAATGTCGGTGACAACATCTAGTACCCTGGGTCTTCCTGGAGAGAACCAGGAAGCATTTCCCATTTACCTAATCAACAGACGTCTTGCAAATGCAGAACATGACACAGATGGGATCTCACTTCAGAAGCACGAGAGCCAATTCTTTATGGGTGCCCCCAGGGCCCAGGGCCCAGGTCGAGACGGAAAGGTGTCTGGGTGTATGTCCAAATCAGTGATTGTGTACTTAATAGCTTGTAACTGGTGTGCTCATCATCACTGATCTTTACAAGGACCCAAGAGGCTGGTACTATTATTAACTCCATTTCCCAGTGAGGAAGGTGGGACACCAGGAAGCTAAGTTGCTCAATGTGAGGGTGAGCTCTCTGTATGGCAATGGGTGGTGGGGCACCTGTCAGGTACCACGAAAACCTCTTGGCAGGACATAACGAAAGCCCGCATAGGGGTGCTGATGAACGGTGTGGAGTGGGAGACAGGGCCAGCAAGCAAAAGGCCAGTCTCGAAGCTGAGGGCGCCATGACAACAGGGCACTGGGCCATTTCCGAGTGTCATCAGACTGTCAGCATTTTCTTTTTGCTGCAGGTGTCCTTTTAAAATATCTGCTCTGTTTTCTCTTGTAGATGGTTTCCCTTTTTACTCCCTGCCTGCATCCTCACTTAGAATCAGCATCTTTTGGTAGTTGGAAAATATGACAAAGCAGCAAATCATATTAATGAATGCTCTATTTTCAGACCTGCCTGGGTCTTATTTCTGGCCTTTTTAAATGACTCTCCTGATTATAAAAGTGATCATATCAGTTCGCCACAGGCTTATTTCTCATGGGTAAGCGGTAAATTGACTTCCAGCGTTCGTACAACTGCCCGAATTCTACACGAAAGAATACAATCAATGTCTACGATAAAATCAACCACTTCAAAACTACTTCCCAACGGCGCTTATCCAGGGGGATTTGAAGACTCAGGACCCGGTGAGGAACACATGTTGACACCTGGCATGTTCTCTGAAATGGGGACAAGAGAGAGTGCTAGTGTGCCCAAACCACTGAGGCACTGCCTAGGGCATTTTGCCTTCTTGGGCTCTTCTCTCCAGGAAGATGGCATTTCTCCGAGCGCTTACAAAGACTACTCACCAAGAGAGACAGACTGGGCTGGGCTCCCACCTTGGAAACCCCTATTGTCTGCCTTGCTGAGGCCCCAAGTTGGTCCTGAGATGCTCAGCCTTGGAACCGCCACTGATTACACTGAAATCACAAGATCTTGCTTGGGAAAGTCATGCCACTAACTCAGGGGCCACAAGCCCAGATGCCTTCAGAGTCCAGGTAAGAAGGGAGGCAGACAGAGCTAACACTGAGGGGGTCTCTTCTGTGCCCAGACCCTGTTGGAAGCACTTGGCAAATGCTAACTCTCTGAGCCCTCCCAGTGGCCCTCCGAGGCAGGCAGCAACCATGGTCCGGAAGCCCCAGGCTATCAGAGCCTTGCACACATTAGGGTTCAACAGGGCCCATGATCCAAAGAATAGGAGACCCCATAGTCATCTGAACACAAAAAACAAAAAACAAAACAAAACAAAAACCAAACCACCACCAATCCTGGGCAGGCTAACAGAATTTGAGGGGGTTGAGGGTGGATTCAAACAGGACCACATGTGGCCTTTGAGCCACCAGCCTGCAACTCCAGCTATTTTTTTTTTAATTTTTCATAACATTCTTCTCTGTTTATAAGAAGAGTAAGGTTAAAGGGAGGTTTTCTTCCTTGGAATCCTGCGCTCTGATGTTAAGGTGGCGCGCGCACACACACACACACACACACACACACACACACACCCCGCCGCTGTGTGAAACATGCAGAATGCCAGCTTCAAAGCTCAGGCCGTGACCTCTCCCTGCGCCCACTCCATCCCTCAGCAGGTGTGACGTCACGGGACACAAGCTGCAACTTCAACCCTGGGCGATCCCAGCCCTCCATAAACTCTGGATTTGTAATTTAACATTGTAGGCTTAACCGGTTCTGTCAAGGCAGGCCCTAAAAATGAACAGCAGCCGAAGGGGAGGGTCCCGGCAGAGGGACCCCTTAGCAAAGGGGCCTCACAGGCGCACACACAAGAGCTGGGACTGAAGCCGGGAGGGGGTCACCACACAAGGGAGGTACTCAGAGTTGATTTTAACCGAAGACCAAACAGCCAGATCCTCCTGGAGGGGTCAGCCAGCCACCGTGCTGGGCTCGGGGGCAGATCGCTTGTTCTCTTAGAGCAGCTCCAATTTTAGAAATCGGGTGCTGACTCATTATTAACCCAGAAAGCCCACACACTCAAATGACTCTACTGAAAAAGCTCCCTGTCATACCCTGCTTACTGAGGTGCAGGTTTTTAAGCAAATTCAAAAAATGTTTATCACAAGGTATTTATGACATTTTAACCGTTTCATTTACAGTAACTAGAATGACATTTAAAAAAAATGTTTCCTGTATTTTACTTGACTGTAAAGCTAAGCCTCATCAGAATAGTAACAGGTTGAGAAACACATTATCAAGGTCATATCAGGCCTTAAGGACTCAACAACCCAGTCCTGACCCCCAGCCCCCCGGCCCCCAACCCCCCGGCCCCTCACAAACTTTCTTTCTGACTTTACCACAGCTTGTGACATTCAGTCACAAGTGAAAAGACAAGACATAAAATAAGTTCCCAGAATCATTCATAGGCTCGTAGACAGGGAAGCCAAAATTCTGCCTCTCTATTGTATTTTCTTGCACTAAAAACTGGGCAGCTCAGACCATGCGGCCAGAAATTTCTCAGGGGCTGTCTTTCCTCCACCTCTGAGAAGCGGAAGCTGGCCCAGCCTCAGCACCCCTGGGTTAGCACCAATTCACCCACTTCCATCTCTCAACTTCACCATGGCTCCAGAGATGAGTCTGCAACAGCTTATTTTCCAGCCCAGCATCCCTGTCTCTGCCGGGACAAACACAATGTACCACGAGGATTGACATTCTCTCCCTTAACCACCGAGACAGCAGGCTACGGCACAGTAGCTCTGGGGGTGGGGGCAGAGGAAGCAACTTTCTAAAATTAGGGATCCCCCAAGTCTCAAGTGCAGTACCCCCTCCAAGATGTAACAGCTTTAACCCATCCAAGACTCCAAGGCAGACAGTAGAAATGATCGTAAAAATGACAGGAACGTACTCACCGGGGAGAAGCCGCTGGCTCCACCTTCCAGCCGCCGAGCCGCGAAGGTCTGGGGCACACACGGGCTCAGGCACAGCCGGCCTGGAATACTAGCCCAGGCTCAGAACAGCCAGCCAGTCACTATTCCCCTCTATTCCTGAACATGTCCCCGTGGCTGAGACCAAAAAAAAAAAAAAAAAAAAAAGAGAGAGAGAGAGAAAGAGAGAAGGGGGGGGGAGGAAGAAAAGAAAAAAGAGGAAAAAGAAGAAAAAGAAAAAAAAGGGCGCACACCTCAGTCTTCGTTCTCATTGGAACGAGATGACTCATGCTGACTCACAGCCACCACTTCCTCTCCGACATTCTCTTCATACTTGTGAGCTGGGCTGGTCCCGTTCCCAGGGTCTCTGCAGCCCTTCCTGGAAGAACAGTCTTCTGACCCCGGCAAAGCCACCCAAACGCTGACCTCATGTGGAGCCCCCGGGAGCGCCTACACAGGGGAAATGTTTTATTTAGGAGATGTGAACCGCAGGACAACAAAATGCATGAATCTCAGGTGCATTTGAATTTCAAATATACACTGCAATTTTGTAATATCTTGCACAGCTCCCATGAACCACTTGCTCGTTTCAAGGCATTTCAGGGAAGGGAGGAGAATGGAATATGGTCTCATTCCTTAAGGAGGTTGGGTCTTTTGCCCTGGCAAGACTGATTTCAGGGCATGTTTTCTTCTGCATATCTTCCTCTGACATAACAGATCATGGGATCTAAAATCCGGATCTCTTCAAAGCTGTTTATGAGCAGGGTGTGTGCTCTGCTTTGGGGATTAAGTGGACTTCCAAAATCTTTTCTATCCGTCTTTCAGACTTCAAGAATTCACCAGAGATGAATATTTAAAATCCCAAGAAATGAAATGAAGGTGTAGCAATCGAACTTTTAAAAGATTGTTGATGAATGTTAACAGGCAAGGACAGAGAGTAGCCTCTGCCTCCCGGTTTTCTCTGGAATGATACCGCGGGTGGGGCAGTCTTCCACAGCTTCTTGCATTTTTAAATTATGAGAGGCTATGGAGGAGAGCAGGATCCACGTGATGGATCCACGCCTCCCGAGAAGCCCAGAAGGGCGGCTGTGATTGCATTAGGATGACCATGGTTTCTGGAAGGTCACACACGCAAAGCCATGCATGAACACTGATGCTCTTAGACACGTTTTGACTTAGTGCCTATCTGAGACTCCTAAAGGATATAGAGAAAATAAGGAAACAATGTTTTGTCGGAAGACAGAAGACCCGGGCAAGGAGCATCTGTGTGCAGTGGACCTTACCCCAGAGGGGTCAGAAGACCCAGTTTCCATTTACAGCGAGGTTTGTCTTGGGGGAAAATAAGTACTTGTTCAGTATTCTATTAGGTTCTTTTAACAGGAAAATCAGGGCATTTTCTATCAGGCCCAAGTGCTTTGACTTCCTTGTGAAAGCTGCAGGGTGCCAACTGGCCAAATATTTTCATTTCTGGCAGGGTTTTTTTTTTTTCCCCCCCCAGGAGAGAGGAAAGCCTGTTGGTTTTCTGGAATTTAGGGCTAGCTTTGTTGTGCCATTCATTGCAGTGTTTTCTCTAGGGGAGAACAGGGAATGGGGATGGGGTCAGCAGCCTCATGAACAGCCTGAAGATGGGGCTTCAGTGAGGCCGTAGGTCATCCCTGAGAGACATCTCTTAGCCTGTGGGGATCCAGTAGCCATGGGAGATCCACACCGACGCCAGGAGTCTGCAAGGGCTCTTGAAGTAGGGGCTCTGGGTTGTGATTTTTGTCCTATATGTAGAAAGCCAGACTTTATTTTATTTATGAAGACTTGTATTAAGTCAACTCATTAATCCCTGGGAGGGAACTAAAAAAATATATCAATTAAAAAAAAATCACCAGGAATAAATTACAGAAATTTGAAATAGTTGGGAAATGTAGGTTCCAAGTGGCGGCCACAACCCTCCTGCTGGGAAGACCCTGCCAGAGGCCTCATCACTTTAGCAGTGGTTTCTTCCACAGCAACACTGTTACAATGAGCCTTCTGGAATATTCTAGGGCAAGGCCTCCGACATGAAGCTGGGCCTCTTCTCAAAGCAGCAATTTGAGCTATCACTGTGGAAGGTCACTGCAACTGTGTCCTCCCCATATAGTGCTGCACTGAATAATCCTATGAATGCTGTCTCTTAATTCCTGATTGAACTTCCATCCAGAGCTCTTCTCATTTGGGCTGGGAGGTAGGGAGAGAATATTAGTGGGAAGGGGGAGGCTATTTCCAGCATATTCATAAATAAAACATTCATTAAGGCATACCAGTAGCACTGCTTCCCATAATTGTTAATACAGAATGTTCTACAGTGGATTCTCTTTCAACTGGCTAATTTCTGCATATTCCACCAGAAAGAAAACAATGGTGACACTTGGAATATGGCTACATGGAAACACTTTTTAAACATCCACATGTTCTTTCACCAATGAAAATAGCATTGGAAAATTTCATCGAATTAGTAAAATAATGAAGTTTCACTCCTGAAGAGTGCACAGTCTGAGGACAGTGCTTTCTAGCACATCATAGGATTCTTATAAATATCGATGGCTCACACTGAAAAGTATTTGTTAGATGTTAGTCATTCTTCTAAACATGTACAGGTATTCCAACTTCTGATCCTCAAAGGAGCCCTCTGAGTAAGGTCATCCCCCACTTTCTAGCAAAGACTGAGGCACAGAGAGGACCAGGAGCCTGCCCAAGGTTGCAGGGCCCAGATGGGCACCCAGGCCGCCTGGTGTCAGAGCCACACTCCTAACCACCAGGCCACATGAATTCCCACAGAGAACTTTTAAAAGAACCTTTGCCCATATATCCCCTTACATCATGGTATATTCTCCCCAATTCTGCAGATGTGTGTAAGGTAGATGTTTTTTCTATTCATCTGAGAGGTAAATCAAAATCCTAGCCTTGGAATGACCTATCCCGTACAACAGTAAGAATTCTCACTAATGGAGACGGCCAGTTAGAATCACCCACCGACACATCCCAAGAAGTACATGCCACCAATGTCTGCACAGAGAGCACTCCTCCCAATCAGGGGCATGAGGGCATCAGGGAACATCCCTCATGGTCCTTCCATCACTTATGCAAACATGTGTCCCCACCACCCTCTTTCCCAGGAGAGGATTCATCCCCTTGTTGCAAATCTAGCATCTCCCCTCACTCCATCCTCACTTCTTCCCTAGGATTTTGTTCCTAATCAAAAATAGGCCTCTTCCCCCCAACATCCTTAACCTTTTCCTGTCTGTGGACCTCAACACAGGCTCCAGTCACTTCCATCCCCCAAATACCTCCCCTGCCTTTGACCCCGTGGAGTAGACCCATGGATGCCCGCCGTTCATCCTCTCTCTCCCTTGTTAGTGACACTTGGTTGGGATTGACCCTACCCCCATACCCAGGGCAGAGCTTTGATTAGGCTAAGCAAAACAAGGGAATGTCACCCTCTGTCACTATGACTGGTTCCAGGATGGGCTCCCAGGCCTTTGTCAGCGAGGGTCTGGCTACCTCTAATCACACTGATGGGGTAAGGGGTGCTCAACTGGAGCAAAGCCCAGGACTATGGCCACTGCTTCAGGGATGACAGGGAAGAACGCACAGAACTCAGGAGTCTCATTCTTACTCTTAAGTTTCTAAAGTTTAGGACAAGGCATTATGAAGAAAGAAAAAAAGAGATATGGAAAAATGGGTGAAGTCAGACAACAATACATAGTTGTGCAGGTTGTACACTGTGCAACCCCAGAGAGTAAATTTACATAGTCCATGATATGCACAATCATATGTGGCAGGGCTCATTGTAGCACCTACCAGGTGATACCTCCCTGAGACCATATAAGGATCCCACCAGCTGGGTGGTAAAGAGAACTGGGAGGAAAGAATAGAGAGACGAGTCTGAATCCTGCTCCCGCACAGTGGGCTGGGGCCGAGAAGCATTACCACTAACCCCAGGGCAGTCCAGGGACACCTGCAAATGATGAAATAAGAGTTTAATTGGCAGTGTTTTTTTTTTCTTCCATGGGGGAACTTGAACTTGATAGTGGATCTTAAGTTAGATGGAATTTATTCTGTAAAGCCATGAGAGCGGATGAGTTCACTAGAGGAATGAGTGTAGGAAAAGGAAGCAAGAACCGAGCCTTGGGTCCTGCAGCTTTTGCAGATCAGGGGGTCAAAGGAGCCAGCGGAGAAAGGATGGTGAGGGAAGATGGGGGGCAGGGTCCAGAGAGGCGGGAGGGAATCCAGGAGAGTGTAGTGCCTGAGGAGTCAAGTAAAGAAGGTGCTCTTAAAAGAGCAGAGAATGAACACCTGTGTAAGCACAGCTAGGCCACAGAGGTGGCGGCTGGAGAGCATCATGGATTTGGTGAGGGAGGCTGGTGTTGAGAGGAGCTGGTGAAGGTCTCAAAAGCCAGAGAGGAAAGGGGGAAAAAGGTGGAAGACAATACTTTCTGGAAATAGCTATCACTGGAGAAGGAAATGGGGTCCAGACAAATGTCCTTTTTTGTTAAGAGAAATAACACCTTGCCAGGATGCTTACTGGCAGAAATGACTTACTACAAAGGGAAGTGCTGATAACATAAGAGAGGACCAGAGGGAATTCGTGGAATTGGGAGGAGGGACCAGACCTACCGTTCACAGGGAGGGCTTGGCCCTGTGGGATGGAGCCCTCCACGGCGAGGGACATCGACCAGGCGAGGAGGGGCCGCTCTGTGCATATTGCATATGCTCTTGTATGTTTCATCATTTGTAGTAAAAGAAGTGACATCAATTTTTTTAAATGTAATGACAAGTAGTACACAATTATAGTCTTTCTACTAAAAACCTTAAATAATTACAGATCAATAAAAGTTCCCCTTGATGAAGAGGTGGCATTTTCCACTAAGGTAATGAGGATGGCTGAGAGGGATGGAGGAGGAGGGATTTAGGAGAGAGGAGGAAAGGCATGCGTTTGTAAGAAGGGGAAAAAAATACTAGAGAGAAATGTCTGCGGTGGCACAGGTTGGATGGTGGATGAAGTCTAGCTTCCCCAAGAGGAGGTTGGTGTGAAAATATCAATGAGATGGAGTGTGCCTTGCTGTGGGGCTAGACCCCACGGATTGACTCCATGGGGATGAGCCTCTCTCTGCACCAAGCTGGGGGAGGCCGGCTGTGCTGAGGGCTGGGCGCAGGGCTTCCTGGGCTCTGCTGAGATCCAGAATCCCTGGAATGCAGAGATACTATTCTGCTCCAAAACACCCCCAAACACACGCGCGTGCACGCATGCACTTGCGCACTCTTGAGATCCATCCAAGTTGTGTGTATCGATATTTATTCCTTTGTTTATTTATAAGTACTATTCCATTGTATGGATATGTCATCGCTCATTCACCTGTTGAGGGACATATTTGGCTACGACAAATAAAGCTGCTGTGAACATCTGCATACAGATTTTTGCATGGACACAAATTTTCATTTCTCTTCTGTAAGTACCCAGCAGCAGGGCTGCTGGTTCTATGGTAACTGTATGTGTATCTTTATAAGAAACTGCCAAATTGTCTCCCAGAGTAGCCGTACCGTTGCATTTCCACCAACGCCTGAATGAGAAACCAGTTGCTCCTCACCTTTGTCAGCACAGCTATTGTCAGTATTTTTTTTAAGGAGGGGAAAGGACAGAGGCAGAGGGAGAGAGAGAATCTTAAGCAGGCTCCACCCTGAACATGGGGCCTGTCTCGGGGCTGGATCTCATGACCCTGAGATCATGAACTGGGCCGAAATCAAGAGTCAGACGTTCAACAGACTGAGCCACCCAGGCGCCTCTATTGTCAGTATTTTTTGTTAAGAGAAATAACAGCTATTCTAACGGGTGTGTAATGGGATCTCCTAGTGGCTTTAATTTGCATCTCCCTAATGACTAATGATATTGCCTATCTTTTCATGTGCTCATTTGGTGATGTGTCTGTCCAAATCTTTGCCTGCTTTTTAATTGAATTGTTTGTTTGCTTACTATTGAGTTTACACCTTCCTTTATAACATCTGAAAGCAAGTTTTATTTTTTTTTACGATTTCTTTATTTTAGAGAGAGAGAGCATGTGAGTGTGGGGAGGGGGCAGAGGGAGAGAAGCAGACTCCCCACTGAGCACAGAGTCTGATGCAGGGCGCAATCTCATGACCCTGAGATCATGACCTGAGCAGAAATCAAGAGTAAGACGCTCAACCTACCGAGCCACCTAGGTGCCCTGTGGATGCAAGTTTTAAAATCAAATATATGACCTGCAAATATTTTCTCCAGTCTGTGGTTTGTCTTTCCATCCTCATCAATACTATCTTTTACAGAGCACAAGTGTTCATTTTAATGAAGTCCAACTGATTGATTTCTTTCCCTTATGGATTGTGCTTTTGATCTCATATCTAAGAAATTTTTGCCTGACCCTAGGTCTAGGTAATGAATATTTTTCTCCTTGTTTCTTCTAAAAGTTTTAGTGTTCTACATTTTATATTTAGATCTATGACCAATTTTAAGTTAATTTTTTTATAAGGTTGAGATTCTCCTCCTTTCTTCTTCTCCTTCTTCTCCTTCTTCCTTCTCCTCCTCCTCCTCCTTCTTCCTTCTTCTTCTTCTTCTTCTTCTTCTTCTTCTTCTTTCTTCTTCTCCTTCTCCTTCTCCTTCTCCTTCTCCTTCTCCTTCTCCTTCTCCTTCTCCTTCTCCTTCTCCTTCTCCTTCTCCTTCTCCTTCTCCTTCCTTCTCCTTCTCCTTCTCCTTCTCCTTCTCCTTCTCCTTCTCCTTCTCCTTCTCCTTCTCCTTCTCCTTCTCCTTCTCCTTCTCCTCTCCTTCTCCTTCTCCTTCTCCTTCTCCTTCTCCTTCTCCTTCTCCTTCTCCTTCTCCTTCTCCTTCTCCTTCTCCTTCTCCTTCTCCTTCTCCTTCTCCTTCTCCTTCTCCTTCTCCGTCTCCTTCTCCTTCTCCTTCTCCTTCTCCTTCTCCTTCTCCTTCTCCTTCTCCTTCTCCTTCCTCTCCTCGTTGTCCTTCTCCTTCTCCTTCTCCTTCTCCTTCTCCTTCTCCTTCTCCTTCTCCTTCTCCTTCTCCTTCTCTTCTCCTTCTCCTTCTCCTTCTCCTTCTCCTTCTCCTTCTCCTTCTCCTTCTCCTTCTCCTTCTCCTTCTCCTTCTCCTCCTCGTTGTCCTTCTCCTCCTCCTCCTCCTTCTCCTTCTCCTTCTCGTTCCTCTCCTTCTCCTTCTCCTTCTTCCTTCTCCTTCTCCTTCTCCTTCTCCTTCTCCTTCTCCTTCTCCTTCTCCTTCTCCTTCTCCTTCTCCTTCTCCTTCTCCTTCTCCTTCTCCTTCTCCTTCTCCTTCTCCTTCTCCTTCTCCTTCTCCTTCTCCTTCTCCTTCTCCTTCTCCTTCTCCTTCTCCTTCTCCTTCTCCTTCTCCTTCTCCTTCTCGTTCCTCTCCTTCTCCTTCTCCTTCTCCTTCTCCTTCTCCTTCTCCTTCTCCTTCTCCTTCTCCTTCTCCTTCTCCTTCTCCTTCTCCTTCTCCTTCTCCTTCTCCTTCTCCTTCTCCTTCTCCTTCTCCTTCTCCTTCTCCTTCTCCTTCTCCTTCTCCTTCTCCTTCTCCTTCTCCTACTCCTCCTCCTCCTCCTCCTCCTCCTCCTCCTCCTCCTCCTCCTCCTCCTCCTCCTCCTCCTCCTCCTCCTCCTCCTCCTCCTCCTCCTCCTCCTCCTCCTCCTCCTCCTCCTCCTCCTCCTCCTCCTCCTCCTCCTCCTCCTCCTCCTCCTCCTCCTCCTCCTCCTCCTCCTCCTCCTCCTCCTCCTCCTCCTCCTCCTCCTCCTCCTCCTCCTCCTCCTCCTCCTCCTCCTCCTCCTCCTCCTCCTCCTCCTCCTCCTCCTCCTCCTCCTCCTCCTCCTCCTTCTCCTTCTCCTTCTCCTTCTCCTTCTCCTTCTCCTTCTCCTTCTCCTTCTCCTTCTTCTTCTCCTTCTCCTTCTTCTTCTTTCTTCCTTTTTCTTCTTCCTCCTTGGATATCCAGTTGTTCCAACACCATTTGTTGAAAAAATGCTATCCTTCCTCCCCTGAATTGCTTCTGAAAGTTTGTAGAACTTTCTGTATTTGGACTTTCTGTTCGGTTGATCTGTGTGTCCATCCCTTTCCCAATACCACACAGTCCTGGTTACTGTAGCTATGTGCGAAGTCTTAAAAGCAGGTAGTGCAATTCCTCCACCTTTATCCTGCTTTCTCAAAATTGTTTCAGCTATTCTGTTTCTTTCTATATAAATTTTAGAATCAAGTCCTCTATATCTATAAAATATCCTGTTGGGATTTTAAAAGGAATTGCATGATACCTATACATCATCAATTTGGGAAGAATTAGCATCCTTACTATGTTGAATCTTCAAGTCTATGAACATGGTATGTCTCCCCATTTGTTCAATTCTCCATGTACATTCTTTATAGCTTGATGTCTCCCCTATATGAGGTAGAAATTGTCTTCCCTACAGTGTGTGGGTTTGGCCATCCTCAATAAATCCTTTTATCATCTTCATAAGACCCCAAATTAAAGAATCCTATAGTACTATTTTAGAGATGGCTACTGAGACTTGATGCCCTCACCCTATTAGTCTTATGATTTGGGTGCTGGCCATGGGCTGAAGCAGATAACCACCCCTCACTCCCATCCTCCCCTCTTTAAAGAATTCATGAAATGTCATTATGCTCAGTGAGCCACATGTTATATCCTAATGCCTACAGTTTGCTAATCATTCTCCTTCTCCGACTATTCTTTTCTCTCCTCCCCTCTGCCTCTGCTCTGGGCTATTTGCCAAGATTCCTAGCCCAAATTTCCCCCTTTTTCTCTCATTAAAAGACTCCACATCCCAGCCCACAGGGCCATTCTCCTGCGCTGACACAAGCAGTTGTCACAGTCATCCCTCTGAATCTCCACAGGCATACCAGCACCTCCATGTTCCCAGTCATGGAAATGGAAGCCCTGGCCTTTCCTGTCTGTCATCTACCTAATGGGGTGCTAATAGGCTTTCCAAATATAAATGAATACAACAAGCCCTGATTTGTAGTGTTCCCTGACTTCTCTGATGTAAACTCTCCCTCCAGTGCTCACTTCAAGCCACCAGCATGATGTCACTGAAAGGTAGTTGGGAAGAAAGGCACAAATTAGCTCTTTCAAGCCAGGACAAGCCAGCCTACCACTGCATCCATCCATCACCAAACCTCCTGAATGTCCTTGTCCCTTGAGTTTTTCATACAGTAACTAACTGGTCACCTGTTCAGGATCCTCAAGGAAGTACTTATTTCTGCATTTGAAAAGGGTTAGATTAGGCCAGTTATTCTTAACTTTGGGTGCACAAAGACCCCTTTGAGAGTCTGATAAAAGCTATAGATGGTTCTTAAGAAAGAACAATAAAATACACACAATGCAATGGGTTTTGTACACAAAGACCATATGTGCTAATTCTGGACTCAGGTATCCAGGCATGTCGGGGTTGGAATCCCTGGACCAAATAATCTCAAAGGTATACATACTCCACTCTAAGCCTTATGGTTGGCATTGATTCACACCATGGCACGGGGTGACATCTGACAAATTAGGAAATAACAGGTGCAAAAAGAACTCAGATTCTCAAGTTTGCATCTATTTCTCATGTAAATTAAAATAGGAAGGAACCTCAGAACTGAGGATGTCGTGGCTGATGGCAAGGGCCATGGGAAGCTGGAGCTCTGACTCCTGGTCTATACTGCAGGGAGTATGAGCACACAGGGCCTTTTCAAGGAGGCAAAGTTCAGGCTTATGTATAGAGTAGTGGCTGCCCTCCTCGGACACGGACGCTCACCTCTTGGAAACATCAACTCCAATAAATCATATTCTCGTGTCTCTGATTCATTCACTTGGAACAAGATGGGCTTCTGCCACTCCACTGCGGGAGAACAGAGCCAGGAGCTGCATCACACCACTGGTCAAGGTCAGTCCTGGCACCTCATCTTTTACCCCCCAAAAGCACCATCTTAGACTTAAACTGACAACCTCAGGGCTGTTTAGTGATCCCTGTCACTGCCAGGTGGTAAACAAGAAAAAAGGAAAACTAAACACTTGATACAGTTTTTCTAGAAGTTTTTCGAATTAAAATCACTTGTGAGCATGGATTACAATTTGGGCTACTCATTTTTGCAGAGTAATGATATTCTTATTCCTGGTTATTCAGTCCAATGCTAATCTAAGTACTTCTGGGAAGGGATTTTTCTGGAAGGGATGTAATGAAGGCCATGTCCATTGACCATAAGATAAGGGAGTTAGTGGGTGGGCCTGACCTTGTCAGGTGAGCCCTTTAAAAGTAGAGATTTTTTCCCCTGGCTGCAAGCAGAAGAGGAAGTCAGAGACTCAAAGCACAGGAATGCTCAGGCTGAGGGCAGTCCTTCCAAGCTGAGATCCAGCAAGGAAACAGGGCCCTCAGATCGATGGCCACAAGGAACTGGACTCTACCAACAACCCAGATGAGCTTGGAAGTGGGTTTTCCCTGAAAGCCTTCAGATAAGAGCTCAGTCCTGATGACACCCTCATTTTGCTGGGTGAGACCCTGTGCAGGGACCCTGGAGGGCTCACCCAGACTTCTGACTGATGGAACTGTGAACTAATAAACGGGGTTGTTTCAAGCCACTCAGTTTGTGGGAATTTGTTACACGGCATTAGAAAACTTAAACACTCGGCCCATCTGCAACATGGAGACAAAATCAGTTCCGACTCCATAGGGTTACAGGAGAATTAGGAGTTAATGCATGTAAAGTGCTTATAACAATCAGGACAATCACTAAGTATCGGCTATTACCATCAATGCCACCGACTTGGTAAAATGCCAGCTATGTGTGGTTCATTATTTGAAAGTTTCCTATCAATACAGTATTTGAGTCTCAGGATATAATCAAAAGTCTAGAATTTTAAAGGAATGAATCACGTACTAAATATGCATCATCTTCTAAAACTCAGTGACTGTGACTGAGCTGTATGATTACAAAACGTTACTTAACAAAGCAGACTAGAAGAAAGAAAGGAAGAAGATAGCAGACTACTTGGAGCAGAATGCAAGAAGTTTGGAACTCAACCATCCAACAGATATTTAATGAAGGCTTGCCAGATGCAAGCACTGAGGCTCCGGGGCACAGCAGAGAAAAACACGCAAAAGGGCCCTATTCTCATGAAGCTCACATTCTGATGCAAAAAGACAGAAAATAAGTGCACAAGAAAAGTACAAGCCAGTGCTATGAACTGTGAAAAAATTAGCACAGCTAAGAGGAAACTATTTGAGATGAGTAAGCGATCTAGATAGGCCACTCTGGAGAGATGTCATTCAAGTGGAGAACTGAACGACAGCTGGGAGCCAGCCAGTAGCGTTCTGGGATGAGCAATCAGCTGATGCCCAGGCCTCCCAAACCAAAAGGAGCCTGATGGGCCACAGGATATGAGAGAGGCCAGCATGGCCGATGCTTGGTAAGCAACAGGGAGAGAAGATGGCCTGGGGAGGGTGGCAAGGGAGGAGCTCAGATTTTATGCCAAGTGCAACGAGGAGACACAGGGTTTTAAACAGGAGAATGACGTGGTCTGATTTGAATTTTCTAAGGCTAACTCTTACTGCTGAGTGTACATCACTCATGTAGGACCAAGTGGAAACTGAAGTCCAGTGTGTCCCGTTGGGAGTCTGATGATTGCAGCGGGGATGGAGAGGTGAGGACCTACCAGAAAAAAAGTTTGAGAGGTAATGCTGATGAATGGATTGGGCTTGGGGTAGCGACAGAGACTGATCAAGCATAACCCTCAGATTTTTAGTTTGAGCAACTGCGTGGTACAAAAGGAAGCAGTTTGGGGGAGGGTGAAATCGTGGATTCTGTTGGGGCCACCTTCATTTGGACGTGCCTATCAGGCCGCCATGTGGAGATGTGAAGTAGGCCTGGAATTCTGGGAAAAGGAGGCAGATTTGAGAGTTAATGTTCTAAAGACGGCATTAAAGATCTGGTCTGGCTGAGAGAGAGAGAGAGGGAGAGAGAACGTATAAACACAGGAAGGGGATCCAGCATCCTTGGCCAGTGAGGTTGGAGGAAAACCAAGAGAAATGGTGCTCCAATGGAGAATGCATTACAGCATGGGGTTAGGTGACTGCTAGTAAAGAGTGCATCATCCATGAGTAAGTATTCAATCTCCCATGATATTACTTAGTCCCAGCAAACCCGTTAATAGTGTTCTGAGTTATTGTTTGTATCAGCTGTTTCTGGTTTGGTGAAGACAGACTATATTGAAATGTTAACAAGAAAAACATAAAGCAAAATTCCTCATTCTTGGTTAACAGGAAGAACTTATGAATGGCTTCTTTCCATTATAAACAGCAGAGGATGATAGTCTTCATCATTTTGCATGATTTGGTGTAACTGGGAAGTTTCTTAGGCCTGATAACTGGAAAAACAAAACCTTAATGTCTAAATAATTCTTGGGTCTGCTGCAGACTGCCAAGAGATCAGTGGAGCTTATTCTGCTGCTAAACCATCTTGATTTGGAGCCCAGTGATTTTTTTTCTTTTTTCTTTTTTTTTTTTTAGCAGCAGTATTAGCTTTTTAATTTCACTTCATGGACACATACGCCTCAAGCAATCTGAGTTTTCCTTTGAAAAAGCTCATAATCAAAAACTTGAGCTGTATTAAAAAAAAAATCAGCACACTTCCTGATGGCCACGGATGGGTTATTAACGTAATCACACATGAACTTACGAAAGTGCATTCGATCTAGAGTGGCTCTTCATGGAAACTTCCCGGTTAAATCTCACATGTAATAGGGATAAACCCCAGCGACGGCTTGAGAAGAAGTGCCATGGAAGGCATTTGGGTCTGAGCATCGCTCACCCCAACCTCACCCCGAGGCAGTGCCCAATGGTGTGGCAGGGGCTGCCCGTGTCTTCCTGCCTCGGCCTCACCATTCACCACTCCCTTCTCTGAACTGCTTCTTTCACTTTTGTGATAAGACAAAGCCACAGATCTGATTAAGTCACCCTTCAGCTTCCACACAGACACAGCTTCTTTGGGTCTGTGTAGGGTTTAAGGGTTTGTCTCTCAGTCCAGCAGAGCCAGATTGGAACCCACCTCCCAACTAAGTGGTGTTTGAGAAAGTGACCTTTCTGGGCTTTTGTTCCCTCATTGGTAAATTGAGGATAACTGTGGTCATAGGAGAGCCTTGTCACAGCATTTTGGTATGGATTAAATACAGATGCAGGTGGAGGACTTAGCAGAGGGCTGGCTGGGACTTTAGTAAGCACCCAGCAAGTGGCAGCTCTTTGCAGTGGATGTGCTGTCACTCTGCCTAACGGCATCCTTTCCTGGTGGACCCTCCCCTTCCCCTTTCATGTGGTACTAGCGGTTCTATCATTCTAGTGTGCCTCACCACCTTTCACACAGTTGGGCAAGTACATCAACTAGGATTTGGTCTGGCTGCATGTTTCTGAAAAAAAAGTAACCATGGCTTAAGTTAGGACTTTGTTTCTCTCTCGCATAAAAGCAGCCTGACACAGGGAGCACAAGCTGATGTGGCAGCCCCAAAAGGGCACCAGGAGCTTGGGCAGCTATCTTTCTGATTTACCCTCCTGGAGCATGGCTTTCAACCTCATGCGACCTCCTGGTCCAAGATGGCTGCTGGAACTCCAGCCAGCAAATCCACATTCCCCAGATGAACAGCAGAAAGAAGTGATGGAAGATGGGAAAAGCGCATAACGCCACTCCCAGCCCCACCATTCTCGCGGAAAATCCTACATAATAATTCCACACATAGAACTAAGTCACATGGGCCTCTCCTAGCTACAAGCTAGTCTCAGAAATGTAGTCTTTCCACTGGACACGCTGTCACCTGAAATACAATGTGTTTTTGAATTAAGCAAGAAAGGGAGAAGGGATCTCAGTGGGCAACTAGCAACCCATGGTATGGGTCCAGGCTGGGCCATCAGTGCCCTTCCACAGCATCTGGTCTATGACACCGGCTAAGAATGAGTGCGTGTTCCCTATGGAGAGGCATCAGAAGATACTATCAGCACACATGGGCACCTGAGCCCGGGAAGGGACGGAGTGTGAACAGGAGGGAGGCTGCCAATTGAAACTCCTTCTCCCTGTCTTGCTTTCATATTTTACTATAATCTTTTACCCCTCCCATGAGACTGAAAGGTCTTGACAGGAAAATCCTGCCCTATTCACATGCACACTCCTACCATAAAGGTTTATCATAAAGGTTTGTCCCTGGGTGACTGAGTGAACAGCAAATGCACTAAGGTTTGGCAAATGCAGACTATATCGCAACAGGAGTCTTCCAATCAAGAGCAGCAGAGTCGGTCAGACTCCGCCCTCTGTCTCCACTGCTTCATTGTATAAAAGAGATCATAATACCACTACCTCTCAAGATATAATCCACAGTCCTGGCCACATAGTAAGACCTCATTTAGTGTTGGAAGTCATTACTGTTATTACTGCATGCCGTTGACTCTGAGATGCAGATATTTTTTTTAATATACACTATAACGACTTTCACACTAAATGGCACGTCATGATTGAATCAGCAAATGTTTATTTTTCATGGCATATACAATCATGCTCTGTTTTCCAATCAATGCTGTCTGAGAATCAGTGGAATAGTTATGGTCATGAAAAGAATAGAAAGAGTTCAGAAATCCAGGACTTGCAAAGTCAAAAAAGTCAACTGTTTATAGATTCCAAATAGTAAGAGATGGGCCTGAGTGGGTCGTTGAGTGACTAAGGCCTGAACTAGCCTGGCCTTCCCCTCATTGTGTTATGGGAAGATCCAAAGTAGCCACATTCGCTCAAAAGAGACGAAAGGGGTAAGAAAGAAAAGAAGTAAAGCAGGGCTGAGAGCAGTGTTTTGGCGAGAACTCTGGGTATGAGTACAACCATGTGGAACCAACCATGTGGAACCAAGCAGACAGATCAGAAGCTGACTGTTTTTGTAGAACCTGACTTGTCAAAGAAACCGTGAGTTTAAAAAGTATTTAATACATACCATGGAATATTATTCAGCCATAAAAAGAAACGAAACGTTGATACATACTATAATGTGGCTGAACCTTGAAAACATTATGCCAAGTGAAAGAAGCCAGACACAAAAGATCATAGAGGGTCTGATTCCATTTATATGAAATATCCAGAATAGGCAGGTGCACAGAGAGAGAGTGTAGTTCAGTGGTTGTGAGGGGCTGGGGAAGGCAGGAATAGGGAGCAACTGCTAAACTGCTAAATGGATGCAGCACGTGCTTTCGGGGTGATGAGAAAGGTTTCGAACGAGAATGAGGGGCTGGTTGCAAGATGCTGTGGTCATACTAAATGCCACTGAATTGGTCATTCTTAAATGGTTACTTCTGTGTGATGTGAATTTTAGCTTGAGCAAAAAAAAGCATTTTCTATTCAGCTATTTACTATTTACTATTCAGGGACCCACAACCTTTCAGCAACAGGAAGTAGGCTAGAAAAACTGCACACACAGCCCCCACCGAAGACATGTTCCCAACCCCATGTCATTTTCAGTCCCCCAAAGTGATGGCAGGGCCTCCCCCACACACATAGGGGCCCCAAAGCACAACAGATGGGCAGGGTCCCCAAAGAGAAACCCACAGATGGTGGGACACCCCCCGGCCCCCACCGCCTCACGGGAAGGGTTTCACCCTGTCTGCCTGGAAGACTTCAGACTTGCTGTATGTGCCCCCCCATCCCGTGCCCCTCTGCCCCCCGCCACCCCTGGTCTTCCCCTTTTGGAATGGCAGGGCTGTTGTGGTTATCCTGCCCCTAGTTCCACTGTGTGGGGCAGATAATTTATCTTACTGTTCTATTATCGTTTATAGGCCTCTGGATGAAGAAAGGAGGCATCAGACCCTACCGAGAGGCTGCCATGCATCACTTGGGGATGCAGGAACATTCTACCAAACACAGCTCAGATTACGGCATGGCAGCGACCGCTGGTTGCCTAACCCCGCATCTGCTCTCCCTTTTGCCCCAAATAATCGAGCTCCTGGTTTTCAGTTGAACCCAGAATAATTCTCCTTAGAACAATTCTGCATTTGTTAGTCCCCCTTGCAGCTGGGCATGGCCACCACCTGAGGAGGGCAGGGTCATGAGCTAGGAAGGGCCTGAGTTAGCCACGAGGGGCAGCCGTGTGACCCTACACTGCTTACCTCTGGCTTTCTTTTACTTGAGAGAATTAAACATTGCGTCCTTTGAGCATCTGTTATTGGAGGTTCCGGTTATATGCAACGAGCCCTAATCATAATTCATACAGCGGGCTCTAACCCCAGTCAGCTCCGGGCACCAGAACGGAGGGTCTGCAATGCAGCAGCCTTAACCGCACCATCATTCAGGATTTGGTGAACCTCCCCATCCTCTCAGACCTTGAAAAAAATTGATCAGGCACATGGCTATATAGCAGATCTCTAGAATTTATTCAACTTGCGCACACACTGAATAGTGACTCATCTCCCTCTCTCCTCCGCCCCCAGCCAACACCGGCCTCTTCTCTTCTGTGGGGTTGACTAGTTTAGGTCACTCATGGAAGTGGAGTCATGCAGGATTTGTCCTCTTCTGATGCAGTGCACGCAATTTTAATTTTCACTTTCATATTGTTTTTGCTTTGTTTTCATTTCATAGGTGATTTCACCCACTGATTACCCAACTAACAACAGCTCCTACCAACTTCTGTTTAGCATTTATCTGGTTAATGGTGAAAGAATCCGTAATCATCAAGATAGCATCTGCTGGTCAGAGTAGCCAGAGTTTCTTTTATCCGATGTTCTTAAAACTGTAGGCAAAGTATTAAGATCTTGAAACCATGTATGTTTTCATATAAAGTTTATATAGTTTTCATTATAAAAGTTATAAATGCTGCCTGGGGATAATCTAGAAAATACTGAGGAGCAGAGACCGTTCATCCCACTTTCCAAAGCCAAGCACTATTAATATTTTGATGCATTTCCTTCTGCTCATTCCTGCTTTCTCCCTTTCTCTCCTCGTCTGTTTACGTAGATGTATTCACACTGTGCACTGCTTTATTTCACTTACTATTCATAACTGTGCACTGCTTTATTTCACTTACTATTACAACGTGAGCATTTTCCTCATTATTAAAACTCCCTAGTGCCTGGACTGGGGGCCTATTTTCATGCTGAAGCTTCCATGGTCCTCAGTGGGATCACCCCACCACGTCTTCAGTACACAAAGGCAAGCTCCCTCTAATGTTGTGGGTTGCTCCTCATCTACTGAACAGAAACTAGAACTAATGCAGCCAGGGAGGGCAAGACATGCCCAGACTTGTTCAGCTGCCCACTCCCAGGGTCGGTTGCTTGCCCACTAAGCAGCCTTACTAATCCAGAAGTTCTTTCCTGCAGTTTTTCACTGGCTTTGAACCGAGGATGCAGCCCCATGCCTCAGCAGACCCAAGGGAAAAAAATCCAGACACAAGAAGAAAAAAGTAAACTATGCCAGTGACTGCAAGATGAGATAGTTGTAGGACTGCTCCTTTTAATTTTCAGGAGAGGAAAGAGTCACGCTAATTCACACTCACCTCACCCCGGCTCTAAGGCGTAGCGAGTGGCCTTGAGGTTGGACTTGGATGAGCTCTGGACTTGGATGAGGGAAGACAGCAGGTATAGCAAGCTGAGCAGCCTCCAGCATTGATCCTGAGTGGATCCCCTGCCAGGCTCCCTGGTGTCGGATTTGGCTTTTCTGAAGCAAAATATCTTTTCTTTCTTTTTTTTCTTTCTTTTCTTTTTTTTTTTTTCACAAAAACACAGCAACATGGAACAGGCTCTGCCTATTTGATCACTTCTGTGTGCCCAGCACCTAGCATGTGCCCAGCACATACTGCAACATTTGATATTGTTTACTGAATAATGACTTTTTACAGACTCCCTTAAATGTTGACAATTACAACTCAATTTGAGTTTCACAAGCATTTTCCTGGGAAGGAGCCAATGCCTCCAAAGTGCATACATGCTTAGCACTCTTGCTGGGTATGGGTCAGGCTTCTCAGCCCGCTGTCCCTTCACTGACCTATTCCCCATGAGGAAGTGAGCTTGGCTTCAGCAAAAGAAGGGTGAACCCCCACCACATTGAGCACTAGTGATATAGGTGACCATTGGTAAACTTCCCTATTTCAAAATATTGCTTCAGCATCCCTGCCTTCTTCCAGTCTCTTCTTCCCTGTTTCTTACTCATTTATCTCCCTCTAATTCCCAGGACCCGGAGCCCAGGTTGATCCTATTAATGCCACATGCAAGTCATGTTAAGAGTTAAATATAACTTCAGGGGGCAGACCTACAGGCAATTTATATCCGTTCATTTCTGGGAAATTGCAAAGACAGTTAGTGACTTCAAAAGAATACTCTGGACCACATGTACGCTCCTAAGTTAGGTGCTGCTTGTCTGGAGACTTGTATGGGCATGTGGACCACTCAAGAGTTGGTCTGGAATCTCCCCTACCCTGAGTGACAGGGAGGCAAAAGGGTCCATCTGCAGTGGGAAAGTGTTCTCTTTGCAATAGGAAAAAACAGACAGTATGTGTGTGAGATATATGGATAGGCACATCTTCAGAAGTAAGGAAAGTATAATCAAATTCTAAAATGGACACCACCACCACCATCACCATCATCACCATCATCGTCACTGTCCTCACCATCATCTTCATCAGCACTGCCATCTATGTAGTTGACGTGCACAGCTCCTACTGTGCCCCTGGCACTGGGCTAAGCACCATGCATCCCCTCACATAATCCTCCCACAGGTTTACAAGGCAGGCAACTTGATAAACAAGGAAACAGACCCAGAGACATTCAGCAGCTCACCCCAGGGGACACAGGAGTGGCAAGGCAAGGACTTGCGCCTAGACAGTCTTTCTCCAGGACCCTGACTTCTAACTAGTCACTGTTAGAGGGAAGATGCAAGCAAGGCAGACGGGATTCCAGGGCTCTGACTTAAGTCCCTGGCAAAGCAGGGTAGACCGGGTATCTTCAAGTTGCTCACATGCTTGCCTCTCTGACAACAAGAGCAACTACTAGCAAGGGCCATGATTGTCTTGATGGGCACAAGATCAGCTTAAGGGGCAGGCGTGGTGGTATGGCAGGGTAGTCAGATCTCGGTAGCCATGAGGTGGGGGAAAGGCTGGAGGCAGCGAGCACTTTGAGATAAGGGTTCATGTGGCTACACTCCCCAAGTTCTACAACAGGTAGGGATGGTCACGGAAATGTGAATTGAGTTCATTGAGTGGCAGTTCCTGGAATGAAGGAGGAAGAGACTAGGCTGGTATTGTTTTTATGTTCTTCCCCCATTCCCCACTTACTCGTCTGCTACTTGGAATGCAGACACGAAAGCAGGAGTTCCAGTAGTGATCTTGGGGCCATAAGCAAAAAGCTAGAAGAGCCACAAAGCCCTTAGCCTCTGAGCAAAGGCCATAATTATCTGCCTCTAAATTTCTCATTATGTATGTCAGAAAAATAAATGCTTATGTGTTTAAGTCACTGAGCAGCCAAATCCAATTCCTAACTGATATACTCTGTGTAGTCAGTAGCCTCTAAGATGGGCGATGGCCCATCGTCCCTCCTGGGAGAATACTATTTGTAATACGAAGTTAGAATACTACCTAATAAATCCCAACATTTATCTTTGGGTCTAACAGTAAACAACAATTTTATTTATTAATGTGCTCAAATAAACTACACATTAATATGATGTATTAAGGCCAGACGTCACCTCCTAATATTCATACTCCTGTGTAATTCATCTCCTTGAGTCTGAGCTGGACTTCCTGACTCACTTCTGACAAAGAATAGGGCAGAAGTGATGGAACGTCACTTCTGAGATTAAGGTATAAAAAGACTGTAGCTTCCGTTTTATGTGCTCTCACACTAGATTCTATGTCATAAGGCAGCCCTACAGAGAGGCCCATGTCATGAGGGAACAAGGCCTGCCAACAACCACATGAGTAAACCTGGAAGCAGACACCACTAGACCCAGTTGAGCCTTCAGATGAGACCAAAGCCCGGACCAACACCTTGACAACAACCATATTAGAGGTGTTGAGCCGAAGATGTCCAGCTAAGCTGTGTCTAGGTTCTTGACTCACTGTAACTGTGATAGGAAGTGTTTATTGTTTTAAGCCTGTCTTAGATAACCAATACATCCTCCAAACAATTTTCTTCGTTTAATATTCAAGTTAGTGTCTATTCTCTAAGCCTTCGAGTGCATGTCTTAGCCCACACCATCCTCATTGAAATATTGCTCTTGAATAGAATGCCTGGCACAGAGCCTGGCACACAGCAGGTACTCAATAGATGAATGAATGGATGGATGGATGGATGGATGGACGAATAAGACACTGTTTCTTACCGAGCTCTTCTAAAGTACCTTGAGCCTCAATAGATATTGAAAAAAACACACAGGTAAGGACAAGGGGAAAATAACAAACTGCACCAAATCAGCCAACCATATTTAGAGTTTTGGTAATTTCACTTGCATGGCCTGTAGACCCAGTTCTATGATTTCCTGAAGGCAAATTCTTCCTGGGAGACCTTTTTATGTTAGAAGAGTATTTAATAGCTCCCAACATTTATCTTTAGGTCTAAAATTAAATGAATGTTTTATTTATTACTGTGCTTAACTAAAGTACACATTAATGTGATGTGATAAGGCCAGAAGTTACAAGTCAAATGAACAGACTGACAGCAAAAGCGAAAACTCACCAATTTCCCTAATAATTTATGAACTGATACAGAATTAAGCACTGATTTCAGAATCTGCTTCAAAGTTATGGAAACAATGATTACAACTGTTAGAGAGGCAAGGAGGGAGCATTCTTTGCTGTCCAGCGCAGATAAGACTCTTATTTTAGTCCGTCCGGTTTTCCATTTCATTATCTAAGTCATTTAAATGGTGGCCTAAGGCAAACTATAAGACCCATTGTGTGCTTTAGTCTAAAGTAAGTCTATTCAAAAGCTTTTTGCCAACACGTGCTTGTTTGCCAAATTCTACTTTCATATTAGAGGGGTCAGGGAGAAAGGATTTGGCAAAATAGAGCTAGAAAGTGTGTGGGCTGTTAGGGGTGGCCATGGGTAGGAGAGAGGGCAGGCAAGGAAATGGGTGAATGGCAGAGAGGCTGGTTGGGTGGGGGTTCCATGCTGCAGCCTGCCCCCCACCCCTCACCCTAGGAAGGGCGGGAAGAACACACTAAATGCTCAGGGGCAGGATCTTCAGCACCTCCATGCAGTGAGGACACAACTCCCTCAAGAGTTATTTACGTGGCAAGGACAATATTCCTTACTCTACGCTCGAAATCCAGTTTCAAATTCAAAGAAAAATCTGTCTAGGCTTTTTATACGATTTGCTTCAATGCATCAAGTGATGCATTACGTTGTCCCTGGAGTCTTGCGGAGAGCTCAGAGGAAATTCTCCACATCGAGGAGCCTGGGGGCTTTCTCTAGTATTTATTTTGGCAGCAGTTGGGTTCCTTCCCTGCCCTCAGTGCTTCCTGCGTTCCCTCCTTGCCTCCTTGTATCTCCCCCGTCCCAGGACAGTCTTTATAGTGCTACAGAACACTAGAGAACAAGGCTCTCATCCTTTGCACAGCCACATCTCCTCTATATTTCTTAGAAAGAATTTTATCCCAAGTAGCAAGATCCTGGAAACGTAACTGGATTCTACTACTGGCCTCAGAGAAGAAGGGAAGTTCACAACATTACTCAAGGCAAAAGTGAACATTGAGAAATAATCTCTGAAATTGGCCTCCCGGCGGAAGACAGAATATTCTGAGAGGGCCGGGCTGGCTGGGGAGAGGCAAACACCAACATCTCTCTACTAAGCACCCCTCACTGGCACCCAGGACAAAAGGAATTCTTCAGTCACACAGCTTGCCGACTTTGTGGCCATAAGCAAGTCTCATCATGGTACATTTCCCACCTCACTGCTCTGGACCCATCAGTAGAGAGGACCCGCCGGCCGGGAGGACAGCCCCTCTCCTCAGGTCTGTTGGTCCATTTACGTGACAACTTCATTCCTAAGCCAGCAAGAGGAAAACTTCCCACGCTCCCCAGGCATAAAGGTTCTTCCACTGCAGAAGCCAAATGCTCCTACAAAAGGCACTCAGTTCTCACGGCTTCCCCAAGCCAAGGTGCTGCGCCTGGGAAAACGGCCAGTCCCCAAAGCCAGAGAGAGGCAAGCAAAGGCTGTGTGAGAACCAGCCAGAAAAAAAAAAAATGTGGTTACAAAAAAACCCCCCCACAAAACACACACACACAAACACACACACATGCACGCATGCACGCATACCAGAAAATAGTAAGTGTTGGGGGGTTGTGGAGAAATTGGAACCTTCGTGCACTCTTAGTAGGAAAGAAAAATCATACAGCCTCTATGGGAAACAATAGAGCAGCTCCTCAAATAATTAAAAATAGAATCATTGTATGATCCAGCCATTACACTTCTGGGTATTTAACCGAAAGAATTGAAAACAAGGTTGCAAAGAGGTATTTGTACACCCATGTTTGTAGCAGTATTCTTAACAACAGCCAAAATATAGAAGCACCCCAAGTGTCCATGAGAGGTGGATGGATGAACAAAATGTGGGACATGCATACAATGGAATAGTATTCAACCCTAAAGAGGAAACAAAATTCTGACCCATGCTACAGCATGAATAAACCTTGAGGACATTATGCTACGTGAAATAAGCCAGACGCTAAAGCACAAATATTGTGTAATTCCACTTATATGAAATATCTAGACAGGCAAATTCATAGAGACAGAAAGTGGAATGGTGGTTGTCAGGGGCTGGGGGGAAGGGACTGGGGCCAAGTTATTGTTTAATCGGTATGAGGTTTCAGTTTGGGATGACAGAAAAAGTTCCGGAGATGGATGGTGGTGATGGTTGCACAACATTATGAATGTATTTCATACCACTGAGCTGTACATTTAAAATGGTTAAATGGTAAATTTTATGTTATGTGAAGTTATTTTACTACAATTACAAATTTTTTTAATCTTAAAAAGATAACAAGAAAAATCACGTCACATGCTGAGTTTTCAAAGAAGATCTTCAGACCCGGAGCAGGCTCCATAATTGGCCCCAAACTAAACACCGATTCCATCTGTCAGAGCTGCTTCGGGGGAGCTGGGGGCAGAGACCTGTGCTGCTCAGCCATGGTTCCAGATGGAGGAGAGTCTTCAGGCTTGTCCACTTCAGCCTCTGAACATCAGCCAGACCCTTCCCCAGGCCTGGAATACTCAAGTGTACTCACCAATTTCTAAATGTGGCATCTCCAGGTATGTAAACTGAAATCCAGAACTATGTAAAAACTAGGATATGAAAAAATATCTCCGTGGAACTACTTGGAAAGGTGGTCGTCACTCACTTAGAACAAAGTTCCAATCCCATCATTAATTTGCAATCGTCAAATCCCAATCCTGTTGGAAAACTAGAGGATCCATGGAGTCCAACCACCTACTTCATGAGCGAGGAAGCCAAGCCCAGCTTGCCTGGGGTGATCCCCGTGGCCGGTGGCAGAGCCAGGAAGCTTCTCTGACTCCAACCTATTTTTGGCCTGCCCATTCATGTCAGGCCCTCCTCTGCTCTGTCGGGTTGATCATGACAGGGGGATGTGGGCCTGCCTTGTCCCCAAGCAGGAGGCCACATGGATACAGAGCAGATCAGAAGCCTGCCCTGTCTCCAGGTCCAGACGCCATCATGAAGAAATCTCCAGCACCGTGTGATGGACTCCTGCAGGGTGTCTGCAGGGAGCCGGCCTCCCAGGCAGGGGCTGGATCTCCTTCCTTAAGGACCCGGGAACCTCCTTCTCCCATGCATGCCCCTTTCTCTCTCAAAATACCAGTCAATTCCCATTTCCTTCTCCTGACATTTTTGTGACTTAACATACCATGCACTCCAGAGGCAGAAATCCTTTCCATGATAACCAAACTTGCTGCTCTACCAGCACATTCTCTAAGGCCAGTTCAGTTTGCGTTAATGGAATTGGGAAACTGGAGGAAGTTTGCAAATCTAGAAAATGACAAAGCCGCCACTATCACCATCCATAGGGCTGTGAGCCCATCTGCTGTGTTTTTGCTGGTCTCCCTGCCCGGCTGGGAACGGGGCTGGCCAGTGGCGGACCTGCTTCCCACTCCTTCCCAGGACTCGCTGTTCAAACTCTGACCTATGAGGTATTCCTGAATCTTCTCAAAATTCTCCTTTCTTATGTGACCTCCAGTTTTCTGAGTTTTCTCTTTGTTGCTACCAAAAAGGTCTTATAGAAGATACAAGATCTGATGCAAACCCCTCTTTTGCAGCCTAAGCCACCCAGCACAACAGATGATAACATTCATGCACTTATTACAGCTTCCCAAATCGGCACAGAACAGAGAAGTGAACATTTTCCCACAACTGTTTCCACCCCAGGGAACAACAGTGTGATGACATTTTAAGATCTCAGGGTCTCTCTCCTTTGGGGAATATGAATTAGTGTTTCTATAGTTAAAAGCTACCTTGAGAATATGGGGATAAGAGCAAACCCATTAGTTTTATGTTAGCAGCTAAACTACAAGTGGGAAGACATCAAATGTGTGCAGTTTATTGGGGTGGGGGTGGGTACACGGATCCCACTCCTGTGACCAGCAGTCTGGGTGGCCCTGCACTAAGCACTCCCCAGTCTGGCCCTCCCTCATAGGGTAAATGCACTCTGCAGGACAGCAGTTCTTTATGGCTGGCCCAGAACGTGTTAGTGGCCACAGAGGCAGGAAGGAGAGAATGGGCATCACAGAGCACCCACTGCAATTTCAAAGGCACATGAGATCTGACAGACAATGCCACGCCATGCATGATAGGTCTTGAACAGGCCCAGAAAAGAGAGGGACCCTGTCCTGCCAAGGCCCCCATCCTTGGCAGGGTTTCAATGTCAGAGGCAGAGCCTGCAAGAGATGCATAACCTTCTATATGTCATTTTAACATTTCTGAGCGTTTGGGGGCTTATCCAACAAGAAAAATATGGAAAGAACACAGAATCCCTTCCACAGAAACCATCTGATAGTTGATAGGAGGAAGTGAAGGTCTAATGGGAGGACAGTGGAGAGGTGTTCATGCCAGAATGAGTGGAGATGAAGAAGAGAACCAGAAATGTAAACTCTGGCCGTGGCAGTTTCAAAGGGACCCAGAGCTGGGTGATTGCACCTTTGATGTAAGGACCCTGGTCAGAGGGACCAACCTCTCGGTAAGCAGTGGTATATATGTTGCAGTGGATAGAAACACGGCTGGAAAACTCAAATCCAGATCCTGAGCCCAAATCCTTCAGGTGGGTCCTTGCGGTGGAAACTCCAACCTCCTTGGTCCAGTGAAATCGGACATGTGCCTCTTAACACAGAAGGTCAGAATTAAGTAGACAAATGAGGGAGTTAAGACAAGCCCAGAAATTAATATACTAATTTTAGTGAGCAATCGGTGTGTGTCTCCTCTTTAAAGGGTTTAAAATATTTCAGAAATTTTAACAAATCCCAGAGATTAGCCTGGTGGTTATAAAACATATCATCGAGTGTTTGATTTTAGAATCTGAATATAAGTTGGAAGGTATAACATGATTTGTCTAAGGCTGGACATAAACTGAACATGCATTATAAGTTTAATTCAGCAGAGTTACAAAATGTTTTAAATGCTTGGAAAGTTCTGCTTGTCACAGACATTGGGAGTGCTTAAGAAGACAATCAAATATATTAGAAGTTTAATGTTTAAAATATTGAGGACATATAATTAATGGATTGTAAAATTAGACTAGTAAGTAAAATAATAAAACTTATAAGTTGAGCTCTAAAGCTTTAGGAAACTAGGTTTTTGAAAGTTTAACAATTCTAACATCCTTCTAACACTGTGGAGAAAAAGGAACTCTTGTGCACTGTTGATGGGAACGCAACCTGGTGCAGCCACTGTGGAAACAGTATGGAGGTTCCTCAGAAAGTTAAAAATAGAACTACCCTATGATCCAGTATTTCCATTACTGGGCATTTACCCAATGAAAATAAAAACACTAATTCACTAATATGCACCCCTATGTTTACTGAAGCATTACTTACAATGGCCAAGGTATGGAAACAACCCAAGTGTCCATCCATAGAGGAATGGATAAAGAAGATGTGGTATATATAAACACACACACACACACACTGGAATATTACTCAGCTATAAAAAAAGAATGAAATCTTGCCATTTGCAAAGACATGGATGGAGCTAGAGGGTATAACACTAAGTGAAATATGTCAGACAAAGAAAGACATATGTCATATGATTTCACTCATATGTGGAATTTAAGAAACAAAACAAACAAACAAAAGGAGGCAAATAAAAAAACAGACTGTTAAACAGAGAACAAACTGCTGGTTACCAGAGGGGAGATGGGTGGGGAATGGGGGAACTAGGTGATGGGGATTAAGGGGGGCACTTGTCATGAGGAGCGCTGAGTCATGTATAGAACTGTTGAGTCGCTATATTGTCCACCTGAAACTAACACAACACCATATGTTAACTGTACTTCAGTAAAAAAATGACACTATTTCTAACATCCTTGTAAAACCCCACTCAGCCGTACTGTCTTCTCTATGCCCACGACTGTCCTCCCACATGCCACCCTGTCGTCAGAACAACAGCTCCCGGTGGGGGAGAGATTCCGCAAATATGGGGGGGGGCGGGTAAAAATAAAAATAAAAAATAAAAGAGTGGGGAGTGAAGGATGTATTCTAGGCAAGGGGAGTCTGAGCGGGAAGGGGGTGAGTTCGGGAAACAGAGTAGGGAAGACAGAGCCGGATTCTTTTCTTTCTTTTCATGAACACCTGTGGCTCTGGTTGGCTAACGTTGCGTTCGATCAGATTGAACTGGAATGATCTCATCGGGGGAGGAGAGGAAGCTAAAGGCGTAAGAGGAGATGAGACTGCAGGACGCTGGCCATCAGAGGAAGGGTATCTTTCAGACTCGGGACACTCAGAGCTGGACGGCCCTCAGCAAGTCTCTCACCCGGTGAGCTGCAGGCAGCATCCGCTGGCTGCCAAGGGCAAGAGAGTTGCAAGAAGACGCATCTGGCCTTGAAGTAGAGGGTGGACTAGAGCCAGGGAGGATGCAGGGGCAGGGCCAGGGGCCGCTGGGGGAGCCGAAAGGAGGCCATGGGAGACGGTGGGAGAAGTGGGAAGGGGGGAGGTACCACCAGGCACCCGAGCAATGAGGGCAGAAGGAGGTAGGACTGGGGGAGGCAGGAGGAGACGCCCTGCAGGGAAAGAGGATCAGTACTGTGCCCGTGTTTCGGCACGGCCAGAGAGACACAGAAGAGAAGGTGCCACACAGGTGAGCAAACACGGGGTTCGGGGCAAATAAGCTCGGTTAGTGAGAGATCCAGATTCTGAGACTGGGACTGGAGTCAGCCAGGGAGGAGGGGATGAGGAGGAATCGCTACCCAGGAGGTGGGAGGGAAGACAGAGGGAAGGAGCACACTCCATGGAAGTCATCTCCCACCCACCACCGATACCCTGTATCTCTGGCCAACGGGGCAACTCTACAAAGTGCGTGATTTTGCCCCATGTCACAGATAAGGCAGCTGGGGCCTAAGGAACTATGGTTATTGCCTAAAGTCAGATGGTGTCAGGTGGCAGAACTGAGTGAGACCTAAGTCTATGGGATTCTACTGCTGGGTTCTTCCTTCTAAGGCCCCGTGTCTCCAGGCCGAAGGCTGGATCTCTCCCAGCCCTTATTAATGTGGTGTTTGCAGTCAGAACAAATGAGCTTGGGGCTCTGTTTTGGTTACTAGATTACTTATAGTTTCACAAGAACTTGGTACATCTATGTTTTAGGGGGGGGAAAAAAAAACCAAAACTATTTCCAGGCTCCAGTAAAGTTATGAAATCCAGGGAAGTATAAACAGTGCAAAGCAGGCTTGAGCCCTGGGTCAGTTCTGCAAAGGTTTAGTCATCCCTCTGGAACCCAGAGAACAGGGCCCAAGGTAAATCAGTTGGTAGGGCACAGAGGCTCCATGCCCCCACAGCCCAGAGTCTTGTCTCATTAGACAACAAGCCACAAAGCTGCTTCTGCGCAATTAACTTATTTCACACTTGCTTGCTTGCTTTTTCAAATTAAAATCAATATCATAGTGATGAAGAAAAGCAGACTTTGCAAAGCACAGGAAGCCCCTAGGATCTTTGTTTCTCCTCCCACATCTGCCAAAATGCAAATAAGTTTCCCTAGGGCCTCAACTCACTTTCCATAAACTAAAGATACCACCAGTCACTCAGACTTCCACGTAGGAAGTGTCAGACATCTTAGAGGAAATTTGCTTATTAAACCCTTGAATAAGCACAGAACGTGTGGCAGAGAAGGCGTTTTGTCAACCTCTTCAGACTTCAGACAGAGTTGTGGCCAAAAACTGCATGGCTCAGCCCCACTGCGGCCTACCGTGGCCATGGGTCCAGTTCTCACCAACGGGAGCTGACAGGAAGTGATATGGGTCTTCTCCAGGCCGAGGCTTTGAGAAGCAGATGGAATCTCTCCACTCTCTTCTGCTGGCTGGCTGGAGAGACCTCCAAGCCCTCTGAGACTGGTGGAGAACTGAGAGATGGAAGGAGCCAAGGTCTCTGAATCTCTAGGGAAAGGAGAAGGCCTGACGGCCAGGAGGAACAGTGCTAGATTGTTCCCCAAGCCTCAAGGCCCTGCTTGTTGGGGTTTATTTGTATAGTTGCTGATATATTTGTGCATCTATAAGTGTATTTATAGACATGTGTGCTGTGTGCACTGTTTTAAGAAACTCTGAGATGCCAGGGTAGGCTTTTATTAAATTAACTGCATCACAGGTGGGTGCTTCATTGTACAAACGATTCGCTGCAGGACAGCCTGCCCCCAGTGCAATTAAAGTACTATTCAGCTTACAAAGAACTGATTTCCATACAGCTTGAGAACACAGCGTCCACGCCATGGATGGGTGGGCTGATCCGCACAGGAGGCAGGGAGACCACAGCTCCCCCTGAGGTCCCTGAAGGCCTCTCCCTTTTCCCCTGACTCGAGGCCAATGAGACGGGGGTAGGTTTCCTCCCAACCACTGGCTCAGCTCCCCCAGCACAGTCTGATCTGAAACACGGCTGGATCCCTATGAGTCTTTTTCTTAGGGGGGGCCCTTCCCCACATAAGTCATTTCCATGAGTGGCCATAAAGACAGCAAAGCAGGGGGTGTGAGCTGCAATGGGGTCTCTTACTGTTGGTGAACAGGGAAGTCAAGGTTCCTAGGCTTTTCCTTTTAGGACATGAGACTGAGGGCCCAGCGAGGAACATCTGGGCACAGGGCATCTGGCCACAGTGGGCTGGGGGCCTGGGAGTCGAGGCTGGAGGCAAGTAGGAATGCGGTCTGTGTGAGCAGCCAGAAACGGAGGCCGCTGGAAGGGAAAGGTGGTGAGGAAAAGAGGGCCCGAGAGTGATAATTGCAGCAAATTCACACAAAAGCAACAAAGAGCAAATTTTACAAAAACTCACGGGAATCAAGCCAGGAACAGTGGGATAAATCCAAAAGGGAAGAGAGATCCTACAAACTGCCCGGCTTCTATGTCCATTCGTCACTTAGGTAAAAAGTCAAAGGGGCATGAGAGCATTTTAAACATCTTTTAAATCTAAATTGGGGAGGGAACTGTTTTGTATTACACAAAAACGTGGTCGCAAAGGTAAGCAACTACTGAAACTAAGGCAGGGTTGTAGCTCAGTTGCAAATATTCTGCTACTCTACCATTAGTCCTGATGACATCCTGGCCCCGAGACATCCCTCAGACAGCCCCCCACACGGCCAGACCCTGCAAGCTTCCGGTGCTCCTCTGGCTGCAGAATCCCATTCTGTCTGTAATTCTGCTCTCCAGAGAAGAGCTTGGTGAGCAACGGGGCGAGAAATACATCTGACCAAGAAACCCCAGACTACAGATAGGATGCCAAGCAAGCATGAGAAAGCCGAACAAGTTTTAAAGTATTCAGTCCCTAAGCATGTTTAATTACAAAGTCGCCAAAACAAGGATCTGAAGAAGCACAGAAATATGCTCTAGAGAGGGGGAGAGAATGTCACCTGCCTCCGTCCCACAGAGAAGTGTTTCTCTGCTTCTCAAATGCCCGTGGCTATTGGGTCCCCAGAGGATCTCGGTAAAATGCAGGTTCTGATCGTTTAGGTCTGGGGTGAACCTTGGGATTCTGCGTTTCTTACAAGTTCCAGGGGGATGCATTGCTGCTGGTCCAAGGACTGCATGTTGAATAGCAAGGGTCTAGAGCTTCAGGGACTGAAGGAACAATGGACATTAGGGGCACAGCTTCTCACCTGAGACTTGGGACTTGGAGAGAAACTGGGGTATCAACGGAGCTCTGCTCATGTCCTTGAGATTGCCAAGGGCTAAATACACACACACACACACACACACACACACACTCACACACACACACACACACATGTTCATGCTCACACCCAAAGGAATCTATTCAAAAACATTTTATTCATACCCTACATCACATGGGTAATACATTCAATCCGGAAGTTTGAACATTAATTCTTGAAGTTTCTTTTTGAGTCTCAGTCACAGGATTAACCCTTCGAAGCAAACGCCTGAAATACCCTCCGATATCCAGGCATGTGCACTGACTGAGTCTCTCAATACCACTAACCTCAGCAGGTGGGTATTGGCGTTTTTAATTGATAACAACATGCTACATGGCACTCGAATGCTCCTAGCCTGAGACCCCAAAATGAGTGTGATTATCTCGTTCTTCATCAATCTGACAGCTGTTGAAGTGTACCAGCAACGTAAAGTGTACCAGACACTATGGAGGGAAGGAGATGCAAGGACGTTGAGTCTGGGCCAGGTCCCAAGACGCATGTCTCTAATCGCTCAATAGTCAACCGCCACCTTGAATTACCTTGGAACTCAGTTCTCATTGTTCTCTGTCCTCCAATTGTATCATATGATCTTCAAACTGAAAAGACTTCCAAAGAAAATATAATTTATAAGTCAGAAAATTAACAGCATCATTTCTCTGACTTTAAATTACATTGTGATTTTTCTTATCAGTTGATTCATACTCTGAAAGAAACAACACAGAACGTGTGGCCAAACAGAAGCCCCTACCACAAAAAGGCACAGAAGGAACAGTCACAAACTCATGCTGAACTTAGGGACTGCTGGGCAATTCCTGTGGTGGAGGGCACAGCCCCGTTGCCTGTATCCAGGGAGATACAGATGGTGCCCTGCCAGACCTACACGGGCTCAAATTCCCCAGGTACCATTTATGAACTGCCTGACCTTGGGCTAGTCATTTGACCTTACTCGGCCTCGATGTCCTCAGCATCATAACTACTTCATTGGGTTGCCACCAAGATGGTCTGAGATACTGTGTATAAAGGGTCAGCATGTTATAAGCCCCTGCCACATGGTAGCAGATCCCGCGGCTACCCGTGAACCTTTCTGCCCGCAAAGGGTTTTTACCTATTTACAAAATAACACTCTCCTCTGAAGCCTGACTTTCTAAGATAAGGGAAATGGCTCACCCACCCCTTCCAATTCTTCCTGGTTCTTTTAACCTTCTTTTTCACCCAGGTAAAGAGAATTAATTTCCATACCCGACATTACATCGGTGTTGTTATTTTATCCATTTGTTCTTTCGTGGTGCTTTTGGTATTCTCATTAAGAAATTTTTGCCTTTGCCAATATTGTGTTGTATTCTATATTTTCTTCTAAAAGTGAAATCGTTTTACCTTTTACATTTAAACCTACCATCCAACTGAAACTGATTTTCAGTAACATTTTAAATATTAATCTTGCGTTTAAATATAATTTGAATATTAATCTGGTAGTCTTTGTCACACATTTTTTCTCTTTTGTTTTTAAATAAGATACCAGAAATTTGGAAAGTACTAATTTTCTGGGTGGAAAAAAATTGTAAGCCCTAAAATTATAATATTATTTTATTTTTTTAATGTCAGTATTGTCCTATTTTAAATTTAGGATAGCCACAATATGAGAAAACAGTTTTTCCATTTTATGAGGTGAAATAGAAATCAATTTGCCATAAGTATTGATTACATACATAGAGAGGGAATGCTCACAGGAGATGAATGAGGGTCTCACATCATGGCAGTGATGTAAGACACTTAGACTTGTTTTAAGGAAGGGGTCCTTCATTCATTTGACAACATATTCCTGACATTTATATTATAAATCTACATGCACAATTAATATATGTATATAAAACATGTATACTTGTTAGCTATGTTATATGCATTATATTTATTTGCACATATTTATTAGTATGTATTATATTAAAGGCATTTATATTGATGTGCCTGTGAATGCCTACGATTTGCTTCAGTGAAGCTGGGGACACTCCAAAAAGAACCCGACCTAAGCAGCAAATGAAGACACTGGCGGATTGGTTAAATGATGGTGTTCTTGTGCAATCTCCAGCTCTACTATCTGCCTCTGAGCACGGTCATTATTTCAAAGCGGCACCTTTCAGAGCCTGTGACTCCACGTGCCCCAGAAGAGAAGTTCAGCGTTCACGTGGGATGAGAGACCCTGGCATTTACGCTGTAGCTGCTACATGTACAGTGTGGCATCCTGAGTCAGAACCAGAACATCAGAGACTGATTTAGGTAAATGTGGTAAAGCACCATTTCTCCCACTGGGAACCAACTTCAGATACTGGGTTTTTCAGGGGGCCAAGCCGCTGAGCAGGGGCAGCAGTTTATTTATCATTCTTCTGAAGATGAAGGTAAATGAAATTGTGAAGTAACCTGATCGTCTTAGGTAAAAAAGAAAAACAACAAGATGATATGCTGTTCTATTAATAGCACCCCGAATCCATTTTTATTGCAAGCTGTAAATGTTATCATCAGTGGTCCTGGCAGGCTCACATTAAAACAGAAAACACACCGCCTGAGCGAAAGGGTCAGGCGAAGGGTATGAGGGTTTCCATATTATAAAAACTGGGGCCGGCTGAGAGGCAAGTGCCCACGAACAAAACACTGCTTCTGGCTGCATCTGAATTCTGGCTTGCTTGAAACAGAGCTGTCAGGCTCCTCTGAACACTTGTAGTTTGTCTATATTCCTGCCCAGATAAAAAGACTAACTTAATTATACACCCACATGGCCTGCAGACATCTGAGAGGACCCATACTTCCCCCTGTATTGCTTTAACCGAGCTCCTGGGTAAGACTCATGACCCAAAACACTGTCCCACGCATTGGTCTTGAACATGATTTTTGAATTGGAAAACCTTTTTCAGAGCCAAAATTACTCATGACTTTATTAAGTGCATAGGCACATCAGCCGGCTGCCAGGGTCGTGCCCATGTGGGGGCTACAAAGCACTATAGGGCTCTAGGGTCCGGGCCCGTGTTGAAAATTCTGTTTACTTATAGTGGGTTCTAAGCCATTCTGCCTCATAATAATTTACTAGGATGACTTGCTTCTTTTAACTTCAAGTTACAAACAATAAGACTCTGACCTCAGCTCCAGGCAGATGCTCACCTTCTGGGCATCTGTCACCCACTGGTCGTTCCAAGCTGTCAATCCTAAGTTAGAAGGGAGGAGGGTTGGTTCATGGCCTCTCTTAGGTGGTGTTGTGGACACCTGCTATCACCGTCTGTTGCTGGTTTTGAGCAGGTGTGGCCTACTCCACCGCCAGCCATACTAGCAGGGTCAACCCCTAAACAGGACAGAGGAGCTCTGGGAGCAGCCTCTCTTATCTTTGACTGGTTTCTTGAAATTAAAGAGAGGATGGAGTGAGGTCTGCCAAATGCACCTGCTCTTTACATTGTTGTCTGTGGAAAGACCCCACCTGGCCCCCGCAGGTCTTTCGGAACCTTCAGAACCCCACTGCTCATCAGAGAAGATATCAGCATGTCTTCCCCTTCTGGGATGGGACCCTTCACAGCAGAACACGCCCCCATTAAAATTCCAGGAGTGTTAAGATTTTAAAACTGCATCTGTGAATTCAGCACCCCAGCTGATTTCTGGCCAGCTTGAGAAAGAGGTGGTTAAATCTCAATGTTACTCCACGACCTGCCCCCTTCAAAACTCTATCCTCTGCAAAGAATGTGGAAATAGTGACCGAAGGTGTGGCCAAAACCCTTCCAGTTCTGACTGAAAATTTGATTTGATTTGATTTGGGGGGGGGGCAATAATAGCTTGGAAATGAGAAAATGGAAGAGGCAGGCACAATAGCGGTTTCCACCTTCCTGGCCTCAGCAATATGAAGGGCGTAAGTGCAGGTGACCACCACACAGGACACAAGGGAGGAAGCCCCCGAAGGACAGCAGCCACGTTGCTTCTCACAACCAGGCTGCCGGGAGACTGAGTGGCTGACTGGCCCCCTTGCTCACCTCTCTGGCCCTTGTGAAGTCACCACCTACTCCGACATGGACAGTGAAGGGAGAAAACATCAGCGGACCATTTTCCAAATTTCCATCATCTGACATTTAATTGTGGTTATGCTGATTTTATTGCTCTTGGCAAAATCTTGTCCTTCCTGCAGTGCGGGCCGAAATACTAGGTGGTATCAATTGCCATTGAAAACACAACCCGTTCGATGTCAGACACAAAGGAAATAAAAATTGCTGACAGTCTGTTTTGCAAGGACAAATTAATTTGCCCCAGAAACAGAGCGTTTGCCACTGATCTCATTAAAAGTGCTGTGAGATTATCAGGAAAAATTAATACAAGCTGTTGGTTATCAGCTATATCATTTCAGCTCACAAAGGCAAGTCCTGCTTGTCAGTTTGCTGCTGGGGGCAAGGACAGGCGTTAACAAAGAAAGTCACATTCAATTAGAAACCATCGCCCGGGCTGGCATTTGCGGTTACTCTGCACGGATCAGCTTGAAGAACAACCACACTTCTTCTTTTTGGTTTGAACTTGAAAGCAAGGGCACTTTTGGCAGCAAGGGGAATCAAGGCCTCTCTCTAACATGTTGACGAGAGAGAGAGCAGCAGTTTGCCTGGAAAGTTTGTAAACTGAGGCTCCATGGTACTGAGTGTGCACAGGAGATACAGGACCGAATAATTATTTTTCAAGTGCTTTGGAAATACTCAGTAACTGAAGATGGTTTGGTTGAATCTGCAAGGTACTAGTGACGCCTCCCTGCTGTCCCCGCGTTTGGGTCCTCTCCGAACCTCCCCCACCCACCCCCCACCAGGTAACTAGCTCATGGTCCCCAAGTGTGGCCCTCAGCAGTGCAGGCCCTGAGCAGGCACTAATCTAATGCTTAGGATGCTCACCAACAAGGGCCACGCTGAAGACGCCCACATGCCTCCTGAAACATCCTTTTAACAAACCCTTACTGAGCAGTAGCTGGGAATAAGTAGTGAGCAAGGACACCAGAGAAAGAGAAATCATTTCAGTCGTTTCATTGCTAAACAAATTTCGTTGGTTTTCCACTTTGACAGATTGGTCATTTGGGCTGCGGGTCATCTCTGAGTTAAGTTCACCCCATGCTTTTCAGGAATGGCTCATTTTCCAGCTATTCTGCATGAGCATCTGTTGTGAGTGCTCCCTGGCTCCCCTTAGAGTGTTCCTTGGCTCCCCTTAGACCCACCCAGACTCAGACACATCAGCTACCACACTGTTGGCACTGGCCTCAGGACCTTTGCCCATGCTGCTCTCTCTGCCTGGATTTCTCTTCTTCCTGGTAATCGGAATATGCTATTTTCCTACTTCCTTCAGGTTTTACTCAAAAGTCACCCTGTCCTGGGTGAGGCCTTCTTTTTAAAAGTATACCATTCCCCAGATTTAACTTCCTCACTCCTTCCTTGCTTTGTTTTTATCCTTGGTCCTTTTCATTGTCTCTACTCTGTATTTTATGGATCCTATTTATTCCTGCCTCCTTCCCTGGACTCTGATGGCCTGGGGGCAGCATTGTCATGAAAGGTTCCCCGGCCACTTCATGAAAGAACAAATTTAGTCCCTATTAAAGGCCCCAGGATATTAATGGCCAAAGTTGTTCAAGGGTTTTATATATATAAAATATATATATATTTTAAAGGCATATATGAAAGTCCAGGAGGGTCTGCATCTGATTTGGCCTTGGTTAGAGTTGGCTTCCAGGCTTGTCTTTCCTACTGGATTTCCATGATCGGGGGTGGGGGAGTGCGGGGTAGGGATGGGAGATATAATTTATCATGTTGTATTCCCCACAGCATTTTGGATAACTTTGCTATAGTAAATGTAAAAAGAAAAAAAAAAACTGGTTGAAATGAGTTGACTATGGAATTTTCTTCTTTATCCTTTCGGGGCTGTGAATCCCAGCATCCACAACCAGGACCGGTACCCTCAGTCCTGGGGCAGTCCTTGCTTTGTACTGGGAGGCCCATGTCTGGGGGTGGAGAGCCAGAAGCGAGTCACTTCACTGAACAGAGGATTGCATGTGAAAACACTCGGAGACAGTCCAACTCCAGCCTCCTGTACCTCCAGCCAACCTGCCCTTCCCGGTCCTGGAGCTCCTCTGGCCCCACTCTCTCTCTTGCAGTACTGTTTGCTTTGGGCTGGAACCTTCACCCTGGCACCGATTCCTGTGTCCAAGAGGAACCCAAGCCCCCTCCCCTGCAAGTGTGTCTGTGAGTGGCAGGTAGCCAGACGGACAGAGGTTTCACTCTGGTCAGGGGCCCCCTTGCCTAAGGGGTGACCATGAGGGTGAAGGGACTCAAGTCAAGTCTGCTTCTTCCTTATCTGAGCTTGTCTCTGGAGCACCTGTGCCTCTTCTGAAGGTGGCATCCTATTTCCAGTTCCCTCTTGGTCTCACCGACAGCAGGGATGTGAACTCAGGGCTCACCTCTGCTAACCTCGGTGCTTCCCTCTGAGCTCTCAGAGATGTGAGCCTGTCATTCACACAGGAACCAGGAGGGCCAACCAGTGACACTTCCAAGCAGCCCCATCCAGTTTCTCACCATGGTTCGAGAGGAAGCAAGAACAACTCTCTTGCACTGCAAGGGATTGGAGGTAATTCAGTAACAGTCTTCAGAACCTGCCTCTGGTCCGGGCCCCAAGAGACAGAGCCTCCCACCAGGGATGTGTGCAGCCAAGGACAGAGCCACTGAAAACAACTCTGTGCACATACCGAGGCCCATTCAGGTGGCTTCCATGAATCAGAAGCTTCCGGTAGCTCTTGGGGGTCTCTTGTGGATAGGCACTGTCAAAGCTCTACTTGCAAGAAAGAGTAAACCCTTCATCTCAAACACATGCACTCCAGAGAGCAGGTGGTCCTTGAAGGGGATGGAGTGTCTACACCCCCATGGAACTGGGATGGAGCAGAGCTTTGGAACAGTGCCTGTTCCTGAGTGTCCTGCAAAAGCGAGCTCTTAAAACAAATGGGATCGCTTTGGACAGAGACCCAGTAGGGTCCTCACTGCAGAGTGGGACTCTGCTTTGGTCGGCTTCCAAGGGGCCAATGGGACAAGTTCTACAACAAGCAGATAGAGTGAGAGACATGTATTACCTGAGTTGAAAGAAACACATTAATAGCTAATATGATGGAGGATGTATTTTCTTGTTCATTCTAGAGAAAGCGAACAGGGGGCTAGGCTGGGCCAGAGGGCCCGGGACTCAAACACTCCCTGATTGTGATTCATAAAGCAGCTCTTTACATATCGGTGCCAATTTTCCTTTTCACTTGACGTTCTCTGACAAGCTCTCGAAACCTCATCCTGGCTCAGACTCTAGGAAAGCCACAGTGGTGAATATCCACAGTACGGAACTTCCCTTCCCACTCAGCCTTCCCTTGCAAGGCTGTGCCCGGAGATGGATTAGCCTCCATCGGTAGAGGTTGGGGGCCAGAGCACGAGGCTCTGTTGTGGTCACAACTCCATAGGTGTGCTAGTGTTTTTCTCAGCATACCCATTTTAGGCTTGTGTGGTATTAAACTTTTCTGCCAGTAAGTAGAAAAGGCAATTTTTGTAAAAACTGAGAAACAACTTGCAGGCGAGGGCAGATATTTCAGAAATGACTCAGAATGGTGTTTTGCTAGAAGAATGCTAATGAAGTGCAGAGCATATATTCATGAGACTGATAACACGCCCTCGGAAAGAAAATGACTCTTGTTAGACATCTGAACTTGAGCAAAATATTCATGTCATTGATTATGATACAATGGATTGGCTCCTACGCTCGCTGCAAGCTTCAGCTTCAAGGTAACTGCAGAAGGAAAGATTATTCTCTGGGACATAAGAGAGAGCGTATCCTATTGATCATCTGAAACGGTTCATTCACCTCTGAAACTGAACTGTAAACCTTGGTGAAGAAGGTTCTCAGAAATATCTGACCCAGTAAGCTAAGAGCCAACTCCCTGGTGCATCACCTTCCACACCCATCACCTTAAATTCAGGGACCCACACAAAGACAGCTTTTACAACATCCCCCAGGACTCTTATAGAGTCATGTAATATCATCCTAGAACTGACTGCCCACGAGAAACCGAACTGTTAAGCTTGAGGATGAAGACAAGAAGCTTTCGACTTTCTGTTACACATGAACCAAGTCAGAGTGTATTTGTGACTCGTATCACCAACACAAGGCTTTTCTGTAGACAGCCAACTCCTGTTTGGGAACCAGTCAGCTAACACTACGTGGATGTCAGACGCATCTCCTCTTTGGGCAGCTCCTTCTCTCCCTTTCAAAGAGATGCTGTTGGCAGACACTTGCCCTTCAGCTTGCTGCCATCTGACAGTGGCTCTTTTCAGAGCTGCGGTCGTGAATAGACACGGTTCATACGTAAGACGGTCCGATGGACAAAAATCTAGAAAGAGGGCAAGACATGCCCAGAACTCTGTATCAACTCCTTCCAGAATCCACAGGCTTGACATCCAAGCGGCTCACTCTCACACAGCACCTCTTAATTCATCCAGGAGCAGCTTCTGGAAGGATCAGAGTTAGACTGCAAAGCAGGCTTAATGACAGTCATTAAAAACCAAAAGTAATAAGAAGGGTGTGCGTGCTGGAAATTTCTTTTTTAAACTTCCTGAATTTTTCTCAAAATCATTCCTTAAAATTCTAATCATCATGGTTATGTTTAAGAAAAACAAGAGCTCAGGAGCGCCTGGGTGGCTCAGTCGTTAAGGTCTGCCTTCGGCTCAGGTCATGATCCCAGGGTCCTGGGATGGAGACCCGCATCAGGCTCCCTGCTCCATGGGAGGCCTGCTTCTCCCTCTCCCACTCCCCCTGCTTGTGTTCCCTCTCTCGCTGTGTCTCTCTCTGTCAAATAAATGAATAAAAGCTTTTTTTTAAAAAGAAAAACAAGAGTTCTTATATTTTAGAGATGCAGATAAAATACAGATAAAATGATACAATATTTGGGATTTGCTTTAAAAAATCCAGAGGGTGGCTGGATGGGGTTTTAGATAAAACAAAATGGACTCGAAGTTGATAACTGTTGAAGGCAGGTAATGGATATATGGGGGTTCATTATAATATTCCATTTTGTATATGTTTGAGATTTTCTATAACACAAAGTTGAAAATTCAGTATTATAAGAGATAACGAAAGTCTTTCTCAGGGATAATTATCAAGTTTGAGACTCAGTTTCCTTCAACTCTTTAAATTTGTTTGCCTAGAGGTGCCTGGCTGGTGCAGTTGATAGAGCATGTGACTCTTGATCTCAGGGTCAAGAGTTCGAGCCCCACGTTGGGCATGGATCCTACTTAAAAAATAATGTATGTGTTTGCCTAAATCTACATCACATGGTTTTTGTCTTGCAAAAAAGAAACCACAGTGTTACACTGTCTCTTTTCCCCTTTCCTGCTCTTCTGTGCTATTCTCTCCTCCCTTCTCCTCTCAGCTCTGCTTTCTTCTCAGGGATTCTGGGTGATGGGGCACACAGCACAAGGCCTCACATTCAGCAGACACACTCCTGAGATCCTGTGACTTCGCCTGCACCACCCAAACCACTGTTCACTGAGCTTTGGTCTAATGGGCCCCAGGACACTGCTACATGAAGCAGCCTGGCCTCTACCTTCGAAAATGCCCTTTAAAGAAACCATCACAAAGCTTGATAATTGACAATCTACAAAGTATTTTTAAATTCTTGAATGGGAAAAACACATAGTGCTACAGAGAGACCCAGAAAGAGCCCACCTATCTTTGCCCCATGCCCACTTAGACCGTCCCTCCTTCCTCAAGGGCAGGACTGGCCGGGTCCGGACACAGTAGATGCCCTAAATGTGAGCAGAACGGACCTGAACTCCCACCAGTTATGCAGACCTGCATGGGCTCTCTGTGAGAGAGAACTTTGCATCCCCTACTGAATCCTTTCCATATTCAAAAGGCAGTTCCCTAAAATGAATGAGCACAGCTGAGAGGGATCTATTAGCTAAATTAAGACCTCTAAAAATGAAACAGTCCTAAAGATTCGAACTCTCTCGAAAGAAGCTGATGGCATCTCCCCGGGATGGGGATGGGAGTCAGTTTAAATGTTTGTTTGTTCCAATTATAATAGCTGGGTAGGTAGACAGGAAACTGCCAAAAGCCAGAGAGAATGTCTGTGGGGTCAGTGTAACTGAAAACAAGGCGGCTGAATGCAAAGCAAGGAAGGAAGGTTAATGACTGGCTGATGTGAAAGTGAACTTGGCCAGGGGCCATGCAGAAAAAGTCTCATTAGCGTGGTACCCCACCTGTTGAGTGCTTAGTCACTGTGCACCCTGCTCCCTCCCGAAAACACTGTGAGATCCACTACGCGCAAAGCACTACATTTTGAATGCCTGGGTGGAATTTTATTTAAAGGAAGTCTGTTGCAAGTTATCTTAGAGAACTTCTGGGGTTATCTGTGTAACCTCAGCCAAGTTACTCAACGTGTAGCAGTTTCTCTATCTATAAAACGGTAATAATAACAACAGTGTCTACTCCATCGGATTACTGTTAAGGATTAAATGATGAACACATTTAGGGGACGCCTGGGTGGCTGAGTTGGTTAAGCATCTGCCTTTGGCTCAGGTCACGATCCCAGGGTCCTGGGATCGAGCTCCACATCAGGCTCCCTGCTCAGAGGGGAGTCTGCGTCTCCTTCTCCGTCTGTCCCTCTGCAACCCCCTGCCTCACTTGTGCTCTCTCTCAAATAAATAAATAAGATCTTTTAAAAAATTAACACATTAGAAGGGCTGAGAACACTGCCTGGCATCTGGTCAGTGCTCAGCAAAGCATAACTGTACTGTCATTTGGAATTTCAAATGTCAATATGTTGAGTTTTCACAAATGTGAAGAAAAGTTCACTAAGTTCTATGTGTTCACCCCAAAAGTATAAATGAAATACACACAAGCACATGTGTTATATAAGGCGCATGTGCTAGATGTTGCAACCCCATTGCAACATTTTGGGTGTTCTCCCTGTGCACATGGAGCACCAGGATCTCACCCTCCGGCCCTGTCTGCTTCATTCTGCCTCCTGAGTCAATCTTCTGGCTCCAGCTCACCTTCTACATAACCACCAATAATTTCCTAAAAGATCAGCTCCATTTCACCTTCTACTCAAACACTTTTGGTGATTCCCCTTTGCCTACCGAAACCCCAAGCTCCTTGGTGGCATTTGATGCAGTCCAGAATCTGACCCAAACTCCCTTTATACCTTCTGGAAGCCCCATATCCCTGTGGCCTTAAAATCTAATTGAGCAACACGGCTTTCTCTGAATTCTTCGCTTCCCTTTCTCTTTCGAAGCCTCTGCTAGAATCCCAGTTAGTACCCTGGATTCAACCCCAAGGACCCTTTGCGAGCAGCCTGCCCAGCTTGCTTAACCCGACAGAAGGAGGCTCTTCCTTGCCAGTATCCCTCACACTCAGTGTGTGCTCGCCCAAGTTGAGAGGGCCCCTACTCCACGCATGTTAGACCACAGCGAGGGCAGAGTTATCTGCCCTACTAGAGTCCCTGGAGGGTAAGGGTCATATCACATTGATTTGCTCTCCCCACTGAGCTACCCTGATGTTTTGCACATGTTAGATGCTCTAAGGACATTCTTGGAATGCAGTAATGAATGAATGGGCAATACACACATAAGATTTCACCCATGGGCATCCTTCCTTCTAGAAGATCTAGTTGTTACTGGGCCCTGTGTCTTGGAGGGAAACCTGCTGTCCTGTTCAGTTCCTCTGACTCCCCCTTCCCTCATCAAGGAGAAAGAGTGGCTGCTTTAAATGGCCCAAGTTCTTGCTGAACTTCCTTTTCCACAGAGAGAACAAGCCTGAGGCTCAGCCTTCCATGGGTAAGAAAATCAAGAACATTGCTTTGTTTCAGCATGGTCTTTTTCCATCAATATAAGGTTGCTCATATGCTTCAATCTAATATTGTCTCTTAATGGCAAGTAATTCTGGTTTTTCATATCTGATCGCAATGTAGAGTGTCACTTTAGAGGCGTTTAAGCACAATGACTGAGTCACCATGAAGACCGCAAACAAGGGGGCAGCATGCCAGTATGGAGAAAGCCAGCATCATGAGGATATGATGTGATGTTTGAGAGATGTGGGTCTGCACACCCTTTTCACCTCCGTGAGCTGACAGTGCAACCATCTCCCCACCACCTGTCTGTGTCCTTCCCCGTCCTGCCAAGTACCACCCGGCCTCCTCCCCGGATAGGAATAGTATCAACAAGTGTGCCGAGGGCTTTCTCTCCCCCACTCTGGGAGCTCTCCAAGTCTGGAGCCAGCACCTATTTTCACCACTCAGCACGAGGCCCGCCTCCTACAAGTCACTCAATGGCCATTTGAAGTGAACAACACCTATTAGAAACCAGCTGGCCAAATGCTCACAATCAGGGCCAGACTTTATGGGCCTAACAAATAAAGCCCATCCCTGCCAACTCTTTATTAAATAGTTACTTACACAGTGCTTTGTTCTGGGTAGGTGCTCAATAAATCTTTCTGGATGAATAAAATGCTATTTTTATTCTACAAGACAAAAGATCTTTCCTTTTGATTTCCAGAAAGTTTTATAAGCTAAGAGTCTCTCTCCTGACTTTGGGGGTGGTCCAGTGAGCACTCCAGAACTGATCATTTCAGGTTTTCTGCTTGCCTTGCTCAGGCTATGCTAGCCCACAGGGCGTCTTTGTGCGAAATAGGAACACAGCGCCCCTGCCTCTGGGAGCAGAGGTCCGTACTAGGGAGCATAGGTGGCTAGAGTACCTCCACTGGGCACCCTCGTGCACAGTGTGGCAGGGGCCAGTCTGGCCTGGAAAGGACCTCTCCTGATCAAGGTAATACATTTCCCTCTGGCAGGTCCCATTTCCACCCAAACCAATGTTGGGATTCGAATCCTGTTGGCTGCCACAGGCCAGAGAGAATCTATCATCACCCCAGTGTGTTGTCACCGGACCCCACCCCAATGTCAAGTGCTGTCAGAGTTCATAGGTGCATCACTCGCCAGGGCAGGCTCCCTGATGAGACCTAGCCTGTGTTTAAGCCACATGAGCACTCCTTAGGGAACCAATGATGCCCTGCATCATTCCTCTTTCCTCTTTTTTATAACTAATTTTTTTTCACTTTAAATGGTTTTTTTTTATTAACAGGTTTATTTTTTTGAATAGTTTTAGGTTTATAGAAAAATTGAGTCGAAGTACAAAGAGCTCCCATACACTGCCCCATCTCCACAATATCCCAGATTACTAACATCTCCCATTACTGTGGTACATTTGTTACAACTGATGAGCCAGCATTGGTACATCATGATTAGTCGTTTACATTAGGGCTCACTCCTTGTACTGTACATTCTAGAGGTTTTGACAAATATGTCATGACAATATCCATTATACAGAATAATTTCACTACCCTAAAAATCCTTTGTTTCCTTTCATTTAAAAAATCTGCAGCTGCTCAAAGGCCAGCTGACCTGCTTCATAGATGGCCATGTCCAGGCCCTAGTGGAGCCTTCCCCGCTCATCAGCTCTAGTGTCCTTGCTCACCTGTGGGCTGGGGGGTGGAGGGGCAGGTGCAACGGGGCTCTGAGAGGAGGGCATGAAACTGGTTTTGTCACTGAGAGACGGCAGCAAAGTGAGTTCTCTTCTTAAATCGCTGGTGATGATTACAAACCATTCTTCCTCTGCAGCATTGGGAACACCTTGCTTTTGCGGTCACCACTTGTGGACGTGGTGTGGATCCGGCACAGCTAAGACCAAGGCTCCCTCGTGGGACGCGTCTGGTGAGTGTGGACCACACACCTCCCTCTGCTGCATCCCAGCACCTAGGACAGGGCCTGGTGCCCAGCTGTGAAGCAAAGCTATTCCCTTAAGGTTACTTTGTTTCTCCCACACTACACTTTCCCCTCAAGAATATCTGGAGTCTGTGCCGCCCAGCCTTCCAGTGAGAGGACCCCTCTAGAAAGCAGATCTGTAGCCAACTTACTTGCGAGTTATTTGCCTGCACTGCCCTTGTGGAAGGACTCAGCCTTTAGCTGCACCCCTTCTCTACCAGGGGAAGAGATGCGGGCAGGGACAAGTGTGGGGACTGACCTGGATGGCGGCGGCATGTGGTCTCTGTTCCATGAGCCTGGTGCCTACATCTCAGCCTCGGGAGCAGAGGGAGGGCTCTCCAGGGAGTGCTGTGGGAATGGGCCTCGAGGGGTGGCCCAGCGGGGTTAGCAGATGTGGGGGATACGTGTAGGGAAGAAGAATGAATTTGAACTTCTCTGACTAAAACATAAAAAAGTATTAGTATAAGGAAGTGTTCTCCATGTGAGGCGTCTCTGCACAGAATCAAGCATCAGCTTTCCCTTTCCTTGGAAATCACATCCCAAGGCTAGAGCTGGCCTATTCCTGGAAGTGGGGTGAGGGGGTCCCCAACGGCAAGGAGCTCTGTTCTGGTTTCCACTTCCTGGGTGCCACTGCACACTCTGCAGCTCTGTCCACACCTCTCCAGATCACAGACCCAAGACAGTCTCCAAAGGAGATCGATTAGAAACACAAGACTTTTCAATCAAACTCAAAGGAGGTGAAGAGCAGTGAAAACAGCCACGTCAAGAGCCCCAGAACATAAAGGATTAAGCACCCCACCTCCCGTGACCCACCTGCCCAAGTCCCACTGCTACCACAGCCCCACACAGTCTCCTGGGGCAGAGTGGACCAAGGCTGGGGTGTGGGTAGGGGTGCATGCCCACCCTGATGAAGCCTGAGCTGGCTGAAGAAGCCACCAGAAACACCCCTACTCTTAGAGAGCTAGGGAATTTTCCTCCAGCTCCAATCTTGGCTGACTCCAGGAAAAATGGATGGAAAGAGGTCCAGTACAAAATATTACATCAAATCCACCCACCTCTTGAATTCCTCTGTGAAGGCACCTGCCAAGAAGAAGAGGGGAGTTAGCAGCCAGGCCGGAAGCCACATTGCTGGGTGGGAGTCCCAGCTCAGCTGCTTCTTAGTTCAGTAACTCCGGGCAGGCTGGTGTACCATTCGTGGCTTTATCTGTCAAATGGGAGTGAAAATAATATAACCATTGACCGTATGGGGTTTTTTAAGAAGATATGAGTGAATATGGGCACGGCCCTTAGAACAATGGCCGTTAAGTGATCAAAAATGTCAGCTATTCTTATCAGCACAAATGACTTGAAGGCCGGCCATCCTTTATTTGCCTATTTATTTATTTTCTCAGAAGATGAGACAAATCTTTCCTCTCTGATTCATATACAGTAGCAAAAGCCACTTGGCATCCTGGGGTTTATATTAATAAATCCACACTGCTCACTTTCTGATTGACGCCATTCTTGTGCTTGGTTCCTGTGGCTGCTGAACATCCTCCCTAGTTATCAGACACAAGCTCTCACAGACTCACCAAAGTCTAAGAAAAAGGGCATCATGGTTTACAAAAAAGTAATTGTCTCCTTAGGATGTTTTTTCCTTTGGCCACATTAAGAACCTAAGTTTTAATAAAAAGGCATTAATTGTGAAGATAAAGTAGTAGGATGCTGTCAATTCCATTGATACAACCCAGCAAGTATTTTTTAATAAAAATTTCTAAAAATACAATACACGTGTGTGGACATAGAAATGGTTAAGATGGGTTTCAGAATGGGCGATCCTTCCTTCAAAACCGACCTCCTCAGTAAACACTTCTGTGTTTCCTCACCTTTGCCCACGTCCACGACACCCTTTTGTGGTCCACTGATGAACAATTCAGAATTCTTTGGTGACATGGTTTTTGAGATACCTCTAACACACACTGAAGAACCCTGGAGGAATTAAGCTAAAAGTATCAGCTGAAACAGCAGCAGAAACAGTCACCACCATCTCAGGAGTGAGGTGTGCTCCAAGCCACCAGGGCCAATAAGGGATGTATACGTAAGAGGCATGCAAAAAGAGCCTCATGTGTGTGCGTGAACATGGCACGTGTGTACACATACACATGCACGCACCTGAACACACAGCATGCACACACATGAGCTCACACTCAGCATCAGGCCAAGGCCCTGCAGGCCTCGGGAAAACAACGTCACCTTCCCATGTGATTTGGGAAATCCTACTCTCAACTGAAATCTCAGGTGGGCAGCAGAGAACGCTGCCTGGACAGATGCTCCCCAAGGCCAAAGAAAATTGAATTGTGTGTCTTTTAGCATCCACCCAGAGGAAGCCCTACTTCACCTTTCACAGCAGACCAGCTCACAAAGAGCTCCTACGGGGTCCGATTTCATCTACTTAACCTTTGTTGGCCATGGAAAGCAGGCCTGCCACATCCACTGGCTTGAGTGGTTCCCTCCGAGTCACCTGCCTTCTGGAATGCGCATGAGAGGGTGCATCACTGGGAACGGAACTGCAGCCTGCTGTTACGGACAGCGGTCATGCGGTCAGAGCTGGGTACCCAGCCCTGGTGGGACAGTGGTCTACAAAGACCAAGTCTTAGCTATGTCCTATACTCAAAGCACAGTGGCCTTTATCAGGGGTAAATGTTGCTCTTCTATGAAGGAGCCAAGAAAACTAGTCTGCAATCGTCTTGCTTTTCCTTTATTCTCTGGACCTGTTCTTCCTGGTTCTATTGGATTTTGCCACTTAAACATAGCTGCTACAAGTTCCTTGGCACGCCTGTTTTATTTACCCCCTCTAGCAACTGGAAGGCAGCTCTTCTGTCTAACTCTCTCTGGGTTCTCACAGAGCTGTACCCATCGTAAGTCCTCAGTAAAGGCTAAACGGAGACCAAGTGGATGATGAACAGGGATTTGCAGGGTGGAAGTCCGAGGCCATTCTTTGAGGTGTGTTTAGACACAGCATCCTGGGCAGTGACTAAGCAGAGACAAGCCACGGAGGACGGACAGATCGGATTTTCATTAGTTCAGAAATGGGCTAAGGAAGGGGAGAACAGGATCCTGCCTCCACAAAGACAGTCACCTGTACACACCAAGAGGCTTATTCTACTCGACTGCAGTCTTACTTATTACTCCAAAGCCAAACATTACCGTGACTAATTGGGATGATACTTGGAATAGATTTGCATGTCAAAACGGACACTTTTAGAGGTTATAAGGAAATAGGTCTTGTTGAGAAAGGACAAACATTATTCTAGATTTCAGAAAGCTCCCTTGGTCTTTCAAGAGTTGAGCCTGGCCAACTTGACCATGGAGTGTGCTACAAGCCTGAATGAACAGAAGATGGCGGACTTTGTTAGGGATGCCTCATCCAGCGGGCAGGGGAAGTAGGTGCCCCTACCCAGCAGAGAGATGCAAGGGGAAGTGGAGGTGCATCCTGGTCCCGGTGCACCCTCTGTGAGGCGGGAAGTAGAAATACCCAGCCTGTGGAAGGACAGACAAGAGAACAAGATAGGAGAGAAGTAGAAGTTGAGCTAGCGTCTGAGAAGATCCTATCTTGCAGGCTGCTCCATGTCCACACCTCAGAGGCGTAGGTAGCAGGGGGCGTCTAGGTAAACCAGCTTGGTGTTCCCTCGCTTTCACGTGGCCTGAAAAAGGCCCCAGTGTTTATGTGCCCTCAGAGGGGAAACAAGTGTAGCTGAGTTGGCCTTCCCTGAAGCCACTATTAAAGGGTCTGGGGACAGACGCCAGACAAGGCTGAGATTGAGAGAATCTGCAAGGTCAGAGAGATCTGAGCCATGGGAATCCCAAAGGACTTGGAGGGCCAGCCAGCACCAGTGGTGCCCAGATGCTCGAAGACTGGACCAGGCCAGCCCCAGCCCAACCAACACCTGCTATGTCCCAAGACTGGAAGAGTCTGGGGGCCCCACCTCACACCATGAGAATCCATAAGCTTCTCCCTCCTCTGGCTGCCAACCTGGGACAGAGACTGTGGAAGAGGTAACTTTTGAGAAGGAAATATGAATTTTGATTTAATGGGATATATACCCAAAGAAAGTGAGTTAAACCAAAAGAGTCCAAGTTGCTTTCAGTGGGCAGATTTAAAAGTTCACCTCTATCCCCTGACTCCAGCAGAAAATGGTAAGATCGGTATAGATAATTTTAAAAAATGAAATAAATTACCATTTTCTGTACTCTGAGTTGCAGCATGTACATTTTTCCTCTGCTACAAGTGTGCACCATGTGGGAGGCCCAGCACACAGAAGGAGCTTAATTCATGCTGCTGATTTAATAAATGCTTGTCATGGATGTGCAGAAGCCCCACTCATGGAAACACTCCCATTAGCAGAAGTTCATGCCAGACAGAAGCACACACTGATGTGTGACTGGGGATCAAGAGAAAGGACACTTGCTTCTGCAGCCCAGAGACGTGGGTTTTCCTGGCCAGTCCTGGCACTGAACAGCTGTGGGATCCCAGGTGAAGCGTTAAACTATTCTGCGATTCTCCTTCTTTAACATGAGGGAATTGGTTAAGACAATTTCTAAAGTTCTTCCATTAATTAAGAATGATAATGGCAAACAATAATGTCAGTAAGCACAGGCATTTATTGAACACTTACTAGCTGCCAACTGTTGCATCATTTGCTTTGTTTGCATCAAGCCAGTTCCCCCCTAAAATAACATTATGAAGGAAGTAAAACTGGAATCATCCACACCAGATACAACTGTTTACACAGAAAATTTCAAAAATCTGCAAATTCTTAGAAATAATAAAATTTGGTGAAGATATAAAATATATATGCACCAAAGAACTAGGAAACATAATTAAAGGGTCACTGTTCCTAAGAGAGTATCAGAGAGTATCAATTTCCTGAGAATAAATCTAGCAACAGATGCAAGACCTCCAAGAGGGTAAGTATCAAATTTTATCAAGAGATATTAAAGAAGACCTAAGTAAATGGAGAGATATATTCGTGGATAACATAATTTAATATTGTAACATGATAATGTATTCAGGGTAATTCCTACCAAACTCCCATTATGTTCTCTCTTTAACAGAATCTGAAAAGATGATTCTAAACTCATTTGAAAGAGTAAAGGGCCAACGTAGCCAGATGTTTCTGTAAAGGAAGTGAGGGGAACACCTTATGGGACATTTGGACTTCTGTAAAGCCAGGCAGAAAAACTGGTCAAGGACCATGAATGAGATCCCAGAAAAAGGCTCGTGTACGTAAAGAATTTTGGTCCGTGACAGATGATAAGGTCAGCGAAGAGAGGAGAGTGATCAATAAAGGGAGCTGGAAAAAATAGATATCCCTGTGTGAAAAAAGAACTTGGCTGTCTCCTTCAAACCACATCTGGAAAATAACCCCAGATAGATTAAAAAATGAAATGTCAAAAACAAATCTTAAAATTCATAGTGGATAATATGGTAGCTATCTCTTATACCTTCTGGTAACTAAAGATTTTCTTAGGCACACACATAAAATTGATGATGAAAAGGTAAATTTAACTATATTAAAATCAAGAACTCTTATTCACCAAGAGATACCTTTAAAAAGTGAACACTCCATTTGCAATGATGTGGATGGAGCTAGAGGGTATAATGCCAAGCGAAATAAGTCAGAGAAAGACAAACACCATATGATTTCGCTCATATGTGGAATTTAAGAAACAAAACAAATGAGCAGAGGGAAAAAAGAGAAAGGGTGACAAACCAAGAAACAGACTCTTAACTATAGAGAACAAACTGATGGTGGTCAGAGGGGAGGAGAGTGGGGGAGGGGTGAAACAGGTGATGGGGATTAAGGAATGTGCCTGTCGTGATGAGCACCGGGTGATGCATGGAATTGTTGAATCACTAAATTGTACACCCAAAACTAATATGACACTGTATGTTAACTAACTGGAATTAAAATAAAAACTTAAAAGTGAAAACTTAGGGTAAAAACCGGAACAAAATATTCATAATACCAACCACAAAGATTTAGTATTAAAGAAAAAAGCACAAACAACCCCAAGTAAAAATGGGGAAAAGACACAAAGAGGTATTTCACAGAAGAGGAAACCATCTATGCCCAATAAATTTATGAAGAAACTCTCAAAGAAAAATCAAGATCACAATGATATCACATTTTGTACCCATTTGATGGGCAAAAAAATAAAAATAAAAAAATAAAACATCTAACACCATTAAGTGTTGGAAAAGATAAAGTTTGTTGCATTGTGGCCTGGTGCAATGCATTTAGAAAAAGGTTTGGCATATCTCCCAAAGTTGAACTTTCCTATGTTCTCTGCCATGATCCCCTTTCAAGGTTCATAGCCAAGAGAAGCTCTTACACTTGGACAGATGCAGCAGATGGGATTATAACAGCCCTGCTCTAACTAGCTCAGATCTGGACCTCCCCCTTCCCAGCGCCCCTCCGTGGGAGAGTGGTGACTGCACTCCAGTAAGTCCATTCCCTATGCTGCAGCAGTCAGAACAAATGGCTTACAGTGACACACAATACTGTGGACGGAGCTTAGCAATCTAACATTAAGTTAAATAGTAAGTCCCCAAAAGTTCCATATATAGCATACCATTTTTATAAGGTTAAAAACAATTAAAATAAAAATACACCTATTTTCTAAAAATACATACAGAAGCATTAAACCAAGTAAGGGGAAGCAGGGTATGAGGAACATGGGGTTCAAGGTGACCATGACCTCAGGAGTGGAGAGAAGGGGTTAATGACATATTGGGGACCATATCGGGAGATGTAGTTTACTGTCCTAGTCAGAACTTTAATTTTGGGTGGTGGATTCTTAGGTGCTCATTATACTATTGGAAATAACTAATTACATAGTAAATGACAAAGACCATCACACATAAATCAGAGGTAGAGACTGTTATATCCAAGGATCGTGATTAATCTAATTATTGAGCTCTGAGAGCTACGGATGGGGGTATGCTATGGAGTAAATGCTGTTATTATCTGCACGTTACAGCAAGGAAACTGAGGCTCAGGCTGGCTAGGCACCTTGCCCCAGGCCACAGACTAACAGACAGCGGAACTGGGACCCAAAGCCAGGGCATTAACTACACCGACGCCATCACCAGGAAGTCATGAGCCCTTATATCTAGAAGGTGCATGTTCACTAGAAGAAGCTGCCATGGTGTCCATAAGGGGCGGGTCTTCCATTTTGTAAACCTGGACCATTTATTCCCTTAATCAGTTCTAGAGCTTGTTCATTTGCAGTCACAACCTGGCGGTCTTGGAACACTCCCATGAGCTGACACCCCACCCCCCCACCTCCACGCACACTCAGAGTGTTTTCTGGCACCTTTTCAAATAGTTTTTGTACTCTTCTTGAGCAGTTTCATTTTCTAGGCCTGTTATTTCAGAACTCATTCATAGGGTACATATGAAAGAAACACTGCTCAGGACTGACTAAGCATATGAGTAAGGTTTTATTTTAATAGCATCATGTAGGAGGTTTCTTCATAAATGAATGGAGAGAGGGGGAGGGAAACACTTGCAAACTGCCCACGGACAGGAGCTAAAACCTGTGAGAGCATGCCAACAGAGAATTACTCTTTTCAGTTTCAAGGTGAGCTCTGTTTTGTAATACCTTATGCAAAAAAATAAAAAAAAACAGCAAATAATTTTGGGGTACATGGCAGATCTTAACAACATCTGCTGTCCCAGTGAGTGGAAATGTGTGGACCACAGCAAAGGTACCAGCATCTTATTCTGGTCTGAATGCCTGCATGAATGTCTGCAGCAGAAATGCCCATTTCTGACCAGGCTGACTGCCTGGTTGGCATTTTAAACACCATTTAAACACTTTGCATTGCCCTGAGCTGCTCAATGCCATTTGTAAAATCACGTTCGATGTGATTAGGTGGTGATTGGCTTTGTGATGGGGAAGAACTGGTCAGAGTCAGGAAGCGCTGCAGAGCCCATATGGCCCTGAAGTAAGAACCAGATGCCAGGTATAGTTTCAGTATAGAAACCCCTCACTGTCTCTCAGCTTGCATGTTCAGTCCTTCCCTGCCCTAGATGACACCATCTCTAGAGAGCAGTGCCCAGCAGAGCTGTAGCTGAGCCCCTGGCAGCATATGGTCAATGGGGAACCTCAGAGGGGGGCGGCTAGGGGTGGTCATGCTGTAGTTGGGTGCACTCCCCAGGCCCCTCCCCATCTAAGTGAGTGTTTGTGGTGCGTTTTATAGCCTCCGGACATGTCCCCTAGCTCGATGTTCCATGAGATGGCACCCTTGAGCCTCTCCCAATGATGGGCCAAGGGCTGGAGGCTGCTGACCTCTCCCTGGCTCTTGCCCCACAGGTGCCTTAGTCTCTTCTGGTAGAGAACTGACTCGCCACTTTGCAATTACTTCAATCTCCACCTCGCTCTCTCTTAAAGTCACAAAGGTCCCACATTCCCAGCTATTGGTCATTTCCCTGAAAGTGGTCTGATGGCCAAGGCTATTTTGTTTCCCAGGCAATTCTAGTGCCAAGGGATCTGCCTGGGTTTTTTCCAGAGGCCTGTCCTTGGAACAAAGATGGGGTCTCTTCCTTTCTCTTGCAGACTCTGGCTACCCCTTTTCCCTGAGCTTCTGCACCTGGCCAGGCCAAGAACTGCACAGGTGAGGGCCATGCTGGTGGGGGGGTGGTGTGAGGGAGGCACGCGCTGCCCTTGGTCCAGGTGACTCTCCTACAGATGCTTAGCCTCCTTGTATCGGGATTTTTCACTGACCTTCATGCTTTCTAGGTAGGTCCGATTTCCACAGCAGAGCTGTCCCTCTTCCTGTATTGTTTTTAATTAGCGACATTTAAAAACTACAAGTATATGATCATTATAGAGAATCAAAAGCTACAGAGGTGCAGAGGTAAAAAGTCAGACTCCCTCCACCATCTCTGAATCCCATGCTGCACAAGTGCCCTCAGTCAGCAGGGCTGTGGTGCCTCCTCCCCGTCATTTTCACACACATTCAGTGAGTGCAGCAAAGGCTAGAGGCATGGAAATGGGTCTGGGAATGGATCCATGGACCCCTCTCTTGAAGGGGCTGACAATGTGCACACCCTTCTCTGAGGCCACCACCCCATGTGGTGTTAACCCAGCTGCAGCTGTCAGGAAATGATCTGCCTTGGGATGGGTGACTCTAAGGATGCAGGGTGGCACATTCTCGGTGAGGAATGGGCTGCAGAAGCTGAGGCCATGCTGGAGTGATCTTCCCTTGCTTTGACTGCAAAGTAAGGGGCCAGGAGCTATTTATGGATCTTTAATGCTAGTATTTTCAGGATTATCTCCCCTACTTCTTAGGATGGTTGTCCTAAATGCAGCAGACTGGTATTTCCTGGTGTTTGGGGGTCTTCCTCATGACATCCAATCTCATCGAACTTTCATCTCAAAGTTACTGAATGTGGGTATATTTTTTTTAACGCTGGCACCAGAATCATCCCCTGAATAATTAAACGATCTTGCTTCAGTTTTAGAGATTATAACACAGTAGAAGTTCAAATGGCTGCACAATAATCCACAAAAGCACAAGAGTCACATAGCTCATGAACAGCATGGTTTGCACCAGAAAGCAAAGGACAGTGGGACCTCTGTCTACCTGCCCAGTGGCTGAAACCAAAGACAATCCACTCATGCTCCCCACCTCTATCTCTTTGGGTAGAGGTGTTTGACGTTAAGTGATTTTTGTTTTTCAACCGGAGAAGCTTTGTATTATTTCAAAAGTTTCAAATCCCCATGATTCCAATTCATGGAAAATTGCCCACACTGGTTAGGTCAGGGCTGCACTGCATTCTCTCTTGCTGCTGAGATCGGCAGCAGCAGGCTATGGGGCCCCTCCTCCGTCAGAATGCCAGCAAGTATGGGCTCCCAACTGTGGTTCTCCCAGTCTCACCCAAAAAGGCTGCCCAGGCTGTCAGGCCTCAGCATCTCCAGGCCAAGCAGGACACTCAACCACTCTGGCTGGTGTGATGGAACTTCTCTGAGCAGGACCAGGGAGGCTGAGTGAGTTAGGCCTCCCAAGGACAGTAGCAACCAGCTAGGCTGCCCTGTGAGACCCAGCCTGTTTAGAATGTGCCTCGACTGATGGAGAGGCCCTGCTCCTGAGCACTCTCAATTATGAAGTCTTCTTGTCTGGCGTCAGGTGGCCCCAGCTGACCATCACTACAGGGCCAGGCCACCCCCTCCACCTGCCCCCAGTACTCTGGAGGGCAAGCACATGAGGAGCATCGCCTGCTGCTGGTTCTGCGCCTGCTGCTGGACCAGGTTTAGCTGTGGACACACCAGGCATTTGGTTTAGAGACTACCCAACACCCTGGGCAGTAAAACTGCTCAAAATTGTCCTAAATGCCTCCCAGGCCTAGCCTTATACATGCTGGGCAAAAGCTACAGTCTGGGTCCTGCCTGGGTCACCCTTACCCTAAATCTTCCCCATCACACTCTAGAAGCATGCTCCAATTCTGACCCTCTCTTGGTTCCTGTGGGGTGTGCTACAGACCATGAGGGTTTCATTCTTTCTCTTATTTTAGTGTTCTCGTCTTCATTTGCATTTTTCCACTAAAACTTTCTGCAAATAATGATGGACTATGAGAAATTCTTTGGGAGGAATAGTGCCACTTTGGGAGGCAGCTCTCTGCTCCACCAAACTAGGCTGGCTGGAAGCAAGCCCCTGGCGACAGCCCCCAGATCCCCACTATATGCGACACCTGTGTAAATCAAGTCCCAGTAGCCACTGGAAACTTACTCTGCCTCAAGCTGAAGCTGGGGCCGGGGGAGGGGGGGGGCGGGGAACCCGCTGGCACCAGAAGGTGCAGAGACCTGCTGACAGCTCTGGGGGAGCAGAGGAAGGGGGAGGGCTGGACACGGGGTTTAGGTGCAGAAGCCTGGAGTCGGGTAGAGGCGGGGATGGTGATGGTGATGGTGGAGGAAGGGTATGGGGGAATGAAAGAGGAGACAGAGGTTAGGGGATGGGCATGGGGTGAGGGGAGAAGGAGGTGGGCCAGGGGCTTCCTGAGGACAACACTTGAGAACTAGAGCCAGCGGGATGTCCAGGAAGCAGCTGCCAAGGAGGAAATGTGGGCAGCTGAGGGTCACTCCACAGTTAGGGTGATTTATGCTGTCCTGAGGAGGTCCTTGGCAAGGGTCCCTGTTCGGGCAACCAACAATCCATCACAGCCATCCAGCACCAGGGATCTGGCACCAGGGCAAGTGGCCCTTTTCATCATGGCAGCTACAACTTGGGCCCTTGACGGCGTAAGCTCTCACACTCTAGAAGCATCCTGATAAAACCTATCCTAACCACAGCATCAGAGTCAGTGGGGGCGCAGGGGCGGAAATGGCTCATATGGTGTGTGAAAGCACACTGCCGTTCTCCCCTAACTTACAAAGCGCACTCTTTTATCTGTCAGCACCATGTTAGCACGGATTTTTATCACATCATGAAGCTCTCTCAGCACCAATGAATGAATGAAAAAGAAATATTATAAATCAGTACTTCAAGAGTTTTGTTATTGGGCTTTAAAGAAATGGTTGCAAATCACGGTGTCTCTCAGAGGGGCCTGGGGAGTATCTTGCATCCCAGGAAGGACACCCACAGAAACTCTCACGAGCATGCCTGGCTGGCGGGGGGCTGGCACGCAGGACAGAAGTGTCTTTCCGGGAGCTCAAGGACTCAGGGCTGGTGACTTTGCAAGGACATTTAATCTCCCACCCAGGAGAGTGCCATGAGAACTGATGAATGAGACTCTCGGGGCAAGGGCACAAACAGCTCTGGGACCCACCTCAAGGCAGGGGAGAAGATGAGCTCTGAGAACAGCACAGCAGGTGTCGAGAGGCCAGCTGATGAGCTCCCCAACCTGCCCAGGGGTGCTGGACCCAGTGTGGACAAACTCACAGGGCAAGCAGGGGCCCTCAGAGGTGCCTTGCCTGCCACCCTGCCTCTGTTCACCCCCTTGCCCGGGTGTGAGTTTTCCTTGCCACCTGAGAGTTTATCATGATTGTTCATTTATTGTCTCTTTCGCCTACTAGAATCTAAGCTCTGCGGCAACAGAGCTTCACAAACTCACACAGATCAACACCCCACACGGCATTATTCATCACCATTGACGTCATCACTGTCATGGATGCTCACGTGCTCACCTAACCCCCATGACCCGCGCTGCAAATGGCTGTCACCCCAAGTTATAGATGGAGATTCCCAGTGGCGGCGGGAAGTTGAGTCCAGCTCTCAGTGTGCAATGCTGGTAATCTTGAGGTAATCTTACAGGGTACAGGAGGGAGGGCATACATAAAACTATATAGACACCTCCCCTTGGCTGATCCTGACCCCTCTGGCCTCCGTGTGGAGGTTTAGTTCTTAGGTCTAAGCCTCACTTTCTCATGTACAAAATAAAAGCCTTTTGGGGTGCCTGGGTGGCTCAGTTGGTTAAGCGATTGCCTTCGGCTCGGGTCATGATCTCAGGGTTCTGGGATCGAGCCCCACATCGGGCTCCCTGCTCGGCAGGAAGCCTGCTTCCCCCTCTCCCACTCCCCCTGCTTGTGTTCCCTCTCTCGCTGTCTCTCTCTCTGTCAAATAAATAAAATCTTTAAAAAAAAAAAAATAAAAGCCTTTAAGGTGACTCAGTTAGCTAAATGTCCAATTCTTGGTTTCGACTCAGGTCGTGATCTCAGGGTCCTGAGACAGAGCCCCGCGGTGGGCTCCATGCTCAGCGCTGGGTGGGGGGGGGGTTTGCTTGAGATTCTCTCCCTCTGTTCCTCCCCCTGCTCTTTCTCTCTCTCTCTAAAATAAATAAATTAATTAATAAAAAATCTTTATGTAGTAAAATAAAATATAGGCCTTTAGGCTACATCACTAGTTTTCAGCCTCTTTCTTAGCAGAATTATTTTATTGAATACAATTTTGCACATAACTCCAGTAATGACAACAACTAACATTTATTAGCTGGGCAGTGTTCTAAGAGTTGTATGTGTATTCACTCATTTACACTTCACAAAAGCCCTATGAAATAAGAACTAATATTATCCCCATTTTTCAGATGAGGAAACTGAGGCACAGAGTGCCCAAGTTCACTGGGCTAGTAAGAGTAGTGAAGCCAGATTAACTGTCTCTCCCAAGGCCCACAGCCTCAGCTACTGTCTCTCTCCGCATGGTCTGGAGTTTGAAGGGCTGTGGGTGAAGCCCTCCCCTTTCCTACTCAGATAAAATCCTTAGGTTCCACACATGGTTCAGGGCAGTCTGAAACATTCTCTTCCAGCTAAAATTCAATCATGCCCCTGAATCCTCATTTCTCCTAGAGGTGTCAGGAGGAAGGGAGAAATGCACATGGCAGGCCTGCAGGGGCTCCCGAGTGGTATCCAGGCAGCACGCCCACAGGTAGGGACAATTGGTGCTGTTTCTGGTAACCACAGTGGTGCTACGGTTTGGGGGGGGGGACCCGCAAGCATTAGTAAACTGTGTCCTGGGCACTTTGTGATGCAATCAGGAGAATGGGGAAAGAGAGCGTGGTGGCAAGAAAAGAAGGACTTGGCTAAAAGGCCAAGGGAAGCTATATGATAAATGCTTGAGAGCCGTGGTGGGGAGACTGGTAAGCAGCCACGTGGTAGGGAAGGGGCGAGGGGGAGCTGCTAAGGCGAGCCAAGGTCCAGAGAAGCTGCAGGCGTCAGGGCAGCGCAGAGGGGAGGGTCTCCCATTTAAACCAGTGATGTCGCCAGCCAGGCGGGCATCCATTTGCGCAGTGCTCAAACGATGTGATTAAAGGGTTCCACTTATTTTCAATAAGGCAGCCAATGGCACATAAGCAGCGGTGTGCTGGTAAATGTTTAACAACCAGCTCTCCAAAGAACAAAACACTAATTTATAACACTCGCTGACTTCCACGGTGGAAATACTCCTACATGGTCCATGTCAAGCTACCAGTGTGACAATGTCACTGAGCCCGGAATGGGGAAGAGCTGGGTGGCCCCACACCACCGTGCAGTATTCCCACTATTCGGATATGGGACATGAAAACAACTCAAAGGCACAGATCATAGAAACTGCACTAAGATAATCAGGAAGTGGTAAGATTTGAATTCACTACCATTCATTACCTTTGCTTTTGATATAACATATTTGAATGAAAGATTACATAGTTTTTAGTAAAGGCTGTGGCCAACAACCAGCTCACAGAGTTCCTGGGACCTGACCATGGACTCTAGAGAGCCAGTACACCTCCGCACTGGGGGGTGTGCTAAGGCAGGAGGAGGCGTGGCCACCAGCTGGGCCAGCCGCCCAGGAGGCCCTGCCACGCCCAGGCTTGGGGCACATGGGACCCACATGGCTCAGAACTCAGGGGCCCCCAACAGGAAGCAGGCACTGAGAGAGTCTAGGAAATCATGTGCACTGTTAATCCCAGCAGACAGCTCCCGTTCCCACGTACACTTGAGAAAAGGAAACACACTGGCCAGGCGGGGGCCCCTCGGGAATTTCGGGGATGTTGCTACAACGGGCCATGAAAGCATCTGACTGTGGGAACGTGCTAGAGGGGCAGCAGCCGGAGAACAAGAGAAGAGGGGGTTGGGGACAGCAGAACCGACTGGGAAGGCCCAGAAAGAGGCAATGATTCTGGGCTCACCACCCACCGGAGCCACCACAACTGGATTCCTAGCCTTGAGCAAAGGACTTCTTTGGAATTGGGTCGAGGGCAGGGAGGCCTGGGAAGAGGGAGACGAGGAAGAAAGGTAGCCAGTACCGCACCCTGGCTCCCTGTTCCCCTCATGCATGGGTCTGAAGTTTGCCTCACAGGCTTCCCCACCTTCCCCACCTTTGTGGGGCAGGAGCACTGAGCTTGTGTCCAGGAGACGCCCAAGCTCCTCAACTGTTTAGCAGACCATTTCTCCCTCACCTCCTGGCGAGCCCAGGTTTTAAGCGGGCCGGGTCTGAGGCCAACAACAATCAAAAGAGGACCCACAACGAGGCTTACAGAGGGGTCAAGTTTGGGAAAGAGGCCCTAGGAGGGCTGGTGGCAGACTCAAGCTTGGATGTGCCCTTGGCCTACTGTGAGAGTCAAGGACACAGGAGAGGCCCAGAGCTAGATTACCTCAGAGAGTCAGCAAGCCCCAGATCCTCACCCAACTACAGCCCACAAAGAAAGTGACCGCGGTGGCTGAGACAAGTAAATGCATGGCACCGAGAAACAGGAGGGCTGCCAGACAAAATACAGAATGCCCAGTTAAATCTGAATTCCAGATAAACAACAAATGACTCTTGGTGTACACATGTCCCAAAAATATTGCATAGGACATATTTATACCAAAAATTATTCATCGTTTATCTGATATTCACATTGAGCTAGGTGTCCAGTTTTTTGCTAAACCTGGAAACCCTATAAATAGGTCACTTTTATCCCCTGACATGCCCCTCTGCAGCTTAGCCACACTCGTTCCTCAAAGGCAGAACAAAGCTTGTACAATACCGTTGTTCTCATGGACTTCCTGTTGTCCTGCAGGTCCCTAGGCATGCAGTTCATTTCATGGCACAGGAGAGATCACCAGGACGAACAAGGTCAACATGAAATGTAGCACAGGTTTCTGCCTTGGCAGGCGACGTGCCAGGCACCCATGTTCCCATCACTCAGCCTGAGTTTGGTAGCACTCTCATCATCCCCATTTTACAGGCAAGAAAACTGGGCCCCAAGGGCCAGACCAAGGCAAGGTATGCAAGATTTGAAACGTCCTTTTGCATTGCTCTACTCTTCTGTGACCAAAGAATCTCACGCTCATGACATAACATGTGGAAACTACAAATAAGTAAAAAAGAAGCCAAAACATGGGAAACACAGTTCCACTCCTACACGGAGTTCCTGCTAAGAATACGTTGAAATCAATATTCCCCGAGATCTCTACTTTGAAGAGGAAGATGCACTATTTCTCTTCTTTGGAGATACTTTTCCCCTGCACCAAGAGAGACAAAGCTGCACCCTCCTCCCAGCATGGACCACCACTGCCTCTCCAGAAGTTCAGGCAGGCCATCCCAGTCCGCCCTCCGTCTCGTCTTTTAAATACACTTCTCCTTCTCAGTTTAGACCCAGGCTTGGCCTTGCTTTAATGACTGTAATAGGACCTGACTGATCCTGGTCTAGGGGATGCCCTCCACCCCCCTCATGTGACCCTTGCCCTTTGTGCTGTTTCAATATGAAGTTTCTCTACATGTTAAACATCCCACTTGTGGTGCCTGAGGATTGGCCAGGATCCAACCCACGGATATGGGTCACACTGTCAGTTCTCAGGGGACTGAAAGCAACCGAGCCCCCAGACGACTCCCGCCCAGAGCCATCCCCTACACCACTTCACCCTGCACACTCACGTCAGCACATATGGCTTTGGCCCAATTCAGATTTTCGATTCTTTGTATTTGAAATCAATTCCTACAAGTTTGGTGGATCGCTGTTTCTGGGAAAAGAGAAAGAATAATTGGACTTCATGGTGAAGGGGGAGGGGAGCGGCAGCGTGAGCAGACCTTGCTGCCTTCTTTATTCCTTCCAACTCTCTCCTCTTCTCCTTTGCTCTCCTTTTCAGAGAAGCACTCACCCAGTCTCCAAGGAAGACAAAATAAATGGGAAGTTCAGATGTGGAGGGAAGTTCGGGCTTACCACATTCTCCCCAGTTCAAGAATGTTTTGTTGTTTTAAAATCAGAATGCATCTTATAATGAATGTGAACTTTTGATGTGGTAACCGTTCCTTTTGCCCTGGATATGCCGTGATTAAATGAACAATGGCATCTTAGAAAGCAGGAAATGTGACAGTTGTTCAACTTACTACAGACAAAGATCAGAGACTCACACATTTATCTTCTCCCCTTTCCCAAACCCCACCAAAATGATGAAAAGCATAAAAACAAAGGTGTCACCCACTAAATGGAAAAGAGAACAGGAGGGAAATTTGGGGAAGGGGAGTAAGGAAGTTGTCATCTACGTGCCTGCAGAGAGAAGGCACCAAGGGGAAGGGTGGGGACCCTTCAGACTGCAGCACTGCCAGGTTCCTGGGAAGAGAGGGTGCTAGTAGAAATACGGTCTGGAAGACAGACAGCATCTCGAGCTGCAGACCCTCCAGATACCCTCCTTAACCCACAGGGCCAGGCATCCCACCAGGAGAAGGAAAATGGCCCATGGTGCTGAGTCGTGATCTGATGTGAGGCATATGGATGAACACACTGCAACCTCTCCCTGACCCTGGCTCAGTACAGAGCCGCCAGAAGGTGTCATCCCATCTGCCCCAAACCTGCTCCAAACCCACCGCTGGCCAGGCCGGAGAATGTCCAATTCTGAACTTGGGGTCCACTAACGAAAGGTCAACTTACTGCTGATCTACCTTCCAGTGAAGCCTACTCACTAACAAGCCTGCCCTATTCCCACCCCACAGTCACATGGGGCTGCCAATGAAAATTGCAGTAAATTCACAAATAAGAAGACAAAGTCAGGGCACCCAACACTGAGAAAAGGTCTCAGTGTGAGAACTCCAGAACAAGAGAGGGGCAGAGAAAATAGACAATGCAGAAAGCAGAAGAAAACATCCAAAGCAAGAGCAGTTAAATTTTAAATTAAAATTTTGCCACAATGATTAAATTCTCAACTACCACAAAGTATCAATAGCTATAGATCGGTCACCAATTATCTTCAATTAATAAATCAAAGATCAGCAACCAAAGCATACACAGAAACATGGAAGTCAATCTCAAAGAAGTACAACCACAGTAGATAAAAATGGCTCTATGAGGCGAAGGCTATGGCAGCGGCTGCTCTTTTTCATCATTTTTTAAATTAAACTTTTATTTTTTTTTTATTTTTTTTAAAGATTTTATTTATTTATTTGAGAGAGAGAGAGAGAATGAGAGATAGAGAGCACGAGAGGGAAGAGGGTCAGAGGGAGAAGCAGACTCCCTGCCGAGCAGGGAGCCCGATGCGGGACTCGATCCCGGGACTCCAGGATCATGACCTGAGCCGAAGGGAGTCGCCCAACCAACTGAGCCACCCAGGCGCCCTCAATTAAACTTTTAAATTGAGGTAATATGTATAGATCCCTGTGCAGTTGTAAAACGTAACGCAGGCACCCCACATAGTTTTTACCAAGTCTTCCCCAATGGTAGCATCTTGTAAAAGTGTAGTAAAATACACTGCTAGATACAGTCAAGGTTCATCACAGGAAGGTTCCTGCCCCAGCCCACTACTTAACCCCCGGCACCCTCTAATCAGTCCCCCATTTCCATGATTTTTGTCACTTCCAGAATATTATATAAATGGGGGCGCCTGGGTGGCTTAGTCCAGTTAAGCATCTGCCTTCAGCTCAGGTCATGATCCCAGGGTCCTGGGATCGAGCCCCACATTGGGATCCTTGCTCAGCAGGGAGCCTGCTTCTCCCTCTGCCTCTGCCTGCCCCTCCCCCTGCTTGTGCTTGCTCTCTCAGTCAAATAACATTTTTTTAAAAAGAAAGAATATTATATAAATGGAATAATATAGTATGTCACCTTTGGTGATTGGCTTTTTTTTTTTTTTACACTTAGCATAATCCTCTGAAGATTCCTTCAGGTTACTGTGTATGTTACTAGTTTGCTCCTTTTTACAGCTGAGTGGTATTCCAGGGTATGGTTGTACCACTGTTTGCTGAACTGTTCACCTATTTATGGACATCTAGCTCATTTCCAGTTTCTGGCTATTATGAATAAAGCTGGTATAAACATTATGGTACAGCTTTTTGTGCGAACAGACATTTTCATTTCTCTGCCATAAACACCCAGGAGTATAATTTGCTAGGACATATGGTAAGTGCATGCTTAGTTTTTTAAGAAACTGCCAAATTGTTTTCCAGAGTGGCTATAACATTTTTCATTCCCACCAGCAATGTAGGAGTGATCCAGGTTCTCCAGAGCCTTGCCAGCATTTAGATATGTCCTTATCTTCTATTTTAGCAATTTTGATAGGTGTGTAGTGACAGTGTCATGTTTTTAATGTGCATTTCCCTAAAGACCAGTGATACTGAACAGCTCCTCATGCACTGATTTGCCACCTCTATAGCCTATCTGGTGAAATGTATGTGCGTGTCTTGTCCTCATTTCTAATTGGGTTCTTTGTTTGTCTGTTACTGTTGAATTTGAGAGATGTTTACATATTCTAGATAGAAGGCCTTTGTCAGATAAGTGTCTAAAACTTTTTCTCCCAGGTTGCAACTTTTCTTTTTGTCATATTAACAGAGTCTTTCAGCGCACAAAAGTTTTTAATTTTGATGAATTCCAACATACATATTGGTTTTTTTTTTTCTTTGTGGATGGTGCTTGTGTTATATTTAAGACTCTGCCTAGGGCGCCTGGGTGGCTCAGTTGGTTAAGCAACTGCCTTCGGCTCAGGTCATGATCCTGGAGTCCCGGGATCGAGTCCCGCATCGGGCTCCCTGCTCAGCGGGGAGTCTGCTTCTCCCTCTGACCCTCTTCCCTCTCGTGCTCTCTATCTCTCATTCTCTCTCTCTCTAATAAATAAATAAATTCTTAAAAAAAAAAAAGACTCTGCCTAGCCTTAGATCCTGAAGATTTTCTCCTATGTTTTCTTTTATATATATTATTTTATGTTTAAATCCATGTTCCACTTTTCAAACGTTTACTAGAGATCTCAAGTAAAACCAGCTGGGCCTGACATTTTCTTTTTTGGAAGATTTAAATTATAGATTTATTTCATAGTTACAGGAATATTCTGGTTATCTATTTCATACTGGTGAATTGTGTAGTTTGTGTTTTAGAAGATTGGGTCCATTTCACTGAAGCTCTTGAACTACGTAAAATTGTTTTAGTGTCCCCTTGTTATCCTTTAATGACAGCCAGATCTGTAGTTGAATTCAGTATTTTCTTTATTTTTAATTTTTATTTATTGGTAATATATGCCTTCTCTATTTTTATCATTGTCAATTTTGCTAGAAGTTTATCAATTTTATTGATCTTTTCAAAGAACCAGCTTTTTCTTTCATTGATTTTCCTCTATTGTTTGTTTTCAATTTCATTGATTTCTGCTCTTTATTATTTCCTTCCTTCAGCTCTGTTTTGGGTTTACTTTGCTGTTCTTTTTCTCTGTTGGGTAGGAATTTAGATTACTGATTTGAAATCTTTTCTGCTTTCTAATATAAGCATTGTATGCTATAAATATCCCTTGTGGTGCTGCTGCTTTAGTTGCATCCCACAGATTTTGATATTTTGTCTTTTCATTTTCATTCAGAATTAAGTACTTTTTAATTTCCTTTAAGACTACCTCTGTGACAAATGAATTTTTTTTTAAGATTTTATTTATTTATTTGACAGAGAGAGACACAGGGAGAGCAGGAACACAAGCAGGGGGAGTGGGAGAGGGAGAAGCAGGCTTCCCACTGAGCAGGGAGCCCGATGCAGGGCTCGATCCCAGGACCCTGGGATCATGACCCGAGCCGAAGGCAGTCTCAACGACTGAGCCACCCAGGCGCCCCGTGACAAATGAATTTCTAAGCGTTCTGAGAATTCACTGTTAATTTTCTGTTACTGATTTCTAGTTGGATTCCATTGTGGTCGGAGAACACACTCTATGATTCTAATCACTTCAAATGTGTTGAAGTCTGTTTTATGACCCAGAATAATGTCTCTCTTGGTAAATGTTCCATGAATGCTTGAAAAAAATTATGTATCTTGCTGCCACTGGATGGAATGCTCTGTAATGTCAATTAGATCCTGTTGATTGATGGCATTGTTCAGTTCTTCTATATCCTTGTCGAATGTCTATATAGTAGTTTTATACATTGCTGAGCAAGGAATATTAAAGTCCCTGACTACAATTGTGGATTTGTTTATGTTTTCAGCCTTATGAGCTTGGCTTTATTTATTTTGAAGCTCTAGTGTTTGGTGCATTTACATGTAACATTGCTATGTTCGTGGTGTCCTAATTCTCTTCTCATCAATGTCCCTCTTGTCCGCAGTGTTCTTCTTTGTTCTTTTTTTTCCTTTGTTTTTTCGTCTTTGTTCTGAAGTTTACTTTATCTGATATTAACATACCCACTCTTTTCTTATTTGATGTTTCCATGGTATACTTCTTCCAACCTTTTACTTTCAATCCACCTATATGGTTAAATTTAATGTGATTATCTTATAAATGAGTGTATAAGACAAGTCGTTTCATGGTGTTTTTGTTGTTGTTCTTCATCCATCCTGCCAATTTCTTTTAATCGTTGTATTTAGATCATTTACATTTGATTTGAACACCTCCTTTTTCACTCCATTGGTGAGGGATTCCCTTTGTAATGTTATAGGGATGGCAGAACACCTAACACCCAACACAGGTCAGATGAGATTAACAGCAGTTTGTCAACAGCTTACACTCACAGCCCAGGGAAGGGGGACTCAGGGCCACAGGGGGCCTGCAGTCTGGAATACAGTGAACCAGCAGGGACCGTGGGAGGCAGACGTTGTAGTAACAAGAGTATGGGGTGACTCTTGTATCCTGTGGCATGATGTGATGAGTGTGTTTGACTACTCCCAGGGGCTGGCCAGGGTCAGAAGCCTTCTATTCAGGGGTAAGCAGGCACTGTGCCTGACCCCCATGATAAGGAGGGTTGATCTTATCTGTCAAGATGCATCATAATTAAACTTCTGACTCTCAAAGATAAATAAACAAGTTTGAAAGAGACTAGAGAGAAATGAGGCATTACCTACCAGGAAACAGTAACGTGAATAATAGTGATTTCTCCTCTGAAATCATGGAAGCCAGAAAGAAGCAGCACCACACATTATTCAAGTGTTAAAAACAAAAACAAACCCCCTAAAATTGGCAATCCCAAATTGTATGTCCAGCAAAAATATCTCACAGGAATGAGGGGGAAATCAAGACCTTCTCAGATGAAGGAAAACTTCACCAGAAAATCTGTCCCAGTAGCATACCTTTAAATAATGACTGAAGGGATCTCTCTAAACTGAAAGAAAATGGTAACAGGAGTCTAGCACTTCAGGAAGGAAGAAGAACAGTGCAATGGGTAAAACCTCTCAGGAGTTTTAAAAATTACGTTGAGGAAAAAATATTACAACTTGCTTCTGCTGGGTGTGGAAGTGCAGGAGATCTGCTACCCACCTGGGTTCCGGGGGGCGGGGGGAAATCAGAGTGCTGCCTGCTTCCATAAGGCAGGGAGCAGGGGTGGAAGAGCAACCCCCTCCCCCCAAGCCCCCACAGGGGAATCAGAGAATTATCACCAGATTCCACCTACAGGCCATGGAACATATAGATTAGTACTGCTCCCAACCTGGAACAGGGGATGGGTTTTCTGTCGGTGTTTAACTGGTGTAGCGTGGGTACTATGCAAAGGGTTTCTTCTCTGCTGGCCTGCTCACTTCCCAGTCTTTTGGCTAGGAGAAGCAGGCTTTTCTTGGAGGTTTTTTTTTTTTTTTTTTTTTGCTTGTATCTGTTGGTGGTTCTGAGTTACAAACTTCTCCAGCACTCTGTCCCTTTTAGAAGGAAAACAAACAAACAAACAGAACTTCCCCACCATGTCATTCCTCAATCCTGCCGTCCCTGGGCAGTCCACCTTCTTCTCACCCCCTTTCAGCGACTTCCTATGTTTGCTGTACTGTGTCCAAGGATATTTCTGTTGTAAGAGGAAAGACATGGGAGGACTGGAACTGCGCCATTTTGACTGGAACTAAAATCCAGCAAACACTGAAGTTGAAGAGGAAACAATATTGCCAACAGACTATTCTAATTTTCTTACATCTAAAACATCACATGTAGAATTATTTTCAGAGTGCTTATGAAATCCTAAAATTCCGATTTCTCATAACTACTTTAAAATCATGCCAAAAAGGAATGCGCTGGGGAACTACTAATCTCTTTTCTTCATCTGTGATAAGAAGGTCTCTTGTTTGTGTCTGATTTCACATTGGGCTTCAGATTTTCTTTTATTTCTTCCCCCCCAATGCATCTCATGGGAGGTAAACCACCCATGTTCCTAGTGCACATTCACTGGGCTTCTTAAGAGGAAGATGGGGCAGGGTCTTTGCTTGAATTTTTAGGTGGTCTTCCACAATCTAGCTTGCGATTAGGCCAGAACCACAAGGAAGTGTGGAATAAAGGTCATTTTTCTTCAGTTCCTCCTCTGGAGAAAGCAGTGTCTGCCTTTTGTTTGAGGTGAGATGCACTCTTATCCCAACTGAAATCAGAAACTTGTGTTGATGCTTATAGTTTCTCTAAGTCATTTTGTTTATAGTTACTTCATATTCAAAAGCATCAAGAATGTGCCCTGTTTACCAGGATGTGGAGAGGGTTCTCCTGCTGCTCTCCTTTATGCCATTTTTTTAAGGCTGGATTCAACACACAGCACTTGTTACTTGGAGGCTATGGGGTGATTCTGGCATAAATATGTGCTTTTGTTCAGTTTCTGGGTCTTTTAATACCCAAAGACCTGCTCTCTCACCCACACATTATTTTTCTAGAAAAGTATGTCATAATTGTAGCTGGTCTTTTGGTTCAATTTTTTAAAATTTAATCATGTGTGGAACATATCTAATGTTGCATTTTTAAGTTCATTTTTTAGGTGTGTTTCTTTCTTATTCCACACACAAAAAGGGAATACCTTGACTACGGTAGGCCACTCCATCCAAAGTGTCAATGTAGGCAATTTAGAAGGCCAGCTTAAAAATCATCATGTTCCCGCAAGCAACATCTATCATTTCCTTCTGTTCTTTGCTTTCACATGGATTTGAACTTGGGTACCACTGTCTTTACCGTTTGTTTGGATTCTTGACTTAAGGTGAGTTTGCTTTGGATGCTAGATGGCTTACCCACATCAGAAAAAATGTGGAGCTCCAGAAGAGATCGATTTACAAAAAGCACTTGCTCAGGTGATGGTGCAATGCCTCTACATCTGGCCCACGTCCTCTCCCTCCACAAAGGAACTTTCTGAGCTTACGACTTGTCTTCCGTGCACCGACTCTGCTCCACGCAGCGCTTCCAGAAGTGTCTGACTTCTCGAGTACATACAAGTCTTTGCAGTTGTTGCTGCTGCTGTTCAGGTGGCATCGAATCCATGGTCCTTGATAGCTTTTCAACGAAAACTTTTCCTCTGTTTGCACACATGGAGTCCAGAGCCTTCCTTAGCTGAATGCCCAGCACGTCCGGGGCGAGGCACAGTGGTGCAGGCGGAACCTGCCCATTCTGAACTTGGCACGAGAGAAAACTGACCCACGGTTGGTGCCAATCTTGCTTCCTTTTCCTTTGAAACAAGATAAGTGACATTTTATCTGAGGACTGATATCAGCTCTCCCTCCCAGAGCTTTAATGTCCGTTTGCAGCTTTTCAGATATGATGCCAGAAGGCAACTGAAGGAAACGTGTTTCCCCGAAGCACTCGTTGGACAATGTTTTCAGTTTGTTTTCCATTTTCATAGATTTGGAAGATGGCATCCTTTTCAATTTTTGTGTTGTTTACGTAGATTCCATCCTGGAAATGCCCTTTGCCATGGATGCTCATGGCTTTGGGATTCGTGGTAGCTGTCAGCACCCACAGGCTGAGTCCAAAGAGGGTCCTCTGTCCTGGGTCCTCGCTATCATGATGCCTGTCTACTGCTTCACCCTGGCCCCTTCCTTGGCGCTCTGGCCCCCTGGCCTCCTTTCTGTCCCTGAAATACACTGACTCTGTGCTACCCCACGGTCCTCACACTTGCCATTCCTCTGCTAGAACACTCTTCCTCAGACCCCCACAGGGGAAGCTGCCCTCACCATTCAGGACTTCTCCTCCATATACACACATCACCACCATTCCCAGCTCATTATTCTACGCTGACTCTTTTGTGGTAGATAAGGTGGTTTGGGTAGCTCTTATTAAAATTAAAATACCCTGGGTGCTTACTGGTTTGGTGCTCAACAACTCGCTCCCTTGTAGAATGTGAATTCTGTCCAGGCAGGAACTGTGACCACCCTCTTCTCAGCCATGTGTGCATAATCATCCCAAAAGGTAATGAGTAATATGTAAATATTTGTTCAGATGAATTCTGTAGAATCCAAATGAAATGATTTGAAAGGAAATGAATGAAACTATCAAAAGGTAGATATATTTTTGGCTTGATCTGAGGGATCGTTAAGAGGAAACAAAGATGTTAAAATTAAGTGTTTGACATGAATTGCTCTGGTCTTGTAACTAGAAAGGAACATTCTGTTAAAGCTGGATTCGACAAAGGAAGAAGAGTTAACCGTCAAGTTACTCCTTGCTTTCATCCAGTGCGTCGTGCATTCCAGCCAGATCCCTGCCCGGGACCAGGAAATGGGGTGAGGATTCCCTAATTCTTGTCTTCAACCCCCTTGCTGTCTAGACCCACGGTCTGTACAAAGACAAGGACACGCACCTGGGGGCCCCAGGAGCACAGAGCAGAATAAGCCACACAGAGGTGTCAGGAGGTGGCTGAAGAGTGCCAGCTATGGGTAGGCATCCAGGAGGCCAACCCCAAGGGGAAGGCACAAGCAGTGGCAGAGTTCATGGGCAAAGGTTCAGGCAAGGAGAAAACAGGCCAGGAACAGGGGTGGGAGCGAGAGACCAGGAGACTGGCATCCAGATGGGGTGGGTGGCCTGTGCAAGCCACACAGTGCCCGTGGGCCCCAGTGGGGGCCTGCCCTTTTCTCTAGTGGTGTTATTACTGTTGATAATAAGAAGAGTGGTTAACATTTAGTGAATATTTATTTTTGCTGGTCACCCTGGTGACACGTGACATACCTGATCTCGTTTCATCCATCACGACAGTGTGACAATGTGGGAACCATTATCCACTTGATCGATGCAAAACGAAGCCTTTGACGGGTTGGCTGACTGTCCCAAGGCTGCACAGCTCATAAGTGGCACATCTGGGCCAGAACTCAGGTCTGTCTCCTCTGGATATGTCAGAGGGCCTGGACGATGTAGCAAGCTCACAGATCTAACAAAATTCCCCCCAGGGTCTCCCACTCAGTTCCTCTGTCTGTGCCCACGCTTGGCCTGGCCTGGACTGACCTTAACATGCCTGTACGGGAGGCTCTGGACTGGTTTCAGACAAGGGAGGACAGCACCTTTGCAAAGAGGGGCACAAGGAAAACACATAATCAAAGAGAAACCAAACCGAGCCCTACGCACCTATAGCAAGAGCATCTGGAAAGTCGAAAGTCCAAGTTGAGTTTGGCAGGAATGCTAATCATAATAGAAAAGTGTTTTGTTTGGGGTGTTTGTATGTTGGTGTTTTTGCATTTATTGCTTTTACTTCTTAAACCATTTATTCGTAGCAATGCTATGAAACTTTTACTATTTGCCTGATATCTATCAGTCTCAAATGGGCATCAAATTTGCTCCTGCACTCCCGAGTAGCTTCTGACATCCGTAAGACAAGACTTCCCCAGGATACAGCATGTGACTCGTCCGAGATGGGACACCTGTTCACCGCGAACCCTGGATGGAAGGGAGGCCTAGGGACGTGGGGAAGGGACGGAGGAAACAATAGGATGGGGAGTGGGGGGAAAGCAGAAAGTCTCCTACATCTGTGAGCCAGGTCTGTTGGCTCTTGAGAGATCCTGAGCTGCCTCCCTAGTGAAGTCTGGGGTGTGAACACACCCCAAATCCTGGTCTGAAACTTAAAGAGAAATTCAAGAATACAGAGAAGAGCCAAAGGATGAAACCAATGACAAGAAACAAGATAGAAAGAAAAGTACATTCTGACGGGGCGCCCGGGTGGCTCGGTCGTTAAGCGTCTGCCTGTGGCTCAGGTCCTGTTCCCAGGGTCCTGGGATCGAGCCTCGCATCGGGCTCCCTGCTCAGCAGGGAGTCTGCTTCTCCCTCTCCCACTCCCCCTGTTTGTGTTCCCTCTCTCGTTGTCTCTCTCTGTCAAATAAATAAATAAAAATCTTAAAAAAAAAAAAGTACATTCTGGAGAAGGCTGAGAAGACTTCACGAGAAGCACGTAATGGTGAATAACAGCTTTTTAAATTTCTACCAAGCAATTTTAAAGCCATGTGAATTTCATAAATCAGGCAGTGGTGGTTCAGATGGAAAGACGCATGCCTGACCACAGCAGTTTACGGAGGCCACAGTGGACACTGAAACCTCTCCTTTATGGAAGATCCTCAAGGACAAGCTGACCCAACACCTGCCTGGGGCTGGAGGGGGGTGTTGCTGCAGCCCCAGAGATAAATGAGGGGGTGTATTCAGGTGGCTCTCCTAACCGTCTGCCTTTGCACAGAAAGAGATAAATGGGCAGTCCATTTTGAGATCCAAAGGGCAGTACAGTGGAAAACAATCTGAGTGATGAAATCTCGCCCCCAAAACCCCCCCGAGAGGCACCCAAAGGTGGGTATACAGCTTATTCTTAAGCACAAAAAAAAAAAAAAAGCCATGTAGATAGAGAGATGTACATGTGTAGGGAAAAAATGGAGCCCAAAGGTTTTATAGATCATTGTAAAGAACCTAGTTTTCATGTTGGTTGGGGATGCTCATTATTAAAAATAACAAACAAAGAAAAGAAAGCATTTGATGATAAGAGTGTGTCATGAATCAGAGGTCTCGATTAATCTGGTTTGTGCTCCTGATAAAATGATTGGTAGGCTATAGTGTTTAAAAAAAAAATAGGAGTTAAAAAAAAAATCTCTGGGTGAAATGATGATGAGAGATTTTTATTTACTTTTCCAAGTTTTCTTGGATGAGTATGTTGTATACTCATAATCAGAGATAAGATATTTTAAAGGAAAAGTAAACACGATGGCTCCTCATTTAGGTCTTCCACTTCTCAGTCTAATTTTTATCAGTCTCCCAATTGTATCAGTTCTTGGGCATCGGGTTTCCTCTTGAGTGATAGGACATTTCCTAAGTCAGGCCCAGCTCTCCTGAGAATGTGCAGCCGCCTAGCTGCAAAGCCGGGCCTCCCAGAGGATGCCTGGCCATGTCTCTGGCCTCAGATCCCTGCTCTGAATGCCAATGTCTAACCCACAGTGTGTTTTTCCAAGCCAAGGCGCCTTCTCAGGAGTGGGCTCACTGCCACGCTGGCTGGGGAGAATCGCTGTCCAGCCCAAGCCATTCAGCTCAGACACTGGCCCCTAGCCAGTCTAAGTCCCGTGAGCCCAGGGGCTGCCAGTCTGCTGGGGTCAGGAAGCTGTCATGAGCTGGCGGAAGTCTGGAGCACACACAAGCTCACTCTGAGGTCCTCTTATTCTCCTGGTGTTTACAATTCTCTCTCAAAAGACACAATGCTTTCCTAAATAAAATTAGTTATGGCAGCAAAAGTGAAAAACAAAGTCGCTCTCCTTCCTTCCCGTCGACACCGAGAACTTCAAGGCTGTCTCCACACAAGTGGGCAGCAGAGCCTAAGAGCTGGGGTGGCCATGAACGGGAGATCAGAGCTCCCCCTCAAATGGTGATCTGTTGTCATTGCATTTCCTACAACAGAAAGGAACGTGGCCTTCTGTCAAATGAGGACTTCTGTGTCTGAAGGTGGTAAAACAGGAATGTGTATGGAAATCCCAAGGGGGTCCAGGAAATCCCGGGGGAGCAGTCACCACAGACCTGTCTCTCCACCTGGCTCAACCATTTCCTTGGTCTGGCCTTGGATGAGTTCTATCACCTCTTGGAGCTTCAATTTCCATCTCCATAAAGTGACACAGTAAAAACACCATCGGGGTTGGGTGAGGATTAAACACATAGACGTCAACTGGCATACAGAATGCCCTCAAAAATTGCTGGTTATTATTGTTATCAACTGCATTTCTAATGGCGCATGTTGAGAAAATGAGGCTCACTGGCCAAGGTAGACTGGGACAGGAGGGCAGAGCACTGGCGTGAGTAATCTCTGCTCCTCCCGATGGCCCCATGTATGGTGCCTCGGGAAGAAAAGCAACCAGTGACCACCATCTTGGGTCATGCCTGCCATGGGACCGTGATGCGGACACTGGAATGCGAGCTGGGAAAATCATGTCATCTCAAATGCTCCTCATTTCATTGAGGACAGAGCATGCGCCCGATGCTGGGGTCAGGAGGAGCAATGGGGTAATTTTGGACAAATCGCTTATTATATCTGAGGATCGGTTTCCTCATTTATAAAGTCTGGATGAGAAATGAGAGGCTAAAACTAAGAGTTCATTATAAACAGTCAGGTGGCTCTCAGACACGACTGGATTCTAATAGCACACCATCCAAACCACACGTGTGGCTTCTCAAGGGACCCTGGAAATATGTGGATGCTGACCCTCAGCGTTTAAGGGAATTGTCAGGGACGGTGGGGAGGCCGATGAAAATCCACTGGGGCAGTCCACACCTTTGCAGCCAGTGATTAACTAGCATTTCTGGAACACAAACCATATGCCAACACCCTACATGGAGCTTTGGGCCCTCTGCGTCCGATGGAGAGAGGTGGACTAAGCAGATATGCCCACACGGGAAGTCAAACACAAGTGAAGGTAGTCCCCATGTTGGAAATAATACTAGTCAGAGAAAAGTGCTGGGGTTAAGTACCACGGAACTAATGGTACAAAACTTGGTATCACTAGGTAGGCTACTGTTTCTATGTACACTTCCTTCTAGTTGAAATGTGCCAGGCCCATCTTTCACATATTATGCATCTTTGTAATATCATGGAGTGAAAGGGGTTGTAAAATAGGACCTGACTCAAAAGAAAAAGGCAAAATCCAATATAACGAATCTCAACAGGATACAGGAATTGTATAGATTGCTTAGAGAACAAGAACCTGACATATGCAAGACTCAGGATTAGAAAAATTTAAGTATATAATCCTGTTGCTTCTAATTATTGCTCAAAATTCAGACACTGTAAAAGATGAAAACATTCAACTACATTTAAAAACAACAACTTTTGGGGTACCTGGGTAGCTCAGTCAGTTAAACGTCCGACTCTTGATTTTGACTCAGGTCATGATCTCAGGGTCGTGAGATCAAGCCCCGCATCAGGCTCCACACTCTGGGAAGTCTGCTTGGGATTCTCTCTCTTCCTCTGCCCCTCCCCGCCATGTGTGCATGCTCTCTCTCTCTCTCTCTCTCTCTCAAATAAATAAAATAAATAAATAAATAAATCTTTAAGAAAACAACTTTTTCATGGCAAAAAAAAAAAAAAATACCACGGGCAGACACAAAAAATGAACATCAAACTAGGGCAGAACACTGCAATTCATAACTTAGGCAAGGGATAACTGCCTTAATGTATAAAAAGCTCCTAGAAATCAGTAAGAGAAAGAACAAAACCCAGTGGATGAATGAGCAAAGAACATGAGGAGACATATCATAGAAAAGGAAAAACAAATGGTCCTTAAACATATAAAAGCAGCATTGGGGTGCCTGGGTGGCTCAGTCGGTTAAGCATCTGTCTTTGGCTCAGGTCATGATCCCAGGGTCCTGGGATTGAACCCTGCATTGGGCCCCCTGCTCAGTCGGGAGTCTGCTTCTCCCTCTGCCTCTCCCGCCACCCCCAGCTTGTGCTCTCCCTCTCACTCACTCTCTCTCTCTCAAATAAATAAAATATTGATAAAAAACATAGAAAACATAGAAAACAAAAAATTTTAATACAAATTAAAACTATGGAGATAGCATTTTCTACCCTTAGGGTTGGCAAAATTCCAGTAGTGTACTGGAACTGGCTCTAATGAGCCCACAGGAACCAACTGTGAAATTTTTAGGAATATTAGCAAGCCAGTCATTAAATGCAGCCATTACTAAGATTTTAATTATATAAACTTATAATTCATGCATTATAGTAAAAATAAAGGAAGTAAAACCCAGAACCTCCTACTTCTATTTCTACATTTCAGTATTACCTGTGCTACCTTCACCTCTGGTGTCTATGTGGTAGAAACAGCACGCGAAGGTGTGCCATTGCCCATCTCTTCCCACGTCCGTGGTCAGGGACGTCATGTTGGTAGTTTGAGATCAGCCTGAGTGCTGATCATTAGACACCATGAAAATCAGAGGATACTACGAATCAGGGCTTTTCCATTTTTTTGTGTTTGCCAGTGTGGGGGTGCTTTTGAGGAAGGGGGCTTCCTAAACATTTACCAGAACTCTGCTGCAGAATCCCAAATGTTAACAACATTGGAAAGGCCGGGGAGAGAGCAAGCGCTCTCATTCACTGCTGATGGGAGGGTCCAGTATGATAGAACCCCGTGAGGGGCAATTTGGCGACATGTACCAAAATTAGAGACTGACGCTATGCCTAGCACTTCCTCTTCTGAGAATCCATCCTACAGCTCTGCCTACATGTGTGTGAAATGAGGGGACTGTGGGCTTATCCAGCAGAGCCTGTAATAGCAAAAGACATGAGTCGCCAGGATCCTTCACAGGGGACTGGTGAAACCAGACCCAGTCCATCCTGACATCGGTCTCCTAGGCAGCTGTGACAGAGAATGTGGAGCTTTCAGGAGAATGGTAGGGAAAGACCTCTAAGGCACAGTGCTCGGAAAAAGCCAGGCAGGATGCTTCTTGTTACGTAAAAGGGAAAGAACACGAATGTATTTTTGCTTGTTTGTATTTGCATACAGGAACTGTAAAGGATAGAGTATTGATTAAAACTAGTTACTAGGTTCAGGAAGTGGTTATGGGGCTTATGGGATGGATGGGGGAGAAACTTGTTTCGGCATCCATTTTAATATAGTTTTACTTTTTAAACCATGTGAATATGTTATCTATTCAAAAATGTTTTCATTAATAAGTCATCTTTTTGTGATGTGATTTATCATGATGGAATCCGACATACAGTTGCAGGTTTTCCACAGTATGTAAAATTTGGTGTACTTTCTCTGTCAATCGAGAAAAAGAGAGAATTAGGTTTTGATGTTGTGGTCCTTGACACAGATAACGTTTATTAGAAGTTTTAGATAAAAGCAAACCTCAACGGTAAAATGATTAAAGTCTGTGTGTAAGATGTGTTCACTGTTGGTTTGCAATCCACAGGAATTACAGGATTTATTTCTTGATAGGGCCTGAAGGGATCGTCCATGACTGCACTCAGCTGCGTTACGCTATTTTCCTGCCCTAGAAGCTAAGAAGCCCCAGTGTGGCTTTCTGATGAGTCAGGAAGCCGAACGGTAAGGTTATGAAGCTGCAGACATGCGGGCAGGTGGGGCAGAAATCCCAGCAGCTTTGTAGGTGGTGCCCGGAGCAGAGCTGGTTGCCATCTTCAGCGTTCTGTGAGCTAGTTGGCACCGTCATGTCCCAGAGCCACAGGCTGCTCCCCACTCCAGGGCACGCCACGTGCCAATGTCCCACGCTGCTTGCAGGCCAGGCCCACACCTGGAGACATCAGTCAATGATGGAGGTCCCTCCTTTCATGGTCATCAGTGTGACAGTGGCCTTTGCAGTTCCTGCAAAGGAGCAGAATGGCATCCCCAGCCACACAGAGGGAACTGCGTACCTCTCCAGTGGTCCCCACTGCCCCACAATGGAATTCATCTCCTTCTCTTGTCTGCCAAGGTCAGGTCCACAACTTCCCAGCTTCTCCATCACTGCCATAGCTATTTCTGTGCCATGAACACATCATGCTTCTTCCTGCCTCAGGAAGAAGCTCTTCCCGCTTCTCCAGATCCTTCTCGTGACTCAGGAGTTAAGAGTCTGGGCTCTGGAATCAGACTATCTGCCTGTTTCTGTGCCTAAGAAAAGCACAGGAGTGGACAAGCCTGTGGGACCTTGATGTTTCTGGAGTAAGCAGTGAACTCCTATCCCAAACTCAGTAGGCTCAGTAGGCTCAGCATTTCCTCCTCAACAGACCTACAGAATCGGGGTGGGGGAAGAAGCGCATGTTTTCCCGCCTCTCTGATTCCTTTTTTGCCTTAGTAAGCAGCATTTTACTCTTTCTGTCCTCCCTAATTAGCTAAAGGCTGATCTCTCCTCAAAGACCTAGTTTCTGCCTTATGAAATCCCAACCTGAGAGGAAGAGAGAGAGTCTTGGTCCAAGACACTCAGGAACTGCCAGGTTCTCTTCCAGCGACAGTAGCAAAGGCTCCAGGTGAGCTGTCTGTCCGATTCTGTGGGACAGCCTGGGCTTGCCATCCAGCAGGACATCATACTGGCTGCAACTGGGGGGGCAGCTCACCTATGCATTCGGGGGTGTGGCCTTACACGGTGCCTGGACTCCTAGTAGGGTGCTATGGACCCAGGGGGAGGCATCAAGGATGGCAGGAGAACTTCTGGCATGTCTGGAGGGAGGAATGAATCTGTTTTCTTGCTGAAGAAATGGGTGGAATGTAAAAAACGTCACCACCACTAGAACGAAGACGATATAATGACGGTGAGATCTTCGCAGGTCCCAGCAGCCCCGTGAGGTCAGCACCTCCAGGATTTACACGCAGGGACATGACCACTGAGGTGTTTTTTTTTTTTTTTTTAATTGATGCCAGTAGGTGATATACATGCAGATAACGAGGAGGGTTTTTTTTTAAAGTTTATGGTAAGAAAAAGGAATAGGAAGAAGGCAGGAGAGGAAGGGAAAGAAACAGTTGCATTGCTTACAGACCAGTCAGGGTTCAGTGACTGTGTGCAGGGACAACGCTTATGAGGTTGTGACGCCCACTGGGAAGGATACAGAAGGGGACTGTGCCTGGGGTGTCAAGTCACAAAGGCCACGTCTCCCAAAATACCAAGGACTGATTCCACTGCCCGTGACTTCCAGGCTAGGGAACTAGCAGAACAAAGGGTGCGGTCCATTGCGGTGCGGAAGACAAGGTCAGGGTGAGAAGGCGGGGATGAGTAACCAGCCTTGCTGGAAGTCAGGAATGCCAAGGCAGCTAAGGTACAGCCCAGCCAGGGCCACACAAGGGGGCCAGCCGCAGGACTAGGAATTTCAGTATGAGATGGTGAGGACAGGGATCAGCTGTGCAGTGAACCGCAGGAGCACAGGGAGGTACCGAGCCCCGTGGGGGTCTTGGGGGTCTTGTGTAGTCAGGATAGACTCCCCAGAGGAAGTGGCATTAAAGCCCCCAAGGATGTAGTAGACACGGGTGTGAAGCCTGGAGGGCAGGAACCTTGAAGGAGGCTCCCATTCTCCCATTTCCTCCCATTTCGGGGAGGGAGGGGGGGTGCTTGCTGGGTGAAAAGTGAGTTGTCCCAGCCTGGACGGCACTCTTCCAGATCGTTAGGAAAGTTCAGGCAAGTTTGACCTGAGTCCGAGCCTAAGGGAGGGCAGAGAGGCTGTTACTTCGTCCAGGTCAGCCTACACAGCCATCCACACCACCGACGTCCTCCTCCCAGCATGGCAGCTGCCAGACCCAGTGTTTATAAGGACTCAGCAACAGCCCACCAGCCTGGGGCGGGGTGGGGGACAAGGGCAGAGCCTGGAGTGCGCGGCCAGAGGACTCATGGTAATTATACAACTGCGCAGAGACTCACCTTTTGCCCCAGGGAACGGGTGGCTGTCGGCCAAGGTCTTTGAACGGGACACCTGCTAAATAATACTGGAGCTCGTTCTTAGACGGCGCTGCTCACTGTCTAAACACAAAATCCTCTCTATCTATTATCTTAAGCTCCACAAAAAACTGGCACGGACAACTGCTCTTCCTTGTGCCATGCGTGAAACGATGCCCTATGCGCGCATGGACCTCAGACCCCGTCTGAAGACACGGCGGGGCTCCGGAGGCACCCCATTTCCTGCAGCCTGCTGCTGACTGCTGACTGCTAAGATGAACGATGCTGCCAGGGAAGCGTGGACGGGCTTCGGGGAGGGAGGGGGGTGCTTGCGAAGGCAGCAGAGGGCACCCTGGGCAGCGCGTGGCCCCGCCGGGGGCTCCTTCGGAGGCACCGCACACTGGGGCCTGCCGCGGTGCAGGGTGGGCGCGCAGAGGTTGGATACGCAGGAAATAGAGACTCTTGACTGGGATTCCCTCGAATTAGGGGATTTGGTCCACAAGCTCTGAGGTGTTTACGGAACACATTTATGTTTGCACATAATATATAATAGCATATTTCATTATTCAGAGAAGTATTTACTTCACCAGTAAATACTGGTGTTGCTACGATTGTGCAGCATTTACACTTATTTTAGTACTTTCATTATAGAACACCAACCTCTCGCCCACAAATGTTTTCGGAGGCTCAAGTGAAAAAACACATGTCCGTCCTGTACTTCATGACCCGTGCCTGGCACTTTGTCACACGTTCTTGGTGATTAGTATTCTTAGCAACATCACTAGTTCTGTTACTACAATTTAATAATTACTGGGTGGCTCAGGCGGTGAAGCGGCTGCCTTCAACTCAGGTCATGATCTTGGGGTCCGGGGATAGAGCCCCACATTGGGCTCCCTGCTCAGCAGTGAGTCCCCTTCTCCCTCTCCTTCTACCATCCCTCCTGCTTGCGCTCTCTCTCTATTAATATAAAAAATAAGATCTTAAAAAAACAAATAATTATTTCTGAGATGAGTTGGCACATAATTTAGGAAAGCATGACCATTCTACTTCTTCAAAAACATTCTAAGTTTCAGAAACGTTTCCCTATAATCCAATTAGCCCTCTCCTCACACACCCCGAATGTGTTCTGTCCACTTGTACGTTCTGTGAGCACAGGGTCAGCCCGACCACCTTGCTCTGCTCACACCTCTGCTCACCCCAAGCTGCTGATAAGGACCCGGGCTTCTTTTCCTCACCTCCACCTCCACCCTGAAGGTGTCCACAGAAACCCTGGGGACCAAAGGAGCCGACAGGAGTGTGGTTGGAATACTCCAGGCATTCGAGTTCCCCCGGGGCTGTCTCAGGGTGAGGTCTGTTGAAACGTGGTCTGCCCACAGCTGGGACAGACACCGGCTGCTGGGGCTGCAGATTCCACATGAGGAAACCAGACACAATGGCCAACATTTATGCATCTCTGGGCCGGGCACTGCTCTAAAGCACTTTACATGGATTAACCAGCTCAGTGTGGTGGGCACTATTTTTCCCATGTACAAATGCAGAAACAGAAGCACGGAGAAGTTAAGACACTTGCCCAGTATCACACAGCTTCTGAATGGTGGAAGTCAGACTTGAACTGGCTTAGAGCCTCCAGCTCCAAATCTCTGCCCCATGCTGACCATAGGAATCAGGGGATTCCCACTTGGAATCACCACAGAGCCAGAAAGAGGGACAGGACTGGGGAGCCTGATGATGAGAGTTAGTGAGAATGGTACCCAGGATAGCCTGGGACTGTGTCCTTGGTCACCGTCCTGGTGCAGGACATGCCTGGGCCGCCTGGTGACCCATGAGGACACAGAGGTGCAGGGAGGAGCTCACAGGGAGCTTCTATAGAGCACAGGTCGTCCGGACTCACACCCCCTGGAGGCGATCTCAGCGGATGGAGGAAACCCACCTGCCTTACTGTGGAAAGCAGACCACCTGAATGAGGCACCTCTGCCACCTGATGGTGGCATATTCTGAGTTGAGCAGAAGGGACAAAAATAAAAATCTACACTTGAGCACAGACCCTGCAGTGCCGTCCAGATTAGGGATCAGAGTGAGCACCGGCTACTCTGAACTCGGAAGCCGGCTCAATAGATGGCCTCACAGCCATTACTGCGTCCACAGTTTGAACGTGGCTTGCTGATTCCAGACTTCAGCCAGGTTTGCAAGTGACCGCCTGAGGACCGCTGGTCTGTTCACAGTCATGTAATCAGCAACTTGTGGAAATGACGAGATTGATAAAAACAATGTCCTCCTCGGGCGCCTGGGTGGCTCAGTCATTAGGCGTCTGCCTTCGACTCAGGTCATAGTACCGGGGTCCTGGGATCGAGCCCCACATCGGGCTCCCGGCTCAGCGGGAAGCCTGCTTCCCCCTCTGCCTGCTGCTCCCCCTGCTTGTGCTCTCTCTCTCTCTGACAAATAAATAAAATCTTAAAAAAAACAAACAACAATGTCCCCCTCTCGCTCCTGGTCTCCCACTTCGGCCGCCAGAGGCTGACCGGCATGGGATCAGCAGGCCTGCTAACACCTGTACCACACGTCGGCTCAAGTTCAGGAGCTACCATCACTGTCCACAGTGGATGGAACACACTGTAAATAACCCTTCCCATTTTAATGATGACAGACTAAGAGCCCCTTTGTTTTTTAATTAAATTCAATCAATTAACATATCGTGTATTATTCGTTTCAGAGGTAGAGGTCAGTGATTCATTAGTTGCAAAGAACACCCAGTGCTCATTACATCTCGTGCCCTCCTTAATGCCTGTCACCCAGCCACCCCATCCCTCCACCCCTCTTCCCTCCAGCAACCCTCAGTTTGTTTCCTATGATTAAGAGTCTCTTATGGTTTTTCTCCCTCTCTGGTTTCATTGTTTCATTTTTTCCTCTCTTCCCCTATGATCCTCTGTTTTGTTTCTTAAATTCCACATATCAGTGAGATCATATAATTGTCTTTCTCTGATTGACTTATTTCACTTAGCGTAATACACTATAGTTCCATCCACATCGTTGCAAAAGGCAAGATTTCATTTTTTTGATGGTTGAGTAGTATTCCATTGTGTATATATATATATATATATACACACCACATCATCCATTCAACTGTCAACGGACACCCAGTAAGAGCCCCATTGTTTTCGAGGGCCAGTAACTCCCTCATAACAGATTCAGTAGTTTCCGAACTCATGTGACCTCTCTTAGACCCAGCAGGACCACCTAAGGCACCCAAGTTGTTATTTTGTGGGTGACTGACATGACTCACGATCAGGATCAGTTACGTAATTTTCAGGAGTCCCTGCACATGGAACGTAGGGTGCTTTGAGCAGAAAGCATGCAGAATCACAAGCTGGCAAGAGCAGGGAGCTGAGCCACGCACGGCCCCTTCTGAGTGCGGGACGCCTGCAACCATACAGGCTGCGCCCTGTGACTCCAGCCTGTCGCAAAGGGTCGGACAGGTGTCTTGCCTCTCTTCAAATGCTTCCATCGCCTGCTCATTCCCTCAGGAGGCATTCCTCTGGGGACTGCCCAGGGAGCTAAGCAGGCATACTGACAGATGGATGCAGCTAAGACCCATCCCTCCTGCTCTGGGTCTCCAAGAGGACACAGAGGTGCCTGACTCCTGATCTCCTGACTTTGCTTGTTCTTACAAATATAGAACCCTACATCCGTGCACCTAGTACAGGCTCACCCCACAGCACAAACTGCCAGAAGTGTCTCCAGCGACTCTTAACATTTCAATCAAATCAAACTCAGCAAGTTGTGGGTTAAATGTGTCCTCCCCCTGCCTGCCTTTAACTGTTACATGGGTGCATTTTAAGGAAATACAATCTTTTCGGTATGTGATTAGTTTTTCCTCTACCAATAAAAATATTTCAAAGCACTTGATCCATAAGAAGGCTTTTAGCATTGACAAAAGTTTGGGATTCCTTTTCAGCTACAACTTAAGTCCCATCGAGAACACACATCCGGGGATGAGATCTCCCGCTTTTGTGATCAGATTCCTACGGTCAGGGAGTGCCCATTCTGTTCTTCCCAGTTGACATGGGAGTTCAGACCTTGACTGGAGGCAGGTCAGATGCACTCCTCGAAGCTGCTTTTTGAAAATACATCTGAATTTGATTTTCAGTGAGCGCCCCTCCCCCATCTATGTCTTCCCTGCGGGAGGCTACATGCTCCTTCGCATGAAGCTTCCATGGCTCAGAACACTTTTTCGAATTACATTTTGGGAAGTGCCTCAAAACTGGGGCCTCTCTCATCAGGATCCTAAATGGTGGCAAATTGTCCTCTGAAGGTAGATTAGCTTTCTGCAAACAGTCTAAAGTTGTTTACAGTCAAAGTGTAAACCAAAGAGGGGCCAAGGACAAGATGTATATCTACTCCCAGCCAGCTGGTGTTTTTGCGGGCAGTCCTGGGCTTCTGGGGGAATGTGGGGAGGATGGTTCCCGATCAATTCAGGGCAGATCCCCTCAGGGCTTGGTTAGAATAAGTTTACATCACCCAGGGGGCTTCTCTGAAGAAAACAGCATTTGTTTTATTTTATACATTTGGGGGTGTTTGTAAGTATGTTCTAATTCGGAGTCTATAATAATATTTCAATTTAGTGTTCATATTCTTTGCAGAACAAGCTAAAGCTACTTAAAACTTTTTTTCTCTCAATAACACACACACACAAAAACAAAACAAAGAAACTTACACTATAACAGACTAGAAGTCCTTTTTTTTTTTTTTTTTTTAGGGCAAGTAACTTTCTCATAGCAAATTTGGTAATTTCTGAAGTCCCATGAGCTCTTTCTATGTCAGATCATATTTCTTCAGACCGATGTTGGCCATCTTATAAAGTCAAGAGCAACATTCTCACAGCTCTGGCACCTTTCCGTCTGGGGCTTAGGACATTCTCCTCCATTCCTTTAATCCGCCGTGGGTGGGCAGGCAGGGGTGTGGGGAAACAGCTCAAGAGGAAAAGAAGGATTATCCCAAAGCCAGCCCCAGAAACCTGGACTGAAGATGGTCGGGAAAGCACAAAATCAAGGCCTGGGTTTTCTCTTTCCTTTGCAGAGATGGTACTTGTGTAAGCAAGGTCTCACAGAGCTGTCTCTGACCCCGTCTGTCTTGTTCACAATAAAAGCCACAGGGGAAAGTAGGGAGCCCGGGAACCCCAGAGATCTCTGGGGAGAGTGAGGGAGGTAGCCCTGCATATCCAGCCTGCCTCGTTCCAGCCTGAGCCTGCCAGATGGCTTGACATGTGGGCCAGAATAAGAACAACAATCAGGACTTTTGCCAACTGACTAGGCCAAATGATGGGGACAGACATCAGCCCCTCATGTAATTAATCACCAGGAACTTGCTGTAATCTGTCCTCTGCCCCATCTCACATGGTCTTGGCTGCCTTCTGCTCCCAGCCCTGTGCCTGGCTGTTCTAAGGCCTCTGCCAGGTAGAGGTGGCAGAGGAAAAGAAGTTCAAGATCTGGGTGGCAAGGGGGAGCACTAACCCCAAAGTGGGCAGCAATCACTGTCTGGGGAGGCCACAGGTGGTGGTGCGGGAGCATCATGTGCGGGCCACTTCTGAAGGGCACGTTCTTCTCCCATCACAGGCATCATCAATTTGCATAAAGACATTTTTCCGGCAGGTGACAGGGAAGTGTCTTAGGAAAGGGGTGCCTTTTTCTAATGGGTGCAAAGACCCTGTAGAGGCTAGCAGCAGTTCTGGATTCAGCCACTGATCACCAGGTAGCGGTGAAGCAGAGAAGAAATGCACCACCTCCCGGGGCTAGGTAAGACTTGGAGAGGAAGGGAAATGTGAGCCGATCTGCTTTGCTCCTGTTATCGCCTCTGAGATAATAGTTTGGCAGGTATATTCATTTGAAATTACGCTCAGCCTACAGTTAAGAGAGATCAAAAATAGTAGCAACTTAGAGGAGGGTTTATTCTCTCTCATGGAAGACAGAAAGTAGGCAGTCTGGGGTTAATACGGTAGCTCCAGGAGATCCGTAGTGACTCACCAGCCCAAATCAACAGCCTTACCAGGGGGGAACCAGAGCCTTCACAACACCTGACACCTACCACTGCGGGCTGCCTTATCCTCAACAGTTTATACATATTTTCTCATCTTAGAGATGCTCCTGGGAGATGGGTGCGCCTCGGAAGAAATGGAGGCCCAGATGGCTCAGGGAATCTGGATTCATCTAGAGAACACGTATAAGCTCACTCCATCTTTCGGCTCTACTGTCTGTAGTGCATGACCTTATTCAGAGTCACCTGTGGTTCCAGCCATCCTACCCACATCCCAGAAAGGGGGAAAGAGGAGGGGCAAGATGGGAATTGTGGTGCCCAGGCTTAATCACCTCCTTTAAGGGACCGCCTCAGAATTCTCACACAGCGCTTCCTCTCGGGTCACATCCAGCTGCAAGGGCAGCTGGGAAGTGTAGTCTTCAAAGTGGCATGTGGCCAGAAGCACAGGACTCTGTCCCTGCCCAGGCGCCTGCCAAGCACTAGCCTTTCTCCATTTCCCTCACGCATTAATTTGTCTCCCCTTTTCAGTGCCCACACGGACCATGGCCAAATGATGTGGAGGAGATCCAGCATACAAAACACAGCTAGGGAAGCTGCCCCACTTGGAAAAGCTGGGTCTCCTCTTTTCATAAGCCAGGCAAACTCTTGACCTAGGTAATCAGATCAGATGGGAACAAACAAACAAAAAAAAGTAAGAAGAGATATTTACTGATCTGAGTGCTTCTACATGTGCCATTTTTTTTTTTTTAACTCCTCAAGACAGATCTGAGAGAGAAGCAATCACACCCATTTTGCATACAGGATGCCAGAAGCTCCAAGACAGAAGCAAGCCTGCTGCAAGTCATGGTGGTGGGACTGGGATTAAAATGTAAGGGCAATCCTGACTCCAAAACCTATCCTACAATTGGAGGTTAAGATAAATTCTATCACAGTAACCGATAAGAATTTATTCTTTCACCTAGGTTGATAAAACCCAGAATTTTATTATTTTTTTAAAGATTTTATTTATTTATTTGAGAGAGAGAATGAGAGATAGAGAGCACGAGAAGCAAGAGGGTCAGAGGGAGAAGCAGACTCCCTGCCGAGCCAGGAGCCCGATGTGGGACTCGATCCTGGGACTCCAGGATCATGACCTGAGCCAAAGGCAGTTGCTTAACCAACTGAGCCACCCAGGCACCCAAAACCAGGAATTTTAAAGCCATTGCAAGAATTTTAAATAGTGTCTTAGTGCATGGGCCACTGGCTAGCAGCATCGGAAACACCCATGTGACAGTTTAGCCAGTCCATGACAAACACAGGGACCCGCGATGACTGTGTCTTTCTCCTGAAGTCTGTCAGTTCTTCAAATTAAAGTGGATATCTAAATGCCTTTATTTTTTGTTTCACTGTCAATTCAGTGGCTTAAACATGAAGGAAATATTTACATGAAGTCATGAACAAAAGGGAAATGTTTGTTATTACGGTATTAAGGAAATTCGGTCCCTCGAGCGCTGGCTCACAAAATATTGACACAAGAATTTCTTTTTTATAGCATGGACCCACACTTACAGATTTTGTATGATCCCTTACTTTCTCACAGCCAGCCCCTTGCCTCCTTAGTCTGGGGATGTTAGGCCTGTTTACTAAGAAGCCAGGGAAATGGAAGAAAGGCTTGTGAGAGGACACATGCTCTTCCCCAGGTTCCACAGCCAGCCCAGCTCCATCCCCCAGTCTCTAGGACCCCATCCTTTCCACCCAAAGGGGAATCCCCAGCTGAAGGATTCAGCAGTCAGGGGCCAGCAGCGCATCTTGCCATGAGCCCCGCCGCCCACACCCGAAAATTCTGCATTCAGAACCCCCTTGTCCCGCCCTAGGGACTCAAACAGCATGGATCAGGGACAAGAGAACATGTCCTTCCAAAGATCACCAGGTCCAGGGCAGGGCCCTCTTCCTTCACCTTTCTGGAGTGCTGAGGCTTTCAACAAACCACACTGTCCTTCCTTCTACACGCATCTTTCTCCCGCTGTCCCTCCTCCTTGCTGTCTTCCTCTGTATTCGCCTCCAGTCGCCTGCTGCCAGGGAGCGACAGTGCTGGTTCAGGCCAGGCCCTCCAAATTTCTCATCCCATACGTGCTCTCTAGGTGAATCCAGGTTCCTTGAGAGGCACCCCTGCCCCATGGGGTCCTTTCTAGGACGAGATCATAGAAATGTTTAGGACAATGGCAGGTCTGCAGGAATAGGTGCCAGGTGTTATCATGAAGGTGCAGGTTCCCAGCTGGAAAGAGTCTCACTTTGGGCAAGTTAAGTTTGAGATGTCTGGGAGACTTCCATTTGGAAGGGGTCCATAGGAGATAGGCTTTCCCTAGAAGATGGGTCTAGGCTCTAGCAATCCTGGAATGAAGGCATGAATGGAAGGATAGCTAACCCTGATTGTGCACCTTGCACATGCCATCTCTCTCCCCTCATGCTCCCCCATCTCAGTTGAGAGCATCACCATGCACCTGACTGCTCTGGTGAGAAACTAGGAGTTGTCCTTGAGTACCCCCTTTCCCCCGCCTCCCACATTTTCTCCATCAACAGACTCTACTCACTTCCCTAGACCATGGCCACCACCTGGGTCCCAGCCACTCTCCCTCTTACCCCAACTGATGCAACAGTCTCCTCACTCAGCTCCCCACCTCCACTCCCAATCCCTCCAATCCATCCCCCTCCCACATAGCTTGTGAAGTCTGACCCAGATCGTGACATTGCTCTGCTTAAAATCCTCCCATGATGCCCCACTGGATGCAACATTAAACCTGAACTTCTTACTTTGGCTGGTTGACAAGGCCCTGCCCATCTCTCCACTCAACCTGTGCTAGTTCTACCCGCTCAGCAGCTCCAGCCACACCAGGCTTCAGTGGTGCCTCGAGGCCTTTGCTCTGGCCGTTCTCTGTCTGCGCCCTTCCATTCTTCCCCACCTACATCTCCCATGGCCCACTCGTGCTCACCCTGTAGCTTTCAACTTCTGTGTTGCCCTCTTCACAGGGGGCTTCCCTCATCACTCCACAGAAAGTAGATCCACCCCTCCCTCTTATGAACTGAATATTTGTGTCCCCCCAAATCTGTATGTTGAAGCCCCAACCACAAGGTGACTATATTTGGAGACAGGGCCCTTAGGGAGGTTTTTAAGATTAAATGAGGCCATAAGGGTAGAACCCTGCCACAATAGGATTAGTGCCCTTATAAGAAGAGACGTGAGAGCTCGCTCATGCTCCGCCACCACCGCGCATGAACAAACTGGAGACCATGCGAGTTCATGGCCAGACAAGAGTCTCCCTCGAGCCATGAGAAGAGTCCTCAGAATGAAACCTACCTTGCCCGCATGTTGACCTTGGACTTCCAGCCTCCAGAGCTGTGAGAAATAAACGTCTATTGTTGACACCACCTGGTTTGTGGTATTTTGTTATGGCAGCACAATATGACTAAGACACCCTATTCTCATTTTCTGCCAATTGTTTACTTCCTTCAAGGAAGGCAGGCCCCGTTTATAATTACTGTCACTGCCCATTTACAGAGTCTTTGCCTATTTCCTGCCACTGGAATGTAGCTCTGCCCCAGGCATACCACGGGGCCTGGCATAGAATAAGTAGCCACAGAATCAAAGAATCCATCAAAAATGATATACTTCTAGCCAAGGAGAGAAGGAAAGGAATCATCTCCCTACAACTAGACAGGACATCCCTAACAATGGAATCACTATTCCCCAGGATGGATTCTGTATTCACCTCTGTCTAAATTACAAATATTTATCTAGTTCTTAGTTAATACCCCATCTTGCCCCAAAATGAATTTAAGTCAGCTATCAAAATACGTAAAATACAATGGAATGAACAGGGAGGGAAGAAATGATAAGAAAAGTAAGACGAAGTCACTTAGCTGACACCATATACACTGTGGACACTTGCAAACCAGATCACACCCTAGCTCTGTGCGCCCCAGCAGCCATCGTAAAGAAAGCCCAGGCAGCATCGCAATTCAGACTGTCCATTGGACGCAAAGAAGGCATTGTTTGGAAGAAGCAGCTCTTACTACCAATTACATACCAATGGTGGAATCCCCACCCGCCATTAGCATCCTTAGCATCCTTCCCACGGTGGATGAGTCATGAACAGCATCCTTGAGAAAAGCACCAGAAAGGCCTTTGGGCAGCTCTTCCTTCCAAGCTGCTTCAAGGCCAGCACATGCTGCCTCACAGCCCAGGGCGGGCAAGCCTTTCTAAGGGTAGCAATACAGTGAGGTCCATAACGTGCTCTGTGCACCTACAATTTTCTATGTGTATCTTGTACTCATAGTGTAAAATGCCTCTCGCTAAACTCAGTGACTGGAGCATGATGCTGCTAATGACACACTGCTGAAGAGTGTCATGAATGGAAGATAAGAGCAGGATCACTTAGAGGCAGTGAAAAGCTTGGGACGGCCACCGGAGCCACTGCGAAAGCAAGCACCCCAAGTTCAGTGCAGCCTTTGACGGGAGGCTCCCCTGTCAGCCTGGAAATGGGCCCTTTTCTTCCCTCTGCCCATTGTTGCCAATAAGATGAATGACCACCCTCCCTAGCTCTACCACTGAGTGCTGCAGGTCTTTACAAAGCCAACCCTTGTTGTTATCGATGGCTCAGAAAGTGAGACCTGCATGTGAGTGGTTCCAGCTCAGGGGACAGATGCGCAGCAGGTACACCTGTGGACGTTGCCGTGGGCCAGGCATCACAAGAGCTGGGGCCGTATGCAGACAATCAGACTCCTCCACACACCCCCCCCACAGTCCTGCCCTGAAGATGGTCTCCTCCCCGAGAGCATACTTAACAGGCTATGATGACAATTAGGATTCCTCTTAAGCATCTCAAACACATTCTCTACTTGAATAGCCTGGACTTTTAATAGTCTGGACCAAACTCAGGAAGAACTTGTGCTCTGCAAACAGTTGGCTGTCTTGGATCTTATTTTGCCCTTGGTTGCTCTTCCGATGTGTATTTTCTGTCCTCCTGGGGCATTCCTCTGCTGGCTCTGCAGTCCTGAACATCCACCCACTGTGTACTTGGCACCGCCCCTCCTGCCTGGCACTCCAGGCACACACCAGGAAGGGGCAGCCTGCAGCAATGGTCAGCAAGCATCACGCAGAGGTCCTCTGTGTCTGTCCCCCACAGCTACCCAGACACGAGGAGTTTAGATGGGTCCTACAGGAAGCAGTGAGCTAGGCTGACCCACCCAATGGCATTCACAGCCAGACAGACATGGAAACAAACAGAAATACTACATATTTCCTTTGGACTATTTCTATTTTATTTCAGACTTCCCTAACTTCACAAATTACATGATCTACCCCTTCTCTGCATTTCCTATAGATTTAATCCCAACTGCAATCGAGCTTCTAACCTAAAAACTGGAAAACTATTCTGCCAGGCAAGAGAAGTCTCTTTATTTCTCTGAGATTCTAATATTGCCCATTTGTCCTTTCCTGTCATTCCCTGACTTACTATGCTCACTACTTCCCTTCTTCTCATAAATCTTTTCTCCGAGTCCCTTGAGTGCTTGGCCTGCTTGATCGTTTTTCATTCCCTTCCCAAGAAACACAATCCAAATTGGATAGGAGAGCAAGACAAGAGCAGGGTTCCTGGAGCCTGACCGCTGGGTTCATAATTCTGATTCTGCTACTTATTGGCTGTGCAACCTTGGGTGTGTTACTCAAGTTCTCTGTGCCTCAGTTTCCTCACATTTAAAATTTAGGCTCATAACAGTACCTCAATCAGAGGTTATGGGGATGATTTAATGTGTCAATATATGTAAAGGTCTTAAAACCATGCAGTATGAACTAAGAGCCATAAAAGTGTTTGCTACTATCATCAAACTATGCCACCAAAAATGAGGTTACAAGAGGGAGCCAGACTGGATTGTTTGTCCTCAAGCAGCCCATCCTCAAATGAAAGAGGCTGACAAGGAAAGAAACAACTTTAATGCAATTTAGAAATAAAGAGGAAGTGGAGTGAAAAGCCACATGCTGTGGGAACACACAGGCTGGAGCAGCCAAGTCTACAGGAGAATCTGGGAATGCCCCATGGTGGCACAGCACAGGGCATGAGGAGAAGTCTGTTGAAGTTGGGGTGTCTTAGTTATCCATTGCTGCTTAATAATTTAATCCAAAACTTAGAGATTCAGCAATGACAAACACTGAGTATCTCATAAAATTGAGGTGGGTCAGGAATTCAGGAGGCTTAGCTGGATGTTTCTGGCTCAGGGCGTCTGCTGAGATCTCAGGCAGCTTTTGCAGGGGCTGCAGTCATCTGCAACCTGAATGGCACAGGAGAACCCACTTCCAACACACTTCATGCACACCACTGGCAAGTGAATGCTGGCTGTCTGCAGGAAGCCTCAGTCCTTCCTGGGTGGCCCTCTCTACAAGGGGCTGCTGGAGCGTCCCCACAAGATTGTGGCCAGCTTTCCCCAGAGTGAATCATCCACGCCATCCAGAGAATGGCAGAAGGGGTAATGTCTTGTATGATCTGGCCTCAGGAGTCATGCTGTCTTTTCCACAATATCGGTTATACAAGTCAGCCTGTAGGAGGGAATCCCTGGGGGCCGTCTGGAGGCTGGCTGTCACCATGGTGAAGGGCAAAGAAGAGGGCTGTGCGATGCTATGCTTGGGAAAGGGTGGATGGGGATCCAGGTGAGACCCTGGGCCACAGGGCCTGTGGTGACCCCATCAGACTATGGCTTTGGCATGAGGGCAAATTATATACTGTCTTAAGCAGATTAAGCCATTACTAAATATTGCGAGGTGACAGAAGAAGGAAAATCATTATTATTATTACTATAATAATAATTATTATTATTATTGGCATTTTTCTCCAGGCTCTGGGAAACTAGCCCCTCTGTACCAGAACCACCTTCCCTGCACTGTGTAAAGCTATGAATCCTTTTTACCAGCTCTCTGGATTTTCACTACCTGGGTCTCCTCTGCCTGAATCTGGGCTTGTGGCAGAAACAGAAATACTCACCAAATGTTTCACTCAGTTATCCGGTATTTCAGTGGGTTCCTCTGCATTTCCCAGCTTCCCTGAAGTAAGACAGGGTCATGACGAGGAGTATGGCAGAACCATGAGTGGCAGCGACACACACAGAAGTAGCTCAAATGTCTTCCATCTCATCTTCCAGATTGTTTAGCCTAAAGAATGAGGTGCTCCTACCAGCCTTGGTCCCTGAGTGACTGTGTGGAGCAGAGCATCCCTCTCGTTGGACAGACAGCATTCACAATCAGCCAACCTTTGTTCTGTTAAGCTATTGAGATTATGGGAAATTTTGTTACTGCAGCAAAACTTAGTCTATCCTAATACTGGAACCCAAGAGGGAAGAAACCTTCATTGGCATTTTCAGGGCTCACAAGTATATGCTGTCGGAGATCATGCGGGTGTATGTGAGGGAGTGAAAGGGCACACACCTTTGGGGACGTGTGACCATTTCCCTTGTTATAATCAGAAGCTGAGCAGATTAGAAGTGACTATCAGTGAGCAAGGAAGATGCAAAGAGGCAATGAATAGAGACAATATTCGACTGAGAACTAACCACAACTCAATTCTATCACCAAAGACACCTTGAATTTATCCACTCCTCTCTGTGTCCATGGCCACGACTTCTGTCATGCCCTCCTCCCACTCCCACTCTCTTCCCCACACAGAAGCCAGAGCAACATTCTTAAAACACAAATCTGTTCACATCACTCTCCTGCTGAAATCCCTTTTTGGATACCCAATGTCCTTGAACCTAGCCCCTGCCTTTCTCAGCAGCCTTGGACTACAACCCTCTAACCTCCCACACTGTGCCCCACCCACCTCAGTTTCTCCTATAATGCTAAGCCCCTTTGTCCCCTGAGACCATCGCAGGCATTGCTGGCTCTGCCTGAGACTCCCTCTGCTCCCTGTATCTCCCAGAGTATCCTTCAGACATCAAGTACCATTATCTCAAAAAAGCTCTCCCTGACTATCACCCCACCCCATCTAACTGGGCCAGTCACCTAGCACAAAGCTCCCTAGACCCATCTTAGTCACTACAATTAGATACTAGTTAAAACTGAATAGCCAATGGATAGCTTACAGTTTCTAGGCTCACCCAGCCCCTACACCTGGAAAGAGGTTATTCCAAGAAGGGGCAGAGTGCTATGGCAACTAGTGCTGAGAGCACATTAGTCCTCCCCCCGCCACACACACATTCCTACACAAAGAGAACAGACCAGACCTCCACATTAAGTAGAATTTGGCTGTGAAGGCACATCTCCATCCCTCTCCCAGGTCCTCTCAAACCAAGTGTCAGAGAGCAAGGCTTCAAGCCTGGGTAGAGGTTGGGAGCACAGTGCACCCACTGACATGGTGACAGCACATGTCCCAGCACCCCCCTTTTAGGCAGGGAATCCTCCCTCCCCTGCCCCACCTGCCCCTGCAGCTTCAAGTGGTCACAGCTGAGACGGGAACGATGCAGACAGTCCTGGGAGAGCCCTGAACTTCAGAACACTCTGGCACTGAGCTCAAGTCCGGGACTCGTTTTCCACAGGCACACTTTATCACTCCCTGGCGGGAGCCAGGTTTCCATGCTCATAATTCCCAAGGAAGAAGCAACGTGCCCGGATCCTAACTACACAATGTGCCTTCATCTTTTTCCTATAAAACAACTCCAAGTACCTGAGTTATGCATTTTATCAGAAACCATGTGCTGGGTGATTTTTAAATATTACCTCCAAAATGCATATATATGTTGCCAAGAAACCATCAACTATAAATTACCTCCTATTCCAAGGGCCACGATATGGTTACTGTCACCATGCAAGTCATTCACATAAAATTTAAAACGTCTCACACTTTATCTTTAAATTTTACAAAATTTATTGATCTTTACGGCCATGAAAGGCAAGAAGAAATATATTTTAAGTTCGTGTCTTTTATTACAGACCCAACTGACCATGTGAAATGGCTCAGATTTATCATCACGTCCAGTTTGCCAGCATTTATGGCAACTTTTAAACATGTCATTCTACCTTTGACTTCTTGTGGTTCAGGCGCTTTGGGAGTTTACTGAGTAACTCTGATTTCAGGACCAGAACAAATAAATGGTTTAATTACTTTTGCAGCTCACTGGAAAGGAAGTTTGAAATTCACTGGAGAAGATTGTTAACGTGGGCCACAGACACCTGGGGAAGGAGCAGGCACTCCCCAAATTGATGTCTCTTTCTATATGGAAATAAAAGGAGGGGTGCCCTCTGCCAAGTAGATTCCCATGCTCCCCAGTGGGCACCTCTGCTCCACCAGGGAGCTTTAAGACAATAGTATTCAATTGCCCCTCCATTTGCCAAAGTAAAAATTATTACTGATAAAATGGAAAAGGAAGTTTTGGTGTCCTTAAAGATGTCCTTAGTGGGGCGCCCAGGTGGCTCAGGTGGTTAAGCATCTGCCTTTGGCTCAGGTCATGATCCCAGGGTCCTGGGATCGAGTCCTGCATCGGGCTCCCTGCTCAGCAGGGAATCTGCTTCTCTCTCTTCTCCCCACTTGTGCTCACTCTTGCTATCTCTGTCTTTCTCAAATAAATAAAATCTGTTCTAATGTGATCCATGTCAAAAAAATTTTTTTAAAGATTTAATTATTTATTTGACAGAGAGAGAGCACAAGCAGGGGGAGCGGCAGGCAGAGGGAGAGGGAGAAGCAGGCTCCTCGCTGAGCAGGGAGCCCGATGCAGGACTCCATCCCAGGACTCTGGGATCATGATCTGAGCTGAAGGCAGATGCTTAACCAACTGAGCCACCCAGGCGCCTGGTCCATGTCAAATTTGGTTAAGGATGCAGAGGCTCAGTGGGGTCACCCTTTGCTCTTCGCTCCTTCAGGCCTGTGTGGCCAGCCAGCCCAAGTCCTGGGTTATGCTTTGTTTGTCCTTCCTCTCTCCCATCTCTTGGCTCAGGGTACTCTGCCACCAACTGACCTCCCTTAAACTTGGTCTAGGCTCAAATACCTTGTAGGCTACTTATAGCTGGGACCCAGAAGACAAAAGTGTAACCCTGCCTATCTACAAAGGCAGAAACCATCTCTGTCTATGGACGTCTCCAGTCTTACAACCCATCTATGAGATTTCTGCTCCCAGCACCCAGTGAACCCAAACACACAGCTGTCTCCAGACTTTGCTCATGACAGCCCCACAACCAGAATGCCTTCCAGGCCTTTCTAAAATCTCCCCACCTGTCAAGAAGGGGAGGAACCCCCAGCCCTCGCCAGATGGGATGACCCTTGCCCCTCTCAACCACGCCTGAGGTGTTATCCAAGGCAGCGCTGCAGTGCTCTGGGCAATACCAGCCTCCCCCTGCTCCATCCTCTGTAACTCGTGTGGGACACGCAGCCTCATACTGTATGTAAATGTTCTGTGCATGGCATCTTCCCTCACAAGCCTATGCACCTGAGGGCAGGTACCGTGTCCCAGGCATAATTATCCTCAGTAGGAGCTAGCCCAATGCTTACAAAGGGTAGGTATCAATAGACCGGTTTTGAACAGAACCAAACTTACCCACAAAAATAAAGTATTCAGGCTGTAAGTTGGCGGGGGGGGAATGATGCAAACTTATCTACTTCATAGGATTCTGTGGAACGTTTATACATGTTAATGTTTTCTAGAGTCACTATAGTGTTCACCTTCACTGAAGGTCTGGTGATGGGCTGCCAAGGAGGAAACGTCTGGCAACATCTATGGAAGAGGTGTCACATGTCTAGAAGTGACCGCTCCCTCCCTTCTGCCTGATACTTTTTTTGTGTCCCCCTTCCCTTAACACGTACTTGTGTAAGAGGCGGTGGGCTTCCTGTCTGCAGGACCCCAGCAACAGTGACACATCTCTGACGTCCCAGGATCCTCTGGCACATCAAACGAGGAAGTGCTTGAGGAAGGCACGCAGGGGGCTGGCTTTCTCCAATTGGAGGGAAGCTAGCTTAATTCTGTGGCCTTAGGAGAATTCATATGTATTTGGGTTTCTAAACCCACTGAAGAGAGGCTGGAAAGTACCCTGTCTCTTCTAGGCACAGCTAGTTTGTCCCTGCTCTGACTCAACAGCCAGTCATGAGTGGCCAGATTCAAACCCCAGCCTTCACAGGTTCTGCTCCTTCCCAGGAGGCCAGCTCTTGGGGAGCAGAAAAGTAAAGCATCTATCTTAGTCTGCTTGGGCTGCTGTCACAAAACACCACAGACCAAGTGGCTTAAACCACAGACATTTATTTCTCACGATTCTGGAGGCTGGAAGTCCAAGATCAAGGTGCCGACAGGTGCGGTGTCTGGTGCGAGCTCTCTTCCTGGCTTGCAGACGGCCACTTTCTCACTGGGTCCTCACATGGTGAGAGAGGGCTCTGGGCTCTTCCTCTTCTTATAAGAGGCCCCACCCACATGACCTCATCTAAACCTAATTACCTCCCAGTGGCCCCATTTCCAAGTATCGTCACACATGGCGGGTTGGGCTTCCACAGAAGGATTTTGCAGGGACATACACATTCAGACCGCAACCGCCTTCTCCGACCCTGTGCTTCCCCTTCATCTACCAGCAGGGCCTTACAGCAGAGACACACTTCACAGAGCAAGCTGAGGGGCAGAAGGACGTCTCCACTTTGATCTCTGAGGGGACAGCAAGCCTGAGAAAACACTCCACGGCGTCCCACCTGCCCGCAGAGGCTCCTGGCAACTGGGCACCAGGAGCCCAGACCAAAGCACTCCTCGGCATAAATGGCAGCAGTCTATGTGCCAGGAAGCCTACAAAAAGAGAAGGAAGGAAGCCATGAAAGACTGCTATTAAAAACAAATTCTTCACAATGCTGCTTCCAGAAGTTCGTGACTAAGATGATCACTTGCCAAGTGTCCTCAGACAGCCCAGAACTACTTCTTCAAATGTGAGATGCTCGTATATGGGAAAGGGCCAGCTGACTCCCCTCCTCCAGACGAGCGACCGCTCTGGAGAGCAAACTTTCAGATCACCCCCTGCATTAGTGTGCAAGGGCCGCCATAATTAAGTACCGAGACGGCTGGCTTCGACAACGGAAATAAATGTATTATCTCCCAGCTCTGGGGGCTGGAAGCCCAGGATCCAGGTACCTTCTGAGGGCTGTGAGGGGGAATCTGTCTGGGCCCCTCCCCTTACTCATGGGGCTTTGCTGGAAATCTGTGGCGTTCCTCGGCTGTAGATGCATCTCCCGATCTCCTCCTTTATGTTCACATGACATTCTCCCTGTGTGCACGTGAGCGTGTGCGTCCACATTCTCCCTTTGTATAAGGATACCAGTCATACTGGATTAGGACTCACCCTAATGACTTCATCTTAACTTCACTGTCTGCAAAGTCCTTATTTCCATACAAGATCACATTCTCAGGTACGAGGGCTTAGGACGTCGTCAACATCTTTTGGGTTTAACCCACAATACCTCTTAAATGGAATCCATATCACTGTTCAAACATAAAACATTTACATGGATATAGCATCAGTGAACTGGATGAGAGCCACAGATAAAGATGGATGATGAGGGCTCCTCACATCTGGGCACAAGGGGGAAGAGGGTGTGAACAACAGCTGAAGGGCACTGATGAGTGAGGACTAGGGTGTGAGATCCCACCTTGGTCTTCAACCATGTAAATGCCCCGCCCCACCCCATCCTGCCCAAGTGCTCAGTCAGCATCTTGGAGGCTCAGAACAAAGCCAGACTGCTGGAGCGGGGGGAATCTCCTAACATAACTCAGCCCCTGATGTGTATGCTCTTTAATTAATCTGCCCTGAAAAAGCAAGTCTTTTCCTAAAAGAATAAAAAGTTCAAAAATAATTTCATATTAATACATGTCAAAGACGGCAAGGTTTCTCCTTTGTTCTTTCCTCCATTTTTAAAAACTCCAAGACCCTCTTAGAAGCCCAGATTTTCGCATGGCTACCCCACCCCCTTGAGATCACCCCACTAATTGTTATTAAGCCTGTGGGATGCCAGATATTTCATATGGACCTCACATAATTACACCAGCTGCTAAGGGGTAAGGCTCTCCCAATGTTAAGGTTATTGGACAAGTGTGGATTGGTCCATGAGTTGTCATGAGATGCTTGTCATTCTCATGGAAAATTTCATTCATTCATTCATTCATTCATTCACTTGATTGGTATTAACTCAGGATATATACAAGGAATATTATTTTATAGGACTGTTTTAACAAAGTACTACAGCCTGGGGGACTTAAACAACAAAATTTATTGCCTCACAGTTCTGGAGGCCAAAAGTCCAAGATCAAGGTGTTGGCAGGGTTGTTTTCTTCTGAGGGCCATGTGGGACAATCTGTTTCCCATGCCTCCATCCCAGCTTCTGGTGATCTGCTTGCCCTCTGTGGTATTCCTTGGCATGCAGAAGCCTCTCCTCAGTCTCTGCCTTCATCTTCACATGATGTTCTCCTGATGTACATGTCTATGTCCAGATTTCCCCTCTTGAGAAAGACCAGTCACTCTGGGTTAGGGGCCCACCCTACTTCCAGTAAGATCTCTATCTTAACTAATTTCATCTGCAACCACCTTATTTCTAAATAAGGTCACATTCTGATATACTACGATTTAGGGTATCAACATAAAGATTTTGGGGGGACACAATTCAACCCATAACACTATGTGTCTGGCACCACATTAGCCCTGGAGATTGAGAAATCAGTAAGAGTTGGCCCTGGGAATGAAGCAGCTCACCCATCAGGATACCAAAGGCCATGTGCCTCTCTGTTCTCACAGCTGTGACCCCTTCAAAATACACGTTAGGCCAGCGCAAGTCCAGATGCCCAGGACCTAAAGGATATACTGACGCGCACTGGGATAACACCTTTTTCAACAGGCAAACGGGTAGGGTTAAGGGAGATTTTCAGATTCTGAGGGTCTAAAATTTTAGGCAGTATATCTAAGAGGTGTGCAAGTCATAGATTGCAACAGCACGGAGGAAGGACACACTCAGGGGACCTAGTCTCTCTACTACAGTGAGGGAGATGCTCTAATGGAGGAGGGAACCCAGGTAGAGAACGGCTGCCCCTGCTGGTGGCGGGGAGGACAGCTGGGTGAAGCGGGGGGGGGGGGGGGGGGGGGGGGGGGGGGGGGGGGGGGACTGCGTTGGAGCGGGTCCCTGAAGAAGAGGCAGGAGTGTGCCAGGGGGGACGGGATGGGGACATGTCGGGCAGAAGGAGCGGCCAAGCAGACACACTGCGAACACCAGGACCTGGGTATGTTTCCGAGAACCTCAATTCCGCACATCGTTCAGAGATGGTTTCTTGTCACCGAGCTGGTGTATGTGGGAAGTGAAAGTGTAAAATACGGTGGTTTCAGAAATCGGGTGTTATTTTGGGTGCACCTAAAAAGTTTGATAGCCTAGCAGATCACTTTACAGTTAAAAAGAATTTTAAGTAAAATAGTGTAACTAAGTTTCTCAACTTCTGATCATTTTGAAGAGACCCCAGGAGCACTGAAATGTAAGTTTATTTTTACTCATATGTTCTGAAATTCTCTTCCATCTAAAGGACCAAAATTAAAACACAAGCACACACACACACAAACACACACACACATACATACACACACACAGTCTAAAATTTATTCTGTGTGGTATTAAAAGGGAAAAGCCTCTCTTCATCCTCCTTTCTCTATTCCTCTTATGTAGATTTGGTGGGATTTCTTGAAGGGTCAACGAGGCTCTTCTGTTCCCAAGGTCTTCTCCCGGGTCATGTAACAGGGTCATTCTGTGTTCCCTGCTTCAGCCAGACGTGACTTAGCAGAGGAAATGGAAGTCTTTACCTTCATCTTTGAGTGCAAAGCTCAGGTCCTGGGATAAGACCAGAGTTCAGGAGGAATGTGTGACCTTACAAAGGAAGTCTCTGGCTTCAGCTGCACAGTGCTCTCCTCAGCAGAGTGGAGGGTCCTGGGAAGGGCCTGTGCCCGAAAGTGTGTGCCATCCTCACTTTGCCCTTCTGGTGATCAATAAGCAGAAGGATAATCTCAGACCTCAAGCTAAAGCCCACAGTGGGGCAAAACCCTAACTTCCTCCGGACAGGCAGGCAGAATAAATACCTATTTAATGGTTCAGAATTAGCAAGCCAGACCCAACTTCACTGACTTCTTCCTAGGGATGGATGGGAGCTCCTAAGAGCTTCCTGGGCCCAGAGAGAGCACGCATGAAGCAAAGTCAGGATCAAGTAAGAACAAGAGACAACAGCAGTGACCAGCAGGGCCCGATGACCAAGAACTGGCAGGAAAGCTTCTAACAAACTCAAGTGGCGAGACACTGGTGCCAGGACCAAGCAACCAGCCAAGCTCGTAGCACTGAGCACATCCTCAGGAAAGGCAGAGGGTGCCAGCTGACCAAGTATAAGCTTCCTCCGCCTGTGCAGAACGGGAGCCTGAGAAATTAAATTATGTTAAAGAAAAACCAGCGTGCATTTCTTGCACATTGACTCCTGGGCCTGAGACTAATGCCTGCCCCCAGGACATGGGCCTTGTTGAGTTGTGGTGGTTTCCCTTAGTCATCCAGGTAAAGGGAAGGGCATGGTAGGTAACTCAGCCTACCTTTAACTGAACAGTCAAGGAAGAGGTGGAAGGGAAGAAGGAGAGGCAAGTTTTGAAGGCAAAGCAGATAAAAGCAGTAAACAAAGACCAGCTGTGGGAGCTGTCCCACTGTCTTGTCCCATGACAGCTCCTGAGGGTCACGATGCTGGGCCTCCCTAGGTAACCACTGTTTCCCCCTCCGCTCAGCACTGTGTGGTCTGCAGTCAAAGTGAGCACTGCAAGGCCAAGGGCTCGGGTGCATCTTGGCGTTTAAGAGAGCGCCAGACAGTGCCTTGTTGGGAAGGACACTGGCCTTACTGAGTGGGGTGACTGAAGAGCTCCCAGGAGCACAAGAAGTTTGAGTCCCACCAAAGCTCCTGCATGCCTTGGGGCTGCCCCTTCCCCCCGGGAATCCAGTCTGGCCTTTTGGCATGACTGCACGTTATCCCATCTCAAAGGAGTTGCCTCCATACCAGAGTGACCAGGTGGAGAGGAAACTTCCTGATAGCCATTCCCCACAACAGTCAGAGGGAGTGCCACCCTCACAGGCCACTGCTCCCTCCAACCTGGGCCCACCCCACCTGTATCAGACACCTTCTAGATGACTCTGATGAGAAGACCAAAGAGGCCATCAAAGCCTCAGCCTCCCTAAACCTTCAACCCAGCCCTGAACTTCCAACAACTCAAACTTCTTGCAGGCAGAAAAAGCAAACATCATTTCTTGTAAGCCTCTGCCTTTTGGGTCTTCCTTATTTGCAGCCTACCCAAACCCTTAGTACTCTGGTCTGCAGGTGGGGTATGTGGACAGGACTTTGGAGACCCCCCACCCCCCTCTCCAGCTCCCAGCACACAGGTTCTTCATGTGACAATACAGAGGGCACCCAGCATTATGAAACCAGAGCCACATGGACCTGCTGTCAGAGGAGGCGGCTCAGGAAAGGCCTGTATGTGAGGCCACAAACCAACATAGTCAGTCCACCCCTCCTGAATTCCATTTCCTGATCCACACCCTTGACTCAAGTCATCAACTTATCGTGTGCCCCAGTTTAATAGAACCCCATGAACGTTCCTTACTTAGGAGACAATATGCATGCTCGTTCCATGGAAGGTCTTGAGTCTCCAGGGCTCTAAACTTCTTGCACCTTCTTAATTATAACATGTATGATCAAGAGAACTAGTATTGCCAAGAAATTGTTTCTAAATTGAAGCTCCAACAGATCCAGGTTACATGGGGTAGCTCTTTTCCAATAAGCCTCAACAAGACCTGTTTCAACATGGCGTGCCAGGAATCAACATCATCACAATGTTGACCAGAACACAAACACCTGCAAAAATTCAGAACCCCTCCTGCTGATGCCTATCATCATCCCACAGGAGGAGGAAATAGAAGTTGGAAAAAATCTATTCTATTCTAGAAGAGGAAAAAATAATTCCCTGGACAAGAGCACGGCCTAGTAAGCAGAATGAAGAAATACTGTGTTTACCAATTTTAGGAAATCACTTTAGTTGCCACATTTCTAAGGAATGTCAATGTCCATATACAGGCTGATCCCTGAGTGATCAGCAACACACTTGGCCCAACATGGAAGGGTGAGAACATGGGCTGTGCCCAGAACACACTCAGTTTTAGCTCTTTGTGTTAGCAGGTCATAGAGAGAGGATGCCTGTTGGCCCTTCCTAAATTTTTCAGGACATGCTACTGACTCTAACAGAGACTGAAGTTAAATGTCTGTCAGAATGATTAGTGCAAGCTTCGCAAAGCACTGCTAAGGGGAGCTCTTGCTGCCCAGGCATATGACCCTTCAGGCAGAGGGCCCTAAAATCTATGGGTCTTTCATACTGGCCTGTATCCCTCAATTCTGGACTTTTCCACTGTACCTGTTACAAATCACCCAAAATTCACCTGCATGGGAACCCGAGCATGGATCCCTCTCTCACTGTGAGACCCCATGCAGCTTTCAAGGCATCCCGCAAACAGAACCAACACCACAAATGATAATTAATAAGGAATAGAAATTTAGGTGAAGAGTATGGGGAATCAAGAGAAAGAGTCCATCACATACCACCCAGGGAAAAAGCATGAGCCAATGCAGTATCAGGCTGGCGGGGGGGGGGGGGGCGGTGGAAATCTGTGCTGTGGGACCAGCAGCTGTTCTGGTGTGTTCAATGGCCACTAGGATTGTAAAAGGGACACGTATACAAGCAGAAAGAGGAGGGGGCCAACGGGAGGAGAGTTTTAAAAAGACATTCATTCTGCCGCTCCCCATTTGGCCACGACACCAAAGTCTCCTGCCAAATAATTTGGCTCACAAGCATTCATCATGGGAGAAGCTCTGAGGATTAAAGAGCGAATAAACAATCACAAACAAGTACCTCAAGTGGCTGGCCAAAAGACATACTCACGAGGTAGCAAATGGGCGTGCGGACCACTGATATCCCGAGAAATGCACCCTGGCCGATCACAACTTCCACGATGAGCCTCTGGGAGAGTTGCTCCACAGCTGCTAAGCCTTCTGCCTGTGTGGCCTTTAGGAATGTATAGATGAGCAAAACACTTTCTGGATTTTTAAAGTGAATTGTAGGCTAGTCTCAGAATCAAGGCCATGGTAAATATGATCTTTCTTTTTACCCAGTTATTAACAGAAGCAGGCAATGTGGGTACCTCTGAGTTCACATTTTTTAAGGACACCAAGAGAAAGGAGTTCAAGGGTGCTTTCACAGGAAGGCCACCAGCTAGCTCCATGGTGCCACCCACCCAAGCTAATACTTATTTTAAATGACTAACTAATGGTTTTAAGCCCTTTGTCTAAAACCACCACGTTGAATTTCAGCACCCACCTTCCTGCAAAAGCCTCCTAAACGTCTTGATAATTCTTCTCCTTTGCATTTTCACCCCATGACGGGGTTCAGGCCTATACGCCCTGCACAAACCACCACAACCACACGTTAGTGGTTCCTGCCTCCAACCTCCCTCTGCCCCTGACATGTAAGAAAACATTGCTTCAGGACCTCTGCGAGATTATTCCCTCCTCTGGTATACTTTGGGACAGCATCCCTCCCACCCCACCGAAAATAAGCCCAATACGCTCCCAGCTACATCCTCCAAACCCCTCAGGTGCCAGCAGGAATCCTTTTCCCCCAGGACACCGGGCGGCGGCTCCCCTGACTGGCTCAGTTTCCCCCATCAGAGCGCTCTGCATTGCAATCATGCTACAGTACACTTGCTTGGAGTGTGTATTCACTTCCTGCTGCTGCTCTAACAGATCACCATAAACTTAATGGCTGAAAATGACACAAATTTATTCTCTTCCAGTTCTGAAAGTCAAAAATCCAGGTCCTATAGGGCTACAGGTGATGGGTTGGAGGGCTGGTTCCCGCTGAAGGTTCCAGAGGAGAATGTGTTCCTTGTGTCTACCAGCTTTCAGAGGCCCCCAGCACTTTGCAGCTTGTGGCCGCATCACTCCGATCTCTGCTTCACCATCACATCGCCTTCTCCTCCTCTGATCACCTGCCTCCCTCTTATCAGGACCCCTGTGAGTACATCAGGCCCATTCAGATGATCCAGAATCATCTCTCCATCTCAAGGTCCTGAACTTAATCCCATCTGCAAAATCCTTTTTGCCGTGTACAGTGACATTCACAGACTCCAGGGACCAGGGCGGGGACCACTGTGTAACGGCCCACCGCACACGGTCCTTCCCTGTAGGATGTGAGTGGTAAGGGTCAAGTGCAGCTGGTTGAGCTTGTACTCCAGGGCAGAGCGCACTGCCCAATAACTATGTTCAGTGAATGGACAAGGAAATGAGCCGAGGCGCGAACGAGCAAAAGCAGTTCTTCTCTCACCTCCCTGAGGCCTTCTCTTGCTTTTTATATGCTTGTCTCTTCCCTTTCCTTCTTATTTATGTATTGAGTCCCTTTCCCTCTCGTTTATCTTTTCATTTATTTTTTCCCTTTATAATCTCTTATTTACGTACGTACTTACGGACTATTTATCCCCTCCCCCCTCTTTCCCCAGCCCCCACTTCTTACTCACATGCACAACAGGGAGCCCGGGGCACGGGTTTGTCATCATTCGTCTTAAGCCTGTCTCCTGCCTCAGCTCTTTCGTTTCGTGAAGGCCCAGATTTCCTTCTGCTCTCACCTCTCCTGGATCTGTGACAGATTTAAAATGGACAAGAAAGATCACCACTACGTGCTCCCTCCAGAATACTCTCCCTAGGCCTCCCTGCCCTTCCCGGAGTGACATCTCGGTAGGTGGTAGAGCACTGCACGAATGCACACCGCGCCCGTCCGCAGACACGCAAGTGACCTCCGTCCAGCGGCCACAGTCCTTTCTGCACCCGCTTGCACATTCACTCAGCATTCCGACTTGCCTGTTGCATTCTCCTTAGACTGCTGGTAACGTCTAACTGGTTCCCTCATTAATAAATGAATCAAATAAAGTCTTCGATGTGTGTTCATTTTATACTTACATGAGTCATGATTTTCGTTTAAAAAAATTAAAAAAAAAAATCATCCTTTGGAGATCTCAGGAGAGAGGCGGCCGAGGCAGACACGGGCTGTGCACCCTCCAGACTTTACGGCTGACGGGTGGCTTCAACGGCTGCTGGCTTCGGGGAGGAAAGCCTGTGCTTCCTCTCTCCCTTTCCCTTTGCCGTATGGAGCAGCTGACAAGGCGCCTCTCAGAAGGCACAGAACAGAAACCTGCCCAGGCCGGTGAGCAGAGGCACAAGTCTGCCAGGACATGCCCCAGACGGCTAGGGTGCCTGCCTGCCCTCACCTTTTCACCTTTTCTCCTCTTCCTGACACACTTCTCCAGGGGCCTCTCCCAGCTCCGGCCACGACCGCCTAGTCCTCCGGGTGGACGGCAGCCAGCCTCTCAAACTCGCACAGTCTGCGTCGGCACAGCTCCCAGCCCTGGCCCTCCCCCAGCAACCATCGGATGGAGAAGTCCTGGAGTTGGCACTGCTCCCCTTTATCCGCAAGGAGCTGCCTACTCATCCTTGGAAAGAAAGGGAAAGTCCGCTTCCAGGCGGGAGAAGGGGTTGGGCCGGGGCCTGTGTCCTGTCTGGTGACCGTGGACAGAGAAGCCAGATTGCTGATGACCAGAGCAAAGGCAGGTGGGCAAGCAGCCTAAGCGGCAGGGGCTCTGCCCCAGGATCCTACGAGTTACAGCATCCTGCCCGAGGTTTCAAACTGCAGGTGTCCGGGGCATTGATCAGAACGAGTCACCGCACAGAATTTGCTGCACGCAGACGCCCTCTGCAGTTATCACAACTATTCGCTCTGAACTAGGGTTTGTGGTTCTTTCAGTGTACAGCTTCACATCCCGGGCCCTAGGGACCTCATATACTTGTTTGGGTGGGGGGGAGCAGTGAGAGGCCTGGAGGACCCCCACCAGCCTCGAGCCAGGAGACAAAGCACCAGCTTCCATTCTCCGTGGGGGAGTGGCCCAGAGCTAACCACAAGCCTCATCTTTGCTGCCGAGGTCATGGGTGTACAAATGGACTCATATGATAGATCTCCCCCGGCTCCAGTCCTCAAGCTCTGTGCAAGCAGAACCAGGCCTGCCGCTCACTCAGTCGCTCCCTCAGTCTGGTGTGGACACAGCACAGTGGCACTGGGCAGAATGCCATCATCATGGAGCTCACTGCCAACGAACGTTGACCAAATAGTGGCATGAACACAGTTTCAATTGAAGTTGTGAGCATTGCTCTGGAGAAGAGAGTGGTCCTGGGGGAATGTATAATGGGCGTTTGACCTGGTCAAGGGGTCAGGAAAGCTTTCCTGGGGAGGAGTGAATGGGCTCAGGAAACAATTCAGGCTTTTACCTCTAAGTGTGACCTGGCCTGTAGGAGTTTTGTAAATGTCTTTTACTGTCTGAGGAAATTCCCTACTGTTCCTAGCTCACTGACAGTTTTTTTTACCATGAATGGATATCAAACTTTGTCAAATGCTTTACTCATCTACTGAAATGACCTTATTTTAATCCTTCATTCTGCTAATACAGTGAGTTACATTGATTTTGTTTCTAATACTTTACCCGGCTTCCATTCCTGGGATAAACCCAACTTGGTCATAATTTTTTATCATTTCTCCAATATCTGCGGAAACAGAAGATGGGTCCATGAAGAATTTAATTCTGCCCCAAATCCTCAATCCTCACTTTTTCCAAAAGTCACTGTCATCTAAGGCTGGTTGAAAACAGAGTATGTGAGAGGGACCGTGGTAGGCGCTGTGGACACCGGTGTATTTATAAATGCACTGCCGGAGGGCTGCATGGTGACAGAGCTGCAGGTCACACCCAGGCTGGGAAGGAGGGCAGGGGAAAGCACATTTAGGGGAGGCAGGTGGCAGGAGCAGAGCCAGAGTAAGTTTGGCGAAGAGCCAGCAAATCAGTGTTGCCGGCAGAGGGCCATCCACGCATGCTCTCAAATGCCCAGATACAGAGATGGAACCTTATCTTCCTGGTCAGCAGGGAGCCAGGGATGCAGGAAAGTGCCCAGAGAGCAAAGGCGAGTGGATAAAGGCTGGGATAGAGCTGTCTGTGCAGCGCGCCTCACTGTGAGAGGAGAGGGTGCTGTCTCAGGTTGGGCCGCCATCACAAAATACCACATGCCAGGGAGTTTACAGATCCTGCAGCTGCAAGTCCGACATCAGAGAGTCTGAGGGTCTCATTTCTTCTGAGACCTCTCTCCTTGGCTTACAGATGACCAACTTCTTGCCATGCCCTCACGGTCATCCCTCTGTGTGCACTCCTGGTGTCTCTTGTGTGTCCAAATTTTCTCTTCTTATAAGGATGCCAGTGAGCTCAGATTAGGTCCACCCTGATGGCCTTACGTTAACAGAGGCTGGGAGGGACACGCATGAAGGCACAGATTAAAACTCACCAGCCTGCCTGGGCCAGAGGACGGACAGGCCAGGTTTGGACTTTGGTTCCCAAGTGCATCAAAGGGACTTCCATTTTTTTCCAACATGAAAGTTAGTTGACAGGCACTGTCTTTACGGATATGTTTAACGTCTAGGAGAGGGGTTCACATTCTGGTTAAGGATGCCCCTCCTCTCCCATTTTTAGTGTAAAAACAGTTTGACTAGAAAAAGAAAACCTCCCACAACTTCTCCATCTCTGGTAAGATACTTTTTTCCTTTTTTTTTTTTTTTTTTTAGTATTTTCCAAATTTCCTTATAGCCTCTGTGCATTGCCTATATACAAAGGGATTTAAATAATGGATCAGGAAGACAGAAAGGATGGCTTTGAGGATTACCTTTCTTTTTTTTAAGGATTTATCTATTTATTTGAGAGAGAGAGGGCACAAGTGGGAGGGGCAGAGGAAGAGGGAGAGAGAATCTCAAACAGACTCCACGCTAAGCACGGAGCCCAATGCCAGGCTCAGTCTCACGACCCTGAGATCACAGCCTGAGCCAAAACCAAGAGTTGGATGCTCCACCGACTGGGCCACCCTGGCACCCCGAGGACTGTCTTTTTAATAGAAAATAATTATGCAGGCCTCCCTCCCCCCAGCACACACATGCCCACATTGGTTATTTTGTTAGCATTAACCAAGGATCAAAATACCATTGTCCTTGACCTTAACTTAGGCCCTCCAGCGTCAAGGAAAAAGTCTCTGAGTGAAGGAAGTATATAAGCCAACAAAACTCTTATTGAGAGATATCTGGCAACAGGTATTATACTTAAAGCCTGAAGTGTTTTGTACCCTATGACCTAGTAATTCAGCTTTTAGCTACATCTCATAAAGATAGAGGAATGGAGAAAAGCCTCACGATCCTAAACATTTTACACAGCCTTGTTGATGATAGTAAAAAATTGGAAGCAATCTCAATCTCTAACAGTAAAAGAATGAGGAACCAAACATGCCTAACTGTGAACAGAAGGTCCCTGGCACCCCTCACCTCACCCGTGAAGAGAATGAGGGGGACCCACGGGAAGGCAGTTCCCAGCCGCATTCCCAAGCCCACGGCATCGAGAGTGTGGGCAGGAAAGAGAAGGTGGCTCTGCGGCCAGACCAACACAGGTTCAAATCCTGCTCAGTCCTGCAGTGGCATTTCCACCTCCACGCATGCAAAGCAGGTCAGAAGCCTCAGATGGCCGGGCTCTCAAAGGAATTACATGGGGCCCAACACCTGGGAGCTCACATCCACCCAGGGTCGCCCAACCAGCATGTTGCAGAGCGAGGATTTCAAATGAGGTGCAGCCAGTTCCGAGATCTTACTCTTTCTGTTCCTTACACGATTCCACATCTCTTCTAGATTCTCCTCCCAGAAGCCCTGGGGAAACAGCAGCAGCAGGAACCACAGACAGGTGGCTGGGACGTGGGGCTCCAACTGGGGATCTGAACATGGTCCTTGCCCATGGGACACAAGAAGTTGATTCAAAAGGTCACAGAAACCAGCAGCTTTCACTGCGAGGCCCCAAGTCCTGGGATTGGGGTGTTGGAGGGGGATCCAAAGCAAACAGGCACAGGTTTGGAAGCAGACGCTGCAGTCCATCACGCCCAGCTATCAGAGGGACGCAGCTTGAACTCGCAGGCAGGGAGGGGCATTTTATTTCGCTTGGCCACAATCCGTGTACTTTCACAATCTGCGAGGGAGGCAAGAGATGACTTTCCTGCCTGCTACAGATAGAAAGCTCACTGGTGTCCGCTCCATGGAAGACACTGCTTGCCCCCTTCAAGAGCAGTGGATGCCTGCCTTGGTAGGCGGCAAGCTCCATGTGGCCGGCTCCCACTGCTCTTAGGCCCCAGGGGCCCCTCCATGGTCCGGTCTCCACGCCCCTTCACCCTGAAAAGTTGTAGGTACACTGTCTGTCAGTCTGTGACACTCTTTTTTTGCACTTGTGTCATTCATTTCTCATTCTTTCCTTGGGTTTCCTTTCACGGTCCACTGGAGATGGGGTCTCTCTCCAGAGGACACCTGGGCTGTGGTGATCGGTTTAGAAGCAGGAAGCCAGCTCTGGAACAAAGCGAATGTCATTTCCAAATCTGTTCCATGTGAACAGATTTCTTGGACCCATCACAGCCAGCCAAATCAGTGGTCAGTTTGGAAACACAAAACTCTTCCAGGCCAGACCCACACAGACAAAACTAACAGGCCTCCTTTCCTTCCTGCCTGCCTTCCTTCCTGCCTGCCTTCCTTCCATCCTGCCTGCCTTCCCTCCTCTCTCCTTCACCCTTCCTACGTTCCTTCCCTTCTCTTTTTCCTCTTCTTCTTCAGAGAGACCAAATGGAAATAAAGCTGAGGAATCCTGCAGGTGCTCTGGGCACCAGGGCAAAAACCCCAGAGATCCATGCAGGAACACAGATCCCTCCTTCTCCACAAGATTTCACCCAAAGTACAGTCACCCTCCCTGGGATGAACAAGAGAAGTAAAGGGATGGAGGAAACATTTATTGAGCACCTACTGAGTACCAAGTGTGCTCAGAGCCTGTGAGGCAGGCCTGGTGCTTCCTGTCCGCAGACCTGAGGCTGAGAACATGGGACAGGAGAGGTACCGGTACAGATGGGGCTCTAATTGCTGGTTTCTGGCTCCAGAGCTCATGCCTCTGCCCTCTGGCAGCAATGTAAATGGAATCCCCCAAAGAGGCTCTTTCTGAAAACTGGTGACTTTAGCCAAAAGGTTACAATCAAAAGAATCCACATATGTTCACACAAAGAATGCTAAACGAGTACAAACGATACACAACTACACATCACAACATGAATGAATCCCATGGCATGGTGTGGCTGGCTCGTACCAGCTCCTAAGAGCTGATTATGAAATATTTTGGAATTTTCCAAGCTGATCCTTAAATCATGGCTTGAAATCAGCCATGGTGGGAGTGTTTATACCACTGAAATTGGCAAACACTCCAAACAGAGCCTTTTTTTTTTTCTTCTTTTTTTGAGAGCCAGCTTACCAGCACACTGCTGGATGGATCTTACAGACACTGAGCCGAAGTAACCAGACATAAAAGAGGACACGCTGATCCCACTTATAAGGAGTTCAAGAACAGATGCAGCCTCCCACAGGGATGGGGGTCAGGGTGGAGGTCGCTCTGAGGTGTGGTGGGAACATCAGGCAGGCTGGTCATGCTCTGTGTCTTGATCTTGGTGGTGGTTATATGAGCATGCTCAGCCTGTGAAAATTCACTTGTGATGGAGAATTTTTCACAGACACAGCCTCCTAACATCCCCAAACATCTTGGCAGGGAGGAGGGAGAGGGGCACTATTTGGCAAAAGCAAAGAGACCTCTCCTTGAACCTTTAAAAGAGATCAAATGAGCCTTCACAAGTGAGACTCTAAGACTCAGGCTCAGGAGTCAGAGGCTTTACTCTGTAAGCTCAGGCAAGTTCCTCAGTCCCTCTGGGCCTCAGTTTCACCATCTATTAAATGGAAATAATTAAAAAAAAAAAACCCTACGTCTAGGGAGACCGAATGTGCATCACATTGTCTCAAACACTACAAATATCCAGTATGTTGGTTATTATTTATTTTTGCCTTTATTAATAATAAGCAGGGCTGGGTAGGAGATAAAGAAAGGAGAAAAGGAGGGAAAATGAATGTGTGAGAAAACAGTCAGTGAAGGAAAGCACAGTATTTCCTGCAAAGTGTGTGTTTTGCCTCTGCCGCCTAGCCCTCGCACCTCCCCCGTCCCCCATGGCTGGGTAAGCTCCCTCCTAACTGAAAATACTGAGTCTGCAATAGGACAGAATGGCCCAGAGTCAAAATAATACCAACTTGGACCAAGTTTGATTCTGGGGCATGCCAGGCACGTGGTCCAATCTAGATTTAGTGGAAGAATTCACCCAGCTAAACCCATGGCAAGTTCCCAGCATAGCTCTAAAGGAATCATACCAAGTGTGGAAGGACTAAAAATTCTGGTAAGGGCTTAAAAAAAGGGGGGGGATGGGTTAGCCTGGTGATGGGTATTAAAGAGGGCACGTATTGAATGGAGCACTGGGTGTTATACACAAACAATGAATCATGGAACACTACATCAAAAACTAATGATGTAATATATGGTGATTAACATAACATAATAAAATAAAATTTAAAAAAAGATACATGGAGAAAACACAAATAAAAATTGTAAAATTTTCATTTCCCTCAGAGTAGATAGTGAGAGGCTTGTGTATTTCATGCTTTGATCCCAACATGATTTCCACTTGGGCTATCAGCAAATATTTACCAATAACCTACTCTGTTCTACATGAGACTCTACTCAAGGTTCAAAAGAGAAGCACAGATTCTCAGAGGTAAAAAGGGACCCAGGAGATCACCTCATCCAATTACCCACTGGTTACCTAAATTTTCAAACAATTTGGTGGGAGGCCAGCCAACGTTTCTGACATTTGCATACCTCCAGTGACAGGGAACTGAAGTTCTCACAGGGAACCTCCTACATCAGGAGGTAGCCGGTGTATCTGCACATTGCTCTGTGAAAACATCACTGAAGAGAAATAATCGGCCTGACTATGGTCCACACAGAGTTTGGCTCTACACCTCAGGGCCACCAAACATCAGAAGCCCCTTCCACGGGATGTTTCCCATCATATGTGCAGACCCCGCTTTGCTCTTGTATTTTTTTGGATCAACAATGCCGTTAAAGAATGTCACCTCCATTTTTTCCCATAAATAACAGGCTTTTCCATTTTTTCAACTCTATCTTGCTTCCCTATTTTTAACTACTGCAAAGTTACAAATCAAAACCTAAAGAGCATTATTTCTTCCATGTCACCTTTTCTTCTTAAAAACTCTTTTTAAAAAGGAGTCTTCACCCAGTCTAGGGCATCCGGTTGTTCTGTCATGTCTCCCGGCCGGTACTTCTAGCCAAGTCCTCTAACGCTGCTCCACGTCCTCATCCCCCTCGGCAGTAATGATTCTCTTCCACGAGCCCTGCATATGCTGCTCCCTCCATCCCACCGTTACCCCCCAATCTCAGTTCAGATGTTGCTTCTCACCTCTCCACTACACCTTCCTAACATCTGTGCCCCGTCATCCTCCCCTGCCAGAAAGCGGCTCTCTCCATGGTCGCCCCAGCACCTGTCACGCTGAACTGGAACTGCTTCTTTGCATCTCTCTCTCCCACTGACAGTGAATTGTTGGATTGGGGACCACCCCTCCTCTTCCATCTTCCAGCATCTACCATCCTTCTTGCGTAAGGCAGACCCACCATTTTTACTGAACGATTTTTTTTCTCCTTCTGCTAATTCAAGTGTGTGAATTTGCTGGTTGTGTTCAAGAAATGTCGCGTAGATTTCCTGACATATTTGTGTAGAAATAGTAGCTTTGTTAAGGAACATGTTCAGATGCTAATCTTACGTAAGCCCGGTAGACTACAGCATTTCTCCACATGGATTTCTAAGAAGAAAGCTATGGTGAAGGTTCAGATTATAAGATATGCTCACAGAAGCTAGTCACAGTTGTAAACATCAGTATAATTGGTGCATAGTATATAGAACACAGCCCCATCAGGGGTACTTTTGTTGTATTTGGAGTTTGATCACATTTATAAAATTAAGAATCCAGCACTGGAATCTATCACACATTAGATAAAATAAGTTTCTTATAATTAAAAACATGATGCCAGAATCTCAGCTCACAGGAAGATGAATTACACACACCCTTCCCTGTTCTTCCTGCTAAGTCCAACAAAAAACCTGGACATTAAGTGTAACGTTAAGAGACAGGATGAGAGACTCTGAAAGGTGGAGAGAAGGAGATTAGCCAGGGAACTCAGAACCCGAGTAACAAAACAATGAGTTCTTGGAGTGGACCCCACCCGCGCTTGGAGTTAAAGAGGCCAGTGAACTGGAAACACCAATGGACACACACAAAAGCGACCCCAACAAAAGCCTGCTCTGTCTAGCCGAAGGACCAGGAAGAGGTCAGTCCAATAAGACAGAACACCATTAGACAATAACCACCCGACTCCAACCAAATACCATAGAAAAAAACGGTGGCCCCACCCCTACCCACACCAACGATCGAATGGAGAGCTCAGACTTCTACCCCCACTAGGCTAGAAGGAGGCGGCCCAACGCCCTGTTAGCATGGGGTCAGAGAAGAGTGAGTAGAGAGTCGGGATGCTCTTCTTCACCGAGCAGCACCCCTCCCACCCCCTGGAGACCAGGCGTCAGTGGAGGCCACCTGGGAAGGCTGGATTCCCTCCCTGCTTCGGTAGTCCTGACAGAGTGGGGGGTCAGGACTTCCACCAGAGCCTGGCAGGAATGAGGCCAGGGCCTCCCCTCCCACCTATGGCATCATTCGAACTCTCAGAGTCCTTGTATCATTGTCTGTTGAAGAATTCCCAGTGCACCTAGTTATATTTAGAGGGAGGACCAGGGGAGAGTGAGTATATGCCATCTTGTTCTGGAACTGAAGAGCTAGCATATATTTCTGATGCCCACTCTGTGAAAGGCGCTGCCTCCACTTCCACAGCTAACCAGAGAGAAGCAGACCCCCGTGGAATTTCTGAGTGCTTAGACCATGCAGATGGGTTGCCTCTGCTACAAGGCTGTCCGTGTTTCTCAGTGGAACCCTTGAGAAAGATCAAGGAGCAGTGGAGCCCAGAAAGTGAACGTTCCTTGAATCCAAAGCTCCAAGGTGGCCCTTATTTTCATCGCAGGATGACGTTTTCTCCGTAATTACCCAGTCACTAAATGGACCCGAATTGGAGGCCCCCCTCCCCACGACTTGATGCCACCCTCTATCCCTTGCCATACTGTCCTTCCAGCTCAGTAAGCCCACTTCTGCAGCTCTTCTCCCTCCTGCCTTGCTGTTAGCCTGCTACTTCTTCCTCTGACTTTAGGGGACCTACTTTTGGAAGGCTCCTCCTTCCAGTCCTTACTGAGGATTTGCTGAGGGTCAAGGAAATTATGTAGCCAAGATCATTTTTATCGTATCTAAATTAAGAGCAAATTAACTCTGAGGAGCACCTAACAGACTTGTGTGTTACCAGCCAGAGCTTGGGTACTTGGGAGTTTTGATAACATTTTGGCAGCTCAGTGGCTGTTTTACTACATCCCTGTTGTTGGCTGTGTTTCAGATGATCCAGGCTGCCAGAAAAATAATGGCCTCTAAATAAATGAAGTGTTTTTGCATTTGTTTGGTAAACACTCCCCACCCCGTACAACACCTAACAGTTTCAAGCTCATGACTAAGGCCCAGTTAAGTCTTTTTTGGGTAATGTACACAAAAGTGAAGATATTTTTTTTTCTACTTTTCTATTTCAAGAAAACAGCTGAAAGGATATTTTACAACACTCTGCAAAAGAAATCGTTTCTGTGCCAAAATCAAACATGAGACATTTCAACCCAAAATAAAATCTGACAATGCCATGGGTACCCTAATTATAGCTCTTCTACAAGAAAACTGTTTGAAGGCAAGAGGGGCTTTTCAGTTGAGTTTTGTTGGAAATTAAATCCAATTATAATGAGCATTAACTATGGACTGGATAACACCATTTCCAACATGTAGAACACTCCTATCCTGGACCCGGATTTTAATGACGAGGCTCTGTGCCAGGGGCCTTCCATCACGGAGAAGGAAACCTGGAAGGCCACATCGCAGGCCCTGGAAGTAGGCCCAACTGGTAAATGGACATGTATAACTTAACAGGACAAAAATAACAGAACTCCAAATACTTTTAAATTCACTTGTTTGGCCTCAAGATGGGTCCCTGAAATAATCACATACCCTGATTTCCTAGGGGCCTTTGGCCAAGGTTATGAAATCTTCATTAATGGCACACAGATCAGGACTGGACAAACCACCCACCTTCTCCTGTTTGTCTCCCTCTGATGCATAATAAGAAAGTGTTCCTTAGATGAGTCAGCAGCCCCTTCCAAATATACTGATTAACTAAGCCTGAGCTGTCCAGATCTGACTCCTTTCCCATCTTGCCACCAAATGAGGTGGGCGACTACATCCTGAGGCCCTACTACGCTGCTCGGGCTCATCCCGGTCTCTGGCCCCAGGGCTCCGAGAAGGACACTTTTTAAGGAAATGGGCTCTGAGGCACTGTCATTCCCACAGACTCTGTCCTTCCATGGTGTGTGTGGCCTGGCACCGGCTTGAGCAGTGACTGTGGTCCAACAGCTTCTGTATCTGGCAGCATGTGAGTGTGCATGTGTGTGTGTGTGCGTACAGAGGTTGTTCCCAAGCAGGAATACCTTCATGGGCACTTTTTTCTTGACCAGCTCTCAGGACCCTGAACAGCCTCTTAAAAGCGTCCCCACATCTGATCTGTTCCATCCAGTTCCTCCTTCTCATGCCAACCAGATGGGTTTTTCTGAAGCCCCAAAACCAAGGAGGCTGCACGTCCCGTGGTCAGAAGAATCTGGGGACTCACTGCCTCGCTGCCTGGAATGGAGGTACGGACCCACCATCTACCGCAAAGCCTCACTGTCCACACTCTGCTCTTCCTTTACAACACTCAGAAAACACCCATTACCTTTCAAGACTCAGTTAAGACTCCTATCCTCTATAAAACTTTTCCCAACCTGTCCATCCACTTCCCCACCTCAACAAGCAGAAATGACACCATATCATATATTTTTGTAATTACTATAACCTTGCACGCAGGTCTTTCTCTAATAGATGAAAGAGAGAAAATAGGACCTCTGCAAAATATCTTTGTATGCCCAGCCTTTCAACCAAATACCTGGCACATAACACTCACCAAATGTTTGACAAGCAAATGAATGCATCTTTCAGCTGGCAAAGAATTCCAAGCCCTCTCTGGAATGAAAGATACATTAAAAGAAAAGTGCTTGAGCCCAAGGGGACCTCCCACATCAGGGAAGTGTGCAGCTGCGGGGGGGGGGGGGCGCTGCTGGGTCCTCCAAAGAGCACAGAGATGTACCTCCCCACCATGTGAATACCAACCACGCAGAGAGAGGGTGCTCATGGCTAGCAAAACCAGGAAAGAAAGGCCCAGAGCGCCATGGCCAGCTTCTGTCTTCAACCTGCCTTAGCATGGGGGGGTGGGGGGTGGGACACTAGGGGAGGCAGGAGGAAGAGGAGGGCAAGAGCAGATCTTACCTGCGCCCCTGCCTAGTGATGGTCCCCCAAGCCTGAGCCAGGCCTGTACTGCAGGAAGGGAGACATGTGGAGAGCATTTTCACATCTCGCTTCCTTTCCTGACCCTCTCTCTTTGGTCCTTAGGCTCTCTCACCCTTATAACACTTACTCCCAGAAAAGTATCTGCGAATAAACTAGCTAGAGCATGCACACCTACCTTCTGTCTCATCCCAGATCTCCAGAGACAACAATAAAGTATGCTTTATAAGAGAAAACAATTCCCAACTGTGCTAGATAACCAGAAGGGGCAGGTGTGCTCAGAGCACCAGAAGCTTACAAGATCCCCTGAGAGATGAGATCAGAGACCACATCGAGAGTGGGCCTGCTCACCCCACAGCCTAGCCTATCCCCACCACACCCCCATCACTAGATCGTAGCAAAGAAGATACAGCATTCAGGCAACCTCCAAGACAAAACTAGAAAACACATCCACAAAGGGACAAGTATTTAAAGAAAATGATCATCAAGAAAAAGCACCGAGGGCGCCTGGGCGGCTCAGTTGGTTAAGCGACTGCCTTTGGCTCAGGTCATGATCCTGGAGTCCCTGGATAGAGTCCCGCATCGGGCTCCCAGCTCGGCAGGGAGTCTGCTTTGCCCTCTGACCCTCCCCCCTCTCATGTGCTCTTTCTCTCTCATTCTCTGTCTCTCAAATAAATAAATAAATAAAATCTTTAAAAAAGAAAGAAAGAAAGAAAGAAAAAGCACTGAACTCATGAGTGGAAGAATTCTCCAGAAAAAGAATTCAGAGGAAGCAGAAGACCCAAAAAGAAATTGTAATTAATTTTCTGGCAATTGTTTGTACACATTCTTTCACAAACAGAAATTTTTAAAAATTTTAAGTAAAAACTACCAAAAAGAGCACAAGTGAAATCTTCTAGATACGAGACAATAAATAGGCTTTATTAAAGAGGAAGGGGTGGGGGGAACAGAAAATTTTGTACCCAACCAAACTATCATTCAAGTATGAGGAGGGAAAAATAATTCCAGTTACATTATGGTAAACTGGATTGTTGTTCCCAGTTCTTCACCCCCTTTCTTGGGTCCGGTACCTTGAAGTACCTCCCAGCACAGAAAAAGGAAGGTATACCCCCCCACACCCCACTCGCTTTGGGCTTTGCCATGTGACTTGCTTTGACCAATGATGGGTAAGAAAAAACTTGGGATGTGTTTGCACGGTCTAGCCCAGCCTCTCAAGCTCCTCTGATTTGCCCTGAAAAGAGTATGCTCCAGGGAGCTGCTTCTCCCATAATAAAATACATGGAGCTGATCCAAATCCAACTCACGGCTGGAGTCAAGCCCAGCCAAGCCTGACCAGAAGGAGCCAAACCCCAACGAATCCACAGACCCACAAGCAAGCAAAATATATGTTTGTCACTGTAAGTCACAAGACCATGAGTAAATTGCTATGTAGCATTAATGCAGCAACATCTAATTAAGAGACAAACACAGAAAGTTTACTGAATTATTCAGGCCCCTTTTCTGAAAGAATTACCAGAGAATATCCTTTAGCAAAATACAGTACAATCCAAGAGACAAGGAACAACAACAAAAAAAAAGTAGTAAGAAAAGAATAAAATAGGGGCACCTGGGTGGCTCAGTCGGTTAAGCGGCTGCCTTCGGCTCAGGTCATGATCCCAGGGTCCTGGGATCGAGCCCCGCATCAGGCTCCCTGCTCGGCGGGAAGCATGCTTTTCCTTCTCCATCTGTCCCTTCCCCTGGCTTGTGCGTGCTCTCTCTCTCTCTCAAATAAATAAAATCTTGAAAAAAAAAGTAAAGAAGAAAATATGTAATTAGTTATATAGGTACTAATAAGAAAAAAGTAACAGTAATCTTTTTTTAAAGATTTATTTATTCATTTTATAGAGAGCGAGCACAAGCAGGGGGAGGGGCAGAGGGAGAGGAGGAGAGAGAGAATCCCAAGCAGACGCCCCACTGAGTATGGGGCCTGACTTGGGGTTTGATCCCACAACCCTGAGATCATGACCTGAGCCAAAATCAAAAGTTGGACACTAAACCGACTCAGCCACCCAGGCACCCCCCAAATTAATAATAATCTTGACGACCATTCCAGATGATCTCCAACTGAGCAGTAGTGATGACAGGGAAGGAAATTAAGGTTCTCATCTTGTTCAAATGGTACAAGAGAGGATGAGGAATGTAGATGCACTTAAATCAACATTGATTGGGGGGGCAGAAATAACTGTCATTGTGCAAATTAAAGTTTTAAGGGTAATTACTGGAAAAATATAGAACTGAGATGTATTGGGGCGCCTGGATGGCTCAGACGGTTAAGCATCTGCCTTCGGCTCGGGTCATGATCCCAGGGTCCTGGGATCGAGCCCCACATCCGGCTCCCTGCTCAGCGGGGAGCCTGCTTCTCCCTCTCCCTCTGCCTGCTGCTTGCCCTGCTTGTACACTCTCTTTCTCTGTCAAAAATAAATAAAATCTTAAAAAAAAAAGAATTGAGATGTATTACTTTCAATCTATTAGAATAAAAAAGAAAATTGAAGACAACAATCCAACAAAGGCAAGAAAGATTTTTTTTATTTTTTAATTAAAAAGGACAACAGGGAGCATTTTACAGATAAAACACAGGATAATATGGCAGGAATGAATTCAAACACATTAGTAATCAGTGAAAATTCAAGGCTAAGTTCTTCTATAAAAGCAGAAATTCTAAAAATTAGGGGATACTTCCTAAAACAAACTAATGCAAAAAGGACCAAAAAAAAATAGCAGGCAAACACTAACTAATAGATATTGAATCAGTATCACTTCCAGACAATAGAATTCCAAGATGAAAGCATCAAAGAGGACAAAGAAAAAATATATTTAATTAATAAAAAGTGGAATCTATGTAACAGTCATCAACCTTGATGCACCTGACCACAAATTCCAAAATACTGGATACAAAGACTGATAGAAAGGCAAGAAATCCTCATAATGGATACATTAACACTCCTCTTCCAAAACCTAACAGATTAAGTTGACCCCAAAAAGGGAGGATCTAGAAGAAACAAATAATAAACAGGAAGGATTTAATAGAGAGCTTTGTACAGAGCAGAAAATACACATTCATTTCAAACACAGGAAACCCTCACAGAAACTGGCTACTACGAGGCTTCAAAGATAATCTCAGCAGGTTTCTCAAAGCAGAAATCTCATAGGGCACCTTCACTGAACACAATTCCATAAAACATAAATGAATAGCAAAAGAATAGCCAAGAACCCAATTCATCTGAGAACTTTAAAACAAGCTGAGAAAAACAGACACAGCAAATCATTCACCCTCTCCGCCTAGACTGCTGCTCTTGACATCTCCCACTGCTGAGTGCTCTCTCTGTACATACCTCTTTTCTCCTCGTAGAAGGTCCATCTCTTGGGATTTGCTTAGATGACTGGATATGAATATTTTTAGGCAACAATTTTGCTTGTCATCCAGTATGCTAGTTCTTAATTGAGAATTGTGGCCAGAGGGTACGTGGGTATGAGTATCCTTTGCTTATCTTCACAGTACTGCAGTTTTATGGGAGTAACTGGCTGTGTAAGACATAACAGAAACTTTTCATATTCTTTTACTCTTAAAATCAATATCTTTTTACAGTATGCTTTCTACATGACCCTTTTTTGTACATTTAAAAATATTTTGACTAAATAAGACTTCTGATTTTGCTACTTTTTCTAAAGGGGTCTTCAAGTAAGTAAAAAACATATATTATAGGTAGAGGAAAAATGTGCTTTGTCCATCTTTCCTCTCACACCCAACCTGTCAACAACAGACATAATTTATTTTAAAACCTGTATCCTCAAATTATCTCTTGAGATCTAATATGAGACCTTTGAGGAGAGAGTGTGCTCAGAACTTAGGAGGCAGTAGGCCAAGTATGGTAAAGGTACAACAAATTTTCTAATTTTACACCTACAACAGGATATATGGTTACTAAAAAATAAAAATATATATGTAGGACTTAATGTACTCTTGCTTCATCTACCTGTTTGCTATGGTTTTCAAGATCAGAGTATAACTCAGAAAAGCAAATGTTTCTGGCAGTAATCTATCAGTTCAAAAAAAAACCCATTTATGCGATACAAGTAAATAAATATTAAAAAACAAATCTCAAACAGAACTGGGAACTATTTAAAACAAGCACAAGGCAGTGCATATCAAAACCTATAAACTGTAGTCAGAGAGGTATTCTGAAAAAGTTTTATAGTCTTTAATGCAAATATTAGAAAAAAATTTTAATGAAATGGATCCATGAAGCATTCAACTCAAGAAGCAAAAAACAAAAAAACAAAGTAGCCAAGACAGAAATGCAGAATTAATAAACACAAAAGCATAGATAAATGTTTGCCCAAGGAAGCAAAGATTCTTTTCTTGAAAACTAGATTAATAGCTAGATAAAAAACTCTTAAAAAGGAGTCAAGAATTTAGAATTTAGTTGTGTGTGTGAGTGAATGCACTGTGCGGTAAGTGAATATGAAGGTGATGGGATCTCAAATTGGGGGAAATTAAATTCTATTGGGACGATCAGTAAAATTTATTGAAACAAAATTAAGTTTAGATACTTGACTCACACCCTACCCAAAAAATGAATTCCAAATGAATCAAAAAAACATAAAATAAATATCGTAAATGCATCACAAAAAATATAACATTTTTGTAAACTTAGGGTAGAGTAGAAATAAAAAGCAAAAGCTATAAAGAAAAGGACTAGCTATATACATTTCTCAATCATGTACAGTGGCCACAAAAATATAGTTTAAAAACAACAGAACAGATCAAAATATTTGCAATATGCATAACAGAGAATTAGCATCCAGAATTATAAACAATTTAACAAGAGAAAAGTAACAAGCCTTCTTTTTTTCCTACCTTAGGACCTAATGTCATAAACAGCTCCATGATTTCATCATTCATTCTCCTTAGCTTTCTGCACACACTTGGTATATACTACTGGAAAGACATCTTCTAAAACCCACAGCATAAGTTACCTGACTACATTATGTTGATAGAGAATGAACAGTCATGGGGAGTTAGATGAACAGTTGTCTAGAGAGAGATGCAGATCTCACCACACATAACTTCTTCTAAGATGATTTTATTAGTATTCAAAGTGCTTCCTGCTTGTTTAGAACAGTGTTTGCAGATTGCTTTACTTTGCAGCAAGATGAAGTTTACGTCCCATATAAGAAACCATTCTGATTTGACAGTCTCCGGTCATTATGAGTTAGATCCCAAAAAAGTGTTACATAATTTGTTATAGTTAGTTTTGGTTAGTATCCAAATATATAAAGAACTGATATAACTCAATACCCAAGAAACAAATAATCCAGTTTAAAATGGGCAGAAGGCATGAACAGACATTTCTCCAAAGAAGATATCCAGATGGCCAACAGACACACGAAAAGATGCTCAACATCACTCATCCTCAGGGAAATGCAAATCAAAACTGCAATGAGATATCACCTCACACCTGTCAAAATGGCTAAAATCAAAAAACACAAGAAACAACAGGTGTGGGCGAGGATGTGGAGAAAAAGGAACCCTCATGCACTGCTGGTGGGAGTGGGAACTGGTGTAGGCACTCTGGAAAACAGTATGGAGGTTCCTCACAAAATTCAAAAGAGAACTACCCTACGATCCAGGAAAGACACTACTAGATATTTACCCCCAAAATACAAAAAAAAAAAAAGACACACAAAAGAAAAGAAGGAAGGAAGAAGGAAAGATTTTTTTTTCCCTTGTGATAAGAAGTCTTGAAATCTACTCTCTTAACTTTCGTATATATATTACAGCAGGGTAACAACCCCCCCTTTCTTTTTCAGCAGGAGGAGGTAGACAGGCAGTCTACACAAGGAGAAATACAAGAGGCACTGAGTATAAGAAAGGATGCCGGCCTCACTAGTCTCAATTTTAGTATATGCACTGCCGAAGCTAGCACCAGCCTCACTAGTCTCTGCACCAAGACCTATTACCTCTACCTGGCTATAGGGAAGAGAGAAGGCAAAGAAAAGCACACACCCTTGCATTTGACCCTTTTTAGGATGTCTGCAAAGTAGTGATGGAGAAAAAGAACTTTGGTGGGCTAAAAGGAGACATTATCCAAGGATCTCCCCGCAAAATTTGATTCGTGACTTAAAGGGCCCCTTTGATCCAACACAAGTTATGCCTCCAAATTTCTGGAACTTTGATAGCAGCACAAACTCTTTTATGTTTCCATCTGTATCACAAATACAATCACACTTTGTTTTCCTCTTGGGATCATACATTTAGCAGTGAGTCTTATGTGTAATTATTCTTGAAAACCTCCCCACGTGTAAATCAGGCCACAACATTTTCATGCAAAAAGCACCCAGTCCTTCTTCCCAGAGTTGCAACATGAAACCTAGTCAACGTCTTAGAAACCACAGACCCAGGCTTGCCCACGAAAGCACCACTCCCAGGGGCCCAAGACCGCTGAGCCCTGGTGGAGTGTGCTCAACCACATGAGACATTAAGAACCAAGCAGAAGACGCCGAATTAATAACTCACAATGAAGAGAACATAAGGGGACATGGGCCAGCCCAGGAGAAAACATGACAGATCAGTACTCAGCACCAGCCACAAGGCGGGCATGACAGCCTGTCCTAGAGACCAGCCCTCATCTTCAGGAAGTCTTGCACTTAACCATCTTATTTGGTTTTAATTGTGGTAAAATACACAACATAACAGTTACCATCTTAACCATTTCTACAGGTTCTATTCCGTAGCATTAAGCACATTCATGTTGTTGTGCAACATCACCTCCGTCCATCCAGAGAGCTCTTCCCATTGTCCCAACTGAAACTCCGTACCCATCACTCACTCACTCCCTGTGTGCCCACCCTCGGCCCCTGGCAACACCGGTCTACTTCTCGTCCTTATGAATCTGACTACTCTAGGTAGTGCTTCTATAGCAGAATCACACAGGATCTCTCTTTTTCTGCCTAGCTTACTGATTGCCTCAAAACTCATCCACATTGCAGCATGTGTTGGAATTTCTTTCCTTTTTAAGGCTGAATAATATTCCATTCTATGTATATACTACATTTTGTTCATTCATTCATCTGTGGAAAGACCTTTGGGTTGCTTCTCCCGTTTGGTTATTACAAACGTCATCCTATGCCTTTCCTAAAGGCATCCAGAAGATTCCACAGTGACCCACTGCAAAGTCTTGCAGTGAGTTTTATTTTCCCCAAATCAGCCGCATGTCAAACCTAAATCCTTTGTGCTGTGCCTTAAGGTCATCTCTTCCTTGTGCTCAACATAGGTTCTGCCTTGGCTCCACCACTTACAAGCTGCAGGACTTTTAACAAGACCCTTCACCCTTCTACATCTTGGTTTTCTCATTGGCAAAGGGGGAAACCTTTGCAGGGCTTTGCAGAATGTGAAGTACACTGATGCACAAGAGCCCCTGGCCCTGAGCCTGACACCTAGTAAGAGTGCAACATTGGTAGCACTTTGAAATAAGCATGCTTTGTCAATTTAAAATTTGTCCATCTTCTGTACTCAATCTCAAACTCCTCTAGATGACTCATATTTCCTAATCAAGTCCCTGTATGTGTGTCTGTGTGTCCAATGAGTCAACTTTCACACACAGAGATGCCAGCTAAGCTATCCGCACATCCTTCCAGAATGGCTCAGGGCTGAGCAGTGGAAGCCATGCCATGAGAACCAGCCTGGGGATGCATCATTTCAGCCACCTCAGGGCTGAGTTCTGGACCCACATCTCTTTGTATCTCAGCATCTAAACATTCAGAAACACCCTCTTGGCTGGTGCCAAAGTGAAGGCACTAAGCCAGCTCCCCACCCACATTTCCCTTCAGGGCAAGGTTTTCCATATGCTGAGGTGGCTCTTGAACCCAGGTCAATTTAGCTAGCACCTGATTTTTTTTCAGGCTCCTTCAAACAGCCCTCTCCTAAACTGCCCCTACTTCTGGCTATGTTTACTCCTTTTTACAGTAAAAAACAAACAAAAAAATGCTATCTCTTCTCAGCCCAGAATAGCCTGCACAATCCCATCCCTGGCAAATTTGTTGCTGTATTCCATCTAGTCATGCAGTTGGTGCCCAGATGTGCCAGCACTGTGTTGGGGGCAGCTGCAGGCTCATGTCCACCAGTGGCCTCTCCTGCCTCACAGCCAGGATCTTATCTCCCCCTCCAGGGCTTTCCTGTACGGAACGCTCACCTACTGCCAGAGCAATGAGGCACAGGACCTCCCTGCCCGCAGCCCCAGTGTCAGGAACCCCACCTGCTTCAGATGCCTCTTCCTACAGTCATTTTCAAGATGGAAATCCTAGTGGGAAGCACCAGAAGCTTACTTAATAGGGGACATGTGCTATCAAACTGACTTGCTTCTGGAAAACGAAATCACGGGAGAGGCTGAGCTGGGGGTGGGGACAAACAAGCCTGGGTTCAAATTTTAGCTCCTCCACTATACTAGCTATATGGTGGTCATCCCCGGGGCAGCTGCCCAGTCACACCACTTCCCCCAGGGGCTAGGGCCTCGATGACCCTGGCCATAGCTGACAGAGCTTGGGGAGAAACATCTGGCCAACCCCCTTCACAGTATAACAACAGCCAGTGGCAAACCCTCTTTTTCACGGTACGAATTGTTTTCGTTTCAAACTGGGGATTACAGCAATAAGCCCAAGCTTTATCTGCCCGAGTCCAGATTCAGAAATGTCTAAAAACCTCACATATACATGTTAAGCGCATGACCGTCAGGTCCCACTCCTGGAATACACAGTGACTGGCACAGCTCCCCGCCAGGGGCCCACTGGACCTCAAGCCTGCTCCCAGCACCATTCAAGCCAGAAAGGCTGTCACTGTGCCCCTGTGGTCCCCGGGGCTCTGTGGCCTGCTTGTTTCAGCTTTCCCCAAGAATCTGGAAATGAGCTCCACAGCCCTCCAGTAAATCCCTGTTTATTGCTGGAGCCATCACAACCTTAACTAATGTACTGTGTAATCTTAGGCCAAGCATAGCAGCCCATGTGAGTGTAGACAGGCTGTGAAGTGATGTAGACAAAGCACCCAATACAAGGTTGGCCCTAAGCAGAACCACCATAAAGAACAGCCATGCTCCCTGACTCATAAGACAGAGGTCAGGAGGGCAGCAGGAGTGGAGGGAGCAAGGTGAGAGATGCAGAACGTGCCAAGCTGAAGGAATGGGCTGCAGAGAGGGCACAGGCCAGAGAGACCAGCTTTACTCAGTGCCCACTTCTGCTCCAGACTACTGTCCCTGATTCCCACCCCTGCTTTCCCCACCCCCAGCGCACGCCCCAACACGATCTACCTGATTTCAGAAAGCCCCTGATCATGGGGTATCTGCGCTCCTCTGCATGCTGAGTCCTGTGGGCAGCTACCTTCTTTAAACCCCCTGGGTGAAGATGATGACTATGATGGTGTGGTAGGAGAATAATGGTCCCCCCAAAGGTATCCACCTCCTAGTTCCCAGAACCTTGGATATGACAAAATTGAGGAATGCAGAAGGATTTAAGGTTGCTAATCAGATGATAAGGGAAATTATCCTGAATTATCCAGTGGGACTCAATACAGTCACGCAAGCTATTAAAAACAAAAGAGGGACCCAAAGAGTTGCCAGAGATGTGGTGTGAAGACTCATCCCACCACTGCTGGGCTTTGAGATGGAGGACGGTGTCAAAAGCCAAGAAAGTGGCAGCCTTTGGAAGCTGGGAATGGCCCCAGTTTACAGCCAGCAAGAAAACAGGGGGTCCTACATCCACAAGGAACTGGGTTCTGTCATCAACCCAAAAGAGCAAGGAAGCAGACTCTCTCCTGGAGCCTCCAGAAAGGAGCACAGCCCTGCCGACGCCTTGGTTTTCACTTGGTAAGACCCATGTCGCCCTTCTGACCTCCAAATGTAAGAAAATAAATGGGTATCACTTTAGGTCACGGAGCCTGAAGTGGTGTGTCACATTAGCACAGAAATGAATATAGTTGGTACTGACTCATCGCACAGGCCTGTGCACACATGATCATGTTCAATCCCCACGACAGCCCCAGGAGTAACAGCTAGCATCATCATCTCCGTCTCACAGAATGGGAAGAGGGAAGCTTGTCTCTTTCCCAAGGTCAAACAGCCCCTAAGTGGGGAGTGGGGACTGGATTCCAAACTGATCAGGCTTCAGAGCTTGTCCATAAGCCACAGTGCAATCGTGCCTCCCCAGGCCACAAAATAAATTGTCGGTTCCCTAAAGCACACGGACACATACACACACACATACCCACGCACACACAGGGTAGAGACACCCTGGCCATCCTTTGCTACTCCACGGTTGTGCTGCCTGGCCCCAAGTACCTTTTGTACAGGAATGTCCTGCTATGTGATTTGGTTATGCGATCATTTAGAACTTTTTGGTTTTAGGTTCTGGAAACACTTGACATAAACTAGCAGCTCCAACAGGAACCAGCCCCACAAGGAAGGTGGTCGTGCCACTTAAGAAAGGGTTAAACCAAAGTCCACACCCCCTGCCCCTCCCTCCCATGGGAGACCTCAGCCACTGGCTTCCACAAATCATCTTAAAAATCCCTTTTTTAAAAAAGTCAAGCAAACTATGTATAAATCTAAAATAAAAAGTCTTTGCTTAATGGAAGGGGGAAATAGAAAAGTCTTTAAAGGGTGGTGTGGTTTCTCTTACTATCTGAGGGAGGGAGAGATGACAAACATCACAAACATCATGATCTGACACAAAGGAGGCACAAGCTCTGACATTTCTTTGCCACTAATTCTCAGAATTCTGAAATGGATTGGCAATCACTATAATAAACCAAGGTTTTTCAGAGTGTTATCTACTGACTTACAAAAGGGGTTTCACCCTATGTTAATCCCTCAATGACTTTTTGTTTTTCATATTTGGTGTTATTTCCTCCTTTTGCAGAAAGCAGCCATGACACAGCAACCACGACCCTGGGAGGGACCTTCATTTCCTATGAAGACTCATATGCTGGCCCCGCCAGAAAGCTGTCATTGGTCTCCAAAGGAAACATCTCTTTTTGTTTAAAAGAAGTAAATCTGCGGGGTGCCTGGGTGGCTCAGTCATTAAGTGTTTGCCTTCGGCTCAGGTCATGATCCCAGGGTCCTGGGATCCAGCCCCACATCAGGCTCCCTGCTCTGCGGGAAGCCTGCTTCTCCCTCTCCCACTCCCCCTGCTTGTGCTTGCTCTCTCGCTGTGTCTCTCTCTGTCAAATAAATAAATAAAATCTTAAAAAAAAAAAAAAAAAACAGAAGAAGTAAATCTGCCAATTTTTGTGAAATGTGGGCAATCCCGGGAACAAAGAAATTTTCAGTCCAGCAAATAACAAATTAGGAAAGAGTTCCTGAAAGAGTGTCATGGTTTTTCCATGAGGCCCCTGCTGGCAACTCAGCGGGGAACCGCGGAAGCATCAGAAGAAATGGCTTTTGCACTTACCTGCTTCCTGAAGTAAAGAGAGAAATCACAGTCTGACTTGTGACCAAACACCTCTAGGCCAGGAAGAAAGGAGGAAGGAGATGTGAAATGTGTACCATGTCTCAGAGGCTGTCAGAATAACAGCCATCACCATGTCGTGAGTTTGACACCCTGCTCTGCCTGTCACACGTACCACCTCACTTATCATTCCCAGCAGTGGTGTAAGCCCCCTATATGCAGATGGAGAAACAGAAGCCAAGACAGAGTTCTGTCCTAACATGCCTCAGTCAGTGGACCCTGAGGTCGAGATTTGAAGCCGGGGGCCAGAGACAATCACATGTAGGTGTTGTTACGATCCTCGTCACTGATTACCAAGGGTCACTCAGGTGGACGGGGTAGACACGAGATTGAAAACCACACTGTCGTTGCCACAAACAAAACAAGTTTGAGGAGGGTGGATGTAGGGAACAGCTGCCACAGAGAGGACTTCTTACTTGAGAAGTGAGTGACAGCCAGCCACCGGTTCACCCCAGGTAGGCTGAGCAGATGGGGCACACAGGGTCTCACAGGCTGGCAGGGGCCCAGAACAAGGAAAATGCAAGAAGCTGAAAGAGGAACTGGTGCTGCTGAGGGCTGCCAACCAGGGCCTGGGAGAGCTCTGCTGGGGGAGCGGACAAGGGCCACACCTGCACACAACCCTCTCCCAAACACACAGGCCTTCGTCTGGCGCAGGAACCCATCAGCCTTCTGAGTACGAGAAGCCTGGTATCCAGAGAGGGAAAGCAGGGCGCACAGGGGATGAGGAGGAGTGTAAGCAGAGGAGGGCAGCTGAGCCAAGCACCTTCCTCCCTTTCCCCGTAAATTAGCAGCTCACATGCAAGCAAGAGCCAGGAAGCAGTTCTCACTCCTTTCTTTTCAAAGCAATCTCTTTCCCACCACCATGTATCAACTACCTCTTTAGAAGAGAAAGACGTTCCCACTTGATGAGAAAATTGGGCCGGGGAGCTCCTGCTGCCGCAGAAGCAACATAGTAACATCATTTCCTTCCTTCATGTGACACACTGAACGCCCCACTGAGCGCCCGCCATGTGTCAGGCATGGCACCGGCCCTGGGGAGTGTGGGGAGGTGAAGAAGGCCACACACGAGGATCTGGCTGGGCACAGGTGCTGACTGAGAGCTGCGGGGGCACAGGAGATCTGACCTGGCTCACACTTTCAGCCAGCACTGTCTCCTTACTCCCAGACGTGAGGAGATCGTGGAGAAAACCTTACAGGTGAGGCAAGTCTCTTTTCTCTGGAAGCCCTCAGACGAGCTGAGAAGCCACCAAGACGGCTGACTGCAGAGCTCTGTGCACAGAGATACTCTGTTTCCAGACACCTGGCTCCACCCCAATGCCCTCCTGTACAAGTGAAGAAAATGGTCCCCAGAGCGTTTCAGGGACCTGCACAAGAAAACCAGATGATTGTCAGATTGAAAGCTGAAGCCCACCTATCTGCAACTTGATCCTCGGTTAGGTCTGATTCTTCCATCCAACCATTCATTCGTTCACTGGAACACTTACTGAAATATTGACAGAAACATAGAGCATTAATGATATGCAAGAACTGGACTTGGCTCTTTATGTCTCTGGAACTACAGGATGTAATGTTCACGTGGAAATAAACTTTATTGGTGCTATTTCAAACTTATTATTCATTAGAAGTGTTGCAATGCTTTTGTCATTTGGTATATGTCTCTATTTTGATCTCAGTCTAATCACCTCCTGGTGACAGGATCCAAGGGAGAACTTATGGAGCCCTGACAGCATCTTCTATGGTCTACCACAGTAAAATTACAGAAAACCAAAGACAAAAAGGTTCTGAAAGCAGCCAGAGCGGGGAGGATGTAGGACTTTCAAAGGAACAAGAAGACCGACAGTGACTTTTCTAATGGAAACAATGGAATGATTTTTGAAGTGCTAGAAAAAAAAAATAGCTTACAACCAAGAATTCTATACCCAGAGAAATATTTTTCAAAGCTCAAGGCACAATAAATACACTTTCAGACCTCAAGTCCCTACAACAGAAACCGGAGAGTGTTCATCAAAACAAAACCCACAATGAATGAAATACTAAAGGAAATTCTTCAGCGGAAGGAAAATGTTCCCCCTACAAAAACAAAAAAGAAAACCACAGAAACAAAGAGGAGCAAGGAAGAAGGCACACATGTGGGTAAATGTAAACAAATACTAATTACATGAAATAATGACTTATGGAAACTAAAATATATGTAGAATTAAAACTCCTGATTCGGTAATAGGCATGAGAGGGGTAAAGAGAATTAAAGTGTTTTAAGGTAATAACATTGTCTGAGAAATAATAAAAATATTCATTTATATTCAAGTGTAAAAGGCCAAGAATATAAAACTAACAGACTAATGGAAAGGGGGAAATTGGATAAAATATTTGATTCATACAAAAGGAGGCAAGAAGGGAGAGGAAAAGAAACATAAAACAGATGACACAAAGAGAGAACAAATTATAAGATGGCCATGTTATATAAGATGGAAATAAAACAAATGTTCTAGTTAAAAGCCTGAGGTGACATCTGCAAAAATGGATGAGTAAGAACCTCGAAAGTTTGCCCCTCCATAAAAGCAACCAAAAAGCTGGCAAAATTTCTCAAAATCAACTTTTTCAGAACTCTGGAAATTAACCAAAGGCTTACAATAATCCAGGAAGCCTTTAGTCAAGAAAATCAAGTAAATCTTATAAAGAAAGAATTTCCTTCTACTGGAAAAGAAGGAAAACTGTATGTATCTGCAGGTGACATGATCTTATATAAATCCTAAAGAATCAACAACAAAATCTATTATAAGCTAATGAACAAGTCCAGCAGAATTATAGGATACACAATTGATACTCAAAAAGCAGTTGTATTTTTATATACCAACAATGAACAAATCAAAACTGAAATTAAGAAAATAATCCCATTTACAATAGTATTGAAAAGAAAAACTACAAAAGAAAAAAATAACCAAAAAAGCATAAAACTTGAACTTGGAAAACTCTGATACTTCCTTGGACAACACTAAAGATCGAAATAACGGAAAGATACCCCGTGTTCGTGGATAGTAAGACCTAATGCTGTTAACACTGCAATGCTCCCCAAGTTCATTTACAGATTCAATGTGATTCCTATCAAAATTCCAACTGCCTTTTTCCAGAAACAGACAAATTGATCCTCAAACTCATCAGGAATTACAAAAAGACCCCAAGTAGCCAACACAATCTTGAAAAAGAAGGACAAGTTTGGAGGGCTCACACTTTCAGATTTCAAAATCTACATGACCCTACAAAAAGACACAGTAATCAAGACAGTGTGGTACCGGCCTAGGGAACAGGCATACAGAAACAACGATCAATGAACTAGAACTGAGATTCCAGAAATAAACTCAACAATTCCAGTAGCATTGTAAACCCAAATGAGAAAGGTAGAACAATAAAGTTTCTATAAGATTGCACTACAAAGTGAAAAAGCAAACCACACAGCAGAAGGTATAGCTGTAGCAAATATATTTGGCAAAGGACTCATACCCAGGACATACAAAGAAAATCTTATGATCAGATAGATAAAGACTAACAACCCAACTTAAAAGTTAAGCAAATAATGTAAACAGGCACTTCATGAAAGGAGACATCCAAATGGCCCACACACATCTAAAAAGGCACAAAGGCTTAATCATCAGAGAAATGCAAGCTGAAGCCACAATGAGATACCACTACACACGGTTCAAAAGTACACTAATAGTACCAAGTGCTGGTGAGGACGTTCTGCAAAGGAAAGCTCATATACTGCTAGTGGGGGTAGAATGTGTTGAACCATCTGAACAACCATTAGGCAACATTCACTGAAGCTGAAGGTAAGCATACCTTGTGACCTATCAATTCCAGTCTTACCCAACAGAGATGCCTACATATATTTGCCAAAAGATATGCTCATGGCACCATTATTCATGATAGCCCAAAACCGAAAAGAACTCAAGTGTCCATCGAAGGAGAATGAACGAATGAATAAGAAGACTACATGAGAAATGTATACAGTGGCGCTCTAGACAGCAACGGGAAAGAGAGAACTGCCACTGTTGACAACGCAGAGGAATCTCACCGAGCATTAAGCCAAAGAAGCCAAGCTCAAAACTGCACAGTTCCAGTTACCGAGAATGTAATAAAACAGGCCCATCCATCTGTCGTGAGAGAAGTTGGGACTGGTGGTAACCTCTGCAGGAGGTGATGTTTGGGAGGAGACACGAAGGGAGCATACCGGGGGCTGGTAAGGCTCAACGTCTCTATCTGGAGGGGGGTGTGTTGCCTCTGCAGTAATTTCGCATGCGGCACACACGGTTCCCCTCGCATGTTCTACTTAACCTGTAAGGTTCACCAGAAAAGCCCTGGAGAGGCCATCCAGACACCGCCAGGAGGAGCGTGAGCAGAAAGAAGTGCAGGTGAGAGTGAGGCTGAGCAGAACCCACGAGCGAAGTCAGAAGGCAAGACCAAGATTCCCCTCTCATCAGCTTTGCGGCAGGGATCCCAGGCCGGTCCCGCTGAGATAGAGCAGCTGCTTCCCTGAGGATCAGAGACAGACCATTTTGAAGTCCTGACTCCATCCACATGGAAAACCTTATCTCATTTGCCTCCTCCCCATGGTTTTGAACCGTATCCAGCTCCTTTCTTTCTGATAGCACGAAAGGAAGGAATGTGCATACACAGAATTGACTCAAAGTGTCTCTGAGGATGACCAGGGGGAAATACTAGACAGCTTTCAGAAGACAAGTGAGCCACACCAAAACTCCAGCACACGATTCTGTGGCTGCTTGGGATCACCACCTCTTCGGCAGGCAGCACTCCTAAGGAGCACAGCTGAGTGTGCACCCCGTGTCAGGCAGTGTTCCCCACACTTTGTATGTGTTATTCACTTACGTAATCCCCCCAGGAAGCCTATGAAGCATAGTTTACCATCATTATCCCCAATTTACAGATGAGAATATTGAGGTACAAAAGTAGGCATGTTGCCAAGCTTTCAGCACTAACTACTAGTGGAGCTGGGATCTGACTCTTCCACCTCCTGATAACACAGGTGCACACCACCTCTACAGATGCCCAAGCTCAGCTTCTGCACCACCAGGTTCATTTCTGGAGAAATGTTCCTCAGGGCTTGCAAGCCAGGGCATGTAACCCATGCACAGAGGACAAAATATGAGTTGTAGAGGAAGATGTTGCAGTTCCCTCTGATTCCTCCTGGGGGTGTCCGACTAATGTCACACTTCTTGTGGAAATGACCACAAACACAAAATTTCACCACCTATAAGTGATGCTGTTCTCAAATGGTGCACATTGGCTTTAAAAAGTTTTATTCAGTCCCAGCCACAAGTCCTGCTCTTTGTTCTATAAAACTGAATTACCACCAGCTTTAGAAGAGGGTTTTCAGGGAGAACTTCTTGAGGCCGACTGAAGAATGAGGTAAGAAGGTAGGTAGGAAGAATCGCTTGTGTTGGGTCTCTCACCACTACTCCAGGCGGTGCCCGTGGGATGGTGACTCGCCGGTCAGTGACGCCACCAGCTCCTGAAGCAGCTCTGCATCTGCCTCCAGAAGCAGCTCGTCATCATCACGTAGAACTGTCCCCCTAACTGGTCCTGTCCGGAAGCCCTCCTCCTTCCTCTTTCTCCGGAGCATTCCAGAAACGGGCTGACGGTGGGGGTTCAAGTGAGCATTCCTTGCTTCTGAAGGCTGGAATGTGGGAACACAGAGGTAAAGTGGCCCAGGGACCCCACCCTCAGTCACCAGACCCGGAACTGCTCCAAGCTGGGATAGTCTGCATTCGGGCATAGCTGCTTCTTCTCCAAAAGAGACCTACCTTTATCATTTATGGGGATTTCTAAGAGACCAGCTTTCAACAGCGGTAAAGAAGTGAAAGCACAGTTTGGAACACGTTCGAGATCGGCTCCGTTGTGGTTGGTAATCCTGTTAGTTTCTAGCTCACCATCCATTAATGCCACTCCCAAGTCACCCACAGTCACCCTTAATTTGCAACTAACGGAAACAACTCCCTCAAAATGCATTGCCGCAAGGGAATTGCTGCTTCTTATGCCAAGCTGAAAGTCCTCAATGGCACTGGGACAGTAAGGAAATAAAAAGGGATAAAATGATCGCTGAGTGTGTGGGGCTGGTGATGCTCTGCCTGTCGTGACACTGCTGTCTCAAGGACTGCCTTCCCAGTGAAGGGAAGATGGGTCTCCACTGTCGGTGCACATTCATAGTCCTCTCCAGATCGTGTCTACGAAATTTCACATCTCAACCATTGCAACACAGAATTCTGTGTAAGTGAAAAATGCTGTCCAAAACAATGCAAGACATAAAACAAGGGTTCTGATTTCTAATACATGGTTCTATCAATCCTGGTACTTCATCCTGATGCACACATACTGCTACAGAGTTTCCAAGCCCCTAATCTAGTTAGAGCCTGATGCCTGCCACCCACACTTGTAACGTTCTAGCTACCCTGACTTCTGAGCCTTGGAAAGGAAAGCAAATCACATTCTCATCTTTGCCAGTTACTGTCCACACCCAAGACGTACATCCAGTTCTCTGAGCAACTGTGGAAACATAACCCAGAGAGATAGGTATCTGCTTGGACTGCCTGCCCTCAGACAGTGTCACTGAAGGCCCTGCCTTAGAAGCAGGGGAGTGGTGGGTGGGAGCTCTGCGCAAGCTGACCAGCAGCCCAGGGAGCAGAGAGACTGCCTTAGCCTATTCTCAGCTTTACTGCTCACAGCTGGGTGACCTCAAAGGTTGCTCAGCCTTTCTGAGCCTCCTTTTTCTCACCTATAAACCTGTCTAGTTAGATCAACTGACTGGGTTGTGGTGTGATTTAAATCAATTAGCATAATGAGCCTCTCTCAGTGACTAGAACAGACACCACTCTTACATGTTGGGGAGATATGACCAGAACCTGCCCTGGGGATGCTTCTATTAACAACCCTGCACCGGCTCAACCCTTACCCTGCACTCCCACCTGCACTAGCACAGTCTCCAAAAAGGGAAACCACACTTCTGGTACTTATTTTTGTTCAAAAATGATGTTTCAGTGATTCTTTGTCAGTAAAGGTGCAGCTAACTCTTAAGCTTCAGGAAAAGAAAATAAGGCCCAGAACATGCACAGATGTGCTCTCTACTCACCCTTGGCAAGAGCCCCAGACCACTCTGCTTTATTCTGGGAGCGCCCAGGGTGCAAGGGTGCCACTTCATGGCATCTGCTGTTTCTTCCCAAGCAGACGCTGGCTGTCAGCCACGGACCTCCCATTTGTCACTGGCTGTCTCGCTGAACTGCCATCAACCTTTTGATTCTATTTTGCCCCAACTTTGGGGAGGAAAACTTCCATTCTTTTTTTTTTTTTTTTTTTTTAAGGAAGGAAAGCGAAGTCAGTCAACCTAACAGAATGGTTTTGAGTTTTTTTCCCTAAATCTGATCAATATATGCTACAAAATATATAAGGTTGTTAAGAGTTTTCTACCAGAAGAGAAAAAAAAAAAATCGAAGGATGCAACTCATATGATTCTTAAAGGAATGTTCCAAGCCCCTCAAATGCCTATGCTCTTCAGTTGGTGAAGAGGTCTACAAATATTATCAAAGATAAAATTCTTTTTTTAAGAAAAAGACGCCTGAGCTTTTCCCTCTTTCTATTAATGCTTATCTATAGTGCTATGGATAAATCACTCTCCCCAGAGTTGCTCTGGGACTTTATTATTTTATTAGTTTTGTTTGTCGGTTTGTTTGAACGAGTTTATTTATTTATTTGAGAGACAGACACATAGTGACAGAGATAGCGAGAGAGAGCACAAGCCTGGAGGAGAGGGAGAAGCAGGCTCCTGCTGAGCAGGGAGCCCAATATGGGGCTCCATCCCAGGACCCTGGGATCATGACCTGAGCCGAAGGCAGATGCTTAACTGACTGAGCCACCCAGGCGCCCCTGTTTTATTAGTTTTTTTAAGCTGCTACCAACCACACAGCGATGTGCTTCTGGGGTTACCACTGCCCCAGCACTGGGCTCGGGCTCTCCCCAGTGCAGAGATGTTAGGGCCGCCCACCTCCAGGAAGGCACTCAAATTTCCGCATGGTGTAGGCCAGCTCTGACCCAGACCCTCATAGAGAGCCTGCGAGGACAACCATTTCTGGCTGGATTCATGTTTATCATTGGCAAGCAGGTGGATAATGTCAGGGGACAGGGTCGGGGTACCATGTTAGGAAAACATGAGATGGGGAAGTAAGCCACTCAAGAGGCAAAATTAGGAAGGACGATGTCCTACTATTTGTGCGACACCTGCACATTTAGCCTAACTTCTAGTCGAGGTGACACAATACTGCCATCTACTAAAAAGTCAAGGAAATGTATGCATGAGTCCCTGCTCCTTGCCTGCCGCCTCGGTCTCCCCAGAGAAGGACAACACACACAAGCAGTTTGCCCTTTGTTTTCTGAGTAAGGGTTAATAAAAGTAATGGCTGAAAATTTCTCTGCCAAATCCGCAAAACACAATCTCAGCCCTCAGACCAAATGGTTTCAATTCCCTGCTCCTTCTCCTCCCTCCTGCCTTCAAGATAATTCTGGCAGCCAAGCCACGCAGAGAGCAGGTTAGCAATCTTTAGGGCTCAGTCCTCCCACGACCAACAGACAAACCTGCTCTGTTTTTCTCAGGATAACCTTGCCGTGGTTCTTACTTCTGTTCTGTGTCACCTTCTTTGAATGTTTCTTTATTTTATTATCAGCTACAGGGCAAAGGTCTAAATGGTTTCTTCTCGGGCTGTCAGTATGGCTCCCAAGTTACTATGGGACCATCCATTATTCCTGGGCAGACAATGACCAGGATGCCCATGGCCAGCCCTGAGCCAGGCAAGGGAGGTGGTGTGCCTCTTATCCTAAAGACTGGGGGGTCTTTCTCTCTCTCATGCTCCCTTTTTTTTTTTTTTAAAGCTTTCTGTATGTCTTATACCATATCAAGCCTGACCTTTCCATTGGGGCATCCCTACATCAGTCTTCAGTTGTTAATGAAGCCGAGCCCCCTCTAACTCTTCCTTAGCTTGCTCTCTCTCATTCAGTGGACTCAGGCACAACTGGATTCCAACCCAGCTCCCCAGTGACCAGCTGAGAGACCCTGAAAAAGTCACTCAGTCTCTGAGGCTCACTTTCCTCATCTGGCAAACAAGCATAATTTAAAGGTGTTAATTCTTTGAGTTGTTGCCAGGGAGAAATGAGACTGGGTGTGAAAAGTGCTGACACAGGCCTGGCATGTAGTAAATGCTCAGTAAACAGTGTCACTGGTTGGAAGCGGGGGGATCATCCATTTCACGGAGGAGAAAACTGGAAAACAAAAGAATACATGCCCTCTGGTTGAACCCTCTCAGCTTACAATGAGGAACCAGAGCCCAGAAATTGGACATTTGTTTTGCAAGGGCATGCCCAGGTGCGGCAGGGGTTAGGGGCCGCACCTCCTTATACCCTTACCCTCTCTGTTGACCAGGCTGTGCGAAGGCTCCTTTGCCAAAGGTCTCAGCAGTGACACTGTCCAGGTGAGGATGAAGTGAGAGAAAACCTGGTTCAACCTGACACACACTCTATGTCCAAGAGATGTTTCTGATCACAACTACAATTCAACTTCCTAAGAACGAAATATGGCAAAGTATTTTCAGAGCTCGTGTCTCTTACTGAGAAATAGTGAATGTAATCAAGACAATTATAGTAACTTAAGAAAGGCCATCAAGATCAAGCCCATGGGCTATTGAGACTAGGGTATTTCACTCACAGTGCTGGACGTGAAGTATTTACAGAAGGACCAAAAGCTTATGGAGACAACCCTTAAAGTACCCTTGCTTCCCCAATTGGCAGTGAGGGCTGTCTTAGTGCTGGTGATCATCCTCATCAATGTCCAAACTATTTAGATTTTTAACCAAGACCTTCTCTCAAGACAACAAATTCCAAATGTTGACCAAGTTATTTGTCTTAACTCTACTCTCTTAGACCTTTCAGGACTCTGGTGGAGATGCATCAACAAGACGGTGTTGGCGTCATCCGTACCCTATGCCCTCACCGCCACCACCCTGAATCCTGCCATTTCTTGAGCTCCTGCAGTGCCGGGGAATATATAAAGCCCTCACCGGTCTTATCTATCAAATTTGGAATAACAACCCTCACAGTCAGGTTCTGTCACCATCCTCACCATGCCAATAAAGACTGCCAGGTTCTGGGGACACCTGGGTGGCTCAGGTGGTTAAGCGTCTGCCTTCGGCTCAGGTCAGGATCCCGGGCTCCCAGGATCGAGCCCCGCATCAGGGCTCCCTGCTCAGCGAGGAGCCTGCTTCTCCCTCTCCTGCTCCCCCTGCTTGTGTTCCCTCTCTCACTGTGTCTCTCTCTGTCAAATAAATAAATAAAATCTTTTTAAAAAGACAAGACAAGACTCTGAAAGGCCGGCGCCTTGCCTGGCACATGATTAGAGTTAGGACTCTTGGTCCCATCTCCCATCTCCAGGGAAGGGCTGGAGATTGAGTCCAATCTCCTGCTAATGATTTAATCAGGTGTGCCTACATAATGAAATTCTAGATGGAACCTGATACATTGACGGGTCTCAAGGAGCTTCCTGGTTGGTGAACACATCGATGTACTGGGAGGGTGGTGCACCTTGATTCCCCTAGGACAGACACTTCTGCCCCTGCCACCACTGCCTTCTACCTCCCCACCCCCACCCCTAAACCTTGCTGCCCTATGCATCTCTTCATCTGGCTGACCACTTGTATCCTTTATAATAAAATGGTGATTGTAAGTATAGCACTTTGCTGGGCAATGCAATGTGAGTCATTCTAGCAAATTATGGAACCGTGGGAACCCCCAAACCGTAGCCAAGTCAGACAGAACTGTGAGCAGCCTGGCAAGCTGGGACTTGTGACTGGTGTCTGAAATGGTGGGCAGTCCCACGGAACTGAGCCCTTGAACCTGTAGGGTCTGCACTAATTCTGTGTAATGTCAGATTGAACTGTAGGACACTCAGTTGGTGTCAGAGAATTTGTTTTGGAATGGACGTGCCCTCCAGCCTTTCCAGCCCCTGGATGAAGTGTCTCCATCCCACATCTGAGCCTCTCCTTCAGCAGTTTCTCTGATCATACACCTGTCTTTCCATGCAATAACAACCACCACGCAACTTCACACCTTCTCCAGCTCGGATACTTCCTGGTTGTGTTCAACAGGGTACCAGATGGTTAAGAGAGGGGTGTTAAATGGCTAATGTTAGTACTAAGGGGCAGACAATCTAACACAACTGTGAAAAGACCCATCATCAATAACATGATGGGCAGAACACATGTGAACCTCTGTTCAGCAGTATGGGTGCTGACCATCACTGCTAGCATCATTGTTCACAAATGTTTAATGGATTACCTTCAAGATGAGCACACATCGGTAATGCATTAGAGACCCAGGAAGCCTGCTCCCATTCTGAAACCTTAGTGTGCCCTGGACACTTCCCTTCCTCTCTCACTGATGTTACCCACACGTTGTTGATGCAGTCAGCAGGCCCCTTAAATGAAGTTTCCCTTTCTCTCCTGAAACTAGAGGCCAGTGATGGGGGATTTTGTGTTCTTTCCACAAATCTGTTAGGAAAACACACAGCTTTATTTAAGACCTTTTTTTTTTTTTTTTAAGAAACCCAGCATGAGATTCTCTATCTTGTTCTCCTAATTCAACACATAAAATTCCCCATGTCCCTAATGCTCCCTCCATCTCCCCAACAAACTGAACTGAAGGTTCCTCCAACAAAAATACTGCACTGCAAGGTTACACTTCCAAATGACTTTCACATACATAGTCCTTTCTGTTTTCTTTCCAGAGCAGAAAAGCTATTGTGATCTCCCTTATTAAATATGAGAACACTGAAACCCGCCTGGGCCGGGGTCATTTCCATGCATTTCCCCACTTGCTCCTTTCAGCAGCCTAGGAAACCAGTGCTATCAGTGACCCAGTTTACAGATGAGGAAACTGGGGTTCAAAGGCTCCAAAGAGATTACTTGGGACCACACAGCGAGTGAGCGGTCGAGCTAGGCTTCTTACCCCCAAGAGCACAAAGCCACCGCCATGCGTTCTCGGGTGCCCATCTAGGGTGTAAGCTCAGAGGCAAGCCCCACCCTGCCTGGTTCCCTTGAGATAACACAACAGATCTTGACCCAGTGATGTGAGGAGACACCTACATGTCAGTGTCAGCTTCTTCCCTCCCCCGGCACCTTCCTGCCAATATTCTCCCTTATGAGGTCAATAAGAGTCAAGGTCAATGGGCAGCAAGCCCATTATTCCACTCACTCCTCAGACTCCTGAGCTCCTCACCCTGCATCTCAACTCTCTCTCCTGCCTTCTTGTTCCATTCCTTTTCCTGACTCTCCGGATGCGAGGATCACTCCTTCCCTGGCACCTCCCCATCCCTGAGGTCCAGCTCATTCTTGCCCCTCTCCACTCAAGCCACCCACCCTGCCATCTCTTCAACCACCATCTCCAGGTGGAAACTTCAAGTCTCCAGGGGTCAGGCTGAGGCCTTCAATTTGTCATGTGTTTGGCCAAATCACTGGATGCATAGTATGAACCTAATAAATATTTGTTTGAGTCATAAACCCATAAACAGGAGTAACCAGTGGTTTAACGGAGTACAACACTTAAACCAGTAAGAAGAGCCAAATAAGAACTGTCACTATTCCAAGCAGGGTGCTAAGCACTGAACTTGCTTTTACCTATTCAATCCTCACCAAAATGCTCAGGTAGATGCCATGATTATTCCCATTTTACGATTGAGAGAAGCAAATTTTAGAAAGGTCAGGTGATTTTCCCGAGATGACGTAATTAGTAAATAGTACAGCCATGACCGCAGCTGGGGGCCTGACTCAAACACCTTGGCTCCTCTCCCCAGTAACTCAGTGTGGCCTTGGTCAGTCCCCTGCCCTGCCAGTCTTCAAGGTCCCCTCTATGAAAGAAGGGAATTGAAAGAGGTGATCTCCAAACCCATCACAACTCAAAAGTGCTGAGGGCCCCTGTGGGGACATGCACTCTGCCAAAGAAAATCACAGAGCAGGAGATGGTGCTCATTTGGGGAGGGTGGCTGAAGGAATGGAAGAGGGAAGATCAAACTTCTTTTCTTGGGGATAATAATTTCTAAGCCTCGCTTTGTTTCATTTGTGAAAACCAGTATGTGGTTTTGGCCAGAGAAAACGTCTGAGAGCAACAGACCAGCTTTGAACCACAGACACAGTGGCTGGAAGGTACCCATAGTGTCCCACCTGGGCCCCAACTCCAGGCCAGAGTGAGGCCTTGAACCACCAAGGTTCTGCCGCCCTCTGGCTGCCCTCTGGCTTCCTTTCTGGAGCTCCTCCTGCCCTGTCTGGAGCTTCTTCTTTCCCTGACTTCCCGGCCACACTGTGGTTCCCCAGGAGCCCTGGGGAGGACTCGGGCCCTCTCACCCAGCACCTACTCCTCTTTCCCCTAGGTTTTGGTGCTGGAGAAGCCACAGCTACCTCCTGCAGCTCTGAAAGTGATAAGGTCCCAGAGAGCCCATGGAAAGCAAAAGGTGGACCTACGTTTGCATTTCTCTCCGGCAGAATGGAGACCAGGGTGTCCTAAGCCCACTGAAGCTACTATAACAGAATACCACAGACTGCGTGGCTTATGCAACAGAAATGTATTTCTCACAGTTTGGGAGCAGATCTGGTATCTAGTGAGCATACTCTCCCTGGTTTGCAGATGGCTGTCTCCTCGCCATATCCTCACAAGCTGGAAAGAGAGCAAAATCATGTCTCTGTGTCTCTTCTTAAAAGGGCACTAATCCCATTCATGAGGGCTCCACCCTCATGACCTAATCATTTTCCACAGGCCTGACGTCCTCATACCATGGCACTGGGAGTTTAGGCTTCACTGCAAGCATTTGGAGAGGACACAAACATCCAGTCCATAGCGAGGGGCAATCAGGTGACTGTTGGGGTTTACAGCCCTGACACTCAGCTTCTGAGTCAACCCAGAATCTGCCAGAGAAGTTGGAACGGACAGGACAAACCAGGAACCTCTGCGGGCGTCAGCCCTGATGGGAGCGAACCACAGACCCTCCCAGGACCAGCAACGAGGACAGGGAGGCCGCAGGGAACTGCGGGCCAGCAGCCACCCCGGAAGCCCACCGGGGGCCACATTTCATGTCTGCATTCACCCCTTAGGAAGCGAGGATTCTGTAGGCGCTACTCAGGACAAGGACGCCAAGAGGACACCTCCACAAATACTACTCACCAGTAGGGTAAGCAGGAACTGGCTTCTCAGGAGCATCCATGACTTTGAGCCCAGCCTGGGCCACAGGCCGCGCTGGAGACTCCCATCTCCTCCTCCCGCCTCTGCGGCTGCGTCATCCTGGGGGGAGCGGGGGCGGGGGGGGGAGGGTGTCCTCAAATGATTTGCTCCGAGGGTCATCATGAAGATTCAATGAAGGAATCCACCTGCAGCGTTACACATAGCTGTTCTCATCCTCACTATTACGACAGTTCAGAGGTTGAGGAAGAGCGAGCAAAGGCCAGTTGCCATTTGTAACACCGCAAATGCGCATGTTCGTGAATAACAAGCAGGGCGCGTGCGCACACTGAACTCACGCCAAACGCTCTCTCCCTCCGCTGGTCCTCGCTGGTCCTCGCTGGTCCTCACAACGTTCATCTTCACGCTTCCCATCAATGTCAGTGGTCGCTGCTCCTTGTGAGAGCCACATGCACAGCGGGAGGGACTAGACGGAACACCACCGTCACTCCCCAGGGCCTGATTTGCAGGCAGGACATAATCCATCTCATTCTTTCCATCAACGCCCTAAGGACTGAACTTGGGATCTTCCCTAACGAATGATGGCCAAACAGTACCTGGACCCGTGCCTCCTTCAAGACCCTGTCTCCCATTCTTGCATGTTTTCTTAGGCTGTATTTCTCTGCTTACCGGAAGTGGGAACTCACCAGAAAAATATGCTTTACCTTTGGAGATGATTTGCCTCGAGGTCTGGATTTTTCACTCTACTTTTTAAGTGAGAACCTGCCCTGGCTGAGTCCTGTTTTTTAAAGGCATCTGCCCACATTTTGTCCCCAAAAGCTTGGCTCTTGGAAGAGCATGAGGAAAAATGGACTCAGAGTGAAGATTCTGGAAGAGAGAGGCCAGGGACTGACAAGCCTGTCCATAGCCCTTGGGGGGAGGCAGTTTGAAGCTGCAGACCCTTCCTGCGCTCTCTCCCCCCCGCCTCAGCTGCAGAAGCTCTTCACTCATTTGCTTCATTCTCTGGCCTTTGAGTTTTGAGTAAGAATATTAAACACACACGGATACACACAAATCCTGAAATGCCCACACCCAACCCATTTCTCTAATTTTACAGGTAGTTAACAGGTGACTGGGGCAGGGGCAATTAGCATTGGTGACGAGTAAAATACAGGTGCCCCCAGCTCACAGCCTATAGTCTGAACACAAATTGCTTTCTGCCTCTGGGGAAAAGGGCTTGAACATTCGCCCTTCAAAACCTTGTCAGACCAGGGCTGCTCCTCGACAGATTCTTTAAGGTTTGCTAGTGGGAAAAATAGATCTTCACCAACCAAATCCTCTTTAGACATAGATACTCTGACATGTTTTCTGCTCCTTCACTTGGAGATGAGAAATCCTTCAACAAAGAAAGCCAACCAGATATCTGGAGGTCAGATACTATTCCCAAATGTGCTCATTTGACCTGCACAGTACGATAATTTTTTAAAAGTTGTAAGTGGTCAATTTACAACTGGTCTTAAAATCAGGCATTTCTGCACTTTAAAAATTCTGATTCTAGCTTTTGCAGAAAATCTGACAACAATAGGCCTCATTTTCCTGTGGCAAAGACTAACTGGAGCTGAGTGGTTTTTTTCCACTGAGATGGGCATGAGCTCTTCATTCCCCTAGTTCCCTCTGCCTCACAGTTAGCCCTCGGAGGTGCTCACAACCACTACCCACCTGCCTGCAGGCATGTGAGCTCATACCCCAGAAGCAGGCTTTGAAGCCTGGTTCTCTCCATTATATATCCCTCTCTTGCCTCTACTTCCCCATCCTCACCCTATGCGCATCTAGCTGCTCCTCAGAGCAGAAAAAGAAAGAAAACTTCAGCTAGCGTCAGGAATGTGAGGAATGCCAACCTGGCCTCGCGGAGTTTCCATGTCTGACACAGCAGTGCAAGAAATAATTGTTGGGTAATAATGAAGGATTTGTCATCCGTGCTGAGACTATTTGTAAGCCTCAGATCTGTTTCTGTGCTGGATTTAAAAAAAAAAAAAAAACATGTTTCATGTCTAATGGGAGTATATATTTTCCCCCCAGAAAGTAAAATTTCAAGGGAAGGAATTATCCAATAAGGCTCTCCAACACTTACTCTCCAAAAGAGAGAAGACTCACGCCACTGACCCCAAAGATAAGATGTGCCAGAAGGGAGTGCCAACAGAGAAACCCTCCCAGAAAAGCCTGCCTTGGCCTGGCATCAAGTGGAGTGATGGGGCAATGGGCTACAGACTGGAAGAAAATTTTTGTCATCACACTGAGTCTGCAGGAAGACTTCCCAGCCTCCCCAGCTGTTCTTCCTAAACTCAGATTAACCTAATCTCACCCAGAATATACCCTGGAAACAAAAGCAGTGTTTGACCTTGCTGCCTTCTGGTTTTCTCGTCCCCTTTCACTTCCTCCAGCTGCCTTGTCTGATGCCAGCCTAAGACCATGGAGTCCTGTCTTCTCCCCACCACCATCCAAGGTGACCCTGCTCTCTCATGATAAACAAATCTACTGTGTTTCTGTGTGCCATAATTTAAAATTGTTTTTAAAGTCTAGAACTCTTCAGGTGGAATTTTGTGAGGAACCCTAAAATGCAAGGCAAATAATGAGGGTGCCTGAGATGGATGCACAAGTGGAAGGAGGATGAGCCCAGAGCCCCATGTCCTTAGTGCCCTTCATACCCCAATTCTGCTCCACCCTTCAGGGGTTCATCAGAGTCTGAGGGCTTTGCAGGTGCAGTTTGGAAAACTTTGCTGTGAAGTCTTGTCCACATGTGGAGTGAGGGCGGTGACGGTGTTGTTAGTGGTGGTGGTGCCATTGGTGGCAGTGGTGATGGCGGTAGTGATGGAGGTGATGGTAGTGACAATGATGGCAAAAGTGGCAGCTATGGCAAATAGTGGTGGTGGTGGTGGTGGAGGTGGTGATGGAGGCTGGAGTGGGGGGTGATAATGCCGATGGTCGTGGTGGAGATAATGGTGGTGATGATGGTAGTGGTGATGGTGATGGTGGAGATGGTGATGGTGGTGATGGTGGTGGTGGAGATGGTGATGGTGGAGCTGATGATGGAGATGATGATGGTGGTGGTGGAGATGGTGATGGTGGAGATGATGATGATGGTGGTGATGGTGGTGGTGGTGATGGTGGTGATAATGATGGTGGTGATAATGATGATGGTGATGGTGGTGGTATGATGGTGATGTTGATGGTAGTGGTGATGGTGGTGATAATGGTGATGATGGTGGTGATGATGGTGATGTTGGTGATGGTGGTGATGATGATGGTGGTGGTGGTGATGATGGTGATGGTGGTAGTGATGATGGTGATGGTGGTGATGATGATGGTGATGGTGGTGGTGATGATGATGAGGGTAATGATGGTGATGGTGGTGATGGAGATGATCGTGGTGATAATGGTGATGATGGTGATGGTGGTGGTGGAGATGATGGTGGTGATCATGGTGATGGTGGTGGTAGAGATGATGGTGGTGGTGATGATGGTGATGTTGATGGTAGTGGTGATCGTGGTGGTGGAGATGATTGGTGGTGGTGGTGGTCATGGTGGTGATGGTAGCAATAGTTATAGACAAGGTTATACTGAAACAAAGAATTTATTGAAATGATATTAATTTTAGGCCCTATGGTAGGAAAAATAAGAAGGTAAACTCCTTTTTGAAAAGCATCATCTTCCAATTCTTTTGTATTTCTCACTGGTATACATGTAGAAAAGGCACATAGTAGGTATTCAATAAATGTAACTTAACGTGAGATTTTCATCTCTTAAAAGAAATAGCTAATCCAGAAAATTCTGTGTGGCTATCCCTAAACCCAAAAAGACACATATTAAGAGAAAGGAATAATCTTTATGAAAAAAAATGGATAAAGAATTTCAATATGAAGGAAAGCAGAGGAGTAGGGTATAAAGAAATCCCTTAAACTTAGATACCAGCTCTATCCTGGAAGAAAAAGGAAATAAGAAAGCCATTGTGTGTTGAGCCTTCACCAACTCGTAGCAACCTTGCAAGGTGTGACTGGCATCTGTGCAAAGAACCGAGGCCCTCACACCAAAGTTCTGCAGCTGGTGACACCGCAACCCATGGGCCTGAGGCAGACTCCAGCCAGTCTGGCTCACTCCATGATGCAGTTCTGAACGAAGGTTGGAAATTAGCCAGAGGAATCAAAGAATTCCATTTTATGGTCCTTTCTCAGCCATGTTACGCACAGAGGCTAGTCTCAGGTGTGGTCCCGTTGCCGCCATGCATGAATATACCTGACAAGGGTGGTTTTTCCTCAGTGTTTAGAGACTTCATAGCCCAGCTTGATTTCTGCCTTACATCTCCACTCTGGATGGATGGTGGCTCAGAGGCCCAGCCTATGGTTAGTTACGTTGCACTGAGAACCTGGTACTGCACAATAAAGAACCAAACCTGCAGGAATCGTGTGTGCAGAGCACATGACCGGGCCATGCGGCGGGAAGTCACCTGGGCCTATTTTCGATGCTGCCAAAATCCAAATAAATATCTTGATTCTTCCCCTACGTCACCTCCAACCACCAGGTCTTGTACGTGCACATTCTGGGCCAGGTACTCCCGACCCATGAGGGTCCAGCTCTTCTCCACTATTTATTTAATTTTTGTGACTCTCTATTTTATACAGAAAAGAAAATGTCCAGTATTTGATTTTCTGTTTAGGTTGATTTATCATGTGATAAGGGCAATACATACATACTGATGGTATTTTGGAAAATACTAAAAATTATTTTTAAAAATGTTTAAATTATGCCTAGACTTACTGACCATCAGTAGACAAGCACAGTGAACATTTTGGTGTTCCAGCTACTGCAGGGGTGTGTGTGCAAACATGGGGGAGGGCAATTTTGGGTTTTTAACAGAATCAATTTTCTATCTTTTGTTTAATTTTATTTTTTTTAAGATTTTATTTATTCATTGGAGAGAGAGAACACAAGCAGAGGGGAGCAGCAGCGGGAGGGGGAGAAGAAGACTCCTTACTAAGCAAGGAGCCCAATGCAGGGCCTAATCCCATGGAGATCATGACCTGAGCCAAAGGCAGGTGCTCAACCATCTGAGCTACCCAGGCGCCCCTCTTGTGTTTAATTTAAAATGAAGCCACAAGCATTTTCTCAAACCATCAAATATAAAATAGCATTCCTTCATGTATTCTTTTCACAACCTTTACTGGGCACCTACCAGGTGTCAGGTGCAAGCTAGGGTTACAGGGACGAATAGGCAGAAAGTCCTAACCTTACACATCTATGGGTAAAAGTGGATGGACTCTCACAACAGTGGGGAGGGTTAAGTCGAGACACTGAGAACACAGAGACTTGAACACTAAGGGCTTTCATACACACAGGCAGAGGTCTCACCCACGCAGCTGCCGACTCACAGCCCGACAAGCCCAGCCAGCAAGACTGTCCTTTCCCACTGTACTGTGTGTCCCAGGCTGAGGTGACTTTGGGATGTTCCTCTTTAGGAACAACATTTCCTAAAATACCATTAATTATTGATGATATTTAACAGCAACATAGATTTAGACATTAAATGACTATCAGGTACCATACAAGAGTGGCCGATCCCAGGGTACATAGGCTGGGCATCAGCCCGGCCAGCCACAGCCTATAACAGGAGGTCCCCCTGGGTGCTCAGCCATCCTCACACCCGCCCCATGGTTCCTGCAGTAGGGCAATCATAGCACCTGCCAGGCGATCCAGTTCATTCCCATCAAGCACTTAGATCAGGGCTTGCCTCACGGAGACCCCAACTGTTATTATGGGTGTGTCCTCCCAGGTCCTTGTCCGTCCCTCCCCTCCATCCTTGGAGCTGCCCTGAATGTCTTTTTTAACAAGGTCTGCCTTCCCTGGGAATCTGGGGTAGGTTCCACATAGCCGTAGCTTAAAGCTCACCTCTGCAGGAAAGGCCCCAGTGTCACACAAGAACATCAACAGCAAGTACATCCTAAGAGAGATGACAAATGCACTCAGAAGACTTCCAAGGCAGAAAAAGGTGGAGAATTTTTACTCTAAAGAGATGGGAGGGGGGACCTGAGTGGCTCAGTCAGCTCAGGTCATGGTCCCAGGGTCCTGGGATCAAGCCCCGCATCGGGCTCCCTGCTCCGCGGGAAGCCTGCTTCTCCCTCTCCCTCTGCTACTCCCCCCTGCTTGTGTTCCCTCTCTCGCTGTGTCTCTCTCTGTCAAATAAATAAAATAAAATCTTTAAAAAAGAGAGAGAGAGGGTAAGATGAAGTGGCTTAAGAAAGCCCCGAATAAAACTGGTAAGAATGCAAATCCTGGGTAAGATTATATGAGATATTTTACCTTTTTCTTGATGCTTCGCTGATTTTCATAGTTTGAAAAGTGGGTATATATTGCTTGTATCATCAGAACATGTAAACCTAAAAAAATAATAATAAATACCTATCAATTCAAAGTGAGTAAAGTAATTCTTGCGGGAGCAAGCTTTCACCTATTTTTCGTTCCTGACAATTTGATATAAAATAGGAACTGGAACCCCAGTTACCTATATAGAACCAGGTGCTTGCGAAATTGCATTGGTGCAGCAAATTAAGCAAGCCAGTTCAAGTTCACAAAAACGCTTTCCATCTACTGGGGGAGCCAAGTGATGGAGCCCCAGCCATACAGGGGGGAAAAATGGTTTTGGCTGTGTAATCACAGCTAGAACAACCACATTCTGTTTTTTTCCTTTTTAAATATATACATCTTTTTCTATTCTAAATCAGCAAATGCAAATGTGAGAATGCCAGGCTGTCTGAATGTCAGCCCTTTTAAGAGTGAGGACGGGCCTCAGGAAAATTCATGGCGGGAGTTCTGCTCTGAAATGGAGACAAACAGAAACCAGGCCTTGGGCCTTAGTGGGTGGTTTACCTGCTGCTCCCGCACTGTCCCTTTCACCCCAAAACCTAGTCCTTCGCCTCCCTTCTCCTAAGCAGTCAGGGCTCAGTGGACAATGCCCCAAAGTGTGTGTTTTCCCTTTACCTGATGATGCTGAGTCCGGGAGTGGACAGGGGAGGACCCGAAGCAGCAGCCTCGGGGTGGAGGGACCAGGACACTGTTGCCTTAGAAATGGAGGCATCTCGCTTAAGTATCTGATAAGCCAAACACAGTGTGATGAATCTGCACTAACATGAGCTGATTTGTGAAATGCAAAGGGCTCATGTGTTATTCATTCAAATAAGTAATTCACCGACCAGTCTCACTGGTGAGGCACCTGGCATGTGCAGACAGGCAGGCAGCCACCCCGTGGCACCCACGGAAGACCCAGGAGCAGAGGGACAATTCTGGGCCCCGTCTGCCGGGCTCTAAAGCCGTCACCTTCTCACGGTGTCAAATGCAGCTGCAGAATGCAAACATGAAGGCAAGAAGAAATGCTGTAAACGTAATGACAACTCAATTACAAAGTGGGGGGAGGAGAAAACCACCTTTGGGGTGTCTGTTTTATTTTCTGCTAGATCCCCAGGCCCCTCACTGTTCCTGGTACAAGGTATCTGCTCAATAAATACTTGGTGAGTAAATGAATCAGTGAATAAAATTGCCTGCAGAAATAATTGATGCCTTACAAAATATATTAAAGCACCATTCAGGTAAAAGGCCAAGTGGCCACAGTTAGGAGGACATCAAGCTAAATGGACATGAGGATCAAAAACCAGAGGCTCGCATCCTCATTTTAAAAATCACAGCGATGTGTTGAAATGAACCACCTCCCGCCCCCACCCCGGTGTTCAGTAGTGATGCTGGATGCAGACAAGAGGCTTCTTGGTGACAGCGCCCCCTGGGACGTGTCCTGTAATCCAGGTGAGATGGGGTGGAAAGCCTTGCTCACACACCATAGTCTTGCACCTGGGACTGAATTTTTCAGGTAAGCAGGTGAAGAACATGAAGTATTCCCTTTTTAAAAACGAGAGAGACAGGGATACCTGGGTGGCTCAGTCGGTTAAGTGTCTGCCTTCGGCTCAGGTCGTGATCCCAGGGTCCTGGGATGGAGCCCCGCATCGGGCTCCCTGCTCGGCAGGGAGCTGGCTTCTCCCTCTGCCACTCCCCCTGCTTGTGCTCTCTCTCTCTCTCTCTCTGACAAATAAATAAAATCTTTAAAAGAAATAAATAAAAGTTTAAATTAATTTTTTAAAAATTAGCACATGCTCTGTCAGAGAATGGAACTCGTCACATCAGGGGTAAAGGTGATGCTGGCATCTTTGAAGTGACAGGATGGGACACTGGAAGCTTCAGAGGAGGGCAGGACTGGGTAATGCAGGGCCTCCCTCCGGCCCTCGAGGCAGCAGGATTGTCCCCCTCCCACTCCACCCCTGGGCATCCTGAAGCATCATATCTACCTCAGTTTACCTTTCTCCAGAAGAGTTCTGAGTTGTCCGAATCCCTGCCACCCTCTAAGAAGAGGCCGGCTCCCCGGGCACCCTTCTGAGCACCAGAGCAGGGCCGGGCCTGGGTGGGTGGTTTACCACGCTAGCGGGTTTACCGAATCCGGGGCATGCGGTCTTGGCTCACGCACTGGGGGCGGCATGAGAGAGGAACAGCCGTCCTGTAAGTGGCCAGGAAGCCCCCCAGGAAGCCTCCCAGCTCGGAGGCTTCTCACTGGAGACTGCGCGTGCTCACAGGCTGTTCAACGGAAGGGTTCAGCAGGCCACCTTGCACGCGGCAGGTCAGGGATCCGGGATCCTTCTGCCCGCACACAACCACTTGGGTCAAGAGAGAACACGTATCTCATCCACTCCCATCTCACTGGTGCAAACTGGTCAAGGGGCCCTATCTAGAGGCAAGGGGGACCGGGGACATGGCCGCTGGCTGGGCCACTGCTTACCACCACGACTCTACTCAGTGGAAGAGGAACGAGACGCTCCTCAGCGAGGGAAGGAAGTCTTGGAGGATGAGAGCAGCCATGAGGCCAGGCTGGGCTGGGCTGGGCTGGGGTCAGAAACAGAACCAGGCTGCAGGGACCAGCATGGGTGGGCCAGCAGGGGGCTGCAGATCATATCTTCCCCAGAAAACTTTCGGTGGAATTTTGTGGTTGCATAATGTTTTTGTACAACTGGCTCCTCTGGGGGGACCTGAAAAGGCACTGAGTTCTGTGTCTGGTCTTAGGTGGAGAACAAGTACCAGGGCCAACCTACATTCCTCTGATACCACATATCCTGACTTCAGGATAGCCTGGTGCCATGCATGCACATTTTAATACTATCGTGCAGTTTTGCAATAGTGGTCCCCAAATTAGTATCCATCCATGTTTTGCTCATTTGGAGTTTGAAACATAAGCTGTAAGGAAGGTATACTAGGTTGAATAGTGTCCCCCAATGAGTTCATGTCCACATGAAGCCTCAGAATGTATCCTTTTGGAAAGAGGGCCCCTGCAGGCATAATAGTTCAGATGGGGTCATGCTGGGTGAGGGTGAGCCTAAAACCGGGTGAGGGTGAGCCTAAAACCCAATAGGCCCAGTGTCCTTATAAGAAGACACAGAGGGAACACCATGTGAAGAGGGAGGCAGAGATCGGAGTGGTGCGTCTAGGAGCCAAGGAACAGGGAGGACTGTTGGCAACCACCAGCAGCTGGAGGAGGCAAGGAAGGATCCTTCCCTAGAGCCTTCAGAGAGAGGATGGCCCTGTGGCCTCCCCAACTGGAAGAGAATCAACTCCTGGGATGAGAAGCCACCCAGTTTGTGGTGACTGGTTACAGCCACCACAGGAAACGGATACAGGAGGGGATGGTCAGAGGGGAAGGTTAATCAAATGAGTGTTAGAAAGTAGAGTCATCCGTGGCTCTCCATCGCCCATCCCCACCTCTCTCCTCAGCTCCACGCATTTTTTGCAGCAGATGCCCTCTCCAGCTGGTCGTCCCTGGCGCATCAAACACAGCAGGTCTGGAGCCAAAGGGATGCCTCTCGTCCAGCCACGCCGCTCTGCTGTGCTTTCCTTACCCTCTCCCTTGTCCGCAGTCCCTGGCTGCAAGCCCCGCCCTCAGGCTCGCCTCCTCTGTCCTCTGTACCCCGGCATCCAATCCCCCTCCCAGTCCCTCACTCCTGCCTCCCAGGCCCCCTTCTCTGAAATGGGGCCCCTGCTCTCCTTTCTCTCAGCAATGCTTCTGCGCCTCACTGCAGATGGAACTTGGTATATCTCAGATCGGGTCCCATCGCTCCCAGCTGAGGCAGGCATACCTGCTCACCCCTTCCCCAACTTTCCCCCCACCTTCTGCCAAAAAGACGAGTCTAAATAGATCCCTTACATGACATACAATCAAGCACTTGACATGGATGACTGAAATTGCCCTTACAATCACCCTAAATTTAGGCCCGGTTGTTAACCTCCTCTGATAGGCAAAAGAACCAGGACTGAGGGAAGATGAACTTGCAGGTGGCAAAGAGGGGGCTGAAGGATTCCCCCAAAGTGAGCCAGTTCTTCAACTTGGAATTAAAGACGAAACATGGACTCTCCCAAAAATCCGCCATCTGGCCCCCCATTAAAACACCATAAATCATCGCGGTAATTGTGCAGGAGTAATAATAAAAAATGATATTGGACTATTTGGAAACTGGGTTAAGCCTGCAGGTTTAGAAGATCATCTGTGCAAATCCCATCACTGAGACGTCTTCGGAGTCTTGAAAGTCTGCTATGAAGCAGGTCCGAGCTCCCTGCTGACTCCCGTGGGGAGCATGGGGGAATGGGATGTCCCTCTGAGGGGCCTTTCTTGAGAACCCTTGTGCAAAATGCTCCCCTCAACATGTCTGGGCAACAACACTACTGTACCCTCTTATCTAAGCAACTGTCTATAGACAGAATGTTTGTGTTCTCTCAAAATTCATATATTGGAGCCCCCAACTCCCAGAGTGGTGGTATTTGGAGGTGGGGTCTTTGGGAGGTAAACAAATTTGTGTGAGGTCATGAGAGTGGTGCCCTCATGATGTGGATAGAGCCGTTCTAAAAAGAGAAAGAGCAAATTTTACATACAAACTTAGCTTTAAGGTAGAAAAATGATGCCTTTCAGATTTCAAGCACCTTGTGTGACCATTCTGACCCATAAAGTTAGTGTAAAGAAGTGAACACTGCTAGCCCGTGTGCTTGAGATCCTAAACATCTCCTCTGGTGGTTGTATTAGTTTTCTAGTTCAGTATATCAAATTATCCCAAACTTAAGACTTGAAGCAACACTGATTTGTCAGCTTACAGTTTAGTAAGTGAGAAGTCCGTGGCTTTCATGGCTCAATCCTCTGCTCGGAGTGTGTGTTACCAGACTGAAATCAAAGTATCCGATGGCAGCATCTCTCTCCAGAGGCTCTAGGGAAGATTCTGTTGGCAAGCTCATTTGGGTTGTTAGGTAAATGAGTTACAGGACTAATGTCCATGTTTCTTTGCAGGCTGTCAGCCAGGGTTGCTTCCAGCTCCTACATGCCACCTGCACTCCCTGCCACACAGCCCCCTCCACCTTCAAAACCAGCCAAGGAGAATCTCCCTCCCACCGAGTCCCTCCTGCACTTCAAATCTCTCCCTGATTAGTCCAGGCTCACCCACAATAATCTCTTCTCCTTGAAGTCAGCTGACTGGGGACCTTAATTACATCTGCAAAATCTTTTCACAGCAGCATCTAGGTTAGTGTGGGATTGAATAAGTGGGACAGAGTGTGTGCATGGGGGCAGGGATCTCGGAAGCCATCTTGGAATGCCACCTACCACAATGGCTTGACCTTGGCTCATCAGCCTCATGCTCGTCTTTATTCAAAAAGAGCAGGAAAAGGTCCTTTATTTCTAATTATTTCAATATGCCAGAAAATGAAACTTGTTTTGGAGCTGACGATCTATTCTGTGGCCAAACTGGCGAAATTTCAGAGACCTAAATAAAAACCAGCCTATTCTGAAGCCCGTTTGTGCAGGGCCCAGCATTAAAGCCTCTTACCAGCTATTAGTATCACTGGAACAAGGGACAGACAGCTCAGGCACTGCAAGCCACCATGTGACACCCCAGGGGCAAGCAGGAGCCTGCACCAGAGGGCCTGGCTGTCCACTCACCAGCACTCACTGCTTTTAGAAGGAGCTCTAGTTACCTAAACTTCACCCCTCAAAGTGTGACCCTGACCAGCAGTATCGGCACCACCACCTAAGAGCTTGGAGGAAATGCAGAGTCTCAGGTCCCACCCCAGGCTTCTGAACCAGACTCTGCCTTTCAGCAAGATTCTAGGTAATTCATGTGCACATCAGAGCTGAGGAGCATGGTGGAAGCCACTCGCCTCAGCTACTCATTCTGCTCCGCCGAATGCACCAAACATGCCACCCCTGCCCCACACAACCCCACCTGCTCCCTGCCCAGGCTGAGCCCCGATAATGGATTAGATCCATGTCACAGCTAGCCATGGGAGAGGAGTCTCTTAACTCGGGCAATGATTGCCTGAAGTAGCTCCCATTTCCTGGGGTGCAGGGCTGAAGCTGGTGAGTGACAGGAGGGGATGCGGCCTGGCCCAGTCTGAGCTGCTCTCAGACCTGCAGGCCTTCTCTGGGACACAGGGTAGCCAGGGCTGCCTGCATGGTCAAGGTAAAGTGTGGAATCGGTGCCCGATGAAGGGCAGGGAGGGAGTGGGAGAGTAAGACAGGCCAGCCTCCTACTGCATGACTGACAGCACCTTTCCGAGTCACCTGCCAGGCACGTCTTCTGCCCCAAGTAAGTATAGACCCGCTGTGTGTCCAGAGAGCCGGGCACTCCAGAAAGCAGGTTTCTGCTGCCAAACCCTGGGCCCTTTCCTAATCATGACTTCACAGCTGTCTGCCTCAGGGGCCACAGGTCAGTGGCTGGGAGACAGGACACCTGTACTCTGGCAACACCAGAGTCCAAACCCGACTCCCCGCGTTCTCACCACGTCACAGTTTTGGCAAGGTACCTCATCTCTGAGCAACATTTTCCTGGGGCGGCCAATCCTCCTGGTCTGGCTTTCCCTGCCAGATACCCCATAGTTCCCCGGGGCCAGGAGGCTCTTCATTTTCAAACTGCAGCCCCAACCTCGGGGGCTCCCTGGGGTCACTCAGGGCCCTGAGCTCCGATGTGGCCCACCTCTGTGTCGGAGGAGAGAGAGCTCCGGAGGGTCTCACGCCTGTACCTCAGATAACGGAGCCACTGGGGCTCACAGCCCCCCAGTCGAGGCAGTCACGTGCCCCACCCAGCCAGGGGACAGGAAGTGCCAGGCTGCCCACCAGAAACTGGAAAGCTGCAGCCGTCCAGCGAGATGGGAAGGAGAGTATGGGGGAAGTCTAAAGCGCCCCCCCCAAGTCCCCTTTGGGCCACCTCTGTCTTCCACGTGTTCTGAGAGGGCAGCACACGATTCAGGAGCCCCAGAGCCCCTTCTGCAATGGCAGGGTTTCTGACAGACAGCGAGGGTGCAGGAGGGCCCTCAGCCCTCTGCCTGAGCACTGACCTGTTCTCCCTACTTGCTGAGCTCGACGACCCAGGGCCTGCTTCATGGAGGGGCTTGTGTTGGCCCTCGGGTTTCTTATTCTCTCGCGCAGCAGGAAGATGAGGCTCCCCCGACAGAACTCAGCTCTGCAATGTGGGGGAAGGCCTGTGGCTGGGTGAGGGGTTTCTCTGGGACAAGAGGTCCCAGAACCTGGGTCTTCGGGGGTACCATCGTCAGGACAAAGCTGGCTCTGTAAGTTTCCAGAAAGCACAGCTCTCCTGCAGGTTTCGTAGCTGGGTAGCCTGCGTTTCTGTCCTTGGTGCTTTTACTTACCAGCAAGGTGACCTCGAGCAAGGACTTTAAGAGCATCCCTCTCATAGGACTGTAGTGAGGGATGAGGGAGAAGGGGGAAAGAGTCAGAGGATTAAGAGTTTAGGGTCTAAAGGTGGGACGCCTGCTACCCAAACCCTCCTCCCACAGACTCTTGCTGTCGATTCAGATGCAGTTTTGACACAGAGCTGGCATCCCTCTCTTTCCAATCCTCACGACCTGCCCTCCGAAATCAGGAACTGCGTGGCCCTGCATCGGGGGCGTCCTGTACACACGAAGGGCCTAGATCTCCCGGCCCAATTGTGCCTACCCATCACTATTAGGTGTGCTTCAAAAGCACAGCTGTGCCTGATGGACGCTTAGGGAGAATTTGGTCCCTTTGAGTTCTCCTGTGAACAACCAACTTTCCACTTGTCACCTAGTCTCCTCTCCAGGTATCACCAGGCCCAGCCCTTACACGGGGGCACTAAACTTTGTTATGCAAACGAATTTCCTGGTAGGGAAGAGTCAGCTCCCAGGAGGGCTGGATTCTAGACCTGGATGGCACGCAGTTTGGGAAGCTGCATGCTGAATGTCTCCCAGCTTTGCCCCCAACCCCTGCCGGGGACACAAGGGATGGGTGGATATCCCAACTTGGCCGAGGATGGGGGTCCCCCGAGCCCCTCGCACTCAGATCCCACCTATGGATCTCAAGGGGTCTCAAGGTTCCCAGAACTGCTGTCCAGCAGAGGAGAAGGAGCCCTTTCTCACGCCGCACCATCTGCAGCCCTGGATGCTGTACCAGGAGCTTGCTGACAACACAGGGCGAGCCAAGGGTGCCCAAGGCAGAATTTTGCCTTTATCCATGTGGTGACCGGGGCTCATAAAACATATGATAGTTCACCCCCCACCGTGTTTAAAAATTGGCAGCACTTATATAAGTGCTGGGGCTGAGAGCAGCTGAGCGGTGTAAGAAGAAAAACATCACCTGTCCAGGAAAACCATTGTAACATGTTGTGTTTCAAAGGAGCTAATTTTGGATGAGCCTCAGAAGTTTCTAGAGTTCTAGAACGGCCATGTGTGTTCTCAGAGGGAAAGAGAGAAGTCTCCCTTCACCCAACAGAGGCTGTGGCATCTCTAGCCCACTTTGTTATGCTTTCCAAAATGTCTCATTCGTGCAAGTGGGTTTTATCAAGGGGAGCAAGGCCTCCTTGGGGACACTCAGGAAATCAGTGGGGCCTTTTCTGTTGCCGCCGTGATGGGGGTGGACACTGAAAGCATTCATCAGATACAAATCAGGAATTCCAAGAGAGTCCCTCATAACACAGAATCCCACCACATCCCACATGATTTTCTTTTTTTTTTAAGATTTTATTTATTTATTTGAGAGAGAGAATGAAAGAGGGAGAGCACAAGAGGGGGGAGGGTCAGAGGGAGAAGCAGACTCCCTGCTGAGCAGGGAGCCCGATGCAGGACTTGATCCAGGGACTCCAGGATCATGACCTGAGCTGAAGGCAGTTGCTTAATGAACTGAGCCACCCAGGTGCCCTCCCACATGATTTTCAAACACCTTCCTTGACATCCATGTAGGTGAAAATCTGTTCATTGTTACCTGAGCCTGAACCGAACAACATTGTGTATTTTTTCACACAGTTTCCAATAACACTGAGTCTCCCAGGAATCAACCACTGCATACATCAAGAGAAGACAGTGCTTTGATTTGTTTGAAGCTTTTTCAAGATCCAGTCTCCAGTCTGGACTATCAGGGCACAAACGCCATTGTTGTCAGATGGATAGATGGACAGACAGATCTGACAGCAAACTCAGCCCAGGTAGGAAGCCCCATGCAGATGACCATGGAAGTGACTCCCTCCCCTCCCCGGGAGAGAAAGCACCTCTCCCCTCCTGCCTGAGTCCTCCCTCTCCTGGGCTCTTTACAGCAGCTATGATGAGAGACGGGAGAAGCTGCTGGTAGTTTGGGTTCATCACAACATCTCAAATCATTTTTCAAACTCTTGGTCCAGCCCCTTAGACCCTTTGCCAAGTACTTTTCTGCTCGGTTTTCAAACCCTAGGGAAATGTTATCTGAATGTTTCCAATTTATTTATGCTCAGTTCATCAAAATGCCATTTTATAAGAGCTGTTTAACCTCTGAAAGGTCTGGGAAACTTGCCCCTGATATATTTATATGTGAGAAGCAGGCTGGGTCCTTCTGTTAAGTGGGAGTACCCTGCGGGGCTGCCCCCAACTGCCCCCCACCCCCTGGACCACCTGGGCAGGCTTAGATGCAGACCAACCCCAGGCCATTTCAGGGCAAGAGATGAGGCTGGGTACCATCCAGGCCACCTCACCTCCACAAACAAGAGAGAACTGTTGGACCCTAGCAGGAGATTTGAGTTCCCAAATGCAAACATTTTTGTGAAGTTTCCTCCCCAGAGAGCATTCCTTAAATGCAAATGAAGAGTCTCTGGAGTGCTCCAGATTGGAGCTGGGAGAGGGAGAGATACATTCTGAGCCTTCAATGTGAGCAGAGTCTCATCTTCCTCTGCCGTTTCTTCCTGACTGGCTGAGGTTTAGATGGGAGAGTGTCTCCAGTGTCCAGAGCCCTGCGAGATCCAGGATCCCCTTCAAGAGAGGCCAGGAAGTATCTGGTGGGGTTGCCCTCCTCCCGACCTCCAGCTCACTCCGCAGCGCAGCCTGGAGTCTGCAAGATCTGCTGGAGTGTCCCCTCTCCCTACCACGTATCCACTCCTCTCATCAGCAGCCCTCCAAGTATAAGGATGGGGGGATAGCTTCTTCACCCTGACTCACTTCTCCACTTTCCCCACCATGGTTCCGTTCAAGCCTCTCCTGCTTGGGGGAAGGGGGAGCACCAGAAATCAGAAAAATCAGAAATCACTAAAATTAAAAACAGAAAATCAATGGAGACAAAGAATGGAACAAAAAACTGGTTCTTTGAAAAAAAAAATCAATAAAATTCACAAACCTCCAGCAAGACTCACAAAGAAAAAAAAGAAGACACAAGTTACCACTATCACCCATGAAATGAGACAAAACTACGGATACAGCAGACATTACTTGAATAATAAGGAAATACTACGAAAAACATTAGGTGCATAAATCTGACAACTTAATTGAAATAAACCAGTTCCTTAAAAATTACCAACTGCCACAACTCAGGCAAGATGAAACAGATACTGTGAATAGCCCTACAACTAATAAATAAATTTACCTCTTAATTTAAAAACTCCACAAAAAGAAACCTCCAGGCCCAGATGACTTCACTGAAGGGAATTTCAACAAATGTTTTAAAAAATGTCAACACAAATTTTACACAATTTCTTCCAGAAAACAGAAAAGAAGGGAACACTTCCCAATTTATTTTATGAACCTAGTATTACCTGATATCAAATCAGACAAAGATAGTACAAAAAAAGAAAACTCCAGACCAATATAGTTCATGGATATAGATGCTAAAATTCTTAACAAAATATTAATAAATAAGACTTAGCAGTATATAAAAGAAATACCACATGATCAAGAGGAGTTTATTTCAGAGATGCAAAGTTGGTTCAATACTTAAAAATCAATCAATGTAGTCCACCGTCAACAAGTGTAAGAAAACAAATCACATGAATATATGTTCACATGAAAACTTATACACAAGCTTTTATTTTTGCTTTTTTATATATAGTACCCAAAACAAAATAATCAAGAAGTCCTGCAGTGGGTGAATGGCTAAACAGACTGGTACAACCATAGTATGGATGGATCAGCCAGGGGTCTACAGATTCAGATATATGGAGAAAGAGTTTAAGGAAGTGGCCCATGTAATTATGGAAGCCAACGAGCCCAAAATCTGCAGAGCAGGCTGGCAGGCTGGAAACCCTGGCAAGAGTAGAAGGTGCAGCTCAAACCCGGAGGCAATCTGCTGACAGAATTCCCTCTTTCTTGGGAGAAGTCAGTCTTTTTTTCTCTTAAGACCTTCAACTGATTGGATGAGGCCCATGGACACTATGGAAGATAATCCGCTTTACTCAAAGTCTGCTGATTTAAATGTTAATCTCACCCAAAAAAAACCCCAAAACAAAACAAAACAAAAACCCTTCACAGAAATATCTAGAATACTATTTGATCAATTATATGGGTCAATATCTTGACCTAGCCAAATTAACACAGAAAATTAACCATCACAGTGGAGTACTATTTGGCAATAAAAAGAAACAGACTATGGGCACACACAACAACTTGGAGGGGTTTCAGGGGAATTCTGCTGAGTAAAAAGTTGCAGTCTCAAATGGTCACATACTCTACGATTCCATTTACATAACTTTTCAAAATAACAAACATACAGATGTGGAAAACAGATTAGCGGTCGCTAGGGGTTAGTGATGGTGGGGAGGGAGGGCAGCATGACTTTAAGGGGAAGAACAAGGGAGACCTTTGTGGTGATGGAGCAGGTCTGTGTCTCGGCTGGGTTGGCACTTTCAAGAATCTATACATGTAATACAATGGCATTAAACCACACACACACATAGTACCCAGGCCAGTTTCCTGGTTTGGGTAGCGGACTATAATTACACAAGATGTAACCGGTGGGGTGACTAGAGGGAGGGTACACAGGAAGCCTCTGCACTGTCTTTGCAACTTTCTCTGAATCTATAAAGATTCCAGAATAAAAATTTAAAGAAATAAAAGAACCAGAAGGATTTATAGCAAAGAGTTAATAAGCAAGTCTTCAACAATAAACATGTTTTCCTCCTAATATAATACACACTTTTTTCTTTTACTTGTTTTTTTTTAAAGATTTTATTTATTTATTTGAAAGAATGAGAGAGAGAGAGCACATGAGAGGGGGGAGGGTCAGAGGGAGAAGCAGACTCCCTGCTCAGCAGGGAGCCCGATGCGGGACTCGATCCCGGGACTCCAGGATCATGACCTGAGCCGAAGGCAGTCGCTTAACCAACTGAGCCACCCAGGCGCCCACTTGTTTTTTTTTTTTTACAAGAATGTCCAAAACTTTTCCCTCAGAAGGAATTAGAGCAATATCAATTAATGCACTGATGCCTGTTAATAACCGTTGGAGGAAGAGGCCAGGGGAACTTGCCTGAGAAGCAAGTATGAGGATGCCCTCTGCCTAGATACCACTGAGGTGGCCGAACCCCTGGATTGTCGGAGTTGTCAGGCCCCTGACAGAAAACCTGAACCCCCCATCCACCTTCTCATCTCCTTGGGTAATCCTGGGATTGCAGGGATGGCAACGGTGGGCCCATGACACATGGAAACCACTAGGGCGCCAAAATCTGTTCTTTTCCATCTCCTCACCTTCTTAAGGCAAACCGCTTTCCTTTCTTTTTATATCTATCCAAACCAACAGCTGAAAAGGAATAAACACCACTGTCTACAAAGGCCACACAAATCTGTGTTAATAGATTCCATTCATATGTATATATTAAGCCCATGGAGATGAACAGCCCTTTCCAAAGCAAGTTATTTATAGCTATCAGAGTGGACAATTGAAAATTAGGGGTGCAAGTTACTTTTGAAGTTTGTAGATGTGTTTAAACTGACCCTTTAGTCATGGGACTAGATTGCTTTCAAGCTGCCTTTCAAAGAGTAGTCTAAAATAAAAATAAGAACCATGCAGAGGTCCTTGGGTGGCTCTGTCATTCAAGCGTCCGACTCAGGTCATGATCTCAGGGGTGAGATCAACCCCTGGGTCGGGCTCTGCGCTATGCAAGGAGCCTTCTTAAGATTTTCTCTCTCCTTCTCCCTCTGCCCCACCCCCCACCTCTTGTGCGTGCTCTCTCTCTTTCTAAAAAAAAGAAAGAAAGAACCATGCAGACAGGACTTTAGGGGCACCTAAAGGAACTGCCAAAAAAAGGGTAGCAACTGATGGCCTCCAGTCAAAGGGATAGGACAGGGCGCCTGGGTGGCTCAGTTGGTTAAGTGACTGCGTTCGGCTCAGGTCAGCCCCACATCGGGCTCCCAGCTGAGCTGGGAGCCTGCTTCTCCCTCTGACCCTCTCACCTCTCATGCTCTCTCTCTCAAGTAAATAAATAAAATCTTTAAAAACAAACAAACAAACAAAGGGGTAGGACAGATGTGAGATAACACAACAGGGCAGGCTCATGGAGAAACAGCCCACAGTGGTGACCCTTGTCTACAGTGATGAACTTGGTCTACAGTGATGAACTCGGCCTACAGTGATGAACATTGCTACAGTGATAAAACTTGTCTATGGTGCTAAGCTTGGTCTATAGTGATGAATTTTTTCTACTGTGTGAGCCTAATCTCTTTCCCACCAGCCTTGCCTCCTTCTTGCCCATCAAGATCCTCCCCACACTCTGACCCTGTCAGGCCTTAGCTGACCTTCCAGGGCTCTGTATCTTCTGTTGGGGCTTCTTCCCCATCCCCCAACCCCTTCCTGGGAAATGAGTCAGCAGGGTTTGGCTGGCTCTGCCTCCTGCCCATGTTATTACAGCTGATTCACCAGATACAGTTGGTACACAGTTTGGAGTATTGATGCAATTCATTTCACATTAGATCATATTTCCCTGTGTCATTAAATATTCTTGAAAAACATGATTTTTAATGGCTGCTAACATTGCCAGCACCATCTGCTTACTTGATGTTGGCATTGAAGCTGGCAGACCTCAGCATCCCCCTGGTCTTGGATCCATCCAGTGGAGAACATACACCCAAGTGTGGCCATTTCCTGGCATTCCACACTATACACTAGGCCCCCCACAAAGCTACTGCTTTGAATCTAGGCATTTAAACATCAAAACATGATAGCCACAAAAATTTTTTTAAAAAGCCCTATAATAAGCCACCTGGCCTTTAGCCCAAATTTACTTGCCCCTGAGATATTTCCGTTCACTTCAGTTCAGATAATGGAGGAATGAACTTTTTTTTTTTTTTTAAGATTTTATTTATTTATTTGACAGAGAGAGACACAGGGAGAGAGGGAACACAAGCAGGGGGAGTGGGAGAGGGAGAAGCAGGCTTCCCACGGAGCAGGGAGCCCGAAGCGGAGCTCGATCCCAGCACCCTGGGATCATGACCTGAGCTGAAGGCAGATGCTTAATGACTGAGCCACCCAGGCGCCCCTATTATCCTTTTTTTTAAAGATTTTATTTATTTATTTGACAGAGAGGGAACACAAGCAGGGGGAGTGAGAGAGGGAGAAGCAGGCTTCCCGCCGAGCAGGGAGCCCGATGTGGGGCTCGATCCCAGGACCCTGGGATCATGACCCGAGCCGAAGGCAGATGCTTAACGACTGAGCCACCCAGGCGCCCGGGAGGAATGAACTTTCTTTCCTACACCAGCAGGGATAGACATCTAGCACGCAGGCCCAAGAAGATGGTATTAAAAGAATCCTTGGATCACAGGATTTTTTTTTTAATAATTATGTTTATCGCACATACGATGTGTTTTTGTACCAGATGCCCAAAACAACATAATAAAAAAAGTCCTTAAAATATAAAGTATTTAGAATAAGGCAATTTTCTATCCATTTGAATAGATATTCAACTGATTAATATTAAAATTATTATCACAAAATTCTTTGCCTCTTAGGAATTACTAGTAAGAGTTAGGGTCAACTTTTTAAATCCTCACACAGTAATCATATAGAAATCTTTACGGATGGGCACCTGGGTGGCTCAGTTGGTTAAGCGTCTGCCTTCAACTCAGATCATGATCCCGGGGTCCTGGGATCAAGCCCCGCATCGGGCTCACTGCTCAGCGAGGAGTCTGCTTCTCTCTCTCCCTCTGCCTCTCCCCCTGGCTCATTCTCAATCTCTTTCTCTCTCCCACTAATAAATAAATAAAATCTTAAGAAAATTAAAAAAAAAAGAAAATTAGAAAAAAAGAAAGAGAGAAATCTTCACAGATTCCATGTTCTGTCTAAAGAAGAGAAAGGACACAGCACTCCTGTATGGGCCCCTTATTAAAGATTCTGAGAAAGTCATGCAATGATCACAACCTCATTTACTGCACATGTATGGGCCCCCACACACTGCACAAAACACCGTTATGGAAAACTATCACTACTCTTTGTGACATATTTTTGGCCCAAAACGGCAAGGGGAGGGATGCTTTATTGCAATGCAAGTGCTCAGATTTAAAAGTCCACAGTGGACATTACCAGCAAACAATGTTCCAAAGCAAGGGTCCCTGAGTCCCCTGCTCACACACGGGTGTTTCCCAGTCAACTATATGAGAAACCCACCACCCTTTCCATTACTGGCTGCTCCTCAGAGTTTTCCTGCCCAGTTTTGCTCTTCTCAACCTTGTGCCCGCTGGTAGAACGAGACAGAAAAATAGGAAACTTGTACATTTTCCTTCTCACTGATTGTTCTGTGGCAGATTGTGTTTCCAAAGGTGGCCACAAGAATACCTCCCACCCCACGTGCCTTTCCAAAACATTGCATTCCTCCATCAGGAGGTAGGATCTAATTCCTTTCTTCTTGATCTGGGCAGGCTTGGGACTTGCTTTCAACCAAAAGCATGCAGCAAAAGGGTAACACCTGATTTCCAAAGCTAGGGCATAAAAGGTGATGCAGTTTCCACCCTGCAGCTGGAAACCTGAGGCCCGTGTGAGAAATCTGACCCCTGGAGGGCTACCATGCTGAAAGGCCAGGCCATACCTAGGTGTTCCAGATGACGGTGCCAGAGATAAGGTCCCCGTTGATAATTGGCATCAACCACCGCAATTACAAACAAGTCTTCAGATGATTCCAGGCCTCAGCCCCCATCACCACCAGCCTTTGTGTCTCCCCAGCTGAGGCCCCAGACACCAGGGAGCAGAGACTGGTCCATGAGGCCAATGCAGATTGTAAGGTGTTACTACAACAAGGACATGGAGGCAAACTTGTTAATGAATGTTGTCGCTCCTAATAGTATTTGTGACTAATCAGTGTTCAAGAAAACCTGAATTTCCCTGAAACCTTACAACCTGTGCATAAAAAAAAAAAAAAAACTTGATGAAAATAAGGATGACATGGCCTAAAACTTGCAAAGGTCACAGCTCTGTGAAAAAGCTGGATTGGAGAACTTGGTTGGTCCCAGAAGGCAAGCTGAGGGCTCCTAGCATCACATTCAAGTCTAGGCCTTGGAACTTCCAGAGGAAGTCTGGGTCTGCTATGTACTGTTTGGAAGATTATGCCAGGCACATAGGTCCAGCAGATGGCAAGACAGAAATGGGCTGTCAGAAAGACTGGTTCTACCCCAGATGTGCTTCCCATCTGGAAAGAAAACAGAGAAGAGCCCTGGCCCTTCCTCCCAGTTGGTGGGACTCATGGTGATGGTGCACTAGGCGCACCACCGCGAGGTGCAAAAGAGAGAACATTAATGAAACATGGTGGCCATATTCCCTTGTAAATGTGGCCCAGCATGTTCAGGCTCTCACCAGTCTCCCCAGTCAGACGAGACACAGCTTCTCCCTGGGGGCAGGTCAGCAAGCTGAGTGGAGATAAAGTGTTTATCCTGACACTGCAGGGGTGCGGGGGTCAGTCCACCGTTTTCTCCAAGACACTGTGCTGAAGTGTAAGCTCAAAGAGTAAGCTAGCCTGGCCTCGGGAAGGAAGGCCCAAATGACAATGCCTCCCACATGTTTGCAACTCTCAGCAGCTCAGAGATGGGGTACTCAGCCTGTGCTGGGAGGGTCTGCCCTGGGCTCACTGTGTCCTTTCTGCCTCCTGAAGGAAGTGTTCTCTGGGAACAGGCTCAGCCTGGCTTTCTCTCCCCTGGCCACACGCTGCTTGGCACAAAGTGAGAAGTTGTTCTGGGGGAGTGCTGACTCTAGAGCAGGGAGAGGTTGTGGCCACTGGCGTGCTGGGAGAGGAGAGGCCACACATTGCCCAGCACAGGGAGGAGACGGATGAGGAAACACACGGAGCAGAGCTCACCCCAAACACGCCTTGGTTTCTTTGGATGCCAATAAGACAGAGTAGGAGGAGGCATCAGGGGCTTGGGGCGGGGGTCTCCCCTCCTCCCGGCCCCTCTTCTGGGCACCAACCTTCCAAGCTTTGTGTCCAGACCCGACCTTAGGTGGGAAGATCAGACCAGGCAGGTAAGCAGCAAGCAAGCATTTGGCATGATTCTGTTCCTAGAGCCACTGCCAGATAGACAAAAACGAGGGATCCGATTTTCACAGTAAGAGGATTAACACTTCTCTTCTGCTGGCAGCTTCTGAGGACCACCGCCCCACCCCCATCTCTCTAAGAACTCCTTCAGGCTCCGGGGAGCAGGACAGCAACTGCTGTTCAGGTACCTTGTCTCATCGGTTACCAGGAACAGCTACCCCCTTTTGATTCTGATACAGTTCCCCATAGACAGCAGGTGCTCAATGCTGGTCAAATCAAGGGAAACTTTCGGAATGGCTTGTATGGATCTTAAGACTCTTGCCCACCTCTGACCCTGGGCCACTAGCTCTCAGGGTTTTCAGGGTGCGGGCATGACAGGTATCTCCTGGGGGGCCAGAAGGCTGAGTGGGACCGCCTCTGCACTCGATGAGGGCAGGCAGCAGGTAGACGGTGACCAGCCAGCCGCACCCACACCCTCGGGAGGCGGGGGTACTTCTGTGCCAGCAGACCCGAGCCCTTTGCACAGTGGGGGCAGAGGGGGGCAGCACGGACACAGTTACTCCCCGAACATGAGAATTGCAGAGACCAAAGGAAACTCATCTGCTACAAGGGGAGCTGCCCGCTGGGCCTCGTCCTGATGAAGCTCCACATTCCTGGCAAGGATGTGCCAGAGAGAACATCCCTCTGTCCACAAGCCACTTGCCCCCTCATTTGCAACGGCTTGCTGCCCCCTCACTGTTGAGGGTTCGGGTCGGCCAGGCTCAGCTCTGCTTCCCATGGGCAGCCCCCACCCCTCAGCGAGGACGGCCATGGGCCCCGGAGCCCCCGTCCCATGCACTCACTCATTCACGGCAGCCCAGGTGTCTACTTGCCGTTCTGCTGTCCCTCCAAGAACTACAAACGGGAAGAGGAAGATAAAAGATGGCCGTGAAAGCACCTGTGACGCATTGACAGGTGTCCCACCCTGCACCACCTCTCACCTCGCAAAGAGAACAATCCATTCCATGAACTGACTGCTCCACACCACGCACGGTAGAGGACTGGGGACACAGCCGGCGAGGGGGCAGAGGTGACTTGTACAGCGGTTTCCCTGTTTCCCCGGCTGCATCGCAGGCACCTCCTGCTGCGCTGCCCCTGCCGGCTCCCTCCCTCGCAAGCGACTCCTGCGAGGTTCATTTCTAATGACCCCAATGTCTGACTCAGCCCGCCACGCTGACCCGTCCTGCCCGCCTCGGTGATGTGGCAAGGCAGCAAATCTCTGGAGCTCCCTTGCCATAGAAGGGAAAGTCCAGGCACCCCACAATTTCCAGGGGGCCAGCAGCCTTGGGGTCTGGCTTGGTGGCAGAGGGCCAGGAAGGTATAACCTGGGCAGTTGCTATTTGGCCACCAGCTGCCTTGCTCCAAGCTGAGAATGAAAAGCCCAACCCTGAAGAGCTCCGTGTCTAAAGGTCACAGACAGGTATAATGCAGGTCCAGTGGGAATGGGGTCACAGGAGGACATTTGGGGCCACCTTTAACTCCTGGTAAGAAAAAAAAAGTTCCTGGTCTGTGTTTGTCTGGCAGATTCTAGCACTTCCAATCCCAAGGCTGAGGGCCCAATCTGGCACCTCCCATCGCTTTCACTCCTGTGAATAGAGCAGGTTTGATTGGAACCAAATAGTCCCATTCTGAAGGTCTTTGCAGTGAGCCTGAAACATCCTTTCAGGCCTGAGGACGGGAGGGAAGCGGTGAGCGCCCGCAGCGGGGGAGGCAGCCATTCTCTCCTCGGAGGCAGCCATCCTTCCTGGAATTGGGAATTCGGAGTGTGTGCGTTGATGTTAGCGGGAATGGAAAAGCTGCAGAGCCTTTCCACCTGCCTGGCCAGGGGGAAAGAAAGCCCAACGCTGGGTTTGGACAAATGAGTGCTTTCATTTCCATCCAAAAAGCACCAGAACTCAAGGTGAGAGCTGTCAGCTCATCCGGGCGGGATATAGAAAACTCAAAGCCAGGGGCAGAGCACATGCACTCACTTCCAAAGGGAGGTTGAGCCTCAGAGGGGGCTGTGGGGGCCCCTGGGCGCTGTCTCACCGAGCCAGCAATTCAAACTATCAAAGGATGGATGACTCTAAGCTCACTTTCCCTCTTCATGAGCATCACAAGGATCTGAGTGTCCCGGGAGGCCCTGTCTAAAGGGTTTGCTGGTTCTCCCTCATTTTTGGTTATCTATTTAGTGTGGACCAAGCTGGGGCAGCTATGTGACTATAGTAAGCTGCTAAGAGAGGGCAGCACTCTTTCAGACACCCAAACACCTGTTTTTCTTGTTAAGTAAAAACAAGTTAATAGTCACAGTAAAACCATGAAAGAAAACCACAAGTGACCTAAGGATTTCTGACTCACCCCATAGCCTGAGTACTTGGTGACATTCCACCAAAAGCCATCAGCCACCTGCAGCAGCCCTGAGAGCTGCTGATCAGCAATCCTTTTGTCTCCCTAACTCAGGGTAATTACCCATGTGTGCCTACTCCCAGATGGCTCCTGCCTTCAGATTAAAAAAAAAAAAAAAAAAGGCAAACAACAATAACAAAACCCACCTTCCCTCTAAGCCCAAATGACTAAGAAAAGCTGGCAGGGACCCTCCCTCAGACCATAATTGTGGGAAACCTCTTGCAAAACAGTTTCCTCTGCAAGATAAACTGTGTCTGTTCCCAGCAGCCAAGTGCCACACCCAAGAGAACGGTGAGAGATTTCCTTTAAGAAACCTCTAATAAACACCAAGAACATTCACTCTTCTCTGCACTGGGATTAGACTGTGAAGAGTTACTTACACCCTGAGTAAGATATTCTTTTTTTTTTTTAATAAAAAAATACAGCCTCCAGGATAGGTACAACATAAGCCCGGTTCTGGAAACCAGGGTTAGTAAGCTCCAAATCAGTCCTGGGCTCGGTAAATTCCTATTAGTGTAAGGGCTGCCACACAGCAGGCACAGGTCAAGGCCCGTTTCCTTGTCAGTGGGGCTAACTGCCAGAAGCCCAGCTGTCCAAGATTGTGCCGGGGCCAGCTAGGCCCCACAGCCATCCTGCAAGAGGCAGCCGGCATGAAAGTCACCATGCTCTGTGTCATGTAGCTCAGGTGGTGTGGTCACACCTGGCGGGCACTGAGCCCAGGCCACAAGCCAAAGGCTGCCTACCTGGCGCTGGACGCTGGGTAGCAGTGGGCTATGAAGTTGCCTGTTCCCGAGCACTGCCCTGGGGGCAGCTGGGGCCCTCTGTCCCCATCAGAGTCTCCTGCTTTTGGTCTGAGATAGCATTGAGGTCACAGCAGGGGAGGGGACAGCCCCACCTCTGTCTGCCCATGGCCTGGCACTGCCCATGGGCCTCTAGACACTCCACGCACCTGCAGTTCTGTACCCTGCACCGGGCTGGGCTCCCTGCAATTCCCCACCCAGCTTAGGCACATAGAGAGCACCTCTGCCTGATAGCTGACTGATGAGCACAGGGTTCAGGGCCTCTCAGCCAAGGCAGCCTGCGGGGACTCAGGGAAGACACAGAGGATAGGAATCCAAAGGGACTCCCTGGGGCACCAGGGTGAGGAGGAGTAGGGCCTCCAAACCCCATGGGGAGGGACTGCCCTGAATTGTGCCTGTGGTGTGAGCACCGCCTGAGGTCAGAAGAATATCTCTGTGCTTGTGGGAAATATCTCCCTCTGAGGTCTCTCCACATACCGAAAGCCCGCCATTAGAAGCACCCCAGGAGCCTTTGTTGATTGTTTTGTGGGATGAGACGCAAGAATGGCAATACTGACCCCGCACCTTATAAGCTTTTATGCTACATTTCCAGTCTAGGATCTTTCAATACAGGGTCACAACCAACTTAAGGCGGCGGGGGGGGGGGGGGGGGGGGGGGGGGCAGTTCCATGAGCCCATTTTATAGATGAGGAAGCTGAGGCTGAGAGAGATTGCATAATGATTACAGGGCCACACGAGCCGCGGTTGGAACACCCAGTCAATCCTGGGAACATCAGATGCTACCGCGTTGTTTTGGGGCGTCTCACACTGGCGTGCAGCACGTCAGGCCGTTTCTCCCTTTCCTGCTGGCACCCGGCAGAGGCCAGCACCCTGGAGTGAAAGGAGCTTGGAGGGTCTAATGCTAGACCCTCCACCCCAGGGTGAGCCTCATCACCTGGGGATCTGAGGAAGAAGGCAGTGGCGGGAGGTCTAACCTTCAGACCAGGAGCTTGCGTCCTGGAGGGCATTCTTTGGGCCGTCTCCCCACCCACCATCTGTCATGTTACTTCAGCACGGCGAATGCAGGCTGAGTGTGCGTCTGGCTGCAAGTGGCATGGTTTCAGCGAAGACATTTCTACACATCGGTTTTCTGGGTATTTGGAAGAAATAAACCTGAATTTGAGAATCATAGTGTTCCACTTTTCCAATGCTCAGAATCTACTTCACCCCCTGAGACGCTGAACTTAGCAGTTACCAGGGGAAAGAAAAAAAATATTTGAACCTGAAGGAAAGAGAAAAATTATCTCAGAAAGCCAACTCCCCTTCTCTAGACCCCCTTAGCACTGCCTTCTTTGGAGTCTACGTCCTTAGAATGATGTGTGAAATGACAGTTTTGACATTGCTCGGAGGGAGCATCCAGCCTGGGCCTAAGTGTGCCCAGGATGGACTGGCTGTTGATCAGGAACAGAGAAAACCAGAAATAAAAATGGCCAGTGTCCAGGCGTCCATACGCCCACTGGACATTACTGCTTACCACAACTTAGATGATTTATATGACTTCAACTCATACACAAGGTCTTTAAAACCTGGATACCCTAAAAGCGAAAATAATAAAGATGTTAGTAAAGACTTCATTAAGCCAAGAAAGTGTGTGGAATGTTCCAGAATAGAGCTCCTTCCCAAGCATCATGTTACTATTATCGTTGTTTCCAGAGGGTGCCACACAAGGTAAATTCTCAATAAGCATTCATTTTTCTTACTCTCTTTTGGCCTGGGCCTCTTAAAGTAACAAGTCAAACCTTGACCTCTCACGTCACCTCAGGACTGACAGGAAGACAGTGAAAATCAAGATGGACAATTCTGACACCTCCACAGTCTCCAGCTGAGGCTGCTGATATGTGCCACAAGCCTCAGCCATCCGTGTTTGAAATCGCCATTCTGGAAAGCAATGTGGCAATCCGAGTTCCACCCCTCACCGACCTTCTGGCAATCCACCGCTGGAACAGGTCAGAAACTTGGATTTATTTGCAAAGATGCTCCCTGAAGCATCATCATGTACAGTTCCAAAAAAGTTGGCACCAGTGTATTTGTCTCATAATGTGCGAATGGTTAAATAAATTATGGTATATCCATACAATGGAAGGAAGAGTAGTGATTTCAAGATGGTGACTTCAAGAGCATTTAATGACAGAGAAACACAGTTGTGCTGTAATGTTAAGTGAAAAGTTATAGCTATATACAAAATTATACACACAATTCCAAGACTACAATGTGTATACACATAACCGGAAAGAAATATTACAAAATGTCAAAAGTGGCTATCTCTGGATGGTAAGGTGATGGTTCATTTTTTATTTTCTCCTTTGTCCCTTTATGTTTTCTATCTGTTGGCTTTGTCATTTAAAAAGGCTATTGAAGGGCTGCCTGGGTGGCTCAGTCAGTGAAGCATCTGCCTTCAGCTCAGGTCATGATCCCCGGGTTCTGCTCAGCGGGGGAGCCTGCTTCCCCCTCTCCCTGTGCACCACTCCCCCCACCCCCGCTCGTGCTCTCTGTCTCGCATTCTCCCTCTCTCTCAAATAAATAAAATCTTTACAAAATTTTTATAAATAAATAGACTATTGAAGAGCAATTTCCACCAAAAATAACAAGAAAATTTTTTTTCATAGTTAACAGTGCAAGTATGGAATAATAGGAAAATTCTGTCTGTGGAATTCAGTTAAATACGGTCCTGCCCTGGCTTCGCCCTTGCGGAGCCGGGCCTGGTGTGCAGTGCCAGCCTCTTGCCCATTTCCAAGAGGAAGTGGAGCCAGAGCTAAGGCCAGGCAGGGAAGGATCGCAGTAACGCTTGAAAATCACAACAAAGCGTCTCCATACAGCTGACTTAGAGCATACAGTTGCTTTTTGTGTTTTTTAGGATTTTTTTTAATGCTGGATTAGGTTGTAGGACAAGTTTCCATAATTACTCTGTTTACATTGGGAGTTTTTTTATTTGTTTGTTTTTAAAGAAAGGTGTCAGGTATAAGCCATGAGGTATATGAAGGAGTGGAAGATGCTCATGGGCCCCAGTGTGAAAAATGATAATGGCCACAGCTTCCCTGACCCACAACAACTCTGATCAGTGGGCATGTCCACCCGGAGTGCTGCTGGAGGGTTCTGGAGCTGCGCTGGTTGCAAAAGAGAGGAGGCCGGACAGACAAACCAGTGTCCCACAGAGACAGCCAGAAGGAGGGGCAGGGGTGTCTCCCCAGGTCAGGACCTATGCAGCACTGAAGACCTGTCCCTGACAGGGCTGCTTGCAACTCTGCATAATCATCCACCTGCCCCCAGGGCTCTCCCTGCTGGCTTCCTCCACTCCCTCTTCAAATGTTTACATAATAAAACTTGCTTCTCCAATAGGGGCTGAAAAATTTGGCTTCAGACTCCTGCACACCCCAAAACACCCTGACAAACACCAGTGCAAGGAAGCTCGGCTCCTGATGCAGAAGCCAAGCCTCCCGGGGAAGGACATTCTGCACCCTGCACTCCTGAGCCTCTGGAAGCAGAAGAACATGGCTTTGTGTGGCCAGCCCGGGAGCCGGCCCAGATACACAGTGGTGTGACCACGAGAAGGGGCAGTGTTCCAGCTGGCGTGGATGCTTCGGTCTTACACAGTTGGCCAGGTCACCAAGGTACAGGGGGGCCTGAAGGAAGGCCACGTGGGACTCCTCCCACTGCCAGGACAATGTGACAAAAGCCTCAGCCTCTTCTGCTCTGTCGGCCGCGGGGCCTCTAAGACCTCTGTAATCACTTCCCTTCCACACTCGGGGATCAGAGACCATGACATGAGATCATGAATGAGGGCTTTGAAGGGTAAAAAGAAAAAAAGCTATATACATGCAAGCTATCTTGATTTATAAAACAAACAAAAGACTTTTCAAACCACACAAAGTAATAAGCTACGGATATAGTCATTCATGACTGCAGGTAAGGGGTGGACAGTTTCTGTTCAAGCTGAGGAATCGTGGGGGAGGAGGGAGGAACCACGGGAATCAGCTGAGCCCTGCTTTCCTTAGAGCAGACCCGGGGGGGGGGGGGGGGAGGGCGTGGCAGCGGGGGGGGAGAGCCTGGGGTCATCTAATGGCAGTGATCCAGGGGGAGGGCAGAGGAGGGTCAGGGCTGGCAAGGGCGGCTCTGGAGAGCCTGGCAGAGAGAGGACATGGGATGTGCAAAGCAGGGAGCAGAATGGAGAGGCCCCAGGGTCGCTGCCGCGTGCGAGTCTCAGCGACAGAGGAGACGGTTGTAGGTGCTCTGCCTGACACGCCACACCCACCTGTAAGGAGCTGTAAGGATTTCAGGTGCTGGCTTCAGTGCTGGGGCTTCTGTGGACACCGTGCTCCGGAAAGCTGGTAGAGAGGCTGAGCTGCGAACAGAGGCACACTCAGGCCCCAGTCTCCACCATGCACTATGCAGGCAACGATCTGCACATCACAGGTTCGAGAACAGGAAGGACACCTAGACCAATATTTCCCAAACTGTACCTACCCACCACCACCATCACCACAAAAAGGGGGTTTCGAGGTCAAAAAGTGAGGGAAGTGCTCACTGAACATCCTAATCAGTTTTCTTCTTGTAGGTGTCTGCAGATCCTGTAATGTGCTAATGAGTCTTGTAACGGAAAGGAGAGGCTGTGTTTTCCAGACATACTTGACCAAGGAACCTTCCTGGTGAGACGCCTACATGCATCTGGAACACAGTTTACTGTTCCTCCTTTTAAAGAAGAAGAAAGAGAAGCGAGAAGGTTGAAGGACTTGTCCAAGGTCACATGACCGACTCACCATGAAATCAGAAGCAGCCCTAGACCTCCTGTCTACTCCCCTCAGAAGTGCCTGGCCCGGGACTCATGCCCCTCCAGGCAACCTCCCAACATGCCACCATGTTCTCCTCATGCAACCCCCTTTCCCATCACCCCAAAATGCAATGCTGTGAAGGTAAATTTGGTAATTGAACCTGAAACCTCGTGTCCCAATGCGGCACATACATATTGATCATATATTGCTTGGAATTACACTGCAGCTCATTTCAGCATTGACTTACATAGAGTTCCATCCATTAGGAGCCAACAGAACAAGAGAACCTAACCGAAACAGCATGGTTTTAAAACCTTGGTGGAATCCCTGCTCACTGCCCCCTCAGGAAACTCTGCATCGCTCACCCTCAATGGTTCACAGTAAGGGTAGGATGAACACCCTCCCCTGTGGCCCAGGACCAAGGGCGAGTGCTGGAAGAGAGTGCTTTGTTATCATCCTCACAGAAGGCTAGTTGCTGAGAACTTTTTTAGAAATCTTGTCTGGGTATAATTAAAGTACCATGTAGCCTGTCCTCTCCCCATCTCCCCTTTCTTTTATCTGGACCAGAAAACAAAAGGAATCATGCTCTTTTCTTGTTGGGCAGAAATAAACTTCTGAGCTCCTTGTTGCCTTCACAGTGGCCCTCGGAGTCAGGATCACCAACCACTGAGATGAAGAGCACAACGAGGAAAAAGGAAAGGCTTCATAGGATTGCTGGACTGAAGGCAAGAAGAGATCAGAGGAAGGACAGGGCCAAGAGGAGCTCATTACCCAAGACACTCAGGTGTGACATACACCATCAGTGCCCCTCACCCAGTGTGCCCGCCCCATCCCACCCCAAGGAAGGTAGTGAAGGGCGAGACTAGGATGCCTAGAGGAAGCCATCCAGCTGGTCACCTGCAGCTATGAATAGCCTCTCCCACAAATGGTCCAGGGTGTGGAACAAATGTTATTCTGTCTGTGGACGAGGAGTGATGAAGGTCAATGCACCCTTGCAGGGGGAATGCTCTCCGTCCCCACCCATACTGGGTTAAGTGCCCTTCCTCCATATTCCCATGGATAGAGATCTTGAGCTGACTTCTATCCAACAGCCCTTACCATGCTGCTGTGTACATACGCCTGAGTAAGGGCTGCTGTAGCCTTGGCTCCCCGTCCTCTCCGGATTAATAGATAGTCAATAGATAGTCAATATGACTCTCGCTCAATGTTCGCCACATGCCATGCCCTGCTGAAAACACAGTTGAGGAGGCAGTTCAAGATGGCAGCATAAGAATATCCTGAACTCAGCTCCTCCCGCAGACCCACCAAATCTATAGCTATATGTGAAGCAATGCCTTCTAAAAAAGACCTGAAAGACAGAGGAACAGCTCCCCACAACAAAGGAGAATAGGGCCACTAGAGACAGGTCCAAGAGGAAGAGACGTGGTCTCCCCCAAAGCCCCACCACTGGCTCTGTGACCCACAGTTGGAAGCGATCTCACAATTACAGAGTTTCTCCCCAAGGAGTGAGGAGTTTGTGTACCACATCAGGCACCCCCACCCTCAGGGCCTGCACTAGGGAGATAGCCCCCCAGACATCTGGCTTTGAAAACCAACAGGGCTTACTTCCAGGAGATGCAAAGTGCTGTAGGGAACTGAGATTCTGCTCTTAAAAGGCTCATGAGCAGACTCACCCAGCCCAAAGGCTGCAGTTTAGAAAAAGCTAGACTTTACACGAAGGAGATTTGTCGGCTGATCTTTCAGCATCTGCTGGAGGGGCAGGGCCTTTGGGACTCTCTCCAGGGATGGAGGCACTAGCAGGCACCCTTCCTCTACCTTGCTAGTGCCAGTGGACACCACACAGCCCCCATGCTCCCCCACTACCTGCTAATGCCAGTAGGTGCACCCTGCCCCATGCTCTCCCATGGCTCCGTGAAAGCCAGCAGGCACACAGTTCACAAAGGGGACACTCTTGAACCCCTGGCTCTGGTGGCCAGGGGCGAATGCTTTTCTGAGTCCCTCAGGACTAAAACCATCAGAGAGACAGTTCTTGGCAGGCTACCACCCAGGGCACAGCACAGACTGTAGACTGAAACACACCCACTCTTCCTGTGAAAAAGAAGGCCTATTTCCTTGTCTGGAGCTTTAGTCTAAGCAGCACGCTTCAGGCTCACCACATATCTAGAGGCTACAGAGGCTCTCAGGGAATGTGGGCTGGTATCGTTGCACACCTACTGGCCTCATGACAGCTCACTGGTACCTTCCAGAACGGAGCTTATCCGTTCATCTGGAGCTCTGATTTTTGCAACTGTTACCCAGGGGATACCTCCAAATCACCTGGTTCGGAGGCCAGCAGGGTTTACAGGTGTGGTCCCATAAGACTGTATATGTTTGCACACTTTAAAAGACGTTGCTTTAGAGTCCCCAGGTAGCTCAGGCAGTTAAGCATCTGACTCTTGATTTCGGCTCAGGTCATGATCTCAGGGTGCTGAGATCAAGCCCCACATAGGGCTCCATGCTGGGCGTGGAGTCTGCTTAAGATTCTTTCAGGGCACCTGGGTGGCTCAGTCGGGTGAGCGTCTGCCTTTGGCTTGGGTCCCGGTCTCCTGGTCCTGGGACAGAGCCCCGCATTGGGCTCCCTGCTCAGCGGGCTGTCTGCTTCTTTCTCTCCCTCTGCTCGTGCTCTCTCTCTCACTTGCTCACTTTCTCTCTCAAATAAATAAATAAAATCTTTATATAAAAAAAAAAAGATGCTCTCTTTCATTCTCCCTCTGCCCCTACACTTACTCCCCACTGGTGCATGCACTCTCTCTCTTTCTCTCTCGCTCAAAAATAAATATGTGAATAAATTAAACAAACAAATAAATAATAAATAAATAAATAAATAGCAAGTTGTTGCCTGAAGGTCTGGCTTCCAATCAGCCTGTGAAACTAGGAGTTGATGGAGATCCCTCCCTTTGGAACACCAGAAGGTCTTGGCACGCCCCCCAACCACTGGGACCCATCAAGGATAAATCAGTCTGCTTAGACAATCACAAAGGTTTGAGAGGCAACCAAGAATTAGGACAATGTTGTACAATAAGATCCATCTCCTACACAAAGCCAGTCTTTCAAGACTGGAAGGGGCGGCTATTTCACCAAATACGTACATATAAACACAGAGAGCCAAGCAAAATGAGGAAGGAGAGGAATATATTCCAAATGAAAGAATAAGATAAAACCCCAGGAAAAAACCTGGATGAAACAGAGATAAGTAAAACTCCTAGAAGAAAACATAGGGAGTAAGTTTCTTGACATCAGTCTTGGCAATGATTCTTTGGATCCAACTCTAAAGGCAAGGGCAGCAAAAGTAAAAATAAACGAGCAGGATTACATCAAACCAAAAAGCTTCTGCACAGCAAAGGAAACCATCAACAAAATGAAAAGACAGTCTACTGAATGACAGAAGATATTTGCAAATCATATATGATTAGGAGTTAGTATCCAAAATATATAAAGAACTCAAACAACTCAATAACAACAACAGAAACCAATCTGATTAAAATATGGGCAGAAGACCTGAATAAATATTTTTCCAAAGAAGACATACAGATGGCCAACAAGCACAAGAAAAGATGTTCAGCATCACTAATCATCAGGGAAATGCAAATCAAAACCACAAGGAGATATCACCTGACACCTATTAGAATGGCTGTTGTGAAAAAGACAAACAACAAGTGTTGGTGAGAATACAGAGAAAAGGAAACCCTTCTGCACTGTTGGTGGGAATGCAAATTGGGGTGCAGCCACTGTGGAAGACAGTATGGAGTTTTCTCCGAAAAATTAAAAATAGAAATACCATGTGATCCAGTAATTCCACTACTGGGTATTTATCCAAAGAAAACAAAAACACTAATTCATAAAGATGTATACACCCCTATGTTATAGCAGCATTATTTACAATAGCCAAGAGCCAAGATATGGAAACATCCTTATGGATAAATGGATAAAGAAGATGAGATATAGATAGTACTCAACCATAAAAAAAGAATAAGAGAATGAGATCTTGCCATTTCGGACAGCATGAATAGACCTTGAGGGTATTATGCTAAGTGAAATAAGTCAGAGAAAGATAAATATTACCTGATTTCACTCATATGTGGAATTTAAGAAACAAAACAAAGAAAAAATAAGAGACAAAAAAACAGGCTCTTAAATACAAAGAACAAATGGGTGGTTACCTGAGGGGAGGTTGGGGGTCGGGGAATGAGTGAAATAGATGAAGGGGATGAAGAGTACATTTATCGTGATGAGCACTGAGTAAGGAATAGAATTGTTGAATCACTATGTTGTACACCTGAAACTAATATAACACTGCGTGTTAATTATACCAGAATTTAAAAAAAACAAACGAACAAAACTAATAGACACAAAGAACAGATCGGTGGTTGCCAGAGGGGAGGGAAAGTTGGGGGGCGGGCAAAATGGGTGAGGGGGGTCAAGAGGTCCAAACCTCCAGTTATAAAATACATAAGCCATGGGGATGTAGTGCACAGCATGGGGACTACAGTCAATAATATGGTACTGCATATTTGAAAGTTGCTGAGAGTAAATCTTAAAAGTTCTTATCATAAGTAAAAAGTGTGTAACTTTGTATGGTGAAAAATGATAACCAGACTTATTGCAATGATCATTTCATAGTATATACGAATACTGAAGCATGTTGTATCCCTGAAACTCATATAAGATCATATATCAGTTATACCTCAATTAAATATAATAATAACAACATAATCGAGCACCAGCACAAATGTAGGAGGTAGGCACTATTATTCATGCCCATTGTAGAGATGAGGAAACTACGGCACAGAGAGTTTATGTGACCTGTCTAGGGTCAGACAGGTGTACTCAGGGCTCCAAACCTGGCAGTTTAGCTATGGAGTCTGTTCCTAATCACTCGTCATTCTGCCTCTCAAGAAAAGTGTGTTGGGGGCGCCTGGGTGGCTCAGTGGGTTAAGCGTCTGCCTTCAGCTGGGGTCATGATCACAGGGTCCTGGGATGGAGCCCCATGTTGGGCTCCCTGCTCAGGGGGGAGCCTGCTTCTCCCTCTGCCTGCAGCATCCCCTGCTTGTGTTCCCTCTCTGTCAAATAAATAAATAAAATCTTAAAAAAAAAAAGTGTGTTGAATAATCAGCCAAGACCATCAGTGAAGACCCTTTAGAAACAACGTCTTACAAAATATTATAGTAGATGGCCAGGCCAGGAAGGGGAAGAAGTGGAAAAGAAATGATGACAAAGGGGAGCGGCGCCGGCCGGCTCCCACCACAGCGCTGGCCAGCGGGATAGTGTTTGGGTAAGACCCCCCGAACCTCACCTGGTAGTAGCATCGGCATCAAGAGAACTAACCCAACGGACGTCACAGCAAATGTGGCCAGCGCTTGTTTCTGGGGGCGCTGGATCTCAACCAAAACTCACTTTCTTCCCTGCTCTTTGCCGTATTTGAATTGTTTTCATCTATGGTGACTCTGATTTGCTTTTACAGGAATGTTCCCACTGCTCCGGGGTTCACCATCAAGTTGGGGCCATACACCGTAAACCAATACAGAGGAAACGGTAAAAAGCCCGTGCTGAGCAGTGGGAAAGGAAGCTTTACGGCCGGCAGCCTGGGGAAGATGCATGGAGCAGGCCAGACCCGGCTGAGAACAGAGTGCGAGCAGGGTTTGGCGGCCAGGAGCTGGAGCTGGCACACGACGGCCGGGTTCAAGAGGGCATGCGATGTTTCTAAAAGGTGAGTTCAGTGCAACGTTGGTTTGGGTGGGTTGTTTTTACCAAACTAAAAATGTTCAAAATGAGGCAAACGGGCATGTCACTCTCCATTTCTCTTCTCAACCGCTAGAAAACAGCTCACCGCACACCCAGAAGCTTTCCTTGAAAGGTCGGGGTGTGGGAAGGCCTGAGGCAAGCCTCGGCTCAGTTGTGGGAGAAGCAAGGCACATACGCGGCTCCCCCCACACCGAAACGCAGGAGAATGGGTTCTGGGAACAAAAACCACAGGTGACTCAGCTAGGAGGGAAAACATGTCAACAAAGTCCACATTCCACTTCTAAGACTTGAACTTTCCAGGGAAAGGAGAAGCTCACCCACAGCAAGTGTGATGGCAGGAGGCTCAGATCCCATGAGTCCGAACACAGTTCTCAGAGGCCCCCCCACCCCCACCCCCTGCCAGGGGCTGACGAGGTCAAGCACAGCTCTCCCTGGAAGGCTCTACGGCCTCGGGCCTGCTGCACCGAGGACTCTTTGGAAGGCCTGGGTCCCTTCGAGCCACGTGCAGAAACAGGACCAGCCAGCAGTGGGCAGTTGCCGAAGAAGGGATCGGTGAGTGGGTGAACAGCCAGCATGCGGAGCTCTCGTCACTATGTCACTACGCTGAGTAAAGAAGTTGCTGAATCGTGGGACTGAACACCCCGCAGTACAAAACACGCTGCAAAGCCTTAAAGGAAAACGACGTGTAGAGCTTTGGGAGGAAGGGAACGGAGACCACTTTAGCCGGAGAAGTGGGTGAGAGACGCAGCCATGCCCACCCTGCATGACCGCTGATGACTCCGAGTCCTTCTGGGTGCCTGGTGCTAAACCAAATTCTGTAAGAATGACCTCATTTCGTCCTGCGACCCCGTAATGTAATTTTGGCATTATTACCTCCCATCCCCCGCCCAATGTGTTACATAATTAGCCCCACCTACCAACAAGGATCCTGAGTGCCAGGGAGGGTGGGAAATTGCCCGTGGGCACCCCGCAGGTAAATGGCAGGGCTAGAACTGGGGCACGGGCCAGGCAACTCCAAAACCGAGGCCCCTGGCCGCCCCCCATGCCCTGAAATGTTGCAGCAACTGCCTCACCCTCATGTCCAGTGAGAATGGGAACAGGCCAGATGCACAGGCTCAGCACAGAGTGAATCCAGGCTGGAGTGGCAGCTCCCCAAGGGGTTTTGTCACTCCCAAATGCCAGGGGCAGGGCTGGGAATGGAGGTCGACCGTGCAAGGTGCATTCCAGGCCCTTTCTCCAAAAACATCGGGGACTTTGTGAAGTGCAAACCCCATGGTTCCCACAATTCCTGTGAGGCCAGAGCAGCCCAGGCGGGAGGGAGAGAGAGGAGGAGAGGAAGAAGGGTGGCGCCTATCTCCCAGAGTCCCACGCTAGCTGTCATATGCCCTCCATAAGCTCACCAGTTGCCCCTGGCAGGTTTGGAAGGTTTGGCAGAAGTGACTAGTAGAATGGTAAGAAGTGCCTTGGGTCAGTCAGCTGTCTCAGCTGGGCGTTGGGGGGGGGGGGAGGGGCCGGGGGCAGGGGCGGGACTCTGCAGGCTCCTCGCACCCAAGCTGGCCAGCAGCCACCCCACTGCAGCCCAAGCCACTCCTGGGGCCCAGGACCATCCCTGCCTTCATCCTGAGCACCACCGCTCCCCTTTTCTCTGGCTGGCGATTCACGGCTCCAGGTCCCTGCGTGAAGGGGGGCTGAGGGCAGACCCCATTGCTCAAGGAGCAGGCACTTCCCTAAGACACCCGCTCTTAACCCAGGCCGAGGGTCCTAAGATGCCCCACAAGCTGTGCGTTTTCACTGATGGCAGGTCCAGCCTTCCCTCGGGTTCTCAGAGGGGCCACCCTGGTTAGGGGGATGAGGCCGGGAGGAGAGGGAGAGTGTCTTTGAGAGCAGCCCTCCTCTGGCTCTTCAGCCAGGCTCTGAGAGATCCGGGACAGCAGGCGGCCCAGCAGAAAGCAAGCAGGTTCTCAGCAGCTGTGACCCCAGGGTCTCCAGCAGGGAGTTCAGCAGAATGGCCTCTGCAGAGGCGAGGCCAGGCTCAGGAAGGGGACTCGCCCAGGGCCACGCAACCCTCCAGTGGCCCTGCCATGTGCAAGCTCTCTCTTTATTCTTGTGTTATTGTTGTTTTTGTGTTTGTTTGATAACTATTCGAGTCATACCCTAGTCCTTCCTCGCGCAAACCCTCCCCAAGGCTGAAGGGATGTGCTAAGGCACATGCACACCCCCATTCATGCTGCCGTCTGACTCCTATTATTCTGGGACAGGCCGAGCACACCCCGATGTCCACGCTGCCTGCAGATTGCCACAGCCAGTAGGTACAAGGAGGCGGAGGGAGGCAGGAGCCTGCCCCGGGCACCCTGAGGAGGCCCATGGCAGAGACAGGGGAAGCCCGGACAGCCAGAGGAAGAGGGTGCGAGAACACACCCAGGCCCAGGCCCCTGCACCCCCCAGCCTCCATCACCCACTTAGCATCTTAGGAATTAACTACCCGATTGCTCCAGGCAGAAGCCAGAAGCTTGAAGGAGGCCACGGGAGATCTGTGGAGACTGCAGGGTGGGGGAAGCCACATTTGATGCCGAATATCAGCGGAATCCTCAGAGGAGGGATTGTGATATTTTCACATTTCCTGCAGCTCCGACTGCATCTTACCAACCGTCTGATCGAAGAGACCTTGGTTGTGGTAAGTTCAACAAAGCACAGTTAAGAGATGAAACTACTTCAAGGGAACCTCAGCATTCAGGACAGCCTTCCATCAACCTAGTAGCTTGATTTCCTAAAGAAATCAAGTAGAGGAGAGTAAGGCAAAGCACAGTGGAAAACAAAGGAAGCTTATCATGCAAAAGCATCAGGGAAGAAAGGGAAGAAAAAATCAAAAGCATTGTGGGGCTCTTCGAACAGTTTCTGAGTTTGTATTGATCCAGATTCTTTTCCCCCCACACTGTGGAAAATGTCTCCCCAAATTGCTTCACTACAAGGCAAAGGATGGTTTTGTGAACTTGAATTGATGAAGAAAAATTGCCAGGAATAAAGTCCGTGATCACGAAGGAAATTAGCAGGTGATGGTAGCAACGATTGTGCATAGCTGAGTGATCGTAACGGGGGTCCCTGGGACCGGAAGGGCGTGGAGAGAGCTGGAAGGTGCAGAATGTGTGCAGAGTCACAGAAGTTTTGAAGCTAGAACTAGTTTTGTGTTTTCTGAGGTTGTCAGGTGGCAAGGAAAGTACAGAATGTAAGTATTGTATGATAAGTCATGCTTTCAAGACTATCTGAAATTTCTGGAGAAAAAAAAGTCCATAATGTAAAAAGCTGAAGTTCTTTTCTCTCAGTCTTTGCCAGTGGTTTAGTGCACAGCCTTCCAGAACTTTATATATCTACATACATGTGTAATAAAAATTTGCTACATGGATCCTTCCACAACTTGCAATCTTTATTTAACAATTTGTCAAAAGGGCTTTGCATCTCCTTTTTTAGGAGGATACCATAAATTCAGCCATGTCAAAGGCTTCACTTAAATGCTGGCCACCTCCACTGTGCTACTTACCCAGAACCCTGTGAGGAAATCACCATTTGCAGGTGTCTGGGATCAGGGGTCACGCCTGAGGGCTGGGGCCCGGTTTTAGTTCAGAAATGACCAGGGGCAGATGAGAGGAAGCCAGATCACCCAGTGACCCCTTTTCCTGCCAGATTCTCTGTAACTCCCTTCAGGGCCCAGTTACAGGCAGATGCTTCCATTTAGAGCCCAGGCAGGTCTCAGCTTTGTGTCTCCCAGGGGGACACCAGAATGGGCCAGTCTGAGTGCATTGCTGGGGCCAGAGCTCTTCCCGAACCCAAATCTCTTGCCCCTTGCTTCTCGCCCTGCTCTGAATACTGCACAAGGCTTTGTAAGGAGTCTACCTCAGAAGTGTTTTGCTAGAAGACTGTGAGATGGTCACTCACAAAATCCAAGAGTCAGTTGAGGCAAGAGAGGCAGGGCTGGCTTTCTAAGACACAGAGACAAATGACACATCTCAAAAAAAAGAAGTAGCTCACCCACTGAATTCAAAACCCACTCTTTTGCATGAGGGTCTGTGTTCCCCTCCTGCCCCCTCTTGTTATTCCTGGCAGCCCTGGTGAATTGTGAGTGTCTACCTCAGGCCGCTCTCCCAGTCATCATCTGCCATGGAGTTGCTGCTCAATCTGGGGTAGATAACCAATCTGGAACAAGGAGGCAGAAATTACAGAGAGCCCCAGGTGGCCAGGGGGCCCCAGCCCCACAATCTTCCTGGTTTAGCCAGTTGGGGGTCTCACTCCCGCTCTTATGTAGAAGCCAGGATTGGGAACATTCTTTTCTCCATGAAGGCTCCATCCAGGTCCCCCACCACGGGCATGCTGTGCCATCTCAGCCTCTCTGCTATAGTGCATTCCCCAACAGCCATGACAACAATGACCCTCAGTTACTAGAACTCCCTTCCCAGGAGCCACACACAATGCTCAGTGCTCTCCACATGATCCTTACAACAGCCCTCTGGAGCAGACACAGTCATTTCCAGTTTCCATAGAAAGCAACCAAGGGCCACAGGCATGGCCACCATTCCAGCCCACGTCTATCTGAGGTCCATGCGGGCGCTCAGCCACATGGCTGTAAGGCCTCCCTAAAATCCACCACTTCGACCATAGAAGCTACAAGTCCTGCTAGCTCCCATCATTGTATGATTCCATCCCTTCTGAATAAGGAGAAAGACTACCAAAACACAGGGACCCGCCTTATTCACTGAATCCAGTTTCCAAAACAAAGTCTCATGGGACTCACTTGTAAAATATTTAATCAATTGCTAGATGGATGGTAGATGGTGGCAGACAGAAAACTAGGTGGGGGAGGAGAAATGTGCTAGAGTAGAGTCAAAGAAATGTTCCCTGTCCACAATGCTATTTGGTAGAAATGTATCCAGCTGGCTAGCAATGTCACCAAGCACCCTGCCTTCAACAGTAGGTGAGGGTGAGTAACAGTCTGTTTCCAACAGTTTACTGATACCTGGTCAGACACACTCAGAGTTGGATGGATGAGTAAGACTGTCATTTACTTTATACCAGGCCATATATTCCAACCCTCACAGAATCCACAGGGACAGGAGCTGGAAAACAGTCACCCCCATCCCAAGACCTTCAAGCGAGGCTCCTGTGGTCACCCTCTCATGGGAGATGGAGAAAGTTCTTGTGTTCTCCATGGCCCCTTCCCCCACTTTGGTGTGGTTGGGTGGGGATAGGGGAGGCCATCACTGTGGTCTGGCCTCAGGGTAGAATAACCACAAGACAATTAGACTGCCAAAATTGAACTCACCATAGCAGAGTTCCTGTGTGCTCTTAGGCTAAAGGGGCCTCTTTGTAGTGTTGAGTTGTATTTAAAAAAAGCCTCATGTGTGCATGCGTGTGCACGTGCGTGCGTGTGTGTCTGTGTGTGTTATAGATACATACATATAAGCCCTAGTAAAGAGTGGAGAAGAGGAGAGAAACCAGTCCCATTGCATGTATCGCACCATGTGTAAATTTCCAAAATCTTTGTTCTTAATAGGAGAAGCTGCATCCTACCTGAACAGGTGAACCCATGTAGTTATTTCAAAATGCGGCCCCATCTCCATCTCCATCAGGGTAATATTTTCCATCAAGCTGAGTCAATAAGGTAAAGCAAGCCCATTTTTCCTTGAGGTAAACAACACAACAGTTTAGAAATACAACATCCATGGATATCGCTCCTAGTAAAGGAACCTTGTAAACATAAGCATTTTAAATGAGACCGAGGAGGCGAATACCTTTACAAATCGCAATCCCGAGAAAAAGAAGGCTTCTACACATTGCAGCATGAGCCATGATTCCCCCTAATTTCAGGGGAGACCAGCTTTTAGATTAGAATCTGTCTGCAGACTCACAGAGTAACCCCAACCCGCCCCCTGGTCCAGCTCTGTCAGCACGCAGCTGCAAGTCTTCCCCACCAGGAAAATCCATCCATTCCTTTCAAAACGAGCGAGCTCCATTTGGAGCACCAACTGCCCCACCAACCTCCACCTTTGGGCATGGCTGCTCACTCTGGAGCCACAGAAACTTAGGCTCACTGACCTAGAGAACAGCCCAACACCTTCAGCCCAACATCAATTACTGGTGATTTTTTTTTTTTTAATTTTTGGTTAACGGTCTTAGAAAAACAACTGCTTTCAAAGTTTCTTAGAACAGAAAGCTGTCTCAACTGTGGACCTGAGGAAATGCAAAATGAGGCCATTTCTGGAATGCTGTAGCCCCTGGGCCCCCCTCTCCACTCCCACCCACCTCAAAGATAAAAGGATGGTCTTAAGTGACATGGACCCCACGAATGAAGCACCCACAATTTCTCCCATCCAGAATAACAATCCTGCACAAAGCAGTGTTTTCTGGGGGTGACAGTGAAAGGACAAGGAGTCATTTTTTACCCATATTTCCAACTCTCAGATAACACTTCTTCTTTTGGAGGGGTTTTCTTTCTCTCATTTATTTCCATACCTCCAGGAGGTGGGTACAGAGGTGAGCTTTCCATACTGGCCATTGGGGGATAATTAAGCCCCATGGGGATAAGTAGTTATTGGCAATTTCAGTGAATCACACACAGCTAGAGCCGGGGCAGGACTGGGGTGCCTCCAGGGGACACCAATTCCAGAGCAAGGCAAGGCCGTGCACAATAGAGGGTCCACCTAGCCTCTGCACCGCACCACACAGCAGCTCTGTCTCCTAACACATATGAGATGCAAGACCATACATCTAACTCCCTGCCCAAACCCCTGCTTCACAAGCAAACTGCAAGATCTAGTTTAGAGCCCCTCAGACAGTGGTGGAGAAGGCACTTTGCTGAGCCTACCCCCCCACCTCCCACCCCTAGTCTTAATTATAGACTTGGCCAGGACTTGTTGTTAGATCATGTGCTTTATGTTTTAAAGACAATTGATTAAAAAGAAAGTAGGAAGTGAATGAGCAGAGTAAAATGGCAGGTCTAGCTTGAACTGACAGAGTAACATTCTGTCCCCACCTTTGGACCGGTGCTCCATGAGAAATACACACTCAAAAATAGAAATAAGATGGGGGCACCTGGGTGGCTTAATCAGTTAAGTGTCTGACTCTTGATCTCAGCTCAGGTCTTGATCTCAGGGTCAAGTTCAAGCCCCACGAGGGCTCCCTGCCCAGCATGTAGCCTACTTAAAAAAAAATTTTTTTTAAATAGAAATAAGATGGGAGAAAGTAGTTTAAGTCCTTTATATATGTATTCTGAGATATTAACATCATTTTGTAGGTTTGGGTTTACACAGCTAGCACGTGAGACATTTTATCTCCTCTGTCAAAGCATTATTTTCAAAATGATGAAACGTGGCCTCATATTGTCAAATATATACGAAGCACATTTATTCAACTCATCAGTGAGGGAGCCAAGAGGCTGGGAAAGCCGGTTCTCAGCATTAGAGAAACAGAGATGGACAGCCAGTCAGGGGCAGAACGCTGGAATAAATAGTGTGTTAGTCCATTTGGGTTCCTGGAACAGAATCCCCTAGACTGAGCAGCCTATAAGTCACAAAAACTCATTTCTCACAGTGTGGGAGGCTGAAAAGTCCAAGACCAAGGTGCCGGCAGGTGAGGTGTTTGGTGACGACCCACTCCCAGGTTCGTAGACGGGCATCTTCTTGCTGTGTCCTCTCATGGCAAAGGGGGCAGGAGGGCTCTCTGGGCTCTCTTTTATAGAAGCCCTAACCCCCCCCAGGGCGCCTGGGCGGCTTAGTCGGTTAAGCGTCTGCCTTCGGCTCAGTTCATGACCCCAGGGTCCTGAGATCGAGCCCCATGTCAGGCCCCCTGCTCAGCGGGATGCCTACTTCTCCCTCTGCCCCTCCCCTCTGTTTGTGCTCTCCCTCTCTCTCTCTCAAATAAATAAATAAAATCTTAAAAAAAAAAAAAGCACTAATCCCACTTATGACCTAGTCTTCTCTCCCAAGGGCCCCACCTCCTAATACCATCACCTTGGAATTGGGCTTTCAACATGATTTGGGAGGGGGTGGAGACACAAACAGTTCATTGCACTAAGTTACATATAAAACTAGTTACATATAAAACTATGATACAATAAAACGGTAACATCTGTGGATATCTTTTCAACCACACAGAAATGGTTTGCATTTTTACTAGGCAAAAGGTACATGTGATTTACCCTCTGTAAGTTAACATGTAACTTCACGGAGTCTGAGTCCTAACAGCTAGTAGATAGTACATGAAACAAAGATATGTCCCCCTAGAGATGTAATGACCCTTCAGTGGACCTATTAGACAATGCTCAGGTATGACATTAAAAGGATACGGAGGCATCCTTTTTACTCAATTCCAAGTTTGGGATAATTTTTCTTTATACCTTCTAGGCCCCTTGCTGGCCGTTTGGGCAGCTTCCAGCAAGTCAGTGATAAGGGCTGAGTTATAGCCTCATGGCCAAAGCCATAATTATCAGCTCCTCTATGAAAATGAGCTGCATGCTAAAAACAAAGCATAATATTAAATTACTAATTTCAAATGGCCATCTACAAAATTTAAAGAAATTCAAGCACCCAGGTACCACCTAGTACCTTTATATATCCTTACATTTTCTCACATCACAGATCAGCTTATTTTGATCTTTTCTATTTAGCTTGGAAGAGACATTTTACCTCTTCCTTTAAATGCTGGTCTACAACCTCAGGCCTAGCTACTTGGGTTAAGGTTATGGGATGAGAGCTGAGGAACTGGGGCAGGGTCCAGGATCATGGAACAAGGGACTGGCGGAGGGGTGGGCCAGACACCAGGCGGCATCTAAACACCTAAGGTTAACTCATGTCTTGAGTCTGAAACACAGCCCTTATAAAGAGTCATCCAAAGCATGGCCAAGCGAGCATCCCTCTTCTGCAATATCTAGTCTAAAGACTCTTCCCTCATTCATTCCTTCCTTCACATCCCTGAGGCTGCCCTCATCCCTAGGCTTTAATCACACCATGCCTAGATCACCACCATAGTATCCAATGTCTTCCCAAGCCAGCCCCTCCAAACCTGCTAGAAGATAAGTTCATTCAATTCATTCAGCAAATACTTACAGATTACAGAACAAATGCTAAAACTGTTCTAGGTTCTGCTGATAATCAGAGAATAAGACAAAGTTCTTTGCACTTGTGTAGTTCCTTAAGAGCAAGGAGACAATTAAAAAAATTAATGCCAAGTGGTGATAAGTAAAACCGAAAGAAGCAGGGCTAATTAAGGGATAAAAGAATGATGGAGGGTTATTTTATTGCAAATGCTCATGAAATTTCTTGACTTACACCTAACCTCTTAACATCCTCATCACAAGCCGTGAATCTACAAAGACAGATGAAATCCTTCTATAAACTCAAGTGAACTAGAAAAAGTATTTTTAAAGCTCGGGCAAGTCCCCAGAATAGAAATGTTTCTTTAAAAGTTTTCCTGTGTTTTGGTATTTTAATAAAGACCACACAATATGAGGCTTATTTCTTATTTATTAAAAGAAAGGAAAAAAAGACTGATGGAGGGGAAGCTGCTGTTTTATACAGAATGGCCCAGGAAAGCCTCTATAATAAGGGACCTGAAGGGAAAGGAAGAGCCAGCCATGCACATATCAGAAAGAAAATTTTCTAGGAGGAGAAAGCAGCTAGTGCAAAGATCCTGGGGCAGGTACATGTTTACATATTAAAGGACTTCAAGATGTGTGATAAAGAGGAGAAAATGAGGTAGAGTGAATTGAGTCAGAGATAAAGATACAGAGGTACCACAGACCACGGGCCGAGAAAAGGACTTGGAATGTTATTCTGAGGGAAATGGTACTGAGCAGGAGAGTGGGATGATCTGACTTGTGTTTCCAGGCTGCAGCGGGGCAAGGGGAGAAAGGAGTCTAGTGGGGCAGCACCCTCAGTGTCAGATAGGGCATGATGGCAGCTATGAGTGCTGGCGTGGGGAGAAGTCCATGGATTCTGGAGGTATTTCAGAGGACGAACTGATGGGATCCCTGATGGATGAAGCATCAGGTGTGAGAGAAAAAAAGAAGTCAAAGACGACTCCAGGGTTTTCAGAAAGAGAAAGGAGTGGAGTTCAGCAGAGATTGTGGCGGGGTGGGGGGTGGGGAGGTTTGGAGAAAGGACACACTGGGAAGGGAGCATGGATAAAGGGTTCGGTTCAGGATATGTCAAGTTCAAAAGATCCAGGTGGAGACAGGAAGTGGGCGATTGGCTGTATGCATGTGCCATTCAGGGAGAATCGAGACCCGAGACTTACACTGAGGAATGGGGAGAGTGTCATCGGTATGTGATGTGTTTGCGTGCCGGCATATGCACATGCACGCACACTACGGGTAGGTAGTACGTGTGTTTGACAGCAGATGGTTGATAGAACATAGATGTGTGGTGGCAGATACATGAAGACCGACGCATTTCGAAGGAATCCAAAGCCAGACCCAGGTACTCAGAGAGTGAGGAGAGAAAGTGGAAAAGGTCCTGAAAATGATCCTGGGGCCCTCTAGCATGTTTGTCTGAAACAAGGCATCACGCGGTCACCTGTCCGAACCATCCAAGATGCCCATCGTCCGAACACTTTAGGCCAGTGTCCTCGGGGCACAGAGTCTGGTCCTGCATCCCAAGCCCGCTGCCAGCCCCTCCTTCACCTGAGCCTGCTTCACCCACTCACACACCATGCCCACTTCCTGCACACCTGCGTCACACCATTGGCCTTTGTAGAAGGGTCTCCCCGGCCCCTCCCTTCTCTCTGACTCATTCCTACTATGCCGTCGGAGACTATCCGACCCCCATCCTCCCCACAAGCGCTGCTGTAAGCCCTGCCCCAAGGAGCCCCCATGACATCCCCTCCCCTGGCCAGGCCTAGGCTCCTGACCTTTACCATTACCCCAGCACCAATCACTGTGGTCCTGCACCAACGTGCTTTCTCTCTCCTGGTGAGAATGACACCTCCATGTCGTGTCCTAGCTTCCCAACACTTGAAACAGTACCCAGCATAGAGAGGCATTCAGCAGACATTCGTTCATCATGCCAATGAGAGCTGTGCGGGCAAAGAGAAGTGCCACCATCGTGGCACCCAATGTGACTGGTGCACTCGGGGGCTCCCAGCGAGGCCCATGGGCAGCCTTTCGTCTGTGCCAACAGGGTGAGTTTTCTCCTTCTGATAATTAGTGTTCATCCCAGCATCTTCCTGCTTCCTGTGAGAGAAAAAAACAGGGGCTTTTTCCTCCAACACTATGACTTTCTGCTCTGTTTGGTCACATCAAAGCTGGAAGAGAACAGGACGGGGGTCCCCTGGGGCCCCTTCCCATAGCCTCCGTGACCACCCTCTCCAACCAGGAGAAGTGTCCCCCCATGGATGAAAGAGCCTCCCTCCAACTGTAAATTATTTCTAAGTTGTATATCCTGTTTAATGTGTTTCAAAATTGAAAGAAAATACCTCTCCCACAATTACAGTCATTTTGTAACTCCACATCACAGTTTCCCAGCTCCTTCCAAACCTACCTATTTTAAAACAGAAAAATACCACTGTTTCTCAATGTATTTTTTATTGAGCAAGCCAGGGTGTGCTCAGCAGACCACTTTCCCCTCCAGGATTATCCTAGGACTATCTGATTAGAGACAAATTAGGTAATACTGTCTGCTGCTCTCTTTCAGAGAGATTTTGAAAGCCTGGTCTTAAGGGAGGCAAGGGAACACCACAGCACACATGAAGGCAGGTGGGGACCTTTGTCGTTGAGACCAGCCACAGGGAGAAGCGGACCCCCAGGAAAGACGTGGCGCTGGACGACGTCAGAGGGTTGTGCGCCAGGGATGGCCTCACACTGCCACCCAGGCTGGCGGGGGGCCGGGGGCGCCTCCCGGGGTCTTCCAACATTGGAACAGGACCCCCTTACCTTTGGAGAGGACAAGCTATAGTCCAGAAGTTCATGGCGGGACGTTTTCTAGTGTGTAGTCACTGCTCTTGATGAGAAAATAGAAACACACCCTCCTTAACCAAGGCTTTAGATGGAGTGAACCTCACCCAAGTCCAACCCTGGGCCTTAACCTCTATGTGTGTCCCCCAACTGATGCCTGGACTCACACCACTGAACCATAAACAAACTAGGGGTTCCATAGTAACCACAGCCTCAGACAACGCGAGAGAGTGTGCCTTGTTTTTAGAGGCCAAATTTTACCTGCTAATAAATAAACAACACTGTCTAAGTACTACAAATGACCTGGAAAAACTATGGGGCCCACAGACAGCAGCAGGCGCCTGTAAGCTCAGACTGACAAAACCCACTCCCTGGGAGATGGCAAAGGACTCCAAAGGAAGCAACCATTTTGCACTCAGAAGGTTGGGAGGCACCGTGAGCAAGAGGCTTTCAAGGTAAAACACAGGCACTCGGGTACCTCCAGAAACCGGGATGCCCCCCAACACATGCAAAGGGCATGTGGGTCAGGAAATCTTGCAGGGAGCTCCAACCCAAAGCCGAGTCAACACGTGCTTCAGCCCCCATAACTCTTTCTTCGACTGGGAGTCAGTTTTCACCAGGTGTGAGGCACAGAGCCATTGACCCCAAGCCAAACATGCAGCAGCAACCTTCCTTAATACAGACACTTGTCATCTCAGATTTAAACTTGACCCTGCCTGCCCCTGCTGCACATGGGAGAAAGGTCAGTTCAGCATGCCAGAAAAGTCTCCGTGATTAATCACTTCCCACCAGATTTGACAGCCCCAGATAGTTTCCTTCTGGCCTCCAGGCATTATCTCAACTCAGGATGAACTTGGAACTGCCACTTGAGGCCCAAATGCAAAACTGACATATGAGAGGTAGAAGGACACAGGGGACACGTGCCTCCCACCTGTGCCATGTCAGGGCGTACCTGTTTTCCTCAGGAGGACAATGCAAACCTTTCTACAGCACCTAGAGTTCAAAACCGGGCTCATCTCATCCACAGATATGCAATAGTTTTTTGCCTAAAAGCCATGTACCCTCATTACATGTCCAACAAACTTGTTGAAAATCATTGCACGGAAAGACACCCATGGACATCAGGAAGGGCAGTCATGTGTCTTGGGCTAAAAGTGCCCCTTTTGGAAACAGACTGGTATGGCCACCTTGGAAAACAGTTAGGCAGTATCTTATAAATCATGCATCCATCCTACGACCCAGCAAACCAGTTCCTGGGTATTTACCCACGAGAAATGAAAACAGATATCCACACAAAGACCTGTACGTAATGCTCATAGCAGCTTTCTTCTTAATCACCAAAACTCAGACACAACGCGAATGCCCATCAGCCAGTGAATGGGAAGTTAAGTGTGTGCATCCATGCAAAGCAAAACCACTCCACAGTAGAAAGGAACTGACCACTGGTACACGTGGGGACATGGACACGTCTCAAATTGATTATGCTGAGTGAAAGAAGCCAGATGCACATACTACATACTGTTTGGTTGCATTCATATTAAGTTCTAGAAAAGGCAAAATTATAGTGATAGAAAACAGGTCACTGGTTGCTGGGGCCAAAGGGAGGGGCTTATTCCAAAGAAGTTCAAAGGAACGTCTCTAGGTGCTAGAATGTTCTGTATCTCAATTGTGGCAGTGGTTACATGACTCTGTATAATCATCAAAATTCATTAAGGGTGCCAATAGGTTAACTAATCAAAATAGACTGTATCATGTAAATTATATCTCAATATTTTTAAAAGATCCCACCTACCTACTCCCAAAAAATCAGTCTACAGATTCTGTTCCTGTCCTTCTTTACCTTACTTGCCGTCTGAGCCTCTGTTCCTACAGAAAGCTGTGGTTACAGGAAACGAGAGGCTGGGAAGGATTCTTGGAGTTCTGTCCCTTCTAAAACAGAGTGGTCTATGTCAGGACCAGGACACACCTTCAGAAAGCCAGAATGGGGTCCACAGCCTGGCCACCAAATATCCCAGGAGAAGCAGACATAGAGCATTCTGCTGCAGAGATGCTGCATTCCGTCACCTCACAAAAGAGGGGTCCTCACAGAGGAGGGGGTGTGTCATGCAGCACCATCTGGAGAACAGGCAAAGTCATGGCTGCGTGCTCCAGATGCCGAGAGGAACACTGGCCTCAAGGATCGACCCTGTGAGTTTCTGGACCATGAGAGAAAGGCTGGTGTGACCTTTAGAAATTTGCCAGAAATAATGTGAAGGATCCCAAGGAGTATGTGCCATGAGCATCTGTAATTCAAAGGAATAAGATAAGTCTGTAAAAGTCAGAGGGGCAGGAACACAGCAAATGTTAAGTACTAAAACAGGTCACCCCTGTGATTCTGGCCAGATTCCAGAAAAGCAGAATTCTTTCTTTCTCACTAGGGAAAAAAAACCCATGAAGCCTCTTCATATTTAGGTGGCAAATGATAAAGACCAACTATATTATTTTTGCAAACTTACAAATGCCCCGAGCCTGGGCAAATTCTTGAGCAAGAGTATGAGGCACCCACGGTTGATGTTTACAGGTCAGCAAACTAACCACACTGCCTTTCCCACTGCCTTGCTCTTCTGGAAAGGGGTTGGGCAAAAGCAAGAGAACCAAGGCTACCACATTACATGCCAACCATTGGTACCAATTTCTGTGAAATAACAAAGAAATCATCACAGATTCTATTGAAACCAAAACCCGAATAACACCAACAATACGACAATAGTCTCCAAATTGAAGGTTGCAGCCGCCAGGCATGGAAGGACTATGGGGGCACCCCCAGCCATGGACCTCAGTCTCTCCTGAATGCTGCCCACATTCCAGATTTCAAAAGCCACAGGAAGGTGCTGGGCCCTTTGCAACCAAGCTCCAGGGAATCTGCAAAAAATAGAGGAAGCCAGTTAATGCTCTGACTCAGCAAAGAACATCCAACGGTCCCGTTTCCCAGGGCTCCTCGTCAAATGAGCTGGCCCCACTCTCTGCGCCCCCTTCCTCCCAACAGCTGTGCTCCTCACCATTCTCTGTGTTAGCCTCTCCAGGAGAAGAAAGGGCTGGTTATATCCTGCCCCTGGTTCGTTAACCAAAGAGCCCTGATAAGGGGAAAGATATAAACTACAAGTGAAACTTTAAGGGTTGGGTAGCTCGTGAGTGGCCATGCAGGATCTGCATTCAATCAGCCTTCTCCTTCTGTCCACACCCCAGACATAACTAGGTGGTGTTTTAAACCACCTGCCTAAAGCTGAGATATAAACTAAGCTTCTTTCTTGAAAAGGCTGTTTCTCAAATGCCAGCAAGTGTGTCCCGGAACCACAGCCAAAGACAGAGATCAATGGAAGGGGACTGGGGAAGCCATGACCAAGAGGAGCATGCCCTCAAGATGCCCCAGGGGCCCACTCACAGCCTGCAGGGGTCCTCAGTCTCAGCCTCCATTTCCCCATCTATAGAAGGGGGACCCTGCTGCCACATGGGCATGTCAAAGGAAAGAATGAGATGAAATCAGTGAAAGGCACGCTATAAACTGTTAACCAAGATGATTCCTGGAGCCATCTCACAGAAGTTATTACTTTCCATTTAATAAAAAGCCCTTCCCATGAATAGCCCTTTAATTACCAGCCAACAAACATCTCAAAACATAAGCTCAATGCTCAGTGAATGATGTGATTTTTTTAAAACAATAAAACCAGAATCCTCCTGCACTTCCGTAAGTTGTAGTGGCCTCTGGACTGCTGGGCCCCTGGCTGCAGCGATGAAGCAGAAACCTGGGCAGAGCCCTCACTTGGAAAGCTGAGCCCTTCCAAAGATCAAATCCCGGCTTAACCAGAAAGTGGTGGCTACTGTGCGGGGACCTCATCCCTGGCCAGAGTGGGCCAGGGATCCCCAAGCTGAAGCTCCTTCCCCTCCACCTTTCTCTCCCACTGCAGCGAGCACATTCGTCTGTCTGTCTGTCTGCCGGGGCAGCTGTCCGCCAAAAGACTCCTGCTCTTATTCCCTGATCTTCCTCCTCTCTCTGCCTGAACTTGGGCTCAACAACACTCTCATCTTGTGCTGAGCACAAGAGGAAAAAGAGGGAGAACACTAACAGCACTTCCCTATTCCAGAAGCTTCTAAGCTAGTACATCATTAGCTCATTTTAAACCTCCTGGCAACTCCAATGGTAGCTATCATTAAGCTCGTTTTTGTCAAGGACACAGAACAAATTAAGTGCCAATTTGGGACTCAGGCACAGGCCTACCTGAGGCTGTCGTACTGGCACCCCCACATACCCCAGCACTTGATCATTCACCCTGAGTCACGGCTGGCCCTCCTCCTGAGTCTCAGCTCTGTGGGGGCAGACTGCCCTTGACTGACTGGTATCTGCCATAGAATGTATCTCTCACAAGATGCGTAAGAAAGTTTCACTTTGTTTTTGGAAAGTTCTTTAAATGAAATGAATCTATAATTAAGTGGCTGCCCCACAACGATATATAGCAGTTGACCCCAAGAGAAAGTTTGGGGCAACTGAAGGCTAGGTGGGCAGACACTCCCAGCGATTCCTGTCCCCCTTGGGTAAGTGTGCCCACGCCACATCCCCGGAGATGCCATGAGATATTTCAAAGGCAGGCTGAGGACTTCAAGCTTCCCAGTCTTCCCAGGCTCTTTCCAGGGAGAGGCTTGCTGAGGGAGACACTCCTGGGACCTTCCCCCTGTGGAGCAGGCAAGCAACACAGTGCAGTTAACAAATCAGCCAGCCCTGCTCCCGTCCTCAGAGGATCCCAAGCTGTGACCTGGTAACACTTCAGGACATTCTGGTCACCTACAACTGGTCCAAATGAAGCTGCTCTCAAGTGGGTCCCCAGGGTAGAGGGGCTGGCCCTAGATGTACCCACATATGGAGGGTTCCGTGGGAGAGGTTCTGAGGAGGGGGTGGGGGTGAGGAAGACATCCTCTTTATCATAAGACCACTGTCATAAGAAGATATCAGGTTGCCTAGTTCACTCAAGGGAAAGTCCTAGAGAAAACAAACTTAGTGTCCACACACCGTCTCATAACCCATTAAGATGGTTACTATCCAAAAACAAAACAAAACAGAAACAAGTGCTGACAAGGATGTGGAGAAATTAGAACCCGTGAGCCCTGCTGGTGGGAATGTAAAAGCTTCTATGGAAAGCAATAGAGCAGGTCCTTAGACACTTGAAAATTGAACTACCACATGATCCGGCCATTCCACTTCTGGGGACCTACCCAAAAGAACAGAAAACAGGTCTCAAAGTGATCTTTGTACACCCACGTTAATAGCCGCATTATTCACGATAACTAAAACATGCAAGCAACTCAAGCGTCGATGGATGGATGAACAATAAACAAAATCTGGTGTGTACACGTCATGGAATATCATTTGGCCTTAAAAAGGAAGGAAAGTCTGGTGCATGCTCCATGGATGAACCTTGAGGACATTCTGCTCAGTGAGATAAGCCAGTCACAAAAGTACAAGGACTGTATGCTTCCACTTAGCTGGGGTGCTTAGAATAGTCACATCCACAGAGATAGAAAGACGAATGGCAGTTGCCAGGGGTTGTGGGGAGGGGGCAATGGGGAGTTGGTGTTTCATGGGGACAGCATTTCAGTTTTACAACAGGAGAACTTAGGAGGTGGATGGGGGTGACAGTTGCACCACATGAATGTGTTAAGGACACATAAAAATGGTTAGGATGGCTAATTTTATGCTATGTGCACTTAATCACAATGTTTTAAGTGTTCACACATTAAAATCAAGAGCACCCCATCATTGACCAGATTTCACTTTTTGTTTTGTTGTGATGTCTATTCTTCAGCTTCATAATCCAATGCAAATTTTATTAATGGTAGGATGAGAAAGGAGGAAAGGATAGAGAAAGGAAGAATGCAAGACACAGGCAATTTGCCAGGACCAAAGAAGAGAAAAATAAGTCACGGTCAGTCCAGAAGGTGCTGGCTCTGCCCTTCAGCCGGGCCCTGATGGGGGCTGGGAGATGGCCATGCCTTGCCCTGTGCCAGGGGACTGGTCTTTCCTTCTGAAACTGGCCATTTGGGGAAAAGGGGAGGGGGCAGGGTAGACAGAGGACCAGATTACAATCCACAAAATGTGTTATCATTGTCCTTCCGGGTTCTAAATGTTCCTTTCTATGAGTCACAAAGGTTAACTGGGAGGCTCTTGAATTAAAAACCCACAGGGTTTTCCTTTTATAGACTGTCCTCAGGAGACCTCTGAGTGTTCCTTCTGTCCTCATCCCCAACTGGCAGCTGCACTTAGCATGTGTGTTTACAGAAATACCAGTAGTTATTGCATGTTCCTTTCCATGTGATTAAGCATTGCCATAAAGCCCAGGCTGGATTAGAAATAGACCTTTCCCTTGCTGAAAAGAGCATAACCGGCGTCTGTGGCAGTAGCGTGCGACTTGCGCCACCTACTGGCCACTGTGGGGAATCACATAGCAAACCCCAAAGGGGTGGACCAGGCTTTGCCACCTACCAATGAACTGACCAGAAGCACTGCCCCACCCACCCTGCCGGGCGGGATGTGACTAGGAAATGCCCCCAATCAACTGCCCAACCCTGGAACCTAGCTCCAGATCCGTGCTCCCTCACAAAGGGCTCTGATCACCAGAGCTATTATCTAAGGCAACAGCCCATTGAGTCTCTTGCTCCCATGAGAGGGCACTTCAGGACAAGGGGACCTAACATCACGGAATTATTCTACACATGTGTTCAGACTTGAAGATGAGGGTCAGACCCCTCACTATGGCTTGCAACTATAGCATTTGCCAGGTAACATTTGACAAATAGGTTTTGATCCTTTGACCCTCGTAACCATTGTTATGAGCTATGTTCTCTTATTTTAGAGATGAGGAAAACCAAGAGGTTCAATCACTGGGTTAAATACCCTTTGAACACACAGAGGGAAAGGTCAGGGTACCTGTTGGGAAGTGAAACTATAACATAATAGCTCCTTTTTGGTCTGTTTTCCAAAGCAAACACACCAACATAAAGATATCCAAGTGCTGTCTTAACAATTTGGAAGATCCTATTTAAAAGTTCCCTAAGCAAATGAACATCCCCAGCTTTGCAGCCACTGCCTCATTTCTTGGTTCATTTCAACAAATACGAATTGACCACCTTCTGGGTCCCAGCAGAGCAGCTGGTGGAAACAACTTCATCACCTAGCCTAGGGTAGGGATGCTCTTGATGCCAAAAAACTAATTTTAAATAATGGAAACTTGTCACCACTGAGGATAGTCATGTTCTGAAGCTCATTCACAAAGAATTTGGAGCCATAATAGGAACATGTATGTAAAATCTCCACGAGTGACCACTTCAAACAAGATGACATCCATGAAAGTGTGTGTCCTAATGTGTTCATTTAAAAAAAAATTAGTAGTATCCTATATAGAGCCACACCTAACATTTAGAAAAAGAACTCATTGTCACAACAAACCTTCTAGAAACAGCAGAAGACCCATCCTTTAGGAACAGGATTCTAGAAACTCTCTCCTCCCTGACCCCAACCCTCACTCTGCTCCCTCCTTCCTATATGGTCCCAGATAACCATCCTAGACGTGTCCTAGGCTGTCCTGAAAAAAAAGAAAGAAAATGCATTATGATCCCACTGCTGCCCACTGGCATTTTGAAGAGCATGTCTTACTCCAAAGAAGGAATGCAGCCTCCAGTTTCATACGAGGTAGGGTGACATTGCCTCCTTGTCATGTGATCTACTCAACTGAGGCAGGGAGCCTGATGTGCAGTCAGCCTGCAGAAAGAGCCCACATGACACCAGCAAATGGAACCCATTTTTTTTTTAAAGATTTTATTTATTTGTTTGAGAGACAGAGATAGTGACAGAGATAGCGAGAGAGCACAGAGCAGGGAGGAGAGGGAGAAGCAGGCTCCCCACTGAGCAGGGGACCCGATTGATGGGGGTGGGGAGCTCGATCCCAGGACCCCAGGATCATGACCTGAGCTGAAGGCAGATGCTTTACCAACTGAGCCACCCAGGTGCCCCTGGAGCCCAGGTTTTAAGAGAAAATCAGATTATATGTTTTGGGAGCTCCTCACAGTTTTTTAATATCAATTTAAAAAAACATAAAAACAAATATTTTTAAAACCCTCATCTATACTTCTCTATGGTTTCATACAGAATTATTCCTACCCAAGATTACCACTTTCTGAAGAAATTGAACAGTTAGTTTTTTCTGGTGGCTTTATCTAGTGTAGTAGCCTGAGAATTCATTCACTCATTTACTCAACACCTACTCTGTGCCAGGTACTGTTCTAGGCAATTAGGATACTTCAGTGAACACAAGAGACAAAGATGCTTGCCGTTGAGGAGGTTATATTCTAAGAGAGGTAGACAGATCAGAAGCTCTAATCAGAACTTATACAGAAGAGTAAAAGATGGTAAGTGCCATGGAGAAGGAAAGAAGAGAGGAGAATGAAGAGTGCCAATCGAGACAGGGAGGGAGTTATGATTAAATTTCACACAGAGAGGAGCGCCTGGGTGGCTCAGTCGCTAAGCATCTGCTTTCGGCTCAGGTCATGATCCCAAGGTCCTGGGATTGAGCCCCGCATCGGGCTCCCTCCTCGGCAGGAAGCCTGCTTCTCCCTCTCCTACTCCCCCTGCTTGTGCTCCCTCTCTCACTATGTCTCTGTGAAATAAATAATCTTAAAAAAAAAAAAAAAATTTCACCCAGAGATCAAGGTTGGCTGTTGAGAAAGTGATGCTTGAGCAGAAACAGAGCTCATTTAATGTTGGGACCATGCAACATGCTGGCGAAGCCTGAGAACAGAAGAGTCTGGGAGCAGCCAGAAGATTCCATCAACAGGATTTGCTATGAATCCATCAACAGGGTTGGACACAAAATTTAGGAAGAGCGACCAGAAAGCTCTCCAAGATTTGAGACTTTGCAAGCAAACCTCAGTGTGATGAAAGAAGGAACCTGCACAGGAGGTCCTTCACAGTCAGGCCTTCGAACGGCCTTAACCAAAGCTGGAAAACACAGCGAGTGACCAAGTGAAACGGTCATCCCTGTCTCCTTTTGGGACAATGGATGAAAACAACGCTTGGTGTTAGAAAAATCAGAAAAAATGTTGCTGCTCACCAAGAAAACCTTTTCTGCAAAGGGACTGCCCATGAACAGCCCCATGTCTGGAAGCTCCCTGGGCAATAATAATCTGAGGCAATCACAGGCTGCACCTCATCTGTCTCCCTTTCCTCAGGGACCATTCCTCTGCCCTGCCTCACGTCCAGTGTCTTAAAAACCAACTTGGTTTTTTCATATATTTTGTCCTCTAGTTATCTCGGGGGTGGGAGAGGGTAAATTCAGTCCCTGTTACTTCACTCGTGCGGTAGCAGAAGGGCAGAGCAATGATTCTTGATGTTGGAGAATTGGAGCTGTAGGCCCTCTGCCTGCCAACCATGGAGGAGACACTCCCCAGTCAGGGGAGCTCTCGAGCCCCCTAACACATGGTTGTTCTTAATGTGTGTGATAGACCGATGGTGGTCCCGTTCCTCCCTGCCCCTGGAGTCACACATCCACGTCCTTGTCGTGGCCTCGTGGTGGGCGGAGTGTATTTCCCCACGCTGGAAAGATGGAGCTGTCCTGGGACTTGCGGCCTGACAAAGGCTGAGGTTTGCGATACACTTGCTGGCCGGCCTTGGACTTGGAGGCACTGTCTCCCCTTGGTGAAGTGAGCTTCTCCACTCAGCCCCCAACGGGCAGTTCCTACAGAAGGCTGTGATGGCTGTTTCAGCTGGAAGCACAGGGGAATCGTCATTCAGAGCAAGTTTGCGTTGAGATATTGAGTGTGGCTTGGTCTCAACTGCACTGCATTAAGTAAAAGAATTCAAAAGAATTTGGTACTGGTCTGACAGCTCTGGTCACAGCAGTGCTTAAAATTCTAGTAGGATTCAACTTGTCTCACTAACAAGATGAAGGAGCTGAAGCAACACTGAGGAGAGAGACCCTCACTGGGAGGACGAGCAGCCGTGGCATCAAGACCCGGTTAAGAGGGTGAACAGACAAACTACAGACTATTAGAAAATATTTGCAAACCATGTATCTTACAAAGGACTTGTATCTAGAATATATAAAAAGCTGTGGAAACGCACAGTAAAGAAGGGAACAATTCAGTTAGAAAAGATGTGAACAGACATTTCACCAAAATGGATATATGGACGGCGGACACGCGTGGAAAGACGTTCAACATTTTAATCTATAAGGGAAATGCCAATTCAAACCATGATGAGATAGGGTCGAAATAAAAGCTAGTGATAACACCAAATGCTGGCAATGGCATGGAGAAACTGGGTCACTCAGACGTTGCCGGTGGAGAGGCAAAATGATAGGACCATTTTAGAAGAAAATAGCAAATGCTCACAAAGCAAAACATACACTTTGCCACGTGGCCATGGAGTACTACAAAGCAATAAAAAGGAATGAACTCTTGATTTATGCAACCAACCGAAAGGTTCTCAAGGGAATTATGCTAAAAAAGCCAATCACATAAGATTATACACTATCTGCTTCCATTTATATAATAAATTTGAAATAACAAAATTACAGAGACGGAGACAAAATTATTTGTTACCAGGGATTGGGGGGTGGGGGAATACTTTAAAAGACTAGCATGAGGGATCCTTGTAATGGAACTGCTCTAAATCTTGACTGTTGTGTCTCTTGATGGTGGTCACATGGGTGTACACATGTGAAAAACCTGCATAGAACTAAAGACACACATAAGCGAGTGCATGTAAAACTGGTGATATCTGAATAAAGTCATTGGATTGGACCAATGTCAATTTCCCACTGTGATATTGTGCTTTAGTTATGTGAGTTTGTACTATTGGGGGAAATTTGGTGAAAGTTACATAGGATCTCTGTTTTATTTCTTACAACTGCATATAATCCTACAATTATCTCAAAATATAAAAGTTAAAAATTTTTAATCTTAATATGATCATAGCTAAACAGAAATAAGAAGACAGTAAAAATAAACTACATGAGTTACTTTTATTATGGATGAGGAATTAGTCAGCTTTTAAGTTTGTGTCTTTGATATGTGGATGTATTGCTTTCATCATTAATTGATTTGATTTAACACAGGATGAGTTCCAAAGTGGAGATAATGTTGGGATAAAAGGAGGTGAGTCCAGTACTCAGGCTGGGACACTAACTGCCCTCCCCTTGAGGCTCATCATCTTTTCCTTGAGGGCCTTTTATAGACCAAAGAGCAGTTCCTGGTGGAATGATGTGATGTCATCAGTGACTCGTGTCAAGGGCTCCAGAATCTTGGGAGCCATTTGATTCCAAAGACCTGGCTACGGTCAGTGTTCTTCTCACACTGTTCTGAGGCTGTGCTCTGGGTAAATGTGAGGGGCCTAGATCCCAAGACAGCCAGGAAGTCCACTCTGGGTAAGTGTCTCTCATTCCTGTCCTAGACTGAGTATGTAAGGCCACCCAGCTTGGCCTTCATAAAGGGTGACTGAGGCACAACTCTTGTTGCGCCTGGCCATTCTCCCCTTGAGCACTGGTCAGACACGAGTCCTAATCCCAAATCTGAAGTGCTCTAGCCTTGGTCAAGGAACAAAATCCTACGCAAGTTAAGTCACCATTTCCTCACCTGTAAATCATGTAAGTCATACATCTTAGCTCACAGATCATTACAAGGATTGAATGAGGTCATTCTTTATGCATTGATCAATACTGGAAGTTCAACAGGCAACCAATAACTGTTAGCTATTATTGCCATTTTAATTATTATTAGGTTTCACAAGGAGCAGGTTAAGCAGACAGAAATGACCTGGTCAGAATCAGGTTGAGTCCCTTCCATTTTATTCGTACACAGAGAAGACAAGACAGGATCCCTCTGGGCTCCACATTAGCTGCCTCAGAGATTGCTCCAAGCCAACAGGACCCAGCAAAGAAGAGTCAGAAGAAAAGGGTGTGAGTGGAAGGGAAGGCAGGTGTATGTGATCATTTGGCTTCTACCCACAGTCTCTGAATGACTGAAGTTGACAGAACACCATGGCTCCAACATTACTTCTCCTTCCTCCTCTCAGCTCTCATGTGTTTGGGTCTGCATGGGCAGGGGGAAGGGCTTTCAGGGTGAGACAGGGAGGTCACTATCCTGTGCACTTTTATGGCTATTAAAGACATCTATGACTAGAGAATTTTACATCTGTCTCTATAGAGGTATCCTCCAGGCAGAACAATCCATGGAAAAAGGCACAGGAGAGCAGCTCTTGTCTGGCAAAGAAAGGGAAATAATAATTCCTACCCTCTTTTATAGACAAGTGCAAAGGGGTGATGGTTATTCTTTTATCCCTCCAGATGTCACATGCAAAATTCTCAAGGTGAGTGGGAAAGGAAGAGCCTAGCATTTCTCAGGTGAGTCCTCCTGCCATGATGACACAGGGTCCTTCCTCTCTCCCTACAGCTCCATGGAATAGGAGCCCTCTGGCCTTCCAGTTCTGCCTCTTCAGAGGCTGTCCCTGAGCAGAGAGCCAGGAGAATGAGAGGCCGGAAGAGGAGGAGATCGATGGATGTCAAGGCAGGTATGTGTCCTCGCGTGTGCCTCAGCTTCCCTGCACAAAGTGTCAACTACTGTTGAGTGACCACTTACCATCTTGTCTTCACAAGGCTGAGTCCAGGCCCAGTGTTCAGAGTGAGCTGCACGGCAAGGACTCCACTTCTCAGGTGGGTCACATCCACGCTGACTCAGCACCTTTTGTTTCTGCAGCTGCCCAGGAGAGCAGCATCCCAGCCTCCAGCTCTACCACCTCAGAAGCTATCTCTGAGCTGAGGTCCTGGAAGAAGAGGGGACAGAAGAGGAACATATGGACAGTCAATCATGTTGAGGGAACAAAACTCAGGATGAACAAGAGGAGAAGACCCAGTTACCGTCCTGAAGACCAAGAAGCATTCTACCGACTTCTGGGTGTGTGCTCTCAGCGGATGGAGCGTTCAGGGTCCTGCTGAGTGGGGATCATGTTGGAGGCAGCGGCTCTGGGATCATGCTCAAACCTCTCTAAGCTATAAAGTGTCCGGGGGGCACAGACACAGAGCAACCCTGCTTCTGCTGGGGAGCTGGCAGGTTTTTCCTCTCTGAGACAAGTTCTTAGAGGGAGAGGGAGGAGGCTACAGTGGAGAGTGCTCAACAGTCAAGACATTTCAGAACAAACCAAGGGGTGCATCCTCTGCCCACTGGGATACATTCATGTATTCCCTCCGATTAAGATTTTAGAGATTAGTGATGAAAAGACAACCTAGATCTTGCTGTCTGTACGTTCAAGGTGGGAGGAGACAAAAAACAAACCCATACAGAAATAAGCTGTTCTCAGCCAGTAACAAATGCAGAGAAGTAATGTTGTTCAAAGACAATGATGCCTGGAGACGGAACGTGAAGAAGGAGAGGGGAGCTCTGTGAGATGGGATACTCCAAGGACTCTGTCTGAGAAGGGGCCATCAGGACCAGAGGCAGGATTAAGTTGATAGTTCTGGGGACAACACTGATCATGTTGTCCGGTACAGCATTCATTAGCCACATGTAGCTATTAAAACCTGATTTAACTCATTTAAAATTAAATTTAAAAATTCAGTTTCTCAGTCTCATGAGCCACATTTAAGTGCGCAGTAGCCACTCATGGCTAATGGCTCCCATAGTGAACAGTGCAGATCTAGAACACTTTCATCATCACAGAGAGTTCTATTGCAGAGAGCCAGACTGACTGGAGAAGGGCCAAGGAGAATGAAATAACACTTGACTCCTCCATCCTCCCTGTTGTGCAAGTGTCATTGTCCCAGTCAAGGAGCAAGGGGAAGACAGCACCCACATTCTCAGGTCTCCCCTGGAAAATGGTACCTCCAGGGGACAACTCTAATCCCAGAGTTGGGATTGGGGGTGGGGGGCACAGGTCATTATCTGCAGGAAGCGAGGGGATTCGGGAGAAAGAGAGCAGGCCTCCCAGCACCCCCCGGGGCTGCGAACTGACCGCCACAGGCTCAGGGTGCTCAGTTAATGGGAGGCAGCAGGAAGCTTTGCCCGGCCCCAGCATGATAAAGTGACAAGGACAAATGCAGTGTCATAGAGACAGAGACCCATGGCCACATCCAAGCTCTGGCTTGAGGCAAATGTGTTAAGCACTGAGAGCCAGGTCACATCTCTGTGATCACGCCCATCACGTGGAAGTTTACAATAGCGAAATCCAAGCCCCACAGATGAAACTCACGACATATGCCTCTCTGGAAGGAGTGGCCATTGTCACAAATATTAAGACTCACAACCCTCCTGGCAGAAGGGACGCTGCCTCCACTTCCGGGAGACAAAGGAACTTGAGGGAGGCTCTGGTTTTCCTCCTTCCCTCTGGAATGTCCCACAGCCCCCAGAAGGGCTGCTCCAAGGCCCTCCTCACTTCTCCCTTCCTTTGCAGAGGATCCCGCGATCCAGAGCTTCTTGGAAGCTGACATTTTCCTCAAAGTATCCGATAAGGTATCTGCAGCACCAAAATGATGAGGGCCCGAAGGGTCCACAGTCACCACCCCATGGGGGCAGGAACAGAGAACCAGATTTCTGGCCAGGTGGGAGAAGCCCTAGAGAGACCTGCTCTCAGTGTCAGAAGACACACCGCCCGTGGCCTGCCCTGCCCATGGGCATCTTCTCCTGGCTTCCCATCCGTTCCTCTCCACTTGTCAAAGGGCCTCAGCACAGCCCACCCTGAGGGGTTCCCATCATGGCCGTTGGATGGGGCAGGACCCGTGGCCCGTGCGGGACACTCTCACCCCCTCTAGTGACCCCTCACCTGCCTTCCGTGCCCACACAGTACCTGCTTTCCATGGTGGTGGAGTACTTCGGCCGTGTTGGGCTGCCTGGACACCTGTACAACAGGATCCACTTCTTCCTGGCCCTGTGAGTTCCTCCTTGGGGACTGCTCTCAATTCTGCCCAAACCGCCCCATCCCACAGCCTCACCACCCCATCAGGATGGCTTGGCCATGCCTATGAGCCAGACGGTCTCAAGTAGTTCCTCTTGGCCACAGAGCAGATAAGGCCTTCAGGGGTCACACGGTCATGGGGGAGGGGAAGGCAATGAGTAAGTTCCTAAGATCATGAAAGTAGCCAAGAAACATCACTTGCTGCTCAGAGACTGAGTGACCGGAGGGAGGAAGCCCCAGGGAAATGGAGGGCAGCCAGAACCTTGGCCTGGGCCAAGCACAGCATGGGCCCCACAGGCTTGGTCCTGAGGACGGTCCTGCTGTCCCTCTGGAGCCAGGCTCCCTGCAGATAGGGCTTCCCCAACCCTCCTTCCTGGATAGACTGCCCTGGGCACTGGGTCCTCCAGTGTTACCTCTGCAAGCTTCCCCTCTTTTCCCACGGCAGCTACATCGCCTCCGACATGGAGGAGGACAACCCCACGTCCAAACGGAGCATCTTCCAGTTCCTGCTGGGCAGGGAGCACTGGCCAGACCTCTACAAGGAGTTCCTGAAGTTGAAGGTGGAGTTCTTCCATGCAATGGGGCACCGAGCCTGGGTCACCCCGGAGTTGTGTGAGGAGGTCTGTTGGGGACGAGGACCAGAGGGAGCACCCGAGTGGTAGGGCTGGGCCCTTCCTCCAGGTGCTTACGTTGCTGTTTCCCTTTCAGATCCAGGCCCAGAACCCACATCACTGGGTCTGGAGTCGGGTGCGCCAGTGTGCCCCCTAGGTTCCCAGGGAACAGAGCGGGGGCTGCAGGTGGTCCAGGTGCATGCGGGTGCTCTCGGGCTCGGCAGGGTCGGACATCCCCACCCTCTGTGCCCCTGCAGTCACCTCCTGGGCTGGTGGGCATGAAGGGGAAGCAGTACAGCATCCCTCTGTGCATACAAGCATAGTAAGGGTTCTGAGAACTCCCATGATAAAGAACGTAATTACCTGTGTTTATATCAAAACTCTCCAAATGAATTTGACTGTGGAATCATGAATGCAATACCAGATCCCCAATTTGCATATCAAAAAAATTTTTTATGAACTCTTGGAAATGCTGATTTAAGTAATGAAAACCTCTGTAGGGTTTTGATCTGAGTTGAAAATTTTAAGCAAATAAATGGAAGACACTGAAGTCACCCTTACTGGAAAGGGGGCTGTTAGCCTGGTGGCTCTTGGGAGGAAAGAGATTAATTCCAACATGTCATCAAAAGTGGTATGTGATTTGCTCCCACACGAAGCAAGCTTAGGAGCTGGGTCCCTGAAGGATGTGTCAGTCTCGTCTTGTCACGGACAAGGAGCTCCTCGGGTTCCTGGTCTTCTGCAAAAATCAGAGTGCTGGGGAAAAAAGGGCCACAAACACCTGGAGAACTGTGAAAAAGCACATAATAGATGACACACTTATAGAAAACGAATGCTTGACCAGCATCACACTCTTTAGAATATGTTTTCTTTCGTTTAAATTTGATTGCTATATTTGGGTTTACTTGAAGTTGGGGGAGATCGTTGGTGAAACGCAGAAGAAACCCTTTGCCTGGGGAGACAGCTATACCAGAATAATCTTGTGAACTGAGCCACCCCCGCCTCTTTGCAGGCTGTGACAGAGCCTCTTCTGACCCTAGGAAAAAGAAGGTCAAGTGTGCTCTGTGATAAACCAAGTTTGGGATAAAGTTTAACTCATCCACAGGGGGCTTCTTATTTGAGGACAAACAACAACTATATATGCCAGAATCTCAAATTCCAAAGAAAACTGCATTTATCGCCACAATAAAAACAGAGACGAATAGTGGCTACAGGGGCCGCTCTTGGATCTGGCCACTTATACAAGCAATGAGGGCGGCAGCTGACTTTGCCCGGGCTCCTTTCCAACACACACACCTGTGCTGAGGCACTGAGAACTTCCTCACTTGGGAGTTTGCCTTCTGCTCTGATTTCGCTTTCTTTCCTCGTAGCTCCCGCCCATCCCCTGCCTCTCCCTGCCCCGACACCAAGCTGCTGCCTCCTTCGCAGGCTCCAGGAGCCACAGAGGGACAGTACTGGGCCTCCAGTTTTCCTCAGACCTGCAGGAAGGAGGGTGCAGGGACAGCCAGGACCATGGCAGCCTGAATAGCACAATGGCTCCCCAACCTTCCAGTGGGTGTCGGCCAGCAAAGGTCCTAACCCCTGAATAGCCTGGAAGGGTGTAGTAGTAACATGGAGGGGGACCAAAGGAGCCGAGAGACCAGAGCAGCAGCCTCTGTGGAGGGAGAGGGAGAGGGGACGGAAAGTCTGGGAAGAGGCCTGGATCACTGAGGAGGAGGAACTCGAAGGAAGAGGCCAAAGAAACAGCTAGAAGATGGTGAGGAAAAGAGGAGGAGACAGGAAGGGGAGAAACACATGAGAGAGGACACAGGATGTGGCCAGCCCATTCGAGGCAATTAGCATCTTGGGGACAGTTGTCCTTGGAGCCTTTCCTGACACTCCGCTAGAAGTGAATGAAGAGACGGGGGGGAATTCCAGCCAGGAGACTGGCGGGAGGCACGGAGCTCACTGATGTGTGGATCTAAGGCTGAAACAAGAGTGGGAACAAAAGGGGGGAATCCTATGCCATGATAGGCTCCGACATCATAGAAATAACCCAACTTTCAAAACGAGAGGAGAAGGGAGGGAAGAAGGGAGGAGGTCATGAATGGATGGCTAGGGACAGGTGGGGAGGTCCAGAGTGCCAGCTAGGCCAGAAACGAGGCAGTGGAAGCTGAGGTTAAATAAAAAAAAAAAAAGGGACTGGAAGAGTCCTGTGAGGGTATTAGTGTTAAACGTATGCAGAACACAAGCCATCCTGAATGCCAAATAAATGAATATGATAAATTTTAAGAGAGCAAAGAAAACATCAAATACATGGTAAATATAAGAAATAGAGTAGAAATACAATATAGAAACAATATAAAAAATGAGATTCAACTGAGATCAGTCATATTATTTGTATTCATAAATCTGAACTCACTACTAAAAGATTCTCAGACTGATTCGCAAAGCAAAACCCAGCTCTGTGTGAGACTATCCTTAAATCATTCAGAGGTGCTAACAATAAGGTGAGGGCTCGGGGTACACCATGCAAATGCCCTCAAATGAGAGTAGGGATTGTGATCTTGATACCAAGGGAAGGAACATTCAGATGCAAAACTCTTCGGAGACTAGGAAGGACACGTGGGATGGGGTTGAGGGGCAGGATCTGGGGTAAGTGCCCAGTGTTACAGGCAACTCCACAGGCCTGGGCTGGTCCACTGCAGCTCGATTTGCTCAGTGATGCTCATAGATTTTACAGCTCTCTCGACGGATGGAGGGATATACAGATATATTGATATATAGATATGTATACCTATTCTAGATAGGAAATCTAATTAGTGGGCAATAACTGCAGTTACCAGACAGAAACTGTCTAGCTCTTCACCACTTTTTTCCCATGGAAATGCCTGATTTGCCACAAAACTGCTTGTAACTCCAAGGTTCCCAGGAAACTCACAGTCAAGCATGGACAGAATATCCAGTCTTGTAAAAGGCTGACTCCTTTCAAGAAGCACTACACCCTGTCTATCCCATGAGGGCTTAACATTTTCTTCTTGAGTCCTCTGGAACTTTCCAGTTGCAAATAATCACAGTACTCACTGTCTGTGACACCTAGTCCTTGCAGCCCCAGAAGGCCAAGAAATAGGCTACGAGGTTGTTTCTCTCCTCACTCAGGCATCTAGTGACCCAGTTCCAGGAAGTTTGGCATAATACACGGCCAACCCACATTGTTCCAGTTACTCAGCAATAAAGACCATGAATTCTTCCTTTAGTCAATGAGTCCTCTCAGTGTGTTACGGAGAAACCCAAGGCCACTCAGAGGGGGTCACTGCCACTGTGGCCTGAGGCTGGTACCATCCAGATGAGTTGGCGCATGGATTACAGGATTGTCACAAAATCTTGGAGTGTCAGAGCACACGTGAGGGTTTGAACATGGAAAAGGAAAGTGAACAGCACTGGGAGCTCAAGAGATAGCCAAGGGGCTGGAAATTCTATGAGCAAAATCAGGGGAGACCAAGTGGTGGTGAGTGGTTTTTACGGGACTTGGGGATGGGGCTGAGTTCACACTTGGGTCATTGTGTCCCACTTAACAGCACAGGGTTTGCTCAGGAACCCAAGTAGAAAGGGTGTTGATGAAGCAAAGTAGATGGAAATGTTTAGGGAGCAGAGGACTGAGAAGCCCCTGCAACACTACAGAATCCAGGGGTGGGGGAGCACCTGTCACAGCTGGTGGTAGCTTCCCAGGTGTGCACCAACTGCCCTCCTGCCGGCCCGTGACCAGTGAAGGAGAGCAATGGCCTGGCTGCCTCTTCCACCTCCAGGCCTCCCCTGGGCATCTCTCACTGGCTCCTCCCAGTGGCACACTCTTACCTGGCCCCACATGGGAAACAGGTGAGCAAAGAGAGGAGGAGGTGCTGAAGATACTGAGTTGACATCTGGCCCAGGCAGAGGGCACAGTGAGATGAGCCAAACGAAAATTAACTAGAGAAGCAGAGAGGGAGTTTGGAGCAAGATGACACAAGACAGCACCCACACCACCCTCTGGGGTTTTGCAGAAATTTCATCAAGTGGGGGTTGGTGCTCATTTCATCTAGATCTTACCAGGCAGAAAGACTGCAGCTAGGGATGCTAATTACAACGGATTTGCTAATGATTCTTCGATTGTTGAAGAGCTGTGTACATTTACCCACATTTCCAGTTGATGAGACTATCTTCTTAATCTCTGGAATGGTACACAGTAAGCAAACAAAAGTCTTGATTAAATGAAAAATAGGCACAAATATGGACTCAAGACAAATGAAAGAACACGAGTGGCACTAACTAGCTTCCAAACACTGTCCCTGTGATAAAACCGCCCAGTGACATGATTACCCAGATCATGATCTAGTACATCTGGGTTCTGGAAGCCCATGGACTACAGCTCCCCAAGGCAGCATACCTAAATGTAAGACCAGAGATGGATCCATTAACTACAGAGACAAGGCAACAGATTTCACACCTAATTATTGGAATAAAAGCAGTGGAAATTATGAACATGCAGTTATTTATAGATTTTCACTGATTTTATTGAACCTAGTATAAATTTTTTTTCTAAATTTCCTATTTCATTTTATAATGTACCACAGAATAGGAAGAAATATTTTCAACTAAAAGAGACATTTTAAGATGGTTGTTACATGACCAACAAAGCAGCACACAGACTAACCCAATCTAATTCCAAGAAATTACACAGACGTCTGTTTTTCTAAAGATGCACAGAGAAGGGAAGGGTCCACAAACTGGAGCAACGTCCTTCTAATTTATGCTGATCTGCCTCTTAGATCTACTGCACTAAGAGAGGCAATAATGAGCCAGATTCGGGGGTTAGAAGCAGTATGGTCTGAAAGCCCAGGCTCTTTAGGGGTTGTGATGGGAGCAGAGCAGGCTTGGGCCAGCCACCTCCCTCCCTGAGCCTCAGGGGGCTCAGCTGTAGAAGGAGGGGCAGACAGATCATCCAGTGCTGATCTTTTATGCAGCTGCTTGAAGACAGAAGGTCCTGCCTTCTGGGTAACCCTTACTTCCCATCCCAGCCTCCCTTTCATTCAAGGACAGAACACGGAGCAAAGCAAGAGGATGGCCAACAGGCAAGTCCATCCTTACCCACAGGCAAGAATTAAGGATATGGTTTTAGGGGCTCTTCTTTCAATTTAGCAAAAAAGACTTTCCCACAGCTTGTGACTAATGAGAAGCAAGCAATGTATTTCAGAGTGGGGGAAACCTGGCTGGCCCTGGGAAGCAGGAAAAGCCAGTCACCTGGGAACCTTTGTAAACCACATAGGTATCTGCAGGGTGGCTGCTAAATGCTAACAGAGGCCTCCATCCTAGGTACACCCTCTTAGGAGCTGCCCCCCCAACCTCCCCTCTGCTTCCTTCCACTGCTGGTTAAACACTGCAGACACTGGGGGGTACAGAGGTGACCAAATCCTGTCCCCTTCCCCATAGCTGAATTGGACAGATCTTCATACAACTAGGCATTTTCTACAAAATGTGGTATGAGGATGGAGGAACCCAGAAGACGAGCTCCCAATCCTATATACAAGAGGCATATTAGTCTGTGTGCTGCCAACTAAGTCTTCCTGGTTTGGATCTCAAATTGGTCCATGGCCTTCCAGCTTCACTCAGCTCCCAGCATCCTCTCCTGACTTTGGTCTACTCCTGTCCTCAGACTGGGCTTTGACATGGCTTTCCTCAGAATCCATGTCACACACACAGTCCACACACAAATCTATTCCTCTGGCAATTCCTGCCTTGGCTCCACATGCTCTGGCTTCTACTCAGAATCCTGGCTCCCAAACTCTGGCCTGTGCCCAGCAGGCACACTGGCCTCCCACCAAAGTGGGTCTCTACACTGATCATCAAGCTGAGCAACGAGAGGCCCCCTCCTCCTTGCTTCCTCTGGGCTGTCAGAAGCTCTCTGAGCTGGGATCACCATAAGCTATGAAGTCAGCTGGTTTCTAGACAAAGGGTAAGAAAAGCGGCCTTAAGATCGGGCACCACTGAGAGAAGCTCTGTAGGGCTTAACCCAATGGTCACTCCTGCTAGGGTCTGGCATCCATGCCTCAGAGCTGCCCACAATTTCAGGCCTTCACCTCTTCACAGGACATCTTACTCAAGGGAGGGGCACAGATATCAGCCCCCCTCCCCTCAGGGAGACAATAATCTCTCTGAGTATGCATGTGTGTAACTACTATTTAATTATGTCCATCCATGGAAGCACTTATAGCCGTGTAAGTAGAAAAGATGAACGTGGGGAATTATGAGTAAGTTAGGAACCATACTGTGGCAGACATGAAGTAACTAGTACTCACCAGCGTCTGGTTCTCCTCCCCTTCTTGGACACATGGAAGAGTAGTCACACGAGGTGGATGTTTGACTTCCTGCCAATAGGCTGTAACTGGAAGTGAAAGCCACTTCTGGGCCAAAACCCTTAGGAGCCGGACGCACTTCTCCAGATCTTCCCTTGTCTTAACTTTGAGGAGCTGAAATATTCTGGATTGTGAGAGGTACTCTCCAAATTTTTTGAAAACCCATAAATAGCTAGAATTCATTTCTTTGATGATCCTATTCATGTCTATTCAAAAGACTGCCCAGAATACCCTTTGCTCCCTGTCACCTAACCATTAGGTCCAAACTATAAAGACAATGCTATTTCCAGACCATCCACAATCTTTTATTCTGCTCTTTCTCTTAGAAAGCCTGATTTTTGCTTTTGTTGACAACATTCTAATGACTGTTCTCCCTCATATATGAGAACACATAGTGTGCAAGTAATGGTCTCTTAAGTCCTCCTTCAGAGAAAAGAATACAAATTATAAACAACTGAGACTGAAGATAGCAACAGTTGCCCAGATACTGAGTTCTTTAAATCTTGATTTGAATGGAATTTTTGTAATCTACTGTTTTAATTTTTTTCTTTTAGTTTTAATGATAAGAAAAACTAGCTAAGTGTGAAAGGGAAGCACATTTTGCCCTCCCAGGCACCCACATCTTGCCTTTGCTGTACATGCAGGAGCAAGTCCCTGGGGCAAGCATGCAGATGGAATACTGAGTCTAGACAGAACCCATCGCCTCTAGAGGCGTGCCCTCCTCCCCGCCCCCCTTCCCCTCCGCAGAAGCAAATGTCACATGGGTTTTTGCCAAAATCTCAATGGAAACATTTCTATTTGCTTTGATTTTTACCTTTCAAGCTAAACAGCAAAATTCAGGATGTGGACATGTGAAATCACTGAATGGATCTTGCCGTTTCTAGCAGTTTAGGGTCCCACTGGCCATTCAGGAAGCACAGGGCTCATGTCAGGATCTGGACAGGAGGGAGTTTACTTCTTCCTATACAGGAAACCTGAAGCTGGAGGCACCTCTATGTGAGTATCTTTCATCATTACTTAGTCTACAAACTCTTGATACAGATATACATTCTCTAAATCTTGGGTGGAAATGGACCATCATTTATTTTTAAATGCAGTTTTTGAGGACCTCTTGATAGTGGAAATTGCATATTTCTCTACTTAGAGCAGGCTTCACGTTGAGCAATTCTTCATTAAGGTGTAACTGTCCTCCTGTTGAAGGTGACTGCTCATACTATGAGGATGCCTGGCACTGTCACAGAAAGTACACACTAATTTTAGGCAGGAAAACTGTGACATCTTAGAGGAGATGCTAAAAGTCAAGTAAAACTTAATGACAGAGCTTCTTTAAAAACCTTGCAGATTTGAACATAGTCACTTCATCTGAATCACCATAGTTGAAAGACTAAAAATGAATATCCACCCCAGCCCCCATTACTCTATTCTCTGAAATCCCAAACTAAAATAATCATCAAGAGTTGTGAAAACAAACCAAAAAACTTTATTTACAAAAGTAAATTTTAACTCACTTCTATATAACATATAATGTTAATGCTGACAGCAACAGAGCCTCTGGAATATTTAAAACACTTGGATTTTAAAATACATTGATGTTTGTGCAGCTCATTTCCCCCTAGTTATATTATAAAACTTAGAAATGTTTCTTTAGCTTTGTTGTTGTGTCATTGTTTTTGTACAGAAGTCACGTTTCAGGGTAGGTTTACCACCAGAGCTGATCACATAACCATTGGCTGTGGACTTCCAAGAAGCAAAGGAGCCAATCTTAGCAAAGCTCGCACTGGCATTTTCAGCTGTTTAAATTTGAAGAGGAGTTCAGCAAAGCTTGTGCTCCCTAAAGAAATGGAAATGGGGGGGTGGGTTAGAGTCACACTTCTAAATAAATTCAGCTGTACACCCCTTTCAAGGAAGCTTCAGACACACAATCACATTTAAAGCTGACGTTCTTCCCTTTGAAAACAATTCCCCAAAGATAGTATTTAAATTAAGAATTTCCCAAATGCACTGTAAAAAATAATTTGATATAAAAATGTAAATGTATCCATTTTGTACTTCAGACAGTAACCTATAACTACATCTGAAACCATTAATATTTAATTACATATTACTTAAATATAATTAATAAATGTGCCTATCTGCTTTCAACTACCATAATCTATATACTCCAGTACATATCTAAAAAAAGAACACAGGCTTAAAATGAGTAACACAGAAGTTAATCTAATGCCTCAACCTCTAAGAAGCAAAGGTTCTCAACGGTGGTCCCAAAGAGATTCCAACATAATTATGTGGAGTACAGCCTGGACATCTGGAGGTCTGAAGGCTGCTCAGGTGATTCTGATACACAGTCAAGGTCAAGAACCACTGCTCTAAAGAAATAGGAAGTATATAACCTGAAAATCCTATTAAGCATCATCTTCCTTTTTGCCTCCAACCCACCACATACAATTGTAAACTACTCCCTCTTTTAACTGTCTTAATGTCCTCATCTGCTAATTCAAACATCTGTGTCAATTCCAGGTCCGTTGTAATTATTTTTCATCGCATTATAGGTCCTATTTTCCTGTTTCTTTGTATACCAGATATTGTGAATTTTACCTTGTTGGGTGCTGGATAGTTCTGTATTTCTATATTCTTGGGCTTTGTTTTAGAATTACATTTCTTGAAAAACAGTTTGATCCTTTCGTGCCATGCTTTTAAGATTTGCTAGGTGGGACCAGAATACACTCAGGTCTATTTAGTCTACAGCTAAATATTTCCCATTACTACAGCAAGACCATTCTGAGTATCTGTGGCCCCCTAAATTATGAAGTTGTGGGAACAGGCACTATTCCTGAACCTGTATAAGCAATTGGTAATGTGTCCTCTAACTCATGTAGACAGTTCTCCCCCCAACCTCAAATAGTTTCTTCACATGCATGTGCTGACCAGTAAGTACTCTTCTGATAGTTGAGGGGGACCTTCTGCAGATGTCTGACATTCTCTCTTTGTGTAGCTCTCCCCTCTCTGGCATTTAATCTTGTAAACTCTTAGCTACTCTGGCCTCCCTGTACTCTCAGCAACATCACCTCAACTCACGGAGTCTCCCAGGCTCCACCTCAGTTCTTGCTTCCTCCCCACAGTCTGGGACCGCTCAAGGTTATAAGCTGGGGCAATCATAGGGCTTATTACATTGTTCTTCATCTCTCAGGGATCACTGTTCTTCATTACCTAATATACACTGTGTTAAAAGCCACTGCTTCATATGCATTGTCCAGTCTTTTTGGTTCTAGGCAGAACAGTAAATAAGATCGCTGTTACCCCATCCTGGCTGGAAATGGAAGTCTATGCTTGAAAATTGTTTCCTCTTTTAATTTTAGTAGTTTGACTATTATGTGACTATATGTGGTTTTCATCATATTTGTCCTGCTTAGGGTTCACTGTAAGTTGATGTCCATCTCCATTTTTCAAAATTCTTAACCTTAGTCTCTTCACACATTGCTTCTACCTCATTTTCTCTCTCCTCTTATTCTGATTCTCAACTATGTGCATGTTTGACTTTTTCACCATGTTCCACCATCTTCCTTATCTGTATTTTCAATCCATCTTCCCTCTGTGCTTAATTTGTTTACTTTCTACACACCAGCCTTCTGGTTCATTTACCTGCTGTGTCTGATACGCTACTTAATCCATACACTGAATTCTTAATTTCAATTATATTTTTCAATCCTAGAATTTCATTTAACTCTTACTGATTCCAGATTTCTGGTGAAATTCTCTATCTTTTCACCTATTTTCTTGGAAATATTAGTTATTTTTTTATTTTTTTAAAAGATTTTATTTATTTATTTGACAGAGAGAGACACAGCTAGAGAGGGAACACAAGCAGGGGGAGTGGGAGAAGGGAGAAGCAGGCTTCCTATGGAGCAGGGAGCCCGATGTGGGGCTCAATCCCAGGACCCTGGGATCATGACCTGAGCCGAAGGCAGATGCTTAACCACTGAGCCACCCAGGCACGCCAGTTATAGTTATTTTAAATCCAAATCTAGTAACTATAATATCTAAATCACATATAAGTCAGTTTCTGTTACCTTTTTTCTTGTTATGTCTTGTAATTTTTTATTCAACACTAGATACTGCGTATTAAAAAGTATAAAGGTTCAGGATGTATTTTGTTCCTCCCAAGAAGGTTATGGTTTCTTCTATAAGACAGGCAGAATGCAAACCGATCTCCTCTGTTCTGCTTGAGGCTAACTTTAGGTCTTGTCCATTTCACTTTTTACCTTTACTCTTAGGGCCTGGTCCTGCTGTGGTTTCATCATAATGGCTGGGATGCTTATCAGAGCCACTTCACACCTTGGCAGCCCTGGAATGCTACCCTTTGTCTCCCTGGCCCTATGTTATTGCTGAAATCTTTGCTCACATTTTTAGTCTCCTGGCTTCTGCTAGATTTCCTGTGCACGTGTAAGATTTGGTATGTGTCTCAAGGAAAGAGTACGTCCAGGTTTTTGAGTTATTATTCTTATTATTCCCTCCTACCAGGGATTTAACTCAAGTTCTAGATTCTCAGGCAATCGTTAACCCAAACTCTGGCTACTCTGCCCAGCAGCACTGCTGTCTTTTGCTGGGACTCTACTTCTTGTGCTATGAACTGACAAATGCCTTTGGGAGAAAGCCAGAGTAAATATGGAGTTTCCTCATTATGCTTCCCTTCTCACGGGGATTGTGGCCCCTCAATCAAGTCTGGCCAGCATGGTTGCTACCAATTCCTTTAAATAGCTGTTTTATGTAGTTTGTCAAACTTTTATATTTGTTTTTGTGGGACAGTCAGTCCAATATAAGCAATTCCATCATGGCTATAACTAGACGTCTCTAGATAGTGCATTTTTATCTGAGGTCAAAACACCAATAAACTAGTAATGTTATTAAATTTTAAATGATTAAATGGAGCAATCTTTGCTCTTCTTAAAAACAATTTTTGAATCCTCAATTAGTAAGCAGAAATTTGAAAGTGATAATAAAGGTGCTCTGAATTAATTATATTTTATGATTCAGGTTACTGGGCAAACTCCATATCTGATTACATATTCTGAAAAATATAGTGAGGTGATAATATTTTAAACTCTGTATTATAAAAACTTTCAAATTCATATAAAATCAGGTACCTGGTCATTTTAAAGCTTTATAATATTAGAAATTAAGATTATGTGATTAAAAAGAAACATCCAAACTAAAACCCCAGAAAATAAAGAAAAATAAAAATAACTTTAGTAAAAATTAAGAAAGAAAAATAACATAACCATTTAATTTATTTATTAGTATAATAAGGCACTCTGAAGAAGAACCCATCCTTTTCTAAATGTAAATAAAAGTTTATGCATGTATAAAGTTCAAATCGTCTTTTTAGAAAAAGTTCTCAACAATACACCCAAACATGAATGAAGACCAAAACTTAACTAGAGAAAATAACTCACCAGAAATGCCTCCAACCAAGAAACTTAAAAAATAAGTGAGTCAATAATAAAGGTACTGAAAAGGATTTAGATCTGCAATTACCTTCTAGTCCTATAGATGGCAGGTGCCATGGAGCTGGTACTGAGTGGTAGACGAGGAAACAAGCCAGCATGCTCAGCTGAGATTCCTCAAAGGGCTGCCCACTGAGGTAGGCGTGCACACACATATCACCCCCAGCTGTGAGAGAACACAAATGGAACTGAAGCAATTTATTTTCTCATCCAGAACTCATTAAGTACTTACCATACACCAGACAGGTACTATGCTGGGCATTAGGGCTACAGTGGTAAGCCAGACAGAGTGCCTGTCACCACAGAGTGTGAAGTGTTGTGAGGGACAGAGACGTTACACAAATAACGACACAAACAAATGCATAATTAGAAATTGTGATGAGTGCTATAAAGGGGTAGTGGTCACTGAGGCTGTCTCTCCAAATACCCATTTTACGACCCTTCTTCCCTGCAGTATGTAACATTTGAGGGCACTGACTTCAGCTCCAGAACTGGATCCTGATTACTATTAGCCAGATTTTCTCAAACTTTTAAGACAAGTCAGAATCACCTAAGAGAGCTGATTAAAACAGAGGAGTGGGACCCATCCCCAGAGTTTTTTGGATGGGGTCAGAAAAATTACATTTCTAACAAGTTCTCAGGTGATGCTGCTGCTGCCCCAGAGACCACACTTTGAGAACCACTGTTCCAGGACAATCAAGGCAATCCCATTCTCAACACAGTGACTGGTTCAGAAACTGGCAGACCTATGCTATTCAGTAAGAGACATTCTCTGCCACAGGGACTGACTGAGGAATGTGCATGAGTTCCAATTCAAGCCAGAGACATGGGGAGATGTCTCTTTGCTAGAGGCTCTAAGAAAGAAATTTCCTCACTATTACGGCAACACTCCTAGAAGCAACTCTATTCTTCCTCTGCAAAACGCTGAGCTTCAAGCAAGGAACAGCCATTTTATTACCATGAGAAAAAGCACTCTGAGGATAAAGCCATGGCACAGAGTATAAATAATGGAACCTCACAGAAATAGAGCTGAAGACACTAAAATAAGATGACCCTTAGACCACCTTACCTATTCCAATAATGTAAGCTTATATGTGGTCCTTATTGTTTAAGCCAGGTTGAGTTAGGCCCTCTATTACTTGTAGACAAAGGCATTTTGGTACATAAAGAAAAGTTGAGGGAGAGGAAGGGGGAGGGGAAGGGGAAAAGATAGGAAGGGAGGGAGGCAAAAAGAAGTAAAAATGGCAGGGAAGTTGCCTGAAGTAGTGTGGTCTTAGAAGGCCTATGAGAAAGGGGCACTTAATTTGAGGCTGTAAGAATGAATATAAGTTGAGTAGACAGAGAATGAAAGAAAAAGGTTCTAGGGAGGGAAAGCAGCATATTTAACAGCCCCATGAGAGAAGGGAGAAGAGAAATTATAATTGATACCAAAAAAATACAATCATAAGAGACTACTATGAATAACTACACACCAACAAATGAGACCACCTAGAAGAAATGGATAAAGTTAAAGTCCTAGAAACATATGTCTTCTAAGACTGAAACATGAAGAAATAGAAAATCTGAATAGACTGATTACCAGTAAAGAGACTGAATTGGTAATCTAAAACCTCCCAATAAGCAAAGTCCAGGACCAGATGGCTTCACTGGTAAATTCTACCAAACATTCAAAAAAAATCCAACCTGTATCTATCTTTCTCAAATTCTTCCCAAAAACTGGAGAAGAGAATGCTTTCAAACTCATTTTACAAGCATTAACCTAACACCAAAACCAGACAAGGACACCACAAAAAAAGAAAATTACAAACAACAAAATATTAGCAAACTGAATTTAACAATACATCAAAAGGGGTCCCCACCGTACCTCTGGCCAAGGTTTCAAAAGACCTCACCAAAATGCTATCTCAAATGGAACATGCCATGGAAACCACGATGTTCATGTTCCAGAAGTTTGGTGGGGATAAAGGCTATTTCCCAAAGGAGGACCTGAGAGTACTCATGGGAAAGCAGTTCCCTGGATAGCTGGAAAATCAAAAAGACCCTCTGGCTGTGGACAAAATAATGAAGAACCTGGACCTGGACCAGTGCCAAAATGGGAAAGTGGACTTCCAAAGGTTCTTTTCACTAATTGCTGGACTCACCATTGCATGTAATGAGTATTTTGTAGTATACATGAAGCAGAATAGAAAAAAGGAGGACGCATTGAGCAACATTCCTGCCTGATGAGAGTTCTCCCAAAGGGTCTCTTACAGACTCCTAAGGGTCTCTTAAGGAATCTGCCCCACAGATCCGCCTGTATAAAGGACTGACTGAACAGATCAGGATCCTCAGAAAATGTACAAGTAAAATCTCTACAAGCAGAGAAAGAAAAGACAGTGAAAGCTAGATAAACTTTTGATTTTTATATTGCTTGCATCCTCTTGCCCTCAATAAATAAATTATTTTTTAGTTCCTCAAAACAGCAACAATAACAACAAAACACAATACTTTAAAAGGATCACACACACCACAACCAAGTGGGATTTATTCCAGGAATGCAAAGATGGTTTAACATCTGCAAATCAAAGTGATACAGCACAATAACAAAACAAAGGATAATTAAGCAATTATTAATAAACTAAGAGGAAATCATTATTGCCCTATTCCAAATGTAGAATATTCTCATTTATTTTGATTTTTCTATGTTACTTTAAAACCGTTCATCTTTAAAACATTTTAAACATTACATCTAATGATAATCAATAAACTACTTCAAATAAAAAAAACAAAGGCTAAAAATAACATGATCATCTTAATAGATACAGAAAAAGCATTTAATAAAATTTAACATCCATTTATGATAAAAACACTCAACAAAGTGGATATAGAAGAAATGTACCTCAACATAAGATAATAAAGGCCATATATGACAAAGCCATAGTTAATATCATACTCAACTATGAATAGCTAACAGCTTTTCTTCTAAGACAAAGATGCCCACTCTTGCCACTTTAATTCAACATAGTAGAAGTCCCAGCCAAACAGTTGGTATCAGCATAAATGCACATACATCAATGGAACAGAACAGAGAGCCCAGAAATAAACACACACATATAAGGTCAATTAATTTAGAACAAAGGAGTCAAGAATATACAATGGGGAAAGGATAGTCTCTTCAATAAATGGGGATGGGAAAATTGGATAGACACATGAAGAATGAAACTGGACCATCTTACACTATATACAAAAATAACTCAAAATGGATTAACGACCTGTGAGACCTGAAACCATAAAACCCCGAGAAGAAAACAAAGGCAAGTAAAGATCCTTGACATCATTCTTTGGTGCTGAATTTTTGGAACTGACTCCCAAAACAAAGGCAACAAAAGCAAAATTAAACAAGTTGGACTACGTAAAAAGCTTCTGCACAGCAAAGGAAACCATCAACAAAATGAAAAAGCAACGTACTAAATTAAAAAACAATCTGTAAATCATATATTCAATAAGGGGTTAATACCCAAAGTATGTAAAAAACTCAAACTCAGCAGAAAAAAGATCCAATTAAAAAATGTGCAGGGAGGAGTGCCTGGGTAGCTCAGTTGGTTAAGCATCCAACTCTTGATTTTGGCTCAGGTCGTGACCTCAGGGTCAGGAGATCGAGCCCCATGTGGGGCTCCACACTCAGCAGGGAGTCTGCTTAAGAGTCTCTCTCTCTCCCTCTGCCCCTCCCCCTACTCACATGCTCTCTCTCTCTAAAATAAATCTTTTTTAAAAATGTGCAGGGAGGGGAACCTGGGTAGGCTCAATCAGTTAAGCGTCTGCCTTCAGCTCAGGTCATGATCTCTGGGTCCTGGGATTGAGCCCCATATCGGGCTCCCTGCTCTGCAGGGAGTCTGCTTCTCCCTCTGCCTGTTGCTCTCCCTCCTTGTGCTCTCTCTCTGTCAAATAATTAAATTAAAAAATCTTTTAAAAAAAAAGTGCAGGGAATCCAAATAGACATTTTTTTGAAAGAAAGCATAAAGATGTCCAACAGACTCATGAAAGATGTTCACTATCACCAATTATCAGAGAAATGCAAATCAAAACCACAATGAGATATCACCTCACACTTGTTAGAATGGCTATTATCAAAAAGGCAGGAAATAACAAGTATCGGGAGAGAATGTGGAAAAAAGGGAATCGTCTTGCACTGTTGTTGGGAATGCAAACTGGTGCAGCTGCTAGGAAAAACAGTACGGAGGTTCCTCAAAAAATTAAAAATCGATCTACCATATAATCCAGCAATTTCACTGCTGGGTATTTATCCAAAGAAAACAAAAACACTAAACCAAAAAGATATTCAGTTAGTTGCATTATTTACCACAGCCAAAATACGGAACAACTTAAGTGTCCATCAACGGATGAATGGATAAAGATATGGTATATATACACAATGGAATACTGTGCCATATAAACGAATGAAATCTTGCCATTTGCGATAACATGGATGGGCTTTGAGGGTATTATGCTAAGTGAGATAAGTCAGACAGAGAAAGACAAATATCATATGATTTCGTGTATATGTGGAACCTAAAATACAAAACTCATAGATACAGAGAACAGAGTGGTGGTTAGCACAGCGGAAGGGGGCTAGAGGCAGATAAAAAGGGTGAAGGGAGTCAAATGTATGGTGATGGATGGTAACTGTAACTAGACTTACTATGGTGATCACTTTGCTATATATACAAATATCAAATTATGATGATGTACACATGAAACTAATATAATGCATTATATTAAAACCAATGCAAAATTGGAATCAATTTTACCTCAATTTAAAAGTGATGGTCCTTCACTAAAAAATAAATGCATATTTTTGGCAATCACAGCAGCAAGTCAAATTTGGTAGAGAGCAATGTTGTAAACTACCAAATGCCCTAAAGAGCAATAAGAAAAAAAGTAATTCAGGGCACTATTACAGAGACTGCTGTAGTCACTGCCCAAGTTTCATTACTGATATGAAATGTGCAAATCAGAGACTCTGCAAAGGTTTAAGGACGTACTTCTTATCAACAGGAAAGGTCTGCCATAGGCAATCAAATGCTGAACTGAATATAAGCAAAATATCAAAACCTATGTAGTAATTTGTATTTTTCCCAAAAAATGAGAAAATTGAAATTTTTATAGACATTTTAAAACTACATAATCTTTCGAATTCTAAGAGAAAATGACAGAACAATGTAGTTGTTAATCAACACTAGGAGTTTGAAATTGCTGTTTTCCATGTATACCTCTCATAATCCGGTTTAATTTTTTTTCAGAAATTTATTCCCTAATATTACAGTACATAGTTTTTACCTTAATCATATTCAAATGCAGGTTCTACTGACTACTAATAGCCTTAAAACATCAAGAATTATTACTACTGCTATTCCTAAGGTTAGTATTTACCCCAAACAGGTTGCTTTCAGGTATGTTTGAAGAAAACAAAAAGAGCAAGAAGTTCACTAAAACTCAATTTCAGACATACATCAAACATCAGACAGGTTTCCAAAAATCAAAAGGCCCATCATTTGCTTCATGTGAGGCACAATTACTTCTACACTATTAGGAGTAACTTCACAATTCCCCTGCAATCACAAGTCTGTACTTCCAAGCCATAGTCACATGTCCCAGGTTCCCACTGACTGACTCACAGAGCTGGTAAAACAAACATTCACTCTAAGCACACATCAAGTTTTCAGTGTACACAGGGCAGAGGTACAAAAACTGGGAAGAAAACAGCCGTTGACCTCAGGGGAAGGAAAGGAAAAATAAAATAAGATGAAAATTGAGAGGGAGACACCATAAGAGATGCTTAACTCTAGGAAACATACTGAGGGTTCCTGGAGGGGAAGTGGGTGGGAGGATGGGGTAACTGGGTGATGGGAATCAAGGAGGGCACTTGATGTTATGAGCCCTGGGTGTTATATATAACTGATGAATCACTAAATTCTACCCCTCAGACTAATAATACACTATATGTTAACTAAACTGAATTTAAAGAAATAAAAAAATAAAAAAGCACTGGGCACAATGCTATTATTACCTTGTAGCCACTGGTCCAGAGTATTATCAATAGTGCATTTTACAACAGGGAGGAACTCAGAGTTCATAAAGAGCCCCCGCTTAGGGTGGTTCTGCAGCCGCTCCTGGTGGCTCCTGGAGCTGAAAAACTCTAACACCAACTTTATCTGCCAAAGTTCAGATGTCTCAGACATTTCTCTTCTTCCTAGTCTTCTCATAGCCTTGAAGAGACAAAAGGAACAACAGTCCACTTAATGAAAGGAAGAGTGAAATTGCTCTAATGGTCTCTTCCTCAGAGTTGTATAATAGAGGATTTTTAAAATATGGTTCATATATCAATAAAGAGCAGAGGGAATCCATTCCATGTTTTGATGTAGTCAGCCCCACAGAACAACCGTCCACTAGGTGCAGATACATGTCCACTCTCTTCAGTATGGTCCCCACATAAACAGCTTTTGCAACAAACGCAAATGAGCTCATTCTTGGCTCAATGCCTGAAAAATGAAGACCCACTAGGTCTACTGCCAGTCACCTCTGGGAAACCCAAGTGGAGTACAATGACATGGCCAGGGATCCCAGGGGTCAGAAGGCAAAACAATATTACTGATAATACTGCTCTTGGGACCCATCTGCAAAGTCACCATGGCTGCAACCAGCAGGGATGTCCTTTTGTAGACACCTGCCCATTTCAGTGAAGGGATAAAGATTCAGGCATAAAAAGGGAACACTTTCGGCCAACAAAAGAAAAACAACTCATTACTTGGCTGCTATATAGAAAGGCCCTATGAAAAGCAATGTCAGTGTGGACATCACATAATCATACTTTCCAATTAAAAAATGTGGATGGATACCAGACAATAATGCCATTCTGAGCCTATCTGGTTATATTAGAACTTGCCTTTTAATTAAGAATATTACGTAACATAATGTGATTTTCAGGTTTTGAGGAATTCTCCCCTGTTTAAATGTCATTTTCCTACTTTTCAATAGAGATTATTTTGCCATTAGGAATTACTTCCTTTGGCTTTAGACACTGAGTCCCACATGCTTATCTGTGAACTCATCATGTCACATTCACTTAAAGAATTGTTTAAAATCACAGACCTGGAACTCATCCCAGAAATTCTGAATCAGGAGATGATACAGAATGGGATTTGAAGATCTGTATTTTTAAGATTCCTCATATAAATTTAAGCCAAGTTAGAAAACTACTGGCTTAGCTTAACTGCAATTTTGGGTCTGAAAGGTATGATACTACTAAAAAGTCATATTTTGTTTCTCAAATTCCTCATATCAGTGAGATCACATGATAATTGTCTTTCTCTGAAACAAGATGAAACCAGAGAGGGAAACAAACCATAAGAGACTCTAAATCTCAGGAAACAAACTAAGGGTTGCTGGAGTGGAGGGGGGTGGCCGGGTGATGGACATTGAAGAGGGTATGTGCTATGGTAAGCGCTGTGAATTGTGTAAGACTGATGAATCACAGACCTGTACCCCTGAAACAAATAATACATTATATGATAATTAAAAAAAAAAAGTCATATGTATTACTAATAACCTAAAGTGAATAAATTGGTCTGATTCTTTAGGGAAGCAGTTAAGCATCATTTTCTGCATTACCACTTTTAGGCTCTTTTAAAACAGCAATAACACAAGAGAAATTTAAAAAATGAACTCAGAGGGGAAGGAGGTGGGGCGATGGGATAGCCCAGTGATGGGTATTAATGAGGGCACATGTTGTGATGAGCACTGGGTGTTATATGCAACTAATGAATCACTGAACACTACATCAAAAACTAGTGATGTACTATACAGTGGTAACTGAACATAATAATAAATGATAAACATAATAAAAAAATTGAACTCCAGCTTCCAAATCACTATATACTAATAATATAACGTCTTGCAAGCTTAATCACAGGCATAATTTCACATTACTGCCATCACTAGGGCACTGTTTGTTCACTCACTGCTCATTTGCATTCCTTTTCCATGAAGAGGCTTTGTCAGGAAGGAGGCAAGAGACCACTGGAGGATGCTAGGGGAGAAAGGGAGGGAACGTGCTCTTCCTCTGCTAGTCCAGGGAAGAGGAAAAAGGGGAGAATGGGAACCCTAGAGTAAGACAGTCCACCAGGGGGCATTCCTGTCATTATAAATTCTAAGCTTTTTTGTTATATATACAGCTTTCAAGTTTTATAAGGTTTCCTTTTCTGAATTTCTAAAAGCGAATGAGAAACCAAAAATATGGACACACAGGGAACCTCACTGTTCAGTATGTTATTTAAAATACAAGTAGAAATGTCATCAGAATTGGACTGTTTTTGAACCATACCTGATCCATTGCTATGTATGCAGGCAACATCTCTGGGGTCTCCTGAGTAACACATTCATACAGTACCGAAGAAAACAGATCCAGAATTTCCTGTTTCTGTGGAAAATTAGAAACTTTTTGTAGCACATCAATGTATTTTCCAAAATCAATTCCACATTGTATAGCAACTACTATGGCCCATTCTTAAGCTCTACAGTCAATAATATATAAGGTAAAATAGCTATCTCTTTATGAAATCAGTGAATGTAACACTAAACATCAATAAAATATAATAAAATTAAGTCCCAAGGGACAGTTATGGATATAAGTGCTGTGAGGAGAGGAAGGATCAGCTGGGGTAAAATGAGCAGACAGGACACCACAGAGAGGTGCCTTGGGTTAGGCTGGCAAGAGCAAGATCCAGAAAGAAAACCCAGCATCTACAAAGATGCAGTACAAACACTGAGCGGAACAGGTATGGAGGAGACGGCACAACCAAATCCAGCTAGGCTTAAGGGCAGGGACGGACTTCATCAGAGACCTGCAGCCCTGAATGCATGCCCAGCCCTTACTAGCTGTGCGATCTTAGGCATGTGGTATCTGAGTGGCAGTTTCCTCATCTGTAAACCTGGAATGATAAAGTACCTACCCTCAGAGTCAGAATCCAAAAAGGAAATTAAATAAAATACTGAGCAAAATGTCTAAAAAACAGTCAAGATTCAGTAAGTTAAAGGGGTTACAACTGTCTCACTTAACCCTCAAAACAACAACATAAGGTAGGTTCTATCATAATCCTACTTCTAGAAACAAGGAAAATGCCTTTTGGAGAGCCTGAAAAATTTTGCTGGAGCTACACACACTTATAGGCAACAGGCCATCAATCCCAGATACCAAATTCCTACAGCCAAGCTTTGGATTAAATAAAAGATCTGCTGGGCACCCTCTGAATCCTGAAGAGAACAACAGTTTTATGACCAATAGAAAAAAAGTTATAAAATGCAGAGGAAACAAATAATAAAATTATGTAAAAATAAGAGATAGTAAACACTGAAAATATCAGTCAGTACAAGAATGCACATAAGAAAATATCACTTACTGAAATTAACATCTTAGAAATTTTAAGTTGTTTCTTCTATCAAGGTAGGGAGTTACTGAATATAATAGTTTTAGACTATGAAAAATCTGTATTTGCCAAGCGAAAATCATCCAATGTGCCCGAGGCATGTCATCAACCTCAAAGATAGGTATGGATATTACAGGGTTTTTTGGTGGTGTCCACAGATATATATAAGAACAAATTGTAGTCTGGCAGCTGAGCAAAACATACAGCTATGATACATACCTGACCCATATTCACAGTTGGTTTACAGAAATATTCAGCAAATGACAGAAGTGCTGGATCAGAAGTGAATGCTGAAATTGTTTCTGGCTAAAAAAATAAACAAAAGCAACAAATATAAGTGAGATATTAGAAGTTATTTTCCTTACTGCTCAAACTGTAGTATATGCAGTTGTAAGAAATCTACCTCACTGTTTTCACACAATGTTCCCATAAAGCCCAAGGCTGTATAAACTTGCTAGAGCTTCACCAACCTGTTCTGCTGAGAAGTTACAGGACGCTTTTTGGCAAACATGAGCTACTGATTTATCAAAAGGCCAATAATAAATAGGTCTTGCTTACACAACTTGCCCCCAAATGGCTTTCAGCTCTCCCTCATTAACTAACTGAAAAACAATTAAGAAACTAGAACTGTTACTGAAAAGGTAAGAAATAAAGATTACCACTCAAATAAGCCACTCCCTAAAAGGTAAATACTGTATGATTCCACTTATATCAGGATCCTAGAATAATCAAATTCAGAAACAGAAAGCAGAATGGTGGGCACCTGGGGCTGTGAGGAAGGAGGAACAGGAGTTGCTATTGAATGGGTACTGAGGTTCAGTTTTATAAGATCAAAGAGTCCTACAGATGGATGGTGGTGATGACTGCACAATATAAATGGACTTAATGTCACTGAACTATACACTTAAAAAGGGCTACAACAGCAAATTTTGTGTATTTTACTGCAATAAAAAAAATTGGGGGAAAAAAAGATTAACACTCAAGGTTCGAGAAAATGGAACATGGAATATATGTAATACAAAAGTATTACCATTTTCCATTGAGGTTTATATTTTACTTCTGAATTCCCTTGATGCAGGAAATTGAGATGTCTTAAATCTTTATGTAATTTCCCAATTCAAAATCAAGTATAAACTTCTCTATTTTCTTTACAAATTAGAGTAGGGTCTTTGAGATGGGCTCTAATTTATACAAGCAATGATGCTTAAGTTAAACCGTATCCAAAAGTTCTTCAAAACTATTTCATAGACATCCTATCAAATACTGCCAAACAAAATTCACTGATGTCAACTACATCTATTTAAACCCTGAGAACTAATATAAAGGCTCAGTCATAAGTAATTGGTCTAAAATGAAATGTGAGTTAAATTAAAATAAATGCTATCTCCTTATGTGGAAAAACAAAAGGTGCTAATTCAGTCTGCTGGCCACCACTTAGCCAGTCCACCGGCAACATTTTTGCCTCTACCACCACCCTCTAGAGGTCCTGACCACTTTACACTGCCACTAGATGTATCTTCAACAGAAGCACATTTGCACATGGAATTCCTGAAAACTGTACTTAAACTGAGAAATTTTAATGTTAGTTTATGGAACATATTTCTAGTGTGGGAAACTTGTTTGAGTTCTAAAGTGTAGAGTAAAATATGTACTGACCGCAATAGAAATGAGATTTTTTTCATTACACTCTTACTTTAAGTACTTTTTCATTCAAAATACTCTTGAATTAGCAGTCAAGTACTATGAGGATAATAAAGCAAACTGAGAAAAAATAAATCTGTCATCATTTTATCCTCACCAAGATTTAACCAACAAATGGGGGGGTTTAAAAAAGAAACTAATTAGTGCTACCTTGTAAATATCTTCTTCTATTTCTGCCATGAATTAAGCAAATCTGAACAGATTTGAAGATTAGTAAGTAAAATTATTAAACTAAGTGTTTTTACAATGTTAAGATATATTGTCCCTACTGCTAAATGTAAGTCATCCTTAGAGTCCTGGCAGATGGCCCGTATTTTATTATAGTTGCTACCTAAAACAAGAAACAGATCCAAGGTTATTCAGTCTTTATAATTTGCAGTGATGAGAGAGCAGATTCACCTAAATGGTACGATAAATGTTATCACAGAAGTACATGCTTTGGATGGGCTAGTGGGATTTGTAATTATTCCACCTCATCCTTCAGTTTTTAACCAATCAATACTACCTTGAAAGCCCGAGCTTCAGAGTTCCTGTTGGCCACAGTCTGGGCCAACAAACTTTGCCACCCCATTGGATCTTCCTTATAGGAGAGCTGACCTGCTCTGAGCTTAACATACAGAACTCCATCCTTAGAAAGGATTGATCTGAAAAAAAGCAAGAATGAATTTTATGTGAGGTGTTATTTGTAGTTCTCGGCTGGAAACACAGTGTCTCCCAACAGTGTGTTCACATGAGATGAAGTCTAATTTTCCAGTAGGGTATATTATTATTTACTGTGTCTAAAACTAAATCAGTCCCTATGAGAAAGCCAAAATAAAGTTCTACTTTTCTTTGGTGTCTAGGTTCACAGAACTTAGTTAAGTAAAAAGGTGCTCTGCCTTCTCAAGTGTGTGCTTCAAAGGCTTTTATCTAACACTTTTTCATATTCCTTTTATCCTCTATCCACTGGAGGTACTAAATATCTTTTGATTGGTTTGCAGCAGAAAAAAAATAATGCTGCAAATAACAATACAGAAAACAGCTATCATATAGATAGTTTAAGGGAAATATAAACTGGGACCAAACTATAAAAATTCTTATGTTGCTTGTTAAACTTTCTAGAAATTTAAAGACTTAATTTACACACTACTCAAGGCATAAAATTAAGACTCTGTTCATGAATTTCTTACATATGACTATTTCCACCCAAAAGCAATCTATCATAATTTTATGAGAACAATTTGACGAAACAATGATAAGAAGATACAAAGATGTGGTCTGACAAACATCATTTGTTATAAAGTTCTCTTTGTAGACAGACATACATGCCAGCCTTATTCCCCCCACTTTTTTAAAGATTTTGTTCATTTATTTGACACACACACACACACACACACACACACACACACAGAGACAGAGCACACAGGCAGGGGAAGCGGCAGGCAGAGGGAGAGAGAGAGAAGCAGGCTTCCCACTGAGCAGGGAGCCCAACGCGGAGCCTGATCCCAGGACCCTGAGATCATGACCTGAGCTGAAGGCAGACACTTAACCAACTGAGCCACCCAGGCTCCCCACAGCCTTACTTTCTTACACTGATTTTCATTACTGCTCCAACAGATAATTCCGTTACTATACCAACTTAGATCACTACAAGATTTTCAATGAATAAATATAACTATTAGGGTTTGTCTTCTAAACTAAAACTCAGGCACCTGGGTGGCTCAGTTAGTTAAGCATCTGCCTTCGGCCTGAGTCGCGATCCCAGGGTCCTGTGATCGAGCCCCACATCGGGCTCCTTCCTCAGCAGGGAGCCTGCTTCTCCTTCTGCCTGCCGCTCCCCCTGCTTGTGCTTGCTCTCTCCCTGCTCCCACCCCATGTCAAATAAATAAATATTAAAAAAAAAAACTAAAACTTATTTTCTAATACAAACTCCGTTTCAAAGTTACAGACCACTTTATTCAATATATATGAGATCCTGTCCTGTATGAGATCAAAGGATGACAAGGAACGATTCTAGATGATAATCTGCAATTTCTACCTTCCCATATACTCCTATTCACTTCACAGATACATCTAAGAAATTCAGTATACTTACCTCAAGTGTTGTGTTCCCTTGCTTAAATCTATGAGCAGTTCCCAGTATCGTGGGCCTTTTACTTTAATCTGCCAAGATAAATGTGAACACAGTTGACTGAATGCTAAAAAAGTGCTAGTTTGACAAAATGAAACCTACGTTTCTCAGAGGAAATAAAAATAAACAGGCTGGAAAGAGACACTGAAAAGTTAACAAGCTTCACTTCTACATAAAAATGTACATGAATCAAGTTCTACAGCCATCTAACCTCTCCGTAAAGATCGGAAAGTACAGACCTTCTCTGTTCCTCATGACAATTCCTCCTGGGGCTGCTTTCCTATTTCCTACAGATCACTGAGAAAGCATAGGCTTTTACTTAGCTACCTTTGATGCTATATTATCCTGGCTGAATTAACCTCTTGCACAGATCTCCCTAAATCACATCCCACTTACCTGCTTTAAGAGGTGGAGTTCTGGAAGAAGGGTAGGAGCCATCAATTCTTCTTTGGTTTGTTCATACCACTGAGTACCCTTTACAAATGTCAAAGAACAACCACAATTCACTATGTAGTTAGGGGAAGCTACAAAGAAGAAATATCTCCACTCTGTACTTCTCTCTCCCCACAGTTTCTACACAGATGGTCAAATGGCATTAAATGCTCTCTGGTATCAAGTCTTAAGAGCAAAGTCTACAATCCTTTGCAGGGCCTGCATCTTCTTATACCACCTCACACGCGAGCAGCACAGATCTGTACTTCTGAGGCCTCTGGATTTTTGCACATATCATCTTCTGGAAATGTGCCTCTGCTCAGCTGGCAAATCTCAGCCCAAACATTGTGTCTACCATGACAACTTCCCCAACCCTCAACAGCTGGAGGGGGCATTTCTCCTCAGTTCCCCTGCATTCTACACATACCCCCACACTCTATTCTGACTGCACCCATGCCTGGCTACCCAATGGACAGGAGTCCTTAAGGAATACAACGATGTAATTTTTATACCCCACCCAGAGCCTTTGCGTAGTTCCGATGCACAGAGGGTACTTAATAATATTCTGAATGAAGGATACATGACTTACAATCTGTATATCAAAATCAAGGATCTCTCATCAAATACATGATCTTAAAGCACTCTGCACACAAATCTAGGAATAGTTCTAACTCAACTCATTCTTTAGAACACTTTAGTGAACAAGGACATTTTCAAACTATAGGCTCTAGGGACAAAAGAGCAGCTCGTGACTTCTACAATATTACCCTCATAAACTACAAATGAGCCCAAATGGCCTGGCAGGATGTACAAGAACTTTAGAAGCTTCAATTTTTATAAGAGATTAATTCACTCTGTCGTCTTTTAAAGGACAACATTTTTTAAATATTCTGACCTGCAAAGATGTATGAGCGGTAACAAAATTGCAAATAAATGAGAGGAGGAAAGAATTACCTTATAGGTAACTTCTAAAAGGGCATAGCAGGGCATGTTTGTGTCCACATCCACAGGCACTAGAAGCCTTGGTTCTGCAGCCAGCACATACAGGTGCCGCAGAGCCTGGAGATGATACCTGTTCACAGAAAACACAGAGAGGAGGTAACAAGCAGGTGCCGACAGAGTGAGCTCCACAACCACGACAGAAGCTGGGGTTGCTATCTTCCCATGACAGCAATCCTGAAGGAAGATGATGAAATTCAACTAAAAACTGACGGAGAGATTCTCTTTAAAAAATTATAGACACATGATCCTTGACTCAAAAATTCTTTACTTGCATTTTCACAGTTAAGAGGTTTTATAGATGAGGTAAAAATTATCTTAACATGAAAATATTTACTGATGTTCAACACTTATAAAATCAGTTCTCAAATAATCCTTCAATGCCCCAAAAAGGCATCTTTTTACCTTCCAAGGGACTTATTTCTATTCTTTGTTTTTCTGGCTTAAGGGTTGGCAGGGAGAAGGAAAGCTCTTCTACATATGCATCCCTGTACACAAATACACACACACACCTGGGATCTAGGACACCAAAAACTAATGGGGGAGATTATGAAGTTTTTCTTTCTGTGTGTGTGCTTTTCTGGGTTTTCAAAAACAAAATTTTTTTTAACTTTAAAATTTATATTTTAGCATTTAAACACAAAAAGTTTTTACATTTTAAGATGCCAAAGAAGGATAAAATGAGACTTCAAATTTTTCTTTTTAAATTTTAGTTACAGCAATAGCCCCCTCTTCCCACCCAAACCTACCCTTTCCTATAAATTAATTAGAATTAAAAGCAGAGGGGGACTCCTGCTGCTGAACTCTCGGTGCAAGTAAGTGGGGCCTACTGAGAAGAGGAATCCTAAAATGACAAATGTGTCTAGAAGGCTGTGTTCCAAGGTCATTTTTGCTGGCTATAAGCAGGGTCTCCAGAACCAGAGGAGCACACAGCTCTCCTTAAAATTGAAAGTGTTTATGCTTGAAATGAAACTGAATTCTATCTAGGCAAGAGATATGCTTAGATATACAAAGCAAAGAATGACACAGTGACTCCTGGTGGCAAACTGAACAAAACCAGAGTAATCTGAGGAAAAGTAACTGATGCTCATGGAAACAGTGGCATGGTTCATACCAAATTCCAAAGCAACCTTCCTGCTAAAGCCACTGGCCACAGAATCTGTGTGATGTTGTACCCCTCAAGGATTTAACCTTACTGAAAAATAAATAAATAAAGGTGTAGATCTGTTCCTGTTTAAAAAAAAAAAATTAAAAGCAATCAAGGCCAGAAAAAAAAAGATACTTATCAGTTACATAAAGGTTCTTGGCGCTGACGAAATTAGTTTGTTTAAAATAGCTAAATCAAATGATTCTCCCAGGAATATCAAAGTGTGGCTCTTTGTTGTAACTAATTAACCACCAACTAACTAACCACTAATTACTGACTTTAACAACTCAAAATGTCTTTCCTAAACTGACAAGAGACCACTTGTAAGAGTTGCATTAATTTAAGAAGAATATGCTTGTGCTCCATCTATCATCAGAGTTTGGATGTCAAATCAGGCCACTTTTATAAAAGAGCTAATTTTCGTTTATTATTACTATTTTAAACTACATTACACCAGAGCATGACAGCTTAGTTACTCTGTTACTGCTCCATCTCTTGATGCGTCTCTTGAGAGATGAGTTGAACACACTGGTCACCTCGGATGTCACGGAAACATAAGGAGCTATTTTCTCCCCCTCCTCCACATGCAGCAGGAATCAGCTCTGCCTGAAACTGCTGGGGAGACCGCAGCGCTGATGGTTGTTTGTGCTCTCAAATGCAGAGCTTCTGTACAATCACACCTTTCCTATGTGTTTGAGGTTCTAGGGCTCACTGCCACTTCTAAATTGTCTCTGATTCTTTGCTGCATTTTGCTTTTCGTGTCCCTTCTATTTCATTTATACAAAACTTCTCAGCATTTATGTAAAAGAGGGAAAAAGGGAATTCATATAGACACTGCCACTAAATCAGATCAATTTCTCTCTTAGAATTAAACAGTTATAGTATAAAACATACCATCTTGCTTCTGTTGGCTACTATCTTTTGTTTGATGAATTTTTCCCTAAAGATAATCCTGTATGGCCCACTTCTGGGTTCACAGCAGTTCTACTGATTAAAAACTGGTGGAAGACTGATCCATCAGTTCATCAGATGTCCAAAGTTCTCTTGGTCTAATACTTAGACATTTTAAAAGATTTAGTCAGGAAGATAACTTAGTCCAAGAAGAGAATAAACTAATTTGGAAATGAATCTATGGAACCAAATCATCATCAAATTACCCCTTGGAGACCTTACGAAAGATCACATTGAAGACAGAATCACTAGACTCACCGGTTGTCAGTGCTGTGAGCCGGGAAGTGCGGGTAAAGGGCACAGAGGAGAGCTGCAATGGAAGAGTTTGACGTACTCAAAGAGTACCTGTGAAACAAATGCAGGAAGGAAAGACGTTATTATACTATGCAAACCTCCAAGGCCTTCTTGAGAATCAGGAAATTGGAGAACTGTGGCAAGGACCCACTGATGAAATGCCTTGATAGATACAAGTGTGTCAACGCTATCAACGTGTCACTTTTCAGTGAGTCTTTAAGCCATTTCAAGATCATCTACTAATGAAAGCAGAAGCAACACCTCACAGATACTAACTTCCAAAACCTGAATAATCATGGTTTTTTAACCGAAAATATCACAGTAGTGAGGACCATGAATGCAAACCTAGAGATTACAGATATTGACAAAGTCATGTATGAAGGACACCACTTCTCCAGTTCTATACATACCTCCTTAGACAATAACAACCCTCACTTCTAAAAATATAGGGTTTGTAACTGGGTGTATCTCAAACCTTTTTCTGTTTCTGTAAAGCCTGAGCATTTCCTTAAAATGATGGACTAAATGAAAAAGGTATAAGTTATCATAAAAAGTTACAATGAATGTATAAACAACTATTCCTCCAAGTACAAATAGCTTTTTTTCTTATCAGTGTGATGAACTTATTTTTATAAAGGCCACACACTTTTTTAAGATTTTATTTATTTATTTGACAGAGACAGACACAGCGAGAGAGGGAACACAAACAGGGGGAGTGGGAGAGGGAGAAGCAGACTCCCCGCCGAGCAGGGAGCCCGATGCCGGGCTTGATACTCTTAATAAAATCTTTTGAGATTTTCCTTATATTATTTTACTGTTGCTCAAACTCTGCATGGCAAACAAGCAGATTACTCTAAAGTTCTAACGTTTTTCTTACAAATATTTTGAAATAAAAATGGTACCAGACATCACGTAAAACCATTGTTGCAGATAACTAATATAGATATATATTTTATTATATACATTCACATGCACACACACACATACATATCCCCAAGTCTTTATCTATTTTAATAATTAAGGTATCAAGTAAGAACTTAGCATTTATCATATATACACATATTTAAGGAATTAGGAAGAAGAGATTTCAAAATTTATGTAAGAAAATATATCTATTTTCACATGTGCATAAAATAGGCCATTGTCTCTTTACCATTTCGACAAAACCAAAACCCAAAGATAAACGTTAGATATTGTTAGAAATTTTGAGATTAAACATAGGATATGGTTATGCAATGAGAAATTTAAATGTTGTCACAGAGTATGCATAACCATTCAAAGACCAGGAATCATTAGAAAAGCAGAGCAGAGTGGGAGAAAATCTACTCAATATGAAAGCAGAGGAAATATGTTCAGCGTAAAACAATGAAAAATAAGATTGCATAAGACTGAGTATACTGGAATTGAAATTTTTAAAAAAATGAGTAAGAGAACAAGAGAGATGCAGGCATTTATTTGGAAAGGAAAATAAGTTTTCAAAAATAAATAAGAAGAATTTTCATAGTAAGATTTCTTTAACCATTCTTAATTCTAAATAATTAAAGAAAGAACAATTTGGGGTGCCTGGGTGGCTCAGTCATTAAGCGTCTACCTTCGGCTCAGGTCATGATCCCAGGGTCCTGGAATCAAGCCTCGCATTGGGCTCCCTGCTCAGCAGGAAGCTTGCAGCTTGCTTCTCCCTCTCCCACTCCCCCTGCTGTGTTCCCTCTCTCACTGTCTATCAAAATAAATAAATAAAATATTGAAAGAAAGAAAGAACAATTGTACAAATCCTGTTAAAAGAGAAAGCACACCTTTCTGATAATCTTTACTTTTTATACTTCTAGAAAGGTGAGCTCCAATATTTAATTCAGTCTTACAGAAGAGAGGAAAATAAACCTATATGACTTGTAGAAATTCTATCAGTCGACCAAGGTCACATAAACTAAAGCTAAATAAATTAAACAATACACCATATTCACAGATTGAAAGACTCACTATTATAACAGATTTCAATTCCTCCCAAACCAATATATAGACTCAATGCAATTCTGATCAGTATTTTATCAGGTCATTTAGTGTGGAAAATCATAAACAAATTCCAATTTTTACACAAAAATTCAAGGAGCCAAGAACAGAAAAACACACTTTTGAAGAAGAAATCCCAGTCTGGAAGATTTATTCTACCTGACATCAAGACTTATTATAAAGCTACTATTATTAAGGCTGTGGTATTGTGTAAGTATAGAAAAATAGACCAGCTGAACAGAATGGCCCAGAAATAAATGTATGTATATGGACACTTAATTTATACTAAAAATGGTATTGCAGAACAGTGGAGAAAAGATAAACTTTTCAATAATAGTGGGGCATCAATTATCAAAAACTCATACAGAAATATCAGGTACAGGTAGATTTCATATCCAAATGCGAATGGAAAAGCTAAAACACTTGTAGAAAATAAAGAGAGTATTTTCATTTGGGGGAGAGGGGTAAGGAAATATTTCATCAGAAGGACAAAAAAGTACAAACCATAAAAGAAAAATGTTAATAACTTTGTTCATCAAAAGACACCATTAAGAGAGTTAAAAGGTGAGCCACACAGCAGGAGAAGGTGAATACAACACCTAAGAGGGACAAAGGGTTCAGGATCATAATGATAAACCAATACAGAATAGTAGGATGAATAGAAACGGAGAGTAGAACAGAGGCTGTCAGGGGCTGGGGGAAGGGGGCAAGAAGGAGCTGTTGTTTAAAGGGGACAGAACTTCAATTCTGCAAGGTGAAAAAGTTCTGGCGATTGGTGAATACACTTACTACTACTGAACTGCACATTCAGAGATGATTAAGAAGATAAATTTTATGTTATGTGTATATTACCACAAATAAAATGTTTACATAAATAAGCCAACATGAAAATGGGTAGCAGGAGACTTAGACATCACAAAAGGAGATTTCCAGTCAGCCATTAAGGATATAAAAGGTGCTAAATATCATTATTCAGAGAAATGGAAACTAAAACCACAACTACTACCAGATGGCAAAATTAAAAAGACTAACAATAAAACAAGTGTTGAGAAGGATGGGGAGCAACTGGAACAGCATACAACACTGATGGGTATATTTGGAGCACCGACGGCATTATCTACAGAAGTTAAGCATACATACACACTCATAGGTCCACACATAGATCTATATACAACAAAATCAAAGACATATACAAGAATATTCATAACAGCCCCAAACTAGAAACAACACATCCATCATGAGCAGAGTACATCAATAACTGTGGTATAATCATACAATGGAATTCAACAGCAAGAAATAGATCATTGCTACATGCAACACAGATGAATCTCACAATGTTGAGCTAAAGAAGTACAGTTGACCCCTGAACAATGTGAGGGTTAGAGGTACCAATCACCCTGCACAGTCAAAAGTCTATGAATAAGTTATAACTTCCCCAAAGCTTAACTAATAGCCTACTGTTGACTGGAAGCCTTACCGAGAACATAAACAGTAGATAAATCTAACACATATTTTTTATGTTATATGTACTATATGGTGTACTCTTATAATAAAGTAAGCTACAGAAAAGGAAATATTAGGAAAATTAAGGAAGACAAAATATATTTACAGGACTGTACTGTGTTTTACCAAAACAACAGTGTGTAAGTGAACCTGCACAGTTCAAACCATGCTGGTCAAGGGTCAACTGTAAGTATGAACTAATACACAGTGTATGATTCCATTTGAATTTCAAAAACAGGCAAAGCCAGTCCAAGGTGTTAGGAGACTAAATAGTGATTATCTTTGGGTAGAAGTGAAGTAATAGTTAACAGGAGAGGCATAGCAGGGGTAGAGACAGGTATTCTGAGTTCTATCTTATCTACATGGTAGTCTACAGGGAAGTCTTATAAAAAGATGAGGTGGTCAGGAATGACAGATGCTGGAAAGAGAACAAAGAAGGAGAAAACTAAGAAACTCTCAGGACTTGATGACCAATACTGTTCATAACCTTTATGAGAGGGTAGTTCAGTGGGAGGTCAAAGTCATTAAACAGTGGGGAACAAGAGGTGATGCACTGAGGAACTGAGTACCGACTCTTCTGCAAATGCGCAGCAAGGATGGTAACTCTACCAAGTAAGGCATAAATTGATGGCTAAACTTAAAAAAAAAAAAAAGCCTTTTAAAGTGTAACAATGCTCCTCGATATGCTAATAGACAGGCAGGACCAAAATTTTCAAGTATCTTCAAAACCAAAATAAATCACTCTTCTAGATCTTGTTCATGAGATCATTTCACTAAACAGAAAATACATATTCATTTACCTTCCTCCTCCCAGAAAGAGAAGTCCAAGGGCCATGTGATGGGCTAAGTGGAAACCATAGTTCATTTCACCACCTGTTTTCATGTGTAAGAAGCGACAAAGCTGCAAAACCTTTAGGTTCCCCGAGCCGGCCATTACCATGGCAAGAGAGAGCAGCACCACACTCAGGCACGTTTCCAGGTTGTACGGACCTGTCTGGAAATGCAAAAAAGAGGACATGCTACAACTGCAGTATTAGACTACAAATATAGCTTTAAAAAATCTGTAAAAACAAAAATTTTCTCTGATTATAAGTTATGTAGAAAATTGAGAAAATAAATATCAAAAGGAAATTAACAATTCCTTGGAATACTAACACCCAAAGAGAAGTGCCATAAATATTTTGGCCTTTCCCTAAATCTTTTCCTGTATCTTACGAATTTTTTTCAAATGAAATTGAGATATTATTATACATGATATTTTTAACTTTTTAAATCTATTATAAACAATCTTTACTCATAAAAATTCTTACACAAGTTTGATAGCTCCATTGTATAACAATGTCCAAATACCCAATAATCAAATGTACCTACTTTCAGACTTCTTGATTTTCTAGTTTTCTTATATTATACATAATGTTGCACAAATCTGTGTGGGTTTTTTTTTTTAAGATTTTATTTATTTATTTATGAAAGACAGAGAGAGAGGCAGAGGGAGAAGCAGGCTGCCAAGGAGCAGGGAGCCTGACGCAGAACTCGATCCCAGGACCCTGGTATCATGACCTGAGCCAAAGGCAGATGCTTAACCATCTGAGCCACCCAGGCGCCCAATCTGTGTGGTTTTACCATGAAATAAAATCTTACAATCTCCTGTCATTAGAGCAGCAATGCCTCAAAAGAATTGCATTTTAACTAGGCGCTAATTTTTTTTTTTTAAAAAAAGCAGTTACCAATAATCAGTCCTGAGACAGAATGGCATAGGGTATGACAATCCATGAAGGATATGGTTTTTGCTATCATAAGAATTAGAGACCTGTACATCCTTCAAGGGTCAGCACACTTCCACCTAATTAATACCTCAGAACACAAAAACAAAGATGAGCCAAAATTTCAAATCTCCCATTCTAAATTCAAACAACTGTAGAGATACTTAACAACACATAAGTAACTGAATTATCAGTGAATTTTCTTTAAGTTCAATTTTATTCTCAAGGAGAATGATCATAAAAAGACTTACTACAGAAGCATTAGGTGCAGACAAATAAGTCATAAAATCTTTTGCGAATTTATGCTGGAAAAAAAAAGAAAAAAATCTGAGGTTAAAAGAAGAGTATCAACACTTTAAAAAAGAACAGAGTAAACTAAGATCCTTCTTACCAAACAATTAAACGCTGATAGGTTTTCTGAGCCAGCAAATCGAAAACCCAGAGACAAACAGGCTCCTGCAATTATGTAGACATGTGCTTGCCTGAAAACAGATTACAAGAAATTTAATACTGCCATTATTTTGCTTTAAAATTCATTATTACTATTTTCTGGGGGTAAAAATAATAAATATTCCTGTTCTCAAAACTAGTTTATATTCTTCTGGGAATGCTCAACTGTGCCTCTATTCCATCAGATTTCTTCAGCAGAAGGACCATGTAGCCCTTACTGATAAAGTGTGCCTCTTGACTGCATTTTTCACACACAGCAAGAAGATAATTTTTTTAAAATAACTGCCAGATTTTTTAATGAAAAGGATAAAAGAGGAATATGTACAAGTTAAATCTCTGACACTTTTTTGAGGGCAAGAGCTCTACACTTCAGAGACCTAAACAAAAAACAACGAAAAAATCAACTCTGTGAGCATCTGATAAGCAATGGTTAGAAACATGGGGGATTCAGAATTACTCAAATCAAGGACAGTACTTTTCCCACATAGTATATTTCTATTTATCCATGAGAGATGCTACAATAGCTCATTTGATTTACATATTTCCTGACTTACGACAAAGTTTCCAAATTCAAATCCTCTGAGCAAGGCAATTCAATTTCACTGAGAGAGATACTATTTTCTCTTATAATCTGTCAAGAGAGAAAGCAAGAATACCTGGACATTAATATTCAAGTTACAAATATTAATTAAATGATTTGAAAAATAACATACTGCTTTTGGGGCACCTGGGTGGCTCAGTTGGTTAACCATCTGACTCTTGATTTCGGCTCAGGTCATGATCTCAGGGTTGTGACACCAAGCCCCACACAGGGCTCTACACTGGGCAGGAAGCCTGCTTCAGATTCTCTCTCTCCCTCTGCCCCTCCCCCCAAGGACCCTTCACCAAAAAAAAGAAAAGAAAAACAACATACTGTTTTTCATGGCCATAAGTACATATAATAAGCCATTTTATTCAAAGACATATATTTTAATCACACTGAATGCAATCCAACTTCAAATCTAAGATGGACCCAACAATAACTGAATAGGACTGAATAGAATGTGTATGAACTGGAGTACCGAAGTGTATTCTGAGTCAGTAACAGGGTGATATTATTTCACACCAATGAAATGAAATGCAAAGATGACTGCGGAATAGGGCTGGAGCAAGAATATGGGAAAGCAGTGGGGAGAGGGAAAAAAGCAACTGGAAAGAACTCTAAACAGAGTTCTTATTCATGAGATATTTTTAGCCTTATGCCTACCAGAGTAAGGTTAGTCACTAGATTAGTTACCCAAGCTAAACTAAACCATCAATATGTCAGGGGCACCTGGGTGGCTCAGTTAGTCTGCCTTCAGCTCAGGTCACGATCCCAGGATCCTGGGATCAAGCCCCATGTCGGGCTCTCTGCTCAGCAGGAAGCCTGCTTCTCCCTCTCCCACTCCCCATTTGTGTTCCCTCTCTCACTGTCTCTGTCAAATAAATAAATAAAATCTTAAAAAAAAAATAAAAAAATAAGCCATCAATATGTTAATCTATAACTACTGTTTAGAAACACATACCTTTCCTTACAGTGTAAGTAGTAAAACTTTATCAAAATTAAATTTGATTTAAATTACCCAATTAAATCATTTAATTACTTTAAATTAAATTTTAAAAAGTATTCTTATAATCTTTTAGAAGACTCTTTAGAAGAGTAATATTTCAGGATGCTTTCTATAATAGACCAATAAATATTCTAAACTCGCTTATGACCCCGTCTTCTTATGAAATGAATTATCACCAAATCAAAAAACTTGAAATACCTTTTCTCTTTGATAATCTCAATGAGGTAAGCAATTATGCTGGCTGTGTAATATAGGCTGATAACTACTTCCATCTTTCTTCCTTCTTCTACAGACTTTATTTTTAATTTTGAATGTTATTTACTCAGAAATTGAGAGACATTCTGAAAAACTGACATAACTCCAAAGTGAGTAATTTATATATAGATAACCTAATTATAACATTTATATAAAGTGTTTATTATAACATTATATAGGAATGGAATATTTCTATTTTGACAGCAGGCATTTATAAGCTCCTTTTATCTTCAAAACTGGAGCTTCAGGCCTAGGTTCAGCAGGGACCACACTAGCTCTGTGACAACAAGCAATGTTCTTGACTGCTCTGTGTCTCGTCTGTAAAATGAGCACAGTAAATGCCTACCTTCTTGGTTCCTGTGAGAATTAGAAGACTCAATCTACTCAAGGCTCTTAAAATTAATGTCTGCTGCATAGTAAGTCTTAAGTGTTAGCTGCTATCATCACCATCATCATTAATCTGTGTACTGTAACACTATACTTGATCATAAACCATTAAAAAGCACCACTAAGAACTTGGGTTGTAAATAATTGGGGGAGGAGAGGGAGAACCCCTCCTCAATCTGGTCCTTGTCATCTTTCCTATGGTCTCCTAAAGTTTAAAAAAAAAAATAAAAAATATAAGGAGTAATCAAAGGGAGAAATGTAATCCTTTAAGGGCAAGGTGAAACATCCAGGAAATGAACAAGGAAAGACCACCAAAGTCCTCTGTCTTGTACGGGTACAATGCAAAACTCTTAAGAGCTGAAGTCCTACTAGCTAGTTTCAGTTTTACCCCAGCTTTTAATAGCTGGGTGACTCTGGACCCCCAGTCTGCCTTCTTTCAACTAGTAAGAACTGTAACAGTGTTAACAGTATCTCTCGCTACTAAGTGCTAGCTGCTAGGAAGGAAAGATGGAAAAGACACAGTAGCTAACTTTGAGGAGTTCAGTCTAATGGATACACAGACATACTGATAACAAACAATAGCACATTGTTCCCACCCATGCACTGAGGGCAATACTTGAACAAGTCACAGTACAGCACTGCCTAAGAGCATAACACAAGTTGTATAGTTACACTTGTAATGAAGGAAAAAGTGCTATGAAGACATTAGTTGTTATTTTAGATGTGCCTTAAGTCCAAACAAACAAAAAAGCAGTTTACAAAGTGACCTTTTTAATACCTCTTTTAACACTAGGTTGTACCCTACAAGGGGCCTTGCTACAGAATCAATGAGATGAGTGGGTGAAAACTAGGAGAAAAGTGGAGAGTGACAGGAAGTATCAATGAACAGAACTGTGAACTTGTTATATGTATTTGGGGATCCCTGATACAAACAAGGCCAAATTTAAAAATATTAAGTCTGAAGTAAAAGAAATACCAGAAAGATAACTATATATTAAAAGTCCAAGGACCACGTCCACAAAAGTTAAAAATAGAACTCTGACATGGATCCTCACTTTCTGTTCTGAAATAGAGTTATGTGTGTACATGCTTAACTTTGTAAACTAACTTAGTAAATGTACTAAAGTTTCTTGAGGACAGTCCACATTTCAGATGCATGTTAAATGTAGCCTAGAGTTTAGCATTTACAGAGGTCATTTACAGAAGATCAACAAATATGTACTGAATGAAGGAATGGGGGGGAAAAGTATAATTTTATATTACAATATATTTTTAAAGGGCACTTTCAGAAAGAACTGTCATCTCTGACATCCAGATGTGCTAGGAGATAAAATTCTGGTGACAAATGGCAGAGTCAATTAAAACAACTCTTCCTCACCTGTTTCACATTAATGGTTAACAAACTGGAAGAATCAAACAAATACAAATAATCTAGGAGTTCAGGTAATGGATGAATAAACTATCAGACTGACTCTCTTGCAGGAAACAAGTATAAACTCTGGGCAAAATATAAAAATTAATTATCATGGCAGGGGTCAGCAAACTTTTCCTTAAAGGGCCAAAGAGTAAACATTTCTGGGTTGTAGACCATATAGTATCTAAAGCAACTCCTGATTTCTGCTGTTGTAACACAAAAGCAGCTACACGTAATAAGTAAATGAATGACATGGCTGTGTCCTGGTAAAACTTTACTTATAAAAACAGGTGGGCCATAGTTCCCCAATCCTTGACCTAAAGGCACTAGAGATCAAACAAAAGCAAGCAGTTTCTAGAGGAGAGGTGACATTTAGAAGACAGGAAAACTAGTGGGTAAGTTTCCTTTTTCATGGCTTCTGGCCTGAGGGCAGGTCCTAGTCTGTGCCATAAAGGGCAGCTTAATTAGGTAAAAAAATGTCAAAAATACTTTTTTAAGGTACTTTGGTACATTTAATTTTTAATACTACAATTTCTCAGGATCTGGGGCCAAAAGAAAAGACTGTGGTCTGTGGTCAGCACACAATCTTGAAGTTCCCATGTTTTCAAGAGATACTATAATTATCAATACTGCCTTTATTAAAAAAAGTATTTTACAGGGTTTTGTAAAATCCCACAAGAAATTGTAATTTATGCTATTAAAGATATAACAATGTTTATTATATATACTCACTTGAGGAACGTTGCTATCAACCCACTTGGAATTTGGTAAAATATCATCCCACAGAATCAGGCATCGAGCAAGTGTCTTCAAAACGTAACAGAGATAAAATCAATTAGAGTAGGCAAAGTTCATAGATTTTATAACAATAATCATATTAAATAATGTAAAAATCAGTTCTCAACTGATGGCAACTTTGAAAAATACAGTACATAATATCAACCTAAGCTAAACTCATTAAAATAAATTGAAGTTTAGATTTTAACACACAAAAACACCCTACAATTGAGTTGTTATTAAAGTTTAAAGGACTTTTAAACACTTGCTTCATAAAAGAAAAATCACAAAGAATCTTAGCACTGTCTGTATAACTTAAAAGCTTTCATATGCTAAAAACTTACAAGTTTAAACATTAAAGAATAAAAGGAAAAATACAGGCAATTATGTCAAATAGTTAGTCATTAATTATACCCTTAATAGTAATGCTGCATCCTTAGTAATGAAAGAATGTAAAATAAAGCAGCCGTAGCCACTTACTGCTTGTTGAATAATGTAAGAAGTTGAAATGTCAACTCGTAGCATTGTATAGCAACATGGTTGTGTTTCCTGGCATTCCTACAAGTTACATTTGGGAAATTTCAAAAGAATACTATCAATTACATCTAGATGATGGATTAATAGTAAAAGGCTCCCCTATAGAAACATTTATATTCACAAGTTAAACTTGAGAAACACAAACAAGACTCCTAATGTTAGCAGAAAAAAAAAAAAATTACGAAGTACCATACCCTAAGCAAGAGAAATTCTGGCTTCACAAAGTCTAGCAAATACATGGTGTCAGGAGCACGAAGCCAATCTGCAATAGATCTGTTGGTGGAGGATATCAGTAGGCATTATTGCTCAACTAGAGGACAAAAAAATCAGGAATCCCAAGACAGGTTTCAAAACACTTCTCCCCACTCCAACCACTACCCTATTTGCTTTCCATAATATTTTATACCCTCTAATACAGTATTTGTCATGTATTAATGTCTGTCCTATGACAACATATGCTTTATGAAAACAGATATTTTTAAGTTTTGTTTTGTTCACTGAAACATCTCCATTACCAAGAAAGCACTAACATACATATTCATCAAAATAGATGAAAAATACCTGTTTTTAACCATTTTGTTAATTTTACATACATTCACTTTTCTAACAGGAGAAATTCACAATACTGAAAAAATTCTTGAATCCTAGAATATTTTTTAACTTAAAAGACTTAAAATTTAAAACATAGTTTAATGTCTCCTACCCAACTTACTCTTCTATGTAAAATGTAAAAGAATAAATGCCAAAAGTCTACTTTCAAGTGTCCAGCACTAATTACTGGGAGCTGGGAAGGAAGCTGGTATGATTATTAGACAAGTTCTTGAACTAAGCAGAAATCATTTTTATAAATGGTAACCAAGAATAGAATAATGCCAAATGATTCTGGCTTAACCAATCCTCAAATAACATGCATAATTAATGAAAAGGAATTTGGGCATTTTCTGATTGTCAGTGACATCAACTATAAAACAAAAATAAATAAAAATTGGCAATTATATTGTCAAAGATTAAAATAGCAAAATACATTGTTTCTAGATAAAACTCTGTATAACTTGAGTACTGAAGAGAATCAAAATCAGGTTAATCCAGTACAAGGAAAATAAACACATTAAGATAATTTAGTTTTACTACTGAGGTCAGAAAGGAAGTCACACTATCATGGCAAGGGGTGAAGAGGGGGGATGTGATACCTGTTATTGGTTTTTAAGTAGATCATAGCCAAAGCTAGAGTGGCACCTGGACAAGTTACATCCACATTTATGGTATCTCCTTCCTATCAAAAAAAAAAAAAAAAAGTTTATGTAAAAAAAATTCTGAATTATTACAAATTCTTCTGAATACTAGCCTATGCTTAAAATTAACAGATTACAAATGTTGGTAAGAAAATTACTATTTTCAAATTAACTCCTTAGCTTCCAGAATTTTGATCTGTTGCTTTATTTTGGACTTACTTTGATTTGATAACTTGGAGATTTATGCTTCTCCCTATGCATTCCTGCTTGAAAGCGCCTATGACCTCCAACCATGTACTGATAAAGCTGCTCAGGCACATTGAGATCAGACATACCTATCAAATTACTGCCATGCTGGAAAATGAAATAACAAACATATGAAAGGAAATCTTATGGATTAAGATTCATAACACATACCCATGACAAATAAAACAATGAATTAACTTCAAGCAAGGTATTTTGGGTTTTTTAAATTAAAATAACTATTACTCATGACTTAATATTCAAACAAGCTCTTAATTATTCACATTAAGAATTACAATACTTAGGGACACCTGGGTGGCTCAGTAGATTGAGCATCCAACTCTTGATTTCGGCTCAGGTCATGATCTCAGGGTTGAGATCAAGCCCCACATTGGGTTCATGCTCAGCAGGGAGTCTGTTGGAGATTCTCTCTCTCTCTCTACCTCTGTCCCTCCCCCTGAGCACACTAGCGCACATGCTCTCTCCCTCTAAAATAAGAAATAAATCTTTGAAAAAAAAAAGAATTACAATACTTATATGTTCAAGTTAATACTTTCATTTCACAAAATAAAGGCTTCAAAATACAGTTAATTACTAATGATAAAAGAAAATATTAGGTATATAAATGAAACTTGAACTACAAACATCTGAGTCCTTTCATTATTGTATCTATGAACTATTTCAGCAACAATAAGTATAATATAAACTTATTGAACACTTACTGTTTCAGGTACTATTCTGTGTGTTTAACATGGATTAATTTACGTAATATGACAATTCTACCAAATAGCTACTATTTTACAGATAAGGAAAGTGAGGCACACACAAAGCCCAAGGTTACAAAGCTAGTAATTGGCCCGGTTGGATATAAACAAGGATATAAAACAATCTATGGAGTTGCTTAGCCACTAGACAATACTGTAGTTAAAGGACATGACTCACTGGTCAAAACGAAATCAATGTCCCAATTCCCGGTATGCTGCTTTTCCATTGTAATCCATGGAGTTGCTTAGCCACTAGACAATACTGTAGTTAAAGGACGTGTCTCACTGGTCAGAACCAAATCAATGTCCCAATTCCCAGTATGATGCTTGTCCATTGTACCATCTGCTTCTTTAGTTCATGTGTCAAATGTGAAGAATCAAAAATCTAACACAGTGAACTTTCTTTTTATAATTTAGTTTCAGTATAACACTGTATTGGTGGTTCTTAAGGAACCCACATTCCAGGTAACTCAGTCATTGATCAAATGTTTCTGATAATTCTACACTATGTCTCATAGATGTGATTAAAGATGGAACAAAGTGATACTGTATTCTGTTACAAAGCAAATACTACTGTGACAACATTCTGAGATCCCAGTGAATACCAAGATGCCAAAAAAAGGTCACGGTTTATCTCTAGCAACTACTATAGACACTTAAAGCTCCCCATCATACACAATTTTCTTTTTTCTGTCTGAGGGGGCTATCACTTCATCTTATGTCTTTAATTCTTCAAGATATTTCATTCCCTGAATATTTACATCTAAGCCAGGGGGATAAAAACTTTTAAACCCCACTCTTCACTACAAATTCTCTCCATTTCCAAATCTAGCACTTTCTGAAAAATATCCAGAAAGAAAAAAAAGCTGAGAATCAGGTTAAGTCACAGTAAGGCAGAGCGCTATTCAGAGTTAAGTGTCAAGATCATTTGTCTCAACATGCAGATGTCATAACTGAAGCATCTGAAGGCACAGAGAATGCTTACCCCCAAGCAAACCATGCCCAGAGCCAAGCCGGCAGCTAAAGAGTAAGACTCCCTGTCAGTGCAGTATTCCATTTCAGGACCAGGGGGTCGTCCTATAAAATAGAAAATAACACAGTTCAAGCTGGCCTCCTGGCCTCCTAAAATTCCATCATAAATTTTAGAATTAGCTTTCTAGTAAGTTGCATAAGAACCATGGAGTCAATACAACCCCGCTCAGAAAGATACATTATCACAAATGGTATGCACAACTGTTGGTTTACTACAAAGCAAAGCCCAAAATGGTTCCTTTAATGTACCAATTTGAAAGGAGTGACTTTTAGACACAATGAAACCTCCGGTTTTATTAAGGAAAAAAAACAAAATTATTTGACCACTTCAAGTATACACACGAGAAAAACTGAAAATAGGAGATAATGATTTAATATAATATTTCTAAAAGTTGTCTCAATGAAAGGAAAAGTCAACTGATACACCAGGGAGTCTGTGAGATCTCACAGAAGTATATATCTTTACATGTAAGATATTTCTTGATTGTCTTAAAATATAAAAATCTGTTTTATTTTTAAATATTTTAGGTGTTTTGTATAAAAAGGATGTGTTCACGTGTTCCCCATTCTTAAAGTAAAATTGATATTCTAGGGAAAAAAATTATCAAGAAATAGAAAAATTTTTTAAAGAAGGGCACTCAAAAATGTTTTAATTTTTAATCTCTTACATTTTGTTTTTGTTTTGCTATTTCCAATCCACTGTTCAAATACTAATAATGGACAGGAAGGACTCTAAAATTTTAAGCTAAATATTATGTTTTCAGACACTTAACTCATACTTTTAAACAGCACCCCCTGATTCTAATTCTACCTCTAGGGCAGCAAATATACATAAAGACCCCTCTGTCCAAAACAAATTTCACACTCCTGGGATTTTACACACAGGAAAAGATTTTTAAAAAAATATTATACAAAAGTAACCAATATTACACAAAAGTAGTATTTATATATAATAGCAAAAAATTAGAAACAAACTAAAAAAGTCCTGAAAATGAGAAAACAGGCAATTTACAGAATACCATTTTGATGAGATACGACACAATATGAAATTAATTTTAAAAAACATTTATGACAATGACATATGGAAAGGGCAATATAAAAACATTATGTACATTCTATGATGATATGAAAGAGCATATGCATGTGAATCTAGATGAAATCCGCTACATACAACATGAAAGAGGTGTGCTATAAATCACCTTGCAGATGAACAAGCTTTAAAAGCCACTCTTGAGTATCTTCTGAATAAATGTTTCTCAGACCAACTTATGCTATTACGTATTTCGACAACAGAAAAATTTCAGTTTTGTGAATAATTTATTTCATCATTGTAGTAGATTAAATTGTTGGTGTCAATTTTTCACTGCCCTACAGTGCTCGTATATATACATCCATACCCTTGACAGAGCCTTATGGTGGACTTGAACATGTGACTCGCTTTGACCAGGGATCTTAACTGGCACAACGTAAGCAAAAGCCTGAAATGTGCTTCCATTATTTGGTTCTCTCTCTTGACCTTCTGTTACCACCATAAAACAAGCACATCCTCTAGCCTGGGCCTCAGAATAAATCATCTGGAACAAGAGCCAGAGCAGCATATCTGCAGACCTATGGCCTAAAGCGGAGGCGCTGGGCCAATTTTGTGGTTGTTAGATAGCATTATTGTGGCAATAGCTAACTAACAGAGCCATTCCAGAGAAAAACATACATTCAACAATATATCCTGAAATAGGATAAAACAAGACATGGAATTATGTATCTAAATTAGTGAACATATTAATAATGTCAATAGCATTTCCATTTGTCTGGAAAAGATAACAAAACATAAGACACATTTCCAAAAGGTTTAGACTCAATTAAAAACAGAGAAAATGCATTTCATTACCAACATACCCACCAGCACGTAAAGGAGGAAAAGCAAGAGTCAATCACTTCCATTCTCTTGAAAGTAATAACTGTCTAACAGAATGAACACTGTTTCTAGAGATCAAAGTAATCAACTTTGCATTTCAAGTGCATATCACTGCGAGATACTGCCTAGTAAAGACAAAGCGGATAAACAGCACTCTCACTTGTGATTAAAACCACAGGTTACTGCATTAAATAGGATCTCTGGAGCTCAACAATGGGCTGGCCAAATAAACATGCAGATTAATAAGCTGCACAGTAATATCAGTCTTAGAAAATATTACTTATACTATTTTTTTTAATTAGCATCAGAACATTCTAACAAAAGCTACTATTTTTCCTTAATTTTTGTGATTTTACTATTGTTTTTACTTTGGTTCCTGTGGAGAGGGCAATGTATGCTTATGAAGACATAGCACTATTAATGCCATACCTATTTCAGCCAACAGGACCTCCGCAGTATGCCTGTGAGCTGTCCCTTGATATACGAGGCCAATGCCAACCACTGCAGCCACTTGGACATTGTGAGGAACATCAAGCTCTGTGGACGTTGGGGGTAAGAGGGCAGGAATGTGAATGCTAAGAAGCCGAGTAATTGACATATCCATGGTGCCTAGTTTAGCAGCAGAAACACCAAGGAGCAGCCCAATGCTTGTCATTTCATGACCCTAAGGTAGAAAGTAAAATGAAATGTAAGTCACTATCTGTGCAGTCTTTAATAAAGTACTGCCTGCCAGTACTTTCAGTAAGTACTTTTATTGACAGGCACAGTGAGAAGCACCAAGAATACAACAGCAAACTAAAGAGACAACAGTCCTTACTCTCACGATGCAAGTGCTCTAATAGGGTAAAAAGTGTTGAAGTAAAAATATACAAATATATTATTGAAAAGCAGCATATTGAAAAAGCACAAAGTAATATGAAGTATTATTGTTTAAGACCCTGATTTCAATTAGGAGGAGCTGAAGAATTATTAGGAATCTCTAGAGAAGTAAAACTTACAACAGGACCTGAAGGATTAATACAAATTAACCAGGAAAGTGGAAGAAAGGAGAGGCACTCAGCTTTAGAAAGTAAGAGAAAATGAGGTCAAGTGAGAGAACAACATGTAAATGGTTCTGATGTGATCCAGAAATAACCCCTCACAGTAATGGTCAAGTGACCACAGAGTGCCAAGACAGTTCAATGTCTTTTCAGAAAATGGTGCTGTGATACCTACAGACCACACGCAAAAGAATAAAGCTGGACAGCTTCCTTACATCATTCACAGAAATTAACTCTAAGTGGACCACAGAACTAAATGTAAGAGCTAAAACTATAAAACTGGAAGAAAACATAGGTGTAAATGGGTTAGGACCATGGGCTAGGCAATGAGATATGACACCAAAGCACAGCAATTAAAGAAAAAAATAGATGAACCGGACTTCATTAAAATTAAAAACTCTTGTGCTTCAAAGATACCATCAGAAAGTGAAAGACAACACAAAGAATGGGAGAAATTTTTGCAAATCATTTATCTGTTAATGGACTTAGTATCCAGAATACACAAAGAATACAATTTAGTAAGATAACCCAATTTTAAAATAAACATAGGATAGACATTTCTCCAAAGAAGACTTACAAATGGCCTATGAGCACATGAAAGATGCTCAACATCATTAGCCATCAGGGAAATGCAAACCAAAACAATGAGATATTACTTCACACCTACTAGGATGCCTATAATTAAATAGACAGACAAATGTTGGCAAAAATGTGGAGAAACTAGAATCCTTATTTATTCCTGGTGGGACTGTAAAAAGGTTACAGCCACTCTGGAAACAGTTTGGTAGTTCCTCAGAAATTTAAACAAAGAGTTACCATATGACCCAGCAATTCTACTCCTAGGAATATACCCAAGAGAAATGAGAACATACATCCACACAAAAACATGTACATGTTGACAGCAGCACTATTCAGAACAGTTAAAAAGTAGAAATAACCCAACTATCCACCAAATGATGAATGGGTAAACACAGTCTATCCACACAATGGAATATCTATTCAGCAATAAAAAAGCATGAAGTGCTAATACATGATACAACATGAACAAACCGTGAAAACATTGTTAGAGAAAGAAGCCAGCCATAAAAGACCACCTACTGTAGGATTCCATTTATATGAAAGAACCAGAATCAGCAAATCCAGAGACAGAAAGTATATCCATGGTAGCCAGGGCCTGGAGGGTGACTGCTACCGCTATGAGGGTCCTTTACAGACTGATGAAAATGTTCCAAAAGTAATAGCAGGAATGGATGCACAACTTTTTGAACATACTAAAAACCACTGCACTGTATACTTTAAGTAAGTGAATTTTTATGGCATATAAGTGGAAGAGTTTATACCAAGAGAAAGAGTTTGGTTTGCCAAACTCTGTGAAGTGAAAGAACTTGGTTTGCCAAGGAACTAAAATGGCCAGTCCCTATGGTTGGAGTGTGGAAAACAAGGGGATGAGTGGTACAAAGTAAGGTTGGACAAGTGAGTGGGATCACATAGGCTCCCAGAATGTATATCAAGAGCAATGAAAGATCTTTAAACAGTTTTGACCAGGGAAGTGATATATGCTAATTTACACTTTAGAAAGATGACTCTGCCTGCTACGGGAAGAATGGATTAAGAGGTACAAGAATGAAGAAGGAAGAGCAAGGAGAAGAATTAGGAGCTACTGCAGTGGCCTGGATGAGGCACACTACAAGGACCTGGGAATCTCACCTTGGTCAAGTAGTCATGGATATTGAGAGTAGCCAGCTTGGTAAGGTGCCCATTCAGACCCAGGGCCATGAGAAAGCCAGCATATTCATTGGCTAACTCGGCATGCTTGGGCTTATTGTAAACAATCCAAGCTGAGTCAATCTGGGAGGCAGGAGCTATCTTCAGGCCAGCAGCCACACCATTGTGGAAGCTGGCCCAGCTTGTCATGTTGGGAGGCACATCGATATTTCCACTGTTAAGGTCTACCGTTGTGTTCCGAGGAGGGGCCCGTCCTATTCAGGCAAACAAATTTAAAATTGAGAGAATGATTCATAAATCTAAAATTGCTCAACTTAGATTTTTGCTAACAGTGATTATCTTTTCTACATTCAAAACCCTTAACCTCGTAATATCTGGAATGACATTAGGTTATTATGAGTACTTTAACTTGTGCATCAAATTTGATGCAAGGTGAAAAAACCGTATTTAAAATAGTTCATTATCTGAAGCTGGACCACTTTCTTACACCATATACAAAAGTAAATTCCAAATGGGTTAAACACTTCCATGTGAGAAGTGAAACCAAAAACCTCCTAGAAGAGAACATAGGCAGTAGTTTCTTTGACAGAGGCCAAAGCAACATTCTTCTAGATACGTCTCCTAAAGCAAGGGAAACAAAAGCAAAAACTGTTGGGACTACATCAAAATAAAATGCTTTTTTGCACAACAAAGGAAACTATCAACAAAACAAAAAGGAAACCTATTGAATGGGAGAAGATATTTGAAAATCATATATCTGATAAGGGGTTAATATCCAAAATATGTAAAGAACTTATATGACTCAACATCAAAAAGAAAAAATCTAATGAAAAATGGGCACAGGACCTGAAGAGACATTTTTCTAAAGAAGACATACAGATGGCTAACAGATATGAGAGGATGCTCAACATCACTCATCATCAGGGAAATGCAAATCAAAATCACAATGAAATATCACTTTACACCTGTCAGAATGGCTAGAATCAAAAAGACAAAAATTAACTAATGTTAGTGAGGATGTGGAAAAAAAGGAACCCTCATGCACTGTTGGTGAGAATGTAAACTGGTACAGCCACTGTAGAAAACAGTATTTTGAGGTTCCTCAAAAATTTAAAAACAGGAATACCATTTGATCCAATAATTCCACTACTGGGTATTTACCCCCCCAAAACAAAAGCATTAATTTGAAAAGATACATTCACTCTACGCTTATTGTAGCATTATTTATAATAGCCAAAATATGAAAGCAGCCCAAACATCCATCAACAGATAAATGAATAAAGATGTAGTGTGTGTGTACACACACACACACACACACACACACACACACACACACACACACCCACAGGAATATTACTCAGCCATTAAAAATGACGAGATCTTGCCATTTGCAACATGGACAAACCTAGAGGGTATTATGCTAAGTGAAATAACTTAGATGGAGAAAGAAAAATACCATATGATTTCACTTATATGTGGAATCTAAAAAACAAAAGAAATGAGTAAACAAAGAGCAGAATCAAGCCTATAAATACAAAGAATAAACCGATGATCACCAGAGAGAAGAGTAGGGCAATAGGCAAAATGAGTAAAGGGGAGTAGGAGATATAGGCTTCCAGTTATGGGACAAAGAAGTCGTGGAAATAAAAGATAAAGCATTGGGAATATAGTCAATGGTATTCTAAAAACATTGCATGGGAAAAGATGGTAGCTAACATACAGAGTGGCGAGCATAACATACAGAGTTACTGAATCACTATGCTGTATACCTGAAACTAATCTACCACTGTATGTCAATTATACTCAAGTAAAATTTTTTAATAAAAAAATTTTTAAGAATAAAATAATTCATTATCTTTTTTGCTAAAATACATGGGGCTATGATAACGGATACCAATTTAACTTTATACAGATCTGATTAGGATAGCCACTACTTCAAAATCTGTCAAACAGAAGTAAGCTGATTAAAAAATAAAATGAATACTAACATCACAGTTAAGCTATATGAATAATACATTTCAACCTGTGATTGATGACACTGATGTTAATTTCAAATATGCCAGCCTATATTTTTCTCTGAACATTAAATACATTGCAAAAAGAGACAAGGACCTTTATAAATTTTCTCTCTTACTATATATGTTTATCTCTCTATATAAGTATCCACTTATATGCCATTGTTAAAAATGCCAAATTGCATTCAGGTAGTACTATAAAAAGGATCATTTTATAGACCTGAGTTACCCAGTGAACCATAAAGAGTATCTGCTAAATTAAATTTCATGGTCAACTTATGTTAAGAGTACTGTAAATTAGGGCGCCTGAGTGGCTCAGTTGGTTAAGCGACTGCCTTCAGCTCAGGTCATGATCCTGGAGTCCTGGGATCGAGTCCCACATCGGGCTCCCTGCTCGGCAGGGAGTCTGCTTCTTCCTCTGACCCTCTTCCCTCTCGTGCTCTCTATCTCTCATTCTCTCTCTCTCAAATAAATAAATAAAATCTTAAAAAAAAAAAAGTACTGTAAATTAAATGTTCATGATGCTATGCTCTCTTTGAATTCCTTTCCTTGAGTCTTTGGTTCTCTTTTGGATCTCCACTGTGTACATGCAAATACTGAATTCTTTTTATATCTTTAATGTTCTGTATTAATTAGGTCAGGTCATGGATGAATATTTAAAATAACTATTCTAAATATTGCATAAAATTATATAGTTCACTACAAGTTTGAAAATATGGTTTTAAAGGAGTTCTGAAGTTAAATGTAAAATAAATTTCAGATAGATGCACAATGTCTTAATTGGAGTGTGTATACACAAACATACACACAAAGTAAAATATATTTGTTTTTACCATTTGCTCTATGTACCTAAGAGCTAACTCAAATAATGGTGTATGACAATGCCACACTGGGTGACAAGTTCATGAGGTATACTTTTACCTTCTCAAAAGGCAGAGAGATTAATAATGAAAAAAAAATGAACTCTAAAACAATTCATCATATGCATAAGACAGAGTATTTACACACAAGAGAAAATGACAGGCAAAGGATAAAGCAAATTTTCTTCAATAAGAATAACAACATACAAATGTACTGATACCAGTGTGAGTTAAAGAGCTATTTTAAGAAAGTATCAGTGTGAATTAAGGAGGTATTTTAAGAAAGTATCTTTTCCTAAATTAATTATTAAAATAAGATAATTGGGGGGGGAGCTTACCAGTATTGCTAAAATAATAAAAGTTTGGACTAATGTCAGAAACACATTCTGGATATGCAAATTTAACTAAATGTATTCAAAAAACAAAAGGATGACTCATGTATTTATTTTTTTAACACCCACCCAAGCATCACTGCCCAGATTTAATACATTTTAACATTTCCCAGTTTTACATGAGATTCTTTTCTTTTTAACTCAAATTCTTTATATGAAAACTTTAAACAGCTGAAAGACTAACAGAATGAACACCTATATACCCACTCTCCATGAAGATTCAGTAATTATTCAGATTTTGCCATACTGCTCCAACTCTAAGAGACAGAACAATTCAAATATTGAAGGTAACTCTGCTTGTTATGTCTCTAAATAAGATTAGGGCTCCAGAACAGGTATCATATTGGAGATGAAAATATGTTCATTCAGCTGATCTCATTTTTCCATATGTTACTAAACGTATAAGCTCTCCACATATTTGAATATGACCCTGGATTTTTTTAAATTATGCAACTTAAAACACTGCAGAATTATATTGGTATATATTATTATACTATGCATTACTGTGTGTATGATAAATACATTTCGTACAAGTCTCATAAAACCACACATACTATACTTCAGGAATTCTCAATGATAATTTCAACTGTACACAACTGTCACCTTTAGAACATATTCTTACCAGCATTAGGTGAATATGCACTATAAAACCCATTGTAATCAATAATATTAGGAAATGAACACACTTATATCTTGCAGAAGTAAAAATTCACACAACCAACCAGAAAGGTAATTTGACAATACATTACATCAAAGCCTTAAAATCTTGCTGTCCTGGGAGTTCTACTTCTAAAGCAATTAACATAAATAAATGACTATACCCTGACAGCATGTTCATAATAGTAAAAAAATTATAATTTCCAACAAAATCAGGTTGTTGACATAAACTATATTCCATCAACAAAATACTCCGGAACAAATAAAAATGAAGTTGTTGACTAAAAATATCTGCATTCAATACCTACCTACATAATATATTCACATAATACAATTGTATACCTATGTATGCTAGATATGAAAGGATGCTCACTCTATAGTACATTTGAAAACAATTTCTAAAACAGTTAAATTTTCTGATAATTAAAAATATATAAAATTATAAACTAGAAAAATAAAATTGGGAACCGTATATACCAAAATGTTAACATTCTAACACATTTTTTCTTTTTGCTTAGTATATTTTTGTGTTTTTGTACAAGGATCATATATTCATAATAAGATATAACAAGACACATTAAGATACAATGTTTTTACATATTATACTTTAAGATTATTTAAAGTTCAGTAATCTCACCATCATCAATAATACCTTCCTAAACTTCCCCAAGTGCCTTTTTATATCATGAAACAGTCTCATTAAAAGCAAAATTTAGTAATGGGCTGCATGCTACTTCCCACAAGGTTTAGTTTGATTTGCCATTTGAGCTCTGACAACCACTAGAGTGGTTGATATTTGAAATCAGTGGGGATAGAAAGAGCATTTCTTTGGTTTTAACTAAAATAATTCAGTAACTCCACTAAAAACACACTTAAATCATTTTCCTTTCTCACTGAGCCCAGAATTTAACATACCAGTCAAATTCAATTTGGGAATAGGCAGTGGTTCCGTTGGAACAGGATGGTATGAAAATAAGGTAAACATTCCGCGTCCTACTGGAAGGGCCATAGTTCGCTGACACAACTGGAGCAATCTATAATTAAAATCAAAACCAACATGTGAAAAATTTTGAAGCAAAAAAAAAAACTGGAATATAATCTGTAGTTAAGCATTCCAAAAGAACTGCTGTGTAAGAGGAAATCACATCAGAGTAAATCCATACAAAGATGTGGATGAATCATCCAAACACGGTTATTCTCATTTTAATATTCTTGTTCCCCTTAGAAACTCTAAGGGAGAGATACCATTTCTTTTGTTTCATATTTGCTTTGAGTGAAAACCAGCTGGTCTATAAACCAAGCCAACTCTCCCTCAGCAACCAAAAAAAGAAACCCAAAATGCCATTCTGATGCTAACCTGCTCAAAGGTATGTTTTGGGTTTCCTCATTTTGTTATTTTCAGTCTGGCTGCCTTCAGTACATCTGGGATCCTCCTCCCACCCTTTCTGCCAACATAGCCTCAGAAGCGCCACCTCTGCAGGCGCCTGGGCGGCTCAGTCAGGTAAGCATCTGTTTTCAGCTCAGGTCATGATCCTGGGGTCCTGGGATCGAGTCCTGCACTGGGCTCCAGTCCTGCACTGGGCTCCCTGCTCCGCGGGGAGTCTGCTTCTCCCTCTACCCCTCCCCCCTACTCGTGGTCTCTCTCATGCCAATAAATAAATAAGATCTTAAAAAAAAAAAAGGGCCACTTCTGTAGCCTGTACACAGAAAGGAAGGCAAGTTCCTATATGAGAGGTCAGTGGATTTCAGTGTCTCTAGGGAAAAAAGAATTAGATGGCTAAGACTTACAGGATTTATATAGCACAGTAAGTTATATTCAGAGTTAAAATGGCTTCAATGCGCTGTATTTTGAAACTAATACACCACACTTAACTTGTTTCTATGTTAAATCACATTCCAGGGGCACCTGGGTGGCTCAGTTGGTTAAGCGACTGCCTTCGGCTCAGGTCATGACCTCAGGGTCCTGGGATCGAGCCCCACATTGGGCTCCCTACTCGGCGGGAAGCCTGCTTCTCCCTCTCCCACTCCCCCTGCTTGTGTTCCCTCTCTTGCTGTGTCTCTGTCAAATAAATAAATAAAATCTTTAATAAATAAATAAATAAATAAATAAATAAATCGCATTCCATGTAGCCCCTTAAAGCAAAATCAAACAGGAATTGTGGAAGTAGGGGTATTTATAACCAGGAAACGCTTAACAAAAGTTCTACCTCTTGTTAAGATATCCGTGTTGTTAAGATACAGAAATACCCCATCAGAGGCTAACGTTTTCTCTGCAGACAAAGCTATTCATAAACATGTTCTCTCCCTAACTGTACATACATACAGCTGCTTTTCTAGTTTTTTTTTGGTAAGAAAAATCTGCTGTCCCAAGATTCTTTAGGAACAGTGCCCCATGTTAATTTAGAATCCAAAAAACTCAAGGCCATATCCCATAGAACTTTTTAGCAGAAACCTTAAACCCACAAAACTGATTTAATAATGAAAACAAAATACTGTAATCCCTTCTACCTGAGATATCACTGATTATAAAGGTAAAAAAAAAAACAAAACTAGCTTCATGTATCACTGAACTCAGTTAATAATCATGGCTAACTGCACTGAGCTTTACTACGTACTGGGCAGTGTTCTAAGACTATATAGATATAACTCATTCTATACACAGAGCAACCCTGTGAGGTATGAATGGTACAATTATGCCTATTCTTATAGTTGAGACAACTGAGGCAGCAAGAAGTTAAGTAATTCATCCAAAGACACCCAGCACATCCAGAGCCCACACTAACCACTACATTTCCATACAACTTCTCTGTCCCTCAGACTCCTCAGTTACAGGTGACTAATACCTAGGTATACATGGGAGAGGAAACAGTGAGATGCAGATTAAGACTAACTCAGATCTTCAGCACCCTGCAGCTAGGTATGGGTGATCCTTCCCCGTAAAGCAGGACCACTGTAAGCAATGTGAGGAGAACCAGAAAATAATGGTGGAAAAATGACAGGTGACAGAGACATGGCAGGTAATAGGACAGGAGAGAATTTTCAAATATAAGTTGAATTGTCCCAAGGCAACAACTCTGGAATGTCACAGGATGGTTACTACTGAGTATTACAATTATCAAGGAATATAATATATGTTAGAGATTGGCAGTAGAGAAGATTAGAGTATTGCCTATCATATCAGAAAAAAAAAATACTGGTATAAGTTTAAGCTACACTAAAAACATATATACATACACACACACACACATATACACAAACGTATTTTTTTCCTCATCAAGATACAGAAGAATGAGTTCAGAGTTTTGCTTTGTTTGTAAATTCTTACGGTAACTAAGCAAAATGGTCTTCGGGTCACCTTTTCTAAATAACAGCTGTATTTCAAGAGGAGGAGGATCACTTTATGTCATCAGACACTCTTGTGTTATCAAATGCCAAAATATTCTGAAAAAATGTATGGTTTCCTGAGGATGGATAAAAACTTAAAACACATGGTACTTTTAACTTTGAAGTATCTTTTTAGGGTTTTTAGTGTTAAAAAACACTGACAACAGATAACAACATGCCTCCTTTACCTGTTTTCTTTTTCCTCAATGAACTCATGGTCACTGAGTTCTGGGTACTGTACTACATTGACACGGACGGGATGTGCACTTTGAAGAAGCCTTCGCACGTCCTGCACTCTTAAATCTTCACTCCATATTAACGACATAACCTCCTGATTCATGTCATTCATGCCATCATCTTCCTCCTCTGTTTCTGTTCCTGAAGGAACATCTGATGAGAGCACCTGAGTAACAGACTTGGTTGTAATAATAATTTAAAAACAAAACACCATGCACTTACTAAACACAAGGATATACAGGATGATGTGCCGTGACTCTATCGTACAGAGAAAATATGTATTCCAAAGCAAGGCTGGTTTGGGTTCCCAGTGTATACTGGGATTCTAATGTAGAAATCTTTTTTAAAAGTACAAATTATATTACTCACTTGGGAAAATTCTCTATTGAGCCAAGGGAAAAAAATTAAATTTAGGAAATAGGAAGCTGATCCATTGAACTTTCTAAATAACTTATAAAAATCTAACTATATCCTAAGTATCTTAAAAAGGAAACAAATTACTGCAAGTGGAATATGAAACCCACTCACTATAACTAAAGAACCCACAAAACATAAATATTATCTTTGATTAATATAAGCAGAAGAAAACAACCTGGGATGATATAAACCAAGGGCTGGAGGAAGCTGAACAAAATTTTCTTACTTTAGTACTTTAAATGGATCATTATTGATTTTCACTTTCTTTAAAAAGGATGTCTTAAATAAAAATTCCTTAATCAGAAAGTAGCTACAGCAAAACAAATGAAGAGGGTTAATCCCCTGATTATCATTCTGTCCTCAGAAGCTCAGCATGTATTTTCATATGAGCCCTCCCCATCCAAAAAATTCAATCACACTGCAACCTAGATGTGAATAGCATAAAATCTTCTCATTTTCTCTCAAGAACTTTATACTCCTTTAACAAAAGATTAATTCCTAGTTAAAATGCTAAAGTTTTGCGACATTTAACAGGGAAGCAACATTAGCCTAAAAACATAGCAGATGTGACTAACTAATCCCTCTTACTTAGTTCATAAATATTCATTACGGTTCCTAAGGAATATCTAACATTAAAAGAAACTATTCTCCTGGGTGAGTTAGCTATAAAGTATAGATCCAAATAGCTCATAAACTGAATTTCGATGAGTCATAAAAGGTAGCCTCAAATAATATAAAATGTAACCTCAAATAACTGATCAAACTGAATTTAGATAGAATTACTTAAAATAACATCTTAAATAGATCAAAGATTATCAATACCATTTGTTTTTAGGGCTAATGATGTTAAACTGCTCTCACTCATAGTAACAAATGAGGTCTAAATGCTAAAACTTATCTTGGTAAAGGAAAGGATAATCATATTATTAGCAAAAAAAAAAAACAACAAAAGGTTTTCTGTTTAAAGTAGGACAAACACTAATTCAACTAAAAGCTATTATATGAGTGTAGATTAAAAGAGAGATATGCTGGGCCAACCCTGCTGGAGAGGGGATCCCACGGAAACTGCTTCTCTCATAGATCCAGTAGGCAACTCCAATGTTAGGAATAAAATTCTGATACAGACTCTGAAGCTCTGAAGAAGCATTAATAGCCTAAGATGTAATTGGATTATAAATAGTTACAGTATTTTGATTAATATGTGTTGGTTCAAAAGATGAGGCAAATTTGTGCTGTTCTCTTGGGGATATAAACAAAGTACAAACAGGGTGCCTGGGTGGCTCAGTTGGTTGGGCATCCAACTCTTAATTTCAGCTCAGGTCATGATCTCAGGGTCGTGAGACTGAGCCCTGTGTCGGGCTTCATGCTAGGTGGAGCCTGCTTAGGATTCTCTCTCCCCCTGCCCCCTCCTACTCGCTCTAAAAAAAAAAACCCAAAGTAAAAGAGTCACCAAGAGTGGGAAAACCATCCCTGAATCCTCTATGATCCTCAGGGTAATGCAGTGCTACCATTTATATTTTTTTAAGTTAAATAGAGTTCTAGAAAAAGTAGTTGAAATTCCACTTTTAAGTTTTTAAAAGAGGCTGATTTTAAAAGGGAGATAATTGGAGGGTGCCTGGGTGGCTCAGTTGGTTAAGCAACTGCCTTCAGCTCAGGTCATGATCCTGGAGTCCCAGGATCGAGTCCCGCATCGGGTTCCTCTGACCCTCCCCCCTCTCATGTGCTCTCTCTCATTCTCTCTCTCTCAAATAAATAAATAAAATCTTTTAAAAAAAAAGGGAGATAATTGGAGAGTAACGATGTATTTCATTTTTTATTTGTAGGCTTCTCAGAACCCATTCTTCATAAAAGCAGAGGAAGACTGACAAAGGATAGAATTTCAGGAGGAATAATCTAAGACATCTTCTAAACAACTTTAGTGTCCCCCATCCCAGCTCCCAAAAAACCCTTTCCTGGAGCTTCAGTTTTATGTGATTAAACAGATATATTTACACCTGTTTAGAAGGTTAAATTCAAGAAATTCAACATATTAAAAAAGTATGAAAGAGAAAAGTTACATATTCAAAGTGAGGATACATGTGCTCCCCCTTTTTCTACCTAACAGTCACAAAGCAGTTAATTACCAATATGGTACAAGCAGAGAGTCATGGTAGTGAATCTACTAACTCAGCACTTTTCCTGACTTAAAGGAAAGAAAGGTCTAGGCAAGACAGAGCCTTCATAAAATCTCCTGTTCCCATGTTCAATTCATAAATAAGAAGATCTGCCCAATTATAAACCCCCTATGGCATAGAGTATAAAACAAACTGATAGGTACACTTATAAAAAGACTTAAGAAAAAAATGAAGAATATTACTACTCTGATTTTGAAACTAAATCTGAACTTGGAACTTTCTATGTTGATACTCACAGATTTCCCTTTGGGTAAGTTTCCTTCGCAGGCCTGCTTGGAAAGATCCTGACGTCCGATCAGGAGACAGACAGCTTCTGGCCAGTCTGAAGCAGGCTGCTCACGACAGTGGTAAATTGCATCTCTGATGGGAAGAGCAATTCCAAAGGGAAGAGTTTCCAAGTCTCTTAAAGTGAAACCTTGTGATTAAAGTAAAGGAGAAAATTTTTCATTTAGACCTGCCACTGTCCCAATTATCCTCTGACTCAAGTTAATCAACATCTATCCTGACAAAAGAGAAATCGATTTTTTTCATCTTACTACCAGACTAGTATCTTGACATCTAGGATTAGTATAAAAGGTCCTTTAGTAATATATGGTGATTAACATAACAATAAAAAAATTTTAAAAAAAGGTCCTTTAAAGAATTAAAATCAGGGCACCTGGGTGCCTCAGTCAGTTAAGCGTCTGCCTTCAGCTCAGGTCATGATTCCAGGGCCCTGGGATTGAGCCCTGCAGCAGGCTCCCTGCTCAGTGAGGAGTCTACTTCTCCCTCTCCCTCCCCCCACCCCGCTTGTGCTCTCTCACTCACTCTCTCTGTCAAATAAATAAATAAAATCTTTTAAAAATAATAATAAAAGAACTAAAAACCTTAAGGAAAAGAGAAACAACCCAATAGGAAAGACAGGAAAGACAAAAAGACATTTCCCAAAGAGGAAACAAATAGGCCATAAACATATGAAAAGTGATCAGGAAAGTTCAAATTAAAATTACTAAAATTATAATTTCACTCACTTGATAGACAAATATTAAAGTAAATCAACAGTATTTCCCACCCACAGCTGGTGGTGGTACAATCGCTTTGGAAAACACATGGCAGGTACAGACAGGTCCACCTCTATGGTCCACTAATGGCCATACAGAAACTTGTACACAAGTGCACCAGGACACAACTATTAAAATATTCAGTAGCAACACTATTCACTATGACAAAAAGAGGGAAGGGAGGAAACAGCCCAAATGCTATCATCAATAGAATGGATAAATAAATGGTGCTATAGTCAAACAATGGAGTATGTAGCAGTGAAAATGAATGACCTACTACTACACAAGTCAACATGGATGAAGTGAGTGGAAAAAAATAATTTATATCTATATCCATTTACATGAAGTTCATAAAGATGGTAAAACTACAAAGAAAATGAGATAATACAAAATTTAGGTAAGGCCGTGATTACAGGTAGTAAAAAGGTGTGTGAGAGAGGAAGATTATCACATGGAGCAGAGATGTAGGGCCTTCTAATATACTAGTAATGTTCTATTTCTAATGGTAGGTGACCAGTACACAATGTTCACCTTACTATTATTCTCTACACATTTTATACATTCTTTTATATTTTACCACACTTCATATTTAAAATTTTTCAAATCCTCAGGTAAAATTTATTTTTCTTAAAATGATTTTCTAAATTTTTTTTATTATGTTATGTTAATCACCATACATTACATCATTAGTTTTTGATGTAGTGTTCCATGATTCATTGTTTGTGCATAACACCCAGTGTTCCATGCAGAACATGCCCTCTTTAATACCCATCACCAGGCTAGATTTTATACTATTATATATTATTTATTAATATTTAAAGTTGATTATTAAAAGGTTTCCTTATGAGAATAACACTTTTATTAAATATTATAATATGTAATATATAAATAGAACTAACTCATCTAATATTTTTCGGCATAGGTATCCTATCTGTAATTCCATAGGACAATTATTGTAATTTTTAAGGGAGCATACAAAAAAACAGCAAAAAGCGAAATCATTTAAAATACTCTTTAAGAATTCAGACATCCTGTAATATTCATTACACCATTACTTTATAACATACTATTCTATAACACTGCCATTTTTTTCTACCTTCATGTCCGTAATTTAAATTTTTTAGTTCTTCATTTTAAATGCAAAAAAATGTCTTTAGTATTTTACTCCGTTTAAAGCCTAAGAGCACTGGCTTTGGGAAAAGGGAATAGGGAACTTCTCTCCTCCTTTTCCCTCCTCCCAACTGTATCCTCATCTTGGAGCCTAAATCACTAGCCTATATTCTTCAAAAGCATACCCTGAAATGTCTGTATAATTACTTTTAGATTTTGCCAGAAATACTCCCTTCTGATATGTGAGTATTACAATGTCTTCAAGTCTGAACGTGTAATGACTACAGAGCCACAGCTCTGACTGGCCTAGAAGGGCAAATAAACATTTCTTACCCACTGAGAGATAAAAAGCTGGTACAGCAGGATTATGATACGGAAGTTGTGACAAGGTCAAGGAAAGGAAGTGTGGCCTGATATGCCACAATCTTGGTCTTGCAGGACCCTTTCACAGAGTGAGAGACCCTGTCCTGCCACCCAGTTCTAGCTCCCTGGGAGGAAACAGGGTCTACTGAGGAAGGAGGTACCTGGGGAAAGCAGGCGGTTCTCACCAGCATCTCAAAGACATGTAAAAAGTAACAAGGACTACCTTACCTACATTAGTCATCCAGACAACTAATTGTTCAGCTAGACTAGAAACTGATGTAGAATGCTTGAAACTAAACCTGTAAGGGGAATGAAACATGAAGTTATTCAACAGTAAAACACAATAGTGCTTTATATTTTTAATATACAAGCACAATCTGAATAAAAGTCACCTGTTTTCTTCTTGTTCTGCTTGTGACTTCTGGGGGGCTAAAAGGCAACAAAATGAAATTTTATTTTGATAGTTATCCTCATAAAGAAAACATGTAACACATAGAAGACATTTGGAAATAAAAATTCACTAACAAATAACTCCTAAAAAATAACAAAATAAGCAGTCCTTTGGTGACTGGAAAGTGTAATAATTTTCCTGAGGCTAAAATAGTCCTTTTTATGTACACTGAAAACACAAAAAAATTGTTAAATTTGAAGTACTCCTGGCCTCTGAAAATCAGCTGTGGACTGCAGGCTAGACCAGTACAAGAGGTCACCTCTAAAATGAGGCAAAACATGGCCTCTAAAGCACTTAGGAAATTTTTCATTTTTTAATTTCAACTCTGATATCAACATTTATAAAATAATTCATTTTGGGAAGCCTAACATTACACTGACTTACCTATAATTATTCTGGATAAATACTGTGAGGAGTCCTCAGAAACAGAGCTCTCATTACCAAGTATATAGAGTGCAATACTCTGCATAAGGAGAAAATTAACATTATTTTTTAAACAAACAAGGTATAATTACAGGAATTATAGGAAAATTCATCCATTTTAGTTGTACAGCTCTGAGTATTGACAAACATTATACAGTAATATAACCACTACTACAGTCATGATATAGAAAACTCCCATCACACCAAAAATCTCCCTTATACCCTCTATAGTCAATCCACTCCTCCTACACCCAGCACCGGAAACAACTCACCTGTTTTCTTTCCCTATAGTTTTGCCTATTTTATAATGTCGCATAAATGGAATCTTAGTATATGTAATCTTCTATGTCCTATTTCTTTAACTTAGCATGCCTCTGAGATTCACTCACATTACTGCATGCATCCGTGGTTTGTTTCTTTTTATTGTTGAGTAGTATTCCATTATGCAGATTTACCAAACTTCCTCTATTCATAAACTAATGGACACCTGGACTGTTTCTGTTAGGTGAACCCACACCCTTCTCCACTTTGGCCTTCAAAGTTCTCATTTGAATATTTGCTACTTGCTACTACCACCAAGAGCTGCACCTGCAAGTAGCTTTTTTTTTTTCCCTGAAAGCACAATTCTATTAAAATTTTACTACAATGCTGGAGAATCTTAAAAATCCTATATTCTAAGGGCGCCGTGGTGGCTCAGTTGTTAAGCATCTGCCTTCGGCTCAGGTCACGGTCCCAGGGTCCTGGGATCGAGTCCCACATCGGGAAGCCTGCTTCTCCCTCTCCCACTCCCTCTGCTTGTGTTCCCTCTCTCACTGTGTCTCTCTCTGTCAAATAAATAAATAAAATCTTTAAAAAAAATTTAAAAAAAAATCCTATATTCCAAACCAATACAAGCATTGCAAGTGACATATTCCTAAACCTAACTGACATCGTATCTAACAAAAAAAAAGTCATAATATGAATATCTGTAAGTTGACTAACATAATTTAAGTTGGAGGCTGACCAACTTGGTATATTCATATTTCTCTGGCTCCTCTTTGTGGCTAGAGATTACACCAAGTCTACCCCCCATTCAGCAGAGTTGGACAGGACCAATATATTTGGTGGTTTTACTTAAAATGTTTTGACACAGGTATCAAGGGATGTGAAAGTTCTGGGATTAACATGTTCTTAATATTCTGTAAATGTATTTAATGTCACTGAATTAACTCTACACTTAAAAATATTTAATAATAAACATCATGTTATGTAGATTTTACCATCATTTTTTTAAAAAAGAAGAATCACTATTTTACATGTCTGTTTCAGAGCCACAGGGGACTCTGAAGCCTCTCTCAACATGAAGTAAAGCAGAATGCAGAATAAGGAAAAGACATGTGGGGTACAAAGACATTTACAGTCCACTGATATCTGTGGAGGAGACAAAAGCATGGGGTTCTCCTATAAGCCTAGGAAGGCCCCATCTCTGGAAAGGTACACAAAGGACCTATAGGCCTGCTGCCCCTGGGAGAAGGGACCAAGGAATGGGAGCATGAAGGAACTCACCTTTACCAAAGTCCTTCGGCTCGATTTGAAGGTTTGATCTTGCACATGTATTAACTATTCAAAGTAAACTAATTTTTTAAAGTAAAGATGCATTTCTTTGGAGAAAAAAATTCAAGTAGAATTTTTTTTGTAGCTATACACATGCTGATTGTAAAATTTAAATGAAAAGGCAAAGGAACAAAACAACTAAAACAATTTTGAAAAAGAAGAGTAACAAAAGGAGTCATCACACTAACCAATTTTTAAGACTCACTATATAGCTACAGTAATCAACACAATGGGGACAGCAACACAGATCAATGGACAACAACAGAAAGCCCAGAGAGATCCACAAAATTGTGGCAAATCAACTTTTGACAAACGTGCAAAAGCAATAGAGAAAGGAGAGTCTTCTCAACAAATGGTGTTAAAAGATTTGGACATCCAAATGGAATAAGAACCTTAACCTAAACCTCCCATCTTATTAAAAAGAAAAAAACAGGGCGCCTGGGTGGCTCAGTTGGTTAAGCGACTGCTTTCGGCTCAGGTCATGATCGTAGAGTCTCAGGATCGAGTCCCACAACAGGCTCCCTGCTCAGCAGGGAGTCTGCTTCTCCCTCTGACCCTTCCCCCTCTCATGTGCTCTCTCTCTCTCTCTCTCTCTCTCTCTCTCATTCTCTCTCTCTCTCAAATAAATAAATAAATAAAATCTTTAAAAAAAAAGAAAAAGAAAAAAACATTATCAGAATGGATTATAGATCTAAGTAGAAAGCATAAAACTATAAAACTTCTGCAAAGAAACACATGAGACGACAGTACTTGTGACCTGAAGTTAAACGGTGAATTCTTAGATACCAAAAGCACTATCTAAAAGAAAAACTGGATAAACTGGCTTCAATAAAATTAAACATTTTTGCTCTGCTAAAAGAAACATTAAGAGAATGATGAGACATGACAGGTACAAACCAGAAGAAAATATTTACAATCCACATAGCTGACAAAACCTCCTATCTAGAACTCTAAAAACATCATCAGCCATTAAGGAAATGCAAATTAAAACCACAATGAGATACTACTACACATCTATCAAAAAATAGCAAAAATTACAAATCATGACCATACCAAAACTGACAAGGATGTAGAAAAATTGGAACTCTCATAACTGATGGTGAGAATGTAAAATGGTATGGCTGCTTTGAAAAATACTTATTTTTATAACCATCAATCCCACCTCTGGGTATCTATCCCTGAGAAATGAAAATTTACATTTACACAAAATCCTAGGCATAAATGTTCATAGGAGCTATAGTCATAACTGCTAAAAAACTTGGACCAACCCAAATATCTTCAACGGGTGAATGGGTAATCACTGTGAAACACCCCACAAAGGACTAGCACTCAGCAATTAAATGCAACAAACTGCTGACACAGGCAAGAACTTGGATGAATCACAAAAGCTTGTGGGAAGTTTTGGGGGTGTTGGAACTGTTCTGTGGCCTAATTATGGTGGTAATTACATGAACCTATACATTTGCTGAAATTCACAGAAATGTACACAAAATGAAAAAAAGTTAATTTTTTTGTGTAATTTTAAAAATTAGGTTTAAAAAGAAAAAAATAAACAAGGTAGGTAATACATACCAAGACTACAAGTCTGCTTCTTTCACAGATTCCAGGAAGGTAAGGATAGGGCGGCATTCCTTCACCCTTCAAACAAGAACTCACCCACTGATAAATACTTGGTGGCTCAGAAGTAAAAAATGATGGATGATGCATAAATCCTGTTTGACCTTTAGAATTAGATAAACATTTATAAAGACACAAGAATACATTAAGATAATACCATTTTATTCTTTTTTTTTTTAAGGTAGGTTCCACGACCAGTGCGGAGCCCAACATGGGGCTTGAACCCACAACCGTGAGAGAAGGACCTGAGCCAAGATCAAGAGTCAGATGCTCAACCAACTGAGCCACCCAGGCGCCCAACAATACAATTTTATTCTAAAGGGAAAATAATCAGTATCTGCCATTTGGAAACAATCAGAATAACATTTTTCTCCAAAATACTTCATGTTTTCTGTCACAGAAAATGACTGACTATATTATAATATGTAGAATGTAAATGACTACTATCTTATCCCATTCTGGATGGAAATTTAGCAAATTCTTATACTCAAGGTATATGAAGAATCTAACCAAAATTTTGTACCCTAATCCTAAAGGTGAGAAAACAAGAGAAACCTGGGATTCCACTCTAACAATTGGGCCGCGATCTTGAGTCACCATAGTTCAAGATCTAAGGCAATAGAGTGGTGACGGAAATGTTCTATATCTGTAATATCCAATATGGCAGCCACTATCCTATGTGGCTACTGAGTACATGAAATGGGGCTAATGCAACTAAGGAACTGAACTTTCAGTACGAATTAATTTAAATAACATACGGTTATTGGCTACTGATTAGACAGGTCTAGGGCAAAGCATCCTTAGCACTTGGGGATGGATAAAACTTTCCCCACACACCAAAGAAGTTGTTATCTCTTACTGTAAGTCAGAGATCAAACACTACAAACTGAAATCTACCTGATGGAAAAATACCACCTCTGACTTAGACAGTAAGGTAAGAAATACAGTGCTATTCATCAAGAAAGATACGAGCAAACATCACTCACCATTTAGATAATCTTTAATGGCACAAACACTTACCTTGATCAATTGTGCACACTTGTCCAGTGGTTCTGACAAGTGTTGGGTAATCTCTATAGTAATGATCTACATAAGGCTCCAATTTTAAATCCCTAAAACAATAAGAGCATATAAAAAAGAAATCACAAGAAAGGTATTAGAGCATTTTCCCCCACAGAGTTAGGATTCATCAGTTCAACTTTTCAATTTAAAAAACTTATGACAAAGAAGATAATCAAATCTAGAGTCCTTTTATTCTATTTCTGGACCTTGAAGTGCCCAATATAACAAACACAGCCCAAACTTTTTGCTAGATAAATTTTATGGAGATTAAACTAGTTTCTCCATTATTTGTTAGTTCTGTTGTCTTCAGCAAGTTATCTCTACGAGCCTCAGTATTTTCTTCCAGAAAGTAGATAAATCCTCCTTCACTCAGTTTTGAAGATTAAATAAGAAATATTATGTAAAAATTAGCTTTAAAAATATAAAACATTATAAAAATGTTACTTATTTCAGAAAGTCATGATTAGAGTTCGGAAGTCATTTCATTACAAAAGAATTTTCATGCTAGTAATGATTCGTCATAAGAGAAACTGACCATCAATTAAAACTGCCACTTTTCAGAAAAGAATTTCAGAGTCTCAAGGAAGAGCACAGAAATTAGAAAGTGTGCTATAATCTTAACTCAAGAGTTTGACATTTCAATTCAAATTCAACTTTATTACCAAGGGTCACAAAGGCTGAAATAGCATCTAAATACGACCTTCAGAATTCAGTGCCGAACACAATCTTATTGTGGATACACTACAAGAGCCTCAAAGACAGGGATAACCACAGACTGAGACAACAAAAACACAGCAAAAAGAACCCTCATCTAGCAAACAATATTCATGTTCTTAGGAACAAACTGAGAAAAGTTTCATCATCATTAAAACAGGGATCATAATACCTACAATTCATATATGTAAACTATGATTGTGTTAACTATACCTCCTATTTGAATTTAGGTATTACTATAAAACAGCAGGTGTTATACAATGCCCACCATAGTGTAGCCAAGTCAGCTTGTCAAAATGAAGAGCTGAACAGGTCACCTCCATTGTTTAAGACACCTTTATGACTTCCCACTAATCTTAGGATAAAGACTAAGAACCCCATAACAGCCCACAAGGCCTTTACATAGCCAATACCTTCAAACACTCTGTGGTTTATAGAAAATGCTCTGGTTTTCTGAAAAGGTAGATTTCAGAAATTTATTTGCAAGGTTCCTATATGATATTCATGGCTGAGATCAAGTCATCTAAGGACCTCTTGGTAGTTTCTAATCTACAAACAATATTTACCTTGCCAACTGAACAAGAAGGCCAACAAGTGAACGAATTCCTTCTCCCATTAGAGTATTCAACTTAAGCTCCTCATAGACAAGGTGAAGAACAAAAAAAATTGCAGGTATATGAGTAAACAGAAGTGTAGAAGAATCCAGAATGAGATTCTGTGAAAAATCCTCATCCTTCATCTGTGAAACTTCCAAAGGACTTAAACATAAAGATCTATTCAAAAGATGAGACTCAACATTCTGGTGGTAGTCTGAATTTAGTAAATACTCCCAGTCCTGAGAAAAATAAAGAAGATATTATTTTTTTAAATAATGCCTCCTTGTAATGTCATCATTAAAACAATTCAAGTTCTATTTTCATATTAAGTTGGGAAAAAAATCACAATGCTTAAAAATCAGACCCACATCAAAATAGCTAAGCAATTTACAGATGCCAGCAATAGACATTAAGACAAACCACTTTTCAAAACCCATTTGAAAAATTTTAGTCATGCCCTATTAGGAAAGAGACTGAAAGAATCCCACTATTTATAGAGATTGAGAAAGAAAATTAAGATTATCTTAGGTGATTTCTTATGAAGCCAAAAGTAAAGAATAAAAGGTGGGAAGTGTAGATAGGCAAGTTTAGTGACCACTACACTGATCTGTGTTTTGGTAAGGGGAGAAGTCTACTTGTATCCGGTTAGTATATTCATCTATGTTTATAGGATGCTGGAGCTAGCAATTACAACCCAATAACCAACTGAATTTTGTATTCACACTGATTGTACTCTGTTTTCCAAGTACTGAGTCTGTTTTTGTTTTTACTTTGATTTATTACTGTGTTGAGAGAATATGATTTATGCTATTTTCAGGTCCTGGAATTTACTGATGTTTTTGTAAGATTTAATACAGTGTGTTATTCTAACTTAAACACTCTTGGACCAGATACAGAAAAAACAAACCATAAAAGTAAAAAATCGGTAAGATGAGTAACTAAAATTTTTAAAAATCTGTTCATCATATACCAAGAGAAAATATTCCCAAAATGTACACAACAAAGAACTCATATCCAGAATATACAAAAAACTTCTACAGCTCAATAAAAATTTTTAAAAACCCAATTAAAAAACTGTAAAAAGTTTGAGCACAAACTTGACGAAAAGATATATAAGTAGCTAATAAGCACATAAAGAAGTGTTTAACATCCTTAGTCATGAGGAAAAGGCAAATTAAAACCTAAGAGAAACTACTTTATACACTCAAATAGTTAAAATGAAAAAGACTGACACACAGCAAATGCTGGCCAAGATGAAGAACAAGAGGAACTCTCATTTATCACTGGTCAGACTGTAATGTAGTGTAATGAGTCTGGGAACCAGCACTGATCCATCAATTTCACTGCTAGGTATTTACCCAGAAGAAATGAAAATATATGTCCACAAATACTTGTCAATGAATACGGATGGCAGCCTTATTCATAATAGCCAAATAATGGAAATAGCCTAGGTATCCATCAGCAGAAGAATGTATAAATGAACTATGATATATGCACACTACTCAGCAATAAAAGGCACAACTGCTGATATCTGCAACACCTGGGATGAATCTCAAAAACATCACGCTAAATGAAAGAAACCTTTATACCAAAGATTATGTACCACATTAATTCATTTATATCAAGTTCTAGAATAGGCAAAACTAACTTACAGTGATAGAATTCAAATCAGTGGTTGCTTCAAGAATAGAGGAAGGGAAGGAAGGGAATAATTAAAAATGGCACATGGAAACTTCCGTAACGGAAATGTTTGTGTTTTGAGAGGGGTATGGGTTACATGAGTGTTTATTTGTCAAAGTTGATCAAACTGTAAACTTCAGATCTAAGCATTTCGTTTATGTAAATTATACCTCAATTTAAAAAAATTTTCTTAATCACTTAAGAATATACCCATGGAATCAAGTATGATTGAGAACCTGAATCAGAGAATTAATTAGCAGTAAAATAGCTACAAATCCAAACTCAAATCATGCGTATTATCTATGTTCAGTAATTTTTAGATGATCATTAAAGACAAAAGTATAGGAATAACCACAGAAAACCTAACATATCCAACCTTCAAGATAACTGCTATTCAGTATTAAAATGAAGTAAAAGGTGTCAGAAATATACACAAATCAACAAGAGTACCACATCTGTAGATTCTAGTACAAGTACCCACAAATTAATTTGTAGTAGCAAGAAGTAAGAATGCTTACATCATCAGATCCTGTCTCAGAAGGCCTTGCTTTTTTGGGTGCAATGACTGGGGAAAGTGATCCTTCAAAGTCAAACTGAAAGACAACCCCAAAAAAGATAAAATCATATAAATTAACTGATCAACTCAAAGAATTCAGATATCAGCTTCACCAATTATGGAAACTAAGGAAAGTCACCAAAACTCATTTTTTCATCTGGAAAAACATGGTATGAATACTTTTCCTCTCAGATTACTGTGAAGAAGAAATGAAATCATAGATGGAAGGCATCTAGTACAGTGCCTCAGCCCACAGGCACTGCAATGGTGGTTTCCTTTCCTCCCCGACTTCTGTGATGACACAGATCACCACTGCTTTAGGAGAACGCGGATCTTTAGCCATAACCCAAATATGCTAAGTATAACCCAATGTTAGCCAAATGTCAGAACCAAGCAGACATTTATTTAGAGTCTGTCTTGTCTATAGAGGACAGGCTAACAATTCTATGGCAGAGACAGGTAGCTACTCTTCAGAGTTCTCCTCTTTCTCCTGGACCCACAGCCAGGCTACATATCCCTGCCTCCCTCAGAGTTAGGTATGGCCCTGTGACAGTGTGACAATGAATGAAAGTGGATGTTAGGGATGCCTGGGTGGTTCAGTCGGTTAAGCATCTGTCTTCAGCTCAGGTCATGATCCCAGGGTCCTGGGATCAAGTCCCGCATCGGGCTCCTTGCTCAGCAAAGAGTCTGCTTCTCCCTTGCCTGCCGCTCCCCTTTCTTGTGCTCTCTCTCTCTGGCAAATAAATAAATAAAATCTTAAAAAAAAAAAAAAAAAGGAAAGAAAGAAAGAAAGAAAGTGGATGTTATCACTTCCAGGCCCTGTTAATGAAAAACTCCTGTGTATGCTCCTCCAGGCACTTCTCCCTTGTACCTGACTGACAGAGTCAACCCCAGGGCAATCTTTGAAGCCTCATGTTGAAGATGGCAGATACTCCATCAGCCTGGGTCCCTAGTAACTGTGGAGCCTGTTCACCTGCTAAGTACTGTTATAGGAGCAAGACTTACATTTTTATTGTGTGAGCCATTACGTCTTTTGAGGATTTTGTTATATTCAGCCTATCCTAACTAATACAGTTACATAAAAGCACTTTTCTCAAAGTTCACTCTTACTCAGTTCCCCTGGCATCACCTTTGCCACCTCTGCTACTTCACATGGGCACTGAACTACCAATTCATCAACCATAAGCCCATAAATGGCAATGGCTATTTTCCGATGTTTTATTATAAAAACTTACATATTTGTCAATCAGTATCACTCATATGAAAGCTGATTTCTATATAAAAACTAAAGATAGACAGCAACAAAGTAATTTAAAGCTGAATATTTATATTACAATATTTCAATATTTAATAAATATAAGACATTTAAATATTAAATATAAAATGGAATAAAGTAGCTTTTAAAACTGAGTAATTTTTAAAACTGATGAGAAAAGGTTTTCTCGTGAAGCATTCAAAGAAAACACAGTCCAACTCACACACAATACTATCAAAAAACAAAATGACAAGAGTAAAATCAAAGCAACAGATGCATTTCTGTTAGCTATCTCACCTAAACCTTCAACCAAAACTTAGCACATATGTGCACACCTACATACACACATTCTCTCTCTCACATATTCTAAGTACCACAATCACAAAGAATGTCCTTGCTATAGTTACATTTATAAGACCTAGAGTTATGAAAAACAACAGAAACTATCTGATACAGATACGTTTGTGGCATATATGGATCTATTTTATTTTCATTATTTTAATATTCTGCAAGTTACCCAAACTTGTTATACGCTTCTGTAGATCCCTGACCTTTATCATAAACTGATGTAAAATACTTATCTGCCTTCTCCTGAGACTATCGATTCCATGAGAGGAACTATCTTGCCTAATGAATATCTGAAAAGCCTGGCATCATGCCTGGCCTTCAGCAGAGGTTCAACTTCTAACTAATGAAAATATGACCATCCTGAAGGACACAAAAAGTTAACCCCAGATGCAACGATTCACAGAATGTGAGAACCACAAGGAAACATCATCTGGTCCAGTGCTCTCATTCAACACATCAGTAAATTACGGAAGGCCCAAAGAAATGCCAAAATCATGTAACTAGTCATTGGCAAAAATTCTGTACTCCCTACTCTCCACCCCATTATTTAAATGAAAACAAAAAAGGACATATCTGAACAAAGCAAAATTAAAGCCATTTGCCATTGAGGACCATTTCATCCTGAGCTTTGATGTAAGGACAAAAGAATAGCAAGGGTTTAATTATGCAGTCCTATAAATAAATGTGAAAGCAGCTCAGCCTCAGAACTGATTTCCTTATTCCCTCTTTTAGGACTCTTATCCAATAAATAAGTCAGAGAGCCCCATCCTTCTTTATGAAAGAAAAAATGGTAGTTGCTCTGTCTTCCCCCTAACATGGAAACCTGAGGGGTACCTGTTTCTCCGCTAGAGGATGGAGCACAACACCCCGTATTCATCCACAAGTTCCACAGCCCAGTAACACACAACAACTACACAAAGCTGAAGCATTGCAAAAATCCTTAGTTTCTAGTAAGGCTCAATTTCTTCCTATTTAATGAAGAATGGGAAAATGTGGAATAAAGTAGTTTTCATGCAACTATTTAAAATAAGAAAATTGTCCCTATTTCCCCAGGAAGGTTTTTCTCAAGGAAATTTCAGGAGGGAAATTCTTTCATATGATAAAACAAACACAAATTCTTAAAAATAGTATCTCATTCAGACGTAAAAGAGCATTCATTCCACAAATTCACTGAGCGTCCATCTATGCCAAGCACTACTATAGGTCCTAGAGATAGTAAACAAAACTAAACAAAAATCCCTGCTTACACAAATTCACATTCTAGAAGGAAGAGAGACACACAAGCAATATAAATAAGTAAAAATATACGGCATATTTAATTAGTGCTAAGGGAAAAATAAAACAGGTAAAGGGGATAAAAAGTATGGGGAGGGTAACAATTCCACATGGACAGAGCAGGCTGCACTGAGGTGCCACCTGAAAAAGACCTAGGCTTGTCTTATCTGGGGGAAGGCTTTTTCTCCAGAGTTAAGAGCAAGTGCAAAGACCCTGAGGCAAGAATACGCATGACACGTTCCAAGAAGAGAAATGGAAGCCTGTGGCGGGGGGGACAATGTGAGCAAGGCAGGGATGAGGAGACAAGATGAGAGAGGTAAGAGAGGGATGGGTCATATGGCACCTTGCAGGCTTCTGGCTTTTACTCTGAGTAGGAAGGGAAGGTACTGGAGGATTCTAAGCAGAGTGACATGACCTGACTCTGTCAGACAGGATTACTCTGGCTGTTGGGCAGAGAAGAAAATGAAACATAGGCAAGGACATGAAATGTGAGTCAAAAATTAACAACTATAAATGACCAATGAGAGGGGCTCCCGGCTGGCTCAGCCGGTAGAGCATCCAACTCTTGATCTCAGGGTCCTACGTTGGGCATGGAGACTCCATAAATAAATAAACAACCAATGAGAATCTGAAAAACCCATTACCATTTACTTAGACAGGAATAAGAGAAAATGTCTCACTAAGTTGGCAAAGGTTCACCACACCACAAATCATCACTATGCTGAAATGGGCACTTCTAAATGAAGCTAGTGAGAATGTCAACTGGGCAACCCTTTTTGAAAATTATTTGACTTAGTAATAGCTCTTCTAAGGTTAAGTTCTTAGGAAATGACTAGAGCTGTAAAGATCTGTGTTTGCAAATTATTCCTAATGAGAAAAGAAACTGATTTAACAATGTTCTATTATTAGTTGTTGGTTAATAATGATAAAACCACATGGCACCTATTATTAAGATTATAAAATGGGTTTTGCCTAAGAATTTTCTTTTAAGATTTTATTTATTTATTTACTTATTTATTTAACAGAGAGAGAGAGAGCACAAGCAGGGGAAGCAGCAGGCAGAGGGAGAGGGAGAAGCAGGCTCACTGAGCAGAGAGCCCGGTGCGGGGCTCGATCCCAGGACCTTGGGATCATGACCTGAGCCAAAGACAGATGCCCAACGACTGAGCCACCCACGTACCCCAGGAATTTTTAATGATATTGGAACTTTTCATTTATATCATGTTTATCTAAAGGGCAATACAAAGATATTCAGAGTGGTTATCTGAGCAGTATTATTTTCTTCTTAATTCTTCCATTTTCCAGATTTCCCTCAGTAAGAATGTACGTTCATAATGAAGAAAAAAATGATTTTTTAAATGGATTTACTACTCTAAGACTAAAATGTACAGCTGAGCTACCCAGACAAAGGTAAGTGTGTTCTAGAATGATCTGTTCAGAGTGACCCAGGCAAGGTTGTCCTGGAGTTATCTCTAGAGCCAAAAGGAATCACCAATACCGAAGACACTACTCTGCTGGTTTTGTCAATAACCTGTTAAAGGTCTGTAAGAAAGCTTCTGGGGTGGAGAGAGAGGGACACAGCTTCACATCATTAACAGAGTAGATACTTAGGCTAAAGCCCTTTAAATTGCCCTCAAATCAAACATTCCTCCCCAAAGACCAAGCAATTTGTGTATGAAAACAGCATGGACTACAGAGAAGAACACTAAGCCATCGTTCAGAAGACACAGTCTAGGCCCTGTTTTGAGCAAATCACCAGTCTTTGTTCTCTCTGTGATTCAGTTTCTTCATTAATAAAAAACCAAGATGATTACTACTAATCCTAGCATAACTTGCAGTCATTTTACAAAGATGAAATGAGAAATTATAGTCAAACATGCTTTCCCATGTTATAAAACTCAGTATTACAATTACCAGTAAAACATTATCATTAAATATTAAATGACATGTGATTTACCATATAGATAGATAGACACAATAAGCCTTAGTATTATTCCATTTTGTTGATTAAGGTCTACCTAGTAGTAAATTGATCTGTTATGTACTCTAAATACTATATTACCAATTATGCAAACATTACATTGGTAACAACAGAATAACTCAGAAAAGAAAAACAAAACAATTGTATGTACTTACATTTCGGGTCCATGCTAAGCGGTCTGTGTTATAACCCATCATGTTCATGAGACAAGTCACAAATAAATTCCACTCGGAATGATAACTGGGTCCTCCTGGAGCACTGTGGACACTGTACCACTTGACAAGCATCTGAACAGCTATTTCCTTTGGCAGGATAAACTTAATTGCTTGCAAACATGTTTGCACTATTAAAAGCAAAGATTAATTTTAGTATGCTCCCCTTTTAATAAGAAAGTTTTTTTTTAACCACTTCTGTGTAAAGGCCAATTACTCTGAAAAGAGAACTATCATTACAGAGCCAGCAGGACGCAAACATTCCCTGCCGATCACTTAAAACTTAAACCAGCTACTGAATTCAACAAGGATTGCAAGAGGTCTTAGGGCAGCTTTCAACCCACTGATTTTGGGTCAGAAATAAGATAACCAACAGTCCAGCTTACCTGAGACAGAACTGATTTATACCCACTGCCCCAGCAATGACTAATAGCTCCCCATTTTGCTCTCAAAAATACTCCAGTTTGGACAATAAATTAAAGGTCATTCTATCAAAAACATATAATTTCTACATGAATAAGTTTATACAAAATACTGCTGAAATACTTCAGTAAAATATGCAATACTCAATATATGCAACCTCAAATAGCAATGCTTAACTATCATTAAAAGATGTTCTCAATGAGTTAACATTCCTATTAACCAAAACTTTGTAACTTTTAATTATTTCTGACACCATTCACTTTATAAATGTTTTACGTAACGGATCAGCCAATACTACATAATTTATACCTTCCTTAGTGACTCAGTGCCATTGTAGAAATATCAGTCACAGTGCTACACTATCATGCTGCTGCACGGAAGAGCCCTGGGTCTGCTTTTCGTAGTTAAATGGCCCCAAACTGCAACGTTTTTATATTCTCACATCTTCTTTAGAGGATTCCCCTTTTCCCTTCCCACTGCCACTGTCACCAGGCCCATCCTCAGCAGCATATCCTTTCTCATCAATTGGCTATGTGTGTACACATACAGCAAAGATTACAGTCAAATACAATAAATGTTAGAAAACCAAATAACCAAGTTTGTCGTGGTTGAATCCAAAACAAGTGTAAACCAGATACCGCCTGAGGGGCTGAGGGATGTTTATAAGTAAAGTACAGAAACTTCCAAGTGAAGTACAGAAACTTATGTGACTTCTATTTGGCTATGAGAGAGTAAGATTTTACTCCCCTTTCATTTATTTTATTTAGTCCATTATTTGTTTTTATATATTTTGTTTAGGCTTATACTTCTAAGGTACATGGCCTTAAATTATTGGCTAAATACCTCTTAGAAAAGCAAGGTATCTCTATACCTACTCATTGTATCATTTTACCAAACCAATGAGAGAAATGTCCTAAAATTAAAAAGTCATTCTACCCTACTTACCAAATTGCAGAAATCACACAATCTGCCAATGTTTTGCTTTGCCACTGAGATTTTGAAACTAATAGATGTTATGAATTTTCTTATACATTCTTAACTTACGATTGTTGACAAATCCTTTCAATTCTAGTTTTACTATTCTCTATTCAGAAATATTCTCTTAGTATTTTCCAAGTTGTGTTTCAATAATAACTCAAGCAGACTCTAATTTTATTAAAATACACCTGACTGTATTTTGACTATAATATTAAGTTTTATTCAATTTGGCAATTATGTTAATTTCTCAATTTATATAACTGAGATATTTATTATATGATTAAAAGCCATCACATATGCCAAAAACTGTTTTAGTTGCTTAGGCTTCCTTGTTTCTCAGATTTTCTGGCAAGAGGCATGTCTACTCACTGCATGGCCTTCTTCAACATAAGAAATCTCAGAGAAACAGAACTAGCACATCCTTCAAATATACCCCTAGCCTTAGAGCACACATGGAGTAGACACTGAAAAGTGCTCCCCAGCTCTTCACAGCTTCTCTGCAAAGTAAAAACCTCAATCCCACGGCTTCAAAAACAGCAAATTTTTAAAAATCCCAATTTCTATTGCAAATCAGCAAATACTACAAATCTTATCAAACTGAGAATACATGGAAGTGAGGTCTGACCTCAATCATACCTAATTCAGAGGCGGCAATTTCAGGAATAGTGATCCTAACCATGGAGCCATTACTCAATTCCTAGGGGAAAGAACAGAAACAAACAGGAGCATGTAAATAGAATTTGTGCATTCTAAGTCTTTGAGTGTCTTAAAAATGGCTATGCTTTATAAGACTGCCTGTCAAAGTAAAATTCAATAAAATAAATAAAAAACAAATATTTTTCAAACGGAACTGAATACTTCCAAATTTCAGAAACTGTAAATATGCTTATTTAAAAAACATTTCCAGGGCGCCTGGGTGGCTCAGTCGTTAAGCGTCTGCCTTCGGCTCAGGTCATGATCCCAGGGTCCTGGGATCGAGTCCCACATCGGGCTCCCTGCTCTGCGGGAAGCCTGCTTCTCCCTCTCCCACTCCCCCTGCTTGTGTTCCTGCTCTCACTGTCTCTCTCTCTGTCAAATAAATAAATAAAATCTTAATAAATAAATAAATAAATAAATAAATAAATAAATAATAAAAAATAAAAAACATTTCCAGGGGCACCCGGGTGGCTCAGCTGGTTGAGCATCTGCCTTCGGCTCAGGTCATGATCTCAGGGTCCTGAGACAGAGCCCTGTGTCAGGTTTCCAGCTCAGTGGGGCGTCTGCTTCTCCCTTTCCCTCTGCCTCTCCCCCTGCTCCTGCTCTCTCTCATTCTCAAATAAATAAATAAAATCTTTAAAAATAAATAAAAACCATTTCTAAAAGTTCTTGTTTTAATGAAATGTTTAATTTTTACACATAAGTCATCATCACTAAAAAAGATTAACTTTTAATGAAAAGACAAAAATTCTATCAATATAAAATTCAACTATTTAAACAAGATTTGTTTTCCATGATTTTTAAATAATAAAGCAACTATAGAAAAGTTAAGCAGAATTAAAGTAAAATAGTACAAAAAATGACACATTGCAAGAGATTTTAAAAATCATAAAAAATGTTTGTTTTCATGATTCAGACAAAATCCTGCATTCTGATAAATTTGAAATGACAGTCATATTTCTTAGAGGGCTACCTAATCTTCTAAAAATAATTATACCTACCAGAGTTACTCTGTTACGGACAGGATCTCTTATAGAATGAATATAAGTTCCAAGCTGCTGGAAAGTACAATCCTCATTATAGAAAGAATCATGAAGTTTTGAAGAATCCCTTAGTTCTGGAACTGGGGAGAATAGAACCACCTATAAAAAGTCATAAATACAACACACGTGAAATATTTTTTGAGGAATTAAGGATAAAGAGATCTCTATTTGTACATGGTCTAACAACTGTATGTAATGACTTAAAATCATTCTGCTCTGGGTATGATGAAGTACCTTACAGCAGACCAAGATCCTCACCCAAAGCAACTAGAAAAGGTCAGTAAAACAGTAAAACATCTGATCAAGAGCACTGGAGAGCTATGGAGACAACCTAGACCTGAGGGGCCAAGATCTAGGAGAGAAAGAAGGGAGTCACAGGGAGGTGGCCCAAAATTCTTACACCACTTTTCCTGCTCTTGGCATGTGCAATATTTGGTGGGGATTTGGTAGGGAGTATGGATACACTGAGTGTGCAAGGAAGGCCAATGCTAAGAGGAAGAAGAGATAGCAACACTTCTGGCAATCTTAAAGAGCTAGACACATATAAACTATAACCTGAGGCAGCCCAGGCAGAGATGACTTGAGGATCTAAGACCCCAGAGGGAAAGGAGAGCACTGAGAAAGCAAAGAAACAAGACAGGTACATAATGGTATCGCCCCTACAGCCAAATGCTTGTTCTGAAATTATGAGAACATTTACTTGCTCAATTGCAATTATGCAAACAAAAAACTTAAATGATCTTAGTTACTAATTACATGCAGATGCTTCCAGCTTTAGATCCAGTCCTAACCACTGACCCTTTTTATATTCCCATAATTCAAATTATAGGACATCTCTAAGTGAATAGCTTGTCAACACTGACAGCCCATCAAGTACAAGATTATTTATTATATTCAAGCTTCTACTCCTACAGCTGCCACAAAAACTGAGCTCCACTGGTCCTGAATCTAAGTCTAGTTGCACAATCAACCAGAGACGTGGAAAGCCATCGGCCAATGTGTAATACAGTGATCTTGTGACCCCATGGCTACCACAAAGATACTAATCATTCCTGGGTTAATGGAATTCTAAGAAAGTTAGGAACCATTTTACATTATAAAAGACAAAAATTCTTCCAAATCACACAAAACCCTGACACTTTCCAGCTCCCTTTTGAAAGTTCTGCAAATGTCCTGCTTTGAGGGAAAGAACTCAATGCTGCACATATTTAAAAAATAAAACCAAGGCCTAGACATTAACCAATACAATTAATTGCTTACACCAACCTTCACTTTCAACTTTCCCTAAACATCTGCACCCAAATGTCTCTCAAATACAGACCCCCTTTCTCCAGGCTTCCTAACTTGGTAAGCATGAGTGTCCACCTAGCTTGCTCAGAGAACTCTGAGCCTTGTTCCCCAACACAGCACAAAACCAATCAGCTGACAGACTCTGCCATTTCCACTTCTCCAGATCTCTCATGTCACTGCCCTCCTTTCCAATATGCTGCCATAACTCGGATTCTCTTTGCCTCTTGAATTAAAACAAAAAAACAACACTTGGAATCTCTTTGGTCTAAGTCCCAAGATAAACATCTAAAACACAGAGCCTAACATTCATAACTCCATCCTCAAAAGCCTGTAATGTTCTGGTGATAGCATTCAGAATAAAAACCTTTTCATCCTTTCTGCCTTTAAGAACATGTTAGTAAGAGTGTAAATCCCAGCTCTAACACTTACTAGCTATATGACTTTAGACAAGTAACCTCCTTATACCTCTATTACACATTTGTAAAATGGGGAGCACTACCTTCCCAACAAAGACATTCTAAGGAATTAAATGAGTTAATACATATAAAACACTTAGAACAGTGCCTAGCACATAGAAAACACTCAAAAACAAGTTATTATTACCCATTCCCTGCCCTGCCCCACCCAACAGGCAACTTGTACTTTTATAAGCATTCATTTATTCCACAGACTTGAGTCTTATATGCTACACAATGGAAATATGAATATGCATAAGAAATGTTCTGCACTTACCTGCCTCCACACCCATTTCCCATGTGATGCCCCTTTGCCCCGAATGCCCCTTTCCATCTACAGATATCCTACTTATCCTCAAGGTCCAAACCAAGTCAGACAAGCCCCTCAGATATGAGCCTCTGGTTCTGCCATATCAACCCATCAGGATGTATCCTCCTATCAGCGAATCTGCTCCTCATTCATAAGTCTTAATAGCCTACTTCAAATTATAATTTCTCACGCAGACAGTACATCTGTTCCACCCAAATCATTTATGAGGTTCCTAGATGAAAAAGAATGTCTCATTCTCATCTCTGTAGTACCTTACACATACAAGGGAGGTCAATATGTTTACTGAATCATTTGTGTTTGAAAATATGTATATTCTACCAAATATTAGCTAAACTTCCAATTCTGTCATTTTTAAAACAAAAAAGTTAACCATGGGAAGAACTAATATTTGAACCAAACTTCTTTAAAACGCTATTTTTTTAATTTTATTTAAATATTTTATATTTTTATTTTTTAATTTAAATCCAATTAATTAACATATGGTACAATATTAGTTTCAGAAGTAGAGCTCAGTGATTCATCAGTCTTATATAACACCCAGTGCTCATTACATCACATGCCCTCCTTAATGCCCGTCACCCAGTTACCCCGTCCCCCCCACCCCGCTCCCCTCCAGTAAACCTCAGTGTGTTTCCTATGATTGAGAGTCTCTAATTTTTGACAACACCTAATTCATTACTCACCTCATCCAAGGATCCAAGTAGTTTACTAAGAGGCTTAGGAGTACCAACACTGTCAAGTGGAGTGCTGGGCCGGGGCATCGTGGCAGACATTGTCAGGGAGGGGGCTGGCAGTCCAGGAATAAAAACCTTTCCCACCTTTAAGCAATAAAAAGATATGGGGAAAAATACTGGCTTTAATGTGTCATATCCTTAAATAAAACATTATGGCACGTAAGCATAAATTTCTTTTGATATTCCACATTTTACACACACCGAACACATCTAAAAAATGAAAAGAAATAAAATTTCAGTAATTCCACCATCCAACTACAAATATCTTGGTATAGTTTCTCTTGGTCTGATTCCTTCCCTTCATTATGGAGCACTTATTTTGGGCAGGAAAGTGGGTGAATGCTAATATGGTCAGAACATAACACAAAATCCCATATACTACACATTTTCCTACTGTATTGGTGGTAGAGACAGCAGGGACACTAAGCTTGCAGAAACTATAAGCAGCAATCTTGTTAACGAAATCTCCGGGCAGAGAGAACAAACATCAATTACTTCCAAGGCACTAAAAAAATGAAGCCGACTGATGCTCCAGAAATTAAATCCAATGTAATCCAAACTGGGCTCTTAAACTCATAATCTGCCTTCTTCCCTCAAATACTTCCTCAAAACACTTTATATATATTCATTAAAAGAGTGAGTGGATAATCCATGCTAGCCACCCCTTATTTTGGCTATCCACGGGGTTCTCAGGAAAACCACAAGAGAAGTTCAGATCCACACAGGCTGAAAACTCTGATAAGACTCAAAGGAAATATTCAGAACGCAAGTGAAATCCTAACAAAACCCATATGTATGTCCATATACGACCCAAACCTAATAAAATTACAAAGTTACCCAAATAAAATCCTCAGGATTAGAAAACAAAATGAGGGCGAAAACCAGTATATATAAAGTTTTTAAAAAGCTACAAGAGGGCACCTGGGTGGCTCAGTCAGTCAAGTGTCTGCCTTCGGCTTAGGTCATGATCTCAGGGTCCTGGGATCAAGCCCGGTGTTCAAGCCCCACATCGCCACATGGGCTCCCTGCTCAGTGGGGAGTCTGCTTTTCCCTCTGCCTCTGCCCCTTCCCCTGCTCATGCTCTCTCTCAAATAAATAAAACCTTTTAAAAAATGAAATAAAATAAGCTACAAGAGACCTCCAGTTAATGAAAATATGGAGTATGCACATTTCATGCTATTCTTCCCACTATTTACAATAGAATCTGCACAAAATTTATAATGCAGTGGAAGACTCTCAAAGGTGAGGAAAAGAAGACACTGGCTAGAGACGTGAGAACCAGGAATAACCTATGATGAATTCCCTAGGCGTTTTTGCTTCTTTCACTCTTTCCATAACCAGTTCTTGAGCTCTCAAGGGGCCTGCAACCCAGAAATGGCCACAGGTGCAAACCAAGAGAAACCCAGCTCTTTTTAGACAAAGTGTCAGGAAAAGAGGGACCAAGCAAGACAGACATCTTCACCATACCCGCCCCACTCCAGAAAACACTAGGAAAAAAGCCATGGCCCTCAGTTTCCTCCGTATCAGGAGCTGTGGCCTGGAGACTATGGGCAGAGTTCTATCATTCCCTCTACGAGGAGTAGGTGGCATCCCTCCCCAAGCATAGGGACTGTGGGCCAGGCCTATTTCGCACTGTGGTTAACTAGGTGGTATCTCCTCCCCTCTTCACCAGGCACTGCAGGTGCAGAGACTATGAACAGAGCGTTGCTGCTTTCATTGCCAAGAGGCAGCCCCTCTGCACCTCCCCATGGTGTGCAAAAGCTATGAAGGGGGAGGAACACTGGCTTTCATCCTTACTCTACCGTAATAAGGCAGCATACCTCTCCCCATCTATCCTCCACAGAAATTATGAGTGGAGGGAGTGCTGTGTTCCATCCCCATCCTGCAATAACAAGGCAGTAACCCCTCTCTGTCCCATCTAGGGAGTGAGAGGAAGAGTGGAAAGGAAGTAAGAAAAGGACTTCTTAAATATGTGTACGAAATCCTGGGCAGGTCTCTGAGTGAACTATGTGTGAAACTGACCAACAATGACACAGTAAAAGATCTGAGAACTAAACACTGATCTATAACACCATTCAGTTCTCAGGCTGGCGTCTGGGTAGCAAAGAAGTTGGGGGAGACCACAATCTCATTAAGAGAGCAGACAAAAACAGGCCCCAGAAATACCTCTCTCCTTGGCCAAAAAAATCAGGAAAGGAATAGCTTAACAAGATCAAAAACTTTTAGACAATAAGCGATATACTCCAGACAAACACCATGGGAAAAACTGTGTCCCAAGTCTCAGTCCTGTCAGCAAAGGCCACATGGGGCGCCTAGACTTCCATTCTCACGTGGCTTTCACAAGGCACCAATTTGGGGGGGGGTGGGGGGAGAAGAAAAAACGAATAGTACTATGGATTCACAAGAATTTTACATAAAGCAGCATTCGGAACTCTCATACACTGTTGAAGGCAAGGAGTAAGGGGAGATGTTGTAAACTGGTACAACCTACACCTTAGAAAACAATTTGGCACCCCCACTCCCCGGCCATGGCCAAGCTGAATATGCATATACTCTGAAGGTTAAGAGACGTGTTTAAGAATTTTTTAAAGCAGGGGCGCCTGGGTGGCTCAGTTGGTTAAGCGACTGCCTTCAGCTCAGGTCATGATCCTGGAGTCCCGAGATCGAGTCCCCCATCGGGCTCCCTGCTCAGCGGGGAGTCTGCTTCTCCCCCTAACCCTCCCCCCTCTCATGTACTCTCTCTCTCTCTCTCTCATTCTCACTCTCTCAAATAAATAATCTTTAAAAAAAAAAAAGAATTTTTTAAAGCATTACCAGAGGGAACAGTAGAAACAACATAAACATCCCAGTGATGATAAAATGGTAAAAGTTTTGGTATAACCATACAACGGACTACTATAGAACAGTGAATGAATAAACAGCAGCTACACATGGACATAGATAAATCTAAAAATAGTAATAATGTTGAGCAAAATAATGAAGTCCAGAGAAGACCATATGGTATGATTTCCTTATATAAAAATTCAAATTTAAGGAAATTACTCCTTAGTGACATGTACCTAATTGCAAAAAAGCTTGTAATAAAAACAAGATTTACTGCAAAAAGCCAGGACAGTGTCTATCCAAGGGGGACAGGGAGATGAGGATGCAGTAAGGAAACAGCACCCTACAGACTATAAAGATACTGCCAATGTTCTAGTTCTTAACCTGGCAGTAGTCATAGGAAAGGTCACTTCATTAGTCTTTAAATTGTGTATATGTATTTAAGTTTCACAATTTAAACTTTTTAAATTTACATAATTCTGTATGTAAATTCCAAAACTGTTAAAAAAAACTATATGGTCAACATATTACACATTTAATGAAACTTTACAAAAACTTTGAGACTTAACAAAGTACCCATACATCAATTTCAAAATTACATTCTTTATAAAACTTCAGGTTAACTTTTTTTTTTAATAATCTACCTATATTCATTAATGATTCCCCATCTGTGTCAGATAGCACCAATCCATCTCATCGCAGTGAGTCCTAGGCCTCCAAATTGGGACCAAGCTCAACTGGAGACTTCATTTTCAACTCTTAGAAAAATCTTCTGCCAAATCCTACAGCCAGGGGGTCACTAATATTAAACATTAGACTAAATATTAAAAAATAATAACCAGGGGCGCCTGGGTGGCTCAGTCAGTTAAGTGTCTGCCTTCTGCTCAGATCATGCTCCCAGCATCCTGGGATCAAGCCCTGCGTCTGGCTCTCTGCTTAGTAGGGAGCCTGCTTGTGCCTCTCCCCCTGCCTGCCACTTCCCCTGCTTGTGTTCACGCTCTGTCAAATAAGTAAATAAAATCTTTAAAAAAAGAATGTTTAAAAATAATAATAATATCAAGGAGGCGGTCCTACAAAAGGATGAAATGCTACTTACTACTCACCCGAACCACTCCTGTGTACAGCACCAGGTTTCCACTGCCTTCAAGGACCAGCATGGTATCTATCTTCTAAGAGAAAGACAAAAATTTTATTTGCCAATCTGTGCAAATTATAAAACATAATGATTTTCAACTTCTCAAGAAATGTGCCTGCCTTTACCTCCACTGGAGCTGCATCCTTTGCGTGTATGTTGGTGATGGAGCCAAAGATGAGCTGAGTTTTATCATTACTCTCTTGAAACTTTACACAGCTAAATATTAAAATAAAAAGAGAAACAAACTACTGATATGTCCAACAACTTAAAGTGATCTCAGAAGTATTATGCTGACGGGGAAAAGTCAATTTTGAAAGATTACATATTGTATGATTCCATTTTGTAACACTTTCAAATGACAAAATTATAAAAATGGAGAACAGATTAGTGGTCACTAGGGGTTAGGGATGGGGTGGGTGGGTTTGGTGTATCGGACTATAAAGGAGTAGCCACGAGAGACATCTTTGAGGTAGTAAAAAGTTCTATACCTTGACTGTGGTATTTGCACAAATCTACACATGAGAAAACTTCAATATAAACACACACAAATGAGTACATGTAAAACTGATGAAATCTGAATAAGGTGTGTGGATTGTACTGGTGTCAATTTCCTTGTTTTGGGGATAATGTACTATAATTATATAAGATGTTACCTCTGGGGGATAAAGAGTGCAGGGTACACAGGACTGTCACCCTACTATTTTGCAACTGCCTGTGTTTTATAATTACTTCAAAATAAAAAGGTAAGTAAGTGGACAAAAGATCTGAATACACATTTTTACCTAAAAAGATAAGTGACTGGCCAGTAAGAACATGGGAAGACGCTCAACATCATAAGTCATTACGGAAATGCAAGTTAAAAACACTTCACACTCACTAGAATGGCTACAAAGAGACGGACAACACGATAAAGAAACTGGAACCCTTATAGATTGCCGGTGGGAATATAAAAGGATGTTGTCTATTTGGAAAACAGTTTGGCAACTTCTTAAAAAGTTAAACATGAATATACTGTTCAACCCAACAATTAACCTTTACACTCCTAGATACCTCCTCAAGAAAAAAGAAATCGGGGCGCCTGGGTGGCTCAGTCATAAAGCGTCTGCCTTCAGCTCAGGTCATGATCCCAGGGTCCTGGGATCGAGCCCCGCATCGGGCTCCCTGCCTCGCAGGAGGCCTGCTTCTCCCTCTCCCACTCCCCCTGCTTGTGTTCCCTCTTGCTGTGTCTCTCTCTGTCAAATAAATAAATAAAATCTTTAAAAAAAAAAAGAAAAGAAAAAAGAAATCATGTATGTCCACACAAAGACTTCTGCTCCAATGTTCACAGAGCTATAACTCACTATGGTCAAAAAGTGGAAACCAAATGTCCATCAACAGATGATTGGATAAACATAAGGTGGTGTATCTACATAATGGGCTACTACATTGCAAGAGGAATAAAGCACTCATACAGTTACAACATGGTGGATCCTAAAAAACATTATGCTAAGTGAAAGAAGCTAGCCACAAAAAGACTACATTTTGTATGATTCTATAACATCTCCAGAAAGGGCAAATCTACTAGGCAGAAAGCCTGTATACAGAGTGGTTACCTGAGGTTGGGAATCAGAAGAGAGACTGACTGCCAATGAAACACAGGGATCTTTTTAGGGGGACAGAAATGTTATAAAACCGGATTGCAGTGATGGTGGCATTAACTCTGTAATTTTACTAAAAATAATTGTACACTTAAAACATGTCAATTTTTTGGCATGCAAATTATTTCAATAAAGCTACTTAAGTCAAAAAAAGAAAAAAAGAAAAAGCAGCCCTAAGTTTATTTACACAGAATCAAAGGGAAGTATGCACACTTACCGCAGCTGGAGCTCAGACTCCACTAAAAAGCACAAGAACTTCTGCCCACATAGGTCAGATGTAATAAACACTTTTGAGGCCTGTGAATTTTTCTCTCTGTAGCAGATACATTAATAAAATAACTGTCAGCATTAGCTCCAAAATCTGCCACGATAACTCTTAATGAAAATATCCCACAAGAAATCTCAAAACTATGTGGGCCAAGCATGAACACTGAAGACCTCACAACACTTCTAAGATTGGAACTTCATGATCTCTGAGATTCCTTTCAGTTCTTTGATTCTGAGTCCACTCCACAGCTTTTTAGGGGATAAATTATAATAAATTTAATCATTACCAATGACCTTTTTAATTCCATATTAGTAAAGTTATGTACCACTAAAGCTGCAAACTTGAATTCCTATTCCTTAAAGGATGTAAGGGGTCAGACCTCTTATAACATGACCTCTCCTATCCATCCTCTCTCTCGCAGATTAGGCTCTACTTCATCCCTCTTTCTGAAACCATCTCTAATTTCCAAAGATTTCTTTCTGGAGTGGTACAGAAGACCATAATTCTGTAATATAAGAATCTGTAATATAGTCAATTTACCAAGAGATATGTAAAGACAAATGATTTTTAAATGTAGGAAATTCTTATTTATGAGGAACAAAAACAGAGAAGCTACTTCAACACTGTACTCACCAACTATACCTATCCCCTAACCCCTAAGAACATGTATTTATTTGCCTTCTGTGTCACAGAGAAAATATAGCTATAAGCTTGAGCCCAACCTCCTGCACTATGTATCTAATAACCATCACTGTCTTTTGTCTTTCTCCTGAAGGCTCATCTCTCCACCTGTGCTCCTTTCTGGTTCCTCGTTCTATCCATCATTTCCTCTCTCCTGTATTTTCAATGCTTTCCCTACACTGAGTATAGTCCTTGCAGCCTACTCTCTCATATTAAGATAAAAATCTTCAAATATGAAGATGGACTGAATAATAAACAATATAAAGGACTTACTGTTAATCGGCTGGGTGTGGTTAGGTAAAATGTCCTACATTTTAGAGATACGCACTGAGGTATTTAGTCATGAGGACTAATTTTCTCTAATGTAATTCAGCAGTAACAAAACTCTCCCTTGACCCTGAGACTCCCTCCCATTTTGCATCCTCATCCCCATTCAGAGGCAATCCATAAAATAATCTACATGTCAACGTTCACTTCCTCAGTCCCCATTCACGTCTTCCACCCCATTCCACTCCACAGCCCCTCTCCAAATGCTCTGGCCAAGGTCACGAGGGAACTCACTGCCATCCGGGTACCTCCTTTCTGCGCTCATTGCTTAGTGCCACACCTCACCAGCACCTGGCAACACTGGCAGCTTTCTTTTTGAAACGCTCTCTTTTCCAATGTCCCATGACACTTCTGCTGCTTCTCACACCTGAGCTCTCCTACTCTCTCTATAGCAGCTTTGTCTCTTTTTTCTTTTTACCCCCAAAAGCCTAAGTTTCTACGACTTCAGTCCCTAGCTCTCTTCTGACTCTACACCGCCAGATCAATTATTTGGAGGTCTTAGACCCCCTATGAGACTCTAATGAATGTAAAACCCTCTCCTTAGGAAAAGTCCTATAAACTAACATGCACATGATTACTGCATGATGCTACGGTACTAGAACCTCTGCAACTGGAAGCTCACCCACAGGCCCTCCAGGAACCCAACGTCTACACACTCCTTAACTTCCAATCCACCTCCCTTGCCTCAATCACCACTTACAAGGCAACAACTCCCACATTTACTGCTCTGCTCTTTCCCCTAAGTTTATGACCCACATATAAAGCACCTTAAGAGCCCTCATCAAATAGCGCAGCCCTAAAGGGCAATCTCCCTCTCAAGTCTCCCCTTTCTTAGCCCTTGCCCTTCCTTCCAACATAAGCGAAGTGAGAGTATTTGTACACACCACACACTCATACTTCTGAACTTCGAATTTCTGTTCTGATCCTCCTGCCTACTGTGCCCTTCTTCCCTTTCCTACCCAGCAATACCTATTCATCTTTCCAAAGCCCTACCAGCAGAGTAGGCAGTGCCTATGTGTCACCATCTTCAGCTGTCTCTTTTTGAGGATAGGGACAGTGACCAATTTGCCTGTAACCAAGAGCCACTAGCACACGCACTGGAACTGGCCAAATGATCAAAGAGAACATAAAAGGAGAAAGGCCACACAGAACAGAGGTCTGAGTTGCATTTCCCAAAAACAACACCTGACACTCAACTAACGTAAAGGTAAAACTTTAAAAAATGCTATAAAACCCCAAGTTTCTTGATCTAGTTCTTTCTCCCTAAAACATCAAACACCTCAAATCTGAGATTCTTACTACTAAAGAAGAAATAGGAAATGATAAAAAATACTTTTATAATCACTTTAATATCATTAATATCCTCTACTGAAACTCAGGTAGCCTTAATATTTATCTCTGTATTTTTATAAACTGATTATATTAAAAGATTAAAAGGAAACTCTAAGCAAAACACCAAGTATTTTCTAAAACTTTTACCAACATTTTTCTTTGAATACAAAAATATATATCCCAAACCTTATATTAGTAATCGTTTCTGTCCATAAATGGTCAATACAAAGTTCAGGAACAATTGGCTCTGTTTCTGGTGCAAGGAAGGAGCCATTAGAATTACTATTTGGAGAATGAGAAATACTATGTCTCTTTGGAGACTGATTATGGCTTGAAAGGTTGAACCTCTGCACCCCTGAGAAAGAGTGCACTCCTAAGGCGGGAGAATGAGCACGACTGCAAAATAAACAGAGAGAGGGCATCACAATTAACAAGGCAGGCTGACCGAACATGCTTTCCAATCATACTTTCTAAAACTCTATGTACCAAGTGCATTCATGGTATAATCCCAATCAGAAATAGATGTTTTTTAAAAGGGAGTAACTACTTAAATGGTTCACATTAATGTGTTTTATTACATTCTAAAGATTTAAAATTCTTGTTAGAATTCATCCTTTAATTTTAAAACTGAAAGTTAGTTCATTTTCTGCCTCAGAACATGAATTGTTTTTATTATTCAAAAGTCCAAACTACATTCCTATATATTCAGATATATACATACCAACAAAACTATGTTCCCATATTACCAGACAGATACTAATAAAAATGAAAAAGCTAATGCAAAGACCAAAAAAAAAGAAAGGAAGAAAAGAAAAACCAAAATATTTTTGAAATTAATATTCACCAAATTGCTGCCACTTAGTGATGGAAATGAGGCAACCAATCTTATGACAAGCACAGGCAGCTTCTAAATAGGACTGATTTAAAAAAACTTTACTTAGTAACACAACTGGGATAATTGCTGTTTTCCCTAAAAAAAATACCCAAGAGCTGTCAACAGAGATTTTAAATCCTTCAAAACATAGAGCGAAAGTTTGAAAAGAAGGTATCTCTTTCTTGGGATATCTTGTTTAAAATAAGGAAACACTTCCACACTTAATTCCCACCTTAGAGCTGCCATGTTGGAAATAGAAGGTGAACGAGAGTGTAGACTGGGTGAGGAGGTCGAGCGACTCTGACTGTGAATGGAGGAGTAATTCTGGAAAGGTGAAGCCACGGGGGAATCTCCTTTGGAGAGGCTTCTGAGGTGTGCTGTGAGGGAGCTACTACTGGCCACATTCTGTGGGGTTCCCCCCTGTTCAGAGAACTTTAAGACAACATTCTCTTCCTTAAGTCAAAATGATGAGAAGGGGGGAAAAAAAGGCAATAATTAGATTAAAAGGGTAATTTCCTGGTGAGAATTCAGGGTAGAAGCCAGTTATTAAAGACACAATATTTCTTTTTTCCTAAGAAGCTCAATGCATTTCACAAATGATTCTTCCAAATACATGTGAAAGCTTTCAGGGTTAAGTATCCTTTCATACTAAGAAGTGACTTGCCTTTATCCTTACCTCTGTTTTGACTCTCCGGAGAGCCCACACAGAATGCAAACATTGAACAGTGTCATAGGTCATTATAATGGAGGGGTCAGTGTTGAGAAAAACAATTTTCATTGCATGATCTACAACATATTGCACCCTTGATGAACCAAAAAGACCTTAAAGACAAAATAGTAACGATCAGGCATTGAACCATGAACTTCACAAGACAGTTCTTTATGAAGTGACTTTCTGTAATTCCTAAAGAGAAACGCGGCCAATTAAGACACAAAATCCACTAATATATAATTACCCTGAATTTTTAAGTTTACTTTGGGCATCAACTTCCTCAAAATACATAAAGATAAGAATACATTACCAGTTTCCATTTCACATTCATGCCATTACATGTTGAAGGTGTGCTGACTCACTATCCCATCGGCCACAGGTAGGTCTGTGACTACTCTACAACCGACTGGTCTATAAACTGCAATCAACTATTCTGCCAAGTTTGACCTCTTGACTGTTTTTCTTCTGTATGAAATCTGTCCTCTGTAATAACTATTCAGAGTTAAACAGTATACTATTTACCGAGTATACATGCAAAATAAGTTTTTCCTAGTGAGTTTAGCTTTTACTCCTATAGTACCATGAACTGATTTCTATAACCTTATCTGACAGCTTCCTAAATGCTTCCCTCTCAGTTATTTTTTTTTTAATTTTAAGTAACTTTCTTACAAAAATAAAAGGTATTTTTTAAAGAAATGAATAAAAATCACTCATAATTCCACCATCTCTAAATATCCCCTACTAATACATTAGGGAGTATTTGTTCTAGTGTTCTTTTACTACACGTATACATACACTTTTTATACCTTTACAAAATTAGAATCACTGTATTTAGTTTTATATTCTACTTCACATTATGAATAAGCAATTCCTAAGGTCATTAAATAGTATTCAAAAATGTGATCAATAATCCTTCACACCATTCAGTCGTAGGCTCTAACATGTTTATTTAGGCTGTCTGTAATTGTTACCAATATGATACAGAATTATCAACAAACTTTCTTGTAAAAGGCCAGAGAATAAATAGCTTAGGCTTTGTGGACCACATAATGACTGTCGCATAATGTTTTTTTCTACAACCCTTTAAAAAGATAAAAACCATTCTTAGCTCATAAGCCATACAAAAACAAGCTGTTGGCTGGGTTTAGCCCATGGGCTGTAGTTTGCCAAGCCCCGATACAAAAGATTAAAACCTCAGTGGAATTTCAGAATATGTGCTTGGCACAAAGTCCTACAAGTAAAATTGGTCAAAAAATATAAACATTTTTTTTTCAGTTTTCAAGTCCTCATTATTTATAATCACCTATCATGTTTGGCCACATTTAAATTTTTAAGATCAGCATCTAGAAATATCTGTAGGAAATATTAAAGTTCTGCATCTCAGCAAATTATTTTATTATAAACAAGAAAATGAATTATTAAAATTTACACAGTACAGGCCTAAGAACCTACACTTTTCTTCAACAACAAAAAACAATTTTAGTTCATCTAAGTATTGTTCGTTTACTTATTACTGAGGAGTAGAGTCATCTGTAGACTCATCTACAGATAGGTCAGTGAATATATCAATGTTCCTGATTGAGTATAGGCCCTATTTTTAATAAAAGAATAACTATGAAAACAGTTAATACCATGGTATTCAAGAAGTTCTTGCTTTAACATAAATTTTCATAATAAAAATGTTTAAACTACATTATTTCTATAAAACAAGCCCAATTTTCACAAAGCTCATTCATTTCCTCCTATCCCCCAAACTTAAAAAGAGAACTTATATGAACGAATTTATAAAAATACACTTACTTCCAGATTTACAAACAAGTGGGGTTATTTCATCTAGTGGATGCAGCATGCTGAACATAGTAGGTAAAGGTTCTCTAGTAATAAACAAATAATCAGTCAATCACCAACAAAAAAATGATTCCATTTATGTGTAAATTTTGCACTTTCTTTGCAAAGAAATATATTCTTCAGATTATACAAGCAACTAGAAATCTCCTATCTCATAAAGCAAGCCTCTAAACTTTTTACATGCTATTTTTCACAGTATCTTCTATTTCATTCCTGGAAATCTCTCTTCTTGTGCATGGTAATCCTATGCATGCACACACACACAGGAAAATCAATACAGCCCAGGGAATCTCTACAAATAGCAATTATCACATTACAGAGCCAATGGAGTAATAAGCATAAGGCAGTTTTTGTTTTTTTTTAAACCTCTCTTAGTGGCAGTGTGTCTTTAGCAGCTAAGAAAGAAATTTAGTGTCCTACATCCATTTACAAAAAAGTGTCAAAAAAAAGGGAAGAAAAATTTCAAGTAAATAAAAAGGCTGCATTTTTTTAAGGAGTGATTTAAAAAGGAGAAAAAAACAGGCCTTCTATCTAAACACAGGAAGATTAAATCTATAAGCAATTTTTTAAAAACCGGGGTCCTGGGATCGAGCCCCGCATCGGGCTCCCTGCTCGGCGGGAAGCCCGCTTCTCCCTCTCCCACTCCCCCTGCCTGTGTTCTCTCCCTCTCTCGCTGTCTCTGTCAAATAAATAAAATCTTAAAAAAAAAAAAAAAAAAAAAACCAGTGTCTACTACTTGCACCAGACTATGACAGGTACTATATGTTCCTGTCCTTCGATGAGCTCATAATTTATTAGGGACACAAGGTAAACATGCTACCAATAAGCACCTTCCGTTTATTGTGCATCTAACATGTACTAAGTCCTATGTCAAAGATTACATACATCAGCTCATTTAATCTTTGCATAAATCCTAAAAGATAAATGATAGTACTTCTGCAACAGATAAGGAAACTAAAGCCAAGAAAGCTCTAATGACTTGCCCAAAGTAACAAAATCAAACAATGACAGCTCTAAGAACAGTCTTTATATCCATAAGTTATGTGTTCATTTAATTTTACTATGGAGGAGAGGAGGGAAGCAGTAGATAATTGTCGAGTCAGAAGTAGACCTCCTAAGTGTATAATACTGAGATGAGAGAAAATGGCATTTATCTGTGCTGTTAGCATGGAAATGATCATCATCCCAAACTTCTAGGTAAACATTTTTACCTGAAAACCAACACCAAAAAAGCCCAAATAATAATAAACTGAACGCAGTAAAATGAATACCTGGGTGGACCTGGAGGTACCTCATGTGTAGAACTGCTTCGTTCAAACAACAATCCATATTTGGTGGGCCAAACATTTGCAACCTATCAGGTAAAAGGACAGGAAAAAACAGAAGTAAAAGAAACTACTCTACAGCATGTGCTTAGGAAACCATAAAATATTAGATTTTCTTCCGACTTAAAGCTTTACAAAACAATGTGATCATTAGCAATATTTTTTTAAAGTCCAAGACAAAATCAAATCTAAGAAAGAGTTCAATCAGAAATTCCTGCCACTGGCTAATAACAGTACCAAAATGACAATGTGATGAAATTTTAACAATAGCACTAGGTATAAAAAAGATGAGAAACAGGAAAAAGACTAATCTTTTTCACGTGCTTTAATATTCCAAAATGATTTCTTTTTATAACTGAAAAAAATCTCTCAGGAAAAAACTCCGTAATTCACTTCATTAAATAATTTATTTTTTATGCAAAGGATGGAAAAATGGTAAGGATTAAAACTGTTAAAATTTGAATAAATTTTACTTCATTTAAATTTATATTTTATTCAAATTTTAAATTTAATTTTATTCAAATATAAAGTTATTTGAATAAAAATGACATTCTTGATTACTACAAAGCATAAGAATAGCAATTCTTCTGCAACCAATTAGTTCAAGAATATTCTACAACAAAACACAAAAACAGCGAAATACTCAATTTACCTGGAAAGGTAAAGAAGCTATGTAATCCTTTCCTTCTATGCTATGCATGTTAATACATGAGCTTTGCAATATACATATGCATTTTTCTACTTCATCACTACCTGAAAAGAAAGGGTACAACAAGATTTATGCATTTTTTTTCAAAAAAAAAAAAAATCTCAACAATCACAAACTGCAATTCCCAACAGCACAAATTCTTTAACATACCATTAAAAAAACGCTTAGGCTAAATCACTATTACTAGTGGCTACTTATTTTGAACAACAACAAAAAAAACAAGGAGATAAACATTTGGAGTAAGATGAAATAAAATTTCAAAAAGAAACTTACTGTAGGCCTTCTCAGACTTATCCTGTGATATGATGAAGTCACACCACAATGCCTAAAATCAAAACAAAATGCTTAACCTGAGAAAATTCTATCTAAACAATAACCTATTCACTGATGGCATCTAATAACAATGACACCTACATAATACCTGTCCTTCCTTATGAGCTCAATACACATACCATGGGAACAAAAAAGAATAAAACAAAATCATATTAATGATAAATATTATAAGGAAAGACAAACTATGTTTGCAAGTAAGTTTTATTTTAAAGATTTTATTTATTTATTTGATAGAGAGAGACAGGGAGAGAGGGAACACAAGCAAGGGGAGCAGCAGAGGGAGAAGCAGGCTTCCCACGGAGCAGGGAGCCCGATGGTAGGGCTCGATCCCAGGACCCTGGGATCATGACCTGAGCCGAAGGCAGACGCTTACCCACTGAGCCACCCAAGCGCCCCACGCAAATAAGTTTTAGAAAGCCAAAGAGTTAGAAGAGTTCAAAATCATCAAGCTATTTTATAATCTCCAGACTTACCCAATAATCTTATTCTCAGACTCTCCTAGACTCATTTTAGAAAAAAATCTTTAGAAAAATTAACATCACTTAATATCCAGTCCATTTGCAAGTTTTGCAAATTTTCCCCAAAAATGTCTTTTTTAGCTGATATTCTAGAACCAGGATTCAATCAAAGTTCATTTAACAAGTTTCAAAAACTATTGCATTTGATGTCCCTTTACTCTTTTTTAATCTAGAGCAGTCCCCACCTTTTCTTTCTCCCTTTTTTTTCCTCCCTGACTTTTTAAAGAGACCAGAATGTAGACTGTCCCGACTGTTTTCTCAGTGTTTTTTCTTTAAACTTTTTATTATGGGAAGTTTCAAATATGTATTAAGTAAACAGACTAGCAATGAATTCCCATCCGCCAGCTTCAATAATTACCAACCTTTGGCATTCTTGTTTCATTTACATCTCCAACCCACTCCACATTCCCTGATATTTTAAAAACTGATCTTCTTGTCCCCATATTTCCTCAAATTGAAAGTTAGATCTAAATATTCAAATTAAGTATTTCTGGGAAGAAAACTTAGTAGATGACATCATGCATTTCAGGCTGCATTACAGCAGAGATGTGTATTACTCCTTTGCCCCACTATCAGTGACAGTAAACTCAATCCATTTGGCTGAGGTGGAGAGCAACAGACACCTCCAAAGGAGCGATATCATTTGTTCCTTCACATTAACAAGTAAGCTACAGGGTGACACCTGGGGGCCGTGGTCGCATCCTTTTACCCAACAGTGTTGGTGTCCATTTACAATCATTGTCTCAATCAGTTTACACTGGAAATTTAAAAATGGTGGTTTTCTAACCTATCATTCCCTTCTTATTTATTCATCAGCATTTTATAAATAAGGGTTTTCCTTCATTAACTGGAGATGGACTGCATGTCTTCCAAAAAGGCAGGGCAAATGCTTCTTTCCCTTTAATTACCAATTTCAGAACAGTTAGGTTTAATAGCCAACTACAATGAGAGTAAAGTAGATGTTTTTCCTTTCCAAGTATTACTCTGAGCCCAATTTTTTTTATTCAATACTCTGCAATTAAAATCATGGGTTAAAATATTTTTGTACCCTTAATGTCTTACAAATTTTTACTGACAATAAATCAAATTAATCAAGGACAATGTTTAAAGATCATCATTTAACTGACAGAAGGACAGTATAAAAAAAGTGAGGACACAGAAAACAAATGACATTTTTATTTTCCTACCATTATCTTCACTACATTTTAAAATATACGTCCAGCTGCTGGGATCGTTAAGCTATGTTTTTACCATTTCTGTTAAATTCTAAGGCAAAAGCTTTTTTTAAAAAAATGTTAAATAGTCAACTAAATGCTAAAGTTCAAATCAACTCACCTGTTGAACAGGACTGTCAACTGTAAACGCTTTATAAACAGCCAATGCCTGGCTTTTACTTCCTTTGCTCCAGATCACCATATTTCCAGCCACATAGAGTTCCTCATCATAATCCACTTCTTCCCCAATTTCACTGACACCTTTCCTTAACTGCCAGCTTTCCTTAAAAATTAATAAATGTAAGACAGGTTAAAGCACTCCCTTTTTCAATAGTATGGAGCAAGAGTAATTAAATCAAAAGCTCATCCAGACACAAGTCTCCTACTCTCGCTCTGCCTATGGAGTAAGACCCACTCCAAACCCAACTCTAAGAATGCCTGGTGCCACTGATTAAAAGACTGGGTGTGTATTATAAATCTTACAGGATTTCATGTACAAGAATTGACTCAAAAATTCTCTATGTATCAACTGCCTTATAATACATTAATCTGCCAAAAATATAAACAAACAAATTATACCTATCTATAGAACGAAACCAACATACTTGGGACACTAAAAGGGTATATTAAGCATATGCAGGGGTGATGGAAAGGGAGTAGTGAGGTACACATGGGAATCACTGGCGGAGTTTATGCATAATGCAGACTTCCCTGTTTCACAACTGCATATACACTCACCTTCCTTCCTTCGTCTGACCCATCAAAATGAATGGGAACAAGAAAGGTTTCGATTTCTTTGGTTTTTTTTTTAAGATTTTATTTATTTATTTGAGAGAGAGAGATGAGAGAGAAAACACGAGAGGGGGGAGGGTCTGAGGGAGAAGCAGATTCCCTGCTGAGCAAGAAGCCTGATTTGGGACTCGATCCTGGGACTCAATCCTGGGACTGCAGGATCATGACCTGAGCCGAAGGCAGTCACTTAACCAACTGAGCCATGCAGGGGCCAGAAAGGTTATAGATTTCTAACTACATAAACCTCCCCTCTCTGAGATTTTGGTATCACAAAGGGATAGGAAAAGGGAATAAGGCAGGAGAGACTGATTTTCTGATACATACTTGCCTCTCATTCCCCTATTTAAGAATTACTACTCTATCTACTTGTGTATCATTTCTTTTCTCCTCTAGAAACATGCAGGTCTTTTGCAGTAGGGACTGTTTCTAACTCTACCATCTACTCATCAAGTAACATGAAATCTGGTCTCTACATACTAAGTGAAGAGGAGGTTTAAAATAGACCATAATCATACTACTGAACTTCACAATCATGACACCATGAATTACACATGTCTAAATAAACAGTTATGACACTATAATAATGTCATCATTTTAGCCTTGATGGAAATTACCAAATCTGAATCTCTATAAGATGCATCATACTCCTTTCTGTTGCATCTGAGTAGTCTTAAATTATAAATAGATCATCACATCACTCTATGTTTCAAAAATGTAATGGGAAACTTAATGGAACCTTCTGTTTCTCGTGGATTGTAACCTCCTGAAGGGATCCCACCAAGCCAGCAGCACCATCAGAAGACCATAACTCAGAGGCTGGCTGCAGCTGGCGAAGTTGAAGGTTCAAAGCATTAGGGTGGTGCTTGCAGTGGTCTCGACCAAAAGGAACAAATTCCTGCAAATCCCCGGCTGCAATCATCGTTGCCCTTTCTTCATAGAAGTTCGACATGGGTTCCAAATATCAACATTATTTCTGCATGAATTCAAACACATTCTGGTCAGCTTCTAAAGTCAAAACCAGAATAAAAATGTCATAAAAGTTTACAGAAGAGTCATTAATCCTTAGATGAGTGTCAAATAAATCTTATCATATTGTAGGTATACAAGTAATCATAATATCAAAGGGCATTCCAGTTCCATGAAAAGCATCACTGGCATACTGGAATGAAACAAAAAAAATATTACTAACTCATCAGTAGTTGAAGTACTGCTTTTAGTTGACCAGTCCACAAAAGACCTAATAAACTATCAAGTGTCATCAGCAGTTTTGACACCCCAATTCATTTAAATATATAACTACAACCAATTCCAATTTTTGGTCAAACCAGAACCAAGGCATGAATAACCCTGGCCATGGAATAACCATGCTTGTAGCAAATTTAAGAGTGCTAGCTTTTAATTAACACAATCTAGTACAGTACAGTTCATTAGATGTAGATGAGCTGTGGGTGGAAAATACCTCTTTACCTCCAAAACATTTCTATATACAGTAATTGACAGCGAATAAAATTCTGATACTCTGCAACGTGGTAAAGTGGATGCCGGTTCTGTCTCTGAGACAACATCTACATTAGAAATAGGTTTTGTTGCATCACATTTAAACTGCAATCCTCGAACACAGAAATCAAAACAAACATTTGATGCCAGCACTACAAACAACCTTTAGTATCTGAAAAGCACTCACAATTAAGAGTTTAATTAAATTTGATTTAGATTTCTCATTTGAGGTTTTTTTGGCATCAGTAATTTTCCTTGCTGCACTACCTCAAAGCCTCTGTAGTTCCTATGCAACAACCAGAGTTGCAAGGCTATTTTGCTGTGAATTAACATTATTCCTGAGACAACTGCATGTCACAATGGTGGCACTTATTTCCTCCTGCTAAAATTCAGAATTGAGAACAGTTGAACTTAGGACATAACTAATAACGTGCCTTATAAAACTTACAAGAAAACAACAAAACTCTGCTGGTCTTCCTATTTCCTAGTCAACAGGATAGCCAGCATTAAACTTGCGACTTTATCCAACTTCAGTTGTGCAATTTCGAAATGTTATTCTATTAAAACTTTGAGAAAATTACATCATTACATAATTATTTTAACAGTGCAGTATCTTTGTGTACGATTAAAACATATTTAATACTTTTACAGTACCCCAAATTTCTATGTATTTATTAGGGCAACATAAAAAGCTACATATAAAGGTACTATATTACACTGATAAGCTATAAATCAAGTTATCGGCATTGTTTACGATAAACAAAAACTACCCTGCCAAGTTAACCACAAAATTGCTTTTAAGAAGAGACCCAAATGCACAGGAAAGGCATCTTGCGTAGAGTCTCCGGAAAAAGGCAGAGTTTCCTCAGCCTCTTTAGGGTTAGGTGAAACCAACAAGCTAAGCCCCTAGGCCTCAAAAAATCCTGTGCGAGAAACAAGGGGCAGATATAGAAGCTGAGGCCCACACGGGACACCGCGTCTAGCTCAGAAAGGAAGTCGGCGAGGAGCGGCGCGGGGAGGTGCACTCCGGAAAGCCCAGTCCGCAGGCCGGGGGCCACTTGGCGCAAACGCGCGCTCAGGGCCTACCCCTAGGCTCCCAGCCCTCCGGTCTCCGAACGCAAGTCAACTCGGAGCGGGTGCGAGGGTCACAGGACGTGCGGTGAAGCACCGGACACTGCGGGCCCGAGCCCGCACCTGTGTAACTCGGGACGCGTCAGGCGCGGCGAGCCCCGGCTGCTCCCCGGAGGCGTGGGGCCGAGGGGGCCCGAGGGCAGCGGCGGGGTCGGTCAGGGTGACTCCTCTGCCGCTGCAGCTTCTCATTCCCTCTCCCTCCCCTATTCCGGAGGAAGAATGGGCAGCAGCTGTTGGCTCGGCTGCGATCGACTGGCAGGAGTGCTGGGAAGCCACTCAGGCGAGATGTTCAAATGAACGCGTCCATCTTGGCTTTCCCGTCCTGCCTCGCGCAGGGGCGGGGCAGGGTGGGGCGTCACGGGAGGCGCGCGGCACTACTTCGGTCCTAGCGCCTGCGCAGCTGCGGGAAGAAAGCGCGGGGCCGGATTTGCAGAGTACGTCAACCTCCCTTAGCGCCGCGCGGATCTCCGAAGCCGGCCTGCCTCTGCTGCAGTGTATACGTGATTGGGTACCCTCTGGCGTCCAGATCTTCTCCAGTCATGTTATTACAACTTGAACTGCCTCTTAACTCTGAATTAGGAGATATTCGGGCTAGTTTCACTCCAGTCTCTTGACCCCCAAACGGGAGGTATGTACTTCCAGGCTTGGGGCAGAAAGGGACGTGCTTGATTTTCTCTCTTTGGCAGGGCACTTTAACTTTTTGGGTTCCGGGCCCTTCGAAAAGTTGATGAAAGTTACAGAGACCCCCACAAAAACGTAGCGTGCAATTTATGAGCTTCACAGACACTTCCCCCAAGGTTCATAGACCCAAGTTAAGAACCTAGCTTTATCCCCCCTTCTGTGTCTGTGGATTCAACTGAACAATACCACACTTACAGAAACTAGAAAACTTTCTTGAGCTCTAATCTCCCATTGCATGGTATCTCTAGGTTAAAAGTATTGATAAGCGTCCCATTGCCTAAAAAATAAAGTTCAAGGTCTTTATCCAGAAATGTAAAGTTGGCTGAAACTTTATGTCCACTGGGATTCCCCTAACACGTTTTGCCCTTCGACGCCCTGGTATCTTGGTTCATTCTCTTCCTTTTTTGGAATGTCAGCTTCAGGGTTTAGCTCAAATGCGTTTTCTCAGAATTCTTCACTCCAACAGGAAAGAGGCTGCTGAGGACTGAATGTTTGTGTCCCGCCAAAACTCATATGTGGAAACCCAATACCCCACAGGATGGTATTAGGAAATGGGACCTTTAGGAGGTGCTTAGATCATAAGGGTGGAACCTTCATGAATGGGATTGTGTACTTCTAAAAGAGACCCCATAGAACTCCCTGCCTCTGCCACCAAGTGAAGACACAGCAAAAGACAGCTATCAATGAACCAGACAGCAGGTGTCACCAGACACTCAATCTGCCAGCACCCTGATCTTGGACATCTCAGACTCCAGAACTGTGAGAAATAAATGTTTGTTGTTTATAAGCCAGGCAGTTTATGGTATTTTTGTTATGGCAGCCCAAATGGACCAAGCCAGAGACTCTTTAAGAAGTTTGTGTGGACCTGCCTTTAACTATAGTCATTTGCCTGAAACCAAACTATCCCGACTTCCCTGGCCTGATACAGGGAACAAATTTTGATCAACACAAATTGACCAGTTGGAACAAGGCCAGAAGGAGCCAGACAAATAAATTCCCTTTTCTTCTACCCCAGGTGAACTACTGAAAGGCATGGTTTCTCTACACCACCTGTCAGGAGATGTGCGTGGCTCAGTGGGCTACCTGTCAAGCAGACTCCTGATGTTTTGGCAGCCTGTGTGAAGCAGCACCAGGGCAGTACTTCTCATCCTTCCTGCTGGGACATCAGCACTCATCAAACTTGCCTCCAGCTCTGTCTTTTAAGGAACACAGGCAGCACAATCCATAAAGAGTTTCTTATCCTGCTAGTTATTCAATCTGTAAAGCAGAGTCAACTGAAAGGATTCAACTCAGCTCTCCATCCTGAGTGTTCCCCTGCTACTCACAAATTCTCTCAAGATGCTTCTCTGCAGCCTTAGCCCATGATGTCCTCTGTGAAGACTCCAAGGGCGATGTTGACATTGCCCCTCCAGTACTCCCAAAGACCATCCGGCCTCAGGTGCCAGAGCAGGGCTGTGTTCCCTGCAGAGTGGCCGAACATATCATTCTTTCCCACTGCAGCACTCCAGTGTCAATAACAGCACTGCTTGCTCTCATGGTCTGACAAAGTCTCTTAAGAAAGCAAATCTTCTAGCTTCTGCCACTAACCTCTGCTCATGGGGGTCCAGACCACAAATCCAAGGGTTTCAGAGAACAGTCATCTCCTGTTATCTCCATCATCCTCCCATTCTTTTCTGCTAGCATTTGAGGCATCCCTTGGCTCAGAACACAGAAGCCCTGATATAGACTCCTACAGGCCACTGACTCACTGCACTTCTGCCATGTCCTCCAAGCAAGCATGGATTACCTGTAGGCCTCCTGAGATTGCATTTTTGGATACAGATACACGTATATCCAGCATTATAAAGTAGACCTCTTTTGTTGGTGTACTTATCCAGTAATTAGCAAAATTCTCCATATATAACTGGTGTGCCAAAAAACTTGAATAAAATCCATATTTGTCACTTTTAATCTATTTGTGACAAAATATACAAGTCTCTACCTTAGTAGCTATTGCTACATAACAATATTACCACAAAATGTGTGGGTTAGAATAACATATATTTATTATGTCACAATTTTTGTGGGTCAGGAGGACCGGCCTAGCTGGGTCTTCTGCTTAGGGTCTCACAAGGCTGCAATAAAGGTGTTATTTGGAGTATGGTCTCATCCAAGTCTCTGTTGGGGAGAGTTCTGTTCTCAAGCTCACTCAGAATTCAATTTCTTGTGGTTCTAGGACTAAGTCTTCAGCATTTTGCTGGCTGTCAGCAAGAGGCCGTCCTCAGCACTAGAGGCCACCCACGGTTCCTTGCCACATGGGGTTCCCCAATATCATCAAAGCATGCAAGCCGAGAAGGCAATAGCGTTTACTCGCAAGAAGTCAGTCACAATATTAGATAGTCTACCCACAAAAGTGGCATCTCATCACCTTTGAGGGTTGGAAGGAAGTCACACTCCGGGGTGAGAGAGGATTATATAAAGAAGCAGGGAGCATTGGGGGCCTTCTCAGAAGCAGCCTACTACTGTCTCCAATATCTGTCTAGTAAGTATAAGGCCTTAGACTAGCCATTTTAGCTGAGAGTGAAATGTATGCCAGGTTCTTCCTCTCTTCTGAGCTCTTGCTGCTGCCTCCCCTTTCCCTTTCCTCTCTGGGCCTACCCAGGGCCCTATATCTGACTCTACCAGGCCTGCACTGGGCCCCCAGCTGACCCCATCCCGCCTCCAGTATTTGACAACTTCATAGTCTCAGAAACTACAAAAGAACTTTGGTTAAAGCCAAGTTTTCTGTATTTTAACTACTGCAGAGGAGAGACAGGGAAAACAAGCTGCTTCTCAAATGCCTGAAATCATACTTGATTTTTATAGGGTTGAAGAAAAAGGACCCAAAAAGTCAGGGACAGTTAAGAGTTCATTTACATGGTAAGTGAATAACAAGAGGTACAATTAATGAGCTATCACATAATGTTTTCTGAATGTATTCAGTTTTCCGATTCATGGTTCACAAACATGAAGTCAACTCAGGCATAGGGGTTAGGATTTATATTTGAAGCAGAGTGACCAATCATCCCAATTTTCCCAGGACTGGGGTTTCCCAGAACACAGGAATTTGAGTTTTAAAACCAGACGTCCCACATCAAATGAGACCACTGGTCATATTTGAAATGACAAAAGGCAGGCTTTATACACAGCTGAGCAAACCCTTACCTTCTTGGACCTTGGGTATTGGGACAGTTCAGGAAAATGAACCCCACAGCATATAAAACACCATGCCTTCTCCATTTCAAACATATGACTAGCCTGGCTGGTCCAACTTTATGTCTCACAGCATATTTGCAAAAAACAGTTGCAAGATCTGGAACAATTTTCGAATTGCATTGAGCAAACAGGAAGCCTAAAAACCTAGGAAATTAGGGGTTTTATTCATTTAATCAAAGCTGGTCCCATCTTAAAGAGAGAGCTCATATTTCTGATGTAAAGTTTTTCTTTAGCAAACAGAAGGTTTACAATTTTTTGATTACACAATTTAAATGCTACCTTTTCAAATAATAACTCATTTCTCCCAAGAAAAACACAACAATCTTAGAGAACTATAAGAGATTAAATTGAGAGTAGGTGGCACATGGAAACTAAATAATAAAAGATTGCGTTCAACCATCTTTTTTTTTCAAAGGCAACTCAGGTTAGTTTGGTTAGTACATTTTATATCAAGTTCTTGCTTCCCAATTCTGATTTTAACCAGCAATCCTTTACTACTTCAGGCCTCTGTGTCTCTTTGCTATTACTATAATTGCTAAATTAGTAGGCCACAAGACTTGAAATAGTGACGGTAATGGACTACTTCATAGTACAGTGAATATGTTATTGTATGGTACAGAATGGGGACCTTAGGTACAAATGGCAGCAAGCAGTCATTCTGTGGATGGGACAACAGTTCCCGTAACATAACAAGCAACAATTAAGGTAGTGCCTTCTAAAATCCCTCCACGATCAAAGTATTCTTAGCCATCATTCATGCCTAACCAATCCCAGGTATAGAGACTTTACCAATAAGGGTGAGTAGTTGAGGTTGGTTGAGAAGCAGTAACATCACATGCTGAGAAAGAAGAACTATGCAGCTTGAATTCTCACTTGCCTCGTTAATAGGTTCGGAAGTAATTTTTGTATAGTCTTTATATTTCCACCTCTGCAAAAAAAAAAAAAAAAAGAATGCTTTCCAATTTCCACAGGTAAAATGTGCTGTACATCATTCTTTATAGCATTTCAAGAACTCTGAGGGGTTTGAAATTTTACTGTATCTGCCTGCCACAGGCCCATGAATGCCGGTAGAAGCCAGAAAACCCCTGGGTCAGGGATGAAGGATAATGTATTACTTACAGCAGTAGCAGCGTTATTGTGCCAGTACCCTGAGCCCCAGTTCCCACAGAGTGATATGAAGAAGGCCACATGACATCTGCATACACATTGGGTTACATCACAGGAAAGGAACAGTGAGGTTAAAAAAACCTTTAGTAATGAGCAGTAAGAACGTCTGCCCTTTGCTCAAAAGGCGACACAATCTCTGTCTTCAAAGGCTATAAACAAACCTGCCCTTTACTCCAGAGACAGACACTATTTCTATATTCTAAGGTTTCCTACCAAAGGAACAAGGGCAGACTGCCCCCTTGAAAGGCAAGCAGAACTGTCTCCCAGCATGACGAAGTATAACTCTCTCCAATATCAAAGTTTCTTCCATACAATTAAATTAAAAGACACAGAATCTAGTTTCACAATGGTTATATATTAGTCATTTCTTGCTGTGTAACATTACCACAAACCTAGTGGCAATCCACATTTATTATTATCTCACAATTTCTATAGAATATTAAAATAACCTGTTTGTTTTTTTATACCACTAAATTTGGGGTCATTTTTTACACAGCAATAGACACCTGGAACAGAGAGACAATGAAGAATTAACACACATCTAAGGAAACTTCTGTACTATGTTGACTAGTAGTTTCTACAGCCACCCTCCCCTACAAATTCCACCTGGAACCTCAGAATGTGACCTTATTTGGAAATAGGGTCTTTGCTAATATAGTCAAGTTAAAGTGAATTTGTGCCAGACTACAGTTAAACCTAATCCAGTGACTAGGATCCTTACAAGAAAAAGAAACTTTGGACACAAAGACATAGACACACACAGAAGGAAGATGGCCATGTGAAGGAGGAAGAGATTGGAGTCATGCTGCCAAAAGCCAAGAAACACCAGGGATTACTGGCAACCACCAGAAGCTAGGAGAGAAACATGGGATAGCTTCTCCTTCAGAATCTCCAGAAGGAACCAACCACGTCAACATTTTGATTTTGGACTTCTGGCCTCCTGAACTGTGAGAGAATAAATTTCTGTTGTTTTAAGCCACTCGGTTTATTTGTTTGTTACAGCAGCCCTAGAAAATGAATACAGCTTCTAACATTAAAAACAAAAACAATGGGGCACCTGGGCGGCTCAATCGGTTAAGTATCTGCCTTTGGCTCAGGTCATGATCCCACAGTCCTGGGATGGAGCCCCACGTCAGGCTCCCTGCTCAGTGGGGAGTCTGCTTCTCCCTCTACCCTTCTCGCCTGCTTGTGATCTCTCTCTTTCTCTCTCTCTAATAAATAAATAAAATCTTTAAAACAACAACAGAAAACAATAAAAGGCAACTTGGAGTAAAGGGAGAATAAACATAGAGAAGACAACTTCTCAGGAAGAAAAGTAAGGTTTTCAAATAGAAAAAGAAGTTAAATGATATTGCAATGTGAACTAGGAAAAGTATACCATAAAAAGGAATAATCAGAGCAAAAAAGAATTTTAAGAAATTAAAAATATAGAAAGAAAAATATTCACTAGAACAGTTACAAAATGAAGATCTCCCAGAAAGTAGGACAAAAAGAGAAATGGAAAATAGGTAAGGAAATATAAGAAAATTAGAAGAATGGTCCAAGAAATCAAAATTCAAATAGGAGTTCCAAAAAGAGAGAATAGAAAAATGAGAGGGCACAGAATCAATAAAACCAGCAAAGTTGTCCAGAACTTAAGACATGATTTACTTATTGAAAGGACCCACCAAGTGCCCAACGGTGAATGAGAAAAGATGTACACCAACTCTTATCTCTGAATTTCAGATACATTTTAGAAGAGATAAAACAGATCTTCTACATAAAGTGTTAGGAGTCAGAATGGCTTCAGATCTGTGATAGACTGACGGCATTAAGGGCCCTAATTAATGGCCTCCCTATATCCGTAAGCTTTGCCATGTAACTTTGTAGTCCCTGTCTACTCTGACGATGGCCTTGGCCATATGACTTATATTGGTCAAAAGGACAGTAGTGGAGAGAACACTTTAAAAAAAAAAAAAGGGAATCAGTGAGGTGATAGATGTGTTAATCAACTTGGTGAGAGAATCCTCTCACAATGTATATATCAAATCATCATGTCATACACTTTAAATATATTACAATTGTAGTTGTCAACTATGCCTCTCAATAAAGCTGAAAAAAAGAGAGAGTGGGTTATAGGGGAAAATTTAGATGCACAGATCCATGGGACAGGTAGAGTTGAGAAACAGATACACACAAATAGAGGCAATTGATATTTTTAAATCAATTTTATTTTTTTGAACAGTTTATCAGAAAAATTACAAAGATAGTTCAGAGGGTTCCCATAGATTCCACACTCAGTTTCCTCTATGATTAATATTTTACATTTTTTAAATGTAAGGTGGGTACATTTATGAAAATTAATGAACCAATATCAATACATTATTAATTTAAAACCATGCTTTATTCAGATTTCATTAGTTTTTACCTAAAGTCCTTTTTCTGTTCCAGAATCCCATTCAGGATATATTACATTTAAGTTGCTGTGTTTCCTTAGCCTCCTCTTGTTTATAACAACCTTGACAGTTCTGAGGAATGCTGATCAGGTATCTTGTATAATATTCTTCAACTAGAATTTGTCTGATGTATTTCTTCTGATTAGACTGGGGATATGGATTTGGGGAAGGAAGATTATAGAGATAAAGTGCCATATCATCCCATTATATGTACACCAACAACATGACTTAGTGTTGATTTTAACTGTGGCCCCCTGGCCAAAGTACTATTTGTAACTTATTACTTTATATACTTTAAAATTACTGTTCCCCCTTTACATATTGTACTCTTTGGAAGGAAGACAGTATGTGTAGTCTTCATTTAAGGAGTGGAGCCAATCGATTTTTTTTTTTTACAAAGTTGCAAAACAATTCAATGGAGGAAAGATAGTCTTTTTGCCAATTAGTACCTGAAGAATTAGATATCCATATGCAAAAAAAAAAAAAGAGAGAGAGAGAAAGAAACTTGATTTGTATTTTATACTAGTTATTCAAAATGGATCAAAAACTTAAATGTAAAAGTAAAACTATAAGACACTCAGAAGAACACAACATGGGTGTATATTTTTGTGACCTTGGATTAGACATGATTTCTTAGATATGGCACCAAAAGCTCAAGGAATGAAAAAAAATTAATAAGTTTGACTTCATAAAAATTTTTATGATTTTGTATATCAAAGGATACTATCAAGAAAGTATAGGGCGCCTGGGTGGCTCAGTTGGTTGGGCGACTGCCTTCAGCTCTGGTCATGATCCTGGAGTCCCGGGATCGAGTCCCACATCGGGCTCCCTGCTCGGTGGGGAGTCTGCTTCTCCCTCTGACCCTCCTCCCTCTCATGCTCTCTGTCTCTCATTCTCTCTCTCGCAAATAAATAAAATCTTAAAAAAAAAATTAAAAAAGAAAGTATAAAGACAAGCCACAGAATGGGAGGAAATGTTTGCAAGTCACACATCAGCATTTATTATCTAGAATATGTAAAGAATATGTAAAGAACTCTTATAACTCAACATAAAAAGACATCCCAATTTAAAAATGGGCAAAGGATTTGAATAGACATTTCTCCAAAGAAGATAAACAAATGGACCCAAAAAAATGGACATGAAAAGATGATCAATATCATTAGTCATCAGGGAAATGCAAATCAAAACCACAGTGAGATACCACTTCACACCCAGTAGGATGGATGGCTGTAACCCAAAATTGTACAATAACAAATGTTGATGAGAATGTGAAAATATTGCGACCCTCCTGCATTACTGGTGGGAATGCAAAATGATGCCGCCACTTGGTAAGACAGTTTGACAGATCCTCAAAAAATTTAAACCTAGAGTTACCACATGACTCAGCAAATCTCCTCCTAGGTATATACCCAAGAGAACTGAAAACATATGCTCACACAAACACTTCTACATGAATGTCCATAACAGCATTATTCCTAATAGCCAGGAAGTGGAAGTAACGCAAATGGCCATCAGCTGATGACTGGACAAACAAAATGTGGCATATGCATGCAATGGAATATTATTCAGCTACAAAAGGGAATGAAGTATTGATACATGCTACAACATGAATGAATCTTGAAAATATGATGCTTAATAAAAGAATCCAGTCGCTAATGGCCACATATTGTATAATTCCATTTATACGAAAGGCCTGGAATAGGCAGAGCTACAGAGACAGAAGTAAATTCGTGGTTACCAGGGGCTGGAGGTTGGGACAGAGGGTGGGGATGGGGATGCAGAAAATGACTGCTAATAGGTATGGGGTTTCTTTTTGAAGTGATGAAATGCTCTAAAACAGTGATGGTTGCACAAGTCTGTAAATATACTAAGAACTGCTGAATTATGTAGTTTAAAGGGGAGAATGTTATGCTATGTGAAATATATCTGTGTTTTGAACTATAAAGCTGTGTTTTTTTTAAAGTTCTTAGATAAGACACCAAAAGCACAATTCAAAAAAGAACAAAAATAGTGAACTGAACCTCATCAAAATTCACACTTTTTGCTCTGCTGAAGACATTGTTAAGATAAAGAAAAGCCAAGCCATAGATTGGAAAATAATTTTGTAAGTCACATTATTGACAGATAGTTTTTAACCAGAATATATAAAGAAGTCTCAAAACTCAAAAAAAAAAAAGAAAGGAAACATACCACCTTGTTCTTTGATAAAGCTCTTATCATACTTAAATGACATCTTCATCGTGATCATGGTTGCAAATTGATTTATCTAATTATAACCTGATAAAAAAGAAGACAGATTCTTATTGAAGCTATGGGAAAAAAATTATAGTTATGAAAGAAGAGAACTGGGTAAAGACACTTTGTATAATACTTAACCAATGTTACCATTATTCTGAGCAGTTTTGTAGATAAGACTAACCAAGATATATCATTAATCATAACATAATCTTTATTATATGTTTTCATTGTTAGCTTATAACCTACTTTATACTCTATGGGATTGCTTATTCTGAATTCCAAGGGGTCAGTTAGTTCAAGATCCTATTTAAAGGATGTCTCATTCCAGTTTGAACAAGTATGGCAGTAAAATTGATGGTTAGAGATAAAGGAAAAAGGTTTTCGATATGTTCACTAAAAGTAGAATATTACCCATAATTAAATCTAAAGTAGGTTTTAGAGCATTTGTCTCCTTCTAGACTAAAGACTCTGCAAATCCTACCCCAGTCCTTTAGTACAGGTTGACAGCAGTTTATGTTGTCAGTGTCAGTCTATTCTGTATCTATGGTACAGTCCTCGACTATGGTTCTTTTGATGTTCCTTCCAGAAGACCTTGCAAGGTTCTCAGGCAAGAGGGGACCCTAAAGAGGAGTTAATAGCTGGATTAACTCTAACTATTTTATTACATGTCCTTAGCTGTAAAGCTTGTCTGGGCAGATTGTGGCTGAAGTAAGGGGCATAGCTTTTAAGATTTAATAACGCTTTATTGTTGCACATGGAGCTTTCCCCTCAAATTGAAAGACAAGAGAGATACAGAAAGGGTTATTGACAAACAAGCCTTTGTAAAAGATGATTATCTTTTGTGAGGAAAGCCTTTTTTTCTCTCTTGTACTCCCTTTTAAAGATTCATTTACTTATTTCAGAGAGAGAGAGAGAGAAGGATCGGGAGGGGCAGAGGGAGAGGGAGAGAGAACCTCAAACAGACTCCACGCTGAGCATGGAGCCCAACATAGGGCTTGATTCCACAACCATGAGATCATGACCTGAGCCAAAACCAAGAGTCGGACGTTTAACTGACTGAACCACCGAGGTGCCCCTTTTGTACTCCCTTTTAAAATGTTCACCCATACAAAAAGAACTACAAGCTTAGGTTTTACAACATCAGCCAAGGGTCAAAAGGAAATATTAAATTTAAAAACACCAGTCCAGCAGCTCCAGCACACACACGCGTGCACATACACACAATCTTTGCACTCTTAGTGGCAAGCAAACACATCAAAGAGCACAGAGAATGCAAGGAGATGCCGGAAATACAAGTCTCCAAACAGACAAGCAAAAACCATTATCAATCAGATTTTCTATTGTCTGCTACCTGGCAGATCACCAGACAGCAGCCTTTCCCGAGAAACCACCAAAACAAGACCCCTGTAATTTCAGTATGTGGTTCAGCAAATGCAATCTCATATCCTTACTGTCCCCATTCCGCCAAAAAACTATAAGACTTAGAAACTTCTTATTTAAAGAATGGTTTTGGCAAGCAAAATGGAGTCTTTTACATGAACTATCTCAATTCCCCTACAACTACAAAGGCAAAACACTTCGGCTACTAGTATTTTTGTTCAAGAAGCTAAATGGAGTTGCTTACAAGCATCAGTTCAGTTTCCCATTAAACTAGAAAATCTAAATTTCTGTGCTTCTGCTATGTTCTGTAGCATGCTGAATAACCCCCTACATCCACCATCTCAATGTCCCCCAGTCTTCAAGTGTTAGACACTTGTACATCCAGAATGGTTTTATGCTGATCTGAGACTCTGCTAAGCACAATCTCAGTGCCTCGGTGAATTCTAACGTCTAGATATTTGCACATCCCAGATGTTGTTCAGCATAGTGAAGGATATCTTATCAACACCATCTCAGGTTTTGGATACTGGTCCTTCCAGTTTGTCATTTACCCCTCCAAATGGAGTCACTTATATGCTCCAATACTTGTACTTCCCATATGTTGTTGACCGTTGTTGACTCCAAAACTTGTACTTCCTGTATGTTGCTGACTGTGATTTGAGCCTTTTAAACACACAATCGAATTTGCCCTCCCTACCCCCACTACACCCACGCAAACACGTGCAGATACATGAGCTGGACAATTTCCAATCTGTTGTTCAGCACGTAGAATGAGGTTTCTTAAATACCCCATTATCATACCCAAAAAAATTCAAGAACTGGGCACTTGGCTTTCTACTATGTAATTCAGCCACTTCTTGGCTGAATGAAGTGTCATTCCAGAATCCTCTCGGCCCCATAACAAATTACAAATACCAGACAAAAGTACTTCCACTTTCTTTCACCATGGTGAAAACATACACATCTCATTTTTATAACAAATTGGAACACGTGAATACTTGTACTTCTTCTCTTTCCAGGACACCCAATGGATCCTCTAACATGCACAACATCACTTTCCCAACAAACTATGAAAGCCCAACAACTGTTTTATACAACTGTTCAATACACTGAGGGGCATCTTTAAATAGTACTATCCCTTTTCTGAACTAAACAATTTTACTTTCAGTAAGTTTTTCAGTCTAGTGAATGCATTTTCTCGCAAAAGAGTTCCCAAAACCATGAAAGGAAATGCCTTTATTTCACTATAATAATGACTGTGCTGAATGTAAACTTTTACTTGTACCATTTCATTTTGCAATGACTACAAAAACTATTGTACCATGAGGGCCTGGAATTAGCTTGAGCTATTTTGCTAAAGTTCCTGCATGGCACTGATTCCCCGTCAGGGCATGAAACATACTGATTAATAATGTTGCTTTGTAATCATGGGTTTGTAGAGGTTCAAGGAGATTTGTACCAGCTTGTCAGCCTTGTTTATTGAAAACAGTGAGACAGATGATTTGCACCTGGTCTCAGCGAGACACCCAAAGGGCTCTGCTGTTGAAGCTGGTTATGCCTTGGAAATATGTCTAGATAACCAGCAAAAATATAAAAACTCCCAGCTGAGCCTCTATTTGGGGCTCCCTGTTTCCAAGGTGTTCCAGGTGGTTCCTGATCCAAAGGAGAAAGTGCATCTGGCCACATGCCTTACAGAAGGGAGGACAAAGGATCCTATACCTGACCATTCTGGCCCCCTTACCATGAAATAACCCTTAACTGTGATGCATATTCTTGCTTTATTGTTGTTTCTATCCATATTCTCTTTTTGTAACAAACTGTAGGATTTGGATCTGGTGAGTCTTCTTTAGCAATGGATTTCTGTGTAACTGCCACTTAGCATTTATACAAGTGCAATGGCACACTTGTGTTAGATTCCTAGTGGATTACCTTCCCTATAACATAGTCCCCCAAGAGCTATGCATTGTACTCCTGGTATGTTGTTCAGCTCACTGAATGGAGACCCTTCCATGCAACATCTTTGTTGCCCAAGAAACTACAAGATGCTGTGCTTTCTTTTTTTTTTTTTTAAGATTTTATTTATTTATTTGACAGAGAGAGCACAAGCAGGGGGAGCAGCAGAGGGAGAGAGAAGCAGGCTCTCCACTGAGCAGGGAGCCTGATGCAGGACTCGATCCCAGGACCCCAGGATCATGACCTGAGCCAAAGGCAGATGACTAACTGACTGAGCCACCGAGGTGCCCTGATGCTGTGCTTTCCTTAAGATATGGGGCATTGGGGTGCCTGGGTGGCTTCGTCAGTTAAGCATCCAACTCTTGCTTTCAACTCAGGTCATGATCTCATGGTCATGAGATCAAGCCCCACATTGTGTGCCGTGCTCAGCATGGAGTCTACTTGAGATTCTCTCTCTCCCTCTGCACCTCCCCCCACTACTCCTGGACACTTGTGCTCTCACTGTCTCTAAAAAATAAATAAATAAAAAGATATGGGGCATTCTGAGTTGACTCTTTTATTGGCACCATCCAGTTCCCCAGCAAATTTCAAGAACTTAGCACTTACATATACAACATGTTGCTCAGCACACTGAATGGAGGACAAGAAGTCAAGGAGCTTAGAATATGTAGTGTTGGAATGTCATTATATGGTATTGAAACCACCAAGAATTACTATAAGGATACTGTGAAGGAGTGACTGTGGTGCAAGTACTGAAATCTTCAAAGAATGAGAGAAAGAGCCCCAGGGGTCTGTAGATAACCGCAGCAAGTAGGGCTGGTAACATAGTGATCAAAGCCACAGACTTTAGAGAGGAGGGACAGGGAATGGTCTTAAGGCAGGAAGGAGAACCCCACCTCAGGGCTCAGAGACAGGAGGGAATGTGAGTGTGGGAGCCATGGTTTTGCTAAGGAAATCCAGGGTGCCATGACTGAAAGACCGTGAATGGCTGCTGAGTGAGTGAGTCCAGGCTATGACTAGCATGAGGGTCCATGGGACAGGCTTCCTGAGGGAGGTGCTATGCGTATGTCCCAGGTGTTGATATTATACTTGGAATTGAGCACGTGCTCAGTCAATATCTGTGGAATGGTGAATGAATGAATGGCTTTCTGGCACTGAAAGAGGGATGAAGCCATTTCTCAGCACACCCTCATTCAGAGTATCCTAAGGCCACGCCAGGTGTGTAAATACTATATCAGGTGGCCTACATAGTACTAGAAGTCCTAGCCTCAGCAACTGGACAACAGAAAGAAATAAAAGACATTCAAATTGGCAAAGAAGAAGTCAAACTCTCACTCTTCACAGACTACATGATAGTTTATGTGGAAAACCCATAAGACTCCACCCCATAATTGCTAGAACTCACACAGGAATTCAGCAATGTGGCAGGATATAAAACCAATGCAAAGAAATCAGTTGCATTTCTATACACTAACAATGAGACAGAGGAAAGAGAAATTAAGGACTCAATCCCATTTACAATTGCACCAAAACCCACAAGATACCTAGGAATAAACCTAACCAAAGAGGCAAAGGGTCTGTACCCAGAAAAGCTATAGAATACTCATGAAAGAAATTGAGGAAGACACAAAGAAATGGAAAAACGTTCCATGCTCATGGAATCGAAGAACAAATATTGTTAAATGCCGATGCTACCTAGAGCAATCTACACATTCAAAGCAATCCCTATCAAAATACTATCAACTTTTTTCACAGAGCTGGAACAAATAATCCTAAAATTTGTATGGAACCAGAAAAGACCCTGAATAGCCAAAGGAATGTCAAAAAAGAAAAACCAAAGCTGGTGGCATCACAATTCCAGACTTCAAGCTCTATTACAGTGCTGTCATCATCAAGACAGTATGGTACTGGCACAAAAACAGACACATAGATCAATGGAACAGAACAGAGAACCCAGAAATGGACCCTCAAATCTATGGTCAACTACAACAAAGCAAGAAAGAATATCCAATGGAAAAAAAGGCAGTCTCTTCAACAAATGGTGTTGGGAAAATTGGATAGCCACATGCAGAAGAATGAAACTGGTTACCACTTTCTTATATCATACACAAAAATAGTCTCAAAGTGGATGAAAGACCTAAATGTGAGTCAGGAATCCATCAAAATCCTAGATGAGAACACACGCAGCAACCTCTGTGACCTCGGCCGCAGCAACTTCTTCCTAGAAACATCTCCAAAGGCAAGGGAAGCAAGGGCAAAAATGAACTATTGGGACTTCATCAAGATAAAAAGCTTTTGCACAGCAAAGGAAACAGTTGACAAAACCAACAGACAACCGACAGAATGAGAGAAGATATTTGGCAACGTCTTATCAGATAAAGGGCTAGTATCCAAAATCTATAAAGAACTTATCAAACTCAACACCCAAAGAACAAATAATCCAATCAAGAAATCGGCAGAAGACATGAACAGACATTTCTGCAAAGAAGACATCCAAATGGCCGACAGACGCATGAAAAAATGCTCAACATCACTCGGCATCAGGGAAATACAAATCAAAACCACAATGAGATACCACCTCACACCAGTCAGAATGACTAAAATCAACAAGTCAGGAAACAACAGATGTTGGTGAGCATACGGAGAAAGGGGAACCTTCTTACACTGTTGGTGGGAATACAAGCTGGTGCAGCCACTCTGGAAAACAGTATGGAGGTTCCTCAAAAAGTTGAACATAGAGCTACCCTACGACCCAGCAATTGCACTACTAGGTATTTATTCAAAGGATACAAACATATTGACTTAAAAGGGCACCTGCACCCCAATGTTTATAGCAGCAATGTCCACAATAGCCAAACTATGGGAAAGAGCCCATATGTCCATGGACAGATGAATGGATAAATAAGATGTGGTATATATACAATGGAATACTACTCAGCCATCAAAAGAAATGAAATCTTGCCAGTTGCAATGACGTGGATGGAACTGGAGGGTATCATGCTAAGTGAAATAAGTCAATCAGGGAAAGAATTATATGATCTCACTCATATGTGGAATTTAAGAAACAAAACATAGGGGAAGAGAGGAAAAAATATAACAAGATGAAATCAGGGAGGGAGACAAACCAAAAGAGACTCTCTCTATTTTTTTTTAAGATTTTATTTATTTATTTGACAGAGAGAGAGAGAGAGCACAAGCAGGGGGAGTGGCAGGCAGAGGGAGAGGGAGAAGCAGGCTCCCCGCTGAGCAGGGAGCCCAAGGTGGGGCTCAATCCCAGGACACTGGGATCATGACCTGAGCCAAAGGAAGATGTTTAACTGACCAAGCCACTCAGGCAACCCCATAAAAGACTCTTAAACATAGGAAACAAACTGAGGGTTGCTGGAGGGGAGCCGGGTGGGGGATGGGGTAACTGGGTGATGGACATTAAGGAGGGCGTGTGATGTAATGAGCACTGCGTGTTATATAATACTGATGAATCACTGAACTCACCTACAAAACTAATAATATACTCTATGTTAATTAATTGAATTTAAGTTAAAAAACCAAATATATAAAAAATAAATAAATTCCAATGTCATTTAGATGCATGGTATGTGTGAAATTAATACAGTAGAGCTGATATCCTACATTTTAGCTATATTTTCCTATTTGTGGAAGTAATAAAACATAGCTGCAAATTCTTTGACACTTCCATCATCAAGAGGTGAAGGTGGGGGTCTATGGCTCGTCCCTGTGAGAGTGGGGTTGTAACTGCTTACACCAAGAGAGTCTGGTGAAGCTAGGTGACCTCTGAGGCTATAGGTCTTAAAAGGCCCTACAACTTCTACCTTGTTCATCAGAATGAATGCCTGCTCTTGGAGGCCCAAACCACCATGCAAGACTTCCAACTGCAATGAGGCCACCATGGAGAAGCCTAAATTAAGTGCTCTGGTCTGCAGCCCTAGTCTTCAGGCCATCCCAGTGCAAGTCCCAGCACAAGGCTTTAGATTCGAGGTTGGCCAAGTTTTTCTTAGAGGGCCAGATCACAAGGTCATATGATCTCTGTCACAGCTACTCAACTCTGCTGTCATAGCACAAAAGCATCACAAATGGCTCTATTCCAATAACTCTTATTTGCAAAAACAGGTGATAGGTTGGCAGGCTGTAGTTTGCTGATCCCCTGTTCTAGATGATTCTAGTTCCCAGCCATTTGAGGCTAAGATCCCGGCAGAGATGGGAGAGCAAAGATAAACTGTCTCCCCTGCACTCTGTTCAAATCTCTGACCCACAGAATCCATGACTAATATAATGGTTGTTGTTTTATCTCCACTATGTTTATCTCCACTATGTTTGTTCTATCTCCACATAGAAATAGATCACTGGAACTGAACTGTTTTATGCAAGGTAGGCCTCATCAAGAAAGAGAGGTTTGAGCAAACTTGAAGGAGTAGAGTTAACCAAGAGGGTGTGAGTCTGGGGGAAGAGCACTCCGAGCAAACAGTCAGTGTAATACCCTGCGGTGGCAGAGTGTCTAGTATATATGAGCCACAGCAAGAAAATTCTAGAACGACCCTGCTGAGATGCCCTGGTGACCTTGCACATCTCCACGTAGGCATGTAGGCAGGGCTTGACTGTAGTCTTACCCAAGTCTTGACGGATTGCTGTATGATTCTTCCCAGAACAAGAGAAGGTAAGCCTGGTGAGCAGTTTCCTATTCCTAACTTATGGGCGACTGCAGCAAGCCCGTTTTTCTTCCTTCTCCATAGTTCTAGTTGAGCCCAGGACTTTCCATCTCCTTCCCTCCCTGCCTCCCCCACCCCTGAGGGTACAACTGCAGGCTCCAGTGTGTCCATAAAAATGCTTGGCAATAGATCAGAGTTGGCTGCTCAGCAGCAGAGCACCCCACTGCTCAAGTGTGTAAATCTGGCCCCTCTGATCGGATGTCCTCGTCTGGGGTTGGGGACACAAGGAGCCGACACCATGCTGATTGTGCTTTTGCTGTCAGTATAAATAAGAACCTGTCTAAATCCATTTGGGTTGGTTGTCTCTTTATAACCAAATCTACCCAAAGAGGCCAGCCAGCCTAAGGTTCAGTGACTGACAGGAAACCAGCATAAATGGAAATGGAGCAAGGAGATGAGGTCAGAGAGGATAGGGGACCAGGTCCCATAGGACTTTGTAGGCCTTTGGCCTTTATGCAGCAAGAAAGGAAACACTGGGGCGCCTGGGTAGCTCAGTCCTTGAGCATCTGCCTTCGGTAGTGATCCCAGGGTGCTGGAATCGAGCTCCGCATCGGGCTCCCTGCTCCGCGGGAATCCTGCTTCTCCGTCTCCATTCCCCCTGCTTGTGTTCTCTCTCTCGCTGTGTCTCTCTCTGTCAAATGAATAAAAAAAAAAAAAAACATCTTTAAATTAAAAAAAAGGAAACACTGTAGACTTTTGAGCAGAGAAATGACAATGATCTGGCTCATGTTGTCAAATAGAATCACATTAAAATAATCTTGGGGCACCAGCGTGGCACAGTCAGTTAAGCCTCCCATTCCTGGTTTCAGCTCAGATGGTGATCTCAGGGCCATGGGATCGAGCCATCAGGCTGGGGCCTCAGCACCCAGTCTGCTTAAGATTCTCTCTTCCCTCGCCTGCTGCCCCTCCCCCTCTCTCAAATAAATAAATAAATCTTTAAAGATAAAATAATCCTAAATATGATTCCTTTAAGAAAACATATAAGTGTAAGGTCCTTTTGCAATTATTAGTAAAAGTGGCTTAATTTCTTTTATAATGAACTTTCTCTGCTGCTGCCCTCTTGCCCCCTCCACACTTTATAGCTTCCACCTGCTTTTCCACTCCTGCTGTGCACTTTTTCCTTGATCTTCACCTCCCTCCCTGAGCCTCATCTCTCTTTGACTCCTCACGGGGGCGCAGTAAAGGCTTCATCCCGGAGGCAGGGCGCTCCTCGACGCCGGGGCCGGGTCTCACACCTTTGGCCAGGTACTCAGGGGGCGCTCAGTGGGAAGCGGCGCCACAGTGGCCTTCGCCTCTGGGAACGTTGCCCCCAGAGTTTTCTGTGTCTTGCACGTCTGGACTGCGGGATCGCTGCGGCCCCAAGGTGCTGGACCCTCCTCTTGGGTCTGGCTGAGGCCTCGGGAGCCCTCCACTCCCCTCCAACATTTTCCTCTCTCTTTCTCTCTCTCTCCCACCCACACGTGTTGGACTCCGGGCCCGCACAGAGGCCAAGGTTCTTTCTCCTCCTCACCTCCGGCCGCCCCTCCCCTCTTTTTCAGTCCCCTCCCTTTCTCTCTACCCCCGCCCTCCATCCCGGGCCGCCCAAGCTCGGCCCATGGCCCGCCCCTCCCCGCCCCTCCCCGCCCCTCCCCGCCCCTGCTGTCCAGCCCGGTTCCTTCCCCTTGGCTGCCCGCCTCTCCGCCCTCCTTCCCGCCCCCTCCCCACTGGCTCGGGTCCGGTCGGACTCGGCCCCCGACCCGCCCCTTTCGGCCCTAGGCGCCTCCTGCCCCTGGGTCGGCCCGGCACTTCGGCGCTAGCTGCCCGGCAGCCGGCCCTGGGCAGCTTTGCTGGCGCGCTTGACCCGGGACTGGCCAGGTTTGGGACGTCCGTCTGTCCGTCGATCGGGAGAGAATTTCCAGAGGCGCGGCCCCGGGATGGGGCGGGCCCTGCTGCGGCCACTGCTGTGGTTCTTCCTCCCCGCGTTCTGGAGCGGAGGTGAGGGCGCGGGGCCCAGGGCCAGGCGCTGGGGGCCGGGGGCTCGCGCCTCGGAGCTCGCGGGAGGTGCGCGCCAACGGGGGCGCGCCCGGCTGCTGGGCAAGTTTGCAAACACCTCCGCAAGCCCCAGGCATGCCAGAAAGTGGAGCGCAGGGGCTCCCACCAGCCCACTGACAGAGCACCCAGTATGAGTCGTGGATGTGCGTCCCGGTGGAGTCGGGTAGGGGTGGGCACCGAGGGCGCTCCCCCTTACCTCAGAGGAGGGAATCGAGCTCGGCCCGGCCCGCTGCAGGTTCCGAAGTTTTCGCTCCAGAGGAATGTTGGTCGCAGGTCTGGTCGGGAATGCGCTGAAAACTTTCCCCTAGACATCGTTGCGTGGTTGGACGCCGGCTCTGGCAGTAGTTCTGGGAGCCGCGGGCCCCATCTCCCGAGGGACTGGTGCCGGGAGACGAACAGGCTGGGGAGTTGGGGTCACATTCCTGGTGCTGCGGTCGACCAAGGACGGGAGTCCGCCAGGGAGGGACAGCCGTTCAGTCTGCTCCCACTGGGCCTTTATAGGTAATGTTAGTACCTCTTTGCAGGGACACCCTGTGAGTGTGGGGACCCTGGACACAGGGGAAGCATTCTTTTAACCCCTGTTATTGCTGAACAGAATCTAATGTGCTTGGACAGCGTCTAGGTTTGTCCCGATTCGGTCACATTCCAATGTAAGGTTCTAGATTGATAAGTGGAGGCAAGGTAAGGCGGGTTCCATTCTGCATCAACAGCTTGTTTGGAGGCTAAGTAATTAACAAGTTTTAAGTTTGATCGCTGATGCATTTCTTGAGGAAGCTGGGAGAAACTTAACCAGGCTTTGCCAAAAAGAAAAAGAAATGGAGAGGGGGTATTTTGAATAAACACATCCCTGGCATTTTTTCTTAGTTAAAAGTTTTCTGTTTGCATTCAGCATGTGGTTTTTGTCTCTTTTGACGGTGAACATGGCTGAATAGCTTTTACCTAATTACAGTCAAAGACATTTTTTAAGAATACCTGGAAAGTTCAATTTATAATTAAGCAATTTACTTAAAATATTTTTCTTTGAGGTTTTCCTTTGAAAGCTCAGTTGCTCAAATAAAAAATTCTTAAGCAGTGAACCCTCTTGTTACACATTAAATTACATACGCAATTTATAATTTGGGGCCACATAGCAATTTGAAGCAAACATCAAAAGCCAAAACCAATCAAAGAACTGAAACAGTTCCATTCTCCACCCCCACCAAACCCTAAAAAATTCTTCAGCATTTCTGCCAGATCCCGTTTTTTCATAATCTGCTGCAAACCCATTCTATTTTGCTACTACTGAGGACTGACCATAAATAGTCTTGGAGGTCATGAATGTGGCGAAAATTATGGGAAAAGCAATAGAAACGATTGTTTTGGTGCTTATAAGATTTAAAAATGGTGTGTTTCTCTAAATTTTTAAAAAACCATTATCAAAAACCTTTTGTAGCAATTAGCTTTAGTCAGATAATCATAAAAGTTCTGCTAAAACCCACCCAGCAGGAAGAATGAAAAATTTCTCCACTTTTTCTTCGATGTTTTGCTTTTTTTTTTTTTAAGAAAAAGAGAGAGGGGCACCTGGGTGGCTCAGTTGGTTAAGCGACTGCCTTCGGCTCAGGTCATGATCCTGGAGTCCCGGGATCGAGTCCCACATCGGGCTCCCTGCTCAGCAGGGAGTCTGCTTCTCCCTCTGACCCTCTTCCCTCTCGTGCTCTCTGTCTCTCATTCTCTCTCTCTCAAATAAATAAATAAAATCTTTAAAAAAAAAAAAGAAAAAGAGAGAGAGAGCTGGGGGGTGGGGCAGAGGGAGGGGAGAGAAAGAATTTTTTTTTAAGATTTTATTTATTTATTTGGGAGCTCGATGTGAGAGAGAGAGCATGAGCAGGGGGAGAGGCAGAGGGAGAAGCATACTCCCCGCTGAGCAAAGACCCTGATGGGGGCTTGATCCTGGGACTCCCGGGATCATGACCTGAGCTGAAGGCAGACACTTAACTGACTGAGCCACCCAGGCGCCCAAGAGAGAGAATCTTAAGTAGGCTCCATGCCCACCCTGATGCGGGGCGCCATCTCATGACCCTGACATCATGACCTGAGCCAAAATCAAGAGTCCGACCCTTAATCGAATGAGCCACCCAGGCACCTTACCTTTTGCCTTTTATCTTGCAATTTGCCAGTGAGATGTCTGACAGTATTACATCTTACCTTGTGAAAGCTTAAAGGATAGGATTCTCACTGGCAGAATTAGAACAGAAGTAAGAATGTTATGGGTAGAGACTAAAAATGGAAATTAGACCTTTTGTCCAGTTTTAAGATTTTAGAGAGAGAGGGAGGGTCTCTCTCTTTAGAGAGAGAAAGAGGGTCAGTGTGAGGGATATGTGTGTATACAATGGAGAGGAATGGATAAACCTAATTAAAATTTACATCTCACTTTAACCCAGGACCCAGCCCCCAAACACACACACAGAGATGCATACACACAAACACCATCCCACAAAGAAACACACACACACAGAGAACTGAAACTGCTGAACCAGTGTCATCAGACTTTCCAATCTGTCCTTTTCTGCTCAGTCTCTGGATGGGGGAGCCAGTGAGCAGCGAAACCAGGCCAAAGGGTGGTTCTCCTGAGGGCCAGGGAGAGGATAGAGGAGGAGAAATATAAAAGTGAAGGACTTAGTCCATCATGAAACAGTATGTGCAGCTGAACTCAATCCTTAGAACAAATTGGGCTTTTTTTTTTTTTAAGATTTTCTTTATTTGACAGAGACACAGTGAGAGAGGGAACACAAGCAGAGGGAATGGGAGAGGGAGAAGCAGGCTTCCCGCCAAGCAGGGAGCTCGATGTGGGGCTTGATGTGGGTCTCCATCCCAGGATGCTGGGATCATGACCTGAGCCGAAGGCAGACACTTAACAACTGAGCCACCCAGGCGTCCCCAAATTGGGCTTTTAAAACCCTTCAGTGTTAGTGTTTCCCTCCTAAGCTTATGGAATGCCAGAACCCATGTTACAATATATTGTAAATATTTTCCCCAAGAGAACTTGAAGTTGTCCTGTTGTTTACAAGCTTTATGACAATGGCCTCAAATGCTTTTTGGAAGTAAGCAGGGCACATTTTAAAAATAAATAGTTTTTAAAAAGTCATTCTGATCCCCTTTTTGAAAGTGATGACTGGAACACAGATATGTTTAAAATTAACAATAATTTTTCAGTTTTATTTTTAGAAATAATTTTCAGATAATCTGAGGAGCAGGGCCAGTGAGTTACCAGTCAGAGCTGGTTATGAACAGGTTGAATCTTTAGATGCCCATGACCTGGGAACATGTTACTGGATAGAAAAGCTGAGCCAGGATATCGGATCCCACCTACCTGTAAATGAACACATAGGTGTAACCGCTGCTTCCTACATAATAGCCAGGATGAAATTGTAAAGAATTGGATGGTGTTGTCCCCTTGTTTAAAATTCTCCAGCAGCTTCCCACTCCCCCCAGGGTTTGCAAGGGTGTGAAGAGCCTCCCACCCCCTTTGCCCTGTTTCCACTTGTTTCATGTTCACACTGCTCCAGCCACAAGTGTCTGTCTAGCTCATCTGCAGTGGATATTCCCTCTGGCTGGAATCTTTTCCCCAAGATCTCTGCATGCTTTCTCCTTCTTGGGTTTCAGCTCAGATGCCCTGGAAGAGGGCTTCCCTCCCACGCCAACGAGTTACACACACACACACACACACACACACACACTCTCTCTCTCTCTCCATTGAATTTAATTTCCTCAGAACACTTTTCACTACCTGATGGTGTGTGGTTTGTTTTTGTTATTGCATTTGTTTTGGTTTTGTTGGTTTTGAATGTAAGCATCCAGATAATCCCTTTCCTTTTTACCAGCTAAAACTAGGTTTTCCAAGTGAAGCCTTCTGGCTGCAGTGCTTCACCCATGTCGGATGCTCGGTATCTGGATGGTGTCAGAGGGCCAGGCCTCTGTGGGTCTCACCATGTGCTCCTCCCCCTTCTCTGCTCCTGCTGGCTCACCCAAACACAGAATTGCTGCAAAACAGTCATATTTTGCCGTGATGCCAAAGGGATTTCATTACTAGGAAACTTAGAGCATTGAAAGAAGATAGATTTGGGGACTATATTAACCCAATAGAGCAATATTGACATTTTATATATATATATATGTTATATATATTGACAAATTATATTTATATTTTCTTAACCATTCCAACTAGAAGGGAAAAAGGTCAAAAGCTGATTTTTCATGTTAACACAGATTTAGCAACTCCTTGCCAGATATCCTGTTAGTTGTGACCCTGAGTGCCTTGACTTTGGCCCATTGTCACTAGTTTAATCTTACCCAAAGCACATGGCTCTGGGTTGGTATGCATCTCAACAGGAGGTTAATGATTATAAAAAATGGAAAAAAGCAGAGGAGTTTCTTGGGACTGGGATGAAAATGTTAACAGGGGGGCTGCGTAGGCAGCAAGCTGGGCTTCAGGTCCCACCTGACTGGTGTCTGGGAGCTTTGGGGGCCATGGGTAACTCAGGACTTCAGTTTCCTCTCTGGTACCATGAGTCTCTTCACTAGTCAGAACAGGCAGGAGGATGAAATGAGCTAAGGACCAGTGGTAAATGCTCCAAAAATATCAGCATTCACTGCTGTTGGTTCTTCTCCATTCTTCTGGACTCACACTTTGGGGTAGTGTTTTTCCTAGACAAAGGGTGTTAGGGGGGAAAGGTTCTTTTCTCACTGAAATGTATGCTAAGTTGCAGCCTGAAATGTGACAACAGAGCTGTGAGCCACCCTCCACCAGTCAGAGCCCTTCAGTGAAGGGGTCCTAGAGCCCTAGAGCGATCAGGTCCTTGTCACCGCTCTTTAGGGCTTTGTTCCTAGGAGTTCTGCTTGCAAAACCCACGCTGGTCACTTGTGGTTTGTCCGATGAGGCAGGGCCTGCCTTGCTGCCACTCCTCCCACCCCGCCTCGTCCCGTTACCTCCACTTGTTGAGTTCAGGCTTAGCATAGTACAGGAATAGCTTCCTGTCATGTGCCTCTCAGGAAGGTATAAAAATGAAGTCCAATTCCTGCTCAACTTTTCCCACAGAACACTATTCCAGGGTGGGTGTGGTCTGTTTTTGTTGTTGCATTTGTTTTTGGTTTTGAATGTCAGTATCCCGATAATCCCTTTCCTTTTTATCAGCTAAAACTAGGTTTCCCAAGTGAAGCCTTCTGGCTGCAGTGGATACAAAATGAGGCTTTGTTTCTTGGATTAACTGTGTACGCGTCTGAGTGCGGGCGTGTGCGGGTGGTCCGTGAGCACGCGGGCAGGGAGCTCCAGATGCACTCCTGGCTCCCAGACACTTCCTGTTTGGTGGCAGCCAGCCCCCAGGGTACCCTGAGGGAAGCCCAGACTCCTCTGCCTCCTACACTCAGGGCATGTGCTAACCCCTGACTTGGGAAGTAACTTATTCTGTCTCTTCGCCCGTGTTCTAGTCCTCCTGCCTCCAGCTGAGGGCTGAAAATGCAGCCTGGCAGGGGTTGAGAAGTCCATTAGGATCTGTGGGCATGACCTGCAGGGGAAGCCCTAGGCTGCCACATCCAGGTGACCTCCTCAGTTCCTGGTGTTTTAAAGTGATAAACCGGACTCCTGGGTGGCTCAGTCAGTTAAGCGTCTGCCTTCGGCTCAGGTCATGATCCCAGTGTCCTAGGATTGAGCCCTGGGTTGGGCTCCCTGCTCAGCGGGGAGCCTGCTTCTCCTTCTGCCCCGCCCCTCCCCCTACACATGCGTGCGCTCTCTCTTGTCAAATAAGTAAAATCTTCAAATAAGGTGGTAAATGAAGAAAGGGTGATTATGTCTTATACCTGTCGTAGAGAAACTTACAGGGTTCTTTCACTTAATGGTAAAATGGATTTTCCATGCGTCTTGGGGGTGGTTGGGGAGGAACAGAGGGGGAACAGAGAAAGAGAGAGAGGGGATGGATGTTGACTTTATGTTTGGACCAAGATCTTATAGAAGTTTTACACCAAAAACTAAGAATGTTTGAGAGACTTGTGGTTGGAGAAAACCCATTTCATTTCATCTCAATTTATAGACTTTCGTGACAGCAAATTCTGTGCTCCTGTGTCTTGTACCCAGTCATTAATGTGTCTTCTGGGTATTTTTCAGTCATTTCCTTCAACGGTTCTGTCTGGCGCCCGTAGAGTGAGCCAAGTCCCCAGCCAGATCTGACCATCACGGTGTTAGGGCCCTGCCCTAGCTCACCTGGGAAGGGGGCTCACCCTCAGGAATAGGTCTCAGGTTGGCATTTGACAGTCAGGCAAATGCTCTCGGACAGATCTCTTTTTGTATAATCTGCTGTTTTGGAGGGCTGGGGGAGCTCCAGTTACCTCCGCATTCAGGGACAGTAAACATCGGGCGTAGAATCTGCCTTCGCTGTGGTCTTGCCTCTCATTAGACACACAAAGGAAAGCCTTGTTTATCTTGGAGAAGCGATTGTTATGCTATTTTAAGCTTTAGGGCTTGCTCCAGCACCGAATAGTGAGACTGGCCTCATTATGGTTTTTGAAAATGATCTTTTCTTTGCAAGTCAGAACAAGCTGCCTTAGTGGAGAATATTAGAACATGGACTCAAACTTGCTGAAAGTTGTTTTCTGTCCCTGCGCTACTTAGTGAATGCACAGTGAAGTGATAAATATTCATGGACTCCCAAGTGCTGCCTCTTTGGGGGGCTGGTCTTCCACTTGCTGCAGTACTTAATGGTAATGCCTCCACACAGGAAGTGAAACCAGCCCTTAAGCCTTCTTACAATTCTGCCTCATGATTTGAAGATTTGTTGATGAAAACAATGTTCTTTGAAAGTTTTGGAGCATAGGAAAAAGGAAGCTCATTAGATTTAGCATTCTATCCAAAGCATTCGTTGAAAAATATAACCACTTTGGGAATCCAGAGATAGAAGTTCTCATCCCAGTTTTGATATTAACTTGCAGGGACACTTGGAGTGTGGTGCTCCACATTTCTGAAATTCCAAATCCCCACCGATCGAATGGAAGGGCAGATAGGTAATTCTGGGGCCCCATCTGGGCAGAAAACAGACTCTGTCTGAAGGGGAGAGGGGCGTGGGACACTTTCTCAGTGTGGTTCCAGATTGAGGGTAAACCTCCCAGCCCTGTGCCTGACTGGCTGTGAGTGTCCTCAGGCAGCAGCCTAGAAACGGGGCCAGAGGCAATACAGAGTCTTTTGTAAAAATGAGTCATACCAGTGGGTTCTGTCCTGTGGGCATCTGCCATTCCCTGACACCTGAGCTGTCTGTGCCCCCATGAAGTAGCCCCTCCAGCTACACAAATGTGTATTTCTGAGAACACTAGACCTGCCCAAACAAATGATGGCTTCTTACTGTCCAGTCTGTAGGAAGCATGGACTCTTGGGTTCTGGAAGACATGGGGATGATTATATAGTCTTTCTAGAAGGGCTGGGCAGAGTAGAACATGTCTCCCCAGGGTGCACAGCAGAATCCCCAGTTATATCATTTCTAAAAGTCTGTTCATTTAGTATCATGATGTAATTTTATATTTGGAAATTAAATAAGCATTTTATAAAGTGAATTGTACGATGTAAAGCTCATAAGCATTTTGGCTAGGAGGACAAGGAGAAAGTCAGCTAGGAAGCTTTTTCAAACTATAGAAGCCCACACCCCATCTAGGGCCTATGGACTCAGTCTTTAGGGTGCAACCCTAACCAGCAGGAGTCCAAGCCATTCTGAGCACATCCCCTGCTACACCCCACCAATTCAACATGTCTGATTTTTGAGGAGGACTGGGGAGCCTCACATCTTCCCCCACTGAAGCCCCCCATTGCTCCCCACTCCAGGCTCCTCCCCTTGCCTCACCTCCCCCAGAGAAAACCACTCCCCCACACCAGGTGTTTTAATTCCCACGCATCTCTTTACCCGTTGACAACACATAATTGTATTGGTGACACTTTACAGTGTTGTTTGACACCATGTCAGGTAGGGTTTACTTTTGGTTGCATGTAACAGAAAAACTCACTTCAGTGGCTCAACCAAGAGGAAGGTATTTCTCTCCTACAGCAAGCAGTCTGAGGGTAGCCAGGCCCGGGTTGGGACAGAGGCTCCATGATGTGGTCAGGGACCTGGCTCTTCCTGGCTCTTTATTCCATCATCTTTAGTATATGGTTTTAGAGCTCATTGTCTCCAAATGGATACTGTATCTCCGGGCATTTCATTTGCATTCCAAGAAAAAGGAATGAGGAAGGACAAAATACAACCAGTTTCATGCTCGCTGAGTCTACCCTTTTAGGCCATAAGAAGATGATAGCCTTATGTGAAGCCCTAAACTGTTGACTTCTGCTTGGGTTTTCCTGGCCGTACCAAGCTGCAAGGAAGAGTGACAAATCAAGTGTGGCTGCTCCCTGAATGAGATCGAGTCCCATTTGTAAGGAAAAGGGGGACCGAGCAATGAGCAGGACACTAGCTGCCGGTGCTATGCACACGTGGTAACATTTTATATAAATAGTATGCTTTCTTTCAGCTTGCTTTCTCACTCTGTGTTGTTTGCTAGACTCATCTGGGTTGAACAGTGTTGCCCTAGTTTATTTATCTTCATAGGCAAATATGTGGATACACCGTAGTTTATTTATCCGGTCTCCTTTTATTGGGCATTTAGAGTTTTCTTCGTTTTTCTGTTACAAGCAGTGTTGCTGATGTGGAAATGTTGGGGTTCAGGGCAGACAGTCAAGAGAGAATTCTTGAGATGTTTTCGGTGAAAAAGGTGGTTGTAGTAAAGCATGGGGACAGGACCCGTGGGCAGGAAAAGCTGTACTGAGGTCCTGAGGAGCGATTGATTATATACTTTCAAGTTGGGAGGGGGTTAGGGACAGCACAAGCTTCCCAGGTATTTTGGAAACAAGGTTTCCAGGACCCTGAGGGGGCTAGCTATTGTTAGGAAAAGGTCTCTTACTGCTGTTAGTGAAAACCTCAGTCTTGATACCCTTCAGATGTGTATCAGTGGATATTAGGCTTGCGAGATGACTGCCAACACGTATCTTGGGGTAGAGACAAAGGAAGTTTCCAAAAGAATTTCCATTTGTTTAAAGTAGACTCACAGGATCCTGGGGGGTCCAGAAGATGTTAAGCCAAGATTGCCTTTTGCCCTTAGCCAAGTGTCAACATTAAGAGGCTGAGCTACCAGAGGAAGGTCCCTCCACCTGTTTTAAGGACTTATCAATGGACTGGAAGTAGTAAGGAAATTTAATTTTTTCTTTTGCCTTTGTTTCCCACATCATTGCCATGAGCATTCTTGTTTTTAATCTTTTCTTTATAGAGGTTTAATTTGCTATAATAAAACGTACAGATTTTGTGTCAAGTTTGAAGAGTTTTTGACAAATATGTGTCAAAACCATTATCCGAGTTAAGATAGCCATGAACTTGCATGTATGTCTCACTGTGGACATGTGTGAGTCTTTAGGGGTAAGAAATGCTGAGTTGTAGGTTGTATCAATTTTAGCCTCATCATATATTGCCAAATTTCTATTAGAATAGAGAAAAACCTTTCTTCTGCCCATTTTACAGGTAGGTTATTGCTGTGGAAGATCTCAACTGAGGCATTTCTTCAATACCTCAAGAATACGGGACCCAGTATGTCTCTCCGTTTATTTAGATCTTTTTTCATTTCTCCTATCAGTGCTTTGTAGTTTTCGGGATATGAGTTCTGAATGTGCTTTGTTAGATTTATACCTAAGTATTTCATCTTTTGGGAGTAATTGTAAATGGTACTGTATTTTTAATTTTGATGTCTATGTGTTCATTACTTAGTATATAGAAGTAAAATAGCTTTTGTATATTTACCTTGTTTCCTGTGACCTTGATGAAATCAGTTATTAGTTCTAAGGACATTTTTTATGGATTCTGTGGGATTTGCTATGTAGACAAGCATATCTGCAAATAGTGACTATTTTATTTCTTCCTTTCTGGTGCTTTTTATTTCTTTTTGTTGCTTTACTGCATTGGCTAGAACTTTCAGCACTATGTTGACCAAGAATGGGGAATGCAGGGGCACCTGGGTGGCTCAGTTGGTTAAGCATCTAACTCTTGATCTCAGCTCAGGTCTTTCTTGATCTCAGGGTCGTGAGTTCAGGCCCTCGTTGGGCTCCATGCTGGGCGTGGAGTCTACTTAAAAACAAACAAAGAATGGGGAAAGCAGACATTTTGCTTTGTTTCTAATCTAAGAGGAAAAGAATGAAGTAAAGGAAGTAAAATTGATAGCTGTTAGTTTTTGGTAGATGCTCTTTATCAAGTTGAGCAAGTTCTCTCTTCCTATTTTCTTAAAAATTGTGAATGGGTATTGAATGACTTTGTTAAATGATTAATATGATTATGTGATTTTTCTTCTTTAACCTGTTAATATGGTAGATGACATTGATTTTCATATATTGAACCAACTTTCTGTCCATGGAATAAATTCCACATGATCTTGGTATATAATTCTCTTTATATATTGTTGAATTCTATTTGCTGATATTTTGTTAAGGAGTTTTTGCATCTATATTCATGAAGGATATTGGTCTGTACTTTTTTTCTGTACTGTTTGTCTAGTTTTGATATCAGGACACCAGCTTCACAAAATATATTGGCTTTTGTCCTCTCCTCTTCTAGTTTCTGGAAGATATTATGTAGAATTTGTGCTAATTCTTCTTTAAGCATTTGGTATAATTATCCAGTGAAACCATTTCGGCCTGGAAATTTGTTCTTTGAGGAGTTTTTTAGATGATGAATTCAATGTCCTTTATAGTTATAGGGATATTCAAATTATCTGTTTCATATTGGGTGAGTTGTAGTAGTTTGTGTCTTTTGTGGAATTAGTCCATTTCCTCTATGTTGTCGGATTTGTGTGTAGACTTCTTTGTAGTATTTAATTATTACCCTTTTGATATCTGTACAGTGAATAGTAATATTCCTTGTTTCATTCCTGATATTAGTAATTTGTGCCTTCTTTTTTTTCTTTGTAGTCTTGCTAGAAATTTGTCAATTTCATTAGTATTTTCAAACAACCAGTTCTTTGTTTCATTGATTTTCTCTATTTTCTTTTTTCAATTTCATTTCATATAAACATATTATTTTTGTTTTGCCCTTCTTTGTCTGTGTTCTGAGCTTAGAGTACTGAATAAATTTTCCCTTAGCACTGTGTTGTGTCCCACAAATTTTGATACGTTTTATCTTTATTTTCACTCAGTTCAATATATATTTTTTTTTATTTCCTTTGAGACATCCTCTTTGATCCATAGATTATATAGAAGTTTAGTTTGCAAGTATTTGAAGAATTTCCTATTACCTTTCTGTTATTTCTAATTATTTCCATTGTGGTCAGAGAACACAAACTGTATGATTTTAATTCTTTTAAATTTCTTGAAATTTGCTTTATAGCCCCGGATATGGTTTATCTTGGTTTATATCCCATCATCATTTGGAAAGAATGTGGATTCTGCTGTTGTTGGATGGAATGTTCTATAAATGTAGACTAGATTCTTTCCATTGGCAACGTCATCTAGTTCTTCTATATCCTTGCTTATTTTCTGCCTCGTTCTTTGATCAGTTCTTGAGAGAGAGATGGTGAAGTCTCCAACTACAATTGTTGGTTTGTTTTTTCTTCTTTCAGTTGTATCATTTTTGCTTCACATATTTTTCAGCTCTTTGTTTGGTATGCACTGATTTAAGACTGCTATGTCTTCTTGGTAGATTGAGTCTTTATCACTATATAATTTGGCTTTCTGTCTCTGGTAATTTTCTTTGCTTTGAAATCTACTTTATCTGATAACAATGTAGCTATCCTGCTTTCTTTTGATTAATGGTTGCATGATCTATCTTTTTCTGTCTTCTGTGTTCAATTTGCCTATATCATTATATTTGCCATGAATTTCTTATAAAAAGCAGATAGCTGGGTAATGTTTTTTAATCAACTGTGCCAATCTTGGTCTTTTAATATGCTTAGATCATTTACATTTAATGTAATTATTGATATATTAGGTGTTGCTGTTTCATCAGTTCAAGGTAATTATAAAATCCCTACCTCCTTTTAAGTTCCTTTATTTCCGCATTTAAAACATAATTATCTTAAATATTTCTTCTTCATATATAGAACTATATCAGACAGTGTTACAATTTTTCTTCAACCATCAGGCATAATTTAGAAAACTCAAGAAGAAAGTCTATTGTATTGACCAATATTTTTGTTTTCTGTGTTTTTTTTCTTCCCTTCCAATGATTCAAGTTTCCTTCTTTTATTGTTTTTTTCTGTTTAGAGAATTTCCTCTAGCTGTTTTTTAAGAGTAGGTCTGCTGATGACAAATTCTTAGTTTTCCTTCATCTAGAATATTTTGGTTTCCCCTTAATTTCTGAAGAATTCTGAGTGGATCGTTCTTTCCTTTCAGCACTTATGAAACGTGTCACTTCCTTCTGTCCTCCATGGTTCCCCCAAACTGCCATTTGAATTGTTTTTCCCTTATATGTCGGGCATCATCTCTCTCTCTCTCTCTCTCAGTACTTTCAAAAAGTTTTCTTTGTCTTTACTATTCAGAAGTTTGACTATGATGTGTCTTGGTGTGGATATTTTTGGGGTTTATCCTATGTTAGGTTCACTCAGATGTTTGATTTTGTAGGTTTATATTTTTTGTCAGGTTTAGGAAGCTTTCAGCATTATTTGTTCAAGTGCTTTTTCATTCTTGCTCTCTTCTTTCTCCTCTCCTTCCAGGACTCTGATAATACAAATGTTAGATCTTTAGTAATAGTCCTATAGGTTCCAGAGTCTCTGTTCATTTTTTCCTCAGTCTCTTTTCTCTCTGTTGTTCAGCTTAGATAATTTTCTATGGTTCTGTCTTCCAGTTCACTGATTCTTTCATCTGTCCCTCCCTTCTGTTGTTAAGCCCACCCATTGAGTTTTTTATTTTAGTTATTGTATTTTTCAGTCCAAAAAGTGGCATTCTTAAATATATGTGTTTGATTTCTTTACTGTGACTTTATATTTCTTTGTTGAGGCTTTCTATTTTTTCATGTTTCATGTTCATACTTGCTTATTGAAGTATTTTTATGATTCCCTTTTTATTTTTTTTTATTTTTTTTTTTTTAAAGATTTTATTTATTTATTTGAGAGAGAGAATGAGAGACAGAGAGCACGAGAGGGAAGAGGGTCAGAGGGAGAAGCAGACTCCCCTCTGAGCAGGGAGCCCAATGCGGGACTCGATCCTGGGACTCCAGGATCATGACCTGAGCCGAAGGCAGTCGCTTAACCAACTGAGCCACCCAGGCGCCCCTATGATTCCCTTTTTAAAACCTTTTTCAGATAATTCTCTGTCACCTTGCTGTTGGTATTTCATTCAGTTTGAGATTGAATTTTTTATTGAAACCTAGACATTTGAGGTATTATTATGAGACTCTGGCTCTTATTTTTATCTTTTGTTATACTGAGTTTCCTCTCAGCTGCTCTGGCTGTCAAAGAGGTATGCTGCCTCTTCACTGCCTGCTGGTGGTAGAATTCTAGGCTTTCCATTCAACCTCCATTGGCATCTGAATATGAGTTACTGCTGGTCTGAGGTGGGGTGGGAGTTCTGGCTGCCCATTAGGTTTCCACTGACACCTCCTGTCTGGGAGGGGATGGAGTGCCTTAGTACTTCCTAACTGTGCCCCGCCTTACCTCCACTGACACTAGGGGAAGAGGAGGGATGGCCTCACTGGCAGCAGTGAAAGCCCTGATTCTCTACTAGGCCTTCTCTGCTGCCACCCCAGTAGGGATGGGAAGGGAAGCCTCATTAATGCCAGGTGGGAGTGGAAGTCCAGGCTTCCCACATGGTTTTTACTAACACAAGCCAGTAAGGATGAAAGTCTCAGCTTTCTACGTGGCCCTCTCTGATACCACCCAGTGGAATAGTTGTGGCACCTCTTTTCAACCTGATAAGGGTGGAGGTCTAGGCTCCCCACTTGACCTTTGCTGGCATGGATAGGGATGGGACCATAGGTTTTTCTGGGTGGTTTGCCTGGAAGAGAACAATTTTTTTAAAGCTTTTATTTATTTATTTGAGAGAGAGCACAAGCAGGGGGAATGGGGGGCAGCAGGAGAGGGAGAAGCAGGCTCCCTGCTCAGCAGGGAGCCCATGTAGGACTTGATCCCAGGAACCTGGGATCATGACCTGAGCTGAAGGCGGATGCTTAACCAACTGAGCCACCCAGGTGCCCAGAACAGTTTATTGTCTAAAAATCTTCTGTATTGATGGGCTGTTCCTTTCCTGGAAAATAGGCTTTTGTTGGGGTTTTGTTTTTGTTTTTGTGTTTTTGTTTGTTTGTTTTGTTGTTGGTGGTGTTCTTTGCCTGGTAACATTTCCAAATTGAGACATATGGAGCCAAAGGAAAACCCAGAGAATTCATCATCTTGGTGGTCTAGCATCCTGAAGTCCCCATTGCGTCTGCTTTCTCTCCACTTTTCAGAGTAGTTGTTGTTGTTGTTTGTTTAATGTTTATTTCTGTTGTTTTTATGTGTACTTAATGGGAGGAGTAGGGAAAAGTATATCTGTTTTTGGACAGAATTCTCTGCCCTTTGTTACTTAGAAAAGACTTTGACAAACTATCTTGTTAGATGTTCCAGAAAGTCACATTTTAAAAGGGAATAATTTTTTCTTTAAAAGAATGGCTTTTTATTTTTTTTTAAGACTTTATTTAGGGGTGCCTGGGTGGCTCAGTTGGTTAAGCAACTGCCTTCTCGGGTCATGATCCTGGAGTCCCGGGATCAAGTCCCACATGGGGCTCTCTGCTCAGTGGGGACTCTGCTCCTCCCTCTGACCCTCCCCCGTCTCATGCTCTCTCTCTCAAATAAATAAATAAAAATCTTTAAAAAAAATAAAGATTTTATTTGTATGCGAGAGAGAGAGAGAGTGCGCACGCGTGTGTGTGTGAGCAGGAGGAGGGGCAGAAGGAGCAGGAGAGAGAGAATCCTACGCAGACTCCACACTTCCACAGAGCCCAATGCCCATGGCCCCAAGATCACGACCCTAGCTGAAATCAAGAGTCTGACAGTCAACTGACTGAGCCACCCAGGGGCCCTGAAAATGGCTTTTTATTAATAGGCCTTCAGGTATTGGTGGGCTGGAACGAATGTGTGGGGAGTGGCATGATGGAGGAATTAAATTTGGAGCCTGAGGGTCTCTCGTAGATCTCCTGAAAGCCACATCTGGCCCTTAGGGAGAACCAATCCCAGATACCCAGGGGCAAACTGCTTCACCACTCTGGCCAGAAAGTGTTCCTTCAGTCTTTCTGTGACACTTGGTATGCTGCCAAAGGGGAAAGAGAAGGAAAACCCGTAGTTAAATAAACGTATATTCGTATTTCACTGCAAGAAATTGAATGGTCTACGTCAGCATAACTGGTCCCATATGTTCAGTATCGATGGTCCAGACATGACTAGTTGCACCTTCGAAACGACAGATCATTTGTTTCATGTTATGAAAATCTTAACTGGGGGCATGCTGGTGGCTCAGTCATTTAAGCATCTGCCTTCAGCTCAGGTCATGATCTCAGCGTCCTGGGATCCAAGTCCTGCATCGGGCTCCCTGCGCAGTGGGGAGTCTGCTTCTCCCTCTCCCTCTGCTCTCTCCCTGCTCGTGCTCTCTATCTCAGATAAATAAATAAAATCTTTAAAAAAAAGAAAAAGAAAATCGTTTAACTGCCATTTATTGCATGTCTGTGCATGGCAGGCACTGCACAGAGTTTTATGTGCAGTGTTCTGCTATTATATTCTGCTGTTATTCTGAAAGAAGGAGGTGTTCTGCGTCTTACTTTACAGATGAGGAGACTGAATCTCACTTGAACAAGTGACTTGCACAAGGTCATCTGGCCTCTGAGTGGTTGAGCTGGGTGGGGCTAAACATTGCTTCTTTGACTCCAGAGTTCTTTAGAGTACCATGCTCTCCAACCACAGGCATTCAAACCTGAGCCTTCTGGGTGGGGATTCTCAGGCAGAACCCTCAAGAGCCCCTTTCCCCAAAGTGATTTGGGCTACTGGATCCATTCCCTAGAGCAGGGGCTCTGACCCTGGCTACACATTAGAATCACTAGAAGAGATTTTTTTTTTAAGTCCCAATACCCAAACTGCACCCCTGACCAATAAACTCAAGCTCTGGAGATTCCAATGTTCTGTTAGTTTGGGAGGCACGCTGGAGAGCTAGGAGATGATGGCGAAGAGTCACAGTCCGACTCTGGAACTCTTTTCTGGTTGAATTGATGTTCCTCTACAGAAAGGACTTGAGGGGTGCAGTCTGCTTGGGAAGCTTCATTTGCAAAGCACTTCTACCAAGAAAAAGTTAAACGTCCAAGTCACAAGTGGGGTACACGCTGAAGGGGATCACGAGGAGCTGCTTAAAGCCCTTTGAGGCCCTTGGGACTTCACTGCAGAAGTGTGTGCACAAGGGGGAAAGGCACAGGGAGGCTCTGCTTTTTTTCTTAAGCCAGAAGGAATACCAGGGAGGTGGGGAAGTGATCCCGGTTATCATCATTGTTGCTCAGAGGTCTGAGCCCCTTTACACCCTCCAAGCAAGGGCTCAGAGAGGTTGAATAGCTTGCTTGATGTGCTGGGGTCCCTGTTTGCCCCCTCCAGACCTGCTGTGCACCCCAGGAGGCCCACCTGTGGGAGGGCAACAGTGAACTCACTCCCTGGCACTCTGGCTCCAGCTGGTTTGGGCTAAATGATACCAAGTTGTATGTATTTGACTGAGTAGATCCCTGTGTGTGGGCATATTCGCTGCTTATCTGAAATTCAAGTGTAACTGGAACGTCTTGTTTTTTATGTGGCAACGCTATGCCCGTTGGGGCGCATGTGGAAAATCTGATCTGCCCACACTGTGTTTTATACCCGACTTTGCTTTCTTCCCTCTGGGCAGACGTGCCAGTGGGTTTTTGCTGGCACTCCGTCTTTTCAGCGATCGCACCACAGCTGTGACCCCTCCATAAACAAGCAGCCAGACCACGTACTCCCCTTGATTTCCAGTAAAGCCCCTGCCAGAGCCCATTCTGTCCCAGTCAGCTACCCAGCTTCTGCTAGCCGGGCTTTGCTACACTTGGTAAAAATGGGACTGTTCGGGAGTCAGTTTTATCCCGTGAATGGTCTTTTTTTCTGTGTAACTTTTCCCAAGCGGTGGAGTGCATTCACTCCAGCCAAGTTAATGTTGACCATTTACAGTTTGGGGACAATTGAGTCAAGTGATTTCAGGGTAAAGGTTTAAAATTTTTCTCTCATTAAAGTGTTGTTGCTACTCTTTATCAATTGAGAGACCTTCATGTTTACATAACGTGAAACAAAACTAAGTAGAAAGTTTCTGTTTGTTCTGGGTTCGGCCTCAGCGAGCCACAGGGATGGGGAAGGAGCCCTTAAACTAGATGACAGAAAAGGTGCCCAGGGCCATGATTCAGATATCTGCCAGAATGATGGGGGTGGGGGAAGGGAGACAGTCCAGGTATGGCCCTTTCTCCTGGAGGGGGACACAGGGCACTGCAGGAGAGGGGATGGGGTGTGGGCCCTTTTTGTAAACTGCAAACCTACAGCTGAAGGAGACCTTTTTCCAACTGCCGGGGACCACTTCATAGCAAAGGCACAGCAGACATCCAGGACAGAAAGGAGGCGTTAGCTCCTGGGCAAAGGGCATCCTCCCCTCTGTCTGTCACTGCTCCCCTGGACCATGTATGCTTTGCAGGTAGGAAGCAAAGAACCTGCAGGAGTTCAAGGCTAAGCCCTCACTCTTGCATCCTCCTCTGGGCCTCCTGATTCTGAGGCTGAGCTTCAAAGAACTCGCTTGAGGCCTCTGTTTTGTTGTTTGAGGAAGAGTAGAAAGAGCAGGGCAGTGGGTCCCATAGGCTGGCACTCCAGTCCTGTCCTTATTCCAACACTCAGGCAAAGGCGCTTCTGCTCTCCCTTTCCGGGCACCCAGGATTGTAAAGCAGATTGATGGCCCCTGACACCCAAGGCAGGGTTGAATGAAATAGAGCTTGCCAACCCACAGTCTTCCTCCTGCAGGCCTGCCCCCCATGCCCAGTCATCCTCCATGATTTGGAGGACCTCCACAGCCCGGATGCTGCCCAGTGCTGCCATTCCACCCACTATCCCTGGACCTGCAATTTAAGCAGCTTCTGCTTCCTTTATCCACCTTGGGCTGTAGTCCCAAGGCTTGCAGAAGAGGAAAGGAGCTCATGTTATGGAAGCATTATGGAGGCCAGCCAGCCCTGCAAAGGTACCTTAGAGGCCAGAGCCTTCTGGCCATCATAAGCCAGAAGTTTCTTTTCTCCTCTCATTCACGGGTGGCAATTCTGTTGTTCCAGTGTTGCTATTCCCTATGCACTGACCTCTCTGATTAGTCCCAGTGCTCATTCCTACAAGGCCCAGGCCTGGCCTCAGAAATCCTACTTCAGGTGGCCAACAGGCCCTGGGTTCAGATGCAAGCCAATGACAACAACATCAGCCAACATCTGTAGAATATGCTGGCTGACCCTATATATCCGATCATGTCCTACCACGGAGGCACTCTTATCCTTGCAGGGGATCAGAGAGGCTAAAGAGCTTTTCTGAGGTCATAGCTCAGGCAGCAAGGGACTTTCCTGGGCAACCACTGAACAGTACTCACGACCAACCAGCCCACCTCCCATCACGCACACTCAGTAAGCACTCAGCCACCATTTGTGGATTTAAAGGTGGGACGGGCTAGTCAATCACACAGAAAGTAGACTGTTTACTAGCATCCCCCAACTGACCAATTTTGAGTCTAACAGACTAAGGTCCCTAAATGTCTGGCCCACTGTGGCTAGGTGTGGTTGGTGGAGGAGGTGCTGTGTCAGAGGCAGTGAAAAGTTAGCAGCTTAACACGTAATCTCTGATTGGTCATTGCCCTGGCCCTTGGGTCTAAAACCTGGGATTGGTATTTTGCCTTTTTTCACATTATCCATAATCACTCAGGGCCCCCTATCTGCACTGTTGAGTTCTAAAGCACCATTCACACAGACTGCTATATGAATGGCAGCCCCCTCCAACCCCCACCACAGTTGTGCCGTGGGAACCTTACCAATATCACTGTCCATGAGGAGTTAGTCAGCCCTTGCTATCAACCCCTATAAATCAGCCATTCTCAGGTATTGGGCCATGGCAGGTTTTTACTGATTCACAATAAAATAAAATAGTAAGAAATAGGGGCTCCTGGGTGGCTCTGTTGGTTGAGTGGCCGACTCTTGATTTTGGCTCAGGTTGTGTTCTTGGGGTCCTGGGATAGAGCCCTGCTTTGGGCTCCATGATTGGTGCAGAATCTGCTTGTCCTTCTTCCTCTGCTCCTTCCCTGCTCATGCTCTCCTCTCTGTCTCTCAAGTAAATGGATGGGTAAAATTAAAATGGAAGAAAGGGAAAGAAAGAAAGAAAGAAAGAGAGAAAGAGAGAAAGAGAGAAAGAGAGAAAGAGAGAGAAAGAGAGAGAGAGAGAGAGAAAGAGAGAGAGAGAGAGAGAGAGAGAGAAAGAGAGAGAAAGAAAGAAAGAAAGAAAAAGAAAAGAAAGAGAGAAAGAGAGAAAGAGAGAGAGAGAGAGAGAGAGAGAGAAAGAGAGAAAGAGAGAGAGAGAGAGAGAGAGAGAAAGAGAGAGAGAGAGAGAGAAAGAGAGAAAGAGAGAAAGAAAAGAAAGAAAGAAAGAAAGAAAGAAAAGAAAGAAAGAAAGAAAGAAAGAAAGAAAGAAAGAAAGAAAGAAAGAAAGAAAGAAAGAAAGAAAGAAAGAAAGAAAGAAAGAAAGAAAGAAAAGAAAGAAAGAAAGAAAGAAAGAAAGAAAGAAAGAAAGAAAGAAAGAAAGAAAGAAAGAAAGAAAGAAAGAAAGAAAGAAAGAGAAAGAAAGAAAGAAAGAGAAAAGAAGAATAGCTAGTAGTTACTGAGTGCTGACTCTGAGCCTGACATGGTAATAGGTCCTTTATTGCTAACAGCAACCCTACGGGGCACCGTTATTGCCATCCCCACTTCCCCTGTGAGGAAACTGAACCAGAAGCAGCCTCCTGGCCTGTATTCTTCTAGCAACAACCAGAATCACAACCACTCCGGAGAACTCTCCTGTGTTCTAAGATTACATCCTTCCTAAATACTTGGTGTCAGGAGCAACCTTGCTGTCCTGGGACGATGTCCTGGGTAGAGAGCTCGGCTCCTGGCCCCTCCCCCATCCTTCCTGCTTCCTGGCCACTCTGCTTGTTAGGTCTTCTGCTATCTTCCTGGCGGTTTTCCCACCTCCTGGCCTCCTCCTTCCTGCTCGACTTGCTCCCGCTCAGCCAGATGTCAGTGCCAGGGTCAAGTAAGGCTCTGATCTTCCCCCTCCCCTGCTCAGAAACCTTCCAAGAATCGCTGCTGCCTCAGCCAGGATTCGGGGTTCTCCAAGGTCAGCCTGTATCCACTCGCTCTGTCACTTCGGTCCGAGCACAGGAGCGCCACCCTACGGCTACATTCATGTTCCCAAACTATTAGGGCCTCTTCTTTCCCTTCAGTTTTCCACCGTTCCTGCCCCTTGAAACCCTGTCCACCTCTCCTCCCTCAATTCGTGCCCTTACTTACTCATTCAACACACCTACTTTGAGCATCGTCTGTGAGCTGGCTATAGTGTGGGTGCTAGGCCTCTTGGGGTTCTCAGTCCAGCAGGAGAGAAAGAACTGAATGAGGAATCACAGAAGGTGCTACAAAGGGGAGGGCCCCAGCACCTAATGTAGCAGGGCTAAGTGGTCAGGGGGTGGGGACGGACCAGGGAAGGCCTCCCTGACATTGTCAGGACCTCCCCCTAGCCCTAGTTAGCTTTGTCCCATTTCCCCCTGGGACCCTCTGCTGCCCCTCCTCTGGGGCAAGTGCCTTTCTGTACCCCATTAAATTATCACAGCAAATCTTAGACCCAGTAGGTGCTGTGTAAGTATTGGTTGGGAATTGAATCATTGTGCCCACTCCTGGCAATTCAACTCATGGAGCTTAGCTATCTTTTCAACCATCATAGTGATTACAGGGTGGGCTTGCTGCTCCTGACATCATCTGAGTGGGTGGCCTTGCCTTTAGTTTGTTCGGTGAGCTGCTTAGCTCATAGAAAACTGAAGACTGTACCCAACTGTAATCAGAGGTTATTTTGCAGGGTTGGGATTACAAAACAGGTTTCCATTTTATATTTTCTGTGCTTCTATAAATATTTGAATTTTCCACTACCAACTTGGGTTACCTTTATAATTTGGCATTTTAAATGTCTTTAAGTAAATTAAACCAAATTATTATTTGCTTCTCCCACTCCACCTGTTTGCTTTATGTTTCAAGAAAAACAAAGTTGTCTGGACATACCCCTGACTTCCCATTCCCATGGATGTCAATGAATAAGGACCATAGACAAATTTGCTGACCTAAGAGGCAAAGGTGAATTGTAAGTGCTTCAAAGCCTCAAGAAAAAGAGCATTCTTGTGGAGGGTCTGCAGCCATAAAATAAACAGCCAGAGCATTCATAACTGCAGAAAGTGTCCCCAAATTCAGAGGAAGATGATGGAACTGGATGGGACCCAGGCAGAGCTTTGCCATTCCCTGCTAAGAGCCCAGGCCCGCATTTGTGCATAAGATTTGCATGGCATGGGGGTGACAGGAGAGGCAGGGGCCCCTCTCTGCAGAGTCACCCTGACCACCACTCCCTGGAATAAATGAACGCTCCTATCACAGCACACTCATCTGTCTGGATGGCTGGGCTCAAGGCCAGCCTGCGGCTGACCCACATAGCCTCCCCCAAAGCATGCAGAGGGCCCCTGCTCTCCCACAGCCCCTGAGACCTCAGGCTAACGGCAAGCAGCCAACCTTCCCCGGTTTCTTATAGTGAAATCTCTTCTCCAACCTGGCATTCACCCTGGAGGCAGTTCTCAAATGCATCAACTATGAGAGCCGACCTGGCATGAAAGTCATATGGAGAAAACTCCCTAACAGAAGCCGTAACCTTCAGTTGAGGAAGATGTGCAGGCCAGAGTGACCTGGCAGGGAGGAAGCCAGAGGAACAAATTCTCAGATCCTTCCTTCTGCCCCCAAATCTCCTGCTTGTATCTTCATTGGCCAAATAAGTGCTTAGTTGACTCCCTAGGCTAAACATTATTTGTTGCTTATCTGAAATTCAAGCTTAACTAGGCATCCTGTGTTCTTGTTTGCTAAATCTGGCACAACCCTAAGCAGAGACCACCCTACTCCCTCACACACACACACACACTCAGGAGCCCAGGAGGGTGTGACATCCTGAGTGTGGCAGAGGCACAGCTTTCGAGTGGGGACCCCCAGTCACTTACTCACAAAATGCCAGACCTGTGTCTCTCCCGCTTTCTGCCTGTCTCAAGCACTTGTGGCCAACGTGTTTGAATATATAACCCCCAGCATAGGATATATGTTCCAGAAGCGCTATTAAAAAAACCAGAAGTATCAGTATTGTGGACCAGTATTTTTAGAAATACTTGTGGGCCAGATGAAATCAACATTTCCAGGTCCATTCCAGCAGGCATGCGTTTTACTAGAAGCTCCAAGTCATCCTGTAGTTGGTGACATGAGTGACTGATGTTTTTCCCCTATATCTAGAGATGGGTCACATTGAGGAGCCAGAATTGTAAACTCCTGTCTTTGTACCAGTAGCAGCCTATGCAAGACCACTGGCCAAATTTGTGGCATAGTCTGTGACTGAGAACACAGCCAGAAAAGTGATCTCGGGGGCCATCATCACCTTCCTGCCATGCTGTTGAGTTTGGTGTGAAGGACTTTGAATGAGTCACAATTTTGAAAAATGGTGAAGGTGGTCAAAAGGTGCAAACTTCCAGTTATAAAATATATGAGTCCTGGCGATGTACAGTATGGTGACTATAGTTAACAATACTGCTTTGTAAAAAAAAAACCCAAAATACTGTATTGTATACTCTCTACCTAAGAGAGTAGGTCTTTAAAGTTCTCATCACCAGAAGAAAAATTTTGTAACTATGTGTTGTGATGGTAGTCAGCTAAGCTAACTACATTATTATGATCATCATTTTGCAATATTTACAAATAATCAAATCATTATGTTGTACACCTGAAACTAATATAATATGTCCATTATATCTCAATTTAAAAAAAAAGTAAACAGTTTTTGAGGGGGTGTCTGGGTAGCTCAGTCGGTTAAGTGTCTGACTCTTGATTTCACCTCAGGTCATGATCTCAGGCTCGTGAGATCGAACCCCACATTGGGCTCCATGCTGAGCATGAAGTGTACTTAAGAATCTCTCCCTCTCCCTCTGCTCCTCCCCCCCACCCCGCCCCCCTCTTGTGCTCGCATGTGCTCTCTCTCCCTCTCTAAAATAAAATAAAATTTAAATTTAAAAAAGGAAACAATTTTTGATGGGGGGAGTTATATTTCTTAAAAATTCCTTAGGAGGTAAGTGAACAGATGAATGAAATTATGAATGAGAATATACGTCCAGACGTATATTCTGCTCATGTTTTCTGAGGACACCGAGGATACTCCAATTCTCTCTCATCATGGCCTTAGAGATTGGGTACCGATTTGGAAAACTCCATTATTTAAAAGGCTAAATATCAGATTTCTTTTTGCAGCTGTTGCAGAGGTAAGGGAAGAAACCAAGCCTGACCTGCCATTGCCAGGAGGCCTGCAAGCTGACCACACGCCATTTTCCCTTCCTCACACCAGTGGGCACCAGCCTGCCTTGATGTCTTCACCAACTCAGCCCGGACGACCGCATACAGGGAATGCAGCTCATCCTGGGGTGACCTCTGCTGGGTCAAAGCTCCTACCGCCTCTTGCATTTAATCATACAATTGGCCACATAATACTTTCTGAACATAAAGATGTCAAATTTAATTGCTCCATCAATATACCTAATGTGTACCAGGACATTGCAGTTATTTCTTGGTGGAAAGATGGGAAGGAGTTGCTTGGGGCACATCATGCCATTACTCAGTTTTATCCGGATGACGAAGTTACAGCAATAATCGCCTCCTTCAGGTATGTGTTCTCTCTTCCTTTCTTTTTTTTTAATGTTGTTATTTGTGATTCAAAAGCCAAAACCTCGAAGTTAAAAAACAGGTTTTTGTTTTCTGTGTTAGCAACCCTCCTGGTGCATTTAGAGTGTAGATTAGTAGCTGACAGTCTGTATCATTGATCTCTTTTACGTTGATCTGGGCCCCACTGAAACTTGATTATCAGAGGCTCCGCATCCCGGGGAACCACTCCCCCTTTTCCCCCACTGACGTCCAAGTTACGTCAAGTCCCGCTTGACTCAGTCTCCCAGTAGTAGGAACAGTGTTTCTTACCGGGTGTGAGGAGACATCTAAATCACCGCATGGGCATGGAGCTTTGAACACATTCCCATCCCTTTGATTTGCCTTATCCCCCCCCCCTTCCACCTGTCCCCACCACCCCCTGCTTCTGCAGATCATGGTGCTGATGTAGCCCTCGTGCCTATTGGGCTGGGAAAAAGGTGGAAGGTGGAAGATCTAAAGGCTGGGGAAATGAGATAGACCTTCAGCCACTTGGGTCACCGTCTCCATGTTCCACTTTGTTGGAGGGGCCAGCCAAATGCTCTGGGTTGTGGGGGGTGTGATTGGGCTAAGCCAAGTCAGCATGTATATCTGGAAGAATCCATTGTTCCTAGGACTGCATCATCATATTTGCAGTGTACTGCAGACAGTGAGCCAGCTGCTTCGCTTCTCCCCCATCCCTTTTTTATTTACTGCTCTGTCCTCTTTAGCCAGGAGGGGTTTGGGTTTTTTGTTTTCGAGTCAAGAGTCTCTTTGCATGTACAGCTGCAGAGTTCAGTGGACCTGTGGTCCTTGAAAAGCTCAAAATGAGGTCAGAACCACACAGTTGGAGCAAGTGCCTTTTCCCTGGGATTCTTCCCCTCGGAGCGGAGCCCTCTTGGATCTGGGACGTTTTCACTTTCTCTGGCTTGATACTCGGGGCAGTCCCAGACAGGGTCATGTCTTTGGTGAATCATTTTGTTTCCTTTTCAGAAAACTGCCTCAGAGATACCACAAGGCTAACAACTCCAGTTAGAGTTTAGTGTGTCAACACTTCCACAAGATGCACCCTTTTTTTTTTTCCATATTTTTTCCAAGTTATAGGCTTGGTTAGCATCAAAGCAAAGAACATAGTTTTCACATTTTCCATTGGTTGATTTAAACTCTGGCTAGGTCTCTCGGGCTGCCATTCTCAGCCAGTGCCTGAGACCACTCAGGAGATTTGACTACATTCTTTTCTGCATCAGCTACAAAACACAGACATTTTACCATGCTATAGACACAGCTTCCGATGACAGAAGTAAGATCATCATTTAATAATGAATAAGGAGCAGTTTATTTTGTTTAAAGATTTTATTTATTTGAGAGAGAGAGCACGAGCAGGGGGAGTGGCAGAGGGAGAAGCAGACTCTCTGCTGAGCAGGGAGCCCGATGCAGGTCTCCTTCCTAGCACTCCGGGATCATGACCTGAGCCAAAGGCAGATGCTTAACCGACTGAGCCACCCAGGCCCCCCTAGGGAGCAGTTTAAAGGCTTCAAGAAACAGAACTCTGGCACATTGGGCTCATCAGGTATCACTGGAGGAAAGTACTACCCTGCTGACTCTCTGGGCTAGGAGTCCTGAACAGGGGTCCTGCCACTGGCCAGCCAGGAGACCATGGGTGAGCTGCCTTCTTGCCAAAGAGATGGGTTTGGACCCCATGACCAGCAGCTTCAGGTGTGTTCAAGGGGTCCATGAGCTGATTTCAAAGGACCTAAATTGGAGAGTTTTTAAACTTAAGAGTAGATAGTGGTGTATTTTGGATTTGTGTCCAGAGTTCAGAAGGTTACCTGGGTCATAGTTTTAGAACTTTAGGGAAAAAAATGATACTTTTGCATGGGTTCCGTTTCATTTTCATAAACTCATTCTGAAGGGGAAAAAATCTTATTTGGCCTCCAAACTAAGCCATAAAGCAAATTTAGTGCTCAGGATTCTTATGAATGGTGGATGCTGTGCTGAACTGAGCAGCTTTGGGGACAATACCAAGTCCACCATTGTAATATTCAGCTATATTAAAGCCATGTTCAGGTGATCCAGGAGCCATATAGTGATTCAATGAAGTAAATTATAGTGACTTAAGATTATAAATATTTGTGTAATTTCTTGGCAGGAGAGAAGGATGTTGGAGCCCCTAAATTTGATATCTTTTAGGTGAGGACCCTGAGGTCCCTATGAGTAGGGTGACTTGTCCAGGGTCACTAGGGAGTAAGTTGTCCCCCTTAAGCAGGGGACTTGATTTGTACATCTGCAGTGTCTTCTATTCTCCCATCTCATAGGCCCTAAAACAGATCTACTCTGGTTCCCAGGAACAGTGAAGAGTTAAAGACTATTCCATGTATGGAATTTAATCAGGAATTCATTAGCCTGCAATTTTGTTGGAATTGCCATTAACAATACCTGTATGGACCACGTGTATTTAAGGGAATGGACAAAATACAGGTGTGTGTATATTGGCAGGGGTCAGAGGAATTACGGAGAGAAACACAAGGTATTTCGAGTTAGGTCACGGAACCATTTTTGTATAAGGTATTTTTATAAGAAAGGGTAGAATTATAAGAAATGAGTTTTGAAAATGATGGGGTCTCCAGATTGAGGCCCCCGTGCAGGTACCAGCATGCATCTTTAACTATGAAGCAATTGTGAGTTGCTGGAGACTGACAGGATTGTGGATGTGATGTAACTTTCTTAGTCTTTCATGGTTCCACATTTCCTCCTCTCTATCAGGCAGACCCCACACTTACGCTCCTAAATGCCCCATTCTGGAAAACAAGGGTTAGTCAAGTGTCTGCCTTTTGACCCTAGAACAAGATCCATTCTGGTCGAAGGTGTAGATTAGGGCGTGTGCCCACTTAAGGCCATGGAGCTTTCCCCTTTTATTCCTTCTATTGCTTCCACAGCCCCTCTTTTCTGTGGTGGCCTGATGCTGTCATGGTGCTCTCTCCCTTCCAAAAGAAGAAAAGATTGTGATAAAGTAATTTACACCAAGGAAAGCGTTCACATTCACTGGTGATATCATTTTAGACATGAGGAGTAGAGATTTTTTTTTTTTTCCCCAAATCACCACACAGGCAACTGCCCACCAGTTATAAAAACAGTCAGCCTTGCTCGTGAAGGTGTTTGCAGGCAAGGCACCTTATTGGGTGAATAACTACCTGAATGAACGTCTGGACATTGAGACAAGGAGGGTACAGCTGGTCTGTGTCCTGCATGTACCTGTGAACAGGAGAGAGGGGAAGGGAGAACCTAAGGTCAGGAGCAGAAGTGCTGAGATAGTGTTAATATGTTAGTTAAGGTAGTGTTTCCTTCAGGTTATGGATTTGGCCTTGAAGGGGAAGTCAGGGGAGAGGACCTGGCATCACTCAGGAGCCAACTCCTCTTTCAGTCAAACCTCAGTTTATTGAAACTGGGGATGGGAGCGGGGATGGAAGTGATAGAAGTTCGTGTGCCTTTAAATACAAGTCCCACCTACTTAGGAAAGACTAAAGAGATTTAAGATCATGAGTGAGAGTGTTCCTGCAAGATTTTAGAAATTGCTTGGTCTTCGTTTCTGTATGTACATATTTTAAAGTTATTTTAATAGTAATGTATGTACTTGGTTAAACACTTAGGAAATACCAAGCACATACAGAGAAACTGTGGGCCACAACCCTGAGGAAACCCTTCCAAGCACATATAAATTTAATATTCCTAAAATGAAATTGGCATTCCACGACACAGATGGTTATGTATCTCATTTCGTTCACTTAATGTTATGCATGTTTTCCTGTATAGTTAAAAGTCTTCAAAATATTTTAATGACTGCTAAGTGCCACTGTGACCTGCTGTTGTAAAACAGAAGCACATATAGAAGAACGTAAATGAAATTGTAAAGGGAAAATCTTAAATCTTATTTTCAAAATGCCAACCTCCGGGGCGTATACAAGGGGGGAAAGAACTGATAAGGTACTTCAAGTCCAGATGCCCTCTTGAGGTGGGCCCATTCTGTGCTAATAATATAATAAGAATATATTATTATAATAATAATTATAGGTGTAGGAAACACTCAGTGTCTGCTAGCAGGTTGGGGTGTTCCTAATTGATGGTTTAGTGATTAATACTGAACATTGTGCCCCACACCCCACAGACCCCACATTCCTGACCTAGTCCTGGATGGTGTGCAGCTCAGGCTGCATTTCTCCAGAGCGTCTAGGTTTTCTCTTTTGCAGGACTTAAGTCACCGGGCTGGGCCACCCCCTTGGCTCTCCAACTGGTATGCTGCCTCGTCTGCGCATGATAACCAACTTGAAACTGTAGCTCATCCCTTTGTCCAGATCCCCGGATGCTGCATAGCCAGGGTCTTTCCCTGGAGTCTCTAAAAGAGGGTGTAATTTTGGGGATACACAGTTAGCTCTACACTCTGGCACAGGGCATAAGGAGCTCTCTGGCTTAGGTGGAAACACTAGCTAGGGGTGTAAAGCATTCCAGGCAGACACCAGCCATCAGACCAGAAGACTGGGGAGACCAACTCTCAAGCAAAAACAAAAGCCGCTGTTCCTTTGGGCAGCCAGGCCCTGCAGATTTAGTTTATTGGGGTAATTTGTGGCCAAGGGAAAGGATTTGATATGTTTTCTGTGTAGCCTCAGGATTGCCCACTGGGAATTAAGTTCTAGCTTAGTTGTCAGTAGCTTAAGCTGGAAGGACTTTATTGCTTTCAAAAATTGGAATTCTTTAAAAATGTTTTCATTTTTAATTTTTTTATCGTGGTAAAATATACATAAATGTATTTTAACCCTTTCCGAGTGTATAATTCAGCGGCATTAAGTACATTCACACTGTTGTGAGGCCCTCACCACCATCCATGCCCAGAACTTTCTCATCCTCCCAGAGGGAATCTCTGTGCCCATTAAACCCTAACTCCTCACCCGCTTTTCCCTCAGTCCTTGGTGATCTCTATTCTACTTTCTTTCTCTGTGACTACTCTGGGTACCTCATGTAGGTGGAATTGTGCGACATTTGCTCTTTTTTGTGTTTCTTTTAAGAAGGCTGTAGAACTTAGCTGCTCCTGAAGAGTCATTCCTGAGCAAGGCGGTCTAGCTGTGAGGGGTCTGCGGGACAGGGAGGCTCTGTGTGTCCTTGCAGCTGGTCCTGGAGCTAAGCCAGCTGAGGCTGCACTATTATGACGGGCTTTGCAGGTGCCAGCCCCACGGCTCAGTCCAGGTGGTTCCTGTCTAGACGCGGTGGCTGAGTCCATATGGTGCCTTTGGTTTTCCCTGGTTCAGAGGTTTGTATTTGGCCAAAATATGACATGATTTTTTATACCTTCTTGGAAGCGATGCATACACATGGCAAAATACTCCAACGGTTCAAAAATCCTCTCTTCCACTCCAGCCTCCAGCCCTTCCCCAGCGAGGAGCTGTGGTTATCCAATGCTTGGGTATCTTTTGGAGATATTCAATCCATATGAGTTTGTGTGTGTGTGTGTGTGTGTGTGTGTGTGTGTGTGTGTGTGTGTGCGCGCGCGCATGCGTGCGCCAGGCCTCAGAGTTCATCTAATAAAATGCTACAGCTCTGGTTAAATCAAAACCCAGGACTCAACCTTTTTTGTGGCTGTGTAAATGCTGTTTTCAGCTGAGTCATGTTAGTAGGCTGTGATTACATCTTACCTCTGTATAGCTTTTTGATTTTCCTCAATTTAAGAGCTTCCTTGTTGGTTAGTTTGCTTAATTTTCTAAGTATCAATCTCTCGTTTGTCCCTAAACTCTCAAAGCATCTCCCCACAAAGTGATGAAATTACCAGACCTGGTTTTTTCCCTAGGAGTTGCCTGTCCTGAGGCTGTCCCTCCTCCTGCTCCAGTCTGGGCAGCTTGCCCCCCAACTCTGAGGTACAGCTCAGTCATCTTTGCTCCTATTGTGGGGGCCCTTGTTGCTCCTGTTTCCTCCAGGAGCCCCAGGTTCCACATACCCCGCCCCCAACCCTTTTCTTGGCTTTTACTCCTTCATTTTGGCACGGAGCCCATCCTCCACTAGCATGTCTGAAAATGCCATTATCTTTTCTGCCCTCACCTTGAGGTAGTTTGGCTGGATACAGAATTCAAAAGGGAAATAATTTCCTGTTGTCGTTTGGAAGTCATTGATAGATCTTTTCGCTCGAAGATTTGTTCCTGAGAAGTGTGGTGCTGTTCTGATTCATGGGTGGTGCTGCTTTACTTCTCTCTGGAAGCTTCTGGGATCTCCACCTTATCTTGGAGTGGTGACATTCCCTGGTGAAGCCCCTTAGTGGGTCTTTTCTCTCCCACTGTGCTGCCCACCTAGGGGCCTGGTTAGGAAAGACCTAGATCTCCAGTTCTGGGGCATTTTCTTCAGTTATGCTCCCTTTCCTGTGTTCTTTCTGGAACTCCTCTTGCTCCGTTTTTGGAACCCCTAGATTGCTATTCAGAGCTCAGAGCCTTTGCTGGGGAACCTCCAGAGACTCCCTGCTGTTTTCCTTTAGGGAGGAGGAGCTTGGGGGCAATCGCTGCTGTCTCCACCTCACCCCCTCCCTGCCTTCAGCACAGCAGCCTTTACTTGCTTGTCTAGGAGGCAACAAGTAGAACTATTTGTGGAAAATCTTTCCTGTGCTGTAAGTAAGACGGATCTGGACTTGCTAAGTAACACAGGCCCATAGCCCTCCTCCCCAGACAATTGATCACCTTTTCCTGCTGTGATCACGTTCCCTTTGCACTCTCCTTTTCTATTCCTGGCCTGAATTTTCCTTCCTTGCTCATTGGCTTAAGGTACTCCTAGACTTTTTGTGCCTTTTGCGTCTGATTTCTGCAGCCTAAGCTGGGCTGTTAAAATGTTACTTCTGCAGGGCGCCTGGGTGGCTCAGTTGGTTCAGCGACTGCCTTCAGCTCAGGTCATGATCCTGGAGTCCCAGGATCGAGTCCCGCATCGGGCTCCCTGCTCAGCGGGGAGTCTGCCTCTCCCTCTGACCTTCCCCCCTCTCATGTGCGTGCTCTCTCTCATTCTCGCTCTCTCAAATAAATAAATAAATAAAATCTTTAAAAAAAAAATGTTACTTATGCCTCATGGTTTCTCAGTTCTCCGGGGCCTCCACACAGATGTTCTTTGCATTCTTGGGCTTCCTTCCCGTGGCTCTGCCTTGTCTGTCTCTGGGACCTTCACTCGCACTCTGGTCCCTGTCTCCCTAAGTCATGCGGCAAGGCTGTTGCGACGCTGGGGTCCCAGACCCCGAGCCATAGCCAGATCTTCAAAGGCACGGCTGTCCTCAGCCTGTCAGATCGCATCGTCAGTCTGGCCCCTGGGTCTTGCCTCAAGAAAATGACTCCTCTTCTAAAGTAAACTTGTGAAATATGTGGAAAGGAGCCCTCCTCTTCAGTAACCATGACCTTGGTATTTTTTTTGGAACTGCAGAGAAGACTAGAGTGGTCAGCCATGCAGAATCTTCAGGAGCTGCCAAGAGCGGGGTGCACCATTCAGCTACTAGCTGATACCCATGATGGACAGGGGGCCATTCTAGACACATGCTTCTCTCCTTCTTTCTTCCTGCCACCATGACATTCTGGGAGATTTATCAGAAGAGGGTCGGCTAGGCCCTTATTTGGAGATATTTGTCCTGTGAGGTCTCTTCCCATGTTCTCCCAGTGACCTCTAGACATTGTGATCTTCGTTCCTGCCCTAAAGCATGGAGAGGTCTGGCCTTTCTTTGACCTCGAGTCCTTCCCAAGTCCAACATTCATTCATCAGGTGCAATTCCAAAATTATATCACTCCTACATGGGAATGAGGGGAAAGGCGAAGACAGAGTATTCTAAATCAATGGGGTGCTGCTGAGATTGGCACATTAGGAAGTGCAGGTGACAGCTGAGAGTCACGTTATTCGGTCTTGGAAATAATAAGGAGGTAATATCGGTCTTGGAAATAATAAGGAGGTAATATTAACCCAGGCAGCTCTGGTTCCCCTAGTTCTGAGTGACACCATTGTTGTTGTTGTTGTTTTTGTTTTAAGATTTTATTTATTTATTTGAGAGAGAGAGCGTGAGCAAGAGAGCACAAGCAGGGGAAGCTGCAGAGGGGTGGGGACAAGCAGACTCTCCGCTGAGCGGGGAGCCTGATGCAGGGCTCAATCCCAGGACCCTCGGATCATGACCTGAGCCAAATCACCAACTGAGCCACCCAGGTGCCTCTGACTGACACCATTCTTGACATAATATTTTAGTTACTCTGCTAGTCAGAAGCTAAAAGGGAACTGCAAAATGGCATTATTGGGAAGAAGTTGTAATTTAAAATGTTCCTGGGGTGCTTGGATGGCTCAGTCAGTTAAGCATCTGCCTTCGGCTTGGGTCATGATCCCAAGGTCCTTGGATCAAGCCCCACATGGGGCTCTCTGCTCAGCGGGGAGCCTGCTTCTCCCTCTCCCTCTACTGCCGCTCCCCCGCTTGTGCTCTCTCTTGCTCTCTGTCAAATAAATACATAAAATCTTTTAAAAAAAATGTTCCTTGTTTGTTCTAAAAACGTGTGTTCAACCTCCAGGCCTAGGTGCTCTGCTGTGGCAGGTGGGCTCCTGATGCCCTGTGTGTGTTCATCCTAGCAGCTGCCGTCTGTTGCGTGGGGGCCCGTGGGCCAGGATGGCGACCCCTGTCACCTTGCCAGCTTCCTGGTCTCTTTTAAGCATTCAGCTTCAGCCCTTGACAAGGACTTGATTTTGCTTCGGGATAAGGGCGCCTGGGTGGCTCAGTTGGTTAAGTGACTGCCTTCGGCTCAGGTCATGATCCTGGAGTCCCGGGATCGAGTCCCGCATCGGGCTCCCTGCTCGGTGGGGAGTCTGCCTCTTCCTCTGACCCTCCCCCCTCTCATGTGCTCTCTCTCTCTCTCTCTTATTCTCTCTCTCAAATAAATGAATAAAATCTTAAAAAAAAAAGTTGGATGCTTCAGGATAAGTTAGTTATATCAGGGAGCAAGCTGCTGGAAAGGAAGTTGGACACCCCCCACCATGGTTTTCTTCTTTTACTTTTTTTCTCTCACCATGACCTTTGCTCTGTCTGATGAGCAGAGTAGACGAAATCAGCATCTTTGGGCCAGGGAAGGTGTCCTCTCTTGGAGAGTGTCTGCAAGCATTTCAGAGAGTTCCTCCGTTCCCTCACCCCTTCCATCTCCAGCTAAGGACAGGTATCTTGTAGCTTCCTGCTTGTCAACACGCTGGAAGCGGGGAAAGCAGGTTGCTCGAGTTCTTAGAGCCAAGGCCGCCTGTTTATAGCAGATACTTTACAACATGTAGTGTTCAAACTGTAGTATGAGGAAAACAAAAGAAAGGTGATCTATAATAAAATAATATGAATATGAATGTGTAAATGCCAGGCATGACCCCTCCGGGAGAGAGAATAGACAATACAGGGACTTGCATGCCCCCTGCCATGCCCCCACGCACATGGCAACTGCAAATGGAGATGTGCTATCAGTGATCTGAGTCATGGCCAAGCTCCAAACAGCACAAAGGGATGGTGGCCCCCATTTTCAGGTAATCGCAGCCCTGGGAAATTAAGTGGATATTATAACCAGACATAATTCTTTGTTTGTATGTAAATGGAACTGGGTTCTAGTCTCAGAAAGTCATCTGGGTTATGGAAGAGTTGCCCCTGGCCCCTAAAAGTTGCCCTTGGCCCCTAAAAGCCATGGTGCCCCCTAGTTTTTGTGCCCACCTAAAATAACCCTACACATTTACAGAATACCTTGACGGGGCAATACCCCAGTATAGAGAACCCTGGTATATAGCCTATCATTGAAGGCAAGACAAATAACAGCACATGCATTAGTCATGGTTCTTCAGAGAAACAGAACCAAAGTGGGAATGAGAGAAAGTTATTTTAGGGAACTGACTAATGTGATTGTGGGTGTTAGCAAATCCTAAATGTGCAGGGCATCAGCTAGAGACGCAGGGAAGAGTTGGTGTTGCAGTCTTGCATCTGAAGGCAGTTTGGAGGCAGAATTCCCTCTTCCTTGGAGGACCTCCGTCTTTGCTCATAAGGCCCTCAGTTGACCAGATGAGGCCCACCCATGTTATGAAGGGTAATCTTTACTCAGAGTCTACTGATTTAAATGTTAGTCACACCTGAAAAATACATCTAGAGTAATGTTTGACCAAATATCTAGGTACCATGACCTAGTCATGTTGCCACATAAGGTTAATATAGCATATGACGAAGAAGTTGAAGAATGTTCTGCTCCTATAAAGGAACTCAAAGGGTAGTCACTGTAAATATCTTTATGTGTTTTCTTTGAAGCATAACCAGTGTGCAGCGTTCAGACAACGGGTCATATATCTGTAAGATGAAAATAAACAATGAAGAGATTGTGTCTGACCCCATCTACATTGAGGTCCAAGGTAAGGCCTATATTAATTGCTTTGCATATAAAACTCTAGAATTTGGCACTCTCATTTATAACTCTGTATGCAAACTTTGCAAATTGGTAAGCACTGAAATTTTACAAGGTGATCCTCTCTTGAGACTTTAGGTAATAATGAATGAATGACATGAATTCGATTCTCAGAGTTTTAGCTCTATCCTCAGCAATAGGGCTGAGATAAAAATGGATTATGGACTTTTCTTGTCCTCAGGTTTTTTACAATTTAGAAACCTGGAGACTTTTTTTGGAAGCGAAATGCATTCCACTATCCAGTTCTCAGTGTTGGCGTCAGATACCACTCACGTGGCCTAGTGGTGATTTGCCTCAGAGGGTGAGCCGTTTTCCCGAACTGGATCAGCCGCTTGATCTGGGACTCATCTGGGGCCCTAGGATTTATTGGGTACATGGTTCAGTACAGTTCCATGACATGACATGAGATGGGCTCAGTGTGGGTACAAAGTGAGACATGGACTAGGAGAAGGAGGTCTCTGCCCTCAAGGGACTTGAACTGCAGTGGGAAGTGTCAGCTGATGCCTAGGTGAGCCCAGGTCCCGAGGCCCCAGGTCTCCGGGTGTGCGTGCCTGGTTCTGCAATGACAGGGCCTATCAAGGAAGGCTTCCAGGAGGAGGTACCTCTATTATCACCACAGGTGATCATTCCTCACCAGCCCACAGGCTGCCTCCAGGGCCCTGCATCCCAGCTTTCTGAGCACCCCTGCCATCAGAAGCACCCAAACACCCTTCTTTTCTACCTTCTCCTGACCCTCCTCCCCACAGGCTTTAGAACAGGTGATTGGCTATTCAGGGAATTTCATCTAGAACCATCTCCAGTTGAAAGGCTGCTCTCCTACCCATTCTTTTGCAAACCTAAACCTCATACCCACTAATGCTGCAGGAGGCCTGAGGGAGGGACCACCTCAGAGGAGTCTCCTTTAGAGCTTTGTTCTAGGCCCATCCCAGGCTGGACAGCTAAGCCTCCTCCGGGTTATATCAACATCAGCCCCGCGGGTAGGGGACGCGATGGTATAGTGTTCCTATGTTTGCTGTTAATCTTGGAAATATATTAAGAGGACATTTAACTTGTCAGAATCCCAGCAAAATGCCCAGGGCTGGAACACGTTAGGTCCAAATGGAGTTTTTGCAAAACTTTGAAATAGGAAGAAAGAATCCCATTTTGCCACTCCCACATCATTATTTCTGGGGTCAGATCTGTCAGTTCCCAATCCCAGAAGAACATAATGTAAATCCCTGAGGACAGTTAGCTTGACCTGTTAATTTTTTGGCACCTGTTCCGGATGAGTATTAACTGGCTTTCTCTGAGATATTTCTAAAGTTCCCTTCCTTATGGCCTCGATCCAGAATTACAGTCAAAGATCTTCGGATTATAACTGTGTAACTGTCTACACTGTGCTCATGAGAATGTAGTTTGAAAAGCGTCCAGCCCTGCACAAGCGTAAAGATTTTAGGATTCATTATCGCTCATCTTAAAGTAGATGGTCCTCAAAAACGGGCAGACCTATTACGTGGCTTTGTTTTTACTCTGTATTTTGGGAAGGAATACTGAAAACGTGAGAGCCTCTCCGGAGTCTGAGCAACACCTGATTTCAACACTGCCAGGCCTCCCTTCTGGTAAAACCAGTTCTGAATCCCCACCACAACCCCTTTGGAAAAGTACCCTAGAAAGCCGGCTGGAGCTAGTCGGGGGGAGGAATTAGCTTCTACCCTTTCAGAGACAACTTTCAGAAGGTGAAAACTGGCCGTTTCAGACCAGAGGTGGTATATAAAGAGATCTATTGCCAAGTTCCAGAACAGTCTCCATTCCCCTTGGGGCTCCGGCTTTGCCCGCGGACTTAAGACACTCTTTCACTGAACGCTTTCTCCGCAGGACTTCCTCACTTTACTAGACAGCCTGAGAGCATGAATGTCACGAGGAACACGGCCTTCAACCTCAGCTGTCAGGCCGTGGGCCCTCCCGAGCCCGTCAACATTTTCTGGGTTCAGAACAGCAGCCGTGTTAATGAACAGCCGGAAAAGTCCCCCTCTGTGCTAACTGTTCCTGGTAAGTCTGAGTCGGGTGCTCGAACAGGGGAAGGGATCAAAAGCTCGGTCCCCGCTGCTGGCACAGTGCAGGGGAATGACACACGGGGGCGGCAGCCGAGTCAGGGGCCGGGGCCGCGGAGAGGGAGGTGGGAATCTCTGGCATGAGAGTGCGCGAGCCGGGGGTGGGAAGTGGGCGAAGGCGCCGAGGGGTGCCTGTGCTTAAGTGAGCAGAGGGGCCAGGATCCCTGAGCCCTGGCAATGGGAGCCCTGCTCACACCTCCCATTGCAGCCGGGCCTTTGCTGGCCTTCGCTTCGGGAACCACTGACGTGAAGACCACTGATGGGAGGTTTGACAGCAAGGAACTGCATTGGCCACGGGGGCCACTGTGGGACGACGGAGTCATTGTGGGATCATGGCCACACTGACAGTCAGTGGGCATTCTGATTCCCGTCTGCCTGGAAGTGCCCCGGCTTCGTCCCCGGCACTCCCCTGGCTGTGCTCTTGGAGTCACCGCCCTTGCCATTTCCCATGCTGCTAAAGCCAACGGGCTCCCCTCTGGCTTCTCTCAGGGCATCTTTCAGCAACATCTGGCAAGGGTGCCACCCCCGAATCCTTCCTTTCTTCATGCATTCGGCGACCGTGTTGCAAGGGAGTGCTGTGTGCCAGAGGCTGTTCTTGCTACTGGGAACACAAGGGCGAACTTCTGGAAACAGTCTCCCTGGCTTCCTTCCCACTGCAGGGCTCCTTCCCTGCCCTTGACAGCCTCATTCCTGGACCCACTGCTTTTCACTCTGAGACACCCCCCCCGCCGCCCGGGAGAGTTCCTCTACATCCCTGACTTCAATACCATCTTTGTGATGCTGGCCTTGAGCTTTGTATCTTCTGAGCTTCAGGCCCATGTGCCCAACTCCCTGCCTGGCATTTGCACTTGCTGGTGCGTAGGCATCTTAAAATGAAACCCTTTTTTTTTTTTTTTTTTAAGATTTTATTTATTTATTTGACAGAGAGAGACACAGCAAGAGAGGGAACACAGGCAGGGGGAGTGGGAGAGGGAGAAGGAGGCTTTCCGCTGAGCAGGGAGCCCAATGTGGGGCTCGATCCCAGGACCCTGGGGTCATGACCTGAGCTGAAGGCAGATGCTTAATGACTGAGCCATCCAGGTGCCCCCTAAGATGAAACTCTTGATCCACCTCCCCTGCAGACGTTTTGCCCCAGAATTCCCCATCTTAGTAAATGATACCACCGTCGGCCCATCCTTCCTCTCATTTTTCATGTTGAATGCATCAGCAAGTTCTGTCCACTCGGCTTCTCCTGTGTGTCCCGAGCCTGTTTTTTCTCCATCCATGCTGCAGCACCCCGCTTCCCATCACTGCTGGCTCCCGCCAACACCAGTGGAGGAGCTCCCGAAGAGGTCTCTGTTTCCACCCCTGCCCCCACTCTAATCCATCCTCCTCAGTGGCTCCCTGTTGTCTTAGACTGTCACTCAGAGTCATTCCTGCCCCTGCCATCAGCCCTGTGTGCTCTGGCCACTGCCCAACTGTCCAACCCAACCCCACCCCCACCTTCTCGTCCCTGCTTATTTAAGCACTAGTCATCCTGATTATCTGTCATTTCCTCATACACATGGTCCTCCTTCCTGCCTCAGGACCTTTGCATTCTCTCTTCTGTCTACTTATAGTGTTCTTCCACTTGCCCTTCATCCCATGACACAATTCAAATATCACTTCTTCCAGGAAGCCTTCCCTGGTCATTCAACTATTTTAAGTCCTCCCCACCTCTTTATTGACTCCCAGTCATGAGTTCTTGTGGACTCCATTGTGCACTTGTCACAGTCTATCATCACCCGTTTATTTGTTTAGCCTCCTTGTCTGTCTTCTCAGAAACTATATGCTCAGCAAGGACAAGGACTTTGTCTGTCCCAAGGCAGTGCTTGACTCATAGTAGCACTCACTGAATATTCATGGTGACAACAGACCAGCAAGTGAATGCCAGCCCCTCAGTTTTATTTCTGGATCACTTTCCTAACTCCTCGCTCCGTAAGGAATATTATGGTTTTCCCTGTCTCCATCTGAATTGTCTTTAAGTTTCTCCAAGGAGTTGATAATCAAGCTACTTCTTAGTTCAAAGTCAGTTTGAGGAACCTCCATACTGTTCTCCAGAGCGGCTGCACCAGTTTGCATTCCCGCCAACAGTGTAGGAGGGTTCCCCTTTCTCCACATCCCCGCCAGCATCTGTTGTTAATTTTAGCCATCCCAGGGGCGCCTGGGGGGCTCAGTTGGTTGAGCGACTGCCTTCAGCTCAGGTCATGATCCTGGAGTCCCGGGATCGAGTCCCATGTTGGGCTCCCTGCTCGGCAGGGAGTCTGCTTCTCCCTCTGACCCTCTCCCCTCTCATGCTCTCTCTCTATCTCATTCTCTCTCTCAAATAAATAAATAAAATCTTTAAAAAAAATTTTTAGCCATCCTGACAGGTGTGAGGTGGTATCTCATCATAGTTTTGATTTGTATTTCCCTGATGCCGAGTGATGTTGAGCATCTTTTCATGTGCCTGTTAGTAATCTGGATGTCTTTTTTGCCCATTTCTTAACTGGGATATTTGTTTTTTGGGTGTTGAGGTTGATAAGTTCTTTGTAGATTTTGGATACTAACCCTTTATCAGATATGTTATTTGCAAATATCTTCTCCCACATTATCAACTATGGAGAGAGCCCAAATTTCCACCGACAGATGAATGGATAAAGAAGATGTGGTACACACACACACACACATATACACACAATGGAATATTACTCAGCCATCAAAAAAGAATGAAATATTGGGGCACGTGGGTGGTTCAATCGGTTAAGTGTCTGCCTTCTGCTCAGGTAATGATCTCAGGGTTGTGAGATCCAGCCCCGTGTTGGGCTCCCTGCTCAGCAGGGAGTCTGCTTCTCCCTCTCCCTCTGCCCCTGCCCCTGCTTCTGCTTGCTCTCTCTCTTTCTTTCTCTCTCACATATAAATAAATAAAATATTTTTTTAAAAAAAGAATGAAATCTTGCCATTTGCAACTACGTGGATGGAACTAGAGTGTATTATGCTAAGTGAAATGAGTCAGAGAAAGACAAAAACCATATGATCTCACTCATGTGGAATTTAAGAAAGAAAACAGATGAACATATGGGAAGGAGGAAGAGAAAAAAAGGAGAGAGGGAAACAAGCCCTAAGAGACTCTTAACAATAGAGAACAAACTGAGGGTTGTTGGAGGGATGTGGGTGGGGCTGGGCTAGATGGGTGATGGGCATTTAGGAGGGCACTTGTTATGATAAGCACTGGGCATTGTATGTAAGGGATGAATCACTGAATTCTACTATAGAGACCAATATTACACTGTGTGTTAACTACCTGAAATTTAAATTTTAAAAAATTTAAATAAAAAATAAAAATAAATAAATAATTTGAAAATCCCAAAGTCCATTTGAAAACGATACCCCACCCTTTCTAGGATGGTGGCTCTGAAGTCCCATAAAGAAAGATTTGTTTTCATTGAGGTAAAACTGACATACAGTTAGGTGCATAGAACTTAAATGCACAACTCCGTGAGTTTTGATAAATGTAGACACGTGTGGAACCACCACTTCAGTCGAGACACAGAACATTGCCATCACCTCAGAATGTCCCCTCCTGCCCCCTTCCCATCAGTCCCCACTTCCCATAGGCAATGGTGTTCTGATGTCTGTCATCATAGATGAGTTTGCTAGGTCCTGAATGTTAAATAAGTGGAATGGTAAAGTATATATATTTTTTTGTGTCAGGCTTCTTTCCCTCAACGTGATGTTTTTGGGATTATTCCATGTTGACGTGTGAGTAGTATGTTGTTATTGCCCACAGTGCTCTGTGGTGTGGATGGGCTATGTTTTGTTTATTTGTGTGGTGAACATTCGGGATGTTTATGGCTCTTGGCTATGATAAATAAAGGAGCTACAGATACTTGTGTGCAAGGCTTTGGGGAGACATAGTTTTTATTTTGTCTTGGACAATACTTGGGAGAAGAACTGCTAGATCACATACTAGGTATATGTTTAACTTTTAAGGAAACCACCAAACTGTCTAAAGTTGTACCAAGTTATATTCCTAGCCACAGTGGATGAGTGTTCATTGCTCTATCCATGTCCTTGCCGACACTTCATGTGGGTAGTTTTGTTTTTTTTTTTCATTTTAGTGGATGTGCAATGGTAAATCTTAAATTTGCATTTTATTTCCCTAATGTCAAATTTTTTGAAAAGATTTTATTTATTTATTTGACAGAGAGAGACACAGAGAGAGAGGGAACACAAGCAGGGGGAGTGGGAGAGGGAGAAGCAGGCTTCCCGCGGAGCAGGGAGCCCGATGCGGGGCTCGATCCCAGGACCCTGGGATCATGACCTGAGCCGAAGGCAGACGCTTAACGACTGAGCCACCCAGGCACCCAACTAATGTCAAATTTTAAATTAGATTTAAGAAAGGTTTTAGTGGGGAGCCTGGGTGGCTCAGTCGGGTAAGCATCTGATTTGGCTTAGATCATGATCTTGGGGTCCTGGGATCGAGCCCCATGTTGGGCTCCCTGCTCAGCGAGGACCCTGCTTTCCCTCTCCCTCTGCCCCTCCCCACTGCTTGTGCTCTCTCTCTCTCAAATAAATGAATAAAATCTTTAAAAAGAAAAAAAGACAAGATTTTAGCATTTTTTTTCTTGTGCTTATAGACCAATCATATATCCTTTTCATTGTATCATTTTGGCTCTTTGGTCTATTCTCATATAAATCTTAGAATCAGCTTGACAGCTTTTGCAAAAGAGTCTGTTGTGATTTTGTTTGCGATTGTATTTAATTTATAGATCAATTTATGGGGAGATCACATCTTAATATTTTGAGACTTCCAATCCAAGAACACACTCTGTCCATTTATTTAGCTCTTCTTTAATTTCTCTCAGCAATTTTTTATAGTTCTTGATGTAGAGGTCTTACATGTCACTTGTTAAAGTTATTTGTAAATATTTTATGTTGTTGATGCTGCTAAGTAGCACGTTTGAATTCATTTCCCAATTGTTAACTATTAGTATAGAGGAAATAAGTGGATTTTTGTATGTTGATCTTACATCCTACAACCTTATTAAATTAATATATTAGTTCTAAGAGAGTTTTGTTGTTGTTCTGTAGATTCCTTAGATATTTTATGTAGACAATGTCACCTGCAAATAGAGACAGTTTTACTGCTACCTGTCCAATCTTGCCTTTTTATGTCGGTCCCTTTCCTTATTTTACTGGCCAAGACTAGCACAATGCTGAATTAAAGTGGGAAGAGTTGATGTCTCTGTCCCAATCACCAGCTATGACATAAACTGGGTTTTGGTCAGTGCCCTTCATTAGGTTGAAGAAGTTTCCTTCTATTCTCAGTTTGCCAAAAATTTTATTTTTTTTATCATATGGTCATCTAGTTTTTCTCCATTATTCTCCTAATACAGCAAATTACATTGATTTGATTTTCAAATGTTAAGCCAGTGTTGCATTCCTGGGACAAACTCTACTTGGTCATCATATATTGTGGTGGATTCGATTTGCTAATATTTAGTTAAAGATTTTTGCATTTACATTTATTCTATTTCACTGCCAGACTAGGGTCATACCAACCGGGTATACTGCAATTCACTTCTGATACTGACTACCCAGTCTACCACAAGGCTCGCTTCAGAGGCCAACCACAAGTCTCAGGGTGGGGGGGTCCCCAGACCACCTGCATTTCTTACTGACTGGCTATAAATTTGGAGGTTCCCATGACCCCCTCTGGTTTGATAATTTGCTAGAACAACTCACAGAACTCAGGAAAGTGCTATACTTAACAATTACAGTTTTATTACACGGGGTATACCTCGGGTCATATCTGGAAGGGTCCTGCATACAGAGCTTCCATGCCCGCTCCTGTTTGAATCAGGGTGTGTCACCCTCCTGCCACATCCAGGAAAAGGACACTCTACTGAGTTTTGGGGTGTAGATTTTTTACTGAAGTTTCCTTGCATAGGCATAACTGATGAAATCATTGGCCATGTGATTGAACACAATCTCCAGACCCCTCAACCCTCTCATCACATGGCTGGTTGTTCTGGTGATCAATCTTCATCCTGAGGTTTTCTAGGGGCCCATTCTGAGTCACCTCATTACTGTAACAGCTACTCCTGTCACTCAGGCAATTATAAGGGACAAAAGCTAAATTCTTTATTGTACAACGATGCTCATGAGGGCGGTGGTCTATAATTTTGTTTTCAGAATGTCAGTTTTTGGAATCAGGGTATTGTCCTCAAATACTAGTTAGGAAGTATCCCTACCTCCTCTATTTTCTGAAAGACTTTAGTAACATTAGTGTTATTTTGAAAAGACACGCATAAAGTTCAGTGGAAGCTGCAGTATAGTGTTTTGGACACAATATTTCTGGTAATGCAGTTTGCATTACTATTTTTGATGAAGGTTAACATGTTGATTAATGTTGAGTTTGAGGCTAACTGAAGTCCTCGGGTCTTTTTTCTCATCAATTACTGCAAAGTCAAAGCTCTCCTGCTTCTTGTATATTTAATTATTTTTGGAAGTTCAGCCTACCATTTATCCTTATAAAAATTTAAAACATTGTCCCAGCCCACTGAGGCCATTTGGAACCTTGATCTTCTCCTTCAATTAACAAATCACCCTGGCTCCACTCCCTACCCACCCACCCCCCCACAACCCCGCGCTTTGTGCTGCCTTTTGTGTCTCATCCAAGCTGTTGATGAAAATCTAGATTCCATTCTACCTGAGGGCAGAGTCCAGTGGCCTGTTGATAAAGGCAGACTCTTGAGTTGACCTCAGCTCATTAAATCAACTTTCTTGGCTACTGTTCAACCATTAGTAAATCTGCTTGCTTTTATTTTCCCTCCATTTATTTCTCTTTCTTATCTTCTGAGATATTATCGCTACATCAGGCTAGTAACTATCACAGAAAGTCTGGAAATCAGCTTGAAATTTATTTCGAAATCAGACCTGACTTCTGGGTGAGCCAAATGACTAGATGTGACCATTTCCTGCATTCTTACAGGCACCAGTTTGATAGCCTTCTCTCTCTCTCTCTCTCTCTTTTTTTAAGATTTTATTTATTTATTTATTTGAGAGAAGAGAGGCAGAGATAGCAACAAGAGAGCAGGAGCGGGGAGGAGTTGGAGAAGCAGGCTCCCCGCTGAGCAGGGAGCCTGACGTGGGGCTTGAACCGGGGACCCGGGGATCATGACCCGAGCCGAAGGTAGATGCTTAACCGACTGAGCCACCCAGGTGCCCCTGGATAGTCCTCTCTTACGTTTTGTGGTGGATTTCTCTCTCAATGATTCTGTTCTACCAGGATCAGTGTCATTTTTCTTTATGAAAATAGGGACGGGGCGCCTGGGTGGCTCAGTCAGTTAAGCGTCTGCCTTCACCTCAGATCATGATCCCAGGGTCCTGGGATCAAGCCCCATGTTGGGCTCCCTGCTCAGCGGGGAGCCTGATTCTCCCTCTCCCTCCCCTTGCTCATGCTCTCTCTCTCTCTCTCTCTCTCTCTCTCTCTCTCTCTCTCATTCACTCTCTCTCTCAAATAAATAAAATAAAATCTTTTTTTTTTTTTTTTAAAAGAGGGGCGCCTGGGTGGCTTAGTCATTAAGCGTCTGCCTTCGGCTCAGGTCATGATCCCAGAGTCCTGGGATCGAGCCCCACATTGGGCTCCCTGCTCAGCGGAAAGCCTGCTTCTCCCTCCCCCACTCCCCCTGCTTGTGTTCCCTCTCTCACTGTGTCTCTCTCTGTCAAATAAATAAATAAAATCTTTAAAAAAGAAGTTTAAAAAAGAAAAGAAAATAGGGACAATCTGCCAATCTCTGTTCATCTGGAACTTTTCCTCTACTGCATGTTTTCTTAGAAGGTAAAAGTGTGTTTCTATGATAAGATTTACAAATTCTTTTAATACCCAAGGCTGTGTATAATTTCTCTCAGCTTGGAGACCTGATTTATTCCTAAATGGTGATATACTCTCACAATCACGACCTATTTTGGGTTGCAATTTTTATTTTACTTTTTTTAATTTGAAGGTTTTTTTTTTCCTTTGGTAGAGAAGATAGAAGTAAAATAGAAATAGAGCAGTTTATAGCCTAATAATGTGTTTTTTGTTTATTTATGTATGACAGAGAGAGAGAGAGAGAGAGTGCACGAGCAAGCCAGGGGTGGGGATGCAGAGGAAGAAGTAAAGAGAGAATCTCAAGCAGATTCCACACTGAGTGTGGAGCCGGATGTGGGGCTCAATTTCATGACTCTAAGATCATGACCTGAGCCAAAATCAAGAGTTGGACACAACTGACTGAGCCACCCAGGTGCCCCCCCAGTAGTGTGTTTTTTAAAACAACCTTTATTGTGATGATAGTTATACAAAGCTGCATATGTGGTTAACTTACATAGAGCTATATGCATGCATGTGCTCATGCACACTCACACGCACACACACACAAATGAGTCCATGTATAATTGGTAAAATCTGAATAAGCTCTGTGGATAGTACCAATGTCAATCTCCTGGCTAGGAAATTGACATTGTGCTCTAGTGTTTTGACAGTGTGCTATAGTTATGTAAGACGTTAACATTGGGGAGGTAGGGTGAAGGATGCACTGAACTTCCCTGTATGTTTCTTTACATCTTTCTGTGAATCCATAATTATTTCAAAATAAAAAGATTTGGGGGGGGCCCAGGTCATGAGGCTAAGCGTGGAGCCTGCTCAGGATTCTCTCCCTTTCCCTTCTGCCTCTGCCCCATTCTCTTAAAAAAAACCAAAAAACAGTTTTTTAACTTTATTTTACATAATTATTAAATGACTTTATGTCTAAAATATAGAAAATTCAGAAAAAGTATTTTTACATCTTATTATACATGTACAATTATGACGAAAACACAGATTTGTTTCTATTTAAACTTTTCCTGTAAATGTATTTGCTTGGGTGTATATAGGTGATTTTCCTTCAAATTAGAATGATAATGCACATGCAGACTAATTTCAGCCTTTTTAATTTTTTTAAAGGTTTTTATTTATTTATTTACTTGAGAGAGAAAGAGGGAGAGCGCTTGAGCAAGTGCCACCAAGGGGAGGAGCAGAGGGAGAGGGAGAGAGAGAATCTCAGGCAGACTCCACGCTGAGTGCAGAGCCTGACACGGGGCTCCATCTCACAACCCTGAGATCATGACCTGAGCCGAAATCAAGAGTCAGTCACTTAACTAGCTGAGCCACCCAGGTGCCCCGATTTCAGCCTTTTTATTACACAAATAATACGTGAACACATTTTCATTGTAAAACATTCAAACCATAGCAACATACCAAAGCAAAATGGGCAAGTCTCCCTTGAATCTCCACACGTTCACTCCCTACACAGTTGTCACATACAGTGTGTGTGATCACACACAATGCAAGCCACTGTTTCACTTCCTTCGAGGCCCTTCTCCTTTAAATATACTCACATATGTTTATATACACATAGATGGCCAAGACATGTAGATCTTCCCATATAGGTAGTCGTGGGCCTCTCATTGTTTATGATAATCGCCCCATTGCATGAATGGACCATAATCTATTTAACCACCCCCTTGTTGATGAGCATGTAGGTGGTTTTATTTTGGTGGTCGTTGTTACTTACGTGGACATCTTTGTACCCGTATGTATTTCTTTTCTGAAAACCTTTTGGGACACCCTGCCCTTGTCTGTGTAACCATGGTACCTCTTCCATAACGCTTGTACTTCCCCACCCCATGAAAGCACAACCATCTACTCTCTCCCCACCCTGAATTATTGATCAGTGTGATTATTACATATTAGTTATTAATTACCTTAGCCCTATCACCCAGCACAGTGCCTGGCCATCAGAACTGTGTGAATGAATGAAAGAACTACTGAACAAACAAATGAATTATAAACAGATCCTGAGTCAGAGGTCCCTTCACTGGGACAAAGGAACATAGTGAGAGCGAAGTAACTTGTATTTGCATAATTGCTTTTGCATTTAAACTCCTTATCTCTTCTCATTTATAGAAATATAAATAACACCAGTTCTATGAAATTAACAGAGCAGTTTTTTTACACCCATTTTGTAGATAGAGGGCTTAAGGAAGTCCATGGAGAAAGGGCCAACAGTGCAAGCTTCTGACACACCAAGTTAGATCAAGTCAGCTATCTGTGGACTATTCCCAAGCACCCGAATTTGGTAGTATTGTAAAAGAACCATAAAACATTATTCTTATTTACATCTGTGTTTAATTTTGAGGATGCGTTAGTGATACCTGAGCCTACCTCAGAAGTTCACGGTTGAGGAACTAGGTGCCATTCTGACTGGAAATGCCAGGGGCTGGGTTTATGCTTTACCTACTGATGCAAACCTGGGAGCGGTTGCAGGGAGAGGCCATCCTGTCTTGAAATTAACCCTGAAGTTAACTTTTCTGAGATCGATTCTACCAAGAGAGTGCTAAGTAGGGAAGTGGTTTAAAGAGTCCTGATGGTTGACACTTGCATTGAGCAAGCATGTTTATAAACATGAAGGCCATATGCTTTTTTTCTCTTGATACCAGTTGGGTGTTTTGTCCTTCTGTGACGTAAAAGCTGTCTTTAAGAGACATGAGCAAAGCAGTACTTTGTCTAAAGGGCATTATTCTGAGTCAACAAAACCAGTCTCAAAGGTTACATGCTGTGTGATTCCATTTATATAACATTCTTAAAATGACAAAGTTATGATGATTAATCAGGGGTTAGCTTGGGTAGGATGTTCCTAAAATATGAGGGAGCTTTTTTTTCTTTTTTCTTTTTTTGGTGCTGAAGTAGTACAAATCTTACCTGAAATAAAATTTCATAGAGCTATACACCACCCCCCCACACACACCCAAAAAAATAAAACGGAACAAATTTGGCAAAAATCTGAATATGGTCTGTATTTGAGTTAATAGTATTATACTGACATCACTTTCCTTGTTTGGTCATTATACTGTAATTATGTAGGATCTTATCATTAAGGGAAGCTGGTGAAGGGTGTACAAGAACTCTGTACTATTTCTGTAATTTCTTGTAAATTGAAAATTATTCCAAAACAAAATTTTGCTTTTATTTTTTAAGATTTTATTTATTTATTTATTTATTTATTTATTTATTTATTTGAGAGAGAGAGAGAGAGAGAGAGCATAAGCTGAGGGAGGAGCGGAGGGAGAGGGACAAGCAGACTCCATGCTGAGCACAGAGCCCAACATGGAGCCCGATCCCACCACCCCGAGATCATGACCCGAGCCAAAATCAAGAGTTGGGGAGACTCAACAGACTGAGCCACCCTACGCCCCACAAAGTTTTGGTTTTATTTTTTAAAGATTTTATTTATTTGTCGGAGAGAGAGAGAGCACAAGCAGGGGGAGCGGCAGGCAGAGGGAGAAGCAGGCTCCCCACTGAGCAAGGAGCCCGATGCGGGACTCGATCCTAGTCACCCTGGGATCATGACCCCAGCCGAAGGCAGATGCTTAACCAACTGAGCCACCCAGGCATCCCAGAGTTTTGTTTTTAAAAAGTACTTTGTCTTGGGCAAAACCAAATCCGAAAATAAAGAACGGAACTGCAAAAGGTTTTGCTATATGGTATTTAATGGTGAAACACATTGTAGGTTAGTGGTTGGGATCCCTAGCTATGACATATACACTAATACTACTTCACTATCGTGTGTCCCCTAGGCAAGTTACTCAACTTCCTTGTGTAAAAGAGGGATAATAACCGTGTCTACCTCATAGAACATTTGTGAGGATTCAGTGAAATAATGAGTGTAAGGCCCTTGGTACAGGAGCATCCTGCAGGAATAACTCAAATGTTACTGCTAAAATTTTTGTCTTATTTTTATATGCAATAGTTACTATCTCATTGTCAATTTTGAGCTACCTTTCTATCAAGAGTGGTGGACCTATGCTGATCTTTCTGGTTTTTATTTTTTAAAGATTTTATTTATTTGAGCGAGAGAGTGTGAGTGTGTATGCATGTGCGTACGTGCATGTGAAAGCAGGGGTAGGAGCAGAGGACGAGGGAGAGAGAGATTCTTAAGCAGGCTCCGTGCTGAGTGCAGAACCCGATGTGGGGCTCGATCCCAGGGCCCTGAGATCATGACGTGAGCCAAACTCAAGAGTCTCACACTTAACCGACTGAGCCACCTAGGCACCCCTGGTTTTTATTTTTTTTAAATACTCATTTATTTTTAAATCCACATTTAGAAAATATCTAAGCTAACTTTATGTTTTAGTTAGTTGGACAGAGTTAATAATATTCATTGTAATAACAACAGTAACAATAACTAGAATTGATGTATCAGTTCATCATTTTCACAGTGCTTTCTCTAAAGACTGACTTTGAACTTCATAGTAAGCTGTGATATAGTTAGGCATTTTTAATACCCATTTTCAGATCAGGAAAAAGTTTGGAGCTAGTAAGGGACCTACTTGCTTAAGGTTTAGTCTCCATGTGGCCCCTGCAACGATCCTGATAAAACACAAGTTAGATCATGTCAGTCTTCTGCTCAAAGCTCCAGGTTTCCCATCCCAGAACCCCCACTCCCCCCAACATTAGCCTATTCCCTCACTCAGAGTCATTCCTTGGAGGACATCTCTCTGAGCCTCTGACCTGAATATGTGAAATCACAGCCCACTTTCCCACCCACCCCCGGCCCTCTCTGATCCTTTTGTATTTTTCCATTGCATTTATCACCTTCTGATAGAGCATGAAGCTTACTTATTTATCAAGGTTATTCTTTCTCACCCACTTCCCTCTGTAAGAATGTGAGCTCTGTAGGGGCGGGGATCTCTTTTATTCATGGATATACCCCAAGTGCCTGGGAAAATGTCTGACACCTAGTAAGTACTCAGTAAATATGTATTGAGTGAATGAATTCAGGGCAGAGAGTGTGTTCCAAGTTAATAAGCAACTTCCTTTATGCAGAATGTGCTTCCATTGCTTTGCCTCTTTTGCTCTAAGGGGGAAAAAAAATGAAGGGGTTGCTTACCCAGAACTCAACAAATTGGCCCAACTGGTGCTCTTAGAAGTTGCTTTCCTAGCAATTCTGATTGTCCTTCCCTCAAGGGAACATCCTGTTTCTGAATGTTCTTTAAAATATCTTTCAGACCTTGTGTCAGAGGCTGTCTTTTTTTAAACCAGCAGACCAAGCAAGAGGGGCATGAACATCAGGAGTTAGGTAAGATGTGACAGAGTAAGGGGGGGGGGGGGTTTCCCACTGGAGGAGGACAGGGCTCAGAAAGACAGGAGGCTCCAGTGCCGTGGTCACTCGGGAGAGAGTGGGTCGTAGGGTGTGGACTTAAGGGGGTGGATGATTTTTTTTCCCCTGGAAAGCCACAAGGGCTCAGGCTATAAAACTTCAAGGTCTATTCCAGGCTGGTGATTGTTCACCCAGACAGAGAAGAGGAAGGTGAGAGGCAACAGTCTTTCCCAGCGTACACTAATTGCTATACCCAACCCAGGCTCTTATATGAGTCTCTAGTTGGGAAGCTAGTGCCATTAAACAAAGGAAGTATGTATAACTGAATACATTAAGCAAAGAAGACTGTATTTTGTCTTTAAGTTTTGGTCCACCTACTTTGGGAGAAAGTTAACTTTGGTTTGAACCAGTTTCCACTTCTCGCTATTGGCGTCTCTTTGGCCTGTGGGCATTAACCACCTCAGCGGATGGAGGAACTGCTGTAATAGGTGGTTTAGCTACTTCTGGGCAATTCTATACTAATGTGGATGTCTTGTGCCAGAGAATGTGCTAGAGATTGTTTTCCTGACTTTGTGTGCACTTTGAAAAGAAACACAGAAAGGAAAAGCGACTTCCCACTTAACCTAACTTCGTGTTCCTGATACGCAGTTTCACTTTCAGCATTGATAAACCTCGCAGCTCTGAAGAACAGTGGGCCCCAGTTGTCTTACTTAGGGATCTATAGCTGGTCAACGGACCTCAGGAAATGAATCCATCCTCGTTTTTTTCCGCTCCTGGCCAGCTTGAAATGTGATCTGTATCTTGTACTCAAGTGTTTCCCAAGAGTTTTGACCAAGAGTCACTGAAGTCAAATAACTGTGTTTAGCTCGACTATTTAAAAAATATAAATTGCATAGCAACTCTCTGTATTTTCTTATTGAGCCAATTTTTCTAAATATAAGCAAAGTTGTGCGCATTCATGGAGCCTGGTGAAATGGGCGTCTCATTTGAGAGCTTATGACCTGGAAGGTTAGAGGTGATTCTTCAGCATGAAAACCAAAGCATCACAGGCGGGACTGTGACATGATGGTCGGCAGCGTGGGTGCCAGGCGGTGGCTTAGAGGGATGAGGTCTTGATCCTCATCTGGGATGTGTCCCTCTTCTTTTGTAAAGTAAATGCCTGACAAAGTGCCTAAAGTCCAAATCTCTCCCTCACTTTGCAAAAGAAGAAAGACCTCTCCCTGACTTATCTGGAGTCACTACAGGGCATCAGTTCTCAAATGCTTTGGTCTCAAGATCCCTTTACAGACTTAATTATTGAGAACCAAAGAGGTTTTGTGAGTTCTATCTGTTGATAAGTCCTGAATTAGAAACTAAAGCAAAACTTTTAGAGCATAAAAATACATAAGCACGTACTCCGTTACCTGATAGAACTAATGACATCATCACACAACATACAGCCTCTGGAAAATTCTTCTGGAATATTCCGTCACATGTTCCTGAGAGAATGAAAGTGGAAAGGACAAATAACATCTTATCATTATTATTAGTGTTATTATTATTATGACAGAAGTAGTTTTCATCATTAGGGCTCCTAAAAGGGCCCCTGGGATGCCCAGGAGTCTCTAGACCACACTTTGAGAGTAGCTGCTATAGTGCATTGACTCAAGGTTAAGAAATTTCCAGATCACTACACAGAAAATTCCAAATTTTGTTCAGTGAAGAAGTTGCCCTTCCAGTAAAATTTTAATGTTTATGTTTAAGAATTATATACATTGTCAGGGCACCTGAGTGGCTCATTCGGTTAAGCGTCCAACTCTTGATCTTGGCTTAGGTCTCAATCTCAGGGTCATGTGTTCAAGCCCCACATTGGGCTCCACATGGAGCAGGCTTAAAAAAAAAAATTATATATATTGTCTTGATGAGTTGTGCCCTAATAATAGTTGTGAGGATAATCAATCTAGAAGAATTTTTTTTTCCAATTTCAATGTATATGTGTATTTTCATTGCCAAAAGTGTTGTAGGGTGATTAGTGATGACTTCCAAACCCACATACTTATGCCATTTGGATAAAATTCTGCAGGGGAAGTAGAAAGCCATGATAGAAAACTTCTGGCTCCTGGGAGAAAATTGTTTCAATGGGTGATGCTGGGTCTCCCATCCTGGTCATGGTTAGGCTACGTAGGTGCCTTTAAAGGAATTTTGCTTTAAAATGTCAGAGTACCTGAAATTGTATTCTTTGTAGCTGTTTAAGTTATAAAAAATTTAAGATGCAAACCTCAAAATGTATGAGAGGCTCCATATATTTTTCAAAGTTATTTGGGAGGAATACAAGCAGAAGATATAATGACCCCTGAGGCAGGGTATTCAAGGATATCCCTTTATAGATGTGGCTAATGGGTTTGAGATAAATATTCCTCTTCAGTGAAATATATTTGTAAACCATCACACAAACTATTAGCAGTTCCATCTGCCACTCAAAAGGGAGTGACCAAAAATGTGACGTGATGGCTCCTACTTGAAATTTTAGTTTCTTAGCTCTTGGAAGTGTCAAGAGAATCTAAGCCATTTGATTGGGATTTTCCTCCAGTCTGAGGGAGATACTCCTCACCTCAGAAAATGAAAATACCTGAAGTATCTGTCCTATTCTGCCAGAACATTCTTTTAGAGAAGTAAAAAGTCACCAAAGAATTGTAGGACAGAGATACACAGGTTCTTTTTTTTCTTGAGAGGCCGTGTCTAGTCAGCAGAACTCAGGCGCCTGGACTAACTTCCATCTGGATGAAAAAGAACAAAACCCCACCAGCACTGATTTTTCTGTGCATTTTTAACCCTTAAGAAAAGAGCCAACATAAAAGGGATCAGGTGGGGGCTGGCCTTCCCTCAGCATCTTGTTCCTCCTTGATTTTTCAAATTTCTAATTACTGTTAGTGACAAACTTTGAATTTTAAAATTAGCAGGTGGAGAATTGCCTATGCAAGTAAAAGGATAGAAGATAACAAAGTAAGGTTTTCAGGCAAGAAGCAAATGGAGGTCTGTTTTCAAGAATTTTTTCTTTCTCTAGTTCATGATGTGAACTCTGTGCCAGAGGACACCCTTGTGTGCCAGAGACAGAGAAGTTTCCAGATTCTACCAGATATATAGTATATATGGCTGTGCTTTTAAAAAAACAAAAACAAAACAAAACAAAAACACCTGTTTTTAAATTTTAGAATCGTTTTAGATTTTAGAAATCATGGAGATCATACAGAGTTTTCCCATAAACCCCACTCGCACGTTCTCCCATTATTAACATCTTACATTAGTGCGATGTATTTGTTATAATTAATGAACCAATGGACATTATTATTAACTCAAGCCTATACTTTATTCAGATTTCCTTAGTTTTTACCTAATACCCTTGTATGGTTCAATGATTTCATCCAGGATTTAGTTGTCTTGTCTCCTTAGGCTCCTCTTGGTTGTAACAATTTCTCAAACTTTCCTTGTTTTTAATGGTCTTGACGGTTTTGAGGAATACTGGTCAGGTTTCTTGTAAAATGTCTCACAGTTTGGACTGTCTGATATTTTCCTCCTGATTAGACTTGGGTTGTATGTTTTTGGGAGGAAGACTGCAGAGGGGAAGTGCCATTTTCATTACATCATATCAAGGATACATTCTGTCAACGTGACTTAGTGGTGTTGACCTTGGTCATGTGGCCAAGGTGGTGTTTATCGTTTTCTCCACTCTGAAGTTTAAAAAAAATAAAGTTTTGCTTTGATTTCCTTTTCATACTGTCCTCTTTGGAAGGAAGTCAGTATGTGCAGCCCACGTTTAAGGGGTTGGAAGTTACGGTCCTCCCCCTTGAGGGCTGAGAATCCACATAAATTATTTGGAACGCTCCTGCTTGGGAGACTTGTTTGTTCCTCCCCATTATTTAATCATGTATTTATATCCGTATAGGCTTGTGAATATTTATTTTATACTTTGGGTTACAATTCAATGCTACTTCATTTATTTTCATGTAAACCGTTCCAGCTTTGGCTATTAGGAGGAGTTGTTTCAGTTGGCTTCTATGTCTCTGTCATTCCCCTATCACTGTGTGTGTGTGTGCGCATGCACGCGCGCGTGTGTGTGTGCATGCGTGCGTGTGTGTGTGTGTGTGTGTGTGTGTGTGTGTGTGTTGCATGGCGTTTGTGCTCATCTTATCTGTTTCCTGCTCCAATCTGAGAATCAGCCATTTCTCTAAGGAGTTCTGGTTCCTTTTATTGGCAAATAGTATTAGAAACCAGTATCTGGATTACCTCTCCTCCTTTCTATTTAAAATTAATAAATCAACTAGTTTTTTTCATTTCTAAGATGTCTTCAAACCCCTGAAATGATAGAATTTTTCTTCATCAGCACTAGCGTCTTCTCTTCAAGTAATAATAATATCTTGTGCTTATGTAATAATTCTTTATGAACTGACTAATTTTTACTATTAAAACAGGATTCATTACAACAGGTCATCTGAGATTTTTAAGCACTGTGACTTTTATCCTGCTATGTCTGGTATCCTGAAAGGTCACTAGCGTGTGAGGTAGTATGTACTGTGTGGCTAAGCAGCAGGGGATTGTCCAGATGAACCTCAGAAAGCAGTCTTCTTGATATCGGGGCCAGCGATTCCTCTACCCTCTTGCAGAAATTTAAGTCTAAATATTACTGCTTTTGTTACCTAACATCTCACCATCCGGGAAAAATTAAGCACTTAAATGAAGAACAGCTGTGTCTTAGGCCCACGGTTGACTTGCTCCTGGTAGCTAGGGTTTAATCCCAAGTTTGTTTTTCAGCCACCAGCATAGTTTTAAAATTAACTTTGCATTTATGGCTTGAAGCAATGAACCAAAAAGTGAAAGAATGCTAAGACAACCGTAGGATTCTGGTGAACCGCAGCCTGTCTCTCTGTGAGCCTGGTCTCACGAGTCCCCTTCCATTTCCAGGTCTGACCGAGACAGCAGTCTTCAGTTGTGAGGCCCACAATGACAAAGGGCTGACCGTGTCCAAGGGTGTGCAGATCAACATCAAAGGTAAGCAACCAGGGCCGAGTCCCTTGAGCATGTTCTAGGAGCTGATCAGGGGACACGGCATGAGCTCTGTAGCCAGCTGCCTGGGTTTGAGCCCTGTCTTCCCCACTGACTTTCTTTGTGACCTTGGACAAGTCACTTAACCTCTGTGGCTTCAGTATAAAATAGGGATAATTACAGAATCTACATAATTTTGAGGCTCACATGAGATAATGCCAGTAAAAACACTCAAAACGGGGGCGCCTGGGTGGCTCAGTTGTTAAGCGTCTGCCTTTGGCTCGGGTCATGATCCCAGGGTCCTGGGATCGAGCCCCGCATCGGGCTCCCTGCTCAGCAGGAAGCCTGCTTCTCCCTCTCCCACTCCCCCTGCTTGTGTTCCCTTTCTTGCTGTGTCTCTCTCTGTCAAATAAATGAATAAAATCTTAAAAAAAAAAACACTCAAAACGGTGCCTGATGCGTAAGTCTTTGATAAACATTAACTCGTTTAGTTCTGCTTATTCTGAGAAAATAGGCTGAGATGTCTACCCTCGGTCTTCTTAGCTCCTGTTTTCACTTTTCCCTCTCCCACCTTGAACTAGGCCCCATTACCAGTTGAAGAGCCTCCAGGGGTGGGTGCAGCTTAGGGCATCGATTGAAGGAATGGGCTCTGTCCTTCCCAGGCAGCTGGGGCTGAAGCGAGTCCCCCCCGCCCCCAGCTCCCGACTCCAAGAGGAGAGAAGGAAGGGGAGAGCCCAGAGCTCCTGTGCCTTTTGCCTCCTAATCTCCTTGTCACCTCTGAGCTGGGTTATAACGTAATGGAAGACTTGTCTTTGAAGGTCCCCATGCTAGTGGAGACATTCCAATCCAGTCATCTGCCTCCTACTCCTCCCTTTGTGGGATCGAAGTTAGTTAAACCTGAAATGTGAAAGTAAATATACTGTCATTTTATCCCTTTTCAAATCATCTTTCTTACCTTATTTCAGAGAAACTCAACAAATTTTATGGTTTAGTATTTGTTCTTTTTTTAAAATATTTTATTTATTTATTTATTTGAGAGAGTGAGAGAAAGCATGAGTGTGGGGTGGTGGGCAGAGGGAGCGGGAGAAGCAGACTCCCCGCTGAGCAGGGAGCCCAACTCAGGGCGCCATCCAGGACCCCAAGATCATGACCTGAGCCGAAAGCAGATGCTTAACTAACTGAGCCACCCAGGCACCCTATTTGTTCTTAATTTAAATATCAAGAAGCAAATATTGATTCCATATTCCTTTTGGTCTTAATCTTACGGATACAGCACAAGGTAAAAGCAGAATGTATTTAATAATGAGTTAAAAGTTAGGTAAGATACAGCAGGGGACTCAATATTATAAAGAAGTCATATTTTAAAAAGGTGCTGATGGGGGTGCCTGGGTGGTTCAGTCGGTTAAGCGTCTAACTGGATCTTAGCTCAGGGTTGTGAGCTCAAGCCTCACATTGGGCTCCACACTGGGCATGGAGCCAACTTTTAAAAAAGTAAATAAATAAAATAAAAAATTAAAAAGGTGCTGATGTGGGGCGCCTGGGTGGCTCAGTCGTTAAGCGTCTGCCTTCAGCTCAGGTCATGGTCCCAGGGTCCTGGGATCGAGCCCCGCATCGGGCTCCCTGCTCGGCGGGAAGCCTGCTTCTCCCTCTCCCACTCCCCCTGCTTGTGTTCCTTCTCTTGCTGTCTCTCTCTCTCTCTGTCAAATAAATAAATAAAATCTTTAAAAAAAAATAAAAAGGTGCTGATGTTTCATTTCAGCAAATCAACTAGATGAAGATGATGAGGGGGCATTTCCCAAAAGTTCATTGGAAGAAAAAAAGAGCAAACTGAAACTTACTCCCAGAGGAAGTGTATAACTTCCTCATTATGAGTCTCATTATTACAATTTTCAAAAGAAATGTTGGGAATTTCAGGAATTCATGAGTAGGCATAAATTTATAAAGACTATTTTCATAAAGTGTAAACACCTTAAAATTTATTTATAAAATGAGAGACACTTTTTAAAATTGTATGCTTCACACAGAACTTAGCTTTTTTTTTTTTTTAAATCAGTCCTCTTTTGGAAACTTATGTTTTTGGTTTTCATTTCATTTATTTAAACGTCTGTGTCAACGCAACCAAGACTCCCTTCTTCTAATCTCTTATTAACTATAATATATGTGGCCAGATTATGATCTGGAAAGGCAGACATTTTAGGACAATTCTACAAGTGATCTATTTAGGGAAGTGAGTCGAACAAAATGCTGATTCTTTCCCACTCACCAAGCTGTGCGTCTACTAGTAAACAGAAACTCCTGAATATGGTACCTCACGCAGTTCTCACGGTCCCAGCTCTCCTTTCCCCGATCTTCGGCCCACCCTGTCATTGCTTCACCTCCCCCAGCACACCTCCCCCAACCCTCTTCCTTGTGTTACCTTTTTAATCTTCCCCTCAGCCCCATGGAGCAGTGCTACTACCATCCCCACTAATAGAAGAAGGAACAGAGTTTAGAAAGGGCATTTAACTGTGGCCGGGGCCACACAGCCAGACAGGTAGGAACCAGACTCCCCAGTCCCTGCTGGTGCTCACGCTAACGTGCTTGCTGCCTCCTGCAACCAGCCTCCAGTGTCCTACTGAGGGACACGAGCTCCAGGCTCAGACAGACCTGAGTTCAGGGCCCTGTTCTACTGCTTACGAGCTCTGTGATCTTCGGCAAATTTTTACCTTCTCTGATCCTCAGTATCCTCATCCATAAATGAGGATCGTCCCGCGATGATTAAACAAAGCGAAGTCCATAACGTCCTGGCCCATAGGAAGCACGCAAAAACAACAGTCATCATTTCTGCTTAGAAATGTGATTATGACTATTAATTAAGAATTAAAATTAGCAGGATGCCTCCGTGGCTCAGTCGGTAAGCGTCTACCTTCGGCTCAGGTCGTGATCCCAGGGTCCTGGGATCGAGCCCCGCATTGGGCTCCCTGCTCGGCGGGAAGCCTGCTTCTCCCTCTCCCACTCCCCCTGCCTGTGTTCCCTCTCTCGCTGTGTCTCTCTCTGTCAAATAAATAAATAAAATCTTAAAAAAAAAAAATAAAATTAGCGTAAAGTAAGATCCCCAAACTTCAGATCCTTCTTAGATTCGAATTAAGATACCTGGCCATGTCCCACACGTGGCCAGGGTCATTGCACACCTTATGGTATTACCTGCCTCCGCTCCCAGCAGATGCAGTTGGCTCTTTTGCTTGAACTGACTCTCACCTGTTTCCTTGGCCTGGAAAGCTTCTCCCCGCTCCACCACGCACCCACACTCATACCCCCATAGTACCCTTCTCTTCCCGGCATGGGGCTCTGTCATCGTCAGGTAATGTGGGTCTCCCCTCCTCAAACCAAGAGCTGCACAAGAGTAGGGCCATGGCTCTTTGTCCCCACGCAGAGCGGCACCCAGCAACGTGCCTGCATGCAGTAGGGTAGTGACCATGAGCTCAGTGAAGGAAATAGACGTCTCTACATCCTTTTCCAGCTAAGGCCTCACTTACTTCAGTGGGCAGGAAAGCAGGTCTGTGCTCCACTCCTCTGGCCCAGGCAGAACCATCCTATCACCGGAGACCTGTCTATAAGCTAATATGCTTAGTCTCGGCATAATGTGGCTTCTTTTTAAAACTTGGGTCGAATTTTCCTAATCTTAAGAAACAGAAACAGGCTTGATACTGCGTTTGTTTGGTAGCTGTGGCCACCTGTGGTTTATAACTGTGTTTGTATGTGTGTCTTTGTTTTTATGTAGCAATTCCCTCCCCACCAACTGAAGTCAGTGTCTACAACAGCACCGCACACAGCCTGCTGATCTCCTGGGTCCCGGGTTTTGATGGATACTCCCCGTTCCGGAATTGCAGCGTTCAGGTAAACCAGCAAGATGAAGAGAGAAGTGCTCTGAGGGTCTACCTGATTTTTCTTCCTCCTGAGGATGGCTGCCGAGGCCTTCAACACCTCTGTTCAGAAGTCCATTGACCTCTTCTCCGCTCAGTGTCCACCGCGTATGCCCCATTTTATGGTGTTCTGCCCCAGGATGCTGCTTCCTTTCTGCTCATGGTCCAAGGCCCAACCAGAAAGGAAACAGGTTTCCAGAATAGAACATCATGAGACCAGGGAGAATTAATTTTTAAGATATAAAAACACATCCCTAAATTAGGACTGGCTTGTGATCAGGAGTTCGGGAAGCCAAGTACTCCTCAACCTGGCTCCTCCTGGGCTAGTGGCCATAAAGGACAGGCAAGCAGGAGATGGGTCATTTTTCCTGTCAAATGTAGCACCTTGGCCCCTGGCTCCCAGGACAACCTGGGCATTAGAGGCCTTGCAAAGTCTTTCCCCTTTTTTAACCACTACCCGAAATTGGTATGAAATAATGCTGTAAGAAATACAGGCTAGCCCTCCTAAAATGGTACCTTGCCATGATGTAGGCTTTGCTTTGAGTGTTAATTTCATTAAAATGGAAAGTGTAGCTCACAATTATCTTACTTAAAACCCACACCAGAGGGGCATCTGGGTGGCTCAGTCGGTTAAGCGGCTGCCTTCAGCTCAGGTCATGATCCCAGGGTCCTGGGATCGAGCCCCGCATCGGGCTCCCTGCTCTGTGGGGAGCCTGCTTCTCCCTCTCCCTCTGCCTGCTCTGCCTGCTTGTGCTCTCTATCTCTCTGTCAAATAAATAAATAAAATCTTTAGGAAAAAAAAAAAAAAACCCACACCAGCACTGCAGGCTCAGAGTGCTCACAGAGCCCATAAAGTGGCAAACCCAGAAAGTTCTGATGCCAAAAGCAGTGCTCAGAACCATCTGCTCATCCGTGTCTCAGAAGAGACATTGCTTGTGGGAGCAGGTAGTTGAACATGTGTGGATTATCCACTGGAAACATGAATGCATTCTGCCCTGTATGTTGTCATACTGTGGGGTCAGAAATTATTCTTAGTTTCACAAATGTCCGGTCTTACTAGCTGAAAACATGTTAACCTGACACCTGCCATTCATGCCAGCTCAACTTGAAGCAGTGACTTCTAAAGAATTTTATATGTTGACAACCAGATGTTTTTAATACCAAACAGAATTAGTTTCTCTGTTTTTATTGCTTCCCACTCTTGTCTAACAGCTGTTCCTTCTCTGGAAAGTGAAAACATCCTATTATCCCCAAAATAGCCTCCACCCTCACCCCACCAACTCTAGCTTTGCTTAATTCTTGCCCAACTTTATTTGTAAACCTCCTAAGGGCTGTTAAGTGTTAGGAATTCTTATTGTGTCTACAAAGTCCTCACCAGGGATATCCTCTTTTTTGGGCAGCTTCTTCTGAGATATATTTCACAGACCATAATACTCACCCATTTAAAGTATATAGTGTTGGGGCATCTGGCTGGTTCAGTCGGAAGAGCATGCAACTCTTGATCTTGGGGTCGTGAGTTTGAGCCCCACGTTGGGTGTAGAGATTACTTAAATAAATAAACTTTTAAAAATAAAGTGTATAATGCTTTTTGGTATGTTCACAGAGGTGTGCAACCATCACCATTGTCTAATCATGTGAATACTCATATAAGCTATTGGTCTGTAGTTTTCTTGTGTTAGCTTTTTCTTGTTGTATCAGGGTGATACTGGCCTTATAGAATCAGTTGGGAGGTGTTCCCTCAACTGATATCTCTTGGAAGAGTTTGTGGAAGATTGATGTTAATTCTTTAAATATTTGATAGAAATCACCAGTGAAGCTGTCTGGTCCTGAGCTTTTCTTTGCAGAGAGTTTTTTGAATACTACCTCAACCTTTTTACTTGGTATACGTCTCCTTAGATTTTCTATTTCTTTTTGAGTCAGTTTTGGTAGTTTGTGTGTTTCTAGGAATGTGTCCATTTCCTCTGGGTTATCTAATTGTTGGTATACCATTGCTTATAATATTCCATTATAAGCTTTTTTTTTTCTTTGAGGTTGGTAGTAATGTCCCCTCTTTCATTCCTAATTTTAATAATTTGAGTCTTCCCTTCCTTTCTTCTGTTTGCTTTGGGTTAGTTTGCTCTTTTTCTTTTTTCAGTTTCTTAAGGTAGAAGGCTAGGTAATTTATTTGATATTTCTTCTTTAATATAAGCTTTTATACTATACATTTTCCTCTAAGCACTGTGTTAGCTGTATCACATAGGTTTTGGTATTTGGGGGCTTTTTTCCCATTCATCTCAAGTTTTTTGGTTATTTTCCTTGTGATTTCTTTTTTTTTTTTTTATTGGTTATTCAAGAGTGTGTTGTTTAATTTTCACATACTTACGAATTTCTCAAGTTTTCTTCCTTTGCTTATTTCTAATGTTATTCCATTGTGTTTGGAGGATATACTTAATGTGATTTTCAGTCTTTTAAATTTATTACGGTTTGTTTTATGGCCTAGCATTTGTTCTTCTCTGGAGAATGTTCCTTGTGTACTTGAGGGGAAGGTATTATCCGCCTGTGGTTGGGTAGAATGTTTTATATGTCTGGTAGATCTAGTTAGTTTATAGTCTTATTCACTTCTGTTTCCTTGTTGATTTTCTGCTGAGTGGTTTTATCTGTTATTGAAAGTGGGAAATTAGTGTCTCAACTATTATTTTTGAATTGTCTGTTTCTCCCATCAATCCCATCTATATATAGATATATAGATCTATATAGATATAACTGAAGCATGGACCAGCCCTTTTTAAAACTGCTGCTGAGCTGTATGAGGAGTCCAAGAAGACATGAGGCTCCTGCCCACATGAGTATGGTTGCCTTCAGCGAGACTTTGACGACGAGTTCTGCCCCCACCTTGAGAGAGTAGCTCTCAGGGTAGAAATGAGGTAGAGTAGGGTGGTAGGAAGGTCTGAAAACATCAGGTCACCCCTGAAGGTGGAAGATGATCACACGTAAGCGTCATCTGCTTTCTCTCTTTTCGCCTCTGCTTTGGGCAGCCATAGCATGAGTGAAAAATCATCCAGTGACTATCAAATTGCAGGCCTTCCTTGCCCACCTTGGATCCTGTGGTGCCAGACATGGTTATTCTGTCTTTGCCCCACCAGCTAGCTCAGCCTCCTTTCACCCATAAGAATACAGTTATTTTACAAGTTAAATTATAGGAGTAATGTTGTGACATACCTGTATGTGTAATTATTTGTTGTTTATCTGAAATTCAAATATAACTGGCTCTCCTGTTTTCTCTGACTGGTCCTAGCAGGATTAGTCAGGACTGGCTCTAGAAGTTAGACTTTTATATTCTGCACATTAACAGTATATTCCCACTTCTGAAGGAACCAAGCATAGTTTTGTAGCATGTCCCCAGCCCGTTACAATTTTAAACTCTGACTTGGTAACAAATGAATGTTTTGGACAAGATTCAGATCCACGCACTAGCAGGACACACCCTCTCACTTCCTTTGGTCCTGATGTTAGTTCCTTTCTTCACCCATTTTTGGGCTGCATACTCCATTTCTATTTTTAACTCTCCCACGTACTTCTTGCTATTTCATGCCCTCTTTTCCCCTAGGACCCACTGAGAAGGACTGTTATGGAAACCCTGTCTTCTTCCAGCAGTGTGTTCTCAAAGCGTGTCCCTGTGCTTGGAAATGCTCCACACATTGCTCCGGAAATGGGGCAGGGGTGGAAAGCCAAAGGTTTCCTCCACCTTAGTTTCAGGGGTTGGTCACCAGGAAGTAGGTGCATACTCTAAAGTGGAGAAACAAAAAGTAAGTTCTGCCAATAGCCACCACCAAGATAAGCACGTAACTCTTTGTTTCTTCTCTGGTGGTTCCTCAGGCCAACTGGTACTTTTGTCACCCAGTGGAGTCTGCGGGTCTGAGTCAGAGGTGAGACTTGGCCCCAACGCCACCCTCATGGTATCCACTAGGGGATTTGGAATTCCAAAATGTTATTTGTGGCCCCATGGCCTAAATTTCAACACATATATCCTGGAATCACAGCATTGTGTATCCACACCCCATGACTGCAAGCCCATTATTATTAGGAATACGTACAGGGTTTAAGATTTGTTTCCCTAATTAGTTTTGGTTACTTGTGTTTTATTCGATATCATTTTCTCTTTTCTGATTTTATAAGTACTACATATTGTAGAAATTTTGAAAAAACATATAGTGGGGCAAAAAAAAGCATTCTCCTTTATCCCCATTCCCAGACAGGAGGTATGCCTAAGGGGAAAAGGTAGAAGTTTGGCCTAGGTCTAGATTTTTGCTTGTGTGTACAGGGGACGTCTGGAGAGGGAGGTGGAGAGACTGGTAGAGCTTACGGAGGGAAAGATGAAGAGAAAGAACTCAGAGGAAAGAGCCAAGGTGTTTTAATGAGATTTGGAGAAAAGTTTGTTGGGTGAAGTACAAATGACTCTTCCCTATATCTTCCCACCAAATAATGTCAGAAAATGTACATTCTCTGCATATGCTTTTGGACTTGAATTTATATTGGGGTGGGAGTAGGGGTTAAAAAAAAAGAAAAGGACATGCTAAAATTGACCTCGAGGCGGGAGCAGAGTTCATCAACTTGCATAATGAGGAGAAATGCAGAATAAAAACAGAAATCCCGTATCCCATCCTTCAGTAGGATTTGGGAAATGTTCTCTGTAAAGAGCCAGATAGTAAATATTATTTAGGTTTTGCCTCCACGTAGGATGTCGGTTGTCTTTGGAGCATATTCTGTGAAACAGCTGAAAGAAGAAATCAAGAATCGAGGTGGTTCTGAGAAAGGAAGGGCTACTTCTTATTTCATATTATACTATAAATTACCATCATTAGAATATGATAAAGATCATCACTTGCTCTGTTACCTGCCACAGTGAGAATGCTTATTTTAGGCATTTTGCTCAGGTCCTCGGGGGCTGCTCCAGTAGCATGAGTAACACACAGTAATGCTGGTGGGGAAATTAGTGTGTGGCCCAAAAGGAAGCCGCTACTTCCCCTCAGTGGAGAGGAAGGGCCACGTGCACTGAACGGACGAGTGCTCTGTGTCTGGCATTCCCACCACCTTACTAATGCCTGGTCCACATTTCTACTCCTCACTTAGGTCAAGGAAGTTGATCCGCTGAGTAATGGCTCGGTCATGATTTTTAACACCTCTGCTTCACCACATCTGTATCAAATTGAGCAGCTGCAAGCGCTGGCTAATTACAGCATTGGTGTGTCCTGCACGAATGAAATTGGCTGGTCTGCAATGAGCCCTTGGATTCTGGCCAGCACAACTGAAGGAGGTAATTCCTGGAGTTCAGGATAAATATGGCCCCTGATGGCATGTGATTAAACAAATCCTTCCCGGTGGCCTGATTGAGAGTTTAAACTTTGCTTTGTTTGATCTTTGTCTCTGGAGGAGAATTTTATTGTGGTAGCCATTGAAAATGGGGAAATGGCAGTGCCCCAAGTCCAAAGGCTTCTCAATTCGGAGACTAAAGCAGCATCCCATCTCTAGGGGGATTTGGAGGGAGTACCTGGCAGGTGTGTGGGAATAGGTTAGAGGGATCTTGAGGACTAGCTACTTCCCGGTCAAACTTTCAATCTTCCAGTTTCAGTACGTGGGTCCACAGCTTCTGAGCCTCTCCACGTCCTTTGGAGAGAACAGGCTTGCTGAATTAATTATACCTTCTGCATCTCCTTTTCAGCTTTCGAGTATATGTTGACATTTCTTTTCCACTGTTGACTCTGCTGTACCTTATGAGTTGATACTGTTTTAAATTCCTTCCTGTCATCATAGAAGGGTTTCAGGAGGAGCAGACATAAAGACATGTTGAGTTGGCCATGTTTATCCATAAATTCTACAACCGATTCGAAACCGTATGGCTCAGTTCATAACACAGCTTTAGCTGTGTGACGTTTCCTAAGCAGAAATGAAGGTTAGAGTACCCTTTTGTTTTCTTTTTAGGCATTTCGGAAATATATAACTTAATCTCCTCTAAATACAACTGTAGGCAATCGTTTGGTATGTATTATTGCAATTGTTTTTATTCTTTCTATATGTATATATAGAAATAAAACATTTTTTATTTCTAAAATGGATTGTTATTACATACCTTTTTGCAATTTGATTTTTTCCCTCCTTAAGATATTTTTTTCATATCAGTACACATGATCTACCTAATTCTTTTCAGTGGCTGGGTAGTAAGTATTCCATCGGAAAATATATCGAAATTCATTACATCATAATTATTGACTGAGCATTACATTTATTCCTTTTTATCATTATTATGTTTCAGTAAATGTAATACTACCTAAGGAGAATTTTTTAGATTAAATTCCTGGAAATAAAATACTTGGTCAAAGAGCATATCATTTTCAGTTTTATTTTTAAGATTTATTTATTTGAGAGAGAGAGAGTGTAGGCAGGGGGAGAGGCAGAGGGAGAGGGAGAGAATCACAAGCAGACTCTGCACTGAGCATGGAGCCTGACGTGGGACTTGATCTCACGACCCTGACATCATGACCTGAGCGGAAACCAAGAGTCAGACACCTAAACCAACTGAGCCCCCATATTATTTTCAGTTTTAATAGATATTGTCAAGTTTCTTGCTCCCAAAAAGTAATCTAGTAATGACCTTGACCTGTTTCCCAAATTATTCTGTACATCTATATAATACATACATACATTTTTTTCAAAGTGCTATAACTTTTATCCTTGTACCCTTGTGAGAGATAACAGACATTTTTGACATAAGTGAGTATGTGACTTAAGCAGAACTTACTATAAACCAGAGGGTGAAAACCAGAGTTAAATTTTACATTTTGACATCCAGGCATTACCATTTGATCCTCTGATCTTCAATAATGAGATGTCTTACATATAATACGCATATATACATTTTTAAAATCTTTTGACTGATTAGCTCAGCTCAGACCACCAGTAACCTGCCTTTGGACTTTAAAATGGTGGCTCCCTTCTAAGCTCTGCAGTGTTCCCTGCCGTGTACATCTCACATGACACAGACTTGATCTCCAGTCAGTCTGGTTGACCTTCCACCCCACAGGTTACTATTGGAGAACCCTGTTCAAGTTGTGTCTGCTTTGCTTCCCCAGGAGGAGTCCATGAGCACCACCCACCTGCTTCCCTGCCTTTCCTTGTCTTTGTGATTTTAGTTTGGAAAGTGCTTACTTTTTAAAAGCTCACGTCGTATTTCAGGGGTGCCTGGTAGCGCAGTTGGTTAAGCGGCTGACTGTTGGTTTCAGCTCAGGTCATGATCTCAGGGTCCCGGGATCCAGCCTCTAGTTGGGCTCCACGCTCAGCGCTGAGTCTGCTTTAGGATTGTCTCTCTCCCTCTGCCCTTCTCCCCACTTGCTCTCACGTGCTCTCTCTCTTTCTAAAATAAGTAAATAAATATTTGAAAAATAATAAACCTCATGTAGCATTTCAGTGCTCCTTAATTGAAAAGAGGGTGAAAATCTCCTATTAACCCCAGTCCTATTTGAATGCTTTCCATAGAACATTCAGAAACTGAGAAGAGAAAGTACCTCTATGTACTTTTCTCTGTGGTTCTTCATCTTTCTTTCTTCTTTCTTTTGTAGCCCCCTCAGTAGCACCTTCGAACGTCAGTGTGTTTCTGAATGAATCTAGTCATAAGGTGGACGTCAGATGGATCAAGCCTCCAATTAAGCGGCAGGCTGGGGAACTGCTGGGCTACCGGATATCCCACGTGTGGCAGAGTATAGACACTTCCGTAAGTCTGACCTCTGAAGGAGTTTGCTTGTCTCCTTTGGTTTGCTCATTTAATACTGCTGTACAAGCTTTCGTTTTGTTGTGAGAAGACCAGGAGTTACTGATTGAGAAATCTGTCACTGAATAGTTACAAAATCCAGGGAATCCCTGGGGCTTTTCTCACTCACTCACTCATCCATTCATTTGTGTATTCAGTAAATATGTGTAGGACCCATCTCTGTTATCACCTGATTCGTGCCTTCTGGGAACTTGGGCTCTTGTAGGAAGATAGTTGAGAACTACTGCGATAACTAAAGCAGAAGGTCAAGAAGCTGTACGGCTTAGCAGTCCAGCCATTCACAGCCTCTTGGAAATTCCAGAGGACACTTTTCTGAAGAAGATTGTCAGGGAAGAACTCCAGCCTCATAGAGAATGGCAAGGGGTAACCAGACTCCAGAGGACAGGGTTAAGTCAGCAACAGGTTGTCTTAATGCAGTTCCACAGAAGTAGGGATGATGCCTGCATATGGGTGGGTAGGCAGCTCCCAGACTGGTCTCCTTCCCACTTGGGAAAGGAAGAGAATTGAGGTGCCACTGACTTGTTTGTGACAGAGAGCATCCTTGGAAAGGCAGATGCACTGACTCCATCATCAGGACCGTCCCTTTACCACCGTCATGCAAAGCCGACTTTTGCCTGATCATCCTGGCCCTGGAGATAGATCAGGTTTTAGCGTCCTCATAGCATTTGTGTGGGGCATCTCGTGAAAGTAGTACGGCTGCTTGGCAGGAGAGAGGGACAGAGTCAACAGCTGCCCCCACGGATGATGTCCAGGCTTTGTTTCAGTCATTTGCAACCTCACGTCATCCAGCTTTTACCGAAACTGCTCTTTTCCCAAAGGACAGTTGGGATTTATTCTTCTTCTTTTCCTGACTCAGTTTACCTATCAGATTCTTGGAAGCAGTAGGTGATGGAATAGAGGAAAAAGAAGAGGGCTTGAAGTCCACGACTTTTTGTGCCCCAGAGTGATAACAGGATGTTGTTTGTAAAAGTCAAACGCCTGCTCGGGAGTGTTGCAGCTACGAGAGAAGCCTCTCGTTTCTTGGTCTTTGGTCCTAAGGCCTCTGTGCGGGGTGCTTATTTGATTAACCATATTTCCACACTGGCTGAATCAGGGGAATTAAATGCCTCTCTCAGAGACAAGCCCCTTTCACAATGCTAAATTGTGAACAGTTCCTGAACAGTCCCTGAAGGTCCAATCATTGTATTTTGGTTCAGTAGGATTTTATTTTTCTCTGGTTGGCAGAAGATAGTAACTGTCAGCAGACACTTGAGAGGGCTAAAAAAAAAAAAAAAACCCCAGTTTTGTTTAAAGAGCTGCAGGTCATCCTTTTGACCTCTCCTTCTGGCGTGGGTGAAAGCTGCTTGTTTGGAGGGGACCTCTGGAGCTGGGGCGTGCTGAAGGGCGAGAGTGAGGAAAGCCTCGTGGATGACGCAGCAGAGAGCCTCATGCCCTAAATGCCACCCGCACCCTGCTGCGCTGTGCATGCTTGTTGCCCTTTGTTCAGAACGACCCCCTGTGCGGCGAGAACAATACTGCCACAGTCAGGGCTGTGACCTTTCCAGCCGTTACCTCCTTGGAGATGCTGGATCATCCCAGTGAGAACATCATTTGCATTGTACTCATGCTATACTTGGTGCATCATGCCGGTCTCGTGACAACGAAAGACTCAGTGGCTCCCTTTCCTTAGGATAACGTTCTCTGAGGCAGCTTAGCTTCGATCTCATGGGCCGCCACTGGAGGAAAAGAAAAACACTGAAGAAAAGCCAACCCCGGGAGCATCCTAAAACCTCTGCCCGAAGTGAAGTTTGAAATCACCTCTGTCTCCTGAATTCCCCTCATTTTAGGAGGGCAAGAGTTAGACACAACTTCATCTCTCAAAATTGTCCTTTCATTTCCATTTTTAGAAAACTCTCGCTAAAGGTATATCTTCTTTATGCAAGGGAAGGGAATTGGATATTTTTGGAGATATTCCCAGGGGTTACTCTAACAAGGGTGGTTTTTTTGTATGCAATTTCAGAACTTTCTTAGAAGTGATCTTTGGGTGGGTTATTGTTTATACCTTCATTATCCCCACCTGTTATGTCACTTTCAGACTAAGAAACCCCTGATATTTACTGTACACACACTTACTATATCTTGATGAAGATATCGACCTCTTTTGGTTCCATTTTTCTTTACATCCCTTGCGTTCCAAATCCAAGCTCAAAATCCAAAAGTCAGGAGCAAGTGCTGACGCCCATGGTGGGCCTTATTCTTAATTACACTTATGAATTACATTCTTGCAGAGTTGGGAGATATTAAAGTCTTTGGATAACTAGAAACAAATACAGGGCGCCTGGGTGGCTCAGTCGTTAAGCGTCTGCCTTCGGCTCAGGTCATGGTCCCAGGGTCCTGGGATCGAGCCCCGCATCGGGCTCCCTGCTGAGCGGGAAGCCTGCTTCTCCCTCTCCCACTCACCCCTGCTTGTGTTCCCTCTCTCACTGTGTTTCTCTCTGTCAAATAAATAAATGAAATCTTAAAAAAAACAACAGCAACAACAAAACTAGAAACAAATACCACTGCAGTAGCTCTGACCAACTCTAGTGCCTCACAAGAAAAAAAAGAAACCATGTCTCCAAAGATACGCTATTACTTTCTGCAACAGACATGACCCACGTGTTTTCTGTGTAGATAAAGTTGTGATCAGATGTCATATTATAAATCTGATTATTACCTGAAAAGGCTCTTATATTTTAAGTCCTCAAGGCGACGAGCCTCTGTCGGTAGAGATGAAAGCTCACGGAATGAGAAACATGCAGTTAGCCCACAGCGTGTGCCCCAGGACCCGACCACCTCATGTCAGGGAAATGGCCACCCCTTGTGCACTCTGCACCCTGACAGTGAAAGAGATAATCCTCACAGGGGTGGCTCCTACCCGTGTCTGATTTTAAATGGATTTCTTTGTCAGATTTCAAAATCGAAATTAAAATAAATATTTGGGGATATGGATATGGTCACACATATTTGGCATCAATAGACTATGGATACATTACATCCATCTTTTAAAAACAGGGATCATTTTGGGGGTATCTGGGTGACTTAGTCTGTTAAGCGTCGACTCTTGATTTCCGCTCAGGTCATGATCTCAGGGTCATGAGATCGAGCCCCGTGTTGGCCTTCGTGCTGAGTGTGGAGCCTGCTTGAGGTTCTCACTCCCTCTGCTCCTCTCCTCCCCTCCCCAGTCACACTCGAGCACCCAGGCATGCACTCTCTCTCTCTCAAAAAAAATAATATAAATAAAAACAGGGATCATTTTTAAACTATCATTTAAGGATATTCTTAGAGAAAATTGTTACACCGCTACTAAAATATTTATCATATATCTTTCTAATCACTACTTCAGCATTTAGTGTAGGTCCACGCCTAAAAAGGGGCCAATTCTTTATGCATTTCCAAAACATATTACCTGTAAGCAGGGTCTGGCATCATTCCCGTACTTCGAGATTCAGAATGATGACAGCAGCAACCACGATGATCACCACTGTTAATGCACTGAAAGAACGGGAGGTGGAAATTTCTAAGTTCCTTCTTTGGGTTTTCAGAGTGAGTGACAGGCCCAAAGTGAATAGATATTATCAACTACTGTGATGTTTATTTCCAAAAGGATAATTTTGATTTAGGATTTCTCTTCTTCTAGGGATTTAATCCTTTCACAGTTATGCATGTCCTCTACCTTTGAGATAATTCTCACAAGTGATGTATTATATTTGAGTCCCAGCAGATGGAAAAACACGAAGCTGGAAGTAGGCCCAATGGCCCTCGTCAGGCATGACATCTTCTACGCTTTCTACTAAAGTGCATGACTGACGACATAGATGACATGACTACCTACTGCCGTTAGGGAGTAAACTGTGAGGTAGACATGTTATTTCTCAGCAGCCAGCCAGACTCACTGCTGGGCTCCGTGCCTGTGTGGGTTTGGACCATGGAGTTGCTCTACTTGAGGATCCCCCCCATTAAATAGAGAATGCCAACAAACTCATAATCAAAAGTGGGTTTGCCATAAATAAAATGTTCTATTTCTGAAAAAAGATATTGCCTGATTATACCAAAAAATTGTTACTTACTATTTTGTTCACTTAATTAATAAAAAAAAAAAAAATCAGTGACAAATCTCCTTGGCACGCAGTCCAAGGGAATAGAAAAGCCAAAAAATTTTAAAGCCCTTTCATCCCTTGTCTGAGGTTATTTCTGAGTCCTGATGGACACTGCTTGTTTGGATTTAGAAAGTCTCTGGGTGGCTGACCCAGGTAGCCCCTTTGGTCACGAATGTTGGGACTGCCCTCTCCCTAAGGGCTGAGCTGGCCCCACCCTGCACCAGTTAGAAGTGATCAGCAGCATGAGACAGGGTGATCAGGGAATAAAGCTGCCACCCAAACCAGGCCCCTGCTCCCTGTGATCCGTGATATCTGTGCCCCACCCATATGGTGTGACATTTCTCTCTTTCTCTCTGTGAAATCAGATCTCCAAAATGCAGAGATTAAAGACGGGTTCCTGGGGCCTCCTTTCGGCCTTCACCAGCCCTCCAGTTCCCATTTGAAAAGCCAGCCCCCAACATAAAATTAGTTTCTTATGCCAGAGGACAGCATCGTCAAGGTTTGGAAACAAAGAGGAAATGTTATATAAGCACTCAGGTCTGGTTGAGTTTTGTTTTGTTTTTTTTTTTTTTTCTCTAAGTCATTTCCCCCCATGTTTTCATGGCGCGTGTTGCATGGCAGTGGTTATAAAACAAAATAAGTAAAAGTGAAACCAGATTTTCAAAATTTGAGAAAATTATGCATGTATCACACTGGGAGGGGAAAAAAAACAGTGTCCGTGCCCTCCTCGATGTAGATTTTAGCCAGAACTCTTATAATTGCAAGGAATAGGAGCCCATTCATGCTGGCTCAAGGGAAGTTGGCAGGCGTTCAAGGTCAAGGTACAGTGTGGCTCTTGGGCGTTAGGCTGCGGCGGTTCTGAGGGCGGGGGTCTCAAGGAGCCAGCCTTGCTCTTGCCATCCGGCTGCCTCTGCTACATGCTCCTCTCATCCAGAGGCTTCTTTGCTGACCATTCTAAGTGCCATGCCCTCATAGCCTTAGTTGGCCCAGACCCCGAGGCCTGAGGTTGCTGCCGGCCCATTCTGTGTCCCTGCCCACCTTTTGGTTCTGTTAGCTGTGGCCTGAGTGAGGAAGGGATGCGGTGGAAACACAGCCGCTGCTCCCTGGGCTGTGGGTGGGACGACTTCCTTCAGAGGAACTGTGGGCAAGCAGGCGACGTGCCCCTGGCGCTTCAGGATTTCATTCCCCTTCCTTCCTTTTCTGTCCCCAGAAAGAGCTATCTGAAGAAGTTGGCCAGAATGGCAGCCATGCTCAGATTCCTGTTCAAGTCCACAACGCCACGTGCACAGTGAGGATTGCCGCCATCACCAAGGGGGGAGTCGGGCCTTTCAGTGACCCAGTGAAAATGTTCATCCCTGCACACGGTGAGAGCCGGCTTCCTTATCGGCTGATAGAATGTGTCAGCCCCAGCAATGCACAGATGGCCAGACTGACCATGGGATGGGCATCTGGTTTAAGAATGAAACACAAAGACTGAAGGAAATTTTGGCGATGATGAAGATAGTTTTTTCATATAAAGATATGCTAACCCACTTCACAGAGCACTGATACCTGTGAGTCCTCCCACTACCTTTACTATTGATGGTGGTGCTAAGTTATGAGGACGGTGAGTCCTTTTGGAATACCAAATCTGACTTGATCTATTGAATGTAGTTTCAATGATGTATTCGTGACTGAAAGTCGGATAGGCTAGGGTATGGCCAATCCTTAGCTCTCCATAATGGGCACTGTTTGTTTATGGGCTAGTGTTTGTTTTCTGTGTTTTAAGCAGTACGGTTATTACTCACTCAAGCCTTGCTGACGTGCTTCATGATTGATTGGTACAGAACATGAAGTGTTACCTACAGAAGCTGTCCTTAACACGGCATGGGGCTCACTGAGCTAAATGCTCAGCCCTGTGTGCCATCTTCTGCATGTTGCTGGAGTATCCTTTGGCAAGCTGCCCCTGTGATGCCCCATGTGGCCCCAGATGCTGTACTTGCTTCCATAGACCAGGGGAGCCCCCTTTGTTCTGATTCTCACTCCCCTGGGTCGCTTGATATGAAACTGCTGTCATAAACTCCATGCACGGGCATCTCTGTCAGTGTGATTTTTGCATTTACAAGTTCTTGCCAAATAGGGTCTTTGTACCTGCAGCAGACAGGACTTGTGAGTGGACCACTGAGTTCCTGTCTGTGTGTTCTCGTGACCCTCAAACACGAAAAAGGGAGCCATATTACAGTTCCTGCAGCCCATGGGCTCTATACCTAGGGAGCATTGGAAACCGGTGATGGCAAGCAAGATGTGTCTCCCTGGTAGAAATTCAGAGACAATGAGATTCTCATTCTAAGGGCATGGGTTAAAAAAAATCAGAGTTTAAGAAGACAGAGCTTTTGGGCGCCTGGGTGGCTCAGTCGGTTAAGCGACTGCCTTCGGCTCCGGTCATGATCCTGGAGTCCTGGGATCGAGTCCCACATCGGGCTCCCTGCTCCACAGGGAGTCTGCTTCTCCCTCTGACCCTCTTCCCTCTTGTGCTATCTCTCATTCTCTCTCTCTCAAATAAATAAATAAAATCTTAAAAAAAAAAGAGAGAGAAGACAGAGCTTTCATCCTCATACATGGGAAACTCTCCAACATTTTACAAAGCTGTGCTATTCCAGCAATCCTTGCTTTGCACATTTCGAACGTGCATACGTTTCAGCTCCCACGGTTGGGTTAAATAACACTGGCTCCCCAAAGACATGGTCCGAACTTGAGTTACCATCATGTAGTGTCTGTGAGTAATTGCATGGAGCGTACACTTCACCACCAGCTGTCCAGTCCGGAAACCACTATGTAAATAACAGATGTGCGTCATGATCGTGACTAGTCTTATCACTCGTCTCAAAGTCTCTCCGTGGTTGGACACTGCACTTCCATGGTTCAAATCACATGCATTTGGAAGACCTATAGCCATGTTGCCTCCTTATCTCCCAGGACACACCCACACGACACTTGATAAAAATAAGTCCTTGGAAGAGGGAGTCAGTGAACAAAGATGAAGTGCGGCAAGGAAAGGAAGCGTGTAAGCATTGAAGTGAAATTGGAATTGAACGTGGAAGGCACAGCTGACTGTGGGAATGCAGACACGGCTGCCATGTGGTGGACTAGCTCTGCGGCCAGGGCACGCGGTGAAGGTGACCTTACAACGTGAGCATAGGGACCATGCCAAAAAAAAGGAAGACGGCCCTGAGGAAGTTACATGAGCAAAAATCTTCATGTAAAGGAATGCTCAGAGACAGTTCACAGCTTTGAAAGCACAAAGGGTAAAACGTGGGGAACGAATCCAAACCCAGAAAGGAGTATGAAAATTCTCCAGGGTACAGAAAATATATTCTTGCCATATCATAAGTTATGTGACTGGAAGAAGACAGGTACCATTCAAACTACTCTTGATCAGCTTTTTACAAAGAAATGCAGTCTTTTAATTCTCAATATTTCTAGTGTTTTAAATTACGGTAGACCAGATAAATATGAGTTTTGCCATTTTTCTTATTCCTTATACATTCATAACGGACGTGAAGAGAGTCACCGGTTAAGTATTAAGATCACTGTGCATGGTCTCAGCTTGCACCGTCAGAGTGAGGACTGCCTGCATATGTAGACCACAGAATATAAAAGGACTAAGTTCTAGAGCTTTTGACTATCTTCTTTCCCTTTTCCAAGGCAGTGTTTCTTATGTATTTTGGATCCCAGAGAAATGTTTTCAACGGATTCTATTGGTTTTTTACTAGGTTGGGTAGATTTTGCCCCCTCATCAACCCCAGCACCTGGCAACACAGATCCTGTGCTCATCATCCTTGGTTGCTTTTGTGGATTTGTTTTGATTGGGTTGGTTTTATATATTTCTCTGATCATCAGAAAAAGAATCCAGGAGACAAAGTTTGGGTAAGTCTCCTCAGTTTAAAATGTTTTGCTCAGTGGTCTCATGTGCTTGTTCTGCCAACGGGTAATGCCCTCCTGCTGGCTCAGCTCCTCACACTGTACTCAGCTGGGGGTCCTGTCTTGTGTACATCCTGGGGACAGGCAGCTTCCTTGCTTAGACCAGTGCAACAGAGAAAACCAGCAGTGGAAGCTGGCCTTGAAAGGGGCTCATTTACAGAGAAGAGCATCAATAGGCCTTCAGTACTCAAACTTGGTTGCTGTAAAATGAGGGTTTTTGTTAGAAGTCTTAAAAATAATCCTAATTATTTAAAAAAAAAAACAATGAAATGTATGTATAGATAAAAATACCAGAAGGAAATTCACCACAAAGCATTAGCAATTCTGGATGGTGTAAGTTGGGATGATTCTGTGTTTTCTTTTTTTTTTTTTTTGCTGTATTTTATACATTTTATGTAATGATCAAGGATTTTTCTAATAGAGAAAAACTTTATATTTTCACATTCCAGTGTAAAAGAGGCACTTATTCTGATTTTCCATGCATTTGACTTTGAGAACAGTAGTTAAGTATCAACAAAGGTGTGCAGGCGTGTTAAATCAACCTATGAAAAGAAGGCTATATGTGCAAATTTGTTTCTGACTCAGTTTTCTACTCTAGTGCCTCTGTAGTGAGTTTGGATTTCCACGAAATCCAGTTTATCACTCATGAGGTGGAGGAGGTATTCTGTAAGAGGCAGGTTAACAGCCTGGGATGGGACAGAGTGAGGGAAGGTGAGTGACTGTTTTGGAGGGAGCTGAGCAACCTTTGTTTGTTTCTGTGTCTTAGGAATGCTAGTAGAACGTTCCATTCAAAAACTTTCTACTGGCTCGGGGAGGGGCCTTGAAAGCGGAGGCTTGACTGCCCTTTGTGTCCATTCCAGTCCTAAGGGTTGGGTACCTTCAGTACCTACTAATGCCATCCTATAATTTTTCTATCTTAGTATGTAAATTCTAAGAATGACTAGATAAAATTTTGTTAAGGTTTTATTTATTGGAGAGAGAGAGAGAGAGCACAGTTGGGGCAGGTGGGGCAGAGGGAGAGGGAGCAGCAGACTCCCCACTGAGTAAGGCTTGGTCCCAGGACCCTGAGGTCATGACCTGAGCTGAAGGCAGACACTTAACTGACTGAGCTACTCAGGCGCCCCCTAAGAATGGCTATTCTAAAGAAATGACAAAAATCTGATCTAAATGCTGAACATATAGTTGACTGAAATGCATCCCAGAATCTAGGTGTGGTTTGTAGTCTCATTGTAAAACAGGTGCAGAGAACCTCTGCAGAAGTTAAGAGTAGCTCAGTAACATGTATTAAAGACCTTCTAGGTGATAACCTAGGATACAAGAGTGAACAAAAGCAGGCACTGCTCCTGCCCTCATGGGTGCTCACAGTTGATGGAGAATCAAGCAGTAATCACACAAGTAAATATAAAATGGCAACTGTGTTAAATCCTATATAAAGGGATATGTAAAAGTGTATAATGGGTGAATTTGACTGCATTAAGAAAGTCAGGAAAGGCCTCCCTGCAGAGGTGATCCCTGAACTAAAATCTGAAGAAAGAGCAGGAGTTAATTAGGTGAAAGACAAAAGGAAGAACATTACAACCAGAAAGAGCAGTACATGCAAAGGCCCTGTGGTGACAGGGAGCCTGGCATACAGAGAGGAAGGCACTGGCCTAGAAGACATGATGCTTGGGTTCTGACATTAATTCTGTCACTTAAATGGGACATGGTTATTTTTCTCCCTTTCCTTACTATTCTCTCTGGAAGTAAGTCAACGTGCATAGCCCACACTTACGGGAGGAGTTACACTTCCTCCACCCCTGACGGGCAGAGTATCTACATAAAACATTTGGACACTTCTGCATAGGTTTGTTTCTACACCTCATTTATGTATTCAGTGATAAACATATCAGTATGGGCTCATGGATATTCATTTTATACTTTGGATTATAATCCAATACTACTTTATTTTATTGCTTAGACTGTTATGGCTTTGGCCATTGGGAGCTTCCCAGCTGTTCTGGGTTCTTGAGGGTACTTGGACAGAGTTGCTTTGATTTTGCCAAGCAGGCCTGAAATAGAGCTAAGGAAAGAAACATATTTCTCCCAGTGGGAAATGTCTTTGTCATAAAAGAGGCGTTTGAATGGGCAGCGGCTTGGTGACACCCTTGTGGAATCAGCACCTGTCCTGGCTGCCCTTTTTTTATAGTATGAGATGTCTTTATTTTTATTCACCCAGGAATGCCTTCACAGAGGAGGATTCGGAATTAGTCGTCAGTTATATAGCAAAGAAGTCCTTCTGTCGGCGAGCCATTGAACTCACCTGTAAGTTAACATCCATTTCCCTTTTCTGGCAAAAGTTAAAGTGGTTGAAAGCAAAGAGAGAACAACGAATCAATCAACAGATTAATAACAAAAGCCAAAGGAGTCGAAGAATGGGTATTTTTAACGTGCAAAAGGTCTTCAAAAACCAGAAACCAGCAAGTAGCTAAGTCAGACGTTGCCATGTGCTCTGCTGTTGGCTGGTTTGCTGGAACTCTCGAGCGGGCCCTGAGGTGAAGTGGCCAGGGTTAAAGACTCCTAACACCACAAACAGGAATTCACCACAGTGATAGGAGAAGATGTGGTTAGAGGTCAGGGATTTAAAGAAGACAGCAAAGCAATTGACATAAATCTCTGAGCTTATTTCCCGCTTTTCTGTGGCAACCAACTCAGAGAACAATTTTCCAACGTACTTTATAACAATTATGGTTTGAGTTTTGCTGAATCGAAGTGGAGCCTTCTAGTGTGAAGAGTGAGAATAAATGGACAGCTCTGTTCTTGAATAATTAAGAAACAGTGTAGAAAGTATGTGCAAATATTATCAAGTTCAAGCTTCTGCATGCTTGCCAAAACAACAACAACAAAACAAATACAAGTATGATAGAAAGCAGGGTGCTATGAAACAAAAACTTGTTCGAGGTAGAATGTTTTTCATTTTTATTTTTTTACTTTTCTTAACTGTGGCACAAACAGTCATTTGCCAAAGAGTTATTGAATTGGTTAATTCCTCTTATTGGTAACACTTATTGTCAGTGCTGCATATTAATAACCTTATTATAGAAGATCTTATTCTCCACTTTCCCGCAAGTACTCAACTTAGCACTTTTTATGTCATTGTAATGAGGATGGTAGCTTTTTCTCTCCGTGTTTCCTGCGGTTACTGGGACTCCTTCCCTAGGACAGGGGAGGTAAGCCGATGGCTCTTTTGTATACTATAGTTAGGGATAAAATAGCAAATACTGCGCTCGAAAGTACCTACTATCTTCCTTACTCCTTTAAATCAAGGGCAACCCCCCACCCCTCCCACACACACGAATCCAATTGCTGGTCGCTGCTACTGCGTGGTGGGAAGAGAAATATGGTTCTGATTTTCATAATCCTTCAGAATTAATCTTGCCCTGAAGAATTCATTTTCCTCACTTTAATCATAGTAGAATTAAGGGCGATATTTTATTACAGGCTTTTTGTGGGGGAGAGCCATGGGTACAAAATGGAGAAAATGTTTAGCTCTTTGATAGGGCTGTATATCTCATTTTAATTCTATTCAAATGAAAGAGAGCACACTGACAACTCTTAATACATACTCTGTCCCTCCTTTATAGTGCGTAGCTTGGGAGTCAGCGAGGAACTGCAAAATAAACTAGAAGATGTTGTGATTGACAGGAATCTATTAATTCTCGGAAAAATCCTGGGTGAAGGTGAGCAGTTTATTTCTTTTAAAATGTGAAGTAAGAAGGTAAGCCGTTTACTGTATTTTTTATATGTGTATTTATTATATACCATTTTGTGACTTTAAGTTACAATACAAACAGTTCTATTTTACAATTTGGTTTTTGAAACTCTGAATTGCCGTATGAAAAGCACCTCTACAGTGCCTTGCACTGACAGTAGGCCCTTGAAAAATATTAATTCCCTTCCTTCATTGAAAAGCACGCAATCCAGGGACACCTAGGTGGCTCAGTCGTTAAGCATCTGCTTAACCTGAGCCAGGCTCAGGTCATGATCCCAGCGTCCTGGGATCGAGCCCCACATCGGGCTCCCTGCTCAGTGGGAAGCCTGCTTCTCCCTCTCCCGCTCCCCCTGCTTGTGTTCCCTCTCTCGCTGTGTCTCTCTCTGTCAAAGAAATAAAATCTTAAAAAAAAAAAAGAAAGAAAAGCACGCAATCCATTGGTCGGTTTCCTATATACTCTAAATACCTCTAATTCTTAAGTTTACTGTTTTGGGCACTTTCCTAATTAGTTAAATAGGAACAAAAGTGAAAATACATATTTAATTTGTCAAACTGATATTAGGATGAATGATAATGATATTTAGAATTTCTACTTTATAAATGTCGATAACATTTGCCATGTTGTTCTGTAAGTGTCTTGGATCAGTTATAATGCTTAATAAAATGATGGGCTGAGCCGAGCCTGAGCCAAGCAAGCTTGTGACAAGCAGGAGGCTAGTGTGTGACCTGTGTCCCTGGTGTGCGAGCATGGGTGGCCCCAGCAGGCCCTGCCCGGCTGCCACATACTAGTCACTCTCCGGCCACATAAAAACAGCAGCTGGGGAACTGTAGCATTTCTGTGGTCAGGAGAGATTCTGCACAATGTTGTCTTATACAGATGTTGTCTTATTTCACAGGAGAGTTTGGGTCTGTGATGGAAGGAAATCTTAAGCAGCAAGATGGGACCTCTCAGAAAGTGGCCGTGAAGACCATGAAGTGTGAGTTATCACTGATGAAACACCTTCCAGCCAGTGTGGTCAGCTGGGTCAGTAACCTGGTGCTCTCTAGGGCCAGTGAGGGGGTTCATGTGTCATGCTCTCAGTCACTGATGGGTCAGAAGGCCATCCAGAACACTGTGTGGTCACAGAGGGAAAGTGACCGTCAGGAGCTCTGCATATCTGCATGGTATATTCTTTACACTAGAGGAAGTTCCGTTTCTTATTTATACTACACCTCCCTCTCTGTCTCGTTCTCTCTCTCTCTCTCTCTCTCTCCCCCCCCCTTCTCCCTTCACTCTCACCTAGTAAAGTGAATGACTCCAAAATAAGTCATGAGTTTCTGAGACAAGGCTGACCTGGTAGCCACCTCTGACCGCAAGGGTTGGCCTGGCTGATCTGGCCAGCTCGGTGGGATCACTTCTCACTTGAGGATGGTTGCATAGTCCTCAGGAAGCTGTGGGCTGCCTGGAAGGTACATTTCCCAGAGAGAGGAGAGATAGTTATGAAGATATTATGAAGAGCAGTGATCCCAAGCTGGAACCTCCAAGCAAGCTGGGAAGAGAGCCTGCAGCCAGGTCAGAAAGGGCCTTGTAAGTCGTCACAAAGAATCTGCTTTTATCCCACGAGTAGGAGAACACCAGTAAGAGTCTTAAGCAAATGAGGAACAAAAGCAGATCACATTCTAGAAAGTTGACTTTGGTGGCAGTGTAGAGGAGAATGAATTACAGCATTGACAAAAGTAAAGACAGATGCTGTTTGGGGCACTCCAGAATCTGTGCAGATGTCTATCTCGATAAGGAAACTAGGCTCAGAGACGGGGTGACTTGTCGAAGTCAGATAGCTTAAAAGGGAGAAGGTTGTGCTGGACTTTTTCATCACCACGCATTGACCAGGCTGCAGTAGCAGAACATGATCGCACATTCAGCACTGTTCCTGCTCCTTGCGTTATTGTATCTGAACCTGGTCCATGTGAAGGCTCTTTCCATCGTCCCCATTTACCAGTGGAAGGTTTGGGGGGGACCTTGTAAAAGGGGCTAGGCCTGGAATCTGTTTCTTCTCTGGCCTTGGCCATGCTCTTCTTTGAATTAGAATCACTTGCCTAAGAATTGTATCTATGTTAATTATCAAAGATTGAAAGAATAGTCTCTGGCCTCTGCATCACAGGCTTATCCTCATTTGCCTAGGATGTTGGTCCCTTGGGGAGGGTGGGGGTGGAGTTTGCAGGAATACCCTACCCTTTCTGTTCCACCCACCTAGTTGTCTTAGCAAAGATAATAGGTGAGGGCAAAGGTGGCAGACATTTTGCAGGTCTATATGATTTTTTACTTTTCTTAAATTCGCTTTAATAAGAAAATTAATATATACAAAGCCCACAGAATGTCCAGACCCTACGCTATATGCACGCACATGTGATTTCAGTCAATACTTAGTGTTATAGCAAATCCCTAATTCATGCCTGGCTTTATGTTTGTTTTTCTTTGTTTTTCCTTGTTTCTTTGTTTCTAAAATACACATAACCTAAAATGTACCATCCTAACCATTTTTAAGAGCGTAGTTCAGCGGCATTGAGTTCATTCACACTGTTGTGCAACCATCACCACCATCCACCTCCTGGATTTTTTTCATCTTGCAAAACTGAAACTCCATATGCATTAAACAACTTCCCATCTCCTCTGCCTCCACTTGCCCCTGGCTACCACCATCCCCCCTTTCTGTCTCTATGAATTTGACTTCTCTAATTACCTCGTAAAAGTGGAATCACACAGTACTTATCCTCTTGTGACTGGCTTGCTTCCCCTAACATAATATAGAATTTTAGATGTCTCTCTCAAGTTGGTTTAATCCCAAAATGGTATGGTGTGGAAGTTAGAAAAGTATATCCAGTCCACAAGGCATGATTGAGCAATCAGCCTTGCAAGATTGAGAGAAGCATGTGTTCTTGCTTTTTTTAAGGCAAAAATAATTGCAACAGATCAGTTACATTTGACTTTCAGGGTTTTTTTTTTTTTTTAAGGAATATACTTTAATTTTTAGAGAAGTTTTAGGTTTCTAGAAAAATTGGGCAGAAAATACAGAGTTCCACATGCCCCTGTTCCCTATCATTAACGTCTTGCGTCCATGTGGTGCATTTTTTACAAGTGATACATCAGTAACCCATGTGATACGTTATTAACTGAAGTCCATATGTTATATTAGCTTTCACCTTGTATTGAATATTCTATGAGTTTTGACAAATACAGTGTCCTATGTGCACCATTACAGTATCATGTGGAAGTTTCCCTGCCCTACATTCTCCCGTGTGCCATCTATCCATCCCTCCCCACCCACCCCTGCCTGATGACCACTCATCTGTTTATTGTTGTACTTTTGCCTTTTCCTGAATTTACTTTCAGAGAACAAAATTGCTCTTACCTCCTGAGTAAATTATCGGTGCCTACCATTTTCTATGCTCTCTTTTAGTGGACAACTTTTCTCAGCGAGAGATTGAGGAGTTCCTCAGTGAGGCCGCGTGCATGAAAGACTTCAACCACCCCAATGTCATCCGACTCCTAGGTACCTCAGAGAAATGCGGGACTGGGGGACAGCGGGGCTTGGCTAATCCACTCCGCACCAAAGGACAAGTCTCTGGGGCAGATAAGTTTATACTTTGTATGACCCCACAGTAATTGGTACCATTGAGTTTTTCACCCCAAAGACATCTTACAGTTACATTTTCTGAAGCTGATGGTAAAAATGGGCCTGCATTTCCTGGACACCTCAGGGGCCAGGAACATTTAGTGTCCACAGAGTTCTAAGTGACTGTGGGTGGAAATGGGGGACTGCACATTACTCCAAGGCAAGACAAAAGCTTATGTTAAACCATGTTATAATTTTTATGGATTTAAGGTTATCCATGAATCAAATACTGGTAGGGTAAAGCTGTCAAAGTAGATACATTCCATAGATCATCTTTGAGAAACAATTTATTAATGTATTTTCAAGTACTGATTTCCTAGGATCTAATACTGCCTGTCATGGGACATGATTTAATAGAATTTGGTTTTGTGGCCCTGTAGCTATCAAGAGGTTACCATGTAAGTGCCACAGTTCCAACACAGAAGAGCGACCTAAACATAATTGAATATTCTGCTGACTTCTTTTTTTTCTGTCCTGTATCTTGATAAGTGCTAAATTCTTTGGGGAACTTTCAAAGTTTTATTACGATCAAAGCTGCAGAGAGATGTGAAAAATAATGATTGGTTATAAAATCATTTCAAAGAAACCGCTATTACTCCTTTGCAGCTATTGATTTCTGCAGACTCAGAGAACCATCGTGCTTTGCGATGGACGGGCCGTGATATGCAAGCACTTTGCCAGCCTGCCATCAGGTGACGGGCTCTGGTTCCAGCTTTTCATGATAAATGGTGTTTCCTGTGTATAACTGTTAAAATTTAGAGATGTGAATTTTACCTATTGGCCCTCAAAATTCTTTTAATAGTTTTGAGCATTTGATGGCACCGGGCTTTTTCACCTGATCAGGTACTTAACTATCCCATGAAATTAGTTTGCCCTTAAATTCTATTGCAGTCACTACCCCTCACTTAGGCTCAGTGTAACAAAAACTCCATGGGTGTCTAGATGGCTATACTGTGACAGATTAATTTTTGAGACCTCTCATGCAAAGATTGTTACTAATCTGAAAGAAAAAAATTACTAAGAAGTGGACCCAGCATGTGTTCCATATTCTAATACAGCTTGTGTGTGAGTTATGGGTATTTATTTTATTTTTTTTATTTGTTAATTTTTTAAGGAGGCCCCATGCCCAGCATGGAGCCCAACATGGGCCTTGAACTCATGACCCTGAGATCAAGACCTGAGCTGAGATCAGGAGTCAGATGCTTAACCAACGGAGCCACCCAGGCGCCCCATGTTTATTTTGTTTTTAACTGTTACCTCGAGAGCACATGGTTTCAATTTGGCCAGTGCTCCTGCAGTGCTTTTCTGGTTACTGCTAACAAAGAGCTCTTTGTAACTTTCTCTGGTTTTAATTTCAGGTGTATGTATAGAAATGAGCTCTCAAGGCATCCCAAAGCCCATGGTGATTTTACCCTTCATGAAGTATGGGGATCTGCATACCTACTTACTCTATTCCCGACTAGAGACAGGACCCAAGGTAATTACCCAGTTGTCTTGCCTCTGAACAGTCCCCCAGGCTTCCGTGACAGGGCCTGGGAAACCTCAGCATCTAACCTTGAAAATAAAGGTGGGAGGGAGAGGACATTTGGCCTTTGTTCAGCACTCACTGTGTACCCTGGGGACACAGCAGGCCTGCTCATCACCTTATTTATTATTCCCATTTTAGCGGCGGGGGGCGGGGGGGGAGAAGCCAGCTGGGCGCACAGTCTCATGGCTCAAGCCTCATTGCAATGGAGCCAGGTGGGCCCCACATGCTGACAGAATGGCCTCTTTCTTTCGACGTCTCCTCTTTCCAACTCATTCACTCTGAAATCACTGGAAGCAGGATCCATTTCACCCAGAGGGAAGCTGTACTGAGCTGTTTTTCTGGACACTGAGCCTGAATATACTCTGTCCACCTTTCCGATTATCAAGAGCCCCTCCATCCTCAGGATGGGAAAGCATGTTGTGAATTGGTGGGCCGGCATGCTTTCCTTCCAACAGTGCCCCTAGGAGGGGTGGTGACCCCATAGGGCAAACGCTGTCTGAATCCCACAGCACAGGGAAGCCCGACAAAAACAGGAGCTTAGACTGAAGCACCACACCCACCAGCATGCGGCCACAGGTCCCATCCAGGTGACCGACCTGGGCCCCCAAGAAAGATGACTGACTGTGGGGCTTCATGAGGAAAGTCCTCATCCCAAGAGACAGATCTGCAGGAACAGCCATTTATCAAATTTGGCAAGGCACTTGAAAAACAAAAACAAAACCCTTAGACCCAATTTAGGGTAAACATTCCAGAACCTTCTTGTCTGTGTCCTGCTGACCCTGTGTGTTATGGATGTGAAAGGTTATTTTTTGCTTTCCTTTTCTTTTTCTTCTACTTGTTTTGTTATTCCCAGAAAGGTTTGTAAGTGATCTTTCCTTTTTCAGTTCCCCTTGGTTTCTGCTCAGATTTTTGTTCTCTTCCTCATGACTTCTTTAAGTGTTCCACCCACACAGTCACTAACCAGAGTTAGGAAATTGTAGCCACATCTCAGAGTTATTATAAAAATCACTGCGGCTCCTCTGAAGAGATGAAGGGCCTAATCCAAAGTAGGGGACTCAGCATGGCTGAGTGTTTTTCTTCCCTTTTTCCACCCAAAAGAAAGACGATAATATTTTAAGAAGCCTGGAAGAGAAAAAACAAACAAACAAACAAACTACAATTTCCAACATCTTAGCACAATCATTGGCACCTTCGGACATTCACATCCCAACTTTCATTCCATGCCTACGTGTTTCACAGACTGGTGCTCAGGTGGTATGTACCTATCTGCAGGCCGTCCACAGTGCTAACCTTTCTCAAGCACTTAGTAAAGGCTTTATTTTGCATATAGTCATGCAGTAATGGCGCAGCAGCCATAGGAAGTCCTTACTAATAGAATCACAGGTGAAGAAACTGAGGCACAGATCGGGCAATGGTGGAGGCAGGACTGGCCCCCAGGTTGCAGAGCCCCTGCCTTCGGCTCTTCTCTGATGGCCCCATCCCGTGTGCACCCCACCCTGGCAGGGCAGCCTCCAGACAATTGGCTATGAATGGCTGCATGCCATCCTCTTGAATGGATTTTGTTTCATATTGATGGGCAATTTCACTCCCATTTAGTTTTCTGGTATGTGGTATGATTTTTCTAATAATTTTTGGAAGGATGGGAATTTCATGTTGCATAAGAGTGAATTCTATAATAAAACAGTAAAAATATACAGGCCCATATTCAGGGCTGTTTGATGGCCAACAATCGTCTGTTTTTACTTGTGAAGTTCAACCTTCCTCTCTCGTATGGGCCCTTTGGAAATAGAGTAGCCTCTTATTGGACTTTTTTCCTGAATCATTGTGGAAGAGATAGAGACCATTTATAATCTTTATAAAAATCTTTTTAAAATTGTCATACATTGTTATTGACTCTTTTTTCCTTTTTGGTGTACAGTTCTATGAGTGTTAACACATAAATGGAATCATGTACCCATCATCATAGTCAGGATACAGAACCGTTTCATCACCCAAAAATACCTCTTCCTGCGACATCTTTGTAGTCCTGCTCTGCCCCATGGCTAACTCCTGGCAACCACTGATGTGTTCTCCATTACTATAGTTTTGTCTTTTTGAGAATGTTGCGTGAATGGAATCATACAGTTTGTAACTTTTTGGCTTCCTTTACTCAGCAGTATGCCTTTGAGATCCACTTAAGTTGTTGCCTGGATCAATAGTTCATTCCTTGTTTTATTGCTGTGTATCTTCTAGTGCATGGATGTACCAGTTTGCTTATCCATTCACCTGTTGAGGGACACATGGGTTGTTTCCAGTTTGGGGCAAGGATGAATGAAGCTGCTATAAAAAAATGACATACAGGTTTTTGAGTGAACATACTTCTTATTTCTCTAGGATAAAAACCCAGAAGTGAGATACTAGGTCATATGGAAAGTGTATGTTTAATTTTATAAGAAACTTCTAAACGATTTTCCAGAGTGGCCGTACTATTTTATGTTCCCACCAGCAGTGTATGAGAGATTCAGTTGCTCTGCATTCTTGTTAGCACTTGGTATTATCAGTAGTTTTTTGGTTTGGTTTGATTTGGTTATTAGCTGCTCTGATAGGTGGGTAGTGATAACCTCATTGTGGCTTTTATTTACATTTCTCTAATGATTAAGGATGTTGAGCATCTTGTCTTGTGTTTATTTGCCATCTTTCTATCCTCTTTGGTGAGGGTTTGTTGAAGTCTTCTGTTTATTTTTTAATTGGGTTGTTGTTTTTCTTATTATTGAGTTTTGAGAGCGCTTTATATATTCTAGATACAGTACCTTTCTTGGATATGCAATTTGCCAAGATTTCGTAGCTTGTCTTTGTGTTATCTCTTTTTTTTTGTCTTCATATTCTCTTAATGTGAGTAAAAATATTTAACTTTTGCTGAGTGCAATTCATCAGTTTTTTTCTTTCATGGATCATGTTTTTGCTGTCATGTCTAAGAACTCTTTGCCTAAACCCAGATAAAAAAATTTTTCTCCTACGTTATCTTCTAAAAATTTTGTGATTTTTTTTTTACATGCTACGTTTAAATCTGTGATCCATTTTTAATTAATTTTTATATAAGGTGTGACATTTGGCTTAAGGTTCGCTTTTATTTTTCATATAGATGACCAGTATCATTTGTGAAAAGACTGTCATTAATCCATTGAATTCTCATTTTTGTCAGAAATGAATTAGCTGTGTAAGTGTGGGTCTATTTCTGAGTTCTCCATTCTGTTCTGTTAAACTATGTGCCCATAGTTTCGCATCTTTGTCAGAAATGAATTGGCTGTGTAAGTGTGGGTCTATTTCTGAGTTCTCCATTCTGTTCTGTTAAACTATGTGCCCATAGTTTCGCATCTTTGTCAGAAATGAATTGGCTGTGTACGTGTGGATCTATTTCTGAGTTCTCTATTCCGTTCTCTTAAACTATGTGCCCATTCTTTGCCCCTCCCACATTGTCTTGATTACTGTGACTTCATTGGAGCATTTGAGTTGGGTTTTATATTACACGCAAGGGAAACCATCTGATCTGTTACAGAGCCCAACTCACCTTTCCTGCTTTATCGCCCCATTCTCTCTGCCTCTTTGCTTTTGACCCATGAGACAACCTCCTTTTCCTAAAACACGTGTGTGCTCTCAGATCACTAGGTCTTTGCTCATTCTGATCATGGCCATGTATTTCCTCTTAATCGGCCATTTTATTCCTTTCTGTCTTTTAAGGACAGCCACAATGACAGTGTAGAATATTTTTTAAATGTTTGCATGAGAATCCATTTCTTTGCTGAGCTTCTGGAGCAGGTTGCTCTTATCTCTGCTTGATGCGTATGTTCTTATAGCCTGCCTCCCTTTGGTGTGTCCACCCCCACGAGAACTGGGGTCCTGTCCTGTCATCTGCCTGTCTGCCCTGCACACCTCCAGACGTACTATTCACATGGAAGACAGAGTGGCGCTTGGGGCCCAGCACCCAGGCCCTCCTGGGGGAGCCCATCTGCATAACTGAGACGTGGTCTTGGTCCACACTAGCAGGAGCAGAAGGATCTCAACACAAGGAAGCCCAGAGGTAGGACAGCTGCGGTGTTGGTCAGTTCTCATCTCAACAACATCATCCCGTGTCCACAACTGTTCCATCTTTCTGCTTTTTCAGCTGCAGCTGCCCCTCCACATGTCTGATGGTGGCAACTCCTCCAGGCATGACATCCCCATCCACCAGCCTCCAGAGACAAACAAGTCTGTGTTCTCTCTTTCCCCTTCCGTCTCCCTCTCTTTTCCTGGAACAGGAATTGTTTTTTTTTTTTTTCGTAACACCTTTACTGAGATATAATTCAAACACCATACAGCTCTGTTATTTAAAGTGTACAACTCAGTGGTGTTTGGTATGCTCAGAGTTTTGCAGCCATCACCACAATAAATTGTAGAGCCTTTTCATCACCTAACAAAAAGTCCCATACCCTTTACCAATCACTTCCCAGTCTCCCCTCCCCACCATGTTCCTAGCTCTAAGCAACCTTTCTTTTTTTAAAGTTTTATTGTTTTATTTAAATTCAGTTAGTGGACATACAGTGTATTATTAGTTTCAGAGGTAGAGTTCAATGATTCATCAGTTGCATATAACACCCAGTGCTCATCACATGTGCCCCTTGATGCCCGTCACCCACTTACCCCATCCTCCCAGCCACCCCCCCTCCAGCAACCCTCAGTTTAAGCAACCTGCTTTCTGTCTCTCTCTTGTTACCTACTTTGGAAATTTCAGATCAGTGGAATCATAGTCTGTGGTCTGTTGTATCTGGCTTCTTTCACTGAGCATGTTTTTGAAGTTCATCCATGTTGTAGCTTCTATCAGCACTTCATTACTTTTTGAGACCAGATAATACTCCACTGTATTGATAGATTATGTTTCATTTATCTCTTGATCTATTAATGGACTTTCGGGTTGTTGCCACTCTTTGGCTTTTATGAATAATTCTAAGAATTTTATACTTGAGCTCTTGCATTAGGTCGTTGATCCATTTCGAGTTAATTTCGTGTCTGATTTCAGGGTGGGGTCCACTTTCATTCTCTTGCATATCCCACTCACTGTCCAGTTCTTTTCCCCACTGAATGATCTTGGCACTCTGTTCAAGGTCATTCGACAATATAGTTATGGGTTTATTTCTAGACCCTCAATTCTGTTTCATTAATCTGTGTGTTTATCATTATGCTGGTACCACAGTATCTTGATTATAGTTGCTTTCTAGTAAATTTTGAAATTAGTAAATGTGAGGCTTCCAGTTTTGGTCTTCTTATTCAAGCTTGTTCTGGATATTCTGAGTTCTTGAATTTTCGTATGAATTTTAGGATCAGCTTGTCAATTTCTACAAAGAAGCCAGCTGGGATTCTGATAGGGCTTATGTTAAATCTGGAGATCAACTTGGGGAATATTGCTATCATAACAATATTAGGTTCTTCTGATCCATGAACACGGGTTATCTTTCTATTTATTTAGATCTACTTTAATTGCAATGTTTCATAATTGTCAGAGTATAAGTTTTGCATTTCTCTTGTTAAATTTATTTCTAAGTATTTCATTTTTAATTCTTTTTAGATGAAATTATTTTCTTAATTTTATTTTCGGATTGATCATCACTAAGTGTATAGAAATACAATTAATTTTTGTATCTTAATCTTGTATCCTGTAACCTTGTTGAATTCATTTCTTAGTTCTACCACACAATTATCTTTTAAATTACTTTTGGTCACAATCTGCAAGAATAACATAAATGTTCTTGGGAAAAATAACGCAAATGAATAGTGCCTAATATGCACTACACCTTCACAATGTCGGGAGGATTTTTATATTCTTTAGCACCCAAATCCTTTCCTGGAAACTGTCATCCAGAAAATCAAATGCCTCAAATATACAGAACAGAGGCATAAGAATTTCCTGCCTGATTTGTTGACATTTTTTTGTTTACTTGTTTTTAACAAGTAAACAAAAGGGTGATTTTTGCTTAGTAAGGGTAAAGGTAAAGGTAAAGGGTAAAGTAAGGGTAAAGGATAATTAAAGCATTTTCTTATATAGACCATGTAATTAACATATATCTTAGCTGGGAAATGTAAATCATTAAGAATTCAGTGTCTTCGTGAACACCACTTTGGAAGACCCATGTTCCATAGAGAATAAGCCATGACAAATCCAATGCCCTTGGAGAGAGCCTGTCATGGATGGACCCATTCATGACTGCCAGGAACTTGTGGTAAACCCTTTTCTTCAGAGCCCTTGCTGTGCTAAAATGTTTAGTTACAACACAGCTCTTCATCAGTCATCCCCTTGTCTTCAGTTCCGACGGGGCAGTTGCTCTCACCTAGCCGTCTGGTCTGACTTGTACAGCGTAGACTGTTGACTCTTACAGAGAGGCTCTAGGAAAACAAAAATAAAATCCCTGAATACCTCCTTGTGGTCCTTTGGTCCTATAATAAGGGGCCAAGACTGTCCTAATTTCTGTCTGAAAGAAACGTGTCTTTCCAAGCATCTCAAAATAAGATGATCGCATATACGTGCATGACTGGAGTGGGCTGAGTGGGCTTTCTGTCCGTGCCCCGCCCCTCTTTTCCTCTCCTTTCCCAGCACGGGTGCTTTGTCCCCCTGCCACTCCAAAGGACACAAAGGATCCCATTTGACCTCCTAACTTGCAAAAAGAATGTTATTTACCATCAATATTTTTAAAGACAGGGAGAATGTGTAATCTGCTGGGAAATTTTGTGGTTTGTTGTTGTTTTTATTCCTTTTTAAAAAACTTGTGAGATGGGCGCCTGGGTGGCTCAGTTGGTCGAGCGACTGCCTTCGGCTCAGGTCATGACCCTGGAGTCCCGGGATCGAGTCCCACATCGGGCTCCCTGCTCGGTGGGGAGTCTGCTTCTCCCTCGGACCCTCTTCCCTCTCGTGCTCTCTATCGCTCATTCTCTCTCTCTCAAATAAATAAATAAAATCTTAAAAAAAAAAAAACAAAACTGGAAAGCCAAATATATTAAAAAAAAAAAAAACTTGTGAGATGAGTGATACGGAAGTGAAAGGTTTGTTTCCTTGTTTCAAGACCCATCTTTTAAGAAATACAAACACTAAACAAACAAACAAACACAAAAACACCCTCTCTGTTTATATAACTCTCCAAGTAGCAATAACTCTCCAAGTTTAACTTTTAAAACATATTTTGTCTTCTTGTTTCTCCTCCCCTCCCCAGCATATTCCTCTGCAGACACTACTGAAGTTCATGGTAGACATCGCCCAGGGAATGGAGTATCTGAGCAACAGGAATTTTCTTCATCGTGATTTAGCTGCTCGAAATTGCATGTAAGAGTCCTGGCCCAACCTGGGAGGGCTTAGACCTCACCATGTGAGATATGTGAGGGGCTGGGTAAGAATAGGGGGTGGCCTGTTGCTGTTAAAACATGGAGGGGAGGCAGGTTTGGGAGGGGAGCATGTGGCTGGCTCTGGAGATGGGATTTCTCTGGCTCTGATGTGTGACTGGGTCTCTTCACAACGTCTGCCACCACGAGTCTGGTTGGCTTCCAGAACATTCTCCTGTGACTCTTTTTTTTATTTTCACCCTCTCAGCTTGGAGAGCTGGGGATGATCTTTGTGACCCTTCCCCTTTGCCATCGGCTAGCTTTGGACCCAGAGTTATATATGTAAGTCAGCTAGTCATGGGGGCAGTAAGGAAAATCGTAAGGGGTTTGTCTGTCAGGCTTTGAGATCCTGCCTTGTGAGTGTGTACTGTGGAACTACATGGAGGCTTTCCTCTTGCAGCATAGGGACAAGGACTTCTACAAGAACTCTGACCTCAAGCTCCCCCCTCTCTCCATCCTGCTCCAGCAGGACCATTGTCTGCTCTAAATCTTCAAAAACAATAATTAGTTCTCGATTTTAGGTTTATTATTGCAACAAGAGAGAGTGTTCCTTAAATGTATTGCTGTTACTGTTTTTCTTGGTTGGAGATGTGACCATAGGGGCTGGACCCCTACCACTTATACCTCATTTTTAAAATCCAGAAGGGTCTTGTTTGTTTGTTGTGGTGGTGGCTTTTTTCTTTTTAAGATTTTATTTATTTATCTGACAGAGAGAGCATAAGCAGGGGGAGCGGCAAGCAGAGAGAGAGGGAGAAGCAGACTCCCCGCTGAGCAGGGAGCCCGGTGCAGGGCTCGAACCCAGGACCCAGGGATCATGACCTGAGCCAAAGGCAGATGCTTAACCAACTGAGCCACCCAAGCGCCCCTTGTTTGTTTTTATTTAAGTAATGTTTCTACCATGGAAAGAGAATCATGAAAACCTCTCTCTGCCCTTATATTTCCTTCATGTTTTTCCCATCAGGTAGGATGACCAGCTGTCTACTTTGCCTGGGACTGAGGGATTTCCCAGGATGGGGGACTTTTCAATTTTAAAATTAAGCCAGTGTCAGACAGACAGGAACAAGGCAGTCATCCCGCCTCCAGACCATTCATTTCTCCTCTGTTCTCCTTCTAGTCTAGGATCTGCTTTAACAGCCTGGGCTATAACTGCAACTGTACCCCTCTCATTTTCCAGTTAATTCCTCAAGTACCACCTGGCTATCTTAACAGGAAGTCCAGGGTCCCCCTCTTACAGCCTGTACTTCCCCACCTCCCCCAAACTGGTAGGAGCCAATGCTGCTTCCAGACACGAGGCAGGAAGGCTACTGGGTGCTGAACGAGTCCACTGGAGGGCCCTGGATTTGGGCTGCAGCTCCTTCTCCTCCTGTGCAACATCTCTTCCCTCCAGGTGGCCCTGCCCTCTGTGCACAGGTGCCCTTGCTGCTCCAGATCCCCACACGAACCACAGCGTGCAAGGTTATAACTCCCTGTCACCTGCTCTGTCATTGGTCCCAAAGCAGGACCCTCACAGGCGGATGGGGTCTCTATCTTTTGGTTACTTAGCATGAATGTTTTCAACTGCGTCTGATGCAGACCTGTGATTTAGGCTTTGCCTCTAAATGTCACTGAGGACGTGAACTTGCTCTCTGTAGGTTACGAGATGATATGACTGTCTGTGTCGCGGACTTCGGCCTCTCTAAAAAGATTTACAGTGGTGATTACTACCGCCAAGGCCGCATTGCTAAGATGCCTGTCAAGTGGATCGCCATAGAGAGTCTTGCGGACCGAGTTTACACAAGTAAAAGTGACGTGGTATGTGCAGGACTTTGATTTGGACCCCCACACTACAAAGATGAAGGCACACCGGAAGAAGTGACTTAAGCTGTTGTTGCACGACATGTTACTCTCTGATAAACTGAGGATTGGGAGCATCACACCTTTTATTTAGCACTAGATTCTTTAATTCCAGTGAACACTAGATTCTGCTGAAGTCGTTTGACATTCAGAAGATCTGTTTTTGCATAGGCCTTTCATTTATTCCCATCTTTTTTTGTTTTTTGCTACAATATAGTGACTTCTTGCCCACAACTAAGATATTCACATTAAATTGAATGAGTTCGTCCAATGGCTCTATATAAAAGGTGCTGTGTAATTAAACCCTTACCCAGAGATGGGGAAAAGCAGAGACTTGACAGCAGCAGGGGAACCGAGCATTACACAGAGCACTGACACGCGGAGAGAAGGCTATATCCGCCTTTGTCAGATTTCCCGGAACAGCCTTGGTACACCCGGGGAAGTGTGGCTCTCTGACCCCCTCGTTATTGCGGCACTGGGAGAGCAGCGTGTCTCAGGCATAATTGTCAGCTTTGTGCACCCTCATCGGGCTTTAAGGAAATGACCTTTCTTTTTTTTTTTTTAATTTTATTATGTTAATCACCATACATTACATCATTAGTTTTTGATGGAGTGTTCCATGATTCATTGTTTGTGTATAACACCCAGTGCTCCATGCAGAACGTGCCCTCTTTAATACCCATCACCAGGCTAACCCATCCCCCCCCTCCCCCTCTAGAACCCTCAGTTTGTTTCTCAGAGTCCGTAGTCTCTCATCGTTCAGGAAATGACCTTTCTAAATGAAAAAGTCCATTCAGCCTTTCTGAAAAGACTTGCATCCTGACTTGTTGCTTTGTTCCCAGTGGGCATTTGGCGTGACCATGTGGGAGATAGCAACACGGGGAATGACTCCCTACCCGGGAGTCCAGAACCACGAAATGTACGACTATCTTCTCCACGGCCACAGGCTGAAGCAGCCCGAGGACTGCCTGGATGAACTGTGAGTGAGCGTCTCCGTGTCACTGGGTGCTCTGCCCGGGCCAGTCAGCTGGCCCTGCGCAGACCTGGGGACACACGGCCGCTCAGCGGGAGGGGTCGTGCTTAGCCAGATGGCTGTATGTGGGAGGTGGCACGCAGACGTCCCAGGCCACAAGCCTTTCTTGGTGTGGGAGTTGGTGTGTGCATATCTCCAGCGAGCCTGCATGTGTCCTGATGTTCCATAAGCACCTCTAGGAGACCTACCCTATAGACAAACAGGTTGACTCTACCATACATGAGGGACTTGAATGATTACCTGCCCTCTTCCTGCTGCAGTTCTCTTTCTAGGCAACATAAAACAATATAAAATCACAATAATATCTGCAGTGGGGAAATCTGGAGATCGAAGCCAGTGACGCTGAGGTCAGCCTAGTCCTCGGAATTGCTGGGAGATATTCTAGCAGTGTGATCCCTCGGCCCTCTGCAGAGATGATGACTCTGTTGGTACAAGACGGGCCTAGAAATGTATGTGTTAAAACCCTCCCTGGGAGACTGTGTGCTCAGCAAGCGAGAGAGCCCCCAGCTCCAAGCGTGCAGGACCACAGTGACACCTGTCCCCACAGGCCCTCTCTCTTCGGGACGGGCCGTATGGGAAGAGGCCCAGGACTTGCAGTCAGACTGGCCTCTGCCTCCCAACCAGCCACGTGTGTGGCCATCAAAACTGACAGGACCTCTCTGTGCCTCATTATTAACCACACGCAAAAAAAGTAGAGTCCCATCCTCAGAAAGGGATTGGGAAGAAAAGTTAAAGAAGAGAACCGGTAGAATGCTCAGCCTCTGGGAGTGATTAGTAGCATCATTCCACATCGATGTCCCCCAAACACCTTGCTGACCTTTTAAAAATAATTTCTTGTGGCACTGCCTCCAGCTTGGCGATTTGAACCTTCCTGATGGAAGTCACAGGAGTCCTGAGCTTAGAGAGGGCATTTCACCATATTTAGCAAGAATGTTTCGGGACTGTGGGCCTGCACGGCTGTCTTGAAATGCCATGATGGGGCTCTGGTGTGAGGAGGCACATGTGGGACCCCCCCCCCACTCTCTCTCTCTCTCTCTCTCTCTCTCTGGCCCTGCTTCTACACATGGGTGAGAAGACCTAGCTCAGCATGCAGGCCTCCCAGATCCTGTCCAAGCCAAGCAGAAGGAAACTTTATTGATCAGAGCCTCACCCTGCTTGGTGGTGATGGTGGTGGTTATTGTGGTTGTAAATATATAACATGAAGAACAGACACAAAAAACATAAGTCCTTTAGAAATATCATGAAATTCTAATTAGATTTGGGGTTTTATGGTAGTTTTTAAAGGGACCACATTAATGACATGTTTGCTTCTGAAAATGAGGAACCAGTTGCAACCAGACAATATTGAATGAAGAGTTTTGTTGTCGTTTCTTCTTAGCTTCTCTTGTGCTCCAGAAGAAGTTGGCACTTGCAGCGATTATCTGGGGTCTTAGCAAGGTCTAAGCTGTGTCACATGGTGGTTTTGAGACATTTCACATAGAGCCAAGCAGGGAATGCTGAGTTGGTGAGAAGTTTTAGGTGAAAGAGTCACAGATGCTCTGTGTCAGGGAAGTCAGGCGAAGCAGACAGGTCCACGGTCCCCACGCTACAGGCTTGCAGAGGCTCTGGTCAACCAGACCCTCTTCCCACGTACCCCCCCTCAAATCTGGATGATGGAGAACAGTGTCTCCCAAAGAAGCCTCGGTGTTTACATATCTGTGCATTTTCTTTTTAAAAATGAGACAGATACTTCTGAGCTTCCCCCTCCGTGTTTGCTGTCCAACCTTAGTTGAGATGAGTTCACTCCTATGTTGAGTTGCCCCTCGGTCTCTTTAAACGCAACTCTAAGGACTATCACGATGTAAGGAGCAGAGTACACTCTGTGCCCTGCTCTCCCATCCTGCCCTCCGAGGACCACCTCCTTCTCCCAGCGTCAGCCCAGGCTGCAGGCCCTGCTCCCCGCCGCCCAAGAGGCCACACGGTGTGATGCCCCTGTCACCTACCTGGGACGTTTCCTTAGCTGAGTTCACCGCGTCCTGGCTGCAGAACACCCCCTACCAGCTGGTCGCTATGGTTCACGACACTGGTGCTGATTGCGCTCGTGGTCCAGCGTGACACCAGGGAGCTGCCTTGTTCTTCCTTTATCCCTCTGAGTCCTATCAGCCAGCACATGTCCTTCAGAGGCCCCCTCCCCTCCTTCCTGCCCCTAAGACCCTCAAACCATGGAAGCCCAGGGCTGGACGGGGCCTGGGGCCATCGACTTCCACTTTCTCATCACATATGTGGAAACAGTGGCACAGTGACCTCGCGGTGTATGTGAGTGATACACGGGTCAGGGTCCTTATTATTTCCCGTGGAATAGTGTAGGCCCTTCTATCTCCCATCTCATTTTTCTCCTTAACCCCAGGCTCCTAACACATTCTTTGGGTGGCAACCAAAGCGATCTTTCTGAAATTAGTCTGATCGTGGATGCCCTAAACATAATCTCTCTGTGGTTCCCCATTGCCCATAGGGCAAAACCCAAACCCACTATGATCTGACCCATGGCAGGCAGGGGGGCTGAATGGTTAAGAATGTGATGCTAGACATTCCTTTGCCAGGTACAAAGCATGTGCTTGACAGATATGGGTGAATTCACCCATTTATAAATTTTATACATTTGTATGGTTGCATCTTTTTAAACTCCTTTTTTAAATAGTGGTAAAATACATGTAACATAACCATTTATAAGTGGCTCAGTAGCGTTAAGTGCTTTCACTTTGTTGTCCACCTATCACTACTCTCCATCTCCAGGATTCTTTTCATCTTTTGAAACTGAAAATCTATACCCATGAAGCAACTCCCCATTTTCCCCTGCCTTCAGCCCCTGGCAACTGATAGGATTATCTCTTTTATAAAATCTAAAGAGAAAAACAAAAATGACCAATTTACAAAGGCAACTACAAAACCTGTTGTTTTCTTTCTACCCCTAAAATTGAAATTATTAAACCTCATAGCCCCCTTTTACGCTCCAGGCCCTCTTGCTCCTCTTCTTGGTCTGCTACTATGGCATCACCCTTTGCGGGGGGCGGGGAGCAGCTTAGACAATATACATGCTTCCATGTCTGTAAAAGCCATGTTCATATTTTTAAGTACTTCACAAAGTACTGAAAGTAAAAAACGTAAATAAGTTTCGGGATGCCTGGGTGGCTCAGTCAGTTAACCATCTGCCTTTGGCTCAGGTCATGATCCCAGGGTCCTGGGATCGAGCCCCACATCAGGCTCCCTGCTCAGTGGGGAGCCTGCTTCTCCCTCTGCCTCTTACCCTACTCGTGCTCTCTCTCTCTCTCGCTCTCTCTCTCAAATAAATAACTAAAATCCTAAAAATAAATAAATAAGTTTCAAAGTGATTTTGCTACTTTGTTACATGAGAAAATGATAGGTTATTCAAATGCTTTCTCCTAAGACCCGGAAAAATTCAAAGTAAGTTAAATAACACAGCCCCTTGATGAAGTATTGGAAAGAAGAGTGTGTCTCTAAGGATAGAATTCCTCAAAGCTCATCTCAGAGTGCCAACAATCAAGGCTTTGTGGGGGGAAAAAGGAAGTCATGCAAATTGATTTATACCACAAAAACCATGAAAATGGAAACAAAAACTGTCAAGTCTAAGTGGCCATCTATTAAAGGTAAAAACAGGGAGAGTACAAAGCACTCCGAAGCCTGATGTCCAGGTGAGAATCAGGATTCTCAGATGGGGGAATATGCCCCTGCTGTAACCTCAGTGTCCTGTGTTCATGGCCGGCCCCTTCGTAGGCCTAGCGCTTTGCAAATCTCTACCTCCCAGAAGCATGTGCAAGTGTTGATAAGGGCTGCAAAAGTAAACAGGTGAAAAGATAGGAGATCTGCCCGTGTGTGAAGTACCACATGCTAGCAGAATTAGCCAAAGGATCTACATCACGTGTTCAATATAAATACAGGAATTACGTATTTATGTTCATAGGATCGTGTCCACTCCGTGTGTCAGATGATTAAAATTTGGGTTTTTTTCGTATCCAGTGACACAAATATCAAGTTCTCAAAACAGGACAGAATCAAAATGAAATGATGGTATAACTCACTCTTCATCTCCAGCCAGTAGTTCCTAATTCAGTCATCTCTTTGGTTGTGCTCATAATTCTTTTTTTTTTTTAAGATTTTATTTATTTATTCATGAGAGACAGAGAGGCAGAGGGAGAAGCAGGCTCCCAAGAGCAGGGAGCCCGATGCGGGACTTGGTTCCAGGACCCTGGGATCATGACCTGAGCCGAAGGCAGACGCTTAACCGTCTGAGCCACCCAGGCGCCCTGTGCTCATAATTCTTAATTCTTTCAGACACGGGGAATGAAGAAGCTACCCGGAAGAGAGCGTTGTCTGTACAGAACACAGCAGAGGGGTCATGAGCCCCTGGGAGTAGGAGTTGTCCAGGTGGAGGCCGGTTCCCCTACTGACCACACAGCCGTGGTGGCATCTTAACATCCCTGAGTCCACTCTTGTTTTTATTGCAAAGTAACAATGACCCAGGGCTGTTGAGAAGATAAATGCAGTGACACACACAGAACACCTAGCCCTGTGAGGTACACATTCTTCACCTCTTTAGCCCCTGCCCCAGGGCCCTGCTAACTCAGTTCTCCTGGTGGCAATCCCAATTTGATGGTATGGAACTGGGATCAGCCCATTTTTCTGTAAGGTGCCAAATAATAAGTATTTTTGGTTTTGCAGGCCAGGTGGTTCTGCAGCAATAACGCAATTCTGCCACCGTAGCAGAGTAGACAATATGTCAACATATTGTACATAAATGTGGCTGTGTTCCAATAAACTTCATTTACAAAACAAACAGTGGGCTGGACGTGGCCCGTGGGCCATAGAGTTTGCCAACCTCTAGCATGAAGGAAGGACCTGAAATACTCCTACTTTACAACGTTAGATGTAATTGCCACGTATGTTCTGTATTCCTCCTGGAGACAGAGAATCACTTATTACATACCCATGGGACATTTATACAAGTTGAACAAAATATTATGCCACGAGGCAAACCCCAGTAATTTCCCGGAAGTCGAATTAGTGTGGATTAAAATGTGCCAGAATCAAAGGACAGGTGAAGACAAGCTGTGGATCTGCACTCAGGGCTCTGGGTGCTGGACCGAGAAATAACTTACGCTTCTGTATACTTGTAGGTATGAAATAATGCACTCTTGCTGGAGAGCTGAGCCCTTGGACCGACCTACGTTTTCCATGTTGAGGCTGCAGCTAGAAAAGCTCTTGGAAAGTTTGCCTGAAGTTCAGGACAAAGCTGATGTCATTTACATCAACACACAGTTTCCCGAGAGCTGTGAGGACCCTGGAGAGGGCCCCGCACTTGCTCAGCTAGACATGAATATTGATCTTGACTCTGTCATTGGTTCTTGTACTCCCAGCACTGCCGTCAGCGTGGTCACAGCAGAAGTTCACGAGAACAGACCTCACGAGGAAAGGTACATCTTGAACGGGAGCAATGAGGAATGGGGAGATCTGGCGTCCGCTGCCCCGGGAAAGAACTGTGTTTTACCAGAGGACAGACTTGTAAAAAATGGAGTCTCCTGGTCCCAATGCAGCACGCTGCCCTTGGGGAGCCCATCACCAGATGGACTTTTATTTACCGACGACTCCTCAGAAGACTCAGAAGTCCTCATATGAGGAGAGCTGAGAGACATTCCCAACTCAAGGAAATTCCTCTGCTTTAGGAGATTCCCTGCACATTCCATGTTTTCGGAATTTGTCTTCCTTTCCCAGTCAAATGCCATGGCTGTAAAGCACCAGGTGAATGTTGTCAAGTAAGTCATCATGAAAAATACATAATATATATTTATTTAAAGAGAAAATACATATATATGTATATGCTAGAAAGAGACAAAAGATCTATTTTAATAAAAGATGACTTATTTCATGTTGCTTCCCTTGCAGATCCCACATTTACTCTTTAACAGCCTCATCTCTACAGATGAGTTAACATCTCTGATGTTAACATTTGCACAGAGTCAGTGTTATTTTTTTAAAGTCTTTTTCTTTTTCATTACCATTAAGTGTAAAAATAATTTGTAAAATGAAATGCTGTATTTGACTTTGCTTCTGGCCTTATGAAAAATCTGATATTCTTACATGAATCACCTATTTTATAAGAAAGATTTATTTAATACTTAAAGTTTTATAACTGATTAATTCTTTGATAGGACTTCCTAATAAAATATGAATGAGAAAGGATGTGTCATACTTACTTGGAAAGACAGTGGTCACTGTCCAGCAGCCTCCACACCTTTGCGAAAGGAATTCCCTTAATGCCTGGCCCTCGATGCGATCACTTTGACTGATCTTGGCATTGTTCTATCAGGAGATGGAAAAACCACTCCAGAGTCCAAAAATGAAGAACAAAAAATATTGAAAAGTACAGTCTGGGTGGAAAGATTTAAAATACCTTGTAGAAGAGAGTCTGACAGGTGGAGTGCTTTTCTGTTTGGGAGTCACAACTTGCGGGCGGTAGACGGCAGTGGGCAAGGTCCATCCTGGCTTAGAACTCAGCACCTCTGAGTTCACATCCAGGCTCTGTTACGTCTTGGCAGCCATTGTTCTTTGAGCACTTGCTGTGTTTCAAGCACTTTCCGTGAACTGCCCTATTTAATCTGTATATCACTACCATGGGTACCGATGCCATCATCATGTATGGGCCAGGAAACCGAGGCTGGAGATGTTGAGTAACCTGCTATGGCCCACATCTAGAGAGGGGTGCAGCCAGAATTTCAGAACCAAGTAATCTGATTCTGGCTGGCTCTGCATGTGATTTAGGGTTGGCTCCAGAGCCTCTCGACCTTTTAATTTTATCTAATAAACACATAGGTAGTACATAGTTGGCCACACGTAGCACTCATTTCATCCTAATAACAACCTCAGCAGGTAGGTACTACTATTATCTCCACTTCTCAGATGGGTGGGCTGAAGCAGGGAGACCCTGACTTACTCTGCCGGTGAAGGCAGTAGACCGATGCAGTGTAAGCACTAAAATCCCTCGGGCCTGTTGCTCCCCACTTGTGAGGAGTCTCAGCCAAGCAACCGCAGCCTGTGAGCATCCGTGTGTGCACTGGGCCCAGAGGTGTGGCCCCCACAGCCTGGGTCCTGGTCCTGGCTGCCAACCCAGGAGCCCCAGTCTCCAGCATGAGCCTGCTTCACTGTCACTGTGAAATGCTCCGTGCAAGAAAGTTCTGAGGGTTTGAAAAGGATCTGCATTGTTGTAGAAAATGCCAGCATCACATTTTATCAGTGAAAGAGGAGGAAAAAAAAAAAAGGCTGTTAGAACCCATAAAGATAATTTCTACTGTTAGAAATTTTGGAATGGTTGTTTAAAAAAATCAACAAAAAATTTTATATCGCCTACTTGTGCAAACCAAGTTTCTTATTGAGGGTGACTATCAAGAATGTGAATAGTTCATCATTAAATCCTGGATCAGGAACTGACTGGCTAGTTCAAGCAAAAAAACCTGATGTAGAAAGGTATGTTCACATCCGTAAGATAAGCAAATTGAAAAACTGTTATTTGGAAGTTTCATATAAATTTAATATGATGTACCTAAATTAATATATTTTGTGCTTTATATTTCTGACTATAATTGTATAGTGTAAACAAATAGATAATAAATAGCTCATCGATGCTCACAGCTCCCCCAAAACCTGTCTAGTTTGCTCAGTCTGTGCCGTGTGGCCTGAGAAGGGCCGAGAAGCCTGGACCCGTTCTGCTACAGAAGAGCGTGGAGAGGTGAGCAAGCTGTGGCTTCTGGCTTTTCTTGAGACATCAACAAACACAGCAGAGAAACTCACTTCATCTCCAACCCACAGCGATGTGTCAATCACATCCCTGTGTGATGTGTTAAATGGGATGTGATGGGCAGCAACTTCCCATCCCTGCTTCCTTTTTCCAAGAGGGGAATGAAGCTGCACTACCATTATTCAGACATTTCAATCTCACTGAGAACTTTGGTACCACAGTGGTTCTTCTTAGCCACATTTAAAAGTTTGAAAGTTCTGGAAGAACTAACTTTCAGAGGACCCAATCATTGGGAAACTCTTGTACTGTCTCCTGTGCATGAACTGAAAATAGCCTTTTAAATTCCCTTTTGTAAAAACTCAAATTACTTTTGTAAAGTGGCTCTTAGGGGCAAAAAGGGGAGGGAGAGAAAACAGAGAAACAAATTGGGTCATTGTTTTCAGCCGGCTGGGATGGGGCTGGGGAGGGCGAGGGGGCAAGAGAAATAAACAAATACCAGAAATACTCATGACCTGCAGGGACTAGCTCTGCCTTGGGAGGGTTTTTCTTGCTTCCTCCCGCCCTCCTTCCCTCCTTCCTTTCCCTTCCCTTCCTTTCTTTTCCTTTCCTAAGTAGAAAGGGGAAGTGAAGATCAGCCTCCTAGGCTGGGCCACACAGCCAAGGGCAGAGGCTGGACGGGAACCAGTCATGTGAACACCCCTTGGGCAGTCTAGGCAGGTCACTTGGCTCTCCTGGAGTCTGACTTTCCCTAAGTGTACAGAAAAATAGCAATCCCTTCTCCTGCAACCCCCTGGGTGGTTCTGTAGGAAAGGGAGGAGGCAAGGTCTTTGAAAGAACTTTACATTTATTAGAGGCGTTTCCCAATTAGAAGCTTCTCCCAATTTTGTTTTTTATGCAGTACAAACACATCATTTGTCATATTAGAAATATTTTCCCTGATTGTGTTATCAACTCCCTCCAAAATAACACAAAATCACTCAAAAATAAAAGAATTTCACCATTGCCGGGGATGCACACAGGTGAGGAAGTTGGCAGAGGGAAGGAGACTAGCCGCCATCCCTCACCTCAGATGGCTCCTGGGCTCAGAGGCAGGCAACTCTCTACACCTGATGCCCAAAGGTTCCTCTCTTATCCATCTCATCCTGGAGTTTGGCTCCTTGTGAGCCTCGGTGCCCATCCATCCCTGTATATGGGTGATGGCAAGCAGTGGTGGCCTTATTGACAAGACTGGGGGACCAGAAGCGGGTCCGAGTGCCCACCCGGGTTGGGGGGCACTCTCCCTCTGGCTCCATGACCCCAGACCAAGCAGAAGTTCCTGCTCAGGAAACAGGCCAAACCACAGTCTCTTATCTTGCAAATCAGATTGACTGTGGCCAGACTAATCCTGACTCATGCAAGTCAGGACCTTTGTGACTTCTTCTGGTCAATGGCAAAAACAAGTGGGAACTTCTGCTGAGTCAATGGGAAAATAATTGACCCAAAAATAAACCAGCTATGACAGCAGCTTCTCTAAAGACATTTAGTTACCTTGGATGACAAATGAAAAAATGGGAAGTTTTGTTTTCTTTAATGAACATTTCAGTAATGCATGATGTTTCTATATGTAGATTTTGTTCTCTCTTTTAAAGCTCCCAGAACAGAAGTAAAACTGCCCTTCTATTTAATGTAAGCCTGTCTAAATTACCTGAATTAATTGTATATAAATGTAATGAGGGGTGCCTGAGGGGCTTAGTTGGTTAAGCGTGGGACTCTTGGTTTCGGCTCAGGTCCTGATCTCAGTGTCCTGGGATCGAGCCCCACATCGGGCTCCATGCTCAGCATAGAGTCTGTTTGTCCCTCTCCCTCCCCCTCTGCTCCTTTCCACCCTCCCCAAATAAATAAATAAAATCTTTAAAACAAAAACTTTTTTTTAATGTAATGATTATTTCTAAAGCTGTAACCCAAAGACTACTACCTCAGAATATTTTCATGTACAATATCTTCTATTGAAATGGGATTCCACATATAGATATTTGAAAGAGCAACTTGATTGTTCTATATATTAACCCTTCCTACCTCTTAAGGACACAAGAATATGAAATTAGTTCATGAATTTATTGAGACTGCAGTTATAAATTCTAACCAAGACAGTGGTTTCAAACAACAGTCCTGTGAGGACACGTATAATCAATTCATCCATTTACTAATATTCACTGAGAAGGCTCTTTTCTGAACATTGGGATTTGCAAAGAACAGCCTTGCTGTCTTGAATAACAGTCCAGAGGAGGGAACACAGGGCTTCAAATGAATACTTTCTTTTAAAGAATATTCCTCAGAATGCTCTGACTTGCACATTTTGTTGAAGCCAAGCCTGCAGATGATGTTTAGACTCTAACCTCAGAACTAGAGAGCAAGTGCTTTCCCCGGAAGCAGGCTCTAAGGCTCTGCCCTGTCAAACTTCAAATTAAAGGGCCATCCACTGGAGTTTGAAAAACCAAAGTTCCATTATACCACAATGGTCTGGGCAGTTCAAGGGAATGTAGACTGCTGCTTTAACTCCACAAGTCCTGATGGCTTCTTTTTAACATAGTTTCTCCAAGGATGAGAAATAATCTCTTGTTACATAAATTTGTGGTTCTCCAAATCCTTTTCTTCCTATAGTTCACATGAGAGTATCTCTAAATGATCTATCTTCACATTTGCTAGTTCTTTCTTCTGCCAGCTCACATCTGCTGTTGAGTCCTTCTAGAGAGTTTTTCATCTCAGTAAGTGTACCTTTTAAAAAAAAAATTTTTTTTTAAGTTAACTCTATCCCCAATGTGGGGCTAGAACTCAACGACTTGGAGATCAAGTGCTGCAATGCTCCACAGACTGGGCTGGCCAGGTGCCCCTCAGTAATTGTACTTTTAACTCTGGGAGTGCCATTTTTTTCTTTTAATAACTTGTATTTCTTTGTATTCTCTATTTCATTTTGGGTTAAAATTTTAAAACATAGTTTTCTTTAGTTCTTTGAACATATTTATAAATAGATGCTTTTTAAAATAATAAAATGTCTGCTAAGTCTATTATCTGGGCCTCTTCAGGGACAATTCCTATTGAATACTTTTTTTCCTATGTATGAGTTAACTTGTTTATTTGCATGTTTCACATATTTTTTGTTGAAACTGGATATTTCAGGTCATATGTAACAGTAACCGTAGATCCTAATTTGTCCCTCCTTCCAGAGGTGGATGTTACCACTGTTTGTTTTCTTATTGGTTTTGTTTAGTGGCTTGCCTGAATTAATCCTGTAGACTGTGTTTCTCCTCCAGTGTTTGATCACTGATGTCTCTGCTTATTTAATTTTTAAAAATTACTCTTGTTTTCATTTTTTAAGTCTGGCTGTTAAGGGGTTCACCCCTGGGTCAGCATGGTTTAGTAATAAGCCAGCCATTGTTCAGTGTTGTACTTAAACATCTTGAGCCAATAAAGCCTCTACCTTTTGTTTCTGGATCTGTCTACAGCTTGGAGAATATATTCCAAATTCAGGAAATTTACAGATCTGCCCTGCATTCACCGTGTTCCCTGTTCAGCCAGTGATAAGTAGTTCACTAAATGTTAATGGATTAAACATTGTAATTGAAAAGACAGAGATCATTAGGCTGGATAAAAAGGGACTTATATCTAGAAATATAAATAATTCTTACAACTCAACAATATGAAGACAACCTAATTTTGGTAAAAGGGAAAAGAAAACAATTTTTTAAAAGGGCAAAGGATTTGAATATATACTTTTCCTAAGAAGATATATAATGGCCAATGAACACATGAAAAAATATTCAACATCAGTAGTCATTAGGAAAATGTAAATCAAAATCACAGTGAGGGGCACCTAGCTGGCTCCGTTGGTGGAGCATGCAACTCTTGATCTCAGGGCTGTGAGTTCAAGCCCCACAGTGGGTGTAGAGATTACTTACAAATAAAATCTTAAAAAAAAAAAAAACAATGGTGAGACACCACCTCACAGGTACTAGAATGGCTATAATCTAGGAAACAGTTAATAACAAGTGTTGGTAAGGATGTGAAGAACTTGGAACCCTCGTACATTGCTGATATTACAAAACAGTACAGCTGCTTTAAAAAATAGTTTGGCAGTTCCTCAAATAGTTAAAACATAGATTTACGTTATGACCCACCAATTGCATTCCTAGGTGTATACCCTAGAGAATTGAAAACATGTTTACACAAAAACTTATACACAAATATTCATAGCAATGCTCTTCATGATAACCAAAAAATGGAAACAACTTAAGTGTTCATCAGTGGATGATGACTAGATAAACAAAATGTAGGATATCTATACCATGGAATGTTATTCAGCCATAATGTATTGATACATGATGCAATGTAGATTAACTCTGAAAATATGCTGAGTGAAAGAAGCTAATCACAAAGGACCACATTTTGTGTGATTCCACTTATGTGAAATATCCAGAATAGGCAAATCCATAGAGAAAGAAAGTAGATTAATGTTTGCCTGGGGCCGGGGGAGGAGAGAACAAAAAGTGACTGCTAGGGGCGTCTGGGTGGCTCAGTTGGTTAAGCATCTGCCATCAGCTCAGGTCATAATCCCAGGGTCCTGGGATCGAATCCCATAACAGGCTCCCTGCTGAGCAGGGAGTCTGCTTCTCCCTCTCCCTCTGCCCCTCCCCCTGGCTCGTTCTCTCTCTCTCTCTCTCTCTCTCTTTCTCTCTCTCAAATAAATAAAATCTTTTTTAAAAAAGTGACTGCTAAGGATTCAGATTTTCTTTTGGGGGGTGACTATAATTATGGATTTTTATAGATTTTCAACTAGTTTTTCTTTCACTCATCTTAAATTCTGTTGTTAGGTGCATAAGTATATAGAATTACTGTGTCTTTCTGATGAAGTGACCCCTTTCACATTATGAAATTACCTTCTTTATATCCCTCATGATATTCTCTGCTGTGAAATCAACTTTGCCTGATGTTAATATAGTCATTCTAGCTTTCCTCTTTGTACTGTTAGCATATCATAGAATTTTTCATGCTTTTCAGTTTTAACCTGTTGTGTTTTTACAGTTAAAGTGCCTTCCATGTAGGCAACATATAGTTGGATTTTTTTCAACCAATCCAACATCACTGCCTTTTAACTAGGATAATTAGATCATTGGCATCTAATATGATTATTGATATGGTTGGGTTTCAAGGAACCATCTTGGTATTTGTTTTGTATTTGTCCTATCTGTCCTTTATTCCCCTTATCTACTTTTTTTGTCTTCTTTTGGAATAATCATATATTTTTTGTGATTCCATTTTACCTCCCATCAGTTTTTGTTCTTCTTCAGATTTATAGTTATATGTTTAACTTATCACAGTCTCTGTTCTGTATAGCATAGTATAAAAACCATACAATGATATATTTCCACTTCTCCCCTCCTGGGCTTTATGCTATTGATGTATAGATTTTATTTCACACATGTGATAAACCCAAAAATGGTGTTAGAGATATTATTTCAATAATAAGAAAAGATCTTTCTTTTTAAAAGATTTTATTTATTTATTTGAGATTGAGAGAGCGAGACCGAGTGAGAGAGAGCACAAGCAGGGGGAGGGGCTGAGGGAGAAGCAGACTCCCCGCTGAGCAGGGAGCCCGATGTGTACCCAATCCCAGGACCCCAGGACCATAACCTGAGCTGAAGGCAGACGCCCAACTGACTGAGCCACCCAGGTGCCCATAAGAAAAGATCTTGTATAGTTACATGTTGTTACCATTTCCACTGTTCTTTATTCCTTTGTGTGAATCCAGTCTTCCACCTAGAATTGTCTTCTGGACATTTCTTCATGGGCTGGTCTTCTCATGATTAATTCCTTCAGCTTTTCTAAATCTGAAAATGACTATTTCTCATTTGTTTTTGCAAGATATTTCTGTTGAGCATTGATTTCTAGATTGAAAAAAATTTTTCTCTCAATACTTTTAAAATAATGTTTCTCCATTGTCTTCTTGTTTGTATTGTTTCAGACAAGAAATTTATGTCATTCTTATCTCTCTTTTTTTTTTTGTATGTAACGTGTCCTTTTTCTTTGCCTTAAAAAAAATAATTTATTTATTTATTTTAGAGACAGTGTGAGCAGGGGGAGACGCAGAGGGAGAGCGAGAGATAGAATCCTCAAACACACTACCCACTGAGTATGGAACCCAATGTGGGGCTCCATCCCAGGACCCTGAGAACATGACCTGAGCTGAAATCAAGAGTCGGCCACTTACCGACTGAACCAACTGAGCACCCCCTTTTTCTTTGCTTTTAAGATTTTTTTCTTAGTCACTGATTTTATGCATTTGCTTATGATATGCTTTGGTGTAATCTTTGGGTTTCTTTTGTTTGGCTTTAATTGATCTTCTCGGACCTGTGAGTTTATAGTTTTTATCAAGTTTGAGAAAATTTCAGCCATTATTTATTCAAAAACTTTTTCTGACCTTTCCTTCTTTTGGGATTCCAATTACACATATATCGGGCCATTTGACTACCCACTGATGCTCACTGCTCATTGATGCTTAATATTTTTTCATTCTTTTTTCTTTTCTGAGATTTTGATTCGTTTTTATTCCTATGTCTTGAAGTTCACTAATGTTTCCTTCTGCAGTAGCCAATCTACCATTAATCCCATCCAGTATATTTTTTATCTCATGCACTGTATTTTGCATTGCTAGAACCTTAATTTGGTCTTTTTTCTATTTTCCATGTCTCTACTTAACTTTTGAACATATGGAATTACGTTACAATAACTTTTGGGGTGCCTGGGTGGATCAGTTGGTTGGGTGTCTGCCTCCGGTTTATGTCATGATCCCAGCGTCCCAGAATTGAGCTCCGTGTTGGGCTCCCTGCTCGGCAGGGGGTCCACTTCTCCCTCTCCCTCTGCCCCTCCTTGTGTGCTTTCTCTCTCATTCTCTCAAATAAATGGATAAAATCTTTTTAAAAAGTTACAATAACTTTTAATATTCTTTTCTGCTCATTCTGACATGTGTCAGTTCTAGATCAGTTTCAATTGTTTTTTTTTTCCTCTTCCTATGTCTCATATTTTCCTTATTCTTTGCATACTTGGTAATCTTTAATTGGATGACAGACATTGTGATTTGACCTTCTAGGGTGCTGGAGATTTTTTATATACCTATAAATATCCTTGAGCTCTGTTCTAGGACACAGTTACTTAGAAACTATTTGGCCTTTTGGGTCTTGCTTTTAAGATTTGTTAATTGCACTCAAGAGCCTTGTTTAATCTAGGACTGTTAGTCCTCACTGTTGGGGCAAAAAACTTTTGAGTACTCTAGAAAATGCCCTATAAATTATGAAATTTCCTAGGTTAGCTTCAGAACAGGCACTTTTCCCAGCCCTTTCTGGTACTGTTCCTTCTTACTCCTTTTGGTGAATCTTCTTGGCGTTAGGCAGTTTCCTCACATGTAGAGAGTGATCAGTTCTTGCTGAAGATTTGAGGATCACTATCTCTAGATCACAAGTTTCCCTCATTGTACAGCTCTTTCCACTCCATATTCAGTCCTACAAACTAGCCGTCTTACTCACATTGGATCCCAGCTTAGTCTTCTGAACTCTGGGAACCTGCGAAGTCTGCTTTGGTTTCTCCTCCCTATATTTTGGCCTGGAAACTTTCTCAAGCTAGTAAGCTGGACCAGTCACAGGGCCGGTCTTTCTTTTTCTTTTTCTTTTCTTTTCTTTCTTTCTTTCTTTCTTTCTTTCTTTCTTTCTTTCTTTCTTTCTTTCTTTCTTTCTTTCTTTCTTCTTTCTTTCTTTCTTTTTCTTTCTTTCTTTCTTTCTTTCTTTCTTTCTTTCTTTCTCTTTCATTTTTTGTCTTGTTTTGTGTTTTGATTCTTATGGGATGGGATAATTGTCCATTGCCTGATGCCCAGTGTCTTGAAAACTGTTGCTTCATATATTTGGTCTGTTTATTGTTGTTGTTTTAGGCAGGAGGGTAAATTTGGTCCCTACTGCTCCATCTAGCAGAAGTCTCTAATGTACTTTCTATAAACTTTTTATTATGGAAAATTTCAAACTTACACAAAAGTAGGCAGGATTGTCAGTTAAATGCCCATGTGTCCATCTCCAGGTCTTAGAAAATGATCAACTCATGGCCAATCTTGTTTTACCTGTGTCCCCACTCACTTCTCTCCCTCTTATATTATTTTAAAGCACATCCCAGACATCATGAAAACTTATGCTAATATTTTCAGGGTGAGTTTCTGCAGTGATCCCTGTCAGTGCCCTGCCCATATTCCCCCTGTCCTTTCATTTCAGTGTGCCTGAACTGACTCTAGCTCTCATGGTCTGCATCTCTTTGCTTAAAGGCTTTCCTCCAAAGTGGGGAGAACTACTGTGTCCTGCTAATAGCAGGCTGGAACTGCCAGTGTCATTGGTGCCACCCCCCCGCCCCTGGGACAGACCCAAACCAAGGACTAACAGGTATGAGGATATAAATATCTCAGCTCCTTCATCTCTTGTGAGATGATTATGAGGTATGTGCTTCACACCTTTCTCCTAAGTTTCTCAATGGGATTACATTCCCTTTGCCCACAATAGTAGCCGATGTGATAATGCCCCCTTTATTATCTGTATCCCCTCTGTGTCACATTTGCTCACTCCTCGTATCAGTTTTCCAGGGCTGCCATAACAAAGTACCACAGACTGGGCGACTTAACATAATTTATTTTCTCATGATTCTAGAAGCTAGAAGTCCAACATCAAGGTGTCAGAGTTCAAGATCTCAGCAGGGCTGGTTTCTTCTGAACCTCTCTCCTTGGCTTATAGATGACTGTCTTCTCACTGTGTCTTCACATGGTCTGTGTGTGTGCGTGTGTGTCCTAATCTCCTCCTCTTATAAGAATACCAGTCATACTGGAGTAGGGCCCACCTATTCAACCTCATTTTTACCTTAATTATCTCTTTTAAGGCCCTATTTCCAAGTACAGACACATTCTGAGGTATTGGGGGTTAAGACTTAAGCATATGAATTTTGGGGGGAAAATTCAGCCCATTACACTCCCCTACTGGTATTTCCTGCATCTCTCAAATAAACTACTTCTACTCAAATCTTTACCTCAGGGTCTGCTTCTGGGCAAACTCAAATGAAGGAAATCTCTAAAAGATAAAGCACTCTTGAAAAAAATAACCAAATTACCCCCATACACTCTTGATCGCCATGCTTCAAGGCTTTAACCTATTCTGCCTTGTACAATTGGCTTTTTACATGTGCACATCTTTTTATATTTTTACATCCTCACAGTGATGGCAGGGACTATGCTGTATTGATCTTATCCCTATCCAGGCAGTGCCTTGGATGCAGGAGATACCAATGCTGCTTGATTTGCTCAAGTCAATGACAGTAGTTCTAATCTGCCTTGGAAACCAGGTTTAAATAGAATAGCCACAAAATCTAAATGACAAAAGTACTTGTACTTTAATAATGTAAAATCCTTGCTGAGTCTATTACCAGTGCAATACCTAGCACTAAGGTAAACAATATTTGTTGACTGAATTAAGGTTTTAGTGATTTAAATTAGAGGTATGCATAGCATCATCAACTGAAGTTGGAAGCTAAAAACTCTGGATTACAGAGACATAGTAGACACGAATTTATATAAAATATCTTCAAACTGCTAGTGCCACCTACTGGTGGGGATTGGCCAGTGTTCCAGAAACCTATCTCCGTGCTCTTGAATTCCGATGGTTGTATAATAAAGGGCCTATATGAAGCATTAGTAAACAATAAAAAATATTTATATATATTTACAAGTGTCTTGTGAAAAGGAACTATCACAAATTCAATCTTCACATTTATATATACACATGAGCCTCAACTCAATACTCTGGACTAGACCCTCAATAATTATTGCCTAAATAAGTGACTAGGGTGACTGATAAGGCAGAGAGAGCCTCTTGACTATAAATCAATCTTATTTTACATTATAACAATATTAATCCAGGATTGTATTCTTCCTCTGGACATTACTTACATTTGATAATAAAGTAGTTCTCTTTGACATCAAGCTTTCAAAGACCAAAATGGTGGGCTAAGTACACAATAAGACAGATGTAAGCCCTGCCCCTTTCAGCTTCAAGTAATCAGGCGGCTTTATTTGTCTGAAAATTATTAACTGTGCTACCGATGTTATGCTTACAACACAGTGCGTTGGGTTCAGTTGACCCTGACCTCGAAGTACTTTCCAGACCACTTTCCATGAATTTAGAGAACAATTTGTTTCCCTTGAGCTGAGAGGACTGGGGTAGGGGCATGTGCAGAGGATGCAAGAAACTGAGACACAAGGAGCAGAACTTTGACACGAAACTATCCCATACTCTCGGACCACAACCACCGTGAAATCTAGGACCTCAGTTTTCCCCCTCAAGCCGGCCCCGCCTCCCAGCCCGCCCCCGCCCCAGCATGGTCCCGCCCACACCCCCGCCTATTCCCGCGGCCCCACCTCCACTCTCGGGCCCGGTCCTGAGTCCCGCCTCCCCTCCTGGCCCCGCCCCAAATCTAGCCCCGCCCCTAGGCATCTCTTCTCCCGACCCCGCCTCCCCACTCGGGCCCGGCCCCCGAGGCCCGCCTCCACACTCTGACCCGCCCACCCCTCCTAGCGCGCTCTCCTTCTTTAGCTCCACGCCTGGGCCCGGGCCTCAGCCCCGCTTCCCGGGCCCGAACCCCGCCTCCTCGCCCAAGCCCAAACCCCTCGTCCACCTCCCAGTCGGAGCCACACCACCCGACCCGAACCCGCCTCGCGGGGGCGGAGTTGCACCAGGTGTGGACCCGGGGCGTGGCGGGCGTCTCGGAGCGCCAGGTGCGGCTTCCGTGTCAAGATGGCTGTCTCCTGCTGCTTCGGGGCCCGGCTCCAGCCCGGCCGCCGCCTTCCTGTCGGGGCGCCGCTGCTTCGCGTGGCCCTCTACCTCCTGTGCTGGGCCCCGGCGGCTGTGGGCGCCGTCCCGGAGCTCGGGCTCTGGGCAGCGACGGTCAACGACGTAAGTGGAGTGTGGAGACCGAGGCGTGGCGCGTCTCGGGCCCTCCGGGTCCTCGCGGAGCTCGCTCTGACCCCCGGGCCCGGCCCCGGACTTGTTCTTCTGGTCTTGCCGGGCCTGCTCCGGCTCGGTGATATGCTCCCGGAGTCTTTCGTCTGTTATGGACGAGGAGGGCCCTCTCCTCCGGCCCGACCTGGGCTGTGGGGAAGCTTGTGCATGGGGAAGACTCTCCCTTCTGAGGGCTGGTACTGTTCGAAGGCTCGCCCCCCCGAAGTCCTGGCCCCTTTCTGTGCTCTGACGCGTTCCGGCTCGATCAAGTTCTCGTTTACTCAGACCCGAGCCCCAGATCCCTTGGCACTCGCTCGTGCCGGCATCTTTGCCATTTGACCCCCCCCCCTCGGGCCGTTGCAGCCGCACGGCCACACCCGTGAGGTCACTTTAGAAAGGACTTTCCCAGTCTTCACTCAGCATAAACTTAAAAGCGTGTGTGCCCCTTTCGTTTTTTTCTTTAAATGGGGAGGAAACATGCGGCAGCCACCCCACCCCTCTTTCGCTCTTCTGGGGTTCCTGAATTTCTCTAGAGCTCCTGTCATAGTTCCGGGAAGGTGTGTGTGGAGATGAGGTGGGATGGGTGATTAAGGCGTGTTTGAAAGGCTAGTCTGGAGGCATGAATGTGTGGAAACTTCCTTTGCAGGACAGGCCATTTGAGAACTTGGCATCCAGTAGTCACATGAGATGATGTAGGAGCGATGCAGGAGTAGAATTTTGGAAAGTCTTGCTAAAGAGGGACAGGAAATCAGGAAGAGGCCTTATCGTCTGCTTTTCTAGTCAGATTCATCCAGCTCTGTTTTAAGATGAATATTTTCCACATGCATTAAAATGATGTTTGAGGGCGCCTGGGTGGCTCAGTTGGTTAAGCGTCTGCCTTCGGCTCAGGTCATGATCCCAGGGTCGGGATCCAGCCCCGCATCGGGCTCCCCGCTCAGCAGGAAGCCTGCTTCTCCCTCTCCCACTCCCCCTGCATGTTGTTCTCTCTCTCGCTGTGTCTCTCTCTGTCAAATAAATAAAATCTTAAATGATGTTTGAGCCCTAAAGGCAAAACTTATATTTTTATTTACTCAGTGAGAAAAATTTAGTACCAGAGGCTGCAAATACTTCCTACAGCGTAGAAACTATACAGGAAGGAAAGTAGGTCTCTTTCTGAATTTTTAAGACCCGGTGCTACCATTTCTTCCAGGATTCTTCTGGGTTGGTGTCCCATTAAATGTGTCAGTGATATAGCATGCACATCTCTATTGAATTTCTCTGAACAGTAAAAAAGCAAAACTCAGAACCACACTTGTGGTTTCATGCTGCTTCTTTAGTGAATGGCAATATCATAAACTAAGTCAGTGTAAACAATACTGGAAGTGAATGAGCTGTCACAGATTGTTAAACTACTTGACCATATCTGTAAAGATCTTTGCCACTATACTTTGGATGGTGAAACTCCAAAGGCCCTGGAGAGAGAATGACTTTGCTTCCTCCATAAGGAAGGTAAATTTTTCCTTGGGTCCTACATCAGATCAGTAGCAGTCCATAAAGCCCTTCTTTGCAGAGAATATGCTGATTTTCCCCCCATTTCAAGTTGTTAGAATTTGTCCTTAAGAATAAGAGAGGAGGGCACCTGGGTGGCTCAGTCGGTTAAGCGGCTGCCTTCGGCTCAGGTCATGATCCCAGGGTCCTGGGATCAAGCCCCACATCGGGCTCCCTGCTCGGCGGGAAGCCTGCTTCTCCCTCTCCCTCTGCCTGCCTGCCGCTCCCCCTGCTTATGCTCTCTCTCTCACTATCTCTGTCTCTGTGTCATATAAAAATAAATAAAATCTTTAAAAAAAAAGAGGGGAGAAGGAGACTTTATTTGTACTGCAAATATATCAAGAAATGCTTCTTTTGATTGTAGAGGTCAACAAATAGTTTGAGCACCTGCTGTGCACAATGTACTAGACTGGCCATTGCTGTTGCAAAGATGAATTTAGACAACAGTCCCTTCTCTCAAGAAGCTCACATAGTAGTAGAGACAACAGATTCATGAGTAGTTAGATACATGGCAGCATTCTTGGAATATTAGTGGAGCATTGGGGGGGCGTCACCTAACTCTGCTTTCTAGAGTTGATGTCTGGTTGGGTCTTTAAAGATGAGTAGATGTTACCTGGATGAAGAAGGAGGAGGGAGTAGAAAAGCAGCAATGCAGGAAAGTCTTAGTGTTTCTGCTGAATGAGGTTCTGGTAGGAGTGTTAAAGGGTACTCAGGCTACCCTAAGCCTCCCACAGCTTGGTCCTGAACCTGTGGCCAGGGGTCTAGACTCCAGGACCCTTAGAGTCTGAGGCCAGTGATGTCATTGAGTGAAGTGAACTAGAGTTAGGGGATGCTGGGAGAGCTGTGGCCTATAGTTGATGTGCTCCTTCTGAAGAGGGCAGCTGCCATTCACCTCCAACCAGTGGATCTTTTATGGCAATGTAGACACAGAATTGCCAAGTCACCCTTTTTTTTTTAAAGGGAAGACCAGAATCCATATTTTTATCATGTCAACTAATTTAAAACATTTTTAAAAGTTCCCGTGTGGGCCAAACAAATCCCATTTGTAGGTTTGCTTAGGCCACCAATAACAAATTTGGAGTGTGAATGAAGGAGAGCCATTGAAGGATTTTAGACATAAGTACCAATCACTGTGGCTGCTCTCTAAGGATGAATTATAGACTCACATCTGGTGGCAGAATTGTGAGTTAGGTTATTGCAGAGTGGGAGGCAGAAAATGTTAAGAGCCTGAATTGGAGCAGTGGTGGCAGGGATAGAGAGGAAGAACTAAATTTGGGAAGTGTTTGTGAGATAAAATAGGCATGCCTTGGGGATTGGGCAATGGAGCTGAGGGGCTGGAAGGAGACAAGGCTGGGGTAACCAAAGATGGCATCACCTGCAACCAACATGGGTAGTATAGAAAGAGTAGGGGAGGAGCAGAGAAGACTGTGTCTGCTTTAGGACAGGATAGTGTGGAATGTCTGTCCACTAGGATGGACATGACCTTGAGGCAGCTGGGTATGTGGATCTGAGGCTCAGAGGAGGGATCTGGGCTGGGGGGTTTGTTGTTATTGTTGAAACTGTGTTGGGGTGGAAGGTTACCAGAAAGAGCTGCCTGTCATCTGTGTTTTTCATTCCTAACCACTTGTTCATTGAACACAAGCCCTTCTCACAGCATTTTTATTCTTGGTGAGGGCAGACATTAAATAACTAAGTAATGGATTATTTCGTTTTAATTGTGGCAAGGGTCGTGAAGGATGGGTCCTAGAGACTGTGTAAGGGAGGGCCTGGCCTGGTGTGGCACCTGGTGGAAGACTTCCCGAGGAAGAGGCTCTTGAACTGGGCTGAGAAGCGTTAAGAAGTCATTGACAAGGTGAACCAAGAGTGACAGGGAAGGGTTTTTAAGTGAATTTTCAGGTTGACTACTAAGGTCCTGAGAGCCGGAAGGAGTATCCTGCGTTTAAAAGCACCGAGAGAAAGGTGCTGAGAGGTGGGCAGGCCTTGATTGTGCCGGGGCCTGTGAGTGGCAGTAAGGATTGGTCTGTTATAAGTACCAGTGGAAAACCATAACAATTCTGGAACAGGATGGTTGTTTTATCAAAAGTCATTTGAATAGATATCAAGAAAGCAACTGCAAATGCACAGATAGGTCCCCTGCCTGAGCAGCAATAATGGTACATGGCAGCAGCCCTTACCTCCTGTGTGTGGCTGGTCCCCGTCTGAGACACAAGAAGCAAGGGCATTCCAGAGCCTCTTATAGAGTAGACACATGGCACAAGATTTTAAGCAAGTGGGTGATGGGACCAGATTTACATTTTTAAAAAATAATCACTCTGGTCACAGAAGTGCAAGAGTTAGAACTGTATACTCCTAAATAGAGAAAAAAAATTTTTAACTAGATCTTTCTATATTTTCTTGTGTTTAATTTTAGAAATCAGGACCTTTGATATTTAGAAAAACTATGTTTAACTCTACTGAAATCAAGTTTTCTGGTAAGTACAATAAACTAATACTAATAACGGTATATTATAAATTAATAATATCATGTAATGTATAAACATATTAAAACTAATATAACATTTTAAGCTATGCAAACATTTTGTCTTTAAGTGGTTCTAACATTTTCAGTGTTTCTTCTGTTTTAGTCAAGTTGATTATTTTCAAGAATGGATTTTTCTGATCCTGTCTCAAAAAATATAAAATGAATCATTCTTTAAAAATATAATGAAAGCATAATAAAGTAGGCTTCAGCAAAGAAAAGTATTTCACTTCTGTGAAATTTTACTCTGAATCCCAGCTTTTAAAACTAGATAAATTCCTTTTATGAATATATGACATGTCATGATTGTGGTAAAGCCTTCATATCCCTGAAACTTTTATAAATATACACATGGATCACAGAATACAATAAAAATTACTAGACACTAACATTTTAATTAGGATATAAGAACTACCAAGTCATAGATCTTAAGGTTTTTACTATTTTTAATGGGTTTACAGCAAATCATATTTACTATAGTCTAACTCCTCTTAGTGCTTCCAGTAACTTGACTAGGTAAGTTGGTTGCCAGGGTTAAAGTTTGGGATAAGGAGTAGTTTTTTGTTGGTAGAGTAAATTGGCTTCCTGGGGATTCAAAGCCATGCCCCTTTTCTCTATCACACCATGTTCAGATCATTTGTTGGGTGATTCTGTTGTATGTGGGTCTCTGCTGAGGGAAGTTGGCCAGCCATGAGCTAGAAAGCAGAGGTGGTTCAAAGCAGCTCATTGATACCATACATCATCACTGGTGATAACGTGGTAAGAGGAAATTGAAGTCAAAGGTAGGTGAGGAAAAAAATTTGGCATCTGTTTGCTTTAATGAATTCAAATCTCAGTGTCTAGACAAGTAAGATTTAGAAGGTGCAGACAAAACAAAATGGGGGAAAAAAGTGGTATGTACCAGTGAAACACATAATTTGATTTAAAAAATCAATACAGGGGCGCCTGGGTTGTTAAGCATCTGCCTTCAGCTTGGGTCGTGATCCCGGGGTCCTGGGATCAAGCCCCGCATCGGGCTCCCTGCTCAGTGGGAAGCCTGCTTCTCCCTCTCCCACTCCCCCTGCTTGTGTTCCCTCCCCCTGCTTGTGTTCCCTCTTTCGCTGTCTCTCTCTCTCTCTCTGTCAAATAAATAAATAAAATCTTAAAAAAAAAAATCAATACATAATGTTTGTGATCAGCTAAGAGTTGACCACACGCAAGACAGTGGTATTAACATGTCTAAAGAAAGAATGAGGCAGCAAAAGGGAGTTAGAAGCAAAAGCATAAAAAAATACGAGTGTTTAGTCAGGTTAAAGCAGAGGTCTGGCAGCACCGATGGGAGAGAAGTCTTCTTGAACTATGACTGTCGGTATAACATGTCACTAGCAGGTGTAGATGCAGCATCCTTCTGAGCCGCCTCGTTCTAGTGCCGTGCTCATCAAGCAACCTTCATCACCTTTGGGTGTCCAGGAAGGCATGCTGAAGGGAGAGAGTTAATCAATCATTACACAACCACTTTACAGTTAATATTCATTTTAAGTGAGTAATTAGGCATTCTAGATTATACGTCTACATTGGTGGTGTGGTGAAGGAGTGAGACTGAGTGTCTGTGTTCTCGCAGAACCAGATTTTAGTACCTGTGAAGCTAAGAATTAGTCCATTGGATCTGTGTCCATGCTGTGTGGTGGATCAGGCATCTGGCTTTCCCTTAAGTGACCACTCTTTTTTTTTTTTTAAGATTTTATTTATTTGACAAGGAGAGACGCATCAAGAGAGGGAATACAAGCAGGGGGAGTGGGAGAGGGAGAAGCAGGCTTCCCACCAAGCAGGGAGCCCGACGCGGGGCTCAATCCCAGGACCCTGGGATCATGACCTGAGCCGAAGGCAGATGCTCAACAACTGAGCCACCCAGGCGCCCCATGGTGACCCCTCTTTTGCTACCCCTTTCAGGATGCAGTCTTGGGGAGTCACTGCTGAAAAGAAAGTCTCTCAGTGTAATTCACTGTATAAACAGAATAAAAAAAATACGCTATATAGTCATCTCAATATGTACAGAAAAGCATTTGAAAAAAACGCAACACCCATTGATGATAAAAACTCCTAGAATTCTAAAACTAGAAATAGAAGGAGACTTCCTCAAGCTGGTAAAGGCGTTTATGAAAAATCTATAACTAATGTTATACTGTCAGTTTTCTCCAGATTGTTCTATAAATTCAGTTAATCAAAATCCAAGCTGACTTTATGTAGAAATTGACTAGCTATTTCTAAAATTTATATGCAAATACAAAAAAACCTAGAGTAGCCAAAGGAATTTTAAAAAAGAACAAAGTTGAAAGACTTCTATCTGATTTCAAAACTTATAATATAAAGGTACAGTAATCCTAACAGTGTGGTACTGGTATAAAGGTAGAACATATAGAACAGTAAGACAGATCAGAGAGCCCAGAAATAAACCCACATATGTAAACTCAATTGATTTTCAGTAAAGGTGCCAAGGTAATTGTTTAGAGAGAAGATGGTCTTTTCAATAAATGATGCTGGAACAGCTGTGTATCTACACTGAAAAAAATCTCATCTCTTACATTGATCATGGATTTATTTATTTATTTTTAAAAGATTATTTATTTGACAGAGAGAGTGAGAGAGGACAAGCAGGGGGAACAGGAGAGGGAGAGGGAGAAGCAGGCTCCCCACCAAGCTGGGAGCCTGATACAGGGCTTGATCCCAGGACCCTGGGATCATGACCTGAGCTGAAGGCGGACACTTAACCGACTGAGCCACCCAGGCACCCCTGATCATGGATTTAGGCACTGTCTCCACCTCTCTATCCTTCCCTTCTGGGACTCCATTTGCCCTTATGTTAGACCGCTTGATATTGTCTCACAGGTCACTGAGGCTTTGTTAATTTTTTTCAGTCTCTGTGCTTCATTTGGGATCTTTCTTTTGCTTTGTCTTCAAGTTCAGTGATCTTTTCTTGTCCAGTTTTTAATCTCATTTAACCTCTATTAATCTCATACAGTGAATTTTTTACTTGAATATTGTACTTTTTTAATCTCTAGAAGTTTGGTTCCTTTTTTCAAATATCTTCTTTCCCTCCTCAGTATTTTCATATTTTCCTTTATCTTTGAGCATATGGAAAATATTTATAACAGCTGTTTTAATATTCTTCTCTGCTAATTATCTTTGTCATGTCCACCTTTGTCATGATGACCTATCATAATTATGAATCAATTTTTTCTGCTTTTTATATCTAGTTTTTGTTTGGATCATGGATGTCATGAATGTTACATTCCTTTTTTTTTTTTTAAGATTTTATTTATTTGAGAGAGTGAGAGAGCACAAGTGAGGGGAGAGGCAGAGGGAGAGGGAGAAGCAGACTTCCCACTGAGCAGGGAGCCTGACATGGGGCTTGAAATTGGGAATCCAGGATCGAGACCTGAGCCGAAGGCAGATGCTTAACTGACTGAGTCACTCAGGCATCCCATGAATGTTACATTCTTAAGTGCTAAAATGTTGTATTCCTTTAACAACTTTGTTCTGGCAGACAGCTAAGTTTCTTTTGGGTCAGTTTGATCCTTTCCAATTTTATGTTTAATTTCTTTTAGGGTGGATATGGAGTAGGGCTAACTTAGCACCACTTCTCAGGTGTGGCCCTGCTACATTTCTCCCGAATTCTTGGTATATTTAATGAGGCCTTTCCACTCTGGTTAGTGGAAACTGAGCTAGTTCCCAGCTCTGTGTGACCCCTGAGAATCACTGGACTTCTTTCCACGCAGGGGCTGGCTAGGGCAGACAGGTTCAGTGGTATCCCTGTCCAGATTTCATTTGCTTTTTCTCTAAGCGGTTCCCAACTCTTGGGTGTTCTGCCCCAGAAATTCTACCAGTCTCAGCCTCAGGTTGGATTCCCCCTGGTTACCAGTCTTCAAGATGGCTCACAGTGATCCCTGCCTCCTGGTTTTCATGACTTTATATAGTCCCCTACCATACTATATCAAGGTTGGTCTGACCAAGAGAATACGGCAGAACTAATGGCATATCACTTCTGAAACTAGGTCATAAAAGATACTGTGGTTTCTTCTTTGCTCTCTCTCTCTCTCTATCATGACCTACTCTAGGGGAATCCAGCTGCCATGTTGTGATAACACTCCCAAAAGAGCTGTTTCTATTTCTAGACTTAATCCTTTTCTGTGTGTCTAATCGTGTTACCCTCCTACCTGAAACATATGGTAGTCCTTTGTAATATTCAAAATAAAGGAAAACTCCTTAGAGCATAGTACCCCTTACGACTTTTCTCCAGCACTCTTATCCAGCTTCAGCTCTTCCCCCTTTCCCCAATCTGTGTTCTGACCATAGCAAACTATTTTCAGGTGGTCATGGACATTTGCATATACTGTCCCACTCTCTTTGTCACCTAGCTAATTCCTGCTCTTCACGTTAAAGGCCTCCTCCTCTAGTAAAGCCTGTTTGTAGCCCTTCTTCATGCTGTTCTAGACCATGTTAGGTCCCCTGCCCAGGGCTCCCTTGACCCCCTCTTCTCAGACCCTTATTCTGTCAAAGGTGCCTGTTTAATTGTTAACCCTCCGCTCCCTAGTACCTCTTATATCAAGGACAGGGATTATTCTAGTGTACCATTATGTCTCTGACACACAAGGGATGCTCACTTAATATTTTTTGAATGAATAAGTCAGTGAAGAGAACAATTTAGAGTGACTTTAGAGTAAGCAGTGACAGCATATTCGGTTACTCAGTTGATTTTTAACTCTAGCTTTAATACAGAGATTAAATGAATAGTGTTATGGCAACTTTTGGTTAACTATAATAATTTAATTAATTTATCTCATTTTACAGTGACTTTTGGGCAAAATTAGGTAATATTTTACTCACTGTTTCATTAAAGTAGCCTATTTTAAATTGCATTTTTGAGGGCGCCTGGGTGGCTCAGATGGTTAAGCGTCTGCCTTCTGCTCAGGTCATGATCCCAGGGTCCTGGAATCGAGTCCCACATCAGGCTCCCTGCTCCTTGGGAGCCTGCTTCTCCCTCTGCTTCTCTCTCTCTCTTCCCCCCTCTCTCTCTCTCTGTCTCTCATGAATAAATAAATAAAATATTAAAAAGCTTTTAAAAAAATTGCATTCTCGAAACCTTAAGCTTATATTGGAGCATATATATGATTACTATAAAATAAGACTTTCTTTTTCTAAACAGTTAAGTCATTCAGTTGTTCTGGGCCTGTGAAGTTTACCATAGAGTGGCATTTGAAGCATTATACCTGTCAAAATGAATATTCTAAGCTGGAGGTAAGTAAAATGCAAATTTTTAATGTATATAAAGCTATGAAGGAAAAATTATGAGTATAAAGATTTATTAGCTCATCAGGTAAGGAGGCCAAAAATATAGATTGTAGTTTTAAAAGTGCCACAGATTTATTTTGGGACTTAGGCAAGAAATGCTTTAATTATATCAAAGTATATGCTTTCTGAGAAGGAAACATCTTTTAGTTTCCTAAAACTAAAAGGTTTTTAGTTTTTAAACTAACTAAAACTAAAACATCTTTAAACAAAAAATGTTTCCTTTTGTCTTGTGAAAACTGTTAATAAATATTTAAACCAGCCATGTAGGAACCATCAGTAAAGGGGTTGTGGGTCACATACAAATAAAAATCAGTGTAGTTTAAGGAAGAAATGTAAAAATTTTACTTCATTCAAAAAATTAGTTATAGGGCACCTAGAACTTTAGGGACGCCGAGTAGCTTTAGTGAGTAGAAGCAGATCTCAGAGAGGTGAGGAGAGGAAAAGAGACCCTCAGGGAAAGGAGGAGGGGGAGCAGGTGAGAGGAGGAAAGAGGCCAGGCTAGGCTTTCTCCTGCCCCTGGGGTGTCCTATGTCCCTCAGCAAGGTGTTTCTTTTGACAGTTCTGGTGGTTGCTTGCAGCCATTTCCTTGTGGGCTCCTAGCTTGAATGATGCATGGGTTTCCATACTTTTATCTGTATTATCTTTCCATTTGGGATGAGAGGTGCCATTTTCCTCACATACTGCCTTTGTGACTTTATCCCCAAATATTTTACCCCTTCACACTAAATACTTCAGTGTGTGTTTCCTAAGAATAAAGATATTCACTTAGATTACACAGTACAGGGATAAAATTGAGGAAATTTAACATTGATACAAAACTGTTACCTAATAGATCTTTTTTTCTTAAGATTTTTTTTATTTGTCAGAGAGAGAGAGAGAGCAAGAGCAAGCAGGGGGAGCTGCAGGCAGAGGGAGAAGCAGGCTCCATGCTGAGCAAGGAGCCCGATGCGGGGCTCGATCCCAGGACCCTGGGATCATGACCTGAGCTGAAGGCAGATGCTTAACTGACTGAGTTGCCCAGGCATCCCTAATAAACAGATCTTAATAAAGCTTTGCCAGTGTCCCCAAAACATCCTTTTTAGCAGTTTTTTGTTGTTTTCCTGGTATAAGGTCCAATCCAAGATCACACTGCATTTCTGCAGCTTTTTTTTTTTTTTTGCCTTTCCTGACATTGATATATTTGAGGTGTACAAGCCATTTATTTTTATAAAATGTCCCTCAATTCCAATATTTCTGATATTTCTTCATGGTTAGATTCAGATTATGTTTTTGGCAAGCATACTGGGGAATTCTTGTTTGTCTCATTTTTGGTAATCCTAACTTTGATCAGTTGGTAAGGAAGTTTCTACCAGGTTTCTCCACTATAAAATTACTACTTTGTTGTTAACACTAATTTGTGAAGAAATATTTTTGTGTTTGTATGTGAATATCCTGATTTTTCATCAATCCTTGTTTTAATATCCTTTGATTCTTGACTGATGAATCAGTTATTGCTCTGATGATTGCTAAATGGTGATTTTCTAATTCTATATTTTCTTCCGCTTTGTTAATGTTCTGCCATCAGGATGAGCTCTCTCTTTTCCTCTTATCTTAATCTGTCAATCATTTAACTGAGCAATCATCAGCATGGACTCATTGATTTTTACTTTGTTACATGGGTTATAATCTATTACTATTTTTTATTTATTTTGCTCAAATTGTCTCCTATTTGGCCAGTAGAAGCCAACTTAACCTTTTCTTGATGACTGGAAGCCGCCATTAGGAGCCTGGTTTTATTGATCTGTCTTTGATTTAACTTTCCTTGTAGTTAAATGCTGCTTTTCTTTCTCTGTAAAATCTTTTATATATGGGATAAAATGAAAGTGGCCACAGGACAAAGTATTTTTTATTTCTCCGTGAACCATTTCCTGTGGTAATACCTTAGTCACTTTTCTTCCTCTAAGATTATGCTTGTATTATGGGACGCCTGGGTGGCTCAGTTGGTTAAGCGACTGCCTTCGGCTCAGGTCATGATCCTGGAGTCCTGGGATCGAGTCCCGCATCGGGCTCCCTGCTCAGCAGGGAGTCTGCCTCTCCCTCTGACCTTCTTCCCTTTCATGCTCTCTCTCTACCATTCTCTCTCTCTCTCAATAAATAAATAGAAATCTAAAAAAAAAAAAAAAAGATTATGCTTGTATTATGTGTTACTGTATCTGAGCACCTTGGAATGGCTAACATGTTATGATTACCTTGTCATACTTAAAATTATATCCAAAACATTTTTCTTTTCAGTATTTTGTTCTGCATGTTTTCAAGTGTTCCAAACTGAATAAATCTTTGATATCATTTAGATACTAAGTTTTACTTATTTTCTTGAATAAGAAGTGTGGAAATAAATTAAAACATAGAATTTTACCTTGGGTAGGAGGAGCTATCACAAAAACAGGATCCTGGTGTTAATGAAGACTTTTGTGGCCATTATTTCAAGAACACTGAATGTTGGACAACAAAATATGAAAACTTAGATTGCAACAGTGACTTACAGGTGTTTCCCTCACTGACTGTGAGTATCCGTCTTGCCATGTCAAAGTAGAATGTACTTTACTCCCAGTGAGTACAAGTATTAACTTAAATTCTATTTTATCAATATTTTGATAAAGAAAGGTGCTTAATTTGTTAATTTTAGGTGTAGTTCTTTTGTATAGTAACTGACAAGTAAGACCCTGGCGCCATTGCTCCATTTCATTGTACCCTTTACAGAAACACCCTTGAAAAGAACCCTTCCATCCTCTTTTCCTGGTCTGCTGCCAGTTCCTCTGTCATTCTCTCTTCTGTCTACTCCAGTGAGACCTTTGCCCCCATCATTCCATCAGAACAGCTAGTCACGGTTTCCAGTACTAAAGGTCTGTCAGCTTACTTGACTTATCAGCACCCAACCCACTTAAACACTCCCTCCTCCCTTATATACTTACCCTTATGTACTTACTTCCTCCCAGCCTGGAAGATTTGACTCTGAAATGTTAACAGCAGTTATCCATGGGTCATTGTAACTTATGCTTTTAATCTGTAAATTCTGAAATGAAAATATGTCTTCCGTGAAAATAATAAAGGTGTTTTTAAAATTTGTGTTGAAGTGTAATAAAGTGTGCGTATCAGAGGTGTATGGCTTGATGAATTTTCAGAACCTGAACATATCAGTAATGACCCAGATCAAGTAAAGAATATTTTAGCACCTAGAACACCCTTCCCCCCCACCTTTTAGTTCCTAATACCTTCCCCACCAAAGGTAACCACTATCCTGATTTAAAAAATAATTTTTCAAAAGCAGGATTTTGTACTCATGTTTGTGCTACAAAGATGTGTTCTCTGGTTCTTTACTTTTTTCAAAACATTTTTTTCTTAATTGTTATAGCAGTTTTCCCCATAGAAATGCAGCAATATAAAATGGATTATTTTATTCTTTTTTTTTTTCCAGAATAAGGAACTAATTACAAATACCAGAAATGTTTCAAACCAGGAAAGATCAACAGTAAGTCATTTTATTTGTCTTTAAATCAAATGTATACAAGTTCTGGTAAGCCTGAAAAGAATCTGCGATGGATAGATACTTGGAGAGCAATATACAGTAGGGCGATTAGAAGCAGGGGAGGAAAAAGAAATATTTTTCCAAATAGTATATTTTTTTTATGTGTGTCTGTATGAATTTTGTATATACTTATTTCTGGCTTTGTTTAAAAATTCCTTTGAAGTTATAATTTAAGGTTAACTTCTTTGCAGCCTTTCTTTCAAATGCTTAGCATAACAGTGGGCTGGTCTGGATCATCATTAAGGATGTAAAGAAACAGAATGTATGTAGCACCAGGGGAGAGAGATTTGGTATTTGGAGGAATTCGTAAAAGTCAGAAGACCAAGAGGTGGAGAAGTTTGAAAGCAGTGGAGTGTAGGTACTGAAGGTACCTTTAGGAGGGCTTCACGTTTGCTTTTATGCTGTGACTCTTTATGTTCCATAAGTTTTTCAATGATCTTAAAGAGTAGTTTCATAGTGGAAAGGCGTTCCACTCTGCAGTGGCTGGGACAAACTCTTTGCTCTGCACAGACTCTTGTTGCAGGTGCAGGAGTAGGAAATGAAAGGGAAGGGTAGGAATATTCTGCAAGAATGAATGTGAAAAGTTTGACTCAATTATGTGGGACATTGCAGTGTTCCTAGGCGTTACAGTGGGAAATTTCATTTCCCAGTAGGACTGCTAGTAACATAGATGTTAAGGAATTTAAGTAATTGAACCTGTGTACTGAATCTGTACAGTCTTTCTAACAATGTTACCTGACTTCTTACTCCCCCCAGTTCAATTTAAAAACACCCACATTTAACAACTGAATGCTTGATATTAGGATGAAATATGGGAAGAGAAATATTAGAAAAAAAATATTTGAATGGTATTATTAAGTAAAACAGAATGATAGCATTTAGGGGAGATCCTTTAAAAATATTAAAAGAGGAAAAACTGAACAGTAGAAAAAGCTTTTTTCTTCCTCCATTGCTTTGGGTCTGAGAGGACCGTTGGTGGGGGGGCAGAAATGGAGGCAATCCTTCCACAGTCCACTATCCTTTCACTGCCTACCATTTCTTTCCATGGTTTTAAAACAGTAAAAAGTAACCCAATTCAATTACTAAAAGTTGTTTTAAAATGTGGTGAACAATTGTTTATAGCTTATTTAGCAATTTTTTAAAATAACATAAAGGATATTTTTTTTTTCCTGTTTTAGGATGTTGTAGCCAGAACACAGAGAGATGGGTTTCATATCTTTATTGTTTCTATTAAAACGGAAAAAAGAGATGCAAGATGGAATTTGAATGGTATAGTTAAACTGCATGCATGTTTTCTGTCTGCTTTTACTGTATTCTTTATTTTTGTCGTTGACCCAAATCTACGTTTTCTATTAAAATACATCATTCAAAAATTAATTTCTCTTAATCACAAAAATAAATAATCTGTTTATCTGGGGTACTTAAAACTTTATGCTTATCTTAACTAATATTTATTTTTTAATGGATTGGAAATTTAAAATGAAGGTAAATTTTAAAAATTTCAAGCTATAGTGGGATATAAAATTCTTCATCCTTTCAGATTTAAAAAAGAATTTTCTAAGATAGAAATGGGTAGGCAACATTTTAATTGTATTTGCAGTACATTGTATTCTGTCTCATGAAAATGGCCATCATTGGGGGTTTAAAATTTTTATTTTAAAGCATCTGTCTATAGCTTAGGAGTAGAAGTAGCCTATCTGGCAACTGTGGCTTCTGTGGGTCTGTTGGCTCCCTGCCCACCCCCCGCCCTCCAAGGTAGGCCCTCTGTGTCTTATTAAGTTGTATGGTTCCTAGTATGCAATGCAAGGGTAGGCTTACAAAAGGCAATTTGTAAGAGAATGAATGCTTTCACAGATCTCCGAATTGCTTCGGCTGTCATTTTCCAGAGTGAGTGTCTACTGGACCAGTAGTAGCCAACAGCATGTGAGCGTTCTGGGGACTTGCAAACTGCTCTCATTCATCCACTAGGGACACAGAGGTGAAGCCAGGCTTTGCCTTTGAGAGTTGCCCAGGCCAGTGAGGAGGGAGAAAGTACTGAGTGACATAGGCATTGCTTCAGAGGAGGCACAGAATTGGTGTGCCACAGGGGAAGCTGGTGGAGGTGGCTGCTCTAGAAGAGTGGAAGTCGGGCCTCTTCCCAGAGATGACATAATGGGCCAGAGAAGAGAGCCGGGGACCTTGGGGCCGTTCTGCTACCTAGACTTGTGCATTCCTCCCACCTTCCCAGGTATTGTGTCTATTTCTCCTGATACCAGCAGGCAGTTTTAAGACCCCGCCAGTTAGTAACTGGAGCAATTACTGAGACCTGTAAGTTTTGTACTGTGTTTGGCACCCTGTTTATTGTTGTCTTGGACAACAACCCCAACCAAATGCTTGAAATCGGTAATCTAACCCAAGTTACGTTAAGGAATACAGAGTCCTCCGTAAGGTCAGTGACTCAGCATGGGGCCAGTCAAAGGCCAATACTGCTCTGCTATCTGCATAAGAAATCATTTGGCCCAGGTGTTTGTTTGACAAGACCATGTATACAAGTAAAGGTATCTTGATCAGATTACGTGCCAACGACTAGTACTTATCCAATACTTTTTGCTAAGTAAAAATTCAGCATTTGTTAGCTCAGTTTGTGTTCTTAGAGCCTTCTGGGAAATCAGCTTGCATTTAAAAATATAAAAAAGACTAATGAGTCATTTAATTCTTTAATTTCTTTATCCCCATCTTCACCAGTTTCTCTTTCTATGATTGGGCCTCATGGATATATTTCTGCATCAGATTGGCCTCTGATGATTGTGAGTATTTCTCATCATTTTTTCCTTTTTTTAAAATGAATTTTGTATCCTAATTGGAAACATTAACAATTTAAAGAGCTCAGTGGTGGTATGTATCCCTTAGTAGCTAATGCTTGGGCATACCCTCTATTTCTGTTTCCAGAGTGACAGGAAAATAAAAGATACTTGAATGGAGAAATGTCCATTTTCAAATGATCACAAGGCTTAATTGACTAAAATTGCTTTTCTTCCTACAGTTTTACATGGTGATGTGTATCGTTTATATTTTATATGGCGTACTGTGGCTGATGTGGTCTGCCTGTTACTGGAAAGATATATTAAGAATCCAGTTCTGGATTGCCGCTGTTATTTTCCTGGGAATGCTTGAAAAAGCAGTTTTTTATTCTGAATATCAAAACATCAGCAGCACCGGGCTATCAAGTAAGCTGTGACTCTCTCCATAAATGCAGTATGATCCAGGAGACCCCTAGCATTTGTGAGTGGAGCTGTGGGAGGCCTCCTTTGTACAGTGGTTTGGGAATAGTCACATTAGAGATGAAGACAAGAGCCAAGAAGGGAATGTTAGAGTGGGGCTCTGATCTAGGCTAGCAGATGTGCTGTCCTCATTTTCTGTTCCCCTGCTTTCCCTCAGTTTCCTCCTGGGGAGAAGAAAACTCCCATTCTAGTGATTGACTTAAAACAACAAAAGTTCCAGGCAGGGGCACTTTCAGTGTTACTAATCCTTTTAGCATATTTCTCTGTGTTTTCCCCATACTCTTTCTTCTCTTTTCTCCTCCACAAAAGAAAAGAAGGAAAATTTGATCCCAGGGAGTAAATTCAGTAGTGTGGGGATGGATGGTGCTTGCAGCCATCTGGCATTCTCGGTCTCCTCACTCTCACAGAGAACTTCACGTGACCAATGGAGGCCCCTCGCAGTTTACACAGGGAGGGCAGGGAGTTGGGCATCTCAGATGTGTGACCCAGATTTCTAGAAGGTAGCGTGCAAAAAGGCCAGAGAAGTAAAGGTACAGTTGCATCTCCAAAGCTTTGGAAAGGGAGGTAGTTCAAAAGGGTTGAAAGCTCTCAGGAGTGTGCTTCTGAGCGATCCATTAAAATAATCTTTGTACAGATTTTCATAGGGTGTGGTTATGTCTGCTATTTATTTTTGTAATACTCTAGGAAAAAAAGAGTGAGTTGGAATATAGATGAAACTGATTTGGCATAAAGTTGATAATTATTGAAGCTGAGTATTGGGTACATGGGAGTTGATTATACTGCTTTCTTTATATTGGGAAATGTTTATAATTTCCCAAAATGAAAGGATATGTACAAGAGAAGAAAGAAAGGACAAATATCCAGGGAGGCATATTAGAGGTCTTATTATACGATGAGAGGTTTTGTGATATTTGTGTGTATGCACACATGCTCGCACGCTTGCTCTAAACCAAATAATGAAGGAGAGGTGAAGCTGCTGCTCATGGTTCGCTGGGAGAGCATTCTTGAATGTCAAGTAAGGCAGTTGAGCTTTGCTTTTAGTGGTGATCATCTCTCGTCTAGGGAGGGCAGAGGGTGGCCTGAAAGTCAGTGAGGAGCGGCGGCAGCCTAAGATACATGAAGGGATGAGAGGCCACTTGCCACCCTCAGGGACTTTAAGCCCTCCGTCTGAGATGACACGAGAAAGCCTTGGAAGAGAAACCACAGGCTGCTGTTGGTGTCTTTGAGGAGTCCTGTGAAAAGGAAGGCACCAGAAGACGGCATGGCTGCTGTTGTTTGTGATTTTCCCAAGTGGGAATGAAGTCTGTAACCCACGCTGTTTTGCTGAGCCCTGATCCTGGAAAGGTAGACTTTAGAAAAAGCACTGCAGGGACAGGAAACGGTGATTGTTAGGACCCAACACAAGGACCTTAAGAGTAGGTCATGTCAGATTGACTTCTTTTGTGCTTCTCAACTTAGTATATCTGGACTTCTTCAAGGTATTTGTCAGCTGTGATTTCTTGTGGACAAGGTGGAGAAGTGTGAGCTGAAAACTGGTTGTGCAACCATGTCTGAAGGGCTCGTGCCCGTAACCACCCATCAGCCTTGTCAGTATAGAGCTATGTTGCCCAATGTGGTAGCTACAAGCCACATCTGGCTGTTAAAGTAAAATTAAATTAGCAGTTCACTTCCTCAGTTGTCCTAGCTGCATTTCAAATGCTCAGGTGCCACACGTGGCCATTGATTACTTTATTGGACAGCAGAGATGTAGAAATTTCCATCATCCCCAAAACTTCTATTGGACAGCACTGGTCTGGAGCAATGGTTCTCATCCCTGGCTGCACATAAGCATCACTGAAGAACTTTGAAACAATACCAGTGGGGCACCTGGGTGGCTCAGTCGTTAGGTGTCTGCCTTCGGCTCAGGTCATGATCCCAGGGTCCTGGGATCGAGCCCACATCAGTCTCCCTGCTCAGCGGGGAGCCTGCTTCTCCGTCTCCCACTCCCCTGCTTGTATTCCCTCTCTCACTGTCTCTCTCTCTGTCAAATAAATGAATAAAATCTTAAAAAAAAAGTCTCTTATTAAAAAAATAAATAAAACAATACTAGTGCCAGAAATTGGCATAGGCCTAAGAATTGGTTCTCTTGAGAGGCTTCCCATGTGGTTGTAGTGTGCATCCAGGATTGAGCACCACTGGGTTAGAAGGAGGTTTTGAACGATGTCTGTCTCAGGTTTCAGACCTTATTGCTGGTTTATCCTTATTATTCACTTAACGTTCATTGCAGACCTATGCATCTGTAGAGAGCATTCGCTAAAATTTTGTGGACAATGTGATGTTAGCAGAGTTGTTAATACTGGGGGTATAGACCATAATTTTAGATGGACCCTTCTCACTTGGAGGTATTTGAAGGATCAAAGAGTTTTGGTATCCTGAATGGAAAGGTGAAACTTAACAAGACAAGACCTTGAACTTGGGGTTGAAGTACAAATACAAAAATAGAGGAAACAGTGGGAAACTTTTTAAGAGAATTTAAAAGTTGAAGCTGATGAAGAATAATTCAGCATAGGCAATTATAGGGTGGTTGCCTCCTACTAGCTCCTACAACCTTAGGTAACAGCAGGAGGACTAGCAGTGAAGACGTTGAGATTCCTGTTTTGCAGGTCCAGCTATACCAGGAAGGTTGCATAATCACTTTCCTCCAACAGGGAAGTAGTCCAGACTGAGCAGCTCATGAAGGAATTGAAACACACCACCCTTGAACATTTGTCATCCTAGACCTCTTCACATTCCTCCATCTTGGAGAGCTCATCCATTGTGTTCCTCCTGAAGCTTAACCTCCTGGCCAGGTGTCTGTCCTGAGCCACAGACCTAGTAGGTGGTCACCTGCTAACCCTCTTCTGAATGCCTTGCAGACTTCTCAATCTCTGTATGGCAGAAAAGAGCTTACCTTTTCTGCCTTGTACTTGATTCACAACAATTTCCAAACCTAATGCTCCTCCAGATACTCCTGTCAGTGGATGGCCGAGCCAGTCCGCCTTGGCATCACCCTCTTGCCACCCTCTTGCTCTCCTTCTAGTTCCGTATCTGTCTACAAGGCATTTGACAAGGTCTCTTATGATTCCTTGTGGATAAGTTGGAGAATTGTGAGCTGAAAACAAGAATAAGTAGGTGGATTCACTACTGGTTTCTGAATGTCTTTCTGGTTGTCTCCATCTTCACTGCCAGCACTGTGCTCTCATCATCTCTTACCTGGATTTCTGGAATAGCCTCCTGAGCATTGTCCTTGCCTGTAGCCTAGTTCCTTTCCAAGCCATTAAGTAGAGCAATCTTGATAAAATAAAGCTGCCAGTTTTATTCCAAGAGTCAGCAAACTTCTTTTGCAAAGGCCAGATAGTAAATATTTTTGGCTTTACAGGCCGTCAGTCTCTGTTTCAACTAGTCAACTGCCATTGTAGCACAAAAGCAGCCACAGTCAACATGTAAACAAATGGGCATGGCTGTGTTCCAATAGAACTTTATTTACAGAGGCAGATGTAGGGCCAGATTTGGCCTATGGGCTATAGTTTACCAATTCCTTTTTTACTCCTTGTTTACTGTCATTGACTTCCCACTGCCCTTAGCATAAAATCCAGACTCCTAACATGGCCTGAAAACCCTACGTGATTGTCCCTGCCTCTCTCACCACCTCTTCTTGAAATCCCTCATTACACTGTGCTACAGACATACTGAACTTTGACGTCTTGCAGTGTATTTTACTTTTCCTCTTTTCTCCTCCATGCCTCTTCATGTACCATTAATTTTCCTTTCCTCTTTATTTCCCCCCAATAGTTAATTTTTACTAGGCCTTCAAATCCTGATTTAAATGTTACTTCTGAGAACCCACTTGTGCCTCCCTCAAGTGTGGATTGGGTTGGCTCCCTCACAGTCCTGGGAGATACTATATTGCCTCTAAGGCTCACCATGCTGAGTTCTGTCTACTTGTCCTAACCAGAGTATAATCTTCATGAGGGCAGTGATCATGTGTCTCTTTTCCTATTATAGCCACACAGTAGGATTGTAAGTGAGTAAACGATGAAGGCATCCTGGAGAAAAGAAAACTCTACAGGACCTTATGGTTTTCAAATATTTACAGGACAGAAAGAGGGATATAGTTCTTTGTCACCTCAAGGGGAAGAAAAAGAACAGAGGGAAATTGAGGGAGACAGCTTTTAGATTGATGTAAGCAAGCTGTGCCCAATAGAGCTAGCAAATACGGGGTGAATTCTCCAGGAAGTAACAGATTCCCCTCCACTGAGGTTTTGAAGCATCTGTTGGATTAGATGACCTTTAAAGCAAATATGGCTAACTCAGCTGAGGTCCAAATGTATAGTTATACACAGTACATATTTAGGATTTTGGTGGCAGGCCTCTAGATGTGCACAGAATGATTTCTTTTCTTTCCTCCCCTCAGCCCAAGGTTTATTGATATTTGCTGAGTTGATATCTGCGGTTAAGAGGACATTGGCTCGCCTCCTTGTGATCATTGTGAGCTTGGGCTATGGCATTGTGAAGTAAGTATTAGCGTGTTGGAAAGATACCAAGCTTTCAGTCTTGTGATTCCTCCCATCTACGTTGTGATTCTGTGAGACTGGACACTTCTCAGTATGATCATACAAACCCCATAGGGAAATACCTGCAAGAACGTGTTTTTAAGGGATTTCCAGGTACTGATCACTTTACATTGTCTCAAATAAAGATCTTGAATTTGAATTCCAGTGGCTTTTTGTGGTTAGATGAATAAGCAGTCAACTTCAAGGGTAGGAAAATTTTAAATGATTCTTAAAGTTCAAATCATTTTCTCTTTCCTAGACATAGAGTTATGCTTTTTATGGAGCATGGAGCACCATGCGTGGAGCCCCACTTGGGGCTTGAACCCACAACCTCATGATCAAGACCTGAGCTGAGATCAAGAGTCAGATGCTCAACCGACTAAGCCACCCAGGCGCCCCAAGTTATGTTTTTACGATTGTATTTGAGTGTTATGAGGGAGAGGGGACTAAACACCAGGTCAGCAGATTTCAGACTAAACCCTGGCCGTCCAGTGAGGACCCTACTTCTCCCAAACCCTCTCAGGCTCCGTCTTTTCTCTCCCAAGCCCGAGAGTCACCGGGAATGACCGTGGAAGGGCTGGTCCTCTTTCTCCTCACTGCCCTTTGCTTGGACCGTTGTTCTTCCTTCTTTAAAACTCTCCGGCCGGGCACCTGGGTGGCTCAGTTGGTTAAGCGACTGCCTTCGGCTCAGGTCATGATCCTGGAGTCCCGGGATCGAGTCCCGCATCGGGCTCCCTGCTCGGCGGGGAGTCTGCTTCTCCCTCTGACCCTCTTCCCTCTCGTGCTCTCTCTCTCTCATTCTCTCTCTTTCTCAAATAAATAAATAAAATCTTAAAAAAAAAAAAAAACAAAAAAACTCTCCGGCTCCCAGAAGCTCAAGCTTCCAGACTGGATCACCTGCTACATCTTCTCAACCGCAGTTGCCTTTCAAGTTCCAGACTTACCCCCTCGTCCCTTAGCTCTCCGAGTGCTTGCTTCTCTGTCTTTCTCAACACTTCCTGTGTCAGAATTCCCTGTGATTTCAGTAGCTGTGTGGGTGATCCCGTGAGTAACCGGACCTCATCTCCGCACCTCGGCTGCTCTTGCCTGTCCCTCACGTCAGTTACCGATTCCCACTGCCACTTCCTAACCTTTACTATTATATTTAACTGTACCCTCTTTATCATTGCAAATGTTAATCCTCTTTTCAACTGTCGTCTTCGCTGTTTGCCATTTATTTTTCCCAATAGATCAGCCCACTTCTTCTTTGACCCTAGTGTGGCTTCTGGCCTTTTGATCCCGCCACCTTCCGTCGATCCTGCAGAGTGCTGAATATCTGCATACACCTGAAGCCCTCCGCCTTTCTCTTTGTCAGTCTCCCTTGAGCCTCATGCTCATACCCAAGCAGAAGAACCTGCCTGACCACAGTGCAGGCTCATTCCCTTCATGACCGAGAACTTTAAGTGTGCCCTTAATGCCCCTCGCAGTTTCTAGACCCTCATGCTGGCTGATGGCCCTTTTCCCACCCTACAGAACACTGCTCAGACCCTCGTGCCGGCTGACGGCCCTTTTCCCACCCTACAGAACACTGCTCAGACCCTCGTGCCGGCTGACGGCCCTTTTCCCACCCTACAGAACACTGCTCAGACCCTCGTGCTGGCTGACGGCCCCTTTCCCACCCTACAGAACACTGCTCAGACCCTCGTGCTGGCTGATGGCCCTTTTCCCACCCTACAGAACACTATTCTACCCCCTTCTCTCCCCTCCTACGCACGTCCGTCTTAGCTGGTCTTGGTTCTTTTCTCCTCGAGGAAATGGAAGCCATCAGAAGGGAATTCAGTGCATTCCTACCACCAAATCTGTACCATTCCCCCCATTCTGGACCACATACAGCGTTTTCCTCCTCTTGAAAGGCAGTGGTTAAGTTCTGCTCCTGCCCTTGTGCTCTGGATCCCATTACCTCTCCTGTGTCAAAGCAGCTGCTCCAGCAGCCGGCTCTGTTTCCTCCGGGGTCATCAGTTTTCCTGAGCTGCGTCACTGCCAACGGCATGCTGTTACTTCGGTCATCTTCCAAAGCAAATCTCCCTCCATCCCAGCCGGCCCTCTCCTCTGCTTCTCCTTCATTTCTCTTCATCCCTGTGCAGCATCATTTCTCAGATGCATTGTCTGTGTTTGCCAGTTCAACTTCCGTCATTTTCTTCTGAACATAACCCTAGTGAGGTTTTGCCTCCACTCCTCCATCGAGACTGCTCTTGTCAATCACCTGGACCTCTGTTGCCAAAACACATGGCCTTGCTCAGGCTTTGTGCAAGGGCCCTGTGGCAGCTTGAGTCTTGGAGCCCTGGCCGCTCCTCCCAGCCCCCCTGCTAGACTCTGTCTTCCTGAGCTCCAGCACTGAAGTGCCCCAGGCTCAGGCCCCAGACCTCTGTTCCAGCGACTCGCATCCCTGGGGCATGCTCATCTAGTTTCTTGGCTCTAGCGTCAGGACACATCCAGAGTGAACCCACCCCTCCCTTCCACAGCCACCACCCTGGGTCTAAACACCATCTTCTCTCCCTAGATGACTTCAGTACCCTCCTGACTGGTTTCCCTGCATCTGCCCTGGTCTGTCAGTCTTTTCAGATAGCAGCAGCCGAGACGATCCTTTTTAAATGTAACTAAGATCTCATTTTCTGCTCATCTCACTCAATAAATCCAATTCCCTTCTGTGGTTTTTTAGATGGCTGATCTCACCTCTTGCCGCTCTTCCTTTTTGAACACTCTGCTCTGTCCTGCTGGCTTTCTTGCTGTTGCCGTTCCTTAAACACAACAGACACTTCCCCACAGTGCCATAAAGGCTTCTGCCTGTAAGCATCTTCCCCCCAGATCCTGGGCGTGGTTTGCTTCCTCACTCTTTTATTTATTTATTTATTTATTTATTTATTTATTTATTTATTTATTTATTTATTTATTTATTTATTTATTTATTTATTTGACAGACAGCAAGAGCAAGAGACGGAACACAAGCAGGGGGAGTGGGAGAGGGAGAAGCAGGCTTCCCGCGGAGCAGGGAGCCCGACGCGGGGCTCAATCCCAGGACCCTAGGATCATGACCTGAGCTGAAGGCAGACGCTTAACGACTGAGCCACTCAGGCGCCCTGCTTCCTCACTCTTGTCTCTGCTCACCATCCTCTCCCAGAGAGGCTAGTGCTGTTGGAATTCCCAGTGTGGTGCACACCCTCGGTCACTCTGATCGTCACCCCTTTTAGGGCACCGCTTGATGCATATGTTAGGAGTTGTTGTCTTGCCCTCACTTGGAGTAGAAGCTTTGCCTATCTTGTGTCCTGCTGCGTCTTAAGACCCCAGCACGGTCCCTGGCACGTAGTAGGCGCTCAGTAAATATGCATTGAACGCACATACATGTGCTTGTGAGCTTGAGATCAGTGTAGTTAGCAAGATTTTAGCCAGGAAACCTTTTTTCCACTGGGTATTTATTAAGATTTCTTTTCAAATGCTTTTTGGGGTCTTGGGAGGTTTGTTTGTTTTTGGCCTTAGTACAGTATACAGAACACAGAGTCCTCATGTGGAATCTTGTACCTCATAATTCTAGTTACAAACTTCAGAGCACTCATGGTTCTGGCTGTTGGAAGGTTCCAGTTAGGGGCTGTAATGAGTCAGAATTTAGATGAACTAAATCAGATACAGAGTCTTCAATATAAGCTATGGATATTAGTTTAATTTTTAGTTAGATTTTGTTTTAAAGTGACTACATTAAGTATTTTTCTAAAATCAATTTTTTTTCCTAATTACTCTGGCAAGAGGGTTTTTGAGCTGAAACGTTTGTGCTATATGATTTGCAAATTTCATGAAATTTCAGTTCTGTTTTCAAATTACTCATCACAAAAATTACTGTCTTTGCATTTTCCCAAATCATTGATATTTTTAAGAATCAAAAATGTTATTTTAATTCTTTCCAGTGTAAAGAATGGAAACTACAGTGTGTTAGCACTCTTGTTTTAGACATTGAGAGAAGAAAGGGAATAGAATTTGATCTCCTAATACTCCTGTTCTTTTTCTGCCCAAGTCAGAAAATCAGTGGATTAATGTTCATGAAAGAATTAAGTTACTGTTTCTGCCAGTGACACTTAGAAGTTGGCACTTAGCCTCCTAGGTTTCCTCAGGCTGCTCTTCCATCCGGTGCAGTGAGTACCTGTGTTAATGCTAATCCTCTGGCACGGGTGGTCTCAACATGTTGCTTCATGGGTGTCGGTACAGCTTCTAGTTCTAGAGAAGGAGGCCCATGTCTCCTGAGCCTGTTTCTGCCCTGTTCCCGGGAAAGAGGCTGTTTTTTAAAACCGAGGAAACAGAGGCCGGATGGCAGGGAGCAGACTGCTTTGATTAGATAATAACTTCTCTGTGTTGGAAATGGGACCAGTTACTGTATTCAGATGCATTTTACTTACCGGTGCTTTTTCTTTTTCTTTTTTTTCTGTTTCTTCTTCCTCATTCCAGGCCCCGTTTAGGAACAGTCATGCACCGGGTGGTCGGACTGGGGATTCTTTACTTTATCTTCGCAGCTATTGAAGGCGTGATGAGAGTTATTGGGGTAAAAACCACATGATTCCAACTTCATCCCTTTTTGTTGTTGCTGTGAAATAGGATTTACTTTATATCTCTGAGATAAATTTTTAAAGACAGAACAATTATGAAAAAGGCCCAATTTGAGCCTTTTTTTTCCCCCTATGGAATATTTCCCTTTTTAAATACTTCCTCAAAGTAGTAGAAGTCCAGACAGAGCACTTCTTAAAATATGACCAATTATGAAGGCACCACTTGATGTCATCCCAGGAATTAGCTCCATCTCAAAAATGCTCATGGTTATTCTTTATAAAGAACATTTGTCTTTATCATTATGCAGTCTGAACACATTCATTTCTTCCTTAACCCTTGGTCTAAACCCGTGGAAGTGAACAGAATTAACTGTATCCTTCACACATGCAGACATTACATCTCATCACTCTTAAGTCTCATTTGGTTATAAGTATTCTCTGACTCTTGTGGACTCAGTGTTTGGGGATTCAGCAGACTCCATTCTTGGAGGAACCACGAGAAGGTAGTGTCCAGGGAGAAATGACTTGGGTGATGTAGGCAGCAAATACTTCACTCTCTAAGAAGAGGCAGAACATTTATATCTGGGAAAACCCCTAGATTTCTAGCTCTCCATTTTTCTTAATGATATGGCTGATGACTGAGTGATTAAGCAGCTTATTATATTTTGCTTGATTCAAAGAACCTAGTAATTTTTACCCAAAATATCTTTTGGACTGGTTGTGTAAATCAGATCACTGCACAGAGTGAATGATCCTATGTTGCCAATTAAGTTGACTTCACATATTTTGATCTTGAAGCAGGCCATTTGTTCAATTTGTTAAAAGCCTCGTTCTTCTTTCTATTATCTTTGATACATCTGCCTTCTGTATTAGATACACCTGCTCTTTTCATCTTTGACTCTTTGAAAGGTACATTTATTCTCATTTTTACAGACTAATGAAGAGCTTTGCATTTACGTATATAATTTACAGGAACTAGTCTTTGCTAGAAAGAAAAAAGATAAATATCCCACATGCAGATATGGTATATACATTGTATTTCTTTAAAATTTTACATAGCCAATGTCTTCAATATAACTTTTAAATATTTAAATATGATTTTCTGTCAACTTGTGATTAAAGTGTCTCACCTATGGTTTGTTTTTACCATTCCACACTTCCTTTTCTTTTTTTTTCTCCATGTCCCTTCACAGATAGTAGGGAAGATCAGGAGTCCATTTCATTAGTGGCCCTGGTGGTAGATTTGGTGTGGAGAGGGGAGAGATTGAAATTGACCTAAGTGGGGCTGGGGACATGACACGTTTTATTTGCCATTCCATAATGCAATTTTACATTGTAATTGAACAGGTAGATGACAAGCTAACATCTGTTGCTGCCAAAACAAAAATTTCCATGAGCTTAGACACAATTTTATTAGGAATAAAATTTTTATGTGGCTTTTGTAAAGTGATGAGATGAGCTAAATTGTTTTTCTTTTTCATATAATTTCTATAATATAATGAAACATTTACATTCAGGTTTTTCCCCCTATTTTTATCTTTCAGGGTTCTAACCATTTAGCTGTTATTTTTGGTGACATTATTTTGGCAGTTATTGACTCCATTTTTATATGGTTTATATCCTTTACTGTGTCCTAAAGTAGTTTGTTGTATCATTAAAATCAGATTACTTTCAGTTTGTATTTATAATAATAGAAATATAGGTATACATTATTTTTAACCTCAATATAGGAATTTAGTTGAAAGCAATAGTTCCCCAAACAAAGAATATCTTTATTTTTTCTGTTAGTTCAGCAAACTTAAGTACTTACTGTGTGCCCCATGCTGAGGAGGCAGAGAAGAAAAAGGTATTGTCCCTGCGTTTAAGGAATTCACACTCTGGGAGGGAAGGCAAACATATAACTAGGAGCAATATAGCAATAGAAATTGCCATTTTAAAGAGGTGCTATGCAAACAGAGGAAAGAGAAAGTAATTCTAGTGCAAAAATCACCAATCTCTTCACAGAGATGGTGACATTAAATTGTGACCGAGAGGACAGATGAGGTTAACTGGGGAAAGAATTGGGGAAAAGGCATCCTGGGAAGAATTGAGGGGAGCAAATAGTTGGAAGCGTGAAAATATGGGTGCAGTGGTAGAATGTCCCAGAGTAGCTTGCCTATAAGTGGACGTATGTGGGAGAATCCTGGAAGGTGGGACCAGAAGGGAAAGATAGAATGACGGGCTCAAGAGTCTCAAGTTCCTTCTGCAGGGAGAAAGGAAAGGGGAATGAAAGCTGCACAGGTGAGTAGCATGATGAAATCTGTGTTAGAAAGAACTCAAGAATGACATTTAAAAATGACCTGGAAGGGGCACCTGGCTGACTCAGTTGGAAGAGTGTGCAACTCTTTTTTTTCTTTTTAAGATTTTATCTATCTATCTGACAGAGAGAGTGCACAAGCAGGGGGAGGGGCAGAGGGAGAAACAGGCTCCCCACTGAGCAGGGAGCCTGATGCAGGGCTTGATTCCAGGACCCTAGGATCACGACCTGAGCCGAAGGCAGATGCTTAACCAACTGAGCCACCCAGGTACCCCAAGAGCGTGCAGCTCTTGATCTCAGGGTTTTAAGTCCGTACCCCACGATGGCTGTAGAAATTATTTAAAATCGTATAAAAATATAAAAATGACCTGGAAAAGGAAAGTCTAGAACCTAGAGATAGGAAGTCTGGTAAAGAGTCATTTGCAGTAGTCCAAAAAAGAGATAGGTTAAAAATAGGGCAGAGGGAATGGAAAAAAGACTCCAGATGATAGACTTAGTAGAAATGGGTGGGAAAAGAAGGGAGAGAGCTCCAGAGAGGTCTTGCTGTCTCATTTGGGTGGCTGGGGACAGTGTTGCCATCCCCAAGGCAATGAACTTAGGGAAGGGACCATAATGGATGAAGTGTGAGCTGCCTAGGGCATTAGTGTTAAGTAGAGAGTTGGAGATCCCCGTCAGGGTTTGTAAGAGGAATTGGAACTGGTGACGGTTGGAGGTCATCTTCATGTGAGAGAAGGTCGCAGCCCGTGGAAGCGAGCCAAGAACATGTAGATCAGAGAGAGGAAAGGCCCAGGATGGTGCCCAGTGGGGGTGGAAATGTGCATGAAAGGAACACCAGGGAAAAGGGAAGTAGAAGAGCCCAGAAATTGTCCTGGGGTGAAGCTTTGGTAAGGAAGGGTGGTCAACAGTGACCAGTACTACAGAGAGATGAACTGCCAAGGTGCACCTGGCTTTGGTCCTTCCAGAGGCCACAAATGGGACATCAGGAGAGCAGACTCAGTGACACTGGTGGGACAGAAGCCATGTTACAGCAAGAGAAGTTTTGGAGGCGTGGTAACCCATCCTTGAGGACCCTCCTCACTGCTTCAGTGACTTCAGTGGAGTCTGGGAAATTCCATTCTTCTTAACTCCAAGGCAGAGCCCTCAAATATGCATTCGTGGAAATGGGAGGAACTCTAAAGAAACTGTGACCTGGTCAGAGCAGAATTCAGTGTTATGCATATCCCAGAACATTATTTTTATCTCTTTCTTCTGCATTTACATCCTCTTTGAAACTCTTTTCTCTAGATAGATTTTTTTTTTACCAAGTTTTTTTTGTTTCCACTGTCTTCAATACTTGTCTTTTTGCTTTTAATATTAAATGTTTTTTTGTTTCCTTGTAATTCCTTTCCATTTTCTCATCTTTATCTCTCACAGGGAGGCCAGAGAGGGCTTTAGTTTTCTCTGTTCCTCCTCTGCAAGGAAGCACCCCTTTCTGCAGGCACGCTAACAGACATGGCCCTTTCTGAGTCCCCTGTGGGTGGTTTCTTTGAAACCCAGTCTGTCTGCTCTTTAAACTCCCTGTTTGTGAGTTTTTAGTATGCTTCCAAGTTAAAAACCAAAGAAAAAAGCCTTTTAAGTTACCATCCCTACTCCCTAAAGCAGTGGTTCTTAGCCTTGTTTGGGTCTTGGGACCAAAGATGCCCTTGAAAATCGAATGAAAGCTGGGGAGCCTCTTTTTACAAGATAGAAACACACACCCCACAAAAGTGTTGCCTGCAGTGGGGCATTTAAAAGCCTCCAAAATTACATCCGTGGATTCCCTACTCTCTGAAGAGTATCTAGTTAAGAAATAACACCTGATTTAAAGAGTTGTTTCTGACCAAACTTGCTTAAAAATCTGTTCTACTTCTGGTCGAAGATACTACTTTAGAATCCAAGTTTGTTGAAAGAAATTATAGTTAAATACATCTTATCTTTTCCAACAATGATACTAATCTTATTGTAGTGTAATTTTTATATTTTCCACATGAAAACACATTTAACGACACTGAGCTGTTGAAAAGGTGTCAACTACAGTCCTCAGTTCTGCCCATGACCAGTACTCTGGCCATGAGAGCTCATCCCCAGGGGCCATGGTACCTGTTCTGCTGCAGCCCTATCACTTGTTAGGGATGCTCAGCTGACCTGAGGAGAAGGGGCAGGCAGGATGAACATACCTGGCATCAGGATAGGCAGAATCGCAGTGCAGGTGAACCTAGCTGTTAGTCTCAGCATTGCCAGCTCTGGATCTTAACGTCTTCCCTTCTGTCATTGTGCATTTAGAAAGTGAGCTTAGGATATCTGCTTAATTTGGAATTGTCTTGTCTCCAAAATTATATATGCTTGGAGCCTTAATTAAAGTTAGCAAGTATGTTCCTCAGTCAACTAATTGAGCTATAGACATGGCATTTTTAAAAATCTGTATTATCTTTTACGCTGGTAATTCACAGATATGTATTTCAAAGATTTCTTGTTCTTAACCAACCACAAGGTAGTTCACTGGGAAAAACAGTAATGCAACTTGGCAGAAAATTCCAAAGACAAGCAGCTCTAAGGGCCCAATTCCATGTGGATTTGAATGAGGGCAATTTGTCACCTTTATGGACAGCGTTGACTTTGATCTATTCCAACATATAATGAGCCAGATTGGAGTGGGGAGATAAGGAAAACAAGGCAAAAGATTTAGTTTGCTTAATGATTAATACATTTAATAAAGGTGTTAGAAATAAAAGTCATAAAGAAATCCAGAAATTAAAATTATCTTGGTTAGTGTTTCATGGTGAAAGAAAGAAAACTTAGTATCCATTTCAGCTTGAACCTGAATTTCCTATGTTTGCTTTCAGATGGTTATTTGGCAGTTTTCTTTACTGAAATGAGAAGTCTGCATTATCTGTACAGGAAGAGTAGATTTCTTGAATGATTACAAATGGCAAGCAAGAGAAGCAGGTCTACGTACATACAGACCTGAGTGCTTGCGTAGTGACCCCGCTTCCTTTGCTCTGATGAACCTAACACAGCTATCCCGTAAGAATCTGGTTCTCAAGTAAAAGAAGAAATAACTTGAAAAATTCAGAGCCATTGCTTTTCTCATGAAGCCCTCTTCCTCTTTTTTTCTGCTTGTTTTAACTTTTTGCTGTTTTGCTGCAGGCAGATGACTCTGATCTTGTGCTTCTGGCCAGTCTCCCTCTCTCTCTCCTTGACTCTGGCTTGTGCTGGTGGATATCCTTTTCCTACTGCAGCAACACGCTCCCGTTGCTTCTCACCTCAGGATAACTGGGCCTGTTTGCTTTCGTAACAACTTTCCTTTAAAGGGAGAAATGATTTAAGCTTTACTTAAATTTAACAGTGTCTTGGTAAGTGGAGGTTTAGGCAGTTTTGAATTTGCTTTTGATCTTTTTATTCCTCGGCTTCTCAGAAATACTTTTGAATTATTCAATGTGACCATATTTTTAACGTAGAAAATTCATTTTAGTCAAGAATTTTTAAAAAAGCATTTGTCTTGATAATGTTAAAAGGAGACAGTATATTTACTGTTTTGTAAATTCTGACAGTAGCCTTAATTGGTTGAATTGCATTGTTTTAGAAATTGATCTCCTTTCGTAACTCACTGGTCATTTAGGAAGACTGAATAGCAGTTTTGGTAATTTGAGTACTACCATGAAGTTTCTGATTCATGAAGTATTTGGAATTTAAAATAGGCATAAATCCAAAGTTTGCCACTTCCAGTCTTTGCTCTGTTTTGTTCAGTATACAGTTCATGAACAAAGCTGGATGGTATGCTCCAGAGGAAGCAACTCCCATTTACAGAGTGCTCTGGCTTGAGTCCCAGCCTCACTGCCAAGGAGTCAGTGGAGAAGCCTCTTTTTGCTTCTTCATACGTGACAGTGTTGAGCTTTACCTGATCCCTGTGCTCCTGGAAAACAGCCATGGTTGAGAAAACCTCCACCCTTTCGTGTTCCAGGGAAAGGCTTACTTCAAAGGACTTACATGAGACATAAGTCCCATAGGATTTACATGAGACTCCCAGATGCCCCCTTGTTACCTTTGACAAGGCCAGACACAGACCTGTGTACCTGCTGACCAATCTGCCCAGAACGCCAGCCTGGGCCAGACTAAGCGGTCTCCCTCCCTAGGTCCCTGAGCTTTCGTCTACCACAGCCCTCCTCCATGGTCCTTCTCGAGAATCTGCACACCTCAGGGAAAGTCGTTCCCTGAGCAGCTATCCAGTCATGCCACCCACTTCCCCACACCTGTTTTCTAGTCTTGTTTTCCCCTCCCTACAAAATCAAAGCCCTGTCTGGCCTGACCTGTGGGACTCTTGCAGATCTTAGAGTTGGAACATCCTCCCCATGGCAATAAGCCTCCTCTGCCTGTTGCAGTAATTTTTTGAATGAAGTCCCTCCTTAGCTAAGTCCAGATTTGTTTTATTTAACGTATTTCATTTTTCAATTTATATATTGGAAAATTAATAGATGACCTCCCTTCTTTTTATTTTTTTTAAGATTTTATTTATTTATTTGACAGAGAGACACAGTGAGAGAGGGAACACAAGCAGGGGGAGTGGGGGAGGACAAAGCAGGCTTCCCACCGAGCAGGGAGCCCAATGTGGGGCTCCATCCCAGGACCCTGGGATCATGACCTGAGCCGCAGGCAGATGCGTAGTGACTGAGCCACCCAGGCGCCCCTGTTGACTTCCCTTCTTAATTATCGTCATTCAGAGGATAAAAAGAGAGTAGACTGGAAAGAAGAAAATAAGAAAGAAACAGAGACAAAAAGCACAAGCCTAAGGGTATGTCATAATGTGATCTATTAAGAGTATCTGGCCTAAGGTGGCTCGTTTTTAGTGTATATACTGCTCTATCCTATGTTCTGGGAGCTTGACGTTGAAGGAGAACATCATAGGGCTTCTTGCTTGTTGTCTTCCTCAGAGTTTATTTAGTTCAGACAATGGTAAATTATAAAACAAAATCTGCGATAAAATCAGTATCATGATCATATAATATTGATTAAAATAATATTTTTTGTGTTTTTATAGGAACTATATTTAGCAGTACTAATTTTAGAAATGTAGTAAGAGATTCTTATTTTGTTTTTAAACTGTTTATTACTATTTAAAATGTTTTTCCTTAACTTTTTGCACATATTTATAAGTTTGGCACAAACCATGAAGACTCTAAGGCTAAGAAAGAACACAGTGAAATTTTCTTTATACAGGCACTTTACAAATACTCTGATCTTTGCTGTACTAGGTAAGCTATTTAATTTTATTATAATAAATTATTTTAGTATTGCATGTTCCTTCAGAGGTGACTTTTTTTGGTGTGTTTCAGCTTCTATAGTGTTTATGGTGTGGACAACCAAGACATTTAGAATTGCAAAATGTCAATCAGTAAGTATAATCTTCCTATTTAAACAGTTTTCATTTTTAATTATACTATTTTGGGTAATTTTGAAGAATTTAGTTTGTAAACAGAGGTAATTTTAGTGGAGATTTTCAGTTTAGTTTGAATTATTTTACAGAGAATTATAAGAAATTTTGCCTCCTTTAAATGAATCTGAAAATATTCCTCCTAAATCTACTTGTCCAATTATGTTCTTTTTTCAACTTCCCCTTTATATATTTTGAAAAATAATTACCTTCCTATATAACATAAGGTAACAGGAAAGCTTTTTCTTCTTGCATACCATGAAATTAGGTTTTTGATATCGAAATGGGACAGTAAGCCTTAAGTCTGACATATTTCTAAGATGGTACACTCGTTATGAACATTCAGGAGATACTCTCTGTGGGTTCTCTAGGTAGAAGGTACGTTTCTTAGACTTAAAATTTAAAAGGCCTTTTCGGGGGCTTCTTGATTTTGAACTAGTCTCTAGTTCTAAATAAGCATTACAGACAGCCCTCTGTGCATCCTAGACTTCTGCCTTAGGGATAATTTAGTGAGAGAAGAAACTGAACTTTCTGGAATTTCTTTTTTCTCCTCCTGTCACCTTAGGTTTTTCACCTGGAGTTCTAAGTATATCTTTTGGATTTTTATTTTTGTTTTGTAAATCTTTCTGTTGACCCTAAAATTTTATGGAAAGGAGTGTTTATAATGTTAAACAGCCCTTTAGGAACATTTCAAACAATGTATAATAAAATCTCCTAAAAGCAAAATAATTTATTGGGAAAAATATTGCACCGAGATCTTCACTTCGGAAATTCTAATACCGGCCATGTCAAAAGTACCCATTGTGAACTTGCTTCTGATTGTCTTGTTAAGCTGCCTCACAATTCTCATCTAGAAAATAGATTAAATGACCTCAGAAGCCCCTTTAAACACTAATTCTTTTTTTTTAAGACCTTATTTATTTGTCAGAGAGAGAACTCGCGCAAGCACAAGCAGGGGGAGCGGCAGGCAGAGGGAGAAGTAGGCTCCCCGCTGAGCAGGGAGCCCGATGCGGGACTTGATCCCAGAACCCTGAGATCATGACCTGAGCCGAAGGCAGACACTTAACCGACTGAGCCACCCAGGCTTCCCTAAACACTAATTCTTTATGACACTGTAGTATATATAATTTGTGTTAGGATTTTGTTTATCTGATTGATTAATGGCTGAAGTAGGCATTCATGTTAATTTGATGAAGATAGCATTTCTTAGTTTTTATTTTCTTAAAAAAACATGTACTTATTTGGAAGATGGACTGGTTGGAAGGATTTCATTAGTGTTTGTCATTGTACACTATTTGAATGGGAAATCTGTCTGTGTTTATCAGAAAATTAATATTTCATGTTTGAATTGTCCTTGTTATAGGATTGGATGGAACGCTGGGTTGATGATGCATTTTGGAGCTTCCTTTTTTCACTTATCCTTATTGTAATAATGTTTTTGTGGAGACCATCAGCAAACAATCAGAGGTACCTACCATGGGAAAATTCACATTTAGCAAGCATTTGTTGATCACTGCTACTGTGTTCAAATAAAAACACATTTATAGAAACTGAGCAAGTAGTCTTCACTTTTAAAGGAGTACACAATCAACTAGGGAGACAGACATAATGTAAGACAGTGAAATAAGATGTATAAACTAGGAAGCCCAGGGGGAAGACTGAAGAGGGTTGAGGAAGCCTCCTTGAAAGGCAGCATCTTCCTCAAGGAAAGAAGCAGAACCGTGAAAGGCTGAACTGAGAAACAGTGTACATTTTCTGAGGTAGTGGGTGAAAACGTGGTATACCTTGGAGGTCATTGAGGCATGTATTTTGGTTAATACTACTTACATTGGAGGGAAATAAAGCTTGAAAGGAAAAGTGGAACCAAAATATAAGGAGCTTGAGTGGTAAGTTCAGGTTGTATCATTGGCTGCATGTGATAGGATGGCCCACCTGCCCTTGCCTCACTCCTCTTCCCCAAGGAAAGTGTTGTGAAGTTTCTTGAATGCCCTTCTAAGGAAAAATGGAAAAGTATATACCAGTGTGCGTTTCTCCCTCTCTTTTTAAAAGTATATAGTAATTGGGACACCTGGGTGGCACAGTCGGTTAGGCGTCTTGACTCTTGGTTTTGGCTCAGGTCGTGATCTCAGGGTTGTGAGATCAAACCCCGAGTCAGGTTCTACACTCAGTGCAGAGTCTGCTTAAAACTGTCTCCTCTGCCCCACCCCACTGTGCGAGCATGCACACACACTCTCTCTCTTTCTGTAAAATAAATAGATAATTCTTTTTTTTTAAAGTATATAATAATTATACATAAGTACGTACATACACATATCCACCATTCTGCACCTTCTTGTTTAAGATCTGTCTTTCCATATCATCTTGTATAGATCTACCACATTTTTTTTTTAAAGTAGGCTCCATGCCCAACATGGGGCTTGAACTCATGACCCTGAAATTGAGAGTCACATGCTCTACTGATTGAGCCAGCCAGATGCCCCTAGATCTACCACATTATTTTTAATGGCTCTTTGGCGTTCCATAATATGAATGTAGCCTAATTTGTAGAAGCAGTACCTAGTTATTAGGGACTAGTTTGTTTCTAGGATTATTGTTATTATCAGCAGTGCTTTCTGAATGTATTTCTGACCTAGCAAATGTGGCTTAGTCAGTACACTTTATTTTCACCAGTAAGATTAGCAATTTACCTTTTGTTAGGGGATAAGTTAACAAGTAGTGGGCAGGGAGGATTTTTGACAGGGAGAAAAAAGTACATCAGGAAGTTCCTTTCCCTGAACATTGCAGAACTGCTTTCCAGAAAGATCTTTCCCATTTACACTTTCACCAGCAGGGCTTGGGAGCTCCAGTTTCACTGTTTCATTGCTGATAATCTTTCCTAATTTGAGAGTAAAATAATTAAATTTTTTAATTTGAATTTATAAGAAATTTTTTAATGTAAATATTTTTTGTATGTAATGATGCTTTTAGGTATGAACTGAAAACCGAACAGGTTTAAATGCACTAATAAAACTACTCCTTGTTTCTGATGTAGATATGCCTTCATGCCGTTAATTGATGATTCTGATGATGAAATTGAAGAATTTATGGTACCATCTGAAAATTTAAGTGAGTGATATGTTTTCTTATTAAATGACTATTTAATTGTACCTTGTACCTTTACTTACGATGCAAAGTCACATTTTTTTCCTGTTAAAATAATTTTAAAACTCTATCTGCCAAAACCCCTGTTACGGTAGTCACAAAAGGAAAAGTCAGTAATGAAATTTTCAAGATCCTTAATGTAGTTGGAGCTTTTGTTACCTGTTCGCTTTTAAAGTCTAAGTATTAAAATAGGTATACTGTTTCACACTAAGAATTTAGTTTACATTGTGCTTAGCTCCTAATAATCTTCTTCTTAATGATGATTGCTAAATTTCCTTGAATCACCTCTTCTTGCTCTTCAGAATTAGATATATATCTATCTATCTGTAATTTCCCGTTCATTCCCAAAGCATTTCTAACTAGTTTTAGTGCTATTTTCATCTTTCAATTAATTTCTACATCGCATTTTGTCATTTTATTTTACCATAATACTTTAAACATTTGTTAAGGCAATATCATTACATAATTCAGTTGCTAAGAATAAGTAAGTGTAGAGCTGTAACATGTTTATGAATTGTAACTCTCAATATTATTGAGCAGTCAGTACCAAAAACTGATAAGTAGAATCAGTGCAATCCCAGTCATAATTCTAACTGACCTTAAAAAAAGTACAAATGGTTAATCTGATTTTTTTTTTTTTAAAGATTTTATTTACTTATTTGAGAGAGAGAGAGAGACAGAGAAAGAGGGAACACAAGCAGGGGCAGTGGAAGAGAGAGAAGCAGGCCTCCTGCTGAGCAGGGAACCCGGCTCAATCCCAGGACTCCAGGATCATGACCTGAGCTGAAGGCAGACGCTTAATGACTGAGCCACTCAGGTGCCCTGGGAGAAGAGAATCTTAAGCAGACCCCCTGCTAAGCATGGAGCCCAACTCGGGGCTCGATCCCAGGACCCTGAGATCATGATCTGAACTGAAATCAGGAGTTGGAAGCCCAGCCGACTGCGCCACCCAGGTGCCCCAGTTAATCTGATTTTAAAATGTATGTCAGAAAGCAAGGACCTGGAAGAGCTCAAACATTCTTGTAGTTACAACATGGGCTAATCTTGAAAACATTATGCTAAGTGAATCAGAAAGCCAATCATGAAGATCACAAATTATATGATTCCAGTTAGATGAAAAGTCCACAAAAGGTAAATTCATAGAAGACAAAGTATATTGATGATTGCCAGGGGTTGGTGGAAGGAATGAGTAGGGCGTGACTACTGATGGGCCTGGGGTTTTTTTTTTAGGTTGATGAAAATCTGGAATTAGTGGTGATGGTTGCATAATTCCTTGACTATCCTGAAATCTACTGAACGGTTCACTTCAAGATGGTGCATTTTATAGTGTGGGAATTTTATCTCAATAAAATAAAATTAATGGACTTATAGTAATTTCAAGACTTATAAAAATATCAAGTTATATTAATCAAGATAGTGTGGTTTGGCAGAAGGATGGAGAAACACAGTAATGTATCAGAGTCCAGAAATAAATCCACACATATATGGCCAGTTGATTTTGTTGTTGTTGTTATTGCATGAAGTAATAACATTGTGAAGAATGTACTTTTACAAGTACCAAATTGATTCCATATAATAGGTTTCTAAAAGTTTTGTTTTTAAAAGGAATGCAATAGAGGTGCCTGGGTGGCCCAGTCAGTTGAAAGGCCGACTTTTGATTTTGGCTCAGGTCATGATCTCAGGATTGTAGGATCCAGCCCCACATTGGGCCCCGTGCTGGGTGTGGAGCCTACTTGGGATTCTCTCTCCCTATCCCTTTGCCCCTCCCCCCTCTATGAATGAATGAATGAAAAAAATGGATGAATGGAATGCAATAATTAAAGTAGCTTCAAACTGGAAACCTCATTTGTCAACTGATTTTTGACAAGGGCACCAAGACGTTATATGAGAACAGAATAGTATTATCAACAAAGTGTGTTGGAACAACTAGATAAACACATGGAGGGACAATCACCTAGACTCCTTACACAGATATCACATAATGATTAATTCAAGATGGACCACAGACCCTAGATGTGAAAACTTAAACTATAACTCTTCTGGGGGCCCTGGTGGCTCAGTCAGTTAAGCGTCCAACTCTTGATTTTGGCTCAGGTCATGCTCTCAGGGTGGTGGGATCGAGCCCCGTGTTGGGTCCACACTGGGTCTGGAACTGGCTTAAGATTCTCCCTCTCCCTGTGTCCCTCCCCGCTAAAAAAGAAAAACTATAACTCTTCTGAAAGAAAACAAGACAATATCTTTATAACCTCGGGTTAGATAATTTCTTAGGGCATTAGCAGTTACCATAAAATTTAAAAAAAACTGCTAAATTAGACTTCACAAAAATTAAAATACTCATCAAGAGAAACTTAAGAAAATGAAAGGCCAGGCTTCGACTAGTGTAAAAGATTATGGGTACATGTATCTGACAGAGGACTTGTATCGAGCCCTAGACTGGAATAAAAGATCCTCAGTACATATATCTGAGAAAGGACTTGTATCCAGAATATAAGTAAAATCCCTATAAATCAATTAAACTCAATTTGTAAAAAACAAAAAAATATTTGAATACTTCACCAAAGAAGACAAAAGAATGACCGACAAGCATGCGAAAAGATGCTCGGTCATCAGGGAAACACAAGTTAAAACCAGAGTGAGATACCACCACATATCCACCAGAATGGTTAAAATTTAAAAGACTGACAGCATGACATGTTGGAGAGGGTGTGGAACAGTTATATCACTCAGACACTACTGGAAAGAATGTAAAGTAGTAAGACTAATTTAAAAAATGATGTCGTTCTTAAAAAGGTAAACATACACCTACCATACAACTCAGCCATTCCACCCCAGGATATTTACCCAGAACAAATGATGGATATGAAAGCGATGTTCACCGAAGGACACTGATGTACACTATAATTTTCAGCAGATTTATTCTTAATAGTTTAAAACTGGACATAACCCCATGTCCATCAACAAATGAGTGGATAAAGTATTTGTAGTATACCACACAATGGGCTACTGTTCCATATCAAAAGTAACCAACACTACCACATAAATAAATCTCAAAACCTTTATATTGAGTGAAAGTAGCCAAATCTAAAAGAATACAGAGTCCATGGATTATGGTTCTATATATGAAGTTCCAGAACAGGCAGAACTAAGCTATGGTGATTATGTAAATCAGAGCAATGGTTGCTTCTGGTAGGATTAGGATTGACCAGAAAGGAATTTAAAGAACCTTATGTAATGTTGAAAATGTTAAGTGTCTTGACTGAGATGGTAGTTACACAAGTGTATATGCTTGTAAAATCTCTTAGACTGTACACTTAAAATTTGTGTATTTTATTGTCTATGTTGTACCTCAATTTTAAAAAGCAATGTATTGCCCCATTAAGAGATCTCAAATGTTGGCATTTTAAACACCCCACGGAAACATTTTTTGATCAAGGAACCTCATTTGTATTCATTATATCAACTTATGATCATAACATAACAATTGACCTTGTTTATGGAGAAGCACGATTTGCAAATTATTGTAATAACTAAAGTGATTACTTATGGGGCAGAGATTACATGTCAGGCACCTTATATACGCTTACTTGTTTAATGCTCTTGTTTAATAAGGTAGATAACAGTATTATCCCATTGTGTTGCTGGGGACGCTGAGTCACAGAAAGTTAACTGCTTTGCCCAGGGTTGCATAGGGAGAGCCAGAATCCTGAGTGGGCAATCTCATTCCAGAACTCATGCCCTTAACCTCTGCTCTGAAACTGGTGGCAGAAAGGAGAGCCTGGTCAAATAGGAAGAAAATCCTTCTCTTTCCCATTTTATTTTTATCATAGGCACATTCCAAAATGTACACATCAGAGAAGTAAAAGCATAACCAAAGATGTGTTTTATTATTGAATATGATACTGCAAATTCTATAGATTTTTATATCCATAAACTTTAAAATGTATTGAAACTCTTTAAGGAAATATGTATATGTTTACTTGTTTGTTTAAACTCCTCTAAAACTAGGGGCGCCTGGGTAGCTCAGTCCTTGAGCATCTGCCTTCGGTAGTGATCCCAGGGTCCTGGGATCGAGCCCCACATTGGGCTCCCTGCTCCTTGGGACGCCTGCATCTCTCTCTCCCACTCCCCCTGCTTGTGTTCCCTCTCTCGCTGTCTCTGTCTCTCTCAAATAAAAATCTTTAAACTCCTCTAAAACTAGAATTCAAACTAGCCTCTTGAAAACCTAGTTGTTACTGCAAACGTTTGTGAAATCTGTTAATTTTTGCCATCCCTCCTACATTTCCAAGTGATATGTTAAAGCCAGCACACTGCCCGAAGCTTCCGCTATTAACTTTCTTTTAAATATATACATATATAAATAATTAGTATATATAAAAATCTCTATATATATAAATCTACATATACAAAGATATATATAAATCTTTGTTGGGCTGTTAAATATGAGATTGTTAAAGACAATATTTTATAATTTATTTCTCTCCATAATGTTTCTCATTATAGCTGAAGGAATAAAATTAAGAGTCTCAAAAACAGTTTCCAATGGAACAGCTAAACCTGCTACTTCTGATAATTTTGTGAGTATAGTATGTATTTAATAGAGTCTGTGTCACATTCATTGTCAGGAAAACATTCTCTACGAAGGTGTTTTGCACAGCACCCAGTGTTACCAAGCAGCGATACTGGTTAAGGCCGATGGCTGTAACTGCAGTAGCTGCAGGCTCCCGGGTGCCATTCTTGGACTAGCATGAGCATCACCTGGGAGCTTGTTTGACACGCAGGCTCAGGCGCACCTCAGACCTACTGAATCTGAATCTGCTTCTTCACAGGATCCTGGAGATGACTCATATGCACATTAAAGATGGAGAAGCTTTGACGTAGTAGAAGCTTGTATTAATTTTTCCACATTTTAAAGTGATTTTTGAAGCCATTTCAGATAACATTTGTTATCTGTTAGGAAAGGACGTTATGTATTGCCTGTGCAGTTAACAAAATTAACATTTATTATAGAACTGTGGAAACTTGAAAAAATGATAAAGTAGAGAGTAGAGATGAGTTTTTTAATTTTTTAGGCATATTAATTAGGCACAGCAGAAGTGCCTCTCATACAGTTTTATATTCTGCTTTCTTATAATTGTGTATTTTGTGATTAATAGCATATAAAATTTATGTATGCTTATAAGTTCTGACAGGATAGATGATCCATGAGAACAGTTTGATCTGTTGGTTTGGGTAAATTTTTTCATTTTTATTTTCGGTAATCAGTAATTTTTTAAAATGTGTTCTTTGAGTAGTTTTATGGTGATTTAAACTTTTTTAAAAATTACAACAGTTTTAGAAAGATAATTATCATATGATCTCACTGATATGTGGAATTTGAGAAACAAGGCAGAGGATCATAGGGGATGAGAGGAAAAAATGAAACAAGACAAAACCAGAGAGGGAGACAAACCATAAGAGACTTAATCTCAGGAAACAAACTGAGGGTTGCTGGAGTGGAGGGGGGTGGGAAGGATGGGGTGGCTGGGTGATGGACATTGGGGAGGGTATGTATGTGTTGTGGTGAGTGCTGTGTATTGTGTAAGACTGATGACTCACAGACCTGTACCCCTGAAACAATACATTATATGTTAATAAAAAAAAATGAAAACAGTTTTAATTATCTGGTGTTAGAGCCATTATACTTTAAATTCATTAAGATATTTCCCTTTTATTTTAGGGATATGTCTCAGTTTATTTTAAAACTCAATGCTTGCAAACACATCAAGGGAATACTTTATTTCCCTAAATTAAGGGCAGTCAGCTCTTGATCAGAAGCCTTATCTCATGACTTATTTCTCCTTGAGACTCACTCAGAGAATTGGGGTTCCTGTTAATACTGGCTCAGTTGCTTTGTCTCTCTCCTAGGTGAGCAAGATGTGATTAATACTAGAACCAGAGTATTCCATGTAGCCAGGTAGATCACAGAGAAACATTTTGATTTACTTTATTTTATAAATCAAAATATTTAGTATGCATTTTTTTCTTTCTCCCAGTGAGATAACCATAAGCAAGTTTCTGTTAAAAAACAGATATCCTCACTGACCTGCTTTCCTTTTCTTGTCTCCTACAGGGAGATGAGCATAAATATAAGAGACTGAAAAAAATCGGCTTTTGTCAATTTAGAGTATTTGTACTGCCATCTTTTTCTGTTGAAAAATTATAAACTCATGATATAGAACTAGAACAAATTAGGAGGCATAATGAATGCTGGGAGCAAAAAACCAATAAAAATCAATATTCTTGCTATTTTCTGTCTTACAAATCAGCTGTGTTTCTACTGTGCTTTTTCAGGACAAAAAAATAACACCTTGCATGCATCTAAAGAAAACGAAGGAGTACAAAATTCCAAAGTTCAAATTTTTGTTTGCCTATTTAAGAGAATACTGGCATAATTTCTGTGTGGCACAAGTGCCAACTTCTTAGGATATGTAGAAATGCAAAGAATCATGCATTTGAATTTTAGTGCTTAAATTTGTATACATTATATTTTAAAATTCTGCTTTCAGGTGATACTAAGTAAATGCTAATATTTACATATTTATTTCTACAGGATGAAGATTTGAAGTGGGTGGAAGAAAATATTCCCTCTTCATTCACAGATGTGTAAATATCCTCTCTTAAAGTTTGAGTCTAAAATTTAGGTTATCATATAAAGAAATAATTTTCATACTTTGTCATGTGCTTTTCGAACATCATACCTCCATATATTTTTATAGGCCCCCATCACTAGCAAATGACTGATTTCATGTCAGACTACAAAGAAAACACAGCGCTGCCTTTTTCTTTCTCCTCCATTTCTCTCTATACAGCAACTACTTTAATACCTATGGCCTATAACCAACTCCAGCCTTTTCTGATCTAAGTTTTTCAGGATTAGAATCATTTTATTTTGTTTCAACTTTCTATTATGGAGAAGTTCAAACATATGTAAAACATTTTTTTCAAACACATGGAACCACAATACCATGTGTGGTGGGGAAGTCAATGGAGGAAAACATGAGCATCGGAAAAACAGAGTGCAGACGAAGCCCCTTGGGAACTTTGAGCTAACCAGGATCTAGGTCCTGTCTGACACAAGAATTCTACGTAGCTGTTTCTGCCACAGAAAACAGTAGGACAGCCAGATATGATCACGTTTCCATATACTGTTCTTTCATTTCCCTGCTCCCATTTACTTCCTATTTAGACGGTTCCTGTCGGAGTATGAAATTCTGTTTGCATGTCATAGGATAATTTGAATGGACCATGAATAACATGATGCAGTCTATTATAAGATAGACATTACGACTTTTCCTTAATCTCTGACAAGCCATAAAGGACACAGCTTAGCAGAGTTCACCTCCCTCTTCAGTGCACTCAGTACATCCTAATAAGTTTTAAAGTCATTAACCTCACAAAAGAACTATTTTTAAGATTGCTAGTGTCTATCTCCAGAGTGCTGAGCACCCAACCGTTGTCTTCTGGGTCTCTCAGGTTCTGGTTCATGTTTCCCCTAAAGCAGTCGTCTTCCCTGGATTTTCCTTAATGGTAGTATTACAAACAGTCTTGCCCGGCCCCTCTCTCACACCTGGCTTGTCTCCCGGTTCTCTTTCTTCTGCCCACACCATAGCCTGCTCTCTAAGTGGCGTCCTCTGGAGTCTTGCTGTGATGGCACTTGTGTATTGCAGCTCCAGCACATAAGACTTTGCTCTCCCTCCCAGTGAGGGAGGGCCATCACTCATCGAGGCTCTACACTTGGCTTTTCTTTTTATCCACATTATCTTTCCCAAGTAAAGGTTATATCGTGTAACCCTTTCTTCATTACCTTCACCAGTAGACGTCCAGTCGGTAGTAATAATGATATGGGAATTAGATACTTGATTCCATAAATACCACCTTTCATAATATGTTGACTCATCCCTCTTTTTTTTTTAATATATATACTTAAGGTGTATGTGATGATTTGCTCAACATATGCATAGTGAAATGATTACTGCAGTCAAGCTTATTCATCCCTGTTAAGTTCTCACAAAAGTGCAGGATATCAGTTAGATAAGACATCACTACTCAGATACATGTCCAACTGTTGAAAGTGAAAAACAATAGAGGCTTAAAAAATAAACCCGTAGTTGGATGTCAGTTGTGTTTGGAATTACTCAGTCGTATGCTGTATTCATTGATATTCTTCCAACATATTTGCCTCTAGAATTGGTCATCTTGCCTTGTTTCCATTTTGAAGTTAGATTATTTTCCCATTTCAGTTTTTAACTGAAATTTTTTTAAGTATAGCACACATTCTGGAAAGTATGGAATCCTAAGCTCCAATAAATTTTCAATATGAGCACATTCATGTAACTAGCACCTAGATTAAAAAAAAAACAGAACATCACCAGTGCCCTAAAAACCCCTTTGTTTCCTCCCAAATCACAACCTCGCTTTCCAAAATGTGCTGCTATCCTAATGTCTCGTAACTGTAGATTACTTGTGTCCGCTTAAAAAAATGTATCCCTCACTAATCCATCTATTTTCTTTGCTGTATAGTATTCCATTGTGTGAATATAGTAATTTATCCATGTGGGTTATTTTCAGTTTGGGGGCTATTAAGAACAATATGAAAATTCCTCTCCATGTTTGTTGGTGAATGTAGGTGTTTATTTCCATTGGTTGTGTCTATCCAGGAATGAGGATTTGTAGATTACCAAATATGCCTGTATTCAGCTTTAGTACATACGCTAGCCTTTTAATAACATTGTCATCTGTTTCTGTTTTGTTTCAGAGCTCTTCCAGTGTTAGTGGATTCAGATGAGGTAAAACATTTTTTGCTTATTTTCTTGGTTCTGTTATTTTCACAAAGTCGAAGTGTATTTCAGAAAGAAATTCTAGAACTTTATAACATGATTACAAATTGAGAAGGTTGGAAGATGGTACAATGATTTGCCAGTAAAGTGTGAAGGAGCTCGATCCTCATTTAAAACAGGAGCAAGATAAACGCTTGTTGGTATGAAGGAAGGGAGAATTCTTTTATAAGATTTTAAGCCTATGATTTTCTAACATCTTGTATCTTGGTAAGAGTTTAAATACTTTAAGATGGCAATTTGTCTAAATTAATCTCTTATACTTGAGATATTTTGTTGGGGTATTAAATAGAGTTTCTATCTCATTTTCATTTACTAAGTAGGAGATTTGAATAGAGGATGTGGATTTGAGAAGGTTTGGGGGAGAAAAATGAGTTATGGATCATCTGGACATTGAAGGGTGGCCCAAGACAGGAAGAAGTCTGAATTGTAAGAATTAAAGGGTGGGTGTGGGGAGCAGGAGCTTACAGGAAGGAACAGTAGAGGAACATGAGTGGTAGCTGAGGCGTGACTTAGGTGGTGGCTGGGAAACAGGAGATAAGCTGCTGCTTTGTTGACTGAAGGTAAGGGAGGTGACCGGCTGCAGCAGGTTGATCTGACGGTAGCGGGAAGTTTTGAGGAGGCTGCAGTAGACATACACCTGGCTACAAAGTGGTTGAACTTAAGGATTTAGAACTCTACAGAAAGATACACCCTGGAGAATTGCTTTTAAAAGGGCATTTAGAGGATTCATGTGATAAATAATTTTATAATTTCGAAATACATGAATTGTGTAAAGTGAGGCAGATCCCCAGATGAACTATGCCTAGGAAATCCATGTTAGCCCCATTCCTGCCTCTCACCAGTAATTCTGAACTCCAGATGTTTTCCAGCTAGCAGGATGTTCAAGTTTTCTGAACTTGCCAACAGTTATCCACCATACATCACTAGAAGTGTGGATTATCCGGTGTTTATTTTCTGTATCTAATACTTCTTTGTGTATCGTGGAATATACTTGGTCCCCCACAAAACTGTGACTGTTGAAAGATTAGAGAATTTTGTTATGTTTTGGAAGGAGCACCAACATTTGCAAGCATATCACCTTTTTTTTTTTAAAGGAAATCATGACCAGATCTGAAATGGCAGAAAAAATGTTCTCGTCAGAAAAGATAATGTGATTGGAACCCATAGAACTGAAACCTAGTTAACGGTGAAGGACTTCCTCAAGACTGAAAGAGAGCTTTGTTTGATATAGTGCAACAAGGTTTTATTGCATTATCTTGGAAATCTGTGTATTACAACCTAGAATTCAGGTGGTAGGAGGGTTCTGCGACTGTTTTAAGCTGCTCTGGAGTGTCGGCTTCTTGTCCATCAAATTGCCTGGATTTGGAAATAATCTAAGAAAAGTATTATGATAAAGAAATATGCCCAAATGCCCTTAGCTGAGAGGTGGCAGGGACGTGGATTTGGGTTTTCTCTTTTCTCTGGAAAATATGACAATTCCAGACTTAAAAATACTTTTTACATAAATACTCCTACTGTTCTTCCACTAACCTTTGAGGTAGATGATGTGATTCTTCTGTAGTATGGTAAAGCAGCATCTCCATCTCTTGGGTGTGTAGTTACTAGATGCAGTAATAATTTTCTTTGACTTTTATACTGAAGTGATTTGAAATCAAGTAAAACTTAGTTAGCCTTAGAACATAAGCATGTTTATATGGTTAGCTTTGGTGTGTGGGTGTGTGAGGGTGTGGGTGTGTATACGTATACATACGGGTTCACACAAAGTCCTTGTTTGTAAATATCACCATGCACACCAAACCACAGAGTTGGGTCCTCTCTGTCTGAGCTCAGGGGAACACGAGAACACAGGAAAGAGGTCTTGATGGTCACTTCCAAGGATTTGCTCTGCCATTGCCCCCCCACTCAGGCCATATGTGCACGTGCTGCTGCAGAATCTATCTGGGGCAGGTGCTAGACATGTGGCCACATCGCAGTTTCTCTCCGGCAAGCTGGAGGACTCATTACCAGTGACCCTTGTAGGCACCAGAACATCCTTTACATGATCTTGGTTTATTTGGTTTCATAATGAAACATATATTTATCTGCACAGTATATCACTATTAATCTCGTAATTAATTTCTTAACCTTCAACCATGTTTTACATATCATTTTGTTACATTATATATGTAATATATGATTTGAAAATTTTTTGTTTTAATATTTTTTTAAGTGCAGAACATTCTAAACTTGAAAGGTAGTTGAATGTAGAATGTTGGAAATGTGAATGTTTTGCTGCTTTCATGACCAAAGATACAGGGCTAGTGGACATTTAGAATAGGAATAAAAGTTAGAATCTTGTGTATCTTTCTTTGAAGAGGTTCTAACCTTGTGAATTGAGAATGACTTCAGAGAATTTTGATTGAGAAGCATTTAAAGCTTTAACCAGTACACTTAAGTATAACTATTAATTTATTTTCATCATGAAGCCACAAAATTTTTTCTTTCAGGAGCCTACTTTTTCAATTTATTTCTCATTTACTCATGTCATAGGAGTTAGCAAAAAAAAAAAAAATTCTAGTAATAATGTGTCTTGAAAGATACTTTCAAATTTATTTTTGATAGGGAACACCGAATGGTTTGGGGCATCCTTCCTAGGGAAAGACTGTCAATTAGTGTGGGTTCCATTCCTTATTTTCATTTCTGCCACAATATTGGGCCCCCACCCACTACATTTCCCAGCATTTATGTCCATTCTGGTTTTGGTATATTTTACCCTGGGCCCAGTTGTTTCAGAGCCGGAGGTGACCCTGCCTTCTCATTCCTAACATTTTTCTCTACTACCATTCCCAGATTTTGAGGCAGACCCCCAACTCATCATATGGCTCCAGCTGAAGTTTGAAATAACAGGGTCCTGGGCTTCCAGCCTGTAGGAGCTGCAGATGTAGTGGGGCAGGAGTGGCGTGTCAATTGTGAGCACAAGGGACACTGCCTCTAGCATAACCTCAGTAAGTGGGTATAAAAGCATCTCTTTCTGCGGCTGGAAAGATAAAGGATGCGACATGTATAGCTCAGCTACAGGCTGAAATGGAAACTTTTCTCATCTTCTAGAGAAAGCAGGATTCCCTCCTGATAACTTTGTCAGAAATGTTGTTTTTCAAAGGGCATATATCTGTCACTTTCAGTGATAATTGTGTCGTCAGTTGATGTCTCTTGACCTGAATTGAGTATTCCTATGGAAGGTCCTCTCAGCCCCCTTGTATAAATAGGAGGGGGTGTCCTAGGGCTGTCGCTGTGGTTTGTCTGAAGGACACTGGGGAAAAGTGATACCTGGGGCCATTGTACAGCTCGTTATCCCAGCTTCTGCACGAAGTGTCCAGAAACTGGCCATCAGAGCTTTTGAGTTTATCAGATCAGTTTATTCTTGGGATGCCATCAAGATGGGTCTCACTATAAATGAAGAAATCTGAGGAGAAGAGTCCAGTTTTATGTGTTTCTAGACAAAATGCTTAAGCGTTCTTATGCAAGTCATGTTAGATTTATATGATGTGTGAAATTTGCTTACAAGGGAATTTTCATGATTTGAGTTAGATTAGCATTTAATTATCTGCTTTAAAGGATAGTTAATTTATTTCAAAAATAAGAAAAAATAGATGAATATGTGAATTTTTTAAGACTGAGAGATGATGTTCCTTTACTTTTTCTGTAAAGAAGATAATTTTTAAATCTTTCATATCCTGTAGAGAAAACTAACTTTTCCTCTGTGATACAGTACATTATGTTTGCACTACCATAATATCAAGACCGAAAGTATAAAAAATGTACATATAAGATTGATTTTTATATCTTTTTTTAAAAGGGGGTTTGAGGTGCCTGCCTGGCTCATTTAGTAAAACATATGACTCTTAATCTTGGGGTCGTGAGTTCGAGCCCCACGTTGGGGGTAGAGTTTACTTTCAAAATAAATAAAAGGGGTTTGAGTCTGTTGCACTAAGCTATACATGACTAGTTTAAAGTAGAGAGATGTTATGCTAGATTTAAAAATCACTAGTTTTCTTAATGTGTCTTTGTATGATCAACAGCATGCAATAAGCAATACAAAACACCAAGCCTTATACTTACAAGAAAGAAGTTTAACATATTGGTAAAGTTCTAAACATATCAAATGTATATAAATGACAAAAGTAGGATTTTAAGGAAATGTACAGTATATATAGAAGCTCAGTACTGCATTAAGAAACTTCTTTAGAACTAGGAAAGCATTCATGTATTTGAGGAGAAAATTTAGGGGTTTGAGAAGTTATATTTTTCTATTTAAAAGGGTTAAATTATTATATAATTTGAAAGAAGTTGCTTTGAATGTAGGACAAAACTGTTTCAAAGATTTTTGTTTGAAACGTTGATGTATTTTTGTGCCTTAATATTTGTTCTGACTTTTAATAAAATGCTTTCTGAAATTCTGGATGATTGATTCTCATATCTATTAGTGCTAGATTATGTAAAGCTGCAGGATATGTAGACCCAAAGAGACGGCAGGCTTTAAACAAAAGCCTTAAGACGGGAGATGCACTAATTAACAAATGTGGAAAAGTGTTCAACCTCAGTAGTGAGCAAAGAAATGCAAAATATGAGGCCCCTGGGTAGCCTCAGTCGGTTAAGCATCCGACTTTGGTTTCGGCTCAGGTCATGAACTCAGGGTCGTGAGATAGAGCCTGGTGTCGGGCTTTGCGCTCAGTAGGGAGTCTGCTTGAGATTCTCTCTCCCCCTCTCTTTGCGCACTCTGTGTCTCTCAATAAATAAATAGGGGTGCCTGGGTGACTCAGTTGCTTAATCATCTGCCTTCAGCTCAGGTCATGATCCCAGGATCCTGGGATCGAGTCCCACTTCGGGCTCCCGGCTCATCAGGGAGCCTGCTTCTTCCTCTCCTTGCCCCACACCCCCCCCATGCTCGCTCTCGCTACCTCTCTCTCTCGAATAAATAAATAAAATCTTTGAAAAATAAATTAAAGGGGCGCCTGGGTGGCTCAGATGGTTAAGCGTCTGCCTTCGGCTCAGGTCATGATCCCAGGGTCCTGGGATCGAGCCCCACATCAGGCTCCTGGCTCAGCAGGGAGCCTGCTTCTCTCTCTTCTCTTCTTCTCTTCTCCCGCTTCTCCCTCTCCCTCTGCCTCTCTCCCTGCTCATGCTCTCTCTCTCTCTCTCTCTATCTATCTATCTCTCTGTCTCAAATGAATAAATAAAAATCTTCAAAAAAGAAAAATAAATTAAAAAATCTTTTTTAGTGCAAAATAGAAGATGGGGGAATTTTAAAAATTAACAGGTTTATACTAACACATTTGTAAAATCTGCTTGCAAAATCTGATGAAATGAACACACTCATTAATGATAGTAATGTACTTGATTCAGTCTTTGTGAAAAGAAGTTCAACAATGTGTTTATAACCTTTGGTTGCTGCCAATTCTGGTGATGTTTTTTAAAAATGATTCAAACTACAGAATAAGGCTTCTGCATAAAAATGTTTATTATAACATTATTTAAAGTGGAGACAGTTAGAAACAAACTAAATGTCCACAATAGTAAGTGAATTATGGTCTAGCCAGCTACTTTATGGGATACTGCAACCATTAAGTTATGAAGAATTCATAAGAACATAGAAAGATACTTACAAGAAATAAGATACAAAGTCACTGTTGTGAACTATCCATGAAAACACAAAGTAGAAAAAGGATTGAGTGAAGATGCACTACGATGGCATTCATGGTTAATGTTTAGATTTAGCTAAGCTGTGGTCACAAGGTGATTGAACATTCCAGAAGGTTAAGACAAAAAGTTTATTTCTTGGTCATGCAACAGTTCTGGGGCGGGTATAGAGGTGGGCAAGGCAACCTTCCCCCACACATCCCTCAGGGACCCAAAGTTTCTCTCTCTTGTGGGCCTGTCATCTGCATGTAGCCGACAGAAGGAGAAAGGACAGCCTGGGAAGTTTTGTGGGGCGAAACCCGGAAGTGTTGCTCATCACTTCTGAGCATATTCCACGGGCAGTCACGTGGCCACACAAACTGCTGGGCATCTGGGAAATAAGAGCCGTGCACCTGCCAACTGTTCTCTATGAAGGAGAGAATGGATTTGGGAGACAGCTAGTGGCTTCTGCCACAGATTCTTTGGGAGCAGTGGACAGGGGAGACAAAAACTTCTGCCTCTATTTTCTAAGGTAAACATATGGAGAAATAAATATCTAAAAAGTGATAGTCCATAAGTAGGCTATGTGGTATCAGAAAATCTAGAAATGCACACAGTGTCAGAACACAGCTTAATCCATTAATGAATAAAATCCATCCTGCCTCAAGTAAGTAGATGGAACATGGAGAACATTCTTGGAAATTCTCCCAGCCTCGGGAGTGGCCAAGATGGGTATCCCCCGAGGAAAAGGAGGCCTGTTGTAAATAACAGTGCTGACAGTTTAGGGAGGGTTGGAAGTGCTCACAGAGTAGCAGGCTCTGTTAACCATCATAGTCTCCTCAGTCAATAAGGTAGGTGTAGCCAGTTTTTATGGATGAGAAAACAGACTGAGCATGGCTGAATAACTTGCCCAAAGTCACCCTCCTGGCAGATGGAAAGCTAGTATAATATTGGTGGGAAGCACCCTTGAACGGTTTCTACAAAAGTCCTGGCAGAGAGGAGGTACATGGTTGCCTGTTAGAGGATTAAGGTCATGTATCTAAAGTGCTTGGTGCTCAGGCCTTCACAACACAGCGAAGTTATAAAAAATGCATCGGCGATTGTCATGAAGGCTACTGAGACCCAGCTGAAATAAAGTCCTCCCTATGAAATTCACATTCTAAGATTTATTTACATGTGTTGCAATGGAAGTTTCCCAGGGCAGGTTATTATTTGCCCCTTAAGTGATAGTGGATTTACTATTTACTATGTACTTTTTACGATTTACTACTATTGCTAAATTCCTATTAACATAAGCTGGTATGGTACTGAATTCAAATGTAAATAATTTTGACAATATTTCCTTTAAATCATTGTGGAAAAGTAGTAAAAACTGCAATGGAAGCTTATGTACAGGAAAACTTTTAAAAGCCATCCAGCAGGGGCGCCTGGGTGGCTCAGTCGTTAAGCGTCTGCCTTCGGCTCAGGTCATGATCCCAGGGTCCTGGGATCAAGATCCACTCGGGCTCCCTGCTCAGTGGGAAAGCCTGCTTCTTCCCTCTCCCACTCCCCTGCTCATGTTCCTGCTCTCGCTGTGTCTCTCTGTCAAATAAATAAATAAAATCTTTTTTAAAAATAGTGATAAAAGCTATCCAGCAGATGGTGCCAAAGTAATTTCTCTGGAGAGTTCTGGTCTGTAATTCTTGCCTTTAAAATTTTCTTTAATTTACTTACCAAATGCCATTAAACAAATTTAGAGATGAAATAAAAAACTTTTTAAAAATGTACACAAAGAGCACCGCCATCCCTGGGGAAAAAATAATGAATTGTATTATTAGAAAATGCATTTGTGGATTTCAAGTTCTGATAATGGAGAAGTACCTTCAGTTGGACCAAACTTCCCTACAAATAACAACTCCAGACAAATTTAAATGACAACTATGTGAAGACATTGGCGACAGACACAAAGCAGGGAGGCATAGGAAGGGATTCAACACTTGGTTAAAGGGAACTGCACTGGGTGATTTCCCTGTTTTTTTATGGCTTTTTCACTGATGGCAGGCCACAGTTGTTGCCAGGTATAGAAATTAAATCTGGATATAAACCCTGATCTTTTCCTTGCTGAACTAGAAGAAGACAGAGATTAGAACTGCAGTAGCTGGGAAGCTAAAGAATTACCGAAAGAGAGAAACGCAAAGAAGGTCAGCACCACATCTGTGTATAAACCTCCCAAATCGCTGGCTCACCCTGTACGATGCATGTATGGGACAGATTCCATGCAACCCATCCAAAGCTAAGAAAGTAGAACCGAGATTTCTAACATAGGAGACAAAGTTTTATTTGAGTCCAACCCAGTAAACCGCCTGCTTAAGAAAATGATGTGGGGGTGATGTCAGAGATAACGAGGGACTAAGGACCTCTGGATGTTTGTCCCTTCATAAAAACAGTGAAAAACTCATAAAAACTTCCGGAATTAACTTTCAGAACTCTGGAAATTAACCAGTCTTGCAGCAACCTGAGGAGCATTTACACACGAAAAAACGCCTGAATTTCAGTAAGAACACCAAGCTTTCCTTCCATCTGTCCTACCCCCCCACCTGTTCCCCAGCACAGCGGGGGCCTTCAAAATTAAGGGCCCACGTTCCCAGTACTGCAGGGATCAGAATGGAGCTGGAGATCTTTCAAAATCTCATTTCCAAAGAATTGGCATTCATGACTGGTCTAGTGGTTCCTTGGAATTCACCACTAGAAAGGCTTGTCTTTATTTGACCTGGGCCAGAGCTTGACCAGTATTAAAATCCTTTTTCTTGGGGACATTTGTTAAAAGACATTGGCAGTCAAGTGTTTTAATGTTGTAGCTGCACAAGGCAATAAATAACAATGGAAGCAAGCAATAGACTAACCAAAAGCCTCAAAAAGTAAAACTAAAAAGAAAAGCTCCAGTGTATTTCTGGGACTCTAAAAGGCCACATGTATATGTAGGGCTTTGCACAGCAGAGTGTAAGCAGGAAGTGAAGGTTAAGGCAGAGTTGTAAACCGGCTGTATGAGAGTTGAAGATATGTCTTACCATAGACATAAACACCTTGACAAAGACCAGGAGATTTGTTGGTTCCAAGAATTTAAGGAAAATTCTGTCCAATAATTAATAACTGACCACCAATAACTGAATAGAGACTTCAGTGGCCATATATTACAAAAGGTATAGAGGTTACAGAATTAGTTCAGAGAAGTCACCAAACAAACATAACAACAAGCAGCAACAACAAAAAACCAGGGTTGCCACATTATTTAAAATGTCCAGTTTTCACCAAAAAATTATAACACACACACACACACACAAAATGAGGAAAAAGCAATTGATAGAAAAATGTTCTTGGGGGGCGCCTGGGTGGCTCAGTTGGTTAAGCGACTGCCTTCGGCTCAGGTAATGATCCTGGGGTCTCGGGATCAAGTCCCGCATCAGGCTCCCTGCTGAGCAGGGAGTCTGCTTCTCCCTCTGACCCTCCACCCTCTCATGCTCTCTCTATCTCATTCTCTCTCTCAAATGAATAAATAAAATATTTTTTAAAAAAAGCAAAGAAAATGTTCTGGGGAAAGACCAGATGTTGGACTTACTAGACAAGCACTTTAAGTCAGCTATTTTATTTTATTTTTTTTAATTTATTCATTTGAAAGGGAGAGTGAGTGAGAGAGTGCCTGCACAAGCCGGGAAGAGACAGACGGAGGGAGAAGCAGACTCCCCGCTGAGCAGGGAGCCCAATGGGGGGCTCAATCCCAGGACCCTGGGATCATGACCTGAGCGGGAGGCAGATGCTTAACCAACTGAGCCACCCAGGTGCCCCTAAGTCAGCTGTTTTAAATATGTTCAATGACCTAAAGGAAACCATGTCAAAAGAACTAAATAAAGTATGAGAACAACAGTTCACCAAATAGATAATATCAGTAAAGAGATAACAAAAAATGAGCCAGTGGGGCTCCTGGGTGGCTCAGTTGAGCATCTGCCTTTGGCTCAGGTCGTGATCCCAGGGTCCTGGGATCGAGCCCTGCATCGGGCTCCCTGCTCATCGGAAACTGCTTCTCCCTCTCCCTCTGCCCTTCCTCTGCTTGTGCTCTGTCTTGAATGTGCTCTCTCTCTCAAATAAATAAATGAAATCTTTTTTAAAATGAGCCAAATAGAAAGGAAATAGAAATACTTTTCTGTTGAGAAGTACAATAACCGAAATGAAAAATTTACTAGAGGCTCAATAGCAGTTTTAATCAGGCAGAATAAAGAATCAGTGAACTTGAATATAGGTCAATTGATATTATTCAGTCTGGGGAATAGCAAGTAAATAGAAAAAAAAATGAACAGAGCCTCTGAGGTCTGTGGATCATCATCAAACATATCAATAGATGCATAATGGGAAAATCTGAAAGAGGGGAGAGTAGGAAGGAGGCAGGAAGAATATTTGAAGAAATAACAGCTGAAAAACTCCCCAACTTGGTGAAAAACATTAATCTACACATCCAGGAAGATCAGCAAACTCCAAGTGGTATAAACTCATAGAGATCCATACTGAAATACATCATAATCAACCTAGCAAAAGACAAAGACAGAATTTTGAAAGCAACAGGGGAGAAGTGACTCATCACATACAAGGGATACTCAATAAGATTAAAAGCTATTTTTTCATCAGAAAACATGGGGGCAAGAAGGCAATGGGATGACATATGCAAAGCATATGCAAAGGGGGAAAAAAAACCTGTCAACCAAGAATTTAATATCCAGGCAAACTATCCATCAGATATGAAGGAAAAATAAAGATACTCCCAGAGAAACAAAACCAGAATTCTTTGCTAGCAGTCCTGCCCTACAAGAAATACTAAAGAGAGTCCTTCAGGCTGAAATGAAATAACACTAAACAGTAACTTGAATGAAGCCATAAGTGGTACCAGTAAAGGTAATTATGTAGATAATTACCAGTAAAGACAGTATAAATGTATTTTTTGTTTGTAACCCCTTTCCATGTTATCATTTCAAAGAAGAAACTTCTGGCTCACTTCCTTGATGTAGTGTGAAAGCGTGATGTAGTACCTCACACAGGGCTGTGCCCCAAGTTGGCATTCAAAAAATATTTGTGTAATGAGAGAATTGGACCATCACTGCACTCCTTCTGGATCACCCCTGACCCCTGTCGCTTCCCAATTATCCTGGGTCAGGCTAACATGCTGGGCTTTGTTCCTAGGACCCTTTGAAGGTGTTTGGTGGGGGCCGATGACATTTAGAATCACAGATGTGGGGTTACGGTGGGAAAGGGAGAGAAGCAGACCCAAATGAGCCAACATGCAAAATAAGCATATGAACCCCCATAGGGTAAGCAACGTGGTGTGGAGCACCACAAGGGACAGAGAACCCTACAAGAATGGTGGTTTCAGGCTGGGTGCTGCTTCTGGTTGGGTGTTAAACAGATTTCTATAGCAAATCTTCCTGTCTCATTTTGCATCCCCACATTATGCAGGGAACACAAGTGTATCAGCAAAAGCACTGATTCCAGTAGATGGTGATTGATTCTGTCAAAAAACTTCTAAAATATATATTTTAAAGATTTTATTTATTTATTTGACAGAGACACAGTGAGAGAGGGAACACAAGCAGGTGGAGTGGAGAGAAGCAGGGAGCCCGATGTGGGGCTGGATCCCAGGACTCTGGGATCATGACCTGAGCAGAAGGCAGATGCTTAAGGACTGAGCCACCGAGGTGCCCCTAAAATATTTTCTTTAGATGTGTAGACCCCCCCGACCAATCCCTGACATTCTGGAATATTCTCTTGAAAACTAAATATAGAGGAAACAGAAGAAGTAATATAGAGGATAGACCCATTTTGTTAAAGTCAAAGCTGGTTTTTGGAACCCTGAATATAGGACACTGGGCTTATTTTCACAGTCTGCTTTCAGAGAGCCCTGACAGGTTCTGGGCTGCAGGGGGGCTGCCTTGACCACTGGGGGTCAAGGGCAGTTGGGGACAGAGAGAGAGGGGCAGTACTGCTGGGGCAGTGTGACCTTAATTCAGAGCAGACATCAGAATGCTAAATGGAAGGTGGCCATAGGACAAGGGCAACAAACAGAAATTAGTAGATAGGAAAAAAAAATCCTGTTGAAATTTAGAAATACTTAAAAAATATAAAAGAAGGAGGAAGGAAGGGAGGGAGGGAGGGAAAGGAAAGGAAAAAGGAAAAAGGCAAAACAAAACAAAACAAAAAATTCTGTAACTGTAACTAAAATTCCTGAAATCCTATGCTCCTGTATTTAAATGAAGGTAGCCTGTGCGGGGGAAACATCACACCTCTGGGAGGGGTCTGAGTCTGGGATTTACATACCTTGGGCAAGTCACTCAACCATGCCCAGATTCAGCTTTATAAATCCACAGAGAGGGCAAGAGAGGAAAAAAGAATGTTTCCTGACATCTGCCAAAGTCTGGCTCCCAGTGCACAGCCAGAAGCGGGCTGAGAAGTCTTGGCCTCCAGGGCAGGTCACCATGCAAACACGAGGTGGGATAAAATACCTATTAAACACACCGACCAGAACCCAATCTTTCATTAGTGGGAGGGAGAGAGGAGGGTAAGTGAAAGGGGCCGGGGGAGCACTGGCTTTGGCATCAAGGGCAAACACATGACAGATTGAGGCAGAAAACCATAATTTCCACAGGCTTCCTGGGATTGGGCCACTGCTGCCTGGTCCCTCCACTTGGACAGGGAAAAGCAATGTTTTGCCCGGTCTCCAGGAACGCAAACTAAGATTACACGGGCCCCGCTCTACTTCCTGTGACAGGAAGGTGGAGGGAGAAGCACAGTAGGATTTCCTGGATAATGAAAGCTCAGGTGGCCAGCTTACACCACACCCTCGCTTTCCAGGGGACGCCAACTTTCCTTTCTGCCTTCCAATGGAACTCTTGGTCTGAGACGACAGTCTTCTGAACTCCATTCCTTGAGCTCTGAGTGGGCTCTGCTAAATGAAATGCGGAAAGGAAAAATAGATCTGAGGCTTGGCCAGACTTGGTGTGCACCATGACATCTGCAGTGTTGCCTTCTGAAAACATTCTTCCAGTAAGAACTTAAATAATGGTTTCCAGGAGCTTGGGGCTGAGGCCCTCCCCGCCCTCCCACAGCCCCGGGATGCAGGGGACTTCAGACCACTCCTGTCTGCCCTTCCCAGCGGGATTTCCCAGCGACTTAAGCAAAGCACCCAAAGTTCTCATAACCCGGCCTTCGTTTTAGACGGAGTTCCTCCTTCCGGTTGGGGAGGGGAGAACTATCAATGAGGAGGACAGGAGATTCTTGGTCCCCGTGCATGTGGGTTCTTGTTCCCCACTAGCATGATTGAGAAGAACTCTCGCCTACTCGATGGAGAACTTAGGCTAAGTTTATGAAGCCAGTCTCCCGGCCCAGCTGGTCCTGCTCTCTGAATGCCGTGGAGGAAGGTGTCCCGGACGCGGGCTGCGAAGTAGGGCAGAGCTGGAGCGGGATCGCCACTCCGCCGCCCGTGGCCGGCGACGCGCGCCTCGGTCTCCCCAGCGGGGCCAGGGGACGGTCGCGGGGGGGGGGGGGGGCGTGCGGGGCACCGGCCACGCGGTCTCGGCCGCCCTGGCCCGCGAGGCCCTCCGGATGCCCGCGCTCGTCCTCGGCGTCGCGCCCGGCCTCCTCGGGGAGCCGCGCGGGTTGGGCGCGCTCCCAGGCGCATTCCTGGCCGGGCAGCCCCTCCTCCTCGGCCTCGGCCCCGGGGCTGGCGCCTCCCCGCCTCGCCGGGGCTGTCTCGTGCGGGCGGCTGCGGACGCTCGTGGCCGGCGCGCGGCGCACCTGGACCCGAGACGGCGCCGGCCGCGCTCCGGGGCTCCCGCCGCCCTCCCTGCGCGAGCCGCTCCGGGGCCGCGGCGTGGGCCGGCTCGAGGAGGCGTCTCCCCTTCCCCCAGGCGAGCAGCTCCCACTGGCAAGATGGTGCCCAGCTGTCCCCGCGCGCTCCTGCTGCTGCTGCTGGGGCTCCTCGCCCTCCCCGCGTCGCGGGCTTCCCAGGTCAGTGCCCTCCCGCTTCTCGCCCGTCCCGCTCGCCCGGGAGGCAACGCCAAGGCCGGAGGACCCGGGCTTGTCGCTCGGCACTTGGAGACTTGGGTAGGGGGCGCGGAGTGGTTCTTGGGATTCCCCCCCCATCTGTCACCTGAGCCTCATCGCGGGCTGGGCGCCTGGGAAGACCCGGGCTGGTCCAGCGGCGCAGTCTGGGCGACAGCCTCGCTCCGCGGGGCACAGGGCTCCGCGTGACGATCGTGAGTTGGAGGAAGGTTTCCCTGGGATGTATGAGACGTTGGGCTTTGGTGGGTCTCCAGGGGGGCTCCTGGTCACCCCGTGACGGTGGAGACTGTCCCCGCCCTCCAGCTCCCAACGTTCAAATTTCTAACTGAAATCTCATTCCCACCACCGCCGACTTTTAAACGCGCGCCGACTCGGTGAGCGGCGTTTGCGCTGCGCAGGCAGAGGGGGGCCAGGGGGTTTCTGAAGCCGTCTCATCTCGCGCTTAGGGGGCCTTAGATTTGGGGCTGCATTTTCTTTCTCACCCTGACAGACAGCTTGGTGTTTGGTTTTTCTCTCCTTGCCGTTTGTATTTGTTGGAGTCTCACTGGATTTATTTATTTGACCAGATCCACTTTTATATTAACTAGTAAGAATCGATGGTTAAACTTAAGATAAGAATGCAGATAAAGGGGCACCTGGGTGGCTCAGTCGTTAAGCGTCTGCCTTCGGCTCAGGTCATGATCTCAGTGTCGTGGGATCGAGCCCCGCATCGGGCTCCCTGCTCCGCGGGAAGCCCGCTTCTCCCTCTCCCACTCCCCCCTGCTTGTGGTCCCTCTCTTGCTGTGTCTCTCTCTGTCAAAAAATACATAAAATCTTTAAAAAAAAAAAAGAATGCAGATAAAAGTACATCTTCCGATAGGTGGAAGGTGGAACTGGAATTGCTGAATTCTGAGCCAGCAACCGCCATCCCGGCTCTGGCCACGGGAGACCCCGCCCCCCTGTGGTGGGCGTGGCCCGTGGGCGGCCCGCCGGCCACCCCAACACCATCATCCACAGCAGTAACAGTAACTGAGGGCAGAAGGAAAGCCTGCATGTGCTTACTGGAAGTCTGATGACTGCCGGGTTCTTTGCTAAGCATCTTCCACGCTCTTAAATCTCAGAGCAGCCCTGTGAGGTGGGGACAATTCGTCCCCATTTTGCAAAGGAGGGAACGGAGGCCCAAAGAGTAGTTAAGTCCACACAGCCAAGGAGTAGAGAAAATTCAGTCCCTCTCTTTGGGTTCTTTCCCAAATCTTTCCCCTTCCCCACTGACACTGGTTTACTGTCTAAATTCCTGAACCAGGCGGGCACACTCACGGGCACCTACAAGCCCCTGGGGCGCAGAAGGGATTCCAGGCAGGGAGAACGCAGTCAGACCAGAGGTGGGTGGTGTGAGTGCAGAAGCTGGGGGTGGGGGTGCTCCTGGGAGGCGCAGTTAGTTAAGCGTCCCACTCTTGGTTTCTGCTCAGGTAGTGATCTCAGGGTCTTGATCCCAGGATCCTGGTCTCAGGGTGGTGAGATCAGCCACGCGCGGGGCTCGTGCTCAGCACTGAGTCTGCTTAAGACGCTCTCCACCTCTCCCTCTTTGCCCCTCCCCCCTCGCATGCACACACACACACACACACACACACACACACACACACACACTCTCTCTCTCTAAAATAAATAAATCTTTAAAGAAAAAAAAAGTGGTCAGCAGGAAGTCACTCAGCCACCAGGCAGCAGAGGCTAATCTGAGGCCCCAGGGAACCCACCAACAGAGCAAGGGATCTCCTACCCACTTTGCAGAATACAAAACAAAACAAAACACCAGGCCCAGAGGCAAAGGCCAGAAGCATAGGGTGGGCGCATCCAGTCGGAGCCCTCAGAGGGGGAGGGTGGATGGGATGTGCAAGCAGATGCTGGGGCACCTGCTCTGCCCCTGTCTCATCTTCTGGGACCTATTGCTGTCTCTCCGGGTTACCCAGACAACAGGTGAGACCCTGGCAGTTCTCAGATGTCCTGGCTGCTGCAGAGGCAGAAAAGTGAGCCCTCTCAGGCTCTGGTCCTGGAAGATCTGGGTCCAAACCCTGCCTCCCTGGGCTTTGTGAGGGGGAAAGGGAGCAAAAGGGATTGTCCATAGAAGTTGGTTTAAAGGGGCGCCTGGGTGGCTCAGTTGGTTAAGCAACTGCCTTCGGCTTAGGTCATGATCCTGGAGTCCTGGGATCGAGTCCCACATTGGGCTGGCGACGCGCTTAGCAGGGTGTCTGCTTCTCCCTCTGACCCTCCCCTCTCTTGTGCTCTGTCTCTCTCTCTCAAATAAATAAATAAAATCTTAAAAAGAAGTTGGTTTAAAAATTCTAGTGAAACAGTCCTTCACCCAATGAGGGGTCTCCCCTCCCAGCCCCTGTCTGGGGGAGCCTGACAGGTAAGCCATAAAGAAGGCCCCAGGAACACTCCTTACCAGGCTTCTCTTCTCTCGGGTCCTTGCTCAAATAAGCACCTCTTTGTAGAGGCCTTCCCAGCCCCATACTTACACAGGTCTCCTCTCTGCCCTTGTGTTTCCTATTATGGTTCTATGAAGGGCTCTGGAATAGGACTGATCATGTTTGTAATGCTTTCTTTTGGTAGATTTTGAGTTTATTGTCTGTCTTCTCCATTACAGGGCCCCAGGGCAGGACCATATCTGGGATTTTTACCGCCCAGGACCCAGCATAGCTGGAGTTCAACGGAATGAAGGGAGTGTTGTCATGCTGGTGCTGCTCTGAGCAGGACCGAGCTGGGCAGTCTCGGGGTAAACCTTGGCTGCACATCAGGTCACCTGGGAAGCTTCTAGAAATCTCAATGCTAGCCTCACCCTAGAGGATCTGGGTTGGGGCTCAGACATCAGTATTTTTTTAAGTGTCCCTAGTGATTTGAATCAAGCAGGTGTGTGAAACCCAGTGGAACCCCATCTTTCAGAGTTAAAAACTGCAGACCTAGAAAAGGGCCAAGGGCAGGGGAGTTCAGAGTGGACAAAGGATTGGACTCGCGAGGACCTGAGGGGACGTGGCATAGCTGGAGTTGACCTCATCTGAACACAGTATGAGCCTGGGGCTCCTGAACCCAGCAGTAAGTCCTGCTGGCCGGTGGAGACTCCTCGTGTTTGGAGAGTGAATGGCACTCATGGAACCATCTACTGCCACAAGGAGATGGGCGGGGTCCATGGCCACCCAAGGACCTCCAGCTAGAGGTAGCAGGGGTTCCTCACGGCAGTGGGGCGCAGCCCCGGCTGGGGTTCCTCTGTTGACCAGGAAATGCACTCACTTTGTTCTATTAGGTGCCAGCCCACAGGAAGCACGATGGGTGTGTGTTTGTGAGTGTGTGTGCATGTGTCTGCGTGAATGAGTGGTTGTGTTTGCTACGGGATGTGTGTGTGCATACATATCTGTGGAGGATCTTCATGTGAGTGTGTTTGTGTAGTGTGTGTGTTGCAAGGTAGGGGGACGCTGCTTTCTGCAAGGGTCTGGAGAAGTGATCTCATGGGGATGGACAGTATCATCCCCTCTCCTGCGTCCTTCGTGGTGTTCCACTTCCGTCCCTCTTGTCAGCACATCTGTCCTGAGTCACTTCGCAGGGGTTTTGTGATGAGCTGGATGGGAGCAGGTGGGGAAGGAGGGCAGGTTGAGCAGCGTGGGGATCCCACGAGTGGGGGCCCTTTCTTACAACTGCTGCCCACTCCGTGGCCTTCCCACTGGAAGAGAAACAGCCCCGTTGGGGAGATGAGAAGGGGACACATGTAACAAACCCCTGCACCTCTCTTCCCCACAACAGCTCTAGGTGAGCAAGGAGGGCAGGGTCTCAGCATCCTCCTTGCCTGTGGGGTTTCCCCTACCCCAAAACCTCTCTTTCTGAACAGATGTCACAGGGTTCCAAATTCCACCATTAGAGGTTCATTATTTTGGTTGCCTTCTCCCATTTGCTGGTTACAGTTTAATAAAAAAAAAGTTTTGGCATACATTTCCATGATTTTTACCATAGAACTATATTCCATATGTGGAGACTGTTCCATCGCCTCAGAACCAATCTGTCCTTCATCACTATATAGCTTTGTCTTCTCCATAATGTCATATAAATGGAATCAACAAATGCATAGACTTTTGAGTCTGGCTTTTTAAAATTTAGCATAATGCATTTGAGATTCTTCTGTGTTGTTCTGGGTCTGCATAGTTGTTTTACTAACACTATGACTGAGTCATATTCCGTTGTGTTCACCCACCAAATGGAATGACACCTATGGTGTCATTTCTACTTTTTGGTGATTATGAATGGATCTGCTATAAACATTCCCATGCAGCTTTTGTATGTGTGTAAATATAAATATTCATTGCTCTCGGACAAATATCTAGGAGTGAGATTGCAAGGTCATATGGTAAATGTATACTTCACTTTGTGAGAAACTGCCAAACTGTCTTCCCTATTAGTTGTATCATTTTACATTCACACCAGCAATGAATAAAAAGACTGTTACTCTACATCCTCACCACTTACTATTGTCAGGTTGGTTGGTTAGTTTCGAAGTCATCTGATAGGTATGCAGTGGTATCTTATTGTGGTTTTCATTTCCATTTCCTTAATGACTAATAATATTGAGAATCTTTTCATGTGCTTATTTGCCATAAGGTCTACTGGGTAAAGTGTCTGCCCATTTAAAAAATGGATTAATTTCTTATTGTTCAGTTGTGAGTGTTCTTTATATATTTTCATTACTAGTCTTTTTCAGATATGTGAGCTGCAAATATTTTCTCTCTAGAGCTTGTCTTAATGTCCACCCTGGAGCAAACATTTTAAATTTTGGCAAATCTTAAACTGATCTTTTTTTTTTTTTTTTATGGATCATACCTTTGGTGTCAAGTCTGAGAACTCTTGGCCTCACACCAGGTCCTGAAATTTCTCTTCTGTATTTTCTTCCAATTTTTTGTATAGTTTTGCATTTTTACATTTAGATCTGTGATCTATTTGCAGTTAATGTTTGCACAAAGTGGGAATTTTATCTTGGGGATAACTTTTTGCAGATAGATTTCCAGTTGTTTCAACATCATTTGTGGAGTAGATGGTTGAATCGCCATTGAATCGTCCCAGCAACTTTGACAAACATCAGGTCATCATGCAGGTATGGGACTATGTCTGTCGGGAACACACTATCCTGATTACTGTAATTCTATAGTAAGATAGAATTTGACCAGTCTAGTTTCTTTGCCTTTCCATTAACATTTTAGAACAAGCTTGTCTCTTTCTTATAGACAAGAAATCTTAGTAGAATTTTGATTAGGATTACATTAATGCTATTGATCGATTAGGGGTGAATTGGCTTCTTAATAATATTGAGTCTTCCAATCTGTGAACATAATATGTCTGTCCATTTATCTAGATCTTTGATTTCTTTCCTCAGCATTTTAAATCTTCAACATAAATATGCTTTGTTAGATGTATACTTAAGCATTTCATTTTTGGAACTCCTTTAAATGGTGTTGTTTTATTAAATTTTCATTTCCAGTGGTATATTCCTAGTATATGGACAGCTATGGATTTTTCTGTGTTGACCCTGTATCCTGTGACATTGTGGAACTCACTTATTATGGAGTTGTTTTTTTTTTTTGGTAGATTCAGGTTTTTGACATAAATGATTGTGTCATCTGTGAATATGGGCAGTTTTATTTCTTCCTTTCCAGTTTATGTGCCATTGGTTTATTTATTTAGCCGTATTACCCTGGCTGAAACCTCCAGTACTATGTTGAATAGGGAAGTGAACATCCTTGCCTTGTTCTAGAACTTAGGGAGAAAGCATTCAGTTTTGTTTTGTTTTTTTAACATTAAGTGTGATGCTACCTATAGGTTTTTTGTAGATGCCATTTGTCAAGTTAAGATTTCTTTTTTTTTAAGATTTTATTTATTTGACAGAGAGACACAGTGAGAGAGGGAACACAAGCAGGGGGAGTGGGAGAGGGAGCAGGGGGCCTCCCGCTGAGCAGGAAGCCCGATGCGGGGACTCTATCCCAGGACGCTGGGGCCATGACCTGAGCCAAAGGCAGACGCTTAACGACTGAGCCACCCAGGCGCCCCCCCTTTTTTTAAAGATAAGTTAAGATTTCTTTCAAAGCATAGTTTGACAGAGTATTATGAATGGATGTTGAATTTTGTCACATGCTTTTTTCTCCCTGAATTGATATGATCCAGTGGTTTTTCTTCAGTTAGTTAAAAAGGTGGATGACCTTGATTGATTTTCTATTTTGAAACCAGCCTTGCAGTCCCAGATAATCCTAATTGGTTGTGGTTTTATTTCTCTCTCTCTCTCTCTCTCTCTATATATATATATATATTTCTCTATATTCCTCTGTATTTATGGATTGCATTTGCTAATATTTCGTGAGAAAATTTGCCCGTTTTCAGGGCGCCTGGGTGGCTCAGTTGGTTAAGCGACTGCCTTCGGCTCAGGTCATGATCCTGGAGTCCCGGGATCGAGTCCCGCGTCGGGCTCCCTGCTGGGTGGGGAGTCTGCTTCTCCTTCTAACCCTCCTCCCTCTCATGTGCTCTCTCTCTTTCTCATTCTCGCTCTCTCAAATGAATAAATAAATAAAATCTTAAAAAAATTTTGCCCGTTTTCATGAGGGATATTGGTGTATAGTAGGGGTCAGCACACTGTGGCCCCTGGGCCACATCCAGTCCACTGCTGGTCAAATCTGGCCACACCCATTCATTTACATATTTCTGCAGCTGCTTTTTACCCTACAATTGCAGAGTTGAGAGGTTGCAACAGAAACCATATGGGCTTCAAAAAAGAAAATATGTACTCCCTGGCCCTCTACAGATAATGTTTGCTGACCCCTGGTCCTGTCTTTGCAGGGTCCTGTTATCAGGATAGTGCTGGCTTCATAAAATGAGTGAAGTGTTCCCTTGTCGTCTGTTTTCTGGAAGAGATTGGGTAGGATTTGTGTCAGTTCTTGAAATGTTTGGTAGAATTTACCAATGAAATCATGTGGGCCCGGAGACTTCTTTTCTGGAAGGTTTTGAGCTATGAATTCAATTTCTTTGACAGATACAGAACTATTTAGGTTAGCTTTCTTCTTTGGGCACGTTTTGGTCGTTTGTGGCTTTCAAAAAATTGATCTGTAGTCCTCTCTCTCTTGAGACAACTGCTTTGGAACGTCTGGAGATTACTCCACATTTCTAAACAATCGATCTCCCCCGTAATGACAGATACTTTGTTCCATTGTTCACACAGAGCCAAATAGGCTACTATGATTAATTTTCTTTCTTGTGCAACTCTTTGGTTGTCCTCAAGTCCACCCCCCCCCCCCCACTGCCCCCGCCTTTGCCCTCAGTCAAATGCATAAGCACAGTGGTTTCCAGCTCTTACCTGTGCCACGTTCCGCCCGGACTGCTTTCCCTTGGAGCCTGTACTCCCCCCAGTCCCCCTGACCCTGACTTTGGCTGCCTGCTCTTCTGAGCTGGAGTCTATGTTTTATAGATCATACATCTTCCTCTTTCTTGGCTTACTCCATTGTTTTTTTTTTAACGCATCCTCAGGAAAATGATATTTTAATTGGCTATCCTTAGGCATTCCCAAATCACTTTCCTACTTAGAGATTACCCTTTTTCTACACGGACACTTTAAAGTAGTCAGCAGTAACACCATTATCCCTAGGCTGTCGATGGGGGGGGGGGGCTTGATGCACCCGGGAAAGTGGCCGCGGAATCGTCCTGTGGGGAGCAAGGCCACAGGCAGAAGTGAGGGGAGGACGGCTGCCCCATCCACTCTCCCCTACTGACTGAGTCGGGGGAGGGCGGGAGAGGGAGGGTTCGAGGCGGAGTCCTTGCGCTGCGATGAATGAGATGAGGGATGAAAGGAGGAAAACCCAAACAAGCCTGTCTGTCCGCAGCAGAGCGGGGTCGGCTTATCCAATTCAGCCGCCCTGCTGCCTCGGGTCCGTCGCCTGGGCCTGCTCCGAGTCTAGGCTGAGATGGCTCGTTGGTCGCTTCAGAGCTCAGAGTGAAAGGACACCATGACTGGTCGGGGCGTGCCTCCACGAAGGCCTGGGAATGGACTGAAGCGACAGGCACACGTGAAGCATCCGGATCTAAAACAGGGGTACAGGTGTTCCCCACTTTTTGAGAGTTTGCATGGCGCCACTTCGCTTTTAGGAAAGACCTACATTAGTACCTGTTTTCACTCTCCGAAGGAAATCCCAAGAGGATTTTCGCTTTTATGAAAAAAAGGCGAAAAGCAAAAATAGCGATCAGCGTTAGTTTTGCCGCGAGCGTGTACAGCCGCTGCGGCAGCGCGAGCGGCGAGAGTGGCGCCACCCAGCGCCTCCCCCGGGAACTGCACTCAGCATCTCCGGGGGGCCCCGGCCGCCAGAGCTTTAAATTGGGTCTGGGAGCATCTGTGCTTTGTCTGGGAAAGTTCAAATAAATTTCCATATAAATTAATGGTAATTGCATCTTTGCTTTACACCACTGTGGTTTACAAAAAGATTTCCTAGGAACGCTCTACTTTCAGATAGCGAGGGTGGAGACGGGGCGGGGGGGGGGGGCGGCGGTGAACGGACCTGTATTTCACAAAACGAGTATTTGGTGCCTCCAGTGGCCCAGGTGCCAGGATCAAAACAGACAGGGACACTGCTTTTGGTTTTGCAAGAGCTGCCCTGGATCTGGATTTGGCAGACCAGCGGGGCAACTGGAGCTGGACTCAGCTGGGCTGTTCCGTTGATCTGCTCCAGACTCAGCCCCTCTGGGCTGGGACCCTCCTTCATCTGTGGGAAGCTGCCAGGTTAGCTGGGGCTGGCTGGTCTAGGGTGGCTCATCTGGTGCATCTCAGCTCTGCCCCCACAGCCTCTCTTCCTCCAGCAGGCTAGCCTGGTCTTTTCACATGGTGTGGTGGTAGAGGGCTGAAGCTGAGCACAATGCACGAGACTTCTTGAGACCCTGTTCCAAAATGAACCTAGGCTGGGGCGCCTGGGTGGCTCAGTTGGTTAAGCATCTGCCTTTGGCTCAGGCCGTGATCCCGGGGTCCTGGGATCGGACTCCCTGCTCAGCAGGAGGTCTGCTTCTCCCTCTCCCACTCCCACTGCTTGTGTTCCCTCTTTCACTGTGTGTCTCTCTCTCTGTCTGTTTCAAAAAAAAAAAACAAAACTGAACCTGAGATTTGGGGCTTATCCAGGTATGGTGATGCCAGCGGATCAGGAGACAACCACCACTGAAAAGATAGTTTGTTACTAACAGTTGCCAAGACGATGGGGCACGCCAGACCTCATGAGGCCTCAGGAGAGAACAGCAGGCAGAGAGACAGGGAAGGGAACTTCTGGAAAGCCTTTATTGGGGTTTCTGAGGGAAGGAATGGGTGAGACAGGGTAAGGGGGCTAACCAAGTTGGGATTGGCTAGTTTGACTAATTTTAGAGGGTTGTGGTGTAGGGCTGCCTCTGCTGGCCTGATGCCTGACCCTGGGGCTATTGCAGGGGTGGAAAGGGAGAGGGAGGGGGAAACTGGGGGGTGGGTGTTAGTGCCTCACACATGCAAGAGCCAGATAAAGCAGGGGGAATGGTTCTGGATTGTTTGGCTTGCATATCAAAAGTGTGCTGGGGGGTGGGTGCAGGGTGTTGAGTTGTTTGCTACCTCTAGGAATTTGCTCTTCCTGAGAGGGGCAGTCTGTGCCAAGTCAGCAAGGCCCCAGATGTCAAACATCAGACACAGAAACTAGACAACATGGTTAATCTAGATCCAGCCTTGGAGCTGGTCTATCGCTTCCACTATATTCTGTTGGCCAAAGCAAGTCACAAGCAAGTCACAAGGCCAGTGTAGATCCAGGAGGTGGGAAAACAGATTTCCATCTTTTTTTTTTTAAGATTTTTTATTTATTTATGAGAGAGAGAGCATGAGCGAGAGTGAGAGAGAGCACAAGAAGGGGGGAGGGACAAAGGGAGAAGCAGGCTCCCTGATGAGCAGGGAGCCTGACAGGGGGCTCAATCCCAAGCCCCTGAGATCATGACCCACTCCGAAGGCAGACGTTTAACCGACTGAGCCACCCAGGCGCCCAGACTTCCATCTTTATGGGAAAAGCGGCACAGTCTCCTTGCGCAGATGATGGGGATGGCTGGAGCAGGGGGCGGGGGGCGGGCTGTGGCTCTTTCTGCCAACTTTTCCTCATAGTGACCCAGAGATGCACTCGCACAGGCACGTGCATCCAGGCAAATGCGTGCAGGCAGGGTGAGGACAGGGGACAGAGGGGCCTTCCTGGCACCTTGGGCCTTCTCCATCAGTCTCCTCCTCTCCCTGGCACCTTCAGGAAGGGGCCTCCAGTCCCATCCGGGATAGCCCTGATTACAGAGAAGAATGGAGGCCCCTTTGCTCCCCGAGGGTAGTTTCTGGCCCCCGCCTCGGGTGGGGGGTGTTGACAGCGTAGACAGTGAGGACGGGATGTGGCCCGCCGGGGAAGGACAGTGTGACCCGGCAGCACAGTGCTTTCTTGGGCCGCCTGGAGTCCTTCAGCTGAGAACAACTACCCGCCAGGCCTGCTCACAGCGGAGCGATCCTGTCTGACACCACACTTGATTCCAGGCAGACCAGACCAGCTTGGTCCGTGCGGCTGCTCCCCTCGCCATCCGGGCACCGGCCCGCCCTCCAGGGCCACCCAGCCCTGCCTCCTAGCTAGCTGCCCGCGGTCCCGATGTCTCCCGACTGCTGACAGAAGCCTGACTGTGCCGGTCACTCCCTTGATCCACAGGGACAGGGGTGGGGCTGCTGGGCTGCTGCCAACCTTCTCAAGGCTCCCGGCAGCCCTAAGGGCCCTGGGGACATCGGGGCAGACTCCCTAGGTGGGTAGAACTTTCTACATCCTTTCAAACCCTCCCCCAGAGTCTTCCATGCTTTTCAGTAACTGCCAGGGACCTAAAATTAGGCCATTACATTTTCACGAAAGAAAAAAGTCCCTATACTTTGACAGGATCCACATCTACCCATTCCAGTAAGGAAAATCCATACCTCAAGGAAGTAGACATTTCTTTTCCCTGTGTGGGAAAACGTGTGTCCCCCCCTCCGCCACCAGCAGTCTGGGCCCCCGAATCTCCCTAGGGAGGCAGCTAAATGGGAAGCAAGGCACTCATCCTGGGTTTGGGTTTCCAAGTAAGACTGAGACCTGACAACTGTGCACATCAAAGACTGGGGAGAGGCTAGCGGCAACTCCAGGCACCCCAAAGTCCCCAAGCTGCACGTTGGCCCCACTGCTGCCCTCTGGATCAGCCAGTGACTCAGACATTTCTCTTTATGCTGGAGATAAAAGTACCTCTAGACCCTCAACAGAAGGGGAGGTACCCTGCAAGCCCAAGGAGCCCTTCCCTCTGCACACCCAGACTGTGTCCCCCATCTCTGCAGGAGGGGCTGGGGTCAGAGAGCATCAGCTGTAACTGGGCGCACTGCCCAGAGAGCTGAGGGCATCGCTGCTTCCCAGCTTCTCTGAAGAAAGGGAAAGCACCACAGAGTTCTGGGCAGGGACGGGCATCTGTAGTATTGGGCAGGGACGGGCATCTGTAGTATCAGAGGCAAAAAAAGAAACAAAGAAAAGCTGCTTCCAGAGAAGCAGCAGTAATTTACACCGTAGTGAGAAAACATACAAACAAGTCAGAATCAGCTGAACATGTCGGTATCACCTCAGGGGCTCCTGTGATTTAGGCCTTTTGTCTGATTGCATGATTTCAAGATTTTACCCACCCAGAAGGAAGCTAACGCATAAGATAATGTGCTCATTCAACAACTATGTCCTGAGAGCCCATCCTGGTGCCGGGCCAGGTGCTGTTCTGGGCCCCGGGAGGCAGCAGGGTCCGGGGCAGTATAGCAAGTGGAAAAGACTCACAGTACCTGGTCGGGGTCTTGGCTCCCACTCTTCCTGGCTGAGTGCCCTGGGGCAAGTATCTTTCTTTGATGAATCCGTTTCCGCCCATGAACAGTGAGGATAAGAGACACACACATCTCGCAGGATTGTAGCAAGGAGAAAGTGAACGACGTTCAGAGAACCTGTTCGCAGTCAGTGCTCAGTACGTGGTAGGGGAGGGGAAGCTGAGGCGGACATAGGCCCTGCTGTCACATAACTTACCAAGCAGGGAGAGAAAAACAAGATAAACGTGAAAAGTAGCTAAAGGCATACAACTGAAATGGGGCGCTGTTCTGAAGGAAGGCCAGGAGGCTCCTGTGCGCTGAGCAGGCAGGTACTCTCTGAGAAGGGGACTTCTCCGTGAAAGTGGAAGGACAGGGCGTGACTTCTGAGGACCAGCGGCGGATTTTCTGAGCAGAGCAGTGCAAAGGCCCTGAGGTGAAAAGGAGCTTGCCGAGGCATGTGGAAAGACATCGAGGAGGTCCAAATCCCGGAGTTCAGTGGACAGAGGAGGGCGCTCCATCTGGGCACAGTTGGCAGGGGCTCTGTAAGCAGAGTAATAGCCCCCAAAGATGTCTATATTCTCATCCCTGAAACCTGTGAATCTGACCTTGATTGTAGCTCAGTGAGACCCGTGTCGGATTTCTGACCTACAGAACTGTAAGATAATAAATTCATGTTGTTTTAAGCTGCCAAGTTTATGTTGATTTGTTACAGCAGCAGTGGGGAAGGAATACGTTCTGTCAGCTCCACGGTCAGGAGTTGGCCTTATTACTCCCATAGGTGGGAAGCCACTGGGGGGTTTAGGCAAGGAAGTGATGCAGTCTGGCCTCTGACCTCTGACCTCGGGAAGCATGGATCAAAGGGGGGAGGGTGAGGACACGGGGAGAGCAGGTAGGACACATGCTGCAGGCCAGGACAGGGTCATTTCAGTCTCGCATGCCCACCCACCCAGAAACACTTGGGACTGTTCGCTGGAGAGTGTAGGAAGATCCAGAAGCATAGCACATCTTTTCTTTAGCCTTCACAACCATCCAGGCTAGTTATCGCTCGAAGAATAACGACTCCCAAGACTCCGAACCTCCCGCCGTGCCCAAGCTCAAGGGAGCCGTTTCATCTGTCCCGTTAGATTTCGCCCAGGCTGCCTGCCGGAATCATGCCCGCCCTCCGCTCCGCCCCGCCTCCTCCCCCTCTTCCAAGTCAAGCACAGGAGACGCAGTTTTCCAGTAAAACCCAGATGTCAATTTTCATAAATCTTGGGTCATGTATGAACATGCATACACATGTGTGCCACACGCCGAAGCAGCCAACAACCCAGTGTGAACATTCCTGGAAGGGTCTGTGTGTGTGTGTCGGGGGACAGCCTGGGGGGCGGTGAGAGGGGCCACCAGCAGACGGGGGGGCCTTCTCTGAGCCCCTCATCCTGGTTCCCGGAGGCTGAAGAAAGAGACAGAACATGCCTTCCAAATGGATGGGCTAGATGCGGTGTGGCGCACAAGGTAGCCACACCATCCACCAACTGGGTGTCCCTTAACCTCGGTTTCTCTAGCTGGAAAATGGAGATAATGGTGCCGCCTAATCGGGCTGCAAGGAGGACTAACCCGAGAAAAAGAGGGTTCTGTCTTCTACAGCAGTGCCTGACATGAAGTAGGGGATGAGGTAAACATCTGTGGAATCATGAATACATGAATGAATGAAAAGGTGCACTATATTAAATTTGGCATAACATGCCCCATTTCTGAGGCTCTGAGGTCCTCAAGTTGTGGAGAGAGGGGAGGGGAGGGCCTGCGTGCTAGGTGGGCTCCCGCAGGAGACCGAGGCTGCTTGCACAACACAGCTGTGTGTGTGTGTGTGTGTGTGTGCGCGCGCGCGCACGTGTGTGCGCGCACGTGTGTGCGCGCGCACGTGTGTGCGTGAACTGAGCTCCCCACTGGGCTGGGCAATATGTTTGCTAAAGATAATGCCGATGCTGGTAAGGCACACCGGGTCTGCAGGTGAAGGTGGCGACTAGACAAAAGGTAGCTGGGCAGCAAGCCTGTGAAAGAATAAGGTGGGTCTGGGTAGTGAGATGAACACGACTGTCCTGGCCTCACACTTACTTCATTCCTTCACTCCTTATTCATCTGTTAGTTTGCTGGTTCATCTAGTGTGAACTCAGATCCTAGGCTCAGTGATGCAGATTCCAGGTTATGTATAGCTTGTTTTCTGCCTCACGCGTGCCAAGCGGCCAGGAAAGAAGTGGGCGGGGAGGGTGTCCAGAAGGTGACCATCAGGACCAGCAGGGGCTGCTGTAAACCAAGAGGAGTCCGGGGTGGCTCTCCGGGGACACCTCTCTAAAGCAGACCCAGCCATCCCATCACATCAGGGTCTGGAGATAGCATGCTGGGGTTTGAATCCTGGACATGTCACCTACAAAGTGGGTGTAACAATGTGCCCACATCCTGACATTGTCATGAGCATCTAAGGAGTTACTTGTATGAGGTGTGGTGACGGTGCTGGCTCTGGGCTCCCTCTGTTGTGATCGCTCCTGTGGTCATTGTAAAAGATCCACAAGAAGGGGGTTGGGGGCGTAAATATAGAATTAGGGACAACCAGCCTAACAACCCAAAATGCCCTGAACACCCCAGGGGTCCAGAGCCCCAAAAGGAGGTTCCAGCTTGTGGACTGTGGTAGCTAATTTTATTTGTCCATTTGGCTAGGCCATGGCTCCCAAATATTTGGTCAAACACCTAGAATCTAGATGTTGCTGTGAAGGTATTTTTTTAGATGTGATTAGCATCAAACCAATAGACTTTGAGTGAAGCAGATTGCCTTTCCTAATGTGGATGGGCCCCAGCCAGAAGACTGGGATCCCCCCAAGATAGAAGGAGTTGTGCCTCCAAACTGCCTTTGGATCCAAGCTGTATCAGCTCTTCCCTGGGTCTTCAGCCTGCCACATGCTTTGCAGATTTTGACTTCTCAGCCCCCATAATTGCATGAGCCAGTTCCTTAAAATAAATCTGCCTCTCACCCTCTGTCTCTCTCAATAGGATGGGCACATATACAATATGCATTCTGTTGGTTCTGTTTCTCTAGAGAACCCTGACAAATACAAGGGCCTCGGGCAAGTCCCCAGGCAAAATTCTCTCACTTCCCCCAGAAGCGTCCACTTTCTCTCCTCTTCTTGGGTGCTGGGTAGAGGTCACCCGGACGAGAGGAGTCAAAGGAGTTATAACCCGCTTCTGACATGGTTTAAAATTAAAATAACTTCTGGAGAAAAAACATGCACGAATCCGACATGACTCAGACGTGGAGGGCTTCAAGCCTTGGCTAGCAGGCACACATTTGGCAAGGGTGCTCCGTCCTTTCCTAGACCTAAAGGCATCAAAACATCTGTGTTCCCATTAACAAAATGCTGACAGGACACATAGCTGTGGCTTAGAAGAAACCAGCTCAAGAGATGGCCCCTCTGAGGCCTGAGGGGTCATCCGTGGCCGCCTGGAGGGGACTCGGGGTGCTACTGTCACCGAGGGGGCTCTCAGGAATTGTCACTGTATCAAGACTGCCACTGTAAGGAAGACCATCAAGCCAGGTCACGTGAGAACAAAAGCCTCAAGGACCGCCCCCCTCAACCATGCACACCCCTTAGGTGCCTTGAGAGCCGACTCTGGGTCTTGAATTTCATTTATAGATTGAACCCAAGTGGCCAGAAGGCTGGGGCTTAGTGGCAGGGGACAGGCCTACTGGGTTCTGGCATGGTGACGGGGTGAGCTGGGGCAGAGAGCGCATAACGTCTTTGTCTGTGTCCACCCCTGGCCTGGCAGGTAGGGTCCTGAGATATAAAATGGCCCCAGAGGCCCACCTCTACCAGGGCACTGGTTAGTCTCAGAGAAAGGGGAGTGTCCTGGGCTCTGAGGAGTGTCCATTAGATCCTCCGGAGTAAATATTATGAGAGAATGGGTTGGGGGGAAGGTGGGCAAGATTTCCCTGTTCTGTGGCTGCCTTATTTCCAAGAGCCTTTGGGCCTGTGCTTCCACCCTCCCAGCTCTCGGCACTGGCCTGAGTGTTCCAGAACCATCTACGCCACCTCCACCCCAGCTTGGGAACAGCTAGGCGGGGTGACTTCTGTTGCTACTTCTTTCACTGGCTCATGCCTTCTCTGTGAACACTGCCATGGGCCTTGAGTGACATGAAGTGCCCACCCCTTTGAAGGGTTTGATCACAGACACCGTAAATCCTGGTCTTTTCTCCTCAAAGATGGAGGGGTTTCACTGCGTGTCTCTTCTTGGTTCCATTTCAAAGAAGGTTATTAACTCAAAGAAATGGAAACTATTTTTCGTTATTTATTGTCAGTGGCATAAGCCAGGCGTGGAGCCAGGTTTTGAAGGGATGGAAACTTAACACCAGTTGAGGGGATCTCGTCAAGAAAAATATTAAAATTGAGGGCCCCCTCCAGGGGCCCTGGAAGAGGCCCGTGAAGGTAGGGGCCCTGGTGTGATGACTTCCTCAGCCTCTGGGGTACGCCCTTCCTTCCCAGCGTGGAGCCCTCCCCCCTCGCCAGCCCCGCCTGGATTTGACCTTGGCCCAGGCATGGCTTCAGGGAGCCTTCCCACCGGAATGGGAGGTTGGCTGTGAAAGGGCACGTGGAGCCTGTGGTGGCTTTTTACAGTTGGGGTCTGAGACCTTGAGACGGGCAGGGGTGCCCCAAGGCAGCCGTTGCTGTGACAGGGCCAGCCTGCAGTGTGGGTGGGTGACACGGAGGGTCGGGTCTGCTTCCTGTCCCCCAGCCCCGGAGGCCCTCGCAGCCCCCTCGGACCGGCCTTGCCAAGGCCTACATGGACAAAGGGGAAATGACTTGTTTCCCATGCCACTGCTCCTCGTGGCCCAGAGCAGGAGGGGGTAGGGGTGTGGGAGGGGAGAGGAGCTGACAAATGGAGCCCCTTCCCCAGACTGAAAAGAGCACAGGGGTCAGAAGTGAAATCGAGGCCCAGGGTCCTAGGAGTTGCTGTGCTTGTTGACATGGAAATGATGCCAAGCCACGGTGTGGAGAAAAAGAGCTGATCAAGGACGGGCATTCTGTGGTCCAGGGTATGCAAGATGATGCTTGTATGCATGTGCATGTGTGTCTGATCCAACAGTTAAAGACAAACAAAAAGTTAACGGTGGTTGTCTCTGATCATGGGACTTGTTCTTTGTTTTGATGTGTTTTGAGGATTTTGAATTGTTTGGCAGGGAGTGTGCTTTATTTTTATGATCAAGCAAAAGGAGAACGCTTTGTCAGTTTGGAAAGGGGAAGCATGTAGCTCCTCAGTCCCCTCCAATGACCTGTTTTGTTCCCATGATGCAGACGTCTTGAGCACTTGACCTGGTCTGTAAGGATGCCCGCCTCAGCACCCAGCTCTGTAGATGAACCCAGTTATTGCCTGTGCCGAAGTCCCACTCCAGGCGACGGATCCTGAGCATGGCTCTCGAGGGATCCATTTGTAGCCCTTTGGGAGCAAAGAATCCCATGTTGTAGCAACTGTCAAACAGACCCATCAAACCTCATATCAAAAGGCCAGAATTTTCTCCATTCCCTGGCACCCTACCCGGCCCTGACTCTGGCACCCTGGCTTGCCAAGAGCACAAGGATCTTTCTTCTTTCTTCTTTCTTCTTTCTTTCTTTCTTCTTTCTTTCTTTCTCCTTTCTTTCTTTCTTTCTTCTTTCTTTCTTTCTTTCTTTTCTTTCTTTCTTTCTTTCTTTTCTTTAATCTTGGGAATTTTATTTCTTTTATTTTTTTCCAGTTTTATTGAGATATAATTGACGTCTATATCAATATATGAATATTGACATATATTGATATATGTGTCTATGTTGTGAAATAATCACCACAGTACGTTTAGTTAGCATCACCTTACATAGTTGCGTTGTTTTTCTCTTATAATGAGAGCTTTTTAAGATCTACTCTCAGCAACTGTCAAATATACAATATAGACACATGCCGTACAGCACATCCCCAGAACTTACTTATGTTATAACTGGAAGTTGGTGCCTTTTGACCCCCTTCATGCCTTTCCTCCACCCCACCCCCCACCCCTTGACTCAGGCAGCCGCCAATCTGTTTGCTGTTATCTGTTTGGTATTTTAGATTTCACATATAAGTGAGATCATATAGTATTTGTCTTTGTCTGACTTATTTCACTTAGCATAACGCCCTCAAGCTCTAATCATGTCTCAAATAGCAAGATTTTCTTCTTTTTCTATGGCTGAGTAATATTCCATCGTTTATATATAACACTTTTTTTTATCCTTTCATCCATTGGTGGGCACTGAGATTGCTTCCATATCTTGGCTAGTGTGAATAATGCTACAACAAACATGGGGGTGCAGATGTCTTTCCAAGAGAGTGATTTTGTTTCCTGTGAATATAGCCCCAGAAGTAGAATTGCTGGATGATATGGTAGTTCCATTTTTAATTTTTTGAGGAACCTCCACACTGTTTTCCATAGTGGCTGCACCAATTTGCATTCCCCCCAACAGTGTAAGAGGGTTCCCCTTGCTCCACAACCTCTCCAACATTTGTTGTTTCTTGCCTTGTCAATTTTTGCCATTCTAACTGGTGTAAGGTGGCATCTCAATGTGGTTTTGATTTGCATTTTCCTGATGATAAGTGATGCTGTGCATCTTTTCACGTACCTGTTGACTGTCTAGATGTCTTCTTTGGAAAAATGTCTATTCAGTTCCTCTGCCCATTTTTTAATTAGATTTTTTTTTTTTGCTATCGAATTAAATGAGTTCTTTACGTATTTTGGATATTATCCCCTTATGAGATATATGATTTGCAAATATTTTCTCCCATTCTGTAGGTTGCTTTTTCATCTTGTTGATGGTTTTCTTTGCTGTGCTGATGCTTTTTTAATTTGATGTAGTCCCACTTGTTTATTTTTGCTTTTGTTGCCTTTGCTTTTGGTGTCGGATCCAAAAAATCGTTGCCAAGAATGATGTCAGGAAGCTTATCCCTGATGTTGTCCTCTAGGAGTTTTATGGTTTCGAGTCTTATGTTCAAGTCTTTAGCCCAATTTGAGTTAGTTTTTGTGTATGGTGTAAGATAGAGGTCTAGTTTCATCCTTTTGCATGTGGCTGTCCCGTGTTCCCAACACCATTTATTGAAGAGACTGTTCTTGCCCCCATGTGTGTTCTTACTTCCTTTGTCCTAAATTAATTGAGCATAAGTGCATGGGTTTATTTCTGGGCTCACAAAGTTCTTTCTTACACTTACATTGTTCTGTTAGCCTCACCCCAGTGAGATTGGAGGCAGGGATGGGCCAGGGTTTCAAGACCTTCCCTCAGTAAGTCCGCCTGAAACCCTACCATCGCCCTCTCCACGCTGCTGTGCTGGGTCTTGAAGGTGTTTCCATTGTGACTGGCCAGGTGAGCACACCTCACCCGTAGTGAGCCTTGAGAGGTTGGTGCCCATTGTCCACTGTGCGGGTGCTGGGAAGGGCTCCGGAAAGTGTCACCAGGAGCAGAGGACAGCTGTGCCTGGGCCCAGCAGCCAACTGGACACACTTGGCTGCGCAGTGGCCGAGTGGAACCTAGGCCTCTTCTCCTCCACATCGTCTGACCTTCTTTCTCTGCTTACCAGAGCCCCATGGCGCCACCCCCAGGCTCTTGGCAGAGGCCTTGCCACTGGTCTCTCCCCCACTTCAAAATGTGGCCCTTCCGTGTCCCCCAGGGCAGCTGTGGCCCGGAGAACCCTCTCCCAGCTGTTGGGGCCCTGTCCACCTTGTACGAAAGGGAGGCAGCTACTCCCCTGGCTCAATGTGGCCGGGGAGGTTTCCTCCACTCCCTCCGCACTTCCCGCCCCCACCGCCACACTCCCTCACCTGACCTTGCACAGGAGTCAGAAGTCCGCTCCTGTGGGACATTCTGCCTGGGTCACAGACTTATCACTTGCTAGTGCCAATCAGTCAGTATGACCACTCACCACACAGGGATGTGTGAAGAACTGATGAGACAGGGCCTAAGACAGTCTACTGGGGCACATACAGCCGAGGGGTTTAGGGGTTGGGGGTGGTGGCTCTGGGACGGAAGTCACCAGGGTTCCCATTTTGGCTCTATCCCTCCTAAGCTGCGTGAGGTAGGGAGTGTCGCTTGACTTTCAGCCTATATATTTTCATTTATGAAAGAGAGACAGTCCCAGGCCTTCACAGGTTGCTCCCAGCCAGTAGTAGTCTTTGAAGCAGACTTAGCTTTGTAAACTGTGAGGAACTTCACAAATGTGAATTACACACAAGTCACGAAACCATCTATAAAAACGGCTTCTTGGGCGCCTGGGTGGCTCAGATGGTTGGGCGTCTGCCTTCGGCTCGCGTCATGATCCCAGGGTCCTGGGATCGAGTCCCACATCGGGCTCCCTGCTCCTTGGGAGCTGCTTCTCTCTCTCTCTCTGTCTCTCATGAATAAATAAATAAGATCTTAAAAAAAACAAAAAACAAAAAACGGCTTCTCATCACGTCTCGGCCTTTTGGCTGAGATCAAGTGTATAAGCAGCCTCTTCTTTTTCTTTAAGGGAGGGGATGTGGGTGTGGGAAATCAGGTCTGGGTAGGATGGCCTTGCAGTGCTGGGCAGGTAGGGGATTGATGGCAGGAGGTCACTGCCCAGGCACCCCAGAACCCGCGTGGGAAGGACCACAGTGGGGGAGAAAGAAGGAAAACAAATAAAAATTCTCTTCCCAGCAGTTGCATTTGGGGCTAGGCCCAGCCAGGCCCTGGTAGGGTGGAGGCCAAGGAGCCCCCATGGATTAACAAGTTCCAGGGGCAACTGGGGATTCAGCTGTGTCAAAAGCATGCACTGAGTCAGGCCAGTGAGTCATCTGTTTGGTGAAATCCCCAAGGTGCCGCGGCCTGGCAGCCTCCCTGGGAGAGCGGCCGTGGCTCTGTCACCACCGCGGCGGCAGGGCCCCACTGGCGAGCCTGGAAGCCACCCAGGCTGCGGCGGCCACGGGACTCCCAGCCGCCCTGCTGCCTTTTAGAAAATTTTTTTAAAAGATAAAAACCAGGACTCGTTGTAGAAAAAAAAAAATGCGTATAAAAAATAAAATTAAAAATGATCCCTGAGCGGTCCCTGGAGATAATAACCCTTACTATCTTCTTGATGTTCTCCTTTGTTCTGTGCAGGGGATGGGAGTCAGGTTAGGCAAGGCTATGCCGAGGTCACGCACGGCCCCCAGGTGGCGCCCCCCAAGGCCAGGGGCCTGCTGTGTTCACCCCCTTCTTTACTCCTTTTCATGTCCTGGCTCTTAAAGGTAATTGAGACTGGAAAGCTTGGGGTGTTTCTCCCTAAGTGTGATGCTGGGTGTTGCTTTAAGTGAGACAGTCTTTATCACGATAAGCAGGTGCCACCTCGTTCTGGTTTTTAGGCTTTCTCGAGACCATCGGAACAGGGTGTTGACTGTCACCAAACACTTCTTTAACTCTATCGAGTTTCTTTGGTCTTTGCCTTGGTCCATTTTTAAAAGTACAGGAAGCATGGAGCTTTCCTGTTTCGCCTGTTTTGTATGTTTTATCATCCATCTGTTTTTAACAATGTTCAAGAGAGAAAGAAAGAATGAGGACACCAAGCCTAGGTTGCAGAGCATGAATTCAGAGTGGAAGATGAGGGAGTTCTCTGAAGGAACAGATGACTGATTCTAAGGCACTTTGGGCTGAACAAACTGTTCAACCAATGATTCTGATCATTGAGAATCATCACTTCTGCCCTTGGCTCTGAAAAGCAGGAGCTTTGTTTTTGTTGGGAAGCGAACTGGTGCTGTGATCTGTGTGCTCGGAGGGCCTCCGTCTGGTGACCTGACTCCGTCTGGTGACTCCAGATGTTGGGGCGCCTGGTGAGGCAGCATAGCGAGCCGCGGAGGCATCGGGGGCCCAGGGGCCTGGGTGGCTTCTGGAAGCTGAGAGCGAGCGTGTGGCACTGAAGGAGCCACAGCGGTGGCGGTGGTGACCCTTTCTCCCCCCAGAACTGTCTCAACAAACAGCAGCTCCTCACGGCCATCCGCCAGCTGCAGCAGGTGCTGAAGGGCCAGGAGGCCCGCTTCGCCGAGGGCATCCGCAACATGAAGAGCCGGCTGGCGGCACTGCACAACTCCGTGAACAGAGTGGGCCCAGACGCCCCCCCAGGTGGGTCCCCACGTCTGCACCACTGGGGCCAAACGACACGCAGGCCCTTCCCCTGTGGGTTCTGTCCCCATCCCCCCGTGCCCACGCCTCCCCCTGTCCGGAGGTAGATCCCAGGCCTTTCCCTGCCTTGCCTCCCGTCGGGGGCCCATGTGTCAACCCCGGTTGGTAGGGAACACGCCGTGAGGATGTTAAAAAAGCAGCCACTGGTTCTCCTCTCCCACATCTGAATGTCACCCACTTGCTCTCAGACCTGTTCATTCTAGGCTCGATAACTCTTGTCCACACATCATCCTTACAGAATTGTCGAAAGCCACGGCTCCAAGAGCGTGAGCTGCTTTCCCCTTCCCTGTCCCCACCCAGGCAGACTCCAGTTCGTTCCTTTTTTTTTTTAATTTTTTTTTAAGATTCTATTTATTTGTCAGAGAGAGGGAGCGCACAAGTGGGAGGTGCGGCAGGTAGAGGGAGAGGCAGGCCCCTCACTGAGCAGGGAGCCCAATGCAGGGCTTGAACCCAGGACCCTGGGTTCATGACCTGAGCCGAAGGCAGACTCTTAACTGACTGAGCCACCCAGGTGCCCCCCCCTTTTGTTTTTATTTTATAGACTATCTTTTTCTAGCAGTTTTAAGTTCACAGCAAAACCGGAAGGAAAGCACAGAGAGTTCCCGCCCACACACACAGCCTCCCCTCCACCAACGTCCCGCACCAGTGTGGCATGCCTGCTGCAGCCCGTGAAACATTGGCGGCAGCTCCTCAGGCATGACAGTCAGTCCTCTGATGTGAGTCCCCCATTTGTGGTGGTGGGTGGGGGGGTTGCTGCTGAGGGCAGTTCCGTTTGGTGAGGTTCCAGGGGGTCCCCCAGACGCCCTCCCAGCGGGTAGGACTCTGACAGACACCGGGCATTTTCCTGGTGGACGCAGATACAGCTTTCACTGTGGGGCCACCGGATGGGGGACTGGATTTCTTCCACCTGGCTTCCAGGTGGCCTCCTCTCAGGGCGACAGGGGTCACGGGGGCCGTTGTCACGTTTGTTCGAAGTCATGAACCTAGGGAATATCTGATGTCATTTACTCACTCAAGACACATTTATCAAGGGCCCTCTGTTGTGTGAGATGAAGTTTCCCGGGGAAGGCACTGGATTTCATACCTCTTCAGAGTGTGGTAGCAGATCCCGAGTCTCACCGGCACCAGGTCGTCAGCTGCTGTTTTCCTTGGCTCCCCAGGTGCAGAGCTAGACCTACCCGCCAGAGTCCTCACACTTTCCAAGACACCGTGAGGCCCCAGCCTTTAGGGGGTTCACCGCAGCCAGACTCCAAGAGGCAGGCTGGGCATCCTTCCTTTGTGCTACAGATGAGGAAACTGAGGCCAAGAGAAGTGAGTTAGCAGTACTAAGTACCAGATCTGATTTTTTTTTCCTACTAGAGGTTCAACGGCACAGAGCCTTTCTGCTTTTCTAGGATCACAGCTCCTATGGTCCCTAGGAGCTTCGAAGAAGAACTTGCAAGAGATCATTCATAAAACTGCCCTGCCTGTGTTAGAGGCCTCTGTCCGCTAGAATAGATAGACAGGTAGTTACTGTTACACTGCTGATCCTCTTAGTGCCAGATTCAGGGTCTTTCTTCCTTGAACCATACAAGACTTTTTAAAGTGGCCAATTCTCTTTTTAGGTATTGCCACGGTGCATCTTTCTCTCCCATGTGTTGGAGATGGAGGCAAGTAGCTGTCAGGGTCCCCACCGCAGGGCCGGGGCTGGGGGCGCTGGGCCTGTCCCTGGAGGAACCAGAAGCTTGCAGGTTGTAGGGAAATGATCATTTAATTTTTTTTTTTTAAAGGGCGTTTGCTGGGAGTCAGGAAGAATAATTTCCAGCCCTGGAGAATTCTTGGCCTTCCTCTTTCTGGCTTCTAAGAATCACCCTCCTATTTTCCCAGCCTTTCTCTCCGGGGAACATCACACCCCATCAGCGTCAGGGCTTATGCAGGCAGCCTCATTCCATTCGTTTCCCCGAATTTCTAGAATTGCTTCACTGCTGAGCTCGTGCCTTACACAGTAACCTCACTCCACACGGTGCAGGGAGCTTCCCCGTGGCCCTGGACGCTCACCACGTCGTGCTCATCGTGAACCAGCCAAGGTGCACATCCTTCCACTGGACAGAGGCCTGTGGCTCCCATCTGAGAAGTGACTTTGATGGGCACAGATCAATGAAAATTGATTTTTCATTGATCTGTGCCCATTTATTAAATCCACTAACATTTACTGAGCACCTACTGTGTGCCCGATGCTGTTGTATTTACTCAGGTATGATTCACCTGTGAGCTGCTCCAGCAGGTAGAATTTCTCTTTGGAAGATTTTAAAGATTTCTCATTCCCAAAGAGACCCTACTCCTTTCCCCACAGAGTATCTGAAATCCCTTTCAGCACAATAAAGTAGTTGATACTTTAAAAGAGCTATAGAGGCGTTTATTTGCAGGGACTGAGCAGGCAGCCTGGGAGCAGGCGCGCACGGGCACGTGAGCGGATGTGAGCCGCTCCCATCTCACAAAGTGATTACCACTGGGGGCCGCGTTGGAGGTTTACTAAGGGAAAGGGGCGTAGCCATGGTCCCCCGGTAACCAGAGGGCACTGTGAGTACTCGGAGGGGCCTGCTCGTGCCTGGCTGCCCAGGCCCGCCTGCCGAGGCTGCCGCTGTGCGGGACGCGGGTAGGATTTGTGGGCAGAGCCGCGGTGGCCTGCCTGCTGCCTTCTGGGACGGGGTGGCCCGTCAGGGTCCCGGGCGCCTCCCGATCACCATGTGCGCAGATGTTCCCATCACGGCAGAAGCTGAGTGACTCTCTGTCACTCACTGTAACTGTCACAGCCGAAGCAACACCTCTTTCCCATCTGTCTAAAATCGGAAGAGCATTTTCACAAATGACACTTGCAACTTACTTTAAAGCATTGCAGGGGCGCCTGGGGGCTCGGTCAGTTAAGCGGCTGCCTTCGGCTCAGGTCATGGTCCCAGGGTCCTGGGATTGAGCCCCATGTCGGGCTCCCTGCTCCGCGGGGAGTCTGCTTCTCCCTCTCCCTCTGCTCCTCTCCCCACCCCCGCCCGCTCTTCCTTTTCTCTCACTTGTGCTCTCTCTCTCTAATAAATAAATAAAATCTTAAAAAAAAAAAAAGGCATCTTAGAAGGGGCTGTGAATTTCCAACTAAACAAAATCCAAATCCAACCTGTCTCACCTTTGGGACTTTGATTCAACAAGTGCTGGCCGGGGGAGGCAGCCAGCCGCAGGGAGAGGAGGAGTGGGGGGGCTCTCTGTCTCCCCGCAGCCTGCAGCACACATTGGGAAGTCCGCTCCGTTCTGCCTTCGTGGCACAGCTGGCTTTTCAGCTGCCCATCTCTGCTCCCAGCTCCTGCCCTTGTCCACACCACCTTCATCTCTGGCTTCTGCCTCCTCTCCTTCCTGCCTCACACCTGACACTTCACGCTCAGGCTGCAGCCGGCTGGTGCTGTCACCATGGAAGTCGGCTGCTTCATGCCTCGGCTCAAACCCTGTCTGGCTCCCTGAAGCCTCTCTGACTTCATCCCCAAATGCTTTCCAGCTAGTCCACTCTACTACAGCCACTGTGCTGCCCTTGACATTCCTCAGACCTTCCAGACACACTCCCACCACAGGACCTTTGCACCAGCTTGTTCCCTCTGCCCTTCCCAGATAGCTGCATGCTTATGCCTTCATTTCTTCAACTCTGCTCCCATGAGGCTTACACTGACCACCACATTCAAAATGGGCCCCCTCCCCTGGCGTCCCCAACACTACTCCCTACCTTATCTTCTGCACGATACTTACCACTTCTTAGCACACTCTGCCACCTGCTTATGGATCTTGGTTATTGGTGGGCATTCCTGTTAGAAGGGGGCTTCCTGAGAGCTGAGTTTTGTCTGTTTTGTTCACTGTCCCAAGCACCTAATCTAGTACCTGGCACATGGTAAGCCACTCAATACAAAATTTTTCATTTGTTCATTTGCTCAAGAATTATTTATTGGGCACTCACTGTCTGCCAGGCACTGGGCTGGTGCTAGGGCCACATCAGGGATGCGAGGCTAGATGAAGTCCCTGCCCTCTTGAGCTGCCTTTGGAAGGAGAACACTGACAACAAACATGGAAACAAATATGTCAAGAAGACAACTCCAATAATTACACATGCTAAGAAGAAAGCAAAGTGAGCTCGAGGGGTAGAGAGTGCCTGGGGAGGTTTTAGCTAAGTGAGATGGCCAGAGAACACTCTGGGAGGTGGTAGCATTGGAGTTGAGACCTGAAGAATGAGAAGGAGCCAGAGAGGGGACGTTCTGGTGAAAGAATATTCCAGACCAAGAAAAGAGCAAAAGCCAAGTCCTAGAGATGGGCCTGATCCTGGCCTGTTCAGAAGACCTAAGAAACCCAGCAGGGCTAGAGCTCCTGTGAGGCGGGAGTAGGTGGGCCAGCCGCACCTGGGTGGCGGGGGGGGTCCTCCGCTCTGACCCTCCCACACTGCCAGGCCCTGCACCCAACCCTCGGTGTCTCTGAGGCGCCAGCTCAGCTTTCACTAGTGGGCACGTATTACGCATGCCCAGGAGTGCTTTGAGGATTCGATGAGTCATAGCATTAAAAATGTCCAGACCCATGCATAGCCTGGAGGAGGCACTCATCACAGGAGCACTCAGAGATGAGAAGCCTTGTAACTGAGAGAGATGTTAAATGACCATAGTCTTTCATTTTGTCCTTACAGTGTCCTGCCCTGCTCTGAATGCCCCCCCAGATGGCATAAAGTTTGGAAGCAAGTACTTAGTGGATCACGAAGTCCATTTTACCTGCAACCCTGGGTTCCGGCTGGTTGGGCCCAGCAGCGTGGTGTGTCTTCCCAATGGCACCTGGACGGGGGAGCAGCCCCACTGTAGAGGTACAGACCTTCCTTCTCTGCTGGATAGAAAGGGTCATTCCACGGGACACTTTCTGCCTGATTCCTCCACCATTCCTCAGCTGCAGAATAGTGGCCTGCATGTCCGATGACTCACCTCCGGGCCAGGTCTGGGCTGGCCTGCATGGGCTATGCCAAACCCTCTCACCAATTTAGTTGTTTTTGCATATGGGGAAATCAAGGCATGGAGAGATGGAGGAACTTGCCCCCGACCATCGAGCTGGGGAGCAGGCTAAGCTGATTGACTCCCAGACACTCTGACCCCAGAGTCTGTGCTCCTCAGCACCTCACTCTGCTCTGGACACTGGTGGTGGGCTCTTACCGTGTTCTGGGGCTGTTGTTCGAAAGGCGGCTGATGACCTGTAGGGTTAAGGAAATTCCCAGGTGTTTTTTGTGTCTGCTTTGGGACTTGGTGTAGACCGGATCCAGGAGAGACCACTGGGATGGGGAGTGGACATGAAAAGGTTTCTCTTCTCTCTGTGCTCAGCTCAACAACAGTACTTTCTTGATGTAGAGGAAAATCAGACTTGGCATCCTCTATCAGAAGAGGCTTTTCAAAAGTCTATGGTCAGAAAGTCATGGATACCAGTCATTTTTAGAGCAGGGCTCACAGGATGTCTGCTGGGGCAGAATGTTCATGATTTTAGCCCAAGAGTTGAAAGGGAAATGCAAGTGTTACATAAGTTAGTATGTTGTCAGGAGCAATGTGGAGAGGATTTGAATGCATAAAGAACTTGAAAACATAACAGAACATTAGAAAATATATCATCTTGGGGTGCCTGGGTGGCTCAGTCAGTTAAGTGTCCGACTCTTGATTTCGGCTCAGGTCATGATCTCGAGGTTGTGAGATCAAGCCCTGCACCGGGCTCCGCACTGAGCATGGAGCCTGCTTAAGATTCTCTCCCTCTGCCACTCTCCCCTCCTCTCTCTCTAATAAAAAAAAGAAAATATGTCATCTCTAAAGAGAGATTGTGTGGATTGACATGTGGAGACCTGGCAGCCAGAACCACATTCATGGATTTAGACTTCTATTTCCCATCTCCTGGGAAAAACAATGGTTTGAAGGTTGATTGCAAGTACCAGCTCTCAGACCTAGCTGGGAACCAGCCAAGAAATACAAGCCATGTAAGCGGCAAGCATGCCAGGGGAAATGCCCGTATCTGGATTTACCCTTGACCCGGAAAAATCTCCAACCATTGGTAAGCACCTTATAGGTGACAAACTATGGCAGCAGAGGTGGGAACACAATGGCATCTCATGGTCATTGCTTTGGATGTCTAAATTTTTAACTTACAGATTGAGTTACGGACCCCACTTGATTTCTTTCTCACAGCACTCGGGTGCTCCGATGGCCGCATCATCCTCTATGGGGTACCCCCTGCAGCTTACCGGGCCACGCCCCGGATCATGGCCCCCCAGATGGCGGTCAACTCCCCACCACCATAAATGGCACTGGCAAGGTCTTCTATCTCCCCTCTTTGTCTCCGGGGCTGTCTCTCTGAGTTTGGAGTTAGGGGCAGCTAGCCACATACCCACTTCCTTTGAACCAAGCGTGGCAGGCTGCTCTTCAGACAGGCTGCCCCAGCCCACTCCCCCAGCAGGGCTGTGCACAGAAATACATTTTGCCCATGTGCTGTTTTCTGTCTTGCTCGGGTATTGTCCATGTAGTCTGTCCTCAGTAGTGATATGCATTTACAGTGAGCACGATGTGGTTTCAGTGAAAAGATGAGTTCATCAGAGGAGCTAACTGAAAGGATGCATTTTTAGGCAAACGAGTAAGAAACATCAGAGGCTCAGGAACATAGTCACAAGGAATGGCTTGACCAAAGGAACGCAGAGGGGCTCGACAAGGGTAGGAACCCAAAATGCTCCAGCTCCATCTTAGCAGCTGAGTAGGACGCCTCCCCAGAGGATCCTGGGCACATCTGCCAGCTTCCCTCTTGAACCTGCATGCATTAGGTATATATCAGCACCTTGCCTCCCTGCCACAGGACCCCCTAGGTGGAAAAGAGGGTCCTACCCTATCGTGCTTTGTGTGCCGTGGTTCTCAAACTTTCAGGTGCTCCAGAGTCACTGAGAAAGCTTGTGAGAGGCAGGCTCTGAGGCCTCAAAAGACCTATTGTGTTGGGTGAGATCTTTATAGGTGAGACTTTGGCAATCTACATTTTCAATGTGATTCTGACATTAACTAAATCTTGAGAAACACCACTCTGCTGGTTCTTGCCACTGCCAGAAGGAGAAGATATTGAGAATTTTGAAGCACTGATGCACTTTGGGCCCTCACCAATCAGAATGCTGCCTGCAGCGAGCCAGCAGTAGGGCCATGTCCTGAGTGTGTGTCCACCCTGGCCAGGTGAGACTTACTGCACATGCTCACCTCCACCTGCAGGGACATTTTGGGAAGGCCAGGCTAGCCCTTTACAAAGATCAGGGCACCCAGCCCCACTGAGCAGTCTCCTTTCCTAAGATGTGGAGAGCAGACTTTTCCTGGAGACCAACGCCAAGTATGGCCAGCAAGTCTCTGGCCTTCCTCATTGTCCGACGTGGGGTACTTCCTGACTCTCGCCCTTGAACTTAGCACCTCATTCCAGATTTGCGGTGTGTTCTTTGTCTCCCCTCCTCCCTCAGCCTCCTTCCTGGGCCATGTGTCCCTTCTTCCTGACTCCGCTGCCTAACTGCTTGGCGCAGCCCCACCCTGGACATCTACTGGGGCCACATTCACTATCTAAACCCCAGGGAAGATTGGCTCAGGGTACAAGGCTGTGGCCAGTCCACAGGGAGATCTCAGATGGATATATGTCATCTCTTTAAGTGTAAATGAGGCATGGGAGTTCACCCTGGGGTGGTGATGGGGAAAAAAAAACCCCCAAAACCTCTGATACATCACAGCCCAGGGGCTCAACCATCTACGGGCACATGACCTCTCCCCAGGTTCGTGGATGGTGCCTGCGTGGACACTTCTGTCCTCAGCAGGAATCTGACTAATGGATGCTGTGTCTCCAGTAAGAGCCTCAAAGGGATGCCACCCAAGCTTGTCAGGAGGGAGAAGGAGAGCTTCAATCTGCTGTTTGGGGACCTCTTGTAACAGTGTTAACAGTGTGGGCAGGACATGAGCTGGGGTTCAACAATCCAGTGACCTCCACACGCACACACACCTCAGAGTGGCCTAGAATCTTAGCTACGCATGCATCTGATTCATTTTCCATATCTGCAGTCTTGTGGTCATTGTGTTGTGACCACAGAGGGAAAAGAATCTTCTTAATCACAGGGGATCCGTTTCAAGACCCAAAATGTCAGTGACAGTGAAAGATTTAGCAGCTCTTCAATCCTTGCCCCTCACCCCATCCCCAGGCAGCTGTTCAGAAAGAGGGTGATGAACCCAACTTGGCATAAAAGGAAATTACACATAATCCTGCCATTAAAAAGCCCTGTGGGCAGAGGTAGGCTCCAGAGCTCCAAAATGGAAAACAGCCTTTTGGCTTCCTGGGTTATTTCCCTTTTCTTCTTTCTTTCTTGGAAGGGCATGTTTTTAAGATCTGAAGCTTTCTGCCTTAGGAGAACCATTGCCACAGGGCTTGTTGCTTTGACAACATTGGTAACCAAAGAAAAAAACTTGAGAGAAATAAATAACTTTTTCCCTTACTCTCATGCTGGGAAAAAAAGAATTGTTTTTGGCAGTCACTCCCCTTTTTTAACCTTTAGTCATTCATTCAACCAATTTTCATTGAACACCAGCTATGCACAAAAGATTGCGCCAGGTGCTAGAGATTCAGGCTGAATCTAAGAGACACTGCCCAACCTTGTGGGGCTCACCTGCTAAGATGGAAACAAGTAAAACAGAGAGGCAAATGGAAAGGTAAAGAAATGGGGGTTTGTGGTCAGTGCCTTGAAGGGATCTAATCAGGGGCTGAGAATCTATACGATGGGGGGCAGGAACATGGGAGGGCCTCTCTGAGGTGGTCACGGGGATGCAGAGATGTGGAAGGGTGAGCGGGGCCTGGTCACGTGATGAGTGGGGTCGGGTGGGTGGCAGGGGAAAGATGCTATCCCAGGAAGAGGGAGTAACATGTGCAAAGAGGCCCTAAGGAAGGGAAGAACTTGAAATGTTTGAGGAAACGGAAAAAGAAAGTATAGACAGAGCCTTGCCGCTGGAGCAGGTGGAGCTGAGCGTGAGCAAGGAGAGCTGGGGAGGCACACAGGCCAGCCCGTGCAGCCTCAGAGGCCGGGCGGGAGGTGGGACTGTAGTTGGAGCACAATAAACAGGTGTACGGAGAGGGGCGTGGTAATTGGACTTGTGTGTTGCTGCTGTATGGACAGTGCACTGGGGGGGCGGGCAGGAAGGGAGCCGGGAAACCACTTGGGGGCTACTGAAGTCCAGGGGGGTGCGTGGAAGAACAGTCAGGGCTCCCCGACTCCGCTTGAATGTTGGGGCACATGGTGTCATTTATAGAGATAGTGAAGACTGAGCGACGAGTGTAGGTTTGTTTTCAAGCAACCTGTGTGGGGGGTCATTGAGCAGAACTCCATTTTGGACACGTTAAGTTAAACATCGGTACGACATCCTAGTGGAGAACCATTCATTCCACCCACGGAGATCACCGAGCAGAACACCATGTTACCCATCCCAGCAAGGGCTCCGGGCACTTTTGCCCACGGCATCTTCGTCCTGGAGTTACCCAGGAAAACACAGCATGGTCAGACGCTGGATGGGACACTTGGCTCAACATAGGGAAGAGACAGAGCAAGATTGGTCTCAGTAGTGGGGGCCGGTTAGGGTGGCCAGCAGCTGACACAGGGCAATTCCTGGTGGTGGCGGGGGGAACACCCCTCTCGTGCTGCAGGGGAGGGACCCTCCAGCCCCTTCCCATGGAGTCTGAAAGATTGAAAGCTGAGGGCCATTGAGTGTGAGCAAGGAGAAGTGGGGAGACACACAGGACAGCCCGTGCAGCCTTGGAGGTTCTAGGAGCAGAACAAAAGAATGGCTCATGGAGCATGAATCAGGAAGAGGAAACCCCCCAGGAGGTGGTAAGCCCTGCACAAGCGGTGTGGGCTCTTTACCTCATGTTAAGGAAGCAGTCCAGGCCCAAGGCCCATTCTTCTTCGGCCAAATGGGGTTCCACCGACCGCAGGCCTGAGACTACCTTTCCCAACAGAGAAGTCAGGTGGACAGTGGGAGGGTGGGAGATACACACCCGGGAATTACTAGCCTAATGAGAGGACTGAAATCCACGCACAGTGGTAAGAGCAGCAGTGAGGAGAGGGAAGAGACAGAAAAGAAGTGGATCCAGACCCAAAGGGCACAGAGAGGTCAGATGGGGAGGAAGGGCACAGGAGATAGGCGGAGCCTGCGGAGGCCAGGGCCCCAGCGAACTGGAAAAGCAGGGCTTTGACTCTGGATGGAGGGCTTGGAAGGGTATTTTGCAGGCAGAATAGAGCACACTTTGCTCACCTGCTGCATTCGAGGCCTTTCCTCAGAAACCTCGAAAAAAGGATTTGAGTTGAAAGAGCTTCCTTCACTACAGTAGCCTCTTAGTAGTTACTGAGTGACTGGCTGGCTAACTCACCAAATGATCGAATGAATGAATGAACGAGGCATTATGTTTAAGAAACTGTGGACTTCCTTCCAGACTTCTATCTAGGCATATGTACGCAAGTGTTCCATAGTCAGCATCATCTGTGTATAGATCTTTAACACAAGCCAATCTTCATTAGCACTTCCTTCTAAACATAACCTTTAATGATTACGAAGCACGTCCTCCTAAGGGCTATTCTACACTTTTCTAAAAAGGATTTTATTTGTTTATTAGAGAGAGAGCACAAGCAGGGAAAGCGGCAGGCAGAGGGAGGGGGAGAAGCAGGCTTCCCGCTGAGCAGGGAGCCCAATGCCAGACTCCATCCCAGGACCGCGGGATCATGACCTGAGCTGAAGGCAGACGCTCAACTGACTGAGCCACCCAGGTGTCCCCAGGGCTATTCGACATTTTACTGAACTATTCCTTTGTTGTGTCCAGGTTTTCATAATCATAAATAAGGCCAAGACAAGCAATCTTAAAACACTGTTCACTATGGATAATTTCAAATGCACAAAAGTAAAATAGTATAACGATCCTCACATACTCAAATACAGCAAATTCCTTATTATCTTTAAATATCTAGTCAGGGTAAAAATCCCTCCAGTTGCCTCACATGGCTCATGACCTGAGCCAAAATCGAGTCAGAGGCTTAACCGACTAAGCCACACAAGCGCCAGTCTCTTACGACTTTTTATAAAAGTCTACAGTCTCCTCCACCTCCTCCTCCCTCCCACCACCCCACCCCAATCCCTTGCAGTTTATTTATTGAAGAAAATGGTTTGTTTCCCACAGCCTTGATTTTGCTAGCTGCATCCCCGAGGGGTCATTTAGTGTGACCTTCTGATCTCTTCCTTTCTTTTTGTTCCAGTTTTATTGACATATAACTGACATCCAGCACTGTGTTAAGTTTAAAGTGTGTAGCCTAATGACCTGACCTCCATTTATCATGAAATGATGACCACCCCAAGTTTAGTTCACACCCATCCTCTCATACAGACAAGCAAAAAGAAAAGAAATGGTTTTTCCCTGGTGAAGAGAACTCTGAGGATCTACTCTCTTAACAACTTCCCTATCTACCAACCCAGCGGTGTTAGCCACAGTCCCCAAGCTGCACACCATGTCCCCAGTACTTTATAACTGGGAGTTTGGACCTTCTTGGTCTCTGAATTTCTTATAAACTGGTAACTAACTCCGGGGGCTTGATCAGATCCAAGGGAGATTTTTGTTTTGTTTGGGCCAGACAGCGGTAGACACTGCTGCCGGGAAGCCCTCCTTGTGCAGGAAGCCCTCCTTGTGCGGGCTTGTGCCCTGGGGAGCCTCACTGCTGTCCCCATGCAGACATCTCTCCAGCCTATTCCTCCAGAGGGACTGGGAGCAATTCCCCCAAGTTCTTGCCCTTTCAGAAAGTGGGTCACTGCCCCACTGGACGCCAGTTTGGTGGGACACCAACTATCTGCCTCACATCTTCTTTCCCTGAGTAGGTTAAATATGCCTCCATGTCTTCTGTTGCGGCTGATTCTGCTGTTGCCATCATCAGTATGTTGGTCTTCTTGCCTGGATGCCCAAAGAATTTTTTTTCTTTTTCTTTGAAATCTAATAATCTTATTAGGATCTGCTCCAGTCCCGGCTTACAGTGGGCCAGCTTTCGCAAGGGCGGGCCGCAGCTTTTCAACAGGAAGTCTCAGTTGCTGGAGCGCGCTGCTGGCCCCGAGGAACTCTCCAGACTTTCCAGGACAAAGCCCAGTATTGAGGAGATTCTAAGGGGAGGAGGATCCAAATGGAGCCCAACGAAGGAAGGAAGTCTGTGCAAGTGAAAGAGGTGGCCCAGGGGGAAGCCGGAGAGGAGTGCAAAAGGGGCGGAGCGGAGGGATTCGGAACCACACTAAAAATAGCCACGGAAGGGCCAGGCAGACGGTCGGTCGGTCGGGAAGCCGGACCAGACACCTAGGAAAACTTGTTTCCCCTAAATAGGGGGAACAGAAAAGGACTTTTGTCCAATCCCATGCAAACTATTATAAGGAAAAAAAGAGAATAAAAAGTCTCTATGCACAATGAGGAAATGCCAGAAGGACATGGCCAGGAAACAGATGAAGACTATTACCTAATATTTCCAAACAAGCAGAAAGAAATTAGAAAAAGATAAAAACTATGAAAGGACAGCATAAATAAAAATTAGAAAGCCTCAGCAATGAGGTGATTGGAGAAGTGGAAAATCTGAAACGAGATGACAGAACACAGGAAAGGATTCGAAATAAAAGGGAAGAAGAGCAGACCGTGCGTGTAAAACATGCAGCTCAGCTCCAGGGAAATAGTAAGTGCTCACTAAACAGTAGATTAAAACAGAATTATCAGCCAGGCTTTTGGTTCGGCAGCCTCTCCTCAGCTTCTGCCCTCTTTACAGCTCTGAAGTCATCCTGCCCTTAACTAAATGCCACAGCCTGGGACAGATGTGAAGGTGAGGACAACTGGACTTCAATCAGGGCACAGATGGGGAGCCAGGACTGGGCGTTGGGCCATGGAATGCCTCTAACCATTCACCAAGATAAGAAAGAGTCTGTGGGGAGCCTGTCTAGAAATGAAAATCCTGGGCAACAAGGTCCAGACGGGGAGACAGAGCCCAGGGTCCTGGGGCACCTGTGCATTTCTCTGTTGAGCCAGTGACACCCCCCCACCCCCCTACCCAGGTGCAGCCAGGCCCAGTCCCTTCCACTGGAGGCCCAGAGGGGAGAGACAACGGTGCTGTTCCCACTGGGGCCAGACTGAAAGCTACTGGTGTTCACCCTCTTTGGCTCTCTGCCCAGCACATCACGGCCTCATGGTCTGCCCGCTCTCTGACTCTGCTGGTGAGTGACGTTGGGGCAGACAATGGGCAGAAACGGGAATTCCACGCTCTGTGGCATTTGGGTACGGTGTCATTCCAGACACATTCCTGGAAACCGGTCGTCTGAGAACAGAACGGATGGGTAGAGCACAACCAGGCTGTTACTGAGAAGCTGAAAAGGCTCCTTCCCCAGGGATAAGCAGCCTTTGGACGGTTCTGGGTCCTTTCATGACTAACAGAAACCATCCAACAGTCTATATAACATCCCAGCGACGAGGAGGCAGAAGCGACGCCGAGGACCCTGCCAATCCACCCACAGCAAGGCTGCTATTCTCATCAGGGGCAAAGCACCTTTCTTTCTCTGGACAGATACAGCAGGAAAGGATGGTCGCATGCCAGCAAGGAGAGACTTCCAGTTTCCTTTCCCAAGATGCTGTGGTCAAGTCAGTGAACTGACAGACTTCTCTCTTGGGTAGAAAGGGCCTGTGCTCTGTGCCTTAAGACTGGGCTTAAAAAAAAAAGACCGGGCTTAAGGATTCATAACAAGCAGATGTGGCCTGAGGGTTTAAAAAAAATTTTTTTTTCTAATTAGAAAATTTATTGTGGAATAATAGTTCATCATTCTGTGGAAGAGTACAAAAAAGTGTAAATAAAGAAAAATTGCCTGGAATCCTACCACACAGAGAGAAACCTATTTAATTTTTAAATATATAATCTCTTTCTATATATAGCTTTCCCACAGGACTGCTATGTATATGAGCAAGGAATATTTCCCTTTCCACCGTTTAGGAAATGTCTGAGAATCAAAAGAAAATCTTCCTTGGGTGCACCGGAAATGAGCACAGGAGAGCTACTGGGTGGGAACTTGGAGAGACTTCGTTTTCCCCTTCTCTGGAAACTGTGACGGACCATCTCTCCCTCTTAAAACTCCCCTGAATTGGGTTCTTAGTCAAAAGGTGTTCTTCCTGGAGTGCCTGGGTGGCTCAGTGAGTTCAGCATCCAACTCTTGATTTCAGCTCAGGTCATGATCTTAGGGTAGTGGGATTGAGCCCCACATTGGGCTCTGTGCTGGGCGTGGAGTCTACTTGGAATTCTCTCTCTCTTTCTCCCTCTGCCCCTCCCCCTGCTTGTGCTGTAAATAAATACATAAAATCTTAAAAAAAAAGGTGTTCTTCCCGGGTGCTGGCTGCTAAGGGCAGAGTTGCGGGGGACAGTCTGGCTTGACTCAAAGGCAGGTGGGCACATGGGGGAGTCTACCCTGTAAATTAGGGAATGGTGCCTCTGCTGGAGCATGACTGGGTGACGGACCAGCTCCTGTAGGCAGAGCTCCCCGTGAGAGTGCGGCGTGTGCCAAAGGCCCCATGGCTTGCCGAATGGTGGGTGGGCTGCAGCTCAGCGCCCTCAGCCCCCTCTCAGCTCCTGCGGCTTGGGGCAGTGGCGAGGGCAGAGTGGGCGAGGAGAAGGTGAAGTTGTCCTGCCACGTAAAGAAAGGTTCATTTTAGAATTCGAACTCCCCTATCTGTTTTTGAAAATGCTTTCTTTTCCTAGACATCAGCGAATGCTCCAGCCAGCCTTGTCAGAATGGGGGGACCTGTGTAGAAGGTGTCACCCAGTACAAGTGCGTCTGTCCTCCGGGGAGGACCGGCAGCCGCTGTCAGCACCAGGCCCAGACAGGTACGGGGCTGCTGAGGGGCTGGGTGAGGCTCCACCGCAGGGAGAGGAGCCCCCTGGCCATGGGTCACCAAATGCAGACGCGGCAGGAGCTCAGCTCCCCACCTGGAGAGAGGGCTTTTCACCCTTGATCCTTCTGGTTATCTGGGATGGAATTTAGCTCTTCTGTGTAACCAGCATTTTGATCCTTTTTATGGAAGAAAATGCAGGTAGAGGGACTGACCCCCAGTGTGAAAAGCTCCCCAGACTGGGAATTTGGCCCGAGAAGCTTCCTTGCTCCACCTTCACTTGGTCCGCATTTTCTCTGCGGTTCAACAGAATGGCTCTTCCTTTCCAATGCCCCCATCGTACCCTGCCAAGTCAGTAGTTACTGATACAGGCCAAAGTACCCTCAAAGCTGGGCAACGAGACATCTGACAGGTGGGGAGCTATTTTTTTAAAAACAGATTTTATTTTTATTATTTATTTGAGAGAGAGAAAGCATGAGCGGGCAGAGGCAGAGGGAGAGCCCGATGCGGGGCTTGATCCTAGGACCCTGGGATCGTGACCTGAGCTGAAGGTAGACCGTTAACCGACTGAGCCACCCAGGCGCCCCTTGTGCTGAGCTTATTCTCCACATCTTGAGTCCCAGTAGGGGACTAGCCAGAAGGTCTAGAGGGCACAAAGTGGCTGTTTTCACAGAGGGCAAGACAATCCAATAAGGAATCTATGAAGGTTCCCACACTATGCTGTAACCAACATTTCCTATATAAAAAAGTCAAATCCTAAAGATGTCCTCTTTCTTTGCCAGAAGTCCCTGGAGTGTCCTGCCTGGTTGTCTGGATTTCTATGTGGAATCTGGGTATGGGGAAGAGGAATTGGTGGTTAACAATAGTATCCAGAGAGTAGGACCTTTGTCAGTACTTGATATTTTTGCATCAGATGCAATCCAAGGCCAGTTTTCAATCCTGCCCCCAGAGATCTGCTGCTTAATTGTCTTGGTTCCATTCAGCTGAGTCAGCCTTGCTGGGAGCTTTCTCAGAATGCAGCTGCCCACCCCAGGAGCCCAGCTCCTCTCCCACCGCCCCCCCCCCGGGGGGGCTGCTCTCTGGGGAACCAGAAACCAGAGGCAGGGCCTTCTCTCCAACTACTTACAAACAGAAAGGAACAAGAAGTGGGCCCTCTTTCAACCCGAATGAGCTGGTACTGGACCCTGAATGTTCTAAACCCTCCATGTTAGGGTTTCTGCTGTCAGGACCTTAGGCAGCTGCTTCTCAGGTCCAGGGGGCACTTTATATATAAAGTATCCCCATGACAAGAATCTCCCCAGGGAGGGGGAAGAGGGAGTGAGCAGGTGCATCTGAAGGTGGTCTCTTTGAACAGCCCAGCAAAGGCCTGGCTTCTTGCTCACCTGGTCCCCCAGCCTGGAGCCTTCCTTCCCATCTGCTCTGCCTGTGTCTGCTCTGAGAGGGAGCCTCTCTCCAAATACTTTTTTTTTTTTAATCCATTCACCTTTTCTTTCCCCTATTAGAATATAATATATATAATATATGTATATAGAATATACATAACAAAATTTACCATTTTAACCATTTTAAGTGTATGGGCCAGAGGCATTAAGTACATTTACACTGTTGTGCAACCATCCACCTCCATGTTTTCACCTTGCAAAACTGAAACTCTGCCCTTGAAACAGTAATTCCCCATTTCCTCCTCTCCCAGCCTCCCGCCACAACCATTCTGCCTTCTGCTCTACGAATTTGACTACCCTAAGAACCTCACCTCCGTGGAGTCACACACTGCGTCTCCTTGGGTGTCCTCTTATGCATCATTACTTTCACCACCGATGATTCCTCTACCATCTCCCCTAACCATATGAGAACGCTAAATCCTTTGAAAATGTTCAAAAACTAATTTTTTTTTTTTCTGATTAGAAAATTGATGTTCCTGGGGCACCTGGGCGGCTCAGTCCGTTACCCTTCTGACTTCAGCTCAGATCATGATCTTAGGGTCCTGGGTTCCAGCTGCGCATCCAGCTCCCAGCTCAGAGGGGAGTCGGCTTGTCCCTCTACCCCTCCCCCCTGTTCGTGCTCTCTGTCAAATAAATAAATAAAATCTTAAAGAAAAGAAAAAAAGAGAAAAAATTGATGTTCCTGGTTTTAAAACAAAAAGCTCCGATAATTTAGAAAAGTATAAAATTACAACAACACGGACATCGGTTAAGCGTTTACCTTCAGCTTAGCTCATGATCTCAGGATCCGGGGATTCAGCCCTGCAAGGGGCACCCTGCTCAGCGGGGAGCCTGCTTCTCCCTCTCCTCTACCCATCCCACCCCCAGTCGTGCTCTCTCTCTCAAATAAATAAAATCTTTAAAAAAAAAAACTACAACAAAAAAGACTGTCCCCCCCCAAAAAAGTAGTGTTTTACATTCCATAGGTTTAAACTCCAGGGATCACTGTTAGCATTTTGGTGTTTGTTAAGCCTTTTGATGCCGTCCTTCTGTGTGCTTGTCGCAGGGTCCTCGGTTTCCTGCAAGGTGCCTTTCGGCTGCACTCCCCGAGCCCTTCCTGGGCGGCTGCGGGTTTCTGCTTACTTACTCGTCTTTCCTTTCCCTACTCCAGAGTGAGCTCTGAGAAGGGGCCGCGCCCCCGTCCTGGTTCTCCTCCCGGCCCCTGCCCAAGGTTGGGCGCCAGGGGCGCCAGGGCCCGGCACTGAGGGTGTCTTCTCCCCGCAGCGGCCCCCGACGGCAGCGTGGCCGGCGACCCCGCCTTCAGCCGCGCGCCGCGCTGTGCGCAGGTGGAGCGGACGCAGCACTGCAGCTGCGAGGCGGGATTCCACCTGAGCGGCAGCGCCGCGGGCGACAGCGTCTGCCAGGGTAGGCGGGGGCTCTGTAGGGGGAGAGGGGGGGGGGGGGGGGGGGGGGGGGGGGGCGGTGCCCAGGAGAAGACAGGGCTCCCACCCGCCGCCCTCCTGCTGCGGGCGCACCAGCAAGGGGGCGGGGAGCGGGCAAAGTCTCAGAAAGCCCGGCCCACTTTGCGTTTTAGGTAAGTGTCGACCTAATGGGGCCTGAGACGTAGACATCAGAGGCGATCATAAGAAATCAAGATTGTGGCAAGAGCAGCCAGGGGTGCCCAGGCTGGCCCCCATCTCAGAAGCCAGCCACGGTGACATGCAAAGCAGCACACCCATCTAGAAGAACCGCGAGCCACCCGCCCCCCCCCCCCGCCCCCAATTCCAGCTGCAATCAGGGACGGGTGGCAGAGAGGAGCTCGAGTCCTTGGGCTGGTTAGGAAGGCCTCCTGCGCTGTGCAGGGCTCGGGGACTCAATTTCCTCAACCCCTCTCTGCTTGGGTTTATGGACCCAGCCAACTTTAGCTAACCTCTCCTGATTACCAAAGTGCCTTCTGAGAACGACTCAAACCAAGCGGGCCCAAACCGGAGAATTGGCCAATTGGTGCAAACTGCCTCATTTTACAGCAGCTGAAATGAGACCCTCTTCCTCCAACCCCAAAGATGAGGCCAGTTCAGGTGGGGCTGGGATCCAGGCCGTAGTCTCGACTGCCCGCCTGATCTGCCAGCCCCTGCAGGGTCCCCCGTTAGTCTTCAGCCTCAGACAAAGGAACCTATCTAGGGTCTATCATGTAGGATGCTCTCATCCCTCCCCTCAGCCCCCTGGGCCCTTGGCTGGGGAGGAAGGAGAGCATGCTTGCTCTCCTTCCAGGTGCTCTGCTGGGCATAGGGTTTGCCCCCCCCCCCCCCAGGCCCAGCCACTTAGCCATAGTGGCCATCGCCTCCAGGAACTGAGGCACAGCCATCCTGGGTCATGGCTAGTGGCTGTCCACCACATGGCTCCTGGTCATACTGGGCACTTCTGTCCCCAGATGTGAATGAATGTGAGCTCTACGGGCAGGAGGGACGCCCCCGGCTCTGCATGCACACCTGCATCAACACCCCAGGTTCCTACCGCTGTGCCTGCCCCAGCGGGTACCGGACGCTGGCTGATGGGAAGAGCTGTGAGGGTGAGTGATACTGCTACAGAGGCAGGGAGCTGCAGGGCTCACGAGAGAGCCTGGCTGGTCCCAGACAGCGGCTCCAAGCCACTGGGGGAGAAGGAGCAGAGGAGAAGGCAGAGGGCTCTTCTTTGGGCTCAAGTAGAATGTGAGAGAAGATGTGGCTCCCCAGTGACGTCCTAAGCTCTGCTGCAAGGGTCAGAGGAGTGGGTAACCTGGGACTGGAGAAGAAGATACCTCCACCCATCCATCCATCCACCCATCCATCCATCCATCCCTCCATCCATCTCTCCAACCATCCATCCCTCCCTGCTCCCATCCCTCCCTTCCTCCATCCCTCCGTTCATCATCCCTCTATCCATCCATCAATCCCTCCAACCAACCATCCATCCCTCCCCCCCTCCCCCCCCACCTCCATCCCATAAGTATTCAAGAAGGCCCAGGTAGGACTGTGCAGATTGGGAAGAAACAGCCTCCAGCTGCGGGGAAGGCAGCAGCAGAGACTTCATACAAAGGAGAGTGAGGACATCTGCATTTGGGTTGGGGTGAGGCTGAGGAGAAAGGCTTTCTGGAAGACGTGACTCTTAAAGGGCCGGATAAATAGCCATTGAGGGGAGACTCCAGGGCCCTTAGGCTGAGGAGGAGGCAGGTCTCAGAGAAGCGTTGTGACCTGGGACCAGTCACACTCCTGTGCTTCTGGCACCTCTGTAACCTGTCTACCCCGTGGGAGGGCAGCTCCCCAGCATGGTTCTGCAGCACTTCCACAAGGTCTGGATTTCAAATAGTGAAGGATGACAGGGTTTCCCGTTTGAAAAATAAGTACTGGGTATTTAGAAAGCTCACCACATTCCAGCGCCTATCCGGGTTTTTCATGTGGTCCTGTGACAGAAGGGACGTCAGGTGATCTTCACTCTTCCTGGGTGTCCCTTATTTCAGATGTCGATGAGTGTGTGAGCCCGCAACTCGTGTGTCCCCAGGGGACCATGTGCATCAACACCGGTGGAGGCTTCCAGTGCGTCAGCCCGGAGTGCCCCGAGGGCAGCGGCAACGTGAGCTATGTGAAGACCTCTCCATTGTGAGTATAGCCAGGGCACCCAGGCCGGGCACCTACGTCCCTCACCCAGGCCTCCCAGGGGGGCTGGGCCAGATTCAGAGGTTCTTAGGAGAAGATACAGTTAGATCCAAGGAAAAATGGAAGGCAGGGAGCTGGGAGTTTGGCTTCTCTAAGCTTCCATTTCCCTTTGGTGGTCGCATTTAATTCACTGCTTGCTGCTATGTGCAGTAGGAACCCAGTTTGCCCTGAAAGGAGTTAATGTTCCAAGTGTTCCCCTGCTGCCCTGGAGGATGATGGGATTATAGTCATGCTCGTGCGTGGTGACGTTACCAGGAGGCAGGTACATATTACAGATATGGGAGAGGATCATTTTGTCATGTTCACATGGCTAATAACTGGTCGGTTCCAGTCACACGGCATGTCCCGTACACTTTGCATTATATTGATAGGCCTTTCCACTGGTTTAGGAGGTTTGATTTCCCGTAACCTCAGCACGTAATGGTTTGTTGTTGTTTTCAAAAGGTGGGAGACAGGCCTTTCAGGAGAAGAACGACAACTATCACAAAGCACATGTACTTTCTTCTGAAAAAGAGATCACAAGCGTCTTAGCATTGTCTTTAGAATGAATTAACTTCACAAGCTCATATACCTGAATTGCTTTTTTGGGCTATAGCAGAGTAGAAGCATCAATAAAGTCAGCTGGCACTCAAGAGGGGAGGTTATTTACTGAGACCGAAGGCACCAGGATCTTCCTCCGAAGTCACTCAGTGAAGGGACTGTATTTCATAGCCTCTGGGGACATGCCTGATTATTAGCCAGATGCGATATTCAACCTACATAACTGTGATTATATGAGTCATGAAATATGCTAAATTGTATCTGTGTGTTGGATAAGGTAGAGAAATATCAGAAGCACTTCCACAAGATCCTGATTCCAAATGGTTAAGAAAGACAGGGTTTCCTTTTTAAGAATAAATGCAGGGTGGTTGCAAAGTTCACCTCGTGTTGAGCACCGCATTCCAGGGTGTTGCCAGCTACCTGCTGGGGTCCCATCATTACAGAGAGAGGTCCTGGCACGGGCAGAAGGGGCACCTGGTTTATCTTCCTGGCTTTATTTGTCTGTAAAGACTCTAGTAACAGCATGTATAAATGTACGTGTACGTGCGTACATATACAAGTGGGTCAGGGGAGCACCTCTTCCCTGGCCACACCTGCCATCCGCCACCCTCACCTGCAGCTCTGAGCCTCTGTGCTGAGGGACTGGTGGCTGGGAAAGGGCACTCTGGAGGCCTCTGCAGGAAGGCAGTGGGGCAGACAAGCCAGGTCAGAGCAGCCCCTCGCGAGTCTCCCCAAGGCTGACTCCGTCCATTTTTGCCTCTCTGTTCCAGCCAGTGTGAGCGAAACCCCTGCCCCATGGACAGCCGACCCTGCCGCCACTTGCCCAAGACCATCTCCTTCCATTACCTTTCCCTGCCCTCCAACCTGAAGACGCCCATCACGCTCTTCCGCATGGCCACAGCCTCAGCCCCCGGCCGACCTGGACCCAACAGCCTGCGCTTTGGGATCGTGGGTGGGAACAGCCGGGGCCACTTTGTGATGCAGCGCTCAGACCGGCAGACAGGGGAGCTGATCCTTGTCCAGACCCTGGAGGGGCCTCAGACACTAGAGGTGGATGTCGACATGTCGGAATACCTGGACCGCTCCTTCCAAGCCAACCACGTGTCCAAGGTCACGATCTTTGTGTCCCCTTATGACTTCTAAGGCAGCCAGGGGGCGGGGTTACCTGCGGTGAGGAGATCTGGGCTCATTTAGCTTCCTCGGAGATCTGGCTGTGGGCCCTGACTGTGACAGTTCTCTCTCCCCAGCCTGCCTTGTCCTTGCCCACCCGCCCACCTGCCCGTGCCCCCAGGTTTCTAGGGCAATGCTGCACACTCTTCTGGGGGGTGGCAGAGAAGGGCAGCTACAGGACCCAGACTGCCACCCAGACAGATGCCAACATGTTGCCATCATGTTGTTTTTTGGTTTTTTTTCCCTGCTTTAAGCTCTTCCCGTAGATTATGCACTTTCTCAAGTCTTTACAGGGAAATGGGCAGTTTTTCAAAATGCTGACTGAATGGCATTGTGAGTGTGAACTAGCCGGGGAGGGAAAAGCTTATTGTCAGTCCTCTGTATGGTTATAGTCAAGCCTTGTTATGAAGCGTCTAGCATGCTGAGGGCCAATCATGCCCTGCTCATGTGGCATAGGGAGTGGGTCTCCTGCCACAGCCTGTCACAGTGTTCTTGTGTGCATTCCCTTCTGTGACATGCCTGCCAGCCTTCTCATCAGAAAGGCACAGCAGGGCCTGGAACCCCCACACAGATTCTTCTAGACCAAGGAACCAACATTAAAGCCTAAGTTCTGCCTGAATGAATTCCCCTTTGAGAAATCGTATCTCAGAACATAACCTGGTCTCAAAACTGAAGAAATAAAGTGTGTTGCTCCTCCACGCCCACCTGGCCTGTACCTGCACATGAGTTAGCCCAGTGCCTTCTAGGAAGGGATACCTGGCTCTCTTCCAATCAAGGCTGGACCCACTGGGTTAAATGCACAAGAAAGAAACCATGGAGGTGACCTTGGGATTGTGCCGCCAATAGAAAGTTGGCTTGGCCAAATGGGAGATTGGTAAGGCCACATCTGGCTGTGGCGAGCTTAAGAAAATGCTTGAATTTTCATTGATTCCAGGGCCTCCTACTCCTGATGTAGGAGCCAAGGGGCAGTGCCCTCCCGGTGACTGAAGAAGGCAAGGACGGGCTGGGGCATGGGGTGGGGTGCTGGAGACTGTTCACGTTAAAACTTAAGAGCCAGCTGAACTGGGAGGAGACTTCAGTATCCAAATACATGCTAATTTAGGTGCGATTTCATCAGACATTTTACTTTTAAATTCCTCGTATTTGCCTTGGTTTGAGATGGGGCCAGGAGAAGTGTGTTGCCCGTTTAGTGATCAAGCCATATACCGAGATGGTTTCTAGGAAAAACCTATTCTTGTCTTATTTTGTCAAAGAGTGAGACACAGTCAAGAGCTGGTTTTGACATGTTTCTTCTCCCCTGGCTCAGCGGCAGTCTCTCCAACAACAGAACGAGGGTCTGCAAATCTGCCTTAGTGGGTTGTTACAAGATTGTATTCAAACTATTAGCCACAGCCTTGCATTTTCAAATGGTGGTGTGACTTGGGTTAGAAGCCTGCGTGCCATCCAGTCCCCTGTGCAGAACGCCAGGGAGGGCAGTCCAAGGGCATGGTCATGACCCTGAAAGTACAGTGTCATAGTGATGCATTCCTCCTTCCTGCTGGGAGCAGGACTGGTTCCAAGGGGCAAGCCTCTCACCTCCCAGCAGGCGAGGAGTGACTTGGGGAGCTACCGAGTACGTACGTGCCCCACCTAGACTGGTGTATGATGATGACTGGGATGCCACACAGGCCCAGCCTAAACCAGTGGTTTACATCACCAAGACCTGCCATCATCAAAGCTGCTTCCCATTTATGAAATCCCACATCCAGCCCCATCCCCGCAGCACCAATATATGAATGCCTGGCGGCTTGTGACCCCCTCTTGTGGATGATGCCTGGGCCCTTCCTCCCTGGGCAATACCTTATCTCTGCACTCTCTCCTAGCTAGGAGTTGCACCCCTTTCAGGTAAGAGAGCTTCCTATCATTGGCAGGGGGCTTGTAAAACTTGTTGTCATGCATAGTTGCAAACATGTACAGAAGTAGAACAGCATGGTGAACCCCACGTCCAAACCACAAGCTTCAACAATTAACACACAGCCAACCTTCCCCCACCTCTTCTCTCACCCTCCCCCATGATGATTCTGAAGCAGGTCCTGGACATGATATCATCTCATCAGTAAATATTTCAACACAAGGACTTTTGAAAAAGCTTAACCTCCATACCAATCACACTTAAAAAATTAGCAATAATTCCTTAATACCTTCAACTATTCAGTCATTGTTCAAACTTCTGAGTGGCTCAGGAGTTTTTGTTTGAGTTAGGTCCATGCTCTGTAATTCATGGACATGCCTCTTGAGTCTCCTTTAAATGTAGCATCGGCTTTCAGCCGTTAGCACATACTGGAATCACCTGGAGGCCTGTTAGAAATCAGTACTGGATGGTGTGTCCTGTAGAATTTCTCACAGCCTGGGTCTTCCCAGGTACATCTCTGCAGTGTCTTTTCACATGTTCCTCTGTCCTATTTCTTATACATTAGTAGTTGTATGGAGAGAGTTAGTCAGAGTCTTCTGGTACTTCTGGTGGGAGCCATATAATCTCTAGTTGCCTCTCTTCTGATGGTAGCAGCCATTCGTGATTATTGCTAGACCCGTAACTTCTTTAGGGGTTGCAAATGATATTCTAGTGCTGTTGTTTGTTTGTTTGTTAGCTGGCACACTTTATAAAGAGAAACTTACTTCTATCAGTTATTCTTTTGGTTAGCCTGAGGATTGGTTTGTAGAGGAAGAGCATAAATTCTTGACTTTTTCCCCTTCCTCAGTTTCCAAGGTAGTTTTCTGGAATCTTTCCAAGCTGTCCAGTGAGAGCTGTTTTCTTTTCTTTGAGTACATAATGAACTCATGATTTAAACATATTTCATGTGTGTTTCAATGCATTGCAGTTGTTATCTTTTACCGTTACTCAAATTATCCTATCTTTGGCTCTTGGGAACTGCGTTAAGTTGGCTGATTCCTTTAGATATGACCCTAGTGGTCTTTGATATTTTGTAATTATCTTGTATGACAAGATGTTTCAAGCTCATCTTGTGTATTTTATGACCCAGCCCTGAAGTTACCCAGTGATTCCCGAGGATCCCTGGTTCCTCTTAGTGGGGAATAATAATTAGAGACCAAAATCTGGGTGCTAAGAGTGCTCATTGGTAGTGGTTTGGTCACTGTTTCTTGGTGTTAGTGGACAGAACTAGGAAATATGTACTATGAGTTTTGGGGTGTTTTTTTTAACTACATGCATTTATAATGGTACTTCCAATTCAACTCAGGACTACAGGGTTTTAAATGTAACCTTACTGATTTTACATCTGCTCTTTACTCGTTCTAAAAACCTCTTTCTCAAGATTACCAAAATAATTACATATTGTTTTCAATCCTGAGAATAACCATGCCCAAACTATCATAAAATATAATTACTGAAAACAGTTAAAATTTTCTTTTGCAATTCTTTTTGTCCTTCGGGTTTTTGCCATTAGGAATGTTCAGTCAAATTACCATTTTAAAATAACTTGGAATAGTGGTTATGTTCCGAACTTGAATCAGGGTTATGGTTATTCACTTTATTTTGCTTAAATTTTTAGAGATTGGTTTTTTCACTTCAATTTTTTTATAATTATGTAAACTATTTACATGGCTCCAAAGTCAACTCCACAAAATGAGCTACATTCAGAGAGATCTTTATTCTGACCCAGTCCCCTCCACCTGTTTCCTCCTCCTGCCTTAGATAAATTTTTTTCCATTTCACCCTTCCACTAAACATGTGTGTGTGTGTGTGTATATATATATGTGCATATACACACACACACACACACACACACACATATATATATACACTTTCCTTGGTCTTGCTTTTTTTCCTGTAACAATGTATTGAATATCATTTCATAGAACCGGATAGAATGTTTTCCTATTAAACGCTCCATTATGAGGTCATACATACCATTGTTTATTCAACCAGTCACCCCTGATTGACATTTGGGTGGTTTCCAATCCTTTGCTATTAAAAGTATTGCAGCAATGTGCATTTGTCTTTTTGTATTTGCGCGTTTGTCTCTCTGAGGTCAATTTTTTCTTCCTTAAGCCTTACACTGCCTTCTTTCTGCAACAGTATATGGGCGTTCCTATTCCTGAATCAAAGAAGGCCCCAGTGGTGTCCGTGGTTCTCACATCTGAGCACCCACCAGACCCTCCTTTGGAAAGACAGAGAGGCCTGAATGTAGGGTTGTTCCACAACTAGCGCCCTGCCTGTCCTGGACTCCTAGCTGTCAACAGCTACCAGGAAGAGATGGGAGACCAGCCAGGCGGATCACTGACTCATGAGAGATGGAAAGTGAGCTAAGTTTTTGGATAACTTTTAAAAGTCGTATTTTTTTAAATGTAGCATCTCCAATACTAGCAAACAAAAAGGAAAATAAGCCTAGGACAAAATATCACTGCAGAGTCACAGGAAACTTTACGGGTTTACTGGGAATCCAGCGTGTGCCCCAAGGACAGTCATGAAGAAGCCAGACCAGAATGGGTCACTTGCCACCAGCCGCTGCCTCAGCTTTTACCATGTTCACCCTGCAGGGCTGGAAGGCGAACCGTCGTGACTTTTATCTTGTACATGTGAAAATCTCTGGGTGTTTACAAGCTGCATGATTATTCCTGAATGTCTACTCTGTTGTAGGCACTAAGTTTTAGTTGCCTAGGACACAATAGCTGATAATGTTGATGGAGATCCTGACCTCTTGGAGCTTACGTTTCAGCAAGTGAGAGGATAATACACATGAAAACAAGAAAAGTACGTAATCTCAAAGAGGGGTGAGCACTAGGAAAATAAAAGCAGCCCGAGAGGGCCTCGGCGTAGAGGAAATGCACACACAAATCCACACAGGTCACCCAGGGAGCTGGGATGCTGCAAACACTGTAACCGTGTGTGGTGACAGTGAGGTCTCACCTCTCCGTGTTTGTAACGATGACCTGGCATCTCGAGTGTTCGAATGAAGGAGTGATGTAAAGCAAGGCTTAGGATGACCACATTGGCTTATGGGCACAAAGGACAGGCATCTACACGGAGAGAACAATGATGCTGACATGGAAAGAGAGGAAACAAGAGACCATGGGGACATGCAGAGGGAGCCTAATTTTGTGTTCTGGTTATTATTGCTGTATGAAATATCCCATGATGGCATATGCTCATGGACTCTGCGGGTCAGGAATTCAGACAGAGCATAGGGGGATGGTCTGTATTTGCTCCACAATGTCTGTACCTCCCTCCGCTAGGAAGACTCCGGGGCCAGGGCTGGAGGGACCCGAGGGTCATTCACTCCCTGGCATGTCTGACCTGGACCGGGAAACATGAAGATGGGGACTGATGACCAGAACAGCCATCCTTGGGCTCATGTGGCTCAGCTTTCTTAGAACGTGGTGGCTTCAGGGTAATCAGACTTCTGACACGGTGGCTCAAGATTCCTGGGGTGCGTGTTCCAGAAAATGAGGTTTGCATGGCTTTTGTGACCCAGCCTCAGAAGTCACATGTGGGGTCACCTCTGCCACACTGTTGGTTGAAGTAGTCACAGGCAGCCCCTGAGTCAAGGGAAGTGGACATGGACCAGTGAGTCCTCATGGAGTCAACTTGAGTTGAATTGAGAAGTTTTAAAGGATTTTAGGGCCATGTTTTAAAACTGCCATTTCTAGGTTTCTGTTTCGGGTTCTCGTGCCTCATGAAATCTGGCTTCCAGCCTGTGGGTTTTATCCAATAGCCCTGTGTCCTTTCCATCCTCCTTTGCTCAACCTCTTTTGGGTGTCCTTTTCAAACAGGTGACCCCTGCCTAAGACAGGACTTACACTTACATTGGGAGATAAGATCTTCACTTCTGTATCACAAGGGGGTAACTTTGACGATTGTAGAAAGAGTTAAAGTCCAACGTGCATGGCGCTGCAAGCTCTCCAAGGGCAGAGGTGGAGGGAAGGAGACCACTAGAAGGGCCAGGACCAGCTGGTGGAGAAGGAGGCCCTTAAAATGGTTCTTGGTAGAGGAACTCCAGTGGGACATGCAGGCCACAGCCTGCCATACTCACTCTCACGAGGAGGATCCCCAGCAAAATCCAGCGCTGGCAAAGCCACGGAAATGTCTGCTAACTTACAAATGAGAGTGTATGACTTGGCGAATAGCGAGTTTGGGCTAGAAGAATTTTCTGAATCTGACCACCTTCAAATGAAAAATTAGATTTTAGCAATCTAGTTCTTTATCTCCAGGAAGCTCTTTAGATACACTTTTTAGGGGGAAAACTCTGTGGCATGTCTACCTTGCTTACGCCAGGGTTCACAACAGTCACACAGGGACCCGGGTACAATGGCTCGCCTCCCTCCCCTTTCTAGTCGGCTGAGTTGTCAGACATGTTTCTGAAGACAAAGATCTCTGCTTCTTGGACGCATCCGTCCTCCCCACCCAGGGCGCCAAGTGCCATCCCAGGAAGAGTTTGCTCCTCACCCCTCGCCCAATCCTCTCTCCGGTCAGTAAAGTTCCAGTACAGGTTCCTTCATTCCCGCCTTTGACCAGTAGGGGGTGGCAGACTTGGTTGCGGGCCAGGTCTTGAATGCTGGCGATGCGAACACCGTCCTCTGGGGGCTCTTTCTCACTCCAGTGCTGGGTTTAGGTGGTTTGGAGTCTGCCCACAGGACAGATGCATCTCTGCGGTTATGTGGCCGTGTGGAAATTCAACACACTCCATGTTCAATCATAATCACGATGTCTCCCCAAAGGGAGCTGGATCTTAGAATGTAACCCCAAATCCCGAGAGTGCTGAGCGGTCTGGCCCCTGCCGACCTCCTGGACCACTGCTCATGATGCTCCTAAACGCACAGGCGTCCTCTCTGCACCTGACTCTGCCAAGCTCATTCCTGCCCGGGGGCTTTTGGATTTGCTGCTTCCTCCCTGCCACTCCTGGCTCAGCCTTCCACTTGGTGTAGCTCAAACCTCCCCTCCTCAGAGAGGCCATCCCAGCCACCCTTGCCAACACTGCTCACCCTCTGCAGTCCCCCTTGATTGCCTTGCTCTGCTGCATTTTCTTTCAAAGCATTTTCCACTATCTGAAATCATTGTATTTGTTACCGGGTTTGTTTTTCTTCTGTCTCTCCCCATAGCACAGACAATGTTGGCTGCCCAACCAGTACCCATTTTCCTTTTCCACCTTCCAAAAAGAAGCCTGTTTGTTCAGACCACCTTCCCTCTTTGTTGTGGGCTGAACTCTGTCCCCACCCCAGCCCCCAAAATTCCTAACAACAAAACGAAGTCCTAATCCCTAGTACCTCAGAATGTGACTGTATTTGGAGACAGGGTCTTTAAAGAGGTAATTCAGTTAAAATGAGGTCATTAGGGGCACCTGGGTGGCTCAGTTGGTTAAACGTCTACCTTCAGCTCAGGTCATGAGCCCAGGGTCCTAGAATCAAATCCCACATCAGGCTCCCAGCTTCTCCCTCTCCCTCTGCCCCACCCCCTGCTCCTGTGCTTATGCACGCTCTCTCTCTCTCGCAAAAATAAATAAATCTTTTTTAAAAAATAAAAAGAGATTAGGAAAGAGCTACACACAGAGGGAAGACCGTATGAGGACAGAGGGAGAAGACAGACATCCGCAAGTCAAGGAGCAAGGGCTCAGAAGAAATCAACCTTGCGGCACCTTGACCTCCGACTTCTAGTCCCCAGAATTGTGAGGAAATCGTTTTGTTGTTACATCACCCGGTCTTCAATAGTCTGTTATAGCAGCACTGGCCGACAAACACACTCCTTATTCCAGCCTGTCTTAGGGGAAGGGGACCACTGTACCTCCCACCTTCCAGGCCCCAAGGCAACGTAGTGCGTCATCCTCAGCTGATGAATGTCAGAGATCCAGACTGGAGCCAGCCCTGCAGGGCAATGCCCAGGTGAGTAATATATATCCAGGGATTGTCCCAGGCAGAGAGAAGGGAAGGGCTGGGGCACCTGGGTGGCTCACATGGTTGGGCGTCTGCCTTTGGCTTGGGTCGTGGTCCCAGGGTCCTGGGATCGAGCCCCGCATCGGGCTCCCTGCTAGGCGGGGAGCCTGCTTCTCCCTCTGCCTCTGCCTCTCTCTCTCTCTCTCTCTCTGACTCTCATGAATAAATAAATAAAAAACATTTAAAAAAATATGGTTGGAAAGATCTCTTCTCCACTGAATGGGAGGAAATATGTCATCACAGTTGCTGCTGGAAGCCTTTTTTTTTTTTTTTTTGACAACAAGAGAGTAGAAGGGAAAAGCTTCCTGGCTAAAAGCAGAACCAAGGGAAATGGAGCTGGGGTCCCAGTTAAATACACCTGAACCTTTCCCACCTCTGGACTTCCTGTTATATGAGATAAGGTGGTTGTGGTGTCAGTGGGCTGGAGATGGGAGTTCTTGTTGTTTGTAGCCCAATACAGCCTGGATCTAACCAGCCTGACTCCCAGCTCGAGAGCAGGCATCTCGTCTGCACACCCACTGATGTAGCCCCAGCATCTGCCTGCTCACAGAAGATGCTCAGTACTTGTCCATTAACTGATGACTGAAGAACCTTAAATCATGAGGTCTCGTGTGAATACATTAAGAGGGACCACCCAGGGGTGCCTGGGTGGCTCAGTTGGTTAAGCGACTGCCTTCGGCTCAGGTCATGATCCTGGAGTCCTGGGATCGAGTCCCGCATCGGGCTCCCTGCTCGGCAGGCAGTCTGCTTCTCCCTCTGACCCTCTTCCCTCTCGTGCTCTCTATCTCTCATTCTCTCTCATTCTCTCTCTCTCAAATAAATAAAATCTTTAAAAAAAAAAAAGAGGGACCACCCAGGGGCGCCTGGGTGGCTCAGTTGCTTAAGCAACTGCCTTCGGCTCAGGTCATGATCCCAGGGTCCTGGGATCGAGCCCCGCATCGGGCTCCCTGCTCGGCGGGAAGCCTGCTTCTCCCTCTCCCATTCCCCCTGCTTGTGTTCCGCTCTCGCTCTGTCAAATAAATAAATGAAAAATCCTTAAAAAAAAAAAAAAGAAGGACCACCCATCGCTGCCATAAACAACCCGGCTTTAATTCAGCTTGTAAAGAGCAGGGCCCTGAGACAATAGATTGGGAAGGGAATATTAGAGGAACAGGAAGGAAACAGGAGTGAGGGCCTCCTATGGATGGAAATTCTTAATGGAAACCTGTGAACAAGGTGATGGACAAGCCACAAAATAGAGAAATGGCGTTCCCGGCAGACACTGTGAATTTGGTGAGATCTTTCCTATTCTCCCAGCTCTGGGGCCATGGTAGGCCTGCACTTCTGCCCCCCGTGGTTGGGGGTGGGACCAGCCCTGGCTAAGAGGTGGTGCACATCTCTTCAGGGCCAAGGACTGGGCTGTACCAGTGGAACCCCCAAGTCCTCCAGCATGGTGGCTGGCCCCACTCAGGTGGAGGCTGCCCTTTCAGCTCAGGGGCTTGAGTGATGCAGTGAACTGCTGACCCCCAACATGAACAGCATGTGCATCATATTGTCCTTGTAGTTTTAGGCCGTGGAGATTTTAGGATTGTTTGTTACCCCCAGCATAACTAGCCTGACGGTTCAGCGCAAAAAGGGGAAAAAATAAATGAGAAAGAATCCCTCCATTGCTGATGATGAGATTATGCTGTAGACGGAGGAATGGAATAAATTCAACTCCTTCTACCTGCTTTACAACAAACAAACAGATGGGCACATGACTGATACCTTAAATTGCAAAACTGGGCTAGAATGGTAGGCCTCAAAGGTTGAGGTGGGCTTCCGAGCACCATGGAAGAGTATTAAGAGATCAGAAAAGCCAAAGCCCAGCTCTACCCCAACCTCTTGCCTTGGAGCAGAGCAGGGTTTGCGTTGTTGGTTGAATTGTGTCCTCCTGAAAAGGTATGTTCAGTCCTAACACCTGGTACCTGTGAATGAGACCTTGCTTGTAAACAGGGTTTTCACAGATGCAAGCTGTTAAATGAAAGTGAGGGTGGGCCTTAATCCAATGATTAGTATCCTTATAAGAAGAGAAAACAGAGACATAGACACAAATACAGGGAGAGAAGACAGAGGCAGAGGTTAGATTTACACAGTCACAGCTACGAAATGCCAAGGAGGGGCGCCTGGGTGGCTCAGTCGTTTAAGCGTCTGCCTTCGGCTCAGGTCATGGTCCCGGAGTCCTGGGATCGAGCCCCAAGTCGGGCTCCCTGCTCAGTGGGGAGTCTGCCTCTCCCTCTCTATCTGCCTCTATCTCTCCCCCTACTCATGCTCTCTCTTGCTGTCTTTCAAATAAAATAAATAAAATGCCAAGGATTGCCAGTTACCACCAGAAGCTAGGAAGAGGCAAGGCAAGGTCATGCCTTAGAGCCTTCAGAGGGAGTGTGGCCTCGCTCACACCTTGATTTCAGACTTGTAGCTTCCAGAACTGTGAGAGAATACATTTCTGTTGTTTTAAGGCCCCCAGTTTGTGGTGCTCTGTTACAGCATCCCTAGGGAACAAATATACCTTGGATCCCAGTCTGCCCTCCAGAACAGCTGCTGGGGGTCAACCATCTCACCTGCTGGGGGAGGGGTCATCCCCGACCCAGGGAATCCCGGGCAACGTGGACAGCCACTACCTGCCAAGCACACACTTCTCTTCAGAAGATGTCCACACCCTGGCCCAGCCCTCCGTGTCTTTGTCAGTGATCTTGGCTCACTGCAGAGTGACAAAGATGATCACTTTATTAGTGCAGCTGCTGCTGAAGTCCCAGAAGAAGGCCATTTGCAAGGAGTACAAAGTCACATTGGGGACGTTCCGGAGGCTGATTTTCCAACATTGTGTCCTTTTTTTTCTGAAAGAGAAATTGGCTCCTGTTATAACTAGTAATGATATAATGCTACTTCTTTCCGCGGTACCCGCCGAAACAAAGGGCTCAATCAGCATATTTCATAAGGAGAGTCATTGACTCCAGGGATAAGGAAGGAATTTGGACTCTTAATCCTAACCCTGGATTAGCCTAGAGGACTGGAAACAAAATCAAAGCCATTCTCCCCTCGGGGTCTGCTCCTACCTTCCCTCCCCCCACTCCCCTCCCCCCTCTCCAGCAGGATTCCCACAGCAGCAGGGGTGCGGCTCTTACTCAACCAGCACAGCTGTGGGAGCCCCCTCCCTCTGTGGCTTGCCCGTGAACGAGCACTCCCACGAGAGTCTCTGCTTTCATTAACCTCAAGTGACATTAGAGAGCAAGGGGGGGACTTGATTACAGTCAACTTGTGCCCTAAGACCCAGAACGCACAGCCTGCATTTCCTTTTCCTCTTTTTTTTTTAAGATTTTATTTATTTATTCAGAGAGAGAGAGAGAGAGAGAATCTCAAGCAGACTCCCCGCTGAGCGTGGAGCCCAATGCGGGGCTCAATTCCAGGACCCTGAGATGAGGACCTGAGCCGAAATCAAGAGTTGGATGCTTAACCAACTGAGTCACCCAGGCGCCCCCCTTTTCCTCTTATACAAACAGAAGATATGATTTATAATCTAGATCAAAAGTGAGGCAAAACACACACGGATGGAATTCCACAGAAACTCCTCCGAGGCCAGGCTGGGCCCTCCCAGCACCCATCTCCTGGGCAGTGTCCCCGGGCACCGCTGCACGCAGCTCCCCCTCTCACTGCTGGCGGGGGATGCGGTGGCCAGGAGGCCACTGCCTAGCATTCCCCCTTCATAGCTTTTGCCACACTCTCCCCTTGATAAAGAGTGAAGAAGTGCTCTGCTACCAGCCAGGCTGTGGAGCACAACCAGGGAACCGAAACAGAAACCACAACTTGACAAAATGTGGTGCTCTAGGCCTCACACACCCCATAAACTGCATCCCTGCAGGGCATGCACGTCGCAAAGCATCCACGTGTAAACCCCTAACACTTGCTGACTCACAGACAAGACAGCAGGTCTCTAGTTGACAAAATCTTACCCATCCCTGCCAAGACCATCCCACGACTCACTCTAGTCTCAAGAACTCGAATTCCCTTTCCTGAACTCCCTCCTGTTGAGATGGCCCCCAGCCCCCTTAAATGCAACCTCTCCCTCGCTACAGCAAATAATAAACCTGTCGTTGTTGACTCTAAGTGGGTCCCGGGGGGTCTCTGACTGATGGGCATCAACTCCCAACTCAAGCAACCAGTGGTCTTTACCATAGTCTCTGGATCCACCAGCATGCGGAGCTCAACTGTGAGCGTGTGCTAGGTACTTGGGGACGAGTCCTGAGTCTGGACATGAGAAGGCAGGCTGGGTGGCTCAGGAGGAACTGCAAAGCCTCGAAGGCCCTTCACATGTGCACGTGAATGTCACATACAGATCTTCCTTGAATTATGATGGGGTCATATCCCTAAAGCCCATTATAAGTTGGAAATATCGTGAGTTGAAAATGCACCTAATACACCTAACCTACAGAGCATTCATAGCTTAGCCCAGCCTACCTTACACGTACCCAGGACAGTTCAGCCCCTGCTCGCATGCTCTCTCTAAAAAAGAAATTTTGATAATGATTTAATGAAGACTAAGAGAGGGTCTTCTTCTTTTTTAAAGATTTATTTATTTGAAAGAGAGAGAATGAGAGAGAGAGAGAGAGCACATGAGACGGGGGAGGGTCAGAGGGAGAAGCAGACTCCCCGCTGAGCGGGGAGCCCAATGCGGGACTCGATCCCGGGACTCCAGGATCATGACCTGAGCCGAAGGCAGTCGCTTAACCAACTGAGCCACCCAGGCGCCCTGAGAGAGGGTCTTCTACGTGCCTGATCCTTGCAGGGAATACAGCCTTGAACAAGACAGACATTGACTGCCCCTGTGTTGCTTCCAGAATATCAGGGAGGACTACTTAGGACAAGGAGTGCGAGGACTGCCGAGCCCAGCAGAGGGTCGGGGATGAAGGGTGCCATGCCTGGCGTTCACTAAAGCTGTCCCCTGATGATGGAGATGTGGGCCAGGCCTCAGAGGAAAGCAGGCCAAGAGAATGACACATGCAGGCACGACTGAGGTCCTAAACCCCTATTTTCCAATCCTGCGATTGGACCTGGGGGCTGAAAAAGGAGCCCTGCTGTTCCAAGGTGGGCCCAGGAGGCCTGTGTCACAATCCTTCACGCAGCTCCCACACCACGCGTGGCACAGCTACGGTATTCCCGCTGAGATTTAACAAAACAAAGGCCACGGGCACTAGGAGCGTCTCCCCTTTTGTTTTTTTTAAGATTTTATTTATTTATTTGAGAGAGAGAATGAGATAGAGCATGAGAGAGGGGAGGGTCAGAGGGAGAAGCAGACTCCCCACTGAGCAGGGAGCCCGATGCGGGACCCGATCCCGGGACTCCAGGATCATGACCCGAGCCAAAGGCAGACGCTTAACGACTGAGCCACCCAGGCGCCCTACGTCTCCCCTTTTGTTACAGGGCACCCTCTTCTCTGTCTTGCCTTTTTGGACCCCAGATTCGGGGGGGGAGGCCCTGCTTATCCCATTTTAAAAGTCAGGGTGATTCCCCCCCCTCCCCAGTACCGATTTGGCTGGAGGCGCATCCCAAAGAACACAGCATGGCAGCTTGGCAGGCTGGAGCGGCAGGGGCCAGGGAGGCTGGGCAGGCTTCTGTTTCCTGAGGGGCCGCGCACATCATCTCCCCAGCTTGGGGAGAACATAGAACCCTTCACAGGGGCACAAGGACAGTCTTTCAGCCTCTGAGACAATCAGGAATTCACGGGGACCAGGTTTTCCCTCTTCATGGACTGAAATGACTGTTTAATGTGCATTTGGCTGAAATAAGGAGCATTTCTGTTGATTCCGGGTTCACCTAACAGAGTTCAGCTAAGCGAGGAAGTTTAAGTTGGCTTGCAATCCGCGGGCACACAGAAAGCTGAAAAGAGCCGGTGTGTCAGCAGATATGAGGCTGAATCACAAATTTGTTCAGGAAGTCCAAGATTAAAGTCTAGTTTATATTATTACGTAACAAATATACCTGCCAAGCAACACATGCGGGCAAATAAATTTGAAGTATTTTTGCACAGGACACAGCTGGGATACAAAACTTGTGTCTATCTAAGACTTACGTGAATTGGTAAATAAGACATCTGTGGAACTCCAAAAAAGGTAGTTAAAAATCTGGAACAGGAATGAAGGTCCTAAACACTCAGGAACGAGGAACATCCTGCCAGAAAGATGAGTCCCTGGAGGGCAAGGTGGGAAAGGGGGAATTCTGAAATGGTGCGGCTTCACACCAGCCGCAGCTAAATCCCTCTGAAGCGCAGACGGGAGCGGGGAGAGAAGGTTTTGTGATGTCCAACAATACTCAGAAGTGAACCAGAGTTTCTACTTCCGGAATGGCAGACTAAGGATCTCTGAAAATCCACCACTCCATAAAAGGCATGCGAGAAATGGCAAAAACAGTCAAAACCAATTTTTTCAGAATTCTGGAAATTAAAGGCTTACAGGAGAGAATTTACTCAAGAAAAACAGCTGAATCTTGGTAAAGTGCCTTGTGGCAATGACTTGCCCTCATCTCATTCTCCTCTCCCCAGCCCCACAGGAGCCTTGAAGATCAACAGCCCCACAACTACAGTAGCTGTGAAAACCAGAACCTTAACCCTAGTGGTCCCCAGAGTGGGTAGGACAGATTTGGAGCTCCTCAGAAGCCCCATTCCCCCCAGATTTTCACTTTTTGATCTGTGTTCTCAGGGCCCGTCTTCATCTAACCAGACTCAATAGCAATAAGCATACCCAGCACCTACATCTTGGATTATAAATACTATTCTCAATTAGAAGGAATCTGAGCTCCTTAGAGAAACGGGTGATTTGAGGGCTGGGGTGGGAATATACAAAATGAGCCCGAACACCTGTCCCAAATTCATTCAGGTGGTTGGCAGATTTCAGTAACTTGTGGTTTTAAGACTGAGCTCTCACTTTTCCGCATCGTTCAAGGGTTGTTCTCGGCTCTAGACACATAGCCCTTTCACAACATGGCAACCTATTTCTTCAAGGCCAGCAGGAGAAACTCCATTCTAATCTTTGGCTTTAGGAAGGACCCAGTTGCTTTTAAGGGTTCATCTATTATAGCTTAGGCCCACCTGGGAACATCTCCCTTTTGATCAAACTCCAAACCAACTGATTTAAGACCTTAATTATATCAGAAGTAAAACCACTTCATCTCTGACACATAATGTAAGATAATCCCGGGAGTGAAATCCATCACACAGTAATGCCCACAGAGGGAAGTGGTTAAACAGGCTGTGTACACCAGGAGCAAAGAATCTTGGGAGCCATCTTAGAATTCTGCCTACCACAAAGAGGGCAGGGGAAGATGGGAGACAAGGAACCACTCTTTTTCATATAAAAAAAAACCTTTTTATGTTTTCATAATTTATTAATCCAAAATAAATTTCGTTGTTTATTTCACAGTAAACTTTTGACTATATACATACATAAGTTCAGTTTAAAACTTACATTCAATCAAATCTAAGTGTCACTAATTTATCAGTAAGATCCATTTTTTATGCACCAATAAGAAAAAATAACCTGCTGAGTAAAATGTGATATTCCATCCAACTGTAAAATACATTCCAGTTGCAGAGATGTTAACTATGAAAATAAACACATAACCCAGAATGACATATAGCAACTAAAAATACGTCTACTTTCTCTCTTACTTTATTTTTAAATAATGTGAAGAGTGTTGCAAACTTCACAGGAATCAATACCACTTTGAGGCGAGTTGGGCATCTTATCCCTCCAGACCCAACATATAAATTTTCTCCTTTCCTTTAAATATATCTCTTCCTCCCAGTTTCTGCTCCGTGCCGGAGGGAACACCGTCTTCAGTGAAGACGGTGGTCAGGGGAAAAGCATGAGCTTTGGACAGATGAATGGCGGTTTGATTCTTGGCTCACATTTATTAGCTTGCGTTTGGCTGCAGGTAACAGGGAACTCAAATCAAAAGGGTTTAAGGAGTAAAGAAAATACGTTACTCATGTGGTAGAAAAGGAAATGTGAAGGTTAATTATCTCCTAAGGCTGAGGGATTCCATGGCTCAGTCGTTCTCAAGAACCCAGCTTCTTCCCAGCTTCCTTCTCTGTCACTGGCGGCTGGTTAGCTAGCTCCCCTTGAGGTCGTAAGACAGCTGTACCTGTTCCGGTGTCATATTCAGACATGGCAATGGCTAACCTCCTTGTGTATCTCAAGAGATGTTAACTTTCCCAGAAGTATACCGAGGACATGGATTCGTATTTCAAGCTGGTTCTAAACCAGCTACTGCCAACAATGGCACTTCCATTAGTTGTTAAGACCAGATGTTTTCAACCTCGGCTACGCTTGAGAATGACCTGGGAGCTACCAAAAATCTAAGGCCCACACCCCAGGCCTCCCTGCACCCTGCCCCCTGCCAAAAGAAAATCAGAATTTCTCAGTAGGCCCCAGGCATCACTGTTTTAAGTTTCCCTATAAAAAGATTCCAATGCGAACTTTAGATTTTTGTTGTTACAACCCTAAGGGTTGAGGCCAGAGCCCACCATCTACAAAGCATAATGATATAACGGAGGAGGAAAGGACACCTAAGCAAAACTGAAATTCTGTTAGGAAAGGGAGAAAACATATGTGATGGTATGCAACTAAGCATATAAGCTGTGGAGAATCAGGGCAGATAATGCCTTCTTATAAACATGGTTACCCTGTCTGTAAATAGTAATAACAACTACTATTCCTATAATAATCCCTATTATAGGAGTGTAACAGGTACTGAAAAGGATTTCATATGTATGAGCCTAGCATTCAGCAGGTGCTTAACCTGAGATATTCTGATCTCCCTAAACCTCAAATGTGGCATTCGTGCTTCTAATTGGCAATATGAGCCGCATATTCCTTAGGCCAGATCACCAAATCATAGCATTTTGACCTCAACAAGCAACAGCTCAGAAGAAATCTTTAAAAGCAACCCTCCAATGGTTATGCTTAGCAAAACCAGTCAATGAACTGAGACACTTGTGCTGGAAGTCAGGAAGCCTATTAAGACAAGGGACAAGTCATTTAACATCTCTGGGTCTGAATTCCTTAAGTTCTACAATTAGATCAAATCGAAACACCAAAAGACTTCTATTATCTTCTATTATCCCTCAAACCTCTATTTACCAACTGAAAAAAATTGAGCCACAACTGTCTTGTGGCTTTTAGTAACTGACCACAAAAAAAGTTATATGAAACCTGTCACATACAATCTTAGAAATGAAAACCATGTTCATTCCACTCATGAAGTAGACCCACATAAGAATTGTTTACATGATTTATTAGGAGAGGTGAGGTTTTACATCCCACCTCCTTTGTGATAATGAGAGGTTAAATAGATAACCACTTCATCCTTTTTTGTTTGGGCTCTAAAAAAGATCAGAGATAAATATAGTCAAGATAAACATGCTGGCCAAATGATGCAGAAATGCATGTACAGACTTCCCTACCACAATGGTCTTACATTTCTTCTGGTCCAGATTTTTTTTGACTGATCCTGGTTTTAGTATTCATGTACCTGCCTGGAGCTGCGTCACGGGGGTCAGTGACATCTCCCTCGCAGGAGGAAACCAAGAGAAACAGTGAGGAGCATGAGGCAACAGGGAATAAACATGGTACGGCTGAGGTGGCCATACTGCGGGGTACTGAAGAACCCGCGGACAAATGGATCTTGATTCGGGTACTACGCAGGGTGGGGGTAGGGCTGAAGCAGAACATGGGGAAGTGGGCTCTAACTGAGGAAAAGAGAGTGAACTGGAGAGCAGAGAGTGGAAAATAGAGGCAGGAGAGTGTGCTGGAGGGTGCAATAATAACCCAGATAATAAGACACCCACAGTCTAATGTCTGCCTTAGGTATGAAGGGCACTTCGGGGAGAATAGGTCTCTTCTCAACTTGAATTAATACAAGTTAAGAGGGGCACCTGGGTGGCTCAGTCGTTAGGCATGTGCCTTCGGCTCAGGTCATGATCCCAGAGTCCTGGGATCGAGCCCTGCATAGGGCTCCCTGCGGGAGCGGGAGGGAAGCCTGCTTCTCCCTCTCCCACTCCCCCCTGCTTGTGTTCCCTCTCTCACTGTGTCTCTGTCAAATAAATAAATAAAATCTTTAAAAAAAAAAAAGAGTTGTAAAGTAAGAGTTTTTTTTTAACTTCTCTGACTTCTCAGTCCCTCAAACCTCTGTTTGGTCTTTTTTTTTTTTTTTTTTTTTTTTTTAAGATTTTACTTATTTATTTGAGAGAGAGCAAGAGTGAGATGCGGGGCTTGGTCCCAGGACCCTGGGATCATGACCTGAGCCGAAGGCAGACGCTTAACGACTGAGCCTCCCAGGCGCCCCTCTGCTTGGTCACTAAGTTTACAAGTGAGATGGGTAGTGCCCCTTGGAATATAAAATTGTTTTTTTCTTATACATGAACTTTAGGGGTAAACATTTAGACCTCATCAGTATTGAACGGTACTAGAGGTAACATTATAAGGAAATAAATTGTTAAACTGTCATAGAAGATCAAATATAAGTATTTTCAAGGTTCATGGAAATAAAAAAAATAGAAAGTAAATGTTCCTATTTATTCCCTTTTCTAGGCCATTGATCCCATTATCTATCTCAAAGAGGAATATAGCTTAAATAAGAAAGTTAAACAGTATTAAATAAAATAGCACAGTGCCCACGGATGGTAAGTGTGCATGAGTGCTCGCTTGTTGCTGGCCAATGTTAGCTTACATACAGGTCTGCCATAAAATTGACCTTCTCTAATTATGAGCTATGGCAGGATCTGAAATCCTTTGAATTGTATGTGATGTTTAAAGGGTACAAAGTATAAATTCTACAGGTTATATAATCATTCCTTTGTGCAATTTCATTAAATTATTGAAGACTTTTGTACTGGATCCTGTGAAATATCAACTCAGCCTCTCTCCTCTGTGACTTCCTCTGGCAGCTTCTCGTGTATTGTCTTGCCCTCCTCCCTACCACTGCCAGGGAGTGAGCCACTCAACCTGGCAGATAGCAGTGGGCATGAAGAGGTGACTCACTCTTAGCTCACAGACTCCCGATGCTAAGGGCCCAGGAACTACAGTCTTGTGTGATAAACCTCTGCTTGCAGTACACACAATTCCCTTTCTCGCTTTAGCAGGATTAGGTTACGAGGAAAGTAACTGACTCATAGTTTCAAACAGAACTTTGCTAAGAATTTGCTACTTTTGGTATACTCTGTATACAGCGAGTCAGTGATACTATTACTCTTCTCGGCAATAAAACGATGATGACGTTTTAGTCTTACAGTATTGTTCTAATAATAATCAGCACCACTATGTAAAAGTGCGTATTTAGAATCTCATGATTTGTGCTTGGAGAATTTTGTCTTTGACTATTGTTTTAAAGATAGCATCACACTTTTAAAATTTACATTTTACACACGTGTACAATCTCACTACAGTTTATGAACCAATGAGAAAGATAACCATTCTCATGTCTTAACAACAAAAAAGTTAAGAACTCCAAGTGTAGGAATGGCATAGCAAGAGACTGTTCCGTTTTATTTACAATAGTAAGAAATTGGAAAAAACTGGGAAGTGGTTTAAAAAAAAAATCACAAAACCATAATTTAAGACATAAAACAAAATTGTGAGCAACCATAAAAATGTTGCAAATATATTTAATGATATGAAAAGATCTAACCATATAGTCATCATCTACCTATTATCCCAACGTCTTCTTAGAGAAACCTAACAGTTTTCTCTCTTCAATCTCTTACACCTCTTCATCCATTCTCAGCCTAATCTTGCTTCCTATTTTAGTGACAAAACTCAATCAGAAAAGACTTCTGCAATTTACTAGCACAACAGTGACCTACCAGCCAGCATCCCTGCCATAGATGTTCCTCTCCTGTTCCACTGGCTGGAACATCTTGGTGCAGACTAATTCCCTCACTTGCACACTAGATTCTGTCCCCTCCGCACCATCCATTAAAGAAGATGCACAACATCACAATGACACAAGAGGGCGCTTTAAATGAGGACTCTTGTAAACCACTCCAAATCCACAGTCTTGAACAGGCGTAGGCATAAGCATTCTTCATCTGTACAAAACTACAGGAAAAAAACAACAGAAACACATCAGCCAGTACAAATTACCAACTTAGCCACCCCTACTCCATTCCCCCCGCAAAAACCATGCAGCAGCAGAAAACTGTAACACAAAAATCCAAACTGAATTAAATATCCCTGTTTAGGAATATGAAAAAACAACCTGAATTGAAATTCAACAACTAAGACAAAAACTGAGCAAAAAAATGCAAGTAATCAGACAAGAGTTGACTGAAGTCAGAAATGATACAAAAAGGAGGATCATGTCAAAAATGTAGACTATATTACAAAGCAGGACAGATTTTAAGGGAAACAATAAGGTTTATTGGATGAAAAAGTGGAAAAAGAACAAAAAGAATAAAAATGAAATGAAGAGGGGAGCCTGGGTGGCTTAGTCGTTAAGCATCTATCTTCGGCTCAGTTCATGGTCCCAGGGTCCTGGGATCGAGGCTCACATCGGGCTCTCTGCTCGGCAGGAAGCCTGCTTCCCCCTCTCCCACTCCCCCTGCTTGTGTTCCCTCTCTTGCTGTGTCTCTGTCAAATAAATAAAATCTTTAAATAATAAAAATAAAAATGAGATGAAGAAAGCAAAATTTATAAAAGAGCAAAAAAGAAAATGCATCATAGAGGGAAAACACACAAATGTAACATAATTTACACAGTAACTATAATACAAAATGTAAGAAACTAACCCAAATGTTCAGTCATTTCAATAAATGTGAATGGGCTTAATTCACTTATCAAAAGAAGCAAAGGATTTTGTTTGGCTCACAGAACAAAACCCAACTATATACTCCATATAAGAAAGGCTAAAACTTATTCAAAAAGCTAAAAAACAAAGTGGTGGGCAAATAAATACTAAAACAAATGCAACCAAATTTCCAGTTGCAATATAAAATCTGAAACCACAAGGAACTTCTTGTACCGTTATATTAAAACCCAGTAATCTATATTGTAGGTTGAATGGATGTTTAACTCATGCATAATTTTGTAACACCATGCATTATTTATTTGGAAATATTAGCTTACTAATTTATGCATACCTTTCAAATGTTTCATTATACATTATTTAAAACACATTTAAAATATCACTAGTCCTTAATATCACCAACCAATCTGACCAAAAAGTATAAGAAAACTTTTTCAAGCTCACAGAGACAGATCAAATGTTCCAAAATTATAATTTTTGCTCAAAAGCCAGAATTTTATCATTGATAACAAGTATTTTCAGTTATTTTCCTTGAAGTAATGGGGTCATTTCATTCATTTTTGAAAAAGTGCCTGCCAAACATCCACATCTGAAAAAAAGTTTGCCCCTCAGTTGTTCTTTCGAGTATTCATGAAAAAATAGAGCTATGCAATTTAGCTTGCAATTAAGATAAAAGCACACAAATGTTTTTCCTTGAGAATACCATTGAGTACGTAGAAATACTTTATACATCTTCCCATTTTGCTATACATAATACTGACAAGACATATATCAAGAATAAAGGTTTAACAACATTAATAATTTTTACTGTTTCATCAAGGACATTCTTAAATGACACTAGCACTGGATACAGATGTTTTCAGAGGGGAATTCTATTCAACTTTCAGAAACTAGACAGTCCCAGTGGACATAAACTCTTCTAGTGGAAATGCCTCCACTGTTTCCCCATTAAGTATGGTGCTCATTTTTCTTATTAAGGTATAATATATTTTATCATGTTAAGAAAACATTCATCTAGGGGCACGTGGGTGGCTCAGTCGTTAGGCATCTGCCTTCGGCTCAGGTTATGATCCCAGGGTCCTGGGATGGAGCCCTGCATTGGGATCCCTACTCTGCAGGAAGCCTGCTTCTCCCTCTCCCACTCCCCTGCTTGTGTTCCCTCTCTGGCTGTGTCTCTCTCTGTCAAATAAATAAAAAAAAATCTTTAAAAAAAAACCATTCATCTATATATCTCTAATCTATATGTAGAATCTATGATCTATACACAGGAAACCTTAAAGCTTCCACAAAAATTCTGTTAGAACTAATAAATGAAGGGCGCCTGGGTGGCTCAGTTGGTTGGGCAACTGCCTTCGGCTCAGGTCATGATCCCAGAGTCCCAGGATCAAGTCCCGCATCAGGCTCCCTGCTCAGCGGGAAGTCTGCTTCTCCCTCTGACCCTCTCCCCTCTTATGCTCTCTAATAAATAAAATCTTAAAAAAAAAGAATAAATGAATTCAACAAACCAGCAGGATATAAAGTCAACACACAAGAATCAATTGCATTTCTATATACTAATAATAAACAATCTGAAAAGGAAGTCAAGAAGATAATTCCATTTACTATACCTCAAAAAGAATAAAATTCTTAGGAATCAACTTAACCAAGATGGTGAAAGACTTGTACAATGAAAACTACAAAACATTTCTGAAAGAAGATAAAGACATAAATAAATGGAAAAACATCCCATGTTCATGAACTGGAAAGACTTGACATAGTTGTCAATAGTGATCTACAACTTCAATGCATTCACTATCATATCACAATGACATTTTTTGCAGAAACAAAAATCTATCCTAAAATTCATATGGAATCTCAATAGGTCCCAAAGAGCCAAAATAATCTTGAAAAGAACAAAGCTGAGGCTCACGCTTCTAAATTTCACAACTGAGAGCCCCTGGGTGGCTCAGTTGGTTAAGCGACTGCCTTTGGCTCAGGTCATGATCCCAGAGTCCTGGGATCGAGTCCCACATTAGGCTCCCAGCTCAGTGGGGAGCCTGCTTCTCCCTCTGACCCTCTCCCTTCTCATGCTCTTTCTTTCTCTCTCTCAAATAAAATCTTTAAAATAAAAAAAATAAAATTAACAAATAAATTTCACAACTGACTATAAAGCTACAGTAATCAAACAGTATGGTATTGGCATAAAGACAAACATGTAAGACCAATGGAATAGAATACAGAGCCCAGAAATAAACCTTCCCATATACAATCAAATAATTTTTGACAAGGGTGCCAAAGCCATTCAATGGGGAAATCACAGGCTGGCAAAACTGGATATCCAAGTGTAAAAGAATGAAGTTGGAACCTTTCCCAAACACCGCATACAAAAATCAACTCAAAATGAATTAAAGACTTAAACTAAGAGACAGAACTATAAAACTTTTAGAAAAAAAGGATACAAGTTTGACAACACTGGATTCAGCAGTGATTTCTTGAATATGAGACCAAAGGCCCAGGCAGCACAAGAAAAAGAAAGACAAACTGGATTTCATGAAAATTTTAAAAACTTGTACATCAAAGGACACTATCAAGAGTGAAAAGGCAACCTATAGAATGGGAGAAAATATTTGCAAGGCATATATATCCTAAGTGATTAAAATCCAGAATATGCAGAGAACTCCCTAAAACAACAAAAACCCTATTCGTTTTTTTATTTTTTTTTAAGATTTTATTTATTTATTTGAGAGAGAGAGAATGAGAGATAGAGAGCATGAGAGGGAAGAGGGTCAGAGGGAGAAGCAGACTCCCTGCTGAGCAGGGAGCCCGATGTGGGACTTGATCCCGGGACTCCAGGACCACGACCTGAGCCGAAGGCAGTCACTTAACCATCTGAGCCACCCAGGTGCCTATTCAAAATTGTGCAAAGGACTTGAATAGTCTTTGGATTTCTCCAAAGATGATATACAAATGGCCATTAAGCACATGAAAAGATGCACATCACTAATTAGGTAAATGCAAATCACAACTACAATGAGATGCCTACTACCTCATACCCATTAGGATGGCTACTATCAAATAAAAAAAAGAAAAAGAAAGTAACAAGTGTTGGTGAGAATGTGGAGAAACTGGAATCCTGTGTATTTCTGGTGAGAATGTAAAATGGTACAGCTACTATGGAAACAGTATGGTGGTTCCTCAAAAAATTAAGAACAGAATTATCACATGGCCCAACAATTCTATGTCCGGTATAAATCCAAAATTGAAAGGAGATTTTCAAAGATTTTATCTAACTATCTATTTATTAAAGAGAGAAGCAAGATTCCCTGCTGAGCAGGGGGCATGATGTAAGACTCAATCCCAGGACCCTGAGATCATGACCTGAACTGAAGGCAGAAGCCCAACTGAATGAGCCACCCAGGTGTCTTGAAAGGAGATTTTCAAAAAGATATTTGTACCTCATGTTCATAACAGCATTATTCACAATAGTTAAAACATGGAAGCAACTCAAGTAACCATCGGCAGATGAATGGTTCAGCAAAATGTGGTAGATACATATGATGGAATATTACTCAGTCTGAAAAAGGATGGACATTCTGACACATGCTGCATTAATGAACCTTGAGGGCATTATGTTAAGTGAAATAAGCCAGTCAAAAAAGACAAATACTCGAGGATTCCACTTACATGAGGTACCCGAAGTCATCAAAATCACAGAGACATAAAGGAGAATGGTGGTTGCCAAGGGCATAGGGGAGGGAGGGAGTGGGTAGTTACTGTTTAATGGGCTCAGGGTTTCAGTTTTGCAAGATAAAAAAGTTCTGAAGATTGGATGCAAAACAGTGTGAATATACTTAATGTAACTGAACCGTACGCTTAAAATGAGTGCATTATATGTAATGTATACTTCAATATAGTTGATTTTCTAAATCTGGTACTATTAAGGCCTCATAGTCAACAACACAAGAAAATAAAATAAGAACTGCACAAGGAATAAAAATCATTATATGCAGATGATATGTCTACAGAAAAACTTACTCAGATTATCAAATTTAACAGAGAAATTAGCAAAGTTGCTAAATCAATTCAGAAAAATCAACTTTAAAAACATGAGTGAGGAGGCACCTGAGTGGCTCAGTCATTAAGCATCTGCCTTCCACTCAGGTCATGATCCCAGGGTTCTGGGATTGCGCCCCGCATCAGGCTCAGTGGGGAGCCTGCTTCTCCCTCTGCCACTCCCTCTGCTTGTGTTCCCTCTCTCAGTCTCTCTCTGTCAAATAAATGAAATCTTTAAAAAAAATAAAAATAAATAAAAATATGAGAATAACATCCAAAATTATAAAGTATTTAAGAAAAAAAAATATAACAAAAATGTGTAGGCCCACTGGGGAAAATGATAACTTTAACAAAAAGACATTTAAAAGGCTATAGACAACATATTCATGGACTGAAGAACTCACTCTCAAAAAGCTGTCAATTGTTTCCAAACTGATACATACAGCTAAAGAAATTCCAATAAAAAACCCCCAAAGCATTTGTTTTTGTTTTGCTTTTCTGGGGAAGAGGGATTTGGCAAACTGACTCTAAAATCTACGTAGCAGCAAACGAAACAGAAAGCAACCAGAAGGAAGGAAGTAAATAAAAATTGAGTGGAAATCAATAAAAAAAAAATAATCAATGAACCTAAGTTGGTTCTTTGAAAGATCAACAAAACAGACATTTAGTTACACTGACCAAGAAAAAAAGGTACTCAAAAGGACCAAAATGAGAAAAAAGGGGACATCACTATGATACAGAACTCAAAACTACTGACACAGAAATCTCTTCTTGATTTTATAGAACTCAAAACTACTGACACAGAAATCTCTTCTTGATACAAAAATCTTCTTGATATAGAAATCAAAAGGATTATAAAACAGTACTATGGACAAATTCATGCCAACAAAGTAGACAACTTAGATGAAATGGCAAAATTAATAGGAAGATACAAATTACCAAAACTGACTCAAGAAAGAAAACTTGAATAAACCTATAAAAAGGAAAGAAATTGAATCAGTTAAGTAAAATCTTCTGTTAAAGAAAAGCTCAGCCTCAGGTGTCTTCACTGGTGAATTCTACCACACATTTAAAGAAGAAATAGTATCAATCCTTCAAAAACTCTTCCAGAAAATAAAGGAAGAAGAAACACCTCTCAATTCACTCGAGGAAACCAGTATTACCCTGCTATCAAAGCTAGAAAAAGACATCATAAAAGAAAGCTATACATGAATAGAATAAAACTCCTTCATAAATTATTAGCAAACCAAATCCAAAAATATTCAAAACAGGTTATACACCATGACCAAGTGGGACTTGTCTCAAGAATGCAAGACTGGTTTAACATTTGAATATGTTTAATATTGTAGTACATCATATTAATAGGATAAAGGGAAAAAATGATATGAGAATCTCAGTAGATACAGAAAACACATTTGACAAAACCCAACACCCATCCAAGATAAAAGCTCTTGAAAAAATAAGAATAGAAGGGAACTTCCTCAAACCAGTGAAGAGTATCTTGAAAAATCTACAGCTGAATCATACACAGTGGTGAAGGACTGAATGTTTTTTGCCTAGTATCAGGAAAAAGTCAATGATGTCTGTTGTCCCTTCTATTTAACTTTGCAGAGGAGGTTTGAGCCAGTGAAATCACTCAAGAAAAAGAAATAAAAGGCACCCAGATTAGAAAGGAGAAGTAACTGTCTTTATTTTTCAGAAAATATGTAGAAATTCCTAAGGAACACATATACACCTATAGAGCTAATAAATGAGTTCAGAAAAGTCTCAGAAAACAAGATCAAAATGCAAAAATTAGTTCTCTTTCTCTACACTATGAATGTATCATCCAAAAACGAAGTTTAAAAAACATTCCTTTCATCAACAGCATCAAAGAGGAAAAAAATTTAACAAAAGAAGTGTAAACAACATACTGTACACTGAAAACTACAAAACTCAAATTAAAGATCTAAATAAATAGAGATACATCCCATATTCACAGAACGTGGCAATTCTCCACAGATCAATGCAAACTGTCAAAATCCCAGCATAGGTTTTTTGCAGAAATTTACAAGCTGATTCTAAAATTTATATGGAAAAACAAAAGACACCAAACAGCTAAAACAATCTTTGAAAAGGTGAATAAAACTGACAGCTTATATTTCCTTATTTTAAAAACGCTTAGTATAAAGCTATAGTAATCACAAGACACTATCACAAGATAGTGTGACAGCATGTAAAGGTAAACATACAGAGCATAACATATAACATACAAAGGTAAACATATAAAGCAACAGAACACAACTGAAAGTCCAGAAAGAAATTTTTTTTTTTTAAAGATTTTTTTATTTATTTTTTAAGAGAGAGAGAGAGAGAGACAGCGAGAGAGGGAACACAAGCAGGGAGCGTGGGAGAGGGAGAAGCAGGCTTCCCGCTGAGCGGGGAGCCCGATGTGGGACTCGATCCCAGGACCCTGGGATCATGACCTGAGCCGAAGGCAGACGCTTAACGACTGAGCCACCCAGGTGCCCCAGAAAGAAATTCTTACATTTATAGACAACTGATTTCTGACAAAGGTGCCAAGGCAACTCAGTGGAGAAAGGGTAATCTTTTTTTAATTTGAGAGAGCGAGAATGAGAGATGGAGAGAGAGCACATGAGATGGGGGAGCATCAGAGGGAGAAGCAGACTCCCTGCTGAGCAGGGAGCCTGATGCGGGTCTCGATCCTGGGATTCCAGGATCATGACCTGAGCCAAAGGCAGTTGCTTAACCAACTGAGCCACTCAGGCGCCCCGGTAATCTTTTTTTAAAATGGAGCTGGGGCAACTGGCTATCTATATGCAAAAAGAAAAATTTAGATCCTTAGCTCATACTTTTCCAAGAATTAACTCAAAAAGGAATCACAGGCATAAATATAAGAACTAAAACTATACAAATTTTTAGCAGAAAACATAAAAGCAAATCTTGTGATCTTGTGTTAGACACAGAATTTTTTGATACAACACCAAAAGCGTGATCCATAAAAAAATTATAAACTTATTGCATCAAAATTAAAATGTTCATGCTTCAATAGATATTATTTTAAAAAGGCAAGCACAAATTAGGACAAAAAGACAAAGCCATATATTGGGACAAAATATTTCTAAATCACATGTGATAATAGACTTTTATCCAACAAAGAACTCTTACAACTCAATGGTAAGATGATGACCCAATTACAGAATAGGTAAAGATCTGAACTGACCAATGGCACATGAAAAGATGCTTAACACCATTAATCATTAGAAAAAATGCAAATTACAAACATAGTAGATACAACTGACAGTAACAAGTGTGGGTGAAGATGTGGAGAAACTAAAATCTTCTTACTTTGCTGTCTAGAATGCAAAATGATGCTGTCGTTTTTGGAAAACAATGTCACAGTTCTTAAAAAGTTAAACATATATTTTACCATAGTACCCAGAAATCCCTAACCATACAATGGAATAATGGGGCAATTATTAAAAAAATTAGTGATCTATAAGGCATGGATGAATCTCAAAAATATTATACTATATGAAGAGCCAGACAAAAGACCACATACTGAAATTTATATGAAATGCCCAGAAAAGGCAAATCTAGAGACAGAAAGGAGACTGGAGATGGGACTGGGGAGTGAATGAAAATGGGTACAAAGGATCTTTTTTGTGGGTGTCAAGAACATTCTAAAATTGGATATGGTGATGTCATGCAATGTTGTAAATTTACCAAAAAGTATTAAGGGAAAACCGTAGCAAAGTAAAGGGTGCAAAATAGGGGCGCCTAGGTGGCTCAGTTGGTTAAGCGTCTGCCTTCAGCTCAGGTCATGATCTCGGGGTCCTGGGATCAAGCCCCGTGTTGGACTCCTCAATGAGCAGGGAGTCTGCTTGTCCCCCCCCAACTTGTGCTCTGTCTCTCTCTCAGATAAAGAAATAAAATCTTACCAAAAAAAATTTTTTAAGAAGGGCCCAAAATAACCAAGGCATTTATGAAGAACAGCATTAAACTATCAAACTATATAAAATCCAGTAAAGTTCCAGTAATTGAGACAGAGTATTAGAGAAAGAGAGAAATGAAGCAGAAAAGATACCCCAGAAATCAATCTTTGTTTGAAGGAAACATATGTAATAGAGGGAGCAGGCATTACAGACCAGTGGGGAAAGGGCAGTCTTTTCAGTTGAGGTGCAGGGAGGCTGCTTATCTGTATATGGAAAGAGGAAAAATTAGGTCCCTACCACATACCATTCAAAAAGAAGTCAATTAGTCTTAATTCTTTTCTCCTTATAGCCGCAACCACCCTCTTTTTCATGTAATTCAGCAGTTCCTCCCATGTGGAAAGTATAAGTAGAGTGTACTTCCCTACTTCTTGACTTTGGGCTTGGCTGTGTAACTTACTTAGGCCAATGGGTTGTGAGTAAATGTGATGCAAACAGCCTTGAGCTTCTGTCAATGCCACGAGAGGAACACATCCCAGTTAGCCCACTGGTCCCAGGAGGAGACTGAGACCAACGTGGAGCAGAACCATCCTAGTCAACCTGTTTCATGAAGCAGAGCCAACCCAGCCAAAGCCAGCCCAGACAGGCCCGGACTACTGCCAGCCAATCTGCAGATGCATGGAAAAAGAAATGTTTATTTTTATATGCTAGTGAGAGGCTTTTGGTTGTTAACACCATTATGGTGTTAACTGATACATTTTCCAAAGGAGTAAAAAATAAATGTAAAAAGCAAAACTCCAAAACTTAAGATTGCCAAAAGAAGTAATTCTGCTCATTGAGGCACTTCAGAAAAACGGAAAAGACAGCCCACAAAATGGGAGACCTGCCACACATACCTCATAAAGGATTATATCAGGAATACATAAAATCAATTTATAAAGAATGATCAGCCCAAAAAGAAACATAGGCAAAAAACACTAACAGGGATTTCACCAAAAATGAAACTCAAAGCTAGTAAGCGTAAGAAAAGATGCTGAATTTCATGAAAAAAAAGCTATGTGACATCACTTTTATGCCCAATAAACTGAAAATCTTGACAATACAAAGTATCGGCAAGTATAGAGCAACAAGAGTTCTTTTACACAGTCCGTGGGAGTATAAACTGTTCTAACTACTTTAGAAAAGATTGGTATTATCTTAAATTTTAAGATGATACAATTCTACTCCCTGGTTTATATCCAGAATAACTCACACACATTTACATCAAAAGACATATATAACTATTTATAATACTTCATATTTAAAAAATTGAAAATAACCTAAATGTTCATCAGTAGAATGACTAAATAAATTTTGACATATTCATAGAATGAAATGCTATATAAAAGTATAAATTAATAAGTAAGAGCTATGTGCATCTACATGTACAAATCTTAGAAGCATAATGTTGAGGGGTACCTGGGTGGCTCAGTCGGTTCAGTGTCTTACTCTTTTTTTTTTTTTTAAGATTTTTTTATTTATTGAGAGACAGAGAGAATGAGAGAGAAAGCACATGAGATGGGGGGAGGGTCAGAGGGAGAAGCAGACTCCCTGCTGAGCAGGGAGCCCGATGCGGGACTCGATCCAGGGACTCCAGGATCATGACCTGAGCCGAAGGCAGTCGCTTAACCAACTGAGCCACCCAGGCGCCCCAGTGTCTTACTCTTGCTTTCACCTCAGGTCATGATCTCAGGGTCATGAGATCAAGCCCTGCATCGGGCTCCACACTGGGCATGGAGCCTGCTTGGATTCTCTCCCTCTCCCTCTGCCTCTCTCCCCTGCTCGCTTGCTCGCACTCTCCCTCTTCCCCAAAAGAAGTATAATGTTGAGTGAAAACAGCAAGTCACCAATAAGTACACAGAATATTTATTGTTTAAATAAAATCCAAACTGTTTAAATAAAATCCAAACACAAGCAAAACTAAATACACTATTTAGTGCATCATACACATTTGGTAAATCTACAAAGAAACAAAAGAGAATAAAAATACAAAAGAGATGTAATGTATGGTGATTAACATAACAATAAAAAAATTAAAAAAAATACAAAAGATAGTGACAAACCAAGAGAGGGAAGCAGGTCCAAGGAGACGGACATATATATCTATGTATGTGTATCAAATATTTTTTAATTTTTTAGCGGGGGAAGATAAAAAGATTTCTATTTTAGAAAATGGAAAAGTCCTATGTTTCCAAGCCAACTTCTAGAGATGTTTCTGAGAGAAAAAAGAAATGTGCTAAGAGCTAATTTTACCTTTTTTATGCCTTTTATTTTCATGATGACTTCTTTTCAGTATCCAAAACCTAATATGAAAAAAAAAGATCACACAATCATTTTTATGTATCAATGTCTAATTCAGGTACATCATAATGCTCTTGTAATTGTCTAGTGAGTCCAATACTATTTATCCTAGTAATCATCTAATATTTACTATAAGGGCTGAAAGATGACTTTTACACCTATCTTTTTCCATATATATTTCATACTAATAACAAAATAATTGGTATGACTTTAATTCCAGGGTAAGCCTTCAATTTTACAACCTAAAAATACCCAGAAATAAGCACCTTTGATTTTCTAGTATTCGCATACACTCAAGAGAACTTTCTGCCACAAGATGATATGGCTTGGTTCCAGGAGAATCTTTTATTTTTGCTTATATTTCAATTTAATTTTGAAGACACTGGGGCGCCTGGGTGGCTCAGTCATTGAGCGTCTGCCTTCGGCTCGGGGCAGGGTCCTGGGATCGAGCCCCGCATCGGGCTCCCTGCTCTGCAGGGGGCCTGCTTCTCCCTCTCCCACTCCCCCTGCTTGTGTTCCCTCTCTCGCTGTGTCTCTCTCTGTCAAATAAATAAAATCTTAAAAAAAAAAATGTTTAAAAAAATTTTGAAGACACTAATTCCAACTAACATATAGGAAACGAAAGAATATAAATGACTATTATTTTTCAATTATCTAATCCTCATTGAAAGAATATTTGAAGAAAACTTTTTTTTTAAGATTTTATTTGAGAGAGAGAGCAAGCACGAGGGGAGGTGGGCAGAGGGAGAGGGAGAAGCAGGCTCCCCGCTGAGCAGGGGCTTGATGCAGGGCTCGATTCCAAGACTCTGGGATCATGACAAGCCAAAGGCAGATGCCTAACCAACTGAGCCACCCAGGCACCCCGTGAAGAAAACTTTTGAAATAACTACTTGAGTATGTTTTGATGTAACTCTAAAAATATTTGCCATCCAAAGATTCTTAGCTTTCCTTCTAAGAGTGTAACAAGAGTACTAGTTCTTCTATTTACTGTTTTCCTTTGGTTAGCTTGGCTACTAAGGTTGCTAACACACTGAAGGTTTGAAGAACATTCCAATTTATACCTATTGCTTGGGACATCTGGGTGGCTCAGTCGGTTAAGCGTCTGCCTTCAGCTCAAGTCATGCAGGGATTGAGCCCTGCGTCGGGCTCCTTGCTCAGCAAGGAGTCTGTTTGTCCCTCTCCCTCTGCCCACCCCCACTCCCCCTCCACCCCCACCCTGCTGCTTCATGCTCTCTCTCACTTTCCCTCTCTCCTCTCAAATAAATAAAAACAGTCTTTAAAAAAAATATATTTATACCTATTGCTTGTATAAGTATAAACTGGAATGTTTTCACCAGCAATAAGTACAAATTTTCCTTTAAGCTACAAAAAATATATACAAATGAATAATAATTTTCTAAATGGAATTAAATTCTAAGACTGTCAGTCCTAATATATCCCATATGGTAACCTTAAAAAACAGTGTGTTTTCAAAATTCTTACCCTTAGTTCAAATATATTCTTTAAAAAAGAAAAACAAAAATTAAAATTGTACTTACTCTGGCCAACAATTCTTGTGTTTCAGGAGTCAGTGGAGAATGTGAAAACTTGCAATATTCACCCTGATAACATTTTGTTCCTGTATGGTAAAACTTGCAAGGATATTCATGTAATCCAAATGTTAAGGAAGAGAACAACTTTAATCCAATAATTTATTAATTTACTGACTTTATTTTCCCTATATAAAGGTCTTTCCTAATAGCAGAAACACTAAATTCTCTATTTAAAATATGAGACAATAGATTATTAACTGAATTATATGAAACATCTATAATTATATAAATCAAGTTGAATGGCTATCATAGGATACTTTTCCTTCATATCCATTTTTATAATAAACTACAGGCATATTTCACTGATACAAGAAAAGGATGTGCATTTTAAATACATCAAGAAATGTGATTATTTTTAAAGCATTCTTTTGGCGTGGGGGAATTAAAGTCAGTAACGATAGGTCTTACAAATCTGAAGCCTTCAGATATAAGGCCGTTTAAAATAGGATCAATTTAAACAACTTCAATATTATTCTCTAGGAAAAAACTCTCAAGTTAGAATTTCAGATTCCTTCTACTGAATCACTGAAGGAAAACAACTTTTGTGGTGCCCAAAGGTGCTACTACCCTAAAACGTTTATGTTCCATGTTTTTACAACATGTCTATACCATATGCACTGAAGAGTTAGGGTTATTTTCCAAATTAAGGGACAATTAACCTCTATTCAGTACAGAATATACAGAAAATAAGTACTCTCAAATTACGCAATTCTTGCTTCTTTTTTTGTTTTTTTTAACAAAGTAGCTTATATGAAGGCACCTACCTGGCTCAATCAGTAGAGCCTGCAATTTTTGATCTCGGAATTTTAAGTTTGAGTCCCACACTGGGTGTAGAGATTACTTAAAAATAAAATCATTTAGGGGTGCCTGGGTGGCTCAGTCGTTAAGCATCTGCCTTCAGCTCAGGTCATAATCCCAGGGTCCTGGGATCCAGCCCCACATCCAGCTCCCGGCTGAGCAGGAAGCCTGCTTCTCCCTCTCCCACTCCCCATGCTTGTGTTCCCTCTCTCGCTCTGTCTCTCTCTCTCTCAAATAAATAAAATCTTTTAAAAATAAAAAAATAAAAATTAGGGCGCCTGCTTCTCCCTCTGCCTCTCTCTCTGTCTTTCAGGAATAAATAAATAAATAAAATCTTAAAAAAAATAAAAATAAAAAATAAAAAAATTAAAATTAAAAAATCATTAAAAAAAACAAAAACAAAGTAGCTTATATGACTATAGATACAATTAGTTAATGTCACAGCAGAAATTCTGACAGTCTTTCTGGGGACTGAATAGGTCCCTCTCCTGAACCTGCTGCTATAATACCCAGGTGAAGGATCTTCATTTGAGAGAATTACTAAAGAATCCATCTTTTCTTTCATGGGGGAAAAAAAAAATCTATACAATTTAACCACTTTGATATTGAGTTGGGCATGGATAACATAATTTTACCATAGCTAAAACATAGGTTTCATTCAAAATTATACATATTTAAAATGTTCAAGTAAATATTTAGAAAAAGTAAAGTTATTATACCTTGTGATAAAGGATATTATGCAAATACAGACAGTTTTCACCTCTGGTACAATATCCTTGTACATAAAATTTACACATTTCCTTTTTCTTCTCTATCTCTGCATCATGATCAAATTTACACTGGTCTCCCTGGGCCAAAAGGAAGAAGGAAAAGCCATTATTTCTCAAAGTTAAGTCATTCGATTCTTACTAAACTTAAGATAAGCAAATGATTCCAGAAAGTCTTAGAAACACTAAAGTATAAAACTTTTTTTTTTACCACAATCTAATTCTTAAAGTTATCTTATAACCACACCACACATATCTGCTTAAAATCTTGTTAACTCCTAAACATTTTTAACACAAAGCATTTTTTAAAAAGTATCTCTCTTAAACATAAAAGAATATTTCAATAAAGTTTTCTAGTCAAACCTTTTCTAGAAGGAAACAGTTAAAAAGTGTACAGGTATGCTTTTAGACTATCCAATGGAAACAGGAGTTGGCTTTAGTACATTTTTGCTATACTTTACATTTTAGTATATTTTTGCTTACAGTTTTTTTATACCTTAATACATTTCCTTTCAAGAAAATATTTACAAATTTGTTTCCCCTTGCGTTCCACTGTATGTTGGTTGATGAATCCCTGACTCATTCTCACATGCTGCTGCTTCTCTTTAGGTTTATCATCCTTTGAAAACAAAAACAAAGAACTAAATGAGAGAAACAGAAATTTAAATATTTTATTCCATTACAAAAAATTATTTTAACCACCTTTAAAACATTAAAAAGTGACTCTTCTAAATTGGCCTTCATTTGTAAGATTTGAACTTTTGCACATCAGTTCAAAAATAAATATTCTGCCAATTATAACAGCATTCCAGCATTGAATATTAGTGTTTGTGCAATTTGAATATTTCATTGTACTTTGCCCTTATTTTTAAAAACTGGATAAAAAAATTTTTTAAATGAAAGTGCTACTACTTGTGATAAAAACCAAAGTCTAGGAATGAGGCTCTTGAGAACAACAGAGACAAAACTGGAAACCATAAGGTGAACCAAAAGCAGCGTGCTCCTTAATTTCAATGAGATGCTCACTGAGTGAGAGCAGGGAATAATAACCAGCTCAAGTTAACAAACATAACTACAAATACAACCTCAAAGATGGCAACAGATATAAAAACAAAAGGTGATTTTTATATAAAAACAAGAGAGGAATTTCCTAATACATTTTAGCTTTTTAGAAACATAAACAATTTTTAGTGTGTTAACTTGTGTACAATTTATAGCTTTTGCACACCAAATTTCTGAATAGTTTTAGGAATTCACTATGTGCAAAGAAGGGACCTGACTACATTTACGTGATCTACTTGGTAATAATGTCAAATCTCCACTTAAACACCATCAAAATTATGTGTCTAATAAAGATGTGTCAGTGTAAATCTTTAGTTTTATTTGACTATGTTATTAAATTCTAACACACACGTTTACAATCCGTTCCTCATGTAAAAGGGCGGTCAGCTGAATAATCATTTGAGTCAATGTAAACCAAATGAATCACAGGGAATACTGACGGGGTCAGGAAATAAAGATCCAGTTGTGGCCTGGCCCTGTGTGACTCCGAGCAGTTACCTGAACCCCCAGGGTTTCAGAGTCCTCATTTGTAAAATATGGAAGCAGGGCAAGATTTTATATAAATATGCTTTAATCTATACTATCTGATCTTTCTAATGTTTTACCTCTCCTAACTCTTGTCTTCTGGACCAAGTCTAACAAAAAAAGTTAGTTTAGAAGCCCTCAGAAAAGCACAGTCCTTACTGTCCTATCTTGAATACATCTACAGACTAAGGAAGAAGAACTTCTACAGAACAAAATCAAAATACCAGGTGGGTGGGGGTGTTCTGTAAGGTCACTGCTCAGAAATACTCATTTTTAATTTCCACAAGGACCGCAACAGTAGAAACTCTGTTAAGACTCTGTGACTTCTGAAGAGTTCTCTTGGCCACTTTATCTTCTCCCTGCTTCCCCTGTTTTCCCAGCCGTTGACAGTACAACACTCCAAAATCAAGGGACTTGTGTGCATGCAGTCAGGTAGACAGGTACAACACTAAGGCTTAACACAGGTGCTGGCAGCTAACGGGCGAGAAGGAAGGCAGCGGCGACAGTGACAAAGAAGAACGTGGAGAGCCCACTGATGGTGAGGAGATTTTTCACCATCAGAGAACCCTCGTTTTGTGGCTCGTCACTGAGGTGTAAGATAAAAATTCTGCAGCACACAGGTGTCCTCCTGCATGTCTACACTCTTGTACCTGTTCCTGTGAGCCACTGTTCCGCAGTGAAGCGTTTGATCCTTTCTGTCCAGCGCCAGCCCATTTCCGCTTCATTTTCTTCTGTTTACCATTTTTCTGAACAGCTTTAAGGTTTTTATTTTTTTGTTTAACAGCTAAAAACAAGAAAGTTAATTTGATGTGTTTAAATCTTACACACTAAGTGTTAAAAGTTTAATTTATGAGAACATGAAGGCACAACAGCAGTTTACTCTAAAGTATACTCTACAGGGGCGCTGGGTGGCTCAGTCTGGTAAGCGTCCGACTCTTGCTTGCCACAAGTCAGATCCTTCTGGAAGGTTCAGAGTATAATGGAGCTAATTAGGAATTGCCATAGCACTATAGCAGCAAAAGCTTCAAATGTTTAGAATGACCTCACATACTACTGTCAGAATTTCCATTGAAAACACTTTATAAAGGGGAGCCCAGCCTACTCAGTCAGTAGAGCAGACAACTCTTGACCCTGGGTTGTGAGTTTGAGCCCCACGCTGAGTGTAGAGATTACGTTAGAAAATAAAGTAAGAGTATTTAAAAAAACAAAAGGCAGTAAAACAAGAGGATAAATTTCATCTGTAGTTGTCATCTGTCTTCATATCTATGACTAAGTTTCATTTAAGTAATCTAAAAGAACATATTTTATTTTAGTAATCTAAAAGAATATAGAGTCTGACACACCACTGTAGCAGACATTAAGTCAATTCCTCTCTAAACTGACAGCAATACAAACAGGCATATCTTGTCCTTCATATGTGCAGAGGCCAAGAATTTAGCATTCTCCCTTTCAAAGCAGTCATGGCCCTTGATAACCCTCCTGTAAACTATCCATTTGTACATGGAATGTCTGGATTGGGGTGGGGGGGGGTGCACGGAGTGGGCGTCTCAGGCCATGCAAGCTCACATCTGATGTAAAGATCCATGGAAAGCATGATATTACTATGAGATAAAATGCAGGAGAAAATCTCCCCCCTCCCCAAACCCCAGTCCATATATGGACAACTGTGACTGATTCTCTAGATAAACTTTAAATGACAAAACAGTTTCCCCCTTACCTTTTTGGGTATCCTTCACTCCCTCTTTCTTCACTCTTTCTTCAGGAAATGGTAAGGATTGAGCAGCATTTGCCATTTCTTTAGCTTGTATATACTGCTGAAGCTCCTTAGCAAAATTATCTTCTGATTCCTGACTGCAGATATCATTATCACTATATACATCATAGTCCTTACTTCTTGATTTTCTATATTGCAAATTCTTCGGTGATGTTGTAGAGTTCCCAAAGTGCCTGAACTAAGTAAAAATTAAATTTTCAGTTTTAAAAAGCTGGCATGATTCAAAACAATCTGGTTATAAAAAAGAAATAAAAACGCCCAAGAACTGATCTTTGTTGAGGTTGGGTGATGGGTATATGGGGGTTCATATACTATTCTTTCCACTCTTACATTTTTAAAATTTTCCAGAAATAAAAACAAAACAAAAACCAACACAACATATCCATCCTCGAAAAAAATTTGATGGAAGATTCTGAATTTGTACACTAAATGTCTTTACTAAATTAAAAGAGTAAACCCCCAAATCCTAATTATTTGATATATATTGACTGAACTACAGTATTATAATTCATATTTTATTTCTCTCTTTGCATCAACCATGCTTTTAAATGGTTTAATTCAATAACTCATCATTTCATAAAAGAATAAGTAAACTGTAAGGGCCCAAGTGAAAATCCACTATATTAAGCTACATCACAGCTAGCAAAGCCTATTCTTTTTCCTGTAAATCATAGTGTCAGTGGCGCACACTGATGACAAGGAACAAAGAACTTCCCAGTTCTCTGTAATCGAGTTAACTTTACTTTCAGGAGTTTTCTAACTCTGTTGTTGCAGCTCCCCCAAGGCAGCAGAAGCAAACACAGGCACCCACTGGAACAGAAAGCCAGGAATGGCAGCTGTCCCCGAGTCAGCCTGAGATGATCACAGCAGACAACTTAAAGTACTATGTGTACAAGAATTTCCAAGTATTGGTATACATGCCTACACATGGTGACACAAGTGTATCAAGTTGTGTAATTACGGTTAGTATGTCTGATACATTTTAATTAAAAGGCTTATAAAAAAATGTCCAAGTGCCAAAAGGCTCCTATTTTGATGTCAGGAAGAGATAACACATCTACCATTAAACTGGCCAATGATCCTGCTCCAGAGCATGCTTTGGAGTCTGGTCTCTTACCTACTTTCACATAACTGATGAAGGCAGCAAACTCAAAACAAACAAAAAACAAACGAGAAGAACCTCTTTTATAAAATATACTAGGTGGTCCAATTTAATGGCTTACTTTTGATGTTAACTTCAGTTGTACCACCAGAGGATTGATCATAGGCCTATAAAATGAATTTACTCCCTGTGTGAAGAAGAATCAAGTGGAGAAAGTTTCCCAACCTGACAATGGCCCCAATGTATACCTACCTCATCTTCATTATACCAGACAAGACTATCAACCAATCCAACAACATCAGGCCACCAAGTTCCCTATCTCCAAGTTTTCAAGAAAGAGCACCTTTTAAAACTAATACCATAGAACAAACTTGTGAACAGAACATCTGGTCAGCAGTTGGCAGATGTCAACCTGGCCTCCTGTTTTTGTTAAAGTTTTGCTGGAACACAGTCACACCCATTCATTCATTTCTGTGTTATCTACACCTGTTTAGTTGTGACTGAGTCAATATGGCTCACAAAGTCGACAAGATGCACTACCTGGTCCTTTACGAAAAAGTTGGCCAATTCCTGTGATAATTATTATGTTTACATGGTTTTGGCCTTTAATTTTATTTAGTGGGCACAGGGAGAGCTCCCTTGAAGTTTGGCTTAGTCAAATACACAGAGATGAAATTCTATTCAGTATATCTGAATCAAAATATTACAATGATCCAAATGAGTGATTAAGTGCCCCTTACACACAAAATATGTACCAAAGCAGACCCCCTTTAACAGGTGATAATATATCTGATTTGTATTCAATGAAGTGATAACATGACATGGCAACACGAACAAAACCAGGACAATCATCAACTATGTTGTTTTATTATACATTAGAGGTAAGTATTACTAACTGATATGATTCTAATTACACAAAATACAAATGATTGCTTTAATACTTTTCTTCATTCAGCTAGCTATAAACTCATTACTTTGATATTTGTTGTTCTCTTTATAATTTAGAAAGTATACAAATATACTATAACTTTTTTCCCTTTAATGAAGGAGCCTAAAGTTTTTTTTAAGCAAAAGATTTCTAATTCAGGAGGATTTATTAAACTCGTACGGCCTCCTGAGACTCCACAGAAATAAAAGTACAGAAATGTAAAAATAGTTCCGTAAGATTAGTGGGGATGGGGAGACATAAAGTACATTCATTAGTCATTGAGAAAAGCTTAACAAATTCTTGACAAGTTTTTGAAAAACAAAAAGTTATAATTGGGAGGTTGGGCTTCGGCTGGAGTGTGAGAAATGGGGCTATAAATGAGGATGAATGAAAACTCTACATGAAAACAGACAAAGGTATTGTAACAAATTCTCTCTGCTCCATTCCTCACCAGAATACATTCAAACAGAAATTTACCCCAGGCAAAAAAAGAGAATAAAGAAATTGACTAAAATGTTTGATAAAAGCCAAATCTTCTTCTGTGGGTACTAAGACCCCAGCGTGAAGTCTTCCCCATTCTGGCATTTGGGAGCAACCCACCAGAAATATACTCCATCCATTCAACCTACAACAGAAGTTCTACCCTGCTATCCAGAAGAGATTCCTCACAGGGGTCTAGAACTTGAATGGGAATAAAAATCACACACTATTCACATCAACCTCTAAGTTGACATTTAGCATTTTCCTGTTTTGAACACAGTGAACAAAGAGTAGTATCAACAGTACCTGCAACTGTCACTAGTAGAATCACAGATACTTTCATACATCACATGACAGCTGTTGCAAATCTCAAAATATCTTTTATGTTCATCACTATGTCAAAGTTACAATAATTAGACCTACTGCTGCACTTATTATTTAGTGCATTCATGAAGAACATATTACTCTTTCCACATTTGTTTTTTTGGTAACTGTATTTCAATAAATTTCCTTCGTAATCCAACACATTTCATTTTATTCACTTAAAAACATTATTCTGAGAAGGGGCCCATGGGCTTCACCAGACTGCCAAAAGGAGTGCATAGCACAACGAAGGTTCAGAACTACTATGCTGAAGGTAACCTCTCTATCCACACGGCCCACCCATGGACTGAGGCCCAATCAGGCTTCCCATCTGGAGGAAAAGCCCATAGAGACACATGCCCACTAATACACCAGCGAAGGCATTCCATCAACTCTCCTGGCCTTTCTTCAATCAAGCAACAATGAAGGAACACAAAAACACATGGCAAAAATCTAGAGCAAGTGTCATTAAACTATGACCCCAGGGCCAAATCCATCCCACCACCTATTTCTATAATAGTCAGCAAGCTAAGAATGGTCTTTAGATTTTTTTAAATTGTTGAAAGAAAAAAAAAAGTAGCATTTCATGTCAATGAAAGTCATATAAAATTCAAATTTCAGCATCCATAAGTAAAATTTAATGGAACACAGCCATGCTCATTCATTTACATAACTATAATAGCTGCTTTATCACACTACAATAGCAGAGTTGAGTAGTTGTAAAAGAAACCACAAAGATATTCAAGACATTATAGATAAAAAAGATGCTAGACAGCTATAACAACAAAAAAAAGAACAAGGAAGAACTCTTGAGGGGCGCCTGGGTGGCTCAGTCATTGGGCATCTGCCTTCGGCTCAGGTCATGATCCCAGGGTCCTGGGATCGAGCCCCGCACTGGGCTCCCTGCTCCGCAGGAAGCCTGCTTCTCCCTCTCCCGCTCCCCCTGCTTGTGTTCCTGCTCTCATTATCTGTCTCTGTCAAATAAATAAATAAAATCTTAAAAAAAAAAGAAAGAAAGAAAGAACTGTTCAATAGTTAAATTATGAGAAACCCACATTAGGAAATAATGCTTAAAAAAAGTAATTTATAATAGCCTCATCAAACACCTAGCAATAAATCTAACAAGAGGTATGGTAGATATAAGACATCTACGAAGAAGGGGCGCCTGGGTGGCTCAGTTGGTTAAGCGACTGCCTTCGGCTCAGGTCATGATCCTGGAGTCCCGGGATCGAGTCCCACATCGGGCTCCCTGCTGAGCAGGGGGTCTGCTTCTCCCTCTGACCCTCTTCCCTCTCGTGCTGTCTCTCATTCTGTCTCTCAAATAAATAAATAAAATCTTTAAAAAAAAAAAAAAGACATCTACGAAGAAAATTACAAAACACTGTTGAGAGAAATTAGAGGACCTAAAGATTAGACAATTCAATATTCTAAAGATGTCAATTCTCCTCCAAATGATCTGTAGATTAAATGCATTCCCAATGAAAATCCCACCAGGATTTTCCACGGAACTTGACAAACTGAATTCTAAAACTTACATATAAATGCAAAGGGTAAGAACAGCCAAGACGCTTAAAGAAGAAAAACAAGGTGAGAGGATTTGCTTACCTGACACCCAAACTCATTATAAAGCTACAGTAATTAACATGGTGAGGTATTGGGGGAGGGCTAGACAGATAAACCAGCGGAAGAGAACAGAGTCCAGAAACAAACCCATCAAACACGAACATCTGATTTTTGACAATAGTGACACTGCAGGCCAGTGAGGGGAAAGACAATTCTTTTCCCTCAGTGAATGGTGCTGGAACCAACTGGGTATGATAACAGGAAAAAAAAAGTTAAACAGAATGTGTCACCCCTACCTCACAGAATACAGATACAAATAAATTACAGACGACTACAAACGTACATGCAAAAAGCAAAACAATAAATCTTTTAGAAGACATTACAGTAAAATATTTTTATTAAATAAAACACATAAACACTATAAAGAAGATTAATAAATTTGAATACACTAAAATTATGGATTTTTACTCAAAGATTACCATCCTGCAAAGCCACAAAATGAGCAGATATTTGCAACATTAGAATCCATAATGAAGGGGAAAAAAACCCTTATAATCCAAAATAAAGAACTACAAATCAAAAAAAAAATAAAATCATGGACAAACCAATAATTATAAGAAGAAGACTAAAAGACTTGAACAGGCACCAAAAAAAGGGAAAAATCCAAATGGACAAACATATGAAAAGATGCTCCATCCCAATAGTAATCAAGAAAATGCAAACTTAGTTACAATGAGCTGCTTCACCAGATGGCGAAAAATACAACAGATGACAATACCAAGTGTGGAGCAGCAGAAATACAGTCTCTCATACACTACCTCTGGGAATAAAATGGGTAGAATCACTTTGGAGTACAGTTTGGCATTAAGGCAAAGGTAAAGATGCTTTACTCTAAGACCTAGCAGTTTTACTCCTAGGTAACTACAGAGTGTATGTGCAACAGGATACAAGTGAAAGAATGTAGCACCCCTACCCATAACCTCCAAAAATGGAAATCAGACCAATGTCTACCAACAATGAAATCTACTATATTCAATAATGGAATACTATGCAGCTCAGAAAACACACAGGTATACGCCACAACATTTATGAATCTTACAAATATTAACGTTGAGAAAAAACAACAGAAAGAACACATACAATACTATTCTATTTCTGTAAAGTGTAAAAACAGGCAAGAAAAACTGTATTATTAAGGATGACAGCATTAGTACTAAAACTGAAAGTGTAAAGAAGATCAAGGAAGTGATCCGCATGCAAGTTAGGACTCTAGTTATCTCTGGTAAGAAAGAAAGGAGTAATGACTGAGAAAGGAGGCATCAGAGGCTTTGGGGATAATGCTCTTTCTTGACTTAGCAAGGTCTCTACCTGGGTGTTCTTTTTAATCAGCTGTGATACTGCATATTGACATTTTACGCACTCGTGAGTAAAGAGCCTGGACTGAAGCAAACCTACTTAGGAATAATGCAGGTGTCCATCTACTCAGAGAACTGTTTATTGGAATCTACTTAAAATAACTGTAGCATGTTCTACCTGCCTATCTCCTGTATTGGGTTATATTTGGATTAGGGAACTTTTAGCGGGCATGAAGGACTGGGGTCGATGTGACTAAAACGGTATACAAAATTGAGGGGAGGGGCACTTGGGGGCTTAGTCGGTTGCGCGACTGGTTCTTGGTTTTGGCTTGGGTCATGATCTTGGGGTCATGAGATCAAGCCCCAAGGGGGGCTCTGTGCAGAATGTGGAGCCTGTTTGAGATTTTCTCTCTCCTTCTGCCCCTCCCCCCACTTGTATGCTCTCGCATGCACATGTGCTGTTTCTCTCAAACAAATAAATAAATCTTAAAGAAAAAAAAATTGGGGGGAAATCCAGGCCACAGTTTCTCAGTGTTAAGACCTTGGCTCTTGTCCACAACAGCCATACATGCTCCAAAGGGCAAAAGAAGTTATATACTTGGGTAGCTGAGAGGCTTGCTGAGGAGAGGAAGATGTTATACCTGCTGTATTTTCTGTCCTGTACCCTTTTGTAAAGCTAAGTGTAAGAGTATCACATTAAAGCCTATTTGTACCTTGTGAGTCTCACTGCCAATTCAAACCCATCGTTTTGTGGTGTGTTAAAGTTCACAATAAAAAAAAAGTTCAGAAAGAGAAAAAGAGGCCAGGGAGGAACAGATATTGGCTGTTATGGGTTGACTGTGTCCCCCCCAAATTCTCCCTAGCAGCCAGTACCTTAGAATGTGGCCTTATTTGGAAATAGGGCCATTACATTTGTAGTTGGTTAAGATGAGGTCATTAGGGTAGGTTCTAACCCAATATGACTGGTATCCTTATAAAAAGGGTATATTTAGACACAAACATATGCACATAGGGAGAACACAATTCAAATATGAAGGTAAAGATCCAGGTGATGCTTCTGAAGCCATGACAAGGAACACCAAAGATTGCCAGCAAACCACGAGAAACTACCAGAGGAGCATGGAATAGATTCTCCCTCACAGCCTCAGAAGGAACCAACCCTACCAACACCGTGATCTCGGACTTCCAGTCTCCAGAAACACAAAACAAAAAATCTTCTGTGGCATAAGTCACCTGGTTTGTGGTACTTTGTTAGGGCAGTCCTAGAAAAGTAACACAAGCTTTAAGCTGTAAATCACTGAGGTTAGTTAAGTTAGCAAATCAAAACCCTTGAAAATTTCTGGCCTAACTTGAAAAGAGAAGTTTTTGAAACAGTTTACAACCCATTTCAGAAACAGGGAAAACCAAAATAAAAGCAATACACTAAAACAGTTCATGTTAAATGGCTGAAGTTTCTGAATGATAAATTTTCCGAAGTGTTATCAGGTTTCCTTGACATAAGGAACTAGGTCTCCAATGCTCAATACACTGGGACACATGGGACCCCTCACAAATTTCGCACACCCACTCTTGTGTTTTCAGTATGCCAACCTAATCTTACTTTTTTGGGTATTTGCTCACATTCCAGTTTTACTTCCCATTTTATTTTCTCTTCTTGTGTTTCTTCAACTTCTGTATCATCTATTCCATCATCGATTCTGCAACAAAAATATCAAATAACACAAGAGAGTTTTTTCAACCTGAAAATGGTTCATACCACAGCATTAAAATTCATGGCTTTGGCTTATCTTCTACGTGCCCTTAAAAAAAAATTCCAAATTCAAATTCTACTCCAAACACTCCAAGGATAATGTACAAATTTATGATGAGCAATACACATCAACATGTGTTTGTAAGTAAACCATAAAGCTGAAATTTTAGATTACATAACCTTCACACTCTAATCTCAGGAGCTATATAAACCACCCACTGATTTATCACTCCATTCATTCAACAAATACTGAGTATCCACCATATACCAGGCTGCAGGCCTTAAATCTTGAGATACAACAATGAAAAAGACCTTGTCCCTGCCTTCTGAGAACTTTCTATGTGCTTGGGAGAAAAAAAAAATAAAGCAATTTTAATATAGTATGATAAGCACAGGAACACTTAACCTAGATTTGGGGGCCAAGGATCTTCTAAGCTTAAAAGATAGGTAAGATTTAGCAAACAGTGGCACCTGGCTGACTTAGTAGAGCATGTGAATCTTGATCTCCAGGTTGTGAGTTTGAGCCCCACGTTGGGTGTAGAGATTACTTAACATAAATAAATAAATAAATAAATAAATAAACTTTTTAAAAAAGTTAGCGGGGCTCCTGGGTGGCTCAGTCGGTTAAGTGTCTGCTCAACTCATGATCCCAGAGTCCTGGGATTGAGCCCGGAGTCAGGCTCCCTGCTTAGCAGTCTCTCTCCCTCTCCCTCTTCCTCTGCCACCCCATACACACTCTCTCTCAAATAAATAAATAAAATCTTAAAAAAAGGGAAAATAGTAGTTCAGGTAGAATGCAAGGTGCCCTTCAAGGTCAGGAGAGCCTAAGTTATATTCAAATAGGAAGATGAAAAAGAAAAGTTGTTTCCAGACTCGCAAGGACTGAGAAGTTAACATGCAGACATTGCCAGAGACAACTTGAGGATATTCTACAAAAACTAAAAATGAACCCAAGAAGGATGACGATGGGAAGCTGGTAAGAAAAGATGTCACTGAAATTTACAGGTAAATCTAAATAACGGCTTACACCATAAATACAGGGGGCTGAAAGCAATTATGTCTGGACAAGTAGGGACTACTGAATAAAAGCTTAAGATAGGAGTTACATGCCGGATAAAGGTAAGGAATAGGCAATGAGCACATTCTCAAAAAAACATGTTACAAATGGAATGCACTACTAGCACAAGAATGTGAATAGTGGCTCTGAGCTTCTTGCAAAGTTATAGGAGGGGTTCAGGCTTCACAGCTTCATCCGATTCAACAGTTTACCACTGATCTGTCCCTAGTCAGAGCCTCAGAGCTTTGTCTATCAGATAAGGCACCAAGTTGTGAGTCTCTACAGAAGCCATCACAAGAGCCAGTAAGCCAAACACAGTGAACCTTCATTGTTCCAGTTATCGGTAATGAATCATCTTACGGAGTAGGAAGCAACCTCTCCTGAGGCAAAGTAATAATGACAATAATGACTACAAGAGCAGTAACAGCAGGGTGCCTGGGTGGCTCAGTCCGTTAAGTGTACGCCTTCCGCTCAGGTCGTGATCCCAGGGTCCTGGGATGGAGTCCGGCATTAGGCTCCCTGCTCAGCGAGAGCCTGCTTCTCCCTCTCCCTCTGCCTGCCTCTCTGCCTACTTGTGCTATCTCTCTGTCAAATAAATAAATAAAATCTTTAAAAAAAAAAAAAAAAAGCGCTGTCTTATGCTTACCGTATGCCAGAAGCGATTCCATGCATGTTACCCACATCACAACAGCCTATGACATACGTACTGGTGGTTAAAAGCCCATTTTACAGATGAGAGAACTGAATTACAGAAAGCTTATAAAACTTGCGACACACCTACTTAACCGGTAGAGCTAAGATTTGAGCCCAGACAGGGAAAGCCAACTTCCTAGTCAACACATCCACCTGGATAGCTACTTGACATATTTTTAATAGAGCCCAAACTGAACTCTTGACCTAATCCTCCTGTTATTTTTTTTTTTAAGATTTTATTCATTTATTTGAGAGTGTAAGAGAGTGCACACAAGCATGAGTGGCAGGAAGGGCAGAGAGAGAGGGAGAAGCGGACTCCCCGCTGAGCAGGAAGCCCAATGCCAGACTCCATCCCAGGACCCTGGGATCGTGACCTGAGCCGAAGGCAGACGCTCAACTGGGCCACCCAGGCACCCCTCTCCTGTTATTTTAAACAGCAACTCGACCCTTCTAATGATACTGACCCAAAACTCTGAAGTAACTTAGACTCCTCTTTCATATCCTCAATCCAATCTGTGACAAAATCCAGTTTATCTTCAAAATACATCCATTATTTGGCCACTTCTTGCTACTGATACTATGATCCAAGCTACTCTTGCCATTACATTCCACTCTCAACACAACCACAATGACCCTGCTAATTTTGTCACTCTCTGTTGCAAACCTTCCAGCAGCCTTTCATCTCATTCAGGGTAAAAGCCAAAGTCCTTCTTATGGCACCTACAAGTCCCTACATGATCTGCCTCCCTGACCCTATCCCCGAGTACCTCTCAGCTCCTACTTCTCTTCAAGTCCTGCTACTCTAACTCCATTCCAGCTGTCATTCTGCCCACTTTCCTCCCATCACCTGATCACACCATGCTCACTCCACCTCAAGACCTTTATATGGACCTTTATATTCTCTCTGCTGGAAATCAACCCTCCTCACCTCACTACTCAAATATTACTTATCAGTGATATTACTGAGGTTTTCTTTAACTACCTTCTTTAAAATACCTACATTCTCCCTACCATCCCATCCTCCCTTCCTATCCTCCTACCCAGCTTTCATTTTCTCCATGGCACTTATCATCACCTAAAATACTATCTATGCATTGTCTATGCTGCAAGGATATAAATCTCGTGAATATGGAGATTTTTATCTCTTTATTTATTGCTATAGTCCCAGGGCCTAGGATAATGGCAGGTGCTCAAGAAATGACTAAACCCATTATAAAATTACTAGGAAAAAACCCACAAACCATAAAAGCTAGATTCCTGTGACCTTATTTAAAACATACAAACAAAAAATAAATAAATAAAAAAAATAAAACATACAAACAGGGGCGCCTGGGTGGCTCAGTCGGTTAAGCATCTGCCTTCGGCTCGGGTGATGATCTCAGGGTGCTGGGAACAAGCCCCGCATTGGGCTCCCTCCTCTCTCTCTGCCTACCTCTCTGCCTACTTGTGCTCTCTGTCAAATAAATAATAAAAAATAAAAATGAATTTAAAAAATAAAACAAAAAAAACCCTTTATGCAATGAAAATGCCGTAAGCAGAGTCAAAAGACAACAAATCAGAAGTAAAATATCTGCAAACTAGAGTTCCTAAAATTTTAAAGAGAAGGACCAATGAAGAGAAAAACAGGCAAAGGATATGAACAAGGAACAGTTCACAGATGCTCTCTATACTTCAATACCATTCTACACCTAACATTTGGGCAAAAATCCAGAAGTGCATTTTATGTAGTTCAGTCAAGTTTTTATGAATAGAATCTTATATCCAACACATTTTCAAATTGATAGATGCTATTGTTAACATGCGGCTATTGTCTTGTGATGATTCACCTTGCTAAATTAATGGTTTATTAACGTTCCTCGTTTTCTTTTGTAGGTGGATCATATCATCTGCAAGTAACTAGTGTCTTTGTCTCTTTTCAGTATTTATAGATCTTATTTTATGTTAGTCATTTTTGCCTTAGAAGCACAGAAATCAAATCATGGGTAACTTAGTCCTAGTTTTGCCACTTACACTGTGCAATCTTGGCAAGTTATTTATCCTCTCTGTGCCTCAATTTTCTCATCTGCAAAAACAAGGACAGTATCTTTTCTTCAAGGTTAAGATTAAATGACATATTTCATGTAAAGCACTTAGTAAAACTCTTGATGGTAGCCTGAATTAAGGTAATAGTTTTAATTAAGGTATCTGAGATAAAGTGAACAGATTTGAAAGATATCGGGAGGTAAAAATTAACCAGAATAAGCGATATACTGAGATTGAGAGAAATAAAGGAACAAAAGGCTGTGTGTCTCGGTTTCAGCTTAAGGAAATTGGGGAAAACCACACAGGTTTAGAAGTTAGTTTTTAGCACTTCAAAGAGAGAAAAAAAAAGGAAACGAATATCTGGGTGTAAAGAAACTACACTATACACGTCTCTAAAAATGAGATCAATAAATTATCACCATTTGGCCAGCGGCGTCAGTTCCTTTCTCAACCTAAAGGAAACGTTACACCCAAATCGTGTTTGCTGCTTTATTATATTATGGTCTTTAGGGTCTTCTGATGCAAATCAATGAACTAAAGGCAAACTATTCACTATTTACCCTCCTTGCTTAATGAACTTAGGGTTTCGAATTTTTCTAAAAAAAAAAAGTGTTTAGCATGTGTCAATGAGAAATGACAAATGATCTGTCCTCTAGGAGCTGACGGTCCGGTGGAAGGAAGAGTACTTTGGAAACACACAGAGGTTTCTAACCGGATCTAAAGGGTCAGGAGCGCAGAGAAAGGGGAGCCTCCCAAGATCGCCGCCTGAACCCCGCTGCTCCCCTCAAGTAGGGTCCCGGCACCTCTCCCCGTGGCAGCTTACGAAAGGAACCTCATTGCCGGCTTCCATCCCCGGCGGCCCCAGAGTGACCTCTACACGTCCGACCCCCGTGCCTGCAAGGCGGACCCCACACGCTCGCCCACGCACTCCCCGCGCTACCCAGCGGCGTGGCCCACACGCGGCCCCGGCAGCCTCCAATGGAACCAAAAGGCGGAACCCGGCTGGGGCCCCTGCGATCAAAGCATGAAAAGATGGGGAATCACCTTTCATCAAAGTCCGTGGCCGGTTTTTTACCCAGGGCCGGGTTGGGGGGTTTGGAGAAAAGATTCTCAAAATCCATCACCCTCGCGAGAGCCCCGCAGCTAGAGTATAACAACCGCCGCGTGAGGAGGAGGGACCCAGAACCCCGCACAGGCCACAGGTCGCCCCGCGCATGCGCCGCCCCGCCCCCCGCGCACGCCCGCTCCCTCCTTCCCCGCGGCTCTGCGCAGGCGTCACTCTGCGTTATTTTAGGTGCGCTTATTGATCTGTTCTCCAATATTTATTAGAATTTTTAGTCCTTGGAAGTCTCCTTTCTTTCACTTTCATTAGGGGTAAGTGGGCATCCCAAATGGAGAGAATTGTATCAAGGCAGGAAAATAGAGCACACATTTGGGAAACGGAACTGTTGAGTTTTGCTTACTCTAATGCCTGTGGAAGAGGGGAAATTGTAGGAATAATGAAAGTCTCAAAACAGTTGGCTATGCCGGTGACATCGAACCTGACTGGCTCCTACTAGTGTTTGATTCCCGGCATGAATCAGGGTCCACTTGCCAGACAAGCAAAGGGAAGTTGTACTTTGTCCTATTACAGGCAATCCTTTTTTGGACATGAATCATTAATAAAAATTGAGAGGAAAATTGAAATGAATTAAGGTATTACCCCATTTGGAGGAAAGTACTATATTACAGAACTCAGATTATTATCATACATACATTTTCATATAAAAAGTCCAGTATACAGCAAAAGATAACTAGGCCACGGAAGGAAATGAAAATGATAGGTAAAAAGCCGCAAACATAGCAAGAAATACTGACCTGCAAAGGCATCAGATACTAGCCTTTTCAGATAAAGACTATAAAAGGCGAAGTATGTTTGTGGTAGATTTGCTACAGGACAGAGACCACTGGCCTTGAGGAGTGAAGGACCAAACTTTCCCGGAAGATAAGGCCTACTACATTTGAAAACAGGTGCTGCTGATGGCAGCAAGTCTATTCAGGGTCATTTCAACATACCACTAAGCATCTGGGCACCTGTAGCCCCCCCCCCTTTTGCCCTTGCCTTCCCCCTTAAAACCCTACAGCTTCACCTGGACAGGGAAGATGGTCTTTGAAACATATGTCAACTGTCTGCAAATCTCAAGGAAGGTAGGCTGGTTCTGCTATAGACCAAGGGACTTAAGTCAGCAAGCAAGAAGTGCGTAGGCTTGAAGCCAAGTTAACTCTTAAGACTGATTACAGTGCTTTTACAGATTGATTTTTAAAGATGGGCCCAATTCTCTCTCTTTTCCTATATCCACACTGTTTGCAATGTGACTTTGTAGCTCTTCCCATCAAGTGGTGGGATCTATTTCACCTCCTCTTTAATCTGAGTTGAATTTGTAACCTACTTTTGCTAATAGAATGCAGCAGAAAAGGCCTGCCAATGCCAAGCCGGGTCCCTAAGAGGACATGCGTCTGTCTGCTCTCTCTTGAACTCCTGCCTTCTCCAGAACAACAAGCCCAGGCCACCTTGCTGAAGAAAAGGGAGAGATATGTGGAGGATAAGGCAAAAGGAGGAGAGCAACAACACCCAGTCAACAGCCAGCAAAACCCTATAAAGCAAAGCCGCCAAGTCAACACACAGCTGACCACAGAAACACAGGGGAGCCCAGTGGAGAACTGAAGAACCTCCCAGATGGTCCCAGTCCAAACTGCTGACCAGCATTGTAAGCTAAGTAAATAGTTGTCTTAAGCCACCAAGTTTTAAAAGTAATTTATTATGCAACAAAACCTGATAAAAAGGAGGGCGCCTGGGTGGCTCAGTTGGTTAAGCAACTGCCTTCGGCTCAGGTCATGATCCTGGAGTCCTGGAATCGAGACCCACATCAGGCTCTCTGCTCAGCAGGGAGTCTGCTTCTCCCTCTGACCCTCTTCCCTCTCGTGCTCTCTATCTCTCATTCTCTCTCTCTCAAATAAAGTCTTTAAAAAAAAAAACCTGATAAAAAGGAAACTATAAAAAGTGACATTAAGGAGCTGAAAAAGAACCAAGTAGAGCTTTTAGAAGTTAAAAATATGATACGGACATTAAAAACTCAATAGATGGTATGGTACTCTTAAAATGTGTTCACAAATTCTTTAACACTTATCCCTTCAAAAGATGGAGGCTGTTCTCTCCTTAAATGTGAACTAGATCCAGTGACTTCTAACATACACAGTTTTAGATGGTGCCCAACTTCTGAGGCTAGGTGGTAAAAAGTACTGCAGTTTCTGCCTTCCTCTCTTGAATCGCCTACCTGAAGGAAAGTCAGTCACCATGTCAGAAAACACTTGTGAAAAGCCAGCCATGTGAGTGAGCCACCTTGGAAGCTGATCCGCCAGTGCCTCTCCAACCTCATAAGAGACTCTGGGTTAGAACCACCCAGCTAATATTTACTGGATTCCTGATCCAAAAAAGAAAAAATAAGAAGATAAGTGTTTATGTTACTGGACTCAGGCCTTTGGACCCAGCAATGGTAGAAATGAGGCTGGATCCAAAATTTACAAACACAGGCAAGGCTTTGTTATAGGGGCAACAGCTGCAGCTGAAGGGAGACACAGTCATGACAAAGGAGTCAGACTGGCTCTCTGAACAATAACCAGGGAAACTTTTAAAGAGGCTGAGGCAGGAAAAGAGTGATGTTTAAGCATGTAGGGGCAAGGAATGCCAGGAAATTGGGGGCATAGGCTCAGTTGACAAAATATGCTTCTTCATATATCATATGTTTCATTTGCATGTTGTCTCCACCTCTGGGTATGTGTTTTAGCATAATAAGGGGAAAAGTCAGTGAAAGGTAAATTTGCTACCTGTTTTATCTCAGACTAGTCTGAACCTGGTCTAGGCTTGTTCCTTGGCTAGTGCTTTGCTCTGCAAGAAAAAGCGGTAACAGCCTACAGGTTGCTCTGCAAGAGAAGTTATTACTTTTCATACATATGGAATATTAATGTTTTTGCTAAATAACATGATTTATTTTTCTTTTAACTTTTATTAATAATTTATTATTATTTAATAATTGGGTAGGTAGAGTCCCAGGTGCATTGGGGCTTGTTCCCAAGGTCCCTGTCTCATTTATGGTTTGTTTTTTTTTTAAGATTTTATTTATTTATTTGAGAGAGAGAGCACAGAGGGAGAGAGAGAGACAGGGAGAAGCAGACTCCCCGCTGAGCAGAGAGCCCAACGCAGGACTTGATCCCAGGACCCTGAGATCATGACCTGAGCCAAAGGCAGCCGCTTAGCTGCCTGAACCACCCAGGTGCCTCTCATTTGTGTTTTATGTTTTATTTTTTTTTAAGATTTTATTTATTGATTTGAGAGAGAGTGAATGAGTGAGAGAGAGGGGAGGGTCAGAGGGAGAAGCAGACTCCCTGCTGAGCAGGGAGCCCAATGCGGGACCCGATCCCGGGACCCCAGGATCATGAACTGAGCCGAAGGCAGTCGCTTAACCAACTGAGCCACCCAGGTGTCCCCCTCATTTATGTTTTAAACCACAAAGTTTTGGGATAATTTGCTATGTAGCAATAGATAAGATGCCCCTATCATTATAAAGCAGCTGGCCTAAACATAGAATTATCATATGACCCAGCAATTCTACTCCTAGGTATATACCCCAAAGAATTGAAAACTGGGATTGAAACAGATATGTGCATACTCCTATTCATTGCAGCATTATTCACAAGAGCCGATAGGTGGAAACATCCCAAGTATTGGATAAATCAAATGTATGTACATACAATGGAATATTATTCAGCCATAGAAAGGAATAAATTCAGACACATGCTACAACACGATGAACCTTGAAAACAGTATGCTAAGTGAAATAAGCCGGGCTCAAAAACATAAATACTGTATTTCCGCTTATATGAGGTATTTAGAATGGGCAAATCAGAGAGACAGATTAGAGGCTTTCAGTGCTGGGAAAGGGGGAAATGGGAGTTACTGCTTGATGGTTACAGTTTCTGTTAGGGGTAGTGAAAAAGTTTGGAAGCAGACAGTGATCCTTGCACAGCAGGGTGAATGTAGTTAATGCCACTGAATTGTCACTTCAAAATGATTAAAATGGCAAATTTTGTATCATATATAGTTTACCACACACAAAAAAGCAACTGACATAAGATGGAGGAATGGTCTTTTGAGTACCAGTTTCAGTACTAGCTAGATGCAAAGTACATGTTTTGTGGACATATGCTATAAATCAGCAATCAATAATATGGTGCTGTTTCTCCCTTAGCCAGAATTTATGGACCTGGGAATCAAACCATGGAAATGAGAGTGAACCCTTCCTTTATTAGCCCTGTGATACCCTAGTAAGTCTTCCCTTTTTTTTTTTTTTAATTTTTACTTCTAATCCCCAAAACTTCGAGTTCTGATTGTCAAGAGCAGAGTTTTTCAACCTCAGCATTTTGACATTTTGGGCTGAGTAATTGACATTCCTGTGCTTAATAGGATGTTTTAGCAGCATCCCTGGCCTCTCCCCACTAGATCCCCTGTTGACACCTTTATATTTGTGTGCATTAAGGGTGGGAATGATAGTCAAAGATAAACAAAGCCAGACATTAAAGTAGCAAAAACAGATTTTATTCAGAAACTATTGACTGGAGGTAAAGGGTTGAACTCCATTCAGATTGTGTAGAGGTGACTGGGTGTTTTAAAGGGAGAATGAAATAACACATAATTCAATTTACATGAAATGTTCAAAAAGGCTAATCTACAGAGACAAGAAAGTAGATTATCAGTTGCCTGAGGCATGGGTGGCAAGACAGGATTAATTATAAATAGGCACTTAGGGGGATGGAATGTTCTGAAACTGAATGTTGGTGATGGCTGCATTACTTGGCAAATTTACTAAAAGTCATTAAACTGTACACTTAAAATGTGTAAATTTTCAGGTATATGCTTTTATATCAATAAAGCTATTTTTAAAAAAATTAAGGGAGGGGCACCTGGGTGGCTGAGTCGTTAAGTGTGGGAGAATGAGAAGTGGGCTATCTGATTAGCTACAGTAAGACCTAATTAAGTAATATAGTTAAAATAGACAAAGACCTAGAGATTCTAATCTAACTCCAAATGCTAATTATTGTTACTCCAGACAAAATAGATCTGCTTTTCGAAAGTTTAGTACTGTATTATGTCGAAATGTGGCAAGTGCCTGCAGGATTGTCTATAGATCAGTGTGCAGGTCTTGTCAGTGGCTGCATTCAACTTTTAAAAAAAGTGCGATTTCTTTACCAATGTACATATCTAATTTTTTTATTTTTAAATTTAATTTACTAATTGCGATTGCTTCTGAATGCACTGCATTTATGCATTGGTCAAATGCATTCACTACCACAAAGTTAGATATCTGATTTACCATCAAGTTCATCATTTCATTACAAAACAAGGAACTTTTCGTCCTAAGTTAATTTACTGAATAGGCAAAAACATTGATTTGTCGTTAAAAAATTATTGCCAAAGGTCAGGTTCATAAGTATAAAGACATGCGGTGGCTAGTTTTTATTTATAAAATATTCGTGTATATTTTACATATGGAATATTAATGTTTTTACTAAATAACATTTTTCTTTTAACTTTTATTAATAATTTATAATTAAATAATTGGGTAGGTAAATTTAATATTGACTATCAGAAAAAGCCACATGCCAACCTATTGTCTTCAGAACGCGATTACGAGCACTAGACATTACAAAAAGAGGCGCTACCTTATAGGACATTTTCCCATTATTTAAAAGACCGAGGTGATTTTTTTCAAAGGCTCTACACCGCGTGTTCTTATCACCCCACCCCTCATAATCAGGCTGCAGAATGGCTTTGGGGGCCCGTGTTAGGGTGCGTCTTGAACCCCTCCGCCCGTTTCCCAGTGGGCCAGCACGAGCAGGGCCTTGAGGCGCGGATCAACAGCATGGGGCTCCCAGACCTCCTCCCCCGCCCGGTGTTACCGAGGCGCCGCCCGGCCCCGCCAGCTGGCTGCCGCCTCCGCCGCTTCACGGAGAAGGATGCGGACCCGCCCCTTGGGGTGATTGACGGGCTGCCTCCTCCAATGGCCAACGCGCTCGGCCCCGGCGGGCCGGGCAAGGGCCGCGGCTCGCGGAGGAATCTCTCCTGCCCTTTAGTCCCGGGCTAGGTGTTGCGGCAGGCGCCATTTTATCGAGCAGCCTGTCTCGGGTGCCGCCATGTTGGTGAGGAGAAATCACCGTTACGGCCAGTGTCCAAATCCCCGCGTCGCTGCACGCCGCCCGCCCGCCCGCTCCCAAGCCTCAGCCACCGGCGGCGAATAGAGACTAAAGCGGCAGCGCCGGCAGCGCGGGGCCGTTGCCCAGTGTTTGCAGTTAGAGCCCCATCTCTCTGGCGTGGTTGTTAATAGACTGGAAAGTCTGTGTCTGTGTCGCTCACTAGTAACCGTGAGTTTTTACCACTTCGTCACCTCTCGGCGGCGGCCGGGAGCAGGTACCCGCAGGCGGCGCAGGGGTCCTCCCCGCGCCCCGCCGCCGCCGGCCTCGCAGACCTGTCCTCCAGCCCCGCCCCGTTCTTGACCAAACATGACAGACTCTGAACATGCAGGGCACGACAGGTCGGGAACCCTTCTTGTCTGTCTTTCTGTCGGATGAGAGGAGGGGTCTTGGGGCGGCGGGAGCGGGCCGGGGCCGCGCGCCTCCTGCATGACTTAGACGTCTCTGTGTGGCTCCATCAGTTCCATGACGTGCGCCCTTATGTAAAGCCCAGGCTGGCGGCCGCGGGGGAGGTCGGCTCGGCCGCGCCCGCCTCCCCGCGCCGGGGTCCTTTCCGGCCGGCCCCGCCCCCGGCCGGCACGTGCGAGCCCCCCGCCCCCGGGCGGCTCCGTCTGCCGCTCGGTCTGAGCCCGGCGCCTCCCGCGTGCTGGCTCGGTGCTGCGGTCCAGCCTGGGCGGAAACGAAGCCTCTCGCAGCCCAGGGTCCGCCGTGCGCTTCCAGATGGGACCAGCCCGGAATTTTTAATAGCTGGTGTTCTATTTGACTACTGCCCTAGCACACGCCTAAAAATAAACTTTTTTTTTTTAAAGGAAAATTTTAAACAACCCCCCAAGGCCATGTATTTATAGTCTTACTGCTCAGAATTTGAAAGAGTTTCAAATTAAAAATGTTAACACAAAAGACTGAGGCTATGCAGACCTTAGCGTAGCACAGCTTTCTCCTGAAGTAAAAACTCCATGGTGATTATCCCCTCTAACTGCATTTTCTAAATACTGTGTATAATTCGAACACTTAACGGAGATTCTGAGGTTTTATTTTTGCTTTAGGGGCACATTCTTGGTTCCTTTTAGTGCTTTGGGGGTATTTTCATATTTTAAAAAGTGCAAATAGCATACTTAAGTTTTGGTTAGCTTTTAAACTTACATTGCTATCTACCTTGATTGTAAAAACAAAAAGAGAGGGCTTTAGTTCATTAAATTACTGCAATAAAATCTGTTGCATCTGATTCTTACTTAGAATATTTAAAAATATGGAACCTGGCAATTACTTATTTGTAAATAGAAGTGCTCAAAAGTATACATTGTACTCTAAACTAGATACAAATTGCCTAAGTTTTACCTCTGGAGTAATGTGATATGCTTCTGATGAAGCATTCCACACGCTTTTTTTTTTTTTAACCCGAAGCAGAAATAACAAACATCACTGAAATTTGAAATATCTAAACATTTGGCAACCTAGAGAGTGATAAAAATATTTCAGCAACTTTGATATCCTAGTGATGAAAGTAGATCACCAGAAGACAAATTAAACATACAGTAATTTTTAGAAAGTAAAAAACACTCTTAAAAATTACGGCAATATAAGCTTGCACTTGACATATTTTTCATGATTATTTTACGTTATTTTGTCACTAAAATGACAGAATTCTTGGAATGGGTTAACTATATTTTGAGAAATTTCCCATTCTGAATTTCCCACTCTGAGTATCTGTGGACAAACCAATGACTGGGTTTTGCTAATGCAGCCTAAAGTTCATTGTTTTGTATGAAAGGAGGAAATGTGTTCTCTGTTCAGAAAGCAGCTTCAATATGTAGAATTATGTATTCTATGTAATGAAGAAACTTTGTCACCAAATTCAGGTATTGAAATAACTTTGCCAGTTAGGAACTGTGATGCCCGACTTTAAAAAGAATTTGGAATTTTAAAATATTGAATTAGAAGTTAAAATTTTAAAGAAGTTTTTGTAAGATTTATTAACAGCTTAGTAGTAACTAAAGATTAAATAATAGTGATATTTAGTCTTTTTGTTTTATATTAGGATTAAGAAAATATTTACTAGCAATTATTGAAACAAAAAGGTAAGCTTCATTTTAATTTTTTCAGTTGTTAAATGACAGTATTCTTTTGAGGCAAGAAGATGGTTTAACTTTCTCAAACATTTATTTTGTCAACCTATATGGAAAATAAACAACTACATCAAAAAACAAAGTGGATTGGAGTCAGGAAATGGTCTAGCTACAGCTTTACTAACACTTAGCTTTGTGAACTTGAGCAAGCCTAGTTTCTTTATTGATAAGAGGGTTCACAAGAACTTTTCAAGTTCTTAAAAGGTCAGTGTTTTTCAGCCTCCTTTGGGAAGCTTTTTAAAAAGTGTTGATTTCATTTCTATCAGACTGAGCTTCAGCCTGGGTTTAAAAAATTTTTTAAAGCTCCTCAGGTAATTCTAATGTGTGCCAGATTGAGAACCACTGTACTAGATTAATGTTTTACAATCTTAGCTAATCATCAAAATCACTTTAAGGAATAAAGATTTTTGTCTTGCCCAGAGCAACTGAATCAGAATCTCTAGGGGAGGATTGTGATAATCTATTTTTAATAGCCTGCCCAGGTGATTCTTAAGAAATGTGGGGAAAAGTGGACTAGTCTGTGGAATCCCAAAATATTTGGTGCTTCCATATTATAGCTATTCTATACTTTAATACAAGTTTCCATGAATTATTGGAGAAGATACATGAATTCCGGTATTTGGAGCTAGGCATTGTTTCGAGGATATCCTTCTTCTAACGTTTTTGAAAGTTAAGGCATATTGTGAGTACAAGGGAAAAAGTTGAATATGTGATTTTTATTTACAACTGCTTTATGCAAATTAAAATATTACTATTATAATTTACATCAGAATGAGATTTTAAATGGAAATTCACAGAAGGTGCAATTTTTTTTCTTTTAAAAAATGGTAGTTTCTTGCACATGTTTTATATGGTGAACATTTTGCACAAGATTTGTTTGCCAAATGAGGTCGCTTTTTTAAAAAATACTGATTTGATGTACTTTTCTTTAAATATTTTCATGCCTGGAGTGAAAACACGGTATTTTTATACGTGTTACTAGTGTAACAATACGCATAAATTTGTGGATATATAGAATATTAGTAGAGGCCTTCTGCATAGGATCTGAGAAATCAAGAATAGAGGGGGAGAAGGAGTTGGGGGGAAGCCAAAGGGAGATAAAATTCTTGTCTTTTCATTCAGTTCTTCCCTTTCATCCAGTTCTCTTAGGGACAACTTCAGCCACCTACCTTTATATTTCATTGGATGTTGACCCAGTTAAAACAATACACAAACAACTTTTTTTTTAATTTGATTTCATATGGATTTTTTTTTTAGATTTTATTTATTTATTCATGAGAGACAGTGAGAGGAGAGAGAGAGAGAGAGAGGGAGAAGCAGGCTCCCAAGGAGCAGGGAGCCCGATGCGGGACTCAATCCCAAGACCCTGGGATCATGACCTGAGCAGAAGGCAGACGCTTAACCATCTGAGCCACCCAGGCGCCCCTACACAAACAACTTTTAAAGGCTAAATACTATGAGTCCCTGTTTGGACACGTACAGTAGAGTAGGAAAGATAAATATATACCTAAGTAACTATTATATAATTTTCTGAACTATGCTAAAAATGACAAGTTTTATAGGATCTGTACTGGAAAAAATGATAATTTTAACATGAGTAATATAAGAGCTTGTGATTCTGAGAGTCTTTAATTGATAAGAGCTATGTATAATAGTTTCTTTTGGGAAGAGGTTATTCTTTGCCCATTAGGAACAACCTTGCTACCTACCTTCTTTCCCTCCTCTCCCCCACTTTCCTTCCTCATGTAAAACAAGAACAAAACTCCCAACTCGTCAGAATTATAGTAGTTTATATTTTTTCTCTGCTCTGTGTCCCCCCACACATAATGATTAAAACATTGCTAAGAGACAACACTGGAGAATCTGAAGGGATTGATGATAGAGACGAAGATTACACTTTCCATTTGTAACAGGGTTTTCATTGATTCTCACATTAATCCCATGAGGTAGTATTACAGTGCTCAGTAACTTGTTTGCGAGATCCCACAGATAGAAGCTAGATAGAGCCTAGGTATGCAAACTCCTGCCTGTAGTATTATTTTTCCTCTTCATTATCTTTGTATGGGGATGGAATACAATAAGTTCTAGCTTTTACTTTCTAAATTGTTGGGGACTGTAATGTGATACAACTAAGAGATCCCTGCATTCCCAGTAAAACCTGGGTTTTGATCCTGGTTTTTCCTCTTAGTTAATATTTTTCTATTTTACATGATTATTTTTCTTATTTGTGAAATAAGGTAGTTGAACTAGGTGATATTCATTCTCCCTTCCTACTTTAGTTAAAGTCAGTAATTTTAATTAAAAAAATTGCAAATGCTTTATTTCATGTTAGAGTTCACTTAATGTTCTGTAAAATACCTGGTTTGTAAATTAATATGTATCCTTGAGCAAATGCCCCCCCCACTAAGCTACTAATTATTTTTAATTGTGATAAAATACACATGTAAAATTTACATCTTAACCATTTGTAAGGGGACAGTTGAGTAGTGTTAAGTACCTTCACATTGTTGTACAACCAATCTTCGGAGCTCTTTCATCTTGCAAAACATAAGTTCTATCATTAGTTTATTTTCTCCTGAATCTACTAATTTATTGTTAAAGCTATCAAAATGAGCTTTTCTTTAGCAAATGTAAACTCAAGTTATACGTCACGTTCAGGTTTGATGTTGGAAAGCACTTTGGCTCTTAGACATTTTTCTTTTCCTAGCCCTTCATAAACAAACTATTTCATTTACTTTTAAATTTTAATTGATTAAATTTTCATCCAACAGATTTCTGCGCCAAGTATATAGTGTTAAGCACTGGGGAAACAAATTTGAATACAATATCACTGAACTTGCTCTCTGGGATCTTATAATGTAGGAGAAACAGGCTGGTAAATACATAGTTATAGCACTAGTCCTATAATAAAGGTATAAATTGCTTGCCATAGTGGCATAGATGGGGGCTTCAGGGAGGCATCATGGAATTGCTACATCTGAAGGATGAGTAAAAGTTTGGCCAAAACTGAGTGTTGCTGGAGTGGTGGGGGATGGGAGGGATGGGGTGGCTGGGTGATAGACATTGGGTAGGGTATGTGCTATGGTGAGTGCTGTGAATTGTGCAAGACTGTTGAATCACAGATCTGTACTTCTGAAACAAATAATGCAACATATGTTAAGAAAAAAGAAAAAGAAGAAGATAGCAGGAGGGGAAGAATGAAGGGGAGTAAGTCAGAGGGGGAGATGAACCATGAGAGACGATGGACTCTGAAAAACAAACTGAGGGTTCTGGAGGGGAGGAGGGTAGGGGGATGGGTTAGCCTGGTGATGGGTATTAAAGAGGGCACATTCTACGTGGAGCACTGGGTGTTATGCACAAACAATGAATCATGGAACACTACATCAAAAACTAATGATGTAATATATGATGATTAACATAACAATAAAAATTAAAAACAAAACAAAAAGTTTGGCCAAGCAGAGTCAAATATCTGAAAAGCATGAAGAAGCGAACTGGCATGGTGGGTTCAGAGATGATAAAAATGTTAGTATGTGAAGTGTGTACAAAATATTTTGGGGAATGAGGAAAAGTCTTCATTGAATTAGGAATCTGACCCTGAATGATGTAAAGAGCTCATCAAAGTTATTTTTTTAAAGTTTGCTTATTTATTTATTTATTTATTTATTTAAGTAATCTCTGTACCCAACGTGGGGCTCAAACTCACGATCATGCCATTTTTTGACATGATACCTAGGGGCTAGGAGGAGGCAGACTACAGAAAGGGAGAGCAGTAGAAGGAAGGCAATTTAGGGAACTTTCACTAATTTTCATTAAATATTAGGTACCTAATATTTAATATATATTGTTTTGGACTTGGGGAAGACAGCAGTAAAGAAAAAAACCCTTTACCTAATGGAGCTTACATGTTCTTTGGAGAAAGAGACAATAAACATGAAAAACAAATGTGTTCAATGCTGATAAAGTAGAAAGGGAGGTGGGGTATCCTATGGGTATAGGGAGGGTATTTCCATTTTAAATAGGTGTTTAGGGAAACATTCAACTGAAAAGGTAACATTTGAGTAAGCCCTGGAATAAGAGGGCAGTCCAGGCCCAGTATGTCTGGGGGAAAAGCATTTTAGATAAAGGGAACAGAAGGTGAAAAAAGCCTAGAACCCGGAATGAGCCTAGTGTAATTGAGAAAAGATCAAGGGAGCAGTGTGGCTAGAGAAAACAGTGAGCAAGGGGGAGAGAAGTAAGAGATGAAGTTAGATGGGCAATAGTGGCGATTGTGTAGGGCCTTGTAAAGCCATTTTAAAGAACTTGGGTTTCACTTTGAGTGGTAAAGGAGCCACTGGAGGATTTGAACAGAGGAGGAGCAAGGTCATGCTGTGGTAAAGGAATGGTAAAAAGAAGTTGCTTATGGTAATATAAATGACAAGTGATGATGGTTTTAGGTCAGTGAGGAGAAAATGGTTGGATTTTGGATATGGTTTGGAGATAGAACCAATAGGATTTGCTGATGGATATGGCATATGAAAGAAAGGAATGAGTCAGAGCTACTGTAAAAGACTAGAAATTGGGTAATGAGGACCTGATCAAAAGCATTGGCAATAAGAATGCAGACAAAAGGCAAAATTCATGAGATATTTCTTAGAGTTGATAGAACTGGGGATAAAGATCTGAGAGTTTTTAGCAAAGATGTTAGTCAAAATGATGAGATCACCCAGGTATGTGTAGTAGACAGTAAGGAAGACAGAAGTTTTCTGGAAGCCAAGGGAGGAGAAAGTTTCAAAGAAGGGATGATCACAGAGCAGATAAAGGAAAGGGTTGGAAGTTGGCCACAGGATATCCTAAATTAGGGCCGTTAAAAGCATGAATGAAAGAGTGCTTCAGGGCTTGCAAGCAGCTGGCCTTTACACCTAAAATCTGTCCACATCATAGTTTGCCTGATAGGATGTTTAAAAATATTTGCGTTTGAATGCCGTTAGACTTGACTTGTGTTCTTTATCCCCTACAGTCTTTTCACTGATAATTTCTTTGCAAACTCAGCACCTGAGGTCTGCTCATTAGGTGACTTGCCTGATCATGTAGGCATTTGAATTTGTGGCCCTTTGTTATACGACGAAGTCAGGTTTTCACCTGGACAGGCGGGTGATCTGGTTTCCAAAAAAATCTCAGAGATGGGTGGCCTTGAATTTACCAGGTCAAGCCTCCAGTCAGTCTAGGGCTGTCCCAATATTCTTTTGTGCATGAGTGCCCCCAGTGGCCTTGCTTCAGTTTTTCAGATTCAGAAAAAGATCAACCTCTGAGCTGATCAGATGTGGAGATGTTAATTCATGCTAAAAAGTAGTAACAGTGGCTAACATTTACATGGTGCTGTTTTAAGTGCTTTACATGAATTATTGCATTTAATCTTTATGACAGCCCTACACAGCAGCCCTCATTTTACAAATGAGGAAACAGACACTAAGAGATTGATGAATTTCCCAAGGTCGCAGAGTACATCAGTGGGAATCCAAGTAATCTGATTCTAGAGCCTGCATTTTTATCCGAGGATAGACATCCCTAACACAAGAGAATGTGTGTGTGTGTGTGTGTGTGTGTGTGTGTATGTGTGTATGTATGTGTATCAATACCAATTCAGTCATGTAAAATGAGGATTAGGTATTTGCATCAGGGAGGGTATTCTCTCCATGTAGAATGTTATATGGAAAACCAAATTATCAAAAATTGCCTAATGAACAGGAGCATGGGATTAGAATGAGGGAGTTGATTGTAAATGACTGGAATTTTAAATGGCGTCAGGCTCTGATAAAGTGATATGTCCATCTTCATAATGTATCTGCCAAGCAGTTACTTGCATCGACCTTACAGAATATCCCCTCTCCTGGGCAGTGCTTACATGGGCACTGGTCACATTTGTCTCTCTACCTTTCCTTCTTCATCATTTCTATTGCTAATCAGCCCTCCTTTCTGATAGGTACATTTCTTTTCATTGCATGTTAATATCTTTAAATTTAGTTAGTCATCTTTTACTTGGTCATGTGTATCTGACTTCCTCATCTTATTCATCTTATTTTGATTTTATGGTTGAACTTTCTGAGGTGATACTGTTCTGAGGAGATATTATTTCTAGTGTCTTTTTTGAGGTGTTTGGGTCCATTGCTTGACTGCTGATGCCATGTACCAACCCAGATAGCTGTCGTTGGATGACCTTTGCAAAAGCCGTTTCAGCAGATTATTATTACTCTTGGCAAAGAACAACCTTCCTCTAGTGTAAAATAGCTTTATATTTATTTTCTTTTGCCTTTTTTTTTTTTTTTTGAGTAGGCTCCACACCCAGTGTGGAGCCCAGTGCGGGGCTTGAACTCATAACCCAGAGACCAAGATCTGAGATGAGATGGAGTCATACACTTAACCAACTAAGCCACCCAGGCACCCCATGCTTTGCTTTGTTTTTAATGTGAGTTCATCGCTTAACATTACTACTTCCAATGAAGTTTTAAATTTAAACTTCCAAGGAGTGTTTAAAATTATGTTTTATGTAAGCAAACAAAAATGGAAGTGAATAATGCATTTATGTAAGAAATTCATACATACTTTGGCTGTATATACATATCGTACCAAACATACACTTAAAAAAAATATTATAGATATCCAAGTGTGAAAAGCAACATTTGACCAAATCTTAGACTAAAGTTAATATCCTTATCGTGGATTAAATTTCTGGAATATGTGAATAAATCTGAAATATCCCTCAAGTTATTATAATTTATTATTAGAAATTTTAGTGGTCTATTTTTAAAAATAGGACATTCCAGTGAAATAATAATTTCTCAACAATAATTTCAGCTTTCATAAATCATACCCACATTTTTGAGTGGTAAATAACCAAAGCAAGTCCCAAGGAGTGTTTAAAGGGAATCCTAAGTTAATTATCATTAAAATTATAAAACCATGTAAAAATCATTAACAGTGTATTTATAAAAGTGATAGAACAAAAGAACCTAGATTTAGAACTCGTGATACTCAATTTTTTACATATATTGCTATTTATAATTCACGTACTTTAATTCATTTGATTCATGTAGACAGAACAGATATCAATATCTTCACTTTATAGTTGAGGAAACAGATTTAGAGGGTAAATAACTAATTACCACAGTCTGCGTCTCATAGCATTTGATATCATACTCTTTCCTTTGCCACCGTTGCCTCATGATGGTAGTAAATCTGACACCAGATGCTGGATTGGGGTATTGGATCCATAAAAGGGTTTGGGTTTTTTTCTTTCTTTCTTTCTTTCTTTTTTTAAGATTTTATTTATTTGACAGAGACACAGAGAGAGAGGGAACACAAGCAGGGGGAGTGGGAGAGGGAGAAGCAGGCTTCCCGCCGAGCAGGGAGCCTGTTGCAGGGCTCAGTCCCAGGACCCTGCGATCATGACCTGAGCTGAAGGCAGACGCTTAAAAACTGAGCCACCCAGGCACCCCAGGGTTTTTTTTTTTTCTTTTAGATATTACTTGATCCCAGGCAATTTCAGCCTACTTTATTATAAATTCATCTTATATGACAGTTTTTCTAAGTCCTAAAACATTAAAAATTGAATGTATAAAGAATACTAATTTCACATATTTTTAAAAGAGTATGAAATCAGTTAAATCTAGCTACGTCTGCACATTATGGAAAACAAGAATTCTTCTATTGTATATGGGTTTTAACCTATTGAGAATTTATTGAAGATGCATAGAGATCAAAAGAGTCAACATTTTTGCTTGAATTTTTCTTGATGACTGGCAGTTGACAATAAAATATTAGATCACTGGTTCTTGTGTGTGGGGTTTGAGTTCTTTACAAAGGCTACTCTTTGGCTCATAAAGGAGCTTGTGGGTTGATTTCTTTTCTACATCCTTGGCATACATAGGAGTCTATTTTAAAATTATGTTTTATGTAAGCAAACAAAAATGGAAGTGAATAATGCATTTATGTAAGAAATTCATACATACTTTGGCTGTATATACATATCGTACCAAACATACACTTAAAAAAAATATTATAGATATCCAAGTGTGAAAACCAACATTTGACCAAATCTTAGACTAAAGTTAATATCCTCATCATGGATTAAATTTCTGGAATATGTGAATAAATCTGAAATATCCCTCAAGTTATTATAATTTATTATTAGAAATCTTAGTGGTCTATTTTTAAAAATAGGACATTCCAGTGAAATAATAATTTCTCAACACTGCTTATTGCTAAATTACTGCTATAATTGCTACAGTGCACATTATAGGTACTGAATAGAGGGTCACTTTCAACTGAGATTAGTGGAACACAAGATAGTTGGGGGAGCTTTTTTTTCCTCTAACATTTTCCTTTATAATTTTTTTTTAAATATCTGGAGGAAAGATGATTGATTACGTTACACATAACTTTAGAGTCTTTTTTCTCATGAAATTTGGAGGTAGCAAAGCTAACGTTCTGTTTTTAATTCGTCCACAAAAGATGTGAATTCTCAAATACGATTTTTTCTTGAAAGATTCATGAGATTAAATAATTAAAAATATTCTTTAGAAGTTATTCTGTTCAGTGTTATGAATGTTAGAGTGCCAAATGAATAAAGTAAGAATCATGACATAATTTCTATTTTTCTGTTTTGTATTTTTTTTTTTTTTAAGATTTTATTTATTTGACAGAGCAAGAGAGCACAAGCAGGGGGAGCAGTAGAAGGACAGGGAGAAACAGGCTCCCTGCCAAGCAGGGAGCCCTGTGCGGGGCTCGATCCCAAGACCCTGGGATCATGACCTGAGCCGAAGGCAGATGCTTAACCATCTTAGCCACCGAGGTGCCCCTGTTTTGTATTTTTCATTTAAATTTTTGTAATCATTTGTCAGCTCAAACAGTGTATAATATTCTTCTTAAAATCAATAGCTAAATTACTCTCTCAATATTATTACTCCGGTTTTCTACTTGGCTATTTGAGGATTGTTAGTTGTTTTTTTTTTTAAGATTTTATTTATTTGACAGAGAGAGACACAGTGAGAGAGGGAACACAAGCAGGGGGAGTGGGAGAGGGAGAAGCAGGCTCCCTGCTGAGAGGGAGCCCGATGCGGGGCTCGATCCCAGGACCCTGAGATCATGACCTGAGCCGAAGGCAGACGCTTAACCAACTGAGCCACCCAGGCACGCCTAGTTTCTTTTGTACATAAAATGGTTTTCATAATCATTGCACATTTTTCTCTTACATTAATGTACATTTGTACTTCATCTAATTGATAAAATTTCAATATATAAAGCACACAGGGAAATTCTTGTTGTAAGTTATACCTAAAATACTGTCTTAATCTGAAAATGGATATTCAGATACTAATAGTAAATCCAGATGACATGCCTTTTTAAATATATATGACCTGTTACACTGATTAGATATAAAATAGTAACTAACCTAAGGATCATGTAATTTCCAGTCATGTCATACTCAGGGATGCAGAAATGACTTGAAGCAGGCCAAGGCCGAATGGAGAAACATGCTTTAGCTGGATACTGAGGCCAAAGCCTAATTTTGGCATGTCTTTTAAAACACTCCCCGAAACCTGGAGCCCTGGTACCTCAGATCGTAGGTAATATGATAGCAAGTAATTTGGCATATTGGAAACTTTTAACAGACCAAGTGGGATTTTTTGTTTTTGTTTTTTTTTAAAGATTTTGTTTATTTATTTGAGAGAGAGAGAATGAGAGCATGAGAGGGAAGAGGGTCAGAGGGAGAAGCAGACTCCCCGCTGAGCAGGGAGCCCGATGTGGGACTCGATCCCGGGACTCCAGGATCATGACCTGAGCCGAAGGCAGTCGCTTAACCAACTGAGCCACCCAGGCGCCCCCAAGTGGGATTTTTTGAATATTACTGGGTCGTAGGCAATTTTACCCAGTTCACTATACATTCATCCAACAAAACTTTTTCAACTTTTGTTCTGATGTCATGACACCTAGAAGATTATTTTCTAGCTTTCAAATTCTGTTTACTATTTGCTGAGATTTGTTTCTATTGAGTTTCTAGTTTCTCCAGCCTGTACTGGAGAGCCTAAGTCAAGAGGATAAATTGAAAGGGAATGAAAGTAAATGAATTTTAGCTTAGTGAGATAATGAAGATAGTAAGTGAAATATAAAAAATAATTTTAAAAATGTAGTCTCAAAAAAACCTATGGCAAGCTAATACACAATGTTGTTTTATTCCCGTAATATTCTGTCTCTGCTTACGGCATAAAGGATGTTTGAGGAGTAATATGATTTTCTTTCATGATGTCAAACATACAAGCTCAAGGATATATTTAAAAATTCTTCATTTCCCTAGATTAATATACAGCAATGCCTTTTCCATCTGGCACTGGGCAGGGAATTTAGCTGGATATTGGTGCTGGATATTGGTGCTTAGCTCCCTTTTGTTTTTATTGAACGGCAAACCTTAGTGATAACATAACAGTTTTCATTACTTGCAGCATTCCTCCCTTTTCTTTGCCTCTTCTGACTTTGATGTGGAGGCTTTCATCCTACGAAACCTGTTAACCTAAACTGCCCAATAGATAGTTTATTAGCAGAAACTAATTTTATTATAAATTTTTTCAAAGGATCTCTTTGTAAATAAAATATGTGGCATACTTTCCCCTCTTACTAACTAGACAATTACTGATTTATCTTTTTCTTAATTACTTTGGATCATCATGAATATCTATTGTCACCATAATCACTATGAACCCTAGGTATTATACTCCATCTTGTTTTTTCCTGTGTCCAGGAGACTTTGGAAATATGGGAGGCTTTCACGCAGACTGATTAAGCTAAGTATTGCTTAATGATAGGCTAAAGGAGAAAAAGCCTCAGGAACGGACTCCAGATTTGGTCTACCACAGTTTCGTTCCTGCTTTTACTTGTTTGAAATAATTTTTCATTGTTATTCTCTGAAGGAAATTAAATTTCCCCCTGGAATCCATGCTTTTGGGATTTGTAACCTTCCCCAATTTCTATGAAAGTATCTGTCATCTTCCATACCCATTCTATTAAAATGCATGTATTTCAGGTAAATCACAAGAGAAAAGGAAACCAGTTGAGGGCTATCTATTATGAACAGTGCTAAGTAATTATCCAACTTTATCTCACTTAATCCTTAAACAACTTTGTGATGGTAGATTGATTGATCCTATCTGTAGATAAGGAAACTGAATATTAGGGGGCAAGATAATTGGTTTAAGTTAGTAGAGGTAATATATGACTGGGAAGCAGAATCTGAACCCAGATCTTTCTGGCTCGAAAAGCTTTTGTTCTTCTACCTTACTATGATGCCTCTTTAAGTAATCTGTTTAACATGCCACAAGTTTGGTTATTGTTCTTGTTTAACATTACGGCTTTAATTTACAGGTTCAGGTGAGTTCACTTTGCCAGAATCCTGGGTCCTCATTAAATAAGGTGTTTGTTTGATTTTGGTTTGGGTCTTCTTTAACTTTAGGTGAAAATTGCTATTCTGGCAGCCAACTACTTCATTAGTATTTGACTCTCTTTTCTGGATATTGGTGCTTAGCTCCCTTTTGTTTTTATTGAACGGCAAACCTTAGTGATAACATAACAGTTTTCATTACTTGCAGCATTCCTCCCTTTTCTTTGCCTCTTCTGACTTTGATGTGGAGGCTTTCATCCTACGAAACCTGTTAACCTAAACTGCACCACTTTTTTTTCCCCAAGCCACATAAGTGATTTTTTTTAATAGAATTAAACAGTACTTCTCATCAGAAACCCTGGAGGCCAGAAAGCAGTGGGATAATACATATTTCTAAAAATTTTTTATTGAAGTACAGTTGACATACAATGTTAGATTAGTGTACAACATAGTGATTCAACAATTCTATACATTACTCAGTGCTCATCACAATAAGTGCAGTCACCATCTGTCACCATAGAATGTTATTATACATTATTGACGATATGCTCTATGCTGTACTTTTTTATTTCCCCCTGGAATCCATGCTTTTGGGATTTGTAACCTTCCCCAATTTCTATGAAAGTATCTGTCATCTTCCATACCCATTCTATTAAAATGCATGTATTTCAGGTAAATCACAAGAGAAAAGGAAACCAGTTGAGGGCTATCTATTATGAACAGTGCTAAGTAATTATCCAACTTTATCTCACTTAATCCTTAAACAACTTTGTGATGGTAGATTGATTGATCCTATCTGTAGATAAGGAAACTGAATATTAGGGGGCAAGATGATCGACTTATTTATTTTATAACTGGAAGTATAAGTTGTACTTTTTAATCCCCTTCACTTATTTTGCCCTTTCATTTAACCCCCTCCACTCTAGCACTTACCAGTTTTTTCTCCGTATTTATGAATCTGTTTCTGTTTTTTTGTTTGCTTGCTTGTTTTATTTTTTAGATTCTGCATGTAAGTGAAATCATATGGTATTTGTTTTTGTCTGACTTATTTCACTTAGCATAATGCCCTCTATGCCCATCCCTGTTAACACAAGTGGCAAGATCTTATTCTCTTTTTAGGGCTGATTAATATTCCACTGTGTGTGTGTGTGTGTGTGTGTGTGTGTGTGTGTGTATCTCACATAATATTCCACTGTGTGTATATATATATATATATATCTCTCACATATATTATGTGTAATATTCCAGTGTGTGTGTGTACACATATATCACATATCACATATACACACACATATATATATCAGTATATATCACATTTTTTTATTCATCTAGTGATGGACACGTAGGTTGCTTCCACATCTTGTCTATTTTAAATAATGTTGCAATAAACATAGGGGTGCATATATCTTTTCAAATTTTTCTTTTCTTTTTTTTTAAAGATTTTATTTATTTATTTGAGAGAGAGAGAGAGAGAGAGCACACCAGAGGGGGGAGGGTCAGAGGGAGAAGCAGACTCCCTGCCGAGCAGGGAGCCCAATGTGGGACTCGATCCCGGGACTCCAGGATCATGACCTGAGCCGAAGGCAGTTAGTCAACCAACTGAGCCACCCAGGGACCCTCTTTTCAAATTTTTCTTTGAGTAAATACCCAGTAGTGGAATTACTGGATTGTATTTCTGTATTCAGTTTTTTTGAGGGCCCTACATACTCTTTTCCACAGTGGATGCACCAATTTACATTCCAACTAAACCACTACTAATTTATCAACTTGTCTGGGACCCTGAAATGAACAGGGAAACCCATTTTCCAGCTCTACGTGATTTGATTCTTTTTACTTTCTAAAAAAATCTATACAATAAAAATTTTTGACTAATTTCCTTTGAGCCCCTAAAAAAATACTGTTTAGTAAAAAGAAAACCTTATAGCACCTTATAACTCCAAGTGCCATATTTCAGTCCAACTAATCTAGCCTGGTGGCTGCCATTTCCTTACATACATTAAAATAACTTCTGTGGGGGGCACCTGGGTGCCTCAGTCGGTTAAGCATCTGCCTTTGGCTCTGGTCATGATCCTGGGGTCTGGGATGGAGCCCCACGTCGGGCTCTCTGCTCATTGGGGAACCTGCTTCTCCCTCTCCTCCTGCCTGCCACTCTGCCTACTTGTGCTCTCCTTCTCTGTCTCTCTTTCTCTGTCAAATAAAATCTTTTAAAAAATAAAATAACTTCTGTGGAATTGAAGTAACTCATATTTACTTTTGCATGTGAGAAATGCAACTTTTAGACCTTAACAGTTTCTCAGTATCATCTCTTAAAATACCACTTAAAGGTGTGTTGATGAAGTTTCTTTTTCTCAACATTTTATTATGAAAAGTTACAAATATGCAAAGATGTTGAAAGAAGTTTACAGTAAACAGCCCCATATCCTACCCACCAGTTGGTGAACTTCTTAATCTTCTTTAATTAGCTGCTATTAAGTGGTTTGGCTATTTGCAGTTTCCTCCTAACACCGAATGTGTGTAGCTATTATAGCAACATGGTGAAGAATTAGGGTCTGGAAATCAGACTGAGTTTGGGCTCTAGCTCTGTCATCTACTAGCAGAATCAGTTAAGCTCTTTGTTCCCTTGCTTTACCTGTTTAATGAGGATAACATATTTCATAGGTAACATGAAAATGAAGTGAACTGATTGAACATGTCTGCAGCATAGTAATTATTCAGTAATTGTTAACTATCATATTGTTTTGTTTTTTTTTACCATAAATTTGATTTAAGATGTTCTTGTACTTCAGAAATACTGTTACTTGGGGCACCTGGGTGGCTCAGTTGGTTAAGCGACTGCCTTTGGCTCAGGTCATGATCCTGGAGTCCCGGATCGAGTCCCACATCGGGCTCCCTGCTGAGCAGGGAGTCTGCTTCTCCCTCTGACCCAACCCCCTCTCATGCGCACTCTCTCTCTCTCTCAAATAAATAAATAAAATCTTAAAAAAAAAAAAGAAATACTGTTACTTGATCATAAACACATTTGCTGGAATTGAAGATAACCTTAAATGGTGAAAGAATTAGATAATAAAAAGTGTGGACTAAAAATTGCTGAGAATTATATTTTATTTTATTTTTTGTTTTTTTTAAAGATTTTATTTATTTATTTATTTGACAGATAGAAAGCGAGAGAGGGAACACAAGCAAGGGGAGTGGGAGAGGGAGAAGCAGGCTTCCTGCCGAGCAGGGAGCCCGATGTGGTACTCAATCCCAGGACCCTGGGATCATGACCTGAGCCGAAGGCAGACACTTAACGACTGAGCCACCCAGGCGCCCCTGAGAATTATAAAATATTTGTTAAAGTCACATATCCATAATCCTCTTGAGGGCCCCCAGCTTTTTATAGATTCTGTTCCAGGCAGTATTTTGGCCTTCATGGGGAAAATAACAAAGTTAACTTACCCATTTTTAGAAAAGGAACAGCTAAAATGGAATTATTTGCGTTTTTTATTTGTTATTTAGATTTGAGAGATTGATTGCAGGACTACTAAGACAAACTGGCACTCTAGTGAATGATGAATGTTAGTACTTTCTTTAAAGAATAGCCATTAGGGGCGACTGCCTTCAGCTCGGGTCATGATCCTGGAGTCCCAGGATCGAGTCCCTCATGGAGCTCCCTGCTCAGCAGGGAGTCCCTCTGACCCTCCTGCCTCTCATGTGCTCTCTCTCTCTCTCTCTCTCTCTCTCAAATAAATAAATAAATAATCTTAAAAAAAAAAGAATAGCCATTAGTTTTATTTATGTTCTCTTTTGTTTTCTGTATTTTGTTGATTTCTGTCCTTATATTTATTATTTCCATTCTTCTCCTGGGTTTACCCATTTCTAAGTTCTTTAGTTGAACATATAGCTCATTTGTTTTTAATCTTTTTATTTCCTGAAAAATGTGTTTAAATAAAAGCATAGATCTCCTAAGGACTCCTTTTCTTTGTTTAGGTCTTTTAATTAATAACTTCATGGTGTACTCTGCACCAAATTTACACTGGGAGGTTCACCAGGAAGTTACATTGCTTGAATTTAGATGTTTCATTATTATGTTACTGATATATTCAATACCTCCATCAGATCATTATAATGCCTGCTTTGAACGTTTTGAGGCTGAAATGATGGGGATTATGTGCTCCTGTGTTTTGAAGATTAACACATTATTCATTCATATCCTTACTACTTTTAAGAAAAATGTTGACCCTATTCAAAAGAATGACCTCAGGAATAAGGAGGTGACATTTAAAAGGTATAAATCATGGGAATGTTTGTAATATTCATGGAGGATTGCCTGAACGATAATAATCTACTAATTTCTCAATATTAGTAGTTTTCAGCCTTTTTTTTTTTTTTTTTTTTTTTTGCCTCAACACGGTTGTAGAAAAAACATTCCCATCTGTGATAAAGTGTGTGTCTTTGAGTGAGGAGTGTCAAGTTATCAGGTTCTCCAAATATGTTCCATTCTTCTTTTGGATTTTTGCTTGGTTATTGCAGTGGCGTCCTAACTGCTTTCCTGTGTCTGTTTTATTTCCCCTTTAGGTCTGCTTTTTACTCTCAAAGTTATCTTTCAGAATGGAGATATATCGCTTCCTTTCCTGGAAACACTTAAGTGCTTTCTCATTAATGTTAGAATAAACCCCAAACATGGTCAAAGCTCTGCATGATCTAGAACCACCCATCACTCTAGCATAATTTTAAACCAGCTTTCCCTTTGTCTTTATAATACAGTGACGTTGGCATTGTCTCAGTTTCTGTCTCAGTTCTTCTACACAGAAGTTTTGCTATCCTATTATCTCTGCCTGCCACAGGTCCCTCCAGAACCTTTTATCTCTTAGGCTGGAACTTCTTACCTTAGTTCATTCATGACTTCCTCAGGGAAAGCCTTCCAGACTTCTCTGACAGATGACTTTCTCCTGTTGGGTGCTCTCATAGCTCTGTTTACCTCCCACATTTACTTGTATGATTGTTACTTTATATGTATTTATGTGATTCTTTCATTGGTGTCTATCTCCCCCATCACTAGATTAAAAACTTCTTGAGAGAAGAAACCATGTCTGTCTTGTTTATCATTGTATGCCCACTGAGAAGGTGGTGAATAAATACATGTTAAATGAATGAATGCCTCCCCTTTCTTTTTGGGGAGGACAGAAAATTCTAATATACATAGAGTTTTTGAGAATCTCTGCTCTAGGTGTTGTAGATTTCATCCCCAGATTAAATCAATATCAGAGGATGCCTGGCTGGCTGGCTCAGTTGGTTGAGGGTGTGACTCTTGGTCTTGGGGTTGTAAGTTCGAGCCCCACGCTGGGTGAAGAGATTACTTAAAAAAATAGAATCCTTCTAGAGGGGAGGGGGGTGGGGGGATGGGTTAGCCTGGTGATGGGTATTAAAGAGGGCACATTCTGCGTGGAGCACTGGGGGTTATGCACAAACAATCATGGAACACTACATCAAAAACTAATGATGTAATGTATGGTGATTAACATAACAATAAAAAATTTTTAAAAATCACAGAGGGGAGGGGGTGGGGGGATGGGTTAGCCGGTGATGGGTATTAAAGAGAGCACGTACTGAATGGAGCACTGGGTGTTATACGCAAACAATGAATCATGGAACACTACATCGAAAACTAATGATGTAATGTATGGTGATTAACATAACATAATAAAAAATTATTAAAAAAACAGAATCCTAAAAATAAATCAGAACATCGGACAATTGCATATTTGGACAATATTACTTTATTTCCTTATAAAATTGCTTTTTCACAATTGGATTTTGGCAGCAAGCCCTTGGTTCAAATTGGGGCATGCTTTAGGTGATAAACTATTGCACTGGTTGTATGGACACTATTGAAGGTAGTGTCCATTGTGACAAGTACTGACCATTGTATTAGATAATATTGTCTTTATGAGGACTCGGGGGAGAAATTTCTTTCTGATCTCACTACTAGAAAAAACTATGCCTCTCTTGAGCAACTGGTCTGTTTTTGTCTTGGAAGTACTGTTGTCTTATACCTAATCCTTGTTTCCTGAAGCCAAATTTGCAGCTCACATATAAAAATTAGGGATCTCTGGCATACTCCTGTGTAAATCAATCTTAGTCTTAGTTTCACTTTAATCTTTAGAATTTTAACATATTTTATATATTGATCAATAAAAGCTCTATAAATAGCGTTCAAGGAATAATAAAATTCACCCCAGATTTTTTCTTGAAGCTAAATTAATCCGCTTGCTGGGTAAGAAGTGAGTTTACTCTGTCGCTCCGTGCTGAAAGTGAAAAAGATAGGAAAATAAAAGGTTTATTATATATTAGGAATTCTAGGTTTTATGTTCTGATTGGGTCATTTGGGAACTAGAAATTCTTTTTGATTTTGTTCTGTCACAAAAGCGTAGAGGTTGCTTTATAAAGAGGTCTGAGGTGGGATATGAAAGTGTTAGGTTCAGAAATACAAGATCAGCACTTTTGTTTTTTTCTTTTTAGATCAGCACTTTTATATGCATATGCTGGGAACTTGGTGGAGTTTTATTTTAACAGTACTGCCTTAGTCCTACCCTTATAGAACAGCATGGTACATATTCACTGCTGTATGGGTTATGATCTTTGTAGGAATTGTGATCAAAGGCCTTAGTATTTAGCCTGACTGAATATCAGAGTACTTTTGTTTTCCTTCTGTTACAAAATGAATATTTGTACCATCTGATGAAATAACAGCTGTGCAGAAGCATATATGACTCTGGAGCCCAGGCATTGGAAGACTGTGAGACAAGTAAGAATAGCCATGACTAAATTATAAGAAGAGACTAGAATGCACTTTAGAATGATGACCAAAGTAAGGGAATCTTACTTCTAAGTCCACTTTTTTAAAGATTTTACTTATTTGAGAGAGAAAGAGCGAGCAAGAGAGCATGAGCGGGAGGGAGGTGCAGAGGGAGAGAGACAAGCAAGGACCCTGGGATCACGACCTGAGCCAAAGGCAGAGGCTTAACGGACTGACCCACCCAGGCGCCCCCTGAGTCCCCTTTTGATAGCCAAGTTGTCTTTTATTTGAATATAGATCGGCCAACTTTCCCTGTGATATTACTTCATGGGCAGCAGGAAATATTAGCAGTAATTCATATTTTTTTCTTGGCTTGCCAGCAAGAAATCTAGGGCTTATGCTATTATCCACAATCGCTTAGATCAGTGACTTTAGTTTGTTGTAACTCTGGGGCTTTGCAGTATTATCTTTTCAATCAATGTTAATAATATCCAAATTTTGGATAACATTTTCAAGTTATGTGACCTCTGTAGTTGAAAATAGAGTCCTAATGATTCTAGCATAAAGAGAGTATCTGTTTTTTTTCTCCAGGGAAATCAGTGTCCCTTCAGACACTCCCACAGAAGCATAGTCTCCTGAAGGACAAGGGAAGGAAATATCTAATATTGTCTAATTATTATATATTTTTTTAAAGATTTTATTTATTTATTTGAGAGAGAGAGAATGAGAGATAGAGAGCACGAGAGGGAAGAGGGTCAGAGGGAGGAGCAGACTCCCTGCCGAGCAGGGAGCCCGATGTGGGACTCGATCCCGGGACTCCAGGATCATGACCTGAGCCGAAGGCAGTCGCTTAACCAACTGAGCCACCCAGGCGCCCTAATTATTATATTTTTATATATAGTTGTTATCTGTATATGCAAGTTAGGTTTTGATGAGGCAAATATGAATAAGCATGTTGTTGATTCCGGAAATAAAGATTAGAAGGGTCACATATTTAAAAACAGAAGTAGAATTACTTGTAAAAAAAGTGAGTGAGAAAGAGATTCTTAGTTATCTCTGGGATACAGATAACTTTCATAGAGTTAAGCAAAATTTGGAAAGGTTGCCATAAGACTGTGGAGGATGTTAGGCTAATTAGAATTTATAATTTTGCCCATAAATTTGTACCAAGTCTCATTCTTGAAGGAATTTGTATTTGAGTTGAGGCTTTCACAAATTCTAAGGTTGGCTCAAGGAGTGAAACTTGGCTATAGCTCTAGATAGTCAAAAAGGGATAAGCTGAATTTCTTCAAACCAAATACGTTCCAGAGGGTGTAAGAATTTATTGGATAAAGAATGAAGATAAAAACACCTTGAAAGTTGTAGATACCTGTCAGATTTTACCACTGGTAATTTGTAAAGAGAAACTTTTGCTGAAACAAGTAAGATGAGCCATCTAGCATGTAAATGTTCAAGGTCCAGTTTGGGGATAAACATAAAATCATAAAAACTCATGTCAGGTAGCTCTGCCATGGCTGATATGACCAGACAGTGTTTTCCTTGAGAAGAAATAACTAGTTTGGGAGGTATAAGGTAGGGAGTTATGTCAGGTCTTTATCAAGAGGATCATACGTAAGCTATATAGGTTGAGGGAAAATATCAGAGTAGGCATGGGCAAGCATAGACCCAAGCAAGTTTTCCATTAAGGATGCTGACAAATTCAGCCAGTAAAATTCAGTTTATTACTTACATAGACAACAAATGTAGGATCACCATTGTGTTAGCTCCTTGTGTCCATTGTCTCACTAGGTAACACTGAAACCAAAGAGGCCAGACAATCACAGGCAACATGAGTGGTCAGGTACCCTGTGGCTGAGGAACAGTGGCCATACAAGGAGAATATATGGAGGTGGGTTAAAAATAGCTTTGTTAGCAGCACCTCCCAAGACTGCCTGTATTTCTGTATTCTGGAGGACCGTTCTGCTGGGGCTCAGGTCAGCCTGCGGTTGAGCCTTGCCTGTGTGAGCTGGGTGGAGACATGTAAGGTTGCCAGTGCCTCAGTTCAGAGCAGTTCTTCTACATTATCCATGGTAAAGGAGAAATGACAGGGTGAATTAGAACAAAAGCATGAAAAGAAAAGTGTTACAAGCAATAGTTTCAAGTATCTAGAAATTTGTGTTCTGTTGATCTTAGGATAAGCAGCCTATTTCTATAGAGTTGTCTGCTTCTGGAATGTAAAGACATCCTTGACATCCTGACAGTCACTTGGTGCCTTCTGAGAAATGTCTTTTTTCTGGTGATCATGTCATCTTTTCCCATGACGCTTGTATTTATGAGTAAGAGCTTTGTAATATCATTTATCAGGAGTACTTGTATAGTCTTTTATTGAGGCTTTTGTATTTCTTCCAGAAGACTCAGTTTCTGATCTATAGCTTGTAACAGGAGCCTTTAGGCAAGCATAAAGAAAAAGCAGAAACTACCTATGGAGGTAAGACCGAATGGTTCAGGTTAAGTTGTTTTTTTGTTGTTTTTTTTTTTAAAGATTTTATTTATTTATTTGAGAGAGAGAGAATGAGAGATAGCACGAGAGGGAAGAGGGTCAGAGGGAGAAGCAGACTCCCTGCTGAGCAGGGAGCCCGATGCGGGACTCGATCCCAGGACTCCAGGATCATGACCTGAGCCGAAGGCAGTCGCTTAACCGACTGAGCCACCCAGGCACCCAGGTTAAGTTGTTTTAATAGCAACAATATCAGAATGGGGAAAAGTAGAGTCCTTTATGAAGCAAATCAGTTTATAAGGATTTAGTGAAATATACCTCAGAATAAGAACATATCATGAACAGTGAGGGCATTGAGCCATTTCAGAGTTTTTAATTAATACTACGGTATGTTATGATTTTCTCCAGTTGTCTGCAATGTAGATACTTAAACCTAGTAAAGTTGCCTGGGTGGCTCAGTTGGTTAAGCGACTGCCTTCAGCTCAGGTCATGATCCTGGAGTCCCGGGATCGAGTCCCGCATCGGGCTCCCTGCTCAGCAGGGAGTCTGCTTCTCCCTCTGACCCTCTTCCCTCTCGTGCTCTCTCTCTATCTCATTCTCTCTCTCAAATAAATAAAATCTATAAAAAAAAATAAACCTAGAGATAAAATCTTTTAAAACTTTATTTTTTTAAAATAACAGCTTTATTGAAATAAAATTCACCTTTTTCAAGTATACAACTCATTGGTTTTTAGAATATTCAGAGTTGTGCAATCACCACTCTCTAATTTTAGAGCTTTTTTTTTTAGAACATTTTCATCACTCCAAAAAGAAAAACCCCATGACCATTGACAGTCAATCCTCATTTCTCCCTCTGACCTACCTGGCAATCCCTAATCTACTTTCTGTCTCTATGGATTTGCCTAAGAGATAAATTCTTTTAGAAATAACAGTTGTTTACATGTCCATAAACATGAATATGCCTCTTCCTCAAAAGGATATAATCACTCTATTATTTTACATTAATGAAAAGTCATCCATATAGAATTGAACTGAGAGCTTCTCTTTTTGATTTATTAAATTTAAAAATGTGTTTTGGGTTTAGTAAACAAAAACAGCTTTCATAATGGTGTTGAGCTAATTCAAAATCTAGAGAATGCTAAGCACTCTTAATTATATTATTTCTTCTGTTTTTTATTTTTCACAGAGCTAGACTAGTATCTGATACATTAGTAGGTGCTCAATCAAGATAGCTTTATTTTGTTTTGGTGACAGAACTGGCATTAGAAGCTAGCTGTCCTCCCTGGAAGTCTCCTCTTCCATCATGCCATACATGCTTTCCATTTGTGCCCAAAGCTGATTTTGTAAAGCTAACCCTTTTTCTATCCTATTTCTTGTAACCATACACAAATTTAAATTCACAAGTTTAAATTTGTTGTGTGAACGCTAAAATGGTAAATAGTCTAAGGGAGAAGAAAGAAAAGTAAAATACCTTTCATTTCTTTTTGTCTAATGACAAATATAAACACCCCATATTTCACAGTTAAAGAATTTATGTTAAGTAGGACATAAATTCATAGGCAGCATTTTTAGCTTGAATACTTAGGTTAAATAGCTCCAGTCAAAATGTTAAGTATGAATTAGTGATTTTAAGATATAAAAAGATTTATGCTTCAAGGAGCTCAAGTTGGAAGAGAAGGGTGGTAAAGGATGAATACCCATAGGTTTTTTTGGTGCTGTTTAAATTTTGTTATGATGTAAGTATAGGCAGTAAAGTACACAATTTGTAAATGTACAACTTGATGAATTTTTTACACATAAGTATGTATATATAACGATCACCACACAGATCAATATACAAAATATTTCAACACCCCAGAAGGTTCCTTAGTACCCCTTTTTTGTCAGTTACAACCCTCCGAGAGGTAATCACTATTTTGACTTCTGTCACAATAGGTTAGTTTTGCCTCTTCTTGAAATACATATAAATGGAATCAAATAATACTCTCTTGTGTCTAGCTTCTTTTACTCATAATTGTGTCTATAAGATTCATCCATATTGTGTGTAGCAGTGGCTAATTTTTTTTTGCTTTATAGTATTTCATTATATAAATAAAGCATAGTTTATCCATTCACCTGTTGATGGTGATTTGGGTTAACAGTTTTTTACTGTTGTGACTAAAGTTGCAAAGAACATTCTTGTGCTTATCTTTTGGTGAATATATGCACTCATTTTTCTTGGAACTTCAGGTTTTATAGTGTTACAAAAGTTCAGAACGTTTTTGTTAAAACAGCCAGAATGCCAACCCTGCCTCACAAAAAATTTTTAAGTCTGCCTAAATGGATATATAGCTCTTTGATTTTATAATAGAAATTGGGGGAAGATAACATTGACTTCACTGCCAATTTTGGGTGGTATCATGTGCCTGTTCTATAATGCAAGAGTTATGAATATTATACGTTCGTTCATTCAGTGAACAGTAGGGAACCATCCTAGGGGTTAGAGATGCAGCTATGAAAGACACAATCACATCCTACTTTCCCCAACCAACATGTTCCAGTTATTTGAACATAATGCATGGAGTGTAGTGATAAAGAAAGGAGAATTATTAGGAGAGTACTTAGGGTGAAGCATCTCTCCTAAACCTGGGTAGTCAGTGGAAGCATCTCAGAGGAAATGACATCTGAACTGGGTCCAATAGAACAAAATGGAATTAGCCAGGTGAAGGAAGTGGAGGGTGGGTGTTGAGAGGAGCGGACAATGAGAGTTTTGTTTTGTTTTTTTTTTAAAGATTTTACTTATTTTTGACAGAGAGTGCACAAGCAGGGGAAGCAGCAGGCAGAGGGAGAGGGAGAGGGAGGAGCAGGCTCCCTGCTCAGCAGGGAGCCGGATGCAGGGCTCGGTCCCAGGACCCTGGAACCATGACCCCAGCCGAAGGCAGACGCTTAACCATCTGAGCCACCCAGGCGCCCGGACAATGAGAGTCTTTAAGGCAATGTTTAAAGCTTGGAGATGTGAGAAATTGAAAGTAGCTGGGAAGCAGGGACTCAGTCAGTTATAAAGGGCCTTTTGGTAATATCACAGAGTTCTGATATCATCCTCAGGTCAGAAAGGAGTCACTGGTACTGTCCTTTTATTATGGAAAACTTCAAACACCTACACATCCCACAATTTGAGCAATTACCAACTCATGACCAATCTTGTTGATACCACTTCCTTCTTCCCCCAGTGGATAGTTCTGAAGCAAATTTGAGACATCACATCACCGTTGAAGATTTTGAGCAGGAGAGTGACATGATCAGTTTTGCATTTTAGAAATCACATATCCCTAGTAACTTTATCTTTATAATGCACACACCATAGTTTGGTTGCTTCTCATTTGCTTCCAGTCATACAGACATTTGTCTTTCTGTACTATTTATAGCAGCTTGCATTTTTTTCAAACTGTATGGAAACATGATTAAACACTAAACTTATTTTATATACTTATCTTCTTATGTAGATAGATCATTGTTTAATTTGGTGTTAAAATACTATTAATATTTTGGCTTCTAAGGTCATAAACAGTATAAAAGTTTGTTTCTAGTTTGGTCTCCATTATAGCAAACATATTAGTATTTGGAAAGTGGAATTCAATTTATGATTTTACTATGAATATTTTTTACAAATTTACAAAACATCCTGGGAATGTTTAATTTATGATTCTTCTGTAGCTCAGGTTTTGCTCTTTATCTACCTATTGAAATCTGTTTTCTTATTGAAGATTACTTTGATGGTGAGAATTAATATAGATTACTTTTATTTTAAAGCTAATTATCGTTGTTTACATGACACTAAGTTAAAAATTCCTTCCTGTAGTAAGAATGTTTACTTACTAAAATGTTTTAGTTTAACTTTTTTTTAAAAGGTGATTCAGTAGAAGGCAACTGCTGTAATACCATGGAATAACACTGCATTCATGCATACATTCATTCATTTGGTGAGAGTCAGTAATCTTAATCCAAATCAGAGGTTGGCAAATTTTTGCTGCTAAGATTGGTTCTTACATTTTTGAAGGATTGTTCCCCAAAAAGGGAGAAGAATTTGCAACAGAAACCGTATGTGGCCTGTAAATATACTACCTGGCCCTTTACAGGAGAAGTTTGCCATCCCTGATCTAAATGAATATAACTTAAATTCTTGGCATGTGCTTTTTTTTCTTTTGGAAATGTTTTTATAAGACTCATTTTTGAATAACATTTGAAAATAAAAATGTCATTGTTTTCTACAGAGAAGATGGTGAATTAGAAGATGGTGAAATAGATGATGCAGGACTTGAAGAAACACAAGAACAGGAAGCAAAAGAGGATGAAAAACAGAAAAATGAAAAAGCCTATAGAAAATCAAGGAAAAAACACAAGAAAGAAAGAGAGAAGAAAAAATCCAAAAGGAGAAAACGTGAAAAACATAAGGTTAGTTAGAATCTACTTTGAATTCTTTTAGTAAATTTGTATGAAATATAAAATACTGAAAATTAGAAAGTATAAATTATTGCTTATTTTATTATAAAATTTATTGTTTAGAGGGGTGCCTTGGTGTCTCAATCGGTTAAGTGTGTGACTGGATTTCAGCTCAGGTCACGATCTTGGGGCGTGAGATTGAGCCCTGTGTCAGACTCCTCACTGAGCATGGAGCCTGCTTAAGATTCTCTCTCTCCCTCTGCCCTTCCACCCTGGGTGGCTCAGTCTGTTAATCTACAATTTGTTGATTAGATATTTTTATTTATGTGATTAATAAATTTCTGAACATAAAAATTATATGAATTATCTCAAAGATTTAAAAATTAATCAAGATAACTTTTAATGCAAGTTAAAATAAATCTTTTTTTTAAATTGTATTTATTTATTTGTCAGAGAGAGAGCACAAGCAGGGGGAGCTGTAGGCAGAGGGAGAAGCAGGCTCCTGGCTGAGCAAGGACCCTGATGCAGGACTCGATTCCCGAGCCCTGATATCATGACCTGAGCCGAAGGCAGACGTTTAACTGACTGAGCCATCCGGGCATCCCTAAAATAAATCTTTTTAACTAATGGAATTATATGCAAGAATGATAACAGGTTAAGGAAAGTTTTATTCTCTCTGATATAGATTAGCAGCATTGGCATTGTCTATTTATTCATTCATATGTATTTTCATGTGCTTGCTATGGAAATCTCTGTGCTCTATGCTAGGGTTATAGTAATGAGTGAAACAGTCTCTAACAGAGATTACATTGAAATGGGAAAGAGAAGGCAATAAACAAATGAAAAACAAATGTCATCAAGAAAAAAGAGTAGGGTGCTGCATAGAGAATAATGTAGTTTGGGATAGGGAAGAAGGGACATCTCTCTGACAGAACTCAGGGAAAAGTTGGCATCTATGGTGGGGTAGTTTTTGAAACTCCCTGAAACTCCCCTGTAAAAATAGAGCAATAAGGATAGCAAAATCAAAAACTCATTGGCAACATCTACCAAAAAATGAAGTAACAAGTTATTCCCACAAACCTTAAAAACACAAAGGGATAAGGCCAAACCACAGACAGCACCAGGACCTGTATAGGATCAGCAGCTGTGCATACTTAGGCAGAGGAAAGGTAATGGGACTTCCAGAAAACAAATTGCCAACAGGTACTCCTCTCAAATAAAGGAGTCCTCACTCCATTTGGAAAGACCATGGACCAAACTGAGAACAGCAGCAGAAAGTGAGAGGGGACTTTACTAGTTTCAATTCACATGTGAATGTAAGGTGACCACATGAATTTGGATTGTGCTTGAATGGTCTGGGCCTGATGAACTCCTGATACTAATCAACCAAATCCCTCTTCTCAGACAGAGTCCAACACTGAGAATATAACTGCTATCATTAGAATCTAAACTGAGGGGCACCTGGGTGGCTCAGTCGTTAAGCGTCTGCCTTCGGCTCAGGTCAGGATCCCAGGGTCCTGAGATCGAGCCCCACATCGGGCTCCCTTCTCGGTGGGAAGCCTGCTTCTCCCTCTCCCACTCCCGCTGCTTGTGTTCCTGCTCTCGTTGTCTCTGTCTCTGTCAAATAAATAAATAAAATCTTTAAAAAAAAAATCTAAACTGAGAGGACAAGCATAGTAGTGCTGGGTAAGGAAAGAAATCGATTTAAAAATGAGGGAAGGGAGCAAGCGAAGCATATTTGAGAAGATACATGACCATATTTATTAATACTTCATGCAAACAATGGAAGAAATAATCCTAGAAAACAAGATAGGACCATGATCACATTCCACGTAAGTTATTATTAAAAAAAAAAAAAAAAGAGGGGCACCTGGGTGGCTCAGTCAGATAAGCATCTCCCTTTGGCTTGGGTCATGATCTCCAGGTCTTAGGATCAAGCCCTGAGCAGACTCCCTGCTCAGCAGGGAGCCTGCTTCTCCCTCTCCCTCTGCCCCTCCAGCCTGTTTGTGCTCTCTCTTGCTCTATCTCAAAGAAATAAAAAAAATCTTCAAAAAAAAATTTTTTAAAGAGAGAATAATATTATTCCAGAAGAGAAATAATTCCCACAAAACATATAAAATATCTAACCTAATATTTCAAAATGATAAAAAATTTTAAGAAAGTAATATAAGCTATGATCAAACAGCATAAATATAGTTTTGTAGGAAATATCCTTTGGTCATCTAGCCAAAAAGACCAAGTCCCTTATTTTATATAAAAATTTTTGATATAGATATTTTATGCCAGAAGATAATGGAATGACATATTTTTTTAAAGATTTGATTTGAGAGAGAGAGAGTAGAGCAAGAGAGAGAGCACAGGTTGGGGGAGGAGCAGAGGGAGAGGGAGAAGCAGACTCTCCCACTGAGCAGGGAGCCCTACATGGGGCTTGATCCCAGGACCCTGGGATCATGGCCTGAGCCAAGGGCAGATGCTTAACAGACTGAGCCACCCAGGTGCCCCTGGAATGACATATTTAAATAAGATGTGGGCCAAGAATTTTATATCCAGCTAAATACTGACCTTCTGATATAAAGTTGTCAAAAATATATATATGACAGAACTCAGGAAGTATTGTTATCATGAGCCTTCCTGTAGACTCTACCAGAGAACAAGTTTAGATAACCAAAATGACTAGTTGAGAGAGAGGCATCTATATACACATACATACTTCCTTGTAAAACTAAGACTAAATGATGGACATAAGAGGAGAGTGTATTATGTATCTGAACATTACAACTATAAAAAATACCAGGAAAAAAAAATACCAGGAAAAGCAGGAGAGTATATGGCAAGCAGGATAAGCTTACTGATTGCCTTATAGTTATTAACTCAGAGTAAAAGGATGTTGCTTCGCCTTGTTATCCTGGGAATGAAAAAGAAAGAAGAGGTTACTGCTGAACTTCAGTATTGGTCCTGTTAGTAAAGAAATAGTATGCAAAGAAGGGACAGGGACCAAGGTTATTGGAAAAAGGTTGTACGAAAGAAATAATGGAGGGACACCTGGGTGGCTCAGTTGGTTAAGCATCTGACTCTTTTTTTTAAAGATTTTATTTATTTGTCAGAGAGAGACTGAGCAAGCAGGGGGAGGGGCAGGCAGAGGAAGAAGCAGGCTTCCTGCCCTGCTGAGCAAGGCCCCCAGTGTGGGACTCAATCCCAGGACCCTGGGATCATAACCTAAGCTGAAGGCAGATGTTTAATTGACTGAGCCACGCAGGCATCCCGAGTGTCCAACTCTTGATCTCAGCTCAGGTCTTGATCTCAGGGTCGTGAGTTCAAACCCCGTGTTGGGTTCCACTCTGGGAATGGAGTCTATTTATAAATAGATAGAAAGATACATATATACATACATAAATGCAAACCTTTCTAAATAACAAAAGGTATACTTCCCAACAATGCAAAATCCAGCTCTAAGCTGTGTATAATAGAAAGATTTAAAAAATGGGTAAAGCTATGCAGGCAAGTGCAAAGAAAGAAAAGGCAGAAGTCATAATGTTGTGGGGCACCTGGGTGGCTCAGATGGTTAAGCATCTGCCTTCGGCTCAGGTCATGATCTTGGGGACATGGGATTGAGCCCTCCGTCGGGCTCCCTGCTCAGCGGGGAGTCTACTTATCCCTCTCCCTCTGCCCTTACCCCCTGCTCATGCTCTCTTTCTGTCTCTCTCTCTCTCTCAAACAAATAAATAAAATCTTTAAAAAAAAAGTCATAATGTTGATATCTGAAAAAGTCAATATTAGGTCAAAATGGCATTGAAAGAAACAAGGATATTTTATGATGTTAAAGGCTATAATTCACAATGAAGTATAAATTATTACTATTTTATATCCCCCAAAACAGCAGCTTTTGTAAAGCAAGAACTATAGGAACTGCAAGAAGAAATAGGAATACACTAATAACAGGAGATATACCAATATGCCTCTCTTAACCCAAAGAGATCAATCAAGTGGATGAAAAGGTGGTTAGGATATTAAAGAGAGATTATGTAGTGAGCTCTGAATCCTGAAAATACATCTTTCCCTTATCTTTACGGCCATACAGTAGGCCTTATAAGCTCTAATTACTTTGATAGAGTGGAAGAGCAATGTCAAACTACAATACAATAAAATTACATATTACTAATAAAGTCAAAAAACAAAATGTCTTTTTGCTTTGTAATTCAAATACCTGCTATAAATAGCCTGTGGAACACAGGGGAAACATTCAAACTGCAGAATTTCGTGAAAATAATGATAAAATCTTGATGTGTAAGTACCAACAGAATATAGCTGAAGCAGTTGTCAGGAGAAAAATTAGAGTATTTCAGTCTTTATTACTGCTATTATTGCTAGGCTAGAAAAGTAGCCGATCAAAACAAAAACAAAAAGGAAGGACTTTTAATTAAGTTACAAGCAGGGGGCGCCTGGGTGGCTCAGTTGGTTAAGCGACTGCCTTCGGCTCAGGTCGTGGTCCTGGAGTCCCGGGATCAAGTCCCGCATCAGGCTCCCTGCTCAGCAGGGGGTCTGCTTCTCCCTCTGACCCTCTTCCCTCTCGTGCTCTCTATCTCTCATTCTCTCTCTCTCAAATAAATAAAAAAAAAAAAAGGAAAGGGAAAAGCAAAAATAAAATTTGATATCTTGAAGCTAAGAACTTTCAAAACCATCAAGTCCCATCTCCTTTTTAACAGCCTTTTCTTTGTCTTTTTTGGCAGATATATACCTTCAACATTTTTCTTGAAAATCTTAACTAGATCACTTAGTTCACTAGACACATTTTCTAGTTTCCATGTTACTGAATGTAGCTGTTTTTGTTCAACTTTCTGCCACTGCATAATGAGGATTTCCATTTTTCCGGTTTTAATAAGATCCCACTTTCCTTTAAGTTGCCTCAAAGTTCAGCATTTTACTAACAATAATTCAAGGCAACTTATTTATTTATTTATTTATTTATTTTAAAGATTTTATTTATTTGACGAGAGAGAGACAGCGCGAGCAGGAACACAAGCAGGGGGAGTGGGAGAGGGAGAAGCAGGCTTCCCGCCGATCAGGGAGCCCGATGCGGGGCTCGATCCCAGGACCCTGGGACCATGACCTGAGCCAAAGGCAGATGCTTAATGACTGAGCCACCCAGGCACCCCTATTTATTTATTTAAAGATTTATGTATTTGAGAGAGACAGTGCACGATTTGGGGGAGGGGCAAAGGGAGAGAGAGAATCCCAGGGCTCGATCTCATGACCTATGAAATCATGACCCGAGAGGAAACCAAGAGTTGGTTGTCTAACCCATTTTTTTAATTATTATTTTTTGTATCTCTACACCCAATGTGGGGCTTGAATCATGACCTGGAGATTAAGAGTTGCATACTCCACCAACTGAGCTAGCCAGGCACCCCTCATTTGAGGTAGTTTAGACTTTCACAAATACTCTCCTTAAAGTTCTTCCAGTTCCTATCCACTGCCTGTTTCCAAAACCCCTCCTACCTTTTAGATATTTCTTGTGGAAGCACAGCATTTCCAGACACCAGAATCTTATTAGTTGACTGTTGCTGCACAACATTAACCCAAACTTAGAAACTTAAAAGAATAAAGATTTATTTCCCAGTTTTTCTAGGTCAGGAATATGGGTGCGGCTTAACCAGGTGATTCCGGCTCAGCTTTTCTCATGGGATTGCAGTCATCTCAAAGCTTGACTAAGGCAGGATTCTTTTCCATGTTCACTCACATGGCTCTTGGCAGGCCTCAGTTCCTCACCGTGTGGACATCTCTACAGACTGCCTCAGTGTCCTCATGATGTTATCTGGCTTCCCCCAAAGCAGGGGAACCATAAGTGAGAGAGAACAAGAGAAAGCACCAAGATGAAAGCTCTAGTCTTTTTTATAACCTAATCTCAGAAGTGATATACCATCTCTTCTGACCTATTTACTAGCTATTTTTAGTATAGTCCAATTGCTAATTTCAGGTTAATAATTACTACTTTTTTTTTTAAGATTGAGTTAATTAATTTATTTCAGATAGAAAGAGCCCATACAAGAGCAGGGCGAGGGGCAGAGGGAGAGACAGAATCTCAAGCCAACTCCTTGCTGAGCACAGAGCCCCATATGGAGCTCGATCTCACAACCCTGAGATCATGACCTGAGCCAAAAAACCAAGAGTCGGACGCTTAGCCGACTGAGCCACCCAGGTGCCCTGTTACACATATATATTTTTTGATAATAGTCTTTTTTTTTTTAAGATTTTATTTATTTGACACAGAGAGATATAGCGAGAGAGGGAACACAAGCAGGGGGAGCGGGAGAGGGAAAAGCAGGCCAGGGAGCCCGATGTAGGGCTCGATCCCAGGACGCTGGGATCATGACCTGAGCCAAAGGCAGATACTTAACGACTGAGCCACCCAGGCGTCCCGATAATAGTCTTAATGGCTTCTTAAAGCCTATATATTTTTTTAGCCTCACTATTTTTGGAGTAGTGTGAAGAAACTTCTCCCTTAAGCAGAAACTTCTCTTCTCTGGTGGTTTTTCCTGAAGCAGTTGAGTGTCTTCATTTGAGCTCTTCTTAATCAAGTCTTATCCCTTTAGTGATCTTCAGGTAGAAAGTTTTCCTTTGAGCTGGAGCTGACTTCTGCTAGAGACTTAACAAACTTGGCTTCTGAATGGACAATGTTTAGGGGTGCCTGGCCAGCTCAGTTGGTAGTCATGAGTTCAAGCCCTGTGTTGGGCTTGGAGCCTACTTAAAAAAAGAAAAAAGAAATGGGAAATATTTATTTCAAACCCTGACCAACAAATGTTAGATAAATAAGTTTGAAGCATTTCATAGCATAATTATAAAAATATTTCTTTGTATCACCTATCAAATCAGCAAAAATAACACCACCGCAAAACTAAACATGAAAACATTTAAGAACAAGTGGAGGAAAATTTGTCTTTCTTAAAAGAGCCTTTAAGAATGGAGGAAAACATCCTTCTACTGTGAAAATATCAGAGTTCAATTTAGCTCAGCAAATTTTTACTGAGTCAGTATTTTCACTGATAAGAACTTTAAGAAGTCTTTAAAAAGAGTGCTTAACCTGAGAAGGTAATTATTTTGACTCAATGGAGATATGGTGACTTTTTTTTAAGAAGTACACTCATACTTTAAAAAGCTTACTCTTTTTTTTTTTAAGATTTTATTTATTGAGGATTCCTGTTATCTCTGCGCCTAGCGAGCGCCCCGGAAACTGCTGCCACATCCTGGGGTCATGATGGGCAGTAAGATGGCGTCTGCCAGCCGGGTCGTTCAGGTAGTCAAGCCACATACTCCATTAATAAGGTTCCCTGACAGAAGAGACAATCCTAAACCTAACGTATCAGAAGTTTTGAGATCAGCAGGACTACCGTCTCACTCTTCTTCAATTTCACAGCATTCTAAGGGAAGTAAATCCCCAGATTTGCTGGTGCATCAGGGTCCACCAGACACTGCAGAAATAATAAAAACATTACCTCAGAAATACAGAAGGAAACTTGTATCTCAAGAAGAAATTGAATTTATCCAACGTGGAGGTCCAGAATAATCACTGACAGTGTGGCTGCTGTTTGTCATCAGACAGAAGACTAGTCTTTACAATAAAGGACTTCCAAAATGGCACATGAGAAATTATATAGTAAATAACTTGAATAAATACTCTGCAAAAAAAAAAAAAGAAATCTAGAAAATTTAGATGGACAATTGTATCTCCTAATATATGTATCTTGGTCAGCTTCTCCACAAGCTTACCTAATTGTTTATATGCTTATTAAAGTATACATTTTTAAATGTTAGCCTATTAATTTACTCTTGATTATCAAGTATTACCAGTGTTGAGCTACTAAAAGCACACAATATCTAGTAAACCTATCACAGGTTTCCCATGGTTTCCCTTTTGTTTCAGTTTCTTTTTAGACATGGAAAGATTTATTAGAATTACTGCTTTTGGGAAGTGATTTTCCTGAAATTGGATGAGGGTCAGTGAAAGAATGACTCCATTATTTGTTCTTAATTTTCTTCCCCTTTTTTTCATTCACAAAGTTACTGGAGTATAACTAGTTTAAAAAGTGTATCCTACACTAAATGATAAAAATATAGTCAAGGTAAAACAGGTGACTTTGTGGTATTAAAACTGGGAGTTAATACAAAAGATTATTTGTAACCTGTATTCAGAAGAAAATACCAGAATTTAAAATGGAAAATAAGAGATCAAAATGAATATAACCTAGAAATAAGTGTTTGATTAGAAATTGCAACTTAATATGTTATTAGGGGTGTTGAGAAAGTCTTATTCTTTATTTTACTGTTTTAATTGTCATCATCTGTGCAAATTCTGGAAACCACTAACTTTCTCACACTTAATGTCTGAAAGTGTCATAAAATCAACCTAAATATTTACCTTACTAAGGCAATTTATGAAACTTTAATAGGGTCTTACAGTGCCAAGGGTATGTATTATTGTGAAAGTAAAGCCTCACAAAGCTAAATAAAATTTCTTCCATACCTTGAAAAAAAAAAAAAGATTTTATTTATTTATTTGACAGAGACACAGAGAGAGAGGGAACAAAAGCAGGGGGAGTGGGAGAGGGAGAAGCAGGCTCCCCACTGAGCAGGGAGCCCGATGTGGGGCTCGATCCCAGGACCCTGGGATCATGACCTGAGCCGAAGGCAGACGCTGAACCGACTGAGCCACTCAGGTGCCCCTAAAAAGCTTACTCTTAATATTTGCTAATCATTATCAGTTACTTGCGGTTTCTATTTCACTTTTTTTCAAATTCGTGAGTTGGATTTATTTCATATTTATAATTTGGTATGTTTGGGTATCTTTTAGCTTTAGGGTACTTATGCAAAAGAATAAGAATTCTAAAGCCATTTTAGGTAAAAATAATTCATACTTATGTTCTGTGATCCTCTTCGAAGACATAATTTTATTGTTTTAAGATTAACTTTAAGATCACTTTCAAGCATAGAGGGGCACAAATCCTTGGACCACAGGGATGATGAGAATACTGCCATTAAATCCTTAAGAAAAGGAGAAGATACACTTTTCCTCAAAATTTTAGAGAAGTTGAGGTGGTGGTGGCCTTTGGAGCAAAGATTTTTTTGGTTAATACTTCAGAACCTACTAGGATAATACAGTCTACTTGTTGGCACTTCTGACTGAAACAAGCCTATCTAATTACTAGTTAAATTTTTTTCCTTTTGCAAGTGTAACTATTTGTTTTTTCCTTTCTTTTAGTATAATTCTCCATCTAGTGATGATAGTTCAGACTACAGCCTTGATTCAGATGTTGAACATACAGAAAGTTCCCACAAAAAAAGAGCTGGTTTCTACAGGGATTATGACATTCCATTTTCTCAGGTATTGCCTTTTTAAAACAATTGTGATCAAATATACACAGCATAAAATTTACCATTTTAACCATTTTTCAATTTACAATTCAAAGTGGCATTAAGTATATTCACAGTGTTGTGCAACCATCACCACTATCCTTTTCCAGAACTTTTTCATCATCCCAAACAGAACCTGTGTACCCATTAAATGATAACAACTCACTTCCCCCTCCCCACCAGCCCCTGGTGACCACTATTCTACTTTGTCTCTATGAATTTGCCTACTCTCTAGGCATATAGGTGGAATAATACTGTATTTGTCTTTTTCTGTCTGGCTTATTTCATTTATCATAATTTTTTGAAGGTTCATATAACATTTATCAGAATTTCATTCCTTTTTAAGGCTGGATAATATTCCATTGTATGTATATACCATATTTTGTATGATCCTCTGTTGTTGGACAGATGGATTGCTTCCACCTTTTGGCTGTTGTGATAATGCTGCTTATGAACATGGGTGGGTGATATTTCTTCAAGACCCTGCTTTCAGTTCCTTGGAACATATACCTAAGAGTGGAATTGCTGGATCATATAGTAATTCTGTGTTTAATTTTCTGAGGAACTGCCAAAATGGTTCCCATAATGGCTGCACCATTTTACATTCCCACCACAGTACATGAGGTTTTCCAGTTTTTCCACATCGTTGCCAAACTTGTTATTTTCTGGGGCTTTTTTGCTTTATTTTGCTTTGGGTTTTATTTTTTTTTTTTATAATAGCCTTCCTAATATGTGTGAAATGACCTCTCACTGTGGTTTTGAGGTATTGCCTTTTTTTTTTTAAGATTTTATTTATTTGAGAGAGAGAGAGAGAGTGAGAGAGCACAAGCGGGGCATGGGGGCGGGAAGGGTAGAGGGAGAAGCAGACTCCCTACTGAGCAGGGAGCCAACTTGGGACTGATCCCAGGACCTGAGCTGAAGGCAGATGCTTAACTGACTGAGCCGCCCAGGCACCCCTGAGGTATTGCCTTTTAAGGGGAAAAATGAAAATTTCAGTTTTATTCTTTGCCTTCTGATATTTTGAAAAAGTGTTTTATATTTTTCAATATAGAAAAAGACATGCAGATGTATGCTATAAATTTTAAATCTTTGAAAATCGTACATCATATATTAGATTGCTAGGGCTATCATAACAAAATACTACAGACTAGTGGTTTAAACAACAAAAGTTTATTTCTAGTAGTCTGGAGGCTGTAAGTGCAGAACAAGATGCCAGCAGGGTTGGTAGCCTCTGAGGACCATAAGGGAAAGATCATTTTAGCCCTTTCTCCCTGGCTTGTAGCTCGCTACTGTCTTGCTGCTGTGTCCTCAAATGGTCATTCTGCTGTGCATGTCTACCCCCAGGGTCTCTCTGTGTGTCCAAATTTCGTCTTATAAGGACATCAGTCAGATTAGATCAAGGCCCACCCTAGTGACCTCATTTTAACTTAATTACCTCTTTAAAGGCCCTATCTCCAAATATAGTCACATTCTGAGGTATTGGGGGTTAGGGCTTTCACATAAGAATTTTGTGACATCTACCTCTTTAAGTGCAAAAAATTATTTGAAGTGTTTTAAATAGAAAAAAAATTAAAAGAACATGATATACTTTATATCTTTCTCAGGCATGTTGTATTATATGAACAGTCTTCAGTGTAAATAGTATTTTGTGCTAGAAAAATCTTGATGCTCTCAGGAACACTGGGGAGTATTCAGATCAATGTGCACCTATCTGAAAAACTGCACACTTTCTGAGTTCTGGTTTCTGCCATTCTGTCAATATGCTTGTCTACAGAGTTACATTCTTTTTCCTAATTTGATGTTCCTAATCTCTTGTGAGCGCAGAAAACAAAATACTCTGTGTGTTAGAGTTTTCATTGCCTTCTGTTTCTTTATTGTCTTCTTTATAGTTGAAGTTGCTCAGTAAGTAATTATTGAATAAATGAAGTTTATTATAATATCTTCTATTAAATTTTGAAATAATTTTATCGAGTTAGGTGAATGTATCTGTATATTCAGTGTGTCTGCTGATTTCGGAGTAAATGGAGCTGCCATTTCTCAGAACATTGTAACAGTTATTCATTACTAATGACAAAATTTTTAAATATATCAAACACTGATTTGGTACCTAAATTTCATCATTTGCAGTTAGATTTATGTTTTAGAAATAATCAAAAGTTGTTTAGAGACTATTCCAAACAATGAAAAAATGCTCAGAATGATCGTTACTGTTTCAGATAGCAAAGCATTTGAAAATATCAAATAATGAGATTTATAAGGCTCTTGATTCATAAGCTGTCACTAAAAGTTATCCCAGAAAAGGAGGTATACAATATTTTAAAACAGTGGCAGAAGTATTTTAATAAATATATAGCCTTCTATGGGGGCTACTCTGAAGGACAAAATAAATTTATATGTATAGACAACATTACATTTGTTTTAACTGACTCATATTTTCTTAAACATTGTAGTTATTTGTTGTCATTAAACTATTATATATCTCTACAAATACAGTGTAATTATTTTTGTTTCAAAAATTCAGTTAAATTAAGAAAAGAAAAAGGATGGTATTTTATATTTACCCACAATTTTACTTCCAGTGCTCTTGTTCCTTTGTGTAGATCTGAATTTCAATCTGGTATCATTTTTTTAAAATTTTATTTTATTATGTTATGTTAGTCACCATACATTACTTCATTAGTTTTTGACAGATCTTTTTTTTTTAAGATTTTATTTATTTATTTGAGAGAGAGAATGAGAGAGAGCATGAGAGGAAAGAGGGTCAGAGGGAGAAGCAGACTCCCTGCTGAGCAGGGAGCCCGATGTGGGACTCGATCCCGGGACTTCATCCCGGGACTCCAGGATCATGACCTGAGCCAAAGGCAGTCGCTTAACCATCTGAGCCACCCAGGCGCCCCTACTTCATTAGTTTTTGATGTAGTGTTCCATGATTCATTGTGTATAATACCCAGTGCTCCTTTCAGTACGTGCCCTCTTTTTCTTTTTTTAAATTCAATTTTATTGTGTTATGTTAGTCACCATACATCATTAGGTTTTTTTTTAATTTTTTGTTATGTTAATAATCATATATTACATCATTAGTTTTTGATGTAGTGATCCACGGTTCATTGTTTTCATATAACACCCAGTGCTCCATGCAGTACGTGCCCTCCTTAATACCCATCACCGGGCTAACCAGTCCCCCCTCCTCCCTCCCCTCTAAAACCCTGTTTGTTTCTCAGAGCCCACAGTCTCTCATGGTTCATCTCTCCCTCCGATTTCCCCCCCTTCATTTTCCCTTCCTTCTCCTAATGTCCTCCCTGCTATTCCTTATGTTCCACAGATAAGTGAAACCATATGATAATTGACTTTCTCTGCTGGACTTATTTCACTTAGCATAATCTTCTCCAGTCCCACCCATGTTGATGTAAAAGTTGGGTATTCATCCTTTCTGATGGCTGAGTGATAGTCCATTGTATCTATGGACCACATCTGCTTTATCCATTCTGTTGAAGGGCATCTCGGCTCTTTCCACAGTTCGGCTATTGCGGACATTGCTGCTATGAACATTGGGGTACATGTGGCCCTTCTTTCACTACATCTGTGTCTTTGGGGTAAATACCCAGGAGTGCAATTGCTGGGTCATAGGGTAGCTCTATTTTTAATTTTTTGAGGAACCTCCACACTGTTTTCCAAAGTGGCTCTACCAGCTTGCATTTCCACGAACAGTGTAAGAGGGTTCCCCTTTCTCACAACCTCTCCAACATTTGTTGTTTCTTGCCCTGTCAATTTTTGCCATTCTAACTGGTGTAAGGTGGTATCTCAGTGTGGTTTTAATTTGAATTTCCCTGATGGCTGATGATGAACATTTTTTCATGTGTCTGTTAGCCATTTATATGTCTTCTTCAGAGAAGTGTCTGTTCATGTCTTCTGCCCATTTTTTGACTTGATTATTTGTTTTTTGGGTGTTGAGTTTGAGAAGTTCTTTATAGATCTTGGATACCAGCCCCTTGTCTGTAGTATCATTTGCAAAAATCTTCTCCCATTTCGTGGGTTGCCTTTTGTTTTGTTGACTGTTTCCTTTGCTGTGCAGAAGCTTTTTATCTTGATGAAGTCCCAAAAGTTCATTTTTGCTTTTGTTTCACTAGGTTTTGGAGATGTATCTTGAAAGAAGTTGCTGTGGCCTATGTCAAAGAGGTTATTGCCTATGTTCTCCCCTAGGATTTTGATGGATTCCTGTCTCACATTGAGGTCTTACATCCATTTTGAGTTTATCTTTGTGTATGGTGTTAGAGAATGGTCGAGTTTCATTCTTCTGCATGTGGCTGTCCAGTTTTCCCAGCACCATTTATTGAAGAGACTGTTTTTTTTCCATTGGACATTCTTTCCTGCTTTGTCAAAGATTATTTGACCATAGAGTTGAGGGTCCATATCTGGGCCCTCTATTCTGCTCCATTGGTCTATACGTCTGTTTTTGTGCCAGTACCATGCTGTCTTGATGATCACTTTTTGTAATATAGCTTGAAGTCGGGCAACGTGATGCCCCCAGCTTTGTTTTTCTTTTTCATCATCTTCTTGGCGATTCAGGGTCTTTTCTGATTCCATACAAATTTTAATACCCATCACCAGGCTAACCCATCCCCCCACCCCCCTCCCCTCTAGAGCCCTCAGTTTGTTTCTCGGAGTCCATAGTCTCTCATGGTTCGTCTCCCCCTCCGATTTCCCCCCGTTCATTTTGCCCTTCCTACTATCTTCTTTTTTTTTTTTCACCTAAAGTACTTTGTCGTTATTTAGCATTGTTTGTGGTGCAGTTTCACTGTCAATAAAATCTCTTAGCTTTTATATATTGGTTTCACTGTTACTTTAATAATTTTGTTGTAATGGCTTGTAAAAAGTTCTAAGAATAGTGCAAAGAACTCCTGTATATCTTTCACCCAGATTCCCAGAATGTTAACATTTTACTGCATATGCTTTGTTTTCTCCTTTACCTTTCTTCCCTCCTCTTCTCTTTAGAGGATCTAATTTGTCATTAAACCCATCTACTAAATTCTTAATTCCAGTGTTTGTATTTTTCAGATCTAGAAATTTGATTTTTTTTCAAATCTTTAATTTTATAGTTCCCAGTTCACTGCTAAAATTCTCATGTCTTTTTTTTTTTTAAGATTTTATTTCTTTATTTGACAGAGAGACTCAGCAAGAGAGGGAATACAAGCAGGGGGCGAGGGACAGGGAGAAGCAGGCTTCCTGCTGAGCAGGGAGCCCGATGCTGGGCTCAATCCCAGGACCCTGGGATCATGACCTGAGCCAAAGGCAGAGGCTTAACAACTGAGCCACCCAGGTGCCCCTCTCATGTCATTTACTTGAAAATAACAAGCGCAGATATTTTAAAATCTGTGTTACATGCATTTCAGTGTCTGGAGTCTGTTTCTATTACTAGTTGCTTTTAGCTGTTCCTCATGCTGATCTTATCTCATATGACTAGGTTTTTTGTTCGCTTTTGTATTGTGTGCTGAGCATTGTGTTTGCAAAATACGGTGCATTTGGTAGAAATAATTTGAGGCCTGAGATGATATTAATTTCCTTCAGAGAGGATTTTTATTTGCTCCTGAAAAATTTTTAGTGACCCTTACAAACTTTATTCCAACTTCAGGGTTTGAAACTCTTCTTGGCCGCCCAGATGATAGATTGGACTGTAGTCTCTGACCCACATTTTGAGATTGACCCAAAACTGGTGGGTGGGGGTTACTAATAAGGCTTCTATTTTTTCTAGACTCTGGATTTCTCCTTTTGTTCCCATAGATTAAAGGGGTAGTCAGAAGTGCTCTTGAACCTTTCAGCTGATTTTTCATGTTGGGCTGATGCTTTCAGAGCAAAAACCGCTCCAGACGCTGCTCATTTCTCATGATTTTCATCTACTCCATGGATATTAATGGTCCAGTAATCCCTCACACGTTTGATAGCTCTCTGATGTTTACAGTGGATTAAAAAAAATATTGTCTGTCTTTTCTACATTTTTTAGGAGGAGAACTGACCTGAATTATTTAGTCTGCTAGGAGAAAAAGTTCAGTACCATTTCCTCCACATAATGTTTTAGAGTTGACTCACTGAAATTAGAAAGTACCCTAAGTACCTCCTAAAAATTCTGTTTTCCTAGATAACAAATGCCTGCTATATAACTTCTATAATTTAGGCCAAAAATAGAATATAGAATTAACATCTAGCTATTAAATTTGAGGAGTTAGTATATCTTCCCTTTTCCTTATCCTTGTTCAAGGCCTCCCATTCCCTTATTTCATGTTTACAGTGATTGTTGTGGGACCAGTTTCCATTTTACAGAAAGCCAGTCTGCCCTACAGACATTCTAGCCAAGTATATAGCCTCATAATCAGTCAGCAGAGTGATTGGAGAAACTGTATCCTAAGTGTAGAACTTATAGGCTTTTTCATTTCTGTTATCTTCTTGCAGGAAGGCTTTAAAAAAATACTTGCTAGATCCTTGCTGATGAATGCATTTTGTTTGTTCCAAATGATGAACATGTGAAGCATACAGAGATACTCACCTAGAGAACTGGGGCTGCTCCTGTAATGTCATCCATTTAGTGCTTCGTGGAGCACTAGCACTGTATGGGTGATGCCCAGACCCAAACATTAGAGTCTTTCACTGCAGAAGGAGCCCTGGGATGGGGGGCAGGTTTGCATCATTAGAGGGCTATTAGGAATATTTGCAGTTGGGAAAACTAGCTAGGGGTATATATAGAAAGTTTAGGGATAATTCTATTTTAAAAAGTAGGAATATGGAGATTATTTTTGTAAAAGCTGTGAAAAATCAGAGAATTAAATTAGTATTAAGAATTAAAAGTTTTTGGGGCACCTGGGTGGGTCAGTTGGTTAAGCGTCTGCCTTCAGCTCAGGTCATGATCCCGGGATCCTGGGATTGAGCCCTGCATCGGGCTCTCTGCTTGGCCAGGAGCCTGCTTCTCCCTCTCCTTCTGCCTACCGCTCTGCCTACTTGTGCTCTCTCTGTGTCAAATAAATAAATAAAATCTTAAAAAGAATAATTAAAAGTTTTTGGGGCACATGGATGGCTCAGTCAGTTAAGCATCCGACTCTTGATCTCAGCTTGGGTCTTGCTCCTCAGGGTTGTGAGTTTAAGCCCTCCATTGGGCTCTGTGCTGGGTGTGGAGCCTGCTTAAAAAAAAAAAAAGACTTAAAAGTTTTTATAACAAGCATCTAATCTGCAGAGAAAAATTCATACTCTTTAAAGAGTGCTCTTTAGTCATAGAGTATTGAAATATATCATTGAAGAATTAATAGAATCACATTTTTTTGGATGATTTGCTTTTTGATGTTGAGTTGATAAGTTCTTTATATATTTTGGATACTGACCCTTTATCAAATATGTCATTTGCAAATATCTTCTCCCATTCAGTAGGTTGTCTTTTTAGTTTTGTTAGTTGTTTCCTTTGCTGAGCAGAAGCTTTTTATTTTGATGTAGTCCCAACAGTTTATTCTTGCTTTTGTTTCCCCTACCTCAAGAGACACATCTAAAAAGATGTTACAGCCAGTGTCGAAGAAATTACTACCTGTGCTCTTTTTTAGGATTTTTATGGTTTTATGGTTTCAGGTCTCACAATTAGGTCCTTAATCCGTTTGAGTTTGTTTTTGTGTATGGTGTAAGAAAGTGGTCCAATTTCAGTCTTTTGCGTGTATCTGTCCAAATTTCCCAACACCATTTGTCCTGTCCCAGGACCCTGGGATCATGACCTGAGTTGAAGGCAGACGCTTAACTAACTGAGCCACCCAGGTGCCCCAAGACTGTCTTTTTCCCATTGCATATGCTTGTCTTTTTGTCAAAGATTAATTGACCGTATAATTGTGGGGCTATTTCTGGGCTTTCTATTATGTTCCATTGATCTATGTGTCTGTTTTTGTGCTAGTACTATACTGTTTTGATTACTACAGCTTTGTAATATGACTGGAAGTTTGGAATTGTGATACCTCAGTTTTGTTTTGTTTTTTTTTTTCAAAATTGTTTTGGCCTACTCGAAGTCTTTTATGGTTCCATACAAATTTTAGGATTGTTTATTCTAGTTCTGTAAAAAATGCTCTTGGTATTTTGATAGGGATTGCATTAAATCTATAGATTGCTTTAGGTAGTATAAACATTTTAATGATATTTGTTTTTCCAATCCATGAGCATGGAATGTCTTTCCATTTGTTTGTGTCATCTTCAATTTATTTTTTTTAAGATGTTATTTATTTATTTATTTCAGAGAGGGAGAGAGCGAGAAAGTTGCAAGCATGAGTGGGGGGGGAAGCAGACTCCCCGCTGAACAGAGAGCCCGATGTGGGGCTTGATCCCACCTGAACTGAAGACAGACACTTAACCGACAGCCACTCAGGCATCCCTCATCTTCAATTTCAATTTCTTTCATCAATGTTTTATAGTTTTCAGAGTACAGATTTTTCACCTCTTTGGTTAAGTTTATTCCTAGGTATTTTATTATTTTTAGTGCAATTGTAAATGGGATTGTTTTCTTAATTTCTCTTTCTGCTGCTTCATTATTAGTGTATAGAAATGCAACAGATTTCTGTACATTGATTTTGTAGGCTCTGTGACCTTAATGAATTCATTCATCAATTCTAGTAGTTTTTTGGTAGAGTCATTAGAGTTTTCTATATATAGTATCGTGTCATCTGGAAATAGTGAAAATTTTACTTCTTCCTTACCAATTTGGGTGCCTTTTATTCCTTTCTCTTGTTTGATTGCTGTGGCTAGGATTTCCAGTACTGTGTTGAATAAAAGAGGTGAGAATCGACATCCTTGTCTTATTCCTGACCTTAGGGGGAAAGCTCTGTTTTTCCCTTGAGGATGTTAGCTATGGGTTTTTCATATAAGGCCTTTATTATGTTGAGGTATGTTCCTTCTAAACCTACTTTGTTGAGGATTTTTATCATGAATGGATGTACTTTGTTAAATGCTTTTTCTTCTTCTATTGAAATGCTCATATGGTTTTTATCCTTTCTCTTATTGATATGATGTATCACAGTGATTGATTTGTGAATATTGAATCACCCTTGCAGCCCAAGAATAAATCCCACTTGAATGTCATGAGTGATATTTTTAATGTATTGTTGGATTCAGTTTGCTAATATTTTGTTGAGGATTTTTGCATAAATATTCATCAGAGATATTGGCCTGTAGTTCTCTTTTTTGGTGGTGTTTTATCTGATTTTGGAATCAGGATAATGCTGGCCTCATAGAATGAATTTGGAAGTTTTTCTTCCTCTTCTATTTTTTGGAAAAGTTTGAGAAGAATAGATATTAACTCTTCTTTAAATGTTTGGTAGAATTCACCTGTGAAACCATCTGGATCCTGGGCTTTTGTTTATTGGGAGTTTTTGGATTAATGAGTCAATTTCATTGCTAATAATCAGTCTGTTAAATTTTTCTATTTCTTCCTGATCAGTTTTGGTAGGTTATGTGTTTCTAGGAATTTATCCATTTCTTCTAGGTTGTCCAGTTAGTTGGCATATTTTTCATAATATTTATTCTCTTACAGTCTGTTGTGTTTCTGTGGTATTGGTTGTTATTTCTCCTCTTTTGTTTCTGATTTTGTTTATTTGAATCTTTTTTTTTTTTAATGAGTTTGACTAGAGATTTAATCAATTTTGTTGTCTTTTCAAAGAACCAGTTCCTGGTTTCATTGATCTGTTCTATTGCTTTTTTAGTTTCCTATATCATTTATTTCTCCTCTAATCTTTATTACTTCCCTCCTTCTGTTGATTTTTGGTTTTATTTGTTCTTTTTCTAACTCCTTTAGGTATAAGGTGAGGTTATTGAGTTTTTTGTTTTGTTTTGTTTTGCATCTTGAAGTAGACTTGTATTGCTAGAAACTTCCCTCTTAGAACTGTTTTTGCTGCATCCCAAAGATTTTGGACCATTGTGTTTTCATTTTCAATTGTCTCCATGTATTTTTTTGATTTCTTCTTTGATTTCTTGGATGACCCACTCATTGTTTAATAGCATCTTATTTAACCTCCATGTATTTGTGCTCTTTCCAGATTTTTTCTTATGATTGATTTCTAGTTTCATAATGTATTATGGTCAGAAAAGATGCATGGTATAACTTCAGTCTTTTTGAATTTGTTGAGACTTGTTTTGTGAGCTAATATGTGATCTATTCTGGAGAGTGTTCCATGTGCACTTGAAAAGAATGTGTATTCTGTTTTAGGATGGAATGTTCTGAATATATCTATTAAATCCATCTGGTCTAGCATGTCATGGAATCACATTTTTTAATAAGAGGAAAAGTCAACATCATTCAACTAATTAATTAATCTTCACCTTAATCTAAGTAATTATTTTTATTTTATTTTCATAGTTTTTTATTAAAAATGTCAAACACTGCCTTTTGGCTACAATTATAAATCCCTTTCTGAATTTCTGAAGTGCTAGATGAGAATAGTTGATTTTAAAAACAACAAACAACAACAAAAATTTCTAAAACACTGCTCAAGGGACACCTGGGTGGCTCAGTCAGTTGGGCACCTGCCTTAGGCTCGGGTCATGATCCCAGGGTCCTGGGATCAAGCCCCACATCGGGCTCCCTGCTCAGTGGGGAGCCTGCTTCTCCCTCTGCCTCTGCTGCTCCCCCTGTTTGGGCTCTCTCTCTCTCTGACAAATAAATAAATGAAATCTTTAAAAAAAAAAACAAACACTGCTCAAAATAAGTCAGAAGCCTAATACAATATCTTTAAAATTTTAAATTGATGAGCTAATTGATTTTCTTGGTATGTTTAGTTAAGTGTTTTTTTCTCTATTTTATAATTACTGAAAAGATCTTAATATTTCCCTGCATTTTATTAAAAACTCATAGTCTCATGTTGGTAATCTGCCAGGGCAGACAGTATTTTTATATTGTATTTAAAATGTGCTAAGCTGAAAATGAGTCATGGTCTGGGTTTTGCTAGATCTTTAAACTGTAATTAGGTGCATTTTTTTCTTTCTCTCTTTTAAAAACATTTGACAGAAGATATGACCGAACTAATACAAATATTTTAGTGAATAGAGATGGAATTGAATACTATCATTAAATAAAATTGTAGGACTAGGGGTGCCTGTATGGTTCAGTTGGTTAAGTGTCCGGGTCCTGATCTCAGGGTTATGAGTTCAAGCCCCGCGTTTGGTTCCATGCTACTTTAAAAAAAAAAATTGTAGGACTAAAGTATATTCTTAGTTTTCATATGTTTTAGTAAAATAAATTATTAATAAGATTAATAATGTATAGTATAATAAATATTTCCTAATGAGCAATTTTTTCACTAAATGTTTTTAACTTTTAGGGAAATCCTTGTTAGGCCTCAGATATAAACATTTCCTTTTTCTAAAATTTCCACACATTTTTTTTTAATTAAGTATAATATGCTTAAATTTGTCATTTGGGACAATATTAGGAGAATATATATTTTCTTCCACTTCAGGCTATTTTACTGTATTTTCCATATTTTCAAAAAGACTAAATTTTTTGGAGAAGGAATTCATGTGTAACGGTGTGGGTTTTTGAGTATACTTTTATACTCATATATTGAGACATGGGACCTGGAAAACAAAAAGTGAACAAAACACACTCACCAGCAAGATCTATGAACTTTAGAATGTTTAATAATACCAGAGTAGCATTTAGCTTTTTGAACTTTAAATACTTTAGCTTTAAATACTGTCATAGACAAGTACTAACCAAGAGTTAGAACTACAACCATCTTCCCCTTCTTTCTCCAAATTTCTGAGGGAAAACAGATGTCCTGTATTACTATCAATTCATTTATTTAACTGAAAAATCCTGATAATGATTGTCCATTTTCACTTAGCATGGACACTTATCAGGAAGCTACATGACATCAAAGAAGAGCCAACATAACAAAAAATTTAAAAGTAAAGAGTATGATGAGTACAGTACGTACAGTGATGACAACTTCGGCACCTACAGTCAGGAGACAGACGAAGATTTTGCCAGTCAGCTGAAACAGTACAGACAAGCTAAAGAAACCTCAACTACAGCTTTAGGATCATCATTTTCTAAAGAACCAGGGAAAAAACAAAGAATGAAAGCCCAGCAAGGTAAGTGCAAAATTGTCAGTCTGTTTTTGAATAGGAGAGCCTTATTACAACAGGCAGCTGTGGAGTAACAACTTAAATTTCTTAGTCCCTTCTCAAGATCAGCTTGTTCCCATGGTTCCTGAATTTGTTTTTCTTTATTTTATAGATTTTGAGGACAAACATCTACAAATATTTCAGTCTGCATGATCTCTTCATATTTGAATTAGATACACTAATATTTTAAAAGTATATAAAAATGTAAAACAACTTTCCCATTACATTTTTTCCCTTTCCTTGTATAATGATATCAGTATACTGAAAAAATGGCTTACCTTTTTCAGTTATTTCTGTTACTCTGTGCATCGCTTTATATTTTAGACCTATAAAGACAGAATTCTGGGGAGCTATTCTTTTATTAGACTTTAAAAGATGATGATCATCTTTGCTGTGCAAATGTACTTACACTTAGGATTATGGATATCCTTCAAGATTGGAAATAAGAACATAAACTAAGAAATTTCCCAAGTGATCATCACTTCCTCTGCTGTATTGAGGCACATGATCCCTGGAGAGACCAGGGCAAGTTGCCATAGAAACTATGGGTCACATAAAAGTCAAATCAACCTTACAAATTGTCCACTCAATGTCTGCTTCAAGAAAACTGGAGCAAGATGAGGCTGAGGTGAAGGAGTGAGCCCCTAACCCAATGTTACTATACTTTCTATATTGTTGAAAAAAGGAATCAGTTATGAGTAAATGTGATTGTTTTTATGACTTTATTTTTTCTGGATTTCCTAGCAAAATTCCTTTGAAAAATATGAATCCAGGCTTTGCTGACCTAAAAAAGGAAAGGAATTTGTCTGTGCATATGCTATTGTAATTAGTTAAGTTTGTTCCTGAAGTCTAGACATAGTGGTGTCAGGAATCATTCCACTTGGGGAATAAGGGAACAGAGAGGTTTTGCTCATCCATTCCCACCTGGGGTTTTCCCTTTCAGGCTCTTCCTGTTTGTTCTGTTAAAGAATTGAGTATTCTTTTATTTTGGACATTCATTTTCCCCCCCTCAGTTATGAAAGTAATATATGGTCAGATGCAGAAAACTTTTTCCATGTGTGGAAACAATAACAAAGATCAAAGATAAAACAAAAATACTTTGAATCCCTACACCAGATATAATTACTATTAATATTTTTGGTGTACATTCTTCCAGAATTTTTCTGACAATTATTTTTAACAAAAAACTATGCATACTGTTTAACTTGTTTTTTCCCTTAACTATGAATTGTATCATTCTTATGTTAATTAGCTTTTAATGCTAACATTCTATTCAATTAAATAGATATACCATAATTTGTCTAACAGATTCTTAGGTTTGTGTGATCGTAATCACTTGAGATTTAAGTTGCACCCATTTTTTTTTAAATTCTGTGATTAGCCCTATATATTTATACATGTCTCAAAGAGCATCTTCACAAATATTTTTTCTTAAGAATAAATTCTAAAATGCAGAATTGAATCAAAAGATGTAGCCACACATTTGAAAATTTTTTATCCACATACCAAGTTGATTTCCAAAAAGTTGATAGGCCAATTTATAACACCCCACCAGTGTGTGAAAATGCCAATTTCTCCAAATCCATACCAACACTATTCTTTGAGATAAAAATTGGTATGTTATTTTTAAATTTTTAATTTCTTTTATTTCTTTTTAATGAAGTAAAACATTTTTTCATATATTTATTTGCTGTTCTGTAGGTTTAAGATCACTTAATACATAAGAAAATGTATGTTTGATGTGACTTTGGTAGAATGAGAAATGACTCTATATAGTAACTTACCATCCTAATACATAATTTTTGCAATTTTAGATACTTTTAAATGCTAAGTGTTTTAAAAGTAAAAGACGGGTATAAATTTTACTTGGAAATATATGTGATACCTACTCAAAATTATCACTAGAAACTCAATTTGGTCAAATTAACCACTAATACCTACAATGTCTTCCTTAAGGATGAATATAATATTTAATTCCCTTAAAAACAGAAAGCCTTGTTATTTCCTATTCAAAGGAAAATTGAAAAGAACAAAACTAGCTTTGACTTCTGTAGCCATGTGTATTCTGGTGCCTTGACCTCCTTATTGTTAACATCCCTTAAAAAAAAAAAAGAATGAGAAGCACTACCTGGAAAGTAAAATGTAAAGATTTAATTAAATTTTTTTCACTGAATCTAGAGAGGAAGAAAAAAAAATGCACTGTATATTATCGACTATTTAAAATATGCTGTTCCCTATAAACTGATAGGTTGACAGGTATGTTGTTTTTCTATAATATTTGAAGTACATTTTAACTCTTTTAGGTATTGAACAGAGGGTTAAAACTTTTAATGTTGGTCGTGGACGTGGTTTGCCGAAGAAAATCAAACGCAAAGACCGTGGGGGAAGAACCAATAAAGGGCCTAATATTTTTTCAGGAATGGATGACTATCAAGAGGTACTGAGAATTTATAGATAATGAGGAGAGCTTTTCCATCTTTTAACCTATTTGGCTGCAAAGAAAGCATTGTGATTTTAATGCTACTTTCCTAGTGAATGAAAAATTTCCAGCTAAGATCAAATGAGTATAAATAGATTCTAAAAAAAGAAATAAAAGAATTGTTGTTTTAATTAGTCCAGATACTAGTATAGAGATGTAAATTTAGGTGACCTTGAAATAAAATTAATGTGTTTGAAAGCACCTCAAAATAAAACTTGTATGTCGGAAAGCAAAAATGTGATTCTAGTAGTTCTCTGTTGTACTTTACTTTCCTAGGAGTCATCTTCCCCAGATGCAAAGGGCAATAAAATGCTAATAGCTCAATATGAAGCATGGCTAATAAGAAGGGAGATACTGTAGCGGTAAATTAACTTATTAGAACTGAAAGCATTGAAAGAGAAGAAAAGGCACTATAAATGGTTGGAAAGATGAGTTTGTGTACATTGTGAATAGTAAATAGTGAATAAATATATGTTGAATTGAATTCTGAACATGTACATTTCAGCCTTGTTGCGACTCTTGGGATTAAAGTGGTCCAAATCCAGTATTCTGCCACTGTTCCAGTAAGATTGATTGAATTATACAGAGCAAGGGTAGGTTATTAAAAGCTACAACCTTGAGTGAGAGTAAAGGGATAGCAATATATTGTAATGTGAAAATGCTTGATTTTCTGATGTCTGGGTTTAAAGATAAGGGGCAAAGATTTCTTTCTTTCTTTTTTTTCTTTTTAAGATTTTAGTTATTTGACAGAGAGAGAGACAGTGAGAGAGGGAACACAAGCAGGGGGAGAGGGAGAGGGAGAAGCAGGCTCTCCACCGAGCAGGGAGCCCAGTGCGGGGCTCCATCCCAGGACCCTGGGATCATGACCCAAGCCAAAGGCGGATGCTTAGTGACTGAGCTACCCAGGTGCCCCAAGGGGCAAAGATTTCTTAATATGTACTCCTTAGTATACTATTTAGGGAGATGTTAATAGGTATGACCTAAAAAAAGAAGTTCAGGCCCAAATAAATTTGTGAAACCCAGCATATGCCAGTCTACTCTTGGGGATTCTCAGTTGACATTAATGTATTAAAGTCTTCTTGCAAATTAGGTATAAAAAAGCCTGTTTTACTTTGTTCAATCCATTGTTTTCATATTTTACTTGACCCTGAACTTCCCCCCACCCCTGCCCAATCTATTAACATTAATTGAGCCAACTCACTGTTCCATGGAATAGCAGCTTTGGAAACAAGCGTAGAATTTCTAAGTAATTGTAACCTGCCTGTCCATCTTCCTACATTCCTCTAGAGTGTGCTCCTTTCCCTAGACCAAATTAATATGAATGCTATCTGAAAGTAAGCTTTCTCCTATATCCAATAGGTACACACTATGCTTGGAAAAAAAATTAGCTTCCAAGAAAGTGTGCCTTTGAACAAGTCACTACCTGAATCTGAGGTTCAATTTGCTTAATCTGTAAAATGAAAGTATGGTATTAAATTAACTCTAAGGAGACTTTCAAGCACTAACATGTTTACAGATCTGGATTGCAACTAAAAGATTATCATGTTATAGAAAATCAGAATAAATTTTTTCTTTTGCATTCATCAGATTTAGAATATTTTTCCTTTTGCTTACTAAAATTAAAATATTATCAACTGTGTCAGTTTATTGGCTGTCAAGAGAGATTTCTTGTTATGATTCCACTCAACCAGGAGAGTGCCAGATCCCAAGCAAGTAGCTCCTGTTCGGGAGTGGTCTGGGGGAAACCTATCCAGGGTAGAGTGAACATGCTAGAGTGGCCAACATAGATCCATTTCCATCCTTTCCAGGGAGTGTGAGATCTTCCCAAAGCCAGATAAATTCACAGATACCTGCATGTCCACACGAACTGTCTTGAAAACTCTGTGTGGTCACAGAACAAGTAAATTTTTGATAGATTTGAAGGACTTACTGATTCTGTTGGCCATAAAACCTCCCTTATTTTTTTCGTATTTATAACAGCTATTACATTTTCTGTAAATACATATTATTTTGCTGGCAAATCTTTTTGTTCCCTCTTCCTTATATATTTTTAAAAATATTTTATGCTCTTGTTCCTTATGCCAATATAATACATCTTCTAGAGTAAATACATTTTAAAATAACCAAATAGGTACTTTAGTTTTCCCTCTCTCCATCTTTCCTTTCTCTCCCTCTTTCTTGAATTGTGTTTTCTTAGAGGTGGTATGATACAGTGCAAAGAGTTCTAGCTATCTTGACCGCTAACTTGCCATACGACCCTTGGCAAGTCACTAATTTCTCTAATATTCACTTTTCACATTTGTCTAGTGAGGCTGATGAACTAAATGACTTCTGTGGTTCTTCCAACTCTTATATTACAAGAGATCTTAGGGTAGAGGACATTCATGTTGCTTCTACAGGCTTAGACTTAAAAGATCAGATCTTCTAGGCATGTTATTTTGTCCTAAAATTTAATTGTTAAAGCTGCTTTAGATTTTCTAGAATATCTTGATTATAATTAGGTTTCTCATGGTTATGGATACTGATATACTTTCTACTCATTTAAACTAAACTAAACTGAAAAACAAAATAAAAAAACCCACTATCCTCTATTAAAACAATGAGGCACATGATTAGAAAGTAACATAGAATGCGTTATTGATGAAATAGAGGTACAACTTGGTGCATTTTTCGGGGTGGTTTTGGGGGTTTTTTGGTGATTACTTACTATTTTACTTTTCAATTTCAGTTATATTCTCCAAGTTGGCCTATTGGTTTTGTATAATGCATTCTCCTTGGCTTCCTATTTTATTATGGCCACCATTCTTTGTACAGAAGGCATATGTGAGCTGGTCATTTATATCTACTTTTTCTAAATGAGCCTGGAAAGAAAATGTTTGTGAGTCAAATTTACATAAATTTAAGACATTTTAAATGATCCTGTCAAGAATAGTATAAGCAATTTCATTGTGTTTTCCTGGGGCAATTTGGGTATACTTATATTTTTTAAAAGAACCTATAGGATTATCTCTTTTCTTGGTGTTTTTGTACTTTTTTTCCCCAGAATTCTTACAGTAAAACATATGTTTCAAATGCGAACGCTGAGGATCAAATTTAAGTCTAGCCATGCTTTGCCTCAAGTGTTTGCTCTGAGGCAGTTTCCTATTTTCAGTAGGTTGTGTTTTGTTCTCCATCTCCTAGCAAATTGAAGGAAAGGGAAACAAATCAAATTAGAAGAGCAAATAGTTATTGTGAGTTCCTGCTATATACAAAGCATGGTGCATACCAGGTGTTTGAAAAACAGTGCTATTTTTTCAGAGCTCATGAATCTAAGTTCTTAGCATGGCTAAGCATCCTGCTCTTGTTGCTCAGTCTTCTTGTACTCATAGCAAAAGTTGAATAGGGGTCTAAGGAGAAAGTAAGGAAAACAGGTAGGTAGGGCTGTGAGAATTTCTACCGTATACTTCTTTTTGTTATTTTTTAAAAGTTAAAGGAAATACATCCTCCCTCTTTTTTTTTTCCTAAAGGAAGTACAGAATAACCACACATGCAAAATATCTCTAATTTTTTGGAGATCCATCTAGAGACATACACTATTAAACATGGGGTTATATTCTTTTAGTCTTTTTTCTTTGTATTTATTATTATAAAATTCAGATCAGTTTTCCACTTACTAAAGTACTGTGAACATTTTCTTATGTCCCCAAATTGTCTTTCCATCTCATCAATTTGTAATGATTTCATACTAATCTACACTGATCTGCATCATAATGTATTTGACTGGCCTCGTTGTTTGGGATGTGTAGAGTATTTCTAGGTGTCTGCTTGTTTGTTGTTTTATCATGTAAAGTAATTCTGCAGTAATTTTTGTGAATAAATGTATGTGTGCCTCCCTGATAATTCCTTCAGAATACTCCTGAAAAGTGCAAATTTTGTGTCGAACAGTATGGATATTATAAATCTTTTATAACATAGCTATCAACAGTCACAAGAATGCACATTTAACATCTTTGCCAACAGAGTATTATTGTTAATTTTCAAGGTTTTCAAAATTTTATCTTAAAGTAATTGTACAGCCTCATTAAAATAGAAAGAGGGTTCTTTGCAACTGCTGGTAGCAGTGAGCAGTGTATGAGAAGCGTATCTCTCCAAGGAAGTGTATAGTGTCTGAATGTCCGCTCTTGACCACTTTAAATAGTAGTTTGTACTGCTTTCCCAATCCATTTGACTATCCATTTTAGTACATATGTAATATTTCATATGTTGTATTCAAATGATTTTTTCTTTCTTACAGTATAGTAAACCAGGGAAAAAATGGAAGGTTATGACTCAGGAATTCATTAATCAGCACACAGTGGAACATAAAGGAAAACAAATCTGTAAATACTTTCTGGAAGGGAGATGTATTAAGGTAAATTTTGGGGGGCATCATAAATCATTTTAACTTCCAAAATAATCTTTAAGATGTAAAGTCTTTTTTGGGGATGGTTAGTTTTTTTTTTTTTCATTTCTCATACAGTTATAATAATAAAGCTGGTTCTCAAAACATATCTTCAAAGTGTATCTATGGAAATACTGTACATCAGAGCTCATTTAAGTGTATTCTGGGACAGTAATATAATTTGTTGAACTCAGATTTTGTTTAACAAACGCATAATGCTATGTGGCAAGTACTGTTCAAAGTGGATTATTAATATTAAATTTTTTAATCTTTACAGCAACCCTATGAAGTAGTTATTGTTATTATCCCTGTTTTATACATGGCCAAACCAAGAGGTTAAATATGTGCCCACAGTAGCTCAGCTAGAAATGGTGAGTGCTGGAGGAACCCAGGCAGCAGCCTCTGAGGCCATGCTCACCATGCTGCCTCTGTACATAGCCACATCCACTGTCCTGGGCAAGACTTCCAAGGGATTGTTTGAATTATTATTAGATCATTATTTAAACACTGAAGATATGGCCACAATTCCACCATGGAACACCATAGAAAAAACTCAGTTGTTACTTTTTTTCTCTCTCTTTCTTTTTTCTCTTTTTTCTCTTTTGTGACAGGGAGATCAGTGTAAATTTGATCATGATGCAGAGTTGGAGAAGAGAAAGGAGATCTGCAAATTTTATTTACAAGGATATTGTACCAAAGGAGAGAACTGCATTTATATGCATAATATCCTTTATTAAGAAGATGTTAACCAAAATTTTGAGGTTGTAAAACATTACTGAGGTTTTTTAAAATCCCTAGAAAACTTACTTTGGTTTTAAATTTAAAATAGCTTCTGCTATGGTCATATGATTTTTTTCTCTTGATCTTGTCAAAGTGCTGATTACAGTAATAAATTTCCTAAAACCCTACAGGAATTTCCTGAACTGTAAACCACCTAAAAATGGCATATTTTTCAATAAACTTCTGGATTTAATATTTTCTTTAGAAGTTTAAAATTTGTTTTCAAAATCATGAGGTAGCTTGGCTTATAGTTTTCATGTTGGGATATTTGACTTTAACATGACATTTCGAGCCCTTTTGTTTTCTTTATTGATATAAGCTCTTACTACAAAATTTATTTGCTCTGTCTACAATTTTTATTGTGGAAAGAAATGGAATTTACATAATTGACATACTGTAGTATTTGCTATAGCAATTATATTTTTTATTTAAAAATTTTTCTAGCTAAATATAGTAAGGAAGATTAAAATCTTTGTTTTGCTACATAATTGAAATATTTCATCTTAAAAATTAAATTGTCTAAACTGACATGATTGTAAAAAATTCAGTACAATATATAGTAATACAGCCTTATTGACTCAGTACAGTTATGTTTTTGGATTTAAAAATACTAGAGTTTGATTTTACTTATTAGTCTCTTCCTTAATATTTTTATTTACATGAATTTCCATGTAAGTTCTATCATAGTGGAGCAAAATGTTACCAAGGAGACAATTGCAAATTTTCACATGATGATCTGACTAAAGAAACAAAGAAACTTTTGGACAAAGTAAGTAATATTTGTGCACTTCAATTATTTGTTAGGTCTTACCACAGATTCATTTGACTTGAATCATATTTTATAAATCGTATTTCATAAAAGTCTCCTGAGAAATCAAGGATTTGTTATTTTATGTTTTAATCTATGAATGTAGTGTGTTAGAAAAGGAGAAATATTGGACTAGGAATTAAGAATCATTCTTACTCTTGTTCTGTCATTAAAAAGCTAAGGTACTTTGAGAAATATCCTTTACCATTTTGAACCTCATTATCAAAAATGAGTTAGTGCGCTCTGACCATTTTAACTTCAAAATGATATTTTTCTAATAAAACTGGTTTATTGAAGTCTTCACAGTTTTTAAATGTAAGGAAGAAAGCTTGTTTTGGAATAGTAATCTTTGCCAATCATTTTTAGGTGTTGAACACTGAAGAAGAAGCCACAAATGAAGATGAACGAGAATTAGAAGAACTTAGAAAACGGGGCATAACTCCTCTTCCCAAACCACCTCCAGGAGTTGGGCTTCTGCCAACCCCACCAGAGCATTTTCCCTTTTCTGATCCCGAAGACGATTTTCAGACCGATCTCTCTGATGATTTCAAGAAAATCCCATCTCTTTTTGAAATAGTTGTAAAACCTACTGTGGATTTAGCACATAAGATTGGGAAGAAGTAAGTTAAAATTCTCAAAAATGGCATCCTTTTTCCCCTAAAAGTTCTTATTAAGAAACTAACTTGTATTCCATGTTAATCATATAATTAAACTTAGATAGAGATAGCAGATACCTGACATTTACCCCGATTGCTCTTCCTGCTTCCTATTTGTCTCTGCCCTCTGCTGCATGCCATCAGTGCTTCTCTCTGTGGAATCCTTAACAGCTTCAGAAACCTCTCCACATAGTAACCCTGAAGGACACTGCCAGGTGGATGATGTTGGTATTTCTCCCAATTCGTTACGAGGCTACATTCGACATTGATAACATTTTCAAATAGTGGCATTAGCATGTTTCCAGAATATTTGATTCTTTTAGAGAATTATTTCCTTGGGCTATTAGAGGAAAACCTTTGGGTAAGCTGCATCCAGATTTGCATTTCCTAACAACACCATTCCAGTCCTGCGGCCCTTTCCCAGGGATGTGCACCTGGGCCTTAAGTCCGTTGTTGATTATTTTAACCCTGAACACTCAGGAAAGCAATGAGATCTCAGCAAATGAGGAACAAGAAATCTACAGGAAATGTCACAGTTAATGTGAATCGTTAAAATTATTTCTGTTAAGGCCAGGAAGACAGGTGTGTCCACTGTTTGGCTAATATTGTAGATCAGATCCTACCCAATGCAAAAAGAGAAAGACATAATAGATGAAAGGTTAGAAATGGAGAGGCAGCTCATTATTTGGGTGGTTTCCCTTGGTAAACCTGAAGGAATCAACTGACAAAACTGTTAGAAATAGTAATTAAATTAGTAAGATGTCCAGAAGGAAGAACAATCAAAACCTAAAGGTCTTTTTATATGCCAGCAGTAATTGATGAGAAATGGAAAAGTTGTAAGTCTGTGTATGCCTAGAAAAAGTCTAGGAGAGAACTCATCAAAAAATGTATCTTTGGGTGGCCGGATTAGTGGTGATTCTTACTTATCTTTGTACTTTTCTGTATTTTTCAAAATATCTGTAAGCTTTAGAACAGCTGATGGTGTCAATTAAGACTGTGGGCTAAAATGAAGGCAAGATGCATATATTGATATTTGGTGTTTTCATTTGGAGATAACGTAGAATAAACTGCTTCTTAAAAACACATTCTGGGGGCGCCTGGGTGGCTTAGTCAGTTAAGTGGCTGCCTTCGGCTCGGGTCATGATCCTGGGGTCTTGGGATTGAGCCCCGCGTCCGGCTCCCTGCTTGGCGGAGAGCCTGCTTCTCCCTCTCCCTCTGCCTGCCACTTTGCCTACTTGTGTTCTCTATCTCCTTGTCAAATAAATAAATAAAATTAAAAAAAAAAACACACACACATTCTGATATAGAAAAACACACTTAACCAATACATATTTAAAAATATAACATTCTTGTTTGCCTCTTTTCTTTGAGCTAAGAAATATTATTCTTTCTGTCTACAGGCCACCAGCATTTTATAACAGTACCTCACCACCAGGACCACAGTTTCAGGAAAGCAGCCCACATCCTCAACATATCTATAGTTCTGGATCAAGTCCAGGTCCTGGACCTAATATGTCTCAGGGACACAGTAGTCCTGTGATGCACCCGGGCTCCCCCGGACATCATCCATGCGCAGCAGTGCCACTCAGCCCACCTTTGCCACCTGCTCCACCTGGAATTTTAGGTCCTCACAGTCAAGCTGGGGTACTTGTTCAACCAGATGCACCTTTGACACCACCGAGTATGAGTGGTGCTTACCATTGCTCGGGCTTTCCAGAACACATGATGAAAGTACCTAGAGAGAATCACTGTTCTCCGGGTTCCTCATACCTGCAAAGTACTGGTGAAATGCAGCTCAACACCAGTTATGAGTCCCTACAAAACCCAGCTGAATTTTATGATAATTACTATTCACAGCATGCTGTACATAATTTTCAGCCACCCAATAACTCTGGTGGTAAGTTTACCTTTTCAAATAACTCATTTTTAATTTAAAATCTTTGGAGTTCTCCATTTTTCATTAAAAACATGATAAGAGTGTATGTTTTTAATAAAGCTAAGTAAAATGTAATGAAATTGAAGCCATAAAATATATTTTAAATTTAACCAAACATTTGCTACACCAGAACTTTAGACAGCTTTAAAAAAATATTTACAATCGGGCGCCTGCGTTGCTCAGTCGGTTAAACGTCCGAGTCTTGGTTTCAGCTCAGGTCATGATCTCCTGGTCGTGAGATGAGCCCCACGTCCAGCTCCACACTCAGCATGGAGTCTGCTTGCCCCTGCCTCTCCCCTCCATGCTCTCTCTCTCTCTCAAATAAATAAAATCTTTAAAAAAAATATTTGCAATCACATAATAGTTTGGTAATCAAATGTAATTATTATTAAAGCTTCAATTTCTTATAATTTCTTATTATTCAATTTCTAGTGGAGTTCTGTGCTAAATCAGTGTCTGTGTCTTTCTGTGTTATGTGTATAGATGGGATGTGGCATGTTGACTTTGCCCAGCATCAGCCAACCATTGTTCAAGACTCCCCTAACCGTGCGAGTGGATCTGATGGCAGCAGCAACACGAAGGGCCACGGCCCCCTGCCTGCACCAGGCCTCCTCCCTGCAGTGCAGAGAGCTCTTTTTGTCAGACTTACTCAGAAGTACCAAGAAGAAGATGAACCAAGCAGCACCCAACCTCAAAGGGCACCAAGCAAGGAAGAAGGTGTGTCAGGTGTTATGATAGCATCTTACTTTCGATTACTCAGTTCCTGAAATGCTCTTGAATAGGTTAAAATTTGAAAAGTGAGCTCCTCTGAACTGTCTATTCTGTTTCCAATTTACCTTGTAGCTCGTGTCTGCTTGGAATTGATTGTGATTTCCAGTGACAATAATGCTTTAGTAATTAATTGCAAAGAGTTTGACCTGAAGCAGTGAGATCTGAAGCTATAGTGTGAGGCCTGGACTGAAGCCCTTTTTATGGAAGAAAGAAATAGAACAGGAACCAGACATCTTCCAGTTCAGGAATTTTGACTTCTAGCCCAAGTTTAAAATGATTCAGTTATTAGAGAAGTTTCTATGGGCATAGGCTGTATACTTAAGATTCTACTATATTATGAAGGAATATTATTTTTAATATAAAAGATTATGTGGAAACCTCAAGTTTACCTTAGTGTTTTTGATATCAATAAGTATACAGCAATAGTTAATTCAGTTAAGGAGAGAAAGCTTAATGCATCCAGTTCTTCTTATGTATTACAAAATTGATATGTTTGCCCACTTTTTTGTGTATATATATATATATATTTTTTTTATTAAGTAAATTACATGGCCAACGTGGGGCTTGAACCCATGACCCCGAGACCAAGAGTCTCATGCTCCACCAACTAAGCCAGCCAGGTGCCCGTTTGCCCACTCTTAAGCATAAAATTTATAAATATGTAAAACTAGATAACATTAGGTAGCTACAAGCTACTATATAAACATCTGTAGCATTAACTCTTCATTTATTTAACATCACAGGGAAATGAGGGATGCCTAATAAGTTAATTTCCTGTACAATTTATGTTTGCTCCTTAAAGTGCTAAAACTTAACTTTAAGAAAAAACAATTTTAATGATAATCTTTCTATAAAGTCTTACAAAAGTTTACATTTTCATAAACAAGAAAATTACAATTTTTCTGGATTTAAATTTTGTAGTATAATAATATAATTGGTGATGTTTTATGAAGATTTTTTCTCCGTATCCAGAAAAAATCTTGAACAGCTAGGTTTTTTTTTTCATTTAAATTCAGTTAATTAACATATAGTGTATTATTAGTTTCAGAAGTAGAGTTTGGTGATTCATCAGTTGTATATAACACCCAGTTCTCATATCACGTGCCCTCCTTAATGCCCATTACCCAGTTACCCCATCCCCCACTCCCCTTCCCTCAGGCAGCCCTCAGTTTGTTTCCTTTGATTAAGAGTCTCTTACGGTTTGTCTCCCTCTCTGATTTCATCTTGTTTTATTTTTCCCTCCCTTCCCCTATGCTCCCCTGTTTTGTTTCTTAAATTCCACATATGAGTGAGATTATATGATAATTGTCTTCCTCTGACTTATTTTGCTTAACATAATACCCTGTAGTTCATCCATGTCATTGCAAATGTTAAGATTTCATTCTTTTTGATGGCTGAATGATGTTCCATGGTGTGTGTGTGTGTGTGTGTGTGTGTGTGTGTGTGTGTGTGTGTACACACACCATATCTTTTTATTCTGTCGATGGACATCTGGGCTCTTTCCATAGTTTAGCTATTGTGGACATTGCTGCTATGAACATTGGGGTGCAGGTGCCTGTTTGGATCACTACATTTGTATCTTTGGGGTAAATACCTAGTAGTGAACAGCTAGGTTTTTTGTGTGTTTATGTTCATTTTTATAAATTTTAATGCCCTTATAATTTTAATCTGTCCTTTGATAAAAAGCTGATAAAAAGCTGTTAACTGTCATTTCTTATCTAATATTTCCTTTCCATTGGCCTATCTCTACTGGTGTACTTTCCTTCTGTTCTATATTCATTCTCATTCCAAAAAGGATTTAAGATGGCTTATGAAATATATTGATATGAAAGTCAAAATAAAATAGCATCTTTCTTTTGTGGATCAGATTTGGATCATCTTACCTATTTGGAACAAGTAACAAATTCTGTGAGGAGTGAAATCGCTATGCAGAAATATTTAAAATAATGGCAACAGGTAAAAGTGAATCACTAGTTCAGCTTTGGTCTTCCTGACATCAAAGAGAGGAATAAAAGAGATCTAGTGTCTAGAAGTAGTTTTTTCTGACACTGAAATATGAGTGAGACTTTTTTCCATTGGGTTGGGGTGCCTGGCTGGCTGAGTCAGTGGAACATGAGATTCTTGATGCTTGGGGTTGTGAGTTCGAGTCCCACATTGGATGGAGAGATTACTTAAAAATAAAGTCTTTAAAAACAAAACAAAACTTTTTTCCATTGTGATAATATAGTCTATACAATTTTAAACCCCAATTTCACCCTAAATACCAACGCCTGTTTTTTAACTCTGTTCAAACTAAATGTGTAACACTAAAGTTCCATGCAGTGGAAACATGTTACTGAGCAGTGAGAGGAGTTAAATGAGAATATGTCCAATATTGTATTAATCCAAAATATTCTAGGATATATACGTATATATGTATGGGAGTGTGCATGTGTGTGTGTGTTTGTGTTACCAATTCAGAGTCATCGTATGTATGTTTTAATGGAAAGGAAGGAGACTCCCTCCTGTAGTATCAGTTTCTAATCCCTGCTGTACTACTAGAGAGAACACTTCTGAGAGTTAAGCTTCTTAACAGGGTGCTAACATACTAGGGTTAAATATAAACCTTCAGGAGTAAAGCCCAAAGTGTTCCCATAAAGTTAAAGTATATAAATTTCAGGATGTTAGTTTTGTTATTTTTACTTTTAAATGTTTAAATAGCTAATATATTCACATATGTCAAACATCTAAAAATATAATAAGCTATAAATGAAAAATCTCTGCCTCATCCCTCATTTGCTTGGTTCCCATTGCTTCCTTAACCAGTACTATTAGTGTTTTGTTTTATTTCCAGATTCTTAAAAAATATTTCATCCTTGTTATCTTGTTAAATCCAGAGCTACAAAGCTTAAGTATTACTTGAATTAAAGAGATCCAAAACATTTTAGCATTCTTTTCCAAGAGTATTTTCTCTTCTTCCCCAAGTCTGTCATACCACACACACTCTGAGTTCCCTTTCGGCTAGTCCGAGTGAAAGGTCCTGACTTCTCCCTAACCGGAAGGACGTTACACATATTATAATATCACACCTCTTTCTTTATAGAGTATGATGACTAAATTGATCATTGTCATTCCACATCTAATTTTATTCCAGTGTTGAATCTCTGGCATTTCTTTGATGCATTTTCTTGAAGTTAGACTACACTTATTCCAGAAGTAATGTGTGTTTTTTAATTATTTTAATTAAGGTCAAATATGAATGCTTCATCCTTTATAATAACTTTTCGTCTGCATTTAGATGATACTGTTAACTGGTATTCAAGTAGTGAAGAGGAAGAAGGAAGCAGTGTGAAGTCAATACTGAAAACATTACAGAAACAAACAGAAACTTTAAGGAATCAGCAACAACCTTCCACAGAGCTCAGCACTCCTACTGACCCAAGACTCGCTAAAGAGAAAAGCAAAGGAAACCAAGTTGTTGACCCTAGACTTAGGACTATCCCAAGGCAAGACATGAGAAAATCTGAATCTACCCCACTGGATCTTAGACTTGCATGGGATCCCAGGAAATTGAGAGGGAATGGAAGTGGTCACGTAGGATCTTCTGTTGGTGGAACAAAGTTTGATTCACATCATGCAAATGCTAGCTCTGTCAAACACAAAAGAGGAGATGATGATGATGAAGATACAGAAAGAGAATTGAGAGAAAAAGCTTTCTTAATACCTTTGGATTCTTCCCCTGGCATAATGCTCCAGGATCCAAGGTCTCAGCTGAGGCAGTTCAGTCACATTAAAATGGATATTATCCTAACCAAACCCAACTTTGCAAAACACATCGTGTGGGCTCCAGAAGACTTACTTCCAGTCCCTTTACCTAAACCTGACCCAGTATCTTCAATCAATTTACCTCTGCCCCCTCTTATAGCTGACCAGAGGCTCAATAGGTTATGGAATACAAAAAGCGATCTTCATCAGAACACAGTGCCCACTGATTCGAAATCAGCAGCCAAAGCCAAAGTGAACACCACAAACAGAGAAGGCTACCTAGAACAATTTGGAGACTTACATAGTTCAGGAAGTAAATTAGGAGATCCTAGGCTGCAAAAAAATTTTGATCCTAGGCTTCATAGACTGCACACTACAGAGTCTCACCCAGCTGTTGTGAAGGACTCACATACATTAAAGGGCACCCCTCACTTAGCCAGATCCAACCCTGCTTCATCACAGCCCTCAGGGGCAGCGACTAGCAGCAGTTCTGGGCCAGGGCCTTTGCCTCCGTATGCCCCTAAACTCTCCTCTTCAGCTGGCCTTCCCCTGGGAACTCCAAGTTCAGTTCTTAGTGGCATTAGTTTGTATGACCCTAGGGAGCATGCTTCATCATCTGCATCAGAGCTAGCAACAGAAAATGCAGAGAACCAGAAAAAAAGTGGTTTAAAAAGTAGTGACAAAAATGAGCCTTCTCCTGGAGAAGCAGTCCTGCTACAGAAAACCAGTGCAAACGTGGAAGTCGCCGTGGATGGGCCGGCTGATCCCCAGGCAGATATTCTCAGGAGTCCTGGTATGGTTCAGGTCCCAGCAGTGCACAGTCTTCCTATTCAGGCATTAACAGGCTTAATTAGACCCCAGTACAGCGAGCCAAGGCAGTCCAGGCAGCCAGGACAGATGAGCCCCACCCCAGAAAGTGATCCCAGTAGAGAACCAGATGACAAATCTCTGAAAGAGGTTTTTAAAACTTTTGATCCAACTGCTTCACCATTTTGTTAGCTATTCTTTTCACTTTGTGACTATTGCAGTCCTCTGCTGTTTTGTAACTGGTTTACCTCTATAGTTTATTTATTTTTAAATTATAAATACTTTTCAGCTGCTAGTATCAGAACCACATGAAGTTATATCCTCTAAAGCCTGTGGTATTTTATATAATATTTTTATAACTTTAAGAGACTGTAGTAATTGACATAGAAACCTATATATCATGTTAGCTTCAGTAAAAGTACTTTTATCGTTAATAAACCATCATGAACTCGACACTCTGCCCAAATATATGCCAGTCGTCTTTCATAATCAATGTTTAGATAAATGATTACCACTTTTATATGGTTGTTAGTTTCAAGCAATATGATGTACATTACTTTTGAGCAACAGTATTTTGACTAGGATCTTCTCTATTTGTCAACACAGAACTGATTAATATGTAATGCTAACTGCTAACTAAAATGTAAAATGAAGTAAAGAAAACATTTTTAAAATCACAATCGGCAGAGCAGTTCGTGTTTAAGGGCATCACTTTTATTAGTATTGGCAATATTATTCGTGTAAATGAAGCATTTGAATGTCATATCTTTTAAAAGTATTTTATTGTATACTGTATCATAGAAGTTGGAGATACATAGATTGTTTTTGCTAAAGTGAAAAATTCCCCAAGTTCTCTAACATAACTTTTTAAATTTAATTTTTCATATTAAATAGTTATGAGTTCTTGCTGTGCTGTGTGATGTTTATGTGTTTCAGTGTTTTTTGTCTTTAGCAGCATAATTTATATTACTTTTTCAAATGATGTAGCTGCAATAATTGTATTCATCATAACTTTGATAATTTTTAACAAAATTTTAAAAGATCCAGTGACAGTCTGTAGTGATTATTGCATTGATAATGTTTTAAATGTCCAGGTTCTATATTTTAAGTAGCAAGAAAACACAGAGATGGTATAATCAACTGTATATGGCTACCAATAAAGAATCTCTTTCAGATCTCTCCTGACTGGCATTCTGTAACAGAAGAGACTGCCTGGTATTTTAAGTATTTAATGTCCTCATAGTTTGGAAATCTAAACTGATTAGAAATTGTATTTTTATGAAAAATAATTTGTATTCATTCTTGTGTCTTTTGTGCAGTATATAAATAATGGCAGCCCTATTTGTTTTATACATATATTATTTATAATGGAAAGTAAGTATTACACTGATATTCATATCTTGAACTGGACACGTGTGACCATGTTTGCTGGTAATAGCTCCAATAAGTAACTTGAGATGGAGCATTTCACTATAAAAGATAATGAAAGTGAAGGAAATTGGTCCTTGGATGAAAATAGCTATGCTTGAGAAGTCATTTAAAAAATACACAGCAAAATATTTATGTGGGAACCTAACACTCAGCTAGTATATAATTTAATATTAATGCTTATTTTTCTATTCACTTCTTCATTTTTTTTTGGCTTTGATTCCATGCTTAAATGGGGTTGCAGCTAAGTGAACAGAAACTCTGCTTACCTAAGAAGTTCATTGTGTTCTAACTGGAAGGACAGTTGTTCAAGGGGATGTGAATTTTTACTATTTATACTTTAGTTCCATTGTTGCCTAAAATGGCTCTGGATAACATTTTTGGGTTAAAAAATGCACTTTAAAACCACCATAGAAAGTATTTTCTGATTTACTGTCCACATGAACTTTTATTGTTAATTGAGAAGTCAATAAATGGTTAAAACTGACAGAGAAAACTATATGTGTGTGTATACACACGTGCACTTATATACATACATATATATAATATTACTTTATCAGGAAAAAATCAGTAAAATTGCTGAGTTTTAGTAATTAAATTGAAATTTTTAGCAAATCTTCAATTCCCTCTTACAATTTAGCAAATCTTTAATTCCCTCTTCTAATTACATTAAGTAATGATGTTCATATTTTAAATATACAAAAAAGATAATTTGGCTTGTTAAAGATCCAAATAGAATCTAAATTCTTTTTTTTTTTTTTTAAGATTTTATTTATTAGAGAGAGAGACACAGCGAGAGAGGGAACACAGCAGAGGGAGTATGAGAGGGAGAAGCAGGCTTCCTGCTGAGCAGGGAGCCTGATGTGGGGCTCAATCCCAGGACCTGGGATCATGACCTGAGCCAAAGGCAGACACTTAACGACTGAGCCACCCAGGCGCCCCTAGAATCCAAATTCTTAACAGAAGATCCTTTTTGGAAGGAAGAGAAATGTTGAAAGATTAATTAAAAAGTAAGGTTTAAAAATCATTAATGCAAATTATAATGTCCATTTGCTCCATATTCTTGAGTCCCTATCATATCAGCTAGTGTCCTAGAGGCTATTTTATAAGAATGTGTGGGCATAGTCTCAAATTTAACAATATATTTTATATGAAAATGTTTAAAATAATGATTTTAATTTGTGGTCTTTTTTAATCGAGATAACTTTAGCTTAGGGGATAGTCTATTGTATCCTGTCAATTTAGATTATTTTAATCTTTTTTCCTTTTTCTCACCAAAATTTAGTAGGTAGCCATTTCCCCTGATGAGTAAGGTCCTCTTTAAGATGAATCAGTATTTGTTAGAATCGATGTAAGTTGATTTACACTAGCATACTGGAAAATACTTTATGTCCCTATTATAAGCCAAACGTTTACAGATAACAGAAATAACTTGTGTCTTAAGAGAGTCTGGATGAGACTCATTGAGGTGTAACAACTATTCATACTGGTTTGTGACAGAAGGTTTATACCCGTTTACTGTGATGTCGAGTAGAATGGGATATATCAGGGTGTTGAATTGGAATACCCAGGTGACCATAATTTAGTTTGGGCAACACCTTTCCCCCATTTTAATGTTTAGCTTTTGCTCCAAACTCCTGTCTCTGGAGCTTTCCCAATTAGGACCTCATTCTGAACCTGAAAGTAAACCAAATATTGGAGTGATTTCAAATTCTGCTTCAGCAATTACATCTGCTTCTGTAGGGACCCTCTGTGTTACCCAGCTGCATGTGCCAAACCCCAGAATTAGGTTGCAAGTGAAACAGCCTAATTATAGGATGATGTTTGCTTAGGTTTCTGTTATCTTTTAATTTGCCTTAAGAACTAGTTTTCTTTGCTTGTCCTACTTAAATTTTAAGAGTGGAAGAACTGTTGATTAGTAAAGAAATCCTGTATAAGCGTACACATAAGCCACTTTGCTGAATTAATTAGAAGAGAAGACGGAAAGGAGAACTTGGGAGGGCTGGGGGCTTAAAGACAATAAATTCATATTCTTGTTCTGAATTGTTTTTTTCTCAACGTCCAGTTCCTTATCTGTGAAATGGGTATAATTTTTGACTGCTCACAGATTTGATGTAAGGAGTGAATGAATTATTAAAGTATTTTTAAATGTGAAATTGGTTTATAATTTCACGGACATAATCGTTACACATTACACTTCCACTAGTGCATTAAGCTGTACAAATTCCAAAATAACATGATTTATGTGGTTCACCGATTTTATGTTTTTTCAGATGATATATATTGAAGACACAATAGAATTGCGTGAGAAGTTGTTTTAGAAAGTATTAACCCATCAAGTTAGCAACTCCCTTTAACATTTTGTGTATTGTTAGTAAGACATAGGACTTTCGTAATTTAGAGCTGTATGGACTTGTAGTGTCTGTTTAAGATCTGACCGCTCTGCCCGTTTTATGTAAGTTGGATATTGATGGAGGGTTAAAAATGCTATGACAATCCATATTGCGTGGTGTATTTGCTTCATTTATAGCATGTGTGGTGTGGGCAAAGTGGCCAATTCATTATAAAAGCCATTGGCTCTTAGAAACATTAGAGATGTTTACTCCTACTTTTTAGTATATATTTCTGCTGGCACATGACATGGAGGTCTTTCTGAGTGACCACTTGCTTGATTAAAGATACCATTTTTGTTTGGTTAATGGCAACTTAAAGTTTGGAGGTTCCTAGGGACCTAGATGTGAGGTCTTGTCGAAATCTTTCCAGTTGCCCAACACAAAGTCAAGGTAGAGATGTTCTCCCTGAGTTTACCCTTCTGGGCTTGAGGGTTACACCTCGGAGAGGTGGTCTGTGCTGACAGACTTGGAGGTGTGGTCTGCAGTCAAGTGGTCCACTGATAGGGCCCCTGCAAACTTCAGGAACTGGGCTTTTGTGAATATCTAAAATAAAGAGTTGTAATTACCTTTTCAGAAATGGGTTGGCAGCACTTGATCATATTTATGGTCAAAAAGTGGGATATATAAGTCATTACTAAACAATTAGTTAAATAAGGCTTAGCTTAGGAAATGTAAGCTTTAACAAAATGTAACCGAACAGGGCTTGAGTGTTTAAAGCTGTTTTCCTCACATGTGTTATGATTTAGCATTTATCTTTCCTCCAAGGAGTTTAATGTGATTTACAGAAGCAGTTTCGGTAGCTACCAATCACCAAGTTGCTGGGGTTTTGTTTTTGAGTATGTTATTTATCAGTATCTGCCAGTTGTAACAGAGCCCAAATTAACCTGTTTTTCTTGGAAAGGATGCAGACCTAAGAAAGGGCTTTAGGTCAACATCAACATAATATTTAGAATTTCTAATTTTTAAATAAATAAAAAGCACATTTTAAATGGTATTTTATGCTTTTGGAGGCAGGACGGTATGTGCCTCCTTGCTTTGCTGTTTCCCCACAGCAACAAGCCTGGTTCTAGGCACAGGGTGGGTGCTTTGTTAATTGCTTGTTAACTGCTTCCCGACATCCATCCAAGTTTAGATTTTGATGTGGCGGAGCCATTCCATGATTGTATCCAAGAGTACAATTCATAAAGTATACCTCTTTCAGTAGACACAAGGCACCTACCTTCTCTCTCTCTCTCTCTCTCTCTCTCTCTCTCTCTTTTTGCCTCCCCTGCTCCTCTCCCTACCAAACAATGTGAAGGTAGGGTTATGCAGCTTTACCTAGGAGTTAAATGTTTCTACAATAATTCATAACTCTTAAGAGTCCTCCAGATTTACAAGATAACTTTACTCCTTCTTGGTGGAAGTTTGATCAATAATTCATTCCTGTAGATCTATGAAGGATTCTTTCTGTAGCCAGAAAGAACTGCATAATCAGAGCCATATTTTTATTTTAAAATATATTTCCCTAATTTCTCTCTTCCCATTCTCAAAATATCAACCGCAGTTATGAAGGTATGTCTAACCTAGTGAATTTCCAGTAACGTTTAAATTTTTTTTTTGTCCCAGCACCTTGAATGGTAATTTACCCTTTAAAGTCGTGACTTGGACTCTACATTGGGTCTTGTGTGTTCCTTAATACCCTTCATTAGCCTTTGGAATAGAACAGTCACATGTTACAGTGGGCAAAATCATTGTGGGCATAGAGAAAGTCTATTTCTTCAAGATTGTGAGTTCTTCAGACTATTATAGCCCTGTTTATCCTTGAATCTCTTGTTTTTAAAACTTTGAATTTGTCAGAAAGAAGTTAATATATAGCTAACTATAGCATTTTAGAAAAATAATAGCTCTGTGAATTACCAGGCCCCATACTTCCTGGCTCATTACTGATTTTAATACCTCTGGGAGGGTATTAAAGTTAAGAGGAACAGTAGAATTTGCATTAGCTAACATTTTGTCAGAGGTCTGATATATAGTTTATTGTAAAAATTAAATATATAGAGACCCAAATAAAAAAAAATCTAGCCATGTTGTTCCCAAGCCTCCATTATGAGCAATATTTTAGTGTTAGTTGTCAGTGATAGACTATACATTTTATATGCTTTTTTAAATAGAGAAAGTGAAAAATTATAAACTAATCATTATTACAAGAGGTTTTTGTCCACCTCTGTTTCACAGACGTTTGCCCTCCAGTTGTTTGAGAGGAAGTCAAATAAGAGAGGAGACTATCTTTTTCAAGAGGTAGAATGAGATTTCCTTATAAAAGTGACAATCAAGAAGTAGTCATTTGTATACTTACTTGCCAAAGTGTTAAAAAGAATTTTCCTGACCCTAAATCCCCTGCTCCCTACCCCTCCCCACCCCACCCCCACCCCAGGATTCAGAAAGGGCTCAGCATAGATCCAGGTTTCCAGGGCCCAGGTCATTTTGGTTTTAGTCCCAGGCTTCTATGCCTGCACATGGCAAAGGCACTGATAGCACTTGCGTCCTAGGATGCAGTGTGTGTCTGGGGTGGGGGCAGTGGGGGTGATGTTCTGTGTCCAGGCTTATGATCATTCATTTTCTGTCAGACCCACAAGCACCGTCTGTGGGCTAAAATGCAGGTTAAACCTCTTCAGAATGAGGTGGGATTTTAAAACAAAGCAACAATTTTTAGTGTTATTATTTCAATCCCCCAAGTTGTATCTCAAATGTTGGGGAAATGCTGCCTTGACTTTTTCACTTTGCAAGGTTTTAGTAGACACCAATTTGGTAAATTAACTGAACTGTTAATCTACTGTCTGTTCAGAAGATACCAGCAGGATATATTTTGCTAAACTGATAAGGACTAACAAAACATTGGGTAAAATCAGGAATATTATTTCTTCTCATTTACTAATAACTTTACAACTTACGTTCTGTTGTTGCGAGTTTCTGTAATTTTTTTCTGTGACACCTTTCTATCGTCTGACTTTAAATAAAGCGTTTCTGATAATATATGTCCAGCGCCGTGTTGCTTTTCTTCAACAGAACTTTATCATTTAAAGACAGAATACAGGGGTGCCTCAGTGGCTCAGTTGAGCATTCGATTCTTGATTTCTGCTCAGGTCATGATCTCAGGATCCTGACATCAAGCCCCATGTTGGCTGTGTACTCAGCCAGGAGTCTTCTTGAGATTCTCCCCCACCTCCCCCTGCTCATGCATGCTCTCTCTCTCGCACGCTCTGTCTCTCTCTAAAATAAATAAATCTATGGGCACCTGGTTGGCTCAATTGGTTAAGCCTCTGCCTTTGGCTCAGGTCATGATCCCAGGGTCCTGGGATAGAGTCCTACATCAAGCTCCCTGCTTAGTGGGGAGTCTGCTTCTCCCTCTCCCGATGCCCCTCCTCACCCCCCAGCTGTGCTCTTTATCTCTCAAATAAACAAAATCTTTAAAATAAAATAAAATATTTTAAAAATAATAAAAAATAAAGACAGAATACAGGGGAGCATGTACTCGTATAAGAACTTACAACTAGAGCCCATCGCAGGCCTTCCTGAAAGCAAGGGAGGGCAGTCCTTCAATGTACCTTTAGTACACAGAGATTATGCTTCACTGAGCCACACAGATTAATAGCATCTAAAATCCTAGTTCCCGATACTGCCTTCATTCTGGATATGTAAGCATATCTTACATTAATTTTTGATTAAAGGACCCGAATCTGAGAGGTTGCTAGCAAATTCTCTGCTTAAAGCAGAGCAGGAGCTCTTCAGGACCAGAGGAGAACAAACCTCATTGCAGAGGAAGGGCTCAGAGCAGTGGGGTATGCCCTTCCCTTCGAGATCAGGAGCAACAAGGAAGGGACTGAACTTGCATCCCTGAAAGTTCTGGAAGCCTCATCAAAAGATGTTTTCTGGTTTCTGTTCTAGCATGTTCAGTGGTCAAGGACACACTGTCTCCAATAAGGGGGCCTAGCAGGTTCCTGGACTTAATTATTGAGCAACTCTGTAGAAAGATCTTCTTTGAGAGCTGGCTGTCTTGTCCTGGTGCACACTATCCTGAGCACTGGAACTCTGGGCAAGTCAGGACTTCCCTGAGCATCGCTTTCCTCATCGACAAAATCGGGATCCATCACTCATCTAAGAAAGATTGTTTGAGCACTTAGCATATGCTATTAGGTGCCGGGTTACAGAAACGGACACGATGGACTGCTTTTATAGCCTACTATTCCCCAATGAGAAATGTATGTGAAACCCGGTCAGCAAAATGGATAAAAGTGGAGACATTCTGGCTGAAGTTGGGGTGGGGTGCTGGATCCCACACCTACATCACCTCAAAGGAACAGGAACGCCTGCGAGAACCCTAATCTAACCCCCACCCCCAGCCACCGCAAACGGCTCATTGTAAAATGCAGCTATCACACAGCCACTCACTGCTTTAAAAGCCATCCAGGATTTCCCTTATCTGCCCAAAAAATCCAGACTCCACGGCTTGACAGTCCAGGCTCTTTTCCTGGTGCCTTCCCCCCTCTGGCTGTTACATCCCTGGGTTGGCAGAGAACGAATTGTTCTCTCTGTGAATGAGCTGGAAGTTTGTCCTCCGTTGCACCGTTGAGCTCTTTTTCTATTTGCTTCTGTCTCCCCGGGACAGGGGAAGACACACAGGCTCTGTTCCTCAGCAGGAGCTCCAGCAGTAATCACTAGGACGAGACAGACCGGGATTCCAAATCAGAGGGTTTTATCCATACGGGTGGCACACTTCCAGGTCCCACAGCCTTTTCACAAGTCTCCAAAAATATCTGAGACTTGAAAAAGAATTTCGGCTTCAAAATGTTGTATGAAATTGTAAAGGTGAAATGTTTAATTTTGAAAGCAAAGTTATTAAATATTTTCATAATGTTTATAAAGAATAATTATACAAGTATACATTTTACACATACATATAAGCACATCCATAAATAAATATAAATACACACACACGCATTTAGTGTGGAAGATGGGTGCATTTCCGATGCTAGAGTAAGATCTTGAGAAATGAGAGTACTTAGGGCCTGTGGAGGTCAACACATGGCCCTGCTTCCAATCCAGAATTTAAAATCAAGAAATATCCTGGAATAGAGGAAATGGGGCTTATTCTATAAACCCGGAGCTTCACTACTGTTATTATATTTCTGTATATGCAAGAAAAGTGGGTAGTCCATCTGCATAGCTTTCTGTGCTTTGTGCAAGATGTTGAACAGGAAGATATTTTAGCTAGTTGTAAATAACTACGTATGCTTTATGTATTTGTTCAGCAAATACTAAGCGCCTTTTCCTTGTCAGGCTCAGCAATAGGCCCTGGGGATTCTGACGCAAATGGGACAGATGGGCTTGGAGTTTACGGCTGAACAGAGGAGCCTGACATGCAGTAAGCATGTAGTTCCAGGGTGCCGAGTGTCATTTCTCGGGGCTGCTGAGCCACAGGGTGCTTGGAGAAGGACACAACTGCAATCCTCCCTCTCTTCCTGGGAGGAACTTGGCCTGTACTTGTTTCAGCCCCTTACGAGCAGGACAGCTGCTGAGTCTGATCACCACCTGGAGGCCATGTGGAGTAACGCCTCACAGGGAGAGTACCAAATCCATCCCCGGATGAGTCAAGAACCCAGAGAGACCAAGTTCTGGGAAGAGCCCATTGCATCGGACACATTGGAGAAAAATGAAAAAATAAGTCAGACTTTTGAAAAATTGGTGAATGGTAAAGAAACAAAATAGCAGGGAGACAAATATTTATAGGAACTTGGTTCTTAATAGCAGGAGATCATCCAGGGAATGTTTCCGAAAAAAGGAGACTCAACCATGAGCCAGAGAAAAGTAGTTCAAAAAGAGAAGTTCTTCCCCTGCTGGCAGAGATGGAGTAAGAGAGACCAGGTCTCTGCGCACACACCCCACCCAAAGGCGCGAAGCCACCAGATGAAATGTACAAAACACGAGTCCTCAGTCTTGGATCCCAGGAGCACAGAACAGTCGTCCTTAAGAGACACTAAACCCCACTGGCAAATTCACACTCCTAGTTGCAGATTTCCATACCCCTCTTTCAAAATGGCTGGAAAATGCAGAATGAACATCAGGGAGGACATCGAAGACTTGAGCATCGGTGTCAATTAACTTGCCCCAGCTGGTGGTCATACAACACTCCACCTAACAACAGCAGAAAGTCAATGAAACCAAAAGTTGGTCATTTAAAAAGATACATACAATGGAGAAATCTCTACATCAGTCTTTCGGAAGAAAACATTAGAGGAAATCTTGTGACCTAAGTGCAGCAAAAAGCCCTTGGGAGCTGGGAAGGATTACCTCACAGTCGTCATGCTGAAGGAAAGAAGCCAGAGGGGAAAGACAGAATGCTACTGCAAGGTCCCAGGTTTACAAAAACCCTAGAGACTACAAACTAATCTTCATGCAGCAACGTAAGCAACCCTAGTAAGGACCCCATCCCAGGCTAACACCTCCTCAGCTTCCCCATACCTTGAACTCCACCAACCTCCCCAGTCCAACCTACAAATCTAGTACCTGGCTTCCTGCACAACTGGGACTGTTCTCACTTTGCAATGCCTTAATAAAGGCTGAAGCTGACAGGGCTTGGATGTTTTTCTCCCCGCTTCCACAGCCTAAATGTGATGTTCCTTCTAAGCCCAGAAACAGAAGCATCCTTCCCAGGAGGAGATCAGCCTCACAGGGGCCAAGGGACAGTCCCCCAAAAGGAGAACACGGCCAGGGCATCTCTCTGCGAGGCCCAGCCCCGGCCACCTCCCCCCCGCCCGGCCCACCATGTCACCCTGTGTCCCTGCAGGTTGATTCAGCCTAAAAGGCACTCCCCACTCTGGGCGGCCCATGTCAGGGCCAAGGTACACATCGACAGAGAGTCTGACTCGGAGAATACTTCTCAGCCTTCATAAGGCTTCTTGAATCAGGGCTGCCAGTGTTGGGGGCCCTTTCGTGCTGGTCTTACACAGGCCCAGCTAATCACAGTCCAGGTTTGAAGTTTCTCGAAGACTGTGCCTTAAGCAGTTTTCTTCTCCATTGCACGCAGAAGGTGGCAACTTCCAATTCTTCTGAGTCTGAAGAAGGTTGTCTCAAGGCCTAGAGGAGAGAGAGGTAATTTTGGGTACTGGGGGACACTGTGCACACTCACCGGAGCTCTTGCTTAGGTAGGGGGCTCCACCGAGTGAGGTTGGAGCTGATTTTCTGACATTCTGACCCTAATTTTTTTAAGTTAATTTACTTATTAATTAATTAATTAAACTGTACACCCACCATGGGGCTCTAACTTATGACCCCAAGATCAAGAGTCACATGCTTTTCCAACTGAGCCAGGCCAGGCACCACCAGCCCTAATTTAAACCCTAATTTAAAAGAAATCAAGGAGGGGCGCCTGGGTGGCTCAGCCATTAAGTGTCTGCCTTCGGCTCAGGTCATGATCCCAGGGTCCTGGGATCAAGCCCCGCATCAGGCTCCCTGCTCTGCAGGAAGACTGCTTCTCCATCTCCCACTCCCCCTGCTTGTGTTCCTTCTCTCACTGTCTTTATCTCTGTCAAATGCATAAATAAAATCTTTAAACAAAATTATCAAAAAAAAAAAAAGAGATCAAGGAACTGTTCGAAGAGGTCCTCTGAATTAGAGTCCACTCATTCACTCAAAAAAGAAGCACCACAGAACAAAGGATCTTATGTTGGTCACCATCGAATGTTCTGAGAATGTAGCCAATTAAACATGCTCTCTCTACCCCAAATTCTACCTCCTTTTGGATCTTGCTTTATTCATTTTGCTTTATGCAAACTATCCATGGCTCTTTATTCTGTGGCCTAAGTGGAACCAGGACACAGGTGCACGCTGCCAGGACCCAGCCCCACTCTCAGGTTCTCCAGCACTCAAGCGGCCTGGAGACTGGGCTTCGGGGACGGGCCCCGCCTCGAGTGGTGCCGCTGCGTCTATGGGGGGGCTGGGACTGTGGCCAAGCCAGCAGGGAGGGAGAGACACTGCTCCTCAGGGGCCAGGCCTGAGCTTTTCTCTCAGCCTTCTTTATAGCCAAGAGACTGGAACCTATAGCTAAAATATGCATATTTTTCAAATGCTTTTCACTGGGTGTGTCTATTCTATGTACTCTTTGAGCTTTAACTGGTACGAAGTTTCCTTGAACTTGACAAGAAAACTCTCGTTCGATTTAGTTAGCACCTCCATGCAGCAGCCCACAATTCTAGGTCTGTGGCTTCATGGAGTCGACTTTTTAAAATTTTAATTCCAGTGTAGTTAGCATACAGTGTTATATTGGTTTCAGGTGGACAATATAGTGATTCAACACTTCCATCCATCACCCGGGGCTCCACAAGCGCACGTCGAGTTTACATTTTAATAAGTGCTCCTCTCAGCCGGGGACCCTGAGCCACGGAGCTGTGCTGTGCGTGTGTAGTCTCTGCCAATGCCGCCTTTTGGGGTCAGCACTTACCCGGAGACTTGCAGCTTCCGTGGTCCTCACCGTCTTGGAGACAGCACGGAGGAGCTGTTTTCCAGCAGGAGCTCTTCAGAGGACCTGCTTCTCGCCAGGGAGGCCTTCACGCTTGAGCCTTTACAGGAGGAAAGCAGACAACATTACACCAGGTAAGACGTGCAATCTCAAATAGATCAATACCAGAAGGTTCTACAATGGGAGCCTCTTCCAGAAAGCTGGGATGCCTTTGTATCGGGACGACTCTGGGAAGAAAATGTTCCAAAGGCAAAATTTCACATGTTAAAACAAAATTTATATTTTAACACTAAGAAAGCATGAACCGTACTGTATCTACAAATTAACGAGAAGTGTGTTTTTATAGAAAATAACGGAAGAGAAGTAGCAGAGCACATGGCAACATTCATATATGCTGAAGGGAGAGAGAGATTTTGCACTGGATTGCAGTCAGGACTTCAGCGTTCTACTCAAAGGTCAGACTGGCCCTTCCTAATTAAATTACGTACCGCAAGGACTTTTGCTTTAAAGGCAATGTAACTGGATTTAGTTAGACAAGCCGGTTTCCCACAAAAGCAAATAAAGATGTGAAATTTAAGTTCCTTTAACCTAGGTAAAATCTCAGGACTTCCATGTGCTTTAAAGATTGAGAGCTTGATAAATATAGCTGTAGTCATCATGCCTGTTTACTTTCTGTATTTCGGACATGTTGACCTCTTAGAGCCCTGTTGACATTGGAAAGACTGCCCCTCCCAGGGTTTGCCACTGCCCAGAGGGAGTAAATGACCCACTGGTCTGACACAGGCAAACCAGCCCATGCCCTGAACACCTCCTTTGCAGAGCTCTCCCCCTGGGGGCTGCAACCCTAATTGCCCCAGGGCCAGCCAGGTGCCAATTAGAGGTCATCTCTACACGCCAGGGCCCCTTGAAAATACTCCATCTAGGCTATCCTAAACCTGTTTACCTCCTTCCCCTGCCTTGCCCATTCCTTCCCACGAAAACCCCAGTAAAGGCTTTCTTTGTGTTTCTCCCTTGCTCCCTCTGCTTTTTGACAAACCCTGATGCCTCCCTGTGGGGCCCTGCATGGTATACCACGCCTCCTGTTCCTAGGGACCTTCTTCCTCCATGGCAGTCTTTTCCACATTTCCACGTCTTACCATACCTGATGGAAACGAATCCCAGGTGCCCTTATAACAGTACCCATAAATGAAATGCTAACATTAATTGCAGTTCCTGTATCCTAAGTAGAAAGGATTGGGTAGCAATCCTTGAAGTGATTATGTACCTGAAATATTATTTCCCAGAGAACAGTAGCACATTTTATTTTTAAAGAATTGTTTAAGAAAATTCACATACCCTAGTCTTGGTGATGTTATGCCTCCCAGGAACTGATAACAGTTTTAACTATCAAGCTTTCCCATAATATAAGAATATTACGAATACAGGTTTGTTACTGACAAATGTGCCAGTGTAGGTATTGGGAGACTCGGGTTGAAATGAAACCATTCCTTGCTTACATGAGGATGCTATCAACACAAAATCTGCTCTAAGGAGACAATTAACAAAAACTGCTCAACTCCAGAGTCTGGGCACGTTAAATGAATAAATCTAATTTTTAAGGTTTATTTATTTACTTTTAAAGAGAGAGAGAGTGAGAGCAGGGGGAAGGGGCAGAGGAAGAGGGAGAGACAGTCTCAAGCAGACTCCCCACCGAGTGCAGAGCCTGACACGGGGCTCTATCTCACCACCCTGAGATCACAACCTAAGCTGAAATCAAAAGTCAGATGCGTAGCCAACTGTGCCACCCAGGCACCCCAATAAATCTTTTTAAGTTTTATTTAAGTAACCTCTACACCCACCATAGGGCTCAAACTCACATCCCCAAGATCAAGAGTCATGCTTTTCCGACTGAGCCAGCCAGGCACCCCTAAATGAATAAATCTTAACGTAAGCTTTGTATTGCTATAGTTTTCCTTAGGCCGATGACATTCACAGTGCTTTCACTTTGTAATTAATGTATTTTTAGACAACTGGTTTTTTGGTTAGATATGATTAGTATAAAAACAAATAGGGATGCCTGGGTGGCTCAGTCGGCTAAGTGTCAGCCTTTGGCTCAGGTCATGATATCAGGGGCCTGGGATGGAGCCCCGCATTGGGTTGCCTGCTCAGTGAGGCGTCTGCTTCCTCTGCCACTCCCCACTGTTCATGCTCTCTCTCTCTCTGACAAATAAATAAATAAATGAAAAATCTTTAAAAAAAACAAATAAAGAACTAATGGTCAAAATTTAAACATGATTGCAAAGTAGAGATCAGTCATTTCTGTTTCTGGATGAACTCTGATGTGAAGTGAGCCTGGGAGCGGGTACACGGTGCCGTGAAGGGAGGGGGAGCCTTGCAGGGAACAGAAGTTCTGATGTATTTGATTTTTTTTTTTCAATGTTCAGTTTCCTTTAATGACCCCCATCTCCCTGAAGGGCGGGTACAGGCAGCTAGGCGATGGCAAGACATGTTCACTTGAAGATCTTGCCCTGATTGAAGGTTTTGCCCCCATGCTGGAAGGCCCCCTCCCAGGAAAAGTACTCTCGAACCAGCGTGTGGGTCTCCTCGCTGCCAGGATCCAGTTTCCGCCATGTGTACGACTCGTAGTCCACCTGCCAGTCTGGACTCAGCGGAAAGGCAAGCTCCTGGCCTCGGAAGACCCAAACTCCAGAAATGGAGCTGCTATTGTTTGTTCCTAAGAGGATGACACTGGCAAAGGCATTCTTCCTCAGCTTGTCCAACCGCTGGAACATTCCAGTGATGAGGTTACAGCTCATGAAGGTCTGGGTGAGCTCCTCAGGGAAGCGGTACTCAGCGTGCCACAGAGACCAGCCATCCTTATCAAAGTGCTCCCAAAAATACGGCAGCGCCACAGAAAGAGTGTCCTCGTTGGAGTACTTGCGCTTAAATTCGTCCAACACAAAGGTACTCTTGGGCAGGTGAGCAAAGGGGTCCTTGGCCTTCGGCTCAGCAGCCAGTGCCTGCTCACATTCATCCATCTCCTCCTCAGGAGCAGGGGCAGCAGCCTTTTTCTCCTCTTTCCGTTCAGCCTGGGGCTTCTGCTTCTCTTCCCGAGAACCCTTCTCTTTCCGTGGGGTGTTCTTTTTAGGCTGGCTCTCTGCAAACTTTTTAGCGTCAAACTGGGCCATCTTCTCGCAGAGCTTCACCTCCCCCAGGATGGCCCGGAACTGTGGCTGGTTGATGCAGGTGACGAACCAGCGGGTGGTATTGGGGAAAGCCTGGCGGAAAGAAGGCTCCAGGACCTGTTTATAGAGCCACAACAGGGTGCAGACGACTGTGATGTCAGCCAGTGTCAAACGTTCGCCCACCAGGAAAGTCCTAGTCTTCAAGTGAGCATCCAGTAGCCCCAGAATTTGCCTCACTTCCTCCTTTGCATTCTCTGTGGCCTGCTTATTGTGGTGCATGATGCCAAAGGTGGGGAACACCCAGGTACTGGCTGGGGGCACTATGTCACTATCAGCGAAGCTCACCCACTGCACCACCTGGGCTGCTGCCTCTGGAGTACTTCCCCGCAGCTCCTCATTGCTCACATAGTAGGCAATGGCATTGCTCTCGAACACACAGAATCCATCGTCACCCTCAAATGCTGGAAACTTGCCGGCAGGAAATTTACGGAGAAATTCAGGGGTGCGGTTGGTTTGGCCGAAGTGGAAGTGGGGTGGTGCGGAGAGCACGCGGACCTGAGCCCCACTGTACTGAGCAGCAATGAGAGCCTTGAAGGCCCTCCAGTTTTCAGGATATGTGTACAGGGTCCCAGCCGCCATGGTGATTCCGCAGAGAAAAAGGGCGATGTATTTGATTTTTAAACATTCCTTATGGTTACTTTATGTTCACACCTCCCCAGGAACTAGTTTTGCATGTTAAATTTTTGTTTCTTATGTATATTGCCAGATACACTAGTTTTGGGATAAAAGGAGAAATGACAGTGGCTTAAAATTTTTTTTGGTCCTCTATAATAATTCTCTATATTTTCAACATCTGTTTAGTATTCTCAACATAAATGTAGACTCTTGGAGGAAACATTTTAAAAAGCATCCAAAAAAAAAAAAAAAAGATCTGCCCCCTCCTAAGCCCTCCCTCTGGTTCTTGAGAAAGCAGAGCACCACAGTTGCCACCAAAGCCATTTCCTACTTGGAGATGATGCGGAGCTGGTCGCTCATTATTTGAATCTGCTCTACCCCACACAAAAGCTCCTGGGAACATCTTTGATCTACGCAGTTCTTAGCAATGATGCAGATAAGTCTGGCGAAGTTTTGTCCAGAAGTCGCAGTTTTCCTAGCGGAGGTAATGAGCTGATCTTTGATCTATTATCAAAGAAATGAAAGAGTTAGGAGTTGATCAACAGTGCCCTCCTAGGTTTTCCCTAAGAAATTGGTGGCAAATTGTAAAGCATCCCACCGGGCGCTTGGGTGGCTCAGTCAGTTAAGTGGCTGTCTCTTGGTTTCGGCTCAGGTCAGGATCTCAGGGTTGTGAGATTGAGCCCTGTGTCAGGCTCCACGCTCAGCACGGGATCTACTTGGGATTCTCTCTCCCTCTCCCTCTACCCCTTCCGTGGCTCACGCTCGCTTGCACACACACTCTCTCTCTAAATAAAAATAAATAAATAAAAATCTTCTTTAAAAACCTGTAAAGCATCCAAAACTTGTTTGGCACAAGTTATGTCAGCCCCAGAATGAACAAATTTTAGCTTGATCTAAAACTATGATCTCCTGAACCTCCTCCAAAGGCTTCAGGACCAGCCCCTCAGAGGCTCACTCTCCTGAAAACCAGCAGAATGAAGCAGTCCGCGCCCAGGCTTCTGTGGGGGAACTGCTGAAGGGAAAGCAGCCCAGCCTCCTGGTCGTTGTCTAGCCCTTTTCCCACAGGAACCGTGGCCTGCACTGGTTCAGGGTGAGTTTTCAGCAGACCCAGGACAGAAATGAGGCCCCTAAGAAGGGCCAGGTATGGGGAACATCCAGGTTGAAGGGGATCTCGGCTGGAGCAAAGATGCAAAGGACTACAGTCCCATGTAGGGCTTTCTAGCTGGGAAATGATCATTAATGGGCTGGAGACAGAAAACAGAACCTTTAGTGCAAATAAAATCTTAAACATGATGGTGAATGCTGAAGCAACTAGTATGGATAAAAGACGGACAAGCTCTTTGCTTCTGCCAGCTCTCTCGATCCGCGAAATGTGGGTTTGATGACCTGATTCCAGAATCACTAGTCTTTATTTTTTTTAAGATTTTATTTATTTATTTGAGAGAGAGAATGAGATAGAGAGAGAGAGAGCATGAGAGGGGGGAGGGTCAGAGGGAGACGCAGACTCCCCGCTGAGCAGGGAGCCCGATGTGGGACTCGATCCCGGGACTCCAGGATCATGACCTGAGCTGAAGGCAGTCGCTTAACCAACTGAGCCACCCAGGTGCCCAAGAATCACTGGCCTTTAGGATAAGAATGAAGAAGCATACTAAGAGAATAGGGAAGAGGAGGGTGGGAGACTCCCCACTTTTCCTGTGGGTACAAAATACGGTACACTTTACTGCCACAGCTCCCTAATCCGGATCATGGCTAAGGAATGGTTATGGTTCTCTGCTGACCCATAGAAGGTGTTCAACAAATATTTGTTGAGCAAACAAAGATCTGCGATGCCATGATGCTGTGGAAAGTCTACAGTAAGATCACCTCCATGTGTGATGGGGAAGGGCTCCACTGAAGAGGTCTCACAGGTGCCAGAGAAAACTCAAACCCCATGAGAATAATCTTATGTGGACCTCTGCCACGAAAGCAGGTGCTTACTTCTGTCTCTCCAAAGGACACCTTCTTCCAGTCTTCCCACCTTCCTCCTTGTTTCCTCCGGCTCCACCCCAGCCTCTGGGCTGAAGCGCGGCTGACATGGCTGGTTCTAGATTAGTGTCGTGGGATCTCAGGTTCTGCTTCCGGAAACCCTAGGTCCCGCATTCCTGGGCTGCCAGTTTCCCCCTCACCAGCTATTTTAAACTCTTTTCTCTGATTGACTTTGGTGGTTAAAATCTGGAAGGTATTAACATTGAGATTTGGGAGGTTTATGGGAGAATTCTGCAGAGGCACTCCGTCTTCCCAGGCACTAGCCTCACTATTAAAGATTATCATTTGATTTTTCTTTTGTCATTTCCCCTTATGTGTACATTTCCCCAGGGAACTCCATGGGGTGGAGGGTTAGCATATTCCTGGACCCTCAGCCACACGGCACTGCCAGTGCCCAACTCCTATATAAATGAGACTATCTGAGATGTCTGGAAAGAAAATGGGAGTCAGCGAGAAGGTACAACTCCCCCTTCTGAGGTAATGACCCCTGGGTAGTCAGTGACAAAGTGGCTGGTCGAACTGGGCAGGGCAATGGAAGGTCTGAGTCTTGAGGGGGTGTGGTGGGGGCTGCTGGGGTTTTAATCAAGAGGAGAGCTGAAGAGAATTAGGACAGCCACACAGGATAGAAGTTGACCTCCAAAAGCCAGTGCAAAGCAGCCCCCTTCCCCTCCCGCTGTGCCGACCCCGAATGGCTATCCATCAGGAGGTTGCAGCTCTGTTACTTCTATTTGGGGGAATTCTTTTTTTTAAAGATTTTATTTATTTATTTGACACAGAGAGAGAGCACAAGCAGGAGGAGTGGCAGGCAGAGGGAGACGGAGCAGCAGGCTTCCCGCTGAGCAGGGAGCCCGATGTGGGGCTTGATCCCAGGACCCTGGGATCATGACCTGAGCCGAAGCCAGACGCTTAATGGGCTGAGCCACCCAAGTGTCCCTACTTGGGGGATTTTTTAAAGATGTAAATAGCCCTCTTCAGTTCATCCTTTTGGGATATGAATGAGTCCTTGATTTTAGTGAGCTGCAGTTTCTGACAAATTCTCTTTCCTGATGCAGTAAGACCAAGACTTCGTGACTGAGCCCAAAAGATGAAGGGCAGAGAGAAGTGAATTCTAGGACGCACCCAGAGAAAGAAGAGAGCACGTTAAAACGCTACGTGCCCAGCAGCCCGGAGCGTGGCCCTTCCTTTCTGGGAGCTGCCCTGCCTGGTCTGTCCCGGCTCCCGCAGGCAGCCATAGGGGGCGCACTGCGCCCATGGTGCCCAGCCCTTCCACCACGGCGGCCCGCTGAAGGCCAGGTACCAAGATGGGTCCGCTCCTCCTCAGACTCTGAGCCATCAGGAGCAGCTCTGCGGCCATCTCACGGGTAATCTGGATGATGTGGCTCCCCTCATCTGCGCCGCCATCCTCCAGGAGGCGCTGGTGTTGCTCAGGGCCCAACCAGGCCAGGGGCCCCGGGGAGCTGGCTGCCGGGCTGCCCCTGCAAGAGGACAGGGTACAGCTAAGGAGACTCCAGATGCTCAGGCCTTTCCACTACTGTGCAGGTGGCCCTGTCGCCACTTTTTAAAGAAGAGTGGGAGTCAAGAGGGCCTCCTGATGCCCCACATGCCAGCATCTCGAGGCAGTTTTCTCCAAGTACGAAGGGAAACAGTGAATCCCTGTTCCTCGGTGCTCCGTTCATCCAGAACTCGCATAAACAAACATGCCAGAACCTGGCATACTCAGATCCCAGTGCGCTTCCGCTACCCCCTTTTCTTTCCCTCCGTCAAGTTTCAGGCCTTACGTGGGAGAAGGGAGACGCTACAGCTTCTTGTGGAAATTTGGGAAGCCTTGAATGTTCTACTTTTGGGTACCCAGACACTTTCTCACCAATCATTCCATGTGAAAGGACTTTACAGTTCTGATATGAATAATTAGGAATATTCTCCCATGAACGTGTTATTTCCGAGTGAGAAAAAGAGCTACCGCCGGCACTCACAGCTAGGCCCGATTATTTCTTTATTGGACCCTTTGTGGAGCCTCCCCTCAGCCTTTTCCAGACTCTGGAATTGAGACAAGTTGTTCTGGGTTGGAGCCAAATCCAAGAACAGAGGATCAAGACTGGCTTTGAGGTCTTTCCACCCCACCCACCAGGTCCTGAGCTCGAGGGCAGCGGTGTAGGTGGGCCGGGAACAGGGTGGGAGGGGCTTTTGGGCCTGCCCCCAGCATTCCTTCTTCCCCAGTACCCCAGAGTAGCATACTAATGCCTCCGAAGGGATAGAACTGTTAGATGTCGCTGTTGGAAAACTGTGAGGTCTTGAGCATGAAAATAAATTCTATCTAAATTGGGAGATATAAGTTCCTGATTCTATTTGGTCTACGGCTGTAGATGTAGCAAATATTTGGGCAAAAGAGGAATGGAAATCAAAGGATAACTGTTCCAGGCCTGCGGAGAGACCTGCCCGTGTTCCTTCCACTCCCACTGTGGTAGGTGGCTATGTTCAGTCTTTGTCACGCACCCCCACTGCCAAGCACACAGGAAGGGGTCTATAGCTTACGGTGTGGAACCAGGGGACCAACCATCCAAGGAAGGGGCAGGGTGAATCGTATCATTTTGGCTGTCGCTGTAGAGCTCAGGTGGGTGTGGAAGTAAGAAGTTTCCATGGGACAGATGAGGGGGCGTGAGTCTGCGGCCAGGAGACTGCAGAGGACAAGATCCAGAAGACCCACCCTGGGGTCTGGGGGCTCCAGAGCAGTGCATTTGGCCCCAGGCTTGGCCCAGGAGGAAGCAGAGATGACAGCTGCCAAGGCTGTGGGAAGCATCCTCATTCCTCAGGCTCGAATCAGAAGCTGTGCAGGTGTGGAAAACAGCAACCAGCCAGGTGCGTGGCTGGAGGTGGTACAGAGGTCCATAGCGAAGCCTTAGGTTCTGGCAGCTTTCCTCTCCAACCATAAAGTACTCAGTTTCACACCAGGAGCAAATCTCAGCACAGGCACTGGGAGGCCCTCTAGGTACTTGCTCACCTCAGAGCTTTTATTACCTGGAGAGTCCTTCCCATCCTCATGGACAAGACAGATCCCCTGCTTCCTTTGAAACTCAACTCAAGACTTCCTTCCTTTTGGGCGCCTGGGTGGCTCAGTTGGTTAAGCGACTGCCTTTGCCTCAGGTCATGACCCTGGAGTCCCGGGATCGAGTCCCACATCGGGCTCCCTGCTCAGCAGAGAGCCTGCTTCTCCCTCTGACCCACTTCCCTCTCTTGCTCTCTATCTCTCATTCTCTCTCTCTCAAATAAATAAATAAAATCTTTCAAAAAAAGAAAGTATACTGCATTAAAAAAAAAAAAAGACTGCCTTCCTCTTAGAAGGCATCTACATCTGCTTCATCCCTTCCACGACCATTTTGCCCCAAACGTGAACCTCTTCTGCACTTGTAGGCCGTCTTTAGCAACCTAGCAAGCATTCAAAATCACCTACTGTGCACTGCAAGGCACCAGAAACTGTGCTTGGTGTGAAGGATCTAAAGAGAAGTTAGACCAAGGCCCTGAACGCTAGCAACTGAGAGCTGAGGCTTTCTGTGCTTGTGTGTATTGAGGAGTCATCTGGTTTGCCATCGTTTCGTGTTGCTTCTTCAATTAAATAGTCCCCAACTTCTGAAAACTGTTCGTCAGCCTTCTTTTAGACAGGCTGAGTGTCCCCTGATTGCTGGGAGGGGTGAGCTTTTCTGGAGAGGGACCAAATTATACCGAGGCCCTGGGGCTACCCAGATGGGGCCCTAGAGTAGGTGAGAAGAAGAGAGAAAAAGGGAGAAAATCCACCTGAGACTAAGACTCAAACGCAGTGACTGCAAACAAGGGCAAAAATGGCAAATGTGTGATTTGTGGTCCTTGAGTCAAGGGTTAAGAAAGTAGGAAATATTCTTTTCAACTCATGTCTCACAGTCAACTGTCAGGGACTTTAAGCATCCAAAGCCAGATGTGTCTCCAGGCTCTTCAATAAGGGAAAAGGCCTAGCACTGTGTGTGGAGATCCCCTTAACTGGCATAAAGAACTTCCACTCGTGACGTCCAAGGGCCCAGAAGATGCACAAGCCCCTTCCCAAGCCTACCTCCCTCAGCAGGTTCTGTCAGTGGCTCACTGTTTGGGGTGCTAATCTGGGCTGGACGGAGGGTGTGTCTCTGCCCCCCAGGAGCCCCAAGGAGTGGGAGAGTGGAGCAGACAGATACCATGAATGGCGAATCTCCCTTTTCTGCAGGCCCTCACCTCGGGGGGTGGGCCCTGGAGGCAGAGCCACTGTCCCTATTGGAATGATGTGTGTAGGACAGTGCTTCCTCCGGGATAGGAGCCTTGGAACATGAGCCCTTGCTCTTCACCCAGGGGAAACCAGCCTCCAACAGGAGAGATGACACCCCTTCATGGACAGGCGTGACAATGAAAGCTGAACGGGCTTGCTCTTCTCACCGTCCCAGGGCGTCAGACCTGGGCGGCCCGCCTCACCTGCCCTGGTGCAATTGTGTGAAATACTCCTGACAGGAGGCTTTGACAAGAAGGGGATGCATCAGGGGAACTGACAGAAAGAGAATGTTAGTGAAGTCAGTGGCATCAAATAAGTGTCCAAAAGACCATATGGAGAAACAGATAAGGAGCCCGCAGGATACTTTCACGAGACCAACAGCTATGGAGCAAGGTGAGCCTAGAAGGCAGCTGGAACCTGAGGCAAGAGGCCTTAGGCTGTGGGGGAAAAGGCACTGTGCCTGCTCTCCTCTCAGCTACTTTGGGAAGAGGGTCCCCTCCCATGGTAATGACCTTTTGGGGAAAAAAAGGAAGTAAAGAGTAAGGGAGTGGAGGCACATGGTCTGGCCAGCTTTGCCTTGGGAGAAGGCCCGGGGGAAGGGCTTGGAAGGGTCCACGTAGCCAAGCATAATGTCATGAAGGGGATGGATCAAGTTGTGCATAAAACGCTGAGCTGAGCATGCCTGCTAGGGAATTTCTTGAGCACTGCCAACCTACTTGCACCTCCCACTGACTTTGGTCACAACTGGTGTAAGTAAATCAAATGTTTGGGCTCCCCAGTGGCTGACTGTCCTGTCTGGTGCCCTAGAAGGAAATGACTATGTGTGGAAGGTGTTCAACAGACCCAGCACCCTTCCAACAAATCTTTCCTTTTGCCTAGGCTGTTTCAAGTTGGATCCCTACCATTTGCCAACAAAAGAACCCCGCTTGGGGCAGGGAGGTAACATCACAGAGGTCGAGGTGGCACGAGGCAGCCTGACCCACTGGAGGGGTGCTGTCGGTCCCAGCAAGGGAAACCCCTTCCAGCCGGGGCAATGGGGAAGAGCTTCACAGATGTCAGTGGTTACAGCCACCACTAACAGGACACTTCCTACGTATGTCCAGGCAAGTGCAACTAGTTTACATGGAAGCTTTCGTTAACCCTCTGCCAGAAGAGTATCAATGTTCCCATTTCCTAGACTAGGAACTTGAAGTCCAGCATAGCTCAGAAGCTTCACTGAGGTCTCGGGGCTAGGAAATGTTAGAGGCAGCCACAGCCCCGGGCAGTGTGATTCCTGATCTCAGATTCTCCAAGGCTGTGCTGTGCTGCCGGCCAGATGGGAAGTACACACGTGGGCACCAAGACAGCTTTTTCTGGAATTTGGCGGTGGCCTTTGGTTACTAGAAAGAGGGCTGTGGTGGGGGAGAAGGAAAGATGCTGACTGCCTTACTGTGTCCAGGTCTGCCGCGAGTGTCTGGGGACGGCTGGCTCAGCCGCGCGGGTCCCCACTGAACTCCCTGGGGTGTTTTTTGGGGCAGCACCCTGAGAATGTACACTACCCACTACAACAGCCCCTGATGCATGCTCGTCACAGCGGCGCTGGGGCTGGGCAGGGTCTTGTTCATTCCTGGGTTTCATCACTGCTCTCTCCTCACTGGGCTTCAGGCACGGGGCCAAGAGTCTCCAGGCCTCAGTGTGACCACCTTTCCATGCCTGGAGCTGGGCCATGGCATGATGGGCCTTGGCTGCCCACTCCCACTGAAGCCAGTCCAGGGTGTGCATTCTCCACTCCTCTGGGTGTTCCTGGGGCACTGGGACCCTCTGGGCCACCTCCTTGGTGAGGACAAGAATGCTCTCCAGAGCCATAAAAAGGTCTTCCTGGCATGCCCCAGACTCCTGACTTCCTGCCACGATTCCCTGTGCAGCTTGGATACCAGACACCATTCTTTCCAGGGAGCTTTCTGACCTGGTCTGAGGTTCTTTACGGACAGAGAGCCTTGGACAGAAGGCATCTTGGAAGGCATGCTCATAGTCGGCATTGATGATGCTGAGGTGGCCAGTCAGGGCCTTGGCTCGAAAGGAGAGCTCCAAGCAGAGAAGTTCAAAGCGTGTGGACAGGCTGGGAGATGGTTTGGGGGAGGAGGCCAGGACCTCTGCCACATCCAGCAGAGCATCTGTGAGCACGTGAATTTCCCTGCACAAAAAGGAGACCTCACCTTTTACCTGCACATCCCCACACAGGAGGCTAGAGAGCCTGGCAGCGTCTTGTAGCCTCTGAGAAACATCTGCTGCCTGGGCCAACCCTTCCTGCAGTCCCTGCTGGTCCTTCACAGCCTGTCGCAGGGGCAGTAAGAACAGACCTTGTCTCCTGCTGAGTCCCTCCATGCACTGGAGTAGGTCTTGGACAGCCACTGACCATAGAAGGCACCCATCCTCAATGTTCTCTTCCCATGACTTCGGGGCTTGGAGGCCATCAGAAGCCAGAATCTTGTCCAACAGCTGTTTAGCATGGGTCTCCACCTCCTCTAATCTGCCTTGCATTTGTAAAAGTGCTTCTGAATGCCCAGTTGAGGCAGGGTCCTTCTTACCCAAATCCACAGGCCCACTTTTGGCTGCTAGTTGAACCATTGACACTAAGTTCTGCTGCAGCTCCATGAACACTGCCATGTTCCCTGGAAGATCAGCTGCTTGGTTGTGACAAAATAGCTGTTGACACAGAGGGTACCAGTCACCAGCCCTGGCCACCAAACCCTGTCCAGTTTCCCTGGGTCTCCCAGACAGCTGGAGAGCCCCTTCCAGAAGCCCATCGGTTCTAGTAGTTGTGCAGTGTGCTATCTCCCTTGCTAGGTCAATAACAGAAGGTGCTAGTGTTGGGATTTCTTGGAGTCCAGGCATCCTCTCTGACCCCAGTGGTCCCTCTCCAGCCAGGGCCTCTTGAGGTACATCCACGGCTGCATCCCGCTCCTGCAAGTTGGTGCTAGCTGAGGTCACTGCCTGGTGGCTCTGGCTCTTTACAGCAAGGATGAGTTTGCTGATGGCTGGTAGTGGAGAGTCCCCCCTCTGTGGATGGATGTCAGGAATCAAGGGGCAGGAAAGATCATCCCTCGGTGGATAGGAGGTACCTGAGTTGCTTCTCTCCAACCCAGGTTCCCCCTGGTGTTTCAGTGCAGGAGCTGTAGAGTCCTGAAGGCTGGGGAGAAAAAAATAAGGTCGTCCCTTAGCAGTGTCAGACCTCTGGACCTGGTCCCGAAGAGGGCTGAGGATATCTGGGTGGTTAGTCCCATCCAGCCCCTCTTGGATGCTCTGGGCTGAATAGATCAGATGTTTTGCCATGGTTAGAAATGCATCTGTGTCCTGAGTGCTGTGCCCACCTGAACAGTACTCAGCAGCTGCACTCAAGAACAGTGAAGACTGCTCCAGCTGCTGGATCAAGACCCTCAGGCCATTCCGGAAAATGGGATCCCGATGTTGGTCCACATACCTGTTCATCACCTGCACTATGTGTTTGGCTCGACCCTGTAAATACGCCACAAGTCCGGGAAACTCTCTGGAATCTCCACTCCTCAAAGCCCATGTAAAGAAGTCCAAGTGGTTGGTCATTTCCTGAATGGACACACTCAGGAACTCAGGAATATTGAGAACGTCATCGAAACATGCCAACAGGCCTTCAGATGCCCTGGTCCATTCCTGAAGCAGGGCCTGCAAGGCGGCCGGGCTCCAGTCCAGACCAGACCCTTGGGGGCTTTGTGAAAAAAGTTGTTGCACCCTGACCACAAGCCCCCAAAGGCCTGCCATGGTGACCTCCATGTCTTTGCCAGTTTGCTGTCGGGGGCAGCAAACCAAGACCAAGTGAGCCACTCTGAGCATCCGCTTGGCCTGGTCACGGAAAGCAGCAAGGAAAAGCTGGAGTTTCTTTGACGAGGCCTCGCCGTCGCCCGAGGAGCCGCCTGGGCGAGTGGCCAAGGTGGCCTGGACCAGTCTCTGAAGAGGGCTTCGCGTGTCGGTGAACGTGTCCAGGATCTGGCGCAGCAGTCCAGCCCGCACTCCCTGGGAGAGAGCCTCGGTCGCGGCCTGCAGCGCCGCGCACTCCCGCCCCGGCTCCAGGCTCCCGGAGGCCCGGCCCGCTTCCGGAGGCCCGTGGATCCGACCCAGGCGCCGGGCGCCGCGCAGCTCCAGCAGCTGGCCGCAGCCGGCCACCAGGCGCAGCCTCTCGGGCGGCGCGGAGCAGGCGGCCAGGCGCATGCAGTGCCACACCACGGCGGCCAGCAGCGCGTCCAGAGGGCCGCCGCGCAGGCACTCGGGCGCCGGCGCCGCCAGCAGCTGTCGCAGCCGCCGCAGGCGCCGGGTGAGTGCGCCGGCGGCTGGGGCCGCGGCGCTGGGCTCCAGCTGCGCCAGGAGCTCGCCGAGGGTCTTCCTGGTCTGGGCCAAAGTGTGGCGCTGGGAAGCGGCCAGCTGCGGGTCGCGCGGACGCTGCAGGCGGCCGCGGGCGGCCTCAAGCAGCGCGGGGACACAGCCTCGCAGCAGGCGGCCGGCGCGGCCTAGGCGCTCCCCGGGCCCGCGCGCCGTCAGGCCGCCCAGGCGGAGCAGCGCCGAGGCCAGGTCGGCGAAGGGGCCGTGCAGCGAGGCCGCGTCCTCCGCCGCCTCCAGCGCATCCAGGCAGGTCAGGCACCACCCCGCCGCCCGCACCATCTTCCTCGCCATCGCCGCGTCTTCCAGCAGCAGGACCTGTTCGGACAGCCAGGGAGAGAGAAGCTGGAAAACGCTGGCGCGTTCTGGGAGCGCGAGCAAACAACGGCAGCTGCTTCCCTCCCCGAGTTTTACGAATAGACCGCCCCCCCCCCCCCCCGCAACATCCCAAGGCTAAAGAGTATAGAATCTCAGGGCCAAAACAAAACAAGTTATCTAGAAGTGACCTTTAAAGTAAATATTTGGCTTGGCTGAAAATGTGAGGCTTCCTAAATTTGACAAAGCTACATTTAATGTGAGGTCCAACTTGGGTTTGGAGTGGGCACCTCCAGGTTAGAAGAGGAAGAGTCAACTGTCTATGTGGTAACTGACACGTAATTAAGGGAAAAGTGTTTAGGAGGGACTTACTATTTGGATGAGGATGATGGGGGGCTGGAGAGATGGCGTGTCCAGGAAGTGTCTTGAGAATCTTTCCTAGCCCGAGTCTGCCCATCCTGGATGGCTCTATCTCTATTCCCTGCTACAGAGCTGGTACCCAAACACTTCCAAGAGCCTGCCCTTCTTCCCCTCTGTTCTTCCCATCAGCAGGTGCCCAAAGCCCTCTGGTTTTGCCTCTCACATCTCTCCATTTCCAGTCTCACTTTAAGGAGGATCTGTTAAGTTGCCAATACCGTCCCCCCACAATAGCCCACACCATTAAAGCTTTAACAATGAACGTTAATAATATTGTAATATTTAGGATATTACATATGTAATATGTATGTAGATATGTAGATCTTATTAGGAGCAACGCCCCAACCTACAAGAGTTGTGCCATATGGTGGAATGTCAGGAAAATGGTGAGTATTTGGAGGCCAAGAGGTTATTCGGCCCCCCTGAGATCCTTCCAGGAGAGTCTTCATTCTGGAGCCAGATTTGCCAAATAGGCTAAGACTTGCAGAGGTTTCAGCAGGCTCTCCCCCACAGCTCCTGGCCATGAGCCAGGTGAAAAAGGAACCCCTCAGTGACACCGTTTTATTAGGGGTTGATAAACCAAGTGTGGGGAATGAGGGGGGCACACATGGGTTAAAGACCATAGGCCCTAATTTAGTAGGTCTACCAGCTTTCTATGGCAATCTTCCACATTTAGCATTTATTAAATTGGTAATGAAGTCTGTGCTGTGATCTTGCTGGAAGCTTGGGCAGGGGATCTCTCTGCAAAGGGCATCCACTGTGGGAATGACATGCCCAATCCATGTTTCCTTGCAATGAGCTATGTCCCACTAACCAGCTAACCAGGTCTGATATCAGCCTCACCTTGGTGGTATCTACCAGGATCTGCTGAGCTGTAGTCACTAGCTCCTCCTGATGACTTTGACATTCTGGCTGAAGATGGAGCTTCTGAGCTACCAGCATGATGTTCCTCCCAGACAGGATCAGAGACTCAGCAGTAGGCCCCATTTCCTCCCAGAGCCACTCCTCCTCAGAGTCTCCTGCCAGCCTGGACAGACACATTTTCAAGCAGCATTACCAACATGTCCATGAATGGAATGATACAAAAAAGAAACATACCCATAAGGAAATTATTATACATAGACTTTACAGAGTACTATGAAGCCCCTAAAATGGTAAAGTAGGTTTGTATTTATGGTGATAAAAGCCTCTCTAAGACATAATGTTAAGCAAATAAAACCAAATTATAAAATAGCATGTATGGCACTATCTCATTCATTTTCAATTATGTACATATCTACATAGAGAACTATCCATCTAGATGGATAATCATCAAAATGTGGTTATAGCTTGGCATTTAAAAATATGCTTCATTGGGATGACTGGGTGGCTCAGTCAGTTAAGCGTCTGCCTTCTGCTCAGTTCATGATCCCAGGGTGCTGGGATCGTGTCCCGCATCAGGCTCCTTGCTCAGGCGGGCAGCCTGCTTCTCCCTCTCCCTCTGCCTGCCACTTCCCCTGCTTGTGCTCTCTCTCTCTCTCTCTGACAAACAAAATCTTTAAAAATAAAAATATGTTTCATTCCTTTTTGAATTGATCTCATTTTCTCTGCAATGAACATGTATAATTACTACAAAAAACAAAAAGCCTCTTTTTGTAAGAAATACCTAGAATCTCATTTCAATCCATGTTATCAAGAGGAGAGGTTTTGCATAACAAAAATCAATTTCCATGAACACAGATGTCCACAGCAACTGTTTTCATGTGATGCAAACATTTCCCTTTCAACAGCAATCCCTAATTACACAAAACAGAACAAGAAATGTCCCAAGTACTCCTGCGCCCTTACGTTTATTCTTTGCAAATGAGGCTGAGCTCTGTGCCTTCAGAATTGTAGGCTGAGAGGACACTGGACTGCCAGCTGGAGTAATCACGGAGAATCTCCTCTCAGCTTTTGGTCCCTTACGTAGTGGCAGCCAGTTCCAAAGCCCTTCATCCCGACCCGCTCCAAACATCCCAGCTACCCTCATCAGAAATATCCCTTGAGTACCCCTGTGCTGAATGACACAAACCAAACAACCCAGCATGACAAAATGCTGAAACATTTGTGAGCAATGTGTAACAGCTGTCTCCTTCCTTTGCTTTACTTTTAACTCCTTGTGGAGAATGTGCTCATCAGCTGAGGTTGACATGCAGTCTGATCAGCCCATAAATAGGATTTGCCACATCCTGTCAGCTGTTCAGTTGCAGAGCTGGGACCGACCCCCATGCAGCCTGACCTCCTGGGATTTCTCATTTCTCAATGTTAAAAGGAGGGGAGAGAAACAAAGCTCCCAGGCATCAGGGCTGTCTATGTGAAATGAGGCTGTGGAAATGCTGTGTTAAGGCTAAATGGCTACATCCCAATATAAGCTTGAGTCCAAGGTGCTTCACACAGATATCAGTAGACACCCTGTCATGACCTGCTGGACTTTCCCAGGCTCCTCCCTCTTCCTTGAGAGCTGGGGAACATTTTCCTGTCTTCCCCTCACTCCTCACTCCCATCCCTGCTTTCAGATTCGGCTGAGATAGTTATTCATTTGAAGCTACAGTTGGAATTTCCCTTAGCGTTGCATCTTCTCTTCCAAGAATTTTGACCATCAGGCATTCCAAGATATGAAACTATTGTCCTGTTGCTTCTTCATCTTCCTTTACCTTGAGGTCTCTGGTTTCTGTTTGTGGAATCATTATTTTTCAATGATGCACCTCCAGCACCTTCTGGCCTCCAGAGGTACAGGTGAGAAATCCAAGGCCAGTCTATTTGATACCAGTCTAATTGATTTTCCTTTGTAAGTAATTAGTTTTTCCTGTCTCTGAAAGCACTTAGAGTTCAGGAATTTTACCAACATATGCTTTAGGTGTATCTTTTCTCCACAGTCTCATTGAGAACAGAGGGAGAAGTTTTGATGTACAGATTTGGGTCATTAACAGGCTCAGAGAAATTTTCTTCTATTATTTAAGTTTGATTCTCCTCAATCTCTTCATTTTTCTCCTTCTAGAAGCCCCATATTTGCAAACTGGGTCTCCTGGATCTGTCCTCCAATTCTGTTTCTTCATGCATGATTTCTATCTTTCTGTTTTACTCTCTGGTTTGAATTGTATTATTGACGATCTTTCAGATCATGATTGGAGTCATAACTGTAAACATTCTCAAATTTCCGCTTCAAGGGTATCAGACCAAACTCCTCACCAAGAACAGTTGTAAAAGACGGATAAAATAGTTTATTAAACCCAGAGAACAGCCAAGACAGCCAGGACTTATCCCTGAGTAACACAGGCCAAGAGGCATAAAAGCCATGTACAAAACGGCAGCTATACCACGACTTCTGAGAAAACAAAAATTAGAGTTTGGGTCTTGTCAATGTGAAGGGAACCTGACGAACACCCCAGAACCTCAGCTGAGACCCCAAAAGGCTACACCTTGGTAGTAAGAACAAGCCAGAAATAGGTATCTTCTTACAAAGACTGAAATTAGTCTTGAATCATCTCAAGACTTTGATTGGATAAGCGAGACCTTTCCCTACATTAATTTTCCACCAGAATAAATTAAACTTTGTCTAGAAGGAGACAATACTACATAGAAGCACTAAAATTTTTCATTCATTAGTGCAGTTAGTTTTTAAGAATCACCCCTCACATGAAAAAATAAAGGTGGCTCAAATTATTTGGGTAAAGATAGACTTTATAATAAATAGTACTGGGATGACTGAATAGCCATCTGGAAAAATATAGTTGGATTGTTATTTCAAGATACATACAAGATTGACCTCTGAATGGATTAGGGAATCTAATGTGAAGTCAAAACCACATAAGTATAATGATGTACTATGTGTTGGCTAATTGAATTTAAATTAAACAAACAAACGAACCCATATAAGTACCAGAAGAAAACACAATTGAATGCCTCTTTAATCTTGGTATAGGGAAACCTTTGTAACTATGATTCAAAATTCAAAGGCAATAAAAAAATTAGTTAATAAATTTAACTACATAAAAAATTTTTAATTTGCATAGCAAAATAAATTTTTTACGTCACATGACATGGCAAACTGGGAGAAGGTATTTTCAATATATAAGACAAAAAGCTAATAACTTTAGAACATATATTCAGTGTTTATAAACCTGATAATACAACTCTGCATTGTACACTTTGCTCTTATCACTTAACAATGTATGTGAGTATTGGGTTAATAATATAACACAAAATATATTACAAAGGGTTAATAACCTATTATATATTTCAATATATTCAATATATAATATGTAATATTTTTTATAATTTTTATTGAATATGTAATATATTTTAACCCAGCGATGTCACTAGCAAGAATCTACCACCTCCAATAATATGAAAGTAAATATGCACAAAGCCACATTGTTTGTAATTTCAAATATTGGGAACAACCTAAATGTCCATTCATAGGAAAGTGGTTAAATAAATTATGATGTACTCATACACACGATGGAGTGTTATGCAGTTATATAAAAAAGCAAAGAAAATTTCTATGAAGTGATATGTGTGATCTCCACAATATAGTGTTAAGTAAAATAATCAGAGTGCAAAAAATGTCTACAGTATGCTACCCTTTGTGCCCAGTGTGGAGCCCAACACGGGGCTTGAACTTAGAACTCTGAGATCAAGACCTGAGCTGAGACCAAAAGTTGGATGCTTGACTGACTGAGTCACCCAGGTGCCCCTGGGAAAATACACGTGTTAAAATCAACTGGCATGTGGGGGAAAACCCCAAAATGAAATATGAAAAGGAACAAATGAATCTATTTAAAAAGTTGTCAGAATTCTAAGATGGCCCCCAAATTCTCATCACGTGGTGCACACACCTGTATAATGACCTCCCCTTACATGTGGGTGGGACCTACGAAGAGGATGGGATGTTATTCTGTGATCAAGTTATGCTATATGGAAAAGGAGATTTTCTTCAGATGTAATTAGAGTCTCTAATCAGTTGGCTTGAGTTAATCAAAAGGGGGCTACCAATTGGGTGGGCCTGACCAAATCAGGTGAGCCCTCAAAAGAGGGTGTGTGGGTCCTTCTTGAAGAGACAGATTTGAAGCAGCAAGGACACTCTCTGGTTCAGCCTTGAAGAACCAAACTGCCACATTGTGGAGAGGACCATATGTCAGCGCCTCAGTTCTGCAGCCCTAAGGAACAGTTCTGCCAACAACCAGTGGGCTTGGAAAAGGCACCCAAGCCCCAGATATTGCAGCCCCAGCTGCCGCCTGCATCACACAGCTCACCCAGTCTGCTGAGACCCAAAGCAGTGGACGAGCTCCTGACCCACAGACACTGTGAGATAATAAATATGTGCTGTTTCAGACTGTAGCAATTTGTAATGCAACAGTACAAAACTAATATGATTATAAGTGGGTAACATAACAACTCTGAAAAGGACAGGGAAGAAAAGAACTAACCTAAGTAACTTTGGAGAAGAATATTTTTCCTGGATAGGGTCAGGTTAAAAAGAGTAAGAACTACACACAAATACTGCTCTCTAGTTAGTCAATTTGTTTCTCCTATGGTTACAGGTTAAGTTTGCAACTCCGTATGTGTACTCCAGGGTTGAACAGGTAAATGGACATACTGTGGTTAGTCAGAGCAGGGATTCTCACTTCTTTCTGTTGGAGAAAGAAGCTACAAATAAGGAAAGGGGAAGGCAAGGAAGGACCTTGTGGTGTTAGATTGGAACTGGAGATACCAGTATGATATAGATAGATTAGATAGATAGATAGATGGATAGATAGATGGATAGATAGATAGATAGATAGATAGATAGATAGATGGATAGATAGATAGATGGATAGATAGATAGATAGATAGATAGATAGATAGATAGATAGATAGATAGATAGATAGATAGATAGACAGACTTACACAGCATAAGGGAGAGATGGGGAAAGAAAACAGGTTGGGAATAGGAAGTGCGAAGGAGAGAAAGGCAAACTACCTGTAATCAATATGTACCAAGATGTTCACAGTGGTTATCTCTGGGCAGTAGGCTTATGGGCAATTATTTCTTTCTCATTGCACTCATATTTTCTAAATGTTCGTCATAGGATACATTTTTAAGCAAAAGGAAACATACACTTGTATTGACCTCTTCTTGTGGGGTCGTCCCTGAAGCCCTGGCTTGCTGCCAACACTAGTCCCCTGATGTGGCAAGTTCCTTCTGGCTTCCTGAGAGCTCACCCAGCAGACAGAGACAGGGGAACTTGCCAGCGAAACACTTACCACGTTTTGTGCTGATTGCCTCCATTTGGCTTATCTTGAGAAGTGCTTCAAGGAGCTGCCCTGAAAGCCAATGGAGCCAAACCCAAGTCAGAATATGAATTATTTGCAGTATGGTCCTGATTGGCAAGCTGGACCATTTCCCATGGTCATGGGCGTGGATAATTCTCTTTATAAATCATTTACATGCCCGGAACAGACAATACAACAAAGGCATTCATACTGAAACGGACAAAAAAGATGTTTACCTACTCCCAAAATTTTGTGTGCTTTTTTTGTGGTCACAAATGCATTGTGTTAAAAAACTTAGAATGTACAAAAGAGTATTAAATTACTATAAAACACTTAAGTACATTGTTATAAGTGTTCTGGCAAGCTTCTTTCTGTGAATTTTTTTCCTTTTACATAATTGGAGTCACATCACATACAGTCCCCGGCTCCATATTTTTTGTATGTGTGTGTTAAAATATATAAAACAAATGTCTATATTTGAAATATATATAAAAATGTATATAAATATATAACAAATATAACAAAATTTACCAGCTTACCCATTTTTAAGTGTACCATTATAGTGACATTAAGTACATTCACATTGTTGTGCAAACATCACCACCAGCCATCTCCAGAACTTTTTGCATCTTCCCAAACTGATACTCTGTACCCATTCAACACTAACTCCTCATCTCCCCTTACCCCTGCGTATTCCCCTGACAACCATCATTCTTTCTGTCTCTGTGAATGTGACTCCTGTAGGTACCTCATCCTAGTGGAATTACACAGTATTTGTCTTTTTGTGACTGGCTTATGTCACTTAGCATAATGTCCTCGAGGTTCATCCAGGTTGTCAGAATTCCCTTCCTTTTTAAGACAGGTCATAATATTCAGGGCGCCTGGGTGGCTCAGTTGTTAAGCGTCTGCCTTCGGCTCTGGTCATGATCCCAGGGTCCTGGGATTGAGCCCCGCATCGGGCTCCCTGCTCAGTAGGAAGCCTGCTTCTCCCTCTCCCACTCCCCCCTGCTTATGTTCCCTCTCTCGCTGTGTCTCTATCAAATAAATAATTTAAAAAAAAGACTGAATAATATTCCACTGGATATGTACACCACATTTTGTTTAGGCATCCATCCACTGATGGACACATGGGTTGCTTCCACCTTTTGGCTATTGAAAGTAATGCTAGTATGAACACAGGTATACAAAGATCTGTTAGAGTCTCTGCTTTCAATTCTTTTCAGTATATACCCAGAAGTGGAATTGCTAGATCACATGGTAATTCCATTTTTAATTTTTTGAGGGCTCATGTATAGTTTTGAATCCTCTTTGTTTCTAATTCACTTAACTTTTCAGCATGGGTATTTTTCAACAATATTTTTGTAATTTTTTGTTTTTGTATAAATTTCAAACTTCCAAAAAGTTGCAAAAATTATATGACAAACTCTAATATATTCTGCAACCAGATTCACTCACTGTTCTCATTTTGCCACACTTGTCTTGTCATTCTCTCTTTTTCTCTTTGTGTATGGGTGCACGCTTGCGTGTATGTAGAGAAAGTTCCAGATACCATGCTCCTTTAGCCCAAAATGATTCAAGGTGTATTCCCTAAGAACAAGGACATTAACTTTCAAAACTGCAGAACAATCATCAAAATCAGAAAATTAAACTTTGATACAATGTTCTTATCTAATCCAAAATCAATATTCAAATTTTGCTAGTTGTCCCCAGTCTGAGAACATGCATTAAATTTAACTGTCAAGTCCTGTGGTGGGCAATTCTAAATGCCCCTCCACCCCCAAATTCCCATCCCGTGGCTAGTCAGTCACATGTTAATCTGGTACTGCTGTGAAGGGGCTTTGCAGAAGTAACTAAGATTAATAATCAGCTGATCTCAAAACAGGGAGAGTGTCCTGAACTATCCAGGCGGGTCCAGTGTACTTGCATGAGCCCTTAAAAATGAAGTAGGCAGATGGAGAAGTCAGAGAACTTTGAAGTATGAGAGGAACTTGACCTGCCATCGCTGGAGGGCCACATGGAACGCAGGCTGCCTGGAAGGGCAAAGACCAGTTTCTGGCTGATAGCCAGCAAGGAAATGGGTCCCTCAGTCCCATCACCACAAAGAACTGGATTTAGCCAGTGCCCTGAATAATCTGGAAGTGGATTCTTCCCAGAGCCTCTGCATATGAGCCCGGTCCACAGACACCTCAATTTTGGCTTATGAGACCCAAAACAAAGGAATCAGTCAAGCCCACCAACTTCCAACCTGTAAAACTGTGAGACAATATACATTTGTGTTGTTTTAGGTCCCTAAGCTGGTAATACCTTGTTAGAGCCCCTGCAGGAAACGAATACAGTTCCCCTCAGTCTCCTTTACTCTGGAACAGTTCCTGAGACTTTCTGTCTTGACTCTTGACACTTTATGAAGAGTACAAGCCAGTTATTCGTAGAAAGTCCCTCAGCTTGGGTTTGTCTGTTTTATTAATAGATTCTCATTATACATTTCGGGAAGTAATTCCGCTGCAATGGTGCTGTGTCCTCATTGCTTCACATCAGCAGGTACATCGTGTTTTTCTCCCAATAATAATAATGCTAATTTTGATTACTCCAGTAAGGTGACATCTGCCAGGCTTCTCTTCCTTAAAACTACTACTTTTCCCTTTGTAGTTAATAAAAACGTTGCCAGAAGATACCTTGAGACAATATAAATATCTTGCCCCTGTTAAACCTTTGCCCACCAATTTCAGCATCCACTGGTGACCCTTGCCCGGAACAGTTGTTATGACAGTTGCATGCTCTGTCAGTATCAATTCTAGCTCTGTATTAGCTTAAAATTTTTGCTTGGTAGCCTGCTTCTCCCCATAAAACAATGCTACAAATTTCCCCTAATTAACAAATGTTCATCAACATTTTCAGCACCCATTTTGTGTTTCAGGTTTCACCATAAAGTTATATCATGCTTTACTGGACTAGGGCATTTAGCTTGTTTCTACTTGGTCACAATTTTTAATTATGAGGGGCCAGAAAAATAGTACCTCACCATTGTAATTTGCATTTTGTTCTTTGCCAAATTGTTTGGTAAAAGAATGACTGAGTTTAGGGGGGCGTGGGTGGCTCAGTTGGTTAAGTATCTGACTCTTGGTTTCAGCTCAGGTCATGATCTCAGAGTCATGGGATTGAGCCCTGTGTTGGGCTCTGTGCTGGGCATGGAGCCTGCTTAAGATTCTCTCTCTCTCCTAAATAGATAGATAGATAGATAGATAGATAGATAGATAGATAGATAGATAGATAGATAGATAGATATAGAATTACCGAGTCTAAGACTGAATATATTTTTCATTTCTATTTTTTTAAAGATTTTATTTATTTATTTGAGAGAGAGAGAATGAGAGACAGAGAGCATGAGAGGGAAGAAGGTCAGAGGGAGAAGCAGACTCCCCGCCGAGCAGGGAGCCCGATGCGAGACTCGATCCCGGGACTCCAGGATCATGACCTGAGCCGAAGGCAGTCACTTAACCAACTGAGCCACCCAGGCGCCCTATATTTTTCATTTTTAAAAATACATTTTAATTTCTTCTTCAGTGAAATACTTTTCCCACTTTTCTATTTACATATTTGTTTTTCCCTTATTGATGCAGTTGTATGTTTATATTTTTTTTCTTTTCTGTTTGCTCCACTGCTCCTGAAGGCAGGAATTGTGAACATCCTATTCACTACTATATTTCAGCACTTAGGATAGTACCTGACACCTTACTACGTGGTCAATAAACACTCGTTGGATGAAAGAGAGGAATATTGGGGCACCTGAGTGGCTTAGTTGGGTAAGCATCCAGCCCTGTGCTGGGGAGTCTGCTTGGGATTCTCTCCCTTTCCTTCCCTCTCTTACCCACTGTCTCTCTCTCAAATAAATAAATAAAATCTTTAAAAAAAAAGAAAGAGGGACATTTACGATACCTCTTTTTATGTTAAAGATCTATCTGAAGCAATCGTTCATTAGCTACCATATGCTAGGCACTGTGCTCAGTGACTTGTGCACCTTATTCTCATACACTGGTGACAGTCCTATTACCTCTACATTCACAGATGAGGCATCCAGAGATTTCTGAAGTTAGCCATGGCCAGACAAGCAGCAAGTGGTTGGAGCTGCCATTCAAACACAGGCAGTCTAGCTGCTGTGCTTATGTTAAGTTTGGGGCAGTGAAAATGCCAAACTTTTGTTGTAGTATTCAACTCTGTTTCATTTATAGGTTCAGTTTTGTTGTTACAACTGGGCCTTTTTATATGGACCCTGGAACTAAATTTTTTTTTTTAAATAACTGATAATCTTTATTTATTTTTTAAAAAGATTTTATTTATTTATTTGAGAGATAGAGAATGAGAGATAGAGAGCACAAGAGGGAAGAGGGTCAGAGGGAGAAGCAGACTCCCTGCTGAGCAGGGAGCCCGATGTGGGACTCGATCCCGGGACTCCAGGATCATGACCTGAGCCAAAGGCAGTCGCTTAACCAACTGAGCCACCCAGGCGCCCTGGAACTAAATTTAATATGGAAATAATTTGCATTTGGGTTTGCTAATAATCAGGTCCAATGCAGATAATAAATGACAGATAATGAAAATCATGTTTAGACAACTCTGAAAATTCTTATCTCTACCATACAAAAGAATCTGTGAGAGAAGAAGGAATCTAGAAACCTTTTGATGGGACTTACAGTTGCTTCTTAGTGGGAAGCCAAACTAATCCTGAAATGTTTGTTTACTCAAAGTAGGCCCCAGAGCGCCTGGGTGGCTCAGCTGGTTAGGTGACTGACTCTTGGTTTCGGCTCAGGTCATGATCTCAGGGTCCTGGGATCGAGTCCCACATCGGGCTCCATGCTGAGATTCTCTCTTTCCCTCTCCTTCTGCCCCTCCCCTCTTTCTCTCTCTCAAACAAATAAATCTTTAAAAATAAAAAGAAAGTACACCCCAACTAATAAGTAGCAACATATGAAGTAGGTTTGCTCTATGTTATACCAATTTATTTTCCCACTTGACTTCTTTCCAAAGCATTTAAGGAGACTACAACAAGGCTCTAGTTAACACTCTACTTCTGCAGTCTTGTCAGGGAAAAGGGCTGGAGTTCTCAGAAATTATTACCTTTTGGCAACTTGCACAAACTCTTCACTAGCTTGAGCCAATTCCTCTGCCATCTTCTCCAAAGAGGCAAATACTTCATTTTCCATGTCTTTCCTCTCCATCGAAATGATCAGATGGCAAAGCTGAACAGTCATTGGGGAGATGATTCTCTCAATGGCTGCGTTCTGTATCATGGAGCCAATGTCTTCCAAGAGGAAAGATTCCATCTCTTCCAGTCTGTGAATATAAGTGTGACATGGTCTGAGCCCCTGCTGACTGACACGTATAAATAGTTTTCTGACTTGATGTTCCATCCAGTTTTACCTCTACAATGGGAAAGAAATCTACAAAGTATTAAAGAGCTAACTGGGAGTAATTTTCAGGACCCTGCAAGTATAGAATATATTGTGGCTTAGCAGCAACATGTAAAAAAAGTAAAAGAAGGACACGTGAGACCGGTTCAGAGGAAGGCAAATAGGATGGAAGACGGACTCACTCATGCAGACTGTAGGACATAAAGGCCAGTTTAAGCAATGGTTAATCTAATTATGAAGACATGACCGAGGTCTTCGTTATTTGTAGAAGTACATATAATAAAAGAAATTTTGCCTTTTACTCTATGGGGCTTCTCAGAACAGGGGATGAAAGCATGTGGCAAGAGGAATTTCTTTCTTGGGTTGAATGGGCATCTCAAATCAAAATTCTCAAAGATCCTAGGAGTGCTATTACTTGGGGGTTAATAAACTTCCTTCCCCTGGCAGTATACAAGGATGAATGACAACTTGAGGATAATACATAGAAATTTCAAGCACTGGGCGCCTGGGTGGCTCAGTTGGTTAAGCGACTGCCTTCGGCTCAGGTCATGATCCTGGAGTCCCGGGATCGAGTCCCGCATCCGGCTCCCTGCTCAGCAGGGGGTCTGCTTCTCCCTCTGACCCTCCCCCCTCTTGGGCTCTCTCTCTCTCACTCTCTCTCTCTCTCAAATAAATACATAAAATCTTAAAAAAAAAAAGAAATTTCAAGCATTGTGTGGGCAAATGGACAAAATTCTAATACTGAAATGTTTGATCGGTAATTACAGGAGTATAGCCACACATAGGGAGCCAACAAGGGGGAAAACACGGACATTTTTGCTTACCTTGATGAGAAGATACTTTCCACTCTTTTTCCAAAAGAGCAGACCCCTGAATTCACTCTAAATGTAAGAAACCCAGTTTGGGTTTTTTTCGTGTTTTTTGTTTTTTGTTTTTCAATTCAGCAACAGGAATCTATTTACATCTACACTACAGTTCAAGACTGTGGCATTGCCCAGCAACTGTTAGCTGACTCTGCTACTGCGTCACAGACAGGATTGCTAACAAGCAAACATCATAATTTATGCATGGAGCTATGGAAGGTCTGCTGTTTCTGCAGTATTAAAAGTCCTGCTTATTCAAAGGAATAAGAACGAGATTCAAGTATGAGAAAAAAGCTAACCTGTTTTAATCAATCCAGTCATAAAAATAAAACTCAACTACGAGTCTTCAGACAGTTTTGTTGTGGGGAACGAAAAGGAAATTTGGCACTACAGCTAATAAAAGGCATATGATGAGTCACCGAGCAGTTTAATTAACTTGGCTTCTTTCTAGTTCCCTTGTATGGATTTTCACAAGAATTTGTTGAGGGAATATTCTGGCTATTTCTTGGAACAATAAAAGGAATTGGGGCTTAAACTGGAGGAAAAATAAACTTTAACTTGTATTAATTTGTGTTGTGTCCCAGATGATTTCTACACATCAGCTCACTTATTCCACAGAACAATTTAATTAGGTAAGTGTTACTAAGTTCACTTTATGAGTGAAGAAACTGAAGATGGGGGCATATGAATGGTACCAAATCTCTGAGAATGATTTCCTATTCAAATGACTGGACTTCCAGTAAGTTCCTAAAGATTACAGTGTTTGAGTTGTGTCTAGTCAGGAAAACAGAAACCACTCTAGGTATTTAAAATAGAGGGAAAATAAATAAATAATATGGAGGGAATTTGGTTCAAGGAATTAATTACAACAGCATTGGGAGGGATAGTGAATGAGGCAGGATTTGGGGCTGAGTAAGGAGACTGTCAAATACTCTTCCCCAGAAGCAACTATAAAGATGGACGAAATTACCCTAAACAACCATTTCAGCACTTTGGAAATTGACCAAAGGCATACAACAATCTGAGAAGTGTTTATGCGTGAGCACTTGCTGGGCGTTGTGGAGCTCTATGGCATTCTAGTCTGGGGCTGACTCCATCTACGCCATCAACATGGCATCCTGCCAGGGAGGGAGGTCCAGAAGAACCAGTAGCTTTTCTATCGACATTGAAAGGGGCTCACTCAGTTTGGAGCAGTGGATGATGACACCCAGGATCAGTGTCAGTGAAAGGGATTTCCTGGAGGCAGGAGAGTCTATGTCTATTACAAGACATACTATCCTGCAGCCTATAGGGCAATGGCACCGGATGGTAATTCAAATCAACAGAAAGCAATGAAGAATTCCTATAAAGTTACTTACATAAGTAACTATCAAAACCATACACACATTTTTCTCTTTTCTCTTAACAGATTTAAAAATATGAGATTATGTAAAATAACAATTATAACACTGTATTGTTGGACTTACAAGAATAAAAGCATGAAGGAGGGGAGAGAGAATAGAACTACATTAAAGCAAATTTTCATTATTTTACCAGAATTAAAATAGTATTAAGCTGCAGCATTTTTTTTAAAAAAGTTAAGATGCACACTATAATCCCAAAAAGAACCCCAAGAAAATAACTTTAAAAAAAATTCTAAAAGGGGCACCTGGCTGGCTCAGTTGGTGGAGCATGTAACTCTTGATCTTGGGGTTGTAGGTTTAAAACCCCACATTGGGTGAAGAGATTAATATTTTATTTATTTATTTGAGAGAGAAAGAGAGAGCACAAGCATGTGCACATGAGCTGGAGCGGGGGCTGAGCACAGAGCCTGATGCAGGGCTTGATCTCACAACTCTGAGATCGTTACCTGAGCCAAAACCAAGAGTCGGACACTTAACTGACTGAGCTACCCAGGCGGCCCCCAAAATAAAATATTTTTCAAAAATACTAAAGGTAATCAACAGTTAATTAAAATTGCACATGAGGGGCACCTGACTGGCTCAGTCAGTAGAGCATGTGACTTGATTTCCGGGCCATGAGTTCAAGCCCCACGTTGGGTGTGGAGCCTACTTAAAAATAAATGAATAAATAAAATAGCATACTGAAAATATTTATTTAACATAAAAGAAGGCAATCAAGAAGGAGAAGATAGAAAACAAATAGCAAAATGACAAATGTATAACTACTATCAATAATTATGTTAAACCTGAATTCTGTAAACACCCTAATCAAAACATAGAGATTGACAAGACAGCATAAAAAAACAAGACCCAGGGGCACCTGGGTGGCTCAGTCAGTTAAGTGACTGACTCTTGATTTGGCCTCAGGTCATGATCTCAGGGTTGTGAGATCCAGCCCTACCTCGGGCTCCACACTCAGTGGGGAGTCTTCTTGAGAGTCTCTCTCCCTCTCCCTCTGCCCCTCACATTCATGCTCTCTCTCTCTCTGAAATAAATAAATGAATCTTAAAAAAAAAAGGCAGACCCAATTCTATCTACCAGAGACACAAACTTGATTCAAAAACACTAACACTCCCCCTGCTTGTGTTCCCTCTCTCGCTGTGTCTCTCTGTCAAATAAAGAAATAAAATCTTAAATAAATAAATAAATAAAAATAAGGTTTTTGAAAAATGTAATCAAGTTAAAATAAGGTCATACTAGATTAGAGTAGGCCCTAATTCAATGACTGATGTCTTATAAGGGGAGAGAAATTTGGACAGAGAGATAGACAGACTGCCATGTGATGGTGGAGGCAGAAATTGGAGTGATATACAAACAATGAATCATGGAACACTACATCACAAACTAAAAAAAAAAAAAGAAAAGAAAAGAAATTGGAATGATATAAGCCAAGAGCACCAAGAACTGCTGATGACTACCAGATGCTAAGACGAGACAGGGAAGGATTCTTTCCTAGAGCCTTGAGAGAAAGCATGGCCTGATGACACCTTAATTTCAGGTTTCCAGCTTCAGAACTGTGAGAGAAGCAATTTCTGTTGTTTTAAGCCACCCCATTTGTTAGCAGTCCTAAAAAAAAATGAATACACATAACTCTGTTATTATAAAATAGTCTTTAAGACAACAAATATTGTTAGAGACAAAAGGGACATTCATAATGATAAAAAGGGTCCATATGTCATAAAATATAACAACTATAAGTATAAATGCATCTTACAATACAGGTCCAAAATACATGAAACTAAAACCGACAGAATTAAAAGGAGAAATACACATTTATAGTTGCAGATTTCAAAACCCAATTTTAAGGGTGCCTGGATGGCTCAGTCAATAGAGCATGTAACTCTTAATCTTGGGGTCATGTGTTCAAGCCCCACATGAGGAGTAGAGTTTACTTAAAAAAATACAAAAACCAATTTTAAATAATTAATAGAACAACTAGTCAGAAAATTAGCAAAACTTGAACAGACTATCAACCAAGGCACCCTAATTAGCTTATACAGAACACTCTACACAATGACTGGAGAAGACACATTCTTTTCAGTCATGCGGGGAACATTTCTAAGCTAGACCACATGCTAGGCTATAAAAGTCTCAATAAATAAAAAGGATTAGAATTATGCAAAGTGTATTCTCTGACCACCATAGACTTAAATTAGAAATCAACAACAGAGGGGTACCTGGCTTGCTCAGTCGGTTGAGCATCTGCCTTTGTTTTGGGTCATGATCCCGGGGTCCTGGGATCGAGTCCTGCATTGGACTCCCTGCTCATCGGGGAGCCTGCTTCTCCCTCTCCCTCTGCCTGCCGCTCCCCTTGCTTGTGCTCTCTCCCTCTCTCTGTCAAATAAATAAATAAATAAATAAAATCTAAAAGAAAAAAACAACAACAGAAAGAAATTTGGGAAATCCTTGAATATTTAAAAATTGAACAATACGTTAATAAATAGCCTATAGATCAAAGAAGAAATCACAAAGAAACTTAGAAAATTTTTCGAATTAAATAAACATGAAAGCACAACAGATCAAAATATATTGGATACAGCTAAGGTTGTAGTTAGTGGGAAATTTATGGCTTTAAAATCCATAAAAGGAAAAAAAATCAGTAAATTAGAATTCATTGAAATTTAAAACTTTTGCACTACAAAAGACATCATTAAAAATGAAAAGATAAAAAACAAACTGGAAGAAATATTTACCAATCATATCTGATAAGAGGCTTCTATCCAAAGTATAAAAAGAATTCTTGGGGCATCTGGGTGGCTCAGTCGGTTCAGTGACCCGCTCTTGGTTTCAGCTCAGGTCATGATCTCAGGGTCATGCGATTGAGCCCTGAGTCAGGCTTCCCACTCAGCAGGGAGTCTGCCTGAGATTCTCTCTGTCTCCCTCCTCCTTGCCCCTCCCCCTGCTCATGCGCTCTCTAGATAAATAAATGAATAGATAAAATTTTAAAATAAATAAATAAAAATTTAAAAGACAATACCAAGTGTTACCAAGGATGCAGATAAATTAAGACCCTTGTGCACTGCTGGTAGGAATGCAAAATGCTAGATCCACTTTGGAAAAGTCTGGTAGTGTCTTAAAAAATTAGACATAGATTTACCATAGGACACAGCAATTCAATTCTTAGGAATCCACCCAAGATGGAGCAGGCTCTTTCAGCTGGGCTGCAATCAGTATTCCAGACAGCCTGAGAGGTGATCTGCCCGGAGGAGCAGGGGGCTGGGTTTTGGAGTGGAGGCTTGGAGCTGAAATGGGATTTTCAGTAGGATCACTGAGAAGACAATACAAGAGTCACTCCTTTGCTCTACTCTAGGATTGGGAACTCTATGAAGAGGCAGTCTTTCCCTTTCAGTAGAGACATCAGGGACACTTATATGGCCTTTCCAGCTTTGGGAGAACACCAGGCAACACAGCCCGGAGAAGGGTAGGATTCACTCTGCAGGCTGGTGAACCACAGAGGAGGTTTGGTGAGGCTTGGCATGAGAAGGACCCTCCCAGGAATATCTGAGGGGAAGAGAATTTCACAAGTGGCAGCCTCAGGAGTTACATAAAACCTTGATGTTAGATTGTTGATGTATCCTTAGTGATACCCAAAGTCAGATGAGCTTTAGGGATAAACTGGGTAGAGGAAGATGTAGCCTTTGGCCTTTCCTTTGGTCGATAAGGATGGGACTCAGTTTCCTTCCATTCTAGATTGGTTTCAAAACTGATTTCTTCTAAGAAATTTTCCCTGATGATTCTCCCGTCTCAAATGCCTCGTGTATTCCTGTCTCCTTAGCACCACTAGTTATTTATGGGATGGGGAAAATTATCTTAAATTTATTAATATATTTATTCATTTGAAAAGCTGTGACCAAGGCCCCTGGGTGGCTCAGTCAGTTAAGCATCTGCCTTCAGCTCGGGTCACGATCTCAGGGCTCCCTCCTCAGCAGGGAGTCTGCTTCTCCTTCTCCCTCTGCCCCTCCCCTCCACCCATGTGTGTGGGCGCTCTCTCTCGCTCTCATATAAATAAATAAAATTAAAAAAAAAAGAAAAGATGCCACCAATATCTAATTAAGTCGGTCATTCACAGGCCTGTTACCCTATGTGCAAACTCTTAGCATGCATCATGCTATAGCAACATGGCCCGGGCAAAAAGAGAGTATGGGCTCCATTGGAGGTCTCTGGATAGGAGGCATGGGCCTCACCTCACAGTCACTGACACCTTGTAACTCTAGGTTTCACAGTGTCCTTTGAGTGCAACTCACGGAGTTATTTTTCTATTTTCCTTCATCTCTGTGTGGGAGTTACTGCATCTAGGAAGAACAGGAAATAGAGGAGAAAATGACTCGGGTGCCATATGGACTTAAGCAGCTTCATCCTACATGTTGAGATGTGAGTGTCTCTAGAAGGTATTCCTGTCCTCACAACTGTCACTCTAACCCAGAATTCCAGCAGCAGAAACTGGAGGGACATTTGCTCCTCTAGTTAAATTCCTCTAGGTAGCATCCAGAAAAATGTAAGCTTCCCCAGGAACAGAGCTCTGTGAGGACAGGGACCTCATCCTGTGTCCTCCATGCCTTGAACACTGTCTGGAAAAAGGACTTGTTTAATGCAGGTTTTCTGGGGTAGAAGAGTATGAGTGGCATTCTTCAGGGAGGGGTGTTGAAAGGCTCTGTTGAAGGAGGAGGCAGTCCTACCTCCAAAGTGCTAAAGAGCAACCAAGACCTTGGTCTAAAGAAATAGTGAGTCTTATCTTATTCAGCACAATTGTGAGATAGAAAATGCTAGCTAATTAAAGGTTTTGATTAATGGGGACTTTATGATCCATCTGGTACATGGTTCATCAGTTTTGGAAGGGTTAATACACAAAACATTAAAACTCCATCTAACACACTTTCATTTGACCTTGATGATGATGATCAGGGCACTTCAAAGACTTTCGTTGAAGTAGTGTGGTAAATGTGGCAAGAAAGTTACAATGGGAAGACTTAATAAAAAGGTTGACTTTGAAATTGAGGACGCTGGCTTCAGTGAGCCCTTGCAGTCTTTGATGTATGGGTAGATGTGAGGAATGCTGTGTTTTAGAAAGATTAATTTAGTAATGATGTTCAGAGAAGACTGGAGAGGTAAAGGGGCTAAAGCAAGAAGAGCAGCTAGAAGACAGGTGTGAAACCCAAAGCACAAAGTGATTGTGGTAATGTTAGAGATGCTGAGAGAAAAAGAATTTTGACTTGTTTTGGTGTCTAAGTGTAGGACACAAAGAGCAGAGAGGGGAAAGGGTAGTGGAGGATTCTGAAGCTTGTTTCTTAGGCGTATGACCCTTAGGCCCATGTAAGAAAGGTCCTTGCTTTAGAGGCTCCCAGTCTGACCCTACTCTAGCCATGTCCCTCCCTATGAATGAGACGTTTGTAAGGGCAAGGGGATATGGCCCCTCCCCCCCTTTCTAGACTATGCTAGGTACCTGAGAATCAGAATTCATGGTCCAAATAGCCCAGCTCTTGTCCTGAGCCTACACTGGTTTCTTCCCAGGTCTATTCTCCCAAGGGTTGATGACATTGCTGGTATGTACATCCCTAGGGCTGGGCAGTGACCAAATGGCAGCTGTATGTGGGAGGTGCTGGGTGAGTAGATGGAGTCAAGGAAGGGAGGAAACAGGGGCAGGCCATGGGTGGAGGCCAGGGCCTTCTCTCCCAGTATTTCCAACTTCTATGGCAGAAGGCATTGAACTTCTATGAATCTGAGAATTCTAAAACTCTTGGCCTTCCAGGTCATCCTTATCATTATATATTTGTAAGGCGGGAAGACAGACATTTTATGTAGCAGCTTATGGGCATGGTTTATAACTTTAAAATATTTAGACATATGGTAGACATTTGTACTCTTGCCCTGCAACTATTAAATGTGGCCTTGCTTTTTAGCCTAACATATTCCTTATTTAGTGTCTTCCTATGACTCTTCTCCAAATCCTCTCTTGTGCTGAGAGTTCACCTGTTGGATTGTCCCTTAAAATATCTAGCTCAATTCTTTTGTTAATTGGCTTGCCAGTTTTTTAAATTATTAATTTGTAATTCCTCATGTTCCTAAATATGGGTCCTCTGGCAGATATGTATGTGTACACACACACACACACACACACACACACACACCAGACATCATATCCTGTTCTGTGGCTTTCCTTTTCATTCTCTGGATGGTGTTTTTTGATAAAGAAAAGTTTCTTATTTTTAAGGGTGCTAATTCACTAGTTTTTTCCTTTATTCCTAGGGATTTTTGTGTCCTCTTTAAGATCCTTACCTAGTGTAAGATCATAAAGATTTTCTCTCGTGTTTTTCTGTTAAAAGCTTTATGGCTTTACTTTCATATTTAGATGCATCAGCTCACAATGACTCTGGCAACTGATTTTGTGTGTGACAAAGGTCAAGATTAATTTTGTTTTAGTTGAAAATAGAGCTACCATATGATCCAGCAATTGCACTACTGGGTATTTACCACAAAGATACAAATGTAGGGATCCGAAGGGGTACGGGCACCCCAATGTTTATAGCAGCAATGTCCACAATAGCCAAACTGTGGAAAGAACCAAGAGGTCCATCGACAGATGAATGGATAAAGAAGATGTGGTATATATACACAATGGAATATTATGCAGCCATCAAAAGGAAAGAGATCTTGCCATTTGCAACAACATGGATGGAACTGGAGGGTGTTAGGCTGAGTGAAATAAGTCAATCAGAGAAAGACATGTATCATATGACCTCACTGATATGAGGAATTCTTAATCTCAGGAAACAAACTGAGGGTGGCTGGAGTGGTGGGGGGTGGGAGGGAGGGGGTGGCTGGGTGATAGACATTGGGGAGGGTATGTGCTATGGGTAAGCACTGTGAATTGTGCAAGACTGTTGAATCACAGATCTGTATCTCTGAAACAAATAATGCAATATATGTTAAGAAAAAAAAGAAGAAGATAGCAGGAGGGGAAGAATGAAGGGGAGTAAGTCGAAAGGGGAGACTAACCATGAGAGACGATGGACTCTGAAAAACAAACTGAGGGTTCTAGAGGGGAGGGGGCTGGGGGGATGGGTTAGCCTGGTGATGGGTATTAAAGAGGGCACGTTCTGCGTGGAGCACTGGGGGTTATGCACAAACAATGAATCATGGAACACTACATCAAAAGCTAATGGTGTAATGTATGGTGATTAACATAACAATAAAAAATTTTTTTAAAAGATTAATTTTGTTTTCCAAATGTATATCCATTGACCCAGCTTCATTTATTGAAAAGTCCACCCTTTTCCCCACTGATCTCCAATGTCACCTTTGTCATGAACCAAGTGACTACAGCTATCAATCGATAGTCTACTTTTCTCTCCTGTGCCCAAACCATACTTTCTTAATCACTGTAGCTTTGTACTTAAATACCATAACTTTTATAGGTCTTGATATCTGGTAAAGTCTTCCAACTTTCTTCTTCAAGACAGCTTTTGTTATACTTCGACCTTTCCATTGCTGCATAAATTTTAGAATTGCCTTTTCAATTTCCCTTCCGCAGACATGGGATTGTGTCTTGGAACGTTTCATTTTTATCCACAAATCGTCCCTTTGGAACAGTGGGGGTGGGAGGGGAAATCCTCCGCTGGCACCGCCCCCTGGCTGGGACCCGGGACTCACTGGGACGCGCGCTGTCTCCGATCTCCCCCGGTCGCACATTCCCAACGCTGCACCAAAGCCGCGCTCGCCCCCGCCAGCCTCCGGGGAGCCCCCACCTGGGCCCAGGACGCTCTGCCGAGCCGCAGCGAACACCCGCCCCACCCCAACCCGGCCCGGGCGGGGGCGGCCGCGCGGCATCACGGGGCGGAGGCGGGGCCGCGCCGGGAGTTGATGAAGGGGGAGGGGGCGCGGCCTCCGGGATGACGCGCGGGCGCCCGGGCGCGGCGCCACCGGGACCCCAGTGGCTCTGGGAGCCGGCGCGGCGGCGGGCGCCCGGGCGGGTTCTGCGCTGAGCCGCCACCTCGGCCGGCTGGTCCCTGCGGCGGCGGCCCGGGCAGCCCGGGCGCACGGCCCTTCGCCATGTACACCTTCGTGGTGCGCGACGAGAACAGCAGCGTCTACGCCGAGGTCTCGCGGCTGCTGCTCGCCACCGGCCACTGGAAGAGGCTGAGGCGCGACAACCCCAGGTTCAACCTGATGCTGGGCGAGAGGAACCGGCTGCCCTTCGGGAGACTGGGTGAGCGCTTCCTCGTCCCCGCCCTCCTGCTCCTCCCACGGCTCGTTAGCACCAGCGCTTTTGTCTTAAGGTCATAAGTCTCCCTCTCCGTCGTTCCTCGGGCAGAGAGAAAATGGATCCATAAAGGTCTAAACCCACCGCTTTGCATGCCTTCTCGTCCCGTAAATCGGATTCGGGGCCGCCGCTGCCCCGGGACAATGGCAAGTCCCTGCAGCCGGGGAGCCGGGGCGAGGGGCGGGGGGCGTCGGCCGCTCACTCCCGCACTGCCCCTGCCGGACGCCCCCAAATCGCGCGGGGTCGAGCTGGGGCGGGGCCAGGTCCCACCGAGCCGCCGAACGACCTCAGGCTGGAGTCTTCTTGCGAATTTTCTGCACTGAGGATTCCACCCTGCCTGATGTTGGCGCGGGAGGGATCCTTGTGTGTGTTGAAAACCCTGAGGATTCAGCTCCCCGAAGGCTCAGATAAAGCTGGGGATTTGTAAGAGACCTCCGGATTCCAAAAGCAGGAGTTTCAGAAGTAAGCCAAGCCAGGGAGACTTTTCCGTAGCTTCCCCAAAGAATGTGTTTCCACAGTTGTGTGTTGAATGCAGATTTTACAGGGCACTGGTTTCACCCTGCGTCCCACTTCTCCGCCCTGCTCATCCCGAGGGAGTTACCTTCACTCACATGGTTGATGCTGGCTTGGCATCATATGCACATCCTCGCCTATAGGGAGGGGCAGGGGAAAGGAGAGGACCAGCAGCTCCTATCTAGATGACGTAATCCAGAAGTTGTGCAGATCACTTCAACTTAACAACCCGTTGACCTGAACAGGCTCGTGGCTTCTCACTGCGCAGTCATCCCGGAGATGCAGCCTCTCTCACAGTAGCCAGGTTCCTTGCCAAAATTCTCTTGGGGTGGGGACCAGATCGAATTGCCAAAGGCAGGAGAGGAGAATCAATAATGAGGAGAAGTCATCTCTGCCGTGGAGGGCAACCCAGAGAGAGCGGTGTTCAATGTCCAGCAGAGGAAACGGTTTTTAGAAATAGGTGTGGTCAGAGGATGGAGAGGTTGAATGGGCAGATTGAAAACAGGCCATTGGGAACTGACTGGCCACTGGTGGACTGCTATTAGAGCCTTTGGGTTGGGGGGGGTGTACAGTTGTAGTGATTTCAGGAATGAAGGGTGTTTAGCATAGCCTTATGGAAATTTTTTCTTCGGAATGGTACCATGGACAACTTTTTATTGTTTTACAAATTTAGGATGTATGTATGATGGAGACTCCATGGAGGGGCTGAATCCAACCCCAACCCCCAGAAATCTGGGACTACAGGGAATATGCCTGGAGATTCCCTTTGGTTAACCTGTCTCTCCAGGAAGCCCTCAGCAAAGAGAATACCTTCCCTGAAAGAACTACCTATAGTTGAGAACATATATTTCCTTCTTGCTTTTGCATTTCCCTGCCCGACTGACTTATTTTCCTCTGTGGAAAGTCTCTGACAGGGCTGAAGCAGGGGTGGTTGGCATTGCTAAGGTGCTAGGGCTAGAGGGAAGGGGCTAGAGGGAAGGAGCAGAAATGTACAGGGTCCAAATCCTAAACAGGTACCACAGAGTCTACAGATGATAAGTAAATTTTTTTATGGAAAAGAAAACAGCGTCTCACAGCCATGTGGTTATATGTCTTCACTGTTAGGGATATTTAGTTTTTGCTTAAAGTGTGAAACCCAAAGAGATGGCTTATAGAGCCAGGTAAAGTCTCGGGAATGCTGGTGCCATGGAGATGAGAAGGTAGGCAGTTGAGGTGTGAGCCAGGTTCATCTGCCCCAGGGAGACAATGAGAGCTAGTTAGTGCCTAAATATTTTTATTTAATTATATGCTATTCTCAGATGTAGGCTTCTTACCTCTGGCATCTTCTACTCAAACTCCCTTTGTTTGGTTTTACTTTTTTAAAAAAAGATTTTATTTTATTTATTTGAGAAATAGCGAGTGAGAGAGAGAAAGAGCATGACCTGGGTGGGGGGGAGGGGCAAAGGGAGAGGGAGAAGCAGGCCCCCCCTACACTGAGCAGGGAGCCGGACATGGGGCTCCATCCCAGGACCTTGGGATTGTGACCTGAGCTGAAGGCAGATGCCTAACTGACTGAGCCACTCAGCGCCCTGTTTGGTTTTACTTTTATTTTTGTTGCTGGAAATTCAATGCATTTTCTTAGGATTTTAAACAAAAGTGAAGGCTTTTGTTTTTGTTTGTATCCTTTCTGCTCTATTTTATAGAGGAGGGGACATGCAATAAGATTTACTGAAGATGAGTTTCTCTGTGGAGGATACACCGAAGAAAGTCCTCAGGGCTTCTGATTTTATAGACATGGCTTCTCCACACCTTCGTTCACCTCTTGTGGCTCTCCTAGAAGCTCGCAGAGGTAGACATGCTTGAGAACAGCAATAGCATAGTTCTACTGCCCTCCCTGCTGGCTGTAGAAAAGCAAGGTTAAGGGTGTTGAAGCATGACTGTTAAAGTTGTATTGTACAGAAATTATTAAATTCCTCTGTGTTAAGCCAAGAATGGGGTGTGGTGGGGATCAAAGAGAAGTGACATAGAAAATACCCTTCCACCCTAAGAAGAAAAATAAAGGCAGCAGTGGTCTTTGGCAGACCTGGGAGGTTGAGACCTTAGTATCCACTGTGGGGCGGGGGAGGGTTTCCAGTGCCATGCTGCGGAAGGGGAGTACAGGTGCAGGGCAGCGGAATGTTCCATTTCCGCCAACCAGTCCTGAGATGGGAGGAAGAAAAGCTGGGCATGACACAGCTGTTCTCTCCTATATGCTGGTGCTGACATTGTCATTTCCCACCTGTCCTCTTTCCCTTCTGAGCCTTCTGTTTCCTTTGTAGGTCACGAGCCTGGGCTGATGCAGTTGGTGAATTACTACAGAGGGGCTGACAAACTGTGTCGCAAAGCTTCTTTAGTGAAGTAAGTGTTTAAGATCCTTTCAGTGTATTACATAAATGTTTTTACCTTTCATCCTGAAGGAACTTAAGCAAAAATGTGGGATTTTTTTTTTTAAAGGATAAAAATACTTTTATCTAAAAAGCCAATGATATTAGTTCTGGAGCATCCTCTGTGCTACTTTGATTGCAGTCTAAAACATTGCTGTTTGTGCTTGATAAAGCCTGTCTGTCTCCTAGGTGAGGCTCCTGAGAAGTAGAAGGGGAAACCAGATTTCTCGTGTGGGTGATTGTTGGGGGGAAGAGGTGGAGGCTCCTGGGAGAAGCTCACTTGGAAGCAAGCGGGGGGAGGACAGACAGCAGGAGAAGAAGCCAAGCAAAGATGCGGTTTCAGCTGAAGTCTGTCCTCAGCCTGACTCCATGGAGCTCAGGAGTTAAGGGTACCTCACAGTTGAGACAAGAGGACCTGGCTTCTGTCCTCCAATCTCAGGCACTGGCTGTAGGGAGGAGTGAAAAATGTAGGGCATCCCCCCCCCCATTTCTGGGCAGGGCCTAGACCCTGGAGAAAAGGCATGCATAAGCTCTTGGAAGCCACCTCACAGCAGCCAGGGGTCCCCTCAGAAAGGACACCCAGGCAAGGTCTAACAGTAGCTGCTACACCGCCTGTCTCTGAGCAGTGCGGTTACGGCGAGGTGTCGGAAGAACGGTACCGTAAGGTGGAGGGAATCACTTAGACAGTGATTAAGATCTAGGATCAGAAGCTTGTGTTTTAATCCCAGCTCTTCCTCTTCTTAGCTGGGGCAAATTTCCTCATTCCTCTGAGCCTTAGAATCTACCTCATAAGGTGGCTGCAAGGATTAAATAGGGAGACAGTGTAAAGTGGTAAATAGTATTTGACTCTGCCTTAGTTTCCTTTTCTATAAATAAAATGGGGGTAGTAATGGTAATAGTAACTACCTCAGGGTTGTTGTAAGAATTAATTGAGTTAATTTGTATACCGGCTTTGAGTAATGTCTGTCTCATAGTTCACACTACATAAGTAAAAGCTCTTCTTACTATTGGTATGGCTGTCACTGCTATGACTGTTTTCATTTGAGTAGGGAAACACTGGGTAGTGCCCCTAAAATTGGGGCTGTAACAGGTCTGCAGTATTCTTTCCGTGATGACCAATGAACACGTGTGTATAGCCAAACAAATCACCTGGGGAAGAAGATACTGGAAGATATGACTCAATGTAAATGCTCTTTTCCCCACTCACATTTCTCTCTGGGCTCCATCTATTTACTAGGTTGGGTGTTCATGGCATTATTTTCCCCTTTTTGTTTACACTCACTGGCCCCAGTAACGTATGTATCCACTTCTCTCTGTGTTGGATTTTCATGATTCACCAGCTACCCCTAAAGGTGAGCAAGGCTTTGTGAAGTCCTGTTATTACCTTTTTTTTTTAAAGATTTTGTTTATTTATTTGACAGAGAGAGGGAGAGTGCATGCACAAGCAGGGGGAGGGGCAGAGGGAGAGGGAGAACCAGGCTCCCTGCTCAGCAGGGAGCCTGATGCGGGACTCCATCCCAGGATCCTGAGATCATGATCTGAGCCGAAGGCAGATGCTTAACCGAGTGAGCCATCCAGGTGCTCCTTGTTACTACATATTCAAATATTTAGAATGCAAAAGATTGTTTCACCAGGACTAAGAGTAGAAGTGGGACATGATTGTTTATTTAGATTATTCGTTTAGAAAATCTCTAAAAAGGTGTATTCAATCTTTTTTCTACTATGATTTTTTAATCTGAAGATAAAGGTAGAATTTAGCTTTTATAAGTATGAACAGAGGATGCTGTAAAAATATATATGTATATATATATAACATTCTACATATTTGCGTAGTTAGCAGCTATAACAAAGTGGAGTCAGTACATGGCTGGAGTCATGATCGGGTCTGAGTAGGTATCTAGATCTCTGTGACCATGGGCAACGCCACTCTGAATCCCAGTGACCCATCTGTAAATGTGGATGGTGGTGATCATACTTGCTCTGTGTCCTTCTGTGGCATGTGACATGGTCTGTAATGGCACCTTGTAAATGGTGACATGACTTATGCAGGCCGGGGCTTGTCATCATCCACATAAGCTTCCTTCATTCTCTCAGGTGTCCTGCAAGGGATTGTGGTAGTTCCAGGAATTGATTGTCCCTTTGTCATTTTGTCTCATAATTTTGTATGGCTCGAAAGGGCTCCAGAGAGTTAAAAATGTAATTTTCTCATTTTAATGTGGGACAAAATGGCAGCTCCTGGAGGACAGCTGGGTTGCCCATGGCCATAGCAGTTAGTGTTGAGCTAAGACAGTTCTAATCTGTACAAATGGGACCCATGGGCTGTATGACTGGGCATCCCTCACAGGGCTTCCCAGAACCTCGATAGGGTTCTCCACTGGACCATTTACAGCAAGTCCCTTCCTCCTGATACTTCAGGGAATTTCAGAAATTCATCAAGGCCCTGAGGCTGTAGTCTCAGAGCCCTGAATGGCTTTTCTTCTGACCCAGGGTGGAGGCTTTCTTTTCCTACTGTGAGTTTTTCTCCCTTGTATACATAAATAAGTCTCCTTTTGTGATTTCTTTTCAAATGGGCTTATGAGGAAATGCAGCAATTGCAAAGGATGCTGTCCAGCAGAAATAGAATGCTAGCCACGTGTGTAATTTTAAGTTACCTAGTAGCCACATTAAGTACAAAGAAAGAGTGCAATTTATTTTAATAATATATTTTATTTGGCCAGAAAAATCCAAAATAATCAGTTTGACATGATATTAATATAAAAAAACAATTAATGAGATATTTTATGTATTTTATTTTCATTCTGAGTCTTCAAAATCTGGTGTGCATTTTACATTTTTGGAACATCTTAATCCAGACACTAAATTTTCATCTGAAACACTTGCCCTGTATTTAGATTTCATAAAAATTTATGGTTGAAAAAGTAGATTTACATACTTAAGTTGTTCCCACATAACCTTTTTCAGTAACTGAATGAAAAATCCTTTTTCCTGTAATAGTCACATGCACATTGACAAAACTGGTTCATACTTTTAGAAGAGTTGACTTGACTTTTCAGAACTATGTCCAGGTTAAGTAAATTTGCTAACTCTTGTGTCAACACAGTATCATTAATATCAAATTCAAAAGAAATATTGAATAAATTAAAAAGAAATTCTAAATTTAGCAATATCAACCAAGTGTTCTTCAAATTTCTCTTTAGTTTTTGCAGCCAATTAACGTAATGCTATTTCAACTTAGATCTACATGTTGAGTCATGTTATAAAAATATGTCAAATCATTATTATTGACTTGTATTATGAAGTTGAAACATAAATTTTCACACTTGTATGGCTAGGTCATAAGATCTTTTCCCTTCCTTGGACCTTTAAATTTAGCTTGATCATATGTAGTGTGGATATTGGTGAGAAAATGTCAATCCCACTGCCATGTTTCATCTTTGATTATTGAGTGAAATAATTATTTCTTGATTTGGGAAGCATTTTCTTTTATTGCAAGGAAATCTGATTTGGAGTTGACAGTACAGTGAATTGTAGAACTTTATCTCTCAGTCAGTGAACACTGGCAGAGAACACAGAATCATTAAATTCATTGTCTTCTGTTTCTTTCAACAGTTCCATACTGGGGAATCATTGTAGCATTTGCAAGTATATACTAAGGCATTTCAACAACTGTATCTATGATAGTTTTCATAGAGCCTGCTTCAGAAAACTGAGTGCAAGTGTTTCCAGTATGTAACATACAGTACAATGAAGCAATAAAAGAAACATCAGTCTGTTAAAATCCCAGTAAGTCAGATTTCAACCCAACCTAGCTGAAGTACTGTCACGATAGAAATTTTCACGTATAAGTGAAATTCGTTTTTGACAGATGTAAAAGATTAAAAAAATATCTACACCATAAGGTTAATAGTTTTAAGGTTACAATTCAGTAATATTTTTTCATGTATTTGAAAATTGTTTGAGACAGAACATACCCAAAGTATTAATTGGGCAACATCTCGTGTCATAGAACTCAACTAAAACTAAAGAAAAATATTTGAGATTTTTTTACTTTTGAATCAGTCTTTGATATTATTAGAAAGGTTTTATACTCCTTGGGCAATGTTTGTGACTTAGCCAAAGACTGTTCACTTTTTGTAAAATATCTTTTTACTCTTTTCCTCAGAATATTTCCTCTAACTGTATTTCTATCTAAAATGGTATTCTTTTTTTTTTAAAGATTTTATTTATTTATTTGAGAGAGAGAGAGCATGGGGGGGCAGAGGGAGAGGCAGAAGCAGACTCCCCACTGAGCAGGAAGCCCTATGTGGGACTCCATCCCAGGACCCCGAGATCGTGACTTGAGCTGAAGGCAGACACTTAACCGAATAAGCCACCCAGGTGCCCCTAAAATGGTTTTCTTTTGGGGCTCCTGAGTGGCTCAGTCAGTTGAGTGTCCGACTCTTGGTTTTAGCTCAGGTCATGATCTAAGGGCCGTGAGTTCGAGCTCCTTATTGGGTTCTGTGCTTAGTGGGAAGTCTGCTTGAGATTCTCTCCCTTCTTGCCCACTGTGTGTTCACACGCTCGCACTCTCTCTCTCACTCTCTAAGAATAAATCTTGAAAAAAATTGTTTTCCTTTTTGTGCAAGAATCCATGCCATTTTATCACTGACCGGAGTTACAAGCTCAGAGCCTGTTAAAATTGTGTTTAAAATTTTTTTGTAAGGTATTTAATTCTGACTTCAGCCACAAATTTCACTGATTTAAGTTTTTATTTAAATTCCAGTTGGCTAACAGAGGGTGTAATATTAATTTCAAAGTGTACAAGTTAGTGATTCAACACTTACATACAACACTTACAACACTTACATACAACACTTACATACATACCCTGGCGCTCATCACAGCAAGTGCACTTCTTAACCCCCATCACCTGTTTCACCCATCCCCCCCACCTTCCTCCCCTTTGGTAACCATCAGTTTGTTCTCTGTAGTTAAGAGTCTGTTTCTTGGTTTGTCTCTCTCATTTTTTTGTTTTTGTTTTGTTTGGTGGTTGAGAGGAAACTGCTTATGAAATTCACTATGTATTTGCTGAAAATGCCTCCTTTGTACAGCAGACAAACTTTCATTTTACTCTGCTATAGCAAGTTGCAATTGCCATTCATTATGAAATTTCTGACATACTTCTGCCAGTTCTTTTTTTTTTTTTCCTTTACTGTTCTGGTCATAGTTCTAGCTTTGGCATCCTCACTCAGTTCTCCATCAATCTTTGATTAAAAAATAAGAAGAACCAAAAACTGAGAGAAGAAGAAATTGCTTACACTCTCTAACAAAGCCATGCTAAATGCATATCTTCTATACACCAGAAATGTGCTGGAGGATGTGTTCATGAAGTTGGTTGTCAGGTTAAGAGCTGATAAAGGAATTCCAGCAATGAAGATGTGGATAATATACAAACTCAAAGGGAATAAATCTATCACATTAACTTGACAAAAAAAAAAAAAATTCGGCATCAGTAGTATTCCTTTGTTTTAAATTTAAAAATTTGTCCATACTTATTTTTTAACTTTACGTTTCACATTAGTTACCAATTATGATTTACATAGCTATCATTGTAACTTGTGCTGTCTGCGTAATAAACACCAGATAATGTCTCATCAGTGCATGGAAGATAAAGTCACTTGAACTGAATCAATCTATTGTCCCTGAGTAGAACAGTGATGTGTTTATGTATCCTACTAGAAACACATGCGCCTGACATGCACGCTGCCGTACCACAAAAATATCTTGGGTCGTGCGGTGATTAATGTCATCTTACCAAAAGAGTACAATTGTGATTAATGGAAAAATATTTTACAATACTTCAGTTTTTACATTAAAACTAAACAAAGTTTAAAATTCAATTCCTGTGTCACATTGGCCATATTTGAAATACTCAGAGGCCGTGTGTGGCTAGTGGCCACCTTATTGGCCAATGTAGATAGAGTTGAATATTTAGTGAGTTAGAAATATATTGGGTTTTGGGGGCGCCTGGGTGGCTCAGACAGTTAAGCATCTGCCTTCAGCTCAGGTCTTGATCCCAGGGTCCTGGGATCAAGCCCCTAGTCGGGCTCCCTGCTCAGCGGGGAGCCTGCTTCTCCCTCTCCCTCTGCCTGCTGCTTTCCCTGCTTGTACACACACTGTCTCAAAAATAAATAAAATCTTTAAAAAAAAAAGAAAAAAGAAGATTGGGTTTTGTTCCTTTGAATTCAAGTAATTGTCATATTCTATTGCCTTTGGCTTAAAAATAACTTTATTTTTTTAAATTTTTATTGTTATGTTAATCACCATACATTACATCATTAGTTTTTGATGTAGTGTTTCATGATTCATTGTTTGTGCATAACACCCAGTGCTCCATGCAGAATAATACCCATCACCAGGCTAACCCATCCTCCCACCCCTCTCCCCTCTAGAACCCTCTGTTTGTTTTTCAGAGTCCATCATCTCTCATGGTTTGTCTCCCCCTCTGATTTCTCCCCCTTCATTCTTCCCCTCTTGCTATCTACTTTTTTTTTCCTTAACATATATTGCATTATTTGTTTCAGAGGTACAGATCTGTGATTCAACAGTCTTGCACAATTCACAGCGCTCACCATAGCACATACCTTCCCCAGTGTCTATCACCCAGCCACCCCATCCCTCCCACGCCTCCCACTCCAGCAACCCTCAGTTTGTTTCCTGAGATTAAGAATTCTTCATATCAGTGAGGTCGTATGATACATGTCTTTCTCTGATTGACTTATTTCGCTCAGCATAATACCCTCCAGTTCCATCCACATCATTGCAAATGGCAAGATCTCATTCCTTTTGATGGCTGCATAATATTCCATTGTGTGTGTGTGTGTGTGTGTGTGTGTGTGTGTGTGTGTGTATATATATATATATATATATATATATATACCACATCTTCTTTATCCATTCAACTGTCGATGGACATCTTGGCTCTTTCCATAGTTTGGCTATTATGGACATTGCTGCTATAAACATCGGGGTGCACATACCCCTTCGGATCCCTACATTTGTATCTTTGGGGTAAATACCCAATAGTGCAATTGCTGGATCGTATGGTAGCTCTATTTTCAACTGTTTGAGGAACCTCCATACTGTTTTCCAGAGTGGTTGCATCAGCTTGCATTCCCACCAACAGTGTAGGAGGGTTCCCCTTTCTCCGCATCCCCGCCAACATCTGTCGTTTCCTGATTTATTCATTTTTGCCATTCTGACTGGAGTGAGGTGGTATCTCATTGAGGTTTTGATTTGTATTTCCCTGATGCTGAGCGATGTTGAGCACTTTTTCATGTGTCTGTTGGCCATTTGGATGTCTTCTTTGGAAAAATGTCTGTTCATGTCTTCTGCCCATTTATTGATTGGATTATCTGTTCTTTGGATGTTGAGTTTGATAAGTTCTTTATAGATTTTGGATACTAGCCCTTTATCTGATATGTCATTTGCAAATATTTTCTCCCATTTTGTCGGTTGTCTTTTGGTTTTGTTGACTTGTTTCTTTTGCTGTGCAAAAGCTTTTTATCTTGATGAAGTCCCAGTAGTTCATTTTTGCCCTGGCTTCCCGTGCCTTTGGTGATGTTTCTAGGAGGAAGTTGCTGCGGCTGAGGTCGAAGAGGTTGCTGCCTATGTTCTCCTTTAGGATTTTGATGGACTCCTGTCTCACATTTAGGTCTTTCAACCAAAAAATAACTTTATTTTAAATCTCAGTTAAAAATTTCTTTTTGGGACCCCTGCGTGGCTCAGTTGGTTAAGCATCTGCCTTTGGCTCAGGTCATGAGCCCGGGGTCCTGGGATCAAGTTCTGCATCAGGCTCCTTGCTCAGCAAGAAGCCTGCTTCTCCTTCTGCCTGCCACTCCCCCTGCTTGTGCTCTCTCTCTTACTCTCTCTCTCTGTTAAATAAATAAATAAAATCTTAAAAATTTTTTCTTTTCATTATTATTGTCATTATTTTCATTATTCATTTCTTTTCATTATTTCTGCAATTTGCTCATAGATTGGTTTTTGCAAGTGGATCTTAATACAGGCTTAACATTAATAGTTCTAGACAGAGGAGGGAGCACAGCTTAAGGAAGGCCTGCAGATGTCTTTGGGTGAGTTCCCTCCTGCCTCCGATTCCTGGGGAGGAAGTTTCGAGTAAGGACTGGGAGTTTGGGGCTTGCTAATGGCTGTTTCTTAACTACCTTTATGATCTTGGGAAATTTACTTCTTTGTGACCCATTGGCTAATCTGTGAAATGAGATGCTAGTGCCGCCCCCACTGAGGGTCTGACTGGAGAGTAAATGCAACGGGAAGCCCTTCATAAGCCCTTGTGTTTATTAAGTGCCTTGCCCATGGCCTGACTTTATCTTCCGCTGTGTTATATTATTTTGGGGGCCAGAGGTACGTTTAGTTATGACCACTGTAGTCGTGTGCCCCATTAGAAAGTTTCCTCCTTTACATGTCATTGAAGCCAGGCTGAGCTAAAAGCAAGAAATGAAGAACTAAAATAAGTCTTCAGATAATTCAGATTCCTAAGGAGTAGCCTTTGCTCTCCAGAGAGTTGGGCCAGGATAGTATTTTTTCTAGTAAGCCAAATAGTTTTCTAAGTTCTCTACTTTGTTTTTTTTAGCATGTGTCTTGCTCAACCACAACGTGTATGTTGAAAAAGTATTGTCTCAGAATTACTTCAGTTTTCCTTAGAGATGCATTTTAAAAGGCGCTAAAGTCCTGGATATTGAGCTCCTTTTTAACTACTTGAAGCATGCCTTTAGGGTTGCATGTTATAGCTGAGTACTGCCCAGTAGTGCATTACAGGTCAGCTCAAGGAGGACAAGAGCAAAGAGTGGGATAAAAAGACTGGCTCCTAAATAAATAAATCTTAAAAAGAAAAAAGAAATGAAAAGACCAGCTCCCAGCCCCAGTATTGTCCTGCCTCTTTGACAAGCTCTGGGGGAAAGCACTGGCTTTTCTGAATAGAGTGAGTGGCAGGGTGTACTAAGAAGGGAAACTGACCTTCTGTCGTCTGTCAGGCTAATCAAGACAAGCCCAGACCTGGCTGAATCCTGCACATGGTTTCCAGAGTCCTATGTGATTTATCCAACTAATCTCAAGACCCCAGTTGCTCCAGCACAGAATGGAATTCACCCACCAGTCCATAATTCAAGGACAGATGAAAGGGAGTTCTTCCTGGCTTCTTATAACAGAAAGAAAGAAGATGGAGAGGGCAATGTTTGGATTGCAAAGTCATCAGCTGGTGCCAAAGGTGAGTTGGCGTTATTGTCCCCTCCTTCCTTTCCTGTAGGTTCTCATGTATTTTGTTCAATTGTGTATTAGAATTCAATGATATCTTCAGATGAGTGAATCTGAATCCTCAAGGGTAGAGACCATGTCTAGTTACATAGTTTTAAACATTTATCTAGGTACTGATGACTTCTACATGTATATCTCCAGCCGAAGTGTTTCCCTTTAAGCTCAGATCCAGTGTGGTGGGCCTTTCAAATGTAACATGTCTGATATAGAACTCTTCATTTCCTGCCCAAGTTAACCCACCCCAGCCTACCCCTCTTTCAGTCTTCCCATATAGTATGTGATCCCACTCTGCACCCAGTCTCTGAAACCCAAAACCTAGGCTTCATCCTTGACTGCTCTTTTCTTTACAGTCCATACCTGATGTATCAGCAAGTCTTGCCTGCTCTAGCTTCAAAATATATTCTGAATTAGACTTTTTCTTTCCATTTCCACTGCTATCACTTGAAGTCAAAACTACTTTCTAGTCTGTATAATTGCTATGCCTGCTCACAGCCAGTTTTCCTCTAAGACAGAGCGATGTCTAAAAACGTAAATCTGGTCATGTTACTCCCTGCTCAAGACTTACCAGCTGGCCTGCCAATGCAGTTCAAATAAACTTCAGATTGCTGATGGAGCCTACACTATTTAACATTTGCTTCTATCTCTGGTACCGTCTTCTATTCTTGGCCTTGCTCACTGTTCTGTAGCCACGCCTGCCTAGAGTCCTACAAATACCCTAAAGTTGTCTGTGTATCTCAAATGTCCTTATGGATTATTTTCTATTTTTTTCAGCTCAGATGTTGCTTTGTCAGAGAAGCCTTTTCTAAAATAGCCTTTATGTCCATTGCTCTCTGTCCTTTTTCCTGCTTTATTTTTCCTCCTTGCACTAACCTGTTTCTAGCACTTTTATTACATATCTGTTTATCTGCCTGTCTCCTCTCTCATACCATAAGCTCCATGTAAACACAGACTTTCTTAACCAACTGAGCCACCCAGGCACCCTAAACACAGACTTTCTGTCTTGTTCATCTCTACCCTCCCCAGAGGCACTCAGTAAATGTGTGTTGAATGAATGCATAGAAGGAGTGAGGTTTATAATATTGACTCAAGCTCAAAATACAGGCAGTTCCCAGTGTAGTGAACACATAAACACGGTCTATCTCTATAGCTACCATCATATGCTCCTTTTAAAACCATTCTATTTTGAACTTACTTCTTCTTTTATTGCCTTGGAAGACCATCTGGCCATTGGTACTCATTTCTATCCCTGGTCCAGTGGACCTCACCTTCTTTTCCACCAACCATGAGACAGGAGGGCATCACCTGGAATTTCCTGAAAGGGGGAGAGTTGGACTCTTGCCACAAGCCAGGTACCTCACCTACTTCTCTCTCCCCTCGTATGACCTCTTCTCAAGTACTGTCCCCTAGTTTGGTTCTAATGATAAATGAGGGAATTGGAAGAGGAAGTAGACATCTGCAGTATTCGATATTCCTTCTGTGGATTTGGGCTCGAGTCAGGATGGCCACTGTAAGGACATCTTGTATAATGGAGCCTTAGCTGGCGTGAGAATCAGGAGTGAGGCAAGGCTCTCAGTGAAGCGCGTGTCAGGTCATGGCTGCGATCCCACCGGGGTCGTGTCTGAACCCTCACCAAGACAAGTCAGTAGATTGATGGTCAGCATCAGGAAAAGGTAAAGAGAGAATAAAATGCCAAACAAAGAAGAAATTTTGCTTTAGGAAGTTGAGATAAGTGGTATGCATTTGTTTTGTTTGGGAACTACAAAATGAAACCAATAGGATGAATGAATGGCTTTTATTCTTGTTAAAGAAGTATTTAATGTGTACCCATTATGGGAATAGTTGGCTCAACCTTCACACTATATCCAGTATAAAGACCCCCTGTTCACCGCCTCTACCACCGATCTTGGACCCGAGCCACGTTCACCTCTCACCTGGAGCACTGCTCCTTGTCCTCCTGCCCTTGGCCATTCTCCAGAGTCTACCACAGTACAGCAGTCAGAGATCCTATTAAAGCACAGTCAGACCCTGTCACATCTGTTCAGTGCTGTCTCCCTGGTGCTGGGGCAGCACATGGAACCCAGCAAAAGTTCAATATATGTATTGAGTGATGAATGAACGAATGAATGAAATAATGAGTGTTTGGAGATCCAGGGATAAATAAAATAGATATAATCTCTTGCCCTTATGGACCCAATCTAGTCAGAAAGAAGGCTAGTGATGCATCTATTTCCAGATAAATAGTTGAGATGAGAACAAATAACAAAAAAAGACTACCACCTTGAAGCTCCTTAAAGAATTGCAGAGTTTCTTCATAATTTCTCCAGGTTTAGTTAGTGAGGATATAAAGAAATAATATTAGAAATACAGTTAACGAACACATGGAAACATGCTACACTGGTAGGCAAAACTTACAAAATATAGGTAGATTTTATGCATCATTTTATACCTACAAAATAAGAGAGACCTTCAGTGATACTGTTGCTGAAAGTTTGTTATGAACTGCTTCCTCTTAGTTGTGATACACTGCCTTTTGAAAAAGCAATAGGATAATACAAAGGAAGAGCCATAGAGAATGCATAGGCTTTGGCTCACTAATCTCATTCCTGAAAACTTAACTCCAGGGAAATACTTTAAAAGAAACAAGAGTGATCTATAGCAAAGACATTTACTACTATGTGACCTGTAACAGCAACATTTTATTTAGAAACAACCCCACTGTCCAGCAATCAGTAAACAAATGTGTAATTTTCTTCAGCTGCTAACATAATTGTAATGTTAATGTAGAAACAGTGAAAATATTGACAACATGAGAAAAAAATTGACAACATAAGGTGAGTTCACTATGACTGAGCCAGTCTTTGCCCTTATGGAAAGGAAGGTGATATTAAAAGATAAAAATAATTATATTAGGAAGTAAGACTAAAGATAACTTTTCTATTTTACTTGAATGCCATGTTTTTATTTTCAATAATAGTTCTTTAAAGTTATCAAAATGTATCTTTCTACCTTCTTCCATTATTTTTCCCATCTATCAGCATGAGGTATATTTTGAATAAGAAATAGTTTACATAAGGAAATAGCATTAAGGGAAACAAAGTTGGAGCAAATAGGAGGGAGTGTGAGTATATTATGGAGAGCAGGACATCAAAGGTGGTACAGTTCCAGGGCATTAGTAGGAAGGGACGTTTTAGGATAACTATTTTATTTATTTTTCTTAAGATTTTATTTCTTCATTTGACAGAGAGAGGTACAGCAGAGGGAGTGGCAGGCTGAGGGAGAGGGAAAAGCAGGAAGCCTGATGTGGGGCTCGATCATGACCTGAGCTGAAGGCAGACACTTAACCGACTGAGCCACGCAGGCGCCCCTTAGGATAACTATTTTAGAAGAAGTGAAATGGAAGAGAGACTGAGGTCTGTATAAAAAAATTGGCAAATGGAAATAAAGAGGAACCAGGATATCTCAGTGTAGTTCCTGAGGGAGATGAAACAGAAAGAATCCTGTTCCTACAAAAAGAGAGGAAGGAGCTTTTCCAAGTTGATTCGCAGTTTCTTGTTTAAGAGCTAACCACATGATGGACCAAGTGACAAAAATGAGATAGTTGTAAAAGGGGTTGGCTTTTAGGAAAGTTGAATTATTAAATTAATTAACAAAATTAAATCAATTTGTACTGAAAGCATGAGACCCAAGTAGAGATGAGCTATAAATCAAAGCATAGGTCAGAGGTCCTAGAACTAAAAAACTGAGTTCAGCAAGGTTGCAGAATATCAGATCACACAAAAATCAGTTGCATTTCTGTATATTAACAGGGAATATATTGAAACTAAAATTAAAAACAATACTTTTTAATAGTTACCCCAAAGAAAATGAGATGCTTAGGTATAAGCTTAGCAAAACACGTAGAGGATCTTAATGCTGAAAATTACAAAACAGCTGAAGTTCAGAAAGGATGTAAGTAAATGCACAGACGTACCATGTTCATGGATTTTAAGACTCAACATTGTAAAGATGTCAGTTTACCTCTAATTTGAGTTCTTGAGGCTTAATGCAATTGCTGTCAAGACCTTAACCAGGATTTTGTGCAGACATAAAGCTTCTGCTAAAATTTATATCGAAAGGCACAAGCCCTAGAATAGCTTAAACAATTCTGAAAAAGAAGAATCAAGTGGGAGTAATCACTGTACCTGGTATTAAAGCATACTACATTAGTACAATAATCACTCCACTGCAGTATCGGTCGGGGGACAGAAACATAAATCTGTGGAAGGGAGAACTCAGAAATAGACCCCACGTATATACCCACCTGATTTTTGACAAAGGTGCAAAAGCAGTTTAATAGAAGGACAGACTTTTTGGGATGCCTGGGTGGCTCAGTCTATTAAGCATCTGCCTTCAGCTCAAGTCATGATCCCAGGGTCCCTGCTCAGTGGGGAGTCTTCTTTTCCCTCTCCTTCTGCCCCTGCTTGTGCTCTCTTGCTCACTCTCTCTCAAATAAATATAATCTTAAAAAAAAGAAAAGAAAAAGGCTCTATAGATTAAAAAATAAACTAATGAAAAGATTTTCAATATCATTAACCATTAAGGAAATGCAAATGAAAACCACAACACTCCTGTTAAAATGGCTAAAATAAATGGTAATGACAGCAAATGCTGCAAGGGTCAGGAGGAACTAGATCAATCACACAGTGTTGGTGGGAATGTAAAATGGTACAGCGACTCTGGGAAAAAGTGTGGTAATTTCTTGTAACATTAAACCTGTAACTACCATATAACCTAGCAATTGCACACACTTGGGCATTTGTCCCAGGAAAATGAAAACTTATGTCCATGCAAAAACCTGCACATGATTGTTCATAGCAGCTTTATTTGTAATAGCCCCAAACTGGAAACAGCTCAAATTCCTTCAAAAGCCAAATGATTAAGCCAGCTGTGGTGAATCGATACCTTGGAATCCTCCTCAGCAATAAAAGGGAATGAACTATTGATACATGCAACAACTTGGATGAATCTCCAGAGAGTCATGCTGAGTGAAAGAAACCAATCCCCAAAGATCACATACTGTATAATTCTATCTATATAAAATTCCTGAAATGACAAAATTATGGAAATGGAGAATAGATTAGTAGTTGTCAGTAGGGTATTATGGGAAGGGAGGTAGTTGTGGCTTTAAAAGAGCAACACTGAGGGATCCATGATAATGGAACTGTTCAAAACGGGAGAATATATTTGCAAATCATAGATCTTGTAAGACACCTGTATCCAGAATGTGTAAAGAACTTGGATAACTCAATAATAAAAGGACAGCCTAATTAAGAAAAGAACAAAGAACCTAAGTAAACATTTCTCCAAAGAAGATATACAAATAGCTAATAAGCACATGAAAACATGCTCAACATTGTTAGTCATTAAGGAAATGCAAATCAAAACCACAATGAGATGACCACTTCACACCCACTAGAATGGCTATCATCAAGAAGACAGTGTTGGCAAGAGTGTGACAAAATTGGAACACTCATATATTGCTGTTGAGGATGTAAAATGGCCTGGACATTTTGGAAATTAGTTTGGCAATTTCTCCAAAAGTTAAACATAGAGTTACCATATGACCCAACTATTCCACTCCTAGGTATATTCATGAAAGAATTAAAAACATGTCCACACAAAAACTTATGTGCAGATCTTCATAGCGGCATTATTCATAATAGCCAAGCAACAGTGGAAAAAACACAAATGTCCAACAGTTGATGAATGGATGACAAAAATGGTATATCCACACAATGGAATATTATCTAGTCATGGAAAAGAAGAATGAAGTAGTGGTACATGCTACAACATGGATGAACTTTGAGAACATTATGCTAAATGAAGAAGCCAGACACAAAGGCCACATACTGTATGATTCCATTTATATGAATCATCTAGACTAAGCAAATCCAGAGACAGAAAGTAAATTAGTAGTTGTCAGAATAGGGTAAGGAAGGAATGAGGAGTGTACCGCTAAGGGATATGGGTTTATGCAGGGAGGTAATGAAAATGTTCTAAAATTGTTAGTGGTGGTTGCAAATCTCTTGGATATATGAAAAATCATTGAACTGAATACCTTAAAAGGGGAAATCTTATGTTATGTAACATATATCTCAATAAAGCTGTTGAGAAGGATATTGTATCATTTATTTAAAGTTGATGGACACTACATTTATCAGATTTTTCCTATTACAATGCTGTAGGGAATTGACTTGTACAGTTGTGTTTATGCCCTAACTTTCTGGATATTTCTATAAGCTATAGTGTTGAGAACTGGGTTTATTAAAGTAGCCGAGTGACCAACAGTAAAGTGGCATTTACTTAGGATGCTTGGATATCTTGAATGTCTGTAAAAATAAAGTTACATATTTGGAGCCTGTCAAGGTAGTGTTTACAGTCGTAGGTGGAGAAAGAGTTAATGGCCCTGGTGCTGTTGTGGGCAGAGGGGAGAATGTGAGAGATTGGGGAAGTGATGGGATGGAGGAAGAAGAGTGAGCAGTCCAATAGAAGCCCCTCTCAGTTTTCTCCTGCTGTCAGTATTTCTCTTCTGGTTTTCTAGAGACCTTTTCCTCTTGGGATGAACTGGACTGATTTCTGTTACAATTTTGCCCTGTTAGGTGAAGGCATCCTCATCTCCTCGGAGGCTACAGAGCTTCTGGATTTCATTGACAACCAGGGTCAGGTACACGTGATCCAGAAATACCTTGAGCACCCTCTACTTCTGGAGCCAGGTCACCGCAAGTTTGACATTCGGTAATGCATTGGCGCCCAGAGTTTTTGTTACTAATCTGAGAGAAATGCAGTGGTGGGTAATAAGGGTAACATGGAATGAGAGGAAGTATTTGACCATGTTTAATACATAGCCAAAATTGAGCACAGCTGAAGAGAACTGACCCAAGTTTCTATTTTTCCTTCAGTATTTCTCTTTTCTTTCTAGAAAACATTACTAAAATTATGGGTTTTCCTTTTTTACATATATTCTCTTTAATCAAAATGACTTTTGCCTCCAAAGAGGAGAGTATAAATGTATGGGGCTTGCTTATGGAAGCAGCTGAGAGATGAATATAAAACATAATTCAGACACAACAAATAATATGTCCTTGCTTCATTACTTGTGTCCTCTAGTTTTTAAGGATTTCGTAAACACACCTCACATACCTTTTTGGATTCTAACTTGCATGAGCAAAGGGCCTGGCATAGAATAAGAGTTGTATCATGCCTTCTAAAGCTAAACAGCCCTCTCCCCAGCTTTCCTGTGGCCTTGCTGACATCTCCTCACTGAGGATTCCATCTTCTTGTTGTCTTCATAATGACTTGCTGCTTCTTGAACTCCAATCCTAGGTCAGATCAGCTTCAGGATAAAGAGTCTTCCTCTTAAGATTACTAATAGAGCAAACATGGCAAATGGAGGTTTTGTGGATAAACCTTAGGACCCAACCCATCCAGATCTCTTCAAAATGCTGTCCTTTGAACAGATCAAAGGCTCCTTGTCATGTATGGTAAAATGTTTTATTTGCCTCATTACAGTGGTAATCCACTATCTTGGCTAATTGTCATGGCTTGCCTCATAGAATTTTAGAACCTATCTCCTTCCTCTACTTCCCTCCAAAAATGTTAAAGTGTGGTGATGATGTATGTACTGTGGAGAAACTTTGAATGACTTGAGTGAAACTGTTTTTATTGACTTGCAGAAGCTGGGTCTTGGTGGATCATCAGTATAATATCTACCTCTATAAAGAGGGTGTGCTTCGGACTGCTTCAGAACCATATCATGTTGATAATTTCCAAGACAAAACCTGCCATTTGACCAATCACTGCATTCAAAAGGAGTACTCAAAGAATTATGGAAAGTATGAAGAAGGGAACGAAATGTTCTTTGAGGAGTTCAATCAGTACCTAATAAGTGCTTTGAACATTACCCTGGAAAGTAGTATCTTACTACAAATTAAACATATAATAAGGTAACTTAATTGTATCTTTTTTGGTTATGTGTCTTGAAGAAGCTTTGGGAGTTTGTGCCTTTCAAGGAATTATTCTATTTAAGCTGTCTAATTTAAGGACAAAAATTATTTGTAATATTCCTTTATTATCCTTTTAGTATCTATGGGATCTGTAATGGTGTCACGGCTTGCATTCCTTATATTCTCTGTTTTACCAGGACAGATTGGCTAGAGATCTATCAATATCATTAATCTTTTCAAAAGGTTACTTTTTGGTTTTATTGATTCTCTCTGTTGTTTTTGTTTCTTTGATTTATGTCCCTTATTATTTCCTTCCTTCTGCTTTTTTGAGGGATTTGTTTTCTAGTTTCCTTAAGGCAAAAAGTTAGATCATTGATTTGAAAGAATTCATTTTTTAAATGCATTTAAATGCTGTCAGTTTCCCTCTGAGTACTCATTAGCTGCATCCCACAGGTTTTGCTGTGTTATGTTTTCATATTCATTTTATTAAAATGTTTTCTAGTTTTCCTTGTTACTTCATCTTTGACTTGTGTTATTTAGAAATTTTTGCTTAATTTCCAAGTATTTGGGAATTTTCCAGATATTTTTCTATTACTGATTTTTACTTTAATTCCATTGTGGTTAGAGAACATTAAAATTTGTTGAAGTTGTTTTATGGCCCAAAATATGGTCCAATTTTAGTGACTGTTCCATGTGCACTAAAAATGTTTATTCTGCTATAGTTGGGCTGAGTGTTCTATAAATGTGAATTAGGTGAAGGTAGTAAGTAGTGTTGTTCAAGTCTTTTATATCCTTGCTGCATTTCTGTTCTACTTCTTCTGTCCATGATTGAGAGGAAAAACATTGAAGTCTCCAAGTATAATTATGGATTAGTCTATGTCTCCTTTAGACTTAGCAGTTTTGCTTCATATATTTGGAGATCCGTTTTTAGGTGCATATACATTTAGAATTATTACCTCTTTTTAGCAACTGACTACTTTAACCTTATGTAATTTCTGTCTTTATCTCTGATAATATTTTGAAAGTCGATTTTGTCTGATACTAATATAATCACGCTAGCTTTTTTTGATTAGTGATATGTCTCCATCCCTTTAATTCTATCCTACCCTATTCCATTCTATATTTAAAGTGGGCTTCTGGTGGACAGCATATAGTTAGGTTTTGTTTTTGTTTTGTCTAACAAAACATCCAATATGGTAATCTCTACCTTTCTAATTGGTGTGTCTTTATCATTTAAATTTAATGTAATTATTGGTTTGGTTGAATTTACATGTACTATTTTATTATTTGCTATCTGCTCCCTTTTGGTTTTTTTTTTTTCATTTTCCCATTTCCTGCCTTTTTATTTTTATTTTTTTTAAAGATTTTATTTATTTGTCAGAATGAGGGAAAGAGAAAGCGCGTGCGCGCACAAGCAGGGGGAGCAGAGGCAAAGGGAGAAACAGACTCCCCGCTGAGCAGGGAGCCCGATGCGGGGCTCGATCCCAGGACCCTGGGATCATGGCCTGAGCCGAAGGCAGCGCTCAACAACTGAGCCACCCAGGCATCCCCATTTCCTGCCTTTTAAAATTTATTTAGGGTTCCATTTTAACTTTTCCGTTGAGTATTTGGCTATCTCTCTCTCTCTTTTTAGTGGTTTTTCCTAGGGATTATGATTTATATACCTAATACTTATTTCACAGCCTTCTTAGAATTAATAATTTACCACTTCAAATAAAATGCAGAAAACTTACAACCTTATGGTTCCTTTAACTCTCTCCCTCTATAGTTGTGGTGTGCATTACACTTACGTACACTGAAATCTCTACTGCATAATATAATTCTTGCTATCAATAGTCATATATATTTTTATTTATATGTTAGATTGTCAGGTTGGATTTTTAAAAAAAAATATATATATAAGACCAAATGGTATGCTGTCTACAAGAAACCCACTTCAAATATAAAAAGAGAAAAATATTCTTTTTTATTTACCCAGATATTTGCCCCATTTTATTCTCTTCCTTCAGTCCTAAAGTTCCAAGTTCTCTCTGACATTAGCATTCCTTTTAGAGAAGTTCTTTAGGTAATAACTGTTTAATTTTCTGTCATCTGAGATTGTCTTTTTTTCTTTTCTTTTTTTTAAGAAATTTATTTACTTGACAGAGAGACAGCGAGAGAGGGAACACAAGCAGGGGGAGTGGGAGAGGGAGAAGCAGGCTTCCTGCCGAGCAGGGAGCCCGATGTGGGGCTCGATCCCAGGACCCTGGGATCATGACCCAAGCTGAAGGCAGACGCTTAAGGACTGAGCCACCCAGGCACCCCTCCTGAAGGATATTTTCACTGGTGTTACATAAACATTATATATATATATATGATGTATACAGATTGATTGTGTTCATATAAATTGAAAAACAAGCAGAACTAAATAAGTTATTTAGAAGAATGTTCATGTATGGTAAAAATAGAGAACTGAAAGTATGAAAAACACAAAATTCAAAATAGTGGTTGTCTCTGAAGTGGAAGGAGGAGGGACCCAAGAAAGAGGCTTAAAGGAATTGGATTGTGGGTAAATGCATGGTCATTAATGCTACCTATATTGTAAACTCACACAACATTATTATCATTATTATTATATAGTTAATTTAGATTTCCCCATACATTTTTACAGTTTATGTTGCTTCTCTTTCTTTCATGTATTTTCTTAATTTTGTCTAGGATCAGTTTCCTTATTCTTTTTTTCTTTTGAGAGAGAGGGAGCATGTTCAGGGGTTGGGGGGGTGGAAGGAGAATCTGAAGCAGACTCCCTGCTGAGTGCAGAGCCTGATGCAGGGCTTAATCTCATGACCCTGAGATCTGACCTGAGCCACCCAGGCGCCCCCAAAGCAAATGTCTTTAAAAAAATAAAGAAGGAGGGCGCCTGGGTGGCTCAGTTGGTTAAGTAACTGTCTTCAGCTCAGGCCATAATCTCAGGGTTGTGAGATCAAGCCCCGTGTTGGGCTCCCTGCTCAGTGGGGAGTCTGCTTGAGATTGTCTCTCTCCCTCTGCCCCTCCCCCTGCTTTCTCTCTCTCTCAAATAAATAAATAAAATCTTAAAAAAAAAAAAAAGACACTTGCTTTGGAAACATTTCTAAATCAGTAGAATCCTTTTTTTTTTTTTTAAAGCACTTTGAAGATGGCTTACCATTGTCTTCCAGCTTCCATTACATAGGCATTATAGTGCTTCTTGAATCTGTGGCTTCAGGTCTTTTATTTGTTTTGGGATATTCACGGCTACTATCTTTTCACTTATGGCTTTTGGCCCATTCTTCTCTCCTGTGGGACTCTATTTACATGAAGCCAGTCCTTTTCACCTTCTCCCGTTTCTCCCATGTGTATGATTTGATCTCTCTCTTCAGCAACTACAACCTATTTAAAAAGGAAAAAGCCGTTAAAATTTGTTGTTAAACTCATCTGTTGAGTTCTTGATTTTAGGTATTATACTTTTCAGTTCTAGAATTTCCATTTGACTCTTTTTAGATTATAGTTCTTTTGTGAAATCTCTCACTTATAACATCTTGAAAATGTTAATGGCAATTCTTCAACATCTTTATTTGATTAGTTTGAAACCAGAATTACCTGTAGTAGAGGTTAGCAAACTGTGTTCTATGGGCCAAATCCAACCTAAAGCTTGTTTTCATATATGCCACAAGCTAAAAATAGTTTCTACATTTTTAAAAGGTTATTTAGAAATAGAAGAATATGTAACAGAGACCATATGTAGCCTTCAAAACCTAAAATAGTTACTGTCTGGTCCTTCGTAGAAAAAGTTTGCCAACCCCTGACTTTTATAGGTCTTGTTTCTATTGTCTGTTTTTTTCTCTTGGTCCTGTTTCTTAATATGTCTGGAAATAATTTTTTAGTGTTATTCATTTATTATAGTTTACTAAATCCAATGGAGATTTTTTTTTAAATTGGGGTGTAACATGCGTATGGTAAAGTCCACAAATCGTAAGTGTACAGTGTAGTGAACTTTTAATTATGCATACACTCAGCTAATCATAACACGAATCAGAATATAAAACATTTACAGGGCGCCTGGGTGGCTCAGTTGTTTAAGCAACTGCCTTTGGCTCAGGTCATGATCCTGGAGTCCCGGGATCGAGTCCCACATCAGGCTCCCTGCTCAGCAGGGAGTCTGCTTCTCCCTCTGACCCTCCTCCCTCTCATGCTCTCTGTCTCTCATTAAAAAAAAAGAAAACAAACAAACAAACAAACATTTACAGCACCCCCGAGTACTCCCTTGGACTCCCTCAAAATATATACATCATGCCACAGAGAGCCACTCTTCTGACTTTTATCATCATAGATTCCTTTTGCTTACTCTTACATTTTATGTAAATGGAATTATACTGTAGTTCCTGTTTCGTGTTCCAACTTTTTTTATGATTGTATCTACGGATTTCATCTGTATTGTTGCACAGAGCAGTGATTTACCTTTTATACTGCTGTGTAATATTTCATTATGTGATTATTACACGGTTTATCCCTTCTATAGTTGATGGACATCTTGGTCTTTATCTTTTACATTTTAGACCTATAATCCACCTGAATTGTTATATATCAAGTTTCATGTTTTTCTACGGGGTATCCTGTTGCCCGAGGACCATTTGTGCTTAAGACTGGCCTTTTCCCACTGCATTTAGTGAGCTTTTATTATAAATCAGGTGGCCATTTATATTAGGGATCTCCATTCTGTTCTGTTGGTCTGTTGTCTGTTGTGTCATTACCACCTTATCACAATGACTGAGACTTTTTCCTTAAGGTATTCTTACATAGAGTCTGGCAGAATAACTAGTCCTCTTTCTTCAAGGATTGGAGGTGCTTAGAATTCTTTTTTTTTTTATTTTTTTATTGTTATGTTAATCACCATACATTACATCATTAGTTCTTGATGTAGTGTTCCATGATTCATTGTTTGTGCATAACACCCAGTGCTCCACGCAGAACGTGCCCTCTTTAATACCCATCACCAGGCTAACCCATCCCCCCACCCCCCTCCCCTCCAGAACCCTCAGTTTGTTTTTCAGAGTCCATCGTCTCTCATGGTTCGTCTCCCCCTCCGACTTACTCCCCTTCATTCTTCCCCTCCTGCTATCTTCTTCTTTTTCTTTTTTCTTAACATATGTTGCATTATTTGTTTCAGAAGTACAGATCTGTGATTCAACAGTCTTGCACAATTCACAGCGCTCACCACAGCACATACCCTCCCCAATGTCTGTCACCCAGCCACCCCATCCCTCCCACCCCCCACCACTCCAGCAACACTCAGTTTGTTTCCTCAGATTAAGAATTCCTCATATCAGTGAGGTCGTATGATACATGTCTTTCTCTGATTGACTTATTTCACTCAGCATAACACCCTCCAGTTCCATCCACCTCATTGCAAATGGCAAGATGAAGGTGCTTAGAATTCTAACACTAGATAAATCAAGTGTGCTGAAGAAAGGTTTCCTATTTTAGGCAAAGATTTATTGGATATTTGTTACTTCCCTCCGTCCCCCCCTTGTTCTGTACAGTTCAGAGATTTTTGCTACTTTGGTGCTATAAATGCTCCTAACAGCTCTCATGGTTTTATTTCCCCCCCAGCTAGCCTCCCCCTACCTTCCCACTCCTGCTGAAAAAAGATGTACTGTATAAAGTCTCTGATGATGAAAAAAAATTCTTTAAAGTGAATTATTAATCTTGAGCTTCTAGCAGATAAAAAAATAATATTTAATTTTGACTTGCTTCTGGCTCTCAGTTTTTCCTTTATGTGTTTGAGCCTAGTGTTTCTTTCACTTTGTTGGGGTATTTCTTCTTTTTTTTAACCATGAGTCTCTATTATATGTAAAAGTTTTCTTAATTATAATATTGGAAAGGGTATTTTAATTAAAACAAAAGTTAAGGGTATTCCCTTATAGAATCGAGATAAAGCTATAGAAAAAAAAAGTGATATGTGGCTTACCAGTGCAGGTTAAAGATGATTGAGAGAAGAAATTTTCATTCCAGTTGATTCTTAAATGGTTAACTGCCCAAAATTACTTTTAGAGGTTTAAACATAAGCATAGAAATATTTTCCTATTTTGGTGGTGGGGGAGAAGTAAGTTGATACTTGGGCTGGGGTAGGGGGATGTAGTGGTGGAGGGAGGTTGGGGGAACAAGACTCTGGCTCCAAGTTCAGAGAGGTCTCTGTTCTTTAAAGTCATGAGTCAAGACGTACCTGTATGGATACATCTTGGAGTTAATCACATGAAAGCCAGTTCCTTCATTTTTCCTTCTAAACATACAGTTGTGTAGGAGGAAAGCTATTTCTGGTAATCTTAGAGTCATCATAACATATTTTATGACTAAAATAGATATTTTGCCCCAACATTCAGTTGAGGGAAAAAGTCAGGGAACATCTGCATAAAACAGAAATGACCTAGGTTTTCTGGGATGGTTATTCTAGAAAACAGTGATTTATTATTAGTAAGGTTTATATATATATATGTGTATATATATATTTTTTTTTTTTTAGAAAGATTTTATTTATTTATTTGACAGCACAAGGGGGGGGGCGGGGCGGTGAAGGGCAGAGGGAGAGGGAGAAGCAGGCTCCCACTGAGCAGGGAGCCCAATGTGGGACCCCATCCCAGGACCCTGGGATCATGACCTGAGCCGAAGGCAAACACTTAACCGACTGAACCACCCAGGCACCCTCGTAAGTTCTTCATGTAATTACCTCCTTGAACCATCCCAGTGCTAGGACTAGGTATTATTTTTACCCCTTCCTTTATGGATAAAAAAATCAAAGCTTGGCTAAGAGAGGTTAAAGAACTTGTCCAAGATTCTGGCCTTAGGCCCCTGACCTTAGATCTCATGTATTAACTCAGTATGTTTCTGAGGTTCATGTTCAACATTTTTGTGTTTTCAGTTTTCTGTGTTTTTTTTTTCCAATTTTTTTGAACAGTAGTTGATGTTAATAGTAATTCTATTTTGTATTTTAATATTTAAATCTTTTAATTAGTAATAATTTGGCATTAGAACCAGAGCTAATGAAAGTATGAATGAGGCCAGCTTCACTGCAGATTCTGCTCTTCACCAAATGGCAGTCCATTTCTTTTATGTGGCAACAATGCATGGGAGTGTTTTATTTATTACAAACATGGTGGCCGTCTCCTGTTGGAGGAATCCACATTTCCAGGGTCTGTGGTGACTTAGCGCTGTGCTGGGAAAACAGCCCCTACCTGTAAGAACATGAGTATTGGCAGAGTTTTCTAAAAAATACCTTGATAAATAACATTGTCTTAAATAATCTATTGGTAATTAAAAGAGAATTGGGGCACCTGGCTGGCTCAGTTGGTGGAGCATGCAACTCTTGACCTCTGGGTTGTGAGTTTGAGCCCTACACTGGGTGTAAACATTACTTCAAAATAAAATCTTTAAAAAATAAAATAAATAAATAAAATTAAGTCCAAGTGGATTTTTTATCATCACTTTTGATATAAAATCATCCAAGCACATCTTCCATGTTCCTTCTCCCTCAACCAGCCCATTCTCAGTGAGCTCTCCCCCTTTGTCCTGCAGAAGCTGCCTCATGAGCGTGGAGCCCGCCATCAGCACCAGGCACCTCCCTTACCAGAGCTTCCAGCTCTTTGGCTTCGACTTCATGGTGGACGAGGAGCTGAAGGTCTGGCTCATTGAGGTCAACGGCGCCCCAGCTTGTGCTCAGTAAGCCTGAACACCACTGTGTTTTAACAAATGGGAAGTTGGTTCCACAGTTGAAATAGCCTGTCTTGGCAAGGTGGTGAGCTCCCATCTCCAGAGTGTTCAAGCGTAAGCCATTTAACTGCTGTTAGGGAGGGTGGCCTTTGGCAGGACCCTGGCCAGCAGGGGGCTCTGCTGCTGAGTCAGTCCTTCCCAATTCCCCCATGTGTGTTGACCAGTAGTCTGTGCTCAGGTGGGTGGTAGTTGCTATGAGAATTTCAAACGAAGCTAATAACTGTCAGAGGAGACCCTCTTATGTGACCAGTTCAGGGAATGGGGTCCTGTGAGTTGGAGGGGACACTGATAACCAAGAAATTGAGGGTCTCTCCAGGCAGGAAGTGTTCTGAGAAGGCACTGTAGACACAGTGGAGCTAGAATGGGGATGTAAGGGAAGAGTGTCACATGTACCATGGAGAGGAAGGGAGAGTCTTCAGAAGGGGGGCAAAGCATCCAGTGGGACCCTGCCCTGTGCCAGGCTCTGTGGGACATGCACAGATGAGGAGAACATGCCCACGAAAGCCTCATGGAGGCCATAGAAGTTAGGGGAAGTCCCCTGGACATGATCCTTGAATGCTGCTGGTTCTTTTAAAGATTCACTTTCATCAGGTCAAGACCCCTTCATGGTTCCCCACATCCGTGTCTTGGAGGAATTGAGGTGATGTTCCACAGGTTTCAGAAAAAGTCCTGGACCTACAAGGGGCAGCATTAACACACAAGTAGCTCTTTCATTAGGAGCCAGGCCTTTACCACTTGCTCAGTGACTGTGACATGGCAGGTGTGATTCGTCTCGTTCGGCAGTTCCTTCAGCTAACCAGTATTCATTAGCACCTCCAGTCTGCCAGGCCCCATAGTGGGGCCTGGGTCACAGTCATGAGCAGAGACACCGGCCCTTGTCCTTAGAGAGACTGTGGGCATGACAAAGGACCAGACAAATACAGATTACAAACTGGGACATGCTTTATCCTTGATAAAGGATGTTAAAGGTAGTATCATTGAGCAAAGGGCTGCTATTGAGCCGTGGCTTTTGGAACTGAGTCGGAAGGAGGGAGGAGAGGTGAGCAGGATGGCTCACATCTTCCCTTCACCAGACCCACAGCAGCGTGCCTGTTTTCCCCTGTCCTTCTAATAAAGGTTCAGTCCTCCCTTGTGCTCTATGCCCTGTCCACCCCTCTTCCTGTCCCGTGTCCCTTTGCCTTCCTCATTCACGGTGTCAGCCTCTCCCACCTTGTTCCCTCTTCGGGGTTCCCATCAGCATGTGCATATGCAGCAGATTTCCCCAGCTGGTGAAAAAGTGCCCTCCCCTGATGCCACATTCTGCTCCGGAGGCTCCTCCTCCCTGCACCTGTCACAGCCAAACTCTGGAAAGCAGTGTCTGCTCAGGCTGTCCCCTCTTCCTCTATCCTCACCCATGCTGTGGTCCATTCTGGGCTGGATGCCATCCCCTCCACCCCATAGAAATTGTTCTTTGAAGGTCCCCAGCTAAGTCCATATTGCCAAGTGCAGTGGCCCCTTTCTGTGCGGACATCCCTGGACCTCTCAGCAGCATTTGAGGCAGCTGCTCACACCTTGCTGAGATGCTCTTCTGCTGGGGCTTCGGGCACACTCTCTACTGGGAAGGTTCGACTGAGGAGGTGTGGGCGAGATTGACCTCTTGCTCCTCATCAGCGGACCCCAGTCAGTGCCTCAGTCTTGGGTGTTAGTCTTCTCTCTCCACGGCGCTTTCTCCGAACGGGATCTTACTCAGTTTCAATTCAATTCAATTTTAAAACCATCATATTACATCACAGCCCAGAGTTCCAGACCAGGGTCTGCACCTGCCTGCCCACCATCCTACAAGGATGTTTGTGGGTGTCTAAGAGGCACCCCCTGCCCCAGACTCGCCCAACTGCGTGGATGTCTACCTCCCCTCCCCACAGAATCTAAGCTGGAATGCTGATCAAGATCCAGCCTCCTTCTTTCCATTACCCTCAGGTTCTGTGCATTGGGACCGTGTCCGCTCAGCCTCCAGCCCTGGCAGCCTCTGCTGTCCGCCCCCACTGTCGCTCTCCCACAGGTTGTCCTCCGTCACTGTGGAGGCTTTTGCAGAGAGCCTTCTAACGGGGACCCCCCCTTCTGCTCTTGCCCCAATAAAATCCACTCTCAGTGTGCACTACTCCTGCCATTGGCAGAGCCCGTCTTCTCCCCCTCCCCCAACGCACTCTTTCTCTCCTCCTCCCTCCTTCCTTCCCCCCTCCTTCTCTCTCTCTGGGTGTATCTCTCCTCTCCCTCCTCTTTTCTGTCCTGTCATCCACTGTCTGACTTCACTCATTCCCCAGGTCTCAGCTTATTTGTCACCCTGGAGAGTCTCTCCTAGAGTTTGCTCAGCCACGCTGAAGGTGCTTTCCCTCCAAGTATCCCCACCACAGACAGGCACGATGGCTCTCACACTCGATTGAAGTTGCCCGTCTTCCCTGCCAGTGAGAGCAGGAGTCATTTGTCTGTTCACCTGAGACCTTCCAGAAATATTTGTTGAGGGGATGCTTGATCTTCGTGCAGCATTTGTATGTACCATGGAAACCAATACTATGAATTTGGTCGTGAGGTGGAACATCTAGGGCAGGTCCTGGTGAAAAAAACTTTGACTTTTCACGTGCACGTTGAGGAACATCTTCAGTGATACTCTTTAAAACACGTTGCAGGAAGCTTTATGCAGAACTGTGCCAGGGCATCGTGGACATAGCCATATCCAGTGTCTTCCCGCCCCCGGACGCGGAGCCACAGCACGTGCAGCTGGCTGCCTTCATCAAGCTGTGACCGAGGGAGGTGCTCAGAGCTGCCTCAGAAGAAGCACGAGCTCCTGCTCCAGGGGAAGGTGAAATGTCAGGATTGCTCATTACCAAGCCGGGACTGGAGAAAGAGAGGCAAACCGCAAAGCCGTGATCCAAGGGAGAACACAAGAAGAAAAGGCCACTTCCCCAAAGAGTGGTGGCTCAGGGGTTCCCAGGGGGCACTCTCAGCACTGCTATGGAGATGTGAAAACTGAAGCAAATTTCTCTGAGGAGAGAGCAAAATATTCTTCTAAGGGGAAAAGACAGGGATTTGATTATTTTACATTCTCACCCTTTAAAAAATCCAATTTTTATCCTAAGGCAGCATTGTGAGCAGCGCCTCTCCTCCCTGAGGGTTGAGACTGTTGGACCTTTGGTTGGTGTCTTTCCACCTGCTGCAGCCCTAGTGCCTTAGCTCTATGCCCAGCTGCAACCCTCCGTCCGGGGCAGGGATTGGGGGGTTGCCGAGGAGTTCCCTGCCCGTCCCTCTCCACAACACCCTGCCCTCGAAGGTCTGGACAAGCATGCACAAACAGTCCTTGGTTTTGTGCTGGGCGCCACCTCACAGCAAAGGGGGCTTGCCTCCTCATGTTCCTGATGGCCTTTGGTCAATCACCTGTCAGGATTGGTGTGGGCTGGGCACCAAAACAGCAAATGCTGCTCTCGATCTGCTCTGTGCATGTTTTAGAAACCAAGCAGCAAGTTTGCCACAAACCCATAAGCATCAAATAAGCATGAGAGAGAAAAAAAAAAAAAACAAAAAGCACGATGTCTTGCTTTACTTAATAGTTGGGTGTGGTGGGTCTTTGAAATACGATGATTCTCAGTTATCTTTGTTTTAACCAGAATTCTACATGCACTTTTGCGAAGTTCCCTTTTGTTCGTTTTTTTGTTGTTTTAACTTTTGGAAAACCCCCTCTAGGGGGCAGGAGAAGTAGAATTACACACACACACACACACGCACGCACACACACCAGGTGGCACTGCCCCAGACACAGGTTGCTCTCCCCCATTTTCTTGTCCTCGAAGCACCTTCTGCAGGAGCTGGAAGGGCAGGTTTTGTCCCAGGGAGGATTATCTGCCTGTTTGTGCCTCTTCACATCAGGGCGAGGGTCTAAATGAGTGTATGTCTGGCCTGAATGGGGGAGTCTCCTAAAATGGGAAAGACGTGGTTTCAGAGCTCCACACAGCATCTTATAAGTCAACAAATGTGTCCTGTTAGGTGTAGTTTCCACTTACTGGATCAAATGTTCTGTAGATTTTTTAGGAGGCTACATCACTAGCAGTGGGAAGAACAAGATGCTACTTGTGTTCATTGTGAGCTGAATGAACAGGTCCTTCCTAGAATGTACTGGGAACCACAGGAGTCCTCCTGTCCAGTAGAGTGCTGTGTTCTTCCTTTGTGTATATGTGTGCTCCATTATTCTTTCTATGTGGCACCAGACAACAGTTCCGCAGTCAGGGAGACTTTTCTAAAAGGAGAAAAGAGCAATACCTCCTGAAACATGAGATGTGGGAGCTTACAGTGAAGAAAGGAATAAGGAGTATTTCAAAAATGCAGCAGTGGGTGTAGGATGTGGTGGCATTATGTCGGGGTGAAGGAGAAAGGCCCAACTGGTTTGGCTCTTATGTGAATTTGGAATTACAAAATATTCTGGTTACCCAGAATACAGATAATAAACTTTGCATCCAGAGCAAAATAAAACAGCAGTGAAAGTCACTCGTGGAAGCCCAGCACTGTTGGGTTAGTGTTTAGGGACTTTGATCATAACAAGGTGCACACCCTTCTAGAAAGTGTAAGATACTGAGTCCTTGAGAAGTCTCTGTGGACTGGTGACGGGGAAAGCATGGAGGTTTTTGTCGTACTATCGCATGTGAACATAGATTTGTAATGATCTTTTGGACCTGAATTAAAGGGACATTTGAGAGTTTTCCAGTTCTTACAGTGACAGAGCTAAGAATGTAGATGTTGCAAGTCCATGGATCTTGATGGATTTTCTAAGAAACATAAATCACTGGCATATATGTGAGGGAAGTAAGGGTTTAAAAGAAAGTTATGCTTCATTCCTCACATGGTTTCAAATATGTATCTGTTTTATGCATTTGTTTTTGATCGGGTGGGATGGTTGGCTCAGAACTGTTCCATACCCTTCCATGATACCCTTGGCACAGATGGTCATGCCTCGCTCCTCAGTCTTTATACGTGCAGTATGTGTCCGTGTCGCCAGTTGCTGGGGGAGGAGGTGTTCTTTATTTAGAGATGTTAATTCCAATCTTGCCGCTGTCATTTGGCCTCACAGTGTAATATGATCCCGTTAACCTCTCTGTGCCTTGGTTTCTTATCTCATGGAGGAGATTGTTGCCTGACCCGGGGACTACCTCAAGGACTTTTAGTGAGGACAGGTGAGATTAGGAAGACTCAAGAACCTGTGGTACCAAGGTTCTCTGTGCTGACTATATGCTGGAATCACTTGAGAAGCTTTTTAAAAATGTTGGTTTCTATACCCTCTCTTTTTCTCCCACCTCTGACGAATGAAATCAGAAACCTGAGGCATCAGTCTGCTTTGAGATGCGTTGAACCACTGCTTGAGAAGGAAGGACAAACACATTGTTACCTTAGAATAATCAAATAAGACCTAGGACTTTTTTTAAAAGTTCCTTTTGGAAGGACAGCCATTTCTTTAAGAATGACTGTTGTTGGTCAACATGTTGACCTACGTATTCATGATACAAGCAACTGCTGTCTAAGCATGTTCTCTTTTTGCTTCTTGTCCCAGATTTGTAAACTCAAAACGTGCTCTCATTTCCTTAAATAGTTTGTGAAGTCTTGACAACAAATGTAAACAGACAGGAATTTATAAATCTGCTAAATATGTGTTAAGGGTATTCATTACTGAGAGAAAAGCCCCTTCCCTCACTCTGAACTCCTGTGGAAATTATAAACTCGATTTTACCCAGAACATTGAAGTGCCTCAGTGTCTGTATGATTCAGTGCAGCGGGTACTGGCATGCTTACCGGCTGACTTGCTGTTTCACTAGCGCCTCAGGATGATTATTCCAGACTAGGAATATCTGGTAGTGTTGGAAATGTATGGGATCCACAGAATCCGCAAGCAGCAGCAAAGCTACAGAGTGTGTTTTCATTGACAGCCAAGCTTGTGTCAGGCAGGTGTGGATCCAGCCCTGGTGTGGGTGTGGGTGTGTGGGGGTACTCTGCTGGAGAAGACAAGGGGCCAGAGTAGGTCCCCTGCAGCATGTGGGTGCTGTGGAGAAAATTCAGTGATACACTTGTCTCTGATTCTAGACACAGAATCTGTACCTAAGAGGAAATGAATTCTGAAATAAGGCGATTTTATGAATGTTTAAAATGCCCAGAGCATTAAAGTAATATTTCAAGCGTTTTTGTGCCCTTTGGTTCTATCATCTTATCATGGTGGTTGACTGTCCTAGGATATCACTGGTTATTTGAGTCCATGATTCTGTTACTCAGGTAGGCAGACTTTTTCCGGAAAGGGTCAGATTAGTAAATATTCTAGGCTTTGCAAACCAAACAGGTTCTTTGTTACATATTCTTCTTTTTAACCACCTCTTAAAAACAAACAGACTTAGTTCATAGGCCATACAAACGCAAGCCAGATGTGGCCATTGTTTGCTGACATAGCATGTTATTCAGTACATAAGCCAATAGATTGTCTTTTGAAACTGTAATGAGCTCCTCTAAGGTGAAGCATTGAAATAATTTCTGCTGCCAAAATCCAGTCCATCTCTTACATGTCTTGTGTATTGTCTGAATCATGATACAGATGGTCCGGTGAGACCCATGGTTTTGAGAAAGGATTATGTGTGCCTCAAACATAGGGAGTAGGTAGAGGGGCTTCTAATATGATTCTGCATTCAGCCAGAGGCCATGAAGTCCTAAGAGTTCACTAAGGCCACGTATATAAATACCTGTAAGTCTCACACACCTCAGCCATTTAGTGTCATTTATGTAAATTGTAGTTAACTTGTAACTTCCTGTGTAGAGAGACTGAATGCTTCGGACTTCTTTCCCATGTATGGCTGCTTTCACTCCATAAACATACTTCTGGCACAGAGATAAGGCCTTCCACAAATGGAAACCCTGGCTTAAGCACTCCAGACAGGTTTCTGATATGATATGACACACACCTACCAGACTCAGTGTAGCTTGCATGGGCAGGGTGCAGGGACAGGCAGACATGGACCCAAGCAGGAAACTACTTAGGATCCTGAGAGTGGACAGGTTCAAAGCCTTCAGAGGACTTCTCTTCGTGGCTGGTCCTGCTTGCTGTCAGTAGCTGCCCCTTCTCCTTAAAGAACCTGAAGTTATCCCATAGCCCCAGAGGTTCAGTGATATTTTAAAGATGTCTCCCACAAAACATCCCTAAGGTCAAAGGAAAATGAGCCCCTGTCCCAGGGGCTGCAAGCAAAATTCCTTTTCAAAATTCACATGAGAGGACATCAGTAAGAACAGCAGGGTAAAACCTCTGAAAATCCTATCTCCATGAAAGCGATGGGAACACTGGCAAAAACTTTCTAGAAATTAACCAGAGGCTTGCAACAATGCAGAAACATTTATTAAAGAAAAGTGGTACCACCTTGGTAAGAATAGCAAGTTTTGTGATGTTTTAATTCACCCTATTTTCATCCCCCTTTTCCTAGCTCCAGGATAGCCTTGGAAATGAAAAGCCCCACAATAGTAAAATCCAGGAGTCTAGCAACAATTGGAGGGTACAGAGTGGGGTTGGAGCTCCTCCAAAAAGCCCCATCCCCAGTGAATTGTCATTATTTGACCTGTGTGGCAGTTCCATGTAAGTCCTCATCTCAGGGCTTGTCTTTGACATTTCTCAAAGTGTGCCCACTGTGAACAACCTTTTCCCTAGGTGAGTTTGTTAAAAATAATCAGCAGCAATTGTTTAACACCTCAGCTTCCTGAGTTGGCTAAAAGAGTTGGAACAAACAACAAGCTGACCAAAAAACTTAGGAATAGATGGGGAATGAGATATCCATTGGAAGTTTTGAAAAGTTTCTGAAGAACATAGAAGGCCACACACATGTATAGGGCTATGTGCAGGCCTGGGGAGACCTGAATTCCCTCAGCCTTTTTTTTTTTTTCCTTTTTAAGTAGCATGGAGCCCAGCACTTGAACTCACAACCCTGAGATCAAGACCTGAACTGAGAACAAGAGTCAGATACTTAACAGGCTGAGCCACCCAGACCCCCTGAATTCCCTGTTTTTACCTCTATATGACCAGGAGAATCTACACAAGCCTCCCTGGCATGCGCGCACACACACAGCCCCTTGGCAAAGACTGGGAGACTTACTGGTGCAAGTGTTTAAGGAAATTAGTTCTAGATTGAACTAATGTTCAATCATTAGTTGACCACTAAGCTAGCAGCAGAAACTTCAGTGGCCACACACATCAAAGAATATAGGCTTTACAGAATTATTTCAGGAAACTCTAAATATTTAATCAATGACAACAATAAACCCTGGAGAGGATAGAGTATCTGGTTTCCAAAGTTGCCCCATCATATTAGATTTTTCTAATTTTCAGCACAAATTATGAGACATGCGAAGAAAAAAGAAAGTATGGCCCATGAAGGGAAAAGGCAATCAGTAGAAACCATCCCTGAGGAAGCCCAGACATTGGTCTTATTACACAAAGACTTTAATTAGCTATTTAAAATGTTTAAAGAACCAAAAGAATGATGAGAATGATGTGTCACCAGAGAGAGAATATCATTAAAGAGGTATAAATCATTTTTAAAAATAGAGCCAAGTAGGAATTTTGGCTTTAAAAAGTACAATAATGCAAATGAAAAATTCAGTAGAGGTGTTCAAAAGTAGTTTTGAGCTGGCAAAAGAAGGAATCAAATATGAAATCGATTAAGATTATCCAGCCTGAGGAACAGAAAAAAAAAAATGAGGGGCGCCTCTGAGGTGGCTCAGTCGGTTAAGTGTCTGCCTTCGACTCAGCTCCTGATCCCAGGACCCTGCTCAGCCGGGAGTCTGCTTCTCCCTCTCCCTCTGCCCCTCCCCCCTGCTCATGCACACATGTGCTCTCTCTCAAATGAATAAAATCTTAAGAAAAAAGGAAAAAGAATGAAGAAAAATGAACAGTGCTCCAGAAATGTATATGTATACCAACATACACATAACAGGAGTCCTAGAAGAAAGGAGAGAGGGAGGCAGAAATCATATCGGAAAAAATTGTGGCCAAAAACTTTCCCATTTGATGAAAAACATTAAAATGCATCCAAGAAGTCCAACAAACTCTAAGTGGGACAGGCTCAAAGAGATCCACACCAAGACACATCAACCACTAAGATAATAACTCTAAATACATAGTAAAAGAGACAAGGGAACTAAAATGTTACACTAGAAAATATCTTTAACAAAAAAACAAGGCAGTAATAAAAAAATGGAGAAGGTAGATAGAAAGCATATAGAAAACAAATACCGAAATGACAGACAGAAATCCTACCTTACCAGTAATTTCATTAAATGGATTAAATAACTACAACCAGAAAAGCAGACTGGCAAAATAAATAACAAAAACAAACGTAATCCAACTTCATGCTATCTATAGGGACATACTTAAATCCCAAAACACAAATAGATAAAAGTAAAAATATGTAAAATGTATCATGGAAATAGTAGCTCAGAAACCTTGAGTGACCATACTAATATTAGACAAAATAAACTTTAAGGAAAAAAAATGTGGGGCACCTGGGTGGCTCAGTCAGTTAAGTGTCTGATTCTTGATTTCAGCTCAGGTCATGATCTCAGGGTTGTGATATCTAGCCCCACATCAGGCTCTGCGCTTGGTGTGGAACCTGCTTAATTAAGACTCTCTCTTTGTCCTTTGCGACTCCACTCCCTACCCTACCAGCTCATGTGTGTGCTCTCTCTCTTAAAAAAAAGAAAAGAAAAGAAAAGAAAGAAAAATGTTACTATAGGCAAAGAAGGACATTTATAGTGGTAAAAAAACTTAATCCATCAGGCAGATAGAACAGTTATAAACATATGCACCTAGCAACAGAACCCCGAGATACATGAAGCAAAACTGGCAGAACTGAAGAGAGAAATAGACAATTCAACGGTAGTTGGAATTTTCAGTCCCCCATTTTCAGTAATTGAAGAACTAGTCAGAAGATCACCAAGAACATAGAAAACACTGTAAACCAACTAGATCTAACAAATATAGATAACTCCACCCAACAAAAGCAAAATACATTCTTCTCAAGTAACACATGGAATATTCTCTGGAATAAACCATATGGTAGACCTTAATGACTCAGTAAATTAAAAATTATTGAAATCAGGGGCCCTAGCTGGCTCAGTTGGTAGAGAGTGTGACTCTTGATATCAGGGTCATGGGTTCAAGCCCCACTTTGGATATAGATACTACTTTAAAAAATTAAAATTATTGAAAGGTTTAATGGTGTCAGCATTGGATAGAAACAGAAGATGACCTTTAAAAGAGATATAGGAATGAAAACTTCCATCTGATGTAGGTAAAGGTAAGATTGACAGAAGGGATGGATTCCCAAGGGGCAGGAGGACACTTGTAGGATTGGTGGATTAATTCATTATCTTAATTGTGGCAATGGCTCCACGGGTGTATACATAGGTCAAAACATCAACGTGCACACTTTAAATGTGTGGCTTATTTTATGTCAATTATACCGCAATACAGAATACAACTGTTAAATACAAACACAGAAGATGAAGTTGGAAAACATTTGCAGGTATTCCTTGATAAACCCATATTTTGGGGGGAGAAGTGATTCATAGGACTTATGGAAACTCAAAGGATCTTTTTTTTTTTTAAAGATTTTATTTATGTATTTGACAGAGAGAGACAGTGAGAGAGGGAACACAAGCAGGGGGAGTGGGAGAGGGAGAGGCAGGCTTCCCGCCGAGCAGGGAACTGGGTCCCAGGACCCTGGGATCATGACCTGAGCGGAAGGCAGACGCCTATCGATTGAGCCACCCAGGCGCCCCGAAACTCAAAGGATCTTAAGGCTGGAGGTCCCCTAGGATGTCCGGACCTCCCGGCCCCCTAGGAATCAGGTCTAGATGTGGGGAGAGGGGTAGCGAGGACAGACCACTCCCTCACCATCGCTGTGAAGTCTTTACGACTTAAGAGTTGGGTGGTGAGAGCAGTCGGTCTGGTGGCCAACATCTGCTTTTTTCCAGAAGTCAGGGTCAGCATCAGGTATCGGCATCGGAAAATGATCAAGGCGAACAGGGGGGTAAGGAATCTCTGAAGACCACCCTCCTCCAGGCCTAATCGACTGCGCGTATAAACGCTAAACAGATCACAGGCTGAACAGAACGTGGAGCTGACGTGAAGCGGATTTCTGCCTGCCTTCTGCGGAGAGGGGAATGGGTGGGGCGGCCGCGCTCTGGCTCTGTACAGTTTTAGACCGGCCCATTCATTCCATGGTTTAGATTTTCAAGTCGACCCTGTAAAATCGAAGGGCCAAGGTCCGGCGGAACCAGAGGAACTACATTTCCCAGCAGGCTGTGGGTGCCGGGGTGCCTGCCCTTCTTCCCGGCGCGTGCGGAGCGGTAGCTGGCTCCCGGTATACAGGCGGCCGCATGGATCCGGCCGGCCGGTGGCAGAATCTGCCCAGCGGGCCTAGCCTAAAGCACTTAACTGACCCGTCTTACGGGGTTCCGCGGGAGCAGCAAAAGCCAGCGTTGCAGGAACTGACGCGGGCGCATGTTGAGTCCTTCAACTACGCTGTGCGCGAGGGGCTCAGCCACGCGGTGCAGGTAAGCGCGGCGTCCTCCCAGTTCCCGTCGGCTCTGCGTTCCCTGGCGCCGCTTCCCCCCTGCGCGGCCCGCGACGAGGCGAAGCGCGAGGCGGGCAGAGGAGAGGGGCCCCGCGGGGCTGGAGGAGGGAGGCTGGTGGCAGGATGCGTGTGTGGCGCTGAGGGAGAGGGAGATCCAGGAGGCGGGGGTGAGTGGGGCCTGGGCGGAGTGGGGCACTGGCCTCGGGTAGAGGTCCCAGAGAGATGGCTGGGAGGTCCCACTATAATCCCAAATAGTTGTACCCCTTGATCGCGCCAGACTCCGCGCCGGGGCCTGGCACTTGTAGTCGAGTCGACTAGGGGAATACTAGATGTATTTGTGATGGGAACCGTAGTGTTCTGTAGGACAGTTTCACCGTGCGGTGAGAGTGAGGAAGTGCCCCGGGTGGGTGTGCTTCCCAGCCATTCACAACGCACGCGCTTTCGTATCCCTGGGAGTTTTACTTCTCCGAGAAACTTACTGAAAAGGTTCTGAGCCTATTCGCACATAGACTACTATGGGAGGTCATCCTTCCACGGTTTTCTTCTCTCAGAGCTTTATCGGGAGAAACTACTGGACACCTGTTCTGAATTAGGTGGGTGTTGAGGAAGATACAGATGAGCATAGAAGCGAGATTGAGTAGCAGTAACACTTGGTCAACATTAAGGGATTGATCTAAAGGATATAGTAGCAGAGTTCAAGTGAAGATGGTGGGGGGAGGTCGTGTCTCATTTAGTCAGCATAGCCAGTGTCTCCAGGTACTAGGCTCTGAGGGTGAGGAAGAGGCAGTCCTGTGTGAGACACAGTTCTTGCTTTTGAGTGCTTGGTATCATGTTTTGCCAAGTGGAGTGGAGGTGGTGGAGACATGGAAGCAGTCAGTGCCAATACTCTTGAGAAATGCTCTGCCAAGCAGGGTGTAGGGTACTTGGGGAGCACATAGGAGGTGCGGCTAATCCAGGTGCTTGAGAAAAGGCGGGGTGAGATGAATTGAAGGGGGAGGGGAGAGTGCATTCCCTCCAGGGGAAGTGAAAGAGCACAGCTCAGGGGACACTACTGTGTGGGTTTGTTGGGTAGGATTTGTGTTGTGAGAAATAGGGATAATGGAGAGCTTTGCCAGTTTCTGATACTTGAACTCTCCAAATAATATGTGAGCCATTGAGGTTTCTTTGAAGATTAATTAATACTCCTTCACCTTTCAGCAAAAGATAAGGCTGATGGGAAATATTTGTATCGTATCTGTGCGGAAAACCATTATCTAACTAAAGGTTAATTGGCACTGGGGTTTATTAAAATGGTGAAAAAAAGAGTCTGGGATTGAGATGATCAAGGAAGGCTTTCTCTAAAATATAAAAGCACATGTACGTAAGAATTTTTATGAGGAGTGATATATAGACTGGCAGTTCTCAAACTTTTTGGCTCCAGGACCCTCTCCCACTCTTAAAATTCTTGAGGGATCCTAAAGAGCTTTTGTTTTTCAGTATTTATTCTATTAGAAATTAGAATTGAGAAATTTTTAAAACACTAATTCATTTAAAAGATAAACCAAATATATATTAACATTTTAATAAAAATGTTTTTGGGGAGGAAGGTGAAGATGGTGGCGATCAGGGTGTGGGTCCTGGGAGTCTGATGGCTGCAAAAGGGCAGCTGGTGTTGTTGGGTGCACAGACAGCCTCCCACATTACCAAGGACATGCTCCTGGGACCCTATCCCAAGACCCCAGAAGAACCGGCCACCATCACCAAGAAGTATAATATGGGGGTGGAAGACTACCAACCAGTCAGATGACAGCATAGGGTGTGACAACTACCCGAAGCTCCCTGACCGCTCATGGCAGAAGAGTCCATGGTATGACTGGGACCACCCAGACCTGAGGTTGAACTTGGGTGAGCCGATGCACTGGAACCTTGACATGTATATCCTGAACCTTGTGGACACATCCCCCATGCCTGTTACCTGAAATCCCATGTGTAAGCACCTCTTGGGTTTCGTGGTCTTCATGGTGTTCATGTTTTGGGTTGGGGAAACTTACCCCACCTACCAGCCCATGGGGCCAAAGCAATGTCCTTATAATAATCTGTACATGGAACAAGGGGGCAGTTCCACCAAAGAGCCTGAGCTGGTGGTTCTTTATGATATTTGAGGAGGCTTCATCAGCTTTGTGCCCCCCTTATTTCTAGAGATTTAACCTTAATGAAATCCCTGATAAAACTTAGTGCTGTGGTTTAAAAATTTTTCTTTTCTAAAGCAGAAAAAATTAAACGTAAATGATATTTTTGCATATCTTTTAAATGTCTGGCTTATTAGAAGACAGCTGGATTCCCATTTCTGCTTCTGTATTGGATGTCTTATGATACATTGTTTTGATTGAAGTACATGTAGAAAGTGTAGCCTGTACAAATAATGATGCTGCAGCTTAGCTGGTACCATAAGACTAAGTGAAAATGTTGTTACAGAAAACACAGTAAAGTAAATGAGGGAAGAATAGCCTTTGTCATATTTTTGTTTATTTAGAGGTTTGCCCAATTCGGGGGGCAGGGGGATGGGTTCTTTCATTCTTTGAGTCCAAATTGATGCCTCACAGTCATCTTTTCGGAATACAGTCGATGCTCATTTTTCAGGAATTCATATTTGTGAATTGCCTACTCACTAAAATTTATTTGTAACCCCCAAATCAATATTTACCATGTGCAGAGTGGTGAAAAATTTGAATTGCCCCATGTGCTTCATCCCAACTGAGGTCCAAGAAGGTGATGCTCTCCTTTCTTGTTTCAGGCTCTCAGACTGTAAATAAGTATCTTTTTCAAAGTCTGTCCAGTTTTTCTTATTCTGGTGCTTTTTCTTGGTGATTTCACTTGGTCCTCAAGCACAGTGCTAAAGTGCTGTCTAATGTTCCAAGTGCAGAAAGGCTGTGACGTACTCCTTAAGAGAAAATCTGTGTTAGATAACCTTTGTTCAGTCATGAGTTAGTGCTGTTGGCTGTGAGTTTAGTGTCAATGAATCAAAAACATATACTGAGGGGCACATGGGTGGCTCAGATGGTTGGGCATCTGCCTTCGGCTCGGGTCATGATCCCGGGGTCCTGGGATCGAGCCCCGCATCTGGCTCCCGGCTCGGTGGGGATCCTGCTTCTCCCCCTCCCTCTGCCTCTCCCCTGCTCGTGCTCTCTCTCTCTCTGTATCTCTCTGTCTCAAATAAATAAAATCTTTAAAAGAAAAAAATATATATACTGAATAAGGTATCCTTAAAACAAGGTTATGTATTGATCAGTTGACGAAGTGTGATCAGAGACTCACAGGAACCTAACCTTGTATTTCCCCTAAGAACAGTGATTCAGTATTCACTACTTCAGTGTTTGTGGCAACATTACAGACCATAACTATCTCAAGTAATGAGATTGTATTGAGATAAAGATAGTGCACCCGTGGCTTGAAAAAGTGAGTCTTCTCCCTTCTAAAAATTAATGCTTCAGGGCGCCTGGGTGGCTCAGTTGTTAAGCATCTGCCTTCGGCTGAGGTCGTGATCCCAGGACTCTGGGATCGAGCCCCACATCGGGTTCCCCTGTTCAGCAGGAAGCCTGCTTCTCCCTCTCCCACTCCCCCCTGCTTGTGTTCCCTCTCTCGCTGTGTCTCTGTCAAATAAATAAATAAAATCTTTAAAAAAAAATTAATGCTTCTTCCTTAAATAGGACAGATTAAAATTTCATTTTAGAATAAAATAATAAATTCTAAAACAATACCAGCTTTAGATAAAATTTTAAAATTTAGAAAAGGTCAACTGAACTGACATGAGGAGAAGAACCTTCTTTATACTCTTGGCTCCATTTTTGGCATTCTTATTCTAACGCTAAGGCTAGGAGGTTGTTCACAGTTCATATGTACGAGAGCCCAGTGATACCCTTTCCTCAGAACAGCAGTGCTTCCCCAGGGAGTGGTGCAGAGAAGCAGCTGTTGTGGAATGGGAAAAACCTAACATCTAGGAAAAACCTAGACGCCTAACAACTGAGCCACCCATGCGCCCTGAAGCATTAATTTTTAGAAGGGAGAAGATTCACTTTTTCAAGGGCCCACCACCTGTGTGGTTCTGGCATCAGTATGAGGCCACTGGAGGATGAAATGTACAAATATCAAAGAAGGGCATTAGAGTGTCTGGTCCTACATCAGGAGGATGTTTCCAGATCCTTCCCTGTTAGCCACAGTCCCATTTGTCTTACTATGTATTTAGCAGACGCCAGGTATAATAGAGAAGGTAGGCACTTGATTCAGAGAACAGCTTTGTTCTGTACACAACTGTACCCTAGAGCCTACTATGAACTTGACATGTAGTAGACACCATCTGAAGTAGCGCGTTATCATTTCAGGGACTTGGGGTATGAGTAGAATGGATGTAGCTTTAACCATCTTCCTGTATAGGTCACCTTTGGCATGATGGGCATCGGTGCTTGTAGAACATGTGGGGTTTGGAAGGATCTTACAGAAAGAGGGCCTTGGAAATGCAAGCAGTTCATAGTGTGACTTGTATTTCAGGCTATCCCTCCCTTTGAATTTGCTTTCAAAGATGAGCGGATCTCTCTTACTATCGTGGACGCTGTCATCAGTCCACCCATGGTTCCCAAAGGGAACATCTGCAAAGAACTCAACATTTATCCAGCCGAATGCCGGGGTCGGAGGAGCACCTATCGGGGCAAGCTGACCGTGAGTACAAGTGACAGCATGTGACCCTCACACTGTATGTTTGCGAGAATAAGGCTGATGCCTAATACAGTGTATACCACAGTTCTGTTCTTTGTACTGTCATCTAAAAGAGATACCATCTTCTAAATCTAAAGCATAAAATCATTTACTTTAAGGCCTTCTTCCTTACTCTTTTAAAATACTTGTTCTTGTAGATCCACATAGTTTCTTTTTCTTAAGTATTTTTTCTCTCTCCTTTTCCTTTAGGCTGATATCAGCTGGGCAGTGAATGGAATCTCCAGAGGAATCATTAAACAGTTTCTTGGCTACGTTCCCATCATGGTGAAGTCTAAGCTTTGCAACTTACACAACCTTCCCCCCAAAGCCCTCATTGAGCACCATGAGGAAGCAGAGGTAACTGCGGGCGGCCAGTACGTACGCTGCAAGGCCAGGTGACGCTAGAGAAGGCCTGAGGTGGGGGTGAGAAGATACGACACGTGTCAGTGGGAGTCAGGTTTTCTTTCTCTGCTTCCATTTCTGGATAGGGAAAATGGGGCTGGCTGCCTTGTTGCATCCTGTGCAGGGCTCAGAATGAGGCTCAAAGGAGACAGTGTATGAAAAGTGGTGGTCCAGTTAGAGAACAGTATTACTGTGGGGGAAGAGTTGATAGGACTTTCCCGAATTTTCTGTAGCATACATATTTAGAGATGTCTGCTTTACCAGCAGTAAGATTGTGTGAGCACATTAAATGCTTCCCCTGCCTTCTCTTTGGCATCTCTTTTAGCTGCGTTAAGTGGTTTTGCAGTATTGAGTTGAAGTGATCAAGAATACAGACTCTGGGGCGCCTGGGTGGCTCAGTTGGTTAAGCGACTGCCTTCGGCTCAGGTCATGAACCTGGAGTCCCGGGATCGAGTCCCACATCGGGCTCCCTGCTCAGCAGGGAGTCTGCTTCTCCCTCTGACCCTCTTCCCTCTCGTGCTCTCTATCTCTCATTCTCTCTCTCTCAAATAAATAAATAAAATCTTTAAAAAAAAAAAAAAGAATACAGACTCTGCCTGCAATGGGAGATAGTGTAACGTGGTGGAATGAGGGTGATGGTGTCAGATCTGGGTTTGACACCCCGCCGCTCCACTTACCAGTTATGTGGCTTTGGGCACATTCCATCTTTCTGAGCCTCCATTTCCTCTGCTGGGCATAACAACGGTGCCACTCGTTATTATGAGGATTAAATGGGGTGGAGACACAGAGCAGCCCAGCATGCTTACGCCTGCTTCACAGTGGGGCAATGTGTAGTAGCTTTTTATTTATTACAGAAATGTGATACCAGAGCTATGAAAAATAGTTTCCTCTTTAGCTCGTCTGAATGTCTGGTTTCCAGAGTGTTTGTACAAAGTTTTTTTTAACTTATTTGGGAAACCTTATTTGCCTGGAAGCAAATGGCTATTGTTTTCATCTCTTTAGAGTAAGTTTTTTTGTTATGTTTTGCTTTTAAATATCATTTGAAGACAAATCGTTTTAGGGGACAAAAGGGCAAGTTAGGTCGAGCCTGTCCGTGGAAGAAATTACCCTGATTTTCTTCCATACTTTTCTCCCAGGTCCCTAGAACCTTTTTAATGCACTTGAGAAGGCTGTTAGTTCACACGCTGACAGTTTCCAAGGGGGTCTGTAGACCCTTTCGCCTCTGTGTGCCTCTTGTGCACGTTACACTGTATCTGGCAAGTAGCTTCATGTTTACAATTAATGTATCCTTGTCCAACAAATTATAATTCATCTCTTTGGCAGGAAATGGGAGGCTATTTTATAATCAATGGCATTGAAAAAGTCATCCGAATGTTGATTATGCCTCGGAGGAATTTTCCCATTGCAATGATAAGACCAAAATGGAAAACCAGAGGGCCTGGCTATACTCAGTATGGTAAGCTGTAGTGACTTTTGGAATGTTCTCTTAGAAAAGTTTTTCTAGTAAGCATTTCTGTGTTAAGATTTTATAGTGGGAAATCCTACTTTCTATTATGTATCATTTTTTCCATATTGAAAGAACACATGTATTTATGGTATTGATTATGAAGGTGGAGGTTGGCCTGACTTAACCAGAGGTAGGTATGGGCCTCAGAAGTCCTCTGGTGCAGGTTACCATGGCATTCCTCTTGGGGTCCCTGGCTGACAGCCACCTGGCCTCTGAGCACTCTTTGTGACAGTGCCTGGCTTCATAAGACAACATTTTACATTTCTTGGGAAACCCTGCAATTAAATAATTTATTCCAATAATTGAGCTAAAAATCAGCCTCGAATGATAGCCATACATACTGTATTTAGAATGATGGCGTCTCCGCAAGTCAAAATGGCTAGTCATTTGTTCTTTTGCACCACTGATCCAGAATGTCTTAGCAATTTTTGTTTAACACTGAAACAAGCTTAAAATCTAAAATTCTGCTTTTTTCCATTTGAACTCTTGGATCAAGCCATCATCTCCTCACCAGATTCCCCAGGGTACGAGGGATATAAAATGCTATATGATCAGGCTCTGCAGGGTGCTAGCGATATAATGTGTTATAAGACATGGACCCTGCTCTGGAAGGAAACTTTGAAGTTGGATTAAATTTCTGTAGCTTTGGTTACTTTGAGAGGTTTTCAACCCAGGGAGATTTTGCACCCTAGGGGACATTTGGCAAGGTCTGGAAACATTTTTGGTTGCCAGTCTTGGCTAACCTTCATGATTTGGCTCTATTTTTAAGAGAGTAAAAATAATTCAGGAAAAAAAAAACAATGATGGAAGCAATTATAGTATTACTGAGTTTCTGACTTCTTGCTTTGTTTCAATAGGCGTCTCAATGCACTGTGTGAGGGAGGAACATTCTGCAGTCAATATGAACCTTCACTACTTGGAAAATGGCACTGTTATGTTGAACTTTATTTATCGGAAAGAACTGTTTTTTCTTCCTTTGGGATTTGTACTTAAGGTGTGACTTCATGAATATATTTCTTTTGCTATGAAGAGCTTCACTGGGGGTCACATTCTGTGCAGAACGGATGGAAAGGGTCTCGTTGGTGGAGTCCATGCTGTACCAGCTGCGCACCGCTCCATAACAAATTACCCAAACTTCAGTGGCTTAAACCATCAGTAAACATTTCCCTCTTACTACTTCTATGGCCGGGAATTTGAAAGTGGCTAGGATTGGGGGTAGGTCTGCCTCAGGGTGTCAGGAGATTGCAGTGAGATGTCAGTAGGGGCTGCGGTCATTCAGAAGGCTGGACCAGGGCCAGAGGGTCCACTTCCAAGGTGGTCGCTCACGGCTGGCACGTCAGTGCGGGCTGTCGGCAGGAGGCCCCAGTTCCTCCGAGTGGGCCTTTGCAGAGGCTGCTTGAGGTAGCTGTCTTCCCCGAGAGGGCTAGCCAAGAGAGCAAGGCTGAACCCACAGTCCCTTCTATGACCTGTCCTTGAGAGTCACACATCCACTTTTTCACCATATTGTCTTGGTCACACGGGCCAGCGCTGACTTAGTGTGAGAGGAGGCTCTGCAGTACCAGAAGGCGAGGATTGCTGGGGCCATCTTGATGTCTTCTTATCATACAAGCCAGGCCTTATCTTGGAGAATTCATTTCGATTCCCCAATAGTGGAGTGCTAATTTGTCTTGGGTATTAGAAAAATAGAGGATTGTTACCTAATGGGTAAAATGGTTTAGTTATTACAAGCAATTAAAAAGAAAACTTTTTTTCTGTTCTAGGCACTTGTCAACTTCTCCGATTATCAGATTTTTCAGGAGCTCATCAAAGGCAAAGAGGAGGACTCTTTCTTTAGGAACTCCGTTTCTCAGATGTTAAGGATCGTCATGGAAGAGGGTTGTTCCACACAAAAACAGGTCCTTAACTATCTAGGTGAACGCTTCAGAGTAAAGCTCAGTCTTCCTGACTGGTGTCCAAATGAACAAGCTGCAGAGTTTCTGTTTAAGTATGTGTGCTTTTGCTTAAACTGTTTTTTGTCGGGCGGAAGATGTCAGTGGTTCTTTGTATTGATTGTAGTTAGGGCTGGTGAGTCCGCTGGGGCTCAGAACGGACCTGCAGGTAGAATTCTGGTCTAAGGAAGTAGGGGCTAGCTCTGTGGCTATGGCCATCTTTACCTTTCCTTTTTATGGCATTTTCATTTTATTTTATTGTACTTTTATACTTTTCTTTTGAAACAACTTCAGACTTCTAGAATTGCTGCAAAAATAGTACAGTGGACACTTTTATTCACTCGTTGTTAATCATTTTTACTACATTTGCTTCTTAATTTCTCTGCACATAAACACTTTTTTTTCTGCAATATTTGGAAGTTGTGGGCATGATGTCCCTTTCTTTCCCCAAGGCAAAGACTCTGTGTTCCGTAACCACTGGATAGTTCTTGGCGCCATCCAATATGGAGCCACAAGTCCCATCTTGAGCCCTTGAATGGCCAGTGCAACTGAGAAACTGAATTCTTAAGTTTATTTAATTTTAATTAATTTAAATGTAAATGGCCACATGGTGCTTGTCACACCGTGTTGTCCAGCACAGCTCTAGACCTTGTGGCCATGTCCTATCCTTTTGCTCATGCTGCCAGTGAAGATGAAAAGCAATTTTTTGTTTATTTGTTTATTTGTTTGTTTTTAGATTTTATTTATTTATTTGACAGAGAGAGACACAGCGAGAGAGGGAACACAAGTAGGGGGAGTGGCAGAGGGAGAAGCAGGCTTCCCACGGAGCAGGGAGCCCGATGTGGGGCTCGATCCCAGGACCCTGGGATCATGACCTGAGCCGAAGGCAGACACTTAATGACTGAGCCTCCCAGGCACCCCGAAAAGCAATTTTTTTAAAATGAGTAAAGCACTTCTAGTAAACAGGGATTGGGGACCATGGTCAGTAGATCATCAAGTACTGGTAGCAGCTAAACTGTTTTAAGCTTTGCTTTCTCTTTTGACAGCCAGTGCATCTGTATCCACTTGAAATCCAATACTGAAAAGTTTTACATGCTTTGTCTCATGACCCGGAAGCTCTTTGCTTTAGCCAAAGGAGAGTGCATGGAGGACAATCCTGATAGTTTAGTGAATCAGGAAGTCCTGACGCCCGGTCAGCTCTTCCTTATGTTTCTGAAGGTAAGCGCCTACTGCTTTCACCCCGGCCGGCTGTCCCTCTCTTGGAATGGTGAGGCACTTCCCAGCAGTATTGTTTCCTATGTGTTTATGATTTGTAGTGTGGGCATTTTACAGAGTCTGCCTTTTCTTTTTGTTTGTTTGCTGAGCAGTAAGGGACTTAATCAAAGATCTTAATTTATACCAAATTCAGAAATTTCCCTCGTGTTTCTTAGAGGCTAAGTGAAGACATCACATCTTGGTCATCACCTTAATGATAACAGGTAACTGTCCTAACGTGTGTGATCTCCTTACTTTTGCACCAGCTTTGTGTTAAGCTTCTGAACCTCTGAATGTGGGACACAGTAAGAATCTTCAGGAAGGTACACGACAGTGACATAATCTGAATTGCAGACTTCATCGGCCATTTCAGCTGAGTGTTGCAGCAGAGACTGAGGTGTCCTGTGATTTCTGTGCTTGGTTCTGAGGGCTTCTTAATGGTGAGGAAGCGAGAGAGATTGCAGAGCTGCCCTTGCTGAACTTGAGAACAGATAGGCTGGGCCCCGTTCATCATCTTTTGTGGTGTCTCCCCTCCTGCCCTAGGCACTGTCTGCTCAGCTTTATATGCCTCAGCCTTTCACTGGAAAGGCTGGTGAACCTCCCAGGAGGGCTTCTGAGAGGCCGCTCTGGCTTTTCTTGCTGTGTCGTGCGCAGCCTGTACATACATACACGTCCCCAGTCACTCAACTGCATTTCTAAATCCCGAAAGTGCTAGCACCTAAAAAATGCGAGTTGGCAGGAAAACCTGACCTGCACTGCAGGAGGCTATTTATAATTTTTATTGATTCTACTTAGTGTGACAGTTTGTGTGTTTCACTGTAGAAATGTGTTTGATTACGAGTCAGTGCCTCAGTCTTCGTAATAGGTGTTAGGTTTATGCACTTGCTAACTTTCTAAAGTCCGGGAAAAAAAAATTTTTTTTTTAAAGATTTTCTTTATTTATTTGACAGAGAGAGACACACAGCGAGAGAGGGAACACAAGCAGGGCGAGTGGGAGAGGGAGAAGCAGGCTTCCCGCGGAGCAGGGAGCCCTATGTGGGGCTCGATCCCAGGACCCCGGGATCATGACCTGAGCCGAAGGCAGACGCTTAACGACTGAGCCATCCAGGCACCCCTGAAGTCTGGAAAATTCTTAATACTGAAGTACATTTGGCCCAAGTGGTTCTGTAATGTACTGCTTTTTGAGGAAATGTTTGTTGCGAGGCTTAAATAAATATGCAGAGTGCCAGCATACAGTACGTGCCCAAGAAATGCTACTTGCTCACCTTAGCAAGTTAATGACAAAGTGACAGTAGGCAGACATGTGACAAGGGAGAAAAACCAGCTCCTCATTCCCCCAGTCTCCTGTCTTGGGCTACAGAGCTGCTACCGGTGTCTCTGTCTGTCTTATTTTATTTTCCATTGTGTTTCAGATTTCTAGAAGAAGAAAGAGTCAGTCTTTCCTACTGGTTTGTCACCCATCTTGTATGTTGGGTGTCATTTGGAGACTTTGACCTCTTCTTAGTTATTTGTTTTTTCTTCTTACTTTGTTAGGATAATAGGCTGCTCCTTGGTCTCAAAGCTTTGTTTTTGTTGTCTGTTTCTGCCTGTTGGAGCTGTTTTGACTGCGTGATAAGAGCATTTTAATGACAAACTTTTCTAAAGTCAGAGCAAACCATTATTGTCGATAGTCTTGACTGGGAGCAGTTTTGCCCCACTGCAGGGGACATTTGATGGTGCCTGGAGACAGTTTTGATTGTCACAGCTTGGAGGGTGCTACAGGCATCCAGTGGGTTAGGGCCAGGGACACTGCTGGACATCCTACACGCATGCTCGGCCCCTAAGAACTATCCAGCCAGAATGTCAGTAGTGCCGAGGTGGAGAAACTCTGATCTATAGGTGTTTGTAGCTTCTGTCTTAAGAATGTCCACCCATTGAATTCTGGTTTTCAGGTTTATAGGCCAGATGTTTTCCATGTCAAATGTATAAACTAGTGGGCCTTTGTTGGCAGACGTACAGATTATGTGGGAGTAGATATGAAACGTGAATAATTTGAATTTAATGGCTTAAATTTTATTTCAGGAAAAAATGGAATCTTGGTTAGTGTCTATTAAAATAGCTCTAGACAAGAGGGCTCAGAAGACGAATGTGTCCATAAACACTGAAAATTTGATGAAGATTTTTAACCTGGGAACAGACCTTACAAAACCATTTGAATATCTTCTTGCTACTGGGAATCTGCGTTCCAAAACAGGTAAAATTAAATCGATTGGCTACATTTTAGTGACATTTCATTTGCTCAGCGTAGATTTATGTATTGCTGAGAGAGGTTCTCTTTGAAAGTGAACTTGTCCCTTTCAGCAAAGACTGATTTCATGTTGTAAATTTGACAAGTGTGTATCAGTCTGAAGGACTTGAGGCAAGGTATCCGTAGAACTTCACACTTCTCATTGTCACATGCATCCCTGTGGCTCCTTCCAGAATACTAAGTACAGTGTAAATCTGTGAGGAATGGTCCCTGGGACAGGTAGTCTGGGAGGGTTGTAGATATGTGCCTGTCCCTAAACCAGTGCGTCAGAAAGGCCTACGTGGTCACCGAGGGCCCAGAAATCTCGTGGTTTTTTTTGTTTTGTTTTGTTTTTTCTTAAACAGATGGTACTGATGCAGATAGTTCTTAGGAATAACAACGTCTTACATATTCTCTAGCCCTCTCTGATGAATCCCATTTAGTTACTTGCTGTTTCATACTCATTTAATGTTCCCACTAAGGAGGTAATAGTAGAGGAGACAGGGAACCAGGGGCACTAATATAATTTGGGAAATCGGGAGTTTTACTGCCTTTTTACTACTAGTTTTGTAAACTCTTCCCACTCATTAGAGCTAATAAACTTCATAGTAACTCTGTGGTTTGTACTGTGCTCTGAGGTGTTTGTCCTCAGAGCCTCAAATCAAAATAGACTTGTGTTTTTAAGTTGAGCCTGTTTCTGAACGATTTTTGTTTTATGAAGGTCTTGGCTTCCTGCAAGATTCTGGCCTTTGCGTTGTGGCTGATAAGCTGAACTTCGTACGCTATCTCTCCCATTTCCGCTGTGTGCACAGAGGGGCCGATTTTGCCAAGATGAGGACCACCACGGTGCGCAGGCTGCTGCCGGAGTCCTGGGGCTTCCTGTGTCCCGTGCACACCCCAGACGGGGAGCCCTGTGGCCTCATGAACCACTTGACCGCTGTGTGCGAGGTCGTCACACAGCGTGTGCACACGGCCTCTGTTCCCGCCTTGCTCTGCAGCCTGGGTATGTGGCGTGCGACCGGAAGTCGTTGGTTTGGGGCTATGCACTTTCACAGGTGCAGACTGTTAAGGTTTGCTTCTTTGGGGGCTGAGCAGAGAATTCCAGCAAGAATTCTGTTTCCTCTTCTGTGCAGGAGTTGGTCTGGTCTCTTGGCTCTTCTATAGGTCAGGTGCCTTTTTTTGAGAATGAGTGAAGAAGTTAAATGTGGTAGTTTTGTTCTTTCACCATCACCCCCCACCCCACGCCAAAAAAAGTTGTCAAAGCGTTTGAAATAAAGCAGTATTCAGCATTTAATAATCAGAAATAACATTTGGGGTCACTCTCCTTGCGTCTGGTGGCGCAACCGCTGCATCTCTAAGTAGGAAACTGTCATTTTGCAGGAAGACAGTTAAAAAGGAGTTGTCTAGTCCGTACTCTGATCAGAGACATAGCCTTTGTTCCCGGGGACCTTCTAGCTGCGCTCTCTGCTTTGGCTGAATGTCCGGGAATGACCACAAAAGCAAATACATTTTAGCAAGTAGACGAATTCACAGGTGTGGAATCCACAAATAATCAGGATCAAATGTAGTTAGGTTTTGGGGAAAAAGTTAAATCTATTTACATGGTTCAGATCAAAATACAGAAGGTAGACAGTGGAAAGCCTCTCTTACACCCTTGTCCCCCAGCTGCTCTCCCCCCCCAGACAGAGTCACTAGTTGCCCATGTGTCCTTGCTGAAATGACCTGTAAACACTCAAGCAATACAAAAATGTACTGATTTAGAGGTAAGATAACTAGAGGTCTAAAATGACGAAGCGGTTGCTGAGCCCATCTGGAGGGAGTTCGGGCTGTAGGAAAAAGCATTCTGAAGTGAGCGTTCTGTTTGTTCGTTTCACCAGGGGTCACTCCGGTTGACGGAGCTCCACATCGACCATACAGCGAGTGCTACCCCGTCCTGCTGGATGGCGTCATGGTTGGCTGGGTGGATAAGGAGCTTGCTCCTAGCACTGCAGATTCTCTTCGACATTTTAAGGTGATCTTGCATCTTTGTGAATTGTACTATGCCTTGATCTTGATTGTCGGTCCTTTTCTCGTTGTTGAGGTAGCCCCACGGCCGTCTAGAGTGGTCAGGGGGTCTGGAGGTCAGAAGCTAATTCCACAAGGGCCCATATATCCCCAAAGTGGCAGAGTCTTGTCTTGTGCTGGCCTCATAGGTTGGAGTCAGTGACAGATACTTTGACCTGAAGGCATTTTTTTGGGTAGTTTCCTTGAGGCCCTAGTCTAGTCTAGTCTAACAAATGTTAACTTTTTTTGTTTTGTAAATATTAGTGACATAAAGGGAGCCTCAAAATATCTTCTTTATATTTCAAGTAGTATTAAAGATAGGCAAGATATAAGTCCTATCATATTGGCTTCTGGATCTTGAAAGTATATTTTTAAAAAGTCAAAAAGAACGACATCCTTTAACTAACCTACTTGGAATTTTCCTAACAAGAGTGTTGCTACGAAGAGTGTTGCATTGAAGAATTGTTCTTTGGCAAGAGGATGAATTGTAGTTCATGCTCTGGTCTATTTGGTTTAGTTTTGGTTTTGTAGTTTTAAAATTGTTTTACTTTGATATAATTGCAAATGTAAAGATGCTTGAACAGCACAAAGAACAGCACAAAGAACTCCCATTACCCAGATCCACCAATTGTTATGTTTTGCTCCACATGCTTTATCCATTTGTACGCTCTTTATAAATAGGTACGTAGTTTTTTCTTCTGAACCATTTGAGGGTGGTAGACAGGCAAGACCCCTTTTCCACAAAGATTGCAGCGTATTCTTCCTAAGAACAAGGAGTTTGTCTCCTCAATAACCACAGTATGCTTTTTAACATCAAGGAAGGCCAGGGTGGTGGAATGCTCGGCTGATACTCAGAAGATGTCAGTTGTCTCAGTCATGTCCTTTATGGCATTGTTCTTGCCATCCTGGGCTGGGGCCCAGGCCGGCATCATGTATTACATGTAATTATCATGTTTCTTTAGTCTCCTTTAATCTGGAACAGTCCCTCAGCCTTTCAGGTCTTGACTTAAAAAAAAAACTACAGGCCAGTTATTATATAGATATTCTTTAATTTATGCTGGTGTGGAGCTTTTTGATGATGAGATTCGGGATATCCTTTCAAGAGGCACATGATGTTGGCTTGTCCCACAACTGGTGATGTTAATTATGATCACTCTAAGGTTGTGTGCTCTAGGTTGATCCATTGTGCTATTACCAGTTTTCTGTGTAATTAGTAATTTGTGGACAGAGATTTGGAAGCTACATGAAAGCCCTTTCCCTCATCAAATTTTCCCCCTACGAGTTGGTGACTTCTTTGCGGAATTATTACTATTCCATTGATGATTCTTTGCTGAGTTATTACTTAGTGGCTGCCAAATGGTTCTAGCTCCATCATTCCTTCCATGTTTATGAGTTGCTGTTTTGTAAGGCAGTTTTCCTTTCTCCTTCATTTGTTTGTTTATTCACATCAGCATAGATTATAAGACGCTTGTTTTATTTTATGAGTATTCTGTTGCTGTTGCTTATTTTGATGCTCAAATTGGATCCATTTCCACACTCTCCAGAAAGTTCCCGTGGTTTGGTTTTGTGCCATTAAGCACATTCATATTGTTGTGCAGCTATCACCCTATCCATCTGCTGAAGTTTTTCATCGTCCCAGGCTGAAACCCTGTGCTCATTCAACAGGAGCTCCCCATTTCCCCCTTCCCTAATTCCTGGTAACCACTATTCCGTTTTTCTTCATGAACTTTGACTTTGCTAGGTACCTCATGTCAGTGGAATCATACAATGTTTGTCCCTTTGTGTCTGGCTTATTTTACTCAGCATAGTATTTTCCAAGTTCATCCATGTTGTAGCATGGGTCTGAATTGCATTCCTTTTTAAGACTGAAGAGTACTCTGTTGTATATACTACCACATTTTGTTGAGCCATTCATTCGTTGGTGGACACTTGGGTAGCTTCCACCGTTTGGCTATCATGAATACTGCTGCTATGAACCTGGGTGTACAGGTACCTGTTCGAGTCCCTGCTTTTGGTACTTTTGGGTGCCTACCTAGAATTGGAACTGCTGGATCATACAGTAATTCCGTGTTTCATTTTTGGGTATATTTGGGGACAGATCTGTAATATTTTCCCTTAGATGTGCACTGAGTGTATTATATTAATTTATTCTCTAATAATCATCATTCTCTCATGAATAATGAATACTAAATTCCTGGAATAAATCCCACTTGCTCTTGGTGTATTTTTTTCTTAATTGACATAAGTATCTGCTTTATAAAAAGAACTATAAAGTTTTCCTTTGTTTTCAGTGCCCTGGCACAGTTTGTGGAGCATTGGGTTATCTGGGCCTAAGTCTGCTAGAATTCGCCTCTGAAACCATCTGGCTCTAGTGCTTTCTTTGGGGTTAGTTTCTGGATACCTTTATTTCTAAATGGAAATTGATCATCTTTTAAAAGACTTTCTACCTCTATTGAGGTCTGTTTTGGTGAACTGCATTTTATCCATTTCATCTTGATTTCTTAGAGGTATGCAGAGTATACCCATGATTTTAAAATTTAGTTTCAGTGGGTTTTTTTTTCTTGTTGTCATTTCTTACTCAGTACATTTGTGTGTATGTGTCCCTGTTTTTTTTCTTGAATAGTTAAGTGAGGGATATTTGTTGATTTTTTTTCTTTTTTAAGAATGAAGAATTTTGATTTGCTTTGAACCTTTTTCAGTACTATACCTCATTAATTTCAGGTTATAGCTTTGTTAACTTGTGGGGTTTTGTGTGGTTGTGTGTCTTTGTTGGTTTTCTTTTTTTTTTAGCTTTTGCATTAAGAATTTAATCCATCCATTTTTCTTGATGACTTGATTAGCTGTGACTGCCCTTAAGTTCTGATATATAGGTTTCATTATTATTTTTTTAAAGATTTTATTTATTTATTTGAGAGAGAGAGAATGAGGGATAGCACGAGAGGGAAGAGGGTCCGAGGGAGAAGCAGACTCCCCGCTGAGCAAGGAGCCCGATGTGGGACTCAATCCCGGGACTCCAGGATCATGACCTGAGCCGAAGGCAGTCACTTAACCAACTGAGCCACCCAGGCGCCCTAGGTTTCATTATTTTTTCACATTTCTGTAATGTGGGTTTGTATTTTACCCAGGAGTTGATTAATAAAAGTTTTGTTGTTTTGTTTTTTAAATTCCAGGTAGAAGGGTCTTTTCATTGAATACAGTTTAAAATAAAACCAGTAATGTACTACATTCTAGACATCAGAGGACAAATTTTCATTTAGTGTGTTCACACGCACCTTCTTGGTTTACCTTTTCCCTAGTCTCCCCCATTACCAGTTTGCCGCATAGTGAGGCTGAGCCCCTCAAAAGGTAGGGCTTTTGCCAACTCTGGATGCTGGGTGAGTGGCATTCTGTGTGGTGATGAGACTGGCAGGGCACTAAGTTGTTACTGGCATAACTAATTTCCTGATACTGCTTTTTATATTTGACCTCCTTTCGCATTCTGCCCACCTCCTGGGTGGCAGGGAGGTAGATGTAAAACACATCACTCCTTAATTGAACTCTCTTTTTGTTGAAAACAGGTGTTGAGAGAAAAAAGAATTCCTCCTTGGATGGAAGTGGCCCTTATCCCCATGACAGGAAAACCAAGTCTGTACCCAGGATTGTTCCTGTTTACCACTCCTTGTAGACTGGTGCGGCCCGTGCAGAACTTGGAATTAGGCAAAGAAGAACTAATTGGAACTATGGAGCAGGTACGTAGAGCATTGTGATTGGTTCCTCTGTGTGCTCGTGTAGTATACAACTTTCGGAGACTTAATAACCACTGTTTTTTAATAAAGATTTTGCTTATTTATTTGACAGAACACAAGCACGGGGAGCAGCAGAGGGAGAGGGAGAAGCAGGCTCTCCACTGAGGAGGGAGCCCAACGTGGGGCTTGATCCCAGGACCCTGAGATCGTGACCTGAGCCGAATGCAGACACTTAAGCAACTGAGCCACGCAGGCGCCCCAACCACTGTTCTTTAAAAGTGTTATTGGGGCGCCTGGGTGGCTCAGTCCAACTCTTGATTTCAGTTCAGGTCATGACCTCAGGGTCGTGGGCTCGAGCCCCGCATCGGGCTCCATGTTCAACGGGAAGTCTGCTTCAGACTCTCTCTGCCCCTCCCCCTGCTTATGTGCGCTCTCTTTCTCAAAAAAAAAATTTTTTTTATAAAGAAAGTGTTGTCATTGTTTAGTAACAATTGGGCATTTGAAAGAAAATCAGAACTTACTTTCTGCCTCCTCTGTGACCTCTCGCACATCAAGAGAGGGGATTGGTGGTCACATTACCTGCCTTCCCATCCTGTCCAGCTCTGCCTCAGGTGGTGAGGTGGGAACTTTCCATTAGACTCACAGTATTTGCCTACATCTTCACAGTTGCAAAACTGTGGGCTTTGTGCTACTTCAGAATGTCTTTCTTCCTGTCCTTTTCGGTTGGACCAGGGTGGATTTGGAATGAAATGTGCCAAGCAAACATTATTTCTGACTGGAAGCTTCCCAGTGGATCCCATCAGTGTTCATGATGCTGAGTGGGGAAGGTTTTTGTTCTGGTCTTTGGGTCCTAAACTCTGAGAGACAGGACGAGTTAATACGTTCGCAGTCAGTTATTCTGTGCCTTGAATTTCCCCGTCCTCCTCTTTTCCAGATCTTCATGAACGTTGCCATCTTTGAGGAGGAGGTTTTGGCTGGAGTTAGCACTCACCAGGAGCTCTTCCCTCACAGCCTGCTGAGTGTGATCGCCAACTTCATCCCTTTCTCCGATCACAACCAGAGTCCCCGGAACATGTACCAGTGCCAGATGGGTAAGATGGAGTGGAGGGCGGTGGGATTCACACAAGAGAGGCGCTTGTAACTTTTTTATTGTGAAATAATTTCAAACTCAGAGAAATGTTGTGAGCACAGTACCAAGAACTCCTATAAGCCCTTTATGTAGATTCTCTTAACGTTTTGTCCCATGTGCACCGCTTTCCCTTTGGAGGTAAGTTGCAGACACGAGGCCCCTTTACCCGTAAGTATTTCATGTGTATTTCCTCACAGTAAGGGTGTTCCCTTGCATATTACAAGGGCAAGTATTAACATCAGGAAGTTTAACATTGGTGTCATCATACTGCTTTATAGTTTTTACTCAGATTTTGACTGATTGTCCCAAAAATATGGTTTATGGCAAATTTTTTCTGTGCAGCACCTAATCCAGGGTCACACGTTGCATTTAGTTGTCGAATCTCTTTAGTCTTTTAAATTAGATCCTTAGCCTTTGTCATTTTTGACCTTTTTGACCTTTTTGTACCTTGAACAAAAAGGTAATTTATTTTGTGGAATGTTCGTCGATTTGAATTTGTCTGAGATCTTGTGATTTGATTTTTGAGGAACACAGGCTGTTGTCATCACCCACATTTCACCACTGCTGGTGCTCTGCCTGCCTGCCTGATGATTCCGGTTTCCATTGAGTGTCGTATCCCTTGAGCCTGAAAACCTTCCTTTAGCACTTTTTTTATAGTTTAGGTTGCTGGCTACACATCCTCTTAGTTTTTATTTCTCTGAAAATGTCTTTATTTGGTCTTCACTTGGAACTGGATGTATGATTCTGATTTGACAGTTATATTTTTTCAGCACTTAAGAGATATTACTGGGTCTCTTCTTGGTCTCTGTCATTTATGCTAGAAGTCAGTGGTTATACATGTCATTGTTTGCTTGTATATAATGTGTTATTTTCCCCTGTCCTTAAGATTTTTTCCTTATATCTGGTTTTTAGCTGATTGAGTATGATATGCCTAGATATGATGCTCTTTGTGCTTGGGGCTTACTGGTCTTCTAAAATCTGTTTTAAAAGGTTTCATCAAATTTGTAGTTTTCTGTCATTATTTCTAAAAACACTGCTTTTGCCCCATTCTCTCATACCTCCTCTTGAGTTTTCAGTATGCGTCATCTATGTTAAACCTTTTGATAATTGCCCTGTAAGTCATTGGGTTTCTAGTTCTCTTTTTTCCTTTGTTTTTTTTCTTTCTTTCTCTCTCTCTCTCTTTCTTTCTTTTTTCTCTTTTCTTTCTTTCTTTTCTTTTTCTTTCTCTTTTTCTTTCTTTTCTTTCTTTCTTTCTCTCTCTCTCTCTTTCTTTCTTTCTTTCTTTCTTTCTTTCTTTCTTTTCTTTCTTTCCTTTTCTTTTTCTTTCTCTTTTTCTTTTCTTTCTTTCCTTTCTTTCTTTCCTTTTTTTTTCTTTCCTTTCTTTTCTTTCTTTTCTTTCTTTCTTTCTTTCAAGATTTGATTTATTAGAGAGAACACGAGCAGGGTAAAGGGCAGAGGGAGAAGCAGACTCCCCATGGAGCAGGGAACCTGATGTGGGACTCGATCCCGGGACTCCGGGATCATGACCTGAGCTGAAGGCAGATGCTTAGCCGACTGAGCCACCCAGGCGCCCTCTTTGTTTGCTTTCTCTTCATACTGGATCATTTTTATTGATCTATCGTTACCCTCACTGACTTTTTATTCTATTTCAGATATTTAATTTTTCAGTTTCTTTTTTATAGTTTGTGTTTTCTCGGAGATTGTTATTTTCTTTGTGAACGTATTTTCCTTTATGTTTTTGTTTTGTTTTAAAGATTTTATTTATTTATTTGACAGAGGGAGACAAAGCGAGAGAAGGAACATAAGCAGGGGGAGTGGGAGAAGCAGGCTTCCCGCTGAGCAAGGAGCCCGATGTGGGACTCTATCCCAGGACCCTGGGATCATGACCTGAGCCACCCAGGTGCCCCGCTAATTCCAACATCTGGGTCTTATCGGGATCAGTCTCCATTGATTACATTTTTTCTTGAGTATGGGTTGTGTTTTCCTGTTACTTTATATTTCTAGTACTATTGAATCATATCAGGAACATTGTGAATGATAGGTTTTAAGACTCTGGGTTCTGTTATGTTCCTTTGAAGAGGATTGGTTTTTAGATTTAACTGATAGCTAAACACAGCAGTTGAAGTTCTTTTAGTCTTAGGTGGGCTACTTAGATCTGTCCCATGCATGCATAGTTCAGTCCACCAAAGATTTGGACTCAGTTTATATGTAGAATTTAAGGCTCTCCCTTTATGGTTCTTCCCTTTCTAAAATGTTCCCCCTTACTTTCCAGTTGCTGTTGTGCTCTGAACTCTGTTCCTTGACTCTTCAAGCCAGTAAAACTGTAGGTTTATATCTAGGTTGTAGCCACTATAGTGACTGGACCATCAGGCCAAAAGAAACAAAAACATTAAAAACCAAAAAAGCTAGTAGTTCGCGCTTTTCCATTTCTTTTGTCCAAGTGTAAATTCCTCTCCAGTTCCTGACCACTTTTGGTTACTCTCCAGTGCTTTCAGATTGTGTGTGTGTGTGCACATGCCCATGTGGTGATTTTTTATTTTGTATTGTTCTGGATCTTATGTGCTGAGGGTGGTCTTGTAGGAGTACCCTTCTATTACTGAAAGCAGGAAGTCTCCTTTTCTGCATTTTAAAATGCACATATATATATTTAATCTTAAAAATCATTTTATTTCAGATTGATTCTCTATAATGTAAAGTAGTAGAAAGAAGTCTTATTCCCTACGCTCTGTACCCCATACCCAGAATTATCAAATACTGACATTTTGCTCTGTGTAAGAAAATAATCTAATAATAGTTACTGTCCCCTTTTCACCCCTTTTCTTCCTCCACTAGTAATATCCTGTAGTTTATTTATATCCTTTATTATCCCCTTTTTATGCTTTTCTTACATTATACACATGTCCACAAACTAGGTATGGAATTGTCTGGGATGTGTTACAAATGTACATAAATCATCCAATATTAAATGTCATTCTGTGCTTTTTCCCACTCAGCATTGTTTTAATGGTCTGGTTACATACATACATGTGGTTCTGCTTCATTTTCATGCTGTGTTATTAGTCTGCCACGATTGATTTATTCATTCCCCTATGACGAATGTTTTACTGTTTCCTATTTTATTTTTATTTATTTGAGAGAGTGGGGTGAGAGGCAGAGAGAGAAGCAGACTCCCCACTGAGTAGGGAACCTGATGTGGGGCTTGATCCCAGGACCCTGGGACCATGACCTGAGCAGAAGGCAGACACTTAAACGACTCCGCCACGAGGCGCCCCTCCAATTTTATATATGACCTTTATAATCAAGGGAAACAAACAAGATGCTAAAGTTTTTTTTTCCCTTTGTAGGGAAGCAAACCATGGGCTTTCCACTTCTCACTTACCAAGCTCGGTCAGATAATAAACTGTACCGTCTTCAGACTCCACAAAGCCCTTTAGTGAGACCATACATGTATGATTATTATGACATGGATAACTATCCAATTGGGACAAATGCCATCGTTGCTGTTATTTCTTATACTGGCTACGATATGGAAGATGCCATGGTAAGTTCTGCCAAGAGATGTAGTTCCATTCCTTTCCATTTGTAAGTTTTTTGTTTACTGTTTTTCTGCGTCCTGGTGCGTGAGTGTTCTGTTAAATGATTAATTGCTAGTCTCCATTGAAAGTGGCAAGCCCTGAGGGATATTCACTAAATATTCAGATATGCATATATTGTGCATACTTGAGTGCATAGTATGAGTAGATGTTGAATGAATATAGTCTTGAATATATCTGCCTTTTATATTTATGCATAATTAGGTTTTAAGCCAATTTATAAGTGGGTTTTAATAGTGTAGGTGGCTTAGAAAATGTGGAGTGTTTTGTTTTGTTTACAATTTTATTTGAGAGCACAAGCAATGGGGGTGGGCAGAGGGAGAAGGAGAAGCAGACTCCCCGCTGAGCAGGGAGCCTGACGAGGGGCTCGATCCCAGGGTCCTGGAATCAGGACCTGAGCCAAAGGCAGATGCTTAACTGACTGAGCCACGCAGGCGCTCCTGAAAATTTGCAGTTTTTAAATTAGAATGCCAGTTATCCTAAACCAAGTATTTTAATTCTAACCATTTTTATTGTGAAAATCCCCATTTGACCTCAGTCTCTTGAATTAATGATTCTTTGACTTTGTAGATCGTGAATAAGGCCTCCTGGGAACGAGGCTTTGCCCATGGAAGTGTCTACAAGTCTGAGTTCATAGATCTGTCTGAAAAAATTAAACAAGGAGATGATAGTCTGGTGTTTGGAGTCAAACCTGGTGACCCGCGGGTTTTGCAGAAGTTAGATGATGATGGGTTGCCGTTTATTGGAGCCCAGCTACAGTATGGAGACCCGTATTACAGCTACCTAAACCTCAACACCGGGGAGAGCTTTGTGATATACTATAAGTAAGTTTGGGTACCCAGTGCTATTTTTTAAAGGCTGTTTCTCAGTGAAATTGCTGAGGTCAGTGAAAGTTATCTTGTAACAGGAGAATTTTGGAGAAGATAAAAGTGGTAGCTCAGTTACTAACTCAGTCATAACTGAATTGGCATTTTTTTTTTTTTTAAGATTTTTCTATTTATTTATTTGACAGAGAGAGACCGAGAGAGAGGGAACACAAGCAGGGGGAGTGGGAGAGGGAGAAGCAGGCTTCCTGCTGAGCAGGGAGCCCGATGCGGGGCTCGATCCCAGGACCCTGGGATCATGACCCGAGCCAAAGGCAGAAGCTTAAAGACTGAGCCACCCAGGTGCCCCTGAATTGGCATTTCTTAAATGAGACAGAGTTCCGTGTCTGCTGGATGGCCTTTGTTTTTCTGCTTCTCTTGTCAGTGTTACGACTTGACAAGCTGCCTGTGACTTTTTAAAACTCGGCTATTCAAACTTGGTCATCTCTCTCATGCATGTTGTTAGGGATTTCCCTAGCTAAAAATGTCAAGTTCATGATGCCTCTCTTTAAAATTAAAAATGTTTAGTTTATTTTCCATCTACGAAATGGTTTCAGCAGTAGGTCTTCGTAATAGTGTTTTGGTGGTCTCTTGCTTTTCTTCGGATGAGCAGAGTTCTGTAGCGAACAGAATCAGTAGCTCTGTTCATAAATATTTTTAGGGATACCAACTCTATTTGTACTGGAGAAGAAATGTGAGAATATGTTTTGCAAATATCCTTTATGAAGCAGTAATTATGTCAGTGAAACTTGGGTGCATTTGTCAGTGTAAAGAAAATAGTTTGACCTTCTGTCTGCTTTTTTCCCCCAGGAGTAAAGAAAATTGCATTGTGGATAACATCAAAGTGTGTAGTAATGACACTGGCAGTGGGAAATTCAAGTGTATTTGCATCACGATGAGAGTCCCTCGGAACCCAACTATCGGAGATAAATTCGCTAGTCGCCACGGGCAGAAGGGCATCTTGAGCAGGTTGTGGCCAGTTGAGGACATGCCTTTCACTGAGAGTGGGATGGTCCCAGACATCCTGTTCAATCCTCACGGTTTTCCCTCCCGCATGACCATCGGGATGTTAATTGAAAGTATGGCAGGGAAGTCTGCTGCTCTGCATGGTCTCTGCCATGATGCAACACCCTTCACCTTTTCAGAGGAGAACTCGGCCTTAGAGTACTTTGGTGAGCTGTTAAAAGCCGCTGGCTACAACTTCTATGGCACCGAGAGGTTGTATAGTGGCATCAGTGGCATAGAACTGGAAGCAGACATTTTCATAGGCGTGGTTTATTATCAGCGTTTACGCCACATGGTTTCAGACAAATTCCAGGTTAGAACCACGGGAGCCAGAGACAAAGTCACGAACCAGCCTATTGGGGGAAGAAATGTCCAGGGTGGAATCCGTTTTGGGGAAATGGAGCGGGATGCTCTTTTAGCTCATGGTACATCTTTTCTCCTTCATGACCGCCTCTTCAACTGTTCGGATCGCTCAGTAGCCCATGTGTGCGTGCAGTGTGGTAGTTTACTCTCTCCGCTGCTGGAGAAGCCACCCCCTTCTTGGTCTGCCACACGCAACAGAAAATACAACTGTGCTTTGTGTGATCGCAGTGACACCGTCGACACTGTTTCTGTGCCTTACGTTTTCCGGTATTTTGTAGCTGAACTGGCAGCTATGAACATCAAGGTGAAACTGGACGTCATTTAACTTGATGTGGCCTTTTGGGTTAGGAGAACTCTCAGATTAAAACCAAATATACCTTGAGCTCAGTGAAGATATGACTTGGTTACTCTGGAGTCTTTTTCAAGGGTGTTCAAGTTTTCCACCAAGACCTGGCAACTAAGAATTCAGGATTTCTGAGTCTGACCAGTATGGTAACGACTGAAGTTGATTTTCAGTATATTTGTTAAAAAATTCCACAAGTATCTTCTTTAAAAATGATACACTGATAGAAGGATATATAGGGAAGTCTTTCCAGCCCCAGAGTCTTTGTACCTTACTTTCAGTGGGCAGTGACCGTCGAACATTTTTCCATCTAGAACCGAGCAATCCAGTACAAATACCATGCAAGTCACATATGTAATTTTATATTTGCTTATACCCACATTAAAGTAAAAACCAAAAGTAGCTCCATTGAAGTGTAATTGTTACACAAAACTGTGCATAGTTAACGTGTACAATTTGATGGGTTTGAGCATACGCATACACCTGTGAAATGATCACCACCATCGAGGTAGTAAACATCACCTCCAAAAGATTCCTTGTGCACTTTGGGGTTGTGTGTGTTTTTGGTAAAAACACTGAATTTGCTATCTACCCTCTTTACAAATGTTTAGGTGTACAATAGAGTATTGTTAACTACAGGCAGAATTGACTCATCTTGTATAAGTGGAGCTTTACACCTGTTCAATAGCAACTCCCCATTTCCCTCCCACCAGCTCCTGGTAGCCATCACTCTAGGCTATGAGTTTGACTCTTTTAGATACCTCATATAAGTGAGATCATGCAGTATTTGTGCTTCTGTGATGGGCTTACTTCACTTAGCATAATGGCCTTCAGGTTTATCCATGTTGTTGCATATGGCAGGATTTCCTTCTTTTTTTAAGGCTGAATAATATTCCATTGTGTGTGTATAGCACATTTTCTTTATTTGTTCAATTTTTTTTTTTTTTTTAGATTTTATTTATTTGAGAGAGCAAGAAAAAGCACCGGCGGGGGGGGGGGGGGAAGCAGGCTCCCTGCCAAACAGGGAGCCCAACGTGGGGCTCAATCCCAGGACCCCACAATCATGACCTGAGCCGAAGGCAGATGCTTAACCAGTGGAGCCACCCAGGTGTCCCTATCGGTTCATCTCCTGATGGACATTTAGATTGTTTCCATACCTTAGAAATAATGTTCATATACTATATTTTACTTAATGTCATATAATCAAAATGCCATTTCCACATATAACAACAATTTATGGAGATATTTTACATTCTTTTTTCATATTAATCTCTAAAATCCAGTGGTTGTTTTTCTTTGTACATTTCATTGTACGTACGTGCTGTCCCCCTGTTGGCTTACACTTGGGTGGCCCCGTTCTTTGGCTACTGTAAACAGTGCTGGCAGTAGATAACCTTGTATTCGCTCGTGAATCATGCTCTTTGATGTTAAGCTTCACTAAGATAATTTTTGAGTCTGGCTTTAGGTGTCTGTTACTAACTAGAAGGTGGATAGGGCTAGACTGAGAAAAAAGTATATCCTGGCTTTGCTTCATGAAACTGTTGGGGAAAAAAATAAGGAAAAATGCCTTAAATCTAGTGGCTGATACTTTCACCTACTGTTAGTAGAATCCCAGCTGAACTTTAGACAGTCTCTGTCTATCTCACAATCCCATAGCTGAGGTATGTTGTTCCAAGTCTCCTAATTTTTTTAGGAGCACTAAAAATGGTAATAAGTTTGTTTTAACTTTTACTTGTTTTAAGTTTGTATTTAAATTCCAATTAATATATAGTGTAATACTAGTTTCAGGAATAGAATTTAGAGATTCATCACTTCCATATAACACCCAGTGCTCATCACAAGTGCCCTCCTTAATCCCCATCACCCATTTACCCCATCCCCCTGCCCACCTCCCCTCCAGCAACCCTCTGTTCTCTAGAGTTAAAGAGTCTTTTATGGTTTGCCTCTCTTCCTCCCACCCCTTGCTATGTTCATCTGTTTTATTTCTTAAATTTCACATATTAGTGAAATCATACGTCTTTTCTCTGGCTTACTTGCTTAGCTTTTTTAAATTACAGATTCACAAAATTGACATTGGGACAATTCACAGAGTTTAGTCCTATTTCCCCAATTTACATGCACTCGTTTATATATGTGTGGATGGTTCTGATCAATCTTATCACACTTGTAGGTTGATGTAACCAACATGAGACACAACTACAAACCATAAGTGACTCTTAATCATAGGAAATAAACTGAGGGTTGCTGGAGGGGAGCAGTTGGGGGGATGGGGTAGCTGGGTGATGGACATTAAGGAGGAAAAGTGATGTAATGAACACTGGGTATTACATAAGACTGATGAATCACTGACCTCTTCCTCTGAAAGTAATAACATACTATGTTAATTAATTGAATTTAAATGAAAAAAAAAAGATGCACAAGTATTCCACGCCACAAGGCTCTGCCATGTTTTCCCTTTATAGCCAACCCCAACTCCCTCCCCCAACTTTAACCCCTGGCAACCACTAGTCTATTCTCCATCTCAATCATTTTGTTGTTTCAAGAATATTATATAAATGGAATCATACAGTATGTGACCTTTTGAAATTGGCCCACTCAGTCCAATTCCCCTGAGATCCACTGAAGTTCTTGCATGTATCTGTAATTTATTCCTTCTTAACTGTCACTCAGCACTCCATGATATGGAGCAGTTTATACTTTTTTATTTGGGTTTGGTTCTTGGTAGATCATGCTTTTGGTGTCATGTCTTAAGAACTCTTCAAGCCCAAAGATTTTATCATACTATCTTCTAAACGTTTATAATTTTATGCTGTACACTTAAATCTGTGATCCATTTATCCCTTTTGAGTTTATTTTTTTTAAAGATTTTTTTAAAAAGATTTTATTTATTTGACAGAGAGACAGTGAGAGAGGGAACACAAGCAGGGGGAGTGGGAGAGGGAGAAGCAGGCTTCCCTCAGAGCAGGGAGCCTGATGGGGGGCTCGAACCCAAGACCCTGGGATCATGACCTGAGCCGAAGGCAGACCCTTAACGACTGAGCCACCCAGGCGCCCCTTGAGTTTATTTTATATTTTTTAAATTTATCCCTTTATTAGAGTGTGCAAGTGGAGGGGGTGGGGTGAGGCAAGGCAGAATCTCCAGCAGACTCCCTGCTGAGCAGGGAGCCCGAAGCAGGGAATGAAGCGGGGATCAATCGCAGAACCCTGAGATCACCACCTGAGCTGAAATCAAGTCGGATGCCCAAATGACTGAACCACCCAGGGGCCCCTTGAGTTTATTTTTGTATAAGGTGTGAGGTTCAGATCAAGATTCTTTTTTTTTTTTTTTTTTTGCCAGAGGATTGGGTGATGTATTATGTATCATTTTGAATGTTGTGCTGGTATAACACAAAGCAGTGTATGCAGTGAAGGGATAAGGTATAGACAAGATACATATTTATACAAATTGAATGTTGTTACAAAACAAATACCTTCGAGGGAAGGATGGAGATGTAAAACTGAATGTTACATCTATGAATGGAATATTGCATAACAATATTTTAAAGAAGAAAATACAAAATTGAATGATAGGGGGCACCTGGGTGGCTCAGTTGTTAAGCGTCTGCCTTCAGCTTGGGTCATGATCCTGGGGTCCCGGGATCAAGCCCTGCATCTGGCTCCCTGCTTCCCGGGAAGCCTGCTTCTCCCTCCCCCACTCCCCCCTGCTTGTGTTCCCTCTCTCGCTGTGTCTCTCTGTCAAATAAAGCTTAAAAAAAAATTGAACAATAGGTTAATTATCTGAATAATACATGAATAGATTAAAAACCGCAATAAAATAGGGCTGTATGTTATATTTCTGTATTGTTTATAAGTTTCTGTATTGTTTATAAGTTTCCTAATGAAAGAACAGAACTACACACAAGATGGAATAAATAACTTGTCTCTGTTAAGAATGTTGATCCAGAGCGCCTGGGTGGCTCAGGTGGTTAAGCATCTGCCTTCGGCTCAGGTCATGATCCCAGGGCCCTGGGATCGAGCCCCACATTTGGCTTCCTGCTCAGTGGAGAGCTTCCGTCTCCCTCTGCTGCTCCCCCTGCTTGTGTTCTCTCTATCAAATAAATAAATAAAAATCTAAAAAAAAATGTTGATCCAACAAAAATGAATTGCCCCACTGTGGTCCTTGAAACTAACCTGTTTTATTTAATGGACACTCCATACACCCAAGTGGTTGTAACAGGTACTGCAAGTTGTATTATACGAATAGATGTTTCAAGTATGTGTGATACTTCTTTTGATGGTAAGAAGTGTTCCTGTGGGGCAGATCTACAGTGAAGACAGTGCCAGTGGGTTGAGTATCTCTGTGGGACCCAGCAGGCGCCCCAGCCCAGCCCTGCGGTGTGGGGGAGGCAGCACAGGATGTGGGGAAGAGCCCACCGCACCAATGGAAGAGCTGGTCCAGGCAGGAGCTCTTCAGACCCCCTTCCAGCAGGCTGTCCACACTGCCCTCCCCCTTTGACCAGCTAGTCCTGGTGAGCCTTTTCAACTGCGTTACTGACAATGATACAGGGTGCAGCCTGTGGCAAAGGGATGTAGGTGAAGGCTCCCCTTGGGGTTTTGGCCTTTGTGTCCTTGTAAAAGAACACACAGAGAAGGTGATGTGAGCAGAGGCAGAGATGGAAGTAATGTGTCTACCAGCCAAGGAATGCCAAGGACTGCCTGTAACCACCGGAAGCTGGGAAACAGGCATGGGACAGATTCTTCAGAGCCTCCAGCAGGAATCTGCCCCCACCTCGATTTTGGACTTCTGGCTTCCTGAACTGTGAAAATGCATGTCTGTTGTTTTAAGCTACCCAGTTTGTGGCAGTTTGTTACAGCAACCTCAGGAAGCCAATCCCACTGAGGCTCAGCTCCTTACAGAGCACAGATTAGCATGGGTTCTAAATGTGCCATGCCTCCATGTGGACAGAAGGTAATACTGAGATTGGTGAGGAGGCCCAGATTGGCTGTAAGGGAAACTTAATTAACCCTTCCCACACTTCCTTTTCCTTCCCAAGTGGTGCAGTGTTCTATTTGAAACATCAAATGCCACGTCTTGGAGGCAAAGCCAAGAAGTGAGGGCAGTGTCCTCTATCTGGGACCGGTTTCTGCACACCTCCCTTTCAGCCTGTGGCCCACAGCTCCCGAGGACCTGGAAGAGATCAGCACTGGGATGCGCTCAGCAGCAGCAGCTTCTGAATCTGCATTTCCTACACCTCAAACCCCATGAACCTGCAGTGGATGAGGAAGGCGCACATAGTGCTGCGGAGGTGGCCAGGCCCACGGGAATCTCAGTCTCAGGCAGCCATCCAGTGTGGGAATAAAGGAATTGTCCTGGGTCAGCTGTCAAGGTCTTGCCTAAGACCAGTCCCCGGGGGGCAGAATAGAGCCGAGCAGACCTCATCACGAGGGCACCACACCCTGTTCTGCTGCCTCACACCCATCATCAGGTAGGAAGGTTGTTAGCTGGTGTTTTTGTCAGTTCCTCTAGGGCAGAGCCCATGGCTTTCCCCTCCTCTCAAGCCCTCCCCTCACCCAGCACCAGAGGGAAGGCAGCACCCTTAATACAGGCCTGTGTGCACAGCACGGCAGGACCCAACAAGTGGACCCTTTTCCAAACCACACCGGCCCTTGCCTAGACTAACAAATGGCTGGAATCCAGAAGCAGGAGGAAGGGATGGGATTCATTGCAGTTCCCGGGAATCCTAAGGCTTTGGGCTCTGGAAGAATAGATCTGGGAGGCATAGGATCCAAGAGACACTAATGAGAAAGTGGAAGTTAAGCTTCAAGCAAAGTGTTCATTTCTCTCTTCTTTTTTAAACTAAGGAGCTTAATGAGGAGAAAAAAAGAAGTCAAGAGCTGGGACACCCCCTCAGAGTCAGAGTATCTTGTTTCCTCTAACAAATTTCTGTGCTACTATTTCCAGAGGAGGAATGATCCTGAAGCTCTAGGTCACTAGCCACCTGGCTAGTGAGAAAAGATGTAATGTGGCTGGAAAAGCGTGCTCACTGCCATCCTCAGCTTGGAGATTTTACATGTATTGGGCTCATCAGGATGTGCCTCCCACCCATCATATTCTATAAACTTAAGATTAAGAGGGAGAGCTTCTAGAAAAGAAAAACCCAGATGAAGGTGGCAGTGAAGCCACTGAGGGGAGGGAAGGAGCCCTCGGGAGTCCTGGAGACCCTCTCCTAGTCAACAACACTCTTCTCATAACACCGTTAGGAAATCCCTGACACACCCAGGCGCCATCCCTTCCTGCCACATGGCCCCTTCAGGGGGTCAAGGGTCAGGACTCGCTGCTGCCAGCTCACGGGTCATCTGGTCAAAGTCGTTTCTGTGCTGCCATTCATGGAGGCTCTCAGTCTGGCCAGGGATCGAAGCATGGGACAACTCCCTCCAGGTCACATTCTACAAGTGCATCCTCCCACCCACCACCCTGTATCCACCCATCATACTCCCTGCCCTTCATCAAGTCTGACATGCCCCACCTGGAGGGACTATATGCTCGGTGAAATACGCACAAAGACAAATATCACATGATCTCACTTATATGTGGAATCTAAGTTGAACTCACGGAAACAGAATGGTGGTTGGCAGGCCTGGAGTGTGGGGGAAATGGGGAGATATTGGTCAAATGGTATAAACTCTATTAAGATGAGTAAGTTCTGGAGACCTAATGTATAGCATTAGATAATAACAACATATTGTGTACTTGAAATTTGCTAAGAGATTAGATCTTAAATGTCCTTATCACATAAAAAATGTTAACTACGTGAGCTGGTGGATATTACTACGGTAATCGTTTCACTATGCCTATGTATACCAACACATCCCATTGTACACCTTTTTTAGCAGTATGAATTTTGGTCTTTTACTTGCTGTTTCCCCAGTTCCTGGCACATATATAGCACTTAAGTATCATACGAGTCAATGAGTGGATCTCATTTTATCCTCATGCAATCCTGTGAGCAGATGGTTTCATTTGTCCCATTATTACTCTGCCAGACCCCATGCTATGGAGGGGATCCAGCGGTGACCATGAGACAGATACAAGGCCCCTTCCCTCATGGGTCTTGAAGAAGGCAGAAAATAAGCAAATACAGTAACAAATTCTGATAAGGCTAGAAAAAGGAAAGTACAAAGTGCTCCACACCATGTGCTCTGCAGGTATCATTTCAGTCTCTGCTCACAAGGGCATCCTGAAGCAGCTGTCATGGAGGAAACTGAAACCCAGAGAGCAGATTCTGTCCAAGATCTCTGATTCAAACCCAGGTCGCCTTCACTCCATAGGTCTGCCTTGCATTTGATCCCTAGAGAGGAAGTTAGTCTTGAGCTACAGCCCAAAAACAACCTAGAAGCTTGGAGGCACAGGTATCACACTTCCCAGAGTGGGTGTCTCCTCTTGGGGTCTTCATCGTACCTACTAATGAGCCCACGTTTGAACACCTTCTCTTGAGGAAGCACATTACAGGGACTTTGAGATAAGACTCAGGAAGCGCCAAGGTTAAGATTTCATTTTCCCAGGAGAGAAAAATATGAGGATTCAGTCCACAATTGAAGCCAGAGTGTTCTCTGTCATTGAGGGTGTGCTTCCCCCCCCTTCTCCCACCAAGAATACACACTTGGAAGTTTTTGCAAGAAGGAAGAATAGGAGGGCTTTGGTTGAAAAGCTTTCCTTCGGTGCCCATAGCTCCAAACCTACTCCTGTCATCCGAGGCAGGTTCGGATGGTCAGTGGGGCAATCATATGTCAAGGGCCAACCAGAACAGCTCACAGTAACAGGCTCCCGTGACAGGTCTCACTTATCCAGAACTCCTGAGGGTCCACGCTCTGCCCTAAACTGTTCACAGGCACTCTGCCCTATGTAAAGGATCTCACTATCATTATCCCCATTTACAGATGAGCACACTTGCTCACAAATAGCTCTTGTTCCTCAACACTATGATGAAGTGCATTTTGTGTTCATTTTGGCTGGAGTCTGGGAAGACATCCACATACTAGATGGCTGGGCTGATGCTTAGTTTTTCTCTGATCATGGGATACTCGTGCCCAACCTCAAAGAGGGGAAAACGTAACCCCAGGCCTCACACCGGAGGACAGATCAAGAGATGGAAACGGTACCCCACCAGGAGGAATTAGAACTACACATGCCCATAATGACGTGGAGCCAATATTAACACTCAACTCCGGCCTGGCCCCACGGTTTATGCCAAGAAGGAGGTGGCCTGGTCTGGGTAACCCAGGCTGAGCCGAAGGGACGTCCAGGCCGGTTGGTCCCACTCTTGCGGTGGCCCCCTTCCCGCGGCTCCGCGCGCGCGCACGAACCAGCATCCCGAAAGGACGGGGAGCGCCTGCGCAAGACAGAGGTGGCTAGGCGTCAGGCTCCCAGTCCCCGCGCCCAGCAGCCGGCAGCCACGGCGCCCAACCTGGCCACCAACGGCGCCAGGTTGAGTGGCCAGAGCAGCCGCTCGCCACCAGCTCCGGGCGGGCGGCTAGGACAGAAGCACACGCGGCGGCGCCCATCCCTTATTTCCGGCGCCCATCCCTTATTTCCGGCGGATTCCGCCGGGGCCACGGCAAGCCGGATGTAGAAAGGGGTAGAGCAACCGAGCCGAATGGGGGCCCGCGATGGCTGCGCAGGCGCGTCCAATACAGGCGGGGCCGGAAGGAGAGACAGGGCGCCGCCATGACAGGTTGGGCCTAAAGGGAATGGAATGGTCCGCTTGCCGGCTCTGCGACCGGAAAAAACGAGGCAAGGACAGCGGAGTTGGGGCGCCGCCATGACAACCTGTACCGGAAAAGGCGGGACTTTCCTCCCTGACTGATTCCCTACCGGCACCGGCCTGGAGATGTGAGTAGCGGGAGCGCCTACCCCGGATATGCCGCCGCACCCCCTCTCTTCCCGTGACCTGGACCTACGCCAGGACTCCGGGAGGAAGGATTGGCTTCTTTGTTCCTCGGCGATCCGACCCTTAGGATTCAGCGCAGTCCATTACAAGTCTCATCCCTCCGAGTGTCCAGGCCCCGCCCCCTGACCATTTAGACTCCTCCCCTCTTCCTCGTGGTAACTGGGAACTTGTCAGGTCCACCCTTAACACCCACCCAGTCGCTGTCCCTAGGACCCCTGGCACTGTCCACCACCAACCCTAGGACTGCAGAATTGTCGCGGGACCTCTACGATTCTTAGACCCGTTCTTAGAGCTCTGGGTTCATCCCCCTAGATCACCTAACCATACCTTTTGAACCTTCGGGTCTGCACAGTATCCCAGACCTCACCTGTAGCACCCACAGACTTGTTCCTAGACCCCTGGTCCCGCTCTAGATTTCCAGATCTTGTTCCCAAGAGCTTACTTGTAGGAACCTCCAGATCTATCCAAGAGACCCACCCTAGGACCCCCAAACCCACCCCAGGGCTTCAAGTCTCATCTCCGGTACCCCTGTCCTCAGGCCTAATCTTTAAGACTCTGGCCAAATAGACGCTTCCCCAGGACCAAAGACCTTACCCCTTGGACTTCTAAACCTCTTTTTAGAACTCCAAACCCCTTTAGGGCTCCCAGGTTTTCTCCTAGAACTCAAGATCTTACTTCTAAGGCCCTATTGAGGGAATGCCTGAACTCAAGGACCCTTCTTCCAGGACCCCAAGGCTTGCCTTCGAATGATTAAATCTTTTTTGGAAAAGATCTCCACCATCTTCCCAGAAGCCCCCAGGCTGTTCCACAATCCCCAGGGCTCATGCCTTACCTCCTCCTCCATCTCCCTGGCTCTATCCCAGGATCCTTCAGACTCCCGGATCTGCCCGAGATCCCTAGTGTTGTTCCCTGCTCCATCCTCCTACCAAGATCAGAACTCCCTTTCTTGTCTGTTGTCTGGAATTATCCTCAGCCCACCATGTCCCACAGGCAGGCGGCCCTGGAGGTCACTGCTCGCTACTGTGGCCGAGAGCTGGAGCAATATGGCCAGTGTGTGGCGGCCAAGCCTGAGTCATGGCAGCGGGACTGTCATCACCTTAAGATGAGTATTGCTCAATGCACGTCCTCCCAGTGAGTGTGGGCAAGAATGGGACAGGGTGTTGGGGCGGGGGGGGAGGCGGTGGAGTGGAAGTGTGAATGCCTGAAATGCCCTTCCTCCACAGCCCAATCATCCGTCAGATCCGCCAGGCCTGTGCTGAGCCTTTTGAGGCCTTTGAGGAGTGTCTTCGACAGAATGAGGCAGCTGTGGGCAACTGTGCAGAGCATGTGCGCCGCTTCCTTCAGTGTGCTGAGCAGGTGCGGCCAGCACACTCACCCTCAGCTGTGGAGGTGAGGCGGGGGGGGGGGGGGGGTGGGGGCCGGGGGGCGGGGGGCTCATCAGTTCTCACCCCCTTCATCCTTCTGGTTGCTCAGAATAAAGACCTGGGAGTTATTCTCAGCCCCACCCTACGCCCCACACAGACCTGCACCGTGCACCCGGGATCCAGAACATGATCACCTCTTGCCCCTTCCCATAGTCCCTGCTTGAGTCCAGACACCTCCCCGAACTGTTCGTCTCCAGGATCCCTGCCCCAGCCTTTTCCCTGACTCTCTGAATCCCCTCTCACTTGCCCCCCACACAGTGGGCAGAGAGAAGATTTAGGAACTGAAAACTATTCACATTACATATTTGCTTAGAGCTCTTCAGTAGCTTCCCATTCACAGAACAAAATCCCAGGTCCTTGCTGGGTTCTCTGTGTTCTTCCTTGGGCTGACCTCAGCCACCTCCTTCCTTACCTGCTCTCTTATTCCCTTCCTTACTGTCCCTCAGCTGTACTGGGTGAGGGGGTGAGGAGGGGGCAAATGAGTCTTACTCTCTTTAATGTATACAGTACATAAACAGATATGCAGTATAACTATGGGATTAAGATTTCATGGATGGCTGCAATTTTTAAAAGCTGTCTTAAAAGACCCCTTGGTGAGCAGTAGTAAAAACAAAGTTGAGAAATGCTCCTTTATTTATTTATTTATTTTTAAAGATTTTATTTATTTAACACAGAGCCAGCACAAGTAGGCAGAGCGGCAGGCAGAGGGAGAGGGAAAAGTAGACTTCCCGCTGAGCAGGAATCCTGATGCGGGACTCGATCCCAGGATCCTGGGATCACGACCTGAACCGAACACAGACGTTTAACTGACTGAGCCACCCAGGCGCCCTGAGAAATGCTACTTTAGATATTTACTGCCTCCCCTCACCGGACTGTGCGCTCCTAAGGCAAAAGTCACATCTTGCACCACCTCCCTCTTAACATTCTCTCATTGGAGCCTCTGTGCTCTGTATTATCACTTTCAGTCCACTCTCTGTGATGGTCCCAGAGCCATCCCAAAGGAAATCTGACCATGTTCTGTTTCACTTATCTATTTTATTTATTTATTTTTTTTTGAGAGAGAGAGAGAAAGAGAGTGTGAGCGGGGAGGAGACAGAGAGAGAGGGAGGGAGAAAGGGAATCCTAAGCAGGCTCCACACTGACACGGGGCTCAGTCTCACAACCCTGAGATTGTGACCTGAGCCAAAACCAGGAGTCAGACGCTTAGTTGACTGAGCCACCTAGGCACCCCATGTTCTGTTTCACTTAAAAACCTTTCAGTTAAGCGTCTGCCTTCAGCTCAGGTCATGATCCTGGGACCCTGGGATCGAGCTCCACGTCAGGCTCTCTGCTGGGCAGGGAGCCTGCTTCTCCCTCTTCCTCTGCCACTCCCCCTGCTTGTGCTCTCTCTCTCTCTCTCTCTGTGTCAAATAAATAAGATCTTTAAAAAAACAAATAAAAACAAAAAAAGCTTTCCATGGCTCCTCACTTCCATCAGGCCAAATCTAAAGTCCAACACAACCTGTATAGGGCCTTGCATGGTCTGGACTCTGCCCCCACCCCCCACTCTCCACTTTCTACATCATACTCTGTGTTCTGGCCCTGGTGAAGGTGCAATTACTCAAGTGCATGTCTCTCCTGCTGGCAGGCTTTTATCCAGCTGTTTCCTTCTGCCTGGACTGCCCTTCCTAGGCTACCTGGCTGCTTGCTATTCCGGCTTAGATACCACTCCCTCCGAAAACCTCTCCTGTGGGCCCATCCCCTCCCCGGGCTCACATGGTCTCTGAGCTCCTTCCATTATGGCTTATATCTTACTGCCTTGTAACTACTCCATTCCCATCGCCTGTCTCAGAGGAGTTCTGGGCTAAAGATGGGGGAGATGCCCTTCTACCAGGCCCTGTAGTCCTTGTTTTGTTTTAATATGGCAGTAATGAGTGAAAGGTTCAGGCCCTAGGAGCGGACACCAGCAGGAAGGACTTTTAATTCTTAGAAATGATTTAGTAATGATTGCGTACTATTCATGTTAGTTTCTTAGTCTGTATATTGGCTCTGTGTTAGTCATATGTTCTTTCTTTCAAGTTCTTTGGGCATCTGAACAGTAAAGGCCTCACCTTTCCAGCTCAGAGCTCGTTGTTCCCGCCCTGGTTAAGCAGCCAGCTTCTCCCTGGTCTTCCTGTGGCCATCCTGCCCCGAAATCTGCTCTCGCCTGGCAGCCACAGGACCTTGTAAAAATGGAAGTGAGGTCATATCTCTCCCCTTTCCGGCCTTGTCATGGCTCCTGCGTGCACCCAGAGTGATTCCTCCCACACCTGGTCCTCCTCACCGTCCTCCTTCCGGGTGATGGCGTCCCTGCTGCAGCTTCCCCCCTGACTGCAGGCAGTGAGATTTGGGCCGCCTCTAGTTTCTACTCTACACACAAGCAGTCTCATCTCACAGAACATGATACAAAGACATCTTGTGTTCACATAGCTGGCAATTTGAGATGCTCCTTGTACCTCCCCCTCCGCATACACCTGTGTTCTTTACCCTGATTTACTTCTCTTTGTAGACAGTTGACATCTTTTTATTGTTTATTTGTTGCCTGTCTCTTCCTAGAGTCAGAGATTTGTGCCTGCTTCATCCGTTGCCCTGTAACAATGCCAGGCACACTGCAGGTGCTCAGTAAATACAGCAAATGGTGCCTTCCCTGCTCCCAGTGACAGTTCACTGTGTCACAGGTGTTCACATGGCAGATGGCCAAGGCCATCACCTGATACCCTCTCTCTCTCCAGACTCTGGACTTGGCAGGGGCAGCCTCTGCTGTCTACATAACCTCCCCCAGCGGGGGCCCCAGGGCCAGGCACAAAATAGCTAGTAGATGCTCATGTGTTTTTTCCATAGGCAAAGCCACTTCCTGCCTCCTGAGGACTCTTTGAACCATAGGAAAACTGGACCTGAGCAACTGGCCACTTGATGCCCCCAGTCCTGAAGAGTGGCCAGGTGGAGTCATGAGGGGCCTGGATGGGAGTCTGGCTTCTCTGGACAGCAGGACTCACAATAAATAAAGACTCTGTATACCAGACTGACTTCTGCCTTCAGCAGCTGAGGGGAAACTGAGGGGAGAGCTGGCTGGGCGGAAACCCTGCTCCTCTATTCCCCAGCTTCACGCAGTGTGCCTAGGAAGGGCCTGCTCACCAGGGTTAAGACGACCCCTCTTTCCTCGTTAATTCTGCCAACAGCCACTTCCTGTCTCCTGCCGCACAGACATGGGAAAAGGCTCTTTCTCGCTTCCACTCGAGCGTTTACCGAGTCTTTATTGAGTGTTTCCTTGAGGTTTAGGGAGCAATAATATCACACTTCTTTTCCTCCTGAGTTTTGAGCCAGTTGTGTGATAGACATGGGCTCTAAGCAATGGGGATGAAAATACTGGCTTTATTACTGGGAACAGCTGCTCTGAGAAGTGTGGGTTAGAGTCTGCTGTCCTGGACTTCTGTTCTGTCTTGGTTTGTGTTCTTCCAGAATCCAACCCTGAGAATTGGAGTGCAGATAGAATATTTGGAATGTGATTCCAGAAACATTTGGAGGGGAGTGGAGTGGTGAGACAGAGAGGAAGGCAGCCAGTAAAAGGTGTGTTATCACGCCAGTTAACACAGTGGGCGATGGGCTCAATCTAAGGGGCAAGGAGGTTGGGATATAGATCACCAACTGCCCGTCTGTCACTGGGGGCAGTTTTCATGGGCATTGACCGTCTTGCACTTCTGCCTGCCCCATGTGTGGTCACGTGCCCTGCCATCAACGAGCCCTGAGCAGAGAGTAGCCAAGAATCAAGTAAGCAACGTTCAGCACCCAGAAGAGTGCTGAGTGGATGTGGGCGAGGACCAGCAGTGGCTGTGGCAGCTTCTCAGTTTCTCCTCATGAGTACATGTTCTGTGGGCCCGGCTGGTTGATCACCCAGCTCCCCAGCACGGGGCAGGTCCTAAAGGGCAGAGGGCAGACAGGCACGGATGCAGGAGAGAGATCGCGGCGTGTCCGGCTGAGTGTGCCCAGGGCCTGCACCCAGTTTCCCCATTCAGACAGGCCACTTCCCCCTGGAGGTGACTCCACAAACTTCCAGAAATTAGAAGTGACTGGCCATTGCTGCCTGGACTGGCTGTTGGAAACCCAAGGCTTGTGCTCTGATTTGGAAAAATGAGCCAGAGTGTCTCCTGGGGATTTGATCTTTAAGACAGACTTGTCAGTTGGCTTGGGAGCTAAGGTGGGATCCTGCAGTCAGGGTTGTGGGAGCTACCAGAAGCCATGTGATGCAAGCCAGAGAAAACCCAGGGAGAGAAAGGAATGTGATCGTTCTTGTGGTTTCTGAAAAGGCTGCTTGGGTCCTGATGGCTTTCTGTTCCCAGCTTCAGTTTTCTTGGGCTGTGGATTGAGTCCTCAGATTTCTTTGTCTGTTTTCAGCCAACCCCACTTTCCTTGGGTAAGCTTGAGTTGGGGTTCTGCTCCATGTAATTAAAGGAGTGTAACAAGAGGGCCCTGGGTGGCTCAGGGGTTAAGCGCCCAACTCCTGATTTTAGCTCAGGTCATGATCTCAGGCTCATGGGAACAAGCCCTGTGTCAGGCTCCATGCTCAGTGGGGATTCTGCTTGAGTTTCTCCCTCGCCCTGTGCCCCTCCCCCCCAATTAAATAAAAGAAGGTGATAAGAACAAACAAAACAGGTCGAGACTACGTTTTAGAATCTCTTAAGTGGCCTGTCTTCCAGTAGGCTAGATCAGCTTCCTTAACTGGTGGTATGTCAGGGGTCCAAGAGAGCAAAAAAGGAAACCTCAAAATCATCGTTTTTGTCACCTTCTATTGGTCAATGCAAGTCACAGGGCCAACCCAGATTAAAGGTGTGGGGAGACCACCTCTCAATGGCTTTTGGCTGAAAGGAATTTTGCGCACATTTAAACTACCATAAAAACTTAAGAGTTTTAGGGCGCCTGGGTAGTGCAGTCAGTTTGGTGTTGGACTCTTGGTTTTGGCTCAGGTCGTGATCTCAGGGTCGTGGGACTGGGCCTGGCATCATGTCTGTGCTTAGCAGAGTCCGCTTGGGATTCTTTCCCTCTCCCTCTGCCCCCACAGTGTGTGCTCGCTCGCTCGCTCTCTCTCTCAAAATAAATAAATCTTAGGGATGCCTGGGTGGCTCAGTTAAGTGTCTGCCTTCGGCTCAGGTCATGATCTCAGAGTCCTGGGATCGAGTCCTGCATCAGGCTCCCGGACTCTGCCTCTCATGAAAAAATAAGTAAGTAAATCTTAAGAATAGTTTCTATTCTATTCTATTTCTATTCACTATTTCTATAGTGTCTATTTTGATGAATTGTATTTAGGGAGTTTTCACATAATCTGAATTTTCAAATTGCTATAAATTTGTTCACAATATCCTTATATAATCTTTTTAAGACCTACAGAATCTGTAGTGAAAGCCCCTTTCTCATTTCTGACATTGGTTATTTGTGCCCTCTTTATTTTTTTCTTATTCCATCTTGATGGTATACCAATTTATTAATCTTTTATTTACTTGCCAGAATTTACTTTTGGCTTTGCTGGTGTTCTTTGTATATTTGTTTTTAACTTAATTATCTTTTTTATAATTACCTTTTTTGGATTTAATTTTGTATTTTTGAAGTGAATGTTTAGCTCACTGATTTTTAGCCTTTTTTCTTTTCTAATGTACACACTTAAATTCCCCACAAAGCAAGCTTTTCTATTTTGCATTTTTCATTGATCCCAGATTATTTAGAAGTTTAAAACTATTTTTAAATTTCTGAACATGTGGGGATTTTTCTCGTTATCTTGCCTAATTGCAATTGGATTAGGGACATTTTATATGGTTTCAATCTTTAGAAATATGTTGAGACTTTCACGGCTTGGCATAGGGTTGGCTTTTGTTAATGTGCCATCTGTGCTTGAATCATAATCCTTGGTTCATGATGCACTATCTTAGGTTGGGTTCCCCCAGAAACAGATTTTGAGGCAACGCTTTTTGGGAGATGGCCTCAGAAAGCACTGGCAGGGCAGAGGGAAGTGAGACAGGAAGGGAAAGCAGCATATCAAGGCTGCATTATCAATTGCACAAGTTATCACTGGGCAACAGCTTAACTCTCTGGGGAACTCTGGAAACTGGAGAACATACTCTTCCTCCACAAGGGATGGGGGTATTTATACACTAACCCCCATCAGGAATTTTGTTCAGGGTCACTTAGGGGGCTGGGATTTTAATTTCCGTGCTGCTTCCTGTTTGCCAGACACACAGGCAGAGTGGGCTTTGGGGGAGAGAAAACTCCAGCAAAGATCAGCTTCAGTGGGGTTCACTCAGTGGGAGTCACCCTGTGGCCATTCATTGCAATGAGACCCATGGCCACAGCCACCATTTTCCCAGCCTGTCATGGCTGCCTCCGCAGCAGCCACCATCATCTCAACTCCCTTTGCTGCCGTCACTGCTGCCTCCCATGACTGCATCCCACCACAACTACCATTGGTGGAGGTTTTGCAGTAACACAAATGCTTTCAAAATGCTTGACTCTGTTCACAAAGGATGGCTCCATTCAACCCAGGAGGCCAACTAGAAGTGGTAGGCATGAAACCTAAGGGAGTATTGAGAACGGTGTGGGGAAGAGACAGGTGTCACTGTAGGGGTACATGTGCAGATGTTGAAGTGGTCCAGTGAGCTGATGACCCTCAGGATTCTGAGGAGGCAGAATGTGCCCGTCAAAGGAGTGCAGAGGTGAGGAGGTAGGGTGTGTTAACCAGAAAGCAGAGTATGTCATCGAGAGTCTCCATTTCACCTTTGGTGGTTGAACTGAGGATTTGTGCTTGCCATTGAACATACTGACTTTGTTGATAAAGATAATCAGAATAAGAATGATAAATATTTCAGTTAGCACTCCCTTCAGTAGGTAAGCACTTGGTTTATGCTGTGAAAAACTTTTGAGCAGAATCTGTACAAATAGAGGCCAGATTCTCTAAGGAAATTCATAATCCTGAAAGAAAATAAGCTGGCAGGGCACATGGCTGCCTCAGTGGGTAGAGCATGTGACTCTTGATCTCAGGGCTGTGAGTTCGAGCCCCATGTTGGGTATAGAGCTTACTTAAAAATAAAATCTTTATATTTGTGTATATATATATATATATATATATATATATATATATATTTAGAAATAGATTTTAAAATTGGGATAGATATATCCCATTAAACTACCATAAAAACTTAATAGTTTTAGGGCACCTGGGTAGATATATATATCCCAATTTTAAAATCTATTTCAATATGCAGGCAAGGCTGAAACCACTGCCTAGTGGAATTCCTCAATTTTGTTTGACTGTGTTTTATAATATTAACATGCTCGGAATTAAGGTTTGAAAGTTGTCAAACCTACTTTGATGCCCCTGGTGTTACAGAGGTTTCAGAGTCCAGGGAGTCGATGTGTGTCACAATAGTATTTCTTTTTGAAACTCAATAAATATTTACCAGCGAGATGGTGACGTGTAAGACAAGGTCAGACCCAAATAATTCAAATCCCTTCCTTCTTCTCTGATGGGCCAGAAATTATGCGATGCATGGTGTGTTGGGTCAGCTGGACAGAGGAAAGAATGTCACTCTGAAAAGTATTAAGAAGCAGCAAAAATGCCAAGGACACAGACAAGTTTGTGTAATGAAGGGACCTGCACTCCTGAGGCTCTCAAGGGCAGATGCCTGGACACCGTCCCTGGAGCTGCCTTTGCTGCAGAGCGTGGGCTGACAGGCAAATCTCATCCTTCCCAGGATAAGCCACATGGGATAACACCATGACTGGTGCAACAGTGCAGGGGCCTGGTGAAGAAAAGGAGGAAATGCAGACCAGAAAAATGAAGAACCAGAACGACCCCCAGGCATCTAGTCCCAGCAGAGCACCAGCCCCAGGGAACTGGGTCCAGGCAAGCATGTATGTTCTTAAGCTACATAAGTGCAAGACTTTTAAAAAGCAGAATGTAAACCCAATAGTACTAATTAAAAAAAGCAAGTTACCTCTATTGAATAAAAAACAACCACGTGTTTCTGTCTGATACAGTAAGAGTTTTTCTTCTTTTTTTAAAAAGATATTATTTATTTGTCAGAGATAGAGAGAGAGCAAGCAAGCACAAGCAGGGGGAGTGGCAGACAGAAGGAGAGGGAGAAGCAAACCCCCGCTGAGCAAGGAGCCTGATGCAGGACTCAATCCCAGGACCCTGGGATCATGACCTGAGCTGAAGGCAGATGCTGAACCAACTGAGCCACCCAGGCATCCTCAGTTTTGCTTTTCCCATTTCCTTTTCCAGTAATAATTCTCCAAACTGCCTGCATTCTTGAGGATGTCCTTCTCTTTTATGTGGTGGTAAAACTGAAAATCCTAATTCTTCCATGGTCTATGCTTTTGTTGAGAGAGTAGTGAGCTTGATGGCATCACATCAGACTGACACCAGGAATCAGCGTGATGTGGGCTTGCTGAGCTGCAAGTCAAAGCAGATTTTATGTAATGAAGTACAAGTGATCAAGTAAAAAATCTCATTAAATGCTTCTGTACATTTTGAGGAAATGGAAACATGACCAAAATGCACATTATGAAAGCCTCAGTATCATAGGTAAGTAAATCACATCTCTGTTTTAGCAATGTTGTACATAAGATGTCCAGGACATCTAACAAGTAGGATCTTTTCATTTTCCTTGGTAAGAAACATGGACTGAATGGGATGGGCCGAAATTTAAATTTGCACTGCCTGCCAAATATGCAAATAAATAAGAAAAGCCTAGTTTGTCTTTGATAAAAGATCAGCAATCTTTTATGTTTTCTGCAATTTCATTACAGTCGTCACAGAAATTAAGAAGATGATTGAAACTCTATTTTTCAAACCAAAGTACCTAAGAGCTGGGGCGGGGGGGGGGGAAGGGGGGCATTTCTCGTTGCTGCCATGCTGCAGTTGCTCAACTATAGGATGAAGAACTATAGCATGAATAACTATAGGAAGATCTAATACAATCGGTTTTGCACCCTAAGGGGCCACTTCTGTTATCAGGATTTCCCCTTTAGGGTTAGGTTAGCCTGCAAGACATTTGAGTTGCAATATCTCAGTCAGGAAATAGAAGGGTGCTCAGTTTTACAGAGCATTTGAGGGAACAATACAATATAATGATGTCTGCTTGTTCGTGTGGTGTGCCCAAGCCAATTCAGTGGTTGCTAGTTTCTACTGAGCATTGGTATGTTTCGGGGAGACAAAAACACCTCCACTATTGATAGATTTAGAAGTGCTCACCTGCCTTACGCGGAACTTGTAAGACTCCGTCTCTGTGTTTGCCTATACCTCTCTGCACATGCGCAAGCAGACACTGCTTTCTGCGCAGTGTGCGGTGTGATCTGCTCGGGTTACTTCCCTAATCCAGTTACAGATGTCCTCCCGTTTGTGATGAAACTACCTTAATCATTTAGTCTTTGTATTCGGTGATGTCTGGGTCATGCTGGCATCTTATCTGAGTTATCCAGACTCCTAGAAAATATAGTCATGATACTCACAATGTTAAAAATTAGAGGGGCGTCTGGGTGATGCAGTCGGTTAAGCCTCCGACTCTTGGTTTCGGCTCAGGTCATGATCTCAGGGCGGTGGGATCGAGCCTCACGTCAGGCTCCACGCTCAGTGCAGAGTCTGCTTCAGATTCTGAATTTCCCTCTCCCTCTGCCCCTTCCCAACTCCCCAAAATAAATAATCTTTAAAAAAAAAGGTTAGACTAGTATTGTCTCCCTATAGAACACAACACTTAATCCGCAAAGACAGACTGTTAACACACAACTACAATGTTCTTAAGCTGCACACATAAGTCACTGTCGTTCAGAGTCACGCGGCCAGGCATGATTTATTATTCTGAGTCATGCAGTATAGACCGGGGGTGTGGGGGGGTGGGGTGGGGGAGGGGCACAGCAACAGCAACTATGGAAGATAGTCAACTTCTGAAGTTGCTTTTTATTTTTTTAAGATTTTATTTATTTCAGAGAGAGAGAGAGCACGAGCAAGCATGGTGGGGAAGGGCAGAGGGAGAAGCAGGCTCCTGCCCTGAGACTCAATCCCAGGACTCTGGGTTCATGACCTGAGCCGAAAGCAGACGCTGAACCAACTGAACCACCCAGGCGCCCCAACTTCTGAAGTTTAATTTCCACTCCAACTTGTCTCCCAAACTCCAGACTTGCAATCAACTGCCTGCCCAACATCTCTATTTTGATGTCTTGAAACATCTGTCTTCCCAAGCTCAGACCTGAGCCCCTGATCCTGCTCCCAGAACCAATCCCTCCACCCTCAGACTTCCCTAACTCAGGCGGTTCCATTCTTCCAGCTATTCCCATCAAAGACCTCGGAGCCTCCTTGACTCCTGTTTTCTCAGGAGCCAGTGTATTAGGAGATTCTGTTGGCTCCATCTTTAAAACGGAGCCACACCTCCTGTTACGAAATCCGGCACAAGCCAATGTCACTCCCCCTGGTTTCTGCAGCAGCCTCCTCCCTGCCAACCCGGTTTCCACTTCACTCCCACCCTTGGGTGGGTTCTCAGTACAACAGCCAGAGGGATCCCTTTTAATGCATAAGTCAGAACACATGTCACATCTCTGTCTAAAACTGTGCACGGGCACATCAACTCACTCAGAGCAAAAGTCAAAGTCCTTACAGTCACCTCGGAAGCCCTCTGTGATCTGGGCACCCTCCTCATCATTACTTCTCTGACCTCATTTCCTTCCACATTCCCAGCCACACGGCCTTCTTCCTGCTCTCTGAACACTCCAGGCTTGGCCTTTCTGAAGGCAGTGTGGAACTATCTCGTTCCTTCTGTTGGAATTTAGGTTTCGTGTGTACAAACATGAATGGACAGGATACACCGGCTGTAGAGCTTAGAATAATGAATAGTTGGAAGTAATGGTTTGTCTCTAAAATGGGATGCATAGAATAATTTGAAAATGAAGATAGTTCTCCTTATATTGTCATATATGTCTAACAAAATGCAAATTATAATATCTCAGGAAGAATATTCTTATACTAATTTCTTTTAAAAAAAGTCAAACTGACAAGATGCTAAATTATTCAGCATCCTATCTTCCTCCCATGATAAATATATATTTACATTAACAAAATCAAAAAACATGTATAAAGCTATGGCTATAGATGATAAAAGTTGACTTTTTTTTTTAAGATTTATTTAGGGGCACCTGGGTGGCTCAGTTGGTTAAGCATCTGCCTTCAGCTCAGGTCATGATCCCAGGGTCCTGGGATCAGGCTCCGCATTGGGCTCCCTGCTCAGCGGGAAGCCTGCTTCTCTCTCTCCCTCTCCCCCTGCTTGTGTTCCCTCTCTTGTTGTGTCTGTCTCTGTCAAATAAGTAAATAAAATCTTTAAAAACATTTATTTATTTGAGAGAGAGAGAGAGAGAGCATGAGCAGGGAGGAGGGGCCAAGGGAGAGAGAGAAGTAGGTTCCCCACTGAGCAGGGAGCCTGACACAGGGACTCGATCCCAGGACCCTGGATCATGACCTGAACTGAAGGCAGATGCTTAACCCACTGAGCTACCCAGGCACCTGAAGGTTGACAACATTTTAAAGATGACTACATTTAATATTTATTGCTCATGTCCGGATAATTGATGATGGTTGGATGGGTAATAAAATAAAGACAAGTAGAATTCAGAATTATTAAATATTTATTTTTAAATTATTTTGCCTTCATTTCAGCAAAATCACTTGTTAAAATCAAGATTTTTACTTAATTTGAGAAGAAGCAATAAGGTGGGTGCTTAGTGGGTGCTTTTCACTACTGTGAAATATGAAATTCATCATTATGCAAGAACCCATGGTATTCATGATATCATACATTTCTGGTGGGAATGCAAAATGGTGCCACTGCTTTGGGAAACAGTCTGGCAGTTCCTCAATCAATTAAACATGGAGTTACCATATGAGCCAGTAATTCCCCTCCTAGGTGGATTCTACCCAAGAGAGTTGAAAACACATACTCACACAAAAAGTTGTGCAAGGATGTTCATAGCAACATTATTCATAATAGCCCAACAGCGGAAAAACCCCCACGTATTTATCAACTGAAGAATGAAGAGAATATGCTATCTCCATACAATGGAATATTATTCAGCCATAAGAAGGGGTGAAGTACTGTATATGCTATAACATGGATGAACCTTGAAAACATCATGTTGAGTAAAAAGAGACAGTCACAAAGGACTATATACTCTGTGATTCCATTTATATAAAATGGCCAGAATTGACAAATCCAGAGACAGGGAAGTGGATTCATGGTTGCCAGGGACTAGGGAGAGGGAGGAACAGGGACTGAATGCTCATGAGTACTGCGTTTCTTCCTTTGCTTGTTTGTTTCTTTCTTTCTGCTTTCTCTTTTTCTAAAATTAATTAATTTGTTTGTTTTTTAATGTTTCAAGTTTTTAAGTTCTAGTTAGTCAAAGGGCACCTGAGTGGCTCAGTCAGTTAAGCGTCCCGACTCTTGGTTTCAGGTCAGGTCATGATCTCAGGGTGGCGAGATTGAGCTCTGTGTCAGGCTCTGCACTTGGCATGGAGTCTGCTTGGGATTCTCTCTCTCTCCCTCTGCACTTCACACCCCATGCACACAAACATACTCTCTCTCAAAAAAAAAAAAAAAAAAAAAATCTGGGCTGACTGCCTCTCCTCGGCTGGCCTGCCCACTGACCCCTTGTGGCGTATTTGATAAACTTCTAACTCCTTTAAAAAAAAGGGGGGGTGGGGGGCGCCTGGGTGGCACAGTTGGTTAAACGTCGGAATCTTGCTTTTGGCTCAGGTCCTGATCTCAGTATTGTGAGATCGAGCCCTGCTTGTTGGGCCCTGTGCTGGGCATGGAACCTGCTTAAGATTCTCTCCCACCCTCTCCCTCTGCTCCTCCCCTCTTCCAAAAAAAACCAACCAAACAAAAAAAAAGATTACCCAAAATTCTGGTTCCTTAGATCTCTACATTTAATTACACTTTTCATTACGGATAATTTATTTTATTTATTTTATTTTTTTAGAGGGGAAGGGACAGAAGTAGAGAGAGAGAGAGATAATCTTAAGCGGGATCCAAGCCCAGTGTGGAACCTGATGTGGGGCTTGATCTCACAACCCTGAGATCATGACAGGAGCTGAAATCAAGAGTTGGATGCTTAACCAACTGAGCCACCCAGGTGCCCCCTCATTATAGAGAATTTAAAATAAATACAAAAATAGACTAGAATGATGAACAACCATCCAGCCCAGTGACCACTCTGGAAGATCAACTACAGTAGGGCCAGTCAGCACAGTGGGCTGAACGGCCTTACCCCAGAGTTTCTCAACCTCATCACGATTGACATTTTAATTAATTAATTAACTTATACTATTATTTTTTTAGTGAGCTCTATGCCCAATGTGGGACTCAAACTCATGATCCCGATATCAACTGTCACAATGCTCTACCAACTGAGCCAGCCAGGTGCCCCTCTAATGACATTTTAGGCTTCATAATTCTTTGTGAGAGTGGAGGGAGGTCCTGGGCATTGTAATATGTTTAGCAGCACCCTGGCATCTACCCACTAGATACCAGTGGCATCCCAACCCACAGTCATGGAGATCAAAAATGTCTCCAGACATTGTCATATGTCCCCTGGACAAAAATCAGTCTTGGTTAAGAACCATTGCTTCATTTTTAAAATTAATTTATTATTTTTTTAATTGAAGTATAGTTGACACACAATATTACATTAGTTTCAGGTGTATGGCATAGTGATTCAATACTGTTATATCTTATGCTCTGTTCACCACAAGTGTAGCTCCCATCTGTCACCCTGCAATGCTATTACAGTACCATTGACTGGGTTTCCTGTGCTGTACCTTCCATCCCCCTGACTTATTCATTCCATACTTGGAAGCCTATACCTCCCACTCCCCTTCCTCCATTTTGCCTTCCCCCCACCCCCTCAGCTCTGGCAACCACCAGTTTGTTCTCTGTATTTATGAGTTTGTTTCTGCTTTGTTTTTTTTGTTTTTTAGATTCCACATATAAGTGAAATCATATGGCATTTGTCTTTCTCCGTTTGACTTATTTCACTTAGCATAATGCCCCCTACATCCATCCGTGTTGTCACAAATAGCAAGATCTCATTCTTTTTTTTTTTTTAAGATTTTATTTATTTATTTGACAGAGAGAGACACAGCGAGAAAGGGAACACAAGCAGGGGGAGTGGGAGAGGGAGAAGCAGGCTTCCCACTGAGCAGGGAGCCCGATGCGGGGCTTAGTCCCAGGACCCTGGGATCATGACCTGAGCCGAAGGCAGACCCTTAACGACTGAGCCACCCAGGCGCCCCTAGATCTCATTCTTTTTTATGGCTGAGTAAAATTCCATTGTATGTATCTACCACATCTTCTTTATTCGTTCATCTCTCAATGGACACACCTCACTTCCATCTGCATCTCGGCTATTGTAAATAATGCTGCAATAAACATAGGGTGCCTATATCTCTTCTAATTAGCATTTTTGTTTTCTTTGGGTAAATACCCTGTCGTGAAATTACTGGGTCATATAGTATTTCTAATTATTTGATGAGGCTCCACACGGTTTTCCACGGTGGCAACACCAATTCAATTCAAATGCACAAGGGAAGATCCATTGCTTTAGATTGATACTCTACAGAACCAGTCATATTTTTACTGACTCTTGGATCGTCCCCAGTGGACTAGCCATCTGCTCTGTTACTTAAAACTACTGACTGACAAATTAAAGACACCCCTCTTTGGACTGCAAACTGAAAAATAGCTGTGGTTGGTGATTCAGCATACTGGGCCCATAAGGGCCCTTTCTCTGAGGAGAGTGGAGTCAAGGTGCTGGTCAAGCCTGTGTGGTCCAGACTGTCTCCTGGACCCATGGTCATCCTGAACATGGCACTACAGCCACCATCATACACTGGACACAAAGCCGAGGACCCTGTTTCTGATGCAGAAGCTTCACTGCATACCAGACTTGTGACTTCTGCCAAAAGTTGGCCCCTTTATCTCACAGTGAAGGAAGCCACAGGACAGAGGGCATTGGCTCTATCCACTCTTGATGGATTGACTACACTGGACCTTTTGACTCTCCTTTTTTGGCTTCCAACAGTGCTTCACTATTGTTGACACTTTTTAAGGTTATGATGTTGCTGTTCCAGTCTGATCAGCTGACTCTGGGCCCACCATTGTGGTCTTTGAAACCAAACTATAGTGTATTTGGCTCTCTGGAACATTTACAGTTTGACAATGGTGCACCTTTTGTAGCAAAGCCTGCAAAGCCACCCAACAATGGACTCAGAGTCCAAGTATTCAATGAATCTATATGCTCTCTATCATCCACAGGCTTCTGGTATTGTTGAGCTTTGAAACATCCTCCTCAAAAATCAACTCTCTCTTCTCCTCCTTATCCAAACACCTGGGGAAGGCAGTTTGGTCACTGTGATGTCTTTGTAGTGTGTCAACTTGGCTAGAGTGAACCATATTTCCAAATTCCCACAGCTCAGTGTTGGCCTCCCTTGACGGCAGATTGGACATTCATCAATGTCATAGCCATAGCAGCCTTTGTGAGAAAAAAGCCATTTTGTTGAACCCATGCATGGACTCCATTACTCACTATGGCCAAGCCATGTCATACAGGAACTGTTCCATGTATACTATTCCCACTTGTACATGGGCCTGCTGAGCATTGGTATCATCACCTGATTAAATTTGTGAAAACCTATCATCTGGATTTTGTACATTCCAAACATGTAAGTTAAATGAAGATATGTTGGGAATCACCACCTCTGCATCTTTTGAGTTCTGGCTGGTGGTAATTCTGGATGGTGCTAGCAAGAGAGAGGGATGCCCCCCTCACCCCAGGGATAGGGCATTGATTTTTGGTTGAGTATCTAAGGTGGAGGTGGGGAGGGAGACATTCTAGAAGCTTTCACTTGACCTGTCCCATCATAATAGGTTTTATTCTTTGGGTCAGGGAAGAAACGTGGGGATTTCACCAGTTGGGAAGTATATCTGATGTGCTCAGGGAAATAACCATAAGATTAGTTCAGGGTCTCACCTGACCCACTGTGAGACGGACTGCTGCCAAAACTCTGTATCTACTCACCTCCATAAGCTCTTCCCTCTCCAATGGACAATGGGGCACTTTGCCTTTCCAGAGATTAGGTTCAGATATGAGCCAATATGCACAATATGGCCTCTAGGGGAATGAGCACAGGCTTTAAAATCGACCAGAATCTGGGGCATCTGTGTAGCTCAGTTGGTTCAGTATCTGCCTTCGGCTTGGATCATGATCTCGGGGTCCTGAGATGGAGCCCCGTGTCGGGCTCCTTGCTCAGCAAGAAGCCTGCTTTTTCCTCTCCCTCTGCCTTCCACTCCCCCTGCTTGTGTTCTCTCTCTGTGTGTCAAAGAAATAAATAAAATCTTTTTTCAAAATTAAATAAAAAATACATCTGTATTCCCTATCTTAGGACTTAATTTAGCAAATTATTTTTTTTAAATGTTGGTGAGGGTGTAAGAAATTGTGTTCCAACCATAGCTAATAGGAGTATAAGTTGGAGAAGCGTGTCTGAGAGACTTAATAAGACCAAGAAAAATATCAATAACTTTAAGGCAGCAATCCACTGCCTAGAAATTCATTTATTTTGTCTTTTTGCAACTTTTTAAGTTAAATTACTTACATGGGTCTTTAATTTTTAGCCTTTAGTTTTCTCTAACATGAGCATTTAAGGCTATAATGTCTAGACAGCGTTTGTGATATGGTAGTATTGTCATTGTTTTTCATTTCTACATCCTAAGTGATTTCCACTATGGTTTCTTCTTCAACACATGAATTATTTAGAAGTAATTTTATGAGGGGGCGCCTGGCTGGCTCAGTAGGTAGAGCGTATGACTCTGGTTCTCAGCTCGTGGGTCCAAACCCCACTTTGGGAGTGGATCCTACTTAAAAAGTATGAATAAAAAAAGAATAGAAGTTATTTCATGCATTTCCAAATATGATGTTTCCTAATTTTCTTTTTTGGTTAATACTTCCTATTTAATTGAATTGTGGTCAGGGAGTGACATCAATCCTTTGATATCTGGTGAAAAATGTGATGTGGGGTCCTTTTTCATAAAAGTTCGATGTGAGGTTCAAAATAGTATGTGCTGCACAACGCTTGTTCCATTTCGGCCTTTGGCCGTTGGGTGTAGTCAGTATAGTAACATCTGGGTCAAAGTGTTGCAGGAAATGCTGTGTAAAGTATCCCATGGATAGTAGTAGTGTGAATTCCTCCTGGTAGTTCTGCCCATTTTTTATTTATATACAGTGTTTTATGCTATTTAGTTAGGTTTGCACCAGTTTGTATTTATTTCATGTTCTGATGAATTAAACCTTTTATCGTAATGGGGTGATGATCCTCTTTATCTCTAGTAATGCTTTTTGCCTTAAGTTCTATTTGGTCTGATAATAACATAGCCACATCTGCTTTCTTTTCCTTAGTTTGTCTAAATATATCCTTTTGCATTCCTTTACTATAAATCTTTTAAGTGAAAATTTTCAGTTATTTGTGTGTGATATACATTCTATTACAATTTATATGATAATCAGCAAGCTGTTTGGAATATTTTGGCCATCTTATTTTGTGCTTTCTATTTGCCTTCCTTTCTAGTTCTATTTGTCTCTGGCTTCTTTTGTACTGATTAAGTATTTGTCTATAATTCCTTTTTTTTTCTTTGAATAAGTGTGGGATTTCTATCTCTAGCCTAATAATTTTTACCCTAGATATTTTGACACTCGTAATTAACTTATTAAAGTCTAAAATTAATGAATAGCTTTACTATCCTTCACATCATACAAGGATATTTGAATACATTAACTTCCCATCCTCTGTCCCTTATTTTGTTTCTCATCTTGTTATTTTAAGCCTGGCAGACATTTTTATCATGTTTTGCACCGTAAATGTTCTTCTTTCTTTCCTTCAGGTTTTTTCTGGAATGCTCTCCTTCTTTCTAAAATACATCCTTTAGAATTCACTGAAGCTCTGTTGGAGGCACCCCCTCTACTTTGTTAGCTTGAAAATGTCTTCATTTTGCTTCATTCTTCAGGAGTATTTTTACTGATTGCAAAATTCCAAGTCGACAGTCAGTGAAAAAAAAAAAAAGAATTAACATAGCAGGCCCAAGGCTGCTATCTTTAGAAAGGACTGCTTACAAGAATGGCCCTTGGCTGGCATCTGGGTCCTTGGCTTTCAGAAGGGTTCCCATCATTCCCTAACTGACAAGAATGGCTTCCTGTGTTGAAACCGTAGCATATGGCCTATGCTGAACATCTGCTCTCCAACTGGGAGGCTGGAGTTTTGACATGTGCTAGACAGAGGTGCCTACGTTACCAGTTCCCAATACAAATCTTACACACTGAGTCTCTAATGAGCTTCCCTGGTGGACAACATTTCACACATGTTGTCACAACTCTGCCGGAAGAATTAAGCGTGTTCGGTGTGACTCCACTGGGAGAGGACTCTTGGAACTTGCATCTGGTTTCCTTTGGACTGTGCCCCATGCACCATTTCCTTTTTTTTTTTCCTTTGTATCTTTTTACTCTAATAAATCATTGCATGAGTCTGACTGTATGCTGAGTCCTGTGAGCCCTCCTGGTGACTTGTTGAACCTGAACCTGAAAGAGCCCCGACACACAGTCATTTCCTCTCAGAACACTGGGTAGATTCCATCATTTTCTGGCTTCCAATCTTGCTGGCAAGAAGTTAGCTGCAAGTCTAGATGTTATCCTTATATCCTCAGCTCAAGCACAGTGATTGTCATATGGTAGGAACTCAAATACTTGCCCAAACATGGTGGAGAGAGGGCTTCTACAGGAAGGGGCCTTCGGTCGTTAAATACCCAGAGGCTTTCCTGCTCATCATAACTTGTGACCTGGGCTGCCTGAAGAATGACTCAGGCCTGGAAATGAGCAAGCAGCTGTCTCCAGGATGAAAGATTAAAATATTCTTTTAGAGGAACTCAGGCAGTCTGAGGCACCTGCCTGTGTCTGCTGGACTCACAGGTCGAATGTGGGAGGCACAGACTGAGAGCCGTAGAGGCTGAGGGTCAAGGATTCCTGATACTGGCAATGCCGGGAGGGGAGTTAAAGTCCAACAGGTAGGAAGAGGCTGGAGTTCCCTGCTTCGTTTTAGGTGAGGAGGGGCAGGTCTCCTTCTCCTGTTTGGAGCAGCTAGGGAGGACGGTATAATAAAAGCAGAATTTGCAGGATGGGGTCAAGCCCCAGGGCAGGGGAGGCAGTGGGGAAAGTTGGTCTTTGGGAGAGACGCTACAGGGCTTGTAGAAGTAACCCCTTTCCTTGCTTCCAATGTTTCTTGCCCCAGTCCATCCTGAGGGAGGAGAGCAGGTACTAGAAGAGAATCCAAATCCCCAGAGCTCTTGTTCCAAAAGGGAGTTCTGTGCTCATTAGGTTGCATATGACTGCAGTTATCTGGAAACACTTTTAGTTGAACTAGGTGCCAGAAGAGGTGTTGGTTATTATACATACCCTGCCTTGACGGGTCAGCAGAAAATCCAGGCAATGTGATCATCCATCACCACTCACACTAGAGAGTTCAGGCTGTTTATGAGCGGCAGGCAATTAGATACCTGATATTCACTGTAAACAGTACTGTTCACTTGGGGCAAAGATATATTCGAAGTGTAATGTCTAGCTATCATAGCCCAGCCCAACCTCAACACTGTGTCCCGACCAAGACGACTTAGATTCTGCTAACAGTAGGTTTGAGTCACCTTAGCAGTAGCATTTTGTTGATGTGAAGTCAAGGTCCAGTTCTTGCAAGACTGGGGGCTGGGATTAACCACGTAAAGGAAATTTAAGTACCAGAAAAACCTGTAAGAGAGAATACTTTCTAGAAGGATACTTCCACAGTATTCAAAGGAGGAACTCTCAAGCTTTTGTCAGCAGGGTCAAGAGGGTAAGACAGATTCAGCAATCAAAGGGAATTTTGTATGGGTTTTGGGGGGGTTAAAGGGGGGAGATCAAGCTAAATAGAATCCTAAGTATCCTGAAAATTAATTCTTTTGATGTGTTGGGCTGAGATTCTCTACTTTGAAAGTCCTTAATTTAAGGTCTCCACTAGAATGGGTGTCCTGTGGTTAGGTTGAGGGCAGTGGTGATGGTGTGGGACCAGGTTACCAAAGTACTGGAAGATGACAGGCCCAGCCAGGTGTTGTGCAGGCGAGAGTCAAGAGAGGTCTAAGGTATTCCTTTACCACGAGCCTGAGTGGTTGCTCTCCTTTCCTGCTCACAGGATCGGTATATCCAGGCCCTGCAATTCATTGACTACTGTCCACAAATCAGTGAAAGTAGAGCAAGGTCCATTTTGGAGGGTTTATTCAGAACAAGCATAACTAACTCCCACTCTGTCTACTGGGAAGAGTTTTCTTCTTTGTGCAAAGTTTTAAACGCTTGTTTTCTGTCACTGCACAAGCTGCAGGGGCCAAGGGCATTCCAGTGGCCTTCCACTTGGCTGATCCATCTATGAACCAAGGCCCAGGTGTCTTCAGAGACCTGGGTGCACTAATGCCCCCCAGAAGCCGGGGGTGCTGGCACCAACTTTCCCTCTGGGCTTGCTGCATCTGGGGATGTCTGGCCACGTTTTTATGCAGCAACATGACTCCTTTGATGCCTGAAGGCTCCAGCCTGTGGAGCAGCCAGTCACTGGCTTTTGCAGTTTAAAGGGTTCACTGGGGGGGCGCCTGGGTGGCTCAGTCGTTAGGCGTCTGCCTTTGGCTCAGGTCATGATCCCAGGGTCCTGGGATGGAGCCCCGCATCGGGCTCCCTGCTCTGCGGGAAGCCTGCTTCTCCCTCTCCCACTCCCCCTGCTCGTGTTCCCTCTCTGGCTGTATCTCTCTCTGTCAAATAAATAAATAAAATCTTTTAAAAAACTTAAAAAGAAAATAAAGGGTTCACCAGGACTAGCTGGTCAGAGGGGGAGGGCAGTGTGGACAGCCTGCGGGAAGGAGGTGTGAAGCGCTCCTGCCCGGACCAGCTCTTCCACCACATCCTATGATGCCTCCCCCACACCGCAGGGCTGGGCGGGGGTGCCTGCAGGGTCCTGCACGGATAGTCATCCCACCGGCACTGTCCTTGTAGCATCCACCCAACGGGGTCTCTTACCATCAAGAGAACTTCTACATATACTTGAAACCGCTGTGTGTCCCACATCGTGGAGGGTGTGTGACCTTGGATGCAATTGTTCCTGTGGGCCAAGGTCATTCTTGGAAGGGGACTCAACTGTGGGCCACTAGCAGTTAATACCCCAGCAGCTGGAGGAATGAGTCCTGATGGGGATTCAGGGAGGTGCCCTCGGGTCAACTACAGACCCTAAAGTCCTTGTGTTCACACTGCCACCACAACCGAGACTCCAGCAGGCCGGGCACAGCATTCTGGGAGGCTATCTGCTTCTAGGAGATACGGCATGTGGTAACGTCAGGGGATTCCGTGATTTGGGCACACTGCCCACATTTTTTGTCATAAAATAGTGTCTCATGGCCAAATAATTTGTGGGACACCCTTGTAACTGAATAAGCAGTTGCAAATCTATGGACAGCGATGTTGGCAGAAGTGCTGTGGGCAGGTAAGCAAATCCATACCCAGAAGATGTTTGTGTTCGCTTGCCTTCATTCCCCACCAATAGCCTTTCACACTGACCACACAGGGCAGGTAAATGCAAATGTGGTAAAAATCATTAGCCCTGAGTCTTTCAAATCTTTATGGAACTAATTTCTGCGATGTCCCAGAAGCACAGAATTTTGGGGTATTATCTTGGCTGTAGGAGGCCCCGTTCAAGGACTTCATTTGGCCATTCTTACCATAATAGACCTATTCCTCTGGTAGGGGAAGCAAGGCTGGCAAAATAGCCCCATGGTGAGTCTGGGATCCCACTTGACCTTCTATAAGATGGACTCTGGCCAACACTTACCCTCCTCCTGACCTCCCTAATCCTCTCTCCAGTGAATCACAGTGCTCCGGGGATTAGGCTCAGATAAGCACCAGTATCTACAAACGTGGCTTTCAGTAAAATGAGCACAGACTGAGATTAAAGCACCTGACTGCGGATCCTGTCTTTTGCTAGGCGTGTTATCGGGCAAAATCCTTAAACTCTCTGAGCCTGTTTGCTCATTCGTAAATTAAAGCCACAGATATTCTTCTGATTGTTTCTTGTTTGTGCTGATGTGGTAAGATTACACACCGAGTGCTTTACACACTGCCTAGGATACAGCCTAACACCCATCAGTACCGTCTGCGGCTTCTTCTGGACATTGTAAAGAAGGATAGAAATATATATTACTATCTATCAGTGTTTTAATAGCTCATTTTATGCAATTTGATTATTTCGCATTTATTTCCAATTCTTGTTGCTTCTTAATAACATAGAATTTAGGGATAGGAACTTAGATCTAAGTCAGTCATCAGTTTGAATGAATATTCTTACATGACAAATTGGATAGTAAGGCCCAGAGAATCAAATGCCTTGACCATTGTTTTTGAAGAATGGAGCTATAAGATTTATCTTTTACTTCTTTTTTTAATAAAGATTTTTATTTATTTATTTACTTAAGAGAGAGAGAGAGATTGAGAGCAGGAGGGAGGAGCAGGGGGAGAGGGAGAAGCAGACTCCATGCTGAGCAGGGAGCCCGATGCGGGGCTCGATCCCAGGACCCAGGGACCATGACCTGAGCCGAAGGCAGACGCTTAACCACTGAGCCACCCAGGTGCCCCTTATCTTTTACTTCTTAACATTTAATCTGCACCCCTAGTCTAGGATTTAATTTGGGAAAGATTTTTTTTTAATTCATAAAACTGTAGAAAATGTGTGCTCTAACCATAGCTTGTAGCGATGTGAATTGGTAAAGCATTTCTGTAGAGCAGATATCAAGACTAGTTAAAACACTGATTTCTGGACTCACGCCTTAAATCACGATCCAGTAGGACTGGGGTGGGGCCAAATAATTTGCATTTCTGACAAGTTCCCAGATGGTACTGAACCTGATGCTGCTGGCCCGTAGACCACACTTTGAGAACTACTGATGGAGAGTAGTCAGAGTATTCTGGTAACTTTTTTTTTTTTCCTAACAGAGAGGGAGTGAGGGAGGAGCAGAAGGCAAGGGAGCGAGAGAATCTTGAGCAGGCTCTATGCCCAGCACAGGGCCCGACGTGGGGGGTTGATCTCACAGACGTAGGGCTCAATCTCATGACCCCGAGGTCATGACCTGAGCTGAAATCAAGAGTCAGACACTTAACTGACTCAGTCACCCAGGCATCCCATATTCTGGTAACATTTAATTAAAGCCAGGGGCGCCTGGGTGGCTCAGTCGGTTAAGCGTCTGCCTTCGGCTCAGGTCATGATACTGGGGTCCTGGGATTGAGCCCCATGTCGGACTCCCTGCTCAATGGGTGCCCTGCTTCTCCCTCTCTACCACTTGTGCTCTCTTGCACTCTCTCTCTCTCTCTCTCTCTCAAATAAATAAATAAATAAATAAAATCTTAAAAAAAAAAAAAAGAATTAAAGCCGGAAAAATATTCACAAACTTTGGCCCAGGATAAATGAAGATGAGCAGCCCCCACCCCAACACCTCCTTTGGTTGCTCCCCAATTGATCCCCCAGGGCCTGCCACAGCCCCTCCTTGCAGTAGGAAGCACAGAGGAGGCATGACTCATGGGGGCAGGCGGCAGCCCCAGGTTCTCTGGGTGTGGCTGTGGCAGCAAAGAGGAAGGGCATTCGGGACCAGGCCCCAGACTCTCACCCTACTTAAGTGTTTCCCATTGCCAGTATCAGCAGCTAACACATCACAGATTTGATTTATCTCATTTACTGCCCAACTCCCTCACCTCTCTGTGGAGTGTAAGTTCTCTAGAGCAAGAATTTTTGTGTGTTTTGGGCAAGAACAGGCCATGGATCATAGCAGACGCTCAGTAAGTACTGATTGAATGAATGACTCTGCACATGTGTCTGTATGTTCATGATACTATTTCTATAAGGATCCGCAAGGAAAAGGCAGCAGACCTCCCGTGGGAAGGGGAATGGGAGAAAGAGTGGGAGTGACTATAATTTTCACTGACTCTATTCAGCCTTTGAATTTTTCCTACCAATTGTTAAAAACAAGACAACAGGCCCCAAATAAAGTTGTTCATGCTGAGCCCATATCACCAAACCAAAACTTAGTTAAACTCTCATGTCTCCCAGAAAGGAAATACTAAACCAGTCAATCAGGAGCCATCTGATGAGCACTAGTTAGACAACCTGCCTGGGAGACCCCTGCCATGCCCTAGAGGAAAGTAACCTTGCGATACCCTATCCACTTTTTTTTTGCCTAGTGTGACTTTCTTCCTTGTTCCTGCTCCCATCTGGCTATGAAAGTCTTTCATTTGGTATAGCTCCTCAGAGCTCCTTTCTATGCGCTAGACTGAATGCTGCCAGATTCAAATTGATTTTTGCTCAAATAAACAATTTTTAATGTGCCTCGGTTTAGTTTTTTTTTTAAGATTTATTTTACTTATTTTAGAGAGACAGAGAGAGCATGAGTGGGGGTAGGGGCAGAGGGAGAGGGAGAGAATCCTCATGTGGACTCCCTGCTGAGCGTGGAGCCCCGGTCAGAGCTCAGTCCCAGGACCCTGAGATCATGACCTGAGCTGAACTCAAGGGTCGAACGCTCAACCAACTGAGCCACCCAGTTGCCCCTATCTTTTAACACAATATATTTTACCTAGCTAATCAAAAATAAGTTAGATCCCTAGTCTTCTTCTTATTAAGTAAGCTTTACATCCAATGTGGGGCTTAACTCACGACCCTGAGATCAAGAGTCCCATGCTCTACCGATTGAGTCAGTCAGGTGCCCCTAGATCCCTATTATCGATCAGGAAAAACAAGTTGTAAGAGAAATAAGCATAACGGGGCAAAACATAAGGACCACACACACTAAGTATGGTGAGATGGTTGCATGGGGCGGTGTAAGAATACCCAGACAGGCTTGAAGGAAAGCTTAGCGCTTGCGGAGTATCCTGCCACGTGGGCCTGGTCCTGAGGCCCCCCCTCAACCCCTCCCTGAGCCTGGCCTTGCCCCCAGACTAACCCCGGGCGGTTCCCAGAGGTCCCTCCTGGAAACCAGAAGTTTCCAGCCCTTCCCACCCACATCTTAAGTTACAAGTTTCAAGTAACAACAGTCAGTTGTTAATGGAGGAAAGAGAGACTTGCCTGTCGCTGCTGTATGAAGGAGACACTATCTCTACGTCCCATGAACTAAAAGGCCAAAAGAGAATCCAGGGGCCCAGAGGGAGACAGAAGAACATACATAGAGAGAAAGGGGGGAGAAGCTGTGCATTAGGTCTCATGTGATTAGTAAGCATCTCTGGGTGGGAGTGGGGGCGCTGGGAGTGGGGTTAAGGAGTTAGAGGCCCCTGAGACCAAAGGAGGAAGGAAGCCCAGGTAGGATCACCAAGACAAGCAGCTTGGAACCAGGAGAGCCAGGCAAGAGGTCTGTTAGAGGAATTTCAAGAAAGAGAGACAATAAACTGTAAATGCTCCGGGCGCCTGGGTGGCTCAGTCGGTTAAGCGTCTGCCTTTAGCTCAGGTCATGGTCCCGGGGTCCTGGGACCGAGCTCCACACTGGGCTCCCTGCTCGGTGGGGAGCCTGCCTCTCCCTCTCCCTCTGCCTGCCGCTCCCCCTGCTTGTGCTCTCTCTCTGTCTGTGTCAAATAAATAAATAAAATCTTTAAAAAAACAAAAACTGTAAGTGCTCTCCTAAACAAAGCCAGGAGCAGTTTCCACCTGAGATGATTGCTGACCTAATTATTTATTCAATAAATATTTATCCTTGTGCCAGACCTTATGTCAGAAATATCATTTTGATTAACTGCAGAAGACTTGTGTGACCGGAGACTGTCTCACTAGAGGCCTTTTAAGAGGTGCTGATACCCAAGGAGACCAAGCATTCCTGGGAAAGCGGTAGAGCGGCGGAAGACCTCACCCACACCTAACGCTCTTCTCGCCCTTCACAGACGCAGAGACTCCAGGAGAGGGGCGCCTATTTCCCCTCTGGATCTTTCTGTTGCCTCTGACCCCCACAGCAGCATCTGTGCTTGCCCAGCAGAGGGCAGCCGGAGCCTGGGCACCGCTTCCCTGGCCACCTGCTTAGGAACCAGACAGATGGGCACCTAGCCCCCTCACTGCCCACTGAAGCTTGGGCATGGTGCCCACTCGCTGGTGGCAGCAGCCCGAGAGAAACAGGATGCACCAGGAGACTGCAAAAAAAAAGAGGCTGTTTTGAATCCTCTCTAAGCTGCGGCTGTTCTGCCTGGCAGATGCTCAGCCTTGGCACTCTGCCCCGTTCACCCTCTCTAGGGTCCTGGGACGAAGGATCATTTCCTTCTCATCCCAGTGCAGGCTGCTTGCCCTATTTCTACTCACTGTTCAGACTCTCTTTTTCCGAGGCCTGGAATCCTGGAGCCCCAGAGCTGGAAGGGACTCTGGAGCTGCTGGTCCAGGAGCTGCCATTTCAAATAACTTCAAAGGCAGGCAGGGAGCCTAAATTTGTCTCACTGACTCAGGGTGCTACAGTGGGGAGTGACCGTGGCTGTGGGAGCTGGAGACACGAGCCTGCGCCAAAGCACCTACATTCACCAGCTTCTCACTGAGAGGAAAGGAAAACATGGCCACGGGCTGAGCTGGGATGCTGGCTGCCAGGTCTCTCTTTCAGGTCCGGGAAGGGAAACCAACTTGCCCAAGATCGGGCCCGGTTCCCCTTCTCACCAGTCCGGTCCCTTCAGTGTCGTTCCCCCCTTGTGCAGGGTGAGTATTAAACTCAGTAGCTGGGGACGATTTGGACTTCCAGCCCCGCCTGCCGTGCAGGCTGCCTCGTCTTGGATTACTTCATTTCCTTCCTTGGCCACCGATCCCCCCCCCGTTTGGAGAAAGTAGCCTCCCCCAGGATACAGGGCCCTCCTTTTCTTCGCAGTGAGTCACAGCCTCTGAGCCGACTTGTGGACAGCTTGACTCCAACACAGAATCCTTCCCTCCCACTGCTTTTTCCAATGAATACCTCCAGCTGTGGCGCTCCACTTCCTCCGGCCACCTCCCTACGACTAGACACTTCCATTTACTCGTCTTTTCCTCCTCCTTGAAATGGGGTCCCACAGAGAAGGACGCAGGGGACGTGCAGCCTCGATTCCCCAGAACTCACCAGGAAGTAATGACCACGAGGCATGAAGTGCTGTTTCCCCGTATTGTGTGAAGAAGGTCACAGGGATGCAGCCTGTTTGTAGTGGCTTTGCAGGTATTGAGTGTGGTTTTTCAAAAATCCAGGGTTAGGTAATCGTATACTCCACGCGGTCAGGCTGGCTGGCACGGTCACCCTGTCCTGGAGAGTCGGCAGGCGTGGCGGGGATGCTTCGTTAGGGCTCAGCCTCCTGAGTGGCAGGAATAGGGCTGTGGCCTCATGACCGGTCCTAGGGACACCTTTGGGACCTGGGGCAAGTATTTGATAGAGCCAGTCCGGTGAGGAGTGTCAGTCGTTCTCACCATGCGGAATCCGGGCGAGGACTCGGAACAGCCAGCCCCCCCTGTCGGGGGGCTCCCACCGTCTGGGGGCTCCCGCTCCCAGCATCTCCCATGCAGCGGTGCAAGAGATGACTGGGGTCCTGAAAAATCCGGTCTCTGAAGCACGTCCTCTCAAGAATATCATTTGGGGGGAGGAAATAAGGACATTTACCGACTTATTAAGGGGAAAAAAAGAGAAAAAGTGGAAAACAGACTAATGAGATTAGTTAGCTGCAGGGCACGGCGGGAACAAGGATGGAAAGGCCAGAGGGAACGAGAAGGATGACATTTCTCTGAAATACCTTCTTTTCTGACTTGGCTCTGGGAACCTTTTTAATGTTTCTCGTTTCAAAAATAAATAAAAATAAAATAAAACTCTAAAACGGAATATACTTAGAAATAAGCACGTAAGAAGGAATGCCCTTTGACTTCTGTCTTACATTCTAGTAGAAATAGTTGATCCCTTACTATGTGTCAAACATTACCCTGCAGTTCACTTAATCTGGGCAACATCTCTAAATTCTAGGTACTTTCCTATCCTAGTTTTACAAGAGACGGAGTCATGTCTCAGTGAGATTCAGGAAGCTTCCAAGTTCCCAGGGACTTGAACTCGGATTTTGTATCAGATTTGTAGGAGGTCTCAGTTCTGAGATCATATGATACACTCAGCTCTGTACCAGGCACAGAAGTATAAGTTAGTCCCTGCTGGGTTCCAAGAATCTACAGCCTTAGTGACTAACATTTAACACCATGAGGCCATAAAAATATGGAAATGAATGAGTCCCTCATCATTCATAAAGATTTAAAGGCCATAAAGACTTCAGGAATTCTGAGCATTCCTTGAGCGCTGGCTTCCTGGAGGATATGGGATTTGAGCGAAACCGAAACCTCCTAAGCAGGATTCAGGCAGGTGTGGGAAAGGGGCGAAGGAATTCCAGGCAGCAGAACCCACTGGGAGCAGAGGTGCAGAAAGGGGTTTGGTGCGTGGGGGAGCCTTTGCAGAAGGATGGACAACATGGAAGGGCACATACGTAACCTTCTTGGAGACCTGTTGGAGTTCAAAGTCAAGTTGAACATCATGGGAGGAAGGTGTCCACAATGAGGCGGGGATGAAGTCAGTGAATTCCCAGGCCCTAAACGTTAGCTCTTTAGTAGCTGCATATTGATATTTGATATCTGTCTAGTCCCTTTCCAGTTACTGGTCTCAATGAGCTTACCAGGAAAAGGTAGACACTACATTCTGGATCAACAGGTTAAAAACTCTTTTTGCATAAAGGGGAAGTAAAATGCGAGCTCCTGTGGTTGCTTTTGCTCTTCTCTTCCAGCTCTACTTTCTCAGCGAAGATTTACAAGCAGAAAGAGAAGCCACTCCCAGTTTGTTTGCTGAGCTGAAAGGCAGACTGTTAGCCTTGCACCTGTCTAAAGCCAGCCTGAGGGCAGCCCCCGGGCTATGCAAGGAGAAGTGTTAGGGGAAAGCACTTCCCCTTCTCATCTCCTCCCCAGCTGGAAGGCTTGGTGCTCAGCAAGGATAATGAGAGGAAATGAGAAGAGAAAGCCAGGAGGCCCTGTGATTGGAGGGAAGGAAAGCCGGCCGAGCCTGGTGGGCAGACACCAATGCTGGTTCTGGCTAAGCAGCAAAGCGGGAACATGAAGAAAATAAAAATATGGGCATCATTATCAGACTCCTGGTTAACTGTATCCTGGGTTTTTATCGGCACCCATATTCAGATAAACTTGAAAAGTTTATCTTGAACCAGGGACTGTCACAACAATGGCTTTCAGATTGCTGCCCTCGGTGTGGTGTGGTGTCATCATCTTTTGAAACAATAGAACTAATCTCACATCGCTCAGAGGATAAAGTCATCATCTGGCCCCTTCTGATCTTCTCATTGCTGTCTGACAGCACGGCCCCCAAGCCTTGCCTTAGCCCAGCTGCACCAGCCCCCCTGCAGTTCTGTGTTCATCCCCGCCCCCAAGCTGGGAACACCACTTCCCTTTACCACCACCACCACCCCCCCCACCCCCCCAGCAGCCACTTTTCAGGACCAGCCACACACCACTTCCTAGGGCAGAAGTGGGACTCTGAGGCAAGGCGGTGGCTCCCTCCTCCTGCGAACTGGGGGGGGGGGGGGTGCACACCCCTCTGTCAGTGTGGTTTTCACATTCTACCCTGGTGATGTGTTTGTCTTCCCGCCCCCAGGCTCAGAGCCTCTTAAGGACAGGAGCCAAGTCTTGCTTTTTTCTCCACTAGACCAAGATACAGTTTTTGATGGTATTTGTCTACTTGAGGAATGGATATTTCCCCTTAAAACAATGTTTCCTAAACTTTTTAATCCACAGCTCTCAGTAAGAAATATTTTTTACACCACGACCCAGTTTACACAGGCTCATACACACACACACACACACCTAACTGAAACAAAAGTTTCAAGAAATAATACTTACTAGGTAGGATGTACTCTGAGATTTTCTCTTTTATTTCTCTCTCTCTCTTTTAAAGTGCTTATTGGGACTTGCAGGTGGAAAGCCACGGTCCTAAAGTACAAAGAGAAGCTGTCATAGCTAAAATGAGAAGAGCTTCCCTTCCAAGCCAGGATCAGATTAGGATTAAGCTGTAAACAAATGAGGGCCTCCGTCAGCTCGAGGATGTGCAGACCATAAGGGTCTTGGCCTTACTATGAAGCAGAGGGCTCTGTGGGCTTTATCGACCACGTGATGGACCACAGCTTGGGGCAACAACGACCCTTTGGCAGCTTTCCTGTTCAGTCCCTCATAGCTTTCCTTCATTCCTTAACACACACCTTAACCACCACCACCCCCCCGCCCCCGCCCAAAAGAGTTCCTCCCGTTGCACTCGCTGCCCCAGCTATATTTTGTTCAGCCCTCTATGATTGCTCTTATCACGCCAGACTGTAATGCATACGGTGCTGGCTGCTCGACCTAATTCCTGGACGGAGCCTGGCATGGGAAAGGCTGTCAAGAAGGGTTCGGTGTGCGGCTGAGAAGAGATGAATGGCTGCACTTTTGGGGTCTGCAGGCGCCCATCTCTTCCTCATCGTGGCCTGGGTAGGGGGTTGCCAGGGGCTCAGGAGCATGAGAGCAGGGAGAAGCAGGCCAGGTCCAGCTACTTTGGAGAAGGATGGGCAGGTGCTACCCAGAGGCAGGAAGCAGTGGCTGAAATTCAACAGGGAGTTTACAAAGCCCTCTTATCTCTTCCCTTTGTGTAGAAACCTCACAATTTAAGAAAGGAAGATGATAAACCTGAGCTTTAGGGTAAACTTTGACACTCAAAAGCAGGCTCTTGGGACTAGAGTTGCTGAAGAACTAATTAGAATGGCAGGTGGCAGTCAACTCAGGGCCCAGCACTGAGTGCAAAGGTGACCCACCTGAGTCCTGTCCTGGCTGGTTAACCCAACCCCAGAGACTGGTTAACCCAACCCCAGAGACTTCAGAGCTCCCGCCTCTTCTCCGCTGTGCCTCACCCTGAGCAAGTAAGTGGAATACAGGGAGGGAAGGTGGTCAATGATGCGCCCCCCACCTCTCAATCCAACATGCTAATCGTCCTGGTAGAAAATTTCTGCGTAACTGTTGGAAATGACACAGATCATGAAACATGAGTTGCACATAAATCACATTACATTGGGAAACGTAAGTTATGCTTCTGCTTGTCCTATGATAGTGGTAACCACACTTTCACAAAGCAAGAAACAGGGCGCCTGGGTGGCTCAGTCGGTTAAGCGTCTGCCTGCGGCTCAGGTCATGATCCCAGAGTCCTGGGATCGAGCTCTGAGTCGGGCTCCCTGCTCAGCAGAGAGCCTTCTCACACTGGCTCTTGTGTGCACTTTCTCTCACAAAAAAAATAAAATAAAATCTTTTTAAAAAACCCAAACAGACAAAAAAAAAAACAAAGCAAGAAACAACAAACATCTCCAGCTCCATTCTGTACAGGGCCCAACACCACAGAAGGGAAGCTGGAATCTGATTCTAGAACATTCCAGCAGGTTTGTGCCTGCCTCTGGGCCCCACTCCCTTTGTGTTTTTGTTCTTTCAACTTAACTGAATGCCTTGTAGCAGGATAGCATTGTGGTGTCTCCCACAGGGGAGGAAATTTACCTTGAAGAAGGATTTGAGCAAGCAACTCTGTAGGTTAAAAATAAACGAAAACGAATTCCTCTCAGCTGTTCGCCTAGTTCTGCTTTCTGTTACACACCCAAGTTATAACCCACCGTAAGGATTGTTTGTCACACGGGAAAGAGAACCTGGCCTTCGTTCCCCTGAGCTGACCTCTCCCACGTAACTAAGGTAAAGGGAGCGGGCCGTTGCCTGCAGAGGACAAAGGTCTGAGCGAGCATTGTGGTCTTGGAAGGAGACAGACTCCTTCTGCACCCGGTTTCTTCTCATCTGTAGAAGGAGGACCACTCTACTGCTCCCTAGGCTTCCGAGAGGAGGGGAATGAGGGGAAATACGTGGGAACAGCTAACTTTCTGAGGTGACCATGCAAGCCCACTGGCTTCAGTGCACAGAAGGGAGACAGAGGTGACCAGCCAGCCTGGGCAGGGTATGTTTTTTCTGTTGTGAATCAGTGGAAAATGAAGCTGGATGGTCTGAGGGCCCTGTCATGGAAAACCTTCGTCAGCCAGAGCCGGCTGCATTTGGTCCTGTAGGCCATGGTAGCTGGTGAAAGACTTCATGAAAGTAGTGGTTTGGCAGATTAGTCCGGCCTAAAGTCTGGTTGGAAGTGGGGTGAGGCTGGAGGCTGGGAATAGGGGTGAGGTGCTGGACTTAGAAGGCTGGGGGGGGCAGGTGTGAGAGGCAGACCCCCGGAGGAGTCCAAATTGGGTTTCCAATTGCTCTGTATGTTTCCCCCACTGCTTCTTTCCCCCCTGTCTTTGCTTTTTCCCCTTCTTTTCCTTCTGTCTCTACCCCTGCCCCCACCTCCATTATCAGCCCTGTGTCCCTCTACCACCTAAGGAGGCACGCAAATGCGGCGCAGCAAATGCTTCGGATGATAAAGATGCTGCCCAGTGGGCCTCCCTGGGTAAGGCTGGTCTGGCTGGCATTGATTGGATCATGAGTGGGGAGGGCAGGCCCATGTTTTCTTTGGTATGTGAGTGAGAAAAGCTACTGCAGGTTAGGCCTCACAGGAAGCTAGAGCCAAGTCACAGCCCCTGACATCAAGTGCGGCACAGTGGGGGGGGGGGGGGGCGGTGTGAGAAGAGAGGTGACAGCTCTGGGCTGCTGAGGCCCGTTGCTCCTTCTACTCCAGGCCAAGGAAATCAGGTCACCCGATTCACTAGCCAGGCACTGAGGGACTGACTGCTGCCTCTGGAAAATCAACCATACAGAAATAGTCGTGGAAGAGTGGCCAGGACATAGCACCTGGGTGAGGATCTCAAACTGGTGGCCACAGGTCTGTTCACCCTGCAGATGGGTTTTGTTTGGCCAACTCAGGCCCCCGCACCCTCTCTTATGTTACACATCACCCTTGCTCCCCCTCTGCCTCGTATATTTGCCTTCCTAGTCTCACCCCTGAGCTTATGAATTTACCAATCCCATCCTGGAAGGCACAGAGAAACACAAAGATGTTCCAGGAGCTTCCAACATTGCTGGGAAAACGAGACAAATACACAGGCCAAGAGGCTAGGATGACAGACCCAATGTGTGGGGCAGACACTTGTATTTTGGAGTTGAGTTTACATAGGAGATCTTCTCCCCCTAAGGTCATGAGAAAAGGCTGTGTAGAAGTCAGGGGCGACTTGCTGGAAGAGACAGGTCTCAATGGAGATGAGGTAGGGGTGCTCCTGGGTGGGGACAGGCAGGGGGAGCCAGCCTGGAGAAGGAGCACACACACAGCACAGGATCTCGGAGGTGTTTGCACAGGGCAGTGATGATGAAAGCACAAAACAATCCAGGAAAGGGAGAAGGTAGGTGGGAGCCGAATTAGGGAGAAATTTTTTTTTAAAGATTTTATTTTCATTTTTTATTTTTTAAAAAGATATTTTAGGGCGCCTGGGTGGCTCAGTCGGTTAAGCGACTGCCTTCGGCTCAGGTCACGATCCTGGAGTCCCGGGATCGAGTCCCGCATCAGGCTCCCTGCTCGGCGGGAGTCTGCTTCTCCCTCGGACCCTCTTCCCTCTCGTGCTTTCTATCTCTCATTCTCTCTCTCTCTCTCAAATAAATAAATAAAATCTTAAAAAAAAAACCTTTAACTAGTTTTATAAATAAGTGATTAATCCACCACCTTCACATCAGATTATTCTGAATTTTACTATATATTCACCTTTACCAATGAGATTTATACTTTCATGTTTTCCTGTTACTAATTATAGTGCCTTTTCATTTCAGCTTCAAGAAGTCCCTTACAGGGGCGCCTGGGTGGCTCAGTCGGTTAAGCATCTGCCTTCGGCTCAAGCCATGATCCTGGAGTCCCGGGATCGAGTCCCGCATCGGGCTCCCTGCTCAGTGGGGAGTTTGCTTCTCCCTCGGACCCTCTTCCCTCTTGTGCTCTCTATCTCTCATTCTCTCTCTCTCAAATAAATAAATAAAATCTTTAAAATATATATATATTTTATCCAGGGGTGCTTGGGTGGCTCAGTCAGTTAAGTGTCTGTTTTTGGCTTAGGTCATGATGCCAGGGTCCTGGGATGGAGCCCTGCATTGGGTCTTCTCCTCGGTGGGGCGCCTACTTCTTTCTCCCTCTCCCTCTGCAGCTCCCCCTGCTTGTGCTCTCTCACTCTCTCTCTGTCAGATAAATAAAATCTTTAAACAAATTTTATCAATTTATTTGAGAGAGAGCGTGCAAGAGAGCACAAGTGGGCGGAGGAGGCAGAGGGAGAGGGACAAGCAGACTCCCCGTCAACTGAGCAGGGAGCCTGACGTGGGGCTCCGTCCCAGGACCTCCAGATCACGACCTGAGCCAAAGGCAGACACCTAACTGAGCCACCCAGGTGCCTCGAGATTTTATTTTTTTAAATATCTCTACACCCGGGGCGCCTGGGTGGCTCAGTCGTTAAGCGTCTGCCTTCGGCTCGGGTCATGATCCCGGGGTCCTGGGATCGAGCCCCGCATCGGGCTCCCTGCTCCGCGAGAAGCCTGCTTCTCCCTCTGCCACTCCCCCTGCTTGTGTTCCCTCTCTTGCTGTGTCTCTCTCTGTCAAATAAATAAATAAAATCTTTAAAAAAAAAATAAATATCTCTACACCCAACGTGGGGCTTGAACCTACAACCCCAATCAAGAGTCGCATGCTCTACTGTCTGAGCCAGCCAGGCGCCCCAGAAATTTTGAAGATGTAAAGACTGGCGCAGGGTGGGAGTCGAAGGATCCAAAAGGCACCAGGGAAGCTCCAGAGCATCTTAGAGACTCTGCTCTCGTCCTTGCGACAGGGAAGTCATACGAAGGCAGCTGCTTGGGGTGGGGTGTGAGAAGTTGAGAGAAATTTTGATTGAAATGTGTTACATTTGATGGAAGAAGTATGCAGCTGCCATCTAGGACGGAGATGGAGGTGGTGATGGAGGGCTGCAGTGGATTAAATGGGAGACTCCCAAGGGAGATGAAGTGGGACAAGGTGGGGAGAGAGAGACTCGGGAAGGGAAAGGTGGAAGCGAAACCAGGCAAGGAGACTAACGTGGAATCGGAAACAGATGTCAGCAGAGGAAAACGAGGTCTGTTAGCATTGTTAACTACAGCGGCTTCCAGAGGAACGGAGCAGAGAAAAGCCCAGGGTTTGAAGCTAGGAGGTGATAGGGATTTCTGCTGCCATGGAGAAGGGGACAACATATTTCAGAGTCAAGGAGAGCAGGTGGAGGGGAAGGTAACAGGTAGAGGTCGTTATCTCAAGGAGCGTGTAGCAGAAAGAAGCCACAAGTAGGAACAAAAGGAAACCCACGAAAGTTTGAAGGTAGAAGGAAGGATCCAGAGGTGAGAGAACTGAATCCGCTCAGGAGAACGGATAAAATGAGGACCGGACCCAGAAGAGGTCGATGGAGATGCTCATCTTGGATTTCACAACTTCTGCATCTCCTTGCCCCTCAATGTTGGGCCAGGTCCTGGGTCCCCTCACTGACCACGGTCCTCATTCTTGTGTTTAGGCAGCAGAAGGAAGTCTGCAAATGGCGAGGGCGTTCTTCCCCCGGGGGCTGGGACCCAGAGCACCAGCAGTTATCCCTTTCCCCACGGCCGGCCACGGACTCCCTCTCTTTTCTCTATCGGACCTGGTCAGTGCGGGTGGCTAGACACCGTCCAGAGGGCTGTAGACAGTAGTGAAGCCTCCAGCCCCGATTTTAGGCGCGCAGGCACAAGCAGGCAGACAGGAAGTGAAAGTGGGGTGACCATGAGGAAGAGGGGGTGAGGACTGGGTTAATCGTCTGAATTCTAAGCTGCAAGCTCCCAGCCAGTGCTGAGATGGTGAATGAGTAACTACAGATACAGAATTCTTAGCAGCACAGTCTGTGTCTCTTCAGGGTCTGGTCACCTGTGCTGAGCACAGAACCACCACCACCCCAGCAAGCCAGCGGCGGTAGGAGCATCAACAAGCAGGAGGTGTCTGTGAGGGTGACCTCACCAGAAAAGCAAACACACCCCTGGAGGGGAAGGAGGTGCTTGCTCCCTGCTGGGCGGGGGGAGGCTGTTCCTGAGAGTACGGGGTGGGAAGACAGATCTAAGCTGGGAGGGACAGCATGAGAGGAAAAAGGCTGGTGCAGGGATGACGAGAGTGAAAGGGGAGCGGGTGGAAGCCCACTGCTGGGGCTGAGTCAGAAAGTTTCATTCTGACTGAGCGTGAAGACGCTCTGAAGGGGTAGCTTGTGTGGATGGAGGTCTGGGTGGGCTATTAGGCCCTGACCACGTGTCATCTGAGGGAGATCCAGAACGTCCTGAGCCTCTAAACTGTCATTTTCCTTTATATGCTGGGTGGGTGTCGATATCATAGAAAATGAAAACATTCACATAGCCCATGGCCCAGCTACTCTACTAGGGCACACACACACACACACACACACACACACACACACACACACACACTTTATAGTGGACTGTTATTCATGTAAGAAAAGGAAAGAAACAAAGAGCTCTATCTGTAATGACATGCAAAAGTATCTAAGACGAGGTTAAGTGAAAAGAACAAGTTGTATAATTGTGCATGGTAGTATTTCAATTGATTAAAAAAAGAAAAATGATGTATATTATGTATTATAAAAAATATGAATATCTTATATGTTTTTGCATGTGTATCACAAGGAATTTTTTTTAAAAAACCACTTTATTGAAGTATGACTGACATACAAAAAGCTGTATATATTTATACAGATAACTTGAACTGTTAGTCATTATTTTGGGGATTATAATCCCCAAAAAGCAATTATAGATTATAAAAATAGGGTTCTATGGAGGGGCATTTTTAACTAGATAGTATTCCGTGTTAAAAAAAATTCAGGGGCATCTGGGTCGGCTCAGTTGGTAAGTGTCTGCCTTTGGCTCAGGTCATGATCCCAGGGTTCTGGGATCGAGCCCTGCATAAGGCTTCCTGCTCAGCGGGGAGCCAGCTTCTCCTTCTCCCTGCCGCTCTGCCTACTTGTGCTCTCAATCTCTCTGTCTCTCTGTCAAATAAATTAATAAAATCTTTAAAAAAAATTCATACAACCCCTCCCCAAACTTGGGGTGCCTGGCTGGCTCAGTCAGAAGAACATGAGACTCTTGATCTTGGGGTTCAAGCCCCATGTTGGGTATAGAGATTACTAAAGAAAAATAAATCAACTTTAAAAAGTTCAAGATCAAATTGGCTTTGTTCATCAATTCCTGAATCAGGCAGAATCCCATCTAGCAAATAGAAAGAAGCTTCAAGCAGCTACACAAAATAGAAGGATTTTATAGGCAGAAACAGGCAAATGGGGGGCAGGGCAGTGAGGATAGAACAATTAGCAAAAGAAAAGAAAGGATATTTTCAGGCAAGGTCTTCTTAAGGGGAAGAGCAAGGGTCTTATTAGGTGGATACCTCATCTTCCTTTGGGGGACAGAGAGGGCCTCTGTGACAGATGACCTCATGGGTGTTCACCAGAAAATTCCTGGCCAACCGGTTAAGACCACATTTCTTTTTTTTTTTTAATATTTTATTTATTCATTCATGAGAGACAGAGGGAGAGAGAGAGAGAGAGAAGCAGAGGGAGAAGCAGGCTCCCAAGGAGCAGGGAGTCCGATGCGGGACTTGATCCCAGGACCCTGGGATCATGACCTGAGCCGAAGGCAGACGCTTAACCATCTGAGCCACCCAGGCGCCCAAGACCACATTTCTGGGGAAAGCTGGAACTGCCATTAGGTTAAGGACTAAGCCCCAGTTTGGTGACTTGGCCTAGCATAAGTGACTCCATTTAGGGCCTGGATTTCCTTTTTAATATCTGCGCGGTGTGGTTTTTAATGGGAGCACATATTATTTAGCTTGATAGTTTCAGTGACCACATTTTGTGAACAGATAGTCAGAACACAAGGCTGATACATATGAATTTTTATGGGGACAATGGAACAGAATATTTGCAAATTGAGGTCATACTAGGAAATGAAGTACATTCTCCTTTCCTTCTCTCTCCTTTATCTGGCCTGAAAGCCTCACTCCTGTAAACAGCTTCTCTGGTTTAAATCTGGAGGGAAGAACGTTGGCCTTTGAGTTATTCATTCACTGAATCCCTGCCAGGGTCCACTGTGCCAGTGTTTCAGGCCCTAGTCCTCTACTCACTCTCTGGCTGTGGGCTCTTGGACTTTCATATCCCTGTAAGATGGGGTGGTAATACTTGCTCTGCCTATGAAACCACTTAAAAGCATAGCGTTGAACAAAAGTCAAAATGGCTGCACTAATGCTTCTGTAAGATGGGGCGGTAATACTTGCTCTGCCTCTGAAACCACTTAAAAGCATAGAGTTGAACAAAAATCAAAATGGCTGCACTAATGCTTCAGCGAAGCTTGATTTTATTTTTTTATTTTTATTTTTTTAGTGAAGCTTGATTTTAAAGTAACCTTTTTCCTCTCTTCTTCAAACCTCCCCTCTTCGCTTCTTCGTCACTCATTTCAGGAACCTGGTAGCATCCTGAAAATGACGAATGATGGAGGAGGCTGGCAGCATATACACAAATTTTCCCTATAACTCGCACCCCAACCCCAAGCCCTTTCCTCCAGGCAGGCTTGCAGTCTTTGAAGGCCATAGCCTGCTGCCAGGCAAAGCAATGAAGCTATTATTACTCTTTATCCCAACCTCTATCTTTGCATTATATTTTGGCTCCAAAGCAGGAGGTCGGTTTTCAACAACATCTATATCACACAGATGTGAAGATGAAATGAAAAAGCTTTTGGAGCTATCTAGAACCAGGAGGATAAGAACCTTATATACAGATTTGAGGTTTTTATGAGTCATCATTGGAGGCATTATCCAAGGTCACAGTCAAAAAAGTTAATTCCTGGGGCATCTGATTGGGGGAGTGTGTGACTCTTGATGTCAGGGTTCTGAGTTTGAGCCCCACATTGCATGTAGTGAATACTTAAAAAAAACACCCCAAAACTTCAATTCCCTGCAGTAGTTAGTATCCAAAATCTATACTTATACAACTCAACACACAAAAACCAGATAATCCAGTCAAAAATGGGCATGAACAGACATACTGATGGCCCACAGACATATAAAAAGATATCAACACCACTCATGATCAGGGGAAGGCAAATCAAAACTATGATGAGCATGGCTCAGTTGGTTAAGCGTCTGCCTTTGGCTCAGGACCTGCTTCTCCCTCTACCTGCCACTCCCCCCTACTTGTGCTCTCTCTCTGTCAAATAAATAAAATCTTAAAAAAAAAAAACTACAATGAGATATCACCTCTTACCTGTCAGAATGGCTAAAATCAACAACACAAAAAACAAGTGTTGGTGAGAATGCAGAGAAAAAGGAACCCTCTTGCACTGTTGGAGGGAATGCAAACTGGTGCAGCCACTCCGGAGAACAGTATGGAGGTTCCTCAAAAAATTAAAACTAGAATTATGGAGGTGGGTGGGGCGATGGGTGAAATAGGGGAAAGGGAGGAGGAGTACACTTATCTTGAGCACTGAGTAATATATGGAACTGCTGAATCATTATATTTTGCATCTGAAACATAACATTGTATGTTAACTACACTGTTAACTATATAAAATATAAATAAATAAATAAATAAATAAATAAAATAGACTCAACATATGATCCAGTAATTCCACCAGTGGGTATTTATACAAAGAATATAAAAATACTAATTTGAAAAGATATGAGCCCCCCTATGTTTATTGCAGCATTATTTACAATGCCCAAGATATGGGAACAACCCAAGTGTTCATATATGATGAAGGAATAAAGAAGATGTGGTACACACACACACACACACACACACACACACACACACACATACACACACACACACACCATGCACAATGGAATATTACTCAGTCATAAAAAGACTAAAATCTTGCCATTTGCAATAACATGGACGGATCTAGACAGTATAATACTGAGTGAGATCAAATCAGAGTAAAACAAATACCACATGATTTCACTCATATGTAGAATTTAAGAAACAAAACACATGAAGGAAGAAAAAAACCTAGATAAACAAAAAAAACCCGACTTTTTTTTTTTTAAGATTTTATTTATTTCTTTGAGAGAGACAGAGAGAGAGAGGGGAGGGAGGGAGAGAGAGCGCGAGTGGGGAGGAGAGGGAGAAGCAGGCTCCCCGCTGAGCAGGGAGCCCGACCCAGGACCCTGAGATCACGACGAGAGCCAACAGCCGACCCTTAACTGATGGAGTTACCCAGGTGCCCCAAAAAACCAGACTCTTACCTACAGAGAACAAACTGGTGGTTACCAGAGGGGGTGAGGGTGGGTGGGGGGATGGGTTAAGAGGGTGAGGATGATTAAGAGCACACCTGTCATGATGAGCATCGAGTAATATACAGAATGGCTGAATCACTATATTGTACACCTGAAACTAATACAGCGCTGTATGTGAACTATACTGGAATTAAAAAAAAAAAAAGATGGAAAGAAAAGTTCAATTCCCTGCAGATGGCACGTATGGAATAAATTAAACGGACATTCCCGAAATGGATGTATTTTGGAGTGACGGTAAGTTGCCCCCAGGAACTTTGGAAAATAAAACTAGGAAGAATCCGTGCATAATTGATGAGACCATCAACTACGGAAGCATTTCAGCCTAAAAGATGGTAAATGTAGTGCGTAGGAAACTGGGGGACACCCAAATCCAATTAGTATCCCAATGTATCACGTGCTTGCTAAATGCCAGGTACAGTGCGAGCACTTTAGTTATTCCATCCTCATAACAACCCTGTTATTTCCACTTTATAGAGGAGGGGTGTGAGGCACAGAGAAGTGATTTGCCTGCGGTCCTAGCGGGGATATGGTAGAGCCAGGATTCTAATTTCAGATCGTCTGACCCCAGAGCCTCCTCTGCGAACCACTCCTCAGGAAACTGAGACTTCATATAGAAAAAAAAAAAGGGGGATGCCTTTTCAATGTCCAACTGAAAAAGAATGTGTTAACATAATGTTTCTAAACTTACCAGGTAACAAGAACCATTATTCTTCCCGTAATTGCTACTGAAGCTGTCATGTACGTATGTATCACATGGTGACCTTGTTAAAATGCAGATTCTGATTCTGTAGGTCTGAGTGGGGCCCGAGACTCTGCAAACTGCCCTGCTGAGGGTCTGCAGACCGCCCTTTAAGGAGCAAGGCTCTAGGCGGAGGGCAAGAAGGTGCCCGTCACTGGAAATGGATTTGCTCACTGAAAACGAAGAAACTGGGTTCTGCTCAGATCCTCAGTCTCCCACGAGGCAGCTTCCACCAGCTGAAGCCCTTCTTTGAGTCCCCAAACACCTGAATTTCTGGACCTCCCTAGGCTCTGATCTCTTCCCCAAGACAGACAGCTTTTTCTTCAGCTTCACCCACGGGGCCCTGTGGGGTTCTTCTTGGCCAGCTTTCTCTTGCTGAGGCGATTCGAAGACTGAGGGACCCTGAGCCAGCTGAGGGGGGAGCCTATGGAGAGCGGGAGGTGGGGCAGTGTGGGGGTAGACTCTGGGATGAGTGACCTGGCACTCTCTTGGGCCCTGGAAATGTTCGCTGAGAGAACAATAATAAGGGTGTACTGGAAAAGGAGCCGTGTGAGCTGGGTACAGGAGTGGGAGTTCTGGCGGGGGATAGAAGGTTGACTTTGCCTCCTTGGGTGTTGTGTCTGTGGCCAGTTCTCAGTGTGAAATTCTAGATGTAAGAAGGAGTTTGTGTTTTGTGAGGGCATGGGCTGGTCGATCTTGTTTATCTGCCAGATCTAAGGCGAACTATTTGTTGAATGAATGAACCAACGAAGAGCTAGGGGAAGCGACACAGTGCCTGGAGCCCTTACCCTCTACCTTGTCCTTGGAATGGCTATGTGGATGACTCACGTCCTGCTGCCCACTCACTTTCTCAGCCGAAAACCACATGTCCTGGGGTGTGGTGGCAGTGAGCTGACCTCCTCCCCCCACTTCTGCCACAGGATCTTCATGACACACAGTTCCTGAGTTTCCAGCAAGTTGCCTTTCCTCCCTGCTTTCCCGGGAAGAGCTGAGAAATTTGGGCCTTGGAGAAAATGGAGTCCCAGTTTAGGTCTCCCCAGAGAGAGGTGTTTCTGAAGAAGTGTTCAAAAACACTGGGCTGTCCTGAAAGCTGGCTCGAAGGAGAACTAGAGACTTCAGAATCATTTCAAGCTCTAAGAACTGTACTTTTGCCCCCTCTGTCTGGGTCCTAAGGCCCCATCACACCCAAATGCATGAACTCAACACCAAGGAGATACCAGGCGATGAGCAGTCAGGAGGAGGCACATAAAGTCTGGAGCGGGTGGCCCTGTCCTCCACTCTTTGGGTGGGCAGAGGAATGGACTGACCCATTTGCCTGAGGCAACCAAAATCTGGCTCTTTATTGCTGTGGGACACTGGCCTAAGATGGGTCTCAACCAGTGTCTCCACATCAGAGCTTGGCTGTCTGAGTGCTTGAAAGCACCCTCCCCCTACACTCCGTCTCTGTCTGGAACTTTCCTTGGACCTGGTGGGCAGAGCCATGGATACTGGGTGCCCAGTCCTATTTGATGGGAAATGAGGAAACGTTTGAAGGCAGTGGCCAGCCATATCCACAGCAGGGGGGAAAGTGCTGGTGGTGATGGTGATCCGTGGTCCTTACTTTATTATTATTTATTATTCACTTATTATTATTAATTATTTATTCTGAACCTATTACCTGTAAGAATTGACTACAGGTGGGCGCAAGATAGATTTCCTTTCTTTTCTTTTAAAGATTTTATTTATTTATTTGACAGAGAGAGACACAGCGAGAGAGGGAACACAAGCAAGGGCAGTGGGAGAGGGAGAAGCAGGCTTCCCGCGGAGCTGGGAGCCCGACGCGGGGCTCGATCCCAGGACCCTGGGACCATGACCTGAGCTGAAGGCAGACCCTTAACGACTGAGCCACCCAGGTGCCCCTAGATTTCCTTTCTTGAGAAGTCTCAAGAGAATGGAGTTTTCAGTAACTCTGAAACATGGTCAGGCTACTGCCTCGACTTTATTTCTGGAGAGAACCTGTGCCCTTGGCTTCCTGCCTCCTCTTATTCTGGGGAAACTGGGGACAGTCTTGGAGTCAGGTCTCCTAGAAATGCCCTTTCTATTCCAACAGGACTTGAGGAGGCTTAAAATGCAGGCAGTAAAAGCAACAGAATTAATAAAAATAAGGAGGAAAGAAGGGGGAAGTAAATGTGTTAACTTAAGTGCAAATAAGAGTTAACACCTAAGGGCATCATATTTGCCTCCCCTGCACTTACTGACAGCCAGGGAAGAAGCACCTATAAGCTCACAGTTTGTTAGGTTCTTTACTGGTTTACCTGTTCCTTCATTCTCTGTGCCTCAGTTTGTCTGTAAAATAAGGTACATCAACTAGAGGTTTATGGAGAGCCTTCCATGAGATGATACACACAGACCACCTGAAACAATGCTTGGCACATTGTAAACATTTAATCCCAACCCTAGATATTACAACCTCATTCATTTGTGACTGTAGCCAAGTGGTAGGGAGTGGTGGGTAGAAGGGAGGTGGTTTTCCTTTATTCAAAGTTTCCTACCTTCTCTTCCCTGCTTCATCCAAGTCCTAATGGACAGCCTCTGAAATTGCCTCTGATCCTAGTCTGGCTCCACAATGTTCCCATTCCCACTGTAGTCTCTGCCCCTCCAAGTAGATTATTTCCAGAATGCTTACTTCCTGCTCATTGAACAGTGACCTCAGATGCATTTCCTTGACTGCAAGCCTCTCGGGTTCAGGAAGTGCAAAAGTGGTGTTGCCTCCTTTTGTCCCACTTCGGCAGGTCTGGGGGTGCTGGTGGGTCTGCTTTCCCAGCTTTCAGAAGCTTAACTCCAGCAAGTTAGTGAGAGATGGAGACATCTCCAAGAAAACTCCAAACCCATGGTGCCCAAGTTGATCTTTAGCAGCACGTAGTAGGCTTTCTGTCCTCTTTGAGGATGAGGATGGGTGAGGGACCCTTGGGCATGTGAGCTCAGTGACAGTGACTCTGATCTACCAAAGATCCTATGGGCAGTCGGGGCCTGCGCCAGGCCCAGGCCTCCCACTCCCAGGCCAGTGAGCCCACCATGTGTCCTCTGCCACACATTGCCCCTCCCCCTCTGGCAGCAGGTTCCAGTTTTATGTGGCCCCTCATTTTCTATGAGCAGCGGGAGAAGTCTGAATGAGCTTTTGGCCCAGATGGCAGCTCTGACAGCTGACATACACATAGTAGGCCTTCAGCAGTTGAGTAAGGAGAGTATGAATGCCTAAGTAGTGCCAGCCATGTGTGAGAACTTTAGAAGAGTTTTATATACCTTGAGTCCTCACAATGGCCCTATAGAGTAGGAACTCTCAACATCTCCCCTTTACAGATGAAAAAAATAAGGCAGAGAATTTATTTGTCCTTGGTCACATGACTAGTGAATAGCAGAATAGGTAGTTTGGCTTTATAGTCTGTGTGTTTAACCACCAGACCAAATGGCCTCACTCAGATCCTAGAGAGTGTGCACCGACACCTTGATTCTAACAGAGAAATGTTATCCTTAGGATCTCTGTCTTCTTTCCGAAGTTCAGCGATAAGGTCGGAACCAGAGCCATTTGTGTTTGACTTGGCGGTCTTCCTACCTCCTCTTTCCGTTTTCAGCGCACTGTAACTTCTCTTACAGGCAGAGTCCTACCTCTCCTCCCCCCTGGGAGGATGAAGGCATCAGGACCAAGGCAACTCCAGGTCTCTAAGGGCTGTACCCCACTGATGCTCTCTCCCCTGGTGAGGTGGTCAGGACCCACCCCAATCCCCAACTTCTCCCTCCTTGTAACCTGGTTGGCAGAGGCACTCTGTTGTCCTGAGGAAGGATAGGACCAGCCTACAGATGTTAATGTAATTCACCTGTAATGCAAGGGGAAGTCTCTTTGAATCTCTGCCCCAGGGCTCTCCGACTCCCTGCAAACCCATCCCAAGGGGCCTGGGCTATGCTCTCTTACCCTGATGGCTACTCACAGTGGTTGCCCCACCCCCTGACTCAAGAGGATGTCCAGTAAGTATCTGCCAACTCGAAGAGCTAATACCACTGACCAGAAAAAGTATGTCCATGGACAAAAAGAAAAAAAAACCAAAACAAGACACACATGCTGTGAAAAGTCCTAAGCAATTCCCTTACAAACAATTGCTTTGAAAATTATTTTTAAAATTTTATTTTTTAAATTCAAATATAATTAACATACAGTGTTATATCAGTTTTAGGTGTATGATTCAGCAATTCATCACTCCGTACTCATCACCCTAAGTGTACTCTTAATCCCCTTCACCTATTTCACACACATCTCCCCCAACCCAAAATCATCGTTTTAAAAATGGCAGAACACTAAGGACCTTTAACAGCTCAGTCCTTCTATTCAATTTTTTCATAACCTTGGAATGAATTGAAGGTGGAGGGAGGAGTACATTTTAAGGTGCCAGAATTACATCAGAATTGCATTCTAGGGTCATTGCATTCTAGGGTCATTGCTCCCAGGCATGCACTTTCTGCTTCAGACATGACCTTGGGACCTAGAGCTTTGTAAGGTACTCACAGAACTCCATCAGATGTTCTAGATAGGTCAGAGAATACTCATGAGCAGTTTAAGCCTTCATAGATGTCCCAGACAGAGCATCTTTGCTTCTGCTCTTCAGTGCCCTGCTACTAGAAATGGCAAAAAGGTGGAAAGGACTCTAGAACATTCTAAGCCTGGTAAGTATTTCTGGTTGAAATTCTTCAATCTCACTACAACCCCGACAAGAAAGCACGACTTTAATCTCCCGGCATGATTAGTTTTGATCTTAAGCTGCACAATAGAATAAATGCCCCCAAATGTGCAGAGCAAATCTTATTAACGTCAAAACTGTATTATATACCCTGTAGGAGCCCAGAAATCAATTTTTACATCAAAAGAATAGAAAAGCTTCTGGGATGCACAGAGACCGTCCCCTTCCACCCTTTCCTACATCCTAAAACAGGCATTTTTACATTAAGAGCAAACCGGAAATTAGCATTCTGTGCCTACTGAGTGCTGGTCACATTCGCGCTACGTTAATTTAAGTCCTGCCACAAAATAGGTACTGATTGTTAACATTTTACATTAGTGACAATGCAGTCTGAGAGATCTGGAATTTTCTCAAGGTGACACCCTGCAGCAAGTAGGAGTCAGGACTTGAATCCGAAGCAGTGTCCTTCCTCCCGCGCCACAGCCACGACGTAGAAAACGCAGGTCTACAGGAAATTAATGACCCACAGCCTTCCTGAGGCTCTGCGCCATAAACGGGGAGACAACCTGGTTCTCGTGACTCTTCAGTCTTTCTGTTTTCACCCAAGTGCATGACTGCGGGAGCAAACCGACCACGTGAGCCTTCTCCCTCCCCCCGCGAGGGCCAGTGCCTGTCTGGCCAAGGGCAAGTCACAGGTGCGACAACGTGCCAGGACTGGATCCGGAGCCCGAGGGCTCGAGCTCTGCCGCAGCGTCACTGGACGGACCGGAGGGGAACTCGGCTAGGTGTAGCCTCTGGACGCGGCAGGTCACTAGTGCGCTCAAAGGAAGCCTGGAGAAGCGGTCAGCACTGTGAAACGGGGCCCGCGAGATAGGGGGACTAGGAATGACCTTGGTCGCGGCCTCTAAAACCCCGCATGACGACCTCCGGCGGCAGCGCTAGGGTCCCCCACGGTCTCCACCAGGAACTAACCCGTGTGCCGAGACACTACACAGACGCCAGGGCGAGGCTGCAGAGTGGGGGCTGGCCCTCCCCACGTGGACAAGCTCCCCGCTGGGGGCGTGGCCGCCGGCGCGGGTCCGGCCAATGAGCGCCGCCGTCGGGCTCACCCGGTTGGGCACGCCGGCCGGTGGGGGCTGCACCACCCCGGGGGCGGGGCTCTGGAGCCGGGGCGAGGCGCGGCGGGTCACGCGGGTCGCGGCGCCGGGCTATAAGTAGGGGCCGGCGGGGTGTACCGCCAGAGTGATGGCTGCCGGAGCGCGCTGCGTGCTTGCTCTTCTCGGCCGCTGAGGGGCCCGCGGGTGCTTCCAGGGTGGGTCGCTAAACCCCGCCGAACCATCCCCGGAGCCTCCGCCCCGGGCCGTCTCCTCCTCGACCCCAGGTGCGTGCGTCCGTGGCTCCAACCCACCGCCGCAGCCTGCACCTCTCGTCTCCCGCTCGGCCCTTCGTTTTCTCTGGTGAGTGGTGGCGCCACCGTGGATAAGGCTTTCTTCTTCCCGGGGCCAGGCGCCGACGCCGTGGCGCGGGAGGCGGTCGGGTGGGCCGGTGCGGGCGGTGCGGCGAGATTCTGGTTTCGTTTCTGTTCGCCTCCCTCCCCCACCCCGCCCGCCCGCGGGCCTTTTTGGCGGTCCCCGGGCGGCGCGCGCGCGCGGGAACGGCTCTTTTCCGGTTTTCGTGGGGAGGGCGCGCGCGGGCGGGGGGCGGGGCGCGGGCTGGGCGCGCGCCGGCCGAGGGGGTTCCCGGCGCCACGTGCCCACCGCCTCGCGAGCCCTGCTCGGGGCCCGGGACGGGGGGTGCGGGAGGAGGACAAGGCCGGGTTCCCCAGCCGCGTGGGCCAGCGCGGGGTGCCGCACGCGTCCCCCCAGGGCTCGCTGTTATTGTTATTTTCTTCCCCCCCCCCCCCCCCCCCCCCCCAGGATGAACTTGCGTCCTTTCTCTTCTCCGCCATGGAATTCTCCTTGCTTTTAGCCCTCCAGAGCCAAAGAAACCACAGACAACAGATGCCCAGACTCAGCGTATAGCAGTAACTCCCCAGCTCGGTTTCTGTGCCGTAGTTTACAGTATTTAATTTTATATAATATATATTATTTATTATAGCATTTTTGATACCTCATATTCTGTTTACACATCTTGAAAGCCGCTCAGTAATTCTCTTATAATTAAAAAAAACAACAACAAACCACTAGTCTAGAGAATGGCATCTACCGTGACAACGCTGCCTACCAGTACTTTTGCTGCTGCTGCTGCTTCTGGTCCATTGGTGGACTACCTATGGATGCTGATCCTGGGCTTCATTATTGCATTTGTCTTGGCATTCTCCGTGGGAGCCAATGATGTAGCAAATTCGTTTGGTACAGCTGTGGGCTCAGGTGTAGTGACCCTCAAGCAAGCCTGCATCCTAGCGAGTATCTTTGAAACCGTGGGCTCTGTCCTACTGGGGGCCAAAGTGAGCGAAACAATCAGGAAGGGCTTAATCGACGTGGAGATGTACAATTCGACCCAACAGCTGTTGATGGCCGGCTCCGTCAGTGCGATGTTTGGTGAGTTCTTTTTATGTATGCTCCTTAGTGGCGGGTGAGCAAATGGGTAGTTCCATTCCTGTGCTCTCCGTTTCAGATTTTTTTCTTCAGAATGCAGTGCGTTCCTAAGAATTTTGCCATTTAATAAAACTTGCCTGTGTTTCAGGTTCTGCTGTGTGGCAACTAGTGGCTTCGTTTTTGAAGCTTCCCATTTCTGGAACCCATTGTATTGTTGGTGCAACCATTGGTTTCTCCCTTGTGGCAAAGGGGCAGGAGGGTGTCAAGTGGTCTGAACTGATAAAAATTGGTATGTTTAATTCTAAATGGTTTTTTAATTTTTATTCTTGTCGTGTGGTACCGTGGCATTATATGAAATATATGGTGTAAAATAGAAAGTTTTGAAGATAGAATATTAAAATTTAAAGTGGTTTTTTTTTGTTGCTACTTTTCATTAATTGACTTTTTTTTTTTTTTTTTTATTGTGTTCTGTTCCAGTGATGTCTTGGTTCATCTCTCCACTGCTTTCTGGTATTATGTCTGGAATTTTATTCTTCCTTGTTCGTGCATTCATCCTCCGTAAGGTAATCTTTCTCTCTCCTCTATTATGACCTTTGATGGGTTATACTCACGTGGTATTCAGACTGTTAGCATTCTTCCAGATGTGATTGGTGTGGCCTTAGAAAGTTAAAAAATTTATGTTCCGTATATCTCTTGTATGTTGCTGAGTTCTCTGAAAGAAACAAATTTTCCGTAACCAAGAATGAATGCATTCAGAGGAAAAATTGAATGAGTACTATGGTGTGCCAAGAAATAGGAGAGGCTGGAAATGAGAAAATAAGGAAATTTATTCAGGGTGGCTTTGTACAGGTGTTTGTTGATTACTGCTTTACCTAAACCATCATATGCAGACCAGTTTGACTTACAAGCTTGGGGTTCAATAAGTCACAATGTCTCTTGTGGCTTTTTTTTTAGCTGATAGTTAAATTGAGTAGTTTGGGTCTCCACGTAGTTACTTCTGTAGTGCTGATTATCATAACCAGTTTATAAGCTTCTAGGTGGGGACTTTACCTCTCACAGTGACTCGACTCTATAATTTCTTAGACTAGGTAAAAGAGCCAGTAAAGGTAGGTTTTGTTTTGTTTTGTTTTTCTTGGCAAAAAAAAAAAAGTTTCCAGACAGTCATTTAATTTCCTGTCCCATTTGAAAATCCCTTTTGAGTGACCCAATAGCATTTTTATCAAGAAGTCTGATGCTGGCTCCAAAATAAATGTAGACAACAAGGGATGTTGTCATTGGACTGAGTTACTTAGTAAGAATAAATGCATTTTTCTCAGGAAACAAAGTTGTCTTTTTTCTGAGGGGACTGGCTCTTAACGGTCCATTGTGAGTTCTTAAAAATGCTCCTAAACGGTAGAAATCTGAGTGAAGAGAGATAGGTAGCTTAATCCCAAGGGGTAAGAATATATTCAGATCCACTTGTTTGGTCTAGTTGTAAGCTTCTGTAGGGAAGGATTTGTACCTCTGTAGAAATACCGTGATTCATTAATCACTTTTCCTCGGACCTGAGTCTGGCAGAATATAGCAGTTGAAAATTTGAAACATCTATAGGTTGATTATAATTTGGGAGTAAATAGTTCATTGTTACTATTAACGGCCTTGAAGTTCGGTATTGTTCTACTTAGCAAACAGGTATGATGAGCACCTACCTCCCAATCCCCAGAACTGTTGTAGCATATGATAACATGAAGCTTAGATTTGAGCTGTACCAGTAGTCACTGGTCAGATCTTTCAGTCTTCTTATTAGAGCCATATAGCTTGCTCCATACCAGAGAACCAGAAGAATTAATAGGATCCCGTTAGGGATTCCTGCTTTATAAAAGTTTACATTGGGTCTTTGTTGATTACTGGGAAGCAAATTGTTCTGATTCTGGAGAGGCTTTGTGTGTCTCAAGACAAAACAAACTTGTCTTCTTTCTTGGAGGGGGAATGGTGGTGCTCTGAGGTGTGAGGAGGGATTTTTAGTGCCCAGAATCTCTGATTTGAGAAATGCACGGGCAGGTATTTTTTACCCACAGTTGAGAGCTAAAGTTAAATATATTAACTTCTTAACTGTATATTCTTTATGTGGGAATGAGGATGGACATGATTAAGAATGATTGGAATTGTGTTTAAAACAATTTTGACTTTGAGAACCTTCCTGACCTCCAAACCCCCCTTTCATCCCCATGACCCATATATACCCTTGTGCCCAATCTATCAGTGAGTCTTTAGGTGATGAATGTGAATAGTTCTGGTTACCTTAGGTTTTAAATCTCAAGAAAACATCCTTAATGCTGGTAACCTTTGGGGGTCCTGGCTGTTAAAGTCTGAATATTTGACCATTAAGATGCTTTCCAACTTAAGATTCTGTTTTGGAAATTAACATTAAAATTTCTTTTTAAAAGTTTTCTGTTTTCTCAATGTCTGTTTCAAGGGTATTGGGTGGTCTAGTAGGAAAAAGGAGAATGGAGGTGAGGTACTTCCCTTTAAAGGACTGGGGGCAATAAACAAGGAATAGGGGCTAAGGGAAAGTTTCCCTGTTGGGTATTTAAATGCTAGTTAGAGAAAACAGGTCGCTCAGCATTCTCCCTTTTGTTAGGAATCACATTAAATCTAGGACATCTTTTCAAACTCAGAGGAGCCTTTTTCTTTAGACAAAGGTTTATGGGAACATCCAGTATGTAAACAGTGGACTATTCTGGTTGAAGATGGGGAGTTATGAAGACCCCCCTTTCACATCTCACATAACTGGATGGTGAGATATTTACATTATTTTCAGGTAAAGATTCAAGTGTGTGTTAGATAAGTCATACAGTAATAAAAATTTTATGAAGTTGTTAGCCTTGGTTACCTCTTGTGAGTGACTGAGAGGAGTCTGGAGGGAGTTAAAGGGAGAACACGGTTTGTTTTATCACTCCCCCCCCCCCCCCCCCCCCGGCTGATTTATGAACTTAGCCCTTTTTTAGGCTAAGCCTGTATTTCTTTCTTTTTTTTTTTTTTTAAGATTTTATTTATTTGATAGAACGTGAGCTGGGGGAAAGGGAGAGGCAGACTCCATGCTGAGCAGGGAGCCCCGCTAAATCCCAGGACCCTGGGATTATGACCTTAGCCGAAGGCAGATGCTTAACAGACTGAGCCACCCAGGCGCCCCTGAGCCTGTATTTCATAATAAACCAGTAGTAGCATCATTCATTCCCTACCTTCCCCCCAACTAATTAATTTTTGGTTACCTTGAGGGAATACATAATTGGGCTATACAGAAAAATAAAAACATAGGCTACTTCCTCCCAACTCTATAATTAGTTTGATTTGATACCATATTACCAAATAGTATTTGAGAATCTGTTAAGAGAAGTCCCTATGTAAGGTTTATGGAACCCTAATGGGTTTTGATTTTGGGGAGGATCTTGAAACCATGGATAGTTCTTAGAAGAAAAATACATATTTAAAGTATGGATAGGGAAGCTAAAATTCAAAGTGGTTTTCAGTGAGGGCTCATCTCTACTGATTTGGAATGGCATCTTCTGTTGTGTTCATCTTCAGCCACTACCTCCTTCTTCCCAATGTATTGATTATCTTAGTCAGAAGCTGTATTTACTTATTTGTTTTTTAAAGATTTTATTTTTAAGTAATCTCTGTGCCCAGTGTGGGGCTCAAATTCACAACCAAGATCAAGAGTCACCACCGTGACTAAGTGCTCCACCGACTTAGCCAGCCATGTACCCTTAGTCAGAAACTCTAGAATCACTTTGGGTCTTTCTCTTCTTTCTCAAGATTTTCTTTTGGATTGTCATCAAGGCAGCATTAAACCTTTAGGGTAATATCTTCATAGTTTAGTTTTCCCTGTATATTCAAATCTGTGTTCTCTTTAAGTGTTTGACTTCGATGTTTTCCTGTAGAATTAATACATATTTGTTGTAAGTGCAACTCTTCTTATTTCCAGTTACACTGGCCTTGCAGTTCCTTAAACATCTGGAGTTTTTGCCTCAGGGTTTTTGCACTTGCTGATATCTCTGTCTGGAATACAGTCCCCGCCCCCCCAAGGTGGCTTGCTTTTTTTCCACCCTTAGGAATGCACGTGGCTTGTTGACTTACCACGTTTGTGTCTATGTTCCACTGATACTCCCCAGTGTGCCCCTCCTTCCATCACTGCCCCTTACCCTCCTTTATCTTCTTCATAGTATTTATTGCTACTTTTTTCTCTACTAGAATGTAAATGTCAGTTCTCTGAGGCCAGGAACTTTGTCTCATTCGTTTCCACATTTTAGTGCCCACAATAGTGTTTGGCACAGTCTGTTGAATGAGGAGGTGACTTAGTGTACAGTTGATTTTTATTTTAGCAGTTTGGTAAATTATTAATAATGGTATATCTGTTGATGTCTAGAAAAGATGTTTGTTGCAGGTAAATTCTGCATGTTTTGGTTTTAAGAAATCTTTTCCAGGGGTGCCTGGGTGGCTCAGTCGTTAGGCATCTGCCTTTGGCTCAGATCATGGTCCCAGGGTCCTGGGATCGAGCCCCTCATCGGGCTCTCTGCTCGGCGGGAAGCCTGCTTCTCCCTCTCCCACTCCCCCTGCTGATGTTTCTGCTCTCACTGTCTCTCTGTCAAATAAATAAATAAAATCTTTAAAAAAAAAAAAAATCTTTGCAGACATGGTGAGAAATGTCCTAACATCTCATAGTCTGTTTCTTGACATCTTTTACAAATGTACATCTCAGATGTATGCTCAAATTTATATCTGGACATCAGATACCTTAGAACACTGGGTGATAAAACTGATTAATTGGGACATTACCAGTCACTGGGATAGGTAGCCTTGTTAGAAATAGCAGCCCCCTCCCACATAATAATAATAAACCAAACATAAACTTAAATCCAGGTAGATGTAAAAGATGAGGTCAGCCTTGGTAGGGAGACTTCCAGGAACAAGGCCAACTGGGCTTTTCCTACTGCTTGGAGACCAGTAACTGGCACTGTAATTCCCGAACCTGCCCTTTTACAAGGTTCTGTGGAAATGAATTAACTTTAACACCTTTTAAGGTATTGATCTTACGATCTTTTACAGGCAGATCCAGTTCCTAATGGTTTGCGAGCTTTGCCAGTTTTCTATGCCTGCACAGTTGGAATAAACTTTTTTTCCATCATGTATACTGGAGCACCTTGTAAGTACATATCAAAATATTTAAATGTGAATTTAAAGTTGTTTATAAAACTTGCATTAAATGCCCAATTTACCCCTTTTTGCTTTACAGGGCTGAAATCTCCTAGAAGGTGGCTGGCCTGCGCCCATTTCAGAAGGCTGCAGGCTAGTGTATGCTGAGTTAACCTAGATAGTTTTTCAACCAAAGAGACCTGCTCAGATTCTAAATCACTACAGACCTTTACTCTTTAGTCTTCACAGGATCCACCGATAATATGACCTTCTCCCTCCCTTTCTCCTATCTATGCTAAAAATACTGGAAGTGATACCTCAACTACTGACTACTGAAGAGTCATTAGTTATATTTGGTCTTCAATAATCAGTCATTTAGGACTGGTTTGCTGGATATTCTCATTTTTCTCTCCCAAATGGAGCTACCTTTGTTTCTAAGCACTAAATTTACTTCCCTGAATCTGCTTGAATGAGAAGAGTTGGGATGTTTAACAACTGGTCTAAGTGCACTTGGAAGAAGAATTCATGCAGCTAAGAGGAAAAATAATTTGAGGATATAAAGATTGAAATTATTGCTTTTATTTTGGGACTAAGGCAAAGCATGGATTAAATTATGATACGTGTTCAATTTAACAACTGAAAAAGATCAATCACTTGTAACTTACAGGACAGTACATGCTTTGATCAGCTCAGTTTTGCTATCTAGGGTCATTTGACTTGATGGTCAAGTCAATGGCTTTTAATCTTTTCACTGTGACCTACTGGAAAAAATACATTGTACATTGCTGCCCAAGACACCCATGTAGAGAAAGAGGAAGGAAAACCAGAATAGTATTTTGAAACTATTTACTCTTACTGTGTGCTGTGCACTCATATTTTCAGATAATTCTCTTTAGTTTTTAATTTTCATTGGGGCCCACTAAATTGATTACTTTTCTGACTAATGGATTGTAACTTGCTTCTTAAACTTCACTGAAGTAATAAGTCACTGACCAAAAATGGAATTAGCTAAGTATTTTTAGCCTTGTCTTTATTCTTGGAATAATTAGGAAGGAAAATGGACAACTTTATGACAATATTGATCTTAGGGGATACCAGACTCCTTGCTAAATGGTACAGGCAAAGAAAAACATGCATGCTGCATTTTCGTTCTATTTTAAATTGAGTTCTTTGTGCTAAACCTCACAGGAGAGGCTCTAAGCACTGTTTTATCTGGTAGCAGCAAAGCTCATAGTTCAGTGAAATAGAGACTTAAACTTTCAGTCATTTTTGAAAAAGGAACTTGGGATATTTTTGTTCTGTTCTTTGTGGATCATTTACAAGAAAAATTTCCCCTTCTCATCTCCCCTTTTTGACTTGGAACACAGGCAAATTTAAATTGTGATAGACATTGATTAAATTTCATATATATTTTAGTTTGTGTGACTAAATACATGGTTATAATTGATAGGAATTAAAATGGAAAGATTTATAGTCACTATAGAACTTTAGTTTTGAAGGGACCACAATTTATATGTGATTTTTAAATATTAATCATTGGGGGGACAATAGATTTTCCATTTTATAAGTAATTTAATTCCTAATCAGAATATTTTTTTATTTTTTATTTTTTTTTAAAGATTTTATTTATTTATTTGAGAGAGAGAGAATGAGACATAGGACGAGAGGGAAGAGGGTCAGAGGGAGAAGCAGACTCCCTGCTGAGCAGGGAGCCCGATGTGGGACTGGATCCCAGGACTGCAGGATCATGACCTGAGCCGAAGGCAGTCGTTTAACCAACTGAGCCACCAAGGCGCCCCCCCCTAATCAGAATAAAGCAAAAGAACTGCAGGTAGCCAAGCTATTCTTGGATGAACTATAGATCATTATAACATCTTTTAGGCTTAAATAGAATTCTGTAGTGCTTTGCTTCAGTCATTAGGCTGGTGGCTTGGAGCCTGTTGGCATTTAAGTGATAAACAGATGAGGACTGATACTAATGATCCCAAAGCCAGGTGAAAAGTAGGCAAGTCTCTAAGATACGGCTTGTTAATTAAATTACCACTAAACTATTTTCTTTTTGTGAAAGATAGCCCTTTGAACTATTATCTTTTGATAATATTCTGGTTTTCTGTATCTTAGTTTGATAATGCCTCTTAAGAGATAATCTTGTTAAAGGATTTTACTGGAGGGTAATACAATGGATGTGATAACTTCCACAGAGAATTCTGTCAGTATGACAAATATGAGTCTTGGGGCCCCTTTCTTTTTTAACATCAAAATCTGTATGTGCAAACATAATGTGTGGCAGCTACCATCTGGAGGCTTAGGGAGTGGAAGGTTTCCATTTTTTCATAGCTAGTTGCAGATGCTCAGTATAGTTGATCCTTATTATCTTCTAAGTAAAGAAAGGAAAACTAGTTTTCGAAGGAGCTTGGGAGACACGAATCTAATCTAGCAGGTGTGGAGAGTGAGCCAGAGGTGGAGGTGTGGGTTTCAGATGACCATGGGATTTCCCCCCCTCCAAATTTGTGTAGTTATGAGCACAATTAAAACCTTGTGGACCTAAGGCTGGCAGCAGTTATAAAGGGTGATGGGTTGGCTTGGGGAACCCCCGAGTCCCCAGAGGAGGGTTTACACATTGTTGCAGGGGGCTGTTGCCCTGGGGTTTTCAAGATGCACCATTTTATCTCCTAGTGCTGGGCTTTGACAAACTTCCTCTGTGGGGCACCATCCTCATCTCGGTGGGATGTGCAGTTTTCTGTGCCCTTATCGTCTGGTTCTTTGTATGTCCCAGGATGAAGAGAAAAATCGAACGTAAGTAACAAATTGTAGCAGAACATTTTATCTAGCAATGTGCTTGTTTTTTTGTGTGTGATCACTTAATAAAAACCCACTATTTGGATAGATTGGCAAAGTCAAAAATTTTAAATGAGATTTCAGGAGATGGGTTTATTGTCCAAACTATGTTTTTATTGACTTGAAATGACCTGAGACCTACTCATAAGGAATAGTTGACATATAATGGGGGACAAACTGGTCATTCAGTCTACTTTTTACTGCGTCACTTGCTGGTGACAGAAATACAGAGAGAAGTAGCTTAACATTAATTGGAAGTGTGAGGATATCTTAATGTGTAATAGGGGGGTAGGTACAAAATATTTTCAAGGAGGAAACTTTATCCTAACTACTTCTGTGTGTAACTTCAGATTTAGACATGCAAAGCTAAGTCACATATTTATATCTGACTTTCGATTTGGTTAATTCTCTGAATTGTCACCCAAATTCTAGAGGTAGATATTTTCCAGTGTTAATGTGAAGGAATCATTTAGACCATTACTACATAAGGGCAGTAAAGTGTAATTAAATACGGAATAAAGTTCGTTAGTGTCAGTCTTATTTAAATTTTGTATTTGTTTCCTTACTGGCTTGAGATCTGTTAAAGTAACCTTTTTCTGCCCTTTCCATCTGCAAATGCTTGGTTAGTGATTTCAAGTTTGTCGTTGGGCAGTGGAGGGATGCACGTACTGCTGGGCACTAGGAGGAGTGCTGTGTCATGCAGCTGCACTGAGCCCTCTCGGAGAGGCTCTAGTCTGTGCTAGTCTGCCTGTGCCGTGTGCACAGTGGGAATGAGACTTGCATGACATCCCGACCTCATTCTTCCCCCAGTCTGGAAGAAGAGGAGACAAGTCTCGCTAATGTTTTATGGTTCTACTCTATAGCGTGGTTGTGCTGCCTGAATGAACATGTAAACGTACTGGGCATTGGTAGACTGAGCAGAAAATATTCCTGCCTAGTCATGGCATTCAGCACCAGAAGGCAGAACATTAAAGCAGACCTCTGTTTTACAGAGGTGGGAATTCAAGTGGTCATCTTTAGTTGCCTGCATTGAGCTGTGTTCCTTTGCTTGAACTCCTGGACTGAAATTTGGGGGCATTCGTTTTTTAAAAAGAACATGAATTAGATGCAGTGTAAAATTTCAGTTTGTCCATCTCATGCTTTTTAGGTACCTTTCACCTCAGAATGGGTCAGCAGGGAGCTAGGAATAGTTTTTATCCTTGTAAAACCAGAATCTTTGTTTTGTGAAGGAGAAGAATATGCAGCAGAGCCCATAAAGCCTAAAATATTTTACTGTCGGCCCTTTACTGAAAAAGTTTGTGACTTCTGAAGCATTGCTGATTTCTTTCCAAAGGAAAGATAGGAGATAAGCCAAGTGAAGCAGACAGGGAAAATTATCCTGAATTTTCACCAAAGTATATTACTTTGAGATGGATTTTTTTTTAGATGGGGAGACGGGAGATCTGGAATGAGTTAGTTTGGTCAAAACCAAACCAAAAAAACCCCCCTTTTTTCTAGGAGAAATAAAGTCTAGTCCTTCTGAAAGCCCTTTAATGGAAAAAAAGAATAGCTTGAAAGAAGACCACGAAGAAACAAAGTTGTCTCTCAGCGATATTGAAACCAGGAATCCTGTTTCTGAGGTAGGGTCTGCCACTGTGCCACTCCGGGCTGTGGTGGAGGAGAGAACAGTCTCGTTTAAACTTGGAGACTTGGAGGAAGCTCCAGAGCGAGAGAGGCTTCCCAGCGTGGATCTGAAAGAGGAAACCAGCATAGATAGCACCATGAATGGTGAGTAGAGTTTCTTCAGTGGGGAAAATAAGAGTTTGGCTTTGTTACCTATCCTGGGGAGGAGGCTTGCTGTTTGGACCTGATGCTGTTTGTTTTTAATGTTACTGTTTCTGGTCTTGGCCAGGGGCAGTGCAGTTGCCTAATGGGAACCTTGTTCAGTTCAATCAAGCCGTCAGTAACCAGATAAACTCCAGTGGGCACTATCAGTATCACACCGTGCATAAAGATTCTGGCTTGTACAAAGAGCTGCTCCATAAATTACATCTTGCCAAGGTGGGAGACTGCATGGGAGACTCGGGCGACAAACCCTTGAGGCGCAATAATAGCTATACTTCCTACACCATGGCAATTTGTGGCATGCCTCTGGATTCATTCCGTGCCAAAGAAGGTGAACAGAAAGGTGAAGAAATGGAGAAACTGACATGGCCGAATGCAGACAGCAAGAAGCGAATTCGAATGGACAGTTACACCAGTTACTGCAATGCTGTGTCTGACATTCACTCGGCATCCGAGATGGACATGAGTGTCAAGAAGGCAGAGATGGGTCTGGGTGACAGAAAAGGAAGTAGCGGCTCTCTAGAAGAATGGTATGACCAGGATAAACCAGAGGTGTCTCTCCTCTTCCAGTTCCTGCAGATCCTTACAGCCTGCTTTGGGTCATTTGCCCATGGTGGAAATGACGTCAGGTCAGTTGACTTGGAATCACAGCATCACGCTTTCTATTTTTGTATCACCTTACCCCTTTTATAAGGCTATGCTTGTGGCTTTGGTCCCATACCACCCCGTGGGACACGAATAAGCTAGAGAGGGTGAGGTAATAGCAGTTATTGACTTAATAAAACAGGCAGTAAAATTTATTTTATAAGGGTGCCTGACTGGCTCAGTCGGTAGAGCACACGACTCTTGATCTCAGTTGTAAGTCTGAGCCCCAGGTTGGGTGTAGAGATCACTTAACATCTTAAAAAAAAAAAAAAAATTTTTTTTTTTTTTTTCCTTTAGAGAGATTACAAAGAATGTTTCTGTAGATGATAAACACAGATATTCTTCATGGAGAGGTCTTGTCTATCAAGATAGGATCCAGTTCTGTGATAGTAAATTCGGTGAATACTGAGATGAAAAGCTTAAAAATCACTGCCCTAGGGAATGAATTTGGAGGTTGTTGGCCGTAGTTCTGTCGTTTGTAAACTGGTCATTGGAACCAGAGTTGTTCTAGGCTACCTGTTGGAGGATGGGCCACCAAATGCATGGGACCCTTCTCTGAGAGCAGCTTCCATTTTTTTCTGCTGTGTATTTATTTATTTCTTTTGAAAGGACTGTTTGCTAAATGAGCTTGACAGCTTTGCTTTAAATAATCTAGTAGGTCATTTAGCAAACTGGATCTTGCCAAGTTCTAGTTCTGCCTGAAAAATCATCTTTGTCCTCTTTTTTTCTTTCAGCAATGCCATCGGTCCTCTGGTTGCTTTGTATCTGGTTTATGACACGGGAGATGTTTCTTCAACAGTAGCAACACCAATATGGCTTCTGCTCTATGGTGGAGTTGGTATTTGTATTGGTCTGTGGGTTTGGGGAAGGAGAGTTATCCAGACCATGGGAAAAGATCTGACACCAATCACACCTTCTAGGTAAGTTGGTAAAGCAGGTCTTAGGCTAATGCTCATTTTCTTAGGATACATAATACTGTGTAGTGTTACCACACAAATCTTCAGCTAATGTAACCCAAGCTTGTATAAGGTCCTGATGTTACTCTCATTGTTGTGAACTTTTTCAATTTTACATGTTGTCTGGCCCTTAAACATAATTTTGGTCAAATACTCATCTCCAGTGGTCTCTTAATAATATGACTTTTCTGAGAAAGGTGTGTGTGTGGAGTGAATAGCTCTGTATACTTGTCCTTTATTTGTCTTTACTTGAGAGCTAAGACTGATGTTTATTAAATTCTTCCAGATAGAAGTGCAAACTTTAATAATGGGCTTCTAGGAACCCTTAAAACCTCAAAAACATTAGAGAAGAGGGAAGAGAGCCTGATTTAAATTAGATTTCAGGGGCGCCTGGGTGGCTCAGATGGTTACATGTCTGCCTTTGGCTCATGATCTCCAGGTCCTGGGATCTGGCCCCACATTGGGCTCCCTGCTCAGTGGGGAGTCTGCTTCTCCCTCTCCCTCTTACCACTCTTCCGCTTATGCTCTCTCTCTCTCAAATGAATATTGAATAAATAAAATCTTAGAATAGATTTCAGGACCTACAGCAAATTAAAGATGTTAGGTTAGTGTCAGGTTTTGTCACTGAGTAGAGCACAGTAAGATTGTGTTAACTTTGAGGTGTAATGTTAGCTTATAAAACAGCTTCCATTCTTGACAAGTAATCTTTTTATGTCTACAGTGGCTTCAGTATTGAACTAGCATCTGCCCTCACGGTGGTAATTGCATCAAATATTGGTCTTCCCATCAGTACAACACATTGTAAAGTAAGTGTAATGTATATGTGCTGTGTCTATTGAATGGTTCTAGTAATATGGAGAAGTTTTTTGTTTGTTTTTTCAAGTGTGATAACTGTAGTTTAGAAAGTTTTATGCTGTTGGAGTCCTGAAGAGTTCACAAATTTAGGACAAATGACTGCAATAATGTAAAGGCTTACAGTTTACAATTCCTTGGGTCTAGTACTCTTATTTAAGCCAATACTGTATGTTCTCCCTAAATGATGGCAAAAGTCCTTTTCTGTATAGTTAGCTCATCTATGAGGCTTGTTGGGCTGTTGAAGGGCAGCGTTATTTATATTCATAGCCTCAGAATTGAAGTACGGAGAATCTTGTTGAATTCTGAAGTTGCTTGATGGCCATGTAATAACTAGAAAAAAAAAACTGGCTTCCTTAAGGCAATTTAAGTTGGTTCATCATGCAGCCTGTGAGTCATCCTTCTTCTTCTAGGGTATCTCCAGGTGATTGGCTATGAGGTTTAATAACTGTCTTCCTCTAAAATGATGTTTGGCAAACCTGAAACTTAAAATAATTTATTAAAACTGTTCATTATTAAAGCAGTTGATGAAAATTCCAGTAGCTCAGGAGAGAGAAAGGAGATGTTGTTCTCGTATATTACCCCAATTACCACAGATGTAGTGATTGGATTTTTACATTTTTGCCTTCATCTTCCCGTGGGTAATCTGCTTCTTATCCTGTTACAGACCATCTTTCATGGAATCAGTCTCATCAGCTGCTTGGGGCTCCTTACCTACATAAGATCATGTGTCTGTTACCAAAATACCATTGGCCTTTACTAACCAGTCTCCTTGATCCCTTTCTCTGCTAGGTGGGCTCTGTTGTATCTGTTGGCTGGCTCCGATCCAAAAAGGCTGTTGACTGGCGACTCTTCCGCAACATTTTTATGGCCTGGTTTGTTACCGTCCCCATTTCTGGCGTGATCAGTGCTGCTATTATGGCAGTCTTCAAATATGTCATCCTCAGAGCGTGAAGCTGTTGGAGATTAAAATTCGTGTCGATGTCTGGGGCCACCTTACACATTCCTGCTCCTTTGAAGAAGGATCACAGTGTTAACAGAAGACCGACAAGAGTCTTTTTAAAGTTTGGGAGCTGTGGGAGGGAAGTGTTACTTGTGCTATAATTGCTTTTGTGCTAAATATGACTTGTCTCAAAATTAGCTATGTAAAATAGCCAGGTTTCCACTGGTTCCTATTGAGGTCCCTTTTCCTTCTGGGCTGTGAATTCCTGTACATAATTCTCTACTTTTTGTATCAGGCTTCAATTCCATTATGTTTTAATGTTGTCTCTGAAGATAACTTGCGATTTTTTTTTTTTTTTTTTAAACAACCATTCAGAGCCATTTGACGCAGTGTGCTCTGCTTTGGTGGTTTCACCAGCTTCTGCCCTAACATGCACAGGGACTTAACAACAAACATAACTGAAGCTTCCCTTGTAGTCTCTTAGAGAAATAGAGCCATTTGTACTCTGCCCTCCTGTCGGTAGTGGCAGGTTCTATTGGCATATGTGGGAACTTCTTATAGGGACGAGGTTCTTTGGACACAGTGAAAATTTAAGTTAGTAGTAACTTCTTTGCCAGCAGTTCACTATTATTGCTAAAAAGAAGTAGGAAGAAAAAGCCTTCTGGCAGTCTTGGTTATTTCTTTACAATTTCTGGCAGTGTGGGATGGATGAATGGAGTGGAATATGAACTTTGGGCAAGTTAAATGGGACAGCCTTCCATGTTCATCTGTCTACCTCTTAACTGAATAAAAAAGCCTACAATTTTTAGAAAATTTCGTTCTCATGGTTTTTGTTCATATTTGAAGCATCTGGGCTCCAAATCAATTAGCCCTATGCCATTCTTAGGAGAGTATCTTAAATAACTACCGACCCACTTACACTTCCCCACTCCTCCCTGTTAAGTTTCTTGTGATCCCAGAATATCCATGACTTCAGTCCACAAGTACTGTTGTAGCTGTTCGGCACTTTTCCTTGCGCCAGCACAGCCTAGACACTCCCACGTTAGCATGTATAAGTGTATTCATTGTTTGACGGCCACCAAGTTCTCCTGTTTGAATGGACTGCTTTACCAGATCCTTATTTAGAATGTTCCCAGCTTTGCTATTCTGAAGGATGTTAAGACGGGTGGGGTGTATATGTGTGTGGCTAGCTCAACTTACTTAAAAACTTTCAGTGATGGGTTCTTCAGTCTTGACCCATTATCTCTTTCACCCTTGATCAGAACAGTTAATGAAAAGTGCATTGCTTTGCAAGCTAGGTAGATGATTCCTGTCCTGAGAGTTGTGTTTTAGGAAGAAGCTTTGAGAAGCCACACTGTACCACATAAAGCTATGCCTGCCTGACCTATGCCTGAGAGAGATTAGGTCACTCACTGGTTGGGTACATGCCATAGACTTGCTCACTCAGTGTTCACCATTTAAGGTCAGGCACTGTGCTAAGCTTTTTATATACATTTAATCCTCAAGACCTCTTCGAATAGGTCTTTACCCCTCTCTTACAGGTGATAGACCCAGCCTGGGGAGTTGTATCTTTCCCAGTATTACATCTTAGCAGAGAATGGACATCGGTTGTAGCCTTTGGGGCTGGCTGAAAGTAGCCCTGTGATTTTTTTTTTTTTTTTTTTTTTGAGGAAGGAGGGAGGGGGCTCTGTATGGTAAAGGAGAACTTAGCATCAATCCCTGGACTGAAGGTTTTGGAGGAGACGCTCTTGAGTTTTGGTATTGGTTTCCTTTCCTGATGCTGTGTGCCTCACACAAGCCTCGATCCTGTCTTCCCTGTGATTAAATGAATAGTAACCCGCCTCAACATTTCCCCCCTGGCTTGGGAGAAAACAGCTGAGAAAATACTTGAATCAAGGATGTGTTTCTCTGGGAAGAGGAGCTAGATGTGGGGAAGAGGAACCCCAAGAACTAAGAAGAGACCAGAGGGAGTTTGTATTTCCATATATACTAATACCTACCACGGGCTGGGGATACATGCTCTGGAGAGCTTTGGTTTCTTGGACATAGAGGTTGCCTTTTTTTCAACAAGTTTTTGAAATCAAGGTTGTATGTGTGCATGTTAAGGAGTCATGTGACTCAACAAGGCTTACAACAGAAATGGGTCTCCCACCACCATTGCTCCCTTTCCTGATGCAGTGACACTCAGTCCTTGTATTTATCCCAGTGTCGCCGAATGCTATACGTTTGTGCAACTACTTGGCCCTTCCAGCTTTTGGCTCTTGACTTCCCATAGTGGAAAATGATGTGTAGTTTTAGTCATCTTCAACTTTTACCATACATAGACTCTAACCTCCCACTTTCACTGTATAATTGGGTCTTAATTTTGCTAAGATAATATTCATAGTATTTAAAAGCTATTACTGAGTTGCTGAGTCTTAACAGTTCACTTTTCTTGTACAACTTTTTTTTTGAAGATTTTATTTGACAGCAAGAGAGGGAACACAAGCAGGGGGAGTGGCAGAGGGAGAAGCAGGCTTCCGCGGAGCAGGGAGCCCGATGCGGGGCTCGATGCGGGGCTCGATCCCAGGACCCTGGGATCATGACCTGTGCTGCAGGCAGACACTTAACGACTGAGCCACCCAGGTGCACCCTTGTACAACTTTGGGTATTTCCCTGGAGTAGTCTTTATTTTTAGGTTCTTGTCACTAATCTATCCTGCACCAGTTGTCTTTTTTTTTTTTTTTTTGAAGATTTTATTTATTAGAGAAGATGAGCAGGGGGAGGGAGAGGGAGAGGCACACTCCCCACTGAGCAGGGAGCCTGACACGGGGCTTGATCCCAGGACTCCAGGGTCATGATCTGAGCTGGAGGCAGATGCTTAACGGATGAACCACCCAGGCGCCCCACTGTACCAGTTGTCTTAATTTCCTCTTAGGACTGTTGAAAACATCAACAAGAGTGTTACTGTTGTATTGGGGAAGCCTCCCTCACAGCTTATCTGTTCCAGTCTAGACAAGTTGCACATCTGCATCCTAAAATTTTTCCTTCTTTCCTCCCTCCCTCCCTCCCTTCCTTCCTTATTTCCTTCCTTCCTTTGTGGGAGAGGAGGGAGGGGCAGAGGGAAAGGGAGAGAGTCTTTTTTTTTTTTTAATGATTTTATTTATTTGAGAGAGAGACTAAGCAAGCAGGGGGAGCAGCAGGCAGAGGGAGAATCAGGCTCCCCGTTGAGCAGGGAGCCCGATGCGGGGCTCGATCCCAGGACCCTGGCATCATGACCTGAGCCGAAGGCAGACACTTAACAGACTGAGCCCCCCAGGCGCCCCTATTCCCTTGTTTTCATGGAGAACACCTTGTAGCAGTTAGAGAAGAGTGTTGTGGAGGATTTTTTTGGGGGGACCTTGCACATCTGGACATGCTTTTATTCTATCTTCACGTTCAGTTGAAAATTTGAGTATAGGATCTGGGTTTGAAATCATTTCCCTTGAGTATTGAAGGCACTGCTTTCAGTGCTACTGTGGAAGAAGTCAGACATCTTTTTTTTTTAAGATTTTTATTTATGAGAGAGAACAGAGGGAGAGGAGGAGGGAGAAGCAGACTCCTGCTGAGCAGGAAACCTGATGCGGGGCTCGATCCCAGGACCCTGCGATCATGACCCGAGCCGAAGGCAGCCTCTCAACAGACTGAGCCACGCAGGCGCCCCCGGACATCTTTTTGATGCATGCATGACCCATCTTTCTGGAAGCTTGTTAGGATTTTAAGTCTTCAGTGTTGGAAACCTGACAGTAAAGAGTTGGTTTACTTTTCAGTTGATTGAGTACTTCACTGAGTCTAGAAAATAACGTTTTTCAATTCCAGCAACTTCCCAAATTACTTGGATACCTTTTCTTTCTTCTTTCTTTTTTTTTTTTTTTTTGAGCTTTTTAAGCTACCCAACTGGCCGTAATTTCTGAGTGTTTTGCTCGGTACACTTTTCTGTTTCTCTGACTTTGTCCTTTTTATTTTTTTGAGAGATGCCCTCAACTCTGTTGTCTAATCCTAGGTGGCTCAGTAGTTAAGTGTCTGCCTTTGGCTCAGGTCATGATACCAGGGTCCTGGGATCAAGCCCCACATTGGGCTCCCTGCTCCGCTCCGCGGGAAGCCTGCTTCTCCCACTGGCCCTGCTTGTGTTCCCTCTCTCGCTGTGTCTTTGTCAAATAATTGAATAAAATCTTAAAAAAAAAAATTCCTGGGGCACCTGGGGGGCTCAGTTGGTTAAGCGACTGCCTTCGGCTTAGGTCATGATCCTGGGGTCCTGGGATCAAGTTCCACATCAGGCTCCCTGCTTAGCAGGGAGTCTGCTTCTCCCTCTGACCCTACCCTGTCTCATGTGCCCTCTCTCTCTCTCATTCTCTCTTTCAAATAAATAAATAAAATCTTTAAAAAAATTCCTGCTTTTTGATTTCCAAAACCTTAAAAAAATAGCACCCTATTAATGGATACAATCAGTATCTCTTCTTTGAGGATATTAGTGTAATTAAAATGTTTTTCTTCTTGTTTTTCACTCTAGTCTCTAATGCCAGTGACTTTCCTTAGTGGCCTGGTGATCTCTGGTCATCTCCTGTTTATAAAAGTGAAGCACTTTTATAAACAGGAGATTATAAAAATGCTGGTGGAAAGCTCTGAGTGTGTGGGTTGGACTGTGGGGTCTTTGTCTTGGGCAGTGGTTCTCCCACCCCCCAGATTATAGGGCAATACTTGGTTCGAGACATTCTTTGTTGTCACAGTAGGGGAGGGGATTGCTACTGGCCAGAGATGTTGCTGTAAAAATCCTACAGTAGACAGGGCAGCCCCTGACAGCACAGAGTTACCTGATCTGAAATGTCAAAAGTCTGAGGCTGAGAAACCTGGGTTTAGGGTGGTCTCGTTAGACTGTTTCCTTGGGAGAATCCCAGAGAAGCATCAGAAAGGTAAAGGCCTGACTGTTCAAAGTACTGGCGCCCAGTGAGGAAAGAGGTCGCTACGTATTTTAATCTCTTTGTGTCCACTACAGGCAGTCCTTGCTTTGTGTGGCTCCAATATGCACGAATCGGTTACTGCAGTTTAGGTAAATAACAGCAGTCTCCCAACAACAGGGTTCAAACTTCAGTTGCTGTGGTATATTCACTGTTCGAGTAACTGCGTGAAGTACAAACTCGAATGCTGGCCCTTCAGTCCACAAATCTCATTTACAAAAGAACAGATGTGCAGCACCATCGGCGGCTGATCCGATCACTTCTTTCAAAGTCTGCCGGTGACTGCTTGCTGCTCATCTGTTGGTCAGTTTACTCACTGAAGACAGAGCTTTTGATGGTGTCGCCTCTGTATCTCCTAGTGGTACAGAGACATTGTAAGCTTTTAGCACTCCTCTTGGGTTATGCCCCACGTTCTCTTGGGCTTTTGAATGAAAATGTGAAAGCTTGTGTTTTTACCATCAAACCAACTTCATTGATCAGCCAGTGGACAGGTTCATTTCAGCTTCTAATGGACTTTTGGACAGCCCCTGATGCTACAACCAGAGATTCTGCAATTTCTGTAGCTGAGGTTTGGAAGAAATGGGGAGCATCGTGGCAGAAAGTAACAGTAATATGCAGTGTGGTAGAAACGGACTACACCGCAAATAGCCACGGGATTCAAACTGATCATGAATTGCGTTGTATTTGACTATGCGAAGGTTGCCGCTGCTGTTTGAGAGACTCTAGACAGGCAGCTAGGGGACCTTCATGAAGGGGAGCTTCGCAGCATCAATGAGCAAGTGATTGTGATGAAAAGGGTACAGATGTCCCAGAAGAAGTGATGGTGGCCACCACTTCACAGTAAGGAAATTCTCGGAGATATTTCACAACATTCGATAAAGGCAAAATGTTGGAAGCTGATCCCAAAACGTTGAATCCCAATATTTCTTTAAATTAGTGGGCTAAATAGTTGGACTATTTTTTTCATTTCTGTGTACATTTATAACTCAGTTTTTAATGTTTTGACAAATTTTTAGAATTCACTGGACAACATCATTTTTCCTGTTGATTATTAGGTTGTTTCGCATGGTTTCGGCTTGCATTGTCGGTTTTAGGGACCTACTCTCTACCCGTCATCCAGCTCCCAAGAACAGTTAGTATTCTGCTATTGTTTCACCTCTTCTTGAAATGGTTTACTGGAGTATTTTATTTTATTTTTTAGGTTTTATTTATTTGACAGAGAGATAGCGAGAGAGGGAACACAAGCAGGGGGAGCGGGAGAGGGAGAAGCAGGTTTCCCGCTGAGCAGGGAGCCCGATGCAGGGCTCCATCCCAAGACCCCGGGATCATGACTTGAGCCGAAGGCAGACGCTTAACGACTGAGCCACCCAGGTGCCCTGTTTATTTGTTTTTTAAAGATTTATTTATTTATCTGACAGAGAGCGCGCGCGTGCACGAGCAGGGGGAGCGGCAGGCAGAGGGAGAGGGAGAAGCAGGCTCCCCGCTGAGCAGAGAGCCCTGTGTGGGCAGATGCTTAACCTTCACCGACTGGTCACCCAGGTGCCCCAGTTTGGTGGCTTTGTGTCCACGCCAGTTGTCTGTCTCTACAGTAGTCCCTTACTACTAGCATTTTGGTGGTATTTCAAAAGGGAGTGAAAGTTAAAATTTTAATCTTTGTTTACTTAAGAATTCTTGACTAATTGATACTTTAATAATTTTTAAAGCGAAAAATTTATTGGAATGTTTACATTGAAAAGGTTTTTGAACAATTAAGCATAGAAGGTAGAGAATGAAGAGAAGCTCACTTGCTTTCCCCTTTCCCAACCGCAATCCCCAAAGGTAGCTGTCAGTAGCTCGCCTGTCAGTAATTTGTGGTTACTGTCAAGTTTGCATATCTTAGGCACTTTGCCTATGCATGTGTGCACGTGTTTGTATGCACACACACACTTGAAGAACCTTTCTTTTTTTTTTTTTTTTTTTAAGATTTTATTTATTTGACAGACAGAGACACAGCGAGAGAGGGAACACAAGCAGGGGGAGTGGGAAGAGGGAGAAGCAGGCTTCCGGCGGAGCAGGGAGCCCGATGCGGGGCTCGATCCCAGGACCCTGGGATCATGACCTGAGCCGAAGGCAGATGCTTAACGACTGAGCCACCCAGGCGCCCCTGAAGAACCTTCCTTTTGAGAGATGAAGCTGTTCACTCCTGTAAAGCCCCCTTGGTGTCTAGAAGTTAAATGGTATCATTCACGGAGTAAACAGGACAACCTTGAGTCACCTGGTTAACCTACCATTGAACCGAGAACTAGATAAATGTTACACAATTGTACTTGTGTTTACTTGCAAGTTGCTAGGTCCTTTGCAAGCTGGGCTAAGCTTTAGGCAAAGCTAGTGCTTTCAACAGTGCATTTCCTGACTGGCAGGAAATAAAAGGATTTGTTCTCACCCTCCTTCACTCCTTCCCCTTCAGGCAATATAAAGCTGCTTGGAGTTACAAAAGGTGACAAAGTTAAGATTGTTGCTCATTAAAAGCTGGGTTGTGTTCCCTATTAAAATCTAGCGGTGTGAGGATACCTGGTCTATTAAAACCCTTTCTCCACTGTGTGCAGTGTGTAAGATTTTCATATCTTTATTTTTTTTAAGTAGGCTCCACCCCCCCTTTTATTTTAAAGTAGGGTCCACACTCAGCATGGAGCCCAACGCAGGGCTTGAACTCACCACCCTGAGATCAAGAGTCAGACACAACCAACTGAACCGCCCATGCGCCCTGATTTTCATATATACTGATTGCCGATGGTTCTCTCTTGCCTCATGCCAAAATTTTGTTCAGTGCTCCAAATTTTGGTAAGGTTATCGATCTCCTGCCTGTGGCGTGAAACTTGTTTCTCTATAATACTGTTTTCTGCCTTTCTTTTCACCTCTACTTGAGAGATCTAAATCCTATTCATTGTTTCAGCTGAGACACAGGTATTTGAAAAGCTAGAGGGGTCGGCTGGCTGTAGGTCGCTGAGGTGTTTACACCAAACTATTCCTTTTGTGACAGATGGAGACTTTTGAGAGTTTATGAATAGATTTTTTAAAATGACTACTAGAAGAAAACACTGGAGCTGCTCATTGGCAGTAGTCCTTGCCTTTCTAATAATTGGGTTTTAGTGTAAACCCCTTTTGTTACATTCAGAGATGTTGCTGGATTTCTCTCATCTGAACATACTGCGGTGCAGTGCAGATGCTACTTATTAGAAGGACAAGATGGTTATTTTCTGGGGACTGCTGGTAGAGCAAGGTCTCTCCTCCCAGAGTGTTATTGCTAAAGACCTAGATAGCAGGTTTCTACTTCCCATTCATTCTATTTCTAGAAGCAAGCAAATGTTCTCTAATTGCAGGCTTGGGCTGAATGCCTCAACAGTGTTTCCCACTGTGCTAATTGGAAAAATATAATTCTCAACTAACTGTGTCCCCTGCTTTGCAAAATAATAGTTGGTGGCTGAGTTGCCAGTTTGGTTCCTAAAGTGAAGTGGGGGGTGCTTTTTAGGTTAGCTCTAAGGATAATGGACCTTTGGAAATTCCAGGGACAGCTTATGCTGTGTACAAAGATCACTAGAGATCAAGCTTCAGCCCATAAGAACTCAGTACCTATTGATTTGATATCTTTTCCTAGGAGTCGTTATTAAATTTAATTTCAATTACATTTTTTGGGGGGGCCAGGTTCTGGAAATATTAGTCAATATTTCCCATTAGTCGAACAGTCCTATGAGGGGCCTTGTGTGTACCTTATTGATTTGGAAGGGAGATAATTTTCTTTTAGCTGAGGCCTTGGCTCTGGCAAGCTCTCCATTCACATCAAATATGGTTGGCCTTGTCAGCTTTTTGGGAATCCTGCCAGCTTGTGTGTATAGAGTGGATGTGACACTTCTGTTTAGAATCTTTGTTTTTTCTCAGAGTTCCCCATAGAATCACTGTCTAGTATAGAGAAAGGCTTTAAATTCAAAGTTTCCGTTGGAATCAGGTCTTAAAGGCAGTTGATTACCTCATGTATACAGTTGGGTATAATGGTTAAGAACGTGAGATCTGGAGCCACATTTATCTGGGTTCTTTCCTTTTTTTTTTTTTTTTTAAAGATTTTATTTATTTATTTGACAGAGACAGACACAGAGAGAGCTGGAACACAAGCAGGGGGAGTGGGAGAGGGAGAAGCAGGCTTCCCGCCGAGCAGGGAGCCCAATGCGGGGCTCGATCCCAGGACCCTGGGATCATGACCTGAGCCGAAGGCAGACGCTTAACGACTGAGCCACCCAGGCGCCCCTTATCTGGGTTCTAATCCCAGCTTTAGCGCTTGCTAATTGTGTCTCTTGGAGGCTGTTTAATCTTTCTAGGCCTCAGTTCCCTGTCTAAAGATTGGTGATAGTAATGGTACTTACGTCACAGGATTTTCATGAGGTTTATATGAAATAGTGCCTGTGAAGTGTGTAATGCCTCACACTTCCTAAACACTTTATAAATAGTGTTTATTAACTGATCTCATCCTCCAGATAAATATATGTGATTTTCTTGATATGGTAATGTTCAACTTGACATTGATACCTTTCCTTGACTGGTGGGACAAATAATTTTCCTTAACTAAACCTTTATTTCTTACGTCTGAAATAAAGGACCTAACTTTAGTGGAGTGTCTTTGAAGAAAAGTATATAGGACTCTGTATAAATTGGGATTAGGTTAAACTGAGTGACAGAAGGGGCGCCTGGGTGGCTCAGTAGGTTAACTATCTGCCTTTGGCTCAGGTTGTGATCTCTGGGTCCTGGGATCAAGCCCCACATCAGGCTCCCTGCTCAGCAGGTAGTCTGCTTCTCCCTTTCCCTCTGCCTCTCCCCCTGCTTGTGCCCTATCTCTCTCTCTCTGTCTCAAATGAATAAATAAAATCTTTTAAAAATTAAAAAAAAAAACCAAACCAAAACAAAAAACCCTGAGTGACAGGAAATTCCAAGAACAGAGAAGAAAGTTTATTTTTTCACCAAGTGAAAGAGGCCCAAGGGCTGTTACAGTGGCATCATGGTCATCAGGGTAGAAAGACACTCTATCTTGCCCCATCTTCAGCATGTGATTACTACCTGAAGACTTAAAGACCCAAACATGCCAGTTTTCTCATTCTTGGTAATATTAAGTTTGATCACTCAGTCCCGATGAGCAGGAAATGCAAGTAGTTTAGATGCCTTAGTAAGATATGGGTACATGCTGGGGGGGTGGGATATAAACTCCACTCTTGTTACTAATTTCTGCCTCTGAATCCAGTCAGAAGACAGACATCATAGGTGTTTTTGTTTGTTTGTTTTAGAAATCATAGGTGTTTTAACAGAGTTTAATAAAAGAACTAATGAGGTATAAAGTGTTAACCTGCACCTGAAATGGCAAAAGGCAGACACAGCAGTGTCCTAGACGTAGCAGCTACCAAGGCTGGGGAAACAAAGATACGATGTTGGAAATACTCAAACTTTAGAAGCAGAAGAGCCCCCGTGAAGCTGAAACTCAGACCTCCAAGGAAAGGTTGCTGTTGGCTGCTGCAGATCCCCAGCCACTGAGGAGAGCATGCTGGTGGCTAGTGACTAAAGTCTGAGAAGAGGATGATTCTGTGAGGGCTGCTCTATAGGAGGGGACTGGGGCTGTCCCAGTGAAGAAATGTGAGGGTGACCTTCACAGGAACAGGAAGCAAGCAAGGAGTAAGTTCCTTCCCCTGAGGTCTCCTTATAACTCCCCCTAGTGGCAGACCGTAATAGGGAAGCTGCTGCGAATGCGGTTGGGTGAGTAGTCCCCAGCCCCAGTGTCACCACAAAACTTAAGACGCTGAGATATGAGAGCTTAACCAACACGGGGGTACTTGCCAGATGTCTCCATTTTATTTAAAAATTTTTTTTTCAGATTTTATTTTTAAGTAATCTCTATACCCAATGTGGGACTCGAACTTAGAACCCCAAGATCAATAGCTGTGTGCTCTACCGACTGAGTCAGCCAGGTGCCCCAGATTTCTCCATTTTAGAAGAATCTTTGGAATTAATAACTGATCAGTGGAGTGAAAGTGAGATTGTGTGAATATCCTATGCCCTAGCGTCTTTCACCCAATTGCCTTAGTATCCGCTGGTGAATCTAGCCTGAATCAGTTATCACTAAGATGGTTATAAAATGGTGATTTTGGGGGGCGCCTGGGAGCCTCCATCAGTTAAGTGTCCAACTCTTGATCTCAGCTCAGGTCTTGATCTCAGGGTCGTGAGTTCAAGCCCCATGGGCTCCATGCTGGGCATGGAGCCTACTTAAAAAAAATAAAAAAAAAAAAGATAAAATGGTGACTTTTCTATTTTTCTCATTCCTTGCACGTTTATTAGTTGGCTTTCTTTGGTAAAGGAGAACTTTCTCTTCTCTGTCATCCCTTGCCCTGGGAAATGTGGTTTTCACTTGGGTGGCCGCATATTCAGCTTAGAGCTGGAGTTGTAGTACTAAGAGCTGGGATAGAACACACTGGTGTAGGCAGCTAGCACTCTGTCACAGTTCCTGGCCTAAGCAGTCTTACTGCTGCGACTGGATCTATAATTGACTTGAATTATAAAAACATTAGAAAGAATAAGAAGGAATTAATTTGTGTTTTACATATGGAAGGATGAAGGCAAACAGCTGGAATTCACAGGTGGTGTCTGGTGTTTCAGGGTCCTCATTCTCCTGAGAGGACTACATAGGCCAGTGGTTCTCCAGCATGGCTGCACCCGGGACCCACCTGGAGAGATGAGGCCTGGGTTCCAGCCTGAGGCATTGGGATTTCATACGTGTAGGTGTGACCTGGGCATCAGGATTTTTAAAAGCCCTCCCGTGGATTCCAGTGTGCTTCTGGAGTTGAGGGCTCTGAAACAGGCAGCCTAAATTGGTCACATGGGGTAAAACAGAGAACACATGGGGTGTTCTCTGTTCCATTCCACTGGATGGGAATGAAGGAACTGAACTAGGTATATTGGCATGCCTTGCTTTCAAATCCGCACTTCCAAAAATCTGCCCACTGTTAGTGTTTGACCACATGGCATGTTTGTAAATTTGACTTCTCCCCTTCAAAAAGAAAAAAAAAAGTTGATGGTTCTCAAAATCCAGTCTGACCCAGCTAGTCCAGATCCAGGCAACCAGATTCAGAGTGATTCTCGTACTTTAGTCATAAATCCATTTGAGTTTCTGTAAAAATGGAAACACCTTTTTGTATCTTATGCATGGAGTGAAGGAGAGAATCCTGAAGGTGAGTAAACCTAAGGGGTGGAATGTCTGAGTAAAAAGGGCAGAAGTTGTTACTATATATGGAGCCTTTGCTACATCCCCAGCATTGTGCTACATACTTAATATAAAGTAGGTCTTTAAAACTTTTAAAATTTGATGTGAATTATTTATGACATGGAAAAGGTTATATAAAGGATAAAATAATGAACACTCTTGTACTCACAATGCAGCTTAAGGTTCCAGGGCCTGGATTGTTTTCCCTTTGTTCCATTTAGGGCCACTAACTACTTGTGTTCATAATTCATTATGTAATAATAGGTAACCAGAGCTATAGCCACAATAGAAACTGAAGGGAAGACATTTCTTATCCTTCATGGATATGGAAAAATAAGTGTATTTAACGCATGTCAAAATTTGAAATCCACCCGATACGACTATTTGGGGTTTACTTTTGGCATGTTCTACGAATAGCACATTTATAAAATCACCTACTCATTACTCCCAATCTATTTCCATTTGTCCACGTTCTGTTCTAGCCTTTGCTTTAATGAAATATTTAACTTCTAATTAAATATGCAATTATGAAATAGATGCAGTTTAGATTTCCCGTGTCCTAATTCTTAGATAGATTTGGTCAAGGGGAAATCACTCAGGGTGGTACAAAATTAGTCATAGTTCACATTAATTTAGCACTGACTTTGCTTTAACTCATTTAATACAATAAGTCGGGAAGTTACATACTACAGGTGAGAAGACTAAGGCCTTCTAGGGGTTAGGAAACAATTCAAGATCACATAATCAGCACACTAGGGAATGTGACATTACAGTAATGGAGAAAATTAAAGTACAAGGGACAGTTTCTCTTGGGCCCATATAGAGAGAACACATTCATCATGTGAGGCAGGAGCATTTCCAGATCAGAGATAAATGGACTGCTAGAGGCCAGTTGGACTGCCCCTCCTACAGTGACTGAGTGCTCGGGAGATGAGTTAAGGAGTGTGGAAACGACGTTGGCTTTATGCTTTGGCAGTAGCTCCTTCCATAAACTGCAGCCAGCGGAAGAGCTGGATACCATAAAGGCGACCCACTGAGACTTGTGCGTGTGCTTGGAGAAAAGTGTCTTTACTAAGAAACCATGACCTGCGCTTTTAGGGTCCTCAAAGCCCATAAAAATAATTAGGTAATTGAAAGAAGGAAACTAGGGGCACCTGGGTGGCTCAGTTAAGTGTCTGACTCTTGATTTCGGCTCAGGTCATGATCTCAGGGTTGAGCCCCAAGTTGGGCTCTGCTCAGTGGGGAGTCTGCTTGAGATTCTCTCCATCTCTCTCTGTCCCTCCCACCCCGTGTGTGTGCGCGCGCTCTCTCAAATATGTAAATCTTAAAAAAGAGGGAAACTAACAGTGAGGTGGTTGGCTTAGTAGATGGTAGAGATGCCTCTATTCCCCACCTCTGGGGTTTTGCTCCTGGGATCTTGTACTCTTGGTAAGGTCTACCGTATCAGTGAACTAAGGTGGAGTGTTGGATTCAAAGCAGTCTGATTTGCAGGCATAATTACAGTGATACTGATAATGCTCCCATTTTCTGCATGCCTGGCATGCAGCTCTGGCATTCCCAGTGCAAACCTGTAGCCAGTAGCTGCTTGGTCTACCCTGACCACAGGAGAAAGCTTGAGGCATGATGGTGTCCTAACGGACTAAGCCTGGTTTGCCCCCACCCTCACCTCGTAGTACTTTCTGTCACACGGCAGAACTCATGGATAGGAGCCACTCATCTACTTGATGACCCCAAACTGCTGGGTGAAGCAGATGAGAAACCTGCTTTGGAAAGAGGCTGTTCCTGGAATTGCCTTCATAAAGCTGCTGGGCTAACACCAGACTGGGGCTGGCTTCCTTGCTTGGTTCCTCCTGAGCAGCCCTCTTGGCACAGCCTAGTATCTCAGGATGGATGGTGGCAGTGGCAGGCAAGCTTGCCTCCCCAGGGCCCTTTTGCTGTAACAGTTGCAACTTGTTTCCCACACAAAACACTGTGACCCAGCCCCTATCACTTAGAGCTTGTGTGCACCCTTTATTGAGGGGCTGGCTGGAATAGGCGGCAAGAACCTGGCTCTGCCTGCTATTGGGGTTCTAGTTCCTGATTTAGGTCCCGTGCATTTCCTGGCCTTTGTTTCTTTAGCCTCACAATGGGGCTGACAGGGCTTTTGAATCCTGAACTTCGGAAGAAATTAGAAGGATGTTATAAAGACAAGTGATGTTACGAGTCCATCTAAGAGTTAGGAGAAAAATTTCCTCCAATGACACAAGTATTTCTCTCCAGATTTCAAGATCTAGACTCCACGCTGCTTTCCTTCCAGTTCCTTCAGGAAGTAGGTGCCGTGGATACTCTCGGACATCTCAGCAGCCTCTCCCTCCTCCCTTTCTCCCTTCCAAGCAGCTCCAGATTCCTGGTGGAGGATGTAGGTGGTTCCAGCTCTAAGCCAATCAAGACAAGCCAATTCTGTCTTCCTCTGGGACGGACATGTGAACCAGTGTGGTCTAATCAGAGTGAGTCTAAAGATTGCTGGGAATTTCTGCTGTGTGATTATCACCAGAATCTGAAGGGAAGCATACAGCAGCCCCAGGTATCCAAGCAAAGATGCTGCTAGCAATGAGAACGTGCAGAGCCAAGGACAGAAACAGATCCTTGTAACATTACTGAACTACGGGAGGAAGCCTCCCCATGGACTCTTCCACTCTCTGCATCTATAAATTTCCAGTATTGTTTAAGCCAGGTTTTCTGCTTCTTGCAACTGAAACCATCCTAACTGGTACCCGTGGGAGGCCAGTTACAACTTTGATCTGAGCTGTTACCTCTGATGTAGAGAAAGGACAACGTGGGGATCATGACCTAAGCCCTTCTGAGAATTCTAGAACCCCAGGGCTGTAGACTCGTGGGGGAAGGCAGCCCTGACTTGTTCATCCCAGTAGTCCTAGAAGAGGTGGAGCCCTCCTTCCCAGAGGCAAGGAGGACCTAAGTGCCCGGTCCTGAGGGAGTTTACCATCAAGGAGTCATGCCCATGTGAATATGGTCTGCCCAGGGGACTTAAAGGACTAATTCCCTATAGGGCTATAATTCAGTTCCTCTGGAACAAGGGAAGTCTAGCTACCCTGTAAATACTCACAACTGTCTTGTTCTCCGTCCTTCCCCTAGCCTCACTTAATAATATCAGCAGCTTGGGACACCTGGGCGGCTCAGTTGGTTAAACACCTGACTCTTTCTTTTTTTTTAATATTTATTTATTTATTTATTTATTTATTTATTGAGACAGAGAGCACACATGGTAGGGAGGGGCAGAGGGAGAGGGAGAGAGCGCCTCAAGCAGACTCCCCACTGAGGGCAGAGCCCAACGTGGGCCACCATCTCACAACCCTGAGATCATGACTTTGAGCCGAAATCGAGATTGGACACTCAACTGACTGAGCCACCCTGGCGGCCCAAGTGTCTGACTCTTGATCTCAGCTCAGGTCTTAATCTCAGTGTCATGAGTTCAAGTCCTACATTGGGCTGCATGCTGGGCCTGGAGCCTATTTAAAAAAAAAAAAAAAAAGAAAAAAATACAGGCAGCTCAAAACACTGTCCCCTCTTCTGTATTTGTTTTCTGTCACTCCTTCCCTCTGGGTCTCACCAGATGATCTTGGGGGTGTGGCTTCCAGGTGCTATCAGACGCCGTTTTTCCTATCAGCCTAGGCAGCCCTGTGCTTGCTGCCCCACCTAGTCTGGGACTCCTTGACAGGAAGGCAGGGCCTCCTTTGCCCCAGATGCTGCTTGGATCTCTTGTTCCTTTCCCACCCGGTTGATCAATAAGATTAAGTATCCTCTAGGAAGGATTTAAAGAGATTGGGAAAGGGAGATCATAACTGATTAAAAATTAATACAAAACCACAATAACAGAAACAGTTTAGTGCTATTTTCCATATGGTCCAAGAATAGACATCAAGTCGTTGGAAAGTCCCGAAATAGACCCAAGTGTATATGATATATAAGAATTACTGTATGATAAAAGGAATATTTCAAATCACTGGGGAAACAATAAATCAGTGGTTCTTAAAGGGGGGGTGATTTTGTCTCCCAGGGGATACTTGGCAGTGTCTGGAGACATTTTCGGTTGTCATACCGAAATGATCCTGGAATTTGGTAGAGGTCAGGGATGCTGTTAAATATTTTACAGTGTACAGGCAACCCCCGCATTAAAGAAATATGTGACCCCAAATACCAAGAGTACCGCTTTTAGGAAACCTTGGGTTTAATGAGATAACTGGAAGAATTGGTTAGCCGTTCAGGAAAAGGAAATGGAGTTAGATTCTGAATCATATCACAGTAGAAATAATTTCAAGTTAGATAAATACATTTTAATAAGTAGAATCTTTAATAAGACCTTTAATAAAACTTAGAAGAAGACACAGATCAGTTTGTTCTCTATAGTTAAGAGTCTGTTTCTTGATTTGTCTCTCTTTTTTCCCCCTTTGCTTATTTGTTCTGTTTCTTAAATTCCACATATGAGTGAAATCATATGGTGTTTGTCTTTCTCTGACTGACTTATTTTGCTTAGCATAATACTCTCTAACTCCATCTGTGTTGTTACAAATGGCAATATTTTATTCTTTTTTATGGCTGAATAATATTCCATTACATATATTTCAATACATATATTCCATTATATGTATATATACACATCTATACATATATATGTATATATATACGCATTGTGTATATATTCCATTGTGTGTGTTTGTGTGTGTGTGTGTGTGTGTGTGTGTATCACATCTTTTTTATCCATTCATCAATTGATGGACACTTGGGCTGCTTCCATAATTTGGCTACTGTAAATAATGCTGCTATAAATATCAGGGTTCATGTATCCCTTTGAATTAGTGTTTTTGTATTCTTTGACTAAATAAATATCCAGTGATGCAATTGCTGGATTGTAGGTAGCTCTATTTTTAACTTTCTGAGGAAACTCTATGCTGTTTTCCAGAGTGGCTGCACCAGCTTGCATTCCCACCAACAGTGCACGAGGGTTCCCCTTTCTCCACATCCTCACCAAGACCTGTTGTTTCTTGTGTTGTTGATTCTAGCCATTCTGACAGGTGTGAGGTGATATCTCATTGTAGTTTTGATTTGCATTTCCTTTATAGTAAGTGATGATGAACATCTTATCATGTGTCTGTTGGCCATCTGTATGTCTTCTTTGGAGAAATGTCTGTTTATGTCTTCTGCCCATTTTTAAATTGGATTATTTGGAAAACACCACTTCTTAAGTGTTTGTTTCTCTAAATTTGGTGATTTTAGATTCTACATATAAGTGATGTCATGCAATATTTGTCTTTCTGTGACTGGCTTATTTCACTTAGCACAATGTTCTCCGAGTTCATTCATGTTATTGCAAATGGCAGAATTTCCTTCCTTTCTTAAGACTAAGTAATATTCCATTATATTACATATAATTACATATAATGGAATAATATATATATATAAAATAAGATATATATCACAATTCTTTCTCTATTCATCCATCAACTGACACTGGTTGTTTCCATATCTTGGCTATTGTGAATAGTACTGCAATGAACTTGGCAGTGCAGATTTCTCTTCGAGATGCTGATTTCATTTCCTTTGTTTTTTTTTAAGATTTTATTTTATTTTTAAATTTTTATATATTTTTAAAAGATTTGTTTATTTATTTTTAGAGAGAGAAGATGGGGGAGGGGCAGGAGGGAGAGAGAGAGAGAATCTCAGGCAGACTCCCTGCTGAGTGCAGATCCTATGACCCTGAGGTCATGACCTGAGCAGAAATCAAGAGTCAGTCTGACATTTAACCAACTGAGCCACCCAGGCTCCCCTATAAGATTTTATCTTGAAGTAATCTCTACACCTAACGTGGGGCTTGAACTCACAATCCTGAGATCAAGAGTCGCATGCTCCACAGACTGAACCAGCCAGGTGTCCCTAATTTCATTTCCTTTGGATCTATACCCAAAAGTGGGATTGCTGAATCATATGGTAGTTCTATTTTTTTTTTTTGAGGAACCTCCATCCTGTTCTCTATAATAGCTGTACCAGTTTATATTCCCACCAGCAGTGTACAAGGCTTCCTTTTTATCCATAACCTTGCCAACACTCCGTATTTCTTGTCTTTTGATAATAGCCATCCTCACAGGAGTGAGGTGATATCTCCTTGTAGTTTGGTTTCGATTTGCATTTCTCTAATGATTAGTAATGTTGAGTACCTTTTCATATACTTATTGGCCATTTGTATGCCTATTCAATGCCTTTGGCCATTTTTAAATTGGGTTGTTATTATTATTACTATTGAGTCATATGACTTCTTTATATATTTTGGATATTAACCCCTTATCAGAGATATGGTTTGTAAAACTTTTCTCTTGCTCTGGAGGTTGCCTTTCCACTTTGTTGGTTGTTTCTTTTGCTGAGCAGAAGTTTTTTTAATTTGGCGTAGTCCCATTTGTTAATTTTTGCTTTTGTTGCCTGTGCTTTTGGTGTCATTGAAAAAATCATTGCCAAGACCAACGTTGAAGAGCTTATTCCCTATATTTTCTTCTAGAAGTTTTATTGTTTTAGGTCTTATGTTTAAGTCTTTAACCCATTTTGGGTTGATTTTTGTATACACTATCATACAAGGGTCCAATTTCATTCTTTTGCGTGTGACTATCCAGTTTTCCCAACACCATTTGTTGAAGAGACAATTCTTTCCCTATTGGATTTTCTTGGCACCTCTGTTAAAAATTAGTGGACCTTATAATTGACTAGAAATTAATTGACCATTAATTGATCATATATTGGGTTTGTATCTGGGCTTTGTATTCTATTCGTTTGGCCTATGAGTTTATTTTTATGTCAATACCATACTGTTTCGATTACTTTAGCTTTGTAATATAGAGTGAAATCAGGAAGTGTGATGCCTCCAGCTTTGTTCTTCTTTCTCAGGATTGCTTTAGCTATTTGGGGTCTTTTCTGGTTCCATACAAATTTTAGGATTGGTTTTTATTTTTACTTTTTTTTTGTAAAAAATGCCGTTGGAATTTTGATAGGGATTGCATTGAATCTGTAGATCATTTTGGGTAGTATTGACATTTCAACAATATTAATTCTTCCAATCTATGAACATAGGATATCTCTCCATTTATTTGTGTCTCTTCGATTTCTTTCATCAGTGTGTTTTGGTTTTCAGTGTATGGATCTTTCATCTTCTTGGTGAAATTTATTACTAAGTATTTTATTCTGTTTGCTGCTATTGTAAATGGGATTGTTTTCTTAATTTCTCTTTCAGAGAGCTCATTGTTAGCGTATAGAAACACAACTGAATTTTGTATGCTGATTTTATATCCCGCAACTTTATTGAATTCATTTGTTTGTTCTAAATATTTTGGTGGAATCATTAGGTTTTTTTTTTTAAATATATAATATCACGTCATCTACAAGCAGACAATTTTACTTCTTCTTTTCTGGTCTGGATGCTTTTGTTTCCTTTCCTTGTCTAATTGCTGGCTAGGATTTTTAGTACTATGTTGAATACAAGTGAGCATCCTTGTCTTGTTCCTGATCTGAAGGAAAAGTTTTCAGCTTTTTACCATTGCGTATAATCTTAGCTATTGCTTATCATATAGGGCCTTTATTGTGTTGGGGTACATTCCTTCTATACCCAATTTGAGAGCTTTTATCATGATAATGCATTCAGTTTTGCCAAGTGCTTTTTCTGTATCTACTGAGATGATTGTATGTTTTTTTATCGTTCATTCTGTTAATGTGGTGTATCATGTTTATTGGTTTGTATATGTTGAACCATTTTTGCATCCCAGGGATAAATCCCACTTGATCATGGTGTACAATCTCCCCCTCCCAGCTTTATTGAGATATAATTGACATATATGTATGATCTTTTTAATATGCTCTGTGGAATTTGGTTTGCTAGTATTTTTTTTCTCGTGTTAAGAACTTTTAAGATTTACTCTCTTAGCAACTTTCAAATATGCAATACAGTATTATTAACTAGAGGTGCCATGTTGTACATTACATCCCCATGACTTAATTATTTTATAACTGGAGGTCTGTACTTTTTGACTCCCTTCACCCACTCCCTAATTTGTTCTCTGTATCTATGAGCTTGGCTTTTTTTTTTTTTTTTAGACTCAATATATAAATGAGATCATACATTATTTGTCCTTCTCTGTCTGACTTATTTCACTTAGCATAATACCCTCAAGGTTCTTCCATGTTGTTACAAATGGTAACATTTCACTCTTTTTCTTGGCTGACTAATACTGGATATTGGTCTGTAATTTTCTTTTCTGGCGTCCTTGTCTGGTTTTGGTATTAGTCTTAACATATAAGGAGCTACTAGAAATAATGAAGAAAGGGGAGCCTGGGTGGCTCAGTTGGTAGAGTGTCTGACTCTTGATCTCAGGGTTGTGAGTTCAAGCCCTGCGTTGGGCATGGAGCCTACTTTTAAAAAAAATTAATGAAGAAAATGGTAACAGACTACAATAGAAAAGGGAGCAATAGAAATGGATGACTAAGACACTTATTAAGAAAAGAAATCCATGTGGTCAATCAGCCCCTGAACAATGTTTAATTTTAGCAATAAGTGGAGAAATACAAATTTAAGGGTAGGTACTTAGTTTACCTAGGAAACTGGAAAAGAGGAAAAACTGATACCCCCCCCATTATCCCATAGATAAGGGTTGAAGAAATGGGTACTCTCATGTATTGTTGAAGAAATGTAAAGTTACATCCTTTCAGGGGGCAGTTGTCAATATTATAAAAACCTTAAAAAGAGAATGATCATGAAAGTATGCAAAGAAAGAGAAAAAAAGAAAAAACCCTGCAAGACTTCTCATTGTAGCACTATTATAATACATAAACACTGGAGAAAAAGTCAATGCCCAATAATCAAGAGGCAGTTAAACATCTGTTAAAGAGAATACCACGGAGTCAGGAATGATAATGTAATAATTGTGTAAAGGATATATCAACTGGAAGAGTGTTTACTATTTATTCAGAGGGAGAAAAAAATCACAAAGTTCATAGTAGTGCCACATTTTTGTAAAAGAAAAAAATAAACATATTTTCTTGTGAGTCGAAAAAAAACCATGTAAAGACAGCAAGCAGTTGATGGGATTATCTCTGGTTGAGGGGACTGGATTATGGATTATTTTTTTCTGTGTATTTTCAGAAATTTCTAAAAGGTGCTACTCTGGGATAAGAAATGAATGTTATTTGAAAATTTTAAGCAAAGTGGTCTTAACCAGGTGCTCCGCCAGGGGTTTGCAGTCTTGGCTTCTGGTCTTTGGGTCAGAACCCTTCCCTCCTCCTCTGGGGCCTTGGTCTTCTCATCTGTAAAATGTGGGCTGGATGATGTAGACTCTCAGATGCCTATAGTGCCCAGCTGCTGCTGTCAAAGGCTGATGAATCCTTGAGGATTTTGTGCCCGAACATTCCCTCATTCTTCTTCTTCGTTAAGAGTTTGGCTGGTGCCTTCAGCTCGGGTTGCGAGCCCCTGGTCCTGGGATAGAGCCCCATATCCAGCTTCTTGCTTGGCCGGGAGCCTGCTTCTTCCTCTCCCTCTGCCTGCCGCTCCCCCTGCGTGAGCTCTCTCTCTGTCAAATAAATAAATAAAATCTTAAAAAAAAAAAAAAGAGCAGTGTGTGTGTGGGGCACCTGGCCGGCTCAGTCAGAGGAGCGTGCGACTCTTGATCTCGGGGTTGTGAGTTCCAGCCCCAGGTTGGTGTAGAGATTACTTAAAAAATAATAAAAATCTTTTTTTTAATTTTTAAATATTTTATTTATTTATTTGACAGAGAGAGACATAGCGAGAGAGGGAACACAAGCAGGGGGAGTGGCAGAGGGAGAAGCAGGCTTCCCGCGGAGCAGGGAGCCCGATGCGGGGCTCGATCCCAGGACCCTGGGATCACGACCTGAGCCGAAGGCAGACACTTAACGACTGAGCCACCCAGGCGCCCCCCAAAATAATAAAAATCTTATTAAAAAAAAACAAAAAGAAGAGTTAGCAGTGTGGGTCTTGCAAGTTTATGACAGATAATTTATCTACAAAAGACTTAGAAATATGTTTCTTCCATCACTGGGATTTTGGCCAGATACAAGGTAGAGAGGTGACAGGGCCCATTTAGAGCTTAGCAAGCTGAAGTGCAGAGAGAGGGACATCACTTAGGTTTGATGCTTTCCTGTCCAGGAGCGTTACCTGGACTCTGCTAACCTCAGGGCCTTTGTATGTCAGGGAGCACAGAGCTCCTTTACTATTAAGTCACTAAGGAAAGCTGGGGAGAAGGAATCTGAGCTGGCAGAACAAAAGCAATGTTATCAATGTAAAAGCTAATGGAGAAAAGATGTTCAGGAGAGGCCACTGGAACAGAAAAGTCCGGAAAACTCCTGGGGAGAGGATTAGCTGTTCTTGCTGGTGGATCATCAGGGGATATCGCTTAATTTGCTTCGGGTTTCAGTGTCTTCGTCCTTTTTGCTGGGGGAGGGAAGGTGGATTTGGACGACCTGACACTTTTAGCTGAAAAATTCCAACATTTTTATGTCAGTGCGGGACTTTCCTAGCTTTCCTGAGTGTGCCCATGGTCTACGAGGCGCAGAAGAAGGAAACAGAAGAAATCGCGTTGTAATAACTGAGTAGCTCTTTACGGCGCCTCCTTGGTATTCTACACCAGCCCTGCCCCATAGAAGTATAATGCGGGCCCGGGTGTCGTAGCATTTCTAGTAACCAATTTGGAAAAGTAGAAAGGGGCTCCTGGGTGGCTCTGTTGGTTAAACATCTGACTCTCGGTCTCAGGATTGTGAGTTCAAGCTCCATGTTGGGCTCTTTGCTGAGTGTGGAGCCTACCTAAAAAAAAAAAAAAAAAAAGTAAAAAGAAACGGGTGAAATTAATTTTAATAATATATTGGATTTAGGCCAATATGAAAAATATTATTTTAACACGTAACCAATAGAAAATTATTGAGATTTATATTTATTTTTTGGTACTGTCTTTGCTATCTGGTGTGTATTTTATACTTAGAACACTGCTCAAATCAGACCAGCCACCCTTCAAGTTCTCAATAGCCCCGCATGGCTAGTGGTTACCATACTGGATAGTGCAGCTCTAAGCTCTAAGCCCTACCTGTGAGGTAGGCATATTTCCCCTCTTTTACAGCTGGGAAAAGAGAGGTGCAGAGGGCCCACAGGTGTGCCCAGCAGAGCAGGGACAGACCCAGCCTTCCGTCTCCTCCTTAGCTGCTCCTCCCATGATGCCCACTCTCCTCCACAGCCCGTGGCGCAGTCCTGGCCTCTTCGGAGCTCACAGGCAGGCAGAGGAGACAAAACCAATTCAGTTCTAGTGTGATGACAAGCCAGATAGTGCAGTGGGGTTCTGAGGAAGGAGGGGCCCCTGGAGGCTGGAGGAGACAGGTCAAGTTATTTCCAGGCAGCAGGATGGCCTGGGCTGTTGGTCTCTGGTGAGTAGGTCCCCCTGATAAGCTGCCCAGATAACAGATTCCCAGAGGCCTTCTCAAGGACCCACCTGCCAGTCTTCTGTGACCCTTGATGTTTATCTGTGCACAGCATTTTGTGTTTCTAGGAGGCTTGGTCCCTCCACAAAGACCCACAATGCCCAGTAGAAAGAAGAGAAGACATCCATAAAAATAATGATGATAATATTAATATTTTGTGATGATAACGTGCGCATTTATGATGTGATGATATGTTTATGTTCTCATACAATGATAGCCACGTGGGTACTCTGTCTCCAGCATTCCTGGGAGGCAGGTTGAATACACATTATTCCCTGTATCAGAGGACTTCTCCTACTGTTTCTAGCCCCTGTGCTGACCTTCAGGGGGACCGTCCCCATGGCAGGGTCCTGCTGTCCAGCCGGGGTCTACAGGCTGGTTTTCCCTGGGTGTGGCCAACCAAGAGATTATTTGATGTGATTTATGAATTTTGGTGATTTTTCTAATGAATACTTTATTACAACAAAAGCAACTACCTAGCAAACATGAACTCTTAGCTCCAAAATGTAAGCCAGGAAACAGAGCCGGGTGTGCGTTAGCCAGGCAGAAAGAGTGCTGCTGAGCAGAGGAGGGGGCCTGGAATGGAAATACCGTGTGGGACCAGCCCTGCCGCTCACCATAGAGACCTTCCACGATGTCTCCACGAACATCACAAAGATCCAGATAATCTAGCCAAACAGCATTTGTCAGTGAATTAGATCCTCAAGTGCTTTTCTGGATTGATATAAAATTTTACAGCATGACCTTGAGACTGGATAATAATATGTTCTCTGTCTTTAAAGTTACTGTGAAGATCAAGTGTAATAATTTAAGTGAAAGCCTGTAAATCCTAAGGCTATAAGTACATGTAGGTTGCTATTGTGCTTAATCAGCATTATTAATTTTCTTTTCACCCAGCTGCAGCTGATGTTAATCTTTGGAGCTTCTGAGAATATTCCCATCCAGAAGTCCTTGCAATCTTAAATTCCCTGGATAAAAATATGAATCTGCCCTTGGCCTAGAGCCCATCTTCTTCTTCTAAGATAAATAAATAAATAAATAAATAAATAAATAAATAAATAAATAAATAAATAAATAAATATCTCCTCGTGACACTGACAGGAGCTGGCTGGAGTTGGAACTCGGTGTAACCTCTCCCTCTTGGCCGCTCCTTTTTTTACAATCAGGTGAGAAAGGTGTTTCTCACATTCTTTTAAAAACTTTATTTAAATTGAAGTATAGTTGACATATTAGTTTTAGGTGTATAACGGGGTGATTTGACAATTACACACATTCTGCTCCGCTCACCACGGTTGGTGTAGTCACCATCTGTCACCATATGAAGTTGTTACAATCTGGCCCACTATATTCCCTATGTAGTACTTTTCATCCCCATGACTGGTTTCTTCTATAACCGGATGTTTGTACCTATTTTTCTGTATTGCTCCACCTTTCTAGATGTGCTGCCTGAGCGAGCGCCCCCCACCCCTTTTGAAGTCAGGTGTTGAAGACCGTTCCTGTGGGGCTGCCCTGCTTCTCGCCCCAGGATCTGGAGATCGAGGACAGGTAGGGCCTGGTGCAAGGCTCTGGCCCTTGAGTGACGAGGAATCGAGTGAGTGAGTTGAGGGCAAGGGCCTGGGGCCTCCTGGGCTTTTCTCCCTGCAGGGGCGGTCAGGCCACTCACTGTAGTGGCCAGAGGTGTTCACTCGGTGGGTCGCCCAGGGAGATGGAACGTGGAGCTGACAGTGGCCGTCACGGTTATTACTTTCTTGGGACCTGCTTTTCATGATGTTGCTCGCCTATTTCCCAGTAGGGATGAACACCAAATCTTGAAAAGAAGATGGAAGCTCTGGCCAGCCCTCACACCTGATGATTTCCCGATGAACATGTCCCGAGCTCAGAGCCAGGCAGTTGGCCCTGTTAAGAGCAGTAATCAAGAGAGTGTCTCCCCTCTTTTCTTGAGAGGGTAAGGAGAGCCTGGTGTCCCTTGGTGCGTGGGCTGAGGATGTGGAAAGATGGATAGAGGCTCTCTTTGCTCTTCTCTCTGATGCTTGGAAGCTTTGCTTCCTCTGGTCCTGCCCTGAATCCAAATGGGCAACCATGGGAGTCATACCTTCCATCATTCATTCATAAATACCACCAAGCATGTACACTGGTGGAAATGGACCCTGGCATATCAGGTTCTCACTCAAAACCCCCTCCTCTATTTTTAAAAATCAAGTTTATTGGGGCGCCTGGGTGGGCTCAGTTGGTAAGCGTCTGCCTTCGGCTCAGGTCGTGATCCCAGGGTCCTGGGATCGGGCCCCGCATCCATCGGGCTCCCTGCTCGGCGGGAAGCCTGCTTCTCCCTCTCCCACTCCCCCTGCTTGTGTTCCCTCTCTTGCTGTGTCTCTCTCTGTCAAATAAATAAATAAAATCTTAAAAAAAAAATCAAGTTTGTTGAGGTATACTTTGCATACAGTAAAATGCACCCATTTTTTTTTTTAAGTAGTCTCCACTCGGGGTGTGGAGCCCGAGGCTCAGACTCATGACCCTGAGATCAAGACCTGAGCTGAGATCAAGAGTCAGATGCTTAACCGACTGAGCCACCCAGGTGCCCCTGAAATGCACCCATTTTAAGTAGTATGATAAATTTTGACAAATGTAAATGCCAGTGGAAACATCAGAGCAAATTCCCATCACACCAAATAATTCCCTCTTCCGCCTTTGCGGTCAATCTCTCTCAGTCCTGCTTTCTGTCACCATCATTTTGCCTTTTCTAGGGTTTCATATAAATTACACCAAGCGGCACTTTGTGCGCCCGAGCTGGTTGCTGGCAGAGGTGGGAGTGCTGCCGTGCACCCCTGCAGCAGGGGGGAGGCTGGCCGGTGCTGTCTGCTTAGCTTCCTGCCGGGGCGGGGGGGGGGGGGGTCCCTGGTCCTCGCAGGCCGGCCTGCAGCATCACGACGGTGTTTTAACACGTGCGCCGGTGTGTTACCCTTGACTGAAGCATCATTATTCTCGAAGCCTAGCTGGGCAGTGCCCTTCCACAGATGAGGCAGGAATCTGGTGACTGAAGGGCTGATGTTTGGAATTCACTCTCTCGGAGAAGTGCTGGGGGGATGTCTGGCACCTCTGAACGGCTCCCCCCACTTGCATGGACAGAGCGCCGGGAGGAGTGAAGAGCAGCGTCCCCCTTCCCGGGCTACCACGGGTTTGCGAACACAGAGGATGTCTCCTACCTGGTGTTGGGCAGATCCCAGGAACTTTCCATCCATCTTCCCTGCATTAACCTGTGCGAGCCTCTGTCAACTTCCTGGAGGAAAAAAAACTGCTTAGAAATGTTGAGATACTTAAATATCATTTAGACTACTTTGACTTCTTTATCATAAACATGTACTTGGTTTATCAAAAGGATTCCAATAAAATATTTTAAAGGAAAAAAAAATTACATCAAGCTGTGTATATGCTTTTGTGTCTGTCACTCAATCTGTTTGTGAGATTATTCTGTGTTGCTGGATCAGTACCATTTTTTTGTTGCTGAATAATATTCCACGGTATGGGTATACCACAAGTTTTAGAATTGCTCTCTTATTTTTGACTTTGCAAGAGATGGCCTTTGCAGTTGCCCCCTCGGGGCCACTGGAGGCCTGTGTATGTACTGGATCTTTCTCTCCCGTCTCTTTCTGCTAACCTGAGCCCTTTCTCCCTATCCGTGCCCCCTCCTTCGCCTCATGTCTGCTACAGGGCAAGCCATTCTTCTGGTTGTTTAAGGTTATGTTAAAAATAATCATTTATTGCACAAGTAAATAAAGTAACAGCAAGAGATGCCAAATAAAAAAACAAAACAAAACAGTGTGCACTCCTGACAGCCCACCAAATTAAGATTTTCACCTGATTTTAGCAGACTACCAACTCCTCACCACATGCTTCTTCAAAAGGCTGAGCTTTTTGCCAGAATGCATATTTTACTTTATTTCTTTTCTTATGTAGACACTCTGACATATTTGTGGATGTATCACATTTCTTTTTTAGGTACTTATTTTAAACTGTAAAAACATTTAAAAATAATATATGAATATGGCAAAACCAGATTCAAAAGTACAGAAGAAATGTCAGATGAGAAGTCTTTCTCCCCAGGTTGTCCTCATTTCCCAGGGCAGCCACTGGGAAGGCAGGGGCGAATCTCCCCCCACATTTACAAGGTCGGAAATGCACCCAAATAAAACCAGGCCTCCACGTTCTTGCCTTACCACAGTGATCTGTCTGTGAGAAACACAAACGTGGCCTTGCCTTTGAAAATTGGGTAGGTCTTTACTGAAGGTCTCTTGAGAGCAGTGGGGAGAGAGGTACATGGCACACACACGTGTCAGGCAGGATTCTTGGCTGTGAGCAAGAGAAACAAACCTCTGTTTTCTGTTGGACAACAGTAGGGGCTCACATAATCTCTGCCTAGCTCACGGCTGGGGGCCTCTGCAGGCGAGACCAACGGCCAGAAGCATGTCAGGGAGCTGGTCTGGTTAAAACAGCCTGACCACCGCCTCAGGTGCGGGTGGCCACAGTTCGCGACACCACAGCGCCCCCTCTGGCCGCACCTTGCCAGCCGCCTGGGCCAAGGCCACCGCCGCCCTGGGGAGTGAATGTGCTGCCCCGGAGGCGGAGGCCGCCCCGCTCCTGAGCAGGGTTTCAAGAGTGCATCGTGTCACTGCTTTGGGATTCAAACGCTGGGTGAGCGCATCTGATCGGGGGAGCCGTGTGTCCATGCTCCGTCTGCAAAATGAACTGGGAAAGAGAGCCTGTGGCCTCAGCAGCGTCCGTTGTGCCGGGGATTCTACCTTCCAAAGAGGGGGTTCCCTTAACATAGAGGTTCAGATCCTGGATGGCCCAAAGGAAGGAGAACTGCTTCTACAATACTACCCTGCACAACTCCCTAAAATGTCTTCTTTCATCTGTACCCCAAAGTCTCTCTCTCTCTTTCTTCTGGACTCTATCTCCTTAACTCCATCTTGCTCATCTTTCTCCTACTGCCTGAGGAGCTCCCTTCTTCCTTAGGGGGTGATGGGAAACTCTGAACGCTTATACTTCAATAATTTTATCCGGGCCACATATTCATGTGAGAGGGACCAAAATATGTGTGCATTTTTTATGCAAGTGATGTCATTCTCTGCACAATGTTTGGCACCTGCCTTTCTAAAGCATAGCTCAGAGATTATATCATTGTAATACAAATAGAGAGCTGCTGTATGCGTGTTGTTGGGTGACGAGTGAACGAACGATGATTTACTTAATATATCACTCTTTTTTTAAAGAAGATTTTATTTATTTATTTATTTGTCAGAGACAGAGAGAGAGCACAAGCGGGGGGAGGGGCAGAGGGAGAAGCAGACACCCCGCTGAGCAGGGAGCCCAATGCGGGGCTCCATCCCAGGACCCTGGGATCATGACCTGAGCCGAAGACAGATGCTTAACGACTGAGCCACCCAGGCGCCCCTTAATATATCAGTGTCTTTAGGAATTCAAACAGTGTTACAACTTTGAGCTTGCATCTTACCCCACTGTGTAAGCAGGGACGTGGCTGGGTCCAGCTGGGGAGGAATGCTAGCCCTTCGTACTCCTGGGGCATGAAGTTATGGGGGGCTGGGTTGGGGCATGAAGTTACAGGGGGCTGGGTTGACCCCCGGGGGGGCTCCTGCCAGTGAGGTCTCCATATGCCTGTGGGTATAGGCACCTGAGTGAGGCTTGGCAGGAAATCCACAGTGAGAGATGTCACAACCCAAACAGTAGCTGGATCCGCAGAGTGCTACATTTCTTATTTGGCTACGACCAGCCCCGTTGTCTGGAGCTCGAAGACTTGGACGAAAGCCCCAGAAATGATTGTTATATTAGACGAAGTGCCCGGGACTTGTTGGGCAACTTGGCCCAATATCTTTTGGACATTTTTATAGCCACGGAGCGACTCACAGCTTCATTTTGAGGGATAGATTTGCAGGCTGATCCTTCACCGTCGGACCGGAATGAAGATTTTCGGTTCCCTGCCCCCTTGAGTTCACCCTTTCTTCTGGATGCAGCAACCCCATTTCCTTCCACGTGTCCAAGGTCAGGGGCATTCTGGGGGAAGCGGCCCTCATGAGCTGGTGTGAGGGCAAGTGACTCCCCCTGGACTTTGACTCCCACGTGGAGTGAGGCGAGAGCCGAAGAAATGTGGCTGGTGCAGACTCGGGCCAGAGGCACACTGGCCAATGCCCGGCTGCTGCTTGCTCTTCTGGTCCCCGGAGCTGCCCTTTCTCCCGTCTTTCTGACTCTGGTTTCTGCTCTTCCATTCTGTGATCCCACCTCCTCCTCACTGCCTTTTCATGTTTGCCACGTTGGTTCTATTGCCAGAAACCAGCAAGCCTGGACTTGACGTCTGGCTTCCGCAGCGAGACTGCGACAGTCACCGCAGGGACCCCTGACCCCAGTCCTCCGAGTCTGTGATTGCCCAGTTTCCCTTGCTTTGGTCCGGCAGTCCCGCTCTCTGTGTCTGCAGTCTGCCCAGGCCCTCCACTGTCGCCAACTTCCTCTTGCCTGCAGCGGGCCTGCTGGGCCCTCCGCTACAGCCCTCCCTCCCGCACCCAACCTGGGAGCTGCGGCTGGAGCCAGCCTCGGCCTTTCTGCTGCGTCATCTCCTGCCTGAACCCGCCTTTTCTCTCCCTCCGGAGCCTCAGTGCCTCACCCAGATTAGATGCTGGAACCCTCTGACCCCAAGAGATTGGGCTCAATTTCTCCGGGAGGCTCTCCGCTGGTCACCCTGAGGGCAGGTAGGTGGGTCCTGAGGTGTGGTGAGGCTGGGTGGGGAGTGGATGCGCACGGCTAAGCAGCCAGGCAGAGGGAGGGTGAGTCACTGGGAGACAGAGCGGGAGCCCCTAAAGAAGGAAAGGAGTCACAGATGTGGGCCTGAAGGTTCAACTGGCGAATTCTGAGCTTTTGTGGTTTGAGGGTACTGGAAATTCTCCCTCCTTAGCACTAACTCTTTTATCAGCCTGGGTTAATATAGGATCTTTGGATTCCTTGTGAAATGAAAACAGTGAAATCGTGAAATAGTGAAACCCATGAAAATCTGGACATTAGGGCTTGTTTATCATTAAGTCCCAGCAAAGAGCAAGCACAAGAGGATTAGGCACAGATGTTTTAAGAAGAAAGAAAAACACATCAGAAAATCTGGATTTGAGATCCAGCTGCCCACTTATGACTGAGCAACGTACACAGCGTATTTGAGCTTTCTGGACACCAGTCTTCTCATCCATAACAAGGGTGTGATAATTACCCGTGTCCTCTATTTTATAGGATGCCTCAGGGGAAGGGGCAGGGAATCAAATGCTATGGGAGCTTTGAGCCGCTTCAAGCAGGAGACGGAGGTTAGCCTTTGCTGCTACTTTCCTCCTGGGAGGAGACACAAGCTCTCTGTCACCTGGCAGGCGGGTTTTTCTGGGTGGACCTGTTCAAATAGGGTCGAGAAAGAACTGGGGTTTGGATTCAGACTGGGAGCCTGAGATGAGACCCCAGGATAAAAGCCACAGGGCCGGTTCTTTGTGGGGTTCTGTCTGATGCTTCCCAGCCTCTCTCTGGTTTTCTCAGCTTCCAAGTTTAAATTCATTCTGAAGCTGAAAAGCTGTGAATGGACTCCGAGGTTCAAAAGGGGAATGCCCACAATGCTCAGATTAGAAGCACCTAGAAAGGCCCCCTCTGCTCCCATTGTATGTTCACCTGAGACAAACCCTTGCCCGCCTGCTGTCTGCCCTTTTTGGGACAATGATGGTGGCAGAGTGCCCGTGCAAGATCTGGGAGGGCTCAGGGAGCGCCAGGGCCTGAAACAGGAAAGACTTGGTGGCTTCAAGGAGTACAAGGCTGGGGTGGGCTGGAGAAACGTGAGCCAGGGGAGGAGGGTGATGAGGTGGGAGAGGCCAGCAGGGGTCCCGGGATGAAGAACTTGAAGCCAGTTTGGGGGGTGAGGCTTGGATACACTCTGGCAGCCACCAACTCTTCTTTGGGTTTTGAGGTCTCTCCAGCTCTGTCGGGAGAATGGGTCAAAGCCGGTAAAGGGAGCGATGGCTACCCCCGTGACCTGGAAACAGAGCTGGGAGGAGAGGTAGCCCCTCATTCACCTCCCCATTCCCAAAGAGGCCCTCCTCAAAGCCCCCACTTGTGTCTCCACGGAAATGAGGCGTTGGGCCTGAACACGGGTGCTTGGGGTTTTCATTCCCATGCATTTGTGGTTATTGTTTAGACAGAGCAAAGACCCAGTAAACTTGCCAAGAGCCAGCATCTCTGCAACAACCCGCTGGTGGTAAAGTAGGTAGCAGGTGAACAGGTGAAATGGGGTAGCCTCCGCAGAGACCTGCTTGTCCTCCGGGGCACTCATGGGACCAAAATGGGCTGAGATGTCCTATTTAACGAGAAATCCGGTCGCCGGCTTTGGAAATCCACTGCGCTGCTGGTGGGTCCCAAGCAGAGCCTCGCTCTGAGCTGCTGCGGCAGGTCCCAATGCCGGGCCGACAGCCAGCTGGGTCTCGGGGCGCCCCCTCCCACCCGCCAGCCAGGTAGTGTCTCGGGCTCTGGAATGGCCACGGGGCCTGAGGAGTGCCTGGGGTGTTGACTGGGGTGGGGGCAGCGGCCGCCCGGCTGTCTGGTCAGGAGGAGTTCATGCTTCCCAGGCTTTCATGACTTTCTCTCCTCCTTCCCCAGGAAGGCCCCCACAGACAGCAGTTTTTTTAACAAGTGGCTAATGCATTAAAAAAAAAAAATCGATCCCTGGGGTGCCTGGGTGGCTCAGCTGGTCAAGCATCTGCTTTCGGCTCAGGTCAGGATCCCAGGGTCCTGGGATCGAGCCCCACATCAGGCTCCCAGCTCGGCGGGGAGCCTGCTTCTCCCTCTGACCCTCTCCCCTCTCATGCTGTTTTTCTCTCTCTCTCTCAAATAAATAAATAAAAATCTTAAAAAAAAATATCCATCCCTGCCCTCCAGGAATTTGTAATCTAGCAATCGTTCTAAGGAGAGAAAAATATTAGACTTCCTTATTAAGATAAAGTGAGATTTAAAAAATTCAATACATTTTGTTATGAAAGTAATACATGCCATATGCTCAGAAAAATTGCAAGTCCCTCGCTGGGGGATGTAGGAAGGCGCAGCTGCATGGCAGAGGCTCCTCAAAAAAGGGTGCCTGAACGGAGACTTACCGGGTGATCCTGCAAGCCCACTGGTCAGGGTGTAGTTAGAAGAATTGAAAGCAGGGACTCGAACAGATAGGTGCACACTCACGATTATAGCAGCATTGTTCACAATAGCCAAAAGGTGGAAACGTCCACATGTTCACGAGTGGATGAATAGATAAAATGTGATAGAGCCACCCAATGGGATACTGTTCAGCAGTAAAAGGGAATGAGATTCTGACACCCACTGCTTACAACATGGATGAACCTTGAAAAAACTCTAAGTGAAACAAGAAGGACAAATATTGAATGATTCCACTTACATGTGGTACCCAGAATAGGTAACTTTATAAAGAGAGAAAATGGAAGTTCCCAGGGAATGGAGGAAATGAGGATTAGTGTTCAATGGGCACAGAGTTTCCCTTTGGGAAGATGAAACATTCTGGAGATGGTTGGTGATGATGAGCACACCACAGTGTGAATGTACTTGATGCTGTTGAACCATACACTTGTGAATGGCTAAAGTGGGGGCCGCCTGGGTGGCGCAGTCTGTTGAGCGTCCAACTCTTCGTTTCGGCGCAGGTCATGATCGCAGGGTCGTGGGATTGAGCCACGCGTCGGGCTCCGTCCTTAGCAAGGAGTCTGCTTGAGATTCTCTCTCTCCCTCCCCCTCTGCCCCTTCCCCCCACTCTCTCTAAAATAAAAAATGGTTAAAGTGGTAAATTTTCTGTTCTGTATATTTGACTACAGTAAGAATAAGCAAAGTAATACATTCACAAAATAAGCATAATTTATTCGAAGAAAGGAAATGTTTTCCTAATGGTCTTCCCCATCTCCTCCCTCTGCCCCCAATCCTGGTCTCACTCCTCAGAGTTACCCCTTGTTAGCAGATGCAGGTGGATCCTTCCAGACATTTTCTCTAGACATGCTTGTCCTTCATCATGTTTTGTCTTTATACAGATAGAATCACGCTGTTGACTATACCACAACTTGTTTTCCCCTTGCTAATACCACAGCCATGTTTCTGTTTCAGTCTGGACACATCTGCATCATTCTGCGGAGGGTTGCGTTTTAGAATACTCCACAGTTGAACCAGTTTTCTGCTGATTTTGGTAGCTTCCAGCTTTTTGCTTTGTAAACTATACTTCACTAAATATCTTTATATGCCACATTAATTACCTTTTACATAGCTGTGGGAATATATCTATCTGTTGGTACGTTCCCAGACCCATTCCTGGGTCAAAAGATGTGTGTTCAGTGTTGCTAGATGTTGCAAAATTGCCCTGCAAAAAGGGTGCATCAGTTACGTTCCTGCTAATGGGCTCATTGGTCCTTCCCCCTTCCTTCTTCCTTATACCTAAGAAACAGACAAGCAAAAACTTTGCCTTTTCCATAGTAACATAACAGGAATAAAAATGAAATGTACATCACAATTTCTCATAGTTTGGTGGTTTAACTGATTCTCTGGCATCTAACTACGGGGTATAGTCATCATTTTGCTTTGTCACATCACCACATTCCATTAGCACTTGGCGTGCTTATACGGCTTAAATTATCTTGCAAAGTTTGGGTCTTATGCATTTGTCTTGTCCCTACTAAGTTAAAAATACATCTTTAATTCTATTTTTTTTAAAGATTTTATTTACTTGACAAAGAGAGAGACAACCAGAAAGGGAACACAAGCATGGGGAGCGGGGGAGGGAGAAGCAGGCTTCCAGCAGAGCAGGGAGCCCGATGCGGGGCTCGATCCCAGGACCCTGTGATCATGACCTGAGCCGAAGGCAGACGCTTAAGGACTGAGCCACCCAGGCGCCCCTACATCTTTAATTCTAATAACGACTTGTGCTCAGGGTATAATTTTGTATCTGGTTGTATTCGTACTTTCTTTATATGATCATCTCCCTGTAGTTTTTACTTCCCCTTTTGAATAAGCAAGAAATGTACATGGCTCATAATCCAAAAATATGAACCAGTGTATTGGGAAGTTTTTTTCCCCTTATTCCCCATCTCTAATTCCTCCCACCTTCTCTATCCTCTAAAATCCTATTTTAAGTTTCTTATATATTATTCCAGAGTTTCTTTATAAAATACAAGCAAATACAAATATAGATTCTTACCCCCCCTTTTTTTACACACAATGTCACGCCTTCATTGTTCTGCAACCTCTCCTTCCTCCCCAGTTATCGGTATACCTTGCCGATCTTTCCTTATTAGTAGATGGAGAGCTTCTTTATTCTTTTCCATAGTTCCATGTATAAGGTATTCCATTATGGAGGGAGCTTACTTACTTAACCAGCCCTCTATCGATGAGTATATACTATTTATTTCACTATTATGAACATTGTTGCTGAATTGTACACGTGGTTGTGTACAAGTCAGTCTTAAGTGTAACAGTGGAGCTGCTGGGTCAAAGGGTTTTTTCTTAATTTTGACTGTCGCTGCCAAATTGCCTTCCTGAAGGGGCGGTATCACTTCACCCTATTACCGAGAAAGCGTGAAAGGTCCTTTTTCCACAGCCTCACCAACAGGGTAGATTATCAACTTGTTGGATTTTTGCCAATCTGATAGATGAAAATTGGTATCTTCAGTTTTATTTAAAACATTTAAAATTATTTATTTATGTGAGAGAGCACAGCAGGGGGTGAGCAGGGACCCTGACACGGGGCTCAGTCCCAGGACCCCTGAGATCATGACCTGAGCCGAAGGCAGACGCTTAACCGACTGAGCCACCTGGGTGCCCCTAAAACATTTTTTATTACCATATGAATGTATTAATTTTATAACAAATGATAAGCATTTCTAATGTGGTATTAAAAATCACGGGCCTAAGGAAACTGAGGTGGATTTCTATGCTTTCACATGGAAGAATGTCCAAGTTAACAAATGATTTAAGTTACTGAATAATAATATGCATACCATAATTCTGCACGTATAATGTGCATACATGTGTCTATGTAGTTGTACATAGAAAAAGGTCTGGAAAGGTAGAGAGAACTTAACAGTGATTACCCCTGGGCAGTGAGACTAGGGAAGGGCCTTAGTGAGGGAACTTTTAATTTTTACAATATATTCTTTTGCAGTTCTTGCCTACTTTTTAAGAAATTTAATTTATTTAAATTAAAACAACAAAAACAGTTCACCTATTTCTCCCACCCCTAACCCCTACCTCTGGCAACCACCAATTTATTCTCTATATCTATGAGCTCCGCTTCTTTTCCCTTTCTTTCTTTCTTTCTTTCTTTCTTTCTTTCTTTCTTTCTTTCTTTCTTTCTTTCTTTCTTTCTTTCTCTTTCTTTCTTTCTTTCTTTCTTTCTTTCTTTCTTTCTTTCTTTATTTCTTTCTTTCTTTCTTTTTATATCTCTCTATCTATATCTTTCTGTATTTCTTTCTTTCTTTCTTTCTTTCTTTCTTTATTTCTTTCTTGCTTTAGTTCTGTACTTCATCTCTTTATTTACTTCCTTTCTTTTCTTTCTTTTTCTTTCTTTATTTCTTTACTTACTTCATTTTTAAAAAAGATTTATTTATTTTAGAGAGAGAGCGAGAACGGCTGTGGGGAGGGGCAGAGGGAGAGAGAATCCTCAAGCAGGCTCCCCACTAAGCATGGAGCCTGACACAGGGCTTGATCTCAGGACCCTGAGATCATGACCTGAGCCGAAATCAAGAGTCAGTTGCTTAACTGACTGAGCCACCCGGGTACCCCTCTTTTTTTAATATACATACTTTTTAGATTCCGCACAGAAGGGAAATCAGATGGTATTTGTCTTTCTCTGACTTACCTCATTAGAAAACTTCCCTCCAGGTCCTGCCATTACAAATCCTGTTTATTCCATTGGTTCCCAAATTTATTGAATTTTATCCCCTCTGCTTCGTGGAAACCTAGTCACACCCTTCCGGTCTCTGGTTCTGTGGGACACTCCAGGGAGCCCAGGAAATTGTCTTAGTCCACCTGGATATGGCTCAGGCACCAGGAGCTTGTGCAGGTGATCAAGCATAGTGTCCCGGATTGGGGACTCAGTGACACAGTGTCCTATGCAGAACACTGTGAACACTGCACTTCTCCAGGGCCTTTCGGATTTTGCCAGGGTGAGGAAGAGGCCTCCAAGAATGTGAGCCTCCCTGACAACCCCAGTAGCAGGTTCCTGATGGTGCAGACCACCTTCACCACACCCACTTATCCGGGACATTCTATATTCAGCACCTTTGCTTGTGTAACCCAGCAATCGCTGTGGGCTCCAGGCGTATCTAGACAGCAGCTTGATTTGAACTCCATATCCCATGCCCTCTAGAAATCCAAAGCACTCCCCAGCGTCCTCACCAAAACCCTAAGGATTGTGTTCTCATGTTATCTCTGACTTCAGCTCCTGCCCCCACGGGTGCTGTCTCCGTTCCACTCATCCAGATGGTAGATGTCAGCCCTTTATATTTCTACTGAGGGACCTGCTCACACCGAGCCTGTGGGGTATGGGAGGCATTTCTGAAGATGTGGAGCACATGTGGGGATGTGAGGAAGACAGAGGAGGGGTCTTGGCGGCCAATGGCACAGTAGGCAGCCCCATCTCTAAAGTGCCCCATCTTGGGGGCACCACTGGCTTTCTCCGCAAATGTTGCTTTCCCTCTGTCTCATTTTCTCTCTGTCTGTCTGTCTTCCTCCCAGGAGCGAGACTCCTGACTCGTGCAAGAGAAGTTTGGCTCTATCTTCTGATCTCACCTTCCTGGAAGGGGTTTCTCTGGCAGGCAGTCACGAGCAGCATCCGCACAACCATGTGAGGTGGCCTGGCCTGTTGGAGCATGCATTTTTTTTTTTCTTTGTAACTCTTCCTATTTGTTTTTCTTGGGGTTTCCAGTGCTTTCTGGAAATTCTGCTTTCTTAAGCTCTAGGTAGGGAAGGGACAGCTGGGACCGGCAGCCTCACCGGAGCAGAGCCCATGAGTTAACTACAGTCAGGGCATTGTAATTCGGGAGCGATGGAGGAAAAGGATTGACATTGTTCGAGAAAGGATTGGGAAAGGACAATTAAAGGCAATATAAGCACAAGGAAAACATTTCAAACTGTAGAAAACCGAATAGAGTGACAAGCAAGCCTCTCCTCTCTACCATCAGTCCCGTAGTTTGCTTTCCTAAAATAACCACTGTTACCAGCTTCTTGATTTTTTGGAGATATTTTATGCATATATAAACATAAATTATATGTATCATGTATATGTATTCTTTCTCATTTAAAAATAAATGGTAGCCTGCTAGACATAGGGATTTTTTTTTTTTTGGCTATTTATTTATTTATTTATTTAAGTAATCTCTATACCCCACATGGGGCTCGAACTCATGACTCTGAGATCAAGAGCCTCGTGCTCTTCTGACTGAGCCAGCCAGGCACCCCTTCTTTTGCCTTTTAAAAATTTAACAATATATCTTTACTATTTTTAATGGAGCTACCTATAATTATATACACCTAAACATACACGCAAACTTATGTATTTTTTCTTGTATTCGCACAAAAGGCAAACCTAGGTCACCTTCATCACCTTCATCACCCCTGGGGAAGGCTTCTAGGGCATGGAGCTTCCAGCACGAGGAGGGATTCTGGTTGCCAAACGTTCCTGATGTCAGATTCAGTACCAGGAGGTGATGACGAATACCCAGCCTTGTTTCTGAGGGCTCATGGCTGTGGTAATTATAATTTTGTTTCCAGGTGTTTTCTGTCCACTCCCTAGGGGATTCTGTCCCCCTCCCCCTGAAGGTGACCTTCAGTGTGTCCCCATAGGAGGAGTGGACACGTCCCCCCCTTGGCATCAGGCTTGGCCACATTACCTCCCTGGGCCGATGGAAGTGAGTGGGGGTGATGCCTGCCATGTCCAAGTCAGAGCCTTCAGAGCCATGGTGCACTTCTGCTCTGTGTCTTTGTCTTTGGACATGAGAACAGAGAGGGGTGTCATTCTGTCATCCTGGGTCCTGGAACCAGAAGACATTTGGAAAAAAGTCACAGTTGATCCACATCTTATGAGTAATGTGGGTGAGAAATAAACCTTGCTTGTCATCAGCCCTGAAAACTCTGGATTGTTTGTTCCAGCAACCTCACCCTGTGAAAATTGACTTAGGATGGGCAACAGTGCCAGGCTGTGCTGAGTCACAGGGTCCAAGATGGTTCTGGGGAGCTGTTTCCCTGCTAACAGTGGCCTCTGGGTTTGATCTGGATTTATCACCAATTGATAAAGAAGTTCTTCATTACAGGAACCAAGATATGCCATGGGCACTACGAAATCCTATACTTTCTAGCGGCATACCAGTTGGCTCGAACGTTCAAAAAGCCATTTGGCAATGTATAATGAGTCCTAAAATAATTTTTACTTCTAGAAATCTAGGCCAAGAAAATAACTGGAGATAAGCAGGGAGTTTCATAATAGAGTTATTTGAAAAATTGGAAACAACTTAATGCCCCATCAGAGTAATAGTTTATACTTTATTCTATATGATGGATACTATGCAGTCATAAAAATCCAGTAGCTGGATATTTAATGCAGGGGGGGCATGCTTACCTTTTAATACTGAGTGAGATAAACAGGATACAGAAATATATCCATATGACAATCTTAACAAATACGGGATCATGCTCTCTATAATTTTGTATATTTTTTCACTTACATCATGTGAATAAGCATTTCCGCCAAGTGTCAAACATGTAAATATGTATAGAAAAATACTGTGAGGAAATAAGCAAAAATAGTGGTTATCTCTGGCTTGCGTTTTCTGTGCTTTCTGTATTTTCCACATGGTCTACGATGAGTATGGACTACTTTTATAATCAGAAGTAACTGCTATTTAAAATAAGAATTATTCCGGTGAACTTGAGGTCTGTCCCTTCGCGCTGTGGCTGCCCAGGGGCCTTAAGTGGGGCTCCTTGTCTAAGAATAAGGCCAGGTGTGTAATTAGGTCAGTCTCCTGCTGCCCTAGAATCTTCGCACGGAGCTCAGCTCGCGCCGCCCAGAACCCCCAGAGTCGCATCTCGGCTGGAGCTCTGAGCCTCCTGGGCCGTCCTGTGTCTGCATTTAGCTTCATCTGGATTTGAGACATCTGTGACCTGTCACCCTGCCCCAGCCACCCTCACATCCCTCCAGCATGTCTCCTTGAAAAAGTAATGTAGACCTCCCTATTTTATGGAAGAGAAAAGTAAAACTCATGAAGTAAACATTCTGACCATTTGGGGTTGATAGCAATTTGGAATGAGAATAGCTGCTGGGCCAGACCGCTTTTGTTCCTTGCTCCCTGGGGGCTTCTCAGTAAGCTCAATGTCAGCCGGTGTGTCGGGGCGGGGAGGCGGAACCCTGGGGTGGCTGGCTGGGGGCACTGTGAGGGAGGGAGAATTCTCAGAAATCTCATTTGCATGAGAGCCCAAAGTCTCCCGGTTTGGGAACTCCATCCAAAGGAACAGCCTGACTGTAAACAGGGTCAGCAAGGGCCAGTCCCCTCGTATGGTTTCGCTAACTTCTTTATCCAGGTGTGGCCCTTGTGAGTGAGTGGTGGCGGGCGTGGTGTCCCCGGTCCTGCCCGGCTGGAGCTGCGCTGCAGCTGGGGGTCAGACCTGCGTCTGCTCAGGGAAGGGACAGCTGGGACCGGCAGCCTCACCGGAGCAGAGCCCATGAGTTAAATACAGCAGCGTGATCCACTTGCAAGAACAGTTGGAGCTGTCTCAGAATCACCTAGGGAAACTCTTGCGTGATTTCTCTGTCTGTGGAGCACAGAGCTCCCTCCCGTCCCAAACTCCATCAGGCTCCCTTGGACCTGCTTCAGCTCCACACTGCAAGGCAACACTTGGCCTTGACATCTCCCAGACCGCTCCACATCTGCAACCTTAAATTCCATCATCCTTAATATTTTTTTTTATTGAGATACAATGTACATACAGTAAAGGGCATGGATTCTTACGCTTCATAGGTCTGTAAGATTCGGCCATGTTATTGTGGATGGCATAGTTTATTTTTCACTGCCAATTCCATCGGATGGACAGATCACCATTTATTTATCCATTCTTTTGGTGGACACACATTGTCTCTATAACCCACTTTGCTTCCTTCGCCCTCTTTGTTGCTCATTGACACCCCGATCTGGTAGCCCCACCATGTTTTCTTTTCTTTTTTTAAAAGATTTTATTTATTTGACAGAGAGAGACACAGCGAGAGAGGGAACACAAGCAGGGGGAGTGGGAGAGGGAGAAGCAGGCTCCCCGCTGAGCAGGGAGCCCGATGTGGGGCTCGATCCCAGGACCCTGGGACCATGACCTGAGCCGAAGGCAGACGCTTAACGACTGAGCCACCCAGGTGCCCCGCCCCACCATATTTTCTTGCCTATCAGTCTGGCTATAGCGCCCGATCTAATTTCTTCTGTGGCCAAGACTCCTGCAAGGGGAGCCTCTCCCATGCCACTCCTGCTTCACTACCCTCTGCTCCCACTCAGCCGCCGCCATCTTGCCACTGACGTCCCACTGGGTCCCGGGCTCCTGTGACCTACCTTTGCCATATGTAGGGGACATCTGGGGCTTCTCTGACTTGGTCTTTCTGTGGCACTGTCGCTGCTCACGGTTCTCTCCCCCCCCCCAGGGTGTCCCCCCTTTCTACTTGTCTCCTACAAATTTGGCTGCTCCCTCTCAGCCTCCTTTGCTGTCTCCTCTCCTGTTTCCATCCCCACGTGGTTGTTCCTGGGGCTCTGTCCTCAGTTCGCCTCTCTCCTGAAGGGCCCTCTTGGGTCACTACCTACCATAGATACCGATGCAACTTCTTTCCTCCTCAATCCGTAGATCCCCAAACTGAAAGGATTTCTCAAACTCATTTGGTGGCAAGCCTTGGTCGGGCCCTGACAGGAGCTTTTCTTATTGTCTTTACATAACCACTTCGTGTGCATGAATAGTCATGTGTTGGCTGCAGGAATGTCAATGTGTTTGATCATGGGCTGTTATCCCAGACCCACCAAGGGAATGATGGTGCACATATACACTAAATTATGTATTACTTTCTTAAACTCAGAAAATATTGAATTCTGAAACACATCTGGCCCCATGAGCTCCAGGTGAGGGTTTGTAGACCCAGAACTCACTCCCCACTTCATACCCTCCCAAAAAGTCCCTTCATTTCCTGCTGCCATGTCTGGGTTGGTGGTCCCTACTCCTGTGGCTCTTTAGGATCTTAGCTTCTTCCTTCCTTAGGATCACCTCCAGTTAATCAGTCCCCAGGTCCTAACTGACCCAATGACTCTCCGGCCAGCCTACCCCTGTCCATTCCCTGTAGATTCAGGCAGGTAACAGCCCCCGCCTGGGCTGCTGCAGTAACCTCTCAGGAGCTGTCCCTTCCCTGGCTGGCCAGTCCTCAGCACTGACACCAGAAGCCACTTTAAACCGCGGGGGATCACATCCTTATCCTGCTCAAAATGCTGCCAGGCTTTCCCACCACCTTCAAGGTCAAGGCCAAGTTCTTTAGTAGAACATAGGATCTTTCCTGATCTGGCCCTTCTCCCCTCCCTACCTCTTTGGCTCTCCCTGAAAGAGCTGTGGTCTCATTGCCCCCCTCCCCTTTCAAGAATTGTGGGAATTCTTCCCGTGGTCTGTCCAGGGAGCTCCTGTTCTTTTCAAAATCTGGCGGGTATCACCTTTTTCTGGAAAGTGCCCTCACCCCTGACAGATGAGTTCCCCTGTCCCTCTGGCTGGCTGCCTCTGGACCTCATGGGCAGCATCATATGCTCAGGACAGGGGTGCTAGATAATTGCCTTACTTGGTGGATGGTACCACCAGGGGGCTCATTCCTTAATGCTCAGGGAAGGTGCTCATGAAATGCAAAAAAAAAAAAAAGAAAAAGTTTTACTTAAAACAATAAATATTAATTATATAGCATTTTGTATTCTGCTATTTTCATTTGGCATAAGTATTTCTTGAGTTTCGATGTCACATAGTTTATTTTTCATTATCAAACTGCCTATCAGAAAATCGAGTTACTAAAGTAATTAAATATAACCCTGCATTTTGACTAGGCCCCCGGGTGACTCATGCACATTGTTGTTTATTTTGAATTATTATCTCCAGTCTTTTTGTGTCTGCATTTTGTCAGTGGTCGGCACACCAGGGCAAAAGCAATTTTGTGTTCTGCCTTTTTTCTCGCGCGGTGTTCCCTCTCGGGCAGTTTTTGGGTTCGTCTTCTTGAGCACAAGTAGTGAAGTTTGTCCAACATTTAAAGATACAGCTGCGCTCTTCAGTTGGACCCAGAGGTGGCCTAGGCTTTTTCATGAATCGTCTTCTTGCATTTAGCTTTTTCTCTTTTTTAGATGCCTTTGTAAAGGATGGATTCTCGGGACTGGAGGATTCAAAGGAAATGGACGCTCTTGCTGCTGGATCTGCATGAAGCCTGGTTTCCCTTGGGGGAGTGACTGCTGACTACAAACACCGCGTGGAGGGGGTTGTCATCCTCGGAATGCGGCCCGTGGGACGGGCTCAGGTCCCATGCTCTCTCCCGGTCCTGCCTGATTCAACAGGAGATAGAGGCCAGGCTTGCAGAGGATTTACCAGCCCAACAACAAAAAAACCATCTGGCTGCTCACCCCTCCCCTCCTGCCCTCCACTCCTTTCTACCTGGAGCTGAGCTCCTGACCTAGGGCAACTGTAGGGATGCCTAGTCTTTTTAAAAAATTTTTTTGAAGATTTATTTATTTATTTGGGAGAGAGAGGGAGAGAGAGAGAGCAGGGAGAAGGGCAGAGGGAGAGGGAGAAGCAGGCTCCGCTCTGAGCATGGACCAGGCATGGGGCTCTATCCCAGGACTCTGAGATCCTGACCTGAGCCCAAATCAAGAGTCGGATGCTTAACTCTCTGAGGCACCCAGGGGCCCCAGGGATTTCTGTTCTTACCCCTGCCTCCACCGGGCTACTAGGCCAAGTGGAAGAGGGACCGGTGACCCCAGAAGGGAGTGACGGTCTCCCTCCACTGCCCCCACCAACTGTGCAGACTGCGGGGAAAGCAGCAGGAAGGGGATGTTTCCCCCAGAACCTTCCCAGAGTGCTGGTGGTAGTATTGTTTGTGGTGGCAGCAGGGCTTTAAGAGAAAGGTCAGTGAAGGGGAAAGCCAAGGCTCCGGGAATGACAGAAGTTTGTAGAGCATGACCTTAACTTGGCTCAGCCTCTACGTCCTCCTCTAGAAAGAGGATGGCAATAATAGTAATAATATCCACAGCACAGGGCTGAGGTGAACATCAAGTGAGAAAATGAAGTGAAGACGTAGTTCTTGAAAAATGCTGGGTGTTTCCATGAGGAATGAGATTCCCAAGGCCCAAGGATGGGTTGGCTTCAGCCTCCTTGTGCACCCACTGTGTCTAGCGTTGGCTTGATTTGTTAAATGTCTTTTTATTTCTTTATTATTATGTTTATAGATTTTGACGGTCTTTTTTTAAAGATTTTATTTGTTTATTAAAGAGAGAGAGAGCACAAGTGGGGGGAGGAGCAGAGGGAGAGGGAGAAGCAGACGCCCCACTCAACAGGGAGCCCGATGTGGGGCTCGATCCCAGGACCCTGGGATCATGACCTGAGCCGAAGGCAGACGCTTAACCAACTGAGCCACCCAGGTGCCCTGTCAAATGTCTTTTTAAAAGTGAGGTCCTGAAACTTTGTACATTAAACTCACCCAGGAAGTAAAAATTGTCTAATGATTAGGTTGCACTCTGGACCAGTTACATGTGAATCTCAGAGAGGGAGGAGGTCCGTCCACCTGCCAGGCTGTCACTCAGCCCTGGCCGTGGCCGCCCCTGAGCTTGAATGCTCACCTGCACTTGCCTGGCAGCTTTTCCCTCATCAGAAGGTTTATAGCTCCCCAGGTGATTGGCGCATGCAGACTCATGCTCCACATTTGCCACTCAGCGGTGGTGCAGGGCGGCGGCGTGCCGTCATGCCGGTGATGATCTGGGCACTTGTTAGAAATGTAAAATCTTGGGGCGCCTGGGTGGCTCAGTTGGTTAAGCGACTGCCTTCGGCTCAGGTCATGATCCTGGAGTCCCGGGATCGAGTCCCGCATCAGGGTCCCTGCTCAGCAAGGAGCCTGCTTCTCCCTCTAACCCTCCCCCATCTCATGTACTCTCTCTCTCTCTCTCTCATTCTCGCTTTCTCAAATAAATAAATAAAAAAAAAGAAATGTAAAATCTTGGGCTGCACCCCACCCTGCTGAATCAGAAGCTCATTTAACCAGACCCCAGGTGATTCCTATGCACCTCACAGTTCGAGAAGCCCTGACTGGCACGCTGTTGTAAGAACATTGGTGGGGACCGCAGCACAGATGTTGGTGCCTGGCCCCTGGGTGCGGTCCTTGCTCTACTGATTATTAGTTTTGTAACTCTGGGCAAGATGCTAAACCCCTTGGTGCCTCTGTCTGGTCATCTGTAAATTCACAATAGTGGGAGGCCGGTCTCATGGGGTTGTTCTGAGGCCCGGCTCATGGTAAGCAATGCAAGGATTCTTCTACTGTTACTGTGACAAATCTCTTCCTGAAGGGACTCTGAAATGCAGCAAGCTTCACAAGTGTGACAGTGGCACCAGGGTCGGGGTCAAGAGGGTCCTGGGACAGCCCGAGGTCCCTCCCCGTCTGGACCTGCCGTGAGCCAAGGGGCTCTCCGTACCCTGGGATGGGAGCAGAGACTGGCCACCTCAGCAGATGGCAGCAGGCTAGGAGGTGCTGGCTCCCAGCTGGGCCAGCACAGGTCACCGCAGGCCCCACTGAGAAATGATGGATGACAATGGCTACCAACTACCAGCACGACCAGGCATAAGCCCCACATTGTTCAATCAACCCCACGAGATAGCTGGGAGCGCACTTGGAGAAGTGGCCCGAGAGAGGGCTGAAGTGACAGAGTGTACCTGAACATCACTGGATGGCCTTCCTGCCCTCACGTGAAAGGGAAGCTTGGGAAGGAAACCCAAGTTCAGCTATAGGAAAAGTAAGTTTTGCCATGATAACTCCCAGTGGGAGGGCTAGGAACTTCCCAGTGATTTCCTATAACCAGGTATCCGTCCCCGCCACGCCTGTCTTTATGTCTGACTACATAGGAACCATGCAATAGGGGAAAGGGCGCTTGTTATTTTTTATTTTTTTAAAGATTGTATTTATTTATCTACAGAGATAGAGGGAGAGAGCATGAGCAGGGGGAGGTGTGGAGGGAGAGGGAGCGAGAATCTCAAGCAGACTCCACGCCCAGTATGGAGCCTGAGGCAGGGCCTGATGCGGGGCTTGATCTCATGACCCGGAGATCAAGACCTGAGCTGAAATCAAGAGCTGAATGCCCAACTGACTGAGCCACCCAGGTGCCCCAGAAAGGGCGCTTTTTAAAAGGTTGACCCAACATGAGCAGAAAGCACAGGATAATGAGTGAAAAGAGACTCTGGAAATGCACCTGATTTCTGAAGTTTGATATTCCTCTGACTCTCTCAATAAAGCCTGTCATTTATGGTCCACCCATCTGCTAATCTAATTGTCTGTTCATCCATCCATCCATCCACCCACCCATTCACCCACTCATTTATCCAAACATCCATCCGTCCACACATCCATCCATCCCACTGTCCATCTCTCTGTCCATCCATCCATCCATCCATCCATCCATGCAGATCCACCCAGTGAGGGAATTTAGCTCCTGAGTCTCCATATTCTTGCTTCATCATTCTAATAGTTGTTCATCTGGCATTGCCAAGGAAAGAACTAGTCCATTGAAATACCTTTTTTTCCAGATAATTTTTATCCCTTTAAGAGTGCCTAATTGCATTTAGTTTAGTCATTTTAGAGAGAAAATTTTTTTAAGTGCATCGTAAACTTGTCTTCCTTGCTAAAAGAGGACATGCACATCATATGTCTTTTCGGATGATCCAGGTCAAAGTTCTAAATGGCCACCATAGTGCTTTGTTGTAAGACCAGCGTTGTGGGCTCCCAGGGCTCTCTGCAGCTTGACATTAAATGCTCTGTTTGCTCTGCTTCTGATACTCATTTTTGTGCTTTTGCTGATTCTGATTCTGCTCACCTGCCACTTCTTAGAGCTCTCGGCATGCTTCTGAGCAATTACTTCTTTAAGTGGCCTTGGGCTGGGAGAATTGATAACTAAGTGTGTTAGAATTGTGCACAAAGCAAGAGCCCTGAGTTCTTTGTGTATTTATTAAAGACTTATTTTTTGAAGTACACGAGTCTCCTGCCTTGTAGCCCCTCTCTGCTTCATCCAGGGTTGAAGTGTTCCAGGTGGTTGAACTCCTTGGAGGCATAAGCCCTAGAAACAGAGGTGACATAGTATGTCAATAGACATGAATTGTTCTTCCCAATCATAACTGCTTTCTTTTCTGAAGAAGGGAGGGGATACCAGAGGCTAATATGGATGAATGGGAGCCCAGGGTGGGGTAGCTGGTCAGTGGTGTCCGAAGTGTTTGAGGGATAAGGAAGCTGCTGGGTCCCACTGATAGTGAGCAGGTGGCTGGGGAAGGACCTCCTGCCTCCTGCTCACTCCTCGTGGCAATGGCCAGTGTGGACAGGGGAGAGCAAAGGGAGCCCCCAGGGGAGCTGCAAGGCTTGGTCTCCTTTCAAGGCCTGGGGCAGGACTGGCACCAAGGAGTGAGAGGGGCACTTGGGGTGGGGATCGGGGGCACCTCAGCCTGTAAACACCCCACTTCCTGACATACTCCTCACAACACAGCAGCCTCAAGAGTGACCCCTTTAAATGCACAGATAGGGTGACACTCAAAACGCTGACACACACCTGGCTAGCAAGGGGACCCTTCTCTCTAGGTGGGCAGTGGCCTGTCAGATGGAAACACTGACTATATACACTCAGGCAGGGAGGGAGTGCCCTTCACTTCCCTCCCACCTGGGGACAAGCACTGCCTATTTGTAACAAACACATCAGCTCTGAACTTGGACACAGTGACTCCCCTCAGGAAAGTGACCACCCCGCTGATAATCGGGCATCCTCCCTCCCAGGGTCACCCAGGGCACACTCCTGCATGGTGAGGCGCTTCTCTGAGGCTCCCTGCGCACCCGTACACATGCCCACCCGCACGTGCTCAGACACACTGAGACCCAACAAGGCTTGGGGAGCTGGGGGCTGATTCCAACAGTCTTCTCCCCGCCTCTCCAGGAGTTTTGTCAACCGCAGCTTGGTGCTGGGGAAAGTTCGCTGCTTTGGCTTTGACATGGACTACACCCTGGCTGGTAGGGAGGGAGGGGGCAGGGTGTCTGGGGCTGGGGGAGCAGCGGGCAGGCACCAACCAGCTGGTTCTGCTGGGTTCCCGCAGCCTACAAGTCCCCAGTGTATGAGGCACTGGCCTTTGAGTTACTGCTGGAGCGCCTGGTGTGCACTGGGTACCCACACGAGATGCCGCGTTACACCTACGACCCTTCCTTCCCCACCAGGTGCGGGAGCTGGCTGGGGTGGGAGGCTGTGGCCCGTTGTGAGCCCTGGCACCCCCACCCATAGCCTCTGCACTCTCTCCCCAGGGGGCTGGTGTTTGACGTGCTCTATGGGAAACTGCTGAAGGTGGACACCCAGGGGAACATGCTGCTGGGCACCCATGGCTTCGCTTTCCTCTCGGAGTAAGGGACAAGGTGTGGAGGGCAAGGATGCTGGGGGGCGGGGGGAGGAGAGACTCAGGCACACAGCAGAGGCTCAACAATGCCAGCTGGATAAGAGAGAGGGAGCAGGGGTGGGGGTGGGGGGATGGGTGGGAAGGAATGGCAGGGCTTGGATGGGCCGCCAGGAGGCGCTAGGGAGGGCACATTGCCTGCACCCAGCCCACTCCCTCCCCAGGGCAGAGATCTGGAGCTTCTACCCCAGCAAGTTCATTCAGAGGGACGACCTGCAGAGGTTCCACATCCTCAACACACTCTTCAACCTGCCTGGTGAGGGCTGGATAGCGGGTGTGGGGAGGTGGTCTTCGGGGCGCCCCGCTCTGGCCTGGGTGGGCTGCTGCCTGGGTCCCTGGGCCAGCGACCTGACTGGCCTCTCCCCCTGAGAAACCTACCTGTATGCTTGCCTGGTGGACTCCTTCTCAGGCTGCTCCCGTGACACCAATTGCGTCCCATGCCCTGTCCAGCCCTGGGTGACCAACAGGACATTGCCACTGCCCAGGGCCCAAGCCCTGAACTGGGGTCCCTGCCAAGGAGCACAGACCCCTCCTGAGGGGCTCTAGGAGCTCAGTGGGAAGGCTTTCACTGCAGGGGGGCCCCCCCCGACCTTGTAACTGGTGCCCCCCCAAGGGATGACCCACCACAGGGTGACGCCCCTTCCAGCATAGCTGGGACATAAACTCAGTGTGTGGTTCGAGGGCTGACTCTGATATAGGGTCCAGGTTTGGTGGTCACCTCAGGCCCCCTTATTGGCTTCTCTGTCCTCTCGGCCTGCCCCAGCTGTGACATTGGCTATCAGCATGGGAACGTCTTCATGTCCTTCTGAAGCCTCTTCCCAGACGTGAATGATGCCATGGATAATGTCCACCAGTCGGTGAGGGCTGGGACCCCAGGACCCCTGACTTGTCTGCCCTCAGCTCTGCTGGGCCAGCCCTGAGGGCTCCAGCCCCCATAGAGTTTCCACTCCTCTGCCTGCTGAGGACTGTGGTCTAGGCTCCCTGCATCTTGGACCCAGACATGCGGGCAGGTTGGTCGCGCGCGCGTGCGCGCGCACGCGCACGCGCACACACACACACAGTTCTGCTCCCGCCTGCAGGGCTATCTGAAGGAGAAGACCCTGGAGGACTTGTACAAATACGTGGAGAAGGATGTGAGTGGGTCATGACCAGGCCTGTCTCTTTGTCCCCCTCCTCCCCAGGGCAGTAGGGCCATGTCCCTGCCTCCCTCCTCAAGATGTGGACAGAGCTCTGTAGCCTAGCCTTGCTCACAGACTTTCCTGCCTGGCCTGGAGCCCCGTGCCTGGGAGGCCGAGAGCCGAGAAAGGGATCCCAGGGCAGTTGGGGGAGGCCCCACCCCTGGAAGTGATGTCTACCTCTGTTCCAGGTGCGCATCCCCATCCTGCTGGGCAAGACGAAGGAGGTTGGGAAAGTGTTTCTGGCCGCCAACAGCAGCTACAACTACACGGATGTGAGTGTGTGGATGGGGAGGGGGGGCTCGGCCATCAGAGCCCAGAGAACTGACTCCTTTCTGGCCGCTGGAGGAAACTGTATAAACAGTGAGGGGTCTGGAGGAGCCAAGACCCTACTACCCTCCCTGTCTGGTTGGCATTTTGGGTTCCATTTCTTGGCATTTTAAGGTCTCAGTGGAGTGAGCAATTTCTCACCACATAGCTCCTGTGGTCCCCAGTGTGTCCTGTGAAGTGGGGTGAGGGAGGAGGCAGGCAGTGGCCCCTGGCCCAGCCCAGCTGGGTGCCCTGACCCTTGCCCTGTCTTTGCCAGGCCATCATGACCTACCTATTTGGAATTGGTGAGGTGAGTGCCACGTGCCTGGCTGGGGTGGCCTGTGCCAAAGGCAGGAGGGCCAGGCCAGGCCACAGTGCTGAGGGCCTCTCTCATGTCCGGCCCTCCCCTTGAGGAGGAACTAAGTGTGGGAGGGGGCTTTTCCCATGCATGGGCCTCGCTGGAGATGGTCAGAGAGAGCAGGGGGTGGGAGGTCAGTGACCTCAGCCAGGCCAAGGGAGGCCCTTGGCCGGGGGGGAAGGCCACTTAGAGCCTTGGAGGAGGCCATGAAGAGGCAATCAGATGTTTGGGAAGGGGCTCAGTGAGGTGCAAGGGGGTGGGGTCAGGCTGTGGCAGACCCAGGGAAGGGGAGTGTGTGACCCACCCTGTGGCACCGTGTGCGACCAGGAGTCACTGGCAGGCAAATGGGTGAGCAGGGCTCGAACTCAGCCACTGCGCTCAGATCCTCTGTCTCTGGGTCTCTGCCCGAGCGCTCTGAGGAGCTCTGGAGGCTGATGTGAGAGCCCACACAGTATCCAACACCTGCCTCCACACATACCTTTTGAGCACTTCCTTGTGCTAGGATGGTCAGGGCCAAGGATGCTGGGGAGCCAGAGGCACCGCAGGGCTGGGAGTCAGGACCAGGGTGCGTGGCTGGCTTGTGACTTGAGCCCTGGCAAGCTTTCACGGTGCAGAGCGTGGCTGAACCTGGGCTGGTACTCCCGCCAAGCAAGGCAGGCCAGGGGGTGGGGGACCAGGGAGGAGCTGGGCCATGTGTCAGGGTCAGATGTCCCAGACTGCGTGTGTGTGTCTGCACGTGCTCTCCCACGCCTGTCCACAGACTGAGGCCTCCGACAGGCCCTGGAGGTCCTACTTAGACCTGATTGTGGTAGACACACAGAAGCCCCGCTTCTTTGTTGAGGGAATGGTGCTGAGACAGGTCAACACAGTAATGGTGGGGGCTGAGGCCCCATCCACCCTGACCAGGAGGGCCATGTTGTCAGGGAGCCCGCCCCTGAGGCTGGACCTGCCCTTGGCAGCTCCCTCTCTGCTGCTCTGTCTGTCCCTGGAGACAGGGACCCAGGGGCCTCCTTCAGGGCTCGCTCTCACCTCCGTCCTCCCACGCCCCCATGGCTACCCCTGCCGCTCCCAGCCCCCTGCTCTCTCTGACCAGGGTGCCCCTCTGCCCCTCCAGGACTCGGGCAAGCTCCCCGTGGGCACCTACACTGTGTGTAGTAAACTGTGTGGTTTACTCTGGAGGTACCAGCTCCCACCTCGCCCCCCCTGCCTCCACAGGCACCCTACCTCGACTAGGAGCCCATGGCCCCAACCTGCCGACCAGGCAGGAGGGGCTGTGAGCAAGCCTGTCCTCCCATGGGGGGCAGGCTCTTCAGATGTGGTGTGCGAGCTGCTCAGGGTGCAGGGGAAGGATGTCCTGTACATCGAGGACCACATCTTTGGGGACATCCTCAAGTCTAAGAAGCGGCAGTGCTGGCGGACTTGCCTGGTGGTTCCTGAGCTGTCCCGGGAGCCGGGCATCTGGGCCCAAGAGAAGGGTGAGCTGTGGAGGGGTCAGGACCAGGAAGGGGGGCGCTGGCCACTAGTGCAGAGGCCTGCCCCTTCACCATCTTGCCCTCTTTCCTGTTGGGGGTTAGTAGTGACCATAATAATACTGTCCACTCTGTGGTTTACGAGAGCGGAACTACTTTATCCATGAGGAAACAGAGATCCAGAGAGGTTAAGCAGCTTGCCCAAAGTCACACAGCCAGAAAGGGCAAGGCCGACTCAAATTCCTATCTGCTGACTCCAGAGTACTGTGGTGTTTCTGTAGTCCGAGGCCTCCTTCCTCACCTGACTCTACCCTCCTTATTCACCTGAGGACTCTTAGAGAGTGGAAGGTCCACTCCCCCACCTAGGAATGACTTGTATCCTCGGGGTCAGGAGTGGCTTTGAGCCCAAACAATTCAGGTTTGTTCTAAGAGCTGGGTTTGAGTCATTACCATGTGACCATGGGTGGGTCACCTGACTCCCTGACCGGCTTCCTCACCTGTCCCACAAGACCTTTGCTGTAACTGCTCTGCTCTGGGTGGAGATTCACTTGATGTAAGGAAGGGGTGAAGGATGTTATGCACACAGCTTGGGGTGTGTAGACCCCTGGTGACCTCTAGCCTCACCACATGGCTGAGCTAGGCTTGGGGCAGACAAAGGAAGGTGGGGCTGCCACTCACCCCTCGCTGTCTCCTGTTGACTTTTCAGAGTGGATGGAGGAGCTGAAGAGACTGGATGTGCGCCTGGCAGAACTGTACCAGTGAGAGCCCTGCCCACAGCGGGGAGAGGGATGGAGGGTCCTGGTCAGTAGTCAGGAAATCAAGATCTGTTCCAGGCTGGCCTTCCCTAGTAAACTGGGTTTTGGGATCCCTCTGACCCCCTTGGGTCACACTGTGACCTCTAGGTCCTTCCTCCTTACCCACTCAGCATGGACTCAGGAGGCCTGTCCTTTCACACACATGTGCACACACCCAGCCCAGCACCCTCCCTGGGTGCCCGTGGAGTGTCCTCTGACCCCCATGGGGCCTAGGGAGGTTGTGCCTGGAGCTTGCAGGCCCTGTTCATTTTCTCCTGGGTCATGTGGCCATTTTTGCACCAGGCACATGGATGGGAGCAGTTATGGGCTGCAAGTCATCAACTCCACCAAGAGGGAGATTCAGGTAAGAGTGAGTGCTGAGCGAGGAGGAGACCCTCACCAGCGGGGGTTGGGGGTTGGGTGTGGGCCTCCAGGCTGCCTGCCCCATCTGCTTCCGTCCCAGGTGCCTGAGCCCAGTGATGTGATTTTCCCCAACCTCCGCAGAGCCACCTGTCCTTGTCTGCCAGCGCCCTCTGCTGGCCCATGTTCCAAATGACAGCAGAGCACTGCCGCAGAAGGGCCGAGTTTAGCCTGTGGGGTGATTTGTGGCGTGTCTCTCAATCTCCATTAACCCTCCTTGAGATGTGCGGGCTTGTCGGGTTGGGTCATGTGACTGACTAGCCAGCTGTGATCAGCGTCTGGGAGAAGCTAGATGAGCCGCCCCAGAAGAGGGATTTAGGGCCAATGAGCTGATGGGTCCTGGGAAAAGGAGGAAGGAAAACGCCCCATGGCACCTCTGACCAGCCCCCAAAGCTGGGAGAATCCCGGAGGCTGTGTCAGCGGGATTCAGGCCATTTGGCATGCACAGAGCCAGCTGGGCCCAATAATGAAGGATCTCTGCAGAGCCTTTGGAGGGTATAAAGCCCTTGCATGCTATTTGATCCTTCCATAGCCCTGAGAAGTAGGCTGGGCAGCGACAGTTACCTTTATTTTACAGATGAGAAAATGGAGGCTCAGTGAGGGGAAATAGCATGCTTTTGGTCACTCTGGGTGTAAATGTCCGGACCAGTTCTCTAGACGCTGAAAGCAAGGCCTGGTGATGAGGTGGGGGCCTGTGAAGTGGGCAGGCGTGGGGTCGGGTGCATGGGCCTCTGCAGAGGCTCTCTGTCGGAGCATCAGAAGCTACATTAAGCTGAGGGTTTGGTCTGGGTGGTCACTCTCCAGGTCCAGGCAGGTAACTGTGAGGAAAGCAGGGAAGGGGGGCCCGGGGCAAAATGCAGAGCTGCCTCACCTCCCAAAACACCCGGCGCCACCTCTGGGTTTAAAGAACACAGCTCCTTCCCTACCAGGGGCAAAGGCCCCAAGTTCCTGGGGTGATAGACCCAGGGAGGGCAGAGCGGGGCCTGGCCCCAGCAGTGTAGGATTGGCTGTGGGTGATGCAGGTCCAGGTGGGATGGGCTCTCTCCTCTGCCAGAGAGTCACCCGGGAGCTGGACCTGTGCTACAGCATGATGAGCAGCCTGTTCCGCTGCGGCTTCCGCCAGACGCTCTCCTCCAGCCAGCTGATGGGCTACGCAGACCTCTACACTGCCGCCTGCCTCAGCTTCCTGCGCTACCCACTAGGCTCGCCACATCGGGCGGCCCTGGAGCTGGTGAGTCCCTGCAGAGCCTCCCTGGCATCCCTCACCCTCTGCCCCAGAAGGACCCTCTGGTCCCCAGCCCCGCCAAGAGCTTTCGAGGTCACCAGACCCAGTCTCCCACCGCCAGGTGCAAGTGGTCCAAGCCTTGCAGGGAACTGTGGGCGACCTAAGAGGAGTTGCAGTGCTAGAGATAAGATGCTGCAGCTGGGAAGTTTTCTTCCTGTCCAGCCTTCACACCTGCTTTAAACTGAGACCACCTTAACTCAGTATTTCCTTAGTAGAGAGGATATCAGATGCTAGGAGGAAGGCTGCAGTACCTCTCCCCTCAGTTAACATAGTGACTTCAGAAGAAATGGATGAAGCAGCAGATGATACAGTAAATGCCTCAGCTGGCTTTCCTCTGAACACCTGCACCCGCTCCTGGGTCAAGGTCAGGGAGGTGGAGGGGGTGATGATGTCACTGGGTTAGCGGGAGCCGTCACTGCAGCGCGTGCCTGAGCACGCGTGTCAGTTCTCCCAATGAAGTGTCAGTATTTTCATCTTGTAACATGGAGTCTCATGTCAAGGATCTGGACTTGAAAGAATTCTCCGGGGCTCCTTGCCTCCTGCTTTTCTTGCCACTCTCAGCTGCCTTCCAGATGCTTGAGAGGCAAAAACCATTTTCTGAGTGTCTCCTGGGTTTCCTGCATTGGCTAGGTGACTTTTATTTATTTTGTTTTTAAGTAATTTTGCTTAATGCTCAGTATAACCCACCAGAGTGTTTTTTTTTTTTTTAAATCTTCATCGTACCATTGGTGAAATGGAAGTGCAGAGAACCTAAGTACCTTGCTGTCACTGCTAGTAGACTGCAGAGTCAGGATTGGAACCCAGTGCTCTTGAAGAACTGGGGACATGCTCTGTCCCCTGCACCACACTGCCACACACTGGCAAGCGGGGAAGTGAGCTCTCAGCGTGCAGCCTCCTCTCATGGCTAGGTTTTTAGATGAGCAGGGCTGGAGAATTCCTGTTGGCAAAACTGGGGGGTCCAAAGCCTAGTTAGACATTGTTGCTAAAGTAGTGACCAGACAGGTGAAGAAAAAGCAACCTGAGCACCAAACTGAAACATGTAAAGAAACCTGCGATTTACCCAACCATGCTGACCTGGGATTTTTGAGAAAGTGATGTCCATTTGCCAGAACCTTCCTTCTCTGGCTGACCCTCCTGGGCTTCCTCTTCTGCAGCATCACTGGACAAGAAGCTGGCAGCTGTGGGTGGAGTGAAGTGGTGGTGGTGGCGGGGTGTTGTTGTCTATGCATAATCAAGGGCTTCCAGAAAGCCTCGACACTGAAGGAGCTGCTCCATCTCCACCTGCATGTGTCTCTGCAGATGCCCCATGAGTCAGTTGTGGAGCAAGAATGAGCCAAACTCGATCCCTTCTCCTGCCCCCGCTTCTACAGCCAGAGGGTGAGTTGCTAGGAGGTGGTGGGTTGCTTCCAACCACAGTAGAGCTGGGAGGAGCCAGCTGCCTTGTGCTGGGGGAGCTCAGCCACCTGGGGTTACCCTGGGCTAGAGTAGGGGTTCCCAATGGAACGGTATTCAACCGAGGAGGCATCTTGTCTTCAAGTGTAATCATCCCTGAGTATTTATGTCGAAATTTTATCACAAATTGCTTTTCTTTGTATTTCTCCTATGTTATAGTATTACATTGATTTTTAAAATTATAGAGAGAATAACTATATCATCTATGAATTTCAATTCAGGAGAGAAAAGAGGAAATTAAAATATTTGTTTTTAAAATGGGGCATTGGGTCCCCTAGGGCTGGGAAGCCCCGGCTCTAAGCCCAGATTCACAGGTTTTGTTCAGCAGAGGCTAGCTGGTGCCTTCCACCTCTCCAGACCACTTTTGGCTGATTCGTCTGACAAATCCATTCCCACTCTGGAAGAAGCTGCAGAACACGTGCTCTTCCAAGCTAGGATTCCTCTCTAGACAGCCTTTATAAACACAATGAGTAGGGGCTCTGCTTCAGCTCCTTTGTCCCTTTGTGCTGCGTGGTCCCCCTGTGAGTGGACACTCCAGCTTTCATGAGTGGCAGACTTGGCTCCTAGCCTGGTTCTGCATCCCAGAACCCTGCATGCGGCTTCCTGGGGCTTGATTTTTAAAATGTTCATCTCATAGCCTTCCTTTTGCTGGGTGGTGCCAGGCTCGGTGTGCATTTTTTCAGTGTTTACTGAGTGCCTCCTGCATGCCAGGTAATTTAGAAACTGAATGGTAAGCTTCTTTACTCCTGCCTAGGAGAAGCTCACAATTCAAGCACATTAACAATCTTTTATCAGTGGTCTGCAACTATGTTTCCATCTCAACCCACCAGAGGGCTGGACACATTCCTATCAGGAGCTCTGGGTCCTCTGGGGATGTGTGTGGTTTGATTTCTCTACCCCTCATCTCCATCCCAGACCAGACCAGGGCATTCTGGCACATTCTCTACCCCGGGGTGGGAGCCATTGTGTGAGCTCAGGAGGACGGATTCCATAACTAGCTTTCTTTGTTTCTTAAAAGGCTGAGGGCAAAGAGAGGGATGAGGACCAGGAAAGCTGCACTGAGGTTGACTGAACCCTGGACATGGGCTGACATCATGGTTGTCTTCTACCTGAGATAGTTTTCAGATAAATGGAAAAGTATGGAAGAGAGAAAAAGCAATCATATTGAAATCTAAATGTAACAGACTTGGAGCCCAAGAACATGTCTTTTAGGGAGGAGGGAGTATTGTCATCATCCTAGAAGACACCCCTGTGGCCTTTGAACCATTTAAAAATGGGTGTAACAAGTGGAATTATTTTACCCAGTTCCCCTGAGCTACATCACCATTCATATCCAGTTTTATTTCTACACATTTCTTAAAAATAGTATTTTTGTGCATTTTGATTCTGTTACTAGTAATAACAATAATACTCGATTGGCCATAGATGACTTCATTGACTGTTCTTTCCAGGTCACTATGAAAGACAGTAAATGAGATAGCCCAAACATCTTTGAGCTTGGTGTATACATGCATTAAAAAACATATACAAAGTCATACTCATGACTTAAAGACTTGGTACTTTATTTTGGCAGGAGCTGCTCTGTGGCACTAAGCCCATGCCCTTCATTGTTCTGAGGTTACTGATTTGAATTCACTTCTCCGGCTCCTGTTTTTTCTGTTGGTAGCATCATCTGGTATTATCTAGAGGCTTAGAATGAATATACCTATGTAACTGAAATGACAAAACCAACTCTCAAAAGAACAGATCTGTGAAAGAGTTCGCTAGTTTCGCTTTCTGTGGATAATCAAGGGAAACATTTGGAATATCTGAGGATAAATAAGGGACGATGGGCCATGTACTGAAAGAGTTTCAGAAGCTTGCAGGTCTGGTGCTGCTAAGACTGTTTGCTCTTCTTCCTGGGTTGACTTTTGGGCCTGAGTCTGTAAAGGAGCTTCTCCAGGCAGAGACCAGGTATCCCTGGCCTTGTGTCTTCAAACACTACATTCTTGTTCAAGGGCTAGAGGGTAGAATTTTATCAGGAAAATTGCTCAGACCCTAGGGCCCATGCTTTTCTGGAAAGATGCTGAAATACGGTGCAGTAGCTAATACTACAGAAATCAACCATTAGAATTCCCTGCTAGGGTAGTGAGAATGCAGAGAGGGCTGGGGGATGAATAGCCACCAGAAGAACTCTTCAGGTCTGAGGAAGAGTGAGGGAGGGGGAGGGGGATGCGGTGGCATGCTTTTTCCTTCTGCCTTAAGCATCCCCTCCCTCTTCTCCTGTTAAAACTGCTCTTGCCTCAGACTCGAGGGGCCTCTCCACCTCCCTGACTGGATCCGATCCTTCTGTTCGTCCCATCCTAGGGACCTCACTTTCTGGGGATTATTGCATTTTCATACATTTGTGTCCCCCCTAGACTCTTGGCTTCATAGGGCCAGGTCACACAGCTCATCGCTGCATCTCTGGCATCTACGGTGTCCTGTTTTACTGAGTGAACTATGTCACCTGGCTTATTATTACATTGCAGGGGAAAAGGGGGGGGGGACAGAGGTAGATTGTAAGACAAGAGGATGTGGGGGAAAGACTAGAAAACTTTGGATTAGAACTCTGCTAAGCTCGTAGGAAGTCAGCTGGGGCATGGTAAGGTGGAAAATACTTCTGTCAGGGGGCTGTTCAACCTCTGTACTCATTTACCTATACTTTAGTTGGAAATGAACTTCATTATTCCCAAGACTGTAGTAGATACTGATAGTCCATTTCTGGAAGAATTTTTAGTTGGGCATGTGGCCACCCAAAATACGTTTCCCAGCCTTCTTTGAAGATAAGTGCATGTGCCCAGTGGCCCCGCAATCCTAAGTAGAAATAATATGTCCAATGACCAAGCTGTAACCTTAAAAGGAGAGGGGCATGTCTTCTACCTCCTCTCTTCCCGGATCCCTGTGGCTGGAATGTGACATTGGTTGGGAGGCATCCCTGGCCATGTGGACGAGGCTGTACCCCGGGAATAGTAGAACCACAGGACAGACGTGGCCTGGGCCTGGCACCAAACACTGGACAGTTTCACTTGAACTGCTGATGTAAGAGAGACCCATTTCCCTTTGGGACTAGTTACAGCAGCTGAATCGATACCCTAATTCTGGCATCCAGCCCTGAGCAGTCAGAAAGGAAGGGAATAGAAGCATCATCCATGGGTTAGTGGCCTGGTGGTAAAAACTGTGATCAAGTCACCTCATTTGTAGAATAAATGACAGCACTCTGGCTCTCACAGCAATTCCTGTTTGGTAAATGGGAATAGTTCAAGAAGTTCTTCCTTATCACCTTCCTACTCCGCATTTCCTTACATGGAGTAGAGGTGGGGATTGAAAGCTCTGGACTTGGCGCTAGACAACCCTGAGTCTGAGATTTCAGCCCTATCGTCGACCGTCTAACTAGCGTCTCCATACATAGGTCAGAAGGCTATTGTGAAGATGTAGTGAGATAAGATGCACAGACACAGCCAGAGGAAGCACTAAATAACAGTGTCCTGCACTATTGTTTGTGTGTATAGGACTTTTCCCCTAGCAACCGACAGAAACTGGCTTTCAGATTTTATGATCTCTCAGCAAATCCCTGGGCATTGTTTGGCATCGCAGGTAAAGGGAGTCTGTCCAAAGGGAAGGAAAGAGCTGGCTGTGTGGATTCCTGCATTTTGGTCATGGTGACCGTCTATTCTTATTGAAAATTAGTATATTAACTTTATGGTTTTATAGCTCAGTTTTATGAACCTTGTCATTATAAACCTGACCTAAAGAGATGGTGCTTCCCTCATTGTGATAAAATCTAGTTTTTGGATGAGGATCATGGTCAGACCCTTGATCAACGTGAGTTCTCCATGGTAATGAATGTTCCCTATGAGGCCTCTTAAGATTGCCTAACAGTGTTTCCCTGGACAAACCCCTAATTCTCTAGGCCAAGCCATCATCACTGTTTTTTTTTTTTTTAATAATAAAATAGGGGCACCTGGGTGGCTTTGTCGTTAGGCGTCTGCCTTCAGCTCGGGTCGTGATCCCAGAGTCTTGGGATTGAGCCCCGCATCGGGCTCCCTGCTCAGCGGGGAGTCTGCTTCTCCCTCTCTCTCCCCGCCGCTTGTGTTCCCTCTCTCGCTGTCAAATAAATACAATCTTAAAAAAAAAATAATAATAAATAAAAATAAATGAATAAGCAGGAATGAACAAAATTTATTTTTTTGTTTTAGATAATACTTAAATATTAAGAAAGCTAAAATTTAAAAATTCATAATATGCAATCAAATGCACAATATGTTGGCTACGTTTTTCTATACATTATATTTACATAATGATTCTAATTTTACCTTTCCAAGAACAGTTGCCCAGGAGGAAGGAAAGGCAACCTATAATAGTCTCTGGGGCTTGTACTGTCTTCTCAGGCCAGGTGTCCTGTAGCAAAGAATTGAAGTGAAGAAGCAAGTGACCCTCCCCTCCCCTCTTCCCTGCTCCCTTTTGTTTTTCTTTGAAGCATTCTGAATAACAAATGCACAAAAGCACAATTAGATTTGGATATAAAAGCTAGTTCAGAACTGTATTTCATTGGAGAAGCCCTGGCACAGACAGGATGGGAATTGCCCCCTCATCTATAGGGACACTGTGACAGAAATCAGATTTGCACATAAAAGGCATCTAGGATCTCTGAGCAAAAGCATGGCTAGCATCAGCCCCATAAAATGGGGGATTTGATCAGACAGGCTGTCACATGGCAGCTGGTCTGGAAGGCTAGCTTCTGAGCTCCACTCGTCGGGGCAGGGAGGACTCGCCCTCTCTGGTGGATGCAGGAAGGAAAGTCTATCATCCTGTGGTACCAGCCTCCTGATGTAAAAAAGAACTACACTGAGAGTAAATTAGGTCAATAAAGTGAAAATTTTTACCATACTTGTGTGGTAGATGAATATTCAATAGTTTAAAATTTATGTACTATAGAACTGTGGCAAACTATAGTCTTAAATAAACCAAAGACAGTCCCGTGGGCATATTAAATTTGAGAGTAAGCCCAGTGAATTACTCAATCCTGAGAGCCCACAGTCTGCCTGCCCATTATATAGTTTTGTCCAGGTCACCTGGACAAAGGTATTTCTTGTTTCGTGGAGGCTCTGAAACACTTTAAAAAAAAAAGGGACTGAGAAATTATGACTCGAGGATTTTAAACCCTAATGTTACAGGCAAAGCCTCATTTTTACGGAATATAAAACACTCTGTTTCTTCCACTTCTAACAGCTCGTTAAGAGAAGCCACTACTAAATCGTGTCCCTGCAGCATTTCCGGGTAGCGGGACACAGCTCGCTCAATCCTTGCTGAACGCCGCACAGGGGTGATGAGCTTCATGTCTTGTACTTCTGGCATTCCACTTATTCTGTGAGACAGAAAGATGCATGCAGAATCTTTTAACTTCTTTTGAAATTCTTATTATTCTGAGTTTTTTACTTCTGTCCTAATAAAACACGGTAGACACTTCAATGGAAGTTGACGTAAGGGTATGTGTAGAGCAGCTCTTGTCCTAAGATGGCTTTTCCTTGATTGTCAGAATGAACTGGGTGGTGTCCATCTGCTCTCGTATGGTATAAGCACAGGGATTTTTTGAATGAAGTGTTAAGTGTGGTTTTTATTTGATACTTGGCAGTTGGTGTTTGTTTATTCCATAAACTTTCAAAGAGTTGATAGGTTTTAAGGAAATTGGGCCTAACACCAAATGGGGTTGGACAAATGAGTTCTAAGATTCTAGCTTTGACAGAATATTATCAAAAAAACATCTTTTAAGATGGTGGACCAAAACACAAATGGAAACTGGAACAAACTGGGCATCTTCCTTGTAAACTTTAATGTGTTCCAATAAAAAGTAGCCCTGAGGATAGTTTGCAGAGAACTTTCCATGTAGTGAATCTGGTCTACATCTCACAAACCCACTGATTACATTAGCCTAAGCAAAACTAGCAGGCCAGTCTGCTAAAAACTCTCATAATAAATTCCAGAGCCAGAAAGAGGTGGTTTTCAGATCACCTGCTGGCCTTCATCCTTCCATGAGTTGGCTGTAAAGCCAGGACTGAGAGAGGGGTTTAGGACTGGAAGAGGCCCAGCTGTGCTTTACAGGGAACGAAAATATAGAACTGTGTGGTCGTGGTGCTTTTGTTTGGAATTCTCTTTTAAGATCACAAACAGAGACGGATGTTATATAATGTTTTGGGAAATGGCACTGATACCTGACACAGTTCCTATGAATTCTGCCTTAAACTTATACTAATTCAAACACCAAACACTTTCAATAAAATGAGCAGCTTCTATCTCGTATATACGAGATAGCTCATTAAGAGAAGCCTGTTCTTATAGGGTTATTCGCTGTCCCTTCCCTCCTACAGCTACAGAGGTTGCCCCTGCTTGGCACTCTGTGTCCCTGCCTCAGGGCCTGGGAGGAAAGGTGGGTGGGATCTGTAAGTGCAGGACCAAACCCAGGAGGGAGGGGAAACCCATTCCGACCTGGCTCCAAACTCCAGCACCACCTTCCTCATGGCGGGTCAGGTCTCCTTGGAGTGCTGTGAGGGTGATGGTGTGTGTGCACAGAAAGGGCACAGGTCTTCCTGTCAATGGTTCCAACCCTCCCCTCACCCTCAGCTCCCTTCCTTAATGCCAAAGATGGATTAGACCATCTGGTCCTCACATGACGCAGGGGTGTCCACAAACTGCTGGTACTCTGAATCTGTGGAAGTGAAACTGAGAACAGGGCTTGAGTTAGACCCGTACACACAAAGCTTACTTTAGAGTTTGCTTACCTAGGGATTGGGGCAATCTGTAATTTGATACCAGGATGATTATCCTGTTCTGCCTTGGTTATTTGGGGTGTTGTTATAACCTGTTCTCCCTCTTTTAGAGAAAGACAAGACTTTTCAGATTCCGTCTTATTGGTCAGTTCTTCTGTTGCTCTTATATTTGTCTCAGCAACTGAAGAGTCAGAGGTAACTCCTGTGTATGCAAGGTCAAGAAGGAAAGTAAGGTTTAGCAACTTAATACTAAAACTAAAAGTCAACAAAATGAAAAATCAATATACACAATGATTTCCCGATTTAAAAAAGAGTAACTGATTTGAAGTGAGAGGTATAGTTTTTCCTGCCCAGCCTTCTAGCAATGCCCTGCTACATCAGGCCATCCTTCTAACCAGCCCTCCAGACAGCCTTTGGGCCTTCTTGCCCCTTGAGATGGATCCTTGATAGCTTTTCAACATTCTGAACACATCCCCACCTCTTATTCGCTCTTGAGAGAGGTTCCCTTAGGGACTAGTCACTGTTCTTTTACCCTCATACCATACCTTGGGTCAATTTCCTTGATTCACTAGGGTTAACTCACTTAACCTTCCAATCCCTGCCTACCCAGGGATGACCACATGGCTATTACCTTGGGCAGTGGGCGAGAAAATGTCTTGTGTTAACATAATATACATGATAGCTCAATCACAGCAACCAAAAGGAAGGGAAGGAAATTAGACTGAGATAGGCAGATATTGTGGCTGGAGGCTAAGACCCTAAAAGACGTCAATGGGGGCCAAGAAGTGGGAAAGGCATAGATTCCTGTCTTTTTTCGTATCCCTCTGAAGAATAATGCCATGAATTATAAACAAATATCTGAATAGTAGCATCATTCCCAGTATAAGAGTACCACTGAGTATATCTACTCTGTGACCTTATTCCCAAAGGTAATAGGTTAGTTAGCTATCATTCCACATGACTTGATTGTTCCCCAAAGTTCAACCTGTCTTAAAGGAAGAACATCTGTCACCTTCTAAGATCAGAAAAATAATCTATTTTATTTTCTCAAAGTAGCTTGTTTTTTCTTTCCATTCATATAACAAATATAAGCAATTATAGTGGGCCACTCACTGTATTTGGCACAGTATTTTTCAAAGAAGAGTTTTCTAAAGGTTCCTGACCAATGACAGCAATGGTTAGCTAAGTGAAAAGGTTTTCCTGCTCCAGCTGTTTTTTTTTTTAAGATTTTATTTATTTATTTGAGAGAGAGAGAGAGAACACAAGCAGGGGGAGCAGCAGAGGCAGAGGGAGAAGCAGGCTCCACAGGGAGCCCAATATGGGGCTTGATCCCAGGACCATGAGATCATGGCCCGAGCCAAAGGCAGACGCTTAACTGACTGAGCCACCCAGGAGTCTGTTTTTAAAGGCTATAATGTGAATTTGGATGTGTGAGTGCTGGTGGGTTGTTATAACACAGAGGCATCTCTCCCTTCTGTCTCAGTCTTGTCTGAGAAAGAGCTACTTGTCTTATCCCACCTAGCACTCCAGGGAAGCAAGACACCCTACTCTAGGCCGCTCTTGTGAAAACAACCTATGTTTGGTGTTGAGCAGTAAATTTACTTATAATAATAGAAATAATTCAGCTGATGATGATGGCTGAAAAAACTAGGCTATGGAAACCAAGAAGTGAGAGGGATTTCAGGGGACTTAAAATTCTTTTCTTTTCTCTCCTATGTGTTCCTCCACGACTTTTACTTGAGCAGCTGGAGGGAGTAAATTTAAATACAAAAATAATAGTACCTTCTGTCGTTCTGTTTGGGTCTTGCAAAATATTAAGAACAACTTCCCGTAACTCTTGTATCGGCTGGAAGAAAGAAAATTCATAAACAGTATTAAAAACATTCATGGAGAAAATGATCTAAGGAACTTTGCTTAACATCAAATGAGCCTCTTTTTATAATAGAAAATGTTTCCTTTTTAAAAATCTCTTATTTGACTATAAATAACATTTAAAAAGTTTCAGATTTATAGCTTTATGTGAAAAACGAAGGAACAAAGAAAATGTTGGTTAAATGCTGGCATACTTGACTTTAACGAAGAAATGTGCATACGGAAAGCTGTCCGTAGTGACATTTCTCTAAATCAGTTAATTTTCTTATTGACTTATATGATCCCACTGAAGATGTGTCCCCACATAAAGATTCTGGCCCAAAGATGTAAAGTTAGTTATATAAAAATGCAGCTTATTTTTTTTAGTGTTGTCTTAACTGAATTTTTGTTTTTATCATAAAAGTCATATCACATTACAGAAAAATTGAACAATAGCCAAACTTAAAAGGAGAAATCACCCATAATCCAATCACCCAAATACAGCCTTTAGTTAGCATTTTGGATAATTCCCCCTAGCCTTTCCTTTCTTTCTTCTTTTATTAATAACTTAAAAAACATAACATTAAACATAACATATAAAATACAATATTAAACATAACAAAAAACAAAACATTAGAAAAAAGCCATTATTATTAAAACTACTTTTCTGGTAAAATATTAAAAACTACTTTTCTGGTAAAATTATCTGAGATAGACTTCCTTTTTCAAAGTATCTAAGCCATGCCATGAAGTAGAATACCATAAATGAACTGTAATTTCTCATAGGAATATTATATTTGGAGCTTTGTCTTTCTGATCTGGGATTCTGTATCAAATAAATAATAGATGTAAACTGACAATAGAGCATAAAAGCAAAGCTATTTGTACGTTTTCACAAAGTCTAATGTGCTTTAAGCTTAAGGGAATGGGAATAAATGTACAGAATATATTGTAAAAAGTCTGAATTATATAAAACATTTATCAAACATTTTACATTTTTACAGGCTTCTAGTTAAAGATGATGGATTGAATATACATTTATTTCTAATCCCCATGGAAACTCTAGTGAAATGATAATGGGATTAAAGGAGGCAATAACTACAAAGAATAGAAGAAATAGCAACAAGATCTGGAAGCTAGAATGTAGAAGGAAGAGGTAACCAACTTAACCAACTTGAAAGAGCTAAATCCTAAGCTGGCAGTGTGGCTGAGAAACGACAAGATTCAACCCCAGGGCCTTTCTGAAAGGCTCAAGAATGAATGGTGGGGTCAAAATTGGAGGACTCTTGAGCATCTGTTTATCAGTCACACCTCCAAGTCTTTTTTTTTTTAAAGATGTTATTAATTGAGAGAGAGACAGAGCACAAGCCGGGGAAGAGCTAGAGGCAGAGGGAGAGGGAGAAGCAGACTTCCTGTTGAGTGGGAAGCCCAATGCGGGGCACAATCCCAGGTTCTTGAGATCATGACCCAAGCCAAAGTCAGATGCTTAACCAACTGAGCTACCCAGGCGCCCCTCCAAGTCTTTATCCTAACAGAAAACTGAAGATGTATTTTCCAAGTCTCTGGGGAATGTCATGCACTATTGAGGGTGGGAATATCCACTGAAAAAAAAGGTAAATGAAAGTTTCCATGCTGAAGGTTGAGACTCCCAGCTCTCTTCTCCCCCACACTAGTAGCCTGGTTTCCAGCTCCCAGGAAGAGACTGGAAGATGCTTCTTTAGAGAATATGGCCAGTTCTAGAGGAAAGATCTGAAGACATTGATAATGAGGGTTCTTCAACCAATTGGCTCAGCCAGATCACCCTATGGTAAAACCTCATCCATGTGTCCAGAGCTTTTTCTTCTCTTTCTTTCTTTTCCTTCCTTCCTTCCTTCCTTCCTTCCTTCCTTCCTTCCTTCCTTCCTTCCTTCCTTCCTTCCTTCCTTCCTTCCTTCCTTCCTTCTTTCCTTCCTCCCTCCCTCCCTCCCTCTCTCTCTCTCTTTCTTTCTTTCTTTCTTTCTCTCTCTCTTTCTCTCTTTCTTTCTTTTCTCTTTCTCTTTCCTTTCTCTCTCTTTCCTTTCTTTCTCTCTTTCCTTTCTTTCTTTCCCTCTCTCTCCTTTCTCTCTCTCTCTTTTCTTTCTTTCTTTCTTTCTCTCTCTCTCTTTCCTTTCTTTCTTTCTCTCTCTCTCTCTTTCTCTCTCTCTTTTCTTTCTTTCTTTCTTTTTCTTTTTTTTTTTAAGATTTTATTTGACAGAGACACAGTGAGAGAGGGAACACAAGCAGGGGCAGTGGGAGAGGGAGAAGCAGGCTTCCCGTGGAGCAGGGAGCCCGATGTGGGGCTTGATCCCAGGACCCTGGGATCATGACCTGAGCCAAAGGCAGATGCTTAACGACTGAGCCACCCAGGTGCCCTGTCCAGAGCTTTTTCAAATCCACCTCTTTGTATACAGCCCAGTTTTTACTGGCATCTGAGTAAAGCCTGTCATGAATAGAAAACAAAAGAAAATAAAACTACCACTACCATCAACAATAACAGAGAGAGAAGAAAAGCACTGGAGGGGAGTGCCTGGGTGGCTCAGTGGGTTAAGTGTCAGACTCTTGTTTTCAGCTCAGGTCATGATCTCATAGGTCATGGGATTAAGCCCCGAGTCAGGCTCCGTGCTCAATGGGGAGCCTGCTTGAAGATTCTCTCCCTCTGCCCCTCCCCCCATGTACACACACACGCTCTTTCAAATAAAAATAATAAAATTAAAACAAAACCAAAATAAACCCCCCCCCCCACCAACAACAACGAAAAAGAGAGAGAGAAGAAAAGCACTGGAGAAGAAAAACAGATAACGCAGATAGAAACGGGAATGTGAGGGTGATGGTGAAAGGTCCCAGGATGACATGCAAAGACGGTGGTAAAGAGCAATCTGTCGAGACTGGAACATGTCAGAAACTTCTGGGAGAAGGGTCTCTAAGAAAAAGAAATTGATAGGCTATCTGACATTTTAAAAGTATTGAGAAATTTTGGACCTCATCAAGATGAAAAGCTTCTGCACAGCGAAGGAAACAATCAACAAAACTAAAAGGCAACCAATGGAATGGGAGAAGATATTTGCAAATGACATATCTGATAAAGGGTTAGTATCCAGAATCTATAAATAACTCATCAAAATCAACACCCCAAAAAGAAATAATCCAATTAAGAAATGGGCAGAAGACATGAACAGACATTTCTCCAAAGAAGACATATAAATGGCTAAGAGATACATGAAACAATGCTCAACATCACTTGGCATCAGGGAAATACAAATCAAAACCACAATGAGATACCACCTCCCACCTGTAAGAATGGCTAAAATTAACAACTCAGGAAATAACAGTTGTTGGTGAGGATGTAGAGAAAGGGAACCATTTTGCATTGTTGGTGGGAATGCAAGCTGGTAAAGCCATTCTGGAAAACAGTATGGAGATTCCTCAAAAAGTTAAAAATAGAACTACTCTAAAACCCAGGGATTGTACTACTGGGTATTTATCCAAAGGATACAAAAATGCTGACTTGAAGGGGCACATGGACCCCGATGTTCATAGCAGCACTATCTGCAATAGCCAAATTATGGAAAGAGCCCAAATGTCCATCAACTTATGAATGCATAAAGAAGATGTGGTGTATAGATACACAATGGAATATTATGCAGCCATCAAAAAGCACGAAATCTTGCCATTTGCAACAACATGGATGGAACTATAGTGGATTATGCTAAGTGAAATAAGTTAAGTCAGAGAAAGACAAATATCATATGATTTCACTCATATGTAGAATTCAAGAAACCAAACAGATGAACATAGGGGAAGGGAAGAAAAAATAAAATAAGATGAAAACAGAGAGGGAGGCAAACTGTAAGTGACTCTTAACTATAGAGAATAAACTGAGGGTTGCTGGAGGGGAGGTGGGTGGGGGATGGGGTAAATGGGTGACGGGCATTAAAGGGGGCACTTGTGTCACCACTTGGTGTTACATGTAAGTGATGAATCACTAAATTCTGCTCCTGAAACCAGTACTACACTATATGTTAACTAACTTGAATTAAAAAAAAGGTATTGAGAAATTTAGACAATTAGAGAAAAGTTCGGAATCAATTATATACTAATAAATACTCAGAAAACTAAGCAAAGGGAAAACAAGACAATAATTAACTTCAGGAAAAGCAGAAAGTCATGCTTGAAAGGCAAAATAACCTTAGTATATATTACATGGCTCAATGTATTCATGTATTTCTTACATATTCATAACAATATGAATACAGGATTATTCATAACAGTGACCAGGATTTCCATATGACTCTAATATGAAGGATGGCAAAATTTGCAGGGTGTGTCTCCTGGGGATACATGCAGGTGTGTGTCAGAAAGAGTTAAATTCTTATCCTGCATAGTTAGAAGTCTACAAATCATGTCTAAAATTGAAAAATCAAAAAATAGCAATATAAGCACACTATCTGAAACTATCCAGGTGAATATGAAAATAATCAGTTTGCTCTGGGAAGTGGGAAATGGGAGGGGAGGGACACAGAGGCCTTATGGAAAGAAACTTATTGAACAGTTTTGACTTTTTTTTTTTAAAGATTTTATTTATTTATTTGACAGAGAGATAGAGAGCACAAGTAGGCAGAGTGGCAGGCAGAGGGAGAGGGAGAAGCAGGCTCTCTGCTGAGCAGGGAGCCGTACATGGGGCTCGATCCCAGGACCCTGGGATCATGACCTGAGCCGAAGGCAGCCGCTTAACCGACTGAGCCACCCAGGCGCCCCCAGTTTTGACTATTTAAACAATGTTAATGTACAACTCTGATTCTGAACAATCATGGGAAGAGGTATGGTAGAATATAAAATGACATGGCAAGTGACATTTAAGTGAAAAGAGTTATAAAACTGTTGGATGCAGTCTTTGTGAAAAAAAGTTATATGGAGACAGTGGTTTTACTATGTTTTAGAATTAAATTTTTTTCATGTAATGGCTCTGAATTATTGCTCTATGAATATTGATATGTTGGGCTTAATGTATTTTTAGGTTTTTTATGGTGAGGTATGATTTTGTAAGTACTGCACACTGATGTTGTAACTTTCCATGCTATTACTTTCCATAAGTGCATATTTCTACAATGAGTGTAAAGTGAGACACACTCACTTGACAAGAACAGTGATTCCATTAGTTTACATGAAACACTACTTATACCAAATAAATTAAAAAAAAATTTTTTTAAAGATTTATTTATTCATTTGAGAGAGAGAGAAACAGAGAGGTAGAGAGAGTGTGTGAGTGGGTGGGGGAGAGGCAGAGGGAGAGAGAGAATCTCAAGCAGACTCCCTGCTGAGTGGGGAATGGGGAGTCCAACACGGGGCCCGATCACATGACTCATGAGATCATGACCTGAGTTGAAATCATGAGTTGGACGCTTAACAGACTGAGCCACCCAGGTGCCCCTCTAGCAAGTATATTTTTAATTAAATGTACATAAAGGACATGTTGTGCTTCATAATCTGTGTATAACTTTATGAAGTGAATTAGAAGTTTAACATAACATTGTATGACTGCCATATGGCAAACAATAGACAACTCACATGAGAGAATTTTCAGGAAGTCATCCACCCAAGACAGATACTCACTGTTGCCCCGTTTCTAATGGCCTCTTCGTACAGCCCAATAACATCAAAGGTGCCTTTACTTGCCAACAACTTTGCTTTACAGATCCAGAATTTAGCAAATTTTTCGACCTCAGGAATACTGGACAATATGGTAAATATTGCATTAGAAGGTACACCCTGTAAAAAAAAAATACCCAGAGGTAATTATTACCATTTTGCTGTTATTCTCTCTTTTTTTTTTAAAGATTTTATTTATTTATTAGAGAGAGAGAATGAGAGATAGAGAGCACGAGAGGGAAGAGGGTCAGAGGGAGAAGCAGACTCCCCGCCGAGCAGGGAGCCCAATGCGGGACTCGATCCCGGGACTCCAGGACCATGACCTGAGCCGAAGGCAGTGGCTTAACCGACTGAGCCACCCAGGCGCCCTTGCTGTTATTCTCATATCGAATATTCATCAGGGCAGTTATGCAGAAATCAGTCTGATCACTTTTTCTTAATTTTTTAAAAAATTCAATTTTACTGAGGTACAGTTTACATATAATAAAATGCATCCATTTAAACAGTATATTTCAGGGTGCCTGGGTGACTCAGTTGGTTAAACGACTGCTTTTGGCTCAGGTCATGATCCTGGAGTCCTGGGATCAGTCCCACATCGGGCTCCCGGCTCAGCGGGGAGCCTGCTTCTCCCTCTGACCCTCTACCCCTCTCATGCTGTTTCTCTCTCGCTCGCTCTCTAATAAATAAATAAATAAATAAATAAATAAATAAATAAATAAAATCTTAAAAAAAATAAACAGTATATTTCAGTGAGTTTTGACACTGGTCATTCAATTTTAAGAGTTACATGAGACCAAATAGTAAAATGTTTTTCATAGCTGAAGGTAAGGAATATGTTTACATTTTTATGCAAAACCAAGCCCCAAACCAAACCAAACCCTAGAGTAATCAACATTCATATATTTCTTACATATTCATAATAATGTAAACACAGAATAGTGAGTAGAATTTCCATATGTCTCTAACAGAAGTATGAAGGATGGCACAGGTAAGCAAGGGTCATAGGGGTGTGTGTTGGGGATCCAAGCAGCCTATATAAAAAGGGCTAATTCTCACAAAAAGTATCTTTAAAATGTCCTCACTAATTTGGTCCCCTTCTGGCTTGTACCCAGAGCGGGCAGTGACATGGACCAGGAGGAATATGGGGAGCTACCATGACCAGAAACCCACATACTGGCACACTCAGCTAAGCAGCGACTCCTAGTCCTCCTGAGATGGGGAAGCCCCAAAGGTAAGCTCACAATCAAGAATCATCAATGTTTGAGAAAACCAACACTACATGAAAGAGGCATAAAACTCAACAGAGTTGAAGAAGAAATCAACGAGCTGAAAATTTGGCTGTGGAATTCTCCCAGAACTCAGTGTGACAGAAAAAAGAAATGAAGAGTATGAAAGAAAAGTTAAGAGTTCTGGAGGGAATATCTATTACTCAGGAGTTGCAACATCCATCTAAGAGATGGAACATTCACCACGACCGATCGGACATTAATTTTCAACAAATTCTATCAAGCAGAACACATACAGGCTACATTTACAATGCAGTATAATTAAAAGTTGGAAGAAAGACAGTCAGGAAAAAAAAACAAAACAAAACAGAACTCTATCTGGAAGTTAAAAGATATTCTTCTAAGATAACTTTCGGGTTAAAGAACTCAAAATGGAAATCTCAAACTATTTAGAGATGAACAAAATGAAAATGCATGTCCATTATTAACCTATGGCCTCCTAGCTCCAAACCAACCTTTTATCCTCTGCTTTGGGACACTGGGGCTGGAATTCTGTAAATCACCCACTGTTTTCACAGCAGCTCCTTACTGGGCTCTGCCAGTAGGGGGAGCTAGAGGGAGTTTGTGGGGATGGAGAAGAGAGGGACTTCCTCTTTCCCATTTGCTTTTGCTACCTCAACAATGGTCCTTCACTGTGGCAACAGTAGTTGGTTCTAGCCTCCACCTCTTTTCCTGGCACTTACAGATCCTGCCTCACTGTGCTCTTTCAGAGGCAAGAGCACCAACTGGGTAACATCCTCTCCTCAAGGTCTGAGTCCCAGCCCTGCTGGGCCCCTCCTCCAGTTTCTGGTACCAGCATCTGCTGGGTAGTATGGCCTCCTTAGAGTTGAAGTTTGTTTCTCCTAGCTTCTAGATTCTAATACCCTCAACCTCTCTTTGTTCCCCTTAGATGCAGTGGGTAATAGCTGCTTCCTGAAGTTAGTGCTTCTGTTACCTCAGGTTCCTTTTTGCTGTCAGCTCTGTGTGTAGTACCCATATTTCCTCTGATGGTCCCTTTACCATTTTTGTGCACTCAGGCTCACAAAGTGCTTTCATGTCCAACAGCCAGCATCTGCTCCTCTTTGTATGTACCAGAGAGTCAGGGTGCCTGGGAATTTTTGTCTCCCCAGGGGCAGCCATTAATCAATGACCATGGAAGTATTAATACTATAGGTTCTTTACCCCTGATCAGGATGACTCTGAGAGGTCTGATCCAGTCTCCAGAGCTCCCCTGTGGGATTGTGCCACAGTTATATTCCATGGATTTTGCTTGATACCACATCCTACTTGTCTTCCTTCCCTTCCTGGCTCCACATTCCCACTCCCCTCTGTTTTCCCTGGGATCCTCTTCCTAATAAGTTACTTTCACACAAATTCTCCTCTTGGGGTTTGCTTCTAGGGAACTTACATAAGACATTGTGAAAACAACCTTTACATTATATTCTTTCTATTAAGATCTACCTGGTGCAGTTTCTGTTTTTCTGAGTCGACTCTGACTAATACAGAACATTATCTTATCAAACATAAAGGGTATGGCCAAAGCTAAATTCAGAGGCAAATTTATAGCATTAAAAATGTATTTTTAAGAAAATAAGACTGACATAAATGATTTAAGCTTTCAACTAAAAAGGCTAATTAAAAACAATAACATAGAAATAGATGCAGACATTGATGCAAGAGAAAAAAAAATCAATAAAACCCCAAGGACGGCCTTTTAAAAAGATTGATAGAGAAATCTTTAAATAAAAGGCACAAAATTACTAAAATTAGCTTGGGAAATACAAAACCCAAATAGACCAATGATCACAGAAAAAATTGAAAAGATATACCCCAAACTATGCACCATAGTCCAGATAACTTTATGAGCAAGTTCTTACCAAACCTTCAAAGAAAAAATAATTCTCATGTTGTATAAACTGTTTTCAGAGTATAGGAGAAGAGGAAAATGCCCAACTTATTTGACAAAGCCAGCATAATACTAATATTAAAGAAACACAAGAAAAGACAACCGAAGAACATCTATAAAAATCTGAGATAAAATAATTGCAACTCACAAAACTATATACTTCATTTCTTTATGTGCCTACATGGTATGTACTTGCATAAAAGCTGTCTGGATGGATAACTGGCAATAGTGGTCAGCTCTAGGGAGAAGCCTGGGATGTATAATTGGCGTGTGTGCATGTGCAGATGGGTTCGGTGGGGAGGTCTAGTCATTTTCTGTATTGTTTGAAATTTTATTTTTAATTCTATTTATTATTATTATTATTATTATTATTATTATTATTATTTTGGAGAGAGGGGGAGGGGCGGGCAGAGGGAGCCAGAGAATCTTAAGCAGGCTCCATGCGCAGGTGCAGTGCAAAGCCCAACGTGGGGCTCAATCTCATGACCCTGAGATCATGACCTGAGCTGAAATCAAGAGTCTTAACGCTTAACCAACTGAGCCACCCAGTTGTCCCTGAAATATCTTTTTAATAATTAGAATGTATTCATGGGGGTGCCTGGGTGGCTCCGTCCATTAAGCATCTGCCTTCGGCTCAGGTCATGATCCCAGGTTCCTGGGATCGAGTCCCACATCAGGATCCCTGCTCAGTGGGGAGTCTGCTTCTCCTCCTTCCTCTGTAGCTCCCCTTGTTTCTCTCTCTCTGTCAAATAAATAAATAAAATCTAAAACAAAAAATTGTTAAAGAATGTATTCATGCATTTTCTTTAATACAATGAAAATAAAAGAGCAACAACAAAAGAATTGAACTTTAATTCTATAAAAGAGAAATAATTAATGTTTAATTGAATTGTGTGAAAAAATTGCCTGCAGTAGACCTAAATTGAAAGTTTCCTTTTTCTGTTGCTGTCCAACACCACCAGCCAAAGGACAGAATGGGTTTGCTTCAGGCAAGGACCTTAGTATAGATGTCTACCCAATTGTTTTTTATTAATATATTTTTCCTTCAAGGCGTCTCCAAGTATCATATCCTTTGCTTACCATCTCCTTTATCCTTATCTGCAGAATCCAAGATACAGTTTAGATGCCATTTATAGCTACCCAGAGTCATCAGGATAAACTAATTTTACACATGACCTTGCCTTTGACTTCAGCTTCATGTCCAAATGTCAAGTATTTACTCCTTGACCTTGATGCCTAAAGAAGGCAGAATTCCTTTTGGATCCCTTGAGAGGCAGACTGCTTGGGTTAGTTTTCCAACTTCTTTGTGCCTCAGTTTCATTTGTAAAGTGGGCATGGTAATAGATGTTATGATAAATGTATGAGATCATATAAGTAAAGTGTTAGAACAGTGCCTGGCATATAAGAGCCTTTATTTAAGTGCATGCCATCATTATTATTACTATTCTTCTTCTATATTAAAAAGAGCAGATGAATTTCTGCTTAGACCAAGGTTATCTCTCTTACACCATATTTAAGAAAAATATTTAAAAACTCTAAGACTCTAGGCCAAAGCTTTGGGAGCTTATCCTCCTTACTCACCTCCTCAATGAGCTGCAGACATTGTGTTAGAGTGTTGTTAATTTTATTGGACAGTTCAAGTTGTGCTTTCTTTTCTTCATCTTCTTCTTCCATACTCTTCCAGAATGAAATATTCATTTCCTCTATTATTTTTCTTTTTGTTTTAAGTTCCATAGGAGGCCGTTTATAGATTTTCCCCTTGGATTTCTGCCATTCTTCCAGTTGTTTCCTGTTATAAAATTAAGAGGGGGGGTGAGAAAATGCTTTAGGTTTCTTTTTGTTTATAGTCACACTTTCAAAGTGTAAGATATGCATGGATTGAGTACCACTATACACCTTCAACTACACATAAAGTCAGGAGAATGGAATTAAAAACAATTTACAAATGAGTAATCGCAGCAATGGTTGCCCCTACCCTTAAGAAGGCAGACTGCAGAGGGATTACTAGAATCTCAGTCTTCAAATTCCTTACTTCATGATTATTCTTCATTATTTTTCTCTTAAAATTTTCATTTCACCTGTATATTACTTCTGGCACTTGCTTTCCTAAGACATCCCTCCATCTCTGAGATCACAAACTCAGCACTTCGTTTATCTTACCATAAGCTCTCTATCTGCCATTCAACCAGATCCACCAAACCTGCATTCTGCTCTTAGTAGGGTCTTGGCCAGAGTGACGCACTTTGCCCAGTTCCTTAGCCTTCCCTGACCACACATGACCCCCTTTCTTCCTAAACAAGATCAATAATTTCAGGAGTCTTAAGTAGCTAGTCTCTGATGGTGGCCAAATCTTAATCCTCACTCTCCTCCACCATTCACATTCTCCGCTCTTACTTCTAAGCAGTCAATAGACTACAGTTAGAGGAGGTACCAAGAGGCATGGATTCAAGCATGTGAATGTAGGCTCTTCAGCTTCTTTAAATTACTACATGTTTATAAATCACAGATGTACATTTCAAGCCAGACTTTTCCCTAGAGCCCCAAACTTTATAAAACCCACTGCCTGGTTGGTATTTTTTATTTGAGGTCTGGCAGTCACTTCAAATTTAATACTGTCTAAAACAAAGGTCTTGATTTTCATCTCCAAACCTGTTCCCAAATAGCCTATATTGGGGAATAGTACCCCAATCTACCCCGTTGTTAGGACCTAGAACTAGGAGTTGTCTTGATGTAGTTCTTTCTTCCCCTCACATCTGACATACCATTGTACAGGCAGTAGTCTTCTATCTCTACTATCGCCATCCTAGTCCATATCACTGTCACCTTCTGCTTGAAATGCCATAGCAGCTTCCTTCCTAACTCAAGTCCTTGCTTCCACTCTCACCCTCATCAAATTTATCATGTGCCCAGTAGCCAGAGTGGTTTTTAAAGTGTGAAGCGGACTGTGTCACTGCCAGAAACTTCCCATGGCTCTTGGAATAAAATTAAACATGTTTTCCATGGCGGAAAGGCAGTGTAATTTGGCTCCTGCCTGCCTCTCCAACCTCACGTCCTACCACTTTCTCTCTTACTCTCTCCCCTCCAGGAGCTTTGGTATCCCTTCTGTTACTTGACCAACACTCATTCCTGTCTCAGTGTCTTGAATTATCATCTTCATTCAGTCCTCTGCTCAAATGACACCTCTTTGAAGAGGTAATTATGTGTAATTATTTTATTTCATCAACGTGTTGATTTTGTCTTCTCCATTAGAATGCAAGTTCTGTGAAGGTAAAAACCTTGGATGTCCCAGTGCCTAGCTCAGTGTCTAGAACCTACAAGTGTTCAGTAACATACAGCAAAATTCACATTTTTTTTTTTAGTGTACAGTTCTTTGGGTTTTGACAAATGCACAAAGTCATGCCACCACAATTATAATCAAGATATAATCCCTTCAAAAATTCCCTCATGCTTCTTGATAGTCAACCCTGCTCCTCATCCCTAGCTCCTGGTGACCACCGATCTGTTTTCTGACCTTATGGTTTTGCTTTTTCCAGAATGTCAATAACTAATTAACCCTCGTTTCTCTCCTTGACTGCAGAGCACAATCCATAGCGCTTATTTCAGCCGCAACTGCCCTGACTCCTTCACCTTCATGCTAACCACCTGCTTAATGACAGAAGCTGAGATGTCTGGCCTGTGTTTCCTCTATGTTCCTGGCATTCTTCCTCTCTCAGCCTTCCTTCCAATCATAAATGAAGAGGAGACTTACCTTTTTCTAAAGCCAATTTACTCCCAGGACCTCAATGCTATGATTTTATTATTCTGGAAAAAAAAGCTCCATTAAGGTAGACTGTGACTGTGTGCTCACCACTGTATCTCCCAGTGTCCAGCACACTGTTGGTGTTAAGGAACACTAGATCAATGAGTAAGTGATCTCTCTCCAGAGATTCCTCTTGTGTAATCAAACACAGTCAGCACTCCACACACTGTCTTAAAGACCAATCATCCCATTATCTTGTCTAGACTATGAGCTCCAGGGGAGGGACCCTGACTTCCTCATTCACCAACTTGGAGTCTTTGTACTCAGTTTTCGTTTTGCTCAGAAGGCTCATCCTTCTTTTTGCCACTATCCTTTTCCTTGACCAGATGTTACTGTTGAAAGTACCTCCCTGATCCTTCCTTCTAAAGAAGTCAGCCCAGCTCACTCTCTCAATCACATCACCCTAAATGAAGCTGTGTATTTTCTGTCTCTTCAGGAGGGCAGAGAACTTGGTGGTGGTGTTCAGGGCTGTATTCAGAGAATAGATCCTGCCCTCACTTCATCCTGCTATATCTCTTAGCTACCATCTAATTTTACATGTTCCTTTCACCCTTGTCAGGAATCTCCTTATTTTCTATTCCACCCAAATGTACACAGGCACTTCTCCTGGGAGGTTCACCACATTGTGAGACTCTATCTAGTCCTATGCAGACAGTGTGAAATCCTTTAGCTTGGTTTCCAGCTACATTCGTGTTAATGTGAACCCCCAGCACCCTGAGATCCCAATTTCTACTGTCTGAACTATGGATGTGAACTCATTGCTCCTCTATGTCTTAGCTTACTTTTCAAAACTTGGCCTGCTCATATTCATGGAAGTTTACTTTTCCTTCTTCCCTGATAACTCTCCTGGATTCACTGGTCTGCTTAACAAGGGACTACCAACTCCCTGCTTCCTAGCTATGTAAATTCACTACTCTGGCTCCTTCCACCTTGCCCTCTTTTATTGCTGTTCAGTCCCTGCAGGGTACTTCTTGAACGAGTAGTCTACATCTACAACCCCTATTTCTTACTCCACCATTCTGTTTCAATTTCTTTTTTAAAGATAAATTATTTCAAGCACACAGAACATTACAGAGAATAATTTATAACACATGTATGTCCTACCCAGCTCTCTCAAGTCAGTATTTGTTGTATTTGCTTCCAATCTTCTTTTTTTTCAGGGTTGTAGCTAAAAATTACTCAGAAGCCATTATTTATGGCCTGAGTATTCCTGATGGTCAATTTGCCTAATCTTAAATTGCAAAATTATGGAATTAAGCAAAGTACCTTCGATCCTCTGCTGTGATCTTCTTCTTAATATTTGGATTAGTCTGGGTCCCATTTGGGACTCTTCTTCCACTTACGGTTTTGTTACCAGCTTGAGTTTTGGGAGCTGTCTTGTTAAGAAAATGGTTCTGGGGAAGAGTCTTTTTCAACTTGGAGTCCAAAATCTGTGCTTTTTGTTGATAGCTGTTGCTGCATTTACTACCGTTGGTTCCATTTGCTGTTATGTTAGGGGTGCTTGGAATGACTGAATTAGAACTGCCAACTGCCAAATTAGGTCTTTGGCTTATGGCTTTTGATTTTTGCAGTGCACATGATGTCCGAGTTCTAAAACAAGGTTGAGTGGATTTCTGATCTTGCTTAATGTTTGGATGTCTGTTATTAAAGCCCCCCTGAATCACATTGGGGCATGTCCAGGGTTTGGTTTGTTTTACTTTCTGTTCAGTAACAGTGTGTGACTGTAACTTAGTTTCATTTGGTCTTTCATATTTATCCCTATTAACCTTTATATCCTTTCTGTCCTTGACCACTGGTTTCTTTGATGCCTGATTCCTACTAAGGGTCTGAACATTGTGAGAGGGAACTATCCTTGGGAGTTTTTCTCCTGGTCTTGCAAGATTTGTTCCTCGAGAGAGTTGCTGTGACTTTATTGGTGGTATCCTAATTTGTGTTTTTCCAACAAATTGTTTATTAACTCTGCCTTTCAGAATAGCACTATTCCCTGAACTTTTGCCCAAGGCTTGTTTAGGAGGCAAACTGCTCTTGACTTGATTGTAAGTGTTAGTCTTTGGCTTACCTATTGTCCATAATTCAGGATTTGGCTTCCTTTCAGAGTCTGAGAAGGTTTGGGGCAAGTTCTCTTTGTTCATCTCTTTTAGACAGCTATCCAAGGGTTCATTTTCAACATGGTTATTGTCCACAGAGTCTAGACATTTAGTATTTCTTTGATCTGCTACTTGCTGCTTTACAGTTTTCAATTCTTGTATATTAAATGACCCCACAGTTTTTCTAGATAGTTCTCCAATAGTGGATGATCCAGCTTTATGCTGTTGTTGACTATTGCTGGAAGGCTTACAGTTTGAGTTAGAAGAAACACATTCTGAGGTCAGCCTTTTGCCCTGAAGTTTTGGTGCCTCCAACTTTGCTTTTTGGGATTCTGTGATATTGGCAGGTCTGGGTTGGAGTTTAATGCTGATGGGTCTTGTAGCTTTGATAGGCAAAGCAACACGATTGATAACATCCTTTTTGGGTATAATATTCTAAAAAGACAAAGAAAAATACCAAAAAAGTAAGTTTATAACAATAGCTCAGTTTTTAAAATAAAAAATTAGTAAAAAAAAATTAGTTATTTAGAATTTCATTTAAGAAAGCTGAATCTGAGAAAATTAAGGCTCACTAATAGATGACCTATTTTTAAAAAAAGATCTATTTATTTAATTTAGAGAGAGAGGGAGAGCGTGTGAGCAGGGGGAGGGGCAGAGGGAGAGGGAGAGAACTTTAAGCAGACTCCCTGCTGAGCGCAAAGCATGGAGACCAATGCAAGGTTCGACATGGGGATTGATGCGGGGCTTGATCTCATGACCCTGAGATCATGACCTGAGCCGAAAACAAGAGTCAGACACTCAACCAACTGAGCCACCTGGTGCCCCTAGATGATCTTTATAACTTGAGCTCTTGTCAGAAATTTACCAGAATATTTTAGCTTGATAGAATTAAGCAGAGATGCAGTGAATATATAAAAACTGCTGTTTAAAAAATAAATTTGCCTCAGTTGAACAAGTACTTGCTGAATGCCCATTATGTCCCAAATGAAGTGTCCTTCTAGGGACTTTTGAAAGATATATACATAATAAACTTATGTTAGGGTACCTCCCAAGTTCCTCCTAGTAGTACTGTGTATTGCTACATAATTTTTTTTTAAACAACACTGCTTTTGTAAAGGTCACAGTGTCACTCAAGAACCTTCATCTCATCCCTGGAGATCAGGGGCAAGGATGGATGGTAGATGCTGGGATGTCTGAGATACTTTGGAATAGTTTTCAAGACAATCTAACATCTCAGTAGAAAGTTAGTCATATCTGTAAAGTCAGGACAGGGTTTTAAGGTTAGATTCTCTTATTAACAAGTAAATGTTTCAGTCATGTGATTTAATCTTGGATAAGAAAGGTAGGACTAGGGGACGCCTGGGTGGCTCAGTAGGTTAAGTGTCTGCCTTCGGCTCAGGTCGTGATCCCAGGGTGCTGGGATCGAGCCCCACATCGGGTTCCTTGCCTGGCGGGGAGCCTGCTTCTCCCTCTGCCTGCCTCTCCCCCTGCTTGTGTTCTGTCTCTCTCTGACAAATAAATTAAAAAAAGAAAAGAAAAGAAAAAAAAAGGTAGGATTAGGTTGTAGAGAACTTAAAAAACTAGGGATGGGAGTTGAGAATTGGTATGGTGAATAATTGAAGCAAGTCACTGTAGATTCTGGAGCATTTGCTCTGAAAGCAAGTAGTCAATGGAGAATTTGGCAGAGATTTGTAGATCCTTTGTCTCCGGGGGAAGATATGGTAGTGCTAGAGTTACCACTCTTTACTTTTGATTTGGTAATATTGTTGAGAATTACTTTTTTTTTTTTAAGATTTTATTTATTTATTTGACAGAGAGAAAGAGACAGCAAGAGAGTGCGCACAGGCGGGGGGAGTGGGAGAGGGAGAAGCAGGCTTCCCGCGGAGCAGGGAGACCGATGCGGGGCTCGATCCCAGGACCCTGGGATCATGACCTGAGCCGAAGGCAGCCGCTTAACGACTGAGCCACCCAGGCGCCCCAGAATTACTATGTAAACTTTGTAAATGTGTAAAGAAAGTCTATAACCAGAAACACGTGGCATTAAGGGCAAAAAGATGTTTCTTCTGGAATGTTACATGTATGGCAGTGTTGCTGGCGGTGGAATAGGGGAGGGTTGGAAGTGGGAGGCAGGGAGATGGATGGTATAGCCACATGGCCATAGCTGGGTTATTCCTTGAGCCCCAACATTTATATCCACCTCTGATCATTCCATTATTGCTTACTGAAGAGGCAGGGATGATGGTATCAGAGTTTCCAAACATATGCTATTCCTTAGTTTTCTTTTTCTTTTTTTTTTTTTTAATATTTTATTTATTTGTCAGAGAGAGAGAGAGAGCACAAGCACGGGGAGCAGCAGGCAGAGGGAGAAGCAGGCTCCGCGCTGAGCAAGGAGCCCCATGTGGGACTCAATCCCAGGACCCTGGGATCATGACCTGAGCCAAAGTCAGACGCTTAACTGAGCCACCCAGGCGCCCCTAGTTGTTCTTTTTTAAAAATTAAGATATAATTTGTATCCCACAGAATTCACCATTTTAAAGTTTATAATTCAGTGAGTTTTAATATATTTACAGATTATAGAACCATCATTACTCTCTTGTTCCAGAATATTTTCATCACCCCAGAAAGAAATCCCGTTCCTCATTTCCCTCTCCCCACAAACACTGGCAACCACTAATCTACTTTCTGTCTCTACAGATTGCCCTATTCTGGACATTTTATATGAATGGAATCATACAATATGTGGCCTTTTGTGTCTGGCTTCTTTCACTTAGCAGAATGTTCTTGAGGCTCACCTGTATTGTAGCAAGTGTCAGTCTTCACCACTATTTTTCAATAATAAGCTTTATTTTTTAGAGCAGTTTTAGGTTAAAGCAAACTTGAGTGACAAGTACAGAGAATTCTCATATACTCCTTGTCGGCACACATGCATATCGTTACTTTTAATGGCTGAATAAATATTCTATTTCATGGATATACCACATTTTGGTTATCCACTCACTGACTGCTGGACATTTGGGTTGTTTCCACTTTTTCACTATTATGAATAATGTTGCTATGAACATTTGTTATAAACTTTTGTGTGAGCATATTCTCACACAAAGTTTTCAATTCTCTTGGGTATATACCTAGGAGTAGAATTGCTGGGTCATATGGTAAATCTGCTTAACTTCTGAGGAACTGCTAAACTGTTTTCCAAAGTCACTGTAGCATTTTATATTCCTGCCAACATTGTATAAAGGTTCTAATTTCTCCACATCCTCCCCAATCCTTGTTATCTGTCTTTTTGGATTATAACCATCCTATTGGGTATGAAGTGGTATTTAATTGTGATTTTTGTTTGCATTTCCCTGATGGGTAATGATATGGAGCATCTTTTCATGCTCTTATTGGCGATTTATGTATATATTCTTTGAAGAAATGTCTATTCAGATTTTTTGTCCATTTTATTATTATTATTGTTGTTATTATTAGTATTTTCTTTTGTCCATTTTAAAGTTGGGTTATTTGTCTTTTAATTGTTGAGCTGCAAGAGTTCTTTATATATCCTGGATAGTAGGTTCTTATCATATATATGACTTGCAAATATTTTCTCTTTTGTTCAGTTCTTATATCTTTATTTGAGGTCAGCCTGACCTTGCTAATTTATTATAAGTGGTAGAACTGGTCCTGCAGTTTTAAGTACTACACTGAGAGAAAAACTAGGCTTAGAAGAGTCATCAGGCTAACAGAACAGCCTGCAATCATTATGCAAATACAGATGATTAAGGCTGGAATTTTATCTTATTATCATTATTATTATTTTTTAAGATTTTATTTTTAAGTAATCTCCACATCCAACATGGGGCTTGAACCTACAACTCCAAGATCAAGAGTTGAATGCTCTACTGACTGAGCCAGCCAGGTGTCCCCAAGGCTGGAATTGAGCACCTCCATTTGAGAGGGAATGGGAGCTGCCCAAGGCCAGGGAGGGTGTTAGGGGAAGGGCTGAAGCTAGAACTTTAGTCTCTTAACTCCTAGTCTCTGACAACTCACCTCAGAACTGATGGATCAAAATGATAAAACACACACACACACACACACACACACACACACACACACCCCAAAAAAACAAAGAATGTACAAGAAAGAACAATTGAGGGCGCCTGGGTGGCTCAGTTGGTTAAGCGACTGCCTTCGGCTCAGGTCATGATCCTGGAGTCCCAGGATCGAGTCCCACATTGGGCTCCCTGCTCAGCGGGGAGTCTGCTTCTGCCTCTGACCCTCTTCCCTCTCGTGCTCTCTATCTCTCATTCTCTCTCTCTCAAATAAATAAATAAAATCTTTAAAAAAAAAAGACAGAACAATTGATTCAAACTGAATTTGGTCACTTTATTTTGGACATATGAAGCCAGAGGAGAGAGGAAATGCACAAAAGATATGACTAGGGTTTAAGTCAAGACGAGTTTACTGAATGTATACTAGGTACTGTGCTAGACTCTAAGGGTGTGCAAGATGAGAGGAACACTGCCCCTGAGGAACACTGATAGGAAAGATATATGCACAAAATAATTACGGTATGATGAAACAAGGGCTGCAGTAGGGCTGGGAGAGATTGTAGAGCTTATCTTATCAGTGTTTCTCAAGAGTTTTTGTTCATATATGCCCAAAATAATTTTGACAAACCCTGTGCCCTTTCATACTTTTTAAAATTAACATCTAAAGTTTTTCTTTCTTTCTTTCTTTCTTTCTTTCTTTCTTTCTTTCTTTCTTTCTTTCTTTCTTTCTTTCTTTCTTTCTTTTCTTTCTTTTCTTTCTTTCTTTCTTTCTTTCTTTCTTTCTTTCTTTCTTTCTTTCTTTCTTTCTTTCTTTCTTTCTTTCTTTCTTTCTTTCTTTCTTTCTTTCTTTCTTTCTTTCTTTCTTTCTTTCTTTCTTTCTTTCTTTCTTTCTTTCTTCTTTCCTTCCTTCTTTCTTTTCTTTCAAGATTTTATTTATTTATTTGACAGAGAGAGAGAGAGAACACAAGCTGGGAGAACAGCAGGCAGAGAGGGAGAGGGAGAAGCAGGCTCCCTGCTAAGCAGAGAGGCCAACATGGGGCTGGATCCCAGGACCCTGGGATTATGACCTGAGCCAAAGGCAGCTGCTTAACCGATTGAGCCACCCAGGCACTCTAACGTTTTTCATTGTTAGTTTAAATAGTTGCAAAAGATGTAATTTCAGGCACACTGTAAATATTGGCATTTTAAGATAAAATGAAATTTGACACTCATTATAATCCATTTAAAAAACTATACAAACATACTCTTCTTTAAAAATTGAAAACAGGGGCACCTGGGTGGCTCATCTTTAGGAAGATGTGGTGTGTGTGTATATATATAAATAGAGTATTATTCAGCCATAAAAAAGAAAGAGATCTTGCCATTTGCAACAACATGGATGGATCTAGAGAGTATAATGCTAAGTGAAATAAGTCAGTCAGAGAAAGACAAACACCATATGATTTCACTCATATGTGGAATTTAAGAAACAAAACAAATGAACAAAGGAAAAAAAAAGAGACAAACCAAAAAGCAGACTCTTAACTATAGAGAACAAAAAAGTTACCGAAGGGGAGGTGTGAAGGGGAATGGGTGAAACAGGTGAAGGAGATTAAGAGTATACTTAGTTTGATGAGCATGGAGTAATATATAGAATGGTTGAATGCTGTACACTTGAAACCAATTTAACACTGTATGTTAACTATACCGGCATTAAAATTTAAAAAAGTAGATAGGAATAGAAGATGTTTTGTTGCAGCAGTAACAGTCAATTCTTTGAACTCATCTAGAGGCATGTGCTAAAAATTACATAGTGATCTCTCAGCAAAAAATTATTTTTAATGTTCTGCTAGATGACAATGCTGAATGCAAAGAACTGGAAGTCACCTGAACTGCAAAAGGTTTTCTCAACATCAACACCATTATTTCATTATTGTCCCTTGCTTTTGTACCCTGGAGGTATTCCCATTCCCAGGCAAATCATCATATTAAGGGTGACTGGTTTGTCTAAAACAGCAGAGAATGAAAGAATTGAAAAATGGTAGAAGGATGACATTGCCAAGGGAGGTAGGAAAGGAGAAACTGTATGTGAGGCATATTCTATAACAAATCAATTTTAGGCAAAAGCATATGTGAAAGTTGAAGATCGGAAAATTGATTCTGTAAAATGCATACCCATTCGAGATACTTTATGCAGCTCCAGAGGAACATATAGCCTAGTGCATAGACATTTCTAAATGTATTCCAATATGCACTAACTCAATCCCTCTGAACAACTCTATGAGATATCTCCTATTATTTCCATTTTACAGATAAAGTTAAATAACTTGCCCAAGGTCATTTAGCTAGAAAATGAAGGCCTTAGGATTTGGACCTAGGCAGTTTTTAACAATTATACATTACAGTTTCTCAATAAATTTAAGGGCATGGCTCCAAGGAATCCTTTCAAATCTTGGTTCAATACATTAAACTGCCAGATAGAAACAGAAAATGAAAAACTTTGTGCATTCCTTTGAGTAGTAACACTGCAGTAAGAGTATGCCAGAAGAGCTTTGTTCAAGTCCTGGGTCTGACCCTTACTGGCCGTATAATTTTGGCAAAGTACTCAATCTCCTTGAGCCTCAGTCCTCTCATTTATAAAATGGGAATAACAATAATATCTGTCTTCTAGGAAGGGTGTCATGACGTCCTGTTTTTCACAAGATAGTTTTTATTTATGGCTGTTGGTGCAGCATAACAGTACCTCCTTTTATTCACAAAGGTATCTGGACATTAAATTGTAAGGCCACCTTTCTTACAGGGTTGTTTTGAATATTAATTGAGATATTGTATGTAAAGTGTCTTGCCCAGTATCTGGATGATAATAAGTACTCAAATGTTAGCTATTACAATTAGATATGAAAATGTTTTATAATTTTTTTAAATTTTATTTATTTGAGAGAGAGAGTGAGAGAGAGAGAGCACGAGAGGGGGTAGGGTCAGAGGGAGAAGCAGACTCCCCGCTGAGCAGGGAGCCCAATGCGGAACTCAATCCCGGGACTCCAGGATCATGACCTGAGCCGAAGGCAGTTGCTTAACCAACTGAGCCACCCAGGCGCCCTGTTTAATAAATTTTTTATAAATTGTAAGGCATTATACAGTTGTAATGATGACTATTATTTGCCTAGTCCCCTTAGTTCCTCATATCCCATACTTGCCTTTCCCACTTAATTTTTATCTTCGCAACTGGGTACAAAAGATAGATAGGCATCACCTCATTTAAGAGATGACTTACTGAAATAAGTATTGTCAGCTTTTAGAGAAGTCTCTGGGAACGCTGAATGAAGATGCTTTTTTTCCAGCAGATTTTCCCTTTAAGACTTGCATGCTACACTAATTCAATCCACATAAAGTAGAAGTCTAACCCAGTGATTCCAGACTGTTCAAATCATAATGTACCAATTTTACCTTATATACATTTTCTATCCTTCACAGTGCCTAATAATGTTATATGTAGCCTTTCAGAAGGCTAATTTCTTCCATTTAAACCTTGAAAATGTGAGGATCCTTTACCACTCTATCCATAATCTAGCTTAATTAAACTGTTCAGGAAGCATATCATGTTAAGTAGCTTGTAAGATCCAATAAAGGTGTTCCCTTTTAAGGACTACTAGCCTTTTAACTTCATGGCAGCCTATCAAAGTGGTTAAGACCACAGGCCCTCATTCTCATGACCTGAGCCAAAATCAAGAGTCAGTCAGTCGCTCAACTGCCTGAGTCACCCAGGTGCCTCCAAAATGATGATGATTATTTTTAATTTTTATTTATTTTTTAAAGATTTTATTTATTTATTTGACAGAGAGAGAGACAGTGAGGGTGGGAACACAAGCAGGGGGAGTGGGAGAGGGAGAAGCAGACTCCTCGCTGAGCAGGGGCTTGATCCCAGGACCCTGGGATCATGACCTGAGTCGAAGGCAGATGCCTAAAGACTGAGCCACCCAGGCGCCCGATGATTATTTTTTAAAGATTTGCTTCATTTATCTATTTTAGAGAGAGAGAGGGAGAGTGTACATGAGTAGGGGGAGGGGCAGAGGGAGAGAATCTCAAGCTGACTCCGTGCTGAGTGGAGAGGCTGATGTGGGGCTCGATGGCAGGACCCTGAGATCATGACCTGAGCTGAAATCAAGTCAGCCTCTTACCCGACTGAGTCACCCAGGCACCCCCCAAATGATTATTATTTTTATTTTATTTTTTTAAAAGATTTTATTTATTTATTCATGAGAGACAGAGAAAGAGAGAGAGAGAGAAGCAGAGGGAGAAGCAGGCTCCCCACCGAGCAGGGAGCCCGATGCGTGACTCAATCCCAGGACCCCGGGACCATAACCCGAGCCGAAAGCAGACGCCCAACCATCTGAGCCACCCAGGTGCCCAAATGATTATTTTTTAAAAGACTAATTTCTACTTACAGATTTAGAAGGTAGAGGATTCAGACAATTATTCTTGGCTTTTAGATAAGGCCTATAAAAGATAAAATGAGATTAATTCTTAGTACAGAAGGATCAGCAAGGCTTGGGAAGTATAGTGATTAAAATTTATTACGATTAGAATTTTAAATCATTGGAATTTCTGTATATAGTAAAATAATTCAAAATTATATGCAATAAAGTCTTATTATCCCTTTCTTAGTCCTGCTATTCTACTCCTCAGTGACCACACCACTCTTACCCATTTTTTCGTGATCCTTTCAGAGATGTCCTATGCATAAATACAGCATTCTAACAAGATTAATGAAATATGTTTTCTTCATATTTGCAAAGTTCATCCAAACATCATTCCTTGAACACTGCAATATGCCAGGTACTAGAGATACAATGTCAAGTAAGGTAATTAACAGCTTCTTTGAAAAATGTCCTTGTTTTAAGTATCTTCAGATAATGAATATTCAGGGGTGAAAAAAAGATATAATTAAAAAAACAGGAGCACATATGAAATCTAGCCAATGAGCAGAAAATGCAAAAAAGGATAGGAAAGTAGAGGAGAATTAAGAAGGATTCAATCTGCGTGGATCAGAAACAATTGCCAGACTAATAGGGACTTTGATAATGACTTGCTGTTAGTTTTCCCCATCTTGAACATAAACCCTGGAGTATTTGTTGAATAAATGAATTAGATTTATTTAATCGAGGAAATAGAGTTGAGTAAAACCCCAAAGTAAAAGGAAACAAAAATAAAGGTCAAAACTAACTTTGTAAAAATTCACTCCCTCTTCTTTCAGGAGAAAATACATCAATGTTAAGTAAGAGGGACTAATAACACTACAATGGCAAGATGTTGACAAAAGATAAAAGTGAAACAGTCAGATTCTGTCCAACTCAAGGGTAAGGGCTAAGAGAATGGCCAAAGAGGACTGTCAGGCTGGAGGATGTTGGTGTGCAGCTATGAAGGACTGACTATAACTGGCTCTCCTGCTTTAGCAAGGAAAAACAACCAAGGTCATTCAACTCCTTGGCCTTTTCTAGCCTTCACAAGAATCACTTTCCCAGGAAAAAAAGCAGGGATAAGAAAAGTTCCCAGCATTGTAGGTAATAGTGTGGCCCTTCTCCCCCTTCCTTTAGAGACTGTCACAATAATAGTGCTTAAACTGCTCAGGGTTTTTTGTCATGTCTGGACCAAAACACCCTTTTCTGAGTTATCATAGGATCTCAATGCAGTCTGAGTAAGGGCTATGTCTTTTTTTTTTTTTTTTTTTTTTTTTTTATGAGTACAAACATGGGGAGCAGGGGAGGGAGAAGCAGACTCCCCATTGAGTAGGGAGCCTGATATGAGGCTCCATCCCAGGACCCTGGGATCATGACCTGAGCCGAAGGCAGACACTTAACCAACTGAGCCACCCAGGCGCCCCAAAAGGGCTATGTTTTGAAAGGCTTTAAATTGCTAGTAGCAACAAGGGCAACAAAACTTGCATAATTGTGTGAGACAAACTCACTTGGTATTTTGGCACTTCAGTTTTCCCTTGGCTGCTAGGTACTCCTGGAGCTTTCTCTGCCGCTCTTCTGCAAAATAGGCAGGCAAACAAACAACAGAAATTTAGCTGGAGATTTTAACCAATGCGTCTATATTCTAAAAGATGGCACTTTTCTATAATAATTTTGGCTTTGGTTCATATGCTATAAAGTCCCTAACCCCACAAATTTGCCTCCAAGTTAATGTCTATATCAACAATATCATTTGTATGCCATGTCTTATACTAAGCTCTTCATACTTAAATTACTTTCTTCAATCCACACAACAATCCTATGAGGTATTTTATTGTTTGAAATCTAGAGGGTAAATGATATGACCAAGGTTACCTAGCTAAATGTAGCAAAGCTAGGATTTGAAACCAGGTTTATCCAACTCCAGAGCCCTTGCTCACAGCCACCGTTCTCAGCTACAACGTATTATGCTTTGCATGAAAAAATCTGTTACTGGCTCATCTAAGCTGGTGAACCAGTACTGGTCTTTTCTTTAATTTAATTTTTATTTTTTAAAGTAGGCTCCATGCCCAGCGTGGATCCCAACATGAAGTTTGAACTCACGACCCTGAGATCAGGACCTGAGCTGAAATCAAGAGTCCGATGCCTAACTGATTGAGCCACCCAGGTGCCAGTTGGCCTGTTCTTATTGTGTTTTTTTTTTTCCTGACAGGGATGATGATTTTTGTCACAAACCCTTACATGGTTTCCTTTGGGCCTAAGGACAAAATAGGCCAGGTTAGGGGGTTCATGGCAAACATCTATTACATGGTGACTTTCTAAGCAAGGCATGTGAGGGAATGAAAATTCAGTATTTCTGTCTTCAGGAAGTTTCAATCTAGTAGTGAAAATAAAATAAGCAAACAATAATTACAATATAAGGCAAAATCTAGGTATCATAAGAAAGTGTCAAAGAAAGAATTATGGGAGTTCAGAAGCAGGGAATGAGTGAGAGGAATAGGTGGTTGGAAAAGGCTAAAATTCAATAGTGGCAAAAATAAAAAAAGACAATAGGGGTGCAGAACTACTCTTAATTTCATCTAAACCGAGTTGCTGTGTGTTTTGATATCTGGCTCTGATGCATCCCTAGGAGACAGCTTTGAGGATTATGCATTTTATGCTATGCCAGGCTATGCGGTGGAGAGCACGGGCTGAGAGACCGGGTTAGAATCCCAGCACTGTGGCTTCTAGCAAGTTAGCAAACCTCGCTGCTGCTGAACCTATAAAATGGAGACAGAAATGCCCATCTTTAAGGGCTGTTATGTAAAGCACCCAGGACAGTGCCCAGGACCTAGCGGACAGTCAACAGGTATTATTACTGAAACTATCAAAACACCGTGAGCATTTGGGAGCTGGTGACATCTGAGCTGTATTTTGAAAAGCAGCTAAGGGCTCCACGTACATTTAAGAGATCAGGGAACCCAGGACCCTCAGTTCTCGGTGCAGATCTAACCATCAACTTCCGGCGCCCCCGCCCTGCCCCCTTAGGGTCAGACCCCGCCTCTTGGACCCTGTCAAAGATCAGACGGCAGCACGGAGGACCACGCTCAGTCTCTGCCCGGAGCCAAATCTGGGTTAGGGAGCGCCTGGCTTCCTTCTGGGTGTGCGACCCGGGCAAGGGGTCTCAGGTTCTCTACCTAAACGAGATGACAATGACATCTCTTTGCAGAGCTGCTGCAGGAATTACGGGGAAGATACCCGTGAGGCATCTGCCCGGCATCTACTTTCCCCTACCCAGGGCCAGACGTCTCACTCAGGGCCAGGGCCTGGGCAGCGTTCCTTGGACTGGAAACGCCCAGGGGGAGGCTGAGGCAGGCACTGGGGCGGACGGGCACCTCCCGCGAAAAGAACTGACTCGGTGGCCTCCCTTCTTCCCCGCCCTTGCTGGAGCTCCTGCAAGACGCAGGGACTCACGGTCATACTCACCGGCGGCTGCGGACTGCCGCGGTGGCACCATGACGTCTCCGCGACAGTTTTTCTTCAAAGCCCGCGCCTGAAGCTACGGCTGGGGCACAACGCGTCCGCTCGCTCTCATTGGCTCCTGTGGGTTTGAAACCCGCCAGTAGGAAGCAGGGGAGGGCGGGACAAAAGGAAATAGGCGCCTTCCGGTTGGCTCTGCCCTTCGAGCCCTCCCCGGAGACCCTTTGATTGGAAGAACGTGCAGCTCCCCGGCATTAAAGGCGGCTGCTGGGACCTGCGACAGCGTCCACCCGAGGGTCAGGCTGGTATCTTTTGAGGACCTGTGCGTGGCCGGTTGTGGAGTCGGTTACGGAAACCCGCTCGGCCGCATAGGCAGGGCCGCCTTACTCCTCTCACACCCTAAGGGTCACAGGAGCTCTGAAAAAATAAGGTAAACCCCAAATCTGATGAATTTGGGGCTCCTCACCAGCATATTAGCTCTACTTGTGAAGGTTCTCACCTTCAGTCTAAAAGCTCTAAGTTCTTCGTATTGCAGGATGGCTGCTCTTTTTGTTTTTAACTGAGGTAAAAATATACATAACATAAGTTACCATTTTAACCAGTTTTAAGTGTGCAGTCCAATGGCATTAAGTACATTCACTATGTTGTACAACCCTCACCACCATCCAGATCCAGAACTTGTTCATGGTCCCAAATAGAAACTCTATCCCCATTAAAGGGGAACTCCCGCTTGCCGCCGCCTCTCACGCCGGAGGAAGCACCACTTCACTTTCTATGTGTGATTTTGAAATTTTAGGACCCCCATTTAAGTGGAATTGTCCAGGACTTGTCTTTTTGTAACTGGCTTATTTCACTTAGCATTAAGTCCTCAAGCTTCATCCATGTTGCAGCATGTGGCTGGATTTCCTCCCTTTCTAAGCCTGAATAATATTCCATTGTATGCTTGTACCACCTTTATCCATTCATCTGTGGATGGAAACTTGGGTTGCTTCCACCTTTTAGCTGTTGTGAATAACGCTGCTATGAACATGGGTGTACAGCTAGCTACCTGTCGGCATCTCTGCTTTCAATTCTTTGGGGTGTTTATAGAGAAGTAGTATCGTTGGATTATATGGTATTTCTATTTTTAATTTTTGGAGGAAGTGCCATGCTGCTTTCAGGGTGGCTCCTTTTTAATGTATATTTTTTCTTTGATCTTATCAGCTGGGTATATGCCTATCTGAGAAAGGGATGATGGGGGGCATGCCCAGTCTTCCTGAGTCATTAGACACACCCCATTCCTCTTATTTCAGCCTGAAAACGTTTTCCTTCAAAGCTTGCCCCCTGTTTTAACTATTCCCTGGTTTCATGAAGAGATCTGGGGAATGTTTCTGGTATTCTGCATGTCAGGGTTCCTCTCTCCTGGATGCTGGGGAGGTGGATAGAGAGGGACAGTATGTCTGGGTCCCTGTTTGCCGCATTTGCTTCACCAGTTGGGTACTCAGCTGGGCATGAAGCTATTACAGCAGCTCTTCACCTTGGCCTCAAGTGGGGAGTTTAGCAGAGAGCCATACTGGGGTTTCTGGATTTAGGCATTTTGACATTTACATTAATTATATACAAATATGCTTAAAACATGACAATTGATAATTATGTTAATGAAAATTTTGGACTCTTTGTCTAGGACCACGAGCCTTCCTAATGGTTAACACTAGCAGCTGGGCAAGAGCCTTTTTGGTTAATGAGTAAGAAAGGGGCTCGTTTACAGAGAGTTTCAGAAAAGCAAATGGAGTTCTGTTGGTCTTTATAGAATCTTAGTGATTGAATGGGTTTCAGTTTTAGACATCTTGCCTGATCTGCCACCTAGTATTAGAGTATCTACAGATCCCATTAGGTATTGCATCTTTGCAGGTATACTGCTGGTGTCAGGGAATTGCTTTACCTTATTAGAAAGTCCTGATTATTATGAAACTTTCTTTTAAATGAGCTCAAATAAGCCTCTTGCTCATTGGTCCCACTTTGAGCAACATAGGCCAGTTCTGCACCCTTTCCTACATTCTTTGGATAGTTGAGGGACTATTTTGTGGGACACAAAGTGTGGAAAGAAAGCTAGGTGGGTATAACAATTTTCAACTCATCAAACAATGTGTCCACAGTAGCACTCCTTATTGCTTTAATGGCTTTCTATTGCTCTCAGGCTAAAGTCCTACAAGCCCCTGCAGGGCCTGGCCTTTGTCTACTTCTTCAGCTTCAGTTCATACTAGTCTTCCCTTGCTCACTGTAGTTCAGTCACACTGCTTTTTTTCTTCATTTCCTTTCCATACTTTTCTTTCTGGGAACTGAACTCTTCTTCCCTTTTTTTCCTAGTTTCCCCTTCTTATTATTATTACTATAACAGCTTTGTTGAGATATTCATATACCATATAATTCATCCACTTTGAGTGTACAATTCAATTGTAGAACATTTTCATTGGGGCGCCTGGGTGGCTCAGTCATTAAGCGTCTGCCTTTGGCACAGGTCATGACCACAGGGTCCTGGGATCAAGTCCTGCATTGGACTCCCTGCTCTGCGGGAAGCCTGCTTCTCCCTCTCCCATTCCCCTGCTTGTGTTCCCTCTCTCGCTGTATCTCTATCAAATAAATAAATAAAATCTTAAAAAAAAAAAGAACATTTTCATCACCCCCTAAAGAAACTGCATACCTATTAGCAGTTACTCCCCATCATTCTTCCCTCTTCCTAGTCCCTGGAAAACACTATTCTACTTCCTATCTCTATAGATTTGCCTGTTCTAGACATTTCATATACATGGAATTATACAGTATGTGGTTTATGATGGGCTTCTTTCATTTAGTATAATATCTTCAAGGCTCATCTTTGTTGTAGCATGTGTCAGTACTTCATTCCTTTTTATGACTGGATAACATTCCATTGTATGAATATGCTATATTTTATTTACCCATTCATCAGTTGTTGGACATTTGGGTTGTTTCCACTTTTTGGCTCTTAAGTATAATGCTGCTGTGAACATCCATGTACAAGTTTTTATTGTGGACATATATTTTCAACACTCTTCACCCCTCCACCCCCCAAAAAAGAAAAGTCTAAGACGAGATGCCTTCACTGGTGAATTCTACCAAACATTTAAAGACGAATTAATACCAATCCTTCTCAAACTCTTCCAGAAAATAGATGAGGATGGAACACTTCCAAACTCATTTTATGAGGCCAGCATTACCCTGATACCAAAACCAGACAAGGGCACTACAAGAAAACAAAATTACAGGCCAATATCCCTGATGAACACAGATACACCCCCCCGCAAATACTAGCAACCTGATTTCAGCACTACATTAGAAGGATCATACACCATGATCAAGTGAGATTTATTCCAGGGATGCAAGGATGGTTCAACATCTTCAAATTAATCAATGTGATACACCTCAGTAACAAAAAGAAGTATAAAACTCATATCATCTCAATAGATGCAGAAATAACATTTGACAAAATTCAGTATCCATTAATGCTAAAAACTTAACAAACTGGGTATAGAGGTAATGTATCTCAACATTATAAAGGCTATAAATGACAAGCCCACAACTAACATCATACTCAGTAGTGAAAAGCTGAAAGCTTTTCCTCTAAGATCAGGAACAAGACAAGGATGCCTACCCTCATCATTTTTATTCAACATTGTATCAGAAGTCCTAGACAGAGCAACTGGGCATAAATAAAAGGCATCCATATCAGAAAGGAAGAAATAAAATTGTCTCTATTTGCAGATGACATGGTATTATATATAGAAAACTCTAAAGACTCTTAAAAAAAAAACTGTTAGAAACAATAGATGAATTCAGTGAATTTGCAGCATAAAACATCAATATATATAAATCAGTTGCATTTCTATATACTAACAATGAACTATCAGAAAGATAAAGTAAGAAAACAGTTCCATTTATAATAGCATCAAAAAGAGTAAAATATTTAGGAATAAATTTAACCAAAGAGATGAAAGATCTCTACACTGAAAACTGAAAGACATTGATGAAAGAGGTAGAAGAAGACACAAATAAATGGAAAGATATCCCATATTCAGGAATTGGAAAAATTAATATTGTTAAAATGTCCACACCAACCAGAGCAATCTACAGATTCAATGCAACTCCTGTCAAAATTCCAATGGCATTTTTCACAAAAATAGAAAAAACAAAAACAATCCTAAAATTTGTATGGAATCACAAAAGATTCCAAATAGCCATAGCCATCTTGAGAAAGAAGAATAAAGCTGGAGGCATCACATTTTCTGATTTCAGACTACATTACAAAGCTGTAGTGATTAAAACAGTATGGTATTGGCATAAAAACAGACACATAGACCAATGCAACAGAATTGAGAGCCCAGAAATAAACTCATGCATACATGGCCCATTAATTTTTAAGAAAGGAGCCAAGAATATACAATGGGGAAAGGACAGTCTTTTATTTTATTTATTTATTTATTTATTTTAGAGAGGGAGCACCAGTGGGGAGAAGCAGACGGGGAGGGAGAGAGCGAATCTCAAACAGACTCCATTCTGAGCGTGGAGCCTGAGGTGGGGCTCAAATCTCACGACCCTGAGATCATGACCTGAGGTAAAACCAAGAGTCAGGTGCTTAACCGACTGAGTCACCCAGGCACCCCTAAATAGGCTTTTTTCCAAAGAAGATATACATAGGGCCAACAGGTACATGAAAAGATGCTTAACATCACTAATCATCAGGGAAATGCAAATCAAAACCACAAGGAGATATCAACCTTACAGTTAGTGTGGCTGTCATCAAAAAGACAAGAGAAAACAAGTATTGGCAAGGATATGGAGAAAAGGGAGTCCTTGTGCAGTGTTGATAGGAATGTAAATTACTGCAGCCACTATAGAAAACAATATGGAGGTTCCTCAAAAAACTAAAAATAAAACTACCATATGATCCAGGATTTCCACTTCCAGGCATATATCCAAAGGAAATGAAAACAAGATATCAAAGAGATAATCTGTATTTCCACGTTTATTGCAGCATTATTTACAACAGTCAGGATATGGAAACAACCAAAGTGTCCATCAATGGATAAAGTTGTCGGTATTTTAAATAAAACAGGATCACACTGTAAAAATGTTTATAACCTATTCTTTATACTGATTAAATACTGATTCTTTAAACAAAAATATGTACACCAAATTACAGATATCACAAAGCTAAAAGGAAGAGCCAGTATATTAAAAATTAGAATCCGGAACAACCTAGAAAGAACTGGGGCCAAATTAACAAGAATAAATTTAGCAGGGATACATTTAAAGTTTTGAAATTAGATTGAAAACCTGTAAGTATTAATTGCCTACAAACACTGAATCAACAATGTCCCTTGCTTTCAAAGAGCTACTGTCACTTTCTAACAAAACCATGGTATCTAAAATAGGAAGGACAAGATCCCACGTCCAGGCTGTGCTGGTTTGACCGTATCTTGAGTACTATACTAGGTTGGCAACAATTTTATGAAAGGTATTGACAAACCAAGATTGGTCAAGACTCAGGAGGATAATTTTGACAAATGTATATAGTCATAAAACACAATCAAGAATAAATATAGCTACATAAGTGTATTTTATATCTACCACAATGAAATTCTTGCTATCCCACCTTTTTCCATCACCCCAAAAAGTTCAAATGTAGGTATTTTTAATTGTCAGAGGGGTGACAGTGGGAGGTGGGTTAGGGAAATATTTTTTTGGCTTTTTGTTTTTGTACCTTGGACTTAATGGTGGAACTTTGGCTTTACTCTCCTCAATTTGGAAACTTATATATAAGATTGTAACAAAAGAAATAAACTCCAACAAGTTCAGTGCTAAGACTGTTGAATTTCATCCTGGTGACCTTCTTACTGATTAGGCAGTGGGAGAGTTTGGACTAGAAAGTATACAGAATAACATTTTCAGGCTATTTCTAGAATGATTCAATATTTCATTATTAAAGACTGAGCAGCTATTATACTTTTAAAGTTTTCTTGAATGGGTATTGCTTGCTCAGTGTTCTGTACTTCTCTCTTTCTTAAAATATCAAGATACTAACTAGTTTTACTGCAGCCATACTTGGGTATGGAGACCAAAGTAAAGTTGTGGCAGCGAGAAAAAGCCAGGTGAAACAAACAGATCAAACTTTTTCCTTTTTTTCTGTGTTTTTTGTTTTGTTTTGTTTTGTTTTTTCCCATGGTGCTCTGTATCAGTTAGGCTGAGTTCTGTTGTAAGTCATAGGAAACAAAATGACAATGGCTTAACACTATAATAATGTTTCTTGTTTTTTTTTTTTTTTTTTTTTTTTAAGTCTGGCAGTAGGTACTTAGTACAACAGTGTCATCATAGATTCTGGTTCTTTTTCTCCTGCCATTCTATCTTCTTTAGCATGTCCTTGCAAAGGTTGCAAGGTGGCTACCATAGTTCCAAACTTCACATCCTCATAGAACTTCTATCTTTTATCAGGGTAGAAAATCTTTCCCAGAAGTTGTCCCTGGCAGACTGACATTTCATTAGACAGGATTTACTCAACATGACTCAGTCATGTGAGGATAGAATGGTCAAGATTGGCTTAGATCAACTGGATTCATTCTTTGTGTCAATACATTTCCTTCTGAATGAAATCAGGGTTCTGGGGCGCCTGGGTAGCTCAGCTGGTTAAGCGTCTGCCTTTGGCTCAGGTCATGATCCCAGTGTCCTGGGATCAAGCCCCGAGTTGGGCTCCCTGCTCAGTGGGGAGTCTCCTTCTCTCTCTCCTTCTAATCCCCCCCGCCATGCTCTCTCTCTCTCTCTTGCTTTGTACTCTCTCTCTCAAATAAATAAATAAAATCTTAAAAAAAAAAAAGAAATCAGGGTTCTGTTAGTAAGGAAGATGGGGGGTTTGGCAGTTGAATGGACAACCAACAGTGTTCACCATATGCTTCTCTTCTCTTCTTTTTCTGATGTCACTTTAGGATTTTACCTGTTATAAACCTGCTAATGCCTTCCAAATCTATCTAGTTCTAACTTCTCCTGAGTTCCAGACACATTATCATCTGCTCATTGTACATCTGCAGTTGGGCATCTTGCCAGTAGCTTGAATTATGTCTAAAATGGTAATCGCCATACTTCATCCTGGAACTGAGAAGAACTCCATATTTCTACCAAAAATACTGATTAAGACACCACTGCTCCCTCATTTTCCAGTACCAGGAAATTGAGAGGCACCTTGGACTACTCCTTCTCCATTATTTCCCATATCTAATTTCAAGGTCCCTTAACTTTAACTTTTTCCAATTCAACGTATCTTGTATCCATGCTTCCCAAATGGATCCATTAGTATTGTTTTTTTAAAAATTATTAACATATAATATTTGTTTCGGGAGTATAGGTTTGTGATTCATCACTCTTACATAATACACAGCGCCCACCACAAACATACTCTCCCCAATGTCCATCACCCAGCCACCCCATCCCTGCCACCCCCCTCCACTCCAGCAACCCTCAGTTTGTTTCCTGAGATTAAGTCTCTTATGGTTTGTTTCCTTCTCTGGTTTCATCTTGTTTCATTTTTTCCTTTCTTCCCCTATGATCCTCTGCCTTGTTTCTCAAATTCCACATATCAGTGAGATCATATGAGAGTTGTCTTTCTCTGACTGACTTATTTCGTTTAGCATAATACCCTCTGGTTCCATCCACGTCATTGCAAATGGCAAGATTTCATTTTTTTGATGGCTGCATAATATTCCATTGTATATATATACCACATCCTCTTTATCCATTCATCTGTCGATGGACATCTGGGCTCTTTTTTTTTTTTTTAAAGATTTTATTTATTTATTTGACAGAGTGCGAGAGAGCACAAGCAGGGGGAGCAGGAGAAGGAGAGGGAGAAGGAGTGGGGCTCGATCCCAGGACCCTGGGATCATGACCTGAGTGGAAGGCAGACACTTAACCATCTGAGCCACCCAGGCGCCCCAGACATCTGGGCTCTTTCCACAGTTTGGCTATTGTGGACATTGCTGCTATAAACATTGGGGTGCAGGTGCCCTTTGGATTACTATATTTGTATCTTTGGGGTAAATACCCAGTAGTGCAATTGATGGGTTGTAGGGTAGCTCTATTTTCAACTTTTTGAGGAACTTCCATACTGTTTTCCCGAGTGGCGGCACCAGCATCCCACCAACAGTGTAGGAGGGTTCCCCTTTCTCTGCATCCTCACCAATATCTGTCGTTTCCTGACTTGCGAGTTTAGCCATTCTGACTGGTGTGAGATGGTATCTCATTGTGTTTTTTTTTTATTTTTTATTGTTATGTTAATCACCATACATTACATCATTAGTTTTTGATGTAGTGTTCCATGATTCATTGTTTGTGCATAACACCCAGTGCTCCACGCAGAATGTGCCCTCTTTAATACCCATCACCCCCCCACCCTCCTCCCCTCTAGAACCCTCAGTTTGTTTTTCAGAGTCCATTGTCTCTCATGGTTTGTCTCCCCCACCGACTTACTCCCCTTCATTCTTCCCCTCCTGCTATCTTCTTCTTTTTCTTTTTTCTTAACATATCTTGCATTATTTGTTTCAGAAGTACAGATCTGTGATTCAACAGTCTTGCACAATTCACAGCGCTCACCATAGCACATACCCTACCCAATGTCTATCACCTAGCCACCCCATCCCTCCCACCCCCCACCACTCCAGCAACCCTCAGTTTGTTTCCTGAGATTAAGAATTCCTCATATCAGTGAGGTCATAGGATACATGTCTTTCTCTGATTGACTTATTTCACTCAGCATAACACCCTCCAGTTCCACCCACGTCGTTGCAAATGGCAAGATCTCGTTCCTTTTGATGGCTGCATAATATTCCATTGTGTATACATACCACCTCTTCTTTATCCATTCATCTGTCGATGGACATCTTGGCTCCTTCCACAGTTTGGCTATTGTGGACATTGCTGCTATAAACATTGGGGTGCATGTACCCCTTCGGATCCCTACATTTGTATCTTTGGGGTAAATACCCAGTAGTGCAATTGCTGGATCGTATGGTAGCTCTATTTTCAACAGTTTGAGGAACCTCCATACTGTTTTCCAAAGTGGTTGCACCAGCTTGCATTCCCACCAACAGTGAAGGAGGGTTCCCCTTTCTCCGCATCCCCGCCAACATCTGTCATTTCCTGACTTGTTAATTTTAGCCATTCTGATGGGTGTGAGGTGGTATCTCATCGAGGTTTTGATTTGTATTTCCCTGATGCCGAGCGATGTTGAGCACTTTTTCATGTGTCTGTTGGCCATTTGAATGTCTTCTTTGGAAAAATGTCTGTTCATGTCTTCTGCCCATTTCTTGATTAGATTATTTGTTCTTTGGCTGTTGAGTTTGATAAGTTCTTTATAGATTTTGGATACCAGTCCTTTATCTGATATGTCATTTGCAAATATCTTCTCCCATTCTGTCGGTTGTCTTTTGGTTTTATTGACTGTTTCCTTTGCTGTGCAAAAGCTTTTTATCTTGATGAAGTCCCAATAGTTCATTTTTGCCCTTGCTTCCCTTACCCTTGATGATGTGTCTAGGAAGAAGTTGCTGCGGCTGAGGTCAAAGAGGTTGCTACCTGTGTTCTCCTCAAGAATTTTGATGGATTTCTGTCTCACATTTAGGTCTTTCATCCATTTTGAGTCTATTTTTGTGTATGATATAAGGAAATGGTCCAGTTTCATTCTTCTGCATGTGGCTGTCCAGTTTTCCCAACACCATTTGTTGAAGAGACTGTCTTTTTCCCATTGGATATTCCTTCCTGCTTTGTCGAAGATTAGTTGACCATATCCATTTCTGAGTTCTATATTCTGTTCCATTGATCTATGTGTCTGTTTTTGTGCCAGTACCCCATATTGTCTTGATGATTACAGCTTTGTAATAGAGCTTGAAGTCTGGAATTGTGATGCCACCAGCTTTGGTTTTCTTTTTCAACATTCCTCTGGCTATTCGGGGTCTTTTCTGGTTCCATACACATTTTAGGATTGTTTATTCCATTTCTGTGAAAAAAAGTTAATAGTATTTTGATAAGGATTGCATTGAATGTGTAGGTTGCTCTAGGTAGCATAGACATTTAACAATATTTTTTCTTCCAGTCCATGAACATGGAACACTTTTCCATTTCTTTGTGTCTTCCTCAATTTCTTTCATGAGTATTCTATAGTTTTCTGAGTACAGATTCTTTGCCTCTTTGGTTAGATTTATTCCTAGGTATCTTATGGTTTTGGGTGCAATTGTAAATGGGATCAACTCCTTAATTTCTCTTTCTTCTGTCTCATTTTTGGTTTATGGATCCATTAGTTTTTAATGTTCTGTATTTGTGAGTTTGTATGGCTATAAACACAAGTGTTGTACCTATGTAATGTAAGCTTTACGTGAACCTGGGAACATTATCATTCCTTTATTTTTTTTTAAGATTGATTTATTTTTATTTTGGAGAGAGAAAGAAGTTGGGTAAGAGGCAGAGGGGGAGGGAGAGAGAGAATCTCAAAGCAAGTCTCCCTGCTGAGCAGGGTGCCTGCTGTGGGGCCTAAACTCACGACCCTGAGATCATGACCTGAGCTGAAATCAAGAGTCAGATGCTTAACCGACTGAGCCACCCAGGCGTCCCTCATTCTTCATACCACTTGTGGTGCATACTGGCAAGCTAACAAAGGGGAGAGAAAAACTGTAAAACCTTGGTTTGGTTTTGTAAAGTAACACTAATTACAGTTATTTATGTGAAGTTTTATCATTTGTTCCTAATTACCATGCATTAAAATAATGATTAAGACAATAAATGTGTGTTAGATTTACTTTTTTTAAGTTTTATTCAATTATGACTTATAATAATAATGTATCAGTGCTTATTGTTGATAGTAATATAACACTGTAGTTTGATCACAACTTTTAGAACCTAGAAGGAATGTTGCTTACATTCCAGAAAAGAACATTTAGATTTACAGTTGTCTCATGGTTACCAAAATTAAGTTTATCCCATTTTAGCTAGTAAGACTTGATAGCAGGTGAAATTGACGCAAGAATGCTAAAGCAAGTTTAAAAGTAGAGGAGTGAAGGATTGATTAATTATCAGCTCAAAGTATTAATATAAATTTATTATCACAATTATAGGGCTTCCAGGTACTACAAAAAGCAGGACTTGACCAAAGTGCCTTAGTATAACTAAATCAAACTCAGTTAGCCTAAAAAACACTCTTTCCTATTGTTAAGGATGACTGGTCACACTCAGGGAATGCAAGGAATTGCCATAAATATAAAAATATAATTATTTTAAAATATATTTATAAATATATATGTATACATAAATAATAAATATTTATGCTTCAATTTCTTGAGGCTCAGTATTTTCATTCAAGAATTATTTTATTGGGGTGCCTGGGTGGCTCAGTCGTTAAGCCTCTGCCTTCGGCTCGGGTCATGATCCCAGGGTCCTGGGATTGAGCCCCACATTGGGCTCCCTGCTCCGTGGGAAGCCTGCTTCTCCCTCTCCCACTCCCCCTGCTTGTGTTCCCTCTCTCGCTGTGTCTCTCTCTGTCAAATAAATAAATAAAATCTTAAAAAAAAAAAAGAATTATTTTATTAGGGGCGCCTGGGTGGCTCAGTCGTTTAAGCGTCTGCCTTTGGCTCGGGTCATGATCCCAGGGTCCTGGGATTGAGCCCCGCATTGGGCTCCCTGCTCTGAGGGAAGCCTGCTTCTCCCTCTCCCACTCCCCCTGCTTGTGTTTCCTCTCTTGCTGTGTCTCTCTCTGTCAAATAAATAAATCTTAAAAAAAAAGAATTATTTTATTAAACTGATCTCATTGATTAGCATAAAATATTGTTGAGGCAGGAAGGATGTAAGTATCATCCCCTCCATTTTGAAGATGATCAAACTGAGGTCCCAGAAACTTACAGTATTTGATTAAGGGTCCATCAGCAACTTAAAAGCAAGCAGTTGGAATAAAATCCTGGGCCTATGGCTTCTCATTTCAGCTGCTGTTGTGGGTATTTAGTTTTCTAATGCCTCAGTTACTTAACCCATCTGTAATATGGGTAAGATCTTTATGGTAGCCATAGTCAGTAGCCCCAGTCCTCCCAAGATTATTATGAAGAATAATAATTAAACTGATTGGTAGTTTGCAAAGTATAGGGTGTTCTTTAAATAACAAACAACATCATGTGTTAGTGTTGGTTCCATTAGACCTTGCTCACTCTCTTACAAAGAGAGTAAACATTCATTTGGAATTACAAAGGCTCAGCACATGCTCAGAAAGTGACTAAGAGTAAAGGATTTGACTCCTCCATGTACATAGTACATATGGACTGTCAACACTTCACAAGTAAGTAGACTCTAGAGTCAAGGCTGGGTTTCCAGTATCTGAAAGTCAGTGATAGAGGGTTGCCCTCTTGCCATGTGCACCAGTTTTCGTTCTTGTGTGGCAATGAACAACTTTGGCTGGGCAACTGATGTGAAGTAGTTCTTAGTGCCATGACGTTCCCAGAAGAAGAGAAGGTTGGTCTCATCTCTGATGGTTTTGGGTGTCTCAGGCATCTCCTATGATAAGGAGAACAGAGATAAGTTAAAGAACAAGATTTTAGACAAAGAACTGAAGTGCAATCCCTTGACATTTGGCCTTTGTGAGGAACATAGCACTTTAGGACTCTGACTCTGTAATATGATGATATAGATTCTTCATTCACTTGTTCATTCAGCAAGCATTTATTACATGCCTATTAGATGTATGGCCCAGTCTCCACATAATAGTTAATTTCCTTACTTAACTGGAGAGAAATCCAGATTAGTCATGGATTGCCAATGACGGTAGTGTCTCACTATATTGTGGCAGGTAGAGTAAAAACATTGTTCTTGTCCTGCCTTCAACATAAGCAAAAGGCATTTTGCATAAAATCTGAACACTCCAATTGAGACCTCTAAACATTTGACCGCTAAGTGTGCAGATCATATCTTTGGGAAGATAATTTATCGTTAGAGATATTTGTCTCCATATTTAAGCCAACAATTAAAAGTTTAATCCCCCCCCACCCCACACACACACACCTCCAGGTATATCAGCAGCTGATTCCTTTCAATACAATTTTTGACAATTGTGATCTCTTTAGGCTGTACTATACTTGCGAGTATGAATAGAATCACAATACTTTCATGGAAAAGCGAAATTCACATTTCAACTTTAGATGCTTCTTCTGTGTTCTTTTTAATCTAAAGCAACTAATTATCCTTTTGAGGTTTCCTTGGGGTTTTCAATGTCAACAAGGAATTTAACTTCCCCAACCCATTCCTCTCCTAGTTTTTTCCCATCTCAGTAAATATATTTTCTCCCCTCCCTCCTGTTGGTTCTATCTCTGAAATATAACCAGTTCTGTCTACTTATTTCTATCTGCCTCACCACCCCCACTCTCATGACTATTATTATTACCTCCTAATTAGGTTCTGTGCTTTCTCCATTGTCTTCCTGCTGATCTATTCTCCATTTTAGAAACTATAAGTGAAGTTAGGACAATTCCTTGTTTGAAACCCTTTAATGGCTTTTCATTGTACCTCAAATGAAACCCAAATGCAAGGCTCTGCAAACACTAGCCTCTGCTTATCTTTCCTCCTTCTCACAGTGCCCCAGTTTTAGAGTGTTCCTTTTGATTTCTGAAGCAGGCCTTTAAACTCTTGAAGCTCTAGGTTCTAGATGCACTCAGATCCCTCTCTTTGGAATGCTCACCCTCACCTGTTTCCTTGTATCATGCTCCTTCCTATCAGCAGATCCCATCTCACAGGGAGCTCTGCTCTTGCCACTCTATGTAAAGGGCACTCTCCCATTTTTCTCTATCTCAGCACCCTGTTTATTTCTTTACAGCATCTTGTACTTTTTGCTGGTGGTTTGGCTTGTCTACTGTCTGTGTCCCCAAGAAGACCGAGTTCAATGAGGCTAAGGACTTTGGCTCACCATGGTCTACATAGCTGTTGGCACTATGTTTGAAAAAGAGAAGTCTCTCAATAAATAATGCCTGTTGAATGAATTCATGAATGAAGCTACTGCCCTAGTCTTACAGACATCACTTTTACTTCATTTGATCCAGGTAGAGAAATAATCCTACAAAATGTACCTACAAAAATCCTAGTTGGAGTTGGGGCTTTGCATTATACATTTACTAAATAAGAGTCACCTACTTATCAGTGGAGTAAACATCTAAGGCTATAGCGGGCGTGTGTGTGTCTGTATGTTTGAGGGGGAGGTGGTAGTGGAGATGGGGCTGGGATGAAGGATAATGCTGGCACCAATGAAGAGAGAGAAGCAATGGAATCAAAAGGCCAGAGTTTGAGTCTTGGCTCCCAGTTTTTTGTTTTGAGCCCATTGGCAGGTGATTAACACTCTCTGCTCCTATTTGGCTTATTTGAATTTCTTGGAATCAGGTCCCATTGTCCTAATGCCTACCATCCCATAGGTCAGATGGTAAATGTTAGTAAGGTTCAAGATGGATGGAATAAATAGATGCCCTGGGATGGGAGGTGGCTAAGGTCAGGCATGGTATGGAAAAAGAAGGAAGAAAGCAATTTACCTTTTATTCACTCTTGCCACCTCCATTTTACTTTCTTATAGATTCTGCCTAGAAGTGCCTCTGGGGATAGGTGAGAAGTAGCATGTGGGGGTAGGTGGGCAGGTGGAAACTGTGGTAGGAAGAGAAGAGGATTGTGCTACCCTGCTAGGGGTATCTGCCTATTGGAATCATTCACAAACATACGGGTTGTAAATGAAGGTAAATTGGAGACTGAGAACGACTGACCTTTAGCAGTACAGGTTCATCTTCATTTTGGGCACTCACAAATAGTCTAGTTTTTGAGATTCTTAGAGTCACAGGAAGTTTAGAATCTTCTGATGTATAAGCGCCCATGTCAAATTTCGCTGGCAAAGAGAAAAGCCAAAAAGAAAGTAAATATGTTGTATTTGAATGAAATCAAGTCTTATGATGTAGATTGTGTGTGTGTGTGTGTGTGTGTGTGTGTGTGTGTGTGTGTGTGTTTGTAGTTAAGTCTACAACTATGGTGTAAACACCAGAATGGAATTCCATACATCTTTGTAGCCTTCACAATGTGTGCCATATTTACTAGGCAGGTAATACTTGGTTAATGTCTTTAGAATTTTCTTTTTTTTATTGTTATGTTAATCACCATACATTACATCATTAGTTTTTGATGTAGTGTTCCATGATTCATTGTTTGTGATTGTCTTTAGAATTTTCTATGTTGAATGAATGCTTGGGGGCTATTTGTTGAATGTCTTGTAATTACATTAATGGGATAAGACCCTTCAACTGGTGAGCTCATGAGTTCATAATAACCTAAAATGGAGGGGTTTAGGGAAGCTGATATACTCATGTTGCTAGTGATAGTGAAAAGTAGTTGTTTTCCTTAGAGAATAATGCTTAATAAGAACTGTATAATTATTTATCCCTAGGAACCCAGGAGTTCCATTTTTGGGGTATGATCCAAAGAAATAACCTCATAGGGAAAAAATTATATATACAAACTCTATTGCAAAATAGTTACTTGGAGCAAACCCAAGGGACCAGCAAAGCAACATGATTGAATATTCTAGTGCCATTAAACATGGCAAATATATATGCTATTTCAATATGTGGGGAAATTATGTGACATAATATTAAGTAGGAAAATACAGCACAAAATAATTTGTAAATGTCATGGAGTGGAAAGCATGTTATCCGAAGTATGTCCAATCAGAAAGAGCCCTGTTTGCAAAGTAGCCTCTTTGGAGTTCTGAAACTAATTTTGTATACTGAAGACATGTCCTGAAGCTAAAATATGTATACCATAGAAATTAGATTTGTGTGACAAAATGTCTTGGACACTAAATTTCATCCTCCAGAACATATTCTCAGCTTATTGGATGTTTTGCTTCACAACTATGTTATCAAAGATAAGATTCTTTCTAGTTTGGTGTTATTTGTAAGTTTGAACAGTAAGCTTTCTAATGGAGAGTGATTGCTCCTTATTGGCTTCTTGGGTAAATCTGGGTAAGTCATTTAATATTTCTGAGAGTCCGTTTCCTCATCTTTAAAACCAAGGATAAGAATATCTGAGTGAACCAAAGGAGATACTTCATCAGAAAGCTTTATACTCGGTGCTCTCAAAGATAGGAAACTTCTCTCTTGTGGAGCTTCCTGATTTGACTGAAGCTCCTGTCCTTGCCCAGAATTTTACTGGGGATGTTGTGCTTCATCCTATTCTAGAAGAATTGTGCAAAGCTAGGAATCTAGAGAGGTTTATATTTTGAAAGCAGAAAGTTTGAAAGAAATACAAAAATAAGAGGAGGGGAGGATGACAGAGCTGTCCACTTACCTGCATCTTCCAGATTCTGCAATGCAGCAGCCATGAGGTAATTTCCCCCTGTTTGTTGAATTATACTTTGATTGAGGTTGTCATTCAGGATGAACTGGGATTTGATGATCCTCATATAGTTGTATTTTTCATTACTGTGGAAGTTGTATGCTACTGATCTGGGCTTCATGATTTCTAAAACCATTATCACAAGCTCAGATTAATGTCTATGGTATAAACACAGAAGCTATATGTGCTCTAATACAAGCAGCAAAAGTAGCTATGGAAGGAACATTAGGAATATTTTAATCCAGGTGAAGAAACTGAGCGAGAAGAGAAGTCACCCAGTCAGCAGAAGTGGTTTCTAGGATTATCCCCATGGTTGCTTATTTCTTTTTAAACTTCAATTTCTCAGACAGTAATTTTTTTAAAAAAGAGATTATTTGTTAAATATTTCATTTTGGTTGTTTGGAGGTTTCTAAGAAAATAGGAAGACTGCTAGCATTCACTATCTACATTTTTCAAATGAATACACTGAGAAAAAAATGAATATATTAAGACCATATATGTCACCGAGGATGCAGGTCTAAATGTCTACTTCGCTTTCTGGACAGTGGTATATATCAACAGCTTCACAAATCCTCATGTTTCTGAGTAATTTTTATGTCTAGGAATCTATTCTAAGGAAATAGTGATAAAAGTGAAGATATGATATGGATGTTATTGATATGGATGTTCATTATTATATTACTTACAATGTTGAAAAACTGGTACACTAGAATGCCCTTGATATATTGCTAAGTGAAAAAAGCAGAATATAAAATTGTATATAATATAATCCTAATAATGTTTGTTTATATGTGTGTATGTACATGAAAAAGACTTTAAGTTGCTGATTGACCCTTAATCAAATACTTAAGTATTTTCTCTAGTCTTGGCAGTGGCAAAACTCTTAGTGTTTTTATTTTCTTTTTTACATTTTCTTGTATCTTCCTATTTTCTAGGTGAATGTGTATTAGTGTTTACCTGTTACCTTAAAAAGCTATTATTTAAAAAATATTTGGTTTATGTTTCATGTAGAGGCTTATACAGTAGCAGCATGGGAGAATAATCCTGACTGTTAAAATCAGAACTGAATTTGGTTTAAAGCTCTCCCACTTATACACTATGTGACTTATCTAACTGAGCTTAGTTTCCTCCTATGTAAAATGAGAATGTAAGATTGTTGTGAAGTGTAGAGATAATGTAGCCATTAATAAACTAGCAGTGTTGGTAGTATTAACAAAGGTAGTAGTAGTAGGAGGAGGAGGAGGCTGAAGAATAATGACAATACCTAACATTTATTGGGTATTTATGTACTAGGCATTATGCTAGTCCAGGAGCTTACAAGTATTGACTCATTTAATCTTCACAACAAGTGGGGACTCTGATTATCTCCATTTTACAGTAGAGGAAACTGAAGCACAGAAAGGTTAAGTAACTTACCCAAAGGGGCATAGTTATTATCTGGAGGAATATAGCTTGTAAGTAGCCACCCGCTAACAGTATATAACTGCTTTCTGCCATAAGGATAAAAGTCACATGACCTTTATAATATGGCCACAAAATGAGCCCATGAGGAAGTATTCTGTAGACTCAGGCCACTGTTCCTCTCTCCCCACTGGAGAAGGATAAAAATTAATTTTCCTTCCTTATAGTTACTAGACTGATGCCTGGTTGCCCTCTTGTTCTTCTGATTCTAGGCTTTATTTTCTCCTGTGCTCTGTTGTCTCCATTTGCTTAAAAATGGAAAACTAAGGTATTATTTGCACTTGACCTCTTACCTTCTTCTGCATCATTGGTAAAGCCATCCAGGTCATCATCAGTGATGAATTGATTTAAACTCAACCGTCTCTTCTTCAGAACTTTCCCATTGGCTGCCACCACCACCACATTCTCCTTGAAGGTAAGCTGAGATGTCTTTGAGGTTTTGGAGGTACTCAGAGACATGCAGTCCTCATAAAGTGGGTCATAGCTCACATCATAGAAGGATTTCTAGGAGGAAGGAAAATGGAAGCTGAGGGACTGCATATGGTCATAGAATGAGATCCCTTTCAGTAGAAGTTTTATCCAATAGATTTAGTGAGAAGGATCTCTATTTCATCAATCTTCTCTTCCCCATTCCCTCTCTTCTCCCCCATCCCCCCATCTTTCCCTCCCTCCCTCCCACCTTTCCCTTGAAAAATCTGTTGAGCATGGAGAATGTCATCCACTATTAGTGTAGAGAGGCAGTTGGTCTCACTTATGATGAAGAAATGTATGTGTCTGAACCTCTAGTGAGGGTGAAACAAAAGCTTCTAGGATTCAAGCTATTGCTGTTTTCTCCTGGTAGAGAAAATACTGTGTAAGAATAGCAATCCTATATGTGGAATTTAAGAAACAAGGCAGAGGATCATAGGGGAAGAGAGGAAAAAATGAAACAAGACAAAACCAGAAAGGAAGACAATCCATAAGAGACTCTTAATCTTAGGAAACAAACTGAGGGTTGCTGGAGGAGAGGGGGATGAAAGGATGGGGTCACTGGGTGATGGACACTGAGGAGGGTATGTGTTGTAATGAACACTGGGTATTATATAAGACTGATGAATCACAGACCCGTACCCCTGAAACTAATAATACATTGGATATTAATAAAAAAAAGAATAGCAATCCCGTAAGAATTACAGTCATTTGCTTACCTGATTCAGAGAGAGATGGTCAATTTCAGAACTGTATTCTTCATTTTCACTGTCAAACAAGATAATGAGAATGTAATTCTGTTTGTTACATAACTGCAGTCACTGGGCAACGTATTTTAATGACCACATTAGCTTTGGGTAACACACACACAGTCATTACTGTCATCTTTGAAAATTAAGGACTTCTATACATATACATACATATATGCAGTAATTTGTGCCTCACTAATTTGGAATTAGTAAGCATCAGGACAGGTCTTGAACTTTACCTGTGCTTTATCTCTAAAAATGGGGCTTGGCTAACAAATTGAAGAGTTGTAGTTGAATTTCAGGGAAAAATGTTAACCTCCTCAAGAGAGAAATGCTTTTGAAGCACCTCATTTTATTTATTTATTTATTTATTTAAAGATTTTATTTATTTATTTGACAGAGAGACACGGAGAGAGAAGGAACACAAGCAGGGGGAGTGGGAGAGGGAGAATCAGGCTTCCCGCCGAGCAGGGAGCCCGATGCGGGGCTCAATCCCAGGACCCTGGGATCATGACCAGAGCCTAAGGCAGATGCTTAACAACTGGGCCGCCCAGGCGTCCCTGAAGCATCTCATTTTAATTTTAAGCAAATACGTCATATGTTGTACATTGCTTCCATGTATTCACTAAAACAGATTTAATAATTTATACTTGGGAACTTTCCAGCAACATTTTGATAGCCTAGTTTCTGTTAGCATATATTGATAGGTAATGGGAATACCATGTTTGTTTAAACTATCCTATAATTTTTAATTTTATTCATTTACCCTTCTCTTATGTCTGAATGAGGTTTGACTGTGTATGTGCATTCACGTGCTCAAATTGCTGTGGAGCCATTACCTCTTCCAGATTGAGATCCAGAAGTTTTCCTGAGAATGGTTTCTCTCTCTGACAGTCCATTAAAAACCCATTACGGTATCAGAGCATGTGAACCTGACTGAGGCTGTGTCTAAGTAGATGTTGAAATTCACTAGGACTCAGGAGACTACAGAAATAATTTTTCTAAAATGGCTGTCTCCCTGCCAGTGTCCTCTCAGTGTAACATGCTAGATTCTTACTTTTTCTGGATCTTTGCTGAACCTGCCCTGACTTCAGAGGTAGGACACATCTCTATACCTCTGCCAGTCTGGCTCCGTGCTAGTTACCCTAACTCCTAGATCGATTCTAACATACCTTGATCCCCTCATTAAATCGCAAGAGGTAGAATTGATTTCCTACCTGTAACAATTCTTCAGGTCTTCAAAAAGGTCAGGAACTTTGGCCATCTTGACTTCTGCAACAGAGAACACCGGTGGCTGTCAGCCTAGCCAGCCACTGAACCAAATGCCGGCAAAGGGAATCACCTCAGCTTTGTGCTTCTTGAGAAGCTTAATGAATGACTTAGCCCATACTCAGCATTTTCCCCATTCTTCTTTTCACTCCCTTGAGTTATTTGCATATGTATCTGCCTCCTCTCCTAGATTGTAAACTTCTTCTAGAACTTTGGTATTCCTTATGTGCCCAACCCAATGCATTGTACACAGTAGGCATTCAATGAAAGCTTGGATAAATTAAAGAAAAACCCCCACAAGAATGAGGTATTTGCCTTATATAGACGCAAGAGAGAGACAAATTTGGAAATTTCTAGTTTTCTTCTAATAGCTTTAGTAGTAGAGGGGAGGCTCGGCTGCACCCGCCAATGCCCTCATGTGAAACCGGTTCTGTCCCTCAGTTCCCCATCAGCAGAAAGAATTATTTTCTGAAATCTGACTGTGATTCTAACTCACACACCAAACCACGGACAGACAAGAAAGGAAGGAAGAGGTTTGTACTTCCGAGAAGGCGGTTTGAGAGACAATGGCCAAGAAGAAAAGCAAAATATATTTTAAAAGTCAAAGATGTGATAAGGACAATACCTTTGCTGGCTCAGGCGCCAATGAGATGACTCCCTGTCTGTCTGCAGACTTAGCCCTAGTCAGGCTACTTAGCCTTTTGTCTTCTTGGGGTAGGCGTGGTCTGTGTGCGTCACGGGGAATTTACAGGGAAGAATTAATGTTTTTTTATGTTCCTTTAACCGGAAACTGGCCAAATAATGACAGATTACATACTTGATAATAGTGTTGTTTGCAAAGAATCCAGGAGTTTCTAACTTGGCTCATTTGTTTATGGCTTTGCTCTAAACAATTATAAACATGTAGTCTTAGAAAAAGGGAAGGAGGGCAGGAAATGTAACTTTCTAAAAACATATGGTAGGGAGGAAGGGAGAACTCCTAAAATCAGAATTCTAGATGGCTGGAGTTGGAGAGGAGCTTAGGAACTGTAGTTTGTGTTTTAGCATAATTTGTTTTTTGTACCCCGGGGGCTGAGTATGAATTGATGGAACGCTTGGCAGCCCCTGGCAAATAAGGGTTGGCTATGAGGGAAGATGATCCATCTTTTCTGAAGAGGGACATTTGTTGAATAGGCATAAATTACTCAGAGTATGGTGAGACAACCTCCTGGTTAGGGCCCGGTAGGGGAGAGAGATGTGATAATCCTCTTACTCCTCTGAATACTGTTAACCCATTTCCTACAGAAGTGACAGGGCTTTAGGAGAGAGCCTCCTGCTCTGGCCATGTTACAGCAAAGTGGCCCTCTCTCAGGGCCCAGAGGGAAGTCTGGTCTTTTTTAGAATAAACCTAAGGTGTGTGAGCTGTAGACTCAAGGAAATATGGGCAAGGCCCTGGCCAAAAGCTGGAAGCTGGATTTGAGAATAGAGGTTAAGGGAAGAGGAGGGACTCTTACATACGACACTGCGTCAGGGTTGCCTGGCTGTTATTATCAAATACTTTTTTTTGGTATCCTGAGGCCGGCCCAGTTCAGGTGGTAGAACATCAGACTCTTGGCAGATAAATGTTGAAGGTTTCCTGTTTGGAGTTTAAGCCATGTAAATTTTAAATGAAGAAAACGGATGGAAAAAGAGGGTAGAGGAGGGGAACAAAAAGGTAAAGAGAGAAAGGTGAGGCATGGCAATGTAACATGGTATAAAAAGGCAAGACCATTCAGAACTGGGAGTGAAGTGGCTTGTGTGAGTTGGGTAAAGTATTTTCTCTAGTCTTGTTTAACGGGAAGTAATGGGTTTGGTTAGATGATCATTAAGGTCTACCCTAAGCGCAAGATCTCTGATTCTGATTCTATTGCTGGTCCAGATGCTCCTGGTCGTAGACCTGGTCACAATAGTTATAAACAAGAGCCACAGAAATAATGTAACCTAGATGTAGACAGTGTAAATTTAGGACCAGATTGGGGCAGATCTTGGGTGTCTCAGGACGGATCCTTGTTTGAATGGTGATGGTAGCCAATCCTCTATGCCTGTGGTTCTCCTTCAGGCAACACAGATATTAATCCTGGTTATTCCTTCTGCCTCCCGGAGATCTTGTGAGGACTACTACCAAGAAACAGTTGCAAAGCACATTGTGAATGTGGGCTACTATGGAGATGCAACTAAACAAAAATAATAACAATGCTAATAATGGCTTCTGTCACTTGGGAACCTGTATAGTCATCACTGTAACGCCTTAGTTCACCAAAGAAAATATAGTTCTTACGAAAATATTGGTTTGAAAACTTCAACAGGGAGGACATTTTCAGGTGAAGGCCTCCCTTGAAACCCTGAAGATATTTAGTTTCTGAGAGGAATATATAGTATCTGTTTGGTAATCCAGGAAGACATCCTTGGTTCTACCATTAGTGGTAACACCTGTCCTGGCCTTACCCTCCTCTGTTGTAAAGAATTGGAATTCCCTGAATGTGGTTGTTGAATTTCTCAAGGATAGTTGGAATTTTTTTAGACTGCCAACTCAGGTTGAGGTTTCACTTAACTTTTTCCTTCATATGACCTTTTTGGAAACTGGCTTTTAAAGGAAGAACAACATAGGTGGGGTTTAGAGAGTGGGAAGTCCTCACTTTGTTTTGGGGAACGTACTTTTCTGTATGTGTGTACCAAGACTGACTTGTAAGTAAGCCTCATCATCAGACCACCTCCTCCTGGGGAATGGAGAGAGAAACATGCTACGTAGAACTCTGCTGGAGCCTAGGGAGTGTTTGGGGGCTGTCCTGTGACAGGAAATTTGGGGGCTTCAAGCACCCACCTCTTGACTCTGAGGAGACTTCAAAAACTTTAGTCATTTTCTGCCTAGGTCATACAGAAAAAACATTTATTGTATACTTATTCTGTGCCAGAGTTTTTGTTAGACATAAGCATTTTTTCTTTCAGGATTCACAAAATTAGATATGCAAGATGAGATGACATATTTTGGTAGGTGAGTGGATACACCCTATAAACCTGGAGGTTGCGGGTCCAAAGAATCATGGTGGTGCTTTTCATTTGAAAACTGCCTTATACTTCACAAAGAGCTCTCACTTGCATTGTCTCACTGGCTCCACACTTAACCCACAGAGGTACTGATTACTATCTCTTTCCACAGCTGCGGGCCCTTGAAGATGTTAAGTGGCCACCTACAGTCACAAAACTGGCAGAGCCAGCACGCTAACGTCAGGTTTCTGTTCTAAGTCCAATCTTCTCTTTCCACTGCATTTAGGTGCTCAAGTCTCTTACCTCCACCAAACGCCAAATGATGGGAAAAGTGACGGGGCTCAAAGAGATCATTCTTAAATGTCTTTTCAGCCTCAAACACCCTGTCATTTATTGATTCTAGGATTTTTTTGTTTAAAAGAAAAGATGAAAAAAAGAAATGGTTTGAACTATCCCCCCACCCTCTCTCCTCCTCCTTCTATGAAATCTCATTGTATTCTGTGACATACAGGAAAAGGGTGAAGGTGATCAACGTAGTTGAGTGCATGGTCAGTGGTGGAGTCTGCATATGGACTTTAGCCATGCTCTTGCCATTGTACCATGAAGACAAGAAACATCAGTAAACATCTTTGGAAGCAACTTTAAAATCATTGCATGTAGGTGGATCTGACAGCATTGCTTGAATGAAAAAGTAAACACAACTCTTCCCTGTGAATTTTTCAGGGGATGCAATTATTTGTTTTTAGGTTGTAGAAAGCATCTTCAGAGGAATGAAGTGTGCATAAACCATTATTACATACAGAGACAATTGAGCCTTTTGTCTCAATTCATCCCCTATTTAATTATAACCTGCTTTTAAATTCTGTGACAGTAAGAGGGATGGGAAGGAGGAAAGGACCTAACATAGTCTTCCAGGTGTTCTAATACATTATCTCATTTAATCTTCTCATTAAATCTGTGAGGTAGGTGTTCTTGTTACATTTTATAGAAGAGGAAGTCAAAGTCCAGGGAGATTAACCAACCTGTCTAAGACTGCAAGTTTACCAAATTGCTGACATGGGATTCAGACACCAGAGCTTAGGCTTAAGCAACTACCGGGCTGTCTCTTTTCCTTAGTGTGACCTCTTCCTTTTCTTTGCTCTTTTTAATTTCTAAGTTTTTCTGCTTTGTCTTGTTAGTCTATTGAAAGATCTAGAACAATATATTGAAGGATGCACTTCAGACACTATCTAGGTTGAACTTTCACGTTATAAAAGAGGAAGCAGGTTCAGAGAGGGGAAGTGTCAAGGTTGCAAGGTCACTTAGAGAGTTTGTGTGAGAGTGGGAGCAAAAATGAAAACTCCATTTCATGATTTCTGGTTCAAAATACCATACTACCCAGTGACACTGGCTCCTCAGTAAAGAGGGGTAAGGTGGAGAAACAATGTCTCCCATGACTTCTCACCTATAAGTGAAAAAGGGGCTGAAAAGAATGAAACCCCATTCAGTGAGCACAACCAGCTGTGGTTCTTGCTTTCCTGAAAGCTGACAGTGAAGACATTCAACAATAATCCCCTAAGTAAGCCGATAAACAAACTGAGATAAGTTTAGTAAAGGCATGAACAAAGAAGCTAGTCTTAGACTGGGAGTGTGTAATTCATTGGGGAGGGGAGAGGGTACATTCCAGGCTGAACAAAGGCTGTGGGGGTCAAATAAGTGAAAGTGGGGCGTTGAGGCTGGAGCTCAGAGAGGCAGGGCCAGTGGAGTGGCAAGATGAGGATGGTGAGGGAGGTAAGAGCTAGATAATCAGGGCCCTGTGTAGAGCTCACTAAGGTCTTTCCCCTTCAACTTCGGGTAAACTTTGGGCAAGTGCTCTGGGAACTCGGCAGAGGGATGGCTGTGGCTTGGAGTAGATAGAGAAATTCAAGTTGGCAGAAGCCTGTAGTAGGAAGGGGCAGCTTCACGTTGAGCCACCAAATCCCCAGTTAGCTGTGATTCCCTCTCTTTGCCTCAGCTTATTTGTTCCCTAATTTATGTGCTTTTTTTGTTTCTAAGTTCCCTTTCTTTCTTCTTTTGGGATGGTAGTTCACAGGGCTGTGCCCTCTCGTTGGCTTCCCCCCTTGGCACACTGTCTGTCTTTCACGGATGCACTTAAAAATCAGAGTCCATCAGAGAGCTTCTGTGTGACTGCAGTCATGTCTGTGCCTGTCTCTCACTTTTCTTCTTGCTGGCTAATTGTAATTGCCTAATCAGAAGCGCATTTTAAAGAAATTCCCTTTTCTTTTGAGTCATTTTCCTCATGGAGTCATAGTTGTCTCCGGTCTGAACTTGTTTCACAATTAAAAAACAACTTGGATTACTTTTCTGGATTCTAAAACATGATTATTAAATATTGCTAGGGAAATATAAAAAATATAAAAAGAAAATAAAACCCACAAACAATTAAATAACTAGAGGTATTCACTATTACTATTTTGGTGTATTTTCTTTCATTCTTTCCTTTTTCAAGGCATATATAGATTTGTTCTTATACAAATGGGATACTCTGAGCACTTCAATATTTGCTTTCCTGAAATCTGGGGAAAGTATATGTGGTAGATTCTCCTTACCAAATATCCATTTATGGGATTACTTGATAAATGTCTGTCTTCATTTCCTAGTCTCCTTTGCAGAGCTGGATTAGGGACACATGGTTTTTTCTGGCCAAAGCACGGTGAGCAGGAAGTGAGACGTGATGTGTTATACTTCTAGGCTTATGCAATTGAGGGCCAGTGTGTGCTTCTGTCATCTCCAACTTCCTCTGGTGCAGCAACTTTGGAAGTCACGTATTCCAGATGGTGGGGCTACAAATGGATGAGGTGTGGTTGCAAATGTATGAGACTAGAACAACCTGCATTTGACATTGCCTGAGTGAGAAACAAATCTTTAATTGTGTGAAGTCACTGAGATTTCAGAGTTTGTTACTGTGGAATAACCTAACCTATTCTGACTACCACTCTAACTATCTTTCCCTTCTCCATCACAAACTCCAAGGTGACATGTACTTTATCTCAAAATTCCTCTTTCACATAATTGATTCCTTCTTGGACAGAATTGTGTCTAGATTAGTATTCCTCTTACCATATTCTCTACTCTCTGGGAGATGAATTTTCCAATAAGGTGACTCAAGAACCTAATCAGATGCTTTCATTTTGGCCAATTCTGATTCCAGATATAAAGATATATTAGCTGTGAAAATAAAAAGGCCAATAACAAACTGTTGAGTTAACATCCCACATAGAAATCATGTAATAATTACATTAAACATCTAACATTTATATGGTACTTTATAGTTTTTCAAAGCATTTTTTTATAAATATCAATATAAGCATCCACTATGATGTGAAGCTGACTTATTATGCATGCAAATAGTTAATAGCAAAGGTCCTATGCCCAGTGCATGGTTCTCTTCTCCCTCCTTTTGATATGAATTCCTGGCTGCTGGGGAGGATGGACCCGTGATTAGAGCAACTGTGGCACAGAGCAGGGAATGGCAGGTGTGGCACATGGTGTGGTTGGAAAGGCAAGAGACTTGGACCTGGCTTTGGCCCTAATTAGTTGTTGTGTGACCTACAACATTTCTACACATCTCAGAGCTTTCCTTATCTACAAAGGGAAGAGGTTGGACTGGATGACTACTGGGATTTTTGCAGCCATGGCTGTTCATTCCACACTTTATGACTACCCTGAGCATAACCACGTCGGCTTCATGGTACCTCTACGCTCTTGAAGTGTTGTTTGGTTACGTAAGGCCCATCCTGGATTCATTCCTTACTATTCTTTTGTAGAGTCTTTCTCTGTCACATGTACAGTTGTATTACAAATAGATACATGCTTTTTCATTAGTTCAGTGGCCAACTTGATTTGTCACTCTGGGTATAAATAGAGACAAATTCCATTTCTAGTACGGAAATATATAATAGTAGCTGATAAATTAGAAGGAAATGACAATTTTACTCCATTGATGATGACTCAGGCTTGATACAGATGAAGGATCATCTGGGGCCTTGATTACCCTTAAGAAAAGGGAGTTTAAGTTTCTGAGTCAGAAAGTCTAGACAAGTTTTGCAGTATTTTGATTAAAAAAGATGAACATCTAAGGAGGAAATGTGATCTTACTTTCTCTTTGCTGCACTCTGCTCTCCATGGGATCTTAGTGCAGTCCCCAGAAGGTCATTATATCCCCTTCAGGGTGGCATTGAAGCTCCCCTGGGAGAGGAAACGCAGACTGAGAGAGCCTAGACTCAGGAGCAGGACCTGGGGGCAAAGGAGAGCAGGAGTTCCCACAGAGCAGAGTTGTATGAAACATTCCTGAAGCCAGCTTGGCAGTCTGTTTCACAGTGAGGCGTTGTATCAGAGGCCATGGGTAAAGAGGTGGCAAAGAACTCCACTTGCCCTTAATAAGCTTTTAACTTGTGGGGAAGACCTGTGCAGATGACTACAGTGCAAGCAGAATAAAAGAAGTCCTGTAATAGAGGCAGAGCATGCAGATGGGAAGGGAGTGGCTGAAGCTAACATGGAGAATTAAGGAAGACCTCATGGAGGCTGCATTTTAGCTGTGACTTGAAGTGGTAGGTTTGGATAGTGGAGAATGGATATTCCAGGCTGAGGAAATGGGGTGAGAAGGCATAAGGCATAACATTTCATGTCAGTGTCTCCTATTGTGTGGCCTTGGGCAAATTACTTTTAGAGCTTTGGTTGCCTCATCTATAAAACTGGGCTAATGATTCTTACTTCATAGGGTTTTGGAAGGATTACATGAGACTGTGTTTGTGAGAGTGTTTAGTTCAGTGTTAGTTTCCTTTCCTCTCTCCCCAAATGTCCAACATTCTGATTCTATACATTTGCTCAGGCTGTGCCCCCTTTGGGATTTATCCCCCACTCCACCATCCATGGAATTAGAGCTTTCTTTAATCTGCTAGTCCAGGCCCTTCCTTGACACAGAATGGAAAACATAGATTTACTGCAGGGAATTTCCAGTGTGGCTAACCAAAAATCAGGTTATAGTTAAAGGAATTCTAAGTAGAATGCAAGCTTGTCCATAGTGGTTATAGTAGATTGGAATAATTATAAAGATTATCAGTTCATGCTGTCATTCATAGACGATGGGGATCTTTGATCCAGGAACATGCTTGGAGCAGGGGACTGAGTGGTGATTAAGACAAAGAAGGTTCTGAACCTCATAGAACATCTCTGCTAGTGGAGAAGCACGCATGATCATAGTTGTGGTTTTTAAGAAAGGGGTAGTGTGGGATGCTGTGGAGTTATATGCAGGGGGAGTGGAAGGGGAGAGGGAGGAAAACCTAATCTAGTCTGAAAGGTCATGGAAAGTCTCTCTGAGAAAGCAGCATCATGCATGGGAAGGGTAAGATTTAGCCAGATGAAGGTGCAGGTAGATGTAAGAAAAGAGATTAGTATCTCAGGCAATGGGAGCAGCATGTGCATAGGCCCCAAAGCCAGAAGGACTTTGGTGTATTAGAGAAGCTGAAAAGGGCCAAGGTGGTAGAAGCCCAGAGACTGAGGGGCAAAGTGGCAGGAAATACGGTGGAAGAGGTAGGCATGACCAGGTCATGCGCAACCCTGCAAACAGGTTAAGGACACTGGATATATCCTGAAGGCAATTTTGAAGTGTTTTAAGCAGGGGAGTGGCAAAATTAGTTTTGTGTTTTTAAAAGATCTGTCTGGATTCTAAAGAGGAGAGAGCAAATGTGGGGAGAAGGGTAACGAACTGACTGGGTGGGAATTGAGGATGGCTTTGGACTTGTGTGGTGGCCATGGAGATGGAGAGAAGTGGATGCATTTGAATTATTAGGAGAGTCAAATTACGATTTGGTGATTGGTTAGAGGTGGAGCATGAGGAAGATAGACAACTCAAAGAAAAGTGCACTCCCTTAGACAGATGAGATATTTGAGTTAAACATATTCTGGAAGCAGCAATGAGGAATACTGAAGTACCATATTCTGAGAGAAATGCTGGCAGAATTGGAGAAAATGGAGTGGATTGTGAGGATCCCGTGAAGTAAGTCTGGGAGTTGCATGCATGGATTTGAAACTTGGAAGAGGCAACAGGCTAAGGCATGGAGTCTTGGGAGTGGGCACGAGGCCCAGAGGAGGGTGTGGAGGTGAGGCACACTCACCAGTCAGAGCATGTGCATCCAGAATGGCAGTCAGGGCAACTGGGAAGCAGAAGCCCAGCATGTCAGGAGGAAACATGGAATGTGGTGTCCTGGGAGTCAAGAGAGCTGCCTGCCTGGCCCATCCGCATGGAGATACAGTTGGTGTGTCACACCCTTTCCAGTGCAGCTGAATCATGGTGGGTTCTCATTTGGCACGCCTCGTTGTTCCTTCCAGCTTCTTCTGACCTTGTTTCAGCACTTTCTTTTCAGTTGCCAGTGTCCTATTCTGTTCCCAGATCTTTCTTGACTTGGAGGAAAGTGGTCTGATAAAATCTTTGATGTAAAATTTCTAGGACCTAATATTATGGGGCAACTTGCAGACATTTATGTTTTTTTAAAAGAAGAGCTTGGAAAAAGCATGGCTTTACTTTGGGCCTGGGAATTTTGCTTTTGTGAGGGCTACTGACCCACTGAGAAAAGTAAATACATGGGCATTAAGGTGCAAGGAAATTTAAAATTTTAAAGATTAAGACTGGGCAGTATAACACTTTATTCAATACTTGAATAAATATCCTTTTTTAAAAAAAAATATTTATTTATTTTGGAGGAGGAGGGGCAGAGGGTGAGGGAGAGAGAGTCTTAAGCAGACTCCATGCTGAGCGCAGAGCCTGCCAGGGGGCTTGATCCCATGACCCTGAGATCACGACTTGAGGTGAAACCAAGAGTCGGATGCTTACCTGACTGTGCCACCCTGGTGCCCCTTGAATAAACATCCTTAAATCCAGTTCAGACTAGAGATAGAAGAAGAAAGAAACATTTGACAAAATATTTAAGAGACAGAGCGCTGTGTCAGAATAGGGAGAAAAGATAGGTGGGGTAGGACCAAATTGCAGTGGGCCTTGCTTAGTGTAATGTCTGTACTTTCATTTATGAGCAATGAGGAACACCTGGAGTGTTTTGAGCAGAGCAGTGATGTGATACAGAAGAGTCTCAGAGTGGTGAATTTAACAGTTTAGTCCAGGAAGTGAGTGAAACCAGGAGATTGGTCTGCTCCTCCTGCTGAAAGGCAGGAGAGCCTGGGCTGAGGGAAACAAACATGGGATGCCACAGCGGGAATGGACCTGAGAGGCCCATGCAGGGAAGGAAGAACTGATGTGATGTGTCCTGGGTGTGCAGGAGAGTAGAAAGAGGACTCTAGGATGACATCAAGATGATAGAAATAAAGAAATCTGGAGGAGGAAATGGTTTGGGGAAGAAAATGATGACTTAGGCTGTAGACAGTTTGAGTCACCATATAGGATAGACAAAAGCATTTCCTAGATTTCCCCATATTAGTTAGTTCTGCTTTGTCCTTGGGCCCTGGAAATTTCTATAGAACAAAACTAATGGCCTTGCAGAGTTTGGAAAGAAGAATTCATAGAAACAAAGTAAAAAGAGGGGAAGTGACATATTCATCGTCTCATAGATTTGAGGGAAGAAACAGGATTTCCTCAAATGTTGCCTGAGAGGCAGCAGATTACATTTTAAAGTCAAACTCCACTATTTAAAATCAGAAAGGGAAAGTGTGGATTGATTAATAAGTAGTGTTCGGGAACCAATAAGCCTTTTAGAAAAATAAAAAGTTAAAAAGTTACATTCTCTTCTTCATACCAAATTAAATTCCAAATAAATAAAAGGCTTAAACATAAAAACAGTGACATCATAAAATTAACAGAAAAAATAAAAGTAAATTTATCTAATTCTGGAAAGAAATGTCCTTAGGACCAATTTCTAAAAGTGGAATTCAGGGTCCAAAGGTTTATGGCACTCTATTGCCAGATTGCCCCAGCCTTGTATGAAAGTGCCCACTTTTCCCACACTTTTACCAGGGCTGGCTATTTTTGCTTTAAAAACATTTCATTAATTTCCTGTTAATGACTTTTACCTTTTTTATTGAAGGAGGTCAACTTTTATTGTTAGATTTAAGAGCTCTTCATAAAATAATAATGTAAACAAATCGACACAAATGAAGTAAATATGTATTTTTCCATTTTGGTCTACACTTCAGTTACTGCACAGTATCTGTATTATGATTCCATTTTATAAAAACAGAAAAGATGGACTCTATATCTACCAGTATGTCAGTGATAGAAATATTTTGGTAGCGGGGTCACAGATGTTTTTAATTTTATTTGTGATTTTCTTTATTTTAAAAAATTTCTACAACAAACACATATTTTGTCATTCTCTGTTAAAGTGTAATTTAGCATTTTCTGTCCTCACTCTTCAGTTTCATTAAACGAAGACTTTAGAAAACTCCTTGTATATGCCTGACCTTAGACCTTTTAGAATTTGGGTGCTGTTTTCCTAGTTCCACCTCTTCCTCAGGGTAGGGGTAAACATTTAAAACATGTTGCAAAACATTAAAAACATTTAAAACATTAAAAACATGTCTTTCTCAATTTTCTATGAAAATTTTATAAAGAGGGACGCCTGGGTGGCTCAGTCGGTCTGCCTTCGGCTCAGGTCATGATCCCAGGGTCCTGGGATAGACCCCTGTTTTGGGCTCCCTGCTCAGCAGGGAGCCTGCTTCTCCCTCTGCCTGCCGCTCCCCGTGCTTGTGCTCTCTCTCTGTCTCTGACAAATAAATAAACAAAATCTTAAAAAAATTTTTTTTTATAAAGAGATCTTCCTCTGGCCTTTAGTTCTTAAGAATATTCTCTTCTGGGCTTCTGAAGTTGGCAGGTTGGGAGGTGAGCTTCTCTTTTCATTGGACACCTTGGTGGCTTTTTGGGTAGTAGACCACTGTATAAAGTTCTTCCAGTTTATCTCTCCCCAGCTGAGCTGACCTCATGCTCAATGTTACTTAATAATCTGGGAAATGTACCAACGCAACTCTCCCCACTCTAATTGAGCCAGGCTCCAGAACTCATTACTTTATTACCATCCACTTGGATTGCTTTAATGCATTCTCTGTTAAGTATAATTTAGCATTTTCTGTCCCCACTCTTCAGCTTCATTAAATGAAGACTTTAGAAAACTCCTAGTATGTGCCTGACCTTCTACCTTTTAGAATTTGGGTGCTGTTTTCCTAGTCCTTCCTCTTCCTCAGGGTAGGAGTTAAGTAACTTCTGTTGCATTCCTGCAAAGATGAGGGTGATTGAGAAATGGGACACCTGTATCTTTGTGAAGTAGCCCACTCTATAGCTGGAAAGCTCTGTCATTAGAATGTTCTTCCTCTGGTGGACCAAAAGCTATGAGCTACTCTGTGAGTCCCATCTGTTTATCCAAGGTATGCTCTCAAAGAGGCGTAGAAGTTCTGATACTGCAGGAGAGCCTCTCAGGAATGTGATGACATCTGTTATATGCTCCCTAAGTCTTCTCTAACTGCTCCTCACATTGCTTGCTTCTTAGTCCCCTCATTGAGCTATTTACTCTGAGCAGTGCAGGATCAGTGTACCCAGGGCCCTCCTGAAATATGGTGGACTCTCAAATACTTAGGGTGTAAAGCCCATGGTGGGTTGGCCTTTCTACTTCTCATGGATTGGGTCTTAGTCGATCTGCAGTGGAGCAGTAGTGAACCAGATTTTTCTTTTTTTAAATCCTCAGCAACTTTGTCTCCAGAGGCAAGGCCAGGCCAAATCAGCTTATAACTATTTACTATTTACTATTTACTGTAAAAAGACTGATCAATCAAGCAACAAGTATTTTGTCTATGACTGGCATTGTTGTGGGTGCTGAAGGAGACACCAATGTAACCCTAGACTCTCTGGGCCTCATTATCACCTATAAGAATATCTAAAATGAAAAGGACTGACAACACCAAGTGTTGATGATGAGGAGGAGAACTAGGACTTTTATACACTGCTGGTGGGAATCCAAATGGTACAAACACTTTGGGAAACAATTTGACAGTTTCTTAAAAAGTTAAACATGTAGCTACCATATGACTTAGCCCTTCCACTGCCAGGTTTTTATTTACCCACAAGGAATAAAAGCATGGGTTTCTACAAATATTCCTACAGGAATATTTATAGCAACATTATTTGTCATTACTAAAAATGGAAACAACACAATGTCATCAATAAGTGAATGAATAAACAAACAATGGTATATTCATACAATGGAATATTATTCAGCAATAAAAAGGAATGGACTAATGATACATACAACAATATGGATGAATCTCAAAATAATTATGCTGAAAGAAGCCAGGCATGAAAGTGTACCTACAGGGTGCCTGGGTGGCTCAGTTGGTTAAGCGACCGCCTTCGGCTCAGGTCATGATCCTGGAGTCCCGGGATCGAGTCCCACGTTGGGCTCCCTGCTCAGTGGGGAGTCTGCTTCTCCCTCTGACCCTTTTCCCTCTTGTGCTCTCTATCTCTCATTCTCTCTCTCTCAAATAAATAAATAAAATCTTAAAAAAAAAGAAAGTGTACCTACTATATGATTTCATTTATATAAAATTCTAGAAAATGCAAACTCATTTATGGGACAGAAAGCATCAGTAGTTTCTGGTGTTGGGGTTCGGGGGGGAGGGAAGGTTATACAGGGGTATAAAGAAACTTTTGAGGAAACTTTTAGGGGTAATGTGTATGTTCATTATTGTGGTGTGATGATAGTTTCACTGGTGTATGCCTATGTCAACAATGATCAAATTGTATACTTTGAATTTGTGTAGTTTTTTGTTAAAAGACTATTCATAGAAAAACAAAACAAAGACTCTCTGGGCCTCACAACTATGTGGGTATAAAGGAATTTTAGTAACAATTCCTTCCAGCTTCCTTGGTTCCTGTTCCCTTCTGACCAGGAACTTGGAGGCTCACCCTGCAAATCTTACCTGGCTTATCTTAGAGTCCTCTGAGGCTATCTCACATATAAATCAGTCTGGCAGCTACAGTTCCCACATGGTGCCACCCCTGCTATTGCTGAGAGCAGCCTGGGATGCTTTGGGAAGGCACAGCACTGGCCTTGCTGCTGGGACCAACAGAGAAGGCTGGTGTCCACACCAGAGCCCTGTCTTTCCCAGAGGGGCTGTTCATGTGTACAGGTACCGAGGCTATTCTGCATTTGTACTAAAGTGGAAAGAACACATTCACTGCTTCCCTCTGTATCCTGGGTACTTTTACATCCATGGCTCACAGAGTCTCTGGTGAAATAACTCCTACAAGCCCCTTTCTCTATGATTTCCTGCGCATGAGCAAATGCATCTACTAAAGAAGGGTGCCATGCTGTTTTCTCATGGCTGATTCCCCCACAGGTTCTCCCAAACCTGCATACAGATCAACTCATGCCAGTGAATGACTTCCTGCTGCTTGCCCCACCCTCTCATCTGACCTGCTTGGACAAGTTGTATCCAAGCACCAGTACCACCTAGGGTACTCCCACTCCCTGGGGGAGGTTTGGTTTCTCCGGGAAACCCCAGGTATGGAAGAGTTTCCGTATTTCCCACTGCCTCTTCCTACGTTCCAAGTCAGGGGAGAAAGGGCAGACGATGGAGGCGAAGGAGGAAAGAGTGAAGAAATAGACATTTTTCCTTCCCAGAGCTGTAGATCAGGATGAGCAGGGGAAGGTGAGAAACTTTGAATGAGGCGTGAAGTTGTGTTCTTCTTCCTTCTGCCCTCTCCTCATCCATTCTCGCCATGAAATGTTCAGACATGCAGATGGGTCTAAAGAATGGCACAATGAACATCTGCATACTCATCTTCCTAAACCAAGAGTCCTCAGTGTTTTGTCATATTTGCTTCATACATGTGTGCATGTGTGCCCGTGTGTGTACATACACAGCCACACAGAGGCAGACTAATGTTTGGCTGGATAAAGAATTCTAGGCTGAAATTAGTTTTCCTTTAGGATTTTGAAGGCATTGCTCCATTTTCTTCTAGTTTCCAATATTGCTGCTGAGAAGTCTGATGCCATTCAAATGCTCAATTATTTCCATGTGACTGTTGTTTTCTATCTGGAATATTGTAGGATTATCTCTTTATCTCCAGTGTTCTGAAATCTCATGGGGTGGGTCTTTTTTCATTCATTATGCTAGGCACTCAGTGGGAACATTACAATCTGGAAACTCTTGTTTTTCAAGTTCTGAAAACTTTATTATTTGATTAAGTGCTTTTTCTCTCAGTTTTTTCAATCTTTCCTTTTCTCTGGAATCTCTGTTTTCACCTTCTGAGTTTCCTGGACCTGTCCTCTAATATTCTTATTGAGTCTATTCTGTCTTTATCCTTTTACATTATTTTCTTAGAGATTTGCTTAGCATTATCTCCAACTCTTTTGTTAAGTTTTCATTTCTCTTATCATATTTTCTTGTTCTTTGAATATTCTCCCTTCCCTCTCCCCTGTAGTATTTTGTTCTTGTTTCTTGGTTCTATTATCTTATTACTCTGAGGATATTCATAACAGTTTTTTCAGGTTTCTTCTCTTTGCATAGTTTCTTTCTTTCCCCTGCCTTGTTTTTTTAAAAAAATTCCAGTGTAATTAACATACCATACTATATTAGTTTCAGGTGTACAATATAATGATTCAACAATTCTATACATTTCTCAGTACCCATCACGGTAAGTGTACTTTTAATCCCATTCACCCTTTTCACCCATCCGTTCACCAACTTCCCTTCTGGTAACCACCGCTTTGTTCTCTGTAGTTAAGAGCCTGTTTTTTGGTTTGTCTCTCTTTTTTTTCCTTTGTTCCTTTGTTTTGTTTCTTAAATTCCACATATGAGTGAAATCATATGGTATTTGTCTTTCTCTGACTGACATATTTCACTTAGCATTATACCCTCTAGATCCATCTATGTTATTGGAAATGGCACGATCTCATTCTTTTTTATGGCTGAATAATATTCTACTGTATGTGTGTGTGTGTGTGTGTGTGTGTGTGTGTGTGTATCTCACATCTTCTTTGTCATTCATATTGATGGACATTTAGGTTGCTTCCATAATTGGGCTATTGTAAATAATGCTACAATAAACATAGGGGTGCATATAGCTTTTCCAATCAGTGTTTTCATATTCTTTGAGTAAATACCCAGTAGTGGAATTACTAGATCATATGGTAATTCTATTTTTAATTTTTTGAGGAACCTCCATGCTGTTTTCCACAGTGGCTGCACCAGTTTGCATTCTCACTGACAGTACAAGAGGGTTCCTGTTTCTCCTTATCCTTGGCAACACTTGCTCTTTTGTGTGTTTTTGATTTTAGCCATTCTGACAAGTATGAGGTAATACCTCATTGTGGTTTTGATTTGCATTTCCCTGATGATGAATGATGTTGAGCATCTTTTCATGTGTCTGTTGGCCATTTGTGTGTCTTCTTTGGAGAAATGTCTGTTCATGTCTCTGCCCATTTTTTAATTGGATTATTTGGTTTTTGGTATTGAATTGTGTATGTTCTTTATATATTTTGGATACTAACCCTTTATCAGATATGTCATTTGCAAATATCTTCTCCCATTCAGTAGGCTGTCGTTTATTGTTGATTGTTTCCTTTGCTGTGCAGAACCTTTTTATTTTGATGAAATCCCAATAGTTTATTTTTGCTTTTATTTTTCTTGCCTCAGGAGACATGTCTAGAAAAATGTTGCTGTGGCCAATGTCAGAAATTACTGCCTGTGTTCTTCTATGATTTTTATGGTTTCATGTCTCACCTTTAGGTCTTTAATCCATTTCAAGCTTATTTTTGTATATGGTGTAAGAAAGTGGTCTAGTTTTGGGGCACCTGGGTGACTCAGTCGTTGAGCATCTGCCTTTGGCTTGGGTCATGATCCCAGGGTCCTGGGATCAAGCCCTGCATTGGGCTCCCTGCTCCACGGGAGGCCTGCTTCTCCCACTCCCCCTGCTTGTGTTCCCTTTCTCACCGTGCCTCTCTCTGTCAAATAAGTAAATAAAATCTTTTTTTTTTTTTTAAAGAAAGTGGTCTAGTTTCATTCTTTTGTGTGTAGCTGTCCAGTGTACCCAATGCTATTTGTTGAAGAGACTGTCTTCCTCCCACTGTATATTCTTGCCTCCTTTGTCAAAAATTACTTGACCGTATAATCTGGGCTTGTTTCTGGGTTATTCATTCTGTTCTCTTGATCTATGTGTCTATTTTTTGTGCCAGGACCATACTGTTTTGATTACTACAACTTTGTAGTATATCTTGAAATCTGGGATTGTGATACCTCCAGTTTTGTTCTTCTTTTTCAAGATTTCTTTGGCTATTTAGGGTCTTTTGTGGTCCCATACAAATTTTAGGATTGTTTGTTCTAGCTCTGTGAAAAATGCAGTTGGCATTTTGGTAGGGATTGCATTAAATTTGTAGATTGTTTGGGGTAGTATTGATAATTTAACAATATTTGTTCTCCCAGTCCATGAACATGGAATATCTTTCCATTTGTGTCATCTTCAATTTCTTTCATCAGTGTTTTATGGTTTTCAGGGTTTGGTTGGTTTGTTTTGAGATCCATCTTACTTAAAACTTCCTGCAGATGTTTAGTAGCTTTCCAGCTTATATTCAAGAGTAGGTAATTTGAAAGCAGATTGAAAGCTCTGAGTATATGTGAGGTCTATTGGCTATAAGTGCTGTCATTTGATGACTTGGCAGGGCCATTGCATTGGAGAAACCCTAATATTAGTATTGACTTTATTCCCCAGGGAAGTCTCTTTTAGTCTCCTGCCTAAAGGATAAAAGCCTGGCAACCATCCTTCTGCAAGTGGCATGGGAAAGAAGGTCTGGGATTCTCAACATCATGCTGCATGCTTTCATTAATCATCCTGTTTTCAATACTTTCCTCCTACCTTCAAATGTGCCTGGTGTCCCTGACTCCACCTTTATTTTACATTTTCTACAGAATAAACTTGCTGTCTTTTACTAGTATGGGAAAGGTGATCCGTGGATATAACTAGTAGTTAAATTATTATCATGCTGTTCTTTAAAAAGACTGAACCAGTCAGCAACAAATGAGAATTTCCTCACAGCTTTGCCAGTATTTTTAAAAGAATGTTATTGAGGTAGAACTGACATATAATAAACTGCACATATTTAAACTATGCAATTTATGTTTTGATATACCCCTTTGAAACCACCACTACAGTCAAGTTAGGGAACATATTTATTACCTGTTTCCTCAAGCCTCTTTGCAATTCCTTCTTCTCCTCTTCTTCGTTCCCAAGCAAACACTGACCTATTTTCTGTCACTATAGTTTACATTTTCTAGACTTTTATATAGATAGAATCATACAATATATACTTACAAATATACTTTTTCTTTGATTTGTAACCACTGTTTAAACTAGCTTCCAGTCTTCCTTATTTTACCCTCCGCTCCAATCTCAGAGGTCCTAGATGTTGGCTGGTTCCAGTTTTTCCACTGCTCACTTAGGATCAGCTTCCACTTGTCCAACTGCTTTCCAGCTTTCAATTTTTTTTTTGCCTAAAAAACTCCTGCATGAGACTGGGAACTCTTGAATTTTTGTTGTGAAGGTAAACTCAGTGAAGTGCATGCCCAGGAATTGCCTGATTGATCAAAACAATGCATATCGCCACCATTGTTGCTGTGTCGTTTTCTCCATGCTTGTGGGTTTGTGCCTTTAAAGATCGCTTTAATGTTATTTTAATGGGGTTTGGGGAAAGAAACAGAATTAGGTGGAAAAGTTCATATCTGCCATCTTTACCTGGAGGCTGAGACTGTTCATATATGAAGGTTGTTCACTAGAAAGTTCTGCACTGGCTGTAGATGTCAGAGCATGTGTGAAGCAGTTGCTGGAGGAAAATAAGGTCATTTCTTGTTTGTAATTCACTAAGTTCAGATTGTCCAACATATTGGTTATATTTGGTATTCAGTAAAAAGTAGTTTTTTCCTCCCTCCTTCCTGTTGTCCTTCCATCCTTCCATGCTTCCCTCCCTCCTCTCCTTTCCTCCTTTTACTTCAGCAGCGGCTTTGGGGAAACTTCTCAGGAAGTTTCTCTTCTCAGGAGGAGAATATAGCAGCCCACAGGTAAGGGAGACATCTTGCAAGGATAAAAGAGATGCTACAGCTCAATTTAGTATAGTGTGAAAGTCACTGATGATATCTCAGGAGTCAGCTAGTTAGGGAAAGGACTTCTGCCAGGGGAGAGGGGAGGGGGATTGGGAAAGAGTTAAAGATGAGTCTCTGAAAAAAAAAAAAAAGGCTGAGCCTCTGAGTATAGGGATTTCAGAGTCTGCAGTCTGGAAAAGACTTTTAGGAGGTCTGAGCCTGCAGAGCCTCAGCTGATGAGCAGCCTGAAGTCCAAAGGAGAACTTTTTTCTGTGACCAGGTAGAAAGTTCCTTCCTCACACAGGGAGGTCATGTGGCAGATGAGTGAGGCGGGGCATGGAGAGACATCCCTGGGACAGGTTTGGGAAATAGGCTCAAATGGGGACTGTAAAGTTCTTATTGATGAGTCTTTTTCATTCTTTTTCCTAATCTTAGGAAATAGAATCCAAGGCCCCCTGAAAGTGGAGGGTGGATGGTAGGAGGAAGGGTAACTGGGGCTTACATCTAGGAGAGCCGTGGAGTCACTGCTTAGCTGTCCCTCAGGGACTCTGCTGAGGTTACTACGAAGATAAGAGATTCTCAGCCTTGCTGGATGGTATTAACTAAGGGAACCTTATTATTAGCATTCACTTCCTTCTCTTTTGATGAAAGTTTAAAGGTCACCATTTCCTCTTGCAAAGTAAGTTCCACAAATACTCCATTTCCAACCTTAGAAATAGCAATACATCAAGATGATTGCATACTCCCTGTTCTGGGGGAATTCCCAAGCAGGGGGAGGCAGAGCTCTGACGGAGACAGTGAATTCAGACTGATTACTCAGTGGTAGCAGCCGTAGCAGCAGCAGGGACCAGAATTTCCCCGCACGTGTCTCAGGCTCTCATTTGCCAACTCAGTCTCAATCAAGTATTTTTACTGACAGAAAAGAAAATAGCTGTGGGTGAAAGAATTCATTTTTCAGACAGGGCTACACCCATTGTTAGCTTAGAGACCAGTCTTACTTTTCTCTTAGGTGGCAGATGCAAATGTCCCTGATGTTGGGAGAGATGTGGGTATCTACACTTGAGTTCTGTCCACTTACAACAGTAGATAGAGATGAGTGTCAAGTGTGTAGACTTTCTACAGACTGTACTCAATCTCATCCTGTCATTTCCGATGAGTTGGCAAGGAATGTAAGTGGTTTTGGGGCTATCCCACCCCTCTTTGAGGCAGATAATCCAAAGCTCAATTTCCATGGATGGAGGGTTGGTGGTCAAATGTGAGTAATGCAGCCGTACTGGAACTCCAGAGAGTTACATGCCAGAGTCTCATATGTCATTCTTCTTTTGTTCATGTGAATAACTGTGGTATCAGGTCTGAAGTTAGGGCCTTCCTATCATCTTTGGGGGAACAAAATTCCCATACCAATCTGAGATGCTTCTGTTAGAGGCTTTTTTTGGGGACGGGGGACTAATGTGTTATTCTCAGATATTTTGTTTTAAAAAAGTAGACATCTTACTTTAGAGAGATGGCATTGTGAGTCAGAGCAGGATCAGAAGAACCAGCCCCAAAAAGAGGGGGAGAAGTTCTGGGCATTGAGTATAAAAACATTTAGTGGGGAGAAGGGAGAAGGTTGACCAGGAGGGAGAAGTGTTTTTGCCTTCTCCCAACTCCCATGCTGAAGATAATCACCTTGCTCTTTAAAAAACAATGAAGGCAGGGGCGCCTGGGTGGCTCAGTCGTTAAGCGTCTGCCTTCAGCTCGGGTCATGGTCCCAGGGTCCTGGGATCAAGCCCCACATCGGGCTCCCTGCTCAGCGGGAAGCCTGCTTCTCCCTCTCCCACTCCCCCTGCTTGTGTTCCCTTTCTCGCTGCGTCTCTCTCTGTCAAATAAATAAATAAAAAATCTTAACAAAAATAAAAAAATAAAAAATAATGAAGGCAGTTGGGCAGGAACTCTTATCTTCCTGCCACAATACTGAATCCACTCACTCTCCCTTCTATGAAGACAGGAGAGGTGTCCCTGAGGACAACCCTTGTCTTGAGCTCTGACATTTATGCCCCACTGTCTGCTCAGGACTTTTCTCTCACCAACACCATCAACTCCTCCCTCTCTCTCAGGTTATGGCCATTAACTACGAACATGCCCAAGAGTCTGCCCTTGTGAAGAAATTCTTCCTTGACCCCATACCCTTCTCCAGCCACCACCCCACTTCTTTGTGTTTCTTCCCAGAGAGTTGTACTTTTATTTGCTGTCTCTGTGCCTACATCACCCAATTCTTTCTTCCTTCTATCCTGGTGGGTCTTCTGTATCCATCATCCCTCTGAGACTCACATGCCAAAGCCAGGACTGATGTCCATCTAGTGGCCGCTTCTCTGTCCTCGTCTTCCCCCATCTGCAGCATTGGACACAGGGTAACCACTCCCTCCTTTTTGAAATGCTGCCTTGCCTTGGTTTCTGTGACACCCCACTCCCCTGGTTTTCCTCTGCCCTGGCTGCCCTCTTCAATCACCTTCTCTGGCCCCTCTTCTCATACCTCTCAATGTTGGCTTGTCCCAGGCTCAGCTGTGGGTCTGCCTTCTTCCCAGGAGTCTAATTTAGTCCCATGGCTTCGTTTGTTGTCCATTTCTCTGTTTGTTGTCCAATCCTAAGTGTATATCTCCAGCCTGTGTGTTTTCTCTGAGCTTCAGACTTGTATATCTAGCTGACTCCTTGACACCTTCACTTGATATATAATTGGTGTCTCAAACTAAACAGGTCCAAAACAGAGCCCTTGACCCACCACCTACTTTAAACCTGTTCCTCTCCTGGTCCTCCTTAGTAAATGGTATCAAGATTTACCCAGTTATTCTTATGAAAAATATAAGAAGTTATCTTTGATTCATTTTTTTTCCTCTTTCCCATACCCAGTCGCCTGGGAAAACCATTACTTCTACCTCTAACTTAGAATCCAATATCTCTTTATTCTTTCTTCATCTTCCATTATTGAAGATAGGACACCTGATAGTCTTAGCCACTATCATCCCTTGGATGGTGCAATAGTCTCCTAATTTGTATCCTGTGCATACAGTCCATTCTTCACACCGTGGTTAGAGTAATGTTTTAAAAACATAAATCTGGTAATGTTACTTTTTGCTTAAAATCTTCCATGTTTTCGCAATGATCTTGATCCAGATTCCTCAGTATGGCTTACAAAACTCAAGTGATCATGGCCTTTGTCTGTCTTTCAGTTTCATCTCATACCACTCTCAGTGGTGGCTGAAGCTGGCTGTGTGCATCTCTTTCCAATTTTGTATTTAGTGACATCACCTTGGCAGCTTGGTAGGTGGAAGTATTTACACCTTGCAACTGGTAAATGCTACAAACCAAGACTGTTTTGTTTTTCAGAAGGCCAGTTGTTAAAACACTTCCTAGGATTGATTTTCCCCTTTCTTATTTTGCTCCAGCCTCACTGGCCTCCGAGCTTTTTCTTGAATGATCCAGCTGGTTACTGTCTCAGGACCTTCATACTAATAGTTCTCTCTGTCTGGATTGTTCTTCCTTTCCCTTATTGGGGCCCTCTTACCATTTGGATCTTAGTTCAGAGTCATTTCCTTGATGAGCTTATTCAGGAACCCCATTTTCAATTCTATCACATCACTCTGTGTTATTGTCATCATGGCATTTACCTCTAACTGAAGTATATTATTTTTGTACTTGTTTATTATCTGTCTACCCATATTAAAACATTCCCTCCTGTGTTTCTAGCACCTAGGATAGGGTCTACTAAATGGTTGGTGCTCACTAAACATTACTGAATGAATAAATGAACTTCGTTAATATTGTTTATAATTTCTGGGTCTCAATTTCCTCATCTAAAAATGGGATCATCGGGGCACCTGGGTGGCTCAGTCGGTTAAGCCGTCTGCCTTTGGCTCAGGTCATGATCCTGGGTTCCTGGGATTGAGCCCCATGTCAGGCTCCCTGCTTGGTGGGGAGTCTGCTTCTCCCTCTCCCTCTGCCCTTTGGCTTGTGCTTGCTCTCTCTCTCTCAAATAAATAAGTAAAATCTTTAAAAAAATGGGATGATTAAAGTGATGTCACCAAGATGGTAAAGTAGGAGACTCCAGCCTCTGTCTCCCTACAAAGATCAATAATTGATAGCTATCTATGAAGAAAAACAGCCCTGAGAGATCTCTGGAGTCCACTAGAAACTTCCGCAATATAGTGGAACAAAAAAAACAGAGAATAACTGCACAGAAAGGGAAGGAAGAACAGCCTCATTTTCCTTGCATCATCCCATCCCCCTGAACCAGCAATGCTCAGCACTAAGAGGGAACTCCCCAGCTAGAGTTCTACTCCCTGAGAAGGGGAGAGCGGGGTCAGCAACCAGCTGCTTCCCCAGCCTTTTGGGCCTTTGCATGAAGGATCCTCTTCAGTTTTACCCCACCCGGACCAGCAAAGCTAGATGTATAGAGATGGCTAGGAATAAGGAAGAAGAGCAGGAGCTACCAAGTATCAGCCATGCAGTGGGAGTGCCCGTGGTTCCCAGTGACCTGCTCTGCAGAGGACCCCGGCAGCTTTCACCACTGAAGAAACCAACAGCCAGCATAGCTGCCATGAACCTTCTGCAGATGGCACTTTTTTTTTGCCCCACAGGCATTCCCATTCCTAACCTCCAGCTGTCTGAAATGCTCCCTACTTCATCGCCCATTCCTCTACCAGAACCTGGGACCTGCAACCAGCAGCTAGCCCAGTCCTCTGTGGCTGTGTGACCATGAGATGCCAGCCTAGACCTCAGAAGCTGACCCCCACGGCCATTTGTGCCTGCTTGTGGCTAGCCCCTCCAGCTGTGCACTTGCACGCCACTGGCCTGACTTTCACCACTAGCCTCTACTGCTGTGTATGCACCCATGGTGAAATCCTATAGCCATGGAAATGCATGCCGACAGCCAAGGCCCTAACAGCTGCTTATGGGCTTGGACCTGCACCACTGGGCTCACCTGCAGCTAGCTCCTCCAGCTCTGCACTTGCACACCACCCTCCCCCCGGCCCCGGCCCAACTCCCTTCAGTGGCATCCACTGCCATGCACCCTGTGGAGAGACCCTGTAGCCACAGGAGTGCATGTCTATAGTCAGGACCCTGCAGCTGCCTGTACACCCGCAGTTGGCCCAGGCCATGCTGCTGGTTCTGGCTGCTACTACTACATGAATGCCTGCAATTGGCCCCTGCCACTACACAGGCATCTGTATGCCCCTGCACTTAAATGAAAAGGCAATCTATGGAATGGGAGAAAATATTTGTAAATCATGTATATGGTAAGGGGTTAATATCCAAAATATATAGAGAACTCATATATCTCAATAGCAAAAAGAAAAAAAAAGATTCAATTTAAAAATGGGCAAAGGACTTGAATAGAGATTTCTCCAAACAAGACATGCAAGTGGTCAAACAAATACATGGGAAAGTGCTCAACATCAGGGAAAATACTGATGAAAATCACAAGAGATATCATCTCATACCTGTTAGAATGGTTAGTATCAAAAAGACAAGAGATAATAAAATGCTGACAAGGATTTGGAGGAAAGGGAACCCCGGTGCACTGTTGTAGGAATATAAATTGGTGCAGCCGTTATGGAAAATAGTATGGAGGTTCCTTAAAAAAAAATTAAAAATAGAACTACCATATGATCCAGCAATGCCACTTCTAGGTATATGTCCAAAGGAAATGAAATCACCATCTCAAAGAGTTATCTGTACTCCCATATACATTGCAACTTTATTCACAATAGCCAAGACATGGAAACTATATGTGTCCATCTATGGATGAATGGATAAAGAAAACATATATATATATATGTAATATATATATAATACATATATATGTAATATACATATATAATGGAATATTATTCAATTATAAATAAGGAAATCCTGTCATTTACAAATAATACAGATGAACCTTGAGGGCATTACGCTAAGTGAATAAGTCAGAGAAAGACAAATGCCATATGCTCTCACATGTGGAATCTAAAAACAAAACAACAAAAGAAACAGAAAAAGGGGCACCTGGGTTTCTCAGTCGGTTAAGCATCTGACTCAGGTCATGATCTCAGGGTCATGATATCAAGCCCTACCTTAGGCTCCATGCTGGACATGAAGCTGCTTGAGATTCTCTCTCTCTCCCTCTGCCCCTCACCCTACTTGCACGCTCTCTCGCTCTTTCTCTCTAAAAAAATAAAAAAAATAAAATAAAAAATAAAAACATCGAACTCATAGAAACAGAGAGTAGAATGGTGATTACCAGGGGCTGGGGATGCGGGGAAGGGGGAAATGTTGGTCAGAGGGTACAAACACTCAGTTCTAAGATGAATAAGTTTCAGGGATCTAAGGCACAGACAGCATGGTGGCCATAGTTAAAAATACTGTTATTGTATGCTTCAGAGTTGCTATGAGAAAAGAGCTTTAATGTTCTTACCATAACAACAACAACAACAAAATGGCAGTTATGTGAGATGAAGGATGTGTTGACTCACCTTACTGTAGTCAACATTTCTCAATATATACAGTTATCAAGTCATCACATTGTACACCTTGTACTTAGACAATATTATATGTCAATTCTGTCTTAGTAAAGCCAGAAAAAGGGTGCACACAGAAAAAATGGGACCTTTTTTTTTTCATTGAACATTTATTAAGCTCTTGTCCTGGGCACTGTGCCAGATGTTGGACTGAAAATTAAACTCACCCCCATGATTGTTCTGCAGAATAAAATACGAAGTTTGTAAAAATAATAGTAAAGTGCTATACAAACATGGTATTTCAATGACTGTGGGCATTATAGGGGATTTATTCTTTACTTTCTCATCACTGAAAATGTCTTTCTTGTGTAATAAAAAGGAATTTACAGTTCGTTGTTATTTTTATTCTCATTATAACTGGCCTGTTTCACTTGCTTTTTCATTGCCTCCAGGCCATTCCAGGACGGCCATCTGGATACTCATCATCTCAATAACTAAGGGGATAAAGCACTTAAGAGAGGAATAAAGATTAGTACTGGTTTCTTCTAGGAAAAGGGCCTGGAGGAAGCAGAGATAAGAAGGGACTTGGCAAAGATGAATTTACTTTTTATAAAATAGCAAAGTTAGATGCAAAAATAGGGCATTAGTACCATTTGTTTTTATTTTATTTTATTTTATATTTTTAAAGATTTTATTTATTTATTTGTCACAGAGAGCGAGATAGAGAGGGAAAGCACAAGCAGGGGAGGCAGCAGGCAGAGGGAGAAGCAGGCGCCCTGCTGAGCAGGGAGCCTGATGTGGGACTCGATCCCAGGACCCCAGGATCATGACGGGAGTCTAAGACAGACACTTAACTGAACCAGACGTCCCACTACCACTTTTTTTTTTTTTAATAACTGGAAAGGACCCTAGATACCATCTGGTTCAAAGGAGTCCATTTTACAAGTGGGAAGATAGAGTGGAGAAATTAAGTGGGTGATTACAAGTTTGACTAAAAGCTGGTAATTCCAGCCTAGCACTCGTTACCTCTGTGCCTGATGGTTAACACTGGCCTTTTTTTTTTGGAAGCTGAAGCTCTGATAATGGTGAACAATATCATCTTCAAGACCGTCCACAGTGGCTAATGTAGATGTGTTAGCAATGAAGGGAGTAAGTCAGCATACTTGGGTATGAGGTTTGGTCCTTGTTTTGTGCCAAATCATGGTGCTATTGGAACAAGTCACTGCCCTTCTCTGTCCTTCACTCTTCTTTTTCTTCTTAAGAGGGAGGGAATGGTGGCAGACATTCCACAAACCCCTGAGCCAGGTCACAGGGTTGGGGGCTGACCAATTGGCCTTCCTGCCCACAGAATTAAATCCCAACTGTACTGTGGCATTCTGTTTCTTCCAAACACCGCTCTTACCTCCTTCTACACTAGCCATGGCCCACCCTCCCTCTGGTCACATCTGACTCTGTCCCCTGCACTTTTCCCCCTCTTTATCTTCTTTGCTTCTGCTTCACCTACTCCATGTCCATTAATAGAAATTCTCATTTTTCGGCGTCTAGCTTAAATTCCACCTCTTTTAGGAAAACTTCCTTGAACTTCATCCTTGTTCTCCTCCCTACCCCCCTCACTCCCCACCCCCAGCCAGAGTCCCTGCTTATTTCCTTTTTGGTCAAGGGACCGGGTTTGTATATCTCTCAGCATACCAAATATTGGAACCCAATGTTCTGAGACCTCATCAGCCAGAGAGATAAACAACTGTGGTGTGTGGGCTCCCTCCTGGACTTGTTGATGCAGGGCCTCTGCCTTCTTCCCAAGTCTCCCCACTGTTTCAGGAACTTTCCACAGTCATGGTACAGCTCGGGGGCAAGTCCACACACATTTTCACTTCCTCACTTTTACAGATGACTTCCTTAAGTTCTGGGGGGTCCCCAGGCCGCTTCACAGTCTGTAGAATAAGTGAAGAGGGGTCTTCAACAGTGATGCTGTCATTTGTCTCCCAACAAAGAGCAGGAGACACAGACTTTCAACAAATAGTTGCCTTGCTCTCTGGTCCTAACCTCTGTCTTCTGAGGTTTCAAAACCAATCCCCTAGGCTGAGTAGGAGGATGGCTATAGGCCATCCTCACCATCATCTTTGTCTAATCTTTCTGCTCTCTAGAGCAGATATTAAATATGTAGTATATGAACATAATGTATATTATGTTTATTATATATAATATAAATTACATGCAACACATATACTATATATTATATATGTGTATATATAACATGTTATATAACATGTATGTATAGCATGTTACATGTTCTGTGTAGATATATAGTATCTGCATATATCATTATACATACTGATTAAATTCGGAATAAAATAGTTTATTTTGTAATTTACTTTTCATCTAACACTATATAATGAACATTTATCCCTGCCAAAGAGAGTCTACTTAAATGTGGTCTTCAGTGGCTGCACAGTATTCCATTATGTGGACATCCCAAAAATTATTTAACTGGGTTCCAATTGTTGGGTGATCAGGTTATTTCCAACTTTTTAAAAGCTCTTTAGGATAATGCTAGTAAACATCAATAAAAATACATAAAATTTGTTGTGCATCCCTCCTTTTTTCTTATAAGTAGAATTTCTGGGCCAATGGAGAGTCATTTTGAAGACTTCAGATACTTATTGCCTTTGTAGTCTTCTATAAAAGGTTTATTTCATTCAGTGTGACTCAGTTTGGGGAGCAGAGGAGGAGGTGGAGACAGGGGTCCCCTCCCTGTCCCCACAGACCTCCTTGGGTGAGGTCAGAGAGTCAGGACAGGTGGAGCTTGTCCTGGTAGATCCTGCTTCCTGCACTTCCTTTAAATCTACCCAGCCCAGTCTTAATGTCCAAGTCTCTTTTAACTCCAGGAGCTCAAGCCCTGAGGGTGGGTCAGGGCCAGAGGAGGGACTGCAAAGCCTCCAAGGCCTGGGGAATGGTGGGGCCATCTGGTCTGGGTTAACCCAAGTGATATTGGTTCTAAGGGGACAGGAAAAAAATTATTGATATAGATATTGTCAAAGTGTAAGTTTTAAATTATTAAAAATATAATTGTCTTACAAGTATATAGTGAATGTGTCAAAAATTTATTTAACTCTGTATTAGGACAACCAAGAATATGGCAAAGCTGGTCAAAGGAGGAGATAAGGGGTGGCTATATCTATTGATATCTACATCTATAGATGTCTATCTACCTACCTATATATCTAAAGATGATAGATAGATACATTTATATATATATTTTATTCCAACATGTATATACATGTTGGAATACATGTATATAAATATACATGTATATACATGTTGGAATAAAATAGCAGTTAGATATAAACCAGGGCAGTGATATCATAACAGCTGGGTTAATGTTTTCCTAGACAGAGATAATTTGCAATTTTACTGTTTTACTGGACAAAAATGACAACTCATCAGTCTTCTGCAAGTTAACATCTAACTCTATAGTGTCTGGGCCTTGATCAAGAGTAAATAGTAAGTCAAACAAAAAGATACTTTCCTCTAGAGAAGGGACAGGCTGACTTCCTTAATTAAGTTGTTTAAGAGTTGCTTATATGCATGGGAAAGACATTTATAGTTATTGGAACCCTAAATTTACATGATTAATTTTACTACAATTATAAATTTCAAAAAACCAAAACTTTCTTAAAATTTTAAGTTCAACTTACAAATCTTGCTGTTGTATTTATAAGGCCCGTTTTGGGTTTAACAATGAGAAAAACCACTTTCACTTTTTAAGTTCATGCTCAGTTATTTTATTGCTTAATGTATTAAGTCTCCCTAAATATTTAACTCTCTTTTCTACCACAGTTAATTGAGTTCTCTTAAATATTTTAAATTACAAATTTAATGTATCTGCAAATTTAATATATAATTTTTTCAAACATTTCAAATGTCTGCCAAGGCAGACTTAAAAATCTAATAAGCAAAATCTTTCCAAGCACCTAAGTAATTTCCTGTAACTCCAAAAAGAGCAGATAAAAAAAATGTAGTAAATCAAGCTATAAAAATTGAAACAATTTTTACAAATATAAGCAAATTGTTTTCTACCCTTCAAATTAAAGTCAGAAGTCTAATATCATTTACACATTTCAAATTGAAACTACAAAGATAATATTTCAGATTCTTTAATGTTTCAGTTTCTTTAATTGTTTCAAACTCATTAAATAATGAAGACAGATTACCAGGACAATCTTAAAACTTATTTCTAAACCACAAAAGTATTAAAAGCTGTGGGTTTATTTACATCATCAGCTCTATGCTTTTTTTTCTTTTTTAAATTTAATTTAATTTTATTTTATTATGTTATGTTAGTCACCATACAATACATCATTAGTTTTTGATGTGGTGATCCATGATTCATTGTTTTCCTATAACACCCAGTGCTCCATGCAGTATGTGCCCTCCTTAATACCCATCACCGGGCTAACCCATCCCCCCACTCCCCTCCCCTCTAAAACCCTCAGTTTGTTTCTCAGAGTCCACAGTCTCTCATGGTTCATCTCCCCCCTCCGATTTCGCCCCCTTCATTTTCCCCTTCCTTCTCCTAATGTCCTCCATGCTATTCCTTATGTTCCACAAATAAGTGAAACCATATGATAATTGACTTTCTCTGCTGGACTTATTTCACTTAGCATCATCTCCTCCAGTCCCATCCATGTTGATGTAAAAGTTGGGTATTCATCCTTTCTAGTGGCTGAGTAATTTTCCATTGTATATATGGACCACATCTGCTTTATCCATTCATCTGTTGAAGGGCATCTCGGCTCTTTCCACAGTTTGGCTATTGCGGACATTGCTGCTATGAACACTGGGGTGCATATGGCCCTTCTTTTCACTACATCTGTGTCTTTGGGGTAAATACCCAGGAGTGCAATTGCTGGGTCATAAGGTAGCTCTATTTTTAATTTTTTGAGGAACCTCCACACTGTTTTCCAAAGTGGCTGTACCAACTTACATTCCCACCAACAGGGTAAGATGGTTCCCCCTGCTCCACAACCTCTCCAACATTTGTCGTTTCTTGCCTTGTCAATTTTTGCCATGCTAACTGGTATAAGGTGGTATCTCAATGTGGTTTTGAATTTCCCTGATGGCTAATGATGATGAACATTTTTTCATGTGTCTGTTAGCCATTTGTATGTCTTCTTCAGAGAAGTGTCTGTTCATGTCTTCTGCCCATTTTTTGACTTGATTATTTGTTTTTTGGGTGTTAAGTTTGAGAAGTTCTTTATAGGTCTTGGAAATCAGTGCTTTGTCTGTAGTGTCATTTGCAAATATCTTCTCCCATTCTGTGGGTTGCCTCTTTGTTTTGTTGACTGTTTCCTTTGCTGTGTAGAAACTTTTTATCTTGATGAAGTCCCAAAAGCTCATTTTTGCTTTTTTTTCACTAGCCTTTGGAGATGTATCTTGAAAGAAGTTGCTGTGGCCGATGTCAAAGAGGTTACTGCCTATGTTCTCCTCTAGGATTTTGATGGATTCCTGTCTCACATTGAGGTCTTGCATCATTTTAAGTTTATCTTTGTGTATGGTGTTAGAGAATGGTCAAGTTTCATTCTTCTGTATATAGCTGTCCAATTTTCCCAGCACCATTTATTGAAGAGACTTTTTTCCATTGCATATTTTTTTCCTGCTCTGTCGAAAATTATTTGACCGTAGAGTTGAGGGTCCATATCTGGGTTCTCTATTCTGTTCCATTGGTCTATATGTCTGTTTTTATGCCAGTACCATGCTGTCTTGGTGATCACAGCTTTGTAATATAGCTTGAAATCAGGCAACGTGATTCCCCCACTTTGTTTTTCTTTTTCAACATTTCCTTGTTGATTCAGGGTCTTTTCTGATTCCATACAAATTTTAGGATTGTTTGTTCCAGCACTTTGAAAAATGTCATTGGGATTTTGATTGGGATGGCGTCGAAGGTATAGATTGCTCTGGGTGGCATAGACATTTTAACAATGTTTATTCTTCTGATCCATGAGCATGGAATGTTTTTCTATCTTTTTGTGTCTTCTTCAATTTCTTTCATGAGTGTTCTGTAGTTCCTAGAGTATAGATCCTTTACCTTTTTGGTTAGGTTTATTCCGAGGTATCTTACGGTTTTTGGTGCTATTGTAAATGGAATCGTTTCTCTAATTTCTCTTTCTACAGTTGCATTGTTAGTGTATAAGAAAGCAACTGATTTCTGTGCATTGATTTTGTATCCTGCCACATTACTGAATTGCTGCATGAGTTCTAGTAATTTGAGGGTGGAGTCTTTTGGATTTTCCACATAAAGTATCATGTCATCTGCGAAGAGAGAGAGTTTGACTCCTTCTTTGCCAATTTGAATGCCTTTTATTTCTTTTTCTTGTCTGATTGCTATGACTTCTAGTACTATATTGAACAATAGTGGAGAGAGTGGGCATCCTTGTCGTGTCCCTGATCTTAAGGGAGAGTTTCTCAGCTTTTCCCCATTGAGGATGATATTCTCTGTGGGTTTTTCATAGATGGATTTTATGAACTTGAGAAATGTTCCCTCTATCCCTATAGTCTGAAGAGTTTTAATCAGGAAAGGATGCTCTATTTTGTCAGATGCTTTTTTTTTTTGCATCAATTGAGAAGACCATATGGTTCTTCTCTCTCCTCTTACTAATGTTTTCTGTCACATTGATTGATTTGCGAATGTTGAACCACACTTGCATCCCGGGAATAAATCCCACTTGGTCGTGGTGGATGATCCTCTTAATGTATTGTTGGATCCTATTAGCTAGGATTTTGTTGAGAATTTTGGAATCCATATTCATCAGGGATATCGGTCTGAAATTCTCCATTTTGATGGGGTCTTTGCCTGGTTTGGGGATTAAGGTAATGCTGGCCTCATAGAATGAGTCTGGAAGCTGTCCTTATGTTTCTATTTTTTGAAACAGCTTCAGGAGAATAGGTATTATTTCTTCTTTGAATGTTTGGTAGAATTCCCCAGGGAACCCATCAGGCCTTGGACTCGTGTTTTTTGGGAGGTTTTTGATCACTGCTTCACTCTCATTGCTGGTTATTGGCCTATTCAGATTGTCAACTTCTTCCTGTCTCAGTCTTGGCAGTTTATAGGTTTCCAAGAAGACATCCATTTCTTCCAGGTTGCTTAATTTATTGGCATATAGTTGTTGATAATAATTTCTAATAATTGTTTCTATTTCCTTGGTATTTGTTGTGATCTCTCCCCTTTCATTCATAATTTTATTAATTTGTGTCCTTTCTCTTTTCTTCTGGATAAGTCTGGCCAGTGGTTTATCGATCTTATTAATTCTTTCAGAGAACCAGCTTCTAGTTTCATTGATCTGATCTACTGTGTTTCTGGTTTCTAATTCATTGATCTCTGCTCTAATCTTAATTATTTCTCTTCTAATGCATGGCTTAGGCATTGTTTGTTGCTTTTTCTCTAGTTCTTTAAGGTGTAGAGTTAGTTGGTGAATTCGGGATTTTTCTATTTTTTTGAGTGAGGCTTGGATGGCTATGTATTTCCACCTTAGGACCACCTTTGCAGTATCCCATAGGTTTTGGACTGATGTGTTTTCATTCTCATTGGTTTCCATGAATTGTTTAAGTTCTTCTTTGATTTCTTGGTTGACCCAAACATTATTGAGCAGAGTGGTCTTTAGCTTCAAAAAGTGTTTGAATTTCTTCCAAATTTTTTCTTGTGATTGAATTCCAGTTTTAAAGCATTATGGTCTGAGAATATGCAGGGAATGATCTCAATCTTTTGGTATCAGTTGAGACCTGATTTGTGACCCAGTATGTGGTCTATTCTGGAGAAAGTTCATGTGCGCTTGAGAAGAATGAGTATTCTGTTGTTTTAGGGTGGAATGTTCTGTATATATCTATGAGGTCCATCTGGTCCAGTGTGTCATTCAAAGCTCTTGTTTCTTTGTTGATTTTCTGCTTAGATGATCTGCCTGTTGCTGAGAGTGGAGTATTGAGGTCTCCTACAATTAATGTATTGTTACCACTATGACTCTTTATTTTGGTTAACAGTTGGCTTATGTAGATGGCTGCTCCCATGTTGGGGGCATAGATAGTTACAATTGTTAGATCTTCTTGTTGGATAGACCCTTTAAAAATGATATAGTGTCCTTCTGTGTGTCTAACTACAGTCTTTAGCTTAAAATCTAATTTGTCTGATATAAGAATTGCTACCCCAGCTTTCTTTTGAGGTCCGTTGGCATGGAAGATGGATCTCCATCCCTTCACTTTCAGTTTGGATGTATCTTTAGGTTCAAAATGAGTCTCTTGTAGACAGCATATGGATGGGTCCTGTCTTTTTATCCAGTCTGCAACCCTGTGCCATTTTATGGGAGCATTTAGGCCGTTCACGTTGAGAGTGATTATTGAAAGATATGAATTTATTGTCATCATGTTGCCTGTGAAGACCTTGTTTCTATAGATTGTCTCTGTAAATTTCTGTTGTATGTCACTCTTGGGGTCTTTTTCTTTTTATAGAACCCCCTTAATATTTCTTGCAGGGCCTGCTTAGTGGTCACATATTCTTCAGTTTCTGCCAGTCTTGGAAGCTCTGCATCTCTCTATCCATTCGAAACAACAGCCTTGCCAGATAAAGTATTCTTGGTTGCATGTTCTTCTTGTTTAGTACCTTGAATATGTCTTGCCAGCCCTTTCTGGCTTGCCAGGTCTCTGTGGTTAGGTCTGACATTATTCTGATGTTCCTCCCTCTGTACATAAGGAATCTCTTCCCCCAACTGCCCTTAAGATGGTTTCCTTGGTTCTAAGATTTGCGAGTTTTACTATTACATGTCAGGGCGTTGGCCTGTTTTCCTTGATCTTGGGAGGGGTCCTCTCTGCCTCTAGGACACGAATGTTTGTTTCATTCCCCAGATTAGGGACGTTCTCAGCTATTTGCTCATATATATCTTCTAGTCCTCTCTCTCTCTCCACCCGCTCAGGGATCCCAATAATTCTGACATTGGAATGTTTCCTGGCGTCACTTATTTCTCTGATTTTGTTTTCATGGATTTTGAGTTGTTTTTCCCTGGCCTCCTCTTTTTCCTTCTTTTCTATTAATTGATCTTCTAGATCACTAATTCATTCTTCTGCCTCGCTTACCCTAGCTGTTAGATTATCTAGATTAGATTGGATCTCATTGATAGCATTTTTAAGTTGTGCCAGTTCAGCTTTCATTTCTGCCCTTAGAGACTCTGTGTTGCCATTAATTGATTTCTCCATTCTAGCTATTGTCTTCACAATTGCTACCCTGAATTCCATCTCTGACACCTTGGTTATATCTGTATCCATTTGTAGATTTGTTGCAAAAGTCACAGTCTCTGAGTCTTTCTTATTTTGGGGCTTCCTCCTCCTAGTCATTCTGTTGAGGGGTGGTTGAGGGAATGTACAGAGTTCAAATTATTGACCACAACCCAAGCAAGGTGCACCTGTTTCATAGGGACCTTAGGGTTGCCGGCCTCTTGTTCTCGCAGCCTGTCTTCTGGGGGAGGGGCCTGCCACACTGTTACTCAGGCAACCCTGTTTGGGCAGAGTTGCCCTGCCCCCTGTGGGGGGGGGGAAGGGCTCAGTGAAAACCGGTTTTGGGGGGCTTTTGTTCTCTGGCAGCTTTCCCTAGTGGTTTTCCGAGTCTCTTCAGAGCCAGAGCAGAAGAGATCGTTTCCAACCCTCTGCCCCAGAGCAGAGAGATCGCAGTCTGTTTTTCAGTGAGCTCTCCAGGCCACACTATCTCTCTTTCTGTCTGTGCTGCTATAAACTGCAGCATCCCGGGTTGTGCGCCCCTCAGCAGCACTCCCAGTCCTCACCTCCAGGTCGGGGAACAGGGACACGTCTCTGCCCTTTGTGCTTCTCAAACCGCCAGCCACCCCCAGTTCGCATGTGCAGCCCTGCCGCTCCAGGTTTCAGTCTGTGGCTGCCCTAAAGTCCTTTCCCTGTTACGACTGGTCTGCGAGTCTGTGCCCGGTCCCCAGCTCCGGAGGCTTTTGCACTCCTGTGTTATTTCACCTTCCCGGCACCAGGCCTTATGGCAGCTCCCTCCCCCTTCTGTTTATCTTCAGATATGTGCCTATGGAATCACAGCTCCCCGCTTCATACCTCGAAATCAACCGCCTGTGATATTCTGTTTGTAGAGATCCAGATATATCTTCTTACATCTCAGGCTGATTTCGTGGGTGTTCAGACTGGTCTGGTAGATATCCAGCTCAATTTTGGGGACCGGTTAGAATAGGGTCTCCTACTCCTCCACCATCTTTTCCTGAACTGCTTTTGTTTTTTTCTTAAATATTTTCCTGGAGTTGTAAAGCCACTTAATACAGGGACACAGATCACAGATTAATCATCTGAGATGGTTCCTAGGCCAAAGATTCTGACCCTGAGGTTCCTGGATCAAAGATTCAGGAACTTGGTGTGAGTTATTGGCTTGAGAATGTGAGACACTGTCATTGGTTTCCTCTTGGGTAACTTGATTCAAACCACAGTCAATTCTTAGAGTCAATTCTTAGAGTTGGGGCCAGACTGATAAGTCAGTGGGAATTGGTTTCACAACTAAGCTCCATGGACATCTTTCAAATGTCCCCCTGCCCGATTTTTATCTTAACTGCTTTCAACTTTCCCCACCTGATATAGATAGATGAAATAGTCCCCCTTATCTGGGTCCTTGTTAATATCTTTTATTGCTTTATCAGCTAATTTCTAATTTCTTTGGTACCTGATTTTTTTCTCCAATGTTTGTTGATGACTATAATTCTGTACTCATTATAATGATTAATGGGTGTTTTAAAATCTCAGCATTCTTGTGCATTTATTGCCTATGATGGCATAAATTCTTATGCATTTAATACCTGTGATAGCCACTGTTCACAGCTGCCATGTGATAATGAGTGGGAGGGAGATGCCTCTCAGACTCTTCTAGAATCCAGTAGGACCTTAAAGGGGTTGAAGCTAAAGCACAACATTTGGAGCTTGTTAGAATATGACTCCAAGAGAATGTGCCAGTGGCCAGGGCAGCTCAACCTGTTTGGTCTGAGAGTAATAGCTGGGCAGTGTAAATGGTCCTGCTTAGGGAGCCAGGAGAGGAGAACCCTGTCTGTGCGGGAATAACAGCCACAAGGCCCTGAGTAGCTAGCATGACTGAGCACATTCTGTGCTGTCTTATTCAGAAGACAGGTTCTGTTAGGAAAGAGTTGCCTTGTATTTCTACCCCAGACATTATTGACTGACTTGCTCTGTATTCATGTATATCACCTCCCTTATGGGCTACTCCAGGCTTTGACTCCTGTAATCCTTCTTTTTCTCTCCTGCATCATTTCTCTCTCCTTCCTACTGATTGATTATATGAACCTCCCAATGTATTATAACAACTCCCATCTTAAACATAAAAATCCTCTTGATCCCATGGCCTCCTCCAGCTATCAATGCATTTCTCTGTCCCTCTTGCTTCCCCTTTTCTTTTACAGCAAAACTATTCAAAGGAGTCTTTTTCTTTTTAATATTTTTTTTAAAGATTTTATTTATTTATTTGAGAGAGAGAATGAGAGAGAGAGAGAGAGAGAGCACATGAGAGTGGGGAAGGTCAAAGGGAGAAGCAGACTCCCTGCTGAGCAGGGAGCCCAATGTGGGACTGGATCCTGGGACTCCAGGATCATGACCTGAGCTGAAGGCAGTCGCTTAACCAACTGAGCCACCCAGGCACCCCTATTCAAAGGAGTCTTGCCTATTCACTGGTTCCACTTGCTTGCCTTTCATTCTCTCCCGAATCAGTTCTGAGAAGGGTTTTGTCCTCAAGCTCTGTCCTCACTTTTGTTATGGCTACCCTCCACCTCTTTCTCAACGAATCCAAAGGCCAGGCCCTTATGTACTCGACCTCTCGGTATTGTTGGATCTGGTGGACCTACTTCTCCTTTACCCTCTTTCTCCCGTTGTCCTCTCTCCTCTCCTGGTTTTTCTCTCACCTCATTGGTTACTCCTAAATCTCCTTTGATGGCTCTATTTCTTCCTTTCAACCCCTCTATGTTGTTGTACCCAGGGCTCAGTCTTTGGCCATTCTCTTTTCTAGCAACTCACTCTTGTTAGGTAGTGTCAAGTGACCCATGACATCATAGGCCTTCTACATGCCAGTTACTCCTAAATCTGAATCTCATGGGAGATTTGGATTTTATATTCTCATGGCTAATAAGTATCTCAAATATAACTTGGATAAAACAGAACTTCTGGTTCACTCCTTCCCCCACAAATAGGATACCTGCTGTTTCCCAGGCTTCCCTATTTCTTTAAATACCCCCATTTACCCACTTCCTCAGCTCTCAAAACTTTAAGTCCCCCTTGAATTCTCCTTTCTCTCATCTCCTACACTTACTCCATCAGCCAGTTCTGTTGTCTCTATGCCCAGAATATATCCCCCATCACCTATTACCCTTGTCCAAGGTACTACTATTTCCTGTGTAGTCCATTGCCACAGCCTCCTAACTGGTCTGTCTACATCCACTTTTGTCATCCTCTCTTCTTGTCTCCAGTGTCCATTCTTCACACAACAGCAAGAGTGATAAAAAAAATATCAGGAGATCATCCCTTCCATGTTTAAGAACCTCCAGTGGTTTTGTATGACACACTAAGTCCCAACTCCTTATAGAGACCTGGCCCTTGCCTGCCTCCCTATCCTCCTCTGCAGCCCCTCTCCCCTGTGCTCATGCTGCTTCAGCCATGTTGGCCTTCTTAGTGTGCCTTATTCATGTCAAGTCCACTTCTGATCTTGGGACCTTTACATCTAGAAGTTCCCTCCTCTTGGCACACTGTTCCCCCAGATCTTTGCAAGATTGGTACCTTACCTATATTCAGGTCTCTGCTTAAGGCACTTTCTCAGAGGGACTTCCTGACCACCTCACCTAAAATAACACCTTTCATTGCACCCACCCAGTTATTCTCTATCCTATTGCTGTGTTTAGTTATTTTCCTATCACTGATGATGAACTGAACCACATATGCTAGAGCTGATTATCTGACCTTTACCCTACCCTGCATTATTACAGAGGAAGAAAAAAGGTCCGAGGTAAGAGTGGGCCCAGGCCTCCCACTCCAATCTTCTCTCCCTCACAATGCAGCAGAGCTCCATTAGGTGCTGTCACTATAGTCACTGTAGTAACCTGACATCCTGACATCAGCTGTGGTCATTCTTGGCATTCATCCAGTCCAATAAACAGCACCAGGGCAGACAGCCACAGAGTAGCACTTCCCATTGTACATTTGCCCTTCACCTACTTTTCAAGAAAGATGAGTACACCAGTCTTCCCACACATTCCTAACCTTATGAAGTTACATTGCCCTGGGGTATCAGAGCCCCTGGGTACCAAACAAAGGGAATATCTCAGTGTCCAGTGAAGGGATCTACAGACTTTTTTTGCAGCTTGGGTGATTTCCATTTTTTTTTAATACTTTTTAAAAAAGATTTTATTTATTTATTTGTCAGAAAGAGAGAGAGAGAGAGAGAGAACAAGCAGGGGGAGTGGCAGGCAGAGGGAGAAACAGAGTCCCCGCAGAGCATGGAGCCTGATACAGGACTCTATCCCAGGACTCTGGGACCATGACCTGAGCGGAAGGCAGACGCACAACCAACTGAGCCACCCAGATGCCCTGTGATTTCTATTTCTATCTTCCAACAAAACTGAAGAACTAAGTAAGTTGTTGATTAATAAGTCATTAAACATAATTTTTGATGATAGATGACTATGTGATTTTAGCAAGTAACTTAGAAGAATTTCAAAGAATTGTGTGACATTGCTATAATAAAATTCCTTTCATTCCTATCTATGTATTACTTATATGTACATGTTTTCCCACTATTTACATTAAACAATAAGAATAGGATCAATGTTGAACAGGATCATTCTAATTATGAGTAATATATAAATATATGAAATAACTTTTTTAAAAGCTTCATCTCATTGGGGTGCCTGGGTGGCTCATTTGGTTAAGTGTCTGACTCTTGATTTCAGCTCAGATCATAATCTCAGGATTGTAAGATGGAGCCCTGCATCAGGTATAGTATTGGGTGTGGAGCCTGCTTAAGTTTCTCTCCCTCTCCACCGCCCCCCCCACAAAAGCTTGGTCTTATCAAGATATATTGCTAATAATCAACATTCATAATATATTATGAATATATTATATATAATAATATTATAAATATTATTTTGATCAATTGTGTACTAACAATAATTGTAATGACTCAATCTAGAAGAATTTTTAAAAAATTTAACATCCTATGGTTACATAAAAACTAAGTTTTTTTAAAAATTAAGTTTTGTTTTTTTTTAAGATTTTATTTATTAATTTGACAGAGAGAGACACAGCGAGAGAGGTAACACACACAGGGGGAGTGGGAGAGAGAGAAGCAGGCTTCCTGCCAAGCAGGGAGGCTGATGCAGGCCTCGATCCCAGGATGCCGGGATCATGACCTGAGCTGAAGGCAGACACATAACAACTGAGCCACCCAGGAGCCCCTTAAAAATTAAGTTTTGATTGAAAACATTTTTTTAATTAAAAAAAATTTTTTTTGCTTTTATTTTTATTTTTTAATTTAATTATGTTATGTTAGTCACCATACAATACATCATTAGTTTTTGAGGTAGTGATCCATGATTCATTGTTTTTGTATAACACCCAGTGCTCCATGCAGTATGTGCCCTCCTTAATACCCATCACTGGGCTAACCCATCCTCCCAAACCCCCTGCCCTCTAAAACCCTCATATTATTTCTCAGAGTCCATAGTCTCTCATGGTTCATCTCTCCCTCCGATTTCCCCCCCTTCATTTTTCCCTTTCTTTTTATTAACATATAATGTATTATTTGTTTTGGGGTACACGTCTGTGATTCATCAGTCTTACACAATTCACAGCGCTCACCATAGTACCTACCCTCCCCAGTGTCCATCACCCAGCCACCCCATCCCTCCCACCCCCCTCCACTCCAGCAACCCTCAGTTTGTTTCTTGAGATTACGAGTCTCTTATGGTTTGTCTCCCTCTCCGGTTTCATCTTGTTTCATTTTTCCCTCCCTTCCCCTATGATTCTCTGTCTTGTTTCTCAAATTCCTCATATCAGTGAGATCATATGATACTTGTCTTTCTCTGATTGACTTATTTCGCTTAGCATAATACCCTCTAGTTCCATCCATGTTGTTGCAAATGGCAAGATTTCATTTTTTTGATGGCTGCATAATATTCCATTGTGTGTGTGTGTGTGTGTGTGTGTGTGTCTGTGTGTGTGTGTGTCTGTGTGTGTATACCACATCTTCTTTATCCATTCATCTGTTAATGGACATCTAAGTTCTTTCCATAGTTTGGCTATTGTGGACATTGCTACTATAAACATTGGGGTGCATGTGCCCCTTCAGATCACTACATTTGTATCTTTGGGGTAAATATCCAGTGGTGCAATTGCTGGGTCGTAGGGTAGCTGATTGAACACATTTTTATTGTTACAAAGAAGTATCATAGAATGATCAGTAAAATGCTTTTAAGCATAATATGTATTACATTTTGATAAAATTTCATGGGGGAAATGAATGGAAATATCAGTTCAAGAAAAAAAGGAATCTTGTTAATTTTCACCTGTTGAAGAGGAATTTGTTCATGTAATTTTTAGATGGATGACAGTAAGAAACAGTTACTATGGTATTAGGATTTTGTTGGATATGTTTACAAGTGATGTAACAGTTTTTTTTAAATGTCAAATTTATAATATTCCAGAAATGATAACATTTGCAATTAACTATTTAAAATTATAAAAATTTTTGGATTTTAACCTAAAACATGTATATTGGCAAAGGGGTGAGGTCATAGTTTTCCAAAACTGTCATAGGTGATTTATAAACTAAAATTTTGGAAGACCAACATTCTATAAGGATTAGGGCCCTGGAAGAGCCTTTTGAGGAGGGAATTGGACGTGATGCTCTAGAAGCAAGGTCCATGATGGATGGTGCATCAAGAGGACATTACATACTTGGGACAAAGGTCTTATCCCTATGGCTAGGAAGGCACTGAGGCTCAGCTTCCACACTTGACATCTCTTCTAGGTCTTCTAGGTGTTCTAGGTGTTCTTCTAGGTCTTCTAGGTGTTCCTGCTATGTTATATTTTAAGGCCAAATCATAGTGTATAGATGCTCCTGTATGTATCTGGATTCCACATATCAAAAAAATCAAACTGTATAAAAAGTATCTAGAGAAATGTCTTGCTCCCACCATTGTTCCCTATATTTTATTCCCCATCCCCTCACAGCTACTTTTAAATTTTCTTATATATCTTTCAGAATTTTTTTTAAAGATTTTATTTATTTATTTGAGAGAGAGAGAATGAGAGATAGAGAGCACGAGAGGGGAGAAGGTTAGAGGGAGAAGCAGACTCCCTGCTGAGCAGGGAGCCCGATGTGGGACTCGATCCCGGGACTCCAGGATCATGACCTGAGCCAAAGGCAGTCGCTTAACCAACTGAGCCACCCAGGCACCCTGTACTACAGTTAAAAAGTGTGTTCTCCCCCCTCATTGTAAATTCAGAATATACAATGCAAACTGGCCTTTCAACTACATGTGCTATCATTCTCACGTTATAAATGAAAATGTTCAAATTAGGTACTGGGCCAAGTCCTCTAAGTGCTGGTGCTCTCTTTCACACTTTCTGAGGGGAGTTGGCAGAGGGTCTCAGGCCCTCATACCCTTACTCCTAGAATCTGTTAGGTGGGTTTCTGATGTACAGGTAAGGAGGTAGGTGTGCTAAAGCATTTACACCCAGACCAGAAGAGAAAAGCCCTTGTTAGCATTTAATGAACGCCCTCAAACGCGGCTTCAAGCTACTAGAATGCAGGCGCCCCCGACACCCTTAATCTCCTCTGCGCTTCTACTGAAGAATTTGGCCTTCACGATGACAGGCTGTTTTGGGAGTTTTCCCTTTCCCAAAACTTTGTAGTAGCCCGATCGCACCACATCAATGATAGGAGCAGCTCCAGTCTTGTTTTTGGCAGCATTTACCCGTGTCTGCTCACTGACCAAGGTCCACAGTTTATCAAGGTTGACAGTTGGGCAGAAGCTCTGGTTCCTCTTTAAGTGGTAATGACTCATACCAACTTTTCCAAAGTATCCTGGGTGATATTTGTTGAAGGTGATCCTGTGGTGATGCATGCCACCAGCATTACCCCCGGCCTCCTGGGTGCTTCCGGTGCTTGCCGATGCGGCCGTGGCCGTGGCTCACATGGCCCCGAAGTTTCTGGGTCTTCCTCAGTCTGGATGGCATGTCGACAGCTCAGACAGAAAAACTTCTTTCAGAATTTTTGAAATCAAATACAAACACATTGGAAAGTACTGTCTTATTTTCCCCCCTGCTCTTTGTTACATAAGTTAGTGCGCTATAAACACTGTCTGCCTCTTGCTCTTTTTTAGTTACCAGCATATCTTGGACAGGCTTCCATATTGGTATGGAATGCTTTCTGATTTTTTGAGAGAGGGAGGGAGGGGAAGAGAGAGAGAGAATATCTTAAACAGCCTCCATGCCCAATATGGGCTCTATCTCACAACCCTGAGATCATGACCTGAGCTGAAATCAAGTCAGACACTTAAGGGACTGAACCACCCATGTGCCCCTCTGATTCTTTTTTATAGCTGCATGGCATTCCATTGTATGGATGTCCCATAATTCATTTAGACAGACTCCCATTGATAGAGATTTGGGTTTTTTCCCCCAATCTTTTGCTTTTACAAGTTATGTGCAATGAATAAATTTGATCATGTGTCATTTCACATGGGTAGATATACATGGGATAAATCACCAGAAGTGAAATTGCTGGGCCAAAGGGGATGTTCATTTGTAATTTTCATAGTTTTATCAAATTTTCCTCTGCAGGAGTTGTACCAATTTATATTCCCACCTATAATGGTTAAGAGTGGGGGTTTCCCCAGTTTTCCCAACAGAGTGTGTTGTTAAACTTTTGATTTTTGGTAATCTGATAGGAGAACATTGGTATCTCAAAGTACTCTTAATTCAATTTTCTTGTCATAAGTAGTATTGAGCATGTTTTACTTTGTCCACGATCTAATGGTATTTCCTTTTCTGTGGACTGCCTGTTAATATATTGTTTGTTGGATTTTTCCCTGTTCATGTTTTTTCTAATGTTTGAAGGAACCATTTATATATTAAACAAATTACCCCTTTGCCTGAGATATAGTTACAAATATTTTTTCCTTGGGTTGTTTTTGTGTTTTGACTTTGCTTCTGGTGACTTCTGCAATTCTGAAAGTTTACTCCTTACATCATTTATTATTCATTTTTTGCTCCATGCTTTTGATCATACTGGTCCCACTACTGAGAGTACCCTTTCCCTTCTTTTCTTTTTTTTTAATTTAATTTTATTATGTTATGTTAGTCACCATACATTATATCATTAGTTTTTGATGTAGTGTTCCATGATTCATTGTTTGTGCATAACACCCAGTGCTCCATTCAATACGTGCCCTCCTTAATACCCATCACCAGGCTAACCCATCCTCCCACCCCCTCCCCTCTAGAACGCTCAGTTTGTTTCTCAGAGTCCATAGTCTCTCATGGTTCATCTCCCTCTCTGATTTCTCCCCCTTCATTTTTCCCTTCCTACTATCTTCTTTTTATTTTTTTAAACATATAATGTATTATTTGTTTCAGAGGTACAGGTCTGTGATTCATCACTCCTGCTCATTCTTTTAGGTCTGACTCATATGTCGTCCTCCTTAACCCTCTGTCCTTCACAGTAGATGTTGTCCTCCTGGCTGCTCCTTTCATATTTTATCTTACCTCTGTTTGCCACATTGCCTTATTTTTGCTTGTATCTATCTGCCTCTCCCATCTAACTAGGAATGCCTTACCTGTCTTGTTTCTGTACTCCCAGCTCCTAGTACATAGGATTTACTTAATAAATGTTGAATAAATGAGTAGAGAAATTGTTGACAGTGGTTACCACTTCATCCCTTACTTCAGCTGATCCTATTTTTCAGATGAAACTTGTGTACCAAATATCTTTCGTGGAGAAACAGAAATGAAGGGGAGGGATAGGTAAGCTTGTCTTTGCTGGTTAGTGATGTTCCTAGGTATTTTGCCACACTCAGTGATGAGGAGTGGGCTTCCAGCTTCCCAAGGAGAACTCTCATGGCTCCATTTATCTTTATTTAATTTTTTTTAGGATTTTTTTTAAAATTTATTCATTTGAGACACAGAGACACACAGAGAGAGAGAGCATGAGTAGGGGGAGAGGCAGAGGGAGAGGGAGGAGCAGGCTCCCTGCTGAGCCAGGAGCCTGATGTGGGGCTCGATCCCAGGACCCTGGAATCGTGACCCGAGCTGAAGGCAGATGCCTAACCATCTGAGCCACCCAGGCGCCCCTACATTTATCCTTACTCCTCTGTGTCAGATCCAAGAAAAGGCAATTACCACATGGAAAAAAAATGTTTTTTTCAGTGAAATTTATTTCAGAATCATTGAAGCAGTGTGGTCATACTTAATCATTCATAAATATTCCTATTTAAACAATCTGAGCTTATACATTTTTCAGCCTTGGTGAAAGGACTTGATATAAAGATGGCACATTAGTGCAAATTAAATTCATTTCATAGCTATTAAAGAGTGGGCTCTTTCACAGACACTGATGCTTCTTGGCCCTCTTGACTTAAATTAAATAGAATAACCCACCAATAAATAAATAAATAAATAAATAGTTAAGTGGTTGTTCATCAGAAGCTGGGCACAAAGGACAGAGGGTTTGTTTGAACCTAAGGTGTAATGGCCTGTCAGGCTGGCTTCGAGTAAGTAGAAGAGATGAGAGGGACCTGACTCAGCAGAGGGGGTCTGAGGATTGGCCCTGGGAAGAGGGGGTTATTCCACCTGGTTGGTAGGCAGGAGGTCTTCTTAGCAGTGATATAGGGAAGGCAGCTGTGCACCGATTAGATAAAGAAGTGAAGTGTGCACTGATTAGATAGTGAAGTTCCCCTTGAGGCCATGTTTAAACCCTTCTATTCCCCTTCCACTAGCACTAAGGGTCACTCAGCACTTGTGGACTCTCTGGGTACAGGTCACTAGGAAGAGAGTTCCATGGTGAAGTCAGTTATATCCTGACCACCTTTGGTATTTCCCAAGAAGACAGGCATTGCTTCTGCTTTAGAGGTGCTGATATACCAGTTGGGGAACTGGGAAGATTCAAATTCCAAGGTTTCCTTGATTTCTGTCTTGTTGAAGACAAATCGCTTTTCCATCTTCTTCTTTGGGTAAACTCTGGGGTCTAACATCTGCAGCAAAACATAAATAAGAATTTTTATGAGGGAAGGGACAAAGACACTCTGGTGGTTATTCTCTGGTTCAGCTAGAGAGGAAACTGATGAGTCGTAGGACCAGGATCCAGACTCCTGATTTATCTTTGTGACCCCAACTTTCTGTGTAGTGACTGAAAGAGCTCTTACTCTTTTCTGAAACTTAGTATCAAATGGTAGGGAGCATAATATAGGTGGGAATTTTATTAAAAAGTGAAAATTGGATTAAAACTAGGAGTAGCTAGTTTCCAGGGACTTTTGCTGTATTTTTCCTTATGGCCCTGGCTAGAATGACTTCAACTTAGAAATGAAACTTTTGTTGGGAAAGCTGGTTGGGGGTGGGGTAGGGTGGAGGGTGATTTGGGGAGTGGAGGAGATGACAGGTGACAGCTCCCTTGATTAATTTCCCAAAGTGTCATTTATCAAATGGAGTAACCCTAACAATGTTATAATCCTTCTAACCCTAACATTGTATCATCTGTTGGGTGGTAACAAGGGCAGGACATAATAATATCAGCAAAATGACTTAATTTTCTGTGGTGGGAGTGGAAGTTGCATACATCTAACAATTACATTAAATTTATTTACATTTATGCAAAATTATCAAGTAGCTCTGCTCCCAGATTTCCTGGGGAGGAAAAGGTGGTTGTCTTGGAAGTAAGTGAGGCCTAATGGTGTTTGAGAGGAGCCTGGGAAGCCTTCAGCCACTGGTACTCACTTACCTCTAGCTGCAGGGTGGGCTTCCCATCTTTCATCACACAGGACAGGTACAGATTCTTTTCTTTGATGCACAAGGCCACAGGTATCTTGTTACTATTTTCATCCCCTTGCACAAAGCTCATGCGGAACACCGCTAGAGAAAGAAAAAGGGCCTTGTGGTCAGGAATGCACAGCAGTGCAGAGTTGGCCCAACCACTGGACCCCAAGCCCAGGACTCATACAATTAACATCTTCTGTGGGAACCCACACTGAGGTTCTCATGGCCCAACAGATGGGATAACTTGGCTTCCCACAGACAATAAGCAGGGTTAGTTGGTTGATTCTTTTCTCCAAAGAAGGTCTGGGGGTTTCTTAGAGCCTCATCACAGTGGCAGTGAAGAATTAGGGAGTCTAAGTTTTGAAAATGGAAGGAAGGAAGCCATTTTGTGACTGGCCAGTGGTGTCCCCATCCAAATGAGCAAAACCATTTGATCAATGTGAAAGGCAAGAAAAGAGGTAGATCAGGGCTCCCAAAAGAAAACAGGCACAAATCTGTTTCAGACACATGGAACAAGTGGGAAGAACTTGGGAGAGGGGACGCTTAGCTGGAAAAAGTGGCTCCAAAGAGACACTCATTTTAATCTTCTTTAGTCACAGCCATCTCATTTGTGGGTCTTTAGGTCATGCTCACAACCCAGTTCTAAAGAAACAGGTTTGTCCTGGCCTGGCTAAGATGCCTCTCTCCAAGTTCAGCAGCCTTGGAAGAGAACAGGCTGCTCCTTTCAGCTGCTCCCTTGGCTGTGCTCCTGCATACAGGGTTCAGTGGCAAGGTGCCAGGCAGATTTCCACAAGTAATTGGCTCTCCAGACTTGAAACATTTGCTAGTTACAATACAGAGAGATAAGTTCCTGCTTGTCAGTAAAATTTCCCTATAAGGAGCCATCTGGTATTGGGCGGGCAGGATGTTAGGGTTAAGGGGGCAGGGTTGGGAATGAGGATGGACACATTATCTGTTTGCCACTCTAGTTTCAACCTCAAGAACAGGAAAAAGGAACCCACAGGCAGTTAGGTCATGTCCATCAAATGACCCCTTTCTAATGGAAGCATTGACATTGCACTATCATTCAAAGACTTGGCTAGACAATGGTCCTGGGTGTGCTTGAGCATTTTAATTTCTCAGAGTCTCATCTCTTGTTGAAAAATGAACACACTAAGGGAATCAATCTGGTGTTATTGCTAGGACCAAAATAAAAAGTTTACATGTTCATTATTATATGTTTTTTCATTTATGTTCATAATTTGCCTTATTGTTCTACTTTGTTAAAAATGTGGAGAATTAGCAAGCAGCCAGGAGGCCAAGAAAGGAATCAAGATGTCCCCAGTTACCTTGTTGGTTCACACTACTCCCATTGAGGTGGAGAGCCCGAAGCTCACATGAGTTATACAGCACCAGGGATTTTTGGCTTATGTCCCGGAATTTGCAGTCCAGTGATTGCAGGGGTGCATCACACACAAAGGCATCATCATCATACACTTCACAGACGATGGGTTCTGAAATATGGAGCATATATGTTGTTTAGGAAGAAAATTGGAAGGGCAGGCCAGATGATAGAAGGCATCAGAATTTGTTTTTTTGGAGGATATCTGAGCATGCACAGCTGGAGTTTGATTATAACAATTGTGGGGAGAGGGTGGGGTGTGTGAGAACACTGGACCTGGCACCATAAGATGTGGATTCAGGCTTGCTGTGGACTAGGAATAGAGCTACTCACATAAAATGGCAGTGGCAGTAACACTAGCCCAACGAGGACATTGTAAGACTTGCGGGAGGTAATGCAAGTGAAAGCCTCTGAGACTGGTGGAGTGACTGGCAAATGTGAGTAGTTATTAAGGTCTTACTTTAAGAATAGTGTCAACTAAAGAGATAACTCATTTGGTTTCTAGGCTCCTCTGTTTTTTCTCTCAATAGTAGGCCTTCTACTTTTTTAAAAGGCTTCAGCTTCAGGGTAGTTTAGCTGACTGTTGAGTTATGGACTCTGAGAAGCAAATGACCAGAGATCTCCTATTTCAGTAAATACCTTCTTCAAAGATGCAGCAAAAGATGTTCTTCAGGTCATCATCCTGGAGGGGCTGTGAGCAAGGTAAAGATACCTTCTTCAGCTTCTCCAAAGCCACAACGACTGACACGAAATGCTTCAGACTCTTGTTATGGAGCTGGTGGGAGATGTGTAGCTGGATGCCCTCATCTTCCAGAGAGCTGTTGTTCAGGTCTTGGAAGCAGCACTGTGGAGAGACCAAGGAAGAGTGTGTTAAGATGGTTGGGCCAGAGAACTGTTTTTACATCAGAGAGGCCAAAGAGGCTGGGAGATAACTGAGCTTCTAATGTTAAACTGTCTTCTCTCTGAAGCCCAGAGAGGTTCAGTGGTTTATCCAAGGGCACGTGGCAAGTTAGAGGCAGACCCAAAACCAGAATTGTGGGCTTTCTGGTGGCCTATATGGTATTCTTCTAGAATAAAACCCATGTCTACCTCATTTATCTTTTTTATACACTGCTCCACCTAACCATAAATTTATACCTTCTTGCCCTTTGTGTCTTTTTGTGTCTCTAATGCTTTAACACTATGTATTTAATTCTTCATGGCAATGATGATCATAACATTTTCCATTCATCTATGTTCATTCAACAAGTTTTTAAGTATTCTATACAAGTTCCCTGTTTTTTTTTCTAAACACTGTCTTATAAGCATTCTACAAATACTTTAAAAGTGTTTACTATCTGTGAAATATGTTCCCACTTTCCTGTTATTCAGAGAAACTGTGTAACTGTATGAAGGCTTAAGTTAGGTTGCCCTGGTAGCATGATAATGGTTTGAACTCTCAAAGGCCGGTTAAAGAGGCCTCTAATGGCACAGAGGAAAGCTGAGTGTGACAGAAGTTCCTGCCCAGAGCTGAGGCTCCAGATTAGAGTGAGCCAGGCTGCTGGAAGGAGCAGTGGAGGTAAAGGCCAGACAGAGAAGCCACACACCCCACCCAGGGCTGGAGTAAACCAGTGGCTGGTTTTAAAACATTTAAAGAAATGTGCTTTTTACAAGAGTAGGGACTAGATTATTAGGCTGGGGGAGGCTGCCAAGAATTGGAAAAAGAAAAAAAAAGTCAGAGAAAAGTAGCTGCTTGCTAATCTGTCTGACTGACCTAGCTGGGTTGATGGCTGTACCATATTGGAAAGTCATCAGGCCTCATACAGAAGAGAAGGGACAGCTCGAATGTTAAAATGGCTCCCAGTAAGGTTGAGAGTCAGAGAGAAACACCCATTTCCAGGGATAAACTTAGCTACCACTGACAATATTTCAGAATTGAATGTTACAGGATGCCAGGAGCTCCAAGATCATCTAGTTCATTCCCTTTATTTTTCAGAGGCCCAGGGGGTGAAGTGGCTTGTTTGAAGTCAAACAGCAAGTGAATGAATTTCTTTCAACTCGTAATTCATCTTTTTGTTTATATCATCCACATCTTATTGTCATAAGCTCTACCCCAGGGAGGAAAAACTATTCTACCTTTAAAGAGGAGCAGGCATATGTTAATTCCCAAGAACTTAAGTGATTTATGTAGGCAGAGCCCTCTCCTAAAAGGAAAATCAAATTTGCATTGCAGCCTTGTCTGCCTTCCTAGCAAGACACAGCAGACTTTATCACCACTGCCATTCCTCCTTGCCCTCCGCAAGCATAGCCATCACCACCAAGCCTTAGTGAGTGATGGTGGGAATGGTATAGTGACCAAGTCAGCATGCAGTGCCACCTGTGTCTCTCTTGCTGGAAGAGGTAAAAGTCCTTCCATCACAAAATACCATGGAAACAAGGGGGCCTAGAACCCTTTTCCTGGAGGCTCTCCCATGTCAGAATCTCACCAGGAGTTATGAGCTAAGCCCATGGTCTCACCTTCATCTTTCTGGGGCCATCAGCCTCAAAAAATAGGTCATTCTCGTTGTCACTGTAATAAAAACAGAGAGATTGCTCAAGTATGTCTCCCAGACAAGTTTTCTTTCTTTTTTTTTTAATTCCCTGCAAACAGTCTTCATTATTAATAGGAAACTGCAAATGGTATGTCCCTTAAAGTTGCTGAAAGCTGCTGGCAAGTTTTGTGGCAATATACATGGAATGGCACAGGAGGCAGGGCAGATATCCTGGGTACTCCCTGTTGGATCCTGAGACCTAACTTCCACCCACTCCACATCTGAGCTTTTCCTCTCTCTCAAGCCAAAATTTGCCAAGAGGTCCCCTGTATTGTGTACTTTGAATCTTTTTTCCTATTTGCCATCTGCAGGAAGCCCCTGCAGCAACAGCATCTGGATGGCCTGTGGGTCCAAAGGCTGGACTTGCAGTGGGAAATCAGTCTTTAAACTAGGTTAACTTGGAGCCATGCTTGCCATGGGAAGAGGCAGTTCGGGGGACAAATCTGGTCTCCAAGCACAGATAACACTCCGCTCTTGAAAGAGGAGTGCGGCTCACATTGCTGGTCTCACTGTCCCCACTGACCTGTAGTAGTAAGACATCATTTCACTGGTGGGTTCAGGTACTGTTGCCATGGCTGCTTCAGAAACCTGTGTAAAGAGGAGAAAATGAGCGACTCCTGCCATGCCAGTCTCCATGAGAGCTGCCTTCATATGTGATTTTCCCTTAGCACCTGGCACATGGCAGGCATGTAAAGGAACAATCTTTAAATGAGTGAGTGAATGTATGAAAGAGCCTTCCTTTGGGTCCAGAGGAAACATTTGCTAAACCAAACCCAAACCAGGAGTGTTATTTGTTAGATGTGGAGCAGAGACTTTGACACTGATCTCTCAGATGTCTGCTGCTACATAAGCAATACTCATTCCCAGAATATTTCACGAATCATAGCCATAATACATGTGGCATTTTTGTAAAAAGCCCAGCTCTCAGGCAGAGAAGAAGGGAGAGAGGGAGGGAGGGAGAGAGAGACAGAGACAGAGAGAGACAGAGAGACTTGACTGGAACCTAGTCATAAAGAAGAGTTAGTTCAAGTTGTACCTGAGTAGTGAAGACTGGCTGGAGAGAATAGAATCCTGGAGTGGACCACTGTGCCTCGAAGAGCTATGCCATCTGCCAATCTCTACCTCACTTTTATGTTCTTAAAAGCAGAAGTAGAGAGCTGAAGAATTTCCCTTTTGGTTACTGATTTCACAACCAAATTAAAAAAAAAGGATCAGTGGGAACTTCTGGGGGAGGGTAAACTGAAATAATTGTCTAGTCCATGAAAGGGCAAGTGGTAGCAAATGATGACACATTTTTACAAATGTGTCATTATGCAAATATATATCATTTTTCTGACAACTGTTAACACAAATGATGTCAATATTAAAATATAGGGTTTTCCTAGATGAGAATACTATTTTAACTTAGGGTCTCTGGAACAAAATGGAGAACACACAGATACCTACACGAACAGGCTCCCTCACTTATGCATTGTACTTATATTTAGGAGCCTTCCCACTTGGAGATGGATTAAGGGGTATAAAGACAGTAACACTTCCAGTCTGAACTGAGGGTGCTGTTCTCTACTTTGGAAGTTCAAGGTTAATTACAGAAGCCTCTGGGGAGACAGGTGACCTCCTAGGATGGGACAGAAAATATATAGCTGTGCAGGCGTTCAGGCTCCTGTTGGGGCTGGGAGAACCTTGCGGATAAGCTCATTCAACCCTTTCAGACCAGGTGTTGGTGGTACCCTAGCCAGTTACACATGCTGTCTGTATCAATACTTGATGAATAGTGAATAAGCCCGGATTGAGAATGTATTTGAAAAGATTATGAATAATGATGTAGGAAAGAACATGAGGGTTCAAAGCCGATGGCCAAGAAAGAATTCTTGAGATGTCTTTGGTGCAAAACGTGGTTTTATTAAAGCACCTTCTCCTATTCTGAAGTTGCCTTTTTGTTTTGTTGACTGTTTCTTTTGCTGTGCAGAAGCGGCTCACTGTGACATAGTCCCCCTTGTTTATTTTTGCTTTCGTTGCTTGTGCTTTTGGTGTCATATTAAAAAAACCATCGCCAGGACTAATGTCAAGGAGCTTTTCCCCTATGTTTTTTGCAGGAGCTTTATAGTTTCAGGTCTTATTTTAAGTCTTTAATACATTTTGAGTTAGTTTTTGTAAGTGGTGCAAGATAGGCATCTCCAATTTCATTGTTTTGCATGTGAATATCCAGTTTTCCCAACACCACATATTAGAAAGACTATTTTTTTTCCATTGAGTATTCTTGACTCCCTTGTTAAATATTAGCTGACCATATATGCATGGGCTTATTTCTGGGCTCTCAATTCTGTTCCTTTGTTCTATGTGTCTGTTTTTATGCCGTTACTATACTGTTTTGATTATTCTGGCTTTGCAGTTTCGTTTGAAATTAGGAAGTGTGCTGTCTCCAGCTTTGTTTTTCTTTCTCAAGATTGCTTTGGCTATTTGGGGTCTTTGATTCCATACATATTTTAGGATTTTCTTTCTTTCCTCCTTTCCTTCTTTCCTTCCTTCTTTCCTCCCTTCCTTCCTTCTTTCCTTCCTTCTTTCCTCCCTTCCTTCCTTCCTTCCTTCCTTCCTTCCTTCCTTCCTTCCTTCTTTCTTTCTTTCTTTCTTTCTTTCTTTCTTTCTTTCTTTCTTTCTTTCTTTCTTTCTTTCTTTCTTTCTTTCTTTCTTTCTTTCTTTCTTTCTTTCTTTCTTCTTTCTTCTTTCTTTCTTTCTTTCTTTCTTTCTTTCTTTCTTTCTTTCTTTCTTTCTTTCTTTCTTTCTTTCTTTCTTTCTTTCTTTCTTTCTTTCTTTCTTTCTTTCTTTCTTTCTTTCTTTCTTTCTTTCTTTCTTTTTCTTTCTTTCCCCTCTTTCTTTCCTCCCTCCCTCCTTTCCTTCCTTCCTTCCTTCCTGAGAAAGAGAGCATAAGCTGGTGGGGGGAAGGGGCAGAGGGAGAGGGAGAAAGAGAATCCCAAGTAGGCTTCCTGCCCAGTGCATAGCCTGACGCGGGACTCAGTCTCACGACCACTGAGATCATGATCTAAGCCAAATCAAGAGTCGGATGCTCAAGTGACTGAGCCACCCAGGTGCCCTAGGATTGTTTTTTTCTATTTCTGTAAAATATGCCACTGGAATTTTAATAGTTGTTGCATTGAATCTATAGATGGCTTTAAATAGTATGGACATTTTAACAGTATTAATTATTCCAGTCCACGAAGTTGGGATATCTTTCCATTTATTTGTGTTTTCTTTAATTTCTTTCGTTAATGCCTCAGAGTTTTCAGTGTACAGATCTTTCACCTTCTTGGTTAAATTATTCCTATTTATTTTATTGTTTTTGATACTATTATAAATGGGATTTTCTTTATTTTTCTTTTAGACGTTTTGTTGTTAGTGTATCAAAATACACCAGACTTTGTTGAACTCAGAGACCAGCAGAGTACCTGCCCAAAGTACTGCCCCAGGATAGCCTTCACATTTGTAGGATGATTGAATGACCAGGTTATAAACTGCATGGAGCCTAGGAATGGGGCCTTCCCCACCCCTTTTGGCACATCTATATTACAGCACTTATAGCACTGAACTGAAACCTTGCTGGCTTATCTGGTTCCCTTAGGAAGCTGTGAATTCTTAGAGCTGGGTCTGGCATAGTGCCTGGCATGCAAACTGAGGCAGTGAAATTTTCTTACCTGCATGGGTGAGCAGGAATTTGACAGTGTTTTCCCTCAAATGAGCATGTACCTACTATGTTCCAGGTACTGTGCTTGCTCTGTGTTGTCCATGGGAGAAAGTCCCTGACTTTTCCAAGTAGGAGGGAAATAGACTACTGTGGGGCAAGGATTGCCCAGCAAGCTGGATCACCAAACAGCCCTCTGATTCTTAATTTGGCTCCTAGTACCTTGATATCAGGAAGGCAGACACAAGAATGCCATCTTTGATAAGTTATGTGTTCCACAGGCAATCTAAAAGCTGCATCCTGGGGGCGCCTGGGTGGCTCAGTCTGTTAGGCATCTGCCTTCAGTGCAGGTCATGATCCCAGGGTCCTAGGATCGAGCCCCGCATCTGGCTCCCTGCTCCGCAGGGAGCCTGCTTCTCCCTCTCCCTCTGCCCCTGCCCCCTGCTTGTGCACGCGAGCTCTCTCAAATAAATAAATAAAATCTTAAAAAATAAAAAGCTGCATCCTGTTCAAAGCATCAATTTTTTATGAGTTTGATAAGCAATAGTAAGTTCCCAACTCTGAACCTTCATAAAATCGGGTGTCTGGTTCTACAGACATTTTAGAGGCCCTAAGGAGCCTGATGGACTTTTCTGTTTTACCTACACAGGCTTCACTCTGTAAATTAAGCAGTGGTCCCAAATTTCATTGAAGGAACTACCATCTTCTTCAGAGTCTTTATGCTGGGGTGAGCAAGACCTGGAGGTCTGATAGCTCTGTGGGCTCTCCTGACAGAGAACACAGAGATACCCTCAGCCTGTTGATGTGATTAGAAGCTGAGTGAAGTTGGATGAAAGCCAGTGACAGAAAGGGAGGTATGCAAGAGACTCAAGCGTCATTTCTGAGTTAATCCATTCTGTTTCTAAGGATTTGAGATTGAGGTCAGGAATCTTGAATCTACTTCTACATCTTTTAGTATCCAGGGTGTATAAGTTCCCATTCTTTTTGCTCAAGGGAAATTTTGGAGCCGTGGGGCAATGCCCCTTGACGTAGTAGTTTCTACAGTTCTGCCATGTCTCATCCCAGCCCCATAGCCTGGACCCCAACCTGGCAGCATCCTGTCCATCTCAGGAAGTGAAACTTATTGTGTCAGGCGAGCATGTTGCACAATGCATGTATCAAGCCCTGTCTCTTCAAGGAGACTACTCAGGCCATAGCACTTCCTTCCAGTCCCTAATCAACAGAAAACTTCTCACTACAGAAATAGTTGCACTGGGGGAGGGCCTGAAAGAGTGATGATGATGTAAATGGCAACGCAAACCCAAAAAATGAAATAAGCAGAAGTGGGGAGTTGGCAATGCCAGGATGTAGTGGGAAGCTCCAGTTTTGGGGGGATTCTTCCCTCTTGAGTCACTCAAGCTCTTCTCACCTGCAAGTTGTCCTCTACACTGGCAGGTCATTTTCCAACACAGGAGACTGGCATTATTCAGAGCAGTAAGTGCCTTGGTACTATCTTATGTCTGATCTTAAGCTTCTAGCCTTTCTTAGCAAGATTGGCCTCACCCAAATGGTCTTCAATCATTTTGAGCAAGAAGACAGATAATCATGTGTTAGTTCTTATATTATCATGGGTAGTTGTAGTAATATCTACTCTCTGCCATGGGCCATTTTGTTCTTGTTGACTCTCTTGCACAGAAAAGCCACCATTTTCCAAGTCCCATCTCATTCCTGGCATTGACTTCCTAATATTCTTCTTAAGAGTCTATCATTCCTTCCTACCATTCCCATGGGTCTTTCTGGTATCTGAAAGTATTTAAAATGTCCTGTGTAGCCATTCCTGTCTCCATGGATACCTCTCTCCTTTTCTTTCTGTTTTAGGGATTATTTCAGATTAGAGAGTCTGATTTTAGTTTTGAGACCTCTGCTCTTCCTCTTATAGCATCACCTCCATTGAGTCTGCCCCCTCCTGGATCCAGGTACTCCGGGCAGATAGGTAGATTCCAGGGTATTCCATTCTCCTCCCTGGTCTAGAACAAGGAGGACTCAAATATATGAGCAAGCTGCTGGGTTTGGTGAGGTATATGGTCTGCAGAGGCTTCTCCTTACTGGCTGAGTTGTTATTTCACCTCTGAGAGGCCAGTGGAAACTTGTCCTTCCTTTGGGTTCAACAGCAAAAGCCCTCTGGCAGGTGAGGTGGATGCCAGGGCATTTCTACTTTATATCTTTTCTTACATGTAATGGATATAAGATAGTCAGCCACAAACACAGGGCTTTGGTGCTACTTATACTAGGAGTCTGGAAACATTATAAAAGACCAGATAGTAAATATTTTAGGCTTTGTGGGTCATAGGGTCTGTTGCAACTACTCAACCCTGTCATTGTTGTGAGAAAGCAGCCATAGATAATACGTAAATGAATGGGCTTAACCGGATTTGTTCTGCAGGTCATAAGATGTAGGCCCCTGTCTTACACCATTGTATTAAACCATATCTCTTGGATGTAAATTTAGAAACAATACTTAAAAAAACCTGTCTTTGGGCGCCTGGGTGGCTCAGTTGGTTAAGCGACTGCCTTCGGCTCAGGTCATGATCCTGGAGTCCCGGGATCGAGTCCCACATCGGACTCCCTGCTCGGCAGGGAGTCTGCTTCTCCCTCTGACCCTCTTCCCTCTCATGCTCTCTATCTCTCATTCTCTCTCTCACTCAAATAAATAAATAAAATCTTTAAAAAAATAAATAAAAAAATAAAAAAAACTGTCCTTTATTGAGTACCAGGCACTTTTTTCATTGCCTTATTTAGTCTTTGCAATAAACTTTATAAATAGTATTTACCCATTTCACCTATGTGAAAACTGAGGCTAACATAACTTATTGAAGATCAAACATCTAGTAAATGCTGGAACCATGACTCAAACATGGTTGAGTTGAACCTAAACCGGATCCTTTTTTTAAAAATCACTTTTAATTGTTACATTTTTTTGCTCCCATCTTGTGCTGTCCGCAGTGCCCATCTGCAGACCTCTTTCTCAATGATTCAATTATATTCTAAATGACATTAGTATCTTGGCAACTCTGCCCATAAATGTTTCCACACTCTTAGGATTAGAGTAAACTCTGTTCCTTTGTCCTTCCTCCTTTTCCCACCTGGCTGTGACATGTTGTGTGAATTCTCTTCTTTCTCCTCTCAGGGTAGCACTGGGACTTTCCAAACTGGGTATTTAGTTCTCTTCCCTTTTCTGAGTTTCTTCCTTATTCCTTTTCATTTTCTCACCTGCTACTGGTAACTCTGTTGTTTGATTTCCTTTGTCCTTTCCTTTTTCTTTAAGACTGTTAGAGCACTGTCCAAAAAACCTCTCTAAGATTACTACCCCTGGAATCATATGCTTTTAAAAAAAGTAATGCTTAAAAATACTTTGCTCCTAAAATCTGTGATGAAATAGTTCTCTCCTAAATTGTCTGTGGTGTATGTCTTCTACTTGCTGGTTATTACATAATTGAAGGTGATTTGGCTATTTCCTTCCAGGAGTTAGTTAATTTCACTTCTCTAATTACTTCCTCCTTCTTGGCTGGAACTGAGTTTTCTATCTTCTGGGAATACAAAGTTCTTAGCAAAGCAACTCGGGATTTGTTGGTTGCAATGGTCAAGTCTAGAACCCAGACTCTAGGTGGTTAATCTCCTCTAATGACTGAGCAATGTGAAATGAGGAAGTCTGATTGTGTAAAGTTATTATACAAATTCTGCCCATACTTCAATACAATGGATAGATATTCCAGAATTCAGCAATCTCTGACTTGGGATTCCTTTCTCTCTCTGGCATTAGAGGTTGGAAACTCTTCCAATATGTACTAATGAATCTATGAAGCTGCCAGACATGACCCATTTTTCAAAGTAGGTTTTCACAAGGGAGGATATTTGATATGATAGTTCCAGGAGTGATCTATCAAAGTTAACTGATGACATGTGTAGGCAAAAAGTTACACGTTAGAACTGGTAGTGATTTTAAAAATATCCTTCTTAGCCTTTTTGTTAATATGCATGCTCATTTTGGGGCACCTGGGTGGCTCAGTCGTTAAGCGTCTGCCTTCTGCTCAGGTCATGATCCCAGGGTCCTGGGATCGAGCCCCTGCATTGGGCTCCCTGCTCAGCGGGAAGCCTGCTTTCCCCTCTCCCACTCCCCCTGCTCGTGTTCCTGGTCTCGCTGTCTCTCCCTCTGTCAAATAAATAAATAAAAATATTAAAAAATATATATATACATGCTCATTTTGAGAGTTTCAAATAATACAAAAATATTTAAAGTAAAAAGGAGAAGCCCTCCCCTCCCACCCCCACCCCATTGCCTCTCTCACCGGATAAACCATTTCACCAAAAGTATCCCAGTCACTGCCACCCAAGGACTCACCCATCCATTCATTCATTAACCACCATCAGTTCTTTCAATAGGTCTTTTTTTGAGAACTTCCTGACTGCCTGGGATCTGTAGATTTCTCTCCATCCTCATACTTCATTGTAATTCAAGCCCTCTCCCCTCTTACCTTGGTCATTTAAATCATTTCCATAGGCCATCAAACAAATCAAATTGGTTTGCTTGCTGACATGGACACTCCATCCATCCATTCCCAACACATTAGCCACAGGGATGTCTCCACAAAGCAAATCTGGTTATATCAAGCCCTTGCTCACATCTCATCATTGGCTCCCTATCTCCTCCATGGGTGAGTCCAAGCTCCTGAGCATGGCAAGCAAGGTCCACCATGGAATCCTCTGCTCTCCTCTCCTACTACACACTTTAGCCCTCCCAAACTATTTGCAGTCACTTGAATGCAATAATATTTTTTCTAACTTCCATGCTTTTGTACAACCTGTTCTTTTTGCCTGGAACCTCCTTCTCCTCCTCGTAGTTTGTCCATTGCCTAATCCTTTAAGAATCAATTCATACTTCACCTCCTCCATGACATGCTCCTTCCCAAGCTAGATGGTGGGTGCCTTTCCTCTGTGCCATGTGTCTCTAACATCCTCTGCAAACCTCCCTCACTGTGCTTTATTTGCTCATCTCCCTTACTATTAGCACACCTGTTGGAGGGCTGAGATTATAGCTCTTGTCTCCATGCCTGGCACATGACGGTGGTCCATGAATGTTGGCTGACCAAATGAATGAAAGCCAGGAGTGATCCTGCTGCCACTCTCACGGCTTCCATCTTGAGCAACCTTCCTCTGTTTCCTTAGAAAAGAGTATTTTGGATTTAAAAATAGAGACTCACCAGAAGTGCAATGTCCAGCTCACAATGAACTCCTCAGTAAGCAGCCTGGTTGATAACGGAGGCAGCAGGTAGGCCCCAAAGGCTCTTAGAGACTTCTGGACCTGACTGGGTGTGTTGTCCTCTTGCAGAAGTGTCGTTCCTGCCACAAAGGCACCGTGAACACCTTGCTGTCCTGGCTTGAGTCAGAGTGGTGTCCAGCTGCTCTTCTGGGGAATCCTGAGCTCTTTATGAAGTCTTCTGGGACAGGGAGGTGACAGGAGCTATCACTATTATCAGGAAGTGATAGTGTTCTCCTGTTCCGTGTTTCACCAGATCCCTGGGAGGTAAATTTCTGCAGAGACACTCCCATTTTTCCCCGAAGTGTTTCTTGAGGACTTATCCAAATTCCTCTGAGAATTTGGGAGTTCCAGAAAGATGAAATCAGAGGTGATGACATGGCAGGGTAAACAGCTCTTAGAATGACTTCCATCATTCCAAAATGTAAGATGTGGTGTGTTTGTGTGTGCATTTGTGCATGTGTATACAGAGGAAGGAGAATAAAACTATACATCACACCAGGCACCATGTAAGTTGTGTTTATGTGTGCATGTGTGTGTATGTACACAGAGGAAGGAGAACAAAACTATACAAGACATGGTACTTGTCCTCAAGGAATTTTTGCAAATGCCTACAATTTAAGACAGAATATGGGAAGTGTTACAAGGTGTATAAACTGCCACAGAGCGGTCGTCTACCCTTTCCTCTACATGTGTTCAGGGATATAGCCAGGTGAGAGGAGGGACAGAAACATGATTTGGTGCTCTGTGAGTTGAGAGTGCTCTAGGCTGCCTATTGAGATGCTGTTTGGGAAATTGTGGGTTCATGTTGGAGGGATTGTTTACTGCAGAGAAGACTGAGGACCTGAGAGTGCCAGGAAAGGCATGGGGGAGAGTACCTCCTCACTCTGGACAAGGGACTATAAGAAAGAACTGGGTTGGCCTTGGCAAACCAGGCTGCGGACTAGTATCTCCACGTGATCTTTGTTGCTGTCTGGCTTGGAACCTGAAAGGAATGGATATCTACTGTCAGACATCCTGCGGAGAGGGCATGCTGAGGCAGGAGGAGGGCCCTGGTGGGTATGGGGTAAATCTTTCTCTATTAGGCCACACGGCAGCTAGGACCAGGACTCTGGGACTTGGACCTGCCTGAAACTCACCCTGAGGGGTAAGAGAGGGGGAAGTGGGATTGAACTGGTTGCTGCCACACTGAGAGACTCCAGGAGTGAGACAGGGAAGGAGGCCTGGGGGTAGCCACACTGCCCGTGGCAGTTTTACTTCCCTTCTTTCAAGCCTCCTGCCTCATTGAAGGCAGGAAGGTGGTCTCAGAGATTTAAGGGAGGGCGACATCCCCTCTCCAGGGCTGATGTGACAGGAGCAGTTAGGAGGCATTGTGTGCCCAACAAAGCAGCCACCTCAAGAATGGTCCCAAGAGCAAGGGCCTGGGTGCCTTTCTCACTGCAGTATCCCCAGACACTAGAGCGGTGCCCAGCCAGTAGCTGGTGCTCAGTGCAGTTTGACATGAATGAATGAATGGAATGAATGAATGAATGAATGAATGTCACCAGCAGCAGTCTGAGTGTGGCAGCCTGAGGTGGAAGTCAGAGGGAGGATTCTGAGACAGTGTCTTAGGGACTCTCAGAAGGTGATCACTGGGGACACATAATTATGTCCTCATAATTAGATTTAAGGCAAATTTGACCCCAAATGAAACCCAGGCATGTTGTGTGTGGTGAATGAATTGAAAGGGAGTAGAAAGTGTCATTCAGAATGTACTAACTTGGCATGTGGGTTATTTTGAGCTGAAGGCAATGAGACTTAAAACTCAGTTTGTTACCTCTCCTGTAACTACCTAAAATAATTTAGATAAGTGGACTATACCAGAGATAGTAGGGCTGTTACCAGAGAGAACTTTTATCTGAAAGAATTTTCTGCATGGTAGGGCAAACATCTGTTTACCAAACACCTGCTCTTCTTATCTGCCCGTGAATTGCCCTCCTTCCCTCTGAAACCCCAGACCCCTACCCCTTTCCCTAGCTCAGAATGGCACACATAAGCCTCCATTGCCTGACTGCTTTGAGTCTCATATTTTTATAGGGCTCCTATACAAATGAAATGAAGTTTGCATTTCTCCTGTTAGTCTTATATAAATTTAATTATTAGACCAGCTAACAAACCTAGAAGAAAAGAAGGGAAATTTTGTCTGTCCATACAGAATCCTCACCACTGGCCTTACCCTATCCAGGAGCCCAACTTCACCTTCCCTCTCCCCGGAAGTCTGCTTCAGCAGGGCATCTGGAAGGTTTGTACTGTGCAAAGGGAGGCATAAAGAAATGGGTGTTTGGGCCCCTGCTTCGAGACATGATATGAAGGGGAGTGACTCTGTGTGTGCTTCGGGGAATAATGGGAGGGCTCTGAGTGCCTGGGTGGCTCACCCTTGGCTTCTCCAGGTGGCTGACATTGTTTGCCTTCAGCTGGGGCCTGTCCATGTCTGTGATTATAGGATGCTTGTGGACTGGGGAGCACAGGGTTCATAACTGTACTTGTGATCGACTCTAGGTTCCCCTCTTTAGGGCAAAGGCTCCCCCTATGTCCCTGGGTTTGGGGTAGAAGTCCCTGTGACCTCAGCATGCCCCACTGTGATGTTATTGGTTAGTTTAGGTGGGGTCTCCTTTTCTGAGGCCTTTCCAAGGCTCACACAGCCCAGCCCTCGTACTTTCTTCATCTCTCAGCCCTCTTCCTCTTGCTCACCACACCTAGCACACAGGCCTTCTGTCTGATCCTTGACTTGGCAGTCTTGCCCCTAATGGGGGCCGGGGGGGCAAGTTGATTTATCTTTTCTCATCAAGGTCTCCTTTGACCTCCAGCTCTCATTCTCTGTCTCCAATTCCAGCCACTCTCTCTCTCTTTTAAAATTTATTATTGAAGTATAGGCAGCATACAATGTTATATTAGTTTCAGGTGTACAATGTAGTGATTTGACAATTCTATACATTATGTGATGCTCACCATGATAAGTGTAGTTACCATCTGTCAACTTATAATGTCTTATAATTTTATTGACTATGTTCCTTATGCTGTACTTTCCATCCTTGTGACTTATTTCTTTTATAACTGGAAGTTTGGACCTCTTAATCCCCTTCATCTGTTTCACTCATCCTCATCAACCCCCTCCCTTTCTGGCAACCAGTTAGTTCTCTGTATTTACAAGTCTATTTCTCTTTTGTTTGTCTGTTTGTTTTTTAGATTCTACATATGGACGTATAAGTGACATCATATAGTATTGTCTTTCTCTGTCTGACTTCACTTAGCATAATACCCTCTAGGTTCATCCATGTTGTCATAAAGGGCAAGATCTCATTCTTTTTTTATGGCTGAGCAATATTCCATCACACATATACATATATAATACACACACACATATATAATATATATATCACATTTTTTATAAAACTGGACAGCTACATGCAAAAGAACAAAACTGGATAATTGTATTACACCATACACAAAAATAAACTCAACATGGATTAAAGGCTTAAATGTGGGACCTGAAACCATAAAACTCCTAAAAGGAAAAGGCAGTAATCTCTTAGATATGGGTTTTTGCAGCATAATTATGGATATGTCTCCTCAGGTAAAGGAGACAAAAACAAAGATAAACAAATGGGACTGCCCCAAAATAAAACGTTCTAGACACTCATTAGCACATTACTCCTATGTATTTTCTTCTTGCTGTCTGAAATGATCTCTTATCTGTTGTTTGCTGACAGATTGCTCCACTAGCCTGTGGGCACGATTGGAGCATAACTCCTGCTGTCTTATTCCTATTGTGTCCTTAGGCCAGGGTGGGAGATTCTAATTTTTGAGTGAGATTGAGCAAATGAGCCAGTTGATTCCTGTCTCAGGTTTCACTTCTCGCTTTCCAAAGAATGCAGGCCCGGAAAAATTAGTGTCATTTGGTTCAGTGCCTTTGGATGGGCGGTTTGTGTCCCTGGCTCCTGCCTGGTAGAATGTGCTGCTCTGGCTGGCTGCATAGGTTCCCTTGCCCTCTCTTACTTCTTACTGCCTCTTGGCAGTTCCTTCTGAAATTGCTTATTCAGTCTAGAGAATGACCTTGCCCAACAGGATTCTGCTCCGCATAGGCTTAAGGCAACCAAGAACTCTTGCTTGGATCTCTCCTACTGAGTTCCTGAAGTCCGTTTATAGCTGAGGAACTAGACTACCCCTGCAGATCGGGCAGGTTGCAGACTCCTGTACAGGTGCCCAACTTCTGGCTTGAGTTCTCCCCACACTGGGTGGTTAGGTGGAGAGAGGGCAAGGTGTTACTCTGTGCTCCTGAGGAAGCCCAGGACTGAAATCTCAGCCAAGGGCCACATTCTTTAGAGGAACTGGCTCAGCCGGCCCCGACACTGGGGGTTGGCCCCTGCCTGATTGTCTTATTATAAATGGCTTCATGGACAAGGGGACTAGACTAGTATGAGCGGAGATGCGGGGAAAAGGGAGTAAGCCCACAATGTTTTCTCTGAACCTACAGTGGACTTGTTGGCTTTAACACAGATTGTTTGTCAGACCATTAGCTCTTAAGTTATCCTGTGGACAACGAGATCTCAGGAATCAGTCAGACTTTGTGAACTCTGGCAAGATCCTTGACTCCCTCTTTCCTGAGATTGATTCCTTAGGAGACACTATTTTAAAGTATCATGGATACAATAGGATTTACCTCAGTTTCACTTTGTTCACTGGACAGGGAAATTTGCTCTTGCTTCTTTTAAGTGCTAATCATAAGGAAAGCAATCCTACAAAAAAGTAAACAAACTCATCATTGTCAATACCCAGAACATAACTTTTCAATTTAGTCTCCCCCAAGTAATAAGCCTCCCTTGTTGGTTAGTAGGGAGCTGCTTTGAGTGTGACTGTTTGGGAACACATCTGACCTTCCCCTCCAGTCTTAAAGCTCCTAGAGGGCCATGACAAAATCAGCCACTTCTCCTCCTATAACACCTTGCTTATGATGAGCACTCAACCAAGGGTTGGAATTATCACTGGAATGAAGGATTCCAGGAGGCATTCAGTGGGTGAGTCAAAAAGACCAAAGAGGGAATCAGATGAAGCTCTACCCTCCTAGCCTTATCTCTGAAAGTCACTCATCTTTCTGGCCAGATGTCCTTATGTTAAAATGAAGACAACAAGACCTATCTCTCAAGGTTGTTATAAAGATAAACAAGGTCCTGTATGTGAAAGTCTCTAACACAGAGGTGGACCATGGTTGACACACAGGAAATACTAGTTTGCCTCCCTTCCTCCTTCTTTCTTCCCTTCCTACTGAGAGTGGCCTCCTTTTCACTGTTGCCACGGAATCTCTGATAGTAGTGATAATCCAACAGGGATCACTGGTTATGTGTGAGTATGTGTGCATTAAGACTGGAAAATGTCAACTGGCAACATTCATTCATAAAGAACTCACTTTGCCTGGGGCTGCAGTGGGGATGGGGAATCTTGTTTCCCAGCATGCATCACTGTCCCTTTGTTTCATTGGTTCCTTGGGGCCTTTGTCCAAATGGAGCTCCCCAGTGGACTCACCAGACATGGGTGTCCTGAGTTTTCCAGCATCCTTAACAATTTAGCATCATCCATTCCCTAAAAGTATAATTGCCTTTCATATAGTATTTTCAGTATTGCTAGGAATACAAAGATGAATTAAACATGGGTACCTCTTTTCAGGGAATTTATCTTGAATACAAGGAATTAATAGTAGGTGCTGAGAAGAGACACTCCTTTTTGCCACCCTCAAGGCTTGGAAAGACTCTTGGAAAGACTCCATTTAGGCAATCATGCACACAGACATCCTCCTTTCTGACCACAACCTTCCTGCTTTCTCACCCCCATACTCTCAAAGCACCAATTTTTCACCCTTATCAGGACTGCTAGCCCATAGACATCCTCCCTCTCTGTCCTGCTTTTGCTTCCTTATTTAGCCAGTTTAGTTAATATGTTCCATCTTTTCAACCATTTTCTTGCTGGTCTTCTCAGCAGTCTTTCCCTTTTTCTTTCTTTCTTTTTTTTTTTTTTAAGATTTTGTTTATTTTTTTTTGTCAGAGAGAGAGCACAAGCAGGGGGAGTGGCAGGCAGAGCAGGTAGAGGGAGAAGCAGGCTCTCTGCCAAGCAAGGAGCCCTATGGGACTTGATCCCAGGACCCTGGGATCATGACCTGAGCCGAAGGCAGACGCTTAACCCACTGAGCCACCCAGGCGTCCCAGCCTTTCCCTTTTTCTTCCCTAGCACTTCCTAGGCAAAACCCCAGGCCTGGTTATATTGATGGTCTGCTTCTTCTGCATCTCTTTTGGGGCTACTGGGGGCTGTTGGAGAAAACTACCTGGCCTCACAGATGACTGCCACCTGGATGCATGGGCACCACCACCCACTGGGCTTTGACATTGTCTGGCAGTCCTATAAAGCTCTCCTAGTGTGCTGTGCACAGCAATCATTTCAAATACTCACCATTGACCTCAAATCCTGACTTTGTCTCTCCCCTCATACTTAGTCCTTAAAAAATAGACACCATCATGTGAGAGCTCCCACAGCATTTCCTTTTTTTTTTTAAAAAAAGATTTTATTTATTTGAGAGAGAGAGAGAACATGAGTGGGGGGTGGGGGTGGGGAGAAGCAGAGGGAAAGGGAGAAGCAGACTCCCTGCTGAGTGGGGAGCCTGACCTAAGGCTCTATCCCAGAACCCTGGAATCATGACCTGAGCCAAAGACAGACACTTAACTGACTGAGCCACCCAGTTGCTGGAATGGTAGAGGCTCTTTATCCTACATGGGCTCTTCCTTCTACCCAGGTCCCGAACCTCCTGACCCACTGTTGTATAATGAACAGTTTATCTGGTTTTTGCCCCAGATTCCTGTCAGAACTTCTGAAACTATTGGAATTTTTGATTCTCGGCAGTGCCCTTAGATAACTTCAAGATGGAGGCTAGTCTCCAGAAAGACCAACCATGTGATTAGAAGATTGGGGCTTTGAGCCACATGATGGTATCAGTCAACTCTTTCTCCCAGCCTCCTGGGCGGGAAGAGGAGAGGGACTGGAGATTCAATTCACTCACGTGGCCAATGATTTAATCAATTATACTTACATAATGAAATCCCAGAAAAACTCTGGACACTAGAGCTTGGAGAAGTTTCCTTTTGTTGAACACAGTGATGTACTGGGAGAGTGATGTGTCCTGATTCCACATGGGGAGGGCATGGAAGTTCTGTGTTCCCTCCCAGACCTCTTCCTCTATGTCTTGGCATTTGACTGGTTCTCCTGATTTGTGTCCTATATAATAAAATAATAATAATAACAGCACTTTGCTGAATTCTGTGAATCTTTTTTTTAAATTTTTTAAAATAATTTTTATTGTTATGTTAATCACCATACATCATTAGTTTTTGATGTAGTGTTCCATGATTCCATGTTTGTGCATAACACCCAGGGCTCCACGCAGAACATGCCCTCTTTAATACCCATCACCAGGTTAACCCAGCCCCCCACCCCCTCCCCTCTAGAACCCTCAGTTTGTTTTTCAGAGTCCATCGTCTCTCATGGTTCCTCTCCCCCTCTGACTTACTCCCCTTCATTCTTCCCCTCCTGCTATCTTCTTCTTTTTCTTTTTTTTTAACATATCTTGCATTATTTGTTTCAGAAGTACAGATCTGTGATTCAACAGTCTTGCACAATTCACAGCGTTCACCATAGCACATACCCTCCCAGCCACCCCATCTATCTATCACCCAGCCACCCCATCCCTCCCACCCCCCACCACTCAGCAACACTCAGTTTGTTTCCTGAGATTAAGAATTCCTCATATCAGTGAGGTCATAGGATACATGTCTTTCTCTGATTGACTTATTTCCCTCAGCATAACACCTTCCAGTTCCACTCACGTCGTTGCGAATAGCAAGATCTCATTCCTTTTGATGGCTGCATAATATTGCATGGTGTATATATACCACCTCTTCTTTATCCATTCATCTGTCGATGGACATCTTGGCTCCTTCCACAGTTTGGCTATTGTGGACATTGCTGCTATAAACATTGGGGTGCACGTACCCCTTCGGATCCCTACATTTGTATCTTTGGGGTAAATACCCAGTAGTGCAATTGCTGGATCGTATGGTAGCTCTATTATCAACTGTTTGAGGAACCTCCATACTGTTTTCCAGAGAGGTTGCACCAGCTTGCATTCCCACCAACAGTGTAGGAGGGTTCCCCTTTCTCCACATCCCTGCCAACATCTGTCGTTTCCTGACTTGTTAATTTTAGCCATTCTGACAGGTGTGAGGTGGTATCTCATCGAGGTTTTGATTTGGATTTCCCTGATGCCGAGCGACGTTGAGCACTTTTTCATGTGTCTGTTGGCCATTTGGATGTCTTCTTTGGAAAAATGTCTGTTCATGTCTTCTGCCCATTTCTTGATTGGATTATTTCGTTCTTTGGCTGTTGAGTTTGATAAGTTCTTTATAGATTTTGGATACTAGCCCTTTATCTGATATGTCATTTGCAAATATTTTCTCCCATTCTGTCGGTTGTCTTTTGGTTTTGTGGACTGTTTCTTTTGCTGTGCAAAAGCTTTTTATCTTGATGAAATCCCAATAGTTCATTTTTGCCCTGGCTTCCCTTGCCTTTGGCGATGTTTCTAGGAAGAAGTTGCTATGGCTGAGGTGGAAGAGGTTGCTGCCTGTGTTCTCCTTTAGGATTTGGATGGACTCCTGTCTCACGTTTAGGTCTTTCAACCATTTGGTGTCTATTTTTGTGTGTGGTGTAAGGAAATGGTCCAGTTTCATTCTTCTGCACGTGGCTGTCCAATTTTCCCAACACCATTTGTTGAAGAGACTGTCTTTTTTCCATTGGACATTCTTTCCTGCTTTGTCAAAGATGAGTTGACCATAGAGTTGAGGGTCCATTTCTGGGCTCTCGATCCTGTTCCATTGATCTATGTGTCTGTGTTTGTGCCAGTACCATACTGTCTTGATGATGACAGCTTTGTAATAGAGCTGGAAGTCCGGAATTGTGATGCCACCAGCTTTGCTTTTCTTTTTCAATATTCCTCTGGTTATTCGGGGTCTCTTCTGGTTCCATACAAATTTTAGGATTATTTGTTCCATTTCTTTGAAAAAAGTGGATGGTATTTTGATGGGGATTGCATTGAATGTGTAGATTGCTCTAGGTAGCACTGACATCTTCACAATGTTTGTTCTTCCAATCCATGAGCATGGAACGTTTTTCCATTTCTTTGTGTCTTCTTCAATTTCTTTCCTGAGTATTTTATAGTTTTCTGAGTACAGATCCTTTGCCTCTTTGGTTAAATTTATTCCTAGGTATCTTATGGTTTTGGGTGCAATTGTAAATGGGATCGACTCCTTGATTTGTCTCTCTTCTGTCTTGTTGTTGGTGTATAGGAACGCCACTGATTTCTGTGCATTGATTTTATATCCTGCTGCTTTACTGAATTCCTGTAGGAGTTCTAGCAGTTTTGGGGGGGAGTCTTTTGGGTTTTCCCCATACAGTATCATATCATCTGCAAAGAGTGAGAGTTTGACTTCCTCTTTGCCGATTTGGATGCCTTTGATTTCTTTTTGTTGTCTGATTGCTGTGGCTAGGACTTCTAATACTATGTTGAATAGCAGTGGTGAGAGTGGACATCCCTGCCGCGTTCCTGACCTTAGGGGAAAAGCTCTCAGCTTTTCCCCATTGAGAATGATATTGGCTGTAGGTTTTTCATAGATGGCTTTTATGATATTGAGGTATGTAGCCTCTATCCCTATACTCTGAAGAGTTTTGATCAAGAAAGGATGCTGTACTTTGTCAAATGCTTTTTCTGCATCTTTTGAGAGGATCATATGATTCTTGTTCTTTCTTTTGTTAATGTATTGTATCACGTTGACTGATTTGCGGATGTTGAACCAGCCTTGCAGCCCAGGGATAAATCCCACTTGGTCGTGGTGAATAATCCTTTTAATGGACTGTTGGATCCTATTGGCTAGTATTTTGGTGAGAATTTTTGCATCCATGTTCATCAAGGATATTGGTCTGTAATTCTCCTTTTTGATGGGGTCTTTGTCTGGTTTTGGGATCAAGGTAATGGTGCCCTCATAAAATGAGTTTGGAAGTTTTCCTTCCATTTCTATTTTTTGGAACAGTTTCAGGAGAATAGGTATTAATTCTTCTTTAAATGTCTGATAGAATTCCCCTGGGAAGCCATCTGGCCCTGGGCTTTTGTTTGTTGGGAGATTTTTGATGACTGCTTCAATTTCCTTAGTGGTTATAGGTCTGTTCAGGTTTTCTATTTCTTCCTGGTTCAATTTTGGTAGTTGATACCTCTCTAGGAATGCACCCATTTCTACCAGGTTATCTAATTTGCTGGCATAGAGTTGCTCATAATATGTTCTTGTAATTGTTTGTATTTCTTTGGTGTTGGTTGTGATCTCTCCTCTTTCATTCATGATTTTGTTGATTTGGGTCATTGCTCTTTTCTTTTTGATAAGTCTGGCCAGGGGTTTATCACTCTTGTTAATTCTTTCAAAGAACCATCTCCTAGTTTCGTTGATCTGTTCTACTGTTCTTTTGGTTTCTAGTTCATTGATTTTCGCTCTGATCTTTATGATTTCTCTTCTCCTGCTGGGTTTAGGATTTATTTGCTGTTCTTTCTCCAGCTCCTTTAGGTGTAGAGTTAGGTTGTGTATTTGAGAACTTTGTTTCTTGAGAAAGGCTTGTATTGCTATATACTTTCCTCTCAGGACTGCCTTTGCTGTATCCCAAAGATTGTGAACAGTTGTGTTTTCATTTTCATTGGTTTCCATGAATTTTTTTAATTCTTCTGTAATTTCCTGGTTGACCCATTCATTCCTTAGTAGGATGCTCTTTAGCCTCCATGTATTTGAGTTCTTTCTGACTTTCCTCTTGTGATTGAGTTCTAGTTTCAAAGCACTGTGGTCTGAAAATATGCAGGGAATAATCCCAATCTTTTGGTACCGGTTGAGACCTGATTTGTGACCTAGGATGTGATCAATTCTGGAGAATGTTCCATGGGCACTAGAGAAGAATGTGTATTCTGTTGCTTTGGAATGGAATGTTCTGAATATGTCTGTAAAGTCCATTTGGTCCAGTGTTTCATTTAAAGTTTTTATTTCCTTGTTGATCTTTTGCTTCGATGATCTGTCCATTTCAGTCAGGGGCGTGTTAAAGTCCCCCACTATTATTGTTTTGCTGTCAATGTGTTTCTTTGCTTTTGTTATTAATTGCCTTATATAATTGGCTGCTCCCATGTTCGGGGCATAGATATTTACAATTGTTAGATCTTCTTGTTGGATAGACCCTTTAAGTAGGATATAGTGTCTTTCCTCATCTCTTATTACAGTCTTTGGTTAAAATCTAAATTGTCTGATAGGATTGCCACCCCAGCTTTCTTTTGGTGTCCATTAGCATGGTAAATGGTTTTCCACCCCCTCACTTTCAATCTGGGGTTGTCTTTGCGTCTAAAATGAGTCTCTTGCAGACAGCATATCGATGGGTCTTATTTTTTAATCCAATCTGATAGCCTATGTCTTTTGATTGGGGCATTGAGCCCATTTACATTCAGGGTAACTATTGAAAGGTATGAATTTAGTGCCATTGTATTGCCTGTAAGTTGACTGTTACTGTATATTGTCTGTGTTCCTTTCTGATCTATGCTGCTTTTAGGCTCTCTTTTTGCTTAGAGAACCTCTTTCAATATTTCTTGTAGGGCTGGTTTTGTGTTTGCAAATTCCTTTAGTTTTTGTTTGTCCTGGAAGCTTTTTATCTCTCCTTCTATTTTCAATGATAGCCTAGCTGGATATAGTATTCTTGGATGCATATTTTTCTCATTTAGTGCTCTGAAGATATGCCAGTCCTTTCTGGCCTGCCAGGTCTCTGTGGATAGGTCTGTTGCCAATGTAATATTTCTACCATTGTAGGTTACATATCTCTTCTCCCGAGCTGCTTTCAGGATTTTCTCTTTGTCTCTGAGACTCGTAAGTTTTACTATTAGATGTCAGGGTGTGGACCTATTTTTATTGATTTTGAGAGGGGTTCTCTGTGCCTCCAGGATTTTGATGCCTGTTTCCTTCCCCACATTAGGGAAGTTCTCTGCTATTATTTGCTCCAATATACCTTCTGCCCCTCTCTCTCTTTCTTCTTCTTCTGGGATCCCAATTATTCTAATGTTGTTTCATCTTATCGTATCGCTTATCTCTCGAATTCTGCCCTCGTGATCCTGTAGTTGTTTATCTCTCTTTTTCTCAGCCTCTTTATTTTCCATCATTTGGTCTTCTATATCGCTGATTCTTTCTTTTGCCTCATTTATCCTAGCAGTTAGTGCCCCCATTTTTGATTGCACCTCATTAATAGCCTTTTTGATTTCGACTTGGTTAGATTTTAGTTCTTTTATTTCTCCAGAAAGGGTTTCTCTAATAACTTCCACGCTTTTTTCAAGCCCAGCTAGTATCTTTAAAGTCATGATTCTGAACTCTAGGTCTGACATCGTACTAATGTCCGTATTGAGTAGGTCCCTGGCAGACGGTACTACCTCTTGTTCTTTTTGCTGAGGTGATTTTTTTCGTCTTGTCATTTTGTCCAGAGGAGAACAGATGAATGAGAGAACAGAATGCTAACAGGTTAACAATGTCTCCAGCAAATATACTCTATACAAATCAGAAAAGACCTGAAACCAGGGGACAAGAAAGGGAAAGAAAGAAGAGAAAAAAAAAAAAGGAAAAAGAAAAAGATAAAAACAAACAAAAACAGAACAAAACAAAACAAAAAAAACAGAATATGATCACATATGATCAGGCTAGTGCATAGATCAGTGCCACACACTAGCTTTGGGCATATTTTGGTCTGTTAGAAGAAAGTGCCTGCTAAAATTTTAAAGGAAGAAAGACTTATATATGTACAAAATAAGGGTTGGTACAATGAAGGGATGGCAGAGGGGTGTAAAGATGAAAATTATAAAAGATTTTGTAAAAGGAATTGATAAGATAAGAAGTTGTTTTTAAAAAGAAAGAAGAAGATTTAAAAAGAAAAAAAAAGAAAAAAAAGAAAAACAAAGGGAGAGAATGTGATCAGGCAGGAGAATAGAACAAAGCCATACACTAGTGATTTAGGGTATAGTTTGATCTGTTAGAAGAAATTGTATCTCAAAATTTTAAAGAGAGAACAACTTATATATATATGCCAAAAATAAGGGTAACTACTATGAAGGGATAAAAATATGACTCTAAAAATGAAAAATAAAAAATATTTTTTTTAAAAAGGGATTGATGTTTGAAAAAGGGAAAAAGAAAAATTAAAAAAAAGTTAAAAAAATTAACTTTGAAAAACTAATTAATTATGGTAAAAAAGCCATGAATTCTATGTGCAGTATTCCCCTAGCGCTGGAGTTCTCCCGTTCTCCTTGATCGGTAAACTTGGTCTTGGCTTGCTGGCTGTTCGTGCTGATCTTCTGGGGGAGGGGCCTGATGCCGTGGTTCCCAAATGTCTTTGCTGGAGGCGGAATTGCCCCGCCCTTGTGAGTCTGGGCTAAGCAAGCTGCTCGGGTTTGCTCTCAGGAGCTTTTGTTCCCTGCAAGCTCTCCGTACAGCTTTCGAGGACCAGGGTGAAAATGGTGGCCTCCCACTCTCCGCCCGGAGGAGCTGAGAACTCGGGGCCCCACTCCTCGGTGTGCCCCCAGAGAAAAGCAGTCACTCCCATCTCCCTGGTCTCCAGCCGCACTGCGTGCTCACCCGGGCTGTGATCCAGCGTTTCTATCTCTGGCACCCGACCCCGTGTGGAGTCTCCAAACCCAGCAGATCTCTGCAATGCGCTCCCGCGCCGCTCCTCCCTGGGGAGGAAGGGGAGTCTCCCCGGCTCTGTCGCTTGTTGGGTCCCTGCTGGAGGAGCAGTAGCCCGAGTGGGCCGCGGATCACAGTTTATGGCAACCCCGAGCTGAGAGCCCGCGCCTCGGCTCCGTCTCTGCAGCCGGCTTCCCTGCTCCGATACCTGGGAGCTCTGCCGCACTCAGGCACCCCCAGTCTTTCTGTGACCCCGAGCGTCCTGAGACCACACTGTCCCGCAAGGGTTCCACCCCTGCTTAGCCACTGGAACAACGTCCCTCAGCGGAGCCGACTTCTATAAGTTCCGATTTTGTGCTCCGCGGCTCTATCACTTGCCAGAAGTGGCCGATGGAGGCCCCCTCCCCCGCCGTCTATCCTCCCGAATATCGCCTCGGATTCATTTCTCTGCACGTCCTACATTCCAGAAAGTGGTCGCTTTTCTGTTCAGAGTGTTGTTACTCTTCTTATCTTCGATCTCCTGTTGAGTTCCTACGTGTTCAGAATGGTTTGATCCCTATTCAGCTGAATTCCTGAGACCAGACGAAATCCAGGTCTCCTACTCCTCTGCCATCTTGCTCCGCCCCCCCTCTGTGAATCTTTCTAATTAAAAAAACCTGAGGGGGTCTTGGGAACTTCTGAACTTCTGAATTTAGCCAGTCAGTCAGAAGTGTGGGTGGTCTCTGGTCAGGAGAGTCCTATTGGGGACCACGCCCTTTAACTTGTGGGGTCTGCGCTAACTCTGGATAGTTATTGCTAGAATTGAATTGAAGTATACCCAGTAAGGGTTGAAATGGAATACCCATCTTCTCAAGGACCTTGCTGTTGGTATCTCTCCCCTCATCTTTGACCTTTTACTCTCTACTGGCTCCTTCTTACCAAACCCTCTCATGTCTTGCTTATCTAAATCAAAACAAAACAAAACTGCTTTGTTTCTCTTAAAAAAGTGCCTTCTCTTGTTTTCCCTCCCACTCCTCAGCCCTCAACGCTTTTGCTTCCTCCCTCCACTTGATTGTAACTTCTTTCATGAAGGCCGTCCTTGTCCCCATAGTCAATGATCATTTTTAGCCTTTTAACAAAAAACAACAAAAAAACTTGACTTCTCTGCGGCATTTCACACTATTGATCATTTTCTTCTTAAACTACCCCCTCTTGCCCCAGTTTCTTCAATACCACCCATCTTTTCCTTCAGCGATTCCTTTCCCAGTCTCCTCTCTAGTCTTCTTCTGTCTGTCCCTTAACTATGCCAAACTACTCCACTTCTTGCCCTCCTTTTTGATATCTGCCCATGAAAGTCGCACCATCCATCCAGATACCTAGGGCATCACCTGGAACCTTTCACCTTATTCACCACTCTAACCTCATGTCTAATGAACCACCATGCTTAGTTCCTTTTACTTTCCAAGTACCTCATGTCTCTGTGCATTTACACCCTCTGCTTCTGTTGCTCCCCAGTCCAGATGACAACCTCCAGCTCACTTCCTCAGTAGTCTCCCTGCTTCTAGTTGTGTGACCCTCCAACATGTTCTCCACCCTACATCTAGAGTAATATTTCTAGAACAGATGCAATCATTCATGTAGAGCCAGAGCCTATGTGGGGCCTGTCCAATGGCAAGTGCTAGTGACTTTTTGTTGAATGAAGGAATGAGTATTATGTCCTTGCTGAAGACCCTTCAGTAGTTTCCCATGGCTCTTAGAATCCAGTCTTCTGGGCACAGTTTCTGGGCCTCTTGACCTGGCCCTTGCACACTCCCCTTTTTGGCCTTGAATGTATCATGCTCACCCTCCTTCTACCCACAACACCCCTCCCTTTCTTTGGTCGAGTAACTGTTATTCATCCTTACATCTCAGCCTTCATGGGCCCTTTCTGCTCCACCTGCCATATGTCCTAGTCACTTCCTGCTCCACCTATTATATACTTATTACATTGTATTGCAATTGTTTGCAGTACTAATTTACACACCCATTAGCAGTATCTCACATCCCCATCACTCTACATTCTTGGCAACACTTGATGTAGCCAAACTTTTAAAATTTTGACAATCCATTTGGTGTAAAATGGTATCTTACTATATTTTAATTTCTATTTCTCTAATTTTTAATGAGGTAGAGCATCTTTTCAAATGTTTCTTAGCCATTTGTATTTACTCTTCTATGAAATGCATATACTTTTTCCTGCTGGATTTTTTTCTTGTTTATTTGTAGGAGTTCTTTATATATTCTGAATACCAATCTTTTGTGATAAATTTTATATTGCAAATTTTATATCCCGGGTTGTGACTTGCCTTTCCACTTTTTAATGGTATCTTTTAGTGAAAAAATGTTTAATATTTAAAATGGTATCAGATTGATCAGTTTCCCATTTATGGTTTATGCCTTTGGTGTCTTACTTAAGAAATCTCTCCCTGCCCCAAATTACAAAGATATTCTACTATATTTTTTTCTACAAGTTTTAAAGTTTTGCCTTTTCACATTTGTGCCTTTATTACATTTAAGAGTAGCTGCATAAGGACAGGAGGTATGGTCTTGTTTCATGCTGATCCCCAGAGCTCTGTGTAGTGACTAGTACCCAGTAAGGGATCAGTGAGTGAATGAATGATTGAATGATTAAAGGTAGAAACAGAGTGGTGTGGGAATTCAGAGGGAGCAAGAGGTACCTTTGAAAAGGTGAAGGAGATAAAGTAAGATAGTGGTTCTCAATCCTGGGTCTACATTGGAGTTCCCTTGGGAGCATTAAAATGTAGAGGGCTCCACCCCAGAGATTCTTCGTGATTGGTCTGAGCCATGGCCTCGGCATCAGGTGATCCTAGTGTGGGGTCAGGGTTGATAGCAGCTGGATTTGGAGGTAAAATAATTCTGTGGTCAAGGGAATAGGATCTGGACTCAGCACACCTGTGCTTGAATTTCAGCCTTCTCACTGACTAGCTGTGTGCTCTTATATATACTCTTTGAACCTGCTTCTTTACCTGTAAATGGGTGTAGTTAACACCTACCTGCCATGGTGGTTGTGAGAGTTAGAGGAGATAAATGTGTTCCCAGAAGGAAGTGTGTTCTTAATAATTTGTAGCATTTACTTACTTACTTACTTACTTAATTTATTTATTTGTATTTTTCAAAAGCCGATGACCTTTGAGCCAGACCTTGATGCCTGGGTGAGACATAAATATGTGCTGATCGAGAGAGAAAGGCAGGTCAGGTGGAAAGAACGTCATGATTCAAGGGGGTGGGGGAGGGAAGACATTCTCAGGGAGAGTTAGCAGGCCAGTTAGCACTGAAAAAGACTGCAAAGAAAGAGAGAAGTGGGGAATCTGCCAGGGGAGACAGGTGGTGACCAGGTGCCAAGGGTATGGCTTTTCAGGGGTTCCTATGGGCACTGTTGTCTTCCCAAATCTCCAGCCTAGCCATAAGTGAGCAAGGATTCTGGATTCTCTCTCTCTTTGTTTCTCTCTTCATTCCCAGAATAGAGCAGTGACTGGCTTTTACGGGGAGAGTTAAGGCAGGGTGGCAGTGGGGATCAAGAGAGAGAATGCAAGAATGCTCTACATATTCTCTTATTGAATTCCCATCTTAGTACCTGTTAAGGCAATCTACTCCAGGGCAATGCCCAATAGGGGTTATTCTCTCTCTCCCTCTCCTATATGCCTAGATTATCTTTTTTTTCCATTTCTATTCTGTTATTTATCATATCTGTCCTGTGCCACACTATTTCACGTCCATTCCTCTTTTCTAGATTCCAGCTGTTCCTGGAGGTTTAGATCATTTCCTTGTTATTTTCTTGTCCCTCAGAGCACAATGAGTGCTTAATAAATGGTTATTGATTTAAATGAAGTTTTATTTAAATGGTTATGTTTCACATCTAATTGGCTCCTGGATCATTGCATTCTGTTCTAACATAACCAGGGATGGGGAACCATATCAAAGGCAGGGCTATGCCTTGTAGAAGTGCATGAAACCCTCTCCCTGGCTGCTGAAAAAGAGCATGGGGAGGTGCAAAAACAAAACGTTCCATTTTTAGAAATGGAAAAATGTGACACTTGTCACACTTAGGTGTATTTTACCATGAAGTTATTGTTGGTGTCTTATGATTGCTTTGTTTACCCAGATATGGATTTATCCTCCCGTATAGGGAACTGAGGACAGGAATGTTGTTGATGCAGACTTTTGACAGGGAAGCCAGTATTCAGAGAATTTCTATCATGCAGTTTTTGAATTGTTTTGCATTTCTTTAATATTTATTTAAATTGGTGGTTTAACTTAGTTGTGAAGTCTGATCAAATGTTTGGGATATTCTCATAATGATGGCTTTGGTTTTTAGAAAAGTTATTTGTAAGTTATTATTTCTGGCAATACTTAAACAACATGGTCATTTGTTTCGTAAGGCCTATCTTAGGTTGTGACAGTGAAACTATATCCCTGTGTAGATAAATGCTTATTTTTTTGTTCTCTGTAGCAGGATATAAACTTAGCTTGTGCCCAGAAATAAATCAGGTTAGTAAAGTATAGTTTACTAAGAAAATGGTTGGGGCAAGACAATCTGTTTTATTTACTTTGTTGGAAATCACATATCCATCAGGAGACTGTTCTGACTGACCATGACTGTGAACTGACTAAAACAAGAGTTAACAACATCAATTTACATTTTAAAAGAATCTTTATTTGTTTTAGATGGGTTGTTGGTTTGATAGCCTGAAGATTTATAATTTGTGGGAGAGTTGGCTGTTCCCCTTAATGGTTTGACTTATTTCAAAGTTATACGTAGTTTTGTTGTGAAATAGTCTGGATTCTCAAAAAAATGTTGACTTGTATAATGCTGAGAAGTACTGAGCCACTCATCTGAAAGAGTAGACCTGAGAAATAATTTGAACTGGTTTATAGATGGACAGTACTGACATCTACCTCTGTCCTAACTGGCTGCTCAGATATAGACAGGAGGGGATGAGAGGAGTAAGGATTCAAAAGTAGATGCTGAGCTATGCATGATCTGGTTGATCTACAACACAGAAGATTGGGAAAATGGACCTCAAGGAAAAGGGGTGTACATTTATTGATCCCACTACGTGAAGGGCACTATGATAAGCACTGGAAAAATGAAGCTGAATAAGAATTGGTCTCTGATCTTAAGAGGCTAACAGGTTTTGGGGAAGACAGACAAAAATATTTAATAAAAATATTTAATGTTACAAATGCTCTGATGTTCAAGAGATCAAGAGGAAGATTGGTTGATTGAGTTTGGGAGCATGGGAGAGCACATTCCTGAGCATCTGCTACGGTAAGGACCCTGGATCATGACGTGAGCCGAAGGCAGATGCTTAATGACTGAGCCACCCAGGCACCCCTGGTACTGAGTCTTAAAGGAGGAATAGTACATGAGAGGGGTGGGGAGTATCAGGCAAAAGGACTTGAGGTAGGGTCTCTGCAGGAAGTGATGAGAGATGAGACTAGGTAGTAGGCAGGGACCAGATTAAGAAGGGCCTTGTATACTAGGCGAAGGAGATCTGAGTGATACAGTCAGTTTTGCATTTCAGCAAGTTCATTTTCCCACTATGGCGTAGAAAGGGCTGGAACTGGGCCAGGCTCAAAGCAGGGAGACAGAAAGTCTGGGGGAAGTGATGATGCCCTGAAATAAGGCAACAAGGGTAAGGGGAGAGTAGAAGAGACAGAATTGAGATTTTTCCACAGTGAAATCAGAATAGACTTAGTGACCAATTGGATAGGAGTGGGAATTCAGGAAACAAAAGTTGAGGATAACTCTGAAATTTATAGGTTGACCCACTAAAGTGGCATTATCTAACACTACCTGGAAGCCAGGGGGATTATCGACTTTGTTTGCTTTGGGCAGAGTGATGTAGGAGGAGTTATTGCATTAAAGTTTGGATACATGAATTTGGCATGCCTTTGGGATTTATAGGTAAATTTCTCCAGATGGTGGTTGAATATGTCTGTCTGGGATGAGGAAATAATAACAATTTGACTGTTGATGCACAGTTGGAAGTGGTCATTGAATTTCCCAGAACTTAGAGTAGCTGAATGGAGAGGGCCACCCTGAAGGAGCTGGGTGAGGAGCTAGGGGAATAAATGCTCTCATCTCTCACCTCTCTGCTTCTGACTTCCTCTCAGTTTCTCCTTTTGGCTAAACCTGACTGAAATCCAGACAGCAGGGGAGCCCAGTGGATGTAGTCCCATATAGGTCAGCCTCCTAGGGACCAGAGCTGGATGGAAAAGGGTGTTGGAGGATCTGGGGGTTCAAAAGGAATATGTCCAGGACAACCACCATCTGAGGGCAGGTAGTACAAGAATTGTCAGTAAAGGAGACTGAGGAGCCAGAGGCCAGAAGAAAAACCAGGCAACACAGAAGCCAAAGGAAAAACGAAGTGGAAATGGCCAACGGTGCCCAATGCTGCAGAAGTCAGGCAAACCAAGGATTGAGTCCATTGGATTTGACAATTAGGAGACCTTCATAAAAGTAGTTTTAATGGAGTGTTGGAACAAAGAGCCAGCCAGTTAAGGTGGATTAAAAAATAAAAAGGATTTTCATTTCTAGCAATATGGATGACTAGTTATATAGAGTAATATCTCCCAGTGAAAGATGTCTGAAAAAGCTGGATAAACTAGTTTTAAATAAAATATTTTTAAAAACATGACTGAACTGATAAAAGAAACAGTTTGATGCCAGATGCAATGGGAAACTTATTCTGCAGCTGAGGGTGAACACTAGAGTTGGCCAAGAGTTGGTTTGTTACAGAGGAACAACAATTAGAATGATGGCAGACTCTTCAACAGTGATAGTAAAGCCAGAAAACAGTGCAGTGGTATTTTCATAGTATTGTGAGTAAATGCTATCAACTTAGGGTTGTGTACCCAGTAAAACTATCGTATAAGAGTAAGAACCCATGCAAAGTTGTTAGTGATGAGAGGATTCATACCAAGAGAACTTTATTAAAGCAGCTTCCAAGGGCAGTACTACAGGGTGGGGAAAATGACCCAACTGGGAAGGCCTGGGATGTAAGAAGGGATGGTGGGCCATGAAAATGGTCAAGGTTTAGATAAAGCTAAACAAATATTAACTGTTTAAAATGATAATAATATATCTAATTTGTGGGGGAACTGTAATTCTGGGCAACAGTAGGTTTGGAGAGGGGAGAGATTAGGGTTAAAGCATTCTGTGGTTCTTTTTTTTATTTCCTAGAGGAGAGGGAAAATATTGAGAAATTTTTGATTTTGTTAAATTAGATGTGATGTTGAAAGTTCTTGGAGGCGAGGAGTGCCTGGGTGGCTCAGTCAGTTAAATGTCCGTCTCTTAATTTCGGTTCATGTCATGATCCTGGGGTCATGGAATCAAGCCTTGTGATGGGCTCTGTGCTGAGTGTGGGGTCTGCTTGGGATTCTCTCTCTCCCTCTCCCCCTCCCCCCACTTTCTCTTTTTTAAATAAATAAATAAATAAAATCTAAAAAAAATGTTCTTGGAGGTGAGCATCAAAATAATAGAGATAAAATCTATAATTCTCAAACCAGTAAACAAAACATTAATGGCATAATAAAAACAAAATGAAGCAACTCAAACCATCTAAGAAAAAAACAAGAAACAGAAAAAATGGACAAACTGCACAAAATAAGATGGTAGAAGGAATTAAAATATATGAGAAATCACCATCAAAGTAAATGAGCTAAACTTATTAGTTAAAAGGCAAAGATTATCAGACTGGATTAAAGAAAATAAAGCTACGTTTTACTACAAACACATGAAGATACATAGTAACATACATATACAAAATAAAGGTATAAAAAGTCTGAAAACAAAATGGTGAAAAGAATATATGTTAGACTAGTATTAAACAGGATAAAGCTGTTGATTCATAACAAAAGAAATAAGCATTAAGACAAATAGCATTACTAGAGATAAGTAGGTTCACTCATATTGATTAAAAAACCCCACAAAGATATAAAATTTAAAAATATATGCACTAATAATATACAAAAATACTAAAGTAAAAAATGACAGATCCACAAGGAGCCATTGACAAAGCCACCAAAACAGTGGGAAATTTTATTTTATTTTTTCCCCCAAGTATTTTATTTACTTATTTTATTATGTTATGTTAATCACCATACATTACATCATTAGTTTTTGATGTAGTGTTCCATGATTCATCGTTTGCGTATAACACCCAGTGCTCCATTCAATACATGCCCTCTTTAATACCCATCACTAGGCTAACCCATCCCTCCCCCAGAACCCTCAGTTTGTTTCTCAGAGTCCACAGTCTCTCATGGTTCATCTCCCTGTCCGATTCCCCCCCTTCATTTTTCCCTTCCTACTATCTTCTTTCTTTCTTTTAAATATAATGTATTATTTGTTTCAGAGGTACAGGTCTGATTCATCAGTCTTACACAATTCACAGCACTCACCATAGCACATATCCTCCCCAATGTCTATCGCCCAACCACCCCATCACTCCCACCCCCCCACCACTCCAGCAACCCTCAGTTTGTTTCCTGAGATTAAGAACTCCTCATATCAGTGAGATCATATGATACATGTCTTTCTCTGATTGACTTATTTTGCTTAGCATAGTACCCTCTAGTTCTATCCACGTCGTTGCAAATGGCAAGAGTTCGTTCTTTTGATGGCTGCATAATATTCCATTGTATGTATATGTGTGTGTGTGTATGTATATATATGTATATATATATATATATATATATATATATATATATATATATATATATATATATATATCACATCTTCTTTATCCATTCGTCTGTTGATGGACATCTTGGCTCTTTCCATAGTTTGGCTATTGTGGACATTGCTGCTATAAACATTGGGGTGCACATACCCCTTCAGTTCACAACATTTGTGTCCTTGGGGTAAATACCCAGTAGTGCAATTGCTGGTATGTACAGTAGCTCTTATTTTCAACTTTTTGAGGAATCTCCAAACTGTTTTCCAGAATGGCTGCACCAGTTTGCATTCCCACCAACAGTGTAGGAGTGTTCCCCTTTCTCCACATCTTCACCAACATCTGTCGTTTCCTGACTTGTTAATTTTAGCCATTCTGACGGGTGTGAGGTGGAATCTCATTGAGGTTTTGATGTGGATTTACCTGATGCCAAGCAATGTTGAGTAATTTTTCATGTGTCTTTTGGTCATTTGGAAGTCTTCTTTGGAAAAATGTCTGTTCATGTCTTCTGCCCATTTCTTGATTGGATTATTTGTTCTTTGGCTGTTGATTTTGATAAGTTCTTTATAGATTTTGGATACCAGCCCTTTATCTGATATGTCATTTGCAAATATCTTCTCCCATTCTGTTGGTTGTCTTTTGGTTTTGTTGACTGTTTCCTTTGCTGTGCAAAAGCTTTTTATCTTGATGAAGTCCCAATAGTTCATTTTTGCCCTTGCTTCCCTTGCCTTTAGCAATGTTTCTAGGAAGAAGTTGCTGTGGCTGAGGTGGAAGAGGTTGCTGCCTGTGTTCTCCTTTAGGATTTTGATGGACTCCTGTCTCACATTTAGGTCTTTCAAACATTTGGAGTCTATTTTTGTGTGTGGTGTAAGGAAATGGTCCAGTTTCATTCTTCTGCATGTGGTTGTCCAATTTTCCCAACACCATTTGTTGAAGAGACTGTCTTTTTTCCATTGGACATTCTTTCCTGCTTTGTCGAAGATTAGTTGACCATAGAGTTGAGGGTCCACTTCTGGGCTCTCGATTCTTTTCCATTGATCTATGTGTCTGTTTTTGTGCCAGTACCATACTGTCTTGATGATGACAGCTTTGTAATAGAGCTTGAAGTCTGGAATTGTGATGTCTCCAGCTTTGCTTTTCTTTTTCAACATTCCTCTGGCTATTCGGGGTCTCTTCTGGTTCCATACAAATTTTAGGATTATTTGTTCCATTTCTTTGAAAAAAGTGGATGGTATTTTGATGGGGATTGCTTTGAATGTGTAGATTGCTCTAGTAGCATTGACTTCTTCACAATGTTTTTTCTTCCAATCCATGAGCATGGAACATTTTTCCATTTCTTTGTGTCTGCCTCAATTTCTTTCATGAGTATTTTATAGTTTTCTGAGTACAGATTCTTTGCCTTTTTGGTTAGATTTATTCCTAGGTATCTTATGGTTTTGGGTGCAATTGTAAATGGGATCGACTCCTTGATTTCTCTTTTTTTTCTGTCTTGGTGGTGGTGTATAAGAATGCCACTGATTTCTGTGCATTGATATTATATCCTGCCACTTTACTGAATTCCTGTATGAGTTCTAGCAGTTTTGGGGTGGAGTCTTTTGGGTTTTCCACATAAAGTATCATATCATCTGCAAAGAGTGAGAGTTTGACTTCTTCTTTGCTGATTCGGATGCCTTTGTTTTCTTTTTGTTGTCTGATTGCTATGGCTGGGACTTCTAGTACTATGTTGAATAGCAGTGGTGATAGTGGACATCCTGCCATGTTCCTGACCTTAGGGGGAAAGCCTCTCAGTTTTTCCCCATTGAGAATGATATTAGGTGTGGGTTTTTCATAGATGGCTTATAGGATATTGAGGTATGTAGCCTCTATCCCTATACTCTGAAGAGTTTTGATCAAGAAAGGATGCTGTACTTTGTCAAATGCTTTTTCTGCATCTTTTGAGAGGATCATATGGTTCTTGTTCTTTCTTTTATTAATGTATTGTATCACATTGATTGATTTGCAGATGTTGAACCAACCTTGTAACCCAGGAATAAATCCCACTTGGTCATGGTGAATAATCCTTTTAATGTACTGTTGGATCCTATTGGCTAGTATTTTGGTGAGAATTTTTGCATCCATGTTCATCAAGGATATTGGTCTGTAATTCTCCTTTTTGATGGGGTCTTTGTCTGGTTTTGGGATCAAGGTAATGGTGCCCTCATAAAATGAGTTTGGAAGTTTTCCTTCCATTTCTATTTTTTGGAACAGTTTCAGGAGAATAGGTATTAATTCTTCTTTAAATGTTTGGTAGCCCCTGGGAAGCCATCTGGCCCTGGGCTCTTGTTTGTTGGGAGATTTTTGATGACTGCTTCAATTTCTTTAGTGGTTATAGGTCCATTCAGGTTTTCTATTTCTTCCTGGTTCAGTTTTGGTAGTTTATACGTCTCTAGGAATGCATCCATTTCTTCCAGATTATCTAATTTGCTGGCATATAGTTGCTCATAATATGTTCTTATAATTGTTTCTATTTCTTTGGTGTTGGTTGTGATCTCTCCTCTTTCATTCATGATTTTGTTGATTTGGGTCATTTCTCTTTTCTTTTTGATAAGTCTGGCCAGGGGTTTATCAATCTTATTAATTCGTTCAAAGAACCAGCTCCTAGTTTCATTGATCTGTTCTACTGTTCTTTTGGTTTCTATTTCATTGATTGCTGCTCTGATCTTTATTATTTCTCTTCTCCTGCAGGGTTTAGGCTTTATTTGTTGTTCTCTTGCCAGGTCCTTTAGGTGTAGGTTAGGTTGTGTATTTGAGACCTTTCTTGTTTCTTGAGAAAGGTGTGTCTTGCTATATACTTTCCTCTTAGGACCACATTTGCTGCATCCCAAATATTTTGAACAGTTGTGTTTTCATTTTCATTGGTTTCCATGAATTTTAAAAATTCTTCTTTAATTTCCTAGTTGACCCATTCATTCTTTAGTAGGATGCTCTTTAGCCTCCATGTATTTGAGTTCTTTCCGACTTTCTTCTTGTGATTGAATTCTAGTTTCAAAGCATCGTGGTGGGAAAATATGCAGGGAATGATCCCAATCTTTTGGTACTGGTTGAGACCTGATTTGTGACCTAGGATGTGATCTATTCTGGAGAATGTTCCATGGGCACTAGAGGAGAATGTGTATTCTGTTGCTTTGGGATGGAATGTTCTGAATATGTCTGTGAAGTCCATTTGGTCATTTAAAGTCTTTATTTCCTTGTTGATCTTTTGCTTAGATGATTTTTCCATTTCAGTGAGGGGGGTGTTAAAGTTGCCTACTATTATTGTATTGTTGTCGATGTGTTTCTTTGCTTTTGTTATTAATTGCCTTATATAATTGGCTGCTCCCATGTTAGGGGCATAGATATTTACAATTGTTAGATCTTCTTGTTGGATAGACCCTTAAGTAGGATATAGTGTCCTTCCTCATCTCTTATTACAGTCTTTGGTTTAAAATCTAATTTGTCTGATATAAGGATTGCCACCCCAGCTTTCTTTTGGTGCCCATTAGCATGGTAAGTGGTTTTCCACCCCCTCATTTTCAATCTGAAGGTGTCTTTGGGTCTAAAATGAGTCTCTTGCAGACGGCAGATCGATGGGTCTTGTTTTTTTTTATCCAATCTGATAGCCTGTGTCTTTTGATTGGGGCATTGAGCCCATTTACATTCAGGGTAACTATTGAAAGGTATGAATTTAGTGCCATTGTATTGCCTGTAAGGTGACTGTTACTGTGTATTGTCTCTGTTCCTTTCTGGTCTGTGTTACTTTTAGGCTCTTTCTTTGCTTAGAGGACCCCTTTCAATATTTCTTGTAGGGCTGGTTTCATGTTTGCACATTTCTTTAGTTTTTGTTTGTCCTGGAAGCTTTTTATCTCTCCTTCTATTTTCAATGACAGCCTAGCTGATATAGTATTCTTGGGCTGCATATTTTTCTCATTTAGTGCTCTGAATATATCATGCCAGTCCTTTCTGACCTTCCAGGTCTCTGTGACTAAGTCTGTTGCCAATCTAATGTTTCTACCATTATAGGTTACACACCTCTTGTCCCGAGCTGCTTTCAGGATTTTCTCTTTGTCTCTGAGACTTGTAAGTTTTACTATAAGATGTCAGGGTGTTGACCTATTTTTATTGATTTTGAGAGGGGTTCTCTGTGCCTCCTGGATTTTGATGCCTGTTTCCTTCCCCAGATTGGGGAAGTTCTCTGCTATAATTTGCTCCACTATACCTTCTGCCCCTCTCTCCCTTTCTTCTTCTTCTGGGATCCCAATCATTCTAATATTGTTTCATCTTATCATATCACTTATCTCTTGAATTCTGTCCTCGTGATCCAGTAGTTGTTTATCTTTCTTTTTCTCAGCCTCTTTATTCTCCATCATTTGGTCTTCTATATCACTGATTCTCTTTTCTGCCTAATTTATCCTAGCAGTTAGAGCGTCCATTTTTAATTGATCTCCATGCTTTTTTCAAGCCCAGCTAGTATCTTTATAATCATCTTTCTGAACTCTAGTTCTGACATCTTACTAATGTCTGTATTGATTAGGTCCCTGGCAGTTTGTACTACCTCTTGTTCTTTTTTTTGAGGTGATTTTTTCCATCTTGTTGTTTTGTCCAGAGGAGAATAGATGAACGAGAGAGCAAAATGCTAACAGGGTAAGAACAACCCCGGAAAAATATACATTAAACAAATCAGAAGAGACCTGAAACTGGGGAAAAAGAAAGGGAAAGAAAGAAAAAAGGGAAAAAAAGAAAGAAAAAGGAAAAGATAAAAAAAAGAATATGATGAAATATGATCAGGCTGGTGAATAGATCAGTGCCACATACTAGATTTTGTGCGTATTTGGTCTGTTAGAAGAAACTGCCTCCCAAAATTTTAAAGAAAGAAAAACTTATATATGTACAAAAATAAGGGTAAATACGATGAAGGGATGGAATATGACTGTAAAGATGAAAATTATAAAAGATTTTATAAAAGGAATTGATAAGAAGTTGGTTGAAAAAAGAAAGAAGAGAAATTAAAAAAAAAAAAACAAAAGGGAGAGAATGTGATCAGGCAGGAGACTAGAAGAAAGCCATACACTAGAGATTTAGGGTATATTTTGGTCTGTTGGAAGGGACTATATCCCAAAATTTTAAAGAGAGAACAACTTATATATATACCAAAAATAAGGTTAACTACTATGAAGGGATAGAATATGACTCTAAAAATGAAAAATAAAAAAGATTTTTTAAAATGGATTGATAAGATGTTGGTTGAAAAATGGAAAAAGAAAAATTAAAAAAATATATAAAAAGAAAAAAAGAAAATTAAAAAAATTAACTTTGAAAGACTAAAGAATCAGGGGGAAAAAAGCCATGAATTCTATGGGCTGTATTCCCCTAGTGCTGGAGTTCCGCTGGTCTCATTGATCGATAAACTTGGTCTTGGCTGGCTGTTCTTGCTGATCTTCTGGGGGAGGGGCTTGTTGCCGTGATTCACAAATGTCTTTGCTGGAGCTGGAAGTGCCCCGCCCTTGCCAGGCCAGGCTAAGTAATCTGCTTGGGTTTGCTCTCGGGAGCTTTTGTTCCCTGCAAGCTTTTGGTACAGCTTTGGAGGACGAGAGTGAAAATGGCGGGCCTCCCAATCTCTGGTCCCAGAGGAGCCAAGAACTCGGGGACCCACTCCTCAGTGCGCCCCCAGAGAAAAGCAGTCAATCACTCCCGTCTCCCTGGTCTCTGGCCACACTCTGTGCTCACCGGGCCTGTGATCAAGCGTTTCTATCTCTGGCACACGACCCCGTGTGAAGTCTCCAAACCTAGCAGATCCCTGCAGTGCACTCCTGCACCGCTCCTCCCATGGGAGGAAGGGGAGTCTCCCTGGATCTGCCCCTTGTTGGGTCCCTGCTGGAGGAGCAGTGGCCCGACTGTGCTGTGGATCACAGTTTATGGCAACCCCGAGCTGAGAGCCCGCTCCTTGGCTCTGTCTTTGAAGCCAGCTTCCCCATTCTGATACCTGGGAACTCTGCCACACTCAGGCACCCCCGGTCTTTCTGTGACCCTGAGGGTCCTGAGACCATGCTGTCCCAGCGAGGGTTCCACCCCCCCCATAGCCACAGTGGGAAATTTTAATTCACATCTCTTAGTAATTGATAGCCAACGTGGACCCACATCAGTAAGGAAATAACAAGCTTGATTGGATGGATATACCTGGAAAATGGCACCCCACAAAGACTGGTACAAGTCTTTCTGTGAAATGAAGATAAGAACCTCAGCCAAATGGAATATGTTGTTAGGAGTAAATGTGATAAACTACTTAAGATACTTTGTATAGGGCCTAGCATGTATTAAGCACCTGATAAGTGCTTGATAAATATTTGTAATTTGTTCCCTAAGATGCCACTGGGATATGGTTGAGACCCAAATTAAAAACAAACCGACAAGCCCTGTCCCCTTTAAGAGTCATTGACAGAGCACAAGAGGGCAGGTCTGAATGAAGACCACTGAGAGATAGCTGAGGGCTTTGGGGGCTGGGAGCACCAGTAAGGCCTGGGGCAGGACCAGGAAGGATCAAAGAGGGCATAGTAATGAGATTGAATGTGGTGTAAGCCATGCAGCCATAAGGATCCATCAAGAGTCAGACTATAATTTTATTTACTTTTTTAGTTTTATTTTTTTATTAGATTGTAATTTTTTTAAGTGAGTTTAGGTGTGGTTCTGGGAATTACAACAAGAGCTTTGTTAATTTAGGAAAGCAGGGTGAAGAGAGTTGAGGGAGGCCATCTCTGTTAGCCCATTTTATAAACCCGCTCCCCCGCCCCGGCTTGTGCATGCACGTGCAGTCTCTCTCTTTCAAATATATAAATAAAATCTTTCAAAAAAATTTTTTAAAAATCATGTTCCTTGGCAAGATATTATTATCTTACCCCAAGCCTGATTTGAGGAAGAGAATGCTTATAGATAGTTGCTACCCAGGATTCCGGCAGCTTCTTCAAACTCCTGACTCTCGCTCTTCTATATTTGTCTTTCTGGGGCTTCGTCTTATCTGATAGCCTTTGAGGTTCAGAGTGGGCCACTGAGTTATTCTAGTCCTGGAAGTTTCCAACATTTCTAAATGACAAAGGGGCCTGATGTATGGGAGTGTAAGTGAGGCTCTAGTGAGAGCATGCTTAAGAAACATTTGAAATTCTCCCAGCCTGGAGAGAAATTCTGTGAAAAGATTGGCATTTCCACAACTCCAGATTATATCAAAAGATGACATTAGCAGTGAGTTGAGGTGATTCACACTGGGTCTGGGTTTCCAACTGTGACTTTTCACTTAGTTCCCTATAAAATGGCTCTAACTGATTCGGTTACATTCTGAGGGCCAGCTTGGGGACTACAGAATAGAATAATGGGAGCTACCCCTGGCACCTGCTTGGTTGTAGCTTTTAAAAAGTTTTAAAAAAGTTTCTTAAAGTTTTACTTTCCTTGAAACAGCTGTACGTGAAGAATTTAAACAGTTAGATAAGGTAACTGTTCAGTAGGTCCAAGGATCTCCCAGGTGGAGGTGGGGGTGGAAAGATGATGTAGCATATGTTAAGTTTTTCTCTGAGACAAGCTGGGAAATTGTTCTCAGAGAAGGTACCCAATCCTTGAACCTTGAGTCATCCAGGAAACCTTGGACTAGTAGGGTATTCATACTTGTGGAAGCCTAAGAATTCCTAGATCACTCATCTCCTTTAATTCCCACAGCAATCCTGTATGATATTAAGGAGCTCTTGCTGGTAAACCTCCAAGTATTTGTGGGTAATGGGGTGGTGGTGTGTTTGGCCTAGGGGTGCAGTGGGGCTTTGAGGTGAAAAGGCAGTTGGTTCTAAACCTAAGAACTTATTTTTTCAGAATGTTCTGACACAATTAAACTCAGGTACAAAAGATAGGTGCTGTTGATGGACAGGGCTGCTCCAAGTATGTCTGGGGTGTCTTTAACCAGGGTCCTTTCATGATGATAATACATTGGCCCATCTGGGGTCTCTACTTTCTCCATCTTTTCTTCTTGGCCCTGGAATCAGGACGTGGCCACTTTGTCTGGACTGGCCTTCTGAAAGCAAAACATCCTACTTCATCTTCATCACGTATCAGAACTAGTGAGGTCCTGGATGGATAGCAGATGGATCCAAGTGGGATGGATAAAGGCTGTGGAAAGAGATGAAAAATGAGAGATGTAGCACTTGGTGCTGAAACTGTGGAATGAATGGGCATAGAATTGGCATGAGTGGGAAGAGGAGAGACCTGAGGGGAGCTGATAGAACAGGAAGTGCCCATGTGGAAACTGAGGTGGAATGGCCTGCTAGTGGTCAGGCAGTGGTGGTATATATGCATGTTTTTCATCCCTATGTGCTCAGTGAACTCTTTAGAGACAGACCCTGGGCCCTAATGCTGCTTTAGTATCCTCACAGCACAGAGCTGAGCGCATGGTGGGTGAGTGAGAAAATGCCTGGTCTGGTTTCATTCATATTGGCTAGTGTATCATGGCTATATTATATATATATATATAAACATACACACATATATGGTGTATATATCATGATACTTATCATATGTATGTATATATAAAAGCGTAGTTGATGAAGGATTTTTCTACTGCTACTGAGATTTTAGGATATATAAGTTGGATACTGTAGTATTGAAATTCCTAGAAGTTTGTTTTTTTTAAGATTTTACTTATTTGTGAGAGAGAGAGAGAGAGTGCACAAGCAGGGGGAGTGGCAGGCAGAGGGTGAAGCAGGCTTCCTGCTGAGCAAGGAGCCCGATGAGGGACTCGATCCTAGGACCCTGGCATCATGACCTGAGCTGAAGACAGACATTTAACCAACTGAGCCACCCAGGCATCCCCCTAGAAGTTTTTATTAGTTTTATTTTATTTTATTTTATTTAAAGATTTTATTTATTTGACAGAGAGAGACACAGTGGGAAAGGGAACACAAGCAGGGGGAGTGGGAGTGGGAGAAGCAGGCTTCTCGCGGAGCAGGGAGCCCGATGTGGGCTCGATCCCAGGACCCTGGGATCATGACCTGAGCCGAAGGCAGACGCTTAACTGACTGAGCCACCCAGGTGCCCCTATTAGTTTTTAAAAAGTATGTGAACTTAGGGTGAGCAATCAGTGCAGAAGAGTTCATTGTAGAAAGTACAGTGCTCTGTCTCTGCTTAGGGACAGATATTGTGGCCCAAATATTACTGCCATCAACAGTGATTTTTTTTTCTATTTTGATGGTTTTGTGGGGTGTATAGCTTCGGAGGCTTGACGTTAGGGTGGGTCTCAGAAAATCATTGGCAGTCTCACAAAGATAGACACACAGTTGGGAGATTTCTCATGGGGCTCATTAGCCACTTGTCCCTTTTGCTTCTGTGCCCATGTTGGGCTCAGAATAGCCTGCAGTGGTGGTCAGCTGTGAGGGGCATGCTGGCATGGAGTTATAAGAGCCCACTTAATATCATCCTGGACTACCTAGAAGGGTCTGCAAAGGAAACCAGGCCCTCTGAGGCTCTTAGGAAGGAAGGATGCTTGTCCACTTAGGGTTTTCTAGATCCAGAGTTTAGGGAGGAATGGTTTAGCGTTAGGCCATGTGCCCTTTTGCCAAGCTGGATGGGATGCCCCTATGAGCTGTTGGGCTAGGTCCTGGGGAAGAGAGCAAGGCAGGAACCGGAGGCCAGGAAGTGATGGGGTGTAGGAAATCCCATCTGATGGGCTGGGCAGTGAAGATGGGAGTGGTTGTCCAGGTGGCAGTGGTGAGGACTGAGGTGGGGGAAAATGCAGTACTACAAACCCACAAACTCAGGGGTGATAGCAATCTTACCATGCTTCTCTGCTTTCTTGATGCATTTTGGGCTCTCTAGCAGCAGATGACTGGGCCTCAGCCATCTCCATGGTGTAAAATCTTTGCAGCTGCCCTACTGGACAAGACAAGGCTAGTCTGAGTCCTGTCAGGAGGAAACCTGACAGCAGCAGCAGCAGATGGATTGGCTGACAGGCAGACATGCTGGTGGCTACCCAGTTGGATTTGTTTTTTCGAGGACTCCCAGCCAGAGAGCCCTTGATGACTGATTAAATGAGAGAGGAATGGAGGCCACCTGTGAGTCAGGCCACCACAGATGCTAAGGGTCTTAGGCAGTGTCCCATCCAGTGCCTGGATCTTCTTTGCAGCTGGATCTGAGCCCAGTTGGTAAAGGGTGAGCTGGTCGGAGAGGCGTGTTGCAGAGCTACCACACACTCTTGAGGGAATGCGGGCACACAAGCATGCACAGGCAGGCATGCTATCACTTCCCCTTTCACCACAAGGGCCATGTCTAGGCTGAGTTGGCTCTGTCATGTGGGAAAACTGGTTGTACTTAGTACATAAAGATAAAGGACTTTTCTGGAGCCCATCTATCCTGAGACCCTGCCTCTGGCCCACGGATGTTGACAGGTGCCTGCTCTTCTGAGGCTGGGTCTCAGGGCAGGCTTGTGGTCTTTTACCCACCTGTGATATACTCCAGCTAATGAAAGACTCTTGTACCCTCTCTCTGCCTGTAGCAAGTGGAGGCCCCAGGCCCTGGCAAGAAGTAGTGGCTAGGGGTGCCTGGGTGGCTCAGTCGTTTAAGCATCTGCCTTCTGCTCAGGTCATGATCCCAGGGTCCTGGGATCAAGCCCCGCATCGGGCTCCTTGCTCAGTGGGAAATCCGCTTCTCCCTCTCCCACTCCCCCTGCTTGTGTTCCTGCTCTCACTAACTCTCTCTCTGTCAAATAAATAAATAAAATCTTAAAAAAAAAAGTAGTGGCTATTTGAGTAACTAATAGAGAAAGCGAACCAAAAAAAGTTAGCCAAAATTCATTTCCCTTGGGACAGGGGAGGGGCCTTCATTTCATCTGACTCCCTTCCCATTTTCAAGCCTTGTTCCCAGAGGGGGACATGGCACAGAGGAGGAGCTGCTGAGTGGACATTCAAGAAGGAGCCCTGCCAAGGGGCTCCAACACCTGGCCTGACCAGAGAAACACCTGGCTTCACTCACGGCTTACGTTTTAGATATTTGCGTTGACGTATCTCTGTTTAATCTTACAGAAACCCCCTTCTGATGACAGAAGGAGCCTGGGCTAGTTACTTTCAGTTTATTCAAATCAAACAAGAGGGGTGAGGACTCTGTGCTGATGGCGCAGGTGGAAGTGACTGGGGCGTCACCAGAGTTGGGACTGGATTCTAACACCTAATGCCCTGCTGAAGGGAGAAGCTCCACCCTGTTCTGCATCTTGTCTGTTCTAGAAATGTGATCCAGACCCCAGGGCTGGGGCTTATTCCTGCAGCCTAGGGCGAAGCCCGTAGGCTCCTGGCAGAGAGCACTTTCCAGGGGCAGCCCCTCCTATCATTGCCTCTTCCTTGAGGCAGCTCACGTGTGGATACGCTAGGTGCACCAGGTATGCTAGGTACGCCAGGTGCAGCCAGATGCAGCGGGGCCTGGAAGGCATGGATAGAGAGGAGTGGAGGTACACCGTCGGACCCCAGGGAACTTGTGTCCTATTGAAGGAGAGAGGACACACACACACCCATTTGCAAACCAAGAATTACCTAACACAGGCCGCTTAACAAAGACAAGTGACATTTCCAAGTCAGAAATGTAAGAATAATGGAAGTAGGGACCCAAGTAGTCACCAGGTAGGGGCCATGGATGTTGGGGTGCCATGAAAGGGCAGCACTGACTAAAGGAAGATTTAAGAAAACCATTAGTGTTTATATCCAGAACAAAGCCAGCCCCAGAACGTCTTGTTTGTTTATTGGAGAAAAAGTCTCAGGGCTGGGCTCTTCCACTGCCCGAGTCTGAGATTCTTGGGGCTGTAGCCTTTGCCTCCAATGGTTTCTTGGGGTCAAAGGATCTTTTGGTTTTGCTTCCATGACTGAGCTGCAGTGGGAATATGCCAGACATCCAGGAAACCATAAATCAGAAGGGTGACTACCGTGCAAGGGTGAGCCACCTGGACAGCTGCGACTGGCAAGATGAAAAGCATCTCCATTATGAGTTACCCGGCTAGACAGGAAGGCTTGCTTTATCCAAACAGAGGCTTGTGGTTTGCTATTTTTGTATGTTTCTAAGATAAGAGTTTCAGCAGTCGAAACATACAAATAAATATTTTATTGATTTGATTTATTTAGGTATTTGGGGGGCTAGTTTTGTAGCTAGTTTTGAACATTAGGAAACAGAAGAATTATTTGATTGTTTTAATTACAAAAAAGTAGGTATTTCTGAAGTGACAGGAATAAAAGATTTCAGTATTGGAAGGGAGCTCAGGTATCCAATCCCTAAGGATGAGGAAGGGCATCTGAGAGATGGAGTGATTTGCCTCAACTACTCGGCCAGAGCCTGAAGGAAGCTGGGGTCCAGACTTAACCTCTGCCACCAGCCACAATGCCCACTCTACACAATGTGCAGTCTTACACATGCATTATTTCTTTTGATGCATGCATTTAATAGCTGGCAGTAACTTGTCATTAAACCTCCTTAAAATGTTACAAACGTTCTACTCTATTCCAATGAGCCTTTTCACTTAGCCTGTAACTAACATACAGCTCTCCCCAATGTGCTACACCGTGCCCAGTAGGGGTCTCCCTAAACTATTGCTTCTGAAGAGAACCAGACAATAGCAGTAACCATGGATTGAACATCTGAGTGACAAGTGGGGGTGCCAGTAGTTTGCACGCTGGGGGCCCAAGGGCTGGAGGCTGTCTTTGCAGAAGCTGAAAAGGAAGGAAAAGCGATGAGAGAAACCCAAGTTAAAGTGACCACCACATTGTGGACTCAGTCCCCATCAGAGCCCAGTGATGTCCCTCTGTTAGGTCTACAGTGGATCAGGCAGTTTAACCCTGTAGACCTCCCCTATGCCTACATCTGGGCCCACCCCTAGGGTCTCCAAATGTTACTGCCACGTAACCTTCTCCCTCTTTTACACATAGGGAAACCGAGGCATCCAAAACAAATTACTGTGCTTTCCCAAATCAGGTAGAAGTTCCCTTCCCTAACCACAATTTTGTACTTTTTGACAGATTTATTACATGTCACATTTCTCCACATACTGCCTTTGCAGAGTGAATTTTAAATACAGTTCAAGGGGTCACCTTGGTGGCTCAGTTGGTTGAGCAGCAGTTCTTGGATTTCAGCTCAGGTTGTGAGATTGAGCCCTGTGTTGGGCTCCATGCTCAGTGGGGAGTTGGTTTGAGATTATCTCTCTCTTCGCCACTTCCCCTCCACTTGTGCTCACTCGCTCTCTCAATAAATAAATAAAATCTTTAAAAAAATACAGTGTAAGGAGTGAACTCAAAATGAGATGAGGGTGGTCAGGGAGTCTGGCAGGGCTTTATATAAAATAAAAAGGGCCTACCAGCCACTTTGTGTTTATTATTTCATTTTATCCTTACAACATCAGTAAACATCAGCTATTACTATCCTTTCCTCTCTGCAGGGGTAAAAAGCAGGTGTAGCAGAGTTAAGTAACTTGCCCAGGTGCCTATAAATAGGGAGTGGTAGGGCCAGGATTTGAACCATGGTCTGCATTTTTTTTTAAAGATTTTATTTATTTGACAGAGAGAGACACAGCGAGAGAGGGAACACAAGAAGGGGGCGTGGGAGAAGGAGAAGCAGGCTTCCCGCGGAGCAGGGAGCCCGACGCGGGGCTCGATCCCAGGACCCCGGGATCATGACCCGAGCCCGAAGGCAGACGCTTAAGGACTGAGCTGCCCAGGTGCCCCCAGGGTCTGCATCTTTAAAAGTTCTGCACCACCATGCTGCCTTCTCAAGATTTAACTTCTGGTATTCCTCATAGCCGCTGGAACACATCAAAATGAAAGCATAAGGAAAAAAAAAATACCAGAAGCAAAAATAGACTTAAACAAAACCTTAGTATTAAGAACCTTTTGTCTTTCTGTTGAATCACTGACCTTGGGAAATAATAATTTTGATATATTTTAACACAATACATCCCAAATATTATCATTTGAACACATAATCAATGTAAAACTTCTCAATGAGCTATCATTCTTATTCTGCACTGCATCTTTGAGATTTGGTGTGTGTTTTATTTTTTATTTTTTAAATTTTTTTTAAAGATTTTATTTATTTATTTGACAGAGAGAGACACAGCGAGAGAGGGAACACAAGCAGGGGGAGTGGGAAAGGGAGAAGCAGCCTTCCCGCTGAGCAGGGAGCCCGATGCGGGGCTCGATCCCAGGACCCCGGGACCATGACCTGAGCTGAAGGCAGATGCTCAACAACTGAGCCACCCAGGCGCCCCTGGTGTGTGTTTTATACTTTACATTTCAGGTGCTCAATAGCCACATGTGGCAAGTGGCTGCTGTATTGGATAGTGCAGGTATACAAACAGGGAAAAGGAAAAATATTCCTGGAAGGATGGTTGTTGAGTGTCAATGCCATGGCTAACTCTTAAGGAGTTATTTACCCTGGCATGGGGTATTGAAAATATCAGCAAGAAGTACGGTGAGATCATGGTGGTTATGCCTAGATTATTATTATTATTTTTTTTTGATTTCAGAAAGTCAAACATTTCACATATTGTGAAGATGTGATGAAAAGAGAGCAAGTTTGAGGCGTAGGACTGACAGGTTCATGTTTGAACTCAATTACCCCCACTAGCCAAGCAACTGTGGAGAGGTCATTCGACTGCTCTCAGCCTGTTTCCTCATTTGCAAAATGGGGATCACACTTGTTCACCTCACAGAGATGTCAACTTAGAAAATGTTGTTTCATTTTCTGGGGCTCACTTCCTTCTTTGTGAGCTTCGTAGTTTGTGCCCTGAAACTGTGATTTCCCTGCCCTTTGTTCAAGGTCCAGAAACAGAAGTCAGCCTGTGTCCCTTTGGTCAGAACTCAGATGTTGGTCATCTTCCTGGTTGTGAACACATTTCACAGGCCACATATTCCGGGGAGCACAAGTGGAACTTCCCTCATTTTTCTATAATTCCCTTTCATCTCTGATCGAAGCCCTCGGTTTTTGTTTCTTTCAGGTAAACTCAGGCAATTCAACAATTCCGCAATCGTTTAGGTTTAAACTCAGCCAGGTCAGGGTTCCACCCCTCCTCGCTTTCTCCTATGGGGGCGCCCAAAGTGTTGAGGGGTCTTCACAGCATAGAGCTGTTGGTGGGGAGTAGCAACGGGTCTGTGGTGGTTCTTGGGAATGGCTGAGCTCTGCCTGGCCCTGTCTGGCCTCTGGTCGTTGACCTTGTTCCCCATGGTTCCCATCGCAGGTTACTTCGTGTCCTTCTTGTTCCCAACCACCAGCTTTCAGGCCCACAGGCCTCTCTCACTGCTGAGATATGGAATAAGGGCAGCTTCTGGAAGTTTTTCCAAACTTTCCTGGGGCCACAGGAAACTGCATGTGTCTATGCTTCTGTCCAGACCTTTCTTGCTACTGTTTTTGTTATTTGTAGTTTCTGTGAGGCTTGCAGCTCCCTTGGGCTCCTTAGATGTCCAAATGGATCTGGTTTTTTGTCCCAGGTTTGTTGTTTTTTTTTTTTTTTTTTTTTGACAGGGAGAGACACAGCGAGAGAGGGAACATAGCAGGGGGAGTGGGAGAGGGAGAAGCAGGCTTCCCGCAGAGCAGGGAGCCCGATACGGGGCTCGATCCCAGGACCCTGGGATCATGACCTGAGCTGAAGGCAGACGATTAACGACTGAGCCACCCAAGTGTCCAATGTCCCAGGTTTTCTGAGCCCATTATGGGGCTCTGCTTGGAGAAGGAGAGGGCTGGAGGACAGGCTCTCCCTGGGCCCTCTTCTTCCCAGAGCCTTTTCTTTCCACACCAGGGCAGCCTATTTTAGTCTAGTTGGGCAGGGTTCTCTGGCTTTTGCACATAGGGTTGCAGCTTTGAAGGGTGTAGTTTGGGGGTAAGGCAGATCTCACATGGAATCAAAGTTGCCCTTGGAAATCCCTGAGATAGCCATCACTCTGACACTGTCACCTTCCTTTCCTTAAGTCCACAAACCAGTTTTTCTTGGGGCAGTTTGGGAGGCTGGGGGGTGGAGTGGGTTGCAGAGAGTGGTTGAGGAAGGGCAAAAGAAAATAAGCAGATGTATGCAGACACAATCCTTAGTTCAATTCTCCAGTTTTACCCTGACACCAAGGCTTCCCGCTCTCCACTCCCAGATTTGGGCTAATTGCTTTTGTATTAGCAATTTCTCTCTGGAGAGAGATAAACCAAAGGAAGCAGTGACAGATAAAAATCCTTCATATTGAAAAAGCGGTTAAAGGGTGAGCTAGATGTTGTCTCGGTTCTAGTCTGCTTTAAGAACAGTGAATGTGCAAGCAAAGGAGACCAAGGTCCCTGGGGCTGGTAAATGACTGCTTTGCTGGAAAGTGTCTGCGTTCAGAACCTTAAGTTGGAAACGTCTTTAAAAATGAATTGGCCATAAAGTTTTCTTCTGAAGTATGGTCTTTTCATCACTAAATAGGCATGCTCTGGAGGCCTTAACAAGCAGAATCTCTGTTTATTTGAAAACTCTGGTTCACGTCACTCGTGGGAAGAGCTGGGGTTCACTCCTCCGCCTCCCCGCAGGGGACTCTCTCCCGCCACCTAGTGGCCATGTGCTCATACTCCATGTGCCACTGAGGAAGCCCCTTGGTGAGTTCAACAGTCCAGGGTGTTATGGACCTTAGTATAGAAAAGCTAAACTCAGTAAAGATATGGGAAACACACACAAACACACAAAACCACCCCAAAAGTATTTTAAGAGAAATTTGGCATTTTTTTATTTTTCAGTTTTATGTCAATTTATTGCTGCCATAAATAGTGCTTAAAGGTGCCAGGCACTATTCTAAAACTGAAAATACATTTTTAGGTGTGCCCAGTCTGTGGGCATTAAAAGATAGTTGATATGAAAGTTGCTATGATTCACATTTTTGGGGTAAGATGCAGGATTTTTCGAGGTCTAGGCTGTAGCATTCTAGAATGCTCAAAGAACAATTCCTCGGGGCGCCTGGGTTAAGTGTCTGCCTTCGGCTCAGGTCATGATCCTGGGGTCCTGGGATCAGGCTACATCAGGCTCCCTGCTCTGCGGGAGTCTGCTTCTCTCCCTCTCCCACTCCCCCTGCTTGTGATCCCTCTCTCGCTGTGTCTCTCTCTGTCAAATAAATAAATAAAATCTTAAAAAAAAAAAAAAAAAGAACCATTCCTGGTGGGGCTAGGAAGGTTGAGCAGCTGCCTCAGCTCAGGTGGACTTAGTGGAGAATATTAAGACAGATGAATCTGTGAGCTCTGTCCCTGCCAAAGTGACAGCTGATGGTGAGGAGGCTGAAAGATAGCTCTTCCCATTCCCAAGAAGTTAATAGTAAAAATGACAAACATTTATTTAACAACCACAGCATTACAGTGTTCTCACTAAAATTTGGCAATGTTTTTCATGTTTGGGAGTTTTCTAAGTGGCATTTGGATGTGGTTTTGCATATTGTTAGAATGAACTACAGATGATGGAGAACATCTTCCTTTTGAGCCCCCTCTTGGAACTTGGGTTATTCCCACACATACAATTAGAAAGCTTAGACTTGAATTCCATCTGCTTTTGGTGTTCCCTGCACAAATCACTTAAGTTCGTTTTTCCTCCTCCTCTAAGTTGTTTCCTCCCCCCCCCCAAAAATTCAAACAAAACACAGAATTTGCAGAAGAGAACCTCCAAGTCCCCTTTTATACCTCTTCATTCCCAAATGAACTCCCTGATGCCAGGATAACCATGTGTCAGCTGGTTGGCATCCTTCTAGGTTAAACCCTTTCCTTTGCATGTATACATAGTACATATACAGTGTTTACTTATTTACTGGCCTAAATGAGGTCACACTTAGCCTATTATTTTTCCTTAAAAATCGACTTTATTGAGGTATAATTTATATATAATAAAATGCCCATTTTTAAATGTACAATTTAGTGAGTTTTGACAAACAAAAACCTCATGAAACTGCTACCTCAGTCAAGTCATAGAATGTTTCCACCACACCCTAAAGCTCCCTTATTCCCTTTGCAGCCAACCTCCTACCCTATCCCCAGGCAGCCACGCAGCTACTTTCTACCACTGCAGTTTCAGTTGGTCTCTTCTACAATTTCATATAAATGAAATCATATACTGTGTAGTCTTTCATGTCTGGCTTCTTTGCTCAGCTTGTTTCTGAAATGTGGCTGTATTTTTTGTTGTTTGTTTGTAAATAGTTAATTTCTTTCTATTACTGAGTAGTTTTTCATTTTATAGATGTACCATAATTTGCTATTCACTCAACTATTGATGGATATTTGATCTGTTTCCAGCTTTTAACAATTATGAGTAGAGCTATTATGAACATTCACGTACAAGTCTTCATGTGGACTGATGTTTTCATTTCTCTTGGTTAAGTAGCTAGGACCAGAATTGCTGGATCCTATGGTAAGTGTATGTTTAACTTTGTAAAAACTGCCGAAGAGTTCTTTGTAACAGCTCTACCATTTTGTAATCCCTCCAGCAATGTGTGAGAGTTCCCGTTGTTCCATATCTTTGCCAACACTTTTTGTTCTATTTAATGTTAGATATCTAAGTGAGTATAGAGAGACATCTCATTGTGGTTCTAATTTTCTTTTTCTGATGACTGACAATGTTGAGCATCTTTTCATGTGCTGATTGACTATTCGCATATCTTTTTTTGGTGAAGCTTCTGTTCAAATCTTTTGCCCATTTAAAAAATTTGGTGGTTTATCTTACTGTGTCAGAAGACATGAGATAATAGAAAATATTTACATTGGTCTCTGCCCCTGATTCCTGGCACAGAGCTCCTAAAAGCCTTATAAATTCCTAATTGATAAGAGCACTATGAGCATCTTTTGTTCTATCGAGGCTACTCTGGGTGGACTTCTAATGAGGAATGGTTACTAGAAAGGCTTGTCATGAGAGGGGAGAGGGGCTGGAAATGAAGTTAATAATTGATCATGCCCACATGAGGAAACCTCTATAAAAGCACGACAGCAGAGGGTTCAGAGAGCTTCCAGGTGAGTGAATATGTCCGCACTGGGAGAGTGATGAACCCCAACTCCATGGGGACAGAAGCTCTTGCACTCGGGACCTTCCCAGACCTCACCCTATTGATCTTTTCATCTGGCTGTTCATCTGTATCCTTTATCATATCCTTTGATAAATTGGTAAACATAAGTAAGTGTTTCCCTGAGTTCTGTGAGACATTCTTACAAATCAAACCCTAGGATGGGTCATGGGAACCCCTGATTTGTAGTCAAGTCAGACAGAAGTTGTGGGTAACCTGGGAACCTACTATTTGTGACAGGCATCTGAAGTGGGGAGCAGTTTTGTGGGACTGAGCCCTTAAACTGTGGAATCTGACACTATCTCTGGGGAGATGTGTTAGATTTGAATTGAATTATAGGACACCCAGCTTGTGTTGCAGAGAATTGCTCAGTGGATGTGTGTGTGAACCTCCCAACCTCCAATGTAATTGGGTCTTAAAATCATTACAAAAGAGTTCCATATTTATTTTTTATTCTTTATCTATCTTGTATACAAGTCTTTTGTCAGGTATAATAATATCTGTCTTGCCAGCTCCTAAGACTGGTCAGATAAGATAATGAGCAGGAAAATGGTATGCAAATGGGGGAGCATAATTCAAATGTTGTTCATTAAAGGCATAAGATCCTTCCTGTTGTGGTCACAGAAGCTGCTTCTTCCCGGTTTTTGTAGACCAGCATGTGGAGCTACCAAGGCCGTCTGTGTTGGCTGCCATTAGTTAGTCAGAGGGTTTTTGTTTGTCTTTTCTTGCCCTGTCATTCTAATTTGTGACACACAATCAACCACAACATGTGTTTTCAGTTATGACACTGGCCTGGGAGGCCAAGGGGTGATGTGAAGTGGTTTTCCCTGATTTTGCAATAATTGTGTGCTTTGCTGGTCTTATTACACCATATTCTGTTAACATGAATTCATGGAAGTGTAGCATCTGACAAGATACCTCAAAGACCTTCTCCCCTTCTTCATGAATTTGATTTCTCATAAATATAATGTTTATTTGATACTTTATTCTTAAAAGCAATAAGGCTCATTGAGAAACTTTGGAAACATAGCATAGAGGGAAAACATTTCCATTCCCTCAGATGCCCGTTTTCTTCTCACATTAAGTATAATTTCTGGCCTTTAGCGGTTTCTTTTCTGCCCTGGTTTCCATGTTTGTGAGTGTTGGTCTTTTTAAGCATTTGGATTTGGTCCCGGTTATCAAGGTAATATAAGGTCTTTTCAGAGAATTAGAAAGTATGGAAAAATTGAAGAAAATCATCCTATTCCTGTCTTTCAAAACCAATCACTGTTAATATATTTCTAGACTGTCATATTACATCTTCCCTCTAGCCATTTTAATAGGGATCTTCAGGCCATGGTCACATCTTTGAGTTTTAACCTTTCTTAAATGAAAATAATCTTCACTTAGGCGCTCTTTACTAAAGAGAACTGTAAAATAAAGACTTAAAAAATAAGATTGAAAAGTTACAAAAGAATAATTTTTTTTTAAGATTTTATTTACTTATTTGACACGGAGAGAGAGAGAGCACAGGCAGGAGGAGTGGCAGGCGGAGGCAGGGGGAGAAGCAGGCTCCCCACAGAGCAGGGGGAGCCCGATGTGGGACTTGATCCCAGGACCCCGGGATCATGACCTTTGCCAAAGGCAGTCGCTGAACCAACTGAGACACACAGGCACTGACAAAAGAATAATTTTTTTAAAGATTTTATTTATTTATTTATTTGAGAGAAAGAGAGAGCAGGGGGAGGAGCAGAGGGAGCGGGACAAGCAGACCCAGTGCTGAGCACAGCGTCCCATGTGAGGCTCGATACCATGACTCTGAGATCATGACCTGAGCCGAAATCAAGAGTTGGACACTCAACCAACTGAGCCACCCAGGCACCCCCAAAAGAATAATTTTTATTAACACTGGATTTGGGCTTTTGGGCAAATTACTGAGAAGAGGTGCTGTTACTCATAAGGGATGAAGGAAACAAGGAAGCTGATGTTTGGAAACAGGCCAAAGATGTGGTTAGGTTTCCCAAACCAGAGTGAGTTAGCAGACAAGCCAACTTTAGATGTCCTCAAACGGGCCACACACCCGGACTACTGGGTGGAGGTGACAGTAAAACTCGTGTGTACTGTTTGCTGCAGGGATTCTCACGCACAGGCCCGGGAGGAGAAAAAGCTTTTCATGCCAGCAAGTGGAGGAAGACGGGTCGCCTGCAGAAGGGCATGGTGAAATAGCAACCTCTAGAAATCTCTGAATTTCATGGGGTGACTTTCTTTGTCACTAGGGTGCTGGGTGGGACTTTCTCAGCCATGCAGCCCAGTTCTGGTCTCTCCAACCAAGCCTGGGATCTTCCTACCCCTAGGATCTTAGGTTATGTTGTCCTATCTACTTGGACTCAATCAATCAGTGGGTATGTGTTGAGTACCTACCATGTGCTATGACTTTTGGAGTTAGATTTTAGAGTTTTGGGGATAAGATTTGATGGCTGAATCTTACTACATATCTCTCTTTCCCTCTTGTGTTCCCTATAAGGGAATCTATATGTGCAAAACAGAGAACAAAGGACTAATTCTGTAAACAATTGGACAAGCAACTGATGACGCTCAATATAGGGCTCTTGTGGTATCTGTGTTGGGGGGGCCCATGGATTGGCTCAAGGCTGGAGAAGGGCCTCATTCAAGTTTACTTCCCTCAGAATATGGATGGTTAAGTGTGTGAATTAGTACAAGCCAGCCACATGGATGAGAGTTGTTATGGAGAAAGTGTGATGGACAGCTGGGCTTCCTTCCGGAAGGCTCTGACCAGGTATATTTACTACCTGGGAGAGGAAACAGAAAGAAGAAGGGAGGATGGCTGGACCTTCCCTCTTGAGGCAGAGTATGGGCAGAATCTGTCTTAGGAAGCATGGCCTTCCTCAGAGTATTCCACATGGCAAGGGGGCCCATTCTGCGTGTGCAGGGAGTTAGTGGACATGGGCACAGCCATGGACTACTAGCCCACTCCCTGGTCAAAAGCACCCCAGTGCATGTCAGAGCATCTGATTAGCAGCTTCTCCTCCCAGGGGTGGGTGCTGAGCATATTCTCTCTCTCTTCAGGGAGGGACCCTGTAGGGGCATAACGAGGACAGCCTTCCTTGAAAAAAAACATGTAACCTGGGGCCTGAATGATAAGCTACAGAGGGCTGGGAGCTCTTTAGGGCCCTCCAGACCATGGCAGGGTGATGACAAGGTCTCATTTTATTTATTTATTTTTAAAATTTTTTTATTGTTATGTTAATCATCATATATTACATCATTAGTTCTTGATGTAGTGTTCCATGATTCCATGTTTGTGCATAACACCCAGTGCTCCACGTAGAACATGCCCTCCTTAATACCCATCACCAGGCTAACCCATCCCCCCACCCCCCTCCCCTCTAGAACCCTCGGTTTGTTTTTCAGAGTCCATCGTCTCTCATGGTTCCTCTCCCCCTCCGACTTACTCCCCTTCATTCTTCCCCTCCTGCTATCTTCTTCTTTTTCTTTTTCTTAACATATCTTGCATTATTTGTTTCAGAAGTACAGATCTGTGATTCAACAGTCTTGCACAATTCACAGCACTCACCATAGCACATACCCTCCCAGCCACCTCATCTATCCATCACCCAGCCACCCCATCCCTCCCACCCCCCACCACTCAGCAACACTCAGTTTGTTTCCTGAGATTAAGAATTCCTCATATCAGTGAGGTCATAGGATACATGTCTTTCTCTGATTGACTTATTTCCCTCAGCATAACACCCTCCAGTTCCATCCACGTCATTGCAAATGGCAAGATCTCATTCCTTTTGATGGCTGCATAATATTGCATTGTGTATATATACCACCTCTTCTTTATCCATTCATCTGTCGATGGACATCTTGGCTCCTTCCACAGTTTGGCTATTGTGGACATTGCTGCTATAAACATTGGGGTGCACGTACCCCTTCGGATCCCTACATTTGTATCTTTGGGGTAAATACCCAGTAGTGCAATTGCTGGATCGTATGGTAGCTCTATTTTCAACTGTTTGAGGAACCTCCATACTGTTTTCCAGAGAGGCTGCACCAGCTTGCATTCCCACCAACAGTGTAGGAGGGTTCCCCTTTCTCCACATCCCCGCCAACATCTGTCGTTTCCTGACTTGTTAATTTTAACCATTCTGACGGGTGTGAGGTGGTATCTCATCGAGGTTTTGATTTGGATTTCCCTGATGCCGAGTGACATTGAGCACTTTTTCATGTGTCTGTTGGCCATTTGGATGTCTTCTTTGGAAAAATGTCTGTTCATGTCTTCTGCCCAATTCTTGATTGGATTATTTCGTTCTTTGGCTGTTGAGTTTGATAAGTTCTTTATAGATTTTGGATACTAGCCCTTTATCTGATATGTCATTTGCAAATATTTTCTCCCATTCTGTCGGTTGTCTTTTGGTTTTGTGGACTGTTTCTTTTGCTGTGCAAAAGCTTTTTATCTTGATGAAATCCCAATAGTTCATTTTTGCCCTGGCTTCCCTTGCCTTTGGCGATGTTTCTAGGAAGAAGTTGCTATGGCTGAGGTGGAAGAGGTTGCTGCCTGTGTTCTCCTTTAGGATTTGGATGGACTCCTGTCTCACGTTTAGGTCTTTCAACCATTTGGAGTCTATTTTTGTGTGTGGTGTAAGGAAATGGTCCAGTTTCATTCTTCTGCATGTGGCTGTCCAATTTTCCCAACACCATTTGTTAAAGAGACTGTCTTTTTTCCATTGGACATTCTTTCCTGCTTTGTCAAAGATGAGTTGACCATAGAGTTGAGGGTCCATTTCTGGGCTCTCGATCCTGTTCCATTGATCTATGTGTCTGTGTTTGTGCCAGTACCATACTGTCTTGATGATGACAGCTTTGTAATAGAGCTGGAAGTCCGGAATTGTGATGCCGCCAGCTTTGCTTTTCTTTTTCAATATTCCTCTGGTTATTCGGGGTCTCTTCTGGTTCCATACAAATTTTAGGATTATTTGTTCCATTTCTTTGAAAAAAGTGGATGGTATTTTGATGGGGATTGCATTGAATGTGTAGATTGCTCTAGGTAGCACTGACATCTTCACAATGTTTGTTCTTCCAATCCATGAGCATGGAACGTTTTTCCATTTCTTTGTGTCTTCTTCAATTTCTTTCCTGAGTATTTTATAGTTTTCTGAGTACAGATCCTTTGCCTCTTTGGTTAAATTTATTCCTAGGTATCTTATGGTTTTGGGTGCAATTGTAAATGGGATCGACTCCTTGATTTGTCTCTCTTCTGTCTTGTTGTTGGTGTATAGGAACGCCACTGATTTCTGTGCATTGATTTTATATCCTGCTGCTTTACTGAATTCCTGTAGGAGTTCTAGCAGTTTTGGGGGGGAGTCTTTTGGGTTTTCCCCATACAGTATCATATCATCTGCAAAGAGTGAGAGTTTGACTTCCTCTTTGCCGATTTGGATGCCTTTGATTTCTTTTTGTTGTCTGATTGCTGTGGCTAGGACTTCTAATACTATGTTGAATAGCAGTGGTGAGAGTGGACATCCCTGCCGCGTTCCTGACCTTAGGGGAAAAGCTCTCAGCTTTTCCCCATTGAGAATGATATTGGCTGTAGGTTTTTCATAGATGGCTTTTATGATATTGAGGTATGTAGCCTCTATCCCTATACTCTGAAGAGTTTTGATCAAGAAAGGATGCTGTACTTTGTCAAATGCTTTTTCTGCATCTTTTGAGAGGATCATATGATTCTTGTTCTTTCTTTTGTTAATGTATTGTATCACGTTGATTGATTTGCGGATGTTGAACCAGCCTTGCAGGCCAGGGATAAATCCCACTTGGTCGTGGTGAATAATCCTTTTAATGTACTGTTGGACCCTATTGGCTAGTATTTTGGTGAGAATTTTTGCATCCATGTTCATCAAGGATATTGGTCTGTAATTCTCCTTTTTGATGGGGCCTTTGTCTGGTTTTGGGATCAAGGTAATGGTGCCCTCATAAAATGAGTTTGGAAGTTTTCCTTCCATTTCTATTTTTTGGAACAGTTTCAGGAGAATAGGTATTAATTCTTCTTTAAATGTCTGATAGAATTCCCCTGGGAAGCCATCTGGCCCTGGGCTTTTGTTTGTTGGGAGATTTTTGATGACTGCTTCAATTTCCTTAGTGGTTATAGGTCTGTTCAGGTTTTCTATTTCTTCCTGGTTCAATTTTGGTAGTTGATACCTCTCTAGGAAAGCACCCATTTCTTCCAGGTTATCTAATTTGCTGGCATAGAGTTGCTCATAATATGTTCTTGTAATTGTTTGTATTTCTTTGGTGTTGGTTGTGATCTCTCCTCTTTCCTTCATGATTTTGTTGATTTGGGTCATTGCTCTTTTCTTTTTGATCAGTCTGGCCAGGGGTTTATCACTCTTGTTAATTCTTTCAAAGAACCAGCTCCTAGTTTCGTTGATCTGTTCTACTGTTCTTTTGGTTTCTAGTTCATTGATTTTCGCTCTGATCTTTATGATTTCTCTTCTCCTGCTGGGTTTAGGCTTTATTTGCTGTTCTTTCTCCAGCTCCTTTAGGTGTAGGGTTAGGTTGTGTATTTGAGACCTTTCTTGTTTCTTGAGAAAGGCTTGTATTGCTATATACTTTCCTCTCAGGACTGTCTTTGCTGTATCCCAAAGATTGTGAACAGTTGTGTTTTCATTTTCATTGATTTCCATGAATTTTTTTAATTCATCTGTAATTTCCTGGTTGACCCATTCATTCCTTAGTAGGATGCTCTTTAGCCTCCATGTATTTGAGTTCTTTCCGACTTTCCTCTTGTGATTGAGTTCTAGTTTCAAAGCACTGCGGTCTGAAAATATGCAGGGAATAATCCCAATCCTTTGGTACCGGTTGAGACCTGATTTGTGACCTAGGATGTGATCAATTCTGGAGAATGTTCCATGGGCACTAGAGAAGAATGTGTATTCCGTTGCTTTGGGATGGAATGTTCTGAATATGTCTGTGAAGTCCATTTGGTCCAGTGTGTCATTTGAAGTCTTTATTTCCTTGTTGATCTTTTGCTTTGATGATCTGTCCATTTCAGTCAGGGAGGTGTTAAAGTCCCCCAATATTATTGTATTGCTGTCAATGTGTTTCTTCGCTTTTGTTATTAATTGCCTTATATAATTGGCTGCTCCCATGTTAGGGGCATAGATATTTACAATTGTTAGATCTTCTTGTTGGATAGACCCTTAAGTAGGATATAGTGTCCTTCCTCATCTCTTATTACAGTCTTTGGTTTAAAATCTAATTTGTCTGATATAAGGATTGCCACCCCAGCTTTCTTTTGGTGTCCATTAGCATGGTAAATGGTTTTCCACCCCCTCACTTTCAATCTGGGGGTGTCTTTGTGTCTAAAATGAGTCTCTTGCAGACAGCATATCGATGGGTCTTGTTTTTTTTATCCAATCTGATAGCCTGTGTCTTTGGATTGGGGCATTGAGCCCATTTACATTCAGGGTAACTATTGAAAGGTATGAATTTAGTGACATTGTACTGCCTGTAAGGTGACTGTTACTGTGTATTGTCTCTGTTCTTTTCTGATCTGTGCCGCTTTTTGTCTCTCTCTTTGCTTAGAGGACCCTTTTCAATATTTCTTGTAGGGCTGGTTTCGTGTTTGCAAATTCCTTTAGTTTTTGTTTGTCCTGGAAGCTTTTTACCTCTCCTTCTATTTTCAATGATAGCCTAGCTGGATATAGTATTCTTCGCTGCATATTTTTCTCGTTTAGTGCTCTGAAGATATCTTGCCAGTCCTTTCTGGCCTGCCAGGTCTCTGTGGATAGATCTGTTGCCAGTGTAATATTTCTACCATTGTAGGTTACATATCTCTTCTCCCGAGCTGCTTTCAGGATTTTCTCTTTGTCTCTGAGACTCGTAAGTTTTACTATTAGATGTCGGGGTGTGGACCTATTTTTATTGATTTTGAGAGGGGTTCTCTGTGCCTCCTGGATTTTGATGCCTGTTTCCTTCCTCACATTAGGGAAGTTCTCTGCTATTATTTGCTCCAATATACCTTCTGCCCCTCTCTCTCTTTCTTCTTCTTCTGGGATCCCGATTATTCTAATGTTGTTTCATCTTATCATATCGCTTATCTCTCGAATTCTGCCCTCGTTGTCCTGTATTTGTTTCTCTCTCTTTTTCTCAGCCTCTTTATTTTCCATCATTTGGTCTTCTATATCACTGATTCTCTCTTCTGCCTCATTTATCCTAGCAGTTAGTGCCCCCATTTTTGATTGCACCTCATCAATAGCCTTTTTGATTTTGACTTGGTTAGATTTTAGTTCTTTTATTTCTCCAGAAAGGGTTTCTCTAGTAACTTACACGCTTTTTTCAAGCCCAGCTAGTATCTTTAAAGTCATGATTCTGAACTCTAGGTCCGACATCGTACTAATGTCCGTATTGAGTAGGTCCCTGGCTGACGGTACTATCTCTTGTTCTTTTTGCTGAGGTGATTTTTTTCGTCTTGTCATTTTGTCCAGAGGAGAATAGATGAATGAGAGAACAAAATGCTAACAGGTTAACAACGTCCCCAGCAAATATACTCTATACAAATCAGAAAAGACCTTCCAGTAAGTGGTCGCTTCTCTGTTCAGAGAGTTGTTGCTATTCTCCTCTTCGATCTCCTGTTGAGTTCATAGGTGTTCAGAATGGATTGATCCCTATTCAGCTGAATTCCTGAGACCAGACGAAATCCAGGTCTCCTACTCCTCCACCATCTTGCTCCGCCCCTCTGCCAAGGTCTCATTTTAGGTCATCTGGTTGGAAACTAGGTCTCTGCCATCAGCTGGAGGTTTAGGGACCAGGATTCAGCTTCCAAGAGTAAGAAACTAGTGAGCTTGGGGGTTAGGGTTCAGTCTAATAAATCAAGGCAGGCCTGCGGTCATAGTGGGAGAACTGCTGTCTGTCAGGAAACCAGGACAAACATACTTATACAGCCAGGGAAGCACAGGGGACCTCTAATAAGTCATTCATTTAACAAATATTACTGAACATCTGCTGTGTAATAGGTTATGTTATAGACACTGGAGTGACGAGGTGGACAAGATGCCTGTTCACATATAGGTTATATTCCCATGGTGGACAGGCAAGGGACGAATTATGAATAATAAATTAAGAAAATGTTCAGATAGTGACATACTCAATGACGAAAATGAAACATGTTGGGGAGGGCTGCGGGTATGTAACCTGAGAGAGGTTGGTCAGGGAAAATCTCTGAGGGGTGCCCGTGAGAAGGAGCCAGGCATGAGAACATCTGGGGAGGAGCCTCTGCTTTGGGCACAGGCAACAGTGAGTGCAAAAACCCTGCCATATTGGAAGAACTGAAGGAGGTCAGTGCAGCACAGAGAGTGACGGAGAGGAGGGTGATGAAGTCAGAGAGGTAGGTGGGGCCTTATTAGCCAGGGTAAAGAATCTGGATTTTATTTTAAGTGAGACAGGAAACCACTGGAGGATTTTAAGATGGGGAGTGACATGCTCTAATTTACACTGTAAAGGGATCATCTTACTGGGGTAGGGTAAAGCAGGGAATCAGATCCAGAGGACAAAAGAAGAGCCCCACCCTTGGGGTTGGGCAGTAGCAGTGGGGTCGGAGTGAAGTGAACAGAGTTAGGATATATCTTGGAAGGTGGAGTCAGCAGGATTTGTTAATAGACTGTAGAGGAATGGCAGGTCGGGCGTGCCCATTCCTGAGGGAGAAGATTGGGAAGAAGCAGGTTTGGATGACAGCGAGGCAAGAGTTTGGGTTTGGCCATTTGCAGTTTGAAATGCCAAATATCAATGTGAGATTGGCAATTAGACAAACAAGTCATGATTCCATGGGAGAGGTGAGAGCTAAGATGTAAACATGGACATCATTGGCTAAGAGATGGTATTTGAAGCCACGGGACTGGATGAAATGCCTTCAGTATGTTGGTGTCTGGGCACCAGCTTAGGCAGTAAGACTATGACCAAATCCTGCCACCTGGTGGGGACTGGAGAGGCCAGGGTGGAGTCTGGCTTGCAGACTGTGTCTTTCATATCCATACATATGTGTGGCTGAATCATGTGAGGACTGGCACTGCTCCCACATCTTTCTCATTTCTCCCCTTGTAGCTCCACTCATATGTTTTCTAAAAGCCCCCATTGTCTTCATACTCTGCCAGCTGGCGACACCAGTTGGGCTCCAGGGCCCAGAGCAGATGTCTAATGGTCCTTGTTTACATGTCTCCTTGGTTGTCATGCCCTGGTTTTTGCCCTCTCTTGTATGGTTGACTGAGTAAAAAGCCCACATTTATATTACATGGCAGTCTCTTCAGGCCATCTGAGGCTCTTCATTTCAAGAACTGCAAGAGTTTTTAACAGTCATTCAGTTTTCATTTTGAAGATGGGAAATCAAGGGCAGAGAAGAGAAGTGGCTTGGCCAGCATTACAGAACAAATCAGCGGGAGCTGTGAGCCCCAGGAGGCCAGGGACAACTAGTGCTGTCTCTTGATCATTACAGAAAAATATGAGTTCCAATAGTAAAAGGGGCCTTCTAAAATTAAATGACTTAGTCTTTTAAGAAAACATTTTATTTAGAAATAATTAAAAATTGGCAGGAAGGTGCAAAGGGAGACTCCGAGTGCCCTTCAGCCAGTTTCTCCCAGTGTTATCATCTTGCTTTCTTACAGTGCAATGGCAAAACCAGGAAACTGACCTTGGTATAATCCACAGAGTTTATTCAGATCTCCCCAGTTACACACACACACTCATTTGTGTGTGTCTGCAGCTCTATGCAATTTTATTACATGTGTAGCTCCACGTAAGCACTGCAATCAAAATACTGAACTGTGCCACCCCACACATCTCCCACACCCACTTTGTTCTCCTCACCCCTGGCTACTACTCATCTGTTCTCCATCTCTATAATTATGTTATTTAATGGATATTATATAAATGGAACCATGAAGTAGGTATTCTTTTGAAATTGGCTTTTCTTCACTCATCATAATTTCCTTGAGGTTCATTCAAGTTGTTGGGTATATCAATAGTTCTTTCCTTTTTATTGCTGAGTAGTATTCCCTGGTATGGATGTACCACAGTTTGTTTAACCAGTTGCCTCTTGGACATTTGGATAGTTTCCAGTTTGGGGCCATTATGAATAAAGTGAACATAAAGCATCAAAGTATAGGTTTTTGTATGAACTTAAATCTTAATTTCTCTGGATATATGCCCAAGAGTGCAATTGCTGCACTTGGTCGTATGGTAGGTTCATTTTTAGTTTTATAAGGAACTGCCAAACAATTTTCCAGAGTGGCTATGCCATTTTATATTTCTATCACAATGTATGAATGATCCAGTTTCTCTACATCTTTGCTAGCATTTGGTGTTATCACTATTTTTTCATTCTTGCCATTGTGATAGGTATGGAGTGATATCTCAGTGGGGTTTTAATGTGCATTTTTCTAATGGCTAATGATGTTGAATATATTTTCATGTGTTTACTTGTCATTCGCTTATTTTCTTTGGTGAAATATCTGCCCATGTCTTTTGCCCTTTTTACTTCCTTCCTCCCCTCCCCTCCCCTCCCCTCCCTTCCCCTCTCCTCCCCTCCCCTCCCTTCCCCTTCCCTCCCCTCCCCTCCCCTCCCTTCCCCTCCCCTCCCCTCTCCTCCCTCCCCTCCCCTCCCTTCCCCTCCCCTCCCCTCTCCTCCCTCCCCTCCCCTCCCTTCCCCTCCCCTCCCCTCTCCTCCCTCCCCTCCCCTCCCTTCCCCTTCCCTTCCTTTCCTTTAGTAGTCTCCATGCCCAGTGTGGAGTGCAATGTGGGGCTTGAACTCATGACCCTGAGATCAAGACCTGAGCTGAGATCAAGAATCCAACAGTTAACTGACTGAGGCACCCATGCACCCCCTTTTGCCCATTTTCTAATTGCATGGTTTATTTTTTAAATGTTGAGCTTTGAGAGTTCTTTGTATATTCTAGATAGAAGTTCTTTGTCAGATACATGATTTGCAAATATTTTTGCCAGTCTGTAATTTGTTTTTGTTATCCTTTTAACAGGATCATTTACAGAGCATGTTAATTTTGATGATCCCAAATTATCAATTTTTCCTTTTATGGATCATGTTTTTGGTGTCAAGTCTAAGAACTCTTTGTGTAGTCCTAGGTACCAAGATTTTTCTCTGGAGTTTTATATTTTCTGTTTAAGTCCGTGATCCATTTTGAGTTACTTTTTTTACATTAAACTATTTTTTAAATTAACATGTAATGTATTATTTGTTTCAGGGGTACACATCTGTGATTCATCAGTCTTATATAATACCCATTGTTGAGTTAATTTTTATATATGGTTGAGGTTTAGGTTGAAGTTAATTTTTTGCCTGTGGATGTCTAGTTATCTAGCACCATTTATTGAAAAGGGTATCTTTCCTTCATTGAATTACTTCTGCTCCTTTGTCAAAAATTAATTGGACATATTTGTGTGGGTCTATTTCTGAGTTCTCTATTCTGTTCCATTTATCTATGTGTCTATTCCTCTATCAATACCACGCTGTCTTAATCATTGTGGTATTATAGTTGGGAAGAGCATTTCTTCCTATATCCACCATTAATCTTGATGAAAAAAATTCCTTGGACTGTGTTTTTTTGGGAAGGGCAGGTTTGGGGGGGAAAGGATTCTTTCTTATGTTCACAAACTGAAAAATTTTTTCTCCTAATTATTTTCATCTTTGAACTAGACAATCTGATTGGAAAAAGTTTATAGAATTATGTGTGAAATATAAGTAAATTGGCCAGGTGTGATGTCTTTACCTGGAGAAAGTTGCAATGTACTTTATGCCCACTCTCTTGGCTTTTTGGAGGCCTTCTTCATGCCCATCAGATCTCGGAGGAGCTTCTGGATAGTAGAGGTTATAGTAATCCTGACCTGTGTGTAAATGGAGTGATTCTAACCTTACTAAAATAGCTTGCACAAAAGGAGAGGCCTTCAGGATCCATGAACTTTCTAAATAAAGGCTACTGTATTAGTTCCAAGAATATAACACCAAATACAGTACCTGGAGGGCATGGCAGGTGATAGAATTGAAAGAAGTGGGTTGCGGTAAGAAAGAAACCCAACCACCATCTGAAGGCGCATTTATCACTCTGCTCCAACCCTCTGTGGAAACAAAGCCTTAGTATTGCTAGATTTAAAAAAAAAAAAATCCCCAAATCCAGATTTTTTAAAATGTGAAATTTCTTGGCTTTTAATGTTGAGAATCAATCAGTATTTTAAAATAACACTGTGTGGGCCAGATGAACTTGTCTGTGACTCTCATCTTTCCCACGGTGGACAGTTTGCAACCTTTGCTACTCATCTGGGTCAGCCAACAGTGTCTTGTTTGTTTTTGCCAGTCATGAAGGTAATGTGTGATTGGTCAAGCAATTATGTGCTGTGTCTAGTCTGGTTCCAAAGAGTCTGAGGGTGCATAAAAACAGTTTATTTGCCCATGCAGATCTTGCAATCTTGTTTACACTGCTCATTTACTTTGCAAATCTTTCATGGTTTGTTTTAAGCAGACAGAGCTGAGGAGAGCTTCAGCCCAGCCTCTTTCTAATGCTCCATCTATCAGACTACGTGGAACATGATGGTCTTGTATTGACTGAGAGCCAGTGGGTGTGATCCCTCTTCTAGGTGTGGTGGAGATGCCAGGGATGGAGGCTGGTGGTGTGTGTGTGCCTGTGTGTGTATGCAATGTTGGGGGTGCAGAGGGCAATACCTAGGTGTAAAAAGTTTAGTCTAAGGCAGCATCAGGAGGTCCATGAAGTCAAAACTATTTTTATAACATACAAAGCATTATTTACCTTTTTCCTTCTCATTTTTTAATGTGTGTCCAGGGGAGTATTCCAAAAGCTATATGACATAATGATGGCATTGCTCTAATGGCTAATGAAAGATTTGTATATGTTTTTGTATTTTAAAATTTTGGGTTTTTTTTTAAAGGTTTTATTTATTTATTTATTTGACAGAGAGAGACACAGCTAGAAAGGGAACACAAGCAGGGGGAGTGGGAAAGGGAGAAGCAGGCTTTCCGCTGAGCAGGGAGCCCGATGCGGGGCTCGATCCCAGGGTCCATGACCTGAGCCGAAGGTGGATGCTTAACGACTGAGCCACCCAGGCACCCCTAAAATTTTGTTTTAAAACAAACTTCTCTGGGGTCTTACTAATATTTAAGAGTATAAAGAGGTCCTGAGATCAAAGAGTTTAAGGACTGCTGGTCTAGGGCAGTGGCTGTCAACCCTGGCTATATATTAGAGTCATCTGGGGGGCTTTAAATTAGTACTGTTGCCTGAACCTCATCCCAAACCAATTGATCCAGAATCTCTGTAGATGGGAAGTTATCATTATTGCCATCCCCATCCCCATCATCATCATCATCATTACTATTAGCATCCCCATCATCATCATCATTACTATTAGCATCCCCATCATCATAATTGTCTTCGTCACTATCATCATCATCATCATCGTCATCATCAGAACTCCACCTATGAACTATCCACCATTGCTCAGGCCCTGTGCTATGTACCTCTGATTCTAACAACTGTCCAGAGAGGCCAATATGATCTTACTTTACAACAGGAGAAGTTGGTTCAGAAAAGCTGAGGTGAGTGAGTTCACAGACCTGGAACAGATGGAGCCAGCATCTTTCAAAAACCAGTTCTTTCTGCTGTTTCAGTGTTCCCAGTCTTTGCACTACTGAAACTTGCTGAATTCTGCTTTTATCCCGCCAACTCCACAGTATATTTTGATAGATTTTTATAAACGAACTGCACTACTAAGCAAGAGTTAGTTTATGTTTTAAACTGTGTGGTAAAACCATGCAATGGTCCATCATGACTTCTGCTTAGTACAAGATCATCAGACCACAGTATAGAGTTGAGGAAATTCCACCTAAAAGCAGAGAGACCTGATCCCTGGGTTCACTTGGAAGGCCTAAATGTGGTTAAATATGTCTTTTTTCCTGACACTTTGAAATACTGAGAAGGGCACATGACCCCCTGCCCCCCAAGCTCTTACCTTGGTGGATCACAAGTGAGCACAACTCATGGGTAGATGAGGGAAGGAAAAAGAAACCTTCAATTTTTTGCTGAATTCTGAGCAGTCGAATGCCCTGGGTGTGCCCAAAGCCTTTTCTTGCAAATAGACTTTCAGGAATAATTTGTTTCAATTTTGTCAGGAAGCTGGCTTTATGGATGCCAGAGGATGGAGTAGGTGGAGTGGGGGAAGAAGAAAGGTAGGTGCCATGAGGTCTCCGTTTCTGGGACAGTGATCCTTTTCCTCTGATGGGGAAGGAGAGCATGAAGTTTAAAGGCACACAGATGAGGTGTCTGTGAGACCTGTTAACCTGCCAGATAGAGAGATGCAGCAATTCTCACGGAGTCCTCATTGCTCTGCCTTTACTCTGCTTTTGCTTATTCTAACATTAATAACAGAAACATTCTGACCCCAAAGAGTTACTAACTCCCCTCTTGGGCTAGTTAAACACTATGTCCCCTTAGAGCTCAGTTCGAGAGTCACTTGCTCAGAGAAGCCCTCTCTTTCCCCTTGATTAAAGTCCCTGTGATAAGCTGGGCCCCTCTCCTTCACAACACTTGTGCTAGGAGTAGTTTTTTGTTTTTTTTTCTTCACCCAATTCCTCCTCCTTTATTTTTTTTATTTTTTATTGTTATGTTAATCACCATATATTACATCATTAGTTTTTGATGTAGTGTTCCATGATTCATTGTTTGTGCATAACACCCAGTGCTCCATGCAGAACGTGCCCTCCCCAATACCCATCACCCGGCTAACCCATCCCCCCACCCCCTCCCCTCCAGAATCCTCAGTTTGTTTTTCAGATTTGTTCACCATTTTTATTTTCAGCATTTAGCACCATGCCTTGTGCAAATAAGTTTTTAAAAATGAAATGAATGAATGTGTGAATGAATGAGTTAGTGCTGAAAAAGCAACTACAGTTTTGGTTTATTTACTTTTTTTAAGTATTGGATTCCTCCCTGATGCTGTTGTTCTCTATGTTCAGGCTCATGTTACGTTTTTTTTTCTTTATTGTGGTAGGATGCTGATCATTATCTGTATTTGAGGCTAGACCAAACACTGTTAGTGCAGATTGCTAGGTCCCAATCACCCCAAATGGCTCTCAACTGTGTCATTCATTTTATTGCACTTTTAAATAAAACATATCAGGAAGAGGTGGTGTTTCTCCAAATATGATCTGAACCACCGGCACCAGAATTACATGGGGAACTCTGTGAAAAAGCCTCTTTCTGGGCTTAATCCTGGGCCAGCTAAATCAGAGGCTCAGGGTATAGGAGCATGAGAATTTGCATTTATTGTTATTATCTTAAAAAAATGAATATGTACCACATGATCCAAAACCCCAAAGTATAAAAAGACATATGGGCTTTAATAAAAAAATTAAATGTTTAAAAAATTAATATCCATTTTATTTTAGAATATTTTTAGGTTTATAGAAAAGTTGTGAAGATAGTACAGAGAATACCCACATACCCCACACCCAGTTTCCTCTGTTGTTAACATCTTATGTTGTTAGGGCACATTTGTCATGATGAATGAACTAATAATATTGATATATCATTATCATTATTATTTTAAAGATTTTATTTATTTATTTGAGAGAGAGTGAGAGAGAACATGAGAAGGGGGTGAGGGGCAGAGGGAAAAGCAGACTCCCTGCTGAGCGGGGAGCCTGATGCCGGGCTGCATCACAGAACCCCAGGATCATGACCTGAGCCGAAGGCAGACGCTTAACTGACTGAGCCACCAGATGCTGCTTGATATATCATTATTAACTAAAGTACATACTTTGTTCAGATTTTATTATTTTTTTAAAAAATTTATTTATTTATTTTAGAGAGGAAGAGAGAGCACAAGTGGAGGAAGGGGCAGAGGGAGAGAGAGAATCTCAAGCAGACTTCCCACTGAGTGTGGAGCCCTCTTGACTGTGACAGTTTCTCAGACTTTCTTGTTTTAATAACTGACAGTTTGAGATATTTCATAGATTTTCCTTCAATTGGGGTTTGCCTCATATTTTTCTTATGCTTAAACTAGAGTTACAGGCTTTTGGGAGGAAGACCATTGAGGTAAAGTACCAGTCTCATGACATCATATCAAAATTACATGTTATCAATATGATTTATCAATGTTGATGTTAGACTTGATCAGCTGAGTGAGGAAGTGTCTGCCAGATTTCTCCACTGTTATATTATGTCCCTCTCCGCACCTCCCCCCACCCCGCCTTTACACTGTACTCTTTGGAAGGGAGACAATATGGGTCAGCCCACACCTCTAAGGTTAGAGGAGTTATGCTCCACCTCTTTGAGGGAGGAAGTATATACATAAATTACTGGGATTTCCTCTGCAGAGGAAATTTGTTCTCTCTCACTTACTTATTTATTCAATCATTTATTTATATCAGTATGGATTCATGGATATTTATTTTATACTTTATAATCCAATGGTATGTTATTTGTTTTGTTGCTCAAATTATTCTAACTTTGCCACTGGGAACCCTTTCAGTTGGCTCTGGGGTCCCTTTGACATACCCAATTACTGCCTCCCCTGCTTTTTTTACTTTTTGGTACTACAAGGTACTCTAGACCCATCTTGTACATTTCCTGACTCAGCCCTAGAATTTCAGGCATTTTCCCAAGGAGTCTTGATTCTTTTTATTAGAGAATGGTATTAAAAACTACGAACTGGGCACTAGATATGCTTGTTGTACTGGGTATCATTGCTTCTAGGCTCTCCCAGCTGACCAATCAGGGAAATATACATGTGATACCAACCCAAGCACATACATATATTGATAAATATTTCTGTTTGTAACTGTCTGTACTATATTAAACCAAACCTGAGTTCATACTGATGTCTCTAATCCATTTCCACATGAATCACTTCAGCCTTTTTCCCATGCTTGTCTGTATACTCTCCCTGTAACAGTGAGAAACCTGGCTGCTACCATCCACCATTCATTTGCTTAATTGTTGAATGCCAGTACCCATGTATAATGGTTTCAAAGTTGTTCACTTGTACTCCACGCTCTGTGGGAAACTTTACCAACTGCATGCAGTGCTTATGTACAGTTCCTTTGCCTTTGGTCTTATAGACTGCGCTCATTTCCAAAGTTACTTTAGGTCAGCACTTTTCCTTTCTCCCTCACTCCCTGCGGTGAGGTTATTTCATACCTTTTTACTATATTTAGATTCTTTTGTTACAGTCTGCATTCCAACCTGGGATAAAAAAAATAAAGCTGAATAAATAAAATAAGTTTAATTAATTTAAATAATTTTATATTTATATAATTTTATATTTTAAACCCCCAAATATAAAAAATATATAGTTTCTGGGGTACCTGGGTGGCTCAGTCGGTTAAGTGTCTGCCTTCAGCTCAGGTCATGATCCCAGGGTCCTGGGATTGAGCCCTGCATCGGGCTCCTTGCTCAGTGGGGAGCCTGCTTCTCCCTCTCCCTTTGCCTGTCGCTCCCCCTGCTTGTGCTCTCTCTTGCTCTGTTAAATAAATAAATAAAATCTTTAAAATATATATATATATAGTTTTTAAATCATGGTCAAACAGTTAAATTTTTGAGCACACATTTTTAATATTTGCTTTTTTAAAAAGTGGTTTATATTTGTGCTTTCCTACTGTTATATAATTAGAAATACTAACAGTTTCTCCCCATTTACCTTTTGTGTACGGGGACCCCTCTTAGAGGACAGGGGCCAGAGGTTCCTTGAAGTTTCCAAAAGCTCATATGTGAGTGAGTTTTGAATGAAAGATGCATTTTCTGACAGAAAGAAATGTAATAAGTGATGATTGGCTTCCCAGGCTCACCCACTAAATCCCACTCAGTTCCTTATTTATTCCCAGCTGCAATAGTGGCATTTTACTTATCTCTGACCTCATGGATAAGACTGTTCTCTGGAACAAAAAAAAATCCAAGTTCCACGTGAGTTTTTAAGATTGCCTTTTGACAGAGACTGACTGTTCCTTGAGGCAAATGGTAGGACAGTAGGACCTGTGGAAGTATCTTGATACAGGCAGAGTACACACTGGAGCTTCCCTTCTGGTAATGATGAACTTGGCAATTCAGGAATGAAGGTGAAATGAGGATATTTTCAGCTAAACAAAAACAAAGGACGTTCACTACCATAAGATCTGCAGGAAAGAAAACTTTAGATAAGCACTAACCAGTAGAACTTTCAAAGATGATGATAATGTTCTTTATATTTGCTGTGCAGTAGTCTTTAGCCAGCCACTTGTGGCTAGTGAGCACTTGAAATGCATCTCTAATGAGACCAAGGAACTGAATTTTAAATTTTATTCAATTTTACTTACTTTACACTTAAATAATCACATGTGGCTGGTGGCTACCATATTAGACAGTGCAGCCTAAAATACAGACTTCAGATAAGAAGAAGATGATCCCAGATGGAAGGTATAGGTATAAGAAGAAATGAAGAGCAAAGAAGTTACTAAATGTATAGGCGAAAATAAATTAACACTCATGCTATGAAATAATAATAATAATAGTATCTTAAAGTTTTGAAAGTATATGAAATTAAAATATATGACAGTAGAAGCATATAAATTGGGCGAAGTTGAGGTAAATGGAGTTCTGTCATCCTTTTTTTTTTTTTAAAGATTTTATTTATTTATTTTGACAGAGAGAGAGAGACAGCGAGAGAGGGGGAACACAAGCAGGGGGAGAGGGAGAAGCAGGCTTCCCGCTGAGCAGGGAGCCAGATGCGGGGCTTGATCCCAGGACCCTGGGATCATGACCTAAGCGGAAGGCAGATGCTTAATGACTGAGCCACCCAGGCGCCCCAGAGTTCTGCCATCCTTGATTGTCTGGGAGGAGGATAACGTTATTCATTAGCATTAGTCTTTATAATTTAGGGATGTATGGGGGATACTTCTAGGATAAGCACTAAAAATATAGAAAATAAGTATATAAGTATATAAATTTCAAACTAGTAGGGAGATAAATGGAATGGCAAAAAATATTCAAATCAAAAGAAAGCAAGAAAGGGGAGAAGAAACAGAATAGGAGTAATGAATATAAGGCACCATAACAGTGGTAGGTTTTTAAACCCAAATGCTCTATTTCATTGATTTTAATACACATATTTACTCATATTTTTACATTTCTGGAATTGGGAGGCAGATGATAGATTGTGGCATTGCGTGAGTCCTGCCAGGTTGTGTTAACATGTCAGAGCTTTTTTTGGTCATCGGTTGAGTTTTGTGGATCATTGTTATTCCATATATTTAGTTTAATTTTTGTTGAAAATGTTTCAAAAAGATGCCCTCTGAATTGGCATGAAAACCGAGCAGTAGGGTAAAAAGGTAATAATACTGAAGCAATTCCTTTTGTTTTTTTGTTTTTTGTTTTTTTTTGGCAAATACCAAGAGCTTTCAAATACCTAAAAAAGAAGCTAGCCACAAGTAGATGAAGGTCTGTTACACTTTGTTTCTGAGATATGTGCGGTGTAAAACAGGAGAAATTGCCAAATCCCTTGGAATTGATGAAAGAAAATTTGAACCATGGAGAAGCTGGTATGATTGATTTGTGCACTTCATAGTGCTATTGTTGAGATGCTGTGTCATGGTTTAATTGGTGGTGTTTCTCTTTCTTATTGATCTATAAAATATTGGTATGTCATAATCCATAATGATGTAAGCAGTTATATGATATGGTTATATCATATAACTGCTTATATGATAAGGTTAATTATATGATAAGGTTAATTATGAAAAGAAAACAGAACCCAATTATATGCTATTTGCAAGAGATACACCTAAAACATAAAGGTGGAAGAGGCTGAAAGGAAAAGAATGGGAAAAGATACACCGCATAAATATTAATTTAAAGAAGACCTCTGTATCTGACAAAGTAGGCTTTAAGACAATAAGCATTCCTAGAGATAGAGGGTTTCTCCTTAGGGATAAAAGTTTCAGATCACCAGAGAGATAAAAAATTATAAATTTATATGCACCTAATTAACATGACTTCAAAATATGTAATGCCAAATTCAAGATCAAAATAATAAATCTATGGCATAATAGGAGATCTTAATGTGCTTCTTACATAATTGATAGAACAAGATGACAAAAAAATCAGTAAGGATAGAGAACATCTGCTCAGTAGAATTGATATATATCTGATCTCATGGTCACGTATAAAATACTGTACATAACAACTACATGATACATGTCAAACATTGACCTACAGTTATTGGTGGAAAAAATGTAAGGTGGAAACGAGCAGACTGGCAGTCAGGAGATGTTAGTTAATAGCCACAATAATAATGGGGATTGCAACCATCCCTTTACTGACTTCCAAATGTTTCTTACAACAAACATGAAATTACATAACGTCCTCTACTTTCTTACTCTGTGTTCTGTTCTGAATTCTGTCTTACTCACTACTTAATACTGTGGTCTCTTAAAATTTGCCAGTCTTCTGAACCTCATGCTAATGATAAGGCCCCTGCTACTTGCTGATGGGCCTTTCAGATGCTGGCTGGATGCTCAGCTGGATATGTGGCTACCACCTGACCTGGATTCCTTATTGCTATGCTCCTGCCATCTGTTAGGACTTGGTGCTACCTGTATGGGACCCACTCCCATCTTCCCCCATGCAATACTTGCAGAGGCAATGCATTCCCATGCTCCCTTGGACACTGTGCTCTGGACTCCAGACTGAATGTTTCCTGTGGGCAACTGCAGCTGGGTCTGTTCCCCTAGCACTGTTCCTCATGGGTAGTTCTGAAACAGAGATTTCACCTTGCTGCCCCTCCTGCTATGCATGCATGGACAAATCACAAGAAGTGTCAGCATCCTATGGTGATGCAGAATGTAGGAATGAAACCAATTTCAAAATCGCATTTTAATTCTTTGACTGTTGGATGACAGAATTTATACTCAGTTGGGTTTCCCATTTTTTTGTTTCATATTTTCCTTCACAATCTCATCCCCATGCCAAAGGCTTATCAAGAAATTCTCTAAAGATCTCTATTAAGCATTTAACAGACAAATTAGACATTTCTAGTCTAGCTATCAAGGGTATAACATTTTTCAGATCTTTAGACCAATAATGAAATACCTTGCAGCAATTAAAAATAATGTTACAGAAAAATATTGATGAGATGAAATGATATTTGAGATATCATCTTAAGTAGAAAAGGCAGGATGCATTGTAAATAGGAAAGGATGTTACCAAGTAATTTGTCAGACACATTCCTGTATTTGTCTGTTATGTAGATGTGAGCCTGGAAGAAGATATGAAGATAAAATCCTAGTCTTTACCCATATTTGAAAGATGGAGCTTCAGCGTTCTCAGAAAGGCCTGGACTGCCCGGAACTTGGTCTGTGACCTCAGGGAAATCACTTAACCTGCACTGCCTTTTACAGTGGAAGCTGGGAGGCCAGCAGCCAGCCCCAGGATCACAGCATTAGGGGAGCTAAGGAACACAGCGGGCTTAGCCCAGGCCTGGCATCCTGAGAGCATACAGTGGACTGCCGTGGCTGTTGCCATTGCCCCTGTGCCATTGCTGGTGGCCCAGCAGCTCTGATTTTACTTGGTCGTGTGGATTTTCCTCTGAATGGACCAACTGGTATTGGCTTTGTGAAGTACAACCATACTCGTTAACTGACAAGAGCAAATGCAATGCAAAATAATAATTTTAAAAAAGCAAGTGAATAGCCAACAGGCTGTAGGGAGAAGCTGGTTCTTGGTGGGCTTGAACAAGGAAGGTCCCTTGGGGATGTGTTGCATGTCACCACTGAAAAAGAGCGAACAGAGAGGAGGTGGACAGGAGTGTCAGTGATGTCCTGGAGTGCTCCTTAAGGAGAAATGAAAGAAGGATATTTGCCTCTGGCTGAACTCTGGGACTGGAGTAAAGAACCAGCAGGAGAATAAGGACTTGCCTGAACCTCCCAGGCTCAGTGTCCAGCTTGGACCCTGTGTCTCCCCTTTCCTTTCATTCATGTCTCTTTCCTACATCTTCGCTGTCAGACTGGACTGGCAGCCACACAGCCTGTCTCAAGTGCCTTGAAATGTGTTGAATGGATGTGGCACAGTCCTTGGCAGAGTGACAGTACTCCATAGGAATTTGTTTGTTCCCTTGGTGTGGAAAATGGCAGGCAATGAGCAATGACGTAATGACTAATAACCTAAGATGCTATTTATTACTGGGTAAAGGAATGCTGGTGTTACATTTGCATACACACTCCCAAATTGATTCTTCAAAATAAGGACCAGACCTGGCCTCTCCACATGAGAGATCCTGAAGGGAGAAGACAAGCCGAGCTCCAGGAACCATAGCGCGTGAGGATCTCTGGCGCAGGTGAGTGGTATGACTCCAGCTGAAGAGGCCAACTGACATAGACAGGGAAGCAGAGCAGCCTCTGGCCCTGCCTTGCTTTTTTCCCAGAAGCATGATCTTCTGTGAATTTCCTGAATTTCTAAATATTGTCTCTGATACCCGCCCAGACCACCTTGCTCTCAGCCCCAAGAGCAGCCTGATGTCTACCAAGAGGGCTTCTGTCAATAAGCAGAGCATGGCTGGAGGGCCAGGCAGACACTGAGCTTTGGAGACCTGGCAATGCTGATAATGCTGAAAATCTCTGATTTTCAGATTCTAGAGAAGACTGATTTCAGAATCTAGAAAGTACTGGTTTTCAGAAAAGAGATTTTGGAAACCTCAATATTTTGAATGTTCTTAGGTGCAAAGAGATCCACTTCAGATGGCTGAATGCACTGCTTCTCTAGGGAGCTCTGTGGAGGCCCCCTACATTTATTTTGATACAGGTGGCAAATTCTATAAGCGGGTCACAGTGTCATCCCCAGTACCTCAGTCTGTAGTTATCATTCTGTCTTCCATCAGGACCACCATTGTCTTCATGTATTTGGGTACCTACATTTCTGCCAGATGTTTCTTATTCTGATGTCCTGTGGCTGCCAAATTCTCTGCCTTCTCAAGGGCCACCAATTCCCTGTGTCGCTTGATTTATCCCCAAACTACAAAGGCAGGTGTGCTTTGTAGATTTGGGGGATGCAGCCAAATAACAGATAACCGAAACTCAGAAAGTGGCTATCCACTCCGTTAAAATTCTATCAGGTGTCCCCACCCAGTGGCCTCCTCCCCTACCTTTCATTGTCTTTGCTGCCAAGTCCTAGAGCCCTCTCATGTCATTTTTAATTTTTGCCAAATCATTTAGTTCCCTTTGTCTCACTCCTAAGTGCTTCTCAAAGGATTGGGTTTCCACACAGACTGCCCATCTCTGCAAACTAAAAGTGGTGTTACCCTTGAGAATTCACTTACCTTCAGATTTTTCATCTGTAAAATGGGAATAATGATTCTTGCCTTACTTCCCTCACTGTGTTGCCCTGAACTAATGTTGGGGAAAGTTCTTTATGAAGTGAGTGAGATGTGGCCTGCAGAATTGAGGGGTGTTTAGAAATCTCTCTCCTCTAAGCCCTCCCAGTGAAGAGGTCCTGTGTCATCCCTTCCCCAAGACATTAAGAGTTGAGCCTTCTGGGACCTTTGGAGGCTCAGTTTTCCATGACAAGAGGCTGCAAAAAACCTGCCTTTCTTTGCAAAGATTAGACTACAGCAGAGGGTCAGCAAAGTTTTTCTGTAAATGTTGGGACAGTCAGCATTTTATGCTTTGCTGACCAGATGATCTGTCTTTCAAATACTCATCTCTGCCGTTGAAGTCGGAAAGCAGCCATAGACAACATGTAAAAAAGGACATGGCTGTGTTCCAATAAAACTTTATTTAAAAAATAGGCAGTGGGACAGATTTGACCTGTGAACTGTAGTTTGAGAGCCGCAGGACTAGAGCAATACATTTTGAACTTTTGATTACATTTTTATCAAATGTTGTCAAGATCCATAAAAATGATATCATGACCCACAGTTTGGAAACATTGCTTTGGAGGGGCAAAAATCAAAGAAGGAGTGATAGAAGAAGCATGGTCAAGTCTTACAAGGCCTTCCTGGACACAGCAAACATTTCTAAGCAGAGAGCAAGGCTGATGGCCAATCAGCATTAGGGGAGTCCAGCAAGATTTCTGGGGTCAGAAGTGCCATAACTGATCTCCTTCCCTGTCTACTCAGGTCCTGCTTTTCATCCCAGGCTCCTGTTGAGTCATTTCATTGTGTTAAAAATGTCATTTTTGAAGGACTCAGGTGTGAAAATGGAGTCTGAAGACCAGGAAAGAGATGAGCCCCGGTGCTGCTCAGAAGGTAAGATTTTTGCAAACATTCATACCAGGGCCAAAAAAATAACTCCTAAAGCGGGACCTTGTAGGTTTGTGCACAGACCCGTTCCTTCCTGTTGACCTCGCATGTTAAGTGACCTTTGAGAGCTTCGCTGGTAAATGAATTAGACAAGAGAAATCCTTGAAGGGAAAATGAAGCTTTGCCATGGGTGTCTAGGTACGTTAGGTAGTAGATAAACAGATCATCTTCACCCACAGATCCAGGGCTTTGAAGTCCTGACTCACCACCTGGATGGTTCTGGATCATCCAAATGCATTTCTTTCCTCCCAGCCTGCTCAAGCAGAGGAGAAGGCCCTGCAGTGGAAGGGACTGTCTGAGTCTGGGGTGAGAAAATGACACCGGCTTAGGGCTTCTGAGTGCCCATGGAGGAAGGCACTTGGCTGTTGGCTCAAGGGGGATAAAAAGAGGAGGCTTTGAACCCAAATGACTGTCTAATGCATGGAGTGTGAAGGAAGAGGCCTATAACATGACAGAGGCCCAACCCCTGAGCCTTCAACTCACACATGACAATCAGTGTTCCCAAACTAAAAATAGGACATTTGTCTGACAAATGTGGATCTGCCAACAGAGAGGTTTGGAACCAGCCCTGCTCCTGGAACATGGGCCATGTGATGGCCACCATGCACATTCTGTCCCTTAAGCAGCAGGGAGTGCACACCAGGAAGGCATAAGCACTAGATACTGTAATTTCCCAACCCTGGGGAACTCCAACTGGTGACACTGAGGCCGTGTCCTAATTCTGCCTCTTTGTAGGTGGCATGTGTAGAAAGGGAAGAATCTTCCTCTGACTCGCAACACAATCCTTTTGAGTCTCTGTCTGAACCTGGCCTGGGGCAGCTCCACCTTCCCACATTCCTACCTCACCAAGGTGCAGTCCTCCTGCTTCTTAGAAGCATAGACTGTCAGAGCTGGAGGGACAGACAGGGAAAATGAGGCTCAGAGTGGTGAGAGGCAGAATTGCCTCAGACAGCCGAGTAGTTAGCAAGGCCAAGACTGTGTAGAACCTTCATACCAGAGCACAAGGTTTGAGTTTTCTTCTTCCCTAGGTGCTATATGCTCTCACAGTGCAAAGGTTGTTTGGATTATGATCAGGGATTTCATTCAGGTATTTCTCAAACTTAATGTTTGATCAGGTAGAAGCCTCCAGATTATTCTCAGATTAATGTGGGCAATGTATACTATACCCCCTGAATTAAGGCAATGCATATGTTTGTAATAAGTAAGGGTTCTAGGAAGTTCTGCATTCAGAAACTAAGTTAGCTCTATTTCATTTCTGTTTCTACCATTTTTGACCAGGAAAGTTTTGTTTTGTTTTGTTTTGTTTTGTTTAGAGAGAGAGACAGAGGTTGGAGGGGGAGGGGAAGGACAATGGGAGAGGGAAAGAGAGAATCTTAAGCAGGTTCCATGGCCCGCACAGAGTCTGACGTGGGGCTCAATCTCACAACCTTGAGATCATGACCTGAGCTGAAATCAGGCTTAACTGACTGAGCCACCCAGGCGCCTCCAGGAAAGCTATTTTTTATGTCATTACTGTCTCTGTGCTTTAGTGTCTCCCAAAACATCCAAAAAAGAAGTAAAGCATTAAATGGGCCCTGATGTTTCTAAATCCCTAGAAAATCCCAATTGTGTGTGCTAACCTCACTGTCTCTGATTTCAGACTTTACCGGAAGCCCCCCGGAGCCAAACATGAGCCTCCCCACAATGAGCTCTCCCTATTCATGTAAGTCCCCTGGGTGAACTGATGAGGGTGGTGATGGGTGAGGGTGGGGATGAGAGTGATGCCACTATGTTCTCTTAGGGGAGTCAGAGGATCAGAGATGGGGGATACCTAAGGGTGCTGTGATGAGGCTGAGGCTTTTCCTTTGTGGAAGTGCATCTTAGGAGGGTCAATAAGAAAGATGAACCCTGGGTGGGCCTCTGCCTTTTCAGAGAGGTGCAGGTAACACATGCTGCTGAATGGCACAGGAGAAGAAAGGTTATGAGCCTGGGAACCTTCCACGTCCTTCTTCTGACCTTTGCCATGACGCTAGCTAGCAACCCTGACCTCCTCACGTAATTTATGAAAAACAGGAATTTGGCCAGCAGAGGGCGCACACGAAGCTCACACCATTAGTGCCTTGGCAGCCCTCAGATCTAGAACCTTCTCATAGGCTACTAGATAACCTCATGATGACCTTAAGAAAATTCAAGTGCAGAAACTGAGGAAGCGAAGGAGGGTACCTACCCCAGGTGACACAAGTAGTAAGTGCCAGATGCTGGAATTTAAAGGTACTGTGACATCTGTCAGCCCAAGTCAGGTTGTTTTTTTTTTTAAAGATTATTTATTTCTTTATTTGACAGAGAGAGACACGGCGAGAGAGGGAACACAAGCAGGGGGAGTGGGAGAGGGAGAAGCAGGCTTCCCGCGGAGCAGGGAGCCCGATGCGGGGCTCGATCCCAGGAGCCCGGGATCATGACCTGAGCCGAAGGCAGACGCTTAACGACTGAGCCACCCAGGCGCCCCCCAAGTCAGTTTTAAGGCTTCCCCTCACCACCCTCTGCACAGGAAGAGTCAGGAGACCGCAGCCTGAGTCCCAGGTCTATTGCAGGTGACCTTCCTCCCCGGTAAACTGGCAGTGAGCGCACACAGGTGCCCGGTGAGCTCCCGCGACTCTGTGAGGGAGGTCTCGTCAAGCACTACTGCAGCCGCCCTTGCTCCCTCTGTTGTTTGGCAATGGACTCCCTAGAGAAAATAACTACCAGCACATTAAAATCACTTACACCTCTGCTGTGGCCTTGAGAAGGAACTCTGAAGAACGCATATGGGGTCAGGAACGATGTGATGTGAACTGATCCAGCTAAGAAGATACGGCGCAAGCCTCAGTGCGTGATGATGGGAGGCCCAAGTCAGCGTGAGAGGAGGGAAACAGAAGACGAAGGACAGGTTTGGGAAATATTTACGGGGCAAACAGCCCAGTGCTAGTGCTGGAAATTCAACTTACAGAGCACGAGTCGGTGTCTCCCGAGACCGATCAGAATCTCAGGAATGTGGGGCCCAGGCATCCAGGGCCCTAAAATGTCCCCCATCAGGTGATTTCCAACGAATGGTGCTTGGCTCCTAGGTACTTTCTGCCTAATTTCTCACCCCCCACTCTTCCACTGGCCCTCCAGTACAAGGATCTGTCCCACCCCAGGCATTGCTGATGGCACGATGCCCCCAGTGATAGGCTGCAGGAAAGAGGGTTAAGAAGAATAAAGATGAACATGTTCTTAGTCTTTTATATGGCTCAGATACCTGGCTAAATGCTACTCATTTGAGTAAGCATTTTAATCTTCCCAACAACCCCGCCAGGTAGGTGCTATTCTTACCCCCTTTTCACAGATAAGGAGGTTTTGAGAGATTAACTTTTCCTAGGTCCTAAATCAGTAAGCGATGGGAGCTTGGATTGAACCTATCTGTGAAAATAGATAACCCATGCTAAATTGCTCGTTCAGAGCAAGGCAGAAAACCTGGGAGTGGGAGAAATCTTCAGTGGGCTGTGATGTTTGAGGCCACAGGCAGGTGGAGGCCTGGGGCTGGGACTCTTTAGTGTGGGCTAGAAAGGATTGCCTGTAAAAGGGCAGTCTCAGGGAATTTAATCTGTAGCAAGAACAGGAGCACCCTAACCAGAGGTTCCTTTCGTAGTTGGCCACTGCTTCTGCTCCCATTCAAGATCCTGGGGCAGGGTGAGGCAGGTGAGGGCAAGAGCAAGGCTGTCTTGGGAATAGAAGAAGACGTTTATCCATCCTGTACTCTGCTTGGCATTGAGTTACCTGTACAGAGATAATAGCCTTAGGAGTGGTATACTCTAAGCATTTTGGATCCCAGTGACCCCAATCAATTAAACAAAACTGAGGATCTACATCTTTGAAATGTGAGCATTAGTACATTATGAAACTTACACAAAATTAGAAAATTCACGAGGACTAAATAAAATAGGAACTGACATTTAGTGGTTTCTTCCCACATTCCATTCCAGTGGACTGTCTGGCTCACCCAACCACTGTGCTCCACCCCCATCCCAGCAGACACACACCTAGCAGTGTGCTGGCAAATGTTTGACAACCAGTTCTCTGGGGTTGGGGGAGTGGGAGGGAGCTCTGATACGTAGCTCTTGCCAGTTTTCGTGGTGTAATGATTCCCAACATGGCTGACTTCAGACTGCCAACATGAAGTCATTGAACATGGATTTGGGAAGAGATGCTAGCAGTTGGCTCTTGCAAGCTGATATAAGCTGGTTCCAGCACACCACTGCAGCCACCTTTAAGATCTTCATTTTAGAGCCAGGACTGGTTGGCAAACTATAGCCTGCAGGCAAAATCCAGCTCACCGCCTGTTTTGTGTAGTTTGCTAACATAGCCATGCTCATTGGTCATCTATGGCTGCCTTCTTACTACAACAATAGAACGTGTGGTTTCTTGGCCTGCAAAGCCTAGAATATTTACTATACATCCCTTAACAGAAAGTTTGCTGACTCCTGCTGTAGAGGGTAGGAGACCAGAGGCTGTTGGCAGCCTCTAGATATTCATCCCTGAGTCAGTCTGGTACTTGAAGTACAATTTCCATTAGAGAGCTGAATGCACGATGGTCACAAAACTCTACACTATTTTACATTGCAAAAGTAACATTAGATGTTTTAGTGTTTTTTGTTTGTTTTTACTTAGTTTGTCGTGGCAATTTTCAGTAGGAAAATGCATTCTAAATTCCACTGATTCTAGAGACCCAGAGCTGTTGACAACTACCTGTTAACTTCCCCCCAGCCTTCTCGCAGAAGGAGCTTTGTCAGAGCAGCTCCATGCAGGAGCTCAAGGCAGGATCAGAGGTCAGTTGGCCCAACGTGGCAGGACAGGTTCTCTTTGTAGAGTGTGCAGAAGGGACAGTTTGGCAGTCTCTCATGGTGATTTCTGGTCTCTAAGGTAATTTTCATAGTGCATTGGGTGATTGTCACATCAATAATCAACATAATGCTGTGAGGAGGGCAGGGTGGGGAATTATTATGCTCATTTCATAGATGAGTAAACAGACTCAGAGACAAGTACCTTGACCAGTCACCCAGATCTTAAGTGGCAGATTTCCAGGTGTTCTGACTCCTAGTATAGAGCAATTTGCATTGTCCCTGAGGTGCTAAAACGTGACTGTGCTTAAGAATCACCTGGGAAGGTACACCTGGGTGGCTCAGTTGGTTGGGTGTCTGCCTTTGGCTCAGGTCATGATCCCAGGGTCCTTGGATCGAGTCCTGCATCGGGCTTCCTGCTCAGACCCTACTTCTCCCTCTGCCTGCCGCTTCCCCTGCTTATGCTCTATCTCTCTGACAAATAAATAAATAAAATATAATCTTTAAAAAAAAAAAAAAGAACCACCTAGGAAGCTTCTGATGAATCTTAAGGGTATTGTGCTATGTGGAAAAAGACAGAGAAAGAGAAATACTGTATCTTATCATTTTTTATGTTGAATCTAAAAAAGCTAAACTCAGAGAAACAATGTAGAGTGGTGGTTACCAGGGCCTGGGGGTAGGGGAAATGGGGAGATACTTGCCAAAGGATACAAACTTCCATTTATAAAATTAACAAGTTCTGGGGATCTGATGTACAGCATGGTGATTATAGCTCATAATACTGTATCGTATACTTGGAAGTTGCTAAAAGAGTAGATCTTAAATGTCCTCACCACACAAAATAATTATGTGATGGTATGGCAGCATTAGCTAATGCTATGGTGATAATCATATTGCGATACATAAATGCATCAAACCAACAGGTTGTATGCCTGTAACTTATTTATATGTCAATCATATCTTAGTAAAGCTGGAAAAAATACAGATTCTCAGGGTTATACACACTGAGATTCTGACTTAGGCATTCTGAGATATAACTCAGGGGTCTAGCTGCCTTGTTAAAAAGCCCTAAGTAATTCTGGTTCAAGTATTTCTTTCTAGTCCACACTTTGAGAAACACTGCTTCCTCCCCATATATCTCATTTGTGATTGAGAGCCATTTCTGAGTGATTGGGTACCAGCACCCAACTGTATTAGCATTTAATCTGGGCTGAAATATCCGCCACTAGGGATATCCTGCTCCAGGTGACATGAGCCTGAACCATGGAGAAATCCCATTGCGTGGTGCATCTGGTGACTGTGCACTGTTCCCAGCAGCAAGGTGCCCAGGAGAAGACAGTGGCTGAGAGAGGGTTACTCACACAGAGCTTGCACAGTGTAGCTTGCCCTGGTGAACCCACTGCTAGTTGACTCATTCATTACAGAAGTGCTTGTGCCAGGCTCTGTGTTAGGTGAAAAGGATGAAAGGCTGAGCAGACCCAGATGCAGACTCTGTCCCCACGAAGCTCATAGTCTGGTGGGGAGGCAGACATTAATCAGGCCAACAACAAGTGTAAATGGAGAAGCAGTGCCCAGTGCATGATGGGGGTGGATTGTAACCCAACAGGAAATCAGAAGGGCTTCTTTGGGGAAGAGACACTTGAGCAAGATCACAAGAAAAAGTGGGTATTAGTTGGCTCAAGGTCTGTTTAGGTTCCAGACAAGGTCAGTCTAGGCTCTGCTGTCTGTCTTCGAGTGGTCCCGATGAGTTTCATTTATTGATATAGAAAAAAGCAAAGGTGAAAAAAAAGGGAGAGATGCGAACAGCATGGAGCCACCTGCATCTCCTTATCTGGCAGGGATTGTTTACCATGCCCCAAGCTGTGGTACCCTGACACTCCATTGAGATACCTTTGGGCACTTCCGTTCTTATGGGGGCACAAAGGGAAGGGGCAGTGCTTTAAAGGCCCAGGGACCTCCTGCCACCCATCCTCTTCCACTCTGTCTCCTGACATGCACAAAACCCATTTCCTCACCTGACAAGTGAAACAAGTGTTGCTGGAAGGGCAATGAATAAAAATCGGCCTTGGGGCACGTCCACAGCATGAGACAGCCTTTACCTTTTCCTTGGAAATTTGGGAAGAGAAACTGCTTTATTTTTTACACAGCCTCAAAGCAGACCCTGGCCCCTGATCCACTTTCTGAAACTGTGGCCAGAGCCCACATATTACCAATTACCAAAGGCTGCAGAGGAGAGGAGAGGAAAGGAAAGGCAAATTTCCTAATGTTGGTGTGTGCTAATTACTTCCTGGCTCAGTCAGCAAAATCCTTCAAGAGAAAGATGGACTCAGACCAGCTCTCGCCAGATGGCAAACAAAAATGGAGGGAAACACTGCTTTGCTAAGGCAGGGGGCTGGTCTGCAGCCTGCAATCTAAGTTCACTGCAAATCCCCCCACCTTTTTTTTTTTTTTGACCTCTACAGGACTGGGAAAGCCAACTGCTTACGTATGGGCCTTGGAAGCTGCAAAGTGGCAGCTTTCATAGTAGATAAGATTGGGGCCCCATATCTTTATCAAGCACGGTCCTTCAAGAATAACCATTCAAGTATATTCAAAGTAATTTCATTCCAGTGTATCAGGCATGATCCCTTCAGAGTTAGGTCCAGTCAATATGCTGGCCAGTGTCAGACTAAGAATATTTATGATCTCATCTGAGCCCATTCTGAATGATCTCAAGGCAGCATAATGAAGTTGAGGGACCTCTTATAACACACATCAGTGGCTAAATGCTGCTGCCAAACAAGAACTGTCAGTTGCTAGAGCTCCCAAAATGAAAATAAATGCAAACAAAGCACATTAAATATTAGTTAAGTACTTGCATAATCATATAAAATGGAGAATTCTTGAAAACATTGTAACCACAAAGTAATTTTGATTATATAATCTCTTTGGGTTGCAGTGAGAGAAAAAAGCAACTGAATTGTTAAATCTTGCTATTTATCAGATCACTTTAATTTTAGATATTAGTCATGTTTTGGACTCTAGATCAGATAAATCAAGTGAGTAAGCTAATTTTGTAAGTATCACGATTTTCAATTAGAAAGTAATTGTATAGCTCACTGAATTATAAAAGGCATAGTGTTTTGGTAAACTGGCTTTAGTCTTAAGATGACACAGAGTTTGCCTTTCTAAAGGATGCAAAGGGAAAGACCAGCAAGAGAACAAAAGGAGGCACCAACTTCCAGACCCCAAATTTTTACCAGGCTTTCCCAGTGCAGATGACAGTTTCTGAGTGGGTAAGGATCATCTAGACTGTAAGCATTGGATCTGTTATATGCAACCGAGAAATCACACCGTTACTAGCCTCCAACATCACTTTTCCCCAAATCTATACCTGACTCCTGGTTCCCATTCTGATTGCCTGCCTGGCCACTACCCCCACAGCATTTTAGTATCTGGACCTTGCTTTGCTTTGGACCTAATCCCAGATAAGTCATGAGGGCCCTGCTGCCTGCCTTCAGGCTTCCCAGAAGTAGCTTCTCCCGATTCTTTGTTACTGGTTCCTCTCACCTGTTCACAGCCGCTGCCCCATCCTTCTCCACTGGGGACTCATGGACAGTGCCTTGGCATACCCCTTGGACCCCGGACCCCACTGAACCTCTCTCAATGTGCCTGCAGCTGGATCAGCTTCCCTAGAATTCATCATCCATGTGCGTCATTTATTATAGAGCTTGCATTGTCCAGGCTATCCTCTTGGAGGAGATAACCAGTAGAGCCTGGCTATATCTTGAGAAACAGAAGCACCCGGGTGAGGTTGGGCATGTTTAGGAAAGCAACAAACCCACAGGTACTAAGATCATCACTTCCCAGAAATTTATTTCACCCAGAACTTTGTAATTAACCACACTCTACTTTAAAAAAAAAAAAAAACATTTTATTTATTTGAGAGGGAAAATGTGTGTGCACAAGCCAGGGGAGCAGCAGAGGGAGAGGGAGAAGCAGGCTCCCCACTGAGCAGGGATCCTGATGTGGGGCTCGATCCCAGGACCCTGGGATCATGACTTGAGCTCAAGGCAGATGCTTAACTGACTGAGCCACCCAGGCTCCCCCACACTCTACTTTTTATAGCCCAAACAACATACACTTTAAAGGGACAAATGACACTGAAGGCAAAGTCCATATGCTTGCAGGGTGAAGACAGCATGGTATAGGGAGAAGATATGTCCTTATTTGCTATTCTCTATAGAAATACACAAATGTTGGGTGCCTGGGTGGCTCAGTTGGTTAAGTGTCTGCCTTCAGCTCAGGTCATGATCCCAGGGTCTTGGGATAGAGCCCTGCATCGCATCAGGCCTCCCTACTCAGTGGGGAGCCTGTTTCTGCCTCTCCCTGTGCTGCTCCCCCTGCTTGTGCTCTCTCACTCTCTCTCTCAAATAAATAAATAAAATATTAAAAAAAAAGAAAAAAGAAACATACAAATGTTGACACAAAATGAATAAACCTTTTAGAATCTCTAAAAGAAAGAAAGAGAATTTTATTTGAGCCCAAGATAGATGCCTGGGAAACATGCTCTTCACAGTGAAGAAAGTGCTCCAGGGAATGAACAGTTTTTATGGTTATATACCTTTTTACAACTTGTAAAAGCTCAAAAGACAACAGATTAAGATGTAAGCAGGAATCATAAATTTTAATGTCAAGGAATGCAGGGAGTAGGAGCATCGATTAAGATCTTAAGGACAAGATGGTTTCCTTCAGGCTACTCATTTACAACGCAGGTGTACAGTGTGTGCTTGGTGGGCCATAAATCAGGCTTTTGGTTTAAACAAAGTTTATGTACAGTCATGCTGACTTAGAAAGAAATCTAAAATGGCTTCCCTTACATATCAGGCCTTTAGAGAAGGCCTCATCGTGAAGACCACTCAAACAAGAACAAACAGGAGCTATTTATTTAGAATTTGCTCTAGCAAAGGAGTCAGCCACCATCACTTGCATTTGGCAGTGATTCAAAGGCAGGCAGAGGAGTGGGTAAGCTGTGTGGTGACAAAGGGGGAGGGCTTCAGGTGTGTATTGACTGGAGTTGTTGGTGTGGGAAGCTGGAGGTGGGCCATCCTGTATGCTTGGCTTGAAGAGCATAGTTGGCTTTCTCTGGTTGGTCCTGAGTTGGAAGTGGAGACCGAAATAGAAAAGCTGGCAGTCACTGAACACATCCTAAGTGTGGGCCAATCGTTAGAGAAGCTGAGGGTTAGAATTCTGTTGGTCTGGCCATTCCCATTTGCAGATTCAGTCTCCTACTGTATAGAGAGTCACACTGGTATTTTGAAATTTGAATTGAGTGGTTTTTTTTTTTTCTTTTCCTAGATCTTTCCTTACTCCCACAGTTTGTCTGTGTAATTAGAGGTACAGATGAAGTATCTGGAATTTGCAGCTGACTCCAAAGTGAAATAGGAGCCAACATATTCCTTGAGGGAGGTGAAGGGATCCTCGTTCAGTGAGTTCGCTTCTTTGATGTTCTTTTTCTGAAATACAAAGGAGAATTTATTAGGTAGCCAGGCTACTTTGTGAAGGAAAGAAGGAAAGATCAGGCAGTCTTTGCCAAAGTTTGGGTTTTCAGCCTTAGCATTCAGGCTTCCCATTTCCCTGAACTGGGAGGGCAGGAGGCATTTCTTTCCCAATCTCTTACTTTCAGTTGCAATGAGAGATGTTTTGGCTCTTTGACTCTATCACAGGAGGGACAGAGTTCTCCTTTAGAGACAGCCAAAGAAATATATATATATATATATATATATATATATACACACACATATATATGTGTATATATATACACATATATATGTATATGTATATATATATATATGATTTTTCTTGATGTTATTAGCTTTTCTTTAGTGTGAAGTTGATATATAAAAGGTCTCTGGAAAAAGTCAGAAAACTGGGTCAGCTCTAGGATTAGAAAAATGATCTTTTTTTCTTCTGACATTTCTGGTACAACGCCCTCTTTCCTTTGGCATAGTCATCAAATTCTCATAGGTGAGTTGTCCCAGGAGCCAAGAACATCTCAATTCTTGGAATTTCCCTTTCCCTATGCCTCTGGCTCCTTCTTCCTTCCAACCCTTCCAGATAAACTTCTTTTAGATCCACGACCCCCTTGGGACCCATTCCTGTCACTGTTGCCCACCACCAGCTGGTCTTTGAGGCTGCTCCACAGGAGGCAGCCCTTTGCCCATCCTGGAGAAGAGAGTGGCTGAAGGCCCCATCGGGAGAGGGGCTTTATACAGGCCAGGTGGGAAGTGAGAGAATGAGAATCATTTCTGCTAAATAAAGCAAGATGGAGAGTCACCTGGGGTTGTGGTGCTTTTGTCTGGAACTGCTTTGAGGATCCTACCTTCTAGAACCAGAACTTGCTGGTTTGGGTCTCGAATAGTATGTGTATTTAAGGTTATGGATTGATTTTTACTCCTGAAAAACAGTACCAGAGATTATGAACAACGAACATGCCTTCAGTTCACCAGCCTTGGATCCCTACTTTGCCCAGTGGGCTCAGGCAATATGTGTTCCTCTCAGTTTTTCACCCCAACCCATTCATCCATTCATAGAACAACTTTGGTAATTAACCACACCACTCTGGAGTCAGACTGAGTTGGGGCCAAATCCCTGTCAGTCATTTACAATCTGAACAAATTCCTAAGCTCCAAATTTCATTTTGCCCACCGGTAAAATGGGGATAATAAAAGCTATCTTACATAGGATTGATGTGAGGTATAAGGGGATTCAATGAAAGTTAATTATTATTATTTGTAATAGTATTGATAATATCCAATGGCAGTTCATCATTATTATTAGTAGTAGTTGTGTTGATAACATCCAATAAAAGTTGGTTATTATTATTATTATTGTTAGTCGTGGTGGTATTTATAACCCTCTCTTCTGCACCCTCTCACCGGTGGGCCCATGACATCAGCAACGCCCAGGTGACATGGATCTCTGCTGTGTTGGGCACCAGCTGGGCCGACGGTGAGGACAGTGAAAGGGTGAGGATGACAGGGTGAGGCAGGAAGCACCCAGGAGCAGCAGTTTTGTGTTAGGAAGGGGATGGAGATGGCAGGAGTCTTGAGGAAAATGCAGAGGGGTTGTACTTGCCCTTGTGGAGCTTGTCTGAGGGGGCAGGACCAACTACAGCAGTGGCCAGGGATCTGCCTGACTATGGGGGGGTTTAGGGATTCAGTTGATCAACGCTGCTCATGGGGGATAGGGATGCAGGACAATTCTAGACAGGGAACTTGTCCCTATGCCATCTCTGATAGGGAAAATGACCAAACATCAGTGGCTGAATTCAGGCTTTGCATGAGGGAGGGTATGAGCCCACACACAGGACTGATGATTAAGTCTACGTAGAACAAAAGATATAAAATATGATTGACGTGATAGATTAGCATTTATACTATATAATGATATACAAACATAAACAAACACAACAGTCTTGTTTCTGGCTCCATAAACATGATACCTTTAGCAGGGATCTATGGTTTATACTCTCTTCCGGGTTACCCACTGATCTTAGGATCACCTGAGGAGCTTTAAAATTATAGATCTGGGTCCCATCCCCAGTGACTGATCTAATTGATGTGGGGTGGTGCTCAGACACTGGTATTTTTTGAAAGCTCCCAAGTGATTTTAAAGTGTGGCCTGGGTGAAGAGTCATTGTGCTGTAGGGTTGGGCTCCTAATTGGAAACCGTTTGCTCCATCAGGCGATACAGTTTCTGATAATAGTTAAGCTCCCCTCCTAGATTTTCTGATACAAGATGAGTCATGTTTACAAGTTGGTATCAGGAAAACTACTTTTGTCCTTGTTTTTTCCTTCTACTATTCTAACTCCAGAGTCCTTTGGGAATCCCACTGGGAGATGAATCTAGAAATTTAATCTCTTAGCAGTAGCTAAGAGTTAAGTGTTGGCATTTGTGCCAGATCTAGTTGGGACTGGTAGGAAAGCAGCACCCAGAAATCCTTTTCTCTCCCATCAACTTCAGGCCCCATTTGGATCAGATAGAGTCCTTGCTACAAGGTTTTCTTACTTTACTAAGACATTTGGAGGTCACATTTATCCGAATTATTAGTTTAGAACCACGGTTCCCAAAGTGTGAAACAAGGGGCCCTCGGGTGCCTCACCACACTCACAGAGGTGCCATGGGATGTTTTAAATTTTCAAGGGAAACACAGACATCTGTCAGACCCATAAAAACCACTATCATTAAGTTGTTTCAACCTGACTACTTAATAAACAGAACTGACTGTTAAGGCACTCCTATCTTAGAGGCTCTGTGAAGAAATTCCTGATACACTAAGGGCACAGTGAGTTGAGAAAGTTTGGGAACCTGTGACTTAGAAGTTGGAGGTGACATTTCTTGGGCAGAGTACTTCCTTGGGATTAATAGATACTTTTGACAGTGCATTTAGGTGTGGGATGAAATCCCGAGTGGGACTGAGATGTGCTAGAAGATTGTACTAGATCTATCTGCCTGATAAAGAAGGAACACTCTGGGGGCACTTGGGTGGTGCAGTTGGTTAAGCATCCCACTCTTGGTTTCAGCTCAGGTCATGATCTCAGGATCCTTAGGTCAAGCCCCACCTTGGGCTCTGAGTGAGTCTTCTTGAGATTCTCTCTCCCTCTCCCTCTGCCCCTCCCCACTGTGCACTTCTCTCCCACTCCCAAATAAATAAATAAATCATAAAAAAAAAAAGAACACTCTGATGCTTCCACAAGCAGCCAGGGAAGAATAAGGCATGGGGTCTGAGACTAGAGAGAAGCTGAGGGAAATGAGAAGAAAGGAAGGCCTGAGAGGTGGGCCTAGAGGAGTAAGGTGGTCTCTGAGAAGTTCCTGAGAGCAGTATCACTGATAGGTGTCAACCAAGAAGGGCATAAATTGTTTGCTAGGCTGTCGTCATCTCCCATGTCTGCTGGCTCCTTGATAGTCAAGAAGCAATCAGGGGATCAGCAGCATCATTTGAGAGCTTGTTAGAAATGAATCTGGAACCCCATGCCAGACCTAGAATCAGACTCTGCATTTTAACAAAATCCCCAGATGATCCTTATGCACAGGTATTTGAGGAGTGCAGGCTAGCTGAGAGACTCTCAAGCACTGCTGACATTGAAACATCCAAAAGAGTTAAAAAAAAAACCATACTGGAACTCTTAACTTAACTGATCTAGGGAGTAGACTTGGGATCAGGATACTTTAAAGTCTTTCAGGTGTTTCTAAAGCCAAGTTTGAGAACTACTGGGCTGGTAACAACTGCTTTGTTAGAGTGGGGGTTTTTTTGTTTTGTTTTAGTTTGGTTTTGGTGGGGTGTGTGTGAGGGGAAACCAAAGTTCTGTGTCAGTTTGGGACAAACAGGAAAAAACTGAAATATGTGAGCCATGAGAGAGATCAACAGATATAAGAAATCAGGGACTGTAAGAGGTGGCCCTGAAGTGTTAGGGGATAGGGAAATTGAGTTTCCACCATATGTTGGTGGAAAGCGAATTCCTGCTTAAACATTGCAAAAAGGATGACTCCAATAGCCTGGAGCAGTTGGAGACATGTAGGTGACTGCCATCCAGTTACAGACAGAATTGGCTCACAAGGGAGCGCTTGGATGGCTCAGTCAGTTGAGTGTCTGCCTTTGGCTCAGGTCATGATCTCAGGGTCCTGGGACTGAGCCCCGTGTCGGGCTTCATTCTCAGCGGGGTGTTTGCTTCTCCCTCTCCCTCTGCCCCTCTCTCCACTTATGCACTCTCTCTCTCTGTCTCTCTCTCAAATAAATAAATAAATTTTTTTTTATTTTATTATGTTAGTCACCATATATTACATCATTAGTTTTTGATGTGGTGATCCACGATCCATTGTTTTCCTATAACACCCAGTGCTCCATCAGTACGTGCCCTCCTTAATACCCATCACCGGGCTAACCAGTCCCCCCTCTCCCTTCCCCTCTAAAACCCTCAGTTTGTTTCTCAGAGTCCACAGTCTCTCATGGTTCATCTCCCCCTCCGATTTCCCCCCCTTCATTTTCCCCTCCCTTCTCCTAATGTCCTCCATGCTGTTCCTTATGTTCCACAAATAAGTGAAACCATATGATAATTGACTTTCTCTGCTTGACTTATTTCACTTAGCATAATCTCCTCCAGTCCCATCCATGTGGATGTAAAAGTTGGGTATTCATCCTTTCTGATGGCTGAGTTATAGTCCATTGTATATATAGACCACATCTTCTTTATCCATTCATCTATTGAAGGGCATCTCGGCTCTTTCCACAGTTTGGCTATTGCGGACATTGCTGCTATGAACATTGGGGTGCATAGGGCCCTTCTTTTCACTACATCTGTGTCTTTGGGGTAAATACCCAGCAGTGCAATTGCTGGGCCATAGGGTAGCTCTATTTTTAAATTTTTGAGGAACCTCCACACTGTTTTCCAAAGTGGCTGTACCAGCTTGCAGTCCCACCAACAGTGTTAGAGGGTTCCCCTTTCTCCACAACCTCTCCAACATTTGTTGTTTCTTTCCCTGTCCATTTTTGCCATTCTAACTGGTGTAAGGTGGTATCTCAAAGTGGTTTTGATTTGAATTTCCACTTCTCTGAAGAAGACATACAAATGGCTAACAGACACATGAAAAAATGTTCATCATCATTAGCCATCAGGGAAATTCAAATCAAATAAATAAAATCTTAAAAAAAATTAAAAAAAAGAATTGGCTCACAAGGCTAATAAAATTCACAATAAATCTTCAGAGGGTATCCACTCAGATGATATCCACAGAGCCACCTAAAAAAAAATGCTATATTCAGTCTTCTGGGATCTGTATCCAACAAGCAAAGAAGGCCAAAACAATGGCTTCCAGAAGTACTTTCCTAAAAATTTTCTATTTGCCTGCAAAATTAGTCAGTCCAGCCCGTGGACTAGAGGGAGTAAGTGACATATCAGTGGTACCCTACCACAATGCATCAAGGTATGTATTTTCTCAAGCGCCATTCTCTTTTTCCCCCTAGATCACTGACAACCCATTGATTTCTAGGGAAATCCCTCCTGGGATAAGATGGCTCTTCTTGTATCTTGGAGAAGGTTGCTCAGAGAAGGTCTTGGGGATAAAATTTGGAAAAGTTAGAAAAGCCTTAGGGAGGAGGTCCTCCTAGTGAGAAGACGGCCAGACAGCTAAGGAAGTCAATTTTGGGTTGGGCCAGAGGGTTGAGAAGGGCCAAAGTCAATGGTGTTCACAGCCCAGGAGGGTGTTCCAGAAACTGGGGGTGAGAACCACATACCTGAGCTAGGGATGTACGATGCCTGCAGCTCTAAATGGATGTCTGGAGCTATGCCTTTTTTTTTTTTTTAAGATTTTATTTATTTATTTGAGAGAGAGAGCACAGTGTGAGAGAGGGTACAAGGAGGGGGGAGAGGCAGAGGGAGAGGGAAAAGCAGGTTCCCTGCTGAGTAGGGTGCCTGACGAGGGCTTGATCCCAGCATGATGACCTGAGCTGAAGGCCTGCACTTAACCCACTGAGCCACTCAGGTGCCCCGTATGTCGTGTCTTATATAACACTGAGACTATTGCCTCATTGAAAAAAATAAAATGAGAGTGGATTGATGTGAAATAATGAAAGCAACAAACAATTAGTCAATAGCCTATTTGTAGGGCAGAATAAATACAGTACAAATTCTTTGACATTCTTCTCCTTGACAAAGGTGGTCAGTGTTCCCTTCTCTTGACTCTGAGTGGGCTCTGTGATTGCTTAACCAGTATTTAACAGAATGCAGTAGAATTGTGCCATTCCCAGCCACATCCAGGTCTTAAGGACTGGCAACTTAAAAAAAAAAATTTGAGATATAATTAACATATAACATTGCATAAACGTATTGGTTTGATACATTTATATATTGCAATATGACTACTACAGTATTTAGCTAACATACCTTTGTCATATCACACAGTTATAATTTCTTTTTTTGTGTGTTGGGAACACTTAGGATCTGGTCTGTTAGCAACTTCAAAGTTTATAAACAGTATTGTTGATTATAATCGCTATGTTGTGCATTAGATCTCTAGAACTTGTTTATCTACTATTTGCAAATTTGTACCCTTAAATAACATCTCCCCAGTTCCCCCATCCCCCAGCCCCTGGTAAACATTCTGCTCTCTGTTTTTGCAAGTTCAGTTTTTTTTTTTTAGATTCTACATATAAGAGATATCATACAGTATTTGTCTTTCTCTCTGACTTATCTCAATTAGCATGATGCCCTCAATGTCCGTCCATGTTGTTGCAAATGACAAGTTTTCCTTCTTTCTCATGGCTGAGTGATATTCAGTTGTATAAGTATACCACATCTTCTTAATTCACTCATCCATTGACAGGCCCAAAGGTTGTTTCTGTATGTTGGCTATTGTGAATAATGCTGCAGTGAACAGGGGTGTGTGGATATCTCTTCAAGATACTGATTTCAGTTCCTTCAGGTATATACCCAGGAGTGGGATTGCTGGATCATATGGTAGTTCCTGCTCACAGAGGGAAGGTTGCCTCAAGCCAGGGCAGAACCGGATCATATGGTAGTTCCGTTTTTAGTTTTTTGAGGAACCTCCATACTGTTTTCCATGATGGCTATGACATTTTACATTCCCAGCAGCAGTGTAAAAGGGTTCCCTTTTCTCCACATTCACACCAACATTTGTTATCTCTTGTCTTTTTGATAAAAGGTAGCTTTTATGTAGTATCTCCTGAAATATGTATTCTTGTACACCAGTCATCACATTGTGAGAAATTCCAGGCAGCCTTGGGAAGAGGTCCACGTGGAAAGGAATTGGGGTGCCACTGACAGCCCAGCTGAGCTCCTAGCTGACAGCCAGCACCAACATGCCAGCCAAGTGAGTGGCCTCCTGGAAATGCATCCTTCAGCCATATGAAACAGAGTCAACCATTTCAGCTGAGCCCTGCCCATATTGCAGAATTATGAGTAAAATAAGCCACTAAGTTTTGGGGTGGTGTGTGATGCAGTAATAATCATTGGAACTGAATTTGGTACCAGCAGTGAGGTGCTCCAGTGACTAAAGCTTACAACATTTGCCATTGTCTTGGGCTTGGGTGTCAGATGGAAGTTGGAAGATTTTAGGGAGACTTTTAGTGAGGGCTAAGATAGTGAGGAAAGTGCTACTGACAAAAATGATATATGTGTTATGTAGGGGTGAGAAGTTTAGAAAAAGTGTTGCCTGAAGTAATGTGGGAAACTGGAAGACCTCAGAGGGATTTAGGACATGCCTAGTAGGTCCTTGAAAAAAACAAGCCTCACAGGTGATAGAAGGTAGAGCAGGCTGTCTTGAAAAGAAATGTAGATGTGTTTTTCCCCTAATGGAATTGATTATACATTGAAAATGCAAAACATTTTTAAAAGAATTATGGTAGCTTGGTCTGAAAGGGACAGAGAAGTAAAAAAGAGAGGCCTTAATATATAAAATATTATATAAATATATATTATAAATGTATATTATATAAATATATACCTATATAAAACATTATATAAATATGAAATATATTGTATATAAAATACATTTTAATACATAATATATTTATATAATAATATATAAAATAATATAAAATATAAATATAATTATATATTATATAATAAAATATATAAATATACTTTAATATATAAATATATATTATATTATTACTATATGTAAAAATATATATTACATATTATATAAAAAAATAATGGCCCCAAAGATATGTACATCCTCATCCCAGAACTTGTGCATATGTTACCTTACATGGCAAAAGGGCCCTGCAGATGTGATTTGGTTAAGGATCTTGAGGTAGGGTGATGATTCTGGATTATCCAGGTGGGCCAAGGTAATTACAAGGGTTCTTATAAGTGAAAGAGGACGTTAGGAGGGTCAGAGTCAGAGCGATGCAGTGTTTAAAAAGATTCAACTAGCCATTGCTGTCTTTGAAGATGGAGGGGAGATGTGGAATACAAGTGCCTCCTAGAAGCTGGAAAAGGCAAGGAAACAATTCTCCCCTAGAGCCTCCAGAAAGAGCCTGCCAACATCTTGATTTTGGCCCATGAGACCCATTTCCAACCTCTGACTTCCAGAACTGGAAGACCATGTTTTTTTGTTTTTTTAAAGATTTTATTTATTTGAGAGAGAGAATGAGAGAGAGAGAGAGAGAGAGAGAGAGAGCATGAGAGGGGGGAGGGTCAGAGGGAGAAGCAGACTCCCTGCTGAGCAGGGACCCCCGATGCGGGACTCGATCCTGGGACTCCGGGACCATGACCAGTCGCTTAACCAACTGAGCCACCCAAGCGCCCTGGAGGACCATGTTTGAGATGTTTGCATTATGAAGTCTGTGGTAATTTTTTTTATAGCAGCCATAGGAAACGAATACAGACCTCCAGCTTTCCATGGGCCAGAGGCAGGTGGAGAGAAACCCTCCACTGCAGACATGGGCTACTCCATACAGAAAAGTAAGGGGGGCTCAGAGGGTGGGGCTGATGGCTCCCTGGTAGCCTGCTCCCAGGGAACAAGGCAGGTCCCTAACCAAGGAATTGATGATGTGGTCCCAGCTGGACTTGTGAACTGCTATGAACCAGGGACTGCTGTGTATGTCTGGAACTTCCCCTTCTGAACAGGAAGATCTCTGTGGTTGCTCTCTGCCTGTTTACCACTGCGTGTTGGGTATGTGTGGATAGATAACTTATCTCTTTGGTTCACAGGTCTTCAGATTGGGAGAAACTTCATCCAATAAGCCATATCTATACCTGGACCTGATTTAGACCAGGGATGGGCAACTTTTTCTGTAAAGGACCAGATAATAAATCTTTTCTGTTTAACAGGCCATCCAGTCTCTGTTATGACTACCCAACTGTGCCATTGGAGCCCAAAGGCAGTCATACACAATGTGTAAATGTGTGGGCAGGTCAGATCTGGTCTGTAGGCCAGAGTTTATCTGACTGAGATGATGAGGTCCTGGACATCAAGCTGATGCCTTAACTGGATGAGATCTTGGGAGCCCTTGGGTGAGCATACGTGTATTTTGCATAAGTGAGGACTAGAAATAAGGCAGACTAAGATAGATTAAAAATAAAGGCAAATTCTTTGACATTTTTCTCGTTGAGAGGTGGCATTTATGTGTACTCCTCTTGAATCAGTGCAGGTTCTGTGATAGATCAATAGAATTATGACAGAAATGAAGTATTGCCAGTTTCTGTGTGCAGGCCTTAAAAGACTAGCAACTTCGACTGTTCCTCCACTTTTTTGGAGGTTGGGATACTTGTTCTTGGAATGCAGCTGCCATTCTGTAAAGAAACCTGAGCAGCCACAGTATGGGTTATGTGAGCATTTGTGACTCTGAAAATTTGACTTAGAAACAGACCTGTGAGATACAGTCTGTTCCTAACTCTGGCTCTATGTATGCCTTTTAACTGGGCCCAGTGAGTGGTTGCAGCTCTGGGCCTGGACCCATAGGGCCATGGGGCACAGAGGTGGTGCCAGGAACAGGACTGGGGACACAGGTGGTCCTTGCCGCGTGATTCTCATGATATACTTCCATAGAGCTATGTGTTCCTCCTGCCCCCCAAGTCTTTGTTTAATTTATAAGTTAATTCTTTTAGCAACAACAGAAATAGAAGAGCAGGAGTTACTCCTCCATTTAACATAGGAAGCACTTGTGGGGTCCAAGGATCGTTAGGGGCAGGATGGGCCAAAAGGACTCTTCTGCTAGTCCCAAGCTCGGCTCTTTCTGTGGGGCTAGTCCGTGGAGGAGACCAGAGGGCCTTGTGCCCTCCAGAGCCAACTGCCAATGATCTGTTTTCTCCCAGCTCTGATTCTAGGACAATGCCTCATCAATTGTGGGTTGAGAACATAGTCATAAAAATCAATAGAAAAAAAAGAGAAATAGAACATACATCAGAATCCATTAAACATAGTAAGGGTGAATAATATATTATGAAATATCTATTCTACATTTAGCTCACAAATTCTTGGTAAAACTTTTTTTTTTTTTAACTATTCAGCAGGAATATTCTGCTCCCATGTCTTAAGGAGCTGAAAATGGATTGGGTGGGAACAGTTGGGTTTTTTAAGACACACCGATGTTTTAGCATCATGTGGTGTGGAATTCAGATGTCCCATAAGATTTTACACCCTAGATCTTCCCTGTGAATTCGATAATCACCCAAAGTAACTGAATCTCAGTGCTTTCGGAAAGAACTTGACATAAAGCCATGACACCTTTCTATTTCCGCAGCCTAATTACCAGGACACAAACTCCTGTAATGCTTCTAGAATATCTTATTTTTTTATTTTTTTTTTACCATGCTACAAAAATATTTAATAAAATCTTTAAGAAACTTAGAAATGACTGATGATTGATAATTCTCTTAAGTAAACAGACTATAATAACATTATAGTCACTGGCTAAGTTCCATCAGTTTTTTTTAATTCTCTTTGATTTTTTCTCTTGGTCTTCTGTTATCCTTTCTGCAGGTCGCTTCTTCAACCCCTTCATTTTCCTGGTTTGTAGTTTGCTTAGGTCTTGCTTCTGCATATGAATCCTTCCATAAGTTGTACCAAAAGTATCATGGGAAACATTTTTCTTCTTCTTTGGCTTGAGCGCTTTTGGCATTTTCATAGATAATTTATAAAGATCATCTGATGCCAGATGTGTCCTCCTCAGAACCAGATCCAATGAGGGCCCTATCTCTTCCAATTCAATCCTTGGTGTTCTACAACCAGATTTCTTCAACAGCAACTTACAGCTTCAAAAGTAAATCTTCCCATTCAATGCAGTGAAGTGCAGAACATACTCTAAACCAGCCAGGCGGATATTTGGTACTGTGGGGCCTCTGAAGAAATCAATAAGAAGACTTTTTAGCCTTCTGTAGTCTTCTGTTACATCAAAATCATCACCAGCAAATATTAATATGGGTTTTGTTCCCTCGGGACGTTTACTATTCTTAATATCTTTTAGAGAGACAAACTTCTCGATACCCAACTCAATCATATCCAGCACATGGTAGTCATACATACAACCTATTACTAGATTATTTGGCCGCTTCTTATTATGGGAGCCAAACATAAATAAAGAACAATCTGACTTCTTTGAAAAGAATTCCAATGATGTCTGATCCTCAAATGGTCTTGTAATGTTTTTCTTTTTATACAGAACTCCATACGGTTTTTTCAGTGCATATACATCTTTAAGTACTTGTGTCACCATGGAATTTTCATTTCCCCCTTTAATCAGCATAGCATTTTTAATATTTTCACTGAGTTTTGGTTCTCTCTTCTCAAGGAATCTCTTGGCTCTTTTCATTTTGGGCTTTACAACTCGATCCAAAGCATCCATGGCTACCGCAGCGTGAATCCCAGGAACCTAGAATATCTTATTTTTTTAAAAGCATTTATTGGCTCATGAATATTCATCCCCAGTATCTTGTCTTGTAGAATTTCTCTTTAGGGATCTCAATGGCTGTAGTAATTGGGCACAGTTACTTATGCATTTTTATCAATCTGAAATGAAAATTTTAACTTAATATTCTATTAGTAGTTATTATTTGAGAGTGGAACCTTTTCTTTTCCCTCCATTGGTCTCAAGCAATGTAACAGCTTTCACAGGCTAGGTAAGGGACTGATTCTGCCACTGTGTGAGGCATTTGCCTTTAACAGTTAACTGCATCATTCTGTGACCAGCTCCTGTTGTAACCAAGCTCACAAAATCATTGTTTCTTATTTTGCATTTGTAGACACTTTGGGAATCTCCATTCACCTTGCAAGGTGTCCTCACAGTTTGTTTCCTGCTCCTGGTGATAACTCTTCCATGCAAACAAGACTTTTAAACTAAGGAAGAGAATTATTTGGAGCACGAATCCAAATATAATTGTTATTATGTCTGCTACAAAACAAGACACCAATACCAAAATGGAGTCATTCATGCTAAGCCCCATGTCACCAAACTGAGGCTCAATTACAGTTTTAGCTCTCCCTGAAATGGAGTCTGAAACCAGCAGTAAAAAACAAAAACAAAAACAAAACAACAAAAAAAACAAAACAAGGCAGATCATTCAGGAGTCACCTGCTCGGCACTAGCTAGGTAATCTGCCTGAAACACCTCTGCCATCACCTAAGGGAAAGTAACCTTGCAATAAGCAAAAATTAACCTGATATTTTGCCAAGTAGGCAATCTTTGTTTCCGCTCCCTTCTGCCTATTAAAGTCTTTCATTCTTCACAGCTCCTCAGAGCTCCTTTCTAGCTGCTAGATTGGATGCTGCTGGATTGGAATTGATTTCTGCTCAAATAAATTCTTAAAATTTTTAATATGCCTCAGTTTTTTCTTTTAACATGTGGATGACAGAGTTTTGTCCCCACGGCTGTCAATGACTTGTGAATTAGATACCTTTCTAGTTTTATTTAAATTTTATACACCCTGTTCCCCAGAAAGTAAACAATTTATGAAAATTGAATGTTTCATCTTAAGGAGGCTGTAGGCCTTTATGACTTTACACAAATTTTCATAATTTTTTATGTTACCTACATTTTAAAGAATATTTCAAAATTCCAAAAAATTAATCATGCAACAAGAAAAGTAAAATATACTGATATGGTAAATTTTATGTATTCATTCAGTAACTAAAAATCTGAATATTTCACCAAAAAAAGGCTTCAGTCATATAAATGCAAATTATTTAAAACAATAATTTGCTGAAGGTACAAAGACCAAAAGTCCACTTTAACTAGCTCAATTGAATTTTGTTAAACTATTTTGTAGTTTTTGAAAATGTATTTCATTATGAAATTCCATCAGATTTTGGTAGGATAACATTATAAGCCGATAATAAATTTACATGTATGTGTGAACTCGGTTGCAAGGTAAAATGTATTTCAAACTGGGATGCAGTAAAAAAGAAGTTTGCAATCATGATTCTAAGCTTGCGACAAAGGTCCTCCGTTCAGACGCCTCGCTGAGTTGAGCTCCAGGCCCGCCCCCGCCCCCCAACCCCCAAACCCCCAAACTGGCGCGGGATGTGGCCTGCGGAGGCTTGGCCTTTTAATGTCATTCGGTGCCGTGGCTCCCTCTGCTGGTCCCAGGAGGCACAGCTGACCTCTCAGCCAGGGCCTTATCTCCAAGTCCTGAAGGTGTTCTAGGGTGACCAAAGGGCGGTCTTTGGATTCTGTGACAGCCAGGCCCTCTCTGTAGCAGCATCTAGGAGTGGGCAGGGGCTGAGGATGGCTCTTGAAGGGGTTTGTGATGAACCAAACACTTGCATTCATGAATCCACGATGAGCAAGCTGGTGAGCTGAATCAGCTCATAACGGGTCTGGTGGACTCACTATGGAGCTTGGACTTGCTGGGGGAAGTGGTGTAACTGGGTCTGAATTTTAGAGAGATTTCTTTTGTTTGTTTGTTTTTAAAAGATTTTATTTATTTGAGAGAGAATGAGAGTGAGAGCGCGCACATGAAGGGGGAAGAGTCAGAGGGAGAAGCAGACTCCCTGCTGAGCAGGGAGCCTGATGCGGGACTCATCCGGGGACTCCAGGATCATGACCTGAGCCGAAGGCAGACACTTAACCAACTGAGGCACCCAGACGCCCCTAGAGAGATTTCTTGGCCAAACTCAGGCAGACAGCCTGGAGCATGGAGCGCCTGGAGGTGGGTAGGCAATTATGGGCCGGGCCAGGAATCCAGGTGATAAGTGGTGCCCCTGAGTCTCAGGAGGATGTGCCCCATGTCTCTACCTGTTCTGTGTCTGTGAGACTGACCTTGTGGGTTGCTTCAGGGGTCTCTTGTCCTCTGACTTCTGGTTGGGCTGAGGCAATGGGAGATCAGAGGGAAGGAGGAGAGTTTGGTTAGTGTGCCCCCCTCCCCCAGTTGTCTGTAGCATTCCTTTCTGATATAGAAGCCATACTTCAGTTCTAGGTATACCAGTCACTGGCAAAGCCCCTTGCCCCTTCTCCTCTTGGGGGTGTGGGGATAGGGGATTCCAGCTGTTGGCAGCTCCCGTGCTTCATTCTCTCCTGTTGCTTTCTCTAAACCTGCCTGCAATTTTGTAAATATTCCCTTGCTTACATTCTTCCCAATGTGCACCTTCTGAGTATACTTCTTTCCCTTGCCAGGTCCTGAGCCATGCCAAAGATTTTGAACTTTATTGTTCAGGCAGTGAGGAATCATTGAAGGTTTTAGAGGACAATAGCAAGAGCAGATGTGTATTCAGGAAAAATCTGTCGAACTGAAATGAGCAGGACAGGCCAATCAGTGGGGATTTGAGGCAAGTAAACCATTAACAGGCAGCAGCATGAATCCAAGTGATAAACCGAGACCCTGAGCCCCACATCGTTGGGTCAGGGAATGGGAGAGGGAAGCCGAGCATTAGATGAGCATCCCAGTTGCACATATTATTTGGTAATTAACTTTAAAAACCTCTACATTTAATGTTTTGGTTTTTTAGTGTTGAAAAAAATGAGTGTATCAAAAGTGTCAAACCAAAATGTTGTGTTTTGCCTTGGCTCTCAGCCCCTGCCCCTTCCACACAGGCTTGGACCAAGTGGCCGCACCTTCACTGATGTGGTGCCTTGATCTTTCTGGCACCAAAGCTGCATCTTTAATGTCCAATCAAAACATAATGAATGGTGAGCCACAAATATGAGCACATACGGAATTTTAAATTTTCTAGCCACCATGTTAACAAAATTAAACAGAAGTAGGTGTAAATCAAAATATACAAAGATCTCTTTATATTCAGTGATGTGAGAACAAACAACCCAATTAAAAATTAGCAAAGAAATCTGAAGAGACACCTCACCAAAGAAGATATACAGATGGCAAATAGGCATATGAAAAGATGCTCACCATCATACATCATTAAGGAATTGCAAATTAAAACAACAGTGAGACACCATTACACACCTATTGAAATGGCCAAGCTCTGGAACACTGACAATGCCAAATGCTGGTGAGGATGTGAAGCAGCAGGAACCATGCCTGGTGGGAGTGCACAGTGGTTCAGCCTCTTTGGAAGACAGTCTGTCAGTTTTTTTTGTTTTGTTCTTTTTACAAAGCTGAACACAGTCTTACTGTATGATCCAGCAATTGCATTCCATACAAAATTTGCACATGAAAGTTTATAGTAGCCTTTAGGGCTTCAGAATATCATATTTTCCCCCAAAATAATTTCCAAAATGTTGTATTAATATCTTATGAATATTTTAGAAATTCAATTGTTTAATAAAATTAATTTGTTACCAAAATTTTAATTTATTAAGTATTTCATGTGATTTGTTTTGAAATATCCTTAAACATAAAGATAACCTAAAATTTTAAGAATTAATTTTCTGGAGCCATAAGGTCTTTATTTATATTAAATAGATTAATGCTTTATGGAGATTTATTTTCTAGCCAGCATAATAGATAATTTTGGTTAAAGCTGAGAAGTCTCAGACTGACAAGACAAATGTTTGTTTTGTTTGGGGAAAAACAACCAAGAAATTAGGCTTATCTTATTTAATTTTTTAAAGAAACTAAGTTTAAATCACCAATTAGGCAATATAGTAGAGAACACCTCAGTTTGGATTTGCCCAACTGATAATTCTCCTTCTCATTGTCTAAACACCTCATTCATATGGAAAAATGATCAGAGAATCAGCAGTACCAAACCAACTACTCTAGCAGTTTACCATAATACATTCATTTCATTTTTCTTTTTAACTTTTTATTAGAAATAATAATAGACACAGAAAAAGTTCAAAAAAAGTACAGGAGTTTACAAATATTTGCCTAGCTTCCTCTAATGTTAGAAATTTAAATAACCATCTCCAGCCCAGAGAGGGTGGCTACCGATGAGTTCTTCAGGAGACTGGAGTGCCCTTCACCAATACATTTGCTCTTGGTCCCTCGGGTCATCCTGGGGTGGATGATTAATGGGCAGCTGAGTAACAGGTGTGTTCCAACATTCTCTCCATCTCCCTGAGCCTCCTGTACAGCAACAGCTCAACCTGAGCTACATATGTATTTACAATGTCAGCACTCTGTGGCAATGACTAATTCATCATAGGGTTTCTAGAAGGGAAGTCGATGGAGATGCTTCTAAGATGCTGCTTAACATATATGAGAAAAAAGTTCTAGGTGTGGTAGGCAGAAAACCTAACTTGAATTGCTATAGTGGAGGATTCATGGTTTCTTACCCACTTTCCAGACTGAAGGAAGATCACAGACGTGAAAAGCCCTTTGAGGCAAAGGCCAGGTCCCTTTGAAGAATTTTGCATAGTGGTGTGTTACAGATTGAATTGTGTCTCTTCCCTGCCCCCCCTTCACATGTTTAATCTCTAACTCTCAATGTGACTGTGTTTGGAGATGGGGGGCCTTTAAAGGAGCCATTAAGGCTAAATGAGGTCATGATAGTGGGGTCCTAATCTAAATAAAACTGCTGTCCTTATAAAAAGAGGAAGAGACACCAGGGATATGTGTGCACAGAGGAAAGGCCACAAGAGGGCACAGCAAAGAGAGAAGCCTCAGGAGAAACTAAAGCTGCCAAAACCTTGATCTTGGACTTCCAGCCTCCAGAACTGTGGGAAACAAATTTTTGTTCCTTAAGCCACCGTGTGTGTAGTATTTTATTATGGCAGCCCAAGCAGACTAATACAAGGCGACAGGTAAATAGTAGGACTCTTCCCCCAAGCTTTACCCAGAGACACTTGTGGCCATTTATCAGAGGACTGTGTCCTGGGAAGAGAGAAAGACTTTCCAGGGGTTTCAGATATTGGCTCCATACTGATGCTGATCCCCAGAGATGCAAAAGGCTGCTGTGGTCCATCAAGCCAGGTAGAAGATTATAAAGGTCAGGAGACAGATGGACTTCGGAGTTCAGTCTGTCTGAAGACCCAGCCTTATATTACTTTCTCAGGTTTAGAATCTATCTAATTTAAATCGATAAATTTAGTGATTGGCAACATGCCCATTTTGGGTTCCTTCTCATAAAGTGAGGGTTATTATGGAGAGAATGCAAAGGGGAAGCCCCTAGAATTCTTCTTCACCCCTGCCAAGATAATAAACCCAAAACCAAAAGCAATACTACACACCTGGGGCAATGACTAGAATTAGTGTCATCATCAAAGACTTGAAAGATGCAAGGTTAATTTTACATCCCCGTTTAATTTGCCTTTTTGTCGGGTACAAATACTGCATAGGTTGCAGAGAATGCCAGGAGATCATCATAAACTTTAACTTGTAAATCCAGTTGAAGCTGCAGATCTGCATGTACTGTCCTTACTGTCCTTACCCAAGACCTAGTATACAGCTATTCACCTAGAAAATGTTTTTTTTTTAAAAAAACCCATATCTATGAGCAAAGATGACCAGAAACAATTTGCCTTCACATGCAAGACTGTGTTGCCTCATGTCTGTATCAACTCTCCAATTCCTTATCATCATAAGTCCTGGGGACCAGGTGTTGGTCCATTACATTGATGACATTATGCTAATTGAATTTGGTAAGCAAGAAATAACAAACACACTAGATGCCTTAGAAAGAGAAATGCTAGTGATATGCATTCAGGGGTGTGCTATATTGGTGAAATTTCCAGTAGTCCGGTAGTCTAGGACATCTCAGAATATCACCTAAAAAGTGATAGACAAATTGTTGGATTTTGTATTTCCCAGCATAGAAAAAAAAAGAAAGGCACAGTGCTTAAGGGGCTTCTTTGGATTTTAGGGTTAGCATTCCTTGTCTGGGCATACTGTTTTGGTCCATGTACCAAATAATCCATAAAGCTGCTAGTTTTGATGGGTCCTAGCGCCAGAAAAGACTATGCCGAATGTCCAGGTTGGGATGTAAGCTTATTTGCCCCATGGGCCTTAAGAATTAACAGACCCACCGGTTCTAGAAGTGTTTGGGGCAGATGGAGGTACTTAATGGAGCTCTTACAAGCCCCAGGTGAAAAATGATAGGGAAAATCCCTGGGGTTTTGGAATAAGGCCATGTCCTCTTCTGCTTTGCTGAAAATCAGCTCCAAAATTGCTATTTGTTTATTACAGGGTCTGAATTCCTAACCATGAGACATGAAATGACTATCCTATTTAAAATCCCCACCATGAGCTTGGAATGACCTGATCTACCAAACCATAAAATTGGACAGGCACAGGAACATTCTATTTTAAAACAATGGTGTGTAGGAGACCAGGCCCGAGCGTATCTGAAAGGCAAAAGTCAACTTCATAAACTGGTAGCTCAGACTCCCATGATATCTGCTCCTACAGCTTTTCTACCCATTTCTTAATTCATACCAGAGTCTCATGGGGAGATCTAGAATAGAGGAGAAAAAGTGTAGGCCTGATTGGATGTATGCATTGATCTGCTGCCCCCAGCTGGAAATAGATGGCTACTGCCATTTCACTATAACCCCTTCAGGTTGCCTTGAAAAATAATGATGAAGGGAAAATCCTCCCATTGGTCAGAACTTGAGGTAGCATATTTGGTTATTCATTTCATGTTGGAGGAGATCTGTGATACAGATCTACACTAATCCATGGGCCAATGAGTTGGCTAGCTGGGCAGAAACTTGGAAAGAAAAAGGTTAGAAAATTGACTACAAGGAAGTATAGAAAGTGGTATGCAGGTCAACCTCACAGAATGGACACAAAGTGGGAAATGTGAAGATATTTATTTTTCAAATGAGTGCCTACCAAAGGGAATCTACTGCAGAGGAGGCTCTCAATAAATGAGAGGTCAAAGTGTCCCAACCTGTGGATGTCAATCTTCCCCAGTCACTTGCCTACTCAATGGGTCCATGTACAAAGTGACCATGGTGGCAGATATGGAGATTATGCACGGACTCAGCTGCTTGATTTCCCCTCAACAAGTTTGATCTGGTTACTACCACTGAAGAGTCCTCAAACCATCATCAACAGAGATCAACAGAAAACCACTGATATGGCACCATTCCCTGGTGAAACCAGCCAGCTCCCTGGTGGCAGATTGGTTGTATTGGACTGTTCTGTTATGAAGAGGTCAGTGCTTTCTTATTGTAGAGATTACATTAAATTTTTTGTATTGATTTATCTTCTCAACTCATAGTACTTCTGCCAGCAACACCGTTTGCAGATTTACTGAATGACTTTATCTAAGATGTCCCACATAGCATCACTTCTAACTAAGGGTTATGTTTTTCAGTAAAGGCATTGTGGCAGCAAGTTCACACTTATGTAATAATTCATTGGCTTTACCATGTGCAGCTATCTTGATAGAATAGTGGAATGGTCTTTTGAAGAGTCACGTGTTGTGCCAAGTAGAACACATCACTTTGAGAGAGTGCTGTCTTACTGAAAGTAGTGTATTCCTTAAACCACTGGTTGATAAATGTTGCTGTCTTCCTCATGACGGGAATGCAGAAGTTCAAGAGCCAAAGAGTAGAGTGGGGAAGAGCCCCTCTTACTCTTAAACCAAATGGCATACTGTAGGAACTTTTTCTTCTTGTTATGTGACCCTAAGCTCCATGGAAAGGAGGTTCTAGTGCCCAGGAATGAAATGCTTCCACTAGGGAATACAGTCAAGGATCTGAGGAATTGGAAGCTGAGATTGCCCAATAGCCATTAGGCCCCTCGTGTCATTGAATAAACAGGTAGAAAGGAGTCACCTTACTGGTTGGGGTGATTAATACTGATTATTCAGGGAAAACTAGGTTGCTGCTACTTGATGGAGGTACACAGGACTGTGTCTGGAACCCAAGGGATTCCCTGGAGAAAGTCTTATTACTCCTCTGCCTGGTAGTTTCAGGCAATGGAAAACTTTAGCACCCAAAAAAGAAGAGCACCAAGGACTCAGAGTCTACAGAGACAAAGGCTTGATTTACCCTCAAGGTGAAGAAGAGCATCCTACTTAGGTACTCGTAGAAGGCAAAGGGGAAAATGGGATAGATGATGGGAGAAGGCCACTGTGATTACCAAATTAGACCTTGTGAATAGCTACAGAATCAAGGAGTCTATCAGTTGACTGCTTAACTATTTCTTCCTCATTCCTGTCTTTTCCTCTAACTTATATGAGTAACACTGGGAATGGCTTTTAAAAACGTTCATTTGGGAGTATGACCACATTGACCTAACTTGTGATGATTGAGAAGCTGCTGTCTTTTTATATTTCCCTTGGGATAGGAAGCACAGATTTCCAACTCATGGAATAAGAACATGGACCTGAGGGGCAAAAGGCTTAGCCTATGCTGGATGACTTCATCAAGTCTTGATGACTTTTCATTCACTGGAAGGATATTGGAGGGTGGGAAGAGAGTGAGGTCAGGGTATTTATTGCTGGTTACTTCCCTCTGGGGTCACCCCAGGCTGTTTTTCTTGAGGCAGGTCATGGCTTCTATTATGTTACCCTCTCCACAAAGCTCTCTCTCATGGATTTTGGTAACTGTTTCCTCCTCCTGTCCATTCAGGCCTATGAGTAATAAGAGGTGTATCCTACTGTTACTAGCCCTAGGGTTCAGCATTATCTATGCCTTGGCATTTCCCTACACTCTGCCCACATCTTTATAAATAATCCCTTTATTACATTTACCTCAAATTGTCAAATTTTGAATGTGTCATATATTTCTTGTTAGGACCTGACTGGTACAGCATGGCTCTCAAGTTCACCCAAGCAGACTTGAAAGACTTTGATGTGGGAGAGACATTCTCTTTCTTGCAAAAATGTAAATGTCTGAGCATGCAGTTCTTTCTTTTTTTTTTTTAAAGATTTTATTTATTTATTTGAGAGAGAGAATGAGAAAGAGAGAGCACAAGAGGGGGGAGCGGGAGAGGGAGAAGCAGACTCCCCGCTGAGCAGGGAGCCCGATGCGGGACTCGATCCTGGGACTCCAGGATCATGACCTGAGCTGAAGGCAATCGCTTAACCAACTGAGCCACCCAGGTGCCCTGAGCATGCAGTTCTGATTCTCACAGAAAATTATCTTACAGATATGAGGAAACCCGGCCTTAAGTACTGAATGTCAGTTCAGAAAAGAATTAACTCAATGCTGATCCTTACTGACATTATGAAATTATCAGATCAGCAGTTCTGATCCTGTGCTGCTTCTGGACTTCCAAGTTTATGATCTAATGAATATTTTGATCACTTTGAATTGGAGTTTTCCAACTTTTGAAGCTGAAAGTAAACTTAACTGATAGATTCTTATAAGGAGAATTGATGAGTCATGGCGTACACACATTTAGATTTTTAATAGCTCCTGCAAATTTGCTTTCCAAAAAGGCTGTGCTGATTCACACATCCATCCATACAGTGAGTGAATCTGTTTCCTTACCACCATTGCCTACCACCTTTTTAATTTGTGCCTTCCTGATGGGTGGAAATGGAATCTCATTGTTGCTTTGATTTGCATTTTGCTAATTACTAGTATGGTTAACTATAATTACTTCTTTTTTTTAAAGATTTTATTTATTTATTTACAGAGAGAGACACAGCGAGAGAGGGAACACAAGCAGGGGGAGTGTGAGAGGGAGAAGCAGGCTTCCCGCTGAGCAGGGAGCCTGATGCGGGGCTCGATTCCAGGACCCTGGGATCATGACCTGAGCCGAAGGCACACACTTAACTGACTGAACCACCCAGGCGCCCCTAACTATAATTACTTCTATTTGTTGGATCTTTATATTTTCTTCTCAGCAAAATGCTTTTTACATCTATTGTTTATTTTTCTATAAAATTACTTGCATTTTTTAAACTAGTAGGAACTACTTAAAAACTTTGAATATTAGGTATTAGCTTGTTAGATGTATTGCAAACATTTTCTTGTAGGCACCTTATCTTACAACTTTCACCCATTGTGTGTTTTGTCCAAAATTCTAAAATTTTGATAAATGTTCAATTTATCATCATTTCTTTCATGGCTTTTGTATTTCATGTGATGTGGATTGTTGGACTAAAAGTTCTCTGTCATTGACTCTTTGTCCAGGAATTTCAAACTTTAGGCATTTAACCTAAACTTTTCCTTAAATGTTTTACCACAAGCTGTCTGATGAAGGCTTTAGCTGTTTGCTTTTTATATTTTGGTTGCACATAAGTGTACAATTTGGTCAATAGATGTTTTAAATTTAGAGAAATGTACCTTGATGTTGGTCCTGTATAGTTGGATTCTTTTGTCTTGATGCTTTTAAGCCTTCTATTTATTTCTGCCATTTTGGTGAGGAGTGTGGGGGTTACTTTTGTTAACTTATCTTTCATTTTCACATGAAGGAGAAGAAGCTGTTAAATAGCATGTTGGCCCACAACTGAAAGTCTGGGTTTTCGTGGAAGACCCAGCTTGAGGAAAGATGTGAGGATAGGTCAGCCCACAGGGAAGCAAGTCTTAGACAATGGGCTTGGACTCCTTAGAGGAACAGAGGCTTGTGCAAGTTTAACTACATCATCATACCCACATGGGGTAAAGGCAGTCCTACAGAGGTCACCCTGGGAATTTCCTTGGCATCCCATTTTCCCAAATCTACTCAAGTACAAATGGCCCGGGCTGTTCTCTATGGTCTGTGGTCCACATCATGTTGCACCATTATTCAACCAAGGGGAGTGCCAGTTCTCTCCCAGTAGCAATTCCCAGGCCAGACTGCCAGCCCTGCTTGTAGGTAGCCCTTGATAGATGTAAGCTACAATGGCTTTGGTCCTTTTGGGAGCCCCAAGGGAGCTGGCGGGCACTGGAGCAGAAAGCCCTGAATTAGGGGATTGGGAATTACAGATTCTAAGCCCAGTTCTACTATGAATTTGATTCTGTTATTTTTCAACTATGGGGAGCAGATAAGCTCTACTACTTCATGGTTCCTTCTGCTTTATTTGTTGTGAATGTCAGCTTGGCCACATGAATACATTGTTATGGAGATTGTGCATCTATGAACAGGTTCTAGAGAGTCTAGTGGTGGTGAATGACCAAGCCCTCTCCCCCTACCTGGTTTCCATTGATGTTCCCTCCACTTACCAAGATCATGGGCATGTTAAGTGAGCAAAATAGCAGGACTTGATACCAAACAAACATGGATGATAATATCTTAGAGTTTAAAAATTGGAATCTGGACTTCATGATCCCTTAAAATTATTTCCACATCTAGGATCTTTGGCTTTAAGAGTACTTACTTGAATTCAATTCAAGCCACACTTAATGGTGTGCATAATTTTCATTATTGTATGTGACAATAGAACATTAATAGAATCTGACAAACTGGGTTATGTTTACATAGCAGAATCATATTCCTTTTTATAACCAGCAAAAATATTGATAGTCCTCTCAAATATAGCTAGGGTATCATGTAATCATATTATCCATCCCTTCTACTCTAAGACAAAAGTTCTGGTCCATTTCTCCAGTAGATGGACTCTCTGTTCCTCAATTATCCACCCCAGTGGTTCAGTTCTTCCCTCTTATCACCATCACTCCTATTTTAATTTCTCTGATAGTTATTCACACTAAAGTTTAAATTGGGGACTTCAGAATGGATACTGATTGCTGGCAATTCTGGAAAGTACTGGATGCTCTGAATGTTGGGAAGAGAGGGAAAGGTCAGTGGAATAAGAGGCTGAGGCCGAAGAGGACACATGCCATCATAAGACACAGGTTTTTGCAACCTTCTTCTGGGCATGGAAAATTCAAGCTATATTCAATGGCTTTTGAATCAATGAAAATACAGCTCTCTGGGTTGTGTCCCTTGGGCCCTCTGAGCATCTCTTGGGCTGATGCCTCCTCTCCACATTTGTGGTTCATGCACTGAACAGACTACACTCTCTTTTCAGAGGTCTGAGCAACAGTTTGGCAGAGGGTCCCCTCCAAAGGTCTGGGCATCAGTCCTACAAGATCCTTTGAGCTCATAGCTTCTTTTGTTCCCTCTTGTTTCTTTCCTGTAGTTGTTAATTTCGGGGATACTTCAGCACTTTCTTGTTACTCTTTAGCCTTCTAACATATTTTATAACCAGTTGCCTTTGAAATTCCTTGTGTGGGTTCTGCTTTCCACACTAGATCCTGATTGAAACAGAGACTTAAGGAATTTGGGGGCCAGATGATAGGACCCTTTAGATGCCATTTTGTGGTGAACATCCCAAGAAAGGGGGTATGTTAATTGATACACAATGGAGAGGCTCTTCAGTTGGACAGAGGGGACACAAGAGAGGTGACACTGACTGAGCCTGGCTTTGAACACAAGTGTGTCCGAATTCATTATCACACTCTCTCCTGGGGTAACAGATAAACTGGAAGCCGAAAGTGATAGGATTGAGGCCTCAACAGGAAAGGACCATGTTCCTCCAAGGGCAACAAGGAGATGGGGGTGAAAAGTATGAGAGGTTGAACAAGGAACTTTTCAGGGCTGGGAAGAGGAGCTCATGGAGATGCTTGCCTAAAAGGTTCTGTCTTAGCCCTTCCCTCCCACCCCCCAGCTAGGCGGGTAAATACAAAGTTGTTTCCAGTCTGTTTTTTGAAATTCACCTCCGTCAAGTTAGCTTGTGCAGCAGAAAATTTTTGTGCTTGACCTCAGCAGATGGAGGGTGGGGGTGTAACAAACATGGTACCTCCCGCCAAAAATAGTAATAATAGCTGTTACCATTCACTGAGAACCTACAAATGCCCTGCATTACTAGAACAGAGGTGGGGGATAAGTTGGGATCTGGGGCTCAGTTTTTAGGGACATCATTGCTGACTATTTTAGTTCTTAGGCAGTTCTGGAGTCCACTGCATTTTGGGGGCACCAGGGACCAGGCTTGCCTTGATTAAGGGTATGCTGCTCAGTGCCTGTGGCTTCCCAAGGGGGTGGAGGTGCTGAAAGAGTACAGTAAGGGAGCTTTCAGCCTAGTCCTCTTTTCAGGGGTGGCTTGGGTGGTTCAGGTGTAGTTGGATGGCCAGGAATGCCATGTGGACCCTGCCTGAAGTCCACAGCTAATTTTGCAATCACAGGACTCCCTTAGTGGAACTGTAGAGGGCAAGCTTGCCTGCCTCAACAGATGAACTCCTTCTGTGAAGGGCCTGGCATTTCCAGTTATAGCCTGAATGAAAAGGCAGGAGAACTGAGTTCTGGGGAAGTCCCTCAGTCTCCCCTTGCTGAGAAGCCTGGGGTCTGTCATCAGCTCTGTTTCCCTGTGGGCGTGGCTCGGTGCCTCCTTCTCTGGCAGCTCATGCTGATGCTGTGATTTCTTCATCTGAGTCTCAGGATATTCTGACATATAATTGCCACGCCCCCCAAGGTAGGTGGCACCTCCCCCATTGTACAAAATAAACGGCAGTCTCTGTCAGAGCCCATCGCTGCTCTTGGGAGCTGTTGGAGCTGTGTTTCAGTCCCCTGCACTTTTGATAAAGGTTCTCCAACTTTTCAGCCTTCCCTCTTTTCTGTGCTTTAGGGCTCAGGAAGGGATGGGGCTATGCCAGGCTCTGTGTCTTGTCCAGTGCTTGTCTAGCTGCTTCTCACTTTCTCACTTCCCAGGGAGTTGCTGGGATCCTGGCAGAGCTGGCCTGCCCCCAGGCAGAAGCAGATGTCAATGGGGGAAGGAGGAGGAGACACAGGCATTAGGGGGCTGTGGGTATTTAAGGTCAAAAGTCATGCCTGGCTTAGAACATCTAGGAAGATACTGTCACTGGCTGGATTTTCAGGTGGAGGAAGTTCTGCCTGATGTCTCCTCCCTGTCGGTACCTTGAAGTTTTGTCTCAGGAGGTGGCTCAGATTTTCTGACTAGGGCTTTGTGTCAGGCCAGGCTTCCCAGTTCCTTGTCCAGAATGAGGATCTCAGTAACTAGCGTCCTGGGAAGGTCTTGGAAATGTCTCCTGACGCTCATGTCTCCTGTCACTGTCCCCACAGGTGTTGAGACAACCCCACTATGACATGCATTCGAGGAGTCCCTATCTCTGGAGAACCCTTTACAGCAGGTGATGTTGAGATGGGGCTCTGGAGGCCTGGGACACCTGCACTCATACCTGTCTCTTCTGGATCTGCCCCAGCATTTTCTGCCCCTCTTTGTGTATAGCCCTTACCACCCAGTGCTCTCCAGCTTTCCCTGGAGAGAGAGCTTCTACAGGGTGGGGAGCAGTGCTTATTCTCTGCTCTAACTCCAGACCCAGCACCAAGTCAAGCACAGAGTAGTCATCAGAGGGAGTAGCTGGTCTTGACACACATGTCCTATGGGACAGTTTACCCTCTTAGACCATTTGCAGCTCTGGCCCTCCTCACCACAACCCATAGTTTTCCCAGAAAGAAAGGCTGAGCTGAGGGTCATGTGAATGCTGTCAGTTTTGGTGTGTAAACCCTGGACCTTCCTTCCTGAAGGGCCTAGCGTCTAGCAAAGCGGCCTAATTATAATGGTTCCTCATTATTCTTTTCTATTTAAACTGTAGTGAATAAACCTCATACTGGGGAGGTCTCCGACTTGAATCAGCAGGTGTGGATCCTTCAGGGTCAGACCATTGTGACAGTTCCACGGAGTAACAGTGTAACCCCAGGTGAGTGTTCATCCCGTAGCTGCTGCCTTGGAGGCAGGGGAAGGGTCACATTAGTGATGCTGGCACTGGCCTTTTGTGAAAGGGTGGCTTGACAACAGGGCCCACCTGGAAGGAGGAGAATTTCACACCTGCCTGGGAAGCCATGTCGGAGAAGTTTGTCTGGAGTAGGATTTAGAAAGCAGAGAGGGTAAAGCAGCCTCCTGGGGGGCAGGAGAGAGCTGCTTTCAGTGACTGATGGCCTGTCCCATGGAAGAGGAGTATTTTATTCTGCTTGACTTCAAGGTGTCCTAAAAGGACTAAATGAGTGGGTACAGGAAGGCAGATTTCAATATCACATTAAGCAAAACTTGCTAATGGTCAGAACTCTTCAAGGATCAGAGGGGCTGCTTGGGGTTGGAGCTTCCCACCTCCAGGTGTTTAAGCAGAGGTATGACAATCTCTAGGACAGGGTCTGCCACCTGTTTAACTCTGTATGTTTGCTCCATTTCCTAGGGACGTGACTGGTATGTCATATGAATGAATGAATGAATGAATACAGTAGTTGGCCATTTGGTGGGCCTGGGGTAGCAGGGATGACACTCGAAAGGTTTCTTCCTGCCCCACCTGAAAGATGCTGGCCTTGTCCTGACTTCAAGAAGAAACTGACACCATCTCCCCTCTTACCTTTAATAGTCACTGTCACTGTTGTCCCATGCAAGTATCCAGAGTTGCTTGAGCAAGGAAGAGGAGTTCCCATTTATTTGGGAATAGAGAATCCAGATATGTGTCTGTCTTGCGAGAACATTGAAGGGCAGCCCACGTTGCAACTGAAGGTGAGTATGAAAAATGACATTTAAAAAAAAGCCAATTTCTTTTATAAGATGTTTATTTGGTAGATAATCTAATTTTAGAATTAAAAAATTCACCTATTCTTTTTTTTAAGATTTTATTTATTTATTCATGAGAGACAGAGAGAGAGAGAGAGAGAGAGAGAGAGAGAGAGGCAGAGACTGAGGGAGAAGCAGGCTCCCCGTGGAGCAGGGAGCCTGATGTGGGACTTGATCCCAGGAACCTGGGAGCATGACCTGAGCTGAAGGCAGATGCTTAACTGACTAAGCCACTCAGGCACCCAAGAAATATTCTCCTATTCTTAAACATAGTTAATATTCTTGGATATTTTTGAGTAGTGTACATGCAATTGAGTTATCCTGACCCTCACTAGTTGAGGATGTTTGTCCTTCTTGAATTTTGAGGTATTCTCAACCATTGTTTCTTCAAGTATATTCTCTCCTTCATTCTGCCTTAGCTTTCCTTTTGGAATTCCTATGCCTTAGTCATTGGAACTTCTAGATCCCTCTTTAATATCTTGTCTAATTTTCCATACTTTCTATCCTTTCATTGTTTTTGTTTTTTGCTTGTTGCATCCTGGGAGAATTTCTTGATTCCATTTTTGAAGTCATGATTCCATTTTAAGCTCTTCCCATCTGCTAAATCATTCTCCCCTTGCTGTTTTCTGAAATTTCAATCTTTACTCTTATTCCATAAACTTCAGCTCCATAAACTTCTGTTTAATTCAATTCAATTTATCAAATCAGTTCAGCAAATGTGTGAGTTCTTACTGGCCTCTAGCTCTGTTGCGGCCATCTGACGTACATTGGGGCACAGAACGGCAGAGAACCCTGCCCTCATGGGGCGTGGATTCTAGCAGGAGGAGAAAAATGGTAGACAACAATTATCAGGATGGGTAAGTTGGTGATGTGTGTAAGGGTGTTGTGTCCCCTGGGAGAGCAGGATAAGAGAGGCAGGCAGTGCTAGACCCAGGTGGAGTCGGGCTGCTGTAGAAAATAGTGCAAGCAGGCCTGCTAAGATTTTAACAGACAGTAGAAGGCAGCAAGAGAGTTAGCCAGCTGGGTGTCAGGGAGGGCAAGGATTAGCAAAAAAAACAGTGACAGGAGTGAATTAGGGAGGAGGAGTTCGGAGAGATAAAGGCGGATCACAAAGGGCCTTGCTGGCATTTATAAGGACTTTGCCTTTCAATTTGAGTGAAATGGGGAATTATTAGAATGTTTTTAATAGGAGAGTGACATGAATAGACATAGGTTTTAAAATAATTATTTTGGCTGCTAGCTGAAAACAGACTGTGGTGGAGGGCAGGGGTGACAGTCCTATGCAGAACTTCGACATGATCTATGTGAGATCTGATGGATGAGGGGATAGCAGTGAAGGTAGATAGAAGCCGGTCGGACTCTGAAAATATTTTATTTAAATTGAGGCAACAGGATTTGCTGACAGAGTGAATGTGGAGTGTGGTGAAGGTGGACTGAGAATTACATTTTCAGCTAAGTCCTGTCTAGTAAGCCGCCCTTCTATTGTGGTTTTGTCCTCAGATGGACTGAGAATTGACCACTGCATTCTGCCATGTGTGGGTCCTTAGGGACCTTGGTGACAACAGTATTGCTGCAGTGCGGGAGGTGAAAGCCTGGATGGAGGGGGTTTAAGAGAGGGACAGGAGGGGAAAAATCCGAGACAGGGTATATGGACAACTATTACGGGGAAATTTCTGCAAAGGGAAGCTGGGAACAGTGATAGGCAATCGAAACAGTTATTTTTTAAGGTGGTAGAATGACAGCAAATATGCTAATGGGAATGATGGAGAGAAAGCCAAAATGATGAATTGCTAGAGGAGCAGGCATAAGCTGGGGAGGGCAGATGCGACCTGCAGCCCAGTCCTTCCCAGGCCGGACACTGAAAGGGAGGAGGAGGACGTATTGGAGTTTGAAATGAGAAAGTGTCTTTTTATTTATTAAACACATCTCTATTGAATTTCTCTGTGTTGAGGAATGCAGTGATGAACAAATCTGGCAGTAATGATATGATTGATGGATAAATATACTAAGTTCAGATGGTAATCAGAACTAATGAAGAAAATAACCTGGTAACGAGATAGGGTTCGAATGTGGCTGAATTACAGACTATTCCTGTGTAGTGGCTCTCTGGAGATCTTTAATTTAGTTAGAAATACTTTACTTAAATACATGCTATATAAACATACAAAATGTACTTCTATATGTGACATAGAAGACATTTTCTGATTGCTCTATTTACTTTGTTGTTGTTTTTTGAATGCAAATCCTTTGGTTTGTTAGACCCTCTTGTGTCTTTTTCCTGGCACTGACCTTTCTCACATGCTGGCAGTTGGTCAAAGACTAACACGGAACTTTGGTTAGACGAATGGTGTTTGCAGGGCGGCGGCCCTCACTGCTGCAGCTTTGGTGGGAGAGGTCCTTGGTTTTCTGCTGCAAATCTGCATCTCCTTCCTTTTCCTCCGCTCGGCTTCTTGTGTGAGAAGAGTGCGGTGTTCGAGTGTGCCCACATGTTCATTAACCTGTTCCTTGTGTCATTCCTCCTCTGTCTCTGGATTTGAGGCTGGGGGCTGGGAGGGTCTGCTGCTCCTAGGCCTGTTTTAATAGAGGGATAAGGCTTTCTCGAGCTTTGGAACATTTACTGATTGTGTGCAAGTAACGCTGAAGGACTCAAACAGCCTCTGCTTCTCCTGTGGGGCCTTCTCTGTCATATTTCAGGAGGAGGAGATACTGGATCTGTACAACGAAGTCGAGCCCGTGGAGCCCTTCCTCTTTTACCACTCAAAGAACGGCAGGACCTCCACCTTCGAGTCCGTGGCCTTCCCTGGCTTGTTCATTGCCTCCTCTGACAGAGGCCACCCCATCTTCCTCACTTCGCACCAGGGGGGAGTGTACAATGTTAACTTCAATTTAAATATCAACGCTTGAACTCAGGCTGGAGGGGGCAGCTTGGTCAGAGGTCTTTATATTAAATTTTCAAGTTCCCAGTGTGATTTCCTCTATATTATCTCAGTGTCATTTCACATCAGTGCTGAGAGGTGGGCAGGACCCTGTTATCACCGCACTTTATGAATGACTTCATGGCAACTGAGGCATAGAATGTGGGCTCAGACATAGGAGGGAAAGGTGATGTAAGGTTCTCTCAGGCTGAAGCTGTTCATCCCACAGCCATCCCCCAGTGTGAGTATGAGTATGTCAGAACCCAAAGACATTAGGGCATTCCCTGGGGGTGGATATGGAGAAGGCTCAGAGCTCATGAATCTTACCCAAGATCGGGTGACTAGTGTGGAACTGATTGTTTTTATTTTGCTTTGTTTCCTTTCCTATTTGGATTACATATTCCATATAGTTTGTATGTTGCCAGTATGTCTCAAGTTGCATAATGTATCCTTTTAAAAGAACTTTTAAAGATAAATAATTCTTAATAACAGAAGAATTATGTTTTTTCCTAATTCTAATATGTAAACATAAGGCCAAATATAAACTTCATGTGTTTACACAATAAGAAAGCTAAAACTAAGATATAAAATGAAATAGCAAACATAGTAAACTGAAATTAGCAAGAGTAATTGAATGAGGATAGCTCTGTGGGTGAGCCTGGGACCTGGGCTTAGCTGGGGGGAGGAGGGCCCCTGTCACTGCTGATAGGCTGGGGAGGAGATAATGCATGTAAAAGAGAACTATTATTTCACTACTTTCTGTACAGTCTCACAGCCTTGATTTCTTTGCCTCTTCTAGACTTTTCCTTTTAGGCATACTCACCATCCACATAATCCCTTTAAAAACTGCAGGAAAGTCCCTTTCTTTGGAACAGAGAGCCTAGCGTTTTCACCAGCCATGCTTCAGATGATGTATTCTGATGAAATTAAATCACTGATTGTGAATATAACTGTAGAAAGATGTAGCTCAGATCTGGTTCTGCATATAATACATTTCTTATTTTCACTCTGATATTACAAATGCAGAAAATTCTATTTGCTTAAATACAATTTCCAAAATAGCATAGCACCAGTAAATTAAATTTTTTTTTTCTACTTTTGGACCATCAGACCACATACTCTACTAGCCAGGCCAGTAAGCAATCAGTAAGCACCGATTTAATGCAAGGTCTCTTGATTCTTTAAAGTTTTCTTCTTCAATTACGTATAGTTTTAGCATTGTAGTTTTATAAAAAACATTAAAATGGGCACTGAGCTAATTCTGGGATATTAAATAGAAGACTTGGTTATTGAATATTTATGACTATCCTCACTGCTAATAAATGGTGGCAGTGTCTTACATCTGCCAATTACATCGTTATAGTGTCGGTTGTTACATCTGACAGTTGGGATCCAATGACACATTTGCTTGTGACATGATTATGGTCTGAGTGTTACAGCATCTCCAGACTACTACAGGCTGTATGGTGATTCCGTTGTCCCATCTCTTTTCTCTACCACCAAAACTGTTCATGCAGACACTGTGACACTTTGGGTTGTCACTTGGCACAGATTTGAGCCCAAACAAAGCTCAAATATGAGTCTTGGTGTCATGTAACTGGCTATCCTGCTGGTCCAGAAGAGGTTCTGATAGCATATTGAGAGTGTAATCAAAATGAAAACATAGTAATCTCATAGTTTGTGGAACTGGAGAACAGACTTCCAGGGACCCCTTGACTTATCTGTCACATTTGAGAAAGACCACAGCGTATGAAATCATGGAAGGCCCCTGTGAGTAGCGACATCCTCATTTTCAGGTTTATGGCCTGGGGAACATCTAGTTTTCACACATTTGAATATCAAATGCTCTGGCATTTGAGTTCTAGGAGCTCCAGGCCAACATTCCTTGAAGGATTTGGTTCTTTTGGGTCTTTAGCAACGGGGTGGTATAAAGGGCTTGATGCATTGTGTTGGGGGAGGTCATTGAGAGGATATGACCACCAGTTGACCCATGAGCTGGACTCTGGCAGTTGGAGGCTCCTTACCCGCTCCCCTGTCCTTGCAGTGTGTGTGTTCTGCTTGCCTTTCCTGCTCCCAGAAGCTGCCCTAAGGACATAGCCTTGAAATAGTGATGTGATGTTGAAATATCTGGATGGTGTATGTGGCCGAACCCAGTTAAAGCCTCTACACACAGTTTTAATATTCTAGTGGGTGAGTATGGAGATCTACTTGTCTTGTAACCACTCAAAGACAAGCATTGTGTGTGAGTTTTCTTGTTTATTAAATTTGGCACCTACCGATCTGGGGTGAATCGTCTCTTTCCTTTTGGTCTCAATCCTGACCTCCACATATGAGGACCAGTTTCAGATTATACCCAGGAAGCTCCTGAGGAGGTGTAAATCTGACAGATTACACTGAGAGAGGTGCTTTTGGATTCTGGTAAGGAATTAAGAACCTGGTCACCAAAATCACAACTACAGTGAAAACTGTTGAGTGGGATGTTTTTCTGCTTTGGGAATCATATCTTCTGGCACCAGGACTGCTGAAAGACCAAGACTGCTTCCTGAAGCTGGACCTGATGATACCGTCCCTGAACTCATGAACAACTGGGCATGAGGGACTGAAGATGCTGCCTCCGGGACCCTAAGAACAGTGGCTGTAATAAATAATTCTTCATGTCAATAAAACATTACTTTTTCTTTCTCAGACTTTAAAAAGTTGTTTAAAAGAACATTCTTCCAAAACAATACATGTCTATGATTAAAAGCAATATTCTTCTGACCTGATCCTATTTCCATGAGGCAACTGTTAACTCCTTTTCAGCTCTTTTTTCAGTTTTCCTCCATGTGTCTAGGGATATATTTTACCTCTATTTCTTGAGTTACCAACTTTAGACATTATCTTTTCTACCAGACAGATGTCATTTGCCTCTCTACTGTACAAAAATCATATGCCCTTTATCTGTTTGCTACAAGTTAATAGAAGTAGTAAGTCAAACAAAATTATATTTATAGAGAGTTGTATGACCTTCGGGTGGGCCCATTAGACAATGCTCTAATATGACATTGAAAAGGCACACAATAGCGGAGCAAGTGGTGGAGGCGTAGGAGACCTGGATTTTGTCTGGTCTCAGGAATTCAGCTGAATAGGGATCAAACCATTCTGAACACCTACGAACTCAACAGGAGATCGAAGAAGAGAGTAGCAACAACTGAACAGAGAAGCGACCACTTACTGGAAGGTAGGACGTGCGGAAAAGTGAATCTGAGGCGATATTCGGGAGGATAGACGGCGGGGGAGGGGGCCTCCGTCGGCCGCTTCTGGCAAGTGGTAGAGCCGCGGAGCACAAAATCGGAACTTATAGAAGTCGGCTCCGCTGAGGGACGTCGCTCCAGTGGCTAAGCGGGAGGTGGAAACCTCACGGGACAGTGTGGTCTCAGGACCCTCGGGGTCACAGAAAGACTGGGGGTGCCTGAGTGTGGCAGAGCTCCCAGGTATTGGAGCGGGGAAGCCGGCTGCAGAGACGGAGCAGAGGCATGGGCTCTCAGCTCGGGGTGGCCATAAACTGTGATCCGCGGCCCAGTCGGGCCACTGCTCCTCCAGCAGGGACCCAACAAGCAGCAGAGCTGGGGAGACTCCCCTTCCTCCCCCAGGAGGAGCGGCGCAGGAGCGCATCGCAGGGATCTGCTGGGTTTGGAGACTCCACACGGGGTCGGGTGCCAGAGATAGAAACGCTCGGTCACAGGTGGGGTGAGCACGGCGTGCAGCCGGAGACTGGGGAGACGGGAGTGATTGACTGCTTTTCTCTGGGGGCGCACTGAGGAGCAGGGCCCCGAGTTCTCAGCTCCTCCGGGCGGCGAGTGGGAGGCCACCATTTTCACTCTCGTCCTCCAAAGCTGTACCAAGAGCTTGCAGGGAACAAAAGCTCCTGAGAGCAAACCTGAGTAGCTTGCTTAGCCCAGACTGACAAGGGTGGGGCAATTCCGCCTCTGGCAAAGACATTTGGAAACCACGGCATCAGGCCCCTCCCCCAGAAGATCAGCACGAACAGCCAGCTAGCCAAGACCAAGTTTACCAATCAAGGAGAATGGGAGAACTCCAGCGCTAGGGGAATACTGCACATAGAATTCATGGCTTTTTTACCATTAGTTTTTCAAAGTTAATTTTTTTAACTTTTTTTTTTGAATTTTTCTTTTTCCCTTTTTCAACCAACATTTTATCAATCCCTTTTTAAAAAAATTTTTTTATTTTTCATTTTTAGAGTCATATTTTATCCCTTCATAGTAGTTACCCTTATTTTTGGCATATATATATATATATAAGTTGTTCTGTCTTTAAAATTTCGAGATACAGTTTCTTCTAACAGATCAAAATATATCCTAAATCACTAGTGTATGGCTTTGCTCTAGTCTCCTGTCTGATCACATTCTCTCCCTCTTTTTTTTAAAACTTCTTCTTTCTTTTTTCAAACAACTTCTTATCAATTCCTTTTATAAAATCTTTTATAATTTTCATCTTTACAGTCATCTTCCATCCCTTCTTTGTATCAACCCTTATTTTGTACATATAGGAGTCTTTCTTCGTTTAAAATTTTAGGAGGCACTTTCTTCTAACAGACCAAAATACACCCCAAATCTAGTGTGTGGCACTGATCTATGCACTAGCCTGATCATATTTGATCATATTCTGTTTTTTTTTGTTCTGTTTTTGTTTGTGTTTATCTTTTTCTTTTTTTTTTCCTCTTTCTTTTTTCTTTCTTTCCCTTTCTTTTCCCCTGGTTTCAGGTCTTTTCTGATTTGTATAGAGTATATTTGCTGGGGACATTGTTAACCTGTTAGCATTTTGTTCTTTCATTCATCTGTTCTCCTCTGGACAAAATGACAAGACGAAAAAAATCACCTCAGCAAAAAGAACAAGAGGTAGTACCGTCAGCTAGGGACCTACTCAATACCGACATTAGTGCGATGTCGGACCTATAGTTCAGAATCATGACTTTAAAGATACTAGCTGGGCTTGAAAAAAGCATGGATGTTATTAGAGAAACCCTTTCTGCAGAAAGAAAAGAACTAAAATCTAACTAAGTCGAAATTAAAAAGGCTATTAATGAGGTGCAATCAAAAATGGGGGCACTAACTGCTAGGATAAATGAGGCAGAAGAGAGAATCAGTGATATAGAAGACCAAATGATGGAAAATAAAGAGGCTGAGAAAAAGAGAGAGAAACGAGGGCAGAATTCGAGAGATAAGCGATACGATAAGACGAAACAACATTAGAATAATTGGGATCCCAGAAGAAGAAGAGAGAGAGGGGCAGAAGGTATATTGGAGCAAATAATAGCAGAGAACTTCCCTAATGTGAGGAAGGAAACAGGCATCAAAATCCAGGAGGCACAGAGAACCCCTCTCAAAATCAATAAAAATAGGTCCACACCCCGACATCTAATAGTAAAACTTATGAGTCTCAGAGACAAAGAGAAAATCCTGAAAGCAGCTCGGGAGAAGAGATATGTAACCTACAATGGTAGAAATATTACATTGGCAACAGACCTATCCACAGAGACCTGGCAGGCCAGAAAGGACTGGCAAGATATCTTCAGAGCACTAAACGAGAAAAATATGCAGCCAAGAATACTATATCCAGCTAGGCTGTCATTGAAAATAGAAGGAGAGATAAAAAGCTTCCAGAACAAACAAAAAATTAAGGAATTTGCAAACACGAAACCAGCCCTCCAAGAAATATTGAAAGGGGTCCTCTAAGCAAAGAGAGAGCCTAAAAGCAGCATAGATCAGAAAGGAACACAGACAATATACAGTAACAGTCACCTTACAGACAATAACAATGGCACTAAATTCATAATTTCACTAGTTACCCTGAATGTAAATGCGCTAAATGCCCCAATCCAAAGACACAGGCTATCAGATTGGATTAAAAAACAAGACCCATCAATACGCTGTCTGCAAGAGACTCATTTTAGACCCAAAGACACCCCCAGACTGAAAGTGAGGGGGTGGAAAACCATTTACCATGCTAATGGACACCAAAAGAAAGCTGGGGTGGCAATCCTTATCTCAGACAAATTAGATTTTAAACCAAAGACTGTAATAAGAGATGAGGAAGGACACTATATCTTACTTAAAGGGTCTATCCAACAAGAAGATCTAACAATTGTAAATATCTATGCCCCTAACATGGGAGCAGCCAATTATATAAGGCAATTAATAACAAAAGCAAAGAAACACATTGACAGCAATACAATAATAGTGGGGGACTTTAACAGCCCCCTGACTGAAATGGACAGATCATCGAAGCAAAAGATCAACAAGGAAATAAAGACTTTAAATGACACACTGGACCAAATGGACTTCACAGACATATTCAGAACATTCCATCCCAAGGAAACAGAATACACATTCTTCTCTAGTGCCCATGGAACATTCTCCAGAATCGATCACATCCTAGGTCACAAATCAGGTCTCAACCGGTACCAAAAGATTGGGATCATTCCCTGCATATTTTCAGACCACAGTGCTTTGAAACTAGAACTCAATCACAAGAGGAAAGTCAGAAAGAACTCAAATACATGGAGGCTAAAGAGCATCCTACTAAAGAATGAATGGGTCAACTAGGAAATTAGAGAAGAATTAAAAAAATTCATGGAAACCAATAAAAATGAAAACACAACTGTTCAAAATCTTTGGGATACAGCAAAGACAGTCCTGAGAGGAAAGTATATAGCAATACAAGCCTTTCTCAAGAAACAAGAAAGGTCTCAAAAACACAACCTAACCCTACACCTAAAGGAGCTGGAGAAAGAACAGCAAATAAAGCCTAAACCCAGCAGGAGAAGAGAAATAATAAAGATCAGAGCAAAAATCAATGAACTAGAAACCAAAAGAACAGTAGAACAGATCAAGGAAACTAGGAGCTGGTTCTTTGAAAGAATTAACAAGATTGATAAACCCTTAGCCAGACTTATCAAAAAGAAAAGAGCAATGACCCAAATCAACAAAATCATGAATGAAAGAGGAGAGATCACAACCAACACCAAAGAAATACAAACAATTATAAAAACATATTATGAGCAACTCTATGCCAGCAAATTAGATAACCTGGAAGAAATGGGTGCTTTCCTAGAGATGTATCAACTACCAAAATTGAACCAGGAAGAAACAGAAAACCTGAACAGACCTATAACCACGAAGGAAATTGAAGCAGTCATCAAAAATCTCCCAAGAAACAAAAGCCCAGGGCCAGATGGCTTCCCAGGGGAATTCTATCAGACATTTACAGAAGAATTAATACCTATTCTCCTGAAACTGTTCCAAAAAATAGAAATGGAAGGAAAACTTCCAAACTCATTTTATGAGGCCAGCATTACCTTGATCCCAAAACCAGACAAAGACCCCATCAAAAAGGAGAATTACAGACCAATATCCCTGATGAACATGGATGCAAAAATTCTCACCAAAATACTAGCCAATAGGGTCCAACAGTACATTAAAAGGATTATTCACCACGACCAAGTGGGATTTATCCCTGGCCTGCAAGGCTGGTTCAACATCCGCAAATCAATCAACGTGATACAATACATTAACAAAAGAAAGAACAAGAATCATATGATCCTCTCAATAGATGCAGAAAAAGCTTTTGACAAAGTACAGCATCCTTTCTTGATCAAAACTCTTCAGAGTATAGGGATAGAGGCTACATACCTCAATATCATAAAAGCCATCTATGAAAAACCTACAGCCAATATCATTCTCAATGGGGAAAAGCTGAGAGCTTTTCCCCTAAGGTCAGGAACGCGGCAGGGATGTCCACTCTCACCACTGCTATTCAACATAATATTAGAAGTCCTAGCCACAGCAATCAGACAACAAAAAGAAAGGCATCCAAGTCAGCAAAGAGGAAGTCAAACTCTCACTCTTTGCAGATGATATGATACTGTATGTGGAAAACCCAAAAGACTCCCCCCCAAAACTGCTAGAACTCCTACAGGAATTCAGTAAAGTAGCAGGATATAAAATCAATGCACAGAAATCAGTAGCGTTCCTATACACCAACAACAAGACAGAAGAGAGACAAATCAAGGAGTCGATCCCATTTACAATTGCACCCAAAACCATAAGATACCTAGGAATAAATTTAACCAAAGAGGCAAAGGATTTGTACTTAGAAAACTATAAAATACTCAGGAAAGAAATTGAAGAAGACACAAAGAAATGGAAAAACGTTCCATGCTCATGGATTGGAAGAACAAACATTGTGACGATATCAATGCTACCTAGAGCAATCTACACATTCAATGCAATCCCCATCAAAATACCATCCACCTTTTTGAAAGAAATGGAACAAATAATCCTAAAATTTGTATGGAACCAGAAGAGACCCCGAATAGCCAGAGGAATATTGAAAAAGAAAAGCAAAGCTGGCGGCATCACAATTCCGGACTTCCAGCTCTATTACAAAGCTGTCATCATCAAGACAGTATGGTACTGGCACAAAAACAGACACATAGATCAATGGAACAGAATCGAGAGCCCAGAAATGGACCCTCAACTCTATGGTCAACTCATCTTTGACAAAGCATCTTGGACAAAGAATGTCCAATGGCAAAAAGACAGTCTCTTCAACAAATGGTGTTGGGAAAATTGGACAGCCACATGCAGAAGAATAAAACTGGACCATTTCCTTACACCACACACAAAATTAGACTCCAAATGGTTGAAAGACCTAAACGTGAGACAGGAGTCCATCAAAATCCTAAAGGAGAACACAGGTAGCAACCTCTTCGACCTCAGCCTCTGCAACTTCTTCCTAGAAACATCGCCAAAGGCAAGGGAAGCCAGGGCAAAAATGAACTATTGGGATTTCATCAAGATAAAAAGTTTTGCACAGCAAAAGAAACAGTCCACAAAACCAAAAGACAACCGACAGAATGGGAGAAAATATTTGCAAATGACATATCAGATAAAGGGCTAGTATCCAAAATCTATAAAGAACTTATCAAACTCCACAGCCAAAGAACAAGTAATCCAATCAAGAAATGGGCAGAAGACATGAACAGACATTTCTCCAAAGAAGACATCCAAATGGCCAACAGACACATTAAAAAGTGCTCAACATCGCTCGGCATCAGGGAAATCCAAATCAAAACCTCAATGAGATACCACCTCACACCCGTCAGAATGGCTAAAATTAACAAGTCAGGAAACGACAGATGTTAGCGGGGATGCGGAGAAAGGGGAACCGTCGTACACTGTTGGTGGGAATGCAAGCTGGTGCAGCCACTCTGGAAAACAGTATGGAGGTTCCTCAAACAGTTGAAAATAGAGCTACCATACAATCCAGCAATTGCACTACTGGGTATTTACCACAAAGATACAAATGTAGGGATCCGAAGGGATACGTGCACCCCAATGTTTATAGCAGCAATGTCCACAATAGCCAAACTGTGGAAAGAGCCAAGATGTCCATCGACAGATGAATGGATAAAGAAGAGGTGGTATATATACACACTGGAATATTATGCAGCCATCAAAAGGAACGAGATCTTGCCATTTGGAACGACGTGGATGGAACTGGAGGATGTTATGCTGAGTGAAATAAGTCAATCAGAGAAAGACATGTATCATATGACCTCACTGATATGAGGAATTCTTCATCTCAGGAAACAAACTGAGTGTTGCTGAGTGGTGGGGGGTGGGAGGGATGGGGTGGCTGGGTGATAGACATTGGGGAGGGTATGTGCTATGGTGAGCGCTATGAATTGTGCAAGACTGTTGAGTCACAGATCTGTACCTCTGAAACAAATAATGCAATATATGTTAAGAAAAGAAAAGAAGTTAGCAGGAGGGGAAGAATGAAGGGGAGTAAGTCGGAGGGGGAGATGAACCATGAGAGATGATGGACTCTGAAAAACAAACTGAGGGTTCTAGAGGGGAGGAGGGTGGGGGGATGGGTTAGCCTGGTGATGGGTATTAAATAGGGCACATTCTGCGTGGAGCACTGGGTGTTATGCACAAACAATGAATCATGGAACACTACATCAAAAACTAATGATGCAATGTGTGGTGATTAACATAACAATAAAAAGTAAAAAAAAAAAGAAAAGGCACACAATAATCCTTTTGCCTTTTTCAAGATTTGGGTAACTTTTCTGAATGACATCATTTTCCTTCAGCCTTTTCTTTTTATGGGTAAGGAAAGGGGGGATTGGGGCGCCTGAGTGGCTCAGTCGTTAAGCGTCTGCCTTCGGCTCAGGTCATGATCCCAGGGTCCTGGGATCGAGCCCCGCATCGGGCTCCCTGCTCCACGGGAAGCCTGCTTCTCCCTCTCCCACTCCCCCTGCTTGTGTTCACTCTTTCGCTGTGTCTCTCTCTGTCAAATAAATAAATAAAATTAAAAAAAAAAAGGAAAGGGGGGATCCTTGGAAGTGGATATGACTTGTTGAGGACTGCACTGACATTTGTTAGAAGGCCTGGAAGTATGATAATCTTGATTTTTGGTCTTTCAATTTCTGTCTCCTTCTCTTGAGATGTTATAAAGCACTGTGTGAGAAATCAGCAACAATTACCCAGAGCAAGACAGCAGAGCAACGTTTGCGCCACCTCGTTCCCATCATAGGGGCTATCCTTACCTAGTAGTGTATCAGCAGATGACCCAACCTAGGGCGGAACACTCCTGGCCACCTAAACATTGTTATGTAATGGTGTCAGTGCTGAAATATATTGTGTATCTGTATTTCTCAAACTTGAAACAATATCAGAAGCATCTGGGGTCTGAACTAAAAGCTCAGATGTTTGGGCTCACTCTGGACCTAGTAAATTAAAACCCATTCACCTCAAAATTCCAACTTAGTAGGTTTAGAGCAGGGTCTAAGAATCATTATTTTACTAAGGGCCTTAAGGAATAGAATGCACTCCCACTGTTCATATGCCCGTCGTGTCTGTTTTAGGGTAGTTGGCTAATGTCAACTAGCAGAGCGGTTTTATTTGCTTGGGTATCCAGTGACTCTTCTGTGGTCGATGCTTTCTGGTGGGCATTAACATTGTATTATATAATACAAACATCTTCACATTTATGTCCACTCCCGTATGTCCATCCACATGTCTTTACTCCCTATCTCCTTATCTTTCAGTCTTCTGATCAGCAAGCCACTCATTGACTACTGCCCAGGAATCTGTGTGTATTGTTCCTTTGGGACAATACCAAGTGAATGACTAGTAGTATTACTCCCAGCTATTCCCATTGAATTATTTCCTCTCTTCACTATTTTTCAAGGCACTGCCAAGTGTGGTTGTAAAATAGCTGCAATCCATTTTTGCCTTTTAGACCATAGTCAGCTGACCCATTTGTAAACAATACTTGGGCTTTTTTCTCCTCATTCAACTGGCTATAGGGCGACCCTCCATACAACTGCAAATGCAAGCTAGGGGAAGGGCATTTGTACAATTGTGCTGGGTGACATAGGGGTCTGCATTACCTGCTCATATAGCTTACATGTACCCTCTAGTTCTGCTTGAATTCAATTCTGGATTGAGAGTGAATGGCTGCTGGGCATGTGTCTAACTTTATTGCTTGGTAGTCTGACATAATTCAAATCAAAATGGGCAGTTTGGGATGAATGGTCACTTAGTGCCTCATATATGTGTTTCTCCATGAGGGCTCACTAACACACAAAGAGCTATTTCCAAAAAAAAGCATAGAATTCTCTGCTATAGAGGGCAGCAGGTGGCTCAGTTGGTTAAGTGTCTGCCTTGGGCTCAGGTCATGATGCCAGGGTCCTGGGATCAAGTCCCATATCAGGCTCCCTGCTCAGCAGGAAGTCTGCTTCTTCCCTTCCCCTTGCTTGTGCTCTCTCTCTCACTCACTCTCTCTCTCAAATAAATAAATAAAATCTTTTTTTAAAGATTTTTATTTATTTATTTGACAGAGACACAGTGAAAGAGGGAACACAAGCAGGGGGAGTGGGAGAGGGAGAAGCAGGCTTCCCGCGGAGCAGGGAGCCTGATGTGGGGCTTGATCCCAAGACCCTGGGATCATGACCTGAGCGTAAGGCATATGCTTAACGACTGAGCCACCCAGGCACTCCATAAATAAATAAAATCTTTAAAAAAATTCTCTGCTATAGAGAATTCTCTCCTTGATGCCCCTCCTTTATTATTCCCCAAAGTGAGTCTTTCCACATGATGAGCTTTAAATTATCTGAGACTGTTTTTGATTTGCCTTTAATCTGGAAAGAAATTTTGCAGAGTGTGGAATTCCATTGCAAGTTTTTTCTTTCCATGTTTGAGATATCATTCTACTGTCTTCTGACTGCCACTGTTGTTATTAAGAAGTTAGTTGTCAGTCTTTTGCTTCCTTGAAGATAGTGCCTTTTTATTATCTGTTGCTCTTACTAGCTTATCTTTGTCTTAGATTCTATGCAATTTCAGTCTGAGATGGATTTCTTTTTATTTACTTGGAATTTATTGTGTTTCTTAAATCTGTGAATTTGTGTCTTCACCAGTCAGTTTGAGGAATTGCTAGCGCTTCTTTCTTCAAATAGTGCCTCTGCCCTACTTTATCTTTCCTTTTGGGACTCCAATAAATGTCATAAGCTTTCTCACTTTATTCCCCACATCTCTTCCACCCTTTTCTGTATTTTCCATCATTCTTGTGTCTGTGCTATAATTTATATTTCTTCTCATTTATTTCCAAGTTAATCAATTCTCTCTTACTTTTTTTTTTGTTTCCAGATTTATTGAGGTATAATTGACATATAACATTGTATAAGTTTAATGTGTACAAAGTAAGGTGGTTATTTGATACATGTTTTGTTTGTTGTCTACTTGTGTGTTCTTGTTGTTCACTGAATTTCTCTAAAAGGATTATTCAGCGTTCTTTGTCAGACAGTTTATTTATCTCCATTTCTTTAGGGTCAGTCATTGGAGTTTTATTAGTTTTCTTTAGTGGTGTTGTGTTTTCTTGATTATTTGTGATCCTTGTGACCTTTATTGATGTCTGTGCATTTAAGGAAGTAGGCACTTCTTTCAGTTTTTGTAGGCTGGCTTTGGAAGGGAAAGCCCTTTGCCAGTCAGCTTGTCCAGAGATTCTGGGTGGGCTTGCTGCTGAAGTTCTCATAGGCATGTCTGTTGCCTGGGTCAACAATTGAGCAGACCTGGTACTTAGGTCCATAGGGGCTAGTCTGTGTCTGGGTTCACTGGGTTCACAGGCCCAGTGCCTGTCTCTGGTGGTAGGCCTGGGACTGGGGTCTGTGTAGATGGGCCTGACGTCTGGGTCCACAGGGGCTGGCCTGATGGTGGGGTGGCCCTGGAGCCTGGGTTCATGGGAGCTGGCCTGGAAGCCGGGACTATGGAGGCCACCCTAGCAATTGGGCAAGCCTGAACCTGTAGCTTCGGGGGCCATGAGGGCCACTCTGGAGTTTGGATCCATGGGGGCTAGCCTGGAGGCTGGAGCCATGGGAGTTAGTCTGGAGACTGGGTCTCTAGGGACCAGCCTGGTGCTGGGGTGGGCTGGTAGCCTGCACCCATGGGAGCCCACCCAGAGCCTAAGTTTATGGGTGTAACCTGTCTAGAGCCTGAGGCCATGGGGTCTGTCCTGGTGCTAGGGCAGCCTGGGGGCCTAGATCCACGGGAGACTGCCTGAACCTTGGGGCCAATGGTACCAGCTTGGAACTGGGGCAGGCCAGGAACCTCATTCATGGGAGCTTATCTGGAGTCTAGATTTGTGAAGGCTGCCCTGGGTGCTGGGGCAGGCTGGTAGCCTAGGGCCATGAGAGTCAGCCTGATGCTAGGGAGGGCCAGGAATCTGGATTAGCAGGAGGCTCTCTGGAGCCTGGGTTTGTGGGGGTCTGCCCAGTGCTTGGGTGGACTGGTAGCCTGGTTGTTGGAGCCCACCAGAGGTCTGGGGCCATGGGAACTGGCCTGGTGCTGGGATAGGCCCAGAGCCTCAGGCCACAGGAGTCAGTCTGGTGCTGGTGTGGGCTGGTGGTAGAATCCACTGTGAAGTCAGTTCCTTACTTCACTCTCCTCCCATGAGTTGGATGTCTCTACCTTGGCTTGGTTGGGGGATTGGGCAATGGGAGTAATGTGAAACTATGCTTCCTATCCTTTTTTCAGTGCATCTTTTCTTATTTCTGTGTTCTACCCAGGTGCTGTCATCCCTCACCTGGAATTCTTAGCTCTTGTGGAAGTATTTTTATGTATGGATAATAGTTCAAATTGACATTTCTGGGAGGCACTGAGTGCTAGAAATTCCTATACCATCAGTGGTACTCTCTAATTCTTCCTTCTGCTGTGTGCTGTCTGTTGCTAAATACAAATTTTGGTTTATGTCATTTTATTTATTGTGTTATATAATTCTAGAGATGCTGTTTAACTCTTCCAAATCTGCCACACTTCATAGTTTGCTGTTCTAGAAAAATATATCCATGTTTGTCATTTGCTTCTTAAATATGGTTAGGATAGTTGTTTTATGCTCTCTGTATAATAATTACAGAATCTGATGTCTGTGTATGTTTCTGCTATCTTGCTTTGTTTATTTTTTTGGTTCTTGTTCTTGTGATCTTGTTTACTTGTATACCTAGTAATCTTCAACTCCTTGTGGCTTGTTGTCTTTGTAAAATTATTTAAGTGGCTCTGCCCTCCTCTAGAGAGGCTTTCTCTTTGTTTCTGGTGGAAAGTGTTTGGTCTACATTAAACCAATTTGAGAGTTCCTGGCTCAATCAAGCTGTGAGTACTCAAAGTGGAAATCCTCCAGAGGGCCTGTCCACAGCCATAGCCTTCCAGAAATTACTTCTTTTCTTTATATCTTTCCCTCCCCCACTTTGTTCAGTGCCAAGACAGCCCACTTCATGGGTTCCAGAGATTGGGGAAAGGTGAGAGTGGGTCTAGATCTGGTTTGCTTGTCCCCCCTCCAGTCATAGGCGGCTCCTGAGTCTTGACCTTTTTTTTCTTTTTTTGTGCTGCTGTGACTAGAGTATGGCGTGTGTGTGTGTGTGTGTGTGTGTGTGTGTGTGTGTGTGTGTGTGTGTTATATCAGCACAGAACATATAGTTCAGTAGTTTTAATGCTCCTTTATTTCAGATCCTGATTCCATAAGTCTGGGATAAACCCTGAGATTCTGCATTTCTGACAAGCTTCCAGGTGATGCGAATGATACTGGTCCACAGGTCACACTCTGAATATTGAGGATATATAGAACAAAGACTCTTCCATTTAATAACTTGGCAATATGTGAACAATAGCCAAATTGAATGATGGGAATTGTGCTATAGAAGTTGGGAAGGATTTATGGAACTGAGGTGACATGTTAGACCTTGATGTGAAGTAGTGAAGGATAGATATGGGTGGATAAAGGAATGAAATCCCAAGTTGGATCCAGTTCTGGCTACCTGAAGAGAGAAGGAGGGCTATATCTCTAGATTTTATTCCTATGGAGTTCTTACAGAGAGAGAAATTTCCTTCACATATTTGACGCAGTGTCCCTTCTCAGGATCATCCACCACCTTGGTGGTAAAGGATACACCTCCATACTAGGGAGACATAAGTAGAGGTCTTGGGTTATCTGGTATCATGAAAGCCCCCATCACCTCAACTAATGGCACTGGCTACATGGAGCTCCATGTATTTATAGGATGAAATAATGAATCTGAAAGGATCCACATCTTATTAGCTCTGGTCCCGAATGAGTTGGCATGCATCATCCATACCAATGTATCTTGAATATTTGCTTCTTTGTACCTTATGGCAGGACATTGAATCTCTCTCCTCAAGATATCCAAGTGGGTCTGGTCCTACATAAGGAGCATGGGGGTGATGCCATAGGCTCCAGACTTTCTTCTTAGAGTGTGGAAATCAACTCATGCTAATGGATACCTAGGGCAACTCCTCATCATAGCCACAGATTGATTCTGAATCCTAGTTTTGAGTCAGAGACACCTACTGCACATTTAAGTGTGGGTGCTTTATGATTCCACACTCCTGAAGGATTGGTTATGGGGCTATCCAGGACAAGATGATAATGACCTTTCACATCCCACTGTGCAGTGGGAATCCCTTGGAACTGTATACAGTGTGAACATGAGGGTGTTAGGTAGTTAGGTAATTTGATGAGGTAGAAATGTCAAGAGCTAGGATGATCTATTGGTGGTCAAAGCAAAAAGGCTGGTAGAGACAAATAGGCTGATCTGGGGTCTGGTGACAGACTTAGGAGACTTAATAGGCCAGTTGCTACAGGAAGCTGTCATGTACTGGGGGCTTTGCATACTCTTCTTTAACCCACACAATAATCTAACAAGGTACAATGCATTTCATATAATAATCATTTGAGGATCAGAGATGTGAAGAGACTCTGCCAAGGACACAAGTCTGAAAGTTGCAAAGCCTAATTGTGAACACACATCTTTTGAATATAAGTCTCTGGTTTTTGAACACATGTCTCTGGCTTTTGAACACTAAACTACTATCATAGTGTGGGTTCTCCCTGAGAAACCCTACCATTGTCCCACCAGAAGCTGGGGAGGCTGGGACATTTATCCACGAGCCCTTTCCCCCATTGGTTGAGGTTGCCGTTGAGATGAATACCCTTGAGGTATGAAGCTGACAGGTGCTGGGAACTGTCACAGTGACAGTGAACTCAGTTGGCCTGAAGGGATTGGGGCAGAGTATCAACAGCATTGCCTCAGCTTTCCTTTATGTAAGACCTAATGTGTGTCTGCTAGCTCAGAGCAGTGGAGCATCTGGGAGCCAGGCTCCCTTTCCCACTAATCCAAGGTAGTGATCTAGAGTCAGTGATAGGCAGGGTGCACAAAAGCTGGCTTTGCCCAGGTTAGGCTCCCTTGAGTGGAGAAGCAGCATGCAAACAGACTCTGAAAAGCTGGAGAAGCATACACTGGGGCATTTTTACCTGGTCTGAGATTGGCAGAGAATATGGTGACTGGACCAGGAATAGTTGCAAGCTACACAGGTCTTAGGGAACCCACCCCTTCCTTAGTCTATCTTAAACCTACTAGGGGCTTCCACTCCTAGTAATAACATTCCAGTATGTCATTTTGTGGCAAAAGAATCCAGTCATGGGCCCTGGGGCAGTCCCATAATATTTCTTTCCTCAAACTCGATGTTGATGACTATATTTCCTGGTCATTGCTCTTAAGGGCTTAGCATGCCCTACTTTTTCAGGGTGAAGAGACAAGTCATAGCGATGCTTGGTTGATATTTACATAAAGACTCACTGAATCCTCTGGCACCAGGAACCAGCAAATATTGAGTGTCAGGCAGTCCCAGCCCAAGTGAGGCAGAACCTCCTTCCTTCCGCATGTGGATAAAATGCTTGGGACCTGTTGGAGTCAGTCAGAGCACCTGAGTGCAGAGGAAGCCATAGTCCATAATAACAGATTACAGGTACAGCCTGAAGTCACAAAGCCTATTGACCTTTGATCTTCTCTTGCATCTGGGTCTCTGGTTTCTCCTGTCTTTTCAGTAAAAGAACTAGGAGTCCTAGAAAACTTTCCAGAGCCCTTGGATGCAGATAGAACCTTAACTTTGGATCCATGGACAAGAGCATCTCCTAGACAAAGGTAACTTCAGCTCAGAAGCCATTTGTGGGGAGTCTTGTTTCACTGCTCTATGTCTAGCCTTGGGGAGACTTGGGGGGGCCTTGGTGGAAGGCACAGGGTGCTGGAGAAGCTAAGGCTTCTTCCAAGAGTACAGGTGGTGATTTGCTTACTCCCTGTCCAGTGATGACTATTGAATCAGGCCGTGAGGATCCTGAGGCGGGGAGGGATGTGAACAGCTGGCTCTCGCTATGGGGAGTTTATGGCCTTCTTGGAGAACTGTCCTGGTTCCCTAATCAGAAGCCCAGGGACAGATGGCCCCTGACAGTCAAAACACCTAATAGAGATCCTAGTGATGCCTCTTTGGACGAAGAATGGGTGAAGACGGGGTTATAGAGGCAGATTTGCTGCTAGTTATTTAGTGGTGTTCAAGCTTGAAGTCCGGATGAGTGGTGACTCACCAGCCATATGGGAAGCTAGAATGGAGATAGATGCCCAGTCTCCCCTCCATTCCTTCCTTTAAATCCGGAGACTTGTTGCACAAAACAGTGCCTGAGGTGATGCTCTGGAACTTCCTAACAATCACAGATGTGATGGATGGAGGGCATCCCAAGGCCATCAGAGTCTGGAGAACAAGGACTAACCAGTCAGGACAGAGATGGGAGTTTCCATTTGGGGTTTTCTGGCCTTGGAAAACCCCATCCTTAGTCTCAGATGTGTATTTGGGACAGGATTTTGGGGCAGCTTTCTCAAAAGAATTTTTACACAAAATACCAGGGTGGAGGAGGGGCAGTGAGAAATTGATGACATGTTTTTCTTCTTTCTTTCCCCCACAAGACCAGCTGCTGACAACCTCCTCTCTATTATCTGATCTACCTTGTCCTCTTCACAGGAAGCTCTGAAACCATCATGGCTACCACACAATGTGAGTGGTGAATTTCAAACCAGCCTGGAAATATCTCCATCCTGCACCAAAGACAATAGAGTACCGGGCCCCTATCATTTACTCAGTTATAGATGCATTTATTTCTTGCTAAAATATGCAGATTGCAAAACCTGCATTTGAAAATCTCAGAGCATTTAGCTCTTTTCTTATTATGTATGTTCAGAATTATTATTTATTTCAATAAAGAGGGTAAAGAAAAAAACAAGAAACATATCGATGACCAATTTGAATATTTTTGGTTTTGTTACTACCCAGAGACTATCAATCAGAAAAAGACAAGTCACTGATATCCCTAGAAAAAAGACAAATCTTGAAAATCTTTTGGGGACTATAAATGCAGGTAGATCCTTACAGACGCTTTGATCCACAAACCAGTTCCTGCCTTATTTCTTCTCCCTTTCTCCTTATAGCCACTCTTTCTCAGAGCAGTAAGCCTACCCCCAAGGATTCAAAAACCATTATTACCAAGATGCAGCTAGGGTCCTGAAGTTTATAATAGCCTCATATATGTTTTGTGTTTTCTGTCTTCTCTCAGCGGTAGATAGTCCCAGAATCTTTGGTGTTTATGATTCTCAACAAATGGTGTGGATCTTGAAAGAAAATTCATTAATAGCAACTCCTTTTAGCAGAAATGTCAGACCTGGTGAGTGACAATCAAAGCCACTGTTTCCTCTAAAAGGGACACCAGCTTCTGGGGGTTGGGGCTGAGCTTGCTTGAGCCTGGCCTTGGGCCCCTCCTACTTCTGGGCGGCAGCCCAATGTCCACAGGGAGGACAAGAAGGCTCTCTTCCACAGAGGAAACCCTGCACCTAGAGATGAGGATGTGAGGGGTTGGCAGTTCTTCTTATCAAGAGAAAATGTCTGCAGATAAGAAGAGATTATCCACTTAAGCAGTGGTTGACCTTTTCCTTGGAGTTTCTCTCCTTTAAATTTCAACCGTATCACTACCTATGTCCCCAGAATCAAACTTGATCATCTTTTCACTATCAAACCTACACACTTTCCTAATTTGGTGTCCTGTCTTCTGATAATGGGGGATATTCCTTTCTCCTAGCAAAAATCAATCTGTCTCAGCTTCTTTCCCTTTTGCTAGGACTTCAATGTTTGATTTAATTTTTTTATTAAAGATTTTACTTATTTGTTTGACAGAGAGAGACACAGCAAGAGAGGGAACATAAGCAGGGGGAGTGGGAGAGGGAGAAGCAGGCTTCCTGAGGAGCAGGAAGCCCGATGTGGGGCTTGATCCCAGGACCCCGGGATCATGACCTGAGCTGAAGGCAGACGCTTAATGACTGTTCGATTTAATTCTTCTCTTCCCTGCATAGTCCACCTTTGTCTGTTGGCTGGATCCTTTCTATCACTGACAGACATGCTCTAATATAATATTTCTAAGTTTAATACTAAACACCTTCTCTTGATTCCCACATTCCACTCTTACTACCACTCTTTTTTTCCCTGTATGCCAATCTCCATACAGTGATATGTACTAGTCATAGCCAAACTTCATAGGAGAGCTGGCTACACAACTTGTTTCCACTTCATCTCCTGCTCACACTTGCACCAAACAACCTGACTTCTGAACTGTTCTCTAAAGCTCCCCTTCCCAAGGTCACCAAATATGCTCCTCTGTCCTCATAATGTTTGGTTCCTCAGCTGCAGTCAGCATAATTGATAACTCTTTCTTTCTTGAACACCCCCATCTTCTCCTTCTGTAGGAACATTCTCTTGTGGTTCACTGGCTTCTCTTTGACATTCTCCTTTCCGACTCCACTTTCTCTATAAAATCTCCAAATGCCGGGGATCCTCGGATCTCAGTCTGCAATCATTATGTAACCCCACTGAAGTGACTGGGAGTTGGTCTCTTAGATTGATGTATCATCTCTATCACTCTGGCATTTATGCTTCCAACCAAAAAGTCCCCTCTGGATAGTTTACCCATGTCCTCTCGATGTCCCCTCAGACATCTTTAACTTCATCTATCCCAAGCAGAATTATGGATCTGACTTCTCAAAACTGCTGATGAGCCTAGTCTTCCCCATCTCTATTAGTGGCATTACCATCACTTGTTTCCTCGAGCCAGAAGTGCAGGAGACATCCTTGATTCAATCTCTGTCCAATCCATCAGCAAAGACTGAGGAGTCTCTGTGCAAAATATGCCTTATTTCTAAGATAATATAATCTCTCACCTGGGCCACTGCCATTGCCTCCTCACTGCCCTCCCTCACCCTTCATTTGTGTAGCCTCTCATCCATTCTCTACAAAACATTAAGAGTGACCTTCTGAACAATGTTAATTGAACAGTATCATTCCCATGTGTTTGTGTCTTGGGGGTGGGAGGTGGGGGCTAGTGGGGAGATCTCAGGGGCACCGGTCTTCTTTCAGAGTCACATAGCGGCCTTAACCAATCCTTTCCCTGTGACACTCTCCTTTCAGACCCTCTCCAGCACCATGTTTTCCCATGTTTTCATATACTAGTTTCCTCTTAACTTTAAGGTCTTGGTTTGAACTTCACTTCTGCAGAGAGGTCTTTCTTGATTTCTCTATCTAAATTTGGTCTCCTACTGTCTCAGGCTTTGGTCCCTTACCCCAAAGCAGGCATTGCAATTTATTGTGGTTCTGGTCATTTCTCTGCTTACATATTTTGGTCTCATTTTCTGCAGGGGCAAAGACAATGTCTGTCTTATCCTCAGCTAAATCTCTGGTGCCCACATGCAGCCTTGTCCTAAGTGGGAATTCAATAAAGAGAGTTGACTGGAGAATTCTCAACCCCCTGCGCAGAAGGATAGAAGCAGAACACCCAGGCTCCTGGGCTAAATTAGTTGGGAATTAAATTCAGCTGATGGTGACAAAAAACCCACATAACTGGGACTTAACTAAGAAGTTTATTTCTTTCTCATGAAAAAGAAGGCTAAGCAGGCAGGCTGAGGCCAGTGTGGTGGCTCCATGATAACCCCATAGTCCAAAGATTCTAGCTTTCTGCTTTACCAAGCTCGAGTTCTCCTCAACCATCAACCAAGTATTTGAGGCTGGCAGTAAGAAGACACAGGGTATAAGGAGCTTCTCCCAGCTGAGTCAACTCCTTTTAAAGAACATTCTTAGAAATCCCACACAACACTTCCACATTTATCTAATGGGCTACAACTTCAGCGTATGATCAAATTTAGCTGCAAATGTGGTAGGGAATTTTTATTTTTATTTTTGGGACACAATATGCCTTGGTAACAACTGGGGTTCTGATATTAAGTAAGAGAGTGAAAATGGGCTTCAGATAATGATGAAGGGTCTCAGCTCCATGGTGAATGGGAGGAGCCTTCTGAGGGACTCCTGACTGCTCAGCATCCCCCCTGGCTAGGAGGAGTAATGTTCGGCCAGAAGGACTGGACTTTCTGCTGCTTGGGACCTGATACCTGTTTCCATTTTTCCTTGTGTTTCCAGTCAGTCTTGATTTAACAACATGTACAGACAAAGAATTTCATGATGCAGGAAAAGGCAATCCAGTTTACTTGGGAATCAAGGGCAACCATCTTTGTCTCTTCTGTGCAGAAATTCAGGGCCAGCCTACTCTGCAGCTTAAGGTGAGTGATCGTACAGCTAATGAGAGAAGCACTGTGAGATGCACTTTTTATTTCATTTAACATATTGCTGAATAAAAATGACATTTTTTCAATCCTGAATTGTTCACTTTAAGGAAGGAAATGTGACTTGGCTGACCCCCAAGTCAATGGGCATGGGTGTAACACTCATTTGAACGTAAGAGCATTCTCCGAAAGCTAGAGGGTACACCCATGAGAATGTTTCAAAAAGGCCAAGGAATGGTGGTTTCTTAATCATCAGTTTTCTTTAACTGCCTCCCAGAAGTCCTCCAAGATGCTGGGCTGCTCCCACTTAAGCAAAGGCCACTGCGTGGCAGAGGAGACAGGGGGAGATTGTTAGTCTGGATTTTGTGGATTATATGCCTGTGGTCTCTGTACCGAAGGTAGCATTTGTAGTTATGAAGCGAACCCTTCTGGTTATGATGAACGCTGTAAGATGTCAACCCACTTGGAGGCTGGGAATCTTGTGAGATGCCCACACCTGCAGATGGGTGCCCACCAGGAGCACCCACAGAAGAGACTTAAGCTGGTCTCTGTTCTCAGGGAAGATAGTGCTGTCTCAGAGAATCAGAAACACCTGGTGTTATAGGATGCTGGGATGGAGCAAAGCTATTGGGAGCCAGCGGGTTGTCTGTCTTGACACTTGGTGTCCTTTCACCTGCCTGTGTCCCTGGCCTCTGTCCCTCCCTTTGGGGAAGCAGTCACTCTCGGGGCTGTGTTATTTAGACCCTTCCTCTCAGTAATCCTCTCTAATGAGCCTTTTTCCTAATCCTAGGAGAAAAAGATCATGGATATGTCCAAGGAGAAGAAAGCGCAGAAGCCCTTTCTCTTTTTCCATAGTAGGGAGGGCTCCACCTCCACCTTTGAGTCTGTCTCCTACCTGGACTGGTTCATAGCCAATTCCAAAATGGCAGGTCAGCCTGTCATTCTTACCAAGGAGAGGGGCAAAAATTATACCACTAACTTCTATTTAGATCCTCAGGACTAAATTCAGCCTGGGCTGTGGGTGGCTGATTCCAGGAGAGAGGATCAAGCAGTCAGAGAATCTTCCATTCCAAAACACAATAAGTCATCATCTTGAGAGACCTCCATGCACTGATGCCCATCCGTAGTCCCCCTCATTCTCATCACCCAAAACCACCTCTTCCTTTAGATATCCATTTCTGCACCATGTCTCCCCTGAACATCATCCTAGTGTAAAACCTGAGTTACTTTTTATTCTTTCCTGATCTTGTCCCACCATCCACTTATCTGCCATGTCCAGTTAAATCAACATCCAAAATGCTTCCTGTACACACCTCTCTCTTTTGCTTCTGACGACCTATGGCCTAGAGATGTGAGTTCCAAACATTTTTGTTCATAGAACCCTATCAATAAAAGAGTATTATCTGTTAATTCTCTGCATGTTTATTATAAATATTATGATGTCTGTTCCCAAATTAATCTAAAGTTTTTATCTATCTAAGTAATCTGTACACCCCACATAGGGCTCAAACTCATGACCCTGAGATCAAGAGTCACATGCTATTCCGACTAAGCCAGCCAAGTGCCCCACCAAAGATGAATCTAAAGGATAAGATAAATGTGAAATAAAAATTTTACATGTCTTGATCATCATAATGGATTCATAATATCATTAGTTAATAATTTGACACATAACACATACTTTGGTTAAGATTAATTATTAACTGTAGTGAATTTAAATCAATCCATATTTCAGAGAATCACTTGTATCAGTTTAAATTTTTTTCAGGTGACTTCTCAGAACTTATTGTATTGTCTTTGTTTTCACTTACAAATTAGCTCAAAGGAGAAGTACCAGCTTTGATATTTTCCTGTTATTATTCATGTTTTCTGGAATTTTAGTCAAATCCTTAACTAACAGTTTCTTTACTGGGATACTTTTAGGCCAGTTGTCCCTTTGGTGAGGGTTACTTTATTTAAAGCCTGTAATAAAATCTCCAGATTCACTTAGCCAGTCACAAGGAACTATAATTTACCATAATATCCTGCACTTGAATGTGAGCATGATGGACTCTCTTCCCTCAGGAGACCTTGCCCCTTCTCTGCATATGACAGGCAGTGGTATCAGGTTTTGCAATGGATACCCATTGCTAACTAAGTTCAAATTTCTTACCGAGACATAATCTCTTCCAAAACCTATCCTTGTGGCATTATCTCCTGGTGCCTCGCTGGCCATGGTCCTGAGACAACCCTTGAATCCCCCCTTACATCCTGTTTGCCTACCTCTTACTCTAGTCATTGCTGTGTGACCAGCTCTGAAAAGGTGTAACCTGACATCATGTCATCTCAGCTGCACCAAGCATCTGTCTCTCTCTGCTCGGGGGCTCCTAGGACACCTTGGGGAAAGACACTTGCAGGAACTTGCTTTGCACTCACACATGCACACACCTGGAAGTGAGATGGAGCTGCCCATGAAGAACCCTTGACCAGTGGGGGGTGGGAGTGGGTGGGTACCTGCTATTCTCTTGGATCCTTCAGGTGCACAGTTCTGAGATGCATTCTACCTACAGGGTTCTTCAGAGGGTCCCAGTAGAATTGAGTCATAGTCATCCATGGCAGCGCTGAGCTCAAGAACACACTCTTGCATTGGCTTATCTCATTTCCCTGCTTTGGTTTCTCCATGCCCCATTTCTGTTCCCTGGGGTCACTTCTCACCATCTGAATGCAAAACCCTTGTCTCAGGTTCTGCTTTCCGGTGTAAACCCAGGCTAAGACAGATTCAATCAAAGTGAGCTTCTTTTCTGTACCAGCTACACCCAGCACGTTGGATTTCTTCCCTCTGTGCCTCTGCACATGATTTTGCAAACATTTCAGCCACTTTCATCACTGTGTCTCTCACCTGCCTATGTCTTCCTAATATCCTACATCTGTCTGAAGTGTTTAGAGGCTGCTCCTCATCCTCCCAAGAAAATCCAACATCTTATCTTCTTTGAAGTCTATAGCACTTTGCCTTACCATGTGACAGACATTTCTTTTGTTCGACTTGTGCTAGAGTTTTTTCTCCTTGTTTTGGCCTCTTTGCTCTTTTCTCCTCAACCAGATTCTAGGTACATAGTGGGCAGAGATTGTGACTTTGATATCTCTATACTCCTTAGGTGCAAAATCTTGCCTCCTACGTAATAGTTGCTCAAAATATATTGTTGAAACAAATGAATTCTCATTGCATGTATTAGCATCCTCCAATGATACTGAAGTGTGTCAGAGTGGAGTTTGCTTTATCATGGCAGAGGCAGCCCTAACTGCAAGAAGGGTGTGAGGAATGTCAAAGTTCCTCAGAGAAGGTGGGGAAGGAAAGCACAGAAAAGCTGGCTAGGAACTTTTCTGTCTCAACTCTTCTTCCTCCTCCTTCTATGCCAGTCTAACCTTAGTAGACTGCAATGATGTTAGGATATTCTCTCAGGAGGGGATGGCTGTAGAAACAAAGCACAACCCAGAGCTTCCCAGAGGGCTTCCAGCCAATGTCCACTGACTCCATGGCATCTCCCTCTTGGATTTTATCCAAGCCTTCACCAACATACATTTATGCATACTCATAAACTACTTAAGGGCACAGGAAAATGATAACAGGGGAATCCAGTGTTTCAGTTTTTTTTCTCTGACAAGGTCAGGACGAAGCATAAATGACCCCAAGGATGGCTATGAGAGGCTTCTGGTGGCAATGAAATGGACACAGAGTAAGCAGGTTTTCTGAGAAGGGCTGCAAAGAATGTGAGTTCTGTAAATAGCTGAATGTGTAGAAAGGATAGTAGAGAGTGATAGAAAAAAATAACTCTAGGCTGTTCTTATAAATACTAACTTTTTGGAAATCCCAAGAGCACTGGAGATGAGCAGGAGGTAGACAGCTCGCCCACCCTACACTGCACCCTCTCACAGAGGAGGTGAGGAAGTGGTGGTGGTGGTGGAGGAAGAAGAGGAGGAAGAAGAGAAACCACAGAAGGACCCAAGAGGTATTCTCAGATATTTTATTGGCTCTCCTAGTTTGAGGAAGGTTTTCATCTGTTTGGGCTACTGTAACAAAATTCCTTAGACTGGCAGCATAATAAGAACAAACATTATGTCTTGCAGCTCTGAAGACTAGAAGTGTGATATAAGGGTGCCAACATGGTCAGGTGAGGGCCCTCAGAGGGTTGCAGACTTCTCATTGTGGGCCTCACATGGTGGAAGGGGAGAAAGCCTCCTAGGCCTCTCTCATATGGCTATCAGTCCTGTTTGTGAGGGCCCTGCCCTCAGGATCTAATCACCTCCCAAAGTCCCCACCTCCTTATCTGATCACATTGGGCTTTAGGATTTCATCATATGGATTTTGAAGGAATCAGACATACCCGTTCCCACACCCCATCTTCTCCATCTCAGTTACTCAAGACAGAAACCTAGGAGCCACCCTTGATTCCTCCTTTCCTTTGAGCCCTACCTCTAATCCATGAAGTCTATCTCTAAAGACGTCTACCTTCAAAAGATCTCCAATCCACCCATCTCTCTTCAGCTTCTCTGCCACTCTCCAATCCAAACCAGGCAGCCACCATAGCTTGCTGGTGCTGTAAATCAGACTCCTGACTGGTGAGTTCCATCTACTCCTCCCTCTGCCCATTCAGTCCAGTCTCCGTGAGCCAGTCAGGGTAATCTCCATAAATGTAAATCTAAACTATGTCATTTCTATGTTCACTCCTTCAGTGCCTCCATTAGCACTTAGAAGGAAAAGCAAATCCCCTTCCATAGTTTAAGGGTTGCCTGGATGGCCTGACCCCTGCCTCAAACTCCTCTATCTTCCAAGGTAATTCTTTCTCCCTATTACTATTCTCAGTGATGCCAATCTTTTAGTTCCTTGAATATGCCAAATTCTTTTTTTTTAATTTTATTATGTTATGTTAGTCACCATACAATACATCGTTAGTTTTTGGATGTGTGCCAAATTCTTTATAGCCTCAGGACCATTGCATATGCCGTGCTCATGCACATCCCTATACCTATATTAGTTTACTCTCATTCTCTGCTTTTCTGGCTCCTTCAAGTCACCTCTTTATATGTCACCTCCTCAAAGAAGCCTTCCTTAAGCATCATGTCCACAGTAAGCCCCTTCTTCTACCTCCTGAATTTTCTATCTCCCATTTTTGACTGTTTCCTTCACACAATTGTAAGGACTTTGTTTATTTGTCTTTATCTCTACTTCCCTCCTTACATTATAAAGTCCTCAATTCCAAGGAAGTGGTATTTGTCTAGTTTACTACTGTATTTCCAGTCCTTAGTGCAGTGTCTGTGTTTAATAAATATATGTTGAATAAATACATTGTTAATAAATTAATAAATGAATGATTGAGGAACTGACCTCCTCCTCTTCTCAGAGCCCAGGGAAAGTCACCATAGTGAGTATCCTGGTCCCTAAAATGGACTCAAGATCCCATTAGGGATCCAGAAGAGAGAGGCATCTTCTCTAAGGCTGAGGCTCTGGCTTACAACTTTCCCCAGTAACCTCTTCCCAATTCCCAGTGCCTAGAAAGCGTGGGCTTTTTCTAGAGGTATATGAAGACACAAAACTCTTCTAACGTTCCTTACACCAGCAGAGCTTGAAGGGACTATGGGGTAATATTCTTCAGAAGCCGTTGGTGGAAACTCCCACCCCAACTCAGAACTTTGAGATACATCGGAGGGTAGAAGATAATCCCAGAGGCTCTCATGACACATGTAAAGAAGCCTGGGGTTAGCAGAAGGCTTTGAACTGTGGGATTTTTCTCCAAGGGAGCAATGGGTCATGTGATGAGATGCTCTACCCTGGAAAGAGTTTGAGCCTGGGAGCAACTCAGGTCCCTCCAAGGGTGCTTAACAATGGGTGGAGGCAAGGTGATGCTGATCATCATATCCTCCCCAACAGCCACACACACACCACCTACTGAAATCTGATGAAACCAGACTACACCCAGGAGTGTGGGAACACCTTCCCTGCAAACGCAAAGCCAGTGTCCTGAGAGGGGCTCTGCCTTTCCTATTCTTGCTCTTTGCTTGCAACATTTTGGCACTAGGTCTGGTAAAAAAGAGGGAACAGCTTCCAAAACCAAACTATCATCTTGCCCTCCACCATTCTGAGAAAAATGACAAGAAAGTTAGGATACTTTGACTAGAATGTTGTTAGGGGGCCTGATACCAAGTGGGAAAGTGGAGTGAATACTGCAAACCCTAAAGAAGTGATTGCACTGAAGGAAAAGCAAAGCATGAAGTATTTTGACATTTATACCTCGATGATTAGAAGGCCCTTAGAGGTGGATTAGAAAAGGAAAGAGACCAAGAAGAAGAAAAAGACTCAGGAGTCACAGGATAAGGCTCAGTCCAGGAGAGAGGTATGGGAATTCCTGCAAATAGAGAATACCTTTCCTGAATGGATCTGAAGATTGGGCTAAGAGAAAGAAGATGGCATGGGCAGGAATCTATTGTTTATAGTTATGCATTCTAAAAATCCTATCTGGCTTTTAAAAGCAATGTGCATGTATTACTATGATAAAAATTAAAATGAGTTTAAATAGTATGATTCTGTGCCCTTGTTTTACTCATCTGGAAATGTCTTTTTTTTGCTGGGGTGAGGACTGAGTCCCTTTTAAGGAGATAAATATAGGAAACCCAGGAGGGTTTATCCAAAATCACAAAACATAGCATCTTTCCTCTTTTCTCTAGAGAGGAAAATCAAACCTCTGATGAATATACTTGAGAGCATCAAGCTCATTTTTCACATTCATTTTCACCTGGGTGTTGGAGTTTCTGCCTCAATCCCTGTCCTTCTTGGTGATAAATAAAGTCAATGATGAACTAGAACTTCCATCTCCTGACCCTTCAGAAGAGTGCATTTCTCTGGGTGCCCAAATAGCTGAATTCCTGGATAGGTCATTCTCAGGCCTTCAGAGGCCCTTGAGCCAAGAAATAAGTAAGCACTTGATCCTGCTCAGAGTGCCTTATCCTGATTTCTCAAAGCCAGGAACTCAGAGATGTCCCTCTCTTGGTTTAGAGTAAGGTGGATGCTGTTGGAGGCCCAACCTTGGTGATTCAGTCAATCAGAGGAGGCTATGTCTGGGCAAGACAAAAATCTAGGGCTGCACTACCCTGCCTGCATTCCACCTGTAGGCAATTTGCCCTTCCCTAAGTTTCTCCAGTCTGGAGAATGTAATTGAACCACCGTAACTATAGCAAAAATAATTGCTAAAACTAAACCTGAATCTATAGAGTTGAGGAGCCCTGACTCTAGATTCCTCCCTCTGATGCTTAGGTGTGTTTATAAGTGCTTGAGAACCAAGTGGCATCTCTCTCTGTCCCTCCCCACGATGAGCATGAGTGTCTGTATGCATCTATGACCACAGATGGAGGTATGGTTCTCAACCTCCACAAGGCTGTGTATCCACCATATCCAGGTTCTTTCTGTCATGGGCCTATGTAGATATTCCAGCATCAAGACCCTTTGCTATTTTGGAGTTCTTTTGAGTCTCATTTGTGGATTCTCTCAATAGCCCGGAGAAGGTAACCATTTGCTCTTTTGGACGACCCAGCTCCTATAGAAGACCCAGTTGGGTCCATACTTTTTGATTTTGTACACTCTTCAAATCATTATATGAATGATGGGATTCTTCTGTATCCTTATAGTTGTCTTTTTATTTTGTCTAGTTTTGAACACATTTAAGTACACTTTAGGCAGCTAGCCTTAGTAACTACCAGATATTTATGCTTTAGAGGCAAATTTTCATCAAAATTGTATACTAGGGCACCTGGGTGGCTCAGTTGGTTAAGCGACTGCCTTCAGCTCAGGTCATGATCCTGGAGTCCCAGGATCGAGTCCCACATCGGGCTCCCTGCTCAGCAGGGAGTCTGCTTCTCCCTCTGACCCTCTTGCCTCTTGTGCTCTCTATCCCTCATTCTCTCTCTCTCAAATAAATAAATAAAATCTTTTATAAAATTGTATACTAAATTTTATGTGCTGATTTGACTCTAGGTCAGATCAATTAAAGGAGTGGATGTTTTGTACTACTAAATTTGCATGGATAATTTTGTGTTTCTTAGTCCAGTTTAATTTCTGCACCATAATTAGGGCAGTTCTGCAATGAGAGAACTTCCTTGGGCATTTCCCTCCTTGAGAGAATGAATAGCAGGAATTTTGGTGAGCCTTAGATACTGACATTTGAAGTCCAGTGGTATTGTTCCTCCTCAGATTAAATGATAGCTTGATAGGCACCTCCCTCCCCTCCACTACAAAGCCCTACGTGGGGCTGAGATATCCCCAGAGGATAGATTGTATTGATAACTTAGTCCAGAGAACAGCTTGTGATCTGAGCTTTGCACTGCCCAAACAGGAAGGATGCTTTTCTTCTTGCTACAAGATGATGGAGAGGAGGCTTTAGAGAACAAAGTATCCAGACCAGATAATCCCACCCCCAGAGAGCTTCTCACTGCTGGTTGGGCTCAGGGATCTGCCCAAGAAAGTGAAAGATACGAGAACTAAATTGGCAAATAATGTAGTTTTAACCCAAATGCTATCATCTCTGAGCTGTCCTTGCCAGTCCTCTGTGCAGAGAAAGTTGATATCATTCCTTCATTTTTTTTCTTCAACTGCTCTTGGCTTCTGACCAAAAACCAAACTCTACTCTATCCCCATCTGGGATCAGCAGCAGATGAGAGGGAAGGGGCCCAGAGCTCGGGGAACAGAAGACTAGGTGCCCAGGACTGCCCTTCTTTGAGGCCAGAGCTTGGAGATGGGGTGTAGCTAGGGGGTGGGGTGTAGATCGGCTCTCACTTTCTACATTTTCCATTTTGGAATTTTGAGTTCCATTGTTGTAAAACTTAATTTCTCCCCAGTTAGTATTTATGTACTTTTAGAATTGAGTTTTGTTATTAAAACAAAAAGCCCAGCTCTGCCAAAGCCTGAGTGTCCCTTGGAAGAATGTCCTCAGTTGGGTGGTCTTGAGGCGTAGTGCAGGTGGCCTGGCCACAGACTTTTGCTTGAACACAGAGACCCAAGAGGTGATAATACTTTGTGTGAATAAAGTATATATGGACACTTGCAAAAAACCCGCAAAACAAAAACAAAATTCTTGTCATTCTGGCCGAGACCCTGTTTTGTGGTACTTCTATTTCCTTGCAGATAGAGGAGCTTTCTCACTGGGAAGTCAGATGATTCTGGGCATGCCCAGTTTTTTTTCCAGCAATCTCTGCTCCATGTGTCTTCTATAGAAGGTCCAGTTCCTAAAGGAAAGATAATTTCCTGATAGGAGATATCAAACCCAGCTGTGACCTCTGGTTGCCTCACAGTGGTAGTTCATACAGAGTGAGATGTATGATAGTGTGTGACTTCCTTGTGTCTCCAGTCTGAGGAGGATGGCTGATGTGGGGGAAGATACAAGATAGTGAAGACTAAGGCTCAAATGAGAGGCTGTGGGACTAGTTATTTTAGGAAGGCATGATCCCAGAATGCAGGGAGAAGAGATAAACTTCATGACTTCAAGGACCAGTGGTAGAAGAGGGAGACAAAGAGACAGAAATGAGGACAAAAAAATTGAGCTTCATAGAATCCATGGATTCAGGGACGGGATGGAGAGAGCCTATTCTCTCGACTGCTGAATCTCCATCTGTGCTTGTGTTTCAGGTGCGAACTCAGCAAGGAGAGTGAGTCAGTGGGAAACTGCCCATTGAGGACTGGACAAACCATGTCCTCTTGGGATCTTCTCCCCTTATCACCAGACTGAAGGCAAATAGTCATGGGTGTAAGGGCTGAGAGAGGAAGGGTAGGGTGGCCTTGGATTTCTGTATCTGGTCTCCTGTCTCTAGGTTGGATATCAACTAGTGCAGATCGGACCCTGGATGCCAAACTCACTCCAGGCATCTTGGGTGTCCAAAGATGTAATCAGTATGTGCTTTGTAGGGTGAGGCAGGCACCAACTTCAAGTTCTGTTCTTTCTTGACCCTTCATCATTACTAGCCAAATGGCAGAGAGTACCACTGTACCCTCATCACAAAACTCAGTGAACACGCAAGAAGGGACAATCAGATACCCCAAAATGTGGTCACCATCCTACCCCTGTGGCCACCCTCACTATGGCACAGTTCTCCAACTAAAAATACTGATTAACTTTATATTTAGTTGGGTCAAGAAGGATCGTTAAAATAGCTAGAGTAACTATCAAATTAATAGAGAGCATGTAACTTCCAAATTTGAGAGAAGGATGAACAAAGGGAAAACAAACAAAACTATCTCATTCAATCCAGTTGAAAGCACTAAAGGAAGGAGAAAAAGAAACAGAAAAAAAGACATCAGAAAGAAAGGAACAAAAAAGAAAGGAAAGAAAAAAGAGGATAGTAGAAATAAATTGGCAAATTTCAGCAATCGTTCAGTTTAAATTAACTTAATTCTCCAGTTAAAAGAAGGTTAACAGACTAGAAAAAGAAATACTGCAATGTGCTAATTACAAGAGACATACTTAGAATTGAAAGGAATGTGTTTCTTTTGGTGCCAAGTGGGCTCGGACTGGACCAAGTCTTTCACAAAAACAACTATAAGATCGGGTGGGAAATGGGCAGGGAATCTGAATGTATTGGCGAGTGAGCACAAGCAAACACATGCAGGCAGATTCCACAGGGGAGTAGCCACTTGGAAACAAATGATGTGAATGGGTCAGTTTCCCATATGTCCTATTTTTACACCGAGGGCAGGCTTAAGCTGCACAGCATGAGACAACTAAAATGGATCGAAAACCCTACAGTCCTTTCTGAAGAACTGGGGGACAGATTTGGGACAACTGGAAAGTGAAGGGGTAATCTTAGAAGGTAATCTTAGAGGCAGTGAGGGAGAGCCACAAAATTCAGTGTAAAAACTGCCCAAATCTCTGGCTGACCCTTGAGCCATGCCTAGAAGCCCAGCTAAAGGTAAAGGAACTGATCTGAGGTATTTGCTGCCACTTGAGAGACAGGATTTGCATTTTGACTCTCATGAGGTTAATTGTGTGGTAAAACAGAAACATAAACTTCTTCAGAGGAGTGTGGTAGTCTCTGTAATATAATATTTACAATGTCCAGGGAGTAATTCAAACATATGAGGAAGAAGGAATGTGTGACCCTGTGTCAGGAATTAGGACAATGAAGACCAATCCTGAAATTACCTAGATGTCAGAATTAGTAGACAAGAACTATAAAATGGAACTATATTAACAGAATAAAGGAGAAATACCAGATGATTATTTCAGTGGATACAGAGAAAGCATTAGGTTAAAGTTAACGTCTACTCATGATCTATAGTTCCAGCCAACTAGGAATAGAAAAAACTGTTTTCAGTATTTTGAAAGGGCATCTACCAAAAAAATATATCTACAGCTCACACTTAATGATGAAAGACTGGAGGGGCACCTGGGTGGTTCAGTCGTTAAGCGTCTGCCTTCGGCTCAGGTCATGATCACGGGGTCCTGGGATAGAGCCCCGCATCGGGCTCCCTGCTCCGCGGGAAGACTGCTTCTCCCTCTCCCGCTCCCCCTGCTTGTGTTCCCTCTCTCGCTGTGTCTCCCTCTGTCAAATAAATAAATAAAAATCTTTTTAAAAAATGATGAAAGACTGGATGTTTTTTCCTAAGATTGGTAACCAGTTAAGGATGGTTGTCCTGTCTTCTTGTGTTCAACATTTTACTGGAAGTCCTAGCCACTGCCAAGTCAATTAAAAATATCCAAGGAATGAGGACCAGAAGATAAGGAAAACTGTCCCTCTTTGCAGATGATATGATTGTTTATGTAGAAAATCCTAGGGAATCTATAGAACAACTACCAGAACTAATAAGTGTAAGGTGGCAGGATACTCTGTTAATATAGAAAAGTTAATTGTATTTTTTTAAACAACAAACCTTAAAAAAATTGGAGTATAACATGCATAGAGGACCCTGCACAGCTTATCAGGATATAGTTTGCTGAATTTTCTGATGTTCTGCATAAGTACCGAGAAACAGCCTTGTGCTCCTTCCAGCTACTCTTCCTACCTCAAGGTGAGGTTAACCCCTGGCCTGATGTCCAATACCATGGATTAGTTTTGCTTAGTTTTGAATTATGTAAATGAAATAATACAGCATGCATTCTTCTTGTGCCTGGTTTCTTTCACTTAATACTGTGTTTGAGAACCACCTTGTAAAGTTAAGTAAAAAAGCAAACTTTAAATGAATAACACATCTAAATGATTTTTTAAAAATTCTGGTAGGGTTAGGGTTAAAAACTAATGATGTAATGTATGGTGATTAACATAAAATAATAAAATAAATAAATAAATAAAAATTCCGGTAGGATGAAGGGAACAAAGTGAAAATCAGTTCTGTCTCCCCATCCAGTTTCTATGGCACATGACAATAACGAATGCTACCTGTTTGCAGACTCTCTTTGGAAAGAAATTTGGGGCACCAGCAGGCCTCTGAACGTGTACTTTTTCCACACAAATGGTAGCACAAGCTACATATAGAAGAGAAGTCTTCAGGAGATGTACTTTCTAAATATTTTCCGAGTCAGCCTACTTTTTCTCTGTCCCTATTGTCGTTCATTCATTGTTGAAGAATAAGGGGCTGTTTTTTGTGACTGTCCCTCAAGTTGGCTTTGTCTGGTGTTTCCTCGTGATTAGATTCAGCTTACGCACTTTTGGCAGGAACGCTGCAGAAGATGTAACGTGTCCTCCGTGTGCCATCTCCTGTACAGACACACCTTGTGTTGTTTCACGCCATTACTGGTGAATGACATTTTGGCCACTTGATTAAGGTCGAGTCAGCCAGGTTTCTCCACTGCAAAATTACCAATTTTCTTTCTGTAATTGGTAAGCAATCTGTGAGGAGATCCTTTAAGACAATGTGTATCTTGCTTTTCATCAAACACTGGCATAAAGACTTTAACCTCCGTTGATGATTTTTACCTGAATCGGTCATTACTATGATGATTACAAAAATATTTTTATTTTTATTGCCCTTGAACTAATTATGTTTTTTATATATGGGCAGCAAGCTGTTAGAAAATGAAATAAAAAATCAATTCTGTTTACAATAAAATACTCAGGAATAGATTTAACAAAAGACATAAAAGACATGTACATAGCTGTACACTTAAAAATGGTTAAGATGGTAAATTTGTTATGTGCATTTTACTACAATTAAATATAGTAATAAAAAATTAGAAAAGACAAATGTGCAAACATTTATCTAATAATTTTATATATATTTATAATATATAATATGTATTTATAACATTAATATAATAAATATACAATATATATAATATGTTGTATATAATAATATATTATTTATATATGATATATAAATATATATATAAAGAAGTAGTCCCTGGTTCTTGAGGAGTTTGTGAAAGGAGATGATTCTACTCCATCGGTGCCAAGTGTCACTGACAGAGCCAAGGAAGGCTTGGGGCCTCCTCTGGGGGAGTCTCAATGCAGTTCCCTTTGCCTTGTCTAATTCAGCTATGGGTCCTCATTGGACCAAGTCCTCTGTGGAAAGAGAAAAAAAACAAAAACAAAAACAAAAACAGGAGGAAAGACTGCATAGATTGGTCAGGTGAATGTTTGGAAGAAGTCATCCCAGTGTGGCCTGCCCAGTCCAGCCTGGCCAAGAGTGCCCTCTCTGTGAGGTCATAGCCACACACACAGAGCCTGTACTCTGTCCGGGCAGAAGGAGGGCATGGCCCAGGGAGCAGGGAAGATGGAGCCAGACCAGTACTCTTTCTGTCTTCCTACCTACTGACTTTTTTCTTCCACATTTGGCTTATTTCCAATTTTCAGCTGCAGAATCTGGTTCAAGTCCTAGCTGTTCTGTGGAGAGAGGTCCAGAAATGGCCAAACCACACAATCTGTGGCAGGTGAGTCCTCAGACTCTGGAGGCCTCTGAAGTATAGATAAGCAAAGCACCTGGACCTGCTCTGAAGGGTCTCACCTGGATCTGAGGTAAGGAAGTCGCCAGTGGCTCTGGTCCTGCCCTGGGTGACTCAGTCAGGAGAAACTACCTGTGGGTGTGACACACACCACGGTCTCACCCTGCCATTGCCTATACACTCCCTGGTCCCAGCTTGTAGAACTGGCCCTTCCCTAGACCCTCCACCCTGGAAGATGTCATGGGACTGAGTAAGGACAACAAAGCCACACATTTCTGGCTCAGCACCCAGCTTCGGTGCCCTGACCCACAGACTTCCCTGTAATGTCACAGGGACTCTAGCGTTACTAAAATGTGCTATGAGCCAAGTAGCACCTTCCCTCTGTCGCTCCACACAGTGACTGCAGGATGTGGCTTTCGCTGGGGTTGGGAATTCAGAGCAGTAGCAGGAAGGACACTTCTGTTCACAGCTCCCTGGAGGCTGTGTGTCTGTGCATCAACACCAGCTCTCCTAGGCCAGGCGGGCCACCAAAGTCACTCCAGGGAGTGAAGAATCCCCTCTGTCCTAATGTGTGCCTCACTCTGTCGTGCTGGAGCCCTTTGTCTCTGGACCAACTCTTTTGGTTTCTGTTGTCTTTCTTGAAGTCTCTGTTCTTCTCAAGAAGCCCCTTGGCCTGCAAAAGACTCCTGGCAGGGAGGCCCCCTGACCTCCAGCTCTACCCTCCATCCCTTGCTTGCTTGAGCCTGTAAGCATTATATGGCTTATTTGTTCACAGCGGGGGGGGAATGGGGGCGAGTTAGTATGAAATCGAACTGCCAGAGTACTAATACCAGGTACCATGTCTTACTAGTTTGTGACCTTGGGTTAGTTACTTCACCTCTCTAGGTCTGACTTTGTCTTATCAATTAAATGGGAATAAAAATTGCACTCACTTCACAGGTCTGATGGCACAAAGCCCGTACTGCTTTTGAGATAATGTTGACACAGTGAATGCGCAGCAGATGTGAACCTTTCTTCTAAAAGGGATTTGAAAATCCACAGCATAATCTGTGGTCATTCAGCCAGGCTGAGTTGGAGCCTTCTCCCTCTCTGGGTCAGGTAAGATGTGTTAGCACAATGGCAAGGAAGTGCTTGGCCTCGAACTAGCCTCAGATTTAGGTCAGCGTAAAGGGGGGCCTCTGCCATGTTCTCGGGGTCCTCTCTACCTACCTGGGGAAGGGTGCTAGAGAGGTGAGAAACAGAGGGGGTGAGAAGCAGGTGTCTATGGGTTTGTGTTAAGTGCTGACCCTGCTCTTCACAGCCTCTGTCTCATCCATCCTCATGACAACCCAGTGAGGTGGTTGTTCCTCTTTTCTTTACAGAGAAATGTAAATGAGGTGAGATGAATCATCAAATCAGAGAGATGAGGCAAATTCCCCCAGGCCATGTGGCTGATGAAGACGATGATGATACAGCTGACATTTAAGCACCTGCTTGTGCCAGGCATGGCTCTAAAGACTTCACATACATTAACTCCTTTAATCTTAATAGCCACTCCTGAGTCAGTACTATTTTTATCCCCATTTTACAGATGAGAACTCCAAAATGCAGAAAGATTAAACAACTTGACTAAAGATGTATGCTAATAAGTGACAGATTTAGGACTTGAATCAAGATGGTTGTGACCAGAGTTCGGCAAGCTTTTTCTATAAAGGACCACGTACTAAATATCCTATCTGTGCAGTTTCTGTCACAGATACTCAGCTCTGCCATTGTAGTACAGAAGGATCCACAGACTGTGTAAACAAATGAGCATGGTTGTATTGCAATAAAGTGTTGTTTAGGAAACAGTGGGCCCATGTTAGCCCACTGGCCAGAGAGTGTCCACCATGATCTTAACTGCTATATTAAGAGAATGAGGACCCAGAAGCATCAAACCTCTCTGAGAAATAAAAATCATAACTATGAACAAAATGTGAGACAATTCTCTGGCCTTTTTTTAAAGATTTTATTTATTTATTTGAGAGAGAGAGAGAAAAATCATGAGCAGGGGGAGAAGTAGAGGGAGAAGCAGACTCCTTGCTGAGCAGGGAGCCCAATGCAGGGCTCCATCCCAGGACCCTGAGATCATCACCTGAGCTGAAGGCAGATGCTTAACCAACTGAGTCACCCAGGTGCCCCTCTCTGGCCTTTTCAATGTGATACAGCATACAACTCATTCAGTGTTAGTGCGATATTACTTATTAAAGACATACTGTATACCAGGTACCACCTTAAGTGCTTGGAATACACTAATGAACAAAATAGACAGGAAACACCTCCCTTGTATGAGCTTATCTTCCAGCAGGGTAGGGTGGGGAGCTGATAAATAATATACATAACACACAGCTGAATTATATAGTGTGTTAACAGATGGTGAGTGCTGTGGAAAGAAACAGAGCACGGTAAGTGGAATATGGCAGCAAGAGAGAAAAGCACAGGATGGTGAGTATAGGTCTCATGGAGAAGGTAATATTTTAGCAGAGACTTTAAGGAGGTGAGAGAGTGAGCCATGCTCATATCTTGAAAAAGAGGTTCCCAGGCACAGAGAATGGTCAGTGCAAGTGCCCTGAGGCAGGACTGTGCCTGGCTTGTTCAAGAAAGAGCAAGAGGTCATGTGGCTTGAGTGTACTTCATGGTGTGGTAAAAGAATAAAGTCAAGTGATAATGACAGCCTGGTTTTGTGGGGCCTGGGAGTATGACAGAGACCTGCCTTTTACTCTCATAGGCTCAGGGAACAGAAAAATGACATGATCTGAGGCAGACTGTAAATGGTTCCCTCTAACTGCTGTGTTGGGTCTTGGGGTCAATAGCTTTAGATTCAGGTTTCCTGGATTTGATTCTGATTATTGATTCCATATCAGACAACATAATTAACCTTTCTATGCTTGGTTTCCACATCCATGAAATAGAGATAATAAGAGTGTTTACCACACAGGGCAGTTATGAGCATAAAATGAGAAAATTTTCATGAAATAGAAAAAAAACACTAAACATAGTTCTAGGGACATAGTGGACACCACATGAATACTGGTTATTTTAATTATGTTTGATTTATCTTCCTAATAAAAAATTGCTATTTTACTGTAATAAACCACTCTTGAATGTGTGCTTACATATTGATACAGGCATGTACCCTTGTGCTGTTTGCTTCCTCGTCTCTTCAGCAAGAGCAGGAGCCACCCCCACCTCCAGGGCACTGGTGAGAAGCACCATGGGGAGTGTTACCCCTTTGCAGACTGGCACAGTTTCTGGGACAACTGCTATGGTCATATGAAGTCCATGAAGAATTGAGGTGTTTCCTAAGAAGGGAGGATACCCACTGAGGACTGAGGGGAATGAAAAGAGAACAGGAGTAGAAACTGCCCATGGTGATGGCAAAGTGTGTTAGTTACCTGTTGCTATGTAACAAATTATTCCAAGACTTAGCAGCAGCTTAAAACAGCAAGCATTATAATTTTACACAGCTTCTCAGAATGAGGAACCAGAAAAGTGGCATGAACTGGGTGGTCTGGCTTAGGGCTTCTTGTGAAATCACAGTCAAGATGTCAACAGGGCTTCCTCATCTGAAGGCTGGAGTGTGGCTGTAGGGCCCCTATTTCTAAGATTGCTCACATGGAGCTGTTGTCAGGAGGCCTCCAGTCCCACCACACAGTCCTCTCCATAGGCTGCTCAAGTGTCCTCCTGACATGGCAGCTTCCCCAAGGGGAGAGAGCCAAGAGAGATCAGGAAGAAGCTCCAATGCCATTTGTGATCTAGCCTCAGATGTGGCACCCTGCCACTTCCACCAGGTAATAAATTCTTTAGAAGCAAGCCACTAAGTCCAGCCTACACTCAAAGGAAAATAAGCTTCACCTCTTAGGATAGATTTTAAAACCACCACATATGTTGTATGACTTGTGAGAAAATAACATTATCTTAGGTAGTATCAGTTTAATTTTCAAAAATGTCCAAAACACAACTCTTACATAAACACAGAGTGAGCACGTGCCAAAGATTTATCATTATTAATAAATGAAGGAACCAGCAGGACGATAAGCTGGTTCAAAAGACGTGATTCAAAAGAAATGGTGGAATGGGTTGGCTGACTTAGATTAAAAAAAGAAACCTGCTTAATGAATTGCAAGGCAATAAAACTGCACCATTTGAGGCTATCTTTTATATCAGGCAGAAATGATTTGCAATTTATCAGTCAATCTCTTCTTAGTTCACATCTAACTTCATAGAGTCTGGTGTCTAATCCACAGTCATCAAAAAGCCAAAGGCATCTATTTCCTAAAGAATTGAGTAATTGCTGGTGGGGCCTGTTTGACCAAGCTCTAGTGTGACATTGAAAGCACCTGTAGTCACTGTTTTCTTTTCTTTTTTTAATTTAAATTCAACTAGCCAACATATAGTGCATCTAAATTTCAGATGTAGAGTTGAATAATTCATCAGTTGCATATAACACCCAGTGCTCATCGTATCACTCCTTAATGCCCATCACCCAATTACCCCATCCCCCCACCTACCTCCCCTCCAGCAATCCTGTTTGTTTCCCAGAGTCAAGAGTCTTTCATAGTTTGTCTCCCTCTCTGATTTCTTTTCTTTTCTTTTTTTTTTTTAAGAATTTATTTATTTGACAGAGAGAGACACAGTGAGAGACACAGTGAGAGAGGGAACACAAGCAGGGAGAGTGGCAGAGGGAGAAGCAGGCTTCCTGCTGAGCAGGGAGCCCGATGTGGGGCTCGATCCCAGGACCCTAGGACCGTGACCTGAGCCGAAGGCAGACGCTTAACGACTGAGCCACCCAGGCGCCCCTCCCTCTCTGATTTCTTTCCATTCCATTTTCTCTCCCTTCCCCTATGATCCTCTGCACTGTTTCTTATATCCCACATATGAGTGAAACCATATGATAATTGTCTTTCTCTGATTGACTTATTTTGCTCAACATAATACCCTCCAGTTCCATCCACATTGATGTAAGTGGTAAGTATTCATCCTTTCTGATGGCTGAGTAGTATTCCATTGTATATATATATACCATACCTTCTTTATCCATTCATCTGTCGATGGACATCTTGGCTCTTTCAATAGTCTGGCTATTGTGGACATTGCTGCTATAAACATCCTTTCTTGATTAAAACTCTCCACAGTGTAGGGATAGAGGGAACATACCTCAATATCATAAAAGCAGTATACAAAAAGCCCACAGTGAATATCATTCTCAATGGGGAAAAATTGAGACCTTTTTCCCTGAGGTCAGGAACACGACAGGGATGCTCACCCTCACCACTGTTGTTCAACATAGTACTAGGAGTCCTAACCTCAGCAATCAGACAACAGGAAAAATAAGAGACATTCAAATTGGCAAAGAAGAAGTCAAACTCTTACTCTTCACAGATGACATGATACTTTATGTGGAAAATCCAAAAGACTCCACCCCAAAGTTGCTAGAACTTACATAGGAATTCAGCAAAGTGGCAGGATATAAAATCAATACGCAGAAATCAGTTGCATTTCTGTAGACTGAGACAGAAGAAAGAGAAATTAAGGAATTGATCCCATTTACAATTCCACCCCAAACCATCAGATACTTAGGAATAAACCTAACCAAAGAGGTAAAGGATCTGTACTCTAAAAGCTACAGAACACTTATGAAAGAAATTGAGGAGGACACAAAGAAATGGAAAAACATTCCGTGCTCATGGATTGGAAGAATAGACATTGTGAAAATGTCTATGCTACCCAGAGCAATCTACACATTCAGTGCAATCCCTATCAAAATACCATCAACGTTTTTCACAGAGCTGGAACAAATAATCCTAAAATTTGTATGGAACCAGAAAAGACCCTGAATAGCCAGAGGAATGTTGCAAAAGAAAACCAAAGCTGGTGGCATCACAATGCCGGTCTTCAAGCTACGTTTTGTCTTATTTTCAAGTTTGAAGAACTTAACTTTCTTAATGGGAGTTCATTTTGTTTTTGTCACTTTCACAATCTTAGCTCATTCATTCATCTCTCCATCCATTCGTTGTGTACCTGTCACCATGAAGCACACAGCAGAACAGATGGAGCTGGCAAACACATCCCCCTGTGCCCTCAGCAAGCTGCCCTACCTGGAGGGGTACAGCCATGCACTGGTGTCATTCCATATTAGTCAGAATGAGGACAGAGCTTCTGAAGTCCCGCCTATGTGTGCTGTGGGCAAGTTGGTGCAATTCACTGCAGTCAGGGGATCAGAGAAGGCAGCCTTTTTAAGTGAAACAATATGTACTTCCCTATGATCACTTTACAAATGAAAGTCTGTCTGCTTAAAACCACTTTGGGGCGCCTGGGTAGTGTAGTCCATTGAGCGTGCGACTCTTGGTTTTGGCTCAGGTCATGTTTCAACGGGTCATTTGATAGAGCCCCAAGACAGTCTGGGGGGCTCTGGGCTCAGCAGGGAGTCTACGTGAAGTTTCACTCCCTCTGCCCCTCACCCCCCCCATTCACTTTCTCTCTCTCAAATAAATAAAATCTTAAAAAAAAAAACAACCATTTTGCCTATAGGCCAACACCTTCTGGTGTTTTCTTTTTCAATTTGCTCTTTTTTATAGTTATTTTCAGTGTCCTTTCCATTTGGTCAATTTAATGATTTTGCATAAAGTAGCCTTTACATTTTAAAATTTTTCTGAGGGGCGCCTGGGTGGCTCATCGGTTAAGCATCTGCCTTCGGCTCAGGTCATGATGCCAGGGTCCTGGGATCGAGTCCCGCATCGGGCTCCCTGCTCAGCAGGGAGCCTGCTTCTCCCTCTGCCTGCCACTCTGCCTGCTCATGCTGTCTCTGTCTGTCAAATAAATAAATAAATAATCTTTAAAAAAATAAGGTTTTCTGAAAGTTGTTTATCACATCGGAAAAACTTGGTATTTTATTTATTCTTGAACACTTTAAGGACTTTTTAGCCTATAAACTGGAACACAATTTCTTTAAAATTTGTATCTTAACAATATATGGCTATCAGCGGTACTCAAGATGTCATTAAATTGTTTGTTATTATGCACTGCCCTCTACCTTTAATTCAGATCCATCACAGAGAATGTATCAAGGTATTGAAATTGCATGGATTGTTATCCAGCCACATATTAATTTGCCAATTAGGTATTGGAGAAAGATTGATTACAGGTGGAATGGGCTAGATTTTATTTTCTAAGGAAATAATCAGACACGAGTGAAGAGGTTGATACGAAGATGTTTGTCACCACATGATTTTCAATAGCAAATAATAGACTAATAATAATTGATTGCTATAAATAAATGATACATCTATACAATGAAATGTATGCAGCTATTCAATGTTATATCATAATTCATATTTGGTATGGAAAGATATTCTGCTATTTAGCTACATGAAAAAAGCAAGTTGAATAGAGTGTAGGCTCTATGACGAAGCTGTAGGAGACACAGTTGACAGTTACTTGTATATGTAGGCAGTGGAAAAGTGTTGTCATTGGTTTTCTGATGGTACACTCACAGAAGACAAGTATTCATGGTGTGTTTTGTTTTGTTTAGTTTTGCCAATCTGGATTTTCAGGTTTTTCTACAATGAATTTGTAGACTAAACATTGCCTAAGCAGGAAAGCCCCACCTCCAGCATTTTTCATAGGCCTGGCGAAGGAAGGAAGGAAGGAAGGAAGGAAGGAAGGAAGGAAGGAAGGAAGGGAGGGAGGGAGGGAAGGAAGGGGGAGAAAAGGGGGTTTATTCTAAAATCTTCTTTCCTTGAGTGGCTATTTGCACTGAAGTCTTTGGGTCTGGAAGTGCCCCAGGTCCCGGAGCGGAGTGCTCACAAAGAGCTTGAAAGCCCCTGGGAAGTTCATCAGAATTGCTGAAAGAAGGCTATCTCCAGAATCTTCCTTCCTTGGGAGAAGTAATGAAGCGCAGGTGTTTCTGGAGGCTTAGGGTGGTGTGAAATACCTGGGAAACCCTGCTCCTCCTCAGCTTGTGGCAGTTTCAGGGGCTCCTCCCTAGTGCATTATTAAAAGGGCTGAGGCATCCCAGAGGAGCAGGCAGATACCACAGGCTCTGCCAGGAGAAAGGAGCATTCTGAGGTGTCCTTTGGGGAGCTGGGTTTCATTCTCCCCAGCAGGACTGGGGCTCTCTCCTGACCCCAGACCTAGAATCCCCTGCTCTGTGGGGGATGTTCACATGCTGGAGAGAGGGGTGGTGGGGCCAGAAGGCTGTTTGCTACTCAGGCCCCTTCCAGCCCAGCCTCTATTGCCACTTAAGATTTTGTGTTATTTCAGAATAGGAGAGTCTATACACTGTGAAGCTCAAGATGGTCCTGAGTGGGGCGCTGTGCTTCCGGTGAGTATCTGAACCTCTGACTGGCTGTGTCCTCTGGGGGAAATAAGTTCCAGGTAGACCTGTTGTCCATACTTTCTGGGTAGGGAGAGGCTGCACCTGCCCAGAGTTGGGGCTCTCATAGGTGGGTGAGCAGCTGGGAAGTTGTGAACAGCCCCTCGTTGTCCTAAGAGAAATTTTTCCAGCCTTTGTCAGGCTGGGGCTGGCCACCTCATGGGGGTTCCCTGACGAGAAGGGGGAGCAAGTGAATCACTCTGTGTAGAGCTTCAGCCCCACATATCCATGATGAGAATGGAAGTCAGGAGACCCAGCTCAGAGCTGTTACCACCCACTGGGGTGAATTGATGTCACTCTGCTCCATTACCTCCCTGCTGCCCTTTGGGGCAAAACAACAACAAAACTATTTGGTCAGTCAGTCTGTCTGTCTGCTGGCATGTGCTGAGCCAGGCGGTCTTCTGTGTTCTGGACTTTGCACTAGTGAGTGAAAATGGTCCTAGTTCTCTCTGAACTCAGAGTCTAACAGCTTTTCCCAAGGTGGGTTCTGTGGAGCCGCAACCCTATGAGTTGCTTTATATAGTGGCGCTCCTTGATTAAGAAATGTGGGAAATCTGCTTTCTGTGTCTTCTTATAAGAGAACCATGGTGCAGTTCAGTATATTAATAACTGAATGAGATTTGTTTGTGTTTAGCCACCATTGAACCAATTTGCACACAGCCTACTTATTTCCATATAACACCTGAAGAAACCCATTTTAGGATATATTTTTCACCTCACAAGATGTCAAAAAATCAACTGAAATCAGAGATGAGAAATAAATTTGAACAGTAAAATGAAAGAATTTTAAATTTATTATTTTATTTTTATTTTTTAAAGATTTATTTATTTGAGAGAGAGAGAGTGCACAGTGGGGAGGGGCAGAAGGAGAGGGAGAGGGGAACTTAAGCAGACTTCAGACTGAGCGCGAGCGCAACGCAGGACTGATCTCATGACACTGAGATTACAACATGGCCCAAACCAAGAATCTGACGCTCAACAGACTGTGCCACTCAGGTGCCCCAAGAATTTTAAATTTAAAGATATTCCTCACTTAATAGGTGGAAGTAAATGTGCCTTGACATCTTCAATAATGATTGAAGAATCAGATTTTCATCTGGAAGAGGCTTGGGTTTGATCTAACCCAGTGTCTTAATTAACAACAGGGAAACTCAGGCTCAGAGAGGGCAAGCGACTTGTCTGTTGGGACTCAGCAGCAGGGGCAGCACAGCCAGATAAGAACCCAGGATTCTGACTCACAGTCCAGTTTCTTTTCCAACATCACAAATGGAGGAGATTGGTTGGTGTAGAAAAGATTGAATAGGGTGAAGACTCAGATGGGAGGCTATTGTTATCCCATTAGTAGGGTATGAGCCCAGCAGGGCGGGCAGAGAAGGTTGGGTGGTTGCTTCTGTAGAGCCCAGCAAGCCCAAGCACCCACCCCTCCCCTAACTAAGCGTCATCCTGTCTTGATGTTTCAGAATGAAGGATGCGGCCTTGAAGGTGCTTTATCTGCATGATAACCAGCTTCTAGCCGGAGGGCTGCATGCAGGGAAGGTCATCAAAGGTTGGTGGCAGAACATGACCCTACTTCCCTAGGTGTCTATACACTCTGAGGGGAGGGGGCCTGGAGAGGGCTTGGAATAGCTATGCAAACTGGCACAGGCCTACAGGTCCCAGGCCTGACACAGTAGATGGGCATCATAAAAGCAGGCTCTGAACGGGGACAAATAAAATACTACACCTTCCAGCAAAGTGAGGACGCCTACCCCATTGTTACCTGAAGCCTCTATGCAAAGGTGGGAATATTTTCCAGGATGAATGCTTTGTTCTTCCCTCATAGGTAGACTTAGGCCAAACATTCCTTTTCCTGGGAGCAAGTGCTGAGGAGAGATCTAAAATAGGTTCCTAGGCCTTTATTCCCATATAGGAGTGGCTTTCTATCCCTTTGCCCTGGGTTCCCTCTGCTTTCTGGGGATTCCTGGTCCCTCAGAGTGACGGGACCCAGATAGCAGGTGGCACCATCCGGCCTCATGCCCCAGACACCATGACAGGCCTTCTCTCTAAAATAGCACATACCTGCCCACTTGGGACACATTTACTGGGCTCTGGGGCCAGGCAGTGTGTGTGTGTGTGTGTGTATACGTGTGTATGCATGCATGCATGTATGTGAGCATGTGTGTGTATGTGTTTGTATGTGTGGTATGTGATAGGGTAGGTTTGTACGTGTGGTACAGAGAGGAATGAGACCCTCTTCTGTTCTCATGTTGGTACAAACATGTCCAAATAACTCTGATGAGAGGCTTATCAAATTGAGTTTCCAAAACAAGGCCAGAGGGTCAAGAGGCATTAAAGGAGGTAGTCAGATCTCCCCTGGGGGTTAGAGAAGACTTGAAGGTTTGAGCCTGGACAAGGGGGTAGGCTAGGGGTGGGAGATGGTACAATGTGCTTACATGCCTTGATGTCATTGGGCCAACTGGCAGGAGACCACCCTTCCCTAGATGACAGCTGCTACCAGGCTTCCTTTCTGCCCAGTCTGGGGACAGAATGTCTCACGTAGGTCTTGTGCTTCAAAGTCCACGATTTGGGGAGAGGGAGGGAAGGGCAGTCAGGGACCCTGACTCTGGCTTCCTTTCTCTAGGTGAGGAGATCAGTGTTGTCCCCAACCGGTCTCTGGATGCCAAGCTGTCTCCAGTCATCTTGGGCGTCCAGGGAGGGAGCCGGTGCCTGTCGTGTGGGACAGGGCAGGAACCTACTCTAAAACTAGAGGTGAGTCCTGTTAGGGCATCCTTGCTATCTTGACTTCACTAAGCCAGCAGATGCTGAAGCCACTGGGCCAGGCATCCTGGGGCCTGATCCTCTCCCTTGCAGGGTTCTGTTGATGACAGCCCTGCCTCTCCATGCCCATGGCCCAGCTCTCCTGCCTCCTCCGCTCCTTCCCCTCACCTGCCATGCCTCTCCATTCACAGCCAGTAAACATCATGGAACTCTACCTCGGTGCCAACGAATCTAAGAGCTTCACTTTCTACCGGCGGGACACAGGGCTCACCTCCAGCTTCGAGTCAGCTGCCTACCCAGGCTGGTTCCTCTGCACCGTGCCCGAAGCAGACCAGCCTCTCAGACTTACCCAACTCTCAGAGGATGCCAGCTGGGGCAACCCCATCACAGACTTCTACTTCCAGCAGTGTGACTAGGGCAATGCACCCCCCAGAACCTACCTGGGCAGAGCTGGCTCAGGCAGGGGCGGAGGTAGAGAAGGACACTGATGGCAACCATCCCCCCATCTGTTCTCAGGGCCCCACCTCTGGCTGGGTACTTGGCCACTCTCCCTTTTGATTCCCAGTTTGGGTAAATCCTTCTGAGATTTGGGGCTTAGTCCACAGTTTCTTTCCCTATTGAGTGGTGCTACTGGTGTAGAACCTTGCAAAAACCACTCAAGATAAACTGGAAGTCACATAAAAAGTTTCCCAGGGGTCGGGGTGGGGGGAGTGTTGGAAACCCTTCATGCTTCATGGTAACTTACCCAGTACCCCTGAGCCCCACAAGCCAGCCAATCCCAAGTTGAGCCTATTAGGGCCACCAGCTGCCCACATGAGGACCTGTCTACTATCACTATGCAGGAGAGGGAGGTCATAGAGTTAGAGACCCAAAACCCAGCCCCCTCCCTCTTTCCTGTAACTCAGCTGCCATCATATTCTACATTTTCCATCTCAACCCTCATGCGCTAGCCATGGCAGGAGAGAGTGGTGGTGTCCAAGGAATTGACTACAGCTCAGAAGGCTAAAGAATGGCCAGGCATGTCATATGTTTTGAAACCTGAGGTGCCATTAGAATCCAAGATACTGGTATCTATTCACATGGAAAGATGCTTGTGACATATTAAGAAGAGCAAATTACAAATTAGCATAACTTGTAATTTCATTTTAATTAAAAAAATACCTATCTATATATTTCTTCACATAGAAAAAAAGTCCAACAAAAGAGTTTACTTCAATTTTAGCAATGTCAATTTAGCAATTACAGTTGATTTTTCTTTTTATTCTTTTATTTAAACATTTTCTAACTGTTCTACAATGAAGATGAACTCTTTGTGTAATAAGTAAGTTAATATTAAGGAAAACAGAGCAGACAATATTTCTAATCATCTTCAGCATCCACTTCCCTGAGTGAAATTCAAATTGAATTGAGCTCTGCTGCTCTGGTCAGCTGCGACAGAATCAGTACACAGACCTCAGCAAAGCTGTGAAGAAAGAGAATATGATGAGTTAGTGTGGTTGGAATCTCCTGGAAAAGGAATTTGTAGAAAGAATAATCCTAGACCTAGAGTGGTCATAGCCCCCTGAGATTGCAAGGCATGGGTTTCAGCCTCCAAAGGGTCCCATGCTGGTTGAAATTCATGTCCTTCTGGAAATTTTAGACTGGGGCCTTATTTGGAGACAGGTTCTTTGCTGATGCAATTGGTTAAGAGGTCATGCTGTATTCGGATGGGCTCTAAATCCAACATGACTGCATATGCAACAGGAGACACACAGGAGACCCAGGAAGAAGTCTATGTGAAGATGGAGGCAGAGATTGCACTTATGCAGCAATAAGGCAAGAAATACCATGACTGAGGCAACCACCAGAAGCTAGGAAGAGGCAAGGAAGAATTCTTCCCTAAAGCCTTCAGAGGGATGACAGCCTTCTAGTCTCCTGAACCATGAGAGCAAAAATTTTCATTGTTTTAAACCACCAATTTTGTGGTAATTGGTTATGGCAGCCCTACGACATCAACACAGCTGCTGCTGACCCCATCTCACATCATGTATATCCCCTCCCACATTGTACCCGTGTTGTCTCTGTGACTAACAGAATGTGGCAGAAGTAATATTATGCTACTTTTGAGATTAGATTATAAAAAAGACTCTGCAGCTTCTATCTTGTTTTCTCTGTTTCTTTGTTTACTTGTTCTGGGGGAAGCCAGCTGCCATCTCATAAGCAGCCCTATAGAGAGACCCATGTGTTGAAAATGAAGCCTCCTGCCAACTGCCACATGAGTGCATTTGAAAACAGCTCTCCCAGCCACAGTCAGGCCTTCAGATGATGCAACTCTGGCTGACAGCTCGATCGCCACCTCAAGAGAGACAGTGAAGCAGAACCACCTAGCTAAACTGGTCTAGATTCCCAACTCTCAGAAACTGTGAGAAAATAAATGCTTGTTGCTTTCAGTTGCTAAGGTTTTTTTTTTTTAAAAAAGATTTGTTTATCTTTTCAGAGAGAGAGAGAGAGAGAGTGCACATGGGGCAGGAGTGGGCAGAGGGAGAGGGAGAGTGAGAATCTCAAACAGACTCCCTGCTGAGGGTGGAGCTTGATGCAGGGCTCAATCCCAGGACCCTGAGATCATGACTTGAGCTGAAACCAAGAGTCGGATGCTTAACTGACTGGGCCATCCAGGTGCTCCAACTTGTTACACAGCAATAGATAACTAATACATAGGAAAAGAGAAATAAATGCATTTATTTTATTATGATTGCAGTTTTCTCCAATATTTTCATTTTCCTTCTCAAAATCAACATCAGCCCTTTTGTTTCTCCAAACATTCTATTTAAAAGCTGACCATACTAAAGTTGTTGAATATTCTCTGTGTCTGCAAGGTTTAGCTCTTCCTTGACTACCTTTGCACCTCCAGTCTGACATGCCGGGGACTGTGACTCCAGCATCCCTGCCTAAACTCTGAGGGATCAGAACAGAAGCCAGAGGAGAGGCCTAAATCTGAGCCCCAGGTATTCTTCCTGCACCTCACCAGTCATACCAGCCTGGCAGGTTCACATTCTGCTGAAGCACTAGCAAGGAGGTGGCCAGACCAGAAGGGTCTGTCTCTGTGGAGCTGCTGAGGCCCAGATGCAGCCAAAGCCCTTGGGTAGCAGACAGCACAAGTCCTGCCACAGGCCTCTCAGGAGTGCCAAGAACACAGGCTCTGGGCACCAGGCCTGTTTCTGCAGACCCATTTTACACTCTTTCTTTGCCCAGGGGCCTAGCCATAGTCTCATATTGTCACCTCCTCCAAGAAGCCTTTGCTGAATTGAGATCTCTGGTCATCTGCTCTGACTGTGCTACATTGCTATGCCAACTTCCCCTCATTGTAATAATTGATTTGGGGTCTATGGTCCCTGAAATGACCTCAAGTGATCCTTTGTTTCCAAGGATCTCAAATAACATTTGACAAATAATTGGAAACCGGTGAGTACAGAATGTGGAAACTATTCCTCCACCCTGGACTATTCTTTCTCTCTCCTCCACCCATCTAAATGGGCCCACCCCCTTCAAGGAGCAACTGAAATTTCACCTCAGTCTGCAAGCTTTCTCCAGCCTAAAGTGATTGATTCATCATTTGTAGGATGGTAAAATTCAAAATGGTTTTAGCAGGGATGAGCTGACATGAGTCAATAGAAAAAGAAGGAAAGTAAAATGGAATGTATGGGCTGGGGGACCCTGGCATCATGACTGTTCATATGAAAAAGACATAGTGGTTTTAGATTTCTTCAATTTCAATATAAGTCCCCCGCTTGACCTGTATTTACAGAGGTATTATGCCCACATCACATGGCATTTGTGCCAGGCATAGGCACTGAGGACTAAGAGTGTGTTCTGAATAGTAGAGAGTGTCCCACGATCAAGTCATTAGGGTAGAGGCTAGGAAGCTGAGGGTCTTTATCCTGGAGAAGCAATACACAGAAAGCCCCATTCAAACACTCAAAGCTCTGCCTAGTAGAAAAATAAACTTGTTCTGTGTAATTCCAGGAGGCACAAGCAGGACTGATGAGCAGAAATTATGTGTGACCCCAAAATTTTAACCGCAAGGACCACACACACTGCTAGGGTTTCTTCAAGAAGTTGTGGAGGTATTGAAGAAGAGCCTGATTAACTATATCTCAGGGGTGCTGTAGCACAGATTTCTCCCTTTGGAGGGAGACTATATGCCATGTCTCAGGCCCTTTCAATTCTAGGAATTTTTTTACTCAAGGAGATTCTCTGCCTCTATTGTTTCCAATATGCCCTTGTCCTGCAGATTAGAGAGTCTGGTCTTCTTAATTATCTTTTAAAATATTTATGACTTAGCTCCCCAGCTGAACTGTAAAGCTACCTAACAACGGGGACCATGCATTGCACATCTTTGTCACACAGCAGTGTAAATGCTCAGTAAATGCTCATTGACTGCCTGGCATAATACCCCATGCATTGGCCCTTTCCACAGAGAGATGAGAGATAGATTGGGAGAGGGGTGAAGAATGACTGTTGGCCTTAGGAAACAGAAATTGAGTCACCTCCCTGCCCATCTTTTCTTATCTTTCACTCTTTAAGCATCTACGTGTGGATTGGCCTCTCCTACTTTCTTACCAGGCCCTTTGAATGACCTAAGAGTGAGAATTATGGTAAGGCAGATGGTCCCCAGAGAACACTATGCCAAGCTTCTCCACCGCTTGCAAGTAGACAGATGGATGGATGGTTGGATGGTTGGACAGACAGGTGGGTGGATGGATTTACTGAGTTAAGTAATTGATTAGAGGCTTGAGTATTCTCTTTACTCCTGCCCTGCTCACATGGTGCTCTTTACACCTGTCCTGCTTACATGGTGTCATGTGTCCTAACCCTCCAGGGAACACAATGGCTGCGCAGTCCCAGGATGGATCTAAGGTCAATGTCCTCTGCAGGTGGGTTTCCTTAAATGTTCTGTCTCACCAACCTGATAACAACTAATAGGACTTGTTGAAAAGCAGAGACTTCCCTCCCTTCTTTCCAAACAGGGCAATACTCCCAATGCCATCAGTCCCCTCTCTTATGTTGTCTTGCTGGCTGCAGCCTGGCTTAAAACACCAGAGGTTGCTCTGTCCTTGGGCCCCTTAAACACATCCCCTCTTGCCTCTTCTACCTCTCTAAGCCTAGGATGGACCCTCATGGGACACCAACGGGAAGGTGATATGAAGACATCTGATCCCAAGACTATTTATCTGGCTATTGAAACCACCAATAACAGTGTCAATGATAGTAGCTATGAGCAGGGGCCCAGTGACTGGCTTCTGCCAGGCTTTATGGGTGATTCTCTCCCGCTTCAACAAACATTCATTAATGCCCCCACCTTCTCATTATCCATATTGTGCTAAAGACATTGTGAAATCCCTAGGCCCTTCTTTCCCATCCTAGAGCCAATTATAAAGATTGCAGCAGGCTTGACCCACCCTGACCAGACAGTATAAACTTGGGGCAGATGCCCTGGAGAAATCAGTCGGATGTTCCAGGCACCCAGGATTGCAGGTCGGTGGTTGATAGGCAGTATTCTATCTCTCCTTCTCGCTTTCCTTCTCCTTTCTGTCAATATCTCTGGTATGCCCCCTCCCTTAACTACTCCTGTCAAGCTCTTTAGATAACAAGGTATCCCCTCCACAGAACATCATGGGATGCTAAATAAGTCTGGGAGCACATAGAAAGAATTTGAGAGAAGGCATGGATTAAACCAAGTCAAGATTTTTAAATATTTAGAACCATAGATTTTAGGAAGTAATTTCAGAAGAAATCAGCCAGGCCAGTGGTATTCAACAGTGTGTGGTGAGGCTTGGGGTTCGTTAGATATGCCCCAGTGCCTGCTTTAGTGGTCAAGGTCAGGGTTCTGGTATCACCCTCATTCTCTGATTCAGCAAAAGCAAGTTCCCTTTATCCATTTTACTTTCATTAGATTTCTGTGTAAATTTTCATTGTGAAACTTAGTTTTGAAAAATGGGCAAGGCTGACCTTGCCCAGCCTCTCCTCCTAATGATAACAAGTTGGAGGCCCAGGGACTAAAGGGGACTTTCTAAGGTAGCAAGCCAAATTGGTAGCAAAGCTAGGTCTAGAACCCAACCTGGCCATTGAAATCTTCTGTGTGTGTTTCTATGTCTTGCTTGTAAGCATATATGTGTGTCAGGGTGGTTGGAGGGAGCTACGGGCCATACTTCATGGATCAAGATGTTGTTAACTTTTATAAGGGAAATAAATGTCTGTATATAGAACAATACATAAGACAGTGAAATTTAATAGGATTTCAGAGTAGGGTTGCAAGAGTAAAGGAAAGATTCATTAAACTCTGAGTCATGGAATCATAGATCGTTTGATCTGGAAGAATCTTAATAACCACAGACTCTAATTCCATGATTTTATAGATGCTGAAACTGAGAATTGGAGGTGAGGTGACATAACCTTGTATGTCTGAGCTGTTACTCTGAACTGATAATTAATTTGGCAGAACTAGAGACGCAGCCTATAGATAAATGATACCACATCCAGTTCCTCTAATGCCAAAAGACCTGAATGGACGGCAAGGAGGGGGGATGGCTTTTGTGGCAGGGAAATCAAAGACAACTGTGAGCATGCCCACAGGGGAGAAAGAAGGCATGTGCCTGGAGGGGTGGTTTAGTGTCCACAGAGAAGTGAGATACACTCATACAAGTGAATCAGGGCCAGATGGTGATGAAATGGGCAGCCACTGTAGACTCTAGAGCTGGGTGGAGATGTTGTGAAAGCAATATCTAGAATATAGGTCCAGGTACCTCACATAGGTTGGGCTGGACTGAAGGTAGAAAAGCCAGGAATACAGGCACAGGTACAATGGCTATTAAGAAGACAAAGTTACATTTTAGGGGCACCTGGGTGGCACAGTTGGTTAAACATCCAACTCTTGATTTCAGCTCAGGTCCATGCTCAGCATGGAGTCTGCTTGAGATTCTCTCTCTCTATCTACCTTTGCCTCTTCCCACTCATGTGCATGTGCTCTCGCTCTCTCTCTTTCTCAAATAAGTAAATAAATCTTTAAAAGAAAGAAGACAAAATTACATTTTAAAGAGTAATTTATCAGAACTTGTTGGCAAATCAGACAGAGTAAGCAGAAGGGGGGAGGTGAATGGGCTGGGAGGAGGAGAAGATTGATTTGACTTCAGATCTATTTGGTTGGGTGTAATGGCAAGAAGTCCAAAGGGAGGTGTCCTGTAGACTGTTGGAGATAAAGTATCACGTTCAGTTGGGACTTGGGAGGCTTTAGACCAATATGACCACTGCAGCTGTGGAAATGGATGAATGGCAACTCATGGGGTATGAGAGAGAAGTGCTTAGAACTTAGACTTGTGGCTTCCAGCCTTAGGGACACCACCAAATGGAAGGGAAAATCTACACAGACCTGAGAAGGGGAAAATGGAAGTGTGAAGGGAGTCAATTAATGTCAAGAGCTCTGAGGAGGCAGAAGCCAAATATCAGAAGAATCAAGAGTCTTTTGATTTGGCTCCACAGAAGTTAATATTGGTCTTGGAGAGAACATAGTCCACATAGAAAACGTGTAGGAGAGCAAGGAGAGGATGTGATGGAGAAAGCTCAGTGCTACTTGGGGGGTGGTTTTTGACTCAGGACAGGTGGATTGATGAAGTCTGAGACAGCCAGAGATGGTGTCCAGGGAGGACAATAGGCCAGAGTTCAGGGAAAGGTCACCTGGGGACAATAGGGAAGGGAAAGCTTAGGGGATGGATTGTGTGGTGCATTGGGAGGGACCATGGCAGATGCTTAGCACCAGGACCCCAGGCTCTCTGATGGACTAGAAGCTGGCTTCTCACTCCTATTCACCTCATCACAGTCTAGCCAGAACCCAGGAGGGGCTGGGTTCTTGGGGCTGGATTTTGGGTTTGGGCCAGGACAGAAGGCTTCTGGGGCCCCTGGAGATCAAGCTAGACTGGACCAGCACTGAATTTCTGCCTGTCCCTTGTGCTCACATTGACCAAGAGTGGGAGTCATCATCCTCACACAGAGCCCTCCACTTGATCTGTCCTGGCCAGACCTTGGTATAGCTACTAGCCTGCCCATTAGTTTTGCTGCTGCAAGCAAAAGAACCCCAGTAGTTTGGCTGAGAGAGAGAACAGCATCAAGTGTGCTTGCATTGAGGCCACGCTGCTGATGGCCTGTCTGGGCTGGGAGGTCCTCTATCTAGTCCTTTGCTACTCAAAGTGTGGCCAGGGACCAGCTGTGTTCATATCACTTGGTTGCATGTTTGAAATGCACAGTCTCAGATTCCAGCCCAGACCCAGGGAACCAGAACTGGCAGGTGATTTATATGTTCATTGGAGAGTGAGAAAAACTGAGATGGTATACCAGTTCCCAAGCCTGGCTGGTCATGGAGTCACTTCAAGCTCTGGCAAATCAGAACCTTCAGGTGACTTTAGTGCCAGGCTGGGCAGTGGGATAGGGTTTGAGTCCAGCTCATCCTCAAACTTTGAGGCTGGAGCACACCCCACCTCAATCTCAGCTCCAGGAAGTACTCCTGTCTAAACTCTTTGGGGAGCCTGTTCTTCAGTTTCCGCAAGCTAGCACCATGCACACGTCATGGGCCCATACCCCGGTCAGTTAGCCCCAAAGGAGGGTGAGGCAGAGCTGCCTGGAACCTGCTGAGCTGGGGAGATCATGGAGGATTCTGGCAGACCAGTTATAGATAAGCAGCCTAGTGAGATTTTTCCACCCTGTGATTTGGTGATTTGGGGGCCGCCAGGGGGTCTGCCCCCCAGCTCTACCCACCCTTCTCTGACAGCCCTTCTCTCCTTCCCCCTCAGCAAGGACCAGTCGCCCTCAACTGCAGGAATGTGCTCCCTCCCCATGGCAAGATACTACATGTAAGTCTTCCTGGAGTCCTCCCTCTCTGAACCAGGGGCCTGGGGATGATGTGGGAAGAGGGAAAGAAGGCTGAGGGGAGAGATGCGGCTCCATCTCACCCAAGAAATCTCAAGTGCCCCATAATTAAGCTTAATCCTCATCCTCATCACAATAGCTCTCTTTCCTGACCATCTGCAAGATGCCAGACCTTCTGCTGCCTTGCCTTCCTCCTGAGTAACCTACAAGGGGGGCATGACTGAGTCCATTCAGATTTGGAAACTGAAGCTCAAAGATGTTAAATAAATTACCTCATGTCACACAGAGCCAGGACTCACCCCCTATGCTACTCCGTCCTCCTCTCTCCAAGAGCTCAGAGACAATTTTGAATCTCAGTGACGGCATCTTTATATGTTGGCCTCTGTGGCCTTTCCTCCCTGTCTGCACTCCCAATTATCCCTTTTACCTCATTTGACATTCGAGACTTTCCTTATAGTTTACACTTTATTGCCTGTGATTTCTTATAAACTGTCTCCAGCCCTTTGAGGAATGAGATGAGACATAACACAAATAAAACAGGACTGACTTCTGGGTCACATTTTCTCAGCTCCTCCATGGGCCTGCCCTGTCCTAGATACCAGGGGGCCAGTTGGGGCCTCCGGGAAGTTACAATGTGCCTGGGAAGGCAAGACACATGTGCACTAAGCACCCATATGACAAAACAGATGTCACCTTGGGGTATCTAACTTGGATTCTGGTCTCCAAAGAGAATGTTGCTGGCAGATGAGTTCCGCACAAGTCCTGGCTGTCCGGGTTGGAGAGAGAATGGCAAACCCAGGCTCTTTTCAGATCTTTATTTTTATTGTACAAGTGAACCTTCTTTACACACATACGGTCATTAGCTAAGGGTATTATAATTAGTTGTTACTGAGATAAAAAAAAATCTGGAGGCGTTGACGTTGGCCCAGAGGTTCTGCCCTTGGAGATAGGGAGGGCTCCCCAGGTCCTGAGAGCGGTTGACATTTTGAAACCAGCCAACAAGGCACCGAGATAATAACCTGCGAGCTAATAGCCTGCATGACTGTGATGTTGCACACACTCACCATAGTTTCCTCCCTGTTCCCCAGAACGTATGTACCCTCCCAGGCTGATCATTGGAACCATTGCCAACCCCATATGACTGTAATCACACCCTGCTCCAGCTCTTTCCTGACCTCCTAAATTTGGCACCCATAACACGGGGCCATCCCAAAATACACATTGCATGGAATAGGGTGGCCATGTTGGTACACCTACTGTCACATAGGATTTTTTTTCTGATTTGTGAATTTTGTTCTATAAAAAAGCCTTTAAAATATTTGAAAAGCAAACCACACTTTATTTTTTAAAAGATTTTATTTATTTATTTATTTATTTTGTATACAGAGAGAGCACATGCAAAGGGCAGGAGGAGAGGCAGAGAGGATCTCAAGCAGACTCCGCGCTAAGCACAGAGCCTGACATGGGGCTTGATCTCATGACCCTGAGATCAAGACCAGAGCCAGAATCAAGAGTTGGATGCTTAGCTGACTGAGGCACCCAGGCGCCCCACAAACCACACTTTATTACACATTCAATTAATCCTCTTCACTGAAGAAAATAAAACATTTATGCAAATTTGGGTCAGACCCAGAAAATCTGGGATAAGGCTCACTGTATCCTAGAGACATCTGAGCCTCATTAGGAAATTTTTCAGGAAGGGCATGAAAAGGGGCTAGCATAATCAGGAGAACTGTCTACCCATCAGTGAGAAGGCACTGGCTTTCCTCACTGCCCCAGGGCCCTGACAGAGGCTGACGCTGGTAAAGGGAGCCTCTGAGAATCACGAGCTCCAGAAGACCTTCCCTTGCCTTAAGGCTGACCTATTTTTACCTGCTCTTGGGTGGAGGCATGCACCTACTTCTCACCTATAGGAGAGAAGAACACCTAAATGCTCAGTGTGGTACTTCAGAGCATGGGGGTGGGAAGACTTTGGGGCTTGGTGGTGCCTGAAGGGAGCAGGTTGTCAGCACAACCATCTTGTTCCAGAATTAAGGATGCAGATCAGAAGGCTCTGTACTTAAGAGGTGACCAGCTCCTGGTAGGAGATCCCAATGTGGACAACTGCTGTGCAGGTGAGCCACTGGGGCCTCCATCCCCTCAGACACACCCATGCTCCACCTGCCACCAGCTCTCCCCTTCCCTCTGCCTCTGGTGACAGTGAGAAGAGACAGGGAGCAGCTGAGGACCTCTCCTTCTGAGGGTGTCATGACCACTGGAGGAGTCCCAGCCTGCCTGGCAGCCTGCATGCAGGGTTCAAGCCAGGTGTGCCTTGGCCCAACTCTTTTCTGCCCAGCTGTAGGTCGCTGAGAGCTTGCCATCTAGGTCCTTTCATCTCCTGGCTCTCTTCTCTCTTTCCTCCCAGAGAAGATCTGCATACTTCCCAACAGAGGCCTGGACCGCACCAAAGTCCCCATCTTCCTGGGGATCCAGGGAGGCAGTCGCTGCCTAGCCTGTGTGGAGACAGGAGAGGGGCCTACCCTGCAGCTGGAGGTGAGAAACCACACCAATATTCTGGGGTGCCCCACAGACATGGCCCACCTTCCTGGGTGCTCTGGCATCTCTGCACCCATCTGTGGACTCCCAGCCAAGTCCACACATGCCTCCCCTTCTCTCTGCACCTAGTGCCAAGACCCCTGCCCTCCAGAACCTGCAGAAGGCACTGCCCTGGGTACTGACCCTCCCTGTAAAGTCCCTCATTGGCCACCCCCTGGGGGCCTCTAGGGCTGATATCTCAACCAGTGGCCTTATCCTGCAGCAGCCATCTTGCCCCCACAGGATGTGAACATCGAGGATCTGTACAAGGGTGGTGAAGAAGCCACGCGCTTCACCTTCTTCCAGAGAAGCTCGGGCTCAGCCTTCAGGCTTGAGGCCGCGGCCTGGCCTGGCTGGTTTCTCTGTGGTCCAGCTGAGTCCCAGCAGCCAATACGACTTGTCAAGGAGAGTGAACCATTGGCCCACATTGAACTCTACTTTGAACAGAGTCGGTAGGGAGGCAGGAGGCTGAGCTCCAGCCTGGTGCCCCCAAACCAAGCTCATCCTACTCAGAATCTGTGGTAGGCAGACTAATGCCCCTCTAAAGCTGTCCACATCCGAATCCTCAGAATTTGTGAATACGTTACCTTACAAGACAACAGGGACTTGGCAAATGTGATTAAGGTAAGGATCTTGAGATGGGGAGACCATCCTGGATTATCCCAGTGGGCCCAGTGTAACCACAGGGGTCCTCATAAGAGCGAGGCAGGAGGGTGAGAGCCAGAGACTGGAAAATGCTATGCTGCTAATTTCGAATGTAGAGGATGGGGGCTACCAGCCTGCGAATGCTGGTGGTTTCCAGAAGCCGGATAATGCAAGGGACAGGATTCTCCCCCAGAGCTTCCAGAAGAAACAGCTGAATTTTAGTACAGGAACCCATTTCAGACACCCGACCTCCGGAACTGTAAAATAATAAATGTGTGTTGTTTTAAGCCACCAAGTTTGTGGTAATTTGTTATAGCAGCAATAGGAAAATAGTACAAAGTCTTAGTAGGCCCCTGTGAACAGCGTTTAATGAAAGGTGCGTGGGTCACTCAGTGAGTTCTTGGAAGGCTGCCTACAGCTTTTCCTGCAGCCCATCTGCTCCAGAGCTTCTAGAAACAGCCAGAAGCTGCAGGCAGAACCTAGCTCTCCCCCTCTGTCCCTGGGTGGACAATGTCATGGGCTGCTCACAATTGTAGTTTAGGTTCAAGTCTTGTGATTTGCCTATCAGATATTTCATAGTGAATCAGTCATTCAACCGATTGATCAATGCCACTGGTTGTCTGCTGGTTTTGACATGTGAGGACAAGGAGGAGCAGTGAGGGACAGATGGCAAGTTTGTACTGGGTGTGTTGAGTTTAAGGCTGTGGTGGAGCTTATGCGCTGAGGTGACTTGTTCCAGCCAACACTACAGGGCTGGGACTTGGCTGAGAGTTTGCAGTTAGGACTGACACTCGTCTTTGGAGCCCGAATCTCTCTCCATTTCACAGACAATCTGGGGTTGGGTGCAGACTAGGGCAGAGAGCCCATGGTGTCGGCGCTCAGAGTGGTGGGCTGCTGGTGCTCTTCCTCTTTTGTGTAACTACTCAGTGTCCATGCAACATGCCCCAGGGGCCGGGGCATTCAAGGACAGGCTGTCTTCACCCTCAGAACCACCCTGCAAGGCAAGCATTTTTACCCATTTGACAGATGAGGACACTGAACTAGAAGGGGTGAAATAACTTGCTGAAGGTCGCATGAGCTGTACATGATGGAACTCAAGGTCATTCTGGCCCATCTGACCCCGATGTTGTTCCACACATTTTTATTCCACTCTTATTCTGGGAGTTGGGGAAAGGATGGCAAACAAGAACAAGCTTCTTTGGAGCTGGTAATTGAGTGGGGGAAACATTGAACAGGCAAATAATCAAAGAAGAAAACAAACAAACAAGGGCAGTTTACGTGATAGAGGGTGAGGGTGGCAAGTATTGAGAGATATAACATTGGAGAAGGTGGGCAGGGGAGGTGACTCTTTTTGAGGAGGTGACATCTGAGCTGAGGCTAAAGGACAGGAGCGAGTGGGACTAGGAGTGACGAGGCAGAGGAATAGCAAGCATACAGGCTCTGAGACAGAAGGGGCTTGGTGTGTCCACACAGCAGTGGGAAGCAGGGGTGTTGGAGCCTGGAGAACAAGGGAGAGGGTTAGGAGGTGATCAAGACCAGCAGGGGCTGGGTCCTGGGGGCCTTAAAGGCAAAATGAGGGCTTCAGTTTATCTTTAACTATGAAGGGAAGCTATGGGAAGGGTTTTAGCCGAGGAGAGACATGCTGGCCTGATGCCTTTAATAAGTTCAGATTCTTACCCTTGCCTCTCCATTGCCTGCATATGCCCCAATTACTTTATCACCTGGCTATCATGTCATACCTGTGTGTTTGTGTTGAGACTACTCTGTGCTTTTGGAGGGTGGGTTCTGTTCAATTTCGGGTCACCAGTACCCAGAGTAGCTGCTGGAACACCAAAGGTGTTGAAGGAGTACAAAGTCTGGAATGGATTGGTGCATGATCACTTGGGTCTTGCCGATCATTCAGGATAGAGTGTAAGGAGAGCCATGGTAGCATGGTGGATGGTGCCCACTGTGGCACAGAGGCAGAGCTAGCAGAGAGGGCTGGGCAGGGCTTCAAAAAGGAAAGGGTACTTAGTCTGGGCCTCAAAGAAAGAGTAGTTTTCCAGTCAGAGAGTGTGGGCATGGGCATTTCTAGGCAGAGAGAACAACTCTGGGAGGTGTGATGGAGAAGAGCTCCTAGCACTTCTGGGATGTGGTGAGGCATCATGTGCTGGGACCCAGGGCTTATGGCTGAGGAGTTGTAGAAAATGAAGATGAGGAGTTGGGCGGGGCCTGGCTATGAATGCCTTGTGAGGGAGGTTACACTTATCCAGGAGACCTGGAGGAATCATCCAAGTATTTCAAGCAGGCCCTGGATTTTAAGCCTGGGCCCCTGAGGTCAACAGTGGATCAACCCAGTTGCTACTAGAGCTTCAGCTCCTCCAGCTTCCTCTTCACTCCCCCTCACATCCCACCTGCCTTCTGTTTGGCACTGCCCTGGGATCAGCTTTGGTGCTTTGGTTCCAAGGTTTGCCTAGCCCCTGTCACCTCCCCATGCCTGCTCATCTCCTTCACTCATGGTAACTCAACTTGATCCAACTTGGTGCAGGGCCCACGACTGAGACTGGGTATGTCTGGGTGGCTGTGGGCACAGTTCACAAGAGAAAGGTAAATTGGATCAAGTTCTCTAAGTAAAAAAAAAACACAAAACATTTTGAGCATCTATTATATGCGAATTCTATATTAGTGCTTGGGAGACAAAGAGGACACAAGAGATTTGGGAGACACAGTTCCCACCCTTTAAAGGTGTAGATAGTGTAGTATGGGGAGACCAGATGTTAGGAATAAAAGCCAACATATATTGACTGCTTTCTACAGAATAACTAGAAGACACTCCAAACAGCACTCAGGGAGCCTTGGACTGAAGTTCTGCAAGGCTCTGTTATGAACAATGATGGGATGTTCTGGCACTGGGATTGAAGAGTAGGAAATGGAAGTTAACTTCTGATAAATACAGTTCAGAGATGCCAGGAATGCTCTTCCTCCACCTCCCAAGACTCGTTTTTTAAATTCCTCCTCCTCTCTGGCGACCACACCAAAGGTTTCATTCTGAAACCAGCCAATCAGAGCTATGACTGTGTAGATTTCTGGGAGAAATTTAGGTCTCATCCACTATTTACAGCTGGTAGTTGGGAGCCAGAGACTAGTAAACAAGTGATTGGAAAACAGTGTCATAACCTCTCATTCAGGCAGCACCAGGGAGCTGGGCTGGTGGGGAGGGTAAGTGGTCCCATCCAAGGGGGTTAGAAAAGGTTTTAGAGGCAGTGAGGCATGCATGGGGCCAGCCAGGTGAGGGGCAGGGGGAGCTCTGGGGGCAGGTCAAGATGTTTCAGGCAGAGGAGACAGCCACATGGTTGCAGGAAGTCCTGAGTGTGGCTGCATGTGTGTGTTAGTGTCCACATGTATGTGTGTGCTCACGAGCATATCTGTGTGCACATGTATGTATGGTGTGCTTGTGTGTATGTGTGCATGCATGAGCCAGTGCCTCATATGTGCCTATGTGCATTGTATGTATGCATGAATGTCTGGGTGTGTGGGTTCTGTATATCCACAAGAGGTGCCAGACAGCTAGGCAGCTGTTGATAAAGGACCTTGTCTTTATTCCAAGAAGCCTTGGAGCAATTTTATACAAGAGAATAATGTGTTCAGGGTTTCCTGTAACCCATGTGTCATTCCCACCAGGATTCAAAATCTAGTCACACTTACCTTTTGACCCCAGTTTTCATCTCATTCCACTTCTGCATTTTATCATAGCCCCTACAAACAAGGGCTCAAAACGTTGGACACAAACTCCACAGGCTACACAATATATGGCAGTTGTAGGGACGTCTAAACCTGGATTCAGGGAGGAAAATAAAAGCGAGGAAGAAGACTAACAGGAGCCAGATTTTCCTGGAAACCATTCTGCTAAAATATATGACCATTTCATAAATGAGCATGACAGAAATGAACAAAGTGAGCATAAACAGAAAAGTTAACATCTCAGACAGAAGCATTGGCATTTGAGTTATTTGATAACATTGCCGGTTGGATTTTACATTTGTGTAACTAAGAAGGTTCACTAGCGATTCTGCCAAAACCAAGTCTATCTATCCTTTTTTAAAAAATTTTATTTTATGTTATGTTAGTCACCATACAATACATCATTAGTTTTTGATGTGGTGATCCATGATCCATTGTTTTCCTATAACACCCAGTGCTCCATCAGTACGTGCCCTCCTTAATACCCATCACCGGGCTAACCAGTTCCCCCTCTCCCTTCCCCTCTAAAACCCTGTTTGTTTTTCAGAGTCCACAGTCTCTCATGGTTCATCTCCCCCTCCGATTTCCCCCCTTCATTTTCCCCTTCCTTCTCCTAATGTCCTCCACGCTATTCCTTATGTTCCACAGATAAGTGAAACCATATGATAATTGACTTTCTCTGCTTGACTTATTTCACTTAGCATCATCTCCTCCAGTCCCATCCATGCTGATTTAAAAGTTGGGTATTCATCCTTTCTGGTGGCTGAGTGATAGTCCATTGTATCTATGGACCACATCTGCTTTATCCATTCATCTGTTGAAGGGCATCTCGGCTCTTTCCACAGTTTGGCTATTGCAGACATTGCTGCTATGAACACTGGGGGGCATATTTTCACTACATCTGTGTCTTTGGGGTAAATACCCAGGAGTGCAATTGCTGGGTCATAGGGTAGCTCTATTTTTAATTTTTTGAGGCACCTCCACACTGTTTTCCAAAGTGGCTGTATCAACTTGCATTCCCACCAACAGTGTAAGAGGGTTTTCTCCACAACCTCTCCAACATTTGTTGTTTCTTTCCCTGTCCATTTTTGCCTTTCTGACTGGTATAAGGTGGTATCTCAATGTGGTTTTGATTTGAATTTCCCTGATGGCTAATGATGATGAACATTTTTTCATGTGTCTTTTAGCCATTTGTATGTCTTCTTCAGAGAAGTGTCTTTTCAGATCTTCTGCCCATTTTTTGACTTGATTATTTGTTTTTTGGGTGTTGAGTTTGAGAAGTTCTTTATAGATCTTGGATACCAGCCCTTCGTCTGTAGTGTCATTTGCAAATATCTTCTCCCATTCTGTGGGTTGACTCTTTGTTTTGTTGACTGTTTCCTTTGCTGTGCAGAAGCTTTTTATCTTGATGAAGTCCTAGAAGTTCATTTTTGCTTTTGTTTCACTAGCTTTTGGAGATGTATCTTGAAAGAAGTTGCTGTGGCCGATGTCAAAGAGGTTACTGCCTATGTTCTCCTCTAGGGTTTTGATGGATTCCTGTCTCACATTGAGGTCTTTCATCCATTTTTAGTTTATCTTTGTGTATGGTGTTTGAGAATGGTCGAGTTTCATTCTTCTGCATGTGGCTGTCCAATTTTCCCAGCACCATTTATCGAAGAGACTGTCTTTTTCCATTGCATGTTTTTTCCTGCTTTGTCGAAGATTATTATTTGACCATAGAGTTGAGGGTCCATATCTGGGTTCTCTATTCTGTTCCATTGGTCTATATGTCTGTTTTTGTGCCAGTGCCATGCTGTCTTGGTGATCACAATTTTGTAATATAGCTTGAAATCGGGCAACGTGATGCCCCCAGCTTTGTTTTTCTTTTTCAACATTTCCTTGGTGAGAGGAAGAAAAAGACCCTTCAGGGTCTTTTCTGATTCCATACAAATTTTAGGATTGTTTGTTCCAGCACTTTGAAAAATGTCATTGGAATTTTGATCAGGATGGCATCAAAGGTATAGATTGCTCTGGGTAGCATAGACATTTTAACAATGTTTATTCTTCCGATCCATGAGCAGCAATATTTTTCCATCTTTTTGTGTCTTCTTCATTTTCTTTCATGAGTGTTCTATAGTTCCTAGAGTATAGATCCTTTACCTCTTTGTTTAGGTTTATTAGAGGTATCTTATGGTTTTTGGTGCTATTGTAAATGGAAGCGTTTCTCTAATTTCTCTTTCTACAGTTTTGTTGTTAGTGTATAAGAAAGCAACTGATTTCTGTGCATTGATTTTGTATCAACAACTATATGCCAAGTCTATCTATCCTTAAGGCAAATTCCAATCACGGTCCCTAAAAGGCACGAACTCCAAACAATCCAGGATCCGGGTCCCCGAGCCCATTTTCTGAGGCCAGCAGCCTGCAGTGAGGCCTTCGGGCTGCAGGTGGCAACAAAGATCAACCTTCCTCACTGCCTGGCTGTGAACAATTAAATTTAATTCCTCCTATGTTTAGTATCCACTGTGTGTGAGCCCCTGTGCACCAAATCTCTGCCTCACTTACAATAATAGATGCATCCTTCTCAATGGTGTGTGAGTACAGATCCAAATCACATGAAGACGTTATAAAGCTCTGCATGCTCCTGCCTTCTGACAAGTTTCCTAGCCACCTTCTTGGTGCTCTAGGAGCTTGGAGCCTAGGAGGGAAGAAAGATATTAAATGCATACTCACTTCTACTTCTTGTGTATATATGTGAAGGAGCAAAACATGTATGCCTGATCCCTTTTCCCAGGGACAGAGATGCTGCAATGAATCATCCTCTCCCATAATCATCCCCTCCAACCCCCTTGGGACACCCCAAGCTCTGGTCATAGAAGTAGAGTGACAAAGGAAGCTGGAAACTGGAGTTTTGGCAGAGGCTCTTCTGCACTGGAGCATCTCCCACTGACACTTTCTGAGGGCCCATAGCCTGAGGACCTGAGCTACAAAACAAAACAACCCCCCCCCCCCCCCCCCGCCAAAAGCATGGTCACGTGGCCCTGACTACTCAGAGGACTGGAGACTCAGGTATCTCCTAGCTTAGTATTTTCTAGACTTCTTCCAGGGAACACTATTCCAATGAATGCTCATGGGTTTATGGGGAACGTGGGTTATTGTAATTTCATGCGCCAACTTGACTGAGCTAAGGAATCCCCAGATAGCTGGTAAAGCATTATTTCTGGAAATGTCTGTGTGAGTGTTTCTGGAAGAGATTCGCATTTGAGTTGGTAGGATGAGTAAAGAAGATGGCCTTCACCAATGTGGATGGGCTTCAGCCAATCCACTGAGGGCCCCAATAGAACAAGAAGACAGAGGAAAGGTGAATTATCTCTCTCTTTTCTTGGGCCGGGATATCTATCTTCTCAAGCCCTTGGACACTGGAGCTCCAGATTCTAGGGCCTTTGGACTCCAGGCTGGGTACTGCCACTGGCTTTCCTGGTTCTCCTGCTTGTGGATAGCAGACTACGGAACTTCTTGGCTTCCATAATTGTATGAGTGCATTCCTATAATATATCCTTCTCTCTCTCTCTTTCTCTCTATGGATAAATATAGATAGATAGAGGTATTTATATCTCTGTATCTCTGTATTTCTGTATCTATCTATCTATCATCTATCTACCTATCTATCATCTGTCCTATTGGTTCTGTTTCTCTGGAGAACCCTAATACAGTTATCTCTGATGTACTCTCCTATATTCCTCTCTCTATTCACTCTCTGCTTTGGCCACACCAGGCTCCTCACTGCTCTCCAAAGACAAACACTCCAGGCTTGATGCCACCCCCGGGCCTTTGCACTAGCATTCTGTCTGGAATTCTCACTTCCTCGATGAGGGCTACCCTGATCACTTCATTTAAGATAGCAACATGCACCCTTCTCTGAATCCCAGCACTCCCAAATCCTCTATAATACTACCATATTCTGGCATACTCTATGATTTAGTTTTTATTTGTTTTACTTTTTTCCTCTTGTTCCACTAGAATGCAAATTACACAGGGCAGAAGTTTTAGTCTGTTTTGTTTGTTCATATATCACGAACATGCAAAACTGTTTATAACATGTGTCAGGCACTTAGCAACATTTGCCGAATAAATACAGGAATAGATGATCAAGTAAGTTGGGGGAATATTCATTATTCAGGTCACTGTGGAGCTCAGTCTCAAGAAACTCAAGTAGAAGTCCCAAAATGGTCCAATTTGGAGGTCAGAACCTATGAAGAATAACACCAGGACACCTGTCCAGATTTGTTAGGAAGGACTGGCAGTTGGTGGGAGTAGTGGAGAAAGGGTCTATTTTCCAGTGGGGGAAGGGTCTAGGTTCCAGGAGGGCTGGTAGGGTGGATGGAGTCTCAGGACTCCCAGTCAATGTCTGAAGTGCTTCTCATGGTATCTCAGTTACCTATTGCTGTGTAACAACCAATCCAACACTTAGGAACTTAACAACAATTTATTATTTTTCATGATTCTGTGTGTTGGCTGGTGGGTCCTCTGCTGGTTTTTCCTGGGTTCCCACACATTCAGCGGAGGATTAGCTGGGCTAGAAGGTCCAAGATGGCCCCACTCATATGTCTGGTGGTTGATACAGACTGTTGGTTGGGGGCCTTGGCTCTCCTCTGTTGTGTCTTCAGCAGGCTAGAGTGAATTCCTTATGTGGCAATCTTAGGGCGGCTGTTCAAAAGGGGAAAAGTAGAAGCTGCAAACCCTCATGAAGCCTAGGCTCCAGAACTCACATTGTCACTCTTGCCACATCCTACTGGTCAAAGCAACTCAGAAGGCCAGCCCAGGTTTAAGGGAATGTGGGTGGAGAAAGACACTCCACTTCTTAATGGGAAGCACTGCAAAAAATGTGTTCCCAAAGTTACTTGAGGAAATGGAAAAGGGGGGGTTAAATCCAGACTGAATGAGCACTCTTGACTTTCATGTTACCCTGCTTTCACAACAAATTCAATGAGCTGTGTAGGGCAGTAAACTCTTCATTCATTCATTCATTCATTCACTCATTAATCGAACATTACTGAGCACCCATGGTGTTCAAGTGCAGTGCTGACACCGGGGGATACAGAAATGAGTGGGGTCTAGCACTTGGTGCTTCTAAAGAAAATGGGAAAGCCACCTTGATCAAGCCCTCTCAGATGTTCTTCATTTTTCTTAGTGGTTTTAAGGCTAACTGGGAACCCAAAGAAGAGTACTAGCCCTTGGAAGGATGTACAGAGGAAAGTGAGGTCCAACTGGGCCCTTGTCTATGGGAGGCAGACTGGTAGAAGTGAGGGTAGGATTTAAAGCAAAGCACTAAGGCTGGAGAGGAACAGACCCAAGGAAAAGGAGGAATATCAGAAAGCAAAGGGCCTGTGGCTCCATGAATGGGTTCTGAAATAGGGAAATACCACCTGCTTTGAAGCAACTGACCTCTGATGCCCTGGTAATACTATGATAAAGGTACTCATGCTGTTCTTCGATGTTTTCTTCCTTCTTTTTTTTCTTCCTTCCCTCTCTTCCATTTGTATTTACTGAATCCTACTTTAGATGCTGTTAGGAGGATAGCTGTAAGTTTTGACTTTCTAGCCTTCTCAAGCTCATACTTCTTTCCTGCTCTCTCAAACTCTGAATTCAGTGTTGAGCACGTGGAGAGGACTTAATCAGTGGCTTGGGATGATTCTAAGCTGCAGATGCAAACTGAGAGGAAGGTCAAAGAATATCTTCACAGACATCCTGAGGAGTAGGTGACCCTCATCCAAGACTATCTCCCCCTCACATCATACAACTCCTAGGATACTGATCACCTTGTAGGTAGCATAGATTTGCATGTTTACTGTGTTAAACAATAGTTTGTTCTCAGAGCACCAGAGGTTCTCCAAATCTCTTGACCACTTATACCAGGATCATCTAGTTAAGAATGAAGACTCCTAAGTCCACTTCAAACCAGCTGGTACAGAGTTGTGGGGCTAAGCCCAGAAACTCGAGTCTCTAGGGAGCCTGTGGGTGATTTTTTGGAAGTCTCTGAGGATCCCCAGTGTAAACGAAACTTCACTTCCTTCACAACCAGCCCCATAGAAATAAATCCCAGTCAGGGCACATGGCACTCCGTCTGTGTATATTTCCATGACAAAAAAGGGAATAACTAAAACAGGAAGTTGAGAATCAGAACGTAACTCTATATACAGAAACATGTGCCACAAATGTGACCTAAAATGTCATTCTCTGCTCAGGCTCATTAGTCATAGAAGATCATGGAAAATCATCCTCATTATGAGGGGCTGCTCATTAGTTGTTACTTCCCCAGACACCCTGTGAGAGAGGCAAAGTGGATGCCCAGTGTGGAAATTCAGGGAAGCATGGTTCTGAGAATTCACTAGAAAAGACTCTACTGGGTCAGGAGGTGCTTTGCCTAGGATTGGCTAGTGTGGGGGGCAGGGGCATGGCTTTTAAGGTGAGGGTTCAAGGTTGATGTTACTGCCTTTCTCTTTCTGGAAGTTGGGTGTCTCTCCTTATTGTGTTGTCCTTGGGTACATTTTTGTTTTACCTTGTAGGTGGCATTTCCTAGGCCTGGCTGATCACCGAACTGAAGGGGTGGGAGCTCCTGCTCTGGAGAAGTCCTGACAAGAGAATACAGGAATAGCAGAGCCTGTACCCACTCACTCCAAATACACTGCTGTTGGCAGATGAATGCTTGACCTCTTATCAACATTCTTATTACAAGGCACTAGACTGTGAGCTCCTAAAGGGCAGAAACTTGGTATTTTTATTTCTACACACTCATAAATGAGCACAACATCACCTCATATGGCCATGCAGGTTTTACACTGCATGACTCTAGAGGACACCATTCACATTTTGATATCACAGACTTGAATATTTATTATGACAATGTTATGGTAATTGACAATAAAGTGACTTTTACTGAAAAGAAACAGTATTTCTAATGACTTTCTAGCTGATAAGAATAAAAAAGGAAGTTTTATGCTAATTCATGCCAAGGAGACACAGGTGGTTTGAGCAAAGAGTACCAGGAAAGGGGTTTAGGCAAGAGATGTGGCTCAGAGGAAAATAGGGTCAAGATCATGAAATTTATTAAGGCTATACATGCTAAACCCTGATCTTTAACAGGAGGACAACATGGAGTCCCTATGGACCATTTTGAGTAGGGAAATGATGTGATTAAATTTGCCTCCTCAAATAGCTGCTTCTGGCGCGTGGCTGAAGAATGAATATTGGCATAGTTTCTCAAGTGGTTTCCCTATTCCAGTGTTTCTTGCCTCCAATCCAGTTGAGAGATGAGTGTCTAACAATTGTCACAGGGGATTTGAAGGGAGTGAATGGATTTAAGGCATAGTAAGAAGGTAGAGTGGATAGATTTGTGGTGATTTATTGTGTGCAGAATGAAGAGGTAATTGTTGAGATTGATTAACAAATTTCTATTTTTGTTGTCTATTGATGGACGTTTCTACTGATGGGTTTCTACTGATCTGTGTTTTTAAAAGATTATTTATTTGAGAGAGAGAAAGAGAGTGGGGGGAGGGGCAGAGGGAGAGAATCTTCAAGCAGACTCCCCACTGAGTGCAGAGCCTGGCGTGGGGCTCGATCCCATTACCCTGAGATCATTATGTGAGCCCAAATCAAGAGTAGGTCGCCCAACCATCTGAGCCACCCAGGCACCCCTGGTAGTGAAACCATTGCTGGATGGCAATTTCATTCACTGACATAAAGAATAATGGAGGAGAAAGTGGCAGTTTTTGGGGAAAGATGATAAGCTTTGCTTTTAACTATGTTGAATTTTGAGGGATATATGAACTCCAGATAGAGATGCTCAGTGGGCAGCTATCTGTGTGGATCTGGCATTCAAGAGAGGAATTGGGAATGGAGATTCAAATTTTGGAGTTTTCAGCATAAAAGAGATAACTGAACCTGTGGGGTGAATAAAATGGGGAGAAAGATTAGTTTAAAAGAGAAAGTGGTCTAAGACAGAGGGATGTTTGATAGGTGGAGGACGCAGAGCCTTTAGTGGAGGCTTGGAAGGAGAGGCCTGAAAGGTAAAGGGAAGACCGGGAGACATGCAGTATGGAAGTCTAGAAAAGAAACGGTTTCAAAGTGAGAATCAACATTGTCTAACACTAGCAGTACATCAGGGCTGGTAAAGTTTGGAAAAGCGTCCATTGGATCTAGAAGCTAGGTGACCCTAGAGCAAAAGTTGAAATAAAGGGTCTTCAGGAGTGAGTGGAAGGTGAGAACATAGGGTCAGTGAGTAGAGATAATTTCTTCTATAGATTTGGCTGTGAAAGGGAGAGAAGGAGGGGTAGAGCTAGAGGGAGACATGTGGCTAAGGGAAGAATTTTTCAAGATGTTACAGGTTTAAACAAATGTAAAAGCTGAGAGGAAGGAGCTAATGGAGAAGGATGAGTTGAAAGAAACAGGGAGAGGATGGGTAAGTGTGTGGGCTCTGGAGTAAGTCTGGGTGACTTTAAATTCCTGTTGTGCTCTTCTGTGAGTAAACTGAATGACATAGGCATACTCAAGTTATTTTAAAAATTATGTAACAGAGTCATATGCTTTTTTCTTTCCATGATGCATCTGTGAGAAAAGAAAAGTGCCAAGGACCTTCTTCCGATTTAACAAGAAATCTTTTAAGTCTTTATGCCATTTTAGAATACGGAAATGCTTTATTCATCATTATTTCCAAGGCAACTGTTTCATTTATCTTTTATGATGAAATAAAGCATCCTGAAACTTAGTAGCTTAAAAAAAGAAGAAGAAGAAGAAGAAGAAGAAGAAGAAGAAGAAGACGACAATCTTATTTTGCTTGTGAATCTGCAATTGAACAAGGTTCAGTCTTGTCTCTGATCCACCCAGCATCAGCTGAGGGGGCTCAAAGGGTAAGATCTGGGTCATCTGATGGCTCCTTCACTAATAGGTCTGGAGGTAATACTGGCTGTCTGGTGAGACCGTAGTGGAGCTGTTGGACAAATCACCTTTAAATGGCCTCTCCAAGCAGAGAGGGCTTCTCCACAACATGGTGACTGGGTTCCAAGAGTGAGCATCTTGAGAGAAAGAGAGCCAGGCCGAAGCTGTATAATTTCTGATGACCTGGCTTCAAAAATCACTCGGCATCACTTCTCCCTTGTTCTATTCATTAGAAGTGCATCACTAATGTCAGCCTACATTGTCTAAGAGGGAAATTAGATTCCACCTCCTAATGAGAAAAGTGTCAAAGAATGTGTGGGTATGTTTTAAAACCACAACAGCAACACATTGCCAATTAAGACAAATTAAAACTATAGGTTTCTTTTCCAGGGTTACTTCTACAGGACATAACTTCTGAAGCCTTCAGTGTTTTATAAGACCTTTTTGTTCAAATAATACTTGCAAGGGTATATTTGTTTTAACTAAGAATAGAAAAGTTTGTAACAGTAATGAATATTCATACAGGTCTTCATAATGCACAGAACAAAAGTGATGTCTTGTGGCTGTTCTTAATTTAATGTTGCTTAAAATGGATTCTTTGAACTAGTTTATGCGGTAGAACCATATCTCTCCCACTGAAGCTGAAAGGAAGAGGGGCTATCTCCCATATTGCTGCATTTTTTTGTTTGTTGATTATGAAGACTAGCACTCTAGGCAGTATTATTTGTGTGATAAGCAAACAGCAGGCCCTCGGGTTTAAATTTTAACAGCAGAATGGAAAAAGAACTAAATAAGATTTTATTTAGTGATAGTGGAATAAGGAACATAGAGGGTTTTTCTTCCACTTGATGTAAACTTGGGCAAATAAAGTGGGTGTATACTAATGGTGACCACCACATTATAGCCTCATAGACTTTTGGGGGAGGACTGAGTAAGTTAATGCATGCCAAGCTCTTGGCATGGGGCCGGGCACACAAGGTGCTCATTCAATGATTGAGAATGGTGGGTGACGTCAGAACCTTGATGAGGTTGAATGGGCTTGTACCCAAAGCTAAAGTTCAGGAACTAGCCTTAGATAAGAGCAGAGCTATTGCTTCTGTTGGATGAGAGGGAAGAAGGAAAGGATGAAGAAATGTTCAATGGGTTTTTTAATGTGGGCTGATGGGGAATTGAGAAAGTCTTTCTACCAGCTTCTGTTATTTTGCTATAACTAAAGGAAGAGGAGGTTGGGTAGGAAATTGAAGAAAATAAGGAAGATTTGCAATATTTTCTGTGGAGATGGGGCAGCTAGCAAATTATAGAAAAAAGAAAGGGGTGCTAAGCAACTATAAAGGCCAGCTGGTTGGCTATTGTCAAGGTGCCATGGTGCAGATCTGCCATGTTTTTCTGAGCTTCTTGGTGAATTTGGTTGTAGAATCTGAGGAGGCAGACGTTGGATAGATCCAGAGCTTTACCAAGCAGTGCAGTGGGTGAGCAGAGGGGCCTCGCGGGGCGGGGGAGGGGGGCGGATATCGACAAAAGAATGGTCCAAGTAGGAGCTGGAAGGAAGTGAAGATAGGAGGAGATGATAGAACAAAGTTGAGTAGGTCAAAGGATTGGAAGTCTCTGGTGGTTGAAATACATAGCAGTGGGGAAAAATAGAGAGTGAGGGAAGAACAGAGGGAGAGAGAAAGAGAAAGGAGGAAAGGATAAACAGGCCATAAAGTCCGTCCTTTGTGGTCAGAGAGTAGGATGTTTGAACTTTTCAGAAGTGAAGAGGTTATGAGAAATGATAAGTCATAAGGTATAGCCATGAGGGTTGGTAAAAAAAGAGAATAGGTGTGGAAGTCCCTGGAAGTAAGTCAAAGGACCGAGCAGTCATGGAGTGGGTCATCCAAATGGGTGTCAAGGTCCCTTGTGGTTTAGGGCAAAGAGAAGGACTTGGTTCTAGGTACCAAATATTTAATAAATGGAGGGGAATGATAAGGAGGTCAGTAGCTGAAAGCTACAATGAGAGATGCAGGATGGTAAAAACTTCAAAGGGCTGGGGTTTCCGTTTGTTTGCTTTCATTGGTTGTTCATTTAACAAAGGTTGCAGATGTCACAATCTGATGTCAGTGGAGAGGTGACCCAATGTTGGCCCCAACTTCCTGGCCCTGAAATATCTGGGTGGAGGGGCTTGAGTTCTTTCTCCTTGAGAAAGCTGCAGGGAAAGCAGGGTCCCCCAAGGACAGCCAGGGTTCAGCCAACCCAAGAATTGAGGGAATATTTAGAAAAGCGAATGGAAAGATAGAGTCATTCATTTAAAAAATAACGATCCAGCACCTCCTAGGTGTATGATACTGTTTTGGGCACTGGGACATATCCATGAATAAGACATATTAAGGAATTTACATGGGACGCCTGGGCGTCCAACTCTTGATTTCGGCTCAGGTCATGATCTGAGGCTCCCTGCCTAGTGGGGAGTCTGCTTGTCTTCCTCTCCCTCTGCCCCTCCCCCACCTCAAATAAATAAATAAATAAATCTTAAAAAAAAGAAGGAATTTACATTCCAGTAGCAAGAGACAGAGAAATAAACACCCGGGCAAATACATATTCAATACAATTTTGGATAATGGTACAGGCTGTGAAGGAGAAAAATAGGGCTATTAGATGGAAATTGGAGGGTATGTGGAGGAAGTGGGGACTTATTTGTCACAAATTGTGTCCTCCAAAGGGAATGGAGGGTGCAGTGGGAATTGTGTCAACAGTAAGCCTAGATAGATTTTATAGAATGAATGCTTGTTAGAATAAATAGTTTGGTTGAATAGCAGAAGGAGGAAAGTACATTAGGGTTTACAAACCATCACTGTGGGACGTGTGATTTTGCAAAATAACTGCCAAGGTTTTTACAGCAGTTCTTTCCCATTGTGGCCCCCTGGGAAAGACTTTTCCTATCTTTTTGACCTCAAGGCCAAGGACAGACATTTGCAATTTCTGCCCACAGGCCCCACAGGTCCCACAGGTCACTGAACTACTGGAAACCAGAGCAGATGCTTACTGTGTGGGAATTGAGGCAGGCTCGAGGGTAAGACAGTTTACAATGCAGCTCAGGAAACAATGGTGTTCTTGATGTTGAGCAAAGGGAAGTGGCTTGTGCATCAGACATGACATTCATTGAGACTTAGAGGACATATTTTAGGGCAAAGAAAAGGAAGTTTTGCTTTACTGGGGTTAGTAAATATAGGAAATTTACTTTCTTAATAGATCTCTACATAAAAACAGAAGAAGACCAGAAACAATACCTAGAGGAGAGAGCTGTAACCGACTGGTAATGAGAACAAGGGATTTAGAGGAGGAAGCCTCCACATTCCGGTGGCCCCAAGAGCAACCCTGGGCTCTGGTGATCCTCTCTGGTGACCTGATTGGCCAGGGCATTGGGAATGCCACTTGGGCCCGGATCGATGTCCCCTCGCCTGATTTTCCTTGATCAGGAATCCTATAGTCTTGTATGTCCTCATGCTCTCTTCACCTGAGATCATGAAGAAGATATATTTGTCTAGCTACAGTTAGAGCCTTCCCTTTAAAAATGAGTAAATTGATTCATTATTGATTCACATGTTACTACCATTTGAGCTCTTACAATATTCAAGATAACTATAGTAGAAAACAGAGACCCAAAGATAAAAATGTGATAGTTTGGGGCACCTGGGTGGCTCAGTGGTTAAGCATCTGCCTTCAGCTCAGGTCATGATCCCAGGGTCCTGGAATCGAGCCCCACATCGGGCTTCTTGCTCTGTTCAGTGGGAAGCCTGCTTCTCCCTCTCTCACTCCCCCTGCTTGTGTTCCTGCTCTCGCTGTCTCTCTCTCTGTCAAATAAATAAATAAAATCTTTTTAAAAAATAAGTAAATAATAAAACAAAAGACAGGATAGCCAAAATTAAAAAAAAATGTGATAGTTCATAATGCAGCAGGTAGAACAAGTTGTCTTTAAAAATGGCATTACAAACTATTCTGTGCTGAAGCGTTGGTTTACTTTGCACTCTCTCTTGCAGGCCTCTCTCAGGATCCAACGATTGCTTACAGATTTTTATCTTTAAAGCAGTCTCCTCTTCTAATTTCCAGGTGTGTGAGTCTACCTGCCAGCTGGACACCCCTTTGGGTGGTCCATCAACATCTCAAACACAATGCAACTAAGCTGATTTAACGGTCTCCCCCCACTACCTTCAGAAACAATCTGCCCCCTCTTCTTCGTGTATCTCTATTCTCAATCCATGATTCTACTGTCTTCCCAGTTCCTGAAGTCCCCAAATAAGAATATCCTTGCTCCCTGTTGTCCATCCACCTTCACGTGTTGCATCCACATTCAGCAGTCACCACGTCCTATTGAATCTATCTGTCTATCCTGATGGCTATCACCATAGTTCAGACCCTTGTCCACTCATTTGTGGGTGCTGATGTGACCTCCCCACCAGCCACTTTCCTGCAGTTTTGCCTTGTCCTAAACTCTGGTCCATGCTGCTACATCCTAGTGATCCAACGCCTTTTCTTCCAAGGTTCCCATAGGTTTTTAGCACAGATAAGATACCTCATATTCTCCAGCTCATCTCCTAGTTGCCCTCACAGCTCCCTGCACATGCAGCACATTGTAGCCACTAGGAACCTCTGCAGCAGCCCCCCACCCCCATCCTGGATGCTCTCTCTCTCACACACAAGGTCTGTCCTTGCACATGCTGCTCTTTCTGTGTGGAAAATCATTCCCTTTTCCTTCCCTGGCTAATTTTACTCATATTGCAGAGCTCAACTAAGGACTCAGCCCCTCCGGAAAACAATATGTCGCCCTGTGACCAGATTGAGTATCCCTTTTCTATGCCTCTATGAGACTCTGGATCAACCCTGTCATAGCACTTGCCAAACTACGTTTTAATTGTGAGCCTCTGGTTAACCTGTAAACAACCTCTGGGCAGAGGTTGTGCCCTATACGCTTTTGTATCTCAGTGAGTATCTTGTAGGAAGTGCTTAGTAAATGTGTGATAAATGAGTAAGTGAAAGAAATGAGAAAATGAATGAAAGGAAGGAATGATGGAGAGAGATGGAGAGTGCATGAGAATGGAGAACAGGAACTAAACCATACTGAAAATAGGCAGTAAAGGCTTCAAGGAAGAGATGATGTTTGAGTCAGTGTTGAAGTAGAAGTTAGGAGTTAGCCAGGCAGAGTCAGGTCAAGAGGATATTTACACATGGCCAAGAACACACACTCAGGCACAAAGGTGAGGAAGATGGTGAGATGTTGGTTAATTTGTCAGGATTCAGTTGCAGGTGACAGGAAATAATGCAGCTGATTTAATCGGGAAATGTTTTCATATCAAGGACTGGGTGCTTACAGAATCAGCGGGATGACAAGGGGAATGAGCTTTAGGCTGGGCATTCAGGAATAATCCCTGGAGGAACACTCTAGAATTGGCTTGCTGGGGGAGCCATCATCTCTGCCACAATCAGGGAGAAGCTGTCCCAACCTCCCGCTCCAGCTTCAAATCAGGAAGTGGCTATAGTGGCTGTTGGCTCCAGAAACACATGGCCTCACCCAGATCCGGGAGGCTGAAGCATGCTGTGCTTGCGAAAATCTGCAGGGAAGGGCTCTCCCCAAATAATGCATTCCAAATTCAAGTCTCCCACGGATAAGTCTGATGGGTAGACCTGAAGTCACATCCAGAACTTTCACTGCAAGGGAGTCTGCACAATGTGGCTCTCAGCCTTCTAGGCAGTGCAAGGACAAGCTGGAAGGCCACTGCGAGAGAGGCTGAGGAGCCAAGCTCCCAGACGCACTGCCGCTTCCCACCTCTGCAGCCACAGTCACCAGAAGTTGCCTGTGGAACGTGGTAGAGATGAGCCTAGGCTCTCGGCAGGTTGCTCTCCCTGCCCCCCTGCCGCCCTGTCCAACCGCCTGCTGGGCCCCAGGGTCAACACTATCTCGTTCTTCTCTGCTGACGCCTATGCTTCTTCTCTGGGTTTCCACCTCGCAGCTTAGAGCCCAACCTAGAACCAGCCTGTGTGGGAATAGTGCTCCTGGGTGGCTGCCTGACAATGACAAATGTGGCATTCCCCCAAGGGGCAGTGTGGGGGGCAGAGCGCTGGGCTGAAGGGAGGGGTGTGGGCCGAAGGTCCTGTCCCACAAGGAGCTTTACCCCTCGATAGCTCTGTGGCCTTGGACAAACTACGTCAATGTTCTGGATCCTGTTCAGTGCTTCGTGTCCTCAACGTGCTCAGCCATAAAGGGAGGGGTTAGCTGGTACCACCGCGGCGAATGACGGAATGCTTTCTGTGTCTTGGAGTCACTCCCGCAAAGTCAGAGTCCTGGCCTGTCTTTGACCATGGGCCCACACCCTCCTCACTATCTAGGGAGCAGGAGAGGAGTAGCTCTTTCTAGTACTGAAATGGAAAACAGAGCCCTACTTCCTACCAAGACATGACTGGGGCAGGGGGAGGGTGGCAGTGGGATTTATCCCCAGTGGGAAGCATGTTTAGTTGGTGAATAGAAAACTAAAAAAGCCACTACACTGTGGACACATTTTTATAAAATAGGAATTATCCATTTGAGCCTCCTCCTGAATACCGACACCCTTGAAATCACAAGCTTTATGTGTGAGCTGTATTTGTTTCTATTACATCTTAAACGCAGTAACACTATTGAAATATAAAAATATATTTGCATCTGAACTTGTCTGACATGTGACTGGTGATAGCCACCACACGCTCGGTGAACACACATGTACACACGGCACGTGAGGTGTTATAATATTAGTGTCACAAGCCCGTCATGGTTGATAGATCCATGATTATTGGCTGGGGACTGCGGGACAAGGAGTGGAAATGGACTCAGACTATTTTTTTTATAAGATTTTATTTATTTATTTATTTTAGAGAAAGAAAAAGTGTGAACAGCGGGGAGGGGCAGAGAGGTAGGGAGAGAATCTCAAGCAGACTCCGTGCTGAGTGTGGAGCCCCATGTGGGGCTCGATCTCATGACCCCAAGATCACAACCTGAGCAGAAATCAAGAGTTGGACACTCAACTGCCTGAGCCACCCAGGCACCTCTGGACTCAGACTAGTTTAAATAGAAAAATAATTTATTGAAAAATATTACTAGGTGTTTCCCAGAATCCATGGGAAGGCTGCAGAGCTGGCTCAGAAAACAGGCAGAAATCAGAGGGCAGGAGGGGGTGGGCAGATTGAGGGGAAAAGAGCCAAGAAAGGGTAGAGGGAAAGGTCACTCACAGGGGAAGGGGTGTTCTGCTATAGCTTTCTGTTCTTTCTTAAATGCCAGCAAACTGGAGAGTATTTTGTGGTTAGACACATTCGCATTCACACAACAGGTGCTAGTTGAGTCCTGTCCCCAGAGAAGCAGGAAATGACAAACTGTGGTGTCAGGACAGGAGTATGTCGGACCAATTGGGGACACTGGGAGACACAGAAGGAGTGTCTGGGAGTCCTGGTCTTTACTAAACCTATGAAGGTGGTCTATGGTAAGGCTTGAAGGGTCATGCTGGGCATATACGTAGGGGAGCCTCATACCCCATCATCAAAATCGAGCAACGGAGGCTCAGAGAGTTAAGTCACTTGCCTTAGTAAGCAGCACAGACAAGATTCCAATTCAGAGCCTTCTGACTGAAAGTCATGTTTGTGAACGCATGCATTCCTCCTCCTTCTTAGAAGAGTGTGCCTAAGAAGCTCAAACAAGCCAAGATGTAGATGCTGCAAGGAAGATTCAAAGAACCTGTGAAGAGTTAAGAAACAGCAAGTGGCTGGGAGATCTGGAAGGCTTCATGAAGGAAGCAACGTTCCATATGGGCTTTGAGGGCTTCACCAGGGTATCAGCAGGTGAATATGTGTAGGAAGGAGGATGTGGCAGTTTGAGGGAGTGAAACAAGCCAAGTGAACCAGGAGGGCGGCAGAGGGTAGTTCTAGAGACAGTGAAAGGTCCATGTGACAGCATGTGTGATGCACGGAGGGTGGAGGAGCAGCTGGGGACCTGCTAGGGGAATCTGTTGTAACCTGGATGGGCATAAAGAGTGAGAGAGTTTCCAGGAGGGATGGGGTGGCTGGGTGATAGACATTGGGTAGGGTAGGTGCTGTGGTGAGTGCTGTGAATTGTGCAAAACTGTTGAATCACAGATCTGTACTTCTGAAACAAATAATGCAACATATGTTAAGAAAAAAGAAAAAGAAGAAGACAGCAGGAGGGGAAGAATGAAGGGGAGTAAGTCGGAGGGGGAGACGAACCATGAGAGATGATGGACTCTGAAAAACAAACTGAGGGTTCTAGAGGGGAGGAGGGTGGGGGGATGGGTTAGTCTGGTGATCGGTGTTAAAGAGGGCACATTCTGCGTGGAGCACTGGGTGTTATGCATAAACAATGAATCATGGAACACTACATCAAGAACTAATGATGTAATGTATGGTGATTAACATAACAATAAAAAATTTAAAAAAAAGAGTGAGAGTTTCCTTCCACAGGCAAGGGAGGCATTTTTATTTTTATTTTTTTGAATTAAAATTATTTATTACGTATGTGGGCCTATAGATTTACAGGGTTGCTTTTTCCTTTTTTTTTTATTTTCAGAGGTAATGTTTAGTGATTCATTAGTTGCATATAACGCCTAGTGCTCCTTACATCAAGTGCCCTCCTTAATGCCCATCACCCAGTTCCCCCAACCCCCCACTGACCTCCCCGCCAGCAGCCCTCCATTTGTTCCCTACAGTTAAGAGTCTCTTATGGTTTGCCTCCCTCTCAATTTCATCCTATCTTATTTTTCCTTCCCTTCCCCTATGTTCATCTGTTTTGTTTCTTAAATTCCACATGTGAGTGAAATCATATGATATTTGTCTTTCCCTGACTGACTTATTTCACTTAGCATAACACCCTCTAGTTCCCTCCATGTCATTGCAAATGGTAAGGTTTCATTCTTTTTGATGGCTGAATTTGCATTCCCACCAACAATATAGGAGGGTTCCCCTTTCTCGGCATCCTCGCCAACATTTGCTATTTGCTGAGTTGTTAATTTTAGCCATTCAGACTGGTGTGAGGTAGCATCCCATTGTGGTTTTGATTTGCACTAAGGGAGCCATTTTTAGATTGAGAGTGATTTGGGGGCAGGAGGCCTGATATGCTCGATGATCAGAGCTATGATTTAAAACAGCGATTCTCAGACTTTGAATAACTGATGCCAATAATTTGTTTTTTGCCTATATGTATATATATAATTTAATTCAGGAAAATAACTTTGAATTTTGACAAGGGCCTTAATAAAAATAAGAAATTACATCACCACTACCTCATAAAAGAAAAGCCACTTTTTATTCTGTGTGCCCTTCCCAAAAGATATGATCTCAAAAAAAAAAAAAAAAAGGTAAGTTGTCAACAGTACACCAATACATTTAAATATCAAGGGCTCTCACTTTCCTCACCTTATTTGGCCCATTATTATACTAGCATGGGTCTAAGGACCCACATATAGGAACCACAGCTCTGAAAGATCTGGCCATGTATAGAAGGCAGATTGATGCTGGGAGAGATCATAGGCAGAGCAAAGATTTCTGCTCTTACGGGGCTATTGCAATACTTTGAGCAAGCAGTTCTAACTGGGAGCAGGGGAGACCTGTGGGCATGGGAAAGAGAGAGGTCAGGTGTGGGAGATGCTGGGACGGAGATGCACAGCACTCATGCTGTGTTCTGCCCTCCGACCACCATGGTGGATATGACTAATTGAGCAGATCATCCTTTCTTAAGGGATCCAAGACACAGCCTCACAGTCCTCAGCGCCATACTCCAGTCAGCTGCACCATTGGATCAGAGGGGGCACATGACCCCAAACTTCTTTGCAGTCACTATACCGGGTGATATCCTATGAAGGGAGGTAGGGATGGGGATGGAGATCGGAGTCACAGACATTCCTGATGTGCAGGCCCGGGATTCTGGAAGAAGTGTGGTAGGTAGATTTATGCCTCCTAAAGATGTTCACATCAATGAACGTAGAATGCCCAGGACCTGTCAAAATGTTACTTTATGTGGAAAAAGGTATTTTATAGATGGAATTAAGGATCTAAAAATGGTAAGAGAAAATGATCCTGGATTTTCCTGGCAGGCTCAGTGTCACCTCAAGGATACTTACAGTAGGAAAGCAGGACTGTAAATCCAAGAAGATGTCAACAGAAAGAGAGGTCAAGGAGATGAAGCCACAAGCCAAGGAATGTGGGCAGCCTCTAGAAGCAGGAAGAGACAAGGAAAAGGACTCTGCCCTAGAGCCTCCAGAAGGAACAGGCCATGCTGCCACCTTGATTTTCTCCCAGTAACATCTGTGTCGGACTTGTAACCTACAGAACTGTAAGAGAATAAATCCGTGTTTTAGGTCATTAGTTTGTGGTAACTTGTTACAGCAGCAATAGGAAACTAATTCAAGAAAGTTGTGTCATCCACAGAAACAGAGTAGCTTGAATAGTGAGAAGCTAATGGAGTTTGCTTGGGGCATTCTGGATGTCATATGTAAGGTGCATATTATTGGGGAGCTGTCCATCCAACAGCTGGAGCTCCAGGGACAGAAAAGAAGGAACAACAATATTCTAAAAGGAAGAGAAATGGATAATAACCAATTTTTTGTTGGGTACCTACAAGGTTTCTGGTTCTTTCACCAAGTTATTTTATTTAATCCTCATGACATCTTGAAGGTAAGTTGTTGTTTTTTTTTAAGCTTATTTTCACAAGTAAGCGGCCCAGGTAAATGGCCAAGGATTAGGAGATGTGCTAAAGGTTACTCAGCGAATAACAGGACTCACACCTGGGTCCAATCTAATTCTAGACAGTGTTATGACTTTTATCATTATGGTTCTGCTGCAGTTCTGTAGAAGGAAGTCAAGGGAATTTCTGACCTATGTCCTAATTCTTCTCAGTAACACAGAAAATGAGGTCACCAATAGGTAGTGCCAGGGTTGAGGGGTTACTTTGAAAGGTTAGAAGTAAAGTTTAGAGCAATGGTAGTAGGAGGGGAGACAAATCTCTGGTAACCTGGAGGAGATGCTTCTCAGAAGGGAAGTTTCTTCACATCATGGGGTCACCAACTCCAAGACGAGTGGGTGTCATAGATGATGTCAGCAGTGATTCAGTCTGTTGTCGCAGTAGAGGTATAAGGCAGGAGACTGGGCAGTGGCCAGGGATTCTGATTCCTCCTGTCCCTACAGTGATTTATTCCTGGACTTCCTCACTGTGGGGGCAGGAGGAGGTGTGTGAAGGGATTTCCCCCATGTCTGAGGGCTCTGAGGGGACAGGAGAAGCAACTTCTAATTTCCAGACCTACAGTTGGATTCTTGTTGGCTCAAGTAGCTGGGGTCTTCTATGTTTCGTATACCTTCCCCAGTCCATGTAGTATGGCATAGGGCTTGGAGCCACATTGGTCTTATTCTACTCCAGGGATCCATAAGCCTGGGTACATAGATAACATTTATTGGGCACTTAGCCTGTGCCAATAGCCTCATGAAGCAGGTTTTCTCTGACCCTATTGTTCTGATAAAGGATCAGAAGTTCAGAGGGATTCAGTAACTTGTCCAAGGTCACAGAGCTAGTAAAAAGTGTGGCTAAAATTTAAAACCAGGTTTATCCAACCCCAGATCCCATACTTGACACATTTTGCTATGAATTAAACTTCCGGTCACAGTGGGGAAGCAGATGTAATCACAGTTTACCATAACAAAGTGTAGTTATGGAACTAAATGTGGAACTAAAAAGAAGCACATGGATGGCCTGGGAAGAAGCCCTACTACTGATAGGTAGATACATGAGGGGAGACGGGAGACTTCTCAGAGGAGTGGCCTCAGAGCTCAGGGGTGAATGAGTTTCTGGCCAGTAGAAGGGCATTCTGGGTAGAGCAGAAACAGGTAAAGATGTGAAGATGGTGGCCATGTTTGGGAAGAATGAGTAGTCTGGCAACCATGACAATGAGTCAAGAGTTTATGACATCAGGGCCTACTGTTGACACAGATGAAGACTGGAGGTTCTGTGAAAAACAAACTCTCAACACTTTCAGCTAGGTCCTAAAGCCATGCTGAGTATACACCATCCCTCAAGGAAAGCCAAGGAAGAGAACATTTGGGCCTACTTATTCCGTTCAGTAATCATAATGTTGTTCCTTGAGTACGTGTCAGGGTAACATTTTTGGTGAGATTTTTTTGATCAGGACGTAAACTTTATATATGTAGATACTGGTTTCTCAGCTTGTTACTCATACACTATGGTCATTCGATCACAAGCCACAGCCGGCTGCTCAGACTTCTTTATTTTTTTTTATTTTTTTATTCTTATGTTAATCACCATATATTACATCATTAGTTTTTGATGTAGTGTTCCATGATTCATTCTTTGTGCATAACACCCAGTGCTCCACGCAGAACGTGCCCTCCTTAATACCCATCACCAGGCTAACCCATTCCCCCACCCTCCTCCTCTCTAGAACCCTCAGTTTGTTTTTCAGAGTCCATCATCTCTCATGGTTTGTCTCCCCCTCTGACTTACTCCCCTTCAATCTTCCCCTCTGCTATCTTCTTCTTTTTCTTTTTTCTTAACATATCTTGCATTATTTGTTTCAGAAGTACAGATCTGTGATTCAACAGTCTTGCACAATTCACAGCGCTCACCTTAGCACATGCCCTCCCCAATGTCTATCACCCAGCCACCCCATCCCTCCCACCCCCCACTCCAGCAATACTCAGTTTTTTTCCTGAGATTAAAAATTCCTCATATCAGTGAGGTCATATGATACATGTCTTTCTCTGATTGACTTATTTCACTCACCATAACACTCTCCAGTTCCATCCATGTCGTTGCAAATGGCAAGATCTCGTTCCTTTCGATGGCTGCATAATATTCCAGTGTGTATATATACCACCTCTTCTTTATCCATTCATCTGTCGATGGATATCTTGGCTCTTTCCACAGTTTGGCTATTGTGGACATTGCTGCTATAAACATTGGGGTGCACGTACCCCTTCGGATCCCTACATTTGTATCTTTGGGGTAAATACCCAGTAGTGCAATTGCTGGATCGTATGGTAGCTCTATTTTCAACTGTTTGAGGAACCTCCATACTGTTTTCCAGAATGGCTGCACCAGCTTGCATTCCCACCAACAGTGTACGACGGTTCCTCTTTCTCCACATCCCCGCTAACATCTGTCGTTTCCTGACTTGTTAATTTTAGCCATTCTGACGGGTGTGAGGTGGTGTCTCATCGAGGTTTTGATTTGGATTTCCCTGATGCCGAGCGATGTTGAGCACTTTTTCATGTGTTTGTTGGCCATTTGGATGTCTTCTTTGGAAAAATGTCTGTTCATGTGGTCTGCCCATTTCTTGATTGGATTATTTGTTCTTTGGCTGTTGAGTTTGATAAGTTCTTTATAGATTTTGGATAGTAGCCCTTTATCTGATATGTCATTTGCAAATATTTTCTCCCATTCTGTCGGTTGTCTTTTGGTTTTGAGGACTGTTTCTTTTGCTGTGCAGAAGCTTTTTATCTTGATGAAATCCCAATTGTTCATTTTTGCCCTGGCTTCCCTTGCCTTTGGTGATGTTTCTAGGAAGAAGTTGCTGCGGCTGAGGTCGAAGAGGTTGCTACCTGTGTTCTCCTTTAGGATTTTGATGGACTCCTGTCTCACGTTTAGGTCTTTCAACCATTTGGAGTCTAATTTTGTGTGTGGTGTAAGGAAATGGTCCAGTTTTATTCTTCTGCATGTGGCTGTCCAATTTTCCCAACACCATTTGTTGAAGAGACTGTCTTTTTGCCATTGGACATTCTTTGTCCAAGATGCTTTGTCAAAGATGAGTTGACCATAGAGTTGAGGGTCCATTTCTGGGCTCTCGATTCTGTTCCATTGATCTATGGGTCTGTTTTTGTGCCAGTACCATACTGTCTTGATGATGACAGCTTTGTAATAGAGCTGGAAGTCCGGAATTGTGATGCCGCCAGCTTTGCTTTTCTTTTTCAATATTCCTCTGGCTATTCGGGGTCTCTTCTGGTTCCATACAAATTTTAGGATTATTTGTTCCATTTCTTTGAAAAAAGTGGATGGTATTTTGATGGGGATTGCATTGAATGTGTAGATTGCTCTAGGCAGCATTGACATCTTCACAATTTTGGTTCTCCCAATCCATAAGCATGGAACATTTTTCCATTTTTTTGTGTCTTCCTCAATTTCTTTCCTGAGTATTTTATAGTTTTCTGAGTACAGATCCTTTGCCTCTTTGGTTAAATTTATTCCTAGGTATCTTAGGGTTTTGGGTGCGATTGTAAATGGGATCGACTCCTTGATTTGTCTCTCTTCTGTCTTGTTGTTGGTGTATAAGAATGCCACTGATTTCTGTGCATTGATTTTATATCCTGCTGCTTTACTGAATTCCTGTAGGAGTTCTAGCAGTTTTGAGGTGGAGTCTTTTGGGTTTTCCACATACAGTATCATATCATCTGCAAAGAATGAGAGTTTGACTTCCTCTTTGCCGATTTGGATGCCTTTGATTTCTTTTTGTTGTCTGATTGCTGTGGCTAGGACTTCTAATACTATGTTGAATGGCAGTGGTGAGAGTGGACATCCCTGCCGCGTTCCTGACCTTAGGGGAAAAGCTCTCAGCTTTTCCCCATTGAGAATGATATTGGCTGTAGGTTTTTCATAGATGGCTTTTATGATATTGAGGTATGTAGCCTCTATCCCTATACTCTGAAGAGTTTTGATCAAGAAAGGATGCTGTACTTTGTCAAAAGCTTTTTCTGCATCTATTGAGAGGATCATATGATTCTTGTTCTTTCTTTTGTTAATGTATTGTATCACGTTGATTGATTTGCGGATGTTGAACCAGCCTTGCAGCCCAGGGATAAATTCCACTTGGTCGTGGTGAATAATCCTTTTAATGTACTGTTGGATCCTATTGGCTAGTATTTTGGTGAGAATTTTTGCATCCATGTTCATCAGGGATATTGGTCTGTAATTCTCCTTTTTGATGGGGTCTTTGTCTGGTTTTGGGATCAAGGTAATGCTGGCCTCATAAAATGAGTTTGGAAGTTTTCCTTCCATTTCTATTTTTTGGAACAGTTTCAGGAGAATAGGTATTAATTCTTCTTTAAATGTCTGATAGAATTCCCCTGGGAAGCCATCTGGCCCTGGGCTTTTGTTTCTTGGGAGATTTTTGATGACTGCTTCAATTTCCTTAGTGGCTATAGGTCTGTTCAGGTTTTCTATTTCTTCCTGGTTCAATTTTGGTAGTTGATACATCTCTAGGAAAGCACCCATTTCCACCAAATTTCTAATTTGCTGGCATAGAGTTGCTCATAATATGTTTTTATAATTGTTTGTATTTCTTTGGTGTTGGTTGTGATCTCTCCTCTTTCATTCATGATTTTGTTGATTTGGGTCATTGCTTTTTTCTTTTTGACAAGTCTGGCCAGGGGTTTATCACTCTTGTTAATTCTTTCAAAGAACCAGCTCCTAGTTTCGTTGATCTGTTCTACTGTTCTTTTGGTTTCTAGTTCATTGATTTCTGCTCTGATCTTTATTATTTCTCTTCTCCTGCTGGGTTTAGGCTTTACTTGCTGTTTTTTCTCCAGCTCCTTTAGGTGTAGGGTTAGGTTGTGTATTTGAGACCTTTCTTGTTTCTTGAGAAAGGCTTGTATTGCTATATACTTTCCTCTCAGGACTGCCTTTGCTGTATCCCAAAGATTTTGAACAGTTGTGTTTTCATTTTCATTGGTTTCCATGAATTTTTTTAATTCTTCTTTAATTTCCTGGTTGACCCATTCATTCTTTAGTAGGGTGCTCTTTAGCCTCCATGTATTTGAGTTCTTTCTGACTTTCCTCTTGTGATTGAGTTCTAGTTTCAAAGCACTGTGGCCTGAAAATATGCAGGGAATAATCCCAATCTTTTGGTACCGGTTGAGACCTGATTTGTGACCTAGGATGTGATCGATTCTGGAGAATGTTCCATGGGCACTAGAGAAGAATGTGTATTCCGTTGCCTTGGGATGGAATGTTCTGAATATGTCTGTGAAGTCCATTTGGTCCAGTGTGTCATTTAAAGTCTTTATTTCCTTGTTGATCTTTTGCTTCAATGATCTGTCCATTTCAGTCAGGGGGTTGTTAAAGTCTCCCACTATTATTGTATTGCTGTCAATGTGTTTCTTCGCTTTTGTTATTAATTGCCTTATATAATTGGCTGCTCCCATGTTAGGGGCATAGATATTTACAATTGTTAGATCTTCTTGTTGGATAGACCCTTTAAGTAGGATATAGTGTCCTTCCTCATCTCTTATTACAGTCTTTGGTTTAAAATCTAATTTGTCTGAGATAAGGATTGCCACCCCAGCTTTCTTTTGGTGTCCATTAGCATGGTAAATGGTTTTCCACCCCCTCACTTTCAGTCTGGGGGTGTCTTTGGGTCTAAAATGAGTCTCTTGCAGACAGCGTATTGATGGGTCTTGTTTTTTAATCCAATCTGATAGCCTGTGTCTTTGGATTGGGGCATTGAGCCCATTTACATTCAGGGTAACTAGTGAAAGGTATGAATTTAGTGCCATTGTATTGTCTGTAAGGTGACTGTTACTGTGTATTGTCTGTGTTCCTTTCTGATCTATGCTGCTTTTAGGCTCTCTCTTTGCTTAGAGGACCCCTTTCAATATTTCTTGGAGGGCTGGTTTCGTGTTTTCAAATTCCTTTAGTTTTTGTTTGTCCTGGAAGCTTTTTATCTCTCCTTCTATTTTCAATGACAGCCTAGCTGGATATAGTAGTCTTGGCTGCATATTTTTCTCATTTAGTGCTCTGAAGATATCTTGCCAGTCCTTTCTGGCCTGCCAGGTCTCTGTGGATAGGTCTGTTGCCAATGTAATGTTTCTACCATTGTAGGTTACATATCTCTTCTCCCGAGCTGCTTTCAGGATTTTCTCTTTGTGTCTGAGACTCGTAAGTTTTACTATTAGATGTCGGAGTGTTGACCTATTATTATTGATTTTGAGAGGGGTTCTCTGTGCCTCCTGGATTTTGATGCCTGTTTCCTTCCCCACATTAGGGAAGTTCTCTGCTATTATTTGCTCCAATATACCTTCTGCCCCTCTCTCTCTTTCTTCTTCTTCTGGGATCCCAATTACTCTAATGTTGTTTCGTCTTATCGTATCGCTTATCTCTCGAATTCTGCCCTCATGATCCTGTAGTTGTTTCTCTCTCTTTTTCTCAGCCTCTTTATTTTCCATCATTTGGTCTTCTATATCACTGATTCTTTCTTCTGCCTCATTTATCCTAGCAATTAGTGCCCCCATTTTTTATTGCACCTCATCAATAGCCTTTTTGATTTTGACTTGGTTAGATTTTAGTTCTTTTATTTCTCCAGAAAGCGTTTCTCTAATAACTTCCACACTTTTTTCAAGCCCAGCTAGTATCTTTAAAGTCATGATTCTGAACTCTAGGTCCGACATCGTACTAATGTCTGTATTGAGTAGGTCCCTGGCTCACGGTACTACCTCTTGTTCTTTTTGCTGAGGTGATTTTTTTCGTTTTGTCATTTTGTCCAGAGGAGAATAGATGAATGAGAGAACAAAATGCTAACAGGTTAACAACATCCCCAGCAAATATATTGTGTACAAATCAGAAAAGACCTGAAACCAGGGGAAAAGAAAGGGAAAGAAAGAAAAAAGAAAGAGAAAAAAAAGAAAAAAAGAGATAAAAACAAAACAGAACAATACAAAAAAAGCAGAATATGATCAAATATGATCAAGCTAGTGCATAGATCAGTGCCACACACTAGATTTTGGGCGCATTTTGGTCTGTTAGAAAAAAGTGCCTCCTAAAATTTTAAAGGAAGAAAGACATATATGTACAAAATAAGGGTTGATACAATGAAGGGATGGAAGATGACTGTAAAGATGAAAATTATAAAAGATTTTATAAAAGGAATTGATAAGATAAGTTGTTTGAAAAAAGAAAGAAGATTAAAAAAAAAAAAGAAAAAAGGGAGAGAATGTGATCAGGCAGGAGACTAGAACAAAGCCATACACTAGTGATTTAGGGTATATTTTGATCTGTTAGAAGAAACTGTATCCCAAAATTTTAAAGAGAGAACAACTTATATATATATATATATATATATATATATATATATATATATATATATATATATATATGCCAAAAATAAGGGTAACTACTATGAAGGGATAAAATATGACTCTAAAAATGAAAAATAAAAAAATGTTTTTTTTAAAAAGTGATTGATAAGATGTTGGTTGAAAAAGGGAAAAAGGAAAATTAAAAAAAAACAGTTAAAAAATTAACTTTGATGAACTAATGAATCATGGTAAAAAAAAAGCCATGAATTCTACGTGCAGTATTCCCTAGCGCTGGAGTTCTCCCGTTCTCCTTGATCGGTAAACTTGGTCTTGGCTTGTTGGCCGTTCGTGCTCGTCTTCTGGGGAAGGGGCCTGTTGCCGTGGTTTCCAAGTGTCTTTGCCGGAGGCTGAATTGCCCCGCCCTTGTCGGTCTGGGCTCAGCAAGCTACTCAGGTTTGCTCTTAGGAGTTTTGTTCCCTGCAAGCTCTCGGTATATCTTTGGAGGACCAGGGCGAAAATGGTGGCCTCCCAATCTCCACCTGGAGGAGCTGAGAACTCGGGTCCCTGCTCCTCAGTGCGCCCCCAGAGAAAAGCAGTCACTCCTGTCTCCCTGGTCTCCGGCCACACTCCGTGCTCACCTGGCCTGTGACCGAGCGTTTCTATCTCTGGCACCCGACCCCGTGTGGAGTCTCCAAACCCAGCAGATCCCTGCGGTGCGTTCCCGCGCCGCTCCTCCCAGGGGAGAAAGGGGAGTCTCCCCGGCTCTGCCGCTTTTTGGGTCCCTGCTGGAGGAGCAGTGGCCCGACTTCCAGTAAGTGGTTGCTTCTCTGTTCAGAGAGTTGTTGCTACTCTCCTCTTCGATCTCCTGTTGAGTTCGTAGGTGTTCAGAATGGTTTGATCCCTATTCAGCTGAATTCCCGAGACCAGACAAAATCTAGGTCTCCCACTCCTCCGCCATCTTGCTCCACCCCCAGACTTCTTTAAAATAGAGGGAAATATATCCTCTGAGAACCGTGCACCCCAAAAATCTCCATGCTTTTTCTGAGTCTCAGTTGGGTGAGATGACACTACCAATGTGCGATAAGCATTTTTCGTGTTTGCTACTTGGTCTTTAAAATACAACATTTCAAAGAGCTGCATCATTTTCCATAAATATGGCATTATTCATTAATTTTCCTTTTCTGCACATTGAAGTTTCTTCTCATGTTTCACTGTTTTCTTCTATGCTGAAATAACCATGGGGCTTTTATCCTTTGGACGATTTTCTATTGAAAAATTCCCTAAAATGGGATTAATGAATCAAAGATGGATAATGTTTTTATGGCTTTTGATACATGTTACACAATCACCTTCTGAAAAGTTTAGAACAATAGCCCATTGCTGGCATCAAATTTCAGTGCAACCTCTTCAGTGTTGGGAAGGTGTGCTTTTCTGATTTTCATTAATTCATTAGGTGTAAATGCCTTATTTTAACTATGGCTTCTTCGTTAATGATGTCAATCGAATATTTTCTATATTTCTGTCTTCCATTCAATTTCAGCTTTTTGCAAAATTTCCTTTGTTCACTGGTCTACTAGAATTTTGATATTTTTCTTTTCAATTTGTAAAGGAACTCAAATCCAAAATCACACATGGGAAAATAAACAAAGTTCTCCTTAGGAATCTACAGAAATAAAGGGATAGACTAAGAACTAGAACAGCAAAGGGATAATGAAGATACAAAATAATAAATTCGAGTTTATTTTCGTTTTTGAAGTTCCTCCAGCATAGTGATTCTTTTTTTTTTTTTTTAGAGAGCTTGAGCTCACAAGCACACATGGACGAGTGGGGCGGGGCATAGAAAGAGAGGGAAAGAGAAAATCTTAAGCAGGCCACATGCCCAGTGTGAGCTTGACACAGGGCTCAATCTCACAACCCTGAGATTGTGACCCGAGCTGAATCCAAGAGTCAGATGCTTAATCGACTGAGCCACCCAGGCGCGCCCCCAGAGCAGTGATTCTTAACTTGTTTTTAGATTATACATCTTTTTGAGATATGAGTCCTTACCCCCTAAATGAACCTGACCTATTGCATAAAATTTAAATGAGTTCATGGCCCTTCTCAGGCCTCTCCTCAGACACCTCTCAGGTTAAGATCCTTTGTTCTGTAATAACTGCTTTAACTAAAAAGTTCATTTGATTACTGCTCATTTTTGCCTGTCTTAACAAAAAGCTACATTGCTTTGTTTTGTGGTAGAAGGCTAATGTTATGAATAAGTCAATGTATTGCTTTTCCTTCTTTTTTTTTCCCCCCAGAGTTTTGAGGCTATCACTGGGTAGACTTCAGAGTCCCAGAGGGAATTTGACTTCATGACTCAGACCTCCAACTTCAGGTATGACATGATCCCAGGAATGTGGGAACCTCAGAGTCTGAAACACAACTGACAGATTGACGTCCCTAAGACTTCAGACTTATCAGATTCAAAATTTTAAATAACTATGTTTGAAATATTTAAAGCAAAACAACAACAACAAAACTGAATCAAAATGTGAGCAAGAGAGAAAAATAACAAATGACCTGGCATTTTGGAGAAAGAACTAAACTGGAGTGTTTAAGAAATCATCATTCTCTTCAAAGTGCTGAGAGAAAAATAGCTGTGAATACAGAATTGTATACCTATTAAACCTATCAAGAAAAAGTACACAATAAGGATATTTACAGGTAAATAATAAATGAGTTTACCCCCAACAAGCCTTCACTGAAAGAACAAAGGGTGTTTTAAAAAGAAGGAAAATTGTTCTGGACAGAAGGCTTATTAGTTTTTTATTAGCTGTTGTAACAAATTGCCACTAATGCTGTGGCTCAAAACAATACAAAATTATCTCTCATTTCTTCACGTCAGAATTCTGATCCAAGTCTCATTGGGTTAGAACCAAGGTGTCAGTCAACAGGGCTGCTGGAGGTTCTAGGAGACCACCTGCTTCTCTGCTTTCACCACCTTCTAGAAGCTTCCTGCGTTCCTTGGCTGGAGGCCCCTTCCTCCATCTTCAAAGCCAGTAATGGGTGTTGGGTCCTTGTCACATCATATCACTCTGACTCCTCTTCTGTCTCCTTCTTCTACTTTGAAGGACCCTTGTGGTTACATTGAGCCCACTCAGATAATCCAGAATAATCTCCCTATTCTAAGGTCAGCTGGTTAGCAACTTGCTGAGGTTTTCACTCTCTTACCCAGTTTGCACTTCTGGGCAGAAACAGGTTCATATGCTGGCCAGCCAATAAAGCCCCCAGTACTCCTGTGGCTTTGGAGCAAGCTCCTCACCTGGTAGGTGGCCGTCAGGTGTGCTGGAGAAAGCCAAGATCCCGTCCCTTCCTGGCTCTGTGTCCTTACCAAGTTACCCGCCCCCACCTTCGGACTTCTGATTGTCGGTTGTCAAAAGCCTCTGGTTATTGAAGGGATGAAAACATAACCTATATAAAGCACCTGGCATGATGCCCAGCACAGGTGGGCATTTCACAAATGTTGCCTCCTTCCAACCCCTCTGGGGAAGTCCATATCCTCTTGGCTGGGCTGGCTCTTGCTTCCATTGTGTCATCAGATCCATACTAGGGCCCTGTTGGACATGGATTCTGGGAATTCATTCTTGGCCTCAGTTCTGTCTAGAGACTTCCCTGTCATTTACTTCTATCCATCCATTTGCCAAATGGAGGTGTTTGCTTTGGCCTTCTGCCAGTTGGAGTACCCGAAAGATTTAGGTTTCTGGCCATCCTCAGAGATTGGGGGTGGTCTTATACTGCCATTTCTTAGATCCCATACTGTTCTTCATGCGCATTAAGAATTCCATCTGCTGTTTGTAGAGGGGTTAGCAATTCACAAAGCACATCCAGCAAAATGTAGATCAAGTATTATAATCCCCCTTTTACAGCTGGGAAAACTGAATCCCAGAGAGGAAGAAAGACCTCTCTGGGAAACAGTCAGCAGCTAGATGGGAAGTGAAGGCCTTCTGTGCTGAGGTTTCCTGACTACCCATCTAGTGCTTTGCTTGGGAAGGAGATGTTATGGTGAAGCAGGCTCTGAGTCAGACAACTCTGGGCCTCAGTTTCCTCATCTGTAAAGTGAAGATAATAGTAAAACAGGCTGAAGCTGTTGTGAAAATTCAGGAAGCTAGTCCCTATGGTAGCACTGTGACTGGCATTGGGCACTGCTGCCGTAGACGCTGGTGTGTGCTGCCCAGACCGACCCCTGCCCCAGGAAAATAGTCTGCACCTGAACAAGTCATGTCTGCTCTCCAAGGGAAGCCCACATCCAATGACCAGTCAGTATGGGGTGTGGAGGTCCGGCTCTCTTGCCAGGCCCACCATAGCAATGACGTCCCAGGGAATAATGGGCCGAGGCCAGTGTTATGACTGCACTGTACTTCAGCTCCTTCTGCTCGGTCCTTCTTTCTTCACACCACGCAGCGGCGGAGCCTGAGCTAACTCCCCAGTAAGTGCCCTGTGTGCTAGTCTCCATGTCATGCTCAGGGAGTAGGTTTGCCTGGAACCATGCACACAAAGCCCAGGGTAGCAGAGATGCTGGCCTGGGTTAGTTGTGTACTCCGTGTCCTTGCAACAGACTAGGATGGGCAGGCTCTCCTAGGTTCTAAGTCCATGACCCTGGCCCCCAGCCCTGGGACCAGACAGCTGGGGAAACCTCCAGGTCTGGGCAACCCCAGACTCTGGGCTGTTCTGTTCCTGGGCACAGACTTCTTTCCCCAGTGATGCAACCCTTTGCAACAGACCACAGGTCAGTCGTGTTCCTGTTACCAAGCACAGAGAGGCTTGCGGCTCAGTCTCTCCAGGAATTCTGACGCACCGCAAGACCCTGTGGTTGGAATGCTTCTTTCCTCATAAAAGCCCCTGGCCTCAGAAAAGGAAGATTTCTCAGGTGACTAACATGTGAGTAGGTCTTCCCAGGACCCAGTCACCCTGTTACATGAAACAACCAGCAGAGATCGACTTCCGCTCAAGTTATTTGAGGCGGGGAGAATAGGACCCCATAATTACCATCAGCTCCCCAACTTCCCCTCCCCCAGGTAAGCATACAGAGTAAGAGGGAAAATGCAAATGGAACACTTGCCGGCCTTTTTCCCACTTCCAACCAGACTGCCACCCCAAGTCTCCCCTGTCAGTTCTGGAGCCCCTAATGCTGCCCCAAATCTAGAGCCCTTGATGACATCGATGGGTGAGGGCCTGGAGCCCAGGGGCTCTGTGACTCTGTAGGCTGCTCCCGCTGTTCTTCCCCGCGAACACTACATTTCAGCTCTGCTTTGCCTAAACCCCCTTTAACTATGGTGGAGCTCCTCTTCCTTCCTCCTTCTCTACCTGTCCCATCTGGCTCCCCTGGCCGCTCCCCTAAGCCTGAGTAGGGTGTCCCTGCTCTGCACTCCCACAAAACGCTGTGCTTCCTTTATCCACGCACATATCACCCTGTGATGTAGTTTTCCGGGGGTGTGAACGCTAAGTCCGTGAGGACAAGGAAAAACCTGCCCCGCTTACCTCTGCCCCGCCAGGATCTAACATCGCACCTGGCAGTGGTGCTGGGGCGGGGGCGGGGGGAGGCGGGAAGTCTTCGTGGAATGGATGCACATTAGGTTTTGTTAGGATTGTTAGTTGTTGTCACAAGGGACCAAACCCCACCTTGAACTTGCTGGCAGCTTCTACCATTTGGCTGCTGTGAGAGCCAGAGGAACTGCTTCTCTTCCTGAGGTTCAGCTTGAACAATACCAGGAGGAGTCCCACGTCCCAGGCACTGTGGCTGAGGATGTGGTAAGGTAGCTGGGCTGGGAAGAGCAGGGCCAGCTTAGCATCATAAGGCGAGGAACCTGGCAGGCAAAACCTCAGGCGCTACGGAGCTGCGGACTCCCGTGGAGGAGCTTTGTGAACTGCAGTGTCCCTGGCATATGTGGGGAATGACTTCCCATTTGTCAGCCGGTGCTTTGCTGGAGTCTGATCCCTGCATTTTCATTTTGATCGACTCCTCAGCTCCCTTCTGTGTTGCTTGTTGGCTTTTATAGGATTGTATAATTGAAGGCTTTGGTTGCAGGAGGCAGACGTGCTTGAGCTAGCGTCCGCCATAATGGGGAACGTGTGAGACAGGACACCGTGGTAGGCAGTGCAGTCAGACCTCGTGAGAGACTCTACCCGGGGACAGGGAGGTTATGAGATGTGAAGCCAGCCATAATTATCTGTCAGGCGAAGGCCTCTACCATCCCACTGCCACATCTGTCTGCTGTGTTCTTCCCTCCCTGCAGAGCGGCTTTCTCTGCCTCTCTGTGCACCTGCAGCAAGTAGCTGCTCTAAAGCCTATGGATTTTGAAGTCCTCGGTGTGAGAGCGTGTCCGTGTGGCCTGGCCTCTCTGCATTCTAGTTCCTCCCTCCTGCAGCTGCCCACCACAGGTCCAGTCAGCCAAGGCCTGGGGACCAAGTCAGGCACATTTATCCGTGACTGGCCCCGAAGGTTGTGGCGCGGTGATGGGGGTAGTTCCCAGAAGAGTGGATCATGGGGTTAAGTGGAATCTGCATATCTTGACCTTGCCTGATGTGAACTTGTGTGTTTCAGTGTGTGACCACTTATGAATGTCATGCTGGGAGACTTATTCTTTTATACAGATGTGTGAATGGTGTGTGTGTATATGAGAGAGAGGGAGAGAGAGAGGCACCAGGTACATGAGTGGCAGCTTCCCATCTATTCCTTTACTCATTTGTCCACGTGGCAGGTTCTGTGTGAAGAGTCAGGGATATCATGGTGCATAGAACAGACACAATCCTTGCTGTGACCTGCCAGGGAGGTAGGTGTCACACAGAGGATCATGTGAATGAAATGTCTGAGCTAAGGTCTTAAGGGTGAGGGTAGTCTGCAAGACAGTGGAATGGGGCAGGGAAGGGTGTTCCGTGCAGAGCCGAGGACAAGCCTTTGTCAAAGCCCCGAGGCAGGAGGAAGAGGTGATATTGAGAAATCAAGAGGCCTGTGTCGCTAGAGTTCAGGGAATAAGGGGGTTGTTTTGCAAGCGGAGCCTGGAGCTGGGTTTTGTAGACTCTCACAGATCCTGCAAGGACTAGCATTTATCTAAGATCATGGGAAACAGCTCAATGCTGGCTCTTTTCACAACTCCGCTCCACTCCTCTGCCTCATGCACCTAAACTTGCAGGAAGCAGGATGCCCCCTCAGTGCCTCTTTCCCCTGGCTGCGATGAGGGGCTTCTCTGATGCTCCTAGTCTTCCCACGGTGCACAGGGAACCTGCCATTGAGCCCGGAGTATGGCTTCCCCTTGGGGCCTTGGCATCTCTCCTGCCAGGTAACCTCACCTGCAGCTGTCTCAGTCTGAGACACGGGTTCTAAATAACATCGAACCTCAGTATCTCATCCCTCCTGATGCCTGCTCTCCTTGTCACCTCCTGCCTCCACCCTGTCTTCTCTCTGTCCCCTATCCCCTTCTTCCTTGTTCAACAGGCTGGCCCCAGGCAGGTCAGTGCTAGAGTGAGTGCTCAGTCACTGTTGCTGGAGGTGGAGTAGCTCCGTGTTGTTCAGAAGCAGCCCCCCCTCCACCTCCAAGGGTGCCCAGCCCCCAGGAATTCCCGAGGTCTCAAATGCCAGCCCTTTCCACAAATGCAGTCTTTCCCATCTCCGGGACGTTTTTGGCCCCGGGGCTTTTGGCCCCGAGTGAGCCAGGCCAGGCCACTGGTCCCTTAGATCTTTGCAGCTTTGGAGGAGAGGTGGCAAGCCTGGAGAGGAGACTTCTGGAATGGGCCAGGCTAGGGAGTTGGAGATGCCCACATTCTGGATGTGGCCAGAGTCAGGCCTGGCCAGGGAATGCCCGCCTTGTGCGCTGACCAGCATGCCATCTCCGGCCCTGACTGGCAGCCTAGTTTATCAACTCCTTCCTGCCCAAAGACTGGCCAGGCCCTTAGCTCCCCAGGGAGAAATCAGACCCATGATCTGCAGGAATAATAGCTAATGCTTAGATAATGCTTCCTGTGTTCTAAGCACCTATGGCTTGTTAGCTCAGTCCTCACAGCCACCCCACAAGCTGGGTAGCAGTCTTGCACTCAGTTTACAGATGTTTCCAAGATCACACAGATGTAGTGTGCGAGGCCAGGACCTGAGACCCCAGACACCAGAACCTGCCTCACAGAGTGGTCGTCCTGATGTAATAAAAGACATGCAGGCCACCATGATAAGATGGCATGCGCAGGCAGGTTCCCTGACTGCCCTAATGCCCAACTTTCCAAGTTTACAAAATTTAGTTCCTGATTTGTTTGCAAATGGCATTTCTCTACAAAAATTGCTTCAGAAATTCCCAGCCCAAACTCAGAGGCCTTGGCATTCTAGCTGATGAGCCAAGGCTGCTGAGAACAGGAAGTGAAGGCCTTGTGGGAAGTCCCTGTGGTCAGGGGTCCCCAGGAAAGAACACCCTGCCTGCCTCTGGCTCTCCGCACCTCTCAGCCAACTTCAGGCCCTGTGTGCTGAGTGGAGAGACCCTGGGAACGAGGCCAGATCCCAGAGACAAGGTTAGGGGAAAGCGAAGCCCTCCACTAGACCCCTCTTGAGACCCCTTCTGCAAGTAAGCATGGTCTTTCCTTCTCCAACAGAAGAGACAGGCTTGAAGGTGGCCAGGAGGCTGGCCTGCTCCTTCACTCTCCCTTGCCCTGTGCCCTAAGGCCCTGTCTAGAGCAAAGCCCTGTTTCAATGCACACAACTTGTAAAGCATTTTATAGTCTGCATGCCATTTCTTCCTCTAGCCTGCCCCTACTCTAAGGGACACTTCCAAAGTCATACAGCTGGTTAGTTGCAGGCCTGGGGACAAGACCTGGGACTTCTAGCTTGCCAAGGGAGCCCTTGCCACGGCTCTCCATGCATCAACCCACATGGTCTTAAGGATTCCTGAGTTGTCTGCTCCTTGATGGTGGGATCCAGGGGCATGAAGCTAGAGAGTAAGTTCAGAACGGCAAAGAGGAGAAAGTTTAGGACATAGGGTCTTGGAGAAAAGGTGGGGAGAGTATTAGGCCTTGTGGACAGTGTCATTGCCAACAGCTGGGGTGGGGAGCCTGAGGGTAACTGGAAGAAGGGATGGACACCCTGCTGCTCCATAAGCCACGTCCCAACTATATGAGCCTCCACATGGTTCCCAAATAAACCAAGAAGATCCCTACCCAAGGACCTTTGCACTTGCTGTCCTCTCCCCTGGGACACTCTTCCACTTCTTTGACGTCACCCGGGTCTCAGCTCATAAGTCACCTTCTCAGATCGGCCTTCCCTGCCACTTCACATAAAACATGCACCCACCCCTAGGTCCCTCAAAAACAGATCATGCTTTTGAATTCCCCTGGAGCACATACTGTCATACGAAGTTAGTTTACTTGTTTACTAGTTTCTTGTCTGCCTTCCTCCATTAGATTATCAGGGACCTTATCTGGCGTTCCCCCAAAGCCTGGAAGAGTGCCTGGCCACAGGATTAAGTCAACCCATATTGTCGGGATGAATAAGCCCATGCGTACATGAACCAGTGGCAGTCGGGTTGAGAATAAAGTGGGGTGGGCACAAAGGTCCAGCCTCACTAAGCCAGCTCAGTTCCTCATGCAAGACCTCTGGCTTTACAGAGATAAGCATCTGTTGGGCTTCTGTTAGGCTGAGTCACCCTTTTGGAAGCTGGGCCTGGCGAGCCCTGCATGGGTGTGTGGAAGGCAGGCTCTGGCCCTTCCTCTTCCTTTCCCCAGGTAATCAGGAAGCAAGGAGCAGCTCCACCCTGGGAGGTGCTAGTAGTACAGGTACTGCCCAGTGCTTCTCCTTTCTGCGCAGCAGCTTGGTCTGGAGCCAGAGGCTGGAAGTCCTCAGAAGACCGTGGAATCTACCAGGCCCTTCCCATGGCTGCAGGTAAGCTCCTTTGACTCCTACTTTTCCATCTGAAAGATGGGGAGGAAAAGAGCCACCATTAGTGCTTACCAAATGCTCTCAGACTCTGAATAGCAAGCTTCCAGAGAAATGTCAAAGGCAGGTAGCTCCAGGCCCGTCTGGGAGACCTGGCCCAGGGGAGGCAGCAACAGGCCATGAGAATGCACTGGGGCTGGGGCCGCCTGCCCTGCCCAATGCCTGCGGGGCCCGCAGGGGACAGAGGAAGCACGTCTGCGGTGAGAAAAGTCCTGGAGCTCTTAGAGTCTATTGGTCATTTTCCGCTGGTGAGAGAGAGGTGGAAAGTGGGGACATATTCCTGTCGAATGGGAGAAAGAACCGTGTGAGCTCAATGAGAAATACGGACAGAATTAGGCACCAGGTCCCCAAATCTGAAGGGTCATATGAAAGGGCAGGGACCTGGAATTCCTGGCTACTAGTGATTCGTCCCAGCAGATGGTTGTCTCGTGAGGATGCGGGCCCAGGTGGCCAGAACTTCTCATTTTTCAAGAACTGTCAGATATTCTGATTCCCTTATGTAGTATTTTGATTAAATAAAACAACAAAGCGAGCAAAGAAAATATTCAACCTGTGGGCTACAGGTTTGTAATCTCTGGTTAAGATCTGTGGGGGGCAGAGAAAAGAGCTTTAGACTGGGGGGTCTGAAGACCCAGTTTCTAATTCTATGTTTGACCTCGAATGGGTGAACTATTCCTCCTTTCTGGGTCTCACTCTTCTCAGTGTCAAGAGGAGGCTGGCCAACTCTTAGGGTTTCACGGGCTCGGTAATAGCCAATTCTTCCATAAGCTTATGGACCAGGCACTCTGCTGAGCAATTAACATGGCCTGTCTCTTCTAATCCTCACAACAGCCCTATGAGGAAGCACTATTATTCACTGTTTCAGAAGTGGGAACTTGGACACAGGTTAAGTAATTTGTCCAAGACCAGACAGCCACTCTAAGGGGAGGAGCCGGGCTCCACTGCAGACAGTCTGTTCCAAACCACCGCATTGTGCTCTGGGGGTGTGGAGACTGAGTGAGGTCATGGAGAAAGAAGTACTCTGTAAACCACCAGCAGTTTTGCCAGGGGCAGCAAATCCTCCCCTTTCCCCCAGTAGGTGAGGCAGGCTCCAGTGGGATGTGTTAAAATGTCAGTCCATGGTCTTACGCATCTTTCAAATGTGTAAAGAGGATGCCACTCCCAGAACCAGACGGTGATAGAATGTGAGGGAACATTTATACTTAAAAACAGTCCACTCCAAAATATTTTAAACTGGCACACGGTAGGTGCTGAGTAAGTTTGAGTTCAGGAGGCGAGGGCATGGGAGCCCAGTGAAGACACCGTGTTTTCTGGGAGGCCAGGAGCAGGGCTCAGAGAAGGGAGACCATGGAGACCATGGAGAGATTTGGGGTTTGCCTCAAGAGCTGGGAGCTTGAGGACAGACGAAGGTGGGCATGTATCTGGGACATGGCACTTACCTTGCTGGCCCTCTGCCTCCTCTCTAACACCACTGACCTCACAGCTAACGTGTGCGAAGAAGGTGAGGCAGAAGGAAGAGGGTGTGAAGGTGCAGACATTGATAATGAAAGAGAAACTCCTTTTTACCGCCTAAGTTTGAAACCAATGTTAAGCTGCTAGAGGTTGACCTATCTTGATTTACATAGTTGGAGGAAATGTGAATGGCTAAATTAAAAAATTAACTTGATCAGAAGGGGAGTGATTGGCCAATACTGCATCTGCTGTGGTCTCTTTTCCTGAGTGGAAGGCTAAGGCTTTTGGTTCTTATGTGTTTTATCTATCATCTATCTAATAAAATGGACCCCATCTCTGCTGGGCAAGACACAATGATGGGCAGCTAATCGTGCCTGCAATTTGCAGTACTAGCCACCAGATGGTATGAGCACCTTTTAAGGATTCATATTATAGGGTGACCAATCATCTCAGCTTTCCAGAGATGCAGGACTTTCAGTACCAACACTTGGAAAGTCCTGGAAAGACCGGGGCAAATGGACACCTTAGTCCAAAAACAGGTAAAGAGCTTTCTCGTTAACCTCTGTAAGGTTTTAGAATCATCCTTTCCTTACTACCAAAAAAACAGACAAACTCCTAAAATTTCCAAACAACTGTGGGAACGAACTGTCACTCTATACGATGTGAGTTCAAATCGGAAGGAACTCCGTAAGAACAAATAAAATTCTTGCTTCTGTTCCTTGTGCAATGAAGCAAGGAAAGAAGTCAGCTGCCTTTTTGGCAGGACTGCCGTGTGGGAAGGAATACAAGAGCTGGGTTCAAATCCTGCCTCAGCCACAATCTGGGGTAAGCGATTTAATCTTTCTGAGCCTTGATTTCTTATTTTGCGAGGTGAGTATAAGTATATACCCATCTTGAAAGTGGGTGTAAATATACCCACCTTGCACAGCTATTATTAGGACTAAGTGAGATCCATGTGAAAGAATAAAACACATAGCCTGAGCCTGACGCACAGCAGGTAAGAATTATATCTGTGCAGTCCCCCGGTTCCTGCCCCTGTCCCTCTCTGTCCACCTGTGGAGAAGCTGGCTGCCTTATAAAGCTAGTCACCAAAGCCAAGAGGGCAAGAGCGAACGTGGACCTCTAGTAGGACGAGATAACCGGATAAATAATGGCTTGCAATTCAGATCCATATCGAACCCAGAAACTGCTGGAGCAAAGACCATCTTGAAAGACTTGAAACGTATAAAAGATTCACCGGCAGTTGACTGTTAAGACCTAGGAGGAGGGCACGCTTTTGAGAAGCAGTGATTGAGGACAGTTGACTTTACATACAATCTCCCAACCACTGTACACGGACCAGGAGGGCATTCAGGTTGGCCAAGACGCCCAGGAGAACCTCTGTCTCCAAACCTGGCCCACTGCTATAGGGAGCTTCTCATAAGCTGCTGGATTTGGTTAAAATTGACTTGGTTACCAGGCAGGGCTGCGTAGGTGGAAGCTGACAAAGAGAAGACATGGTATTTGCCCTTCCTCCTCCTGTTTGTACTGATATATTTACCCATCTCTTGGAAAGAGTAACCAGAGACTTTGTACCATTATCTTAGTAAAAATTTCCAAAGTTTGGGCAACAGCACTGCCGGCAATTTCTGGGTTTGATATGGATCTGAATTGCAAGCCATTATTTGTGTCCTGTGACGCTCACGTACGCTGAAGGATCTAAACATGAGATTGAGCCATTACAACTTAAGGTGCACACCTGTCCCCCCAAAGCCAGCTGCTGACAATTTTACAAATGGTGTTTGCATGACATGCATGCAGGCCAATAGGCACAGCTGAAAATGTTTGCACCAAGATCCAGGGTAGTGTCCTGATACACTGGATTTGTTGGGAGGGATTGCTTTCTGTAATGGGGACAGGACCTGGGGGGTGAGCCACTGGGCTGAGGTGGGGAGAGACTGGAGTTGGGAAATAGAATGCTATTTCTCTAGATGAGACAGACAGAGAGCTGCCAAATCTCCCCACCTCCATGAGGCACTGGAGCCAGCAAGATACGCTTGAGCATCTCTTCCCAGCTCTGCATTCAGTGTTGTCTTGCTGGTGGCTTGAGATCATCCATGGTGGGAGTATTTACACCAGAGAAACCAGCAAATGCTACTGATGAGAACTCTTTTGGAGATCTAGCTGTCAACATTTAGCAGCACACCACGGCCCTGCCTTCAGGCTTGGTGACCCCAAACCACACACCAAGTCTCATCTATCTGTCCACTGGCCCCAGGATGATCTTAATAAAACAACCCTGACGGTGTCACCCTCTGATACCATGTTCTTTAAGATAAATCCCCTGCCCCTTGTTGTGTCATTAGAGGCCCTTCCTCCTCTGACTCCTGCCCAACTTTTCAGTTACTTCTGCCCCTACCCCCGAAATGCTGTTCCAACTCTGCCATCCCGAATGATATGACTCAAAAATAGACATCGTGTTCCACATCTGGCCTAGGACCAAACTTCCTGCTGTGATAACCAGCAAAGCTAGCAAAATGTATTTCTAAACAATCACATGGGATCAAAGAATGACCGGGGCTTTGAAGAACTGCAGAGGCCCCGGCAGGTGGAGGTCAGCATTAGGGCCTTTTGCCCCGGGAAGCATTTGCTGGTTTCAAAAGCCCCAGCTGAGTTTTGGACAAACTTATGGGGTTGGACAGGGGATGGGAGAGGATAAAATTTGTATTTTATTTCCCACTGAGGAGAACGGGCCCTGATAAACCCCCCAGGTCTGGGCTAGGACCGAAAGGACTGGGACTGCACAGAAATGGAGTAGCCTGCCTGGCTACTGGTGCCCCGTCGTGATCATCTCAAGCCCGCTGGGGGGAGGGTCACCTGCAGCTGCAGCGCCCCCGGCCTCCCCGCCCAGCAGAAGCAAAAGGGAATCACCTCTAGATAAGTACAACATTGTCCAGAGCCTCAAATGACCTCTACCATTTTCGATGTACTACCATGCCCAGCAGTTGATAGAAAGTAGCCAGGCACAGGCAAGACAACCCGTGCACCAGACAAAAGCAGACTCCAGAAAGACACCCAGAGGGGATTCAGATAATAAAGTGAGCAGGTGCAGCCTTTACAAGAACCATGAATACCGCGTCCAAGGATTTTAAAAGACACGACGGAAACTTTTGGCAGACACCATGCCAAAAAAAAAAAAAAAAGGAAGCAGATGGAAATCCTAGAATCGAAAGAAGCAATTAGCTGAAATTGAGAAAGAGCTAGCATTTATTGAACACCTCCTATGTGGATGGCGCTCTAGAGGCACCAACAGGGGCCCAGGGCTTGGTCTCAGTAGAGCCTGTCGAGCATCAGTCCAAGGACATGGTTGTCCTATTTCCCTCTGAGTGGGCCTTATCATTTCTGCTGTCACCAGGGCAGGGCAGGGCTCAGCATGTAGAAGGCACTAGATGCAGTTTGATGCCTGCAGCTCGCAGGGAAAGTGCAAGGTGCTGACCGGGAAGGCAGGGTCCACGACGTGGTGTGGTCATTAAACTGAATTTGGGAACTGGAGTGAGGGGCCGAGCACCCGGAACCAAGAATAAGTTTCGTCAGAGATTTCCTGTGGGCAGAAATCATAGGGACACCAACTGTTTTTGATAAGACGGAACCAAGAATGGAATTGTGGCCAGAAGCGTGAGGGGAGGGGAAGGGAGGAGCCTCTGGACCCCGGCTCCTTTCCTCCCCCAGCCCCGACGGATGAAGGCCTCCCCCTCTGGAGTCCACCCCGGTGTGCCGGGCAGGGTGGACGGGGTTAGGGGCATTGTGACTGACCTCCCTCACTTTACGTGGGGTGAAGAAGCAGATGCGATAGCTTTCTATTGTGTATTTCCTACGTGCCAGGGTCAGGGTTACGTACACTGTGTGCGACATCTCAGTCCTCACAGAACCCGTGATAAGGCTTCAATTATTAGCCCCGTATAATGGATAATGAAACTGAGACCAAGGGCCTGGGTGGCCAGCTCCTAGGTGACCTGGGAGAGCGCGGCGCTAGGTCAGCCTGACGTCTCAGGCCAGCCCTAGGGACGCCCTCCTCTCTATCGGGAAAGGCCTGCCAAGCCACTTCTTGGGCACAGACCTGGCAAAGGTGGAGAACCCAGGGATCTGCCCTCTGGGAGAAATCTGTCTCTCTGAATTTGGGCTGGGAACAGGGGAGCATTTACCCAGGAGCCACAGCGTGGGTGGTACCTTGACTTGGAATGCTGTCTCGAGGGCAGGCCGGCAGGAAGGAGCCCCTCGGCCTCCCCTGAGCAAGTCATTCCTCCTCTTCAGTCTCCAAGGACATTTTTCAAGGGGTACTGAAGTAACATTGAGGAGGGCTTCACAAGAGGCACTGAAAGACAAGTAGGAGAGAACTTATCACATTGGGGGCTAGCTGCCTTCCATAGCAACACGGGTGGTGACGAGTTCAAGTCCCTGATGACTCGTAGATGTTCCAGAAATTATACCCCCAATTCAGCAAATGCTGCCGGTGGTAAATAATCAAGCAGGTTCTTATACATCACGTCCTCCAGCCAGCCCTCCCCCAAACAAACAGAACTCCCCCTTGGCCTTCAAAGGTAGATATATTCTTTCTTGCATGTGTTTCAAAGGTGAATGTCTCCCTCAAGGTCACTCACCTTGTGAGAACAGAGGGAGATACATACAAGTCACTTTGTCCCTCAAAGTAATCACCCAGGGAAGTGATACAATTTTTGCAGAAATGTTCCATTTGCTCTGAAAGAAGAGCTCTTTAAAGATTTGAGAAATTCATTTGTAACCTTTATAAAAAAATTTTTAATTGCAGTATAATTGACATATAACATTATATTAAATCTGTTTAAATTGAGGTATCATTGAATGGATAAAGAAAATGTGGTATACATATACAGTGGAATATTATGCAGCCATCAAAAGGAATGAGATCTTGCCATTTGCAATGATGTGGATGGAACTGGAGGGTGTTATGCTGAGCAAAATAAGTCAATCAGAGAAAGACATGTGTCATATGACCTCACTGATATGAGGAATTCTTAATCTCAGGAAATAAACTGAGGGTTGCTGGAGTGGGGGTGGGGTGGGAGGGATGGGGTGGCTGGGTGATAGACATTGGGGAGGGTATGTGCTATGGTGAGCGCTGTGAATTGTGCAAGACTGTTGAATCACAGATCTGTACCTCCGAAACAAATAATGCAATATATGTTAAGAAAAAAAAAAAAAAAGAAGAAGAAGAAGAAAGCAGGAGGGGAAGAATGAAGGGGCGAAATCGGAGTGGGAGATGAACCATGAGAGACGATGGACTCTGAAAAACAAACTGAGGGTTCTAGAGGGGAGGGGGGTGGGGGGATGGGTTAGCCTGGTGATGGGTATTGAGGAGGGCACATTCTGCGTGGAGCCCTGGGTGTTATGCACAAACAATGAATCATGGAACACCACATCAAAAACTAATGATGTAATGTATGGTGATTAACATAACAATAAAAAATTTAAAATAAATAAATAAATTGAGGTATCATTGACATATAACATTAAATTATATTTAATTGAGGTGTAATTGACATCATAACATTAGAGGTATCAACATAGTGATTCACCCATTACCTGTTTTATATACATAGTTATAAATGTATCTTTTTTCTTGTAATGACAACTTTTACGGTCTACTGTCTTAGCAACTTTCAACTATACAGTGCAGACTTCCTCTTTGAAGGATTTTACCCTCATTTGGTCACGGACCCTGATTTTTTGGTTAAAAATAAAGTCAGACTCATCAAGATCAGCTGTTGTAACAGGATGACCACTGGATGGGAGTCTGAAGACCTGGATTCCTAGGCATACCTTTGCCATTAATGAGCGGTGTGGCCTTGGGCAGGCCTCTTTCCCTCCCTGGGTCTTTCTGAGTGTTCTTCAAGGTAATGATAGGGTGGGATAGGCCGAGCTCCCACCCAGTTCTCCAACGGTATAGTCTGTGCTTCTGCGTTAGTACTGGGCGCTCTGATCATGGGACGCCCTATCCATAAATAGGAGTATGCCTACCTTTTTCCTAACTTCTAGAATGTAGGAAGGAAAAAAGTTAATGCTTATGAGTGCTCACTGCAGGCTAGAATTTCCCCTTCCTTCCTTCCCTCCCTCCCTCCCTCCCTTCCTTTCTTCCTTCCTTCCTCCCTCCCTCTTTCCACCCATGAGGAAGACATGATCAATCCCACTCTGGGCACTGAGGCAGAGGGGACAGAGGTAGAGGCCCAGAGAAGTGAAGCAACATGTTCCAGGTCACATGGGTAGCAAATGGCAAGTGGCAGACGTGAAATTTGGATCCGTTTCTGTCCAAGGGCTGCGTTGGACCCATTATCCCAAGACCATAACTTTAAACACGTGGATAGTGTCTTAGCGGAAGAGAGCTGGCTTCAGAGAACCTCTCAGGAAATTTACTCTATGGCAGGGGTCAGCAAACTTCAAGCCAAATGCAACCACCACCTCTTTTTGTAAATAAAGTTGTATTGGAACAAAGCGGGCTTGTCATTTACAGATCACCTACTACTGTTTAAGCTACAATAGCTGAGTTGAGAAATCATGACAGACACAAACCCTAAAATATTTACTATCTGGTCCTTTACAGAATGTTTGTTAGTCCCTGGTCCAGAGTCCAGCATGGCTGTCCATCCTTCAAAGAATACAAAGTGACACGCGACTGTCCCGTGTGCTGAAGAGCCCTGCCACTTGGCTTGTTAGGCAGGAGGACTTCTCTTCTTAAATCTATTTTTAAAAAGGCCAACAAACAGTCTCAGGATACCTGTCAGGCCGATGAGGGAGTTCAGTTTTCATTGTGCTCTTCCCAGGAACTCAGTGAAGGGGAAATAGAAATCTTAATTTTGGGGAAATTGCACAGGGGAAAAGGGGAGGGAATCAGTTACAACACCCCATTGCGACACTCAGCACAGTTGAAAGTGACAACAGCAAGGGTTTCTCATTTTGGAAATGTGAGGGCATTTCCGTTTCTCAGAGTAGGACAGGGCGGCTTGGGTGAGTGACTATTTTCTTTATAAGCGGCAACTCGGGGCCCGAAATGGCAGTGTCGTGTTGCCTCGCTGCGGCCACAGAATGGAAACCGGCAGGTGTCCCCTCAGTTACCTGATCTCTTTCCTCCTTTTCCTGTTCCATTCAGAGACAGCCTGCCATCCCTTGGGGAAGAGACCTTGCAGGATGCAAGCCTTCAGGTAAGGCCACCCCTGAGGAGGCGGGGTGGATAGAGAGGTAAATGGATCCACCGCGGCTGTTGGGGGGGCCCGCTGGCCTCTGCAGCACCTGCGGACTGAGTTTGGGCTGGAAAGGGAGGTCCGTTATTCAGAAAAGGGGAGCCACATCCATGGTCTTCAGGGCTTGTGTTTCAGAATATCTCAGATGGGCAGAACTTGGCTAAAGGCCTGGCTTATTCTCCCGGAGACTCTGGCAACTCAGTGAGTGACAGACAGGTGCCGTGGAGCCAGGCCAGGGCTCTTTGCTGGGCCGCGTGGGCAGCGCACAGCCCAGAGGCCAAAACTGCTGGTCAGCATTGCAGGTCCGTGTGGACATGATGGAGGACCCCATTCCTTTGCGGCCTCAGTTTCCCCATCTGTGACATGGGGTTAAGGATAACCCCCTGCTTGCCTTACTGGGTTGTTGTGAAAATCAAACAGTGCTTGAACACTACTGTGATTTTTTTAAAAAACTGGGCCAGGAGTTTTGTGAGAGAGATGTCACCAACCCTGTTGTAAAATCGAGAGGCTGTGATGCTGTCCCCATGGGCCCTCTGTCCTGGGACATTGCAGGCCTGAGCCACGTCAGGGTGACTTCACCGTCAAACCGGGTTTCCCTGGCTTGGGGCTGCAGTTCGGGATTCCGTGCGTGTGTGTGTATGCGTGTGAGTGCATCCTGGGCAAGTCATTCCCCTTTCCAGACACGGGAACTGCTTCACGAGCTTTGCCTCTGCTTCTTCCTACTGGCTGGGGGCTCCAGGAGATGCACCTGGAGGTCTCGAGTAGGAGACTTATCCAGGAATGCAGAAGAATCTCGAAAGGTCAAATGCTCAACGTGTGCAAAGACCTTTACAGTTTGTCCAACCATCCCTCACTGAGCTCACGAGCTCCCCCAAAGTCACCTGATGCCACGGGCCTTGGTAGCCACACTTCACTTGTGAAGAGATGAGGCGCAGGTCCAAGGTCACGTGGGTGGGCAGCGGGGCACAGAGGGCCCACATCCTGGCTGGGGCTCTGCAAGCCCTGCTCTCAGCCCCTCACCACATGTGGCTGGTGGCTACCGTACCGGACGGTGCCGAGAGAGAACACTCCTGCCCCCAGCAAGTTTTATTGGATGATGCTATTCTATGATGTTTTGCTGAAGTAGAAGGTGTCTGCTCTGGGAATCTGAGGATGAGGAGCAAGGTGAGGAGAGGGGTAGAATGTGGGTGCACTGCTTTCCAGCTGTGGGAGCTGGGCCGGCCTCGACCTCAGTCTCTCCTCCATGCCAAGGCTGGGCTACAACACCACAGCCCTGGCAGAAAGTTGAATGCAGATTCAGTGAACTCTGGGGGACACAGGAACAGGGGGAGCGCAGGGCTGGGCACACGGAGGTTGTTCACCATAGCTGGGGCCTTTCACATTTCAGAATCTGGGATATTAACCAGAAGACCTTCTACCTGAGGAATAACCAACTCGTCGCTGGATACCTGCAAGGATCAAATACTAAATTGGAAGGTGAGTGGTTGCCAGGAAAGCAGATGCTGTGTGGGTACCGGGTCACTTTGCCCTGGAGTCTCCAGCTTGCCCTTGGAAAGCTTAGGTTCAAAGTCCTAGTCCCCACTGGGTCTTTGTGGTTGAGTTGGAAGCTGGGGGAGGCCTGGCCACATGTGAAGGCAGCCTCAAGAGGGTAAGAGGGTTAGAGCCTAGGTCTGGAGCCCCCACCTGCTGGCACCGTGTCCCGGGGCCAGCACTGGCAGGGAGAGGGCACAGAAGGCAAGGTGCTCCCTTTCCCTCCTGTGACTATGAAGCCTTCCGTGTTCCTGTGTTGTTCACACCCTAACTACCACCCAAAACGAATACACCACATCTAAGGCTGGGTTATGCCCCTTATTCATGGACACCACATTCAGCCGTGGTCTGGTCCTTGCTCTAAACAAGCTGCATGACCTTGGGCAGGCTTCCCCCACTCCATGGCTCAGTTTTTCCTTCAGTGAACCGAGGCCTGCCTCATGGCAGTCTGGGAGAGTCTTTCAGCGTGAGCTTCCTGGGATGTTTCCACATCCCTGTTGCCTGATTGGTACTATGGGATGGCACGATCTCCATCTTCCCACCTTGTTCTCAGCCCCCTGCCTTGCCCCGAAAGAGTGTGAGACCGGCCTTTCCTGTCCTTCTATTAATTCCCCTAACGAACAAGCCGAAGTGCAGAAAGGCTGAGCTTTTCACTGTCACATGAGGGCTCAGAGATGACCAAGGGACAGGGTCAGAGTCACCCAGGTGCCTGTAGACCAAGCCCCAGGGCCCACTGTGTGCTATCTCCCTGCCTGTGGGCAGCACCCCTGGGGACCTGGAGCACAGGTGTCCTGCGGAGAAGGGAGGACAGGGACCACGCAGAGCAGAATCTAGGTGACACGGTCCTTGAGGGGTAACTCGATAACTCCTTGGTGTGATCTTCCATTTGAACGCAGACCAGGAAGATGGGACCTCACTGCTCTTCTGACCTTTGGGTTTTACTTCGGGTCGGGATGGGATGGGGAGACAGAGAACTCTCCTGCGAGAGTCCGGGCTGCCTCCCCCTCTCTCTACAACCTGACCCTGCCTTCTGCTCTTCCCCAGAGAAGTTAGACGTGGTGCCCATTGAGCCTCATGCTGTGTTCCTGGGGATCCGTGGGGGGAAGCTGTGCCTGGCCTGCGTCAAGTCTGGTGATGAGACCAAGCTCCAGCTGGAGGTAAGGACCCGCCTCCGATGACAGCCACCCCAAAGCTGGCGGCTGGGACAGCCGCAGTCGGTTCCTTCCTGGGGCCCTGTGGGGCACAGCTGGGCAGTTGTGTTGCGCTCGGCGTAGCTCCCGTTCCTCCGGCAGCGGCAGCAGTGGGGAGCTCTGCTGGGGGGGGCACAGTGACTTCTCACCACCACCCCACCCGCTCCACGTGCTCTCTCAGAGCTCCGCGGCCAGCGTGGGACTCCTGCCAGCATGGGTGCTGCCTTCCGAGACAGATTATGCCACAAAGGCAAGCCTCCGTGGGCAAAGGCATATCAAACCCCCACTGACGTCGTACGGCTCACGTCCCATGGGCCGAAGCCAGCCGTGTGGCCAAGTCTAGTCTCGAGAAGGGCAGGGCCGGGAAGGACGGTTCCTTCGAGGGCTTCATTCTCTGTGTGCCACTCTCGAGCCCGCCGGCTCCCGACCTTCTTAGACTCGCCCTCCTCCAGGGAAGCCAAGCTTTAGGACTTTTCTCTTCTAATCCTTATCTGCTCAAACCCACGAGTTAGCATCCTATCCAGGGCCCTGTACTCCTTGATCCCTGCAGCATGAACGGGCTGCCAGCCCTGGGAGGAGATGGCTTTGTCTCAGGGGCTTGTTGGTCAGGATCTTAACCCAGTGTGAGTGGCTGTGACCGGGGCTCCGTCCCTTACCCCCAGCCGTGGACAGGGCCATTCTTTGGGAGGGTGACTACTCCGTGGAGTGGGGATGACCAGGACGTTGTGTGTACCGTGTCGAATGCACTGCATTGATCTCTGCCCCCCATTCTCCGCCGCGCCTCCTTGCCAGAGAGAGGCACAGGCCCCGACAGAGTACCAGCCTCCATGAGCGTTGACCTCTGCGGCTGATGCCATGTGTTTACCAAACCTACTGGCCCATGGCTAGAGGGGCCAGATTTCCCAAAGTCAAGGTGTGACCGTGGGATGGCCTCTTTGTGTCACTGTTGTCCTAGGAGAGCCGGGACATGTGGCCTGCTGCAGGGGTCCCCGGTCAGAGTTTCCCCAGTGCTTGTTCTGGGCCGGCTGGAGGCCAAGTCCTGGTTGGGAGAGGGAGGCAGCACGGGACCTATGGGCTTCCCAGCCCTCACTGCTCATGTCTTGGCTTCCAGGCAGTTAACATCACTGACTTGAGTAAGAACAAGGATCAAGACAAGCGCTTCACCTTCATCCTCTCAGACAGCGGGCCCACCACCAGCTTCGAGTCTGCCGCCTGCCCCGGCTGGTTCCTCTGCACAGCACTCGAGGCCGACCGGCCCGTCAGCCTCACCAACACGCCCGAAGAGGCCATGATGGTCACCAAGTTCTACTTCCAGAAGGACTAGTGGTGGGTCCATGCCGCACGTCCCCCACGCCCAGCACACCGATGACCCCGGAGACGCCTCTCCACCCTGCCCCGGGGCCCCTGGGCTGTCGTTGGGGCTCAGAGGAGCAGCCTTGGTGGGGTGGACCCTCGGAAGGATGGATGAGAGCCCCGGTAACAGGACTCTGTCGCCAGCCTCCTCAGCTAAGCAACCTCGATGCTGCCTCCACGGTGGTCTTTCTATCGTGCAGCTCAAGCCACCGCACTGCCCCAGGCCTTTCAGCACTGCCTGTGCCTCCCGGTCGAAAGCCAGGCCGCTCGGCCAGCCTGGGCCCCCTCTGCTCTCCCCTCCCTGACTCCTTGGCCTCCTCCCTCGCACCGTGGCCACGTCCCGGATCCCTCATGCCCCTCACTGGCCTCCCAAACCTTGTTTTGCCAACTGATGCTGTTCTGTGGGGAAAACTTTTAGAGCCTATGCCACGGTGGAAGAGAAGGATTTCCTTTTTCTTTTAAGCCAGCTTCATCCAATTTGAAGGCGAGTCCTTTCTTTAGAGACTGTGTCCTTTCTGGAAAGGGGGCAGGGGAGGGTGGAAGGAGCTCTCCCTTTTGATTTCCCTGTCTTCTTTCTGTAATGCCCTACCCTGCAAAACTGCGAAGTTAGTGTGTTATGTTGGTCCCTAGTGTTTTTTTCTTTCTGTGACGTTCCTAAAGTCTGGCCCCCACTGCTCAGGCCGGGCACCATTTCCACCACAGACCTCGTACAGCCGCCTGCCGCGCTTTTCCTCCCTCAGCCCACCCATCAAAAGCTCCCAGCTCCCAGGGCAGCACAACTGCAGCTCCCCTGGGGCTCCTTCCAGGTCTCCTGGGAGGGAGGAATGGCTCTTGGACCATTTTAGCCCTTCAGACACTCTGAGACTTGCTTGGAAGACGGTTGTGCCTCCGTCTGTGTTCCGCCGCAGACTATGAGCTCCTGAGAGCAGGGAGCGTGATGACCCGTGTGTGTTTCGGACCCTCAGCACGTGCTCCATAAACGTGTGTTCTGTGTGTTGAGTGGAAAGTTTCCTGCTTCCTGTGACTGAAGCTGTTTTACAATAAAATCTTGAAAACTCATCTACTTTGCTGGTTGTGTCTCTGGCCTCACCAGGCTTGGCGCATAGAGAGCTTGGGAAATGGGGAGGCCAACGGGCCTTTCTCACCCCGGGGACTGGGCCTGGCTGCCTCTCTTCTGATCTTCTGAGAGTCCTTTCCTCCTTGGGCTTCACTGTCTCTGGTTCACGAGAGTGAATCTTCCTGCCAAGAAGGTGGGTAGCACCACTGTCACACTAGCCGCCAATAGCAAACAATCCAAACACCCATCACAGAGGAACGAATACAGACACCAGGTGTGTGCATACAACACGACGGTTGACAGCAAAGAGAGTGGATGGACTGCAGTCGGCTGCTCTCCACAAAACAGATGCATCTTACCCACATGATGTGGGGAACAAGATTGACAGAAGGCCGCACAGAGCATGAGTCCATGCACAAAAAGCTAAAACAGGCAAAACTGAGCCGTTGTGGGGAGGGATGTGTAGACAGGTGGTGCAAACACACGGAGAAGCAGGGACGGGCTGTGTCTGAAAGTGGGGCTGCTGGCTGACTCCTGGGAGACAGAGGGTCAGGCGGGAGCCCCCGGAGGCTTTTAGGATCCAGGACACACCATAATTCTTGGCATGGATGTGGTTAGGCGGTTTGCTGGATGTATATTTCACAATTTCAAAGTCTAAAAAAAATGAAAAGCCTTGCCCCCTGGGGTGTGAGCAAAGGGGGCACTGGGAAATAATGAGATCACCAGTTGGAATATTGAATCTGGCCCCGTGAGATGGAAGTGCAAGACCATCCTCAGACACAGCTTGGCTACCACTCAGAACTCCTGCCCGGCTTCTGCTGACTTCTGCCCTTGGTCTCTGGAGCCCTCGAGTTGAGCCCAAGGATGGTCTCCCTCCTTGGGGCCTGCTGGTCACTTGTTCCCAGCGGGAGCTGAGACGGGGTTTGCAAATAGCGCTCTTGGCACTTGTCTCCAAGGCCCGGGAAACAGAACCTAACAAAGCTAGGCCGCAAGGCTGGGCTGCACATCTCGAACCTGGCTCTGGCCGGGCCTTTTGTTCCTCTCCACTTCACAAACTAGACTTCATGCACCGCCTTGCTGGAAGAGGAGATTTCATCGCTAAAAACTAAGTTCAACAGGTTAAAAGATAACCGTTTGGAGAAAATCTTTAAGATCTCTAGATCTCGGCTCCAGAGGAGGTCACCCTCGGGTCAGCTTTCTCTTCCTCATATGGAAGATGGAAGTTGTCACACTTGCTCCCCGGGGACGGCCTGGGGATAAAATGAGCCGGTATGGGCACCGTGTTGTGTGTCAGGGAAGGGTGCATGTGGCTGATAGATTTTTAGTCCTGGCTGATAGACTTTTAGTCCTGGTAAAGGGGGAAGTTCAGGGCCGAAAACCCTTCAAGGCTTAATGGTAATAACAGCAACAACGCTTGTGGGGCTGGCTCTTCAGCCATCCTGCCTCCTCTGACAAAAAAGAAACCTGAGGCTCAGACCCTTCATGTGATTAGATCACGCAGCCGGGTGTAGGTAAGTAACAGGTGAGGGAGCAGACAGGCATGCACAGGAGCTCTAGAATGTTCTGGCTCTCCTGCTTGCAAAGTGCACTCACGGACAATGAGTTAATATCCTGCAGGCTCCGTTTAGTCAACTCTAAATGCAGGTAATAGCTAGTGCACAGGGCTTACTTACTCGAGCTTTGCAATATTACTGTGGTAGTAAGTCGTACTGGTATTTGTTTTGGAAGAGTCAGTGCTCAAGGGAATCTGCTCTAAAGCCTTGCTGCTCAAAGTGCGGTACCCAGAGCAGCAGTGGCAGTGGCAGCATTTGGGAGTTAGAAGGCAGAGTCCCAGGCCTTGTGCCAGACTTCCTAACTTAGGATCTTCATCTTTAGCAGGTCTCCAGGTGATTCAATGCAGGTTCAAGTTTAAGATAAAGGTCTGCTTCAAAGTGCAGTGCTCATGCGGTGTATAAACTCAGGCATATTTGTTAAACTGACCCTCATAATTACAAACCAAACCCATGTCCTCAACAGTACTCCCACTAGCTCACTGACGATACCCCAAACTCCCCTCTTAAGACCTCCTCAGTCTGGTAAAGTGTTCTTTAAGAGAGGAAAAGCTTTAGGGGCCCCTGAGTGGCTCAGTTGGTTGAGTCTGCCTCTTGGCTTCTGCTCAGGTCATGATCTCAGGGTCCTGAGATCGAGCCCTGTGTCGGGCTCTACGATCAGCGGGGAGTCTGCTTGTCCCTCTCCCTCTGCTCTCTCTCTCTCATAAATAAATAAAATCTTAAAGAGAGAGAGAGAGAAGAAAAGCTCTAAGCCTTTTCCATCCTGCTAGAACATCATCAGCTCCACACACGCAGGGATTTTGATCTGTTTTGTTCTATGATGTATCCCAAGTACCTAGATCAACACCTGGAATGTACAGGGTGGTCAATCAATATTGGATGAAGAAGTGAATTGGCCATTGATGTATCAGTAGGCACTAATGTATTACATGCGTCAGAAAATTTGGGAAGACAGGGAACTTAGGCCAGGGAAGTTTTGAAAGGGGCCCAGAAGCCCAGGGCGCTGCATGTCGCAGAGATTTTGGAGCTCATCAAGGAAAAAGCAACGGCCACAAGGTGGCAGTAACGCACCCACGCTTTACTGGGCCGCGCCTTGACAGGTTCCCTTCCTTCACATCAGAAGTTTGTCCAGCGGTGACTCAGTAGGGAGTTGCTACTTAGGAGGAGAGGTGGGGCATGGGGACTTGGGGGAGAGGGGACTCATGTGTCTAGGTGATGTCACTCAGCCACACAGTGGGGAATTTCTGGGTCAGAGAGCTCCAAATCACAGCGGCAGCTTGGGGCTTTTATGGCCTGGGGCTTATCCATGGCTATCAGATGTTGGGAACAATTTCGTGGGGTATGCAAAGCAGGCCGGCTCTAAATGGCTAAAAATCTGCTTATATGGGTGATGTTTAAAGCAATTGGCTGTGGAGACGTTTGAGTTTGGCCTCAGGTGGGCTTTGGAGCTAGCCCATCTCAGTCTGCTGTGAACAAATCAACCGCCGAGGGCCCGGTATGCAGAGGCCACCTTTGGCTCATTTAGGTAACACAAGGCTGGGGGATGGCTCAGGACAGGCAGGCCTGGGCAGCACGTGAAAGTGACAATTTTGTGCGAATAGGGGGCAGTGAGGGTGACTGGGAGGTGGGAGGCTCAGCTGGAAGAGCGAAGCTCAGGGAGGGACGATGAGCAAACTTCGGAGAGGAATGTGGCCTTCTCTGTCACTTGGAGGCCTGACTGTGCTGTCAGACCACAGGATCATGGAAGAGCTCATTTGAAACTTCGAAACTGAAAGTACAGGGCTCCAGTCTTTCAGGCTTTCACAGTCTAGTCAGAATTTCCCTGCTAACTAGCTGGGTGACCTTGGCCAAGCGCCATCTCCTCTCTGGGCCGCGGTGTTCTCACTTACACAAGGAGGGGGTGAGACTAGGCCCGTGGTTCTCATTCAGCTCACCTGTGGAGCTTTACAAAGACTGATGGCGGTGCCTGACGCCACCCCCAGAGACTGGTTCGGGGGTGGTCTGGGCACACCCAGGTCAAGACCCCCTGGACCGGAAGGCTCCTGTGTTCAAGTCCTCCCAGCTGCTCCCTCAGAGTAAGCCCCATCCGGTGGCATCTGGAAATGCAAAGGAGGGAAATGGTCCTTACCTTCAGAGAGAAGCTCTTGTACCAAGTCAGTGGTATATTTTGACTATATTTTAACTTGAGTTGAAGGTAGAAGAAGGTTTTCTACTTTCTTAGTCTGGTTAAGACACATTTTGAGCTTCATTGTTTTTTTGGCATAAATTATGCTATAATAGTAGATGTTAAATTGGTGTAAAATTCTTGCAAATCTTAGGGAAACCAAATAATGTTGTGTTTTCTCTTCATAAAATCATGAGATCCCTAATCATAGCAGCAAGTCTTAACATGCTTGATATTAAACCCAACTCTCAGAAAAGTTTGGAAAGATAGCGAAGTATGTGTTTTTGGGTTCTTATCCTCAAACCTGACAAAGCCTAAAGAGAGGGACGTTCAGCTTTCAAAAGAATGTTTTGCCTCTGGGTCTCCTGCTGCATCAAGTATGTGGGGTTTAAAAAGAACAACAACAAAAAAACCCCAAACCAAAAAAACAAAAAACCAGTTTAAGAAATGTCCACCAGAGGTCAGCATTTTGCTGAAGAGAATCCTATATGAAATAACTAGGTTCAGTTTTTAAAAAAACTCTCTGAGAAACAGCTGGGTTTTCATGCCAAGGGAAGTATATTCTCATTCAACCTCTCAATCAGGCTGTAGTCCTAATTTGAGCTATTTGCCTCATGAAGTACATGAGCCCTGAGAAGTATCCAACCAACGGTGTCTCTTACTGATGTCTCTTTTCCATACGGTGAGATTCAGGAAGTTCACCAGGTCTTCTTGTATTTGCTTGAAAATCGACATCCTGTGGTTCTGTTTCCAGCTGAGGACTCGGTAGCTGGATGATTGATTGATGCATGGAATTACCACCACCCCCTCCCCCGACCCCCCAGGGAGAATGTGCACCGCCTTGCCAGGAATCAACACAGGAGCCCCAGTGGGCATGCCTGCAAGGGACACGGGCACTTTTTTGTGTGCTGGAAAGGGGTTAATGGAGCTCACAAAAGACATAAACAAAAAGGCCTGGACACTTAATACGATGAGGACTGGATCCAGGTCCAGGGAGGGAATAAACTGGCCTCTATCCGCTCCCCGGGGAAAGCCTACACACAGTCAGCTGACTCGGAGTCAGAGTGGAGGTCACTGATCCTAGTGACCAGGGACTGCAAGCTGCCACACCTTGTTATCCACCTCTATTCAGGGGGGTCTCCCCGCCAAGGGATGGGAACGGCCAATTCTTAAAGTCAAGGCATACTCTTCCTTGGACCTTGATGGAATCATCTGGCACCTTCTTCTTTCTCCTTGGCAGTATTCCTGATTAGTCATGGAAGTTTTCTTTCCTTCCATTGAAGGCCTGCGGCTGAAGCACAGGCGCAGGGGAGAGGTAGGCAGGGGCTAGATCCCGCCAGGCCTGGCTGGTGACGGTCTGGATCATAGTCTCTATCCTGAAGCCCGAACAGGACTTGGAAACTCTGAAACTTACCGTGTCAGCACCCCAGGTCCCATTTTGGGGTGCACACTCTCCTCCTCAGCACCACCGAATTCCTAGTCAACCTTCATATCCAGGCTCCTGGGCCACGGTTTCCGTGAAGCCGCCGAGGACCATCTGTGCCAGCCCTCGGTACACCACTCTCTTGACACCTCCACCAGGACCTGTGGCTCAGACCCCTGATTTGCACAGTACTGATGAGACCTTTCCAAATGTGCATGTTTTAACTGTCCCCTCAATGCCTGAAGGTGGGGACGAAGCATTTTGCATTTTGCAACCTCCAGAGCACTGGGCCACTTCCCTGAAACTGATGAAAACTCATTGCAAACAAATTCCGAAGTATATTCATTTCCCATGCACTTCCCATTTACTTTTTCCTCTTCTTAGAGTGCTCTACCCCAGAGATCCCCGGGGAGGGTTTCCTCTTCTTCCCTGAGGCCTCTGCATACTTGGCCCCTTATCAGGTCTTTTCTGGTCCCCCTATCTAAAATAGCATTCTACCCCTTGCCCCCCAAATCCACCTGCATCTCCCTTACTTGCTGTCCTTGTACCTTGCTTTGTTTTTCTTTCTGGCAATGATTACCTTCTGACACGTTATATATTTGCTTGTTTGCTCATTTAAATCTATTGCCCTACTACATTTTAAGCTTCATTAAGGCAGGAACATTTCCCCACACCAGTGCCTGATTAGTAATTCAACAGTCTTCTTCATCAAGCACCTGCTCGATGTCAGTTCCTGGTGCTAGAGACAATACCCAAAGTGCCCCCTAGCAAGCTTGGCCAGGCATAGAAACCTGTTCAAATATATACTAGCAATGGGTAGTATTTTTACACGGTTAAAACCTGTATTCCAGTTTTCCTCTCCTTTCTCATGTGGTGTGGCGTGAAACAACAATTCCTTCTCCTGGGGTAGATATGGAGGCCCAAGGGTACTAACGGGGCATCTCTATGTCCTTGTTCTGAGAGCCACAGAAATCTCAGGGGTGTGATGGAATGATCTGAGGAGAAAAAGAAAGGTTTGGAATGTGAGTGAAGGGTCACAGCCAAGACAGCATGAGCCACAATGGGAACTGAGTGGGAGACCCCACCATCCTAAACTATTCACCGGCCTCCCCACCCCATAGGGCAGGATCCCAAAGCCCGTCCGAGCGCTTTGTTCTCAGCCCCTCTCTTTCTGTAAAGACCCTTCCCCATCACTCTCTAGCTGCCGGCCCCCAAGGCTCACATTTCTGCAAAGGAGCCTATATCTCCTGACCTCCTTCTACCACAAGTGGGTCCAGGGCTGACTTTGCGTTTCCAAACAGACCGAAGAGCTCCGCTAAGCACCGGGCCATTGTGCTCCAGGAGGGGCAGAACTTTCAATGTACTGTTGTCTTTAACATCAAATTCTTGGGCAGAGCTTCCAGTGCTTTCAGACCAGAGCAAAGGGCCTGGGGACCGTCCACATCTCTAGCCCCTCCAGAGGCCCTCAGTCAGGAGGCTGGGCGCTGCAGTCAGCAGAGGGGCGGGGGCGGCTGCACAAGGGGCTGGCTCCAGGCCGGCCACTTTCCCCTGGAGAGGGTCGCCTAGCAACAGGAAGCCAGACTTGAAGTCAGAAGGCTCAGGAAGAAGGTCCAGCTCCATCATATCATAGCTGGAGGATTCTGAGCAGGCTACCGAAGCTTCCTGAAGCTCTTTTGATTCATTTGGAAAACCAAGATCATAACTTCGCAGAGTTGTTTTGATGATTAAATAACATACGTAAAAGTACTCTGTATCAAAGCTCTCTGTAAAACCCGGTTTCATAATGGTATAACCCAAGTGTCTCCAGATGTCTCCAGGCTGTGGAAACAAAGCAAATCACACAGTCCGAGTGTCCGGGTCCCCATCCGGCTTCCCCTGAAGCCCCTGGCTGCCCCCGACAGGACTGCTGGGATGACCCAGTAAGGGGCCTGCACTCGTGTCTGTCAGAACCTGAGCCCCAAACCTTCCACCACTTACTTCCCTCCTGTCCTTAATGCAACAGCGTCTGCGCCAAGGGCAACTTCTCCAGATGATCCCGGAGCGTCCAGTTCTCAAAAGTGTCCAAGTGGGTTCCGAGAAAAGGAAAGAACATTTATTTCTCCAGCTTTTGTACCACTAGGTGGCACTTGTCGCCCCAAAAATTGCTCAGTGAGGCCTTTCCGTTCCCAATGAAACACTTGGCCTGTGATCGTTTGTTTCATTAACGAACAAGTTGTTTCATCACGTTCCCCAGAAGCAACAGCAACATTTTGCAGGCACAGCGAAGTCGGCTCCGGATTTGGGAAGGAAACGTAAGGACCCAGTGTACAGGGCCGCCGTCCCCTCCTCTCCTGCTCCCACTGTCCACAGAGCAAGGCTCTAAGACCCCCTCTTTGGAGGATAGTTTCTGCTTGGCAAATGCCTAATCGAATGGCCCCATTCTTCACCCAGAACGAAGGACCCACCTGCCCCAAATGCCTTTCCAAGTGTTCATTTTTTCCCCTGACAAAATTGTTTGCTGCTTTGAAATAACAATTTCTCATTCAACATAATGCTTTTGAGATTCAGCCACGTGTTGTGGACAATCAATAGATTGTTTCTTTCTAGTTGCTGAGCATATTCCAACTTATGAATAGATCACAACTGTTTACTCATGGGCTTTGGGGGTCGTTTCCAGTTTTCGTATTTGATAAATGAAGCGGTTGTGAATATTCCTTTGTACAAGTCTTCTCACGGACATTTAGTTTTCATTCTCTTGGGTAAATTGCTAGGAGTGGTGTGTCTGAGTTGGGTGGCAGATGTGTGTTTCATTTCATAAGAAATTCACAAATTGCTTTCCAAAAAGGCTGCACCTTTTTTTACATCAACAAAGTAACGGTTCTACTTCCTCACCGATATTTGGTATTATTAGTATTCAAATTTTAGCCATTCTTGGAGGGGTGATGTGGTATCTCGTTGTAGTTTTATTTTGCACAAGTGATAGTGAGCATCATTTTATGTGCTTATTGGCAATTTATCTTTCAGTGTAAAGTGTCTGTTCAAGTCTATTGGGCTTTATTTTAATTGAGTGGTTTGTATTTTTACTACTGATTTGCAGCAGTTGACTATAACCTGGATATAATTCTTCTGTCAGATATATGTTTTGTGAATATTTTCTCCCAGTCTGGAGCTTGCTTGTTCATTTCCCTAACAGGGTATTTTGATGAACAGAATTAAAAAATTTTTAAATCTAATTATTGTGTTATGAAATCTTGGCCTCTTACAAAGTTGCAAAAATTGTCTCCTTATTTTCTTCTGGATATTTTATAGCTTCAGTTTTATAGTTTTCTATGATCCATTTTGAGTTAATTTTTATGTGTCATGGGAGGTGAGACACAAGGTTATTTTTTTTTTCTTTTGTAACTGCTTTGTTAGTTTTCATCATTCACATGCCACACAGTTCAACCATTTAAAGTGTAAAATCCAATGGTTTTTGGTACTGTCATGATTAATTTTATGTGTTGGTGGAGCTGAGAGATACCCAGGTAGCTGTTAAAACATTATTTTGGGGTGTGTCTGTGAGGGTGTTTCTGGAAGATGTTAGCATTAAATCAGTAGACTAAGAAGGTGGCACTCACCGACGCTGGTGGACATCATCCAATTCATTGAAAAGCACATAATGGCAGAGGAAGGGTGAATTTGCTCTCTTTGCTTGAGTCGGGGCATCCTTCTTCTCCTGCTCTGGAACCTCAGCTCCCCTGGCCTTTGGGCTCAGACTGGGACTTACATCACCAGTGTTCCTGGCTCTCCAGCCTGTAGACGGCAGATCGGGAGCTCATTCCCATCATAAATCTCCTGTTTTGTAGAAATCTCTCTCTATACCCTGTCGGTTCTAGTTCTCTGGAGAACTCGGACGCTAGCATTTATGGAGTGTTGTACAACTATTGCCACAATCAATTTCATCCTTTTCATCACCCCAAACACACACCCCATATTTTTAGCAGCCACTGCCCATTTGCCCTTTTTCCTAGTCCTGGCAACCACGAATCGACTTTCTGTCCCTTTAGATTTGCCTATTCTGAATGTTTTATACAAATGGAATCATGCAATATGTGGTCTTTTGTGACTGTTCTTTCACTTAGTAAAATGTTTTTGAAATTAAATCCAGGGGCACCTGGGTGGTTCCATCAGCTAAGCGTCTGCCTTGGGCTCAGGTCCCCATCTCAGGGTCCTGGGATCCAGCCCTGCACTGGGTTCCCTGCTCAGTGGGCGAGTCTGCTTCTCCATCTCCCTCTGCTCCCTCCCCTCAACTCGTGCTCTCTCTCTCTAATAAATGAAATCTTTCAAAAAAAAAAAAGAAATTAAATCCATATTGTCGAATCATGTATCAGATAGGACGAATAATATTCCACTGTATGCGTACGCTAAATTTTGTTTATTCATTCATCAGTTGATTGACATTTGGGTTGCTCTCCTTTTGGCTACTATGAATAATTCTGCTATAAACATTCCTGTACAAATTTTTGTGGGGGGATATATTTTCATCTCTCTTGGGTATATACCAAAAAGTGTAATTGCTAGGTCATATGGTACTTCTATGTTTAAACTTTGAGGAACTGTCAAACTGTTTTCCAAAGTTGCTAGATCATTTTATGATTTTATAATCCCACCAGCAGTATATTGGGTTCCAGTTTCTCAACAGAGAGATTAACTCTCTTTTTTATTGTAGTCAGCCCAGTGTGTGAAGGAGTATCTCATGGTGGTTTTGATTTGCATTTCTCTGATGGCTAATGATGTTGAACATCTTTTTTTTTTTTTTTTGTGCTTATGAGCCATTTGTGTATCTTTTTTTGGAGAAATGTTTATTCAGATCCTTTGCCCATCTTTTAGTTGGGCTATTTGTTTTTTTGTTATTGAATTGAAAGATTTCTTTATTTACTCTAGATACAAGTCCCAAGGTTCACATTTTACCATGTGGATTTCTAGGTGTTCCAGAACAATTTCTGGAAAGACTTTTCTTTCTCCACTGAATTACCTTGACACTTGAAAAGGTGCCAATTGCTCATATGTGTATGGATCTATATTTGAACAGTCTGATTCTGCTACATTGATCTGCTTCTCTGTCTATGCCATTTTGGTTTGAAGTGTTTCCTTTTTCCCTGCGATGTCTTCTTTGACTCATTAATAAGTTATAGGATTGCGGACCCAGCATTGGGGCCCCCTCTAAGAAAGACAAAGCATCAACACTGCGTGGTAATGCAGAGCATGGACTGTAGGTCCTTCTGACTGTGTGATCTTGGTCAGGTTACTTAACCTCTCTGTGTCTCAGTTTCTTCATTACGTGAAAAGCTTCCTACCTCATTGGGTAGTTGCGAGGATTACATGTGTTAGGACAGGTAGAGAGCTATTGCCTGGCACCTAGTTAACAGAATAAACATTAGCTGTTGTTCCTCGTAGAGAGCCTGGTCAGCTCCATTTTAGGCAGCATCAGATAAGGAGATGGGCTTCTCCAGGTTGCCAGTCTCTAGGAGAGAGCTACATATCTATCCCTGGCTATGCTGGAAATAGGGAATCACTTAACTCGGATTTTCACACACCGTGCCTTACACAACTACAGAAATAGAAACTAGATAGTGCCATCAAGTGGAATCCTGAAAAAAGCTTCTTGCCAATGTCAACCAATGTCTGAGGATATGTTTGCTAAAACAGGCTCGTTTCAAAACCCAACGACTCGCCATCACGCCATCAATTCCCGACGCAGCCAGCAGCTAGCTAGCGCCGTAAGTGCACACGCACAGACAGCTGAAGTTCTGGGCTCTGCAATCACGCAGTTTTCCTCGCGCCCAAAGGGCTTGCGGGGACCCGGAGCAGCGCGCGGCTCGAGGCGTGCACACATCTGGGTCTGGCCTCAGTTTCCGGTTTCTGGGCCGAGAGAGACGAAGCAGAGGGCCCCGGCCGTGGACGGCTCGGGCCCGGGAGAACGCAGGCCGGCGGGCCAGCCCGCGCCGCGGCCGTCAGACCAGTCGGACGGCTTCGCCCCCAGCCCGCCCCTCCCCGCCCGCGCCGCCGCCCTCCCTCCCGGAAACCCAGTCCCTCCCGCCGGCGCCCGAGCAGGACGCGCGCGGCCCCCGCGCAGCCGCCGCCCGCAGCCCTCGCGCTCCCGGCCCGCGCCCGGGCGCCGGGCCATGGGGCAGCCGGGCCGGCGGGAGGCCGGATCAGGAGCCCGGCGGGAAGTGGGTAAGGGCACGCGGGGAGGCCGGGCCCGGGGCGCCCCCGCCGCCCTCGACAGTGACTGCGTGCCGGGCGCGGGGCGCGCCGAGCCGGGGAGCACCTGCGCTGGGCTGCGGGGCCTCGCGCCGAGGTCGAGGGGGCCCGCGGACGGGGAGAGCGGGAAGAGGCCGCGGGAGGGTGGAGAGCGAGCGGGGGAGGGGGCCCTCAGAGTCCACCCTAATCTGGTGACAGGGACGGCACACGGTGGCGACAGTGCCCCACTGGGAGAGTCAGCCCGGGGCCTGGGCTGCGGTGGCTCCACAGGCTTCTCCAGCTGGGCCGGCTGGATCTGGGTGACAGCGAGAGCTTCGCTGCTAGTGTCCGTCGCCCTGTGCCGCAGTGGCCCCTGACCTCCTCCCTGCCCTCTTGGATGTTGGCCCCTCTCCTTGGCCCCTCTGGGTGTCTGGCCAGACATCAGAGATTCCCGGGAAGGTAGACAGTGTCTGCTCAGCTAACAAACTCACATCCCCTCTAGGTTCCTTTCTGGTCCTAGAATGGAGTCTGGCTTGTCCTTTCAGTAGGACGGTGGAGCCAGGGATGTGCGTTCTTTGCTGGTTTCTTCCATGCTGCAAGATGGATTTTGCTGCTCTGGTCAGTGCACGCGTCCAGACCCCTGTGGCTGTGGCCTGCATGCTAGGTCAGGAGGCCAGCATCAAAATGAGGGCCTGGGCAGCTTGGGGCTCCACCTGCCCTTGAACCTCATTAGCCCAGCCCTTTCCCCAGCCCAGCCCTTTCCCCAGCCCAGCGCTGATTGAATGTAATTAGCAACTAATTGGATGTCTGTGAGCCCCTCTGCTTAAGAAGTACACCAAGGTCAAGGTTAGACAGCAGATAGTGCTGAGTGATTCGTTCTTCAGACATGGTATTTTCTCTCTGTGGGGCCTGTGAAGAAGAGCCATTCGTTTATTCATTCATTCAACTCAGATATTTACTGAGTGCTAACTACTAATCAGGCAGGTAGGCATCGGAAATACAACTGCTCTTGTTTAGGTATGAATTGTATGAGAGGGAAACAAGGGGGTGAATCACATTATTTCGGAGAGTGATAAATGCTGTAAAAACAAAAGACACTGGCTGGTGATGGGCATGGTGGTGAGACAAGAGAAATTAGCCCTTAGCTAGACAAGGGACAAGCTTTCTAAATGAGGTGGGAGGATGTACGATTTTCAGGCCCTAAAACTCTGGGGGCTCAGAATAGGATGTCCTCTGTTTCCATGAGCAGGGACTTGAGAGCTGCCCATGAGGGGTGAGTGAGCAATGGGTGAGTGGTGAGTAGCTCCTCTCTGGAGTCCTCAGAGTACACTTGGGGGGCTTACATCAAGGCGGAACTCTAAGCTTTCCCGGAAGACAGGCTCTGTGGGCTCGCTCGCTCATTTGTTCATTCAACAAATGCTTACTGAGGGCCTGTACCTTGCAGGCACTATTCCAGGTGTTAAGGATACATCAGTGAACAATACCGTCTTGCCCCCTCACAGAGCTTATTTTCTGGTGTGGAGAAACGAATAATAGACAACAACAACAGTGATTTTAAGGTCCTATCTGATAAATGCTACGAAGAGAAAGAAAGTAGCTTGAGGGGTTAGAAGGTGATGGGCTATTGTGTTCATAGAGTGGTCAGGACTGGCTGTGCTGAGGAGATGAAATTTGAATGGAGACCTGAATGTAGATAAGACAGAGGCATGTGACTCTCTGAGAGAAGAACATTCGAGGCAGCGGGAATAGCAAGTGCAGAGGCCCTGAGGCATAAATAAGGCTTGAGCATGTTGGGCATCTGAACATGCCGGAGGAACAGGAAGGAGGTCAGTGTGATGGGGAGGCGAGCAGGCATTTCAGAGGCTCTCCTTGGACGGGGCCTCAGCCTGATGACCAGAGGCATCCAGGAAAGCAGGTGATGCTCCCAGGTGCTGTGGCAGGAAGATTCATATGCTCCCTGGCAAACCCAGGGTCAAGCCTGGTGGTTTACACTGAGCAGGGGAATAGATGATCACTAGAGATAGAGAGTATGTGTCTTGGTGGGAGAGGCATCACTTGCTTTCCTTACACCCAGAATCTGTCAAGAACACCATCATGGGCCCACAAAAAAGAGAGCTAAAGTGGGAGGCCGATCCCAAGTTTTTAAAAAGAGGTAAAAACTCTGGAAACTGGATATGGGGAGAAAAACTCGCCTTCTTGGAAGATTCCAATAATCTTTCATTCTTTAATTAGGTTTTCTCAGTAGTAGTCTTAAAAGGAAAACAGAAGAGTATATAATAATTTACATTTATTGAACACGTACTGTATGCCAGGCTCTCCTTTGAGCACCTTATGCGCAAACACAGATCCTCACAGCAAGTCTGTGCGAAGTGGTACTGTCCCATTTCACAGATGAGAAAACTGAGACCCAGAGTAGGAAAGTTGCCCACTTTTACACAGCTAGCAAGTGAAGAATCAGGATTTACAGTCAAGTGGTACAGTTTAGAGTCAAGTGCTGAGAGACAGAGACGGGGTGGGGGAGGTTTTGGCTGAAGGGATGTTTGTCCACAATGGAAAGGGATCCTAGCGCCTAACAGCAGGGGGTGGTTAGAGAAGACAGTAGGGGTTGGGAGCCCATTCCACTTCTTTTGTTCTTTTTAAGATAACATTTGCATGGGTTAAAAATTCTTTAGAAAGTATTTTTAAAGGTATCACTTGTATGTGTTAAAAATCTTTTTATAAATGTTCATTGAAACAGCCCGTAGGGTGCACAGTGAAAAATCTCCCTCCCCCTCCTGTGCTCTCAGTTCCCCTCTTCAGAGGCGATTTCTAGAGAATATTTCCAGGGAGATAGGTTCTGTTTGTAAAGGAGCATACAAGTATGTGTAACTTCTCGTTTTCTACACAAACAGTAATAATACTCAGTTCTGTACTTCTTTTTGTTTTACTGGAGATACTTAACCTGATTCAGGACCTATGGAAATACTTGATCCATTTTAAATTGTAATGTCTCCCTGAGTGGAGGCACCATGTTCATCTAGTCAGTCCTCCATGGGCTTCGAGATGGTTCTCCCCATTTTTGTGTGTGGGTTTGATGTGATAGACAGTAGTGCGTTAAGCACACTTGTGCCTACATACCTGCTCACTTCTGTGACTGTTTCAGCAGGAGAAGTTCATGAACGCAGGATGACTGATTTAAACGCCCCGAGGATTTTAGGTGGTGGTTGCTGCTGCCAGCCGGCCTTCCAGAGCCTTGGTGTGACTTGGAGCTCTTGCTCTGCAGCGTGACAGATAGAAACCCCTGGCACCACATTGTAGTTTTCATATGTATTTCTAGTGAGTGCTGTTAGGAACCTCACGTGTGTTTTTAGCTCTTTGTCTCGGTTTAAATTGGATTTTCGTCTTGTTGTTGTTGTGATTGAATTATCTGGGGTCTTATTAGGATTTCTTCTTCACCCCTCAAATCTTGTCCCGTCGACTGCCCCTCCCCATCTCCCCCTGCCCTGCTTGTGAGCCTCAGCTCCATGGATATATTTCTGGTAGGTTTTTCCTGGGACCGGGATGTATTCTAGAGAAATAGATGATGTTGATCTATGTATGCATGTATTTTAAACCTACATAAATTGTATTGTGCTACAAATCATGCTCTTCTTGCCTTTTAAACCCGAGGCTGTTTTTTTAAAAAAGATGGATCTGACTGCTGTGTTGAGCCCTCAGTTCGTCACTCCCGATTCTGCCCCGCGCTCCCTAGCTGGCGTTACGGAATTCCTCTAACAGTTGATTCTTTTCAATTAGCAAGAATCGCGCCTTGCATAAACCTCATTGGCTACGTGGCTTGGTCTACAAAGACTGTCTGGAGAGATGGCATTATGGGGAGAGGCTCGGAGGACGAGGAGGATTGGAGAGATGCATTGGAGAGTGGGGACAGGAACAGAGATGACCCAGTGCGCCAAAGTCCCGGGAGCATTGAGGCCCCTAGACTCCCCTAGACTTCAGGGTCATGCTCCAGCGTGTGGATGCGTGGTCCTGGGAGAGGCTAGGGGGTCTTCCATGCCAGTGTTGGGCCTTCCCTGATGGCAACATGGGTGACGGAGGGGGTGGGAGTCAGCAGGAAGAATTTTTCAGGGGCAGGAGTGATCCCCTGGAGAACTGGGGACTTCTGCCCACGTGAAGGGGCAGGAGGTCCCTGCCGTTCTCCTGGTGAGGGGGTGGGGGCTCTGGGGTGAGGGTGGAGCAGTGGCACCTGCCGGGGAGGGTGAAGCCGCAGGACGGGGCACCGGGGTCAGGAAGAGTCTGGCCTGGTGTCGGGGCTGTTAACCTGGGAGACCGGGGCGGATGTGACGCCGCAGACAGGACCCAGGAGGGGCGGGCCTGGGCACGGGAATGGGAAGGCGTGTTCGTGGGACATGGGCATACTGTGGGGCATGCTACTAAATCTAAGACCTGCTCATCCGGCTAGAGGATTCCTGCCGGCAGTTAGGACCCGGGCATCAGCGAGCAGGTGGGAGACGAACCTGTGGGGTGAGGGAGGTCATCCCGGGAGAGAGTGTAGGCAAGAGCGGCCCAGGCAGAGCAGAGACTGCGGCGGGCAGGGGAGGAGAAGTGGATGGACTGGCTGAGCTGGCCAAGGAGGCTGGGTGCACTCTGGAACTCTCCCTTTGCTGGTTCCGTGACCTCAGGGAAGCCTCCTCTCAGCATGGGAGCCTGGGCAGGGGTGAGGGCGGGGTGGGCCCTGCCTTCCTGGTGTCTCCCGGTGCTGCCTCAGAGGAGGCAGCATAGACGTGCAGAGACAGGAGGGAGAGGGCCTCGGGCGGCGCAGGTGTGTGGGCTCTCTTCCCAGGGGTGAGCTCTGAGGCCCCAGTGCCGTTCCCACTGGAAGCTGCCACTCCAGGCCGCCCCTCTGTCCCTGCGGGCGACTGTGGACAGAGCACAGATCAGCTCCTGCTGGCACGGGGAGGGCACTAAGAAGCCCAGGGCTTTGCTGCGCTGGGCAGGGTTAAGCCCGGGCACCCCCGGGGAAGTGCGGGGCCTTTCAGGTGGCCCCAGGAAATGCCTTGCTCTAAGTGTTGTCTTCCTCCTTCGCCAGGTCAGAGCATACCTGTTCTCTCTTTTCTGTAACAGCGGAGCCTTCCATTCCTGCTCGTTGTCCTGTTCAGCAGTTAATGACTGATCAGAGCTAATTAGCATTATCGTATATAACTCCCAGTTCTTTCTTCAAAGTAAATGCTCAAAAGGTTTGAGTCAGCCGTACACAGTGTCTACTCATTTACTAAGTATCTTGTCATGATTTTTGACAGAAGAGTTTTCCACCTGTACGATTTTATTTCATACTTTTCCTTGACGACACACAATGTTGAAAATAAAGTAGCCACTGTTTACTTCCATGTGGTCCTAAGAAATAACATCTGTGGAAGCGCGGGTATTTTTTAAATGCGTATTCAAATAAATCCTCAACTATTAAAAATGTTCATTATGTGTACCACGTACCTGCTTAGGCAAACACAGCCTCAGATTCATGGCGTCCTGGAGGAGGTCATCTTTGCCATGTAGGAGAGGGAAAAAAAACTCTTCCTCTACCCTCTTAGATTCAGTCACTGAGACAGGCAAATTAAACTGACGAAAGACAGGTTAACAGTAGAAAGAGGTATATTGGCATGCCCCTGAGAGCCAGCCAAGAAGTAGCTGGCTTGTGAAATGGTGAAAAGCCTATATACCTAACTTCGTAGGGGGATGGGGGCAGGGAGAAAAAGGCTTCTATGGGAAGAACCAGTAGGTTTCTTTAGGAAAGACAAATGGGTTTTTAGAACAAACGAGAGATGAGAAAGTTTGTGGTAACGTTTGTCTCTATGGTATGGGTGGCCTTTGAGTGTCCCTCAGGGCCATCATCCTTCTTAGAGAAGGGATTTGGGATGGTTTTTATATGGTCTTCTGGGAGTAGCTCCACCCTGAAGAAGGAATTTATGGTACCCTTATTTTCCAGAAGTTGCTGCTATTAGTCAGATGAGGGAAGCACTGAGAAGCCTTCTTCTTGCATCTGTCAAATCTCAAAAGTCTTCACCTTAAAATAATCTTCATAGTAACTCTGGGGTTCCAAGCAGGTCCCCACTCCACCAGCAGAGAGGCCACCTGGCAGTCCCTTGAGGGGTGGTGACAGTGAGGGGTCGAAAACGGTGAAGGCCCTCCCTGCGGCTTGCTAGCGCCCCGCCTCCACTGGAAAGGAGGAACGAGGTTGGCAGAGAACATCGCAGTCTTTAAAGTGAGGAGAAATAGTCATTATTTAATTCAGCATGTTTAATTTCCTAATACCTTTCTTATTTTTGCTGATGGTAAACATAATACATATTTATTTTTTAAAATTAGATACATACCAAAAAAAGTATAAAGAACTTTCAATCACGTGTACTGTTGCCACACACAGATAGCCACTATCAACCGATGCTTTGGTATTTTGTTGCCTAAATACACAAACAAGGTTTTTAAAAAATCGAGATCATAATGAATATGTAATTGGTATTCTTAATAATATGCCATGAGCGTCTTTCCACTGCATTAAATACTCTCTAAAACTGAGCTACTTAAAGGTGGCTGAGGCTTACCATATGGCTACAGCCTCTACCATAATCTATTATCCAATTCCCAGTTGTGGGTGCTAAGGTTGTGAGCATTTTTGCCACTAGAACAACTGCATGCTCCCGGACTTCAGCAGATGCTGGTGAGCATCTGTTGGGTGCCAAGGGGGTTTGGAGACTGAGGTGAATGGCTGGAATCCTACCCGCTGCTTCCCTAAGGAGGGCAGACCCAGGACGGGGGGGCTGTAGGGAAGGTGCCCGTCTGCAGACGCGCCGAGTTGGGAGGGAGCGGAGAAAGGGAGCCTTGGCAGACGGAGTCTGGGGTCCAGGGAGCCGTGGCCTGGGCATCTGTGCCCACGGAATTGGGCAACCAAGTCCAAGAGGTAGAAGCTTGTCACTCACTGTTGTCATACTTCCTGCCCCGCTCCAGGAAACCAGGGGCCGCACTGGGGCCCGCATAGGTGTTGGGTGGTTGGTGGTGGTATTGCCGCCGGACTGGGTCCCTTTCCTCGTGGCCCTGCCTCTGAGAGACTTCTCCCTCCCATTCTAGGACTATAGGCATTAGGGAGGGAAGCCCTCACCACCACCCCCACACCCCTCCCAGCCCCCAGCTCTGGGCTCAGATCCCCAGGGGGCCCAGAGTCACGTGGGCCAGTGCAACTATAACCATCTAACCTGGCAGAGGAATGTTTAGGGAGGCGGGTGTCCTCCGGACTGTCCTGCCTGAGGCCCCAGGCATGTGGAGGCTGGAGAGCTGGGAGGGAATAGGGCCTTTGCTGGAGGAAGGAGCATGTGGCCGCCTTCCCCCCCAGGCATCCCTAAAGGACAGAAGTTTGTCCTTTAGGCACACAGGAGGACACTGAGTACTTCTGGCTTTGGCTCTCACGCTGCCCAACCACTGGTGCCCCCGAAAGGATGGTAGTGAGCTTCTAGAAGCTTCGAATTGGGAGAGATGCTGCCATTAGTGCTGCTCGCTTGGAGAGAAGGCCTGCTCCTTCCCATCAGCAGAATGCGGGTGGCAGCGGGGTAGAGCAGAAAGTGGATTCGCTTGGGTTTGGCAGTCCTGGGTTCAAATGCGGCCAGAGTAACTGCTCAGACCCTCCGTCTCCTCATCTGTTCGGCAGCATGGGGGTAATAACACCCCATTCCCACCCCAGCTTCATGCGCACTGGAGATGCTGCTTGTGAAGGGCCTGGTGAATGTCAGCACATGGCCGGCAGGGGCAAGTCAGGTGCACCTCCCTTCCCTGCCGCCCGCCCCCCCTCACGCCTCCGCCTCGCAGGAGGGCAGACTGGGTGCTGGAATCCCCAGAGCCCGTCTCCTGGAAGGCGGGCCCCATGCCCTCTTCTGTGCTCAGCTTATCAGCTGCCCCCTCCCCACCCGTGCTGAGCCGCTTCCTCTGTGGGCAAACAGGAAGTCTCTTACCTCGAAGGAGGCAGGAAGGGGCTGCCTGGCAAGGCTGCGTGCCCAGGGGCTGTGGTCAGGAGAGGAGGCTGGGTGTCCTCTGGGCCCTGGGGAGGGGATGGTGGGCCAGGCACGGGGAGGGGTGGCCGATCAAAGCTCGAGCTGGCAGGGCTCTGGGGCAAGAGCCCGTTTCCTTCCTCCTGCCCTCCTCCAAGCCCCACAGCCACTGAGTTGGTGCCCTCCTTGCCTGTATCCAGGGATTCCCCCCTCCAGAGTTTCAGTCCTGGCAACCTTGGGAAGGAGATGAAAGCTCGGAGATGGAAGGGAGCCAGGGGCAGCACCAGTCGGGGAGTCTGCTTTTGGAGATTGCTGTGAGCAGGAACGCCCCACACCCCTAGATACGTGCCCCATTGGCCTGCAGACGAGCCCCACCGCCTGGGAGGAAGGCGGGGGGGGGGGGCGCATTCCATCGCCCATGGCATTGTCCCGGAGCGATCCAGGAGGAGACGATGAGTGGTTTTCGCTCATTCATTCCTCAAGTGGCGGTGGGCACTTATGAGCCAGGCCTCTGCCCCACAGCCTCGGTGCTCCGCAGGTGAACGCCGGGCCTTGCCCTTGAGAAGGTCACGTGGCAGGGAGCGTGCGGACTCCGAAACACACGGAGGAGGTGGAGCACTGGGCCCCGCCTGACCAGCCGCGGGGCAGTCACGGGAGCTGCTGGTGCCAGGATCACGGCTGCGCACGGGGGGGGGGCAGACCCGGGGTCGGGGTCTGGGAGGTCGACCCCAGGTCCTCCCCTCCTCATCAGTCCTCACCTCATGGCCGCTTGGCTTCGGATCCCCTCATGCCCCCTGCTCCCCCAACCCCTGCTTGTCCATGACCTCCGTGTGGCCACATTCGATGGCCACTTTGCGCCTCACCTCCCTAGCCTTTCTGGCAGCATTTGACATAGCTGACCACTTCCTCCTTCTAAAGTTATCTCCTCCTCTTGTCTTCTGTGATGCCACACTCCCCATGTTTCTGTCCCCTCCTTGACAGCCCCTTCTCACTCTCCTTTGCAGACCTGTCCCAAGTAGTCTCCATCAGCCCGCGGCATAGCCCCTTCGTGCTGCTCACCCACGCTCACTTCTGCTTAAACAGCTGGTCTGCCCACTCAGCCCAGTGTGTGTCCCAAGTCCTCCGCCTCCCCTGTTCTGCTCTTTCTGCACCCCTCCAAGCCCGCCTCCCCTGGACTGCGGAGCCCCCAATGGGTCTCCCTGCGCTCAGTGAGCCCTTGACTGGCTGTTGTCCGTACAGCAGCAGATGGTCTTATAAACCAACATGGCAGGGCTCCCTGACCTGCCATTCCCCCGCTTAGCATGCACGCTGGCTGACCACCGGGGACCCCCTGGCATCTGGTCCTGCCCATCCCGCCTTGTCTTCTCCCACTGTCCCCTGAGCCAGCTGGCCAGCCATACTGGCTTCGCTTTCTGTCCCCTTAATGCATGAAGAACTTTCCAGTCTCAGGCAAGGAACTAGACATGCTGGCTCCCCTTCGTCAGGGTATAAAGGTCCCCACAAGCATTGCTGGTCCCCTGCCTCCGTCCCTGCTGCCGGCCCTCCATGCTCCCCGCCCCTTCCTTCCTCAGCATCCCTCACAGTTTACAATCAGATGTTGATTGCTTAGGCCACTTGTTTATTTTCTGCCCCCGTCACTAGATTGGACCCTCCCTGGGGACAGACGTCCTGTGTTTTATTCCTGAGGGCTCAGCAGCTTCTCACATAGGGACCGCAGGAGGATTGGGTGCTGGCCACCAGGGGCCATGTTCCAGAGAGGCCCTGGGAGGCCCGAGGCCTCGGGGGAGGGTTTGCATTCAGGCTGAGGTGACTTTGGGTTCCTGGCGTACATAGCTGGGCACAGTTCTCTAAAATCCCGAATACAGAAGGAGGGGCAGCCGGGGGGAGGTGAGGAACCGGGTCAGCATTGCAGTGAGTCTGAGGCACTGGTGAGATAAGCCTGCCCTCCCATTTGCCAGCCCCAGAGAGTGAACAGTGGAGGGCCCCATCGGATGTGTTCGAATATGTAAAAGTTACAACTGCAGCCGACAAAGTGTTCTTTCTATAAAGTGGGTCCTATCATCCTACCTCCCATCTTAATAGTGACCGGGGGGTCCAGGCTTGAATTGAGATTCTCGGCCTCCCGCAAATGTGGCTACTGCAGCCGAGCCCACTTCCAACCTCCAGCCCCTGCCACTGCCCACCTCCCCTCCCGCTTCTCTACCCTGTACCAAGTGTGCACGCTGGGGTGGGGGGCAACCTGCCTACAGGTGCAAGCCCCGTCCATGCCCTCCCCGTCTCTAGGGCCGCACAGAGCGGTGATGCAGTTCCTCATGGCAGGCAGATGGCACGTGGGCCGGGAAGCTGAGACTTCCAGGCTCCTGGGTGCTCTGAGGGTGGTGGAGAAGGGCCTGGTGGGCCCGGTGGGCCTGGTGGGCCTGGTGGACCTGGCCTTGTGAGGGAGGGACGCAGCCGGAGGAAGGGTAGAGCTGGAGCTAGGCCCTCTAAACTATGGGCCGGGGTGGCCTGGGTCAGAAGGCACTCTACTTCTGGGAGCCGGTGGCAGGGTCTCCTGGACACTTGTAATGGTGCGGACTGGAGCTTGTGGGTGGGGGGGCGGGGTGCAGGGGTTTTGGAGCCTCAGCAGGGAAAGTGGTAGCGGTTGGGGCTGGAGACGTCGATTGTGCAGAGAGAGAAGAGACTGGTGAGTGAGCGTGGCTCCCCACCAGCCTCTGTCTCACACTCGTGGACACCTGCGACCTGCATCCTGCAGACACATGATGGGAATTCAGCAGTGGGAATGCATGACAGTTGGTTCTCGTGGTCAGACACTCTTGAGTTCTAACCTCTTCTGTGCAACCCTAGGCAGTGGCATAACCTCTCTGGGTCTGCCTCCATTCTGTAATGGATATAGCAATGCTCCATAAAGGAGCTGAGAGGGGCGGCTGAGGTGCCACTGGGGGACACTTTGTAAAAAAGATAGTTGTAGCCACACCGCGGTTACCTACATGAGAAGAAGCCACGCCGCGTTCCCAATGTCATTTATGAGAAACAGAAAAAGGAAAGCTGCTAGGCCCAGGGCCCTCCTCTGTCCCCCAGGTGCCGGGCAACAAGGGACTGCCAGCTGGGGCAGAGATGAGAACCTGGTGACAGAACCACAGGGAGGAAGGGGGAGGGGCCTGTCCCCAGCCCAGGGCACAGCACCTTCCCCTTTCTCTCCCCAGGGCCCTTGACTGAGGAGAAGGGTGTCGGCACTTCTCTCCGGGCCTCGTGCAGGGTAGGGGCCTCCCGGCAGAGGGGGGCCTGGGGAAAGGGGCCAGAGGCAGTGGGCCTGGGAATGGAGGCGCTTGCCTTGTGGGCAGGAAGTGTGAGGTGGTGAGCAGCTCGGGAGCCCTGGGGAGGCCGCAGGCTGGGAGGGGTGAGCGTGTGTTGGTGAGGGGAGCGGAAGTCGGAAGCACGGCAGCCGCATTCTCCATTCACGGGTGGACGGCCCTTGCATCGGGAAGGCCCGCTTACCCTTTGCTGGGGCCTTTGGAGGTGAGCAAGGTGGGCCTGCTGGGGGTGGCGCCCACCCGGGAGGGAGCTGGGGGGAGCAGGGGATGCGGAGGGTCCCGATGTGGGCCCTTGTGGTAGCTGCTGGGGCAGGTGGACAGGAAGGAGGCCCCTGTGGGCCCACTGCGTCCACACCTTCTGTGAGCCTGGCAGGGCTACCGCCCTCACCTTCGTCTTCCTTCTCTCTGTCCCCCTCCTCCCTCAACCTACCCCTCCCAATCTGGCCCCCACTTACCCTGGCCTCTCCAGAGCCGCTGGGGGTCTGCAATTACGAAGGGGGACGGGGCAGAGGAAGGGGCTCCTTCCTGAACCCCTTGTGGGCCTCCCTGGGTCCCTAGTGATGACTGGGGCGGGGTACCCAGTGAGGGCTTTTGTGGCCAGAGGCCCCCAGTGAGCCTTGGAGAGGCTGGAGAGAAGGAAGCCAGACAGGCCTGGGCTTTGGGGCGGGGGCAGCTTTGGGTGCAGGTGCTGCAGGGGCTCAGATGCAGAATCCACCATTAGGGGGCCCCCAGCTCTACCTCGCCTTCCGGGCCGCACCCTGAGAGGACAGGTTAGTGCTAGGGACCCCAGTAGCTGGCTTGCCAGGGCAGCCTAGGCTTGGACCCACGGACCTGATGCATGACGGCCATCGTTTTACTCACAGAAGCCTTCCTGTTTGGGACACTGAGGCCTTCTGCTCATAGCTGTCATCCTCATGGTAGATGGAGTCTCACGGAGGGAAGGGCCTTTTGGGGCCTAAGATCCTAGGGTTGGTGTCACTCCTCTGCTAAAGACAGACAGGGGAGGGTGACCTGTCGTCGGCAGATAATAAATACCCCTCCGGCCTGTTGAAGCTCAGCCAGGTTGGAAGGAATGTGCCTCAGATGGGCCTGTCTCCCCAGCCTCCTGGGCCTTCAGAACATCCCAGAGCTGCTGCTTTCTACAGATAAGGAACCACCCAGCACAGGGCTTAGAACCTGGGCTGCTGGGCTCTCAGGGGAAGGAAGGGGAGACCCAAGAAGGGGGGGTGAGGGTGGTCCAGCCTGGCCCTGAGCCCTCCTCGGGGGTCCTTGTCCTTCCCAGGGGACAGCTGCTCTGGGGACACAGCAGTGCTCTGCCCCATCCTCTCTGTACCCCAACATCTCTGCCCCTCATCTTCTCTGCCCCCCATTCTCTTCCCCCACCCTCTCTGCCCCACCATTCTCTCCTCCCTCTCTGTTCTCCCTCTCTGCCTGAGCCCCAGCTGACCCCCCCCCCCGCCCCCGCAGGGTCCTCAGCACCACTGCCCCCCCCCCCCCCGCCACTGCACACTTGCATGAAGGCTTCTTCCGCGTGGGCAGGATGTGGGGCTGCCCCTAGTCCTGTCTCTCACGGTGCTCTGGCCCAGGTTCAGGCAGGAGCATGTCCTGCAACTCCAGATAAGGAACTTCTCTTTTCCTCTGCCCTCCGGATGATATCCCTAACCTGGCTCCTCCGAGGGCTATGTGGGGACAGGCCATCTCCTAAATCCCTGGACGGGCCAGGAGCCTCTGCTTTTTCCATAGGAAGGAAAAATTTCCAGGGCAAAAGGGAAGAATGTCTGCTGAGTCTGGAAGCTTAAAGGGAGTGAGGGACAGAGACAGGTCGCTCCTGGGGCGGGGGGGCGGGGGGGAGGCTGAGCGTTGAGGGAGCCCCCTGGGAGGGTTGTTTGTGGGCTTATTGTTTTTGGCTTCTCTAAATGACCAGCAAAGGAGCAAAGTTGAACTGAGCAGGACATGCTATTGCTGAGCACCTACCGGGGGCCAGGCCAGCGGCAGCTCTCAGGCCCGTCCTGCTTTATCACAAATCTACAGAACAGCTTTAGTCCATCTTATTTCCTTATTTTACAGATAATGAAGTTTTTGATCAGAGTCACAGAGCTCGTCAGTTGTAGGTAGGACTTCAGTCTCGTCTGTGAGCCTCCAGACGTAGGGGGGCTGCAGACATTCAAGGCTGCCACCTCCCCTCTCGGGGCAGGCTCTCCCCCAGCCTCCTGTGGCCTCCCTGCACTTCAGAGTACAGGCTGTGTGCCCAAGCAGCAAGCAGGGGGGTGAAAAGCAAACCCACTCTCAAAAAGTACAGTCCAGGAGCCAACTGGTCTCCTTGCCCTCAAGATCAAGACAAAGTCGCACTGAAGCCCAGGGCAAGGTCGGGTAGGGGTGGGGGAACTTAGGCCCCTTAATCCCCCAGCAATCAGGTTCTGCGTCCTGCACTCCCATCAGCCAGGCCCCGCTCAGCCCCTGCAGCGTTCCCCACTAGGGTCAAGAGGGGGCACCTCCCCAGCCTCCTCCCCGCCTCTAGCCTCTGCTCTTTCCCATTCCTTCCTCTCACTATCTCTGGAGCTCAGAGCATTTTGTTGGATTCCGTAGAGTCATTCCACTTCTCCCGGAACTTATCCTTCCGCTCCCCAAACCAACGGAGGGCCGCTTTATTTTGGAGGTGAACAAAACCCACCTTATGAGGCACGTGGCAGACTTTCTTCCCCCTTTGTTCTGGTTAGGATACCTGAGAGAAGCCATTTCAACAGAGATTTCACTGAACATCAGGGCTGAGAAAGTAAACCAAGAAAGTTCTCGGTGTGGGAGACCTGGGCTTCTGGTCCCCAGTTCCTGGCCCACCTCTGCCTGAGAGGTGCCATCCTACCCCCAGGAAAGGAAAGCCCTTGCTCCACCCTTGGCCCTTGCTGTGTCAGGCTGCCCCCAGCCAGGTGACTAGTGGGACTGCCTTGATGGTCATAGGAAGTGACGTCACCCCTCAGTTCATCCTACCCCTTCATTCAGGGAGGAGCAATTAAAAAAAGGAGGAGAGAAAGAGGGAGAGGAGAAGGGGAAGAGAAAGAGAGGAAGAAAGGGGGCAGGGGAGGAGAGACACTTCTTAAACTCTCCGTGACAATGGCCTTGCACAGGCCGAGAGCACAAACAAGATGATTGATGGGTCTTCCTCACGTCTCCTCCTCTCTATCCAGCTGCTGCCTGGGAGCCAGGACCCATAGGAACATTTTGGCTGCTGGCCTGGCAGGACCCTACCTCTGGGAAAGCTCTACCCCAAGGGCACTGGGCTTCCTGGGAGGAAGGAAGATGTGATTGGTTCATGGGCAGACTGCCCTTGGGAGGAAGTTGTGAGGCCAAAATGATGCTAAATCTCCTCCAAGCCTCAGTCTCCCGAGTCCTCTAGTAAGGTTATTGAAGAGGGGCTTTCTGAGGATCCATCCCTCCCACCCACTCATCTGTCCATCATCCATCCACCCATCCGTCCATCCTTCCCTTTTATCCATCTGTCCATCCATCATCCATCATCCATCCATCCCTCCATCCCTCCATCCATCCCTCCCTCCCTCCCTCCCTCCCTCCCTCCCTCCCTCCCTCCCTCCCTCCATCATGTCATCTAACCATCCACCATCTATCCATCCATCATCCTTCCCTCCCATTCATCCCTCCCTCCCTCCCATCCATTCATCCATCCATCCATCCATCCATCCATCACCCCCTTTACCCCTCCCTTACATCCATCCATCCATCCATCTTCTCATTTCCACAAACATTTTTGGAGTACCACTTCTGAGTAAAGCAGGCATTGCACTGGACTGTGGGAAAACAGATGAATTCAAGAGACCCTGCTTCACAAGTAATTCATGCTTCGTTTAATTCATGAAGGCCCAAGGGAACTGATTTATGGGTGGGGAGAGAGAGTGATACTTAAGAGAGCCACAGACCTGGATACAGACCCCAGCTCCCCTACTTACTAGCTGAGCTCCCTGGGTCCATTTCTGACAGTCTCTGAGCCTTAGCTTCCTTATTAGTAGGAAAGAAATGTTACCACTTGTCTCATTCATGGGGTGGCTGTCAAGACCCACAGATGAGCTCATAGCTGTAAAGCACCGAGCTGGGTGACGGGTGTGTTGCGGGGGCTCGGTACATTCTTTTCACCTCCCCCAGGGGGTAGGGTTGCCAGCTAAAATACAGAATGCCCAGTTAAATGTGAATTTCAGTTAAACAGAGTAAGTTTTTAGTATCAGTATGTCCCAAATTTTGGGCATCCTATATGTATATTTGCTAAAGGTGGCAACTCCACTGTGGAGCTGTGTGCTGCCCATTTGGAACTGCCAGCCTAGAGCCAGGAACACCTCCGGAGGGCTCTAACTCTCCAGGTGTCCCACGGGCGGTCCCGAACTTCTCAAGGCAACACTAACCTTTAACTTTCTAATGCACTTGAACTAAAGTGTAAGGACACGCACCCCACCCTGAACTTTGTAGGTGGAGTGGGTAAAACACACGTACTCAACTGATACAGTCCTTCAGCACGTCCATACTGAGACAGGTGAACAGAAGCACAAAGAACCTCTCTTCTTGGTGCTCACGTTCTGGGAAGGGGATGCAGATGAGGACCATGTGGGTAAAGCACCCGCAGTCACACCCTGGGATAAATGCTCTGAGACGAGAGTGAGGGGTGGGGTGTAGCCAGGTCGAGTTTGATTCAGAGTCATGGCCTAGCCAAACCGCACACCTCTTCCCCCACCCAATGCTCAATCAGTCTGTCTGTGTGTCTGCTTCCTCCCTCCATCCCCCAGTCCCCACCCCACCTCCCTCGGACCCTTGAGACTCCTAAGGCCCCAGAAATCGGCTCTTTCCTTTTTGGTCTCTGGAAAACTGCTACAGCTTCTGATTTTTTTCCCCTGGAGCCCATTGAGGAATGCCCGGCTTCTTCTGGGAAGGCACATCCAGTGATCTTTGATGCCTAGCAGAGTCATGAACATCTACCCGTAGCCCTACGGGTAGGGCTTAATTCATATACAGAGTTATTTAGAAGTACATATTTGCAAAGAGGAATGCGTGGGACTCTTGTCTCATACAAATTTCAGGATGGCCTTTCCATGGGCCGAAGCTAGCATTTCCCATCCCATTTATTGGCGTTTGAACTTTTCCTATCAAGTGAGTTCACTAATGAGGGTAGGGGGACGGATGTCATCCAGGCCAAGTGCTCTCATGGCCACAGGGACGTGCTCCCAAGGATGGCACACACTCACAATGTGTGGACGTGTGGAGGAAGAAGCACCAGAGCAGGGGTGTGGGGAGGGGAGCCAGCTAAGCACAAATAGACCAGGTCTTGGCAGGGAAGGGGAGGGTCAAGGGACATCGGCCTTGGGGTCTGGAAGTGAGCTGTAAACAAGGTGCTTCCCTCCACCTCTGTCTCCTAGTGGAACTGCCTTCCCAGTGTTCCCTGTACCCTGTGGGCTGCTTGCTCGAGAAGGCTGCAGCGGGGGGATCTCCCTTCCTTTCTCACACTGGCCTGGAGAGGGAAGTGTGGATCTGGAGGGGCTGCCCAAGTACAGACTGCCCAAGTGGGTTGCGAGATTCACTCCTCCTTCCCCCTTGGAAATAGGATGATGGCAGCTCTCTTACGCAGAGAGGTCGGAGAGTAGAAAACGGACCGCTGCTTAGGGGGAGGAAGGTATTCTGGGATTGCCCCTTGGGCCAGCCGAGGACTGAGGGAGCAAAGCATGTGCATCCTCAGCCTATAACTGGGGGCTGGGGTGTGGGGTGGAGACAGAGAACCAAGAAGGAGCAAAGGCCGAACTAGGAGACCTATCCGAGAAGAGCCAAGGGCGAGACCAGGGCACACCGATTTGATTCAGAGCACCGAATACAAGATTAAAAATAAGGAACAGCCCCACGTTTGGGGAAAGTATGTTCTCCACCGTCACTGCAGGAACTTGGCGGCCCTGAAGGCTGGCCAGGGGCTTTCCCCAGGGATTGTGAGGCCCGAGTTCAGCAATGACAGATTCTTGCTCCAAGGGTGGACTGGGGGTGTTGGGACAGAGAGGGAAAAGTCCAGAAAGGGGTTCTTTTTCTGAGGGACTTTTAGGAAGAGGCCCTCAGGAGGAACAAGAAACTGAACTTCATGGTGGTCCTGTGTCATTTCTGTCAGGCGCCCTCCTGAAAGAGGGCACGGTGCCAAGCTATGTTTTCCAGGTGACCTTAAGCAATAGGTTTGGACAGTAGGCCCCCCACCTGACCCCGGTTTTGCAGCTCTGGGGGTTCCCATTTATCAAGAGTCTCATGGTAGGCCAATAAGTAGGCAGCAGGTGGTTACAAGTTGGGAGCAGGTGTGTGTTTCTTTATACCTTTGTTCCCCCAAATAGTTTAATACAGCACACAAGCACACACAAGACTTCAGGGTGGAAACACATGAGTGAAGGAAGTGGGCCAAAGGGAAAACCAGAGAAGATGTGATGGACACAGGGGTGCATTACCCAGTACTGGGTACCTGCACTGGGAGGGCCCGTGCACTTAACCCTGAGCGGCCTGGGATCCACTACAGTACCCAGTACTGGGTACCTACGCTGGGAGGGCCCGTGCACTTAACCCTGAGCGGCCTGGGATCCACTACAGTACCCAGTACTGGGTACCTGCGCTGGGAGGGCCCGTGCACTTAACCCTGAGCGGCCTGGGATCCACTACCAATTGGGGAACGGGTCGGGTCAGGAGTTGCATAGTGTCCGTGGGCTCAAAACAAGCCATTGTTCTCAGGGCCACCCAGAGAGCCATGTGACTTGTCTACATGCAGAGGATGGACACGTGCGCTCCTGGAAAATACCCTTCAAGATTCCTTGGCCGCATCCATGTGGTGCTGGTGCGGCCCATGCACTGGGCAGTATGAGCAGGTGTGGTGCTGCCCCCGTGGGCTCGGCCACTCCCTCTCCTCCCCGTGTAGCGGGGTAGGCCCAGGGGCTGAGGGTCCTGCCTTGGGGGCCGCCGGCTGAGTGTATAGCTCAGCGAAGGATGAGGCCCCCCCCGGGCTCCTCGCCTCCAGTCTGTATCTATTTGGCTCCCACGTACGTTGCCTGATGTGTGTTTTCGGCTTGCCACTGCTTTCGTGCTGTTCTAAGGAACATCCACCTTCCACTCCTGCCGCCAACCACTTCAGGGTCTGCATTCTCCGTTCCAAATGCCCAAGAGAAAGATCCAGTGTGTCCCGTTTATCTCTCTCAGCGAGGCCACTTGGCCACCTTCAGCCAACAGATGAGTGTCTTTGGAGCAGGTGCCGCCGTGGTGCGAGCAGTTGGGGTTGTGGGGCGGACAGCATCCATGGTGCCCCCCTCACCCCTGGCAGGGCTGTGGAGGGCTCGTGCCCCTCAGCCGGGGCCGGAAACCTGTCTGATACACAAGACGTGGGCCTCCAGGGGCTGGGTGCCCTTCGCTAACCCACATTTGCTTTGGGCACTTGCAGGGTAGGCGTGGATTCCCCGCTGCCCCCCACCCTCCCCCGGGCCAGCGCTCCCCCGGATCCACACAATGGGACTGTGAAGGCAGACACTTCTGGGGGCACCGGAGCAGCTTGCACTCTGGAGGATGGGTGACGACAGACTCTCTGAACACCCCAAGCCCATGGAATTTCTCAACCTCTATTTGGGAGACAACCTGCAGCCCAGCCCAGAAGCACACCTGAGGGAAACGTGCAGCCTTCCTGACCCTCCCGAACCTCGTGGGGAACAGACCTGGGCCTCTGAGCCTCCTGAGAGGCCGGATGCTCTGCCCTCATCCCAGGGGGAGCCCAGGCACAAATTGGCGGCCCCCGGGTCACCCAGGAACAGCCATCCTCTGGGGAGCCCGAGGCAGAGCCAGAGCACGTCCACCCAGGTGGTATTCTGGGCAGGCATCCTGCAGGCCCAAATGTGTGTCCTGGACCTGGAGGAGGAGCTGGAGAAGACAGAGGGGCTCAGGGCTGAGCTGAGGTGCTGCCTCCCTGCGGCCCCTGTGGAGCTCCCCCCTTTCCCCTCCAGCCCCGCAGGCCCCCGGAGCTCAGGCCTCCACCCCAGGTTACCGGTGGAGGTGGCCCCAGGGGGAGACAGCAGTGGCCCTGAGGGGGAGAACCAGCACTCTGTGTGGCCAAGGGAGGGAGGGACAGACTCCTCCCCGGAGTGGGGTGCTGAGGAGGAGAGCATATTCTTCGACAATCCCCTCTTTTTGGAGAGCCCTTGCTCGGACACCAGTGCTTCTGGAGCTCGTTTTTCCTGGGGGTTCTCAGACTCCCGCACGGATGTGAGACCTGAGCCCCAGTGTCGCCAGATCCCAGAGCCTCCACTCGCAGGAGGGGGAGTGCTGTGGGAACTGGACAGTGAGCCAGGTTTCGGGGATGGCGCAGCTGATGACAGCGGACACACCACGCCTTCATTCCCTGTGCCCACCTACAAACCTCACTCCTTCTCGTGGACTGTGGAGGGTGAGGCCACCAAGGGGACCCCTGAAGCACCTCCTGACTGGGGGGAGAGTGAGGTAAGCCAAGCCCTGGGGACCAACCCACGGCGGTGCAGAGGGACATAGAAGGAAAGGCCTTTCTCCGTGGTCACTGGGCCCAGAACACTCTTTAGATGCTAGGGCCTTTTGGAACCCTGAAGTAGTATAGCAGAAAGGCAGGCCAGTGTGGCCTTCAGAATTACAGGACATTGTACAAATGCCATGATGTCAACAGAACATGATGGCCATTGAGTCCACAGATGTCCCTATCTCACCAGCTCCAGAGGGCTGTGTCTGGACACATTTGGAGAACAAACAGCTCCTCCAATTTCAGTGTGTTCCAGGCCATTCTTAGACTCTACCCCTCCCGCCTCCAGGACATTCCCAACCGTAACAGGGCAACCTCTGCCCCAAGCAGGGAGGTATCTGTTTTAAGAGTCTGGTCTCTTGAGAGATTTCAGCATTTGGTTACTTTGAGTTCACCGTCTTTCATTCCCACCCAGGCACCTCCCTCCCCAGGGTCGATAGATCGGGCCGCATGACAATGGCAGAGGTCCTTGATAGCAACTAGGACCAGCTCGGGGGACAAGTGACAGGAGACGGTAGGGCGCATAGTTTTCCCAGGGGAGGCCTCTGCTCAAGAGATAAGGAAACTCAAGATGTCAGAGCAGGGCTGTAAGTTTCTAATCTCTCTGGTCCCAAAGAACAATGCAGAAGAGCCATTAACTAGACAGCTCTCCCACCTGACCCCAAGGTCACAGGAGCTGCTAGGTACTGTTGGAGATCCCTGACCGGAAGGCTGGGGCGTCCAGTGCGGGGCATTGTGGCTCTGTCCCGTGAGAGTGCATTCTCGCGACCTTGTTGCTCTAGGACCCTTGGGGTCCTCAGAGGGAAGCCTGGGAGCCCCATCCTCACAGCAAGTGGCATCTGCTTCCATCCCAGTGCCTGGGCGCTGTCACCCTCCCTATAATACAGCCCGTCCTTGGGCTGGTACTGCGGACCACAGAGGGAGGAGGGTGGGGGCAGGGAAGACTAGAAGTCAGTGGGCATGGATGAGGGACTCTGGAGGCCTCGTGGGGTGCATTAAAGGCCCTAAGAACAGTTTCCCTCAGGTCAAACCTCTTGCCTCTCCTTCTCTCTAAGACTTCTCTGGCAGACAGTCTTGACCCCGCCCCACTTGCAGCATCCTGTGTGGACAAAGCATTGACCTGGGAAACAGGACAAGTCAGATCTGATCCCAGCTCTGCCATACAGCCTGTGCAACCTTGGGCAAGTCACTTACCCTCTCTCGGCCTCCCCTTCCCCAACTGTATGGAGGAACGTGAGCCCTGGTGATTCTTGATTCTCGGGGTGGGCAGCAGCACCCCTAGGATGCAGGTCTTCTCTCATCCAGGATTCCTCCTCTGATCTGGGGCCCTGCTGTCTGGGTGGGAAGAGAGCAGGGAGGGAGGGGCCCTGGATACTCAAAGTCATTCTCCCCTCCCCCTCCCCCTCTCGGTGCCTCCAGGGCTCATGGAGATACTGTGCCTCTCTCAACAGGCCCTGCCCAGCCCGGAAGGCTGGCAGACAGAAGAGGGTCCTTCCTGGCCCCAGGTGCCTCCGATCTCCCAGGACCGAGGTGAGACCTGTTATGGGCTCTGGGAAGTTGAGTGTGGGAAGCTTTGGATCTGGGTGGGGACAAAGATCTCCTTGGATCCATAGATATCATTAAGAAGTCCCATTGTATCAGGTTGAAACCAGAGCAGGGGTGAAATCCTGCTTCTCCTGTGACTACATTCATACAATGGTTTTGAAAATGCTCATTTCATAGAATTAATGAAGAAATGTGCCAAAGACCCAGCATTTCTGATGCCTGGGTCTTAGGGGTTTAGGAAGTCCTGAGCCCCAGGGTTGCCTGGAGACCGGAGTTCTGGGAGCCCTCTGCCTGCCGCCTCTGCATGTGGGAGGTCCCTACTGCCGCCTGCCAGAGGAGGGACAGACCGGCGCTGCCCGGCTCCAGGGGGAGGAGCCCCAGGGAGGGAGCCTGTGGAGGTGGCAGCCCAGGCGGTTTTCCCCTTGGCCCTCAGCCTGCCGCTAGCCCCATGTCAGCTTCCCTCCATGCTCTTCCTCAGGTGACAGTGATGCTGAGTGTCCCCAGGAGTCTGCTCTGCGCACCTTGGCTCCTGGCCCCTGGGGGAGCCCAGCCTCATCACCGGAGCCTAGTAGCCCCGAGTCTGAGAACAGAGGCCCTGGCCCCAGGCCCAGCCCCGTGTTCTCCCGGGAAGGCAGCCCAAAGCCCCGGTGTCCCCACTGGGACAGCAGTCTTCCTGAGCCGACGCTAGATGCTTCACGCCCTTCACTCTTGGAGACAGATAGGGCAGAGCCACGTTTGCTGGAGAAAGAGGAGGCAGGAGAGGCCTGGAGTGAAGGCCCAGCCAGGACTCCAGAGGCGGGAGCCGTCCAGCCTGGCGCTTGCTTGACCTCTGCAGGAGGGTAAGTGTCCGACTAACCAGCTCTCTGGCTTCTAATTTTGGATACATTTACGAATACCCTGGTCTGGATGGAGCATGAGAAATGCCCACTGGGATTTAACATATTAACACCTGTTAAGCCAGGATTCTATGACTGGGTGTCAGCAGTTTTGAGCAATACTGGAGGGTCTGAAAGCACGCGAAACCCAAAAGCAGACAGACACGTGGGGCAGGATTTGCACGTGCTGAGGCCATGCCCCAAGAGCCTGGACACCAGGAGAGGGGTGGGAGGTGTTCAGCGGACCTGACCAGGGCCATGTGCCCGGAACAACGGGAATCGTGCTAGGCAGGGTGGGGAGTGGGAAGGTCAGAGCTTGTGATGTGGGGATGACACATTGCTTTGAACTTGAGGAGGTGCCTGGGAGAAATCCATTGGTGAGCCTTAGGCCAAGGGTGTGGCTCAGATCTCAGGGGAAGCCAGAACCCCAAGGGGAAGTTTGGCTGGAACCAAGGAAGTGGATCTTGGGGCCCATGGCAGGATCGAATAACCCCAGAACTGTGGCCAGAGGCAGGAATAGGACCACTGGGAAACCAGCCTAGATGTCTGCCTGCCTCCAGAAGCTGCAGGGGGCTGTCAGTGCCTGGGGCCTCCACCCAGGAAAGGGGTTTTGTTCTCTGGCTGGCCGAGGAGGGGACATCCTAAAGAGGCCGGGAGGAACCAGTGATGGTTTGGGTTGCACTAACTTGAGGGTCGCCCCCCCCCCATGTCAGTGTCACTGGGTGATGGGGACAGAACCTCAGGCAGTGTGTGTCTCTCATGCATCTGGAAAACTATACAGCCTCTGGAGGTGTTGGGAGGCTTGGGAATCAGGGGAGTCTTTCAGGATCTGAGAAGAGAGGGCTCGTCATACCAAAAGTAAAGTCAATTCAACCCAAAATAAAAGTAAGTAAATCCACCTGAAATGAGAACCATATGTTCATAGTAAGTAATGAAAAAAGGCTCGATTGGGGCTTTTCTTGCTGTGATGCTAAATATTACATAAATAAATAAGTTTAATCTTATTTTCAGCACAATATTGGATTAATTTTCCTGGCCCGAGTTTGCTGGTCCAACGGGATGTTTCGTTTGTGCTTGACTATCACAGTGAGGTCACAGAGGTTATTTTTATCATATTTTATTTTTTCATTTTATTTCATTTCATTGCAATTAATTAATTTTTTATTTTTTGTTTGTTTGGAGCGGGGAGAGGCCGAGAGAGGGAGAGAGAGAGAGAATCCCAAGCAGGCCCCACGGCTCAATTAATTTAATAACAGCTTCATTGAAGAAATAATTCGCATACCATACAGTTCACCCATTTAAAGTACACAGTCCCATGACAGTTGATATTTGCATTATTTTTTTCCCCAGAAGTAACTCCCCATCTAGATATTATTTTAGAAACAACACTAGTCGACTAGGTCATTTCTGTAAAAGCATTTTAGGGCTTGCGCAGCTGATGATCCAATAGTTCTCTTCAGATGTGACATGCGGGTCGTTAGTTTTCTCCTCTCCAACTGTCCACTGGACTTAACTCCTTCAGTTCCTTGTTTGTCCCTGGCTTTTCTGCGATTCCTGGAATCTTCTGGCCTCACTGACACGGACTTCATGAAGCCCTATGTTTTTGGGGGATGAGATTTGTAGGTCACTTTTCAGTGGGGCTCTGTTGTGCCAGCCCCGCTGGGTGTGCAGGAGCCTCAGGGAGAAACGAGCAGAGAAGACACGGCCCAGTCGAGGGCAGAGATGGAGGTCCGTGTTAGGAGAGAGGGGCTGTCGAGCACAGCCTCATTTGATAAGTGGTCAGTCTATCCGTGAACATTTGCAGGTTCTGCTGATGTGGCTTACCTGTACATCTCCCTAACTGTGGTCACTGGGATCTGGAGTATTCCGATAAGGAGGATCCCCTAGCCCCGGTTGTCGTGTTGCAGGGGAAATGGAAGAGTCCGGCAGAGACTGGGCTTGGTGACTTCCAAAGTTCCGAGCATCACATGCTGAGTGTTCCCCTTGGGTGTCGGGGCGGCCTGGTCCTGTGTATGTTCATAATAAGAACAGGTCGCCATGTGGGCTCCTGAGGTGAGGGCTTGTTTTCCCACAGGGCTGCCGGTGTGAGAAGGGAGAGGTCGGAAGCCACCTCTGACACCCCCCCCCCCCCCCAGCCCCCAGCTGTGGCCATGCCTGAAGCCAGTCTGGCTTCTTCTTCTTCCCTCACCCTTGCACCTTCCTTGGCTCCAGCTCTAGGAGGGAAGCCTGGGGCCGGGGCCGGGAGGGGCAAGGGGGCAAGGAGGCATCACGAGCAGGGGAGGACAGGTGAGGGAAACAGGTGGCTGGTGGGGGTCAGGGAGACAAATGCCATCCCTCCTGGGGATGGATTCAATACCACTGGCGTCTTCAAAGGGCTGCACCTGCCACCTGAGGTGAACTAGGCTCAGAATGTCCTCGTGGTTTACCTGCAAAGGTGCTGGGTGCTGAGCTTGGCCTGGCAGGTGCGCCACCTCTCTGGATCCTCCCGGTGCCCAGGCCAGGCCAGGTCAGGGACCACCCCGGCACTCCAGCTCCCCTGCTGAGTTTTGGGTGTGGACTGTGAGCCCCCCTTTCTGTCACTGACCTGGAGGGACGCTTGACCCAGTACCCCTCCTGTCCATCCCACGTGGTAGTCTGAGGACACTGTTGGACCTTTGCAGGCTTCCCGAGAGCCCCATGCCCCAAGCACAGTCCCTGGAGGAAGGCCAAAGGCCCCAGACTGGAGACAAGCTGGCTAATGGTAACAGCACCGACAAGGTGGCCTGGAACTTGGCCTCTCGCCTCTATCACCTGGAAGGCTTCCGGAAGTCTGAAGTGGCTGCCTACCTGCAGAAGAAGTAAGGGGCTTGGAGCCTGAGCAAGGCTGGAGGTTGCGTCAGGAGAGGGAAGAGTGGTCCACGGACTTCCGTCCACGGGCCGCCGCATTGCTGACCTTCATCCCATCGTTCCCGTCCGAATCCATCCCTCCCCCCACCCCACCCCGGTCTCCTTGTGGCACCTGCTCTCCCTCTTAGTCCCACTTGTCACCCCTTCTCCACACTCTTGAGCCCTGCCTAGAGCCACCGGACCTGGCCACCTCGTCTCCCCCACCCAACTCCACGTGTCCTCCCCACTCAGCAGTAGACGGGGGCCCGTGGCAGACCAGACCTGGGCCGCCCCCTTACCCTCTCACCCTCTGGGGATGTGCACAGGCCCTGGGGCCCCCCTGGCATCCGCGGCTCCAGCCCAGACCCCTATCCCCCCCCCCCCCCGCCCCCAGGCGGCCTTCATTCCTGGTTCTTTTCCGCAGCAATGACTTCAGTAGGGCCGTGGCTGAGGAGTATTTGTCTTTCTTCCAGTTTGGAGGCCAGAGCCTGGATCAAGCCCTCCGGTAAGGCCTCCAGGCCCTCTCTGGGGAGGAGGGATGGCTGGGAGGTGGTAGCCCCGGTGAGGCCAGAATCTGATTGGCCCCCGGCTCTGGAGCCTGCTGGCTGCCCCAGCCCGGGCTCTGGCCTGGACTCTGGCCTTCCTTCCAGGGTCTTCCTCCAGGCCTTGGTGCTCAGCGGGGAGACTCAGGAGCGAGAGCGAATCCTCTACCAGTTCTCCAAACGCTTCCATGACTGCAATCCCGGGGCCTTCTCCTCCGCAGGTAGGGAGGGCTGGGCCCCGAGGGCAGGGCAGGGCACGCTGGGGTGCCTGGGAGAGGGATGGCACGGGAGTGCCGCCCGGGGGAAGGGGGGGGGGGGCTCTGGGTAGCGGCTCCTGGGAGTGTGTTTGGGGGAATGTGGAGGACCAGAAGCCTCTGGGGTCACCCTGCCCAGCGTGGCCAGTGGAAAGGCAGGAGTCCCGGGTCTAACGAGCTTTCTCTGTACTCGCCTCCCGCCGGGGCAGATTCCGTTCACACCTTGACCTGTGCCATCATGCTCCTCAACACGGACCTGCACGGACAGGTGAGGGGGCGGGGGAGCTTGAGGCCAGGGGCCTGGGATAGGGTCACAGAAGGGCTCCGGGGGAGGTAGGGCTGGAGGACTGGAGCAGGTCTCAGAGTGGCCAACAGGGGGTTATTTTCTGCGGGTCGGGAGTGTGTGCCTGCTGCCCCACCTCTCCCAATGGCCACAGAACATTGGGAAGAGCATGAGCTACCAGGAATTCATAACCAACCTGAACGGCCTGCGGGACGGCGGGAACTTCCCGAAGGAGCTGCTGAAGGTAAGGCACAGGGGGCTGCCCCCTGGGCTCGTGATGCCGGGGCTACCTCTGTAGCTCCTTGTACCCCGGGGGGAGGCGGGGCGCGGGCGATGCTCAGCCCGGGCCTGGCTCTGCTGCCGTGCCCTTGGTAGGCCACGGCCTGTTCGTGGAAGGTACTAGAGTGTGCGTCCTCGCCAGCAGCAGCACCATGGAACTTGTTGGCTTGTGTGAATTCGTAGGCCCCCTGCCTTGGACCCTACTGAATTAGAATCTCTGGGGCTGGGACCCCCTAAAATGTTCTCTGGAGTTTCCAGGTGATTCTGAGGCATGGGGAATCTGAGACGCACTGGGGTTTTGGGTTCTCGGAACGAACAAAGGGCAGGGTTTTAAGTGGCAGTAAGTCTAAGACTGAGGAGCCGGATGTTCTGGGGTTTGAATTCTTGTCTTGGGCCATTACACCCATTACAGCTTGCTCGAGTTCCTCCTGGGGTAGCACCCACTTTACAGTGTGGTGCTCACAATGAAATAAAGGTTGCCAGGGGCCTAGCATGGCGTGGGGCACACAGCAGGCTTTTCACACGCAGTGATGCCCTGGTTCTTTTGTCTGTGTGGTGAACATTTCTGGAACTCTTGCTGTGTGCCCGGCACCCTGCGAGGCACTGCCAGGTCTATGAAGGCAAGCGAGGTGCACGGCCATGAATACCCTTTGTTAGGTCCTTTCAGAGTCCCAGCACCTCGCTTACTCATTCCTTCACCATCCATTTGTTGCCCCTGTTTGTCCGCTGTCCCTGCGCTCAGATCCCTCTGGGCGGGATGGTACTGGATGATTCATGTACTTTCCAGGAGAACTAGCTCGGGCCTCCCTCCCTAAGCTCGGGTCGGGACTAGGATTGCTTTGCTCATCCTGTCTGTAGCGTCGGGCATGGTGCCTGGCACGTGGTGAGCGCTCCGTAAACGGTCGCACGCACGGGCACATGGATGCACGCGTGCGCTGCTTCCTGCTCGAGGAGGAAGGGCAGCTGTGCTGGGGGTGGAAGAGGCAGACCGCAGCTTGCCCCTGTCCTGCCTCTGCCAGGCAGAGTCCGGGCCCCACGGGGCCGAGGCTCCCTGCCCACTGTGTGCTTCTGTTCTAGGCCCTCTACTGGTCTATCCGAAGTGAGAAGCTTGAATGGGCCGTGTAAGTGAGAGTCTCCCTTCCCTCCACTCCCCGCTCCCCTCCCCTGTCTCTGGGCCTGTCCTCCCTCCACCCGCCCACCTGAGAGTCAGAGGAGCCCGGGGGAGGCAGGGGGGCCTGGACAGTGCTCCCCTCTGAGTGGGATGCAGCCAGAGGCCGGACCCTGGGTGAGTCTCCAAGAGGGTAGAGGAGTCCAGGCAACACCTGGAGGAGCCAGGGGCTGTGGGGGGTGGGGATGACAGGAATGGATGGGCTGGCTTTGAAGGACTCCTTTTAGGGGGTCCTGGGGTATGGCTCCCCAGCAAGAGAGAGAGAGGGTGGAGGGCGCTGAGGCCGTGGGCTCCTCCTAGTAGCCTTTGCCCAGTCAGTATCCCCCAGCCTGATTCTCTGATGTCCAGGGATGAAGAAGACGCAGGCCGAGCAGAGAAGGCCCAGGTGTCTCCCCCCACTGGCAAGATGAGCAACCCCTTCCTCCGGCTGGCCCAGAGCCCCACGGCGCCCACCTACAAGCAGGGCATCCTGGCTCGGAAGATGCATCACGATGCGGATGGCAAGAAGAGTGAGTGTCTGCTGCCCTGCTGTGTGGGGAGCTTGTGTTCGCCGCCGAACCCGCGTGTGGATGTGCGTGCGGGCGTGCAGAGTGGCTCGGCACAGGGCCGCGGGCTGACGTGTGGGCCGGCGTGCAGAAAGATGGCACGGGTCAAGGACTGGCAGCCTGTGTTCCTTCCTTGATGGTGACCATGTGCTGGGCGCCGGCTAGGACGCCAGGGAGTGGGGGTGCAGAGACAAGACAGACCTAGGTACTCCCTGCCCCCCAGCCCCCCATGGTAAGGGGGAGGTTAGATGAGCACATCAGTGTCTGGGATAAAAGGTGGAAATGGCTGAGGGGTGTAGGGAGGGTGAGATCAAGTATGGGGGTGTGGAGGAGGGCTAGGTTTTGGTTTGGTTTGGGGGGTGAGATGTGGGGGACAGGGATGGGTGGGGCTTCTGGGAAATGATGGTGTCTGAGCTGAACCTTGGAAGACAAGAGGCCAGAGGGCATTCCTCTCAGACAAAGGAGCAGGCAGAGTCGGCTGGGAACAGGGGGTGGGTGACAGCACGGCAGGAGGTGCGTTTGGCCTCGCTCCGCAGACAGGTGGAGACTTTAGAGCAGGGCAGCGCCAGGACCGGAGCAGTAATGGGACCCTGGCTGGAGAGGACAGGGTGCAGTGACCGGCCGGGGAACTAGCACTTGGCTGCCAGAAGCCACAGGGCCTGAGCAAGGCTGGAAGGTGACTCCAGGGAAGCCAGCCTTCTTCTGCAAGAGGACCTAGGCCCCTGTGCCTCTCTGGACGGGACCAGAAAGACGTCTGGTGGCACCGTGCTTCGGTGTGGGAGTGTTTGGAAAGGGGACAGTCGGTATGGACATCTGCTTTTGTTGTTGTTTGTGGGGTCTGCGCACGACTGCCTGGGTGTGAGGCGTGGCACCTGCTTGTTCCTGATTGTTTTGTGGTGTTGGTATGCCGCTGCGTGTTTACATGCACCTGGGGAGGGACTGAGTTGGTGGGGAGAGGGGACCACATGTGTCTGAGTCTGGTTGGGGTGCCACCACCTCCTGTGTGTTCTGCTCCTGGGGCAGCGCCGTGGGGCAAGCGCGGCTGGAAGATGTTCCACACCTTGCTTCGAGGGATGGTCCTCTACTTCCTGAAGGTAGGAAGGGGGTGCACAGCCCTGACAGGCAGGGTGGGGAACAGGGAAAGGCCCAGAATGGTTTGGAGGGTGGGCCCCTGTGATCACCTCTTTTCTGAGCCCCTGTGCCCTGTGGCAGGGAGAGGACCACTGCCCCCCTGCAGGGGAGAGTTTGGTGGGACAGATGGTGGACGAGCCCGTGGGGGTGCACCACTCGCTGGCCACGCCGGCCACCCATTACACCAAGAAGCCACACGTCTTCCAGCTGCGGACTGCTGACTGGCGCCTCTATCTCTTCCAGGCTCCGTAAGTCCCCGGGGGGGACAGACCAGCAGCAAGGCTCTGGCTCTCTTGTCCCTGGTCCCTTGCTCACCACTCTCTGATGGCTGCTGGCCGGGGCCCTGGTGGGAGCAGGAGAATGCTGCGGCTGGCAGGGGTCCTAGGCGTCCTGCACCTGCTCCCCTGACCCCACCCACTTTGCCACTGCAGCGCCTCTTCCCTGGTGGAGGGGCACCCCCCCCCCCCGCCATCCACCCTCCTACTTCCGAACCTAGGATTCCAGGAAGCCTCTAGCAATTGATTTTTATTTATTTTATTTATTTTTTTTATTTTTTTTGCCGTAGATCTAAAATCTGTTGCCTTCCTAGATTTTCCTCTTTGACGGATGATAAAAACCACCGGCAGAGGTCAACCACCTCGACTGGTGGCCGGGCTTCTGGCTTTTTGAGGCGCTGGGTACTGAGAGTCTGGAAGGCTGTGCAGACCACAGGAGGCTGTGGGGAGAGGGGCAGGGCCGGCTCTGTCACCTTGGGGTCTGACGGCCTCCTCTGCCCTCAGCACTGCGAAGGAGATGAGTTCCTGGATTGCGCGCATCAACCTGGCGGCCGCCACGCACTCGGCGCCGCCCTTCCCCGCCGCGGTGGGCTCCCAGCGCAGATTCGTCCGGCCCATCCTGCCTGTGGGCCCTGCCCAGAGCTCCCTGGTAAGGGGAAGGGGACTTCCCGGGCCCCGGGGACGAGGTGGGAGATGGGAGGTGGGAGATGGCTGCGCACGTGGCCTAGGAACCGGGAGAGGGGTGCGGTGCGCACCTGGGCCTGGGAACGAAGGGAGGATGTGTGGGCTGCACACCTCGGTGCAGGAACCAAGAGGGGTTTGTGGTGGGCTGCACACCTGGGGCCGGGAACGGAGCGGGGTGCGGTGGGACAGCTTCCCCCTCCGCCTCCCGCTCCCAGGAGGAGCAGCATCGATCCCACGAGAACTGCCTGGACGCTGCCTCCGACGACCTGCTGGATCTGCAGAGGAACTTACCCGAACGGCGGGGCCGCAGCCGGGAGCTGGAGGAGTACCGCTTGAGGAAGGAGTACCTGGAGTATGAGGTCAGGCTCCGGAGTCTCCGCCCTCCCTGCTCTCTCCCGCCCCCTCGGCCGGGCCCTCTGCCGCCCTCTCGTGGCCGCATCCGGCCTTGCAGCCTTCGTTCCCGGGGCCGCTCAGGGCTGCGGGAGGCCCTGTGTGCGCTCTCCCGTGCAGTGGCTTGCACAAAGTGTGCGTGTCCGTGAGCACTCAGACCCCTTCACTTCTTGTCCTGGGGGTACCTAGAAGCTGCTTGTCTGGAAACACTCACAGGGGACGTTTTGTCACTTTCACCTAAGAGTATACTGTATTTGGCTTTACCTAAATTGCAGGTAGAAACGGTATTTTAGTTGAATTATTTACCCTAATACCTACCTAGTACTAATAGGCAGTATTTATGGAGTTTGTCTTACTTGCCTGTATTATCTTGTTTAGTTGTCTAACAACTCTGGGGTAGGGACCGTTATCCTCACTTTACAGATGAGGAAACAGGCAAGGAGAGATTAAACAACTTGTCCAAACCTGATGAATTCATATCCTACTCCAGTCAGGGCTGTGCCTCATTTATAGTCTTAACTAAGGACCTTTTTAGCCCTCTGATCGATGCCGCACTGTTTTATCCCCTGACCGCCCCCCCCCCCCCCCCCGCTGACCCCCCACCCCCTTACATCTTACGCCTCTGGTCAGTGCGCATGTTCTGGGACCTGAAGCAGGAGGGGTAGATGAGGGGCAGTATGAGAACAGAGGGGGTCAGAGCCATCCAGAGGTGGAGACCAGAGAAGGGAGCGTCCGTGTCATCCCTGGGCTGTGTTTGCGGGGCCTCGTGCTGCCCCCTCCCTGCCTTTGTGGCCCATCCCTTGGCTTGTTCGGTGCATCCTCAGCCGTCGGTACACTGCTTCGCAGGGGCCCTGGGGTGACAGGACCCAGCTCTGCCTGCAGAATTCTAGCCTCTTCCTGCCCATGAGCAGCTGCAACCTGTAGCAAGCCCCTGCCCCTCCCTAGACCCCATTCCCCTCCTTATAAAGTGGAGACAGTGATTCCTGGGCCACCCAGCCACCCGGGCTGGGATGAGAATCTGGTGGGGTGGAGGATGAGCATGCACTTAATACACTGGGACCCGTATCCGAAGGCTGCTAGTTACGGAGGCCTTTGGAGTGTTAAACAGATGAAGGTGGTTAGCATCCCGCTCTCCAGATGCCAATTGTTAAAATGCTATTCAGACTCAATTAGGCTTCAGTACAGATGTGAGCTGTTTGTGTGCAGTGCCGCACAGATCAGGCCTAGTGGGTTATGGATCTCTTAGTGTCTCAGGGATGTAACATGTTCTGGAGACGTTAGTTACAGCACTACAGGGTGGTGGCTGTTAGAACAGGGCTGGGCTGCTTATAATACTGTCCAGATAACTGCAGGGGTCAGGCACGGATGCGGCTCCCGTGTTCTGCACAGTCAGCTGGCTCAGGCTCAGTACAGACGTTGGCTGTTGGTCCAGCCCTCTTTCTGCAGAAATCTTTACCACCAGAGCTTTGTACACGTGGGAGCAGTCTGCCCCTCGTGATTCCGGCCTCCTCCTGCCCTGGAGCTGGGGTGGCGCTAAGGGGTGGGGCCCATGTGTTGCAGAAAAGCCGCTACGAGACCTACGTGCAGCTGCTGGTGGCCCGTCTGCACTGCCCCTCGGATGACCTGGACCTGTGGGAAGAGCAGCTGCAGAGGGAAGCCGGAGGCACTCAGGAGCCCAAGCCCAGCCTGAAGAAGTCCCACTCCAGCCCCTCCCTGCACCAGGAAGAGGCCCCCACCACAGCCAAGGTGAAGCGCAACATCTCAGAGCGCAGAACTTACCGGAAGATCATACCCAAGAGGAACCGCAATCAGCTCTGAAGCTGGCACCACCACATGGACTCTGGCCCTGTGTTCGGGGCGGGGGGGGGGGGGACCTGAGATGAGACCCCATGGAGGAGCCTTGTTTCAGGGTCCGTGTTGGGGGATGAGGCCCTCCCCTTTCCCGCTGAAGGACAGGCCCTGTTTCTCTGCAGTCCTCACTGGAGCTTTCCTAATACTGCTGTGCCGACCCCCACGGCAGCCCCAGCTGCCCCAGTCCCTGCTCACTCCCAAGGGAGGACAGAGGTCAAGGGTTTGGCTGCACTCCCATGTCACCCTCCCCCGTTCCACAATCCAGAGTGGCCACATTTCTTGGGCCTGGGGGCAGCTCGGTGGTTATTTGAGAATCCGAGCCCCCGCGGGCCCTGAGCTTCCAGGAGGGAGGCTGGGGCAATGGAAGCCTCTGGGCAGTCAAGCCAGGGGAGCCACAGCCCTGAGGATGGTTTTGCTCTGGGAGTCAGGTGACCTGCAGTGAGAGGTCCTGGGAGACCCCAGCCAGCCTCAGGTGACTGAGAGAGCAGGGTGGCTCGACCCCGCCCCCTGACAGGTAGGCCTTGGGGCGGGGGGGGGGGGGGGGGGGGGGGGGGGGGGGGGGCTTCGAGGATAAACTTGGTGAGGCTGACTCTGGGGCCCTGGGCCTTTGTGTCCTTTCTCCCTACAATCATCCATGCACCCAGGGCAGATGAGAGAGGCCCCACCTCACACACCCAATTGCTAATCCTCAGAGCAGAGCCCTTGGTGGTCAGTGAGGGCCAGAAGGGGTTGGGGCCTCCAGAGCTCCATGGAGAGCCATGGGAACAAGGGGCCTTTGTTTCCCCAGAGCAGGGAGGGAGGTCCTCCAGGTTCGGACCCCTGGGAGAGGCCGAGAGGCAAGAGGCCGTGATACATCCCCTGAGGTCTCTCTTGGAAGGAGCTGGTCTGAGAGCTGGGAGAGCCAGGTAGAAGGCTGGCTCCCTCCCACACACCCCATCCCATAAAGTTGCATTCCCAAGGAGGGGCACCAGGGCACCTTCCAGACCCCCCTTCCTCCCCACCAGCTCTCAGGGGGCTTTGCTGCCCTTCCTGGGCAGTCCCCCTGTGCTGCCCTCTGGCTGCCTCCCAGCTGGGCTCTGGGGGAGGTTCCGGACACTCACGGACCTCAGGCTCTGCCTGTGGGAAGGAGGCTGGGTTGGCGAAGCAGCCACCATTGTCTCTGTTCAGCCAAGTGTGCGAGCAGGCTGCCCGCCAAGAGGGCCGCTGCTGCCTGTCTGCAGCCTGCTGGCTGGCGCACTGCTCTCCAGCCTTCCTGCCAGGGCCCCTCTCCTCCCATCTGTGCTGGAAGCCAGCCCTGGGGTCTGGAATGCCACCAAGTGGGGCTGGCCCTTAGGGACCACAAGGGGTGTCTGGCCAGGGCTCAGGGCCGGGCCGGGTACCCAGTGGGTGCACAATACATGCAGGCCAGTGAAGAAGGAGGTGTGCACAAATGTGTCAGGAAGGGAGGGTCAGGCAGATGTGCGCAGCTGGAGCCACCTGCAGGGGGCCAGGCTGGGTGTCCCTCCCCCCCCCCCCCGGGCGCATCTGTGCCTATGCAGGTCTATGTGCCTGTGTAGGGGTGTGTGTGCGTGCGTGTGTGTGTGTGTGGAGCACTGCGCGCGCAGACTGTCAGAGCCTCAGGGGGCCTCAATCATTTGTTCATCCACTCATTTGTTCATACATTCATTTCACAAATAATATTGACCACTTTTTATGGGCCAGGACGAGGGCATTCCAGAATGACTGAAACACATCTCTGGCCTCCCGGAGGTAACAATCCTGTTCTCTGGTTCCTTGCTTTCATATGGAGGCACACTTCATCTTGCTGGGGAGACATGCTGAAGACACATTCCCACCCTTTGCTCAGGGATTCGGATTCAGTAGATCTGGGTCAGGGGCACGGATATATATTTTTAAAGCGGCTTGGGTCACTGATGTGCAGTTAATAGGTGAAAACCTAGCATCAGGTTGATGTGACTTGCCCCAGGACTGACATAAGCTTGGCCTTGAGTGGGTTATTTGATCTCACTGAACATGTATCCATATTTCTAAAACCAGAATAAAAGGTGGAGGTTTGTCTGCATTTGTGCATGTATGTGGCACTGTGATGCTGCTTTGCTCGTGTGGAACTGGCACCTGTCTTTCACCAGGGCACCCGAAGCCTTCCGAGATATCCGGGCTGCAGGGCGCCACCTGGCACAGCTTGCAGACTGCGTAGTTAGGCTGCAGTTCTGACATGTAACCGCTGGGGGGCGGGCTTGTATCTTTCAAGTTTGTGGGGCCCGAGTGTCCAGCTGCAGAGCTCCGCTCCCTGAAGAAGAGGAAGTTAAGTCTGTTTGTCCCCAACCATCAGCAGAACCAGGACCTTCCACTTTCCTAAACCCACAGTGGTCCAGGTCAGGCCTCCCACCTTCTGGAGAAGTCAGCCTTGCAAACGGTTGCGACTCTTGACATCTTCCTGCAGATGGACAGGAAAAAGGGTTTCTGGAGCCATATGGGAGCAGCCTAGAGTTCCCCAAAGAATTGTCCCCACAAAAGTGAAAAATGAGTGAGCTCCCAGTCCCAGTCCTGAGGTTTGGGGCAGATCTGACCCACAGGCCTCTGTCTGACCTTGTGTCCACCCTCACTTTCTTTCCCATCTGGGAAGTGGGTTGGTGCATCTCTTTGCAGACGAGGGGACAGGCACAGGTTCTTGGTGATGAGCTCAGGCCCTGTAAGGCTGGCTGAAGTTTGTCTTTGGTTCCTTCGTTCCCTTCTAGGGGGGCTCAGCCTCCAGGGCCCTGGGCCCACCATGACCCAGGTGATACCCCAGATATAACCTCTTCCTGGTCTCCCGGCATCTCTGTTTTGTGTGGCTTTCTGCTGATAACATTCATTTGTTGGTTGTTTGCCAGGCACCAGAAAAGAGTAAAAGGCCGCTGAGGCCCAGGGCTTGGGTCCTTTCCTTTTGGGGTTCAGAGTCCGATGGCAACAACGGGTGGGCTATATTGGAAGGAGCTGGGCTGCAGGACTGGGGTGGGGGTGGGCAAGGGAAACGTGGCAGTAAGCGGGGGGGCAGGGCCTGGTCACACAGGACCTCTCCTGCCACCGAGTGAGCTGTACCAGCCGGAGAGGCACAGGCTCGTGGCTTGGGAGGCAGTCAGCCTGGGAGTCTTGCTTTAAGAAATGACTTGAGTCAATAAGGCCAATAGGTAGAGTCAGAATAAGGCCTGGAGACCCTCTATACAACCTGTGCAACTTTTCTGTAAGTCTCAAATAAAAAAAAATGAAAAGGGGGGGGGGAAGCCAATGGCCTGGAAACAGGAAAACCTGGCAATCCCCCTTCTGGCCCTTCTCCCTCCCTTACCGCCCCCCCCCCCCCCCCCCCCCCGACGCGCATGCCGGCACATATTCGCACAAACTTATGGCTTTCCTGAATGCCACACTCTCCACCAGGGCTCTTCCCCACCGCCCCTCTGCCAGCTTTCCTGGATGTCTCTGCCCCCTTGCGTCTAAACGTGGCTCACACCTTCACCTGTCCCTTCCTCCTCCCTTCGCTAGAAGAGGAGGTGCTCACTGCATTCCTGGGACTGACCTCCTCCCCGAGACCACACACCACCCCTGCTTCTCCTGCCTACCATGACCTCTCTCCCTCGGGGGTACCCTCTGGGTCTTTGGGCCTACTTTCTACCCCCTTCCTTATCCCTTGCAAACAACTTCCAGTATATCACCCTCGCGAGGAAAAAGGAACAGAAAAACCTGCATTTGACTCTTCGCTTCCTGTAGCTGAGACCCACAGATGTGTGGTCTTTGCCAGCTGTTTCTCTCCATTCACACCTGGCTCCCATTCACACCTTGCAAACTGGCTTCTGCTCTACCCTTCCCTGAAACGGGGACACACCAGAAGGGCCACTGGTGACCCTTAAGCCTCAAATCCAATGTCTTCTCAGCCTTCATGTCCCTCACCTCTCAGCGACCTTTGACCCAGAGACCTGTCTGGCCCTGCACAAGGCCCAGCGTGATCTGGTCTCAGCAGCCGGGACCGGGAGTCGGACTGCCTGGTATCAAGTCCCAGCGGTCCCTTTTCTAGCTGACTGCAGGCCAGTTACCTAGCCTCTTGTACTTCGGTTTGCTTCTTTATCAAATGGGGATAATAATGCTATTTACCTCACAGGGTCCTTGTGAAGAATAAGTAAAATTATGCACATAAACATCTCAGAACAATGCCTGGCACCGAAGGAAAGCCTAGCAAGTTAGCTATTAGTCCACGGCCTTGCTGGTCTTACCATATGCACCCTCCCCTCCTTGGGGCCTGGCTTAGGTTCTGCGAATGCAAGCAAGGCCTTTGCTTTCCTTCTTCCTGGAAGGTGCAAGTAACAAATCTGAACTCAAATGGGCTTTAGCAAAAAAAAAAAAAAAAAAGGGAGGGGGACATTTCATCGCTCCCATAATGGGACAGTCTATATCCAGGTCAGGTGAGGCTTCAACTAGGGCTCTGCACTGAGCCTTGCCCCCCTCTGTTCTTCTGGGCTCCATCTCCCAGGCTAGGAGGCAGGAGCAACCCTCATGGTCCCAAGATGGCCCCAGTAGCTACCAAATCGCCCTCTTCTTGGTGCCAGTCTAGCACATAGAGACCATCTGCTTCTTAGGAAGTTCAAACTCAAGTCCAGGAATAGAGTCTCTCTGAGCTGCCCACTTTGAGCCATGTGCCCCTCTCTGAGCCAATCACTAGGGTCAGGGGCTTAGGGTAGTCAGAGTCTACCTTCTGAGATGGGGGTGGTGGTGAGGCAGTATCACGCAACAGATGGGGACTGGGACCAGCTGCAGAGAAATCCTGAGTACTACTCGTACCAGGAAGGGGAGGACACCAACTGTATCTGGATGCCGTCTCCTCCAGGAAGCCTTCCTTGAGCCCTGCTGCCCCAGTTAAGTCTGTAACTTTCTACATCCCTCGCTTCCCCTGCTCGCCCCTCATTCCCTTCCCTCTTCTTTCTGTCTCTGCTCCCAGTAGAACATACGCTTCCCAAGGGTAGGAGCTGGGCAAGTTGGTTTCCACCGCTCAGGGCCCAACAACGGCAGTCTAAAAGTGTAGCTCACGATACTGTACCCCTGCGCCCCGGGCTTCTGGCCTCCGCGTTCTCCTGGTTCTTCCCCCTTCTTACACGTTCTTTTCTGTCTTTCCTCTGCTTGCTGCTCTCACCCCTGAACTCAGCCTTCCCCCCAGGTGCGGCTTTTGGAGGCCTTCGGGATAGCTTCTGGGAAAGCCTCCTGATGTAAATAAACCTTCAGCTCTGGTCTCGGTGCTGGATTTCGGTCCCGGAGTTCTAACTGGGCAGGACGTGGCCCTCAATAATCTTCCCGGAGGGGGTAAGTTTCTGTACAGATGTTACTTATTACACGTAAGACTGGATTTAGTGTTGTCCCCCTAAACCTGTCCTCTTCTGACTCCCCCGTTTCTATTAATGATTCTGTGATGGTTCTGTGACAGTGGATTTGAGAGGCAACACAACAGGATTATGAGAATATTTGAGCCAAATGGGCCTTTGCCTCACCTTTGGTGTCAGGCGGAAGCTTCTGGTTTTCTGACGTTTTTGTCTCCGTTGGTGTGACACGGACAGGGTCTGGAGGAGGTACATGGACAGAAAAGCGATGACTCTCAGTCAGGTAAGGGACTGTGAAACCCTTCCACCTGGCCACCACCATGAGGCTCAAGGCCGATCTACAGCTCAACGGTGGCTTCTCAGGACCACTCACTGTGTATTTTCTGTGATCCTCATGCTTCAGTTCTTATTTGTATTTTCCTAATTTATTGCATGCATTTCCTGTGAGCTGTCTCAAATCCTCTCTGGAACAAGGTGGGGAATACATTAATATTTAAAATAAAATAAACAAAATGTCAGTGTGTGTGTGTCTTAGGTTGGAAATTCCTTAAGGGCAGGGACCATGTCTGTTTATATAGCACCTGGCACAGTATCAAATTGAAGCTTAACAAATGAATTTTGATGAAGAGGGAGAAGGAAGCTGCCTGCAGGAAGATACAGAGATTTAGACTTCACCCTCCAGCTACCCCTCAGCCAAAGCCCCCTTTGGCAAGGGGCGCCCTCCCTCACTCCGTTCCTGACCTTCCAGGTCCCCTCCTGCCATCGCTGCCCTGTCCACACTCCTCATAACGAACCCTGTCCTCACACAGACCCTGCTGCCTTGCAGATGCTCCCCTTCCTCACACAAACGCAGCCCCAGACGCACCTCACTCAGGGCTTCACCCCGAAACACCCAGCGCCCCCCCCCTTCACCCTCTGCCCCAGCCCCACAGGCTCAGCCAAGGCCGGGCAGCCTCGTATGGTGCTAGGGACCGCCACCGGCTGAGCGGTTGGAGGTGCTGTCCCCACTCGTGCCTTGGCCCCGTGGGGGCCTCCAGCCAGGCGGGGACGTGGCAGAGGGAGGGAGAGGGTAAGCTGCTTCAAAACTCCAGATGCAGCAGTTAAAAAGAGGACAGAGGCAATGATCCTTCAAATTGCCACATCTGTATAATCTGCCTTTTATTTTCTGCTTCATGAAGTTTTATTTCCTATTATTTATTCACCTCCCCGCCCTCCCCTCCCCCGCCTCCGCTCCTCCTTAGCAGGCGACATGCTCAGATGGGCCCTGAGCCTTGGCCTGGGTCTCAGCCCACCCCCACCCAACCCCCACCCTGGGCCGGCTGCTGAGAGAAGGCACCTGCTCCCCCTTCTAGGACGCCCCCCCCACCATTGTGCTACAGCCCCTATGGGCCCCTCCCTCCACCCTCCAAGTGGGGCTTGGCTGCAATGTGCTTGGGGAGAAGGGGTCGGGGAGGTGAGGTCTGTCCCCCAAGACTGCTATCACTGTTACCACCACTTAGCAGGAGCTTATGGGAAAGAAGAACCCAAGGACCCAGAACTCACAGCCCGTTGGAGTCTCTGTCCCCATGTACCCTCTCCCTGCTCTCCTGTGTCCATTTCCCACCCTCCACACCTCTCCCTCCACCCTTCCCCTCTGCTCCTCCTGGGCCCCAGCCTTGCTGAGCTGGGGAGGGGCAGGTATTGAGATGGGACGAAGGGGGGACCAGCCAAGCCCACACAGGGAGGGGCACCTGCCCAGCTGGTTCAGGCCCTGAGCCCCCTCTTCCCCTTCCCTCCCTGGCCCCGTTGCAGGAACAGAGAAGCAGCTCCAAGAAAAACCCAGGGCTTCAGGTCCCAGGCTCCTGGCTAGTGGCAGGCGAGGCTGGAGTGGAGTGAGAGGGTGTTTGGGAAAGGTGGCTTATGTTTTGCCTGCCCCTCACCTAGCACCCTCCTTCTCCCTCCTGGGAACACACGCACAGGGGAACAGCCCTTTTCTGGGGATTGAGGTCTGGCTTTTAGGCCCCAGCGGGGTGTAGGGTTTGCGTTTGGTGTTCCTGGTAGCTGCTTGAAGACAGGGATGCCAGAAAAAGGCCTGGGAGGGACAGGAAGGATTTTGCAAATATTATCTGAAATCTGAAAGCGCTTTACATCTCCTCTCTCACGGCCTTCATCACTTTCCCACCTTGTATTGTAGGGACTTTCATCAAAGCCTCATTTCTAAGTTCGGAGGGATCTGGGGGTGGGGGTGGTGGATGGTGGTGTTCTCTGCTTAGTGCCTGTCACTGAGTCTGGCACGCGTAGTAGGTGGTTCGTGAGAGACCCCCGGATGAACGTGTCAGCGAGTGTGAGAGCTCAGGAGATTTTTCCCACCCCCGCCTCTATTAACTGTGGCACCTTAGCCTACCCTCTGGTTTCTGCCCCAGTCCTGGAACCCTTTGGAAGCCTGGCTTAGCTCCACCAGCAGAGGCAGGGCCCCAGCACCCTGTGTGAGTGGGGCACCAGAAGCCACTCCACCCCACCCCGACAGAGACCTGATTCCAAATATGGCAATATGGTGTTTCCTTTGGTGTTCAACGGAAAATTACCTGCGGAATTGGGGAGAAAGAGGCTTCATACCTGAACCAGTCAGATGAGGCTGGGAATGCCTTTCACTGACCCAGGCAACTATTGAACCACAGTGTTAGGGCTGGACATCATGGCCCATGCCATGCATTTTACAGCTGAGGAAACTGGAGTCCCCTGGGGTCTCCAGTGGGGAGGTGATGAGGCGGAGTCAGAGGCCCACACCCCAGCTCCGGGCTCCTTAGCTACATCACTGGCCCCTCTCTCTAGGGGAGGCGTGGGAGAAACAAAGGTGATGATCAGGGGCCTGGTTCTGCTGACAAGAACCAGCAGGTTCCGGTACTCCTCAAATTCAGTCCCCAGAACGGGGGGCAGAGCAGCCCCCTCTCTGCCACCAACATCTAGTTTCACCAGCCCCGTCCCCCTCCTTCTTTCTTAAGCTTTTCTTTCTCCTCCCTTCTTCCTTTGGTGGGGAAATGAGTTTCCACTTAGTGCATTCAGCCTAAGCGCACCCTTTTGTGGACGATTTGTGGATTTGTGTCCTGCTGCGGTGAAGTCCCCTGGGCGGCCGGTAGAGCGAGGGATCGGGCCCAAGGAACCTTCTGGCCATACTCCCTGGGCTGGGCCCCCCGGGGTGCTCTCATCTCCCCAGGGGGATATATGTGGGGGAGCCGATGTGGCCGGGAAGTCGGGGGGGGGGGGGGGGCTCCCGGGAGGCAGGGGCAGGCCTGGAAAGAAGGCGGGATGGTGGTGGGAAGATGAGAGGGCCTGAATGTGAGCTCCAGGGCCATGCTCCGGGCAAGGCTGCAGGGGCTGTATGCCTGGGGGCCGGGGAGTTAGGCTTGCTACCAGTACCCCCTCCCCAAAGCAAACAAACAAAAACCAGACAACCAGGATTTATTTGCGAAGGAACAGGGCTCCCGTTGGAGGCCCACTCCTGGAGTGGGTGGCAGGCTGAGTGTGCGGTTGTGTGTGCGGTGGGCGCAGCTCCCTGGCGTGGGGGAGGGGGCCTGGGCTGCGGAGGAGGAGGAGGTGGTGGTAGTAGGGGGTCTCGGAGGGGGTGGGGACCCGAGGCGCGGGGGGGGGGGGGGCGGTGGAGGGTGTTGGCTTCATGCTGGTACTGGTTTGATTTATCCCTAATGAGTTCTGAGCACATGGCTGCTCCCGGCTCACTCCAGGGGCCGGCGCGGCCTCCCGCGGGCCCCAGCCCGCCCCGACTCCAGAACAGCCGCCGCTCGCTCAGAAAAGAGCCAATTTCCACACTGCACAGTCCGCTTCACTCAAGGGGAAATCACATTTCCCTGGGAGAGCCGCAGGCTGCGCTCCGCTCCACGACCTGGCCAGCTGCCACGGGGCACGGGGCTGCGCCCGGCCTCCCTCCTCCCCTCAGCCAGAGCCCCGCTTCCCGCCGCCGCCCCGGAGTCCCCGGTCCGGCCCCCCGAATCCCCGGGCGGCCTCTGTGGCTTTGCAAGAGGAGGGAGACAGGGTGCCGTCGGGGGGGGGGGGGGGCGGCGGGGGGCAGGGATGCGGGCCAGCAGGGGGCCCGCCTTGCCCGTGGCCTCCCGCGTCTTCGAAGGCCGGCCAGCTGGTTCTGTCCCAGGGCCTGTGACGCTGCAGGTGGGGTTGAAGGTGGTGGGGTGCGACTGCCCGAGCGAGCGGACAGCAGCGGGCACGCGCACCTGCCCTCAGGAGCCGGGGCCTCTGTGCCTGTGTCCCCGAGTCCCCCGAAGAGCAAGAGGAACAGAGGAAGGTAATGAAGAGAACAAGGAGCCAAAACATTAGGAGATGGAGAGAGGAGAAAAGCGTCCTGGCATTTGTGGAGCAGGACGCAGGACCCCTGAGCCCTTCCGGAGAACTCACCTGCTCTCTCCCACTTCCACACCCCTGCAGAGGCCAACTGGGCGGGGGGTGGGCAAAGGAATAATTGAGTCAGATCCCGCAGAGGAGGGACTGGAATAGAAACTAAGAGAGTAAAGTGTCAGGACAAAGAGGTGAGAGAGGTTGAAGGTCGGGGTTTTCGCCACAAGAATCACGGTCATGGTCACTCAGCTGGCTCACTCCCTCTGGAGGGTGACCCATAAGCTGCGGCAGAGGAACAGTGAGATCCCCTACAGACAGAAATGCTGTGTGACCCTGAAGGTAGGAGAATGGCTGCCAAGGGATGGCCTGAGGAGCCACTCAGGGCCAGGGGCAGAGGGGAACCAGGATCACCCCCGCCCTGCACTCCTTCTCCACCTGTAGCCTGACATCTGGGCCTTCCATCCCGGACTGTTGGCCCTGTCATGGCAGTGCCCTAGGTGGTCACGGGCCTTCTGTTCTTCCCCACAAAGTCACAGCTGCTTGAGGTCTCTGCAGAGGCCTGGCCACGTCTGGGTATCCAGGCCTTGGATTAGGATGCAGAGTTGGCCTTAGATGAGGGGTTGGGCTGTGGTCCCTGCTCCTCTGAATGACCTTGAAAAAGTCAAGTAATCTTTTGCTCTCAGTTTCTCCAGTGCCAAATGGAGCCAACGTTCAGGAACAGAGACAAAGATTGATGCGGTGAGTTTTATAAACAGAAACTAAGCTTATGTGAAGGGTTAGTATATCTTCCGAGGATGAGGGAAGAGGAAGGGGGGCATTTAAGTAGGGAGCGAAGGGGGCTGGGCAAGGAGCCCCAATCCCCACCGGCTTCCCTCTGCCCCCGAAGCTCAGTCCCACTGATGAGGGGCACTGAGGTCTCTAGGCCCCTCCTCCTGCACCCACCCCGAAGGACAAGGACATCAAGAATCGCCTAATGAGGACCTAGGTGGGTACACACTGGAAAAGGTGTGTGCATTTGGGGAAGGAAGCAGGAGGATGGGGAGGGCAGGCAGGAGAGGGGCGATCCTAGCGAGTGCCTCAACTTCGCTGGTCCCCTGTTTCCCATCTGTAGACTGTGGCCGTGAAGTCCTCTTGCCTGAGCTTGTTGACAGGGTGGAGTGCATGCCCCCGTGGAAAATACACTCTCTTTAGTAACAACGTACGGCAAGAACATCGGAGAAGGGGTAGGGTGTGGAACCAGCCTGGGGCTGGCCTTGGAGGCAGGACTCGCAGCTGCCCCTGTCCCCACCACTGCGGGCTGTGCGGTAGGGGCCCAAGGGTCACACCAGCTCCAGCCCACCTTAGAAAGATGGGCTCTACTCCACCTGGTGGCCCAGCTCCACCTGGTGGCCCAGCTCCACCTGGTCTGAGCTGCTCTGTCTCCTAGCAGGAACCCCTTCGGCCGCCTGCAGGGGCTGCCTGGCCGGCTCAGACCTCTGCGAGCTCCTGGTACCCTGGGCTGGCCTGGCCGTGCTAGGAGGGGTGAGGGGCAGGTCACTGAAGCGGATGAGTGAAGATGAGGGAGCAGGAGCGGGGAGAGCTGCCCGGAAGGCTGAGGAGGCGTCCACACATGGGATCTGACCGGGATTGCTCCCGTTGCTAGGGTGAGGCTGGGCCCTCTGTGCCCTGGGAATGCTCAGGCCCAGGCTTCATCCTCAGTTCTCCCCACCCCCACACGTTCTACTCCCACAGGCTTTCACAGAAACCTTGCTACATGGTAAGCCAAACGCTATGTCCCCACCCCCCCTTCCTCCTCATACTCCTTTACCAAGCCCTGCCTGTGCTGCCCCAACATCTCTCAACAGCGTCTCCAATGCTGGGGCACCTCAAATCATTGCTTTCCCCCAATACATAGATGACTGCATTTTCCAAAGGGGGACCACGGTTTGACCATGGATTGAATGTCTGAATAGGTACCGGCCAGGACACACTGCCCTTGGCCCACACCACACACTCACCAGCACCTGCTTTAGGCAGAGTGCCCTGCACTGCTCAGCCCACCTCAGAGAAAGAAAAGGGAGTTCTGAACCAGGGTCACCGCCAGCAAAAGCACAGCCCAAGTCCCTTTGCCATTTGGGGTTTGGAGAAGGCCTGCCAGGGGCACCAAGTGTTCCAGAGAGGGCTTTGGCTGCAAACGCAAAATCGCTCTGCAGGCTCCTTGGGGCACCGTGCATCTCAAAAGTGATCTTGGATGAGGGGGTTCATTGTTCCTCAGAACCAGGTGGGAGGCTCTTTTAGGGCACTCAGGGACCCCGAGGCTGGAGATGATGAGGAGCCGCAGATATGAAGGGATTCAGTCCTGCTGCCATGCTTGTAGCCAGAGGGAAGTGCCGTTAGTGGACAACGAGCCTCGACTCGCGTCCCCTCAGAAGAGATGAGACTGATTTTCTCTGTGGGACGATCCCGTGGCTCTATTCTCACGCCATCCTTGGTGAGCATCCCTGGCCTCTCTTTAGGGAGGACCAGGGGGTAAGAGCCCGATGTCTCCTCCTCAGCCCTCCCAGTCTTGGAGTCCCTGGTGGGTGAGGAATTCTCTCTTCCTCTGACTCAAACTCAGTTGTCTGCCCTGCTGTCAGCATTCACCTGGGCACCTTGCCCCACCTTGTTTCAGCGGCACCCCCACATGGAGAGGGTGCCCACAGGCCAAGCACCCTGGTGGGGGCAGAGCCCTTGCGGCCACCATTGTGTGTTGACCCTTGTTCTCCAGCTCTTCTTAGACAGGGATTGTCTGCGGTCCCCGCAGGCTCCCTCCGCCCTTCCTGGCCCTGCACACCCAGGGCCTCCCCACTGCTCAGTCTTCCCAAGAGGGTTTGATTGAACCCACCACTTCCCACCTTGGGCAAGTTATTTCATTCTGTCCGAGCCTCAGTTTCCTCAAATTGTCCAATGGGGCTACTCCCAACTTATTTACGTGAGGCCCTTCGCACAGAGCCCGGCACACGGCACGGCCCGGAGAACATCTTCCCCCCCCCCACCTCCTCTCCTGCTACAGGGGGCGCGGGAGCCGTTATGCAGGCTCCAGTATATCGTGTTCCCGGAACCTTCACCAGTGCTCCCCGCCGACTCTCTGGCTTCCTGTGATTAACCAGAGCGACTACTTGAGAGTCTACGATTGGCCCGGCACCGTGTCATGTGCTCATTTTATCCTGTGTTCATTCACAGTGGAAATCAAAGTTGAGGATAAGTGGCCGCCCGGCGTGAAACATCTAGCAACAGAGGGAGAAGGAGAACGTGCAGTCAGGACTCCCGGGCATCAGACGGTCCTTCGGCTCCCCCCGCCCCGCCCCCAGAGTGAGCTCATGGTCCACGGGACTCTGAGGTTCTCTGAAGAAAGCCCAGACCCAGGCTGCTTCCTTCCCCAGCCAAGCCCAAAGCCTGAGACGAAGAGTAATGGTTTATTGAGTTATGTGGTAATGGTGGGTTGTCTTTAAAAAAAAAAAGAAAAGCATCAAGGAGAGAAGCCCAACATGGCAGGGAGACAATTCACTGAGAGGCCAAAGTCTAGGGGTGGAAAGAGGGAAGCTTGACCCAAAGAGAGCTCCATTTACAGTATTTACAGTCAGGCTTTGGGGGGCAAGGGCCGCGGGGGGCCAGAGAGGGCACCTCCATGCTGGCTTCGGGGGGTTGCCACGGGGCCTCTTGAGTTGCTGTGGGCTGGGGCTACAGGCGGCATACCTGGCGTGGCAGGGGCTGTCGGCGGGGGTGGGGGCGCGGAAGCGGGTCCCCAGCAATTCTGCCTTGCTCTGCCCCGGGCAGGGCTGCAGCTCACTACCCAGGAGCCGGGGGGTGGGTGGGTGGGGGCCCTTGGGAATGTCTGTCTCCAGCTGGAATGGGCTGGTCTGGCTATGAGGGAATGATCCACCGGAGGAGAACCTGGGGTGTGCTCACACATTCTCAGCAGCAGGCAACAGGAAGGCCCCGGGGACCATCAGGTGGAGCTTCGGGCTTCGACTCAACCCAGCCCTCAGCCCTGGCCAAGAGGGAGGTGCAGAAATGCCAAGCAAACTGAGTGGAGAAGGTGGACAGCCGGAGCCTCAGCTGTGGGGCAGGCGGGAGGTGACTCTCAGGGGGGCGGCGAGGGAGAGCCTGGGCGCCCAGCTGCGGTGTGGGGGCTGGACAGAAGTGCGCACAGCCCGTGCCTGCAAGAGCATGTCGATGGTGGAGCCACGGGGGCCTCGGTGTGGCCCTAAGCCCATCGTGGGCCCATGCGCCATCCCTCTCGAGCTCCTCGGCTGCTCCGCTCTTCTCTCCATATTTCTCCTCCAAGTGTGTCTCTTTTGGAACGGGACAGTTCTCCCTGGGACTTCTGCCACTCATTAAGGAGTCTTAGAGGACAGTTTGGCCTTCTCCAAAGTCATCCTGTCTTTCATGGTTCATTAAATCAACCACACAGGGAGTGCGCCGCAATGCTGGACTTGTGGTTATTTTTCATGTAATAAATAAAGATTCCTTTGTGTGACTCTCTGGGGCCTGTCCCAGGCCAAGTCCTCCTGGTGCTCAGTTGCTCCCACTGTCCCCATAGCAACTACAGATGGTCAAAGGCCGTGGCGGTGGTGGGTGGCGCACTTGGCCTTGATGTGGAACTGTAATAATATGGGGAACCTGGACATGTTAAAAAAAAAAATAAATAACAACAACACTGCTGGTCAAAAAGGGGAAATTGCACCATAGCCTCTCCTGCATCTGCTAACCTTGAAGACAACACAAGTTAATCATCTACCCCTCCGGCCTATCTGATCATCAAAGATTAACTCCTCTCTGGCCCTATTTCCTCCTTCTCTGGCCTCACCTTTGGGTTTCTGGCCAGAATGAGAACTATGGCTCCTTGCCTCTCCTCCCATGATTGCTTTGACCTTCAACACCCTCGTTTCAGGGAGAGGGCAATTGAAAGCAGTTACATCTGGAACCCTGAAGAACTAAGCACACTTGGGGATCCCTGGGGCCTTCCCCAACCTTACCTAAACAGCGCGAGGTCAGAGAATCTTCCTGTTAGGGCCCAGAAGGACTAGACTCCTGACTGGCCAAGGGGAATGCATTTGAGGGCCTCCATGGGGAGGCTCTGTCCACCTGAAGGATGGCCAGCCCAGGCGAGCTTGCATGGAGGTGCCCTGCCCCCTGTCCCAGCTCAGTACCCTCATCCTTTCTGGTGAAATTGAACAGAAAGGTGGCTTGGAGTTGAACCCATCTGGCAAACAGAGCCCAGGGGAGCCACCCTCCGGGTCATTGCTGGAAGCAGGAGGTAATGGCGGGGGTGGGGGGGGTGTTAGGAAATGGATGGTCCTGCCAGGCCTGTGATGGTGCCCACGGAGTGGGCCGTACTTGCTTCACTGCTTCTCTTGGGCTCAGGTTTGCTCTGAGGCCCTCAAGGTCATCGCTCAGGGAGACTCTCGTGGAATTCCTCAAGTTCCCCATTTGTGGGACTTGGTTTCCTAAAAAGCTTCTCTACCCAGCCCATGGCGCCGGGGCAGGGGAGGGGTGAAGAGTAGCCTGTAGCTCACTCTCTGGACCGCCCCCCCGAAAGGTGTCCACATCTCAAGCCAAATACCGGGAACGTGAGCAAAGGATCCCCATGTAAGGGTGCTGGTGCCGAGTAATGAGACCCGGTGCGCCGCTGAGATGGTTAATGTGCACGACAGGATGGCCTCGTTTGCCCAAGGCCTGAGCCCCATATCTTACACAAAACAGAGTTCAGACACATGGCCTCAGGCAGTAGGAGGGAGAATGACACGGAGAAGTCTCCGGCCTGTGTGCTCTCCCTGCAAACAACCAGGGGCTCTGCCTTCCCACCACGTGCTTGGCCTGCCAAGAACACCTGTCTCCCCAGGCCCTCCATCTAACCTGGGCCTCCCGGCTGCCTTTCAGGCAGACTTTTGGCCCAGCCTTGTACCCCAACCCTGCCCCACGCAGCAGAGGGCCTGGGTGGCCCCGAGGGGACTTACTCAGCAAGCTGGAGTTGGGGAAGCGCCAGGCCTCGCTGTAGGAGGAGTAGGGGGTGTGGCCGTAGGCATTGCCCGAGTATTCACTTCCTGTTGGAGGCACACAGGTGAGAGGCCTGTGAGGTGGACACACCCGTGTAGGCTTGGGGGTGGGGGAGAAGGGTCTGCAGTGCTGGCATTGGGTGACCTCTTGGGGACAGGGGGAGACAGGGAGAGCCGGGGCAGGGCCAAGGTGAGCTCAGAGGCCCCTCAACCCACCCTTTGGGGGCCCCTCAGTCTGCATCATTTTGGACAGGGCCCTTTATCGCCAGGTGCCTGAGGCACTGCCCTGACAAGCTCAGTCCTCCCAGCTACCCCAGCAGGGAGATGGTATTATAAGGCCCATTTTCCAGGTAAGGAAGCAAAGGCTTGGAGACCTGCAGAAGCTCATGTGGCCAAAGGGTTGGGTGGTGTTGGGAAGGTACGCTGTGATTCCAGCGCCCAGGTTCTAGCCACTTTTCCTGCGGCCCGGACCTTCCACAGAAGGCCGTTCCAGGAGGGCCCGAAGGGAGTGAGAGGGGTCAGAAACAGCCATAGAAAGAATCCCTAGGTCTGAGTTTGTTAGGGACGGGGTGGGGGAGGAGGTGGCGGGGAGGGGCGGGGGTGCTGAGTGAGGATTAGGGGAAGGAGCAGAGGGAGGAGCCCTGCAGGGCACCAACCTCTTTGGGGAATCTGTCCTGGGACTTGCTCTGAGGATGTCTGCGTCCCATATTCCAAGTCTGCCACTTGAAGCAAACTCAGTGCATGAATCGAAACAAAGTAAATCAGATCACCTCCTTCAGTGAGGGGATTCTTAGCTTTACCAAAGGAATGATTTACCAAAGAAATCACATAAGGATTCCCTTAAACAAGAGCAACAAACCCAAGCAGCCCATTCCGTTACCTTCGGTACTCGGTACTTGATAGGGAGCTTAAAGTCTGCAAAACACTTTTCCACACCCTCGGCCCTTTTATCCTCACGAGCATCCTATGAAGTACCCATTAATACCACCAACTTATAGGAGAGGAAGTTGGAGTGCAGCAGGATTAAGCAGTTTGCCTCAAAGCACAGCATTGGTAAATGGCAGAGCAGAACTTGACTTTAGGGCTCTTAACTCTGGATTCCAGATAATCCCTTTATGTGCTTCCGAGCTGATTCCCTCTACAAAGCCAGGTCCCTGCCAACCCGGCCATCTCCCCTATGTCCGCGCTGCCTTTCAAAACCTCATCTGCTGTTGGGAGCTAAGTGCCTTCTGTGGCTCCCTGTCTCTTTGACAGACTCTGGACGGGAAGCTTGAAACTGCCTGGCTCTTGAGCTGGCCTGCCTGGAGTCAAATCTGTGCTCCCCACTTCCCAGGTGTGTACCCTTGGACCAGTCACTTCACCTCTTGGAGCCTTGATTTCCTCATCTGTAAAATGGGGTGAATTATTGTCCCTATCTCATGGGGTTTAGGGAGGATTAAATTTGATAACATCCATTGAATGGTGAGTCCCACACTTGGTATATAAAAAGCACTCAGGAAATGCTAGCTTTTATTATTTTCCCATTAAGCAGGTGCTAGAATAAAGTTCAACAGAGGATCACAAATGAAGAAACTGCTCCCCAGCGAGGGAAAGACATTTACCCCAGGTCCCGTGTTCAGTTAGAGCCTGCGCTAGAACCGTGGCCCCTTCGCTCCTATTCCAGGGCTCTTCCTTGTATCCCACAATGCTAAATGTTCCCCACTTACTGCTGGTGTACCCCAGAACTGCCTGGTTTCAGAGCACCCTAGGGGGGAGCCAGGGCCCCCGTGCCTTTCCTTCCACCCGGCGCCAAACACCGCTGGCTCTGAAGCATAAGGAAGAGAGGCGGAAAACACACAACGCTTCCTCTCTCATTTTGTCACTTACTCATGCATTTCACCTGCTCACACACTTACTCACTTACTGAACACACATTCACCAAGTACCTACGTGCTTCAGTCACACACAAGTTGGCGTAGGGCTTGGGGCTCAGGAGGTGGCACACACCTGGCTGGGCGCAGCATCTCCCCACCACCAGATCTGTCCAGCTGCCCGCAGCTGCGCGGATGAAACACCCCTGCACCCACAAAAGGCTAACCCGTCCTCTTTGCATCCCCCCCCCCACTCACCTGTCCAAGGTCTTGGCCCCTACAATCCATCCCTTCTTTTTCTGCTTCATCGATCTCTCCCTTCCTAATTTACCACTCCCTCCAGCCAGCGAACGTGGTCTGCCATCTTCTCTTTTCCAAATCGTTTTCTGCCCCACCTCCGGCTACCAGCCCCCTTCTGTGCTTCCTGGCCTCTGCCCTCACCTCCTCATTCCCGTCCAGTCGGGCCAGAGCAGATCCCCTGAAATCACACAACTTCCACCCTGATCACTCCCATGGTCACTTCTATGCCCACTCCCACCCCTCCCCCAACCGATTCAGGTCATGGCTCCTTCCAATGTCTTTGGGTTTTGTGATGCCTTTGCTGCCAGATCCACTGTCCTCTCCCGCTCACTCTCTTTGCTGGTTTCTTCTCTGCTCAAGCTCTAAATGCCCAAGGCTCGGTTTGTGAGCCTTCTGTGATTTTCCATCCACATTCTCTTTCTAGTGATCTTTTCTAATCCCTTGGCATTAAATAACAGCTCAGTACAATGGCTGACATTTACGCCCTAGCCAGAATTCTTTCCTGACTTCAGACATATATCAGGTGCCTACTGACTTATTAAACTGGGTATTTGGAGGTGTCTCAATCCTCTTATGGCCAATAGAACTCTTGATTTCCACCCGCCACAGGCTTTACCTCTCCCTCTCCTGGTCTCCCCCATTTTTACTTGCGACCACCACGTCATGCATTTTCCCAAGCCCCAAGCCTAGGAGTCATCCTTGGAGCCTCTGGTTTGGAACCCCCACAGACAAATCACCAGTAAGTATTGTTGGCTGTACCACTAACATATCCTCAGTGTCTCTTTCCTCCTCCCTCACTGCTACCTCCCCAGCCCAAGCCACCGTCATGCCTTTTGTTTTTTAAGATTTTATTTAATTATTTGAGAGAGAGTGAGCGAGAGAGAGACAGCACAAGCCCGGGCAGAGGGAGAGGGAGAAGCAGGTTCCCCGCTGAGCAGGGAGCCCGATGTGGGGCTCGATCCCAGGACCCCGGGATCATGACCTGAGCTGAAGGCAGACGCTTAACTGACTGAGCCACCCAGGCGCCCCCACTGTCATGTCTTGAATGAATGATTGCAATTGTCCCTCCCCTAATTGGTCTTTGTGTTTCCCGCTTTTGACTATCTACTATCTGTTTTCCCAGCAGCCTGAGTAGTCTTAAAATTTGACCCAGCCACTCCCCAAATCCCCTCATTTTGTAGTGCTTTCTCCATTCACTTGTTCTTAGATATACTCACCCCCTTTTTATCTGTGATCATGCTAAACTAGTTCCTGCCTTGGGGCCTTTGCACTTGCTGTTCTTTTGGGCTGGGGATGGTCTGCTCCAGTTTATCACTTGGCTGACCACTTTGAACACCTTCTCAGAGAGGTCTCCCCTGTTCACCAATCTAAGGTAGTTATCTCCTCTCCCTGTGGCTCTTAAGGACATCATTCTACTTTATTAGATTCATGGCACTTACCACTATCTGAAATTATCTTGTTTTGTTCATTCATTGACCTGTTTACTGTACTTTCTTCTCCACTATTAGGTTGTAATCTCCATGAATAGAGGGACCTGCCTTGTTTACTGCTATATCCCCCAGCATCCTATACCATAGATATTCAACCAGTATTTGTTAAGTGAAAAAGTGGTGAATGGATGGAAGGATACAAGAATGGTTGAAAGGCTGGAAATGGAGGATGGAGGATGGGAAGATGGATAGATGAAGGGATGGCTGTATGGAAGGATATATGGATGGATGGATGGATGGATGGATGGATGGATGGGTGGATGGATGGGTGGGTGGGTGGATGGGTGGATAGAAGGATGGATGGATCAATGAAAAGATGGATGTAAGAAAGGATGGATAGATGAATGGACAGAAGGAACGACGGATGGAAGGAAAGAAGAATGGAAGGATGGATGAATGGGTAAGAGGGTGCATGGATGAATGGATAATGTGCGTAAAGATACATGGGTGGAAAGCTCAGTAGATGGATGGATGGATCCATCTATCTGGAGTTGCCAGTTCTGCTCTAGAACTGGTGTGAGGGTCATCAACTCTGTTAATGAGGCAGGAACAACAATAACAACAACCACAAGAAGGCAAAACAGGAGATGAGTGGATAAGAGAAGTCTGTCCTGGTCCTGTTCTTGTGTCGCTTTCTTATAGTTTGCGTCATTACTTCTGGTATTGTGGGAGGCAGTGTGGTATAGTAAAAAGAGCCCTAGATTTGAAATCAGAAGACCTGTGTTTGAACAACTCAGCCACGTAGTATGGTTCATTAAGACCCTGAGCACACTAAGCTTGTTCCTTATCTGTATTAAACTAGAATAATACCAGCCTTCTAGTCCTATGGTAAGGATTAAACAAGAAAGTTCTATCTATGAATGACCAGGCACACACAAGTGCACAATAAGTGATCTTTGCCTTCCTTCCACAAATGATTGAAGAATGTCATTGGCATGCCTTGCATTAAGCAAGTGTTCTGCACCTACCACACAGTAGGTGCTCAGCGAAGGTTTATTAATTTAATTTTATTTTTTTTAAAGATTTTATTTATCTGTCAGAGAGAGAGCACGCGTGGAAGGCAGAGGGAGAAGCAGACTCCCCACTGAGCAAGGAGCCCGACGTGGGACTCGATCCCAGGACCCAGAGATCATGACCTGAGTCGAAGGCAGACACTTAACTGACTGAGCCACCCAGGTGTCCCGAAGGTTTATTAATTTTAATGGAAGGAATCTCCACTCAGCCCCCAGGAAGATTGTGGCTACTGGTAAGAGATGGACAAATCATATTTTACAGAAAAAGAATTCCTTAAGAATTCATTTGTACCATAGAGTCCCTAGGACCCAGACGATGCATTTAAATAGTATTGCATTTTCTGAAAACTGGTTTACAGATAACTTATTGGGGAGCCCGTGCACTGTGCAAGGCAAGGCCCACCACCCCTTTTGCAATTCCCTGGTAGTTGATGCTGTACTTGGGCTATTTTTTTTTTTTTTCTTTTCCACCACACTCACTCAGGATGAGCTCTTTCTGGAAACACCTGGGGGCCTTTGATGAGAGGCCCAAACCTTCCAGCTACCTCCCAGGTCAGACTCCAGGCCCCAGGACCCCCTTTGCCCTGGGCTTGGCCCCCGGGGAATGATTCATAATTAAGAGAAAAAAGCCCTCTGCTTTCTGTTTCCTCCTCCTCCTCTGAGCAGGCGGCCAGGGAAGGTGGAGAGGTTGGAAGGGGGATGGGAGAGCCGACTGGAGCCTGGGATTTTGATTGAGAGGCCCCATTATCCACACTCTTAAAAAAATAACCGAATCTTTTCCTTTTTTATCTTGACCAATCTCATTTCACGCTCCAGAAGAGGAAGGGAGGGAGGGAGGGAGTCCAGGGCCAGGAGGGAGAGAGGAGTCGGTATTCTGTATTTTCAACGCTGCATTAAGCACATCGCCACGGTAACCAGGCAGCAACAAGTGCTAGCTCAGCAGGTTCCCAGGGAGTGCAGATCCTCCTTCCCTCCCTCCTGTCTCCCTCCTCCCTCTCCTCCCTCTGCCCAGGAGAGACCAGCCCACCTGCCTCAGCGAGGGGGGGGGCGGTGGGGGGGGCAGAGTGGGTGGCTGTTGAAGAATAACCCTGGCCAGGGAGGGAGGGAAGCAGGCCTGGGTGGATGTGCTAAGTCTCTGGGGTCAGAGCCACAGAGGCTGGCATGGGCATCCCAGATGCCCTGATTCAGAGCCCGTTCCAGAAGCTCCGGGTCCTAGGGCCTCTTGAGGCAGTAGAAATGGCTCGATTCTGCCCTCTCCACCCTTGGGTCCTTCCTCTATGGTTCTTGAAAGAGTGAGTGCGACTCGCCCAAAGAAACTCCCCTTGTCCTCCTCCCTTGCCTAGACCTTGACACCCTGGGTCACTGTTGGGCAACGATCACGCTGGTAGATAAAGAAGCCCAAAGGACTGGCAGATAGGAATCCAGGACAGTTCCAGTGATGGTGGAGAAATCCTCCCAGCTCATCTCCCTGTAGTACCTTTGGAGTCCCTAGAACGTGGGTCCCACCCATGCAGTGTGGAGTGAGGGCGGGGTATAAAGGAAGGTATATGTCAACCATCTTCGTCATCATCATCACCAACACCATTCGTACTCAGATTTTATAGAAAGGGCATACAGGTTCATCAGAGGGAAATGACTGGGAGACCACGGATGGCTCGAGAGCCAGGTTGCTGTCTAGCTCACACGGTTCTGCAGACCCCTAGAGCACTCTCCATCAAGGCTGACTGAGTCAACGGAAGAAGTGGCAGAGCTTGGATTTGAACACTGGTCTGTCTCAGCCCTGCCCATTTCATCACGGGGAGTCTGGGAGCATGTGGGAAGAAGGAGGCTGAGCTGGGGGAGAGTTAAGGAGCCGGGACTGCAGCGACATCTTGGTTCAAGGCATTTACAAGATGTGCCCTTTGGTGGGTCCTTTGATGCCCTCTGGGAAGTCTGTGCATGGGACACACCCTACCTCTTGCCCCCTTTTGCTCCACCTTTGGCCAACACCTCCCGGTTGTAGGACTCCCCTCCTGCCCAGCCCCCTCCTTACCTGCCACCATGCCTGCGATGGCAGAAGAGGCATAGCTGCCCTGCCCACTGGTGGGGATGTGGGGTGGGTATCCGGGCAGCGTGGGTCCCACCATCTCTCTCCCTGGAAAAATACAGCAAGGAATCGCTAGTTAGGCCATCATGGGCTCCTGCACTTCCTGTCTTGCTTCCTTGAGGCTCAGCAAGTCTTTTCCTCATGCCATGGCCCCTCTCTCCAGAGCCATTCTCCAAACCCAAGTCCCCCCTCATCCCTCCTTCGAGTTCAAGCTCTCCCCTCCGTCTGGCCTTCCGCAGGACGCAGGCTCCACCATGCCGGGAGCACTGGCTAGTGCAGTCCTGCCCTGTGGCCCGTCCTCTGATGATTGCCCTTGTGTGAATCTTAACTCACCCATAAAAATGTCATGGTATTGGAGGGAGGCGGGGGCTATGTCTTCTGGGCCTTTGTTATCCCCCCAGCGTCCAGCACAGCAGTGGGTGCCGCTGCCCTAAGTAATACAATGCCCTAAGGGCCACTGGACTCAGACCTCATGGTCTCTCAGCCCCAGCTCTGAGGATCGAGAAAGAGGCCCTACAAAGGATGGCACAGGTGTGGCCTTTGGGCCACTACCTTTGACTAGCCTTTTTTGGACCTGCGGCAGACATTGCCAATCAATCACTGCACTGTTTTCCAGTGGGCCGGAAAGGGTGTTCCTCCTCCTCAACCCGGCCTTCCACGTGGGTACAACCTATCAGAGCTGTAAAGGACACAAAACCTAGGGGGCGATCCCTGACCTAGAAAGGAGATGTGGGCTGAGAGATATTTAGTGTTTACACATGAATATGAACCACACATCTGTCAACCCCATTCCTGAGGGAAAAACAAAACAAAACAAAACACATTTTCAGCAAAACAGACACCCATCTCTCTCTTAATAATTTGAGGGTAATGCCTTTGCCTTGGTGGCACTGAGGTAGCTCTGGAGAGACCTGATTTCCCTGGTCCCACCTCTTCCTTACACCTGGAAGTCGAGCTTTCCCGTTTTGGAGGCCCCATCTGACCGGGTGAGCTTCTTCAACAGCTGCCATGTCCTGCAGGCCCGGATCAGACTCTCCCTCACCCGAGGATTCTTGGCAATACATCCTGGTTTGCCTACCTCTGTCCAGGTTATGACCACAGTCCCAGCATATTTATTAATAATGTCCATTTCACTCTCAAATGCCCCCGTGTGAACGATGAATTACTCGGTCATCCCAGTTCTTGGTGATGTTTACAGGGTTTCTCAACTTCAGCACTATTGACATTTGGGCCCAGATAATTCTTTGTGTGGGGGCCATCCCGTGCACGGCAGGACATTCAGCAGCATCCCTGGTATCTACTCACTAGATGTCACTAACAGTTCTCACCCAGTGTGACAACCGTAAATATCTCCAAATATTGCCATATGTCCCCAGGGGGTAAAATCACCCTGGGTTGAGAATCACTATGTTTACTTATGACCATTTCTCCCCAAATGCCTCTGCCACCCTGGGGGCAGCTTCTTCTCCCAGGACTTACGTGGACTCCCTGTGAGCCTGTCAATCAACCTGCCAAGATCGTCCTCTCTACAGCCCTGCTTGTCAAACTTTTCTCCCTGAGGTTCCCCCTCAGGTCCCCCATGCTTCAAACTCTTCAGGGGGTGGCCAGGAATGATGAGAGGGAAGGTATGGCCCATGGAACCTTATGAGTTGTCAATACGTATCGGAGTGACTAATTCTTACCTCGATTTCTAGAGATTCCCTGAAGACAATTTGTGCATTCAGTAAAGATTTATTGAGTAAGTATGATGTCCTAGGCACTTTTCTGAGTACTAGGGATACAGCAGTGAGTAAGAATGCTAAATTAGCAAGGCCAGCCATTAAATCAAGATGGGGCATGAGTTGGGATGAGCATGTGGAGCCAAGCCTAGGGGTTAGCAAACAAGACCAGGCCTTCTGGGCTTCTGCCCTTTCTCTGGAGGGAAGGGTCTAGGAACCAGAGGACCTCAGTCCTTAGTCTGCTTCTACAGCTAATATTCTAAGTGCCCTCAGATCAGCTACCTATGTGTCCAAGCTTGTTTCTTCTTGGGCAAAATGGGAGAAAAACAGTAAGAGTAGCCTTATGCGCCTTATTACTATCGCTATGGTGTTACCAGCATAATTCAGAGCCAGGGTTTCATGCTACAGGTGGACATTGATCAGTGCAATGGACACCTTCTATAAATTGTTACATGTCATGGGAACCATTATAGAATAAATCCTATTTGAATGAGCCATCAGTGTTCATTATTTAAAACTATGTGAATGTTTTCATAAAAATAAACACCACCTCCTAATTTGTTTGACTTCTGGTACAATGTGCAGCTATGGTTGGTGCTGGACCAAACAGGGTGGAATCTACCAGAATTCTACAGGTGGGGGTTCAGTTCACTTGACCCAGGGTCCAAACAAAAGAGGAATTGGAAACCCAGGGGAGGCAAGGAAATTTTAGTATATTTAGAAGTAGAGGGAGGAATATGCAGGAGATATACCAAGGTAAAATCTGGTTTTCTTCAAAGAAGAGTGCAATACCATCAGCTATCAGATTCAGCCCCCTCGGCCCTCAGATGAAGCACCTGGCCAGGTACTGGAGCCTATGAGAGCAAGGGGTGACAGAAGCCTATGAGGGGCAGCGCGGGTACAGAGGATGGACAGCTGCATGCATAGGAGAGTGATGGAAGAGACTGGTGGCTAATTCAGGTCCAAAGCCTTCTCTCTTTCCTCTTTCTGCTTCCTCTGGGAAAGTGAGAGAGAGAGAGAGAGAGAAGACAGCTCTAGATCCAAGCCAGGCTGTGGCTGAGTGACAAACTATTTAATTGCTCTGAATCACATCTTCCCGTCTGTCTCACGAAGAGCTAGGTTAAATTAGAGATTGCAAATTAGGTTCAGCTTACCACTTAATTCTTTCATAGGGGCTCCAGGTACACTATGTGGAGCAGGATTCTGAGGCTGCATCTGTGTCTACCATGACTGGGGCTGGAGGCGAGGAGGTTAAGCCTTGGCTCTCAGGCCACCTCTCTGCTGGAGCTGGCCTAGGTACTCTCCAGGGCTCCTGTGGTCCCACGTTCCCCCTTTCCCCCACCTGCATCTGTCCCTTTCCATCACCTGACCCTGCTGCTTCTTGAGCTTTACAGCTCAGTGGGCCAAGCACCGGGGCATGTGCTCCCCTGAAGCCACAATTTAATTTAGTCACAGTTGCCCTGTCGGAGCCCATCCCATGAAACTAGCCCCTAGACTGCTCTTAGAAATAAATTCATCAGCCTCATTTCCTTAAATTCTGAGAGTTTTAATCTTCATCTCTCCTTGGTCACCAAGTTTTCTCCCAGTGAGGCAGAGGTTTCTGAATTAAAGAACACCCCAAAGGTTTCCATGAAAGCTGGCCCTCCTGGAAAGCCGAGGAAGACTTTCTACAGGATGGCTCTCACCCAGGCTGTGGCACCTTAAACTCCCCTGTCAATCCCTCAAAACTCTGCTTTGGTTCCTTAAATAAGTGGTTTCTTCCAAAAAGACGAGAACCTTGCAACCTTCTCAGAAATGAAACCACAGAAGCCATGAGGTAGATGCGCTCCAACGTGGCCTAACCGTGACCTTTAACTGACTTACTTATTTTTAAGGCTCTTCATCATGAGTTTCTTTGATTTGTAACTCCCCAGCACTCAAATATACTTCCAACATGGCCCTATTTTTCAGAAGGTGATGTAGACACAGATCCATGATGGCTGGCTGTGAAGGGGTTCTATAAGAAAACACGAGCACCCCAGAAATATTGATAAATGTTCTAAATATTGGTAGCATCCCTTGGAGGAATTCAGAAGGTAGAGGTGATTTCAGACAATTTTATTTGCCCACTTTGATGCCTGCCCTCTACGTGACCCCTTTTCAATTCCTTATCTTGTTCTGATAGCAAAGAAAATTTATAGCAATCCAGAAATCTCTTTGGCAGGACTAAATATAATTTCGCACAAAAGAATGGAGGCGGGTAATGGACTCTTTGATGATAAAACCAAACTCAGAGCTTTCTGATCAACTGAGCTGGAATCAGCCCCAGAGCAGCCAGGACAGGGATGGCCTCAATATCCCTCTTACAAGTGCGCTGGGACCCAGACTGGGGCATCTGAAGGGAAACAGCAGGAATATTAGGGGCAAGCCTATTGTTCCCCAAACTCCGATGCTTCATTTTTGGCTGATTAGGGAGAAGCGGAGACCCAGAAGGACAGTCACCCTGAAAATTGCACTATCAGAGCCCCTGGGCAAGGAGAGGAAGCGATCCCAGGGGAAGATGGTGATGCAGCAGGGAGGGTCTTAGGAAACCACTCAGAGGAGGCGAGCCAGGAGGGCCGAGCTGAATCTGGAATGAACACTCACCTGGTCCTGCCTCCTCCTCTTGTCTGCAGCACTACCTCAGAACAATTTAGTCTTGGCTACTTTCTCTCTCTTCCAGGTTCACCTCTTCCTCCCTTGGATAGATTTCTAGCCCCCTAAACTCTTGAGATCCTTCCTCCCAACCTTTCTTCTCCCTGGATCTCCTCCCAGCCCGCTCACCATGGCTCAGCCACATGGTAGGCACTTAGGTCCATTCTTGACCAGAGGCTGCAGGTGGATAGTCTTCAAGGAGCTCCAGGCCTACACCCTGGGCTCTGCATGGACACCAGCCATCGGGTACCTTGTGCCGGAGCCACAGAGCTGCCTCAGCTCTGTGAACTGCAGCCCTGACTTGCTTCCTGCTCTTGGTAACCAGCCTGGACCCAGTCCTTCCAAGTCTGGGCATCTCTTGCTTTTTGCAGAGCCCCCGCCTCAGGTGCCCCATATTTGGCCCCTGGGCTGGGCATTGCAGCCCCCCACTGGCTTTCACAGGGGCCACACTCTGCACCCTGGCATCTGTTGCAGCTTCCTTACCCCATGCGAGTAAGTATGCTTCCTACCACTATCCAAGACCGCTTGCCACGGCCATCTGCCCTTCCCTCTCCACTCCACAGGGCCTGCCAAGTCTCTGGGCAGCTCACACAGTAACCAAAGTACTGCTCCCCATCATCACAAGCTTTGCCCACACCTCACCCCTTGCCTGCCTTATTGTAGCCCTCCTGGTCGGGCATTCACACCAAGCAGGCAGCCTCACCCAGTGATCGGGCCTCTCCACCCCGCAGTGGATTTGAATCCCTTTACTCCCTGGCTCCCCTCCCTCCCCCCCATCCCATTTTCTCTGGCTGACATCATTCCACTCAGCTCGCAGATTTTTCTCCTTTAATCACTTTGGTCAAAACAAATGACCCATCTCCGCTGACTTCACCCGCTTTTGAAATTTTGAACTCTGAGTCAACGTTAGCTTCCTTGCTCCACACCCCGAAACACTGCCTCTCTGCCCACACGCTGGACTTCCTTTGTTAACCCTTTACCTCTGTGCCCACCTCTTCCAAGAGGACCTCCCACATTAGATGTGGGGATGCACAGAGAATAAAAATCCCAGGTGCCTGCCAGACAGAAAATATACGGTCAGTTATAAGACAGGGTCTGTGAACTTGAATAAGACAACCCTGTGGTCCCTCTGGGCAGGTAGAGGTCTTGTTCTTCTGGTTTGGTGGTTTTCAAGTCCAGGGGCTTTTAGGGGGCAGAGTCCCGACTTCAAACAGCGTAGCTCTTCATTTGTCTGGTCTGGATACCTGGCTTCTATAAAAGCTGTCATTTCAAGAGAGTGTTTTGAGGCCCAGCAAGTTGAAAACCACTGGTCCAGAAGGGCTGGCTTACTTCTGGCTTCCTCCATGGGTTTTAAGTTCAATGCCTTGGGCCCACATCTGAAATAGTCCCATTTCTGAGGAAGCCTGTCAGATATCTGAAGAGGATTATGGGTCTCTGCTCCCTTTGCTCACTCCACTTAAGGCCTTCTGCCCAAGCTAGACACCCTGACTCTTTTGGCTGCTGCCCAGGTTCTTGCTGGATGGGCTGATGTCCTTCTGCCAGGAAGACCCAGTTTGATTTGTAATTCGGGGTGCATGCAGGCTGAGCCCTCACTCTGCCAGACACCACATGCCTATTCAGGGACCTTGACCAGGCCCTTCTCCTTCCCAGGCCTGTTTCCCATCAGTATAAGGAGAGATTTGCTCTAGATGCCCCGGAGTGCTTCCAGCTTTAAATGTTTTGAGGCCAATGAGGTTCCTGATGGGAGGTCCCCTTGTTCTCCATCTCTCCAGTTGGTGAGTTACTCTGCTTCAGTGTTTTCCAAGGGTGACCTTGTTAAGCTGGGTACAAGGAGAGCTACACTATGGAGACCCAATGGGGACGGACCCTGTTTTCTTTAGAAATTTGATCCAGAAATTAGCTACAGAAGCCAACGACTTTTTGCCCTCCAAAGTTCTTTTTTATTTCTCACCCAGACCAAGGGCTCACTGCTTTATACTGCCCAGCTCCTGACCTCAAGGTCCCTGCTGGTCCATGGGGCTTTGGGGCAAGGTTCTAGAAATCAGCCAGGCACCCCTCTTACAAGCATCCCCAGAGTGCCTGCCCCTCCCACGGCCTGACTTTGCCGGCACGGACGGAGCACCACATCTCGGCACGTCCAAAAGTTGCAGGAAGATGGAGGGAACAGAGTGATGGTGAACAGGACTGAGGGCCAGAGGGGGGGCTGGTCCCCAAAGCAGGGGGCTGGTGGCCGGCCCTGAGGACCCCCCCCCCCTCCCGCCCCCCGCGAGAGCTGCCCGGGACCTCCCTGTCGTACCTGAGAGGAGCGCCTGGCCCGTGAACTGCCCGTACACGGAGGCAGCATGGGGAAAGGCATTGAAGGGCGGGACCGAGGCACCGGCTGGGACCCCGGAGCCGACTTGCTGCAGATCCAAAAAGGCGGAGCTAGATAAAGAGGAAGGGGTGGAGCTAGAACTGGACACCTCGGGGGTTTCCTGCTTTATGGCGAAGGGTGAATGAGGATCTGCCGGAGGGAGGGAGACAACAAGGAGAGAGGGGTGTGAGATGATGGGGTGGGCACATGCACGAACCCAGCCATGAGATGTGGGGGTGGAGTGCGGGCGGGGCGCTGGGGCAGGCGGCTCCTCTCTGAGTCTGGGGGCAGCGGGAGGGGCTGCGCGGGGTCCTCAGGGTGAGTGAGGGAGGGGGCGAGAGAAGCTCTGCCTCCCTGCTGTGCCTCTGCGCCTGTGGAAGGACAGTGTGTGCCCTCTCCCCTGCTCCGCGGCGTTGGGGGAGCGAGGAGGCGCCCAGGAGGCCCTGGGCTACTACAAGGCGGGACCCTCTGGACCCACCTGGAGGCCTAACCGGCACAGCCCACCTCTCCTCTGCAGGCCCCGGGCCCTAGGCCCCTCTTCCTCAGGGCCAGCCACGCCCTGCCTTCCAGCCCCTCTGTGCAGCTGGGGCCACGTGGCCCAGGACATTCCAGGCATCGTACCTGCCACCACTGGGTAGGTCTGGTGAGTCGAGAGGTTGCGCCCCAAGGGTGTGTTGGAAGGGGTCAGGGTGGCCTTGCCGTCGTCCAGGGCGGCGCTGTTGAGCAAGGGCAGCGGGTAGAGGCCCTGGGGAACAAAGAGAAGTCAGCGCACAGAGGCCCTTGGCAGCAGGCCTCACTAGGGACCCTGAGGCCTAATCTCTGCAGAAGTGCTCCCTTCTTCACTGTCCCCTTCTTTCCACTCATTCTGGACTCCACTTAGCCTGTTTAATGGGTTCTTATGTTTCTTATTCTCCGACTCCACTCGCAGCCCCATCCCTGGCTCACAGCTTCCCCTCCTGCAGCCCTGGGATTCCAAAGCTGGCTGGTGGCCTGAGGGCTTGGCTGCGTGGCCACCTCCTTCCTTGTCTCCCCACATGGTCTGGACCCACAGGACACGGGGCGGGAGCAGTCTGCCTCGGGCGCGGTTCTAAGTGCTTCACTCGATTCATTAGTTTATTCCTCTCCAGATAGGAAGCACAGCCACAGGGAGGCCACGAAACCCGGCATGTTCCCCTATGGGGCAGAGGCAGGATTGAAACCCAAGGGGTCCGGCTGTCATGTCCATGCTCCCAAATGCTGCGCTAAACTGGATGACGTCATGACCATGTCCGTTTGCAAAGAGCTCACATGAGAGCTTTGCCCATGTTATCCTGTCTGTTGACCCCCAACAGCCCTGTGACGTGGGCAAGCGATGTTGTGTCTGTTTTATATGTGGAGAGCCTGAAGCCCAGAGGGGCCAGTCCCCAGACAAGAATGACACAGGTACTAAACCGCCCCCGGTGCTCTTTCCTTCAGGGAAGCGGCAGACGTGCCCCCCACGCCCACCGGAATAGGGGGCTGTCTTCTTTTTCTCCTCTATATCCAAGTCAATATAAATTCACTGCTTCCGCTGGAAGGTGATTCTTGGGGTTAATTTTGTTAAGGGAAAAAAAAAAAAAACTCGATCAAGTACCTGCGGGGTTTTCTTTCTCCCTTGTTCAGTTACGGGCAAGCGCGCACTACCCCTCCCCGTGACTCCCTCCCTCGAGGGGACAAGACAGCACACGCAAGCACACACCTGTCCCCCACGAGTGAGTCACACACGTCACAAATACACTCTTGTGTGCAACAGTACAATCAAGGAATGCTCCGTGGTTACATAACAGCTCCACTAAAGGCAATCACTTCCAAGGATTTCCGTGGAGCCGGTTTTTCCAAGGGGCCCCGGCGCTTTCTGGTTGCCTGCCAGGCACTTTTGGAAGCTGCAGGCAATTCTAGAGGCCACCAGGGCGTCGTTATCATGTAGCCGAGATTACTGACTAAATGGTGCTCTGGTTCCATGCTTTCCGAGGGGGGCTTGCTTTAAGGCGGGGTGGAGCTGCTTAGAGCCAGGCTTAATGAAACTGAGCAAAATACCTAATTTCTAGAGTGTAAGAAAAGTTTTAAAATGCCTTATGGATGTGTTGATTTGATAACAGATACCTACTCAAAATCCCATAGCTTTCCCAAATCCAGACAATTCAGTGGGGGGAAAAAAAATCCCCCAATCCTCCCAAAGTCCCCAGTCATCCCAGTGATGGCTGGATTTCTTCCCGGCATTGAACTTGAATTGGGGTGCAGAGTGGCATAATGCTCTAGCACGAGGGCCAGTTTGAGGCCTGGGTCTGCAGTGAACAGCCACGTAGCTGTGGGCTCCTCGACCCCTCTGAGCCATGACTTTCTCATCCTTATAACAGGAAGAATAGAATCTGCGTCACCAGGCTGATGTAAGGATTACCTGAGATTTTTTTTATACATACATTCAGTGCTTAGCCCAGAATGCCCAATACGTTGCTCTAATAGGTATTATTATTTGTGAATTCTGTGAAGAGTCATAAGCTGCAAAATTCTCGGTCTGTGTCATAATATTCACATTCTGCTGATCTGTTCTTGTTGCACTTGTAAAATAGAGGACAAAGAACCTCACTGTGACTCCTAACTGTGCCTGGTGGTGAAATAGCAACCAAGAGTGAGGCCACATGGTGTTTCCGTTGAATGCTTTCCCCCTTGTTGATCTTACAGGAAAGATGACTGTGCCATCCCCGATCCTCAAGTCGGGTGTGCGGACCTGTGATTCTCTCTCTCGGCACCCCAGGCCAGAGGGCCTTCCTGGGCCCAGGCGAGAGCACGCAGTGTCCTTCGATGGCACAGTCCGAGTCACCAAGGGCAGGAAAGGCAGGGGCTCAGACCTAAGGAGCCCTCGGCACAGGCTGGATGCTCACCACCCAGCCGGGTGAATGAATGAGCAAGTAGAAGATTGACTGTGGGAGGAATGAATCATGGATGGACACTGCTGAGCCTCAGCTTGCTTATCTACAGGACAAGAGGTTGGAGCAGTTCCATGGTTTTCCAAACTCTGTTTCTCCAGCCTTCGAGTAAGAACTGACATAGAAGCATTGTATCTAGAAACAGGGCACCAGCGGGCCAGTCTGAATGAAACCAGGGCCGGCAGACCTGAGCTCCGCAACCGTTCGCTCCCCCAGGCTCTGACCACCCTCCCAGGCCCTGGGTTATCTCAACACAAATGCAAAGACTGGTCTCCGTGGTCCCCGAGGTCCCTGTGGCTCTAAGACTCTCTAAGACCACAATTCCCAGGCGCATGGGCCAGCTTGGTGCTGGTCTCGGTCTCCTTGTCATCATCAGGCAGGGCCCGCTGGGGGCTCAGCCATGGATCCAGGAGGTGGCCCTCAGACCCAGCGGGTGCCCAGCATCTCAGCAGCAGGGTTTCTGCAGGACAGCGGGTGCTTGCACACAGAGCGGGCTCCCTGTGAGCGAGCCCACAGCTGCAGCCATGTGCTGACTCTCGGATGAGCACCCGGGTCCTCTCCCCAGGTCTGCTGACGGCCAGCTTTCTCTGCACCCCCTCGTGGTGGCCGCAGCCCAGGCTGATAAAATCGCTGACGCAGATTGCCTGCCCAGCTGCAGCGCTGGCGTGGGCCCAGCAGCCCAGACGGTGCCTGGCGACAGTTCAGCTGCTTACTGGCATCGTCCACATTGTCCTGCTCAGACTTTCAAAGCGTAAGGCTTGCCTCACTCCTGGATCAAATGACAGCGTGAGCAAAGTGGGGTGAGTGGACCCACCCTAAGGGAATTCCTCAACTGGTGGACCTGGGGAGGGGGGATGGGGGATGGAAGCCGCGGCTACTGGGGACAGATGCACATGAACGAAGGGACCAGTGGTCCTGGAAGTTCTGTCAGAGTTGCGGAGTCTCTGCTGGGCTCGGGGTTGGGGTGGGGGGAGACCAGTGACATCTCTCTTAGCTTTTCCTAGAAGCTGACCCACTGTAAACCATTTCACCCATCCAGAGCACTAGAAATAAAAACTCCCCTGTAACTTGCAAATTATTGTTCTGGATTTCTCAGCTCACTCACCAATACACCTTTACTGAGTATCTATTCTAAGAGAGGCACCTTGTTGGTGCCAGAGATTAAAAAAAAAAGATGCTTCAAGATGCTGCCCTGCCTTATGAAACCCACTGCCTACACCCCTGCCCACTGGACAATTACGGTATGCCGTGAGAAGTTACTGGAGTGGTGTGCTGGATGGGCGGAAGCACAGATGAGGGAGAGATGAAGCATGTCTGGGGGCAGGGCGTGATTCATGGGTAAGTGATGCTTGAGCTGAGTCATAACGGCCAAGCGGTACTTTTCCAGGCAGAAAGGTGGAAGGCAAGGTGCTCTGCGGGGCGTGCATGCAGTGTGCCAGTGCAGAGGGGTGTGAACGAGAATGACATGCTCGTGAGCGTGAGTAATGCAGATCAACGGTGTGCAGGTGTGAGTGGCCAGAGGTAGGCCGGAGGTGCTGGTCGAGGTCATGGTGTAAGGCTTTGAGCAGCCGCTTCAGAGCTGTGGGACCTGACCCTGCGGTCTGGGAAAGCCCCAGAGGACAGAGGGATGGCATGGCCTGGGTGTGGTGCTCTTCCAGAAAGGGTGGAGCTCAGAGGCTAAGGGTGACGGAAGGCAAGAGGGCTTGGGGGAGGAGAAAGGTGCCCGCATCTGGTAAAAGAAAGTCTGTGTCGACTTGGAGCTGCATGAAGCATGCACCCTGAGCCCACTGGCAAAACTTCTAGTTGCTTTGGTGGCAAGACTGCAGGCTGACTAGGAGTCTTCCAGAGACTGTGCTTTGCTGGGCCCCTGCCTGCCACTGCTCCGGGGCTCACCTGGCTGCTCACCTGCTCGCCTTTGGTGTGGCTGGGGGAGGCATAGGCCTCCGGGTAGTGCTGCCTCTCGAATGGGCACTCGAGCGGCTCAAGGTGGTGCTGGCTGAAGGCGTCCGTGCGCAGGTGCTTGCGGGGCCCGCTGCTGCTGCCCTGGGAGTCGATGCTCAGCCGGCAGCTGTCCTGGTCACCTGGCATCCCCAGGCGGGGAGAAAGCTTTCAGGAGACCCATCTACCCATGCCCCAGGCCAGGGTGGAGGGGCCGACTCGGGCTGCAGAGGGACAGGAAGGATCCGGCTCCAGGCCGGGGGACTGTGGCCAGCTTAGGGCAGGCCATGTGCTGTAGGCACCTGCAAAGTCCAGAGCCACCAGTCCCCTTGGAGCCTGAGCAGACTGCCCTCCTGCACCCCCAACCTGCCCTCTGGTTCCCCAACACTCACTGTCGTCCATTTTCCTCTTGCTGTCGCTGCCAGGCTGAGCGATCCCCAGGAGCCCGTTGATGGAGTAGGTGGAGCCCAGAGAGTCTGACTGGGGTGACTCTGGGGGCGTTACAGCTGAGCTGGGGACTGCGGTGGGATGAGAGGGAGAGGGTCGGCATGTGCAGGGGACACCCCTCAGAGCCCACTAGCAGGAGGGTATCTTGGAGTCGAGGCTGCCTGAAGTGTTGCCACCCCTAAGTATGTCAGTGCATCTTTCCTGGGACCCAGCAAGGCTTTGTCCCTGTGGAAGGGCTCAGTCCACGCTGGGGGTGTGTCTTTGTGGGCGTGTGTGTGACTACGGGTTTGCAGGTGGGTGTGCGTGTGCGAGGGTGAGCATGCCAGCACGTCAGCACTCACTCAGCGTATGTCCTGGGCTCAGGGACTTGGTGGCCACGCAGCTGTCCATGGGGAGGTTGAACGGTTGCTGTACTTTGGTCCGGATGATTCTGTAAGGAAGACGAGAAAGGCTATTAGAGAGAAGAGGAGGAAATAGGACTCACGCGGCCCCGGATCCTGTGCCTTTTTGAGAGCTCACTTGGGTATCTCAGAGGCACCTCGAGTACAACCTGTCTGAAATCAAACCCCTGACCTCACTCCTCACACCTGGTCCTTCCCAGTGTTCTGTTTCATGATCAGTTCCACTGGTCACTCAAGGTGGAAATATAGGTGGAGCTTTACATCTGCCTCCCTCCCTCCTCTATTAAAGCCATCATGAGGTTCTGTGGGTTTGACCTTGTAAACCTCTCCAGCATCGACTGACTCCTCTCTGCATGTCACTGTCAGCAACATAATGCAGGCCATCACCAGCTCTCTCCCCTCACTCCTGGGGATCACTCACTGGCCCACCCCTATCTGCTCTTGACCCTTTCTAATCTCTTCTCCCTATTGTAACCACAGTGGACTTTTTGAAATGCAAGTCAGCCTCCTGCTTACAGTCTGCCAAGTTTCTTATAGGTCACAGGTAAGAATATGTGACATGGCCACCAGCCTCTAAAGGGCAGTTTTTGCTGACATTTCCACCTCAGCCTACCTCGTGCTCCCCTTCTATCTGCTGGCTTTCTTTCAGCTTCTTGTCTAAGATCTGTGAGCCACAGGGCCTTTGCATATGCTGCCTCCAAGCTCCTTTGGCTCCCCTTTTCACCTAGTTAACTCTTATTCATTGTTTCTTACTCAGGAACATCTTTTCGTTCCTTCCTAAACCAAGCACCCTATGCTAACTCACATACCTCATGTTCCTCTCCTTAGGAGGACTTAGAGCTGCATTTTTACAATTGTGTGTGTGGGCACTTGATTAGTACTTGATTAGTGTCTCTCTTCTCACTAGACTATAAGCTCCACAAGGACAAGGATTGTGTGTTCCCAGGGCCTAGCACATTATGAGTGAATTACGTATACAGGAATGAATGAGTAAGTAAATGATTGATCGAGGCTGTGAGTGAATAATTGAAAAACCAAACAATTGAGTGAATGCTTGAATGAGGGCCAGGTTAGGGGTCGTGTGGCCCAGGAAAGGGTCACTTCGAGATTCTTTTATTGAATGAAAGAGGATATAGCATGTGCGGAAGGAAACTGGCGAAGTACAACCCGGGGTGGGGTGGGGTGGGGTGGTGGGGGAGGGAATGTCACAGAGCAGTGGGGAGGTGTGATACCTGCCCCACGGCGCCTGGGGTCTTCCTGCTTAATTCTTCAGCAGGAGTCCCCTTCCTAGGCTCTGTTCCACCCAAGCCAGGCCCTTCTTTGGATCTCCGTCATGGTTCCCCCAAAGCCCAGGTGCCCTGCCCCCCGCGCCCCCCCCCCCCACGCCGGCTGCTGAGTCCCTCTCACCTGTTGATGGAGCTGACACTGGGCACAGTGTCATTGTCACAGACACCCTCCGCCAGGAGCCGGTCTCGGATCTCCCAGGCAAACATGGTGGGGTTCTGCCGCTTATAGTCTCCAATCTTCTCCACCACCTTGGGGGTGGCCACCTTGGGCTTGGAGCCCCCTATCACTCCAGGCCGGATGCTGCCGGTCTCGTAGTACCTACTCCAATAGAGAACCCCAAAGAATTACCCAATAAGCAGGTGGGGTCTTCGGGCAGGGACTTAGCCAGAGACTCTTGTTCCTCTCCAAGGCTTCAGGGGGTAAAATGCACCCCCAGGGCTGCCCTCAGACACTTGATGTTCCTGGCACTGTCTGCTTCCCTTGCATGAGTAAGTTTATGCTGCTGCCAAACCAGAGCCCTCTGCTAAAGACTTCACCCTGGACACCTGGCTTCCTCTCTCTTTCCCTCCTGCCAGTCTCCTGCGTCTGAGCTCCCGCCAGAGCCAACTTCGGCACACAAACGATTTCCCTTCTTAGAAAGGAGGTTTTGCTGCGCATGCTCTGTGCGTACGTATAGGTTCACAGTGGTGGGTTTCTCGACGCAGCTTTCCGGGGTTAAATCTTGACTCACCGTTCTTGGCCATCCTGGCTCTACCCCTCCCCAGGAAGCTAGTTTGGATGGTTGGGCCCTCTGCTCTGTCTTACTGCTTCACCTTTGCTCCCCTACCTTCTCCCCCAGCCCCCACCTCCCGGCTGGCCACTGGTTTTCTACCAGATTACATGGTTCAGGTGGAAGCTATTCTTCCTGGACTCTGGAATGCCAGCCTGGCCTGGATCCCTGGCCATGTCCGGCCCCTTAAGCCAAGCCTGCTGTCTCAGGCTGTCCACTTTTCCTCTCCCCCGAGCCCCCAGCCAGCTGCTTTGGTAGATCCTTGACTTATGTCAGGATAGTTTTCCCCTCTTTGGGTGGAAACTCTCTGGTCTCCTCTACCATAGAGTAAAGTCTGGTTCTTTAAAACTCTGCTTGTCTGTCATAACCATCCCAGGCTCAGCTCTCGGGGACACTGCAGCCCATCTTGGGAGCCCCTCTCCTGACCCGAACCAGGGAGTGCCCTTGCCATTGGCAACTTTAGTCAGGAAGCCAGGACTCTCCGCAGTTCAGCTACAGTCAGGTCCCTTTGCCTCGTTAAACCAGAACTCCTGCTGAACCCACCTGTGAGCTGGGTGAGGGAGGCAGGTGCACTGAGCCGATGCAAAGCCCCAAGTCCCCCAGGGCAGGGGCATTTGGAGAGTGGCTCTCCAGACTACGCTGTGTCAGCCCAGACACAGGGCTTTGCTGCCTCTGGTCCTTCCTGAACCTTTGAGTCAGTGGTCCTCAACTCTGGCTACAGAAAATTGGAATCCCTTGAAGGAGACTTAACACTATACAAAAACTTGAGCCCGTTCTCCTAAAGTTCTGCTTTAGTGGGTGTGGGCTGGGGCCTAGACATAATTTTTTTTTTTTAATTAAGTTTCCCTAAGTGACTCTAATGTGCAACCAGAGTGATGAACCACTGCTCTGGAGTTGAGTGTTCATGACTGGTACATGGTCATCTCCTAAAAATCACAGCACCCAGGCCTGGCTCCCAGAGGGGATGCTGTGATTTATATGTAGGTCTGGACCAGGCCTTAGGGATCTACATCTCGTCAAGGAACCCTGGTGCTTCCGTGGCAGGTGCTCTGGGAATTAAGAGTTTGAGAAGCACACTCAGACATCCCTCATGCGGGGGGTGAGACTGCAGGAGCCACCTCTGATCCTGTGTCCTCTCCCTAGTGGCTCCATTTCCCGTGGTCTCAGCCAGGGTGGGGGTGGGGTGCTTTGGGGAAGATTCTTCTGCTTTAGGAGTAGAGAAGCCCCTAAAAATGAGAGATGGGGCAAAGGAGAAAAGCGAGAGGCAGAAAGGAAAGGAAGGAGAAATGGACGGAGAAGGAAGCAAGGACAGGAAAGTAACAGAAGAGCAGCGGGCGGGGAGGCCGGGAAGCACCACCCGGATGGAAGCTGGACATCGGAACGACCGAGTGCCCCGGGGGCAGGGGTGTGGCTGCCAGGTGGGCCGCTCCAGGCAAGCCCTGCAGGGAAGGTGGCACGTGGTGAATTTCGTGCTTACCTGCCAAGGATCTTGCTGACACAGCCATGGCTGACTCGGAGCTGGCGGGAGATGTCACAGGGCCGCACGCCCTGGTGGGCCAGGTCCACGATGCGTTGACGCACCACTTCAGGCAGGGGTCTGCCGTTCACAAAGGCCCCGCCCAGCTGGTTCAGCCCTCCGTGGCCTAAGAAGACAGTAGTCCCAGGAACAGCTATCAGGGCCGGGCAGGGCCGGGGGGTGGGAATTAGCCCTTGAGTGTGGGTGCGTTGTGCATGCGCGACCGTGTGCGTGTGAACTCTCACCATCGTGCCCTCTGGTGCTCCTGCTGATGGACCGCCTCCTCTCCCCCACTGCAGAAGGAGGCTAGCTCCCGTTGGGGAGGGTCACATATGATGCCAGAGGGACACACTGCAATCTGGGGACCGCTTGGGCCTGCTCAGTTTCCTCTCAGACCTTCAGCCCTTCACTCTGAATAACAACTAACTCCCCACCTTCTTCCCTCCCTCCAAAAAGTATATAAAGAGCTGGAGATGCAGGGCCTTCCCACTCTGATGCTGAGCTGTGTGATGCTGGTGAATGTCCCCTCTCCTCTCTGGCTCTCCTTTCCTTATCTATAGAACGAGGGCATAGACTACACCCGCGGTCTTTATGTTTGTCTTTGTCTTTCTTCTTAACACAGAGCCAGATTTTATCAGCACAAGTGCATTGAGAAACACAAATACAAACAAACAAAAGCAGAGCTTCTGTGGTCGAGCTGAGGCAGAGTGGGCCCAGGCCTTGTCTGTGGGCTCCCAGCGCAAGTGATCCCATGGCTTCTTCTCTCTCTGACAGGCCAGAGCACTACAAGGGCGGGCAGAGATCTCCCCGGCACGCGTTCGCAGGGGTTCCAGGGACATGACATGGCGGGCTGCAGGCTGTTGTGCAGAACGTGGACGTGCCGTGGATGTGTGGGCATGTTCCTTAGCGGCCTTGCTGCCTTGCCTTCTGCCCTCTGGCCCCAGCCTGTGTTTCATTCTGAGCCCATCTACCTAGTCAAGCATATATGTACTGAGTGCCTACCATGTGCCAGGCACTCTACCAGGTCCTGCAGGTGCCCAGGTGAATAAGGCGGGTGTGATCTCTGTTCTTGTCTCATGGGTTTACTAAAGTGAGGGCCCAGACCAACAAACAGCCAATCACCTGACCACGTGACCACTGCTGGGGCCAGGGCCAAGTAGGGAGTTATGGGGACCACTGGAGGGGACCAAGCCCAGGCTTGGGGGACTCTAGAAGGGTTCCTGGAGAAGTCTACGCTTTGACTGAAGGTAGAGAGGTGCTCACCAAGGGAAGGAGGGAAGGGAGAAAACTGTTCCAGGCAGTGGGAACAGCATGTGCAAAGGCTTAGAGGCAAGAAGGTACTTGTCTGTTAGATTTACCAACCTTCTCAAATCTTGCAAATCTCGAGACCCAGGCTGGGCTCATTCTGGGGCTAAGATCGCCCTTTTGTTGATGAAGAAACTGGGGCTTGGAGGGTGTGAGTGACCTGCTTTCCATGACTTATGTGACTCAGCCTGTGTGAGGCGCCACCAAGGCTCTGGCCAAGGATTAAGGCTTCCATCAGTGCTTCTTGGGTTGAACCCTGTTCTATGGCCAGAACCAACCCTGGAACCTTGGCCCTGCAGCCTGTGCTGAAGGTGCCATGATGTGGGCATGAAGGACACCTTTTCATACGAGGGCGTGATTTGGTGATCTGGCTGGGATGGTAGAGCTCCAGGGGTGGGAGTCAGGGGGAAGGGGCAGGCGAGGAGGAAGAGCCAGCCCCAAGCCTTCTGTGTGAGCCCATTAAGGACTATTTATGGCCGAGGGTGGGAAGTGCCTCTACTGGGCACACAGTGCCCATTACTGCCCACGGACTTAGCACATTCAGAACTGCCTTGCCATGTCTCCTCGGGGGCCCAAGCCGGCTTCGGCAGAACAGTCAATTTCTCTTAAAAGAAAAAAAGAGGCTATGAGTCTCTGGCCTGGGCACTAAGTCAGGAGGAACAAGCCTGCTGGCCAAATACCCAGCAGGAGGGACACAGTGATCCATCTCTCTGCTGGAGGCAATTGGGTGAGCGTGGACACAATTTCCACTGTCCCATACTGCTTGTCCCAGGGACTGCTTTTCCACAAGGGCTGGGAGGACATCCCAGATAACCCACTTCTGAATCCCTTCCACTGGCTTCTCACGGCCATAGGCCATCCTTGGAGAATGGCTAAGCCATTTGACCCTCACTCCATCCTCGTGGTCTTTTGGCTCTTTGGGTCCAGACAATGAACACAAGGGGGCGCCAGACAGCCACCCAAACGCAGACAAGACCTTGAGACTGTCCAGCTTTGTCCCCATTTTCCAGAACTTAGGCTGCCACCTCAACCACCAAGGCTCAGGTGTTTGTGCTAGGACCTCTATATCTGGAAGCAAGGTTTCCTACAGGCGGAGTTCTTCACCCCTAGAAAGGTAGCAGGTTTAAAAAACCAAGCACCATTTTTGGGGTGACCTGAATTGGGTATTGTGCCTTAAAAAACAAACAACAACAAAAAACCAACCCTGTCTGTCTCTCTATTGAAAAAGCTATGTGGGCTATTGTCCTAAATCTTCCTGAAGGACTGATCAGGATCCTTAGAGACCCAAGCCCTCAAGAACCCTCCTTGAAACCTTATTTATTAGATCATCCAGCATCAGTGGGAAGGGAAAGGGGTAGTCATACCTCTGGCCCTTAAACTATAAATTATCTAGTGCTTTATTTTATTTTACTGGCTTTGAATGACTTTGTGTTGCTGTACAAAGAGCATTGGGCCAGATTCCTGCATTGACTCTACCTGTTTTAATTTTATCATTTGAGAAAGTGGGTTTTTTTTTTCCAGCCTCACTGTTCCCATCCATTGAATGGGACTTCTTGCTGTGTCTGCTGCTGACCCTATAACAACTGCTATAAGAAGATGGGGAAATGGGGATGTAGGAGTGTTTGGTTTGCTGAAAATTTTGATTTTGTGCAAAATTCTTCTAATTTTTAATATTTACACGGTTGAATGTTATGACCCCAAGCTTGGCCTTAGGGCTGGAACAGTGGTTCTCAAACTTGAGCATGCATCGGAATCACTTGGGGGGCTTGTTAAATCATAGGCTGATGAGCTCAATGCCCTGAGTGTCTGAATCAGCAGGTCTGGGATGGAACCAAGAATTTGTTTCTAGGAAGTTCCCAGATGCCACTTGTCTGGGGCCACATGGCGCAAACTACTGGTTTAGGCTGGGCGATGGCTGGTAAAGAAAATCAAGAGAGGAACTAAATACTTGTACCCCTACCACCTCGGCCCCGCCAGCTTTAAAGAATAATAATTCATACTGTTTTTATATCATAGTTTTCATTTCTTCGTGTACGAAGTGCCTACCATGAAGGTGCAAAGCACTGAGGAAACCATCTTGAAAAGGACAAGGAACTGGCCCTCAAGGAACTTACAATCTTCGGGGGATCCAATCACATATATTGGGAATCACCATGCTAAGGGAGAAGTTTCTTAAGAGAGATTAAGTTCAGGTGCTGGGGGAGTCCATAAGTGGTCAGTTGGAGGTTGCAGGGAGGGATGACTAGGAGGTAACCAGGTGAAGAAGTTTCCAGAGGAAAATAAATCCATGCACAAGGTCTTGGTGCTTTCAGGATATTGGAAGACACTTACTGTGGTGTAGGACAGGCAGGCAGCAGAGTCTGGAAAGAGCCTGCTGGCTGAAGATGGCGATGGCCCCCATGGTTTGAGGTTTTGAGCTGAGTCCCTGTAATGGAAGGACTTTTGTCCTTCCTGTGTCCGGTGTGGGGGAGTTGGACTCCTTTGGGTGACTCACCACCAAATGCCCAGAGGTGGGTGCAGCCTTCCTTCCTGCACCGGGAAGGGCTGGGCCACCCACTGTGCTGACCACCTTTCCATGCAGCTGTGGACAGGGTGGGCTTTGAGGCCGGAAGCCAGGAATGAGTGGGAGCCCCTGGTTGGGCTAGGAGGAAGATGTGAACCAGAAAGAGGTTTGAAGCTTCCTAAGCAAAGGCCCTTTGCATGGTCTGGAGCATCGTGGGTGGGGAGTGGTGGGCATGGAAGAGGAAGACAAGCCTGTCTGGCTGGACACGAGCAGGTTCTGAGTGTGAAGGCCCTCAGACAAAGGGATGCCAACTTTCCCAGGGCCAGAGAGGACTATTCTACAGTGAGGGGTCTGGAAGCCTGCAAAGCCCCAGCTGAACAGAGATGTATACTATGGAGAAGTGACCGTGTAGGGAGGAGTTAGGGCTTTCTTTGGTCATTTCTTCACCCCTTACAGAGCTCTGAGGAGCAGGAATGGTAGAAGGAAAAGAGAGGCTCATCACACAAAACTCCTGTTACAGGCACCAATCCCACACCCTTAAGGCACACGGAGCGTTTTCCCGGGCCCCCCTAGTCCTCTATACAAGTCTCCATCATGGCATTGATTACGTTAATCGATCTCTTTGTTTATTCTCTTTAAGGGCAGAGGCCCTGTCTTTGTCTACCTGGCACCTGTCACAAAAGTCTAATTAATGCTTATATACATGTGACAGAAAAGTGCTTTCCAAATGTGAGGGGCCGGTGTGCAGCCACTGTGCAGACTCCCCACGGTGGGATCCCTAAGTGGCCGACTCCAGTACTTTCCTCTTTCTTCCTGTTTCGTTCCTCACGCCTTTGCCCAGTCCCAGAGTGACACACTGGTTCAGTGGGTTGTTCTGGGAAAATTTCTCCTTAACTACCTGGGGTTTTTGCTTTAGCTCCAAAGGGTGGCAAGGTGGCAGGACTATCACGGGAGGGGCGGTGGCTGCCTTGAGATGTCCTTTAGATCACACGGTGCCTACTCCCCTTCCACAAAGGAATGGCCTTGCTGGCGTGAAGCAGGCTCTGACATACTTAGCCTGGTGGCATTGTCATCGCCCCTCGCCCCTCCGCATGCTCGCTCGCAGGCCGATGGTCTCCCACTGTAACCTCCCAGCTGCTCCCCTTGGCCCGGTGCCTTTCCGGAATAAAGGCCAGGGTCTCTGCCTCATACCACTCCTAGAGAAAATGTCCCAGGACCACGGAAACCTAGCGTTCCAACCTCTCGTTCCATCTCCCACCGCAAGCGTGCACACTGGATGGCGCCAGCATCCATGGCTATGGGTTACCTAGGCACCTAGGCCTTGCTCTGGCACAAAAGGGGCTGGCACTAGGAGAAGGAACATTCCGCATCTGCCTTCAGCCCCGACCTGCTGCATGGCCTTGGTATCTGGGCCTTGTACCTCTGCTCCCCAGGCTAACTGGAGCCAAGAGACAGTAGCTGGCTAAAGCTGTGGCTTATGCCTCTCCTTCATTTCATATTGACCCCATCACCCTTCTACCTGTTCTGGAACGCTACTCCACAAATTATCCTCATATTTCTTTTATGTTATTTACCTCTCCCTTTCTACTAGGTCTTCCCCCTGGGCCTACAAACACAATGAAATTCATCTATGCTGCCTCCCCACCCCTGCCCCCTCCCCCCAATATTCTCCCCTGGACTGTGAACTTTTTTCTTACTATTGTTTTAGACCAGATTTCTCAAGAAGTAGTCATACTTGCTGTTCCCATTGCTTTCATTCCCTTCCTGGCTGCTCATTGGTTACCCTGCCGTGTGCCTCGGGCTGAGCATGTACTCAGACACTCGGTACTGGGTAGAAGGGGCGTGGTGTGAGTGTTACATTTTCCTCCTTGAGGACGTTTCTGTGACAATGTTGTCTCCTGGTTCCTCATACCTTCAGACCTGCTTTTGTTTCTCTTTACTGGGGTTCTCCTCCCTCCTTTGTTCAATTAGATGTGTCTATTTTTCAGGCTTTTCCTAAACCCCAGTGCTGCGCCCACTCTAGACGGTCGTCTTTGGCGATCACCCCCGCTCCCAGTGTTTTCCCTACTACCCATGCACTGATGGCCCTGTAGGCATCCCCGGGATCTCCAGCCCAGAGCTGTCCCCCTACGTTTATGTTCAGTTTCCTGTTGGAAATATCCTGTTGGGTGATGAGGAGTCTCCTTGCTAGTGCTGTCTTGGTTGGGAACATCACGAGCTGCCGCACAAGCAGAGAACCTGCCCTACGGCATCACCTCGTGCCACCTTGCACCACACCGCCCTGCACCCTCATTGGCCTTCTGCATGACTTCAGAGCTAGTAGCGCGTCCTTCTCCCTTGGGGCTTTTGCACATGCTGTTCCCTCTGCCTGAACTCTTGTCTTCCCCTCTTATCTAGTTAACTCCTACCCGTCCTGTATAGCTTAGCGCAAAGTCACTTGGGCTGGGTGGCTTTGCTGTATCCTACCGAGAAGGTTAGGGCCTGTGTTTAGACAATCTCGACCAATGTCCCTTACCTTTCCTGCCTGGCGTTCATTCAGATTTTAATTTTACATTCATTTGCATGATTATGCACACACAGGAGTAGCGACTGTCTCGCCCACTAGATTGAAAGCTTCGTGATGGGGGCAGGACCATGTCTGTTTTGTTCATTATTAAATTGGATTAGGCATTCAATTAATGTATGCCCCGTGAATTAACTAAGGGCCTTTAGCTTCTTCCATTCTCCCCCTATGGAGGACTCACCAAACCATGGCATTTTTACCTCCTAAATATTTACCTAACCAGTACCTTCTTAGCCATCCTAGCATTCACACATCCACGTATTCGTGCATCCATTCAATGTATATGTGCTGAGTCCCCACCACATGCCAAGCACTTTACTGGAGCTGATCATACAGAATATATGCCTGACCTCATGGAGCCTCCAGTCTAGAAATAAGTAGGTATTTACAAAGTAAACACACAAATAATTGTGTAAGTATTGCTTGGATGGTGCTAAGAAGGACACAGTAGGGTACAGTATTAAAGAACAATGGGGGGAGGGTGAGAGACAGAATTACTTCCAGGTGACCCAAGAAAATCTGGGACAAAGGTGAGTAGGAGTTAATTAGTCATGTGGACTCACTGGTCCCTGCACTCAACGTGCACATGTGACCTTTTGCTGGGGAGCAACGCATCTAAAACCCAAGTCTGACCGTGTCCCTCCTGAAGAAGCCTGCTGGGGCACAGCCCCATCTGCCTGCCTGCCGAGGGCTAAGCTACTAAGCCTGGAGGACAGGGTCCACATGAGCTGAGCCTGGCTTATCTTTCCAGCCTCCATCCCTACCTGTCTGAGCCCTATTTCCGATGACCTAGCAATGCGGAATTACTTGCTGGTCTTTTGCAGCCTCTGAATCCTCGCCTGTAGCCTGGTCTGGGCTGCCCTCCATGCCGGCAGTGGCCTTTCCTAACTGGCTCCGGATCGATCTGTGCTCATGCCTTGAGTCCCTTCGAAGCTACGTCCTACAAGAAGTCTTCCCTGCCCTTCCTGCCTGCCGTCTCTCGTCCTTTCTTTTAAACATGCCAGGGCACAGTGTCTACCACTACATGCAGCAGAGAATGTGTCTGTTTATACTGTCTGGGCCCTGCTGCGACGACTGTGGGCCCTTTGAGGGATGACTGACGTGGCTTTTTTTTTTTTTTTTTTTTTTAATCTGTAAAGCCCTCATATGCTAGTACAATGCTTGGTGCACAGTAGGTACCCAATAAATGCTTGCTAATTGTTGGAAAAAAGGCAGGAAGGAGGGAAGGAAAGAAGGAACCAAGGAAAGAGAGGGGAGGACGGAAGGAAGGAAGGGAAGGAGAGAGGGGAGGGGAGGGGAGGGGAGGGAGGGAGAGAGGGAGGAAGGAAAGTAAACAGGCCCAAAACAAGCCTGGTGAAGCCCACACATCCTTTGCCCTATGCCGAATTGTGTCTTCCAAAGTCACATTCTCTTAGACATGAGCTTTTTTATAAAGGGTCCGGGAAAAGAGCAGTTTGCCCTCCTCCAGGAGCCATGGGATGAAGGCAGAGGCCTTCCTTTACATCCGGCCTTTGACATCAGCATGAAATGTGTGAGCCCTTGTCATGAACTTACAGCCCGTTTGGTTCTGCAGGAGCTCTCTGTGGGAGCAGAGCTACTGTGTCATGCCACCCCCATGAGGAAACTGTCACCAAGGTGGGTCTGCCAATTCTGAGGTAAGAAGCCTTTTCCTTCTAACCCTGGCCTCAGAGGGCCTCATGGAGAAAGACGAGGGGTGACCCACACAGGTTGACCCCTACGGGCTTTACGGCTCCAGGGGGGGGAGACTTTAGTGTGCCTCAAGGGAAAGAGCCACAAGAGACAGCTTGAACTAGGGATGACCACGGTGTAGTGTCAAAAACTACCCTTCCTGGGACTTGGACACCCCAGAGCCGGAGGCTCCCTTGAGGAGAAGTTTCTGACTCGGGGCCGTTGCGCAGGGCTGCCCTTTTATGTCTAACAGGATCCAGCTGGTCAAAAAGAAACTGGTTTCCCAGGTCTCGCTGCCAAGAAGCTCAGCATTGTGCTCTGTGTTCAAGGCTGAGGGCCTGACCAAGCCAGTCCTGGAGCCCTGTTTCCTCAGACCCCCTCTGACATCAAGTGGCATGTCAGTCAGAGTCCAGTCAGAAACCAGAAGCCCGTTCTTAGGTACTTCAGCAGAGGGGCTTCGGTGTGGGAGCTCGCTTCTCTGGGTGCTGGAGGGCTGTAAGAGCACAAGGGAGCCCTGAGGTACCCCTGAAGTACCCCTGAGGTGGGGACTGCAGGAAGAAGCCACTGCTCCTAGCGGGGAGCTAAGCGAAGAGGCCTATTCTTGCCTGGTCATTGTCTTGCTCTTACAAGGTCCTAGAATGCCCGGAGGAGCAGGAAATAATCCCAGCTCTGTCTTCCCCGCTCCTGGAGCCCCTGTCTAGGTGGTTCTTCATTGATTCCTGGGCTTGTTCTTGTTGATTTTTTTCCTCCTGGTGTGTTGGGCTCTGTCCCTCTTGTGGGGCTCTGTCCTCCCTGCACTTGAATGCAGCCCAGAGGTGTCTGGGGTGAGGCCATGAGGACAGGCTCCAGCTCCCGACTTCTCACAACCTGAAGCCCTAGCAAATCCGAGGGTCCCCGGAGGCCCCTGGAACAATAGGGTAAGAAGTTTGGCTCCCTTGGAAGCTCTGCCTTCAACCGGCCCAGAAGGTGGGAGGGCTTAGCACTATTCTTTCCTCCTCAACAGGGAGAGAGGGCTGGGAGGGCGGAAGGAGGGAGACAAAGCGTGGATAAAGAGGTTTCCTTCGGATTCGTCTCTGGCAGAGAAAGAACCACATTTGGCGGGTATCTTGCCAATGCTGGACTTAAAGAAGAGGAAAGGGGAGAAGGAGGAAAGGAGCGAGGGCTACTTTCAGGATTCAGCCTCCGTCCCCCATGAGTCAAAGCTTAGGCATACGGCCGAGAGCCAGCCTGGCGGGAGGTGCCGACTCCTGAGCTAGGTTGAGCCCTCTGAACGCATCCTTCCATTAGTCCTCCTGGCAGCCCTCTGAGGTAGGTAGCCCCTTGTCCCCATTTTACAGATGAGGAGATGAGAAGCAGAGGTCGCGTGCAACTTGCCCAAGGCCGCACCACCACAAAGGGGCGGGAGTGAGATGTGGGCTTCGGGCCTCCACGCACCGCTCAGGCCCGCGTCCTCGCCAGCATGGCCCCTGGCCGCAGGACGGTCGGCCCCTTCTTCAGAGCCACAGTGTCTTCACCACGTCACCCACCAAACCCACTTCGGGGTCCTCCCCAGCTTTTCATTTTGTTGAGGCCTAACCTTGCCTTTTCTATGGTTTTCTTCAGGCAGAGGACTCACCGAATTCGGTTCTCTTTCGCCCCCCTCCCTTGCGTGCTGGTTCATTCTCCTGCGTTCTGTTCCCCTCCGTCGCCACCCCCCCAACTTTGTGCCAAGTCTGTCCCCGCTCCGGGGTTCCTTCCTCTGCCCTCTGTCCCTTGTCCCTTCCCCTTCCGATTGCCCCCCTTGTCTCCCTTTCCACCCCACACTGACGGTCCCTGTGCCTCCCCTTCTCAGTCCTCCGAGCCCCTTCCCTGCTCCAGTCCCTGGATCCCGTCCAAGATGGCAGAGCCCGCCCAGGCCACCTCTCCCCTACCCCCTTCACCCCCGGCGTTCCCTCCTCTCCGCCTCTGCGCGCCTTTGGCCGGCCCCCTCCCTGCGCCATCTTTATTGCCTGCATGACTGCTCAGGTTCTTTATCCCATCTTCCCCTCAAAGGCATTCGCAGCTCGGCTGTTATTCTTGTATTAGCATTGAACCCATTAAAGCTAATTTGTTTGCCCTAATCTCCATTTATTTTTCCCTAGTTGATATTAGATTTCCCTTTCTATTGCTCCAGCATGATTTTCTCTTTGTCTTCCTAATGGTCTACCCCCCTCTCTCTTCCTCTATTAATCTGGTTGGCTTCACTGTATGTTTCAAGGCCTTTCTCCGCCTCCCCCAGCCCTTAGATTAACCCTGTCACCTCCCTCCCAGGAAGGGCCCCAGTGCCCGGATTTCCAGGAATGGAGCTGCTGTAAATGTCAACAGACCTCTAAGCTTCCCGAGAAAAGTCCCATTGGACGAGAGGCCCTGCCCTGTCCAAAAGCCAGTCTGGATGCCTGGGGAGCTCAGGGGCTGGCGAGCTGGAAGCGAGGGGGAGAACATGGGCTCTTCTGAGTCCTGAGGGGCCACCAAGCCCAAGGGTTCCCTGGCTAGATTCCCCTCTGGGGCTGCCTCAAAGATTTCTGGAGGCCTCTGCAAGCTTTCTCAGATCTATAAATGATATCGGTAGGCCCAACAATTGGATGGGCCACTTTCTCCCTGTGATTAGTTTGGGCACGGTTCCCCCTCCTTCCTTGTTTCTCCAGCTAGAGACACACTCCCTCCTCTTCCTGAAGAGGTGAAGCCTCCTCTCTGACGATGTGGCTTTGGAGTGGCTAATCTGCACCTCACACTCTGGCCTTTGTGTTCCCCAAAATAGAAACCTCCCTGAGCCAGCTCCCAGGGAAATTTATTATCCCCTACCTCCTCCCCTCCCCGATTGCCCCTGTCCATGGCCCTCCATCTGAGTCTCATTATTAAGGCCTTTCTCAAGGTCCATGCTTTGCCTGCCCCCTAGATGCCTAGCTCCTTGAGGGCAGGCATAGCGTACTATCTGGCCGCATAAGCTTGCCTTGCGGGGGGACAGCCGCGCTCCCGCCCTGGCTGCATGCTGGAATCACCTGGGACCTTTGGAAACTTTCTACCTCCAGTCAGTTCAACCAGAGTCTCTTGGGAGGGTGTCCTTGAATCCGTATTTTTTTTTAAAGTTCTTCTGCTGATCGCCCAGAGTTTATATCCACTCAGTAGATGGTCAATAAATATTTATTGAAAGCATTAATTAATTGATTAAACATAAACTTCTGGTCAGAGGCTGCAGTGGATCTTTCCAGTGATGGCTCCAGGTTTCCTAGAGGTCATTCTTTTCGGCTCCTTCCCACTGAGCTTAGATACCTCCAGACTCCTGACACTGCATGGCAAGGGGGCGGGGGGCGCTGCGGCAGAAAGGGCCGGGCGTCTGTCTCTGGGGGGAGAGAGGTGTGCAAGGCGGCGGCAATGCCAACACCCCCTGGACATGTATTAGAAGCCCAGCAGCCCCACAAATCACTGTGCTACACCTTCCACCACCCTCCCTGGGGGTCAGAGGCCTGTGGATATTAATGCTATTTTTTAAAATATGGGCCTATATTGAAGCAATTTTCAGTTCGTTAGATTTCAATTCAATGAGCACCCCCTCTATGTCTAATAATATTCCAGCCTGGGTGTGTGTGGGGAGATGGTTTCTGAGTAGAAGTTCTTGCCCTTGAGAAACTTACAAGTTAATAAACCCTGACACATTATAAAACCTTAAAATTTTAAAATCCATTCACATGCACTATCTCCTTCAATTCTTTTGACGAGCCTGGGGAATACCTATGGTGGTGGTGGGGGAGGGCGTGCATGTGTGTGCATATGTGTGCGTGTGTGTGTGTGTGTGTGTTGAGGATGAGGGTGAGTCATTAATAATTCACGTCCTGATGACATATGTTGTGGAACATTCTGCTACGTTCTACAGCTCAAAGTTATAATGTTATAAATGTGGGTTTTGTGGACATTGATTTAAAAATCACCCAGAGATGGGGAAAGGTTAGGTCATGATCCCAGTGTCCTGGGATCGAGTCCCGCATCGGGCTCCCTGCTCCTTGGGAGCCTGCTTCTCCCTCTCCCATTCCCCCTGCTTGTGTTCCCTCTCTCTCTGTCTCTGTCAAATAAATAAATAAAATCTTAAAAAAGAATAAATAAATAAATAAAAAATAAAAATCACCCAGAGGTGGGGAAGGGAGAGAGTGGGGAGGTAGCTAGAAGGGCCCCTGGAGGGGAAGGGAGAACACGGCCGGAGAGGGAGAGGGAGGGCAGCAGCCCTCGGCAGGTGGGGTACCTGCAGTCCCTGGGAGGCCAGAGGCATGAGGGCATCCTGGATAGAAGTGAAATCACGTGACGAAGAGAAGAGGGAAGTCTTGCCTCACCTGGAAGGTTGAACTCAATGACCTCTGAAGTTCTCTCTAACAGGGATTCTCTACTTCTGAGATCTTAACTGAGGTAAGAGGTGACCGACTAGCTCAGCAGGGAGGTGGCTGGAAAGGGTGAGATTTGGGCTGAACTTGAGGCAGTTAGAAAGGTTGTGTGTCTGGGTGTGTCTGGATGTGTGCGTGTGCACGGGTCTGTGTGTGTGCAAGGGGCAGAACCCTCGGGTCTGGCCGTCCTGAGGAGTGAAACAGGTAGGAGCAAATGAAGAGGAACCGCTTTTTTGAGCCTAACACACCGAGCAAAATCTGTGACAAAACTGCGTGTCTGTGGTTTCCACACCTGGCGACGGCTGGTTCCCCAGGACCCGGCACCGTAGCCGAGTGGATTACACACTCTGAAAGCCACGCTCGCTGCTGCATAAGGAGCCAGCGAGGCACAGATGGGGATAGACTCAGCCTGCAGGTTATGGTTTCAGGGGAGGGAACAGGGGTGCTGAGACCCAGGTTCCACCCACTCTGTGACCTGGCTTGTTTGTGCCTCAGTTTCCTCATCTGGTCTGAAACGAGCTGATGATCTTTACTGTCCTCCCAGTCCAATAGCTGCAACTCCAGGACGGCCCTCGGGTGCAGAGAGAGCTCTGTGGGAGGACCTTGGACAACTTTTCCACACAGCAGACTACCAGGGGGTGGCCCTGAGGCCACCTGGAGGGAGATGAGGGAAAGTGGCACACAGTGGGCCTCCTGGGCTGCCATGTGACCTGTATGACGGTAGAGTGAGACACTCTGGCTAACTGAGTATGGAGGTGGCCATGAGCAGTATCCTATTTAGTGCCAGAGTTGTAAGCCCTTCTAGAGGGTCCTTGGCCAGGAAGGGAGCGACCTGTCTAATGTCACATACTCACTTCATGGCACTGCCAAGACTCACATTTTTTGACCTAAATCCCTGTTCATTCCACGTTCCAGGAGACCCTCTGGGACCTGAGCTCCATCTTGGCTAGGGCCATCTTAGCGGACAGAGGAGGAAGAAAGGTGTGGAGATTGGGCAGAATGTGTTCTGAACCAAGGCACACCCTAAAAAGATTTCTGCTGCTCTTACCAGCTTGTTTGCTTGTCATTTCTATTTGCTTATGTAGTGAACCCAGCCTGGAGGCTCTGTTCTGTGGGTTCTGGGTTGGGAAGCAGAGTCCCTTCTTCTGTGGGAACACGGGGGTGGGCACAACAAGAAAGGCTCTACAGAACCCATATTGGCTTCTCCTCTTCTTCTGTCAGTCCCAACAGAGGCTTCTACCCTTGGTGCCACCTGGACCTAAAGCAGCTAAGGGTCCATTCAGGGCTGAGTGGGGAACTGACCCAGACCAACAACCTGCAACACTCAGATCGTTATGCGTGGAGTTGTGTCCCCTCAAAACTCACACGTTGAAGTCCTAACCCACAGTACCTCAGAATGTGACCTTATTTGGAAATAGGGTCTTTGTAAATGATCAAGATGAAGTCATTAGGGTGGGCCTTAATCCAATGTGACTGTGTCCTTAAGAAAAGGGAAATTTGGACACATAGGGATGACACGGGGAAACTGCGATGCAAAGACTGGAGTTATGTTGCCACAAGCCAAGGAACACCAAAGATGGCCAGTAAACCACCGGAAGCTGGGGGAGGGGCATGGGAAACAGATCCCCGCTCAGAGCCCTCAGAAGGAACCAGCCATGCCAACATCTTGATCGCAGACGTCCAGCCTCCAGAGCTATGAGAAAGTAACTTTCTGTTATTTCAGCCTTCTCCACCCCCGCCCAGTTTGTGGTGCTTTGTTAGGTCCGCCCCAGCAAGCTAATGCACAGATCAACAGGGTTCTAGCTCTGAACTGGATCCAGCAGACTTGGGGATGCCCCTTTGGGCTAGTCTCCTGGGATATTTGGCTGCCCCTCCAAGTAACTGTCCAGTCTAAGGCAGGCTCAGTCAAACAGAGAGCACTTTCCAACATCTGACCCTCTCTATGTGCACCCACTTCTCTTGACAATGCTGTCATCCCTACAGAGCCACCATCTTGGTCTCCATTCCTGATCCTTCTATCATGCAGCAAATTCTTCTTTAACGTAAGAATGTCAACACAGCAGCATAGCAAAGCCTTTGTGTAGGTGCCAATCACTCTTGCCCGGCCAGGCGGGGTTCCCCCCAAGTCAACCAGGACTTCTAGGCTTCTCCTCCTTTCAAGAACTTTCTGGATTCAGTCTAAGGGTTGGTTATGGACTCACTTAACAATTTGCAGAGCTAATGGCAGGTAAGTGATTCTTAAATTTAATTAAATTCAACAAATATCAACTGGGCTTTCGTTGTACCAGGGATGAGTTTTCATAACTCTGTGAGAGAGGTAGGGCTAGCATGTTGAGCCCATTTTCTAGATAGCTTGGAAGGTTAACGGGCTTGTGCACAGCCAGTGAAGAGCAGACCTGAGACTGCATGTGAGTTGGATCCACTCTTGCCCACAGCCAGAGGGGAAATCTGAGAGGCAGGATGCTTCTGTACAGGAAGAATGGCTGTCTCCCCCGCAAGCTGTCATGAGAGTCTCCACCTGTGAGAGACCTCTGGCTGGGCCTTGCTGGGCTGACTCTAGATCTGTGGTTCTCAAAAGCTGATCCACAGTAGAATCACTGTGCACTTGTGATGGGTACAGATTCCAGGGCCCTACATCTGTTTACATAGCCCTGGAAGCTTCTGATGCTGGAGCGAAGACCACACTTGAGAAACACTTGTATAAAGCAAATTTTAAAATGGTTATTTCATTTAGCAAATATTTATTAAACATCTAGCACGTAACTACAATGTGCCAGATGAATTTGAAGAACTCAGTTCCCAACGTATGGAATCTTGGAAGCATTGGTCCTCACAGATAGCCCTAAATCTGGCCATCCACCCTGCCCAGCTGATGCCCAGCATCCACGAGGAAGGACCCCTGTTGGGTCAGTATTGTCCAGGCCTGCCAATGTTTGCTACTCCCAGTGGTTACTCCTGCCCAACCTCAACACCCCGCACCTGGGCCTAGGCCAGCAAGGTGCCTCAGGACCGGGGAGGTGTCCCAGTGGGGCAGCTCAGGCCTCAGCGGCTGTATCAGGTTTCCCAAAAAGGCTACAATTCTTATCTCCTCAGTCACATAGCGCCCCCTTATTATAAAGAAAATCGGACAGTGATTATAGCAATGTCATATGGAAGGACCAAGTGGGCTTCACGTGGGGAAGAGTTTATTCGCAAAGCTCAAACAGACAAGTTAGGTCAACTAGCAAAACAATAAAACATGCTAGTGGAGAATTATGTCAAAACTCCCATCACGGGCATCTGTGGAGCCCTCATATGATATAGGATTTTATGTCCAAGTGCTGGGGATGTAGAGAGAACAAAGAGTTCTCACTCTTGCCTAGCTCAGAGGTGAGTGCAGTGGGGAGTCAGACGGGATGGTCGCTAAAGCTGAGAGGAGCAGAAAGGGCCTGATTAGGGAAGTGGAACTTGAGCAGAGCTTTGTCTAAAGGGTGGGAGTAGGGGCGCCTGGGTGGCTCAGTCGTTAAGCATCTGCCTTCGGCTCAGGTCGTGATCCCAGGGTCCTGGGATCGAGCCCCTCATCGGGCTCCCTGCTCAGCGGGGAGCCTGCTTCTCCCTCTCCCACTCCCCCTGCTTGTGTTCCCTCTCTCGCTGTGTCTCTCTCTGTCAAAATAAATAAATAAAATCTTTAAAAAAATAAATAAATAAAGGGTGGGAGTAGCGATGATGTTCCCAGCAGCTGCCATTGCACGGGCAAAGGTGCAGAGGTGGGACTGTACACAGTGTGTTTTGGAAACAGAGACCAGTTGGCTGGAACATAGGTTTGCATCTGGAAGTGGTGGGAAACAGCGTCAGGGAGGTGGGATAGAATGTTCTCGAATTATACACCAGCGGTTTGCCCACAAATGCCTGTTAATGATTGGATTAAAAGGAAGTGCAAATGGGACTCTAAGATGATTTTGGAAAATCACCAGGCTAAGATTCTCTGGAACAGGGCTGGGAAAAGAGAGAATTCAGAACATTTTAATAATGTGAATCATCTAGCCATCACAGATTATTGCCAAGCTGTTCCCCTTAATAAAAATACCACAAAGCTCAAAGAGGATAAAATAAGTATGTGGCTCTAGCAAGGGAGCTGAAGGGAATATGAAAATCAACGACAAGGGAAGCGAGGATGGAAGTTTTCATGCACCGTGAGTGAAACACTCCCAAACATGTACACTGAGTGCACTCGACCCAGGCTTCCTAATGGCAGGGTTGGTCTTGGCACCTTAGCCTGGCCTCTCTGGTCAAAGCCCCCTGTCGTTTGCCTGAGTTCCACCTGACGTTCTATTGCTGCACCCTTAGCCCAGAGCTGACTCTGGTCCCTGGAGCTGCACACACTCCTAGGACTCCACATCCCTGCTCCCCCTGGTCTCCCCTAGAGTCCCCTGCTAGAATCCTGCCCCTGCCTCAGGGTAGGCTTCCACCCCTGCCCCCCCCATCATAGCCCCACCCCTTCCTCTCCCACTAGCTCAGCATTTTGTGTCTATCTGGACTGACTGTTTCCTTTCTCTCTTCACTTGTGACTAAACGTCCAATTTGTTTCCGTTATCTCTAGAATGTCAGCGTGTCTCCCCGGAGTTCTGCAACCCCAAAGTCTAGCTCCACGCCTGCCATGCTGAAGGGTTCTGTAGATGTTTACTTATGAAACTGAATGTTAGAGTACGAATGTCCTTTGAAACAATTCGGAGTTAGAGCTCAAGGCTTATGTGGCCAGGCATGACTGGGTGAGAGGGTGAGAGTATGTCCTAGGACCTTGGAGTAACGAAGCATGGGGTGGGGGGGTGGGTATGGTCGGAGACCAGCACAGGGCACTGCCAGGCAAGTTCAGGCATGCGGGGACTCAGAGAGAGAGAGCAGAGGGACCCCAGATGCTTCTTGAGAAGCTAGAGTAAAACCTCAGGGGACCCAGCGGAACACCCACTTAGGAGAGAAATAGCCCAGAAGGAGAGGAGACAGGTCTGTCTCAGGGCAGGAGAGGGCTGGGAACGGAAGCATCTCTGGATAGCAGACCAAGTAGTCTGTGCTCCTGAGGAGAAAAATAAATGATGATTTCTATGGCTGGTGTCAGGGGCTAAATGTTGGTGTCCCCCCAAATTCATATGTTGAAGCCCTAATCCCCAGTGTGATGGTATTTGGAAGGGGAGCTTTTGGGAGGTAATCGGGTTAGATGAGGTCATGAGGGTGGGCCCTCATGGTGGGCACAGTGCTTGTAATCAGAGCTTATAATAATGCTTATTCTTATAATAAGAGACACCAGATCTTTCTCTCCCCAGGCACATGCACCAAGGAAGGGCCACATGAGGACACAGCATGCAGGCCCCGTCTACAAGCCAGGAAGGGCACCCTCACCAGAGCTTGACCATGCTGGTGCTCTGATCTCAGACTCAGCCTCCAGAACAGTGAGGAATCAATGTCTGTTGTTTAAGCCACTCAGTGTGTGGCACTGTGTATGTTTTTTTGAAAAAGATTTTATTTGAAAGGGGGCGGGGGGAGAGAGACAAGCTGACTCCAAACCGAGTGCACAGCCCAATACAGGGCTCAATCCCACAGCCCTGAGATCATGACCTGAGCCAAAATCAAGAGTCAGAAGCTTAACCGACTGAGCCCCCCAGGTGCCTCTGGCGTTGTGTTTTAACAGCCTGAGCTGACTAAGACAGGTGGCTGGGACAGAAGGTGTGGGGAGACAGGATCTTTGGAGGAAATCTCAAGGAGAGGTGTCTTGGCCCTAAGTATGCTCCATAGCAGCCGAGAGCGAGACAGGGGAGCCACTTATTCAAGTTGTGTGGGAGAATGTCCTTACTCTGCCACAATCACCGACCCTTAAATGACCGACACACGCATGCTAGATACCACGTGCCTGGAAAGCAAGGGGCTTTTTGAGAAAGTAAAGGTGAGAGAGGTGGGGGCTCAGGGACGGGGCTCCCTCCTGGATGGTGGCAATGCAAATTCTCTCTGATGGAAATGTTCCAGTGCCTTCTGATGCAGGTATGCGCATCTCATCATTTCACAGAATTGGGGTGCTACGCCTGCCAGGTGGACATCAGGCAACTCCAGTCTCATATCAACACTAGCTATTCTATTTTTTTTTAAAGATTTCATTTATTTATTTGACAGAGAGAGACACAGCGAGAGACGGAACACAAGCAGGGGGAGTGGGAGAGGGAGAAGCAGGTTTCCCGCTGAGCAGGGAGCCCGATCTGGGACTCGATCCCAGGACCACAGGATGATGACCTGAGCCAAAGGCAGACGCCCAACGACTGAGCCACCCAGGTGCCCCAACACTAGCTATTCTGACACCTGTCAGGAGAACGGGCCCCTGGAAGGCCACACACACTTCCACCAAGAACGGGACCGAACAGCAAGCTCCACATAGCGAAAAGTATAACGTGCTGCTAAATCGATCTGAGATCCTAAGGAATATACGAGGTAGTGGCCATTAAATAGAAAAAAAAAAAATTACACCTTGAACTTGAAGGTGGTTTGTCCACAAATGCACTTTCTCCTGCCACTATTACTCAGTTTCATTATATCAATGAGCAACTCGGTCTGCTCCGCAGGGAAACATTGTTTGAGAATCACTGATTTATGAAGGTTATACAAATATTTGTAGATCAAATGTACAAAGCATTCGTGATGACACCATATTGTTTGTAATAATCCATTCTGCAGGTGCTGCAGCAAGCCTTGTGCATCTATGAGATTGTGGTGCACACTCACGTGGCCCCTGAACATTTTCGTGATCAGGGGCGTGTGTGCTCATAAGGCTGCAGGCTGAGGACCGAGGGGCTCAGGGGGCAGAGCTGCCAGGGAATTCTGAGCAGGGGTGAAAGATGAGACAGGATATTCTCATGGTCTGAGCAGAGGAAGGAGCCCACCAGTGACAGCCCTCAGCCACCTGCCTTCAGGGTTGCCATCCTCAGGGGACCAAGAGGCCAGATTCTAGAATAAGCAGGTCCTGCGGCTGTTGCTTGCCTGCTTGGTAACACTGTCCTCGTCTGGGAAGAGCCACTATGAACCCCGGAGACAGAGCATTGCTAGTGGCTCTGACACTGGCCTAACGAGTGGTCCATGTGAATGACTGCCTTTTGGTCTCATTTGAAACCAAGGTCTCTGCAGGGCCCCCATGACACCTCTGTCCTATAACTTCAGTGGGGCCCCGGGGAAGAGGGCTTGGCTGGATGCTGGAGTTCCTCAGCTCAGACCTCAAACTGTAGGTTGCCAGAACGGGAAGGTCACAGGCTGGTGACTCATGCTTCAATTGATCTGAGTTGACCCACAACACAGAGCAGATTCCCCGGATACCCTTGGACCTCACTTTGTCTACCATGTCTATTACTGGTTGCTTCTCAGCAATGTGGACTCAACCGGGACTCAGCAATAGCGCCTGTGTTTTTCTGGCTGTATCTCTTGAGGTCTCTGAGAGCAGAGGCTTCTTTGGCCTTCCTTTTTATCACGCACAGACCTAGGACAGACCTCTGCACACACATGTACTTTGTTAAGACCCTTCCTAGTGTTTATACGTGAGACCGGGTAAGTATTGTACATATGTGTGTGAGCATATGTCCCCCACATGTATTTGAGTGTGGGTGTAACTGGTTATGTGGGTGTGTGCATCACATACAGAGAACTAGGGCAGGGTACAGAATTTAAGGGGGCACTCACTCTCAGGGCCAGCCTTACCTTTGCATGAGCACTTCCTTAAATTTTGTCCTCCCGGCGCCTCACCCTAGTCCCAACCCTGGTTGGGTGTATGTGTGAGTGTGTATGCGTGTGGCTCTGTACATTTGTGTGTAGGGGAGTGCGTGTGTTGTGTATATGTGCATGTCTATGTGTGCATTTGTGTGTCCATGTGTGTTGGTGCCTCTCCCTGGGCTTCAGCAGTCCCTGTCAGCAGGTGTGGGAGGTCCCTCTTCCCGGTTCCGTGGGTCAGTGCCCACTTAGAAGAGGCTGCAGCCAGCACTCCATGGACGTGGGTCCGCCCTCCCTCTACCCTAGCACACTCTGAAGGCAGCCCGGTGTCACCGAGTGAGCCCTGATCGTAAGCACGAAGCCTCTGCTGTGCCACTAGGCCCGTGGGGTCCGGAGCAAGGCACGCCCCTGTGAGTCTCAGTGTCCTTGTCAGGAAAACGTGGCAACAGGGCTTCACTTGGGAACCCCTGCTGGCCTTGACCAACTCTGGGTCCAGGTAGATATTTGATGTAACAAAACCCTAGGGAGCTCCTATGTGACGCCCACAGCCTCGCAGGTGTTCCGGGAAGCCCAGATCTAGAAGGGCAAGAGCCACTGAGAGAAATATTCCTTTACAAAGTGGACTGCAAAACGTGCCATAAAAAGGAAGTGGTAGGGGGCCCTGGGGAGCTGGAGAGGCGGGGAGGCTTTAGGGGGAAGTGGCATCTGAGTTGGGCTGGTAGAGGATAGCTGGGGGTGGGGAGAGCCCCCAACTAAGTACTTCACAAGCCTGAAGTCAGCCAGTCCTCACAGCAGCCTGCCGAGGCAGGAACCATGCATCTACTTTTCTGTGGGTTGTAAGTGGCTGAACGCAGACTCAAGACCCCCCAACACCAGCCCCTTTGACACTCCCTTTTGTCCTCCAGCAAGGGGAAAGATAGGCCCCCTGGCCTCAAGATGGGCACCATCTACATGGGGTGGATTGGCAAACACACACCAAATTGTCTGCAAACAATAGAAGGCTGTGCACAATCACATCCTTGCTGTGGTACGGACAGTGACTTCCAGGGAGGTGGGGACAGAGAGCAGTGTGGGCAGGGGCACGATGCGCTCCTGGCCTCAGATCTCCCGGGGAGAGGGACACCTTCCAGCCCACAGGACCCAGCCAGCCAGGGACGCAACTGTGAGGAGGCGATCAGGACAGCAACCGTGTCACCGCCAGCAGGATTCTTGAGACCAGGTCTCACATGCGAAAGGGTGAGCCCTGCAGTCTGGGCCGGCCTGTCACAGTTAGGGGCCCCTTGCAGACAGCTCTGTGGCCAGCAGGAGAGGGGCAGCTTCGGGGGGGGGATGGGGATCTTCCTGGTGTGGGGCATTGTCATATCATCACAGAATACGGGGACTGGAAAGACCTGCTCCTTGTCACACCGTCAAGGAGATGGCAGGCCCAGAAGGGAAATCCTATAAAGTCTGCACATCTCTGAAGGTGTGGGGGATATGCATCAGAGGTGTCCGGCAAGCGTTTCGATTTAGCAGATGTGGGCACATCTCCATGGCATTTGAACCTACAGATCGGCGACATCTTGCCATGAGCCAGCCAGCCGCCCCACTCTGGAGTCCCAGTGTAGACCCCCATGGAGCTGGCTGAGCCTGCACAGGCTCACGTGCTGCTTCTCTGGAGCAAGTGGTCCAAGGACCAGCTAGACTCACAAAGGCCAGATGAGCTTTTTCTGTTGGCGGCAATGACATGGTTGGGCTGGGGTGGCTGTTGGAGATAAATGACCTTTGGTGTTCCCACCGCCCGGGTTGTTAGTTTTCAGTCCTTGACCCGCCACTGAATTGTTTGGTCTGATTATTTCCCTTCCTGGTGCTGTGGGTCTGTCCCCTTGACAGGGAATCACAAGACTCCAGTGGCCCGCCCGGAGAAGGTGCCACTCACCCCTGTCATACCTTGACCATCCAGGGCAGTGAATGCCACCATCGCTGGCATGGTGCCCTGCACATGGTGGGCGGCCCACCACAAGGGCTTGTTACATTGAGTTAAACCGCTGACCCCCAGGTTCCAGCTGGCTCCCAGCTTGACTCCAGTACCTCTCCTGCCCTAACACTCTCCCTCCAAGTCACAGCCAGATTCTGCCCAAGGACCTGTCAAGAGGTTGCCTCATTCCTGCCACTTCCATTTTGACAGCACTCGAGAACGACCTCAGGGTTAGAGGAAAGACCAAAGCGGAGCCGGAGTCAGTGATATGGTGCTCAGCTAATTTTAAATGTCACCCAGGCTTTGCTGTCATGACAAAGCTGGATTATTATTATACAAAGTAGGAAAATATAAAGATGCGGGCAGGGTGGAGGGAGGGAGAGAGAATAGTGAATTTTTTTAAAGATTTCATTTACTTATTTGACACAGAGAGAGAGAGAGAGAGAGAGAGAGAGAGAGAGAGAGAGCACACAAGCAGGGGGAGCGGCAGGCAGAGGGAGAAGCAGGCTCCCCAAGGAGCAGGGAGCCTGATGTGGGGGACTTGATCCCAGGACCCTAGGATCATGACCTGAGCCGAAGGCAGACGCTTAACGACTGAGCCACCCAGGCGCCCCAGATCAGTGAATTAAAAAAATAATAATAATAAACGTATGGTTTCGTATCGATTAAGAACAAGTACCTAGACGTGTCTTTGTGCGGTCCTCTCAGAACTACACATCCACTTCTCCGCACCTGTCCTCTAAGACCCTAAATTTTGCTAAAGTCCTAGAATGTTCTGGATTCCAACATAAAGTCCATGCATAGCCCATTCTAGTGTTTCCCTTATGACTGGGTTTTCTGGTAAAGCGAAATAAGGAATCATCTTGCAGAGGGGGCTGCGATAGGAGCTGATAATGGCCATGGGGGTCTGAGCCAGCCCTTCTCACATGTCCTTTCATTTAATCCAACACTCCTAGGCAGTAGGCTTGTTCTTTTGTCCACCTGGAATACTTAAAAGATCTGTCCTAAATTTTAACTGGAACAAAGTTTCCATGCGGGGTTGCAAGTTTCACAGGAAATGCTAAGACAATGTAACATTTGGGCATTGGCCCTCAGAAGTTTTGGAGACTCACCTCTCTGGTGACCAGTGTATGGAGGAGGACAAAAAAAATTCTTGACTGGCTGCTATGTGCCAGGTGGGGATACTGGCCATACTTTCAGTACTTTCTAGAAGCCCTGCAACATCTTCGTATTTTATACACATGGGGAAATTCAAGCCTAGAGAGACAGCTGACTTGCCTAAGGTCACACAGGGAGAAACTAGCAAGGTCAGCAAAGGCAAAGCCTCCACGGCATAGCCCCTCCTGCTGCCTGTGGGGATGGGGAGGCTCCCATGGCCCTGGCTTCCCAGTGACTGCAAAATCCCTAGCCCTCCTGACACCTCCTGGCCTTGGGAGTTTATTCTAGGAATAATAGTTCTGCTGTCCTCCTAGAGAAGCTGAGTAATAAAAAATGCAACACACACAGAGGACCCTGGGTGTGCAAACATGCAGTTCACATGATGACAGCAGATTAAGCTGTTTCTTAGATGCGTCACCCAACCAGCTCCCCGACCTCTCTGCTGTGCTGGTCTGACAGCAACAATATGTCCCAGTGGACTAATTAGCACTAACTACTCAGGTCACTCCAAGGCCACTTAGGAGAACAAGTGCAAAAGAAAAACTGATGAGCATTGTGGCTGGAGACAAGAGAAGAAAGACAAGACTTAAAAGAAGGCAGAGAAAAAAATGTTTTTATTTATTTATTCTTTCTTTCTCAGTCTCTCCGCTTAAAACTACAGACAGGTTTTCATCGGAGAAATGCAACCAGCTCAGGAGCTGGGCAGCTACTCTCACAGTGAAGAGTGCAAACGTTAAAATTAAACCCCTTACCAGCTAACGTTACAAGTTGAACCGCGCAGGAGGCTCTGAAGGAGCAGATGATTTGGTTTTGAACTCCTGAGTGAGAGGGACCCCCCTGGAAGCAGCAGAAGGAATAAACCTAAACTCGGGGAAATGAGATCCGACACCTTAAGTGGCTGCCCGTGCACTGGGCACCGGCAATATCCCCTGACTTCGTGGACGGCTCTTCCCAGTAACTCTGAAACTTCCATCACACCCACTAACTCATTAGTCTCTGAAGTGGACCCAGGTAGGCAGGCCAGGTGTGGTTTGGAGATGCCAAGGGACTAAGTTCCTTGCTGGCCTACAATAAATTGAGGTACCAGAGGATAGCTGTCCCCCTTTTTTTGGTGTAGGTGGAAACATGGCAGCCTTGGGGGCACGCATTAAAAGAAAGCCCCCTCTCTCTGCCTTTCCCAGTGGATGATCATCTCCTTCTTCCTAATAGCGACCTCCAGGAGGGACATTCTGATAGGTACCACCTTCTCCCATTGTGCAGATGGGAAGACCGAGAACTGCACTGCAAAGGGGTCTATTGTAATAAGCAGGAGAGTTAAGGACCCTGATGAGGAGAACGAGCTGACAGACTGAAGGCCCTGCCTGTCGCTGTCACTATCACTGTCAGTACAGGCTCTCATGTCCTCTCATCAAGGGTTCTGGTCCGAATTCCCAGCAGAGTTGTGTGTGAACCAGCCAATGCTACAGGGAGTTTGGATGAGGGACTTTGGGAAGAGGGGCAGGTGGAGAAAAGGGGGGTTGGAGTCAGATCAGCCTCTTCTGCAAAAATGTCAAAAACAATACCTGCCTGGTAGAGTTCTGGGAATTAAATTAGAGGATCTGTGCCCTCTCCTGTGGAATACCATACCAATAAGAGCCCACGGAGAGACTAAGACAGCTTCCATTTACTGAGGGCTCACTAAGTGCCAGGGTGTGCTGAGTTCTTTGTGTATCACAACTCTTTCTTAACTATTAAAGCGACAATGCAGAGCTAGAGCAGCTGTGGGGCTAGCTCGCCGAGCCTTAGCGAGATTTGGCATCTTATATGGCATTCAGGACTAGGGAGGGATCCTGAGGCATGAACACAGAAACAGAACCCACCTATCCCTGGGGGAACTCCCGAACCTCCCTCCCCTTTGATCTTGGACATGCCTCAGGAAGGAGATGCTGGTTTCTGCCCAGCCCCATTCCTGCGGAAGGAGCCCCAGTCAGGGTAAAGCTTAGACTCAGTGACATGAATTGTGGGTTTCAAATAGAAAACTTCCTGGGAAGATTTTTCTGGCCCATGGCCCGTGTAAGGGACATTTGCTCACCGTGTCCCCACCTGGCCAAGGGAGAGATCTAGGGGAGCTTTCAAAAAACCCAAAGAGGCTTGTCAACCTTAACTCTGGACCTAAGGAAATAGTTATGACCCTCAGAGATCCACTTAAAAGTGCCGTGACCACAGATAAATAAGGAAGAGTGGATGCCTCTGCCCACCCACCCCTACCCAGAGATTCCGTCACTGAGTCACTGATCACCTACTGAATGAACTGGGATTGGCCTGGGATAGTGGAGCTTTCAGGAACCAGGAGACCCCTAGATGGCTGTTCTCTACTCCTTCCCCCAAAGAGAAACATCTAGTATCTCTGCAGGTGTGGTCACTGCACATACTTCCTAGGCAGAATGTCTTCTAGCTCTTTCTCCAAAAGAACCCGGGCTATAAAGTGTTCCAGTCTGAACCCAGAAAAGAATCACTTCTCCAAAGAACTCTGAGTATGCGGGTGCATTCTCCTCTTTTATAGGATGTTTTACATCCCTGCGTCCTATCTCCGAAGGGAGTGGGGGCCGGTGGGGGCCAGTGACTCAGCCATTTCCCAAGTTTCAACTAAAACAAAAGCCAATTGCAGTCTTGAATAGGGGTGCATTCTCCTGTCCTCTCCTTTTAAAATCATCTTTTCTTTTTTCCTTAAAAGAAATTGTTTCTTTTATCTTTTGGCTCCTTGTGTCCTCAGAACCCCAGAGCTCAAAGCTTTCTCAGCGCAACTGAGAACTCGGCACCTCTTGGACTGATAAATAGAGCAGCTTTAAAATGCTTAGAACTGAAGACAGACCAACTGTGGTGAGAGAAAGTAAACACATCCATGCACCAGTCAACCCTAGCAAGCTCCTCGCTGAGATTACAAACTGCAGTTCCTGCCTGAGCTGGCAAGGATGCTGGAGCAGGCTGCGGAGGGTGGGGGCACAGAGCCACAAAGCAGGCTCCCTTGCCTCAGTTAGTCGTGCCCCAGAGGAGACAGGTCACCTGGGAGTCTGCTCAGGACCAGGATGGGATGTTTCTAAGCCTAACAGACCTTGCCAATGGGTTTCCCATTGGTTTCACACTTGGAAATGTCCCAAGAGAAGAGGGGACCAGCTTCATTCTGATTTAAAAGGACTCATCTCTCTCACCCCACGTTCTTTGTGTACAGGTGAAATTCACCAGTGAGAAAACTGGGATTTTTTTCACGAAATAGAATATGATCACTACCTAATTTGATAAGAATATTTGAGGAACTTTTCCTATGAAAAATAAATACTTTAAATATCCCCCCGAAACACACACACACAACTTGTTTTTATGAGAACCAATTAATAAATGCTAATTCATTCAGGCATATCTCTACTAAATTACCGTTTCATTTAATTGCAGGGGAATTTTCCATTACTAAACTCTCCCTTGCTGATTTTTTTGCATTATTTATATATTTTTTCAGTTTCACTAATAGTGAGATTGGTATGTGATATTATCTGCTGTTTGTACGTCTTAAATTTCTTTTTTTATTTAAAATGTTTCCTCATTCTTGCAGCTCCACGTAATCTGGGAGAAACATCATTAAAAGCAGACAAGATTTTATACATAAATGAAAAGGCACTGGCTGAAATTAACCTGGCAGGAGCACATCTTGTCTGATTGTGCTTCTCTCATTTCAGGCGGGCATGAGTGTGTGCAAGTACGTGCCTCCACTTTGGGTTTGTGTGGAAATGTTTTCCTGTCAGTGAGTCACAAGTCTGTCTGTGGAAAGACTGTGGGTACACAGCTAGGAATGAAGATCACAGGGGCTTTAATAATAAAAATAAACAACACTCAAATCTCTTTACAAGCCCCCAGAGCACAATGCGTATTTTCTTGCTTCCTTTTTATGGACACCAAATCAAGACTTTGATATCTAGATACCCAACAGCCAGACCAGCTGGCTCCTGAAAATCCTGCCTCTTTTCATGCATAGAAAAGTGGGGAGTTGCCAGTGGTGTTTAGGGGTTGCTTAGGGGCTGTGGTAGAGATCCGTGTTCAAAAGGATGTGTTTTGAAGTAGAATTCCCATTTTCTTATATTGAATGACACAGGTCCTGTGCACCTGGCTACCTTCGCTTCGGCAATAAGTTCTTTCATTTTTATTCTCTCCAGCCACTTTCTCCCTCTCTCTCTCTCCTCCCCCTCCCCCATTGCCTCCTTTCAGGGTCTTTCTTTTGCTCTTTATTCCGTCCCTTCTTTCTCTTTCACAGTAACATATTCTGGAGGATGTGAATGATTAAACTGTTTACTCCGAGGTTTAAGTACGAAAAGGCATGTCACCGAAGTAAAGTTTCACCTTCATACCCAACTCTATCAATAATTACAGAACAGGGATGATGATTAGTAAATCTTTCTTACAATTTGCTCTTACGAAAATGATGCCATTTATTCTGAGCATACTGAGTTCTATTGATTTTACTTTTCACAAAAATTAATTACAAAGCATAGTAACCTTCAAAATGAAGTCAGCATATAAAGGGGTTGTGAGTAGATCCAGGGAAAAATATATACCCAGTAAACATGTACCCCATTAAAATTAGAGATTTGAAGCCATAAATAGAAAGTTTTGACATATTATTATATTAGTGGAGGATCTCCTTTGAATAAAAATATTGCAATAATTAAAATTTCATGAGACTGACTTTTTGTTTTGTTTTCCTTCATCTCCTTTGTCCTCTTCAACAAAATTAGGCAGAGTCTTTTTGGGTATAGACTGATAAAATTAATTAACTTTCCTTCCACCCCAAAAAAGTCCCAAATAAATGCTTCCAATAGACATCAAAAAAGTGTCAATTAGAAATAATTACTTCTTATCAATCAGTGGAGCAATTAAAGTGACAAAGCTTGAAAAGATACTTATCTTAAAACTAATTCACAAGGTAGCTAAATTATCTCCTAATTAACTTGCATTGAGGAGTGTGGGAGGATGGACCATTTTGAAACAAAGATGAATTGAGGAACCCCAATACCCCTTTATGTTCTTTGAGACTGTTTCCCATCCAGAGACCTTGTTTTCAACCCAGGCAAGAAAACTGGGAAGAAAATAGATCCTTCCCAAAAGCATTTGGTCCCCTTTTCTCCTTTCTTAAACCAAGAGGAGGGAATAGGGCTTTGCATCTCAGATCTAGGAAGTTAGAGCCATGTTCCTCCGTGATCTTCAGCCTCATTTGACCACTTGAATAACCTATTTTCAGTGGCTGGGGAAGAGGGTTGCCCCAAGTTATGGCACATAACTTTTAATGACAATCTGCTTGCTTTTACTAAACTCTCGTCTTCACTGATACAGTATTATTTTCATTTTAATATTTATGTGGCATTTATCTTTAAACATTAAAAAAATAGTATTTGCTTTAAAGGATCTTTGTTCCCTGATGCTACAAAATTCCAGTAGATTACTGACCGGAGCAATCAGCGTAATTCCCTAGGCGCTCTCCACAGCCCTTCAGAATAAAGCTTGTAGGGGGGAAAAAAAAATAAGACCTCTCTTCAAAGCAAGATCAGCCGAGAGTGAGCCAGACCAGGGTGAGCTGCAGGGGCTGGCCGGGTGGGCAGAGGCCGCGCAGGAAACTTTTCTCCCGCTTCTTGGGTTTTTGTAAACGGTGCGCACGGCCTCGGTCCCGCGAAAAGCCCCGTGGCCGCCTGCGCGCCCCGGGGAATTTTGTTCCAGAGAAAACTTAAATGGAAGCTTTCCAAGCAAGGGCAAACTCAGGAATGGAAGTGCCTGGGGAAAAGAGGGAAGCTGCTAAAACCCGAGAGAAATGGGCTTATAAAAATCGGAGTCAGCTTATGAATTTATCTTTACATATAGGCATCGGTGTTAAGTAAACTGATTAGAAAGAAGGAGGTCTCTGGCTCAGGTTTTCGTAAGGGAATCTAGAAAAGACATGGGATAGCCTTGAAATGTTTGAGCTGTGTTTTAGGCAGTTTTCTTCTGTTTTATTAGCATTAAATTAAACGAAAGGAGAAAGGTTCATTTTCCCTCCTTGCAGCTTTATTTCTTTATTTGTTTGGGGGAAGGTTTAGAAGCAGCCCCTCTGCCTTCCTTAAACGGAAAAATAACCTCTGTCCTGGACCTGCCAGGGAGTGGACGGCTCTCTCCCCAAACCCAAGGGCAATTTACATCTGAGCCAGTGGGGAATTGGCCTCTCATCTTCTGGGCCTGGTGCTGATTAAAAATAAAGTACAAATAAATTGTGTCTTTTTTTTCTTTCCTTCTTTTATCCCCATTTATTCTAATGAGTGCTTCTAGAATGAAAATTAGCGAAAACAAAATCAAGCCAACCCAAGGGGCTGTGACCTCGTCTTATTTCTAGCAACAACAGAGGGAAAGGGGTCTGGTGCAGCACGGTAAATTCGAGGTCCCAGGGCACCCACTCCTACCATCGCCTGAAAGGTCAGGGGAAGGTCGGGCTGCGGGCGGGCGGGGCGGGGTGGGGGGGAGATGGAATCGGAACCGAGCGGAATTGGCCGGGACCAGACTGGCGTAATATGGGGCACTAAGCGCTGAGCGCTCGGCCTCAGAGACCGTCCCGATCCCGAGGCAGGGGAGACGTCCGGTATTGTACCCTGGTTTGGCTAATGACTGCGGGGCTAAAACCTGGTCCTGGCCTCAGAAAGTGGTGAAGGAGCGCGCGCGGCGCCGGAGCGCGGCCGGGTAAGGGGAGCCAGGCAGGTCGGCTCGGTTCCCTGGCTCGTCGACCCCGCCGCTCCCGGGAAGGGCCGCGAGGTCTCTACTCCGCGCCCCGAAAGCTGCCCGTGCTCCCGCAGAGGCGGCCGGGACGGGACGACTCCGGCCGCGCTCTCCTAGGGGGACAGGATGGGGAGGCAGCGTACTGCTGACTCCGTCTCCCACCCTAGAGGAAGCCAGAATGAGCAACCTTCCAGCGCCTCGCGGGGTTCCCCGCACCCCTCGTTGTGGGGCCTCGGCCCCCGGACCCGGGGCTGCGCGGCGAAGCTCGGACTCGTGGCGCTCTCGGCTAAATAGAGATCTCAGCCGCGCGCCGCGCCCGATCCGACCCTGCTTATTATAACAAATGTCCCGTTTGCCGTGCGGGACTTCATATTCGCCGAGAATTCATCTGAAATATTGATTTCCTCTCACTTCGCCGGCCCAAATCGATAGCGTTGCGCCCTGGCCTCATAAATCGCCTTCCCCGCAGCCCGCCCGGCTCCATCCATCACCGCGGGCCGGGCCGCGCCTCTGCCCGCTGTCCACACTTGCTGCGCGCCGGGGCGGCCGTGACCACCGCGCCTACCGTGCCCACGGCGCCCGCCGGCCCCGACCCTGGGGCTCCGTGTCCGTTAACACCTTCCCCCTTTACCCCCCCCCCCCCCCCCGCACACACACACAACCCCGGCCTGGGCCAGGAGGCGGGGAAGAGCAGGCGCCGCGGTCAGGGACCCCCGAGTGCTTTGGAAGGCCCTGGGCCGGGTCGCCGCTGGGGAGGGAGGTTCGGCCCCGCGGGCCGCCCAGTGCTCGCAGGCCGGACGCCCCGCGCTCGGCTCTCCGCCTGGCCCAGGCTCGGCAAGGAGGAGTCCGAGAGCAGCCGAGTGTACTCAGAGGCCCCCCAGGCCCGGACCACAGGCTTCTTTCCCGCCGGCTTGAGGGGTGTGCGGGGCTCACGGTCCCGCCGGGGCAGCCAGGGGCAAGAGCTGCGCGCACCCGGGCACAAGGGGCGGCCCAGGGCCTGAGAGGCACAGGATGTCCTCCCTTATGGGACATGCAAGACGGGGGTGGGGCGCGAGGGACACCCCTCTGACCCGCACGGAGAGCTCCTCACCGCTCCGTGTGGTCCGCAGAAACCAAGGCCTGGGGAGGGAGGCTCGCCGGGCCGAGGGGGACCTCGGGGGCCTGAGAACGGCGAGACGGCCTCAGCGGAGAGCTAGGCCAGCGGCGCCCCCAGCTGCGTCCCCGCGCAGGTGGGTCCCACGAGCCCGAGCGTCAGCTCCCCAGCCCCACCGGCCCGAGCGCACGCACGGACGCACGGCGACGCGGGGGCTCCGGGGTCTCGGCAACGCCGCGTCCTTACCGGATCTGATGGAGTTGTGAGGCATCGCCGGGGAGTCGCTCGCAGCCCGCCGAGGGCTCAGGGCTTCCTCACGCAGGTCCCCGCCGCGCCCGCCGCCACGCCGCTGCCCTGCACAGACCCAGGGGAAAGGGCATGAGATTCGATGTCCCCTGTCTTATGCCTTCTCCCCGGGCCCTATCCCTTAGGCCCTCATCACGTGGCAGGGGTCGGAGGATTTTTAGGCGAAGGGTGGCCCACTTCGGCCTGGCTAACACACGTTTGCCCGGAGGATCCGGGATTAGGGGTCCTCTGGAGGAAGCTCCGAACTCCAGCCCAGGGCCCTCTTCCCCTGTTGCCCCAGCCTTATCCAGTTTAACTTAGGAAGGGAAAGGCTGCCTGGCTCCCTGGGCCCCTCTCCCTTCTCGAATCACCGCTGTTCCCCAGTCAGCTTTCAGCCAACCCCTGGGCAGCATACCTGGCCAGCCGGCCGCAGGCCCTCACTGCCTGGGTCAGCCCGCGAGGGTGCCCTGGGCCCTGCTGTCTCTCCTCGTTCTGAAGTTTGTTCCCATCCACCCGGCATCGCCGACCGGTTTTATCCCGCCAGGGCCCTGAGAGATGGGTCTGGAGAGACTCGCAGGCCGCGGATTGGCTGGCTGGGTGCAGGGGGGTGCGGGAAGGGGAGGATTTTGCAAGGGGGACATGGCTGAGTGGACTCAAGAGTTAGAAACATTCGCTGGAGCTTCTGTTTCCAGCGGAGAGAGGAGAGGGAGGCCGCTGAGCCCTACCTCAGCAGGCCTGGAAATATTGGAGGAGTGGGAGATGGAGGCCTCAGAGCCTGAGGATGAGGGTCTCCAGTTCCTCCTGGGGTCACTGACCACCAGAAGTGAGACACCCTGCATCCCTTCTCTCACCCCCTGCTCCCCTCTGGGGAAGCAGCTTTTTCTTTTATAGGAGGGAACTTTTGTTTTTAAGCCTGTTTCTTAAGGTAGAAGAAGCCTGCAAATAGGGCTGGAGACAGGAAGGCCCCGCCTTCTCACCACAGGTGTGGACTTTTTCCAAGGCAGAACCCTGAATAGCCCCAGAACCCAGAACTCATAGTCTCCATCTCACCCAGACAGGAGCCACACCCTCGCACCATTAGATTAATGAAAATGGTCCCATAACCTTTTGGACAGGGCTTCTCCTCCTTCCAAACACGCACAGCCACCAGCCAGTCCTTTGAGGATTTTGAACTTGGGAGAACAGCTCAGAGGGCGGGCAGTGAGGGTCTAGATCTCACTTCAGCAGGGAAGGGTGTCAGATGGGGACAGGACTGAGCTGACCTCTGGCCTAGTCTGGGGGAATCGGCAGCCTTGGGAGCTGGGGGTCCTGGGTGGGGAGAAGAAGGGGTGTCTTGGGTAGGAACGAGCTGCCTCCTCTTTGGTCACAGGTTTTTCTCTTCAGCCGGGAGGCTGGGCGCAGGGAAGATTGTGTGTGCCAACAAACGTGTTGGAACATCTTACAGGCTGGGGTGGGGGTGGGGGGCAGGGACTGGATGGTCCCCAGTCTCAGACCAGATGGCCAGACTCAGGAGCACAACTCTCCGCTCGCACTGTACTGTCCTCTAAGTACCGCGCGCTAACCGATTGCGCCACTGGAGCTCCTCAGGAGCACAACTCCCTGGCCTGGAGGGACTGCTGCAGGATACAGAGGCCAGAGATGGCCGAGTGAGAGGGGGGCTGAAGGGGTAGAGGGAACAGGTTATTCAGGGGGATGTGCGTGTGTATGTACACGTGTGTGCACCCGTGTGTGTAAAAACACACAATTTTTCTTAACAAAAAAAAAAGTTTTATCTTTCAGGTTAATCCGCTTCTTCCTCCCACACAGACTTTCTTGATTTAGTAGAAATTAATCATTTTGTGAAAAGAAAGAGAAGAGAATATGCATATCCCTGAGTGGATCCTCCACGTTTGTAACAATGGCTCTAAACAAAAACAGTCGGGGCTTTACTGTGTTAAAAGTTTCTCCAAAATTGTTATTTAAAATTGCTCTGTAGTTTCCAAATGTCCAGATACTGTACTTCTCTGGAAAGACCCCCTGGAGAGAGAAGATCAAGGGTGCTGGGTTGGAAGTGGACCTCAGTGCAGGTCCCACGGACACCACCATGGGCCAGTTGGCCACTCCGGTGCCCGCCCAGCCTCTGTAGAGGAGCTGTGGGGCCGTAGAGGTGAAGGCAGACTGTCCACTCAGGCTCCCTCCCACCGAGGAGGCAGTGCCCAGGTGAGTCCGACAAGCTCCGACCCAAATAGTTCTGCAAACCTCAGAGGGTCTTCCCAAGCCAGGGGGCTGATAGGTACCAATCACCATGGAAACTCATGCATCTATTCTTGCCAGTGCTTTTCTCCCCCCAACCCCTTAACAAAACAAATCCACCCCTCCCCTTTTCTGGCAAACATCCTCAAAGGACAAAAACATCAACTTATCAAAACATTCTTGTCTCATTTGTGAGCTCATTTAAAAAAGTAATTTAAATATGAAAACGAAAAGTGCAAAAAGCCCATTCACACATCATGAGAGCACCCCTTTCCCAGACTACAGGTGACAGCAAGTGGCCAGGAGGAGACCCACCAGAGAAGTTCTAGAGCTAGCAAGCAGTGAGAATACAGTAAGCCCTGTAATACAGTAAGCTGAGGAGATAAACCCGGGCCTCGCGGTGCTTTCTAATTACAATCAGAAATCAGGCCTGGGTTCCTTTACTGCTTCTTACTTCCCTGCCACCAAGGTCAAGAAAATGGTTATTTTTAAAATTTTATTTTTAAAGATTTGTATTTATTTGACACACAGAGAGAGAGAGAAAGAGAGCACAAGCAGGGGGAGTGGCAGGCAGAGGGGGAGGGAGAAGCAGGCTCCCCACTGAGCAAGGAGCCTGACTTGGGGCTGGGTCCCAGGACCTGGGCATCATGACCTGAGCCAAAGGCACATGCCCCCAACTGAGCCACACAGATGCCCCAAGAAAATAATTATTAATCAGCACCCCAACTCAAACTCTTTGACATCACTCTCCTCCTTTGCAAAATGAGAGTTTGAAATATTTATTTAAATATTTAAGTTAAATATGTTAAAATATATTACGTCTACTTAAATAAAAGAATATATATTTGGAAAATTCATATCCATGATTTTAGTTACACATAAAAATCTTAAGCCTTCCTCTGATGTTACTTAATATTTCAAAATAAATTTAGCATCACAAATGAGAGACTCTTGGATCAATGGTACATTTAGAACACACTTTTAAAAACCAACACCTCCTTCTCCAGCTTTTCTTAGATTTGGTGCCTATACGGTTTTCGTGCTGAGATTATCAACTGGCAACCTGTGGTTTAAACCCAGTTACAACTTTTTTGAACTCACTGTTTTTCCAAGAAAATGTAATTAATTGCCAATATGAAATTAGAGAAGAAGGAGTAACTCTGGCTTGCCTTTAAAAATTGGACAGATCTGGCCACAGATCTGAGTGTTTCTTTGTGGAAATAAATGTTCTTTCAGCTTTAACATTCAAAGAGTTTGAAATACATGCCAGGTATAGCTGCCTAACTCCCGTGAGTATTCTGTGATTTTTTTTTTTTAAGTTGACCTGCTGAGCTTTCAAAAGATGATCTTTCTTTCCAGGACTCGGCCGACATCGGCAGAACGAGCGGTTGGGGTTTGCCAGGGATGAGACAGGGCATTCCCTAGATGTGGGATTTTCGGTGCTAAAACCAAGCTGCCCTAAGCACAGCAGTTGGCCCTCATAGCTGACAGAACTGGGAAAGAGGGTGGTTTGGGGTTTTTATAAGCAGCTCAGAGTTTACAGGGCCTACTGGGGTGGCTGTTTAATTGCACAGGTGGAATCCTATCACCTTCTGGCTCAGGCTCCTTGGCCCCCTGAACTCCAGCATGGGCCATGGGCCTTACTTCTTAATCCCAAGACAGGGAGGGAATCTGGGACCCCTTCTCCCACTTTGACATGAAGTCTCAGAAGTTCCTCTATGCAGACCAGCCAGAGGCCAGCCTTGGGGGAGGATGCCCGCCCCCCAAGCCCTCCTTGCTTACCTGCCATGCCCCCTTTCCCCACATGGGAAACAATTCTGGGACTAAAGTGCATTTCCTGAGAGGAAACCAGCAGCTCTCTGCTAAGAGGTAGAAGGTGGGCGTTTCAGCCCTGGCTATGTGAAACAGGACCATCTCCTTTCTCTGAGCCTCACTTGCTTATTCAGTGGGATGTGGGTGCAGGTGCGGAGTAAGGAGGGTAAGACCGGCCTCATAGGTTTGTTGCGGGATGAACAGAATTATGAATGTGGAAGACCTTTGGAAACTACAGCTCTGCACAAAAGTTAATTATTGTTAGGCAACAAGGCCGGGCAATACTTTCAAGAAGGGCAGAATTATAACTCCTCTGAAATTTTGCTGGAGAAGTCCATTCCTTTAATCCCCTCCCAAAAGCACTGAGAGTTTTTCAAACAGCCCTGTGACCCACGGGGTGATGGTCAGGTGAGCTGTGGGACAGGAAAGCCCGTGTGCTGTGGGCGTGGGGTGGGCTGCCATGGGGGCGGGGATGTCTGTGAGGGGAACAGTGTATGGTTTGACCCACCAAAGGAGGAGCAGAGCCAATGGCAGAAGGGGAGGGCCAGCGCCAGGGCAGAGCTCCCAGCCTCGCCGACCTCCCCCCCTTCACAGAGGGCAGAAGTGTTGAGGGCACCTGCAGGTTGTACTCTGCCTGCCCCGCTCCCAGCCGTGCCCAGTGGGACTGTAGCCTCATGGGATCGCTACCCTGTCCCTGCACCTCAGGAAATGGCTGACAGCCTGCCCAGAGGCCTCCTGGTGGCCCTGGCCCTGCTGGAGAATCAATCATTAATGAGCCCCTGCTCCACCCCTCCCCCTCAGGCTGTCCAAACACAGGAATAGAAATACAGGTCCTGGCGGGTGAGAGGAAAGGCCCGGGTGTGCAAGGCAGTCTGGAAAAAGCCACCATCGGCGCTGTTTGTCCGGTTGGTTTTGAGTTGGAGATATGTCCTGGGCACGTGTCTCTCAAGCTCTTTGCCTACCCTGCAGTGTCTGCCCCCGGGGTGTCTGGAGGACCCCTGAGTAGGAAAGAGCTTCACTGGGGAAGCAGAGAGGAAGGTGACAGAAGGAAAGAACAGGAACAACATATACAGGGAGAGCACGTCAACTTTTTTCTAGTTTTAATAGCTTTTTTTTTTTTAAGTTACAAATAATTAGCAAGGCCCTTTTGCGGCCCATTTTACAGATGAGAATACTGAGCCCCAGAGAAGGTAAGTAGCATATCTAAGGTTACCCAGTTGGTAGGTTGTTGACTCCAAAAAAACCACTAGCGATCCAGGCCCTGCCTTAAGTGTTGGAAATACTGGCCACGCCACCCTACTTCCTCCCGCTCCCCAGCACCTACCCACCCTCCAGGCAGGAAGGAAGGTTCTGGAACCCAAAGGGTGGCCAGAGTAAGGTCAGACCCCCATGGCCAGAAAACTTTCCTGCCACAGGAAAGGAGGGCAGCTCACTTAGCAGGAATGCCCTCCCCTTGGCCAGGCCCTGGTCCAGCCCAGAGCAGCTGGAGTCAGGGCACAAGAATCTTCTCAGGCCAATGCCAGGGCACTGGAGTGGGCTGCCTTCCTGACCGCTGTTTCTGGGGAGGCGCCAAGGAAAAAACCCAGACCCAAGGCTCCTCATCAGACTCTAGGCCGGCTTTGTTCTCTGTGGCCTTGGAATGCCAGAGGTTCCTGCTGTTGATACAAACCACAGAACAGGGTATGGCCTCCCCTAACCCCTGGCAGTGCCCAGGGCGCTGATGAAAAGACCAAGAGACCCTGCTGGTTAGGGAGCAGGGTCGGGGGAGAGATTGATGGATAGAGAAGATTCAGAAGATCTCATATGCCTTTTGCCCCCAGCCTTCACTGCCTGGCCCCTGGAAGGCTCCCTGCATTCTGAGCAGAGCAATCCTGGGCGCTTTGCCACGCTTTGGGTCTCGGCTGGACTCAAGACCTCTTGCATTCTGTTGTACAGCCCCTGACTTCCCTGCTTTTAGAGGGGGAGCCCTGAGGGTTTACAGCTTTGGACCCTGGTTTTCGTATCTCACCTCTAGTGCTCCAGCAATATGTCCATCCTTGCTGTTCTATGGCCCCCATAGGAAGGTAGACACACTATCGCCTTGAGGGAACAGGAAGCATAGAGTTTCTAATAAAAAGCACCACTACTATTATTTACAAGGTATCATTAAATGCTAGGGGCTATTGAGTGCCTTATACACACCCAGCGAAGCTGGGTTTTGAGGCAGCTGGGGCATAGAGGTTGCTCTGGGTCACCCCATTGCTGAGCAGTAGAACCAGGATCTGAACTGAGGCTCATCTGAAACCTGAGCCAGCATTCTCTCCATTACCCCATGGGGTGTTTCAAGGGCGTGGACAGCCATGTAGCTTCCAGAAGGCTGTTGGAACAAACTAGAAAACAAACTAGAAAATGAGTCTTGTTTATCAGTTTCAGGGGCCACCTGTGGCCGATTGGGAAGAAGCTTGACCACTAGTAATGAGACCGAGGCTTCCTTGGCCCTCAGAGAGGCCAGGTAAATGAAAGAATGAAAAAAAAAAAAAAGAAAGAAAGAAAGAAAAAAAGAAAAGGTTGGGGTCACAATGCATTCTACCTCTCCCTCATGGAATTCCCGCGCATTTGGCAAAGCGAAGACACCAAACTCATTTGTGGCAAGAATGAGTGAATCATCCACCCGTACATTTTTCTTTTTCTTTTTTTTCAGCTTTCTTGAGGTATAATTCACAAATAAAATTGTAGGATATTTCAGGTGTACATCGTGGTGAATGTGTGTATACATTGTGCAAGGGTCCCCACTATCTAGTTAATGAACCCATCCATCACCCCTCATGTTTCTCTCTCTCTCTCTTTTTTTTTTTTTTTTGGTGAGAACCTTTAACGTTCTATTTCCTTGGCAAATGTTAACAGTGTGTTCTCTAAGCAAGTGTTAACAATGACAGTCTCAGTGTTTTACATTAGATCCTCAGACCTTAAACCTATGCAATTTTCTAAACTTTATTTAATTTTTTTTCTTTTTGGGCATATCATCTTTATATAAGGTAGCATTTCCTTTTATTTGTCCTAAGCGCTTCTACTTTGAACCTTACAGAGTATGTGCCGCGGTCTTGCTGATTTCTGTTTATTTCGTCCCCATTCCCTGTCAGTTACAGACTTTGATCTTGTCTGCTCTGAGACTTTAGTTTTCCAAGTAGAATTACTTCCCTCAGGCTCACTCCAGCAGAGAGAGAGCACAGAGTCCTGGGGAAGGATCTTTTCCCACTTGGATCCTGATACCGCCCTCCACAATGCAGAGATGGTGTAGGAGTCATGATGGCAGGGCTGGGAGTCTGGCAGCCAAAGCTAGAAACCTGGCACATTCCTGTACGGACTGTGTGATTGGTGCCAATCACCCAATCAAACTTCTCTGAGCCCACATTTCCGAGTCTGAGAAGTGAGACAACTAACGGTACTTCTCTTTTATTATATTGTGGTGATTAAGTCAGACAAAGTGCTTGGAACGCAGCGGGTGCTCAGAAAATGTTAGCCACAGTAAAGACGATAGAGACCATTGTCTCTAAGTATGGTGTCACTGCCACCATCCTCAACACCAGGAGACACTGGAGGTTCCAAAGGTGGTCATGGAGTGAGAGGACTGGGGAGGAGGACTGAACATTCTGTAGCCTAGGGCCACCTGTCCCCCGGCATATGTGAGCTGTTTCCTTTCCCCCACCATCTGCAGATGTGCACTCACCCAGCATCCTGGCCCCTATCCTCTGAATGCCCTCTGAGTGCCACACTCATGGATCAGAACCTGCTCCATTGCCTGAAGGACCCGCCAAGTTCTTCAGCCTGAGAACTCCCCTCCCAGAGAGTGTTCCTGGGGCTCTAGAGGGTGGAGTCCAGAATAGAAGACACCCGTTTCTGGGAGGTGTCCAGAGCTCTGACTCTCCAGACTCAGCTTCGAGGTGGGTGATGTCTGACCTAACTGCCACGTTCTAATTCATTGAAAAGCCAGAGTCTTCGTGAGTTTTCTTTCTGTATTTATTTATTTATAGCTTATATGCATAATATATCATAAATAATTCAAACAGTAATGACAAATGGCTCCTACCCTCCAGTCCTTAGCCAGAGGTAACCCTGTTATCTATTTGATGTTCGTCCTTCCAGAACTTTGCTATTCGTACCTTATGTCTGTTACGGTAGAAATTATGACCTTTGTTTTAGGAGTGTGTGTTTCAGCATACATAGTAGCATACTGTATGTAAATCTTGCTCTGCAAGTTGCTTTTATTCGCTTAGCCATGTCTTGAACATTTCTACATGTCAGGACATAGCTCTACCTTGTTCTTTTGAACTTCTCAATCACAGTCCAAAATATGGGTTTAATGCAGTCTAAATAACTGTCCCCCTTTCCATGTATTTTTACCTTCCACCTTTTTTTTCTTATCAAAATTGGTCTGCAACAAACTCGTTGTGCACATGTGTGAATATTTTCCTGGAGAAATGGGAGACGAGAAATCAATTGTGGGGGCACAGGGTGGGCACCTTTAAAATAGGCAGGACTAACTGGCTTCCCAGCAGTCTAGTCTAGCTTCTCTCTTCATTGCTCTTGAATATTCCTTCAAAGATGGAAGGTAAGCAGGTCAGGCAGAGTAAGAAGGGAGGTACCTGTGAGATTTCCTAATCCGGGGTCATTGTCATCCTCTAGGCAGTGACCAAGGTGTACAAAAGTCAGGGTGTGCGCCCTGAGTGGGGAATGCTCTTCATTCTGAGAACATTCCTGACTGCACAGAACCAATCAGGGAATGAAGAGAGGGTACACTGCAACCCCCTGGGATCCCAAGGTCACCTTCACAGATCAGACTTCATTGTTATGGTCTTTCTTTCAGGATTTAAGAGAGAGCTGGCCCCTCATGCCTGAGACTCAGTTGCTCCATTCCAGAGCCTGAGGAATTGTGAGCTCAAAATCGGAGAGACCTGGGTTTATGACACAACCCTGCCCTGAGCTTTGTGATCTTGGGAAAGTCACTCACTCTGATTCTCAGGTCCCTCATACTTAGTAAAAAAAAAAAAAAAAAAAAAAGCATATCATATTCACATCCTATCAGCAAGTTCTGTGAAAGTGGTTTGCAAATTGTTAAGAAATGGAGAAATGTGAAGGATGATGAATTTGAAGCAATTACGATGATGGATATAATGCCGGGGTTGCCTCACTGGAGAGCCTCTCTCTCGCATTCCTTCTCTCTCTCCTTCCCTACCTTTCCCTGAATTTAGTTGCACAGATGTTTATTGAGCATCTACTAAGATTGGAAGAGGCTGTGTTGCCATGATTCCCTGAGGGGTGATGGGAATATTACGGCTGGAGAGAAGCAATGTTGTCATACTCAGCTCTTGACTCTCGATTTCATCCTTGGTCTGGTGGTGGCAGGTCGCAGCCCTGCGAAGACCCGATTGAATATAAGTACTAGTCCTGTCTTTTCTTCCTACATCCTCTGAAGGGCTCAGGGCTTGGGTCCCCAAAAAGTTGTAACCACTGCAGGCAGATCTGGCTCTTCTCACCTCAAAACCTCCCAATGGCCAAGGGGAAGTCTCTGTCTGATGACAGATCAGACAAGAGAGGATGGAGATGTTGGTCCAGGATGCAGACTGTCATAGACCGGCTGACGGACGGGATGGGGAGGGTGCGTGTGCCTCAAGTTGCCCCAGGGTTTTGGATTTCAAACCCCATCCCAACCTGGATACCAGTAGCCCCCCTGTGGCTGAACCATAGACAGATGCTCAACGGGATGAAGGAGGGGGTAGAAAGGTATCCAAGGTGTGTCTGCCTCTGCATAGGGCAGTAAAAAAAGAGCACAGGCTGACAGTCAGGAAGTTAGGGTGCCCGGCTTGGGACGGAGGCAGCAGGACCTTGGGGAGGTCACTCAGCTTCTCGGGCCTTCGTGTCCCCTTCTCCATAAAGAAGAAGAATGCGGGAGCTGGAATGTGTACTGGCTCCCAAGTAACAGTGGAGAGGAGAATTTCCTAGAGTTGTGCCGCCAGCGAAAACCACTCACTGTGCCTACACCCAAGTGTTCTTGTTTTCAGTACAAAGTGCTTAAGCCTATCTTCCCTTTTAATCTCATTGGGTTGGCTTTTGGGAGCCATTGTGTGAGCAAGCACTTTGAAAACCCTTAGGTTGTAATAATACCGTAGCCTGATACACTATAGTGAATAAATGCTGTCGTATCCACCATTTCATTTAATACGCTGGTCAGTTCATACATCTATTACTATGCATTATTATGTATATCTACTATATAATAATGTAGAATACTACATATAATATCTATTATCAAATAGATAATATATCACTATATATAATAATACTGTATGTATACATACTATTATATATAATATATATACATATATACACATATATATACATATATATGTATATGCTGGCATGAGATTCTAATATGTTCCAATGCATATTCAGTGGCCCCCTCAGTCACTCAGAGAAAATGACAAAACTTCCAAGTCCTCCTCCATCAGCGCATGCCACCCCGCCACTTCCTTCTCAGGTCTCCTTTCCTCTCCCCCTCTTTTATTCTGCTCCAGACACACTGGCTTCTTGGCCTTCCTCAGATATGCCAGGCTTGCTCTCACTCACTTAGCCCATGCTTGCCTCACCTCCAAGTCTTGGCCCAAACCACCTTCTCACTGAATCCTTCTCCAGTCCTCCTTGTTGCAGCCTTCTCCCCGACTCTTTATTCCTGTTCCTCTGCTTTATTTCTCTCTGCCACTGACATATCATATTTATCACTTATTTATTTGTTGGTCACCTGCCCCCCCCCAACCACCCGTAACAGATAAGTGGCATGAGCATGGCAGGGAGTGCTCATCGGTTTTACTCACTTTTGTGTTCTCTGTGCCTAGAATAGTGCCTGGTACACAGGTGGGGCTCAGTAAACATCTGTGTTTGCATGAGTGTTTGATGAAATGAGTGTTAGCAACAAGGATAACAATGATTTTATTGTGAACAAGTGGTGCTAGGCACTGGACACACAGCAGCTAACAAGACAAACACTGGGCCAAAGTCTCAGCTGTGCATGCCCCTCATTGGTTCTTGGCAGCTGGTGGTAGAAGCAGAAACTCAGTAGCCCTTAACTTTTTACCTGGGAAAGCTGCTCGCCCGTTCCTTCTTTGTTCCAGGCATCTGAGGATGCTCTGGGTAGCATCTAGGTGGAAGTTGGGCTCAAGCCCTGGCCAGGGTCAATGAGAGGTGTACAGGAAGCAGCCTCCCCTAGATTCCAAGGGCAGTGGGGGACAGCCAGACCAACCTCCTCCTCTTTGGCATTCAGCCCTGCCACCAAGGGCTCCAAATCTCTGGGCAAAGGTCACAGCACCTGCTGCCCAGAGGACATGTGACCAGAGTGCTGCTGAGTTGGAACAAGCCACACAATCAGGTCATTGTGCTAAACATGCAGGTCCACTTGCCAAGACACACCCCATTCCATCACTGCCAGGCCTTTCTGGGGCCCTGATTTACAGGGGCCCCAAACTGGGGAGGGTGTTGTCTCAAAGGTCTTAGGGGAGAAGGGGTGTCTTCTGGGAGACCCATTTACTCTGGTCTGCTCTGAGAGCCAGGAAGAAGTAGATCAGCGAGAAGCAAGCAGTAAGTCCATCCTGGCTTTAGGCCCCATGAGGAGTGGCAGCCACTGGCAACATCATTACTGTTGGACTCTTGGTGACACTTTGGCTTTAACCATTGTCCTCCAACCTTTGCTTTGGGTGGTTGAAGACTGCTGATCACTAACTTTGATATTTTAGAAATCCAAAGGTTTTCCTCCTATCATGACTGGGTCCAGGGATTCCCATGAAGCCCACTCTTGGAAGGAGATCTTCCTTCACAGAACCAGCAGTCCACTAGACAAGGATTTGGGGCTAGTGAACTCTGGGTGAACCTGTCAGACTAAAAAACATGGTGGGTGGGGCGTTCTGGAGAGCCAGACCAAGCTGTCAGGGAGTTCATCCCAGCTTCTCTGCTCTTAAGCTGAATGGCCTTGGGCAAGATACCTAACCTCTCTGAGACTTAGTTTCCTCATCTATAAAATGGAGATGATAATGCTTGTCATATATGATTGTAGATGATCTTAAACAAAATGAGGTCTGTAAAATATTGGCATGCACCACAAGAATGTGTTACTGTCGCTAGAGGAATGAGGAGTCGGACAGGGCTTTGCAGCCTCTGCACACTCAGGCAAAGCTTACTGGTAGGTTTCACTCCACAGGCCATTCAGTGACTGTAAGAGAGTCCCACCAAGCTTGGGTTGTTTATTTATTTTTTTCCCTTATAGGTGACCCTAAGGGAGATGGCCTGATGCGGTAGCTTCCAGCTGGGTGGACACAGCAACCTTGATTTTAACAGTCAGGAGAATAAGGAATTTGCTTGTTACACTGCAAGATTCTTGAGCACCCGGCGTGTAGAGAATAAAACAGAGGTGAATCTGCACTTGATCTTAGCCAAAAGTCTGAGAAGTGATAAGAGGTGAATTGGAGTCAGGGAGCTTGAAGTCCCAGGTACTCCTTATGGGTTCAGAGGTCCCAGTTCTGCTTTGCTGTAGTCCTCAGCATACCTTTCCATGATGAAAGAGGGAAAGACAATAAACAGCACTCACCCTTTGCCATGTTACTTGCAGGAAAGATATTGTTTTACAGGCTGGGGTCCAGGCACCTGAGGGACCCTTGCCCATAACCCTGGTTCTTGAGCCCTGGTAGGTGATTTTTGCGTTCCAAGTTTTATCTCTCCAGAGTCATTCTCCAGAGGAACATCCTCCCTTCCCCACCCGTACCCACTGACATATGAAAGAAGGTCTGGGCAAAGGAGGAGGAGCATTACAATTATTAGAAGTTAATTTTTTTGGCATATATGTGTCCATTCTCCCACATCATTTGTTGAATAGACTCTCTTTTGCCCCATTGAACTGCTTTTGAACTTTTGTCAAGAATCCGCCGGACATATTTGTATGACTCCATTTCTGATCTCCTAAGACCCATTAATCTATGTATCTCTCCATCTGCCAATACTATACTATCTTCGTTACTGTAGCTTTATAGTAATTCTTAAAACTGGGTAATGTGAATCCTACAACTTTTTTCTTTATGCAAAATTATTTTGACTATTCAAGTTTTCTTTGCCTTCCCATAAAAATTCTTTTACTTTTACTTTTACGATTCATTTAACGGCAAGTGGTAATCATCAAACTGGTAATGGTTATCCTCAACTTACTACACTAGTTGTGTTGTCATTTCTCAGGGTTGATCAGATAACGTAGGGTCAGACATTCCCCACAGAAGATGAATCATATGAATCAGAATCGGTTCATCACCAGCATTTATAAAACCAGACGTAGAAAAAGAACTAGGTCTGGGGACTCGTGCATGGGCTTAATATAGCGAATGTTTAGCCTGGGAGGAGCATTACAATTATTGAGCACCTACTTCTTCGTAAGCACCAACTAGGTGGTAGACGCTGTCCAAGGTGCTGCCTGTGTGCCATGTCCGCCATTCTGGGCGCTCTTACTCCTTTCTAAAGAAAAGGGCCCCGAGACCTTGAATTTTGGAGCTGGATAGTCTTGGAGGCTCTGCTTTACCACTTACTGGAGGGCCTTACCAAGTGACTTAGCCTCTTGCGGCCTCAGTCGCCTCCCCTGTGAGATGGGGATAATTAGAATACCTACATTTTGAGGGTTGTTGAAGATTGAATGGGATGAGATAAGTAAAGCACATGACACAGGGCTTGCTAAGCGCTTTGAAGTTCTTAGAGATCATGGTGATAATAAAATAGCGCGGGCTTTGAAAGGCTCCCCCAGATGTTACCCTTGGCCTCAATGCTACCTGGAATTCCCGGCTACGCAGCAGAGAGGTCCTGACGCAGACAGTTCTGGGAGTCCAACCCTATTTCTCACTTGCCTAGTCCCTTGGGGCCATTTATTTCCTCCAGACAATTTTGATTCTGGGGTCTGAGAGTTAGGTCCCAGGGCGCTGGGCCAGCGGCGCAATGTCAGAGCTATTCCAAAGGACAGAAAGGCCCCTATTCTCCTCCAGGCGCCCTCGTCTGCGCGGGGAGGAGGGTGGGGTCGGGAGAAGGGGCCGCGACGGGGGCGAGCACCGCGTGGGCCGACTCCCTCCCCTCCCGGCGCTGGCCGACTTGCTCTAGTTCCCTCCTCCCACCGGCTGGGTCTCCAGGTGCCTTCTTTTAATTAAAAGTCTTTAGCCTTCCGCGACACTGGCCCTCATTTGCATGGGAGCCCTCCCTTTATGCCGCCTCGGCATCAGAGCGAGCCAGGAGGTTAACCGAGCGTCCTCGCGCCGAGTTCCGGGACAGCCGGCTGGGCTGAGCCGAGCGCCCGGTCCCCGCCGCGGCACCCGGGGATTCCGCGGGCCGCGGGGCGGGGAGCTGCCGTGTTTCCAGCCGCTCTGCCGCCCGGCCTGGCTCGCCTGGCTCGAAGCGGGCGGGAGCAGAGACGCCCGAGGCTTCCCGGAGCCGGCCGGGCGTGGGCCAGCCTCCCGCTTCTGCGCGTTTACAGCCCGCGCCCTCTGCGGTCCTTGCAGCCTGGGCGGGGTCGTCTGCGTCTCTGCAGCCTCCGGAGCGGGTCTGTACGCCTCGGAATCCGCGAGGAAGGCGGGTGTTTTCGGATCGCCTGTGTGTGCCAGCCACTGGACCGAGTTCCTGGGGTGTTGCTGGGCCAGTCACGATTCCCGCCCCAAGGAACCAAGAGCTGATCAGGGGAAAATTGTATTGGCGATTATGCAAAGGACTGTGGTATCCAGGCAGAAGGTGGTTAAAAACTGCAGGAAGGCTTCACCTCAAGGGGCCCTGGAGTTCAGAGGAAAGCGGGAAGTGAACTGCCAGTTAATGCCAGTGCCTTACCTACTGGGAGGAGGGGGAGGAGGAGGAAGAGAAAGAGGGGGAGGAGGAGGTTCTGAAGCTTAGAAAAATCAGGCAAATTCACCAAGGTGATATAGATGGTTTAAGCCCAGGCCAGCCCTCCTCCTAGGCCCATCTTTTCCCACTCTGAAGGAGAGGAAGCATCCACCCTGGAGTGACCAGACTCCTTCCCTTCCAGGTGCTCATGCTGGAGTGCAGAAGATAAACACAGACCCGGGAGACTCTAGGTCAAGGTCTTTGCTTCTGAGCCCATAGTGGGCTCTACCTCATGGTTCTGGTTTCCTCAGCAGACCTGGAGTTTTCTGTAGGACCTCCCCCAGTCTGTTCAGTGCCCCATCCACCGGGAGTCCCTCCATCACCAGCAGCCCCAGTGTCTCAAGGCCAGGGAGACGAGAGCAGTCAACCCTTTCTACGTAGCAGGCCCAATTCTTAGAGATAAGGAAGAGGAGTTGCCGCAAGCGCCGCTCTGTCTTTGCTTCCATTTTCACTCCTCCTTTTCTCAGATTGATTCCAAAGACCTCCCTTCTCCCAAATTCTGTGAACTAGTTTAACTCCTCCTTTCTTCAAGTCCCCTTTCCCCTTTTCATTTCCTTGGACTTGACAGACACCATGGAGTCCTGGAGTTACTGTGACTTTCTCCAGGCAGAGTGCCTGATGCAGACTAGACAACCAATAATGAATGGATGCGTGGGCTCAGACTCCAACTCAGGCTTCCATGGTAAAGACAGAGGAGGCAAGAGACATGGACCAGCATGGGGAAGGGTTAGAGCCCCTCGTTCACTGGCTTGTTTCCCCACCATCCCATAGTCGTCTGGAGTGTAGACAGCAGGCTATCGTGCCATCAGCCCATCCTACAATACTCCGGAAGAAGGTAGGCGGCATTCCCACTCACTTTACTACGTGAAGCCTCTGGAACTGGAAGTCTGAAGGACTCCTTTGCCTCCTGGAGCCAGCCCAGCCCAGCAGACAGTCAGCTGACAGTTCTTCAGGTCCAGAAGAGGGCGGGGTGAGCTCAGGACTTATTTTAGAGGTGAGTTTTCAAGGCATTTTCAGGAAGGCATTCCCCTTCCCTGCTAGTTGGTGGAGCACATGGTACAGAAGTCTTCCATTAGCATTTCTTGGCCATGCACCCCAGAGAGGGCTGAGCTCTCCCTTCGCCCTTGCCATGGGTGCTCGGGCAGACTGGGGGAGGTGAGGAGGCTGCCGTGAGGAATGGCGGCAACAAACACCTCCAGAGCACTTTTCAAAAGCATTACCTCATATCATCCTGGCGAGCAATGGCTGACGTTCTTGTTGATCTGCTTCATGGATGAGCAAAGTAAGGCTCTGACAGGCTAAATCATATATCCAGGGTTGCCTAACTCCTGAGTATTGGCCAGGATATGGCCAGAGACTAGAGTGGTTAGGAAAGGCCATCTAGAGAGCAAGTGGGGCCTGGAAAGGACCCCCACCTTTCCAGGCTTGCCCAGGAAAGTGGAATCTTCTTGAACAGGACACTTGAAAGAACACCTTCCTTGAAATGGCCTCCAGTAGGTCTCTCCTCTAATTTGGACACTGCGACTGTCAAGATGTATTAAAACACAAACAATTTTTGTTGAGAAGAGTGTGAAGTATGAATCCTAAGGCCCAACAGACACTAACGAGCCCTGGGCCATTCGATTAGCTTGCTGTCACCCAGAAAGCAGAGAGCATGACCCTCAGGGGATGCCCCCACAACTTGAAAGAGCTGTGGGAGGATTGGAGATGAGGAGCGGAGGGAGACAAAGGTCTGAGCAGTGAGCCCTGTGAGCAGAAGCATTAAGGGAGGGGTGCTGAGGGCTGGAAAAAAGGCCTCCCTGAGGCCGGATCCTGAGACTGCCTTGCTTACTGCCTTGCACAAATTTTGGTACATGTGGGTTCTCAAGAAATATTGGAAGTGGTAAGTATTAAACGACTGTGCCCAGAAGAAATCCTTGAGGGAGAAGATATGGGAGCAGGAGAGGAGCCGGGCAGGCAGATCTTGTGCAGGTGGATTCTATTTTCAGATTGGATCCTTGTGAGACAGGGCATGGGTGGGGGGTAATATGCGCCAACGTGCGGGAAACCCTCCTTTTCTTGGCGGCAGAAAAAGAGAGACATTTCCTAAAAGGTTTAAGAAAGTTTAATTGATTTTAATGCTGAATATGCAATTAGGCTTGGCCTGGGGGTGGGTTCTGTGGGACTGGGTGAGGGTGCTGGCTTGGTAGAATGGGGACAGTTCTTCACTGATGAGGTGAAAGGAAAGGTCTGGGTAGGTCTAGAGGCTCAAGGAAAGTTCATCCTGTAGAAGGGAGGCTTGTCTCCACCTAGTGCAGACAAGAGAGCATCAGCAGTGCCAACGATCTTCCTGGATGATATATTCATTAAACTGTTTAGTTGCAAGTAAAGGCAACTAATTTAGATCAATTTAGAGAATATTTTCACTGCTAAAGCAAGTAGAATTTCTTCTCCTTCCCCCTCTTCCCTCCCAACTCCTCTCTCCCTCTCTCTCCCTCCTCCTCTCCTCCCCCCTCCTTCCTCCCTCTCCCTCCTCCCCTTTTATCTCCCCTTCTCCTCCTCCCGTCCCCCCCTCCCCCCCTCCCTCCTTCTTCCGACTAAATTGACTTCTTTGGGCTTTAAACCTGCCTCTAGCCCTAACGTGGGGACTTTGTGAATTAACACATGAATTCATTCTTGGCATTTTAAATGCAACTGTGATCAAATCCCCAGAGGTGATCCCCCCAACAGCTAGTACGGAGATATCTGGGATGCTCCTGAGTCCAGCAGGTGCTTTATTCTGTTTGGGCTAGACATTCCGGCTGAGAAAGGGGTTATCCTGGGCCACAGGTCACATGGCCTTTTCTGGAGACAAGTCAGGAAAAATGGTGGAGGCAGTGGGCAGTGGCTGAGGTTGGTGAGACTCACTTTTCAGAGTCAAAGAGAAAGAGAGCAAAGGCTCATCAGGCATAGAGTCTTGGTCCCTGCATTCCACATCTGTGTGTGCATATACAGGGGTGTTCTTTCCGTCCCCTACCTTGGAAGTCTTCAAAGGATTCCAAGAGCTCAGGACCAGCACTGGTCAAAGTTCACAAGTTTTGTTTGTTTCACTCCTAGCTCCTATTTCCTTTTGGAGAGTGGGATGGGGATACAGAACAAGTTGGGGGAAGGAGAGGGGCAGCAAACGTGATGAGTCCCTGAGGGCTAAGGCAAAGGAACAAACAAGTCCACAAGAAGCTGGTCTGGGTCTATGAAGGTCTGAACACTTCAAATGTCCTTCTGGGATTCCCAGCCAGTGTCCTTGGGGGTTTCTTTCCATTGGCTAGCCTGCCTGTAAGTCAGGTAGGTGCCACCAGGTGGAGAAGTATCTGGATTACAGCCTCATGAGTGTGGGTAACTGAGAAGATAAAAGGGTTTAATCATCATTCTTAAAACTGTTCCTAAGCGTGCACACACGCGCACACACGCGCACACACACGCACACACACACACACACCCCAAAATACTAATTATTGAGAAAGGACTCCTCCACCAGCAAGTATTGTAAATTTATGAAAGTTACTTAGTTATCACTAATCCTCTCCAGGACTTTGTTGCTTTTTCTTGCAAAATGATTTCTAAGTCCCCTCTGAAATTCCAGGAGTCCATAATATAACATTTACAACAAGGCTTATTCTACTTACCTTTCATTTTTCCTAGCTTTTTAGGACTGTGGGATCTCACTCCCATTCCCCATCTCTTTCTTTCTTTTTTTTCCTAAGTTTTATTTATTTATTTGAGAGAGAGAGATAGCAGAGGGAGGGGCATAGGGGGAGGGAGAGGGAGAGAATCTCAAGCAAACTCCCCGCTGAGCTTGGAGCCTGATGTGAGTCTCCATCCCAGGGCCCTGAGTTCACAACCTGAGCTGAAGCCAAACTGACTGAACCACCCAGGCGCCCCTTCGTCTCTTTCTTTTTTTTTTTTTTAAGATTTTATTTATTCATTTGACAGAGAGAGAGAGAGAGCACACAGACAGGAGGAGTGGGAGAGGAAGAAGCAGTCTCCCCACCAAGCTGGGAGCCCGATGCGGCGCTCGATCCCAGGACCCTAGGATCATGACCCGAGCTGAAGGCAAATGCTCAACTAGACTGAGCCACCCGGCTGCCCCCCTTCATCTCTTTCTTTCTTATGGTTTCCTTCAGCTGTGTCTCTTTTAACATCAATAACCATTCCACATCAATTTCCTCAACTTCTTTCTGCTCTATTTAAAAGATGTCTCTATCTCTCCACTTATCCATTCTCCCCTTTTCTCTGGTGTATGAGACACAAACTGTGTGCTTTCTTGGATTCTTTCAACTGCCTCTTTTCTCTCTCTTATTTGGAGCACATTCCATCCTCTTACTTCAAGACTTGATCATGCTGTGAGATCTGGCATGTTGGAGGGCAAAGATTGAATGAGACAATCCAGATGTTCAGGGGCATTTGCTCGCTGTTGGGTAAGTCTTGACTGGTGGGAAAGGAGATATTGGAGGAAGATGGTCCCATAAATTCTCCATCTCCTCTCAGTGGATACTTCACTGAAGGTATGGTTTTCCTCTTGCAACTCTTGCAACCAGCATGCTAAATCAACGTGTCTCGGGAGTGAGCTGTTGTGTGTCTTCCCAGCTTGTTGTCAAGTTTCCACCAGCACAGTCATGCATTTCAGCGCAGTGCTTCACGCCTTCTCCTGCCTTGCTTCCATCTCTTCTGAACCCTCACTGTCCTGGCCTTGCACCTTTCCTCCAGGTAAAGTGTTTGCACTTCAATCCCTGCCTTAGGCTCTGCTTTTGATAGGATCGAGGCTGAGATAGTTGGCCTCAGAAGACAGTGTCCACTTCCTTCTAAGGATAATTCTCTCACTTGGGTTCTCATTTCAAATGTCTTTCGGCCTCCTCTGTGCTTCAATAACAGTTCTTCAATTCTTTTTGAGATATAATCAACATATACATTTTGAGTTTTCTTTTTTTTAAAGATTTTATTTATTTATTTGACAGAGAGAGACACAGTGAGAGAGGGAACACAAGCAGGGGGAGTGGGAGAGGGAGAAGCAGGCTTCCCGCTGAGCAGGGAGCCCGATGCGGGGCTCGATCCCAGGACCCTGGGGTCATGACCTGAGCCGAAGGCAGACGTTTAATGACTGAGCCACCCAGGTGCCCCCACATTTTGAGTTTTCTACTTCTTCCTCTTTATGGATTCCTTTTTCTTAGTCTCCGAACATATTCAAGTATTTCCATGAAAGATAAACATTCCCTTTACTAAAAGTGTTTAATTGCATCTCTTCATGAACAGATTTCTTATAAAGATGTACTTACTGCCTTTATTAGTTTTCTAGGACTGCTGTAACAATGTAGCACAAATTGGGTGGCTTAAGGCAATAGAAAGGTACTTTCTAATGGTCCTGGAAGCTAGAACCCTGAAATCAAAGTGCTGGCAGGGTTATGCTTCCTCCGAAGCCTGGAGAGGATACTGCTTTGCCTCTTTCAGGTTCCAGTAGCTCCAGGAGATCCTTGGCTTGTGGCAACGTCACTCCAGTGTCTGCCTTTATCTGCACGGGCCTGGGGCCCTCTGTGTTTCTGTGTCTTCACAGGGCATTCTCCCCTCTCCTGTAAGGACATCAATCATATTGGATTAAAGGCCCGTCCTAATGACCTCAACCTAATTACATCTGCAAATACCCTATTTCTAAATAAGGGCACATTCGCCCGTGCCAAGGATTAGGATTTCAATATCTCTTTGCGGGGGGGGGGGGGGGAACACATTTGAACCCATAACACTGCCTAAAGGTTCTTACTGCCAACACATTCCTTGGCTTCTTGTAATTAGGTTCCTTTCTGTAACTTGCTACTTGTAAACGTTCCCGTAGAGGTCACCAGTACCAAATTCAATGGCTTTTCTCAGTCCCTATTCTTGTGGCGGCCCTGTGGTATTTGTCATGGTTACCTTTTCCCTCCTTCCTGAAGCCTTCTGCTAACCTGACTTCTGGGTCGTTGTGCACATCTGGGGCTCCTTCTGTCTTCCATATTGTTCCACAAGTGCCTTCTTCTCTGGCTTTTCCTTCTCGCCCCATCTCCATTTCAAGCTGTGTTTTCGTGTTGGGGCCTTGGTCATATTCTCTTCCTTCAACACACTCTCTCCTCTGGCCTACTCCCAACCTTCACGCTTCAGTGCTCTCTTCTAAGTAGATAACAAATATATCTCTCTGGTCCAACTGCCTCCTGAGCTCAGGGCGAGCATCGCCACTTGGAAATCATGGAAGGGCCTCAAAGGTAATATATCCCAAGCACAACAGATTGTCTTTACACACACACACACACACACACACACACACACACACACACCCCTGATCAAAGAAACAACTTGTTTCTCTTCTTGGCTTCCCTATTCCTAGTAACACCACCACACCCTCCCATCCTTTGTTTTCGGGTATCCATGTCCATCTTTGTGAAATTGTTCTGAGACTTCCAGAAATACCGTGGCATTTCGAATATGGACAGGCTCCCGTAAGAGTGGGTGTGACCAGTCCAGTGAGATGTGCCTTATTGCCATTATTGTGAACCCAGCTTTAGACATAGACCATGGAGGCCTGGGGAAGTCTGGTCTGTATCTGATTCTATAGGTTAAGACTCCCATGGCAACAACAGCAAAAGTATATGTCTCAGCCAACTTGGGAATATAGATAACTCTGGGCCTGGTTTCAGACCCAATGAGGCCCAGGGCCACCCTCTCACTCATATGTTGTTGGATTTGGAACGTATGACTTCCACATTAACTCTACGTTTTTTTCAGAGCCTCTGGTGGAGAGTCTCACACATAGCTAACTTCCCATAAATATGGTTGAATGATGGAATTTGCCTGGGTACTTATCTCAGCCATAAAACCCAATACACTTGCACTCAAGGATCTGTAAATAAGCAGTTGATGCTGTTTCTCTGCAACTCAGCTCCCCAGAACCTTCCTTCCCAGCATAGCCAGATAGCATAATAATGACCATGTTTAAGATTCAGGGCTGGAGTAGACTGTAGAGATGAACCTGCTCCAATTCCTTCATTCTGTGGGTACTCCAAGGCACCGAGGGACTTCCCCAAGGCCCCCTGTGTGATCCCTTTACATGCTGTCTGCATGATTTACTTTCTCCATAGGACAGGCCAAGGGGTCTTCTACCAGCTCACCTGCTTGCAGTCTGTTGGTGGGGGTGCAGTCCCCTGGCACATTTTCACCCTGCGACATTCACCCACAGCACTATGGAAATGTTGCCTGGCAGCAAAGCATCTTGGCATAACTTAGGGATATTGTCCTGAGGTTGATCCTTGAGGTCTAGAGGGCTCAGCAGAGGGAGGAGGGAAGAGAAGGAGTGTTCAGAGGTTGTCATATATTGGGGAACATAAGGGGCGCCTCTTGTGTTCATATGTAGCCCAAATGTATGTTCTATTCTCAATCTGTTGGGACCTTATATCCTCTTTCAATGAAGGAAGCCTTACTGGCTAGCCGAAGACTGGTTTCAGTCACATATTTAACACCTCTTTAGAGGGAGCCTGTTACTGTGCCTTGTCTTTTATTTTTTAATATTTTATTTATTTATTTGACAGAGAGAGGGAGCAGCAGGCAGAGAGAGAGAGAGAAGCAGGCTCCCCGCGGAGCAGGGAGCCCGATGTGGGGCCCGATCCTAGGACTCCAGGATCATGACCTGAGCCGAAGGCAGACGCTTAAGTGACTGAGCCACCCACAGGCCCTGCCTTGTCTTAATGTAGAAATTTATACACAGCAAGTTGCAGGTTTTATTTTATCTTACATTTAACTTAACTCACTTTATTCGTCAGTGTGTGTGTGTGTGTTGGGGGGGTGGGGTGACAATGTGGTGGGAGCCCAGACATGTCCTGAGATCCAGGCTAGGTACAGGTTGCTGACAGCTCCAGGAGATGTTGCATGGTCTGGGCAGGTCTTTGGAATCTGGGCTTTTTGTTTACAGAGCCCATGAAGGGTCTCCGGGCCGCAGGTGGGGTCCGGGCAAGCGGGAGGCAGGCCACAGGCATTGCAGAGGGCTGGGGACCCCCATCTCCCTGACATTCAAGTCTCCCATGTTACATGAAGTCTTCTCGGCCTCGGTGTCCTGTTCTCTGATACTTGATACCATTGCATACGGGCTCATTGGGCAATTGTCACATAGGCTCTGGGGTCAGACAACAGGAGGAAATGGAGGTTTAGTGAGGAGTCACCCAGTAGGACTGTGGTTACAGCAGAGCCAGGACAAGCACTAGGCTCCCCGAGCCCATGTCTGCCCCGTGGCTGCCTTGTCATTCCCCTTAGCCTGCTCCCCATCTCCTCATCGCAGAGAGCAGTGCCCAGCAGCTGCTCAGGCTCTCCGTTTCCTCTAGCTCTGTGCTGGAGGTAAGGTAAGCAGTGAGTCTGCTCCATGCCAGGCACCTGCTGGGCACTAACTCATCTGATCCTCTCATAGCCGTATGAGGTAAGCACTAGTTTCTTAATGATGCAGTTAAGGAGCCTTAATTCAGTGAGGTTGGAGAGTGTCCTCAAGTCACCCAGATACTTGCTGGCTGTTGGAGGAGCCCGAGGAGGGCTGCCTGAGCACGGTGTCCCCCTGCCCCCTCCCCCACCCTCGCCACCCTCCGCAGCTCACCTCCGGCTGAGCTCTCCATGCCAGTCCCTCCACCCGAACCGACCAGCTCACCTGGGCAGGCGGCAGAGACTGCACGGCTGGCGAGTGATACATGGAAAGCATCGCCTCCTGCCTGACAGGCAGAAGATAAACAGCTCCCCGTTAAATCTCACTTAATGCTGATATTTATAAATTTATTCAGCTTGTGTTTACTGAATCGAGAGAATGCCTAATAACATAATGTGCTTCATCTCACATGTTCCTACTAATGAGAATGCAAGTATTGCTTAATTTTTTTTTTTAACATTTCATTTGCTTTCTACTCCCCACCCCCCCGCCTCCTCTTGTTGTTGGTTCAGATTTTAAGCTGTTGCCAAACTCTGGAAAGTTCGGGCTTCTTGGATGTAAGTGAGGAGAGTGGCAGAGTGGGCCTGGGTCTGTAGTTGGAGCGAGCCCTGTCCCCACCTGCAGTTGGCCCCACAACGTCGGTGTCCAGGGAGTCAGGGGGCCAAAAACAGGGAGCCACGGGGGGCAAATGAGCCTGCTGCAGTTCGGGGAGCTGTGTGCTTTGGGTCAGAGTTGGCAGTGTTTTGAAGCTTCAGGACAGGGAAGTTAGGGCAGGGAGCAGGGGGTAGTGTCCTTGGCTTTAGAGAGACAAGGAGGATGGGCAGAATAACCAGAGGAAGATAGACAACATCTGTGGGGCTGTAGTGCAGCTGTGTGTGAATGTGTGTGTGTGTGTGTGCACATGTGGATGTGTAAGACGTATGTGTGTGAATGTGTGTAAACGTGTGTGAGTACGTGTAACGTGTGTAAGCGTGTGTGCGAGTGTGGATGTGTAAGACGTATGTGTGTGAATGTGTGTAAGCATGTGTGCGAGTGTGGATGTGTAAGACTGTGTGTGAATGTGTGTAAGCATGTGTGTGAGTACGTGCAAGATGCGTATGAGTGTGGATGTGTAAGCGCATGTGCAAGTGTGGTTGTGTAAGACGTATGTGTGTGAATGTGTGTAAGCATGTGTGCGAGTACGTGTAAGATGCATGTGAGTGTGGATGTGTAAGCGTGTGTGAGAGTGTGGTTGTGTGTGTAAGCATTGTGTGTGTACGTGTAAGATGTGTGTGCATGTGTGTAGGCATGTGTGAGTGTGTGTGCATGTAAGGTGTGTGTTCATGTGTGTATGTGTAAGATGTGTGTGAGTGTGTGTATGTGTAAGACGTGTGTGTGTGTGTGTGTGTGTGTGCACGTATACGTGTGAGACTGTGTGAGTAGGAGAGAGGGAGAGAAGGAGACTCCACTTTTACTGCGGTTTGATCTGCTCACTAAGGGGTTGTTAAGAGGAAGACCTTCCCCTGGCTGTTTAGGGCACTCAGGGAGTGCTGGCCGCCAGGGAGGGTGCCCAGAGCAGGGCAGAAGAGGTGACAGAGATCAGCAAAGCTCAGGAGGGTGTTCAGAAATGCATTCTGGCAGAGGGCCCAGGGTAGGGAGAGCTGGGCTCGGTCGGGCTGGGCTTCCTTGGGGAGGGGCAGGTGGGAGAAAGGAGCGGGGCGGCAAGCTGCCAGGCCTGGGTGGCCTGGTAGCAGGGAGTCGAGAGGAGGGAGGACACCACAGAAAAGTCTGGAATCAGGGTGGGGTGTGCTGAGAGCTGGGGCTGGGGAGGAGGAAGGTGGAGACCTGCTGCCCCGGGTGGGGGTGGGGGCAGGCCTGGGAAGGGCGATGGCAGGTGCGCAGGGACAGGGAGAGGGAGATGAGCTTCAGGGGAACAGAAACAAGATCTGGCATGAGGAAGTGGGGAAAAGAGATGGGTGCAGGCCTGCCTGGGACCCCCGGCCCCTGCCAATCCCCACTGGCGGCTGCTATCCGTTCTCTCCCAGCCCCGTGTGGAATCCCCATGCCGTCCACACATGCTCCTTGCCCATGTAGAGTTTTCCTTCTCCTTCTCTCTTCTAAGCCGCCATCCCTACCATGGAACTGAAACATCATTTCTAGTTTGAAAAAAATGTATCACCTTAAATATAAAAGCTGAGTGGAATAATTTATACTTTCCTGTCTGGACCCTCTACACATCCAAACTTATAGATAACTGTAGACACTTCTCTTATAATTCAGCTAATGGCCCCCTGCCCCATCCCTGTGCATTGGCTGGAGAAGTGGCTGTCAAGGAGACCAGCGCTCTGGCCCTGACCTCTGTGACCTTGGACAAGCCACGGGCCTCTTTGAGCCTCGTGACCTGAAGCTCCGGGCCTTCTGGTCCTATTCTGGGTGGCAAATTCTGGTCCGGGCATCACCTTCTGCTGGGCTGGCAGAGCAGGAGGCAGGCCTGGCTTGGCCTGTGGCAGCTCTGGGAAACTATTTTCTGCTTTTTTCTCATTTAAAAGGCAGGACAAGGCTGTCTTCCCCGAGGCCTGGCATCTTAGGTGGTCTCATGCCTTTGGGCATTATCCAGGAACCTGGGACCACCACGGGAACCCATGGAACCTGGGGTGAAGACAGAAGCTCTAGCTAAATGCCAACAACCATTCCTCCGAGGGCAGGGGGTAGATAACACACCGAGTTCCAGTTCTGCCATCACCCGGTTTGTGCCCCATCTAGAGTCCTGTCCCTTCTGTGTGTCAGTTTAAAAGTAGGTTGTCATCAGATGACCAAGAAAACCTTTCCAGCTCTATCTATGGCCTAATTCCACAGCTACCTGCCCAGGCAGCCCTAAGCCATGGTGCCCTCGCCTCTACCGCCCAGACCAGCGGGCTAAGCCGAGCATGCTGGGGAGGGGGCAGCCCTACTTGCCAGGACCGACACATTCTGCTCCATCTGGTTGGCTTCCCTGAGGGCTGGGGGGCAGGCAGGTGGCATGGACATCAGAGGTCTTGGGTAGCAGACGCCTATCCTTGGAGTGAGTGGAGAAGCCCCACGCCCAGCCTGTACCACTTCCTTCTGCTGCCAGTCCCCCAGGTTCAGTCCTTTCCACATGCAGCCTGTGTGCCTGTCTATGTGTATGCTCGTACCTCTGAGGCCCCTAAGGATGGTCGGCCATCCCAGGCTCCTCTTGGCTCTGCAGCAACAGCGGGAACTTCCTCCTGAACCCCCACCCCCAATGCCTCCCTCTGGGCCCGGCTCTGTTCGGGGTTCCTTCCGGGGGAGGGGGAGGGGGACAGGGGCTCATCCCTCCCTTTTGTGCTGTCTCTCCCTCCCACTTCCGCTCCCCTCGCTGCTCCGGGTGACCTTTCACCCCTCCCTTGGATGTCCCTCAAAGGCAGCTCCTGTGGTTAATAACTTCGGCTGGCAGCCCCACACAAAGCCAGGGCCGGAAACCATTGTCCCGGGAACAATGGCCGAGCAGCCCAATAATGAGGCGGCCACAGTGTTGTCTGACATCCGACGTTGCCCTGGCAAAGGAGGAGGGGCGGTGGGGTTTGCCATGCCCTCGCCTCCTGGAGTTGAATTATTCCCCTCGCGCATGGTGGTTCCTCTTTCTGAGGAGACACCAGGCACCTGTACCCTCCAATCCTCCGCGTTCTCCTGTGATTGCCTGCTGGGGACATGTCCCCCAGAGACACCCCTCCCCGCCAATACAACACCACCCCTGCTCTGGCTCCTTTTTCCGTTCCCAAGTCCAGAGTCAGAGCACCACGCAGTTTAGCAATGGGTTGGTTCTGGCAAATCGATCAGGGAGGGGAGATCTCAGCCTGCTGCCCGATGGAGAGCATGCGGTCCTCTGAAAAAAGTGTGCACTCTGGAGCCGGCAGCTGTGGGTTCAAGGTTTTCCTCCTCCCATCCTAGCTGTGTGACTTTCGGGAAGCTGTTTAACCTCTCTGAGTCTCTGCTTATTCATTTGTAAAGGCAGGGGTGGGATGGGAGCCAAGAGGAGGGCCCTCAAAAGTCAGCCAAGAGGTGAGTATCTGTGACCTCCAGCAGTTGCCACCCCCTTGCTACTCTTGGGGGGCAAGAGGGGGGGCTCGGACACACCCTCATTGTGGGAGTAGCCCTGCCTCAGTTACAATAGGACTTCTTTTTATGCAGGCCCCTGCCTTGTGTCCCCAACCAGATTGTCAGTTACTCAGGGACATAATGTGTCACATATTACTCCTGTGTCTTCTACTTCGGTCCTCGGGGCTGGGTGGGTGGGTGGGGGTGTCCCCGTGAAGCCACAAGAATTGATTGCTGATACTTGCAGAAGGCTCTAACGTGCTTCTCAGCTCTGCTGCCCACTAGACTTACCTGGACAGGCTTACAAACTACCCAGGAATTTTGACCTACTTAGGTCTTTGGCATTGGGTGTGTGTGTGTGTGTGTGTGTGTGTGTGCGCGCGTGTGCGTGTGTGTGTGTGTGTGTAGGGCAGGTGGGAGGATTAACATACAGGTACAGAAACACCGATTTGTATCCTCAGAGAATATGTCATCTCACATTTACGACTGAGCACAATCTTTCTCAAGGGGGAGAAATGGTCTACACTGTAAGACATTCTGGAATGCAGTATTCTTTACTATGGCTTAACCGTAAGCAAAAATGGTTTAGAGCTAGGGATAGTTTTCTTTTTAAACCAACTTTATTGAGATATAATTTGACTCTACTAACATGCACCCATTGGAAGGGTACAGTTCACGAGTTTTGACAAATATGCCCATCTCTATAACCACTGCCCCAGTCAAGATACAGAATAATCTGTCATCTCAGAAAGGTTCCTTGCAGACCTAAGATTTTAAAGGCTTCCCAGGTGATTTTGGGGCACAGCAGAGTGTGAGAACTGTGGAGGCTGGTGGAGGCCAGAACTGTGGAGGCCTTCTTACACTTCTGCACACACAGCATCACCTGGGGACCGGCTAAAGGCTGACTCAGTCCCAGGGTTGGGCCTGGGACTCTGCATTGCTAACACGCTCCACCCACACTTTGAGACTCTGGTTCTAAGTCCCTTGTTTTGCAGATGAGGAGAAAATGCACGTGAGTGAGCTGTAAACCCTGGTTTTAAAGCTCCTGGCCTAGTGATAATCGTACCTCATGGCCTCCCATCTTTCTCTTTTTTAGCTCAGCCCAAAGCCCGAATCCCAGTGTCTGTGAGACAAGAGACCTGAGCGTGATGACATCTCCCTTCTCTTTCCCTCTGGGTGTGACCTGTCCCTTCCTGTCCACTCCCACCTGCCTTGTACCCACTACTGTCACTCTCCTGGGAAAGACCTCCTTTGCTGCCTGCTTCTTCGGAATGATCTGCCCATTCCCAGTAACACCTACCTTTCCCAGTCCCTCCTCTTCTTTTACTGTGCATCAATCCAACTTAATGAGCAAGTGATTATTACATAATAATAGCACCGGGCCAGGCCTGATCATGCCCTTGAGGAGGGAGATTAAACCAGAAGCTATGATTAAGTTAACCAAGAAGGCAATTGAATACCAGAATTATTCAGCTCAGCTTTGAGAGGCCTTAGCGAGCCCCTGTATTTCACAGAGAATGTTTGGGGGAAGCCATCAGGGCTAATCCCGGCGTGGAGGGGTAGGTAGACTAGACCTGGCAGGCGAGAAGAGATTTGAGAAGGACTCTGCAGTTAGTGTTGCAGAGACTGTGAGAAATCAAGGCAGGGCATCCTGACAGAGGGCAGGAAGGAGACACTCTGAAGGAAACTGGGCCCCAATTCTCAAAGGACCGCGAAGAGATCCTGTGGAGTTGGCTGCCCACATGGCTGGAATAACCTCAGGCTGCAAGGTCAGTCATCACTGCCGGGACACGGAAGGGGACTGTTGGGCTCCCCTCTATCCAGGTCCCTTCTGAGCACAGTGTGGTGGTTTCACCTCCCCCAGCACAAACGAGGTGTGTGCCCGGGGTGGCCTGAGGATTGGGTCCTATAAGCCCCGGGACCTGGAGATGTTTGGTCTGGGGGGCCTGGGGGCCATGTTTAAACATTAGCCAGGCTGTAACATCGATGTCATTAGTACTGTGGAATTTGGAGGGAGGTAGGATTCAGTTCACCCTTTGGAAGAGTTAGGTTCTAACACGCATCCCCCAAGATAGACTGTGCCACGTGAAGATGAAGGGATTCTCAGTCCCTGAATGTGGACAGCTGAGAATGGATGGGGACAGAGATGTCAGACTTCTAAGCTTCCCTGTCTCCTCCCTGAGAGCCCACCAGGGGAAGCCAATCATCCTGGTGGCCTGAGTCCATCTCTGTGTCTGGGCGGCGGCCCCCATCGCAATTCCCCTGTGGCTACCTGGCTGAGACACATTTCTTTCTTCCCGGAGGAGAGGCAGCTGTTTGCCTCCCAGTACATACCCACACCCAGAATTTAATGTTTACAGGCAAGAACACAGATGGCAGTATAGGTTTAGGAAAGAGGAAGGCAGTGGGGTTCCACCAGGTTGCATCTGAGGGAAGTTTAGCTATCTGAAAAAAATAGACTTGGGATTTAAATAAAAAGTCAGTGTTGCACGTGTAGAGATGAGGGTTAAAATAACGGAGCGAGGCCTGTCTAGGAATATCAGGAGGCTCCAGATTGCTATGGATTGGATGTCTTGTAGGATTCTGGGGAGGATAAAATCTGAGTGGAATTTGGCCGTGACCAGCCCTGGGAGTGGGTTCAACCCTGCCCCGGCCAGCTGTGTGTCCTTGGGCATACTGTGGGTAAGTTTCCCCGTCTGCATGAGTGTGAGATTGTCATCAAAAGATTTACGCTTTCTCCCAGCTTAGACGCACTAGAATTCAGTGGTTTTAAGACTTCATTCAGCTTCCCAGGCCAGCAGTGGAAATCAGGGCCCTGTTGGACGACCTCAAGCGAATGGTGGGGTCAGTGTCCAGTAGAGCCAGCCAGGGTTACACTGGGAGGGTCCAGAGGGAGAAGGGCAGAGGTGGATGATAAGGATGATTTGAGGTGGGAAAGAAAACAGTGGCTGTCCTCAGTCACTTCAGTCAAGCAGTGCAGAAGCTGGCTTGCCTGCCAACTGTCTGCCAATCAGACTTGGAAGGTCCCCACAGGACCTCACAGGGGTTGCCTGGTCCATGTTGCACGAAGCAGGAACAACTGCTGGTTAATTATGCAGATGAGAGGTGAGGAACGCAGCTGTCTTTAGAGAGGACTCATAAGAAGCTGGAACTTCCGCAGTCAGCTCCTGGCCAAATGTAGGGGACAGGCTTCTCAAATCCCTGTGGAATGGCTCCCCAGAGTTGGTCCATCCCACACCATGCCTGACCCTTGCTCTCTGCTGGGAGGGAAGTGCTTGCTCCCTTGGCTGGCTCCACTGACCCGGAGGGAAGTGGCAGACCGTGTGGGCTCCAGAGCTTCGGTACTCTGCTCAGACTGTGTGGCTCATCTCTCCAGCTTAGTTAGATCCGCGATCTGGAAAAAGAGCCCAGACCTCAGCATGAATGCAATCTTAGGAAGCCATGAACAGCTGGAGAACCCTTCTGATCAGCAGACGTGAAGGATGCCGGGATGCAGCCTTCAATATGACAAAGTCAGGATGCCAAACACCCCCTTCTCTTTCTGGGATCCCAAGGCAGCCTTTCCCACTGATCCACACTGGCCTCAGAATATGTCTTAACACAGCACTCCCATCAACGGGGTTGCCACATTTGATGAACCCTTGACCTTCTCTAGACTAGAAGCTTCATTCCAACACTAGATAATGCCTTTGGTTGACTTATAGGACCTCTTTCCTCTGGCAACTGCACAGAATCATCTATAAATAAGACCTCTGCTGGTGGACAGGGGCTGGGCGGCTAATACAAAATACCCGATGGTCCCATCGTTACAATACCCACAGCAAGGTAAAGCCACAAATCGCTCTTTTGAAATTGATTACAAAAAGTTACTCACTGTCACTTTTCTGCTTAATTTCCTAAATGAGAAAGTCAAAATCACATAGGCACTCATACAAGTTTCGTTGACAGTCAAGTAAATTGCATGTGGCAGGTACTTATCAAGCACTTTTGAGGGAATGGATGCATGAATGAATGACGAATGAATGAAATTAAAGCTCTTCTAGTTTTTGTTAACATCATCAATATTCTGTATTTTTTCCTGAACACTTTAGCATCCCTTTGAAAACCTTTGTCAAGGGGTAGCCATCTCTCTAGAGGCTGCAGCATGTTGGTGATGAGCTCTTGCCAGAGAAACATTTTCCATCCCTGCAAGTCACCCACCCTCTTTTTCTGGGAAGCACATGTCTCTCCGAGGGGGTTTTGCAAGAAGGCTGCGCCATACCCCTCCGAAGTAAGAGGACAGCTGCCCCACCTTCCTGTTGCCCCACATACCCTGGGCGGAATGTGTTGGTCATTAACTTTGTAAACTGACTTTCTGAACAACTGTAGTCTATTGAGTTTTGGTGTCTATTCACACAAATCTTTCCTGGTACATTTTCTTTCCTTTGTGTTTGCTTTGACTTATTGTAAGATCAGGGTGCAGCTCCTGAGATGTTCTGCGGGGCAAAACAATTGGGTGTGTTGTGAGGTGTGAGGTCAGTGAACCACCAGCCAGCCCACAGGACCGCCGCACAGGTGCGTGCTCAGACCGCCGGGTGAGGGTTTGGCATTAGGTGAGTTGCATTCATATGTCCACCCAAAGAGAGCCACCAGCACTGGCTCATTGTTGCCCATGGCTTCCTGGGACTCTGGGTGGCCCTGGGTTTGCTGGCAGGCTTCTTCCTCTCTTTCCTGCCGTTCCTGGCTCCCGACTTGGGCAGCGAGGACATCATCCCCCCGGGGTGGAAGGGTAAGGGAGACAGGCTGGCAGTCATGAGGGGGTGGTGGAGTGGGAGGAACACTTTCTCTAGGAGGCACTAGACATCATAGAATTCATATGCCTGAGCTGGAAGCAGTGCTATGGAGGGTCTAGTCTAATATCCTCACTTCAAAAAAGAGAAAACCGGACTGAGAGACAGAAGGGGCACGTGACATTATTAGAGCTCAGTTTTGAGAAAACCAGGACTGCCATCCAGGTCGCCTGAAACCCAGTCCCCTGCTTGTCCCAGTGTCCCGTGCTGCCCTAGGAAGGACAGCAAACGTCAGCTGGAGGTCCCCTGAGAGCATCGCCGTCTCTTCGGAACCCCTGGAGTCTCGAAGTGGGCTGGACAAACTGTGAAGAGGACGAACTGCCTCGGGTTTCTGGGCAAATGCCTGTTTATCATCCCATTTTTAAGGCTCTGTGTCCTGACAGAACTGGAAAATTTTGTGTATTCAAAATAGTGTAAATATACTGATCATGTTATTTAATCCTCAAAAACAATTTGGGGGGCAGGGCTATTTTTTTTCCAATTTATAGATGAGAAAACCGAGGCCCAAAGCTGATGAGTAACTTGTCAAAGCCACACAAAGAGTAAATGGCTGGGTGGGTACCGGCACTTGGGGCCTTGAACTTCTCTTTTGGGCCAGCCTGCTACGTTCTCGGGCCCTTGTCAGTTACATGAGACCTCCTACACAGATGCTCAGGGACAACTTCTCAGTGGGGGAAGGGAATAAGGGTTATGATCTGTTTTAAAACTGAAGACCTGATCTCATTTGGACTTCCTGTGGCCTGAAGTGGACATTCTGCTTCTTTCTGGGAGTTTTAGAGTTCAAGGACCGATGGGGGGTTCATCTTATGTATTGAAAATAATAGAATTTTATTGTCATACTAACTTGGGTCTGTGGCCACTCCTGTCCCTTAAAAGCTGTGTGACCTGGGGAAAGTTACTTAGCCTCTCTGAGCCTCTATTTCTTCATATAGAGATGAGTGTGTGGGAAGTTTATCATGGTATGCTTCTGGGCTCAGCGCCTGTGGAGGAAGGGAAGGAAGCAGGCATGGGCAGAGGGAGAAGCCAAACTGTGACGTAGCAGGCAGAACTCTGAAGTTGGGACAGCCCTGCTGATTTGTCCTGGGCTGGGGTGAGAAGGCCAGTCCTTTAAAGCCCCAGATTGACCACTCACTGGATGCGGGGCTTGACCTTGGGTGAGTTGGCTCTTTTCAGCCAAGCGCAGTTCCAGGGCGGTCTGAGAACTGGCAGCTGAGTCCTTCAGCCTTGAAGGGAGACCAGGGCAACACAGGACAGTATCCACCACAGTCCTCTGTAGTGTGTTCTAGGATTAAATGAAGCGTCTGGAATGTACACACAGTGCCAGAACCAGAACAAAGTGCCCGGCTGAGTCACGTCCTTCCCCTCCACCCCACTTCTTGCTCCTGGTTCAGGAACCTCTCAGGTAAACCTGCAGGGGGCAGAATCCACAGACCCCCCCACCCCGGAGAGCTCTGAGGACCAGAGTGGAGAGACCTCCCTGGGGAGCCTGCTTCCACTCTAGCCGACTGGCTGTGGGGAGAGGGAGGGTATGCAGTGAGTGCCCGGATGTCTCCGCCAAGTAACCTGTAAGCTCCCCAGGATACAAACCGTTCTCACTTCCCAGATAGTTTCTTTGCTTCGTGTTGTAGGTCACAATGGATATTTGTCACTCATTTGCTTCAAAGCATGCCATAGAGCATATGTGCTCAAGATAATGAAATTAATATATAGGGTAAGATAACCAACCACGGATATTCTAAGCTTCAGTGTGACCACACGTAGGTAAGAACCGCTCAAACTGGGGAGCTGACTCAGACAATTGTGAAGCATGAGCCACATGGAAGAGATCATTCTAGCATGTGGAGGGGGTACTGAGGCTGACACAGTGATAGTCATGGCCACCTTGTGTCAGCTATGATACGCTTGATTTTCTTTCTTTTTTTTTTTTTAAGATTTTATTTATTTATTTGACAGAGAGAGAGAGACGAGAGAGGGAACACAAGCAGGGGAGTGGGAGAGGGAGAAGCAGGCTCTCCGCTGAGCAGGGAGCCCGATGTGGGGCTCGATCCCAGGACCCTGGGATCATGACCCAAGCTGAAGGCAGACGCTTAATGCTTGAGCCACCCAGGCGCCCGGATATGCTTGGTTTTCTTTAATCCTGAGAACCCCGGTGGTGGGTGCTGTTCCTCTCTACCTCATTCAGATTAGGATCCTGTGGCTCAGAGTGGGCGAGCACGGACGAAGCTGATCCAGCTCCTCAGTGGCAGAGCTGCCCCCCCCCGCCCCCACCATCCAGGAGTTGGCCTCAGGTCAGCACTTGCTCCGATGCCTTGCTCTTCAGAGAGAAGTTCCCTTTTTGGGGGGAAAAGAAGGGGCATCTGGGCATTCTGGGGAAAAAGAAAAAGTAGGATTGCAAAGGGGAAAAATGGCTTGCCAGCCCACAGAGGGGCTCTAGGGGATGGCGACCCTCTCCTAAAGTGGGGGTGCGGGACTGGGGGGCAGACGAGAAGTCTCAGACTCAGTCTTCAGTCTCAGGTAAGTTTAGGAGCTGAAATGAGTTTGTGAAGAAGGTTGTGGATCTTCTTCCCCAGAGACTCCCCACAAACAGGCCACGGTAGCCATCAGTGGCAATGATCAGTGGTTCGCTGCTCATCAGAAACCAGGGTGCGCTCCGAAACTATGGGCCAGGGTCAGCCCAGCTGTCCCACTTCCGGAAGGCCTGCTCTGCCAGACACAGGCTTAGGCAGGCGGGGGGTGGCTGGTTATTAATAGGCATCTTACGCTCCTTTATTCTTCTCAGGGAACTTTAACGAGGGAATCTCCCCGGTGCATTTAAAACTGGACACGGTTCATTTATATAATGTCTCCTACTGTATGCAGGCAGGTGTAGGCCTGCATGCTGGGGAAGGGGCTGCTCCTTTTCTGGCAGGGGGTTGTGGGGGTCTGTCTTCTCGGGTGTCCCGCTTGCCCAGAATCTGTGACAGGCCTGGAAAGGTGTGTGCCACCAGAGCACCAGCCTCTTCTCAGCACATCTTGATTCTTCCACTAGGAGATGCCTGCTCTTTACTCTCACTTTTTCCTGACTTCTGGCTCCAGGCCAACGACTCTGCTCCTAGGTTATGGCCTGTTACCCCTCCGACGGGACCCTGGGTACCCTGGTTTTCCTTCTGTATGTATGCCAGACTTGCCACTTGGGGTTTGCCCACTCTGGACCCTGTGTACAGCACGCCCTCGGGTAAGGAATCCAGATGTGCACACATCAGCCGCTGGACGGGGCTGGACAGGAGGTACAGGGGCTTAGAAGGAAGAAAGCTGCTGGCTATGCTTGGACCTCTGTACCTCATCTGGCCTCTGTCATTCAGCTTGACTCTCCTCATCTGCAAAGTGGCAACAGCCATTTCTACCTTTTCTTTTTTTTAATTTAAATTCAAGTAGCCAACATATAGTACATCATCAGCTTCAGATGTAGAGTTCAATAATTCATCAGTTGCGTATAACACCCAGGGCTCATCACATCACGTGCCCTCCTTAATGCCCGTCACCCAGTTACCCCATCCCCCCACTCACCTCCCCTCCAGCAACCCTCAGTTTGTTTCCTGGATTCCAGAGTCTCTCATGGTCTGTCTCCCTCTCTGATTTCTTCCCATTCAGTTTTCCCTCCCTTCCCCTATGATCCTCTGAGCTGTTTCTTATATTCCACATATGAGTGAGATCACATGATAACTGTTTTTCTCTGATTGACTTATTTCACTCAGCATAATACCCTCCAGTTCCATCCACATCGATGTAAATGGTAAGTATTCATCTTTCTGATGGCTGAGTAATAATATTCCATTATATATATATATATACACCACATCTTCTTTATCCATTCATCTGTTGATGGACATCTCAGCTCTTTCCATAGTTTGGCTATTATGGACATTGCTGCTATAAATATTGGGGTGCAGGTGCCCCTTCGGATCATTACATTTGTATCTTTGGTGTAAATATCTAGAAGTGCAATTGCTGGGTCATAGGGTAGCTCTATTTTTAACGTCTTGAGGAACATCCATACTGTTTTCCAGAGTGACTGCACCAGCTTGCATTCCCACCAACAGTGTAGGAGGGTTCCCCTTTCTCCACAACCTCTCCAACATCTGTCGTTTCCTGACTTGTTAATTTTAGCCATTCTGCCTGGTGTGAGGTGGTATCACATTGTGGTTTTGATTGGTATTTCCCTGATGCCAAGTGATGTTGAGCATTTTTTCATGTGTCTCTTGGCCATTTCTATGTCTTCTTTGGAGAAATGTCTGTTCATGTCTTCTGCCCATTTCTTGAATGGATTATTTGTTTTTGGGGTGTTGAGTTTGGTAAGTTCTTTATAGATCTTGGATACCAGCCCTTTATCAATATGTCATTTGCAAATATCTTCTCCCATTCCGTAGGTTGCCTTTTAGTTCTGTTGACTCTTTCCTTTGCTGTGCAGAAGCTTTTTATCTTGATGAAATCCCAATCGCTCATTGTCATTTCTACCTTGTTATGGCACTGTTTGCCAAGAGCGTGGCTCACGCTGTGGAGATCTTCAGTGGAAAATGGCTGCCATAGTCGCATTGCACTGATTTTTATGAAGGTACAACTGTATGCTCCCTTGAGAGCTGAATGATAAAGAGAGGTGGTGAGACAGGGAAAGCCAGCTGTCCAAGAGACAGGCAGACGTGAGACCCAGTGACAGGGTTGGAAACAAGTTCTGGGGCATATTACTACAGTTGCAGGCTTTGCATAAACCTCATTTGTCATGGAGCCCCAGGGCTTTGCTGCTGGGAGCTTGCTCCAGGTTGAATATTTGGGAGGTCCGTGTAGACTCCAGGCCAAAGACCTGACATTACCAGCACCCTTTTAAAATTTGAGTAGTCCTACCTCTAACAAATCTCCTCCACGAGTACCAGTTTGCTTCCGACTTCTCAGACGGGAGGATGAAAGTGGCAAAGGAGCCCTGCAGTCCGAACCTTTTGCAGAGAAATAATCTATAAATCCTTAGAGTTCCCACATCAGCTGCTTCCAGTGTAGCTAAGATCCTGCACAGCTACAGTGAAATGAACCATCGTATCATATTGTTGCTGTGTTAGTAATTAAACAAAGCACTGAACAGTTGGATATACTGTGTTTGCATTCTCCCTGAACGTTGACCTCTTGAAGAAATGTAATCGATTGAGGGAAGCTGAAGGTGTAGACTTTTGTGGAGACTCTGGAGAAGGATGTGGGAATGTTCAAGGACTTTTGAGGTTGGAGGCACCGTTTCTGTATGACATCTAATTCCACTCTCCTTCTCATTGATTCAGACGAATCACTTGAGCACTGCTCTTGCATTTTTCAGTCATGATTAAGGTCAATTTTTGTCTCACAAATAAAATGACTACAGGGAGAAGGGGGTAAGAGCGGGATGGATGATAAGGGAGAAAAGCGGATGTGAAAAGGAGGAAGGGAAGCACACAGATTTCTCTCAAGACCAAACAATAGCCGATTCCATAAATAAAACAATGATCGGAGCCGGGCATTAAGGGACGCCCTCGTGGAGAGACCAGTGGTGGGTGGTAGGCAGCTGGCAGAGGGAACGAAGTATTTATGAGGCCAGGATTTTATAATTTGAAATCATTTATTCCTAAAGGTAAGAGTCATGTGCTGGGGGAAAGCATAGTGATGGGGGAGTAAGCTATTCTTCTTTTAATCATTATGGTTAGTAGTAGCTGGGCATCATCCCATTTTATATCAATTGATTGATTAATTTTATTCCTTGACCCAACACATATTAATTGAGCTCTCACCATGTTCTAGGTCCTGGGGTACAGTGATGAGTATAAACAGTCTCTCCTCTCAGGAGCTTATAGTCCAGTGGAGGAAATAAACATGAGTGAAATGATCACACTAATGCACGGAAATCTGCATCAGTGATAAATGCGATGAAACATGGTCTATCATGGAAGGATCTGACCCAGTGATTTCTGCAGTGAGACCTCTTAAGGAAATGAGGCTTGAACCAAGATCCAAAGGACGACAGGAGCCAAGTGGGCTGAGAATTAAGAAAAAGTGAGCAGGGCAGAGTGGGTAGCAGGTGCAGAGGCCCAGAGGTGGGAGGGAGCCTGGTAGGGGTGAGGCTCCCCAGAAGGTCAGTGCTGCTGGAATGAGGTGGAGAGACACTAGGGGGAGGGAGGGCCTTGGGAGGTGGGCCCCGTTCAAGACTAACAGATGAGTAAACTGAGGCTCAGAGAGGATAAGTGGTTTGAACGGTATCACACAACTCAAAAGAACCAGTCCTCACCGCATGGGAAGCCTGTGGCCCATGAATGTTTTTCACATACTAGGTAGTCTGTTTAACATGAGTACTTGGGGAAGACCATCTTATTATCACTCATTAAACCACTAACAATATTATGTATTGCTAATCAAGCATCTAGAATATACATACAACACTGTTACAATGTCTTACACTAATATAAACATTGATTACATATGTACATCATAACCAGTCATGACCTTACTTAACTTCCGAACACATGGTTCTGGAATCCTTCTGGTTAGTGATACCACAAGAGCAAAAACTGGAAGTCCTCTATTAAGTTGAAAGCACACCTACAGCAGCTTAGGCGGATTCTCACAGGCAACCGTCTGCATTGCTTTGTCGGGTTGTATATTTGTAGGTCATCATCACTCTACATAACAGACATGTTCTAGAGAACTCATCTCTAAGTTGAAGTTGGGCAACTCAGAGCTACAGGTAACCTGAAGAATCCTTTCTTCCAGAACTAAGCTTGATGCGTTTACACATTTGTATAATGGGTTTTCTTAAAGCAGGGCCCACCTGCAAGATTTGAGGGCTGACTTTTGAACACTGCAATAAGGCTTAGCTGCCTTCATGTGACAAGGTGGTAGGTGTATGGATTGTAGATCTACATGAATACATTTTCTTTCCTTAATCTGGTGATTACCAATAGGGTCGCTCTGTAAAGTTATATGTAAATGGAGTGACTTTTGGCTCTCTGTACTAGGCTGGAAGGCTTCTTGTCAGAGATGACACAAGATGATGGAAGCTGAATGGCTGACCTTCAGGATGTCCTCCTGTCCAGTCACGTGCATCATCCATAATGAACTTCCCTCTCCCTGGCAGGAGGTGCCTTGTGCTAAAATCTACCTCTTACTACAGGCTCCAGTGTCCTGCATTTGGTTTCTTGAGCTGCCTGCTCTCACCTGCACTGCTTCTGGACCCTGACCTCCATGACCGCCAAATTCCTTGTCTGTCCCCTGTGGTTTCTGTCTGGGCCCTTTGACGCGTCCCTCAAATGCTTCTCACAGCTTTTGAATTTGCTCTCGTTACCATTTTGTCTCTCCTCTCAGGCAAGGCAAAGTCATTGATAATATACAACCTAACTATCTCATCCTTTTTTGAGGGAGGGGGTCAAGGTAGACCCGGCCGGGCCGCTAACTGGGGTGGAGGTCTCCATGATGGTGAAACAGTTTTGGAAGCCAGCAGATCTGGGTTTGAATCCTGCTTCCACCAGTTACCTGTATATGACCTTGGCAAGTTAATTTCAACTCTCTGAGCCTGTTTCCTTAACTGAAAAATGTCAAGGAAAATTCTGATCTCATAGGGTTGTAGTGAAGGTTTACTACACATTAATCTAGCGTATAGGAGGTGGTAGCAGTAACGCTCATTTTATTAGGAGCATGGTGGCACACAGTAGGAAAATCTTGAGGGTGAGTCTAGGAGATAGAAGATTTCTGTCAAGTTCAAGGGGCAAGTGGAGAGACAGTCAGTCCCCAACTGTAAGAAGGAAGCAGATACTGAGCAGATGAAGCTGCTTGAGGAAGGCAGTTGTCAGATGAGGCTGGAAAGCAGACCCAGACCCTATTCAATGACCACAGGCTGCCTGGTCCCTGGTCGTGATGGCTGTGGTCATTTAAGGATGCAGGAATAGACAGGAACATGCTCCTCTGACGGGGCAAGCCTTCTGGTTTCCTCTTCGGGTACCAATCCCTGTCCCAGAAAGCCTCCTCCCCTTCAACTGATTAGTCTGTGTTCTTCCAGCCCTGAGCTTGTTTTATATGTCACTCTGTTTTTCCATTAGCTGTTCTTATTTTAACCAAAATAACTTTGAGTCTATGTCACTTTGACCAATATGACTCTAGCAGTCACCGGTCAGCTCTTTTCGTTTCTAAGACTGAGCGTCCACATGGCACAGTAGTATTGGTCTCAGCAGGTCCCAAGTTTCATGCTATAAAGCTGCGATGGTTTTATTGACCAATTAACATAGGTTAATGATGATTGTTTTTATGAAAGTTGGCGGGTCACCCTCTGGACAGCAGGTTGAGCAATGTCATCTGAGTCTAAATCATAGATCATAAAATGTTAGAGCTGGAAGGGTCTCAGAAGTCATGTAGTCCAGCCCTCTCATTTAACAGAGGAAGGAGCCAAGGCCTGGAGAGATTAAACTCTGGATTAAAAGGGCCAGCAGGATGGAGACAAAGAAGCACAAGGAAGGGCAGGCATTTCTTCTAGACGATTTGAGACAGAGGCTCTGATCTCTTTCTTACAACCATGGAATTTATGCCTTCCAGATGCTAGGCACAAGATGATGCTGGGATTGGATTTGTAAGGCCAATATATGGAGATATTTTAACAGCTAGATGACCTCTCAGAGTTTGATGGACTCTGACATTCTAGGGCGTTATTTTGTATGAACGCATACACTGTACACACAATAATTTACCTTTTTGCTTACATTCTTTCTCCCATGAAGGAGCTTCTTAAAAACAGAGCAGTGCTGCTCATCTCTGTTTCTCCTGTAGCCTTGCTTATAGTACGTGCTCAGTGAAAGATCTGCTGAGTGAGTGAATGGGTGAAAATGCCTTCAAAGTGTGAGACAAAGAATAGGGTCTTGACACAGAAGGCAGAGTGAGTTTTAGGGCAGACTAGACTCTCACATGGTTGGTAACCCTTGAGGAAAGACCAGAAGCATATGGAGTGAGAGAGGAGGAGTTAGTCTTGAATTGAAATAATGCGAGCTATGGCCTACGATTTTTCTGCAAAAAGAAGAGAGTCTTTTCAAATCCCACTGAAGCTTCTTGGCTCAAGAAGAGAGTCTATAAAGACCAAAAATGGAACACGAGGCCACCTTGACAGGGAAAATGTTTCGGAAATGAGGATCAGGTGGGAGGAACCAATGGTCCAAGGCCGTGTAGCCAGCTTGAGGCAGCCCTGGCACTAGAGTCCAAGACCTTTCCTGGGCTGGGCTGACCTCTGCGTTCAGCGGCAAATTCCTCCTCTGCTAGGGAGAACCGATATGGGAACCTGAGGTCCACTGCTTCTCAGAAAAAGGAAGAGAAATTCGAGAATACATTTCACCCTTCAGCAGACTCCATTTTTACTCCACTCCCCCCAACCCCCCTTCCAGGCGCAAAGCCCCGGATGTTCCAGCCATCCCTGCATGCCTGCCATCTGGAGGCTAAGTTGTCACCTGGAAGCTCCACTTGCATCTCAGCCAGAGGCCCCTAGCTGCTGACACTCCTGCTCTGCTTCAGCGACCTGCCGTTCTGAAAGGAGTGGCGGTGCTGATGGATTTCTTGTATCTTACTGGATCCGGCTCAAGGTTGTTGATCTGAGCAATCTTAATCATCCAAACGAGTTTGCAGCTGTTACTTCCCATCAGAAACACATACTTAGTGCTATCCATAAAGTGCTGGCTTCCACTCAGGGTGCTGAGGACAGAGGGGCCCTGTCCCCAGGGCGACAACAGAAAATTAAATCTGCTCCCCAGGCCCCTTTGTTGGCACTTGGGAAGGAGAGGAGACCCATGTGGAGATGCAGAAGAGCGCCTGGGCCTTATTTATAGAGTTTCCACCTAAGAGCATTTCCGTACCCCTCCCTACCCCCCCATTCCTTCCTTCCTCCTCCCTCTCTCCCCCACTTCCCTCTCCCACCTGTCTTCTCTCTTCCTTTCTCTTGTTCCCCCCTCCTTTCTTGCCTTCAACAAGCATTAACTAAGTATCAGGTATGAAGCTGGGGGTGGGGGGGGGGGATGTTGTGGGAGGAGGAATAAACAGCTGGCAGACCTGGCCTCTCTACGGGAAGAAATGACAGGGCCCCATTGCAGACAGAGAGCAAAGTTGTGTGCAGCTCTAAGGGTCCCAAACTCTCCCACACAGAACCCATAAAGTGTCACAAGGCGGGTCCACGCAGAGTGCCGTGTTTCCTTAGGAGAATGAGTTCAAACACATTTGGGGATCAGAGCAGCTCTGTTTTGGGGGGCATGGCATTTAAGCTGATCCTCGAAGTGGGTGCATTGAAGGTGAGCAGAATGGAAGAGGATTTCTCCCCGGGTTCTCCACATCTAGAAATGGTCTTTTCCTTCTCTGATGTCCACATCAGCTTTATCTCCTCCCGCCGATGGTACCTGTGAAGCTCCAGTCAGCTCTGTGGGTGCCTTTCCTCTCCTCAATGAAGCCGGCCTGGCCGCCCCTCCTCCCCGGTGGCTTTCTGGGCCTGATTCTCTGAGAATCACAGAGAAGTGGGGTCTCTGCCTCCAGGGGTTTAAGAGGCAATCAGACAGTGGTGTGGACTTCTATATTCAGGAAAGAGACAGATAGTATATTTTGAAAAACCGACTTTAAAATGTTAGCCATATATATTATATCAACACAGAGAGAAGTGCAATTTTAAAAAAGAAGATAAAAATACCTCATGCATATAAAGTTTCCAGAGAGGAACAGTGCCATTTGGGAGGATTTAGGAAGCAACCTTCCATCAGTCCGCCAATCTTAGAGAGCTTCGTGGAGGAGGGTGGGCTTCAGCTTGGGCAGGAAGGCTGGGGTGGGATGTTGACTAGGTGCATGGCACTCACTATTCTGGGGTTCCTCGAGGCAGAGACTGTGTGACAGAAGCTCCTGGGTCCTCGGCAGCCAGGATGAAGCCCGGCACAGACTGGTTGAGCCATGCACAAATTGTGTGGGAGACAGCAGAGGAAGCTAAGAGCTGGGCTGAGTGACAGGGGCTGAGCAGGTGGGCTGGGACAGAGTGGGGCCTCGTGGGCACCTCGTGGGCTTTGAGCTGGAGGGTGCTGCCAGTGGGAAGTCAGTCCTGGGCCGTGAGGAGTTCAATGCCCCCATCAGGGCTTTGGGTGGGGATGACCCAAAGGATCAGCCCCAGGAGTCCAGGAGACTAGAAGTCACACTGATTGTAGCATCTCTGTGACCTAGGACAGGTCACCTCACCTCTCCCACCTTGCTCACCATCCCCTGATTTTAAGGGGCTTCTGGGTTCACCTCCTCTTCTTGTTGTCTGGCACCCTGGAAACCCAGGGTAGCTTTTCACCTTGGTCATGAGGCCAGACCAGAACTAAGTGGGCAGTCTGGAGGCTGGAAGGAGAGCCTATGGCCATCGCTGAAGGAGGAGAGGATAAAGATGCCAACAAGTTAATGACACTGGAACAATTGAGAAACAGGAGAGAAGCTACTAAGTTTGGCAACTGATTTCTTGTTTAGGAGTTGAGGCAAAAATAAGGGGGAAAGAACAAATGTAGCTATTTATTGGGAGCTTAATATGGGGCTACTGCTACGTATACGTTATCTACCTTAGAAGATGGCTAGTGTTATTATTACTGTGCCATTTTATAGATGGAGAAGCTGAGGCTTAGAGAGGTAGAGTGCTTGTTCAAGGTTAACAGTGTTAATACATGGGAAACCTAGAATTTGAAAATTTGGTTTTTTAACTTTGCCAGAGCTCATAGTTCTGCTTTATTCTGCCTCCCCTAAGATGATTCACCCAGGAATCCTTCTCTGGGTTTTTTAATGGTGTCGCGCCATGGTTCTTCATGAAGGGAAGCCTGGGAGGCATCTGCAGTCCTTGGGGGTCAGACCCTGGATCGATGATCACGTGCACATCAGGCCAGGAGAGCAGGAATGTGAAGAAAGAGAGCTGGGGACCTGCCCTCAGAAAAAGGCGGACAGTAGGAGGAAGTGGAGAATTTGTAAAGTGCTTTCCAGCTTTTGCCTTAATTGATCCTCATGACAGCTGTGGGAGTTAGGCATGGATTTTTTTCAATCCCCATTTTCCAGTTGAAGAACCTGAGGCCTGGAGAGGTGAAAATAATTGCCCAGGGCCATATAGCTGGTACATGGCAGGAGAGCAAAATCTGGTTCTCTCTCCCTGGGCTCCGCTCCTTGTCGGGTTGGATATGGGGTCCTGCAGGATGCCCGCCTTGCTAGAGGGTCAGAGGGCAGGGGAGGAGAGCAGGTAGAGGGTCCCGAGAGCTGAGGGGAGACAGGTCCAAGGCATGTGACCTCATCCTCAAAGCCCCAAGCGGGGCAAGAGGCCTGGGGGCTGAAGGTCTGCCTGAGGGTGGCACAGCCTAAGGCCCAGAGCTAGAGGGCAATGCCAGTGGCACAGAGCCCAGAAACGGACAAGCCACCCCAAGTCCAGAGGGGAAGGAGAAGGCAGGGTAGGCCCTGCAGGCGCCTAGCCCATTCCCTGCCTTGGGCTTCACAAGGCCCTAGAGCAACATAGACCATTGCTGAGTGATGCTGATAGTCAGGGTGCCCAGCCCTGGGCGGCAGGGGGAGGAACGAATACTCTGGATTTAAATCCCAGTCTTGCCACTTCCTGGCTGGGTGATTTTGTTGCCCTTTCTATAAAATAGAATAACAACAGCTTCTTTATAGTTGTAAAGCATGAGTGAGTGAATCCATATGACTGACATCAAATGAATTTCACTCATGTTATGAGTCTACTATGTGCCAAGGCTGTGCTAGGCCGTGCTTGGGGATAGTTCTGTGCCCCACAGGACCTGGGCCCCCACAAGTGCTACTTCCTTCCTTCAACCTGTAAGCGACAGAGTTGCGGGCTCCCTCCCAGCACCCAGGGAGGAGGAGGGAGTGAATGGGAGGAAAGCAGAAACCCAATCTTGTTCTGAGCCCCCAGCCCTGCAGGAGCCAGAGGTCGGGAAGATGGACCTGGGGGTGGGGATGAAGTGGAGGGTGCACCCTGATGGGCCTTATCAGGCCGGCCTTGCACCAGAAGCTCAGAGAGCTTGACGATGATCTCAGTCGTGTTCCAAACTTCCTGGGGGAGGCCAAAGGCAAAGCAGAAAGCACTGGAGTGTGCTTGTGTTGACAGCTGAAGGATCGAGGGCCTGGCTGGGGATCACAGGCTGCGGGGGTGGTCAGGCAGTGCACAGATTCTGAAGGCTCCTGCCCTGGGTGCCCAGGCCAAGTTCGCTGACCATAGACACTCAAGGGAAGCTCCTTTTCCTGATCAACAGTCTGGCCTGTGCGCTAGATGCTTTTCCATATAGGCTACCTTTTTCAATCTTTCCAGGTCTGGACACAGGGATTATCATTCTCATTCTCTAGTTTAGGAAACCAGGGCACAGAGGAGTGCAGTGGCTTGCTTAAGGCCACACAGCTTCATCATAATAGTTGGTAGGCAGGTTCCCCCTCTCTGTCTCTATAAGAGGCAACACCAAATGCAGTGTCTGGAGACTTTCTCTCTAGGCTGGCAAACACAGTGGACCAAGATGACCCCACTTGACCTCCATCCTGCATCTGTTCGCTTGGAGTAGGCAGCAGGGACAGAGGTGGGACGAGGAGGACAAGGTGTCAGACCACCGGGCCCCCAACAATTGAGGGCCCAGAAGGTGGCAGCCGAGGAGGGCATGGTGTGTCTCTCCCCACCATCCCCTTTCTGCTCTGCCTCTTGATCAGACGCCTCTGTCTCCTCCTTCTATTAGCGCCTTTGGATTCATTTTCTTCTCTCGTTTCCCTTCAGGTCTCCATGCGTCTGGATTCATCCCTGGCTGTCTGTTTCATATTCCTCCCTCCCCCTCTCCCCGTGGCCCCCGCCCCTCTCTCCCCTTCCTCGCTGCTCCCTTTCTCATGCTCCCTCCTTTCTTTGTCTCTGCGATCTCCTTCCCTCCTTTTCCGCCGGTGGTTTCCTTCCCCAGCGCCCTCCCCAGCCTTCCCCTACCCTCCCTCCCCGCCTGGGCCTCCATCTGCGCCCGCAGCCTCCCCGCCCGCGCGCCCCGCCCTGCCCGCTCGCAGCCTCTCCCCCTTCCTGCTCCGCTCTCGCTCGGTGATTTATTACTTGCCCTGCTGCTTCTGACAAACTATTTGTAGGAAAATGAGATTTGGTCCGCGCTGGATGGCTCCTCTGGGAGGCGGGCGTGGGGGTCGGGTGTCGGAGCCCCCGTGCGGCCCCCCCCCAACCGGAGCCCACGGCGCTTACGGAGCTCTTTAAGATAAATGAGCAAAATTAAGAGACTCACTGGGGGGAGAAAACACTGGATGGCAGCGAGCGACAGCGGATGGTACATGGTTTCCTCCCAGAAATTCATCCACGTGCGCCCCACTGGGGCCTCCCCCATCTGCCACCGACAGCCTGGAACTCCGCCTCCGGGGACAGGGCCTTCCAGCCTCAGGGCGCTTTTCTTTCTGCCCCAGGACCCAGCATAGCAGAGGCCAGGGACCTTTCTAGAGAGGCACAAGCAACAGATTGGGGGTGGAGCGGCAGGTCCCTCTGGAGGTGGCCAGGAAGGGTGGGGGGGGTGGGTGGGCAGAAGATCTTGAGTAGGTGGGTGTCCCAGGGCAGTGGGACTGGCCGCGGTGGGTGGGTGCGCACGGATGGGGATGCAGCCCCAGGACCCCTCGGCAGCCCAGGCCACTCCATCCATCTCATGAGCTCACAGCACGGCACCTCGAGGAGGTTCGCGTCCAGGTGACAGGCACCCCTCAGGAGGGGACAGGAGGCAGGGGAAGCTCTTGGCAAGGGTTTAACCCCCCGGGGGAGCCTGGGTAGCAGACGTAAGCGCCCTGAGGGCAGGCGGTGGGTCTGCAGTATCTCCGGGTGGGCACACCACGGGCCCTTGGGAGTCTTTGTGCAGGGAGTGATGGCACGAACACAGAAATGTCTTGCAAGCTCAAGACTCCATTTAGAACTTCATATGGGGTGTGGTTTGGAACCAGTTTTTCAACCTATTTTTTTCCCCTCTATTTTAAAAGCAATACATTTATTTTTTGGTCAAACATTAAAATGTTTGCGCAAATGAGAAAATAAAAAGCACCTGTTATTCTATCGTTTGGTATTTGTCCTAATTTTCCATGTATGTATATTTTAAAAAACATTTTTCTGACCTGTTTTTTTTTCAGTCAACATTATATTGTGCACGCTTTTTTATGATATTAAGTATTCTTCTAAGATTTCATTTTTTAAAAGATTTTATTTATTTTTTATTTTTTTAAAATATTTTATTTATTTATTTGACATAGAGAGAGAGAGACAGAGAGAGAGACAGAGTGAGCACAAGCAGGGGGAGTGGCAGGCAGAGGCAGAGGGAGAAGCAGGCTCCCCACAGAGAAGGGGGAGCCTGATGTGGAACTCGATCCCAGTACTCCGGGATCATGACCTGAGCCAAAAGCAATCGCTTAACCGACTGAGCCACCCAGGCACCCGAGATTTTATTTAGAGATTTTATTTATTTTTGACAGAGAGAGAGAGAGCATGAGCATGTGCAGGGGAGGGGGAGAGAGAGAAGCAGACTTGCTGCTGAGCAGGGAGCCTGACTCTGGCTAGATTGCAGGACCCCAGGATCATGACCTGAGTCGAAGGCAGACGCTTCACCAACTGAGCCACCCAGGTGCCCCTTATTTTATTTTATTTTTTATTTTATTTTATGAGAGAGAAAGAGAGCATAAGCAGGGAGGGGCAGAGGGAGAAGGAGAGAGAGAATCTTAAGCAGCCTCCATGCCCAGCCCAAATCCCCACCTCTGGGTTTGATCTCACCACCCTGAGATCATGATCTGAGCTGAATTCAAGAGTCGGGCACTCAACTGAGCCACCAAGGCGCTCCTAAGATATAATTTTAAATGGATACTGCGTTTTATTGAATGTTTGTTTGTTCTGTGTATGATTGTTTTTTTTAAAGATTTTATTTATTTATTTGAGAGAGAGAGAATGAGATAGAGAGAGAGAGAGCATGAGAGGGTCAGAGGGAGAAGCAGACTCCCCGCTCAGCAGGGAGCACAATGTGGGACTGGATCCCGGGACTCCAGGATCATGACCCGAGCCGAAGGCAGTTGCCTAACCAACTGAGCCACCCAGGTGCCCCGTATGATTGTTTTTTAACAAGGCACCTGTTTTTGTTTATTTTGATTATTTCTAAATTCTTGCTATTATAAAGATGTGCTAACCTTATATTATCCAAATCATGCCTTTTTTTTTCACGTTAGTCAGTGATAAAAGCAGTGATTTCTGTTCCTTCCTAGCTTATTAAGAATAAGGTGTGATGTATTTTAAAAGTTGATACCTCCAGGGGCCTTTTATCACGTTAGTCAGTGATAAAAGCAGTGATTTCTGTTCCTTCCTAGCTTATTAAGAATAAGGTGTGATGTATTTTAAAAGTTGATACCTCCAGACCAGGGGCCTGGTCTGAGAGCCCAGCCTGGATCAGCCCTTCTAGAAACTTTATAGATTTTCAAAGACCACCTGACTATGCAAACCAAGGTAATCTGAGAAAGATCTGGAAGCAAGAGAGGTAGATAAGGCGTCAGCTTCTATAAGAACCCAAAAAGATATGGTATTCGAAGAAAAAAATTATTCAGCTTGAATGTTTATAAGACATTTTCAAATAAAATGTGAGCCAAATTATAATAACTATAATAATGGGCCACGTTACCTCTTATCGATGTTAAGTGTGTTATATGATCATACTAATTTCAAGGTATACTAAAATGTAAAACTTGAAAATGGTGGGGCCGTCCTTAAAGTCTAGTATGAAAAGTGCCTACTAGCATATGAGTGAAGAAGGAAGGAGAGATTTAAGGTACAAATTTGTTGGAGAAAAAAATTCAGTATTTAAGGACCCCACACAGGTAATCCAAGTGACAGGACACTTTTGAGGTGGAGGTTCACCTCTCTCCCTTGAAAAACAAGGCTTTGCCCATCTGTGCGTCTGTTCGTCAGTCTGGAGGGTGTGGGTCTCAGGAAGGCTGCAAGATGACACAAAGCAATTTGATTACTTGCTGCTTGGGTTCGTGTTGCCCTCAGCACCATTACTATAAACAGATGAAAATGTTCGTGTGTCGTACTGAGATTTCTATGCATGTGACACATCCACTCAATCTAGTTCTTGGGGCCTTTGAGGACACCTTACATCACTTGTTATAAACTTCATGTCCTGAGCAGCTCTCTGAAGCAGCAACAGAAGAAGAGAGGCGTCCACGAACTATTTTCAATATTTGGAAAATATTTGGATTACCTACTAGAAAGTGTCTTGGGCTAATAAAATGTCAAGGGTTTTTTTTGTTGTTGTTGTTGCTTTCAGTTAATTTATACCAACTTGATTCGGGGATACTTACTATCTCAAACAGATTGCTCTGATTGACGTTTTCCTAGGACTTTGATTCATAAATGAAAGGGAGAGCCAATTGTTTAATAAACACAGTCTGTTTTTTTCTAATCACATAGGAGTTCATGGCTGGATGGTGGGAAGGAGGGTCTTTGATGGAATGAGCTCAGGAAGCAGTGTATAATGTCATCATAGTTCTCTGCCATCCAGCTGCTGTTGAGGCAAACCCTGCCCAAACTAGAGGGCTCTCTTGATCCTGAATTTGACACTATGGTGGGGATTTTCTAGGAAAATCCATCCAAATCTCCTTCTCCCTCAGATCATGAAGAAGAGAGATAACATACTGAAGGTGGGGTAGGCGGAAAGCATCTGTTGATGACTGGGGAAGAGGCATGAATATGACAAAAACAGGGATCTTGGCCAAAAAAGATGATTCATAGCTGATTCAATCTGGATGCCCCCCCCACTTCATTTTATTAGTAAGAAAAGATTCAGTGGGGGGCGTGGGGTGGAGAGAAAAGAAATTAAAGCACGATGATCCCTTTAATACGATCCAAGATTTACTCTGCATAATCCAGCCATATTTTTGATAAGAAATTCATGGCTCCTCTGTCCCCAGTAACAGAACGGTGATCTTTATGGGGCCGGTGTGAGGAAGCTGGCGGGCACGGCCCCTGTCACATTAAACTGTCTCAGTGAAGAGGCAATTTGTTTGATATTAAGAGTTATAAAAATATCAGCACAGAGCGGTTATGCTGGGGATATTGCACAAGCCCATCTGAATTTTAATGTAGTGTGAGCAATAAGCACCGCGTTCCCCATGCCCAAGCCACACTCCCTCTCCGCAAATATTTGAAGAGAAAAAAATAGAGGTTTTGAGTGTCTTGCTCTTTCCCACTTCTGCCTCATGCAAGCTCATTCCTCACCGGTTGTGTAGGAGCTGGGCAGGGGGGTTCTGGGTGTCTGGGAACCCAGAGCATCCTTGGCATTGTTAGAGAGAGAATTGGAAACATGACCACATGGACGGGCTCCCTATCACCCCTGTTCGTGCCCCTCACTCACTCACTCACTCACATAGGCAACCATCCTGATGCTGCCCAGGACTCAGCCCCCTCTGCCAATCCAATCTCAGGATTTTCATCTCAAGTGTCCTTTAGTTTCTTAATTCCATGGAATGTCATTTCCCAAGTATCTATACCTCCCCCAATCCACCCTAAAATGCCCTTCTTATCTTCTTACCACACCCTGATCACACCCCATCCCTTTATCTCACTTAGTGACCTATAGGTGCATACCCTGACCTCTGCTCTCCATCTCTTCTATCAGTTTTTCTCCTTACTTCCATGTACCATCATTCCTCTTCCTTCACCTCCCAGTCACCTCTTCCCAGACTCTTCCCCCATAAACATCCATTCAACCTTACAGATAGATCTTCCTGAAATATGCTAACCAATTAATTTCACTTCCAGAGGGTGTCTACTGCATGTCAGGCATGGGGCTGGTAGTGGAAGGAGACACAAACATGAACGAGCGTAGGGGTCTCTGCCCTCCAGGGACTCTCTGTGGTTGGGAGGGTTGGGGGGGGCGTGCCAGTGGCCGGGGGGTGGGAGACAAGCACTCTGGTCACCCTCACTCAGGGTGGAGTGACATAAGATCCCCAAGAGAGGTCCAAACCAAGGCGGCGAGGGCCCAAGGAGGAGTGATGTGCTTGTCTGAGGGGCAATGAGAAATATATCATGGAAGGGGTGGCTTCGAGAAGGGATGCAACTGACAGGTGGCAGTTGGAGGACTGGGAGGAGAAGAGTAGCTTGGTGGGAAGGATTCGTGGGGGAATTTTTAAGAAATAGTGAGTCATCCCGTTTGGTTGAAGAGCCTCAGAGAAGCTCAGGGATGTACCCAAGCTACTGAACTGTAGAGTCTGATCTCGTGCCTGGGTTATCTGATTTCCCAGTTCAGGACACTTTTCATTACACCACAGCAGGAATTCTCCAAGTGTAGTCTGGGACCCCCAGGTCCCCTGAGGCCCTTGCAGGGGGTCTGCGAGGTCATTTGCCTTTGCGTCTCTCATTTGCTCCTGAGTATACAGTGGGGTTTTCTATTGTATTTTTGGAAGCTCTGCATACCTCCAATGTGAGCCAACATTTTCCAAATAACCAATGCATGATGTCACAGATTGTGCATGGGCAAAACATCCACTCAGGGTGCAAGGTAGATCAATGCATTTAAGGTAAGAGAGTACAAAACCTTCACGGATATGATTTTCATTCCACTGATATGATTTTCATTCCACAGTGCAACTCACATTTAAGAAGCTACCATTTGTTGGGGCACCTAGCTGGCTTGGCCAGTGGAGGGCACCACACTTGATCTCAGGGCTGTGAGTTTGAGCCCCACGCTGGGTGTAGAGACTACTTAAAAATAAAACCTTTAAAGAAAGCAAAAAAGAAACTACCATTTGTTGAATCGTGAGGTAGTGTCAAAGAAGAGTACCCACAATGATCGGAAAAGGGGATTAATATACTTCTCCCTCTTCCAGCTACATATTCGATCAAGGCCAAAGTTTGTCCTATAAAGCTCCGCTGAAACAACAAATCCCAACACTTTGAATGCAAAAGCAGGTATGGAATCCAAATGTTTTCTATTAAGCCAGACATTAAGGAGATGTGCAAACGTATATAATAATGACATTCAGCTCAAAATATAGCTATTTTCCATAAAACACGTGATCTATATTAACACGAGTGATACTATTATTGTTACTTTAAAATGAATTAATAAATATATGTTTTTTTTAATGGAAGCATGCCCTCTTTTTCTTTTTTTTTTAATTTTATTTATTTGACAGAGAGACACAGCGAGAGCAGGAACACAAGCAGGGGGAGTGGGAGAGGGAGAAGCAGGCTTCCCGCCGAGCAGGGAGCCCGATGCGGGGCTCGATCCCAGGACCCTGGGATTATGACCTGAGCCGAAGGCAGACGCTTAATGACTGAGCTACCCAGGCGCCCAATAAATATATGTTTTTAAAATGCCTCGCTATTGATTTAAAATATAGCAAATACTGATACCTATAATCCACATAAATAAATGCTCTTGGGTGCTCAAAATTTTTTTAGAGTGTAAAAAGGTCCTGAGATCAAAATTCTGAGAACATGGGACCAGAGTGTGTCTCTAAGACCTTGTCAGTTATGTTGGACAGGTATGGCTCAGAAATAATGGACCCACTGCTTGCCTCTACCTCCCTCTGTCTCTGCCTCTCTGTCTGTCTTTGTCTCTCTTGCTCTCATACCGCCCCCCGCCCCCCATTTACAGCAACCTTATCCTTGAACCCCTGCCCTCCTTCTGGAAGCTTCCTTCCTCTCCCTTCTATCCAACTTCTCTTTTATAGCACCTTCAACCCTAGCACCTCACTCCCTCGCTTTCCACAGATTCCAGATTCAAACCACGTACATCCCTCCAGATGGCCTCCCTTTCTCCATCCGCTCTTATCTGCCTCACCTCAAACTCCCTTTCTAATCTCCCATAATTCTTTCACGGATAAGCTCCCTGTTGCTTCTAGCATTTATGAGGCCATGCATGCTCATCTTTGCTCACCAGCTTCTACTCAAAAAGTCTTTTTTTGCCGCTATAACGAGACATGACCTCGTCTGTACCCAGAATTGTGCTTCTTGTTTTCCAAGGCACTCGAGGCTCTTCCAGACCCTCCCAGCCCAGCCCTGGAGCCAACCTCATACAAGGGAGGAGGAAGTCATGGGTGCAATGGAAGGAGCTTGGGCTTGGAGACAGGCACCTCTGGGTCAGAGCCCAGCTTTGCCACACATTAACTAGCAAGGCGGCTTCGAGCAGATCACTCCCGTCTCTCTGAACCGTAGATCCTTCCTGTATAAAGTGAGGATAATACTACGAACCCTACAGAGTTCTTATGGAAATTAAATCAGAATATGCTTATATGGCAGAGAGGAAGTGCTCATAAAGATTCACTGTTATCAGAGAGAAACATATGGCAATCAGTAAATGTGAGCTTCTACAAACTAGTTAATTATTGTCTTGATAATTGTAAGTTAAGGTAAATGATAACCTAGATCATTAGTTCTCAGACTTCCACATACAGTAGAATCACTAGGGCAGCTTATTGAATATAGGGAGACCCTTAGAAACCCCTGTGCAGTAGTTTATGGGTGGGCTTTGCCCACACATATTTTTAACTAACTCTGAAGCACACTAAACGCTGGCCCAGATAGTTCCCGAATTTTCCTGAATCTCACAATGTCCCATTATTTTATGAGATTTCCCAGTTCTCAAAAACATGTCCAATTTGTACTTGACGATACTTAATATCACACATTTTCTTTTTTTTAAAGGATTTTATTGATTTGTTTGAAAGGGAGAGAGTGAGCAAGAGAGAGAGAGAAAGAAAACACAAGTTGGGGGGGCAGAGGGAGAAGCAGACTCCCCACTGAGCTGGGAGCCTGACATGGCGCTCAGTCCTAGGACTCCAGGATCGTGACCGGAGCCATAGGCAGCCGCTTAACCTGCTGAGCCATCCAGGTGCCCCAATATCACACATTTCCATATGTATTATACATACCCAGTGGCTGGCTTACAGTGTTTTGCCAAGATGTCACTAAGCTCCCCCCAACCCCCTTCCCTTTTAGCAGAGTGAGGAGTTCAGGGCAGCTGAGATAACTTGGGTCTGTTGTAATGTCGAAGACCCTTTCTTTCTTTCCTGTTAAAGTGAGGATGGCCATACTTCATGAGGCTGCTGTGGGACTCATGCAGGCTAATGTGTGCGAGATACCATTCAAATGCTACTTTTAATTATTTGCTTTTGTGAAAAGCCCTGTTGCACATCCAAGAAAAAAAAAAGTCTCTCATCTCCAAGGCTTCCTGTGTTTGGGGCCAACTCCCCACCACTCTGGGGACAGGCTGGCTCAGGGTGGGCTGAGTGCCCACCAGTGACTTGCTTCCTGCCCCGCGCTCCCTCCCGCATCCAACCCTGACCAAACTGAGCGCTGTCCCTACTCAGCGCTGTCCGTACTCAGCCTTCTCAAATGCGCTCAGTGCTTTGGAAGCCAATCGTCTTGTTTTTCTTTTCTCCCTAGTTCATTCTTTGGACTTGCTTGATGTACTTTGACCTGGAGGATTCCTTATGTAATCTGGATGCTCCTTCACCTCGCCTCCTGTGGGTACAGCGAGGTCACAGTGATCTCTGTGCCTGGCTCCTGGTACTGGAGAGCTCCCTGCTGGGAACTTGAGGCCACAGATCCCCCCTCCTCCCACCCCTCACCCCCCTCGTGGCTCCTCCCATCCATCTCAGGCACTGCCTGGGTGTCACAATGCTCTCATGAATCTCTTTTGCTTTTCTCATCTGCTGATGCTGCTTGCCTCTTGGCTGTGTCCCCAGAGTCACTTTGCTGAGGCTGCCTCTTGAAAGGTGGCCATCACGGCTCCCTTGGCATGGCCATTAGCTGAATATCTGCAAAATGGGAGAGGAAAAGCCTCCTCTTCCTCTGTGACTCCTCTACAGAGCTGCTTGAACCCCTAGCTCTTTTAACTGTGCATGTACATGGCCTTTTCCCTGCAGAAGCATCTAGGCCACTAAGATAGCTGGGCTGAGTGAGCCTCGTGTTGGCCTGGTTCTGTGCAGAGCCATCTCCACCTCCTGCTCAGGTCCTGTGTCCAGACTGATTCCGAATGGTGGTGCATTTTCCCTTCGGAATCGATATCCTGAAGTTTTTCACTGCAGTTTGACCTTCACGAAGACCCCATCAATGTCACCAGACATGCCTGTGTGAGTCCAAATCCCAAACTGTTTTCTCAGGAAGCTACATAGCCCTGCATAAACCAGTGTTGACTACACTGGACAAAGTACACTTTGAGCAGTAGGGGGTGCGGGCAACCCAAGGGCTCACCCCAGACATACAGTTATACCCAGAAAGCATGCTATGTGGCAAGATCCTCTGGCCATTCTTCATGGGAGGAGCACATTTAGGTAGCTTCAGGGTTGGAGTCTGCAATGGGGGTGGGTGGTAAGGAAAATGAGCTGGCCTTGCCTATGTGAAGAAATTATTATTTTTTTGGTTATTTATCTATTTCTTTGGAAGATAGCATCAGAGGGTAAACATTGAAGAGAGCAGGAAGCTTTGACATGTTCTCTAGACAGAGGTGAAGAAAGAAGCTGGGGCGCATAGAAGCAGGAGAAGCCCCCTTGTTGAGTGGGTGGGCCAGGACCGTTTGTTCCCACAGGCAGGGTGAGAGGTCACCAACGATGCCCCAGCTGTCATGCAATGCCACTCAAGGGCAGGGGTCCAGAAGCAGGAGAAAGGAGGAGAGAGAGTGCATGGTGTGAAGAGAAGGGAACAGTTTCCAGATTGGTTTTGAGGATGAAACAAACGAAGAATTAAGAAGAGCCTCCATCCAAGCCTCAGAATTACTGTGCTAACTTTGGGCAGATAGAACACAGGTGACCCTTCTCCTCGAGGAGCCATCTGTTCATTCCCTCATCCCTTCATCACACATACACCTCCAACACTCACTTGCCAGCCCATCTGTATCAAGGCAGTGGCGATGGCTACACCTGGCAGGTGTCCGGGGTCAGTGCAAAGCCCGAAGGAAAAGCTCCTGTTGCTCCCAGTGCAGAGTGTGTGCCTGGATGAGGAGTGGGCCGTGAGATGGGAGAATTGGGGTCTGGGAGCCCATGCTGAGAAAAAACAGGCGGGATCCAAAGAAGGAGTAGATGCCAAGAAAGGAGGAAAATGAAGAGCAATGACCATGCGGTCCTAAGGCTAATTGCACTGCTAGCAATAATCGAGAAGGTGGGAAGGGGCCCTGGTTTGGAAGGAAAGATAACAGACTCTGCTCTAGACAAGTCTGTGGCAGGGGTGGGAAGGTCAACCAAATAGAGATCTCCCAGACAATAAGAAATATGAGATAGGAGAGGGCCGAGGGGTCAGGGTTGGAATTGTAGGCTGGGCAGCCACAGGACCACGGGAGCAAAGCAGGGCTGGTAAGGTGGTTCCTTTGTCTGCTTAAGGAATATTCATTGAGTGCCTCCCGCGTGCCAGGCATGAGCTGAAACCTGAGGATACTTACTGTGATGAATCTGGCAGGGAAGTCATCCTGAGTGATTTGTGTGGAGGGAGAGAATAAATGTCAAGTTAAGAACCGGATCAGGGGAAAGAGCGTGCATGGGGCTGGGCAGCCTGGGATGCAGGAGGCCAGGTGGGGGGCAGATAGCACGATCGATCGGGTAGGGCCTGAGTTGACCTGCACGCAGTAGGAAATCCAAACAGCAGTGGCCCAAATCAAGCAGGGGTTTGTTAGTCTCTCACAAAGCAAGGAACCTGGATGCGACCGCCCAGCACTGGTGTGGGGACTCTACCAAGTCACTGGAGACCCAGGCAACCTGCCCCTTCAGAGCCACATCGGCAATTGCTGGCGTCATTGGAGCCAAGGGTCAACCACAGTCCCCTGCCACCCGACCCTAAACCCTACGTTTCTTCCTTCTCTGGTTTAAAGCTCCTTTTCAAAGTACATTCCGTGGAGCCCTAAGGAACCGTGGAAATACCTCAGGGGCAGCTGAGGAGGCTACAGGGGAGGACAAGGGGTCTGGTCCTCAGCACACTTGACCATATTTTAACCAAGGCATTTATGTTTATATATATTATATATGATCATATATGTTTTAAACATCCCCTGAAAAAGAATGAGTGTTTCCTGGAAAACAGGTTGCCCGAACAGCTCTTTTGTAGCATGAGCAGGGGCTCATTTGCTGAGGCCACTACTGTCAGACGTGTGCTCTACCCAGGCCCCTAGCTGGTGTGTGTGCGTGCGCGCGCGCGTGTGTATACACGCGATGGCAAGCATGCTGCGCATGAGATTGTGCACGTGCACTTACCCGCCTGCCTCTCCGTGTACCTTTGTTCCCCTCAGTGACCTGAGCCCGTCCCTCTCTAAAAGCTCTGCATCTTGTCACCCCCAAAGCATCCCTTACCCATTCCAAATCTGGAGTCTTCGTTTAGATTCTCGGCCTGCAACGCAGTATCTGTTGAAAGTTCATTTCAGACCTGTAGCTGTGGGGCATGTGAGGTGGGGAGGGAGGGGGAGAAGGTAACCCAGAGAGGAGGCTCAGGATGCCAAGACATGCTTGCTTCCAGGGAGGAAGGCTGGTGGGGGTGGGTGGGGGGTAGGGAGGGTTCTAAGACTGCAGTCCCAGCTGCTCATCAGTGCTGTCACTTGGGAGAGAGAGGGGAAGGGACCTCACGTTGGTTAAAAGTGTAATTTCTGTGCCTGACACTGTTCCAGGCGCTCTCCTATAATCATTTGATCTTCACACGGACCCTGCAAGGCAGGAAATTTTATCTCATTTTGTAGACAAGGTGAGCTTGCTCTGTTTACATATGAAGTCTGCTGCGAAAGCCAACAGAGAGCACACGTAAGGTACTTTGCAAACCGGAAGATGTCCACGTGCACGGGTGGTTATCACTGGCTAGCTTCGGTTGACCAACATTGTGTCCAAGAAAACTAGCTTACCTTCTTTCTGCCCCCAGCGTGCTGAGGAGAATGAGCCCTGGAGGGGGAGAAGGCCCAGCACCAAGTCTGCCTTCCAAGGGAGTGATAAGACGCACGGGCTGCGAAGCCAACCTCCAGACAAGCAGTATAGAGAAATAAGCAGACTTGGGTTTAAACCTCGGAGGCACTCTTGGACCTCTGGCTGGTTATGTAGTCTCTCCAAGCCTTAGTTTATTCATCTGAATAATGGGATCTATAATAGGACCCACCTCATGGGGTTGTCGTGAGGAGTAAGTAAGTGAATGGATGCAGAGAACTTTGCACTGTCTGTCATATAGAGTAGACCCAGTAGCTGTTAGCTTTGGTTATTATGGTTTACAAATAGGGAAACTGAGGCGCACTTTCCCCAAATCCCAGCCTGGAAGAAATATGCCTCAGCAGACTTTAGACTGAGATCCTCAGAGTCCAGACTGCTCTCTGCTGTCCCTCCTTCAGCCCCTTGTGTTGTTTGCTCGTGATGTGTGGGAAGCACCATGGTGGGAGGGTAGGACAGTGAGCCTTTATGGCCAGGGGAAGATTTGGGGTAGTGTTTCCTGTCCCAGGTCTCACTTCTCAGTCTGGCAAGGTGGATTCAGCTCCTCTTTCCTCAGAGCCCCCTGCCATCTTCCCTCTGTGAAGGGCCTGTTTCTCTACTCTTGGCTATGAGAATAGCAGCTAAGAAACTCTTTCCATGCCAAATTTCTAATTTTAGTCATTTGTAATCATCCCAGGGTTTATCCACAGGGATGAGGTTTCCTTTATTTTGTCACAGCCCCAAGATATGGTCTTTTAAAGTCTGTTTATCCTTCACTTTGAGAAAAAAAAAATCCATGGAATTATTTTTGCGGCAGGTAGTAAGCACAAATGAGTGGATGTGGCGGGGGGCATGTAAGTAGGTTTCTTTGCTGGTCAATGTACCTGGAACATTAGACACTGTGGATTTGAGACAATCTCCTGTGGCTCTGGTGGCTGGTCCCAGTGTGGAGACCCCCCCACCCCGGAGCAGTGAGTCTGAGAGACGGACCAGGATAGAGTATGAGAGGTGCGGGGTAGGTGGGGTGGTGTCACTCAGGGGGCACAGGTCTTCCAGCAGCGTGATCACGGTACTTTCCACAGAACTGGAATGTGGGTGTCTCTGGAACCTTCCTAAAAGGAAGGATTCGAGTGAAAATAAAATCTCTTGCCATGTGACTTCAAAAGGCCTCAGGGAAATGTAACTCATTGACTCGCATTAACCATTAACATTTAGACCCAGAAGAGTTTACAGCACCCATGGTGTTGGATTCTGGGATGGGCAGGAGGCAGTGGGGTGGAGGGGAGAGTGGGCCTGAGCCTGGCAGGCCAGGTTTGGAGGCACTGGCACCCCGGTAATTTGAGGGGAGAGAAACACTGAACAGAGGCGCACAGAAGCCATTGGATGGGCAGACTGTGTGTGGGCTTCATTTCCTCCTTGGGCCAGTCCAGTGTTTTCAAGGCGGAGGGCCTGGAGACGGAGGTGGATTGGATTGTGGAAGAGATGAGAAAGGAGAGAAATTAGGATATTATATCAAGAGCAGTATGTCAGAGGGAAAGATCTAGAAGACATAATCTGAAGGAATTTGATGAAAAAAACCCAAGGGTTTCAGAAAATAACACAAAGATGAGCAAATACTGGCTGTGCTCAAGCCACGGGAACAGGCACTAACCAGAGCTCTTGGCTGGACCCACTGGTCACAAGGTGTCTGCCTCCTTAGAGATCTCTTGACATCTGTTTCTGCTGAGGCTGAGGAGCCCCTAGGGGTGGGAAGAACCGTTCCGACACACTTGAGACTGGCTTTGAGCTCTGCCTCCCACTCTCACCATCTCATCCCCAGTGCACTTGACTCCCAGGATGAAAGCCAGGGCTCCCAGGTGGAACCTCTCATCTTTGGGGGGGTCCACGCCCCACACGCAGAGCCTGAACGCAGAGAATAACCCGGCTGTAGGCATCCTGACTTGAATCTGCCAGGGTTCTGTTCTTTTCTCTTCTCTGGCCTTGAACCATCACCCTCTCTATCTAAATAAACTGAAAAGGTTTATGACATCCACCATGACATCCACAACTAAACAGTTTAATCTCAGTGGCTTGAGTCTTATAATGCGTGGGGTCAGGTGATGACACCTTAATAATGATAATTTTGACCTTGCAACTTTCTGGCTCTCTCTTGCTCGTGCAATCTCTTCCTCCTCAAACGTTTCTGGACTACCCAAGAGGTAGCTTTTGCAGGCATTTTTGTTGGGCTACTATGGCGCTGGCTTATTATTTGGGGCTGTCACTTCCACAGGTGAGCAGGGGTCTTTGCTCTTCCCGGAAATGCACAACTGGAGGCTTTGTCATCCAAAGCCATTGCAGGCTGGCTCAACTCAACCACTGATGCTCTCAGGAGGTGAGACCATTGTGTACTCTGTGCTCAGCTGAGGGAGATCTCAAAGTTGCCTGTACCCCCAAAGGATCAGAATTTACTGGACTGCTTCTCTCAATTTACAAACACACAGACCTTCTTTTTCTCCACGTATCTTCAGGAGAGCTGAGTCAGGACAAGTCCCCAAAGTAACACAACTACCACATACAATGGCACCATGACTCACTAACCCTTGGTGCTGCTGCTGAGTCAGGCTCCCCTTGACTTTCTTCCTAAGGTGAATTATCTCATGAAGGCTCTGTCATTCTTCCTCACACATGGGCCTCCATAAGGAACTACCAAATAACTCACTAGACATGTCTGTTTTTGTATAAACTCTTATAGACTCAGTTCAAAATTTTTCTGAGGAGTCTATCACTCTGCACTAAGAAAGGATCTGGATAGATTCCTGGGAGACGGGTATTTCTCAAGTCCAGCTACCAGATTATACCTGAGTATCTGCTCTGGCCCAACTGGGACACCCTTCTATTCCGATTAGCAGCATCAAAATGGGTCAGGAAGCCCAGGGCCAGAGCCTTCCTGAGGACCAACTCCGCTGAGAACGGGCCTCAAGGAGAGTTATTCAAACTTATCTTGATGCCACTGTGAGGTCCAGGACCATCTTCCTTCTCCACAGCTGAGTAAACCACAGTTCTGCCAAGTCCCCACACCACGTTACCCTGTCCCATCACTCAGGATCTCCAGCCTTCACAGAAACTCTCTCTTCTCGCTTTTGCACAGGGGAATGTCAGGGTCCTGGAAGGGAGGCAGATTTGCTTTAATGCAAGAAAGCTGTAACCATGTACCAGAGTGGGTGTTCCAGAGAAAAGGCAAAGATCTTTTTCAGATCCCTGAAGTCTTACAAAGTGCTTTCTTCCTTAGTCGCTTATTATATCTGTGGGTCAGGCCTATGACCCTCATCAGATCCTTGTCATCACACCCCTAATGACTCGCGCTTTTTCCTCTCTTTTCTTTCTTTCTTTCTTTCTTTCTTTCTTTCTTTCTTTCTTTCTTTCTTTCTTTCTTTCTTTCTTTCTTTCTTTCTTTCTTTCTTTCTTTCTTTCTTTCTCTCTCTCTCTTTCTCTCCTTCTCTCCTTCTCTCCTTCTCTCTTTCTCTCTTTCTCTCTTTCTCTCTTTTCTTTCTTTCTTTCTTTCTTTCTTTCTTTCTTTCTTTCTTTCTTTCTTTCTTTCTTTCTTTCTTTCTTTCTTTCTTTCTTTCTTTCTTTCTTTCTTTTCTTTATTTCTTTCTTTCTTTCCCTGTATCCGTTACTCCATCCCTCCCTCTCCTTCTGTCCCTTCCTTCTCTTTCCTTATTAATTAAATACTTACTATATGCCTCATACTCTGCTGGGTTCCAGAGGGATGAGAGATGGGTAAGACATTGACCTTGCTTGCCCTTGAAGGGCAAGCACATCATACAGTGGGGAAGGCAGATGTGTACACAATTAACTATAATAAAATATGGTGAGCAATATAATGGAGATCTGCCCAAAGTGTCATGGGAGCACAGAGGAGGGAGCGAAGGAGCTGCCTTAGAGGTCATCAGGAAAAGCTTCACCGAGAAGGTGATTTCTGAGTTGCCTTTTGGAGAGCGAACAGGGATTTTCCGGATGAACAAAGATGGAAAGGGCATATTCCAGGCAGGGAATGATGGGAGTCTGATATGGTCAGAGTGAAATTGTGGGTTGTTGTGAGGGATGCGGGAGGATTTTGAAAGGTGGCTTATGATCAGGATACAATAGAACCTGAATGTGGAACTCGGGGGCTGGCATTTTATTCCATAGGTGATGAAGAACCATGCACAGAATATTTCTTTGGATTCTTTGGATGACATTTTTTTTTTGGTCTGGCAAGGCTAACAAAGCAAGGCTTAAGGTGGGCAGGGAAAAAGTCCATGAAATGGTGTTTAATCAATCAACTGACCAAGTACTTGTTGATGGCCAGTGTGTGCCAGGGTCAGTGTTAGATGCTGAGAGACTGAAGGAGCATGGCGATTCATGCTCTGCAGGAGGTCAGGGTGATTCACACTTAGAAAACTTTGAGGGTGGGGAGAGGGAGTACAGTACAAGATCATGCCGTTGAGTGGCTGTGAGTCAAAGATGGAGAGAGTGGAGAAACCTGGCAGGCTTCCTGCAGGAGGTGGGTCTGAGGGATCACTAAGAGACCATTCTTTGTAGGGAAGCCACATGAGCAAAGACTTGCATTGACCATGTGGGGACAGTGGAGATTCTGGCCCACCTGGACAGAGGCTGGGATGCTGGGAAAAAAGATGGATCCAGATGGAGGGCCTTGAAGTCAGGTGAAATAACCCAGGACCTCTGAGGGTGGGGGGAGGTGGTGTGGAGAAGGAACCTTAAAGCCCTTCTCGGAAAGCTCTTCCTCAGTAGCTCCTAGTGTGGATTTCTTTTATAACATCCTCACACATGATTGCCAATCTTTGTTGGAACACATATAGAGACAGGAGCAGATAATTTCATCTTCAGATGTCTCTGACCATGGAAAGTTCTACCGAAATCTAGCTGATTATTTCTCACGTCCTCTGGTTCCAGAGCTATCCCTCTGTGTCCATCAGCAACTCTCCCTTGGCTGTAGAGTAGAGCTTTTCAAATTAAGCTTAGACTGTTAGCCTCCGTTCCTCTAGGTTGGAAGCTCTCAATTTCTTCAACCGTTCTTCCACAGGAGGCTTTGCCTGGAGAGTCCTGCCGGTTTTGACTGGTGTTTAATGGTACTCGCTTCAGCCTTGATTCTCCTTTGAAGTGGGGTCTGCTCAGTGCGGTGCCATCTGGACACAACTGAGTGGGTGGTGAGCAGCCCCTGTGAAATGACTTAGTGGAAATGGGGTTTTGTGAAGATGAGTCAGGCCCCCGAGTTCAGGATGGATGGGGATGGTTAGACTGGGGGCAGGTAAAACCTAACTCCTTCGCAGGAGTTCAGACATAAGAGCTGGATCAGGGGTGATGTCAGGTCAGGGGATGAGTAGGAAAGAGAGAATCCAGGGGACACTTGAAATCTTTGATAAGTGAGAAAAGAGACAATGATGACTCTTGTTTTCTGATCCAGGAGCCTGGACGAATGGCAGTTGCGTAGGCAGAAATGGGCCCCGGGGAGGGCAGGTGGCAATAGGCAGTGATACTCAACGGGCCACAGGAGCAGGGTGCCTATGCTGAGGTGCCCTAGAAGTGGCTTCAAATGTGCCCTCAGAGGCCAGGAGAATGGTTATTTGAGAGAGGTCGGCTTGGAGTCTTGAAAGGCAGGAAACTTTGTAGGGAGTGAAAATGCTCAGAGAAGGAATGAGCCATCAAGAAAGAAAGATACCCATAGAAAGCCTACGGTGTGCAGACGAGGAACAAAAGGCACCCGTGAGGGGTACAGAGCAATGAGCTGTCAGAAGTAGAGCAGTGCTGAGGATGCCAAAGGAGTAGAGGTTTCCAGAAAAAGGAAGTGGTCGGTGATATCAAATGCTCAGGAGAACAAATAAAACGAGGCCACCCAGGCTCCCCAGGGGGTGAAGGGGGATCAGCTTCAGTAGGGTGGTGGGGGCCAAAGCAACCTTGGAGGAGAGTCAGAAGGGACCGCGTGGCTGGTTACCCACCCACCGCCCACCCTTGGAAGAGCTGAATTGCCCCCACTTCCCTCAGCCCACACTGTCCTCACTGGCTACCCTCCCACATTCTCTCCCCATTGCCGGGGGCCGAGCCAGCCAGCCCGAGTTAGTGGTCTCTCCAGGTGGCATGGCTGGGTCACTTCCCCGTGGGCAGGAGGCCAGGCAGGCTCACGGTAGGGTGCTGTCCCTCAGGGGAGGCCAGGCCACCTCGGACTGCCCAGCCCTGCTGGGAGAGCAGCAGAACGTGACAGAAACACTGGAGCGGGCGGGGGGGCGGGGAGAGGGGGCGCCAAGGTGCTGCTTGGGTAATGGTGGCCTCGCAGGCCCCGGAGACACAGCTGAACTGCCCCCCATCTATTTTCCTCGACATCTGAATGCTGTGGTTTCCAGAGGGCAGAGGGTGGTCCCAGGAGCACTCAGCCCTCCTTGTCAGCCCTTTCCCTACCAGGGCTCTCCAACTTGGCCCTGCCCCCTCCCACCCCCTCATGCCCCGCACCCCCCGCACCCCGCCCCTGGTGCCCCCCATGAACGCCCTATTCCTGTTCCCCTCAGCACTGAACAGCCATATCTCCCCTTGTCCATCGGCTTCTTACTGCCCAGGCTCCACCAGGGGCAAATGTGTCTGCTGAGGATAAAGCGCTCTTTTCAAGCTTTCTCAGCAGAGACCCCAGAATTCTAGCAACCAGGGAGACAGGTTATGCCAACCCTGCTTCTCCCAAGATGCACTGGGAGCCTGGGAACCAGGAGGGAGGGAGGAGGCTCAGCTGAGGAGCTCAGGATTTAATTCTATGCATCATTAAGTAGTCCTCTGAAAGTAGTGTCCCCCTATACATCATCCATGCTTAGTAAACAGCACGCTGACATTACATTAGCGGCTGGAAATGAATTTTCTCTTTTATAGGGAAATTGAGAATCCGCCAAGAAGAAAGAAAGAAAGAAGAAGAAAAAAAAAACCTCAAAACCAATTATCTAGGCATTTATGAGTTCCACCCTGGTCCCTCTCTCTCTCCTCTCTCACTCAGATGCAAAGAAGCATTTAATATTTAATATATTAAGAAAAGAAAGAAACTTTGATAGATTATGTGGAATCTGGCATTAATCCCCTCTGCCCTTCCTTACTTCCTCATTCTCCCCTCCCTAAAACCTGCGCTCAGTTCTAGCTGACATTTAAATGGATTAAGGTGTTCAGATTTCCTTAATAGTGTTGACATTTTGGAAATATTTCTGGCTTTTTCCCCCCTCTCCTCGAAATAATAATAATAAATAAATATTGGAATGGATCTTCCCTTCCACTCGACAGGCAGGCTCTGGCTCTGTCCTGCTCTCCCCGCGCAGACGCAATTTACATTTCCCATTCTTATTTATAAGATTAAGGACAGAGAGAAGTCAAAGTCTTCCCTGGAAGACAAGGGGCTGAGGGTGGGAGTGGGGGTGGGGTGGGGGCGGAGTAGGGACTGGTCAGGGAGGAATTTTGCTGATCACTAGTTACCCCCTGGGGTCTCCAACCCCTTTCCCTCTTCCTGGAACTTGGGAAGACTGTCTGCCTCTCTCCTGGCCCCTCTCTTTCTACCCCTGGCTCGATGGTCCTTCCTTTGTGTGGTCTCACTGTCCTTCCTCTAGGTAACGTGTGGCTTGTTTCATCTGCAGACCAGTCCTTGCCTGCCAGACAGATGCACCTGAGAATTCTCTCCCATTTGAAAACACGGCCCTGTGGTCTAATGGCAAATACAGAGAGAAGGGACTGGATTGGACTCCGTCTGTCTACTCTTCCTTGGAATTATTTGAGTAGTCTCTCTCGCACCGTGCTGCCATTGTTCCCATGTCCAGACACCATGGTCCCTGAGCGTGGGTCTATGTCTACTTTATCTCTGTTTCCCAGCTCCTAGCACAAAGCTTGTACATAGTAGGTGCTTGGAAATGTTCGTTTATGGAAGGCAGGTGCAAAGGAAAGGAAGGAGAAGTGGAAGGGAAGGAAGAGGAAAAGTGAAGAAGAAAGACCACCACCAGTTGGAAATCTTCCCTAGTTGACATTCTCAAAGCCCCGATGTTCTATGTGGTCTCCAAACAAACTCAATCAGCAGACACATGGAGTTGCATGATGCCCATCTCTGTGATAACTTTTGCCCACAAACTTTTTCCCAGGTCTAATGGCGGTTGTTCTTTGCCCTCAAAGAAGGTAGAAATACTTACAGAGAACCCAGTGTTCCTTAGAGATGTCTTTATGAATAGGAACTAGAGGGAGATTAAATCAGATGGCCCTGGAGATGAACCTCTTTTCTATCACTCTATCACTTCTCTAACACTCTATCTTTATCACTATCTGCATCGCTACTTTATCTCTCAAGACTCATTTTTCTCATATAGAAAATGGGGCGATAACCCCGATCTGAGGGCACTATTATGACCGGTAGAAGGCTAACAAAGGTTCATGGATTAAGGCAGTTCAGCACATACAGAGAGTGGTCAACAGGTCGTAACTGCTTGGTTGTTGCTGCTGTTGCCAGGCATTCATCCAGCAGCTGAAAAATACAAGCTTTCCCCAGTCAGGCTGAACTAGCCAAGATTTGAGACCATCCCAAAAAGGAAGAAGGACAACATCATCAGAACCTGTTATGAGTTCTAACCTGGTCTCTTCCTCAAGTGCTGCTTTCACATTTGAATGCAAACAAGTATTTGGTGTATAAGCAAAATAAAGCAACTTGAATAGATTTTTAGAAGAGGAGTTTCCAGCAGTATCTGTTAGAAGAATTTCAACTGAGTTTTGACCACTGCACCGGAATTAATAGAGGATCGATGCAGACAGGGCCCTGAGTGATGAGAGGCATGGTTAATTCACACTTCCCTGTGGATGACTTCTCCACCCTCATTCATCTCTCTGCATTTCTGCACCTCTTTCTGGCCACATCACCTGCCTATCTCTTCCATGATGCACCGATGTATTTTCCAGGGATAAAGACCAAAGAAGACAATTTCCTCTCAAATGTCCTATTTCCACAAAGCTAACTTTTATTTAATCTTCCAAAGATATCCCAGCCCAAACTTTATGGAGCCGATTTCTCCCCTGGGCTGTGTGTGGCCCGCTAGGTATCTTCTGTGCATCAGCTTTGCTTGGCGTAGCAGGGGCCTCAGCAAGACTTCAGGCTCGGTTTCAATTGCTTTTTTACATCTTAGCCATAGTCAGCCTAGAGTCTAATTTGCATTTTTGCCCTTTCTTCTGATTTTGAGATCCCTACTCTGCCAATCTATTAATACTTGAGTTTTGAAGTTGTTGCCTTTAGATTCACTATTTTTAATAGTCTGCCTCTCAGTGTCTGTTTGAAAAGAAGTATGTGTCTAGCACATGTGATCTATCAGCTGCTGTAACAGGTGCAGGATTAACAGATGAATAAAACACATTTCCCTTCATCAAACTTATAGCTTTGAAGGGCCTAGAGGGCATCAAGCTTGCAAATCAACAAATAATGTCCATAATCAAAGTACATCCAGGAGATTGAATCAGCTTCGATTGGGGAGGAGGGGTCATGGTAAGGTATAGGAGGGTTGGGAAAGAAAAGGCGATTCTGCGAGCTGATCAGGTGGCAAGAGGGTTGTGCTGAATTAGTATACTCATAGTCCTCTTTCTTTTTTTTTTAAGATTTATTTGTTCATTTGAGAGAGAGAGCACACATGAGTGGGGGGAAGGGCAGGGGGAGAGGGAGAAAGAGAATCTCAAGCAGACTCTGAGCTGAGCGCAGAGCCCAACATAGGGCTTGATCTCATGACCCTGAGATCATGACCTGAGCTGAAACCAAGAGTCCAGTGTTTAACTGGCTGAGCCACCGAGGCACCTCAGTACTCTTTCCTTTTAATAAATAGAGGTTCAATTAGGCTTATGTTAAATTAGAGGATCCTAATTTCATCTGATTGAGTGCATTCAGGAAGTAAGAGAAAGAACGTTCTGGTTGCAGATCCTGTCTTAGCCTTCTGCTTCTTCCCTTAAGTTGTCCCAGAGTCTCTATTACATACCTTCATCTTATTTAGGCTTAGAGTTGTCCACGTCATTCTGTTATCCATCTGTCCAGCCGCCCAACCCCCAGTCAATCCTTCCCTATTCATCCCCTCATCAAGTTACTCTTATTCATCTGTAGGGATTTAGTTGCTGTGCCAGGTGCTGGCCGTACAGACGTCAAAAAGAGGAGCTTAGAGCTAGTACGGGGTTGGGGTGTACCTAGGGTGCTGGAAGACTGCTCGCTCTGAGTTATACTTATTACTTTTCGTTGTCTGGTTCTTCTACCAAACTCATACTCACAACACAGCCTAGATGGCATTCATAAGGTGTAAAGACTGGTATAACAAACAGCAATATAAAGACCACACTAGCTGAGAGATAGAACATCACCTGTAGAACCATTAGAAGCCCCAGGCTCCTTCCTCCCAGCATAAGCAAGCACAATCCCAAATCCTGGCCTCACTAGATCTTTTACTTTTCTTTACAGTTGGCCTCAAATTTATGTTCTGAACAATAGATTGTTCATTATTTCATATTTTAGAATTTTATATAAATGGTTTCATGAAATGTGTGTATTCTAGTGCAGTTTAGCTTTTTCTCATTTTGTTCAAGAATATGTTTGTGAGGCTCCTGTGTGTTGATATTTGAATCTATACTCTCTTTCCATGGTTATATGCTATTCTAGCGTAGGACTATACCATTTTATATATATTTTATACTATATATCCATTTTCCCATTAATGAACATTTGCTTTATTGATTTGTTTCCAGTATATTTTTCTATGGTAGCTGTTCTGCTATGGAGATTCTTTTCAATGTCTCTTGCTGCACAGGCCAAGAGATTTTCCTTGTTTTTTTTTGGGTTTTTTTTGTTTTGTTTTGTTTTTTTGTTTGTTTGTTTTGTGGTACATACTTAGGAGTATAACTTCAGGGTTGCAGGGCATGCATATCTTCAAATGTACTAGATGAAGCTGAATGGTTTTCCAATGTGGCCGTGTCAATTTATAGTCCCACCAGCAACGAGAGTTTGCTTGTCCACTTCTACACCAACACATGGTATTATCAGAGTTTTAAATGCTGGGTTGTGAAATTATTTCTCACTGTGGTTTTAATTTTAATATTCTGATTACCAGTGACATTGAGTGAATTTTGTATGTTTATTGGCAGCTTGTATTTTCCTTTCTGGGAAATCAGTACTCATGATTTCTTTATTTCTGTTAAATTGTCTTTTCCTCATGGATTTTCAGAAATTCTGTTCTGGAAATCTATTGTTGATTATATGTTGCAAATATTTTCTCCCAGTTTGTGGCTTGTCTTTTTCATTTTCTTTATAGTGTATTTTGATGAACCCTTGTTCTTAATTTCAACACAGTCAAAATTAACAATCTTTTCTTTATGAGCTTTATTTTTTATGTTGTGGGTTTTTTTCTTTTTTTAAAGATTTTATTTATTTATTTGACAGAGAGAGAGATAGCAACAGCAGGAACACAAGCACGGGGAGTGGGAGAGGGAGAAGCAGGCTTCCCGCTGAGCAGGGAGCCCAACGCGGGGCTCGATCCCAGGACCCTGGGATCATGACCTGAGCCGAAGGCGTATGCTTAATGACTGAGCCACCCAGGTGCGTCTTATGTTGTGTTTTAAAATAAAAGTATTTCTTATCCTGAGGTCATAAAGATATTCCCTCCATACTTTCTTCTAAAGTTTTACAGTTTACTCTTCACATTTAAATTATTAAGTCATTTTCAATTGATTTTGTGTATGCTGTGAAGTAGAATTCCAATTTAGTTTTTCTTTATGGTTGACCAGCTGTCCCAGCAAGATTTGTTGAATAGTCCATTATTTCCTTGTTGATCTGTAATGCTGGTTGTGTTCTATATTAAGTGGTGTCCATATACATGTAGATCTGCCTCTGGGTTCCATTAGTCCATTCCATGGGATAATTTGTTGTTCTCAGCTCTGCTGATGGACTAGAGAATTCAGTGAAGCTCTTGAGTCAAAATACTGTGAGAAGGAGCCCCAAATAATTCATTTAGTTTACAGTGACTTTTCTTTATAGGAGTGGTATAATGAAAAGAATGCAGGAATTGAGGAAAAGAGTTAAAATCCTTCCTCTGACGCTTATTTGTATGACTTTGGGCACATTCTTAATCTTTTCCTATCCTCAGTTTCTTCATCTGTTAAGTGGGAATAGTCATTTCAACCCAGAAGATGCATTGAGGATTGGATTACATTTTGTATTTGAAAGGATAGGAAAGTACCTGGCATTTAGAATGCGGCCAGGGGATGTGTTTTGTAGGTCTCCCAGACAAAGGCCACATGGATGTTTCCTGATAGCTCCAGTCCAAAATGAGTCAAGACTTGGAATTACTCCATAAGACAATGAGACATAGGTCCCCAAATGAATTACTAGTTTCAGTTCACCAAACTCTCTTCTCCAAACCTACTGACTTAGTTCCAAATTTATTTTAGAGGGCATGGGGCTGTGAAGTTTTTCTGCTAAAAATGATCGAGGATAACTGGCAAATGGAGACTTGCTATGTATTACTGAGTTCAGAATGGTAGATGAGGAAGAATCTCACACGGGAAGTCATTGTCAAATGCTTAAACTCTAGTCTCCCAAGTCTAACTTGAAGAAAGACTCCCTTACCATTTCTTAGCACTACAATAATGATAATAAAATATAGCACTTTATAATTTATAAGTGCTTTTCTATCATACGTCCATTTTAGTAGACTGGTTCATCTTATTCTCGTAATACCATGAGGTGGTCTGGGATAGGAAGTTGGCTCTGAAAGTCTGAAACAGGCTCAGGTTCACAGAGCAAGTAAGTGAGGTTGCCAGGGCTCAAACCAACACTGGCCAACTCAAACTCTTTTATTACCACACAAATGGGACTCTAGCCGTATGTGCTGGAACAGTTTTGAATATGTTGTCCCGTCATCCTCATATGTAGATTTGTAGGTCAGATTGCACAGTTTAGTTGGGGTTCAGAGAACGTTGTCACTGACTGAGCCCAGATTTCTAGCAGAAGTGGGTGGGGTATTCTTCCAAACAACCGTCAAACTCTCTCAGCTCGTAAAAATGCAAGCAGCTTTAAGTCTTAATTTGTACACAGATGGAAATATGTTCTAATGGGTTTCCTCTCATGCATTTGTTACAAAGTTCTAGCTAGAACCAAGGTCCTCCAGTGGTATATTGATTTGGGGACAATGGTGAAGCTAGTTAGATACCTGCTCAGAGGCCAAAGTGGTGCCAGGAGATCCAGGCCAGTTTTTAGCAACCTCAAAGTTGTAGCCTGGGCCTCCAGGCACTTGGTCTTACGCTGCAGCACCTTGAGAGCAGTATTTTGAGAGCAAAGGGAGATTGACAGTTGCCTGAAAGAATTCCAAGTTCCTGAGGCTCTCCTTATTTGCTGTTAATGAATCTTTAGTATCAACTTTAAGGAATTTCTGAATCTTTATAATTTTCTCTTTTAAGGAAAAGTATTCTCTGCTAGAAAAGTTCAGAGTCCTTCCTCTTCTGGACCTCCTCTCCAACTCTAGACCTATCTTTTCTAGACCACCCTTTGCACGCACAAATATTACTCTCCCTGCCCCCAGTCCCAGGTACTGATCCCAAGAATACCAAGGACCTCTGTATCATCTCTAAGTTTCGATGCCTTCAGCCCCCTTCTCCAACATCTCCTATTGTTGTCCCCTTTTTAATTGAAATACTTCTTCCTGACACTCTAGAAGATAGTTCTGTGGCTCGTCATGCTCTCTTTGAAGTGACCTAAAGCTCAGACAATGACCTCTCTTCTTCTCTCCCTTATAGCCCATACTCAAGGAGTCACATGCCTCTTCCATGTAGATGAAATCTTCCTCACTTAGGCTCAACCATTGTCGGGAATTTTACTCTGCAACTCCAGATATAAAAGGCTTCACTGTGATATCCCTATGCTCTTTTAAGCTTCCTTCTCCTCAGAAATTGTGACCCTTCCCATTTTTCTTTATTCAACAATGTTGTTACCATTTTACAACGATCAAGAGTCATCTTTGACCTCCCCGTTCTTCTTCATTCTTTCTTACTCAGTAATCAAATCTCATCCATTCTTCCTTTCATGACCTCTCCCCCCATCTTTATTGTCAGGATTCTGGTCTAGGCTTCCAGAATCATGTTCCAGTAGCCCCCTGACTTGATTTCTCATGGACAGTTTCATTGCTCTGTTGACTGATCATGTCCCTTCTCCAAGTCAGAAGGCTTCCTCTTCCAGCCCTGCTGGGGGCCGGGGCGGGGGGGCGTTTTCAGACCTAGTAACAAGACTTGACTTTATCCTAGTGTTGAATAACACTAGGGTTTCTTAGTTCTGTATATACTTTCACCACCAGGCTTGCACATGGGTATAATTCTATGTTCAACACTCTGTTAGGGAACTGCTCAGACTACCCACTTCCATGGAGCCCCTTTTATCCCTGGATTTCTGTGCAGGCTCTTCACTCTTTGATTGCTCATTCCACCATGCCTGGCCACTGTCCTGATTCATCTTGTACATCTTGTACATTCTACTCATTCTCTGGGCACGCAAAATGCCTGCCCTAAGTCACCTCCTGGTTCTTTAACACAGTAGCACTCAGCTAAGCTTAGTGAAGTTAATGCATGGATTATTATTTCTCAGAATACAAGAGAAAATGAGAGCTGGGCTCCTTCGGACCAGTGTAAACTTAGACTGTCTCCCTTGATGCTTTTGATGCTGCCAGATAAACTGTTTCTTCATTTCACATTGATTCCTTTTCTACAATTATGTGTTCAGTCTTCTCAGTCTCCTTAGCCTCAAACTCTTCCCAACAACCCACTTCTCTCGCTTCCCTTTTAGGGCACAGACTTGGTTTATACCTTGCTGCACAGTGCAAAAGGCTGCAGGCAAAAGGTCAAGAAAAAGAGTCTAGACGTTAGAAAACTTTATGCCTTTTTTCAGCCTTGGGAAAGCCATTTACCTAATCTGAACCTCTGTTGTCTTACACGTAGACTAGAAAGAGTAACACCTCCTTCCCAGGACTTATATGCAATGCAGCGAAATTATGAACAAGGAAAACGCTGGCACGCCATGAAGCACCAAGTGAGGGTTATTATCAGCCCCCTCCTCTGTACCTTCAGACCTTCCAATAGTTCTTTCTCTACTCCCAAGCTGCTCCTGTACCTTCCATCTGGGTGGCTCCCTCCATCTTCCACTGTCTCCAACAACTTCAGTCTTGAGCTTCTCATCCACTCTTTCTTCTCTATTGAAACACACCCCTGTCCCCATCTCCTGGGCATATAAACAACCTTTTACTTGACCTTGCTGCCTGCTCCACCTCCTGACAGCCACTGTCCTTTATCCTTTCCTTGTGTAACAGGGAAGGGACAGCGAGCAATCACCCTGCTGGCTCACTACCTGCTTTTCCATAACTCCTGCATTTCTTCCCACCTGCTCTTGGGGGCACGTCCCCAGATTTGTCCATCTTCTCAGTTCTCATTCTCCTTAGCCCTTCTGCACAATCTCACGTTGCAAGCCACCCTCTTGCTTCTTCAAACTTCCTCTTCTCTCAGTTTTCATGGCACTTCAGACTTTTACTAGAAGTTACCTTCTTAAGGCTTTACCAACTCCCCGTTTCCTGTTTCCTTCTCAGACTCAGTATCGCTCTTGTCTCCCTCTAAGTGGATTTTCTGCAGGCCTTGTCTGCCTGCCCCACCTCCAGCAGGGAGCCATAACTTCCTTTTACTGTACACTGGCTGAACCACACCGGAAGTATTATGTTTACTTCTATGTTTCACTTTCTATGAGAATTATTGCAAACTTAAGTATGTTCAGCAGAGGGTGACCAAGATGGTGAGGGAGCTAGGAACAGCCCATCTTATGGAACTCTTGAGAGAATAGATATATTTAACCTACAAATAAGAAAATTCAGAGGAAACATAATCATTGCTGTCTTAATACATTCTAAAGGACGTAAAAAAAAAAAAAAAAAGAGCTTCCATCTACCGACTTAGATTCCTCTACAAAATAGAATTAGACAGAAATTCCAGACTAGCAGGTATGGAATCGCTGGCAAGAATGCTAAAGCATTAAGAGCACTGACTCTGCAGTCAGATGACATGGGTTCAAATCTCAGTTCTGCCTCTTTTTAGCTGTATGACCCTGAGCAAGCTATTTCATTTTTCTGTGCCTTCAATTCACCATCTGTAAAATGAGAGTAGAGAATGATAGGTATTGTGATAAAGATTCATTATTCCCTGTGCTAGGCAGTATATAGGATTGTAGACACAATCATGCCTAATGATGATTCAAAATGTAGAAGGGAGAGGTAGATGCACACACGGGTAATTCAAATACAAAGCAGATCACTGAGATAGAGGAACCAAATATGATGGGAGAGAGAAAGGGAAATGTGGCTGGGGGCATCAGGAAGGATTGCTCAGAGGAAGAAGAAGCAGTGTGAATAAAGACCTGAGGATGAGAGGAGGAAGAGTGTGTTTGAAAATTGGCAAATGCTTCCATCAAATTCTACCTCAATTGGAAGCCTTTGTTGTGAAGCCAGCCTACAGTGCTTGTCCTTCTCTAAACTTCTACAGCATGTACTTCACGCTGCCAGTCATCTTTCTGTGTTAGGGGAGGGAATTTTTCAGCCTGCTCTGCAAATGAAGAAGATACAACCCAACAGGATCGGAGCCCAAGAGCCAAACATTTGATCCAAGGAGCAGATGGTGGAAGCCCAGATTGTGGTCCAAAGAAAGGATGCTCAAGAACATGTCTACTGACCAGGAAGTGAGCCAGAGGGAGGAGCAGGTCCAGAGTGGACAGGGGTGGTCTTACACCTGGGCAGCTGGAGTGCATGTACACAGATGTCCCCCTTCACGTTCATTGTCTAGGGCAGAGCCATGTAGACAGTAAGGTCCAACGAATGAGTGAATGAATGAATAAATGAACACATGGCACAAAATAGGCTGTTATGCCTGTTACAGTATATTTTTACATATAATCTGGATCAATACGATGTGCAGACATTTGAACAACATGCAGTTCTCACTTGCTGCTTTCTGGTGAAGTGCTCAGCAATCCACACACATTGTTGAATGTCTAAGAAAATAATTTCTTCACGTTCTGATGCTGTAAAATATTGTTTGGATTAAAAGGGCAGGAACAAATTGATGGATCTGAAATTTTTTTTCTTTTGGCTTGGAGATGACAGGGCAATCCATCAGACAACTTCCTTGGCTCCCTGTGACATTTCAAGCTCAAATGTTATAGCTTTCTTATTTTTTTCTTTTCTCTTTTTTTCACCCCCTGGCTCTCTATTGAACTGTGCCTCTACGAAATGCATCCTATAGATGTGGCTTTTTTTGACACTTGTCACATGGTGGGCACTCAGTTGAGGCCTGTTGAATGGTGGCTGGGAATACTGGGTCTAGCTTAGCAGCTTGTGCTAAAGTTGAGGTAACTTCTTAATCCACCTGTGATGCTGCCTCCAGCTGTGTCCTAGATCATCCAGCAAGGAGCTCTTGCAAAACAAAGCAGGCCCTGGAAAACGGATAAGGAGGCAGATATCCATATACTGTGAGTTCAGCAGCTGGACTGGGTGCAAAGAGAAAATAGTAGAAGTTAGAATGCTTGGCTTCGTCACCTGTTTCTGCTATCATGCATAATGTGAACCTGGAAAAGCTACTTACCCTTTCCCACCTGCAGCTTCTTTACCTTTGAGCCAGAGAAATCAAGTAAGTATCAGAGTAAAATGAGATAATGACTGTGGATACACTGTGAAAAGACAGAACATGATTTGATGATACACACCCTCTGTATTAGTTTTCCATTGTTGTATAGCAAATATTTATTATTTCACTGTTTTTGCAGGTCAGGAATCTGGGAGTGGCATCACTGGAAGGTTCTGACTCACAGCCTTTCAACACATTGGCTGGGGCTGCATCATCTGAAGGCTTTACTGAGGCTGGAGGGTCTGCTTCCAAGAGAGTTCATTCACATGGATATTGGCATCCGTTACTTGTTGCCTGTTGGCAGGAGGCTGCAATTCTTCACTACGTGGATCTCTCCATGGGACCACTTGAGTGTCCTTATGCCATGGCAGCTAGCTTTCTGCAGAGTGAGTGATTCAAGGCAGGAGTCGCCATATGCTTTATGACCTATGCTCAGCAGTCACAAATTGCCATTTCCTCAACATCCTATTGGTTACACAGGTCAGCCCCAGTCAGTCTGAGAGGGGGACAACACAAGAGCAGGAATTCCAGGAGACCATCTTGGAGACGGACATCCACACCCTCCCCAAGGTTACACGGTTCCTCTGGGAAATAAGGAAGACAGCTGATTATCTCCAAGGTCTCTGCTCTGCAACCACGTTGCTGCTTGCTCTAAATAGCTTTTTGACAAGCCTGCTAGGCAGCTACTCTCCTCTCCCATCTAGCTTAAAATTCACACTCTCATCATCAACCCCTTGTTCTCTACTAACAATTCAGTTTCAGTCTCTCTGGGGTTGTACGGAAATGGCCGTGTGCTGCATCTGAGGGACGTTTCTGGAGCTCTTCATGCTGGATTGCACTGGTTTGTCACTTACAGGTGCCAGCCATTGAAGTTGACTTGGTGTCACTGCGTCCTCATTTGTGTGAGATGGAGCCCTTGCTCTGAGAGGGAGGAAGTGAGTGATGTGGGCAGTGAGGGAGAGGAGAGCCAAGGTCTCCAGCTCTGACGATCGGCCTCACATTTTATATTTTGCAAAACGTGTCTGTTTCTGGGCCCTCTCTTTGAGTCTGTCAACTCTGAGGGAGACAGAGAATGGTAGTCACTGTAATAAAGATTCATTATTCCCTGTGCTAGATATTGTATAGGGCAGTAGACGCAATCATGCCTAATGATGACTCACAATGGAGAGGGAGAGGTAGATGCACACACGGGTAATTCAAATACAAAGCAGATCACTGAGCTAGAGGAACCAAATATGATGGGAGAGAGAAAGGGAAATGTGGCTGGGGGCATCAGGAAGGATTGCTCAGAGGAGGCAGAAGCAGTGTGAGTAAAGACCTGAGGATGAGAGGAGGAAGAGCGTGTTTCCTCCATTTTGTGGATTGAACAACTAAGGCTCAGAAAGTCCTAACAGAGGCATTTGCTAGAATAAGGAACACAGGAGGATGAGATAGTGGGTGGTTAAAATGTGGGGTTTGGTTTGAAATGTCTTGAGCCTCAGGTGTCCAGGGCCTTTTAAGTGAGGTTAATGTACAACTTTGAATAGAGCTTCCAAGACGATTAACTGGTCACGGAATAAGATCTAATATCCTGATTATTTTACTTTATCTGCAGGTTTTCTCCACTCCTTCCAGCTGTCGTGCTGTTTTCTGTCTTCTTGGTCCCAGATGCCCTAGGACCGAAAGCCCCTCCGGACCATCCCCTTCAGCCTCATGGACGCCCCTGGCCTGGTTGCACACAGCTTCAAGGCCCCACGAGCAGATTGGGAGCTGCTTTCCAGTGGGGACAGTTCGGACCGAGGGTTCCACGAGCCCCTGGGAAAAGAGAGGGAGGCTCTGCAGCAGTGTGGGCCGCGTCAGCCTTCGGCAGAAGCACAGTAGCAAAGCGTAGCCCATCCATCCAAACAGACCTCCATGTTCTATTTCCGTAACGTCCCAGGGCCTCGATCTGCCTTTGCCGCCAGTTAGCTCTGAAGTAAGAATTACCAGTAAAGGCACCTTGGGACTAACTCCCCTAGCCCTGGTGTCGGCTCTGCCCTTTGTTGGAGCCCACCGGGCTGTCCCCACTCTACCAACTCCAGCTTGTCCCACGGACCCGAGTGAACTCTCCTCCCCCCTCCGCGTCCTTCAGAAGACCATCAGGAGTGACGTTCCCCGAGGCCGGCGCACCCCACATGTCCCGTCCCACAAGCCCTCGGAGCAGCTGCTTCTCCAACCTTATCTTCCCTCTGCCTCCATGGAAACCTGAGAATGACGGAAAGGGGGAAGTGGCCTGGTTTCCCAACACAAATAACCCCACAGAGCTTTCTCAGCAGTGACCCTTAGCCTGTTGTGTCAGCCTCAGGCTGAAGGAGGAAGGAAATAGACCTTCTATTGAGTATTTTTCTTTCCCTGTCAAGAAGATCAGAGGAGCTGAGACGAGAAAAGAAAAGGAGTCAAAAGCACCTTGTTGCCCCCTCCTGCAGGATTTGTGTTGCTTTTCCCCTCCCCTCTTGAGCTCTAAGTAAACAGACTCCCTAGCTGAGGAAGGCCCCAGGCCTAACTCGAGCAGGCCATAAATAAGAGCCCTTCAGCCTTTGGATCTCAGTGAGTAGAGAGGGCACTTGTGAGTGGAACATTTGATCGCGGGGGAGCAGCGGGGGGAGGGCTCTCGTGTTAATTGAATCCCAATTTCCTTCTCCCAGGCCCGCTCTTATCTTTTTAATTATACAAGGCCTTTAATCTTCCTGAGGACTTGTCTCTGTCATTAATGCGTGATCCCTATTAGAGATAGGGGTCTGCTCAGGGGTAATGGGAGCCGCCAGCGAGGCCTTTGGAAACTTTTTTTGCTTTTTAGAACACTGGAGAGTTACTCAGGGCAAATCCAGGTTGAGGCGGGGAGGTGCTCTGGGCTCCAGTCAGCCCTCTGATGATGTTCTTTGGGCTGTCTGTACTGGAGGTGGTAGATTCTGGGATGAGGGACACGGGCTTCTGCGGGCCAACACCTGTCGCTGTGGTCGCCGCAGCTGAGGGGCAACGAGCGACTCGCAAGGCCGTCCCCAGGTAGTTTTCAGGGGAAAATCAGTTCAGCCCCTCTCCCAGGAAGCTGGGCACCAACGTAGGAGCCCAGAAAGCATGGGATAGTCTGCATTTCTTAAACGTTGGTGTATACCTTCAGTGCTTGTGCACAGAGACATGTTCTCACGGGCTTCCCTAACACCGCAGAGATGTGGTACCTCCCCGTGACAGCGGCGCAGGCCACTCCGGGGCGACATTTCTCCTCACCTCCTGCCCTCCCAGCTGCCCTGCCAAATGGCAAATGAGCTGTAAACCAATACTTAGGGGTGCAAAGGACATGTGCTAGGTGAAGGGAGCCGGCTCATTTGAAATGTTCCACATTTCAAATAACTTTTTAAACAGAGGCTCTGAAAGCCCTTCAACTTAAAACGTGAATCCACAACTATCTCTCGAGCAATGAGAGCTCCTCTTTCATAGATTTAAATTCTAGTGGAATTCATTTTTCTGAGCTGCCTGGTGGTCTCCAGGGTCCTGCAGCCAGGCAGTCTGATACTGCACCTGCCACCCTCACCCCTGAACGTCCAGAAAAGGGGGTGAGGCTGAGTCCCCACAAGAAACCTAGTGTTCAGCTGGGAAACAAGATATATTTTGTTAGTCTTAAGTATATTACAAATATTTATAAATAAATATATGCACAGATATAGGGCAATATATAGTATGTATTTATACGCTATATATACATACACACTGTGAGTGTGTGTATTTGCATGCCTATCACAACTACATACATATACATATGTGTATGTATATGATTTTGTGTATTTATATGTGTATGTGTGTTTATATATATATACAGAGAGAGAGAGAGACTTATCTTCTGAGAAGTCAGTTGTGATTTCAACACTATCTATCTACCTACTACCTACCTACCTACCTACCTATTTACCTATCCACACAGGTGACTTTTCTGAACACAGAAGTCCACACAAAGAGCATCATCAGCCAACTCCGGATCCTGAGTGTGCTTTCGTGAGCCTCTGCACTGAGCCCCATGTCTCACCAGCTCACACAACCACCTTAGAGGATTTGGAGGTGGCCTGGCTGTTCCTGGTGAAGGCCACGTAACCAGAAGAATCAAGAGGCAGGATTTCAACCCACGTCATCCACAAAGCAGCCTTCTACCCTGAGCCCCACAGCCAAAACTTCCCTCTTTGCTTAAAACCACAGTTTGCTCCTGAAAGTGGGTAGTTCTGGCCATAGGCTCCCATGAAACATAATGAACCTGGACATGGTCCAGAGAAGAGCAATTAAAACACTCTAGGGGAGGGAGAGGCTTCTGTTTAAGGACAGACTTTAAAAAACAAAACAAAACCAAGAGTAAAATCTGGAAAGAGGAAGGGTGAGCAGAGATGTGATGGAAATCTACGGGATAGTGGAGGGACGGAGAGGGAGGGGGCAGGTGTGCCTGCCAAGGGGCACTCACTGAAGCTTAGAAGCAGCAGCTTTAGGACAATGACAAGAAAGTTCTATTTAACACGTTCCATAAGTTTGCTGCCTGCTGGGTGATCCCAGTAGGTGGCATAGGCTGATAATATAAATAGATTCCTGGCCTATGGATGTATTGCTGTGAGCTCCCTACAGAATCCCCAGTTTCTCATTGTCTAACTCAACCTACCTCAGTTTCTAATGGTCTAGACCAGGAGTTGGCAAACTCTTCCTGTAAAAAAGCAGATAGTAAATATTTTTGGTTTTGTGGACAACTCTGTCGCAATTATTTGACTTTGCCATTGCAGTTCAAAAGCAGTCGTAGATAACACATACAAACGGGCATGGCTATGTTCTAATAAAACTTTTTTTACACAGATAGACAGGAAGCTGAATTTGACCAGGAAACTGTAGTTTGCCAACCCTTGGTCCAGATCAATTCATTGTCAAGTTGAATTTCACAATTTAAAACCGGGAGGTATCTTGGTGATCACATCCTCATCCTATGAAGCAGGAAGAGAGACACCCAGAGGGGTCAAATGAACTCCCCAAGGCCATACAGGTGGAGCCCCAAAGTAGGCTATTAGGGTTGTTTGGCTGTTCTAGGGGGGAATACTTCCATCCTCTGGAGGTGACATGATGGAGATTGGCAATGACATATTCTCCTGCTTGAGGAAATGGTCCAGCTTAGCATTTCTGACTCACGTAAATATGTACTGATGGTCAAAGACTGCCTTTTCTTAGAAAATGTTTCTAGTGTAGGAGGATTTGGAAATACAACTTACTTTAAGAAAACTAAAGACTACTTTTAAATTCCCAGAAATTAGAAAACAAGAAATAAATGTACTGCCCCGTCTACCTTCCCTGCCCACCCCGTTCTGAGATGGGAGAACATTTTATTTCTTGATAGACTATGCAAGTGACATCGACCCTTAGAGCTGAATCTCTTGATACACTGGTGTCTGCAAATGGAGATTGTACCTCTACCTCCCTTGGGTCAACAGAGATATTCCCGGTGGGGCCTGGGCCCTGAGAACATTCACTGATCACATTCAGGCAAGACTTTCCTGAAAATAAACCCTGTTTCCCATGCTTTGTTGGCTAGAGCCAAGAACTGCCCAGTTTAGTTGACACTCAGAGCCGTTTTGGGGAGGATGTATGTATGTGAGTGTGTGTGTGTGTGTTCATTTGTTGTGTAGCTGGTGCGAGGAGGATAACTCCTGATAAATCAGGAATGCATCAGGGCTCAGGAAGGTCTAAGAACTATTATATTTGTGGCTTTTTTGTGTGTGAGACCTTATTTCCCTCAGGAAAATAAGAACTCACTCGCTCAAGTTACCTTCTATAAGTTCAAAGTCTTATTGGTGGGAGACAGGCATATGACTGTTCCAGGTTTGGTGTCTGGACCTCTTGATGGTACCGCAGTTCATCATGGGTCTCTCAGCCCCCTGGAAGACTCAGAATTGTCCCCCTGAGAAAGGGAGCTGGGTTAGACACTCTTTGACACCTTAGCAAAATGGCGTCAGATGAACAAGATGACAGAAGTGAGGGGAGAAAATAGGATATTTTACACTTAGACGGCTGATTCGTCTCTGAGGGTAGCATCATGCTTCAGGGATAGAAAGGGACTCTGTTCTACAGACTGAGAAAAGGAGTCTATCAGGAGGATTTTTTTATCTTAAGTGGCTGCCTAAGATGTTTGCTGATGAGGGGACACTGGAATCTGAGAAACACAGTTGTGTTCTAGCCACTCTTTTGGTACCTCCTCTCCTGGAGAGGTCTCCACCCTAATTCTTCACAAATCTGTCAGGAGACAAGTCTCTGTAACAAACTGCAAGGTTTCCTACTTGCTTCTTGATCCCAAGGAGTTGAATAAGTGCCTAACGTGGGCTTGGCTCCTGCCAAGGGAGGAGGAGGCTCTTTCAAACATGGGATGAAGAGGCACAAAGTCCTGACTTCAGATCCCAGCTCTGACTCTTACCAACCTTAGGTCATGACGGGAGTTATCTTGACTCCAAATCTTAGATTTGGAGCATTCAGACCGAACTAGAGCAGGTCTTTGGTAAACGTTGCTTCCCCTTTGTTGTATTGATTCTCACCTGTAGTGGCCTTTTTGCTCAACTTCCCACCTGATGGAGGCCAGACACTCAATATCTGGGGGCCTCCGCCTCACTGAGAAGCTGTCACTGAGCAGGTCCTCCTGCAGGTTCATCCCAGAGTCTATCAGCTAGCCTGCACACAACCGCTCTTCAAATATTTTTAATATTTGTTTTCTGATTATAAAGAGGATACCTATGCATTGCAGAAAATTTGAAAAACATGCAAAGTGAACATAAAATAATTCACTGATAAATATAAACATGCAGTGATGAACGCTGTTAGCATTTTGGACGCATTTCTTCCTATTTGTGCACGTGTGGACATGTATGTTTTACAAAATTAGAATCCTGTTGACCATAGGTATTGAGTCCAGATCGTTCTTTTCACTGACATCATGAATATTTCTCATATCACTAAACAGTCTTCAAAGCCATATTTTTAATGCTTGTCATGTTTTCTGTAGCATGGCTGTATCACAATGTGTGGAACCATTACCCTTAGTTTTGGACACTTAGCGTGTCTCTAACTTTTCCGTATTGTAAATAACACAGCCGTAAAAATCACTGTAGGGAAATCTTTACCACATTCCCATAAGTTCTTTGAGAAAATTCCCAGCAATAGAAGTCCTGGACCTAATCCACAGTGTGAGGAGTTTTAAAGGCCTTGATATGGAGGAACATGCTGTTCCCGGGAAAGACTGTGTCAGTTTCTATTGGTATGTGTGTTCCTCAGCTCACCGATGTAACCCTTTGGGAGCAAGCATTCTCACATACAATCCCCCAGCTATTGGAAGGTAGCTCCCAAATCTGCATTCCTGCCTCCTTTTGGTGAAAGAGCCATTTCCTTAAAAATTCTTCCAAGGCTACCTTCCAAGCTCCTCAACGTAGCATTCTACTCATTCGAGAATATTCTAATTTGGAATTATTGTCTTAAAAATGTGCTACCTAGGGGCACCTGGGTGGCTCAGTCATTAAGCATCTGCCTTCGGCTCAGGTCATGATCCCAGGATCCTGGGATCGAGCCCCGCATCGGGCTCCCTGCTCGGCGGGAAGCCTGCTTCTCCCTCTCCCACTCCCCCTGCTTGTGTTCCCTCTCTCGCTGTGTCTCTCTCTGTCAAATAAAATCTTTAAAAAAAAATGTGCTACCTAAAACAGAACACAATACACTAAATATGGCCTGACTCATTCCTGCCTCTTTTACTTCGGATCTGATACTTCTGTTAACACAATCTAAGATCACAGTAGTTTTCTGTTTTTGTTTTTGTTTTAGCCGTCTCTTGGCCCATTTTAAGTTTGTGGCATGCTGACCCTCTGAGGTCTCAATGGTCTGGTTCATTGGGATCTCTCCCAAATGATACTTGTTCAGCTGATTTTTTTGAACCCAAATCCAACACGTATATTTGCTCCATAGTAGTCCAGTGCCCCAGCTTCTTTAGGTTCTAGTGATGCCCACAGAAAACAGGTCCTTGGTGCCTCACATGTGTTTCCACACCATACGGCCTGGTGGGCTCAGCCTGGGGCTTCTGTCCAGCCTGTCCCCATGCAGAGGTCAGGAGAAGGTCGTGGGGTTGCTGAGGCCTGGGCTGCCTGGCGCCTTCCTGGCCGGCAGTCCACTTACGAGTGTTCTCAGGAGTAACTGGGATCTTGGCTTGTAACAACTCTGGTGGAGAGTGCGGCTGGCCCCTCTGAGAAGGGCTCTTGAGTGACGCTGGACAGTTTCACCAGCAGGCTAGGGGCCTCCTCAGGGGCCACAGGGCTCTACAAGCCATGTACCCACCGGGCCGGGAGCCTCTGGCAAGACCCAGGGGCAGGCCCTGAGACTTTGCCGGGACTCTGGCCTACTTTTCTCTTTTCAGGCTCATTCCCAACACAAATAGGATATAATTCCTTTGTGAAGCTGGCGCTTAACTCAGCTTATAGGTAAGTCTGAGGCCTGTCCTGCCTCCTAGGCCCGGCTTTGACCTGAACCCTGAGGGACTTTGCCTACAGGTGTTATGGGTATCCTGGTTCCATTACAGCCCTCCCGCAGCAGGGCCCCCAGGTCACCCGCAGGCTTCAGCATGGGCCCCGGGACACGTCGGCGCGCCAGCATGAGCCCTTGGACCCCTCCTCTCATGGTTTAGGAGCCCAGGGCAAGGCCTTTGGTGTTGTGGGGTCTCGGGCAGGGACCTTGGCTGTCCCAGGGTCTCAGGTGATATTGCTCCGGGGCAAACCACCTTCAGTCAGCCTTGCAGTCCCTGTCAATCACTGTGCTTCTGTGTGTGGAGGGGCGCTGGGGTGGATGGCTGGAAGGAGCCACCGAACACGTGCAGACAGAAAACCGAAATGAGAAGAGTTCGGGTCTGCCTCTAAGGTGCTCTGCTGTACTCGTAAGGAAGAAACTCTAAGACCACAGAAGCAGTGGAGATGGTGGGGGGACCTTGGCCAGGGGTCAGGGAGCCTGGCTCTCATTCTGGGACCTGGCTGCTGAATGTTCCGACCACAAGGCCCCCTTTTGGCCAGCTAGAGTTCGGGTTGCAGGTACGGGAGACCACGTGTCCGTGTGGCCCCAGGTCCTCTCTCCATGGCATTTGCACCCCCTCCACGCTCCGCACACCTGCCGCCTGTCTACTTTGCACCCCTGGGGAGAGTGAGGCTCTCAGCTCTGGAGCCACCCAGGCTCCCCTCCGGCATTCATTCAGTGTTTGGTTACTCCGAATGGGGATAATGCAACTCTTATTTAATTCAGATCAGTTCAGTTCCAACCCCATTCAACGCTCTCCCATCAACTATACTCCTTTATCGCCACCGTAATTTGCTGTGTTGAAGGAGATAAACCAGAAAATATGAACATACGTTAAAAATAACCCCCCCGCCTTATACTTACTATTTTCAAAATGCTTTCCCATGAAGTATTTCATTACAGACTCAAGCAGCTGACGTCGTGAAATACAGTGTCAGATGTAGAATCCAATGAAAAGCAAATGAAGAGAAACCCGAGAGCAGAAGGAAGGAGAGCGCAAGCTCCATCAGGCCATCGTCCCATCCCGGCTGGGCCTGGGCGAGAACGGGGCACTGGCCCCTGGTCACGGCCAGGCTAGGTGTCTGGAAACTTCTCTGCTTTCTTCTTCTGAAATGCTCCATTATTTGAAAATCATTTCTTACCATGTATGTCCTTCTTGGAAACCAAATCCTAAGGTCTCAGAACTCAAGTAGGAACTAGTAGTCCTCATGGAGGCCAGTGGTTCTCAACGTGTGGCCCTCGTTCGGCAGCATCAGTCCCTGGGGGGGAACCCATTAGACATGCAGACTCAGGCCCCACCCTTGACCTGCTGAATCCCAAACTCTCTGTGTGTGTATGCATATGTGTGTATGTAGGGGGCACCAGCCATTTGTGTTTTAACAAGCCCTCTGAGTGACAATCCCAAGTTGGGGGCCACGGATCTGGGCCAACTTCTAAATTTCACACTGAGTCCCTGTGGGGCAGAAGGTCCTGTTCCTTGTCTTGAAGGCAGTCAGCTGGGGAGCCCAAGTGAGAAGCCACTTTCCAGACTCAGTGCTGCACACCTTCTCCTGCCCTCCCCCCGCCCCGCGCTCTCTGCTGACCTCTGGGTTGCCCTCTCTGTGAGCAATTTCGCCAGCTTGCTTCTCATCCTGCCTCTGAGGGCACAGAAGAGGAGTCAGGCCACTGGCCAGCGACCCCAGGAGAGCAGACATTCGTGCTTCCATCCAGGCTCTCAGCCTGCAATCCAACTGTCCTGGACAGCACGACTCTGGAGGTCCCAAGCTCTGAAGACACCTGCTTGCTGGCCCTCAGAATATACCCTCCCACCTGCCTTGCCCCTCCGTCCATCTTTTTTCTTCAGGATAAATCTCTGGGACTGAACCAGGCCAGAGTCCCCTGCACCTCTCCGGGAGGCTCCTGGCGAGCACTGGCATATTATCCAGGGTTATAGGAGCTGGGTACGTGGGTGTCCCCTCTCCCATTCCTGCCCAGACTGAGTCCAAAAGATGGCAGAGAGGTGGGCATGTTGGTCCTGGACACCAGCATTCTTGGGGTAGTTTTGAAAGCAATACAAAATATTGATTAAATGTCAACACAGGGCCCGAGTGAATTTACTGACACTAGGCCTTGCTGCCCCCTCAGGCCTCCTGGTCAGAGTCAGCAGGCTGGCACCAAGGCCCACCTCTACCTACACTGTGCCCCGCATCCCTCCTTGCCTCCCCCCTTCCCGTTCCTTCCCCCTCCTCCTGCGTCGCTCTGCACCTGGGCCGTGTGGCCCCTGACTTCTCCTTGATAGCACAGAGAAAGTCACTCATCCCAGGGCGCTTGAGAGGCAAGGTCACTGAGAAGGAAGGCCGGGGTAGAGTCAGGCACTCCAGAAGACTGGAGGAGTTTTTAGATCGCTTAAGTGGGGAATGTGCTTGAAATGGACATGAGATGATTAAAACTTGGCCCAGCTCAGGAAAGAGACATAAAAGCCATGATGAGACCCTTCAGCATGACCCAGAGTTTTGCCAGACGGACTTGATGTATGTCTGCGAAGCAGAGGCTCCGGCAGGTCAGTGAGGATGACGGCAGTGGGGCCGGACTGAGGTCCGAGGACACGACTCAGGCCCAGAGGGCTGGGCGATGGGAGGCCCAGAGCAGCCAGGGGACCTGGGGAGGGTGGAGAAGCAGTGGGTGATTGTCAGAGGGCAGGGGAGGAGGAAGGTGAGGTGGCCAGGGAGGGAGGGGGCTCCTGGTGTGAGGACACTCGACAGATGGCATCCCAGGGACAAAGTTGGTCAGAAACAAGAAGTATAGCAGCAACGTGCATGGAACCCAGGGCCCGCGGTAACGCCTCGGCGTGAATTTTCTCACATAGGCTCGCTGCCATCTTTGCGGCACCCATCATGCACCAGGTACCACCCGAGCTCCTTCCACGTCCCCACTGTCATTCGGGCCATCTCCCCCACCCCAGGAGCCGGCCTGGAGACCTAGGGCCAGAAATACCACATGAGGTTGCCAGGCGCCCAGGGCCAGCAGGGAGCTGAGCTGTTCTTAGACTCTGGGTCTTCCCACTGAGCAGCCACAGTTCTTTGACAGTGTCTCACCCAGCTCCTCTGCTCAGAGAAGCTAGTGAGTGACAACAACCTAAGGCGGGGTGCCCCATGAGGCCCAAACTTCTGGTTCCCCCAAAGCCCGTGCAGGAGGAGGAGAAAGGAGCAAAACGCTGACACGTGTCCCAGGACACACCAGGCAGCACTACGCATCCCCCCTACACCTTCTCCCACAGTCCTCTATCCCCTGGCATCATGGAAGGCTCCAAGATTTGTGCTCAGAAGACCTCGTGCTGCTGCTTACTTGCTAGAAGTCTCCAGATGAGCCTGGTGTGTGAACAATGCGTGCTGAGGGCAAGTCTCAAGCTGCCGTGGGGACCAAAGGGGAGAGTGGCTGCCAGAGGGTGTGGCCAAGCTCAATTCTAATGATGGTGACTTTCGTTTGTTTGCTGGACAGGTGTTTATGAGGCACCTGTCAGGCTGTCGTATGGGTGCTGGGGTCAGGGCAAAGACAGGTCAGAGGCAAGCTCCCGGTGACATTACAATAACCAAAGGGTGGCGAGTGCCACAGCTCATGGCTTCTTCGGGACATCTGTTACTCTAGGAGTCACCCCCTCCTCTTAGTCCCAAGGCACGGCTGCAGTTCCTGACCCCTGGCCCCTGAGGAAGTTGCTCACTAAATACTGCCTCGATGCTCTAATTGAGCAGATTTCACCCGGGGTCGAACAGAGGCCTGTAGATGGGGATCCCAAAGAGGTGGTCTTTTTCTGAAGCTCAGGCCCTCCTGAAATAGTCCTGGAGGCCTCCTTGCCTTTGCTGCTGAAACCCACAGACCTTGGGCTCCTTCTAGAAGAAACCTCACATCTGCCCCCGTGTAATAAGACCTGCCATGATTTAAATGACCCCAGGAGTACAAATCCGGCAGGGAGACATGGTTAAATCCTGTGCAAGTTGGCACTTTCAGGCAAACAGAGGAGAGAGACCTCGGCAGACGCGCTCCTACCTAGTTCAGTGTAATGATTCTGAGTGTTTTAATGTCTACTTAGCTGTTAGGCTCAGCTGGTTCTTGGTTTGGCTCTCCTTCATCCTCCGATTTCCCAAGAAGAATGCCCGTTCCGGTCCCAGCTCCTCCCCGTCAGGACATCTGGATCACTTGCTGGGGGCCTGGGCAGAAAAGGAGCGGAACTGGAGTGAGTCTGTGTCGGGACCAAATTATCATCCTCACCAACCCTCCTCCCCGAGTGAGCCCCTACGGTGGGCGGTGGGCGACGTGGCGTGGGAAGCACTTTCTGGGTGTGATCTCATTTACTCCCCACCACCTTTCTCGGACAGACGCTAGCAAGCAGCTAGTGGTACTTTTCCTTTACAGGTGAGGACATGAATTGCAAAATGCTTAAATAACTTGCCCAAAGCCACGCAGCTGGAAGAAAAGGGGCAGAAAATTGAACATACACCAGGCTAACTTTCGACCCTGAACTCTTGAGCTTCTGCAACTCTACCTGGAAAGCAGGTCTCTCTGCTGACTCCCAGGCGCCCCGGAACCTTCTCTTTTCTTCTCACTGTCTTCTGCCTTCCATTTGATTGACTGCATTCCACTTTAGTTAATACTTCCATGGATGCAGGGGAGCGGGGAGGCATCTCTTCCATGCCTGATGCTAACCCTTTCTCAGCAAACTGCTTTCATTTCCTGTGGGCCTCCAGGTACCCCTGGGCCCGAGTGCAACATGGCCCATACCTGGAGTTTGGAGTATCAAATAGCTAGTGAGGGTCATGACTGGGCCTGAGAACAGGAGACAGAGGCTCATGAAATGAACTCAATTTGTGCACTTTCCCAGGGCACGGGGGAGGAAGTGACAGTGACTTGTTGCTTGGGAAATGCTGATGTGTGGCCTGGTATCTTGGGAATGTGCTCAGACCATCGGGGGCTGTTTTTGCAGTCTCTCCCTCTCCTCCCCATTCCTGCGATGGTACTTTGGACTCCTTGCCACGATTCCCAGGCAGAAAAGAGAAATCTGAGTCTGTTGTTTTCCAATGCTCTCAGTGCTGATTTCATAACAACCAAGCTTTATCTGTGTATCCGTATGTGCCCGGTTCAATGCGAGGTACCTGATGCTAATTTATCCTCTGCGATTCCATGAGGTTCTTAAGTGGGGAAACGGATTCAGAGAGGTCAAGAAACTTCCCCAGGATCGTACAAGTAGAAATCATGAAACCAGGACCCAGACACAGGGTCTGGATTCCTTAATCACTATGTAACATATTTTGACTCAGAGTCACATCAGGGGTTTCCCCATCACAGAGTGCGCCGGCCCTGGCTTCTTTTGCATTGAACTTGGCTCTGTATGGTTGCACCACTTGGTTGGTTTGGCGCAGGCCAAGCTGTTTGGCTTCCCCTTGCCCACGTGCGGTGCATGTTATACCCATCACACAGGGCAAAGGCGAGGACACATCTGAGGTACCTGCAACTCACCAGGCATTTATTCAGTTCCAACAATTTCCTGATGCTACACACTTGAGTGGGAGGGACTCCGGTATAGACCCCGACCTTCAAGGATTGTAGAGTCGAGGGAACTAATTGCGTGAACTTAGTAGCTCAAACCCAAGGCAGGATATCCTATATGCAAATAAAATCCTTTGGAGAGAGGGAAGAGTAAAGAATTCCGACAGTGGGAAATATATGGAGGAGGTAGTTTGAGCTAGGGCTCTGAAGGCCTTTGAGTCAGGTGGAAAGATGGTAGGTAATTCCCAACAGTCAGGCTAAGAGAATGAGTACAGACAGAAGCGGGGACGTGAGGCATGAACGAGTGGTATGTTTGCAGACACAGCGGGTCGGTCTTTCTGTCTGTGGGCTGAGTAGGATAAAGAGGTGGCCAGTCCACAGAGGTTTTCCAGCTGTGATGAAGACCTCCGCATATACTCTCTACGCAAGGAGAAGCTCCCGCAGACGTCGAACAGGGGAGTGACATGAAAGCCCCTCCCTGGGGAAGACACTTTTGGGGTGGCTCTAGAGGGTGAGCCTGGAGGCTGGGAGGGTGGGGGGATGGGCGTGTTGCAGTAATCCAGGCATGACGCAGTGAGGCCCTGAGCGAGGGTGGTCACAGAGGGGAGGGAGGGGAAAGGCGAATGCACACAGCTTGGGTGGGGAGGAGGAAGGAAGGGATTTCTCTGGCCATGGTATAGCAACCCTCTACCCCTGCTGCTTACACCCTGTTTCCCCGTGAGCCTGGAGGGAGCCCTTGCTACTTCTCTGTGTTTGCTGGCCTTGTGACTGCACTCAGAGCCGTAGGGTCCCCCACTCCTCTGCTTTACTGCATTTGGATGATTTTCTTTATAATGATTGTCATAGTCATAACTATAATAATTATAGAGGCAATACTAAGATTCTGAATGGATGGAGAGGCTTGCTTCTGAGGATGCTAATGTGTGCGAGGTGGGGATGGAACGGGTCCTCCCAGAAATACGATCAGATCCAATTTGGTAGAAGACAACTCTCAATACTGTGGAGAAGACCTAGCCACAAGGGAAGTGTTTCTGGCCTCTGTGCCCGAGTAAGGACACATCTCCCCGCTTAGTAAGGGCAAAATCGGCCCTGCTGGTGGGCACCTGCTGACTGCACATTTGCTGACAGCGGTAGAGCATCTGCTTTGGAACTTTATCTCCCTTCCCCATCCTGGACCAGCCTTCGTGGGAGGACCTGTGGTGGACAGGGACCCCTCCAACCCTACTTTAAGCCTGTCTCCTTGTTTGGCCATACAATTAGCTTTCGATAATAATACACAATATGCCATGGCATTTTATGAATTACAAAGCCTGTTTGAATTCATGATCTCATTTAATCCTTGCAATCACAGAGACTAGCATTATTTTATCATTCCCACTTTACAAAAGCATTCACTTATTCAGCGAGCAGGTGTGGAGCACCAGGCACGTGTGGGGCCCCGTGCTGGGCAATGAAACCAGATACTCTGAGATTAAGTGATTGGCACAAACTCAAACAGGATTTGAACTCAGGTCACCTTTCTCCAAGCCATGTCCTCTTTTCCCCTTCCATGACACTGTCTTAATTTTTAGCTGTGTGAATTACCAAAGTTTAGCACTTTATCTCTGCATGTTTCATGTATTCATTTTGTGTTTCCAAATATATGGCGATGTTTTATCAAAAAAATAAAGGAACTTACAATTGCAAATAATAATAATTATTATTAAAGCCTATTTGTGGCAAGGAATGTGCAAGTTTGTTTTATATCCTCAATTATGCTTAGCAACATGGTTAAGCAGATGGGAGCTGCTCCGTAAATATGAATAAACTAGAAGGTCCTAAAGCTCCAACCTTAGCTAACTTCTTCCCCAAACCCTGGTCTCTATTCTCACCTCTAAAAGTCTTCCCAGCACTTATTTCTGTAGCATTTGAAATCTTTCCTTTTAAATGATTTTGCAGCCAGTTTTTAGATGATGCCACATATTTTGGAAGAATATTAACATGTCCATTATAAAGATAGAATAATTGAGGCTAAGTAAGGACAGTTTAAAGTCCTAAACTCCTTTTCAATGATTTGACAGCTCGTCTTCACTGCCCGTAGGTTCTTTAGACAGATATAGCAGGATGGAAAGCCGGAAGTGCCTACTTGGCTGACGATTTCTCCAGACTCTATTCTCAGTGGGTGAGTAGAACCTTCAGTTGACCGGGTGGGTGCTGCCACCGTGTGGTGGGACTTGATATCTGCCGCTCTTCCTCCGCTGCGGGGGGAATGTTTCCTTCCATTTAGTAGGTATTGCTGAGTGCACCTTGTGCTCAAGGAGATATAGAGGGGGAGAAAAAGAAGGAATTACTGCCTTCTTGGGCTTACGTTCTGGGGTGTGTGTTGTGTCTGGGGCGGAGATGGGTAATAAATACAGAGAACAACAAGATAACGTTAGATAGTGCTAAGTGCTATGTTCTGAAACAAGACTACGTGATGACGTGACGGCAGAGGGGATCTACGTTGGCTGGGGGGGCCAGGGAAGGCACCTCGGAAGAAGGGACGTTTATCCCAAGAACCGAATGATGAGCGGGAGTCAGGCACAAGAAGGGACATTCCCAGACAAAGAGAGAAGGATGAAGCCAGGGTGGCTGGCTCACAAGAGCGCAAGAGAGCGCTCCCAGATGAGGTCAAGAGGCAGGCGGGGGTCAAATCTCACAGAGCTTTCTAGACCATTCCATGTGCGATGGGAACCACTAGAAGGTTTTTAGAAAAGGGGTGACATGGTCTGCAATGCCATGTGAGGCTCTTTGTGTTTGTGTGTGAACTTGCCATTAAACGGAACAAGTGGGTACAAAGGGCCACACTCGGAGTGTCCCCAGAAACTGTGGGCAGACTCATGCTGTATGGCTGCACCTTTGAGCTGTCTGGGGAATTTTACAAAGTCCCAGTGCCTGGGTACAGCTCAGGGGCAATTCAATCAGAGGAGCTGAGGATGGGCCCAGGCTGGGTTTTCACCCAGTCCTTTCCAGGGATTCTATGCATCACTGGAGTTGAGAATTGTGATGTGTTAAGGAACCTCGGTGGAGGAGCCCTTAAGGTGAGGGTTCGAGAGGGTCTGTGGGAGTCCCAAGACCATGGACTTGGCCGTGGGCTGACCATCACTCTCACGGGCTATGAAAAGAGAAGGGGAAGGGGAAGAAAACCGATGGCAGAGCCTTGGGTATTGATGAGAACGAGCTGGGGTGAGTCATGGCTGCGGGACTGAATTTATTTCAGTGGAAGAAGAAGCACAAAGCAGGTGCAGATTGGAAGGCAGTCAGAGCAGAGGCCTGGGGATGGGGCCTTCGGCAGGTTTGGAGGCACACTCTGGCATTCTCTGTCCCGCATTCTTGGCAGCTGGCCTCACCCAGGCACCCTCTCTCAGGCACCAGGCTCTAATGGATGAATCATCCGTGCTCTTTCAGTTGCAAGGGACAGCAAGCCCAACCCAGAGCTGCTAAAGCAAAGTGGGAATTTATAGGTTAGGTGGCAGAGAGTTTAAGGATATAACTTCAAATGTGGCTTGATCCCAGAACCAACCAATGGCCAGGGAAATGAAAGGCTCTGACGGATGTGGTGTGGGTCATGGTCCCATCCTGGGAGCAGGGGCTGGACTCAGTACCATCATCTGAAGAAAAGGGCTGGGAGTCAGGAGAGAACAGTTCACTAGAAGAAAACCATCAGGTGCTGTCACACCAGGCAATTGATACTTGTGTGACCCAAACCAGCCCATGTTCCCTACAGAAGTCCACATGATGGAGGAGGAATGTGGAGTTTATAATGTGCCTTATCCCATTGATCAGTTTGGGTAACTGTGGGCCAAGCTGGAAGATTCTGAGAAGCGCTGAGGATAGAATCTCGTATGGTTGAGGAATGGTAAAGGATACTTGTCATTGAGTGTAACAGATGATTTCATTATTCTCCATTAAGAGACCTGATGTATACTAGAGAATGTCTGGCTGTCTTGCTTGCTTTTCCCCATCCGAGCCCCAAATAGAGTAACTCCTTGGGGGAAAGATATGTCCATCCACAGTGACAAGGAGAAGGAGAAGGACTCCCCTCCCCCAGTGTGGTCAGGTCATTTATTGGCACTTGTCATGTTGTCGAAGGAACGCCTAGTTGTAAATGTTAGTGGGCAGATGCTGCAGACCCGGGGGCTAAACCCAACCTGAGAGCCCAGGGGCCGGCAGGCCTGGGTGTTGGTGGGGGTGATGCAGAGCTTATGAGAAGAGGAAGCGAGGCTCAGTTCAATGCCATCACCTAGACTCATCAGACTGAAAGAGCAGGCTCAGGGCTATGTGCAAGGAAGAGCTGGCCGAGGTGGCAGCAGGGAGCCCCCGCTGCGCAGGGTCTGAGTGAAGGCAACAATGTGGACGTGGGGCTTATCACGCAGTCAGTGCTCAGGCCTTCATTACTGACCCATTCCTTATTCCTGGAATTCCTCTGAAATGTTCTCGGTCCTGGCCAAGTTGGGAGGGAAGTGCCTACATTTCTTCTGCTGCTCTCTATGAATCCAGAACCGTGATCAGAGATCAAGAACAAAATTAACACTGAGAGATTTCTGCTTGGACCTTGTGATGGCCCAAAAGAGCAGCTGGTTTGCACAGCTTAGGTTTTCCAGCTGAGTATAATAGAGTAAAAAAAAAGAGAGAGAGAGAGAGATGGAGGGAGAGAGGGAGGGTGGGGGAAATCAAGCAAGCGAGAAAGGAAGAGAGGTGTCCATGGCAGCTCTTCCAGATGCTGAGGTAGCACGACTCACAGTAGAGGAAGTTTGGACGGCCCAGCAGGAAGCTTGGAGGATCATGCTCCCCACATCCCCCCTGCCCCATACCCGCTTGGAGTCAGCCCTCCCATCCACCCACTTGCTTGGGGAAGGACGAGATGCACAGGGAGAGGGGCATCTTGTCCCCAGCTAGCTCAGCGCATTTGCACCGTCACCTCTTCTACCTAGAAGCTCTGAAGAATTAGTTTCTCATTCGGCAAAGGACGAAATCCAATTAGAACCTCAGACACAAACTGTAAGTCATTAACAGCTGAATAAAGGCAACAGGGAACAGACTTACAGAATTAGGGAAAGAGACCAAGCAGAAAGCAGATAACTTCATTCCCATAACTCAGACAGCAGTGCAATTTAACAACCATATTGACAGCCTTGAAAGTTTATCCGGGAAGAATAACCCTCGAGTTGTAAGAACTCCTAAAGAAAAGGAAGAGGGAAAGGACGACAAAATTATTTTGTTCTTGAGAGAAAAAGCCAATACTTTTTCAAGACAATCAGATTTTTTTAAAAAGGTTTTATTTATTTATCTGACAGAGACAGAGCGAGAGAGGGAACACAAGCAGGGGGAGTGGGAGAGGGAGAAGCAGGCTTTCCCGCTGAGCAGGGAGCCCGATGTGGGGCTCGATCCCAGGACCCCGGGACCATGACCTGAGCCGAAGGCAGACGCTTAACGACTGAGCCACCCAGGCGCCCCAAGATAATCAGATTTGTAAAGCCATTTGTCCTAGCCAATTTCAATTTGTCCCACGTAGCACAGAAGTCCGATAAAGCAGAGCCCCAGCAGCTGGACCGATGGATGCTAACGCTTGGCTGAAAGCCTCCTCACACTACTCTTCCTCGTCATCCAGTGGGTCCTCTGGGGTTGTGTTTTCCCAGTCTATTCTGCTACGGGCTCCAGCTCTGCCTGCCTGTCAGTCCCAGGTGTCGGGAAAGATACACCGCCCCCCACTCCCGGCAGTGGTACCCCCACCCCTGGCAGTTATAACTCCTGAGCCAACTTTGGACAGCCTGGCTTGGTGGCTCCCAAGCCTCGTGGGCTGCAAGTGATAGCCAACCGGGGAGCTGGCCCCACCTCCAGAGATCAGATTCTTGGGGTCTCTGGTGGGACCGAGGTACTGATCTTTTCAAAGAAGCCCATAACATGATTCTAATGTGTATTGAGAGCTGAAGACTTCTCAGGCCCCTAGAGGGGACCTAGTCCTTTTAATTCACAATTGCAGACATTCAGGAACTTCGGGGGTGTTTTCAGAGGGCTTTGTCTGAAGAAGATGGGGGAAGAGGCACTTTCTGGTATTACACCTCGAAGGGATCCCAACCTGGTGGACCAAGGAACAGCGCCTTACCTCCTGTTGAGAGTCCCCGCTGAGAATTCCTGCAGGCAGCCGTTGGGCCAGTGTTTATGCTGGTCTGCTTGTTGGTTTCAGATGTGGGCATAGTGCGATATCAGAATCTAGGACAAAGAAATATGCAGACAAACAAGGAAAATGCATACTCAATAACACCATAGTCACAAATAAAAAGAATGAGACACTAAACAACCATCTGGAGATGATGAATATACCAGAGATAAAACCAGTGACCATACAGGATGCAGGGAAAACAGTAGCAAGTATAAAATACATAGCAATAATCCAGACCTTAAAAAAAAAAAAAATCCTCCTTGGAACACCTCACCAAGTAATTAAAATAGTTAGAAATCAACAAATCAGTCAGCCCTTACAAAAAACTAATTGTAACAGTAAAAAAAAAAAAATGAAACTGAAAGTACTCTTAACCCAAGAATGGAAACCAAGATTTGATTCTTTATTTAAGAGTATGACTAGAATAGTCTGGCTTGACCAACCAACAAAAAAGAGAAGGAATATTATGAGAATATTAACTTGTTTTAAAAAGGCAATTATCATCATTTAAAAAGGAAATTATCGTCCTAGAAAAATCGTATTTTTCTCTAATGTGATGTATCAGTTCATGTAACTGTAACTGCTATGAACTATTATGCAAATGGAATTACACTGCCTGAGAATGCAAACCGTCAGAAAGTCTAGAGCTCGGGTCATATGGGTCATACGAGGTCCCAGCTCAGAGCCCCAGAAGAGCAGGTGAGAGACCAGTGCCTGGTGGTGGTGGTGCAGGGGCGGGGGAGGGGGGTTGTGGAGGGGGCGAGGGGAGCGTGTGGGAATCATCACCACCATCACTGCCATGCCCTCCCCTGCCCACAGAGGGCGCTGTAGATCACTAGCCCTCCTGTCTGCACGCTGCGCGGCTAAGACTCAGGACTGGCCAGGGGACATCTCTGGAGGGTAAGGCAGTGGTGACCCCATTCCTACAGCGCTAGTTTTCATCTGTGCTCCTGGTCTGGGTTCCTGAGGGCTCGGCTCTCCTCACACGCAGTCCTCCCTGACGTTCACCCACACTGCCTCCCATCTGCCCAAACGCTGTGCCAAAACTGTTCCCTTATCCTAACCATCTGGGAACCACCAGTCATTGTCCTTGTTCCTATTCCCCTCACAGACTCCCAACCACCACCCTGAAGTTTTCCAAGCCGTCTCTGAAGGGTGGCTCCCTAGTCTGCAAGGGGTGCTCACTCATCTGGCCTTTAATTTCCCTGGACCTTCCACACAAAGTTTATTGCCTCAGTGACTTGGTCACTGACCCTTTGTTTATTGATCCTTTCATGGCTATGGGTTCCTTCCCCCAAGAGCAGAAAGGATGACTCCATCTTCTTCTCCAATCGAATATAAGAACAGCAGGGAAACACATGAAGTCCGCTGTCCTGCGCAGGGCGGGGACTGTGATTATAGCCTCTGTGATCCTCGCTTTCAGGCAGTTCACAGTGTTGAAGAGGATGTAAAACACATATACCAACAACGACCGTGTAAATGTAACTTGAAGGTAGCAGTCAGGCCACAAGTTCCTTGGGAGTTCTGAGGAAGATATTGGCCGGAGGAATCAATGAAGGCCTCATGAAGGAGGTAGCAGTTAAGCGGGGTCTTAGACAATTTTTAGGATATTGTTAAAATTTTGTAGAATCTAAAGGAAAATATAAATAATCGGGGTTTCAGAAAGATGCACAAGCAGGAGACAGTTGTGATAACAAGGGGTACAGTAACTCTCCATATATATTTTCTAAAAGTGCCATTTTTCCAATAATCTTTAAAAAGTAACATGCTGGGACCCCTGGGTGGCTCAGTCGGTTAAGCATCTGCCTTCGGCTCAGGTCATGATCCCAGGGTCCTGGGATCGAGTCTCACATCGGGCTCTCTGCTCAGCGAGGAGCTTGCTTCTCCCTCTTCCTCTGCCTGCCGCTCCCCCTGCTTGTGCTCTCCCTCTCTTAAGTAAATAAACAAACAAACAAACAAGATCTTTGGATAAAAACGTAACATACTGATATGAGGGCTTTTAATACTATAATAGGACATGTTAAAGGAGGCAGTATATATATATATTTTTTTTTAAAGATTTATTTATTTATGAGAGAGAGAGAGAACGCCTGCAAGCTGAGGGAGGGGCAGAGGGAGAGAATCTTCAAGCAGACTCCCCACTGAGCATGGAGCCCGACTCGGGACTTGATCTTATGACCCGTGAGATCATGACCCTGAGATCATGATCTGAGCCAAAACCAAGAGTCAGATGCTTAACAGACTGAGCCACCCAGGTGCCCCAGGAGGAGGCAGTATAAAACGAATATTGTTTGACCTGTAGAAAATTCAGTCCAAGGGTAGCACATATCTGGGCTCTCGTTCCATTACCAGTCGATGGTGCAGACGTGGCCTCCTGGCATGGACCGTCCAGGGTAACTTTTCTGTTCTCAGATCCTGATGCAGATGAGAAGATGTGTGAGCAAACAAGTGGAAACTGAAAGAACATGGAGTGTTTCTAAGGAATAGTAAGTAGACCACTTTCTCTTTTTTTTAAATTGAGGTGTAATTGACATGCAGTATTTTATTAGTCTCCAGCGTACACCATTGTGTCCCCTCTACCACTTTTCCCCATCCACACGCCAGGGTCCCAGGTTTCCCCAGCTGGCCTCTGACCTTGGCATGGCAGCCTTGTTTCCGCTGAGCATTTCATCTTTTTCAGGCTTTTAGGCTCTGAGTTTGGTCTTTGGCTTTTTCTGCTTTCCCACAAAGGGAAAAAAGGTTTTTTTCTAAACTGCTAAGGATGTCCTTGAGCCTTCACACCTGCTTTTTTTTTTTTAATTTATTTATTTGAAAGAGAGTGAGAGAGAGAGAGCATGAGCAGGGGGAGGGGGAGAAGCAGACTTCCCGCTGAACAGAGAGCCTGAAGTGGGGCTCGATCCCAGGACCCTGGGATGATAACCTGAGCCAAAGGCAGTTGCTTAACTGACTGACCCACCCAGGCGCCCCTTCACACCTGTCCTCAGGCCCTGTTGGGGCCAGTGCAACCTGCCAGCCAGCTGCTGGGCTCACTGCCTTACCCTTCCTCCCCAGATCCCTGAATCATTGCAGCCACCTTTGTCTCCTCTCCACCGGCGCATTCCCTCAAGTAACCTTCAGCACACTTTCAGCAACTGAGCCGCCGCGACCATGGATGGGGATCCTCATTACCTTCTGGGTACTGAGTGACCCTGTCCCCAACCCCTGCTTTCTCAGATCCTTCCTGGCGCCAACTATATCCATTTGGATCCTCCGGGAAGCAGGTGGTGAGATGGAGTTGAGAGGGTAGGAGGTTCATTAGAAGGGCAATGAACCTCCTACCTGTGAAAGATACAGGAGGAGGAAGCAGAGCTGGATAAGGAGAACCCCAGGCCGTGACAGAAATTGGACAGTCTTAGTCAACCCAATGGGAAACGTCCCTGCCCAGGAGAAGGGCTCCCTCACCACCATGGGGCAGAATTGGCCAGACCTGAGCACCTCCGCCATGTTCAGTCACTGGTTGGGAGCTGTCTGGGAAGAATGTGGGTTTGATTCCAATCAAACCTGTGGCAGGTCCTGAGAGGCCACAGCTGGAGGCTGTCAGCCTACTGTATATCTCACAGCTGAACAGTCTTTCTTATAGGAAGACTCACAAAATGCATCTCCATGACTGCCATGGAAACTTCTGGAAGTTGGGTCGGAGAGAGAAACTGCCTCATTCCAGGGCTTGTAGTCTGCAGAGTTTAGGGAAGCTTAGCTGGCTCTGTTACCCGGACTGGGGAGGCAGAGGAGGTTTTTGGGTCCAAGCTACCAGTTGTATTTTGAAAATCTTTTTCTCGCCAGGGGTCAATGAGCCTTTGTATTCAAAACCATTTGAATCTGATGTGAAGTTTAGATACGTGTGGGGGAAAGAAGATATTTGGGGAGTGGAAGCAAGAAGGAGGACATGGAAAAGAGGGAACATTTCAATAACTTTCTTTTATAAGTCCTGTCTCTTACTCCCTAGGGAACACAGGAACCCTATCTGAGGATCAACAGTAACTTTCCCTTCCTCTCTGTCTGCTCAGCATCTTGAATCTATCAGAGGGCGGTGATAGTGTTTAAAATCATTATCTCCTCAGGAGATCCCAACAAACCATTAAGTGTTTATTTAAAAAGAACATTTTTTCCTCTCTAGTCCAAACCAAACCAGTCCTGTAAGAATGAGGAGACTTCTGAGGGTTTTCTCACTGGAAAGGTAAAATTCATTACATTTTTCATCAAGCCCCTTGGCCTGGGTCACACCCATGAGACAGGATGTGTCCTTTGTTCAGAAGCTGGAAGCCCAGATCTGCATCCGTCGTCACTTTGCATGTTCCCAAGACGCCCCCTCTGTTACTCAAGCCCTTATCAGTGGTTGGTCACAGCCTCTGGACAGGATGCATGACAGGCAAGGGCAGCCCAGGCTGTGGACTCAGGGCTCTAGCCCTCTGGGTCGTGTGTTCTGGCTTGAGCTGAGAAAGGGAATGTGGCTCAAGCTGAGAAACGGAATGGGGGGCCATCCTGTGCAGAGTGCACCCGTTCTATGGGACTGAGATTGAGACCGCTGCTCAGTGAATGAGGCCTTCCCAGCCCCCTTTGGTCACCAGCGCCATTTCGCTGGCAAGACCAGGCAGTGGGACATCATCAATACTGGGACACATTTGTGTTTTGTCTCCATCTCCTATTCTAGTGGTGACCCGGCAGGCAACCTTCCTCTTAGTGTCTCCAGGAGAGGGAGTTTCCATCGCCTGCCGGGAAGCAGCAAAAACCAGGGAAGCTTCCAAAGATCTACCGTGTGTTTCATCCACTTCGGCCACAACCACACCCCAACCCCCAGCTTGGTGCAGTGGCCGTGGGGGCAGGCTCTGTGCTCAACAGTGATCAGCTGATTGTCCTGGTGACAGTGCTAGTTATTACTGTCAAAAACGAAACTGTTCATGTGGTAAATATCAGCTATGCACAGCTATATAAACTTAAATTAGAATGAACTAAAAGGAAAATTTACTTGTACTAGTAGATTTCAAGTGCTCAATAGGCACATGTGGCTAATGGCGACACCGTTGGGCAGCACAAATACACACAACTTCAGCATCACAGGAAGTGCTCTTGGTCGGTAATGGTCACTCATGGTGTTACAGCTAGAACACAAACCTCCCCAGCTGTTGGCCCAGATGCGTCCTTGTGGTTCTCAGAGCTGCTCTGGCGGGGCATCTGGATGGGAAGAGTGAGGCTGGGGTGACAGATCTACACCAGGAACCCTCTGCGTTGCACCCCAGCCCCTGCCATTATGCCTGCAGGCTCCCTCCCGGCCCACCTGTCTTTTCCAAAACCGCAACTCTGGCATCTTGTATGGATCACAGAACCTAGCCCGTCACTGTCCTATGACCAGTATCTTCTCTCATTCCTGGTTACCTGTTAGTCTTATGTTTTCAACCGGGTAACTGGCTCATGGAGGAGAGGAGTCATTTTGTGCTCCCTAGTGAGACTGGCCTAGTGATGGATGTAACAGTGTCAGCTTCATGAGTGTGAGTGAAAAGTTTCACGGTCAGGATTCGAGGGAACTCAACCGAACTCCTATAAGTTGCTATAGCAACAAACCGCCACTAGATGGCAAACAAACTCCATAAAGAGAGTGCCCAGATCTTAAAAACACTGGGGCAGTCGCTGAGTGACAGTGGCCCATTATCCACAGGGAAGCACCCACGGCTTGAATGAATTCTCCGGGTATGAGCGGAAACACCTGGAAGGAGCCACCTGTGTGCTGACTTGTTCTGTTGTGTGACTGGAAGCCGGTCCTGCCCATCTGCTAGGGACTGAATTGTGTCCCCCTCGCCTTTGTATGTTGAAGGCCTAACTCCCAATGTGGCTGTTTGTGGAGCTAGGGCCTAGAATAAAGGTTAAATGGGGTCATAGGGTGGGTCCCTGTGCTGGTAGGATTAGTGTCCTTATTAGGAGAGACACGGTAGAGCTCACTTTCTTCCTCTGCAAGCACCAAGGAAAGGCCATGTGAGAACATGTTGAGAAGGTGGCCTTTTGCTAACTAGATAGAGAGGGCTGTCACCGGAAAGTAAATCTTACTGGACCTTGATCTTGGACTTTCCAGCCTCTTGAACTGTGAAAAAATAAATTTCTGTTGTATAAGCCACCCAGCCTCTGGGATTTGGGTATGGGAGCCTGAGCTGACTAGTATCCCATCCCCACCCTGTCTGGGCCAGAGAGGCATCAGGAGGAACTTCTGGGATGTGGGGAGCTCTGCTCCTTTTCCTCCTGCTGTTCTGACTCTGGTAAGGTGGGCTCAGGCTTCACCTTCAGTTGTTTGCATTAAGCTTAGACATTTCCCTGAAGATGAAGCTGTTAGCTTGTTTTCTGATCAGAAATATATCAAGCTGAATGAGCTACCTGCTTGCTACTAATGTTTGGGGATGTCCATGTTGGCTTTCCCACTTAGGTGCCCGTGGGGACACTGTGTGGACGATATCTCTAGCCTCCCTCCCTGTGTCCCAGGAGAGAGGGTCACCACCCCCTGCAGGGCCAGCCCGAGTATTAATATTCTTGTAGCCTGAAATCAGCAGAAAGCAGGACGAGCTCCCAGGCTCCCGCTCACGTACACTGCCCCCTAGACATGCTGTCCGCCCGGTCAGGGGCAGCGGATCTGGACAGACGTCGCCCTCACCATCCACCACCAAGATGCTTTCAGGAGAACAGGCCCCCTCCTCCTGTCACCTCTTGGGACACAAACCTCACCCAGCTGCTGCCCCTGCTCTGGGAGCCTGCAGCGTGTTTGTACAGCTCCTGTCCTGAATAAACTGACACCAATTCGCCTTTACTTCACACGAAGGCCTTCCCCACCTTCAGAGGGTGAGCCTTGTTCTGTCCCACATCCTGGCCCCTGTTAAGCTGTGGTTCTGACTCCACTTCTGAATCCTTTGGAAGGGTTGCTATTGGCAAGTGGTGGTTCTTGGAAACCAGAGAGTAAACTATAAATACTCAGAAGCTTGCCTGCGGGGACAGATCCCCCCCAACTGGGAACCAAGTCCTGGCAACCATGAGTGGCAGTGAGAACTGAGCAGGTGGATCACATCCGGTTGCGGGTCAGACGTGAGGCTGGGACCAGGCCATGGAGTGGTTTTGTCTGTGAGCACACAGGCCCCTGAGGCCATCTGTGCAGCTGCTACTGTCCGGAGCCCCGGGCGGGGGGCGGGGGGCGGGGGGCGGGGGGCGGGGGGGGGGGCGGTGCTAGCTGCTGCCACCTCCTGGATTCTGGAGGGAAAATGTCTCTCCTCTCAAGGAGGCCCAGACCCACTGCATATCTCCCCTAGCACCTGCTGCTTCATGGGGTCCCCAGAACCCCCACCCCAGGTCACTCAGAGTCCTCAGCAATAGGCAGGTCCGTGCTGAGCCCAGCAGGTCATGAGGGTGGGGTCCTGGGCTTCACAGCCCTCCCGCTCTGTAGTGGGGAAGGGGCCATGGGGCTGAGAACTCATGGCTGATTTTAAATGTTCATGCTCACATCCAAGTTTAAAATCATACATTATATCAACAGTTGAAGTCATATCTATTTATATATAAATATACACGTTATTTTATTTATATTATGGATAAATATCATATATAAATATGATTTATATAAAACATTTAAGATATGAAGTTTATACATAGTGTTTGCATATAACATGTAAATGGTACAATTGTTTGTTTGTTTAACATACGTTCCTTTTCTAACCAGAATAGAATCTGGCTGAGTAAAGACTGGAGGGTGGGGACATTTGCTGGCCACCCTCTTAGGGCTCCAGAGGGGTCAGAGCCACTGAACACCAGGGAGAGCTGCTCTGAGAACAGTGGACCCCACGGAGGCCAGGCCCAGCTCCGAGGTCCTGGTCCCTCGCTGTCACCCCAGCCGCTGGGCTCTCGGCTTGGTTCAGCACGTCAGTTCTAATAACTCCAAACTTCGGACTTCTTGTTATTGCTTGACTTACTGCTAATGTTTCTTTCATTTGCTTTTACAATTATTCTAACTTATGCAGAAAAGACAGGTAAGGGGAAGGGCCTGGCGAGGCCTCAACCTGCCATTCAGTAGGGGGCAGACATCCTACTTTTGTGTGCGTGTTTGAGGGAGTCAGAAGCATAAAGACAGGAAGCCATAAATAGTGATGCCCTCCCTGGCGTCTTAGTCAGGCAGTGCTCAGGGCTAGAGAAACCCAAACACTGAGAAGAGTTCACGAATTCTACTCTCTTCCTGTCTACACTTTTCTTTTCCTATCCTAAGCACTAAAGCACCTTCATGTCCTCGATTTCACTCACCCAAGCGTCCTTAAAATAGAATTGTGGTCAAGAAAAGTCAGTTACAACATAGAGAGTGGGGATGCCATGGGTCTCCTCAACCCCGGTGTGTGTTTGCAGATTTCCTTCCTTTGTCAGGTGTTTTTGAAGGGGAGGTGCTGACTCATCCAGCCGGCTTCCCATCAGAGGGTGCATTTTGAAGATTTATGAAGAAATCCTTCCAGGCAGTTAGTGCTGGATTGCTGCTTTGCAAAGCAGGATGGTGATTCTGGACCACCAGCATGGAGGAGGCCAGAGGGGGTCCTGAGAGGCTTTGCACGTGGGAAGCAAGAACTTGACTCTCACACCTAGGGCCACAGCCTTGGAGCCTGAGGGTGGGGACCTCTTATCAAAGAGCCACAGGTCCCTGAGTTGGGTCGTCATCAGGATGCCCGAGTTTATCAGGGCCACCCCTGCCTGGCATGTAGGTGGGGACCCACCTTCCATGATGCACATGAGGCTCCCCAAATCAAGGGCTGTCAGGTCCCTCAGTGGAAGTAAGATGGGCCCTGGGATGTGTGGGATGGGGCCTGCCGGTGAGACACCCGAGTCCCCGTTAGAGGGCAGATGGCCACTGAAGGTAGGAAAGAAGCTTCTCCTAATTGTACTGACAGCCTGTAAACTTGAGGCCTCCTACTCACTGACAGACGTTCTCCTCGGCAGCTGTGAAGTCCAGCGTCTGGAGTGGGTCGAGGCACAGCTCGCAGAAACATCGCGGAGCGCTGCTTCTTGTTTGACTCCAGGCGGGGTCTTTTTCCCTGGATGAAAGAGTTCCCTTCTTAATATTTCTGATTTCTTTTTTTTTTTTTTTAAGATTTTATTTATTTACTTGACAGAGGGAGAGACAGCGAGAGAGGGAACACAAGCAGGGGGAGTGGGAGAGGGAGAAGCAGGCTTCCCGCCGAGCAGGGAGCCCGATGCGGGGCTCGATACCAGGACCCCGGGATCATGACCTGAGTCCAAGGCAGAGGTTTAACGACTGAGCCACCCAGGCGCCCCAATATTTCTGATTTCCTAACCAGGATTTCTGCCCCCATCTCCAGTCAGAAAACCTACAGCCCCATAGGACTACCCACATTATTTCCCTGGAGCCCGTTTTTTGCATTCTCCCCCCTCCCCTATCTCATCTCCTTCACAGGCCCCCCACGACCCCACCCCCAGTCTCTATAAAACCTCAGCCTCACCCACTCCCTGGGCTCTGAACACTCCCTGACCGCATGTTCCTGGAGACTGCAGCCTGGCTTTCTGGAGGGCAGGTCAGCGGGGAGGCCAGTTAGTAAATCCTCTCTCCCAAGTGAGGGTGGTTTCTTCCCTGTGCATGACCCCTGCTGTGCACCATAAATGCCACTTTTCTCTTTTACTCTTGAGCAGTGATGGGGCCATCATCTTGACCCAGAAGCCAGCCTCCCTGTCTGGGTCTCCAGGAGAGAGTCACCATTTCCTGTCAAGCCAGTGCAAATGGGCATGGGGAAATATCTTGGATCTGGATAAAACTTGGACAAAGACTCGAACCCCTTATAGCTCACATCCTTACGTTGGCCCCCACCACCCCAGCAGCAGGAGAAGTGGAATGGACTAAACCTTCAGCATCAACACCAAACCAGGGTGGGCAGCCTGTGCACAGACCTCCCCTACCCGCTGGGTTTCTAGGGAACAGCTTGCCGTCAGGCGGCCAGGATCATGTTCCAGAGAGATGCAGGGCATGTGGAGCTCCTCCTGATTGAAAAGACCATTTTTTTTCTCGGTGGATATCATCAGCCTTCCACTTCAGTGCACCTCTGCTGACTTCCAGAGGACCCTCTGGGCCTTCCTGCTCTCTCTGCAGCTGGAGAAGGCAGCTCTGCCTGCATACATGGCCCACCGGTGGCCTGGAATGAGCACCCCCTAGGACAGCCCTCAATTGTGATTGACAGGAGGAAGTGGATAAAATACCCCAGCTCCCCACCTCTCAGCTGGAATCACCCAGAGACATTTTCCCCTTGTTTCCATGTGGGGTTGAGATGCAGGCATCCTCGCCTGCCCTGCTGATGGGCAGTTTACCATCCATCTTCTCCCTGTCTCACTCCCCTGCTCCCCAGCCAGCACCCCCTGCACCTCTGTAATATGCTGCCTACACGGGACGCCTGAGCATCTTAGAGAAAGTTCTGTATATGTCTGTCAGGTCCATTTGGTCTATAGTGTTGTTCAGATCAACTGTTTATTGATTTTCTTCTTTTAACTCTTTGTTCATTTTCTATATGGATGTGTTTATCTATTATTGAAAGTGGGCTGTTGAGGTTTCTGCTATTACTGTATTGCTGTCAGTTTTTCCCTTTGGATATGTCAATATTTGCTTTTCATGTTTATGTCTCTGATGTTGGGTGCATATAAATGCATAACTGTTTTCTTCCTGTTGAATTGACCTTTCATCATTACAATTACCTTCTTTTTCTCTAGAGACAGTTTTTTTACTTAAAATCTATATTGTCTGATATAAGTATAACCATCCCTGTTTTCTTTTGGTTACCATTTGCATGGAGTACATTTTCCCATCCCTTCGCCTTCAGCCTATGTGTGTCTTTAATGTAAAGTGAGTTTTTATAGACAGCATATCTCTGAGTCTTTTTTAAAAATTCTATTCAGATACTCTATGCCTTTTGAGTGGGGGAGTTTAATCCATTTATATTTATAGTAATTACTGAGAGGACTTACTATTGCCATCTTGTTAATTGTTCTGTTGCTTTTGTAGTTGATTTGTTCCTTTCCTGTCTTTTGTTATTTGATTTTTTTGTAGTGATTTCCTTTGATTCTTTTCTCTGTATCTTTTGTATATCCATGACAAGTTTTTTCTTTGTGATTATATCAAGGCTTGTATGAAATACTTGCAGTTATAACTTTTTTACTTTGATGATAACTACAGTCACATATAAAAATCTTCACTTGTACTACCCCCAAATTTTGTTCTTTTATTCAGAGTTTACTTCTTTTTTTTAATATTAAGGTTAAACTAATAGAACCTTTTATTTTTTTAATATCATTTTTAAGGTTGATTTTTATATTAGGGTTAAAAATATTTTATATACAGGTATATATTGACCTTTACCAGTGAGATTTATGTTGTCATATGATTCACATTTCTGTTACTGTGTTTCCTTTCACCCCTGGGGGGCTGGGGCCAAGGGTGTGGCACAGAGGTTCTGGCTGGGGTGGGGTGGGGCACAATGGTGCAGGATCTGGGCAGCTCCATCAGACGCAATCCATACTGAGGAAGGTTGTGGGGGGCCTCAGCTATGAAGACTGTGACATCCACAATGGTGCTGATGGCCCCCCACCTCTGGGGAAGGCTGCTGGCATCCTCTCCTTTTCCTCCAAGGAGAGAAGTCATGCTCAAAGGGATTCCTCTTGGTGTTAAGCTGTGGTGGTCTGGGGGATGGGGTGACACAGGTAAAATTCTTCCCACACTTTCTATGCAGCCATCCTTAGTGTTTGTGACTCCCTGGGTTGCTGCATCTTCTTAATTGCAGTGTGGAACTCTCTCAGAGCAATTTTTGTACATGAGTAGCCATTAAATCATTGTTTCTGTAGGAGGACAAAGGGTGGAACCTCCTAGTCCACCATCTTGCTAACATCACTCTCCACCATAAAAATGTTCCCCAATTCATTTAGGTACAGCATTAGAAAGTTAGCCAAGGAGATTACAAACAACAGTGCCTTTAGTATGGAGCTTCTTGGAGCCCCATTTGTGTTTATTTCTTATGGCTACAGTAGCAAGTTATCCAAACAGTGGCTTAACAGAACAGTATTCTTTCACAGCTCTGCAGGCCAGAATTCTGGGCCAAGATCAGGCTATGGCAGGGTCATGCTGAAGTCAGAGGCTGTAGGGGAGAATCCATGCCTTACCTCTTGTAGGTTCTTGTGGCTGCTGCTACTCCAATCCCCACCACCAACTTCACTTAGCCTTCTCCTCTGCTGTGTTCAACCCCTTCTGCCTCTCTCTTATAAGGACACTTGTGATTGCACTTAGGTTAATTCAGTATAATCTCATCTCAAGATCCTTGATTTAATCACAAAGACCCTTTTTCATATCAGGTAATGTTTTGGATTGCGGAATTAGGATCTGATACCTTTAGGGGCCATGACCGTAGCCTGCTCTACTATTGCAGTATCAATTCTCTGTGAACACACCTCTCTCTCCCTCTCTCATTCTTATGTTCACAAGGCATTTCTCTTATCCAACATCAAGTATGTCTAGGCCTGGAGGGGCACACAAAGGAAGACCTTTCTCAGGATTTTTTTTTAATGACCTGCTGTGTTATCCATTACCTTGAACAAAAAAGACATCACCAGAGATAACCCTTAACCATCTGGAGGGAAGCTGTCTTTACAGAGAAAGTCATGGGCTATTATCTTTTGGACCTCTGATCGTATGTAGGGGCTGTGGTCCTCAGCTCTCATGGAGGGTATTTGTGGTCACTGTCTCAACTATGATCCACTTTTGTCTCCCTTTTTATTTTTTTAAATAATTTTTTATGTTACGTTATTCACCATACAGTACATCATTAGTTTTTGATGTAGTGATCCACGATTCATTGTTTGCGTATAACACCCAGTGCTCCATGCAGAACGTGCCCTCCTTAATACCCATCACTGGGCTCACTCATCCCTTCCCCGCCAAAACCCTCAGTTTGATTCCCAGAGTCCATAGTCTCTCATGGTTCATCTCCCCCTCCGATATACCTCCTTCGTTTCCCCTTCCTTCTCCTAATGTCCTCCCTGCTATTCCTTATGTTCCACAGATAAGTGAAACCATATGATAATTGTCTTTCTCTGTTTGGCTTATTTCACTTAACATAATCTCCTCCAGTTCCAACCATATTCATGCACATGTTGGGTATTCATCCTTTCTGATGGCTGAGTAATATTCCTTTGTATATATGGACCACATCTTCTTTATCCATCCATCTGTTGAAGGGCATCTCAGCTCCTTCCACAGTTTGGCTATTGTGGACATTGCTGCTATGAACATTGGGGTGCATGTGGCCCTTCTTTTCACTACATCTGTATCTTTGGGGTAAATACCCAGTAGTGCAATTGCTGGGTCATAGGGTAGCTCTATTTTTAACTTTTTGACGAACCTCCACACTGTTTTCCAAAGTGGCTGTACCAGCTTGCATTCCCACCAACAGTGTAAGAGGGTTCCCCTTTCTCCACAACCTCTCCAACATTTGTTGTTTCTTGTCTTTTCAATTTTTGCTGTTCTAACTGGTTGTCTCCCTTTTTAATCCTTTTTACTTACTGGGGACAGGGTATTTGGTATTGGCTGAGTGGCATACCTAAATTACCCGAAGTATGGAAATGACTATAATTTGGTTATATTTTTCTTAAGCTCATGAGACACTTTGAAACATTTTGCAAAGTCTGGGGTAAGAATCATTTTTCTGGACATATCCTGGCTCAGGAGATAGGAGATATCCCTCAATTAGGAATATAATATCCTACTGTCTCTCTGATTTGTGACACAAAAATCAAGTTCTTGCTTACTTGCCCCTTACCTGACCTCAGTTACTGCTGAAGGCTATTAGAATGGTCCACTTTCCTACCAAATTGATACATCTCTCCCCTCCAGGACAGGCTGCAGGGACTCAGGGAAATATTTTGCTCTCATATTACAGTGACGAATCTGGCCAACTGTGGACCAGGGAGGCTTCCTGTGACCCAATCTCTCAAGTGCCCAGCCAAGAACCCAGGGCTCCTGGTAAGATATCATCTCCAAATCAGCTGATGCCCTGGGATCACATCGCCATGAAGAGGGGATGGAAGAGTTGGAAGAACCCCTTCTACCTGAGTGTCTCCCTCCCCTCACTCCTGCTCCATGACTGGGGAAGAGAGGCATCGGAGAAAGACAGGAGCTTCTGGGTTGTCCCTGCTGGTGGGGACTTCCTTACACAGTACAAGGCTATTGACCCTTGGCCCTAGAGATATAAATATTGAAATCTTTGGTTCCTACTTTCAAGGAAGCCACTGTCTATTAGGAAAGATGGACCCCTAGACACATAAATAATTACGTACTCATGAATACATACATATTACGGCTTAACTGAGATGTGCTGTGGTTATAGTGAAGATAAGATGAGTGTGTGGAGGAAAGGGGGCACTGGCTATGGGAGTCAGGGAAACTGTGTGGAGAGGAGAGGCTTCAAAGAGGAAAAGGGATTTTCAGGGGGACAAGGTGGGGGGAGAGTATTATCTACTCCAGGCAGAGGGTGAGGCAGCACTCACTGCTGAAGTTCTTCATTCCCTAGGGCATCACGGGGTCTTTCTCCCCCTCCCCGCAGAGCCAGGAGTGAGGGAGGCTTTACCTTTCTCTCCCAAGAACCATGGTGTTCTTCAAAGATCAGACCGAGATACTTTCTGTATGCCTGATTTTTTAGACTTTGCCCAACTATGGGGAAAGGCTCACTCTGCTTTGGATGCTGAGGAGTTTCTAAATTTAGACGGCTGAGAATCTGTTTCCAGTGGACAGGGTATCTCTCATGAAGAAGAGGATTATTTTATTTTATTTTATTTTATTTTATTTTATTTTATTTTATTTTATTTTATTTTATTTATTGTGTAAAGTAGGCTCCACGCCCAGCATGGAATTCAACATGGGGCTTGAACTCAACGACCTCGAGATCAAGACCTGAGCTGAGATCAAGAGTTGGATGCTTAACTGACTGAGCCACTCAGGTGCCCTGAAGAGGATAATTACTGAAGAGCTTTCACCAGGCCAGGGACACTTTGTGCAAATCCAGCCTTCACTCTTCACTCCTGTCTCCCTCAGAGGCTGTCCCACTTGCCACCGGGGCCAGTGCTTTTAGAGCAGTAAGCTTGGTTCTATCACACACAACACAACACCCACGCCCTGGTCCCACCAGCCCAGATTAGCAGTGCTAAGTCTAGAGCTGATCTCCTGCTGCCTACTAGCAGGTCTGCAGGAGAGGAAGGTGCATACTCTCTCTGTGGGCAGTTTGCTGATGTCCCTCTCCATTCTGAGTCTTTGGCACCTACACAGGGCTGCCATCTAGAAAGCAGGGGGGCATCCAGTGACCACACAGCCTCATCTTCATCTCTAACCACATCGGGCTCCTCATTTGTGTTTCAACCCTCCTCAACATGTAGATTCTTCCTTGGTCATGAAAGATTCTTTTATAGAGCCAATAAAAGTCTTTACTTCCAGTGAGGAGACAATAACTTATTCCTAAATGTCTCCTTAAATTCCTGGGGGATTCTAAATGCTAGTAGCGGGATTGTTCAACCCTTTTGTTTTCGCAGAACTCAGGTTCTCTGAACACTGGTAGGTTCTAGAAGCAGAAGAGTCAAGGTGACCACAGGTCTGTGTGCTGCCCCTGGGGACTTGCCTACTACCTCTTTTCCCTGTGTTCTGTTGACCTGTAACTGACAGGCTCTTCCTTAGGGAGGCTGATGACAAATAGACAAAAAGAAGGGGACCAGGTTGAACCATACAAGCATGCTCCATGGAGCCAGTTAGGAGGACACTGAAAATATCTTCCCAACATCCCAGGAGGTCCCCCAAAACTTCATCCCCATTGTTCTCTCTGGGTCCTGTCCACAGGACCTTCGAGTTATAACCTTGCCTTGGAAGGCTGCAGAAGTGTGCAGAAGATCCAACCTGAGACCCTTGGGCTGTTCCAGCTTCCAACACACAGGAGTGAAGGTAAAGGCCACAGCTGTGGTCTCCAGAGGCAGGAAACACCATCCCTTCTCTTGAGACATGGGCTAGACATTGTGCTGCATTGTTGGGTCAGCAATGTGTACCAGAATTCTCTTTGTGGGCATCCGGCTCCTCATAATAACTATTTTCTTCAACCCCAACTTAACTTTAATTTTAAGTACCAGTCTCTGTTGTTGTGTATATTCAGAAATATATTCTCTGTGATGAAGCAGTGTAGCTTGACTATTTTGCTTTATCTGTCTGGTCTGGGCTTCAATCAATGGTTAACTTGGCACCTAGTTAGAGCAGAAAGCAGAACAAGACCCCATTTCTGTAACAATAGATCCCTGAGTGATCACTCTGCAGGTAGCTGGCTATCTCTGGAGAGGAGCCCTGTGAATAGGCCAGCCTCCCTGGTCTCCCTCAATCCAACCTCAGCTTCCGTGGGACCAGAGGCACCTCCATCACCTCTACTACCTCCTCCAGCTGCAGGCAGAGGGAGCCTGCCAGCCTGAGAGGCAGGACAGAAGAGCTCCGTCAGGCCTTCAGACATGCAAATCGACTCCATGGAGACCCGTGCTTATTTAACCCTGGGCATGGGCCCTCATTCCAGAGCAGCCTTGACCACGATCTACCTGCCCAGCCCCATCCTTCTTGCCCTTTGGTGCAGAAGCAACAGATTCAGGGGATACTCCAAGATGAGCCTCCAGGCCCAGCTCCTCTGTCTCCTGGTGATGGGCTTTCAGGGTAAGCATGTTTCCCACTGCTGATCGGGAACTGGACCTTTAGCCTTTGACACAGAGATCATATGCTCAAAAGGGGGCTTGGGCAATTAGAGTGGGATATGTGGTGTGGTTTTGACTTAATGCTTAGTAGGAAATCCGGGCACAGAGCCCAAGGCTGACAATGAGGCAGAGGCACAAACAGCCCTGAACCTGTCCTCGGCCACCTGAGGACCATGGAGGACCCTGTCCATGCTCCCACCGCATGCCCACCCTGTCTTTGGAAGCTCACCGGGGACGTTTAGGCTATAAGGGAGGGATGCGTCCATCGGCCTCTTGTGGGGGGGGGGGGCTGTGCCCTGTTGGGTCACGTTTCATAGCTTACCCTGGGCCCGAGGACCCATCAACAGAAAACTATGTGAATTCTTGGACACAGGCAAAGGTGGGAAGGCCCAGGGGCTCTTGACTTCTCGTTTCTGTCAGGTTTAAGCATGGCATGGTTCTTCCGAGGAACGATATTTCCTCGAAGCCTTTGACTGACGTAATACACTGTGTTGCCTGGATGGGGTGTCCTTGCAGGCTGCAGGGGGCGGCTCGTCCTGACTCAGACCCCAGAGACCCTAGCAGCATCTCAGGACAGCTTCATCTCCATCACCTGTAGAAGTAGCGAGGAGGTAGGTACCTCCATGGCCTGGTACCAACAGAAACCCAACGAGGCTCCCAGGCTGCTCATCTTTGGGGCTTCTGCCCGGGCGGCCGGAACCCCACTCCGGTTCCGGGGAAGCGGCTCTGGCTCTGACTTCTCCCTCACCATCCATGGAGTAGAGGCTGAAGACGCGGGGGTGTATTACTGCCAGCAGCACTTCCGCTGGCCTCTCCCAGTGACAGGTCCTCAGACAAAAATACCCTTCTGGGCTGTGGATGCCAGTTGTTGAACAAAGACACCTGCTTCCTGCAGGAGGCTACAGCATGAGAGGAGTGATGTACCCAGACTTTAGATTCCATACTCTCAGAGTCCATGTCTTCTGACCTGGTACAGCAGGGGCAGGTTGGAGAGTTACTGTCTCCCATTTAAACCAGATCTACATAGAGGAAAATGCGGAGGTGGATAGAGCCAAGCAGCGATCTAGACAGAAACTTTAGATGGATTCAGGTATTGCTGTTCTCTTATCTATTACAGCATAACAGAGCACCCCAAAACTTAAAGGGTTAAAAGAGCAACAACTCATTATTTCTCACGATGCTGTGGGTTGGCTGGGTGGTTTCTCTGCTGGTTTGCCGGGGCTTGCTCATGCACCTGCAGTCTGCTGGAAGGTCAGCTGGGCTGAAAGACCTAAGCTGGTCTCACCCCATGTCTGCCAGCTGGTGCTGGTTGTTGGCTGGGAGCCTCGGGGCTCCTCTTAGTCTAAACAAGGGAAGGGGTAGTTAGAGACCTCCACCCCCAGGTGCAGGGTCCAAAGGGTTGACCTGACTGTAGAAATTTATAAATTAATAATAACGCAACTTGTATTTTCACCATCCACTGACCACTGTGAATACTTCTCCCCAACCTGCATCCCCTGTCACGCCACGATGCAGAGGCGAGCTCCCCACAACAAAGAATTTTCACGTCTACAATGTTAACAGTGCCCACAGTGAGAAGCCTTGTTCCATGGGTTACTCTTTGCATTGGCAGGTATCCCAGTCTCCTGTAAGTTAATAGTCTCCCTCTTCACTTACACAGTGAGATCCTTATAACTATGTACTGTCATCACCCCATGCCCATCGTTGTGCTATTTTTGTCGTGCATTTTACTTTTACATATATTTTAAAACTCGCAATGTATTCTTATTCACATTGCTTTAGTCAATTGTCTTTCAGGAAACTATAAATCAGAAGACAAGTCTTTTATATGTACCTATCATTTACCATTTCTGGTGCTCTTCATTTCTTTTGTGTCTCCATCTGGTGAAATTTATCTTCTGCCAGTACTTTCCTTTGAGTTTCTGTGGTGCAGGTCTGATGGTGACAAATTATCTGTTTCTTTTTCATCTTTAAATGGCTTTATTTCACCTTTATTTCTGAAGGATATATTTACTAGAAATAGAATTCTAAATTAACATATTTTTCCTTCAGTGCTTGAAGATGTTGTCCTGTGGTCAGCTAGGCATGAAGTGTGCAGTCCTTTTTTTTTTTTTTTTTTGTGCTCTGATACTTTTTTTTTTCCTGTCTGGTTTCTTTTAAGGTTTTCTTCTATGACCAGTTTCCATCAGTTTTACTACAATGTGCCTAACTGTTATTTTCTGTGTTTATCCTGCTTGCGGGTTGTTGAGCTTCCTTGGATCTGTGGGTTGACTTTTTCATCTGCTTTGGAGAATGTTTAGTTATTATTCGGCTCATAATTCTATGGACTGTTGAGGGTTGGCTGGCTGTAGGCTGCTCTTGAATAGCTTTATCTTTGGCAGCTGGACTCTTTTCCACATGGTCTTTAATCTTCCAGCAGGCCTGTCAGGCCTTGTTCATAGGGAAGTTGTAGGGACCAAGAAACTAAGGAGGAATTACGCAAGATCTCTTGAGCCTAGGCTTGGAGCTAGAACAACATCCTGTCTACCACATTCTATTGACCAGCGCAAGACACAGGCTAGCCCAGAATCAAGGGCGGAGCATACAGCCTCTACCGCCTGATGGATGGAGCTGCAAAGGGATGTGGCCATGGGCAGAGAAATCACTGGGAGGAAGAATCCTGGAGGGGCCAAGGCAGAGAGCATTGTACCCACACTGGGGCATGAGGAGCCAAATTCACTCTGCTGGGAATGTGGTGGCTTCAATCTGGAGAACACTGGGGACACTTGCCTCATGTTTACTCCCTGGGGCCAGAGGTGACATCGTGCTGACCAAGTTCCCAGCCTCTGAGTCCATGACTCCAGGAGACAAACTCACCATCAGCAGCCAGCCAGTGACTTTAGTTTATAAAACACAAAAAACGAGGAGAGGCTCCTAAGTTTTTTGTTTACAAAGTGATCAACCAATGTTCTGGAACCCTAGCCTAGTTCTGTAAAATTCATAGATTCTGGGTGTAAACAGCAACTCAAAGGCTTTGTGATACTGGATATTTTGTCAAATATATAACTTGCTTTCACAACTTTACATCTGTGAACACAAACCTACTGCGCTCAAGCTTGTCACCCAGGGAGGCCTTGTGGTTCTAGCTGTTTCTTCTTAGGCAAGGGGACTGCTTGGTGTCTCAACAGCTGCTGAACAGAAAGGTTTGCTGAGCTCATAGTGAAGGTGATTCACTCTTTCCTTGATAAAATAATAATCAACACACTTCAAGAGAAATTACTGCACAAGATGGTGGGCTTGTGGGTTCCTTCCTTCCTTATTAATTTTTTCATTCTTTTGGGGTTTTTTTCCCTTTGTACTTCTATTTTGATAACATTATTTTGAATGTTCAGAGCCTCTCAGAACAAGTTGAATTGTGTTATCTTATAATTTATGTATCCAATTTCATGTACCATTTTGCTAAGTTTGTAATTAGAAATTGTACCCTTAGATGCATCAATTAATTTTTATGTGAATTTTTGAGCCAGTTAATTTCTATTAAACCCAAAAGCATGTTTTATGTTTATTAAACATACAGACTCTATTTTTAAATTAGGAATGTTATACATTATAAATTTACACAAGGATTTCCAAGTAATAGCAGAAAAGCATGGGAGTTAAGGACTCCTTTTTTCCTATGGGACTAGAATGAGGAAAAAATGCTTTGTGCCTTGAATGCCTGCCATCATCAGGAGGAAAACGATGGGATGAAGGAAGCAGTTAATGGGCATCTTAAGACTTTAAATAAGAGAACTTATTTCAAAGATACAAAATCTGTACTAAAAGAGAGATGGAGTTGGGCTTTTCTCAGGAAAACAGATGCCCTCATGGAATTTCCAAATAAGTTGGCTTAGCCCAGGGTATTATAGGGTTGAACACTGGGGAGTCTGAGGAGTAAAGGTCAAGGAAGCCACTTCCAGAGTTCCTCAAATCAAGAAATTCCTGAATCATGGAAAATCTGCTACAAATAATTTCAGTGGCAGCTCCAAAGAAGATGAGTCCCCAGAGATAGCTCAGAACCCATGATAAACCTCAAGAATTAGAAGAAACCCATCTGTGACCTGCATATACTTTGGCCCATAATGCCACTGGAGAGTAAGGTTTTCCCATGCTGTTCCAATTTTTAGATCTTACACAAACACCTTCCATTAACCAAACAAAATCTAGAGTCATAGGGGAAAGGGTTTGTGGGAAGTGATGCAGATGAGTCTGTAGAAGGGCAAAGCAGTGATGCTAAGCAGATATATAGGCAATTTGCTCCACTCCCTTGTCCTCCAATGTCCAAAACACTTGTTTATGTGTGTTTATGTTTCCAACTAAAGTCCAGTGCCATCGTGCATCTAGCTAATATGATGCCATGATTCCAGTAAAACTCAAGACATGTTCTCCTTTTTCCCCGGAAGGGGATGCTTATTTATTTTCCAGGTCAGGCACAATCACTTTTATATTAGGTAATTTAAAGAACGAATTATCAGGTTGATCACTACAAATAAACCTTATTTAAAAAGTAAGGGAAAGACAAGGGGATATAGCCACCAGGTGATTAGCTAGAAGCCCCAGGCCCTGAAGCCATTGTGAGAGTTCAGGGATCAGTATTGATCTCTTCCTTTGTCTCGCTCGACAGTTACCTAGAGTCAAAAAGCTGGGTAAGTCTTGTTTAGGGAAAGTCCATGTTGTGGAGCCCATGCATAGCCTCCATCCTTGCCACCATGGCCACTTTATGCCCGAGCTCAATGAACAAGCACTGGGGTGTCTGGATAAGAGGCTACCTGACATCCACAGAGTTGGTCATTTACTCTGCCTGATGATTGAGAGCTCCTTGTGCAGGGTGTGTGTTGAGGTAAACATTTGTGTAGGACACAAATACTCTTACAGTATGTGCCCAGGCCAGAGGTCTATTTATAAAACTCTACTTTTGAGCTCCTTTTCATCAATCTCCCAGTCTTGTTTTATCCAGTGTTCTGACCATGTGACCACACTGTTAATTGCTGCCCCTGAGTGAGTGAAGACTCTGATTCAAGTTATCTCTATGAGAGGTAAAGTGGACTGGAGAACCCAACTCTGAGTTCTGCCCACTAGATGAATTTCTCCCTACATGCTCTTCCCTGACTATTCTTAAAGTGGTCTTTAAGCCTATAAAACTCTACTTCTGATTTCAATTTATGCATATCTTGCATACACTGGATCTGAATTGTTATCATTTTTTATGAATCCCCATAGGATTAGGATGAAGGAAAGGGAGCAATTCAGCAAGCGCAGGTGCCGTGAGAGTTTGAACAACTTACCTGTGTGCCTTGGGAACTATGTCAAGGCCTAGCCTGTATACCCCATTTCTACCTGATGATAGGATACTGCTGTGCATGGGTATGTTATGGCTTGTTGGATGTTACCACTCAATTCGTACAGGTTAGATCACATGTCTACTTCAGGATCTATATAAAACATGTAGTCTCTCCAGGACTTAACAGCAAGCCAGGACCCTATCTCAAAAAGAGAGTTGTTCAAAGAGATCATGGCACTATCCCAATACTCTAGAGGTCCGTACTGTACTTCTCCTTTTGGAGCTTTCTGGAGCCTCCAAACGCTCTCCCTATGCGCCATAAGCCCCTTAAGCATCACTGCCCTGCTGGGTCATCAATTCCTCTGCAGATTATCCTTACTGCAGAATGTTGGTCTTCTCTGGGTCTCACTCAAAACAGGCAACCTTACAGATAACTAAATAAATGAATACGTACTAGCTTCAAATCGAAAGAGGACTTCCTGGTGTAGAGTCTGTTTCTCAGTTACTGAAAATGTGGGGTTTTTTTTTAAGTTTATTTGATTATTTTAGTAACTTCTACACCCAACATGGGCCTCGAACTCACAACTCCAAGATCAAGAGTCACATGCTGTTCTGATTGAGCCAGCCAGGCACCCCTGAAAATGTGTTTTCATTTTGGAGACAATTTTTTTCTGACATTCCCCAGACAACTCAATTTCTAGAACTTCTTTGCAACTGCACCAGGACCATGGAGGAAGTTCTGTGTGATCTGCCTTGTACTTCTATATTCAACCATCAAGTACATGGTTTCAAGTGGACTCTGGATTTTTAATTGTGCAAGTCCTGATAAAGATTTCTTAAAACTGAAAAAAAAATCAGCCAATTTTTTTTTCAAAATGTTTCTTGTACTTCCTCACTTTTTCTTCTCAAGACTCTGATTATTCATGTAACAGACTGCTTGAAGTTGTCACACAGTTCACTGATGCTCTCTCTGTTCATGCTTTTTTAAGTACTGTTTTTCTCACAATACTACACTTTAGACAATTTCTAAAGCTAAAGTTACTAATCTTTCTTTTCGAAATATCAAATCTTGCCACTTGAATCTGTCTGATGAACTTGCGTCTTGCTTTTAAGCTCTGTTAGTTGGGACCAGAATAGCATTTTGTCCAGGGGTAATTTGCCCCACTCCCAAGGCAAAGGCTTTTTGAGTCCTCAGCTGGATGCCCTGTGAATCACGAGGTTTTCTACTCTCACTGGTGCACACAATAACTCTTTCTGGCCTTGTGTGAGCTCTGACAAATTATCCCTGTAATATTCTCGTGCAGTTTTTTCTCCAGCCTCAGTAGGTTCTTGACATGCATGTGTTGATCAGTACACACTTGAATATTGAGAGGAACAATCTGTAAACATCCTGGGTTTCTCTCTCTATGCTGATAATTTTTTTTAAGATTTTTAAAAAATTTATTTGACAGAGAGATAGAGAGTGCAGATAGGCAGAGCGGCAGGCAGAGGGAGAGGGAGAAGCAGGTTCTCCGCGGAGCAGGGAGCCCGACACGGGGCTCGAGCCCAGGACCCTGGGATCATGACCTGAGCCGAAGGCAGACGCTTAACCGACTGAGCCACCCAGGCGCCACTGTGCTGCTAATTTCTCACACCAAGGACATCAGGGTATCGGAGTGAAGAAGAAGACTCTCTGTCTTAAAAGATATATAATCACCGAACGCAAGGACCTTGTAAAATTTCTCTGAATTTCTGGGCTTTTGTCATTCTGATTCTGTCCTGTGGCCCTCATGGACAGACATGTTCTCTGCAGACAGCTTTGTGCAGGTCTGGCCTGGGACTCCCGGGAGACACTGCACCTGGTGCTCTTATTGTAAAAAGTCCGTCCAGCAGCAAAGCCCAGCCCTGACAGAAGCGAAGAGGATTATATCAATATTTATCTTGTGATAAGTTCTTAGAATTCTATTAATTCTTGATTTCTAGAATAAAAATATTTATGTAGGCAACAACCTCTGGCTGCCAAAGCTGGTGTTAGGTTTTTTTTTTTTCTTTTCATTTTTTAAAATGCAATAACCCCCCAGTGACCAGGTTCAACCAGAGCAGCACAAATTTGCCTGCAGAGGTGTTTCTCCCTGGAGGTTACGGGACAGAATCAGTCTGCTGTCCTGTGAATAGAGAGTTCTTTTGGTCTCTTTAAGATTCACGATACACTTTTCTTACTGTGTCTCTAAGACGGCATCCATCAGATATTATACAATCCCAGATACTCTAAGATCTTGTACAGACTCCTTTTATTTGGTGCTTGTGAATATTATTGAGGCCACAGAGATTCTTCTTTGCTATAATTTCCTGCTATTCTTGGCATAAGAAATTATCATCACTACCATCCAGAGATGCGATAAGGTAGAAGAGTAGTAAAAAACTGTGGGTGTCATGATGTGTAAGTAAGTGCCCAGATATTGAGTATCTGCCATTGCTAACCTGTCTCCAGCTAAGCCGTGTGTCCTCCATCATTCTGAGTGCTCTGTCTGACCAGGCAACACAAGTGAAAAGCTTCCTAAGTGTGACAAAACTTTTTTTTTTTTAAGATTTTATTTATTTATTTGACAGAAAGAGACACAGCGAGAGAGGGAACACAAGCAAGGGGAGTGGGAGAGGGAGAAGCAGGCTTCCCGCCGAGCAGGGAGCCCAATGCAGGGCTTGATCCCAGGACCCTGGGATCATGACCTGAGCCGAAGGCAGACACTTAACAACTGAGCCACCTAGGCGCTCCAGCTTCCTAAGTGTGATAAAACTTCTAACACCAACCCATAACCAGCAAGGAAATTGACGTAGTAATAATAAAAAATCTCCCAACAAACAAGAGTCCAGGGCTGGATTGCTTCCCAGGGGAATTCTACTGAACATTTAAAGAAGAATTAATATCTATTCTTGTGAAGCAGTTTCAAAAAATAGAAATGGAAGGGAACTTCCAAACTTTTTCTGTGAGGCCCGGATTACCATGATCCCAAACCCAGACAAAGATCCCACCAAATAGGAGAATTACCCGCCAATATCCCTGATGAACATGAATGCAAAAATTCTCACCAAAATACTAGCCAATAGGACCCAACAGTACATTAAAAAGATTATTCACCAGGACCAAGTGGGGTTTGTTCCTGGGCTGCAAGGATGATTTAACATTCGCAAATCAATCAATGTGATACATTAAAGAAATAAAACAAAGGACAAGAACCATATGATCTTCTCAACTGATGTAGAAAAAGCATTTGACAAAGTACAGCATCCTTTCCTGATTAAAATTCTTCACAGTGTAGGGATCGAGGGAACATACCTCAATATCATAAAAGCCATCTATGAAAAGCCCACAGCGAATATCATTCTCAAGCTTTCAGTTTTTCCCCTAGGATCAGGAACATAGCAGGGATATCCACTCTCACCACTGCTGTTCAACATAGTACTAGAAATTGTAGCCTCAGCTAGAACAATCTGACAACAAAAAGAAAGAAAAGGCATATGAATCAGCAAAGAAGAAATTAAACTCTCACTCTTTGCAGATGACATGATACTCTACGTGGAAACCCCAAAAGACTCCACCCCAAAACTGCTAGAACTCATGCAAAGTGGCAGGATAGAAAATCAATGCACAGAAATCAATTGCGTTTCTATACACTAACAGTGAGAAAGAAGAGAGAGAAACTAAGGAGTCGATCCCATTTACAATTGCACCAAAACCGTAAGATACCTAGGAATAAACCTAGCCAAAGAGGCAAAGGATCTGTACTCTAGAAACTACAGAGCACTTATGAAAGAAATTGAGGAAGACACAAAGAAGTGAGAAAACATTCCATGCTCATGGATTGGAAGAATAAACATTGTGACAACGTCTATGCTACCCAGAGCAGAAGGGTTATTGCATCTGTACCATTATTGCGATAACTCAACCCTGCGGCTGTGCCCAGTTATGTTCCATTCCCTGCTGATTTGCATATCACTGGAGCACAGCCCACTTCCCTGAACACTAATTAACAGGCTGGTCACACCCTGGGCAGGACGCAGTCCCAGTCAGGACACAGCATGGGCGTGAAGGCTCCCACTCAGCTCCTGGGCCTCCTACTGATCTGGCTCCCAGGTAAGGAAGGAGAACCCTGGGAATTTACTCAGCCAGTGTGGTCCCCCAGCGAAGGCCTCTTATAACATGATTCATAGTGTGGATATTTGTTTCTATGTTTCCAATCCCAGGAGCCAGTTCTGAAATCCAGATGACCCAGTCCCCATCCTCGCTGTCGGCATCTCTGGGAGACAGAGTCACCATCACTTGCCGGGCCAGTCAGAACACTTAACAGGTGGTTAGCCTGGTATCAGCAGAAACCAGGGAAAGTTCCTAAGCCCCTGATCTACGAAGCATCCAAGTTGCAAACTGGGGTCCCGTCGCGGTTCAGCGGCAGTGGGTCTGGGACAGATTTCACCCTCTCCATCAGCAGTCTGGAGCCTGAAGATGCTGGGACCTATTACTGCCAACAGTATAACAGCAACCCGCCCACAGTGTTACAGGTCAGAACATAAACCCCCAGGGAAGCAGACGTGAGGCGCTGGGCTGCCCTCGCTGCTCCCCTGGTGTCCACATCTGCTCAGAGAGTTTCACAGAGGCAGCCCCACTTTGGAGGTCACTGGGAGCTTTGGGAGAGGGGCAGGGAGGCTCCTCGGCCCCCCTGACGGACTCCCTTTCCCCCAGATGATTACACCTGAGGAGTGTGGGGTATGGCATCAGCCAGGCTTCATACAGCAAAAGAGAAGCCACTCTAGGTATTCCAAGCAGGAATGTTTCAAATTCATAGAGTTTGACTCTGAACAATAACCTTTCAAAACCTTTCAAAGTCTAGGGAGTGTGATAAGAAGGAGAACAGAGGCTAGAAATGGGTGATTCCCTGGTGCTCCCCCAGAAGCCGGAGCATGTCGCCACCGAAGGTACAGGCTGCCTAACCATGTGGTTCTCAGGCCTGTCTGGGAAGCCCAGGGGTGAGGTGCTGATGCTGCAGCCTCTGAAGCTCCTCACCTGGTGATCCTCGGGTCCTCACCTCGTCCACTCTGCCTGCAGCTGCTGATCGGTAGGATCAAATCCTCCCCTTCTGACCTCCAAATTCCAGTGAGGCTGCCTCGTTGAGCACCTCGAAGGGAAGCTATAGAGAAAACGAGGGGGAGATGTGCTTCCAGAAGGGATGACAATGATGGGTGGCCGGCTCTCGGAGCTCTGCTGGCTGGAGGATGGACCCAGAAGACGCTTGAATGTGCTTCCAAGTATTATCAGCAGGTCTGGGATCACAGCCTGAAACTTTATTGAGTTTACATGGTAAACAGAAAATGAGGAAATTACATTAAAAATATAGCAATCATTTAACAAATAAATGAAAAACATTTTTGACACAAACAAAAACACTAAACATGAATATACCATTCTTTTCCCTCAACATTTTCCCAGCGGCCTGCAGCATCATCTACATCACTGCAAACTTCTTATAAACACAAAATTGCGGGTCACCTTAGACCTTGAGATGGGAATCTGCACCTTAACAAGTTACCAGGTTTAGAGAATGTTTACTTCAGCTAAAAAGATTTTTTTTCCAGTGAAGCCATTTAAGACCATTTCTATTAAAGCTGTATGTTGAAACCACATTCAGCTCTATTTTGAGGTAACACAAAACTAGATTTGAAAACACTTTTACAATGCTATAATCTAAAAACACTTATCTGCCAATGACATGATCAAATACTTTGTTTTTATTTAATTTAACTTAATTTTATTTTTATACTTATTTTATTTCCAGTATAGTTAGCATACAGTGTCATATTAGTTTCCGGTGTACAATATAGAGATTCAACAATTCCATACATCACCCTGTGCTCACCCCAACAAACACACTCCTTAATCCCATCACCTAGTTCACCCACCCACCCCCACCCCCCACGCCCCTGGTAACCATCAGTTTGTTCTCTATAGTTAAGAGTTTGTTTCTTGGTTTGTCTCTCTCTCCCTCTTTTCCTTTTTTTCTTTGCTTATTTGTTTTGTTTCTTAAATTCCACATGTGAGTGAAATCATATGGTATTTGTCTTCCTCTGACTGACTTATTTCACTTAGCATTATACTCTTTATCTTCAACCATGTCATTGCAAATGGCAAGATTTCATTCTTTTTTATTTTTTTATTTATTTTTCAAGATTTTATTTATTTGACAGAGAGAGATATAGTGAAAGAGGGAACACAAGCAGGGGGAGTGGGAGAGGGAGAAGCAAGCCTCCCACGGAGCAGGGAGTCCGATGCGGGGCTCGATCCCAAGACCCTAGGATCATGACCTGAGCCGAAGGCAGACTGAGCCACCCAGGTGCCCCCATTCTTTTTTATGGCTGATAATATTCCACATCTTCTTTATCCATTCATCTATCAATGGACACTCGGCCTGCTTCCAAAAGTTGGCTATTGTAAACAATACTGCTATAAATATAGAGGTACATGTATGCCTTTGAATTACCATTTTTGTATTTTTTGGGTAAATACCTAGTAGGGCGATTAACTGGGTAGTAGGGTTCTATTTTTAACTTTTTGAGGAATACTTTGAACATTTAATAGATTAAAGGTTTTTAGAAACTTGAGGAATTACAAAGGCAAAAGAATATAAATTTTGTTCACCTGTGTTGGAGATCATTGGACTTAAATTCCCTTGTGCAGCTTGGTTTGGGGATTTTGCTCCCTTCTGAAACTTGCCATTAGAATATTTTGCCCAGAGCAGGGGTGCCTGTCTGGCTCAGTTGGTAGAGCATGCGACTTGATCTGGGAGTTGTGAGTTCTAAGCCCCACACTGGGTGTAGAGATTACTTAAAAAATAAAAACGAAAGAAAGAAAAATGCGTAGTCACTGCCCTTGCATCTTGGTCCCAGATGAAACACTATCCACAAGCTAGAGAGCATCTCAGTGGCATGTAACACAACCACCTGGCTGAGCCCTGCCTGGATCAGCCAAACCATCGTTAACATGAACATCTGTGGATGTTAAAGTTAATGCTTAGTATTGTGTGCCACTTGGTTGTGAGTGGTTTATTACTAATCATCATGCAAAAGCTGACAAACACAATATTTATACACCTACACACTTACTTAGATGCATTTTATTAAAATTGACCTCAATATGAATATTTAGCAATCTGTTCATAAAGATATTAAGAAGAAACGAAGACAAAATAATATTTGAATAAAAAGTTAAAATTACCTTATTTATAGAAAAATATGCATATATGTATAGAATATACATATAGGTGCATATATATTTTTTAAGGTGGCACATACTTAAATATACATGTATTCATGTTCTGGGACTATTATATATGTATATATGGTGATGTAACTATAAATATATATTTTAAAAAATATATAAATACATGTGTTTGATCATGCTGATAATAGTTATAAATATATTTGATAAAATTTAACAATTCATTACTAATTTTTAGTTAAGAAATGTCTTAGTAAACTAGGAATAAAAAAGAGCAGAATAGAGGGCTGTCATATAAGTTTTCACCCAAACTGGGTTATTTGTGAGAGCAAAAAGGGGGTGCTATTAAATGTTAAAGATCACATTGGGACTGTATCAGACAAAAGAGAACTTATAGTTACTCTAAGGCATGAAATATAATCAGCAAAAACTGATGAGAAGAATGAGAAACAGTAAAAATAGAAAGCAGAGAAAGTTAATACCCAGATGACATTAACCTCCAAAATAAAGAATAATATTGACCATGGAAATAGCCTCTAACAATGTATAAGCCTTCTCTACTGCATAGTGCCTGAAGAGGCAGTGCATGGATTTGATCCCAGGATATACTCTCTCATCTTTTTGTCCATGATTCATCATTATTTAGTCCAAGTAACATATCAATATAGAACTGATATTTCACACCCATCCCTAGAAGATGAGAGCTCATGAATTCTATAGGGAAAAGTATATGTTCATACAAAAATTTAAGTCTTGGAGGGTTATCCCAGATCTATTATTTTCTTGCTTTGAGAAGATGTACAAAATTTAGAGCCATGAGGACATATAGAGATCAGAAAAATTAGAGGTGATTTTTTCTTTTCTTTTTTTTTTTAAATATTTATTTATTTTAGAGAGAGAGAGTGAGTGGAAATGGGTGTGGAGCAGAGAGAGAAGGAGAGAATCCTCAAGCAAACTCCCCACTGGGCTTGGAACCTGAGACAGGGCTCCATCCCAGGACCCTGAGATCATGACCTGAGCTGAAATCAAGAGTCAGACACTTAACCGACTGACCACCCAGGCGCCCCAGAGAGAGAGTTTTTTTTTCTGACAAACACCTGGCAGAAGTTCCTCTGGGACTGGACGTGAATCCTGGGTTTGTGTGATTCCCCAGGAGGCACTGGTTCTGCAGCTGCAGCCAGACCTGCCCAACCCCTCCCTGATTTGCGTGTTTCCCCCAGAGCCCATTTCTGCTCTTCAGAATCCTCATGAATAGGCTGCTCAGACATCTGGGGCAAACAAGAGCCTCAGGCAGGGCCTTGGATCGAACATGGGTGTCCTGACCCAGCTCCTCTGCCTTCTGCTGGCCTGCCTCCCAGGCGAGGAGGGGAGTGCAGGGGACATCCCCGAGATGGGCTTGGGGGGTCCTCTCCTCCTGACTGTGGGATCGCCCCAGGGCTCTGTGGATCCCTGACCCGGGGTCTCCCCTCCCCTCGGAGACCCAGGTGCTCTCAGGTTAGGGGACCAGGGCCGCCAGAATCTTCTGGGAGGAAAGTGGAGTGGGACCTGGTAGACAATGGTGACTTTGTGTTTTGCTTCCTTCCCAGCCGCTAGCGGGAGCGCTGGGCTGACCCTGTCTCCGGCCTTCCTCTCTGTGTCCCTGAGAGAGAGCGTGTCCATCACCTGTAGGGCCAACGAGAGCATCAGCGATTACTTGAGCTGGTATCAGCAGAAACCAGGCCAGGCTCCTAAGCTTCTCATCTATGATGCTGATAACCTAATGTCTGGTGTCCCAGATCGGTTCTCTGTGATTCAGTCTCACAGAATTCATCCTCAAAATCAGCACAGCAGAGGCTGGGGATGCTGCCAGTTATTACTGCCAGCAGGATTATACAGTTCCTCCCACGGTGCCACAGCCCTGAGCATAAACTGTCCCCCGGGCTGTGGTGGGGGAGGGGTGCGGCGGGCGTTCCAGCACCTGCGCTCTGCTCTGTGGTCTGTTCGTCGGGGCAGGGGCTGCTTTGGGGAAGGGCTTGCAGGGCTCAAGACTTAGGACCTGCAAGGGACCTTGTCCTTCGAAAGCTTCCTTTTTGAACAACATAAAACAACCAAACCTTCAGTGAATTCTCTCAAGGAGGTTTCTAGCTCAAGCCTGCAAATCTTTCTCTGAGAAACACTCTTCGAGGTTTTTTTGTTTTGTTTTAAGACAGAGAACTAGGCAGAAAAAGGAGCCCATATCCAAGAAAATATTCCTACTAATACTATTAATAATAATAGTAATAATAACAATAATACTAGTGATGACAGTCAACAGCGATAGTAATTACTCTAATTACTCTGCCAGTTGCCATTTGTTGAAGTCTTGGAGATGTGCCCTGTGTCCAATATGCTGCACCAAGGCCTTACGCATCCAGAGCAAATAGTCACACATCATCCTCTAGAGATAAGAAATCAGAGGTTCTCAGAGCTCAGGTTACTCAAGACAGCAGTGCTTTAGGGAAGAAGATGGGGGGCAAAAATCTGATTTTCGGACTCCGTAAGTCCTATTCATTAATTAACTCATTCATTTAAAAAGTAGATAATATTAAATGCAGCAAAGTGAATTTCCTGTATATAAGGTGAATTTAAATACACGCCTAAATGAATATACACATACACATAGCCTCCTCTAACTGCTACTCACTCCAGAGAGTTGCTGCCTCCAACATCCCAAAGGCTTCCTTACTCTCCTTGCAGTAACTTCCACACCCCATCCTCCCCCAGTACCAGCGGCCACCAGGGCTCCATTTCCTGGTCTTAAACTTCACATAAATGACATCATACAGTATGTACTTTTCAGCTTCCTTTGACAACATGTTTTTTTGAACTTCACTTGTGTTGTTGGTGTGGCCATAATTTATTCCTTTTTACCGCAGAAAAGTTCTCTAGTATATGAATCTATCACAATTCATTTTTCAATCTATGAGTTCTTCCAGATTGGAGACTCTTGTTGATAAAGACTTTAGGAACATTTTTGCAATGTCTTTTGTGGACTTTCACACTCTCTTCCCTTGGGTACATTCCTCAGAATGCAAGGGCTGAATCGCACAGGTTTGGCTTCAGGAAACACTGCCCCTTTCTATTTCTGCTCCAGCAACTGTGAGTGCAAGTTCCAGTGGCTGCAAATCCTGGCAATACTTGGTGCTGTCACACTTTTTATTATAATCATATTGGTAGATCTTGAGGTGGTATTGTGGTGAAAATGTAGATTTCCTTGATGAGTAACGATGTTGAGTAACTTCTCATATGTTTTTCATTGGCTATTTGGATGTCTTGGGAAATATCTGTTCAAAACAGATATAGAGAGATGAGAGAGAGATAGAGAGATACGGGGGGTGAGAGAGAGGGCTTATCTTTTGTTATGTCTATTAACTTTCTTGATGAAGAAAATAAGCTTCTAATCTCAATGGGGTCTAATTTATCCACTTTTTTCCTCTCTTAATTTTGTGTGTGTATATGTGTGCTCCACGTAACAGATATTTGCCTTACCTTAGAGTCTGAAATTACCCTCCTGGGCTTTGTTCAGAGGCTTCGTTATTTTACCTCTCACACGGAGGCTACACTCCTCAAGGAGTTCATCAAGGTTTTTCTTTCCACTATCCATTTCATTGCATTTCCATCTCCAATGGCTCCTCACTGTTTATTGGAAAAGAAACACAGCATAACATCCACTCCATTGTGTGGAAAATGGCCATCTCAGGATCCCTTTTCATGTAGGGTGAAGTTAATTCCTTTCACAAAATCCTTTATGACACAGCAGCTTGAAACAGAACCAACATCGGAAAAAATTAAGTAAAGGCAGTCTTCGGAAGTAAAGAGACTGGCAGCAAGCTAGAAACAGAAGAATTTCTTCAATTTATATGAAAATTCAAGGGCAGGAAAACCCAAATGACTACAAAGGAAGTAGGAAAGGACAGTTAGCGTGGTTGGGAGGAGTTATGGCCAGAAAAGTGCACGTGGCTTCTGGAGAATTTGAAATACTCGGTATTTTCATCACAATGGTGACCACTTGTCACTGTTCACTTGTGCCCTGAAAATGTTTGCTCTTTATTCTGTATGTATTTTATCTCAATCAAAATGAAAAAGGACAAAACCCAGAGCCTTTTAAACAAACATAAGAAAAAAACAAAAATCACCAAATATTTGTGGCAACTCAACCCCACTAAAATGTAAATATGACTAGGAAAGTTCTGAAAACCCATAAAACTGGTAGAGGAAATAGAAGGGGACATGTAATTGTGTGCCTCTACCCTTTGAGCACCATCGGTTTTATCTCTATTGGTTTTCCTTCAAATGCAGAGACATTTGATCTTACTTTGCTCACAGGAGAGCCTCCCCAACCCCTTCCACTGGTTCTCTCCACACAAGGAATTTGCATGTTGTTCCCGAGGGAGGCCCTTCCCTTGCAAGTCTGAGATTAAAAGGTCAGCTCTCATTTTGCTTTGACTTATCCCAGGACTCATCAGTTCAACCTCCCAAAATGACTTTCCTTTCTCAGTTCCTGGGGCTGCTGATGCTCCGGATCGCTGGTAAGGATGGAGGGGAGATGAGAAAGGAATAGGGAGGGGGTGGGGAAGGGGAGCTCTGGGGACGCAACTGCTTATGATGTATATTTGTCCAATGTTAGATGCATACATCTTGCTCTCTAGGATGGGGCATGTTTAGATCATGAGACTGAGGAAAATTCCGGAAGGGGCAAGGAAGGATCTGTGCTCTGATGAAGACTGTGACACAGAAAGAGTGAGATGGTGTAGGTGACTTCTAGACACCCCTTTGTATGCTGCAAATCTTGGGTTCTTTTTTGAAATTGGATATTCTAGGGTAGAAATCAACATTTTTAAATGATTTCACCTGAAATAAATAACAAGAGAAAAATTCTGAAAATGGCTCATAAAGTTTGTATGTACCCTTGCATTTGTCTCTCCTTACTTTAGGATCCAATGGGGAAATCGTGATGACACAGACCCCACTCTCCCGGCCCATCACCCCTGGAGAGCCGGTCTCCATCTCCTGCAGGGCCAGTCAGAGCCTCCTACACAGTAATGGAAACACCTATATAAATTGGTAGCTGCAGGGGCGCCTGGGTGGCTCAGATGGTTAAACGTCTGCCTTCGGCTCAGGTCATGATCCCAGAGTCCTGGAATCGAGTCCCACATCGGGCTCCCTGCTCCTTGGGAGCCTGCTTCTCCCTCTGCCTCTCTCTCTCTCTCTCTCATGAATAAAATAAATAAAATCTTAAAAAAATTAAAAAATTTAAAAAAATAAATTGGTACCTGCAGAAGCCAGGCCAGTCTCCACAGGGCCTGATCTATAGGGTTTCCAACTGTTACTCCTGGGTCTCAGACAGGTTCAGTGGCAGCGGGTCAGAGACAGATTTCACCCTGAGAATCAGCAGGGTGGAGGCTGAGGATGCTGGAGTTTATTACTGCCAACAAACTCTACAAAATCCTCCCACGGTGGTCCAGGCCTGCACACAAACCTCCTTCCTCTGGGTGGTGCAGCTGCCCATGGGTGGTGATAGTTTGGGGAAGAAGCAGGTTTAGATTGTCTTACTCTGTTCAGTTAGTCTACAGGTGAGCTGGGATTAGCAGACAGTTTAACATTTATAGACAAAAAGCCTTCATCCCCAGCACACTATTTCTCCACTTATCCTTATGAATCAGTGGTGTATTTCTAAAGAATTTTTGTATTTATTCCAAAAAACTAGACTCCTATAAGGCAGATGGATAATACGGTTTTGAGGATACAGAAAAGTCGGGCATGTCAACATAACTGTTTCTCTCAGTGTTTTGAAAGAACATATACGGTAAACACATGCACAGAGCCTTCCCTGAGCTCCCTGTAACCAGAATGCTTCGCCACAGATTTTACCTTTTTGGGTGACAATTTGCAGTTATTGGTCCAAGGCAACCAGCTTCAGTCACAGGTGACTCAGGGCTCAGCAATCCACTCCAGCCCACCTGCAGCGGGGGGAGCTCCCCTGCCGGGCGGGGTGATCTCACTCAAGGACAAACAAACTCCCCTTTAATCAGAGAGAAGAGCCTCCCTTTGGATGCAGGAGGTGCCCAGGTCTCCGTGTCTCTAATCTCATCCGAAGCAGTGTGGGCCTGGCTGTTTGGGTTGACAAAGTCTAGAGAACACAGTGCACGGAATGGGCAAGAGTAGCAGAGTCTCCATGCCCCATAAAGGGACTGCAGGATAACAGACTGACCCCAAGGAGACAGTCTTCCCAGTCACACAGTCACACACTGGCTTCCAGCTTTATGGAGCTCAAACCAACAGCATCTGACAACAGACACAAAGTACAATGAGACCTGGGGCGCCTGGGTGGCTCAGTCGTGAAGCGTCTGCCTTCGGCTCAGGTCATGATCCCAGGGTCCTGGGATCGAGTCCCACATTGGGCTCCTTGCTCAGCGGTGAGTCTGGTTTTCCCTCTCCCTCTGCCCCTGCTTGTGTTCCCTCTCTCACTATGTCTCTCTCTGTCAAATAAATAAAATCTTAAAAAAAAAAAAGTACAATGAGACCCACCTGCCTAAGTCCCTCTTCATTCAGTGGTTGATGGTCAAGGTTGGAGATTCCCAAAGACTGATGCTCAACTGGGGTTCCTTGTTCTTTCAACCCATACAAAGTCTTATTTCTCAGTGCTGTGAAGTGACTCAGGTAGCTTGCTGGTCAGTTTTGTTCTCCAGGCCCCAGTACACTTTAAGCAAAGAGACAGAAATTCTTCCTTAGAATTAGGAATGTGTGTCCTTTCTCCATTTCTTTTTTTTTTTTAATTTTTTATTTTTTTATTTTTTTTTTAAAGATTTTATTTATTTATTTGAGAGAGAGAATGAGAGATAGAAAGCACGAGAAGGAAGAGGGTCAGAGGGAGAAGCAGACTCCCTGCTGAGCAGGGAGCCCGATGCGGGACTCGATCCCGGGACTCCAGGATCATGACCTGAGCCGAGGGCAGTCGCTTAACCAACTGAGCCACCCAGGCGCCCACCTTTCTCCATTTCTGATATCATATTTATGAAGGGCCCACCACAATATGACCACATCAAAATTAACTATATGTATCTCTAATGACTCTTTAAAATAATGTCACATTCTGAAGTACTGGGGACTAAAAGTTAACATAATTTTGGTGGGACATAATTCAACCACTAATACTGTATAGAAACCATCCTTAGTACATTTGAAAATAGTCCTACAAAACTAGCTTTACAATTTATAGAGTCTCTTTCTTTCTCTTTCTTCCTTTCTTTCTTCCTCTTTCTTCCTTCCTTTCTTTCTTTCTTTCTTTCTTTCTTTCTTTCTTTCTTTCTTTCTTTCTTTCTTTCTTTCTTTCTTTCTTTCTTTCTTTCACTACTTAATTTTCTGACAACTTTCATTGGTGTATTTAATTAGGAGGGTTGGAATTGTCAGGACACAGACTGCTACCTGCTAATAGAAACACCTATTTGTACAGGTGCCTTTAGAAGCCAGAAGGGAGACCTAGAGTCACTCTCCTTACAATCGTAAGGAAGGACCAGGCCAAGAAAACCAAAAACCTAAACTAATGTAGCAGAATGAAGGGGTGAAGCATACTGTCACTAGTGAGATATAGGACATAGGTATACCACATCCACCTGACACCACAGCTTCTCTCAGTGACCAGGATTCTTGCCCCAGAGTTCAGGGTCGAAAGCTCAACAAAATCCTTGTCAAATTACGTTCTCAGCATTATTTGAAAATGTTATTCTTAAGGATTTTCCAGAAGACATTCAGGCCAAACAGTCTTGAAGAATCTTACATATTATACTGTCCTTGTTAATTTGTGTTCTTGGCCAATTAAATCTGACTTTGGGATGACTACTCAACATATAATCAGATGGCAAAATCTATTTTTTCATTTGCTCCCGAATTTGACTTGTAAGAGAAAAGCAACCTGACAGGAGTACCATTTTTCAGGAGCTGTTCAATTCCACATGACCTGCATCAGGCTGACATGAGAAGTAAAATCAGGTTATTTCACTATTTGATAAAGGCTGGTGAGGTAGACCAACACCCCAGAGCAGCTCTTACCCAGCACCCTATTCCATAGTGACTGTATTTAAACAAAAGCCCAGAAATTTGTCAATGATAGGTCCCATTGTCTGAACCTATCTGGGACCCCAGAGTAAGGGTTGGAAACTTTATAGATCAGGCCCTGTGGAGACTGGCCTGGCTTCTGCTGGAACCAATTCAAATAAGTGGAAGAGTGTGAGGAACATGGCATTCACCTTCCAGAGATGGACCCCGGACTCACATGTGTGATCCGCTCCCTGATGCTTGCTCAGAGTGAAGGAACCATAAGCACTGGGTGCTTGCTGTGATCCACACTTTCACAGTGGGATTGCTCTTCCCACTGCTGCAGGTAGTATGGACTTGACTTTATTGGTTTTCTCTCAAACACAAAGGTCCCAAAGACCTTTTATTTCAATCTGCTCAAAGGTAGGCCCCTCCCACCTCCCCCCTGCCCCTTCCACACTGCTGCACCCAGCAGGGGATTTGCATAGTGTCCCCTAGGGAGGTCCTGCCCTTGCAAGTCTGAGATAAAAGGCCAGCTTGAATCTTGCTTTGACTTACCAGGACTCCTCAGTTCAGCTTCTCAAAATGAGGTTCCCTGCTCAGCTCCTTGGGCTGCTAATGCTTTGGTTCCCTGGTAAGGCCAGAGGGCGGAGAAGAAAGAGAATTAGTGGGGGTGGGGGCTGAGCTGTGGGGACTCCTCTGCTCTGCACATGTATTGTGTGTGCCTGTAGGAGGTGTGTGACTTGACCTCCAGGGTGGGGCAGGTGATGTGTAGATGTGGGAGGTGAGGAAGATTCCAGAAAGAACAAGGACCTGTGCTCTAGTGAGGACTGTGACAGAGAAGGTGGGGATGGGGTGGGCAATGTTCAGAGGCCTCTCTCTACTTCACGGATCTCAGGCTCATTATTGAATGTGCATTTTTGCAGCATGTTTGAAATCTCAAATAATGAGAGTAAAAAGCAGTATTTTGGTTAAAATAACCAAATGGAAACAATGAAAGTAGCTAAATATATTTGTAACGATCATGGCACTTCTCTCTCCTTACCTAGGATCCAGTGGGGAAATCGTGATGACACAGACCCCACTCTCCCGGCCCATCACCCCTGGAGAGCCGGTCTCCATCTCCTGCAGGGCCAGTCAGAGCCTCCTACACAGTAATGGAAACACTTGTTTGCATTGGTTCCGGCAGAAGCCAGGCCAGTCTCCACAGAGCCTGATCTACCTGGTTTCCAACCGTTACGCTGGGGTCCCAGACAGGTTCAGTGGCAGCGGGTCAGGGACGGATTTCACCCTGAGAATCAGCAGGGTGGAGGCTGACGATGTGGGAGTGTATTACTGCGGGCAGTATCTACAGTCTCCTTGCACAGTGGTTCATGCCCGCACACAAACCTCCCTGCCTGGGGCGTCCAGCTGCCCGAGGGAGTGGCTTCTCTGGGGAATCACAGGAGAGCCTCTGAGTCTGTGTCAGAGGAAGGAGTTGGAGGACCCGGGGGCGCAGCTTGCAGCTGGGCGTCAGGCTCCACATGTTAAGGCCCCGACAGCTGCCCGGCCTGGCATGGCAGAAGCAGCAGGGGAATTTAGGGGCTCCTGTCCCGTGAGGAACCCGTTATGGCGAATGCAAGAGCTCCTGAGGGCTCCCCCTAATCCTCCGTGCCGTGCCCGTGTTTGCCAAATAAATGCAGCCCGTCTAGTAAGCCGGGCATTTCCCCACAGCGATCCCGGTGCAGTGCTGCCGCCTGAGCATGCGCTCCTGGCGTTGTCCCCCTTATCTTCAGGAAAGACCCTCGTGTTTTAGTCTCATATGCTCGTCTTTCATCGGGATGCCACGGTGGCCGCTCAGGGGATTGATTTGAAACTTCTTTGCCAATATGCATGTTTACCGTTATCAATTCAGAGCTATAAGTTCACCGCTTTCTTGTCTCCCAGAAACTTTGCTATGCGGTGTTTTCTTTCACCTCAAAAAACTTTCCACTTTCCCCTTTTGTTCCTTCTGGACCCTACTTTTATTTAGTGTTTTCTTACTTGGTTTCCAAATATCTGGGGCGCTTTCTGATAACCTTCTGTCATTGCTCTGGAATAGAATTACCCTGTTTTCATAGAATACACGTTTTGTGATTTGTATCCATTTAATTTTATTGGCATAACTTGTCACCCACACCTTGTGGCCTATCTTAGCAAATGTTTCAAGAGGAATATGTACTTTATGAGTCTCCAACAGAGTGGCCTACAAGTACCAATTATGTCCCGAGGGTTGACGTCCTCATTCAAGTCCTCCGTGTGCCCACTGACAGAGGGACCGGGCTACCTGCACTGAGGCTGGACCTGCTGCAGGGTCCTCTGCTGCTCTGGGCCCCACTCCGAGCTGCCTGACTGCCGTCACCTGGTCCCAGGGCCAGCCCAGGCACTCCTAGAGGTGGGCTGTCTGGTCCCGGAAGTCAGTGAAGCCTGTCCCGTGATTCCTTCTTTAAAGAAAAGGCAGACATTAGCACAATGGAAGGGACTATACCGGCCAATCCTAGTCACGTGGTAACTCTTCTATCACCGGCGGAGACTATTTCCCGTGATTCCGTGCCACCTGTAGAGCAGAGCGCCCAGAAATGTCATCGGGACAGCAGCACCTAATAAGGGAAATCGGCAACCAGACCACATCCATAACGTCACCAGCACCCCAGAAAGAGCTCCCAGGCCACTTGTAGGTGATTCTGTTTGTCTTGACACAATTTCTGTATTGTGGCTCTGGTTAGGAGGGTGTAAATGTTGAAATTAGTTATCTGTCCTTAAAATCTACCTGCTTTCACCTGGTGCTTACACCAATGGAACACTAGGGGGCGGCCAAGTCAAGGGTTGAAGTCCTCCTGCTCTCCTGAGACAGGCAGGTCCTGGTCCCAAGTTTTTCCTCATTTGCCAATCACCTGGAAGGTTCTATTGCTATGAGGATGTTTACTCAAATTATGCCTCTCGTCTCTCTCATTGTCTCTCACGCTCTCTTTCCCTGGGTCTCCATCTCTCTTTCTGTAAATGTTAACACGGAGACAATTTGGTAGCAGGTTGTTCTGATCTTTCTCTCCTCGTCCACGTTCTGAGTATAGATGAACTGCTGTCGTGACCAACACTGCAATGTAGTTTGAAGCCACGGCAAATGATGGAAGTCTTGAAACCTTAGCATGAAACCGAAAACAGAAGTTGCCTCTCTCATCCGCCATTTCTCACCAGTCACTAGTCAGCGACTAGCAAATATTTGCTTTAACTTTTTGCATAAAATCAGTAGGCTTCTCCTGTTTATTTTGCCTTAAATAAATCATTTTGGAGCAGAGTTCCCATTATAATAGATTAATATATGTTCTCCTAATTGGCTTCAAATTTCACTCAGGGCTGCTGAATCTCCAGGATATGAGAGAGCCACTCTTTGGGTTGAGGATGTTCCCAATTTCCTAGGCTAAGCATGGGAGATACCAGGGAGCTGTGCCCAAGGGAGTTTCTGATAAGTTGTCGTTACCTAGAGCTTCTTGTTCAATTTGCTGATTTCCTCCTGTGTCTGCTCCACGGAGCTTCGAATCCAGTTACTCCATATTATTTTAATTTATTAATGATCCTTGGTCTCTACTTGGCCTAAGTCGTGCTCTGTAAAGGTCAACATACACACTTCTGGAAGCGCTGAAGGTCTCGGCAGGGGATACTTCCGACAGCAGTTGAACTTTGGGTTACCCTCGGCTCCAGGCCAATAGAGACTGAGGAGATGTGAAGTTTACCACCATGAGGCTGCTGCTCCCAAGGCAGAAAATCACCGTTTCCTTTACAAATGTGGAGACTGTGTCTTTATTAAGGAGACAAGGAATGGCCACTAAAGCCATCGTTTGACCCTTGCCTCTCTGCTGTTCTGAACATTCCATGGGTGTCAACAGAAGACGAAAAGAAGTGGTTAAGGAGCCCTTTGGTGGATTTCAGAAACCAATTGAAGTGATCGAATTTGATATGGTTTTTGCAGAGGGTCTTAACATTTCCCTATTGGAAATTTATAGAATTTGTAGATCCCTGAAATTGTTGAATAGGGAAAAAGAAGCATTGAACTTGAGAATTCTCAATTTATAATCTCCATTTTTATTCAGGTAGACTATCTCTTACAACGAAAAATAAAAAGTAATTCTTTTCCGTGGTCTTTGTGGTGTATTAGTGCAGATTCTCCTATCGTAGGCAGCTTCACATAAAACTTAAATAGCTAGAATCCCTGATTTGGCTTGAGAATTTTCCGGCCTTTTCCCATCCCCATCTCTCAAGTCAGCCAGAACTTCATACAAGTTCAAAAGACAAACCTCACCTGCAAACAGAACGAAAGTATTATTAACTTCCAGACAAACTGTGGCTTTGAAGGAAAAACTTCTTTTGAAGACAGATGCCCATTCCTTCGGAATTAATCCTTAAGCGGAGATGCTAGAGATGAAGGACTTAGGCAGAGAAAGCTCAGGCAGACAATGGAGTTGTTGCGTGACTTTGTCTAGTTAGTCTGTGGGTGACTTTGGATCAGCAGAAAGTTTCATGTTTACAGACAAAGTGACTTCATTCAGTACATGATTCCCCCACGTATCTTTGTGGATCAGGTATGATCTCTATCTGATATTTTTTATATTTATGCCAAGAAAGGAAACACAAATAAGTCAGACATTTGGATGCCGATTCATGTGAAGCAGAAGGGGAATGTGGCCTTGAGGGTCCAGAGCAGTCAGGCATGTAAGCACACTTGTTTCTCCCAGTGTTTTCAGAGACCATGCACACTCAGAGGATAAACACGTTCGCGGAGTCTTTCCTGAGCTCCCTGTAACCAGAAAGCTTGTCCATGTATTTTAGCTTTTGTGGGTGACAATTTGCAGTTATTGGTGCAAGGCAACCAGTTTCAGTCACAGGTGACTCAGGGCTCAGCAATCCACTCCAGCCCACCTGCAGTGGGGGGAGCTCCCCTGCCGGGCGGGGTGATCTCACTCAAGGACAAACAAACTCCCCTTTAATCAGAGAGAAGAGCCTCCCTTTGGATGCAGGAGGTGCCCAGGTCTCCGTGTCTCTAATCTCATCCGAAGCAGTGTGGGCCTGGCTGTTTGGGTTGACAAAGTCTAGAGAACACAGTGCACAGAATGGGCAAGAGTAGCAGAGTCTCCATGCCCCATAAAGGGACTGCAGGATAACAGACTGACCCCAAGGAGACAGTCTTCCCAGTCACACAGTCACACACTGGCTTCCAGCTTTATGGAGCTCAAACCAACAGCATCTGACAACAGACACAAAGTACAATGAGACCCACCTGCCTAAGTCCCTCTTCATTCAGTGGTTGATGGTCAAGGTTGGAGATTCCCAAAGACTGATGCTCAACTGGGGTTCCTTGTTCTTTCAACCCATACAAAGTCTTATTTCTCGGTGCTGTGAAGTGACTCAGGTAGCTTGCTGGTCAGTTTTGTTCTCCAGGCCCCAGTACACTTTGTTTATCTGCAGGAGATAGAAATGCTTCCTTAGAAATAGGAATGTGTGTCCTTTCTCCCTTTCTGTTATCATACTTATGAAGGGTCCACCGCAATATGACCACATCAAAATTAACTATATGTATCTCCAGTGATTCTTTCTAAAATCATGTCACATTCTGAAGTACTGGGGACTAAAAGTTAACATGATTTTGGTGGGACACAATTCAACCAATAGTACTGTATAGAAACCATCCTTAGTACACTTGAAAATAGTCCTACAAAACTAGCTTTACAATTTATAAAGTCTTCCCTTCCTTCCTTCCTTCCTTTTCCTCTCCTCTCCTCTCCTCTCCTCTCCCTTCCTTTCCTTTCTTTCTTTCTTTCTTTCTTTCTTTCTTTCTTTCTTTCTTTCTTTTCTTTCTTTCTTTCTTTCTTTCTCTTTCTTTCTTTCTTCTTTTTCTTTTTCTTTCTTTCTTTCTTTCTTTCTTTCTTCTTTCTTTCTTTTCTTTTTCTTTCTTCTTCTTTCTTTCTTCTTTCTTTCTTTCTTTCTTTCTTCTTTCTTTCTTTCTTTCTTTCTTTCTTTCTTTCTTTCTTTCTTCTTTCTTTCTTTCTTTCTTTCTTTCTTTCTTCTTTCTTTCTTTCTTTCTTTCTTTCTTTCTTTCTTTCTTTCTTTCTTTCTTTCTTTCTTCTTTCTTTCTTTCTTTCTTTCTTTCTTTCTTTCTTTCTTTCTTTCTTTCTTTTCTTCCTTCTTCTTTCTTCTTTCTTTTTCCTTCTTTCTTTCTTTCTCTGCTTTATTTTCTGACATCTTTCATTGGTGTATTTAATTAGGAGGGCTGGAATTGTTGGGACACAGTCTGCTACCTGCTAATAGAAACACGTATTTGTACAGGGGCTGGCAAAATGTGTTTTTTCAATTGCTCCTGAATTTTATCTGCAGGGTAAAAGCAATTATCTGACATGATTAGTACTGTTCAGGAGCTGTTCAATTCAACATGACCTGCATCAAGGAGACACAAGAAGTAAAGTCAGGTTCTTTCCTTATTTATAAAGGCTGGTTGGGGGACGGTCCCAGGCAGCTCTGACCCAGCACCCTAGTCCATAGTGACCTTATTGAAATGAAAGTCCAGGAATTGGACAGCGATGGGTCCATGTTCCCTGAGGTATTAAAATGATGGATGCAGTCATTGCTCTTCTCACAGTGCAATCTCCCATTGCTATTGGAGACTCGTGGAGGTGCATCCCCAGCCTATAGGTCAGGTGAGAGCCTCAGGATCTCACACAGAGCTAACAAGAACTGGAGATGTCCTTACAGGACCAGGTTCTCCCTGATGACAAGGAGTCAGTATGGGCAGAGTACTAAGCACTATTTTATTATATATATAATAAATTCTTTTTATTTCTTTCCCATCATCTCAAGGGAATTATTTCTCTGAGAAACCTTGGATTAATTCTGTCTCTCTATCTAGATGTGTATATGGAGTGAGATAAGCATGACTGATCCTGCACCATATTGTAACAACCGGTTTTCCAGAATATCATGTTTTCATATTCACAGCCTGGGATATAATATTCTTTTACCTTTTCTATTGTCTCACGCTGGGCTAGTATGTCTCTCTGGAACAGACACATCCTTTCCTCCCTGTCAAATTCCTTTCATTTGAGTGCATTTTGGAAATTTCATTCACTTGGTTTCAGGAAAAGGCCATTTCTAACACCCGATTTTACCGTTCTTAACACTTGACCTGATGAGAGCAGGGACCAGACAACTCTTGAACTAGCTCCACTCCAAACTGTTACTGGGGGAAATGCTGATGACAAGGACTAGTGGGGTGGGAGCTGCTTCCTTACCCAGACTAGGTGGAAGAATGTGAGGAACATGGCATTCACCTTCCAGAGATGGACCCCGGACTCACATGTGTGATCCGCTCCCTGATGCTTGCTCAGAGTGAAGGAACCATAAGCACTGGGTGCTTGCTGTGATCCACACTTTCACAGTGGGATTGCTCTTCCCACTGCTGCAGGTAGTATGGACTTGACTTTATTGGTTTTCTCTCAAACACAAAGGTCCCAAAGACCTTTTATTTCAATCTGCTCAAAGGTAGGCCCCTCCCACCTCCCCCCTGCCCCTTCCACACTGCTGCACCCAGCAGGGGATTTGCATAGTGTCCCCTAGGGAGGTCCTGCCCTTGCAAGTCTGAGATAAAAGGCCAGCTTGAATCTTGCTTTGACTTACCAGGACTCCTCAGTTCAGCTTCTCAAAATGAGGTTCCCTGCTCAGCTCCTTGGGCTGCTAATGCTTTGGTTCCCTGGTAAGGCCAGAGGGCGGAGAAGAAAGAGAATTAGTGGGGGTGGGGGCTGAGCTGTGGGGACTCCTCTGCTCTGCACATGTATTGTGTGTGCCTGTAGGAGGTGTGTGACTTGACCTCCAGGGTGGGGCAGGTGATGTGTAGATGTGGGAGGTGAGGAAGATTCCAGAAGGAACAAGGACCTGTGCTCTAGTGAGGACTGTGACAGAGAAGGTGGGGATGGGGTGGGCAATGTTCAGAGGCCTCTCTCTACTTCACGGATCTCAGGCTCATTATTGAATGTGCATTTTTGCAGCATGATTGAAATCTCAAATAATGAGAGTAAAAAGCAGTATTTTGGTTAAATAACCAAATGGAAACAATGAAAATAGCTAAATATATTTGTAACGATCATGGCACTTCTCTCTCCTTACCTAGGATCCAGTGGGGAAATCGTGATGACACAGACCCCACTCTCCCGGCCCATCACCCCTGGAGAGCCGGTCTCCATCTCCTGCAGGGCCAGTCAGAGCCTCCTACACAGTAATGGAAACACTTGTTTGCATTGGTTCCGGCAGAAGCCAGGCCAGTCTCCACAGAGCCTGATCTACCTGGTTTCCAACCGTTACGCTGGGGTCCCAGACAGGTTCAGTGGCAGCGGGTCAGGGACGGATTTCACCCTGAGAATCAGCAGGGTGGAGGCTGACGATGTGGGAGTGTATTACTGCGGGCAGTATCTACAGTCTCCTTGCACAGTGGTTCATGCCCGCACACAAACCTCCCTGCCTGGGGCGTCCAGCTGCCCGAGGGAGTGGCTTCTCTGGGGAATCACAGGAGAGCCTCTGAGTCTGTGTCAGAGGAAGGAGTTGGAGGACCCGGGGGCGCAGCTTGCAGCTGGGCGTCAGGCTCCACATGTTAAGGCCCCGACAGCTGCCCGGCCTGGCATGGCAGAAGCAGCAGGGGAATTTAGGGGCTCCTGTCATGTCAGGTGAAAGGAAGAGCAAACGAGTGTTCCTCCACCTAATCTTCTGGCTGTGCCTTTGTTTCTCAAGTAACTGTAGTCACTCTAGTAACCAGACAAGTGACATAGATCTGTGGTAGAAATTGAATACTTATTGGAATGAACAGTGTGGGCTATATCTTCCACAAGATCAAATTTGCCAAGATTAGTAGTAGTGGTATTTTCTCACTTTTCCTTTTTCTACTTCCTACTACTTCACTATCCTTTCCATTAACATGTTCAAGAGAGTGATCTACACAACTTTCCTCAGGGAGAGTATGGGTGAGAAAAATCCGTAAAAATTTTTTTAAATCTGATAGGGCGCCTGGGTGGCTCAGATGGTTAAGCGTCTGCCTTCAGCTCAGGTCATGACTCCAGGGTCCTGGGATCGAGTCCCGCATCAGGCTCCCTGCTGAGCAGGGAGCCTCCTTCTCCCTCTGCTTCTCTCTCTCTTTCTCCGTCTCTCATGAATAAATAAAAAAAATCTTTAAAAAAATTTTTTTAAATCTGATAAATCAAAAGAAACATTTACAAATTTTTGGTTATTATAAGATTCCAATGCCAAGTGTCTTTGATTTCCCTCAAATACATTTTCCTGAGTGACAAGGGGTTCCTGAAATTTCAAAAGTGGTTTTGAAAGTAAACAGCTAAGTAATGATAGAGACAAAAGTTACCTTTGTATATCACAGGAAAATCCTAAATATATGAGGTTTTTCTTTTTCTCCAAAATGGTAAGGATGTTAAGTATATAGAACCCAAACACTGCTTGAGTTGTGATGAATTTGGTGCTTTATTATTGTAAAAATAGATTTTGAACGATAAGTAAATGCATTATTTTCACAGGATGTGGTCATTAACTGAAAATGACCCTGAATAGGATGTTCTTTTGGAAATGTATAGAAAATTTATATATTGACTAGATTCCATTCAAAAGAATGTTTCAGAGTGACACTTGACCTAGAAATTGGTCATGCATTGTCATTACACATATGATACAAGTAAGAGTGATTGAATTCGCAAAACACCCAAACTTGTTTGTAGATAACAAAATAAAGTGTATTACAGATGATTGCCTATCTCAAGGTAATGAACACAAGTACAGTTAAATCTAATACGTCAATTCCAGTAGCTTTGATAGTGTGTGGAAAAACGTATATAGAAATCCAGTAGACTGGAGCCCACAAATCATAGAACTTATAACACTTAATTATTTTAGAATATTGATAAATGCATGATCATGATGGAAAGAGATTATGGAGGCACTGGGAGGAAATGCAATGAGAGCTGGAAGACCAGCAGGGCCATAGTCAGCCCACACGATTGACACACCTTGTGATCTGGAATTTCTGCTTTGATGTCAGGAGAGAAAGCCAAAGTCCCTCAGTGTGTTGAACTAGGTAGAGGAATCTTACATGATGCTCGAATCCCAAATGGCTGTGCTCAAAACAAAATAGTAAAAAATAAATGATTTCATAAAACTGAAAGGAGACACCACGGAGAGTCAGAGGACAATCTAATTGGCTGTTACACAGAAATCTCAAAATACAGTTGATTGAGTATGACAAGATTTCTCTGTCTCTAAGGTAACAGTCCAGAGGTGGGCAGGCTCCCTTGGTAAGGGAAGTGGTTCTGTTGCATTAGGTCACTCTGTTTTTCCCCAGCTGGTCACTTTTGTGTAGAGACCTCGCTCCTAGTTTCAGCAGTTGGTTTCAAATCCTATTTATTTATTTATTTTTTTACAGATTTCTTTTGTTTTTAAGTAATGTCCACACCCATTGTGGGACTTAAACTACAACTCTGAGATCAAGAGTCATATAGTCTACTGACTGAGCCTGAAAGTGCCCCCAAACCTATTCATTCTTGCACTCACGGTCACTATATCAAAATACATAGCACATCTGAAGGAGAGTCTCTGAAGTCTACAGGATTTCATACCCAAGCAGACTCTTTTGTGTGATGTCATATATGGTAGGATTAATGGATGCCATAGTCATGAGTTCATTGTTACACGATCTTCATGACAAACTAGATTTCTTGTCACAACCAATACTCTCATGGGTAAACCAAAAATTCTGTGAACTCTTGGATGGTGACAGCAGCTGAGCCTCACTGGGTCAGGAAGGCTTACTGCAGCTGGAACACAACTAATCCCAGGACTGATGCATCACACCCTCTCCAGGGGAACTGATGAGATGTACAAAAGTAGGAAAAAGTGGTTGGTGGTATTAGTCCCTGCTGGTGGCAGCTCAGATACCCAGAGGTGACAATAATTAGCTCTTCCCTATTGAAGATGGTGGTGGTGGACTCACGCCATTGGGCATATGCATAAACTCCATACATGTCACCATGGCTGCATCACTCATGAACATTGTGAGCCAATAACATGGAACCTGAGATAAGGACTGAGGACAGCTCATCTGCTCAGAGGTATAAGCTTGTTGGTTTGGTGTCTTACCTGTGGTGGATGCTCTGTTCAAGTTTGACAAAACACTGAGTTCCACTGACATAATGTCCACTTCCTTCTGTACATCCACAGTCCTTTGTCCAGATTTCATAATCAGTGACCTTCCGATTTTCTCCTCCCAGGCCCTTGATTAATCAGACATCCAGGAATCCTTGTCAATCCTTATCTCAGGCCAGTTTATTTGTAGGAGTCAGAGTCATAAAGACCGGAACCGTAGTAAGTGATGCCCCAGGTATGTTAGTCATGCTGTGCCCATGGACAGAGAAACCCAAACACTTGGAAGAGTTCAAGAATTCTACTCTCTTCATATCTATACTTCTCTCTCTCTCTTTTTAAATCCCAAATACCAAAGGAGCCTCATGTCCTCCTTGACTTTACTCATCTCCAGGGATCCTTAATACAGAAGTGTGGTCAGGAAAAGTCAGGTACAACGTAGAGAGTGGAGATCCCATGGGTCTCCTTAGCCCCAATGTGTATTTGCAGGTTTCCGTCCTTCTCAGGTGCTTTTGAGGGGAGGTTCTGACTCACCCCGCTGAGTTATCATCAGAGTGTGCATTTGAGGATTTAAAAAGAACACCTTTCATAGAATCCAAAATCTATAAAGAACTTATCAAACTCAACACCCAAAGAACAAATAATCCAATCAAGAAATGGGTGGAAGACATGAACAGACATTTTTCCAAAGAAGACATCCAAATGGCCAACAGACACATGAAAAAGTGCTCAACACCGCTCGGCATCAGGGAAATCCAAATCAAAACCTCCATGAGATACCACCTCACACCCGTCAGAATGGCTAAAATTAACAAGTCAGGAAACGACAGATGTTGGCAGGGATGTGGAGAAAGAGGAACCCTCCTACACTGTTGGTGGGAATGCAAGCTGGTGTAGCCACTCTGCAAAACAGTATGGATGTTCCTCAAACAGTTGAAAATAGAGCTACCGTATGACCCAGCAATTGCACTACCAGGTATTTACCCCAAAGATACAAATGTAGTGATCCAAAGGGGCACCTGCACCCCAGTGTTTATAGGAGCAATATCCACAATAGCTAAACTATGGAAAGAGCCAAGATGTCCATCAACAGATGAATGCATAAAGAAGATGTGGTATATATATATACAATGGAATATTATGCAGCCATAAAAAAACACAAACGAAATCTTGCCATTTGCAATGACGTGGATGGAACTAGAGGGTATTATGCTAAGCGAAATAAGTCAATCAGAGAAAGACATGTATCATATGACCTCACTGATATGAGGAATTCTTCATCTCAGGAAACAAACTGAGGGTTGCTGGAGTGGTGGGGGTTGGGAGGGATGGGGTGGCTGGGTGATAGACATGGGGAAGGGTATGTGCTATGGTGAGCGCTGTGAATTGTGCAAGACTGATGAATCACGGATCTGTACTTCTGAAACAAATAATACATTATATGTTAAAAAAAAAGATAGTGGTAAGGGAAAAATGAAAAATGAAGGAAAAAAAGGGGGGGGAATCGGAGCGGGGGAAGAACCATGAGAGACTATGGACTCTGAGACACAAACTGAGGGTTCTAGAGGGGAGGGGGATGGGAGGATGGGTTAGTCTGGTGATGGGTATTAAAGAGGGCACATTCTGCATGGAGCACTGGGTGTTATATGCAAACAACGAATCATGGAACACTACATCAAAAACTAATGATGTACTATATGGTGATTAACATAACATAATAAAATAAAATTTTTAAAAAGAATGCTGGAAACATCAGAAATAAAAAAAACTATCTCATTAATGATTATATTTGGTATGTGCAGGTTTAAATAAATACTAAAATTAAAAAAAAAAAGAACACCTTTCAGGCAGTTAGTGCTGAATTTCTTCAAGGGGAAGCAGGATGGTGGTTCTGGATACCTAACATGGAGGACGCCAGAGGGGTCCTGAGAGGCAGTGCACTTAGAAAGCAAGAACTTGACCCTCACACCTAGGGTCACAGCCTTGGAGCCTGAGGGTTGGGACCTCTTAACGAAGAGCCACAGGCACCTGAGTTGGTTCTCATCAGGATGCCTGATTTTATCATGGCCACCTCTGCCTGGCATATAGGTGGGGACCCATCTTCAGTGATGCCTCCTCAAAGCCCCTGCAAATCAAGGGCTGTCAGGTCCCTCACTGCACCTGACACTGGAAGAAGCAGATTTCATCTTGGGTTGTGTGGGATGGAGCCGGCTGGTGAGACACCCTAGTCCCCATTAGAAGGCAGATGGGCACTGGAAATAGGAAAGAAGCTTCTCCTCATTGTACTGCTGGTCTGTAAACTTGAGGCCCCCCACTTACTGACAGACGTTCTCTGCAGATGTGGAAGTCCTACATCTGGAGTGAGTCAAGATAGGCCAACAGGTAACATATCACAGACAGTTGGTTCCTTCCTTACCCTCCAGTAGGAAGGCCATTGTGCATCTGGTCCTTGTCAGGGATAGAAAGGTCCCTCCTTAACAGTTCTGATTTTTACCTAGGGTGCCAGTCCCCTTCTGAGGTCAGAAGCCCCACAGCCCCGTGGGAATATAGGAATCCCTCCCTGGGAGCCTCTTGCTCTCATGCTGTCCTCCCCCATCTCATCTCCAGCACCCCCAGAGCAGGTCTCCTAAAGTCAGGAGCTTTGTTAGGAAGAGATCCTCGGAGTGTGTGATCTAATTATGCACTGAATCCTCTTCCCCGCCCCCCCACAGTTCTGTGATGTCAGGACATATCGCTTTCCTTCTGGGGCAGACACAAGTTGTTATACTGCTGTCCTCAGTGGGATCGTCAAGGAAAACTATTCATTTTCTCCTTTTTTGCATAGTTGACATACAATGTGACACACGTTTCAAGTGTACAACATAGTCACTCAACAATTCTACACATTATTCAATGCTCACCGCCATAAGTGTAGCCCCCGTGTGCCAACGTTATTACGTTATTACTGACTATATTCCCTACGCTGTACTTTTCATTTCTGTGACTTTTCATCTCATAAGTGAAACCTTGTACCTCGTGACCCCCTTCACCTATTTCACCCATCCCTCACCCCTCTCCCCTCCGGCAACCATCAGTGTGTTCTCTGTAGGTATGAGTGTGTTTCTGCTTCTTTGTTTGCTCATTTGTTTTGTTTTCTAGATTCCACATGAAGTGAATTCTGTAGCATTTGGCTCTCTCTGCCTGACTTATTTCACTTAGCATAATACTCTCTAGCTCCATCTATGTTACTACAAATGGCAAGATCTCATTCTTTTTTTATGACTGAGGACGATTCCATTTTATATATATATATACCACATCTTCTGCATCCATTCCTCTATGGTTGAACCCTTGGGTTGCTTGCATATCTTGGCTATTGTAAATACTGCTGCAATATACACAGGGCCGCATGTATCTTTTGAATTAGTGTTTTTGTGTTCTTTGTGTAAATACCCAGTAGTGGAATTACTGGATCCTATGGTCCTTCTATGTTTAGGTTGTTGAAGAACCTCCACGCTGTTTCCACAGTGGCTGCACCAATGTTCATGTCTACCAACAGTGCACATGGGTCACTTTTCTCCACATCCTCACCAACATTTGGTATTTCTTGTCTTTTTGATACTAGCCATCCCGACACGTGTGAGATGGTATCTCATCGTCGTTTTGATTTGTATTTCCCTGATGATGAGTGATGTGGAGCATCTTTCCTGTGGCTGTTGGGATCTCTATGGAGAAATGTCTGTCCATGTCTTCCAAAAAAAAAAAAAAAGGCATATAGTTTTTTTTAAATTTTTTATTGCTATGTTAATCACCATACATTACATCATTAGTTCTTGATGTAGTGTTCCATGATTCATTGTCTGTGCATAACCCCCAGTGCTCCACGCAGAATGTGCCCTCTTTAATACCCATCACCAGGCTAACCCATACCCCCACCCTCCTCCCCTCTAGAACCCTCAGTTCGTTTTTCAGAGTCCATCCTCTCTCATGGTTCGTCTCCCCCTCTGACTTACTCCCCTTCATTCTTCCCTTCCTGCTATCTTCTTTTTTTTTCTTAACATATATGGCATTATTTGTTTCAGAAGTACAGATCTGTGATTCAACACTCTTGCACAATTCACAGCGCTCACCATAGCACATACCCTCCCCAATGTCTATCACCCAGCCACCCCATCCCTCCCACCCCCCACCACTCCAGCAACCCTCAGTTTGTTTCCTGAGATGAAGAATTCCTCATATCAGTGAGGTCATATGATATATGTCTTTCTCTGATTGACTTATTTCACTAAGCATAACACCCTCCAGTTCCATCCACGTCATTGCAAATGGCAAGATCTCATTCCTTTTGATGGCTGCATAATATTCCATTGTGTATATATACCACCTCTTCTTCATCCATTCATCTGTCGATGGACATCTTGGCTCTTTCCACAGTTTGGCTATTGTGGACATTGCTGCTATAAACATTGGGGTGCACGTACCCTTTCAGATCCCTACATTTGTAACTTTGTGGTAAACACCCAGTAGTGCAATTGCTAGATTGTATGGTAGCTCTATTTTCAACTGTTTGAGGAACCTCTATACTGTTTTCCAGAGTGGCTGCACCAGCTTGCATTCCCACCAACAGTGTAGGAGGGTTCCCCTTTCTCCGCATCCCGCCCAACATCTGTCGTTTCCTGACTTGTTAATTTTAGCCATTCTGACGGGTGTGAGGTGGTATCTCATTGAGGTTTTGATTTGGATTTCCCTGATGCCAAGCAATGTTGAGCACTTTTTCATGTGTCTGTTGGCCATTTGGATGTCTTCTTTGCAGAAATGTCTGTTCATGTCTTCTGCCCATTTCTTGATTGGATTCTTTGTTCTTTGGCTGTTGAGTTTGATAAGTTCTTTATAAATTTTGGATACTAGCCCTTTATCTGATATGTCATTTGCAAATATTTTCTCCCATTCTGTTGGTTGTCTTTTGGTTTTGTGGACTGTTTCTTTTGCCGTGCAAAAGCTTTTTATCTTGATGAAATCCCAATAGTTCATTTTGCCCTTGCTTCCCTTGCCTTTGGCGATGTTTCTAGGAAGAAGTTGCTGTGGCTGAGGTCGAAGAGGTTGCTACCTGTGTTCTCCTTTAGGATTTTGATGGACTCCTGTCTCACGTTTAGGTCTTTCAACCATTTGGAGTCTATTTTTGTGTGTGGTGTAAGGAAATGGTCCAGTTTCATTCTTCTGCATGTGGCTGTCCAATTTTCCCAACACCATTTGTTGAAGAGACTGTCTTTTTTCCATTGGACATTCTTTCCTGCTTTGTCGAGATTAGTTGACCATAGAGTTGAGGGTCCATTTCTGGGCTCTCAATTCTGTTCCATTGATCGATGTGTCTGTTGTTGTGCCAGTACCATACTGTCTTGATGATGACAGCTTCGTAACAGAGCTGGAAGTCTGGAATTGTGATGCCGCCAGTTTTGCTTTTCTTTTTCAAAATTCCTCTGGCTATTCGGGGTCTTTTCTGGTTCCATACAAATGTTAGGATTATTTGTTCCATTTCTTTGAAAAAAGTGGATGGTACTTTGATGGGGATTGCATTGAATGTGTAGATTGCTCTAGGAAGCACTGACATCTTCACAATGTTTGTTCTTCCAATCCATGAGCATGGAACGTTTTTCCATTTCTTTTGTGTCTTCTTCAATTTCTTTCATGAGTATTTTATAGTTTTCTGAGTACAGATCCTTTGCCTCCGGTTAAATTTATTCCTAGGTATCTTATGGTTTTCGGTGCAATTGTAAATGGGATCGACTCCTTGATTTGTCTCTCTTCTGTCTTGTTGTTGGTGTATAGGAATGCCACTGATTTCTGTGCATTGATTTTATATCCTGCTACTTTACTGAATTCCTGTATGAGCTCTAGCAGTTTTGGGGTGGAGTCTTTTGGGTTTTCCACATACAGTATCATACCATCTGCAAAGAGTGAGAGTTTGACTTCCTCCTTGCCGATTTGGATGCCTTTGATTTCTTTTTGTTGTCTGATTGCTGTGGCTGGGACTTCTAATACTATGTTGAATAGCAGTGGTGAGAGTGGACATCCCTGCCGCATTCCTGACCTTAGGGGAAAAGCTCTCAGCTTTTCCCCATTGAGAATGATATTCGCTGTAGGTTTTTCATAGATGACTTTTATGATATTGAGGTAGGTACCCTCTATCCCTATACCCTGAAGAGTTTTGATCAAGAAAGGATGCTGTACTTTGTCAAATGCTCTTTCTGCATCTATTGAGAGGATCATATGATTCTTGTTCTTTCTTTTGTCAATGTATTGTATCACGTTGATTGATTTGCGGATGTTGAACCAAACTTGCAGCCCGGGGATAAATCCCACTTGGTCATGGTGAATAATCCTTTTAATGTACTGTTGGATCCTATTGGCTAGTATTTTGGTGAGAATTTTTGCATCCATGTTTGTCAAGGATATTGGTTTGTAATTCTCCTTTTTGATGAGGTCTTTGTCTGGTTTTGGGATCAAGGTAATGCTGGCCTCATAAAATGAGTTTGGAAGTTTTCCTTCCATTTTTAGTTTTTGGAACAGTTTCAGGAGAATAGGTATTAATTCTTCTTGAAATGTCTGATAGAATTCCCCTGGGAAGCCATCTGGCCCTGGGCTTTTGTTTGTTGGGAGATTTTTGATGACTGCTTCAATTTCCTTCGTGGTTATAGGTCTGTTCAGGTTTTCTGTTTCTTCCTGGTTCAATTTTGGTAGTTGATACATCTCTAGGAATGCACCCATTTCTTCCAGGTTATCTAATTTGCTGGCATAGAGTTGCTCATAATATGTTCTTAAAATTGTTTGTATTTCTTTGGTGTTGGTTGTGATCTCTCCTCTTTCCTTCATGATTTTGTTGATTTGGGTCCTTTCTCTTTTCTTTTTGATAAGTCTGGCCAGGGGTTTATCAATCTTGTGAATTCTTTCAAAGAACCAGCTCCTAGTTTCATTGATCTGTTCTACTGTTCTTTTGGTTTCTAGTTCATTGATTTCTGCTCTGATCTTTATGATTTCTCTTCTCCTGCTGGGTTTAGGCTTTATTTGCTGTTCTTTCCCCAGCTCCTTTAGGTGTAGGGTTAGGTTGTGTATTTGAGACCTTTCTTGTTTCTTGAGAAAGGCTTGTATTGCTATATACTTTCCTTTCAGGACTGCCTTTGCTGTATCCCAAATATTTTGGACAGTTGTGTTTTCATTTTCATTGGTTTCCATGAATTTTTTTAATTCTTCTTTAACTTCCCGGTTGACCCATTCATTCTTTAGTAGGATGCTCTTCAGCCTCCATGTATTTGAGTTCTTTCCGACTTTCCTCTTGTGATTGAGTTCTAGTTTCAAAGCATTGTGGTCTGAAAATATGCAGGGAATAATCCCAATCTTTTGGTACCAGTTGAGACCTGATTTGTGACCTAGGATGTGATCGATTCTGGAGAACGTTCCATGGGCACTAGAGAAGAATGTGTATTCCGTTGCTTTGGGATGGAATGTTCTGAATATGTCTGTGAAGTCCATTTGGTCCAGTGTGTCATTTGAAGTCTTTATTTCCTTGTTGATCTTTTGCTTAGATGATCTGTCCATTTCAGTCAGGGGGGTGTTAAAGTCCCCCGCTATTATTGTATTGTTGTCAAGGTGTTTCTTCGCTTTTGTTATTAATTGCCTTATATAATTGGCTGCTCCCACTTTAGGGGCATAGATATTTACAATTGTTAGATCTTCTTGTTGGATAGACCCTTTAAGTAGGTTATAGTGTCCTTCCTCAACTCTTATTACAGTGTTTGTTTTAAAATCTAATTTGTCTGATATAAGGATTGCCACCCAACTTTCTTTTGGTGTCCATTAGCATGGTAAATGGTTTTCCACCCCCTCACTTTCAATCTGGGGGTGTCTTTGGGTCTAAAATGAGTCTCTTGCAGACAGCATATCGAGGGGTCTTGTTTTTTAATCCAATCTGATTGCCTGTGGGTTTTGATTGTGGCATTGAGGCCATTTACATTCAGGGTAACTATTGAAAGGTATGAATTTAGTGCCATTGTATTGCCTGTAAGGTGACTGTTACTGTATCTTGTCTGTGTTCCTTTCTGGTCTATGCTGCTTTTAGGCTCTCTCTTTGCTTAGAGGACCCCTTTCAATATTTCTTGGAGGGCTAGTTTTGTGTCTGCAAATTCCTTTAGTTTTTGTTTGTCCTGGAAGCTTTTTATCTCGCCTTCTATTTTCGATGACATCCTAGCTGGATATAGTATTCTTGGCTGCATATTTTTCTCGTTTAGTGCTCTGAAGATATCATGCCAGTCTTTTCTGGCCTGCCAGGTGTCTGTGGATAGGTCTGTTGCCAATCTAATGTTTCTACCATTGTAGGTTACACATCTCTTCTCCCGAGCTGCTTTCAGGATCTTCTCTTTGTCTCTGAGACTCGTAAGTTTTACTATTAGATGTTGGGGTGGTGACCTATTTTATTGATTTTGAGAGGGGTTCTCTGTGCCTCCTAGATTTTGATGCTTGTTTCCTTCCCCACATTAGGGAAGTTCTCTGCTATAATTTGCTCCAATATACCTTCTGCCCCTCTCTCTCTTTCTTCTTCTTCTGGGATCCCAATTATTCTAATGTTGTTTCGTCTTATCGTATCGCTTATCTCTCGAAATCTGCCCTCGTGATCCTGTAGTTGTTTATCTCTCTTTTTCTCAGCCTCTTTATTTTCCATCATTTGGTCTTCTATATCGCTGATTCTCTCTTCTGCCTCATTTATCCTAGCAGTTAGTGCCCCCATTTTTTATTGCACCTCCTGAATAGGCTTTTGATTTCGACTTGGTTAGATTTTAGTTCTTTTATTTCTCCAGAAAGGGTTTCTCTAATAACGTCCATGCTTTTTTCAAGCCCAGCTAGTATCTTTAAAGTCATGATTCTGAACTCTAGGTCTGACATCATACTAATGTCCGTATTGAGTAGGTCCCTGGCAGACGGTACTATCTCTTGTTCTTTTTGCTGAAGTGATTTTTTTGTCTTGTCATTTTGTCCAGAGGAGAATAGATGAATGAGAGAACAAAATGCTAACAGGTTACCAACGTCCCCAGCAAATATGCTCCATACGAATCAGAAAAGACCTGAAACCAGGGGAAAAGAAAGGGAAAGAAAGAAAAAAGAAAGAGAAAAGAAAGAAAAAGAAAAAAATGTAAAAGATAAGAACAAAAACCGAACAATACAAAAAAAACAGAATATGATCAAATATGATCGGGGTAGTGCATAGATCAGTGCCACCCACTAGATTTTGGGCGTATTTTGGTCTGTTAGAAAAAAGTGCCTCCTAAAATTTTAAAGGAAGAAAGACTTATATATGTACAAAATAAGGGTTGATACAATGAAGGGATGGAAGATGATGTAAAGTTGAAAATTATAAAATATTTTATAAAAGGAATTGATAAGATAAGTTGTTTGAAAAAAGAAAGATTTTAGGGTGCCTGGGTGGCTCAGTTGGTTGAGTGGCTGCCTTCGGCTCGGGTCATGACCCTGGAGTCCCGGGATCAAGTCCTGCATCGGGCTCCCTGCTCAGCAGGGAGTCTGCTTCTCCCTCTGACCCTCTTCCCTCTTGTGTTCTCTGTCTCTCATTCTCTCTCTCTCAAATAAATAAAATCTTTAAAAAAAAAAGAAAAAAGAAAGATTTTAAAAAGAAAAGAAAAAAGAAAAAAAAGGGAGAGAATGTGATCAGGCAGGAGATTAGAACAAAGCCATACACTAGTGATTTAGGGTATATTTTGATCTGTTAGAAGAAACTGTATCTCAAAATTTTAAAGAGAGAACAACTTATATACACATGCCAAAAATAAGGGTAACTACTATGAAGGGATAAAATATGACTCTAAAAATGAAAAATAAAAAATGTTTTTTTAAAAAAAGGGATTGATAAGATGTTGGTTGAAAAAGGGAAAAAGAAAAATTAAAAAAACAGTTTAAAAAATTAACTTTGAAAAACTAATGAATCATGGTAAAAAAGCCATGAATTCTATGTGCAGTATTCTCCTAGCGCTGGAGTTCTCCCGTTCTCCTTGATCGGTAAACTTGGTCTTGGCTTGCTGGCTGTTCGTGCTGATCTTCTGGGGGAGGGGCCTGTTGCCGTGGTTCCTAAATGTCTTTGCCGGTGGCGGAATTGCCCCGCCCTTGTCGTTTGGGCTAAGCAAGCTGCTTGGGTTTGCTCTCAGGAGTTTTTGTTCCCTGCAAGCTTTTGGTACAGCTTTGGAGGACCAGGGTGAAAATGGTGGCCTCCCAATCTCCACTCGGAGGAGCTGAGAACTCGGGGCCCCGCTCCTTAGTGCACCCCCAGAGAAAAGCAGTCACTCCCGCCTCCCTGGTCTCTGGCCGCACTCCGTGCTCACCTGGCCTTTGACCGAGCGTTTCTGTCTCTGGCACTCGACCCCGTGTGGAGTCTCCAAACCCAGCAGATCCCTGCAGTGTGCTCCCGCGCCGCTCCTCCTGGGGGAGGGAGGGGAGTCTCCCCGGATCTGCCGCTTGTTGGGTCCCTGCTGGAGGAGCAGTGGCCCGACTGGGCCGCAGATCACAGTTTATGGCAACCCCGAGCTGAGAGCCCACGCCTCGGCTCCGTCTCTGTAGCCGGCTTCCCCGCTCCGATACCTGGGAGCTCTGCTGCACTCAGGCACCCCTGGTCTTTCTGTGACCCCGAGAGTCCTGAGACCACACTGTCCCGCAAGGGTTCCACCCCCCACTTAGCCACTGGAGCGATGTCCCTCAGCAGAGCCAACTTCTAAAAGTTCCGATTTTGTGCTCCGCGGCTCTAGCACTTGCCAGAAGCGGCCGATGGAGGCCCCCTCCCCCGCCGTCTCTCCTCCCGATTATCGCCTCAGATTCACTTCTCCGCACGTCCTACCTTCCAGAAAGTGGGTGCTTCTCTGTTCAGAGAGTTGTTGCTACTCTCTTCTTCGGTCTCCTGTTGAGTTCGTAGGTGTTCAGAATGGTTTGATCCCTATTCAGCTGAATTCCTGAGACCAGATGAAATCCAGGTCTCCTACTCCTCCGCCATCTTGCTCCGCCCCCCAAAAGGCATATAGTTTTAAGTTTTCTAATTCTTCCAGACTCCGTTCTTTATTTTTAAAATCCATGTTTGGAATTCAAAAAACTCTGCTTTTGTTTCAACATGCTGTGACCGAGACTGTTAGAAGATTTTGGCTGTAGGCAAAGTTCTGCACCCAAACCAGCTCATCAGACACCCCGGTGCCACAAGGAGATGTATCTTCTCCAGTATCCAATCTGTGAACCTGGAAATGAGCCCTGCTAGCAGGTTACATTTTTGCCTCTTTCAAATGATGCTCTAAGGGTAAATGAGAGCAGCATCCAGTGGATAACAGTGTGGGCTCTGGAGCTGGAATGCCTGAGTGTAAACTCTGCCTCCGACCTCTAGTGTGAGCTAGCTTATGACCTCAAACAACTTTGTCAATTTTCTCATCCATAAAGGAGGACATTAATCATCCTATATCATAGGATTGCTCTGAAGAGTAAATTAGTTACTACAATACCTACAAGTGCATTTGGCACAGAATGCATCTACAACAAATGTTCAAAAATGAAATTGTTTTCCTTCTTTCAGAGTGAAACTCAGGGAACAGAGAGACTCTAGATAGGCAATTAGCCACTCTCCCAAAGGCCTTTGGTCAGGTGTGTGGTAATCTCCTATAAACAATAAAATGGAAAATCTTCCTGCAAAAAAGCTGAAAGTGGTTTCATTGAAAATTATCTGAGTTATATTTCATGAACTGTAGGGTCCACCATTGCAGGTTGAAAGGAGCACTCATTCAGTTTTAGACCAAACACTGGAAAGCCTTCTGGACTAGCTGGAGTACTAGCTAGTCCAGACACCCACAAAACTCTAAACATGGCAGGTTCATCACCTTTGTGGAACTTGGGAGCAAAGCAGCAAAGAAAGGGGCTACTCTCAGCCTTCAGACTCTATTCAGTGCAGATTTGGGACAACAGGTTGCAATTTCTGCATATATTGACTAACGCCTACTTAAAATTGCCAGATGTGATCAGTGTAGACATAGAAGAGGGTGTCCCCTCCCTCCAGGATCATCTGACGGTCACCACCCTGCCCCGGTAAGATCACTGAAAGGAGTGAAGCTGAGATCCGCTCAGAACTGAGAACGTGAAGGCCAGTTTTCCTGTGCAGCCATCACCCTGTGCTCCCAATACTTCCCAGGGGAGTGGGGGAGCCAGTGGGAGCCTCTGGAGTCAGCCCCAGACAGCACCCTGAGAGAGAGAAAAAAATGCGGCCTACGCACAGACAAACTGAATCGCTCTGGATCCTGATTCTGATGACTGTACAGTCACTCCTTTGCTAACGTGTTGAGCAGCAAAATCTTGGATGACCTCTGTAGTCTTTGGATACCAGACATGATGGGGAAATCACAATTCGGGAAGAGTTGACCCCTAACTTAAAACTATGCATCACTACCTCATGTTGCCACACTCTGCCACAGAACTTGGAAAGCAATTTTCATTTGTTACAGGCATCAGAAATAAGACATGTTTGAAAATGTACAAGAAAGAAGTTCACTTTATCCTACAAACAATATTGTCAAAGAACAGGGAAAAACCTCAGGGTGTCTCCCTCCACGTGGCCACAAGAGGGCGCAAAGGTACCACGGGAATCCCAGGATGAGTGGGTGTGTCTGGCCAGAATGGTCCAGAGCCCAGACTGATTTTAGATGTTATTATTACTTCTTGTTACCACTTAGGATTACATCTCAGAGCTTCCCCTTTTCATCTAGGGATAATTTCACACCTCCTCCTGCTGCCCAATCTTTCCCTCAGACTCCATGGCCACAGGGAAAATAGCACGTAGGGAGGACCCGCAAAATGACATACTTGATTTGGCTGGAAACAAGTTCTCTCCATCAGATACTGTCCCAGGCAGAGTGTAACTCTGGGGAAATGACCATGCAGAGAACACATGTGAGAAAGACTTGTGGTGAGAGGTCCCTCTGGCAAAGGAAAGGAACATGGAGTAGTCATTGACGGGTGTGACTACACCATGTGTAGTGAAATCACTTTCACCTTTTTTGAGGGAAGATTTTCCATTTTATTATTTATCGGAGATTACCACACAGCTGACCTCCTGACAAGGAGCAGCTATGAGAACGAGGGAAGCCTGCAGGCTCTCGCAGGCCCGTGGCCACGGTCTTGGGGACCTGTCAACCAGACCAGACTCACACTTGCTCACATCTGCATCACCGTTGGTGTCAGAGAGAGAATTGGCGTAGTCCAAGTTCCCAACACTTCAGAACTGTGCATGCAGTCTCGCAGTGACCACCAGGGTGACTGATGAAACTGGCTTTGGTTAGATTTATACCCGTAGCTGCAGTCAGGATGGAAAATCGGGCAGAAGAGACATCTCTCAAGACCGAATGAAAAATCACCACCTTGTGACTTTTTTCTCTTCCAAAACTGATCTTCCGTGACATAAGGGAAACCTGAGTGTGAAGGGGACCCGAGGTTATTCACCCCCAAACGTGGCCTGGCCAACTGACCATCCCAATTGGATGGTCCATCCCAGGCGTCTGTATATCCTCTTTAGATAACCAGTGTCTGGGACAGCCTGGCAGAGGCGGCTCACGGATGGTTCCATGCTGACTCTCTTCCCCCCCCAGCTCAGGCAATGCTAATCCCTGAACGAATGGCAGCCTGTTCTCCTTGGCACCAAGAGCACAGGCCTGCTCTGCCCTGACCTCACTGCCACCCTCAGAGCCTCAGTGCACATCCACTGCGTCATGGACAGTGGTGGGGGCCCTGGGAGAGTATTTTTTCCCCAAAACCCAAGTCAGACTCACTGTATCCAGTAAGTTCTGATCGGCCCTTCTCTGCCATCCTTCTTTATACACACAACGTCTGCACCCTCTCCTCGTTTGTACCTTGCACAATCATCAAAAGACACAATCCAAATGATTATATCAGAAATAAAAAACTTGGAAAATCATCTTGTTACTCAAATAAGTGCAATAGAGGTATGGTTACATAGTCTTCAAGTGAGATTGTCAGAATAGTGTCCTAACCCCGTGAATGCTAATATGGCATCAATCCTGACATGAGATTGCTGTCTCAATCTCCCTAGTTGGGAGTAGCTCAGTGATTTATGTAACTGAATTTTTTATCTTTTATTTCTCCAGCATGTCAAGTGGTACAAAATCCTATTAATTTATCCGAATAATTGACACAATAACAGCCATGCATTGGTGGGTGTTTTAATAAATCACATTTTCCGTAAGTCCCATATTTTCATCAATCTTTTTCCTCTTTTCCTTTCTCCAGGCTGTTAACACCCACGTTGTAACTAACCATCACAGAAACATTTGTCATCTAAGGCTGAACGTAATTTATTTTTTCAATATTCTCTATTGGGTTGCAAGCTACAAATATAACTACATTTGAAAAACAACCTCAAGCACAGGTAATCTCAGACAGAAATAGACTATTAATAAATCGTCTATTAATAAATAGAATTAATAAAATGACAAATAGAATTAATAAAAATAAATATTAATAAATTCAGCACAACCAAATAAGGAGAATGTTTTTTTGTTTTTTTAAATTTTTTATTGTTATGTTAATCACCATACATCACATCATTAGCTTTTGATGTAGTGTTCCATGATTCATTGTGCATAACACCCAGTGCTCCACGCAGAACGTGCCCTCTTTAATACCCATCACCAGGCTAACCCATCCCCCCACCCCCCTCCCCTCTAGAACCCTCAGTTTGTTTTTCAGAGTCCATCGTCTCTCATGGTTCCTCTCCCCCTCCGACTTACTCCCCTTCATTCTTCAACGTTCCTCTCTGATCCTCCCCGCCTTGTGTACGGTTGGAAGTCAAACTCAGCGCAAAAGCCAGACAAGTGAAGCCATTCCTGGAAATGCAAGTGGAATTCGGTTGGTGTTTGACAGTTTTCATTGTTGATCACTGAGTCATTCTCCATGCCAGTTATATGTCTTTGCAGTTTTTCTATTTCTTCATTGCTGGTTCTTGTCAGCTTGTACATTTCTAGGAATTTGTTCATTTCATCTGGAAATTTCAATGTGTGGATGTACAGTTGTTCGTAATACTCCCTTCTTGTCCATTTATTTCTGTAAAATGTAGTAATGTCTGCATTTTCAAATCTGATTTTAGTAATTTGAGTGTTGCCTCTTTTTTCTTAGGCAAGCTGAAGATTTGCCGATCTTACTGATTTTTAAAGAACCAAACTCTAGTATGTTTTATTTTCTCTATATTTTAATTTTATTTTATTAATATCTTTTCCAATATCTGTAATTTCCTCCCTTCTGCTAGCATTGGGTTTATTTTGCTCTTCTTTTTCTAGTTCTAAGATAAACAACTGCGTGGTAGATTTTATACTATAAAGAAATTTCAAAAATTGAATTCATTATACATTTACTAGGTAATAGTCAACTCCCTTTAGCGTTTTCATAAGATATTTTCAGTTAGAAAATGGCTCTCAACCTTTCTGCTTCCTTACTTCACTTAGAAACAAGTGTCCACATTCTGCTGACTCTGTCTGCAGCTTTCATCTCTGCATCTTCAAGAGAAAATGTCACCATGCTGTGCAATGTATATGTGTACATATATAATGGAATATATATATATAATGGTATATATATGTGCATATATGTATAATGGAATATTACTCAGCTATAAAAAAGAATGAAATCTTGCCTTTTGCAACAACATGGATTTAGCTAGAGGCTATTATGCTAAGCAAAATGAGTCAGTCAGAGAAAGACAAATACCATATGATTTCATTCATATGTGGAATTGAAGAAACAAAACAAATGAGCCAAAAGGGAAAAGAGAGAGAGAGAGGCAAACGATGAAACAGACTCTTAATTATAGAGAACAAACTATAATGTTTGCCATGGTCACCAAAGGGGAGGGGAGCGGGGGTGGGTGAAATAGGTGATGGGGATTGGGGAGTGCACTGCTGTGATGAGCACCTGCTGTTGTATGGACATGTTGTACTGTACACTATATTGTACATCTGAAACTAATATTACATTGCACATTAACTGGAATTTAAATAAAACCTTTTAAAAAGCCAATAATTCTAATACTGCTGAAAGGAAATAAAAAGAATTATTTTGACAAGAAAGGACATTTTTACACAGGGATTTTATCCACGGATTTTTAAAAAACGAAGGAAGATCCCTCCCTTCCCCAGGGCAGGCAACAACACAGGAACCACTGTTTGTAGCCAATGGGACTCTTGTTTTTCCCCATTGAACTTTCGATCAAAATAACCCCCTCAATTTCCTCCTAAACTCTAATTAAAAATAACCTACCCTTTGTCTCTTTGGACTTGCCTAGGATTTGTCATAGGTTTCTTTTTTTTTTTTTTTTAAAGGTTGGGGTTTCTTTCTTTTTTTTTTTAAGATTTTATTTATTCATTTGAGACACAGAGATAGAGAAAGAGAGAAAGCATGAGCAGGGAGAGAGGCAGAGGGAGACGCAGGCTCCTCGCTGAGCCAGGAGCCCGATGTGGGGCTCGATCCCAGGACCCTGGGATCATGACCCGAGCCGAAGGCAGATGCTTAACCATCTGAGCCACCCAGGTGCCCCTGTCATAGGTTTCTTGTCCTCTCCTATTCCTGAGTAAACTCATTTTACTGATAAAAAAAAAAAAAGACTGGCCATGTACTTTAAAGTTCATCATACCTGTAACTAACAACTCCCAAAGTTTCCCACCCTATCCCTCTAGTGCCTGGACACACCATTCCACTCTGCTTTTTGAGTTCGACTCTTTTAGATCCTACATATAAGTGATCTCATTGAAGAGTTGTCTTTCTGTGTCAGACTTCTCTCACTTAGTATAATGACTTCAAGTTCCATCCAGTTGGTTGCAAATGGCAGAATGTCATTCTTTGTCATGACTGAATAATATTCCATTGTGTACATATACCACACCTTCCTTATCCATTCATCCACTGATGGACACTTAGGTCGTTTGTCTATCTTTGCTATTGTGAATAATGTTTCAATAAACATGGGAGTGCAGCTATCTCTGGTAATCTGATTTCTTTCAGGGAGCTTGGAAAGACAAGGTTTATTACTCAGAGTTCCTAGAAGGAACATGTCATACCCGGGGCCACATAGCAAGCACAGAGGTAGACAGAGAAAGAAAGACAGAGAGAGGGAGAGCAAGTCAGGCAGTAGCATTACGATAATAAAAAAGCCAACTGTCAGTTCTTTACAGTGGACATGGGAGCTGCTTTTGTTCAACATTAGCTTGGAGGGGGCCCAGGAAGATGTTCATTGACCTTGAGGAGATTGACATGCACACACCTATCTACATTGTCATTGTTTCTGATGCTTTCTTAGAAAACAGGGAAATATGCATTGTGTCTGTGACACAGAATTAGACTTTGACAGCCAGATCCTTTTCCCACTACTGCTGGCAGCAGAGTGTGTCTCCGTGGGATTTCTTCCAAAGGGAAGATAGTTTATTTCACTTGGCTCACATCAGTGTTCTCCCCACCTTCCTGGTGGCTCTCTCCACAAGCAGCAAGACAGCAAACAGAGGAGGGTTTGCATAATTGTTCCCTGGGCAGGACCCTCTTGCAAGTCTGAGATAAAAGGTCAGCTTGACCTTGTTTTGATTTATCAGAACTCATCAGTTCAACTTCTCAAAATGAGTTTCCCTCCTCTGCTCATCGGTCGCTAATGTTCCAGTTCCCAGGTAAGGACGGAGTGGGGCATGTGAAAGGAGAATAGGCTGCAGAGGGTGAGCTCTGGGGGGACTGCAGCTCTCCATGTGGATTCTGTACACTTTTAAATACATATTTCTTGGCCTCTGGGTAATGACAAGAGATGTTTGAATCTAAGAATGAGAAGGACCTAAAAGAAGAATGACCTGTGCTGTAGTGAAGACTGTGCCACAGAAAGAAGGGGATGATGCAGGAGAATTCTAGAGACCCCTATGTGTTTGAAAATTTCTGTAATTTCTTGGAATGGGATATTTTTAATATGTGAGTCAAAATCACACAAAAAGCAAATTAGCATGAAAAATATCTGAAGTAAATAATGAAAATAGCTCATAATATTTGTATGTAATCTTGGATTGTTCTCATTGTTTAAGGATCTAATGGGGATGTTGTGATGACCCAGACCCTTCTCTCCCTGTCAGTCATCCCTGGAGAGCCAGCCTCCCTCTCCTGCGGGGCCAGTTAGAGCCTCCAACAGTGATGGAAATGCATATTTGCACTGGTTCCTGCAGAATCAGGGCCATTCTCCATAGGACCTAATCTATCTGGTTTCTAAGCATTACTCTGGTGTCCCAGGCAGGTGTAGTGGCAGTGATCAGGGACGGATTTCACCCTGAAAATCAGCACGGTGGAGGCTGAGGATGTTGGAGTTTATTACTGCCAGCAAGGTATACAATATCTTCCACCCTGGGTCAGCCCTCCACACAAATCTCCTTGCCTAGAAGAAGGTCCAGCTGCTCACATGTATTACTTCCCTGGGGAGTAAGCAAAATAGATTCTGAGTCTAAGAGGAAGGTGTTGGAGAGCTCTGGGGAATTGTGTGCAGCTGAGGGCCCTGGACCATGCATGGCTAGGGTATACCTCAGGCACCACAGGTTACAGTTCCTCCAGTGCAACAGCTTTAGCATGGCAGACCCTACAGCAGAGTGGATGGGGTCTGGGTTCCCTCTGCGCAACTGGAGGTATCAGAAGGGAGAGCTGAGTAAAAGCTCATGCTAGTCCTCCCTGCACTGCATACATTCATCAATTAATTTCATTCGGCCCCATCACTGTGACTGATTCGTAGCTACACACACAAAAAAATCCATTTTTGGTTTTGTTCATTTTGATAGTTGCTAGCGTCCAGCAGCAGGAGGATATTTGGTGATTGCTTCTCGGCCTTTTGGCTAAGATCAAGTGTAGTATCTGTTCTTATCAGGAGGATATGTGGTGATATTAAGACACTGCTGTCTTCTTCTCCCTCACCTTCCCACCCACACCCTGTCCTAGCACCTGTCTCTGTCCTGCGGGGGCAAGCACAAGATGTGTAGTACTGTCTTCAGTGAAGGAACTGAGAAAAACTATTCAGACCCTTGATTTTTTATCTATGAGATAGACTTAATAAACTCTTCATAAACAAAGGCCTAGCCTGAGAAGTCTTTGAAAAATCTCAATCACAGCAAATTGAAGTCAACTGAGGTTTTTGAATTCCAAAGTTGGATTTTATACATAAAGAACCAAGTCAGAAGAATGAGGGAGCATAAAATGTATGCCATAGTCAACAGAATTTGGATGAATACAAGAGAATATAAAAGCCCAAGTTGTGCCTGTTGCAATCAGAATCTTAAGTCTTCATGCAGGGACAGTAATGAGAATGTGAAGACACGTGGTAGAGGTCAGCTATTGGAACAACATCAAGCTCCGGGGCTCATGTGTATTGGGGAGGAGATGCTGGTGGGGTTGAGGCTCAGATTTGGATCCACATGGAAAGTCAGATGTAGTTCCTGGGAGATGACAGAGTAAAGGGACCACTGCGTGGCCTCCCCAGCCATGCCCCGCTGACACTGCCAGTTTCATGGAAAGTGTTGGCTCTAGTGGTGGCACTCTAGGTCCTTAGCAATTCCAAGTTTAGTGAAGTTCCTATCTCATTCCTAACCTGGATCCTATCATACATTCTTATTCAAGCCAGGAGAGCATAGCTGAGCTTCCAAAATTTGATTCTACCCCCATAGTATGCCTGGAGAGATTTGAGAAAAATGATCATTGAGAGAACATGTAGACAAAGAAGATGGTGACCAGAGGCAGAGCCAGGGCTGGGAAGATTGGCAGGGGATGCAGTGGTGGGGCTAAGGCTCCTGCCTGAGACACAAGCACAATCAGTGCAGCATTATAAAGGGAAAACGTGGGAGCTTTAACTCTGTCTTTCTGACTCAGAGGCCCAGCCACATTTCCCATCCCAGACTTCAGCAAATGTTTGCAGGAGAAATCCATCCTGGGGTTAAAGGCTCAGCTCCGGGCTTATGTATTAAGGTAGCTCCCTGCAACTGCCAAAGCTCAGCTGCATTCTCCTCCCCAGCAGAGCCCACCTGTCTAGGCCAAGCCAGAATATTTGCCCACATTCAAATTTTGCAATTTCCACTAGGGTATAAAATGACAGGAGAACATCCCATCACCTACAAAGAACTTTCTGTCTCTGGAAATGTAGGTCATCTGGTCTTCGTTCCTTGTATGGCTCTCTGTTGTCATCATAAACATGAGTTTTACCTTTATTTTTTTGTTCTCCTCTGCAATTGTTGCAATGGTAGTGTAGGTCTTGTAAGATCTACCGCATCCTAACGGAAAGTGGAAATGCCTTTTATTTTCAAATAAAGTATATTATGTGGATAAGACATTGGTGGTATATTGCAAAACCCAGTGGTCTAGATCAATCTATTAATGCATGTGGCATGATCATGAAAATGCTTCAAGGAAGAGAAAAGAAATCACTGAAGAAATGGTGGTCTTGCCATCATCAAAATGACAATTGACAACTAATGTATTTCCAAATTCCAGGCACATTGCCTAGATATATATGCTTTACAGATGCCCCATTGACAATGGGTACTCTAATAACATTTTGATTAAATGAAAGGGCATATTAGTTATGGGGTTATGGGAGAAGTAAATGAAGGTTTGAATTCACAAAATGAAAAATGCTGCGCTTGCTTAAGGAAGCAAACTATATTTGTGACGATTACCTGCTCCCAGATATTATATCCCATGGACCATGTGTGGTGCCCTGTGTCTCTCTTCACCATGATAAACAGATGGGACCTGACTAAATCTATTGATCCACCAGTTCCCTGTGCCCCAGCCACTCCCTGAGGACTGAACACTTCTACCTGTTACCCTAGGCCTTCCTCTACATCCCAGTCCCACCTAGCATCTGGCTCAAACAGCACTTCGTCATGAAAGACATACCGAGTAAAGGGAACAGGATTTCCCTAGGGAACTCAGCAGGTCTGTACATCTTGAGAGTGATCTGTGAGTATGATGGGCACGAGGTGCAAGCTTCCAGTGCTTTCACCGTCTGAAGTGGTGTCATGTTTCAAATTTATATTTCCCTATTGGCAAATGCTGTGGAGTAACCTTTCCTATGTTTATATATACATGTCCACATATATATAATATAAATCATATATATATGATAACATATATATATGATTTGGAATTCTTTTTTTATTAACATATAATGTATTATTTGTTTCAGGGGTACAGGTCTGTGATTCATCAGTCTTACACAATTCGCAGCACTCACCATAGCACATACCCTCCCCCGTGTCCATCACCCAGCCCCCCATCCCTCCCACCCCCCACCACTCCAGCAACCCTCAGTTTGTTTCCTGAGATTAAGAGTCTCTTATGGTTTGTCTCCTTCTCTGGTTTCACCTTGTTTCATTTTTCCCTCCCTTCCCTTATGATCCTCTGTCTTGTTTCTCAAATTCCTCATATCAGTGAGATCATATAATTGTCTTTCTCTGATTGACTTATTTCTTTTAGCATAATACCCTCTAGTTCCATCCATGTTGTTGCAAATGGCAAGATTTCATTTTTTTGATGGCTGCATTATATTCCATTATATATATATACCACATCTTTTTTTATCCACTCATCTGTTGATGGACATCTAAGCTCTTTCCATAGTTTGACTATTGTGGACATTGCTGCTTTAAACGTTGAAGTGCACATGCCCCTTCGGATCACTTTATTTGTATCTTTGGGGTAAATACCCAGTAGTGCAATTGCTGGGTTGAAGGGTAGCTCTATTTTCAGCTTTTTGAGGAACCTTCATACTGTTTTCCAGAGTGGTTGCACCAGCTTGCATTCCCACCAACAGTGTAGGAGGGTTCCCTTTTCTCTGCATCCTCACCAACATCTGTCATTTCCTGACTTGTTAATTTTAGCTATTCTGACTGGTGTGAGGTGGAATCTCATTGAGGTTTTGATTTGGATTTCCCTGATGCCGAGCGATGTTGAGCACTTTTTCATGTGTCTGTTGGCCATTTGGATGTCTTCTTTGCAGAAATGTCTGTTCATGTCTTCTGCCCATTTCTTGATTGGATTATTTGTTCTTTGGGTGTTGAGTTTGATAAGTTCTTTATAGATTTTGGATATTAGCCCTTTATCTGATATGTCATTTGCAAGTATCTTCTCCTATTCTGTCGGTTGTCTTTTGGTTTTGTTGACTGTTTCCTTTGCTGGGCAAAAGCTTTTTATCTTGATGAAGTCCCCATAGTTCAGTTTTGCCCTTGCTTCCCTTGCTTTGGCGATGTTTCTAGGAAGAAGTTGCCGTGGCTGAGGTCGAAGAGGTTGTTGCCTGTGTTCTCCTCAAGGATTCTGATGGATTCCTGTCTCACATTTAGGTCTTTCATCTAGTTTGAGTCTATTTTTTGTATGGTGTAAGGAAATGGTCCAGTTTCAGTCTTCTGCATGTGGCTGTCCAATTTTCCCAACACCATTTGTTGAAGAGACTGTCTTGTTTCCATTAGACATTCTTTCCTGCTTTGTCGAGATTAGTTGACCACAGAGTTGAGGATCCATTTCTGGGTTTTCTATTCTGTTCCATTGATCTATGTGTCTGTTTTTATGCCAGTACCATACTGTCTTGATGATGACAGCTTTGTAATAGAGCTTGAAGTCCGGAATTGTGATGCCACCAGCTTTGCTTTTCTTTTTCAACATTCCTCTGGCTATTCGGGGTCTTTTCTGGTTCCATACAAATTTTAGGATTATTTGTTCTGTTTCTCTGAAAAAAGGAATTCTTAATTATAGAGTAGTCTGATTCATCTTTTTTGTCATGTGTTTGTTTTAAATGTTTGTGTGTGTCTCATTCAATAAGTTACTGCCTCTCCTTAGAGCCTAAAAAATATTCTTCTATGCATTCATCTAGAGGCATCATTATTTTACCTCTCACACGTAGATAGTGCTCTACCTGAAATTCATAATTTCCCTGGTGTTAGATGGGTCAAGACTTTTTTCGATTTCTCAGTTTATTCTTATTTCAATATCCAATAGCACCTTACCATTCATTGCAAATAACAACAATAAACAAAACACAAAAAGCAGACTATACCCCACTCCAATGCCTTTGCTAGAAATCAAGTGATTATGTATATGTGAGTCTTTCTCTGGACTCCTTGTTCCCCTCCATTTCTCTACTTGTCTATCTTTGTATCTACAGTAACTATCTTAATCTCTGTAGCTTTATAAGAAGTCTGGAAATCTGCGTATTGTAAGTCTTCGGACTTTATTTTTCTCCTTTAAGATCTTCTTGACCATTCTGGGTCCTTTGAATTTCCATGTAAATTCTGGAATTGGCTTTTTCATTTTCTAGGAGATTTTAATTGGATTGCATTGAGTCTATATGTCAAATTTGGGAAAACTGAAATCTTCAAAATATCAAGTTTCCCACTCTTTGAGCATGGAAAAACGCTATTTAATTCAATCTCCCTTAATCCATAATAGATGTTTATGTATTGACATTGTATGCAGACACCTTGTTAAGTTATTTCTAGGGGTTTATTTGCAGATTCTCTAAGAATTTATGTACGCATTTTGTTATCAACAAATAAAGATATTTTGCTTCTTCTTTTCTTTATTTTGTAAGTTTCTCTTTTTTCTTCCTGTGTTTCTTTTTTCCCCCTTATTGCACTGTCTAGGACCTATAGCATAATTTTGGATAGAAGTGGTGATAGTGGACATTTCAGTCTTTTTCACAATGTAAGGAGTAAAATATTCAATAATTTACCACCCAGTATGATGTTTGCTCTAGGATAGTGATAGACACTTTATGAGAATAAGGTGTTTTTCCATTATTTGTGGCTTGCTGAGAATTTTATCATAAACAGCTGAGTTTTTTGAAATGATTTTTCAGCTACTAATGAGATCACTTAAGCAACAAAGAAAAGATCTGTCTTCAAGATAAATTCCTTTTTGGGCATCTGGGTGGCTCAATCATTAAGCATCTGCCTTCGGCTCAGGTCATGATCCTAGGGTCCTGGGATTGAGCCCCGCATCTGGCTCCCCACTGAGGGGGACGCTTGCTTCTCCCTCTCCCACTCTCCCTGCTTGTGGTCCCTCTCTTGTTATATTTCTCTCTGTCAAATAAATAAATAAAATCTTTTTTTTTTAAAGATAATATTTGTTTATTTTAGAGAGAGAAAGAGAGCACAGCAGCAGGGAGAGGCAGAGGGAGAGGAAGAAGCAGACTCCCTACTGAGCATTGAGCCCAGCGTAGGGCTCCATCCTAGGACCCTGGGATCATGACCTGAGCGGAAGGCAGATGCTTAACCAATTGAGCCACTCAGGCGCTCCTGGAAAATAAATTTCTGATCACCTCCTCAATCCAACCTAATCCAATGATGCATTAAGGAAGATGTCCATGCACATTGGGAATGGAAAGAAAGTAATAGGACCACCAGCCTCTCTTTTGCTTCCAACATTCTTGTGCCAAACACCATCTCACTGAATCTAGGTGAATAATGGGGTGGGAGGACACAGGAAGCAAATGTTGTGAGCACAGGAGAGAAACTCTTCCCTCAGGCTGAGCTCCAGGCATCTTCTGCCATGACCACCTGGGGATGGGTTACTGAAGTGCTGAGAAGAGGAGGCGAATGGTCTCTATCGCTGGAAGCCCAGATGCCTCTCCCCAGCTGCTTTGCATGTTCCTCCCAGCCCACCCTGCTGTCCAGAGCCCATATCAATACCTGGGTCAGTGCTCTGGGGGAGATCTGCCTCAGTTAGGGCACAGAGTAAACCATGGTAGTCCCAGCTCAGCTCCTCTGCCTCCTGTTAACTCTGGCTCCCAGGTGAGAGGAACATGGGATGATTCTGCATGTCAGTGAAATCTTTGTGTTGTTTGGTCTTATCACTTGGCACCTTTGCTTAGCAAGCAAAAGAATTAAAGCTCAAGGTAGATGAACACACCTGAAGACAGTGGTTAAGATGTCGATTACGTGGCTGACTTTTCTGTTTTATTTCCAATCTCATATACCACTGGAGAAATTGAGATGACACCATCTCCAGCCTCGTTGTCTTTGTCTTCAGGAGAAAAAGCCACTCTCAGCTGCAGAGCCAGTCAAAGTGTTGACAGCTCCTTATCCTGGTACCAACAAAGACCTGGGCAGGTTCCCAGACTCCTCATGTATTGTACATCCAACAGGGTTGTTGGCATCCCAGACCGGTTCAGCGGCAGTGGGTTTGGGACAGACTTCACCCTCTCCATCAACAGCCTGGAGCCTGAAGATGTTGCAGTTTATTACTGTCAGTGGTATAGTGGCAGGTATGCACAGTGATTCAACATGAGACAAAACTTCTGTAAAGCCTTGATGATTATTTCATTTTACCAGGTGTTTCCTTTATAAGCAGCTGCTGTGGTGGTTCCTGTCTCAGCATCTCTGTTCTGTTTGGAAATACTGAGGTTCTGAAAACTAACTCCATGACAAGACTTGGACTCTGATTACTGGATTTTTCCTCAAACTTAGCTGCACCACCAGTTCATGAACAATTTCACCACCAATGGCTTCAGATCAGATTCATATGAATGGACACCTCTAAAGGTCCTGATCGGTGTAATAAGACAACCACATGGACAACAAAGAAGGATTGGAAGGGAAGAATGAAAACTATTGTAATTCACAGATGAAAGGATTCTATGCAGATAAAATTCAAAATAACTTACAAAGAAACTACTGGAAACAACAGGAGAAATAAGTCATCACTGGATTCAAAGTCAACATGCAAAGGTCAGTGTGGTTTATATATAAAGGAAATAAATGCTTAAAAATTAAAATTAGAAAACCCATTGTTTACAAGTGCCTCAAAAACATCCAATATTTAGGAAAAATAACAAAATTATTAATAATAATTATTAACAGAATATTATTCAAAGAAAATAAAACCTGGGTAAATGGAAAGCCATATTATATCCAAGGATTGAAAGTCTCAGTATTGGGAAGATGTCAATTTTATCTTCCCTTCAGTCCAAATCTGTGTATTTGCTGGAAAATTCATGCCTCATAAATCTCCAGTCCAAGCAAGGGAGCTTTCCCCCATCCCAGTCCCTAGCCATGATAAACACTCAACATTCTGTCTCGTGGAAGGGAGCCTGGAGCTGCTGGTGCACAGCCTGCTCTCTCCAGGAGTCCCTTGTATGAATATAAACACCCTCTCAATTTCTTTTGGTATGTGGAGTCTGTCAGCCTCAAATTAATGCCTCTTAACTGGAAAAAGGGTCCATCTCACCTCCATAGAAAAAAAACCATGAAACATAAGTGTTGAAGGAAACAAGAAAAGAAGGAAAGCCCATAGTTGTGAACCCCATTCTTCTTTCTTCACTCTTCCTTGGCTCATGAGCAGAATCAGAAATAGGAACAGACACTTAGAAGCAGAGTCTGGGATAAAGGAAAGCCTGAGAGGTCTCAGTGTTGAGCAAAGCTTCCAGCAATCTCACACAGTCAGAGATGAAAATTAGTCAAGGATGAAAGAGAAGGAAAGACTCTGACAAACTCCAAAGACTTCAGTTGGAATCCCAGCAGGGCTATCTCGCCGGAGGGCTGGAAGAACTGGGAAGAGCCAGTGGTGCATCATCCACGCTAACCCCAGACTCAGGGACAGGACAATCCTTGACTGGATGGAGGTCACATAGCATCCAATAGCACTTCAGTCTGCCAGAATCACATGTCATTTCTTTCTGCATGATAAAAATCATCCTAGAGCCTAAAATCACCACTAAAATGTTTCTCAACAAATATGTGTATAAATCTACATACATAGTAAGTGTATAGAGCACAGTCTGGTTTTCCATCAATAACTCCAGGAGGAAAATAAACAGGCAACAGAAACAGACCCCCCCGCCAAAGTTGCAGCTATTGGGTAATAGGATGTTAGAGGCTTAATGCATTCACGGAAAGATTGAGAATTCTGACAGCCTGAAATGATTAAAAGTAACCAAACAGAAATTCAAAAATAATAATTGAAATCGAGAACTCAACAGATGAATTTAACAGTAGATTTATCAGAGCTGAAAAGAGAAATAGTAAACAAGAAGATACATTATAAGGTTGGAATATCAAATCAATGGAAAACATATAAAAGGTCATAAAAGGCAAAAGGGATACTCCAGGAAAAACAAGTCCAATGTATCTATAACTGCAGTTCACAAAGCAGAGGGGAGAGTACAGGCAGAGACAAGATTTGAAGAGGTAGTGACTGAGGAAATTCCAAAACTGATCACAGATTGAAGGAATTCTATGAACCCTCAATAAGATAAATGTCCCTCCAAAATTATACCGAGGCTCACCTTACTACCAGTGCTGAGAAAACACACACAAAATGGGGGAAGAGGAGGAAAACAGAGAGGATAAAGGTAATTGTTATAAGGTAAATTGTCTTTAAAAGAGCAACAATGAGAAAAATCACATAACTCTTAACACTGGATGCAAGGAGACAATAAAATAAAATATATTTTGAAGGTATAGGAAGAAAGTATGTGCCAATTTAGGATTCTATATAGGAATATCCTTTATAACAGAAGACAAAATAAATACATTTTACAAAAACAAACACATAGAAATTGAATCATCAGAAGACCAATATGAATAGAAATCCTACAAGGACTTTTTCAGGGAGAAGAAAAGTAAGTCCATACATAAGTTCAGAGACTTAAAAAGGAGTGAAGAACAGTACAAAAGATAAATATGTGGGAAATTCTACATAAATTTTGACTGTCTAAAATAATAATATCTTGTGGTATTTACACAGATGCAGAATTAAAATATATGTCCAATTAAAACATGGACCCGGGGGGGGCGGAGCAAGATGACGGAGGAGTAGGAGACCTGGATTTCGTCTGGTCTCAGGAATTCAGCTGAATAGGGATCAAACCATTCTGAACACCTACGAACTCAGCAGGAGATCGAAGAAAAGAATAGCAACAACGCTCTGAACAGAAAAGCGACCACTTACTAGAAGGTAGGACGCATGGAGAAGTGAATCCGAGGCGATATTCGGGAGGATAGACGGCGGGGGAGGGGGCCTCCGTCGGCCGCTTCTGGCAAGTGCTAGAGCCGCGGAGCACAAAATCGGAACTTTTAGAAGTTGGCTCCGCTGAGGAACATTGCTCCAGTGGCTAAGCGGGGGATGGAACCCACGTGGGACAGTGTGGTCTCAGGACCCTCGGGGTCACAGAAAGACTGGGGGTGCCTGAGTGCGGCAGAGCTCCCAGGTATTGGAGCAGGGAAGCCGGCTGCAGAGACGGAGCGGAGGGGCGGCTCTCAGCTCGGGGTTGCCATAAACAAAAGCTTGCCGTGATCCGCGGCCCAGTTGGGCCACTGCTCCTCCAGCAGGGACCCAACAAGCGGCAGGGCCAGGGAGACTCCCCTTCCTCCCCCAGAAGGAGCGGCGCAGGAGTGCACCGCAGGGAATTGCTGGGTTTGGAGACTCCACACGGAGCCGGGTGCCCGAGATAGAAACACTCACAGGCCAGGTGAGCACGGAGTGCGGCTGGAGACCAGGGACATGGGAATGAATGCTTTTCTCTGGGGACGCACTGGGGAGCAGGGCCCCGAGTTCTCAGCTCCTCCAGGCGGAGATTGGGAGGCCACCATTTTCACCCTAGTCCTCCAAAGCTGTGCCGAGAGCTTGCAGGGAACTAAAGCTCTTGAGAGCAAACCAGAGCAGCTTCCTTAGCCCAGACCAACAAGGGCGGGGCAATTCCGCCTCCGGCAAAGACATTTGGGAACTACGGCAACAGGCCCCTCCCCCAGAAGATCAGCACGAACAGCCAGCAAGCCAAGACCAAGTTTACCAATCAAGGAGAACGGGAGAACTCCAGCGCTAGGGGAATACTGCATATAGAATTCATGGCTTTTTTTACCATGATTCATTGGTTTTTCAAAGTTAATTTTTTAATGTTTTTTCTTTAATTTTTCTTTTTCCCTTTTTCAACCAACATCTTATCAATCCCTTTTTTAAAAAAACATTTTTTATTTTTCATTTTTAGAGTCATATTTTATCCCTTCATAGTAGTTACCCCTATTATTGGCATATATATAAGTTGCTCTCTCTTTAAAATTTTGAGATACACTTTCTTCTAACAGATCAAAATATACCCTAAATCACTAGTCTATGGCTTTGTTCTAGTCTCCTGCCTGATCACATTCTCTCCCTTCTTTTTTCTTTTTTCTTTTTTTTAAAATCTTCTTTCTTTTTTCAAACAACTTTTTATCTTACCAATTCCTTTTATAAAATATTTTATAATTTTCATCTTTACAGTCATCGTCCATCCCTTCATTGTATTAACCCTTATTTTGTACATATATAAGTCTTTCTTCCTTTAAAATTTTAGGAGGCACTTTCTCCTAACAAACCAAAATACGCCCAAAATCTAGCGTGTGGCACTGATCTATGCACTACCCCGATCATATTTGATCATAATCTGTTTTTTTTGTTTTGTTCTGTTTTTGTTTGTTTTTATCTTTATCTTTTTCTTTTTTCTCTCTCTCTTTCTTTTTCCTTTCTTTCCCTTTCTTTTCCCCCGGTTTCAGGTCTTTTCTGATTTGTATGGAGTATATTTGCTGGGGACGTTGTTAACCTGTTAGCATTTTGTTCTCTCATTCATCTATTCTCCTCTGGACAAAATGACAAGACGAAAAAAAATCACTTCAGCAAAAAGAACAAAAGGTAGTACGGTCAGCCAGGGACCTACTCAATATGGACATTAGTACAATGTCGGACCTAGAGTTCAGAATCATGACTTTAAAGATACTAGCTGGGCTTGAAAAAAGCGTGGATGTTATTAGAGAAACGCTTTCTGGAGAAATAAAAGAACTAAAATCTAACCAAGTCGAAATCAAAAAGGCTATTAAGGAGGTGCAACCAAAAATGGGGACACTAACTGCTAGGATAATGAGGCAGAAGAGAGAATCAGCGATATAGAAGACCAAATGATGGAAAATAAAGAGGCTGAGAAAAAGAGAGATAAACAACTACAGGATCACGAGGGCAGAATTCGAGAGATAAGTGATACGATAAGACGAAACAACATTAGAATAATTGGGATCCCAGAAGAAGAAGAAAGAGAGAGAGGGGCAGAAGGTATATTGGAGCAAATTATAGCAGAGAATTTCCCTAATGTGGGGAAGGAAACAGGCATCAAAATCCAGGAGGCACAGAGAACCCCTCTCAAAATCAATAAAAATAGGTCACCACCCCGACATCTTATAGTAAAACTTACAAGTCTCAGAGACAAAGAGAAAATCCTGAAAGCAGCTCGGGAGAAGGGATGTGTAACCTACAATGGTAGAAACATTAGATTGGCAACAGACCTATCCACAGACACCTGGCAGGCCAGAAAGGACTGGCATGATATCTTCAGAGCACTAAACGAGAAAAATATGCAGCCAAGAATACTATTTCCAGCTAGGCTGTCATTGAAAATAGAAGGAGAGATAAAAAGCTTCCAGGACAAACCAAAACTAAAGGAATTTCCAGACACGAAACCAGCATTACAAGAAATACTGAAAGGGGTCCTCTAAGCAAAGAGAGAGCCTAAAAGCAGCATAGACCAGAAAGGAACACAGGCAAGATACAGTAACAGTCACCTTACAGGCAATACAATGGCACTAAATTCATACCTTTCAATAGTTACCCTGAATGTAAATGGGCTCAGTGCCACAATCAAAACCCACAGGCTATCAGATTGGATTAAAAAATAAGACACATCGATATGCTGTCTGCAAGAGACTCATTTTAGATCCAAAGATACCCCAGATTGAAGGTGAGGGGGTGGAAAACCATTTGCCATACTAATGGACACCAAAAGAAAACTGGGGTGGCAATCCTTATATCAGACTAATTAGATTTTAAAACAAACACTGTAATAAGAGATGAAGAAGGACACTATATCCTACTTAAAGAGTCTATCCAACAAGAAGATCTAACAATTGTAAATATCTATGCCCCTAACATGGGAGCAGCCAATTATATAAGGCAATTAATAACAAAAGGAAAAAAACACATAGACAACAATACAATAATAGTGGGGGACTTTGACACCCCCCTGACTGAAATGGGCAGATCTTCTAAGCAAAAGATCAACAAGGAAATAAAGACTTCAAATGACACACTGGACCAAATGGACTTCACAGACATATTCAGAACATTCCATCCCAAAGCAACGGAATACACATTCTTCTCTAGTGCCCATGGAACGTTCTCCAGAATCGATCACATCCTAGGTCACAAATCAGGTCTCAACCGGTACCAAAAGATTGGGATTATTCCCTGCATATTTTCAGACCACAATGCTTTGAAACTAGAACTCAATCACAAGAGGAAAGTCGGAAAGAACTCAAATACATGGAGGCTGAAGAGCATCCTACTAAAGAATGAATGGGTCAACCGGGAAGTTAAAGAAGAATTAAAAAAATTCATGGAAACCAATGAAAATGAAACACAACTGTCAAAATCTTTGGGATACAGCAAAGGCAGTCCTGAGAGGAAAGTATATAGCAATACAAGCCTTTCTCAAGAAACAAGAAAGGTCTCAAATACACAACCTAACCCTACACCTAAAGGAGCTGGAGAAAGAACAGCAAATAAAGCCTAAACCCAGCAGGAGAAGAGAAATCATAAAGATCAGAGCAGAAATCAATGAACTAGAAACCAAAAGAACAGTAGAACAGATCAACGAAACTAGGAGCTGGTTCTTTGAAAGAATTCACAAGATTGATAAACCCCTGGCCAGACTTATCAAAAAGAAAAGAGAAAGGACCCAAATCAACAAAATCATGAAGGAAAGAGGAGAGATCACAACCAACACCGAAGTAATACAAACAATTACAAGAACATATTATGAGCAACTCTATGCCAGCAAATTAGATAACCTGGAAGAAATGGGTGCATTCCTAGAGATGTATCAACTACCAAAATTGAACCAGGAAGAAACAGAAAACCTGAACAGACCTATAACCACGAAGGAAATTGAAGCAGTCATCAAAAATCTCCCAACAAACAAAAGCCCAGGGCCAGATGGCTTCCCAGGGGAATTCTACCAGACATTTACAGAAGAATTAATACCTATTCTCCTGAAACTGTTCCAAAAACTAGAAATGGAAGGAAAACTTCCAAACTCATTTTATGAGGCCAGCATTACCTTGATCCCAAAACCAGACAAAGACCCCATCAAAAAGGAGAATTACAGACCAATATCCTTGATGAACATGGATGCAAAAATTCTCACCAAAATACTAGCCAATAGGATCCAACAGTACATTAAAAGGATTATTCACCATGACCAAGTGGGATTTATCCCCGGGCTGCAAGTTTGGTTCAACATCTGCAAATCAATCAACGTGATACAATACATTGAGAAAAGAAAGAACAAGAATCATATGATCCTCTCAATAGATGCAGAAAGAGCATTTGACAAAGTACAGCATCCTTTCTTGATCAAAACTCTTCAGGGTATAGGGATAGAGGGTACCTAGCTCAATATCATAAAAGTCATCTATGAAAAACCTACAGCGAATATCATTCTCAAAGCTGAGAGCTTTTCCCCTAAGGTCAGGAACGCGGCAGGGATGTCCACTCTCACCACTGCTATTCAACATAGTATTAGAAGTCCCAGCCACAGCAATTGGAAAACAAAAAGAAATCAAAGGCATCCAAATCGTTAAGGAGGAAGTCAAACTCTCACTCTTTGCAGATGATACAATAGTGTATGTGGAAAACCCAAAAGACTCCACCCCAAAACTGCTAGAACTCATACAGGAATTCAGTAAAGTAGCAGGATATAAAATCAATGCACAGAAATCAGTGGCGTTCCCATACACCAACAACAAGACAGAAGAGAGACAAATCAAGGAGTCAATCCCATTTACAATTGCACCCCAAACCATAAGATACCTAGGAATAAATTTAACCAAAGAGGCAAAGGATCTGTACTCAGAAAACTATAAAATACTCATGAAAGAAATTGAAGAAGACACCAAGAAATGGAAAAACATTCCATGCTCATGGACTGGAAGAACAAACATTGTGAAGATGTCAATGCTACCTACAGCAATCTACACATTCAATGCAATCCCCATCAAAATACCATCCACCTTTTTCAAAGAAATGGAACAAATAATCCTAAAATTTGTATGGAACGAGAAGAGACCCCGAATAGCCAGAGGAATCTTGAAAAAGAAAAGCAAAACTGGCGGCATCACAATTCCGGACTTCCAGCTCTATTACAAAGCTGTCATCATCAAGACAGTATGGTACTGGCACAACAACAGACACACAGATCAATGGAACAGAATAGAGAGTCCAGAAACGGACCCTCAATTCTATGGTCAACTCATCTTTGACAAAGCAGGAACGAATGTCCAATAGAAAAAAGACAGTCTCTTCAACAAATGGTGTTGGGAAAATTGGACAGCCACATGCAGAAGAATGAAACTGGACCATTTCCTTACACCACACACAAAATTAGACTTCAAATGGTTGAAAGACCTAAACGTGAGACAGGAGTCCATCAAAATCCTAAAGGAGAACACAGGTAGCAACCTCTTCGACCTCAGCCGCAGCAACTTCTTCCTAGAAATATCGCCAAAGGCAAGGGAAGCCAGGGCAAAAATGAACTATTGGGATTTCATCAAGATTAAAAGCTTTTGCCCGGCAAAAGAAACAGTCCACAAAACCAAAAGACAACCAACAGAATGGGAGAAAATATTTGCAAATGACATATCAGATAAAGGGCTAGTATCCAAAATCTATAAAGAACTTATCAAACTCAATACCCAAGAACAAATAATCCAATCAAGAAATGGGCAGAAGACATGAACAGACATTTTTCCAAAGAAGACATCCAAATGGCCAACAGACACATGAAAAAGTGCTCAACATCGCTCGGCATCAGGGAAATCCAAATCAAAACCTCAATGAGATACCACCTCACACCCGTCAGAATGGCTAAAATTAACAAGTCAGGAAACGACAGACATTGGCGGGGATGTGGAGAAAGGGGAACCCTCCTACACTGTTGGTGGGAATGCAAGCTGGTGCAACCACTCTGGAAAACAGTATGGAGGTTCCTCAAACAGTTGAAAATAGAGCTACCATACAATCTAGCAATTGCACTACTGGGTATTTACCCCAAAGATACAAATGTAGGGTTCTGAAGGGGTACGTGCACCCCAATGTTTATAGCAGCAATGTCCACAATAGCCAAACTGTGGAAAGAGCCAAGATGTGCATCGACAGATGAATGGATAAAGAAGAGGTGGTATATATACACAATGGAATATTATGCAGCCATCAAAAGGAATGAGATCTTGCCATTTGCAATGACGTGGATGGAACTGGAGGGTGTTATGCTGAGTGAAATAAGTCAATCAGAGAAAGACATGTACCATATGACCTCACTGATATGAGGAATTCTTAAGCTCAGGAAACAAACTGAGGGTTTCTGGAGTGGTGTGGGGTGGGAGGGGTGGGTGGCTGGGTGATAGATAGTCTGGCTAGGTGATAGACCTGGGGAGGGTATGTGAGCTCCGTGAATTGTGCAAGACTGTTGAATCACAGATCTGTCCTTCTGAAACAAATAATGCAATATATTTTAAGAAAAAAAAGAGAAGAAGAAGATAGCAGGAGGGGAAGAATGAAAGGGAGTAAGTCAGAGGGGGAGACGAACCATGAGAGACGATGGACTCTGAAAAACAAACTGAGGGTTCTAGAGGGGAGGAGGGTGGGGGGATGGGTTAGCCTGGTGATGGGTATTAAAGAGGGCACGTTCTGCGTGGAGCACAGACAATGTTATGTGTTATGCACAGACAATGAATCATGGAACACTACATCAAGAACTAATGATGTATGGTGACTAACATAACAATAAAAATTAAAAAAATAAAATAAAGAAAACATGGACACAAATGCTCAGAAGGCACAAGGTTATAATTTAGGTTAGAGTTTTGAAGATGCATGCATTTTCTGGAATGTGGCCAGATACTAAGGCATATAAAGACAGGATAAGCCAAAGATACATGTCATAACTGTCTAGGATACACAACAGTGTAAGACAATAATACGAAATTCAAAAACATATTTAGGAATAAAAGAACCAGTACTGCGACCACACACCAAATCAATACCACATAAATTGGTATGGAAAAGATGACATAAAGTTATATAAAATTGCCTGGCAAAATATTACACATTAAACCAAATTAAAAGACAGTTGAAGACTACAATAAACTATTTTTAATGTATTCTTTATAAATAAAGCATCAATATTCTAAACTATAAGAACTTTCAAAATGATTAGGGCAAAGCATCAAAATCTATGTAGAAACATGAAAAAAAGAACAAATGATTCCAAGAAAAGACATACAAATAGCTTTTAAGGATATACAGACTGTTCCATCTCACTAATTATTTGGAAAATGCAAATCATAACTACTTTGGGATGGTATTTCAAATCTATCAGATTTGAGAAAATCTGAGAACGTAAGAAGCACGTATTTAGACAAAGTTGTGGGGAAACAAACACTCTCATTTATAGCTTCTGGCATTGGAAACTTATATATTCAGAGAAGAATATGACAAAATTACATGTGTGTTAACCATCTGACCTATAATTTCATTTCTAGGAATTCCTGGAGATACACCTAGGAGGTTATTCATTGCAGCACTGTTTGTAATTGTTTGCAAAGTACTGTCAACAAACTACACTCCCTTATATGAAAGTATGGTTGAAAAACCGATGGTCCATCCACACAATGGAGTATGTCTCATCTGTGAAAGGGAGGATTTCTATGAACTGATATGGAGTGACTTCCAGGATTTATTGTGAAATGAGAAAAGCAAGGTGAAAACAATTCTCTGTACTATCTTACGTTCCTTGTAAGGATGAAGGGGATAAAAATGAAACAAAACAAACAACAAAGAAAAATTCTGTGAGGATAAACCAGAGTGAGATTGTTGCCTACAGGGTGGGATGGAAATGTAATAGAAGGGACAGAGTTGTGACATAGCTCTGAGCATAACATTTTTTTTCTTTTTCTTTTTTTTCTGCCTTTTTTTATTATGTTATGTTAATCACCATACATTACAGAAACCTGTTATAAACAATAGAAAGAAAATCTTTCTAAGAAAAAAGTTTAATGTGAACTGATTTAAAAATACAGGATTGCTATTTTGCAAATTGCAGGGCACACGATCTTCAGATGGAAAGTAAGAACACTCATTCATTTTTCAGGCCAAACACTCTGAAAAATTGTGGACTAGATAAAGGATTCAGAGAACGTTGGGAAGGAAGTGAAAAAGCCCAGTGATAAAGGGACATAAGCAAAGGACACTCACAAATCCCTGAATAATGCAGACTTCTTTCTTTTTGTGGAATCAGGGAGCAAAGTAAGGCACAGAAGCACTGCTCCTAGCCTTCCAAATGTATTGCATTCAATACAGTTTGAATAAATCATTTGAATCTTCCCATAATTTTTGACTTAATCCTCTACCAATACCATGATGTACTTCATTTAGAGAAAGATAGAAGAAGTTGTCCCCCGCCCCCATAGTCATCTGTGGGCACCACCTCCCATGAGATGACTTAACAGAGTGAAGCTAAGATCTAATCCAAACTGAGAACTTGAAGATGAGTTTCGTGGGCAGCCATCATTCTGTGCTCCGAAAACATCCCGGGTGTGTGAAGGAAGGGAGGCCAGCGGGACAGACAAGAATGAAACCACACCACAGGTTACAACCATAGAGGACAACAAAAGTGTGGTATAAGCACAGACTAGGTGAGTCACTGGGAACCCCAATCCTGACCACACGATAGTGACCCCATTGCTAATTAGAGAGTCTTGAGCACCAAAATATTGAATGACCTCCACAGGGCTTGGGTCCCAGCCATGGGGAGGAAAGACCAGTTCATAGAGCATTGACGTCAACTGAAAACTACATCTCACTATCTAATGTGCCCACACTCTTGCATGGTACCTGGAAACTAATTATGATTTGTCATGGGCATCAAAAATAAAGCATGTTTGAAAATGTGCAAGAGAAAGTACACTGTACCCTGGAAAAGACGCTCAATTAAATAGTAAAAACCTCAGGGTGTCTCCCCACACATGGCCACAAGAGGGGGCACCTGCACAACAGTGATCCCAGAGAGGAATCTGGGTTTACCTGGTACTAATGGCCCAGAGTCCAGACTAATTTTGGTCATCATCATCGTCATCATTGTCGTTATCGTCGTCATCATCATTGTCATCATCATCGTCATCATTATCATCGTCATCATCGCATTGTCATCATCGTCATCGTCATCGTCATCATCATCGTCATCGTCATCGTCATCATCGTCATCATTATCATCAGTATCATCATCACTTTTTCATTCCATTTCAGAGTTTACCGTTTAAATGTAGCAACAATTTTATAGTTCCTCCTACTGCCCATTATCCAGCTGATTCTATGGTCCCATGACAATTCATATTTAGAAAGACTCAGAATGATCTAATCAAAGGGTAATTGGAACTAAAAATAGTTCCTTCTTTGACAAAGTGTTTCAAGCACAATGTAAGTCTGGAGAATTGACTCACAAAGAAAATATGCATGAGGGGGAATAGTGAGTGGGAAATTTTGTCCAATAAAGGGAAGGAACACTAGATCTCTGGAGTGTGGTCTTGTCAGTGATGAGCATCAGGAGGACACAGATCAAGGCACTCCCCTTGGCAAGCATGACAAGGGCAAAACCTGCAGCAGCTCCCCAGGCTGGTGGTCATGGCGTTGGAGACCATTAGGTCAGACTCACATTTGCTCACGTCGGCAGTCACCTCCTGAATGCAGAGACAGAATTGGCTTGGTCTGGCATCTCAGCTTCTCAGAACTGTGGACCCAGAATGCCAATGACTAGAACAATGAGGAACAGTATATTTGGTTAGATTTATAATGATAACTACATTCAGGAAAGAAAAATGGGCAGAGGAGACACCTCTCCGTACCCAATTAAAAAATCACAACCTGGTCACTCTTTTCCTTTCTCGTACTGATCCTTAAGATGATATTGGAAATTTCACAAAGTCAGCTTAGTCTCATGTATTTATCCCCAGTCCTTGACTCTTCCCAACCTGAGCCCATGATTGGACTGTCTCCAGGCTTCTGTTGCAGGAGCCTTCAGGTGAAGTTTACACTGCTGCCTGCACTGTGGAGTCCTTTACAGAGAGACACACATGTGATCCTTGATAGCCTCTAAGATACAAATATGAATCTTTATTCTGCTCCCACTCATCCAGGCTGAAGACATGCTTTCATATGGTTCCCCCGTCTAGGTGTTTCCGGGACAGACCTTCCGGCCCCTGGTGCTCTGCATCATGGTAGGGGATAGTTTTACAAATAAGTGATATTCAGGAAGAAACAGTGATGGCTATTCTCATCCAGTGCATGAGATAATTAAGAATAAAGACTAACTATGATATTTCGGTCATTGATTCTGGGGACAGATGTTCAAATTTTTTAATACAATCCATAAAATATCTAATATATGTGAGAAAAATATGATTTTGGTACATCATTTCTTTACTTCAAAATTATTACTTCATATTTGCATTTCCATGATAAGTCTCTTTCTTCTTCCAATTTCCCACAGGCAGCTGTGTTACTCAGGCTCCAGCTGTCTTGTCTGCGGCAGAGGGAGGGGGTGTCTCCATCGCCTGCAAGCCAGTCTCAGTCTCATCCTTGTTCCTTGGACACACCTCCCTGCGCTGGTCCCCGCAGAAGCCGCACCAATCTCCTCAACCACTGACCTGCAGGGTGTCCCACAGGGCTCCTAGGGGCCTGTTCAGTGGCAGTGGGTCAGGGACAGATGCCACACTCACAGTCACCAGCATGGAGATGGGAGACCCCGCACACACTTGGGTGAACAGCACACTCCCTGGGACCCTGCGCAGTGTAACGGCCCTAAACACAACCTTCCCCTGTGGGGTCAGCCCTTCTGCTCAGTCAGAGCAGCTGCTTCTCTCAGAGAAGAACCAAGCTGGGGTGAGGTGAAAAGGGTGCAGAGCCCCTGAAGGAGGTCAGGAAGACCTTCAGGGTCTGGTCCCAAGCCCCAGGGTCCCTTTCAACGGATAAGCCATGTCCAGAACAATGTGGTTGAGGCGGCTCACAGATGGCACCATGCTGACTCTCTGCCCCTCAGCTCTCAGCAGGGCTGACCCCTGAGGAATGATTGGCCACCTGTTCCCCATGGCACCAAGAACAGCCCTCCCCTGCATCAGTGGAAAAATCAGTAAAATCCAAATATAACTTTTAGATTTGTTAATAGCATAGTATTATCATTAATTTTGGGTTTTGAGAATTATGCTATGGTTATGTACAGTGGTACCATTAGAGAAAGGTAGGGCAAGAGTAGGTGGGAACTATTATATTTGAAACTTTAAGTAAGTCTAAAATTACTTCAAAATAAATTATGGCATAGAAATAAAAATAAGTAAAAATATGAAAAGAGCATAAGGGTGTTCTGAAGACTTCCACAAGCGTCACTCTATTTTTGCTTCATTCGCTAGTTGTAATTCCAGTGTCTGGGGGCACCAACCCGGGCTCCCAATGTCTCCAGTGTGTTGACTTATTTGCTCCATCCTGGAATATACACAAGGTGTCCGAAAATGGCTAAAGCCTACTTCTGAGAATAAGAACTCCAAGTGACTGGAGTTCGATGTCTGTTAAGAATCCCATTTCTCTTTAATTTGAGGGCTTGGGGTCCAAGTTCTCCATTTAAAAATTACTTCATTAGTTACAGTTAACCCTTGAATAGCATGGGTTTGCCTAAGTGAGTCCACTTACACATGGATTTTTTTTTTATAAACACAGTCCAGTATTATAGTGTATTTCCTCTTATGATTTTCTTCATCACATTTTCTTTTCTCTAGCTTTCTTTATTGTTATAATACCATATATAATACATGTAACATACAAAATCAGTGTTAATCTACTGTCTATGTTATTGGTAAGGCTCCTGCTCAACAGTAGGCTATTAGCAGTAAAGTCTGGGGGCAGTCTAAAGTTAGACATGGATTTTCAACTGCATGGGGTGGTGGTTGGCACCATTAACCCCCATATTGTTCAAGGGGCAACCGTAGTTGGTCCACACCCTCATTCCCTTTCAGGGTGGCTATGATGCTCATTTAAATCCATCAGAAGTCACTTCCAATTACATAATAATGAACAGTTTAGTGACTCATTTCTGCAAAAACAAACAAGAAACAAGCACTGTACATGGCTGGAAAAATGATCAAAAACTATTTCAGTACTTTATTTTAGGAAATTGCCAAAGGAACAAAATAAATGGAGAAGTGCTTATTCTTGAAAAAGAACTAGAGCTTCAAGTAAGAACAGGAGAGTCTATGTCTTTTTACCTGGAAAAGCTCACTATGTCCCGAATCAGTCACCAAGATCTGTCCCTTACCAATATAAGGATGATGACAAAAACTAGCAGGTTACTGCCAGGAAAAAATGGTCTTCAGTTGGATTGTGGTTTGGAGCAAGATCCTTCAGCAAATCCAGCTTTTAAACATAAAATATTAAAATATTGGCGGAATAAGAATGCCTGGGTGGCTCAGTCGGTTAAGCAGCTACCTTCAGCTCAGGTCATGATCCCAGGGTCCTGGGATCCAGCCCCTCATCTGCATCCAGCTCCCTGCTTATCAGGGAGTCTGCTTCTCTCTATCCCTCTGCCCCCCACCCCCCGCTTGTGCTCTGTCTCTGTCTCTCTCTCTCAAATAAATAAATAAAATCTTTAAAAAAACATATTGGCAGAATAATGGGAAAAAACTTCACACATAATGGAACATATTAATCTGTAGATCAAAGAAACTCAATGAAATCTGTTCAAGAGAAACACAATGAGATTCACAATTATGCACAGTAGAGTAAAAATGACCAAAGACAAAGAGAAAATCTTGAAAGCACCAAGAAAAACAACAACTCATTTTTTAAGGGAAACAATAATACATTGGCTAATTTTTCATCAGGGTTGGTGGAGACTACAAACAGGGACAGATTTAAACTGCTAAAAGAGAAAAAAGAAGTCAACAAAGAGTTTTATAACCACAAAACTATCCTTCAGAAATAAAGGAAAAGTAAAAATATCCCCTGAGAAGCAAAAACGAGAAGTCATTACTGGCAGATATGCCTACAAGAATCACAAGAGGAAATCTTTCAGACTCAAGGAAGTGACATAAGGAGCTAACTCAAACCTACAAGAAGGAAAGAAACACTCAAAAATAGTAAAGAAACAAGAAAGAAGATAGAAACGAAAGGATGTTATATGCAACTAATAAACCATTGAACACTACATCAAAAACTAATGATGTACTTACTATACAGTGGCTAACCGAACATAATAAATAAATAAATAAATAAATAAATAAGATGAAAGAAAGAAGGAAAAGGATGCTTGCTGCAATTTTATGAAGTTGAAAGATGTCAAAATAATAGTTACCATGGTTGGGTTAGGGGGAGTCAATATGGACTGGGATGAGAGGCATCTGGAGAATTTGAAATATTCTATACTTTGACCTGGAGAGTGAGTTAATATAAAATTTACTCAGACGCACAATTAAGATTTCTGCCCTTTACTCTGTATTTGTTTTGCCACAATTTTTAAAAAAAGGACAAACCTAGATTCTTTTAAATAAACATGAAAAGGGGCGCCTGGGTGGCTCAGTCATTGGGCGTCTGCCTTCAGCTCAGGTCGTGATCCTGGGGTCCTGGGATCGAGCCCCGCATCGGGCTCCCTGCTCAGCGGGAAGCCTGCTTCTCCCTCTCCCTCTGCCGCTGCTTGTGTTCCCTCTCTCGTGTTCTCTCTCTCTGTCAATAAATAAAATAAAATCTTTTTAAAAAATGAAAAAAGATTAAGATTCACCAAATATTTATGGAACTCAGCCTTATAAAGAAATATAAATGTGTCTGGGAAAGTTCTAGAGAACTAGAAAACTGGTTGAGGACAAGAAGGAAACATTTAACTGTGTGCCTTTACTCTTTAGGCAGCATAGGTTTTAGTTCTCTCAGTTTTCCTTCAAACACAGACAATTTCTATTACTTTGCTTACATGGGAGCCCCCGACTCTCCCATTGGCTCTTACCCAGTGGCTGTAGCCACCAGGAGATTTGCATATTGTTCCCTAAGGGAGGACTAAGATACAGAGTCTCAGATAAAACCTTTGCATCTGAGATAAAAGATCAGCTCTAATCTAAGTCAGGAATCATCAGATAAATTTCTCAAAATGAAATTCCCTTGTCAGCTTCTGGGGCTGCTGATGCTCTGGATCCCAGGTAAGGACAGAGGGGAGATGAGAAAGCAGAGTGGGTCAGGGAGGGTCAACATTGCAGACACCCCTGCTCCCCATGTCTATTTTGTCCAAGTGCTATAGACCTATGTCTTACCCTCTGGGAAGGGGCATGTGATGTTTAGATCTCGGAGAGTAAGGAACATTTCAGAAGGAACAAAGATCCATGTTGTGGTAAAGACTATGACATAGAGAAAAGGGGTTGAGGTAGGTGACTTTTAGACACCCCTTTGTATGTTGCAAATCTTAGGTTCTTTTTTGAAATTGGGTATTTGGGGATATTAATAAAAAACACAAAAAGTGGTGCACCTGCGTGGCTCAGTTGGTTAGGCTTCTGCCTTCGGCTCAGGTCATGATCTCAGGGTCCTGGGATTGAGCCCCATGTCAGGCTCCCTACTCAGAGGAGAGTCTGCTTCTCCCTCATCCTCTGCCCCTGACCCTCGTTCATGCTCTCTTTCAAATAAATAAAACCTTTTTTTAAAAAAAGTCACAAAAAAGTGATTTAGACTGAAATAATTACCAAGTAAAATTTTGAAAATGGCTCATAATGTTTGCATGTAATCTTACATTTCTCTCATTACTTTAGGATCCGGTGGGGAGGTTGTGATGACACAGACCCCACTCTCGCTGCCTGTCACCACTGGAGAGCCCGTCTCCATCTCCTGCAGGGCCAGTCAGAGCCTCCTACATAGTGATGGAAAATCTTATTTGAATTGGTACCTGCAGAAGCCAGGCCAGTCTCCACGGCCCCTGATCTATGTGGCTTCCAAACGTTTCTCTGGTGTTCCAGACAGGTTCAGTGGTAGCGGATCAGGGACAGATTTCACCCTGAGAATCAGCAGGTTGGAGGCTGAGGATTTTGGAGTTTATTATTGCCAGCAAAGTATACATCTTCCTCCCACAGTGGTTCAGCCCCGAGCAGAAACCTCCCTGCATGTCATGGCCCAGGTGCCCATAAGTGCTGTTTGTCTAGGGTGCAAGCACAAAAGATCCTCTCAGTCAGTGTTAAGAGGAAGATGTTGGGGGAACTCCAGGGAATGGATGAGGCTGAGGACTCACTGCTTCTTGGCAACCCACAAATTTTGATATGCCATGTTTTCTTTTGGTTTAAAAAACATCTAATTTCCCTTTTCATGTCTTGTTTGACCCAAGTTTCACTTACTGGGTGTATCCTCTAGTGAATACAATTAATTTAGGAAGGATGACTAACTTTGATCACAGGTGCCTCTCAGAGCTCAGGAATCCACCACAGTGACCTGCAGTTGGGGAAGCTCATTCTGCTGGATGGCTTGATCTCAGACTCATGCATGGAGGAAGTCTCCCTTTTTAATCAGAGAGAAGCTACATTTGGGCTGGTCAGGGAACAGGCCTCTGTGTGTCTCCAGTGTGGACCGAAACAGTGTGGATTTGGACTATTTGCACTGATAAAGTCTATAGGTAGTATAAGAGTATCACATTGTCAGGGTGCCTCAGTGGCCCAGTCTGTTAAGCATCGACTCTTGGTTCGGCTCAGGTCATGATCTCAGGGTTGTGATCTCAGGGTCATGAGATCCAGTCCCACATAGGGGCTCTCTGTCCCTCCACCTCACTCTCTCTGTCTCTCCCTCTCTTTCAAATAAATAAATAAATCTTAAAAAAAAAAAGAGTATCACATTCTCTATTCACAAACTCTGATTCCAGGAGAACATATCAAATAGTTTCACCAAGACTGTCTGAATCCCAGACAAATTACACACTAGCTTTCTATTTATTGAACCCAAACTAACATCCTCTGACAACTGAGGCAAATCTACAATAAAACCAACCAGCGTGAGTCCTTCCTCATTCAAGGTTGGGGAACAGCTGCTTCCTCCAGAGACAAGGAGATACATCTTCAACAGCTTTCTCTGTTCCTTTTGCCACCTGAAGAAGGAGTTTGTGAGGTTTAAAACCATACTTCATTCAGGTCCTATAGAATTGCATGGGCTCTTAGACTCTCTTTTTCCTCCCCTCATGAAGTATCAGATATTAAAGAGGAGGGGAGAACACCATGTTCATTTGTACAATTCTACCAGGAGGAAGCTGAGGCTCAGGAAGTGTCATAAATATCCCAAGCTCATGCAGAGAGTTAATGGTGACTATATTAAGAGGAACCTCCTCTCCCAGATTCTCCAGGTACTTCCAGTTTGACCTGAACAAGTGATGGCCTCATCTGTGAATGCACAATTCCTAACAAGAAAGTTCCAGAATTTTTTGCCAGGTCCCCTCAGAAGACATTTTCTCTCAATCACAGGAATAAGGTCTGGAACCTGAAAATCTATTGTTGGCTGAGTTCTTTCATAGGATAAACACACATTTCTCCTGAGAACACCTTAAAAGCAATTCTGAGAATTTTGTGGTTTCAGAGCAAGAGAGATGCAAATCATCTGAGTGTAGGTGAGGAGGTCCTGGCTTGTAAGTCCACATGGTCCACCCACTTTTTTGTCTAAATTAAGTGGATATAGGAAAGAGAATGTTCTCGGAGCTTTTACAAAGTGTGCATGCACCTGGTTCAGAGTATCACCTATGTGTCCCTGTCCAGACAGGCTTAATTTGAACTTGTTAGCAAGGAAAGCTCCATGGACCAGTTATGTGAAGTGAATTTCCTTAGCAGTAAGAATCTGTTAAGGAATGAGTCACCTAATTTCTATCCGAAAATCCCAACCCCACAGATCTGCCTCCTCTTTCCTTGGCAGTTGCTCAGCTGAGACCTTGCCCATCCACTGAATTCTCTTCAAACACCTCTGAACCCTCAAGGCACTGGGACAACTAGCCTCCCAGTGTGTGACCTGGGATCCAAATATCCTCAGTGTGGGTTTCCACAAAAGACAGGCACTGGTTCCACCCAGAGAAGAGAACCCACTAGCAAGGCACAACAAAATAGACCTTTCTGTCTGGCACTGAAGGACACTCAGCTATTGGGTCATTAGCACGACAATTTATCCAGCCCTCGAACTCATTCTGGTTTTAAAAGGATCCTGGGCCTAACAGACACATGAAAAAATGTTCAACATCCCAAGCCATCAGGGAAATACAAATCAAAACCACAATGAGATACCACTTTATACCAGTTAGAATGGCAAAAATTGACAGGACAGGAAACAACAAGTGTTGGTGAGGATGTGGAGAAAGGAGAACCCTCCTACACTGTTGGTGGGAATGCAAGTTGGTACAGCCACTCTGGAAAACAGTGTGGAGGTTCCTCAAGATGTTAAAAATAGAGCTACCCAATGACCCAGCAATTGCCCTACTAGGTATTTACCCCAAAGATACAGATGTAGTGAAAAGAAGGGGCACATGCACCCCAACGTTTATAGCAGCCATGTCCGCAATAGCCAAACTGTGGAAGGAGCTGAGATGCCCTTCAACAGACGAATGGATAAAGAAGATGAGGTTCATATATACAATGGACTATTACTCATCCATCAGAAAGGATGAATACCCAACTTTTACATCAACATGGATGGAATTGGAGGGGATTATGCTAAGTGAAATAAGTCAAGCAGAGAAAGACAATTATCATATGATTTCACTCATGGTGTAGAATTTAAGAAACAAAACAGAGGAGCATAGAGGAAGGGAGGGATAAATAAAACAAGACGTAATCAGAGAGGGAGACAAACCATAAGAGACTCTTAACCATAGGAAACAAACTGAGTGTTGCTGGGGGTGGGGGTGGGGAGACGGGGTAACAAGGTGATGGGCACGAGATGTAATGAGCACTAGGTGTTATACACAAGTGATGAGTCACTGAACTCTACCTCTGAAACTAATAATACACTATATGTTAATTAATTGAATTTAACTTAAAAAAAGTAATGAGAATACTAGAAGCAAGAGATTTTATGCAAGGATTTGTTCAAGGCAAGGTGTTGAAAGATATTCTTTAGTCTCATAAGAAAATTGGATCTATCCCTGTGTACAGTGAAGAGATATCATGAAGGGACCATGAGGAGACACAGAGGGAAATATCTTCCCTGCTCCCCAAAGATGAGTAATTTCCTCATTGCTTCTCTCCTGAGACCATTCTCCCATTGTTGTTCATTGATTCCTAAAGATTAGTAATAAAAATTTCTTAGGGTATTGGTGAATAAAATCCCCATGTCCAGAGATACGGAATTCCCAAATGGTCTTGAGTTTACATTAATTCTGGAAGGATGCTTTGCTGAGAAGTGAACTCTAGGTATGTGGCTTCTTTTTCTTATCATTTTGAAGATGTCTCATTGTCTCTGATCCCCGTTGTTTATGTTGAGACATTAACCATTCTTATTCTTGTTCATTCAAAAGGGGAGAATTTTCTTTAATGTTTGTTAAGATTTTTTCTATTTCATCAGAAAAGAGACTAGTGATATTATTCATACAACAAAGTACTGCACAGCAATGAAAATTAATGAACTGCAACAAGGCCCAACAGCATAGATGAATCTAACATGCAATTGAATGAAGGAAGCTTCATACACTTAAGGTTCAGGTGATGGAAAAATTGAAATATATTTTTTTTATTTTTTATTGTTATGTTGATCACCATACATTACATCATTAGTTTTTGATGTAGTGTTCCATAATTCATTGTTTGTTCATAACACCCAGTGCTCCATGCAGAATGTGCCCTCTTTAAACCCATCACCAGGCTAACCCATCCCCCCATCCTCCTCCCCTCTAGAACCTTCAGTTTGTTTTTCAGAGTCCATCGTTTCTCATGGTTCCTCTCCCCCTCTGACTTACTCCCCTTCATTCTTCCCCTCCTCCTATCTTCTTCTTTTTCATTTTTCTTAACATACGTTGCATTATTTGTTTCAGAAGTACAGATCTGTGATTCAACAGTCTTGCACAATTCACAGCGCTCACCATAGTACATACCCTCCCCAATTTCTATCACCCAGCCACCCCATCCCTCCCACCCCCCACCACTCCAGCAACCCTCAGTTTGTTTCCTGAGATTAAGAATTCCATAAATCAGTGAGGTCATATGATACATGTCTTTCTCTGCTTGACTTATTTCACTCAGCATAACACCCTCCAGTTCTATCCACGTCGTTGCAAATGGCAAGATCTCATTCCTTTTGATGGCTGCATAATATTCCATTGTGTATATATACCACCTCTTCTTTATCCATTCATCTGTCGATGGACGTCTTGGCTCTTTCCAGAGTTTGGCTATTGTGGACATTGCTGCTATAAACATTGGGGTGCACGTACCCCTTCGAGTCCCTACATTTGTATCTTTGGGGTAAATACCCAGTACTGCAATTGCTGGATCATATGGTAGCTCTATTTTCAAATGCTTGAGGAACCTTCATACTGTTTTCCAGAGTGGCTTCACCAGCTTGCATTCCCACCAACAGTGTAGGAGGGTTCCCCTTTCTCCGCATCCCGCCCAACATCTGTCGTTTCCTGACTTGTTAATTTTAGCCATTCTGACGGGTGTGAGGTGGTATCTCATCGAGGTTTTGATTTGGATTTCCCTGATGCCGAGCGATGTTGAGCACTTTTTCATGTGCCTGTTGGCCATTTGGATGTCTTCTTTGGAAAAATGTCTGTTCATGTCTTCTGCCCACTTCTTGATTGGATTATTTGTTCTTTGGCTGTTGAGTTTGATAAGTTCTTTATACATTTTGGATACTAGCCCTTTATCTGATATGTCATTTGCAAATATTTTCTCCCATTCTGTCGGTTGTCTTTTGGTTTTGTGGACTGTTCCTTTTGCCGTGCAAAAGCTTTTTATCTTGATGAAATCCCAATAGTTCATTTTTGCCCTGGCTTCCCGTGCCTTTGGCGATGTTTCTAGGAAGAAGTGGCTGTGGCTGAGGTCGAAGAGGTTGCTACCTGTGTTCTCCTTTAGGATTTTGATGGACTCCTGTCTCACGTTTAGGTCTTTCAACCATTTGGAGTCTATTTTTGTGTGTGGTGTAAGGAAATGGTCCAGTTTCAGTCTTCTGCATGTGGCTGTCCAATTTTCCCAACACCATTTGTTGAAGAGACTGTTTTTTTTCCATTGGACATTCTTTCCTGCTTTGTCAAAGATAAGTTGACCATAGAGTTGAGGGTCCATTTCTGGGCTCTCGATTCTGTTCCATTGATCTATGTGTCTATTTTTTTGCCAGTACCATACTGTCGTGATGATGACAGCTTTGTAATAGAGCTGGAAGTCCGGAATTGTGATGCCGCCAGCTTTGCTTTTCTTTTTCAAGATTCCTCTGGCTATTCGGTTTCTCTTCTGGTTCCATACAAATTTTAGTATTATTTGTTCCATTTCTTTAAAAAAAGTGGATGGTATTTTGATGGGGATTGCATTGAATGTGTGGATTGCTCTAGGTAGCATTGACATCTTCACAATGTTTGTTCTTCCAATCCATGAGCATGGAACGTTTTTCCATTTCCTTCTGTCTTCTTCAATTTCTTTCATGAGTATTTTATAGTTTTCTGAGTACAGATCCTTTGCCTCTTTGGTTCAATTTATTCCTAGGTATCTTATGGTTTGGGGTGCAATTGTAAATGGGATCGAATCCTCGATTTGTCTCTCTTCTGTCTGGTTGTTGGTGTATAGGAATGCCACTGATTTCTGTGCATTGATTTTATATCCTGCTACTTTACTGAATTCCTCTATGAGTTCTAGCAGTTTTGGGGTGGAGTTTTTGGGTTTTCCACATACAGTATCATATCATCTGCAAAGAGTGAGAGTTTGACTTCCTCCTTAACGATCTGGATGCCTTTGATTTCTTTTTGTTGTCTGATTGCTGTGGCTGGGACTTCTAATACTACGTTGAATAGCAGTGGTTAGAGTGGACATCCCTGCCGCGTTCCTGACCTTAGAGGAAAAGCTCTCAGCTTTTCCCCATTGAGAATGATATTCGCTGTAGGTTTTTCATAGATAGCTTTTATGATATTGAGGTAGGTACCCTCTATCCCTATACCCTGAAGAGTTTTGATCAAGAAAGGATGCTGTACTTTGTCAAATGCTTTTTCTGCATCTATTGAGAGGATCATATGATTCTTGTTCTTTCTTTTGTCAATGTATTGTATCACGTTGATTGATTTGCGGATGTTGAACCAAACTTGCAGCCCGGGGATAAATCCCACTTGGTCATGGTGAATAATCCTTTTAATGTACTGTTGGATCCTATCGGCTAGTATTTTGGTGAGAATTTTTGCATCCATGTTCGTCAAGGATATTGGTCTGTAATTCTCCTTTTTGATGGGGTCTTTGTCTGGTTTTGGGATCAAGGTAATGCTGGCCTCATAAAATGAGTTTGGAAGTTTTCCTTCCATTTCTAGTTTTTGGAACAGTTCCAGGAGAATAAGTATTAATTCTTCTTTAAATGTCTGGTAGAATTCCCCTGGGAAGCCATCTGGGCCTGGGCTTTTGTTTGTTGGGAGATTTTTGATGACTGCTTCAATTTCCTTCGTGGTTATAGGTCTGTTCAGGTTTTCTGTTTCTTCCTGGTTCAATTTTGGTAGTTGATACATCTCTAGGAATGCACCCATTTCTTCCAGGTTATCTAATTCGCTGGCATAGAGTTGCTCATAATATGTTCTTAAAATTGTTTGTATTACTTTGGTGTTGGTTGTGATCTCTCCTCTTTCATTCATGATTTTGTTGATTTGGGTCCTTTCTCTTTTCTTTTTGATAAGCCTGGCCAGGGGTTTATCAATCTTGTGAATTCTTTCAAAGAACCAGCTCCTAGTTTCGTTGATCTGTTCTACTGTTCTTTTGGTTTCTAGTTCATTGATTTCTGCTCTGATCTTTATGATTTCTCTTCTCCTGCTGGGTTTAGGCTTTATTTGCTGTTCTTTCCCCAGCTCCTTTAGGTGTAGGGTTAGGTTGTGTGTTTGAGACCTTTCTTGTTTCTTGAGAAAGGTCTCAAATACTATATACTTTCCTTTCAGGACTGCCTTTGCTGTATCCCAAAGATTTTGAAGAGTTGTGTTTTCATTTTCATTGGTTTCCATGAATGTTTTTAATTCTTCTTTAACTTCCTGGTTGACCCATTCATTCTTTAGTAGGATGCTCTTCAGCCTCCGTGTATTTGAGTTCTTTCCGACTTTCCTCTTGTGATTGAGTTCTAGTTTCAAAGCATTGTGGTCTGAAAATATGCAGGGAATAATCCCAATCTTTTGGTACCGGCTGAGACCTGATTTGTGACCTAGGATGTGATCGATTCTGGAGAACGTTCCATGGGCACTAGAGAAGAATGTGTATTCCGTTGCTTTGGGATGGAATGTTCTGAATATATCTGTGAAGTCCATTTGGTCCAGTGTGTCATTTGAAGTCTTTATTTCCTTGTTGATCTTTTGCTTAGATGATCTGTCCATATCAGTCAGGGGGGTGTTAAAGTCCCCCGCTATTATTGTATTGTTGTCAATGGTGTCTTCGCTTTTGTTATTAATTGCCTTATATAATTGGCTGCTCCCACGTTAGGGTCATAGATATTTACAATTGTTAGATCTTCTTGTTGGATAGACCCTTTAAGTAGGATATAGTGTCCTTCCTCATCTCTTATTACAGTCTTTGGTTTAAAATCTAATTTGTCTGAGATAAGGATTGCCATCCCAGCTTTCTTTTGGTGTCCATTAGCATGGTAAATGGTTTTCCACCCCCTCACCTTCAATCTGGGGGTGACTTTGCATCTAAAAATGAATCTCTTGCAGACAGCATATCGATGGGTCTTGTTTTTTAATCCAATCTGATAGCCTGTGTCTTTTGATTGGGGCTTTGAGCCCATTTACATTCAGGGTAACTATTGAAAGGTATGAATTTAGTGCCATTGTATTGTCTGTAAGGTGACTGTTACTGTATCTTGTCTGTGTTCCTTTCTGATCTATGCTGCTTTTAGGCTCTCTTTTTCCTTAGAGGACCCCTTTCAATATTTCTTGGAGGGCTAGTTTCGTGTTTACAAATTCCTTTAGTTTTTGTTTGTCCTGGAAGCTTTTTATCTCGCCTTCTATTTTCAATGACAGCCTAGCTGGAAATAGTATTCTTGGCTGTATATTTTTCTTGTTTAGTGCTCTGAAGATATCATGCCAGTCCTTTCTGGCCTGCCAGGTCTCTGTGGATAAGTCTGTTGCCAATCTAATATTTCTACCATTGTAGGTTACATATCTCTTCTCCCGAGCTGCTTTCAGGATTTTCTCTTTGTCTCTGAGACTCGTAAGTTTTACTATTAGATGTTGGGGTGGTGACCTATTTTTATTGATTTTTGAGAGGGGTTCTCCATGCCTCCTGGATTTTGATGCCTGTCTCCTTGCTCACATTAGGGAAGTTCTCTGCTATTATTTGCTCCAATATACCTTCTGCCCCTCTCTCTCTTTCTTCTTCTTCTGGGATCCCAATTATTCTAATGTTGTTTCGTCTTATCGTATCGCTTATCTCTCGAATTCTGCCCCTCAAGATCCAGTAGTTGTTTCTCTCTCTTTTTCTCAGCCTCTTTATTTTCCATCATTTGGTCTTCTATATCGCTGATTCTCTCTTCTGCCTCATTTATCCTAGCAGTTAGTGCCCCCATTTTTGATTGCACCTCATTAATATCCTTTTTGATTTTGACTTGGTTAGATTTTAGTTCTTTTATTTCTCCAGAAATGGTTTCTCTAATAACTTCCATGCTTTTTTCAAGCCCAGCTAGTATCTTTAAAGTCATGATTCTGAACTCTAGGTCCGACATTGTACTAATGTCAGTATTGAGTAGGTCGCTGGCTGATGTTACTACCTCTTGTTCTTTTTGCTGAGGAGATTTTTTTCGTCTTGTAATTTTGTCCAGAGGAGAATAGATGAATGAGAGAACAAAATGCTAACAGGTTAACAATGTCCCCAGCAAATATACTCTATAGAAATCAGAAAAGACCTGAAACCAGGGGAAAAGAAAGGGAAAGAAAGAAAAAAGAAAGAGGAAAAAAGAAAACAAAACAAAAAGAAAAAGATAAAAACAAAAGCAGAACAATACAAAAAAAAACCATAATATGATCAAATATGATCAGGGTAGTGCATAGATCAGTGCCACACACTAGATTTGGGGTATATTTTGGTGTGTTAGAAAAAGTGCCTCCTAAAATTTTAAAGGAAGAAAGACATATATGTACAAAATAAGGATTGATACAATGAAGGGATGGAAGATGAATGTAAAGATGAAAATTATAAAAGATTTTATAAAAGGAATTGATAAGATTAGAAGTTGTTTGAAAAAAGAAAGAAGAAGATTTAAAAATAAAAAGGGAGAGAATGTGATCAGGCAGGAGACTAGAACAAAGCCATACACTAGTGATTTAGGGTATATTTTGATCTGTTAGAAGAAACCGTATCTCAAAATTTTAAAGACAGAACAACTTATATATATATGCCAAAAATAAGGGTAACTACTATGAAGGGATAAAATATGACTCTAAAAATGAAAAATAAAAAATGTTTTTTTAAAAAAGGGATTGATAAGATGTTGGTTGAAAAAGGGAAAAAGAAAAATTCAAAAAAAACCAGTTAAAAAAATTAACTTTGAAAAACAAATGAATCATGGTAAAAAAAAGCCATGAATTCTATGTGCAGTATTCCCCTAGCGCTGGAGTTCTCCCATTCTCCTTGATCGGTAAACTTGGTCTTGGCTTGCTGGCTGTTCGTGCTGATCTTCTGGGGGAGGGGGCCTGTTGCCGTGGTTCCCAAATGTCTTTGCCAGAGGTGGAATTGCCCCGCCTTTGTCGGTCCGGGCTAAGCAAGCTGCTCGGGTTTGCTCTCAGGAGCTTTTGTTCCCTGCAAGCTCTCGGTACAGCTTGGGAGGACCAGGGTGAAAATGGTAGCCTCCCAATCTCTACCCAGAGGAGCTGAGGACTCAGGGCCCCACTCCTCAGTGCGCCCCCAGAGAAAAGCAGTCACTCCCGTGTCCCCGGTCTCCGGCCACACTCCGTGCTCACCCAGCCTGTCACCGAGCGTTTCTATCTCTGGCACCCGACCCCGTGTGGAGTCCCCAAATCCAGCAGATCCCTGCAGTGCGCACCCGCGCCGCTCCTCCCGGGGGAGGAAGGGGAGTCTCCCCGTCTCTGCCACTTGTTGGGTCCCTGCTGGAGGAGCAGTAGCCCGACTGGGCCGCGGATCACAGTTTATGGCCACCCCGAGCTGAGAGCCCGCGCCTCGGCTCTGTCTCTGCAGCCGGCTTCCCTGCTCCAATACCTGAGAGCTCCTCCACACTCGGGCACCCCTGGTTTTTCTGTGATCCCAAGGGGCCTGAGACCACACTGTCCCACGAGGGTTCCACCCCCGTTTAGCCACTGGAGCGACTTCCCTCAGCGGAGCCAACTTCTAAAAGGTCCGATTTTGTGCTCCGCGGCTCTATCACTTGCCAGAAGCGGCCGACGGAGGCCCCCTCCCCCGCCGTCTCTCCTCCCGAATATCACCTCGGATTCACTTCTCTGCATGTCCTACCTTCCAGTAAGCGGTCGCTTCTTTGTTCAGAGAGTTGTTGCTACTCTCCTCTTCGATCTCCTGCTGAGTTCGTAGGTGTTCAGAATGGTCTGATCCCTATCCAGCTGAATTCCTGAGACCAGACGAAATCCAGGTCTCCTACTCCTCCGCCATCTTGCTCTGCCCCCTCTGAAATATATTTTTGATACATCCTTCAGTGGCAAAGCTGTGAAGAAGACTAAGGAAGTGATTAGAGAGAGTCAAGATGGTAGTGTATTCCTTTTACTGCTAGTTAGTATTTCACTGAATGGACAGATCAGGTTTCATTTATCCATTTAAAGGTTGATGGATATTTGTACTGTTCCTGCTTTGGGTCGATTATGAATTAGGCTGCTGGGTACATTTGCCTACAAGCCTTCATGTGGCCATTTGTTTTGGTTTCTCTAGGACAGATTCTTGAAGGTACAATTGCCAAGCCCTGTGATAAATCAATGTTCAGATTTTCAAGAAACTTTTTTCTACTTGGCTGCACCATTTGACATCCATTGTAGCAGTGGATGAGGGATCCTGCTTCTCCATAACCTCACCAACACTTGTTATTGTCTTTTATTTTTTAATACAGCCATCATGGTGGGCATGAAATGGTATCACATTTTGGATTTAACCTGCATCTCCCTAATGATTGAAAAACTTGAGCATCTATTCATGTGCCATTAATGACCTTTCACATATCCTCTTTGGTGAAATGTCTACTGAGATTATTTGTTCATTTTTTTTGCTGGGTTGTCGTCCTGGTAGGTGTTCTGTCTTACTGAGTTAGAAGAGTTCTTACTAAGGTAGAGGAGTTCTTTATACATTCTAAATATTTATCAGGTAAGTTATTCACAAATATTACCTCCAAGTCTGTCGTTTGTCTTTTTATTATACGGTGTGTTTTGAAATACCAAAGCTCTGAATTTTGGTGAAGTCCAATTTGTTTTTTTAATAAGTTGAGCTTTTGGTTTTATAACTAAGAAATCTTCAGTGAATCCAAGGATACAATGTTTTTCCCCTCTATTTTCTCCTAAAAGTTTTTATAATTTCAGCTCAGATAGTTCTCTGATCCAATTCGAGTTATTTTTTTATGTGTCTTTTTTTTGGTCAGGGACTAAATTCATCTTCTTGCATGTGGGTGCAAATAGAAAAGTCTGTCCTTTCCCCACCTAATTACCTAGGTATCATTGTCAAAATACAACTGATCATAAATGTAAGGATCTATTTCTAGGCTGTCTACCCATTAACTATATGCCCCTTATGCCACTGATCTGATGCCACACCACACAGTCCTGACAACTATAATTTGCAATTGTCCCATAGTTTATATACAGCATGTTTCGAAATGGGTTTGGAAGCCTTCAAACTTCAGATTTCTTGTGCAAAGTGATTTTGGTTACTCTAGGTAATTTACATTTCCATATGAAGTTTAAAATAACTTTTTCCTTAGCACTGGGAGAATTTGGGAGGGAGAAATTGAAAGGAAATAAAAAATTTAAGTAGCATGACAGTTGTAGCAGACAACTTCTAGTGGCCCCATGACGCCTACACCTACGGTTCATGCCCCTTGACAGAGGGCAGGGCCTGTGCCTTGCTTCTAGCCCAAACTATCTCCCAGAGGTGAAAGGATTTTGCAAATGTGGTTAAGGTCCCAGATCAGTTGATTCGGAGTTAATCAAAATGAAGATTATCCTGGGTGGACCTCACTAAATAAGGACAAAACCCTTAAAGAGGAACTGGGTCCTCCCTGTTGTTGATGAATTCCCCTTGCTGGTTTGATTAAGAGGCAGCCAACACGACACGAATTTTGGATGGCCTGTGGGACCTTAGGGTGGCCTCAAGCCTGTAGCCACCAAAGGCCAGGACCGTTAGTCAGATAGTCACAAAGAAAAGAATTCTTTCCATAACCTGAATGGCCTTGAAAACAGATTCTTCAAGCCTCCAGATGAGAATGGAGTCTGGCCAACACCTTGGTTCCATCCTGGGAGACCCCAAGAAGAGAACCCAGCTAAACTCTGCCCAGACGTCTGACTCCTAAAAACTGTGTGATGATCATTGTGTATTGTTTTAGCCACCAAGTTAGTAGTAATTTGTTATGGAACAGTAAGAAATGAATACAACAAGAAAGTTTCCTATGTGCTGAGATAGTGTTACAAACTTAGAAACTAAGGGGACTCTGAGCAGACGGAAATGTTACGGAGCACTATTTGTCAGTTTCCCCAGCTCCCCCTGGGGAGGATAGAGAAGCCCAACGGAGGCCAAGGTAGGGGCGGAGAGGGGTGTGAAAACTGACCGTTCCATCCTCATCACCGTGCACACTCAAGCTTCTGGAGACCACTCCGTACAGTGACCAAGCAATAGAAAAAGAAAAAGAAGACAAGAAAAACCCTGGCCATGCCTATGGAATGTATCTTAGAGAAAGGACATGAAAACTGGACAAGAAGAAAAGGACAAGTAAATAGACCTAGAACTGAGGACCTCTATCTGGGGGGGAAAAGACACAAAGATAGAAAAATCTTCATCAAAAAATGAAAAATAACTACATCACAATTCTTAGATTGCTGAACAACTACAGAGATCTTTGTGTGAGCTCAAGCAAATAGGTGAGGTTGAAAATCCAAATTAATGTGAGAGGATCAGCCTGTATCTGAAAGATCTATAGCTAACAGTTCGAGCAGCTGAAGGCTGTTTTTTCATAGAAATGACTGAGCAGTCGCCTGGGGAGGTTTCTGTTTAGACCCAGAGCACTATGGGAAAAGCCTCCTTACTCTGCAGGCAGTAATGGTTGGCAGCGTCGCCGGCCTCCACGGGATCACTTGTGAGGCTGAAATCAGTCCCAGACCCACCACCAGTGAACCTGGCTGGGACCCCAGACTCTCGACTGGATGCTTTATAAATCAGGACTTTAGGACGCTGTCCTGATTTCTGTTGATACCAGGTCATGTAGTGGGTAATGCCCCAAATGTCACTGACTTTCTGACAGGCCTTGCAAGAGATGGTGGCCCTCTGCCCTGGAGACATGGTCAAAGAGGCTGGAGACTGGGTCAGCACAATGTCCCCAGTGGAGCCTGGAATGATAAACACAACAAATTTAACAGATGTGCTGAGAGCATCCCAGTGGAGGCCCGCAGCACTGAGGACCCTTGTAGTCAAAGTCATGCACTGCACTCTGAGGAACCAGAAGACAAAAGGTAACTGGGCAACTGGAAACCTATACCAAATGCTTGAATTCCAGCCACCAGGAACCCAGAGACACCAAAAGCATCGTGGCCACAGTGAGGTTTGCCCACCATTTCTCCATATGCCCCCCTCTCTCACCTAGAGCCCAGAGCAGCAGGATCCACAGCAGGGGAGCCCTGAACCCCATCTCTGAGAGCTGGACTAGAGGCTGCTCCTCAGGGGGCCTGACCAGCTGCCTTTAAGGATGCTGAGAGCAGCCTGGAGCTCTGTCTAATGATACGACATGCAAATCAGCTCAGAAGAGCTTGAGGTTGTGCTCAATGGGGACACCTGCTCTCAGAACACCCTGTGGGACTTGGGGTCACCAGAAATTTCCAAGTGTAGCTCAAGCATGTCCCAAGGGACCAGTTTCTTGAATCTCTGCCTTCTAGCCAGTCTGAGAAGCCATGCCGGGGAGTGCCCTGGGGCTGTCCTACCATTAGGATTTAGGTTATTTCAGGAACACTCTTAATCCTCAGAATTAAAATCTCATACATTACCACAATAATGCATTTCAAGTTGTGATTATTGTCAGGAAGAGAAAGCCATGGGATTATAAAGAGTGAAACAGGGTGGCCTGGTTCAGATGGGGAGGGGAAGTCGGCCCCACTGAGTAGATGGCCTTTAAACCAAGTCCTGAAATGCCCTCAGGACCTGGAAAGGGTGAGACGGCTGAGGGTGGAACCTTGGCGAAGGCTGGGAACTGACACTAATCAAGGCACTTGCCTTGGTGTGGATAAGCCCGGGACTCTCCATCTGCTCCATCCTGGAAACCAAGGACGTGTCCCCCCGGACACCCTCCCAGGTGGAGCGGTCACTCCTGCTCAAAGTGGAGAATAGTCAGTGCCCGTCTTCGGGTTCACCCTGCCTCTAACGTTGACGTGTCATGTACAGGCACCATGACAAAGCACAGAGGACAAACCTGTGTGACTCCCAGCCCACAGGTCAAGAGCATACCCTCTACCTATCACTTCAACCCTTCCTCTCTCATGAGCTAATTCTTTGTCTTCTGCAAAATGCCCTCCCAAGTGGCTCCCAGTGACTCTTCCCAAACAGGAGCAGGCTAAGGCACATGGGATTTGTCATCTCCTAACCAGTAATTCTAGTTGTTGGTCATTTGCAGGGGTAGGGCCAGGCAAGGGCAGGCGGCCCAGGAGAGTGGCTGGCAGGCTGCCTCACCAGGCATCACCACAACCTTGGACTTTGCCAGCTCTGCCTTCATCCTCCACAGAGATTTGCACCATCCTCCCACCCCTACTGCCTCCACCACAGGCCCAGCCCTATAGCCCCATGCTGATCACGTGGTCTTTTCTAGGGACAGGGTCCGAGCAGCCTCGGGAGGGTGAGAGGCAGCCAGGTGGTGCCACCATCCCAGATCCTCGGGCTCCTGCTCCTGTCTGTGTTCCAGGAGAAAGAATGTCCCCAAGTTGAGCGAAGTTCCCTCAGGGGCGATCCTCATGCTCCCTGAGAAGAGTGGTCTTGGGAGGGGACAGGAAGTGAATGCCACTAACCGCACAGGCTTGCTTAGGGCCTGGCCTCAACTTGGGAGGCCCATTCTGGCTCTAATGGAATCACAGCATCTCCACATCAGTCCAGGGTGCCTCTGATGGCAGGTTCCAGTGGGCACATGGCACTCCCCCAAGCTGCTGGGTCCCTGTCTGTTTCCCAGGAGAGAGTCTCCATTGGCTACAGGGCCAGTGAGAGCCTCCTCTGCATGGCCAGGAAGCACTGCTTAACCTGTGCCAGCACGGACCTGGAGGGGCTGAAGGCCCTCATTTACCTCCTTTCCACCTGAGTTAATGGGGTGCCCACCCGGTTCAGTAGCAGGGGCTCTAGGGCAGACTTCACTCTTGCCATCAGCAGCCTGCAAGCTAAAGACAATATGACCAACTACGGCCTTGCAACAACAGGATGTACTGTCACAATGACATGACCCCAAATATAAACCATCACAACTGGGCAAGGGGGCAGGTGTCCCAGCTGCTTCTCACTTACTAGCCACTACTACAGATGCAGTTCATTTGTTTGTTTTGTTCAGCTCGGGGTGTGGGGGAGAAGATCGGCATGGTGTCATTTTAAAATCTGCAGCTGGGACTCCTCTTCAAAAGAGCTCTAGTCTCCTTCTCTGTTTTCCCATTCACTTCCTTTAAATCTGACTTCAGCCCTCTCTCTGGGCCTTGTGCTAGTCATGACAGCCCCAGTCTGGCACTCTCCACTCAGGTCCCAACCACCCCTCCCATCCCCTCCAGCTGCTGTCCCCACACAGGACCTCCTCCCTAGGTGGAAGTTTGTGGTCACCGTCTGCTGAGCATCCCTATTTCCCGACTTTGCCATTCAAATTTTATTCCAGAGAAAACCTCTCACCAAGAAGAAATACCAGATCTCGGTCTATCCTTGTGCTGGAATCAATGCACATTATTCTTTTCCCAACACATTTTTTAACGTTAAGGGAAAAAAAGTTCTCTAGTGCAAAACCAGGAGCAAAGAGCAGGTTCCTTTTGTCAATAGAAAATATTTTAAATTTGAAAAGAACAGCAAAGCAGATTATAAGAGAGTGGCAAACAAAAATATGGAAAACGCGAGAGAAAAAGGAATCAGTACCTGAAAACCTTCTCCCCAAAGCACAAACCTCTGAACCATGGACATGTGCAGTAGCCTGCGTCTCTTCTAAAAGCTCCCTGAGCTTTTGTGCTTCCCCTGCATGCAGCCTTCTTATGGAGATTCTGTTGCCCCGTTCAGCCACTTCTAGACTCTTAGACCTACCTAGAAAGTGGAAGAACAATGTTTGAGATCAAGATAGGTAGCCCATGCCCCTCTAGTGTCACTCCTTATTGCAGACAAACACCAGCCCCAAAGCGTCTCCCTGTTTCTGGACTATTTTAGTTCCCACCTCCTAGAGTCTCTCACATGCCTGTCACAATTCCTGGTGGTTTCGGTATATTCAATATATGATCCTTCCATTATCCTGCTCTCTCAGTTGTTGGGTTGATCCTCCTCCAAACTGTCTCTTCCTCACCCAATCTTGATCACTCACTCTGGTGGCCATGCCTTAGATGCGTCATCGCAAAATAAGGACAAGTTCTCCATCATTAAAATGTTGAGCATCTCAGGGGCGCCTGGGTGGCTCAGTTGGTTGAGCCTCTGCCTTCAGCTCAGGTCATGATCCTGCGATCCAAGAGAAACTGCTCTTCTCAAGGTCATTAGTGACCTCCACATTGCCAAGTCTGATGGCCAAATGCCACCTCTAACAGGGGTGGAGTCCGGCACTGGGCTCCCTGCTCAGCAGAGAGTCTGCTTCTCCCTCTCCCTCTGCCGCTCCCCCCTGTTCATGGGGAGTGCGCTCTCTCTCTCTCTCAAATAAATAAATAAAAGATCTTTAAAAAAAAATGTTGAGTATCTCAGCCTTGTCCACTTCTAAGAGCTCTGCAGCTCACTCCACTGGGTATGCCACAGCCAATAATTTCTAGCTTTCATTAGAGTAAGACCTGAAATCTATAGGAAAACATATGTTGTGTTTCCGTGGAAAATTCGGCATATCTGTAGCGTACCTTTCCAGGTTATCAGAGTCCACCCCTGGTCATTGTCTTTGAGCTATCTTGCAACTCTTTACAAATTGTTGGTAACTGATAGATGGATGATTCTGTCCTGTCTAGTAGTGATTAAATTGACTTCTTACCTCACCTTGGAAAACCAGCTTGCCTCTATCTGCAGTTCATTCCTTTACTCCATATATATCTGTGTGTTTTGACTTTTCCTTTGAACCAGTTACTACATCTTCCTAGTTCCTTCATACCATGTGAGTAAAATAATTTAACATGTGTTCATCATTACCATATCTCCGTGAAAGTCATAATTTTACTGTTTTCTGAATATTAGCTTTTAACAAATCTATTGACCTTTCTACATTTTCTCTGTCCCTAAGCCCTTCACGGTCTCATTTCCCTTCTTCCTCAGCTTAAATTCCACGATCCTTCTTTATAACGACTCCCTTATACACAAGAACTTCCTCAGCCTTCCATTATTTCATTAATTTCACGTAGCAAAGTCCCAACCCTCCACATGCCTGCTGGTGGAAAACACACAGCAGTCCTGACTTCTCCAACTTTGATTCATGACCACTCACTTCCTGAGGGCCCTTCTTCCTGCCCCACAATCATACTTCATTTCCCTGTTCTAGTCAGTCTTCACTCTTTCTCTTTCCATCTTTCTTCAAGTTCTAACAGCTCTTCCTCCATCCTAACTTAAAGCCAAGTACCCCATTTCCTATTTCCTAGGTCAAGAGAGGGGCTCAGAAGAGAACGTCCCCGGGTTGCCCATCCATCTTCTGATCCACTGATATGGGTATCATCGCCACACTCCGCCTTCCTTCCTGGCACTGTAGAGAGGTAGCCAGCCCTCCCATCTGAGGCCACTCCCTCTGATCCCACACCTCTTACCTCCTCAATGGTATTGCTTGGCACTTCTCCCTCTTCCCTGAGTTACCAATGTTCTCCTCTCTTAAGCATCATTCCCATCAGTACGCAAACATCTTTTTAAAAAACTCCCTGACATCACATCTCCCTCCAGTTATAGTCTGTTTCACTTTTCTCCTTCACCATAAAGCTCACTGAAACAGCTGTCTACAGTCACCATTCCCAGATCTTCTATCCCCATTCTTTCTTGAGCTTTCTACATTCAAGCGTTTACCTCTGCCATCTCATTGAAACTGCTCTTCTCAAGGTCATTAGTGACCCCCACATTGCCAAGTCTGATGGCCAAATGCCAGTCCTCATCTCATAGACCCAGCAGCACCATTTGACATGTTGACAACACACTCCCCCTTAATATATACCTTTTGCTCTGAACTCGAGGGCATCCCACTATCTTGCTGGTCTTCCATCCGACTGCTCCTTCACAGACTCCTTCACTGGTTCCTCTTCATCTCCGCTGCCTCAGAACTCTGCCCTTGGGCCTCTGATCTAGTCAATGCTCATTCCATTGGTTATCATATTCCAAGCTCCCCAGTCCAATTCTTTCCGTGAACTCTAGACTCATATATCCAATGGTCTACTTGACAGGTGCACGTGGAAGTTTAATACGCATCTCAAACTTAAAATGCCCAAAACCAAATTCCTGATCTTCCTCCCCAAATCCACTCTTCCCACAGTCTTCTCTATCCAAGCAGATGGCAACTCCACCCTTCTAATACTCAGAGAAAAACTCTGGAGTCACTTTGAGATCTCTCTTTTTCTCACACTCCTTGTCAAAACCATCAGCATATGGTCATCTCTATCTTCAAAATATACCACTCCTCGCCTCCTTCACCACCACCGCCACAGACCCAAGCTGTCATCCTCTCTAGCCTGGATGACAGCAACGGCCTCCCAACTGCTATCTTTCCAGTCTTGCCTCCCAGAGGGATCCTGTTAAACTACGTATCAAATCATGTCCTTCTCTATTCAAAACTCTCCCACTTACCACATCATTCCAAATAAAAGCCAAGTCCTTAGAGAAGCCCACCAAGTCCTATAGAAGGTGGCCTCCTTGTTATTTCTTTAATCTCATTTGCACTACCCTCCCCCTAGTACACTCCACTGTAACAACACTGGCTTCCTTCTACTTCCCCAACATGCTGATCACATTCCAGCCTCAGAAATGCGCTGTTTCCTCGAACTGGAACCAACTACACCACTATTGTCCGGAAATATTCCTATGGTTCCTTTGCTCACCACATTAAAACATTAAGTGAAGCCTTCTCAATGCAGCCTTCCATGACCATCTATAGCAGACTGATTGCAAAAACGGCTCCCCTATTCTTGATCCTTCCCTTTACCAACGCTTTTTGCAATGTAACTTTGCAGTTCCTCCTATCAAGAGCTAGGGCCTACTTACCCTCTCCTTCAGTGGGATCAACCGCATCAATCATTAGAATACATTAACCATGAGAGACTATGGACTCTGAGAAACAAACAGGATTTAAGAGGGGAGGGGGAAGAGGGGAGGAAGGATGGGTTAGCCCAGTGATGGGTATTAAGGAGGGCACGTACTGCATGGAGCACTGGGTGTTATAGGAAAACAATGGATCATGGATCACCACATCAAAAACTAATGATGTATTGTATGGTGACTAACATAACATAATAAAATTTAAAAAAAAAGAATACATTAACACATCAAAGAGGACATTGTGTCAGTACTAAGGTTAGGCTTCAAGATGCCTTATGTGCTTTTACTTTCTCACTTGAGACCCTACTAACTGTCATAGAAAGTTGGGATTAGTCTGCCAGATGATGAGAGACAGGAGGACCAGTCACCCAGACGGCACCAGCTGATGGTCAGCCGACCACAGAAATGTGAAAAATATGGAAGAAATGTGAGCCTTTCTATATCACGAGCACCCAGTTGACCTGTCAGCTAACCTTAAACACACAAGCAAGCCAGCCAAGATCAATCAAGATCAATCAAACTTGGCCCATATTAAGAGAACTACTCAGCCAACCAATAAACATGACAGCAGTAAACATGCTACCATTTTTTAATTCTTTTTTTAAAATATTTTATTTATTTATTCATGAGAGACAGAGGGAGAGAGAGAGAGAGAAGCAGAGGGAGAAGCAGGCTCCCAAGGAGCAGGGAGCCCAATGCGGGACTCGATTCCAGGACCCTGGGATCGTGACCTGAGCCGAAGGCAGACGCTTAACCATCTGAGCCACCCAGGCGCCCAACATGCTACCATTTTAAGCCACTGCATTTTGTGGGTGATTTATGACATGACAATAGCTAACTAATACATCATCTGATTTTAAATTTCTACTCACTCTCACCCCAGCAAGATTTTTTTTAATTTTTATATTGTTATGTTAATCACCATACATTACATCATTAGTTTTTGATGCAGTGTTCCACGATTCATTGTTTGTTCATAACACCCAGTGCTCCATGCAGAACGTGCCCTCCTCAATACCCATCACCAGGCTAACCCATCCCCCTACCCTCCTCCCCTCTAGAACCCTCAGTTTGTTTTTCAGAGTCCATCATCTCTCATGGTTCGTCTCCCCCTCTGACTTACTCCCCTTCATTCTTCCTCTCCTGTTATCTTCTTCTTTTTTTTTTTCTTAAAATATGTTGCGTTATTTGTTTCAGAAGTACAGATCTGTGATTCAACAGTCTTGCACAATTCACAGCGCTCACCGTAGCACATACCTTCCCCAATGTCTATCACCCAGCCACCCCATCCCTCCCACCCCCAACCATTCCAGTAACACTCAGTTTGTTTCCTGAGATTAAGAATTCCTCATATCAGTGAGGTCATATGATACATGTCTTTCTCTGATTGACTTATTTCACTCAGTATAACACCCTCCAGTTCCATCCACGTCGTTGCAAATGGCAAGATCTCATTCCTTTTGATGGCTGCATAATATTCCAGTGTGTATATATACCACCTCTTCTTTATCCATTCATCTGTCGATGGACATCCTGGCTCTTTCCACAGTTTGGTTATTGTGGACATTGCTGCTATAAACATTGGGGTGCACGTACCCCTTCGGGTCCCTACATTTGTATCTTTGGGGTAAATACCCAGTAGTGCAATTGCTGGATTGAATGGTAGCTCTAATTTCAACTGTTTGAGGAACCTCCATACTGTTTTCCAGAGTGGCTGCACCAGCTTGCATTCCCACCAACAGTGTAGGAGGGTTCCCCTTTCTCCACATCCCCGCCAACATCTGTCGTTCCCTGACTTGTTAATTTTAGCCATTCTGACGGGTGTGAGGTGGTATCTCATTGAGGTTTTGATTTGGATTTCCCTGACGCCGAGCGATGTTGAGCACTTTTTCATGTGCCTGTTGGCCATTTGGACGTCTTCTTTGGAAAAATATCTGTTCATGTCTTCTGCCCATTTCTTGATTGGATTCTTTGTTCTTTGGCTGTTGAGTTTGATAAGTTCTTTATAGATTTTGGATACTAGCCCTTTATCTGATATGTCATTTGCAAATATTTTCTCCCATTCTGTCGGTTGTCTTTTGGTTTTGTGGACTGTTCCTTTTGCTGTGCAAAAGCTTTTTATCTTGATGAAATCCCAATAGTTCATTTTTGCCCTGGCTTCCCGTGCCTTTGGCGATGTTTCTAGGAAGAAGTTGCTGTGGCTGAGGTCGAAGAGGTTGCTACCTGTGTTCTCCTTTAGGATTTTGATGGACTCCTGTCTCACGTTTAGGTCTTTCAACCATTTGGAGTCTATTTTTGTGTGTGGTGTAAGGAAATGGTCCAGTTTCATTCTTCTGCATGTGGCTGTCCAATTTTCCCAACACCATTTGTTGAAGAGACTGTCTTTTTTCCATTGGACATTTTTTCCCGCTTTGTCAAAGATAAGTTGACCATAGAGTTGAGGGTCAATTTCTGGGCTCTCTATTCTGTTCCATTGATCTATGTGTCTGTTTTTTTTGCCAGTACCATACTGTCTTGATGATGGCAGCTTTGTAATAGAGCTGGAAGTCCGGAATTGTGATGTCGCCAGCTTTGCTTTTCTTTTTCAATATTCCTCTGGCTATTCGGTTTCTCTTCTGGTTCCATACAAATTTTAGGATTATTTGTTCCATTTCTTTGAAAAAAGTGGATGGTATTTTGATGGGGATTGCATTGAATGTGTAGATTGCCCTAGGTAGCATTGACATCTTCACAATGTTGGTTCTCCCAATCCATGAGCATGGAACGTTTTTCCATTTCTTTGTGTCTTCTTCAGTTTCTTTCATGAGTATTTTATAGTTTTCTGAGTACAGATCCTTTGCCTCTTTGGTTCAATTTATTCCTAGATATCTAATGGTTTTGGGTGCAATTGTAAATGGGATCGACTCCTTGATTTGTCTCTCTTCTGTCTTGTTGTTGGTGTGTAGGAATGCCACTGATTTCTGTGCATTGATTTTATATCCTGCTACTTTACTGAATTCCTGTAGGAGTTCTAGCAGTTTTGGGGTGGAGTCTTTTGGGTTTTCCACGTACAGTATCATATCATCTGCAAAGAGTGAGAGTTTGACTTCCTCTTTGCCGATTTGGATGCCTTTGATTTCTTTTTGTTGTCTGATTGCTGTGGCTAGGACTTCTAATACTATGTTGAATAGCAGTGGTGAGAGTGGACATCCCTGCCGCGTTCCTGACCTTAGGGGAAAAGCTCTCAGCCTTTCCCCATTGAGAATGATATTCGCTGTAGGTTTTTCATAGATGGCTTTTATGATATTGAGGTAGGTACCCTCTAACCCTAAACTCTGAAGAGTTTTGATCAAGAAAGGATGCTGTACTTTGTCAAATGCTTTTTCTGCATCTATTGAGAGGATCATATGATTCTTGTTCTTTCTTTTGTCAATGTATTGTATCACGTTGATTGATTTGCGGATGTTGAACCAAACTTGCAGCCCGGGGATAAATCCCACTTGGTCGTGGTGAATAATCCTTTTAATGTACTGTTGGATCCTATCGGCTAGTATTTTGGTGAGAATTTTTGCATCCATGTTCCTCAAGGATATTGGTCTGTAATTCTCCTTTTTGATGGGGTCTTTGTCTGGTTTTGGGATCAAGGTAATGCTGGCCTCATAAAATGAGTTTGGAAGTTTTCCTTCCATTTCTGGTTTTTGGAACAGTTTCAGGAGAATAGGTATTAATTCTTCTTTAAATGTCTGATAGAATTCCCCTGGGAAGCCATCTGGCCCTGGGCTTTTGTTTGTTGGGAGATTTTTGATGACTGCTTCAATTTCCTTAGTGGTTATAGGTCTGTTCAGGTTTTCTGTCTTCCTGGTTCAATTTTGGTAGTTGATACATCTCTAGGAATGCACCCATTTCTTCCAGGTTATCTAATTTGCTGGCATAGAGTTGCTCATAATATGTTCTTATAATTGTTTGTATTTCTTTGGTGTTTGTTGTGATCTCTCCTCTTTCATTCATGATTTTGTTGATTTGGGTCATTTCTCTTTTCTTTTTGATCAGTCTGACCAGGGGTTTATCAATCTTGTTAATTCTTTCAAAGAACCAGCTCCTAGTTTCGTTGATCTGTTCTACTGTTCTTTTGGTTTCTAGTTCATTGATTTCTGCTCTGATCTTTATGATTTCTCTTCTCCTGCTGGGTTTAGGCTTTATTTGCAGTTCTTTTTCCAGCTCCTTTAGGTGGAGGGTTAGGTTGTGTATTTGAGACCTTTCTTGTTTCTTGAGAAAGGCTTGTATTGCTATATACTTTCCTCTCAGGACTGCCTTTGCTGTATCCCAAATATTTTGGACAGTTGTGTTTTCATTTTCATTGGTTTCCATGAATTTTTTTAATTCGTCTTTAATTTCCCAGTTGACCCATTCATTCTTTAGTAGGATGCTCTTTAGCCTCCATGTATTTGAGTTCTTTCCCACTTTCCTTTTGTGATTGAGTTCTAGTTTCAAAGCATTGTGGTCTGAAAATATGCAGGGAATGATCCCAATCTTTTGGTACCGGTTGAGACCTGATTTGTGACCTAGGATGTGATCGATTCTGGAGAATGTTCCATGGGCACTAGAGAAGAATGTGTATTCCGTTGCTTTGGGATGGAATGTTCTGAATATGTCTGTGAAGTCCGTTTGGTCCAGTGTGTCATTTGAAGTCTTTATTTCCTTGTTGATCTTTTGCTTAGATGATCTGTCCATTTCAGTCAGGGGGATGTTAAAGTCCCCCACTATTATTGTATTGTTGTCAATGTGTTTCTTTGCTTTTGTTATTAATTGCCTTATATAATTGGCTGCTCCCACGTTAGGGGCATAGATATTTACAATTGTTAGATCTTCTTGATGGATAGACCCTTTAAGTAGGATATAGTGTCCTTCCTCATCTCTCATTACAGTCTTTGTTTTAAAATCTAGTTTGTCTGATATAAGGATTGCCACCCCAGCTTTCTTTTGGTGTCCATTAGCATGGTAAATGGTTTTCCACCCCCTCACTTTCAATGTGGGGGTGTCTTTGGGTCTAAAATGAGTCTCTTGCAGACAGCATATCGATGGGCCTTGTTTTTTAATCCAATCTGATAGCCTGTGTCTTTTGACTGTGGCATTGAGCCCATTTACATTCAGGGTAACTATTGAAAGGTATGAATTTAGTGCCATTGTATTGCCTGTAAGGTGACTGTTAACTCTATGTTGTCTGTGTTCCTTTCTGATCTTTGCTGCTTTTAGGCTCTCTCTTTGCTTAGAGGACCCCTTTCAATATTTCTTGGAGGGCTGGTTTCGTGTTTGCAAATTCCTTTAGTTTTTGTTTGTTCTGGAAGCTTTTTATCTCGCCTTCTATTTTCAATGACAGCCTAGCTGGATATAGTATTCTTGGCTGCATATTTTTCTCGTTTAGTGCTCTGAAGATATCTTGCCAGTCCTTTCTGGCCTGCCAGGTCTCTGTGGATAGGTCTGTTGCCAATCTAATGTTTCTACCATTGTAGGTTACATATCTCTTCTCCCGAGCTGCTTTCAGGATTTTCTCTTTGTCTCTGAGACTCGTAAGTTTTACTATTAGATGTTGGGGTGGTGACCTATTATTATTGATTTTGAGAGGGGATCTCTGTTCCCCCTGGATTTTGATGACTGTTTCCTTCCCCACATTAGGGAAGTTCTCTGCTATTATTTGCTCCAATATACCTTCTGCCCCCCTCTCTCTCTCTTCTTCTTCTGGGATCCCAATTATTCTAATGTTGTTTCATCTTATCGTATCACTTATCTCTCGAATTCTGCCCTCGTGATCCTGTAGTTGTTTATCTCTCTTTTTCTCAGCCTCTTTATTTTCCATCATTTGGTCTTCTATATCACTGATTCTCTCTTCTGCCTCATTTATCCTAGCAGTTAGTGCCCCCATTTTTTATTGCACCTCATCAATAGCCTTTTTGATTTCGACTTGGTTAGATTTTAGTTCTTTTATTTCTCCAGAAAGGGTTTCTCTAATAACTTCCATGCTTTTTTCAAGCCCAGCTAGTATCTTTAAAGTCATGATTCTTAACTCTAGGTCCGACCTCGTACTAATGTCCGTATTGAGTAGGTCCCTGGCTGACGGTACTACCTCTTGTTCTTTTTGCTGAGGTGATTTTTTTCGTCTTGTCATTTTGTCCAGAGGAGAATAGATGAATGAGAGAACAAAATGCTAACAGGTTTACAACGTCCCCAGCAAATATACTGTATACAAATCAGAAAAGACCTGAAACCAGGGGAAAAGAAAGGGAAGGAAAGAAAAAAGAAAGAGAAAAAAAAAAAAAGATAAAAAGAAAAACAGAACAATACAGAAAAAGCAGAATATGATCAAATATGACCAGGCTAGTGCATAGATCAGTGCCACACGCTAGATTTTGGGCGTATTTTGGTCTGTTAGAAAAAAGTGCCTCCTAAAATTTTAAAGGAAGAAAGACATATATGTACAAAATAAGGGTTGATACAATGAAGGGATGGAAGATGACTGTAAAGATGAAAATTAGAAAAGATTTTATAAAAGGACTTGATAAGATAAGAAGTTGTTTAAAAAGAGAAAGAAGATTTAAGAAAAAAAAGAAAAAAGGGAGAGAATGTGATCAGGCAGGAGACTAGAACAAAGCCATACACTAGTGATTTAGGGTATATTTTGATCTGTTAGAAGAAACCGTATCTCAAAATTTTAAAGAGAGAACAACTTATATATATATGCCAAAAATAAGGGTAACTACTATGAAGGGTTAAATATGACTCTAAAAATGAAAAATAAAAAATGTTTTTTTTTTAAAAAAGGGATTGATAAGATGTTGGTTGAAAAAGCGAAAAAGAAAAATAAAATAAAAAAAAAACAGTCAACAAAAATTAACTTTGATGAACTAATGAATCATGGTAAAAAAAAAAAGCCATGAATTCTATGTGCAGTATTCCCCTAGCGCTGGAGTTTTCCCCTAGCGCTGGAGTTCTCCCGTTCTCCTTGATCGGTAAACTTGGTCTTGGCTTGCTGGCTGTTCGTGCTGATCTTCTGGGGGAGGGGCCTGTTGCTGTGGTTTCCAAAAGTCTTTGCCAGAGGCTGAATTGCCCCGCCCTTGTCGGTCCGGGGTAAGGAAGCTTCTCCGGTTTGCTCTCAGGAGGTTTTGTTCCCTGTAAGCTCTCGGTACAGCTTTGGAGGACAAGGGCGAAAATGGTGGCCTCCCAATCTCCACCCGGAGGAGCTGAGAACTCGGGGCCCCGCTCCTCAGTGCGCCCCCAGAGAAAAGCAGTCACTCCCGTGTCCCCGGTCTCCGGCCGCTCTCCGTGCTCACCCGGCCTGTGACCGAGCGTTGCTATCTCTGGCACCCGACCCCGTGTGGAGTCTCCAAACCCAGCAGATCCCTGCGGTGCACTCCCGCGCCGCTCCTCCCCGGGAAGGAAGGGGAGTCTCCCCCGCTCTGTCGCTTGTTGGGTCCCTGCTGGAGGAGCAGTGGCCCAACTGGGCCGCGGATCACAGTTTATGGCTACCCGGAGCTGAGAGTCCGCGCCTCGGCTCTGTCTCTGCAGCCGGCTTCCCCGCTCTGATACCTGGGAGCTCTGGCGCACTCAGGCACCCCCGGTCTTTCTGTGACCCCAAGAGTCCTGAGACCACACTGTCCCGGGAGGATTCCACCCCCTGCTTAGCCACTGCAGCGACGTCCCTCAGCCGAGCCAACTTCTAAAAGGTCCGATTTTGTGCTCTGCGGCTCTATCACTTGCCAGAAGCAGCCGGCGGTGGCCCCTCCCCTGCCGTCTCTCCTCCCGAATATCGCCTCGGATTCACTTCTCCGCACGTCCTACCTTCCAGTAAGTGGTCGCTTCTCTGTTCAGAGAGTTGTTGCTACTCTCCTCTTCGATCTCCTGTTGAGTTCGTAGGTGTTCAGAATGGTTTGATCCCTATTCAGCTGAATTCCCAGCAAGATTTTTATTCCCTTCCTTCCTTTATTTTCCTTTGTAGCTCCTCCAGCATAACATAGTAAATATTTACTGATGCTGTTGTTTAGTGTCTGGCTCTCCCAGCTGGGGCGAAAGCCGATGTCTTTGCTCTTGACACAGAGGAAGGGCTCAGAAAACATACCTTGAATGAATGATATGAGTCCCTTAATATCGATCCTTGAAATATATTTCTAATTATTTGAGAAGCTGTTTTGTAGGTAAGAGTGACCAGGTTTGCTGCGGTCATTCCCAAAGCTAATTCATCAACCCATGTATTTCAGAAGGAGGTGAAGAAGTAATACGAAGATGCTTGAAATTGTTCTGTTTTCACATGGAATTGGACATGTTAATGAAATGTTTTCCAAGCGACTCAAGTTATGGCACACTTAGAGCCTTGATTTCCTTCGGTCACAAGATTAGACCTGAATGCCCAAGGGATGACTTTAAAGAAAAAAGGTGACAGATGGTGAGAAAGGTTGCTGAAGAACAGTATCCCTTGTTCCTAAAGTGACAGGGTTAAAGATTGAGAGAATCAGAGCGCCTGGGTGGCTCCGTTGGTTGAGCATCTCCTCTTGGTTTCAGCACAAGTGCTGATCTTGGGGTCGTGAGATGGAGTGGGTGTCAGCTCTGCACTCAGCAGGGTGTCTGCTTGAGATTCTCTCCATCTCCCTCGGTCCCCCCCCCAAAAACAGATAAATAAAATCTTAAAAAAAAAAAAAAAGAATGAGAGAATTGCCTTTGTGAGAATGAGCACGCCTGGGAGAAATGGAGAGGAGAGAAGAGAGAAGGGAGGTAAGCTTCGTCAGAGGCTAGAGACAGACCTTCCTGGCTCACTCCTGCCGTCGGTCCCTGGGAAACGTGCAGGTTCCTGGGGCACAAAGACTCCTGACGGCATCCCTAAGACATCTTCCCAGCATTTGTCTTCACTCATCTCCCACAAAAAGGAATGCAGGAAAAGCCAACTCCCTTTATTTTCTGCTGGGCCTTAGAAGCCCTCCAAGGAGTGAGTCAGGAGACGTGACTTCTCAGGCAGATATGGGAATGCGCATGTTCAGGGCTGAGTGGGGAGGAAGCAGGTGGTGTAGCAAAGCCTCCCTGACCCGTGGCCCTGGGGAGGAGGTTTGTGTTCGAGGCTGAAGCACTGTGGGAGACCACTATAATGCTGCTGGCAGTAATAATCCGCCACATCTTCGGCCTGGAGGCTGCTGATGGTGAGGGTGAAGTCTGTCCCAGACCCACTGCCGCTGAACCGGTCTGGGATGCCAGTGGCCCTGTTGGATGCACGATAGATGAGGAGCCTGGGCACCTGCCCAGGTTTTTGCTGGTACCAGGCTACGTAGCTGCTAACACTCTGACTGGCCCTGCAGTTGATGGTGACCCGTTGACCTAGAGACACAGCCAGGGAGCCTGGAGACTGAGTCATTGTGATCTCCCCACAGGCACCTGCAATTAGAATAGATAATGATGAGACAGACACACTTTATCACCGACACGCCGAAATATGTCATTGTAAATGTGCTTTCTAATGGTACTACATGTCAGTACATAATTGGGTCTATTTTGGAAATAGCCAGGATTTCTCATTATATACCTTAAATTTTTTTAACTCTAAAATGACACTACTCCAAAAAGATTATGGCACTTTTCAATTTCTCACCTGAGACCCACAGCAACAAGGATATGAGGACCTGCCTCGGTGACACCATCTTGCTGTCCCTGCCTGCCCAATGCAGCTCAGCTCACGTAGCAAAGGCCCCTCTTATAAAACCTGAGCAGCTGGCCTGGGCCTGGAGGGGCCTATGCAAAGTAATCAGTGAGTAAAGAAGCAAATTACATGAGCGGTGGGTTATGAAAGTACCCAGTGGAAATCTAAAGAGCTAAAAATATCCCCAAAAGAGAGTTGCATGAAAAGAAAACACAAAGGTCAACTTAGAATCTCTTAGAACAACTTAGAAGTTCTAAAATGACAAACTGCTACAAGATCTAATGAAGAGGTTCTATTTTAAATTCAAAAATGTTTTTAAATGGGTTCAGTTTCCAGAAATGATGAGCTTGGTTCTTCATATCAATAACCCTGGGAAAATAATAAAATATGCTGGGAAACAAACAAACAATGGGAGGGAGGGGGGAAGGGATAGGAAGGCACAAAAAGAAAGTGGAGAATTTTGGGCCCAACTTTTTATAAAACCTCTGACCAGAAAATGTTGAGCTCTAAGGCCATTTTTCTCCCGCAGATGGGTAAGGACGTGGCAAACACTTGAGCTCGGGTTCCCGGGCTGTGCAAGGAAGGGCCAGAGAGATGGAAGACAGGCCCAGAATTTACTCACTTCAGGGAGACATGCGGGACCCTCATTTGAGCTAGGGGAAGTCTGAGTCCTGAATTTTAGTTACTCTATCTTTTCAGTTCAATATTTCCGTTCTGTGTTAAATTAACCAATTTATGAAATCTAGGTGCCTTCAAGAAAATTCAGTTCCACCCAGTGGTTTGAGAAGTCAGCTCAGGGTTGCTTGGGTACCGTATAAACTTTCCTTTTCCCGTTCCTCGTCCTGCTGTTCATTCTCAAGCAGAGGAAAGGGGGCAGGGGTGGAATTCCCTTAAGACACCGAGCATGCAGTCCCAGTAAGGAGCGGAGAGGTTATTGTGGCCTTGGGTACACAAGTCCAGCTACGGACACTTCCGCCATCTTTTCTCTGACTGGGGCAGGTGCCTGAGGCTTCCTCTGTCAGGTGGCACACTGGGTGTTCTATGGGGGTCCGCATGGCCGCTGCACTGCTTCGTGGCATGAGCCATTTCCTAAGACCCAGCTAGCCCCTGTTATCAAGTAGACCCTACTTGGGGATCCATACCTCATCCTCACAAAGGGTCAATTCTCCCATCACCCCACCCCTCAGTTTGCCCCTGATGACGGTTAATTTTATGTGTCAACTCAAGGAGGCTAGGGCACCCAGTGGTGTGGTCAAATGCCAGTTTAGATGTTGCTGCGAAGGTATTTTTTGGGTGTGATTAACATTTACATTAGTAGCCCTTACATAACACAGAGTCCCCACCCGTTCTGCCCAAAAGATTTACCATAGCCCTGTTTCGGTTTCGAAAAGGAAAGAAAATTTTATTATTATTATTATTATTATTAGAATTATTATTAGAAACCTAATAGAAACAGAAGAGGAAAGGAATCTACACACAGACGAAGGGAATAGCAGGCAAAAAATGAGAATAAGGCCAAGTGACATCGAATCGGGTACTTAACAACAACCCACCTCACCAGCTGGGGAAGCCCCGTGGAGACAGCCAGGCTGGAGTCTGGATTGAGAGGCCTGGGCGGAGCGTCCTCCCCTTAGGAGACACTTCCAGCTGACCATCCCCACAAGGGCCATATTTATAGGGGAAAACACGGGGTTTGAAATTAAACATTTGTTCGCCTACGTGCAGTTTGGAGCAAGCTACATTTCCACGTTATCATGTTTCTATATATTCAAGGCGCCTGCGCTATGTGTGTCCGCCTCCCGTCCCAGATTCCCTTCTGAGGGGCCAGCCCCGCCTGGAGCAGGGGCATCCAGAACAGAAGGGCCAGACCTGGAGGCCACCCAATATATTTTAAACAATGAGGCTCCCAAGGTTATTCACACAGCACGAGTCTCACAAATAACATTCTTTAGCCCGCCTATGTGCATGCGGGCCCAGGTGGTTGGTTATGTGGGACAAATCACAGAAACATTTATCTGTACAGAACACCTCCATAAGGGGGGGGGGGCGGGGCGCTCATCCAGTCAGTTGAAGGCTTTAAGAACCAAGACTGAGGTTTCCCAAAGGAGAAGCAATTCTTCCGTAAGAGGCAACATAGAAACTGGGCCCGAGTTGCCAGCTTACAAATTTCGACCTCAAGGCTACAATATCAACACTAACCTGAATTTCCAGCCTGCCAGCCGACTCTACAGATTTTGGATTTGCCAGTCCCCACACTCCCAATTCTCAAAATCTCCCTCTCCATGCATATCTTACTAGTTCTGTTTCTCTGGAGAACCCTGACTGGTAACACTCTTCACATACCTCATGCCCCACCACTTAAGCCTCTAAGAATTCCAAGCATTACACTCGTTTCTGTCTCCCCACTGTCCTCTCAATGGCCCACTCCGATTACTTCTCTTCCTTTCTCAAAGCTCTCTATGGCTCACAGAAACACTTATTGTCTTCACTTCTATCTCTTTCCCCTTCCCTGAACCTTGGTCTCCTCACAAGAGCAGAGAGTAGTGCACAGATAGATAGGGGACCACGCGACCCAGTTTTCACAGGACTTTCTCGATTTTAGCACTGAAATCCCAGCCCCTGAGAAACCCTCATTCTTAGGAAAACTGGAATGGTTAACCCTAGTGGACAGGGAATCAGGCCAACCCATCGAATTGTCTCTTTTTAAAATTACTTGAAATCCTCTCCACCTATTGCCTATCCACTAGGCTTTTAATCTCAAGTCAATAATCTGGCAGATTTGGGTCCCTGATGACTCTCCCACTCAGCAGAGACTTCATGTCTCCCTTCGGCATCGCGGGAGGGGAGTGGAGGGGTGGTTGCGGAAGAAGCTCACATACTGTACAATGTCCCAGGATATAAATCAGTCACCAATCAATTCCATACATTAAGCTAGGAGTATTTCTTTGATAATCTTCCAAATAATTTATTAATCCTCAGAAGTAATGAGTCTGGCATGGATTACAAAAGAAGGCATAGACTCAAACTATGACTGGCACTAGCAAAGTGGCTTTTTTAGAATGAATAAATGTATTTTAGTGCAGATTTTAAATCAAAATTTCCATACTTGTAATACTAACATTCTACATCGAAGACATATCTTAGAGTCTAGGAAACTCATTATTATCGTTGTTGATTTGGTAAAAACAAAAAGTGTGAAAATTGTACCATCAGCCCACAAAATTCCACAGTCACATCCGGGACATATGAGCACATAGACCAAGCTTGCCAAGAGGAGAAGCGTGAGACTCCACATAAACGGGGCCTTTCAGCTGTGACCTGAGTACCTAAGGTAGCACGGTCAGGGAAATGAGGTGAGAACAGCAGTAGCAGTCAGATCCTGCAGGAGTATGAAGCATCTCAGGGTCAGGTAATGTAAGAAGCTTGTTCACTTGATCCTTATTGTATTATTATAGACCTCTGGGGCATCTTACAAAGCAAATACCCCAAAAGTCCCATTTTAACATCCTTTTATACTTCCATCCAGCCCAGAACATGTCCACCTTCTCGGTAGTCTAGTCAGGAGACCCTGTGGTGACTGCAATGAAGAGTGGTTAGATTCTGCTCATATTTTACCGTAGAACAAATACATTTTGATGACATATGGGATGTGAGTTAGGACAGAAAAATGAAAGACGTGAGCAACTAGAAAATTTGAAATGTCATTTACTGAGATTGGGAAAAGTGAGGGAAAGCAACTTTGAGGGAGGAGACAGAAATCAGGACTTCGATTTGGACATACTGGACTTTGTCCTGTTAGAACTCCAATTGGCGATGTCCCTTGGGCAGATGGATATGTGAGTCTGGAGCTCAGGGAAAGCAGTCTGGGATATGGATGTGAATTCGGATACAGAATGAGGTCACGAGGCCGTGAGCGTAAATACAGGAACAGGGACCAGGCCCTGTCAGGTAATATGTAAGGGTCAGAGAGATGAGCAGGAACCAGCAAGAGACAGAGAAGGAGTGGCCAGTGAGGCAGGAGCCAAACCAAGAGAGAGTAAAGTCCCAGAGCCAAGAAAATGTCTTAAGAATGTCTTTTTAGTTTACAGATGTAAAAACAAAACAAAATTTAAAAACAGAAAAGGAGAATCTCTTTCATCACTGGCTCTTGTCAAATGGTTCAAACACAGTTTCCTTTATAGGACCACAACTCCTCCCTGGGCGGGTGGAAATTTTAGAAAATTACTTTAAAAACAAGGCAGGGCAGGGGTGGGGGTGAGGGGTTGGGGGCGCTTGCTGCCCTCTGCTGGTCACATTCATGCCTTACATGTTAAAGGAAGATGTCTAAGGAGCCTTTGTCTTTCAAAATACCTCAGAATTTTTTTTTTTTTTTTTTTTTTGAGAGAGAAAGAGAGAGAGAGCATGAGCAGCGAGGGAGGGGCAGAGAATCTTAAGCAGGCTCTGTGGCTGAACGGGGAGCCCAACCCAGGGCTTGATCTCACGACCCTGAGATCACGACCTGAGCCGAAATCAAGAGTCAGGCGCTTAACTGACTGAGCCACCCAGGTGCCCCTAAAATATCTCAGAATATTAAAACTAGAAAGAACCTTACACCTCCTCTGTCCCAACATTTTCATTTTGCACTAGGGAGCAGGTGCTCAGCCAGGAAAGCTTTGTGTAAGGTCATTTATGAAGTTCATCAGACTTGAGGCTCTTCCCATTATTTCAAGTCCATCCCCCCAGTTTGCAGCCCAGTAGAGCCACAAGCTAATCTGCATATTATTCCAACTCTACTGTCTTGTACTCTGATGTTTTTTAATTACAAGCTTTATGACCCTGCCTCTCGCACTCACTGATCCCACCAGTGGCCAAATAAACAAAATCCTGTCTCTTCCAGGATTCTGAGGACTCACCCTAAAGCTTTCTGAGGAAACATTTCCTCAGTTTTCTGTTTGATTTCTTTTAATCCTTCATGGAAATTTTGCATTCTTTCCCATGATTGGTCTATTTGTGTTTTACTGTAAAGTACTTTCGTCACAAATTGTATACTTCTGGAAATCCCTATCACCCTAGTTTGAGAAATACAACCCAAGAAAGCAAGCAGAATCAACTTCTCCCAAGTACACTACAGCTACGAGATAAAACAGTCCCCATTGATATTTCTTTATCCACAAGATAGAGCCAGTCTTTCCTTCCAATTCCGATACTTTTTCATCGTGCATTTTTGCATAAATTTTGATTTTTAAATATTGCATTAAAATATTATTTATCTGAATTACTGAAGGTTTTTTTTTTTTTGTACCTCCTTAAATTTTGTGCCTGAAGCCAGTTTGTCACCTGCCTCACTCTGGTCCTGACCCTGCATAAAGGGCTCCAAAGAGCCTGGATGACTTCTGAATACCTCAGACTTACACATCTTCACTGTGAAGACCAGATTAGCCCTGTGAATATTGTAATTGATATCTAAAGATGCACACGTTTCCAAGTACAACCAGTGACAGAAGATTCTAATTGTTAAACTCCCAGCCCTCCAAACTTCCAGATTCCCAATATGAAGGAGGACGCCATGTTCTGATCAGGGGCCGGGGTGCTAACAGGTAGAATGTGGGGTTGGCACGGAAGGGTTGGTAGCATCTGGCTCAGTAGTGAGGAAGAACTAGGTCCTCCCGAGGGGAGATAGAACTCAACACACAGATCAGAAAGGAGGCCTGGTGGCTGGAGCTGAAGGTAGAGAAGCCGTGGTGAGACAGGCGGTTAGACAGTAGGGAGGGGTCAGGTCATATCGCACTGGAATCACCTGGAGAGTTCATGAAAATCCCAATGCCCAGTCACCACCCAGACCAGTTTCATCACAATCTCTAGGGGTTTAAAAACAGGCATCAGTAGTTTTTAAAGTTCCCTAGGAGATTCCAACCACGGTGGCCAAAAATGAGAACCACCTAGGAGAATATGATAAGGAGTTTCTAACTGCAATGCAAAATCCTTGAAGACTTTTAAGCAGGGGAATAATTACATCTAGTTTCTTTTAAAAAAAAAAAAAGATCACTCTGGTTTCAAAGGATAATAATCCAAAAGACCTATTGCTCATCAACCACCTATCTGCAAATTTGCTGTGAGTGAGGCTACCCAGTTAGAATCAATATGTACTAAGAACTTATTACATGCCCAGGCACTATGCTAAGTAATTCATATATACTATTTTATTTACTCCTCACAGCACCTTTTATAAGAGAGGTGTTATTGTTCCCACATTTCAGAAATCTGAGGCTTAGGGAAAGTTAGGTCATTTACCCAGTGTCACATTCAACTCATAAAACACAGAGTCGGTGTTCTAATCAAATCTCTGAGTTGATATTCGAGCAACTATTCACCATGCCTCCTCAAGCTGGGAACGAGTGTATTGGCCAGAGGATGCCACCCTCCAGTTTGCTAGATGGTTAGGCTTTTGGTTGCAAATGAATAAATTGGCCTTTGGGTTGGCATTAGGATGAATGCATCCAGCTCTGAAACAGCAGCAGGGGGTTATAAGCAAGCCAGGCTAAGAGGTGGCCCCTCGGCTCTGGTGCATTCACCAAGGAAAAATCCCTCTAAGGTCACTGGGTGGATAATCCACCGGATTCCCAGGCCACACACCAGCCTTACCACCTGATGTCCTCTATCCACAGTCAACATTTGTATAGGAAATAGTCATATGAATTCCACTTTTGTAATTTCTATGAAATTGTTATTTAGAATATTATCCCATGCACAACTCCTATGCAATGTCACCAAGAGAGAAATTGTCAACTTTGATACTAGGAAAACATTTAGTCACACAGAGAAATGGAACTTTTTCTTGTAGATAGAAGTATGTAAGTTAGCACATTTACTTCTTTTTTATTGGCTTCCAAGAAGCTCAGCATCAGCTTTTATGCGCAATCACAGCATTTTTTTAATGACGTTTACTGAGATATAGTTTACTACAGTAAAACCATATACCTTTTTTTAGTGTATAGTTCTATGAATTTTGGCAAGTGCATAGCTATGTAACCACAACCATGTTCAAGACAGAGAACAGATCCATCGCCCTTAAAAGTGCCTTTGAGTCCCTTTGCAGGCAACCTCCCCTCTCTCCAGCCCTGGTCAACCACTGATCTGTTTTCTGATCCTCCAGTTTACCTCTTCCAGAATGTCATATAAGCAGAACCGTACTTGTGTGCAGGCTTTCGAGTCTGGCTTCTTTCACTTAGTAGAAAGCACTGCGATTCCCCCAGCTTCTTGTGTGTCATCAGTAGTCTATTCCTCTTACTGCTGAGTAAGATTCCACTACGGCTCTAGTTTTGCTTGACGAGATAGATAGGCAGTAACGGACTATAGTCATAAGGTAGGTGTATACCTAACTTTATAGGGAACCGCCCAACAGTTTCCCAAAGTGTGTCCCCATCAGCAGTGTATGAGCATTCCCGTTGCTCCAGCCTGGTCTTGTGACTTTACTGTCGATCTTCCCTGGTGAGGAATCTGTTCGAATTTTTGGCCAAGTTTTTATTGGCGTGTTTGTTTTCTTACTATTGACTGTGAGAGTTCTTTGTACATTCTGCATTCAGTTCTTCTCTCACACTCATGGTTTATGACTAGTTTCTCAGTGGGCAGCTTATCTTTTTCATTTTTGTACCTGTGTCTTTAGAAGAGCAGAAGTGGACTTTTACTGAAGTGTGATCTTGTTTTTTTCTTTTCTTTTTGGATCATTAAACACCTGTTTTAATCTTTATGGTTAGCATTGTTGTTTTATCTCAGTGTGGTTTCTGCCTTTTTATTCTTATTTTTCTAACGTCATTACAGATTTTTAACTAAACCCAAATACTTTGGGGGGAAGGAGCAAAGGATAAATAGACTAACTTGTGCACAAATTCTAGAGTCATCTTGACCTGCTGAGAAAGGAAACTAGCTCTTTAACATTGACCATCTAATTTTAGGTTTTGTTACTTCATAAAAATGCTCATATTACAGGCCTTTTTAAAATAACAAAATTGGAGCCCCCCCAAAATTAAGTAATTTGTTCACAATCACACAAGAAATGATTCTAACCCAAGTTGGCCCAGTGACAGGGTATTATTTCTATAGATCATATTCCACAGCCTCTCCCTAAAATGATTTTAGATAACCTAAGTCAATTTAAGTTAAAATACAATGGTGTTGGTTGAAGAATGTTGCTTAATTGTTATAGACAAAAAAAATCTCTTAATCTTTCTATAGATGGAACTACATCAACTATAATGATGGTCTTTATGATATAATTTCTTTAATCAATGTCCAAAAGGGGCATCTGGGTGGCGCAGTTGGTTAAGCATCTGACTCTTGGTTTTGACTCAGGTCATGATCTCAGGGTTGTGAGACTGAGCCCCGCGTCGAGCTCCATGCTCAGCACAGAGTCTGCTTGAGATTCTCTCTCCCTCTCCCTCTGCCCCTCCTGCTCGTGCTCTCTCTCTCTCTCCCTCTCTCGTTAAAATAAATAAATAAGTCTTTAAAAAAAATCAAAGTCCAAAATCATTGGTAAAAGCGCATATATAAAATGTTTATATATTATATATATATATAAAATACATATAATACATGTATGCTAAGAAAAAAATATGTATGTTAAAAATACAGGTAGGCAGATGAGATGGAGAAATAGAGGTGGAAGTAGAGAAAAGGAAAGAGAGAGAGAGACAAAGAGATCAAATGTTTATACAGGGGTAATAAGTTTACAGGGGTTGATTTTACCGTTCTACCTAAATTCTCTATAGGACTTATAAATCACTTATTTTAAAAATCATTTATGATTGCTCTATACCTGCTTTTTTTGCTCTTCTAATATTACCATGGCTTTTGGTCTAAAAGCAATACAATCTCACCTGGCTTGTAACACTAGAAAAATGTGTTACCTAGAAACCTCAGTGATCCCTGCAAGACCCATTAGATAGATGAATGTAGGCTTGTTGGCTTATACAACACTTCTGTCTACTGGCAGAACTTCACCACTGCACCCTGACTTCACTGGGGTGAGTCAGCAGGGACACTGTTCTTTTCTAATATTATTTTCATTTTTAATGTTTATAGAAATGGCCAACCGTATACAAAGATAGATCGCATACCCCCCCACGCGCACGTGCACACACACACACACACACACAGAGGAGTATTTTGAAGCCAATCCCTCAAGAATTTTAGTACACTGCTAATTGATAAGGACTTTTTAAAAATAACTATGATACTATGGTACAGAATTAAAAGTAAGTCTCTAATATCATCTGATTCCCAGTTTTTATTCAAACTTCCTTGGTTGTCTCTAAACACTGCCATTACAGTAACTCTGCTTAAATCAAGGTCCACATAAATGTATGGTTAATTAAGTTTTAGCAAAACCTCAAAAAAAAAATCTGTTTTAAAAAATTTATCCAGGAAATAGTAAAGGAGGGCAAACCACCATTATTTAGAAATATAAATCATGTCATGCGACTAGGATAATCCTGATACCAAAATCAAAGACTCAACATAAAGAAAGGTAGAGACCAAACTCACTTACAATCCTCAATGCAAGAAAAATGTTAGAAAGTCGTACCAGTTGTAATTTCATCTGACCACCCATGGTAGGAATCTAACCAGAGAAGCCCGATGACATGAGGGAGTGTTTTTTTCCGCACAGAACCTGAGGCAGGGGTTCAGGGATAGAACTGCCACCCCAGGACTCAGGTTCCTCTCCATCCCGTTCCCCAACCCCCTCCAAATTCTGAAGTTGAAAACCTAATGCCCAAGGTGACCCTATCTGGAGGTGAGGACTTTGGGTGTGTTTAGGTCATAAGGGCAGAGCCCTCAAGAATGGTATTCATGCCCTTATAAGAGAAGAATCAGAGAACTCCCATCCCTTTTCCACCACATGAGGACACAGCGAAACAACATCCATGGAAGAAGTAGGACCTCATCAGACACTGAATCCGCCGGCACCTTGACCTTAGACTTCCAAGCCTCCAGAACTGTGAGAACTACATTTCTGTTGTAGATAAACTGCCCGCCCCAGGACGCCTGGTTGGCCAGTCGGTGAAGCGTCTGCCTTCGGCTCAGGTCATGATTCCAGGGTCCTGGGATTGAGCCCCGCGTCGGGCTCCCTGCTCAGGAGGTAGCCTGCTGCTCCCTCTGCCTGAAGCTCCCCCCTGCTTGCGCTTTCTCTCTCTCTCTGACAAATAAATAAATAAAATCTTTAAAAAAAAATAAAGTAAACTGCCCGCCCTGTGTTGTGTTAGAGCAGCCCAAGGAAGAACGGACTAAGACAAAGGGGGAAGAATGCCTTGCTGCTGTTCCAGGCTCCCTGTGTGCTCTCCACTAGCACTGGGGGATGGACATCCTTGTCACCTCACCACGCAGCAGGGATGAGAGTCCTGGCTCCCCACTAAGGCCTCTCAGACACCATCCCCACAGGCGGTTGGGCGCCTCCTTACAGCCTGGTAAGGGTAGCCAGCTGGGCTCCCCACTTGGCCTTTACTGGCATAGGCGAAGGTGGGACCACAATCCTTTCTGTGATATTTGGCTGTCTCTGTGGTCATCATCTAAATGTTTTGTTCTTCTAGGCTCCCCTTCTAGTCCTTCTGTCCAGAGAGCCAGCATCCATCTATGTCCATTTTGTGTTGCTGGGTTACAAACTGCTCCAGCACCCGGTCTGTGATTTACAAGACAAAAAGAAAAGCCAGGCAGTTTCCTGTCATTCTTCGGGTCCCACAGTCCCTTCATGGTCTCTCCACCTGTATGAGTGTCCCAGGGCCGCCACAACAAGCGTCACATACGGGTGACTGGAACAACAGAAATGTCTCCTCTCATAGTTCTGGACTTACTCGTTTTGATGCAGCTGTAAATGAGACTGTTTTTTTTAATTTCTCTTTCTGACAGATCATTATGAGTGTATAGCAACACAACTGATTTTTGTATATTGATTTTGTTTCCTGCAACTTTACCAAGTTCGCTTATTAGTTCTAAGAGTTTTTTGGTGGAGTCTTTAGGATTTTCTATGTCTAAGACCATGTCATTTGCAAATAGAGACAATTTTACTTTTTCTTTTCCAATTAGGAAATTGGAATAAATCCCATTTGACCATGGTGCATGATGATTTTAATGCACTGTGGAATTCAGTTTACTAATATGTTGTTGAGGATTTCTGTATCTGTGTTCATCAGGGATATTGGTCTGTAATTTTCTCTTCTTGCAACGTCCTTGTCTGGTTTTGGCATGAGGGTAATGCTGGCCTCATAAAATGAGTATGAAAATATTCCCTCCTCTTCTATTTTTTGGAAGAGTTTGGAAAGACTGGGTATCAATTCTTCTTTAATTATGTGGCGGAATTCACCAGTGAATCCATCTGATCCTGAACATTTCTTTCTCAGTTCCATATGGTTTCTGACTCAAGAGTATATGCACTTTTCTTCTTGGTCTATGCATCCAGTGCCTATTGCTATTTCCCTATAGATTATCCTTCCTGTTGATCTCCAGCACTTTCTTCCCTCTGCTTGAGCAGGGATAACCTAACTGGAGCACATGGGCTCATACAGAGCAGCACCTGCAAACCAGCTGGACAACCCCCTTTACTCCAATCATCTGTCCTGATGCCAACACTATGAGAAGGAGTCAAGTCCCAAGTCCCGTGAGAAGACATAATAGTCAGCAGTAATCTCTCAGGCTAGAACAGAAGAGACCTGTCTAGAAGGAAGGACTTTCTGTATTTATCATCTTCTTTCTGTGTGATTATTCCATGTGAGTCTCAATGCTACAATTTGTTTCCCACCTTAGTCACTGTCTTACTGCTCTGGGAGATATAAATAGGCCGTGGCACCTTTTGGAATGAAGCTCACGTGACACGGAGCAGGAGAGACTCCAAACCCATCTAGAAAATATTTCATAAGATATCTAGTTCTCCATCTTCTTCAGGGATCGATACATACCATCATATCTTTTGTCATATCTCATGGGCTCACATTATGTTACTGCCATCTGCATAATACTGGACCGCTGCAATACCAGCCTGGAGTTTTTTTTGTTTTTGTTTTTGTTTTTTTAAAAAAAAGGGAGGGAAGAAGGGAGGGAGGGAAAGACATTTGTTGATGAATCCATAAAAATTCTAATTTTTTCCTAATTAAATTATATATCCAAGTAGCTTCAATGTGATATATTCTCAAGCACACATATTTATCAAATTCAATTCAAAAGAGCAATCATTGAATACTCAGTATCAAGACACAATGGAGAATACCGAACTACCTGGATGAGGTCACTTGCCTGAAGTTGTTCAGTCTCTAGCAGAAAGATTAGAATCTGATTACAAAATCCCATGAAACAAGGCAGGATGTGGGAAGTATGGTAAATCACATTACCAAAGGAATTGCGTGACCCACTTGGAGAGTTTGTGTTCACGCAATTTTCACTCTCTCCTTAAATGGCCATGGACTCCTTGGCAGCAATGGAGAACTTTATTATGTATAAAGCTCCTCATCCCCAAAGCTTCCACATTAGTCTGGGTCCAGCCCAATTCAGTGGCAGTGGGGGATTCTGAGATTGATTTTTCTTTCATAATCAGTAGTCTTGTAATTCACGACAGAAGCCTTATGCTGAAGATGGTCTCTGTCAGCCTGGGTGTCTCAGGGACAGCATGAAAGAGAACCTACCCTCTGCTGTCAGAAGTTTATACAAGTGAAAAATAAATTTCTAATACATTAAATTGTTCAAGCTTGGGAGCATATCCATTAGAGTAGCTATTATTGCCCTTAATTAATACACTCACCAGCCTAAAGATTATTCTTGCACCAACTGGAAGCGTTCTGCAGATTGGCTGCATCAGCCCCATTTAGTGAAAATCACTGGACTGGTTCCTGGAAGGCAAAGGTTTAGACCCTGACTGTGTGCCTGCAACCTTAATATCATTAAAAGGGTGCCTTGGTTTCCTCAGTTATAAAAGTCAAATAGTTAACAGCTCTTTCCAGCTTTAAAAAATGGTGTGTGGTATTCTGACTGAGTCCTACAGCTGTTGTCATGCTGAAAAAAGAAACATGTCCGTGTTGCAGTCTTTTCACTGGATTTCAGAAAATGCATTAAAAAGTCCCCTCCGACTTGGACCAGACAGCAACTCTGCAAAGAATTTTCCTGGTCTGCAAGTATTTTGTCAAGCATCTCAGGAAATGTGATGGAGGTGCTTTAATTGGGAGGCAAGACGTCTGGTGCTTCCGCCAACCCAGTCCTTCCCTACCTATGTAGCCTCGAGTGAATCATTTCCTGTCTTAGAGACCCAGTTTTCTCCTGTTTGTTATGAATGGAGCTGGACACAGATTGTCGCTTCCAGTTCCAACAGTCCATGACCTACAAAACCCCTCCAAGGAAGCACCGAGTCTATTTTCTATTCATTCTAACAGGGTTTCAGGGTCAGCTGTCATGAAGACAATCCCAGTTTAAGGCACCACCGTCAGTTTCCAGGGTTTCAGAAACTACCAAAGACTAGAGGGCATCAGAGCAAAGAGAAAACCGATTCCCCTGACTCCTGAACAATCCTTGTTCATTTCATCCATTTATTCAATAAATATGTAAACGTGTCTGGATGCCAGACATTTGTTAGTCACTGAAAGCACAACGGTGAGTAAGAACTGATCTATAGTCAAAATATCATAATTCACCAGCTTTGGGTTCAAAATACATCGAAGGAACAGAGAACAATGGATATTCCCTTTTAACTGCATCCCTGCCTTTTCTAAGAGCACACTGACCTCACCTCTTGAGGAATTTCTCCTTTCTGATTGGATACAGTCAGGTGAGAATGTCGTGGGGCGCCCTCTTTCCTAGCCCAGGGGTGAGCACCTGACTCCAGCGAGGCCTAACAAGCTTCGCTGCTCGCTGAATCTTGAGGAAATGGACACAGTAGACTGAAAGCATTTCATTCCATTTAATAACAGCAACCTGACCAGACTGTTTCTACTATACGAACACTCATGAGTGTGAACATAAATTAGAGGCTTGGAGGCACTGCCCTGCCAGTGACATTCATGATGTCAGATATGATTTGACCCTCCCCGCCTCTCGGACTACCACCACCACTCTCAGCCTCTCTCTCAGCCCCTACTGATCCCTGAGTCCCAAGGGAAAGGCCCCTCCTTGAGTCCCAAGACCTACCCATCTCCTGTGCTGAGGCAAACTGGCAGTCACCGTACCCACTGCCTTGATCCCATGGCTCCCAGAAGATATTCACAAAAACAAATGAATCTCATATGAGTATATTTCCACAGTCTAGGATCTTCAGTCTTACAATTGGTTGTTGTTATGTGTCACTTACCATGTTGGATTTTGTCCCTGGAAGTGCTCTTTCCTCTAATTCAGTGTTTCTGACATTACATATCGTTCCTCCTCCTGTCAGCACTTGCCTGACACGTCTTCCTCCTTTGCATTTGTTCTTCCAGTCATTTTATGTATTTGTTTGAGCTGCATCTCATGTAAGCGGCATACGTATGGCTGGATTTGTGTGTTTTTATTCACTCTTCTTTGTCCTTCCATTGTGAAATTTTTCCATTTATATTTTTAAGGTATAAGTTTTTTAAAAAGTTAAGACACAGTTATCATGCATATATATTATGAACACGTGTCAAAGATTCACTTAACTTATTAATGACAAAACCAGATGATAAAGCTGGTCCAAAGGAAGACATATGTCTACATGTCTACACACACACACACACACACACATACACACACACACACACACACCCCTTTCACTGCCACTGCCAGAATAAGATCACTAAGATCTAACTGGTTAATGTCTTTAAGACCTATAAGCATTAGAGCTGTCTCCTCAGACAAACATAATTTATATCATTTTCATGACATCAGTTTTCTCTAGGTTAACATCCAACCTTTTGAAATCTAGTTTTTAATCAGTTGTAATTAGTCAGCTGTATTTAGAAAAGTAAAAAACTTTCTCTAGCAAGTCAAATAACCCTAAAAGGATATGTAGTGTTAAAGAAATAATTACTCAAGACACTGATTGAAGAAAAGTAAGGCCGACTTAGGACCATCAAGATAATGTGGAGGGACCCCTGCAAGGAGGTTCTGCAGTGGAAGGGAGAGATTGGGCCCCACTCCAAGACAAGGAGAAGTGGGAATTTATAGCCAGGTAGCAAGGTGGGGGTCAGTGGATGGAAAATGACTAAGAGAAAACACCCTGTTCAAGGGAGGATCTGGTTAAACTGACATAACAGGATTCTTGCTGAAGGCAAGCCAGGGTGATCAGACATCACCTGGGGACAGTGAAGGCTGAGGAAGCCCATCAGATGTTGACTGCGATCAGATATCAAGAAAGGGGATTCTGGTAAAACTGATTTAGCAGGATTCTTGCTAAAATTGGACAATGCAAAGATGAACACAAAATTCCGAGCCCACTTGAGAAGAGAGTTCAGAGGAGCCCGAGTGGAGTTCGGTCAAGGAGAGAATCTTTATCAATAGTCGTCTTTTTGCCTCATTTACAAATTCTGAATAACTTAACAGCATTTATTATAGTTTGTGACTATTCTATTTGGATTCAGTCTTTCCATCTTATTTTATATTTCTATTTATCTAATACTTTGTGATTTTTTTATTTCCTTTTCCTGAATTTTGCTAGATTGGTTTAATTTTCTTAGTCCATTTTTCTTTTCCTTCTAGTGGCCTGGGAGAATTTTTTTTTTTTAAGATTTTATTTATTTATTTGAGAGAGAGAGAATGAGAGATAGAAAGCACGAGAGGGAAGAGGGTCAAAGGGAGAAGCAGACTCCCTGCTGAGCAGGGAGCCCGATGTGGGACTCGATCCCAGGACTCCAGGATCATGACCTGAGCCGAAGGCAGTCGCTTAACCAACTGAGCCACCCAGGCGCCCGGCCTGGGAGAATTTTTTATCCCATTGCTTTGGAATGCCTGTAACTTTATCCCTTTTTATTTCCATCACTATTCCCATGGCCTGAAGGGTGGGTGCAAGCTCAGTGGAGGCCGCCCAGGGGGTTAGTCCCCCTTGGGCAGCGTACCCTTCCCACCCCCAGACCCAGTCCCTGATAGCTCGGAAGTATGTGTTTTCCAGGGCTTTGTGAGGAAGACTAGTACTGGCTGTGTCAAGGACCCCTCCTATTTTTGCAATGGAATGGAAGATTCTAGATTTCAGTGTCTCAAAATTTAAATCTTAAAAAAAAAAAAAATCTTTGTGGTTTTCCGCAAATGTTTTTTTTTTCTAATAGGCCCCTTCATGATTCTCCAACCACAAAATTAATTTATTCTCATTTTTATATTTCTTCTGTCATTGCAAGGGGGATTTCGAGCGAGTGATGGACATATCCATTATATTTAACTTAAAAGTTCCATTATTCTTTATTTCATCCAGTTGGGTTTCCGTATTGATATTTGTGTGTGTTTGTTTTCCTATAGGCCTGACCTCTTCCCATCCCTCTGTCTTGTTTGGAACTCTAGGTATCAGCCAGGATAATCAGGACGCTGGGGGCAGGAGGGGGAGGGGAGCACGATGGAGAAGGGAGTGATCTGTGCTTCCCCCTTTTTTTTTTAAGATTATTTGTTTATTTGACAGAGAGAGAGTGAGCACCAGCAGGGAGAGCAGGAGACAGAGGGAGAAGCAGGCTCCTTGCTGAGCGGGGACCCCGATGCGGGGCTCGATCCGTGACCTGAGCCGAAAGCAGACGCTTAACAACTGATCCACCCAGGCGCCCCTGTGCTTCCTCTTTCACCGGCACCAGACTAATAACCCTTAAATGTATATGCTGATTAGGATGGGAGGGAGAGCCAAGAGCCAGCTTAGTTTAATCCCATTTATTTTTTAATTTTTTATTTAAATTCAATTTAATTAACATATACTGTATTATTAGTTTCAGAGGCAGAATTGAGTGATTCATCAGTTGCATAGAACACCCAGTGCTCATTACTTCAAGTGCCCTCCTTAATGTCCATCACCCAGTTCTCCCATCCCCCAACCCCCTCCCCTCCAGCAACCCTCAGTTGTTCCCTGTAGTTAAGAGTCTCTTTTGGGTTGCCGCCCTCTCTGTTTTCATCTTATTTTATTTTTCCTTCCCTTCCCCTATGTTCATCTGTTTTGTTTCTTAAATTCCACATATGAGTGAAATCATATGGTATTTGTCTTTCTCTGACTTATTTCGCTTAGCATAATACTCTCTAGTTCCATCCATGTCATTGCAAATGGCAAGATTTCATTCTTTTAGATGGCTCAGTAATATTCCTGTGTGTGTGCGTGCGTGTGCGTGTGTGTGTGTGTGTGTGTGTGTGTGTCTCACATCTTTATCCATTCATCTATTGATGGACATCTGGGCTCTTTCCATAGTTTGGCTATTGTAGACATTGCTGCTATAAACATTGGGGTGCCCCTTCAGATCACTATGTTTGTATTCTTTGGATAAATATGTAGTAGTGCAATTGCTGGGTCACAGGGTAGCTCTATTTTTAACCTTTTGCGCAACCTCCATACTGTTTTCCAGAGTGGCTGCACCCGTTTGCATTCCCACCAACAGTGTAAGGGAGTTCTCCTTTCTCTGCGTCCTGGTCAACATCTTTTGTTTCCTGAGTTGTTAATTTTAGCCATTCTGACTGGTGTGAGATGGTATCTCACTGTGGTTTTGATCTGTAATTTCCCTGATGCCGTGATGTTGAGAATTTTTTCATGTGTCTGTTGGCCATTTGTATGTCTTCTTTGTAGAAATGTCTGTTCATGTCTTCTGTCCATTTCTTGACTAGATTTTTTGTTTTTTGGGTATTGAGTTTGATAAGTTCTTTATAGATCTCAAAGGAGCCAATTAAAGGAGGATCCAAGTTAAGATGATGGATCAAACACATACATTCCATCACAATACCTGCTTGTTAAAAAAAAATCTAAAATACAAATAAGATTTTTAAGAATATTTTAAAGAAAGCAACACACACAGGAAGAATAGGGCAGGAGGCAGGAGCAGCACAATATTAGGTCAAGTGGTAACCAAGTGACCTATGGAGCTGAACAGAGGAGCTAATGGGAACAGAAAGCAGAGATCAGAATCCTTCTGGATGGGATCAGGATTATACATGTTGAAGGCATGAGGCAGTGTTGGACAGTGGGCAGGAGAGATCTGAGCCCAGGTCCTTACCCAGGATGAACAAGAGTGGGTGGGAGGTGGGGGATAGGGGCACTCAGGGCTAGGTCCTGAGCCAGGAGGGAGAAGAGAAGAGTGCCCGTGAGGGACCTGAAGATTTGACAACAGAGAATAAAAAAAGGTATGAAGCATCAAGCCTGAATTCATTAATTTCCTAACTGCATCCAGAGCTAGCCCATTCACAGTAGTTGTCCATGATGCGTTTCTCGGTGGTAGGTTGAGAGAGGACACGAGGCTAGGGTTAGATGCCAAGGGGACAAACAAAGGGGGGCAGGGAACTCCAGAGCAGAATTCAAGGGACTCATCACTTGTGTATAACCAACCAGAAACCGTAACACTTGATATGTAAATCTGGGTGGCTAAGCCTCTCCAAGGGTAATAAACCCCAGCACTAGTACTGTTTTCTCTTTCACTCTAGATAGTCAGAGAATACCTGCAGCCTGAATGTCTTCTTGGAAACATGATAAGCATCTATATTTTCCAGAGCTGGTCCAAAATCTTGGGTCATGTTTATGGCACAAACATGTGCATATGTTTGGGCAAAGGACTTTGCTTCTCTCAGCACCTCTTTCTTCGGAGATGAGTGGAAACAGACACAGCTCCAAAGCCGCAAGGAAGCAGCAATTTCTCAAGTGACGTCCTCTGTCTCCCTTCCTCTCAGCTATGCAGCCAGCTTTACCCCTTAGGAATTCAGGACAGATATCAGTTTGTGGCACTCCAGCTGAAACACTGGCAATTGATCAAGTTCTAGGCACCACTAAATGTGGACTCCAGAATTTTGTCTTCACCTTGTGGGATATCAGCTTAAATCAAGTACAAATGACAGCCATTACAATCCTATGGAGGAGTCAAGCCGAAGTAAAGAGAATCACCTACCTTGGACTCTACTGTGATTGATGAGCTAGAAAAAATAGTGAACCACAGACTTCAAGATGGATTATCAGACACAAATATTCCAGAGCCAGGTAAGTTTCCTTCCTCCTCTCTCCTTCCCTCCTCTCTCTCTCTCTCTTCCACAGTTTAGAATTTATTCTAAGATTCTAACTTTGCTGGGGGCCAAATGGGAAACAGCTTCATTATGAGTTTGTTGGAATGCTCACACAAATTTCTATTTCCTTCACTCTTATATACAAACCCAAGAACCTCTCAGACTAGTTTATTGGCACTTTGCCTTTCCTCAGTAAAATCAGTATTATCAAGGCCCATCATGGACATTTTGTAAATAGTAGATCCTAACAGAACTTCACAGATGCTTCAAAGACAACCTTTGCCTTCGAATAATAAACCATACACATATTAAGGATCTCAACCATTTCTCAGTGATCCATGTTATGTTACATCAACACAGACATTCTTATTGATCACTACTGTATGTGATCAATAAAATAGTTTTTGCCACAATGGTTCTTTTTTTTTAAGATTTTATTTATTTATTTGAGAGAGAGAGAGAGACAGCAAGAGAGGGACCACAAGCAGGGGGAGTGGAAGAGGGAGAAGCAGGCTTCCCGCTGAGCAGGGAGCCCGATGCAGGGCTCCATCTCAGGACCCTGGGATCATGACCTGAGCCAAAAGCAGACACTTAAGGCGCCCCATTGCCACAATGGTTCTTATAAGCACTTTTTATTGGTAGCAAATACTCTCTTAGTACAATCATTCAGCTGTACTCCTCATATTGGACCCCAATTTCACATTATTCAATGAAGAACATAATGCCATGTCATCATTATCATTCCCATTTTCCAGCCCCTACATCACCTCTATATCTCCTATGATTGTAAGAGTATCTCCTACGCAGAACCAGGAAAACAACCTTTTTTGCATTCTCAATCTAAAGATTATAGAAAAATGTTTAATTGACAAAGAAAACTCATGCATGTGTGTATATCATTTAAAACTGTATTTGTACATGGTACATAAATACTGAGAATTCTAGCAGGCAAAGCCAGAGTTTACTCTTTAACAAAACTGATGTAGTCTTATTGATCTTGAAAACCACAAAATTAATGTATTCACCTAATTTTTAAAAATCAGATAATCTACAATATACAAAAGGGGAGAAAGTGTCACTGCTCTCCTCTTCCCAAATAACACACCTCTGTAAGCCCAGGAGATAACTAGTGTGTACAGTTCATTGTATTTCCTTCAGGAATTACCCTGTATTTCAATCCATATATATCCATTGCAATAGAATCAGAATATCATACAAAATATACCATTCCATGGCCTATATTTTCATGATCACATTCCATGTGACCATATAGAAACCTACTTCATCCTCTTATTGGTTGCTTAGTGTTCCACTGCAAAGCTCTAACATAATTAGTTTAACCAAATTCCCATTGATGAAGATTTCAGTTATTTTCCATTTCTTCAACTTTTAAACAACATTTCAGTGAGCAGTCTTGTATACACATTTGAGCACACTCATCTACTCATTTCCAAGCCTAGGACAATCTACGGAGTTTCTTTTTCCTTCCCCCACCCCAGAGTTTTCTGCCATGCATGCTGCTTCCATTGGGTGATTCTACTCCCAGGGCCAACGAAGCGCATGAGCTCTGAGTTCCAACCCCAGCTCTGTCACTCACTGCTGTGGTGAAGTTACTTAAGTCTCAGCATTCAACTTTCCTCATCTACAGTATAGGGAAAATATCAGTTTCTAGTTCCTAGATTTAGGGGGATAATTAAATGTGATGATTCATGTACAATGTCTGACACTTTGTAAGTGCTCAATTAATGTCAAGTACAATGACTGGTATTGCTTGTATCTCTGCAGAGAAAATCACTATATCCTCTTCAGGATCTATGTTGACTATGTCTTCAGTCAACTATTTTGCACACTAAATGTCCACTTGCCAGTTTCTCTCTTCTTTCTACCTCCAAGATTCCTCTCTTTCCTCATATCTGGGGAGATCCACTGCTGATTTTGCTATTAAAGACAATAGCAAAGCTCTCAGTGACAGAATCAAGGACACCTACTACGATTTCTCTTGTAAAACTTACTATTGCAGTGGTCAGTATTAGTCCTTGATTTTTATAACTTATTAGCTCTGGTCCATTTTTGATTTTCAATTATTCATTGTTAGGTGTTTTTTTATTTCTTCATTCTGTAAATGTTTGTTGAACATTTGCCAAGTAAAGATAAGGACTGATCCTCCAAATACTCTTAAGACAATGAAACATCAATTTACAATCCAGTAGGGTAGGAAGAATCTGAGAGCAGGTAAGAACAATTAGGCGTTCTAGATCTGCGTCTGTGCTCTGCAAAGTGGAGTCACTGGCTAGGGGATAATCCAAGAAAAGGTCTCTGGAGTTGAGTTTTGAAAGAATTCATTGTTCACAAGCTAACACAGGTGAGCAAAGGTGTTTCCGAGCAGCGAGAGAGTTTTGGGTTTTTTTTTTTTTAAGATTTTATTTATTTATTTGACAGAGAGAGACAGAGCGAGAGAGGGAACACAAGCAGGGGGAGTGGGAGAGGGAGAAGCAGGCTTCTACTGAGTAGGGAGCCCGATGTGGGACTCGATTCCAGGACCCTGGGACCATGACCTGAGCCGAAGGCAGACGCTTAACGACTGAGCCACCCAGGCGCCCCCAGAGAGAGTTTTATAAGAGCTGGAAGCCACAGAAGAGCTGTAAGGAATTGAGGATGGTGAGAGGAATGTATGCTGAGCAGGGGGATGGAAGGTTAAGAGGGAAACAAGACTTCAGTAAGTGGAGCTGCACTTAAAATGAGATCTTCAGTGTCCTTGATGGGGTTACTGTGGAAACACCATGGCATGCCATGATTCCCTGACAGCTCCAAAGACAGCATGCACTTGGTTCAGCTCATTGAACATGGTGGGCAACAGATGACCAACTAAGTAAAGTCTACTTTCTACTCTATTGATCTTTGTTTTAGGGGCACCTGGGTGGCTCAGTCAGTTGGGTGTCTGGCTCTTGATTTCACCTCAGGTCATGGTCTCAGAGTCTTGAGGTTGTGGGATCAAGCCCCATGCTAGGCTCTGCACTCCTAGCTCGGCACAAAGTCCTCCATCCCCCTCCACTTCTGCCCCTCTCCCCAGCCCCAACCTGGCTCATGCTGTCTTTCTAAATAAATAAAATCTCTATTGATCTTTTAGTTTCTTGTGTCATCTATAGCTTCATGCCAAAATACCTTTCAAAGTAAAACATGGGCCTTGATCTGATATACATTTAGTCTACCTTTTTTGAAACATCATGGCAGAGGAGAGGTTCAAATAGGAAAATGTTCTTTAATTATTCTTAACTGAGAGAAACTAGAATCCCATAATTACACTGAATGAGGTTTATCATCTGCAACAGCTCCCCCACCCCCAGGAGAAAGTATAAAAAAGTGCAATTTTTATTTTTATTTTTTTAAAGATTTTATTTATTTATTTGACAGAGAGAGACACAGCAAGAGAGGGAACACAAGCAGGGGGAGTGGAAGAGTTCGGAGAAGCAGGATTCCCACTGAGCAGGGAGCCCGATGCAGGGCTCAATCCCAGGATCCTGGGATCATGACCTGGGCCAAAGGCAGACGCTTAAGGACTGAGCCACCCAGGCGCCCAAGAGTGCAATTTTTAAAACTTGTTTGTTTTCTTTGTAATTTCCATTCAGCCCACTTTCCAATCAATCAATCAATCAATCAATAAGAAACAGTCCAGATATGGTAGATTGCTGAAGAAAGGGACCATCAGGCCATAGACATAAATAAATATATCCTCTTCCAGGATTTTAGATCTCACCTAAGGAAACATTCTCTGTCAGGGAAGCCCTAGGCTTTGCATACCTGCTGGGGAAAGAGTGAAGCTTCAGCAGCCGACCCAGGGCTTGGTTCCCCTTCACTGAGAAGGGTTTTTGTACAGTGACACAATGGGGAGCTGCCACTGTGGTATACGTTCGGCGCAGGAACCAAGGTGGAAATCAAACGTGAGTAAAATCCAAACCTTCCTTCCTCAGTTGTCTGTGTCTTATGGTCCCCATGCCTGTGACGGGATCTATAGAAGCAGATGTTTTGAAACCAGGCTCTGACATCCTCTGGGACAAAGATAAAATCTGTAAGCAAACTGGAAAATTGGGTGCACATTTTCCATGAAGAACAAAATTCAGTCAATGAGTGAGATAAACTCATCTGAATTATAGTTTCAGAAATGTACTGGCAAGCATAAAGGAGAGTCTTGCTTGATTGTCAGAAAAGGAAACTCAGTTTTTGTATAGGAGGGAAGTTAGGAGGAATTACTGTGTGTACACGTTCGGCCAGGGGACGAAGCTGGAGATAAAACTTAAGTATTTTTTTCAACCAATTCTTCACTGTTTCTAAGTGGTTTGCTGCTTTTCTCCCCCCTGCCTTTTCATGTGTTCTAATTAGTTACATGCCAGGGATAAAACAAATTTCATTCCCAGATTAGGTACAGAGAAGGGAAAATTGTTCCACTGGAGGCTAGCTGAGGGCTAATTTTTAAGATTTCCAAATCAAAACAGGGTAACAGGAGAGAGAGGCTTGCTACCTTTTCAGGGAGGGTTTTTGTAGAGATGGAGGTTAAGGGAAATCACTGTGGTTCACTTTCGGCCAAGGGACCAGACTGGAGATCAAACGTAAGTACATTTTTGCTCAATTCTTTGTGAAGTTTTTGTCCTGTTGTATCATTTGTTCAAGTTTGTGACATTTTGGTAAAATGAGCCGTTCCTGGTGACCCGAAAGTAAATAGCAGAAAACAGCCAACTTTACAGCTAAGCAAACAAGTTGTTGAGTTTGTGATGAGAATAGGCTTTGTGGGGGGGAATGGGAGAGGAATAGCTGGATTTTTCTCTGAATTGGCCTTTCTTCTATGATTGGCATTAGAAGAAGGTTTTTGTTAAGGAGTAAGTGTCAGAGCCCTCACTGTGGCTCACGTTCGGCCAGGGGACCAAGGTGGAGCTCAAACGTAAGTACACTTTTCTAGTCCTTCTTCTTGTCGAGTTGTGAAATTTGGGGGTTTTCATGTGTGGGATGTGAGTTGAGGTCAATTCCGAAGAGAATGGGATTCTTCTGAAAATCAAATGAGTAAGGTACTGAAAATCAGTTTGTCTCAAGGAAGAGTGAAGAGCTAGTTAGTTGACATGGCATCTAAATTGCCAGATTTTCTCTGTATCCGTCAATCTAATGAGCTTAGCAGCAAATAGAGGTTTTTGCTGAGGGGAAAGCAATTAAACTAATACAGTGGGCCACCTTTGGCCCAGGGACACGTCTGGAGAGCAAACGTAAGTAATTTTTCTCTATTGCTTGTTGAAATCTGGGTCTAAATGCCAGTACTGACTTTTAGAGGCTTAAGGTTGAATTTTGTGCAGATGAGTACATAAGACTATTTCACATTTATCACCAATTTCCGAAGTTAAACTCAGCTGCAAAAATGGATTTGTAGACAAAAAGATTAATTTAATCTAAATTGCAAGATTCAAAAGGAAAAAAATTAGTATAGTATGAAAAAGAAACTTTGGAGCTCAAGAGAAAAAGCAAACTAATTTTTATTGAGTTTTGCCAAATGTTATATTGATTTTTGCTCATTATGTATGATACGGAAGAGAAATTTCTTGGTCTACTTTCTCTCCTCTGATAAGTTATTTTATAAGATAACAATTTAAATCAATAGAATGCATGAAAAGTAAGAAGTTAGAAAAGTATACTTGTTTGCTGTGTAAAAGATACAGTTTAATTGAGAACCAGCAGCAATGTCATCTTTAGAGTCTAAAATGAGTGATAAACTGTCAATATTCAGAAATTCTACAGAGATTCTATATCGTGAGAGATACCGCCTTTTTAAAAATCCAATTTCTACATTAGACTAACTGTGAAATGATTTCTTACCATATATGGTGAAAAGATGATGGTTGTCACCAAAACCTCCATTTTTAAGAAATTCGTTTAAATGAAGCAAAATAAAATAATTGCATGTTTTAAATGCCCACGGACTTGTAGGAAAATACTAAATAGTTTAGTGAGTGTGTTCTTGTATTTCCCTGGTTATTACTCGGCCATTTTTTTATACCGCCAAAGAGGCCACGGCACGGCTTGCGTGGTCTGTAGGCCTCATGGCAGTCTTTCGTTATGACTGAATGACTTTCGTGACCTGGCCACAGAGTCCATGTGGCAGTGCGCCTAACAGCTAGAGGCCACAGCCTGTTCCACTCTGCTGTGGCGGCTTTTCCAACACAGTGGTACAAGTCACGGCGCTAACAGAAAAGAACAGAAATGTGGCAGGCGCTGAGCTAATGTGAAAAAAACAGGGAGAAGTCTGATTTATCAGAGATTTCAGAACTAAAATTCACATTCATTAGTATATCCCCTTATTGAAAATTTTTTTATAAAAAACTTAAAGCTACTTTTTTTTCAATGACATGAAACCATTTCAATCTCCTCTTATCAAATGTATTTAAATAACAAAAGCGCAATCTAAAAGAAAGAAATATATGTAACTCCTTCAGGGTAAAGTCCCAACCAGTGAAAATCTAATTTAAGGCCATCTGGCCACTCTGGTTTTGATCAATCAACTTTCTACTGAGTTCACATTAAACACCGTTAGAGAAAAGATAAATTTGTGACATGTTTTTGATTTTTAAAAATGTAATGGCTTGGGGAGGATTATAGTTCAGTTGTACAAAATATCTCATCATAGACAAATGCCATTAATAAAAACTTAATAACAGCGTATTTACCAATACCTTCCTTCTGTGATAGAAAATTTTTAATCTGGGTATTTTAATCCCATACCTTCTAAAATAGTTTAGTAATTTTTTGTTGTTTGCTTCAGCTGATTTCAAAAGTGATGTGTAAGAACGATTATTTTTGGTCTGCAACAATTAAATAGGACTATTTTAGGGCTGTTTTAAAACTCTGAAAACTCTTTTAGAGCTATTTAAACTATGTAAGTGTTTTAAACTATTTTAAAACTATCTTAAAGCCTTTTAAAAACTCTTTTACAAATTTTAAACTCCATTAAAAGTTAATAAAATGTCTTATAAGAATTTCCATATCAAATGTACTAACTGTTTAATATTTTAATGCAGGATGGATATTTTAAAGGTGTCAAGGATTTACCCAGATAGGAGTATCTTTATAGAATATGTCCCTCCTTTTTTTCTAGAATCCTTATTATTTTGCTGCCAAAGCTATTTTATAAAATTCTTTGAAAAAAATTAGTAATGAAGGTTCAAAGAGAAAAAAAATATCAAAATATAATAAGTTCAGTATCTTATGTTGAACTGCTTGGTTAATGGAGGTTAACTTTATGAAAACCTGTTCACTTATCTGCAGCATTCTTCCAGCAAAGGCTTCTTGATGTGTTACTGTAGCTCTTGCCCTCTGACCAGCGGGCCTGAATACCCACAGCGGGGATTTCCAGGAGGCCATCTGGCAGGTGCTCAGGGTCAGAACCGAAGCTAGCCAGTTCCTCATAGGCAGGTGGCCAAAGTTACAGTTGGCCCTCCTGGTCTGGTCTGTTATCATCCCACATGATGACAACCTTCAGCCCAGGGCTCTGTCTTCCTTCAAGGCCTTTGTGAGAGGTGGGAGAGTTGCCGGCCTGATCACAGAGGGTGACAGGGCTGCACCCCAACCCAGGCACAGACTCAGGGCTTGGAGCCACTCTATAGGGTGGGTCTGGCCCTAAGACACTCAAAGAAAACCCAGGAAGGATGAGGCAGCCTGCTATCATTGCACACAGTTCTAGGAGAGGCATGGGGGAAATGATTTGTGTAAGAGGGGCGGGGAGCCAAGACCTGGTCTTGCTTCTCAACTCTGAGGGGCTCAGATGAAATGGCCTTTGTATCTTTGTGTGAACCACTCGTGTTTACTGCAGGAGGCAGTAAGGTGAGGTCAGAAAAGCAAAAAGTTCTTAAAATGGCTGCAAAGATTCAAACGAAACAATTTAAAACTTTCTTAAGAGGTAGGAGCTAGAGAAAAACTCAAGATGGTGGAGATGATATATCTCCCTCATTGCTACACAGGATAAGCTGCTCTGTCTGTCCCTTCCGGGCTCTGGGACTGCCCACAAACAATATACCTAAGTGGAGAACTTCCCTGTTACTTAGAGACCATTCTCTGTGCTTCCTTCCTCAGGGAATGATGCCCAGCCATCCGTCTTTTTGTTCCAACCATCTCCGGACCAGTTACACACAGGCAGTGCCTCTGTCGTGTGCATGCTGAATAGCTTCTATCCCAAAGACGTCAAAGTCCAGTGGAAAGTGGATGGGGCTATCCAAAACACAGGCATCCAGGAAAGTGTCACAGAGCAGGACAGCAAGGACAGCACCTACAGCCTCAGCAGCACCCTGACGATGCCCAGTACAGAGTACCAAAGTCATGACAAGTACTCCTGCGAGGTCACTCACAAGAGCCTGTCCTCCACCCTTGTCAAGAGCTTCCAAAGAAGCGAGTGTCAGAGTGTGGCCTAGCAGGCCCCCCACCTGCCCCTCAGTCCCAGGCTCCCTGACTCCCCCCGTCAGGCCTCCGGCCCTTTCCCCATCAGAGACCCACCCATTTTGCAGGCCCTTCTCCCCACCTTACTGCCTCCCCCTCTTTGGCTTTAATCATGCTAATAATATTTGGGGGGAAATGAATAAATAAAGTGACTCTTTGCACCTATGATTTCCCTCTTCTTCCTGATTATTAATGGTTGTTATACATTGTTTTTCTCCAATTACCCAGCTTATCTTCTAAGGAACTACATATTGAGCTGCTATGAAATGCACCATCATTTATAAAAATCCTCATCCCCCATTCTACCCTACCCTACAGTCCTCTCTCTACAAGACACTCCTCTGTGAAAGCCATAAACCACCTGTCTTCATATCCCACACCCCTGGGCCATGGCATAAAAGGCCTGCTTCCTCATTTTACCCACCTCCATTGGCCCTCTGTGGCCTTCTAAGGGTGACAGTCTTTATAGTCACATATCTTTTGATCCAGTTGAACTTACCAGGAGAATTTACCGAAAGCAAATTTTTCAAAAGAAAGAAACATCTATCAAGAGTCATTCACTGTAACATTACATAAAATCACAAGACCATGAAAATGATCTAAATGAACAAAGGATAAGGAAATGTTAAAGTCCATTATGGCCCTTCAACTTAATGGAGTATGATGTATCTATCTGCCAAAGACCACACTGAGCACTTTACACAAACTTAATTTAAGTCTCATTACACTGCAAAGTTAAAAATGTTAATTAAAATGTTGGGCAAGTTCTAGAAAGCTGAGAGAGATTCATACAGTATAACCTAGCAATCTCACTCCTAGATGACTGTGTCTCTGTCCACCAAAAAACCTGTGTAAAAATTTTCAGAGCTGCCTCATTTATAAAAGCCAAATACAAGAAATAATCCACATGCCCACCAATAATAGAATGGGCCACTAAGTTGTAGTATGTTTACACACTGAAATACTATTACAGAAGGAGAATTTTAAAATTATTACCATGCCCACTGGCATAGATGAATCCCAAAAACATGACAATAAGCAAAAGAATAGAGCAGAGGACCACAGGGGAAGGGAGGGAAAACTGAATAGGAAGAAATCAGAGAGGGAGAAAAACCATGAGAGACTCTGGACTCTGGGAAACAAACTGAGGGTTGCAGAAGGGAGGGGGAGAGGGGGATGTGGTAACCAGGTGATGGGTATTAAGGAGGGCACATGTTGGGATGAGCACTGGGTGTTATACGCAAGTAATCAACACTACAACAAAAACTTATGATGTACTATACGCTGGCTAACTGAACACAATAAAAAATCAATCAATCAATCAATAAGCAAAAGAAACCAAACACAAAAGATATATTCTAGGGGTGTCTGGGTGGCTCAAGTCAGTTAAGCATCTGCCTTCGGCTCAGGTCATGATCCCAGGGTCCTGGGATGGAGTCCTGCATCAGGCTCCCTGCTCAGCAGGGAGCCTGCTTCTCCCTCTGCCTGCCGCTCCCCATGCTTGTGCTCTTTCTCTCTCTCAATCTATCAAATTAAATCTTAAAAAAAAAAGATATTTTTTTTAATTTCAGGTTTTTTTTTTTATTATGTTATGTTAGTCACCATACAGTACATCATTAGTTTTTGATGTAGTGTTCCATGATTCATTATTGGCATATAACACCCAGTGCTCCATGCAGTACGTGCCCTCCTTCATACCCATCACCGGGCTAACCCATCCCCCCCTCCCCTCTAAAACCCTGTTTGTTTCTCAGAGTCCAAAGTCTCTGGGACTATGGTTCATCTCCCGCTCCGATTCCCCCCCCCATTTTCCCCTTCCTTCTCCTAATGTCCTCCACGCTGTTCCTTATGTTCCACAAATAAGTGAAACCATATGATAATTAACTTTCTCTGCTTGACTTATTTCACTTAGCATAATCTCCTCCAGTCCCACCCATGTTGATGTAAAAGTTGGGTATTCATCCTTTCTGATGGCTGAGTGATAGTCCATTGTATCTATGGACCACATCTGCTTTATCCATTCATCTGTTGAAGGGCATCTCGGCTCTTTCCACAGTTCGGCTATTGCGGACATTGCTGCTATGAACATTGGGGTACATGTGGCCCTTCTTTCACTACATCTGTGCCTTTGGGGTAAATACCCAGGAGTGCAATTGCTGGGTCATAGGGTACCTCTATTTTTAACTTTTTGAGGGACCTCCATACTGTTTTCCAGAGTGGCTGTACCAACTTGCATTCCCCAACAGTGTAAGAGTGTTCCCCTTTCTCCACAACCTCTCCAACATTTGTTGTTTTTTGACTTGTCAATTCTTGCCATTCTAACTGGTGTAAGGTGGTATCTCAATGTGGTTTTGATTTGAATTTCCCTGATGGCTAATGATGATGAACATTTTTTGTGTCTGTTAGCCATTTGTATGTCTTAAAAAGATATATTCTATATATTTTTTCATTTATATAAAGTTCAAAACCAGTTAAAAATACAATTAGAAATTGGGATGGAGATTACTTTTGAGTGTGGGGTGAGGTAGTGCCCAGGAGACTGGATTGGAAGGGGCTTCTGGAGTTTTGGTAAGTAAGTACCAAAGTGTGCCACTTTGCGGAAATTTGTCAAGCTGTACAATTATAATCTGTGCTCTGTTCTATGTGTGTATATATATGTGTGTGTGTGTGTGTGTGTGTGTGTATGTATATGTATATATATATATGTGTATATATATATATATTACTTCAAAATAAGTTCACATCAAGAAATATCTTACACTCAATTTATAGAGAAGAGAGGCTAAAGGCAGGCTCCCACAGCTGGTCAGTGGTGGGGCCTGGGATCAAATCCCCACCTGCCCAACTCTGCTCTCTGGAAACCTATACAATTCTGCCTTCCAGTGCTCATGGCGCTGCACAGAACAAAGGGCCAAACACACCATCTTCCTGAGGTCTCTTCTCTTTTCATTTTCCCAGAAGGTGCCATTCAGCCAGGGAACCTGTGCTGGGGGGTAGGAGGAGGAGGGTTGTTATAAAAGTGAACAAGGTGGGACCTAATGTTTTAGTAAACTAAATGGGTGGTCAGAGTGGCCACTGGAGGACCTGAAGCTGAATCTCAGAGACAGAAGCCAGGGGCTCTGTGCTCTTTAGCACTACGGTTCAAATCAGCCGTCACCATGAGTCTGGCCAGATGCAGTGGACAAATTATTATACTCTTTTCCCACAGCATTGTTCATCTATAATTGCCTGGGAAAACATGCTCACAAGTCATAACAGAAAGTTTCTTGACTTTTGTGCCTCAGTTTTCTCATCTGAAGGTCTTAGTTGTAAGACTGTTGTAAAAATTAAATGAAATAATTCAAAGGAAGTGCTAAACACCCAGGCTGGTGTATACCAAGGGAGGTGCAAGCATTAGTCACCATCATAAGAGTAGCTCCATTTGGCTACCATTTGATTTCTTTCAAGGGGCTCCTTCAACTTATTCCCCAGTCATAATTCTTTTAACCCCAAAGACTTCCCTTTCCCCAACTGGAATGCTTTAATACCTTTGTTGAAAATCAACCGACCACAAAGTTGGGTCTATTTCTAAGATCTCGATTCCATTCCATGATTTACTGTCCATCCATCCTTATACCAGTAGACACTGCCTTGATTACAGAAGCTTTAGGAGCTCCCTTTTTGGATGTGCTAAGTCTGAGATGCATATCAGACAACCAAGCAGAGATGATAGGTAGACAACTGGATATAAGACCCTGTAATGTGGAAGAGAGAGGTCAGTACTAGAGACATAAGTGTAGTGTCATCACCACACAGATGATGTTAAAAGTCTCTCACAGACTGTGAGACAATACCTAGCAAGCAAGCAGGGATAGAGAAATTCAAGCACTGAGCTGGGAGGCACTCCAACATTAAGAACTTGGTGAGATGAGGAAGAACCAGAAAAGAAGACTGAAAAGGACTGGCCAGAGAAGGAGGAAAATCAGCAGAGTGGTGTTGTCCTGGAATCCAAGAGAGGAAATGTTACAAGGAGGAGAAATTGATCAGTTGTCAACTGTGTCAATTGGAACAAAAATGGACCTCTGGATTTAGAGATATGGGGGTTGCTAGTGAACTTGATAAAAGCAGCGTCTATAGAACGGGAGAGGCAAAATTCTGATCAGGATGGGTTCAAGAGAAAATGGGAGGAAAGAAATTGGAGAAGTGTGCATGGCTAATTCTTTGGAGGGAAGAACTGGGAAAAGGCAGCATCTGGAAGGAGAAGAGAAATGACAGCCTTTCTGAATGCTAATGTGAATAATCCAGTACAGAGGAAAATATGGTGCTACAGGAGAGACAAGAGAAAAATGCTGGAGTGATGTCCTTGTGTAGGTGAGACAGGGTGGGTGGAGCACAGGGGAGGTGCACCTCTTGCTGGGAACATGGATGGTTCACCCAGGGACAGAGGAGAAGGGAGTGCCCATGCGCACTAACACAGAGAGGTCCTCAAACATGCTGGGAAGTGTTCATGACTTCTCCAATAAATGTGTAGAATTTAGATCGTGGAGGTTTAGCAATTCAGGAAGACTTTGTAGACTGGAGTACACAAGTAAAGTCTCTGGGCAGGGGAAGCTAAGAGAAGAAGGAGAAGAGTGAAGTTCACAAGGGAGTCAGTCCCCTTACCATCTGCCACTTCCGCTCCCCTAGGCTCCACATGCCAACTCATTCCCCAAATTCGTAGAGACCATTGGCATGGGAAAGACCCCCAAAGAAACCTCCTGTCTCTCCCCTTAGCTCTTCTCAGCCTTTTTACCCCTCCATTTACCTACCAATCTCTTCTCAGGATTTGAATAGCTCTTACTATCCCTACTGTGTGGTTACTTATCTCTTAAGAGAAGATTCTACCTCCTAACTTTGGAACCTTCTGTATCCCTGAAGTCAGCAAGATTCACTGCATAGAGGAAGAAAAGGGATGATGGTGAGGACAGGGGCAATGGAGCAGGGGAAGCAGAGGAGAGGAGGGTACTGCCATTTGCTAGTACCATCACCTGTATGACGACCTTGATTCTCACCCCACACACTGAAGTATTTATTAACCTTGCCACATAGATGAGAAAACAGGCTAAGAAAGGTTATGCAGTGTGCTTAAAATTACAGAGCTCGTAAGAGGTAGAACTGTAACTTCAACCAGGGCTATCAAGCCCAAGCCACCAAGTCTTTCTCATAGTTTACACATGGCAGATTCTGTGTAGCCAATAATATTGGTTTGTCATAGTAATAGTTAAGCCTCAATCAACTCTAAAACTAACAAAAAGATTGGACTGGATGGTGAATGAAGGTCTTCCCTCTCTGTGAGTCTTTCTCAAGAAAATCTACAAGCTTTTATTTCACTATGGGCTCAAAGAACAAATAAGGAACAGCCTCCAACCTATGACACCATAATAAAATGAGGATGGTCAAGACAGGAAACAGTAACTACATAGAGAAGACCTTCTGGAATACTCCTTTTGGCTCAACACATGCCAGTTTGTATCCGGTTTTTACTCTATAATAATAGCAATGCATATAATGTCTCTACGCTGACAGAGATCATGTCACTGAATCCTCCAACAACCCCGCAGGTAGTCTGTATTATAAGGAAACTAAGACTAAGTGTAAATACTGTGTCCAAGGTCACACAATCAGTATATACCAAAAATCAGGCCTCAAACTCAAGCAGCCTGATCAAGAACCCTGTACAACACAGTGTGGTCCCTTCAAAACTGCCGTTCTCAGGGGCATAGAGTCTCCAAGTGAGGAAAGAACTTGGAAGTCCAGTCAGGAGACTGAAGAGCAGAGACTGGTTGGCGTGGCCTGGTCACCTGGAGACAGACTGAGATTCAGGGCCAGAGTTCTTCCCATCTGTTATCATTTGCAACAACGAGCTAATTATGGACATTTCAGGAGAGAAATCCATGACGCTCAGCAAAAATGGAGCATCAGCTAAGCCTAAGACAACTAGGAGTATTGGTCTAGTTTGGAAAAATAACTCATTAACCAAAGGTCCCTCTTAGTACCCCAACATCTTCCACCATCACAGTGCTCAGGCCCCAGCCATGCCCTGCCCATCCCCACCCCAGGTGGGTTAGTATCGAGTTTCACGGTGACCGGCCCAAGATTAAAAAAGTAATGCCACCTTTTGAGGGAGAGTCCCAGGGACCAAGATAGCAACTGTCATGGCAACGGTCACACTGCTTTGGTCAAGGAGAAGACCTTTTGGGGAAGTGAAAATAGAACCTTGAGCACATCTGTTGGTTTCACTCCCATCCTCCTCCAACAGGCTGGGTGGTGCCCACCACACCCTTCCAGTAGTTCCTACGGCCCCCTGCACCCAGGTCCTCACAGCACCTGGCCAAGCCTGTGTCCAGCACTGGGCTGGAAGTAACAATGACCCTAACTGTGCTTGATACCTTTCCACCTAAACTCACTGCCCCATCTCCAGTCCTAGGGTTCTCCCCCTGGAAAACCTCAGCCCAGAATAGGCAGCACCCTCTCAGAGGTCTGATATGGTGACAGGACCCATACAAGTTGCATGTAAGAAAGACATTGTGAGCAAACAGGTTCGTTATGAGGCCCACAAAGGTCCTGGAAGTATTTGAGGGCAGCAAGAAACAATTCATGTTGAATAGTTTGGGCATCTCAGAGATAGGGGGCTGGGAAAAATAGGGATGAGTCATAGCAACATTTCAGAACACATTTTAGTAAATTTCCTGGCACCCATGACAGAAGCATTCTCTTCTACCATATCCCCCTTCCACCCATGCATGTACCCATCCACATGTCTATTTACCCATCCACTGGGCCTTACCCAAGTGACAGTGTTAGTTGTTTGCCCTTCTACACCATGCAACCCTAACTACTACAAACAAAACTTGTTCATCTGATTAGATATATGGATGCCCACCTTCATTCATTCACAGACACTGATTAGCATCTTCATGTACCTGGCTCTGTACTATGTTCTGCAGACAATACAGTGAACAAGAGAGAGCCCTCAGCATCAAGGAGCTCCCAGCCTAATGTGGAAACAAGTTAGCAGAAATTGCAACACAGAGCAATGGATGGACTGTGGGGTGTCTCGGAGCTCTATGGAACCACACAGCAAGCACACATAACACATGCTGGAGGTCAGGGAAGGTACATACCTTCAACCCGTGCCCAAACATTAGCCAACCTGGGACTTTCTGACACCAAGGGTGTCATAAATCACTCCAGTGAGCACTCCAGTGTTCCCACTCTCTACCCGGGAAGTCATAGCTTGCATTTATGAGCTCTGACATGGGGACTCATCACTTATAACTTATGTTGGAAGTAAGACCCTCTTGGTCTCTGGTTCTTTGTCTATAATAAAGTAATAGTAGTAAAACCTCTGTCTCAGCATCACTGTGAACATTAAATGAAACACTGTCCATAATCCACTTAGTACAAAGCATGCCACAGAGTATGTGCTCAGTCTGACCTCTTCTTATTCTCAATTATTAACAGATTCTTGGAGTACATGGCTGAGCTCAATGGATATTCTCCCTGCAGTCATTCCACAAGGAGCCTTTTTCAATTTGGCCTGAAACCTTCATTTCCTCCAATTTTGCAATAATATATCACAATTCTGTTCCTCTTTACCTATTTGACATTTCAAGGCAAGAAACTCTCTCAATCTGAAAATGGAGGAACTAAGGCACAAAGTGAAGGAACTATTTGTTGATACACTATCTCACCCACAGGCCTAAGGATAAGGTTAAGTTCAGTGTATTTCCCCTAAGCTTGCCTGACACCACAATGGAATGCTAAAGTTTTGCAGGATTAAGGTGGGAGGCGCATTTCCCAAAGACCAATATTCCATACTGAAAGAAAGGAAATGTGCTCCCCAGTCATCAGCATGTGATTTCAAGGAGTCCAACCATTCAGTAGTCTTCCCAGCTGGAAGGAGAGTGAGCTGAGTGTCTCATATCCTTGTGGAAAAGAAGGCTCTGGAATCTGAGACATCATAAACTCTTCTCAGACTACATGCCAACTGAGACCTGCCTTCCTACCCACTTGGTTCAAGAGCAGGTGGGTGACAGCTCATTTATTGAAATCCTCTACTCCCTGTAACTGGTTTGTTGCCCTTTACTGTGCAAAAAGACAAATATCAAAGAAAAAACTAAAGATAGAGGAGAATACGAACATACATAGATAAATAACCTGGGAATCAGAATATATTCAACCCAGTCTCTTACAACTTCTGATCCCACAGGTATTCCTGGATTCTTTCATTCTGTAGACATCTGTGAGCACCTGGTCTGTGTGCTGGGGGCTGGAGGTAGATGGTGGAAGGTGCACAGGGAAGAGAAGAACACAGAAGTCCCTGTCCCCTGGCAGCAGCATGACCTACAAACACTCACCTTGAGAACTTCAAGATCCTCAATTCCCCCAACAGATGCTCAGATCTGTTCCCTGAGCCTGGATAATATGAGAAGAACCTCCTATCTACCTCCATTCAATTTTCACTGTGCTCTCCACGGACTTAAAACTTCACATATGGATTTCCAATATATATTTTCTTTCATTGTCCACCAAAGACAATAATCCAGACATGAGGAAATTCTGGATTGAGGATCACTGATCCAAACAAAGGGTGCCAACCCCCATACAGTCAAAAATCTACTCAAAAAAGCCTAACTTTTAACTCCTGGAAAATTGAACTACTAATAGCCTATGGTTGACCAGAAGACTTACTGATAACATAAACAGCTTATTAACACATATTTTGTATGCTACATGTATTATATGCTGTATTCTTATAATAAAGCTAATGAAAAGAAAATATTAAGAAAAGCATAAGCTAAAATACATTTACAGTACTGTACTGTATTCATCTCTAAAAATCTGCATATAGGTGGACCCACACAGTTCGAACCCATGTTGTTCAAAGGTCAACTGTAATCTGTTCTGGACTTCTACATTTTGGAGAGTTTTTTTAATTCTCTCTTCTTTTTCAAGAAATAGAAAATAGTGTATGTGTGTGTGCGTGTGCATGCAGAACACTTTATTTAGCAAACCAATGTTTATGATTTAATTCCATAGTGTGTTTAATTAAAGTACACTTACAAAAGGATTAGAGGGAAAGAGATAATAAAGAGAGCTGGAAGAAAGACAAAAGATAATAGAGATGGAAGTAACGAAGAAGAGAGAAAAGACAGAAATAGAGAAATGGGGTAGGCTCTGTAGAGATCTAATCAGAGGTCTTGCCCGTTAGGGCTGTGGCCATGGGCTCCTGAGAACTGCTGTGTATTGAGAGATTGATCAGTTGGTCTGTACTCACTACACAAGCTCCCATTGCTAGATGATATCATTCCAGTGAGTTCCCACTGAGTATACTAACTAGAGCAGCCACCTAGAGATGGAATGCTTTCCTCGGATTGCAACACTAGTGAAGAGAGCCTCATCAGCCATGGGACTGGATGGGTCTGAAGCCTCCTGCCCTCAGGTTAGCTTGTCTTCTCCTTCCTACACTCTCCCTGCCCTTCTAAGACTGTAAATGCCTGAAGATACAGACAGTGTCTCCTAAACTGATGGTAAAAAAAGACAAACTTCTCGGAACAAGAGAAGCTAAATAGACATTTGTGGAAAATGACACAACCCAAACCTCATTGCCCTCGCCCCAACACACACCTACCCCCAGATATATTCTTCAGTCTATAGTGTCTCTCACCCCTGCCACTGGTTCTCTCCACCCTTAACCTCAACTTGGTTTTTAATATGCATCACTGCCCAGAAATACAGTAACCCCTAATAATTATGTAAGAAAGAGGAACATACTTTTCTCAATTACTGTATTCTGTAGTAAGAGTTTATAAGTAAAATTTAATGAGTTCCTAAAGCTTATGTTTTCACCAAGCCTACCTGATATGACAGCTGCAAATAACCTTTTCACCCATGTTGTCAGATTCATGACATACTCCAAGATAATGAGTCACATGTTAAATGTAAGACCATCAAATTTATTAACTTCATAACTCTTGTTCGCTACTTATCTGAAGGTATGTCTGAAAATTAATGAAACTGGTTCAATTTCCAGCTGATCTAAAGAAATTCCACCTCCTCTAAAAGATCATCTGTGAATAATGAGGTAATCTGATGATTTCACCCAGAGTCTACTCTCTCTTGATGTCCCATGTTACTGAATTCACTATGTGCCATCTATCACTTATGTGTTTGATTTGTGTAAGCCCCAAGTATCTCTGTCTTTATTTCCTATCAAAAGTTAAGCTCCTAAGAGGCAGGGCCTTTTGTCCATTATAAAGAAACCCACAACGTTTTACTTGGAAACTGTGCATCAAAACAACATTTGAGAATCATAATAGTAGCTGGAGGACCTACAGAAAGTCACTCTTTATTTCCATGCTTCAGTTCATGATTCATCTACTATTTACTGAGGACCTGAACTACAATTTTTACACCTTGATCTTTATCCAATTGCTTACTTGTTGCAGTGTTTAGCACAAAGCACCGTGCCGTGGTTATTCAAGCATTTGTTGAAAAAGCAAATGAGCGAATGAATAATGAATTGTTGATGGTTGATATATGTCTATAGAACTATTATAGGGGTTGTTTTCCTGTGTGTCTGGTTGTTTTTGTTTGTTATTTGGATACGCCAACTCACAGAGTGTGACATTACTACCCCAATTACAGAGGAAAAAACAGGACCAGAAAGACTGAGAAACTTGCCCAAGTGGAAAAGCCAACTCTTTGGTATCTGCCCTCTGATTTCAAACCCATTGTTCTTTTTGCTCCACACAACCATCTGCCTGGAACCACACCACTGGATCTGATGACCCAGGTCTTCCTGAAAGTCCTGCTGTACTTATAGTCCACTTCCCAACCATGGCTTTCAAGAATGGTCTTCTTATTCCTTTGCTGTCCTTGTACAGCATGCCTGCTCTATGCTGCCTTCAGTCCCAAAGAATGTTGCATGTAAGTATAGGATATTGCACCTTCTGGAGACAGCCAGCTACAAATGAAGTTTCACTTCTTATGACCCCAGATAATCCAATCCAATTCCACCAACACCACTCCCTACCCAGCACCACAGCTCTTTACACTTCTGTCATGGCTGATCACAATGGGCACTTCCACTCAGAGTGGAAAGGGTAAGTCCACTTTTGGGTACAGTGCTTTGTCCAGAGGCAAGAAGACATTGAGCTGACAGAAAAGAACTGCTTATTTGGACTGAATGACTCACAATGATTGCTCTTCCATAACAGTAAAGGATTATTCTGTGTTTCTGTCCAGACACATTTATAAAACAACCTTCTTTAGTTAAAAGAATAAATCTTTTAAAGAAATGTGTGTGTGAATTTATTTCCAACATTAACTCTAAAAAGAAATGTTGGATCTATAAAACTTCCAGAATGTATTTAAAATTTTGATAACTTCTTACTTTTGAGTAGGAATGTGTTACAGACATGAGAAAGACCCTAAAAGGATAGAATCACCAAGACGTTTTGACAATGGTTCCAAGAGTTTGAGTCACCATGAGGAGATTTATATATCACAAGCCCTGTCCTCAAGAAGTCTGTAGAAAAAAACGTAATCCTTGCCCCCCAAAATGGGTACAAATAAGGAAAAATTAGAATAGCACCACATTGGACACTGATGTTCTGAGAACAGCCAACTAAAAATATCAGAGTGGATGTAATTTGGTTTGGATTAATCAAGAAGTTTGGATAAAAGAGCTGAAGGTGAATCCATAGACTACCAGGACTAGAGGGAAGTGCCCAGAAAAATCAGACTATCCTCTCTATTTTAATAAATTAGGAGATTAAGGCTATGAGAGGTTGACTGACTTACTCAATGCTATTAGTAGTTGAAGTTGAGACAAACTAGAAGACAGATGTTGAGGCTCTCTGTCCAGTTGTCCTTCCTCCAGTCTACATTCTCAAACAAACATAGGCAAGGGGGCCTTGAGAAGTTGATAAACAAAGTGAGTGGAAAAGGGTCCCAGGCTTCCCTGTGGTGGCAAGGACACCCAAGCCATGTCACTTTGTTAACTTCTAATTCCGGGAGGTGGGGGAGGGAGACGTTGATCCTTAGATTCACTGACACAAACACCAACATGCTTTCTGGACCAGTTAGACTGGACTAGTTTGCACTGGTTGGCTTGCACAGGGTTGAGATGATGTAACTTCAGTCAAATTGAAAGTGGGAAGACCACTGAGGGTCAGAGCTGTGTTGTATCTCCTCAGATTCTTCCCCTTAACAAGAAGAACCCACTCACTCATGCTATGGAAGAGCCAGCCTAAGTATACATACTATCCACAGGGTAAGTCACTGCAGGAAATCAATGTGTTCCTGAAAAGTCAATACCTTTTTGAGGGACATTCATGTAGAATTCTTTTGAAAATGAAGGGTCCATCTGCCAAAGTAAAATGTAAATCCCCACCTGGATGATCCATTTGCCAAGTTGACTGTTGGTATACTCGTTTTTCTTGAAGGGACATGTGCCTCTAATAAGGCTGACTGATGCTTGGGGAAACTAGGCATTTTGTAGAGAAATAACAGGCCAAATCCCTGAAGCTCAAAATCAGAGATCCCAAGTCCTTTCCCTTCCTTTGGATTCAATATCTGGTTGTAGGAAATTTGAGAAGGAAGATCTACAGAAATGTAAATGGAAAAGGACTCCATAATCTACTGGATTTGTTGTACTTTTTACTCTTTAAAAAAAATCAAGTCATTCAAGCCATATTCACAATGAGTATCACAGAGGAAGTCCTGCCCCAGAGAAGGATGGAAACTTCACCCAGGGACTGGTATAATATTCAATCCACGTCATTATTCAGAATGAAATTATTCAAAATAGTTGGTCTATGTCCACTGTTAAAAGTGAAAGCCTACTAAAAAGAATGTTTTTGAAATTCATCCATAAATCCATAATCCTAACACATCCATTATTTTGATTCCTCACATTATATTCTTGTCTAATATTTATGTATCTTAATACAAAGCTATTGAGTAATCCACGTTGTTATAACAATTTTGTGTTCAACTTCTCTCTCTCACTATTTCACAGCACTTCTCTTTTCTACTCAGATGTCATATTGATTACTTTGGGGTTGTTTTTTGTTGTTTTGTTTTTTTAATATGATAGTTTATTTCTCTCTCACGTAAAAGCCCAGAGATGAGTGGTCCAGAGCTGGGACAGCACTCCACAGTGACAGGAATCCAGGCTCTTTTTCTTACTGTTCAGCTATGAATGATTTTCTCTCCTCAAGTCATCTCACAGGCCAAGATGGCTGTTCCAGTCTCCACCATCAACTCCATTTTCCAGAGAAGAGACAAAGGGGAAGGAGATATTATACACATGACTTCTGCTTATAACTAACAGGACAAAACTTAGTCAGCCACATGTAGCTGAAAAGGAGGCTGAGAAATACAGTTTTTATTCAGAGTGGCTATGCATCCATTAAAAATCAGAGGTCTTAAAAAGGATAGGAAGTGAACCCTGGGAGTGGAGGGCAACTTGCAATCTCTGCCACACCATTCTCCTGTCAACAGACATTTGGGTTATTTCCATAATTTTTAAAAGTAGGCTCTATTCCCAATGTGGGGCTTGAACTCAACAACTCTGAGATCAAGAGTCACATGCTCTGCCAACTGAGACAGCCAGGCACCCCTCCATATTTCTAGTATTTCATAATTTTGAACATTCTTATGAGTTTCTTATGGAATATGACTGAGTAGGATTGCTAAGTCATAAAGTATGTGTATTGTTCACTAGATATTGCCAAATCATTCTCTAACATGGTTCTTCTGATATACATTCTCACCAGAAGTACAGTTGACCCTTGACCAATACAGGTTTGAACTGTGCAGGTCCACATATATGTGAATTTTTTAATATAAATACAGTATAGTACTATAAATGTGTTTTCTCTTCCTTATGACTTTCTTTTTTTTTTAATTCAAATTTTAGTTAACATACAGTGCAATACTGGTCATATTGATCATTTTGAATGATATGCATCATTCTCTCTTATTGTTGGTACATAATTTTACTTAGCCTTTTCCCCATTGTTGGACCCCATAACCCTTGGTCTCGACTCTTTCTTAGGATGGTCAGCTATGCTGGCACACCACTCTCCTTGAAAACTGGACTCACAGGCCATCACTGTGAGAATGTGCCTGCACTGCTAGGGACACCTAGTCCCTTGGTACCTTGTCCCCAGGCAGCAGCAATTGGTCATGTCCTGACTCGAGCTGTTCTTTAATTGTTTCCTATGTATTTGTTTTGTCTCATTAAAACACTGCTAGCTCCTTGAGATCAGAGGGCCGATTTTTCAGCTTCAAGGCTAACCAATAGCTAGCACTCATGAACAGAAAAAAAAAATGAACTTATATGATACTGGGTGAACAAACATTTTCTGAGTGCCTAGTATGTGTCAGACGCTTGCCAAGCAGTGCCGCATCCTTTGGTCAGCTAATTCTCACAACCCCATGAAGGAGGTATTATTCCTACTTTACAAAAAAAAAAAAAAAAGACTGAGACTCAAGGATTGGTTTGACCTTCAGAAAAAAAACAGAGGAGTTTTATAAATATCAATTTCTTAAAATCTAGTCTCTTAAGATTTAGAATTTTGAGAGGAATATTTAATTCTTAAGGAAGAACAGCTACCATGGAAATAAACTTCCCTGATGTTAAATTAAATCACCCACTGTTTCCTGTGATCCCAAACACATATATGGAAACTTATTCAAGCTGTTAAGTGGTATGTGGCACCTGCTTTAGAAAGGGTTGCTGATAGAAAGCAAAGGGATTGTCAAGATGGTGAGATGATGTATTTTAACCATCAAGAATCATTTTTAGGCCCAGCTACTCCGCTAGAATAATATTGTTGGGAGAACAAAACAAGACAGAAGTGGTGCATTCAAAGACCCGAGCCCTAATCAGAAACATGAATACAGAATATCAAAGCTAGGAAGGACACTAGTTGAGGTTACCAAGAACAAGTCCTATATTTTACAAGTGAAGAAACTAGAGGGGTCAACTGACAAATGAAAGGTCCCACAGAAGTCAGGAAGATGCCATGATGAGGGGACAGATCTTCATCCTGTCATTAATCTGAACAACAGGTGAAGAAGCAAGGGGGCTTCCATAGTGCCACGTCACATGGAACAAAGGCTTCTATTTTAAGAACCCACCCCTGCACCTGCTCTATCCAGATGGGCTTGGCAAAAGAAGAAATGAAAACAGGGTTTTCTCACTACGGGGCTGGCATTAGGGTCCACGTCACAGGTTGCTTCAGCCACAGTGGAGGATCCAAATGTTGCTGATGTGTACCCCATAGAGGTGGGGGCCTCTCCTAAGATTCCCAGTTCAATTACTACAGAGCTGTCCCCATACTACCGAGGGGAAAAATAAGGCAAAGTTGGTGATAGGGAATGTTTAATACTCTGACTCACATGAAGTCCCCCACCTCCCCCCGTGTGCTGATTAAGCAGGAGGAATGGGAAAGAAGAGAACGTCCAATCCAGCCATAGGTTAGAGGCAGAAGAGTTAAAAGCCCACACTCCCTACTCAGCACGTCCAAAAAAAGAAAATCATTCAATCTGAAATCAATTGACAAGAAAAGCAGAAAAAAATTAATCATGGTTTCTTGAATATAATAAAACTACAAAGGAAAGATTATGGACTTCAGAGCTAAGCAGACATGACTTTGAATCCACCTCTGCCACTAATTTGGTTGACTGGCCTTGAGACTAACACTATCAAAACCTCAGTGTCTTCATCTGTAATTTTCAGATAACAGTGCACCTCTCTGGAGGTTATTGTAAGGACCGTGACAACATGAAAGCACTAGCTAAGTGCCTAAGTAAAGGTAACTACTCTTGTTATTTTTATCAACCTATATGCAAGCATTGCTTTAACTAATTTTTCAAAACCCTTCATTGCCAGTTCTTCATTTCAGAACATGAGCAATCATTCCTGTCCTTGGGGCCCCACTGATGATACACAGGCCACTCTCTAGTACCCCCCTCTTCCCAAGAACCTGCCATTCAAGTGCAAAGGATTCTGTGAGTTTTAGTTTAAATCATGTCATCAGACCACCTTGCTCTATCACTACCTGATGATTTAAAATCTGTTGTGTGCAGTTATCAAAATCCACAAACTGTATTTCTTTAGCAAAAGATAAAATAAAAGTACCCACGGCTAGGGAAATAGCTAAAATTTGTTAAGCGACCTCAGAAAATTCCCTGTTAACTGTCCCACTTAGGGAATGGGTTATTCTAATTAAAATAAATTGAACAGATTTTACAAGATTATGGCTAGAGTAGAATAAAACCAGTAGATCTGGTTTCCTTTCTTTAGCAACTTTCTGTCTTTAATAATTCAGAAGTCACTTCAGAAACTCACAACAAGTTACTAAGGTATGATAAAGGGGCAAACTGTTGGCAAATTAAGAATCTATTTCATAAAATATCAACTAAATTTCATTTTATATATTCCTACTTCTGTATCTACAAGAGCTTTATAAACTACAAAGGACTTTACAATTATAGGGGGCTCTGTAGTTATTATTTGCCTCTGATTTCTGACCTAGAGCATTTTTCCTTTTGTCTGCTCCCCTTTTGTAGAAGAGCAAGCATCTGATGCTTGCTATGCAGTCTTTAAAAGCAGTGGACTGGAGTCCCTCCTAGGTCATCACCTTGCTAACAATCTTGAGCATGTCACCAGGCCTCAGTCTCCCAGTCTGTAAGATGAAGGGGTTGCACTGAGTGACAGAGAAGCTCCCTTCCAGATCTAAAATGCTATGATTTCCACATGACAATATGAAGAATTTTTAAGATTCTTTCTTGGAATCTTATTTGGTATCCACAATGTGAAAATAGCCACTTTAATATGAAAAGAGGCCTGGCAAAATTCATTTGAGAACACTGTTAAAGTTTCACCAAATGAAAAGGCATATGAAGAGGTACTGCCCTAAGTAAGATGACTGGCCAAAGAGAAATTAAGATCACACTCTGCCAGAGACTGGGACCACAGTGCAGATTAACCTATGACTCCCCTGACATATGCACCTTGTGCCAGGCCTCCACAGACCTGTAGGAGCTTACCACCTAAAACATGTGCTCACCCACACAGATGTTGAGAATACACCAACAGAATCCAAGAGCAAGATTAGAAGATTATCCAGATTATATAAACAATATAGTCAGAAGAAAGCATAAATTAAATCTAGAAATCCCTAAGTATCCTGGTTTGAATGTCAACACTGGACAAAATCGCCAAGGCAACTGATCTAGTCTTCCCTTCATCCATGCTGTGGATGCTGAGAGATGTCTAACCTCAAATGGCATGTTTTAAAATAGTCAAGTGGCTTGGGGCACCTGGGTGGCTCAGTTAGTTGGATGTCTGACTTCGGCTCAGGTCATGATCTCAGAGTCCTGGGATCAAGCCCGCGCATCGGGCTTCCTGCTCAGCGGGGAGCCTGCTTCTCCCTCTCCTTCTGCCTCTCCCCCTGCTCGCTTGCTTTCTCTCTCTCTCAAATAAATAATATAAATAAATTAATTTAGCTAAAGAGTCCAGTGGCCCAAAATGGAAATAAAACCTACTAAAATGACACTGGATTTGAAAGCAGACTTATCCTTGGTTCTGGTTCTGCTCCTATGTGATGCTGACTGAGTCATTTCTCCCATCTAAAATAAAATGGAGGATTAAAAACACCTGTTTATGCTCTATACCATGTTGAGTAGTGGTCACACAAACAATGTTCAAGGAAACTCTTGGGAAGCTTATGATATGCAACCTTCAGAACAACTCCCAGGGCTACAGGCAGAATTTTGTTTCATGAAAAGCAAATGGTGTGCGCACTTTTTTGCCCTCATCAGCAATGTGAAATGAAACTGTTTTTTCTACATGCGATGGCCTCACAGGCCCACTCTCCTTGCTGACTCCATGTTGGGTAATGAGACTGGTGTGAACAATTTCCCTCAACTCCCTCGTTCTAGACAGACACCTGCAATCACAGTCAGAAACAGAAAGTCAAAGTTTCCACTTAACTCCACAGGGTTTGTGACAAAAACTTAGCAGAATGGGGTTATCAAAAAGGAACTAAGGCTTGATTTGAGGCCTGGAGCGAAGTGGGTTGTTTCTGTATTTCTCAGGGAGGTACTACTGTAGAATTCTGTATGTGAAGCTTACTCACTCACAGTAAACATACATGTATGTATGTATGTATGTATGTCCTCCCTTACCTTGAAACACTCTTTTCTGCTGGCTGGAGGGGAGGTATACAAAGGTGTGGAAATAGACTGTAAAGCAATCCTCCCATAGTTGAAAAAGAACACTTGTGAAACCCTCCATTAGCAATGTAAATTGGTATAACCTTTTGAAGAGGAATTTAGTAACACATAGCAAAAGCCACAGAAATTCCACTTCCTTTAACTCAATCATTTTAAGTCTAAAAACCAAACATTAGAAAAATCCTACGTGCCCAACAATAGGAGAAATGGTCAAGGAAATCATGGAAAGCAAACTCAATGGACTAACTTACACTCATGTGAAAGTAGGCTTCTCAAAGTCTGTGTGGCAACATGGAAAACTCAATGAGGCATTTGTGAAGCAAGGTGTGGAATTCCACACACCTTACAATTAGCTCTATGTAAAAAACTATGTGCTTATGAACAAAGATGAGGGGGAAAAAAAACACCAACAAAAATGCTAAGACAACTGTATCAAAGTGCAAGATCTGAATTCTCTTCCTTGGAAATTTTTGTTAGAATATCATTTTTCCCTGAAACAAGACGAAACCAGAGAGGGAAACAAACCATAAGAGACTCTTAATCTCAGGAAACAAACTGAGGGTTGCTGGAGTGGTGGGGGGTGGGAGGGATGGGGTGGCTGGGTGATAGACATTGGGGAGGGTATGTGCTATGGTGAGCACTGTGAATTGTGTAAGACTGATGAATTACAGACCTGTACCCCTGAAACAAATAATACGTTATATGTTAATAATGAAAAAAAATAAAAAAGAAAATTTGAAAAAAGAAAAGAAATAGTACTTCCAACATTTTTTTGTATTAAGGTTATAGAATAAAAAAAAAAAATAGAGTATCATTTTTCCCATATATTCAGGAACAGGAAAAGGTGGGGAACCACTTGCCAACAACTTGCTGCATGGCGGAAGTCAGAATTAAACTGTTGTCTTATTTTCTGATTCAGATTAAACCAATCTCTCCCGAGGACCGGCTCTGTGCCAGGCCCTGGTCAGACCATCCCGCGCCGTGCAGACCCTTCTGCGGCACCCAAAGCAAAGCGCTGTTACTTAACCAGACGAACACAGAAACTAACCACTTCCCAACAGTGTGAACTGATCTCAAAGGTAAAATTTTACCAGTTATAGCAAAGACTCCTCAGAATCTTAAATTATCTTTTATTGCCAAGTGACATGTGAACCACTGAAATACATTTGTTTTGCTGTTCTGGACTAAGGACCACCTGTTTAAAATAAATTCACAAGGGCATGTTTGGGGACAGATACATGCTTTAGTTAATCAAGGTGCTTCTCTCCAATTGCTCACATCCATTTGTCCAGTTCCATTCTTGAAAGTATTTAAAATGGCAAGAATTACAGTAATGAAAACACTAACATGGATCGAAATATTTTCCTGCCTTGATTACTGAAAGTTTTTCCATTTTATTTTTGGAACAGTAATATATGCACTTGGTAAAACCTTTGAATAATAACAAGGAATAATCATGGGAAGTAATTCTCTCTCTACCACTCTGTAACTCCTAGATTAAGAAATTCTTAATAAAGGATTTTAGCTCTAAAGTAGGTTTTTTAATAAAAAATGGACTGAACCCAAAAGCCGGTATGTTAGAAAAGATAGAACAAGCTAGACACGGAGGTACAAGTTGTACAAACTCTCCTTGTAGAGAAAAAGAACTCTTGAGTTACTTCTAAAACCAAAATTTTAAGAATTCATTTAAAATTATCCTTACTATAAAAAATAAATAAAATTATCCTTACTATAAAATTCAGACTATGAAAGTATTGATCATTTTAATTATAGAAAATTATACAGAAAAATAAGCTCTAGAATCCAGTCTTTTACTTGGATAAATATTTTGGATCATTTACTCTCTGCCATTATTTATACTCTGATATACACTCAGAATTAGACATGATCCAATGGGGTTCCCACAGAAAGGAAAACACAAAAAAATATATTTTGCCCCATGAAATGAATTTATAATTACTGAGTACCTGTCACATGGGTACAATTAAACCCAAAATCTATAAGGTTACTCAGAAAATATACATATAAAATAGAAACACAGAAAATAATCATAAATATAAAGCTCTCTACACTCACATCTTATAAAATAGCGATCTATTTTAGAAACAAGAATGCACTGTGGTGACTTTTACTGTATGTGAGTTGTAGCTCGATAAAATATAAGAAGGCATTAAATAAAACCCAAGAAAACCACGCTTAATAGAAAGGAGCTGATCTGAGGCATCAACCCAGAGAACACAACTCTTGGCTCTGCAAAGTACCTTGAGAATTTCCAGGATCAACACTTGCAAACATTATCAGCCTGAGTTGATGCTTATTCAGAGACTCGATTTCTCATGCCTGAAATAATCTACGTCGATGAAAACATGCTCATTTCTCACACTGAAATTTACATCCATCACCTTGTCCTGCCCTTCGTATGGGCGCTTTTCCTAGCACTCTCTTTATTTACACTTACGATCTTTTCCTTTAAGAGGTTTTATCTCATTTCCCCAAAGAGAAAAGCATAAAGGTATAAAGCATTCTGTACTTATTTGGCGGGGGGGGGGGGGGTGGTGTCACATAAATAAAAGCATGCACTCTCAGGGAGGGAGGGAAAGGACAAACTATCCAGAATTACATGGAATTATTCCTCCACCTCACCGGACCTCTCTTGGGTTTTCTAACAATACACCAGATACACACACACACACACACACACACACACTGCACACAACCCAGAACCCATGGTGGTCCTGGAGGGGACTGCAGGACCCAGCTCTTACCGTAGAGTTTCTGCACCAGCAGCAGGTTGAAAGCACTCACTGTGGGGGCCCTAGTGGCAGAGACCAGGGCGGCTGCTCATGGGGCTAACAGGCACCTTCAATATCAGAGCCCCGGGACATTTTGGCAATGTCCACAACAGACTCATTCTCCCCTGGGAAAGCGTCCCCATTCTCTCGAATTATCTCCCGTGACCCTTGAAGGCCTGTGTATAGATGTCCGGCAAAAACTATGGGTCTTAAAAAGATCCTGGGGGAACTTCAGGCAGGCAGGAATTCCAGCCCAGCTCAGCCTGCACCTTCAGGGGAGTGGGGCGGGGGGGGGGGGGGGGGGGGGGGGGCTTTGTGTACCCAGGACAGCAGACAAAGAGAAGAGAGCAGAAGTACCCAACAGTGGTGATACACATCTTAACTGCCAAGAATTGTCCTGAATAATGCAGCTCTCACGACTCCTGGCTCTTTGCTGGTTAAGTGACCCAGACTGATCTCTCAGAGCTGGTCATGTTAGGTTAGAGAGCTTGCTTGTAAAATGTGGAGTCTTGCACTCATCAATTTGAAGTACTCATTTAGGAAAAAGCCAAGATGGTTGCACAGAGCATTTATTTTTATACGACACTTAGGGCTGAGAGCTCTACCCAGTGACCACTGGTTCCTCCGTGCAAGCATAACCAGCACAGTGAGGCTCAAGGTTCAATGGGCACACACGCCAAACACTCCAAAGGGACAAGGAAGGCTCCACGAGTTCCGGTGGTGGTTGGCTTTCTCAGGAGTCCTCCCGATAGCCTATAATGGGAAGAAGGGGCAGCTCTGAGACAGACTGGCAGAGGCAAACCTCTGGGGCCCCTGGCTAGCCAACAGGGCAATGTCCCCCTTAAGGTCCTGCTCTACAAAGGCCGTGGAAATCCCAGTTTGTCAGTCTCAGCCAGGGAGGCCTTATTGTGCCGGGCTGGAGCGCCCCCTGCTGGCCCCCGCCAAGCGCAAACACCCAGCCCTTGGAAGGCCCCTGACAAAAGTCTGGAGTTTAATGAGAGAGACCCAGTGTCTACAATACAATTCTGTTGTTTTATCACATCCATACTTACATACTTTTTATTTTCATAAAAATGTTATTTGGCATCTCCCTCACACACTTGCCATTTTTTTTTATTTTAGTAATATTGTTTGGGTTCTTCAGAATATACAGAACATAGGAAAACAAATCCTATATAATCCCATCAGCAAAAATAACTACTTTTAACAACACTTAATATGCACAATCTGTATCTAGTTGAGACCATGCTGTGTGGCAGAGTCATTGCCTATCTACCCCCCGATCCATTTCCTGCCCTTGGCTCCGTTGCCACCTAGCTTCTGGCTAGGTATGGCTAATGGGAGGCACGGGTGAAAGACCAGAAAGTGAGAAGAAGGGATAAGCCAAGATATTTGTCTGTCTCTCTGCTTTGAGGAAGAACTTTCCTCCACCAACTGCCCAACTTCCAGCAACACCACCTTCTGCAGCCCTGGGAATGAAGTGGTTTCCCGCTGTTGCTCATTTCGGGTTGCTTCCACATAATGATTGGCTTCTCTGCCTTTCCATCACCTGTGAAACATTTCCTATAATAAGTTCCCTTTGTTCAAAATACCTAGAGTGGTTGACTTTCTCGATTAGATCCTGACTGTTATATGTCACATCAATAATTTTGGGTTAATTTATCGCTTGATATTATTCTATAAAAATTCTCCTATATCTTCGGTTCTTTACAAACCGTTCCTAATGGCCGCATAGTATGGATTACATCACACCATAATGTGCTTGCATCATTTGAGTTTCCAATGTCTGCTAAAATGTAACATTGGTATGGAAATCCTTATGCATACATTTATATCTACATTTCTAAGTGTTTGTTTCGACTAGATTCTTGGACAGGATTTAAAAGGAATGATTCATTTAAAGATTCTTGATAAATACTGCCCAAAAAATCCCCAGGAAGAAAAGTTAGACCAGTTTACAATTCAGCCAGAGGTCTAAGAGAGTTTATCTCACTGTGCCCTCCGCAACTCTGAACACATTAATTTATTTGATAATTTGATGGCAAAAAAAAAAGGCATTTTGTTGTTACTGTTTTAATTTAGATGTGTTTTGTTTTTATTGTTAATGAGGGAGAATATTTTTCAGGTGTTTATTGTGTGCATTCCCTCTTGTAAATTATCTATTTTACTACACAGTTCTTAGTCATTCTCTTATTGACTGGGGCATGAGTCAGTGTTCTTAGATGGAAACAATGGGAGTTGGCTCTGACTCAATTAAGCAGAAATGGGGTTTATTGAAAGCATATCACGTGGCTCCAAAATGGATGGGAAGGCTAGAAAATTAGGTTCAAAAAATAGAAGCAAGAGAACCTGGTAAGCTGTAAATACGACTAAGAACTTATCCTATGCAGAGACAGGGGAACCCTCCTACACTGTTGGTGGGAATGCAAGCTGGTGCAGCCACTCTGGAAAACAGTATGGAGGTTCCTCAAGAAGTTGAAAATAGAGCTACCATACGATCCAGCAATTGCACTACTGGGTATTTACCCCAAAGATACAAATGTAGGGATCCAAAGGGGTACGTGCACCCCGATGTTTATAGCAGCAATGTCCACAATAGCCAAACTGTGGAAAGAGCCAAGATGTCCATCGACAGATGAATGGATAAATAAGATGTGGTATATTTATTAAAATGGAATATTAGGCAGCCATCAAAAGGAATGAAATCTCATCAAAAACTAATGATGTAATGTATGGTGATTAACATAACATAATAAAAAAAGGAATGAAATCTTGCCATTTGCAACAACGTGGATGGAACTGGAGGGTATTACACTGAGCGAAATAAGTCAGAGAAAGACATGTATCATATGATCTCACTGATACGAGGAATTCTTAATCTCAGGAAACAAACTGAGGGTTGCTGGAGTGGTGGGGGGTGGAAGGGATGAGGTGGCTGGGTGACAGACATTGGGGAGGGTATGTGCTATGGTGAGTGCTGTGAATTGTGTAAGACTGATGAATCAGACCTGTACCTCTGAAACAATTAATACATTATATGTTAAAAAAAAAAAAAGATAGCAGGAGGGGAAGAATGAAGGGAGGGAATTCAGAGGGGGAGACGAACCATGAGAGATTATGGACTCTGAGAAACAAACTGAGGGTTCTAGAGGGGAGGGGGGTGGGGGGATGGGTTAGCCTGGTGATGGGTATTAAAGAGGGCACGTTCTGCGTGGAGCACTGGGTGTTATACACAAACAATGAATCATGGAACACTACATCAGAAACTAATGATGTAATGCATGGTGATTAACATAACATAATTAAAAAAAAAAAAAAGAACCTATCCTAAAACAGTCTGAATAAATGCCAGTGTGGCTGCTGCTATCCGAGTGTTGTTCTTGGTACTGCCATCACCCACGACCGAATTCTAGGTGCTACCAGCAGAATAAACATTAAACTGTTCTTCTATCTTTGTCATTCCCTGTGACAACTTGCAAACTCTGCATCAGTTCCTTCCCTCTTCAAGAAGTGGAATCTATTTCTCCACCTCTTTGAATCTGGGCTGACATTTCGACTCGCTTTAGGCAATAAAAGTGAGACTAACATTGTGCAATTTCTAAGGGAGCCTTGCAGCTTCCACAAGAATGCCCCTTCCAAGAATCCAGCTGCTATGCTGTGAGGAAGCCCAAGATGGCCCATGGAGAATGAGAGGCCCAGCCATTCCCCAGACATTTCAGCTTCAGTCAAACTGCCCCAGCTGAAGCCACATGCAAGAGAGATGGGTCATCCCCACCAAGCTCTAATCAGCTTATAGGACTGTGTACAAATGAATGGTGGTGGTTGTTTTAAGCAGCTGAGTTTTGTGGTGGTTTGTTATGCAGCAATAGATAACTGAGACGCTGTATTTATGTGCAAACCCTGGGTGGGAACAGCCAACTAGCAAGGCCTAAGTCCATGCCCTAGCTGCCAGGGAGTAGGGAGAATGGACATTTCCACTTCAGTGGGGGGGGGGGGGTAGGGAGAGATGCCCACAGTGAGGAATTCCCCAAATAGAAATAGGGGGTTCAGATGATAGGGAAATAAAAAAAAAAAAAATCTGTTAAACTCAGTATCTGCCTTTTGTATCTGCTTTTTAGATAATGATTGTTCTCTACAGATACTGATAATTGTGTCTCCTTCCCAAGAATTATATTCCTTACTTCCATTTTACATCTTATTATATTTGTAGGATTCTTAAACAATGGATCACTTTAACGGAAACACTTTCAAGTTAACTGGATTTAGGAAGTTTCAAAGTTCCTGCCCTCAGGATAACTAGTGACACTGCCTAATGCCTGGGACAAAATGCCCACAAGAGAGAATGTTTCCTGGCAGTGGAAGCATCTCTCCTAACTTAGACTTGCTGGGCCCTGACACTGGAAAGAAAATGTTCCATCAGCCTTAAAGAAAGTCTTCCAGTAAACTGGGAAGCTCCTCAGAACCATTTCTATAGACTCATAACTGATATCCCAAGCCTTCATATCCAAGATATGAGGACTCTTCCTCACCCATCCCACCTTCCTCCCTGAAGCCAGCAAGGACTCTGATCATGCCACTCAACTACCTAGAAACCCCCACCGTAGGATTAAGGCCCAAGTCCTTAGCTATGGGAAACACGGCCCATCAGTATGCATCCCCTGCCTTCCATCTCTTCTCTTAACACCTCCCTGGAGGCAGCATTCCTGGTGAGCCACACACAGCTCCTCGAAGTTGTATGCACCCACCAGGCCCTTGCTAACACTTGTCTTCGCACATTCTGTTCCTACTTCATAGGATGCTTCCTTCCATCTCGCTCTTCCCCTGGACACTACTCCCAGCCTGCTGAGCTTCTGCTCTTCAAGATTCTGCAACTAGAACAACCACTGAGAAAGTCACTGAAATATATACAGTAAAACAAACAAATGAAAACCAGAGGAATTAAAAAAAGTGTGTTAAAAAACATCTATTTTAAATCAAAAGAAGATAGTAAAGGAGGACCAAAACAACAAAAAGACAGAAGACAATGAAAACCTACGTCCGTACAGAAATGTGTACATGATTCTTCGCAGCAGCATTTGCCATAAAAAGTGTAAACAACCCACATGTCCATCAATTGGAGAATGGATAAATAAAATGTGGTCTAGCCATATGGTGGAACATCATTCAGCAATAAAAGAATGAAGTACCAATCCATGTTACAACATGGATGAACCTTGAAAACATTATGCTAAATAAAAGCAGCAAGATACAAGATCATATAAGATTCCATTTATATGAAATGTCCAGAAGAGTGGGAATCGACAGAGACAGAAGTGAAGTCATGGTTGCCTAGGGTTGGAGGTGGGAGTGGGAGGTTTTGTGGGGGGGTGTGGAATAGGGAGTGCCTGCTACGGAACACAGGGTTTCTCTTTGGGTTGATGAAAATGTTGTGGAATTGATTGTGGTGATGACTGCAAAACTGTGTGAATACACTAAAAACCACTGACTTGCACACTTTAGCTGGGTACTTATAAATGGGACTTCTGTCTCACTAAGGCTGAAAAAAATTTTAACTTAAATAAATTTTTTTAAAGATTCAGCTAAATGACCACCTTCTGTATCAGTCTTTCCTGACTTCCCCAAACAGAACACACAAGAAATCAACGGAGGCTTCAAAAAGCCAGAACAAGGACAACACCAGAGTTGCCTTGAGTTCTAGAACTGTGCTCACCAATACTTAAGTCATTCACCAGTGTGGCCATGGAACCCTTGAAAAGTGACTAGTCCAAAATGAGATGTGCTGAAGTAAAACATATACTGTATTTTGAAGACTTAGTACAAAGTGTCAAATATTGATTACATGTTCAAATAGTAATCTTTTAGATATGTTGGGTTAAGTAAAGGATTTTATTGAAATTAATCTCACCTGTTTTTTGTACCTTTTTAGTGTGGCTACTAGAACGTTTAAAATTCCATACATGGCTCACGCTTCCACTGCGCAGTGCTGTTCCTGACCGTATCTATGCTGCCCCACATGCCGGTTCCTGTGGGTTCGGACCTTGCGAACACCTGTCACAGATTCACAAAGAAACGGGGCGGCACCACTGGTGCAGAGGAACATGGGCCAAGTGCAGTGAAAATCAGATCGGAGTTCTAGAACCTCCAGAACTCATCAGTGACCACAGATTGGTCCAACCCGTCACTAAGAACAGCTTCTGAAATAAAATGAGCACAACTCTCCTATTTGAAACTCAGACTGGGATACACCCGAAACTGGGATCTCCCTCAAAGGTAGTTCTGTCACCAGGGAGACACTGAGCGGTCTTTTTGCCGCTGGGCCCAAGCCGACAGAGATGCACCAGGGCTCTAGTTCCCAGAGATGGAGCTGCGTCCTCTCCCCACCCTGCTGCTGAGAGAGATGCTTCTCAGTGATCTGACTTAGGGAATGGGTTTCAATGCTTAATTTATTTCGTTCATCAGTGTGTATAACGTGTTGTCCGCAGAACACAGACACTGCCTTTCCGGGGAAGACCTCTCCCTCCCTCTCCGGATCCCACCACCCCCCGGTTCCCCACTGCCCACATTCACACACACTTCTACCTTCTCGAAGCACCATTACGGATGTTTACTTGCAGAGTCAACCTGGGCACATTTGAATGCTAGGCTATATTGGAGTGTTTTGCTGTCTTTTGATACAAACTGGTTACTAAAAAAGCAAAGGCACTGAACCTATGACAAAAACACCATCTGATTAGCGGGTTAGTGGAGAGTGAAGGCTGACGCAACCCTAAATAGGGCTGCCTCAGCTGCTAGGTGTGACAGGAAGTGAGCAAACTCGGGCATTTGGGCTGCCTCAGCTGCTAGGTGTGACAGGAAGTGAGCAAACTCGGGCATTTGAAAAGTTATGAGAAGTGGTCGTCATGGCACCAATGAAGTCTCTGAAGGATGGAGCTACATCATGGGTATCTGTGGCCAGACTCCTCCGTCCCAGTGTCCGATACACAGCAAGTGCTCAATACTTGTTGATCAAAGAGAGAAGAGTTGATTATAGAATGCGCAGGCCTCCCGGGTCCTGGGGTGAGCATATCCTGAGAAAGAGAAGCGTAGCCCTGTCCTAGCTACAGTCAGGCCTTGGTGTCGCTATGAGCTGGCCTGACACCCACAGCGAGGATGGGGTGTTCTCCTGTGGAACATCAACAGTTTCACACAACTCCATCGGACATGGCCACTCTGTGACTGTGGTGGGTGAAGACAAAAACCAGATGACTCCATGATTACATCTCAACACAGACAAAACGTGAACAGTGTCCAAATCACAAAAAGGGCCAGACATCCCCATATTCTGGCTGAGTGACTGCAGCTTCTTTACCAATCCCAGATTTAGCCTCACTCCATTCTTACCTTCTTGGTAAAAATTTAAAACACCCGATCACCGAATTCTCCCACCTCCAACCCAAACCAATCCAGAGCAGAGCCAGGCTTCCCTGAGCCTTCCTCCAAAGCACCAGATACAAGCCCAAATCCCCTAGGCCCTAACACCCTCTGACTGAGACACCCTGCAGCCCCACATGGCATGTGACTTCCCTCATTCAATGGGTCAATAAAACCAACTCTGTTCAGCTATGCATTCCTGAAGAGTCTTTTTGGCTAAGGGGAACTCACAGTCCTTAGCCATAAACACCCCTTCCCAGGCGAGCCATGCCTCAGGTTGCCACTATGCCTACCTACGTCCCCAGGCCTGGGAAGGAGAAAAGGAAACAAGCCGAGGGGAGAAGTCAGTGGTGGCAGAAGAGGAGGACTTCAAGTGCACTTTCCCATGACTCACCCTAGGTTGGTGCCATGTTCTACTCTTTTCTGCCATTAAAGGAAGCTCATCCAAAACCAGAAATTAATCTTATAGGATTACCTATGAGCCTACACACACACACCATTTCATTAACTTCAGTAATTTAACAAATTACTCATAGCTCAAATTGCAAATGACCAACACAAGAATTAAGGAATGCGAACTATCCAGAATCCTACAACCCCCTTGAACTAAGAGTAAGGCCCGGAGCCAGTTAAATCTGGCCTGCTTCCCAGTGTTATGACCTGAACAAGTGACTTAAACTGAACTTGTTTCTCACTGTGCAAATTAAGAGAACACCATGAAGTGGCTGTAAGACATGAGGGCAGAGGCCCAGAATCGCACTGGCACAAGGTGAGCGATAGACAAGTAGGAGGCTGTTGCCGGTTACCTGATGACCACTTTTCCCACCGGCTGGCCCACCCCTTCCCCACTAGGCCGACAGACAATGCCTTCGTATCACTGCTCCATCACAGCATTCCTCCATCAAACTGCCTGTCTCCTCCACCAGGGTGGAAGCACCTAGAGCACACAGGGGTGTTACTTGTCTCTGTCCCCTCCCTCCCACTAGTGCCCACTCGAAACTAGCATGTGATGGGAACTCAGAAAAAGGCTGATAAATGAATCAAAACTTTATGAGCTCTTCTAGCTGAAACCAAAACTGACTCAATCTTACTCAAATGCGATTGTGCCCCTTTGATGCCTCCCAGCATGGCTGTTTAACTGGGTTGTAACCCTTCCCAAATGCCAGACCTGCAGCCCATCCTGTGCCCCTCTGATCCATCATGGGCCTGCAAATTTTTTCCAACCAATTTATCACCTGCAAGATCACACTTGATAACAATTTTATTGAAGAACCTTTGGTCAAAATTTACCTCTAGAACAAACTCCTATGTGTGTGCCTCAAGCACGGCAGGGGTTTGTGTTTTGAGAGAAGAAAAACCTCACATCAGTGCTCATAGGGACTGCATTCTGGCCACAGGTGCGAACGCCCTGAAAGCCACTGAGGATGTCCATGTGACATGGAGCATGCAGGTGCTTCTCAGAAACCCAGCTTAGCTTTGCTATCTTTATCTCTGATTAACCCCTGCCACAAGAGCTTGAAAGGATTTCTAAAATGAGTTCTATCAAGTTTTCTCGGCTAAGATCTAGTGCCCATCTTGTGCAAAACTTATCATCTAGACCAGAAGAAGGTTTGAAAATGAAAGCGCTCCTAACAATAGGTTTCCTAACAAAGTGTGAGGCAACATTTTTAAAGAGCACTTGGGAGTGAAGATAAAGAGAAGGAACGTGGCAAGGGAAAGAGAGCCTCCTTAAAGAGGTTCTGTTAACTTTCATCCGGCCACCTAATGGATTAGCAGGGGCTGAGATGCCCGCAGGCTTGGTAGTTACAGTCCCAGGCTCCAACCCGAGGGCACGCTGAGGGAGATGAAGGCCCTCAGCATGAACACCTCATGGCCTGGGCTCCTCAGGCACACCCAAATCTACCACCGAGCTGATGGCGGCCTTCCCCCTCCCCGTCTGGACGGCGCACTGCCCACTGGGCACACGATCTGAAGATCAGTGAGGAGAATAAGGAGGGAATACGAGGAACCTGCTTAATGCTCGCCAGCTTCTGGGACTAAGGGTTGCGGACTAATACGACACTTGGGGATACCTGGTGACTTTTGTTCAGCTGAGTTATCTTCCATTAACAAAGAAAATAAGGTCTTGTTTGACAAAAGTCTATGGAATAAAACTGACGTCTAGCCCACCCCAAAATAAAGGAAATATTTACCTAGTTTTCGGCTCAAGATTTCTTGAGTAAATTCCACCCCTTATCAAAGATCCAGTGTAAGCTGGTGTGCAAAATTGATCCCTATTTTACTGCAAAACTACTGCAAACAGTAAAGACAAAGAGTCAAAATGGCACCATACTGTTTTATTTCAACCCTCAAACAATGTAAGGAAATGACAACTTCTGACGATGAACCATGCGAGTAATAATAAAGGAACAGGAAAAATATTAACAACAAAAAGACAACAAAAAGACAATTACTCAAAAACGTTTCACATTCCACAGCAGTGCTTTGGCAGTACTGGCAAGTATTTCTGGCCAATGGCTTCCCACAACAGGGGGCTTAGCAAAAGAACACCATGTTCTCTGTGACAGTTTACACTGAGTCACTATACACCACACTGCTCCACTCGACAGACTTTTGTAAACCTCATCTTAAAATATGTATCTAAGGATTGTGCGTGATCACAACAAAACAGTGTGGTAGAAAAGTAAACTCTAATGTTTCCAGTAAGGCATCAGGGAATCACTGCTGGCCGGGCCCTTCATTTTACCAGTTTAAAGAAAAAGTTTTGATTTACATTTCTCAGCAAACCCAATATTCAGAAGCTTAACCAGCAGACTCAAGTTAAAAGTTTAAAAGACAGTCCCTTTCTTTTTTTTTCTTTTTTGGTAAATGTTTCATATAAAACATGAAATCAAGTTCTACTTTAATAAAAAAACAGTATTTTTAATAGTAAAAATATATATGTTTATATTTCTCTTTTTAAAAAGACATTAAATAACAATACTTCAGAAGGCTGGAGTTAATCCCCCCAACCCCCACCCTGCCAGCTATCCGCCTGGCACAGCTGCGTTAAGGCAAAGGCTCCTGGAGAGGCATGTCTGCCTCAGCTGAGGGCTGGGGGCTCAAGGTGAACACATTCCGCTCCTGCAGGATCAATAGAAAGGCTTCTCCCTCATGTTCACAGAGCCGTCCTGCATCCCAAAGTAGACTCTCTCAGCCATGTTAATGAAAAGGCCTGTGTCCACCACGCCTGCAGGATGAAGGATGGAAAAAAGCATTAAGTTTCAGCTTCCCAAGGCAAAAAGAGAGTCAAGGATCATACACAACCATTATGAGCAGCACTGGACAAATGACAGGTCTGAAGTCTTTCCTCTCTCAGAACAATGAAGAGATTCACATTATTTTTATTTCTTCTTACAATCCCTTTCTCTGCTGCCATCTTGGCTTTCTACTATATCCAAATGTGCTAACTTTTTTCCTGCCTCAGGGCCTTTGCTCATGCTATTCTGCTTGCTGGACTAGTCATCTCTGAGCACTTCAAGGAGATGATTCTTCACTGTCCTTCAGATACAGATGACAAGTCATCTCTTCAGAGAGGTCCTCCATAACTACTCTAAGTAAACCCACCCCCAGTTATTTTCCTTTTCTCTTTAAATTGAAGTATAGTTGATATATAATGCTAGATTAAGTTTCAGGTACAGAGTATAGTGAATCAACAATTCTGTACATTACACGATGTTCACCATAGTAAGTGTAGCTTCCATCTGTCACCATATAAAGTCATTACAATATTATTGACCCTATTTCCTATCCTGTACTTTTCATCTGTGATTTACTTGTTTTATTAACTGTAAGTTTATACTTCTTAAACCCCTTCACCTATTTTGCCTATCCCCCCCGTCCCTCCCTTCTGGCAACCAATGGTCTGTTTCTGGGTTTTTTTGTTTGTTCATTTGTCTTATTTTATAGATCCCACATATAAGTGAAATTACATGGTATTTGTCTTTCTATGAGTTACTTCACTTAGCATAATACCCTCTAGGTCCAACCACATTGTTGAAAATGGCTCGATCTCATTCTTTTTTATGGCTGTGTAATATTCCATTGCACATATATACCAAATCTTTATCCATTCATCTGTCAACAGACACTTCTGTTGCTCCCCATCTTGGCTATTGTAAATAATGCTCCAATAAACATGGTGCATATATCTTTTCAAATTGCTGTTTTCATTTCCTTTGGGTAAATACCCAGCAGCGGAAATTACTGGATCATATAATACTTTTTAATCTTCTGAGGAACCTCCGTATTGTTTTCCACAGTAGTTACACCAATTTACATTCCCACCAGCAGAGCATGACGGTTCCCTTTTCTCCACACTCTCACCAACATTTGTTTTTTGGATTTTTTTTTTTAACATTTGTTATTTATCTTTTTGATTCTAGCCATTCTGACAGGTGTAAGGTGATATCTCTTTGTGGTTTTAATTTGCATTTCCCTGATCATTAATGATGCTGAGCATCTTTTCATGTGATTGTTAGTCATCCTATGTCTTCTTTGGAAAAAATGTCTATTGAGGTCCTCTGCCCAGTTTTTAAATTACTAGTTTTTTGTGTTGAGTTGTAAGAGTTCTTTATATATTTTGGATTTTAACTCCTTATTGGATATAGCATTTGCAAATACGTTCTCCCATTCGGTAGGCTGCCTTTTCATTTTGTTGATGATTTCCTTCACTGTACAAAAGCTTTTCAGTTTGGTGTAGTCCCAGTAGTTTATTTTTGCTTTTCTTTCCCTTGCCTGGGGAGAAAGATCCAGAAAAAAATGTTGCTAAAGCCAATGTCCAAGAAATTACTGCTTCTCTTAGGAGTTTCATGGCTTCAGGTCTCACATTTAACCCATTTTGAGTTTATTTTTGAGTGTGGTCTACGAAAGTGGTCCAGTTTCATTCTTTTGCATGTAGCTGTCCAGTTGTTCCAACACCATTTGTAGAAAAGACTGTCCTTTCCCCATTGTATATTCTTGCCTTTTTTGTTGTAGGTTAATTGACCATAGATGCCTGGGTTTATTTCTACTTTCTATTCTGTTCCACTGATTAATGTGCCTATTTTTGTGACAGTTCCATCCTGTTTTGATTATTACAGCTTTGTTATATATCTTGAATTCTGGGACTGTGACACCGCCAGCTGTGTTCTTCTTTCTCAAGAAGAAGAAACTTGCTTTGGTTATTTGCACACCTACTTATGCTCAATCACACTATCAGCCTTAGAAGTTTTCTAAGAGTGTAAGAGGATATTTGCAATGCATATATCCAACAAAAGACTCGCATCAAAATTTATAAATAATTCTCCAAATCAAGAAGACAACCTAGTAGAAAAATGGGCCAAAGATTTAAAGAGGTACTTTACAAAAGAGGCTATGTAAAATGGCCAATAAACTTAGAAATGGTGCTCAAACTAATTAGTGAAGAGAATGCAAATGAAAATGACAAGATAACCACTACACACTCACCAGAATGAATATATAATGAAATTTTACTAGAATGCAAAGACACTCCCACTCACAGACAGCAGGAGTACACTAGCAAAACCACTTAGGAATACATTTGTTAGTACATCTTCTAAAGCTGAACATATTCATACCTAACAATCCAGCAATTCTACTCCTAGGTATATATGCAACTGGTAGGTACACATGGTCATCAAAAGACATGTATACAAGAATGTTCATAGCAACACTTTTCCTAACAGCTAAAAACTGGTTAACACCCAAATGCCCATCAAGAGTAGAATAGCTATACAAACTTTTTTTTCACACACAAATATGATAGAATACTATTCACCAATGCAAATTAATACAACTCTAAGCAACGTTTACTGAAAATATTTACATATATACACAATACTACAATGAGATAATACTGTTCAACTATCAGGAAAACAAATCTGATGGACCAGTGTGTAGGGAAAATTGTTAGTAGAGGGGTAAATTGGTGCAATAATGGGGGGCAATTTAGCACCATCTAACAGGGGAAAAGGCAGAGGGAAAGAAGGAAGAGACTTTTTGCCGTTTACTCTTGTAATACTGAACAATGTCAATTAAAAAGAATTTTAAGGGGCACCTGGGTGGCTCAGTTGGTTAAGTGTCTGCCTTTGGCTCAAGTCATGATCCCAGGGTCCTGGGATCAAGTCCCACATCAGGCTCCCTGCTCTGTGGTAGTCTGCTTCTCCCTCTACCCTTCCCCCCTGCTCATGATCTCTCCCTCTCTAATAAATAATAAAAATCTTAAAGAAAAAAAAAAGGATTTTAAAATTGAAACTTCTCATGATGGCTCCCAATACATAACAAATAAAATCTATCAGTGAGGAAAAGCCATGAAGCAGAGAAAGGAGCTGCTGAAACATAGGTCCCTGGCACGTCACTGCACCAACTGAAGCTTCCCAAAGGAAGCACAGTGGCCATGCAAGACCCATCCATTCCAACAATTCTGTAATATAAGGTGACAGCTCCCCCTGATCCAAAAGAAGTCAAACCAGGTTCAGAAAAGGCTTGAGAGAGAGAGCAGAGATGAATGGCAGAAGCCGAAGGTCTGATCTCAGAGCACTGCCCCCTTCAGGTTACTGACTACCCCCAGTAGTGAAAGGGCAGAGGTGGCTCACTGTGAGCATGGGGCTCAGAATCCACGAGCTTTGGCCCTTCTATAATCTCTGTGCTCTGGGTGGACCCCAATGGAACATCCAAGGGAGGGAGTGACCAGCCAGGCACCAGTCCAGCTGAACTCTTAAGTGTCCTCACACACACAAATGTACATGGGGCAAGGGCAGGGTGACAGGGATGACAGGGAAACTTGCCCTGCTTCCCTTCCCTGGATTTTGGTCCTGCAGTATCATAACAGACCAATCCCCCAATCAGGGAAAGAGAAGAGCAAACAGGAGAGGCAATGAACCACACCAATGCTTTGATAGCATGATTTAACATCCAGCCTCTCTTTTTTCATTTTCTTCAGTTTAAGTTCCCACTAAGATTCTGAACTTCTCTAGGCTGTAGCTTCTACTTACTGGGGCAGAGGGCAAATAAAGCAGAAACTTCCTCATGAAGGACAACTCAGTGTCTCAGTAAGCCAAGAAAGGTCTGAGCAGGAGCAACAGAGCTACCTAGCGGGCACTGCAAGAAATTCACCTACAGAGGAACAGCGCCCACACTGGTGAGCTGCTTCCTATACAGTCCCCTGGGTTTATCTACATTATCATCAGGGGCAAGTGCTCCCCTTTTACTAATAGTGGCCTCTCCATCTTCTCTTCCACTTGCCCTCTTGGCTCATTACTTCTTCTATTAAATTACTCACTTCACTAAGTGAGAGAGAAAGCATAATTCAACTCCTCTTTTTTGCTTAATAAATCTGCTACAAGATTGTCAGTAGAAGACTAAAACAGCAGACTAAAGTAAGGTTGGAAGAACTAGCTCCTTATTACATGGCATATATTCACACCATTTTCATTCCCAAATAGCATGGATTACTTAGAATCTAGCACATTTAATTAATGGTGACAAAACTATCCTTTCTTCCTAGGGATTTATTCATTCAACAAACAATACTATCCTTTCTTCCTAGGAATTTATTCATTCAACAAACACTCCTTTATGCTCTCAATACCGTAAGACTGATGTCTCTCACATCTGCTTCCTCCATCTGATCCTCTCATATAGGCCTTCAATACCTCCTCTGGCCTAAACGTGTAACTCACCTCTACACTGCCCACCCAGCCTTACCCAGGGCCCCAGATCCCTGTTACAAGCATTTAGAGGTTCTCCCACCCCAACTGTTCATGTCATACCACCGCTCCTCAACCTGGCACTCAAAGAAGGACTAAAGGTTCAGGGTCTAGAGGCAGACAATCCAGGGCTCCCTTCTTGGCAATGCAGCCCTTGGCATGCCCACGTCCTGCTCTGTAACTATCTCATCCAATTGGAGAATCAAATGAGACATTTTTAAACACTTAGTGCAGTGTCTAGATTACACTATGCTAAGGCATAGGTCAAAAGCCACCTCTCTTCCAAGAACTTTCCCACACTCTCCAAAGGAAGCAACCTACACGCACTGTAGACTCTTGGTACTTCTCTAGCAAATTTAGCACATTCCATCTTATTTGTAGGCATGGCTTCTACACAGCCACACACAGCTTTCCCTGGGTATACGCGAACTCTCCTTGAGGCAGATTCCATGCTCTAGGATGGGAGCATTCCCTGTTAACATGCAGAGCAGCACCTGTGGTATGTATCTAATGAGTACAGGTGAACAGGGTCATTTTTCCTCACTACACAAGAAGAGAGCCCACAAAAATGAAAGAGGCTACAGTCAAGCTTCTAGAAGGTAAGGCTCTATGCAGAGAAGGTGAGCTTATTTCAAGGCAAACCCCCTCTGATACTCCATCAACTCCATGCCTATCCCAACTGAAATGAGTCATGAAATGCACAACCAACAAGCCACTAGGTAAGCAGTAACTATTCCTGGGGGGTGAAAGCAAAGGCACGATGTCAGAAACTCCAAGCATGGTACAAAGGAAATTTTTCTTTCCAACCAAGTCTTACAAAACCCATGCCCATCATGCCGCCCATGGCCAGAGGCAGGGGACAGTTAGGAAGTGCCTGGGTGTCTATGCTCAATGAACCCCACTCACATTACCTGGGATCATTTTGATAGCTGTGTTCACTTCACTCCATTTGTGCACCCGATCAAACTTCCAGTCCAGGATAAAATTCCCATTATCCGTCACCACGGGACCCTAGAAGGTATAATTTTCCACACTTACCGAGGATGTAGATATAGGTAGGCAGAGACAGGCAGGAAAGTGAAGGGGATGCCCAAAGACAAGTATCTTAATTAACCCGCTCCAGCCAGTACTCCCGCCTCATGCTCAGGCAGTGCTATGAAGAAGTAATGAGCAGGGGCTTTGACGTCAGAATTTGAGTCTTGAAGCCACATAGATACAGAGGAGGCTCAGAGGAGCCATTAACCTCTGTGAGCCTCAAATTCCTCCACTCCAAAAAGGGGATAATGATACATACTTGAGATGGCAGCTTATGCATAAACCACATGGGTAAGCATTTACCACAGTGAGGACTCACAGGAAGAGCTCAACAATTCTTAGCTATGGTTAGAATGAAAAACTACAGCAACAGAAGCAGACGATCCACACGGTGCAACGCTCTCACCACTTCACCTTAGGTGCCCAGTAATGCAAAATAAGGCAGTGCTATCGCCCCTATCACTTCCCCGAGCAGGCACTCCCACCAAAACAGGAAGCAGAGCTGCGTTCTGGGGTCAAAAAAAAAAAGCAGGGGGTAGTTTTAGACAATTAATCCAAAGTTCCTAGAGCACCAGAAGGCATTTGGGAACACAAATGCCGACAGAACACCACAGTGACAGGCAAGAAAACTAGGCCACTCCTGCAGGCTGGAGACGAGGGGGTGGGAGGTCAGTGAAGAGCCCCAGGAATGCTGGGGCTCTTGTCTGGAGTCGCCCTGGCCATGAGAGAGAACCTCCCTCTCCAACAGTCTCCTCTGGGCTCTTCAGCTACAGAGGGAACCAGACTCGAGAGCTCTGTACAACCACTAGGATTAGGACTGAGTTTTTAAAACATCAGAAAAACACCAGGAAAAAAAGAAACCCAATAAAAATATGCATCAGGGTAGAGTTAACAGATCATTTGTTTTCTCTTCTGTATCTTCCAAACTTGTTATACGGTTATATCTGTAATTACAGTTATTTTTTAGGTTATTACTTTTGCTAGTTTGTTTATTTAAGTGGAAGAGGGAAAAAAAAGTGCAGTCCACTTTAGAAGCTGAAGAGAAACATTTCCACTAAGTTTCTGGAGCGTATTCCTAAGGAGGGGTTCACATCCCCCAGGAAATCCTCCTTCTTGTCACATTTAATAACAGAATGAAATAAGAGGAGAAAAGGAAAATTATACCATGGAACCTGGAAAACTTCCTGCCCCAGAGTGCTTCCCAAAGCCCATTTTCAGCCACTGTGAAGCCCGGCGGTCCAGACTGCAGGTACAAAGATCCGATCGCCTGAGAAGCGTCAGACTCCAACGGACCGAAAGAAAGCATCAATCCCCCACTTGTACAGAGAATATGTGCTGCATTAAGTGTAGTAGTATCTACATGAGTTTGAATATAGAAACTAATAAAGCTGGTACTCTAAAAATGAACCAATAATCTGATTAAAAATAAATAAATAAAAGCTGACTACCCAAGCTATGCAAAAGAGGACCCCTACTGAAGCAAAAAGGAAGACACCACACGGAGAACCTGGAATGCCCTTGGGAAACCTCCCTAGCCACTTACTGCCTTGTTGACGGCCATTCGAAGTTCAATCACGCCCCCAAACTTCTGAGTCACAGCTCGGCTCACTGGGACATAGGCCATTGGGATGACCTCAATGGGGATTCCCTTGTGCCACTGATCCCCGAGGTTCTTTGAATCTTTCCTGGGAAGAAAAGTAAAAAAATACAATAAATCTAAATAAGCTCAATGGTATAGACAAACACCAAATTCAGACATAGTGAGTGGGCAAGGGCGGAGAGCAGGGACAAACACACAGGGCTTCAAATGTTTTGGCTATGTTCTACTATTTAAGAAATGAGGTATTTGAAGTAAATTAAGACAAAAATGTTAAAACTGGGTATGACTGGCTTGTGGCTATACAGGTATTCATTATTTATGTTCTTTCTACTGCTATAATATCTCATACATTTTTTTTTTGTTTTTTTTTTAATTCACATGCTTAGCACAAGCACCTTCTACCAGACTCCTTGAAGGAGAATCTGAGAGCCTGGTCAAAGACTACGCACAACAAAGGTCATGTGTAAGCCCAGAGGAAGCAGGGCATGCTGAGTCACTGCCCGTGGGCAGGGCCTGTCCTTCCTCTGAGGCTCCCTGCAAGGACCAAATGAATGATATATGAGGACATGCTCTTGTCACCAGAGTGACAAGCTGTTTCCTCCTCCTTCCAATGGACACCTAACATAACAAAATCCTCCAAGACACTGCCCTCAGTTGCCATCAGTCTCAGAAAGTCAGACAGCCCCTCCCTTTCTCTATTTCTTCCTCTATAAAATGGGGATGAGGTTGGGGTCTGATCTACCTCCCCAGTGGACAGCTCAACATTGTACCTGAAGTCGGCGATCACGATGAAGCGACTGGCATAGCCAGCCACAATTTTCTCCTGGGTCAGGCAGCCTCTGGGGATAGGAAGAGGCAAATGAACACAGGGTAGGAAACAAACTCAATTTGAAAACTAAGGTCAGAGACAGTAAACCCAAACTCGCTTAATGAGAAATTTAATTTTAATTCTTAAAGGGAGATCCCCAACTCCACCATGCTATGCAACAGACTGAATTGTGTCTCTCCCAAACTTCATATATCGAGGCCCTAACTCCCAATGTGCACTTGGAAGATGAGACCTCCAAGGAAATAATTATGGTTAAATGTAAGGGGATCCCTGGTCTGACAGGATTACTGGGTTAGAAGAAAAGACACCAGAGAGCTCACGTGCTCTCCCTCCACCCTGAGGGCACAGTGACAAGGCAGCCAACTGAAGCCAAGAGTCTCCAGAACTCTTGAGAAACTGTTGTTGCTGAAGCCACCCAGTCTACAGCATTTTGTTAAGGCAGCCTGAGCTAAGACGTGTTGCTTCTAGTAAATGGACTGCGAAAACATGAGCCTGAGTCGGGGAGAAATGGTTCCCAGTCAGGCCAGGCACACTCCTATCTAAGATGCATCTATGCTCAGGGAAAGGTCATCTGAGCACGGCATGAATGGAAGGGTCTATAACGTGAGAAGGACAACCTGTCTGTCCACTATTTGACAGCTGGAGAGCACGGTGAGATGCTAAACATATTTTGTGTCACTGCAGTCTGCTTGGTTATGAGAACCAGCAGAACAGGACTTCACCTTCTTCAACTCACCATTCCTTACCCACTAAATCAACATTTAAGAAACATTCACCAATAAATGTTTTCCAAATGAATGAACAAATATAACTAACGACTCACAGAGGGAAAGAGCAGCTTTAAGGCAAAGATCACAAACTAATGACCACAGATCTAATAAACTAGCCCCAACAATATACTTGGTTTAATTCACAATTCCTCTGAATCAGCAGAGGAAGCAGATACAGAGAACCCATTAAGATGAATAATAATCACCGAAGAGGTGAGGCCCAGGTTCCTACTCAGCAGACTGCTGCTACTCATGACTAGAAATGCCAAGCTGCCTCTACAACCATACAACTTCCTAGTAGAAAGACAAGCTCACATACATCACAGTGGCCATTTGTTTATTCTGCCTTCCACTCTGCTTTACTAAGGATTATCCAGCAGATACTCTTCAGCAAGAAAGTCCCCACAACACTCACCCACCGCCCTTGATGAGATTGAGATCAGCATCTACTTCATCAGCACCATCGATGGCAAGGTCAATCTGTGTTGGGGGCGGAGGGGGGAGGGAGGGAGGGAAGATACAAAACTACTAAGAGACGCTGTGCAAAGCTTGAATATGTAACAACTCATCAAATGCTTAGCAGCCCTATTAACTAGGTATAGTTATTCCCATTTAAGCAGTCAAAAAACAGGCTCCGGGAGGTTAGGCTATTCCACTAGGGTCACCAGGAAAGAAATATGGGGTCTGGAAACCACACCTGGGTGCAGCTCTTACCCATGACATTACACTCCCTTTTCTCATTGATGGGCTTCTCTGTGGAGGAGCTAGAATTACTGAATACACAATCCCAATGTGGGTGACATCACCCCTAAGTACAGAAAAGATACATAGTACATCTATGGTATTAAAATTTCACTGCGGGGGGGGGGGGGAGGCGGTAACAGAAAAAATGCTGAGAAACCCTGATTCAGAAGTCTCCATACTAATGTGGCAAAAAGAAAGGAAGTTTTAGACAGACAGAGAGAACCCAATGAAGAGTTATAAAGCTGACACACATATGACGTGATCTGCAATTGGAAATTATCCGAGGCACCCCCACTGTGACCCCACCAAAGCACCTGTCTGGGCTTGCCCACTCCCACTGTGAGGAAATTCCACCACCAACCCCAAGAGCAGTCAGGAGCAAACGGGTTCATTCATCTTTCAAGATCTGAAACCAAGTAAACTCCTGGACTCTGCATGGCAATGTGGGAGCCTTAAGTATGGTTATTTAAAACAGCAGTATGAAAAAACCTCAGGGTACAAGTCAGTTCAAGCTGCTTGGCATGGCAAAGGTTTATGAAGTGTACTGAGCTTCAGCTTCACTGTGCTTCCATCCTTTCATGGAGGCGGGCCCTGGTCTGAAGAGACAGCCTGCACTGCTTCTCCCCACCCTGAACTAACCCCAGGGCCAGGCTACGCGATGGCAACTCTCTGGGGCCCAGAAGTCTCCAACCTTCTTTGTGTGAGGTCCAGGCCCACCTTCAGCCCAAACCACTCTCCTCACAGTGCTGAACACTGATTCACACTCTGCCCTGGCTCTGCCCACAGAAATCCCGCAAACGAGCCCCTCCCATGGTTCTGACTCACCCCTCTGAGGCCCACATGTACCAGGATGACACAGGTTAGTAGACCAGGTCAGTACCCTCTCTGGAATACCCTCTCCTCCCCTGGCCACCCTGTCTTCAGAGTTCCGCTCAAGTTTCTTCTTCTTCACAGTTTACCTCTCCCCACAAACCCTTCTAAGTAGCACTGCTCCAGCACCAGAGGCATTTGAGTTCATATTCAGGCTCTACCAGTTACAGGGAGCATGGCTTTGGCAAATGGCTTGCCCTCTCTGTGTCTTTTTCACACCTGTAAGATGGGATGATGATGGTATGCGCCCTCAAGACTACTGGAGATTAAGTAGCTGAATACACACCTAGCACTTGGCATAACACGAACTACACAGAAGGGCTCAGTAAATGCTAGCTATGAGTATGCTGCTCACCCTCATCAACCGTCTCCTCTGGATTGCCCATGTGTTCAACCATCTTTGCCATTGACACTTCATTGTAATCTGTTTCCAAATGTCCATGGCTGCCTCAGATAATTACTTCTTATCTCCACTTACTGGTAAGCTCCGTGGGCCAGCTCACTCTTCTACTTCTGAGCAAGGACCACAGGAAGCTCTGGGTTCAATCCCCCTTCACTACGCCCATACTGAGCCCTCAGGGTTAAACCACAGGGAATGTACTGGAAACTAACAACCTCTCCCCTCGTGACCTTAGCCAAATTTAATATTCAAAATCCCAGGAGAAAACCTAATATGACTCACTGACCTTTCTCCTAGACTCAACAAGATATCCAGAGCCCGTGCGCAAGTGACAGCCGTAAAAAAAGGAGACAGAAAGACACAGCAGCCCCTCTCTCTCTTACCTCTGGGTGTCGGTCCAGGTCACTGAGAGTTAAGCCATACTGCAAGATGAGCTGACGGGCCTGTGAAGAACAAGAAAAAACACCCATAATCATTTACTCTGAGCGCGTGGCAAAGATTCTCAGCATTCTTCTGGATTTAAGTGTTTGACACGGAGTCCTGACCAAGCTCCCTCCCAAATCCAACTGGGCCTACTAAGAGGTAGGAACTATAGCTCCATGAATGGCAAAACTAAGTTAATTCATCCTGGGAGCCAAAAGGAGGCAAAGAGCATATAGTGAAGACTCCCAGTGCCAGGCTAAGAGTTCCTTCTCCGTGACCTGCTATTTAAGACAATGCCATGGACTCCTAAAGCTTATGGTAGTACAGTATTTAAAAAAAAAACAAAAAAAAAACCTTCCTAAAATAAGAACTGAGTTGATACAAAGTGATCTCCAGGCAATCATGTTGAATAAAAATAAGCAAAAGAATATATAGACTCAGCAGAATGTATCAAAGGCAAGATGTCCAGAATGGCTAAGTGAGGAGCTCAGCAAATTGAGAATACTGCACTGGGAAAGACTTAGGATTTACTTTAGAGATAGCCCTCATATTAAGCTTAACCTTTCAAAGGGGCTCACCAAAGGGGAAAGGTGGTGTGGTTCCTGCCACCATGTGGCCCTGAGCGGACTGACAGCTGGAATAAATAGACCCTTGGACCAACCAAATCCAAGTGGTAAGGATCTGTATTCATGTCAATGCCTACAATACAACAGAGGAATCAAAGGACGGAAAACTCTTCCAAAGGCATGTCTTTTTTTTTTTTTTTTTTAAGATTTTTATGTATTTATTTGTAAGAGAGAGAGAGAGCACAAGCAGGGGGAATAGCAGGCTCCTCACCGAGCCGGGAGCCCCATATGGGACTGGATCCCAGGACCCTGGGATCATGACCTGAGCTGAAGGCAGACGCTTAACCCACTGAGCCACCCAGGCGTCCCCCAAAGGCATGTCTTAAAATATTTTCTGCTTAAAATGGAAAGCACCCAAGATTAAAAATCAGAAAATCTCGGCTCTAATCTTAAATGAACCAGCCACATGACCCTTAGCAAGTTTTCTCACCCTATAGAAAGATGGAGATGAATGAAATGACCAATGTCAATCTTCAAATCCCAAATCCTAAGATTCTTAGAAGAAAACACAAAGATCTTGGAATTTGCAATATACATGACGTTGTTGGGATCCTAATTCAAACAAACTATAAAAATTACTTTCAAAGGATAAGACAATAGGGAAAATTTGAACCCTGGGTTTGTTTTTATGTTACCAAAGATTACTGTTAAATTTTTTGGTATTACTAAGATGTCTAAAAGCCTCCCTATTTTTCAAGAGACATAATGAAATACATATAATCAAATCATAACTGGGATTTCTTTCAAAATAACCGAGGCAGAGAATGGGATACAGATGAAAACAAAATTGTCCATGAATTAGTGATTACTGAAACTGGGTGATGTGTACATGAAAGTTCACTGTGCTGTTCTTTATCCTTTTTGAAGTGTGAAAATTTCCACATAAAAAGCTAAATTAAATTTTGACTGAAAATATCAAATTGTAAAAAAAAAAAATACATGATTTTGTTCCTATTAAAGAGAAATATATAATGAAGAGAGAAAACAATAAAAATGGTATTGCAGGGGCGCCTGGGTGGCTCGGTTGGCTAAGTGTCTGCCTTCGGCTCAGGTCATGATCCCGGGGTCCCGGGGTCGAGCTCTGAGTGGCATCATCAGGCTCCCTGCTCAGCAGGGAGTCTACTTCTCCCTGTCCCTTTGCTCTTCCCTCACCCCTCTCCCCCTGCCCCGCTCATACATGCTCGCCCTCTCTCTCTATCAAGTAAATTTTAAAAAATGGTATCACAGAATTACTTCTCAGTTCCTAGATGTCTCCAAAAGTAGTCCTGGAGAAGCCATCCTAATTCCAGACCCTGAAGCGATAAGAACCCTGGGAATGTCCGGAAGGCAGCCTCCCAGATGACCAGCCCCACCCCTGGTACTCGTGCCTTTGGGTAACCCCTGTCCACAAAGTCCCAGGGTGGCTCTGTGTGACAACAGCACACCGCAGAGGTGACGTGAGGTACTTCTGAGACTAGCTTATAAAGAACGCCATGGGGTGTGTAAGGGTGGCATGCTCTAGCAAGATCCTTCCCTCCTCATCTCCCTCTTCCCTCTGCCCCTCTCTTACCACACATGCCAGGGGAAACCAGCTGCCCTGTCCTGGAGACACCGACAGAGCTCTCCACCAAACAGCCTGTGAAGAATTAGGGCAATGCCCACGTGACTGAGCTTGGAAGTGAATCCCTGAACCACCGTTGAGTCTTGAGATGACCACAGCCCTGGCCAACAACTTAACTGCAACCTCTGCAGTGACCCACCCAGCCAAACCACTCTGGATTCCTGACCCTTGGAAACTATGAGATAATAAATATTTGTTGTTTTAAGCTGCTAAAATTTGTTCCACAGCAACAGATTCTGAATACAGATGGGTGTTAGAAAAATGATACAAACTGTACACAGTTCAATGTGATAGCCTACCATACAAAACTGTGTGATGTACTATGGTTTCCTATTAATTTTATGTACTTTAAAAACAATACTAAACCGCATTCAGATATATTACATGAAAACTAGATGTCAGGATTCCTAAGGAAAAAATCCTATGTAAATTGATCATTTTAATTTAACACTTCCTAAGTTCAAAGACTGCTTGCACCACTGGACAGTGTTACTGTTTCATGAAGATGTCTCATTTGTCAATCTGGACCGTAATCAAAGTATGAGAGAGCACACTTTATATACTCTTGTTACCTTATAGCAGTTAGCATCATTTGAGGCAATAGTTGGGTAAATAACCAATTATTCTGAATTCATTCTAGAAGGAGTCACCTAGTGCAAACCCCTGTTTAAAGAAAGAAATGGATGCCCAGAGAGGTCACAGTGCTAAGTTAGAGACAGAGTAAAGACCAGACATACAGTCTCCTGCCTTCCTGTCCTATCTAGGGACTAAGAAGGGAATTAGAAGAAAAGGAAAACAGAGAGAATGGTAAAAGAACAAGAAGCAGAGAATACAGGTCCATTTATAAATGGAATTGAAGTCATCTTATATAATAACACGTTATTAACGATAACAATATTAAAAAGGAGTTCTTCGAGATCTTGGCATTCCTCCTCTACCTGAAATGGCCTACCTTCTCCCAAAACCCAGCCCCAGATGCCCAACTCAAATGTTATCCTTTCCAGGAAGCCCTCCCCAATTCCCTGGGCAAGGAGTAGGCTCTCCTTCCTCTAAAACACACATTATCTCTACTTTTCTATTTGTAAATAATGACACACATAAATGTAGCATTAATTCATCCAACAAACACATACAAAGTGCCTAAGAGCCAGACACCCCACTGGACACAGGAGATGGTGAATAACACCTCCCATGCATAGAAGCCTCATATCCCTATAACAGTAAGTATACCCTCAATGATCACTATGTCCAACTGAATTCTGCCTCCTCACCAGCACCAGGAGTCAACCCATCCCAGTTCCCGTCCAGAGTGTGGCACCTGAAAAGAGCCCAGTAGAGAAGTGCTGTCTATGTGGTATGGCTGGGAGGCCCTGGTAACTTCCACAAGCCCTGGGACTCTCGTCTTCCTGGACAATAAGCAATAACATAAAGACAGAATCTGCTCTTGCTTTAAACAATCTGCATCCCCATCCGCAACGTGGAGAACCCTGTACATTGACCTCAAGACCCATCAGGGTAGGACCCTTTAACCTGCTCCCCGTCTGCAAGTCCTACAACCCTCCCTTCTCATCTCTGACTGGACTCCCCACAGGACCCCTGTGAGTAGCCCTGCACACACACAGAAGTCAGAGTCACAAATGGCACGAGCTTTACTCTTCCTGTTACATGCTGAACTGTGTTCCCCTGAAAAAACAAACAAACAAATAAACAAAAACAAGTTGGAGTCCTAACCCCCAGTACTTCAGAATGTGACCTTATCTGGAGATAGGGTCTTCACAGATGTAATCAAGTTAAAACAAAGTAACTGGGCTAAGCCCTGATCGAATATGACTGGTGCCCCTAGAAGGGGAAATCTGGACCAGACAGATAACACAGGGAGAACGCCATGTGAACATAAAGGCAAAGATCAGGACGATGCACCTACAAGCCAAGCAACACCAAAGACAGCCAGGAAACCACCAGAAGCTAGGAGAAAGGCACACCACAGATTCTCCTTCATCTTGCACTTGATCTCAGATTGCTAGCCTTCAGAACTGAGACAATAAATTTCTGGTTTTTAAGCCACACTCAGTTTATGGTACCTTGTTACGGCAGCCCTCGGAAACCAATATGCTAACTTCAACACAGCGGCCCAATTGTGGGGCTACCAAGCCAATACCAGCTCATTCAGCCCAAATGCAGCCACAGGTTCTTGACTAAGATTAGCATCTGCTGGGTACCAGACACTCGAGCTCACAGGGTTAGGGGTCTCCTGAAGGTGCAGAGCAAACACCCCCCTCTGCCTCTTCCAGCTCTTGAAAGTACAGGGAGCAGTAAAGCTAATGACTAGCTTGTGCTTTTGGAAAAAAGACAGGAACCAGTGCCGTGTCATTTGCAATGCCACAGCTGGGCCCCCAGAAGCCTCTGGTGACTAAGGACAGCAGCATGTGGCAGACCAGCAATCCTGTTGTTCATAAATTTCACAATAAAATCTGAAAGCTTGTCCTTTCCCTTTTATCGCCTAACTGAGGTGCACTGCAGACGGACGTGAAAAATAAACACTTTTGGCTCAGACCAGATCTGGCTTTTAAATACATTTTTTTTTAATTGTCCTCTTTCAAAAACTTTTAAGGAAAAATCTACCAAAAAAAAATCCTTTAAATCCCTATGGGTTCACTTGTTTAAAAGGTAGAACATGAAATATTTTGACTTTTTCAATCATTTCAGAAGATTGCATCTGGCTAAACTTAATGCAAATAAGTTTGGGTGTGACAGGAAAAAAACAAAACAGTAACTCTGAACAAGTGAATTTTTAAAAAGCCCTGTGAACTGTGAATGACTCCTCCACTGAATCTACTGAACTGGCCAGCATTTTCCAGTCTGGGTACACTGTTATCACTTACCACCATAAAATGCAGGTGGGTTAGGAGGATGTTATTTTAAAAACACAGAATTAAACCTCCATTTAAAGACAGCAATTTGAATACCTCCCTTTGGCTGAGCTCTTTCCCAAAACCTCTTTAAAACTGTAATCAAGGGTGCCTGGGTGGCTCAGATGGTTAAGCGTCTGCCTTCGGCTCAGGTCATGATCCCAGGATCCTGGGATGAAGTCCCACATCGGGCTCCCTGCTCAGCGGGGGGCCTGCTTCTCCCTCTGCTTCTCTCTCTCTCTCTCTCTCTCTCTCTGTCTCTCATGAATAAATAATAAAATCTTTAAAAAAAAAATAAAAGTATAATAAAGGAAATTTTCTAAAACACATAAAAAGAGGAGAAAACAGTAGCAAACTTTAAAAAGTGAGACCACTGATGGACAATGGTAACTGGCAAAAATGAGAAAGACAAATCCTAAGGCAGTACTGCAGGAAGCTAAGAAGCAACCAAATAAACAGCACAGAAAGAACCTCCCAAAAGATTCGGGGCTGCGTGGCACTGCGAACTTCAGGAAGCAGAAACGGCAGTGGGAGTAAAAGAGGGAACACTCGTTGAAAGGTTGAAAGGGTACTGAGGAACCTGCTCTCTCTCTTTCTCCACTACTCCCAAAGCAGCATGTTTATTCTCTGGAGAAGGTCCAAAAGCAGATCTCAGGACTGGCTACAGGCACAGTTGGAAGACCGGGGTACTCCAACAGTGAGCTCTTGCTACACAGCAGCTACTCCAAAACTTGGAGGCTTAAAAGAGTGAATATTGAACAGGCATTTCTCCAAAGACATCCAGACGGCCAAAAGACACAAGAAAAGATGCTCCACATCACTCATCATCATAGAAATGCAAATCAAAATTACAATGAGATATCACCTTACACCTGTCAGAATGGCTAAAATCAGAAACACCAAGTATTGGTGAGGATGTGGAGGAAAAGGAACCTCATGCATTGCTGGTGGGAATGCAAACTGGTGCAGCTGCTGTGGAAAACAGTATGAAGGTTCCTCAAAAAATTAAAAATAGAACTACCATTGATCCAGTAATTCCACTACCGACCAAAGAATATGAAAACACTAATTTGAAAAGATATATGCGCCCGTACATTTAGTGCAGCATTATTTACAGTAGCCAAATTACAGAAGCAGCCCAAGTGTCCATCAATAGATGAATGGATAAAGAAGCTGTGGTGTGTGTACACATACACACACATGAATATTACTCAGCCATAAAAAAAAAAAAATGAAATCTTGACATTTGCAACAACATGGGTGGATCTAGAGGGTATGATGCTAAGTGAAAGAAGTCAGTCAGAGAAAGACAAATACCATATGATTTCACTCATATGTGGAATTTAAGAAACAAAACAAAGAAAAAAAAAAAGAGACAAACCAAAAAACAGACTCTTAACTACAGAAAACAAACTGGGAGTTATCAGAAGGGAGACGGGAGGCGGGGATGGGGATTAATAGTACACTTACAGTAATGAACACTGGGTAATGAGTAGAACTGATGAATCACTATTTTGTACACCTGAAACTAATATAACACTGTATACGTAAACTGCACTGGAATTAAAATTTTTTAAAAATTAATTTTTTAAATTATATATTTTAAAAAAGCAACTATGTATTAATTGTCATGATTCTATGGACTGACTGGGAAGTCTCTGGAGTGGGCTGGCAGGTGTAGGATGACTTGCCTCACATGCCTGGAGCTGCTCGGCCTCTTACCCTCCAGGACAGCAGCCTGGGTTTGTTCACACAGTGGCAAGATGGTTTCAGCCACAAGATGGGCCAAGCCCCACTGCAAAAGCACTTTTCGATTCTCTGCTGGCATACCATGTGACCATTTGGTCACATCCCATTGGCAAAACAAGTCACAATCAAGCCCAGAGTCAAAGAAACATTGCAGAATGTTGTAGACACTTCTTTCCCAACTACCACAGGTATTTTGCTGAAAACTGAGAGCAAGATTATATCCGGAATAATGACAAGATGTCTTCTAGCCCTTTTTGCCTACTTGAATCCCAGGACACAGGTGGCCATGCATACCCCCTCCCAAAGGGGCATGGGCCAGACTTCTCTGAGAAAGCTGAGCAGCCGGAAGCAAATAATCTGACATCAGGAGTTCCCCAACGAGAGGGCTTGGCAGACAAGCCTGGAGCAAAGACCACCTTCATCCTATGAGCTAGTTTCCAATCAGCCTCTTAGTCCAAAATGAGCAGATAGTGAAGGAAGGCCAGAATAAGAAATGACCAAAGCAATCTAAAAATATTTTGACTGTATTGGTTGGTTCTCAAAACTCTGAATTATATGCAAAAAAGAGTAAATTTTACTGTACGTAAATTATAATTCCAACAAACTGTAAAAAAAAAACCTTTGAGGAAGGAACAGATATAAGGAGAAAAAAAATCTTAAAACAAAAACAAAATTATCGTTAACAATTTCACAGAGACAAGGGAAGAAATTGAAAAAGTTGAACCCATTAAACAAGAACAAACAAAAAAACCCTCAGAAAACACAACAAAAAATCTTATTTAAAATTAAACATGAGAGTAAATAAGCTCAATAGAAGGGTTGGAAAAGACAAAGCTAAGTAGATAATAGGACAAAACAGGCCACAAGCACCAAGGATACAACAAGCATCCTCGAAAGAAAGACCAGAGAAAATAGGGGCAAGAAAGTTATAGGAGTAATGGAAAAAACTCCCCCAAATCAAAGAGTATGAGTTTGCAGAATGAAATGTCCCAGCAAGCGCCCAGCAGCGTGGACGAAAACAAACCAACACTAAGACACAGCATGGTGAAATTTCAGAACACTGGACATGAAGAAAAGCTAATATAAGAATATAAAGGTTCAAAAAGTGAAAAAAATAGGTTTCAGGGGCGCCTGGGTGGCTTAGTCTGGTTAAGTGTCTCACTCGATCTCAGCTCAGGTCTTGACCTCAGGGTCACTGAGCTCAAGCCCCGTGCTGGGGCTTTAAAAACAAATAAATAAAATTTAAAAATAGGTCTCATAGAAAGGATCAAGAATCAGAATGGCACCAAGCTCCTCAACACGAAGTGAAAATTAGGACAACAGAGACAATAGATAAATGCCTTCAAAATTCCTCAGAAATGATTTTACATATACTTCTCTAAATCAAATAACCAACTTCAAGAAAGGCTAGAATAAAGACATTTTCAGATATCCAAAGTGTCTACAAATTTGCACCCCACACACTTGGATAGCTACCTAAAGGATGTGCTTCACCAAAACTGAAGTAAACAAAACAAAAGGCTGGGGGTGAGGAAGAACAGGACCAAGAAAGAGGACGATCCAAAAGAGAAGAGAAGGAAGGTTCTTGACTGCAAAGGGAGACCCCAAGACAACAGCCAAGTGCACCTGCCACAGCAATCCCAACCCCAACGACCCAGACAGGCTTGGCCAAGATGAAATGGGTGGAGTGTAATAACCAGAAAGAAGTGTCAAAAAGAAGTGAGATTTTCCCATCCGTGTAGAGTCTGGGGTTGAATGAGTAAGGAGTATGCAGACAACCAAGCAAATGGAAAAAACAAAGGCAACATTTACTTAACTTTTAGGAAAACGAAAATAACAGGCAGGTAAGGAGGTGTAATCACAGCACATTACATGGCTGGGCCAGAGTTTGGCCAATCACGGTTTTGTATACACTGAGTAACGCTTCAACAAAATATAACTGTATGGAACATCAGGAGAGAAGGCTGTGTGTGAACTGGGAGAGCAAGGAGGTAAAAACTAAGCAAACACCCATCTTCCATTCATCCATTCAGTGGAGAATTACTATACCAAGTTGAAAAATATTTTTAAGTAGCAAGAAAAGCATGTAGTTTCCAGATACTGGAGCAAATGTCCAACCAGCTAAGAGTTTTAAAACTCCCCATATACCACACCACGCCTAACACAGACTACACTGAAATATTCACTGAGTGAACACATGAAGGCATCTATAGCCCCACTTCTGAGCAGCAATCCTCCATAAATATCTGCTCTCCTGCTCCTGGCTCTCTCACCTACAGCAACCCTGGTGCACAACCCAACGCCACGCCTCCATTTCCTCCGGGACTCAGAAGATTCAGCAGCAAGTGCCAAGATGCAGAATGGAAAGCAGGACATACCTGGAAGGAGGTGGGAATGCAGACAAGGTTCAGATTCTCTTGTTTGACTCTTTCAGCTGTGGAGACAAAAGCCGTATTGGTGGTTTTTCACTCTCCTCATTTTGTTTCTTGTCACGTGCACACTTCCTCAAATCCAACAGGAAAGGAAAGGTCTATCCCCCACTGACAGCCGCCTTTCATTCTGTGTCCCCAGCCTCGGTGAAAAAGCTTGTGAACATACATCGCGCACACAAGACAGGGACACTAGAAAGCTCAAGGACTAAACACTAACTACAAGAAGAGCAATGTCACATGTTTGTTACTATTATGTGCCTGGCAATGTTCAAAGACCTTGGTACATGTGAACTCTTTTAGTCCTAACAACCCAAAGGTGAGTTGCAATTATTATTCCCATTTTATAGATGAGGAAACTGAGGCACTGACTGGTTAAAGTTCACTGCATAGATACAGCACTAAAAGGTGGCAGAGCTGAGCTATGATCCCACACAGTCTAGCTCCAGTCTTAACTACTTCCTTATATTGCCTTTCACAGAAAAAAAGAGAACTTTACTTTTACATTTAGCAAAAAATATCATTTGTAGGCCCCAGAGGGTGGGCTTATTCATTTTGGATTTATACATTTCTGGAGGGGAAAAAAAAAAGTCTTAAGGAAACAACTATCTTATTAAAATTTCAAGTCTTTTTAATCATTGGGTCTGCATCGTGGGAGGTTCAGAAGGCACTACTCTGAACCCCACAGTAATCCCTGTGCCCTAAAATCCTCCACACACTCAATGCTAAGGGAGAAAGGTATGCAACACTAAAGCCCAGGGTTAAGCCAATGAGGAGGATTCCACAAGCCCTCACTCCAACACCACAACCACTCTTTTAAAGACACAGTATTCCTGGACTTTGTCTCCTGAGCACTGCCCCTTGGCACCTAGAAGCAATCAGCAGTCAGGCAAGCCTATCCTCTGAGCTCTGTTTTAACAAACAAAAGCAGGGCAGTAAAACCTGTTGAACAGCCACAGGGGCTGATAATTCCTGAGCCTTTCCTAAGCTCAGAGACACCCTAATCAGGGTGGAACCGGCAGGAACCAGCCACCAACTTCGGGGGCCTCAAATCCACTCCAGGGTCATGGACAGGGCAACTGAGCTCAGTTTGTCTGTCTGAGATGGCCTGAGGAACCCAAAGGCTTTAGAAGGCTCGCCTCAAGGCCCCTGGGGCCACACACAGGACCACTGTGAGAATTAAAATTCTGTTGAGACCCCATCTTAAATCAGCTCCTCCACTCCAGATGAGCAGAGTAAACAAAGCCAGGCATCCCCCAAAGGTGGCTGAAGAGGCCCAAAAATACCTCTCAGAGCAGAGCTGGGCAGGTACCAAACCTGTACCCCACTCCCTCCCCCTCCTCTCCACCCCCACCCGCACCATCCCACAGAAGACCCAGTAGGCAGCCCAAGAGCTTACCTATTCGCTGCACAGCATGAACAATTGTAGAGCCACTTCCAATTCCTAGCACTTGGTTATTCTGCCAAAAAAAAAAAAAAAAAAAAAAGGAGAGAAAAAAACCAAAACTCATTAATACCATATTTTACTCCCTCTTTAGCCCACTTTCTAGATCAATTCACCAACATGAGTGCAAGGTAAGTACTGTGCCCATTTTATAGAAACATCAGCACTGAACAGAGCCACTGGAGAGTTGTACTTTATCCTAGTGCCCATGGCCATTTATCAGCAGCACCCTCCTCCTTTCATGTCTGACCCTAACATCACCAATTCCTCCTGTTAAAAAGATAAACTGAGGCACATTAAAATTTTTTTAAGAGTTTATTTGAGCAAGTCAGGTATAATCCAATCTAGCAGACAGAAAGGAGCTCTACAGAGCTATACGAAACAAGACTTTTATAGCCAGAGGAAGCGTGAACAAGGAAGTCCTAGCAGGCAAAAAAGCAGACTGGTTATTGCCAGGTTACTTTTCTTTAGAGGATGGCAGGGGTCTAACTTATGCTGATCTGACAATTCCTAATTTAACATTCCATTTCTGGGAGAGCTGAAACAGTAATTAAGTCTCCTTTTTGGTGACATGAGCTTAGCACAAGTGACTCAATTTGGGGCCTGCTGTCTCGTTTATAACAAAAGAAAATCTCACTATGGGCTTCCCCTTACCAAATGAGTTGTTAATCAGTTGCTGGAACGCTAAGAAATTTGACATGAAATATTTCAGCATGCTGAACTTCCTGAAGTTGCTTATTCAAAGTGAGGTTGTGTTGGGGGGGGGTAACTGATATTGTTAAATGATGATTTAAAAAAAAAAAGACCATGAGAGACGATGGACTCTGAAAAACAAACTGAGGGTTCTAGAGGGGAGAGGGGTGGGGGGATGGGTTAGCCTGGTGATGGGTATTAAGGAGGGCACATTCTGCGTGGAGCACTGGGTGTTATGCACAAACAATGAATCATGGAACACTACATCCAAAACTAATGATGTAATGTATGGTGATTAACATAACAATAAAAAATTATTTTAAAAAAAGGTAAAATCACGATACTGTTACAACCTGTTCACAGGAAAAACCCAAGAACCATAAATTCATATGTAGTCAAGAAATGTTCAAATGAATTTACAAGGTCTTTAGGGTAATAATCAGTTGAATCTCATAAAACACAATTAATTTCCATTTCTATGGACAGAAATTATCTGCATTGTTAAGAGTGTTCTAAAATTAAAAGTCTCTCCCTACAGAGTTGTGACAGGCCTACTTGGAAGGCTAAGGCACACACCTGCAAGCTCCAGCACTCCAATGAAAGGATATCCAACAATCGCTTTTGCTCACTTCCAAGTCTTAAATGTTTCCTTAAAAGGTTGAATTCTTCTCTAAAGTGGGGAGGGGCACCTGGGTGGCTCAGCTGGCCTTCAGCTCAGATCATGATCTCAGGGTTCTGCTCTGAGGGGAGTCTGCTTCTCCCCCCGCCCCCCCGCCTTGTGCACACGTGCGCACGAGCTCTCTCTCAAATAAATAAAATCTTTAGAGTGGGGATAACTGGTCTTGGAGGTTACAAGGGGTTGTTGTGAGATCTGACTTAAATTAACATGTATAAATCTTCTTGGTAGGTGCTAAATAAATGGTAGCTGCTGCTTTGGTTTTTAGCTCTTTTGCCTTAGACTGGCAGGAAGTTGCTTAGGAACTGAGTGAGCTCCACATTAGTTCCTAAATGTAGTACCCTGACCCTGTTTTGCAGTTTGTGGTCTAACTGACCTTGGCTGGGTCCCTAGTCTGCTCTTAGGGACTTGCCCCCTTTCTTAAGATGACAGGCTCAGTAATATGATGCCTGTTTCTTGTCCTTTGTACTCACAAGTACTCTCTATCTCTTACACATTGTCCCTACTGCAGATAAAGACTCTTTCTCATAATCCTAAGCAAGCCTCACCCTCTTCCCACATTCTGAGGCAGGCTTGGGCAAAACAGGGACCTCTGGGCATCAACTGGTCATAATGCTGATGTGGTTTGGTATTTCAAAACCTCTGCCATCCCCTTGACACAGGGAAACTGAAGAGACCCCCACGGGGGGGAAAAAAACTGCTTTTTTGCTCCTTTTCCTGCTTCTATTCTTGCTAGGACCTGCACCCCCACCCTAAACACACCTCACAGTTATCAATAACATATGTCCTACTTGTAAAGGTCAAGGAGTTAACGATACCTTTAGAGTCTTCCAGCACAACAGATAACATCTAAGGAGTGACTAGGTGGGGTCATCATGAACAGGTTTTCCAAGACCCTGACTCCAGTCACCTTGATGCCAAGACCCCTGGCTCCAGGGCATAAGATGGAAGACACCTGAGCACTCAACCTTGTTTTGACCAGTTCCTAGATGCCTGAGAGGCACGTACACCAGGCCACTGTCCTCAATTAAAAACTGCAGCCCCCAAGCAAAGACGAGACTCCTTTCCTTCCTGAGTCTCCAGACACTCCATCTACAATACTCTCACGCTATTCAATAAACTCTGCTCTCACCTCCTACCAGCTTGAGTTTGATTTTGATCCTGTGTGAAGCCAAGGACCCTCTTGGCTGGTCCTGTGGGACTGCCTCTGGTTCCTCAGACCTGGCGAGCCTGCATCACCCTAAAGAAAAGGTAACTTTCAAGGTTACTTCAGGCTTTCCCCGCTTCTGCTGACTTCAGGGAGGCTCTAGATGGTGGGCTTGATGTTCCCTGTTATGCCACCAGCCTGAAGGTGCCTGTGGTCAGTCCCCTGCCTTCTAGATACTAAGCTTACGTCAAAAGCCACTGAAGCTAGAAAACTCTGCTTTTCACTCCTGGGGTGTAAGTAGGCTCTGTGTTTTTCGTGGGCCTTTTCCTTTCTGACTGTCCCTGGGTGGGCCAGAAATCTTTCAGCACTGACCTACAGACCATTTTTGTAAAGTCAGCTTAAACTGCACATTCTAAGTAAGCCAAATCTTTTGCCTGATAGGAAGGAAGCAGGGAGTGTTAAAAAAAAAACAAAACAAAACAACAACAAAAAAAAGGGCAACCCTGTTGGGACCCCCCTCACTCTTGAGAGCTTTTTCTGTATCTTCACTTAATAAACTTTGATCACTTTACTCAAAAAAAAAAAAAAAAAGGCCCCAAATGGAGTTCTTATGCTAAGCCCCAGGTCACCAAACCAAGACTGGACTTAATTACAGTTTTGGCTCCCCCCAAAATGGAATCTTAAGCCAGTCAATCAGGAATTGTCTGATCAACACTAGCTAGGTAATGTGCCTGGGAGACCCCTACCATCCCCTATAAGGAAAGTGACCTTGTAATAATCAACCTGCTTTCATGCCTAGTACTTCTTAGTTCCTGCCCCTTCTGGCTATAAAAGTCTTTCATTTTGTATAGCTCCTTAGAGCGCCCTTCTTCTGTGTGCTAGGCTGGATGCTGCCTGATTCATGAATCACTGAATAAAGCCAACAGATTTTGAAGATTTACTCAGTTGAATTTTGTTCTTTAATATTTCGTAGGAGAAAGAAAAGTCCTGGGGGCAACTCAGGACAAACTGAGAGCTATAGCCAACATCCCTCACTTCACACAGGACAAAGGCCACAGGAATACCCAATGCCAGCCCCTGGGCCCATATCTGGTATAGTCCTTCTCAAAGCAAGACTATATCTCAAACTATAAAAAATTAGAAAGAATGACCAACAAGCAGAGGGAGCTACAAAAAAGAAATCAAATGCTAATACCCCAGCAACTAAAGCACTTCTAGCTGGGCCTCCCCTACCTAGAGGGTTTTACCCATCAGCCTCTGTGTGAAAGCTGATGGAAATCACTTTGACTAGCTCATAGTTCCCAAGTCATCAAACAGATCAAGGGGCCTCAGAGCAGACCTTGTTCTAGCTAAGAATTCCACCTTCAGTGATGCCCTCAAGAAGGCAATGCATCCAGTAGTCATTTAGCTACCTAGGCAAACCTTAACAGCAAGGTCTTCCAGACAAGTGAATGGTATGTCAAAATGTACAAAATAGCTAAATATGTGAATATGTAAAAATCTTCAAGTAATGAGAAAAGTACTTAATTTACTAATGCCTAGGTAGGCTCAACCTGACTCTCACACCTGACCTGAAGCCCATAGCTCTAGCTCTACAGTCCTCTGCCAGAATCCTCATTACCATACACTCATGTCACCCACAGGCTCCCAGCAGGCAGGTGGCACTCAGATAACTCTGGTGAGTCAGACAAGCTCTATGAAAGGCTCTTCCCTTGATTCCTGGAGGAGGCCAGGAAATGGCAGGGACCTGCCAGGCCCAAAGCTCTTCAACCACGTGGTCCTCCTACCTTGGAATCAAATGACTGGCCCAGGAATCAGTGTCCTAGCCAAAGCGAAACAGAGATAGCGGAAGGCTGCCTCTGAGGTGACCCAATAGCAGACAGCTGCCAGGCAAACTCTGCTGGAGAAGCAGGCCCCTTCTGATGGGCAATACTAAATCACATGTCATATATGCAACATCGGAACTTCACTCACTGTGTTGAGTAGGTTTACTTGGAAATACTTCTGCTGACCAACTGGAGTCACTACTCACCAACTTCTTCAAGCTAAGTCTGTCTAAAAACAAAGAGAACAAAGGAAGCGACAGACCTTCAGGAGAACACGGCCCTGAATGGTAACCTATCCCGGGTGGCTATACTCCCAGAAACAGGCAGATCTAAGTTCAGAGTGGCTACCCAAAGGATTCAGCAGCAAACTCGCCAAGTTTTCTATCCATCCAGATGTGGAAGTGATCACCACAATAGAACACCAATGGGCTAGGCAACTGGAAACCCTACAGTCCAGAGAGTCTAAGCAAAGGGCCACCAATAACTTACAACCTCCATATTCGTGTCTACACTCCACACAACTCAACAAACATTTACCAGGCAGGCCCCACTGTGACCAACACTGAGTGAAGATAAGGTTAACTATCCACTAGGAGCTTACTCTTTAGGGGGATAGGAGAGATAAACATATAGATGACTAGAACATAAGACACCATAAAGCACCTAAGAGGTATAAAGTGCTACAAAATCAAAGAGATCTCGCCCAACTTAGAGGAGACTAAGGAAAAACTGAAAGGAGAAAAGGATCTTTGAACCAAACTCTAAAGGACACATATGATTTGAACCAGCAAGGTCAGAGGACAAGAAAGAGCGTTCTAAGTAGAGTGTAATGATATTAAAATGCACACTATATGCCACTATATATTTTCCAATGTTCTGGTACATGGAGAAGAAAGGATTCCAGAAGGACACAAGACTGTGGGCTTCAGGAGAAGAACCACAGCCTCTCATTTGTGTATCCTCTCCATCTGGCCCAGTACCTGGCTTGCAACAGATACTTCAGATATGGAATGAGAACATTAGGATGAGGCCACCTGAGGGCCACTGTGACAAACAGATGAGAGATACAGAAGATGATAATGCATCACTTGGAAGGTTGGCAGAGGGGACAAGATAAGGGCAACTGCAAACCTCTGGCCATGCGGAGAGCCTCAACTAGGAAAGATGGTAAGTCAAAGGGAAGGGTCAGGTCTAACAACATTCCAAAGGTGGAACCAACAGAACCTTCCACATGACCATCTCCATAAACTTAGACAAGTGAGTAAACAATTTCAAGACACAAAGCGCTAGATGACATATGGCTTAGATGGTGCAAAGGATAACGCCCTGGAGAGGGCAGCTAGCTAAGCCTTGACAATTAGACACATGACTATGTTCAATAAATGTATAGGTTTGAATTAATTATCCTGTTTGCAAAGTATCCAGGACCTGACTTTCCCTCTCCCTGTAGCCACATTTCTGGCCACCATACCAACTGCCTGACACATATTAGGCCATCAAATATCTGGTAAATGAATGAAGTGAATAAATCAACGTTTAAGAGTAGAAAAAACAAAATCAGGTAATGTTAGCATCTCAGGAAGAAGTTTGGTAGGGAAAGCAGGTGCAACTGAGATTGGGGTGAGTTGCCCCCAAAAGGCCAATGAAGATCTCCCCATGATCACCCGGTAATTTCACAGAATAATGTAGCTGGAGTTCAGTGTTTTGTAGCTCCAGCCAGAGGTGGGGGCTTGAAGATTTTTATGGAAGCAAATGCATTGTAAGATGAAAGTCAGAAAGACTTATGCCACCAAATATTAATAGGTTAATAAGAATACTAAGATATGGGGCTTCTCTAATTGTACAGATTTCATTTACTCATTAATTATTCACTTTATACAGGCATTTTAAAAATTTCAGCTTACCATCCCAATTTTGTAGCTGAGACACTGAATCCTAAAAGTAGAGCCGGACTACACATTCTGCGTTGTCTCTGTGAATTCCCATAGGAAACTCCATTGCTAACCAGACTGGAACAAACTACACCAGAACAGAGCAGCTATGGAACCGGTGAAAGGGCACTGGAACAGGGGTCACCCAGTTTGGGTTCTGGAAGATCTACAGAACCTGCTGATCCACAGGTTACCACACTGGTCCCTCCCACTTAGCCAAGCTATTCGAGGATCAAACACCATCGTAGCAAAGTACTCTGTACATGGAAGCATTAACAAATGTAAAGAACTATCACGAGGAGAAAGGGAATCAGAAACCACTTTCTAAGAAACAGAAAAGAGAGACAAAAGGCCAACAAAGTCAAGGAAACTCCACCAAAGGGCAGAGATACTCCACTTGGCTCGACGGAAGTACCATAATTAAGGTAATTAACTTGATTGATGACAGCAAATCCACTCAGGTTAAGAGACTCCACTAAACAGCACCACACCCGTCACTTAACAACTGGGGCCACGACCTCACCGGTAACAGCTAAACCTGATCTGTGCGCCCCAACCTTAAACAGATTCCTCCAGAATCCCATTGTCCACCCAGCCCTGTCAAAGGCAAGAGGTTTTAAAACCCTCTTTCGCTCTCTTTCACTAGCGAGTACACTCAGGACCGTACACGCGCCAAGCCAAGAACCACCTTGGAGTGAAATTTCAAAGCAATTTTCAAACCAGCTCTCCACCGGCTTCCCAGCATAGGGAAGATCTCTTGGCAGCTCCAGAGCTCACCATTTTCTACTTGTTAATAAGGAAGCCAGCAGCATGGCAAGTCCCTTCCAGCGCCACTCCAAACACATGAGATACCACCACACTCCACTTTGCAAACTGTTACCCGGCCGGACAAGGAGTCTTTAGAAAGCTCAACTTTTAGGAATCTCGCCCCCCAGTCGATCCCACATGTAAAAGACCTTTAAGGAGCACGGAAAAGGGGGGATCTAAACCCGGGTACAGTGTACACCCTCTCCCCTCTCACGCAGCCCCGGCCCCGGCAGTACCCGGAACACGCAACACGAGCCCATCACGCAGAGCACGGGAGCCCCACGCCCGGAGCTGCTCACCCTCACGTGGTTCTCCACGGCCGCGCGTCCCGCCAGCTTCTTGGCCTCCTCCGCCTTGGACATCGTGGAGGGGGCCGGGCAGGCGCTGTTGGCGTCCCCGCCGTAGGTACCTGTGCTACCGACGCCGGCGCGGGTCCCGGACTGCGCGCGCCCGGGAGGCTGCACGTGGGAACCCAGGACGCCCCAGCTGTTCCCGCCTCCGCCAGAGGCCGCGCCCCCGGCCCGCCCGGGCAGCGGGGCCAGGACCCGCCCGTAGAGGGTGCTGAAGGGCCCGGGGCGCTGCATCCCGACGCCAAGCTCCAGCCTCCGCCACGGTCCCGCCCCCGGCTTGTCCGGAAGTCTGGTGGCTGACGCATACGGCCCGCGCCGGCTACTGCGGGGGTCCTTGCTGGGAAGTGTAGTTCTGTGGCTCCGGCAGTCCTAACCTACGCACCCGCCGGGACTACCAGTCCCACAATGCTGAGCGACTGGCGCGCAATAGGCCGCGGCGGGCTTGGGCGCGGTGGACCGCGAGGACTGAGCCAAGAACCGAACCTGATTGTGACTGCTAGCCGGGGTGTTCAGGCTACCTCTGGGTGGGTTCCCCGGATACTTTTGTCTGCCCTCTCAAGCGAGAAGGGGGTGGTAGAGCTGAACCCGTCGTTTTTTTCCAGAAGTAAGAACGTGGCCGTGGACGAGTCCTTAGGCCAGTCGCTCTTCTGGAGACGTCGCCCTCTTTTGAGAGTGACTTCTGTAGACACTCCCCAGCGAAACGCACATGCGGTTTGGCGGGCTTGTTATTGGACAGAAACCGGGTTCTGAACTCAGGTTCAGCTGCTCCCCGCTGGAAAATCAACATTCGAGAGACAAGTGATGGTGGGAAAAGAAAGGTTACTTTATTCTGGATGCCGGCAACCTGGAAAGATGGTAGACTAACGTCTCAAAGACCATCTTCCTCATCAGGCAAAGCCAGAGAGTTTTAAAGGGGAAGGCATTGAAAAAGGGAAGGGGGCTGCGTGCAGAGAAGCCGGTGCCCAGGCAGCTAGTCGTATGTGGACATGACCATAAACAGACTTGATGGCGTCAGTGGCATCTGTTTTCGAATGTAGTCAGGCCTTATCTTCTGGGCCTTCATTCCTCAAGGCCAGTGGCCTGCAAATCTAAGGAAGGTAGGCTGGTTCTGCTATAGACCTAGGGACTTAGGTTAGCAAGCAAGGAGTGCATAAGCATGAAGCAAGTTAACCCTAGACAGTTGGAGTGCTGTTACATGCTGAAATCTTACCATTAGAGCTGAAGGCCCAGGACTACAAGTTTAGAACTCCCGGCCTTAGACGTTGTTCTGCACCAGACAGTTTTGGATGGCTTACCATCCCCACGATGGAGCCTGGCCCCGCACATACAAGTATGTCCACAGAGACCTGGCAATCCTTGATGACTAATGAAGGGATTCAGAATAGGTGTCCCCAAAATGTGCCACTTTGTCAGGTGGACTATTTTGAGCTGAAAGCAATCCAGACCCTGAGGACTCAAGAGAAACTTTTGCTCCTCCCTCAACTGCCTAGAAGTATCTAAATTAGGTGTCTTTCCTAGAATAAGAGTTCTTACCAATGATAAATTTTATCTGACATCTGTATAGCAGAGCAAACATCTAATTACGCATCATCTGCTCCCTTACTGCCTGTGAATTGCCCTCCCCCTTTGAAGCCCAAGGCACTTCTCCTATTCCTTAGCTCAGAATGGCAGTCTCAATATACGCCAAGAATTTGTCTCTGTGAACCCTTGAGCAGCATCAGTCTGACTTACCAGGTACCGAGCCCCAAAGAAGGGATGGATTTCTGTCTCACATCAAGAAGGAGGCGAGAAAGGAAGAAAATAACCTGTTTTGCCACTTCAGTATATAAATGAGTTCTTCAGAGAAAGCAGAGGGGCCCTTTCTAAGACTGGACCACACCTTTTAGCCAGGGTCCCTCGAAACTGGCTTCCTCACCTCATTCAGTTCTCTGCCTGCTCAGTGATCTTCCCTGCTCACTTTAATAAAATACCCCTGCCCCAATCCTCAGCCCCCCAGTCCCCACCTCACGCCCATCATATCATCCTATTCTTCTCGAACATCATCCTGTTAAGTAATGTTTGTTTATTGCCTGTATTTCCCCTTTCTAGAAAGAAACAGAAAACTTGCCTTTCTTCACTAACGGATGCCTGAATTTACAGAATGAATGAATATAGGGAACCAGCCCTTGGCTCCTCCTTCCCCTCATCGTCCAACTCCCCACCTTCACCCCTACTCCACCTCAGGCATGGTACAGAATAATTCCCCTCATTATTAGCTTATAAGCTGTTTTAAGAGTTTAAGAAATAATTTTGCTAAGAAACAATGATAAAACAACAGACCAAAATAATTCCATCTCAAGTGTTTTTCCTGTAACTCTGGAGCTGTTGGCTAAGTATGAAGCACACTGCAGGCATCGGATGCTCCACAAAGCATTCCTGACGTCTTTTACACTAATTGTTTCTTTGCTGAGTTCCCTGACTCAAGACTCAGCCAGAGCTTAGAGGGGAGGGACTTCTGGTAGAGGCTGCTGGGCCTGGTGTCACCAAACATGGGCAAGGTGCAAGCACAAGAGGAACAGACAGACCTGAGGTCAGCTACATTTGTTCCCTCCACTAGAGAAGCATGTTACATCTTGAGTACCATTTAAGTGGCCTGACATAAAGTTCTACTAATGGGAAAAGGAGCTGCAGGAAAAGAGCAGCTCTTTATTATTACAGAGAAGATAAAAGCAAAACAAGTTGCTAACATTCTCAGCATGTTTTTCTTAAATTGGTTAAAGTTGGTTAAGTCCAGACTCTTCAATTTTTTATCTAAATATTTATTGGCCTTATAACTCAGATGTTTTGATTATAATATTTTAATAGACTTTACTTCTTAAAACAGTTTTACATTCATAGCAAAACTGAGCAGAAGGTACAGAGATTTCATGTATATTCACAACCCCCACATATGCATAGCTTTCCCCATTCTCAAACATCCCTCACCAGAGTGATACATTCGTTACTGTTGGTGAACCTACTTTGACATATCCCCCAGAGTCCACAGCTTGCATTATGAGTGGCCCTTGGTGTTTGACATTCTATGGATTTCCACAAAAGTATAATAACATGTATCCACCACTGAAGTATCATACAGAGTAGTTTCACTGTCCTAAAAATCCTCTGTGCTCTGCCTGTTCATCCCTCCCTCCCCCTTAATCCCTGGAAACCACTGATCTTTTTACTGTCTCCATAGTTTTGCCTCTTTCAGAATGTCGGATGGTTGGAATCATATACTATGTAGCCTTTTCAGATTGGCTTCCTTCACTTACTAGTTTGCATTTAAGTTTCCTCCATGTCTTTTCATGGTGTGACAGCTCACTTTTTTTAACACTGAATACTATTCCATTGTCTGGATGTACCACAGTTTATTTATCCATTCATCTATTGAAGGACATCTTATTTGCTTCCAGATTTTGACAATTATGAATAAAGCTGCAATAAACAGTGTGCAGGTTCTTGTGTGGACATGTTTTCAGCTCCTTTGGGTATACTAAGGAGTATAGTTACTGGATCATATGAAAAGAGGAGGTTTAATTTTGTAAGAAACTGCCAAACTGTCTTCCAAAGTGGCTGTACTATTTTGCATTCCCATCAACAATAAATGATAATTTCTCGCTGCTCCATGTCCTCCCTAGCATTTGGTGTTGTCAGTGTTCTGGATTCAGACCATTCTAATCAGTGTGTAGTGGTATCTCAAGGTTGTTTCAATTTGCATTTCCCTATTGACATATGATGTGGAATATCTTCATATGCTTATTTTCCATCTGTAGATCTTCTTTGGTGAGGTGTCTATTAAGGTATTTGGCCCATTTTTTAATCAAATTTTTTGTGTTCTTATTGTTGAGTTTTAAGTGTTCTTTGTATGTTTACACAACAGTCCTTTATCTGATACGTCTTTTGCAAATATGTTTTCCCAGTCTGTGGCTTATCTCCTAATTCTCTTGACACTGTCTTTCACAGAACAGAACATTTTAATTTTAATGAAATCCAGCTTATCGATTCTTTCTTTCATGGATCATGCTCGCGGTGTTGCGTTTAAAGAATCATTGCCAAAGCCACAGCGCTCCAGATTTTCTCCTATGTTATCTCCTAGTTTTATAGTTTTGCATTTTACATTTAGGTCTATGGTCCATTTTGAGTTAATTTTTGTGAAGGGTATAAGGTCTTTTTTTTTTTAAGATTTTATTTATTTGACAGAGAGAGACACAGTGAGAGAAGGAACACAGCAGGGGGAGTGGGAGAGGGAGAAGCAGGCTTCCACTGAACAGGGAGCCCGATGCAATCGGGGCTCAATCCCAGGACCCTGGGGTCATGACCTGAGCCGAAGGCAGACGCTTAACGCTTAACGACTGAGCCACCCAGGTGCCCCAAGGGTATAAGGTCTTTGTCTAGGTTAATTTTTGCATGTTCCAGAACCATCTGTAACAACTTCCCTTAGAGCTCAGATCCCAAGAAATTTTGTATACTTCTGGTTAACAGAACTTCCTGCTATTAGACAACAAAAGCTATGATCAGACTTCTCAGAAGCTCAAACCTTTCACTTTTCAGTAATGGAACACAGCTGATAGATTTAAGTAAGTGTTTCCTCCTTTTTGTACATTTCCTATCATCCCTAGTATGTTTGAGGTTACGTGTATTGTCCCCTTATATATTCACCTGGGACCAAAAATATAGGCAGTGCTGCACCTTACGTATTTTATGAATGCCTTTAATTTTTACCCCAAGAAGGCTTTGAAATAAATACACTTACCCCAAAGCCACACTATCTGCTGAGAGAAATCACCACCTGTTCTTTGAAATTGTGCTCAACTGCCTAGACTGGATCATGCAATATGCACCAAATAAAACAGCCACCAGCAATGTAAGGGGTCCCAAATTTGCTAGCACCCTACAAAATTTAACACAAATGTCTTCCTATTATCAATTTTCCCCTCTTCTTAAAGAAATCTCCCGTTCTTTGTTCCCACAGAGAACATGCATTCTCTCTCCCCTTTTCTTCTCAATATATTCAGCCTAAGCAGAAGGTGTCCATTCGGTTGTGGACAAGCCATTTATGGAGCATTTACTACATGCTGGGGCCTGCTCGAGGCACCAGGAATACAACAGTGGGCCACACAGACAAATACCTGTTGTTCTGAAGCTCCCATAGGAGTCCAGGTTCCTGCCTCCATTGTTGAGACCAGAGCATCTTCTGATGGAAGTGCTTTCATTCCCTTAACTCCTCAAAGGTGGATGATGCTATTAAAAGAGAACTCTTCAAAAAAAAGGTAAAGTATGACTCTTAAACAGGTTAAAAATGAATACATTGTTTACTATCATGAAGGAGGAAACTGGTGAGGTGTTAAAACCAGTTTAAAGGAAAAGTAAACCAAAAACAAAATCACAAATTTATATGGAGTTGGGACATTGAACTGAACATGCCAGTGAGGGCAAAATGAACTTATTCCACGGTGGAACAGGGACATCAAATGAACTCCTGCTAGACAGAGCTTACTTTCCATGACTATAGAGAAGAATGACTACAGACGAGCAGACAATCGACAAGAATGACTTTGAATTGCTGTTCGTTATCTATAGTTTACAGACCTGCAAAATAGCTTTTATAGAATCAGATAACCTGGAGGAGTGTCCTCTACAGTCTAGACAATGCAGAGTTTTCCACCGAAGCACAAAATTTTCCCTGCAATGCCAACGTCAAGGCTCCCACGGATGCTATCTCTCTCATGCTCCAGGGAATTGGCACAGGATTTCTCAGACTCAGCACTATGGACATTTTGAACCACACAATTCGTTGTTGTAAGGAACAGCAGCATCCCTGGCCTTTGTTCACTAGATGCCAGTAGCACTCTCACACCCCGCAGTTGTGACCAACAGTGTCTCCGGATATTCCTACCCTCTAAGCAAAAGCCCACAGTTTTATTTGAATTAGACCAATTTAGGGAATATGCCCACTCAGAACCAATAGGGGCAGATGTGGGAGGTGGGGAGGGCTTTGTTTAGTCTGAGCTTCAAATTCTTTAGAAGCTAGAGTCACCTTGGCCCAAGGACTATGGGAAGGAGGGGCGGAATAAAAAGTAGGGTATTGTTCCTGGGTGGGAGAAAGAAATGGACACTAGGAAGTTGAAAAGGGACATGGCCACTTGTACATGGGAGTATCAAGACTATCAATCTTTTGCTTTGTATCTATTGTGTTCACCCTTATTGTATTTGCGGTTCAAACTAGACTGTTCCAAATTCCTTCTGGAAACAAGTGGAGTTATAAATACATTAAACAATCAATACAATATTAAAATGAGTTGTCATCTACTCTTTACACAACCACTCTCTGCTAATGTCAGGGACACAGTCTGTGAATGAGCAATTTGGTAAAGGGAAAAAAAGTCTGGAATTAAAATATTTTTGTAGGCAATTTCCATTCTAGATATTTTACACACAACAAGGGAAAGTTGATTTACAATGCTCTTCTACTGAAATACTATCCTAATCAACACCAGATCATGGGAAATGTCACTATTTCCCTGTAGATGATATATTTAGGCAACCAACAAACAAGAACCATTGCAATGAATGAATAAACAAATTCCAAGCCAGGGTTTTAGGAACAGTCCCTTCTTTCACTATATCCAACTAATCACTTTCTACCTACATGTCTTACCTCCCTTGTAAACATCAGACCCAGACCCTGTCTTTATGTCTGACAGTCCTGCCCCAGTTCAGGCATTTGTCATTTCTAGATTACCACAGCAATGTCATAACTTCTCTTCCTTTCCCCAGTTTCAACTCCCTTCCACAACCATCAGAGCAATTTTTAAAAAACCAAATCTGATCATGTTGTCCCTGCCTAAATTTTACAATGGCCCCTCACTGTGTTCAGGATAAGTTCCAAACTTCCTAACGAGATATTCAGGGGCTTTCTATGAGTGGACCCCTGCCTTTTCCTTCAGGGTTCTCCTCCCTCTCTAGCACCTTCAGTGACCAAGCACCAATCATAGCCAGCCAGCAAGGTTTCCCCAATGCACCATGTTCTGTCATGCCTCCCTGCCTCTGCAAGAGCTGGTGCTTCTGCCTGTGGTGTCCTCTCCACAACCCTGCCATCCCCCCAGCCTTCACTGCCATCTGACTAACCCCTACCTCATCTTCTAAGACCCAGCCCAGGCTCACTTACTGAATAAACTTAGCACATCACTACTTTTCACGCTGATACACAGTATATGCCTATGCCTACTTTTGCCCACTAGAGGGCAAGCTCTCTGATTCAGAGCCTGGAGCCTACCTTTCTTAGGTCCCTAGGCTCAGGGCTTTAAGCTGGCACCAGACAGACATTCAGTATGTGGTTATTGGATGGGTGAATGGATGAATGGGTGGTTGACAAATGGACAAAAATCAGCATGTTAAAATTTCAGTACACCCCAGAAACTGTATAATTGCTTACAGTTTACCAAAATATGATTTAACATATATAATGTATATGATTAACATGGAACATCATGCACAACTATATGATGTAATGGAAAGAAAAAAAGAATTGAGTTAGAAGAACTAATATTTTGTCCTGTCTTTGTACTCACTGGTAAAGAGTGCCTGTGTAACTTGGCTTATGATTCCTTCCTACATCACTCCAACATCTTGGTCCATGCTCACGTCTCCTACTGCTCACTCTGATCTCCTGCTTCCCTTTTGTTAGAAGCCTTGTGGATACACCTGGCCCACATGGATAATCAGGATAATCACCCCCTCTCAAGAACCTTAACTTAATCACATCTACAAAATCCCTCCTGCCATATAAGGTAATATCACAGGTTCCAGTTATTAGGATATGTGCCTCCTTGAGGGGCCACTATTCAGCCTACCACAAATAACCCTAAGCAAACAAACAACAACTACAACAAAGACAGAATCAAAAACAAAAAAACCCTCCATCTAACCCTCATACTTTATACAAAAAACTAATTCACAATGGTTCATAGATTTAAATGTAAAATATACAACTACAATTTTTCAGAAGATCAAAAGGAAATTTCCTTTCTGCTCTCTGCTCTACTACTACTCTCAATACGTTACTTTTGACACCAGATGTGTGGGTGTTTCCCCACCCTTACCAGTTCTCTGACTATATGCAGACACCAACTGGGTGTCCTATAATACAATTCAGTTCTGACACGGTCTACCTGGAGTAAGCACAGACTCCACAAGTGAAGGGCACGGTCCCACAAGACAGCCCCCACTTCAAGGCCAATCACAAGTCCCAGGCTATCACCTGGGCTTCCTACTAACTGGCTATCAGTTGGAGGTTCCCACAACCCCTTCTTTGGGTTCAATAATACGCTAGAACAGTTCACAGAACTCATGAAAAACAGTTTACTAACTAGATTATCAGTTTATTATAAAAGGATACAATTTAGGAACAGCCAGATAGAAGAGATGCATAGGGCAAGGTATGTGGGAAAGTGCTCGGAGCTTTGATGCCCTCTCCAGGGGCACCACTCTCCCAGCACCTGCACCTGTTTACCAACCTGGAAGCTCTCCAAACCCCTTATTTTAGGGATTTTTATGGAGTTTTCATTACATAAGCGTGATTCATTAAATCACTGGCCATTGGTGATTAAACTCAGTCTCCATCCCTTCTCCTCTCCCCTGAGGTGGGAGTGGGGCTCAAAGTTCCAACTCTCTAATCACATGATTGGCTCCCCTAGGAACCAGCTTCTTTCCCCACCTCCTTAGGCCCCCCCAGTTTTTAGGGGCTTTCTAAAAGTCACCTTATTAACCTGACCTCAGGTGTGGACGAAAGGGGATTGTAAAGAATAACACAAAATATTCCTTTCATCTTTATATTCTCCAGCTATTTCAGGAGCTGGGAACAAAAACTAAATACTGTAACAAAAGATGCTCTAATTGCTCTTTATCACTTAGGAAATTGCAAGGGTTTTAGGAGTTGTGTACCAATGGATAAAGACCAAAGTATATTCCCTGTTATATCACAGTCCCACTATTACATAGGAGAACATTTTCAGGACCTAGGACTTGGTGAAGAGTTCTTAAATATGACACCACAAATACGATCTACAAAAGAAAAATCGATAAATTGATCTCCATCAAAATGAATAACTTTTGCTCTGTGGAGGATGCTGTTAATGATGAAAAGGATGAAAAGACAAGCTACAGACTACAAGAGAATATTTGCAAATCACCAATCTGGAAAAAGGGCACATATCTAGGATATATAAAGAATGCTCAAAAATTATCAGCAAAAAAAAAAAGAAAACTAAACAATCCAAAAAAGAAAAGAAAAGAAAGAAAACCAAACAATCCAATTAGAAAACAGGCCGAAGACATGAAAAGTCATTTAACTGAAGAGGATATACTGAAGGCACAGAAGCACACAAAAAGATTTACATCACTAGCCATTGGGGAAATGCAAATTAAGACCACATTGAGATACCACTTTATACCTATTAAAACAGCTAAAATAAAAATGGGTGGCAATACCAAATGCTGGCAAGGATGTGGAGAAAATGGATCTCTGTTACGCTGCTGGTGAGAATGTAAAATAGTATACCACTCTGGAAAGTAGTTTGGCAAACTACTTTAGTTAAAAAAACTAAACATGCAAATATAATTATGACCCTGCAATTGCACTCCTGGCCAGAAAAATGGAAACTTATGTCCACACAAAAGCCTATGCGTGAATGTTCACAAAAGCCTTATTTCTAATAAAAACTGGAAGCAACTAAAATGTCCTTCAGTGAGTGAGTGGTGAAACAAATTATACAGCCATTCCATGGAACTAGACTCATCAATATAAAAGAATGAACTATTGATACACACAACAGCATGAATGGACCTCAGGGCTTAATACTGAGGGAAGAAAAGCCAGTTTCAGAAGGTCACATACTCCCTGATTCCAATTAAATAATATTGTGAAATGACATTATAGAGCTGGAGAACAGATGAACCATGGCCAGGGTTTAGGAATAATGGAGGGGAGAGGTGTGGGTGTGCGTAGTGTCAATGTCTGACAATCAGCTTTTTTGACTGTACTGTAAGTGCCCGCCATTGAGCTTTTCCACTTCAAAGTCATTCATCTGGAATAAACACACTGCCAACCACACAACTAGATAAAGAACCAAAATGCCCCACCCGTGAGGTTCCCCTTTTAGAAAGTGCTGGCTGACCTAGATAGCTGACCATCTGACTGACCCTGCTTTTCCCTCCCACATTTTCACTCCCCAAAGGGTGAACTTGAGAAATCCCAGGCACCCCACCCTCAACCCCAATAAAGGCAGAGCCCCAGGTTCACGCTCTCTTTGTTTCTCTCTACCCACAACCTCACTGTGTGGCCCGGGACACGCAGGGTACCCTCCAGGACTTGTGAGTAGTAAACCTTGTTTTTTCAAAGTTCCTTGATGGTTGTTGATGAGGTGTGTTTGCCATCATAATAAAAACCACAAGGGCCAGTCCAGCCTCACCATTGGCTCCAAAAGGGGAAATGTCTGTGGGGCTCACAGTACAGGCAATTCGGGCATTTCTAGCTGATAGCATCGCTGTCGATAGGCTGAGACCAGCACCAAACAGTGTGACTATAAGGGGGGGTCTTTGTGGTGCTGAAACAGTTTTTGTCTCTTGAGTGCAGTAATGGTTACATGAATTTACACATGTGATAAATATCAATGTTCTCATTTTGAAATTTTACCATAGTTGTAGAAGATGTAAAATGTTTGCAACTTGCTGTAAATACGTAAATACTTCAACATAAAATGTTAAAAACATACAATTATAATGTATGTAAACTATACAGCAATGTTAATTTTTTAAAAGGTGATCTGTTAAATGTTTGGCAAAATGCAGTGTAGCAGCCTGAAGTCATGCTCTGGAGTCAGAAAGAATTGTGCTGTCCCCTTTATTTTCTTGTTTAATCTCGGAGAATTGTCTTAATGTCCGAGTATCCATTTCACGATCTGTAAAAGATATAAGACTAGCCATATTACAAGATTGTTGTGAAGAGAAGTGATCTATATAGAATGTCCAGTTCACATAAGTATTCCATAGGTGTTTTTCTTTTTCCTTACCCTGTTATGAGAGGCCTCATATAAAATAATTCACAAATCATTTAAAAATATTTGGGGGGGGACGGTAAAGAGATGGGCAAAATGGGTGAAGGGGAGTGTAGGTGATACAGGCTTCTAATTGTGGAATGACAATTAACTACACTTGCGGTGAGCATAGCATAACATAGAAGTTGAATCAGTATGTTGTACACCTGAAACTAACATAACATTGTGTGTCAACTATACTGAAACAAACAAATTTTCCTAAATAAAAACATAAATTTAAAAAAAGAAACGAAAAAAATTTTTAATTCTTTGTCAGGTTTCTCTATTTTCCTGGTTAGAAGTACAGTCGTAACATAGGGACTCTCCCAGATCTTACCTTCTATGTTACACCCAATACATTGAGCCTACACAGGAATTCATGGTGGTTTACCAGGGAGCAATGCTAAGAGCTACCACCAGGTGGCAGACCATCCTCTCTATTGAAGGATCAATTTGGTCCCTGGAGGCAATGGTAACCAGCTATATTTAGATTATGAAGTCTTTCTCTGTTTCCTGCTGTGAAGAATTCCTGGAACAGCCCAGTTTCCCCAGATTTTCTGGCCCTGGGCTTTTGAGTGTGATCCAATGATGTACTCAGTTAAACTTGGTCCAACGGTTTATCAAATATTTATCCAGGTTCATATGACAGATATGAGCAAAGGGCTGCAGACCAGAGCCATATTAAGTGTTCAGGCTTATTAATTGTTCAGCTTATTAATATTCAGGCTATTAAGTGTTCAGTTCTACGGCACATTTGCTTTTAGGTTGTGTGTGTATGCTTACTGCAAGGTGTTTTCCTATTAAATCCTCCTTTATAAAGTCATACAGGGTGGCCTGCCCACCAGAGCACCATGTCTAGCTGTTCGGTAGACCTAAAGCTACACTTTGAATCCTTGGGACAGTGTCCACAAGCAAATCTGAGACAGCAAAGCCTAGGTAAATGCAGTAAGGTCAGAAGAAGGCCACTCTGAGGAAGCGGCATTTGCGCTGAGCCCTGAATGAAGAGAAGGAGACTGCTACCTAAAGTCCTAGGGAGGGGCGCCTGGGTGGATCAGTTGGTTAAGCTTCTGCCTCCTGGGATAGAGCCCCACACTGGGCTCCTTGCTCAGCAGGGAGCCTGCTTCTCCCTCTGCCTCTGCCCCTCCCCTGCTTGTGCACACGCGCTCTCTCTCTCAAATAAATAAATAAATAAAATCTTTAAAGTCCTGGGGAAAAGCATTACAGACACTGGGCCAAGGCCCTGAGACAGGTTGAAATGTAAAGCATTGGTGCAGCCAAACCCTTCTCAGTGTGGCTGGAGCAGAGTGAAAACGGAAGGGGAGTAAGAGGCGAGATTGTCAGGGTAGGCAGGGGCCAGTTCAGGCATGGTCTTGTGGGCCTTGGGAAGGAGTTTGGATCTTGTTCTTGGTAAAGGGAAATCATTGGAGAGTCTTAACAGGAAGAAGGACATGATCCAGTTTGTGTTGTAAAAAGACCATCCGAACTACTGTGGGAGGGCTGGATGGTGAGGGGAGCTGGAGGGGAAATGGAGAAACCATTCAAGGAGGCACCCGCTGTTTGAATCAAACTCACAGTGTCAGACTGGGAAGAACCCCCTTGCCACCATCTGAGGCACAGAGGTACAGTACAAGGAAAGAGGACCACAACCAAGAGGAGCTCCTGACCCAGACTCTCACCCTGGCTTCCCACACCCCACGGTGTAGGCCAATGCTAATGAAAACACGCAACTACACATCATCAGTTTTCAGCAATACGGCAGCCTCCACCCCTCTGAGGCCAAGGAGCGTGTGAATTACACACCTCTGCATTTTTTTAATGTTTATTTTATTAAACTGAATATGCCATTTATTTATTTACTTACTTTTCAGAGAGAGAGCAGGTAGCAAGGGCAGAGGGAGAGGAGAGAGAGAAAAAAGTCCCAAGCAGGCTCCACACCCAGCCCAGAGCCCAACGCAGGGCTTCATCTCACCACCCCGAGACTATAACCTGATTCAGATGCTTAACTGACCAAGCCACCTCTGCATGCCCAGCTCTGCATTCTGCTGTGAGGAGCATTTGATTAAGCATGGCTAAGTATGGCTAAGAGCAGCCATCAAATAAATGTTTACAATAAGTTAGGAGGATTGTGCAAAAGTAGATCACCTGCGCCAAGAAAGCTGTCACCTGGGTAAGCACTGCTGGGAACAAAGAGGGACAATGGGGCAGAGGAATAGGGACAGGGGCCCCGGCATGAAGCCCAGCCAGTTATGTGGTACACAGCCTGTAAATCAATAATGGATATGCCTCACTGACTGTGCCAAGTTTTCAAGGTCAACAAGGCTCAGGGCTCCATGGCTAATTGCCTCCATGGCCAGTATGTTTGATCTGGCAAGACCAGGGTGGGAGCAGAGACAAACATCCCGTGACAATGACTCATAGCTATGCCAGTGACAGTGCCTGAGAATGGGGCCACCTGAGAATGGCAGCAGTGGGGCAGGGCAGGTGAGCCTGGGGGGGCACCTCAACCTGGTCTGGCTTCATCACAAGGCATTGTCAGCCAGTGTGGTTCTCTTTTCCAACCCCAGTGGGGCCACACTTAGGCTCTGAGGGAACACATAGATGTCTATAAAGATAAGTTTTCCCTTGTTTACTCTTGAATTAGTCTCAGATGAAGTTTGTATAAAACGAAGGATAAAGGACTGAATCTTTCTCTGTGTTTATAGACCACCATCACTTTCAGCATGGTCCCAACTGAAAACACCCCATCCTGCTACTTTTACCATTGTATTTGGTTGCCCATATGTTCACATGTCTCCCTCACTCAACTGTGAGCTTCCTGAGGGTAGGGCTGGTATCAAACATCCCTAGATGTGCTTTACCTGGCATATAGTTGATAGTCAAGATTATTGAATGAGTGAATAACTATTCTGGTCCAGAATTTTCTGCGTTCTTTCACCTTTATGCTGCTATCACAGACTGTTTCCAAGTGGGATTTCCCTCCCACCTTGATAGTGAATCACAGACAGAATGCGGTCTTCTTAAGAAAAACAAAACCCAGAGCATCCAGGAGACCAAGAATCTCTATGTGAAGTGCAGGCAGCTGGGCCATGACATTGTACCTTTGTTCAGACCCTTTGGCCTTTCTCCTCTGTTTGCCCAGCTGTGAACAAACCCTTCCTATTATGCCTGTATCACAGCTGGAACATCCAATCTCTACTTCATTAAGGACTGGGCAATGAAACCCAATCTTTGAGTATGAGTGCTCTCTTTTTCACTTATGTAAGAAAACATCTTGTAAACCTCTATTAGCTAGTAGTTGTTTTTCTAATATTTGTGGACCTAACAAAACTCATAAATAAAAATCTGCTGTAGGGCGCCTGGGTGGCTCAGTTGGTTAAGCGACTGACTTCGGCTCGGGTCATGATCCTGGAGTCCCTGGATCGAGTCTCGCATCGGGCTCCCTGCTCAGCAGGGAGTCTGCTTCTTCCTCTGACCCTCCCGCCTCTCATGTGCTCTCTCTCTCTCTCAAATAAATAAATAAATAAATAAAATCTTAAAAAAAAAAATAAAAATCTACTGTAAATTCTCCAATGATTTTAAATATATCTGTATTTTATTTATCATGTCATTTCTATATTTATTAGATTGTCATATATCTGTGTGTGACATTGTTTATTCAGTCTACAGCCAAAGACTTAGTGATTGTGTGGGTTTTCAGAAACTTTGCAATGATTCCTTGGTCCCTAAGGTTAGGACGCAATTTGGTACAAAAGCTGTACCTGGTAGCTTGGCCACCAGGTACAGCTTGACCCCAAACTCAGGAGACTCCCATTCATATAGGCTCCTAGGAAAACAAGGGAGCTTCCTTTCTTAACCTCTCAACTCTTCTTTCAGTGTCAGCTCTGAGTGCCCCAAAACTTCTAGAAAGGCATTCTTTCAAAATCCTCCAAATAAACATTTAATAATTCTAGTAGTTCTTAGGGGTTGGATGCCAGTTCAAAGGCCTTTGGCTTTGACTACTAGAAAACAAAACAAAACAAAACATGGGGGACTTTCACATATAGGAAAGTTCTGTGTCCTTAAAAGAATGCTGGATGCCATCAAGAATGTCCATGAGAACTTTTTGGCTCTACCACTTGTCTCCTTGTAAGCTGCATCTGTTTTGACCCCAGCTTTTTTTCTTTTGGGTTTTTTGTTGTTGTTGGTTTTTTTGTTGTTGTTGTTGTTGTTTTGTATTCTAGATGTTACCCTTGGTCCCTTCAATGTTACTAACTTGCTATCTCTTATTCTAAACACTTGGTGTATTGGCCAAGGTTTAGTTTCAAAGAACAGAACTATCCTAGCTAGTTTATGCAGAAAAGATCTAATTCAGAATATTTAAAAATTTACAGCGTTGTGGGAAGACTTGAAGACACAGAATCTGGAAGATTAAGCATTCGGGAACAGTTCCCAGATCCACACTGAGGAAATGGGCCACCAGGGGCTCTGCTGCACTGGGAAGCTGCCACCCCACCCCAGCTCTAGAACTTTTGCTACAATCCACAGAGCAAGATGGGACCTCTTATCCTGCCACCTTCCCCACTGAGTTCTGAATTCAAGTATCACCTGAGTGTTTGCGATTGGTGGGGTGAGAATCAGATTCAGAGCTCTAGATACAATGGCAAATGAGGTTTTTAGGTTTCTTGCTTCTACAGTGCAGGAAGGCACATTAGAAGAGGCTGGAACAGATAAGGAGGGACACAATCCACAGCATCCAATGCACCTGGTCTCACTTCCTCTTGACTCTACCCCCAGTGGAAATCTTAGTATCCTACCCAGATTTTCTGGGACCTTGTTAATCCAGTGAGCTGTAGACCAAGAGCATCAGCACCACTTGGAAACTTTTAGAAATGCAGAATCTCACACCTTATTCCTATTTAATGAGAATCTGCATTTTAACAAAATCCCCAGGTAATTTTTATGAATATTAAAGCTTGAGAAGTACTGGCCAGATACTGGTTCTCAAACTTGGCTGTACATTGGAATCACTGGGAGAGATTTAAACATCACTGATGCCTGCTTCCCACTCCCAGGGATTCTGATTTTGTTGGTCTGGGGTACAGCCTGAACATCAGGACTTTAAAAATCTAATATGCAGTAAAGTCGGAAAACTACTAACCTGGGAAAAGAAAAACACTTTGTGCTTTGTGCTTTGGCCACAGTGCTGAGCATTTGCACTGGTCTCACTGAGGTTGGATGCTAATAACCCTTCTCTTAGCCCTGCTAAGGGTCTCAAGCAATCCACAGAGCTATGTTACTATTCTAAGGACTCACTGTTTAGTTAGAGAGAAGACCATGAAAATCAGAATGGTACTGAATACTAAAATTTCCACGTTACCATGGGAAGTATAGTCCAAGACAAGAGAGTTGCAAATTGGACTACACCCTTTTCTTAAAGTCTCCTGCTCAGATACTTAACACAATACCCACCACATTACATATGTCCATGAAGTGGCCTCAGCAGTGATTTGGATATTGATGACATACTGTTCCCTCATGGGTACAAATGCTTTCAGACTGGTCATATTCCTAAGAATATGCATTGTACATGCAATTGTACACTTGGATTAGAACAATTTTCATTATGACGATACTTTGGGCTCCATGTTTTGGGCCTTAGTGTGGTCTACTGTATTTTACAGCAGCTAATCCCTTGGTTTAGCTCCAAGATAGACCCATGCTATAACAAAAAATTTTAAACATAATGGCATTCAAGAACATGTGGTGTGGGGCACCTAGGTGGCTCAGTCGTTAAGCGTCTGCCTTCGGCTCAGGTCATGATCCCAGGGTCCTGGGATCGAGCCCCACATCGGGCTCCCTGCTCAGCGGGAAGCCTGCTTCTCCCTCTCCCACTCCCCCTGCTGTGTTCCTTCTCTCGCTTTGTCTCTCTCTGTCAAATAAATAAATAAAATTCTTTATTAAAAAAAAAGAACATGTGGTGTTATGTGTTACAAGATATAGACATAAATACAGGGTCTTATCTAGGCTATTTTCTCAAAAATATTTTCTGGCTTTGGCTACATTTGCTTTTTCATTCAAAGCTGGATACATCCCAACTACAAAGACTGAAGTGGAGCTACGGTGGTGAACAGTGCTCTTCACTTCCCAAAGTGTATGTGCATTCTCCCTTCACCTTTCTGGCATTCATGTTGCCATGGCTTCTATAGTCCATAATGAGGCCAGTTTGGATTAGATAAAGCTTTTGATTTTTGACAAGACTTAAGTGCCCCCACCCCCCCCAAACCCCACTTATATGTTGTTAGTAGCCAGAATTAGAAAAGTTAACATTTCACAATGAACTATGATGCCCGAGCTAGTTTATTGTGTCTAATGAACAAATAGTATCAAAATCCATTTGGATGACTAGGCACCAGGTACTATTTAGTGACAGAGGCCTGGATTCCAAAAGTTCTAGCATTGGCATCTCTAAAGAGGAAAGATAAAAAAAAAAATGGCAAGGGTAAGATTTCAGAATGGGAAGAGAGGAGAGAAGTGAAATTTAGAGGATATTTCGTAGATGAAACCATAAAATTGCAAAAAAAAAAAAAGTCTTAATGAATCTGAGGCTGAGAGTCTTGGCAGGCCTAACCAAATCACTATGGTTACAAATATCTTCTGCCCTCATCTGGACCCACAGAACATGACACAGATTCCCTGACCGTGTACAACCCATCCTTCCCCATGACACACTGACATCTGCAAATCTCCTTCATGCTCCTTACGTCAAGGTATTGGATGGTGTGGTTGCCTTCCTGCTGTTGTCTGGTAGCTAGCAACTCATTTCCAGTTCCACGCTGTCATTCTATTTAGTGTTTAGATAACTGAACTTAAAGCTTTTAGTGTTTGAAGAATGAAGAAACTCTTTGGAAGAGGGACTTTAGACCAAACTACAAAATGCCATGCAAAAAAAGCTGGTTTGATGCACTTAAGAGAAGGGCTCTAGCCACCTGACACACCACCATGACTGCAGTGTGGACCCAGATTGCAAAGAGGAACAAGCAGCCTGAGAGGAAAGTCACTGTGCTGTCCGAAGTGACCCAGGAGCCTGGCAGAGTGGGCCCAACTCCACAGCACACCAGGGTGTCATGGTTAATTTCATGTGTCAACGTGACTACACCATTGTACTCACTTTTTTGTCAAACACCAGTCTAGATATCATGGGGAGATAGATTTTAGATGAGATTAATATTTGAAGCAATAGACTTTGAATAAAGTAGATCATCCTTCATAATGTGGGTGGGCCTCATCCAATCAGTTGAGGGCCTTAAGAGAAAAGACTGAGTGAGGTCTCCCCAGGAAGAAGGAAATCTATCTCTAAACTGTCATGTGACTGCAACATCAACTCTTCCCTGAGTCTCCCACCTGCCGGCCTGCCCTAGAAACTCCAGATTGGCCAGCCCCTACAATCATATGAGCCAGTTCCTTAATACATGTCTCTCTCTCTCACTCTCTCTGTCTCTACATACTCACATCCTATTGGTTCTGTTTCTCTGGAGAACCCTGGCTAACACAGGAGGTGACTTTTCCACCAGGTCCGGTTTTCCCCATCACACACATCCAGCATACTGGTGGGTTTTATGCTGTGAGAGAAGAAGTGTGGCATTAAGGGGAAGAGCATGACACAGAGGCCCTGCAGCTCTCCTAGGAGCAACCCCACTGAAAGAGTTTTCATGCTGGTCAGAGGGGAGGCAAACATGATGAAGAGTCATGTAGAGGGTCCCCATGAATGTGGGCAGGCAGTGAGTGGGCAGCAGAGCAGGACCTCGTGAGCAGGGGGAGGGTCTGAGCAAGGCAGGGCACTGTCCCTCTAGCCCTTCCATTCTTCAAACCAGAGAGGAAAAGAAACTTACCTAGAACTACAAACTAGCCAAGCCTAGGGGGCATTGGGATTATACCTATGAGTGTCCCAGGAATATTTGCATAAGACTTTGTGTTAGAAGCACTGAGTGTTGAGGCCTGTAACATAACCATCAGTGGAACTTTACTCTGAGGTCCCTTGCTAGTGGGGTTTCGACATGTGAGTTATATTTGCCTGGTACTAAGAAGCTACTTACAAATTCATTGTTGTGAGATTGGCTAGAAAAATGGAACCAGGTTCTCAGCAATACATTCTCCGCCTGGGTTAAGTAGAGTCAAGTCAGTTTCTTGTGACTTCTCAGAAACTTTAAAACAAGTGTGCTTCATGAATATCCAGGAGATTTCAGGCCTAGAGTGGATTAGGTTTCCTAAACTTCTTTGTCCCCATTTTCAAGAAGCATTGTTTGGGATTAGTGTTTCATAGGACACATGAAATAACTGTAAAGCGATCTTCTTTTAAAGATGTTTTTCCTATTATTCCCCAGCGTTCTGCTCGTTTTGCTTACAGAACAAATCCCTTAGTCTGATGTGAAAGGTTCTTTTCTTTGCAATCTAGCCCTCTCCTCTCTAGGCATGTTTCCCACACGTTTCTGTGCAGTGATAGGCTTCTGTAGCCAAACTCACCATTCCTGGAACCCATCAAGACCTAGCCCACCTTTCATTCACTAAAGAAGGCTTTGTTGGGTTATGGTGACAATAAAGGCTTATGCCCACAAGTCCTGTCCTAGGGCGTGTTTGTAAAGGGCCTTCTAGATTTAAATAAGAAATATGGAGAACTATTAGATTCTTTGAGGCCCTTATACCTCTGAGAAACTTAGTCTGAACTAAGAACTAGTTGTAAGAGCTGGGGTTTACAACAGAATGGGAGAAGATATTTGCAAATGACATATCAGATAAAGGGCTAGTATCCAAAATCTATAAAGGATTTACCAAACTCAACACCCAAAGAACAAATAACCCAATCAAGAAATGGGCAGAAGACATGAACAGACATTTTTCCAAAGAAGACATCCAACTGGTCAACAGACACATGAAAAAGTGCTCAACATCGCTCGGCATCAGGGAAATACAAATCAAAACCTCAATGAGGTACCACCTCACACCAGTCAGAATGGCTAAAATTAACAAGTCAGAAAATGACAGATGTTGGCAGGGATGTGGAGAAAGGGGAACCGTCCTACACTGTTGGTGGGAATGCAAGCGTCAAAAAGTTGAAAATAGAGCTACCCTACAACCCAGCAATTGCACTACTGGGTATTTACCCCAAAGATACAAATGTAGGGATCCGAAGGGGCACCTGCACCCCAGTGTTTATAGCAGCAACGTCCACGATAGCCAAACTATGGGAAGAGCCTAGATGTCCATCAACAGATGAATGGATAAAGAAGATGTGGTATATATAGATATACAATGGAATATTATGCAGCCATCAAAAGGAATGATATCTTGCCATTTGCAATGACGTGGGTGGAACCAGAGGGTATTATGCTAAGCAAAATAAGTCAATCAGAGAAAGACAAGTATCATATGATCTCACTGACATGTGGAATTTGAGAAACAAGGCAGAGGATCATAGGGGAAGGGAGGGAAAAATGAAACAAGATGAAACCAGAGAGGGAGACAAACCATAAGAGACTCGTAATCTCAGGAAACAAACTGAGGGTTGCTGGAGTGGAGGGGGGTGGGAGGGATGGGGTGGCTGGATGATGGACATTGGGGAGGGTATGTGCTATGGTGAGCGCTGTGAATTGTGTAAGACTGATGAATCACAGACCTATACCCTTGAAACAAATAATACATTATATGTTAAATAAATAAATAAACAAATAAAATAAGGACAAAAAAAGAGATGGGCTTTATATTGAAAGGATTTTTCTGAACGTTTCCCTCTTCATGGTTTTGGTTTTTTGCATGCTTTGGTATGCAGAGGACCAATTATTGTTTCCTCTTTTAGCCACACAGCAAAGCAAAACAAAAAAAAGGAGTCTCTGGTATCTCCATAGGCAGAGAAATACACCCAAATGCCTGTGCAGAATGGTACCATGTTGGTACTACGGTACTACAGTTCAAAAGTTTCCTTTCAGAGAGAACATTCTTGCTCTGCCATGCTCCAGGAACCCTTAGTTGGGAGTTGTCTCTGCTCCTCCCTGCTGAGCTAAGCTGAACTGCTTATGGCTACCTGTTACACATTCAAGTTCATGGTGTGCTTGGCCTTTAAACTTAAAACAATTCTGAGGAATGTGGGAGGCCAGAGCTATGTCTAAAAACTGCCCTTCTTTCTGCCTTCTTTTCAGAACGAAGATTGAAGTTTTCTATTAACCAACAATTTTCCGCTCTACTTTAGCAAAGAGGGAGATGGTCATCAGGGAGGTGGCCAAAGGCACACTCTTCCACCTTACAGTCTGGCTTTGCCAGGTCCTGCTAGTTCGCCCAGAATAAACTGGTAAAGAAAGGCATGGTTTCTCCAGACCCCACCCATTAGCGGCCAGGCCACAGTCACATCTGCCTTAAGAAAAGCAGATACAGATCAGAGTCACTATTGGCCTCTCTGAGTGAAGCTGGGGCTGGACTCAGGGATCAGGCGATTGCCACCCTACTGAAAACACAATCATCAAGCCAACAGGAAGAGTTTATTATAAGCACACACTACCTACTTCTGGAATTCAGGTCCTGCCGGGAAGCTGCTTTCAAAGCAAAAGGAGGAAGCTACAGAGCGTTGGCAAAGGGTGAGTATGGGAATATCTTTTTACCTTAAAGTGCAGCCGGAGAGGAAGCCTGTGTTCCTACGGCAGAAGAGAGGGGCCTACTTGGCCGGCTGACAGCCAGTCACGTCAGAATCCACACAGTGGTCGGAGGAAGGATGAGGTGTGGGATGATGCTGGCCTTTCCTTTGCAACTCCTTTCCCTCGAGGTTCTCCAAACTCAGCACTCAGAGGAGGGCAGAGGTCCCTGTGGTCACAGCTGGAGAACAAGTCCAGGCAAACACTGCTCCTTCAAGTCATTCATTTATTCACTTGTCCCTTAACCAGTGTTTATCCAGAGCCTACCATCTGTCTGGTTGAACACAGGTGCTGAAGAGACGGCAGTTAGCCAGAGGGCCTGCACCCCGGCTGGGGACAGCGTCACCCACTGAGCTACAGGAGGCTAGACAGGATGTCGCCAAGGAAACATGCAAGGGTTAGCCACGAAAAGAGATGAAAATGGACAGCCAAATGACCTCTGGGTCGGAAGGGACTGTCAAGATTATCTCTTGACTTGTTCATTTTCTGGCTACCAGTGTTGTTTTTATTATACCCAGGGAAATGGCACCAACTGATTCATGAAGAAGAGTGTGAACATGGAATTATTTTTCTAGTTCTGGATCAGCACTGATTCAAACCCTTTTTACCAGCGAGATCTATGGCTGACTGCATTAATTTTAAAGAAAATGTGAATTATTGTATAACCATAAAAAGGAGGCAGGGAGGGTAAGTGGTTATTTTTCCTGCTGTGCACATTCAAAGATAACCAAGAATTAAATAATGTCCCTGATACCAATAGTGCCTTGGCTGGATCAAAAGAAATGTACAAGTGATAGGAAGAGAATGGGTAGGGAAGAAGAGGAGAAAGAAATGGAGCTTCCTAAGAAAGAAGTCAGGAGCTTGCCAGAGTGACTCAGTGTGACTGTGGGTAAAGCAAGATTAGAATTTATTAACGCTGTCTCCTGGGCCTCTCATAACCACTGTGCCAAAGGTTCTAGATCTTTCTGAAAACTGATGAGTAAAGATAACAGCCACTTGTTCTCCAAATCTAAGCAACCAAGCTTCAGAATGTGGAAGCCAGGAATTGTGCATCATGCCCAAAGAGGCATCAAAATTATAATTGAAAGGCACATTATATTTTCTATGTTTACATTTTGGCTCTTGAGAGAATAAAAAGCCTTAGAACTGAAGGCACCCAGAACACCATCTTGAAATTGGTATTTAGCTAGAAATTTATTTTATTGTGTAGTTAAGATATCCTAGGAAGGAAATTCCACAGCTTCTTGGATAAATCACCTCACTGTTCAATAACCTTAACTTCTCTAAGTCCACTTTCCTGAGTTTATGTATATGCTCTGGTTTTGTGACCAGGACTGCTACATTCTCTATTTTCACAATTCAGCATCACGGTGTGACAGCCCTCAGAGGGCAATGCAAGCCTCTCAAGCAGTGGGATTTGCAAGAGTTGGTGGTACAGGGGAACTGGGAAGGGACTGAACACAATGCTGGCTAACTGGGCCAATGGATGGAACCGTCTTTGTCAACAGCACACAGCAGAACTCTTGCCTTGAGCTCCTGTTCAGGACTCTTTCATGTTCTTTCTTCTCTTTTAATAATTTGCACTGTATTTTTTAAAAAATATTCTATTTATTTATTTGAGAGCGAGCACGAGCCTGGGGGAGGGAGAGGGAGAAGCAGGCTCCCCACTGAGCAGGGAGCCCGACATGAGGCTCCATCCCAGGACCCTGAGATCATGATCTGAGCCTAAGGCAGACGCTTAATCCACTGAGCCACCCAGGTGCCCCTTTACTCTATTTTTTAATGTCCAGAGGGTTTTAAAACCTCTGTTGAACAGGAAAGGGCAGGACAGTCATACGTCATCTATTTCTCTAGCGCAGCCCTTGCTTCTTAGGCTACACCAATGAAGAGAAAATCAAGGGCCCAGATTATAGCCCAAGAAATTGACCTGCTAAAGCCCACCCAATCTTCCTGGAACTCCAGCTCCACAGTTGGCCATGCTAAGGCCCCACCCCAGAGTTCTTCCTCTCCTCAGTACTACACATTTGTCATTTTGTTTGCCCAGGATCCATCCCCCATGAGCTGATAGAGGACCTCTGATTTCCTTATAGGAATGCACCCCTCTCCCACCCACTGAATGCTCTCCTGAGAGGTCTTTTGACCAGGGGGGCACCGCCCTTCTCTAGCTGAGAATGGACTCATAATCCATTCTGACCAAACTAGGTCAAAGATCCCTCTCTCTAGGACAGCAAACTTTTGACAGTGTGACTCCAGGAAAAAACAATGATAGAGGTGGTTCTGTCCTGATGACTTATCTCTAAGAGATTATCCATGGGACAGCTTTCTAGATTCCCCCAAAGCTGCTGCAGTTCCTGTACTCTCAGAGACTTGGTTGCTCAACTTTTCCTTTAATTCTGTGAGCTATCCAGTATCCAACATCCTTCCAACAACAATATACCTTTTAAGAATGTCTCCTAAAGTGGTTAGAGTTGGTTTCTGTGGCTTGCCACAGGAGAATCCTGACCGATATATTCTTCCAAAACCTTGGGATCAGTTACCCTAAGGTAGCGCAAACCATGGAATCTGGAGACCCTGGAAAGACAGACCTGTTAACTTCTGGCCATACAATTCCCCTCCTCTAGTTTCTCAAAGACCTGGAGACACTACCAGGATAGCGCTGCAGACTCACGTTTGCACCACTCCAGACTCTTGATACTTCTGGACACTTCTAACCTCTGGGTCTCCTGTGGGAACAACAATCAATCTCTACTGCACTGCTTGCCTTTGTTCGTGTTGCCTCAAGTAGGATGCCTTCTAAGAATCACTGCATTTTTCACCTGGTATGGAATGGCCGACACTACAGCTCTTTCAGATTAATGGTTATGTTTGGGGGATTTGGGACAGGCCTCTATGAGCTCAGCTGAGAAGCAGTTCTCAGAGCACTTGCGCATGACATGAGGGTCAGGTCCTAAAGACAGTGTGGCAAGGCAAATCACATAGAACTGAGACCACCCTATATAGTGGGAATATTCTGCATCAGTGGAAAAAAAAAAAACAAAAACAAAAACAAGGAAGCTATCTTTGAGTTGAAATTTAAAAAACTCCAAAATATATTTTTTAGAAAAGTTTTTATTGCACAAAATTTCAAACATATACAAAGGTAGACAAAATAGCACAATGAAGCCCCAGAGACACATGTTCCAGTTTCAACAGGCTTTAACTCATGGCCAATCGTTTTCCATCTATACCTGTACCCACTTCCAATCCTTCCTTCCAGATTATTTTGAAGCAAATCTCAGACTTCATATTATTCCACCCACAAATATTTCAACATATGTGCACATCTCTTAAACAGAACTATGATACTATTACCGCATCTAAAAACTAATTCCTCAGTATCATTACACTGAGTTCAAATTTCCCTGATTTCTCATCCCCCCCTCATTTTTTTGCTTGCTTGTATGTTTTATCAAGATCCAAATAAGGTATGATGTCTAGGGTCCCCAAGACCACTCCTGGGTTTGGTGATTCATTAGAAGGACTCATAGGACTCAGCATATGGTCATACTCATAGCTATGATTTATTACAAAGGAAGGACACAAAGCAAAATCAGCAAAGGGAAAAGGCACATGGAGTGAAGTCCAGAGGAAATAAGAAGGAAGCTTCCAAAACTCCTTTCCCAAAGGAGTCCCACACGATGCATTTCATTCCTCTAGCATCAAATTATGACAACACGTGAAATGTTGTCTTCCCCGGGAAACTCACTAGAGACTCTGTGCCCACGGTTTTTACTTAGGGCTGATCATATAGGCACCCAGTGCCTAGCATATACCAAAAGTCCAGAGTCCCAGTAGGAAAGCAGGTATTTAGCACAGATTACATTGTTTTTATAGTTTATGCACAGTGAGCCATTCTTCTTAGTTAGGGAATGGTGAGAACCCTCCCCAGTCTAATCCTCCCCAGATGCCAGTCAAGGGCCATCCTTGTAAGCAGGCCTTTGTAAGGGTAGCATTCTCAGGCCTGCTGAGTTAACTCTTTTCTCCATAGTTGCATACATTGCAACTGGTTGATATCTCTTAAATCTCTTTTCATCTACAGGATCCCCTCCATCTCTTTTTACCCTTTGTAATTTATTTGTTGTTTCCCATAGTCGGGATTTTGCTTATTGTATCCCTGTGGAGTTATTTGAAATATTCCTCTGTCCCTTGTCTTTCCCCAACTGGAGGTTATATCTATAAGTTATATCTATAGGTTTGTAGTTATATCTATAGTAGTTATATTATATTATAGTTATTGTATATTATACAATATACTACAATAATTACAATGCAGTTATGTATTATAGTTATATCTGTAGTTATAGCTATAGGTTTGACCCAATTAATTTCATTTTTAACATTTCTTTGGTAGCAGGATGACTTGATAAGTAGTCCTGTGTACTTTTATCAGGTGGCATATTACATCTGGATGTTTATCTATTGTGATATCATTGCCTTGGCTCTAGGCTCTCCATCCATAATTCATCACAGGTACAAAACGGCAGAGTTTGAATTCTATCATTACTTCTTCGTTAGTAGAATACTTCTATAAAGAGAAGCCTCCCTTGTCATGTTTGCACTAAAGTGGTATAGTTTGTACTAAAATGGTATAGTTTGTACTGAAATGCTTGATTCACTCTCCCACTTTTTGCAGCTTTAAACTAAGGTTCTCTAAAATTCTCCAACAGTGACATATTTTTGGAATATATTTTGCAATTATGGATTTGATACATTTGATGATTTTCAATCTTGTTGATGTTCTTCTTGTTCCATCTTTTACCAGAGGTAGCCTCTGCATCCTCTACTGGTCTTTGAGAGCTATCTTATTTTCTTACAGAACAAGTTATTCTAAAGTCGTCTTGCACATACCTTGCTCAAATCTGGAATGAGTTGTTTTTCCAAGAATGCCTAGATCCTTTAAGTGAAAGTTGATATTTAAAGATGTGGGTGCTAGGATACCAAACTATTCTTAAATTTAAAATAAAGATGAAAAAAATAAAATAAAATAAAATAAAGTAAAGATGCAGGGGCGCCTGGGTGGCTCAGTCCGCTAAGCATCTGACTCAGGTCATGATCTCGGAGGTCCTGGGATCAAGCCCCACATATAGCTCCACACTTGGCGGGGAGTCTCTCTCTCCCTGTCCCTCTGCTCCTCCTCCCACCTGCTCTCTCTTCCTTTCTCTAGAAAATGAATAAATAAATCTTAAAAAAAAAAAGATTCAGGGGCACCTGGGTGGCTCATTCAGTTAAGTGTCTGCCTTTGGCTCAGGTCATGATCCCAGGGTCCTTGGATCAAGCTCCACATCAGGTTCCCGGCTCAGCAGGGAGTCTGCTTCTCCCTCTCCCTCTACCCCTGCTTGTGCTCTCTCTCTATCTCTCTAAAATAAATAAATAATTTTTTTAAATGTGCAAAATAGAGCATGGTATGTTTTAAAAGTGGGAAAATAATAAACATTTGCATTAGCTGAATTTGCATAACAAAGCTCAGAAGAATTCATAAGGAAATAATAAAAGTGGTACCTTTGAAGGGTAAGAGGAGGGGGTAATGGGCAGCTTTTTAAAAAATCACATTTGAAACCCTTTAAATACCACAAAGAAGAGAATACAGATGTATAAACTCTTAATAAGTCAGATATAGTCAACACTGGAACAGGTTACTTTTTCCTCTGGCAAACACCAGATGAAACTATAGGCTTGAATGGGCGGGGGTCATTTTGAGTGACAAATACATGTCTTTAAATACTAGAATCACACTCAACACAGCATGAAGTCCCAACTAAGAGCAGTGATTAGGAATCAAGACCAACCACAGAGATTCTCAACCCTGGCTGCACAGTAAAATCACTTGAGGAGGAAGTAAAATGATCTCTGTTTGCAGATGATATGATCTTATATGTAGAAAACCCTTAAGATTACACACACACACACACACACACACACACACACACACACACCTGTTAGAACTAAATGAATCAAAGTAGCAAGATATAAAGTCAATACACAAAAATCTGTTACATTTCTATATACTCACAATAAACCATCTAAAAAGAAAATTAATAAAAAAGTTCCACTTATGGGGCGCCTGGGTGGCTCAGTTGGTTGAGCACCTGCCTTTGGTCATGAGCCCCAGGTCCTGGGATGGAGCCCCGTTTCAGGCTTCCTGTTCAGTGGGAGTCGGCTTCTCCCTCTCCTTCTGCCTGCCATTCCCCCTGCTTGTGCTCTCTCTCCCTCTAGATAAATAAAAAAGATTTTATTTATTTATTTGACAGAGAGAGACACAGCGAGAGAGGGAACACAAGCAGGGAGAGTGGGGGAGGGAGAAGCAGACTTCCTGTGAAGGCAGGCGTTCAACCAACTGAGCCACCCAGGCGCCCCAGTAAATAAAATCTTAAAAAAAAGTTCCACTTACAATAGCATAAAAAGAATACAATATTTAGGAATTAAGTAAGGAGGTTAAAAAGTTGTATAAAAAACTATAAAACATTACTGAAAGAAAGTAAAGAAGACACAGATAGAAACACATCCATGTTCATGGGCTGAAAGACTTAAAATGTTAAGATGTCAATACTACCCAAAGTGATCCACAAATTCAATGTAATCTCTATCAAAATTCCAGTGACATTTTGTGCAGAAGTAGAAAGATCCATCCTAAAATTCATATGGAATCTCAAGCAACCGTGAAGGGCCAAGACAATCTTGAAAAAGAAGTCCAAAGCTGGATTACTCATACTTCTTGATTTCAAAACTTACTACAAAGCTACAGTAATCAAAAACAATGTGGTACTAGAAAAAAGACAGACATATAGACCAATGGAATAGAATAGGCAGCCCAGAAATAAGCTCTCACATATATGGTTAAATGGTTTCTGGCAAGGGTGCCAGGACCACTCAATAGGGAAAGGACAGCCTTTTCAGCAAATGGTGCTGGGAAAACGATATCCACATGCAAAAGAATGAAGTTGGACACTTACCTAACACCACCTACAACATTTAACTCACAATGGATCAAAGACCTAGATGTAAGACCTAAAACTATAGAACTCTTAGAAAAAAACATATGGCAGAAGCTTCATGATGTTCAGTTTAGCAATGAGATTTCTTGGATAGGACCTCAAAGGTGCAGGCAACTAAAGAAAAGATAAACAAATTGGACTTCATGAAAATTTTTTAAAATTTATGCATCAAAAAATACCATCAACAGAATAAAAAGACAACCCACAGGATGGGAGAAAATATAGGTAAATCCCCTATCTGATAAAGGATTAATATCCAGAATATATAGAGACCTTCTAAGATTCAACAGCCAAAAAACAAACAACTGAATTCAAAAATGAACAAAGGACTTAAATAGATATTTTTCCTAAAACAATATATGAATGCCCAATAAGCACATCAAAAGATGCTTGACATGACTATCATTAGAGAAATGCAAACCAAAACTACAATAGGATATCATCTCATGCCCATTAGTATGGCTACTACCAAAAACCCAAAAAATAACAAGTGTTGACAAGGATGGGGAGAAATTAGAACCCTTATGTACTATTAAGGGAAATGTAAATTGCTGCAGCCGTTATGGAAAACAGTATGGAGCTTCCTCCAAAAATTAAAGTAGAATTACCATATGATCCAGCAATTCCACTTCTGGCTATATATACAAAAGAACTGAAAGCAGGGTCTCAAAGAGATAATTGTGCACCCATGCTCATAGAAGCATTATTCACAATAGCTAAAATGTGAAAGCAACCCAAGCGTCTAATGACAGATGAATAGATAAGCAAAATATGTTATATACATACAATGGAGCATTATTCAGCCTCAAGAAAAAAGGGAATTCTGACACATGCTAACAACATGGATGAACCTTGAGGATATTATGTTAATTGAAATAAGCCAGACAAAAAAAGACAACTACTATATGATTCCACTTATATGAGGTACTTAGAAAAAAATCATAGAGACAGAAAATACAAGGATGGTTTCCTGGGGCTGGGGTGAGGGGTGGGAGTTGTTGTTTCATGGGTATAGAGTTTTAGTTTTACAGATGAAAAGAGTTCTGGAGATGGATGGTGGTGATGATTGCGCAACATTATGAATATATTTAATACCACTGAACTATAGCCTTAAAAATGGTTAAGATGGTAAATTTTATGTGTATTTTACCACAATTTTTCTTAAAATTGGAAAAAAAAAAATCACTTGGGAGCTCTTAAGCTAAAGCCCAGGCTGCACCTCTGACCAATTAATTACATCAGACTTTTCTGAGGGTAGGATCCAGGCATCTGTATTTTTTTTTTTTAAGCTCTCCTGATAATCCAAGTGGTCAAAACTGAATCCCTGTACACTAAAGGTAAAGTAGATGTCACTTCTTCCTTCTCAAACTCTTCAGGAACAACACTGTGTGAAATGTTGTGTAGGATCACCTGTACATTAAAAAAATTAAAAACCTGTATTATTGGGGCACTTGGGTGGCTCAGTTGGTTAAGTGTCCGACTCTTGATTTTGGCTCAGGTCATGATCTCCAGGGTCCTGGGATGGAGCCTTGTGTTGGTCTCTGGGCTCAGTGGGGAATCTGCTTTAGGATTTCTCTCCCTCTCCCCCTGCCCCCACTCCACCCCCCCCCCCCCCGGCACTCTCTCTCTCTCTCTCAAATAAGTAAAAAAAAATCCTTTAAAAAAAACCTGTATTATTTAAATGATTATTTCTCTTGTATCTTTTTTTCTATGCTTCCCCTTTTTGTACCTTCTCTCTTCCTCCCTTCCTTTCTGCCAAGTATACCTAATTGAATTTTGTCTAAGTTCAGTGTTTGTATGATGCTCTGTCTGTCCTCCATCAATTTGTCTTCTAAAGCAGAGATTCATGCCTTCCTGGCCTTTCCAGCTCCAAATTTATATCTTGTCTCAAGATCTAGTTCCAGTCCGTAACTCCCCATCCCCTTCCCTTTCTTTACCTTTCATTCCATATGTATGAACATATGAATGAATATAGCTCTCACCAAAATCACATGCCTGAGTTGCTGCCTTAACTTCTAGCATTCCTAAGATGGGTGTGCCCATCAAGTCTGTCTCGAATCCTCATTTTCTCATATTCATTGCAAATGGGTTCTCAGGCTTAGACATGTCAGCCGATTGAAGAGAAGAAGTCTTCTTTGGGCTCTTTGAGACTAGGTGTGGTGTTGGTTGTTGACTGAGTTGGGTGTGAAAAGCAGGACAGTTAGGGGAGGTAGAAAGATGAAAGCCTCTGTGCACTAGTCTCCATGCAAAACCCTAGAGATCCACTTATGAAAGGCACAGCACCTGCCCTGAGGAAATCACAGTCTAAAGGGGACCTAGGTAATTAAACAGGTGATTAAAATGCCTTATAGTAAGTGCTGTGCTAGAGGTGAGTATAGGTTTCACGGAAACTAAAGGAACCAAAACTACCATGGGGAGGTGAAGGAGGAGTCAAGGAAGGTTCTTGTAGAGGCCTTAAGTTTTAACTTATTTTTAACTTAAAAAATATACAGGTAGGGGCGCCTGAGTGGCTCAGTTGGTTAAGTGTCCGATACTTAATTTCGGCTCAGGTCATGATCTCAGGGTTGTGAGATCAAGCCCTGAATTGGGCTCTGTGCTGGGGGTGGAGCCTACTTGAGATTCTCTCTCTCTCTCTCTCTCTCTCTCTCTCTCTCTCCCTTTCCCTCTGCCCCTCACCTGGCCTCTCTCTCTCTAGAAAAACAAAAACAAACAACAACAAGAAACCCCACAGGTAACATAGATTCACAGTAGCAAATTAGAGTGAGTTAAGAAAGAACACTGAAGAGGAACATAAACACCTTTTTGAAAATGCTCTAACTTGTGCCAAGTTGGAGGGAGTTATGAGACCAAATGTATGATCACTCACTGTACATGGTGCTATCCATGCTTGGTGACAAGTACCTGAAAATGCTGAGTGCTATTCTGAAATCAATGCTCTGTAAGAGGCAGATCCCTGGAGACATAAGAGGGGTAAACCTGGAACCCAGTCTTTAGAGGAGCTTCCCTCCATTCTCTGATTGCTGGCAACAAAAGTTACCCAACCAATGTTTTCATTAAAACATTGAGGAGTCCTTTTGTTTGGGGTATGCCTTGCATTCTATTTTATTTTTCATTGCATGTATCCCATAAGCACCAAATGTGTGTCCCCAACTACTGAGGGCTGCAAAATGCAAAAGGAGATATAGATCAGCTGCTCCTCCATAGGGATACCAATTTTGCTAGGAACATATAAAATGAACATTATATGCTCCTGAGGACAAGAATTCTTTCTGAGTATGCAATCTCAGTGCCTATGGGGTTGGCCACAGCCTAGGAATTTAAAATATGTGTTGAAAATTGAATGAATGGGGTGCCTGGCTGGCTCAGTCAGTTAAGAGTCTGCCTTCGGCTCTGGTCATGAAACTGGGGTTCTGGGATGGAGTCCCACATCAGGTTCACTCCTCAGCGGGGAGTCTGCTTCTCCCTCTCCCTTCACCCCTATTGGTGCTTTCTCTCCCTCCCTCCCTCTCTCTCTCTCTCAAATAAATAAATAAAATCTTAAAAAAAAAAAAGAAAATTGAATGACTATACGAAACAAGGAGAAAACACTGAAGTCAGTTTTTGTGCTCCTTACAGATTATATGACAGACCACAAGGGAAATAGCAACTTTTTTGTTTTTATTAATTAACTAATTTCAATTGTAGTTATTGATATACTATCATGGTTCCTGATCCAAAAGATACAAAAGACTTTTTTATATTTAAAAGTCTCACTCCTGGTTGCACAAATCTGTCAATATATTAGAAACCATTGAATTGTACACTTCAAACAGGTGAATCGTATGTGAATAAATAAATAAATAAGCTAAAAAAGGAAAAATTCTCCCTCCTATCCTCTCACCCTTGTGCCTTGGCCACTCTGTTTGTTTTCCCAGAGGCAACCCTGTGACCAGTTTTCTTCTTCCAGAGATAATAGAGACAGAGATATAGAAATATGTATCTACATATTTGTTTCCTTCACACTTTCTGGTTTTTGTTTTGTTTTGTTTTGTTTTTTTGAGCAGTAAAAGGCTGTACTTTCTCCCTCTTCTGAATACAAAATCCTTGAGAAAGATGGAGTCTGACTACCGGGATGGTAGATGTACTGGCCATGTGGCTGCAGAGGGGAAGCGGCAGGCAGGCACCTCCTGTGCCTGTGAGCAGAGTTGAAGCTGTGTTGGTGGAAGGGTAGGAGATGCAGCAAACCAGAGACTGCAAGGAAGACTTCGGCTTAGTTTGACACCCAAGCTCCCTGGTCTTTTGCCACTATAAAAGGTGGCAAGCATATCCCAGTGTGCATAGGACTTTCTGTTTTAAAACAAGTTCCAGAAAATCCCCAGTCCCAGAACTATTAAATCATCCTAGTAGATTGATCCCCTTTCTTTTTTTTTTTTTTTTTCTCCCCAGGAGACAGTGAGTTTTAATTTATCTTTTCTGGATAGAGTTTTGATTTGCTCTTGAATGTTCCAGGGTGGTGAGAAACCAGGAGGAAGCACAGGATGTAGAGATCTATTCCATGTAATCTTCTCCCTCGGTGCCATCTCCACTATCAGTGGAGACAGCAGCATGCCTACTTGCAGAACCGAACTGGGAACTGAACTTGGAGGCCAGGTCTTCTTCAGGTTCTTGGTCTCAGGTGCAGATCAGGGGACTTGGCCTCTTTTATCATCTTTCTATGTGAATCCTTCCAGTGGTCTTTCTTCCCTCATCCCCTGAACTATAGCTGGAGTTCCCACTTTGACCTTTTGTACATTCATCCCACACTGAATTTTCATCTTTCCCTGCTGGTCCTTTCTCAGATGGTTGAGCAGGAACTACCCCACCCCTTGTAGGGGGATGCTGCTCTGTGTCTGAGCTCTGAGATCCAACAGGAGGGCTAGAACTTCGCTGCACCCAAGCATTCTGCTTTGGTAGAGGGGCTGGCATTACCTTTAGATGCTGTTCAGGTTTGGGAGGTTTAAAAGTTGGAGAGTGACAGTCTTCCTCTTAACTGAGTGTTTCATTTTCTAGAGACTTCTCATGCTCTCTCCTTGGTGCACTTCTGCCCAGTGGGGCTGAGGTCCCAGCCTGTGATGACTCACTTCCTGTCTTCAGCTGTTCCCTTTCTTGAGTTTCTTAACTTTGCCAGCTTGGAATCTCTCCCGAGGGTGACATTCTAGTTTTGCTTCATCCCGCTGACACTCTTCTGTTCCTTCTTTCCCCTGTCCCTTCTGTAGCTACTCTTCTACTTCTCCTTCTCTAGCACCTGTGTCATCAGGCTTTGCCTTTCCATAGACAGGCTCCTCGAATGGGCTGTGATGTGCTAGCAGAGGAACCATCCTCCTTGGAAGTACTCCAAGGCTTTAGACTCGGTTTGTTGGGGGCACCTCTAACATCATGCCTCTAATCATCCTGAGAGTAATCATCTCTGGAGCTCCATGACCAATCATCTCTTCTGTCATATCTGTCTTCATCGTGGTCCCTTCCTCCTCTATAGACATCATCCTGATGGTACCCACTACCAAATGCTCTTCTGCCACTGCCTATCCTAGAATCATAACCTCTGTCATAGTCTCTGCTGCTTCAGTCATCACAGTGATCCCAGCCCCCGTATCAATCCATATCCTGTTGTGGGCCATCATGGTACCACATCCCAGTGCCCATTATGATATTGGCCAGAATCATAACAATCTCACACTTGTCTCCAAAGCTATCATCGCCTCTTCTTGGCAGGTAGTCATCAAAGCTCTCTGTCTCAAGATGGGCCCTCCAGTATGCATCTGTTTTGTCAGAATCCTGATTTTTATCTCCACCAGAAGAATGATCATTCCTGCTTTTATCCTGTGTTTGAGCAGCAAGGTCCACTCAGATTCTACTGTTGCCTAGAGACTCCTCATTTGAGGCTCAGGGCACTGAGCAAGGAATTCCAACTCAGGTCCTCAAACTTAGCATAACCCAAATCTTTCATCCTCTCTGGGTTGCTGGGTTCACATGGTAAATGTACTGCACTGATATTTAATCATCCAAAGAATTCCTTAACAGAGTCTTCTGTCACAGCATAGGGCACGTTCCCTAGAAAAGCAGTGAGGGTGACAATTTGGGAAGATAGGTCTTCTCAATATTGGGTTCTTGAGCAGCCCATGGAGCAGTGGCAGGATAGAATGGTCGACTAGAGGAGTCCTATACACATGGTCATCAGTACTGTGCTAAGTGGCTGAAACATCTCCTTCCAGGTTATCTGTTTCATCAGCCCAGATGACTGGTTCAGGGACTTAGGTGTTTCCCCCACCAGTACCCCATTCTCAACCAGAAAGTCTGTTAGGGAGATAGTCTTCCCCTTCTTATTCTTCTTTTTATGCTGGGGCTGCCATGTTGGGAGAGAGAGAGAGCAACTGACCCATTTATGATTATAAAATGTCCCCCGGTATTTCTAGTAATCTTTCTTACCTTAAAGTTGACTTTACCACTGACTGGGAGAAAATATTTGCAAAAGACGTATCTGATAAAGGACTATTATTCAAAATATACAAAGGACTCCTAAAACTCAACAATGAAAATAAAGAACAACTCAATAAAAAAAATAGGCAAAAGACCTGAACAAACACCTATTTGCTATATAGAGAGAGCAAATAAGCATATAAAAACATGCTCAAATTATGTGTCATTAGGGAAATGCAAATTAAAACAAGATACCACTACACATCTATTACAGCAGCTAAAGTCCAAAACACTGACAATATCAAATTCTGGCAAGGATGTGGAACAACAGAAACTCTAGATCATTGTGGAAATGGAAATGGTATAGCCTCTTAGGAAGATGGTTTCCTGGTTTCTTACAAAACTAAATAAACTCTTACCTTTTACCCAATGGAATTCAAAACTTATGTCCACACAAGAACTTGCACATGGGTGTTAATAGCAGCTGTATTCATGATTGCCAAAACCGGGAAGCTACCAAGATGTCCTGCCGTGGGTGAACAGATAAATAAACTGGGGTCCATCCAGACAATGGAATATTAGTCAGTGCTAAAAAAGAAATGAACTATTTATCAAACCATGAAATGACATGGAGGAAGCAAATGCACTTAGGATATTAATCATAATTATTTTATAGCCTGTGTCTGATATCTTCAACATCTCAATTTCCTGTGGATCTGATCTATTTCTGTATTTTTCTTCTGATTTTCTGTCACTTGGTTCTATTTGTTGACATAACTTGTAGATTTTTGTTTAAATGCTAAACACTGTGTATGAATAATTGTAGAAGCTCTATATAATGCTTTCCTTCTCCAGAGATAATTTAACTTTCTTCTGGCAGAAAGAGTAGGGGCAGGTCACCCTAATCCAATTAGGGAATACAATATTTTGACACTTTTTTAAAGGCAAATTTATTTCCACTTTATCCTTATTTCCCTTTGTTGTGTATCTAGAGTCTCAACTGGAGGTGTTTTTCAGAGCTCCAACTCCTTGCTGGGCCTTCACTTCCACTTTTTGACTCTCAAGCCCAATGAGACTGTTTCACTCATCAGCCTGTTATCTGCCTCTTTCTAATTGGGCTTGATCTCTTACCTGCATGGTGCATGGCTAAGGAATCAGCAAATGCCTTGGTGGGAAAAGGAGTTGGAATATCAGCTCACTTTTCAATAATTCTCTTTTCTCTGGGATGGGAGCCCTTCCAATCCTGGCTCTCTTTCTAGCCTTGAACTCCTCATTTTGTTCAGGTAGCCCTGAGACTCCTCAAAGCTCCCTGAGAGGCATCTCTCTGCTTGGGTTCTAGTCCCTGCACTTTTTTGCTTATAATTCAGCAAATGTCTTAGGCAGGGAATGATGCAGAACGTTACCCTGATCTCATTATATTTTCTTTCTTTCTTATTCTTAGCCCTATGAATCCTAGATGCCTTGGTTGCTCTCTGATACCTTCAAAGTTTTGTTTTTAAAAAAAAATCTAATTTACCGTCATTCTCAGTGAGAGATTTGGTCTAAAACCAGCTCTTACATCAGAGCTGGAAGCAGTTGTTCAAATACCGACAGCTAAGATACAGTCTTCAGTCTGGCCCCTTATAAAACTTTGTGTGGCGTGAGGATTTGATTCTCCCACCACTTTTCTTTATTAGAACCATGTAGAACACTTACTCTCAGAGGACACCGTGTCTTTTGTTTTTTTTTTTAAGATTTTATGTATTTATTCATGAGAGACAGAGAGAGAGAGAGAGGCAGAGGGAGAAGCAGGCTCCCAAGAAGCAGGGAGCCCGATGTGGGACTCGATCCCAGAACCCTGGGATCATGACCTGAGCCGAAGGCAGACACTTAACCATCTGAGCCACCCAGGCGCCCCTGTCTTTTGTTTTTTGACAGGAATGAATCTTTCATATATAAATATGCAGCTTATTTTTTCTCTGTTGCTTATGAAAATCAAAATAGTATTACTTGGTGCCAATTCAATAAACACAAATGCAAGCTTAAGCCTGAATGTCGAAGAGGTTTAGCCAGATGAGCCAATAATTATATTTAATTTTTATTAAAGAAATTATCATCCAGGGGCACCTGGGTGGCATGGTCAGTTAAGCATACAACTTTTGGTTTCAGCTTAGGTCATGATCTCAGGGTCGTGAGACTGCCTGTCTCCCTCTGTCCCTCCCCCCCTCTAAAAGAAATAAAATAAATCTTAAAAAAATTATCATCCAAATAAAAACACAAAATTAAAAATATTTTATTCTGTACTTGCTGACCATAAAGAATATATTGGTGGCCCTAGGAGAGAAATGATTTCATCTATGATTAGTGATATAAAGTGATACTTTGTATTTGTGTTTACTCATTGCTACCTGACTGCTTAGATTTTTTTTAAGATTTTTTATTTATTTGAGAGAGAGACAGAGAGAGAGCACAAGCCGGGGGAGTGGCAGAGGGAGAGGTAGAAGCAGGCACCCCATTCAGCAGGAAGCCCAACGCGGGGCTTGATCCCAGAATCCTGGGATCGTGACCTGAGCCAAAGGCAGACATTTAACCGACTGAGCTACCCAGGTGTCCCAGGAATTTTTTTTATATGTAAATTTGTATAAATATTCTCTATAGAAAAAAGAGGCATAACCTTATAGAAAAATAGAGCGAAGTGACCAAAGAGAGTCCCTGGTGTAAGTGACCCAAGAAAGTCCCTGGTGCAAGTGACAGAAGGGTGCCTGGGACAAATGACCACAGCAGACACTGTGAGATTCAGGAAGAAGCAGATTGTCCCAGAGCACACAGCAAGTTACTTGGCATTCCAAAATTAGTGCTGATTAAAAGTCTCTATTTTGCCTTAAATTGGAAGAATTACATATAAAACTACCCCCGCCCTTTCCTTCAGATAGAAGATAAAAGCAATGAAGCCCTTGAGTAAGAATTTTCCAGTGCAAGGGTCTTCATGCATTTAAGGGAATGCTCACTGCTTTCCTGTTCTTGGCAGCCCACAGGGGTTTGATCATGAAAAGGTAAAATTGAAGAAAAGGCACTGATAATGTAAATCTTGATATCATTATGAAATAGGATTCTTTGCAATTTATAGAGCAGTTAGGAAAAATCCTTTTTCTACTTAAGAGTTTAGCCTCTGAAGATCTCTGAGACTCAACCTCTTTTGGAGGAAGACCACATATAACTGGACACATACACACACACACACACATAGCACATGTGTGGGTATATACGTAGGGATTTGTTCATGCATTTATGCATACATGCCTGCAGATCTCACTGTTAGAGAGATCTCCACGGGGACCAGAAAGGATCATCTATATCTGTCCAGGACGACACCCAACTGTGTAAATTCAGAAGTTGATAATTATCAGTTACTACCCTGGTGAAGCCTCAAGGCATTTCTTTAGACTCAGTCACTCAGATAAGGGAACAAATATTCATCATGGGTGTGGTGGACTAAAGTCTGGTCACAAATCTCTCCCCTGTGGTAGCAATACACATCCCCACTATAGCCATGGCCTCTTGCTGTGACGGCTCCGCTTCCCTGCCCTTTCACTTTGGACTTGGTTGTGGGGCATACTTTGGCCACAGGGATGTTAGCAGACATATAAAAGCAGGGATTTGAAATATGTATGTGTGGTGCTCTTCTTTATCACTAATCAGTATTCCATCACGTGGCTATACATCCATTTGTTTATTCATTCACTGGTTGATAGACATCAGTGTTTCCAGTTTGGGCAATTAAGAGAAAAGCTGCTATAAACATTCATATATAGGTCTTTGTGGAAACATATGTTTTCATTTCTCTTGGGTAAAACCCTAGGAATGGGATCGTGAGGTCATATGGTGAATGTACGTCTAATTGTCTAAAAAGTGGCCAAAGTGTTTCCAAAAGAGTTTTACCATTTTGCATTCGGACCAACAACGTATGAGAGTTCCAACTGCTCCACATCCTCAATAGCACTTGTTCCTTTTTTTTCCAAAGAGCTGTTCTAATAGACATGGAGCGATCTCATTGTGTGTACTGCTTTGAGGCAAATTGTTCATGCTAGACTCAGGCACAGATATAATTGATTCCTCTCATAGCACTTGTGCTAGATTGGATTTTTGCTCTCTGAAATCCTATGCCCACGTCCTTCGTCATGTGACTTAGCAGTTTCTCTCACTAGTGGCAAGGCACATTTTCCTGCTTCGTTGATGTTGGGCCTGGTCATACGCTCACTTAGCCAATGGAATATGATTGGAAGTGACAGCGCTGCCGTTCTGACTCCAGGTTTTAATAGGCCCTGTAAATTTCCACTTATCTTTCTTCTGTTTCTGCCATTGCCTTAAGAAAGATGTGTTCTGTGGGTTCCTGGGTGGCTCAGTTGGTTAAGTGTCCAATTCTTGCTTTTGGCTCAGGTCCTGATCTCAGGATCATGGGATTGAGCCCCACGTCAGGCTCTGTGCTGAGTGTACAGCCTGCTTGAGACTCTCTCACCCTCTTTCTCTGCCCCTCCTCCTTCTTGCTCTCTCTCTAAATGAATGAATGAATGAATGAATGAATAAATAAATAAATAAATAAAATCTTAAAAAAAGATTCTCTCTCCCTTTGCCCTTCCTCTCTCTCAAAAAAAAAAAAAAAAAAAGACATGTTCTTGCTAGACCAACCCCCCAGGTGAAGGGTATGAGTTCCGTATATGTATAAATGTTACACAAGCACATCAAAGGAATCTCAAAATCATTAGTCATCATGAAATGCAAACCAAAACCACAAAGAAATACCACTGCATACTCACTAGAAAAACAAAAATTAAAAGACTAACAATATCAAATGTTGTTGAGGATATGAAACAACTAGAACTCTCATATGTTCTACCAGAACACTGGTAGGGGTGTAAAATGAAACCACTTTGGAACATGGTTTGGCTTATTGGACATTTACATCTTTTTTAGTGAAATTGCAAGTCAAAGCATTTACAAAGGGAAGAATTTATATGGGTGGGCACCCAACAGAGTTTGCCACACAGTGAAATATACAGTGCTGTATCAGTTGACTATTGCCATAGTAATGCCATGTAAGAAACCGTCCCCAAATGCAATGGCTTAAAACAACAGAAATTTATACTCTCACACCCTTCACATGGGGACTGACTGATCTAGGCAGAGCACAAATACTGTTTGGCAGATTCATATAAATTTAACATACATCAACCACATGAGCCAATAATTCCACTTCTAGGGATTTACACAAGAGAAATAAAAATCTACACTTACATAGAGACTTGCATATGCAGGTTCGTAGCAGGTTTATCTTCAGTAGCCCCAAATTGGAAATATCCCAATGTATACCAACAGGCAATGGAATTCGACTCAGCAATAAAAATGAAGAAAGTGTTGCTACATGTAAGAACATGGATGAATTTTAAAACATTATATGAGTGAAAGAAACCAGACACGAAGAGTATATACTGTACAATTACATTAAAAATTCTAGAAAATGTATCATGACAGAAGACAGATCAGTGATTACCCGGGTCCTGGGGTGCAAGAAGGACCTATGAGGAGATACAAGGAGGCTCTCAGGCATGGTGGGAATGTCCTGCTAACCTTGGCTGGTGTATACATCTGTTGAAACTTATCCAAGCAGGCACTTTCTATAGGTACACGTGTTAAACTGCAATAGTGTGGATTACAAATTCTCTCCTTCATTCTCACCAGCAGAACCCTAGTTTTGTTCAGAGTGGCAGTATGCTTCCTTTTTAGCTCTGGATGACTATTTGACATGCTCTTGGCCTGTGAAAGGTAAGCAGAAGTCCCTTACTGGGGCTTTGAGGAAAGCTCTTGACAGAGGGCAAATTTAGGCAGCACCAGGTACAGACTTTCTCTGCTAATAGACTGAGCCTATGATTTGAAATCACTGATCTCTTTTGCTCACCTTCTAGACCATGCTCAGTTTTAGAATTTGAATTCTAAACTTGGCAACCCTGGCTCAGATACCTAAGCATCAGCTTCTTTTCCTGGTTCAGGTTCATTGATCAGCTATCCTGCCTGGTTCCAGCTACTCTTACACTTCCCTGAGGAACTCACACTCATAGTCCAGGGTTCCCATGCAGCTACCATGACTCTCCATGCTGTCCACAAACTGGCAGTTTCTCTCTTCCCCCCTTCAAGTTATTTTCCCAGTCAGCTGACCCTGACTCATGATTATGACTCTTCTTTTTCCAAAATGGAAATATTCACATGTTTTTTTCTGAATATATACCGTGACTGTCCTTATTGGCATTTTCCACCACTGCACTCTTCTGTCTGTGCCTTTTCCTCATGGCATTTACTTTGTTTTCATAATATAAGTATATGTGTGATTATTAAAGTAGTGTCGGGGGCGCCTGGGTGGCTAAGTTGGTTAAGCGACTGCCTTCGGCTCAGGTCATGATCCTGGAGTCCCCGGATGGAGTCCCGCATCAGGGAGTCTGCTTCTCCCTCTGACCCTCTTCCCTCTCGTGCTCTCTATCTCTCATTCTCTCTCTCTCTCAAATTAATAAATAAAAAATCTTAAAAAAAATAAATGAAGTAGTGTCGGTCTCCTTAACTAGAAAAACGTTAAGCTTCAGAAGGGCAGGGACGATGCCTGTTTTGTTCACAACCGTATTCCCATGGTACTTGCTAAATGGTAATGAATAAATGAATAAACAAAACTTCCACATCAATTGCAGGTGGCAAGCAGACTCCTAATTCATTAGCTCAGATTACAGTTCATGCCATGATCATTTTTTGAAAAAGTTAAAAAAACATGAAGACTAGGTTCACTAACCTATACACACTAGCTAATTTCAAATGGGCCATTACAAATAGTCAACAATCATTTTTCAGCTCCTGTTAATTTTTTTTACACCTTTCTTATATTATCTACTAAATATCACTTTGGCAGGAAATCTTATTTTTTGTTTTATTGAGTAAATCATGATCAGCTAGTTTGAACTCTCTCACCTATTTTTACTTTCAAAGTAAGTTATTCTTTAGGAGTACTTCAACTTTCAACATGGACGGCATGCCTCTGCTTTCCCCGATACTCTGGGATCTTGCTTCCTTAATCAACCCCTTGGATCTACAGCAACTACAATCTCCCTTTCCATTTGTCTCTTTCCATTCTGTCCTGTTGAATGAATTCATTCATTCATTCAACAAATATTTATCAAATACTAAACACCTTGCTTTGTTTTAGGCTCTATTTAGGAATATATCAATGAGCAAATCCTCATTAGAACTTATATAGGAGTAGAAGGAGACAGACAATAAACAAAACAGATACATGTATTACAGTATTTTAAAGTCTAAGGAGAGAAATAAAGCAGGGGAGGAGTTTAGGAAGTGATCTGTGGGAGATGTTTCAATTTTAAAAAGGGGGTCAGGAGAGGCTTCACTGGGAAGGTAACAGAGCCTTGAAAGAAGTGAAGATATCTGGATGTTAGGGGCTGAATTGTGTACCCTCCCCCATTTCCAAATTCCTATGAAGTCCTTACCCCCTGAGTACCTCTGAATGTAACTGTATTTGGAGATAAGGCCTTTAAGGTGATTCAGTTAAAATGATGCCCAATGAGGGTTATGACCTGGCCTATGGGGCAGGAAAACCAGTGAAAAGTATTTTGGCAGGGAAGACTGAGTTACTGGGTTAAATATAGCTGATAAGATGAAGACACAATTGTCTTTTTAGCAACAGTGGCCTCAGTGAGAGCAGTTTTGGTGGAACTGTGAGCTTGAAAGCCCGACTGTAGTGTGTTTGAGAGGGAGAGAAGAGGAATTGAAGACAAGGAGTTTAGAACACTGGAGAGTTTTGCTGTACTGAAGAGCAGGAAAATGTGGTCAGCAGGTGGAGGAAGAAGTGGGGCTTTTTGTTTGTTTTGCTTTTGGAGGGAAATTAGAAAAAAATCTTCAGTTTTGATGAGGCAATAGCCTCCCAGCTAGCTTCCTCATCTCTGGTGTTATTCTTTTGAATACACTGCCGATGGACGCATTTTACCATTTCATTCATCTGCTCAAAAATTTTCAGGGTCTCTTTAACTGTTGTATGAAAAGTTCATTTAGTTGAACATTCAAATTTTCTGCAGTTTGGCCTTTTGCAGTTTTATCTTTTTTTCATCATAGCCCTATAGTGAGGTACAAAGCATGCCAGACCATGGTCGGAAGGCTTGGATAAAGTCAGGGAGCCGTAAGGGCTAGGTGTGTGACTTTAGACAAGTGAGGGCAATGCACTGGGCCTGGGCTCCTTCTCCTTTATAACGAGGAAGGGGGCGTGTCAGGTAGACTGGATCCTCTGGAGGTCACCGGCATCTCTAGCGGCTGTAATTTCAATACCAGCGTGGCCACAAGCAGGATACTCTCCTGAGCCCGCCCTGTCCCTTCCACTTCGGGGGACCACACCTCCTGTACCGTCACTTATTTTTCCTGCTTCGCTTTTGCCTTTCCAAAGACAGCAGGCTTTAGAAGAACCACAGTGGCAGCTCCTTTAAGGTCGGCCGCCTCCCCGCCACCAGGGACTCGCCTCGCACTCTTGCTTTCACTTGGGACCTTCCACTTCCACAGTCAGAATCGGCCACGTATTAAGTGCCGCTTCCAACCAATCAAGAAGAAGTTACCTCAGACCTTTGGAGGGGCATCCACTTCTACCAATGATCTTCCAACTCTTCTCTAGCGCCTCATTTTTTTTTTGAGGGGCGAGGGCAATCGCAGCGATGGCCAATCTGCTCCGGGAAAATGTATTCCGGTACTGCGGCGCCTACCAATCAGGTGAGAGGATTGCGGGGAGAAGCGATTTTCATTGGTAACCGCGTCCGGAAGAGGGCCGGGCCTCGGGAGAGGGCACTATGATTTGATTGGCAGGCGTGATGTTGACATCCGAAAGCCCACCTTCTCCAAGAGGACCAGCCTGGGTCTCCTGAGTGACGGTGGCGCAGCCAATCAGGGGGGAGACGCGCGGAAAGTTTGTTCAATGGGCGATGACTGAGGGAGGCTGTCACTGAGGTGGCGGTGGCGGAGGCCGGGCTAAGACGTGGCCGGTGGTGCTCCGCTCGGCTGTCCAGACCGTCGGGGCGGCGGCTGGGTGCCTAGCGCGTCCTCGTCCTGGTCGGGCGCTTCCAGCAGCGGGAGAGGCAGGCGTCGGCGTCTACACCTCCATGCCCGCACGCGGGGCAGGACGCTGATGGAGCGCGCCACCCGCCCGGGGCGGCTCGCACGGGCGCTGCTGCTGCTGCTGCTGCTGCTGGGACTGGCTCCGGGCACGGTGGCCGCGGGGCGCGCCCCGGACCTCCCCGCGCCGAAGGCGGAGGCGGCGTTCGGCCTGGGCGCAGCGGCCGCTCCCACTTCTGCAGCGCGGGTGCCGGCGGCAGGGGCCGTGGTTACGGCCGAAGTGACGGTGGAGGACGCCGAAGCTGTGCCGGCGGCCGCTACGGAGCAGGAGCCGCGGGACCCGGAACCCGACGACGAGGCCGAACTACGGCCGCGCGGCAGGTGAGGGGCGCAGGCTGAGCGCCGGGGCGGGCGACGCCGGAGGCCACTTGTTTACGGCACGTGTGCCGCGGACGATCGGGGGTCCGGGGTTCCCCCTCGGCTGTGGTCTCTCTCAGAGGATGGACAACTGGTGACCCGGGAGCGAGCGCGGGGCCGTGCTCCCCTCCCCCGGGCCAGCGACGGGCCTTTTCTCCGGTCCTTGCTCGCAGGCAAAAGCAGCATCTTCGAAGGTGTCTGGGGGATGCTCAGAGAATGGAGCGCAAAGGTGGGAAAGAAACGTCACTTTCCCTCTTTTTTTGTTTTCGAACTTTATTCGCGCTGCAAGTACTCCCTCCCCTTTTTCTTCCATGAGTCATCCCGTATCCCTGCTGGGTTGACAGCTGTTTGGGAAAAGAACTTTACAATGACATTTCTACATTTCCCTTTCAACACAACCCTGCAGTGGCCCCTGCACCAGAGGTGAGGTCAATATTTCTCGAACTGAGATCTGCAGAACATCTGCATCAGAATCACCTGGGGATGCTGGTTAACTGTACAGTTTTTAGGCCCTACCCCAGTTGTACTGAATCAGACTTTCTTGGGGCAAGAACCTGGAATCTGCAAGTTTAACAAGCACTCCAGGCAGGTCTTGAACACACTAAAGTTTAAGAGCTGTGGGTAGGTCTTGCATTTTGGCAGTTCTTTGATATTTAGAGGGCTTAAGATAGGTAAACATTTAAAATAGGGTTGTCTTGGTTGATTTGCTTAGCCTCCTTAAAAATGTTACTGCAAGGTACAGGTTTTTAAACACTTTTCAAAACCCGGACACAAATGTAAGGTATTTTAGTGGTAAAGTATTTTGCAGGCAGCTGATCTCAGCACAACTGGGGAGAAAGTAATGTCCCGAGCATTAGGCAAATTAAACCAGAGAGGGCTAGAATCTGGATTAGAAAGTATTGTAAGTTTATAATGTAGCAATTACTAGATCCTAACTAGTTAGATTTAATTTTCAGTTAAATATCAGAACCTTGATCTATATACTTGCAGACTACTAAAACTGGATAAGTACTAAAATTTTCTAGGCACTGTATGAATGTTTATATATAGATTTTTTTCCCTTTAGCACATGTTTGACAATATTTTCATAGATTTTGCTGATGGATTAATTTTCCTGGAAGAGTGTTTTTGCTTATCTTAAGTTTCTGAAGCACCTGCTCAAAGTGTTACTTGAAGTAAAGTGAGATGTTTCATTTTTCTTAGAGTACAGATCCACCACCGCAGGTATTTATTGGCACTTACAACCCACAGGATGCCCTGGGGTTAACAAAGGTTAGGCAGCTAGTCCCTGTCTTCCAGGAGGAGGGTGTTGCCTAGCAGTGAGGATTGAATGAAGAGACCCATAATGACATTACAGAGAAGCAGTGCACATGAAGTGCCCTGACTGTCCCAAGGTTTTTATGGTGTTCAGTGGTTGGGGGTATGGGGGTGAAGTCGGTAAAAAGATAAGAGAAGGCTGTGGCCGAATGAGTTGGTTTGTGAAATGTGAGTAGGATCATGATGAGCAGACACTGGACTGGAGAAAACAGCAAGAGGCACAGAAGCTGGAAAGTATGTTTAGGGAACATTTTTGTTTGTATACCTGTGTGTGTGTGTCTGTCTGTCTGTGTGTATGAGGGAGATGCAGACATGCACATGTGTGCTGGGCAGGGAATTGTGGAAGATGAGGCTAGAACGATAGGTTGGGACCAGATTGTATATGTTGAGTCTAACACTAGTACCATCGTCATCACCTGGGACATGTTAGAAATCAGAATCTGGCACCACCCAGATCCACTGAAGGAGTATATGCATTTTTTTTAAAGACTTTATTTATTTATTTGACAGAGAGCAAGAGCAGGAACACAAGCAGGGGGAGTGTGAGAGGGAGAAGCAGGCTTCCCGCGGAGCAGGGCGCCCGATGTGGGGCTCGATCCCAGGACCCTGGGATCATGACCTGAGCCAAAGGCAGACGCTTAACGACTGAGCCACCCAGGCGCCCCAGAGTATATGCATTTTGACAGGATTACCAGATGATTCCTGTGCATGTGACAGTTTGAGAGTTATTGTTTGAGAAGTGTTGTATAGGGTATCTTGAATGCCAGGTCTGATTACAGTTTGTTGTTAAGTGGGTATAGAACAGAGGGAAGAGATTTGAGAGCTTTGAGGCAGAATCTTGGTTCCTGGCAAATGAACTGATTCCTCCTCCTCTGGTACCCCTGTCCACAGATTGAGATGGGATGGTCAGAAGATGGAAACACACATGGGAAAGTGGGGAAATTGAGGAGAGCAGGGAAGAAAAGGTAAAGGGCTTGTTGTTGGACATGGTGACTTGGAGGTGCAGCCAGGCCATCCAGAGGGAGAGATTTCGGAGGCAGGTAGAAATGATTGTAGTTGGAGTGAGTTCAGGATAAAGAGGTGAAGGTGTGAGAAAGAGGAGGCTCAGAAGAAGACCTCAACAAATGCCTTATATTTTAGAGAAGATGAGCCAGCATAGGAGACAGAAATCCAGCTGTCTGGGATGGAGGTATAGGGTGAGGGCTGAGAACAATGAGGAGGGATTTGTTGGTGAGCACACGTAAAGAATTTAAGTCAAGCAGCAGAGAGTGCTCAGATTGCAAGATGGTAAGGATTCATCCTTTTAAAGCCCCACTCCCTCCTTCCAGCACTGTTTGGCCTGACTGACACCTGACAGCAGGCAAGTTTATACATTCAGAGGAAGGAGCCTGTATAAACAGGTTGAAAAATAAAGGAATAGAGGAGGGAGTGGAGGTAGTTGGAGAGGATCTCCTTGGCAAACAGAAGGACCACTTCCTTCTCAGAAACAAGGAGAGTGAAAATAGAAGAGTTGGGCCTGGCAGAGAGTAAGTGATCTTTGGCTAACAGAATTCTCTAGGAAGAGATAGACCCGTGTTTAGGGGTGTGCCTGGTAGCTTGAGATAGTGTGGAAAGTTTGGGACGCCTTGGATAAGTAAATTGATTGAGTCAACAGAAGATCAATATGCAAAGTTTATAAAACTTCTTCCTAAGTGCTCTTTAAAAAAGTGAAAAACCAGAGAATATCAGTGTTCCATAATAACAGACCAATATCCTGTTTGTTTAAAGGAGATTAGGGGAACAGATTTGAATTAACCAAGCGTTTATCACAAACAGCTATGAAGAGCTATGGTACTTGCACAACTGTGTTAAAAAAGAGGGAGATGGGAAATTAAGGTCGCTATTTTTGCATGTTGTCTTTTGATGCCCAGGAAGCAATATGAGACTCTGGTTCATTTTTCTTCCCTTGATGGAGTTTTCATTGGTTTTTTCCTAACTGCTTACTCTACATCTCAAAAACACGTGAATGAGTGAATAAACGTTTTTTCTTTAAAAAGTAGCTGAAATAAACTTGTTTTTCTGATAGCAGCCTTGTTAGTGCTTCTGTTAAACATTACATTTAGTTGAAATTTAAATGGGATGCTCGCTAAGGAAAGCTGGGAAGAGAGTTGCAATCTCGCCTCACTGCTAGATTTTGTGCACATTGGCATAGTTATGAGTTACCAGTTTCCTGACTCCCAACGCAAACGGGCAAATTGCTAAGTGTTACTTGGGATTTTGGGGATGGGATGGGCATCTTCATAGTGACAGCCTCTAATGACCTCAAGAGTTGTAAAGAACTAATTTTATCTTAACTGTCACACTAATTTGTAGCATATTTCTGCCTTCCTCCCCTGCCTCTGATTCCCCGCTAACAACAGTATTACTAAATTTGATGTTAATCTGTGGTGCTTCTTTAATTTGTCATCTGTAAACTGAATTCTTTGTATTTAATGAGATAACATGAAAATATTTTGCAAATGTGAGATGATTTCATTTTTTATTTCTCTCTCCTGTCTATCCTTTCACAGACTGATTGGATGTGGATCGTGGTACAGAATCTGGTCATCCTCAGATTTTCAGATTCATAATTAAGCTTTTTTTTTCCCGTTAATATACCTATTGAATAATAGAATCTCCACATACAGTGTTGAAAGGGAACTCAGTCATCTGGTCCCAACACTGCTCACTTTTCTGACACCAGACTTTTAAAGTTAACTAGAAATCATATTTAAAGAAGAATTTATGCATAACTTTCAAGGCAAGTTGTAAGCCAAAATAAACATACTTTAAGCAAGTAATGAATTATCCTTCCTGTCTACGATTGTCTTTTTTAGTTTAATTGACACCTGGGCTCTAGATATGATATGTGAGAGAATTGAGGAAACTGTTCTTTATTTGAACTCCGAAGCCTTTACACACCTAGGCATTTTGCAGAAAGGGACTGGGTCTTCATCAGCTGCTGTGAGCCGTAGCTCCAACATGCCTCCTCATTTCCTAAATACTGCCTGAGAACTCCATCTGATTTTTTCCTCTGTTTGTAAGAGAAGTTCCTGAACATTTTTACTACAAAATATTTTAAAATACAAAGAGGAGAACTTGTAAGTTACAGAACTAAATGTGAGGGGGGAAATTAATTTTATTTTTTATTTTTTCACCCTGTTCTGTTTGTAAATGACCATTTTGATTAAAAATGTTTCCTAGAACAAAGTAGAAAAAGTGTGTCCAAAAATGTTTTAATCTGATAAAGGATATATGTCACTTATGTCTATAACATTGAAAACGTAAATGGTATTTCTTTAAGGTGTAGCTGATATGTCAAAGTTATAAAATATAATTGGTAATTTTTGACATGTTTGTTTTGATTTGGGGCAGGGCTAGTCTTGTGATGTGTTTAAATAAAGGAAGTTTGATTTGAAGATTTACTTAGTAGGTGAGGACTAAGAAGTATAGTCCAATTAGTACTAGTTTGTTTTTTAACAAGAACATATGCTTTCTTGAATAAGAGCATGTGTTTAGGTGGAGGATTCTTGGCTACATCAAAAAGCAGATTTAAGGGGCGCCTGGGTGGCTCAGTCATTAGGCGTCTGCCTTCAGCTCAGGTCATGATCCCAGGGTTCTGGGATCGAGCCCCGCATCCGGGCTCCCTGCTCGGCAGGAAGCCTGCTTCTCCCTCTCCCACTCCCCCCTGCTTGTGTTCCCTCTCTCGCTGTGTCTCTCTCTATCAAATAAATAAATAAATAATCTTAAAAAAAAAAAAGGCGGATTTAACCAAATCACATTTTTAATTTTGTAGTTTTTTCCTCTCCCCCCCTTCCCCCAAAGAAAGAAAATGTGCAATTTAAAAATAAGCAGTTGTTAATGTAGAAACTATTTACTCAATACAGTGTTCCCTGTCACCTGCTTCTCTTTCACATCGGAAATTTCTACAAGTAGTAAGCCTCCTTTAGAATTATTGTATGAAAAAAGACTACATACTGCATTACTCCATTCATATAAAGGTCTAGAAAGTGAAAGCTAATCAAGCCACAGAAGGTCATGGAGTAACTTAAATTCACACTGCCAAGTAAAAAAAGCCAGTCTACAGAATGTATGATGCCAACTCTATGACAAACACAAAAAAAGCAAAACTGTAGAGAGAACAGTAAAAAGATCAGTAGTTGCCAAACACTGGGGAGAGGAAGGGAGGGATGAATAGGTAGAGAACAGAGGATTCTTAGGGCAGTGAAACCATTCTGTATGATACTGTAATGGTAGATGACGTTACACATTTGTCAAAACCAAGAGAACTACACAACACAAAGAATGAACCCTAATGTAAACTAGGGTTTTAGTTAATAATAATGTTATCAATATCAGTTCATCAGTTGTAACAAATGTGCTACACTAATGTAAAATGTTAATAATAGGGGAGAATGGGGGTGTGGAGTAGAAGAGGTAGATGGAAACTGAATTTTCTGCACAATTTTTGTGTATAAAACTGCTCTAAAAATAAAGTTTATTAATTTACTTAAAAAGAGAAAAAGTTCAAGCTAATCTATAGTGACAGAAAGCATAGCAGTGGTTGCTAGGGGCAGGAGGGCCAGGGTAGGTAGGAGTGATTACAAAGGGGTATAGGGAAATTTTTGTGGTGATGGGTATACTGATTGTGGTGATGGTTTCATTGGCATACATATATATGTCAAAACGTATCAAATTGTGCACTCTAAATATGTGCAGTTTATTAAATATCAATTAGATATCAATAAAACTCTTGTAAAATAAAAAAAAGAATTATTGTATGAAAGAATTCAGCATCTACTTCTCAGACTCTGATAAACTTAATTGTAAATAGGCAGGTATTCTGGGTGACTTAAGTGAGAGCAAACAGTTTTTTAAAATAGGATCTTCATTGGCATAAGGTTATTTCTGCTCAGTTGAGGGCAAATCAGAGCAGTAACAGGATAAATGGCATCTTGATGAGATTTCTGGAATGAATAAAAGCTGCATATTGTAGTAATATAGTAGTTGCTACTTAATGAAAACGTACCGTTAACAGAATGATTGAGTTTAAAAACCTAAATTCATGCTTCTGTCCAAAACCTCTTACTTAGTGCATGACTGAGGCAAGTCACATATTTTCACATCTTTCTCAGCTTCTGTCTTGTTTTTGTTTTATATGTACCATAGTGTCTGCCCTACTAAGGTGTTTCATTCAACAAACATTTATTGCATTTCACGAGTAGATAAATGGGCAGCTGAGCTAGCCCTTGAGCCCCAAGTCTGACAGGGAGATCATTGTGTTAAAGAATTAACTACACTAGAATGGATAGTGAGTGACATAGGAGTAGTTTGAGAGTAAAGACAATGGAAGTATCAAGTGAGTGAGTCCTTGAATGTCAAGTGTCAAGGCGGGTCTAGGCTGCAGAGCCCAGAGCAGTGATTCCCAAGCCAGGGCTCCTGGACATCTATGGATCTGCAAAGGTAAAAATGGGGATCCATGAGATTGTCAGTATTTTTAAAGAACTGAATGGAATTGGATATCCAGTGAGGAGAAGGCTAATTAAACAGTCAAGTTTCCTGACTTTGAACTACAATTGTATCAAACTTAATATAGTAATCTTAGCTATGTCTTTTCAGAAATCTTCAGTATTTTGATTGGTATGAAATATTTCCTCTAAAAATGGGGGAGTTCATTAGAAATAATGTTTATGGGGCAAATGAAATAATTTAAGATGTGAGATAAAGAATAAATTAAATGGAACTTTGTTGAAAAGTTAAGAAACGTGTGTGTGTGTATGTGTGTTTGTGTGGCAGTGGGGTGGGGGATTATGCCTGATTATGAAAGGCTCTGTGTGCTATACGAAGCAGTGTAGCCTTTATTCTGTGAGCACAGGAAGCTTCAGAAGTTTATCACATCTCTATTATAGAAACAAAACTGTTGGAACTGCAGAGGGGACAGAGACCTGAGGCAGGAAAATATGTCAGAAAGGCTTTTGAAGGTGTTCTGATGAGAAGTGAGAATTGGTTCTAGGACAAGGGCAGTGGTAATGAAGAAGAAGGAAAAGATTCAAATCTTCGGAAATAGAATCAGTAGTAGCTGACTGTTGTCTAAATGTAGAGCGTGAAGGAGAAGATAGACTTGTCTGATGCAAATGTTAAGTGACAGGGTAGATGGAAAAGGATGTGGGAGAGGAGATTTATCTTAACACACTGTGGGGGTAACAAGTGTGCCCTGCTGAAAATGTAGAACTAGAGCGAGGAGAGAGACAGTGGACTGTAAACACCGATTAGGTTTGGGAGCTGTCATGTTACAGGTAAAGTCAAAGCTGTGGGCATTGGCTGAAGCCAGAACTCCATGGCCTGCTTCCTGGAGATTGAGAGCACGAGGAATTATGGGGTGAAGGGAAATGGCCCTGTAGAGGCTGGGGAAAGGAGAAGGTCCAGAATAAGGAGCCGGCCACTTTTTCAGCGCTGCTGCAGGACAGACTTGATGACAATAGATCTGGCAGGAGGAGATTGTTGAAAACCTTCTTGAGAACAGCTTCGAAGAATTGGGTCATGGGTAAGAGAACAGCGCTTGCTGTTGAATCATCCAAACAAATGCCTTTGTAAACTAGAGCAAGGTGTAAGTGAGAGATAGAAGTTTCCAAAGAATTTATTGGCCGAGTTGGCCAATAGGCCTTCTTCGTCCAGGTAATGGATTATTTTTTTACTCTAAGGAAACAGCCCTTTGAACTAAGTCAGTATTGCCCAAGCTGGTCTTATTGCAAGACTCAACTGGGGTATTGTCAAGCTCTAGCTCCCAAGCCCCGTCTGGGGATGGGACCCATGAATGTTTACTGGCTTTTAACAAGCACCCCAGATCATTTTTATGATCAGACAAGTTTGAGTTATGCTGACCCAGGGAAGTAGTCATGTCTTACCTGTGAGAAAGCAAGTGGAATGAAGCTGTGAGCAGAACAAGTGCAGAGTCATGGGGATGTGAACATAGATCTGACTTCAGAGCTCCAGTTCTTAAAAAGAAAAAAAAAATGCTCCAGTTCTTTCCACTGGAAATGCTGCCTCTGCAGTCCCTTCAATTCTTGAATAAGTAAAGGGCTTTTCATCTTGTTCATAGAAACCTGAAAATAGAGCGAATGGATTGTGGGGAGATAAAATGGCCTTATATTCTCCCTATTTGGGGAGGGGGGATTCATTTTTCATCTCTGATTGGTGTTTGTTCTAAACACTTATTGCTGTCCTCTGTTTATCCCTGCATTTAGCATTATCTATCTGCTTGATGCTTTTCTCAATCAATAGTATGTCCATGAGCATCTCTCTCTTAGAATGTGATTAGACATAATAGTCTAAATTGTAGCATCTCTTTTATGCCCTGTAGTGCTGCTCAATTTCAGCCACAGCAGAAGGGGTACTTCCTTTCAGAAACATGCTTGGGAAGGAGCCCACAGTGAATATTATGGCTAGCTTGTAGCAGATGAGAAAGTGAAGGGTTGTTTTGTTTTGTTTTGTTTTGTTTTGTTTTTTTAAATGCCTGACAGAGTTGTAGGGGATTTACTGTTATTCCCATTAAGAGGGTTAAAATAATTAAGGGTACCCCATTCAAATCTAAGAACCAGATTACATTAAGTATCAAAAGCAGTTAAGAGAATAATATACTTAATTGTCCCTGCCCACATCTTTGTATTTCTTTTAATTATTACTCAAATTTACACTTACTCGCTAGATATCGTACAAAATCTGAAACTATCGTGTTTAAAAAAATGGAATCCTTGACTCAGTTAAATGCACCCTATATGATAAATTGTCAGTGAAAGAATAGTTAAACATTAAACTCCAAGTGACTTATTAAAATGTGTTTTTATATACACATAAGACACATATGCATGTTTTATTGTTGGGTTTTTCTTTGTTTTGAAGATGAGACCTAGAGTTTTACCATTCTCTGCATACCTCTAGCCCAAATACCTACATACTCAAAAAATTACAGGTTGTTTTTTTTTATAAGTGGAACATCTAGGGTGAAAAACAACGTTCATTCTGAATTAAAAACAGAAAATAGTATCTCAAGTGTTGCAGGGGTCTACTTGATTTTTCATGGGTTAACACTGCTTGCTTATACTAAGTTTTGTTCCAATTAGAGTAATTTTCATTTAGCCATTTATTTGTGGTTAATGATTACCGAACAGAATAATTAGACATTTCTGTAATGGTACTGGGAAAGAGTTAACTTGGCTCTGAACCTTCAATCATTAACTTAATTAGATTCTGTTGCTTTTATTTGTAAATTGGCACATTTAAGGTATGAATTTTTTATACCCTTCATTATAAAATAACTTTCTTCCTCACAGTATCTGTCTTCTCCCCTAATTCCTGATACATCTCTTTAGAAAGCAGGGTAATGTGTGGGGAGGGGAATTGAGTTGTGCCTTTCCTTTTGGTTAGTTATCTAAAATTACTAGAGTTTGTTATGTGTCAAAAATCTTTATTTTCACAAATTAGACTAAGAGTTACCATTTGAAAAATTCAAAATCAGAATTAGTGTATAGTTCGGGAACTAAATTAACAATTGTATTTATTCACTTGATAAATTTATTCATTTGATAAACAATTAAGTTCTTTGAAAGGTTTCAAATGAGTTTATTGAACTGCTTTGTCTTGGTCAACTTACAGCTTCACTTTGAAGTGTACTTCAAAGTGAAATTGCCTTGTACTTCAAATGAAATTGAAAAGATAAAAGTTGTATTTTATAATCTCAAAGTGGAACATAAATATGTGTACTTGGAATTTGCATGGTCTTTGAAGCAGACAAATATACCTAACAAATTCACAGAACAACTCTATAACACATTCTTTCATTCAAGAAATATTTATTGAGGGCCTGTTACATATTTGGGAGGATATGTTCCAGGCAGAAGGAACAGTAGTTGCAAAAGCCCTGAGGGAAAATCATGATGTGTTTGAGGAATTGGAGAAATCATTCTACCATATAAGTCTAGTAGGCAGTTAGGTATATAAGTCCAGGGTTCAGGGAGAGATACAAATTTGAGAGTTGCCAGCATATAGATGGTATTTTAAGCTATGAGACTGGATGAGACCATCAAAAAAAAGTATATGTAGATAGAGAACACTTTGAGAGATAGAAGAGATGAGGAAGAACCAGAAAATGAAACTGAGAAACAGTAGCCTACAACTAAGGAAAAAAAAAATCAGGATAGTACAGTGTCCTGGAAGCCACATGAAGAGTGTGTCTCATGAAGGGCAGGAGATGTCACTGGTCAGGTGCTGCTAGAAGATCAAGTGAACTGGGACCTGACCATAGGATATTTCAATATGAAGGTCATCGATGACCCCAACAAGAACCTTTCAAGTGAAGTGGCAGAGGCAACATCTTGATTAGAAATAGTTCAAGACAGAAGAAGGGGAAAGGATTTGGAGACAGAATGTATAAGAACTCTTTCAAGGAGTTTTGTTCCAGAGGCAGGCACAGAGTGGATTGGAAGCTTAGAGAGGGGAGAATGGCTCATTTTGTGTCACTGGTTTGGTTTTTAGGTTGGGGGAAATAATAGGTGTGAACGGTGAGAGGAATGCTCTGGTAGAGGGGGAATAATTGATGTGAGAGCAAGAGGAGAAATGTGAGGACTGGCAGAGAGGGATCTGTTGTCTAAGCAGAAGTGTTGGTAGTGCATGGGACCATGAACAATTCACCTGCAGTAATAGGAAGGAAGGTAGAATTCACAGGTCCAGGTGGTGATAAAGAGAGACGTGATGGTGGGATTTCTTTTGATTATCCCCAAGATGAATGAGCTTGGAGGAGCTTGTGCTGGAAGTTGAGGAGAAAGAAGAAATAACATAGTTTAACCTAGACCAGTGAGTGAGTAGATAGACCAGGGAAGTATGCCGTGATGGTGGAGCATCATTAATAGCCCTTTTCACATTGGTGGTCATGATTAAAGTGAGTCCAGTCAGCATGATTATGTTTTTCTTTGGCCACATTCAACGGCACAGAAGTGAGAGTGAGAAAATGCAGAGCATTGGATTTAACCAGGGTTGGAGTTCTGCTAGGCACGTGTGATGTGTGAGGGGCCAGGAAGTACTCCAAATGAAGGATTATGGGATTTAAACTCAGTAAGAAAAAAGTGAGGGCCTAATGTTGGTGAAGCTTAGGGTAAAAGTGACAGGATCAATGGCTTGTATGCGCAGGTGGGGTCATAGATTAGTGGGAGTGAGGGAAGGAGAGGAAATGAGCCGGAAAGGGGTTGGTGGCAGGGGCTCGAATGCTTGAAATTTCAGTGGGGCGGGAGAGTTGTGGTGATTGGTAATGCCAAGGGCTAGGATCTCACCATGGCAGTGGATGAGGCAGGGTAAACAGATAATGAACACCCAGAGAATGTGTTAATAGTGACAGTTAAACCAGGAGCTGAAATCCTCAAGCAGTGAGGCTAGTGACCCCAGGGTCAGTAGACAATTACTAGGAGGGGTAGTGGGCGGAGCAATCTGATCCTGAGGATTTTTAAAGAGGAGAGAAAGAAAGTAGTCGGGAAACGGCAATGAGGTGCAAGGAGCACCCCCACCCTGTTACGGGGCCCAGTGGTTAAGGGTTTTGGAGCAAAGAATTCTCTTTGCTTCAGAAGAGATGGTCTCAGGAAGAGCCAGGCTTCTACTCAAGCAAGAAGGCAAGTAGACATTCAGGGAAAACTGTTCCAGGGTTAGGGCTTTCAGGGATTTGGGAAGGGAAGAAGGGGACAGCACTGGGAATGTTGAATTCCACGTGGGGATTACAGTGTGAGAATGGGGGGTGACCTAGGAGTCTGGGCCTTTTCGTAAGTGATGTAAACAGATAAAAGGCAAATTGCAATGGTCTTGGTGGGCTTTAGACAGAGATAGCAAGACTGCAAGTCTTGTGAGGAGGTTGGCCCCCCTCCCCCAGCAGACAGAGGTCTGGGGATGGCCTGATTTTCTTTCCATTGTATGCAGTAAGTGCCCGATATCGTAAATACTTCTTTAACTTTGTCTTATTAATTTTTAAATTTATAGATCATTAGTGATTATCAGCACTTTAGATGGGCGAATTGCTGCCTTGGATCCTGAGAATCATGGTAAAAAACAGTGGGATTTGGATGTGGGATCCGGTTCCTTGGTTTCATCCAGCCTCAGCAAACCAGAGGTAAGAATTTTCTATTAAATATTGATTAGAAACAGCTATAATGAGCAATTGCTGATACTAGTAGTATGTGTTTGCTTATAGTGCTGGGGCTCAGGGCCCAATGGCCTAGGTGTGAGGCCTGTCTGCCTTTTTTTTTTTTTAATGTTTTATTTATTTATTCATGAGAGTCAGAGAGAGAGAGGCAGAGGCAGAGGGAGAAGCAGGCTCCCCACCTAGCAGGGAGCCCGATGCGGGACTCAATCCCAGAACCCTGGGATCATGACCTGAGCCGAAGGCAGATGCTTCACCATCTGAGCCACCCAGGCGCCCGGCCTGTCTGCCTTTTACGAACTATGTCCCCTTCCAGCAACTGCTTAACTTTTCTGTTCCTCAGTTCCCCTCCTTTAAAACAAGTGGCTAATGTCACCTACTTCTTAGGATTGTTTTGAACATTAAATGAGTTCATCATATACATGAGTAACTGAGAATACTATCTGCTGTATCAATGCAATATAGCTCATTATCTGAGCTATAATATGATCATCATTTCTTCCCCCTTATTATTATCACAAGGTGCCTAGGAATAAAAAAACAAACATAAGTAACTTAATAGTTTGAAATATATACTGCAAAATCCCATAAATTATTCCCTGCATTTTCCCTCAAGCATACATCCTAATTGTAAGCATGAAATTTTCTTAGAGTGTAATTTTAGACAAATTTGATAATTTGCAAAAACAAAAAGAGAGATGGTACTTCTAAAAACTCCTGTGACACATGACTCCAAGACTTGGGCAGCAACTTAGCTCCTCAGAGCTTTAGTGTCCTCATCAATAAGTAAGGACACTGCCTACTTTGCTGAGGTTGGGGGCAGGTTAAATGAGAGAAGTTCATTTTTCTCGCCTTTTGTCTTGACCCTGATGGATGAAGTTTCTGTCCTATTCTAGAGCTTTATTCTCTAGTTTAAGTCATTTAAAGTAAGGCCCTCTTTTGAGTTTGACTGCTGACATGGAAGCTGTCACCTCTGTTTTCCAGAATACCCTCAGCCTTCTATCTAACCAGTCTGTTCCTCTGGGACAATCCCTCCGGGTGCTCTTTTTTTTTTTTTTTTTTTGCTCATCATCAATTGTTCCCTTTCAGAAAGCTTTCTAGGGGCGCCTGGGTGGCTCAATCAGTCAAGTGTCCCAACTCTTGATCTCAGCTCAGATCTTAATCGCAGGATCATGAGTTCAAGCCCCACGCTAGGTGTAGAGCCTACTTAAAAACAAAATAAAACAAAAAGCTTTCCAACTGGTATCAAATTTGAAAAAGACAAAACCTAACATGAGGGGCTTAAGAATGACCTGATTTGTGGTGATGGAATTTTCTGATGGGGATAATGCAACCAGCGCCCTATCTGCTCTTCTATAAACCCAGCCTGGATGCTTTCCTGAAGCACCCAGGCCGGTGCTTAGGGAAACAGCACTGTCCAGTCTCCACATTTGTGTGGGCTAAGCCCTGACTAAGCTTTCACAGTGCATACTATTTATCAAAGGGTACAGTTTGCTGATATATCTGTCAAGAATTCTGAACTTCTGTTGTTTTGGAATTATTAATATAAATAGCAATTTTATTGTAAATTACATTAATAAATTTGAATCAGGTATAATATTCAAAAGAATTACTACTCAAGCTAAACATTCATTGATTTGTGTTCTGCTGAGATTATGCTTGGGTATGCATGTTTTGCTTTATTTTTTTAAACTAGACATAAAAAGATGATCAGCAAAATCAGAAGATTGTGAGCTGTTTACATCTGAGGTAATAATATGTTGTGTCGTGGTGGTACAAAGCCTGTGTGTTTGCAAACTAAAATAGACACATGAACAAAAGATAAATTGCATGTTATGACAAAGTAGATGCAAATAGTTGTAATATCCCGAGTGCTATTGAGTGTGTTTAAATTATGTTAGCTGTTTTTTTTTTTTTAAAGATTTTACTTATTTATTTGAGGGAGAGAGCACATGAGAGGGGGGAGGGTCAGAGAGAGAAGCAGACTCCCTGCCGAGCAGGGAGCCCGATGCGGGACTCGATCCAGGGACTCCAGGATCATGACCTGAGCCGAAGGCAGTCGCTTAACCAACTGAGCCACCCAGGTGCCCTGTTAGCCGTTTTTTTAAGTACAGTTCAACTTTCTCATTGTCCCTAGTCCATACCATTTTCTGTGGTTTATTAGGGCTCTCTTGTTTTAAGTGCCCTCCTTCCCACCCACTGCAAACTCTAGATCCTTTGGATAGAATACTTGTGAAATGTTGAATCTCAAGGATATTCGCAAAGTTTCATTGTGTCACCCTTACACAATAAATGACAAGCTCACTGGCCACCTTCCATTGCAGGAGAAGAATCTGAGGCCTCTTTGCATTATCTAGATTTTCATTTTCTATTTTATGGGAAAAAATAGAAAATGTAAAGATATTGACCATCTGAGATAACATGACAGATTTCCTAGACTTTACTGCTGCCCCAGGTTCTTGAGACCATTTCTTGAAACAACACTGTTTCCGGGGTTGTAATACACACCTTATGTACTTTACACACAGTGTAAGCCTCATAAAGATCTTCCTGAGGTTGATGTGTTGGTGTCATTTTATAGAAGAGAAAACTGAAGCTCTGAGAAGTTATCTGCTTGAAATTATAGACCAGCTAGATGATAAAGCTGGGATTGAACCCAGGCTTGTCTGACTGTACTCCATTCTGCCTGCTCTGGGGCCAACTCCCCATCGTGGGTGCACCTCCCCATTACAAACTCAGACTGCTCATCTACTATAGCAGGTCTCAAACTGTATTGTCCCATGACCCTTTATATTCTTAAAAATTGTGGAGAGTTCCAAAGAACTTTTTCCATGGGTTGTGTCTATCTAGACTTAAACCCTGTTAGAAATTAAAAAGGAAATGTTAAAGACTTGTTATTAAATCATTTAAAAAATGAACCCATTGATGATAGCATAAAAACATATTTTTATGAAGAATATTTTCTAGTTTAAAAATATTTTAGTGAGAAGAGTGGTGGCATTGTTTTGTATTTTTATAAATCTCTTTAATTTCTGGTTTAATAGAAGAAAACAGTTTTCATATCTGCTTCTGCATTCGATGAGTTGCATTGTTGTTTTGGTTGAGCTATATGAAGAAGAAAATCCAGACACATACATATATGTAGTTAGAAAAGGGAGATGTATTTTAGAAGCCTTTTCAGATGATTGGGTCATTCTTTTTTGATACTATACCAAAACAAGTGGAAGTTTCTTAAAGGTTAGTTGCACTGTAGAATCTGAAACTATATCAGTGAACTGATTCAAAAGTGAATCACATGTACTTTTGCTGGAATAATCAGTGTACTCTGTTACGTCAACATCCATATGTCTGTCTTGCCTTTTACTCATGCATGATGTTCTCATATCATTTGACAAATGTTGATTCAATGAGTTATACAGATCTTCCAGATGTTGACCTGTTTCTTGATAGAATATTTTAAACAAATTTGCTATTATCGCCACTGATCTCATCAGAAAAGTCTTTTAAGTATTGGGAAACTGTTGAGCTCACATTGGTAGAGAGAGATTTTGCAAAATCTGATTTTCACTTGAAAACTTGAATTTTACCACAAATATGATTAGTTGTTTTCTTTGAGGTGAGAGGTTCACTTTGTGTATTTTTGAGAAAATGTCTGACAGATACCCAAGTCTCATAAGCATCTTTTTCTCCTCAGTTTTTTAAGTAGAAACAGAGCTCTATGAACAGACAGTTCACAACTCAATCACAAGTGCTTTTCTTCAAGCTGTGTTTCATTCAGTATGTGGCAGAGGTGCTGGTACATACTTCCTCCACAGTTATGCTAGAAGAGTAAAAAGATGTGTACTCAGGTCCCAAAAAGAATGAAATTAATGCTTTCTATTGCTTCGTCAGAACATTCTTGAGTGGAACTTTTCTCTTTTCCTCTTATTCTTTTCTTTTTTTCTTTTTCTTCTTGCTGCAAGTGTGTGCCAGTGAAGAATACAATGACTGCTAGTTTGGTGCTTGATTCTCTTAATTTTTGTGCTAAGGCACTAGCAGTTTTAGTCACCATTGCTTTTTCTTTTCTTTTCTTTTCTTTTTTTTTTAAGTAGAGTGTGGAGCCCAGTTCCCGGGCTTGAACTCAAGACCTGAGATCAAGAACTGAACTGAAGTCAGGAGTCAGATGCTTAACCACCTGAGCCACCCAGGTGCCCCTAGTCACCATTGCTTTTATACCCTCTGCAAATATCACCACAGTAAGAAAGCAAATAACACCTTAGTAGCAAAACTTTTTGACTCTCTGCACCTCTGAAAGCATCTACAGACCACAGTTTGAGAATTGCTGAGCTAGTATGTGATAGAAAGATAAGAATATTTGTAAGATAAAAAGGAATGTATTGTGAACTTGAGTCATCTGTTCCTCTGCAAGGTGTGCATTGCTCAACATCTATAAATTGTGTTCAGAAGTTGGACAAAATGCCACAGAAAGGACACGTGGGTGGCTCAGTTGGTTGAGTGTCTGCCTTTGGCTCAGGTCATGATCCCAGGGTGCTAGGATCGAGCCCTGCATTGGGGTCCCTGCTCAGCAGGGAGTCTGCTTCTCTCTCTCCCTCTGTGCCTCCTCCCTGCTCATTCTCTCTCTCTCAAATAAATAAATAAAATCTTAAAAAAAAAACCACAGAAAGAGGATCAAAAACTGCTATTTGAAATGCCCTGAATATGATGCATAGACTTATAATACCTTTTTAAATGCATCTGATACAGTATTTTATGAAGGTACCTAACTTTTTGTGAGAAATAGTTAATTTTCTCTGCCTGAAGCCCAGCGTTTGGTACGGAGTAAAGCCGAAGCCACCCAGTGACGGTAGGTAGATCCATGGGTCTCTGTGGGGATCCTGTATTAGAACGTTGCTTTCTCCACACTTTCATCAGGAGTGGTATGAGGATGAAACAGATAAAACCTAGAAGGCTAGGGAAGATGTATTTCCTGTGGAGCAATTAGTAAAGCTACTTATTAATCTAATGAAGAGGCTTTGATAGACTGTAATAATTTTTTTAAACCTTTATTTATTAAGTAATCTCTACCCCCCAAGGGGGCTTGAACTCATGACCTGGATATCGAGAGTTGCGTACTCTACCGACTGATCCAGCCAGGCACCCTGACTGTATAAAATTTTTTAAGTTACTGGAACGCCTGGGTGGCTCAGTCGACCAGGCGCCTGCCTTTGGCTCAGGTCATGATCTCTGGGTCCTGGGATCCAGTCCCGGGTTCAGCAGGGAGCCTGCTTCTCCCTCTCCCTCTCCCCCGCCCCTGCTTGTGCTCTTTTGCTATCTCTCTCTTTCTCTCTCAAATAAATAAAATCTTAAAAAAAAATTTTAAGTTATTAATGGTAGAGCAATTGGTGACGAATCACATGTACTTTTGCTGGAATAATAAAGTAAAGCCACACAGGAACTTCTTACAATGTGTGGGATTGTGGAGGAGGGGCTGGGATTCAGGGACTTGAGTTCTAGTCAGGATTCTTCTATTAACTGACTAGATGGCCTGGCTAAATTCTTCAGTTCAGTAGAGCTTTAATTTCCTTCTCTGTAAAACTATGGGATTGCACTAAATCTTAAAGATTGTTGTTAACTTCAGGAATCAGGTACCGTCAGACACATGAAAAACATAAATGAATTATCTAGAGGGAGTTTGCAATTCCCCCCCATTTTTTAAAATTACATTTAAAGATTCTTTAAAAAATAAAGCACAAATTCATTAGAAATTACTATTAGGTGCATATGTTATTGCCTCCTGGCCTGCTCTGATATTGTCCTTAACCTTCTCTGACCAAAAGGCATATAAAATAGTATATTATGTTGCTTTAGTGGTGTCTTGATTATGTCAATGAAAAAATAAACTCCTAGAGGATAAGAGAGATTAATGGTTCCATTAAACAAGCGTTTTACATTACATTTACACTGGTATGCTGTAGGAAGGTTGAGGTGTCTTGGGACACAGATCTGATTTGCCACTCTTTCCTCTTGACTAGGTAGTTACAAACTTCCTCAAAAGAATAGTGATAAACCAAGCTAAAACCGTGTGTGTGTGTGTGTGTGTGTGTGTGTGTGTGTGTGTGTGTAAGTTCACCCCATTAGCTGTTACAGATGTGCCCTAGGTTCTAAGCCTAATACTTACATAGTAGTAGCTAAGAATTTTGTTTTTAATTTTCAAAAAGACCACCTGAGGTGAAATCTGATTTGCTTTCCTCTGGTAATTTATATGCAGATTAAATCTTGGAAAAGCGCTGAGGAGATTTGGCTGTGATTCTTCATTGGTTGTCTTATTCTTTTTTTAAAGATTTTACTTATTTATTTGAGAGAGAGAGCTAGAGTGCACGCACCAACAGGAGGAGGGGCAGAGGGAAAAGCAGACTCCCCACTGAGCAAGGAGCCTGACTTTGGGCTCACGAGGACCCCAGAATCATGACCTGAGCCAAAGGCAGACGTTTAACCGAATGAGCCACCCAGGCATCTCTCATTAGTTGTCTTAAAATTTTGTTTTGTAACATATTAGCATTGTTTTTCTTTGGGGTCTCTGGGTGACATTTGGATCCCTTCAAATCTAAGTAGAAATAATATCCTTGAACTATCTACCTTTTTGTGTTTTGGAGCACATTTATAAACACAGAGACCTTCCTTATCTTTATTTAGAATGCATGTTATAATTGTATACATATAACTAGTTTGTCCTTAGATAATACCTGTACCTTTTCTTTATTTAGAGATACCATATCTGTTTTTTGTTTCAGTTTTCTGTTAAAATGCCTTTTTCTCCCCCCTCTTAAAAAGAACAAACAACTCTATTGTAAGACTATAGTTAGAGTTTGGGGTTTTGTTTTATTTTCGGCATGTTTCTCCCCAAGGGACACCGCCTTTCTGTTTCAGACAGGTGCAGAAACAGACAACTATGATGCTAGAGCTTTCCAGCCTCCTCCTCACCCCTCATCAGACTCCATTCATTAAGAAGGGCCTTCATAGGTGGGGGGATCCTTTGAAAAGGGTATACTCTTAATGGTTAACATGATTTGTTCACAAAGAGTTCATCAGTAGACCCTCAGAGTTGTGCTTTTATTAAGAGAAGATCCATAATCTCTCTTAAAGATTCTGTAATTTACACTGAAAGATGTCTGGTCATTTTGCATTTTTTCATTTGTACATAAACCAGCACATTTTGAGCCTGGATCTGTCATTGAATATTGCGATTTATTTGGAAAAGTCACTGTCATTTGAGTCACGTAGCAAGGCAATATGTAAATAATTGCTTAGGTTAATTGCTTTTCTTTTAATTATAAGAAATGAAACAGTGCTTTGATTTAATTTTGTTTTATTAATCCCTTAGCATGGCTGAAAGCGTTGCTGTGAACTAAAACGGTTTACTCTAGCATTCATGTTGCCAAGTGAGAAATTGACTTGACCTTATTTTTTAGGAAATTGACTTTGCATGCATATTATCTACTTCATGAATGTATAATGATCTAAATGAAGGGAGAAATAGTTACTAAAATCTATGTTTTCATCATGAATGTGAAAAGTGCGCTTAAAAGTTAGTCTGATAGTTTTCCTTGAGGTATTTTGTTCTATAGGTTGATTATAGGTTGAGGAAAGAAAGAATGAAATAGTTATTATCTCCTTAGCATCTCACTGCTCTCGGGTGTTAATTCACAATCTTTGATGACAATAAATAACCAAATTGCTTCAGGATTTGTTTTTTCTTCAGCATTTCCTTTATAAAAAATTAGAAACTAAAAAAAGTCTACATTTCCTGTTAAGCAGGTCACATGGGATGCCTTCTCTAATACCCAGATCTACTGAAAGATCTCATAATCCCTCATGTTAGATCATCTAAGGAGTTTTTAACCAGGCCCCCTTCCTTAGTCTGTGAGGTATGATTCCCAGGAACACTTTATTTTCAGCAAAAAGCTTTCTTTATTCTCCCCATCATGGTAATTTCAAGGTTTTCAGGGAAATAAAAAAAGTTTTTCCTTAGCACAGTGCTGGAACATTTTTTTTCTCTTAACATCACAAATAGTCAATTCTGGCATCTTATCATCTAGTCACTGGTTTTTGTTTAAGTTACCATTTTATGTCCCATACACAGTGTATCATTTTTAAAGAAATAAAATATACAAAACTATGCCTGTTAACTTTAGTATTGTTCATCTTTGTGATCAATAAAGTATAGAACTTCTATATGATAAAGGAGAATTTTAGGGTTGGTAGAGATTTCTGGTAAATCAAGACTGGTAACAGTTTGATGTATTTAATTCTTACACTGAATTCATCTTTATTTGGCTTTGAGGCTTTGTTTTTAAATGGGTGTTATAAATCCAGGTTGGGAAAGAAATAATTGATATGGCATAGTTCAGCTTTCTGCTTTCTCCTTGAATTTACTTTTGGAGAAGCTATTTAAATTTTAAAAGCTTTTTTGCAATTTTTGAAATTTGGTGTTCATGAACCATAGTTACTTTCTGAAGTTACCTTATAGAGATTAAAGGAAGGTTCATAATGAATTTATAACTACTCAGATGAAGAGTTTATATTTTTCTTTTAAACATTTTTCTTTAATAAGCATATATATTCATACACACATGAATTACATTAGAGGTTCAAAGTAGCATTACATATACATAACAACGTTTGTTTGATTAGTACTTTAGAGTGTGTAAAGTGATACCAAACCCATTCTTATTTAATCCTTACATAACCTTGTAAAATATTCTTTTTAAATGTTTTAATGTTTTTTGTTTGTTTTAGAGAGAGAGTGCACATGAATGGGGGGGTGGGGATCCTAAGCAAGTTCCACTCCCAGCATGGAGCCCAACTCAAGGCTTGATCCAAGACTCTGAAATCCTGACCTGAGCCGAAATCAAGTCAGACACTTAACCTACTGAGCCACCCAGGTGCCCCGTAAACTAAATATTCTTATTAGCCCCTGTTTTTCAGATGACAAAATTGGGGCTCAAAATGTGTCAGAGATCTGTCTGATGTAATAAAGCCAAGACTCAACCCTAGATCTTTGGACTTAGCCCTTGCCCTCTTTCTGATGCTTCATGCTTTTTTTGTTGTTGTTTTGTTTTTGCATAGTCTTAAAAAACTCCCATCATCTAAATATTTATCATTACAAGGGAAAAATAGTTATTGTACAGTGGGGAAACTTGGCAGACCCCAGACATCTCCTTAACCAAGTGATCAAGGTTAACATTAACAAAAATAAGACTTATCAGATATAATGCACTGAGAAGAGCACAACATCATTCCTGTGGTTTTCTTGCCAAAAATGTATAACCTCAATCTAATCACGAAAAACCACTGGGCAAAATCACATTTAGGGACATTCTACAAAATACCTGACTAGTGCTCTTCAAAAGCCTTAAGGTCTAAGGCTTTGAACAACAAAGCAAGACTGAGGAACTGTCACAGATTGAAGGAAACAGAAAAATTGGATAATACAATATGTAACCCTAGACTGGATCCTGGACCAGAAAAAGGACATTAATGAGAATACTTGTGAAATTTGAATACAGTCTATAATTTAGTTAATGGCATTCTTCCAATTTCTAAATTTCAAGATGGTAACATTAGGGGAAGCTAGATGAAAGGTTTATAGAAACTGTTTGCACTATTTTTGCAACTTTTCGGTCAGCCTAAAATTATTTCGAATTACAATTTTAAAAAAATCCATACATTGGGGGAAAATTCCCAAGAGTTCCTTTTCCAACAGTCTTTTGTAAAGAAAGAATCTGAAATACAAAAGATGTGCATCATAGTGTTATTCATAATTTTAAAATTTAGAAACAACCTTTATGTTCCTAAAAAGGATGCTGGTTAATAAATTATGATCTCTGGGCTCTTGGATTTAAACCGAACCTGTGCACTGTTGACACCCCAAATATACGTCTGTGCTAGTAGAGCTGAAGGCTGGCTTCACATCTATACAAAGAGGAAGGTCTAAAAGTCACATCAAATTAGTATCTGCCACCTCAACCTCAGTCTTCCCTGTGGCTTAGCTGAAACCTACAAGTCATCCTTGAGTTCCTTTCATATCCTTGTCTTCCAGGCTGCTCCATTAACAAGTCCCTTTGGATCCATTTACTCTCTCCAGCACCATTGCTCCTCGTGATGCAAGCCCCTACCACCTCCCTTGGACCACTGCACAGGCCTCCCGATTGCTCCCCTGTTTCCTCTGTTGTCTGCGGTCATCACTGTCCATGCTGCCATCTGAGTGATGTTAAAAGAATACATCAACCTGTTCCTCCTCTGCCTAAAGCCCTCCAATGGTTCCCTATTACGTGTAAAATAAGGTTCAACTTGCTTACCATTCCCTGCTGGATCCTACAAGAGCTAGCCAGGCTTTGAGCTCTGGGCCTGTCCCTCATCCTCTCTCCTCCTCTCTCCTGTGTTCTGGCCAGAGTGGCTTCACTTCAGTATCTTAAACAACAGTGCTTCATGCTTTTTGAAATACGTCAGTACTTACCCATGTATTTGTGTTTTCTATAATAATAATTATAATTCTTAATGTGCTTTATCCAGAATAATTGCTGAAAGACATGTATAGAGCAGACTTAGCTTGCTGCTCAGCATATTGTGAGCATTTAATGCCTCTTAAACATCCCTAGTGGGAGAGTCAGAGGTATCTGAACTTAACACATCCCAAACGGAACTCCTCTTTAGTGGGGTGGGAGTCTGGCAGGACTGTGCACTGGGGTACAGCAGTGCCCAAGACACATGAGATCCTTGCCCTGGTGGAACTCATGTGGCATCATGTGGAGCCAGCTGGGGACACAGATAGAGAATAATTACAGTGTAAATAATGTAGTTGAGCTGTGGAAATGGCCACATGGAAGGGTTGAACTAAGAGATTTAGCAAGGAGGTCTGACCTACCTAGATAGGAGGCCAGAGAAGCCTTCTCAGAAGAGACGATGTTTACAACTGAGATCCCATGAGGAGAAGGAGCTGCCCAGGCAAGAGATGGGCAGAGTGGCAGGGAAAGGCTGCTGTGGGAGAGGCGATGGTCTTGTGGAGGCCTTGCAGTGGGAACTATCAGAGGATGGCACTAAGAGTGAGGGCTGGGAGATGGCAAGAGAGACGAGCCTACGGAGGGAGGCTGGGGCCAGCTGATACAGGGCCTAGTAAGCTGTGTTGAGCATTTTGGATTTTATCCTGAGCCATTGGAAACCAATGAAGGATTTTTAAGTGGGAGAGATTCCTCCACAGTCAAAATGGAAAGGATTTCTTGACATTCTTTTTTGCTTTGAGACTTTCCATGAGACTCTGATAAAGCAAATGGTTGTCTCAGTGAGGCATTTGTATTACAAGCCAGTTATCGCTAACTGTGGAAGTATTTATATATATAAACACCAACTAGCAGTTGGGGAAACCCGGAAGAAAATAGAAAAATTCCTAAAATTCTACTAAAAACAATCTGTTGAAGCACTTTTTTCTCTGACTTATCAACTCTCCTGGAATTTTTAAATGTTAGAGTTCTAGAAGTTTGGGTGTAGGTCGCCTTCTCACCCTATTCTCTTTCAAGGGGATTGTGTCTCTGTTCCTATGACAGCAGCAATTCTAATTTTTCTCTTCAGCCCAGACCTCTCCTCTGAGCAGCAGACCTGTACAGGCAAATGCCTCCTTAACATCTCTGCCTGGAGAGCTCCCAGTCCCTCGGAACTCATCATATGTAAACACACTCCTGTTCTTCCTTTCTGTACCTGTTCCTAAGTCACTCCTAAATCCTCCTTTGGTCTTAATTTAATTCCAGAGAATGTCAAAATCCCTTTCTGTTTTGACTGTGGAGGAGTTGGGGCAATAGGTATAGGAGTGGAGAAAAGCAGGAGGCCTATGGATCCCCAGAGTGGTAGAAACATCAGTAGTCTGGGAACCAAAAGACACACCTTTTAAAATAGCCGTGGAAGGACACCTGGGTGGCTCAGTCAGTTAGGTGTCTGACTTTGGCTCAGGTCCTGATCTCACGGTCCTGGAATTGAGCCCCATGTTGGGCTCCAGACTCAGCGGGGAGTCTGCTTCTCCCTCTCCCTCTGCCCCTTCTCTCCACTTGTGCTAGCTCTCTTTCCGTCTCTCTCAAATAAATAAATAAAATCTTTAAAAAAAAATAGCCATGGAGACTCAATTTGAGGATCAAGTACAGTAAGTTAATGTGGGGAGTTTTGTAAAACGCTGTAATGTTAGTTTTTGTCCAAGGTCACATAGCAAGTGGCATGCAGAGTCAGGGACCCAGGAATGAGACAGGATGAGGTGCGCTCATCTCCCTGTGCACACGGCTCCATTTCATACATTGGATGCCTGCTGTGTCCCCATGTTAGCAAAACAGCTAGCATGGCCAGGAAAGTAATTGTTCAGGGAAAAGGGGATTTCCACATAATAAAAAAGCCAACACTTCCAATGGAATGTTTTTCTTGTATTTTACATCTTCCCAGGCTTCGTGAATTTTATCTTTTTATTCCTTGAGGTCATCGTTGGAAGCATCAACTATTGTGTTATTCTAGAAATGCTTGGAGTTCTTGAGGTGAGACAGAGATTGTGTGCCCCTTTAGTGAATATTCTAGAATAGCTTTTTCTGTCCTTTCCTTTACAGTCTGTGTTCATTTTTCCTTATCTGTACTCTTGACAAGTCTGAGTCTTACCACACGCTTTTTATAACTCCCTTCCCTGCCCTCCTTTTAACTTTATTGCTTCTTAGCTTGTACTTGGGACTTGGCTTTTGTAGCTCTCAGGGCCAGCGTGTTCTTTTTCCCTCTTTCTTGGTTAGGGAAAACACTGGATGCAACTCTTTGGATTTGAAAGGGTTTAATGTCTTAAGTCACTACTTGAGAAAATAACAGTGTATGCAGATCTAGCTTCCAAAGCTACAGGAGGGAAAGTTCTTGTTTATAGAAAAACTCTCACTAATAAATGCAGGAAGAATATAGAATTAGAGTCATTGTTTTATTCCCTTTATTGAAATAATAGGTCATCAGTTGTGAAAAATTGATGGAACACTTTAAAATGGAAAGATCAGGCTGACTCCCCCAAATCTACTAATTAATAGTAACAAATATGACATAACACAGGGGTTGGCAAACTTTTTCTGTAAAGGGCTAGACAGTAAATATCTTGGGCTTTGTGGGCCAGATGGTCTATGTAGTTGTGGGGAAAAGCAGTCATAGACAATACATAAATAAGTGGGTGTGACTGTGGCCCTAGAAGGCTTTACGTGTAAAAACAGGCAATGGGTACAGGTCTGCGATTCAGTAGTCTCGAAAAAAAAAAAAAACAGGCAGTGGGTCAGGTTTGGCTTGTAAACTGTAGCTTACTGGCCTTCAATGTAAAAGGACATATGTAGCGCCACCTATGAAGTAGTCTTATAAGAAAACCAAACCTGCATCAGATCAAAGCTCCAGGTTTAATCACACACTTTTCAGAAAACACAGGGGATAAAGGAACAAGTTAAATGACATGCAAAGCCAGACTGTGGGACATTCTATAGGATAAATAATAATCTGGTTTCTCAAGCAAATCAGGCCATGAAAAAGGGGCTCCTATGGGGGAAAAAAGAATCAAATGTAATATGTGGAGTTTGAATTCCTTGTTGGAACAAACCAATTGTATATCTTTGAGACAATCAGGGAAGTTTATTTTATTTTTTTTTTAAAGATTTTATTTATTTATTTAATTGACAGAGAGAGAGAGAGAGAGAGAGAGAGAGAGAGACAGCGTGAGAGGGAACACAAGCAGGGGGAGTGGGAGAGGGAGAAGCAGGCTTCCGGCCGAGCAGGGAGCCTGATGCGGGGCTCCATCCCAGGACCCTGGGATCATGACCTGAGCTGAAGGCAGTCGCTTAACCAACTGAGCCACCCAGGCGCCCCAGGGAGGTTTAAATATTAGATGATTTTAAGGAATTACTCTCAATTCTGTTAGATGATATTAGCATGGTAGTTACTTTTCAGCAACGAATACTGAAGTATTTATAGGTGAAATGGCATGGTGTCTGGGATTTACTTTAAAACATTCTAGTAAACAAATATATGTCGTGGGTGGATGGAGGACAGATGAAACAATTGGCAAAATTTAATAATTGTTGAAACTGAATGATAGATTCATGAGGTTTTCTTAGTCTCTTTATACATTATATGTTTCAAAATGTTCAGAATAAGTTAAAATAAAGTTGAATATACCCCAAAAAGTATAAGTGTCAATGGTGGGGGTGGGGGTACATAGAAAAAAAAGGAAGAACCAAATTTAAAAAATGTATTTTATACAGTTAGAAGAATTTTTGTTTTTATTGCTGGTTATATTCATTTTAGTGTAGCACATCCTTCATTTTCTCAGTTGAAGTTCCTTCTGTCACTTGGCAATAGAATTCTTATTTTCACATTCTAATTTCAAATAGCCCTCCCTGATTACATGTGCCACTGGTATTCATTATGCCATTTAGGTTTCGTTCAGAAATAGAAATTGAATTATTTTACCAGACTGCTTTGTGATTGCATGGATAAAGATCTTGATTGGCTCTTTGGCCCTGAGTTTGCCAACCAATGTGAAAACCTTTTATTTTAAAATTATGAACAGGAAAAAACAAATGGAGGAGAAAAAAACGCATAAAATAACAACAATTTATATTTTTAAAAAAATGACTGATAGAGGAAGCAAGTCACGCAGTCTGAGAGTCAGAGCAGCAAATCAGAACAAACAGCTGCTCACAGAGACGAATCAGTGGAATGTGGAAGTGCATCGCATCACCGTAACCTACATTTTTTCTACCAAGAGATTTGCAGCTGACTCCCTGAGTGACTCATTCCTGTGCTGGGAGGGTGAGGTAATGCTCTGGTGAGGGCTGATGTCATCTCACTACCTGAACTGCATGCATATAGCATTTCTTGTGGTTCTCAAGGAAAAGCACCATCTGCTTTCACATACGCTGCCTGAAAGACTTCACAAAGATTGGTGCAAGGTTAGCAGTCGTGGGGATGACTCATAAGCAGCCAATTAGCGAAGAGCAGCTATTTCAAAGTGAGCTTTTAAAATGAGAATGTAGAAATACAACATGATGATTAAGTATTGAATCATAATGCTTTTTTGTTGTTTTGGGTTTTGCACTTTTCTCACTGAGTTCATGCTGTTGAAGATTTCATTTTTAAAACAAGGCAGCTTTTCTCAATATGGTCCATCATGTCAAATCTTCTTGGTTGTTTAAACCACATATATGTATGTATGTACGTGTATAATTTTTTTTTTTTAGTATTTGTGCTGCTGAAGCGAGCACTAGAGCTTATTTTTATTGTAGAAAAGTTTGTTTTCTTTTACATTTGGAGGCAGATAGATTAATCTTAAAGCAGAGATGAATTTTAGTCCATATTAGTTTGACAGTATTTTGTTTTTTAGTTTTGGGGGGTTTTTGCAGCACTTAGGAGTCATTGTGTTTCTTAAGGATCTGTTACTACTTTAGGAGAAAAGAGGTGGTTAATGGAAGAGGAAACAAGTCAAAATAAATGTTATCTGTTTACTACAGACCTTCTGACCCCTCTTCCTCTTTCTTTTAGTGAGGCACACCTGCTTTCCTTGTTTGTACTTAACTAGTACTACTGTTGATATGACCAGACGGCTGAAATACGTGTTTTTTTAACTCTATCATAATTTGAATTTACAGTTTTAGTGAATAAAATAAAGAATACCTAACATAATATGAAAGGTAGAAAGCAGTAAATACTTGATTTTCTAACTGATATGTAACTCAATATGGAGATCATATTGGCTACATACTGTTTTCGTAGGGTATGTTTACCAATGACCTAACTCTGTTCTTAATGACAGCTTCAAGTTGGACATTCTACAAAAGATAAAAAGAAAAGTTTTAATTTAAAAAAATAAAATAAGAAAGCAAAGAATAAGATAGTGATGTGAAAACTCTAAGGTAAATAAGAGGCGGTATACTGATGCCATTTGAGAGTTTATTAAAAACCCCCAAATGTTTTTTCAATAAAGAATAATAGTGATCTTTAAATAGCCAGAATTAGAAAAAGTCAATTATCATATGGTTTCACTTATCTGTGGAACATAAGGAACAGCATGGAGGACCACAGGGGAAGGGAGGGGAAAATGAAGGGGGGACATCGGAGGGGGAGATGAACCATGAGAGACTATGGACTCCGGGAAACAGAGGGTTTTAGAGGGGAGGGGGGTGAGGGGATGGGTTAGCCTGGTGATGGGTATTAAGGAGGGCACGTACTGCATGGAACACTGGGTGTTAATACACAAACAATGAATCATGGAACACTATATCAAAAACTAATGATGTACTGTGTGGTGACTAACATAATAAACAAATAAATAAATAAATTCCCAGAATTATGACAAACTTTTGTTTTAGTGCTATGGCCTTCTGAGTTTAATTACAGAGCTCCTGTAAGGCCTTTTTCTTTTCTTTTCAACCTCTTACTTGGAAATAATTTCAAACTACAAAAAGTTGCACAAATAGAAATGATACACCCCCCCAAAAAAAGACCAATCTTTATATACCAAGATTAACCTACCCCAAACCTTGTTTGCTTTATCATTTGAGTTGTCTCTCTTCCTTTTTCTTTCCCCCAACCTCTCCTACACATTTTTTTTTTCCTAAAACACTTGGAGATAAATCAGCTATCCATCCATCATGGCCCTGTACTCCAGATGCTTCAGTGTGTATTCCTAATAGAGATAGTCTCTTACATAATCACTACATAGTTATCAACTTTATAAATTTATATTGATACTTTAATCTGCCATCCATATTGCAGTTTTATCAGTTGATCTCGTACAGGCATACCTCATTTTACTATGTTTTGCAGATACTGCATTTTTTTAGAAATTGAGGGTTTGTGGCAACCCTGCATCGAGCAAGTCTGTTGGCACCATTTTTCCAACAGCATTTGCTCATTTCACGTCTCTGTGTCACCACTGGTAATTCTCACAATATTTCATACTTTTTCATTGTATTTGTTAAGGTGATCTGTGATCAGTGATTGTGACTAGCTGAAAGTTCAGATGATGGTTAGCATTTTTTTAGCAATAAAATATTTTTTAATTCAGGTATGTACATTATTTTGTAGACAGAATGCTACAAATACAAATAGAATGTAGACAAGTGCTAGTGCACATTTGACAGACTACAATATAGCATAAACGTAACTTTTACAGGCACTGAGAAACCAAAAATTCATTTGCCTTGTTTTATTGAGGTGGTCTGGAACCAAACCCACAATATCCGCAAAGGATGCCGTGATATCTTTTATAGTGTCCTTTACCTCCAGTACACCCTCTGGTTTAGGGTCAGGTAGTACATTTATTTGTCTTGTTAGACTCTTTTAATCTAGATTTTCCCACAGACTATGTCTTTTATGATATCAACATTCTGAAGAATATGGTCTCTGCCCTTTTATTTAATGATATAGAAATTTCTTCATTTCAGGGAACCTGGGTGACTCAGTGGGATAAGTGTCCAACTCTTGCTTTCAGCTCAGGTCGTGATATCAGGGTCGTGAGTTTGAGTCCTGCAACAAGCTCAGTGCTGGGTGTGGAGTCTGCTTAAGATTCTCTCTCTCCCTCTCCCTCTGCCCATTCCCCTCCCCACCCCCCACGTGTGCGCACACATTCCCGTGTGCACCTGCTCTCTCTCAAAAAAAAGAAAAAGAAAAAGAAAAAAGAAATTTCACTGTGCGCTTGTCTAGTGTTTCCTGGTGATTAGATCTAGGTTGTTCATTCTTGGCTTAGAATCCTGCACAGGCGAAGTGCCCTCTCTCAGGGTGTCACATCTGTCCCTCACTGGTGATGTTAATTTTGATCATCTGGTCAAGGTATTATCTAAATTCTCCACTATGTAATTACTGGGTTTTTTTGTTTGTTTCTGTTTTTAGTTTCTTGTAACTAATCAGCAGTCCATGGGTAGACCCTTTAAGACCGTGCAAATACCCTATTCCTTGTCAAAATTTCCACCTTCCTCGATTTAACACCATTGCTGATTTTTGCTTGATATAGTCTTTACTATGATGGTTGCAAAATTTTAATTTTTCCAACCTCACCCCTCCCTTCGTATTTACTAGTAGACACTTGGCATTTTATTGCAATAAGAGCCTTCCCTTCTCCCCCATGTATTATTTATCTATTTATTATCAGTATGGACTCATGAATTATTTTTTCCCCCTTCAGTACTTAATTATTTTGGTACTTAAGTTGTTCCAGATTTGCTCAGTGGTGTACTTCTATCTTTTCTGTGCACATCCTTACTCTCTAGAATAATAAGATGTTAAAGTCTCATCCTGTCCCTCCCCTGCTCCAGCTCTGGAATTAGACATTTCTCTGAGAAGCCTTGATTCCTTCAGTGGGCAGTAGAATTGGAAAACAAAAGCTGGGCACTAGGTTTGGGTGCATTGCTTTTACAGCCACTGTATAAACATTGTAGAAACAGAAGTATAGAAACATTAGTGTATGTGGTAAATATTTCTTACAGGTACAGTAAACAGTTTTTGAGAATGTAATGCTATCTCAGTTTATAGTTACAGCAAAAGGTAAAGTACAGTGTTGAGAAACGGGAAGATCTTTGTCAGCAATCTTACACTGCTAAAATTTTCTTGGACTTCAAAGCAAAAGCATAAGTGAGGCCAACTTGAAGGCCAGATGGGATTTCAGTGGGCAGTGTTGGTACTGGAGGATGTTTCAGGGAGAAGAAGTGACATTGACAATGACATCACTGAACAGTAATAGTAACGCGTAAGTGGTGATGCCCGATTTCTACCCAAAAGTGGAAGACAAAGAAGAAAAGGTTGTTTGAGGTCATGTTTAGAGGACTTTGAATGTCAGATTTAGGATTTGGGGTCTTTAATAAGAAGATAATCGAGAACTGTTGAAGATTTTTGAATAATGTCATAACAAGCTTAACTCTGACTCAGAGATTAATCTAGAAGATACGTAGAGTTTAGATTGAGGAAATTGCCAGTTTAGAACTATAAAGAGGCTGTTATAATAGTTCAGGCAGGAGATATAGGGATTTGAACTAGAACATGAAAGAAGTGGATGAGAAGAATGGTTTTCTACCAGCCCTTGAGAATTCCAAGGTATGGGGCCAAGCTAGAGGGAAGGGAGGATTGTGTGAGCACTTGTAGTGACTATATGGGCGTTTTCAGGTAAATATCCCTTTAAAGATAGGATTCTACTTGAGGAACAAAGAAGTACATAGAGAAATTTTGCTATAAAAAAAGTTAAGATCGGGGCGCGTGGGTGGCTCAGTCATTGAGCATCTGCCTTTGGTTCAGGTCATGATCCCAAGGTCCTGGGATCGAGCCCCACATCGGGCTCCCTGCTCCATGGGAAGCCAGCTTCTCCCTCTCCCGCTCCCCCTGCTTGTGTTCCCCCTCTCGCTGTGTCTCTCTCTGTCAAATAAATAAATAAAATCTTTAAAAAAAAAAAGTTAAGATCATTTGTTTGGACTTTTTTTTTTTTAAGATTTATTTATTTATTTTGATAGGGGTGGGAAGGGGGCAGAGGGTGAGGGAGAGAATCTCAAGCAGACTCCCTGCTGAGCCCGGAGCCAGAGCCAGACATGGGGCTCAATCTCACAACTCTGAGATCATGACCTGACCCAAAATCAAGAGTCAGACGTTTGACTGAGCCACCCAGGCACCCCTTTTTTTGTTGTTTATTAGACTCATACTTCTTTATATTACCTTTTTCCAAAGTTTTGAGCCTGGTCAGGAAAATAGTTGTGTCATTAGCTGAAGTAAGTCGAGATGTATATATTTTTAAATACCAAAAGGTCAATGTCACAAAGCTATGCACTAATAACTCTTCCTCAAGAAACAAGATGTTCGTGGCCAAAAACTTTAGAGTTACCCTGAACTCTTTTCTTTTGCTTATACTATACAGGGAGTCCTCCATGAAATCCTGTTGGCTTTGCCTTCCTGTTATATCCCAAATCTGATTGCCTACAACACTTCCAGTGCTGTCAACCTAATTGGAGCCATCATCATCTCTTGCATGGAGAATGCCTCCACCCTTGCCTCTTATAGCTTGTTCGTGTTCCTTGTGCTTCCTCCAACGTGAAGGGCATTCTTGCACCTTAAGGTCTTTGCAAAGGCTGTTTCCCAGATATCAGCATGGTTAACTCCCCCAAGTTCAGGTTTTGCTCAGATGTTACTTTCTCAGTAGGGCCTACCCTGAGCTCCCTGTTGGCAGTCCCCTCCCCTCCCATACACACGTTTTCTCGTCCCACTTTATCATGTTCCTTTTTTCCCTGTGGTAATTTATCACTTCACATACTCTGTGATTATTCATTATGTTGTTTGTCTCCCGACACCAGAGTTTGAACTCCACAGGGCAGTTATTTTGGTTTGGTTTGGTTTGGTTTTGCTCTGCTCTCTGGTCTCTCCCAAGCAGCATACTCATGCCCGCACGCAGTAGGCCCTCAATACACATTGATAAAAGAAGGAAGGACAACTTTGAGCCTAAAATCAGTAAACTTTGTTCCCAGGCTTGTGGCGCATAGCAGATTTGAGAAAGTAAGTAAAGGATGGGATACCGCTTGAATCAACCTGTCTTCCATGGACCTGAGCCTGTGACAGTAATTGCCCTGGATAAAATAGGTCTGGGAGATACTGCGTATACTATCCCTTTACTAGAAAATCATATTGCACATTAGCATTTTTTTTTAATAGAGCACGGGGGAGGTTGGGAGGGGAGGGGCAGAAGGAGAGGGAGGGAGAGAATCTTCAGCGGAATCCATGCCCAGAGCAGAGCCTAATGTGAGGCTTCATCTTGTGAGATGACCTGAGATTATGATCATGAGATCATGACCTGAGCTGAAATCAAGAGTCAGACACTTAACCAACTGAGCCACCCACGTGCCCCTGTACATTAGCATAGTAATTGCTATAAGAACTCCTGTAATAACCTCTTCTTGAACTCACTTGATCACAAAACTTTCTTTTGGCAGCTCACTTATCATTATGGGACACCCATAGCAAACAGTGTTTCAGAAAAACCATACTAGAATATTATATGTAGGCCCCAGGAGAGACTGTCAGTTGTTTTAAATTGTTTTTTGGTTGATGAACTGCACCATTTCACATCCTGTTCAGAAGGAGGCTGGAGAATGTCAGGCTCAAGACTCCAGCTCTTAGATACTAAAGTGATTATCCCTTTAAAAGTTAGCTTTTGTTTTAGGTATTTGGGAATAAGATGATCATCCCTTCTCTGGATGGAGACCTCTTCCAGTGGGACCGGGACCGTGAGAGCATGGAAACAGTTCCTTTTACAGTTGAATCACTTCTTGAATCTTCTTATAAATTTGGAGATGATGTTGTTTTGGTTGGAGGAAAGTCTCTCACGACATATGGACTCAGTGCATACAGTGGAAAGGTGAGTGAAAATGTTGAATTATTTGGGGAGAAGTCAGAATAAATAGGGATGGAAGAAATAATTTATTAAGTTATACTATTACTGGTTGAGGTTTATTATTATTTGTCCCTCAAGGATATCATTTGTTTTAATAAAAGAATTATGAAGTAGAAAGGGCAAAATATTATTAAGAAAACTAAATGTATCCAAGACAACAGAAGGAACAGCAGAGCCAGGAATAGCAGGAGGAAGAGAATTAATAAATAAGGTCTAGTGTGTGTCAGTTGCATTTTACATACATTATTTTGAAATTGTCACAGTATTCCTAAAGATCACACATTTTTGTTTCCATTCGGACAGATGAGGACTCCTCCAAATATTAATAATAATCCCGATAAGAATACTTGCTACTAATTTATTTATCTAGTTTGATCCTGTAATCCAAGAGGAAAGTTGTACTCATTTTACAGATGAGAAAACTGAGACTCTAAAAAAGTTCAGAAACGTCTGAGGTTAGATTTGACTTAGGTCTGTCTGATGGTAAAGTTATACTATTAAGACCTAGATTTTCTGTAATGTTAGTTTTTAGGATATAACTGTAATGTGCTCCTAAGATTGGGTCTTATACTATAAATCTCTTATTAGGAATAATTAATTAAAAACATCCTTTGTAGAAAGGTAAAAATCTTTTATTTTATCCATTCATCTGGTGATGGACATAGTGGCTCTTTCCATAGTTTGGCTATTGTGGACATTGCTGCTATAAACGTTGGGGTGCACATACCCCTTTGGATCACTACATTTGTATCTTTGGGGTAAATACCCAGTAGTGCAATACCCAGTAATTGCTGGGTTGGTATGGTAGCTCTATTTTCAACTTTTTGAGGAACCTTCATACTGTTTTCCAGAGTGGTTGCACCAGCTGCATTCCCACCAACAGTGTAGGAAGGTTCCCCTTTCTCTGCATCCTCGCCAACATCTGTCATTTCCTGACTTGTTAATTTTAGCCATTCTGACGGGTGTGAGGTGGTATCTCTTTGAGGTTTTGATTTGGATTTCCCTGCCAAGCAATGTCGAGCACTTTTTTGTGTGTCTGTTGGCCATTTGGATGTCTTCTTTGGAAAAATGTTTGTTCATGTCTTCTGCCCATCTCTTGATTGGATTATTTGTTCTTTGGGTGTTGAGTTTGATAAGTTCTTTATAGCCATCAAAAAAACCGAATCTTGTCATTTGCAACTAGAGGGTATTATGCTAAGTGAAATGAGGAAAACATGTATCATATGATCTCACTGATATGAGGAATTCTTTTTTTTTTAAAGATTTTATTTACTTATTTGACAGAGAGAGAGAGAGCGACAGCAGGAACACAAGTGGGGGGAGTGGGAGAGGGAGAAGCAGGCTTCCTGCCGAGCAGGGAGCCCAATGCAGGTCTCAATCCCAGGACCCTGGGACCATGACCTGAGCTGAAGGCAGATGCTTAATGACTGAGCCACCCAGATGCCCCTGATATGAGGAATTCTTTTTTTTTTTTTTAAAGATTTTATTTATTTATTTGACAGAGAGAGACAGAGTGAGAGAGGGAACACAAGCAGAGGGTGTGGGAGAGAGAGAAGCAGGCTTCCCGCTGAGCAGGGAGCCCGATGCGGGGCTTGATCCCAGGACCCTGGGATCATGACCTGAGCCGAAGGCAGACACTTCGTGACTGAGCCCCCCAGGTGCCCCGATATGAGGAATTCTTAATCTCAGGAAACAAACTGAGGGTTGCTGGAGTGGTGGGGGGTGGGAGGGTTGGGGTGGCTGGGTGATGGACGTTGGGGAGAGTATGTGCTATGGTGAGCGCTGTGAATTGTGTAAGACTGTTGAATCACAGACCTGTACCTCTAAAACAAATAATACATTATATGTTAAAAAAAAAAAAAGAAGATAGTAGGAAGGGAAAAATGAAGGGGGGGAAATCAGAGAGGGAGACGAACCATGAGAGACTATGGACTCTGAGAAACAAACTGAGGATTCTAGAGGGGAGGCGGGTGGGGGGATGGGTTAGCCTGGTGATGGGTATTAAAGAGGGCAATAAAATAAAATAAAATATTTTTAAAAATCTTTTATTTTAATCCCTTAACCTTTATATGTGAATATTTTATATAGAGAGTTAAGAATAAAACAAGGAAGAGTAGAAAAATGATCTTTTGACTCTTGGGTTTTTCAAACGTTAATGATTCCTTATCTGAATGTTAGGCCAGTAGCCCCCTCTTGCTCTTGCGGGTGCTTCTCTGCCTTCCCCACTGCCCGCATCCACATTGTACTGAGGAGGCAGGGAGATCCTCCGTTGCCTTCAGTATTCTCATCTGTAAAACAGTGAGATTGAACCCAATCGTCCGGTTCTCTGATTTGATGTGCTGCTACAAAATTCTGGTATTCTAGCAGGTGCGCTACTCTCTGTGAGGATTTTAGTTCAGACCATGCTAAGAGTCCTCCTTTTTCTTTCTAATGAAGATTTGAAGGAGGCACTTTTTTTTAAATTTTATTTTATTATGTTATGTTAGTCACCATACATTACATCATTAGTTTTTGATGTAGTGTTCCATGATTCATTGTTTGGGTATAACACCCAGTGCTCCATTCAGTATGTGCCCTCCTTAATACCCATCACCGGGCTAACCCATCCCCCCAACCCCCTCCCCTCTAGAATCCTCAGTTTGTTTCTCAGAGTCCATAGTCTCTCATGGTTTGTCTCCCCCTCTGATTTCCCCCCCTTCATTTTTCCTTCCTACTATCTTCCTTTTTTTTTTTTTAACATATAATGTATTATTTGTTTCAGAGGTACAGGTCTGTGATTCATCAGTCTTACACAATTCACAGCGCTCACCATGGCACATACCCTCCCCAATGTCTATCACCCAGCCACCCCATCCCTCCCACCCCCCCACCACTCCAGCAACCCTCAGTTTGTTTCCTGAGATTAAGAATTCCTCATATCAGTGAGATCATATGATACATGTCTTTCTCTGGTTGACTTATTTCGCTCAGCATGATACCCTCTAGTGCCATCCATGTTGCTGCAAGTGGCAAGATTTCATTTTTGATGGCTGCATAATATTCCATTGTATATATATACCACATCTTCTTTATCCATTCATCTGTTGATGGACATCTTGGCTCTTTGAAGGAAGCACTTTTAAATACTATAGCTATTAGGAAAAGTTTAAGTCTTTAAAAACCTAATACTTCCATCAAATGGAAACTCTGAGGCTAATTTTTTTTTAATTCACCTGGAATTTTATTAATGATATTATTGCTAGGAGATCACAACTGGTTATCTGTTTCTTTTCATGTATTCCATGGAAACCCCCCAAATAAAACTAAAATTTTCTAAATCCTTAAATTCATTCCCTGAACGAAATACTTATTGTTTTCTTTATGGTTCTAAGTAACTCATTTTAGGAGTTGATAGTTTAACCGATGCTTCTTAATACTTAGAAATCTCAATTTTGTATAAATTATATTGATTCTTTTAATGTCTCTGATCTCCTATAACTTGTATTCTTCACAAAATTTCTGTCTGTCTTTTCAGGTGAGGTACATCTGTTCAGCTTTGGGTTGTCGCCAATGGGATAATGATGATATGGAACAAGAAGACATCCTGCTTTTGCAACGCTCCCAGAAAACGGTTAGGGCTGTCGGACCTCGCAGTGGCAATGAGAAGTATGTATTCAGAGAATGCTGCTGTTGATAATTACAAGTTCAGCAAAACCCAAATTTATCAGATTTTTCTTTATGGAGATTTCCTGAACTATTTTCTTGTCCTAAAAACATACAACTCTTTTAAGAGAAACTTAGGCCCTAAATTAAAAATGGTCTCATGATTATCAAAAAAGTCCAAATTGAAAACTCCCACCATAAGCTCTGGAGTTGGTAACCGGGAGAAGGCCCATACAGTGACTATAGCAAACCTCACTGATCGAATTTCTTTGAATGCAGAGCACTCTTAAGACAAAGTTAATGTGCTTTAATTCAACTTGCATCTCTGACTCTGTAGTTCTCTCTAGTAAGTAATTTCACAGTGTGTTTGACAACCCCAATTTTAAAATATGTTTAAATTAGTCTATTTTCTTAAAGTGTTAAAGTATAATTTATTTGGTCAAATGCCTTGTTTCCCTTTTCAAATAAAGAATTATGTAATTTTCACATTTAAATATGTGATTAAAAAGTAAGATGATTAGATGACATGTGCTGATCCTAAATCACATGCTTGATTTTTTTTTAAAACCTTTCTTAAATTTTAACTTGTCTGTAGTAAAAATCATTGGAGATCTCATCTTTATCTTTTAAAAATGAACCAGACTTTCAGATTTTGTCTAATCTGATGCAATATCATTCAGTTTCCTTCCTGTTTTCTCAAACTCAGTTAAGAAAATATTTCTGTGTTCACCGAACTATGAATAGGGCTTTGCATCTGCTGGCAACCTGACCTTCTTTATCCTGATGGGATTTTGTCTCAAGTATTTGAGTGCCTGCTGGGTGTCCAGCCACCAATAGGAACAGATGTCCAACTTAATAGAATTTTGAGTTACCAGAATAGGAAGAGTCTGGGGTCTAAGATCCATGTTCCTTAAGTGTATTTTTTTAATAGACATCAGAATTATTAAGCCATTTTATATCTAAGTAACAAGTCATTATACTGTCAATAGCTAAGTGATTTTTCTATGTATTGATTATAGAGGAAACATTATTATTGCCACTTTATGGGTGAGGACACTGAAACTCAGGAAAGGTTCAATGACTTGCCAGATCTCAGGAGAGATCTCAGATTGGAACTGAGGTGGTATGACCTTCAGCCTTGGTACGCTGGGTCACATTGCCTTTCAGGGCTATGTTTTCATATAAATATAAAATTGATGCATTCAACTTGCTGTGTACCATTGATTTACTGGGATGTATTAATTTCTCTGCACTTGAATGAAATGTGCCCAGACTTTAATAAAGCAGACTGCTGCATTTTAAGGTAACTTTGATGTGTCTGGAGAAAATCGTTCTGATTTGGAAATGTGAACATTTGTTAATTTTTGAGGGAAAATCTGTCCCATAGCCATTGTTGTTTTACAACGTAGAACCATTGTTTCTAAAGGCCCAGAACAAAGTGATGCCCTCTTGTGGCATAAACCAGCAGAGCACTTCCAGAAAATTATGTTGAGTTCTTTTTCTCATCACAAAATTTTAGTGTTTGCTTCTTGAATCTAGAATGGTTCTTTATTATTTGGTCCCTTTACTTAAGTGTAAATTTCTAAAACAAACCTTTGTAAATTTAAGGTGGAATTTCAGTGTTGGCCACTTTGAACTTCGGTATATTCCAGACATGGAAACTAGAGCCGGATTTATTGAAAGCACCTTAAAGCCCAGTGGGAGCAAAGAAGGGTCTAAAATTATTTCAGATGTTGAAGAACAGGAAGCCACCATGATGGACACAGTGATAAAGGTCTCAGTTGCTGACTGGAAGGTTATGGCGTTTAGCAAGAAGGGAGGACATCTGGAATGGGAATACCAGGTACCTGAAACCACTGAGCATTTATAAATACATTTTTTCCTTTCCTAGTTTGACCAGACTTATTGGGTTGAGGGAAATAACTGTCATTTTGGATTCTCAGCCTGTTCTCTATGCTTTAAGATATGTGTAGCTCCACACCTGCTAGAGTGGCTCTTCTGAAAAAGACCACAGAAAACAAGTGCTGGTGAGGATGTTTGTTATCTTTGTGCCCTGCTGGTGGGGATGTGAAGTGGTGCAGCCACTGTGGAAAACAGTATGGAGGTGCTTTCAAAAATTAAAAAGAGAACTACCCTATGATCCAGCCATCCTGTTTCTGGGAAGATAGTCAAAGGAAGTGAAATCAGTATCTCAAGGAGATATCTGCACTGCCATGTTCAGTGCATCATTATTCACAGTAGTCAAGATATAGAAGGAGCCTAAGTGTCCATCAGTAAATGAATGGATAAAGAAAATGGGGTGTGTATATGTACACAGTGGAATATTATCCAGCCTTAATGAGGGAAATGCTGTCATTTGCTAAAACATGGATGAACCTAGAGGACATTATGCTAAATGAAATAAACCAGGCACAGAAAGAAAAAGTGTATGGTCTTACTTACATGTGGAATTTTAAAAAAGTTGAACTCACAGAACAGAGAGTGGAATGGTTGTTGCCAGGGGCTGGGGGATAGGAGAAATGGAGAAATGTTGGTCAAAGGGTACAAGATTTCAGTTATGCAGGGTGAATAAGTTCTGGAGATGTAATATACAGTGTGGTGACTATAGTTAAGAATACTATATTGTATACTTGAAATTTGATGAGAGTAGATCTCAATGCAGGGCTTGAACTCACAACCCTGAGATCAAGACCTAAGCTGAGATCAAGAGTCAGATGGATGCTTAACCAACTGAGCCACCTAGGTGCCCCAAGGGTAGATCTTTAAAAAAAAATTTTTTTTCTTGTCTGTTGAGGTATAATTGGTAAACAAAAACTATATATATTTGAGGTGTACAGCATGATAATTGATATGCGTACACATTGTGAAATGAGGAGGGTAGATCTTTTTTTTTAAGATTTTATTTATTTAGTCGACAGAGAGAGAGCAAGGGAGCACAAGCAGGGGGAGGGCTCCTACTGAGCAGGGAGCCTGATGCGGGGCTCGATCCCAGCACCCTAGGATCATGACCCGAGCCAAAGGCAGACGCCTAACTGACTGAGCCACCCAGGTGCTTGATTGTGCTAATCATTTCATAATGTATATATGTGTCAAAATATGGCATTGTATACTGTAAATATATACATTTTTATTTGTCAATTATACTTGTAAAGCTGGAAAAATTTTTTTGTGATTTTTAAATGTCATTTTAGGAGTTGATTTACATAAATACTGCTTGAAATTATGTAAAATTTCTTTTCTATTTTTGTTTAGTTTTGTACCCCCATTGCATCTGCTTGGTTGGTTAAGGATGGAAAAGTCATTCCCATCAGTCTTTTCGATGATACAAGTTATGCATCTAACAATGAAGTGTTAGAAGATGAAGAAGACATTGTAGAAGCTGCTCGAGGAGCCACAGAAAACAGCGTTTACCTGGGTGAGTAGTTGTCTCATATCTAGCGATAGGACATATTGACATTTAAGTTTTATTCCTACGTTGTTCCTTTCTACCTCCGGTATGCCTATAGCAGTTTTAATTCCTCAAAACATTCCCTGGCTTAGATTGCCCTTAAGATTTATACTTTGGTTTCCATTCCTGCTGTTTTTTTCCATTTATCCAGTTCTGAAACTTTCAATTACTACGGCATATTCTTTTCCTCTGAGACCCTATTAGAAAGGCTTAGAAATGTTGCCATCATACAGCATTCTGTAAATTATCCTCAGATTCTAAAACTTTCTACATTTGTATTTGCATCTATGTCAATTTGCCCGCCTCTTAAAGTTATGTTTATTTTTTTCTATGTATCTTTACAACTTATCTGAAAAATAGTAACCAAATTCTTGTGTGCTTCTGGGCAATTGGAGGCCTTTACAAAATAAAATTTGCAGACTTTTGAGTCTCATTATTTGCACTAGTGTTGGTGGTCAAATACTCAAAATTCTTTAAGCTCTATCAATGTGCCACCCACCCCTCAATCTCAATGAAATGCAAGAATTTGGAAGAATAACATGTCACACATGTATTATGATAGTATTTAACTGGCGTGTTAGCAGTATCTGTGGAATTACAGGCGTTTTGTTTTCCTTAAAAAGGAAGTTACTTCATCTAAACTGTCAGTTTTATAAGTGTGCAGTGATTTCTTTTCTTTGAACTTTCCTACTGGAAGTGTTCCAGTAATTACTGACAATTATTGTTCAGTGAGAAACAGCATAACTCATGTATAACTTTCCTTTCCATTTCTTGTGAAATAACCTTTAGGTTGCATTCAAGCACTTCAGGCTTGATTCTTCTTTGGAAAGAGTTACATAGCACGTGAAGAAATAACAAATTAATCTAATTGTATTAAATCAAAATGAACCTTTTTGAAAAAAATCATTGGTACTTGATTCTAAACCTAATTGACAGTGTCCTCCTTGACTCAGGAATGTACAGAGGTCAGCTGTATCTGCAGTCATCAGTCAGAATTTCAGAAAAGTTTCCTACAAGTCCCAAGGCCTTGGAATCTGTCAATAATGAGTATGCAATTATGCCTTTGCCAACAATCAAATGGAAACCCTTAATTCGTAAGTGAATCATGAACTTTTGTAATATTATTGAGGTGTAATATTATTGAGGAAAAATATAATTATCTTTTACAGCATGATTTCATTGAAACAGCAGCTGCTCCTAAAGAAATCAGTGTTAATAAAATATTTCTCTAGACAGCACAGATACACTCTTTACCATTCACTGACTGTACCTAAGTATCATTTAACTCTTAACATATTAAGAATATTTATGAAACAGGGGCACCTGTGTGGCTCAATTGATTGAAAGGCCAACTCTTGATTTCGGCTTGGGTCATGATCTCAGGGTCGTGGGATCAAGCCCCACGTTGGGCTCTTTGCTGGACATGGAGCCTGCCTGAGATTCTCTCTCTCCCTCTCCCTCTGCCCATCCCCCTGTGCTTGCTCATGTGCTCTCTCTCTCTCTCTCTCTCCCTTTATTATTCTCTAATAAAAAACATTTTTTAAGAATATTTATGAAACATCTGGTTATTACATCATATTCTTTGAGACATTTAAATGAGTTGAATTCAAGTAGTAGGCCACCTACTTCCTTCAGTTATCTTTCCATGGCTTGTATGTGTTTTTTATCACATATGTCACATCCTATTTTAATTACTTGTTTAAACGACTCATCTTCTTTACAAGACTGCTTTTCAAGGGGGAAGAACCGTAAGCCATTTACTTAACATATTTAAACAGAACTGTGGTTGAATATCTATTTTTTGAATTAATGAGGTACATGCATTGTCACTGAAGTCTCAACAGTTAAGATTTTACCATTTGCTTTTAGATTCTCCTTCCAGAACTCCTGTCTTGGTAGGGTCTGATGAATTTGACAAATGTCTTAGTAACGATAAATTTTCTCATGAAGAGTACAGTAATGGCGCCCTTTCCATCTTGCAATACCCATATGGTAAGTGTGATGAAGCTTGTATTGAAAATGCTGTTTTATTTTTCCTTTTAGGTTATTTATTAATTTGAAATTAATTAGTAGAATTCAAATGAAAGGTAGTTTTTGGAAGGTAGAAAATATCTTCGGAGGAATAGTATGAATGGTGGCCAAAGGTGCAAGTTCCAAAGTTAGATTGCCAGAGTTCAAATCTCAGTTTTGCCACATACTAGGTTGGGCACACCTAATTTCACTGCGTCTTGGTTCCTTCATCTGTAAAGCAAGGATATTAATCCTGATATTTATTTATTGGGTTGTTATGAGGTCTAAATGAAATAATGCACATACAGTGTTAACTAGCACTGTGTCTGGCAAATAGTAAGTGTTCAGTAAGCATTAATTCTTGTAATTAGCTTTCATTTAGTTATCAGCCTATTTAATATAATCTGTATAATATCAGCCTGTATAATGAAGAAAATAGGTTATGAAAATGCTATAGAATGAGGGGATTTTAATTCTGTCCTCCAACAAGGGAAATTAGTGCAAAAGTCAAGAGTAGGTAAAATTTGACAGGAAATACATTCCTGGGTATGTATGTATTTATTTATTTATTTTTAAAGATTTTATTTATTTACTTGAGAGAGAGAGAGCACATGAGAGAGGGGAGGGTCAGAGGGAGAAACAGACTCCCCGCCAAGCAGGGAGCCCGATGCGGGACTCGATCCTGGGACTCCAGGATCATGACCTGAGCTGAAGGCAGTCGCCTAACCAACTGAGCCACCCAGGCGCCCCATTCCTGGGTATTTAAAGTTAGGATGTATTCAGATATGAAAGGACTTTGAATAGTTAGATATAAAAAAAATTGTCAAATCTGCATTAGACAAAAACAGACTCCTCACCATTCACCCTAGATGCTAGCACTGGGAAGTTATTGTAAAATTTAAATTGAAAAAAACAGAGGGCTCTGACCTAGAAGCAACAGTCTTTATCTGATTCCAATCAAAATACAAGGTAAGAGAGAATTGTATAGTCGGTCCACATGGTACAAAATAGAAGCCAAACAGGCAGGCTGCTTTCAGGACAACCTCATTTTGACAGCTTGAAATGAACCAAGGAGACTGTTGGAGAAGTTTTCTTCTGAGTTTGCCAAGAATAATTTATGGTAAAATTTGTATTTTATTTATGCCAAATGAGAGTAAAGCTTAAAAACCTTGAAGGAAGATTGAGTACTGTCTAATTCTTTCTTGCATTTAAAGAATTGGATTATTAAAGAGGTAATAAGGGGTGCCTGGGTGGCTTAGTCATTAAGCGTCTGCCTTCGGCTCAGGTCATGATCCCAGGGTCCTGGGATCGAGCCCCACATCGGGCTCCCTGCTCCACGGGAAGCCTGCTTCTCCCTCTCCCACTCTCGCTGCTTGTGTTCCTGCTCTCGCTGTGTCTCTTTCTGTCAAATAAATAAATAAAATCTTTAAAAAAAATAAAGAGGTAATAAATAGGGTGGCCCTATTTATTACCTTAAAACCTTAAAAACCTTAAAACCTTAAAAAAACCTTAAGGTTTTTTTCTAGTCTTATTATTCAGTAAAAAGAAAATCTGTGATGCTTATGGAATAAAGGAAAATATGTTTGTGTAGGAAAAAAGAAAAAAATAGGATAATGAGGCTATTGAAAAGTGTTAAAGAAGGGGCGCCTGGGTGGCTCAGTCGTTAAGCGTCTGCATTCGGCTCAGGTCATGACCCCAGGGTCCTGGGATCGAGCCCCGCATCGGGCTCCCTGCTCTGCAGGAGGCCTGCTTCTCCCTCTCCCACTCCCCCTGCTTGTGTTCCCTCTCTCGCTGTGTCTCTCTGTCAAATAAATAAATAAAATCTTAAAAAAAAAAGAAAAGTGTTAGAGATGAAACTTTAATAAAAGGAATTAGTAATAGAAGTGATAGGAAAATAGATAATTTTTAACAATTAAAAGTGGACCTGTATTGGTTTATCTTTAAAAAAAAATCTTTTAATGTCTGTTTTTGAAGATAATGGTTATTATCTACCTTACTACAAGAGGGAGAGGAGCAAACGGAGCACACAGATCTCAGTCCGATTTCTCGAGAACCCAAGTTACAACAAGAACATTCGCAAAAAGGATCCTGTTCTCCTCTTACACTGGTGGAAAGAAATAGTTGGAACTATTCTGTTTTGTATCATAGCAACAACTTTTATTGTGCGTAGACTTTTCCATCCCCATCCTCACAGAGTAAGACATTTTTTAGAATCTAATGTATTTCAGAGTGTTGGGAGAAAGTGTGTATGTGGTGGGGGCTGAGGGGACATTTACTTAAGTTTCACCATGAAGTCATTGTCGCCCATCCTCTCGTCTCTCCTGACTTACCAGCCCTTCACTCCTCAACTTGTTCCCATCTGGCCTTCACCCATCCCATCTCACTTCCCATGGACAAGGGAAATGCTGTATTCTGTGTTCTTAGAATACTTTTCTTTTTATCCATATTACTTACTTTTTAAATGTTATTTTATAGCTTAAGATTGTTGGCTAACTTCAATTCAGCTTTGACAGTGATTTTTTTCCCCCACCTTATCAGCAAAGGAAGGAATCTGAAACTCAGTGTCAAACTGAAAGTAAATATGACTCTGTCAGTGGAGAAGCTAAGGACAGTAGCTGGAATGACATTAAAAATTCTGGATATGTATCACGGTAAGAGTCTTTTCATATATAAAGTATATATGTGTGTGCTGCAGCTTCTGGTGGCAACTGTTTGAATCAAGGAAGAAATGACCTCTAAACTAAGATCTTGTTTAACTTTTTCTTTAATGTGTCAATATCCAGGGAAATAAAATATAGACTTAACCCTCAAGTAACTTAAATTTATTCAAAGTGGTATGTGCCCTAAGAAGGATAAAAATAGTGTTACAGAAGTTCAAAATTAAGTTCTTATTCAGGGGCGCCTGGGTGGCTCAGTCAATCCCAGTGTCCTGGGATCGAGTCCGCATCGGGCTTCCTGCTCAGCAGGAAGCCTGCTTCTCCCTCTTCCACTTCCTTTACCTGTGTTCCCTCTCTCCCTGTGTCTCTCTCTGTCAAAAAAATAAATAAAATCTTTAAAAAAAAAGTTCTTATTCAGACAACTTTGTTATCGAGGGTCTGCTGTGTACTGGGCTTGGCATTACCAGTACCGAATTATTATTGTGTTGTTAGAGTATGATATTAATCTCTATATGTTAACTTAATCTTCAATTATTTATTTCGTCTTTATTCTGTCTGGAACAAGAAGTAGAAAAATGAGGGGAAATATACCAGTAGGTAATTTTAAAAGTAGAAGAGGGAAGTGAGTCACCTAAAAAGTAGGCAATTCAAATAATTTGAAGGTAAAATAAAAGTAGAGAATCTGTTAACATCTGTCAGGCATACAGGTTTTTATGCTCTGTGGTACAGGAAGTGGTGCTGTGGTTCATTTTTCATATTACATGATTTATTGCTACATTTTCCATTTGTTTTGATATCATAGTTAACACTTGTTGATATGGGAACAAGGAAGAGATACAGAACCTTACTGCTTAATATCTAGGGTAATGGTTTTATGACAGAAAAGATTGAAAATTACTGTGAAAATGTGTGATATATGGATAATGTGTAGACCTAATTTATCTAAGCTGCATTCATACTGTATTATCACAGATTGAGAATTGACTGTAATCAGTTTGTTTTAGCTACAAGTTTCCCAAAGCAGAATTTACTAGGTGACTAAGAAATGGCAAAGGCTTTAGTACCCTTCTGATAAAGATGCTGACTAATATGCGAGCTGGCAGAGAGAGGGAGAGAACTAGAGACCTGACAAATCTCAGGAGGTAATCCACCACCGAAGCCATTCATGGTTCATTCAACATTTACTCTGAACAACCAAGCACAGGACAGTATTTCTGGCTTTGGGAGAAATAAAAAGACTGGGCCTATCCTGGAGGGGCTTAACGTCTATGAGGGAAGATAATACTGGGCAAAACAAACAGCTAAGGAAAAAGCCATGAACTATAAGTGACTCAGTCACTGGTTGTGATTATTCAAGAGGGCATCATAAATGAGGTCACATTTTCATTGAACCTTAAATTGTGAGTAAGAAAGAGTTAGGTAAAGACAGGGAAGAGTAGGGTGGAATGAATAAACATACATCTCTAAGGCTGTTGTGAAGAGAACTGGAATAAAATACTCTGAAACTGAATTAGATTTAATTTTCCTTTCACTTTATTCAGTATGGCGAGTACAGCTGATTGTTTTTCAAATCTGGGAGGCTCTATAATAATACCTAATGCTTACTGAATGCCTACTATATTGTAGGCATTGTGAAGAACCTGAGCCCTGGGTTCAGTCATGCATTCAAGTCTCAACTTTGTCATTTGTCATTTGGGACCTTAGGCAAGATGATACTTAAATTTTACAGAGTCTATAATCATATATATGTTATCCCTCTTTTCAGACGACATATTCATTTTCTTTAATACAGGACAATAAGGCAATTGACCCTGCAGGAATAGGATGTGAATTTCTTTTTTTTTTTTTTAAAGATTTTTTTTTTTATTTATTTGAGAGAGAATGAGAGATAGAGAGCACGAGAGGGAAGAGGGTCAGAGGGAGAAGCAGACTCCCTGCTGAGCAGGGAGCCCGATGCGGGACTCGATCCCAGGACTCCAGGATCATGACCTGAGCCGAAGGCAGTCGCTTAACCAACTGAGCCACCCAGGCGCCCTAGGATGTGAATTTCATGAGCTTTGTAGTTGGGGAGATGGATCTGTACCAAAGCGCCTTGACTGGCTATTTTTAGGGCTACAGATTATTGTTCTTCATTCTCTGTGAAGGTAATTGGCCCATGGAGGATTGGGATCGATTGCCTCTCCTCAACTCCAATGCTGCTCTAACCAGCTAAGCCAACTACTAAATTAATATGAGTGTGCAAATCATAAAGTAATAAACTTAGCCTTATGAGAGACAGTAAAGATAATCGAATTCAACTCTCCCCCATATGGCTGAAAGAACAACTTCCATAGCATGCATGCATTCATTTATTTTTTCATATATTATTTGACGGAGATTTGTTAGACCTTCTATTTGCCAGGTAAGCGCAAGCTCTGGAGATACAAAAAGAAGCAAAAATGCTTTCCTGCATTCAAGGCCCCCACAATGCAGTGGCAGTAGGGAGAGTGAGCTGCATACAGATACCTGCAAAATATTGAGATTATGTTTAAATAGTTTAAAAAGCTATGTGCAAAGTGCTATGAGAACTTAAGACAGGGGTCTAGGAAGGCTCCACAGTGGTAGCAAGATGAGCAGAATGAAGGGAAAACAGAGTTTCATTAAGTACAAAGAATTAGGCCATCTCAGTAGAGCAAATAGCAGAAGCAAAAGCCCCAAAGTTGCGAGAGAGCCTGGTGCAAGTCAGCTGAAATCTAGAGTGCAGAGCAAAGAAGTCAGGTGCATAAGGGAGATGAGGCTACAATGTGCAGGTCAGCCTGTAAGTCACAGATGCGGGGTTAGCTTCTGTCTGAATTTCTCTGGTGATGAGCATACTGACTCATGAGGCAACCCAGCCAATTTCACACAACTTTGGCTCCTAGAAAGATTTCTGGCTAAAAAAAAATAATAGGATTGATTACATTTTTTTCCATAAAATTTATAGGCACTGATGTAAGATTAAGTTATGGGTTTTTTTCTTTTCTTTTTTTAAGATTTATTTATTTGAGAAAGAGAAAGAGTGCACGTGGCAGGGGGCGGGGGGAATGGGCAGAGGGAGAAGGAGAGAGAGAATCCTCAAGCAGACTCTCCACTGAATGCGGAGCCTGACTTGGGCTTGATCCCAGGACCCTGAGATCAGGACCTGAGCCAAAGCCAAGAGCAGGATGCTTAACTGCCTGAGCCACCCAGATGCCCCTAAGCTATGTTTTTCTGAGTGCAGAATGCCATAGGAAGCAAAAGTTTAGAGAACGAAGGATAGAATATTTTGGTAGGTGATGGAAAGTTTTGGACGGGTTAGATCAGTAGTAAAGTTACTGTAAGAACAAGTGATTAAGAAGCGATTCCCAGGGCACCTGGGTGGCTCAGATGGTTAAGCGTCTGCCTTCGGCTCAGGTCATGATCCCAAGATCCTGGGATCGAGTCCCGCATCGGGCTCCCTGCTTCTTGGGAGCCTACTTCTCCCTCTGCTTCTCTCTCTCTCTCTCCCTCTCTCTCTCTCTCTCCCTCTGTCTCTCATGAATAAATAAATAAAATCTTTTTTTAAAAAAAAAGGAAGCAATTCCCAATTGAACAGAAACTTTTTTATTTTTTATAAATTTCCTAGGAAAAAATTAGAATGGGCTTGCTTCATTTATATAAACAGAAGAACAAAGAATGCTAGTAGTCAAATTTAAACTATAATCTCTATTAATAAAGTTCTCTGAGACTTACTGAGTTTATGTACTTTTTATACATCATAAAGTAAGATTGAACTATTGCCTTATTAAATTTCCTTTTTTTTTTTTTTTTAAGCTATCTAACAGATTTTGAACCAGTTCAGTGCATGGGTCGTGGTGGGTTTGGAGTCGTCTTTGAAGCCAGAAACAAAGTAGATGACTGCAATTATGCTATCAAGAGAATTCGCCTCCCCAACAGGTAAGGGAGGGCATTGTTAGTGGGCTTGCAACTAGCGCCATATTGCTCACCTCATAGGCAATATGTCCTTTTTGGTATACTCCATCCTATAGGAAAGTTTCTGACTTTCTGAATCTTAGCTTCCAAGTGCCACCAGATAACCAGCTGTCAAAAAGGGGTGATCTATTTAGATTGCTTTGCCTCGACTTAAAAAAATCTGCCCCTGTTTTTGATTCTTAAACACTCAGGACTTTTCCACAGTGGATATCACCCTTTAAAAATAATCTATGTATTGTGGAAAACAGGGAAAAGTAGTAAAACAAAAATCATCTGTGTCTTCTCTTCCCAGTAATGCTCACTATTACCATTTTTGGGTATTTCCTTTGACTTTTTTTCTGATCATAAATGTACCTAGTTAGTATCATAGTTAGCAATACAGACAGTTTAATCTGTTGCTTCCTTTATTGTATCCTTGGCATTTTCCATGTTATTAAGAGTATAAATGCCAAAATAAACAAAGTATTTTATGGCTGGATATTAGTCCAGTTGATACATGTGAAATATTTTGTTTAACTGTTTCTTATTGTTAAACATCTGGGTTTCATATTTGTTGCAGTTAAAAACAACTTTGCAGTGTCCATCTTTCATATAAATTTTTGACCACATCTGTTTCCATAGGATAGATTCCTAGAAGTAGCATTTCTAACTCAGAACAGTGTCATGCTTAAGATGATGGGCTTTGAGTAATGCCTTCTTTTCCATCTATTTTATTTTTTTTAATATTTTATTTATTTACTTGTCAGAGAGAGAGAAGCACATGCAGGGGGAGTGGCAGGCAGAAGGAGAAGCAGGCTCCCCACTGAGCAAGGAGCCCGATGTGGGACTCAATCCCAGGACCCTGGGATCATGACTCAAGCTCCTATTGATTCTTTTATTTTTAAGATTTTTTATTTATTTATTTGAGAAAGAGAGAGAGAGAGAGAGCGCAGGAGCAGGGGGAGGGGCAGAGGGAGAGAGAGAGAAGCAGACTTCTCACTAAACAGGGAGCCCAATGCGGGACTCGATCTCAGGACCCTGATCGTGACCTGAGCCGAAGGTAGACGCTTAACTGACTGAGCCACCGAGGCGCCTGTAAGCTCCTATTGAGTCTTGATTAAATGTGTACTAATTGCTCTGTTGTCCTTGTAACTGGTAGTTAAACATTCTGTCCAACAGTTAGGGACACAAGATTGGGATGGATTTGTGTACTAATTCTTTTCCTTGGGACTAATTCTTTTCCTTGGTATATAATATTTGAGTAGTTTAAATATATGTGCAAGGCACCACATAGGTTATAAAATTAAGCAAAGCTTCTGCTCCCAAGAACCAATAACTCTTTGAGGCTTTTGCGTATATACTCAGATAACTACAATGGAAGGAAGGTTGTGACCTGGTGGCTTAGATTTAAATAGCTTTTCATGAAAAAGTGCAGATGTAACTGAAATCAAGGAAGGCAAGCTTTTTGGAGGTGGTGACATTTGTGCTGGGTATTCAAGAGAGTAGCCTGTCACTCAGTAGACATATGTGTAGGGGAGGGATGGCCAGCTACACAAAATGGCCTGACAAAGGCTCAAGGAAAAGCACTTGGAGGTGGTATAGAGAATAGTTAGTGGGATCCCTAGAAATGTGAGATTAGATCCACCAGAAAAGCTGCCAAAGCAGAAAATCAAATCCAGATGCTTTTCTAATTAAACTTCATTGCCTGTGACAGTTGGTATTTGAGGCTTGCTTTAACCAAACCAACATGCTAATACAGGTTTTTTGGATGGTAATATGTGCCAATTACATATGTACCAGTAGGGTCGTTCTCCATCCTTCTGAGCTGCCATCCTGAGCTGTTTTCCGAATACTTCACTTACACCTATTTATTCATCCTCCTATTGATTTAACATTAAGCAGTCTTTATAACTTTAACGATCTGTAGTCATTCATTTTTAGACGTCTAAGAAAGCTTTGTTTGAATGAGGCAATGTGTTCATAGCACTTATATTTAGAAGGAAGAAAAACCCTAAATACATGTATTTTTTAAACTACAAAACCTACTGTGTGGCTTTTTAGAATTGTGCCCCTAGGGCTAACTCATCTGTTTCTAATTTAGGATTCGAGAGAGAATTTTATTTTATTTCTTACTGGAGATATGATTACTTTTTCAGGTAAAAACAACCTTCAGTGTTGTCTTTTTCTCTGTATTTTAGGGAGTTGGCTCGGGAAAAGGTAATGAGAGAAGTTAAAGCCTTAGCCAAGCTTGACCATCCAGGGATTGTTAGATATTTCAATGCTTGGTTGGAAGCACCACCAGAGAAGTGGCAAGAAAAAATGGATGAAATTTGGCTGAAAGATGAAAGGTAACTTGGTTAGACATAGACTTAAAATCTAGTACTTTTAGGCTGTTTTTTTGTTTATGTGAATAAAATATCATTTCTATAACTAGAGATGAGTTTTGCTTGTTTGTTTTAGGAAAAAAATGCTGTTCTCTGTCATCATGTTTTGGAATGTTCTCTAGCCACTTATTGAAAAGTTTATTTAAAAAAAGAAAGAAAAGTTTATTTTTTAGAATATGAATTTTAAAAATTATTTGTAGATAGGGCTGTATGAATTGTAAATTGCTAAGGGATTCACAGTGGCTTTTCTTTTTAAGAGGTTTTATCTGCGTTCATCACCTTTTTATTTTAGATTTTCAGTTTCTTGGTAGTTAACAGTTTACAATTCCTTTAAAACTATTAAACTAGTTTAAAGCTATTTGCAGTTAAAAATACTTAAGCTTGGGCAACCTGAAGATAATTCCCATATTAAGTATGCTCTGCTATAGGAAGGAAGGCTCTTTTAAAAATGCGTAAATGAGAACAAAGAGGAAGCAGGCTGCATATAGACCATTTACCAGTAAAATTCCTACCTAAAAGTACCAAACACAGCCCTAGATCCACGTGAAGTAACCTGTTAAGATGACACTTATAGACACAGTCGATAGCCAAACCACAGAAGGACCAAGTGAGGTGGCCCCACCGTGCAGGGCCCTGTGAGCTGCTGCCCTATTTCGGACAAGGGCTTACGAACCATGGCCACTCAGCAGCCTTGTCCGTGGCGGTCCCTCAGTGCTTTGTGTTTTGCATAAAGGCCCTGGCTGCTCTGGCATGACAATTGCAGGTCACTGTTTCAAGTCTAAAATTAAGCTTTCCAGTTGAAATTTTTTAGAAGAAATGGATGGAATATAACGTTCTTTGTCTCAAATAGCATGTTTTTGTTTCATCTGTGTGTCGTTTGTCATTCGGTACTGGCTTTTTTATAGATGAAGCTTTTAAAATAAAGACTGTACTTCAGATCATTTAATCAGCACGTATTCCCTCTCTTCCCTTTGTGTCTCTCCCACTTTTAGCACAGACTGGCCACTCAGCTCTCCTAGTCCAATGGATGCACCGTCGGTTAAAATACGCAGAATGGATCCTTTCTCTACAAAGGAACATATTGAAATCATAGCTCCTTCTTCACAAAGGAGGTCTTTTTCAGTAGGGATTTCCTGTGGCCAGACGAGTTCATCTGAGAGTCAGTTCTCTCCGCTGGAATTTTCAGGAATGGACCATGGAGATACCAGTGAGTCCATGGATGCAGCATGCAACCTCCAAGACAGTTGTCTTACGGAATGCGATGTGGAAGATGGTACTATGGATGGCAATGATAAGGCGAACTCCTTTGAACTTTGTCCTTCTGGAACTTCTCTTTATGAAAGGTCAAGGGAGAAAACATCCTCTTCTATAGTATTTGAAGATTCTGGCTGTGATAACACGTCCAGTAAAGAAGAGCTCAAAACGAAGCGACTGCATATTGGCAACCATTGTGCTAATAAACTAACTGCTTTCAAGCATTCCAGTAACAAATCTTCTTCTAAACCTACTTTCTCTGTTTCTCCTCCAAGACCGACCACTTTAAGTTTAGATCTCACTAAAAACACTGCAGAAAAACTCCAGCCCAGTTCCCCAAAGGTATATCTTTACATTCAGATGCAGCTCTGCAGAAAGGAAAACCTCAAAGACTGGATGAACAGCCGATGCACCATAGAGGAGAGAGAGAGAAGCGTGTGTCTGCACATCTTCCTGCAGATTGCAGAGGCCGTAGAGTTTCTGCACAGTAAAGGGCTCATGCACAGGGACCTCAAGGTCTGTATTCGTGGAACCTCACCCAAGGGTTTCGGTCTGACCTGCTGTGATTGACAGCAGTACTTTCGATATTTGTCAGATTTTAACTGAAGTGCCCTGAAGAGCAAAGGAGAGGAAAGGTATCAGTCAGAGAGGGGAGCAGAGGCTTGGGGAAGTAGCCCGAGGAACCTGCTACAGAAAGAAGTCTCGTGGTTTGAAAACTTCAGGCAGAGCAAGTCTTCACTTCTGTGATGTGTTTATGTTCATTTTACCATAAAAAGTATTCCCGGTCCTCTGGCTAAAAAAGACAAATCCACCATGAGCAGATATACCCTGTTTTTCCTATGGCTTTGGGTAACCCTGACATAAGTTCTCAAGGGCTCCAAGTAGCATGGTGAAAGGGACCCAAGTGGAAGGAGACACATAGTTTCCTTCATTAGCCAGCTCTGAATTGATTCCTGAACGATTTAGGCTCTGGGGAAGGGCGTGAGAAGCTGGATGGAGAAAGAAAGCAAATAGTTAGCCAGGTTATTGTTTGCAGCTTTAAAGCCTTTGATTCTGTTTTCAGTATATACAATATTGAATACTGTGACAATGTGATATGCTAAATTATATAAGATTCTTACTAAAATACTCAATATATCCTACGTATGTGTTTCTGAAATAAGTATATGGAACTCTTACTTGACTGATTTCTGCTGTATTTCATATGCTCATAGTGATCATCAGTAAATGTATAGTGAATATATCAGTACTTTTCTGACGGAAGCGGCTTAAATTACTGATTTGAAGTATTTTCAGTTTTGTTTCGTGTACAAAACAAAACCTTTTGTTTCAGGCACCAAAGTAACTACTTGGACAAGTTATTTTCTTCTCATATCAGCAGTACTTGTTTTAGTCCTTGAATATATTGTAAGAGTTTGGAATAAGGGGGACAAGAATTAGAATTAGTTCCTATTTTCCAAAGTAATTGTCACTTTGGATATAATCCAAAGTTATATATACTTTGTATATAATTTGTATATATTTGGATATACTTTGTATATAATCACTGTGCTTCAGTGATTTTGTTGTGGGCCCGAACTGACTATCAGGAATTATTCTGCACCGAAGGAAAAGTTCAGAGATGATTTCTTTTGGTTGGAAAGGAGAAGACAACTAACTTCCAGGAAGCCAGATACTAACTTGAGAGGATGCTGGCTATTTGAATATAGTAAACATTTATCATTTGGTGAGAAACAACTGATATACACATTCTTTTTGTACTTAGCCCTTACTATACACACAAAATGCCAAGTTGAAAGGCAGTGTAATTATGTTTTCATTAATAATGACTATCCCCTGATTCTATAATGTTAGTGAGATATTAGTGAATATTTGCTAGATGCTACAGTATTGTCTAAGGATTTTTTTTATGTATTTGTCTATGTACCAAAAAACTTCCAGGAATAAAATTAATTTCCCCTAAGTTTTTTAGAAATCAAAAAGTTTGATTCCTTTATAAGGATATATTGTTCTTAAAGATTTCTAGGATGGGGCGCCTGGGTGGCTTAGTTGGTTAAGCCACTGCCTTCGGCTCAGGTCATGATCCTGGAGTCCCTGGATCGAGTCCCACATCAGGCTCCCTGCTCGGCAGGGAGTCTGCTTCTCCCTCTGACCCTCCCCCCATCTCATGTGCTTTCGCTCTCTCTCATTCTCTCTCTCTCAAATAAATAAATAAAAATCTTAAAAAAAAAAAAAGATTTCTAGGATGCCAGAAAAATTACCTCCAAGATTTTTATTCCCAGTTTAAACAGCTCTGCATTCTGTTCATTCTGATCCAAGTCTCTGAGCTCCATATTAAACCTTCTGCCCCCCCCACTTTTATTCCTTGCTCAATTTTTGTCATTGGCACTTTCCAGCCCCTGATTCTCCAGACTTCCTTCCAGTCTCTTCTCTTCCCCCTAGCTGGGCTTCACACTGGGCTTTTTGCAGTTCCTTAAATACATCGGGTCCTCACAGAGCCTGTTATTTCTCATTTAAATTCTCATCACACTTGTATTATTTATCCTATGGTTTCCCTGTCTGTTTTGTTCACCTGTTATTTCCTTAGCACAATGCCTGACACATTCTATATGCTCCTGTCATTTTATTTTGAATAGTCTTTTGTTTGCAGCCCAAAGGAAATTTATTGGCCCATGTAACTGAAGTGTCCAAGATTCAGGGAAAGCTTTATCTAGGATCAAGTGATGTAGCCGGAATCTGCCTCCTGCGCCATCACCATTTCTTGTTTCCATTTTCAGGCATGCTCTCCCTCACTGTCCCAGGATAGCTGACAGCAATTCTCAGGGCTACATGTTATAAGTCTTTAGAGGTGGTTGGATAGATAGGCATGGGGAGAAAAGAGCATGGGAGAAAACCATCTCTTTCTCCCAATATTGATAAGGAGTCCCGGGTTTCCTTCTGATTGCTAAGCCAAGGACACCTATCCGTCCCTAAATCAGTCTCCTGGCCAGGGGATGGAATTGTACTGATAGACTTCTACAACCTCTGGATGTAACCTCAGGACAACATCCACCTGAACCATGGGGTTGCTGCACAGTTGGGGAAAAGGGAGTCCCCAAAGTCAAGTCAAGGTATTTCTGATGGAAGCACAGGGGGTAAAGGCTGGAGAACCCCCCTGCCCCCCAAAAAGTCTATTATGGTGTTTAGTAAATAACAGCTGACACCAGAAGTTAGGGGAGAGGAGGAGATGTGAAATTTAAGGCATCGCAGTCTGTGTTGTCTCTCACAACACAGATAAGGTCATCTGTGGGAGAGCAGGAGGTTATTACTATAGACTTTAGTATATGCAATAACTTAATTGCTTCGAAGTCAACATTGTAGAATAGTATTTTGGAGTTCGGGAATAAAATGCTTTATGTCTGGCAGTATTTGAAACCTGATGAAATTCAGTTTCATGAGCTAAATGGCTTCCTTTTTCCTTATTTTAAGGGCTCCGAATAGTGGTTATGTTAGCCACAGTTAGAGTAGGTGCTGAAGGAAAGATGATATATTTCACACAGGCAAGTTTGAGGAGCCCATGAGAAATCTGGTTGGATGTGTCCTATAAACAGTTACATATGAGAGTTTAGAACTGGGGACAGAGGTCTAGGAGTACATGGGAGCATCCGAGTATTAGAAGAGCAGCACAAGGTTGTAGTGAAGAGCTCTTATTCTCCTTGGTAGCCTACTTCCCCCTCTGAGACACAAACGAAAGACGGGTCTATTTCATTCATTCATCAGAGAGAAGCGATGAGCTACCCTAGGGCAAGGACTGTACTGAATGCTGCTCCTGTGGCCGTGAACCAGAAGTGTTCTTCTTATGGAGCCAGACGGTTGGGTTTGAATCCAGCTCTATCACTTGCTAGGTGGATACCCTTGGGCACTTAACTTCTCTGGGCCTCAGTTTTCCCAACTGTAAAATGAGGGTCTAAGAGAACTAATAGGGTTGTAAGTATTACATGAGTTAATAGTAGTAAACCGCTTAGAACAACTCCTGGCGCATTGCCAGTGCTCTATATTCATTTCCTGTCATTACTCCTATTATTATCATGGCTTCAGTCATAAACATAAAAAGCTTGCCAAAGGAGAGTATATAGAATACTGAGATTGAGGACTGGGCCCTCGAGAATGTGATTCTCTAAGAGTTTAAATAGATGTTCAATAAATGCTCACTCCCTTTGCTACCCTTCCCTTTTCCTTACTCTAACAGTACTTGCTTAGCTTTGAAGGATTCCTTTTATTTTCTTATTAGTCTGTTTAATGCTTGAGAATATCTAGTTCCTTGTACTTCTCTTCCAGAGGAGAGAAAGTCTCCTCCATGCACACCTATCATGCTTTTGTCTGTCTTATTTTTTGCAGCCTTCCAACATATTCTTTACAGTGGATGATGTGGTCAAGGTTGGAGACTTTGGATTGGTGACTGAAATGGACCAGGATGAGGAAGAGCAGATGGTTCTGACCCCAATGCCAGCATATGCCAGACACACAGGACAAGTGGGGACCAAGCTATATATGAGCCCAGAGCAGGCAAGTTTTTTTCTTTTCCTTCTGAATTAACAATGGATTTTTAGTTAGCATGGCTGCAAGCTAGATATGCCCCATGAATCTCCATCCACATTCTTCTTAGAATAAGATAAAATCTGAAAATTACGAAAACTGGCACCCAGGCAACACAGTCAGGGTACAATTTCTACAGCCTGAATTGGGGATGGATTAAGAAAAACAGTGCATAAAACATGCACTCACCCCTGAGCCAGAACCTGACAGCAACCAGAAATTTAGAAGAAAACTTTGGATGCCTCTTTCCCAAATTTAACTCCAGTCCTTCTTTTGTACACTCTGTAAAAACTTGTTTCAGAGCCAGCTAGAGCCAGATGTCCTGTATTGAGCTGCTCGTTCCAGTAATTCACAAGCAACTTCTAGGATGTACCATGGCAGGAAAGAGAGGTAGATGGGCTGGAATATGTTGCCTTGTGGGGATGCTCGGTCTCCAAAGGAAACCACTGTGAACAGGACAGCCTGGAAGAGTGGTTGGAATAGGGCATCCTGGGAGCATCAGAGAAGCATGCCCAGCCCAGCTAATGATACTCACAAGCTTGTATATGCTTCTACATCAGTGGTTCTCAAAGTTTTTGGTCTCAATACCTGTTTATACTTGTAAACATGATTGAGAACCCAAGAGTTTTTCTTATGGGATTTTATCTATCAATATTTGCTGTATTAGAGGATAAAATTGAGAAATTTATAAAAATTTTATTTATTTATTTTAAAGATCTTACTTATTTATTGACAGAGAGCGAGAGAGGGAACACAGCAGGGGAGAGTGGGGGAGGGAGAAGCAGGCTTCCCACGGAGCAGGGAGCCCGATCCGGGGCTCGATCCCAGGACCTTGAGATCATGACCTGATCCCAGGACCCTGAAATCATGACGTGAGCTGAGGCAGACACTTAACGACTGAGCCACCCAGGCATCCCAAAATTTTATTTATTAAAAATAGCAATATTAAGCCTATCACATCTTAAAGGTATTTTTATGAAAAATAAATATTCTGCAAAATAAAAACAAATCAGCGAGATGAGTGACATTTGTTTACATTTTTGCAAATCTCTTTAATATTTTATTTTAAAGAGCTAGATTCTCTGGGGGCCTGGTTGGCTCAGTCAGGTAAGCATCGACTCTGAGCTCAGGTCTTGATCTCAGGGTCATGAGTTCAGGCCCCACATTGGGCTCCACGCTGGGCATGGAGCCTACTTAAAACAACAACAAAAAGAGCTAGATTCTCATATCTGCCTTTGCATTTAATCTGTTGTTCTGTTATTTTGGCTAAAGTAAATGAAGAAATTCTGACCTTGCACAGATAGTTGGAAAGGGAAGAATATTAAATAGTATCCTCAGGTAATTGTGGGTATTCGTCTTTGTTAGTGCATCAAAACTCAGTAAGTGATAGTTTCTTAAAAGTTATTTGCCCTGGAGCGCCTGGATGGCTCAGTCGTTAAGGGGCTGCCTTGGGCTCAGGTCATGATCCCAGGGTCCTGGCATCGAGCACCCCCCCCCCCCCCCCCCCCGTGGCCAGCTCCCTGCTCCACAGGAAGCCTGCTTCTCCCTCTCCCACTCCACCTGCTTGTGTTCCCTCTCTCACTGTCTCTCTCTCTCTGTCAAATAAATAAAATCTTTTAAAAAGGGGGGGAAGCTAAATGAAATATATATTGGCCCTTAGATATAGTTGGCATTTGAACATTTATTGATGAACTAATTAAAATGAGATACACTTTGATTTCAAATTTCTAAGACCACAAGGAAACATGAGTGTATTTGAAAACAGACATTGTAAATGTCTTTCTGTGAACACAATGCAGTAAAAAAAGATGATAGTGATTTGATTTTGGGTTTTTGTTTGTTTTGCTTGTGTTTTGGATAGCTGGAAATTTAAAACACCCTCCCTAAATAATGCAAAGCATTAAGAAAACAAAGAAATGAAAAATAGGGAAATTCATAGGAAGTTATCAGACTTCTATTTTATTTGAAAGCCCTTCATTATATGAGCACATTACTGTGTAAATGATTCAACATTCTGCCTCGAAGGCCAAGGAGCTACACATTGAACACGAATAAGAACTGATACCAGAACTGGTAACAGTGGAACAATAAAGTCACAACATGATGGTAGATTTTTAGAGTTTTAAATAAAAAAGATATCCTCTCTAGCAAATCTACTTAAAGGGAAAAACCACAAATAACTTTAGAAATTAGCAACTAGGATACATGTAGCAGAGATTTTAATTTATAAGAGACTATTATTATACATAGTTGATCATTCACAAGCAAAGGTATCCAAACTGGCTTAAGGAGGAAAAGAAATCCATTGGCCTGAGTAATTCAATCATTCTAGTCAAACGATGTGGCCAGCACTTGGTGAAAGGGGAAATTAAAACTGTATGAAATATGAAAATACTGTAAATACATGCTTATATCCATAGGAAAAAAGGTCAGAAGGAAGAGCCAGAAAATGTCAGCAGCCACTGCTTCTGTGTGGAGGGCTTTGAAAGATATTTTGGACATTTTTGTATTTTCCAATTTTTCTACATAGGCATGTATCAGAATTAATACTAAAAAAATAAAATAAAAAAATAAAAAATAATACTAAAATGCTTTTAGCATTTTTTTTTCAGAATTATTCAAGAGGCTGGGAGTATACCTTCACACTTTTAAGTATTATGAAAACAAAATGGGAATGACTAAATAAAAGGACTCCTATCTGGGTGCTTAGGAGAGAAGGTGGGGAGCCCCTCCCCCCAGCCCCCACACCCACACCCCGCCCCCAAACACCCTTTGAAATAGAGGACTCTCCCTCCACTCCCAGTCCGGATCGATCCCATTATACTGTTTATTTTTTTTCACAGCATTTTTAACTCTCTGAAATTGTTTTTTCCTCCCCTCTAAAATATAAGCTATCAGGAGAGACCTAGCTTTTCTCTTGTTTTACTTTATCCCCAACACCTGCAATGGTGCTAGAATTAAAGCAGGTGTGCAGAAACGTTTGGTGGATGAGTGAATGTGAATGTCACTGAAAACATAAACACTAGGTGGTCTTGGCCACCCCACACATTGCTGTGTTCACTGTATCACAGCTTGCGGCTGACGTGTGTGCACGCACGTGTGTTTGTTGGAGGAAAGGGTTGCTATCTGAAAAAGGGAGAGATCTGTGATAAGTGATAACTATGTTTGTTCATAAGTGATGCTATGTTGTTGTTGAAGATACTGGAAATCAAGGATAGCTGGAAAATTTGCCCTTGACAGCGCACAGTAGTGAAAATGTAGTTAAAAATGGACAGCCATAATTCTCTTAATAATTTTCTTGTTATTCTTCTGTATTTTTCTACATTCTTATATATATATGTATATATATATAAGAATATAGAAATTGTCACTTTATAAAATGTCCCTTTAAAAGTCTCTCAGAATACTTTGTATGAATTGTCTTACCGGAGCTTCAGAAGCTGTACTAAGACATTGTTTTAAAATACATTTTGGGACACCTGGGTGGCTCAGTTGGTTAAGCGTCTGCCTTCCGCTGCCTTCCACTCAGGTCATGATCCCGGAGTCCTGGGATCTAGCCCCACATAGGGCTCCCTGCTCTGCGGGAAACCTGCTTCTCCCTCTCCCACTCCCCCTGCTTGTGTTCCTTCTCTCGCTGTGTTTCTCTCTGTCAAATAAATAAATAAAATCTTAAAGAAAAAAAAAAAAGAAATGCCTCTATGGAGCGGTTTCAAAGTGATGCCCTTCTCTAACATTTGCCAAATATGTGCCTAGGGTAATTTTCACAAATAAAAGGGTTCTGCTAAGTCCCAGGAGGTCACTTTTAATTTGAATGAGGCTTTGTTTAATAGAGTAGTTGGGCTGCAATTCATCTGTTCATTTGAACAAATAAGTTTTTATTGAGTGCCTTCTCTGTACTTAGCCCAGTGCCGGATGATGGGAACACCAAAGAGGCAGTTCCTTCCCTCCAGGACTTTATAATCTAGTGGTGAACAATAAGAAATAGACACATGTAAAATACAACTAAGAATGCAAAGTAGTCCATAATTAAGTGCGTTAATGAGGGCTAACCACAGTTGATTAGTGGTTTGGAGTAATGAAGATTTTCTCATAAAAATGGGTGAGGTCTAAGATGATTAGAAATGAGAGATCTGCTTTAGATAGTGTTGGCTTTGAAAATCTTCACCTCGGGGGTAGTTGAGCTGCTTTGACTGGCTCCCACAAACTTTTTTAGCATTGCAAGGCTCCAGGTTTCTGCGGGGCCTTTTTTACTGATGCATATCTCTGAGCAGTACCTGGGCTTTCCTTCTGTAATGCTGAGTAGTTTAATTACTCTTGCTGTAGTGAGTTAAAGAAAAGAAGCTGCAGAGATCATTAACTCTTTGCTAATGTTTTTACTCGGACAGTTACCTCTAAACCAGGAAGTGACTAGGTTAATTTTGGGATTCACTAATGCCGGGTTACCAGTTTTATGATCTCTGTTCATTTTTTTCTAAGATTTCTTCTTTATATCGGTATTTCAGATTCATGGAAACAACTACTCTCATAAAGTGGACATCTTTTCTCTAGGCCTCATTCTGTTTGAATTGCTGTACCCATTCGGCACTCAGATGGAGAGAGTCAGGGTAAGTTCCCCCCTACTCGAAAAAGGTGGAAAAAGAAAATACTTTTAAATTTACATAAGAAAGCATTTTAAAAGAAGAGTAAGTTACCCTTAATGCCAGCAGAGCAGTTCACTGCAAGTAGAAAAGTTCACATGAGCATTACAGGGAGGATTTGTAGACTATTTGCTTCCATCTCAAGCTCAGTCTTCAAAAATTTCTTGTTTGTTCCTTGTTGTTGTGTCAATTCATCATAACAATATCCTGCACTCAGTAAATTTGTAATACGTGCAAAGCGAGGGGGACGTCAGGGTAATGGGGATGGAGAGGGAGTGACACGGTTGGATAGTTGGTCAGAAAAGAATTTTCTAGAGGGCAAGTGACCATACACTCATACACTTAAAAGCTGGCAAGTAAGCATAATTAGTGGTTTTTTTCCTCTCAAAATAAACTGTGACCATGGTTTTTAAGGAAGACTACTGAAAGGCTTTTAAAAGGAGGCCAGTCACATTTTTCCCCATTGTTCATAGGTGGTCACCCTCAACATTTCTAACCATTGTCCCAGGTACATACCTCCATATTTCCAAAGTTTATGCCCTTATCATACCATTTCTATATCAATTTTACTTCTTATCTGTTGACTCCTGTCCATAGTAGAAGAGGATGTAGTTCTCACATAGAACCAAAAGGCTCAGCTGTTCTAACCAAAAGGACGTACCAAGTACTCTGTACAATAAATGGGAAAAAAGGAAGAAAATTAAAAAACCTGAATGACTAAATAGCAGAACATTCTAAAAGCTTCTAGAAGGATATGAAACAGGTCCAATATATGTAAAGAATCAGAATCATATGGCATCAAAATTTATATAGTTACAAGAATATCAAAGACCCCTATCGAGAAAGTAAAAACACAACCTACAGAATGGGAGAAAATATTTGTGAACCATATATCTGATAAAGCTCTAGTAATCCAGAACATACAAAGAACTATTATGACTCAATGAAAAGACAAACAACCCAATTAAAAAATGAGCAAAGGACTTGAATAGACATTTCTCCAAAGAAGATACACAAATGGCCAGTAAGCACAACATCATTATTCATTAGGGAAATACACATCAAAACCACAATGAGATACGACTTCATAGCGTTTAGGACAGCCGTAATAAACAAAAGAAAACAGAAAATAACAAGTGTTGGCAAGGATGTAGAAAATTGGAAGCCCAGTACATTGCTGGTAGGAATGTACAATGGTGCAGCCGCTGTGGAAACAGCTCGACTGTTACTCAGAAAACCAAACATAGAGGGGCGCCTGGGTGGCTCAGTCGGTTAAGCATCTGCCTTTGGCTCAAGTCATGGTCCGAGGGTCCTGCGATCCAGCCTCTCATGGGGGGGGCTCCCTGCTTAGCAGGAAGTCTGTTCCCTCTCCCTCTGCCCCTCCCGCACTCAGGCTGCTGAAATGCTGGTGCCTCATTCTTTGACATGAGATCTTTGGAACTGTTTTATTTCCCTTTTTGGAAGCTCCTAGGGCTCTCCCTTTATCAGTGCTGTTAGGACATTTAGTCCTTTCATTGATCCTCCTCTCCCCCCATTTTTTGTACTTAAACTGGTAGGTCCCTTCAGTTAGGAGATGTGACTCTCAGTTCTAGCAAATTTCTTGTGTTAATTTTTGATAAATTCTTCTCCACTTTTTGTTTTCTTTTTCTGAACCTCCTGACTTAATCCTATAAATGCCTAACCTGTTTTTTCTCCTACTTCCCATCGGTTTGTCTCTTTGTGTATTGTTTTTTGCAAGATTTCCTTAATTTGTTATTCCAATTTCCTAATTTTGTATTTTGACAATCCAGTTTTTAATGTCCAAGATTGTTCCTTTTTATAACATTTCATTCTTGGGGCGCCTGGGTGGCTCAGTTGGTTAAGCGACTGCCTTTGGCTCAGGTCATGATCCTGGAGCCCCGGGATCGAGTCCCACATCGGGCTCCCTGCTCGGCAGGGAGTCTGCTTCTCCCTCTGACCCTCTTCCCTCTCGTGCTCTCTATCTCTCATTCTCTCTCTCTCAAATAAATAAATAAATAAAATCTTTAAAAATATATATATATAACATTTCATTCTTTTTAGGATTCAGTATTTTATCTCTGAGAATCTCAGTTATGTGTATTTATATGCCTTAAGTATTGTCTCTTTCTTCTGGAACATAAAGAGAGTGATAATAGGGCGCCTGGGTGGCTCAGATGGTTAAGCGTCTGCCTTCGGCTCAGGTCATGATCCCAGGGTCCTGGGATCGAGTCCCGCATCAGGGTCCCTGCTCCTTGGGAGTCTGCTTCTCCCTCTTTTCTCTCTCTCTCTCTCTCTCTCTCTCTCTCGAACCCCCTCTGTCGCTCATGAATAAATAAAATCTTTAAAAAATAAAATAAAAAAAAGAGTGATAATATGTATGAAAATTCCCTAATGAACTTTCAAAAGCTTAGTTATAATACTCAGTAATTAGCACAATTGACTTGAGTGGTTTTTTTGGTTTTGGTTTTGTTGGTTTTTTTTTTTTTTTCCACTCAAAAAAGAAGAAAAAGAAGAAGAGGGGTACCTGCTGGTTCAGTCAGAAGAGCATGTGACTCTTGATCTTGGGATCATGAGTTTGAGCCCCAGGTTGGGCATAGAGATTATGAAAAAAAGAGAGAGAAAGGAAGAAAGAATATACTCTTTCATATCAAATACAAAGAGGCTAGATCCTAATAGAAAAAGTTACCCACTTAAGGGCACAAATGTATACTCATGAATGAGTTATTTTTTACACAAATCAATCCATTCTCAGTTAAAATCCAGGTGTCAGTATAATATGTACAATAAAAGCATAATTATATCTGAATTGTTTTCTAGATTTTGATAATTTGATGGCACGTAGATCTGTGCTCATGAAGCACTTCAGTGTAGATTATCAGGTCAGGAAAAGCTGTTGATAAGTTTTCCATCTGTTTAATATTCAACCTTTCTTCTTCGTCACTTCATTAGAGTATCAAAAAAAATACATTTAAATAAATGGATCCATATATCAAAACATTTAAAAGCAAGTAACACTTTTCTTTCTTTTTAGATCTTAACTGACGTAAGAAATCTCAAATTTCCACCACTATTTACTCAGAAATATCCTCGTGAGGTTTGTATAATTCTAATCTTTTGTTTTCTTGAGAATCAAATTTAGAACTTAAAGGGCCTTCACAGTTAATTCACCAATTTCCCATTTTACAGATGAGGAAGCCAGAGGTGTAGAGAGGAAAGGAACCTGATCCCAAGAGCACACAACTTGTTAAAATCACAGGTGGAAGGGAACTCGGCCCGGGGTCCTTGGTGGGGTCTTTGGCCGGGTGTTCTGTGGTCCCCACTGGGTGACTTCCTGTTGTACGCGCTAGCATCCTTCTCCTTCAGAAAGGCTGAACTCCTGGCACACTCGGGGCAATAGAGCTACTGCTGTGACTGCCACTAATTTCTTTATTTTAGTGAATTTGGGAGGGATCTTAAAAACTGGCTTCTTTCTTTAAAAAGGAGGGGGTGTCACTGATTTCCATTGATTGGAGTTAAAGCACTCAGAGTGAGTGACACAGTAAAATTGCTCAGAAGAGTAGGAAGGAAAAACTAAGCTGGTCCTGATGGTAAAAATTGTGTGTAATGAGCCCTGGAAGTTTGTTTTTGTTAATTTTGTCATTTTTATTCCATAATATGTTTGGTCCACAAACACATCATTTTAAAATTTACACATGGATACATCTTGAATTTTCTTAAATAATTAAATTGAAGTAAGTTAGACTGTCTTTTAATTATCAAATAGGGAAAAATCTAAATTTACCTGTCAGTAATATAAGTTATAATGAAGGACTGCATTAAAAAATGAACTTTATAGGCTGGCTCAGTCGATAGAGCATGCGACTCTCGATCTCAGGGTTGTGAATTCAAGCCCCACGTTGGGTGTGGAGCCTACTTAAAATAAAAGAAAATATTTTTTTTTTAAAGTATAATATAGAGATACAGTAAGCTAAAATGAAATATGTTTGGGGCGCCTGGGTGGCTCAGTCGTTAACCATCTGCCTTTGGCTCAGGTCATGATCTCAGGGTCCTGGGATCGAGCCCCGCATCAGGTTCCCTGCTCGGCGGAAGGCCTGCTTCTCCCTTTCCCATTCCCCCTGCTTGTGTTCCCTCTCTCGCTGTGTCTCTCTCTGTCAAATAAATAAATAAAATCTTAAAAAATAAAATAAAATAAAATAAAATGAAATATGTTTTACTAAAAATTACTTTGTTATATATTTTGTAAAACTGATGAATCAGTTTCCAGGGTGTCTTATAAGAATATATGTTACATTAAGAAGGGCTCAAAAAAAAAAAAAATCAAGAAAAGGGGTTAGGTACTGATCTCTGGCATGATTATTTTTAATTGAAATTTTTATTGAGATAATTGTACATTCACATGCAATTATAAAATGGAATCATTTTTAAAGTCAGATTATGTCTGTGTTTCAAGGATGTGACTTTAAGACCCTTTATTATATGTTAGAAAACAACCAATTACCACAAAATGGTCTATGTTTATTTGGAGCAGGGGTTGGCAAACTATGTCCCATAGGCCAAATGCAGCCTGCTGTCTAATTTTGTAATAAAGTTTTATCGGGACACAGCCATACCCATTTATTTACTTACTGTCTATGGCTGCTTTTGTACTTCAATGGCAAAGTTGAGAAGTTGCATCAGAAACTGGCCCGCAAACTTAATATATTTACAGAAAAACTTTTCTGACTCCTGATTTAGTGGACTGTTTCATGGTCTAAACCTGGCCCTTCATTTCAAAATGATTATTATATTTCAGTATGTGATGGTTCAAGACATGCTCTCTCCATCCGCCATGGAACGGCCTGAAGCTACCACCATCATTGAAAATGCTGTATTTGAAGACTTGGAGCTTCCAGGAAAAACAGTACTCAGACAGAGGTCTCGCTCCCTGAGTTCATCGGGAACAAAACATTCAAGACATTCCAGCAACTCCCGGAGCCCTTTGCCAAGCAATTAGCCTTCACTTACATTTGCACCCCTAGCAGGTGACACAGAATAGCCTTTTAGGAATGTGGCTCTCCAAAATTGTGAACTTGAAAATTTTGTTCTTTGCTCAATTTTATTTGGGACTACTTTTTGTAAGTCATATTTAAACTGGATTTGGGGGCATAACCTAATTTGAGCCAACTCTGTACTGCTAAACTCCAGGAGAGGGCTATCCGTAAATCACGTGTGGTCCTTTTTCTTCAGTGGTCTCTTGAAACTGGCTGGCCAAGCTTGATAGCCCTCACCTTTGCCTGGGGAGGTAGAAACAATCCCTAAAATATAAAGAGAGAATTAAAAGGGAAATATTTTTATAGTAAAGAAGAGAGTTCCTACAATGTGGTAACTATATTCTAGAAATATGCTTTCTAGAGACAAGATGATGATTTTGAAACTAATTTCCAAAAAAAGCTGACTCCATTTTTGTCCTGGTGTGTAAATGCAGAAAGAATCCATACCGTTTTGGAAGATGAGTAGCACAAATTGTATAATGGTTTATGTCCATAGCTAGTTTTATAGTGATATTTGTAGCATTAAATAGCTTTATTCCTTAGATGGTTCTAGGGAGAGTTTAAGAGCTTTTTTGTACTTTTACCTCCAATAAAGGGAAAATGAAGCTTTTTGTGTAAATTGGCCAAAAGTTCTGGTTTGGGGAAGTAAAAAGCTGTAGTAAGACATGAATCATGTATTACAACTAACTTCTTCAATTATGGACTTTTTAAACCTAATGAAATCTTAAATGTTTTATGTGTAATCCTGTAGGTTGGTACTTCCCCAAAACTGATTCTAGATAACAGTTTCATCATCTAACTTGCTAACATGTTTTTATTTTTCACTGTAAATATGTTTATTTTTTATTTATAAAAATTCTGAACTCAATCCATTTGGGTTGGTGGTGTACAGAACGCACTTAAATGTGTTAAGTATTGTGACTTCTTTCAAGTCTAAATGATTTAATAAAACTTCAAGAAATTATTTATAGTTGACTCTTATTTTGGGGAATTAGCCCCAAATGGTAGTTTTTCAAATTTATAAAATGGGATCACGGGTCTAGGAAGGGTCATAACCCTACTTTCAAGAAAACTTTTGCTAACCTATTCCAAGCAGGTGTGTCTTCTCTATTCTTTCCCAAAGACGTGACAAAACCCAAGTCTTTTTCAGAAGTCACCGGACTCATAACCAGGAGACGTTCGCCCGATGCCTACTCCGTGCCAGGGACTGGGGACAGAAGGAGGACCCCGCCCTGAAAGGAGACCTTGCAGAGCCCAGGGCTGGGGCAGTGCCGGCTGTGCTGGTCACAGTGTGTCTGGCACATACCCTGTGGAGGCGCGATTCGGACCTGCTGGGTGGACGAGGCACTCACCAACCCGACACAACCTGTCGGGGTGGAAAATGCGTGATTACTTACATTTTACACACAAGTAATGTATGCCCCCGAAGTTATGAGCAGTGCGTAAGCTGGAAAAGCACGTCACAGGTATTTGTGCTCTCTACCGCACAGTGCAGTTCGGACGTGGTCTTCCTTCCGGGGTTCTGCTTGGCTCGTGGCCAGCCCATCTCCCCCTCTCTTCTTCATCTCTTGGTCGGCCTCGTGGACCCCTTACCCCTTTCCTCGTCACCCTGGGAAGGGGTCCTATTGATCTCTTCCCAGCACGCCACTCAGGCCCAGCTGCAGACCCTTTCCCTCACAACGCCGAGAGCTGGCCATGGCAGGCGTCATTATTGCCCTTCTCTTTCTGGTGAAACTCGACTCCCAGAAAGGATGCTACGATGTGCCCAGGACCACAAAGCCAGAGCAGAACCAGGACCCAAATGCAGGTATTTCAGTTTCCAGTCAGGGTTTTGCCTACTCCCTTGTACCAAGCTGTCTAAGGATTTGCACATTTCTTTTATGACAGAATTAGACCTTTTTTTTTTTAAGATTTATTTTATTTTAGAGAGAATGTGGGGGGGGCAGAGGGAGAAGGAGAGAGAGAATCTCAAGCAGACTCCCCACTGAGCCTGGACCCCAATGCGGGACTCGATCCCACAACTCCTGAGATCACCACCTGAGCTGAAACCAAGAGTCAGCCACTTAACCTTAACCTGGGGCGACTGAGCCACCCAGGCACCCCAGGCCTTCTTTCATTTGAATTCTACGTGTGCCTTTGCTGGCTAGCAGCAGGAAAGCAGGCATGGGAAGTGTAGGGGCTGGGCCAGCGGGACCTAGCAAGTCCTCAGCATAGCCAGGACAGAGTCTGCTGCATCCTCACCCAGAACCCTTTCTCCTGACGCCACACCCTACCTCTCCCTTCAAGGTGTTGCTTTTCCGGCACTTTTCTGAGTCCCCTGCCCCCACACTTGCCTCTCCCTCCAGCACTTAGCATTGTCAGGCTGCAGATGGGCCAGTCCTCTGGTGCAGATCAGCCTTCTTAATAGCCAAGGCCCCAGAGGGTAGGGGCGCACCTTCTCGTCATCCCAACAGCATCTAGCCTAAAGCTTGGTGCTTGGTGACAAGGCTGTGGAGTTGAATTCGGAGAACGTATGCTGTGGCTGGCCCAGCTGCAGCCCTCAGGAGGTGGCCAAATCAGAAGGGAAAGAAATGTCCCCATGACTGCAATAATTATTTAGCAAAAATGGGGAAAAGATGCTTGAACAATCCTAATGCGAAAACTGAAAGTGTCACATCCTAGAAGGTTCCTGAAGGAAGGGGGCCTTATGCTTCCATTTAAATGAGAGGAGCAACAGGCTGGAACACTTGGCACCATGGGGCCCCCTTTAGCTCCTTCCTCAGCTGTCCCTGGAGGGCGAGGCATCCACCACCTCCAACCGGGCCTGCAGGGGACGGATTGCCGTGGGAGAGCCACGCACACCTACTGACACGGTGCCAGGAGGAAGCACACGCACATCTTCCAGATTCCGGGCTCCGCCAGTACTGAAGGGAGTGCCGGTTCCCGAGGTCAGGAGGACAGTGAGAACCTCGAAAACCAGCTACCTACTCTGCCCCCTGCCTCCCAGTAGTAGACTGAAAAGCAGACATTTATGATGTTGGGGGTGGTTTTCTTTTTCCCATATTGTTTCTCACAGATAACTTTTCTCTGGATGCATTTGCGCCCAAAGCAATTCTATTTCTACAAGAAAGTGGGAGACGAACAAGTTTCCAACCTAACCACGGGCCATAGTGACTCGGTCCTACTCCTGGAGAAGTCAAGGGCTAAGCAGAAACGCTGGATGTTTTCTGGTCCACCTCTGGGGACATTTGCTCTTTCCATAACTAGATTTAGGAGGCCCTGCTTCAGGAGACTTCCCTCTCCGGATTCTACCCATGCAACTGCAGTAGCTGCCACCAGGGGGCTCGTTCTCACCTCCCCCACCCCCCACCCCCCACCCCCCGGCAAGAAATAGTTGAGGTCTGGGATAAAAAACAAAACAAAACACATTCTTTCACCTGTAAGGGTATTCCCCTCCTCCAAACAGACAACACGTATGAGAACAACAAAGCATGTATCCACATGTGACTGACAACAACATACCAGATATGATAAAATTCAACCACACTACGTCTCATAATGCTTTTGTCATAGGTTGCTTATAAATTCAAGTGGACAGTGACTTAAAACAATAAACACGGGCAGTACGTGCCTGACTGCTCCCAACAGTCTTGGCATCCCTAAGCCCTCCCTTGAGCACCCCCTCTTCTGAGCAGCCGAGTGGCTTCCTGCTCTGGTCCTCTGCACGCTGGGGCGCACTAAAAAGATGGGAAGGCAGCAGGAACAGCCCAGGGGAAGGCTTGTGGGCAAGGGGAGGAATGAGGAAGAGAGCTCTCAGTAGTGGGAGTGGAGGGAATAGATGAATTTGAGGATCATTTTTGAGGCAGAAAGCCCAGGACCCTAGAATTAACTGAACATAGGTGAAGGAGAAGCTGGCTCCCCGATTTCGGATGCCAGAACTTGGATAGAATCCAGAAGAACGAGGGTGTGATTTGGGGACAGAGGTGCCCTTTGAAAAATAACGAGTTTCCCAGGACTCTGTGGTAGAAAGTTGGGGCTTTATCCTGGAGGAAATGGGAAGCCATTGAAAGTGGCTGAGCTGAAAAAGGACATCAGGCTATTCGAAGATCACCCATATCACTGCGGCAAGTGAGGAAGAGGGTTGACTGGAGGGGGAATTAGCTGGAGACAGAGCATCAGGCAGGAGGCCTCTATCCAGCAAGAGTAAGAGGCCCCGGGGCCAGGTCAGTGGGAGCTGAAAGACGCCATTACTGCGGTGCTGGCCCAACAGCCCAGAGGAGGACCCTCTGCCACTGCGCTGTGATGTTGCGTCCTGAAGGATTTCTCCAAAGGGGGTGCTTCAGTGCATGGCTCCCTATCTGCTTCCGTCTGAAATAACACGAGCTTTTAAGGAGCACCCAGAGAACATTGTCAGGGTGACGGCAACTTTGGGATCAGTTCCTGTCCTGCTAGCACCAACAGTGTGGGTGGAAAGAGGAGAAAACACGGTGTCGTTTGCTGGCACAGAGCTCGGGGGCCTCCAGGAGGACCCTGGGAAAATGTTCACTCTCCAGAAAGGTCACACACCTGCCCCAGAGGCAGGGGGAGGGTCTGATACTGAGAAGTAATGCAGGGGAAGGATGTTCTGTCTCCATTTGAAGAAACACTCAGGGTCATGGCTACGTAAGTAAGGATACAGTCATACTATGGCTATTATGCAGACAAGTCAGCAGCATAAGTGGAATTATAAACTGTCTTTTAAGCAGATAAATGACAAATCTGCAAGTGGCAGAGGGGTGTGAACAGTACAACTGCTACCAAATGCAACAACCTCTATATCTGTCTAAATGAAGTACTTCTGAAGGCATAAAGTGTAGAAGTATCCACACCCTACCCAATGCCACACTGGTTCACTTCAGGAGACTGGAGTTGGGGGAGGGGGAGGGCGGAGATTATTCACTTCAATTAACTTCATTCCAGTATTGTTTGACTTCTTCCATCGGATGCACTCCTTTCGGGATTAGTAATATTAAATTAACAAGACAAGAAAAAGGAAGCCAATAAACAGCATTTACAGTATGTTCATTGATCTCATCTTTGTATCCCGCTCTATAGTCTAGAAGAATTTAACATGGTCTCGTTTAATTCTACTAGGACCTCCGCAACTCAGATCTTTTCATTGCTGTTTTGCATGTGAGGAAGGAACGCAATTATCAAAATAACACCGCAGGGAGCTTGTAATAATGCCCTCATCATCCCACCACCTTCTTAGCATAACAATTCCACCTCGCTGACTTCCCTTCAATCCAGAAGGCATTTGGAGGAGTGACAGGTGACAAGACCTCACCCGGCTTTGGCATCACTGTTGGCCACATTACTATTTACTTGTTTACAATTTTCCTTGCTCTCTCAGTTTCCTCAACTGCAAATAACAGGTGGTGAAGATTCAGGTAAAAGATACAATGTTTAGCACAGAACCTGGTAAGTAGGGGCGCCTGGGTGGCTCAGTCGTTAAGCATCTGCCTTCAGCTGGGGTAGTGATCCCGGGTCCTGGACCTCACATCGGGCTCCCTGCTCCGCGGGAAGCCTGCTTCTCCCTCTCCCCCTCCCCCTGCTTGTGTTCCCTCTCTCGCTAACTCTCTCTCTCTCCCTGTCAAATAAATAAATAAAATCTAAAAAAAAAAAAACAACAACAAACAAACCAAACCAAAAAACAACCTGGTAAGAAGTAAGCACTCAGTAAATAGGTAAATGAAATCATGACCTCAGTTTCCTGAACTGCAAAATGGGCATATTTGGGCAAGACATTGCGAGGACCAAATGACACAAGTATGGGTTAGAGTCACACAAATACGTGCATATATGCAATTCTATGATGATAAGCCCCGAGAGAAACATAAAGAACGGCTGGCTATTACTGTTGGGTACTCAAGGAGCAGAAAGGAAGGAAACAGGAGGTGAAGAAGGAAAGATAAACCATTGCACAGTAATGTAGATACTGAATATGCATGTGACAAGGACTAGAGAGGCTGGCATTTGATCACGTGGGGATAACGTGTGATGCACATGTGAAAGTGGGGTTATTATTAAAGCAACCAAGGAGCGTCCTTTGTTATCCTGAGGAGTTTGGGGCTGCCTGTAGGGCCTGGCGAGGGGCTAGTGTTTGCTAATTCCTGCTTTCTTCCAGGACTTTGACCCCAAGCTGCCGGTCAACAGGGCAGCCTGCGAGTCTACCCTCGATTGCCTCCGCGGGGAGCCGGGCGCAGTGTGGCCAGAGGGTTTGGAGATCAAAGCTATGTGGATGCGCCCGGCATTCTCTGGGCTGGGGCCGGCGTCTGGCTCGCGCGCAGCCGGGAGCGGCGCCTGGAAAGGTAGGGGAGGAACCGGCCCGGGGAGGAGGAGGAGGAGGTGCTCACACTGGCCACGTGGGGGCGACGAGACACCGAGGGAAGGCTGGGGCTCCTCGTCCCCCCCCGCGAGGGCTCCGGGTTTGGGGTCCCTTCGTGGGGCCGCTGCGGGAGCCCGGGCTGGGCACGAGCGCGGTGGGGAGGGGAGGCGTGCGGTGGGGGAGAGGCTGCGCGGGAGCCGGAGGTGGTGGCGGGAGCCGCGGGTCCTCCGACGGTCGGTGACGGCTGCCCGCCGCCCCCAAGCTGAGCGGCTGCGCCCGGGGCTCTGGGCCGCCTGCTGCATAGCCAGTCCTGTAGCCCGCACTGCACATTCATGAAGTCGCACGTAAGCCTCACAACGACCTTGGGAGATGTGACCGCCCCCATTTTATTTATTTATTTATTCATTCATTTTAAGATTTTATTTTTATTTATTTGACAGAGGGAGACACAGCGAGAGAGGGAACACAAGCAGAGGGAGTGGGAGAGGGAGAAGCAAGCTTCCCGCTGAGCAGGGAGCCCGACGTGGGGCTCGATCCCAGAGCCCTGGGACCATGACCTGAGCGGAAGGCAGACGCTTAACGACTGAGCCACTCAGGCGCCCCCCGCCCCCATTTTATAGAGGAGGAAACTGTGGGTTACTAAGTGTAAAGATTTACCCCCGATGGTATAATCAGGCAAATCAGAGGTGAGTCGTAAATATGTTTACATGAATGAATGAATGAAAAGAACTCAACCTCCCTACTCATCAGCGAAATACCAATGAAAGCCACAACGGATCCCGTTTCTCCAATACTAGATGGCAAAAAGATTTACCTGGGATGCATTTCAATGACTTTTTCGGTCGGTGTCTGTCTTAATCTGAAAGCTAATTCTTCTTCATGCAGCAATTTTACTTCTGGGGTCTGTTCTACAGAAATAATCATACCGATGTATTAACCTTAGTGGGAAAGGCAAGTAACGGGATTATTTCTTTAAAAGTGATTTACTGCTTGTTGCCCTGCTGCTGTAGAAGGCTGGGGTCCAATGGGCACTTGCTAGTTCTGAGAATCAGCCCCCTCCCCCCACAACCTTTTCTCCAGAATCCCTGCCCTCAGGCATCTTCCTAGGGGAAAGCTTCCAAGTGTATTATTCACCTGCAGCAATCTCCAGCAGCGCTTACTAAACTCTAATGGTTACCTTAGAACCTTCATTAAAAAAAAAACCCCAGGTGATTCTAAAGCACCTCTTCTCGATCTTGACAGAAGTTTTAAAAAGCTGGGTCCTCTAAAGAAATGCCATTAGTCAGGCTACACTCCAGCCCTATAACTCATAACCACTGGGTGTGGGGCCCACGTATTGGGAGCTGTTAAAGCTCTCAGGTGATTCCCAGGTGCAGTTAAGGCTGAGAAGAGCAGGCTTTGTGTGGGGCCTTGTGTGGCTGCTGGACTGGAAACATCAGCAGAAATGTAGAATCTCAGGTTCTACCCCAGATTTGCTGGGCCAGAATCCACATTTCAACAGGAGCCCCCAAGTGATCCATATGCACACTAATACTTGCGGTGAAGTGTGTGTGAGGTTTAGCTATACTTCAACCTTCCTCCTGTAGCCTAGCCCAAGCCAGATTGCTGAGAGAACATGCTGGAACTCTGGGTGGCACCAACAAGACAAAAGGCAGCAGGGCCATGAGTCATTCTGCTAGTATCTCCAGGGCAATTCCTGAGGGGAAGGGGCTGTTCTAGAGGGACCTATAATCCTCGTCCAGATCCCTAAAATCTGGACCAGCACAGGTTGGGGGAGAAGCAGCCTAGAAACAGTACAAGGGCATTCAGTCAGAACTCTAGGACAATTAAAGCTTAAAGTCAATCGACAACGTGCAGCAACTAGTAAAACTTCAGGCTCAGGTAGGTTGCATTCATCTATATATCACCTTTCCCTGCACCTCAGTTGCCCACCCCACCTCCGATTTTCACACTGATGGAACAAAATATTTTACAGCACAAATCTGGCCATGTGATTTATTCCCTGCTTACTCTCCTCTGAAGGTTCCTGGTCATCCTTGGTTTAAAAGTCCAATTCATGAGCTTGGCGTACAAGGCCCTCCACCAGCTGACCAGCCAAGCCTTAACTCTGAATAACCACCCTGTGCTCACCCTGCCCGGAAATAATGACTGGACCCCTGGCCTTCCCTCAAGCTGCCTAGTTCTCAGCTTCTCTGCTTACCACCTCTTCTCTCCTCCCTCTGTGCACAGGAACCCTCCCCTCCTCCAAAGCCCCTGCTTCCTAGATTAGATCTCAGCATTACAGCTTCTGACTCTCCTCCTGATCAGCCCTCAGCCCAATGAAGGGCGGAACAAGATGACATTAGGAAGAGGAGTGTCATCTGACTTCAGATTTGAAGAACTGTCCAGCAAGAGCGATGTGACTGTCCCCTGGGCACAGTTTTTTAAGAGCCAAAACCCATCTGAGCTAGGACTAGTTAGGATACAGGTTTAAGTGTGTGTAACACCAACCCAAATCAACGGTGCCGTAAACCATTGGTTCTCAACCGTGGCTGGGAACTTTTAAAAAATATCTAATGCTCAAGCTATACCTCAGACTGATTAAATCAGAAATGGAGGAGGAGGGGACAGGCAATAAATATTTTTTTAAAAAGATTTTATTTATTTGAGAGAAGGAGACACAGTGAGAGAGGGAACACAAGCAGTGGGAGTGGGAGAGGGAGAAGCAGGCTTCCCGCCGAGCAGGGAGCCCGATGCGGGGCTTGATCCCAGGACCCTGAGATCATGACCCGAGCTGAAGGCAGACGCTTAACGACTGAGCCACCCAGGCGCCCCAGCGAATACATTTTTAAAGCTCCTCCAGGTAAGTCTAATGTTCAGTCAGGGTTGAGAACCACTGGTGGTTTTTCTCTCATGAGACATTCCAGAGCTGATATGACTGCTGTGTACCACTCAGGCATCCAGCCTCCTTTTCTCTTGTCTTCCCACCCACAGGGCTCGCCTGGCTCACAATCTGCCTAAGCTACAGGTTGGAGGAGGGGAAAATGCACACATCACTTCTGCTTCTGATCCCTTGGCTGAAACTTAGATGGCCTCATTTTTATGCAAGGGAAGCTGGGAAATGTAGTTTTTAGCCTAGGTGGCCCTGGCCCACTAAAAAGCTTAGGGGTTTTCTCTCTCTCTCTTTCTCTCTCTCTAATTTAAATAGAGGTTCTCTTAATACAGAAGAGAAAATGGCTATTGGGGGAAATCAGTAAAGCTCAGCCCAAGGAAGAATTTCCTAAATAACAGGACTGCCACCTAAAGTAATCATACCGGGAAAGAAATGTTTCTTTAAGGTGATCAGATATTCCCTTAGTCTGTCCTTGTCAATCGGTACAGCCAGTCACACTGGCCTTCTTCCTGTCCCGTGAGTGCACCCAGCCATCTTCATCAGATGGCCTCGTGTTTGCCGCGAGTCTCTCAGCCCGCAGAGCTTCTCCTGTCTAGTGGGTTGCAGGGAGGTCTGCTCAGACCACCATACCAGACGTGCTGTGCTCTTCCACTCTGTCCGAATCCTTTTCTTTTCTCATTTCATCATGTTTATAACCTTAAGAGCTAGACTGCTGGCTTAGCCACTCATTAGCGTGTGACTTTTCTATGCCTCTCTTTTCTCATCTATAAAATGGGGATAGGAATAGTGCCGGCCCTCCTAGGGCTGTTAAGGGCTTTAGTTATCTTCTGTAAAATGGTTAATGCAAGCTGTTATATTGTTTTGTCAACGGTCTCTTCTTACTGATAACCAGCCCCCAGAGCAGGATTTGACACTTGTAAGGCCCTCAGTGTCTCCGGGGAACTGTACCCTGTGGTGAGCACAGTGCCCACCGCATTCTCCTGCCCGTGTTTCAGAATGGCCTCGGGAGCTATTATCCACGTCACCAGACGGGACCCTGAGATGCGACTCCGCACATCAGCTCTGCGTCTTCACAGCCCCCAGGTGATTCCAACGCAGCCCAACCGTGGACTTGGGCTGTAGGAACCACCAGGCTAAATCACCTGAAAGTCCCCTCCAGCTCTACATGATGTGACCCCACTGTAGAAGTTCTTATTTTAAAGTGAATTCTTAACACAGTACATGTTCGTGGGCAAAATTTCAAACAGTGCAGGGGCGCCTGGGTGGCTCAGTCGTTTAGTGTCTGCCTTCGGCTCGGGTCATGATCCCAGGGTCCTGGGATCGAGCCCCGCGTCGGGCTCCCTGCTCGGCGGGAGGCCTGCTTCTCCCTCTCCCACTCCCCCTGCTTGTGTTCCCTCTCTCGCTGTGTCTCTCTCTGTCAAATAAATAAATAAAACCTTTAAAAAAATTTTTTCAAACAGTGCAAAAGGATAGGAAGTAAAATATGTCTCCACCTTTGAACCCTGGTCCACCCTTCCAGGGTCACCCCTGTTTTCTTGTGTATGTTCCTAGAAGTCTCTCAGACTTGCACAGGCATGTATGTAGGTATCCCCTTTCGTCACAAATGGGAGATCACATACCCTTGCTTTCCTTGTTTACTGGTCCAGCACGATCCTGCCGCATCTACATATACCTGCTTGTGTTCCATTAATGCTGCACAGTGGGGCTCATTGATGGACATGTGGATTTCTTCCAGGGTTTTATTATAAATGTTATAAAGAATAATGTGAATATACCTGTACATAGTCACTGAATATCTGTGTGACTTTATGCATTGGGACATTCCAAGGAGTAGAATTACTGGGTGGAAGCGTAAGTACATTTTTGCCAACCAGAAAGGCTGTGCTAATTTGAAGTCCTAAAACAAGGGATGATGGTTGGCTTCTCTGCCCTTCCAACAATATAGTATAAACTTTTTAACTTCTCCTAATCTAATAGGTATAAAATGACATCTCGGTTTATTTCATTTGGTTTATTTGATTATGAAGCATAGCATCTTTCCCCATCTTTAGAAGCCACGTGTATTTCTTTTTCTGTGAACTTATCATGTCCTTGCCCGTTTTTCTGCTCCCCTCCCCACCACCGCCCTTTACCACAAAGCTTTTCAACAGTTCTCTATAGTCAGTGCTTTCATTTCTTCTGTCTCATTCTCTTTTGCCAGCCTTCTTCCCCCACCCAAGGCTCCTTGCCAGGTCATCAATACCCTCGCTGCATCCAGCAGGAATCCTCAGGGCTCTTGCCTCTTGACCCTACAGCAGCAGCTGACCCCACTGATCCTGTGATGACTCCTCCACCCTAATACCCCTCCTCACCTGGTTTCCACCTGATTTTCCTCCCACCTCACAGCTCCTCCCCATCTCCCTGACTTCTCAACCTTGACCGGCCCCAGACCTCAGTCCTTGGACCACTTCTACACCTTGGCAATGGCGTCGGGTCTCCTGGTTTTCAATACCACCCATAGGCTCTTAACTGCCCAGTTTCTATCTCCAGCTGGTCCTGACCTCTCCTGTGTAGCCAGCTGCCTCCGCAAATCTGCACTTGGATGTCCTAGAGGCATTTCTAACTTAATGCTGCCGTATCCAAACGGATCTTCCCCCAAAACCCATTTCAACTATCATCATCTCCCCATTCAAAGAAAAGCAGCTCACCTTTCCACTTTGCACCAGCCCAAAACACGGAGTCATCTTGACGCCTCTCTTTCTCTCATGTGCCCCCCAGCCGATCTGTTAATAAATTCCATTGGCTGTCCCTTCAAAGGCATCCCAAAGCCAACCACTTACTATCTCCCCGGCAGATGCTCTGGCCCCAGTGACCAGCACCTCCTGCCTGGATTACCCTAATCCACTTCTCCACCTCTGCCTGTGTCCCTCTCAGTCTTTTCGTAATCCAGTGGCCAAAGTCCTTCTTTAAACCTAAAAATTGGGGGGCGCCTGGGTGGTTCAGTCAGTTAAGCATCTGCCTTCGGCTCAGGTTGTGATCCCAGGGTCCTGGGATCGAGCCCCATGTGGGAAAGCGGGAGTCTGCTTCTCCCTCTCTCTCTGAACACCCCCACGCATTCTCTCTCTCACTCACTCACACCCTTTCAAATGAATAAATGAAAACCTTAAAAAAAAAAAACAACCCTAAAAATTGGGTTATGTCGTCCCTTTGCTCATTCCCTTCCAGTGGCCCCATCTCCTATAAAGAAGACTAAGAGCCTTTGCACCTGCTCACCTGTCTGTAGACAATTGTGCAGCACCCTGTGACTTCCCTGACCTCATTCTGTTGCACTCACGGCCTCCCAGGCCTGACCCTTTGGGGTCTCTCCTGGTCATTTGGCCCCACTCATCACCGTGAGAAGATCTCTCTCCCCCTCGGGGCTTTGCTCAAATATCACCTTCACAGTGAGCCCTGCTCCGGAGAACCACTTAACCTATGCCCCTCGGCACAGCTGTCTCGCCCTGCAGGCCCGCCCTCCTTTTCTCCGTATCACTCATTACTTTCCAGCATATTATACACTTCCCTGGTTTAGTTTATTGTCACTTCCCCCAACTGGTATTGATTCTCCTCATCTTAATATTATGCTTATTCATTTATTTCTTTTTTTGCTACATTCCCGGCACTTAGAATGGTGTCAGGCACATATGTGTTAAACAAATATTTGCCAAAAGAGCAAATGATTAAATTAAAAAGTAAATTTTTTTCCCACCTGCATTGTTGGTCTTTTTCTTCTCGGCAGATAAGGGACTTGGATGCTTTTGTCATTTGTATTGCAAATATGTTCCCAGTTTGTTCTTTGCCTTTCGATTTTGTGTATGGTAATTTTTCCATGCAGAAATTTTGATTATTATGTAGGCAATGCACTAGTTGTTTTTTTTTAATTTATAGTTCCCAGGTTTTAGGTCATGCTTAGAGAAGCTCCCTTTCATATGTATATGTATTATGATAAAATATACACATAACATAAAATTTACTATTTCACCCATTTTTTAAAGATTTTATTTATTTATTTGACAGAGAGAGAGAGCGTGGCAGGCAGATGGAGAGGGAGAAGCAGGCTCCCCTCTGAGCAGGAACCTGGTGTGGGGCTCGATCCCAGGACCCTGGGATCATGATCTGAGCTGAAGGCAGATGTTTAACTGACTGAGCCACCCAGGCGCCCCTATTCCACCCATTCTTAAGTGTATAGTTCAGTAGCAGTAAGTACATTCACTTTGTGCCTCCCATCCCCTCTCCAGCCGTGGGCAACCACCCCTCTACTCTCTCTCCGTGGGTTTGAATACTTTAGGTACTTCACGTAAGTGGAATATATATATTTTTTCAATGTTTGGAAATTAATGAACACATTCTGGCATGGTACTTGGCCCAAACATTCTTGAGATACTTCAACGTGCGCACCTACTCTGATCTACCCCCAGCCCACATGTCCACCCCTCCCACACCCACTCCCAGTTAAGTTTACTGCCAGCAGCGATTTACTGGTGTCTGCCCGGAGACTTCCAAGAATTTCGCAGCCTCTTCTGCCACTTCTCAAAGTGTGATCCACAGAGCACCAGCCACCCAACCTCCACATGAACTGGATAAAAATACAGATTTTTGGAGTTGGCTCCACACCTAGTGACCATCCATCCAGACTTGGTGGAGCTAAGAAATCAGCATTTTACCAAGGTGCTCAGATGCAAGGCACTCTTTCAGAGCTAGGGATCAATGGTGAACGGGTGCTTGATCTAGAAAAGGCACATGGCAGTACAAGACTGGGGTCTGCATCCCCACTCAGCCTTAGCTACTTGTCCCCTCTGTGAAATGGGGGTAAGATTTCCTGTGTCAGGAGATGAAATGAGATTGAAGGGAGATACCATCTATGGCTGTGTTTTGTAAACTCTGAAGAATATACACATGTAAGGGCTGCTAGCATTATCTTGGAGCCTCCCAATCCTGTTTCTGCAGCCTCAGAATCAGGGCTCCTCCCCAGGCCAAGGAATGACAAAAACATCCCTTCAGGTTGACTTCACGCTGGGGTGGGGCACAGTGCTGGGCCGGGGCAAATCTACAAGCAAGTGCCACAGAACAGGTGTCAACTCCTTGTCTTTTATGTTAATAATTGAAAGGTGCACTTTATTAACCTTAAAAAAAATTTTTTTTAAGTTCACTTGTGCACATTCTTGTTTGTACCTTGTGAGATGAGCATAATTACCCTCTTTGTACAGATGATAAAACTGAAGGTTTTTATGGAAGTGAGATTTCATGGAAGGAAGAAGCCTAGCTCCAAATCCTGTGACATTTGGCCGAATCGCCTGAGCCCTCAGTTTCCTCAGCTATAAAATGGGTTTGCAGCTGTATTAACTCCACGTTTATGGTAAGTTTTCAATAAGATAAGGTCTGTGCTGAGCCCAACACGGACTGGCATGCCCAGTGGCACCAGGGGTCCACTCCACGGCACTTGCTCCAAAGTCTGTGCTCTCTCCCTCATGTTGAGGTGTTTCAGGGGGCCTTAAAAAAATGCAAGAGGAGTGAAGATAGATGGGGTGGCTGCTGGCATGCAGCCATATTCTGCCCCAGGAGTAAACTAGACAAGAAGCTAGGAATCTTCTTCTGAGAATATTACAATGTTCACTGACCAAAACAGGCTTCTCCTGAATTTACTGATTAAACACAGTTATACTGGGGCACCTGGGTGGCTCAGTCTGTTAAGCATCTGCCTTCAGCTCAGGTTATGATCCCAGTGTCCTGGGATCGAGTCTGGCATCGGGCTCCCTGCAGGGAGCCTGCTTCTCCCTCTGCCCCTCCCCTCTGCTCCTGCTTTCTCTGCCTCTCTCTCAAATAAATAAATAAAATCCTTTAAAAATATATTTAAAAAAATAATAAATAAATACAGTTATTGCATTAGGCCAGAGTTGGGACTAGGAATGTGCAGGGGGTGGCCCAAACCCAATTTGGAGTTCCCACAGACGGGCAGTCTTCCCAAAGACGACTCCATCTGGTTAAGAGTAGAATTCAGTTGGCAAAGCTGTGGGCCATCCTCAGGAATGTCACTCAGGTAACCTGACATCACCGGGTACTGAGAGCTTCCCCAGGTGGACACACAACCCTGCAGGGAGCCCGAAGCTGCCGGTGTAAGAACTAGGAGAGCTGCCATAGAAAATGCCTGGAGGTCAGGCCTGGGGCCGCCTCATTGCTGTGCTTCCCCTTAGAAAGCCCTTCCTCCTGCTTACCCCCTTCATTCCTTCAACATTTATTGAGCCTCTACTGTGCGCCAGGTTCCAGGAGCAACAAAGAGAAATAAAAGACTCTCTGACACAAATTCAACCGTAACAATTTTAAAGACAATAACAATTAAAATGAAAAAGTTCTAGCAAGTATTAAGCTTCTCTGCCAGGACCGAGGTGTTGGGTCCGGTAATCCTTACAGCACCCCTCAGAGAGATGTAGGAATGACAGGACTTGGGAACTCACAGGAATGGCAAACTTAGGGACAGGGGATGGTCCAGACAGGCTTTTCCAAGAAGACAGTAATTCAGCTGGGGTAAAGCAGAAGAAAGGGTTTTCTAGCGGACAGAAAGAAACAGCAAGTGCACAGGCCCGGAGGTGGGCAACGGGGAAGGCGTGGGGAGCCGTGCTCACGTGGAGGGCCAGAGAGCCAGGTTATGCAGGAGATGAGGAATATCACACTGCGTTCTGATCCCTGGGGCGGGGATATGGGGAGGACCTGCAGGGGGCGCTCCTGGATGCCGACAGAGCAAGGCGGCTGCGGCGGGGCCTGATGGAGGGCCCCCTCGGAGAGAGATCTCTGAGGCGGGCTTTCTGGACTTCAGTGGCTCTTGCCCAGACCCAGCTCAGGGTCACCTTGAGGCCTCTCTGTGGGACTGGGTGGCCAGCGTCTCAAGTGCAGCGTGTTGGGGTCTCCACTCATCCTCGTGGCTGGAGCCAGTCCCTGCCTGTGCTCAGCTCCAAGAGGCCCAGGCCCCAGCTAGCCTTCCTGCTGTGTCCCTTGGCTCCCATGGAGCCGTCCAGACTTGGCTCTGTGACCCATTTCAGATCTTAAGCACGGCCAGTCGCAGCCCTTGTGAGTCTGTGATGGGGGCTATGACTTCCTGAACACCTCGGATTCAGAATCCAGAGGGAGCTCTGAATCTGCCCATCTTCTTGGTTGGGCCATTGTTCCTCCCAAAGGGGTGGTTAACGCAGGAAACTTGGACATTAGGGAGCAAGACAGCTATCACATTAAAGGGCTTTCCATCATTTATGTAGAATAAAAACGGCATGCAACATTCTAAAAATGACTGAACCATTGGGGTTAGCATCAGATAAATCTGGGATTCACGTTCTGGCTTTGCCACGTGTGGCTTCAGGCGGGCACTTAACTTCCCCGACCCTCTGTTTCTTCATCGGTGTGTGAGGACAAAATAATGCATGTGATGTGTGCAGCACAGAGCCTGGCATAGGATGAGTGCTCTATAAAGGGTGGCTATTGTTAGGAATGTTTTCACCTCAACTAAATCATTTTGTGGAAGTAACTATGTGTTAAATCTGTCAGCTGAGGGGGCCCTGGGTGGCTCAGTCCTTAGGCATCTGCCTTCCACTCGGGTCATGATCCCAGGGTCCTGGGATCGAGCCCCGCGTCGGGCTTCCTGCTCGGCGGGAAAGCCTGCTTCTTCCCTCTCCCACTCCCCCTGCTTGTGTTCCCTCGCTCGCTGTGTCTCTCTCTGTCAAATAAATGAATAAATAAATAAATAAATAAATAAAATCTTTAAAAAAACAAAACTGTCAGCTGATCCACATGACCCAGCACTGGAAAAAATGTTATTTAAAAGTAGTGAACTTTCGGGTGCCTGGGTGGCTCAGTTGGTTGAGCGACTGCATTCGGCTCGGGTCATGGTCCTGGAGTCCCGGGATCGAGTCCCGCGTCGGGCTCCCTGCTCGGTGGAGAGCCTGCTTCTCCCTCTGCCTCTGCCTGCCTCTCTGCCTACTTGTGCTCTCTCTATCTCTGTCAAATAAATAAATAAAATCTTTTAAAAGAAATAAAAATAAATAAATAAATAAAAGTAGCGAACTTTTGCTTATAGACACTTTTACACACATCGTAGAAGGTGTTATAAATAAAACAGATTCACTAAGAATTTTAACAGGTAAGGGAGAAGGGTAAGAAAGCATTTGACAAGCGATGAAGAGATAAGGATCATTTGTGAAATTATTTAACTTCACCAGGGACCAGAGACTATACTATCCAAATAACGGACTTTCTCTTTCTCTTTCTCTCTCCTCCCTCCCTCCTTCCTTCCTTCTTCCCTCCCTCCCTTTCCTTCCTTCCTTTCTCCCTTCCTTCCTTCCTCCCTCCCTCCTCCCTCCCTCCTTCTTTTCCTCCTTCCCTCCCTCTGTTTCCTTCCTTCTTCCCTCCCTCCCTTTCCTTCCTTCCTTTCTCCCTTCCTTCCTTCCTCCCTCCCTCCTCCCTCCCTCCTTCTTTTCCTCCTTCCCTCCCTGTTTCCTTCCTTCTTCCCTCCCTCCCTTTCCTCCCTTCCTTCCTCCCTTCCTTCCTCCCTTCCTCCTTCCCTCCCTCCCTTTCCTTCCTTCCTTCCTTCCTTCCTTCCTTCCTTCCTTCCTTCCTTTCTCCCTTCCTTCCTTCCTCCCTCCCTCCTCCCTCCCTCCTTCTTTTCCTCCTTCCCTCCCTCCGTTTCCTTCCTTACTTCCTCCCTCCCTTCCTTCCTCCCTCCCTCCCTCCTTCTTTTCCTCCTTCCTTCCTCCTTCCCTCCCTCCCTTTCCTCCCTCCCTTTCCTCCCTTCCTTCCTCCCTTCCTCCTTCCCTCCCTCTTTTCCTCCTTCCCTCCCTCCCTTTCCTTCCTTCCTTCCTTCCTTCCTCCTTCCCTCCCTCCCTTTCCTCCCTTCCTCCCTTCCTTCCTTCCTTCCTCCTTCCCTCCCTCCCTCCCTCCCTCCTTCTTTTCCTCCTTCCTTCCTCCTTCCCTCCCTCCCTCCCTCCCTTCCTTCCTTCCTTCCTTCCCTCCTTCCTTCCTTCTCTTTCTTTCTTACTGCGAGTAGGAAGGATGACAAAGGTAGTGTGAATTAGACATGCTTATAAATGGCTAGCAGTAATCTAAAGGGGTGCAGCTTTCTTTTTTCCTCCCTTCCTTTCTTCCTTTCCCTCCCTCTCTTCCACCTTTCCTTTCTGTTTTAATGTCTATGATGGGAAATTCCAAACACACACAAAAGTGGAGAGAGTAGGATAATGGACTTCCATGCACCCATCACCAGCTACAGCTTTTATTTTGTCACTGATCTTGTTTTACTTATTCCCTTGTTCTAATAACACTGTTTTGCTGCATCATTTTATTTATTTAGTTAGTTATTAAAGATTTTATTTATTCATTTGGCAGAGAGAGAGAGCGCAGAAGCAGGGGGAGCAGCAGAGGGAGAGGGAGAAGCAGGCTCCCTGCTGAGCAGGGAACCCTATGCAGGACTCGATCCCAGGACCCCGGGATCATGACCTGAGCCACAGGCAGATGCTTAACCGACTGAGCCACCCAGGACCCTTTGCTACAGCATTTTAAAGTAAATTTCAGACATCATCTCTCCTGTAAGTATTTCAAAATGAAGTCTCTCTAACATAACAAAAATCCCATCATCACACCTAAGAAATGATTCCTTAATATTAAAGGTAATGCCTGTTTAGAAAGCGGGTTGGTGATACTCATTGAGAATATATCCATACACCTTGACACATAACTTTGCTTCTTTTTCTCCCTATTATAGAAAAAAAGTTTATTCTGTAGCCTAATTTGCAAGGGAAAAATACATAATTGGAAACAACTTGAATGTCTAACAATAGTAATTATGGTAGGTTCATGCAAGGATATTTATAAAGTTTGAGGTGAGTGGCAATGCTTATACTTAATGCCACAAAGATGGAGCAGGATTTGAAATTACATATTGAGTATGAGATCTGTAAAATGCCTATAAAAGTTCTCCCTGAACACTGACTGTATCTCAGATGCTGTGGGAAGAGTGTTTACTCAAAAGGTAGGAGTGTTATTAGTGCTTCTACTAATGAGGACATTGCTGTTCAGAGACATGGAATAACTTTCTAGAATACCCCTCAGCTGCTAAGATGTAAACTGAGGCATGGGTGGAACCCCAGATTTGTCTGGCTCAACAGCCCAAGGATCTAACCATTGTCTGGCAGCCTGGGCATCAAAGTGTTAACAGGAGCTGTCTCTTGACTGAGCAGTGGGATTGAGGTGATTTCTTTTCCTTCTTCACACCTTCTTCACTTTGCAACATTTTCTACTGAAGGTATTCATTTTATGTTAGAACAAAATATGTTCAGATTACATATTTTAAATTGTATATTTAAAAGACAGAACATGTTTGGAACATGTCCTAGATAAAGGGCTAACATGGCCATGTGAAAAAAACCTCCTATAAACCGGTAAGAAGAAAGATAATTCAGGGCAAAAGATGTGACTCAGGGGTGCCTGGGTGGCTCAGTCGTTGAGCGTCTGCCTTCAGCTCGGGTCGTGATCCCAGGGTCCTGGGATCGAGTCCCGGTTGGGCTCCCTGCTCCGCGGGAGGCCTGCTTTTCCCTCTCCCACTCCTCCTGCTTGTGTTCCCTCTCCCGCTGTGTCTCTCTCTGTCAAACAAATAAATAAAATCTTTTTTTTTAAAGATTTTATTTATTTATTTGAGAGAGAGAGAATGAGAGATCGGGAGCACGAGAGGGAAGAGGGTCAGAGGGAGAAGCAGACTCCCTGCTGAGCAGGGAGCCCGATGTGAGACTTGATCCCGGGACTCCAGGATCATGACCTGAGCCGAAGGCAGTCGCTTAACCAACTGAGCCACCCAGGCACCCCAAATAAATAAAATCTTAAAAAAAAAAAAGATGCAACTCAGAAACCCAATGGCTAATGAGATAAAATAGATCCTGTATCTCACTAGTGGCCAAGTAATTGCAAATTAAAGCCGAGATGAGATACCATATTCCATTCATGAAATTGGCAAAAATCAAAAAAAGATTGATTATATCTCTGCACTGGTGAGGAGATGGGAAGGAGGAAGGGGGCTGTTCAGGTGGGATCTATTAGCACCAAGCATTCACCCCATTTGACCCAGCACAAACCCAGCACTCGTAAGACTCTGTCTTACAGAAATAAAAGCATCATTTGTAAGGATATATGCTCATGAATTGTTATTGCTGCATAATTTGTAGGAAGGAAACTGGAAAAGCATGACTGCCCCCCAATAAGGAAATAGTTGAATAAATCAAGATCTATCAATTCAATGGAATACCAGGCAGCCATTAAAAATAATTAGACCTGTAAGTAATGACTTGCCAAGAGAAAAGGAAGACGCTGAGTACTGTGTAGAGAGCCTAATTACTCAGGTACAGTCTCCTTTCCAGCAGCACCACACACTTGGAAGCTTATTGGAAATGCAGAATCTTGCCCCCAGCCTAGACTAACCAACTGAGAATCTGCATTTTAACAAGATCCCCTAGGGAAGCACTGGTGTATAGGATGATTTCAATGGGAAAGCCTTCTCATGTATTGTGGCAAAAATAGATAGTCAACCATCCAAATAATCCTCTCTTTCTATTCTAACTTCTCATTTTTTGCTGGGCACAGGGCCACCCACGACTAAGGTGAATTTCCCAGCCTTCCTTGTAGTTTGTTGGGACCATGTGCTGAGCTCTGGCCAAGAGGACGGAACTGGAAGCGAAGAAGAATCTATCTGTCTTGTGCCCCTAAAAGGGAATACACCTGTATTCCTCTGGGCGTTTCTTGCTCTCTGCTCCCAGGAAAATGTCAATAACTGAATGAGTCACTCACTGTCTTAGCTTGGACTAGCATAACAAAATACCACAGGCCGGCGGCCTTCAACAACAGAAATTTATTTTCTCACAATTGTGGAGGTTGGAAGTCCACGATCAAGGTCTGGCAGGGTTTGGTCTCTGGTGAGGCTTCTCTTCCCGGCTTGCAGATGGCTGCCTTCCAGGCTGTGTCCTCACGTGGCTGTTCCTGTGTGTGTGTGTGTGTGTGTGTGTGTGTGTGTGTGTGTGTGTGTGTACATGCTGAGAGAGAGGGAGAGAAAGAACTCTCTTTCTCTTCCTCTATTTAGAAGACCATCAATCCTATCAGAACAGGGTCCCACCCTTATGACCTCATTGGACCCTAATTACCTCTTAAAGTCCCTGTCTCCAAATACAGTCACATTGGGGGTCAGGGCTTCAAGCTCTGAATCTGGGGGGTGAGGGGGCCACAGTTTAGTCTATGGCAGCCACCTTGAACACAGAGATGGGAACCACAGCAGAGGCGCCCCACCGGACTCGGCCGCCTACCTCCGAAACGTTAGACTGGGAGAAACTAGGATGTTCAAGCCACTGCACCTCGGTTCCTAGTTCGGCAGCTCTACCTGTTTCCTAACCCACTCATACGTGGATATGGTTACAGAGGCTCCACTGAGCAAGAAGGAAAGTATAAAATGATGCCCTGGAAATGGGCTACGGGGTGGGCGTGGTGAGCAAACTAAGTGTCCTGAGGGAAGGTTACCCAACAGCATTTTACAGTCACCCTCAACGTTCAGACAACTATGGGAAACGAGATTTGTCCCATTTTGTAAGTAAATGCCTAAAACAAGAATCTTTCCAGCAGGACTCTTCGTTGTCATGCGACGTCACACACATTCCAGCCTCCACACACACCAGTTTTGCTCCCTCCCTTCTCCCCCCCCCCCCCCCCCCGCCCTCCCCTCTTCCCCCCTGCCGTCCCTGCCCCTCCCCTCCGCAGGTGGTGCGTGGGTGCAGATGCTGTCCTGGGACAGGCCAGGGAACAAGGGAGAACAAACACCCTCAGTGCTGCTGGAACGGCTTCCCAGGGTTTTATTTTCAGTCCTCCTGTCGGTTCTCCAAGTGCCAAGGTCGGACTTCCTTGGGAGACGGAGGATGTCCGCAGCGCCCCTGAAGGCGCTCTCACCCTTCCTACTGGTAAAATGGCATCATGGGCCCCCATCGTTTCAAGATGGGGAACTTGACTTCATGGTGATACGGACAGAGGCAGCCAGGCAGTAGAAAGTAGCTCTTGCCCTCCTCGGGCGCAGGCTGGACCTCGGGCTCCAGGAGGCACGGAAAGCCGGCGCTCTGGCGGACCCGGTTGGGGGCACCCTGGGCCGGGTACAGGGCGTGGGAAACGGGGTACACGGAAGGGCATATACTGGTGAACCTGCACTCCTCCTCCGCTGCGGCCACACGGTCCTGATCCTGCGGGGGAAAGAAGCCAGGCTGTCCCAGGTCTTTGGCGGTCATGTGGGGTTTTCTGAAGGCGGGGTATCCATCCTCTAGCCTGGGCTTGGAGCTGGGGACGACCCTATAAAATTCTTTGTCCTGGAGTTGGGCATCCAGCTTCGCTTGCTGTGGAAATAAGTCACACAGGAATGGACGGCTGAGACAGGTGAAAGGTGAAGCAAGCAAGCTTCCTTGGCCTCATCCAAGACAGAGCACACTTCTCTTTAGTTAAAAAACATTTAAACTTGTTTTTGAATGGTGATATATACGACCCAGGGAAATACTGAAATAGTAGAAAAGGGTTTCTAGTGAAAAGTCAGTGTCTTTCCCACCCCTCCTCCCTTGGAGCCCATCTCCAGAGGCAACCACCCAGGTAAGTGGTTTTTCTATCTCTCTAGATATAGCTTATGTTTGCATAAACATATAATGAATTTTACACCGCCTGGCTTGTACGCAACTGATGCACATTGTAATCCCACTCTGCATTTTGCTTCCATTAAATACTATATCCCAGAAATTGTTCCATCTTTGTTTGCACGGATTTTCTTATTTTTAGTGGATCTACCTGGAGATAGAAAAGGATTTCTTGAACAAGATTTAAAAAGGACAAATGATAAAGGGAAAGACTGTACATCCAACTATATTAAAGTAAAAATTTCTTTTCACTGAAAGGGAGTGAAAAGATAGACCACAGCCTGTGAAGAGTGTTGCCATTTCTATAACTGACAAATGAAACATGTCTAGAGTATTTACAAAACTCCTACAAATCAAGAAGAAAAAGACAAGCATCCCAATAAAAACATGGGCAAGGGGCACCTGGGTGGCTCAGTCATTGAGCGTCTGCCTTCGGCTCAGGTCGTGACCCCAGGGTTCTGGGATCGAGCCCTGCATCGGGCTCCCTGCTCCACGGGAAGCCTGCTTCTCCCTCTCCCACTCCCCCTGCTTGTGTTCTGTCTCTTGCTGTCTCTCTCTCTCTCTGTGTCAAATAAATTAATAAAATCTTAAAAAATAAAATTAAAAAAATAAAAAATAAAAACACGGGCAAAAGACATGACAGCCATCTCGCAGAATAATAAATATCCATAAACATATGAAAAGATGCTGAATCTCATTAATAAGCAGTGAAATGAAAATTACGAGCACAAGAAGATATTCTTTCAAACCCACCAAATTAGCCAAAATTGGAAAGTCTTTAATACCAAGTTGATGGCAAGGTTGGAGAGCCACAGAACGGATTGTCCCCTGCTCCAGTGATGCAGCCACTTTGGCCAATAGCAATGTTCCCTGGGACAAGCAATTCCCCGCCTGGGCCGGGGACTCCTGCGCCTTAGGCTGTGTAATCCGCACTGCAGCATAGGACAATAGGAGTAGCAGACAAGTAAAAACCCAGATGTCCAACAGCAGAGGGGACAAATATATGGTGGCGTATTCATGCAATGTAATACAACACAGCAGAAAATGAATAATATATCATAAGTAACGTAATGTTTGGCAAGAAGTAAAAGTCACAGAGTACAAATATCCGATGTATAACTGAGCTCAAAAAGGCAAACCTCAACAGTTTGTTCACAGGGATACATATAGAGGAAAACTATTTTTTTTAAAGACCCCCAAGGGAATGATTAACCCAAAATTCAGAAGAGTGGCTCCTCTGGAGGTGGGAGGAGGGGTGGGAGCAGGGAGGGGTCCCCTGGGGGCTCTAGGGTACTTCTAATGTGCTATGTTTTCACTCAGCCGGCTGGTAACGAGTACACTGGTGTTTGTTTTGTCAATGTTATTTATTTATTTATTTATTTTTAAAGATTTTTTTTTTATTTATTTATTGAGAGAGAGAGAGAATGGTAGAGAGAGAGCATGAGAGGGAAGAAGGTCAGAGGGAGAAGCAGACTCCCCGCTGAGCAGGGAGCCCGATGCGGGACTCGATCCTGGGACTCCAGGATCATGACCTGAGCGGAAGGCAGTCGCTCAACCAACTGAGCCACCCAGGCGCCCCTGTCAATGTTATTTAAACTGTGAGTGTATATCGTTTACACTCTCATGTGCATGACTTAGGGCTGATGTACGTTTTAAAACGTACACGCAAAGCACACACATAAAAGACTTCTTTAGCTCTCCCAGTATCAGATACTGTTCTAAATAAGTGCCCCCAATATCCACACAAAATAAAGATGAAGTAGAGATGATTTCAGTGGGCCACTGAACAGAAGACAAGACCGAATAACTTCTTACCTCTTGTGGTGTGACTCTGGAGTATTTGTGCTTCCCATAGTGTTGATAGGCAACCATGTAGGAGCTTTTGTATATGTCTAAATCCACAGGGGCCTGAAGGGCAAGGGAGATTACAAACAAGAGCCCTCGTCTTGACATTCTTCCACCTAAAGGCATTCGACGGCTTCTCATGGCCCATAGGACCAAGACCAACTTTTGGGCCTGGCACTCAGAGCCCCCATGATCTGGCTTCTACTGACCTTTGCCATCTGGCCCCGCTTGACTCCCCTCCATGCCTTCTGCACTCCAGCCTCACTACACTCCACTTTTCGCAGATGCGCATGCTCTTATCTCCTGCTGGAAATGCTCGTGGTACTCCTCACGGACTGACAAACTCCTACATATCCTCCAAAACCCAGATTAAATTTCTCCCCCCAAACATCTATCCCACCCTTCTATTCACCTCCCCCAAATTAAACTCTTTCTCCTCTGTTTTCACAGCACATTTTGCGTCCCTCATTACAGCACTTAGCATGGTAATTGTAATTGATTTAATGAAGTATACTAGATTAGGACCTAATCTTTGGCATCTCTGCAGGCTCGAAGCCCAGCACAGGGCCTGACACACCGCGGGTGCCTATTAAATGCATGCTGAATAAATAAGTGAGCCCCCAGAAAACCATAAATCATTACTTTCCTCTGCCTATTACACACACACACACACACACACACACACACACGTACACACATCATTCCAGAATGACAACCAGAGGGAGCCCAAGGTGCCTAGGCCTGTCTGCTAAAGCTGCTCAACCTTGAGGTGGTCACAGGCGACAGAAACCCACAACACTCACCTGTCTGGGGTACACCACACCTGCCATAGCAGACAACCTACACACAGACAAGTTGGTTATAGCCCTGCTTCCGCCCCAGGCGGGGGGAAACACCCGTTGTCCCCAAAGCCGTGTGCCAAGCCAGCAAGTCCTCTTAGACTTCCCCTGCACGTTACTCAATCATCCAGGGGTTGATGGCAGCAGCAAGGATCAATGGGCAGGTGGACAGGGGTCCTGGGACGAAGGGGCAGGAGCAGGTCCCAGAAGGAATCAGAGCTGATGAGAACATCAGATTCACCTCTCAAGCGGGGCAGGTAGTGTGCTGGTAAATCTTTAATAACCACCTTTTTCTGGCAAATAAATAAGCAGTGGTTGGTAGCATTTACCAGTTTCTATGGTGTAAATGCTCACACCACGGCCCATTTCAGGCTATCGACATAATGTCACTAATGTGGAGTTGCAAAGATGTACACGGAATGGGCTCCCAGAGCCAGGATGAGCTGACTCCAACACTCGGGTCCCACTGAACCAGGGCTCTGAGCTGCCCTGAAGAAGGAGGCTGCAGGCCTAGGACTTAGGGACGCCCTGATCCAGAAGCACCAACCATGTTTTCTAGTGGGGTTGGGGGTATCCAGGGTGAAGAAAGCTGTGAGGCTCTGCTTTCCCAGCTGAACAATAGCAGCAGATACGTCCAATCCTGCCCCTCACTCCCCAGCCCTGAAGTCCTAGTGGGGAGCCTCACAGCTGGGCGCTGGGGAGCAATCTGAGCTCCCAGTTCGTGACTGGTTCTCCACTCCATTCCCGTGGAACACCGCCCTGAGCCTCACTACAGTCGGTGCACTGTGGCTGAGCACAGCAGTTGCCAGACCTCAAATAGTCCTATGTCCCCTCGGTTTTGTGCGTGTACAGCTCCCCTCCTGGGGCCGGGGGCCAGCCTCAGTGCAAACAGTCCCTACCCCTCCTTCTGCCAAGAGGATGACGATGCTCCTGCCCTTCCCGCTCCAGGTGCCCCGCTGCGTGAAGAGTCCCACCACTTTGTCGCACTGCCGCACCTGTCCTTGAGATACGTAATGCAGGCTGCTTTGGTCACAGTCCCTGGTCATTGTGATGGTGACTGGCTCACCTCTTGTGTGGCAGTGCCCAGGTCCCTGGCCCACCACCCTCTCACGCAAGCCACTGGCTTCCAGGACGCCTGAGCCAACAGGAACCCCGGCAGCGGCATTGGAAGGTGCGGGGAGGCGGGGGCTTGCCAATACTCTACGGAATTGGACATTTCCAGGAGAGGGCGGTAAACAGAACCCCACATGGATTTTGACATCAGACCGCAGGCTACTCGATCCACTGCACACCGGAGCCCCTCCAGGCTTCTGTTGCCTGAAAGGCTGGCTTGTCCTTCCTCTGTCTGTCAGAATTTCGCCCTCTGTCACACCCTTGAGGCTGACCGTGATCCCAAAAATGAAAAATAAAATAAGTGCTGACGAGGATACGGAGAAACCGGAGTCCTCATGTGCTGCTGGTGGGAATGCAAATTGGTGCGGCCACTCTGGAAGACAGTACGGTGGTTCCTCAAAAAATTACACATCGCCACAGAATTGCCGTACGATCCTGCAATTCCTCCTTTGAGTGTGTGCCCCAGAGTCCCGAAAGCAGGGACTCGAACACAAACTTGTACGACCATGTTCATAGCAGTATTCACAGTGGCCAAGGGATGGAAACAACCCCAATATCCGTCAACAGGTGAGTGAATACACAAAATGTGATGTATACGTATGATGGAATACGATTCTGTCTTGTAAAAAGTTTAAAAAATTTCTAATTCCAGTATGGTTAACGTACTGTGTTATATTAGCTTCAGGTGGACAATATAGTGATTCAACGATTCTATACATTTCTCAGTGCTCATCACTTAGGTGATGCAGGTGCCCTCCTTAATCCCCAACACCTACTTCCCCCATCCCCCACCTGCCTCCCCTCTGGTAACCAGCAGTTTGTTCTCTCTTGTTAAGAGTCTGTTTTTTGGGTTTGTCTTTTCTTTTTTCTTTGTTCAAATATTATTCAGTTTTATTTTTATTTTTTTTTTAAGATTTTATTTATTTATTTGAGAGAGAGAATGAGATAGAGAGAGAGAGCATGAGAGGGGGGAGGGTCTGAGGGAGAAGCAGGCTCCTCGCCGAGCAGGGAGCCCGATGTGGGACTTGATCCCGGGACTCCAGGATCATGACCTGAGCCGAAGGCAGTCGCCCAAGCAACTGAGCCACCCAGGCACCCCAAATATTATTCAGTTTTAAAAAGAAATTGTAGCTCATGCTACAACATGAATGAATCTTGAAAACATGCAAAGTGAAATAAGCAAGACCATAAAGGACAAAGATTGTATGATTCCATTTACATGAGGTACCTAGGCTCATCAAGTTCATAGAGACAGAAAGTAGAGTCATGGTTGCCAGGGGACTGGTAGGAAAAGGGACAGCAAATTAAAGAAGATGAAAACTTTCTGGAAAAGGATAGGGGTGATGATGATTGCACAACATTGCAAACATATTTAAACCACTAAATTGTATACTTTGAATGGTTAAAATGGTAAAATTTTGTTATATATATTTACCACAGTAAAAATTATTCACTTTCTTTAAGAGCCACCTCTTCCAAGAAGCTCTTCTTGGTCTCTCACTAGATGCCACCACAGATTCCTTTCATTTATCCAACCAATATTTATTGAGCACTGTTTCGTGTTGAGTGCTGTTCTAAACTGTGCAGATTCAACAAGTGAACAAAATAGATGGGAATCCCCCTGATGCACAGAGTTTACATTCTGATGAGAGCAAAACACAGAGTAAACAAAGTAATAATTGCTCAACTGCTCCATTAGATCCAGCAAATAAACAAAGTGAAGTCTGAGAGAATGACTGAGTGACTCTTCAGGGGGGTCTGAGAAGGCCTCTGGAAAAGGATGGCATTAGACTGGAGATCTGAAGTGTAAGAACCAGTCATGGAAAGATCTGGAAGATAGGGGCTTCTCAGCACAGGTCAGCAAGTGCAAAGCCCGTAAGACAGGAACAAGGGAGAATGAGGGGGGCCCAGGAAAGGAGTGGGTGAGGGCAAGAAACCAAGAGCAAGGGTGTTGGGAATCTCTGACTTTCACCTTTCTGTAATGGCATGCCAGTTTCCCTTTGGAGAACTATTTCTCTCCCCTACAGGGATCATGTGATTTGTGTGGTACTGACCCTACTCCAGCTCTAAATGAGTGTGTCGAATGGACTACAATAGTCCGTCCCCCAGGCCACCGTGATTGATGCAAGGAGAGGCTCATGACCAGAGGTGGGCTGATAGGCGTCACCCTCAGCTCCTGGCAGAGTCTCTGTCTTTCTGTGATAGTAGGCATTAAGAACTGTGGGAGCCTGGAGCTGTCTGAAGCCATTTTTGCCACCAAGTGGAGAGAGCCTGGCCATGAATAAAATCAGTAGAGAAAAGAAAACCCAAAAGATGAAGACAGAGAGTGACTGCATCATGAGGACACTAACTAAGCTCCTGGATACAACCATGCCTGAAGCTTAACTACATCCGGACTTTGCCATTTATGTGAGCTGATATATTCCTTTTCCTGCTGAAGCCAGTTTTAGTTGAGTTTATGTAACTTACAGCTGAAGCAGTTCCAACAAATTCAAGGTTGGAGAACTAAAGTAGTTAGTTACTTCTAACAAACTGTGGTATCCTTCAGGTAAAGAACTTGGTCTTGGTCACTTTTTTATCCCTCAGTGCATGGTCACTTACACGCAGGGATTTAAGAAGTTCTTGTGAATATAATAATCCTGAAGGAAATGGCAAAGAATGGGGTGAAGAACAGAGTGGCCGCGGAGATGAAAGTGGAGGGAAAGCTGGGCTATAACAAGTGATTTTTGTGCCTCAAGGATATATTTTCAGGGAAATATTACCAAGTAGCTTCTGGAGTCCTGACTTTAAATCCTGATACTTGCTATCTTCATGTCCCTGGGTAAATCATGTAAGTTCAAGAGAAGTCAATGTGATCATCTGTAAAATGGGTATTTAATATCCACCAGAAATGAATGTAGAAAGTCAAATGGATGTGTCTGTGATGGTCGTTGGTGTTCTTCAGGCCAGAGTTCACCCACATTTTCTGAGTTTACACTCTCTGCCAGACATGGTACAGGGCCTGTAATCAGTAGGGAGGAAAACCAGCAGTGGCCTCTCTGTCTTCGTGAAGTTACAGGGTGATGACGGATAAATATCTTATACAAGTGAGTCTTTAATTACAGCTGTGACAATGCCATGGAAGAGAAATGGGGTGCAGGGACCTGATCCGGTCTTGGAGGAAAGGAAGACTTGCATCAAGTAGTGACATTATACCTCAGTCCTAGGGAGGCAGGAGCATGCTCTGGCCTGTGTGACTGCTGTAGGGCTAAAGGGAGCCCGGTCTTGTGTGGAAGACAGAGGCTGTTCTGCTAGTGCAGAATAAGAGGGACACGTGTGGCTCCAGGTGAGGCTGGGGGTAGGGGTGGTTCATCCAGTGGGGTACAGGAGGATCAGTGGGTTTCATCCTGAAAATAATGGGAAGTACTGGGGAGTTTAAGCAGAAGGATGAAGCAACATATCAAAAAGATCACTGGTGGACAATGGCCTGGGAGGAGGATGAGACAAGATCCCAGCAATCGGCCACTGGCTGATGGTGGTGGCTGGGACAGGCTGGAGGAGATGGCAGCGATGTGGAGATGTGGACGGATTCAGGAGGCATTTTGGAAGTACACTCTATAGAATTTAATCATTATCAGGAATCGGCAGGGGCAAGACGAGAGGCAGAGGCAAGACAGAGAGAGGTATCAAAGATGATTCCCTGATTTTTAGGATGAGCCACTGGGGGTTGGTCGCCCTTTGGTGAGGTAGGAAATGCAGGTGGAGGAGCCGGCTTGGGGAGTAAGACCACCATATGGCATCTGTGTGGCCCGTGTGGCTTCCGGGTGGAGAAGCAAGTACACACCTGGGTAGGAGAATCTATGGCCCCGGGAAGAAAGCCCTGGAAACTCTGGAATTGCTGGTGATATAGGCGGTATTTGAAGCTAACAGAGAGGGTTTGCGGTATTTGGGGAGCACAGCCTCCCTCCCACATGGCCCCACAGTGCGAGGCTGCCCTGAAGAACTTTCTGCTGGCTCCCTAAAAGGGTGCTCAAGGGCAACAGGAAGGGAAATCAGGCCACAGGAGGGAAAGGGTGAAGGGGTCCACGTACTCGGTCTTCTTTCTGGTTTCTGGTATTTGTCGATTTCGCCACGGTCAGGTTTCTGCAGAACCTCTGGGCTTCAGAGTGGATGCAGCAGCGTCCTTGCCACAACCTGCAGGAGCCCGGCAGGGCCTCAGCTGGGCCACCTGTGGCCACACGTCGTGGGCAGGTCCACTCCGAGAGCCTCAGTGCCCTCGTTTCTTCATTGAGAACTGAAACGCCGAGACTTCCTCCATCCGCACTATAGCACAGTCAGGAACTTTTTTTTTTTTTTTTTTTTGAGAGACAGAATGAGATAGAGAGAGAGCATGAGAGGGGGGAGGGTCAGAGGGAGAAGCAGACTCCCTGCTGAGCAGGGAGCCCGATGTGGGACTCGATCCCGGGACTCCAGGATCATGACCTGAGCCGAAGGCAGTCGCCTAACCAGCTGAGCCACCCAGGCGCCCACAGTCAGGAACTTTTGTAAGTTCAGCCAGAAGCATGGCAAAACCACTATGTACCAACGTTTAAATTTTCCTGGTGATCCGTGTTCTTTTTCTGAAGCAGCACAGCTAAGTTTCTCATGGTCCTTGCTGTCGCCTTTAGCAGCACGCAAGGGGGATCTTTTCAACCTTTTGTCAGGGATGGAAAATAAACCAGAAAGCAAATCCTGTTTGGTTTTTGTGTGTGTGTGTTTTTAAGCCTACATACAAGTGTTGGGTTCAAATTGCGTAGGGTAAGACAAACGAAATTGCACAATAGAAACTGTTAGGAGTGTGGTTTTTTTTTTTTTTTAAGATTATTTATTTATTTATTCATGAAAGACAGAGAGAGAGAGAGAGAGAGAGAGAGGCAGAGAGAGAGAGGCAGAGGGAGAAGCAGGCTCCCAAGAAGCAGGGAGCCCGATGCGGGACTCGATCCCAGGACCCTGGGATCATGACCTGAGCCGAAGGCAGACGCTTAATCATCTGAGCCACCCAGGCGCCCTAGGAGTGTGTTTCTAAAAGCATGGTTAGGGTGAAGTCAATGTTTAAAAGCACACACAAAAATACATTGCGTGGAGAGCAGTCCATACAAAGCACAGGGCACACCAACGGCTCTCACCGAGATCCCCCTCCCCTTCCTCCGGTGAGAAGATTCACCTCTCTACCTTCACTTCCCTATGGACAAAATACATATGGACAGGGTTGGATGACAAAACTAAAGGAGCAAAGTATGTACAATGCCTTGGCATCGAGTCTAGTATGCTGTAGGAGCTTAATTATTGTAACATTCATTCCTCTGTGAGAGAATCGGCTTGGCTCTTTCTGGAGGGAAAGCTGGGCCCCAAGTTTCTGTCTATGCAAATTCAGCGTGTTAACATTGTTAAATCACAGGAGGAAATTCTTTTCCCAAACCAGAAGCCTTCGAGTTCCTCCAGGCTTATATTAAAGGGATTACAATCCATTTCCTTCCTAATACGGCTAATGCGCTATGGGAAGCCCTCAGGCCAGGGATTAAAGCATTTACGCCTTTAATTAGGAGCAAACCTTCCCTTAGAGCCTGAAACACAAACAGCAAGTCGACACTACAAAGGCCTCCTCCCAGAGCAATGGGGATACTGATCCCTCTCCGGGAGCCAGGAGCCTCCAAAAGGCTTAGCAAACGTCGCCTTTCCCAAACAGGGTGCCTTAGTTGGAAGGGCCGTCCGCAGAAATGGACACCCCTTCACGTGGAGAACAAACAAACAAACAAAAACAGATCCGTGGAGTTAATCAGAATCAGCCCCTGCCTTACAGCTCAGGGCCGCAGGAGGGCCCAGCGGAAGGACCTCATCTTGGAGAGGGGGCCGGACACTAGATTGTCCCGCAGGTTCACTCTTCTAGATTTCCCCTGGGGACTCACACAACCGGGTCATTAGCTTTCAAGTGGACAACTCTGAAAATTAAGACCTGTTTGTGCTTCAGAGGGGTCTGTCCTCACACAGATGCCTTTGTCGGCCCCAAACACGGGGTCTGTCAACATTTTCCATTCTAGATTCATAGCCATAGCTGGGTCACCTCGTGCAGCCCAGGGACCACCTGCCTCAGAGTCCCCTGGATACATAGTAAAACCTAGATTGCTGCTGCAACCTTCCGTGTCGGAAACTCTGGGAGAAGGAGCCAAGCCTAGACTCTCCCTTCACCGGAAATTCTCATGATTCTTAAACTCACCTACAAGGACACTATGACCGGGCCACCCCTAGCTCTTTACAGAGGAGGGAGGTGAGGACCAGAGTCTTCCACGGACTTGTACCAGTGCAGAGAGCCAATCAGGCCCCGGCCTGGAGCGCACATGGGTGGTAGATGTGCACAGTATGCAAGAACCGATACCGAAAAAGCCTGTGAAATTGTTAACCTGGGATATGAACGTAGGGTCTTCTGCTTCATTTGTTCAACATGCAACTGTTGGCGGCCTTAGGTGAGCAAGGCGTGCATCTGTTGCTGTGTGTGTCCCTGGGTGTAGAAGTAGGAAGGGGGCATTGTGGTGAAAATAAAAGATGGAAAACACAAAGTTCCTGCCATCTTGAACTTGACAAACTGGTGAGGGGGAGAAGGGAGGAAGTGCCCAAAGAGAGAGCAAGTACAGGTAGGGGGTCCAGAAGTGAGGGCCACCTGGTGTAAGAGGGGACTAGACATGTGGCAGAGATGATGCGACAAAATCAAGTCTTAAATGAAGAACCCCCTTTTGTCCAAATCTGGCCCATCTCTGAAGGTTCAGGCAACCCTCGACATCTGGTGGGAACCACTTCCTGCCCACTCATGCTCACCCACATCCCTTCTCTCTGAACATTTATAACACTCCGGCAGAGATTTGTCACTTAACTGATGCCATTTCCGTGTCTTTATTTAGGTATGCATTTTTTGCTTCCCCAAAAGACTTGAACTGTCTTTGGCCTCTCCTGAGCCTGCCAGACGGGGCCGATAAACGCTAGACCCTCCAATAGTGTTCTTTGGTTGTTCAGGGGCTTTTGAAAGGTCAGGTGCGGGCTGCACACCGAACACTTTCCATGCAGGGCTAAGGAGTGTGGACTTTCAGAGGGGAGGCCGGGTATAGACAGCAAAGCGTTTGAGAGTCAGATGATTTTGCATTTGAACCCAGCTCTGCCACTTACAAACCAGGTGTCCTTGCACAAGTTCCTTATATTATCTTCTCAGTTTCCTTCTCAAGTGGTAAAATGGGGATTAAAAACACCTACTTGGCAGGAGAATGGACTACAATACTGTAAATGCCCTGCTCAGCACAGCACCTGGCCCCGGGCATGCGCTCAATAAACAAGAGTGTGGAGCATGTCGCTCAACAGGACATGATGAAAGGGACTTCTTAAAGAAGACCAGTGTGGGGGAAGGGCACAACACAGACAGGGAGGAAGAGGGCACGGGAGAAATGACAGCAGTGGGAGGCTCCTACCACCGGCCGGGCACTTGAGAATTGACCGCACGTTTGGGGATAGTGTTAACAACAGAGCACATCCTCTGTGTAGGGCTCTGTCCCGACAGCTCCACCATAACCCTACCATATAGACCCTCCTTACTCTCCTCATTTGGTAAATGAGGCACAGAAAGGGTTAGTGACTTGCTTAGGGTTCCACACAGGTATTAAGTGACAGAGGCAGGATTTTCGCTCCAGCTGCCTGAGGCCAGAGTTCATGTTTTCAATCACTGGGCCGTATGGCTTCTGCACCCCTGGAGAGAAATAGGAGGGGGTTCTAAAGAGGGCAAGCTATACGCAGGAATTTGGGGGCTGGTCTTTATTTCAAACAATGTCCTGAATTCCCTAAGACATGGTGAAAAGCGGATCTAGAGGCTGGCACCCATACTGAGGACATGGTGTTCTCCAGTTGAACATAAACAATTTCACAGAATACCCATGTTGGACAAGACCACTGTGATCACGATGGATCATGACGAAAGCAAGACAACTGGATAATTATGTTTGAACACACACAGACCAGGAGCATTGTCCTAGACCCAAAAATGACCAAACACTGCCCTATCCCGGCTAATGAGCCTCCACTGCTTCTGAAGCCTGAACTTATTCTTCCTGCATGATAGACAGGAATTCTTAAGATACCCCATTACAGAATCACCTGCTCCCTGAAAATGTCCAAACCACAGCAAAGTCCCGCTTCCTTGAACCCACCCTCAAATCACCAAATACAAACCCAAATCCTATAATAAATAATTTTTGAAAGCATATGGGAAAGATGGCGGCATAGCAGGAGGACCCAGGCTGGTCTTGTCCCTTGAACACAACTAGATAACATCAAATCGTTCCAAATACCCTAGAAATAAAGACTTTTTGACACCTTATTCTTCTAACAGCTTCCCGTCATGTGTCTCCTCCCTCTTTGCAACTGGACAGAACCCCAACTTGTTCAAGTCCCTGCAGATTCCTGACGGTCTTTGGATGGAAGTCATTGACATCTCTCTGGAAATCCCAATGTTTCAGCATGCAAGCCGTTTCCCAGTCAGAAGCCGAATCTTTGTCAGGCTCTGGAAAGGGTCACTGTCCTCATCTTTGGCTGCTTCGTTTTTGTGTTTCTCTAATCTCTCCCATAGAAAGGGGGATGAATTCTCAACTGAAGTGAGGATGAGAATCTTAACAACACCAAAGAATTGTTAAGAAGAGTCAATGCTAAGACATTAGGCTACATCTAGCCTGGTGACTGGTGGAGAGAACTCAATTCTTAATTTGTTTTACTGTATTGTTATTTCAGTCATGCTCAAAAACATTTTTTTAAAAATCCATCCAGATTATCAGCTTCTATCTATTTTATTACAATAAGGCTCAAAATATGTCATATAGGTGAGGGATGAGGTGCTCAGTGGCCTCATATCATACATTTTCTCAATAAATGAAGCTTACTATTTTTAAAATGACATATTTCAAAAAAATTAGCTTGTTTAATAATTTTAAAAATTTTCACATGTTTAGTAGAAGATCAGGTATTTCTCAGAATGAAAACACACAAATGACCATAAACACATCATTGGAATCAAATCAAAAGGAACGCAAACAAACATAGGAAATTTCCATCTATCAGAGCGCCAAAAAAAGTTTTAAATATAATTTCCAGTCCTGGTGTGAGGAAAACAGGCACTTCCTCATTCACTATTGTTATGAGTATAAGCTGCCATAATCTTTTCGAAGGCAATTGGAGGTACCTACCAAAAATTTAAATGGCTGTACCTTTTGACCTTTGGCAATTATGCTTTTAGATGTTGCCCTTACATCAATGATTGTGCCCTTGCATCACGTGTGCAAAGATAGTCACGACATGTTCACTGTGGCATTGTTTGAAATAACAAATACCTGCAACAAGCTAAGTCTGTATCAGCAGGAGCTGATTAAATACATATGGGTCCACCCACACTATGAAATACTAGTACGTCTTTAAAGAAAAGTAGATAGACCTTCAGATGAGCTGAAATGGAAGGATGTCCATGTTCATGAGAAGGAGAAACCATTTCTGTGAAGATACAAAAGAATGATTTGTTACCCTTGCAGATAGCTGGATAAAATGTTTTTGCCCAAAGGCCTGGAAATGGAATGGAAGTTTATAACCTCCAGGGTCTCTTTCCCATCAGAATTCTAAGATGCATTCTATGGGTACTCAGTAACTATTGGTTATTGTGATCGTCGATGATGATATGAAGATGAAGATGGTAATGGTGAAGATTCTCTGCCCAAAAGAATTAGAAGAATATTGTCCCTTAGAGACCTCACTCTGCCAGCAGTTACAGCAACATATTAGCAGCCCTTATTTTGTCTCCTAGGACCTCTGTCAACTTTCCTAAGTTCTTTCAAATGGCTTTTGGGCCGTGAGTCTGGGGTCAGTGGTGGGTCGGGCCATTTAGATGTTGAAAGGGCAAGGTGACCAGTAAGTCACACCTCTGTCCCTCCCTGCCTGACCTGGCACTGGCAGCGTAATCTGCAAGGGGATCTCCCTTCATGCCATCACATTGGAATGAAGTGCCGAGAGGAGCATCTTTCCTAGGAATCGTGCTGACAGATTGGCCAGTCAATCTGAGGTCAGCCCCTTCACACCTCATGACGCAACCTGGCACTGGGAGGTTGAGAAAGACTTGTCTGGTTACAAATACTTTCTAGATAAGTTAGCGGATCTTAAAGTGTGGTCCTTGGACCTCCTGATGTGATTGCTAAGAATAAGACCTTACTGCCTATCTTCCAAATCGGAATTTGATGAAGGACTGGAGTCAAGCATGGGAATCAGCATGTGAAACTCACTCTCGGGGAATGCTTTTGTGCCCTGAACTTTGGGGACAACTGAGGAAGACCTTAGTGACATTTTGCCCATAGGCAAGTATTTCAGGATCCCATTATGACCGATTATATCTTTGTGTGAAGCATTTTTGCAAGTAGTCAAATGACCCTATATCTATTCCGTTCCTCTGGTGTAGAGAATAATTAAAAATAAATGAACCTTGATTTCAGTGGGCACCTCTGTTATATTCCAGCAATATGAGACATAACGCCAAAAACAACAACATTAGGACAAGAAATAAGAAGACTTCGGGCGCCTGGGTGGCTCAGATGGTTAAGCGTCTGCCTTCGGCTCAGGTCGTGATCCCAGGGTCCTGGGATCGAGTCCCGCATCGGGCTCCCTGCTCCTTGGGAGCCTGCTTCTCCCTCTGCTTCTCTCTCTCTCTGCTCCTCTGTCTCTCATGAATAAATAACTAAAATCTTAAAAAAAAAAAAAAAAAAAAAAAAGAATATAAAAAAAAAAAAAAGAAATAAGAAGACTTCAAGGCATATTGTGTAGATACATGCCATTTACTCATTCACTTAATTAGCAAACATTAAACAGCTCAGAGCAATATACACAAATTTGTAACAAAAAAAATAAAAAGTTTTAAAACTTGGTGAAAAAAAAGAACGAGTCTTCAGTTTCCAGAAATTTTCTATTTGTATTCATTTGTAACATATATTACACACAGGTAGAATTTTGTTTTTCCCTACTCTTTCTACCAAAACCTTGAATGTGACCATTTCACTGGTTAAAACTGATTAACCACCTATGTGTAACAATACCCGGAACCATCACTGTTTCCTCCCTCCCTCTCTTCATTCTTTCCTTTCTACAAATATTTATTGAGCACCTGATATATGCCTGGCATTGGGCATGTATTAGTGAACAAAGGACATGCCCTACCCTTTCTACTTTCTGGGATGGGTTTTATAGATATAACTAATCACATAAGTATAACTAGAGAAATGATTAGAAGTAACACATGAACACACTTGCTTCATAGTAGGCCCTAGGGATGGTTGTGGTTTGGGGAAGCAGCATGACTCCCTGCATGGAATGAAGATTTAGGTTCAACTCAGCTGCCCCACCATTTCTGTGTGTGATTCCCAGGCAGGCTATTTAGCTCTGCATCCTCTTACAGAAAATACAGATAAGAATGTCTGCCTTAACTGGTGCGTGCACTCTGGAAAGCAGTATGGAGGTTCCTCAAAAAGTTAAAAATAGAGCTACCCTAAACCCAGCAATTGTACTACTAGGTATTTATCCAAAGGATAAAAACAGCGATTCAAAGGGGCACATGCACCCCAATGTTTATAGCAGCAATGTCCACAATAGCCAAACTATGGAAAGAGCCCAGATGTTCATTGACAGATGAATGGATGAAGAATATGTGGTATATATACACAATGGAATATTACTCAGCCATCAAAAAGAATGAAATCTTGCCGTTTGCAATGACGTGGATAGAACTAGAGGGTATTATGCTAAGTAAAATAAGTCAGTCAGAGAAAGACAAATACCATATGATTTCCCTCATATGTGGAATTTAAGAAATAAAACAGATGAACATAGGTGAAGGGAAGGAAAAATAAAATAAGACAAAAACAGAGAGGGAGACCACCATAAGAGACTCTTAACTATAGGAAACAAACAGGTTGCTGGAAGGGAGGTGGGTGGGGGGATGGGGTTACTGGGTGATGGGCATTAAGGAAGGCACTTGATGTAATGAGCACTGGGTGTTATATACAACTGATGAATCACTAAATTCTACCTCTGAAACTAATAATACACTACATGTTAATTAAATTGAATTTTAATTTAAAAATTAAAAAAAAATGCCTGCCTTATAGAGTAGTTGAATGCATTAGAAAAATATATATATTATAATATATAGCACCTGGGACACAGTAAAAGTACAATCACTGATAGCCATCCCCCCCCAAAAAAAACATCCAACCCTGTATTTTTTTAAAAAACTACATATTTTCGAGGGAGGCAAGATGGTAGAAGAGTAGGAGACCTCGTTTCATCTGGTCCCTTGAATTTAGCTAGATAATTATCAAATCATTCTGAACACCTCCTATGAATTCAACCCGAGATGTAAGAAAAGAATTGCTGGAATTCTGCAAATAGAAAAGTGACCACTTTCTGCAAGGTAGAAGGTGAGGAGAAGTGAATCTGAGGGGGTATATGGGAAGATGACCAGGGAAGCAGGGGAGGGAGCCTCTGTAAGCCAGCTACCAGAAAGTGATATATCCCAGAGTGCAAAATTGAAACTTTTAGAAGTCTGCTCCAGTGAGAGATATCCCTGCCTGAAAGGTGCTCAGGTGGCAAAGCAGGGCAGAATCCTAAGTGGGACAGTGTGGTCTCAGGATTCCTGGGGTCACAGAAAGAACTGGGGGTGCCTGAGCCAGCAGAGTTCCCAGGCATCGGAGCGGCAAAACTGGCTACAGTTAGTGAGCCCCAGAGTGGGCTTTCAGCTTGGTTTGCCATAAATTGTGAACCACAGCATAATCAGGTGACCCCTCTCCGTGCGGGTGTCCTGCAAAGGGCAGAAACACAGTGACCCTCCGTCTTCCCCTGGGAGGATTGGCATGGGTGAGCATCACAGAAGTCTGCAGAGTTTGGCACACACAAAAGTGAAGACTGTCCTTCTCTGAGGGTTTACTGAAGAGGGGGGCTGTGATCTTTCAGCTCTGGGGTTGGAGATCAGGGTGTGGCCATTTTTATTTTCACCCACTAAAGTGGTGTGGAAAGCCTTCAGGGAACAAAAGCCACACAGAGCAACCAGAAACAGCTTACACTGAGCCGGCCTCCTGGCAAAAGGGGCGGTACAACTCCGCCCAGGCAAAGACACCTGAGAATCAACACAGCAGGCCCCTTCCCCAGGCCAGTTGGAACAACAGGCAAACACCAAGTTTACAGAGCACACACGACTGCAAAACTCCAGCACTAGGGGAAAATAGTATATAGAAATCAAGGTTTTTTTCTCACGATTCTTTTATCTTTCAGTTTAAAATTTTCCTTTTCTTTTTTTTCTTTATTCCTTTTCAACTGGTTTCTTATTTTATCAACTCTTTGTTTTTAAGCCTTTTTTTAACTTTCATTTTTACATTTACATTTTATAGATATACTGTATTCTTCATTTTTGGTTTCCTTTCACTGTAATCAATTTTATTTTTGTATATATATAAGCTTTGCTTTCTTTACAATTTTGGGATTTAGTGTCTTCTAATAAACAGACCAAAATACACCCAGGACCAAGTGGGTCACCCTGTTTATAACCTGGGAGGTTATAGTCTCTCTTTTTTCCTTTTTTCTTTTCTTTTTTGGTTCCTGACCTCTTTGGATTTGTCTAGTATATATTTTGCTTGGGATGTGGTTGATATTTTTGATTTTGTTCTCTCATTAATCCATTCTTCTCTGGGCAAAATGACTAGAAGGAGGAATTCACAACAAAGGGAAGAACCAGAGGTAATACTCTCTGCCACAGATCTAATCAATTTGGATATAAGTAAAATGTCAGAGCTGGAATTCAGGATAACAATTACAAAGTTACTGTCCAGGCTTGAAAAAAGCATAAAAGACACTAGAGAATCTCTTAATGCAGAAATGAAATCTAATCAGACCGGAATTAAAAATGCCTTAACTGGGGGCACCTGGGTGGCTCAGTCATTGAGCGTCTGCCTTCGGCTCAGGTCGTGATCCCAGGGTCCTGGGATCAAGCCCCATGTTGGGCTCCCCGCTTCACAGGAAGCCTGCTTCTCCCTCTCCCTCTCCCCCTGCTTGTGTTCCCTCTCTCGTTGTCTCTTTCTCTGTCAAATAAATAAATAAATAAATAATCTTAAAAAAAAATGCCTTAACTGTGATGCAGTCTAAATTGGATGCTCTAACAGGTAGGGTAAGTGAGGAAGAAGAGAGAGTCAGTGACATAGAAGACAAGATGTTGGAAAGGAAGGAAGCTGAGGAAAAGAGAGAAAAACAACTAATGGACCATGAAGGGAGGCTTTGAGAAATCAGTGATACCATAAAGCGAATCAGTATTAGAATAATTGGGGTCCCAGAGGAAGAAGAAAGAGAGAGGGACAGAAGGTATATTTGAGCAAATCATAACTGAGAACTGCCCTAATCTGGGGAAGGAAACAGGTATTCAAGTGAAGGAGAGAGAGACAACCCCCCAAAATCAATAAAAATAGGTCAACACCCCAATATATAATAGTGAAATTTCCAAATTTCAGAGATAAAGAGAAAATCCTGAAAGCAGCTCAAGGCAAAAGCTTCTTAACCTACAATGGTAGAAACATTAGACTGGCAGCAGACCTATCCACAGAGACCTGGCAGGCCAGAAAGGACTGGCATGATATATTCAGGGTACTAAATGAGAAAAACATGCAGCCAAGAATACTTTATCCATCAAGGCTGTCATTCAGGATGGAAGGAGAGATAAAGAGCTTCTAGGACAAACAGAAAGTAAAAGAATTTGTTATCACTAAACCAGTCCTGCAAGAAATATTAAAGGGGATCCTGTAAGTGAAGAGAGGCCCAAAAGTAACATAGACCAGAAAGAAACAGAGACAATCTACAGAAACAAGGACTTTACAGGTAATTCAATGGCACTAAATTCATATCTTTCAATAGTTGACAAGCTAACCTTACATCTGAAGGAGCTGGAGAAAGAACAGCAAATAAAACCTAAACCAAGCAGGAGAAGAGAAAAACGATTAGAGCAGAAACCAATGAAACAGAAACCAAACAGAAGAACAGGTCAATGAAACTAGAAGCTGGTTCTTTGAAAGAATTAGTAAGATTCATCAGCCCCTAGCCAGATTTATCTAAATAAATAAATAAGTAAGTGAATAAATAAATAAATGAGAAAGAACCTAAATTAATAAAATCATGAATGAAAGAGGAGAGATCATGACCAACACCAAGGAAATATAAACAATTTTAAGAACATATTATAAGCAACTATATTCCAACAAATTAGGCAATCTGGAAGAAATGGTTGCCTTCCTGGAAACTTATAAAATACCAAAACTGAAACAGGAAGAAACAGAAAACCTGAGCAGACCCATAACCAGCAAGGAAATTGAAGTAGTAATCAAAAACCTTCCAACAAACAAGAGTCCAGGGTGGCATGGCTTTCCAGGGGAATTCTACCAAACATTTAAGAAACTAATACCTATTCTTCTGAAGCTGTTTCAAAAAATAGAAAGGGAAGAAAATCTCCCAAACTCGTTCTATGAGGCCAGCATTACCTTGATCCCAAAACCAGACAAAGAACCCACCAAAAAGGAGAGTTACAGACCAATATGCCTGATGAACATGGATGCCAAAATTCTCACTAAGATACTAGCCAATAGGATCCAACAGTACATTCAAAGGATTATCCACTACGACCAAGTGGGATTTATTCCTGGGATACAAGGGTGGTTCAACGTTCACAAATCAATCAGTGTGATACATCACATCAATAAAAGAAAGGACAAGAACCATATGATCCTCTCAATTGATGCAGAAAGAGCATTTGACAAAATTCAGCATCCTTTCTTGATTAAAACTCTCCACAGTGTAGGGATAGAGGGACCGTACATCAGTATCTCTAAAGCTATGATGCCCCGACATATTATAGTGAAGCTTGTAAATTTCAGAGATAAAGAGAAAATCCTGAAAGCAGGATGTGATGAGCCCTGGGTGTGATACACAACTGATGAATTACTGAACTCTATGTCTGAGGCTAACGATGGACTATATGTTGGCTAATTGAATTAAAAAAAAAAACCTACGTATTTTGCTTTTGTTTCTCTTGCCAGAAGAGACATATCTAGAAAAATGTTTCTATGGCAATATCAAAGAAATTCCTGCCCATGTTCTTTTCTAGGACTTTTATGGTTTCATGACTCACATTTAGGCCTTTCATTCATTTTGAGTTTATTTTTGTGTCTGGTGTAAGAAAGTGGTCTAGTCTCATTCTTTTGTATGTTGCCGTCCAGTTTTCCCAGCACCATTTTTTGAAGAGACTTTTCCCATTGCATATTCTTGCCTCCTTTGTAGAAGACTGATTGACCATGTAATCTGGGTTTATTTCTGGGTTATTTATTCTGTCACATTGATCTATGTGTCTATTTTTGCGCCAGTACCAGCTTTATAGAATATCTTGAAATCCGGGATTGTGGTACCTACAGCTTTGTTCTTTTTCAAGATCGCTTTGGCTATTCGGGGCCTTCTGTGGTTCCATTTGAATGTTAAGATTATTTGTTCTGGTTCTGTAAAAAATGCTGTTGGTATTTTGATAGAGATTGCATTAAAACTGTAGATTGCTTTGGGTAGTATGGACATTTTAACAACTTTGGTTTTTCCAATCCATTAGCATAGAATATCTTTCCATTTGTTTGTGTCATCTACAATTTTTTTCACCAAGGATATCTGCAAGTGATATATCTGATACAGGATTAATATCCAAAATATATAAAGACAAATAATCTGATTAAAAATGGACAGAGGACCTCAATAGCCATTTTCCCAAAGAAGACATGCAGATGGCCAACAGACACATGAAAAAATGTTCAGCATCACTAATCATCAGGGAGATGCAAAGTAAAACCACAATGAGATATCACTTTACACCTGTCAGAGTGGCTAAAATCAAAATCATGATGTGGAGAAAAAGGAACCCTCCTGCACTGTTGGTAGGAATGCAAACTGGTGCAGCCACTGTGGAAAAGTGTGTAGGTCCCTCAAAAAATTAAAAATAAAATCACCATATGATCTTAGTAATTTCACTACCGAGTATTTACCCAAAGAAAATGAAAACACTAATTCAAAAAAGTATATGCTGGGGCGCCTGGTTGGCTCAGTCGTTAGGTATCTGCCTTCGGCTCAGGTCATGATCCCAGGATCCTGGGATCGAGCCCTGCATAGGGCTCCCTGCTCCGCGGGAAGCCTGCTTCTCCCTCTCCCACTCCCCCGGCTTGTGTTCCCTCTCTAGCTGTGTCTCTCTCTGTCAAATAAATAAAATAAAATCTTTTAAAAAAAAAAGTATATGCTCCCCAAGGTTTATTGCAGTATTATTTACAATAGCCAAGATAGGACCAAGTGTCCACCCATAGATGAGTGGATAAAGAAGAGATGGTATATATGTATAATGGAATATTATGCAGTCACAAAAGGAATGAAATCTTGCCATTCGCAACAACATGGATGGATCTAGAGGGTATGATGCTAAGTGAAAGCAGTCAGTCAGAGAAAGACAAATACCATATGATTTCACTCGTGTGGAATTTAAAAAACAAAACAAATGAACATAGAAAAAAGAGAGACAAAAAACCAGACTCTTAAATATATAGAACAAACAGGGGGTTGCCAGAGAGGGGGGTGGGTGGGGGATGGGTGAAATACTTAAAGGGGATGAAGAGTACACTGATCTCGATGAGCACTGAGAAATGTATAGAATTGTTGAATCATTATATTGTGCACCCGAAACTAATATAACACTGTATGTTAATTATACTGAATAATAATAATAAAAACCCTACATATACAATTCATTGAAATTCTTGTTAAATTTATCAGGTCAAAAATTGAGCTTCACTCCCCCAAAACCTTCACTTTCTCGTCTTTGTGAAGGTCACACTTCAGCCAAGCCAGACAATCAACAGCCACCCAGTTAATCACCAAGTCCTCAAATTTTTCTCCGTACCCTTTTTCCAGCCACCATCATTTTTTATAGAGATGGACCCCTGCCTGAGAAGGGTTTCGAATTAGCTTTTCTGCGTTTGCTCAATTCTCTAACTCTGCAAACAGGATTATTTTTTAAAGACTTTGTCCCAAGTATTCATGCCCTGGGGTTAGAATGCCCTGTGTTCCCCACTACCCTTAGGATAAAGCTGAACTTCTTCACTTGGTCCACAGGGTCCTTCTAGGTGTAGCCTCTGCCCACCTCTCTGTCACCCCTCCCTGCCTCCCACCTCCAACATCGCACTGAAGCCGGTCCCTCAGGCATGGCAAGCCATCTCTGGGCTCCAGGCCTCTGTACGCTCTCCCTCCTCCTCTTAACCCAGCTAGCAAACTCCTCTCCAGCTTGTCACTTCCTTCAGGAAGCCCTCCGTGACCCCCAGTAGAGCATGGTAGGTGCCTCCACTGTGCTCCTAACACACCTGAACTTCCTCTGTCGTGATGTTTACCACACATCATGCCACTGGTGATTTATTAGCACACAGCCTCCAACTCCGGCCCTGATACTCAGCTGTGAAGCCCTAAATAACCCTACTCACCGGCACGGGGCCTCAGTTTCCTCAACCGTCACAGATAATAATAGGACCTACCTTCCGGGGTTGTGGTGAGGATCAAATGAGATTGTGCACGTAACGTGTTCAGCACAGGGACCCAGCATATAATGAATATTCAGCAAAAGCGGGCTATCTTGATAGTTGCCATAACCACTAAAGGTAGGGGCCACTAGGGTTGCCTCCCCATTACCCCTTCTGTCCTCCTGCCACTGCGTAACAGTTATGCAGTTTGGACAGACTAACCTCCACCCCCAGCTCCGCAGATGTGATCTGATACTTCTAAGCACAGTTCGCGAACCTCAGCGAGCATCAGGATTACCCAGAGGGCTTGTGATGTGCAGTGTGCTGGACCACACCCCCACAGTTCTTAATTCAGATTCTGATCCCAAGGGTTTGTATTTTGGGGCAAATCCTCATGCTGCTGGCCCAAAGACCACACTTGGAGAAGCAGTGGTCTAAGCCAATCAGAGTATCTTATTTCCCTTGCCTTACAACTGATCAGGGTCGGGCGCCTGGGTGGCTCAGTTGGTTAAGCGACTGCCTTCGGCTCAGGTCATGATCCTGGAGTCCCGGGATCGAGTCCCGCATCGGGATCCCTGCTCAGCAGGGAGTCTGCTTCTCCCTCTGACCCTCCCCCCCTCTCATATGCTCTCTCTCTCTCTCTCATTCTCTCTCTTTCAAATAAATAAATAAATCTTAAAAAAAAAAAAAAAGAGGTGGGGGAGAGGCAGGAAAGGGAGAGAGAATCCCAAGCAGGCTCCTCGCCCAGTACAGAGCCCAACATGGGGCTAGATCTCACAACCCCAAGATCGTGACCTGAGCCGAAATCCGGAGTCGGATGCTTTGCCGACTGAGCCACCCAGGCGCCCCAAGATGGTGCTCTTTTGAACAGCAGAGAAGTCAACCCCTGGTTGGAAGTAATACACAGAAGCGGAAGGCCCTAGGAGAATCATAGAGAAATAAAGTAGAGGCCTGGCTGAATGATGCCTGGAAGCCTCAGATCCCTGGACTTTCTAGTTCCCGGAGTTAGTCTCTTTTATTGCTTCAATCAATGTATGTTGAGTTTTCTGTTATTTGCAACCAAAATCTCACCTGAGACATTATCAGCTCTGTGATGGTGAGAACAGCATTTGTCTCTGCAACAGTCCATGCTGCGCCCAAGCCTGCCTCTAAGTAGGTGCTCAGTAAATACGTGTCCGTCATTCTCTTCTCACAGCAGGACCCAGCGATAACCTTAACCATGTGGTGAGGGAGCAGTCCCATGGCTGGCCTGGGCCCACCTCTGCCAGGTGTCCCATGCCACCTCCCCTGGGCTGAACCGTATCTGGCTTCTTTCAGGCCCTGATCACCCCCACCTTAGGCCATTGCCTCACAAACACTGAGTCCATTTTTAGTAATGAGTCACCTGATTTCCACAGAGAATTTTACTTTTCTCCAATAAGCTTTGCAGAATGAAGCTGCCCGCTTCACTTATTAATGGGTGGATGCATGACATGTACTGTCATCCTCTGTCCCTCCCCTGGCCACCCTCTCTCCCAGAGCTCTCTGCCAAATTTATTCCTCTGGCCATAACCGGCTTTCCACATATGGTGGTGGTTGCCTGAGCAGTTAAAACTCTCTTCAGTGGGCAGTCCCGTCTTATAGTTTCCTTAAGCCCACCAGAACAAAATGCCACAAACTTGTTGGCTTAACACAGCAGAAATGTACTCACTCACAGTTCCAGAGGCTAGAAGTCCAAAAGCAAGATGTCTGCAGGGCCACGCTCCCTCTTCTGAAGGCTCGAGGGACAAACCCTTCCTTTACTCTTCCACCTTCTGGTGTCCCTGGATGTTCCTTGTGCCAGCGTAACTCCCACCTCTGGCTGCCTAGTGTTCACACCTGGCTGTCTTCTCTGTGTGGGGTGCATCCCTTGTCAGGACTCCCATTGGAGGCCAAGTACATTACTAATTATGGTCTTTCAGAGACCAATCAACTCCTTGATTCAGTTCATTCCCTTGTGAGTGTTTGTTACACTGTGGCCACTCTTCTAGCAGGGCGACAAATGTTAGACAAGTAAACAAGGAAAAAAATGTTACCAGGTATAATTAGTGCAAAGGAAGAAATAAGCGAGAAAATGTGGGGATGGCAGCGTTTATATAGGATAGTGCTCACACACACCGCCTGTGTGAGGCGGTGACACTTAGGAGGACAAGGAAGGTAGGGGAGGTGACCCGGGGGGGGGGGGGGCAGTACAAAGAAACAAGCTGGATGGGTTTTAGGAGGGACCGAAGGCCAGCGTGTGTGAGGGGCAGGGGCAGGGTAGCAAGAGAAGGCAGAGACGAGGCAGCAGGCCCGCTGGGCAGGGAGTGGGGAGTTTGGCCCCGGTGCAATGGGAAGGCCCCATTTGAACATGGAAGTCACAGGTTTTGTTTTTAAAAAACTCACTCTACATCTGTATCACCGAATACTACTCAGCGATGGAAAGGAGCCAGCTACCTACACACAGCAACACGAATGGATCTCCAGGGCATTATGCAAGTGAAAAAGAAACACCAGTCTCAAAGGTGACATACTGCATGATTCCATGCATACAACATTCTCAAAATGACAAAATTCTAGAGATGGAGAAGAGAGTCGTGGTTGCCACGGCTTAGGCACTAGGTGAAGGGGAGAAGCCTGGGCACAACTTTAGGAGGAAGCATGGGGAAGATGTCCCGTGGTGACGGGTCAGTTCTGTATCTTGATTGTGGTGTGGTTACATGAATCTACACTCGTGATACAGTTACATGGACAGAGACCCACCCGCCCACTCACACACACATACTCCACACACAGATGAGAGCAAGAGTGGTAAAATCCAGGGGCGCCTGGGGGGCTCAGTCAGTTAAAGCATCTGCCTTTGGCTCAGGTCATGATCCCAGGATCCTGGAATCGAACCCCACATGGGGCTCCCTGCTCAGCAGGGAGCCTGCTTCTCCCTCTGCCTGCCGCTCCCCCTGCTTGTGTTCCCTCTCTCTCTGTCAAGTAAATAAATAAATAAAATCTTAAAAAAAAAAAAAAAGACTGGTAAAATCCAAATAAGCTCCGTGGATTATACCCATATCACCTTCCTGGTGTTAATGGTACAATGTAGTTACTGAAGATGTTAACACTGGTGACAACTGGGCGCACATGAGACCTCTCTACTATGTTTACAACTTCCTGTAAATCTATAATCATTTCAAATAGAAGGTATTTTTATAAGTTCACTGCCTGTATGGGGAGGATGAGTGGATGAGAAGAGACCAGCTATCCATGCAAGACTTGGTGGAGTTGGACAGTGTGGGAGCAGTGGAGGTGCTGAGGCCTGGAGTGAGGAGGGAACTTTCTGGGCTACTCATGGGATGGATGGAGGTGTAGAAGGAAAGAGAGTCAAGAATAATGCTTAGGTCTTAGATCTTCAGCGGTGCTGCCGAGGATTACTGAAATGGAAGAGAGTAGAGGGAGGCCTAGGCTTGTGTGAGTCACATCTTCCTTTTTTGGTCATTGTAAAAAAGTCCACATAAAGAAAAATGCTTAAGAGATATACATACCGTCTAATGAATTATTTGAACACATTGTATGGATATAACTTCTACCCAGGTCAAGAAATAGAACCTGCAAATCACCCAGTCTTCCAAGGTTCTTCCTGATCATAAATATCCCTCCCCACTGAGGTAACTGATACCTTGATTTGATTTGATACCTTAATTTTAGCATATTGCCACCTTGGCTTTCTTTCTAGTTTATTTCCCAAGCATGCACTGGCCACGGTCAGTCTAACATGGCATGACGCGCCCAAGTGAACGTTCGAATTCAAAGATTTCTAAAATTCCTTCTAACACCTTAGGCAGCTTTTGAATACAGCCAGTTCCTCACATCCTTTAAAGCCAATCCCTCCCTGAGGCTAGAAGGAGAGATGTCCATGACACCATTATGTACACTTCAATATTACAAGTATTTGAAGAAGGGCGCCTCGGTGGCTCAGTCGTTAAGCGTCTGCCTTCGGCTCAGGTCATGATCCCAGGGTCCTGGGATCGAGCCCCACATCGGGCTCTCTGCTCAGCGGGAAGCCTGTTTCTCCCTCTCCCACTCCCCCTGCTTGTGTTCCTGCTCTCGCTGTCTCTCTCTGTCAAATAAATAAATAAAATCTTTAAAACCAAAAAAACCCCACAAGTATTTGAAGAAGACTTTACCACCTTCTTGCTGCACCAATGTCCTTCCTGCCTTGCTATTCCCTTTGCTTCCTTTGACCCCCTGTGAAGTCTGAAATATCCTAAGTTTATTTCCATACGTATTTCCAGAAAAATAACTTGAACATGATTCAAGCCATCAGTGGGTGTGCAGAACATCTCTCTCAACAGAAGTATATGTTCTTCTAGCTCTTAAGACGGGGAGATGTGAACAGCTAAAATGGAATGCTGTTTCAACCCTGGCCTCGATCTCATTAAAATGACAAGGCCCACCCATGTGGCCAAAGGAAGGGCTCCAAGGAAGGAAGACATTTACGCTGATATTGCCTCTAATAGCCAGAGAGCTAGGATCACTGGGCTGGGGAGTGTCACAAAGGCCATGCCCCCTACTGTTAACTGAGCCGACACTGATTGGGCCAAAAAGGCAAAGCAGAGCCTCTGTGGCTGCAGAACAGGGTGGGGAGTCATCCTGCAATTATGAGGCAACTTCTTTAAAACTTCCTTCAGACCCTGCCTTAGGCAAACCATACCTTGAAGAGAGGCCCGCCCCTAAAGGCTGCAGGTGATCCTTTTTCTCTGAGTGCTCTGACCCGTCTCCAGCCACCCCCGCCCCCCACCACTGCTTAAAGTATTGCTTTCCTCCGGGTTCCTCCAACACGCAAAGATCTTATGCACAGATTTTTATGTGCCCGCGTATAGAAGATACTAGACAAACCCAAGACATCATTGTTTTGTGTCCATTTGGTACATTTTGTGGGATCTGAGTGATCTAGGGACAGCTTTCCTGGTCAAGGGATTTGCTCCCCCTTCTCCTTTCCCACCACCTTGAGCATGGAGGGACTTGGAAGCTCAAGGCCAGTGGCAGGCACGGAGGACTCCTGATCTAACAAAGACCTGCCCGAGAGGGCAGTGGGGAGGGTGGGGATCCTTGGAGATGGATCTGCCTTCCTCCTTCCCTAGCCACTTGACCTTGGGCAACTTTTTCAAACACTTAATGCTCAGATTCTTCATCTGTAAAATAGGGATATTACTAGCACCTACCTCAGAGATACTTTACAAGAGCTAATTCAGATTTTAAAATTCAGCATCGGGCAAGACATGCAGTAAGCACCTTTTACCTCACACAACTTAATATTCACTATGTAGTAGGTGCCAGATGCTGTGCAAAACACCCTGTCAGGCTTACCTCCTTTTACCCTCATGACAGCACTAAGGGGGAGAGCTCCCATTATCACACCCATTCTACAGATGAGGACATTGAGGCCCAAAGAGTTAAGAAAGTTGCCCTAAGTTACAAAGGTAATGAAGTGCCACACTGAATGTCAAACTCAGTTGACTTCCCTCCGCTTGGTGACATCCAACACCACTGTGGAATTCAGTTCCGTTACGGGGTTCTGCTAGCTGGCGTCGATAAGCAGCTCTGTGCTGGTTGGTCGGGAGCCGGTGTAATGCAGCCGTGAGGCACATTTCCAAGACTGCTGATGTGGGTACACATTCAGGCAGGGACATTTATATTTTACATACCACTTAGTGAATTTTATTTGTTCAACCCAAAACAACTAATAAGGCCCAGCTTCACAGACCCAGATGCTCACGGGGGATATTAATAGGAAAATGCCCCGTTGTTTCTCTGGGAGATGTCCTGCATGAGGTTTTTCCTGTCTGATGCTTTACAGGACCACAGCAGACATCGTGAGTATTTTCTCTGAGCCAGAAACTGTTCTAAGAATCCATATGCATGCCTATTTAATCCTCACAGTACTCTCCCAGGAAAAGCAGCAACCCTTATCCTAGCAAGGTCAAGTCACTGTCCAGAATCACAACGGTAACAGAGGCAGGATTTCATCTCGGCTCTTAGGTCTTGATCACTTTACCATATCACTGCCCAAGAAAAGCGTGTTTGTTCTGCATATAGCATCTTATGGATCATCAGCAGTAATAAAAACCATTATTACATTATTTTTGTTCTTTTTCTCTTTTTCACTTACAGCATTATATCCAATGGGTGGGTCAAATCTGATATGAAATCACAACTCTTATGGTCCCCAAATTCCCTTGACTTGCATTTAAAATTAAGGTGTTTGTTGATGAACCGTAATCCAAGGACGATTTACAGTCAGTTTTAACCTTTCCCATAAATAGGTAACAAAACTCGCTTGAAATGTTTTTAAGATTTCAATATTGAGGGGCGCCTGGCTGGCTCAGTTGGTAGAGCGTGTGACTCTTGATCTCAGGGTTGTTAAGTTCAAGCCCCATGTTGGGTGTAGAGATTACTTAAAAAAAATTTTTTTTAATCTTCTAAAAAAATAGGGGCGCCTGGGCGGCTCAGTCGTTAAGCATCTGCCTTTGGCTCCGGCCATGATCCCAGGGTCCTGGGATCGAGCCCCGCATCGAGCCCCACATCGGGCTCCCTGCTCCGCGGGAAATCTGCTTGTCCCTCTCCCACTCCCCCTGCTTGTGTTCCTGCTCTCCCTCTCTCTCTCTCTGTCAAATAAATAAAATCTTTATACTCTTTAAAAAAATAAAAAATAAAATAAAGTTTCAATATTTAAAACAACCGTTACTGCCTACCCTCCACATTTCTTTATTATTATTATTTTTTAATAATCAGATGAAAGCCATGGACACTTTCTTCAGAAACGTGGATATTTACATGCAAGAACTCATACCTGCACCTTTAAGGAGTTTCCAAAGCCCTGGAGGCCCATCCACTGACTCCAGTGATAAGTTGCTTTTTGTATTTACAAATGGAGAATCATTTGGAAAGCACATGTTCTTCCTCTGACTTGCATTTTATAACTATTGGCCTCTCTCTGCTCTCTCCGTCTCTCCCTCTCTAGACACACATATCACAGTATATTGTCTCGTGAGCTGGCACCATCAATTTTTTTCTTTTTTTTAATCACAGTTTTTTCTTCTTTATATTCTACGTTTCAAACAAATGTTATTATAACAAACACTTCAATCTCACAAAACATAAACAAAATTGTAGCTACGTCATTTGGCTGAACCGATGCTGCAGCTGATGTGAAGATCTTTAATTTTCAATCTGAACTTGCCTTTGACCTGCTTTGCAGATTTCCTGCAGCACACTTTCAGTATTGCTACAGTTCCAGAGCTATAAAAACCAGATCCATTAGAGGGGACAGTTGGGATGGGTTATACACCTATTTTTCTAAGAGAAGTACAAACTGTTGACAATGCAGTCATTTCTTCTGTTACTATTTGCAGGGGACTTTGGATTTAAAAGTGCTTCATACACACTTCACTTCCAGCATAATATCTCCTTAGTGGGTCAAAATTTGATGTGATGGCATAACTTTTGTGATTCCCAAATTTACTGGACTTGCATTTTAAAATTAGGGTACTAATTGGTGAACCATAATATGGTATAATATGGCACAACTTTAATATGCCATTGTTATAATCTTTACCCAAGTTCACTTAGAAAGTGATCATGTGCTTCCTACTCCATGTGTCTTATCACCAATCCTCATAACAATCCCGGAATATATCAGAACACCAATTTTACAGATAAGGAAACTGAAACCCAAGATCACACAGCTGGAAAGTAACCTGTCCGCTCTTTTTCAGCTGTCACATTGTCTTTTTAGCCTCAATTTGGACTTGGACCCATGGTTATAAAGTACCGTCCCTGCCCTTGCAAGCGGAAATGTTCACTTTATCCTTAAACAGGGCTGCCTATACTGAAACACCTCGTGTTCCTAAAACTTGAAGCTGACAGAGGGAAAGGGGATGCTCAAGCAGAACTAGCAGAGAATATTCTAGTTTCATATTAGAGTAAGTAGGGAATTTGACAATTTAATTGTAGACATTTTTTTAAGCCTAAACATTCAGTTAGCCTCAGATTCTATTTTTTTCTCAGTAAATTTTTTAATTCAAGTATAATTAACATAGCATTATATTTAGTTTCAGGTGCACAATATAATGATTCAACAATTCTATACGTTTCTCAATGCTCATCAAGATCAGTGTACTCTTGGGGTGCCTGGGTGGCTCAGTCGTTAAGCATCTGCCTTCGGCTCAGGCCATGATCCCGGGGTCCTGGGATCGAGCTCAGGATCGAGCCCCGCATCGTGCCCCGCATCGGGCTCCCTACCCCGCGGGGAGCCTGTTTTTCCCTCTCCAACTCCCCCTGCTTCTGTTCCCTCTCTCGCTGTGTCTCTCTCTGTCAAATAAATAAATAAAATCTAAAAAAAAAAAATCAGTGTACTCTTCATCCCCTTTACTTATTTCAACCATTCCCCACCCTTCCCTCTGGCGACCACCAGTGTGTTCTATATATTTGAGAGTCTGGTTTTTTGTTTGTCTTTTTTTCTTTGTTCATTTGTTTTGTTTTTTAAATTCCACACATGAGTGAAATCATATGGTATTTGTCTTTCTCTGACTGACTTCTTTCACTTAGCATCATACCCTCTAGATCCATCCATGTTGTTGAAAATGGCAAGATTTCATTGTTTTTATGATTGCATAATATTCCATTGTATATATACCATCTCTTCTTTATCCACTCATCTATGGATGGACACTTGGTCCTATCTTGGCTATTGTAAATAATACTGCAATAAACCTTGGGGAGCATATATACCTTTTTGAATTAGTGTTTTCATTTTCTTTGGGTAAATATCCAGTAGTGGAATGACTGGATCATATGGTAACTTTATTTTTAATTTTTTGAGCAATCTCCATACTGTTTTCCACAGTGGCTGCACCAATTTACATTCCTACCAACAGTGCAGGAGGGTCCCTTTTTCTCCACATCCTTGCCAACACTTTTTCTTTATTGTTTTTCTTTTTTAATTTTAGCCATTCTGATATCTCATTGTGGTTTTAATTTGCATCTCCCTGATGATGAGTGATGTTGAGCATTTTTTCATGTATCTGTTGGCCATCTGCACGTCTTCTCTAGAAAAATGTCTATTCAGGTCCTCTAGCTCAGGTCACGATCCCAGGGTCCTGGAATTGAGCCCCATGTCAGGCTCTCTGCTCAGCGGGGAACCTGCTTCTCCCTCTCCCTCTGCTTGCTGCTCCCCCTGCTTGGCTCTCTCTCTCTGTCCAATAAATAAATAAAATCTTCCTTTTTAAGTGTAATGCCTACATTTCATATGCTTAAAAATATTTTGTTGGTTCCAAAATGAGTCATTAATTCAATGGTTCCAAAATGTATAATTAAGTCCACGATTTTCTATTATTGGCCCTCTTTTTTACTGTTAGGTAACATAAACCTCTCCCGGAAAATAAATGCCGTGGTACTAACCAACCACCTGCCTACCTTGATGGACAAGCAAAGCAAGACCTGGCCTTTTGCATCAAGAGATAATTAAACAACTGGATGGTTTCAGTTTGTGTCAAGAGTCACCGACTCCCTTTGATCTGTACTTCAGCTAAGGTGCATCAAGCATCTTAAGGGTCATGGGAGAAGAGGGGTAGGGCAAGAGAGAAATTTCAGTCCACCTTGAAGTGTGAAGTGTTTGCTTTTCCCCAGACATCCCGTCTCACTTCCTCTCTCCTGAAAATCTACCCTCTGTGTTCCTTAATGAGCCTGCCCTGGAATTGTCAGCTGCTCTTCCCAAGACTTTAAGAGGCTCAAGATGAAGTCAGTGCTTTCTGAAATATCATGAGATCTGTGCGCTCTGAAGCATGCTGTGGGGTTTTTTGGAGGCTTCTCTGAATTTTTTTAAATGTGGCTCAATTTTTTGGTACCAAAATCTAAATGCAATGTCTCCGTACTATTGAAAATAATCATCATAATATTAATTAAAAGGAACGGCATTTTGTTTAACCCTTCAATTACAGCCCGCCCCTTTGTCCCTTATTCCAAGAATATTACCACAAATTGAAGATCCTACAGATAAGCACAGTTATGCAAAAGAGGGCTTTTTCTCTGACTTGGGAAGCTGAGGGAAAGGCTCCTGAAGATCTCCAATGATTTTTCTCGTCTTAAAGCTTCTTATCTTTTTTTGTTGTTTCCCTCCTATGACTTCATACCATTCATTGGCAATGCAGTAAAATCTGAAATTCTCTCTTTGTGCATCTTTATGCCACCCCCCAACTGCAAGGCCCGAAGGCCCCATTAATTTCAAAGTGATTAGCCGGGGCGGAGATAAACCACTGTGGAACCAGAGCTACTATGCTAGGAATCTTTTCCCCAATTTGCCTAAGCCCCAAAGTACTTTTATCCTGATCTTATACATCAGACATCCTGGAAATGAGCAGAGGGGTCGCTAGTATCCTTCAGAAGTAGGTGCCTGTAGACAAAGACACTGGCTCTCTAGAATGCAAGGCTTCTGTTTCTTATCTTGGGCAATCATAAAATAAAATATTTGCCATTGTGATTTGAAGGTGACACTGATTAGCTACTCACTGCAGACGTAGCTGACTAAGACGTGGCAATATTGCTCTTTGATTTGCAGACACGGGCTTTTTTGGGAACCTGATAGTGTGATTGGTACGTTCTCCTGCCCGGCCAACAGTGCAAGCCCTTTACTCAAAGAGACGAGGCATTTCTTTTTTTTTTCAAGAGTAGAAAGGACAGTTTGAATCCTGGCTTCAACCTTTTCTGGGCTGTGGGCTCGCAGGCGTTCCTGGACCTCTCTGGACTTCAGCCGTCATTAATAAATACAAGCGATATTATTTGTGTCCAGGGTAGCTGGGGGGAGAAGTAAAGTTGATGACTTATCATGGGGCTGCGTTGTCTCCACACTGTTCCCTCTTCACGTGAAGCAACAGAGTTCCTCTGAAGGCAGTTTGCTCCCCGCTAAGACATCTTTCTGCCCCTCACTTTATCCAGAAGGAAGTTTACCTGAAGGGGCAATTCGGTCCTGTTGTTACAGCATGTAATCCTGTTAGATCTTTGAGCATTAACCACATACTAGGTTGTTGTTTTTTTTTTTTTTAGTTGAAAATATTCATTTGTCTTCCAGATTTGGTCATTGTCCCTGTTCTCACTCAAATCCTCTGTCAACTAGTGGCTTTAACTAATGGACACTTCTGAATTCCAGCGCTCATGAGCTTTGACTCAGCACACCTTCTTGTTTTTTACACCCAGACAGCTGGAGAATTTGCTAATTTTTAACTTACCTTGCTCCTAACACCATGCAGACCACAGAAGAGGGGCTCAATGTTGGCTAAGGAAATAACAGCCTAAATTCATTTTTGTCTTAAGCCTTCCGATATCAAAATGTTTCTATTGGCCTATCCCGAAGTTGGGTGACATCAGGCTAAGGGTGTTTCTCTCATTTAAAAAGTAATTCTCAGAAATTCCAGGGGCTCCCCTGACACTTTTGACAGAAGCTTATTTTCTTATTTAAGAAAGATGTCAAAACTGTGTGTAAAAAAAAAAGTCTGAAAGGAAATCAGGAAAACGTTAACAACAGATGTATCAGATTGGTGGAACTATGTATTATTTCTTTTCTTTCAACATTTGAGTATTTCCTAAGTTTTCTATACTGTACTTGTGTTAGTTTATGATACTTCATTATATCAACTTTATTTTGAAAGAAACAATTCAGGGTCGCCTGGCCGGCTCAGTTGGTAGAGCACGCAAATCTTGATCACAGGGTCGTGAGTTTGAGGTCCATGTTTGGCGTGGAGTCTACTTAAAATCATCATCATCATCATCATCATCATCATCATCATCAGAAGCAATTCACTGATCATCTGAACCAATGTTTAAAACACGCAAGCAGTATTTAAAACATGCAATATTTAAAATACACATCCATTCTGCTAGTTTTCTCTTCCATAATCTTTCTTATTTTATATTTTCATGAGAAGTATCCTAACATCAGGCATAGATTCAAACAACCACCACAAGAAGTCCTTTACTATTGAATATTGAGCAGCTATATTATTTGTAAGACATATGAGTTACATGAGGATGAAAAAGAACTCAGGCGTCGTTTTAGATGGCACCCGGGGCAATGCCACAGAGAGGCACAGACTTTAGGGATGGCAGTTTAGAAACTCTTGATATCCCTATTTCTCTTCCTGCGTTTGCTCCTGCCTAGATCATATCCGATAGTGCATAAACACATGCAGAAAGCAATACTTGGAAAAGATCTCTGCACTGGGATCATTCGGGTAGAATACAGAGCCATCACAGGCTGCAGAAACACAGCCAGGGAAAGAACAAAGTTGAGAGAGGTAAGGGAAGCATTTGCCAATTTCACTGTTGCCTATTCCACCTGGCGTTTTGCCTGTGTCTCCTTTTCCATCACGGCGAGTTGTCAAGGTGTTTGTGGACAAACAGAGCCCCTTCTCTGGGTGATCTATCTTCTTGCACTGCTCGGTTTGTGCACGGATCACTGCCCATCATTGGTGAGATGGCCTAGCAACCTCGACGAGCATTAAAACAACAGCAACAAAACTCAACTGCAAATTTAATTGCTATACAATGCCAGAGATTGTGTCTGTGTCTTTGTACCGTTCCCCTAAGGCCCAGGGTGAGTTGATGCGGTCCCACCGTCAACCTGAAAGATCCTGGCTTCTTATGATTTTCAGACTTCTGACATCTAAGGGCCTTCTTGGTCTGGTCCCAACCCAGCCTCCCACCTTTGCAACCTCATCTGCCGCTTCCATCCATCCCCACAAAAATCCCCGTCCAAAATGCCCCTTCTTCCTTTAGAGGGCACCCAGCTCCTGTGCCACCTTCCCTAGGAGCATCCTCTGGGTGCCCCAGATTTTCACAGCAAGGTCCGCTCACGTGCCTGACTCCTGTGCCAAATCGGCAGAGACTAGGTTAGAGACCTCCTGGTATGGGAGAGGCTAAGTGATTCTTTGCTGCTAGAATGTTAAATTAAAGCGTAGTGAATTTATTTACATACATGTTTACCAGCACAAGGAAAAGAATTCTACTCTTTAGTGCTCTGCATTCGGTGGTACTCTCCCCTCATACCTGTTGCTCCTCAGCACCTGCTCTGACCCAGCCCAGCACCCAGGGAACCAGTGCTTTCTTTCCTTAATTTATGGGCCTCATTTGACATCTGGTTTCCAAAGTGGATTTGTTGTAATGTCATGGGCCCAGCAGACCAAGAGGCTGAAAATCAATTTACCAAAGGACCAATCTACATAATCAGCTCTAGCTTGACAGTAAGTCTAAGAGGCAGAATTAGAGGAAAGGACTTATTTGGTCTGGACCTGAAGAATGGGCAAGATTCAGGTGAGCCATGATAGGAGAGGTGGGAAGGAACACTCCAGAGGGGAAAACCAGCACGAGCAAAAAAATCTCCAACACCAGCAGCAGCAGCAGCAGCAACAGCAACAGAAGATTTCAAAATAGATGACTGGCAAATCCAGGACACTCTTCCATGATATATATATATATATATATGCTCTTATTGTTGCAATTAAATAAATCATCAAAACCTTTTGTCTTCATATAACTCAGATTTCATTTGAGTAGCTCCCTTCTTCTCTTTCATTTCTGGGTAACACAGGTTCTGCTAAAGGATGGAGATCTAGCGCTGAGGAATTAATTTGCCTCCCTAAAGGGCTCAACTTATGTCAATGGAAATTGGCTTGAGTTAAAAGGAAATTGGCTCATGCTGTCCCACAGCTGGGAATGGGAAGGCAAACCCCAACATAATCAATCATTCACTATTTTTGATACCCCCCCAAAAGAAAAATGGTACATCCAGTGAGTCTGGCTGCATTCCATACAGTCTTCCTCCAGCTGTGATCTGAGCTGCCTGCATTGGTGGTGTTACTGCGGTGATGGCAGAGAGAGAGGGGGGCAGTTTGAGTCATGAAGCACAGGCTCCAGGACCAGACCCAGACCCAAATCAGACTCTTTGGGAATGGGGCCCAGGAACCTAAATTTAAAAACCTGGTGGTTGGGGCACCTGGGTGGCTCAGTCTGTTAAGCGACTGCCTTCAGCTTGGGTCATGATCCCAGGGTCCTGGGATCGAGCCCCACGTTGGGTTCCTTGCTCAACAGGGAGTCTGCTTCTTGCTCCCTCTCTCTCTCTCTCAAATAAATAAATAAAATCTTAAAAAAAAAACGCTGGTGGTTTTTGCATTGATTTAAGTTTAAGAACAAATGCAAGGAAATAAATACACCAAGAATGAAACATGGCTCTTGAAAACATTTTATTTATTTATTTTTTAAAATTTATTTTTAAAAGATTTTATTTATTTGTTTGTTTTTGACAGAGAGAGACACAGCGAGAGAGGGAACACAAGCAGGGGGAGTGGGAGAGGGAGAACAGGTTTCCCGTGGAACAGGGAGCCCGATGTGGGGCTTGATCCCAGGACCCTGGGATCATGACCTGAGCCAAAGGCAGACGCTTAACGACTGAGCCCCCCAGGTGCCCCTTTATTTATTTTTTTTATACCACTTAAGGCCAGCCCTTCTGCTCAATATATGGTATATTGGTATTCCTTCTTTCAGGCAAAAGAGCTACTTTAAATGTCTGACATGTAAATACAGGAAAACCCCTACACATCACAATTAAAAGTCAGAGACTACCAGACTCAATAAAAGGCAACTTTTATTTATAGATGTTACCTATAAGAAACCAACTTTAAATATAAATATACAACAAATTAAAAGTATGCAAAAATATACACCACGCTAACACTAAAAAGAAAAAGTTGAGGGGTGCCTGGGTGGCTCAGTCGGTTAAGCATCTGACTCTTCATTTTTGGCTCAGGTCATGATCTCAGGGTTCATGAGATCAAGCCCCACATTGGGCTCTGCACTCAGTGCAGAGTCTGCTTGAGATTCTCTGCCTCTCCCTCTCCCTCTGCCCCTCCCCCTGCTCTCTCTCTCTAAAATAAATCAATTTAAAAAAATAAAAATAAAAAGTATGGTTATAGGGGTGCCTGCGTGGCTCAGTCGTTAAGCATCTGCCTTCAGCTCAGGTCATTATCCCAGGGCCCTGGGATCGAGCCCCGCATCAGGCTCCCTGCTCGGCAGGAAGCCTGCTTCTCCCCCTCCCACTCCCCCTGCTTGTGTTCCCTCTCTCGCTGTGTCTCTCTCTGTCAAACAAATAAAATCTTTAAAAAAAAAAAAAGGATTTTAAACTAAATGAAAATGAAAAGGTCACATCAGAATTTGTGTGATGCAGATAAAGCTTAGAGAGAAATTTATAACATTAAATACTTATATTAGAAATGAAGAAAGGTCTTAAGGTTGTTGGGCTTAGCAAATAAAAATACAGGATAAAGACTAGACTTTGATGGATCACTTCTATCGTTTGTTACTAAAAATACAGGACATCCAGCTGACTTAGAATTTCAGATAAACCCTAAAATTTTATTTAGTATAGACATGCCCCATGAAATGTTTGAGATATGCTTATACTAAAAAAAAATTATTTATCTGAAATTAAAATTTAACCCAGCATCCTGTATGCCATCAAGCAACCTATCTGAATCAAAGATCTTGGCTTCTACCTTAAGAAACTAGAAGATGGTGAAAAGCAAGAAATCAGTAAGGGTTTAAGACACTCGGAGTAGATGTTGGAGAAGAGAGGATTGAACGAACATCAGGTGTGAGAAACCGAAGGAAAGTACAGACTCGAGAGAATAAAGCCAGGTGCTACCACATGTGACTCTTCATTTGGCTTCATCAACACTGCAGGGGGGGAGGGCAGAAGTCTGGTCAGCAGTAACGGTGGGGTGGGGGGGTACTCAGGACACACCCGGGGAGAGGAGCTTGGTGAAGGGTTCACCGTGTACTGAGTGAAACACATTACCATCCATTGGGTGGCAATGGAAAGAACACGGAACCAGTCGTGGACCAGCCAGGAATCAGCTGTGTGACTGATGAGGCCACACGAGCCCCAGCTGTCACATCTGTCGTGAAGGTTTGAAATGCCGGATCTCAAGCCTCTTTTTCCTCTAACGACCTCTTGGTTACAGAATTTATACCTTAAAATGAGTCCTGCTGGAGTAACTGCTTACAAAGTCTTTACAGTTTATGACGCACTTTTAGCACCAGCCTCATTCACCCCTTGAGACCGTGAGAAGTGTATGTTGTTATTTCCCTTGTATACATGAGGGAACTGCACTCAGAGAGGTTAAACAGTCTTGTGTAAAGCCCCACCAAGTCCAATGCCCTTTTGGCCACCCCGCAGAGAGCAGCCATGACCTATGGCCAAGAAGGCTTTGGGTCCAGGGCGGACAGGAAAGCTCTCTCCTGGAGTGGCGCTCCGGGTGTGTAAACAGCTCTTCATCTGCATTTCAGCTATCCTTCTGGAAGCCTGACTTCCAGCTCCCTGGTTTGGAAATACTTGTGAAAGTGGGTGTGGTAGGCTGGATAATGCCCTTTCAAAGATGCCTGGTGTTCTAATCCCCGGGATTTGGGAATATGCTACTTTACATGGTAAAGGAGGCTTTGCAGGTGTGATTAAATTAAGGATCTTGAGATGGGAGATTATCCTGGATTATTTGGGCAGGCCCAAAGGAATCACAAGGGGGATGGGTAGAGGGTCAGAGTCAGAAAAAGCAGCGAGGACAGAGCAGAGGTTGGAGTGATGTGTTTGGAACGTGGAGGGAAGGGACCGCAAGCCTAGGAAAGCAGGTGACTACTAGAAGCTGGGGGAGGCAAGGAAACGGATTCTCCCCCTGAAAACTCTGGAAGAAACACAGCCCTGGTGACACCTTGATTTCAGATTTCTGACTCCCTGCACTGTAAAAGAATAAATTTGTATTGCTCTAAATCACTAAGTTTGTATTAACTTACTACAGCAGGAATAGGAAAGTAATATAGTAGGGAAGGAGAACATTGGTATTTTGGATATAGATATATTCACAAAATTTAAAGTCGAAGACTCTTTAATCATTTTCGTACATTTAAAACAAAGCAAACCGTGAACACACGTACACAAACACAAATCTCTGTCCACCACTTAAGCAATACAGTCCATCTATCCTATGACAAAAGGTCCTAATTTTGCTATGGTTAGCAGATACCATTTAACACAAAGAAATTGTTACACTTTTCACTCTAGGACCCCGAATAAATTGGAAACAAAGAAACTTGAACCCTTTTGTACCCAGAACTGTGCTCAAACAAACAAGTGCTGGGGCTAACTTCTATTAATGCAAACTCATTCTAGAGCTCAAATAGAAAAAATAAGTGGTTTAAAATTCATTTGGAGGTTTTGATCATTATGTCTGTGATTCTCTGCCCCAGGTTCAAATTTGTCACCTTTACCTCCATCCTCCGTAAATACATGTCAGTTTCTCAGGTGCAGAGTTTTGATTCAGAAGAACCACTCTCAGTTCTCTGAAAAGAAGCATTGTAATATCGTAGGAGTTTACAAAAAGGCACGTGGGAATGAAGCTTTTTATTTTGGAAATTCGTCAAACATTTGTTTTAACCCAGCTCGGGCTTCGAGAGTGATCCGTTCCGTTGCCCTAAGCCTGAGTTTAGTGATCATTCCAATATGTGTTAACAGACAGTGACATCATCTGGAAGTAAGAAATGGCTCTCAGGTTACCATATAAATTGACTTAAGCTTTGGAAGGGATTATAGGGCAGACCTTGGCTAAGTGTGGAGATGCCATTACAGCTAAATCAAAGGTAACTGTGAGGTCTGGCAGGCACCTGTCAACAGGTGAGGGAAGGAGGAGCCCATGAAGGAGACTTGAGTCAGGATTACATTCTCCAAGCTTTATTTTTATTTCAGGTTAAAGGGTCAGACAGAAAAGCCATTCGCAGTGATCTTTATTTATGGTTCTCAGAGGCCCCGTTGGTGAAGTGTCCAGAAGAAGAAGGATGGCTCAGGTGGGACCCCAGTTTCCCAGCCTGGCTGATGACAGACTGAGGGCCTCGTGCTTTGTGAAAGCCCAGCTTTTTATGAATGTGCGTTCGTGTTTGCAGGCACAACATGGGAGCCCATCCTGTCTGTTGCCTCCAGTGCAGAGAGAGGTGTGGGTTTCCCTCCCTCCTCCCTCCTCGGCCACCTGAAAAGACTAGTTTCTACCACCTGTCTTTGGCCTTTGAAGGACGAGTAAGGAGATACAAGCATTCTTGGCTGGCCAGCTTGGGTGGAGGAGATTCCCACACATTTCTCGAATGTTCACACATCTTGGGGCAAGACTAAGTCTCCACTCTTTGGAGAGGTACGGTGCTTCGGGAAGATGAGAGAGCAGCAGAGAAGCAAGGAGACCCCTGCTCACAGCCCCATCCTGTTCCTCGGGGCCACCTCTACTTCCTTCTTGTTGCTTAACATTCAACTTGGGTCTCTTTCCCTCTCCAGTCTGACTTCGTGTTCCTCTGCTGTTTCACCTCCAGCTGACACGGGGGTGGGAGACAGAGAATGGCTAGGCTGGCGGGGGAGAGAGTGGAGCTGGAAGTCTATTTTGCCAGCCAAAAGGCCGCAGGACCCAGGATCGACCTCATCCTCTGGGAGCTGGCCCCCTCCGCTGTGGAGCAGGACTGATACTGCCAGCCTCCGGTGCGGTGTGGTTGAAAATACTTGTTCTCCACCTCATAGCCTGGCTGTCTCATTCTCATCCTTGAGAGAGGCCTGCCCTTGCTCACTTATCCAAAGAAGCCCCAATTCACCTCCCTCTTCCCCCAGCCGAAGTGAAGGGACCTCACCTGTCTCGTTCCATGAACGTGGCCCATAGAAGCAGCTTGATAAATACTTGCTGACTGATGCAGACTCGGCCAGCCTGCGGGGATGAGTCATCCCAGACATTCCGTGGGGCACAGCAGCACAGCCCTGTAATCCTGCCATGCCACGGATTTTACTATGAAACAAGAAGTTGCCTTCATTTTCAGTTAATGACACCAAAAGGGTAGAGTTGAGAAAGGGTGATCAGTTCTTACTGGAATAGACCAAGTTTGGCAAAAATAGGAGGAACAAAAATACAAGGAACCATGTCTCAAGCATCCCCCTGCTTTTCTCAAGAGATCAAGAGCTCCCCGGGGGCAGCTGATAGCTTTTTCATCTCGCTATTCCTGCCTCTGGCACAGTACCTGCATCCAGCTGGTGGCCCACAGAATAATGGGTGGATAAATGAATCAAATGTCTTTGTAAGTGCAGATAAAAGAAACATTGTCCTCTTTGTTGCCTCCACTGCAGGGAGAGCTGCGTGCCTTCCCTACCACCTCATTTCTCAGCCATTTGAAAAGACTCCTTCCCACCACTCATCATTGGCCTTTAAGGACAGGTGAGTAGGTACGAGCCTCCCTGACTGGTCAGCTTGGGCCAGGGAGGTTCTCACATGCTACCAGGCAGCTAAACTCTAATAAGGGATTAACTGATAACTGATGTGTTAGTTAATAATAAAGTGTAGCCATCCCACGAGACACTTCCATTTAGTCTGATGATTCTTGAAGAGATTTTAGCATGAAGAACAACAAAGTTATAATAGTCAAATGAGTAGATCAAATGAGTATAATAATCAAATGATCAAACTGGAACAGTGAATAGCCCTGAGAATCCAGCAGAAAGCATTTTCATTTCCCCCAAAGAAACTCCATATCCATTAGCAGTCACCCCTCCCCTACAAATGGAATCCCACGATATGTGGTCTATTGTAACTGGCTCCTGGGCATCATGCTTGCAAGGCTCATCCATGTAGCATGTAACTCTTCCATTTGTTTTTACTGTCGAACAAGGTTCCCTTGTATCGATCGCCATACCACTTTGATTTATCCATTCATCAGTGAATGGGTCCTTGGCTTGTTTCTCCTTTTTTGGTTATCCCTCTGAATTTTGAAGACACTTCTACGGATCTCCCCCTCTTGACCAGTTATTACTGCAGTCTGATGCAGTCCTTGTGTGTGACTTCCAACTTTTACTCTATCATCTTTCAGAACATTCTTTCTATTCTTAATGCTAACGTTCTGTGATGGAATGCCCTGGTGGGCCATTTATTGTCCAATGTCCTGGCTGCTCAAGGGATCCTTGTCATTTCGATCCCTGAGGCTTCAAAACTGGGACATTTTCTTGTATTATTTCTTTATACCTTCCTTCCATTTTCTTGACAATTTTTGGAATTCACACTATGGACATTTGACCTTCTTACTATTCTAATTTTCTTATTCTCTCCTATTTTTCATTTTGTATTTTTGTTCTAGTTTCTGGGAAATTCTTTCCATTTCATTTTCTAACCTTTCTGTTAAACTGGTGTGTATGTGTGCGTGTGCGTGTGCGTGTGTATTTTCAGATTAAAATGGTCATCAATCATCAACGGTTGTCTGGAAGTGCAAATGGGGTAGCAAAATTTTCCTCTTCTGTAAAAACCCATATAAATATTTGCAGCAGCAACAAGGACAGCAGTGGATACTGTTGTTGGTATTATGATGATGCTAACCAGTGGACTCAAGCTTTCCCAAACAGAGCTTTGTGTTTTTTGTTCTTTTTTTTTTCTTTCAAGATTTTATTTATTTATTTGACAGAGAGAGACACAGCAAGAGAGGGAACACAAGCAGGGGCAGTGGGAGAGGGAGAAGCAGGCTTCCCGCGGAGCAGGGAGCCTGATGCGGGACTCGATCCCAGGACCCTGGGATCATGACCTGGGCCCGAAGGCAGACGCTTAACGACTGAGCCACGCAGGCGCCCCTCCCAAACAGAGCTTTCTGATAACAGAGGATGGGTTTCATCCCCAGAGTCCCCGTAAACCTCTATACAGAGATTCTGCATCTGTGCTTTTTGGAAATTAATGAAACTACTCCCACTTTGTGAAGCCGGAGCCGCCTGCACTGCTCTGATAGAATCAGGCCATGTTTTAGCTTGTACTGCATGGAGGTGGCTTTGACCACCAATATGCAGATATTACTGTCATTTCAAGGGAATCCATGACACCCTTTCACACAAACTCCCACAGGAAGAAAAAAGAAGCAAATAAACTATGTTTTAGTATTCTCCGTTGCTCACTCTTGAGATGTGATTAGTCCAGAATTGCCAGTTACATTTTTCCGTGTTTCGGATTTGCCTTTAGGACTGTGAGCTTTATTTACTTTTTTCATTACTGTTTTTATTAACACAAAGTGTAATATATTAAAGCATTTTCATAATAAAAGACATACCCTACATCAAGCCCAAGTCTGCTCCCAGTCTACTAACACAGCCCATAAAAATACTAAACTCAAACACTGGCCACATGTCATGCTCAGAGAGAAAGTATTCCTATGTTCCCTATAAGAGATTTCTCACCCTCATTTCCACCCCCCAACTGGCACTTTTTTAAGTAGGCTCCACACCCAACACAGGGCTCAAACTCATGACCCCGAGATCAAGACCTGAGCTGAGATGAAGAGTCGGACGCTTAACGGACTGAGCCACCCTGGTGCCCCAACCCATCATCATTTTTAAGAGATGAACCTTTCTACTGAAGGATGACTGATCCCACAACTGTTTCTTCATTACTTTTGAGTTTTCTTTTGCATTTTCCTGCAGAGGTGGGCTCTTGGAGAACATCATACCTTAGCTAGTCTAACACTATTAATTTACTTGTTTGCTTTTTTTTTTTCCTTTTGTGATCTAGAGATGGTGCTTCACTAAGTTGGTTGTTTCTTCAGAAATCTCTGGGGAAATGCTGTTCCCCGTATAGAGCAAGCCGGCTTGCTTCCCTCTCTCTCCCTCCTCTGTGTTGTTAGAGCTGGGCAGGTCTTTTGCTTAGGCTTTGCGTAAATAATGCATTGGTGATTACCTATGATAACTCCTCCCTGAATTTTTCTGTAGTCTGGAGATACTGGGTCAGTTAAAATATACAGTTGAGGGGCACCTGGGTGGCTCAGTCGTTAGGCGTCTGCCTTCAGCTCAGGTCATGATCCCAGGGTCCTGGGATCGAGCCCTACATCGGGCTCCCTGCTCAGCGGGGCGTTCGCTTCTCCCTCTGCCTGCCAATCCCCCTGCTTGTGCTCGCTCTCTTTCTCTCTCTGTCAAATGAATAAATAAAATCTTTTTTTAAAAAGAGAGGTATACAGTTGACCCTTGAATAATGTGGGCTGCCAACCCCCCTGAACAGTCAAAATCCATGAATAACTTTTGACTCCCCCCAAACATAACTACTAATAGCCTACTGTTAAGTACTAATAGCCTACTGTTGATTAGCCGTACCAGTAACATACACAGTCAATCAACACATATTTTGTATGTTATATGTATTATATACTGTATTCTTACAATAAAGTAAGCTACAGAGAAGAAAATGTTATTACATAAATCATAAGAAAGAATAAATATATTTACTGGGAAAATCCTCATGTAAGTGGACCTGCACAGTTCAAACCCATGTTGTTCAAGGATCAGCTATACCCTCAATATATCTGCTTGGTAAGAGAGAAACACTGGATTGCATGTTATTTTTTCTAGCAATGACTTTTTCTCTTTCCAAGTAGTTGTTTTTTCAATTCAATTAATAATTAGATTTGAATTCTGTAACCCTACTGCATCTAGTTCTTAGCATCTCAGGGCTCCAAACACAAACCATGGCAAAGCCCTGCAGTATTTAGACTTCAATAGTTTCTTCCTATGCATTTTATTTTTTTTTAAGATTTTATTTATTTGAGAGACAGGGAGAGAAAGTGCGTGCATGCAGAGCGGGGAGGGACAGAGGGAGAGAGAGAATCTCAAGCCGACTCCACGCTGAGCGCAGATCCTAACGCAGGGCTCAGTTTCAAGACCCTGAGATCATGACCTGAGCCGAAATCAAGAGTCAGACACTTAACCAACTGAGCCTGAGCCACCCAGATGCCCCTTTCCTGTGTATTTTAAAATTTACTACCTAGGATTAATCTCATTTATGCAGTGAAATATATTACAAAGTGGTGAGTTAACTGAGTACAGCTGATTTATTTTATTGAAAACATGTATTTAGAAATCTGTTTTAAAATGCAAACCTGGAATGATCTGGGCAGAAAAATGGTTTCAATTTTCCCCATTTCATATAAAATCTTACAACAAAAAGACACAGGATTTATAGGGGAGGATCAAGAGGGTAGAAATGGTTGAGAATATGCAATTTCCCCACACATCTGAACATGCCTATTTCCTACAGAAAGCCCACGATCTGCCACAGCAGGGGCCATCATCCAATAAAGCCATGATGCATATTTTGTAGGTGAAAACAGCTCAGCAGAAGCAAACTGCAACCTTCAGTGCCATCATCAATTACAGACTCCTTCAAAGATAAGCTCGAGATTAGAAATAAAGACACCTTACCTTTCCCAGAAGCAGATTTTTAGGAAGCTAAATGAACAGACTTGCGGAGGTTCGGCGTCATCGGACCCTCTCCCTGATTGATCACAAGGCATGCCAGCCAGCGTTTACTCAGCAAGCGGTTAGCGTGCAAGGCTCCGTGTCGGAGCAAGGGGACACAGCAGCCTCGGCCCTGGCCCTGGTAACGTGATAATCATGGAGGGAAGGGGTCCCACCGGGTGATCGCCTGTGCCTGCTGCCTGGGGCACCACACATGTTGGAACTCCAAAGCTGCCTTTGCCGCATAACACAAGGCCAAGCACCAGGGTTTTTTGCACACAGTGGACAGAATAGAGCTGACCAGTCCGGGGGTCGTCCTGCTTCTTCTCCTTCTCTCTGGAGCAGGGCTGATTCTAATCCTTTACATGCTACTTACAGAACCAGTTCTGTTTTGAAGTTTAAAGCATTTTTAGGCAGCTTTCAATCTCGGAGCATCCCTGTTGGCAGCTGTGATTTCTTAGGGCTTAGAGAGAAGTCAGTTGTACAGGAGATTCATTTGAATGCCTAGCCCACCAACCCCAAGTGGAGAGGGGGAAATTCCCCAAATTTAAAAACTTAAAATGATGCTTGTGGAACATGGTAGTCTCTATTCTGGCTCTTGGGGCTTCTGAGGGAGTGAATTGACCTATAAAGCGTGGCCAGGTGCAGTTGGAGAAGCCAGCTTCTATTTTCCATATTTCTATTGTCCCTTTCTCTGAGGGCTCAAAGGTGATGATAAATAATCATACCAAGACCAGAGGTCTTCTAACTTCCCAGAAGTCCGAGGCCCACATTTGCATAAACATTTGCATGAACTGCAGACCTCATAGCTCTAAGAGGCTAGGCACACATCATTTTGAAAATCCGACTCTTCCTCTTGCCTGGAACCTTGGTGGTTGGGATGGAGGGCGGCAGAGCCTCCCGGTTCACATGCATAAAGGAGACTGCATCCCACTTGTAACAGTGGTGAGCCTGGGCTCCTTTTATTCCTAAAATTCAAAGAGCAAGGCTTTGGAGGCTGGAGGCAGAGCAGCGTGAAGGGAAGCGGGGGCAGGGAGGTGGCTCTGAGGAAGCAGAAGTCAGCTGTGTTAAAGTATGGATTACACACACTGCAGGTGTTTGGAAACAAGCTCCGCAAAGCACTCAGCAGTCTGCATTCCTTCCCACAGCTCTCTAAGAAAAGTGTCTCTTCTGGCTTAGGAAGAGCCATAAAAAAATTGCCACTCCAACCCCCTCACCTTAATCCCTCGCTATTTGGGGAACAATAGAGAAAGCGCACCTGACAAAGGTGTTGGGCTCCCGCCAGGTTCTTCCGCGCTTTGTGAAGAGCGTAGTGGGGACTTCATCTCCCCTTCCTTCAAGTCTAGAGGCACAGATCCAGCCAAGCCTCTGATGTTTCTTCTGGAAATGCATAAAGCTGCCCGTGGAAAGACAGCTTTCGTGTCAGTCATCGGAGGCTGGTGCTTCTAGCCCTCGTCCTCCTGCTCTGCCCCATCACTTTCTTTAAACTTGAAATCACTTCTCTCTTCTTCAGATTTAACTCTCTTGCCACATGAGACTTGAAAACAGAGTGACACCGAGATGCATTTTCACAGGCTTGGGAGGAGGGACACTGCCTATTTTGAAGCAGCTGCAATTCAAATGTTGTGAGACACTCACAGCTCCACAGTGGGTACAAAAGCATCCTTGGATGAATCAGGCTGATGTTACGAGTCTTAAATTCAAGTGGCTTTCCTCCAAGTACTCCCCGCAGATAATGTCAACAGTAAAAATGAACTGATTCCAGGCAATACAACCTAGCAGATGTGTTCATATGGGAAAGTTAGAATCACATCTTCGTCTTCTAATAATTTCTGCAGGAGCCAATGAATGGTGCCTTGATTATGTGCTGGAATGGACTGAGCATTGGAGAACAGCTGACCCAGCTGTTCTGGCTTTTCTGTTCCTTCACCTCCTTGAAGCTGAAATCATCTGACAGGAGAAAGCCTAAGTAGCTCACAGGAAGATTGTGGAGTGCTTTCATGTTCCAAATGGAATCAAGTGCAAAAATTCTTCATTGGTCAGGAACAGGTAGATGCAGCTCAAGATGGGAAGATGCTGGGCGTGTCCACCAGCAGTTGCCATGGCTACTCACCCTCCTTCATGATAGTGACAGATGACAGGGACACCAGCAAGAGAAGACCAAGAAACTCCCAGTACCTCCCCGGATCTTCTCCAACTCTATACCTTTCTTGGCAGCTGTCATTTCCACGTGCACGGGGACACGAAGCCAAATGAAGAATTAAAAAAAAAAAACAAAAGCTGACCGAAGGTGCATTTGTGCTACCTCCCTGAGACTCCATCCTAGAAGCGACTCAATGTCAACTGCCTTTTTCATATCCTATCCAAAGTGATTTTTTTTTCATTATCTTTGCTTATCGTTGACTTTCCTACAAAAGAGGCAGAAACTCTGAGCAACCTAGGTGACAAAAAAAGAGAGGTAGACGAAGGCAAAGGCAATATAAGTAAGGTAGCGCACACCTGTCCAAGATGAAACAGGAGCTCTGCAGTTGAATCTGATGGTCAGTGTGCTGTATACCTTACTGATTAGGACACTTGTCAAATGTCAGTCTTAATGTCCAAAAGTACACCTACAAGAGGAGAGGATGAAATCCCCATTACTTTTGTTTTACCCCCACTCCTGATACAGATTTTCCTTAAGTGTCAGTATTGCTTTCAGATTGAAATGGAAATTGTCTAAATAAGTGTCTGACAGAGGATTGAGCTTCACTCCAGAAAAGCGAATGAAGTTGCGGAACACGTAATTTTATTTCACAGAAAAGGCAGGAAAATTCCAACACATAACGTTTCATTAATTCAACGATCGGCTCATAAGTGTGGGTGCCTCTTCTAAAGGGTCAGAGGCCAAAACCTCGGCACCAGAGTTGAGCAGGTATTTCTAGCCCCCCACCCCTCTGCCCTGTAAAGGCTTTCATTTTCTCAGTCTTCGCTATAGACAGCTTCCGGGACGTCTGTCAGACCGGTCCTGGCTCCGCCTGCCCCTTCCCCGGTGTTCAGCTATTCGGTTCTGACAGGCCACCCCTGACGGGCTAAGGTATCAGCTACCACTGTCTCAGCTTCCTTCCTTCCTTCCAGAGCTCATCTGCCTTCCTCTCAACATCTGGTCATTCCTCCAGCAAACATTTATTGAGCATCTACTCTGTGCCTAGTGCTAGGCTCTGTCCCTGGAGGTGACCCCCTCCCTCCTGCAAGGCCACAGTCCTGGGCCACCGGGGCCACGTCAACCAAACAGTCATGCTAACGCATCCGACTTACCAACTGCGAAAGTGCTATGAATACAAAATAATAGGAGCCGATTATAAAGAAACCCTCATCTATTTGGTGGGGGGGAGAAGGGAAGGAGCTAGGGCCCCTTTTCGGAGGATGGGGCTGTGAGCTGGCATCTGAAGAGCAGGTAGCAATTAACTGACTGAAAGACTGGAAAGTGGTCCAGACCCAGGAAGGAGAATTTGTCAAGACCCTCAGGAGGCAAGGAGTATTATTTCTCTTTTCTTTTCTTAACTTGGAGTTACTTCTTATAATTATCCCCAACAAAAAGAGCTTGGAAAACAAAATAAAACAAAACAAAAACTTCATCTATAAGAACTGAAATTCTTTGCTGAGCAAAAGTTATCCAGAAGTAAGTTCTGGAAGGAAGGAATTTCCCATATGAGGCCATAGGGTTTGGGGAGGTGGGCTACGGACAGCCGCTCATACCCCGGCACTGTCTCCTGGCTTTTAGTACAAAAACCATGCCCTTGCCCACCGCACCCCTCGTTTTGGCAGGGCTCAGGCCACCCAGCTCGAGACTACATTTTCCAGCTTCCACGCCAGGTGTGTCCACCTGACTAAGTGCCAATACGATTTAAAGTGGAAATGAAGGCCACTTGTTTTCCAGTGCCTCTCCCTCCCCCCTTCCCAAGTTCTGTTCTAACAGCGAAAGCAGCACCCAGGTCACTGTGAAGCCTGGGAAACCCAGGCTACAGAGCCACGTCCCACATCAGGACTGGTCCATGGCTGAGAAGGCAAATGCCATCTTGTATTGGGGGCTTGAAGTTAGCCTGTCCCCTTACGAACACGTGAGTGGTTCTCTTGCCCAATTATTTTGTCTTTATAATGCCAACAAAAACAAAGGCATAACCAAAGTCATACTTGAACAGATAAACCTGATCATATAAAAATTTTGTTGGTGGGCGCCTGGGTGGCTCAGTTGGTTAAGCGACTGCCTTCGGCTCAGGTCATGATCCTTCAGTTCCTGGATCGAGTCCCACATCAGGCTCCCTGCTCAGCAGGGAGTCTGCTTCTCCCTCTGACCCTCCCCCGCCATGTGCTTTCTCTCTCTCTCATTCTCTCTCTCAAATAAATAAATAAACTCTTTAAAAAAAATTTTTGTTGATTAGCAAACACCACAAGCCAAATTCAACGCCGAATGACAAAATTGGAAAACAGTATCTGTAACACATGACAGACCAAAGGCTAACATCACATATATTTTAGTAGCTATGTAGCACTTGTCGGGTACTGTGCTGACTGCTTTCTGAGGCTGTCCTGATCAATAGTGACTACAGGGGCGCCTGGGTGGCTCAGCCAGTTAAATGTCTGCCTTTGGCTCGGGTCATGGTTCCGGGGTTCTGGGATCGAGCCCCACATCGGGAGCCTGCTTCTCCCTCTCCGTCTGCCTCTCTCTCTCTCTCTCTCAAATGAATAAATAAAATCTTAAAAAAAAAATAGTGACTACAAACCTGGGAGGTAGGCGCTATAGCACAGGGATTAATCACGGGCTCCGAATGCCTTGCTGACTGGTTGTGCTGCTTTGGGGAAGTGACCTAAAATAAGGATTAGAGTACCTTCTTCCTAGGATTATCTATGAAAATTAGATGAGACAGCGTTGCTCTGAACAGTCGTCCAGGCTGAGCGAGCACAGGGAAGGGCTGCCTTTGTCTAATTGTCGCAAAGGGGACTTACATGGACTAGGGGCCCTGACATGAGGTAATGCTTAACAAAGTCCCTGACATAGGTGCTCAGTAGTTATCATTCACATTAGCATTACTGCTCTCAATCTCCAGATGAGAAAACCGGCTTGGAGAGGCTGTGATCTGTCTATGACGGGATTAATGCAAGGATTCTAATAGATGACAAAAAGTCAAACAATCCCACAAAATTTGCAAAGTGCATTGTCCACAAAAAAAAGAACACACATGTGAAAAGAGAGACAAATTTGCTCCTAATTAAAGAAGTGAATGTGAAAACAGTAAAGGAGATATTTTTCATCAATGACGTTAGTAAACTTTGGTTTTACTTAATCTTGAATAAGGGTGGGAGGAAAGAGTCTCTTACATGCTGATGAGAGTTAACTAGCATGAGGCTTCTTCTGAACCGGAGTTTCAGAACTAATCATTGAATTCCAAAAAAATGATGCTTTACATACTCAGGGTTTCTGATGTAGGATAACTGCATCAGAATAACTAGCCAGCTGATCGTGGACTGGCACATCTAGCCAGCCACTGGCTCGTCACCCCAGACAGGCTTTCTCTGAGGTTTCCATATTTATTTTAATTTTAGTTACCAACTAATTTATCTTGGCTAGTGGGAGATAAGATGCAAACTTTTGAAATTATTGCCTTTAAGCAACAACAACACAAAAATGTTAATATGGGTGCTTAAAATTATTCCATATAAATCATTCACTCCCCTTGCCGCTTGACAGAGACTACACAACATAATTTAATCTTTTGTTAAAGACTCAGGGTCATATTTTTAAAATTATTTTATTTTATTTTTAATTTTTTAAAAGATTTTATTTATTTATTTGAGGTCATGTGGGCACACAAGTGGGGGGTGGGGGCACGGGGCAGAGGGAGAGAGAAGCATCCGGCTCCCCGCTGAGCGGGGAGTCAGGGTCATTATTATTGAATATCAACGATTCATCTCAGAACTCAACATCAAATTGTTTTATATTATCTACAAACCCATATAAATTAATTATAATTCAATAAATGATGTTGGGACATCCAGGTGGCCTTCTGGAAAAAATCAAGTCAGACCCTCATCTCTTAGTCAGATAATAACACTGGATCAAAGTTTTGAATATAAAAAAATAGAACTGTAAAAATACTAGACGAAACTAGAAAAGTACTAGAAGAAAACAATTATTTTATAATCTCAGAATGGGATTATATGACAGCTATGACACAAAATCTAGAAGCTTTTAAAAAAGATACTAATACGTATTGGTATGAAAATGATAACCACATGATAAAAAAAACATCGAAACAAAGTCAAGAGAGAATATGGGGGGGCGGATATTGTAACTCATACTAGAGAAAAAGGGCTCAATCTCCCCATAATGGATGAAGCTCTTAGAAATTGATAAGAAAATTACTAGTATCTTGAAGGATGAGATTGTGACAACTCCCACAGAAGTTACTTCCAGCCTAACTACTTCCCTTTTTTTGTTTTTCCATAGCTGGAGGCACCTTTAGGGCAGAAACCCTTTCTTTTCTCCTTTTCTCTTGTACCGCTGGCCCAGGGTCTGGCCCATCACTCGCTTTGCCAAATTAAGAAGTTTCATATGTTATATACTGAAATGTCTAATGTTTCATTTACAACCACTTTGCCAAATGCTCTCACACAATAAGATTGGTTCAAACAATGCTCTACAGGGGGAAAGCTCATATTTAAAAAAAATTTTTTTAAGCAGGAAAGTGTCCTTTTATCTTTACTTTGTGTTTCTGATCCGTGAGTCATCCATGATCAAAGGCAGCGCACTTCATTCCCAGGTTTATCCATTCAGAAAATAAAAGATAGGCATTCGGAAAATAAAAACTATCATTTACGGAACGTTTAGTGCTTTACACACATTGTCACACTTAATCCTTCAAACAATTTAGGTATGGCCGTCCATATTTCATACATGAGAAAAATCAAGATTTCAGAGATTCAAGTAGTTTTTAGCTGGTGGCACTATTCCCTAAGCTTAATACACAGCAAACTGAGACAGGAGCCCAGATCTCTCTGACCATGGAAACCAGAGAACTCTGTTCGTGGGAGGCTCTGCCTTAGAAGGGCAGATCTAACTAGCACCCCACAATGACGTGTGCTCTCTGAATTCAAGTTCACTCCATTTTCATCTCCCAACACTCCCAAGATTTCCCTTTCCCCTCAAACCACCTTTTTCCCCCAAAATATATATTAACGTGTTCATATGAAGTGCTCCTTGATTTTTCCACAACTGGTATATTCTTTGCTCCTTAGCATGGCCCTCAACTGTCTCCCACTGCCTCTCCTCTCCTGAGGGATGCTACAGGCACATTCCTGCTGGTCCAAGCTCTCCATGTCATCTCCAGATGAGACAAGGGTAGGAGTCCTATTATTGTTTCAACAAGACTTAATGATTGATTCTGATACCTCTCGCTGATCTCTCCAGCTTGTGAATCGTTGCTTTATCATTTATGTGTACCTACAAAGCAGCATTCTTCCTCATTTTTAAAGTTCTGGATAGGTAATTATGCTCCCAAACTCAAATGTCAAGATCACTGGGAGAGGAGATTAAAAAGCATACGGCCCACAGGCACCCCACCCTAGGGATTCAGCCTCCATGTGGGCAGAGCCAAGGAATCTGCATTTTAACAAGCTGTCTGGGTGACTCTGACACAGGACTTGGAAGCCCTGGTTGGAAAATTAAGTCCATCCAGCTTCTCCAGTCTCAGCCCTGACCGGGTGGGGTCAACTCAAGAAGATCTAGAGTTAGGAAGCAGCCATAGGGTCAAGGTTGTCATAACATCATCATCATCATCATCATCATCATCATCATCATCATCACCATCAAAAAACCATCTATAGGGGCACCTGGGTGGCTCAGTCAGTTAAGCGTCTGCCTTCAGCTCAGGTCATGATCCCAGAGTCCTGGGATCGAGTCCCTCATCAGGCTTCTTGCTCAGTGGGAAGCCTGCTTTTCCCTCTCCCACTCCCCCTGCTTGTGTTCCCTCTCTCGCTGTGTCTCTCTCTGTCAAATAAATAAAATCTTAAAAAAATCTATAGAGTGCTTATTATATGAAAGGCAAACACAGGTTGAATTAAGACCATAGTTATATATTGACCTGTCAATTCATACATGTGACAAAGAGAACTGTTTTTTGTTTTTTTTTTAAGATTTTTTATTTATTTATTTGACAGAGAGAGAGTTAGCGAGAGCAGGAACACAAGCGGGGGAATGGGAGAGGGAGAAGCAGGCTTCCCGCCGAGCAGGGAGCCGGATGTGAGGCTCGATCCCAGGACCCCGGGATCATGACCTGAGCCAAAAGCAGACGCTTAACAACTGAGCCACCCAGGCACCCCGGAGAACTGGTTTGTAAACTTACTGATTCATGCATGGCAAACCAAGACAGGTTTAGGAGCAATGCATTGGGCAAACAATGAGAGGGTGCTAGGGCCATGCTGGTTCAATAGGAGAATGGACTCCTTTCATTCAGGCTGGATAGCCAAGACTATCCATTGTTGTGTGCATTAGAGAAGTCTTGATCATAGAAGATAGGCAGGATATTCCAGGAGGCAGTTAAAATTATTAATTACGTTAAACATAGGTCACTGAATTCTCAACCATTTCAACTTTATAAAGTGTTGGGCAGGGGCACCTGGGTGGCTCAGTTGGTTAAGTGACTGCCTTCGGCTCAGGTCATGATCCTGGAGTCTCGAGATCGAGTCCCGCGTCGGGCTCCCTGCTCAGCGGGGAGTCTGCTTCTCCCTCTGACCCTCCCCCCCCATGCTCTATCTCATTCTCTCTCTCAGATAAATAAATAAAATCTTTTTTAAAAAAAGTGTTGGGCAGTAACTATTGCTTCATACAGATGCTCCACAGCTATCTTTTCTTTTTTTTTTTTTTACATTTTTTAAAAAGATTTTATTTATTTATTTGAGAGAGAGAGAGGGTGAGAGAGAGCATGAGCTGGGGGAGAGGCAGATGGAGAAGGAGAAGCAGGCTCACCGCTAAGCAGGGAGCCCGATGCAGGGCTCGATCCCAGGACCCTGGGATCATGACCTGAGGTGAAGGCAGACACTTAACCAACTGAGCCACCTAGGTGCCCCCACAGCTGTCTTTTCAAGATAGGAAAAGAATTAAGTCCTCCTAGGAGAAAACTTCTATCTTCGTAGACATCATATGCATGGTTGGGTGAGGGTTTACGAATTAACATATCTTATAGATAAGTTTTGCTCATTTGAAAGCCTAATTTATCCTTAAAAGTCATGTTTCTTTCAGTATCCCAAGGTAAGATAAAGTGACCTTGAGGATTGTAAGCCTGTAGCCCGGGTCTTCTGGGTCCCTTGGTCCTCTGGGTCATACAGATCGGGAACTTTCCACTGTCTGAAGCTATGTGGGTGCAGGGATTCATAGTTTATCATGTCTGGAGACAGGGCCAGGGTCTGTCACGCTCAGTACATATTTCTGGAACTCATAAATGAACCTAGTTATAAACCCACCTGAAATACTTGCTGAAAGCATTTTGCAGGCCATGAAAAAACACTTGGACAGGGTTGATAAAAATATTTCATAAACATTGTCCAGTGACAGCAGTCAGTAAGCACAACAATCCTTTCTCTGTTCCTTTTTGAATATTATCTTGGATAATATCTTTACAAATTTACAACAGATCCTAATGATTACTTCAGATGCCTTCCTGAATAAAACATTTTTAAATACAAGTTAGCCAAACCTATCAAATGGAGCAATTTAATACATTTTCCATTCCCATGTAAACACATGTAAGCTGCAATTCTTTATGTTGGTTAAAAAATTTTCAAAAATATAATTTTTTTTACTAATGTAGAACTTTGTCTTAATTTTTTAAAAAAGCATCATTAAACTGAACATAACTCTGTTTCTAAACTGATTATAAGCAATGATGCTCTTATTGAGGAATTTATTTTCAGATTTGGTTTTTGTTAATGAAATTAAGTTTACCCTTACTTGTATTACATTATTTATTTTTTTAAATATCTCTACACCCAAAGTGGGGCTTGAACTCACTACTCTGAGATCAAGAGTACCATGCTCTTCTGAGTGAGCCAGCCAGGTGCCCCTACACTATTTATGTTTTTATTTAAATTTTTCTTGAAATTTATTACCATTATTTAAGGGACCAATTTTATCAGTAATATTAATGACCCAGGTAAATTGTTTACCTTCTATATACGACCAAGATTCTCTCTCTCTGTGTGTGTATAATATTAAATTTAGAGTATAATTTCTACAGTTATGCTATATGGTTGCCTTGTCAAATCATGGAATTTAATTAATTAATTAATTAATTTTTTATTTGTATTCCAGTACACTTAACATACAGTGTTATATTAATTTCAGGTGTACAATTCCATACATCACCCAGTGCTCAGCCAGACAAGTGCATTCAATTCCATACATCACCCAGTGTTCAGCTGGACAAGTGCATTCCTTAATTCCCATTGCCCATTTTACCCATTCCCCACCCACCTTTCCTAATGGAATTTAATTTTAAATTTGAATCAACTAAGAGAAAATGTTAAGGAAGAGAGCATACGTGATACAGAGAATCATGAAGAAGAGATCAGACTGACTGGATTTGGGGGAACACCGAGCTTTAAAAGAGAGATCAGAGTGAGCATGGAGGGGAAACAAGAAAGACTGGCTGGCTAATAACAAGAGCTACCTCTCCTAGGATCACATATGCCGTGCTATGGAGTTTGGACTGTATCCTAAGAGCAATAGAGTTGAAAGCAGGGGAGTGTTATGACTGGCTTTGCCATTTTAAAAATCATTAAGAGGACAGTGTGGAGGGAGGATTGGAAAGTGACAAAAAGAGCTAGGGAGGTCAGTTAGGAGCCAACTGCAATAATCTAGGAGAGGGATAAGGGTGGTTTAACCCTCGGTGTTGCCAGTAGGACAGAGAGAGTAAAGAGCGACCATGGCATGACTTGGTCAATGAGGCAGAAGAACCTCTGGTTTCTGGCTTGGGTAACAGGTCAATGAGGGGAGAGGGCTTCACAGAGATACGAAATACAGAAGAAGTAGATTTTAGGAGAATTGGGATGACCTGTTTAGACATGTTGGATTTGAGGTGATTTATAAAAAACTGAAGAGGATGGGTCCAGTAGGAGTTGATCACTGGGCCAGGAGCTCGTGCAAGAAATTAGCAAGTCACCAACACTTAACTTCTGAAAGGGATAAAAACTTGCTTAGTTGCTAGGGCTGCCAAAACAAAGTACTACAGACTGAGTGGCTTAACTACCAGAAACTTATTTCTTCATAGTTCTGGAGGTTAGAAGTCTAAGATGAAGGTATCAGCAGGGTTGGTTTCCTCTAAGGGCCTCTCTTCTTGGCTTGTAAGATGGCGATTTTCTTCCAGTATCTTCATATGGTCTTTCCTCTGTGTATACATGTCTCTGTCCTAAACTCCCCTCTTCTACAAAGACACCAAACATAACAGATTAAGGCCCACTTTAATGACCTCTTTAAAGACCCTATCTCCAAACAGTCACATTCTGAGGGACCAGAGGTTAGAACATCAGCATATTAATTTTGGGAGAACACAGTTCAGCCTATAACACCATCCTAATTTACTGAATCTAAAAAGAAATTTGTTAGCTAATGAAACCAAGGGGATGAAGGAGGGTCCTGGATAAAGGGATTCAAATCTTGGATCCAGGATGTGCCTTCCCTTTCTGTCACTTAGCTTTACTTGGTGTCACCTACATTCTCAGGCAAGCTCTTCCTTATACCACCAAAGATGGCCATTTTAGGATTATAACCTCTGTCCAGGAACCAATCCATGTGAAGAAAGGAGCTTCTTCGGGGCACCTGGGTGGCTCAGTTGGTTAAGCGACTGCCTTCGGCTCAGGTCATGATCCTGGAGTCCCGGGATCGAGTCCCGCATCGGGCTCCCTGCTCAGCAGGGAGTCTGCTTCTCCCTCTGACCCTCCCCCTCTCATGTGCGCTCTCTCTCTCTCATTCTCTCTCTCTCAAATAAATAAATAAAATCTTTAATAAATAAATAAATAAATAAATAAGAAAGGAGCTTCTTCTCGATAATCCCAGAAGTTCTGAGAAAGGTCTTAAATGACTTACCTCAAATCACTGACCCACCTCAAACAAATCATCTGTGTAGGAACAAGTAACATTGGCGAGTGCCATGTCTGAATCTCCAGCCCAACAGCCCATCTCTGCCCGATGGCCCATCCCAAGCAAACCTCAAGACCTGGAAGTAATGGAGGGGGGTTTCTTTATAGAGTTGCTAAACAGGCAATAACAACTACAACAAGTCATGTCTACCCCAGTGATTAAAGCCATGGGATGAGATGTGACAACCCATGAAGAACGTACAGAGGAAAAGAAGAGGGCCAAGGTTCAGAACCTGAGGGAACAAAAAACCATATTCAAAGAACACGATGAGAAACAGATGTGCTTTTGGTAGATACAGAAGAGAAAGAAAGAAAACCAGGACAGTGGGGTGCCTGGGTGGCTCAGTCGTTAAGAAAACCAGGACAGTGTGTTATAGCAGACACCAAGAGAAGAGACGGTTTTAACAAAGAAATCATGATTTGCAACACCTAGGAGTAAAAAGGCTCCCGTCCTTAATTGCAATGGGTTCAGAAACATCCATTTTTTAAAAAAAGATACACAAATAGAAATATGGGTGAAAGATCACAACAAGCAGTTCATAAAAAAGAAATTAAAGAGGCTTCTGGGTGGCTCTCTCAAATAAATAAACTCCTTTTTTAAAGATTTTATTTATTTATTTGACACAGGGTGGGGAGAACAAGCATAAGCTGGGGGAGCGGCAGGCAGAGGGCGAAGCAGGCTCCCCATGGAGCAGGGAGCCTGATGCGGGGCTCAATCCCAAGATCCTGCAATCATCCCGGAGCCGAAGGTAGCCACTTAACCCACCGAGCCACCCAGGTGCCCCTAAATAAATAAAATCTTAAAAAAAAAGAAGAAGAAGAAATTGAAATGACTAGATACTTAAATTCATTCATAAGGAAAAACAAACCAAAATGTTTTCAAGATATGCCTCTGTGCTTTTAAGATTGGCAAAAATAAAAAGAGCCGAACAAATCCAGCCTTAGCAAAGGTGAAGGGAAATAGGCATCCATGGGGAACCTGCTGGTAGTATAAACTGGGCCACCTTCTGGCAGAGCAATTTGTCAGGATCAAACATTCAAAGGTGCATATCCTCTGACCCAGCAAATCCCAGTGAGGAGTTTTACTATCACAAGTAAATTAAGCCATATTTTTTAAAAAAGGTAATAATCCCGAGGCACCTGGCTGGCCCAGTCAGTAGAGCATATGACTCTTGATTTCGGGGTTCTGAGTTCAAGCCCCACGTTGGGTGCAGAGCTTACTTAAAAAAAAAAAAAAAAGGGAAATAATCCAGAGAGCCATCAAAAATAGGTTCAATTCAAAATACTGCCTAACAGGTATGGAGGGGTACCAACAAATTAGAACAGACACTGGCTAGAAACCACCTACACAGCCATAGTGGTGGGTCCCCACTGAAGATCCTATGAAAGGGAACACTGGATGAACAAAATGAGGTAGACATATGGACATACGGGCTGTTTTTGAAGGTTCTTCAAAATATAGTAATGCAAGTATAAGGTGCAGAGCCATGTGAGTAACATGGATCCCACTCTTGTACATGTTTAATGCATACAGAGTTGTGCCTCGAAACATTTTCTGGAGGAGAGCACAAGTGGTCGCCCTTGGTGAGAGAGACCCTGTAAAGAGAGAGGGTAAGTGGTCGCACCATTTAATGTTATAGGGGTTATACCATTTATGGTGTATAGAGCTTACACTGTCTAATGCTTTTTAACTTTTCAATATATTCAAGCAGCAAACAGCAACTGAGCATGTCCTAATGTCAGGCACTGGACTAGGCACTGGGGAAATAATGCAGGAGGGAGTTACGGTGGAGTACGATTCGCAGAAGCTCCCCAGCCAGCCTGCCTGGGTTTGAATCCTGGCTGCACTCTCAGAAGTTGAGAGACCACAGTTAAATTACTTAACCTTTCTCTCTGTGGCTTCGGCCATAAAATAGGGACTAACAGTTCTCATTTCACAGGATTGCTGTGAGAAGTCAATGAAGTGATGCGTGTAAGGTGCTTAGCACAGTGTTAGGTATTTGGTCCATGTTCCTTAATTGTTAGCGCTCAAAGAAAGGGAGCAAGAAATGACACAGTCCCCATCCTCCAGAACACCCAGGAGAGTGGGTGACTGAATTGGAGAGGAGTTGGGTTATTGGAAATGAGGGGCCAGGGAGTTGGATGAGCTACCCAGGCCAATGTGTGAGAGCAGGGCTTGAGGGCCCTCTGGCCCCCAGGAGGGAAGAGTGGCAGGGAGGAGGAGGGGAGTGCGGGCTTCAGTCGAGATGGCCTCGGGACTCCTCAGGAGGATACTGGGGGAGCCAGGATGCATTCAGCGCAGGCAGGCTCTGTAAGGACAGTCGTCCTCGGAGTGTGGCAGGTACTCCGGGAGCCTGGTCTGGAGCAGGAGGAGTCTGAGAAGTTAGCTGGGGAAGCTCAAGAATGGGACTAACCAGCGCCAGCCAGAGGCCAGCAAGCATTCCAGAGAACTGCGGAGGGGAGAGGCAGTGGGAAGAGGTGTAGGGTTCAAGCAGAGGAGACACATAATAACTTTGCTCAAAGGAATTGTTGGAGCACCACTGCGTGGGGTGATAGGTTTGTCTCTTATTTTTCTGCATTAAGTACATGGACTTCTGTGGTATCTTCAGAATCTTTAGACTTCTAGAATCCTTAGGATTCATTCTTTTTTGTTACACTTCCTATGTGTAATGTTTGGGGAAGAGGGGCTTGAGCCTTGGGGGTCAGCCAGCCAACACGTGGCTAGGTGGTCCCTGGGTCATACACCTGCTTCTGAGACTCCCAGGGCCAGATTTTTGCCCCACTCTGTATTTGTAAATCACTCCAGTCTTCCCTGACTCCGAGGTGGCCCAGCGGGGTGACTAGCAGGGGCAATCTGGCCAATGTCAACTTAAAGGGCTTACAAAGAGAAAAATATTCTTGGATCAGAAGACAAATCTCAAAGTTGGTGGAATGCTTGTCCTCCTGGAAGAGGACAGCTGCCTCGGTTTCCCACTAACACTTAAGAGTCAGTAAGTAGGGCCCTAAATACCTGTTAAAGGAGCAAATGAATGGTCTCTCCGAGTTCTGTTTCCACCTGTAGGTGGAAAGGCATGGACTGGAGAGGAGAGGGCAGGCTCTCTAGGGTGGCTTCCGACTAATGACACTAACCCAGGGGTGCCTTGAGTCAATCTTGATTTCAGCTCAGGTCATGATCTCAGGGTTGTGAGATAGAGCCCCACATGGAGTCAGGCTCTGTGCTGGGTGTGGAACCTCTTAAGATTCTTTCTCTCTCCCTCTGTTCCTGCCCCACCCCCTAAAAAATAAAATAAAATAAAATTGGAACCAATTAAGGAGTCAGAAGTTGGGAAAAAAATGGCAGCAAGTAAAAAATGAGATAGCAGGTCCAGCTCCAGTTGTCTCAACATCTTTCTTCTTTCTTTCTCTCTTTCTTTTTAAGATTTTATTTATTTATTTGACAGAGAGAGAGAGAGAGAAAACACAAGCAGGGGGAGTGGCAGGCAGAGGGAGAGGGAGAAGCAGGCTCCTTGCTGAGCAGAGAGCCTGACTCGGGACTCGATCCCAGGACCCTGAGATCATGACCTGAACCAGAGGCAGACGCTTCACCAACTGAGCCACCCAGGCATCTCTCAACATCTTTTCTTAAATCACCAAAATAACAAATGCACTAATTAATCTTCTGTATTTTGGCTTATGTGGTAGCATTATCCTCCCTCCATGATTCCCAAAACTATATTCTCTAATTATAACATGAGTTTTCTTGAATTCTTTGCTCACCTCCTCTGGTTCCTTTTTCATTTCCACTGGCACCAGAGTTTGTTTACCTTTTATCATATTTTCCCCAAACGTTTTATTTTCCAGTGACAAAAACATGTAATAGCCTCCCTATTTTACATTGGCATAGAAGCATTAATCAATTGCCTTGACTACATCTTTTTGTGAAAAGGCAATTTGACAAAATGTTATTATGGGGAGCTTGCATTTCAAGCACTTTTTTTTTCTAAAGATTTTTATTTATTTATTTGACAGAGAGAGACACAGCAAGAGAGGGAACACAAGGGGGAGTGGGAGAGGGAGAAGCAGGCTTCCCACGGAGCAGGGAGTCGGATGTGGGGCTCTATCCCAGGACCCTGGGATCACGACCTGAGCCAAAGGCAGACGCTTAACGACTGAGCCACCCAGGCGCCCTCAAGCACATTTTTTATCCTGTTGATTTTTTTGAAGGGCACCGAATGCTTTTAAAATTTAATTTAAAAAAATAGGTACTAGGGCACCTGGGTGGCTCAGTCAGTTAAGCCTCCCACTCCTGGTTTCGGCTCAGGTCATGATCTCATGGGTCATGGGATTGAGCCCTGAGTCGAGTGGGACTCCGGCTCAGCAGGTATCTGCTTGAGAGTCTCCCTCTCTCTCTGCCCCTCCCCCACCCTCTCTCAAATAAATAAATCTTTTTAAAAAAATAGGGATTAAAAATTATTTTAACTTTGACATTAAAAAAACCCCAGGCCATGACCAATGATAGTTTTAAGCTTATCTAATTAAGATGTGATTGAAAACAGAAAAGTAAAACTTCCAAACCCCTAGAGGGGGTGTCCACCTTACAGATCTCTGCCAGATGTCTGCTGTAACAGAGGCAAAGAGCCGCTAGGTGGCTCTGTCATTTTTAAGTAAAACTAAAGTCCGCAAAAGATAATACATAGTTAAGGAACAAAATATCACTAGTAGGCATAACCTTTAATCAAAGGAAGAAATAATCTGCAATCATGGCCTCTTACTCAGAATAATTTGGAGCTATTGGGTTAAGAATTAGACAAACAACAACAACAACCCTGCAAAACTGCAAAGTATGTATACATAAGCAATTTGTTAAAAAATAAGGGAAAGTATGATTAAGTGTAAAGGACATCAGTTACAGAAGGGGAGATGGCTTCAAAAGTTTTCTAATTTATTGCCATCTTGGTTCCTAGCTTTTCTTTTGGACTTTCTCTTTTTTGTTTAGACCTTTCAACTTAAGAACAAACATTAAATTGGGGCATTTTAACTTATAAAAAAATTACTTTCAAGTTTCCTGGGTTATAGTTGTCATCTTTATTAACATCCCAAGAGAAGCCACAAAACAACTTTGTTTGAGACTATTTGGGAAGGAAAAAAAAAACAACACTGTGCTTATCTACATTAAGAAAAATTTAGATCCTTAAATCAAAATACAATTAAACACTATTCCATTCTATAGCATTTGCCAAGAGATTGAAAGAAACAGTGCAGTAAATTTTGAGGTGAGAATAATTCTTTTCTGGTTCCAGAAAAGATGAGAAAAATGGTTACATTTGAACTGTGGTTTGCATTTTCGGTATCACGATTTACTAGTCAAATATCCCTGGATGTCATTTTTTAAGAAGCGAGATAACAGAAGATGCTAGTTTTCTGTAAAGTACATAACAAACTTTACATCATGAAATAAATGCGGAGTGGAGGGGGGTGGATTTCCGAATTATTAAATATTCTCAACTGGCCCTCTGCAATTGGCAAACAGAAAAGCGCTTTCCTCCCTCCCCTCTCTTAAGTGACAATCTCAGACTTGTCACCTGTTAAGAACATACTTAGGATAATTTTAATTGTTAAGGAAACAATTTTCTTATTGTTGTTCGGAGCGAATAATGATTGCGGGGCACGTGGGGTCGCCACAGTATTTTACCTGTTTCGCTTGTTTTTCCAGGCAGGAACCGCATTTCAAAACTCAGAGAAGTAGAAAGCAAGTCCTATGCCATAATTCGTTGAGACCATTTTTGTAAATGAGCGCTTCTGGCACAGTTTAAATTACAGTTGGCTTTAAAATGCTAATTCCGAACCCACTTATTTAAATGTCTCTGAAAACACACACCCTTCTGTTTTTGAAGAAAACAAATCACACCAAAAGATTGCACAAAGCGGACTTAAAATGAACAAATACTTCCCGAATGTGAACGAACATATAGTTATGTGTTTAGAGACACGGTTAGAAAAATTAAAAACCGATTTCAGTCACTCCCATCACAGAATCCCCTAGGGAGAAGCGGACACTCCAAGGATGCCCGGTAATAAAATCTACCGTATAACTCCAAAGAGTTGTTAATCGCGTCTATTATTTTCGGCTAGAAGACGATGTGTTGAGACTGGCCGTGAATCCAGTAACTCAATGACAAAAGGTGCAGAAGCTTGAGGTAGAAAACCACAGGGGGTTAGGCAGGTGGTCTGAGCGGCCACCCAAACTCATCTTGGGGACTTTTTAGAAAACAGTTGTAGTGTTTGGGTTATCTTCTCTCGGTTTCAATATTCGTTATTTTTATTTTTTTTCCTGGGCTAAGACCGCGTCGGCTGGGAATGAGGTGCTTTTAGCCTTCAACCTGGAGGCGCCGGCCTACGCCGGCCTCCCCCCCCCCCGCCCCCCGGGCTCCCGCCCGGCCGAGGAGGGGCTTCGGGGGGCTCCCGGGGGCTCCGGGGGCGGGGCGGGCCGGGCCGGGCGGGCGGCGCGAGGGCTGGGGCGCGCTCCGCCGGGTAGCGCGGGCAGGTGGGGCGTGGCGGGGGCGTGGAGAGCCCGGGCCCGCGGGCCGCCGCCCAGCCCCGGGCCGGCCCGGGAGGAGCCGCGCCGCAGACGGTTATAAGAAGCCGAATCGCAGGCGTTCTGCGCGCCTCCGCCGACCCCCTGCTCGAGCTCCGGTCGCCCTGCGAGGGCCGAGGTGGGGCCGCGGGGTGGGCCCCCAAAGGGATGCTCTCGCCCGAGCGGCGAGACCAGCCCCGCTCGCCCCTCGCCGCGGCCGCCGCGCCGCACCCGCCGACGGCCCCCGACATGGCTCTCTACTGCGGCGACAACTTCGGCGTGTACTCGCAGCCCGGCCTGCCCCCGCCCGCCGCCGCCGCCGCCGCCCCGGGCGCCCCCCCGGCCGCCAGGGCGCCCTACGGGCTGGCAGACTACGCCGCGCCGCCCGCCGCCGCCGCCAATCCCTACCTGTGGCTCAACGGGCCGGGAGTGAGCGGCCCGCCCGCCGCCGCCGCCGCCGCCGCCGCCGCAGCTGCCTACCTGGGCGCCCCGCCGCCGCCGCCGCCACCGCCCCCCGGGGGCGCCGCCGGGCCCTTCTTGCAGCCGCCCCCCGCCGCCGGCACCTTCGGCTGCGCTCAGCGGGCCTTCGCGCAGCCCGCGCCCGCAGCGCCCGCCTCGCCCGCGGGGCCCGCCGCGCCGGGCGAGCTGGGCTGGCTGTCCATGGCCAGCCGCGAGGACCTGATGAAGATGGTGCGGCCACCCTACTCGTACTCGGCGCTCATTGCCATGGCCATTCAGAGCGCGCCCGAGCGCAAGCTCACGCTCAGTCACATCTACCAGTTCGTGGCCGACAGCTTCCCCTTCTACCAGCGCAGCAAGGCCGGCTGGCAGAACTCCATCCGCCACAACCTGTCGCTCAACGACTGCTTCAAGAAGGTGCCCCGCGACGAGGACGACCCAGGTGAGGGCGCAGGACAGGTGCTTCCCGGCCGGGGAGGGTGGGGGAGCGGCGCCCGGGCAGGGGCCCCGTCGGTGTGGGGCTGGCTTGGAGCTCCGCGCGGAGTCTTCTCTAACTGCCGATGGGAGCCGGAGTGGGGAACAACCACCCGAACCTCGGACCTCGTCTGGCTGGGGTGAGGGCAAGCCCGAGGACAAAGAGAACTATCAGAGGATCCTCAGAGCGGGGAGCCGGTGAGGGTGGAGCTCGCCCCTTAACACACACGCACACACCTGCACCCACCCACACGCACGCGCTCGCGCAGAGCCTGGCCAGTTAGAGAAAAAGGAAAAAGACCGTATCTTCAAACGGGACGCCACCCCTGGGTGGTGGTCATCATGCGGATTGAAGGGAGGGTTCAAGGCACAGGGAGGGAGATTAGGAATAAGTACACGCGTGGGATCTCAGATAAGGGACGACTATAAAGGGATTCAGGTGAACTGTGAATCCCATCACATTTCACGGAAGAGGTGATGAGAGACCAAGGCCGTTCGAGCTGTCCCTGGATGCACTTCCTGCACGAGGTTCCTAAGACTCACCGTGTCCTTCATGAAACAAGCGCCTACTTTGAGAGAGATGATTGAGGGTAGTGGCACGGGCATCATGAGAGAGGGCCGGCCAGAGGAATGAGAGAGCTTTAGCCGGGTCCTGCAAATCGTGGTTTTGGTGCCTTAACTATTTAGAAATGTAAAAATGAAAACCCCAAATTTGCTGCGTTCTGATCTAAGCCCTCGGGGTGAGGAGAACTGGGTTACAGTGGGGTGTTGTGAGTGGTTTTCCTCTACCTGAGAAAGGGAGCGAAGAAAAGCTCAAAAAGGAGAGAAACACGATTATACTTGAGGTTTTCAGAAGGCTCTTGGAACCAGGGAGGTGGGGACAGAGGTGTGATGGGCAAAAGAGAAGAAATGGTTTCAGTTGCATGCTACAGAGATCCAGGATTTTGTGTAAAATGCTCTGGAGTGTTCCCCCCTGAACGTATTCTAGAGTGGTGCTTTCCAATAGAAATACAGTATAAATCACCTGTGATAGCATATTTTCTAGTAGCCACATTAAAGAAGGTAAAAAGAAACTGATGAAATTATTTTTAATATTTTAAATAACCCAAAATATTGTTTCAACATATAGCAAACATAAAAATTATTACTGAGATATTTTTTTACTTATTTATTTTTTTGGTATTAAGTCTTCAGACTGTGTGTTTGATTCCACATGGCATTTTGGACTACCCACTTTTCAAGTGCCCACAGCCATGTGTGGCAAGTTGTTACTGTATTGGACAGGGCATACAGTTCTAGAAGATGAAGCTTCCCGATTTGGCCTCTAAACCACCCGAGATTATCATGTTAATTGTCATGTATATTCTTTTGGACTGCCTAAAAAGGTGGTGTCTTTAGCTAGTGTCTTGTCAAAGCATTTGGTACTAAGGGGCACAATATAAATATACTTATAGGTGCAGGTACTATCATTTAGGTGGTAGTTGTATGAATAAGAATTTTTTTTGGCAACTATTTGCAAAAAATGTGTTAATGAAGATAATGGGTTTGGAGGGGTATGTGCTAGTTTGTGCAAGCAACCTAACACAATAGTTAGGTAAGAATGCTGAGTCTAGAGCCAGCCTGCTTAAATCCCAGCTCTACCATTGCTAACAGGGAATACTGCAGGTTACTAACCAACCTGCTCCTCAGTTTCCCCATCTGACAAATGGAGGCACTAATAATTGCCTGTCTCCACAGAGCTGTGAGGAGCAACTGAAGTTGCCCATGTAAAGCACCCTACAAGATGAGTGCTTACCAGTGCTTTCACACGGCGAAGATTCTATTTACCAGAAGTGATAAAAGCTATTGAGAGAAAATCCTCCAAGATGATAGGTCTTTTTTTACCTCAGTTGTGCTAAGTAGTGAGGGAAATTGTTTAAGCAGAAGACTGGCACTGCATACATTACCTGAGGCTCTGGTCTGAGATCTGCTGGGGATTGCGGGGGGGGGGGGGGGGGGGGGGGGGGGGGGGCAGGAACAGATGGCCAGAGATGCAAGGCATCTCCTGCTCAAGGTGAGGAGGGGATGTAGACTCCAGGAGCTTCCTGTACCCTGAACAATGCTATTTAACGAGATGTTGTTAAAAGAATTGATTGCTCAGTAATAACTTTTGTAATTTTTGTTTAGTAAGACAAATGATTGGGTATTTGAGGTTGCCTTCTCCAGTGGAGTGGGGTTTTTTTGTTTTGTTTTAGGGGCAAATATTGTACCCTTTCAGCAAGTCATAATGATAACAGACAGTGATTTTTCACTGCTTACTGTGTACCAGCTACTGTGCGGAGACACCATTTAACCCTTGCAGTCGATCTGTGAAATGGGTATTATTTTTATGCCTACTTCTGTAAAGAAATGGAGGTTCACATTTAAGCAGCGCCAGGATTTTGCAAGGGCTCAGCTTATGGATCTGGAGGGGAAGGTGTTGGGTAATTAAAGGTGTCTTGGGTCTAGAAGTCTTAAGATTTAGGTAGCAGACACTGCTGGGGGGGGGGCGGGGCGTGGAAACGGCCAGAACATCTTTGTTCCAGATTTCTCCTTGAAGGTGAAGACTAAAATCTCCCCAAGAGGATAAACTTAAAAAAACAGTCGAGTGGACAGAGCATCCTGGTCAGCATTTTAACGAGAGAGTCTGTGCTCCTCGTTCCAGAACTGAAGCTGACTACACAGGCGTGAACTAGGTCCTTCTCTAACTTGTGTGCCTTTCTCCTCTCCATAGGGAAAGGGAATTACTGGACCCTGGATCCGAACTGTGAGAAAATGTTTGACAACGGGAACTTCCGTCGGAAGCGGAAGCGCCGCTCCGAAGCCAGCGGCCCCTCCACGGTGGCTTCAGGGACCACAAAATCGGAAGAAGGGCTCGCCTCCGGATTGGGGTCGGGCGTGGGCGCGAAGCCCGAAGGAGACAGCCCCTCCGCGTTGCTAAGGCCGTCCCAGTCCCCCGAGCCTCCCGAGGGCACCAAGAGTACTGCGTCGTCCCCGGGAGGATCCCTGCTCACCTCTGCCCCTTGCCTCAACACCTTCTTCAGCAGCCTGAGCACCCTGAGTGTCAGCAGCAGTGGGAGCGCCCCGCGGGCTGTCCCCGGCAGCCGCCACCTAGGGATCCAGGGGGCGCCCCTAGCCTCCAGCAGCACGTTCCCCGCCAGCTCCATCCCCGAAGCCCCGCCAGACAGCTTGCAGCTGAGTCACAGCGCTAGCAACGGCAGCAGCCAGAGGTCTTCCTACTACAGCCCCTTCCCCGCCAGCACCGGAGGGGGTCAGAGCAGCCCGTTCAGCAGCTCCTTCTACAACTTCAGCATGGTCAACAGCCTCATCTACCCCCGCGAGGGCTCCGAGGTCTAGGACAGCCGCCCCTCGGAGTTGAATATGCACACCTGAGATCTTGTGAAATGCTGATTTCCAGGCCGTAGGTCTGGGGCAGCAGGTGGCATTCTGCATTCCTCCGGAGTCCCAGGTGTTCCTGTGGCCCGATGGGAATAGTAGAGAACTCTTCCTACAGCCCTGCAAGCTTTTACAGGTTTCCCTGGCGAGAAAGCCACCTCACTCTGTTCGGGGCAGTGCCTGTGAGGGCAGGGACCATGTCTGTTTTGTCCGTCACTGTACAGCAGGGTTCTGAGCTCAGATGTGTCGAAGGGCCAGCCAAAAAAACAAAAGAATGAAGTTGGTCAGGTAGCAAACAAGGCAGCGGTTGACCATTGAAGCAGGTAAGGGAGTGTTTGGGACTGACCAGCTAAAGGCTGCTATGGGCCGTTTAGTTACTTCCTGCCTGGCAGCATCCTGATTTTTCTAGAAAAGTCAGATATCTGGATTTTTATAGGAAACCTTCCTTTGCATTTTTTTTTTTTTTTTTTTGGCCACTAATTAAAATTTTTTTAAATCCTGCGCTAGGACATACCACAAATCCTCTGAGCTACATCCGGCTCACACATCACCTCTGCTTAGGCTCCGTGTCTGGGCCATGGCAATAGCGGTGAAACTGCCCAAGCAAGCCCTGGGTGCCGAGCGCTATTTCAGACAGATACTCGACGTGTATTAGGTCATTTAATCCTCACAACAACCTTGGGAGATAGGTATGTTTACTACCCCTCATCTTCTGTGTGAGGGCAGTGTGGCTCCAGGAGGTCAGGTGTCTCCCCCAAGGTCACACAGATGGTAAGGTGTGGAGCCAGGGTCGGGTTCAGGCAGTCTGGTTACAGAGCTGGTGCTGGAAGGTTTGTTGTGGTTCTGAAAAACGGAGTTGCCATTGTCCATAGGCAGACGTAGCGTCTAGGGGGTAGGAATGAACTCGATCTCATTTGACCAAAGATTTCTGATTGAAATTATCGCTTGAGATGTTGCCCTGAGCAGCAAGGACAGACACCACATCTGCGTTCTGCTGCCATACGCCTGAGGTCCGGGGTGACCATGGTCCTCAGTAACTTGATGTCCTAGCCCTTTTAGCATGTGTCCTGGATTTTTCATTTTTTTAAAACAAAATATTAGAATTTAATTAAAAATAGTTTTTAAATGGAATTTTTATAGTTTCTTAATAAACGATTTGTTGTCAAAATTTTTATTTTTAGCACTCCCTTTTACTTCGCAAGAGGTATCTTCATTTTGATAGTGTTTATGGTCACCCTCCCAGAGCCCAGCAGAGTGTCTGGTCCATGGCAGATACTCAGCCACTGTTTGAACTTAATATAAGAGGTGCTAATTAAAATGTGGATAATTGTTGATTTATTGGAACAGCCTCCATTAAGATGAACATAATGTCCTGAATTGCCTTTGTACCATGTTGTTGGTCTTTGATAGGGACATTGTTGGTTTGGGGATTTAATTTTTTTTAGAAAAAGGAACACCCATTTTTAAAATTTTTAACTTTTCCCTGTATATTCTTTTCCGAGACTCACAGCATTACTCTTAAATTTTTATTTTGAAATACACAATACAGAAAGTTATTTTTTAAACAGTTTACTGAAGTATAAAATAACAACGTCACCATTACTTTTTAAACGTTACGGAGAAAGGCAACCAAAGAGACTACCTACCCCAAATTGTGTGTACAAAAACCAGTTTCTCTGGATATTTTTCTATGTGAAAAATCGTTATGGACTTTTATAAATATTGTTTCTAACACAATTCTATATTTGTAAATTAATTTATAATGTGAACTGGGACAAAATTTTTTTTTCCCCAGAAAGTACACTGCATGCTGAGAATCACATGAAATAAACTCTAAGTGGGAGATTTTTGGCCACTTTTAAGCATTTCTGTTTTTCTGTCTTCAGCTTCTTTCTCCTAAAGGAATAGAGGTGTGAGCGGCCTGACACTGAAGCCATTATATAGGGACTTTGTTGAGAGTGAAAGCAAATGGTGTTTTGTTGGATTTGTCCCACCTGCCCACGTCCGAAAGGCTGGAACCAAACGGTTACTTCTTGAGGATGGTCTGTAGGCCTGTGAGCATTTTAATGATTTTTAGCAGAGTAACAGTTCTGTCTTAGATCAAAGTGCACAGACCATTTCTCTTCCAGGATGAAATGGTGCTGGAAGGTCTCAACCAGCTGGCCACAGTCCTCAGGTGGGGCTCTGCAGCCTCGGGTGTGGGGGCCCCCTTAAGGGCCACAGGCGGCCCATTATTTCCAAGGAAATAGGGAGGAAACTATTGAACTGGGCTCCTAGAAGAAACCTGAAAGTTGAGGTTTCTAGACTAGGGTTTCTAGGCCTCAGCATGTGATACTTGGGGCTGGGTAATGGGTTGGAGAGGCTACCTTGTGCATCACAGGATAGTTAGCATCCCTGGTCTCTACCCATTAGATACTCGAAGCACCCCCTCTCCTCCTGGCCCGGGCCACATGTGACAACCAAAAGTATCTCCAGACAATGACAAATGTCCTTGGATGGGGTGGGGTGGGACAAAATCAACCCTGGTGGAGAAGCACTGATCTAAACTGACACCCACAATTTGCCAACAAGGAAAGCCGCTTCCTTACTGCCCCACACAAAGTCCTAAGTGCTAGGGCATTGTTGAGCCCTGAATGAATTGGGCCACTGGGTTTCCGGTATAGGACAGTTTCTGTCCTATGAGATGCCTTTTGCCCTCAGGAAAATCAGCTGTGAGCTGGAGCAGACTGGCAACTGAGGCATTTCTCAAAACAGATCCACCGGATTGCCCTGTCATGTTGGAGGTCGATTTCCTTCAATATTTGAGTTGCTGATTATAGATTCTTACAGTAGCTTCCTTCTTGGCATGTTTATTTTTACTAACAGAGACCTAGGCTGGAGTAATATTGACCAACAATAAATTACCTGGGTTATTTTTTCGGCACAGGTGGCTGGGTGGGGTGGGAGGGGGATGGAGACGGGCAGAGGGATTTCTTGGAAAGAAAGACATGTAAAAAGAACTTGAGTAACCTGTGTTTGGAAGTATCTAGATCTGAGTGGTTGATACTCAATGTCAGAACAATGGCGTTTATGAGAACAAAGGCGAAGAGAAGAATCCCCTTCAATCCCCCGCTGAACCACTAGAGAGGGCAGCAGGGTGACTCGGTCTCCACTCCCAGGACCAGTCTCCATCAGGGAGCTGCCTCCTGCTGGGCATGGGACGGAGGCAGAGGGACGAAGCTGCCTGTGTGGGTGATGTTTCCAGGTCAAAGTATGCACCAGCCCTCCCAACTGGCACCAATTTCCTGCATCTGTGACACTTTCTGCCTGGGAACCAGGTCAGAAATTCTGGATCTGCGTGAGATTTCACTTTCTGTTTGGGACAGTGCAGAGGGAAAGATGTGCTCCTGAGGCATATAGGTGAGTGCCCTTCATTCTCTGGGGTGGCCGGGGACTGGGGGCTGATGGCGAGTTGCAGCCCAGGCTGAGGCCGTTTGGGTACATGTATAACTGAAAGCAGCTGCTTTCCACACCTTCTAGAATCTCATGTATCTTCCAGAATAAAAGAGAGGCAGAGAAGAATGTTAAAAACTAATAAGCCGGGTTCAGGTTTCCTTCTAAGTACTTTGAGAACCTTTATCCCATTTTTTTTTTAAGTAGGCTCCACACCCAGCACAGAGCCCAAGGCGGGACTTGAACTCACGGCCCTGAGATCAATACCTGACCTGAGAACAAGAGCTAGACGCTTCACCAACTGAGCCACCTAGGTCCCCCCCCATTTTATCCCATTCTTAAGCTTACTAGGAAAGGGGGCACCCAGAGACTTCGAGAACTACGAGCCTTTGCACCCCAACTTCTCCAGCTCCCCAAGGTGCTGTCAAGTCCCAGGGCAACCTGGTCAAGCTCTGGCCATGAGGAATGTCACTGAAACTGTGACTCCCTCCCTGCGACCGCCCAGAACTTGGAAAAAGGCTAACTGTGCAGCGTCTAACTGGTTCTTGTTTTCTTTAGTTGCTGTAGTAGCTAAACCTTGAGATTGTTAAGGAAGAAGAAACTCCCTTTGGTTTACCTGAGGCAGGGATTTGCTGGTTTCTGGGGCAGAGAACCGGTCGCCAACGTGGCCTTGCCTTTTGTCATGGAAAGCAGTCAGCTGGGGCGCATGGCCGGGTGGCGGGCACCGTTGGAGAAGGAAGGAATTTCCTGTCAGTTTCGAAAACAAAAAAAGGTCAAAAAGACCAGCTACCTACTGAATTCCTCTCTGCTTTTTTATTCAAGATGTCAGGGGATCCTCACCAAAACCCCGGGAGGCCTGGAGAGCAGCCCTTTATTATTTTAAAAAAGGCAAACATTACAATAATAATAACTCACTTGCTAGGTGCTGGGCATTGTCCTCAAATATATAAAGATATATATTAAATATAAAATAGCTATCTTAACAACTCTATGAAGTAGACACTGTTTTGTTTTTGTTTTTAAGTAAACTCTTATCCCCAACGTGGGGCTCGAACTCATGACCCCGAGATCAAAAGTCGCATGCCCTCCCGACTGAGCCAGCCAGGCGCCCCAAGTAGACCCTGTGATTATTCATTTCGCCAGCGAGAATCCTGAGGCCCACAGTTTGTATAACTGGGTCATGGTCAAAAATCTAAGTAGCTGCTGCCGGTAAGTGGTAGAACCGAGATTCAAAATCAAGTCATCCGATGTCAGAAGCCCCCTGTCCTTAAACTACTCTATTGTCTCTCCATTTTGAAGATGAGAAAGGAGAGGCACAGAGAGGTTAAGTGACTTGCCTAAGGCCACAGTCATTGGTGACAGATTTGGGGGCTTAGAAGCCAGGTTCCTGCTTCCTCAGTGATGTTCCCTTGAGGCATTTCCTCTGTATGCTCCCTGAGGTTGGTTTTCCTGTCTGGGGTTCCCTTTTCCCGGACACAGGAAGGTTAGCAGTGGGAAGGAAAGCTGCCTTTCCTTGACATGTTCTCCTGCTCAGGATCAGCCAGAGCCAGGTCAGAGGCCCAGAGGTTGGGCTCTGAAGCTGCCGAGGGAAGCCAAACGTTGGAGACACTGGTTTGGAACCTTGGACTCAGGAAATGTATAGAGCGGCTCAGCAAATCCCTCAGGCCCTGTGCTGGGCACTGAGGACATTCAGATGACTCAGACCCACCCGGGCCCTTAGCAAGCACGTCGCCTCACCGGAGGCAGGGCTAGAGCAGAGGTGCACAGTGTAGGGAGGATCCAAATGGTCCGCCTGCGCTCTCCCACCTGGCTGCCAGCCTCCAGGGAGAGACAGAGCGTGGCTTAACCTTCGGAAAGAGCAGCCAACAGTTCCCTGAGTCCTGCCTGAGTCTGTCGCCCCTGCCCGCCTTCCGCCTCCTGCGGCTTGTGCTAGAAGACAAGGACCAGGCTGTTACTCAAAGTGGAGGGGCTTCTGGACTGACTGACAGAAGTGGCTGAAGCAACTGTGATCAAGTGGCACTCCCTTCGTGGGCACTGGCTGTGGTGCCTGGCTGGAAGGAGCTCCCTCCCAGAGCACGGTGCTCCTGTCGGCACCCCTGGTCGCCAGCTTTCAGCATCCCCTCCAAAAGCAGAGAGGGACTTCTTCACCCTGCACTTCGTTTATTTATTCGAGAGAGATCACAGGGACGGGGTGGGGTGAGGGGGTTTGCAGAGGGAGAAGCAGACTCCCTGCTGAGCAGGGAGCCTGATGTGGGGCTTGATCCCAGGACCCTGGGATCACAACCTGAGCCGAAGGCAGACGCTTAACCAACTGAGTCGCCCAGGCACCCTGCACTTCAGAGGAGGTTGGAGGCTACCAGTGTGGTGGGGTTTTCTCCTCCCCGGTTTACCCTCCTGAAATGCATTAAGCAAAGCATAGCCTCCACGCTAGGATCAGGAAGGGGGGGCATTCACAAGCAAGAGGATCTCCTTCCCTTCTTATCTCCAAGGATGATGCCAACTGACCCCATTCCGTAACTGGCCACCTCCAACTCTCCTCACCTGGGCCGGCCCACAGGCACTGGTCTGACTGGCCAGACACACAAACTCCCGGGGACTCAGTCTTCTCCTCGGCAAAATGGACAAAAGCAGTCCCTGCTTCACAGGGCCGCTGAGAGGACTAATGCATCTATTTTGTATTGCATCTGTGTGCTTGCCCCCCAGTAGCCTCCAGAAGGGCCTTAGCATCCACTCCGAGCCTCCACTTGTCTCTCTGCAGTCTGAGGGCGGTATTATCCACTTGTTTGCCCAATGGCTTCAGAGGCTGAGTATTATTAGCCTCATATTCCAGAAGGGCGAAAACAGCATACGAAGCTTGGCAAGCAGCCGGCCGCCACCAGGGGCAGAGGAAGTCTCACCAGAAAGGGGAAGGCACATCTGCAAGGACTCCAGTTCATGGGTCACTCAGTGCATAAGTGTACTGAACACCCACCAATTCTTCTTTTGCTTCCTCGGTTTGCCTCCCAGCCCACATCCAAGCCTGGAACAAGAACTGGCTCTGGTATTCAAAATTGGTTTCCAGCCCATGACCTCATACCAGTTCACCTGTGGTTCCAGGTCTGTACCCAGAAGGTGGGGCAGCCTCCTAACTGGTCTCCGGGCCTCAACCCCTGGCTCCCTGCTGTTCACATTGCCTTCGTCCCTGCTGTTCTGAGCTCATTCTCTACTTGGAAGCCAGAGTCATCTTTTAAACAATTGATAACGATTATATTGCTTTCCTGCTTAGCACCTTTCTGTAACTTCTTTTACTAGCAAATTCCAAAGCTCTCCTGAGGCCCGGCATGAACTAGCTCCTGCCTCTCTCCCCATATCCCCCTTTTACTTGGCTCCAGCCATTCACTGCTTGGAGCCCCTGAGACATTCCAGACTGTTCTGTCTTAGGGTATTTGCAGTTATCCCTTCTGGGGCAAAAGCTTAATGCCCCAGATCTTGTCAGGCTTCCGCTTAAAGTCAGAGCAGTTGTCCCTGAGCATCTAACCCTCCCCACTTCCACCAACTCCCCTCAGGCTGCCTTTTGTACATTATTCTTCCCATCTTAACTAAATCTTTGACCTAAAAATAAAACAAAAGCATTATGTTAATAAGATAATTTCTGGCGGTGAGGGGTGAGCAGAGGAACAGGGACCAGGGTGGACATTCTCAGTTGACCCCATTCATGTCTGTCTCCTCCTATTTTAAAAAGAAAGCCTATGTTCGAATGAAATGATTGTCCTATTGATCTTATAAGAAAAGCACATTGTTCCTCCTTCCCGTTTGGGGAAACCAAGGCATGGAGCATCCACTTTCCCGAGACTTATTCATGATATACCTCACTTGCTGATTGTGGCATCACTCAGTACATAAAATGGAAAAAGTTGTCTTTCTCCTTCAGTTTTAAATGGGCAAAACCCCAAGAATTTTTGTTATGTTCAGCCTGGATTTAGAACCCAGCCTTCCCCATCTCCCCACACATCACTTCCCCTCCCCGCCTTCCTACCTCCCCTGCGTTCTCCTGGCAAAGGAGTCTCAGCCAAACACCTGCAGTCTTTGATCAGCAGGCATCAGCTGCCCCCAGCTCTCCTTTCAGCCAGAAGACTTTCAAGTTCTCTCCTTTACTGGGCTTGGGAAAGGAGAAAACATCCGTAGCCACTTTACCCTGCACACCTCCTTGCATACTGGCGGTAAGGGCCAAAGAATTGCAACTTCAGCAGACTTTATAAAATCTTCCTTCGATGGGATTAACAGTGACTGCCACACACAATAGCAATCTCAGCCACAGAACCCCAGCAACTTCCCCTGTCTGCTCAGGGGATGTGCCGATGTCCTGCTGTATCTACGTTTCCTGGATCAGGAACTACTGAGGATGTATGTGTCCTACCATTATAGGATTATTACCATTGATGAAGTCATAGTGGGGGCTGGCACTTGTGTGGCAAATAATGCTCTTTTCCAGCATCTTCCGTGCTAGGATTCCTCCAAAGATCAGCATTACAGTTCATTCTGATGCTTCCAAATTTAGTGTCCTTTCTTCCACTCAATAATTTTCACTAAAGATACCTACTAGGAGATATGCTAAAATCAAGGTCTCTGTAAGGACGGCTTACAGAGAGGGGAGAACAGCGGGGTGACAAGTGCCTTGATCAGAGAAGTGTGGGGTGCCCTGGGAATCTCTGGGAGAGACCCCAACCCTGACCTGAGTAGGAGTTGCTGATGTGAAGAGAACAGAGAAGGAGGACACAGGTGTTGGGTGGGGTGGAAGCAGAGTGGGGGCCTGGAAATGAGAGGCCATGACTCCTATAGGGAACAGAGAGAAGCTGCACTTGGAGGCAGGTGGAACTCAGCAGTTTCAGGTGAGAAAGGGCAGTGGAGGAGGTAACAAGGTGAATCTACAGTCTGATAAAGCCCATCCGTAGAATAGAATTGGGCAGAGCAGAACAGATAAGAATGAATCAAATTTCATTTTAAGAATGGTGTTTGTGGGGCACCTGGGTGGCTCAGATGGTTAAGCTTCTGCCTTCAGCTCAGGTCATGATGTCTGGGTCCTGGGATCCAGCTCAGCAGGTGGTCTGTCCCCCACCCCCACCCCCATATTCTCTCTCTCTCTATCTCTCTGTCTCAAATGGATAAATAAAATCTTTAAAAAAAAAAAGAGCGATGTTTTTATTTCAAATAAAGTTCTTTTGGAGAATCCTCTGGAAGGACAAGATCTCCTAAGAGAGACCCCTCTAGAAGCTACTGTGGAAAAACAAGCAGGAGGTAATGGCAATGTGAAGTAGGGCAAGAATTACAGGGAAGAAAGCAGAGGGAGGTCTCAGAGACATTTAGGAAGTAGGAAGGGGAGGATTTGTGATTTCCTGAGAGTGGTGGCTGGGGGAGAAGGAAGACTCCAAGATGACTGTTGGGGTTCTGCCTGAAGTAATGGGGTGAGGGGTTCACCAGATCAGGATGTTCCAGAAGAGGAGGGACTGTCTGTGGGTGACCCAAGAGGAACTTTATAGCACAAACTGGAGCCCTTAGGTTGAGATTAGGGAGCAGGGCCAGGCTGGCTGGGTAAATCTGGGAGTTGTCAGAATGTGGGTGAAAGATTTAATTTAATCATTTAATAAATATTTCTTAGCAGCTACTTTGCATGAGGCCCTGTGCTCTGGGCTTGGAGACACAAGGGTGAGAATAGCCACACAGGTGAGAGGATGGGATTGCAGATGCTGCTCCAGGACCACTGGTGGTGGTGTTTGATGTATGGTATATGCACCCTATTCCTTGAGAAGGGGTTGAGGATCTGTGTGTCCTGTAGGTACAGATGGTGGTAGGTACCATGGATAGGTCCCCACAGGGCACAGCCTAGAGCACTGCAGCTACGCTCAAGGATGGGCACTGGTTGGTTTCTGTGTGAATCAGGAGCCTGGAGTTGTCTACACTCGTGGTGCTGGCTGTGGAGATAGGTAAAGCAGAAGAAGGGGCTAGTGCGAGATCCTCTCCAGAGGAGAGACATTTACTCAGATAGCTGATAACAGAAGCCCAAAGATATGCAATAACATCCTTAAAGGGTTGAGAGAAACAACTGTCCACCTAGTATCTGTGTCCTGAAAACCTATCTTTTAAGTACAAGGGCAAAATGAAGCATTTCTATATAAATAAAGGCCAAGGGAGTGCACGGCCAGAGAACTGAAAGAACATCTCTATGATTTACTTCAGCAAAAAAGAGAATATCTGTGAAGAAATCTAAGAGAAGACGGTGAGCAAAGAAAGTGGTGAACATTTAGGTAAATCTAAGCAACTGTGGTCCTTAGAACATAATAAAAGTGCTGGTTAAGGACAAGGATTCTAGTTCATGCTCTCTTCACTCCCCAGCACTTATGGCCTCACTCCCCAAATCTGCCTTGGAAGCCACTAGGACTGATCCTACTATGCCCACTGTCCATGTAGTCAGTTACCAAGAGTCAGTAAGGTAGGGGTGCCTGGGTGGCTCAGTCGGTTGAGTGATGGACCCTTGGTTTCAGCTCAGGTCATGTTCTCAGTGTCGTGAGATTGAGCCCGGTGTCGGGCTCCTCACTGTGCACTTAGCAGGAGTCTGTTTGAGATTCTCTCTCCCTCTGCCTCACCCTTCACCCTCCCCCCTCCCCTGCCCCATGCTGTCTCTCCCTCTCTCAAATAAATAAATCTTAAAAAAAAAATTTTTTTTTTTTTAAAGAAAAGAACCAATAAGGTTCTCCTCTCGGAACTTTTCTTCTTCAGGCAAAACCAACCATGAGATCTATTTCTTGAAGTTTTGTCTTTTGGGGAGAATTTCCTTTCTCTACCATCTTTCAGGGCCCCTCCTGTGTGGAGGTGTAAGGATGAAATCAGACACGTTTGGTTGATGCTGGAGTATTGTGCATAGCCATCTGTTACTCAGGCCTAAGGGTTTTGTTTTGTTTTTTTTTTAATCCTCAATCGACTTCCCTTGGGGCCATGTTGGTCACACTTAGAGGGTATGTACTTCCACCCATGTAGCTTCTTATGCCTCTACAGGAAGCCCACTTCACAAGGCCTACTCCCTGCCAAATCCCTGCTCTTTGTCTTTCATTGCAACTTGAAGGGTTGTTTGTGAGCAAGCCTAACACTTCAGTTAGAACTGATAGCACTCAATCCATGATGGGTGGCTCAGGTCCCATCATCAACTGATACTCCATGGTTGGGTATTAAGTGTCTACCAAATTTCACCCATAGGACAGGAGCTGCATCTTTCAAGAAGAGTTACATACTGAGTGGTGCACACTTTTGTTCTAAAATTTTAGTAACTTCAAGCATCCTCCTGCAACTGCTTGCCATAAGCTCCATAACGCATTCTAAAGATTTTATTTATTTTATTCATGAGAGACAGAGAGAGAGAGAGGCAGAGGGAGAAGCAGGCTCCCAAGGAGCAGGGAGCCCGATGCGGCACTCGGTCCCAGGACCCTGGGATCATGACCTGAGCCGAAGGCAGACGCTTAACCATCTGAGCCACCCAGGCGCCCTCCATAACGCATTCTAATCTGCTTTGGACACATCAAGCAACATGCATATATTGAGACAGGGAAGTAGAGCTACTCATGATCCACTTTGGGGCAAACTAGAGAGCTTTCTCTTTCTCTGAGCTCCACGCAAAGATGTCAGATTGTAGGCTCACCCTTGGAGTAGGGTTGAACCATATGTTGACCAACCAAGTGTTGGGCTTCTTTTTTAGTTATAGAGGGTACAGATTACTCAGATTTGTTTGTCACTTTGGGGTAGATATTTTGTCATGCTGCAGATTATGTCTTATGGAAACTTCACTAGGTAGCAGCCCTATATGTTTTTGAAGATTTATTTTTTTTGTTTTCTCCCATATGTATATCATATAAAAACGGGTATGAATAGCTACTTCTTGCTTTTCATTATTGTTATATCACTAATGGAGAGTACTAGCATGATGTCCTATGAGACGGTAAAATGGTACAGTTAGCAGCCCATAGGACCTGAGGTATGTGCTTAGAGAATTAGCATATATCCTAGGCAGAATTGTAAAGGTCCATAGCTAGCCCTGCCAGGTGAAAGCAAATCATTTCTAATTGTCTGTTTAGTGAATGAAGAAAAATATCGTGCAATAAATACTTCCACATCAGATATCAAAGGCTATACTGATTTTCTCTAGTAGAGACATCTAGAATACTGTTATTAATTATCAGATTAAGTTTATAATAATATACTGCCTTATCCAGTCCTTCACTTTTTATACTCACCTAACTGGAAAACTAAACATGAATATGAAAAGTATAATCAATCTTGCATCTTTCTTGTGCCACAGGTTTCTGGTATCTCAGTATTATTTAGTGTGGGTTAAAATTAATCCAGATTTACGAGCGTCTACCTAGTAAATTATTACAGCCTCAGTCGTCTGTCCAAGCTAACACACTGAATGAAAATTCTCTGCTAACTGTATCCTTATCAGTAAATTAAGCCAGATTTAAAATTATGTTCTGCCCAGAAAATAAAGCTCTACAATGTTCCCCATTTAAAAAGTAACATAGGGGTGCCTGGGTGGCTCAGTCAGTTGGGCATCTGCCTTCAGCTCAAGTCATAATCTCAGGGTCCTAGAATTGAGCCCCACATCAGGCTCTCTGCTCAGTGGGGAGTCTGTTTCTCCCTCTCCCTCTGTCTACCACTCTGCCTACTGTGCTCTCTCTCTCTCTCTCTGTCAAATAAATAAATAAAATCTCTTAAAAAATTAAAAAATAAAAAATAAAAAGTAACACAAAAGAGTAAATTCCTGCATCGTGAATGCTGTATTACAGTAAACACTTAAATCAAGATGAAATGGAAAAATTTCCAGGAATATATCAATTAATAAAACTGATACGAAAGAGGTAGAAGCCCTGAATAGACCAATACCCATAGAAGAAATTTGAATAGTAGTCAAAAATCTGCGTCAGTGAAAGGCCCTAGGCCAAGACAGATTTATGAGTAAGCTCTACCAAAGTCTCAAAGACCATATTATCCCCATGTCACTTTTTAAACATGTACAAATGTGAAAACTTATTAATTTGTTCCATGAAGCCAGCAAGATCCTGATACCTCTTAAACTGGATAACTCCAAAAGAAAACCATACATAGACTTCACTTACAAATAGATGCCAATGCAGACAAAAGCCCACTAGAAGACAGACTCTGTGGAGCTCTTGTGTTTCCATATGTCTTGCAAACAGAGGTGCTAACTACCCTTCTGCTCCAGACGGTATTTTCAAAGATGTTTGTATAGTGAACAGCCTTGGGAGATAGCAATAGAACCTCCATCTGAAATAGAGTAGTTTTGCTTCAAGTATGATGAACACAATGTAGTTTTGCTTACTTCCCTTTATAAAAGATTCCAATTCCTGAAGCCCAAGAGTTTCTTGGCTGTGAAGCAAGTTGGCTGTGTGTATAGGATCCACCTGTGTTGTCCCGGTGGGATTTGTGGGGCAAAGGAAACCAATGGGAACATGATACTTAAGTCCTTTGTCTTTGGCCCAGGAGTCTCGTGTATTCTGTCAGCTTGTATGATGCTATGGCAAGCTAACTCGTTAGCTTGCAAGCGAGGAAAAAGAAATCTCAGACCTTTTACAGTTCTCAACAAGGTCTTAAAAAGGTTATTAACAGGCTGAATTCAGTGTTAAAAGATCATATATCATGGCACAGTAGGATTTATTCTAGCTAATCAAGTTTATTGTCATCAAAAAATCTATTAACATAGTTGACTATTAAAAGGGCAATAAAATGAAGCATATGCTGAAAAATCATGTATTAAAATTTATCATTAGTTTTTATTAAAGCTAAATAAAACAGTGAACATCAACAAAACCATTTCTTACTGAGCTAAGAATAAAAGAAATACTCCTTAGTTTAAGAAAATGTTTTTACCAGGAACTAACAACAATACTTTTAAAGCATTCCAATTAAAGACAGGAATGAGGAAAAATTTTACACTGCTACTTATACTATTCAACATTGAACTGGAGTTAACTAGTGGTTAATAATAAAAAACAGGAGGCATACATATTGAAAAAGGAGAGAAAGAGATTTGCCATTATATGGGTGGGCAATAGTACTCTCTAAACAATACAAGAGAACCATCTAAAAAACTATTAAAACTAATGAGATGAGGCACCTGGGTGGCTCAGTCGGTTAAGCATCTGCCTTCTGCTCAGGTCATGATCTCAGGGTCCTGGAATTGAGCCCTATATCGGGCTCTCTCAGCAGGGAGTCTGCTTCTCCCTCTCCCTCTGTGATCTCTCTTGCTTTCACTCTCTCTCAAATAAATAAATAAAATCTTAAAAAAAAAAACAAACTGGGGTGCCTGGGTGGCTCAGTCAATTAAGTGTCTGCCTTTGGCTCAGGTCATGATCCCAGGGTCCTGGGATTGAGTCCTGAGTTGGGCTCCCTGCTCAGCGAGGAGTCAGCTTCCCCCTCTGCCCCTCCCCCTGCTCATGTTCGCTCTCTCTCTCAAATAAATAAATAAATCTTAAAAAAAAAACAAGTAATGAGATAGTTCAGTAATATGATCACAATCAGATATAAGATTTACACCCAAAAAAGTCATGGCTCTCCTAAATAGAATAATAATCAATTAGAAAATAAAAATGCAGGGGCGCCTGGGTGGCTCAGTTGGTTAAGCGACTGTCTTCGGCTCAGGTCATGATCCTGGAGTCCCAGGATCGAGTCCCACATTGGGCTTCCTGCTCAGCAGGGAGTCTGCTTCTCCCTCTGACCCTCTTCCCTCTCGTGCTTTCTATCTCTCATTCTCTCTCTCTCTCTCAAATAAATAAATAAAATCTTAAAAAAAAAGAAAATAAAAATGCAGAGTCCCATTCTCAATAAGAATAAAATCTATAAAATTCCTAGGAATAATTTGACAAGGAAAAGGCAGGCTCCACATTATATGTAAATATTTTTATTAAAATCCAGAAAATCTTACTGAATGTCATAAAAAAAATACCATGTTCTTAAATAAGAAAACTCACTATATAAAGATGTCACTGTCCCCCCCCAAAAATCAATAAATTTAATGTAATGGCTGTTGAAGTCCCAAAAGAATTTTGTAATGCAAGCAATGAATTCTAATGCTTATCTGGAGTAGGAAATGTATGGGACAATTTTGGAAAAAGAAAATACATGTATTTCTCCCTGCCCCTGACCAGCTATTAAGACATAACATTTACAAACTCCAAAACAGTAAGTATTGATGCAGGAAAATACAAATGGATCAAGGAGACAATTTGGAGATTCTACAGAGGGACCCATCCACACACTGTAATTTAAAATATCATCAAAGTGGCATTTCAAACCAGTGGGAAAAGGAAAAACACTCAAAACAAAGAGAGCAATTGGGTACCGTAAAGGAAACATAAATTTAAACACTTATGTATACCATATATAAAAATAAAGTCCAGATGAGTTAAAAAGAAAAATCATAAAAACAAATACAAAAGTATAAAATTATTACAAGAAGATATAGGAGAATATCTTCATAATCTTGGAAATATCTGCCTATGAAAGATAAATACTTTCCATATATTTTAGCGACAAATGCATAAAAAACAAATACAGAGCAGGCAATTCACAGAAGAAATACAAGATGCCACCATCTACATAAAGATATGCAGCCTCATTAGCCGTCAGGGACAAGCAGATGAAAACAAATAGTGGTGTGTTTTTTATTCATATTAACAAATTGAAAAAGATCGACAATTTTCAACACTGGTGATGTGTATTCTCGTTCATTATCAGTACCAACATAAATTAGTTCTACTACTTAGCAATTCCAATGGCAGTATCCATATCAGAATTCAAACTACACTTATTTTTTTTTTAAGATTTTATTTATTTATTTGACAGAGAGAGACAGTGAGAGCAGGAACACAAGCAGGGGGAGTGGGAGAGGGAGAAGCAGGCTTCCCGCTGAGCAGGGAGCCCGATGTGGGACTCGATCCCAGGACCCTGGGATCATGACCTGAGCCAAAGGCAGACGCTCAACGACTGAGCCACCCAGGCGCCCCAAACTACACTTATTTTTGACCCAGAAATTCCACTTCTAGGACATTATTTCAAGAGCCACTCTAAAATGATACTCACATAGAACCTTGCTCTTTTCCCAGTAGCATTTCATGGTGTCTGTGGCCCTGCCTTCTACACCATAACCTTTGGAAGCTAGTTTTTCTTTAAGTTATGATTCTTTCACACAGCATACTGTGGAATTTCATATCCAAGACATTCTGAAAACCTTGCTCTTTCGTGAGTGAGCTTTTCACACCCGCCTTCATGTTCACACAGGTTTGATCTAACTTCTATCATCTTATTTAATTCTTTTTCTTCTTTGCTGTTTTGTTCTGTTTCATTTTTACATTGGGCCATAAGGACTGTAACGTCTTCTTTTCTTTCTCTCTCTCTCTGTTTATTGATCCTACTTCAGTCCTGCTGCCTCAGCTCGGGGTCTCAGTTTCATCTTTTGCAAAATGAAAATCACAATATTTACTGTCTCACGGGGCCTCATCTTTGCTTCCTGACAACTCTTTGGGAACCCTCTCCGGGCTAAAAGCTTCTGCTCCTGAATTCGGTTTCTTCAGTCTTCAAGGGAGAGAGGACCCCTTTCCCTCTGGGCTTCTGCCTGCCCTCTGCTAACTGTTGGTAATTGGTTCCTGTCAGAACAATGAACTCCTACTCCTGATTGCCTGCCAGACCTTTGCATGGAGGAAGGACTGCACGGTTTGGCTTGCTTTTGAGGCTTTAAACATTTTCTACTAGTGGAACGACTACACAGCAGCCAATCAACCAACCAAACAAAATCCCCTCACTTCTGGCAAAATCACTCAGAGAAAGGCTTGGGGGTTGGTCAGGCCAATATCAGAGCCTGCATAGAACTGCCTTGTTGGAAGACTCCCCTACTCCTGCACCCTCCCACCCCCAACCCCCCAACTGCTGTTCACCCTACCTTGACCTTCCTTCTCCCTGCTCCACCCTCTTTCTGTCTAGACCAGAGGCACAAGTGTCCTAGCCAGCTGATGGGGAGGGAATGTGGCCATGAGCTCCACCCTAACACACAGGAATTTGGACTTGTTGCTCTGGAAGAATATACTCCTGGTATATTTGTGGCTGCATTGGGCACTGGAGGCTCTATCATCAGTGTTTTCGGGGCCCTGCCTTTGCATTTGCCCCTCTTTGGACCGGCAGTCTCTTGGAAGTTTTTTTTTTCATTGCCTCCCTATCCAGGACCTCCCTCTCGCTGGTGGCCCCCCACCCAGACAAGGAAAAACTCTCTCTTCCTGCCCTAGGTTTGACCTTGGGGGTACAGGGAAGTCTGCTGTTACCAGCCCAGACTCCCCAGGGTTGGGACTATCCCAGGTGTAAGCTCAGGGCTGAATCTCCAGGGCTTGGTTGGAATTTCGAAAGATTTGCAAAACTCTCCCTGCAGGAAACTCCATTCTCTGACATTCAAGGTGTGTTTTCCGGCCTCTCATGGGGGGAAACTGCGCAAGCAGATAAACATCTAATTCCCAAAGTACCCTAAGGCAGTCTTTCATTCCACCCAACAGAAATCCCTGATAAAGAGGGCAGGGGGCTTTCTTTTCCTCAATTCTCTTGGTCAGAGAAAGGACCTTTTTCAGCCTGACCTAGGCTCTCTGAGCCTGCCTTCCGGGCAAACATCCTCAACCTGTGCGAAATGCAGTGGGTGATGCCCAGTGTTGAGCAACTATGACCTCTAGAGAGATGTGTTGGGAAGCCATTTCGGGGTCCGGTGATTAAAGCTGCCTTAAAAGGCACCATTAAGGGGCGCCTGGGTGGCTCAGTCATTAAGCGTCTGCCCTCGGCTCAGGTCATGATCCCAGGGTCCTGGGATCGAGCCCCACATCGAGCCCCACATCGAGCCCCACATCGAGCCCCACATCGGGCTCCCTGCTCGGCGGGAAGCTTGCTTCTCCCTCTCCCCCTCCCCCTGCTTGTGTTCCCTCTCTCGCTGTGTCTCTCTCTGCCAAATAAATAAATAAAATCTTTAAAAAAATAAATAAATAAAAGACACCGTTAAGTGTGTGTTCAGTTATGTTTTACCCACACTTGGAACGGTGATCATCAAGGGGAAGGGGAATCCTATCAGAAGAGTTCAAGTCCAATGGATGGCACAGGAGGTCAGAAGGTCTGGAAGAAAGGATCAGGGCCCCAGCAAACTGGGAATCAGACCCGTACACAGACCTGGGTTCCTTCTACCTTCCTCAACCTCACATGGCTCTCTTCATTAGAGATTTGAGAGGCGGTGTAGGTCTAGGTCAAGCGTTAGCAGATGACAGCCCTCCTGCCAAATCCCACGAGGCTGGTTTTTGTACAGCCTGAGGACAAGAATGGTTTTTGCACTTTTAAATGTTGGAAAACATCAGAATATTTGGGGCACTTGGGTGGCTCAGTCAGTTGGGCATCTGCCTTCAGCTCAGGTCGTGATCCCGGGATCGAGCCCCGCATCAGGCTCCTTGCTCCGCGGGAAGCCTGCTTCTCCCTCTCCCACTCCCCCTGCTTGTGTTCCCTCTCTCGCTGTGTCTCTCTCTGTCAAATCAATAAATAAAATCTTAAAAAATATCAGAATATTCGTTCATGACACATGACAGTTATATGAAATCCAAAGTTCAGCATTTAAGTAAAGTTTTATTGGGATATAGCCTCTCCCATTCATTTGCACGTCATCCAAAGCGGTTGTGGGGCTCCTGCTGTGGAGCTGACCATAGGATCCTTCAAGCCTGAAATGTTTACTCTCGGGCACTTTACAGGAGAGGCGTGCGGACTATTGGTTGAGATCATAGATAAACCTGAGCCCTTGATTTGGCGTCCTTGAAACAGAATAGCTTTTACTGGTAGGGAGGCCTTTGCTCAGTTAAAAACATATTATTATTATTATTATTATTATTATTATTATTATTATTATTATGGAGAATATGCCAATCAGGTAGCCAAAGCAGCTATATGACCAGAGTAATATTTGGTTTTGAGCATTTTCGTTTCTTTCCTCTTAGCTGTTTTTCCATTCCGTGGGACTGCTCTTATTAGTTAGTTTCAAAAGAAGCATACAAAACTTGCAAAACAGAGATACCAGGCAACATTCAGGGACTCACTCAGTTCCCCTCATAGGCACCAGTGCCACCTAATTGTTTGCCCCACACAAAAGGTGGATCAGAGAAAAATCACTTCTTTATTCTTCCCCTTTACATCATCTTCCCTGCACCTGGGGAGTCTGGATGCTCAGAGACCGAGTACAACATGCATCTGATGATGGGTTACACCAAAGCACACCAAGACCTAAATCCCTCCCAGATTTATGGAGATTTTCGATAGCTTAACTAGATTTCTAATTGTCCTGTCACCTGTACTGAAATGTACAGTATGTGTTCATCTCGAATTCTTTTCTGTTTCCATAATCTTGGTAAAGTTTCCTGCACTCAAAGAGTAAATCCAATTTGGTCCATGGGTTTTTAAGAGGGAGCTAAATTCACTTTTATGCTTTCCAGCATAAAGGCTTCTCTGAAGGGGTTTGGGCAGCTGAAAGGCCAGCGCAGTTTCTCCTTCCTGCGGTTCCCGTATTATGCCTTCCAGGCAGAAAGCACAAGTTCACATGTCTGTGTCTCATTACAAGGCTGCTTGCTATCATTTGAGAGTTTAGGAGGAAACAGGGAAGGGTGTCCGCATATCCAGCACACCTGCGGTTCTGCTCTCTTCCCAAGCAAACTGTTCATTAAGAGATGACAACTCCTGGCTTGTTTATTTCCCAGTGGTGGCATGGAGGGTACAGAATGAAACCCTAGACTCAGTACCTGTTTAGGTAACCATTTTTCTGTACACTTTTTAAGGCAACTGTATCTGAGTCTGCCATGTGACTTTAGACAAAGTGTTTAAATGTCACTTTCCTCCTATGTGAAGTTGGAATAATACATTATCTGCCCTGCTGCCTCATAAGGCTGTTTTCAGGAATCAAATGGGATAAAATATGTAGCCATGTCCAAAAAGGTGAAATATTTTGTCAGTGACAGTGCTCAGTCCTCTTCAAAAGGAGAATTCCCTATCTTCTGATTGTCTGTTCTCTGGCCCCTACTCCCTCCAGCCCCCCAAAATTAAAGGCAGTATTATTCTTTTGTTGGAGACCTTGAGTTTGTCTGTGATTAGGCAAGTTGTTTGACCAACTTCAGTTTCTTCATCTGGAAAGTTTCATCTTGACAAAAAACTGTGTTATGTCTGTGTATGTATGATGTTACTGGGGGAAGCTGCGGGAAGCATACAAGGGCCTCTCTGTACTGTTTTTGCCACTTACTGTGGATCTCAATTACTTCAAAACAAAATTTTTAAAATTATATATAAAGCATTTGACACAATCAGACATAATTTAGAAGTTCGTATATGGTAGAAATAGGTGAAAGTCCTTTTGTACTCTAAGCATTATATAAACTGGAGCTTTAGTAGTATTATTACCATTTGATATTATTATCTAAGACCATAAAAACAAATAATATTTGTTGAATACTTACTATGTACTGAACACATATTATTTCCTTCTGACAACATCTTTAGGTGGAAGTTATGAATATTACCCCCATTTCATTGATGGGAAAGCGGGGGCGCAGAGAGGGTAGGTACCTGTCCAAGCTCACAAAGTTTAGAAGGTGAGGAGCTGGGATGCAAATTCAAGTAGCATGACTTTGCAATTCTTAGTCAAAGAAAAGATCATTATTAAGTCATTTGTGGAACTTGAGCCAAGATCGAGCTTCAGGGTGGGAAACCTGGACTCTGTGCTCTCATTTCCCCTGTTTACTTCTAGGGTGCTCCCTGGATGATTATATCTGATGGGATTTTTGAGCTTCTTAAGGACCCCACCCCCAATAATTTACCTTGCCCAACTCTCAAGCTGGTAGAAATCCCTCTGACTATGATGATTGTTCACAAATAGGGATGCCTGATTACAAATGCTGCTTCCCTGGCCTCTGTGCTAAAGACTCAAATTCAGTGGTCTGGGCTGGGATTTCAGAGGTTGTATTTTTAATAGGATCTACAGATAAATTCTTATCATCAACCAACTTTGATGAAACAATGACTTAAGAAATTGTATTTTCCTTAAAACGACATGAGGTAAAAACTTAAAAAATCTGAATAAAGTATGGACTTTAGTTAACAGAACAAAACAGAAAAGATTGTATTTTCCAGAGATATCTGATATGAGGCATATGGTGATGGTGGTGCTGGGAGAGTTTGAGCAAGGGATAAGCATCTTACTGGGGACACTGAGACGAGTGGACTGGGGAGCAGGCAGTCCTTGGTTCTAACCCTGTCTTTTCTGCTTTTGAATTTTGTGAGCCCTTTGGTTTCAGTTTTAAAATGGAGACAATTCCACCCACATCATGGGGTGCTAATGTCATAGGAAGCTTTGTGCTTTGTATATTACTATCGTTGCTATTGATTTACCACCTACAACCAATAGATACGGTTGAATTATCAGCCAAGTGGCCAGTCACCTTGGACGGTGGAGTCAGGCGCTAGGGAATTTCAAGGGTATGGTGCTTTTGATTAAATGGAGGAAGATTTCCAGAGATGGGAAGACACAGTGGAGGGTCTTGGGCAGGTGAAGATTGAACGCTTCCAGAAAGCAGCCCTAACAAGACTTGCATCTTTAAAAGGCCAACAGTAGTCAGCAGGGGAGTTGATGATGAATATTACAAATTTATTACCACTATTTGAAGAAGGACGTGAATAAGACAGCCCATGGACTTTGGGAATAATGGTATCTTTGAACAAAGGAATGGGGACCCTTTCACCAGCCTAGATGCCAGGAATGATTCCACCTCTCAGGAGAGAAACCCAGCCTCTTGCCTCTAGGGATGAGGAGGTCTCATCCTTATGGGCCTTGATAGGATACAATGCCATGGCATCAGGGTTCTTAGAGCTAGCAATTGAGTACAAAGAATAGATCTCCTCATACATCCTTCTTAATCACATCTCAATCTGCACATCCACAGCAGAGATCTCTTATTGTCTCACAGAATCTCCAGGTCAGAAGACAGCTTAATGTCCATTTAAAGCTTGAATATCATAAGCAAGATAAAAGTCTACCTTTACCAATGGGCACTATTTCTATTTAATTTTTTTAATTTTCTATTTTACTAGTGAAACAAGACACATGAGGACTGACTTGAGGGAGATTCTGAGTTTCAAAACTTTGGAGAGTCATACATCTTATCATCTATGGAGCTATGCTCCAGGGAGCGTCACTCATTTGGAATATAAAATGAATAATTATATTGGGCAGCTGGGGAACAAAGTGGCCATGCATGAATGTTCCCTACGTACCCACTTCCCAATACAATGGTGTTGGCTGCAGTTGTGTGTCAGAATTGTCTGAGAACTAAATATGAGATGTCCTGACAGCACCTGGAAGGTTCTGAGCAGGAAACTTAGCAGAGGCCTCTCAACCCAGCATTTTTAAAAGGCTTCCCCCAGTGATTCAGATGTACACCAGAACTGGAGAACCACTGTGCTAGTGGATTTTAGTGTTCTGTTTGTCCAGAAAAAACTTGGCAGCCTTGGGGCCAGCAGCTAGTTCAGCTTCTCTTAATCCTCGGCCAGGTTGTGTGGCAGTTTATCCACGGCTCATTCCATATTCCTTCTCCCCTCGTAGAGATCTTGGCTGGTCCGGGCTCATTGCCTGGTGGGGTGGCCTGATCCTTTCTTCCTGAAGGGCCTGGGCCAATAGCAGAGTCCTGCCTGCACTGGGCTGCTGTAGTTTTCCACTGAATTTTATCACAGCCCCAGGGAAGCCCCCACATTCCAGACATATTCCTCCTGACCTCCATTGTGTAGATGCAGCCTGATTTTCTCTTGAGAGTCAGGATCAATCACCCCAAACAGTACAGCGACCCCTCTGCTTGTTGATCACTGGAGTGAGGAGCGACCACGGCCAGGGGGCAGGTCAGGTTTCCACTTTTGTGCACCCCCTCCTGTGTCCCCTGTGGAACTCCTCCTTGAGGACTAAGAGCTCTAGACCAGTGGGGCCCAAAGTCATTTGGGAGGTGGGGAGAAGAATGCTGCATATGGGTCACAAGGGACAATAGCGAGAGGAGCCCCTGCCATTTCCACTCCTTGATCCCCTGGCCTGTGAATCCTGACCATGGAAGAAACAGCAGCATGGGGCTCACTCACTGATTTAGAGCACACATGGCCCCCCTAGCTCTGCCAGGAATGTCACCCAGCTGATGACACAACCAAGTCCTAAAAAGGCCATCCATTGTTCTATGAAGCCTCTGCTTTTGAATGATAGGGAGCATGATAAGACAAGTGCATTCTATGTTCATAAGCCCATTGCTGGCCTCATTTGCTATAAAACAACCAACCCTTGGTCAGGAGCAATGCTGTGTGAATACAGGTGAACAAGGCACTCCATAACTCCACAGGCGATGGTTTTAGCAGAAGCATTGTGGGCAGGAAGGCAATCCATATGCAGAATAAGTGTCTTTTTCAGAAAGAACATATGATGTCAGTGGTGTGATGAAACCTAATTCTCTTGGGGAAAAAAATTTAATACAAAATATAAAGAGTAAAAGGGGAAAATCTCAATTTACTCTCCTCCCTTATTTCCCCCTGTCCATGCATCATCCCATTTCTGTCACCAGAGTCTTTGGTAATCTTTGATTCTGTATTCTCTGCTTTTTCCTGTGCATTTAAATATATACATGTGAATATATAAACAGAGCTTTTTTTCTTCTTTAAATCTGAATGGATCCCTATTATATAAACTTTGAGAACTTTCTATTTAAATTCTTTTTCTTTTTTTTTAAGATTTTATTTGTTTATTTGAGAGAGAGAATGAGATAGAGAGAGCATGAGAGGGGGGAGGGTCAGAGGGAGAAGCAGACTCCCCGCTGAGCAGGGAGCCCAATGTGGGACTCAATCCCGGGACTCCAGGATCATGATCTGAGCCCAAGGCAGTCACTTAACCAACTGAGCCACCCAGGCCCCCTTAAATTCTTTTTCTTCATCAACTCTTAAAATATTGTCTTGATGGGCAGAGAAGTTTATGTGTCAGATCTCTGTCTCTCCCTGTTTCCACATCTACGTTGACATCTATCAATATCTCTATCAGTATCAATCAATACCTACACCCACACCTACATCTGTAGAAAGCATGGCAAGACAATGAAGAGCCACCAATATAGCAGTGAACCCAGAACTACAACATAACTAGTCACTTATATTTATTTTTATATTTCTTATTTATTCTATTTTCTTGCATCTGTCCTTAGGTAACCATTTTCTAAAGTTTTGCAATGACCATTTCATTGCTTTTCTTTTAATAACTTTATATTAAATTTTAAAATTGTTTCAGACTCTGAAGAGGGTGTGAAAAAAATAGAGCTCCAGTGTACCATTAACTTAGCTTCCCCCAATGATAATATTTTACATAAGCAGTGTACGTCATCAAAGCCTGGAAGTTAAGGTTAGTATAATAGAATAAACTCAGGTACAGACCTTATTTGGATCTCACCAGGTTTTTTTTGGTTTTTATTTTTTAAAGATTTTATTTATTTGACAGAGAGAGACACAGCAAGAGCGGGAACACAAGCAAGGGGAGTGGGAGAGGGAGAAGCAGGCTCCCGCGGAGCAGGGAGCCCGACGTGGGTCTCGAGTCCAGGACCCTGGGACCATGACCTGAGCTGAAGGCAGACGCTTAATGACTGAGTCACCCAGGTGCCCCTGGGTCTCACCAGTTTTATATACACTCTTTTATGTGTGTGTAAACAGCTATATGAAATTTTATTCTGTGTAGATTTGGATTACAGTAGCCATCAGCACGACCAGGATATTACTACAACTCTAACAACCATTGATCTCTTTGCCATTTTGTCACTTCAAGAATTATTGTATAAACAAAATCATAGAGTCATGTCTCAAAACTCTTCACCTAACCCCAGGGAATGAAAATGTTCTCCTGTTTTCTTCCAAAAGTTGTATAGTTTTAAGTTTGGCATTTAAGTCTAAGATCTATTTTGAGCTAATTTTTGTATAAGTTGTGAGATTTAGGTCAAGGTTCTATGAATATCCAATATTTTCAGCACCATTTGCTATAAAGATCATCCTCCTTCCATTGACTTGCGTTTGCACCTTTCTCAAAAATCAGTTGGCAAAACTGTGTGTGTATCTATTTCTAGACTCCACTCTGTTCTATGACCTAAGTGTCTGTCCCTCTGCCAACACAGCGCAGTCTCAATTACTCTGGCTATGTGAATAAGTCTCAAAAGCGGGTAGTGTGATTCGTCCGCTTTATTCTTTTTCAAAATTGTTTTGGCTATTCTCGTTTCCTTGTCTTTCCATGTAAATTTCAGGATTAGTTTGTCTATATCTACAAAGAATCTCGCTGGGACTTTGATAGATTAATTTAGGGATAATTGTCATTTTTACTATGTTGGGTCTTTCAATTAATGAGCATAGTTTGTCTCTCCATTTATTCAGGCTTTTTGTTTTGTTTTGTTTTTTACTTTTTTCTTCAGCATTTTGTAGTTTTTAGCATATAAATCAGCTTTTATTGTGCTTTAATTTCTGTTTCCAATTGCTCACTGACAGCACTGTTGTTAACATGATTGCTTTTTGTGTGTTGACTTTGAATCCTGAGAATCTGCTAAACTCATTAATTCTAGACAATTTTGGTGGTTTTTGTTTTTCATGGGTTTTTGGGTTTTTTGTTTTGTGTTTTTGGTAGATTCCTTAGAGTTTTCTAGACAATCATGTTCTCTGCAAATAGGGACAGTTTATTTCTTCCTTTCCAATCTGTGTATCTTTATTTGCCCTGGAATATACTCCAACTTATTTATTCTCCTGTTAATAGGAAACCAGTCGTACTTTCTCTCAAGGACCTCTTCTGATACAAGGACAAATTCACAGTCTTTGTCCAGATTCCTATGATCCCAGCCATGTTTTGGAATTCTGAATTTTTTTGAATTTTAAAAAGGTAGTTCATTGTACTTACTGAATATTTCATAACACCCCTAGTAGGATCTGGCGCAGCACCCTATAATCAGATACCTTAATTTTTTTGCAAAGAAATAAATGACTATTCACACAAAGTGAGATAGATAAAGTCTAAAAATAGCTTCATATCATTTCTGGTCAGGTTTTGGTGCAAACGAGTTTGTGCCAAACTTAGGGAAAAAAACACTTTCTGTTTTGAGAGCTTTTGGATTTAGGAATTGCAAAAATGAGATTGTGAATCTTCATTATTTGACTTGGAGTTTGGTGTGTCTGTGAATTTGTTTTTCCTCGCTTGCAGCTTTGCCGGAGCGTGTTTGGAGTTTCTCCTCTCATTTATTTGTTCTTATTCATCTGTTTCCTTTCTTCATTCTGTCTTCTGGGAATTCTTCGTGATCTCTGATCTGCTAGTGACATCTGTTCTCATTTGCTACGATAAGCTGATTCTCTATGTAAGTCACTTTTCTGTCATTTTAAGGGATTTGTGTTGGAGACTTTGAGATGTGTGTTCTCATCTGCCACCTTGATCCAATACCCCAGCTCATTCTGTTTTCTGCTTTATATATTCATGATACACAGACATGAGCGTGCGTGTGCACGTGTGCACACACACACGTTATTTTTTTTATAATGACCACAAGCTGTTTTTGTAATCAGTAAGTAAATGTGGCCTTGAGGAAGTATAATCAGGATTCCCCCTCACCGAACCCCCAGCAAGGTGGGTATTACTTTGCAGTGAACCAAGGACCAACGGAGGGAAGGGGCTTGCTCAACAGAGCTCTTTCCAGAGCTTCACCACTTCACAAGACTCATAACTCAAGGAGTAAGAAAAAAAGACCAAAAGGAAATGTGCCAAAATGTGAGCAGTAGTCATCTGCAGTTGGCCAGATCGCTAAAGCTATTTACTGTCTGTCTTCTACTTCTCCATATTTTTCCAGATTTTCTACAGTGACCGTGTAGAGTTTTTTTTTTCTATGTTTGATAATCTTTTCTATGGCTTGATCAAAAATAGCTCGATTCTCACATCTGCTTCTATATTCAGTCTGTTGCACTATACTGTCTTGTTGAATATATAAAGAAAAATCCACCCTGGACATTTTCCTGGAGGAAATGTTCATTGTTGCCAGGGAGGATCTTTGGAGAATAACACTATATGATGTACCTCAGATATCCTTTGATTCTGTCCTAGGAGAATATGGTTCTTCAAGTTCTTTAATAAAAGATGCTCGAAGAATATGACCAAAAAAAACCCCCACCTTTGCTGTAAAATGTAAGAAAATATGGAAGGGAAAAAACAGTGAATAACTTCAATGTCAATAGAAAAAGAAACGAGGGTCATAGGGTGGAAGAAACTATATGGTATTAACATGCGTGATCCATCCAGAAAACTCTTTCACGAACTGGCCATTCAAACATGAGAGAAAATAAGAGTGCCTAAAACCATTATTATTGGTTATTTTAGGACTTGAAGCCTGTTTGTTTAACACTGCCTTGAAGAAAATTTGTGTACACAAAAAAGAAGGTTCTTCTTCATTGTCAGAAATCATTGCATGGAAAATAAAACACAAAATATAGCTGAGGAGATTTCTTCAAAGTAAACAAAATTCTATAAACACCCAGGTTACTTTAGATGTTAAAATGTAGTGTTCATGAATAACATCCACAAATATTTCTTTTGGTTAATATGTTTTTAAAATTTATTTATAATTTATATGTCACTGAAGATTGTTATACCCTATTAATGTCTAATATGCATTGCTATATATATGATATTTCTTTATGCTATTAAAATGTATAATGCCATTAAAAAAAAAAAGAAGAAGAAAAGAAAAATCCAGCCTCACATGGATATATAGTTAGAAAGGTATGGATTCATAGACATCCTGAAAAGATCTTGAGAATTACCGGGTTTCTTGGCCCACAATTTGACAATTATTTTTCTGTAATAAGATTAGTAAATTACACACTTTAAAAAAAATTATACAATTCGATGCTTTTTAGTATACTTATAGAGTTATGCAACCAACATCACAATTTTAGAACATATTTTCATCACCTCAGAAAGAAATTAGTTATCCAATCCCCAGCCCCGCATTCTCTCCAGCCCTAAGCAATCACTAATTTACTTTCTATCTCTCTATATTTGGCCATTCTGGGTATTTCATATAAATGGAGTCATGTAGTAAATGTTGTTTATGTGTGACTGGCTTCTTAGCCCAATGTTTTCAAGATTCATTCATATTACATCATATATTTCATTCCTTTTTCACACCAAGGAATTTCTATTGTATGGCTATACCACTTTTGTTTATCCATTCGTCAGTTGAGAGACATTTGGGTTGTTTCTGTTTTCCGGCTACTATGAATAATGCTGCTATGAACTTTCATGTACAAGAATTTTTGTGGGCCTATATTCTCAATTCTTTGGGAGAATTCCTAGGAGTGGAAGTGTTGGGTCAGTAGGTAACTCTATATTCAACCATTTGAGGACCTGCCGGGTTGTGTACCAAAGTGACTGCACCATTTTGCCACTTGAATGGCTGTACCATTAACAACGGCATAAATGACCATGTAGACTTCTGTACTAAAATACATTTGTATTGTCCTTTTCAAAAGAAAGGAAGGAAACATACCAAAAGATAGTTGCTGGTTCTAATTTTGGACCTTCTGCAAAGAGCAAGTCACTTTTTCTTTATCAATAAAATGGGAACAACCAACGGTACCATCTGGAATTCTCTGACATGTCCGACAGGTCTGTGCTTGCTAAATACCATGAGCAGAATTCTTTCACAGAAACTCTTTGAACCTGAAACTGAGTAGTACTCAGTGACCATGGATCTTCAATCTTAGGAAAGCCTTAATCAGCCTTGGCCAGGGAGGCAGAACCGATACAGGAGTATGTGGGGTCTGCCCCCAACCCTCAATTAAAGGGCAGTTTATGCAACATGCCTTCTTTTTGAATCAGAGCCAGGGTCATTGTTGGGCTGAGGTAACATTAATTATTTTTCCGCTTGTCGGATTCCATGAAAAAGATGTGAAAATGGCCTGTTTGTGAAAGAGTGCAGGCAGAGGCTGTGAGCTGATTATGTCAAACCTAGTCAAAGCTTCCTTGGTGTGGGAGACTGTAATCAACAAAGCATGGCAGCATCTGCGCCCATTTCAGGAGGAGCCCCATCCCGCTTGGCTCCCCAGCAGAGACAAGAAGCCAGCTTTAACCCCTGCCGGACTGAATTGCGTTGACTGTGGAGCAAAGAAATTTTACTCTCTTCAACCATCTAGTACACATTTAAGGGGCTAGAGCAGTGAAGGAGGTAATTGTCCTTGTTTTGCAGGGAATTAGGCATTGAACTGCTCCCCTAATGGAGCACCACCAGTTCTTTCTGTGGCTTGGGCAGCCATTCGGATGGGTCAAGGGACAGAGTTGCAAAACTCAAAAGATACAGAAATAAGTTTTTTAAAAGTCTGAAAAAGATCGCAGAGATCCTTAGCAGGTGCTCCAGACTTTCTCCATAGGTGGGGCTTGTGTTCTGGTTGAAAGGGCTGTCCCAAAGTGGCAAGCTGACCAGCATTCTATGCAAGACTGAGAAGCCTTCAACTGTGTTCTCAGAAACCCGAGTAAGGCAGCTGATGGTGCTACAGGCAAACCAAAGCCCGTCGACCAACGCTGCCCTTGGCAATCATTTCATCCAATGATCATCAGATATGTTGGACCCAATTTTCTTTTTTTATAACCAATATTTGTAATGTCCCCTTTCTTTTCCTGAAATAAAATACATAGATGAAAAAGTTTATTTATATATGATTATGGAAAGATCCTATGCCATACCTGAAATAAACTGTTACTGGTCTTCAGTGACATCCAGCCGGTACCGGAAATGAAAATCGACTGTATCACTAAGCACACTATTTACTTTAGCTGACATTTTTCTTCATGGCAAGACTTTCTTGATGAAGGAAGTGAGATATTGATATACGCCTTGGCGCATGTTCCTTATCAAGTAGCACACTGGCATGTCAAGTAGCCTTGCTCTAGATGACATAAGGAAGCCATCGGATGCTGGCACCATAGAGTCAACATGAATGTGACAGCTGCAAGGCATGTAATATTAGCAATTTAATTAAAGCCTATGAGTACTGTCACTATCGGTGGTGTGATTTTCCAAAATGGCGGTAAAGTTCTTGGTAAGGTTCTGACTGTATATGGTATAATCTCTTGGTTCATATTGTAGTTGCATTCCTGGAAACTTCAGGGCATGTTAAACCATTTCTGTGCACTTCTTGGCTCAGATCATTGGTAGTAGGTTTTTCTCCTTTTATATGAATGTCCGGAGGAACATCATAATATCATGCAATAGGCAGGATAATTCAAGGTGAGAAAATACCCCGCACAACACAGACTTCTGGAATTCACAGCCCCTGCATACTCCGTGTCAGTAGTGAGCCCTGATCACTGACCAAAAAAAAAAGTGTCCTCATATATTTCCACAATGCCTATGGTCTAATCCCAAACCCGGAACTTCACAGATGGTCCCAGGAGGAAAGTGGCTCCCCCCTAGATCACACTGAATCCAAGGGATCACCAGGACCGGAACTTGGGTGCTTGACTCCTAATTCTGTCTTTTTTTTTTTTTTTAAGATTTTATTTATTTGACAGAGAGAGACACAGCGAGAGAGGGAACACAAGCAGGGGGAGTGGGAGAAGGAGAAGCAGGCTTCCCGCGGAGCAGGGAGCCCGATGCGGGGCTCGATCCCAGGACCCTGGGATCATGACCTGAGCCGAAGGCAGACGCTTAACGACTGAGCCACCCAGGCGCCCCATTGACTCCTAATTCTGTCTTATTGTTCCCAGCCCAAAGTCTCCTTGGGACACTGCTTACACTCAGTCCTGCTCAGTTCTATGACTGGCTATCAGTCCTGCAGGCCATTAACTCCCTATTGCCTATAAAGCATTAATGACCTAAAATGTTACCTGAAACTCCTGAAAGCCTCTCTGAAGGATTTTGATAGTGTACCCTCAGGTGGCTCCGATGTATAATGTCTATGACTTGTTCACACTCTGAGAATTATTCCCTAAATTTAGTGTTAAAAAAATCTATGGAAAAAAAACATTGGTTGTGGGGCGCCTGGGTGGCTCAGTCAGTGGGGTGACTGCCTTCGGCTCAGGTCGTGATCCTGGGGTCCTGGGATCGAGCCCCACATCGGGCTCCCTGCTCGGCGGGGAGTCTGCTTCTCCCTTTCCCTCTGCCCCTCTCCCTGCTCGTACTCTCTCTCTCTCTCTCAAATAGATAAAGTCTTTTTTAAAAAATGGTTCTATGGTCAGATAAGTTTTGGAAATCCTGGATTAGCCAAAAGTGAAAAGTTCTTTTACAGACCCTTTGATTAGTGAACATGAAGGTAAATCTCTAAGGTGGAATATGACTTGATTCATTTTCCAAGCTTATTTGATCATGAACTGTCTCCATCCCATGCTTTGTTGTTTTTTGGTTAAGTAGCCTGTTGCTAATGAAATAGAGATTATTCACATCTCTACCCTCATTTTGTAGATAGAAAAGAGTGAATAGATACTGCCTAAAGTGAGAAGTCTAAAAAGGCTATGGGAGGTTTGTGTATTATTTCATTTTTTTAAGATTTTATTTATTTATTTGAGAGAGAGAGAATGAGAGAGAGAGAGAGCACAAGAGAGAAGAGGGGTCAGAGGGAGAAGCAGACTCCCCGCTGAGCAGGGAGCCCCATGTGGGACTCGATCCCGGGACTCCAGGATCATGACCTGAGCCAAAGGCAGTCACTTAACCAACTGAGCCACCCAGGCGCCCTTGTGTATTATTTCAAATAGAAAATAAAGGAAAGAGATTATTTGACCCTTTTCACTTTCATTTTCTATGCCCCATGAGGACAAGCTCATGTCTTACTTTTTTGTTGTTGTTGGTTTGATTCTTTCTATTGCCCTGGCACAGAGCCTGGCCCATAGTTGTTACGCAAATAATGTTTGTTAAATAAGTTATCTAATGAATTAAATAATCAATAGCAGTCTACTTAAAAGATGATGGGATAGCTTCAGGTCATTCTGAGAAGTGGGATGTTTCCTTGTATATCTCAGGAACAGATTGACCAGAGAACTCAAAGACTCTACAGCAAGAGCATCGCAGAGCAAGGAAAATCTTTTAATCTCCACATTTTTTTAAAAGATTTTATTTATTTATTTGAGAGAGAGAGAATGAGAGATAGAGAGCACGAGAGGGAAGAGGGTCAGAGAGAGAAGCAGACTCCCCACTGAGCAGGGAGTCCGATGCAGGACTCGATCCCTGCACTCCAGGATCATGACCCGAGCTGAAGGCAGTTGCTCAACCAACTGAGCCACCCAGGCACCCTTAATCTCCACATTTAATACTAACCATAATCAGGATGGGCAGGAACAGTTGTGTAGGTTATGCATTGCACAAACTATTGGGGCACCAGTCACTCTTTCCAAGTAATGTGTTTACAGTTGGGTCGGGCTGACAAGACATACTCATAGAAACAATTAAAGAACAATCAAAGAGAGTTTGCAGTTATTTTTACATGCCAGGGGGTGCTATGGTTCAAGCTTTAGTGTATTTGTTTATATTATTTCTATCCTTGGTTGGCTTTGTGGGGTGCAAGTTGTCATGGACTATAGGGAGTAGATTGTGGGTGTTCAGCAAATTTTTCTGTGATAAAATCTTGTAGTTCCAAACCTGCTCACTTTCTGCCTGTTACCACTTCCCAAACACTAGATTCCCATGCCTTTGCCCATGCTGTTCCCTCTCCCTAAGTCACCCTCTCCTCTGGTCTTCCTGACACATTGCAGCTTATCCTTCAGGGCCCACTTCAAATGTCACCTCTTCTCTGAAGTTTTCTGAGACCTCTCTGGGCATTCTTCCGCCAGTGGCTGAATTCACTGTTCCCTCATATCTGTGCCACCAGCTCCTTTGATAAAGACTGTTTGCAAATCGGGGCATCTGGGTGGCTCAGTCGGTTAAGCGGCTGCCTTCAGCTCAGGTCATGGTCCCAACGGCCTGGGATCGAGCCCCACATTGGGCTCCCTGCTCAGCGGGAAGCCCGCTTCTCCCTCTCCCACTCCCCCTGCTTGTGTTCCCTCTCTCGCTGTGTCTCTCTCTGTCAAATAAATAAATAAAATCTTTTTTTTTTAAAAAGACTGTTTGCAAATTTATGAAAAGCAAGAGAGGGAAATGGTTAAACTACTTTATACCCTAAGAAGTTCAATCCACAAGTGAAACCCATGCCTAGTTTGTATAAGTAACAGTGACTGTTAGCTTCTGGATGTTTCAGTCCTAGCTGTGTTCCCTGAAACTCTTCTGCACAGCTGCTTGCTTATGGGCTGCTCTTCCCCACACATATTCTGTCTTCTGTCCCCTCATCTATACGATGAAAACACTATCAACATGTTACATCTTCTTCATCTACCTCCCTAATCCGATTCGACCTTTCCCTTTGAAATTGTTCATTTGTACTATAGATAAACTTCAAACCAAACGCTTGGCACCTCTGCATATTCTCTTCTGACCTTTTTCAACGATTACACTTAGTTTTTTATTCATATGAAATCAGTGTGAGCCTATTCTCGGTTTCATTTAGTTTTTGCCACTTACCCTTCTCTCTCAGAGGCTCATTATATATTGACCATAGTCAACATCATTGCCATTTGAAGAATTTATAGTTTGCTATCTTGTTAATGAGCTAGAGTTTTCTGTTTATTGTTTGTTTTGTTGTGGGGGGGTTGTTTACATTTGTCTCTATCTTGTAAATGGTACTAGTGGGAATAGTTTTGTACCTTTCATTTTTTTGGTTATTTCCTTGGAAGTTTATTTCCCAAATAGAATTGTCTGACCACAGCTCTTGTAACATTTGTAAGTTACTTATCCAACCAATTTGCAGCTACTGGAGTAATATATAAGTGTACCTGTTTCCTTATAAATCACAGAATATTATCCTTTCAAATGTTTGTCATCAACTTAATAGAGATATAATAATGTCCTAAGCCTATTTTGGGTTGCATTTCTTTCTTTGCCAGAAAGCTTGTGAATTTTTCAAAGTAATCATGTACTCCCTGCATTTTTTTTGAGTATAAACTATATCTGGTCACAGAATGAGTTACCCGCTTCTGGAGTGCCTGGGCGGCTCAGTCAGGTAAGCCTAGGCTCCGGTCATGATCTCAGGCTCATGAGATCAAGCCCTGGGTTGGGCTCCATGCCGAATGTGGAGCCTGCTTAAGATTCTGTCTCTCCCTCTGCCCCTCTCCTGCTCTCTCTCTCTCTTTCTAAAATAAGTAAATAAATCTTAAAAAAAAGAAAGGGGGGGCATGATTTACCCACTTCTGTTGAACATTTAATAACAATTAGGTATAGTCAGAGATGGAGATTATGTTAATAACACAGAATTAATCGTTTAATAAAAAAATTAGGAAAGAGAAAGAGCTGTTTTAAACTCCCCAGATAGGAAGACTTTCACAAAAGCCACTATGTGGAAAGTGTGGTCACCTTCACAACAGGCAGGATCGAAGGACAGACAGGGTTGCAAGACTCTTGAAGATTAGCAGTGCCAATCTTCACACCAGCATAGATACTGAATAAAACCACTGTCCCTCCTGTCTTAGATTTTAAAATTCAGATACCCGCAGGGGCAAAGTGAGGAACAAAAAAACATTTACGGGGCCAGATAATAATGTCATAGGAGGTGAAGACTGGAGAGAATTGGCAAGTGATGCTCATCTACACCATTGAACTTTTAGTGAGGAACATTCTTTGGGCCAAACAAAAACACATGTGTGGGCCAAGTTTGGCCATTGGCCACCAGGCTGTGCCCTAGGCTTAAGGCTTCTTTTAGAGACAGTACTCAGATGCCAGCAGGGGCCTTGCACAGATGAGGAAGATGAGGCAGACAAGTGAAGTGTGAGAAAGAGTTTGGTTGCCTTTTAATACTACTAAGAAAAAGTGTAGCTTAAGCCCAGTGAATGGTAACTAACATTCTGCCCAGTGACAGACAATAGAGTAGGATGGGGACTAGGGCCAGTTGGAGAATGCATACTCCCCCAATTTTGTTTAACTTTTGATTATGGACATTTAAACATAAAAAATAGAGGGAGTATAATAAAGCCTTTGAGCCCATCAGCCAACTCAGTCATTCCAGCCAGTTAGGGAGATCCTCGCCCATTTTGCACCTGTGAGTGGGAGCAGGCACTAGGCCACCCCACCTGAAAATTAGATGCCAGGGTATGCCAGCCCCACTAGGCTTTTAAAAGAAGCTAGACGTTTTGATTTTTCTTTGAAACCTCCTGACTTTTATATGTTGGTAATTAGTTTGAAGTTTGTAATACATTGCCGAGGTCAAGATTGTGCGGCCAGTTGCTGATTTTTGGTAATAACATTACTTGGAAAAAATGCTGATAGAACAGGAATGCAGTCCAATGCGGAGCTGATTCTGAGTCCCTTAAATATATTTTATGTGTCTCTTAAAGTTTGTGTGCAAAAACATTGCTCCATGGGATGGGCCACGGCTGGGCCTACACATAGCTTTGTGATGACTCTCCTAGGTGCAGTCTAACAGGGATGTGTGCCCAGACTTTCCTTTTACCTTACACAGTGAGCTCCTTGGGGAAACTCCTTGAGGGAACTCACAGTCTCTCCCTAAGGCCCAGAAGATCATAACAATCAGTAAAGTTTTGAGGAATGAATGACCAAATAAAAACATGAGAGCCTTTTTTTTTTTTTAAGTAGGGTCCACACCCAACGTAGAGCCTGAACTCACGACCCTGAGATCAAGAATCAGACACTTAACCAACTGAGCCACCCAGGCACCCCCTTTGAGAGCCTTTTTTGTTACACTTGAGTCTGAGTCACTTCCAACACCATCAAATGAAGACGTCTTCAGGCCCACTGACATGTCTAATTATTTTCCTTGTTGCTTAGAAAAAAATTTATTGTAAAATACTTCATTCTTTTTTTTTTAAAGATTTTATTTATTTATTTGAGGGAGAATGAGAGAGAGAGAGCATGAGAGGGGGGAGGGTCAGAGGGAGCAGCAGACTCCCCGCTGAGCAGGGAGCCCGATGTGGGACTCGATCCTGGAATTCCAGGATCATGACCTGAGCCGAAGGCAGTCGCTTAACCAACTGAGCCACCCAGGCGCCCTAAAATACTTCATTCTTAATAATTAAAAATTGAATAACTACTGCAATGTATTTTTTGACTGATTTATATTTTAATTTTTTAGGTCATGAGTTGATTAATGCATCAAGAATAATGTGATTTGTGGCCACCTCCAAAGATAAAAGCATACAGTAATTAGATGGTGTTGAACAGGAATATTTGAGCACTGAAGATTGTCAGCTATTTGAGAGTGAGGACAATGCCTCAGACTTAAAACATTTGATATATAAAATTGATATAGGGCGCCTGGGTGGCTCAGATGGTTAAGCGTCTGCCTTCAGCTCAGGTCATGATCCCAGGGTCCTGGGATCGAGTCCCGCATTGGGCTCCCTGCTCCTGGGGAGCCTGCTTCTCCCTCTGCCTCTCTCTCTCTCTCTCTGTCTCTCATTAATAAATAAATAAAATCTTTTAAAAAAATTGATATATAATCCAGATACCATAAAATTCAACCCTTTAAAGTGTCCAATTCAGTGGCTTTTAGTATATTCGCAAAGCTGGGGCGCCTGGGTGGCTCAGTCGTTAAGTGTCTGCCTTCGGCTCAGGTCATGATCCCAGGGTCCTGGGATCGAGTCCCGCATCGGGCTCCGTGCTCAACGGGAAGCCTGAGTCTCCCTCTCCCTCTCCCACTCCCCCTGCTTGTGTTCCCTCTCTTGCTGTCTCTCTCTCTCTGTTGAAAAATAAATAAAATCTTAAAAAAAAATATTCGCAAAGCTGAGCATCCATCACCACTATCGAGTTCCAGAACATTTTCATCACCCCAGAAAGAAGACCTTACCCCTTATTAGCCATTCATCATTCCCCGCTCATCCCAGCCCCAGCAACCACTAACCTACTTTCGGTTACTATGGATTGGCCTATTCCGGGCACTTCATATAAATGGTATCATACAATATGTGGCCTTTTGTGTCTGGCTTCTTTTACTTGGCATGCCTTTATTTATTTTTTTAAATGATTTTTATTTATTTATTTGAGAGAGAGAGAGAGAGAACACGGCCGGGAGGTGGGGGCAGGGCAGAAGGAGAGGGAGAAGCCGACTGAGCAGGGAGCCCGACAGGGGGCTCAGTCCTGGGATTCCAGGATCACAACCTGAGCCGAAGGCAAATGCTTAACCGACTGAGCCACCCAGGCGCCCATACTTAGCATGTTTTTAAAGTTCATCCATGTTATAGCATGCCTCAGTACCAAATTCCTTTTTATGGCTACATACTATTCTATTGTTTGGATATACCACTTTGTATTTATCCATTCATCAGTTAATAGACATCTGGATTGGCTATGAATATTCATGTCCAACTTTTTGTGCAGATATACACTTTCAGTTCTTTCAGATATGTATCAAGGAGTAGAATTCTTGGGTTATGTAGTAGTAATTCTGTGTTTAACTTTTTGAGAAACAGCCAGACATTGATTTTACATTCCAAGCAGCAGTGTATAAAGGTTCTAGCTTCTCCACATCCTGTCCACACTTGTTATTGTCCATCTGTTTGATTTTAGCCATTCTAGTAGATGTGAAGTGGTATCTCACTGTGGTTTCACTTTGCATTTCCCTAATGACTAATGATATTGCGCATCTTTTCATGTGCTTAGAGGCCATTTGTATATTTCCTTTGGAGAAATGTTTATTCAAATTTTTTAAAAATCAGGTTATTTGTCTTTTTATTGTTGAGCTGTCATTGTTCTTTATATATTCCAGATTCGAGACTATTATCAGATCCATAATGTGCAAATATTTTCTCCTGTTCTGTTGTCTTGATGGTGTCCTTTGAAGAACAAAACATTTTTAATTTGATAAAGTCCAATTTATCTATTCTTTTTTGTTGTTGTTGCTCATGCTTTTGGTGTCATAGCAAAGAAATCGTTGCCTAATTCAAGGTCATAATTGTTTATGTCTATGCTTTCTCTTAAGAGTTTTATGGTTTTAACTCTTATATTTCAGTCTTTGATCTATTTTGAGTAAATTTTTGTATCTGTTGTGGATAGAGGTCCAAATTCATTTATTTGCATGTGGATATCCAGTTGTTCCAGCTCATTAGTTGAAAAAAACTATTCTTTCCCCATCGAAGGTCTTGGCACAATGCTTTAGACTTTTAAAATGTTATTCTCTGTAGGACCTAGCATAGTTCCTCCTTTTACCTGGTAAGCAGGCAAATATGTTTGTTGAATTAAAGTGGGATTCTGAGTAATTGAAGCTCCTTTTTTTTTTTAAATGTAAGAAGCAAAACTTTTACAGACAACTTACTGAAAGAAGAGAAACTTTTTTCAGGAGCTTGGGTACATGGCTGTGCAAGAGAGTCCCCATTTACTCCTGGATTGGACTAAATCAACTTGGGAATACCATCAAACTGCTTAACCAATGAGGGTTTATAGTTCGTTGTTTTGGTTTCCACTTTCTGGGGTGCAGGATTGGGCTACCAAAGTGATTCTTTCCCAAGAAGACATTGGGAAAGTGTTCTATACTTTCCAATGCAGGTGAGTTTACCAGGGCGACACAGGGTGTGGGCACCATTACCTGCCACCCTGGTGCCCCAGCAGAGCTCACTGATCCATCCTGGCCCTCTTTCCTGCCACGCCCACAGAGGATCGCCCCATCTTCCCCAACACTGGACTCGAGGTATAGCTGGCACTCAATGTAGATGGGAACAAAAATGAAACTTGCTTGCCTAACCCTGCAGAATCAAAATGAATCCCAAAGGTAATATGGCAAGTTATGTGATTATGTGGCTCTCCCAGAGAGCCCAGCAAGTGAACAAAGGCTTTTTTTTTTTTAATCTTAAGCTTTTTCTTTTAATGGGGTTAAATTATGAATTACACCGTATTTGATTTTCCAAGTTCACACTAGTTTGCATCGGGCAAATTTGTTCGTGATATAATGTGCTTATTATGTAATACCTGGTTTGGATTATAATATTTTGGGTAGGATTTTTGCTTATGTGCTAACGTATTTCTTATTCTCCTCTTTAAGAAAAGGTATCCATTTAGCCTCGCACACAGCAAGAAGTCCAGATGTAGATGAGCTTGAGGTTCTCTTTCTCTGAGGTTCTCGGGCTCTTCTACTCTCTGAGAATATGGACTGATTTTTTTCAGTCTGTTGTCAGAGAGCATTGCCTACCCTATCTCTTCGGCCTTCCCACAAAACACCTGGATGCTTAGCACGGCAAGTGAGTGAATCCCAGGGCTGCACTGGTACAGCTGTCACCAGGCACGGGAGATCAGGGGACACCGCCCAGGAGAGAGTCGGTGATGGTGGCATCCCCTTCAGCCTGGCCAAGGTCACCGTGGGCAACACCCGGCCTCTGAGAAGGGGCACCATGCAGGCATGCTGCTCCTCTGCCGGCTGCCCTGCGTTGGCCCGAGGTGGCAGGGGTGGGAAGTGCCAGCCAACACAGAATGAGGGGGAGCCCAGGTAGCAATTAAGTGGGGATAAATAGCCATTACCAAGGAGGCCTGACAACTGCAGGAGACCGCAGTCTATGCACGAGCAACCGCTTATTTTCCCATTGATCCTTGGCGGGATAGGACCCTGCCTTCTGCAGTGCCCCAAATAACAGGCTCACAAAGCCCAGTGCTAAGAGGTGGCATCTGAGAAGAATCCGTTCAGGTCTTCCTGTCTGTTTCATCTTAAGGCCTGCCAGAAGAAGAGATAATTACGGGTCTGAGATTTTGCTCCATCACAGACAATGGAGGGATCAACAGATGCCTCTCTGAAATCAGATTAAAAAATTTTTAAAAGGTTTTGGCTCAGGAGGATACCAGCATTTCCCACAGGTTTCAATTGGATGAAAACGGAAAAGGAGAGATGGGGAAGAAAGAAAGGAAGGGAGGGAGGGAGGGAAGGAGGAAGGAAGGGAAACCTGAATTCTTAAACATGGAAATGATCCATGGGGAGGGTGCTAAACACACTCTGCTTTCCCATTGCCTCCACTGAGATATCTTGCCCTTGGCCTGTCGCGTCACCTGAAGGCTCCTCTTCAGGACTCATTCCATTTGGAGTTGAGAATCCCCCATAATCCTTTGAGGTACTGCCCACCCCAGCTAATGATGATCTGATTTCTACCACCATGCATCACTTTTGCCTATTTTAGAACTTCCTATAAAAGGAATACATAGGGGGAGGCGGTGGCTCAATCGGTTAAGCGTCTGCCTTCGGCTCAGGTCGTGATCCCAGGGTCCTGGGATCGAGTCCCGCATCGGGCTCCTTGCTCAGGGAGGAGCCTGCTTCTCCTTCAGCCTGCCGCTCCCCCTGCTTGTGCTCTCTCTCTGACAAATAAATAAATCAAATCTAATAAACAAACAAACAAAAAGGAATACATAGGGGCATCTGGGTGGCTCAATCAGTTAAGCGACTCTTGATTTTGGTTCCGGCTCATGATCTCAGGGTTGTGAGATCGAGCCCCACATGGGGCTCTGCACTGGGCATGAGTGCTTGAGAGTCTCTTTCCCTTTCTCCCTCTGTGCCTCCCTGCGCCACTCCCCCTCTCCCTCTCCAAAAAGAAGAAAGAAAGAAAGCAAGAAAGAAAGAAAGAAAGAAAGAACGAACGAAAGAAAAAGAAATACATAGTATGTACTCCTTTTGTCTGGCTTTCACTCAGTGTAATTGTGAGATTCATCCATGTTACTGCATGTACCAACAGTTCGTTGTTTTGTGTTGCTGACTAGTATTTCCTTGTGTAGGTATACCTTAATTGGTTAATCTATTCAACTATTGATAGACATTTGATTGTTTCCAGGTTTTGGCTATTATGGATAAAGTTACCAGGAATATTTATAGGAAAGTCATTTTGTGGATATGTTTCTACCTAGAAATAGAATTTGCTGGATCCAGGAGAGGTAAAATTATAAATTTTATAGGAAAGTCACAATATGGTTTTCAAAAGGATTTATACCATTTTACTCTCCTATCATCTTTGAATGAGCTTTTGGTTGTTTCACATCCTTGTCAAGGGTGGTAATTTATCAGCCTTTTAAAATTTTGCTACAATTGCGTTTTTCATATGCATTTCCTTGGTAACTCATGATGTTGGATACAGTTTCATGTGCTTATTAGCCATTTGTATATATTCTTTGGTAAAATTTCTGATCAAGATTTTGACCGTTTAAAAAATTGGGTTGTTTTTCTTATTGTTGAGTTGGATGGATTCTTTTTTTTTTTTTTTAAGATTTGATTTATTTATTTGAGAGAGAGAATGAGAGATAGAGATCACGAGAGGGAAGAGGGTCAGAGGGAGAAGCAGACTCCCCGCCGAGCAGGGAGCCCGATGTGGGACTCGATCCCGGGACTCCAGGATCATGACCTGAGCCGAAGGCAGTCGCTTAACCAACTGAGCCACTCAGGCGCCCCTGGATTCTTTTTTTTTTTTAAAGATTTTATTGATTTATTTATTTGAGAGAGAGAGAGCATGAGCAGGGGGTGGCAGGGGGAGAGCAAGAGGTAGAAGCAGACTCCCCACTGAGCTTGGAGCCCGACTCGGAACTTGATCCCAGGACCTGAGATCATGATCTGAGCTGAAGTCAGACGCTTAACTGACTGAGCCACCCAGGTGCCCCTGGATTCTTTTAAATTGGGATTCAAGACATTTGTCACATATAGGCATTGGGAATATTTTCTCCCACTCTGTGGCTTGCTTTTCTACACTCTTTGAAAAATAGAAGTATTGATGAAGTCACATTTACTTCTTTCTTCTTTAGTAGTTAATATTTTTTGTGTCTTGTCCAAGAAATCTTAGCTGACCCCAAGATTGCTTTTTTTTTCATTTTCCCTTGAAAGCAAAGAGTTTGGGCTTTTCTGTTTGGTCTGTGACCTATTTCAAGTTAATTTTTTTTTTTAAGATTTTATTTATTTGTTTATTTGACAGAGAGAGACACAGCGAGAGAGGGAACACAAGCAGGGGAGTGGGAAAGGGAGAAGCAGGCTTCCTGTGGAGCAGGGAGCCCGATGCAGGGCTCGATCCCAGGACCCTGGGACCATGACCTAAGCCAAAGGCAGACGCTTAACGACTGAGCCACCCAGGCCCCCCTCAAGTTAATTTTATGTATGAGTAAGATTGGGGTTGAGATTCACTTTCCCCCTCAAATATATACAATTGTTTCAACACTGTTAAAAAGACTTTCCTTTCTCCACTGAATTGATGACATTTCAGCTGAAAATTAATCGGTCATATATAGGCGGGTTCATTTCTGGACTCTCTTGATCAGTTTTTCTGGGAGAATGGAAATATTAGCAACATTAGAGGCTTCTAATCCATGAATGTAGCATACCTCTCCATTTCATAGGTCTTTAATTTCAGCAGTGTTTCGTTGTTTTAAGTGTAGAAGTCTTACACATCTTTTGCTAAATTTCATCCCAGATAGTTGATGTTTTTTGATGTTATCGTAAATAGTACATTTTTTTTTAACAATCACATAAGGAAGCATTTATTTGAGGTTTAACATGGAATCATACAAATAAAATTTGTATAAACACAAATCCACATCGAGTCATAACACAGATAGCAAAAGACAAAGTAAAAACAAAGAAAACTAATTGGCGGCTATATACAGTTGGACAGTTGTGTCTTGTACACTAGAAAGTCTTTTACAAAATAATCATCTTAGATCAACAGAAGACCAATCTTCAATGTCGTCCTGCAAGATGGGTTAACTTTAGCAATCTCCTCCACAGGACAGCGTTTTCTGGTGTATGCCTTGCGCTCTGCCCGCAACGTGCGACCCCCAGAGATAGACGTGGTCAGGGTGACACACGGCCTGCAATGAAGTTCCCGCTGTTTTCTCCAACATCCTCCTTTAGTATGGCTGGTAATTGTTTTGGTGATTGCCACCCCCTCGAGACGCCTTGCCGTAAGCGCTCTGTTGCCCACTGTAGTCTGCATATCCCTGTCCATATCCATACTTCCCATAGTTATACCCGGTATAATCATAGCCGCCATAGCCACTACAGTTTTGATCACCACCATAGGCACTATTGTAATTTCCACATCCTTGATCATAACAGTTATTAAATCCTTGGTTCCAGTTTTGGCCCTGACCTCGTCCACGACCCCTAGTACCACGTCGTCCACCAGCTGCAGCACCTCTTCCTCCTTTTTGTTGTTGCTGTTGATGCCTGTATACCTCTTTGGGTTGTGCAACTTTGATTTCACACTTCCCAGAACCAATTTGATGATATCTGCTTTCTAACAATTTCTTTACTGGCTCTTCGTCTGTATATGTAATGAAACAAAATCCTCTTCTTTCATTTGTTTTTGTATCCATGGGAAGTTCAGTATTTTCAATCTCTCCAAAGGCTCCAAAATATTCTTTAATTTGTTCTTCAGAAGTATCTGGGCTCAATCCACCCACAAAAACCTTTTTGGGGGGTTCTTTCCCTTTTAAAACGTTAGCCCTTTTGGGGTCTATCAATTTGCCATCCAATTTGTGTTCTTTCAGTTCCAAAACCTTATCAACACTAGCAGCATCTTTGGGGAAAAGCACAAATCCAAATCCTCTTGATCTTCCAGTCACTGGATCTGTTTTTATTGTACAGTCTACAACTTCCCCAAATCGAGACAAATATTCAGTCAGATCTTTCTTGCTCGTATCCCAGCTCAAGCCTCCAATAAACATTTTACCGTCATCCTGCTGATTCTTGCTCGCGTTGATCTTGGATCCCTCTGCGAATTCCTCTATGTTGCTGTACTTGTTCACGTCCTCCATGGTGGCGGAGTTGTCGGCCGTGGGGTGCGGGCGCACAGCCCGCGTTGCGGCAGCAGCGGTGGCGGAGCGTTGTATGGAGCTGGATTTAAAATGGCGGAGGAAGCTCGTAAATAGTACATTTAAAACTTTTAGTTTTTACTTGTTAATATCTAGAAATACAATTTATTTTTGCATATTGACCTTGTATTTTGCAATCTTGTTAAATTCACTTATAAAATCTAGTAGTTGTTCTATAGATTCCCATAAGGTTTTCTACTTACACAATCCAGTTGTCTATAAATATCGACAGCTTCAGTTTTTTCTTTCCAGCCCCTATGCTTTTTATTTCTTTTTTGGGGGGAGGGGGCTCAATTTTGAATAAAGCTGGCAAAAGCAGACATCTTTGCCTTGTTCTCAGACTTAGTGAGCAATGGTTTAATTCACCATGAACTATGATATTAACTGTAAGTTTTATCATTCCTTTCATCAAGTTGAGGAAGCGCCCTTCTCTTAGCTTGCTGACAGCTTGGATTGTGAAAGGTGTTCAATTTTGTCAAATTATTTTTCTGCATCTACTGAAGTTTTAGTATCAGGCTTATATTGGACTCATAAAACAAGTTGAGAAGTGTTTCTTCCCTCTTTATTTTTTGGGAAGAGTTTGTGTACGACGGTATTATTTCTCTCTTTAATGTTTGATGGAATTAACCAGTGAAGTCATTTGGGCCTGGAGATTTCTCTGTGGGTTTTAATTATAAGTTCAGCCTATTTAATAGATAGGGAGCTATTTATAATTTTTTTATTTCTCCTTTGTCTGTTTTGGTAAGTTATGTTTTTGGTAAGTTATGTTAAGTTATCCATTTTTGGTGGGGGGTTGGAGAATTTATCCATTTTATCTAGGTTTTTTATTATATTGAATGAAGTTATTCATAATATCCTGAGTGCTTGTTTATATCCATAGGATCTATTGTGAATAAAAAGAGCACTCCTACATTGAATGGGAGTTGGCAGAAAATCTCTAAGAATCTTTCCAATTCCAATGGGAAATTCCAGAGTTAACCAACTGTCATGGGAAGAAAGACAAGATGAGTCTTCTCTGTGGTCCTCTGCTTTTAGATTCTTAGCTCTTCAGCTGGGATGTGAAACAGGAATACTTTCCTCACCTACTGTCACATCCTTTCCTTTCCTGCTCACCTTTTGAGAGGACTTGCTCCAGTCTTTTGCTCTATTGCAAATGAACCTAAAATGGCGACTGGAATTTGTCATGGTAATTTGAACAGAGTTGTTTCCTTAGCAACAAAAATTTATTCGTGATTGAGACTCTTAGATGTCTCAGAGGTCTAATTAGGATTTTTCACTGAGAAAGCCATTTATAACCAATACTTTGAAAACGTAACGTAACCTTAGATAGTGAGTTAAGGTGATTTTACCACAGCAGGTACAGGAGACGCTGGTTCCCCCCAGCTTTCTCCCCCATGAACTTCCTGGAACTGAGACTTGCAAAAATACCTAAGGAGGCAATGCCTTGGCTGAGGGCAGGTGTAACTGCTCCTCTAGCCCATTGCGTCAGCCAGGGGTAAAGTAGTAACCTCAGAAAAGATGGTCATTCTTCCCAGTTCCCCGACTTTTGTAACCCAGTAACAGGTATTAGAAAGGTTTCGTTCCTGGGTGGGACAGGAATGCAGGACCGATCCTCCTCCCTAGCCACCTGCCTGCGCTCTACTGCCAACACTCACTCGCACACTCACACACACAGCAGTGTTCTGCACTGTTTCTTCTCCAAATTATCAAATTATCCCGTGGTCAAAAGGTATTCGGTCCCATCCAGTCCCTCTCAGTTTGTGGTAGGACTAATTTGTTAATGGGGCTCCAGAAGGAAAGTGCCTAATGTTCCTTCTAATTGGACATGACTGGTTCAGAATGACTGCGGCTGCCAGCCAGCTCTCACTGTCCCTGAGGCTGGATAATAAGCTTCTGCCCCCAGCCCCTGGGTCCTGACCAAGACCATTTGAGGTAATGAACTTGGAAGGTTCATTGTAGATTGTAAAAAAAAAAAAAGAAAGAAAAGAAAGAAAGAAAGAAAAGAGAGAGAAAAGCACAGTCCAGCTCTCGTCAGTGGGTTCAGTTAGGGGTTCTGTCAGCTTAACAAAAGAAACTCAGGAAAGCTAGACTAGGGAGGGGTGGGAGGGAGCACGCAAAGACGGATGGGGGTGGGGAGAACCCATGATGGTGGGCGCCAGACTGAAATTCCACCATGGTTTCTAGAAGGAGAAGTTCAGAAGTTACCATGATAGGGGTTGAGTGCCCAGTGTCAAATGGGAGGCCCTGTAGCGATGTAGGGTACCATAGGGCAGGGTTCACTACGCGTCACTGATCTGAGCAAACAAACTCCCCCATACCTCTCGAGCTCACCGTAAATCCCCATCACCCACACTGATACAGGAACAGGGCTGATTGTGCATATTTAGACTAATAATTACCCTAATCATTGCTGACTGTTTTCTGAGACCGAATCTTAGAGCATTAAACCCAGAATCTATCACTAAAACCATTCCAAATTTTTTAAAGCTTTTTTTTTATTGTGAAATATGGAAAACATACAGAAAAGTGCATCAAACATAAATGTACAGCTGGAGGTATTATTAAAAAGAGAACACTGTAATCAGCACTCAGGTAAAGAAACAGAACTTTGCCAGAAGCCCCATCCTGCTCTGTCCTGATCACAACCCTTTCCTTCACCCCTAAATGTAACCACACACCTGACTTTTATGCTAATAAGTTCCTTGCCCCCTTTTTTTTAGAGTTTCACTACTTAAATAAGCATTCCTAAACATTAGTTTAGTTCTGCCTGTTTTTGAGCTGCATGTAAATGGGAATTCATACAGTATGTATTAGCCTGGCCTCCTTTGCTCCACATTATAAGATTCATTTACGTTTTTCATGTGACTTCCCTGTTGCTATGGAATATTCTGTCCTATAAATGTGGCACAATATATGTATTCAGTTGTTGAATTGTGCTTAGGCTACGGGCCATTTGACTATTACAAACAATGTTTCTAGAAACAGTCTTGCTCATAAATACACATATCTCCATATTATGTAGCTAGCAGAGAAACTGCTGGGTGAGAAGCCTCCCAGAGAGATTTGACAAGACTAGTTGTTAAGTCATTATAGATGGCCAGAGAAGAGACTGCTTATCAGAAACCAATCTGTAGCTTTATGTGGTAACCGGCCTTCAAGATGGCCCTGAGTTATCCCTAAATTTCTGATATTCATGCTTTTCTCTCATCCCCTCTCACACTGTGTCAGGGATGGTCTGTGTAGCCAATAGAATGTGGCAGAAGTGATGCGAAAGGATTTCCAAGGCTAGGTCATAAAAGACATTGTGGTTTCTATCTGGCTTTCTTGGGTCACTCCCTCTGTTGGAAGCCTGCAGCCATGTTGTAAGGACACTCAAGCAGCCCTATGGAGAAACCCAGGGAGCAAACAGCTGAGATCTCCAGTCTGTGTGAATGAGCCATCTTAGAAACAGATCCTCCAGCCCCAGTCCAGCCTTCAGATGATACATCCCCAGCTGTCATCTTGACTGCGACCTCACAAAAGACCCTGAGCTGCACCCACCCATCTTAGCTGCCCCTGGATTCCTTACTCTCAGACACTGTGGGATGTCAAATGTTTGTTATTGGAAGCTACTAAGTTTGGGGATAATTTGTTATGCTATAATAGACACCTTGGTTTATCTAGCCTGGCTGAAGCCGGAAAATAAAGCATTCCCATATGTCAACTGTTCAGAACTGATCTATTGTGTATAATTAATCTCCTCTCCTACATGGTGTAGAAATTAAAATAGCAGTCACCATCAGACCGTGTCTTTTTTCTTGCTCCCTCTTCCTTCCTCTTTCCTTTTCCTTCTTTCCTCCCTCCCTCCGTCATAAGTGCTCTTCTTCTCCTTAAGTTTCCAGTCATAAGAACAGGTGCTCTGGCATCAGGCAACCTGGGTTTGAATTCTTGCTTCAGAACTTACAAGCTGGGTGATCCTGGGAAAGTTTCTTTACATCTCTGTGCCTTGGGCTCCATTTTTCTGAGTGGTAAAACAGAGATAGTAATACCACCACCTTCACCAGAGAGGACAACATAAAAGCCCATGCAGCGCTTAGAATGGCTGGCACATACTAAACGTCCAGTAAGTGTTCACTATCATCCTCTCCTCTCTTTCCCTCAGCTCTGCTCCCCCCACCTCTCCCCTCCTCTTCCCTTCCCTCTCCCATCCCCTGCCCATCTCTCTTTGCCCCTCTGCCTCCTTCATTCTCCTCTCTTCTTCATTCCCCTCACTCATTTACTCCTTCAACTTCTGTTTTCTCATCTCTCCTGCTTTCTCTCTCTCCCATCTCCTCTTCCAGCCCTTCTGCCAAGGCATAGGCAGAGCAAGCTTCCCTGGGTCTGGAACTCCCCCACAAGAAGAAATGAAGCATTTCTAACCATAATGACATCCATGGGAATGGTGAACCAGCTATATCATCAAACAGCCCTCCATCAAAAGATGGGGTCCGGGCCCAGGACGATAAGCATCTGACTGCCAGTTCCAGCATCAGGGCAGTAACTCAGCTCTTCTCAGAGAAGGTACGGGAAGTTGCCTCAAATTTTTGGCATCTCTTTGAAAACTGTTTCCCTAGCGTGACACCAATTTGTAGATAGTCCTCCTCCTCAAATTTATTTCAACATTTAAGAAATTTAATAGACTGTTAAGTTATTACATAAGCAAAAGTTGCTGAAAGATTTTCAGACAAAATAAGCGTGAGTAGTGAAAAGAGTAATGTCCTCCTTCCCTTATCCTCCCATTCCTGGTTGGTGTGAGAGCTTCTTTTCTATATTCATACGGGTGTTGTGGCTTTGTTTTACTTACATAAATGGGCCTACATGCTTCCTAGTGTGCTGTGACTTTTTTTTTTTCCACATACAATATACAGTGGACCTCTGTCCACACCAGGACCTACGGATCTACCTTACTCTTTTATTTTATTTTATTTTATTTTTATTTTATTTATTTATTTGAGAGAGAGAGAGAGTACACAAGCAGGGGGAGCAGCAGAGGGAGGAGAAGCAGGCAACCCACTGAGCAGGGAGCCTGATGCAGAGCTTGATCCCAGGACCCTGGGATCATAAACTGAGCTGAAGGCAGACCCTTAACTGACTGAGCCACCCAGGAACCCCTACTTTGTTCTTTTCAATGGCTACATAGTACCACAATTTGACCATTCTTCTCTTGAAGGACATTTAAATTCTTAACAACTTTTTACTCCTAACAATGCTACCATAAATATCCTTTTATATATATATATCGGTGGGTACTATAGAAACATTCCTTCAAAATGGATTTCTAGAATTATTTTTTGTGGGCCCATGGGCAGATCTTTTATATTTTGAGGTATTTTCAAATTGTAACAAACCTGAAAAGAGGCAGCTACTCACTTGATGAAGTATGGAGAACATACCAGGCTAAGAGACCCTGAAGGCTAAGGCCTTGGGGTAAAAGAGAGATAGACCTGTTCCAGGAACTGAAGGAAGATGGGGTGACTGGGTTTAGAGAAGAGGAGAGTGGCCTCAGCTGACGTTAGTGAGATAAGCTTGACAGAGTCAAAGAGGGCCATTGGGGGGATTACATTTATTGTAAATGCTATTTAGAGCCATTGAGGAGTATTAAACAAGAGTGGCTCTACTGATGGAGCTCTCTGATTACACAGTGCCTTCAGGCATTCACCTTGAAGTCAAAGCCAATCTTCAGGTTTAGGTCATTCATAGACACAAAGACACACACACACATACACATACACATACACCTGCACTCAAAGATACAAGGGACTACCCGGAGTGTTCTGGAGATAACCTGATTGATCCAAGTTCCAATACTTCAACTAAATGGCTCAGATGATGGCAGTACAATTTCGTTCTGAGTTGAAGTCATGGGGCTGCTAATCCTTTGAGGTTTCCTGCTCTAACTAGGCTGAGAGGGCCTTGGGCTTTAAGATGGTTTGAAGGGAGCCTGGGGAGGAAGAGGGAAATTCCAGTGAATCAAGAAAGGGATGAGAACCTGAAGTCGATTGAGTAGATCATGTGGTTCATTGTGGTAAGAAATCCTGGAAAAAAGAACTTTAAAAAATGAGTAACTGTTTCAAGGCAGATGTCTTGAGAATGGAGTTCCCAAAATTCTATGCTGTACTGAAACCAGAGCATCTAGAGGGAGTGACTTTCAAACTTCTTTGCTCATGTTACCCTGTAAAAGAATTTTGAAAAACTGTATACTCTTTTATATACTTTTTAAGTTGACATTAAACATTTCTTATTTGTTTAGCTGGAAAATGTGATTTCTGAATATATATACATAAATACACATACATGCGACTTAAAAATATAATTTTGTCATTTAAATTTATCTTAAACTTATCTAAATTTATCTAATTTATCTACATTTCACAGTGACTTTCATATTGATCAGCTGCTTAAAAAAATGCATAAACTCTCCTGTAGAGTTGGAAATTTTACATCCCACTTTTCTTCCCTGAACCTTATCTTAATGTAATTTTTGCCTAAAACTGTTTTACTGACTGTTTACTCTCATACACCTCTGCAATAAACATATTTATGTTACTTTTTTAATGTTCTATAATAAAGCTTTCCATTAAAATATGTGGTCATTTCCAATGATTATTAAAACCTAATTGATCAAAACATCATGAGTCCAAAATTTGATATTTATTAAATATAACAAGCATTTATTAAAAACGCAGTATTTTTTCTCTGCCAATTAGTTCATTTGTCTATGGATGTGAAGGTTAATTTTATGTGTCAACTTGGCTAGCCTTTGGTGCCCACTTGCTTAGTCAAACACCAGTCTGAATGCTGCTGTGAAGATGTTTTTAGATGTGATTAGCATTTGAATCAGGAGACTTGGAGTAAAGCAGATTACCCTCCACAATGTGGGTGGCTTCATCCAATCAACTGGCCTTTACAGAAAAGACAGTTTTCTCAAAGATGGATTTCTCCTCAAGACTCAAAGATGGAAACCCAGGCTGAGCTTCCTCCCTGCTGCCTTGTGGTATTTGGACTTAAGAGTCTCCAGCCTGGCAGCCTGTCCTACAGATTTTGGGCTTGTCAGTCACCCCAATTGTGTGAGTCAATTATTTAAAATTAAATCTCTGTTTCTGTCTATGCAGCTCTCTGTTATCTATCTATCCATCCGACTATTTATCTACCTATTGTTATCTCTGTATCTGTAACTCTTGAAGGCAACTTGTTAATGAAACCAGATTAAAAATTATTCTGATAGGGGCGCCTGGGTGGCTCAGTTGGTTAAGCGACTGCCTTCGGCTCAGGTCATGATCCTGGAGTCTCAGGATCGAGTCCCGTGTCGGGCTCCCTGCTCAGCAGGGAGTCTGCTTCTCCCTCTGACCCTCTTCCTTCTCATGCTATCTCTCATTCTCTCTCTCTCAAATAAATAAATAAAATCTTAAAAAAAAATTATTCTGATAAATTGGTAATGGTGCATTTTATAACTTTTCCTGGTACCTGTGGAGAAAGTTCCAAATATACGTGTGAAATTTTATTTTTATAGACAAGTTTGGAATGTCTCACATGAGTGTGATATACAGACAGAAATGGATAGTTGAGAGTGATTGTAGTTTAGTAATTCATTTCATGGTTGAATATGATTATATCTAATAATGACATATTTGCAAATAGACTGATTTAATGTCGGTTTTGCTTTAAAACAATGGGGATAAGGAAGTAGGTAAAGGTGTATAGAGACCTTCCATGAGTTGGAATTTGTTGAAGCCAGATGATGCATACATGCAGTTCACTATATGAGTTTTTCTAATTCTAAGTATGTTTGCAGTTTTCCCAAATAAAAAGTTAGGAAGAGGAGAAACACACTGGTTTTATTTATAACTATTTTGTTTTTTAAAGAATGATTTTATTTATTTTAGAGAGAGAGAGCAAAGGGGAAGGAGCAAAGGGGGAGGGAGAGGGATAAGCAGACACCACGCTGAGCATGGGGCCTGAATTGGGGCTTGATCCCAAGACCCCGAGATCATGACCCGGGCTAAAACCAAGAGTCAGACGCTTAACCGACTGAGCCACCCAGGCACCTCTGTTTATAAGTATGTTTATTAATTCTATTATCATTTTAGTTTTTTGGATCTATAGATGACCTGCCATTGACTTGGTAGATCTCTAGTGCCTTCAGACAGATTTCTTAATAGTTTTTTAGTGGAAAGGCTGGTCTGCAATAACACGAGCTGCTATTGATAGAATTATCCAGCTTTTTTTCTTTCTGATGGTTTCTTAATCCTTTGTCATGTTTTCAATGATCTCTTTAATTTCTTTAAACATCTTACATATACTTATGTTGGCTCTACAGCTTTTTCTGCTGACTCTTGGTCTTAAAACCTTGTTTTGTCATGTGTATTTCAACTGTAAACTCATATTTGTTGGAAGGCTACCAATGGGAACCTTCTGAGGTTTCTGAAGGAGGTACATGCCTTTGGAAAGAATTTGCGTTATTTTCTGGAGACAACTTGAAACATTGCTAGGTTTGGTCCATTTTATTTAATTTTTTAACTCATGATAGAAAATTTCAAACAGGGGCACCTGGGGGGCTCAGTTGGTTAAGCGTCTGCCTTCGGCTCAGGTCGTGATCCTAGGGTCCTGGGTTCAAGCCCCACATCGGGCTCCTTGCTCAGTGGAAAGCCTGCTTCTCCCTCTCCCTCTGCTCCCCCTGCTTGCACTCTCTTCCTCTCTGTCAAATTAATTAATTAAATTAATTAATTAATTAATTTCAAAAAGAATAGTATAACACCTCATTTTTCTAACCCCCAGCTTTGACAGTTGTCAGCTCATGACCAATCTAATTTCATTGATAAACCTCAATCCACATCTCCCTCACATATCATTATGAGTAAATTCTGACATATAATTGTGTCCATAAATATTTTACTACATATTTCTAATAGATAAGTACTTTAAAAGATCAAAACCACAGTACCATTATCACACGTAAAAAAAATGAGCAGTACTTCCTTAATATTCACTATTCAAGCAGTGTTCAATTTCCAATTATATTATGAAAGTCATATTTTTGTCTGTGTATTTATTTGAACTATGATCTAAATAAGGTCTTCACATTGCAGTTGGTTGATATGCATATTAACTTCCTTCACTTATAAGTTTTCCCTCCATCTTTTTTTTTTCTCCTTGTAATCCATTCATTGAAAAAAATGGACTATTTGTCCAGTAGAGTTTCCCACAGTCTAGCGTTTGCTGAAGGTAACCCCCTGGTGCATTTGACTTAAGTTTTAAAAACTTGATTGGATTCAGGTCTGATTTTTTTTTTCTTTTTGCTATCTCATTTTTTTAAAAAAGATTTTATTTATTTATTTGAGAGAGGGAGAGCATGAGTGGGGTGAGGGGCAGAGGGAGAAGCAGACTTCCCACTGAGCAGGGAGCCCAATGCGGGACTCAAGCCCAGGACCCTGGGATCATGACCTGACCTGAAGGCAGACGCTTAACCAACTGAGCCACCCAGATGCCCCGTGCTATCCCATTTTAAATTAAAATGCTTATCTTCAAAAAAATGTTTTTGACCTTGCAAATAATGTGAAGATAAGCCCATATCCATCGGCACTCAGGCTTTTGACTGAGTTTTCTGAGGAGACTGTGCTTGTCCTCACCAAGAGCCAGGCCAAGACAAACTTCCATACTGCCTTCTCTCAGTGCCAGATTTTTTCTCCAGATTTTTCCTCGTTTCCATAAGGTGTGGCCCTTTGTAGGGGTCCAACTTTAAAAAGGGGTCTCTGATCTCACTCCTCACTCGGGAGAGTCTTCGTCCAGTTCTCTGTGTGTGGTCTCCATGCTAGGTGCCTGGGGTGAGTAGATGCCTCAGGGCAGCTCATAGTTTCCACTGGTGATTACCCTGCACTGCTTCTTCTCTCTAGGATTTCCCCTTTCGTGTTTGTTTTTCCTTTTTGCAAACTCGCCCGTGCACTTTAAAGTGTGGAACTGTTTTGTCCTGGAGGATTTCAGTATATTTACTTTATTTCTGGAAACCCTGAACTCCTACATAAAAACCAAGTGTAACAGAACTACCTTTGAACTATCCCCTGGCTATAATTTTGAGCAGAAGGAAGGTTTGAGCAGAAGGGGTGTCTGATGGAGATCTGCTCCTGGAAATGATATTAAACCTGAGACCCTACTGGTGAGTAAGAGGGGGACCGGAGGAGTAGGGGGGGAGGCAGTGGTTTGGAACTGGGGAAGAGTGTTCCAACCGGAAGAAGCGCTGCCATGAAGTCTTTGTGGCACAGAAGGAAGGAATGAAAAGCTGGAGTGAAGGCAGAGGGCCCAGGAGGAGACAGAAGGAGAGACCTATTCCATCCGGCCTCACCAGAGAGGCTGGGCTGGAGCACTGAGATTCCCACCACACCCGAACTCTTCACTGTGATCTCACCACCGAGCCTCTCTTATCGTCACAAAAGTTCCAGGATGTACAAAGGCCTCCCCCGCCCCCCCTTCAACAGTGGAGAGTTAGTCTCACTGCACCAGTCAGGAAATTGAGGCTGGAAAACCTAAACTGTCCATAAGCTCCTGGATAAGCTCAGGTTTATGCCCCGAGAATTGTTGCCCTATAAATTTATTTAGAGCAAGTGGGCTGGTCTGGGTGATCAATACCACATCCTCAGATTTCTTTGCTCAAATGTCCCACCTTCCTTTTCTTGTGTTGTTTGGGAGGCACTTTCCTTGTCAGGTAAATCCAGCCCCAAAGTAGCTAAGGGAGCTTGGGTGGCTTCCCCTTGGGGGGCAGCTGCCTGGGAAGCCAGCCAAGTTGCTTTTTGGTCTTCTGAGGGGAAGCCAGGGTACAGGTTGGGGCGAGGGGCTGAGGAGAGGGAGGGCTTAGCCTGCTTCATGTGCCTGCCAATAGCCTTGTACACCCCTGCCACCAGCCATCTCTTTAGAGTTAAAAATACAAGTTGAACGACTCCATTAAAAACGAAAGCCTTGTTGGTTAGCAGACTTGGAAAGAACTCATTCCATGATGCCTGAATAATATTTCTCCCTTTTTAGAGAGTCTGTTTCCTAGGGCTGCCATAACAATGTCCCACAAACTGGGTGACTTAAAACAACAGAAATGGCTTCTCACACAGTTCTGGAGGTGAGAAGTCCAACATCTAGACGGTTGGCAGGGTTGGTTCCTTTGGAGGGCTCTGATGGAGAACCTGTCACATGCCTTTCTCCTAGCTTCTGGTGTTGCCAGCCGTCCTGGGCGTCCCTGGGTCATTAGATGTACCACTCCAATCTCTGCCTCTGTCCTCACGAGGCGTCTCCCTGGGCCTCTGTCCTCACCGGGCCATCTTCTTATACGGACGGCAGTCACGCTGGATTAAGGGCCCACCCTAATTTGGTGTGACCTCGTCTTAGCTTCACTAATTCCATCTGCCATTATTGTCGTTCCAAATAGAGTCACATTCTGAAGTCCTGGGGGTGAGGACTTCAAAACATCTTTTTAGGGGACACAATTCAACTCATGACAGGGTGAGAAAGGGTAAGTAAAAGATCTGTAATACCTGTTCATTCCTCTGCAGTCTGGCTAGAGGTCAGCTGCTGTTTTTAACTTCCATGGTCCTCTAGGCCTCCATGTCTGAGACTATACCAGCTCAACTCTTCAAAAAGGCAAAAGAAATTCTCCCAGTTTTCCTCACTCATGACCTCATGCAGCAACTGAGTCCAAGGGTCATCCCTTGCTGAGGACCTCGCTTAGAGACACTCGGACTGGCTCACCAAGGACTCTTGGCAAGAAGATACAAAATGACAAGGTGGGGAGGTGAAAAATCGGAATCTCTTTGGAATTTATTTTGGAGTATGATGTCAGACAGGGATTTTATTGTTACTCCAGTGAGTATCCAGTTATCCCTCTGCTCTTCATTGAGATACAAATGTAATATGTGGAAGCCTCCTCTTGTCACACACTGAAGCTTTACGTATATTTGCGTCTTTCCCTCCAGAATTATAACGTGCGTCTCTAGTTCTTCAAGTGTCCTCCAGAAAGCACTGAAGTTCTGTTCATGTACATCCTGCATGTTTATAATTTTGTTTACTTTTTGGTCTTTTGTTTGTTATTGCTCTTATTGCCGAAAGGAGACTTTCCCCCGTTATATTTACTAATTGCTTACAAAAAGAAGAAAACGACTGATTTTTCTCACGTATATTTTGTAACAAGCCACTTTGCCGAAGACTCATAAGCCCTAATAATTTTTCAGATGATTCTTTTGTGCTTTTGGTGTAGACACTCATGTCATCTGAAAATAGTGAACTGTTCTCCAGTTGTAGTCTGTACATTCCTGCCTCAAGGCCTTTGGTTTTGCTCTTAATTGTCTGAATTGCCATCATTCACATCTCCTAAAAGCCTTCTCTTCATCAAGACTTAATTTCTCTGTGAAACTTCTTTCAACTTTCCTGGAAAAGTTAAATTCCCTCTCCCTGAACTTCCATAAAACTTTGTACGTGCCTTTATTACAACCGTAGCAAACGGCATTATAATTATCTGCTTATAAAACTGCTTTCCCTCAGGACACTCAAAAAAAAAAAAAAAGCCTACATTTCTTCTCTAGGCTAAGAGTCAAGTTGGAAAAGTTCTATTTGGATGATAGAGGAATGAAGCCCTTATTCACCTAAGTATTCCCTCTTCTGCAGCTTGGGGATTGATGCAGACAAGTGAGGGGGTGAGCCACTAAGACCCAGAGGAACAGACAAAGGAGCCCACGAGGCAGAAAGGGCTGGAAGCCGACCTCAGACCTAGGGCCGTGGCTTTTCTGCCCAGATGCTGAACTGCAGCAGGGACGTCCTGTCCCCAAGGCTCTCTGCTGGCAGCTCGTGTAGGGACTTGATCAACCTGGAGGAAAGGAAGTGGGCTGTCTGGGCTGTGTCCCCTGCCCTTCCCAGACCTCAGCCCCCGCTCTGCAGCCCACACCCAGCCAGGGTTCATTGACGGCTCCTTGAGAAGAATCGTGCCACCTAGAGGCCCGACGGCGGAAGTCCTCCTCCTACAAACCGGTCCAGGGCTTGAATTCCAATTCCCTCAGCCCACGTGGGGACCCCCTCCCAGGCGGTGCTCGCGTCTGGGGTGGAATCTTCCGTGAGGGGCTGCCTAACCTGAGAGCTACGGGGGCACGCTTGCTGAGGTAGGAGCCGGGGTGGGGGCTGCCTTCTCTGCTTCCCACTGCGAATTCCCAACTCAGGCCAGAACAGGGCGGAGGGAAGAAAGGCTCAGCCTGCAGGGGCTCCGCCAGCTCGCTGCTCTCTGATCCTCCCTCCCACCACGAAGGCCTCGGTGAGGCCGGGATTGCCAGGCGCCGGGGGGGTGGGGGTGGGGGGGGTGGGAAACAAGGCGGCTTTATTTTGCATAATGCCTTCGGACAAACGGCCCCAGAACGGGGCGGAGGAGGCGGCTGTCAGGCCAGGAATGCACACACCTGTACCTGGGAAGGTTCCTTTGAATTCCTGCTGCTCCGCGGCCTCCCGGGGGCTTGGCCGCTGGCGGTGGGTGGGAGCTTGGCAGCCTGTGCCCTGGGGAGGAGCACTCCACCCAGACCTCCAAGTCGAGCGGCCACCAGGGGAGACATGATGGCACACAACCGATTTCTGAAGTTCCCCCCAAAGCGCCTGCCTTCCTCCAGTCCCCCGGACTCCCTCCCCACCCGCCGTTCCCACCCCTCCCCCACCCCAGACCCAATGGGAACAAAGCTTTCCAGAAAAAGAAATCGTTGGGTGACAGACTTCCTCAGGGGCTTTCAGGCGAAGAATGGACCACAGAGCGCACACAGGAGGCCCCTTTATCCTGTCAGCCCGAGCCTTGCTCTTCGTTTTTCTTGCTTCCCTAGTTCTTTATCTGACGGATGAGGAAACCAAAGCCCAGAGCGGTTAAATGCCCTTCCTACTTCTCCAGCTGACGGGTCGCAGAGCCGCACTGGTACTTGTTTACTTTTCATGACTCGTTCTGTCAGAATGGTTATTATTTTATTTGAGAGAGAGCGCGGGGGAACGCACAAGCAGGGGGAGGGGAGGAGGGAGAGCGAGAAGCCGACTCTCCTCTGAGCAGGGAGCCCGACGCGGGGCTCGATCCCCGGACCCCGGGATCATGACCTGAGCCGAAGGCAGACGCTCAACCAACTGCACCACCCAGGCGCCCCTCTGTCAGAATTATTGTATAACGGAGCCATGCATAACCTTTTCAGATTAATACCACTCACGAATCAGTATTTTGGAAACTTCACATGAAAGGCCCTCTAATGGGATCAGAGGGAAGGAGGTGATCCGCTCTGACTGCACCTGGCCTAGTGCTCAAGATGGCAGCCCCAGCCCCAACTGCACATCTTCCCTGCCTCATGCTCCGACCAGCTGCTGCTCGAGAGGGAGAGGGAGAGGGAGAGGGGAGAGGGAGAGGGGAGAGGGAGAGGGAGAGGGAGAGGGGAGAGGGCTCTAGGCCGTGGGCAGGCCAGCCTTCAGCCAGGAGGCAGCCGAAATAGGAGTGAGATGTAGTGTAGAGACTAGAGTTCTACCTGTTGCTTTCCTTTGGATCTACATAGAAGACCCATCTGAAAAGTTTCTCCTTATCCCTGTGAAGTGAGGGCAAAGGGAGTTTTCTGTTTTTTCCTCCTGCGTCAGGGCAAGCAGAGGAGAGAGCCGGCCCCTGGGGACCGAGGGTTTTGGGCAGAGCCCAGCACAGTTCAAGAAAAACCCAGAAAGGGGGGAAAACGAGGGAGGTCTGCAGGCCCCTTCGGCCCTGGGCCATGTGTCCAGGAAGCAGGGAGGGTGTGTCTCACCGCTGTGGGGTCTTTTTGCAGCTAGAACAGAAGGAAATTCTCGAACAAGGGCTGGTGCCGAAGGAGAGAGTAGATGAGGAGGATCAGCAAAGAGAGACGGAAAGAGGGAAAGAGGAGACGGGGTGACCATGGACTCTCACCAGACCTCTCATTAAAGGAGCATTTCTTTGAGCCAAAGAAGCCTGTGCAAGGTGTGGTGAGCAGGTTGGTAACGATGGAGTTGATCATGACGGGGTGCCAGGAGAGGTCCCCCAGCAGCAGTGGGGGGTGGGTACAGACCTCCCTCTAGGGGTATAGAAGAGCCTGGGCTATAGTTCCAGCCCTCAGGCCAGCACAGCTGGGCCTGCGTCTTCTAGCTGGGGTAGGATATGATGGATGAGAGAGTTCAGCTGGAAAATGATCCTAGATTTTTCTCATCTCTGAGCGGCTTCTGAATGAACAGCAAAACGACAAACCACAAGAGCTCCAAGGATGTAAAGAAGTCAGCGAAATGATCACTTTGGCTCCAGAACCAGCAACCTTTCCCTCTGTCTTCTGGGCCCAGTTGGGTATTTGGTCAGGGGACAGCTCCCAGGCTTTACTGCTCTCACCAGGAGCAGAGGGCTCGCAGAGGGCCAGGACTTGCAATCTGAAAATTGTGTCCAAAGCATGTCATATATTTGAGTACAGTGGCAGGCTGTGTTTTCTAAAAATGACCACAACGGTGTTTTCAGTCCCACCCGCCTTCCAGAAGCTTGTCTCTCTCCAATCAAGAGATGCTATTTCTCCTCCCCTTGAACAAGGGCAGGCCTTGGGACTGCCTCATCTGATAAGCTGAAGTGATGATCCCTGATTTCCAAGGTTTGCTCGTTAGAGGTGATACAGGTACCATTTGACTTCCTTTCTTAGGACTTGGGAGCCCCGAGCTGATATTTAAGAAGTTCAGAGATCCTGAAACCACCACCTGGAAAGACTACCTATACCTGTCCCTATACCTGTATCCATCTATATCTATATCGAGAGAGATGCTCATGGAACCCCCCCACATGTTCCAGTCCCCAGATGTTTGAATCTTCCCTGCCCAGGTGCCAGACATGGGAGTGAGCGACCTTCAGATCACTCCAGCTCCCACCCCTCGGCCACTCCAGCTGCTGCCAGATGGAGTAGAGATGAGCTGTTCCTGCCAAGCCCCAAAATTGTTATTTTAAGTCACCAAGTTTTGGCGTGGCTTGTTGTACAGTATCAGATAATTAAAACACACTTGTTTCTTCACCTCATTTAAGGCTGTCAGTCACCGTAAGAGGTGTGTATCACCATCCCTAATTTATAGGCAAGAAAACCAAGGCTCAGAATAGATTAGTCACAAGACGTTATGGACTGACTTGTGTCCTCCCCAAATTCATATGTTGAAGCTCTAACCCCCAGTGTGATGGTATTTGGAGTTGGGGCTTGAGGGAGATAATTAAGGTTAAATGAGGTCATAAGAGTGGGGTTGTAATCTCTTAAGACTGGTGTCCTTTTAGGAAGAGGAAGAGACACCAGAAGAACTCTTGTCCCCTTCCCCTGTTTGCACAAAGAGAAGAGGCCATGTGAGGACACAGTGAGGAAGAGAAGTGTCACCCCAGACCAACCCTGGTGGCACCTTGATCTTGGACTTTTGGACTTCTGATCTCCAGAACTGTGAGAAAATAAGTTTCTGTTGTTCAAGCCACTCAGTCTGTGGTATTTTGTTATGGCAGCTGACTAAGCACGAGAAAGTGGCATGGGCATGATTCATATTGCAATTCTCTGACTCCAGTATCTGCAGCACACTCGCCCGCACTGCCTAACTGTTGAAACAAGACTCTGTTCATGAGTAATAATAGTGCTCCTTGGTCTAGACTCCCAAGTCAGGGTCTTGTTCCAAGAGTCAGGCAGAACCAGAGCAGGGTAACTTTCAATTCAGGATTTGCCTGATCTGCTGGTAGAGCTCAAATATTGGACCAGGCCTGGCATCAAGGGCCAGAACCTCCAGCAGGCAGTTTCCAGAAGCCAAGGGAGGCACTCAATTCTGACCTTGGCTGGGACAGGCTTGAGCTAGACCCCAAATGATTTTCGGGACTCATGCTAGGTCAGGAAATGGGGAGATAACCAGGATTTTTTCTTAAACTTCTCTCTTTTTCAAAGTATCTGTTGAATGTCAGTGATTTGCCAGCTGCTATTCTAGGCATTGGGAATAGAGTAGCAAACAAGCCAGACAAGGTCCCTGATGGCATGGAACATACATACATATATATATATATATATATATATAAGATTTTATTTATTTATTTGACAGAGAGAGACACAGCGAGAGAGGGAACACAAGCAGGGGGAGTGGGAGAGGGAGAAGCAGGCTTCCCGCCGAGCAGGGAGCCCGATGCGGGGCTCGATCCCAGGACCCTGGGATCACGACCTGAGCCGAAGGCAGACGCTTAACGACTGAGCCACCCAGGCACCCCTGGAACTTATATTCTAATAAATGTAGTAAACAGAGAAGTAAATGAATAAATACAAAAACAAACAAATGAGCTTCTAATTGTGATAAATGCTGTGAAAGAAAGAAACAGCTGACCTGAGAGAGAATGTCTTGGCGGGTGGGGGGATCTGAGGGGTGAGATTTGAGCTGGAATGTAAAGAATGAGAAGCAGCTACCATGTCAAGAGTGGCAGGTGAGTCTTCCAGACAGAGGGAAGTGCAGGTGCAAAGGCCCCAAGGTGGGACATAGCTAGGCCCATTGGAGGAACAGAGGGAGAGGGAGTTGCTAAGATGATAGTGATGATGTGAGGCATGGTATGAAGGAAAGTTGATGGGGGAGGCTAGATTTTACAGGCCTTAGAGGCCACAGCAAGAAGTTTGATTTTTAATACACTAAAGGTAGAATTTTGTCACCATAGTGCTGAACAAATGCACAGACACCGTTGTTGATGGAAAGCATGCTCACCCTCTCTGCGAGGATCTGGACAGTGCCTGGTGATGAGCCTTTTGTCTGTTTGTCAGCCCAGCCAGGACCCCCTCTTCCCCTGCTGGGGACACAGGGAAGAAATGACCACTAGCTTCCTTCCAAAATTGCTTCTCAGGGCACAGGGACATGAGAGCCCTTGGTGGCCACTGCTGGCAGTAGGGAGTGACAGCCGAGAAGGAGAGTAAAGGGAACCACAGTGCTGGTACTCATGTCCTAGTGCTGTAATACAACAAGTTTTGGTGGCTTATAACAACACAAATTTATTATCTTACAGTTCTGGATGTCAGAAGTCAGACATGTGTCTGGTTGGGTAAGATCAAGGTGTTGGCAGGGCTGAGCTCCCTTCTGGAGGCTCCATAGGAGGATTTATTTCCTTGACTTTTCCAACTTATGGGGGCTGCCTACATTCCTTGGCCCATGCCCCCCCTCCTTCAACGAGCAATGGCAGGGTGAGTCCTTCTCTATTTCTTCTGTTTCTTCTGCCATAACATGTCCTCCTGACCATAGCCAGGAAAGGTTCTCCACTTCTAAGGACCCATGTGATGAAACTGGGCCCATGTCTTAGTTAGCGCTGCTGCAATAAAAGACCACAGACTGAGGAGCTTCTAAAGAACAGAAATTTATTTCTCATGGTTCTGGGGGCTGGAAGTCTGAGATCAGGGCAGCAGCATGGCTTGGTTCTGGTGAGGGCCCTCTTCCCGATCAAAGACTTCTTGTATCCTCAGGTGGTGGAAGAGGTCTCTTTTGTAAGGGGACTAAGCCTGCTCACAAGGGCTCTGCCCTATGACCTCATCACCCCAAAGACCCCACTCCTAATACCCCCACCTTGGGGGCTAGGTTTCAACATATGAATTGTGGAGGGATGCAAACATTCAGACAGTAGCAGCTTACCTCAACAATCCCGTGTAATCTCTCCATCTCAAGATCCTTAACTTCATCATATCTGTAAAGTCCCTTTTGTCATGTAAAGTAACAAACTCACAGGTTCCAAAGATTAAAATGCAGACATCTTTCTGGATCACTCTTTTGCCTACCACAAAGTTAGTTAAGGGCTAAAAGAAGGATAAAAGTGATTAAGCCTGGGGTCCCTCAGGTGGACACATCCAGATAGTCTATTTAGTAAAGCTTTGTGAGCTTTTTGTCTGAAGTTTAATGCTTGTTCAGAGAGACAGATATGAACACTAAAAACAATCATCATTTATTGGGAACCCATCGTGTACCAGCCGCCTTCCTGTAACTTACTACTTTTAAGAGTTTGCACTTGCTACACGCCATGCATTATGAGAAGTGCTTTACATATGTGATAAGAATGAAAAGTACTTAATACTTGCAGAACTAGCTTTATAGTGCCTCACTTCAGAAACCCCAGCATCTGGTGGCTGGTGCCCCCTCTGAAGGGTCTAGTTCCCAGGCTCAGAAGGACCTCCCTCTGAGCTCAGAGACACCGATACTTGTTAAGCAGTGCCTCTTCTTAGGATTTTGAGTTTCAGCTCCTTAGTACTCCTTCTCCTCTGCATCCTAGGCATTAATATTTTTAATCTCTTTCCTGTGTTCCCTCAGCCCTGGAAGCTTCCTGTAATTCTTATCCTCATGATGCCGGTAAGGGTTAGGATTTACCCTTTCATTCACCTAGTTAACAAATGTATACCTAGGTAACATTTTTTAATATTACATTTCCTCTATTTAAATAATGGTACTATTTCTGTCATCTGGATGGTTCCTGTCTAATACAGAAATTGGGTCTGGATATCAGGAGGTAGAAATAAAGTGGGGCCTTTCATGATTATGTCTAATAACCCACTTGCAGAATTTTTGCTTCCCATCTCCACCATTTTGAGCTCTGTTGATTTTAAAGTCTTAATTCTCAAGGGGGGAAAAAATGCTTCCACCAAAGGACACATTAGCAATTCCATTGAGCTAACAGATGAAACTGCCACCTGGCCATTTTGATCCTCTCCTGACGAAGACTCCGCAGACAAGGAAAAGTGTTACTATTCTTTGCTGAGACTAAGGGGTGACTGATCTCAATACCAGGAAGGAATGGAGTTCCTGCTGCACCACAGGGGCATGCAGGACATGTCTGGAACCTGACAGAGTCCCTGGGATTTCTCTCTACTTCCATGTGCAATGGTAAAAGTCAATGAAAATGTCAGCAACCCCCCAAAACGACAAGGACATTGAAGATTCACTTTCCGAGAATGAATGTTTGTGTCACTTGGCCAGGTAAAAGGAAACCTAGAAGGGGCTGTGGAGAAGGAAGTTCATAAATGTCACCTACATCTTCATGACCATTTACAGAATTAAGACTACCAGAGCTAGATGTATGTACTTCTTCACTTGCATTTATGTGTACATATTAATGATTTACCCCTTCTCTCTCCTTGACTGAGGCAGACCTTTTGGCCTGTTTGAAATTTTGGAGTAAACCAAGGCTGAATCCCAAGTTTGCATCTTTTCTATATCCAGGCTCTTTGGATAATGTCATCTATGGCTTTAAATCTTATATGCCAGTGATTCCCAATTTCATATCTCTTGCCCTGGCCTCTCACTAGGATTCCAGACATATATTTTACTATCTACTTGATATCTCCACTTCACAATTTAGTAAGTATTTCAAGCTTAACGTGGCCAAGATGGAACTCGCGATTCTGTATATCTCCTTCATACCACCTACTCAAGCCTACTTCTCCCTAGGTTTTCTCCTTTGCAGTAAATTACACAACCATCTGGCCAGTTCTTCATGTAAAAAGCATAGACATCTTGATTTCTTTCTTCCCATTACTCTCTACATCCAATCCATCAGCAAGGCCTAATAAAGATGTCTCCAACGTATACTTTGGTCTCTAAAATATACCCACATCTCACCATGCCCTTTGCTACCACTCTGGTCCAAGCCACCATATTCTTTAACCCTGACATCTGCAGTAGTCTAGAAGGTATTCCGTTCCTTATCCCATTCATGTGAATTCCCTACACCCCCACGCTCTATATGGTAGCCAGAATGATCTTTTAGATACATAAATCAGCTTTAAATTCCTCTAAAGCTTCCCTAACATACACATCATAAAATGAACATGGTTTACCCTAGTCTACAAAGCCTTACCCAATCAAATCCCTGACCATCACTCTGACCCCTCTCACGCCGCTCCCTCCCTGCCTTTCTTTCCTCTTGAGGCTGAGACATTGGTGAGAGTCCGAGAGCTACATCGTAAGGAGCAGAGCCTAAACAGGGAGATGCAGAGACGAAACTCTAAGGCTCGACATCTCACAGGCTGGTAACCAGAGGTCTCAGCCACAGTGAACCGATTATCCGCTACCTATTTCCTCCCTGACCTGCAGTCATCTCTAAGATGATTATAGCTCCTGGAGATCAACCCCCACCCCAGCTCACCTCTGTTCATCCCATAGCACCTTATTATAGTCTCTCAATACCTGACAAGTCTCTTTCTATCGATTCCCAGGGAATTACAACACAGAGGAAACAGAGAAGCTGCTTGTCTTTGCCCTTTGTTGTGCTCCAGCTCCCCTGACTTCTGACATCAAAGCTTCTGTCAGAGTGGATACACTAACCTCTCTGAGTTTGACCGTAGGTTGGTTTGATTCTGGCTGTTGCAATTTGAAACCTTACCTGAGTTTTCAGCAAAAGATTGGGGTGCAGAAGACAGCCTGTGGGTTTCTTTTCTCTGTCAAGAATTATCCTCTTTGGTAATTGTGGTTGTTCAGGTGAACTTAATAATGAGATAATAACTAGATACATCCGTTTCACTTTGTATTGGAGATATAAGCAAGGAGATCTATGTCGGTTGGTCTGTCAGTCAATCAGGAATCATTAGGGAAGTTTAAAAAGAAAAGAAAAGAAAAGAAAAGAGTACTCTCCAAGCTCTGCTTTAAAGACATCAGGAATCAGAATTTCCTCTACTGAACAGATTTTTATGTGAAATTAAGATTTAAAAGCTTCATGAGTGATTCTTTTTTTTAAAGATTTTATTTCTTTGTCAGAGAGAGAGCACAAGCAGGAGGGAGAGGCGGAGAGAGAGAGTGGGAGAAGCAGGCTTCCCGCTGAGCAGGGAGCCCGATGCGGGGCTCTATCCCAGGACCCTGGGATCATGACCTGAGCCGAAGGCAGACGCTTAACCGACTGAGCCACTCAGGTGTCCCTTCATGAGTGATTCTAATGCACGTCCTGGACAAGATGGGATGCTTTACAAGGCTTCCCAGGAGTGCTTTAAGGGTTCCTGCCCTCAAAGACACCAAGTGGAACTTCAACTAGAAGCAGAGACTTACACCTGCTGTCACATCTCATTTGAAGGTTGAGAAAAAGAGGCCCAGAGAAGTCAGCAGCATCATCCCCAGCTCACACAACAGCCCAGTGTCAAAGCCAGGGCCTCAACTTAGGTCTCTGAATGAATGGGACAGAAGGGAAGCAGCATTTATCGTGGCACAATGATTCCCTCATCAGAGAGATCGAACTTCTAACAAAAAGGAAAGTTCTGAAGGGGAAAAGGGAGGAAACAAATATGGATATTTTGAAGGAAGAACAGGACTGGGGAAGGTCAGTGAGGGGCAAGGGCAGCACCCATTCCCACCCCTTAGCCCCCACCATACCCCCTCCCGCACCTCTGCAGCTATGATGGATTTTCCCAATGAAGGTAAACTCTATCTGGCAGGGTTGCTGGAAGAATGGGAAGGTAACATCTGGTGAGGGATAAAAATGGAAAGTACTATTGGACTTTTTGAGGCTGCTCCCTTGAAAGAGGAGAATAAATCATTCCTTCTCCCAGAGTCCTTATCTCTGCTTTATGCCTCTGTGGGTGTGTAGCAGATGGGGATAGAGAAGGTGAGGGAATTTTTCCTCAGTGGAAATCCCCTCTTGGTCAGGCACCCATTTGAGGGAGATGGGCATTGTACCCCTAGTATCTGTATGGGGAGAAACATCTCCACAGAATAATGGAGAAACAGACTTGAATGAGACACCGGGAGAGGGCAAAGACAAGAGGGACACTGACTGATACAATGACAGAAACAGGAAAGTCCTATAGGGAGGGGGAGGGGGAAAAAGAAGAAAAGAATGGCATGGGGCCTGTTATACTCCGAGTCCAATTTATATGCCTCTCTGATGTTTTTTGTGGCTCTCTGGTTTTCTAGACACATCTCTCGCACATTGCTTCCATATCTCCTGGGGCTTAGCTCTTTTCGGTGTCCAGTACTTATGAGGAGGTTTCTCCCAGGGTTGAGAATTTGGTTAGGGATTGAAAGGTGGGGCCAGGGGACCTCTGGCAGTCCCTTGGCTGTCTGCTCATAATCAGCGAGGACCCCAAAGATGCTCCTATGCCTTGACTTCTCCCCCAGGCTAGAAACCTGGCATTCTTATGCACCTTTGACTTCCAGCCCTATCCCCCTACAAGCAGGCGGGCTGAGGAGATTTTCTTTTAATGTGCATCCCCTCTTAGTCAGCACAAAGGCCTCTATTCTGTTCAACCGATATCCTGCTCCTCTCCCTAAAGTCAACATTTCTTTAGCCTTAATCCCTTAAAACCCCCTTAAACAACTCAAAAGCAATAAAGAGATAGTTCTTGGTTACATTTCTCCCTTTTGCTTTGTTCTTCCTAAACCTGTTCTCAGATTGCAGGCCAGAAGGTCTTTGTGTGAATGTTGACTCATCTCATTCTAATGAGATCACCGACAGCATAAACTGGGCGGCTGGCTGCTCCTGGGCTGGGTGTTGGGTAACAGAGCTGTCTGGCTATGGGACGAGCTTCCTGGAGGAGAAAAGGAGGGGAATCTTCTGTGCCTGGGACTTTGCAACATCAGTTACTCCCAGGCGCCTAAACTTGTGATGTTTGGATACTGCAGGACTGCGCATCCACAAGTGACTGGATCTCTTCTGTCCATCCCTACAGTCCCTAAACACCTACGGCCTGTAATGAGGCTGGTAATCTATCTTCCATCTTACTCCTGGGGTTTGAATTATAGCCACAGGTGGAAATACGCATTGTCCTCATTAAACTGTTAACTTTAATTTGGTTTCTTAGCACGAAGGTGTTTGATAGAAATTAGCTAGGAAAGATAGATTTTTTTTTAACATTTTATTTATTTATTTGAGAGAGAGACCGCAGGTGGAGGGGGCAGAGAGCTAAGCAGACTCCCTGCCGAGCGGGGAGCCAGAGGTGGGGCTTGATCCCAGGACCCCAAGATCATGACCCGAGCTGAGGTCAGCCGCTTAACCAACTGAGCCATCCAGGTGCCCCAGAAAGATAGATTTTAATGAAGAAAATAAGTAAGTCTTTGGACTATAACTGAGGAGGACAAGCCTTGGCCAGGTGAAGAAATAGAAAACCCAGAATGCAGTCTATGGGAACCTGGGGAAGGGCACCTTCTAGCGGATGGTAAATTTGGACAAAGCCCATTGCCTCTTGGAACCTAAGGACCTCATCTGTAAAACAAGGAAAATAGAATATTGCTAGTTATGTGATATGGGCAGGTATAGACAAACAACAAGTAAACAGAACGGATCAATATGTTGACTATTAAGCAGTAATTGGTAGGCCAGATCAGGAAGCAAACTATGAAGGGAGTGGATGCTGTGTGTGTCCATGCATGAGTGTGCACAATTAAACTAACTATAATCGTTCGGCATAGAGATAAGCAGCATGGGGACAGGGCGGGAGGCAGGAGTGAGGTGGTGGTGAGGGGGAAGGTCAAAATTCTACCCAAACCAAGCAATTAAAGGTAATAAATGTTGTTAATATATAATGTAATATAACACACATATTTACATACACATTTACAGGCACATATGTTCATATGTATGTGTGTGTGTGTGTATATGTGTGTGTGTGTGTGTGTGTGTGTATTTATATTTATCTATGGAAGGAGGTGAATGGATAAAGGGGTTAGGTGAAGGTGATGCATGAAAAGATGTGGGCTTGAAAAAAAATTCTCCAAAATAAGATGAGCCTTTGTGTATTAACCTGTGTTTCAGGTAGCATCAATCTGAACATTGATCTTCCAGTCTACAAACATAATACATCTCTCCATCGACTTAAGTCTTCTTTAATTTCTTTTTGCAAAGTTCTGTAGTCTTCAGTATACAGATCTTGCACATCACCATTAAGTTTATTTCTTGAGTATTTTATTTTTTTGATTGCAATTTAGATGGTGTCATTTAATGGAGTTAGGTTCATTTTCTAAGTGTTCCTTGCTACAATACAAAAATGCAAGGGGTTTTTGTATATTCACGTAGTACTGTACAGTCTTGCTAAGTTATTCGTTTTCCTAGCCTATATGTAGGTGCCTTAGGAATTTTTAATTTATTTTTAAGTTTAATTCCCACTCCAAGGAATATTTGGCAATGTCTAGAGACATTTTAGTTGTTACAACTAGAGGGGTACAACTGGCATCTAGTAGGTAGATCCAAGGATGCTGCTAAGCACAGAATAGCCATATACAACATGAAATTTTCCAGCCTAAGAGAGAGAGGCCCTGATGTAAAAGTATGTTGTTTTTTTTTTTAAAGTACATTGCTTCATTTCCCCAAATAGGGTTTTTTTTTTTTCCTAGTTATTTGATTGTTATTGATTTCTAAGAGAATTCCATTGTGGTCAGAGGAAATGCTTGATATGATTTAATTTTTAAAATTTGTTGAGAGGTGTTGTATGGTCTATTCTGGCAAACATACCATATGCACTTGAGAAGAATGTATGTTCTGACTTGGTGGGTATAATGTTTTATTGATATCTGTTAGGTCAAGGTGGTTGATAGTGTTGCTCATTTTGTCTGTGTGTTTGCTGATTTTATTTTATCTGATCTAGTCATTGCTGAGAGAGAGGTCTTAATACCTCTAAATATGATAATGGGATTGTCTTATTCTCTCTTTAATTTTGGCAAATTTTACTTCATGTACTTTGAAGCTCTGTAATTAGGTCTACACACATTTATGACCATTAAGTCTTCCTAATGAATTGATCTTTTTGCTATTATGAAATGTTCCTCTTCATCTCCTGTAGTACTTTCTGTCTTCAAATATCTTTTATCCAATATGACTATAGCTGCTTCAGCTTTATTCTACTTACTGTTTGAATGGTATAAACTTCCTCATCCATTTATTTTCAGCCTCTGTGTGTCTTCTAAGGAAAGCATGTAGTTGTTGTCTTAGTCAGCTTGGGCTGTCTATATAACCAAACACCATACACTGGATGGCTTAAACAACAGACATTTACTTTCTCATTGTTCTGGAGGCTAAGGATGCCAAGATCAAGGTGCTGGCCAGTCAGTCGCTAGTGAGGACTCTTTTCCTGTCTTGTAGGTGGCTACCCTCTTGCTGTGTTCTCACATGATGGAGAAGAGAGAGAGCAAATTCTCGGGTCTTCTCTGATAAGAACACTAATCTATTCAGATCAAGGTTCCACCCTTATGACCTTATTTAACCTTGATTAATTTCTTATTCCAAGTATAGCCACACTATGTGGGGTTAGGGCTTCCATGTATGAATTTTGGGGGGACACAGCTTAGTCCACAGCAGTTGGGTCTTGCTTTTTTTTATCCATTTTGATAATTTCTGCCCTTTAAGAAGTTTCAGTTCATTAACCTTTAATGTAATTGTTGGTATATTTGAGCTTGTGCTTATCATTTTATAATTTGTTTTCTATGTCTCTCTATTTTTTTTCTTTTCCTCCTTTCTTTTTCCTTTTCTTTTTCATTACTTGAATATATTTTAGAATTCCAGTTTAATTTTTTTTAAAGATTTTATTTATTTATTTGACAGAGAGATAGAGAGAGCAAGAGGGCACAAGCGGGATGAATGGCAGAGGGAGAGCGAGAAGCAGGCTCCCTGTTGAGCTGGGAGCCCAGTGGGGGGCTCGATCCCAGGACCCTGGGATCATGACCTGAGCCAAAAGCAGATGCGTAATGGACTGAGCCACCCAGGCGTCCCTTTTTCTTGTTTTTTAAGTTATATGTCTCTGCACTGCTTTTGTGGTTGTTCTGAGATTATAATATACATTTTTATCTTTTCACCATCCACTTACAGCTATTGATTTTTTTTACTTCCTGAAAAATATAGAAACCTTGTAACCATATATGTCTCTTACCTCCTTCCTTTATAGTATAACTGTTATATGTCCTATATCAACACAGGTTATAAATCCCACAAAAAAATGTTATCACTTTTGCTTTTGATAGTCATGTGTATAAAGAAATTAAGAGAAAGCAAAAAAAAAAAAATCAGTCTTTTAATTTACCCGTTTATATACCTTTTCCAATGCTCTCTATTCGTTTGTTTACATCTGGTAATATTTTCATTCAGCATAAAGAAATTCCTTACTATTTTTGCAGTGAGGGTTTACTGGTGAATAAGTCTGTATTTTACCTGCATTCTTGAAAGATATTTTTGCTGGATATAAAATTCTGGTTTGGTAGTTTTTACTTTAAGTACTTTAAGATGTTTTTCACTCTCTTCTGGTCTTCATAGTTTCTGATGATGAGTCATCTTTAATCATTGTTCCACTATATATATAATTTGTCTTTTTTTTTTACTTCTTTCAAAACTGGCTATGAACATATACTGCCTTACTTCATTAAGGATAGTAATAATAACTGCTTTAAAATTCTTAACATGCCCCTATAAGGGAACAACTAGTAACAAATGAACGACGGAAGTCATGTATGATGCTCTAGTTCCCTTGCCTCTTGAAGGCATGACTGTGAGTGAGGCATATGTTTGACTTTGGCTCCCAAAGTTCTTACAGGGTCCTAAGTTCTAGCTGCCCTCAGTGGTTGTTAGCCTTTACACCCCTTTATTAAACTGTCTTCTTGACCCTGTTTCATTGCCTCACTCCCCAACTGGTGTTTCCTTCACCAATAAAGCAAACTATTGGCTCTTGAATCTTTATCTTGGGTTCTATGTCTAGGGGAACTCAAACTAAGACAGAAGTTGTAGTTGAAGAACATTGTCTATAATTCTTGCTACACAAAGTACAGTCTGCAGACCAGCAGCATCAGACATCACTTAGGGACTTAATAAAAAAGCAGAATCTCAGGCATCATCACCAGAATTATAATCTCCATTATAACAAGATCTTTGGGGATGCCTGGGTGGCTCAGTCAGTTAAGCATCTGCCTTCAGCTCAGGTCATGATCCCAGGGTCCTGAGATTGAGTCCCATATCAGGCTCCTTGCTCAGCAGGGAGTCTGCTTCTCCCTCTACCTGCCACTCCCCCTGCTTGTGCTTGCTCGTTCTCTTGCTCTCTCTTAAATAAATAAATAAATAAATAAATAAATAAATAAATAAATAAATCTTAAAAAAAAGAAAACAAGATAGTTGGGTGATTTGTGTACCTATTAGTTCAAAAAGCAGTGGTCTATATGATACCTATTCTTTGACATTTGCTGAGTCTTGCTTCATGACTACATGACATATATTTTTTTAAGATTTTATTTATTTATTTCAGAGAGGGAGAGAGAGCACGGGCTAGTGCAAGCATGAGTAGGCACAAGTACAAGTGAGGGGAGAGGCAGATGGAGAAGCAGGCACTCTGCTGAGCAGGGAGCCCGATGTAGGGCTCGACCCCAGGACCCTGGGAGCATGACCTGAGCCGAAGGCAGACGTTTAGCCAACTGAGCCACCCAGGTGCCCCATTCCTTTCTTTTCTTTTAAAAAAAGATTTTATTTATTTATTATTTGAGACAGACAGCATGAGCAGGGAGAGGAGCAGAGGGAGAGGGACAAGCAGACTCCATGCTGAGTGTGGAGCCCAATGTGGGGCTTGATCTCACGACCTTAAGATCATGACCTGAGCCAAAATCAAGAGTCTGATGCTTAACCACCTGAGCCACCGAGGCGTCCCACATCCATTCCTCTCAAAATTGTTCATCTTGATCTTTCTGTTTCATATTGTTGGCTGCTAACAAGTCTCTGGTGATCCTTGGTTGTCTGTTCATATTTCTAAATGAAAGACTCTTGCTAAGTGTTTGTAGCTATGACAAATTCCTCTGCCATTATTCAAGTCTGTTTCCCCAGCAGACCTCACCCTTGAATGGGAGGCTGAGTAGATGGCACCTATAGCGCACGTGCATGGGGAACAGCAGGCTGGCAGGCAGCTAGGAGCCCTCACAACTGTCAAAGAGGAAGGCTTTACTTGGCAGGAGAAACACTTTTGTGTATTTCATTTTGGGGGAAGAACTGAATATCTCTCAGCTTCTGCTCATCCATCATGGACGTGCAGAGTTACTAGGCTTTGCTCTGCTTCTTCTGGCTCTAATACCATGTCCCAGAGTTTCCGTCAGCAGATCCTTCAGTTCATTCAAGAGCTGTTCTCAGGGGTTTACCTGAGGATGATGCCCTCATTGGCTGCTTTGAGCAGGAGAGGGGGCTGCGCAGGTGATCTTTAACTAGTTATCGAGTGATCACCCCTGGACAGCCCACCTGTCTCTGCACTTTGAGATGAAGAGTTGGAGTTTCCTGGGCGCCTGGGTGGCTCAGTTGGTTAAGCGACTGCCTTCGGCTCAGGTCATGATCCTGGAGTCCCAGGATCGAGTCCCGCGTCGGGCTCCCTGCTCAGCAGGGAGTCTGCTTCTCCCTCTGACCTTCCTCCCTCTCATGTTCTCTCTCTACCATTCTCTCTCTCTCAATAGATGAATAAAAATCTTAAAAAAAAGAGTTGGAGTTTCCTGAGGGACCTTCTAAAGGAACATTCCTCACTGTACCTGCCTCAGATGTGCTTTCTCCATAAACCTAATCACATCTATTTTCCAATTTCCACCAATCTCTTAAAATTTTTGTGCTATTGATGGCACCATGTCTTATTTTCCAGACCTGTTCTAAATTTATTATTTGAAAATTATGCAACCCATTATTTCACTTAAATGCATATGCTTAACCCATCATGTTGAACTAGATGTTTTATTACTTTCTAAGTTTAGATTTGTAGATTTCAACTGAATTTACTCTTACAAGAAATTGTTCATTCCATTTCTCTGCCTCAACGAAATATAGCTCTTTATTTAAAGAACTATTTTGATAACCCTATCAAATTATTTTAATAACCGTAGTTAAAAAGTACTTTCCTTTAGAACAACAGAAGAAAAAATAAGCATCCAAGTTCCCATATTAGCCAACTGGAATAATTATTCCTATTAACAGACTTGATTTTGAATATTCTGTTGTAATTCAATTAGTCATATGTCCTTCCTTATTTTCCAGTATTTTACTATTTGAATTGTAACTATTCTTTTTTTTCTCATTTAATAAGAATAAATACTTTAGTTGCCTGTTCCATCCCTTTCTCTACCTTATGACACCTGTGAAACCTTACAAATTTTCCTAAATTACAGTGTCCCCGATAACTTAGCTTTGTAGAAGAGATACCAATCTGGCTTTTGTATTCCATTGTCAGAGTTAATGAAAATTGACATTTATGTCTAATAACTATAAATTTTATAAGTTAATCAATACTTTGGAAATTTTCTTTAAAAACCTCAATTCAGGGTGCCTGGGTGTCTCAGTGGGTTAAGCGTTAATCAATGTTTTGGAAAAATTCGGGGCACCTGGGTGGCTCAGTGGGTTAAGCGTCTGCCTTTGGCTTAGGCCATGATCCTGGGGTCCTCGGACTGAGCCTGCTTCTCCCTCTCCCTCTGCTGCTCCCCCTGCTTGTGCTCTCTTGCGTGCTCTCTTTCAAATAAATAAATAAAATCTTAAAAAAAAACCCTTCAATTCACCACCTTATGTCTGCATTCTGTTAAAAGATCACATTCTTTTAGCTAGAACACAAACTTTGGGGGAAAAGAAATCTGCCCGTTTTAATAGAAAACTTGAGTTTTGCAGAAAGACACTTCAGTGTAGACTGGTAGAAACATACGCGTTTCTCAAGGCACACACGGCACCCAGGGCTGCCCACGATGAGTCGCCTTCAGAACCAGAACCTGGTGATTGTGGGCTCTAAGGCTGGGTTTCCTGGGGAGCTATTCATGTTAGTTCCTTCCTCCACACAGGAAACTGTGCTGTCTGTGCCACACAACACGGGACATTTATTATCTGGATTATTTCCATCAGATTCTTTGGTGTCCTTTCATGAGATGCTATAAGGCAGAGCGAGACCTATTCCACTTTTTCTCTTGGTCTGGGGTATGGAGCTATGTGTTCGGGGTGGGGGGAGAGATTATCTTCTCAGACTCTCAGGGGAGGGGAGGGGTAGTGTGGATGCCTGTCACAAGCCTCCTTTTCTTCTTACTGTAAAGTAATAACAAACAGCATCCTAACCTCTCTCTGCCGGGGGAATGGGGCCGCTGTTTACAGATAAACAGAGACCTGCTGCCTGTTAGGATCCCAGGAACAAAATTCAGTCAGAAGACTGAAAACACAATTGTGTTTACAGATCAGCAGCGACATGCCAATGTCATGTTGGTGGCAGAAGGCAAAGGTCATGTTTACTGCAAGCAGAGGTGCCCGGAGCTGCCACGGGGGCTGCCGGCGGGGGATCTTGAGGAGGAGGGCGGCTGCAGCTGTGAATCTGCGCTTGCCTGACGCAGACAGCCTCAAACCTCAAACCACCCGGTGAGGGATCGCAGAGGTGAGGTCCCCCGACGGTCGTGCGGCACAGCATCGAGGCCCCTGGAATGGGCCACCTTGGCCCTGTGTGCGCGCTCTGATCTTTCCAGTCCTCAGAAAATTTGCTTTCTCCCTGGGAAAGCCCTCTTCCAAAAAAAACGAAGCCACAGCAGCCTAGGGTCACAAATGCCATTAGAAAAGCATCTGCCCTATGTGCATATTACTGTGTCAGCGGCAAGACAAAAGCGCCCTCCCCTAAAGACAGGTAGTGACAGTCCGCGGGTCAGTACCTTTAAAGGCCAAAGGCACAATGGTTCTGAGTGCCTGTTCCGTGGTCAGAGACACCTGACACTCTTCTGGCTCTGCCACCAACTTTCAGTGTGACCTTGAGCAATTATTTAAGCTCTCATTGCCAGAGTTTCATCATCTATATAATAAAAATTGCTTGTCTCTCAGGATTAGGAAGAGGATTAACAAATAATAGAGGAGACTGTTTTCCACATTTCCTGGGGTAAGCACTCGATAAGGGGAGCCGTTGTTGTAACAAGGAAATTTGGGGGAAGAGCCTTGCATCTAGGAGAATTAGGGATAAATTGCTGATTCATAAGGAGTTCTAATAGCTCAGGAAGATACTCCAGCGGATCTGTGCAGCTGGAGGGCTCCACAAAACTGCAGCATCAAGGTAGGAAGGGAAGGTAACCAGCTCACCCCAATTTGCCTTGATTCTGTGATCTCCTGTCCTGGGAAACTCCTTGATCCCAGGCAAACGTGGATGGTTGGTCACTCTAGAGGCCAACCAGAATTTGACTAGGGAATGATAAGAAGTAAAGTACCTCGTGGAGTATTTACTCCTAGGCTGACCCACTGTGTCTTAAAGCCCAGACTTTTGGCGAAAGGGGCCTAACAAGGGATAACGGTCCTTGGCTTCATTTCTCGTTAATGGCTTTAATTGGAGCTGGGGTTATCTGGCAGGGTAACTTCCACCCAGCCTGCTGGGCAAATCCCCACCCCACTGGGCCCAGTCATCAGGCAGATTTGTGTGGGGTGGCAGGGACACAGCTTTCCCTTGCTCTTCTCCAGGGAGAATCCATGCAGGATGTTTATGTGATGCTGCCGACCATCTGCATTCTGGGGCAGACCCATAGGGTGAAGCAGGGTCTCCACCAACCCTGATCCTCCTGGGTAGTAAGCAGCTGTTGCACTCTTCCCTGGAGGCCACATCTGTGGCCCCTTTGGAACTTGTCCTCAGCATCAGGAAGAAGCTAGAATTGAGACTTCCAGAAATCAGCTAGCCTAATGCATCCAAGCCAAGTGCTACAGCTTGTGATTTCCAACTTGCTGTCAGACATTTGGGGGTAGTACCACAGCCTGTCCTGATTTATAGGAGCCACAGATCAGCATCCCCAGGATCCTTCAGTCCTTCCAACTTCCTCCCCTGAGCTCTAGGCAGGAGTAAAGAGTGCTGACTAGTATCAGTATTTGGGAAGCATTCAATATCCATGTTTTAATTGGAAGATGTGGTTTAGGAGTTGTAATACTTAATTTCAGGCTATTGATTTACACGAACATACTATTTCTATAGTACACATTGCATAACAGTACATAAGCTTGCAGTTCAAAGAGGCAAATGTTGACTGAGTGTGCGAATGTGTCAGTTTCCTATTGCTGCTGTAACAAATTACCACAAACTTAGTGCCTTTAAACAACACAGATTTATTATCTCACAGTTCTGGAAGTTAGAAGTCCAAAATAGGTCCCTCACATTTTTCCTTCCCTCCAACCCTTGACAACCACTAATATGTTTTCTGTCCCATATGGATTTACCTCTTCTGGACATTACATGTGAATGGAATCATACAATATGTGGCCTTTAGTAAATGGCTCCTTTCACTTAGCATAATGTTTCCATAGTTCACCCATGTTGTAGCATGAATGAGTCCTTCATTCCTCTTTGTAGCTGAATAATACTCCACTGTATGGCTATACCATATTTTGTTTATCCATTCATCAGTGATGAACATTTAGGTTGCTTCCACTTTTTGGCTATTATGAACAAATGCTACCATGAACATTTTGTGTGCAAATTGTGTGTGAACATAATTTTCATTTCCCTTGTATATATATCTAGGAGTGGAATTGCTGGTCATAAGGTAAGTCTATGTTTAACATTTTAGGAACTGCTAAAATGTTTTCCAAAGTGATTCTACCATTTTGAATTTTTACCAGGAAGGAATGAGAGTTCCTCTTTCTCTGCATCTTTGATAGAAATTGATATTTTCAGATCTATGGATTTTAGACACTGAGATATATAGTAACATCTTTTTTGCTTTAATTTGCATTTCCCTAATGACAATGGTGTTGATATCTTTTCTTATGCTTATTTTCCATCTGCAAATCTTTTTTTTTTTTTAAGTAGACTTCACACCCAGCATGGAGCCCGACGTGGGACCTGAACTCAGGACCCAAAGATCAAGACCTGACCTGAATCAAGCATCAAGAATCAGATGCTCGGGGTGCCTGGGTGGCTCAGTCATTAAGCGTCTGCCTTCAGCTCAGGTCATGATCCCAGGGTCCTGGGATCCAGCCCCATATCGGGCTCCCTGCTCCTCAGGAAGCCTGCTTCTCTCTCTCCCACTCCCCCTGCTTGTGTTCCCTCTCTTGCTATGTCTCTCTCTGTCAAATAAATAAATAAAATCTTAAAAAAAAAAAAAAGAATCAGATGCTCAACCAACTGAGCCACCCAGGTGCCCCTGCACATCTTTTTTAATGAAGTGTCTGTTCAGCTCTCTTGCTCATTTTTAATTGGGGTGTTCATTTTTTTTTAATTGTTGAGTTTGTTTGTTTTAAGATTTTATTTATTTGACAGAGAGAGCACAAGCAGAGGAAGAGAGAGGGAGAAGCAGGCTCCCTGCTGAGCAAGGAGCCTGATGTGGGACTCAATCCCAGGACCCTGGGATCATGACCCGGGCTGAAGGCAGCCGCTTAGCCAACTGAGCCACCCAGGCGTCCCTATTTTTGAGTTTTAAGGGTTCTTTGTATATTGTGTATGTAAGTCTTTATCGGATATGTGATATCCCATATCCCATTTGGCCCAACCAAATGATAATTTAAATATTTTATTTTTAAGTACTCTCTATACCCAGTGCAGGGCTTGAACTCACAACCCTGGGATCGAGAGTCTCATGCTCCACCGTGTGAGCCAGCCAGGTGCCCCTAACCAAGTGATAATATAAAAAAACAAAACTGAAAAAGCATGTAAGCCAAGAGAGGAGGGTAAAAAAGGTGGGGAGGGCATGGTCTCTGGAGCTGGTAATCCTGAATTCAGCTTCTGGTTCTGATCTTTGTTAGTGGTATGACCTCCTGGAGTCTCAGTTTTTCCCTCTAAAGATTAAATAATATCTATCTCTGAGAGTGTTTAAATAAGATGATTACTGAAAATTCCTGGTGCTTAGTAAACGTTCACTAAATAGTAGTTTTAATTGACTTACCTTATCTAAGGTTCACTTGGTCAGCAAGTTGTGGAACCAGAATGCAACATAGGGGCTTCTGGTTATAAAACCTGTGCCTTTCCCATAGTGCCCACTAGAGGGCAGCATTCGAAGTCCGGCAGTCCTGAGCACCAATTTTACCTGTGCTGCCCGCTAGCTGGGTGACATTGGAAAAGTGACTTCTCTCTGAGCCTCAGTTTTCTCATCTGTGAGGTTAGATGAATGAATGTATTTTTAAAAAGAGTCTAGTGCTGTCTTGGGAACATAGTAGATGGTATAAATTTCATTTATATACATTTTGAAGATACACCATAGTGCATTGGAAAGACACCGAACTAAGGGCCAGAAGTCCTAGGCTCTTTTTCTATCTTGGCCTCACCTTGCTGTGTGACCTTGGGCAAGTCTTGACCTCTCGGGACCTTGAAGGCTTCATCTTGATTAAAGCATTAGAACGACAAGGGGGAAGAGGAGCTTTCGAAATGCCAATAAAAATTATGAAATAGATATGTGAATGATAGACACCAAAAATCCAGATAGCAGATGCTTCTGGAGAGGAAAAGAAGGGAATGAGAATGAAGAAGCACACACAGAGGTCCAATTGTGTTTATGACACTTTATTTCTTAAAGAAACTTTGACATAAATATGGCACAAATTGTTTGACTTTCATAAATCTACGTGGTAGAATATGGCAGACATTATTCTCTATGCTTTTTAAAGGGAGAGAAGAGTTTGGTGAAAAGGAGATATGGTTAATCTTTTACTGAGCCTCATTTATAAATTAAACTTTTTCATAGTATGTATGTACAGGAAAAACCATAGTATATATAGGGTTCAGTACTATCTGCGGTTTCAGGCACCAGGGTCTTGGAACATATCCTCTGTGGATAAGGGGGACTACAGTATTTCTAAGGGAGAGACAAGATTTCCTGACCTACAGGAGGAGTTGTGTAGAAGGGAGAGAAGGGACCAAGGTAGCTCCAAGACTGTCGAACTGGGCAGCTGACCTCTTGTTAACCGGATAATACATGGGTATTGTTTAGGCGACCATGTTCGTGATAAATTGTTGTAGCAGCAGTAGAAAACGAACAAGCCCTCCCACATGAGGGGGAGAGGAGAAGCAGCAGCCGCTGAGGGGATGGAAAAGCAGCCACGGGGTAAGAGGAAAACAAAGGGTGTCCTGGGATCCAAGGAGGTGGCGGCAGTAGACTGGTTCGTATTGCTCACAGGTCACAGAGGATGAGGGCGGAGATTCCACCGTTGGACTTAGGAATGTGGAGGGTAATTCTCCGGAGAGTTTTCTGCCAAGAGGGACAAAGAAATGGGATGGTCATTAAGGGATGTTTGCAGTCGTTGTGGCTGTTTAAAACGGGAGAAGTAACAGTGTGCTTGTAAACTGATAGGAGTAATCTGGAGAAAGGGAGAAATGCAGAGGGCAGAGACCAGCTGCGGGAGCAGGACAGCAGCGAGTGCAGTTACAATCAGCTTTCCAGGACAGGGAATGGCGCTGGCGGGAAAGCAGGGCACACAGCTGGTAACTGGGTGGCTATGGCAGCCGGAGTCTTTGACCTTCTCTTCTGCTTGTCCTGTTTTCTCGGTGAGGCAGAAGATGGGGCAGAGGACAAGGAGGTTTGCAGAGAAAGATGGAGAATGATCTTCTAGGAGAGTGGGAACATGAATGGACCCGGGAAGCCCCGTATGATTACCAGGCAGTGTTCAAGACCCACTTTGGCGTCAAATATTTACAAAGGGCAAGCAAGGAAATAGAAATCATAACCAAAAGTCGATTTGCCAAGTGCAGGTTTCTCCTGATGCTAGCGATCTAATTCCCAGCCCGCATTTGCCTGAAACAGAGGCTCTCAGCACTGGGTCTTGGACTCTCTATTAGCAACTTTTTGGCCTCTCATCTATGAGGCCTCCGGGCTCTGTGTTGTTGCCTGCCTCCCCGGAGCTAGTCTGATGAATATCCTGTTCTGTTCAAGGCCAGATGAAACGAATTTTTCTGTTTCCAGCCGTACCACACCCTTTAGCGACCTCCCACTGAGGTCTGGTTTCTGGTCTAGACAAGACACTTGGTTTTTTGGCTCATTTGCATAGCAGAGGTTATTGACATCAGCCAGATCCCAATGAGTGCACAAACCTGTCTCAGCCCAGGTTCTCAGCCTCAGCCCTGCTCCAGCCTCCTCTCCCAGGTGGCATCTCTCTTTTCTCTTTCTTGTGGAAAAGTGTATCTAGCAAAAGTTCCATGCGAACGTAACAGTGATACACATCCTACAGAAACAAATGATAGTAATCCCTGTGAGCTGTTCTTTCACAGACCTTGAGCACTCAGGGGGAAAGTGAGCACCAGCAAGGAGGGAGAAGGAGGGGGGCACCAGCTGATTTAAAAGGTGAGGCCAAAGACAAAACTTCCTTATGCAATTTGGTCACATTCTGGCTATCAGTAGGACTAAGGGGTTGAAGCTCTCAAAGAAGGAAAAGATGTAGAACAGGTCACCATCTAATTAGGAAGATATTTTTATATGCATATGAAATAGTCTGCATTTTCCATGGAAGATTCCAGGATTCCCTGCTTTGAGCCACTGGGAGTCAACTATTTGCTGTTTTAACTGTAGGACAGCTCCTTTCCAACCTCCAGAATCCCATTTACCCATTCCCTCTACCTAGAATGCCTCCTCCCCTAATCTCCAACAACCAAAATCTTTTTGGTGTCAAGTCCTTCTTCAAAATTTACCTCCTATATCAAGACCTCCTCGGTTTCTTCAGCCAAAAGTTGTCTAAGTTTCTCCTTAAAGCAGTATCTCTCAAACTTCTTCTTCTTCTTCTTTTTTCATTATTACCCTACTAGGGAGACCTTTTTAGATTCCATACACCCTCCCACCCCCGCCCTGAGTAGCCTCCTGAAATTGTAATACCCCAGGGTAAGGGTGTCTAGAAGAAGGCTTGTCTGCAGCACTTTAAAACCGTGGTAATAAGAAGGAAGCAATACAAGTCACATGGCTAAAGAACGGGCACAGCTGATTTCCTCTACTGGTTTGAGTAAGGCTCTGCCCACAGGATTCCAGGTTCTTTGATTCCTTCTTTGACCAGAAGACCAGTCACTGACACAGACACCAAAAACCTGGCTCAGACATTCCATGTAAAGCACAATAGAACGAGAAGGAACACACAACATAGAAGGGCTCCATTTCAGAAAGTGATTATGAATATCTTAAATTTGAATCAGATAAACTATGGATAGATTACAAGATATTTGCACTACTGAGGTGCCTTAGAGGGTGCCTTTAGGTAGTAGTATTGTGTGGGGCAATGCAAATAGAATTTGACTTGCAAAAAAAAATACAGAAATTTGGGGGAACATATATATTGTACCAAGCACGGTGTACTAACATAGCATCTGTCTGAATACAAAATACTGTGTGAATAGGGAGGCCTCAGGGGAGGGAGAGAGACGGACAAGGGAATAGAACACACATGTATTGATTAAGTTCACCATCTTACATAAGTGTGGTTTGTGGTGCCCCAAAACAGTTGCAATAATAACATCGAAGATCACTGATCACAGGGGCTCCTGGGTGGTGCAGTAGGTTAAGTGCCCAACTCGGTTTCGGCTCAGGTCATGATCTCAGGGTCGTGAGATCAAGCCCTGAGTTGGGTTCCACGCTGAGTGTGGAGTCTGCTTGAGACCCTCTCTCCCTCTCCCTCTGCCCCTCCCACTTGTGCTCTCCCTAAAATAAATAAATCTTTAAAAAAAGGTAAAAAAAATAATCACTGATCACAGATCACCATAACAAATATAATAATAATGAAAAGGTTTGAAATATTGCTAAAATTACCAAAATGTGACCCAGGGACATGAAGTGAGCAAATGCTGTTGGAAAAATGGTGTCAGCAGATTTGCTCAACACAGAGTTGCCACAAACTTCAATTTGTAAGAAAAAAACAAAACCACCATATCTGTGAAGCACAAGAAAGTGAAGAACAATACAATGAGGTACGCTTGTATAAAATTAATGCTTTCATCATTGAGGAAAAGTTGGAGGATACTGAAAAACATAAAAACCAAAATGAAGCAATCCCAACTATCTAGAACTAGCTCCTGGCAATATTTTGATGAGCATCCTTTCCGTCTTTTTGCTATGCACCCATTTATCTATTTATCTATCATACCCATCTCCCTTATCTTGTAGCACCACGGCTTTCTTGATTTTCCTTCCTCTTTTCTCTAGCCATTTTTCTTCACGGGTTTCTTTTTCTCTATTCATTCTGACGACACTGTCTCATTGACTGAACTTTCTTAGGCAAGATCGAGATTTCCTTTCACCTAAAACTATGCGTTCTCTGGTAAACACAATGGCTATTCACATATGTTTGGTTCTCTTTTCCTTTAGAGTAGATTATACTTCTCTGCCTGTAGAATTCGGGTGGGTCAGCGTGACTTACTTTGGGCAATAAAATGTGAGCAGAATAGATGCATCATGTGGGGGCAGAAGCTTTCAGAACCAATATACATTTTGCCGGTTTCTTTCCCTCTGCTTAGGTGATTAGTCATGTTCCATTTAGAGACTCCTCCATTGAGCTGGGTTGTAGATTAAGAATGATTGTCCTATGAAGCAGAGCCCCCACCTACCCACGATGAACACGGAACACAAGCACGAAATAAACCTTTGTTGTTTCACACCATCGGTTGGTAAACTATGCCTAAGGGCGGACTGTGTTTGTAAATAAAGTTTTATTGCAACACAGTCACGGCCACTGAGTCATGTAATGGCTGTTTTCATGCTAGAAAGGCAGAGTTGAGTAGTTGTTACATAGACCTTAGGGCCTGTGGTCCTAACTGATATACATTCCAAATACCCAAATGAGTATCAGGAACAGCCTGGAGGGAGAAGAAAACCACAGCAAAGCCAGATACACTGACCTAGAAGACCACAGTAGCTAAACCTGCTTTTCTTAACCTTTTAAGATCCATCACGGTCCTTTTTCATATCTTCCTTAAAACTCAAACGTTCTTAATGTTCAAAATATAAATCATTTGTTCTTTAGTAAGAATAAGTCAAAACTGTGGTAATTTCTGACGAAAATTTTACTTTGATCTTGAAAGAGGCACTTTTTGTTTGTTTTGTTTTGTTTGGCAGGGTATCAGGGTGAACAGCAAGTCTGGAAGGAGAATAGAACACAGTGGGGAACTTATTCTCTGCTTTGTCATCAGTGGCATGCCTCCTCCCAGAGTCTCAGAGCCACCACCCGGCCCCTCTGAAGGTTGGTGACTCTATGGGACCGACAGCATCACCAGAGACGGGAAAAACTCGAGGGGAGATGCCAGGAGGGTTTTGTGCAGGCTTCCAGCAGACGTGTAGTCCTCTCAGCCAGAGTCCACAGGGGAGGCTGCACGGGAACAGGAGGATGGATGGACTGAGAGTCAGAAGGACAGAACCTGGGGGTGAGGGTTCTGAGACGTGAAGGATCTGCAGACTAAAGGGGAGGGATGACAGGGAGTGCCTGGAAGGCTTTGCTCATACTTTATACCTGAGCCAAACTACCTGAACAAGGAGAGACTGTTCTTCTGAGGACCCTTGCTGATCTGTAGCTGCTGGGGACACACGTGGCTTCCGTGCCCTCTGGGGCCCAGTCCAGCTCCTCTGCTCTCTCCTCTCTTCTCCCGGGACTCCTCCTCTATTTCTAGCCACAGCCTACTGTACTTCCTAGGATTCCTGAGACTGATATTCCCACCCTCTGGCACTCCCCACTCTCCTCCGCCCCCCTCCCCCCAGGGAAGGAGCGCAAGAGCTGTTTACATTTCCCTGGAGTGCAACTACCCCCTCCACCGACTGTGATGCCCCAACCCCGGGTTCTAGCTCCACCTTGACCAGTGCCTAATGGGGCCATCTTGGGTCACGAGTCCATTTGCCTCACTGAGTTCACCTGTAAAATTAGGAGTTTGATGATATAATCTGTAAAATCACTTTTAACTCTCAAGGTGTTTCTGCAAATCACTACGGGCAAACAGAGATCACCAAAAACAAACAAACAAATAAAGGAACGTTACAGGCTTCTAGGAAACCTCAACATAGCCTCATAAAAGTTTTGTCTGAGGTATGGTGAAATGAAAATGGGGCCAATCCTTTCTCCAGTGCCTTTTCTTGACAGAGGGAAATCTCCTAGGATACAGGAAACTCATTTGTATGTCAAAAGGTGGGACTCACAGAAAGGTTTCCTGTTGTTTCCAGAAGTAAGAAGTCTGCCTGGCAATTTGAATCCCAGATAACAATTTGTCTGAGATATGTTCATTACTAAGTATACCAGGACAAACTCTTGGGCATGAGGATGGGCCTGAAACCTTTGGAACATTTAGCCACTAAATAGTCTCTTATTCTATTCCTTAAAAAGAACTTATTACTTCATTCAAAGCCAATGAAGCTCATCCAGCCCCCTCCTACCTGGAAACCCTGGCTTCTAGATCTCACCTGCCCACAGAGGCTAAGCCAGTCTTTAAAGAGCCAGATAATAAAGGAGTTCAAGTGAGACTCCAGAGTCAGCCAGCTTGAGTTTGAATCTCTTCCCACCACTTACCGGAATGGCTAAGGGCAAATACGTAACTCTTTCTAAGCCTCAGTTTCCTCATCTGTACAATGGGTACCTATTTTGTAGCACAACAGTTTAATTGAGAGAAAGCCAGTCATGACCTGAGTGAGTGCTCAACAGATACCAGCAATTGCCATTATACTGAATCTTGGTAGACTAGATAAATCTTATGGCAGAAGACCCTCCCCTCCCCCCAGACCCCTGCTGCCACCTGCTCTTCTCCCCACAGCCCGTTTTTATAGGATTCACCATTCCTTCATACCCTATAGGCAAGCTGGCCTCAGGACTTGTGTGTTGAGCCCCAGACAGAGTGGTAGAGCTCTTACCGGCATTTTGATCCAGAAATCCTCCCTTTTCACCCTTGGTTGGTGGGCAGGGGGCAAAGTGAAAACACCAGGTCCAATGGGACCTTCCCTTCTGGGGCAAGGGATGAATGAAGAGCTTTCAAAGCCCTGCTCTGCCAGTGACTTGGGCAAACACTTGGTACATGGTGAGATTCAAGATTTATTTGCTTCTCCCTTCCATCTGTGGTGGCCTCCAAAGCCATGAGAGAAGGGGCCAAGTCCCGTGCCACCCCTTCTCTTCTCCCTCCCATAAAGAAAGTTCTCACCTGTCTCCTTTCTTATTAGAGTTTACCTGGAGCTTCCCTCTGACCCAGACACTCCACCACCCCTGAGCCACCTGGGGGAGAGTCTCACCAAAGGCGCTTGGGGCCCTTTCCAGGTGCAAAGCTGGTACTGGGGCCGGCCTGGGGGCAGGTGCGGCTGCGGATTGGCAGGCAGGGTGGCGAACAGCGCCGAGCCCAAACTTGGTGGGCGCCGCGGGCCGAGCGGGGGGCCGGGGGCGGGGGGGGGGTGTCGACGCAACATCAAAGGCGTGGAGGTGGGGGTGTGTGGCGCGGGTCCGGAGCCCACCTGCCAAAGCCCGGCCGACCCGCAGGTTTGGGCTTTTCTCAGGAGAAGAGAAAATTCCTGGGTTGAGGACGGCGATCGCTTTCGTCTTCCCCGACAGCCGCCGTCCTGCCTAACTCCGCCGCTCGGAGGAGGCCGCCGGGCATGTGGGGGCGACCGGGCCGCTTGGTCCCCACAGCGCAGCTGGGCGCCTGGCCCGATGGCTCAGATCTCTCCGAATACAGAAGGAGTTTGAAGGGTAACAGGACGTGGCGGCGCGGCGGCTGTGGCGGCGCGGATGCGGGTCTCCGGGCCGGCGCAAAGGCTTCTTTCTCCGAGGAAGCCCAGGCTCCGAGGACCCGAGGTTCCGGGACTAGACAGAGGGGCGACATTTGCCCCTGGCAGGGTCAGCAGGCGGAGCGGCGGCTGGACTCCCCTTATGCCTCAGCTGGGCGTCGGAAAGGGGGCAGTTTAGGGGTGCCGGGCAGATGATGGGGAGAGGGCCGCGTGGCGCTGCCGCAGCGGACCTCCAGAAAATAGGTAACTGCGAAAAGTGAGGACGGGGGTTAAAAAAAAAAATGGCTAAGAAAAAAACAGATGAGAAAAACGCAAAGGGGGAAAGGACGGTGGGAAAAGAGGGGTGCAATCAACGGGAACAGTCAGTTGCTGGGTCGGTGCCAGGATGATAAGTTCTCAAATAAAAAGTGGACCTGAAACAGTAGTTCTCGAAGTGCTTCCCAAGACCAGCTGCATCAGCATCACCCGGGGACTTGTTAGAAATGCAAACCTACTGCTCAGAAACTTCCACCCCGCAATCTGCATTTCACCAGGTCCTCTGGGTGATTCTGCTGCCGGCTCAAGTTCAAGAACCACTGGTACCAAGGAAGGGCACGGTCTGGGGGCTGGGAAACTAGGCCTCTCGATTTTCCCATCAGTAGAAAGGAGGGTTGGACTAGATGGGGGGAGGCTGGTGGATGGAGCCAGGCAGGTCACACAGAGTAAGGTGGACCGGGTTGGGAATGTCACTACCCAGAGGGCCTGTGCCCTGTGCCAGCCGTTTTTTGCCTGGCTTGAATGAGGGACAGGTGTTGCCATATTATTGGGTTTTGCAAGAGTAGCTGGAAACCTGGATTTTTAAAATGTGACATGTCTTGGGTTTCTTTTTTTTTTTTTTTAATGTTGGCAACTAATTAAACATTTTTAAAAAATATTTGTTTTTATTTATTTGACAGAGAAAGACACAGCGAAGAGAGAGAGAGAGCACAAGCAGGGGGAGTGGGAGAAGGAGAAGCAGGCTTCCTGCCGAGCAGGGAGCCTGATGCGGGGCTCGATTCCAGGACCCTGGGATCATGACCTGAGCCGAAGGCAGGCGCCTAACACCTGGGCCACCCAGGCACCCCAGCTAATTAAACATTTTAAAAACGTTGTTTGGGCCTTCACTGACGGCCAAGCAAGACAAATCTGCAGCCTGGATTTGCCCTATGGGTCCCAGCTTATATTCTTTAGACTCCAAGATCTCACCTTATTCTGAAAGGGTCTGTGAGACTGATGGAAAGTGCGGCTGCTGCCCTGAAATGGAAAAGTCCGACCTCCTGAACTTCTAGAAACTATTATTAGGAGAAAAAGGTTTTTGAGCACCTCACAGTCACATGAAACTATATGATTGTTCCTTGAACTCCCTCCTTGCTGTTACCCTCATCCTCTTAAGCAGGGAACCTCACTGTTCTCATAATTTAGACCTAAAAACAGAAACAGTAAGCAACCTGCTCAGAGGCACCTGCCAGAGCCAGCCTGCCAAATACCACCTCCTGGACGCAGCTTCCTTGTTAAGACCCACTCTAAAAAACACCCAGAGTTTATCAAATGTTTTTCCTCCATGCCAGAGATGGTTCTAAGTACCTTACATGAATTAATTCTTTTGATCCTACAACAACTCTATGAAATAGGTATGGTTATTGTCTCGTATTTTATAGATGAGGAGACAGAGGCCCAGAGAGGTTAAGTGACTTGCCCAAGGTCACCCAGCTTGTATGCAGCGAGTGGCAGAGTTGGGATTTGAACCCAGGAGCCCTGGCTGGCTCCAGAGGGCCCCCCCCCCACTTTACTGCCTCCCTTGCTGTCAGTGATAAGCCTCATCCTGTCCCACCCAGATGGGACCCCTAGGAATGTGGTCGTTCAGAAGGACATAAAGGGCCTGTGCCGCTGGAGCTGGGCAGGCCCAGCACACGTGGAGCTGTGACCCAAGCAGGCGGGCCCCTCAGCAGCATGCCCACTAATGTAGCCAGTCGGGCTTAAGGTGTCACGGAGTTTGACAGCTTTAACAAAGGAGGTGTCATCTGGAGGAGATGAAAGAGCAGAGCTGTTTATTTGAGGATTAGAGCCTTAAGAAATGTCTGTAACTCTGCAGGCTGCATTTCTGCATCTTATCCCCCTTGTTCTTGACAGAGTGTTCTCAGGGTTTTAGAGGTAAGAATGCTCCATAATTTAGTTTAATGTTACAAGGCTTTCTAGGCAGAGGAACTGTCTCCCTACCACACAGCATGTGTTCTGAAGGGCTCCAGGTGGAAAGAGCACCAAAAAAGGAGTCAGGAGACCTGGGTCCTAGCCCTCGCCTTATACCTAATTGACTGTGAGGCCTGGGGAAACCATTTTAACTTTCTGGGTTCCAGATGCTTCCTTTCCTGTGTTGTCTGCTCACGTAGCTGCTCACCACATGAAGCTAAATTAAAAATTCAGTTTCTGACCTGCACCAGCTGCATTTTCTGTGCTCAAGAGCTCCATGTGGCCAGTGGCGGTCACATTGGCTGGTGCAGATGTAGAATATCTCTATTATGGCAGCAAGTTCTATTGTGTGGTGCTGCTTGTGATTGAATTAGATCATCCTAAAGCCCTCTGAACAATTAAATTCTATGTTTTGTTTGTTTCTGCTACACGAGCATCACTACTCACACCTGTGAGACATGCCCTGGGGATGGCTAATCTCTGCCAGCAAGATGGGTACAGTGAACTGGTCCGTTCTCAGCTAGTAAATTCACTTTGTGGCCAAGAGCAGCTACTAGAGAGACATCCGGTCAGAAATAGTGATGCAGCTTTTGACCACGAGCATTCCTATCAGCTCACAAAGGAAGTGATCTTGGATCGGATCTAATCATTTGGGGTAAGGGTAAAAATATTGTTGTGACTTCACGAACTCTAATAGTCTGCCCCTGGCCTGGTTTGGGGATGAAAACAGTAGAAGGGCACCATCAAATACTAGTGAAAGCCAACATTTATCTAGCACTTGGCATATGCCAGGCATTGTCGTAAGCACTTAACAAATTTTAACCTATTTCATCCTAATAGCAGTGCTAGGAGGTGAGTACTACTATTGCCCCATTTTGCAGAGGGGTAAACTGAGGTACAGGGAGGCTCAGCAGTGCCCACTGTCCAATGGCTAGTAAGTGCTGGAGCTGGAATTAGCATTGCCAGATAAAATACAGCACTGAAATTCAGTTTTTACTGGATGTCCTGTATTTTTGTTGGCTAAATCGGCAACCCTACCTGAGATCCAAGTTCAGGCTTTCTGGCTCCAGAGTCTGTACTCTTCATGCCTCTATTTACTGCCTCTTACAAGCGAAAGGTAATTCTGGATACTCTGTTGTAAAACACAAGGAAGCACCTCTTTGGAACTATGCAGCTCCCCTCCTCCGTGTACCCCCAAGTCCTCATACGCAAATGCGTGAACGTCAGCTGGGAATCTTGGGAGTACACATTGTCTACACACTGACAAATTACAGATGCCCAGTCAGAGAATCTAGCTCTTCTTTCCTAAAGCATAAGCCCAGCTTCACACCTGGACATACAGTAGATACCATTATCCCCACAGTTCCACGAGCAACCCACCTCCCCCACCCGCCCAGGGAAGTCCTGTCCTCTCCAATACTTCAGCTTTAACACCAGACACAAAAGTCAGGTTGCTGCATGAGAATACCTGGGGCTTATATTTAAAAATGGTTACATAGCTGACTGCAAATCTGCTGGAATTGAATCCCCAGGGGTAGGGCTAGGGGCATCTACAGTGGGTTTTTTTAAGATTTTATCTATTTATTTACTTAATTAATTTATTTATTTGAGAGTGTGAGACAGGGGGAGGGGCAGAGGGAGACAGAGAGAATCTCAAGCAGACTCCCCGCTGAGCACAGAGCCCAGCGTGGGGCTAGATCTCATACTCCTGAGATCATGACCTGAGCTGAAATCAAGTCTGTCCCTTAACTGACTGAGCCACCAAGGCACCCCATGGGCACCTATAATTTTATTTATTTATTTATTTATTTTTTATTTTATTTTATTTTTTTAAAGATTTTATTTATTTATTCATGAGAGACAGAGGAGGAGAGAGAGAGAGAGGGAGAAGCAGAGGGAGAAGCAGGCTCCCAAGGAGCAGGGAGCCCGATGCGGGACTCGATCCCAGGACCCTGGGATCATGACCTGAGCCGAAGGCAGACGCTTAACCATCTGAGCCACCCAGGCGCCCGGGCACCTATAATTTTAATAAGCTCCCCAGGTAGTTCTGTGGGGTCCCCAGGTGCTGCCTGGAGCCCCTGCCTACTCTCAGGAACATCCCCTTCCTCTGAGGGACCTAACCTACATCACATTCCACACACCCCAGCTCCTGGTGCCTACCGCCTGCCACGTTACCTTGCATCCTTTCTAGTCTCTTCCACCACTGCCTATTTCCTCCATTCATCTCTTGTTGATTCTTTCTACCCAGAGCTGGAGCTTCCCAGGCTTTCTCTCCTAGTGTTGTTTTGCATCCTATGTAGTCAAATTTCTGGCCTATCACTATATCCAGAGTCTCATGACTCAGTCTTGTACCACCTCCGCTGTCACAGAATCTTAGTAGGTTGGATGTGTGGACAAGACCACAAAGAAAAGAAATCCTCATTTTACAGTTGGAAAAAACAAACAAACAAAAAAAAGCTTAAAGATATGAAGTAACCCTCCCAAGATGCAGAGAGAGCTTGAGGGGAATCTGTCTAGAGAATCTGGCCTCCAGAGACCTGGGCATGTGCACATAGGATATCTCATATTTACAGGAACAAATGTCTGTTACTTCCAAGCTAGATCGGATCTCCAACAAAAGATGTTTGCTACATTTTCACCCCTGCTGCAGGAATGGTTTTAACAACTGGAAGTCTACTGATGAGTGATCAGCCCAAATCAACTAGCCACAGCCTAGCAATTCTAGGAGTCTCCAAAATGTGAGATAAGCAGTCCTGTCAACCATTTAATTAACTATGTGTACTTTGCAGAAACGATGACTCCACTACCAACAATCTGAGCTGACAGGTGCGCCTGACAGGTGGGCAGGGGGGGTGGGCAAGCTGCGTGTCCTCCGTAGCTTCCAGCTCAGAGACTAGACAAGCCCCCTTATTTTCCTTTAAAAAACTACCCTAGAGCTGCCATCTGTTAGGAATTCCGTCCAATTTGGCAAGGACTTTTTGTGCATCCCCTGTATCGCCAGCACTTGTTAGCTCCATAGTGTATGAGAAAACGAGCGTGTGCCATCTTACTAGACAGACAAGATGGTGAGGGATGAAACGGTTAGTGTAAGCTTCCCACTGGTGCCCAAATCTGTGGGGAGCAACTCTAAGCACTAAGATACCTGCAAACAGAAGGCCCTCGGGACCCTTCAACGCATTCACAGAAATGCACTGAGGGCCTCCTGTGTGTTGAACACAGGCCCAAGCGCTGAAGACATGGATGGAGGCAGATTGGACGTGGGCCCTGCCCTTCCCTGCAGGCTCTTACTGGGAATGACAACTGCGGGGCCTCGGGCTGCCAGGGGACCTCACTGTGGCTGCGAGGGTTACGTGACAAGAAGACCTGCGGGCTTGGGGCGGGGAGGGGGGCATCTGTGGTCCACCTGCCTCCGGGGGTGACTTGAAATGAACAGGGGGTTCATTTTTCTGTGCGTTACCGTACATGTGAACATACGACCTTCATTATCACGCATGTTAGTGTGTGTTACGCATGTATCACACATGGGCAAGCTCCTTCATCTCCTCTGCTTCCATTTCTTAATTGGTGAAATACAGAGAGTTCTATCTACTTTGCTGGATGGTCATGATGGTTTAATTAAATTGGATACAACACATTAAACTGCCTTCTTCAAGTGCCTGACTCCTGGACATGATATGAAGAGGGTCCCCTCACCACCAGTCCATTCTACCGTTTAAAATAAAAACCGGTCCTACTATTTATTTGGTTTGGAATTCAATAGAGCAAACGCCGGGGGTTGATGTTATCACCAAATCACCAGAATGACGGGGTTATATGGCCCGGTGGCAAAGCACAGGCAAAGAAGGAGAGAAGGAAAGAGAAACAAGAGCAGAGAAAAGGCAGAAAGAGAAAGAAATGGTGAGGGAACTGGGAGAGAGAATGCAGAGACATAATAAGAGCCAGGTGGAGAGAGATTTTATGTTCGCTTTGGACGAGCCATTCATAGCCCACACAAAAGAAAGCCATGCGATAGTAGATAATTATTTAGATAGTATCTACTTAATCAGTCCCAAATAGTGCTCAATTACTACAGAATTAGAAATCCTTAATTATTGGTGTGGAATTTCAAAAGAAGAGCCTAGGAAGGATGCAAATGCTCCCGCCGGGTGCCCAGGTGGGACCCAGACGTGCCAGGCTGGTGCCATCACTCACCTGGGAGAGGGGCTGGGCTGATGTTTTCAGAAAGCAGCTGGGACAATTACAGGTCTGCGGAGAATAGCTGGAAAGCCAGGAGAAGCAAGTGGAAGCTAAGCTGTGCCTGAAGCTATATTTGAATAATTGTATTTTATCTGTGGCTTTTTTACTTAAAAAGAAGAGAAAAAAACACAGCTACGATACACCTTGAATGAACGAATGAATGAATGAGCTTGAGAAGCTTTTATTACTTTAATACATATTCTCTCATGCCGGCTCCATTCACAAAGCAGAAAAAATTACTTTTGTCTAAAAGAGGGAACGCTGATTATAATAAAGTGATACATGGTGCTATATTATTTTAAGTACTTTGCATAATTAATATAATCCCCAATCGCTACCCTCTAAGGTAGGTACTATTATTATTCTCATTTTAGAGATAAGGGGCCTGAGGAATAAAGGTCAAGTAACTCGCTCAAGATCGGGCAGCTGAGTGGTGGGGCTGAGACTCGCCCGGAGCTGTCTGGCTGCAGAGTTTGTGTGTTTCTAGCCACCTGGCCCACGTCCTCTCCATTCAGGGCTCGGATGGCAGCCTCAGACACCGGAGCAGCGAGGCTGGAAGGGACTGGTAAGGAAGGCGGAGTGCCTTTTCCTGCAGAGCCCACGCAGAGGACACACCCTCCGACGCCGCCCGTGGGGCCCGTCGCCGTTGGCTGACTGTGGTGTGGGTGTTGGACCTCTCTTTGTCCCAGCCTGTCCTTGGGCCTCTCCTTCTCAACTCCTTCAAGGGGGGTGATACTCAACACATCACTTCTCTGGAGTCATGAAAGGACTTTGTGTGTCCATTTTGATGATGCCTACCTAGTGAGCAGCACTCTCCCTGCTCCGCCCCAAAATAATTCCAGGAAGACCTCGCTCCAAGTCCAAGGGGTCTTATTAGCACTTTGGATGTGTCAGAGATCTCCTTGTGGTCATATCAAAGCTGTCAGTGGGTTACGTCTTGACTGACCAGATGGAACCTTCCTTAAAAATCAGAAGTTCTCCTGTGATAGGAGATTAAGGATCTATTGCTGGAAGAAGGCCCTGTGTAGGCTCAGAGGGAAGCAGGAGAGGCCGAGGAGGCTCGTGGGGCATTCCCTGGGGCCCTCTCGCCATCTTGCAGAAGCTCGCCCACCCCGAGTTAAGCTCTGCTCTCCTGTCTGATGTTCCAGCTGTGTGTACGTGCACATGTGTGTGGGCACAGGACCTCGCCCTGACAGACAGCTTGGTGGACAGTGGCTTGGACTGTGAGCCAGGAGAACGGAGCAGTGCTGACTCTGCCCCTATGAGATGTGCGACTCGGGTCGGCCGGCTCCTGTCTCTGGGCCTCACGGAGCTGACTTATAAGGCAGAAGAGCCAGAGATACCCTAACCTGGGCGCTAAGGTCTCCCCCTCTGCAGTCCCTAGGAAGCAGCTCCTCCCAGACCCCAGTCCTCCCTTCCTGCCCTCGTGGCCACCCCGACGCAGCCACCCATGAGAACCGCCTCAGCCTCCCTGTTGATATTTCAACACTTTCCCCCCTTCCACCCCCTCCCCCCCGCGTCTTGCTGTGGGGGCCAAAGCCACAAGCAAGTAGGCATGTCCAAACCTCGGTTCTCACAGCACCGCCAAGCAGGCTGTTCTCAGAGGTGAGCCCCATCCTGACCCAGACTTGCAGCCCAGCTCGCTTATCTGCAGACGCTCTGTTCCTCCAGGCCCAGCACGAGACTCAGTTTCAACACAGCCCAGCAGATCCCAATCTTCCCAGCCCACCCCATCCTCAGGCGCTGCCTCCGGCCCCGTGCTCACCGCTTTCGGAGACTTGTCTCTTTGTCTCCAGGGATGCAGGCACCCACGCGCTCCCTCCCCAGCCTCCCTGGGTCCCAGGCAGGAGTGGTGACAGTAGCAAGGGGCGGGGGGAATTGCATAAACCTCCCCTGGACGGGCAGTGAGAGCATCTATTTATTATTTTTCTGCTGATTTATTGGGCTAGCGGAGTCCTGCCTTTGGTGAGAAAGCCTTGGGAGCTCACCGATGGCAGTGTTCTGGAAGTCCGAAAGATGGTGGCAGTTGCGGCCGCCCCAATAGGAGAGCGCCAAGTCTTAAGAGATGACCCCACATCGCGTGGGACCGGGTGAACTCCAAGCATTCAGCTCCTCCTCGGGACACTCTACCTCTGGTCCTCAGAGGGGAAGCCACTAGGCCAGGGGTGGGAGAGAGGCTGTCACAGGCAAGCTCCGCAGATTCTCCTGTTCTGAGGACCGAGTCCGGGCACTTCCCCGCTTCTGTAGGGAACAGGTGGAAGTCGGTCCTACATCGAAGCCACTGGAGTTTGTGCTTTGCCAATGGTTGACTTTCACTGACGGCCTGAGTTCGGTTAATTATGGGCTGTAATAGAAACCAAAATAAACTAGAAGTAGCAAACGTACCGGTCGGGGCTCCCTGGACATTTAACACCTTGATCCTTCTAGAAGATTCATGCTCAATCATTCCTATTCGTTCTCGCTAAGCTGTTACCAACTTCCAAGTCCCTGAGCAAGTCTCCCCTGACCATCCCAGGCCTCATAATCACACCCTTTCTGAGCAGAGACTGCATGCAGAGCCGCCCACATAATTTGTCCCCCGATTGTGCAATATTGTCTATTGTTCACTAACTCCTTCTTATCTGCGTTATCTCCCTAAAGAATCTCAACGACTAGGAGGCCTATTTTTTATTTCTTTTGGAGCCTGTCTTCCATTATTTTTTGGCACAGTCCTGATCGCAGAGTTGGGGCTTAATAAAGGCTTGCTTGATTGAGAAAGAGAATACGTTGTCAATAGATGAAAGAAGCCAGAGATAAGGCACAACTGTTCCAATCCCAAGGAAGAGACAGTTGCACTTACCAACTGTTGTCCAAGCCCCCCTTCATTCTCTTATCACCCTCTTGGGGGTCATGTGACCAGTTCTGGCCAATGGATTGTGAGTAGCAATGCCAGGGTCACTTTCCATCCAAGGGACATCAAGGCATTGAGTTTTCTGCAGTGTTCTCTGTCCTCTGCCCCTCACCGGTTGAGATGGCTGTGTTATCAGAGAGTGGCATCTCCATCGGCTTGGGTCTCCAAGTGACCATATGGAACAGACCTCCCAATGTGAAAGTCATGTGGTCTAACCAGAAATAAACTTTCTATAAAACTCCTCAGGTGTGAGAATGTGTTTGTTGCTGCAGCAGAACCTCACCTGGAGAATATGACATCTAGCCCACTTAAATATTTTAGAAATAGGATGATCTTCACATTGGAAAGGGAAACACATTGGAAGGGGAAGACCAAGAGAAATCATTTTTAGCCCAGGCTAGGCAAAAAGAGGGCATCACACCTCGTTGTTTGTTTTGCTTCTTTGCCATCTTGTTGTTTTTTAAAATGTGGTCAAGGGGTATGTGCATTAAAAGTACCTGAGACGCTGGTTAAAAATGCAGATTCCTGGAGGGGCCCACTCTAGAGCTACTGAGTCAGAGTCTCTAGTGGCAACAATTGTGCATCTGCATTTTTAACGAGCTCCTAGGTAATTTTTACCCACAGTCAAGTTTGAGAGACTCTGATCTCACCCCTTTAGATGCGATAGTCTTCAGTCTGTGGCTCAAAACCTCGGCTGCACATTAGAATCATCCACAAAGCTTTTAAAAAAGATTTTCTGCCTCACTCCTACCAACCCTTTTTCATTAGTCTGGAGAATGGCTCAGATATAACTTTATTATTGTTGTTGTATGAAGTTCTCTCTGTGGATTTTAATATGAACCGTTGACCTAGATTAATTGTTTAAAAGCATTTTCAGTTCATATTTCAGAGGGCCAACTAAGAAAGAATTGTTTCAAGATTAAGACATGAGCTGAGATGAATGTAACTGGCATGGGGTCCTGATTAAAACATCCATGACCTTCAACAGCAACAGCAAGATTCTCATTCATCCGTGGCTCATCCCCATTCAGGCGGCACCACCGACACACACCATCTTTGGAACCTGTGTGCATGGCTGGCCTTATTCAGACGAAAGGACATTCTCTGGCACCAGAGACTTCATTTTCCGAAAAGAGGGCTTTCTTTAAAATGTCCGGCTTTCATGACAAAGTATTTCTTGTCACCCAGTTTTGCTTCAACTATTTTCCTCATCTGTAAAGTAGGTGTAACAGGCAGTTTCTACCTTATAGGGTTTTTGTGGGTTTTTTTAAAGTTTTAGTCTGATAAACTTGCTGTCTGCCAACACATTTCAGAATCGGTCTTTCAACAGTCATCATCAGGAATTGATGTAGGTTCACTGAAAATAAGCCCTGCCAATTAAAAGCCTCTCCCTAATAAGATTGGTTATTGACCTGGCAAATCGGTAGATGTAATGTATCATGACATAAATGTCAAGCAAGGCATTTGGCAAGTTTTTTTTAACTGTTATGAATAATTTAAAAGCATGTGTTTTTAGTTGAATTCTTCGAGTTTATCTAAAAAATATTCAATTGATGGCTTCGTGAGCTTCCTGTAATATTGTGTACTCTCAACTATACCTTACTTTGGAGTCATTCAGAAAGCCCAGTGTAGCATCTCACTCGGTGTGAAAACACCAGAAATATTCATTAAAGGCGTGCTTGAAAGGGATCGAATTCTAGTTAACTTCCCCTCATGGCTCTTTGTGGCTCCCTTGTGTTCGATATATTGACTTACAGCTTAGATAACAATGATCGGCCATGAGGTCAAGGCTCCCAATGTTCTCTGCATGAAATCAATGGGGAATAAGATGACCTCTGTTTTGCTTAATGAACAAGGACATGAATGCAGTTGGGGAGATCTGGCTTAGCAGCATTCATGTAAAATCAGTGTTCATGTGACAACAAAGTTCATTTGAGCCAGTAATGTTCTTGGCAACTGAAATATTTGAAAATCTTAGCATTTATTAAGTCATGAGGTCATCGAAGCGATGGTCTCATTGGGGTCGGCACCAGTGAGACCTCCTTGGTTCTCACTGTAATGGGCTAAATGGTACTCCCACCCCCACCCCCACCCCCAAAAGACTCAGAATCTGGAAAAGGCTCTTTGCAGATATTATCAAGTTAAGGTGAATTAAGTTAAGGGAGATCATCTGGATTTAGGGTCGGTCCTAGGTCCAGGGACAGATGTCCTTATAAAAAGAGGGGAAGGCAGTGTGAAGAGGGAGGCAGGGACTGGTGTGGTGCAGCAACAAGGCAAGGACTCTAAGGATTGCCGGGAGCCCCCAGAGCCCGTAAGAGACAACAAAGGATTGGATCGGTCCCTTAGAACCTTTGGAGGACGTGCAGCTCTGCCAACACCTTGATTTTGCACTTCCGGCCTCCAGAACTGTGAGAGAATCCATTTCTGTTGTGTTCAGCCACCCAGTTTGTGGCAATTTGCTATGGCAGCCACCGGCAACAGCTCTGCCACTGTCACAGTTAAGCAGCGGTGTGGTGAATGGTGGGGGAAGTAGGATTGATCTCTCAGGATTTAAGGGGCTGCCCGGGGAAGAGAGGGAAAGAAGACGAGCTGGATTTGAGTACTGCTCAGCGTGTTTTGCCCCTTCCATGCCTCATAGCACTTCCCTCCAGGTGCCGCCTGCTCCACTCCTTCCTCAGGAAGACTCTGCTGAGCACAGAGTGTGTGCCAGGCCCTCCTGCAAAATGCTCAGGATAAACCAGTGAACAACACAGGCCAAATCCCTGCCTTCAAGGAGCTTGTGTTCCCTGGGGAGGAGTTCACCAGAGCAGGGAATTGGAAAACAGAACAAAAGCCAGCGTTTTGTTTGCCTGTAATTGTTTTTAATGCCCAACTTAAATCACCACCAGCAGCCCCATGAACAGCTTTGAGTTGAGGAAGTGTTAGCATCCAGGGTGAGTTAAAAGATCCCCATTCCACGTTGGAGGAAAACCAAAGTCCAAATTCTCTTTCTCTCTTTAAGAGAATTCTTCCTTTCTTTCTTTTCTTTTCTTTTCTTTCTTTCTTCCTTCCTTCCTTCCTTCCTTCCTTCCTTCCTTCCTTCCTTCCTTCCTCTTTCTTTCTTTTTAAAGATTTTACTTATCTATTTGAGAGAGACCATGAGGTGGGGAGGGGCAGAGGGAGAGGGAGAGAATCTCAGGCAGACTCTGCACCTAGGGCCGAGCCTGGGGCCTCAATCTCACGACGCTGAGATCATGACCTGAGCCAAAACCAAGAGTCAGACACTCATCCCACTAAGCCACCCAGGCGCCCCGAAAGTCTGAATTATCTTATGCACCCCAAAAGTCTGAATTCTCTTATGCAAAAAGAATTTGGAGGAAGGTTCCAAATTTTATCGGGACTGACCTTTCTTTTTGTCTTCTTCTCTGTCAGTGTTACTTAGTGGTCACAACCGATGTTACAGTTTTTACTTCAAAGGGCATATTTAAAGGAAAAGTATGTGACTTCTTCTCTAGGCTCAGGACCCCATGAGAAGCTTGCGTGGTTGAATCATGAAGCATTACTATCCAGCTAGTGGTAATTTACTCTAAGAGGACAAAATACCTAGGAGGAATTGAAATGTCTTTTGATTGCTACTTTGTAAACCCAGACCTTAAAGAGATGGTGAGAAGCCGAGAAAGCATTTTCAATTTTATGAAGGGAATTAACAGGAAACCAATAGGCTTCTCTTGAAACAGAATCAACAGGAAACCAATAGGCTTCTCTTGAAACAGAATCCATTCCGTGTTAGTTTTGCTAGAATCCAGCTCTTTCACAAAGTAAAGGATACCACCAATGACAAATGTACCAATATGTATATTGAAGCCAATAACCTCCAAGGACACAGCTGTATCCGAAACAGAGACATTTTGGTTGCATAGCAGCAGACCCAGACTGCTCTGCAGTCCCTGATTATGAAAATCTCATTTGTTATTGTTGACTTTGCTTTTGATACAATGAACTTTGTTATAAAGCTCTGTTCCCAAGAGATTTGTTATTCTAAGCAGTGCTGTGTTCCAGAAGGAAGGGTCAGTGGTACAGAAAAGCAAACCCCATCTTTCCTCCTGGCAGACTCTGTTTAGGAGCAAGGTAAATAAACGGAATAGATGCAAAAGCACTGGATGGCCAGAAGATTTCTTCCTCTTTCTGTAATGGCCAGTGAAGAGGAACAATCCAGAAGCCACTGTGCAAAAACATCCTTTGCCTTCATGGCCTGAGATCTTGTGAGGAAACCACATCCAGGGCCATGGATTTACCCGAACAAATAGACGGAGGCCTTCCAAAGCTGCAGCCTAAATGCTGTTTACAGTGTAAATAAGAAAGACACAAACAGCTCTCTGAGGAGCTACTGTCACATCGGGGCTGCCTCGTGGGAACGGGCATGTTAGGGAAGCCGGGCCGGCAGCAGGTGCATTCCCTAAGAGCTGCCCTCCTGGTAAAACCTGGGAGATGCAGCCGATAAGAGATCTGGAAATGATCGTTCTTGGCGCTTTCCATTTTATTCTTGAAAACAACACGGGCTGAGTCTCACCTATTACTCCCCGCATACTCGCCTTACGGGAATGGGCCGCAGGGATCCGACGGAGCTCAGCAGCCCCGCCTGGTGCTGGAATCCTGGCCACGCCTTCATCTCCGGGGCTGTGCCTAGGTCTGCAAAGGCCCCCAGTGATGTTAGCTTGCCCGCAAGGGTGGGTGTGTCCCGATGGTCACTACCGGTTGAAAGAACACTCTGCATAAAGCTCTGTGCTCCTTGATGGGGAAGATAGAAAGTATAGACAGTCGCTACCCTCAGAGCTGGCAGTCTTGCTGAGGAGATCAACTGGGAAGAATTCAGTGAAGCAGAGGCAGTGCAGGATGGCCCTCAGGAAAGCTGAGCCAGCTCAGCCCTCCTACTGACGGCTAGGACCCTCGGCTCTATGCGGCAGTCTGCTTTCTACTCGGTCTTCCTCCAGCTCGCGCAGGAGAGTTTTGCACGGAAACCACGGCCAGTGGATCTCTGCTAGCTTCCCTTCCACTTTGCACATGACCTTCTCTGCAGACACCCCTTTCTAGGCTGGCACGCTCCCATCCCCTTCCTTTTCACTCTGCCATGCCAGCAAGCCAGCCCCCATTTCTCCTCCTCCATGAAGTCTTATGTGAACCATTTTTATGGGAACACTCCTGGCATTTATTATATGGAACTGTGGTTCTCAAACTATGTGCTGGGGCACCCAGGCCACCGCAGCAAGTTCATAGAGTGCTGGGGAATATTTTAGATTTTCTCAAAGAAACATCTGTCAGATGCCCTGCCAACTACTAGCTTAGGGTCTCCACTTTATTGGGGCACAGTCCTTCTGACAACGTAGTTTTGCACTTGCTATGATTTAAAAAAAATAATAAAGTTTCATGTGAAAATCAATGTGCAATAGGAAATGAGGGTGGCGATGTTGTATCACCCTTGATCCTGTGGCCTGAAAAGTTGTGCTGTGCCCCATAAATGATCGTAATTATTTAATAATGAAACATAAATATTTTTTCTTTCGATCTTTTGAGTATTAATTTTTCAAGTGGCTACTAAGTTGTTAAGCCATAAATACTTATTAAGTTGTTTGGACCTAATTACTTAATTACTTAATAAAGGGAACTGTTGGTATTTCTTTCGGCCTGGGGGCACCATGAAAATGTTACTGAGGCCCTAAGGGTTCTGTCTCAGAGAAAGTTTGGGCCTAGAACCTTCATTTGATACAGAGCATTGACTGTGTGTTTTATCTCCTCACGTGTGTCCTTGCGAAGCAAGGTGGGTTTTGTTGGTTTGTTTATTTGGCTTCCCCTGGGGCCGGGCTTGAGAAGGAACAAGGCATTTTCTTCAGAAGACCCAAAGGGGCTGCAAGAAAAGAGAAAAACTGCCCAGCAGATGGATTGGAGAGAACGGGGTGAGTTTGGATGGGAAGAGAACCCAAACAAGGGAAAGGCCAGGAGGAATCCATAAATAAAATTAAGTTCAATTAACTAAGTGGTTAGAGGATTGTATCACTTCTATGCTAAGGCATGTCACCACTCCTCTGCACTAGACTTTTGAACAGCACATGTTTTTCCTTATTTCATAATGAGGGGTATATGTTAAGTACTCTTGTTTTATTACTATTAATAGATGTTTTCAAAGTTTGTACTAATGAGGGAATGAAAACTTATTTCCACTTGTTTGTTTGTTTGTTATGTTTTGTTTTGTTTTCAGGGCTTTATATCTAGAGTCTTCCATGCTGAAAACACTCTGCTTTGCTATTCAAACAAAACGCCAGTTCACCCGCTGTTGGTAGCGAGATGTAAAGATGAACTTGAGTGGAGTCTTTCCCCAATGAATTTGCCAGCTCCTGGTGGACAGGAATGGTGCATATGCTATGCTTTTTTGACTCCCTGCAGAGAGCCTTGAATGCTGAATACCTCTGGATTTTTCACTGACCGGACCCATGAGAGCCATGAGCGGTGGAAACCTTGGGAAATGATAGTTTAGAATTTAGATCATTTTATGTCGACAGCCAAGAAGTCTTTGCTAACACTAGAGCAGGACTAGTGGGTGGTAACTCAGATCCTCAGAACTCAGTTTCTATGAAAAATTTGACCTGAGGTCTAAATAAGGTTGCCCCTGGCAAGATAGGACACACAATCAACACCCGACAGTGCATCTGAAATCAACAAGCCGACCGAGATTATGTGCTTCCCTGAAACTGCCCCTTTCTTCGGCCCAATCCTCCTCCCCGAGACTTCCTGGCCGTGTGGGACTGGCCATGTGGGCTCTACACATCCTTCCTTGTTTTGCCCTCCCATCACTGCATTTCTTTGATTTCCATTTGTGAACCTGCCCTCTGACCGTTGGCACACTGGCTGTTGCATTTGGGTGCTTGGTCTTGTAGGGCCCTCAGCCTTCCATGGCTGCCTTGGTGAGGATCTGATGAAGATCGGGAAGGGTGCAGCTGTGACGTCTTCCAAGTTAAAACATGGGAACCACCCCCAAACCCTGAGTGAGATGTCGCTCTGAGCATGGAAATTTGCAATCAAGTAGTGGTTATATAATTGACTCTGGAGTCAGGCTGTCTGCGCTTGAAAACCAAATTCTGGCTCCACTATTAATGGTTATATGGCGTTTAGCAATTTACTGAATGTTTCTGAGCTTCTGTTTCCTCATCCATAAAATGTGAATAAAAATGGCATCTGTTTCATAGGGTAGCTGTGAGGATCAAGGGTCTAACGCGTGAAAGTGCGCAGTGTGTGGAGGCCGGAGGAAGTGTTCAGTCACCAGTCAAGGGCCTGGTTTTAAGCCTGCACCGCCATCTGCGGGCTGTGTGGCCATGACCAAGTCCTGTAACGTCTCCTGGCCCAGATTTCTTTACCGCAGAGTGTTGGTGGCCCCTGTGTAGCTCTTTAGTACGTTGTTGTGGGAGCAAACTGGAAAATTCTGTACCAACCTAAGAATTCAATTTGTTATTACGGGTCCCGTTTCTCCCCCCTTACAGTCAACAGAGCGCATGGTAAAGCCTCCCCCTTTTCCTGAGGGAGGCTGCTGAGTGCTGGACACGAGTGTGGAGGCCCAGCCCGGGCATCCACGGGGCGCCTACCAGCCGCCATGTTGGGTGGACTCTGAATAGCTGTTTCACCAGGATGCCCGGGGAGGTGTGTTTCTTGGATCCTGCCTAGGCTCATAAACAAGTCCAGAGTCTGGTTTTCTGTCTCCCCTTTTCTCAATTAGGGAAACAGTCAGGCACTGTCAGTTCCCTTTCAGGTCTCAACAAGCCCGGGCTGCCCTGGAGCGAGAAGGAGGACAGAAGAGGAGACGGGAGGAAGCTCTCCCTGTAAAACTTGGCTTTGACTGAATAGCTTCCAGTTGCCTTGAAATCCAATCTTCTTTTGAACTCGAATTTGCCGTCAGTCACATTCTTGGAAGGCGATGTGCTCCAGTCCCGTCCTGACAGCCAGGCGTGAGAATACCTTTCCAAGAACCCCACTCTCGGGGTGGCGGGAGCTGGTTGCAGGCTAACGCTCCCTTTCACCTGTTCAGCAAGACGGGCGTGTTAGGGACCCTACAGACTCTGATTATCTGGGTTTAGGGGAAAAAAAGTGACCCTCTTTCTACCTGTTGCTCCTAGAACTGGGACTCTTTTGATATCTCTTTTATACCATTGTTTGGGAATTCCCAAATGCCTGGCTTCTCCATTCCAACCAACAAAACTTTACCTCATGCGGGTGTTCACTAACTCATGAATTAATTCAACGACCATGTATTGAGTGTCTGCCATAGGTTCGAGGCACTGGAAGCACAGTGGACAAAACGAGCGACATGCCTGGTCTCCATGAACCCCACCCCCAACACTTAGCCAACAGGCAAGGTCGGGACTGACATCTGTCGGGGGTCCAGGTTTGAGAGAGAACTCTGCCACATAAAAGACACGTGACACTGGGTAAACCACTAAGGTTTCCCGAACCTCACTCTTCTCATCTGTACAGTAAATGAAATCATTTTGCATGCTGTAACATTCCATTTGAGTTGGTCCAGTTCAGATCCAAACTTTGTACAAATATGTCCAGACTTTTAATTTCATTACATAAGGAGGATTTACTGAGAACCTGCGGTATACCATGCATTTGGAACACAAAGATGAGTAAGACCCGGCCCCTGCCTTCCAGGAGAGGAGATGCCCACAGAAGCTGTGTGGTGAAGGCAGTGACAGGGCCTTACAAGAGAACGATGGGAGAACTGAGGAGGGGACCTGACCCAGGCCAGGGGGGAGAAGGGGGAGGAGACACTTGGGCTGAGTCTTAACTGTCTTGGAGGTAGCCAGGTGAAGAGGGTAGCCGGGGAGGGGGGACACCCTGGAAAAAGTACGTAAGCAGAAGAAATGGAAACCAACCACACTATAGTTCATGGTTCTAAAGCATTCAGTACTGACAGGGAATGAGGAGAGAACAGAGGTCCGCGGGGACCAGCTGCTAGAAGACCTTGTCTGCCGCGGCGATACGCGGAGGCTATTCTCTAGACAAGGGGGTAACACTGAAAGGCTTTGAGCAAGGACGTCATAGCACCAGCTCTATGTTTTAGTTCATGGCAGTTGGACAGAGGACCGACTGAAGGGCCCCCTGCAGGGGCTGTGAGACGAGACTCTCGCTGTGTACCCGCAAGCAAGAGGGGGCCTGAGCGGGGGTGCTGGAGAGGTTAGAACGGACGTGTGAAATATTTCGGAGTTGGAATTGTAGGGCTGGGTCACTGCTGGGAGGTAGCGTGAGTAGGATCAGGAAGTGAGATGATCCCCAGGTGGCCTCAGTGCCTTGGTGGAGTCTGCAATGGGGAATTGGGGAGGAGAGCAGGTTTCAAGGGACAGATGACAAGTTTCAGGTGCTTGTTGGGTTTCTCAGTGGAGCTGTGTGGCATCGAATCGAGTACAGGCAGGCCTTGCTTTGCATGGTTCCACACGCGTGGATTTCCCTTGCCACGTGTGGTTACTAACACTAGTGCCCCAACACCCCGGGTCACCTTTCAGGTACCACAGCATGGGAAGTGTGAGTAATCGCAGAAAACACCTACTTCTCTTGAGTCCACACATCACTACACAATGACAGACGTGCATGATGATCCATGACTAGTCATGTGCATCAAATAAAAAGTGTGTCCAAATTCACACAACACAGAAATCAGGAGTAAAGCGCCAAGTCAGGCTAACACGTATCTGTGCCCCACTCCACCCTCCCACCGCCACCCCTCACCTGGACCAGGTTTCCTGGAAGAAACGGGACTTTGAGCCAAGCCCTCAAACGCCGTGCTGGAGCACTGTCACACCTTCCAGTGTCTTCAGAGCAGAAGCTCGAAATCTGCCAGGCTTACTTGGCAGAGGTTTTCCTGTTTTGTGCGAGCAAAGCAATTCTTATCATACTCACCCTGGAAACCCCACCCAGCATCCCAGGATCACAGAAAAAAACAGAAAGGACGGAGACAAATATCGCCGTTCCTCTTCTCTGTACCCCAACCAGTGTTTGAGGACCCTTCTTGGACTGAGGAAATAGGCCGGTTAGGGTTAGGGGTGCGGAGAGGAAGGGAGAGAAATGAGTGGGGGAGAGGGAGGGAGGGAGGCAGGGAGAGGGAGAGCCCGGGGAAGGACAGACAGCTAGAGGTAGTGAGGAGTGGGGGGGGGGGGGAGAGAAAATGGAAGAGCTGAGGCTTTTCACCCCAGAAGCATTATCTTTGTAATTGGCCACAACAAGCCTTAGAAACTCAAAGGACTGGGGTTTTGGCTTCAGGGCAACGTGCCTGCGTGGATCCTCCTTTAAGGGGTCCTGCCATCTGTTCTGCAGTAAAACAAGAGGAGACAAAACCTGTCAGAAGCAGCAGAAAGGGACGGAGTAGACGTCGGGGAGGTCTGGAACTGGCTGGGCGTGTGGGTTGAAAGAGCAACGGCGTCTGTGGAGGAGGTCTGGGCGGGTCTCTGCCCTCGGAAGCCCGGGGTCCCAGCTCCTCACCAGCATTCCCCTAGCGCTAGCCTTGCAGGAGGCCCGACAGAGTCTCCGCCAAGGGCTGCAGGCCCCTGGCAATGCTTGGTGGGGGAGCCAGGTCGGTGATCAACCCCAGACACATCCATGGCCTGCCCACTTGAGGCAGAGGGGGCCCTGCCGGCACCACGCCGCAGACCCCCACACGGGCACCAAAGGGCACTGAGTCTCCCACGAGGAAAGGGAAGAACTGCCAAACTCATTTGTGCTCTGAAGTCAAAGAAAACCTAGTATAAACATAGTGGGCTCTGTGAATTATCCACATGAAATGTTTAACGCATTTAGCCTGGAGCAGATGAGATTTAATAAGGGGATGTCCCCATAGTGATTTTATTAGAAACTTTAATAGTAATCAGCTACCATTTATTGAGCACCTGGTATCAAGTCAGCGACCAGGCTCCAGGTACCTTGCCACACACCCACCTGCCCCAAGTCCCTGTCAGGACCCCTGCCCACACACATGCACACGCACACGAACACACACACACACATGCCGCCAACACCGATGTTTTAGTGAGGAAACCTCTCTGAGGTTCAGTGACGTTAAGTAACTTAAAATCATTCAGTGTGTAACTGTTGAGCATCAGAATTGGAAACCAGGACTGGCTAATCCAGACCCACAGCCTCCATGACTGAACTGTCCTGCCTCTTGTTCCACTCCAAGAAATAACCAGGCAAGCAGAGTCAGTCCTTTCTCTCTCTCTGTCAGCTCCCTTGCACTGGGGGAATCAGGTTCTGTGCCATGAGCACCCTTGTGGAAAGGACCGCGTGGTGAAGAACAGAGGTTCTCAGCCTCACCCTGTGAGAAACTGAACCCCGTCAGCACCCACTCCACCAATCTTGGAAGCAGATCCCTCAGCCCCAGGCAAGTGTTGGTGATGACCAGAGCCCCGGTCAGTAGCTTGGCTGCAACCCCGTGACAGATCTGGAGCCAGAGGCCCCCAGCTAAACTGTTCTTAGATTCTTGACCCAGAGAAACTGTGAGATGATAATGTTTTCAGCTTCTAAGTTTTGGGGTAATTTGTTATGCAGCAGTTGTTAACTAACACAGTCATGAGGTTGTCAATTCTCAAGGCTGCTTGTGGTGAGGGCTTTCGATTATATAAAATGATACATTTTCTTATTTCTGAAACCAGTGGAAGTGAGGTTAGGCTGCTCTTACTTGCAGCCAGAAGCATGCTAACTGATAAAAAGGCTGCACATGATCTGTCTGTAGCCCTCCTGTAGCAGCATTTGAAAACTCTCTCCTTGTTTTTTTTTTTTTTTTTTTTTTAAGATTTCATTTATTTATTTGTCAGAGAGAGAGAGAGAGCACAAGCAGGTGGAGCGGCAGGCAGAGGGAGGAGCAGGCTCCCTGCCAAGCAGGGAGCCTGATTTGGGACTCCATCCCAGGACCCTGGGATCATGACCTGAGCTGAAGGCAGATGCTTAACCGACTGAGCCACCCAGGCGTCCCTGCTCTCCCCTTGCTCTAAAATGACTCTACCATGGCCTTCTTCCATCCCCTGAGCATACCAGGCTCCTTCCCACCTCTGGATTTTCATCCATTTTGTTCCTGCTAGCCAGAGCGCTGTCTACTTTATTTTGTTAATAACTCTTTTGAGTTTTTCAGATTTTACCTTGAAATCCCATTCCTTGGTAAAGTTCCGGACCTCCCTCTGAATTATTATTATATCAAGTCCCCTTGTTATGCACTTCATAGCACGATGTACTGTGATACTTTGTATAAAATCATTATACTTTGTGCAACCACTTGGTTACTCTGTCTCCCCTCTGCCCGAGGACAGGGTTCATATCTGCTGGGGCACCATTGTACCAGGGTGCTCAGCACAGTGCCGGAACTGGGCAAGCTCTCAATGAATAATAATCGAGTGAATGAACAAATGCATTGGAGATATACATTGCTTGCTCTAGACTAATTATATGGATTCTGGAGTCGTCAGTATAGAAGGAATATGGGAATTCCTAGGAGAATGTGGTCTCCCAGGAAAAATGTACAAGTGAAATGAAACTTGAAATCCCCAACCCCTGGTGGCTGGGGGAGAAAGAGGACCCAGAAGACGTGGTCCGCAGGTGGTGCGTGACAAAGCCGGAAATGCCAAAGTCATTTTACCATCAGGAGGAACTCTGAGTTCTTGAGAGGTGGCAAGAGCTAGGACTCTCAGAGCTGACCAAGCCCAGGGGGACATGGTGGCACCCATGCCGGGGTCCGGAAAGCAGCCCAGAGTGTGGAGCCCTGAGAAGGACGTGCGAGTGACTCTTCCTCCTGGAGCTAATGGACCAGGAATGGGCTGTCCGCTCCCCACCCTGGTCTCCCAGGGCCCCGCCCAAGGGCGTGGGGGAAGACAGACAATGGAAGTGTAGCCCTTTGAAGGCAGGGCCAAGCGCAGCATCTCACACATGGAAAGGGGTTTCCTCCCAACAGATTTGGATTGCAGCATCTATCATGGTCCCCCAGAGAAGGCTTGCCAGCTGCCAGGAGGGTCCTGAGTCGATCGTGCAACCACCCAGTGCGTGCCATCTCTCTGGGTAATGCCGTCCCTCCTCCTCTTTTCTTTCAAGAGCTGAGGTAGGGGCTCAGATTCTCCCGACAATTATTTCATGTCTCCTTTTTGTTCAGACCCCTGCTCATATGTCTAGGTGAGCCTGAAGTCCTCTGGGTCCATTACAACGTCATCCGTCGGGCGCTACCCGCGGAGGAATGAATGGGGACCTGATTAACCCAGTGTCCATCTCCGTGTCTATGTCAGAGGATGGGATTTCCAGATGACTGAAATTTGCTCCTTGAGCAACAACAAGCAAAAAAGAAATAAGGCCTTATCAAATTCAACACACACACACACACACACACACACACACACACACACACACACACACACACACACTCCTCGAGCACCTTGAAGGCAACCTGCATCTCTACACAGCCACTTTCCTTCTTCCCCTCTGTGACCACAAGGCGGATGGGAGGGAGATGGAGAGGAAAACAACAGGAGAGGGAGGGAGGATGGGAATAGGGTTGAGAATGGGGATTGGCCAACGCGGGGGCGCCAAATGTTTCTGTAAAAGCCCCACGGTAAACAGTTTAGGCTTTGGGGCCACATACACTCTGTCACAACCTCTCAACTCTGCTGTTGCAGCGTAAAAGCAGGCAAGACAATATGCAAACGAGCATGGCTGTGTTCCAATCAAACCCTTATTTATGGACACTGAAATTCGCCTTTCGTATCATTTTCATGTGTCACAAACTATTCTTCTTTTGATTTTTTTTAAAAGACTTATTTGTTTAGAGCAGTTTGGGGTTCACAGCAAAACTGAAGGAAAGGTACAGGGATTTCCCACAGACCTCCTGCCCCTGCACATGCACAGCACCCTCTATGATCAATTTGTTACAACCAATTTGTCACAACCGATGAACCACCATTGACCCACCATTATTACCCCGGGGTTCCATAGTTTACATTGGGGTTCTGTCTTGGTGCTATACATCTTTTTTCAACTATAAAAAATTTAAAAACTATTCTTAGCTCATATGCTATACAAAAACAGTTGGTGGGCCAGATGTCGTCACATGGCTTGGTTTGCTGACCACTGGTCTAAAGTAAGAAGTGCTGCAAGAAGCTAAGTCTTTATGCCTCCCTTCCCTCTTCTCCTCCCACCCCTCACCCCACGATGTGCTAACTTTATCCTGTAGTGAACATTCATATTTTTCCTCTTAGCTCCTGCTTGCCTGTCCTCTAACAAATACTTATACCTGCATTAGCATTCAAGAAATCGGTCCTTAACCACACATTCTCATTTCCATAGGAGAAGGATTACGGAACATCCAGAGCTTTCTATAGAGTAAGGTTCTTTAGAAATTGAGTAGGTGGGAGTAGTCAGGCCTGTCGGGGAGAACGTGACTTTTAAAATTCAGTTCAAGTATAAGCCCACCCAGTTTTTTTTCTCTGTTGCCATTTTATGAAGTAAAAATCATTTCCTGCTAACCATAATGCCTGTACTTTATTTAAAAATTTTCTTACCTACTCAAAATGTTAAGTGATTTTCTCTAAGGTCTAAAAATGTTCAGTAGTCCCTACTTGGGGATGAAACAAATGATCAGGTACTAGGGCTTGCAATAGGGAAAGGACTTAACCATACATACTTATGGAGGGCTAATGTCCTTGCACTTATATGTGGGGAAGCTTCAGCCTGAGTGAATAAAGGTCATGGGCATCACAGAAGGACACAGTGTTTGCAGTGAGACAGGCCTGGCTCCAAATCCCGTTCTGCCATGTGTTGTAGGACTTAACTTCTTGAAGCTTCGGTCCCTTCACTTGCAAGCTGGAAGTAATAAAGGTCAATCGTTCTGATGTTTAAATGAGTGAACAAATATGAAGTGCCTAGTTAATGTTACTGTTCTTCATCCTTTCCATCTCTGGAGTCTCTCCTTATTGCCCTCAATCTAGCAGGACTTATTTTGAGCACCACTGTTTGGTCTCAGTAGCAACTTTCTATTTTTTGCCATAAAAGTAAAATTTTAAGGCAGAGTAAGCAAGAAAAAGGCATTTGGAGTAAACTTCCTGGATTGAAGTTTTTTTTTTGTTTTTTTTTTTTCCTGCCTGTCTCATAATATTCAACTGAGATTCCATTACTTGCAGCAATAATTAATAGCACATTAGTAAATGAAGCTGACTTTCTTGAAGTAATAAAGCTGGACCAGAACATGAGCTCATGGCTGCTCTTGGCTCTTAAGTCTCTGCTGAAGAGGAGAAGGAGAGCCTGCCAAGGAATGCTAGGGGGAATTATCAGGCTTGTGGGTTTGCCAAAGCAGAATTAGCAGGGCTATAATGCCTGAGGTGGGCGGCATGCAGTTGGAGAGACTGCTGGAAGCAAGGCAGGAGCCTGGGGAGGGGGTGGGGGGCTTCAGGGGAGGGCTGGAGGGACAGTGGCAAATATGGGCTGGGGTCGTGATGGGGAGTGGAGGGACACTGCAGCCAGCATGCTGTTGACTTACGGACAGGCCTTGCTATAAGGTCCGGATTCAGAATGTCAGAGCTAGAAAAGTCTTCAACATCAGGTGGCTCTACTCTCTCATTGTACAGATGACAAAACGGACGCCCCGCGGTGTTCTGACCTGCCCAAGGACATGCATGTTTTGTGAGGGAAGAACCTCATTGTATATGGCTGGCTTGCTAGGGGTCATTCAGAGAAGGGAAGTTGGTGTCCTGTTTTGGCCAAAATAGAAATAGATGTCCAGAAAGAGCTAAGCTCATCTCATAAAAGTCTTGAGGCAATGCCAACTGCTTGTCCATCACCCATGGGCAGAGAGGGTACCACATACACACAGGCTCACGCTACTCTTTTCTTTCTTTTGGAATACGGGGGTTTATGGGAGTAGAAGCCAGCTTTTATAGCTTTTTAAAAATTTTTTGTTGCTACTGCAACAAATATTTATAATAATATTGTACTATAATAAATATAGTATAACATACTATATAATATTTATTATAACATATTTATCATAATATTATAATTTCATCATAGTGCTTATTATTATCATTATTTAAAGATTTTATTGATTTGTCAGAGAGAGAGAGAGCATGCATGAGAGAGCAAGCACAAGTAGGGGGAGTGGCAGGCAGAGGGAGAAGTAGGCTTCCGGCTGAGCAAGGAGCCCGATGTGGGACTCGATCCCAGGACCCTGGGATCATGTCCTGAGCCAAAGGCAGACGCTTAACCGACTGAGCCACCCAGGTGTCCCCATAGTGCTTATTATAATGAAATATTAATACTAATAATGTACCAGACAACAATTCGTGGAAATGACTCATCTTCCCTGTCTTCTGTCCTGAGAGAGGAGCATGGAATGGAATGCCTGTGACCGGCCTGGGGGGGGTCCCTGAAAACACCTCCTGACCCCTGATGGTTAGTCTCCCAGGAAGAAACACCCCCCCCACCACCCCTGCTGTCCTTACATTTGGAGCCCTGGCCCATCAGCTGAAGTGTCCCCTTCCCACTCCAGGCTCCTCCCCTGGGCTGAGCTCCCCCCTCGGCCCCCCTCCCCACAAGGAGAGAGCCTGGAAATGGGAGAAGGTGGTCGCTGGGTTTTGTGGGAAAAGAGGTGCCAATTATAGCCTTTATTAGGCTCACACCCGCCGTCTCACTGCCTTTCGACTGCAGCAGGACCACACACACGCTCAGTTCTTCTGCTCTGGGACGAGAGACCTGTGTGGTCCTGCAGACTCACTTATAATAAATCTGTGAGCTTAATAAAAGGCATCACTTCTATCTTTTGATCTCTCTTGAGTTACTCATTAGCTCTGGGTAACACACTTCTTGACTGACAGGCCCTTCCCAGGGAAAACCCGAGCTTTGTGGTTCTTCAAACAAAAAGCAGCACGGAAAGGTAGGGGTGTGTGTTTGTGTGTGTGTTGGGGGTGGTGCACTGTGTGATTTGGAGGATGGAGGAAGGGGAAGGAGGAGCTTGGCCATCTCAGGAGATGTCTGGGACAAGGTGACCAGAGGAGAACGAACATCGCCTAGGAACTGCTGCTGCTGGTGGAAGGTTCTCGAGCCGTTAGGGCTATTGAGCCCTGTAGCCTCACCTGTTCCAGTCCGCCTTCCTACCTTCCTTCAACGTCTTTCTCAGGATTCCATTTCTCTGTGGAACCTCCAAGTCTTAGCTTTGATTTAATCTGAATTTCCTTTAAATGTACTACAAACACTTTCTCGTGCAATCTCTTGCCTGGTAAATTTTCTGAAGGGATCAATACTCCATTTTCTTTCCCACTTTCTGGCACACCCAAAACTTGCCTTGCCTCCTACCATGTGTGTAGGCATTTGCAGCATCTCCTCTGTCCCAGGTTCTGGGCTAAGCTCTGGGCCTATTATTCCTGTGTGTGTTTACAGCCCCATGAGATAGGGACGGTTGTGATCTGCGTTTAATAGCTAAAGAAACTTGGACTCGGAGAATTGAGGTAAGTTGCCCAAGGTCACACAGCTAATAGACGAAGGATCAAGGACCTCATCCCAGCTCTGCCTGAGTCCACAGGCATACCCACTCTGCTCCAAACCGCCCACGTTGGGCCTCACTTGGGCTGCTCAGCTGTGCTGCATTTTGCATTCCCTCCAGCCCCAAGCCCAACATTGAGGTGAAGTTCCCAGTGTTCCTGCCTCCCGAGGGCTCACGTCATGCCCACTCACTGGGGGTGACTTCACCCTGGGCCGAGGCTGCTCTGGGAAACCACAGCCACTCAGGGAATCGTGGGGAAAGCACCAGACTCAATATCGACTCACTGTGTGTTGGCGTTTCAGCTGAGCAAACACGCTCAGCAGCCATGTTTGGTCCTCTTTACCACCCAGACACGGCCTTCCTCACAGCCACCCCCAGGGGCAACTACACCACAGCCACCACAGGGCCACACAGAACAGAGAGGCTGTGTTGCCCGTGGCTAAGGGTGCAGCCTCTGCAGTCAGCTGAGGCAGGGTTGGGCCCCACTTATGCCCTTTCCTGCCTACTTGACCTTGAGCAAGTCACTTGGCTTCTCTGCTAGGTCTCCTAATGCCTTCCTTAAAGGGAGCTGATGGGAACTCTTACATCATGTGTGCGTTAAAGGAGATAATCCACGTGAAAGAGCCTGTCATAAAGCAAAGTTTTTTTATAAAGGTTAGGTATTATTAATGTTATGGGTTGAACTGAGTCTCCCAAACATGTTAAAGTCCTAACACCTGGTACCTATGAATGTGACCTGGTTTGGAAATAGGGTCTTTGCAGATGTCGTCAAGCTAAAGTGAGGTCAGCAGGGGCGGCCGTAATCCAGTTTGACTGGGGTCCTTATACGTAGAGGGAAATCGAGACACAGATGTATGCAGAGAGGAGAACACCACGTGAAGACACAGGCATAGAGGCAAGATGGCCACATGAACATGGCGACAGAGATTGGAGTTAGCTGTCGCAAACCCAGGAACGGGAGCTACCAGAAGCTGGGAGAGACAAAGAAGGATCTTTGAGGTTGCAGAGGGACCGTGGTCTTGCTAACACCTTGATTTCTGACTTCTAGGCTCCAGAACTGTAGGATAACACGTTTCTCTTGTTTTAAGCCATCCAGGTTGTGGCAGCCTTAGGAAACGGATGCAATTAGCATTAGAAACATCACTGGTATAGGAGCCCCAAGACTTCCGTCCTAGTTTTGAGTTTGCTTCTAAATAGTTGTGTCCACTTGGACAAACTACAGAGGCATCAACTATTAGAATGGAAAAAGACTGGTTGCCAGGTGAGGGAACCAAGGCCCACAGAGGGGAGTAACTGGCAGGTAACCCCAGCGAACCTGTTACTTCATCTGTCAACAAGAGATAATTATCCCTGCCCCACCTGCTTCCCTGAGCTGTGGTTGGGGTGTCAATAAGATCACCTAGGTAGACCAGTTGCCATTACAACCTCGGCAGCGCACACACACACACACACACACACGCACGCACACGCACACACACACCCCACTGTCTGTCTTCACAGGAGCACCCTTGTCAGCGTGCCAGGATTCTGGTTGATTTAGGCCAATGATGAGCTATTTGAAGCAGGTGAAATTAATAACAGCCTCTGTGCACCCATGTGACCGTAAGCCCACTGGTTGGGTAAATATGGAAGAGTTGGTTAGATGTGCCACTCGAGAAGCAGTGTAGACAGCGTATATGGGCATCCACAAAGGAGGGCTTGGTCTCTTAAGGAAGAATATGATGACTCAGGACTCCTGGTTTCTGCACCTGGTGCTGCTACCTGACTCAGTATGCATTCTTGGGCAAGTCCCTTACCCTCTCTGGGCCTTCCCATGCTTATCTATAAAATGTGAGCTGGGACCTGCAGCCAGGTCTGTGTGGCTCTAGAATCTCTGATCTTAACCACCATTTTCTACTGCCAAAAGAGATGAAACGAACTGGTCATTCCAGAGAGTACAGAATGTCAGTAGGGCACGGATGTATGTATGTTCTGAAATCATAGAGCTGACAGGGGGAGGAGGTCACCTGGCTTGATCCACCAGACGATAACCTTCATAAACAGATGTTTGGATAGCTTCTGGACATTCCAGTAATGTTTTCCTCACTTGTCTTGAGGATGCTCCTTCTGTTGGCATGGGAAACAGTCTTCCTTAATGTGGGGAAATGTTGAATACAAACGTTGGGTTTATAAAACCATAATACCTCATTTTGGGTTCTGCCTCCTTTTTTTGGCCCACGTGACTTTAGACAAGTTCCTTTGCCTACTAAGACTGATGTGGAGACTTTGCGGGGTTGGGAGGAGAGCAAGACAAGACCATGAAAGCCCCTTGCAGCTCTGGACCATGGCCGGTGCTCAAGAAATGTGGGTTTCCCTCCCTTGGGTTAATCTGGAGCTAGAAAGACTATATCTACTCTTTGTACCTCTGTCAGCTCTTCAACTGTCTGAAGACAACTGTCCAGTGGTCCCCCAACTGTTAGCATTTTCAGGCATTCCTCCTCCTCATCATCTTCATCGTCACCATCATCACCATCACCAACATCCTCACCAGCATCCTCTTTCTCAACAGCATCATCATTTACCATTATCACCTTTGTCTTCATCACCACCACCACATCATGCATTTGAATTGACCCTAGAATTTATCCTGTATTCCCAGAAGTATAGCCAGTGGATCCATCAAAGATTCATTGAACCAAATATTTTTTTCTTTTTTAAAAGAATTGAAGTATAGTTGACACACAATGTTACATCCTTTGCAGGTGTACGGCATAGTGACTAGACAAATCTATACCCTATGCTCTGCTCACCACAAGGAGAGTACCATGTGTCACCACACAATGCTATTACCACCGTCAACTATATTCCCTGTGCTGTACCTTTCACCCCTGGGACATATTCATTCCATAACTGGAAGCCCGTACCTCCCACCCCCCTTCACCCATTTTGCCCATTCCCCCACCCCTTCTCTCTAAACATTATCCTTATTTTACAGATGGTGAAACTGAATCTCAGAGAATTGCTTTTAGCCTGCATAACACCTAGCCAGCTCAGGTTACACACAGGATGAGGTAGGAAGCTTCAGATGTTTTTCAGTGACGTTTGATCTTCTCCATCATGTTCTTGTGCAACTGACTTCTCAAACTTAAAGGGAAGATTTTACATTTGAGTGTGTGTGTGTTCATGCACGTGTGTGTGTGTGTGTGTGAGAAAGAGAGGGAGAGACAACATACATATCATATCCCTGGAAAACTCTGGACCCCTTCTCCTGCCACGCAGATTTGGGTTTCAGCCCACACCTGCAAGATTTGGATGTTTTTTGTCCCCTAAAAGTCTCACTTCGCCTGGCTAATCCAGGCGGAGCTTCCTGCTGCCTCCTTACAGGACACCGTTCAGACTAGAATATTAGTGGAGATTACAGGAAGGAGAAAAGATCTGGGGGAGGGATGGAGCTGCCAGGCAGGGAAGTTTGGCATCCAGGTGGGAGCCTTCCATGGATGATCTCAAAGCACTTGGTTAGAAGCAGGATGGGATGGAGTAGGCTCTTCCCAGGGGTGCCTAGAGCTAAGTCTATATCCTATACTTTGTCCCTAGGTTCTTCCTAGAACAAATCTGCCCATACCTTTGTTTTTATATGTAAATGACATGCATACATCTTTTTCCTCCTCTTCATATCAAACTCTGCTCACTATAAATAGGGTGACGTATAGCCCAGTTTGACTGGGACAGTCAAGCTTGCACCTGTTGCCCTGTCCAGTTTACCATTTGTCACCAAATGGACATTTGGACATTCACTGTAGAACATTTTTCCAAGGATGAGTATCAAAGAAGACAGAGGACAAGGGCCACCAAATGAAGGGTTTGCCCTGTGGCTCAGTGGGAAGAGCATTAGACTTGGAAGTAGAGAGCTTAGTTTAAGATCTCAGCTGTTCCTCTTTCTATCTAGGTAGGATTCAGTTATCTCATCTGTAAAATGGGTATGATTATACCTACTTTACAGGCTTATCAAAGGTGAATGGCCTTAGTAGGCTCTGTTCCCTGCAATGTCACCTCTAATGATCTGTTGTACCTTTATATTTCAGTTACAACTCTGCCAGTTTTTCTCCAACGTTGTCAAATATCTGGTCACATGAAATCACTGGGGGCCTCGCACCAGGGTCCAGGGCTCACCAGCTTTGGAGTTTGCCCGGAGAGCTGTAACAGTCTAGTTATGTCTGAGAAAACCCAACCCACCTCTCAGGGCTGCACCGGCTGGAGCAGCCACACCTTAGGAACTGCTAATTTGGTAGATGGATTTGGAAAATCTGGAAGATTATAAAAAGCATTTACTTGTTGGAAGCTTAGGAAATTAGAGCCAAAACCCAGAAAGCAGTTTTGGGAGGTGGATTTGTTACAATAAAGGACTGAATCTGTGAAGGGGAGGAAGAGAATGGAGGCAGCTCTGCAATGCAATGGCCCAGAATGTTCTCTCCAGCCCAGTTACTGAGCCCAGCACCGCTCACCAAGCCCCAAGCTGGTGAGCTCTAAGAGGCTTCCAGGTGCTATTCTACTGCTCCCTTCCATAGCCTGTGGCCAACAGGGACACCCGTAAGTCCCACCTGCGCTGCTGACCACGCCAGCCCCTCTTCCAGCCACACACCCAGTGGAGTGCCTGAGGCCCTAACTACTCACGGCCACGCGCGTACAGGTGCAGAAGGTCCTGCCGGGCGGGCCTTCTTCGGCCCGTTTCCTCCTCTCAACAAGCGCAAGTTCTCCCCACCATGGGAATGCAGCCACCTTTGAACACCCAAATAAATATTCTTGGCTTTTCAAACCTTTTCTTTTCTTTTTTATTTTATGATTTTGTTTATTTGAGAGAGAGAGAGAACAAGTATGAGCACGAGCAGGGGGAGGGGCAGGGGCAGAGGGACAAGCAGACTCCCCACCCTGAGCCGGAGCCTGAACACGGGGCTCCATCCTGGGACCCTGGGATCATGACCTGAGCTGTAAGGCAGACGCTTAACCGACAGCCACCCAGGTGCCCCTCAAACCTTTTCTCGATTCCTGTTGTTCCAGGCAACGAGAGTTGCTCCTTCCTCACCAGGCACTCTAATCTTGCACAGGCGGCGCTGCTTTACAAGATACTCTGTATCTGTCTCCCTCCGATCACAGTGAGCTCTAGGAGGGCAGGCACAGTATCACCCAGCTCTGCATCCCCCCCGACTCACACAGTGACCTTAGTCAGGTTAACCTCGGTAACACTTATCTACACACAAGGTGTTGTGACCCCGGTATTAGCGTTCTCCAGAGAAACAGAACAAGTAGGATATTCATTATATATATATACACACTATTATATATTAATATATACTATTATATATAATAATAAATACTAATGTGTAATAGAAATATTTATAGAGATAATATATATTTATATAGACATATAAAGAGATTTATGATTAGGAATTGGTACACATGATGATGGAGGCTGACAAGTCCAAAATCTGCAGAGCTGATGTCCCAGTTCATGTCCGAAGATGAGAGCGGCTGTGGAATCAGGTCTTCCAATGTACCCCCTGGAAGACTGTCAGGCAAGAAAATGTTCTCTTATTTGGGGGAAGGTCAGTGTTTTGTTCTATTCAGTACTTCCACTGGATGAAGCAATTTGTTTTACTCAGCTTACCAATTCAAATGTTAATCTCTTGTAAAAGCGCTGTCGCAGAAACACCCAGAATAACGTATCACGGTATTTGGGCACCCCGCGGCTCGGACTAAGTTGACCCGTAAAATGAGCCATCATATTCCCTCTGCTGTTGGATATTGTTTAAAGGTGATCAGCATTCATTCCTTCCCCCTTCTGTAGTCTCCGATGTATCGAGAACTACATTTCCCAGACTCCCTTGCCAGCAAGGTTAAGGTTCTGCTCATGCACCAGCTCCCAAGAGATTCAGAAACAAGGCAGAGGCATCCTCTCTCCAGCACTGGGCACTAGAGCATACGTAAGCCTCTGCAGATGGGACAGCTTGCCTTCCCATCCTCGGCCTGGCCTCTGCACTGGCAGAAACCGGTTCCTGCAGGTCTGACCTCTGGATTAAAACTTGCAGGGGCAACCTGACCAAAATCTAGTGGTGGTCCCTGATGGCTTCTTCACTCTAAGCAAACTTTTCCCCACAGTAAACCCTCCTTCTTGAAATACCGAAGGTGTTTTTTCTTTCTTTCTTTCTTTTTTTCTTAAATTTTATTTTATTTTTTCTAAGATCTTGTTCGTTTATTTGAGAGAGAGAGAGCACAAGCAGGGGAGCGGCAGGCAGAGGGAGAGGGTCCCTCTCAGCTCCCGCTGAGCAGGGAGCCCGATGCAGGACTCAGTCCCAGGACCCTGGGATCATGACCTGAGCCGAAGGCAGATGATTAACCGACTGAGCATCCCAGGCGCCCCTACTTTTTCTTTTCTTGCACTGAAACCCCAGACGATAGATACATCATCATATTGACCTGAAGGTGTTTGGACTCTGGGTTTGTAAATACAAAATTTAAGAAGTAGAACTATACCAAGATACATTTTTTTCACCAAGAGAGAATTTTCAGGAGCAAGTCTCATTAAGCCAATATGATTTCTAGATCAATTTTCTATACAACACAGTTATACAGTTTCCCCCTTATTTCCATTTTTATTTTACTGAAAAATTTTCATCACTATCATGTTTTTTCTCTTTTTGCTCTAAAAATAAGAAAGATGACTCACTTATCAATCAAGGCTTTATTTTTGTCAAATTAAATGATACCCTAACTCCTAACATTTTTATTTTTGTTCTGTGGTTTTATTTCTACCAAACCTAATTATCCTAGGAAGGCCTAAAGCTTTCAATTTTACCGAGAAAATGTAATTCTGTCAATTTTTAATCCACAACCTATTTTACCATGTATAGCTTTAGCCGTTGACAGTTTAATTATATGTTGAATATTTTTACACAGACCAATTTTTCTTGGACCAATTTTTGCGTTTTTGATGTTAACTCAAAAGATCTGACATTGTGAATATAAGAAATATGTATTTTAGTCTTTGTCCATGGTTCCTAAAACCTTGTAATTTCCTAAGTTATTAGAGCGGTAAGAAAATCTTTTATTATAATACTTGTTTTTTGTCCTCAGTTCCTGAAATAGCTCCAGAAAGATAAAGGTAAATGAATGTCTCTTATTATTTATAACGAATGTCTTTCAACAATACCTGAGTTGGTTAATGAGGTGATTTTTAGAAAGCCCCTAGATAACCACAGGATTGGGAGTGGTTGCCAGGGAACCAACCACATGATTAGAGGGGTGGAATTTTTAGGTCCCCACTCCATCTTCGGGGAAGGAAAAGGAGCTGGAATCTGAACGAATCACCAATGGCCAGTGATTTAATCAACCGTGCCTGTGTAATGAAGCCTTCATAAAAACCCCAAAAGGATGGAGTTTGGAAAGCTTTGGGTTGGCGAACGGAAACACATCCACTTGCACCGTGACAGCTGTTCCTGTAGTCCAGAGCCTTCTGGACCTCACCCTATGTGTCTCTTCATCTGGCTGCTCATTCCTATTCTTCAATATCCTTTGTACTATCCTGGTAATCTAGTAAGTAAACTGTTTTTGCTGAGTTCACTGTGAGCCATTCCAACAAATGATCAAACCCAAACCTCCCAATTCATAGCTAACTTGGACAAGTTGTAGGTAACTTGGGGACCCACCACTTGCAATTAGTGTTTGAAGTTGAGGAGGACAGTCTTGTGGGACTGAGCCCTTCCCCTGTGGGGTCTGCACTAATTCCAGATAGTATCAGAATCAAATTGTAGGACATCTAGCTGGAGCTGCAGAATTGGTTGGTGTGGAAAACCCTCACATCTGGAGACCAGAAGTGAAGTATTCTAGGACTGGAGTATTGTAGTAGAGATAAACAGAGGTGTTTTTCCCTTCCATTGTGATTCTTCAGTTTTCAGATTTCACTGTGCACTATTTTAGTTGATGTTAGATTTCTTCCTTCTTTTTTTTATTTCTACAGTTAAATTCGACAAGTAATTATCACTGTAAATTAATTGTACAAAGATTGATTCTTTACATTTTTTTTAATTGAAGCTAAGGGCATCAGAAAACAGAGGATGTATGTGCACAGTAAGCCCATAACATTCTTATTTCCATATGGCAGGGTTTCCTTAACTATAAAACGGACTTGTTTTGAAGATTAAACGATACGTCAAACGCTCAGCATGATATCTGGAGCATAAATCACTCAATAACCATTAGTCCCTATTAATTCTAAATGTTTGTGAGTTAAATTGAACTTTGAACCCTGTGAGATGGGTATTATTATTACCTCTGAGGAAGCAGAGTGGACTGGTGGCTGGCCCACGTTCATCTCGGACCTGGGCCCAGGCTTTCTTACATTGGGTGCAAAATCCTTTTTCCAACCCTACACAGCTTTGCAGGGAAAAAAAAAAACGGTTCTGTCCCAGGAGGAGACAGTCAGCTTAGCTCTGTGCCATGCCAAGTGGATACAGGTGTGATATACCACCTGAACACCCGCTAAAGGCAAGCCAGGATAGGACCCATGCATAGGAAAACATAGGGCAAATAGGACCAAAATGCCAGACAGTCCCCAGAAAGTTGGGGCACAAGGCAAGACTCACCACAAAGGACATAACTGACCTGATGCAGACCAATGACACCTCAGAAACCCCCATAACTAACCTGAAAGAGACCAGTGACATTGGCCTACCAGGGTTCAAGAGAAGCAGGGCAGCAAATGGGAATGGCAGCTCATTCTGGACATTGAGGTGGGGCTATGTTCCTTCTGGAGGCTCTAGAGGAGAACCCACTTCCTTGCCTTTTCCTGCTTCTGCAGGCCACCCGCCCTCCTTGGCTCCTTCGGCACCACCAGGCTGAGTGCTTCTCATGCTGCTGCTCTGGTTCTCACTCCCTTCCAACTGGCTCTTCCACTTTTAGGGACCCTTATGATTATATTGGGCCCACTTGGGCCACCCAGGATAATCTCCCGATTTTAACGTCAGCTGATTAGCAACCTTCATTTCGAGTGCAGTCTTATTTCTGCTTTGCCATCTAACCAAACACAGTCATAGACATCTTTGGGGCCCCTCATTCTATCTACCACATGCTGAGAAAAGCAAAATTGAGGCGGGCAAGAGAGGGCTGATTGTCGTGGCCCGTTGGTCAGTCCCTACACTCCCTTCCAGGTGTTGGGCAAATTCCAAGGAGATGGTGTGATGGAGTTTTGGTCAGGCAGATCTGGATAAGAAGCCTGGCTTTCACACTGAATGACTGGTGACTTAGACACTCTGAGTTATTTCCTCATCTGCTTGGGGGGTGGTAATAATACTTCCGGCACATTTATTTCGCAAGGGTTCCATAAGATCTCTCATGTGGGAAAACGCCTAACACATTCCAAGTGTTCAATTTTCTTCCACTGTCACAATATGTAGGAGCTCTTGTCTCCTTCCTAACATTCGTTTACTTAGTCAATGTACATGAAATGTGAATTATGCGCTGTGTACGTAGTAGGTGCTGAGGGAGAGCCAGTACCTGGACTCTGACCTGTCTGACTTTCAAAAAAGCAGGAGAGCTGGATGCTGGATTACATGATGGGCAGCAACAGAGAAACAACGAGAGGGTGGTGAGGTGTATACATCTCCCCATACCTGTGTGTGTCACTCTGCTAAGCAGTGTCGAAGAGAGTCCTAAATGACGGAGAAAGCCTGCAGGAGTGAAAGAAAATAGGAGTTAAGAGTGCCTGGGTGGCTCAGTCAGTGAAGCATCTGCCTTCTGCTCAGGTCATGATCTCCGGGTCCTGGGATTGAGCCCCACATTGGGCTTCCTGCTCAGTAGGGAGTCTGCTTCTCTCTCCCTCTCCCTCTCTCTCTCTCTGCCCCACCCCACTGCTCATTCTCTCTCTCTCTATATCAGATACATAAATAAAATCTTTATTAAAAAATAGGAGTTAAGAGCATAGGGTTTGAATTCAGATCTAGATTTTTATTTTAGTATGAAAAGTTCAAAACATTAACAAAAGAAGAGAATACAAAACTGTGTTGTCTAATTCAGTAACCACTATCCACATGTGGCTATTAAACACTTGAAATATGACTAGTCTGAATTAAAATTGCTATAAGTGTAAAATACCCACCAGTTTCAAAGCCTTAGTATAAAAAATGTAAAATATCTCATTAGTAATTTTTACATTATTTTGGGTTTGGTGAGGTAAATAAACTGTATTATTATAATTAATAATACCTTTCATTCCTTTTTAAATGTGACTAGAAATTTTTTAATATGTATATAGGCTACATTAAATTTCTTCTGAATCAAGCTGATATAGAATACTGAATCCCCACTTTAAATGACTCCCTCAGCTTCAACAATTACCAACTTCTGAACATTCTTGTTTCTTCTTTATCCCTTCCAACCTCCACCCACACCGAATTATTTTGTAATAAAGTCCAGCTACCATATTATTTTGTATGGAAATATTTCAGTATGTACCTCAAAAAGAACTATCTAAAAAAACACAGTCTCATTATTATGCTTCAGAAAAATGAATGTATATCAATTATATTTCAATAAAACTTGGAAAAAACTAATAATAATTAATATTATCGAATAGAGATTATTGATTCCAGACAAAATGAAATAGACACATTTCTCCCTCTTCCTCCAAGTACAACCAAACACCCTGAACAAAATAAATAAGACAAATATAAGAAGATTCTGAGAGGTGAAAAGGAAAACTGGGTAGGAACCTCAGGATTTCAGGAATAACCTGGTGATGAGTTCCTAGATTTTCTTATTCTCTCTTCTTCTTTTTTTTTTTTTTAAGATTTTATTTATTTGACAGAGAGAGACACAGCGAGAGAGGGAACACAAGCAGGGGGAGTGGGAGAGGAAGAAGCAGGCTTCCGAAAGCCAAGCAGGGAGCCCGATGCGGGACTCGATCTCAGGACCCTGGGATCATGACCTGAGCCAAAGGCAGACGCTTAATGACTGAGCCACCCAGGCGCCCCTTATTCTCTCTTCTTATATGTATTTTGGCTTCCCTCAATCTGGAAACACCAAGAGGTGTAAAACAAAAACAAAACCAAAAACTAATCTCCAAGAAAATCTCTAACCAAAGGCTGAGAAGAGAAGTGGCCTAGCAGATCAAAAACTTTTTTGAAAATACCTACTTTACTCTAGCCAAACACCATGGGAAAAACAAGGCATCTGTCAACAACTGAGGTCAAGTGGGAGCCTAGGCTTTAATCCATGCCCAGTGGTAATAAGGTTCCTCTTCTATCTACCCCCATCCCACCATTTGCAGTGTCAGCAGAGACCTAGTGGGAAGCCTGGACTTCTGCATTACGTGGCAGTAATGAGGTGGTACCCTCCTTTCTCCTGTTGGTGTAGGGTCAGTGAGACCTGCCAGAATAGAATATTTAAATAATATCCAGAGTCTCATAAAAGAATACCTGCCATATCTAGTTTACATTAGAAAAACACTTCTTATACCAAAAAGCAAGAATATCTCAAATTGAATGAAAAAAAAAAGACAATCAAAAAGCACCAACACAGAGATGACACAGAAGTTGGAATAATCTGACAAGGATTTTAAAGCAGCTATCATGAAAGTGCTCTAATAAGCAATTATAAGCCCATTTGAAAGAAATGAAAAAGTAGAAAGCTTCAGGAAAGAAATAGAAGATATAAAGAAGAACCAAATGGAAATTTTAGAGCTGAAATTATAATTGAAAGAAAAACTCACTAGATGGACTCAACAGCATAATAGCAGTGACAGAGGAAAGAATCAGTAAACTTGAAAATAAATCAAAATAAATTATCCAGTCTAGGGGCACCTGGGTGGCTCGGTTGGGTTATGCATCTGCCTTTGGCTCCAGTCACGATTCCAGGATCCTGGGATCAAGCCCCGCATTGGGCTCCCTGCTCGACGGGGAGTCTGCTTCTTCCTCTCCCTTAGCCCATCCCCACCGTGCTTGTGCTCTTTCTCTCCCACTCTCTCTCAAATAAATAAATAAAATCTTAAAAAAATTATCCAATCTAAAAAAAATAAAAAATAAAATAAATAAAAAATAAATTTAAAAAATCAAAAAATTATCCAATCTAAAGAACACAAAGAAAGTAGAAAACAAAAGAACAGAATCTCAGAGATCTGTGGAAGAATAACAAAAGATCTAACATTTATGTCACTGGAGTCCCATAAAGAGAAAGGAAAGAGTGTGGGGCTGAAAACTATTCTATGAAATAATGGCTGAAATTGTCCCAAATTTGGCAAAAGACATAAACAGACTGAAGAAACTGCTTAAACCTCAAACAGAATAAACCCAAGGAAACCCATGCCAACCTATATCATAACCAAACTTCTTAAAACTAAACAAAGAAAAATCTTGAAAGTAACAAGAGAGAAATGATACCTTATCTATAAGGGGAAAAATTGAATAACAGCAGATTTTTCATCCAAATCATGAAGTCCAGAAGGAAGTAACACATTTTTCTCCCCCTCTCCCTCCTCCTCCTCCCCCTCCCCTTCTCCTCCCCCTCCTCCCCTCCCCCTCCTTCTCCTCCTCCTCCTCCTCCTTCTTCTTCTACTTCTTCTTCTTCTTCTTCTTTCTTCTTCTTCTTCTTCTTCTTTTTCTTCTTCTTTTTCTTCTTCTTCTTCTTCTTTCAGTAATCTCTACACCCAACATGGGGCTCAAACTCATGACCCCACATATTTTTCAAGTGCTGAAAGAACTGTCAACCCAGAATTCTATGGCCACAAAAATATTCTTCAGGGGTAAAAAGTAAATCAGGACATTCTCAGATAAAGGAAAATTAAGAACATTTGTTACCAGCAGAACTGCCCTATGAGAATGGCTGAAGAAAATTCCCTAAACAGAAAGGAAATAATAGAAGGACTTGTAGAATATCAAGAAAGAAGGAAGAACATGGGAAACTTAAAATGTGAGTAAATACAATACAATAGACTTTCTTTCTCCTCTTGAGTTTTCTAAATTATGTTTTGTGGTTGAAGCAAAATTATAACATTATATGATGTGTTTTTCAAAGTATATACACGAAATATTTAAGATAATTATAAATGAGGGAAGGTAAAGGGACTTAAATGGAGGTAAGATCTCTACACTAGTAGACTGCTATGTTACATATGTATATATAATACTTAGAGCAACTATAAAAAATCTATACATAAATATGCATCCCAAAACAGTATTAGTATATCAAAATGAAATTATTAAAAATATTCAGGTAATCCATAAAAAGGCAGGAAAAGGGATACAGAGGAATAGGAAAGAGAGGGAGTAAACAAAAAACAAATTAAAAATGACATACTTAAGTCCTAATATATCAACAATTACATTTGATGTGAATGTTCTAAATACACCAGTTAAAAGACAGATTGGGCCAATGGCTACAATAATATGCTCCAACTATATATAACTACAAGAACTTCACTTCAAATATAATGATATAGGTAAGTTAAATGTAAAAAGATAGCAAAAATACAATGCAAATTAATGCAAACACTAATCACAAGAAAGTAGGAATGTCTATGTTAATATCAGATAAAGTGGACTTTGGAGCAAATAAAATTACCACAGACAAAGAAGAAGAAATGATTAAAGGATCAATCCACCAAAAAGACACACCAATCCTAAATATGTATGTACCAAATAATAGTGTTCAAAAGATATAAAGCAAAAACCAATAGAATTGAAAGGAGAAATAGACAAACCCATAATTGTAGTTGGGACTTCAGCACTCCTTTCTCAACAATTGATAGAACTGGTAGACAGAAAATCAGCAACCAATAAGATCTAATTGACATTTATAGAACACTCTACCAAGATGAAATCTATGGTCCTAGGTTTCAGCGAATACTCTTCTTTCTAAGCTTGGCACCCTTGGCATAACAGAAGTCTCTAAATAAAGAGTATACAAAAAGACAAACATTTTGGTACCTGCTGATTTTTTAATGATTATTTTACTTTTAAATGATAATTTATATGGTTATAAGAAAACTGGAGAAGGCTCTGCCCCAACCAATAGGTTGGGAACATTGGCACTGCAGCGTGGGATCTCTGGGTGGGATGAAGCAGTTATTTTCAAAAAGAGTAGAGTTCAGGAGTCACCCTGGCTGTCTGTGACTAGTGCCAAGTGTGTTAAAGGGGGACTAAAGCAGACCCGAAGCTAAGTTCTTCGTAGAGCCACCTGTCAAATTCACAAGATCACACCAGCAACACAGAGGACCAGAAAGAGAATCTGAGAACCATCAATACTAGCACCAAATGTGGTTCTAGCACACAGCAGGTGCTCAATAAACATTTGTAGAACAAATGAATGAATGGTTCCAGCTCTGCTGCTCTAACCATCTATTGTGCCTTGTCCCCTTTCTGAGTTTTCTCACATGCAGATGGAGTGAGAACTTGGGTCCAATCATCTCTCCAGCCCCTTCTAGTTCTCACAATCTATAACCCTGTCTCATGTTGCAAAACATTTTCACACACATGAGATCACTCATAACGTGCTCTTAATCTTCACAACAGCTCAAAGAGGAAGCCATATCCATTTTAAAGATGAGCACACTTACTGCCTAACAGAGTGCCTTGCACATACATAGTAACTGTCAGTTATGATTTGTCCTTCTCAGAAATCCTATTAATGTAGCAGGAAAAAAGATATTATTACTACTATTTTCCAGATGTGGGGAATGAGAGGGATGTTGCAATGTTCCTCATTTACCTCCACATCTATCATTTTGCAAATCAACATGTTTTCACAGACTCTTCCTTGTAAATTTTGGAGTGACCGAGGAAATGGCCAAGGTGCTGATGTTCCTTCTTTCAGGCAAGAATGATTTGACTGCATGTTCCAGTTTGTCTCCTAAGCCCTTCATGGCTGTCTTCTCATAAAGGCATAAAGTGTTAGCTTGACTACCTCTTTTTTTTTTTTTTTTTTTATCTAAAACAGTTCCCGAATCAGTAAGCTGCAGCTCCAGAATCAGAAACTCAAAAGCAGGTCAATATAAATTACCCAAACTGAAGCACAAAGGAAAAAAAAATGATGCATGGGAAAGAAAAAACCCAAAATTTGTCCCAAATCATGTACTAAGCTGGATGCTTTTATGATCCCCACTTTACAGAAGGAGAAGTCAAGGTAGAGAAAATCTTTGGAACTTGCCCAGTCACACGGCTCATAAGCAGAGGAACCAGGATCTGAATCCAGGCCCTGGGTCTAGACTTTTCTTCCTTTCTAACCACCTTTCTACAATTGCTTCCTAGAAGAGGAACCTGAGGCTCTGGTCATTTGCCCACAGTCACACACAGCTTAACTGCACTTGGAGCTCGGATTCAAACACAGGTCTGACATTGTAACACAGGCTTTGAGTGGTGCAAAGGGGTAGAGGGAGGGATTTGGCATTTACTGAGGAAGCTTCCACTAGCTCAGGCTCTGCACCTTGCGCTGACGCAACATTACTCAATGTAATCTCCCACCATGGGAATTAAGTAACAGGACCCACATTTTCTGAGATAAAGAGACTGAGGTTCTGAAAGGCCCAGAAAAACTTGGTACAAAGAGGCTGAGTCTTCCTTCTTCCAAGCTGCAGTTTGCGTCACCGCTTCTCAGTTGCCTTCTCAGGCTTGGGGGAGGCGGGGGACAGGGTGCTGCTGCGGTATGGCTACTGCGGTCCCGCTCCGGCGAGAACGAACCCCCTTGGCATTCGGACGGTTTCTCAAATCAGATTCCCACCTGTGGTCACGTAAGATGGTAATTCAGATCACTCAGGCCAGGAGTGCTCCCAAGCCCCATGTGCTGGCTGTGATCGGGAGGACTAGAGCAGGCCATGAAGAGAGGCGTATGGGGCAGCGAGGTCTTGTCACATCCCTCAGCTGGTCTCTTGACCAACAGAGTCTAGGGACATAGGGCTGGCCCCAGGAAGGGTTAAACCAGGCCTGGAGAGGGGCCTGCATTCCAATAGAAGCACAGGTGGTAGAGAGGGAGAGAGCTCCAAATCCTCCCACTCCCTGTCCTCGGGGCTTTATTTAAGTATCTGCTTTATTTATTTGAGAGACAGAGGGTGTGTGAGCAGGTGGAGGGGCAGAGGGAGAGGATCTCTAGCAGACTCGCCCCCGAGCGCAGAGCCAGACACGGGGCTCGATCTTATTACCCTGAGATCATGGCCTGAGCCGAAATCAAGAGTCGGACGCTCAACCAACTGAGCCACCCGGGCGCCCCTTAAGTATCTGCTTCTTATTTGGGTTTTTGCAATGGCTTCCTCTCAGGTCTCCCTGTCTCTTGGCTGGCCTGGACTGCTCTTCTGCATCCTCTCTTAGCTAAGCTTACCCTCTGTCATGGGTTGAATGGTGCCCCCCAAAAGATATGTGGAATTCCTAACCACAAGTATCCATGAATGTAGACCATGGCTCATCCACTCCATTCATGGTAAAGCCCTAGCTTCCAGTGTGACTGTGTTTGGAGATAGGGCCTTTTTTTTTTTTTTTTAAGATTTTATTTATTTATTTGAGAGAGAGAATGAGAGATAGAGAGCACGAGAGGGAAGAGGGTCAGAGGGAGAAGCAGACTCCCTGCTGAGCAGGAAGCCCGATGTGGGACTCGATCCCGGGACTTCAGGATCATGACCTGAGCCGAAGGCAGTCACTTAACCAACTGAGCCACCCAGGCGCCCTGGAGATAGGGCCTAATTAAAGAGGTAATTAGGTTAAGTCAGGCCATGGGGTGGGGCCCTAATCCAATGTGACTGGTGTCCTTGTAAGAAGAGGAGGAGACACCAAGGATGCGTGTGCACAGAAGAAAGGCCACAGGAGGACATGGCCAGAAGGCAGCCATCCACAAACCAAGGAGAGGTCTCAGGAGAACCCAAACCTGATCTTGGACTTCCAGCCTCCAGAGTTGTGAGGAAGTAAATGTCTGTTGCTTCAGTCACCCGTCTCTGGTATTTTGATATGGCAGCCCTAGCAATCTATACAGGGCCCAATAAGGTTCTACGTCAACGCGTGTGGCTCACTGCCTGCCCAACTTCCTGTCCTGTGGACTTCAAGCTCCAGCATCAGAGAGGCTAAGCCAGTTCCCATAATTGCATACATTCAAATCCTATAACAAATCCCAGGGTTTTCTGCTTCTCTGACTGAGGCCTGAGGGGAGGGGAGGTTCTTGCAAGGCCAAGAGGGTGGCCCTGGTAAGACTAAAACTCTGAGCTCAATTAAAGGATCTGAACTGGCCAAGGATGTGGGCACATTGACAACACACCCATGCATCTCTCTCAGAGCTGGGGTGGGAGGGAGCTGGACTGCCCCTGGGGACCCTCCAGCAGCCCCCAGGAGGGAGGGATCATAGGCAGAGGTGAGGTGAGCAGATGGGGCCAGTCATGCACCCAGTCCGCTGAGCAGATGCTGGTGGCCCCGTCTGCAAGCTGCCAGGCTCTGGGCAAGATCAAAACCCCGCAGCCCCAGCACCTGGGTGCCAGGAGGCCCAGCCCTGCTGCGGCAGGTAAGGACCCAAGAGCCAGCTGCTTCCTCCCACGTGACAAAGCCCAGCACCTACAGCTGTCAGGGATTAGAGCGCACTGCCCTGGGTCACTTAGGGGTTAATCTACATGCAGTTTCCATCTCCTCGGGCTTTTTCTCTGCTCCCCTCCCTGCCCTCCCTGGCTGGCTCCTCTATTGGGGGCTCTGAGATTGGGGCAATCCCCAACTGCAGACCTCTCAAGCAGGCTGATGCTGCCTTTAGGAATAACTTTTAAAGAACACAGAACACAGTCAGCCCACAGAGTTTTGAACATCCTGACTCAGCAGCCATCCAGAGGCTTGGTGGGGAAGCAGAAATCCCGGAGAAAACACTGTGTACCGGACACAGGGTAACTTATTAATTGAGCTCCTACGACATCCTGGGTGGGTTTATAGTTACAATCTCAGCAATCTAGGAAGTAGGTCTTAGCATCTGATTTTCTAGAGAATTCTCCGAGGCTCTGAGAAATCAGGTGACTTAACGAAGGTCCCACGGAGATTAAAAAGCCAAGAGGAAAATCAAAACCCAGTTTTTCAGACCATAGGGTCCTTCCTCATCTCGCTCTCTGAGGCTGCTTTTGGTTGAAATGCCCTGGTCTTGGCCCAGATGGGGCTGGAGTGTGAGTTAGGGGGACTGGTGGTGGAAGAAGTGAAACAAAGCGGCGGCTCTAGACATGTGGTCCAACAGGGGCAGCCTCAGCATCAGCTGCAACCTTGTTAGAAATGCAGATTCTCAGGCCCACCCCAGACTGAGTCAGAAACTCTGGGACTGAGACCCAGGCACCCCCTGCGTTACACCTCGGCTGTTTTACCCTCAGACCACCCTCAAGGGTAAATCACACCTTGTCCTCTTTTGTCTGATGACATTTTCTGATGAGCCCTGGATTCAAATCCTCGCTGTGTGACCTTGGCCAGGTGACAGCCCGGGTCTGAGCCTTACACTCCTTCTCTGTACCTCCCCCTCCAGGGGTGCAGTGCCACGAGCTCAGTGCCATGCCTGGCGCGCAGCGAGGGCGAGCCAGCTGACAGACGGTATTGCTGTGGTTGGTCAGGGCTCTGAGTAGAGAATGAAGAGGCTCCAAAGGTCATCAATGTGAGCTGTCTCTCTGTCTGTCTGAGACCTGAACCCCTGGGGACGCCCCCTCCCGCCCACCGCCGGAAGGGACAGTGTCCTGCAGCCCTTTCTCTGCTCACAGTGGGTGGGGCGCCTCAGCATCCGGAATTCGGAATTTTAGAGAGCACACAGGGGCTCCGAGGCCCTGCTCACACCTACTCTAGCTCCCTGACTCTGGACTTGTCATTCACCTTCTCTGGGCCTCAGTTTCCTGTAAAGAGAAGGGGCGAGATGGGCCCAGAATGTACTTGATTGGAGGACTCCCTGGGCCCTCTGTGGGGCAGGGCTTCGAGGACCGTCCAGGCACTGATAGAAACAGATCATTCCAGGGCGCCTGGGTGGTTCAGTCAGTTAAGCGTCTGCCTTCGGCTCAGGTCATGATCCCGGAGTTCTGGGATCAAGTCCCAAGTGGGGCTTTCCTTCTCCCTCTGCCCCTCCCCGCCTTGTGCGCGCGCGCTCTCTCTCTCTCTTTCTCAAATGAACTCTTTTAAAAATAGTAAAAAATTTTAAAAAATAAAATAAAATCTTAAAAAAAAAAGAAAGATCATTCCAGGGACTGCCACTGTGAAAGAAAAACTGTACACCAAAGGGGCCCTCATCTATCATAATAGTTCAGAGACATTAAAATATGAATTTCCAAATGAAGGAAGCCCAGCGCCCTTGGCCTTAGATCGCATGGCTCTCCCCACACGGCCAACTTTGCTCCTGAGGCTCCTCAAAGAGGCAGCAGGGAGCATCAAACCCCTCATCACTTCCTTCTGGAGAAATCCGGCTCCACGGTAGGGGACCTGGTCTCCTGCCTGCAGAGGCCGACCCCCCCCCCCCCCCCCCCCACTTAGCAGTTTCTGGCTCCAGGAAAAGGCAGTCGTGTTAATGCTGAACATGTGTGCAGGTTTCTACCCCCTCACATTCCACCCCTTTCCTTTCATATTCAATCACAGGATAAAAGCCTCCCTTTATGTAATGATGGAGCATTTTTGGTCTCATCTGCTCCTCAGAGCCACTCTAACAGCACAGTGTCCTTGCTTCCATTTCCCAGAAGCTTGCACAGCTGGAAAGCAGCGAGGTTGGGATTTGAACCCTGCCTTCTCACTATAAGTGCAGGGCACGTTAGAACCAGAGTTCCCAAAGCCAGGTCTGTTGAGCACAAACGTCCGAAAGGCGTCCAGCAATCTGCTTCAGGACAGAGGTTGCAGGGTCAGATGGTCCAGCTTTTAGTCCTGGCTCAGCAGCTTTCCAGCTGTGTGCCCTTTAACAAGTCAGTCAACCTCTCTGAATTAAATGTCGTTGTTCAGGGCTATAACCATATATATACGTTGAGAAGGGCAACCCTGGTTATTTTATAGGAAGAAAACACTCTGCTCTGATTTGATAAATAATGAGTGGTGCTTCATTGTTTCATAGTAATGGTGGTTTATTTGGTGGTAAGCAAAATCTCTGAGGAACACAGCCCACAGAGTGGTGGAGAAATAACAAAGGCACCCCGAATAATGGCCAGGTCGGGGACGGTGCCTGTGCACGGGTGCCAGTCAGAGCCCTCAGCCCACCTTTAGACTGAGTCTGAGGGTCTCTCAGAAAAGAAGAAGGTCCAACCAAGTAGTCCTGGAGAGAGTTTTCCTACGGGAAACCTCTCTGTGTGATCCCTACAGGGGTTCATGTGTTCTCTTTCAATGCTTCCAGGGATGGGAGTTTCTCTCTTAGGGTAAACTCTTGTGGGTTGGATGGCTCTAATTGTATTAGACTCTTCCGCAGAGCATGTCGGAACCAGCCTCCCTCGACCTCGAGCCTTCAGTCTCACTCCGGCCTCTGAGACCCCAGGGTAAGTCTAGGCGAAGACCCTGTGGGTACCTGCAGACAGGTTCTGGAGTCTCTGCCAGCAAAGTCTCATGTTTGTTTTGAGTCCACGGCCCTGGCACCTGTAACTACCCACCACTGTACTCCCAGAATATTCTGGCAGAGTTTAAAAATTAAAGTTAATTAAATTCATGTAGGGAATTTCATTCCCCCTCCCATGCTTACACACCTAAGGGATAATAGTAATCACACTACCACCCATTCCCCCATCTGTTGAGTACTTCATTTCTTTCAAGGTGCCCTTGCATTCTTTATTTCAAATTGATCTCAGCACCCCCCATGAAATGGGTCAATGGGGGATTAGTATCCTCATCTTGTGGATGAGGAACTTGAGTTTCAGAGGTCCAGTGAGTTGTCCAAGAGTGAGAGCAGGAATTTGCTGGGGCTTCCAAATCCATGGCTAGTGCTTCTTCTACTATGGCTTATTATCAGAACTAAGGCCAGGCTATAAAAATAATCCACTTCTAAGAATTTACCCTATGGGAATATTTATTTTAAAATGCACATATTTGTGTACAAGAATGATTACCATGGCACTGTTGGCAAATGATTGTTTGCCATCTGATTATCCACCAGTGGAGAACTGGTTAAAAATTGTGGAACAGCCTGTAATGGAATGCTACACCACTTTCCAAAACAGTGTAGGTGACTTCATGCAGTCACGGGAGTAATGTGCCCGCAGTTCGGCCGAGCCATGCAGGGTTGAGTGGAGGAGAAATACATTTTTAAAAAGTGGGTGTAGTGGCCTATTTTTATTTCAGAAATCTGTACGTTTGCACGCGCAGAAAAGTTTAAAGGACCCACAGCAGCTATCAACAGTGGTTATCTTTTATTTGTGCGTGGGCAGGTTGGGAGGGTCAAAGGTTAAAGGCAAGATTGACTCTACATTTCTCTAAGTTTTCATTTTTTAAACAGTAAAGGCAGAAAGTTTAAAAAGACTCATAGGGGTCTTTCACTCTTTACACTACAGAATTTCATTTAATAATAGATACGCTTTTATTTGAAAAATATGTATCTATACCGCAAAGCATTGCCACAAAACAGTTTTCTTTGATTTCAAAGTGAGCAGATTGCAGAGTTGCAGTCAAGTGTATGCTAAATTGGTCTTCACTGAAATATCCATCTCATCCTCAGCGACCACATTTTATGGAGAAGACTCTCTTAAACCCAGGAATAATCTTGGGACATGGCGGGTGGCAGCTCACGAAGTTCAACGGTTAATGGGGTTCATGGTGGACTCCTTCTAACAGGTGTTTGAAAATTTTAACAGCAAGGACAGAAAAGGTTGTTATGGAAGACCTATGCTATAAATTATAACAACAGTAGCAGTCGTAATAACAAAAGCTGTTATTGCCACTGTGAATTTGAAACTCCCTGAGGCTGCCCCATGCTAGAAGCAAGCCCATCCTGTCTGCTTTTGTATCTCCAGCATTTAAGACAGTGCCTGGAGTACAGTAGACGCTCAACGAACATTGCTTAACCGACTGAGCCACCCAGGTGCCCCGCCTCGGGAGTTTTAAAACAAAAGGGCACTTAGTTGTCCAAAAATTAATATTCATGATTTCTTCTAGTTGTTAGAAACCCTGGCAGATCAGTCCTCCTGATTCTGCCTCAGGCTGGCAGGTGGATGGCAGGGCCTTGAGGCTGGTCTAAAAGGGGGAGCCTGTTTGCAGTCACAGCTGAGTGGTGAGCCTAGCCACCCACCGGACATCCCGCACACACTGGCCCCATGACAACTCTCTCCTGAAACCCCATGGCGATGTTTCCTAACTTGGGGATTGACAGAGGTTTTGAACTTTCTCTTTTTAAAAATAGCTAACTGCGGGGTGCTTGGATGGCTTAGTCGGTTAAGCGTCTGCCTTCGGCTCAGGTCATGATCCCAGAGTCCCGGGATCGAGTCCCACATCTGGCTCCCTGCTCAGTAAGGAGCCTTCTTCTCCCTTTCCCCCTATTTGTGCTCTCTCACTGTCAGATAAACAAATAAAACCTTAAAAAAAAATAGCTAACTGCTTCTTTAGTTTATTGTCCTAAATTTCATAATCAAATCGTTCTTTGTAACCACATCTATCCACATTCTTTAACTTCTAGGTAGAGCCCGGAGCTCCCCCGTTCTTGCCCTCTTCAGTTTTTTTGGGCTTTACTTTCTCACCATAGATGGTTCTAAGGTGGTGTGACTGATCAAGGGGGCGGTGGGGAAGGGTTCTTCATGATTAAGGGACGGCCACTGGGGAATAGCTGAGAGCCACCACAGCGTAGACTGCATAATCCTGACTCCGGGCTAAGACTTAAAGTCACGGGCTGCAGGAGGTCCTCAAATTTCAGTGGTCTGCCCAGCTCACCAGAGCCATGACCTTGCAGCAATTCAGAGCCAAGCAGCCAGTGCGCCTCTGGGCCACAGGACCCCAGGACCCTAAGCACATCTAGGGAATTCACACTGTCCAGTCCTGCCCACAGGCAGCTAAGATCCACTTTGGGATCTCTTACAGGGCCTTAAGCAAAGTGTCACCCAGGGCTGGGGTCTCTGAATCTCGACTGGGGAAAGATCTCCTTCCAAGCTCCTGTGGCAATCGGCTGGATTTCATTCCTTGCAGGTTGTTGGACTGAGGGCTTCAGTCTCTTGCCTGCTGCTGTCTGGTGCCAATCCCCAGTTTCTTGTCACAGGAGTCTCTCCGTAAGGCGGCTCATAACACAGCAGGTGGCTTTGCCAAAGCGGCAAAGAGAGAGAGTTCCCTCGCAAGGCGGAAATTACAGAGCTGTGTGACGTAATCAGGGGGCGTGGCAGCCTTTGCTGCATTCTATTGGTTAGCAGTAGGTCACAGGTTCCGCCCACACACAAGGGGAGGGATTCCACAGAGGTGTGAATACCTGGAAGCAAGACTTGTGGGGCCATTTGGAGTCTGTCCACCACAGGGATCAGCAAATTTTTGTAAAAGTCTGGAGAGGACACATTTAAGGCTAACAGGTCAGATAGTTTCTGTCAGAAGTATTCATCTCTGCCCTCGTAGCATGAAATCAACCATAGACAGGACTTAAACAAATGAATGTGTTCTAATGGAACTTTATGGACACTGAAATGTGAGTTTCATATAATTTTTGCAGTCACAAAATGTCATTTGTCTTTTGATTTTTTTCCCCCCAACTATGTAAAAATATAAAACCATTTTTAGATTGTGGGCCACCCAAAAATAGGCAGTGGGTCAGATTTAGTACTAGACCGTGGTCTGTCCACCCTGCCCTAGTTTATCAGGAAAATTAAATTTTTGCATATCAAATTTTCTTAAGGCGAGTTACTCCAGAATTGGAGGCCTTAGGGCAACCTCTCTGCAGGTGGTCAACTTCCACCTTGGGTTTTAGAGTTGGTTCAGTTTCTAGACTCTACCACATTATGTTGAAGAAGGGAGATAGTCCCACATTTGCCCAACCTCAGTACCCTCTCACTTTCACTCAGGCAAGTCAGCCACGGAGAAATGCGTATTTGTCCTGAACTGACTAGACCTGCAGATAGAAAGCATCCTCTGACCAGAACATACAGGCCATTGATGAGGACACACAAGTCCAGAGGGGCAAAGTGACTGCTCCCCACTACCAGGGCTGGGACTGGACTCTCAATGTCCCTTCCTATCTCCCATATCAGCCCACATTGCTCTTTTCTTGTTCTACTCTCTCTCATTCTCTCTCTTTCTCTCCTAACCCAGCCACCAATCCCTCAAGCAGACTGAGAGCTCTGTGAGGCCCCTGATGGAGTATCTCCCCTTCTTCTACCTGCTCATTCCCTTCTCCTCTCACCTCTGCCATTGACTGGGGACTGGCGGGGGGGAGGGCAGGTGCACAGTGGACGGGTAGGGGTAGGGCAGCAAATTCTCATGGAGTCCAAGTGAAATACAACAGGTGTCTATTAAAAAAAATTGCAGATTCTTTTGGGTGAATCCATACTTGTTGAGCCATTGGCTTCGGAGCTGCAGAAAATGTTTGACCCTGCCTATCCTCCAGGGACTCCCCTTAGACCAGGAGGGGGTTAGTTAGTCCCACATGACTAGTGGCTACAAAGGCCGTTAGCATTCAATTCTAGTTCAAGGGTTTGTGAATAATAAATGAGTAGTTACTCAGTGAAATTACACCCAGGGGCTTAAAATAGAGTTTGTCTCTAGACTCTAGAGTGATCTTTTAAAACATCAATGGCATCATACCTCCCCCTGCGTGATACCCTTGGAATAAGATTCCAAACTCCTCTCTACAGTTTACAGGCCCTGCCTGGCCTTGCCTGCTTCTTGGACCATTCTTAACCTTGCCTCCCTTCCTTTCCCAAACAGCTGGGCACAGGCCCACCTCGGGGCATTTGCACTTGCTCTTTCCTCTGCCCAGAACGCTCTTACCTAGGGCTTTTTGAAGGGTTAATTCCTACTCATCAGGTCTTGATTTAAATGAAGTCTCTGCCGAGGAACCCCCCCCCCCCCCCCGACACACACACACAAAACCTCCCTTCTGAAGGAGTCCTGCACACTCTGCTCTGCCGGTCTGTTAGCTCCTCCTAGCCTTTATTAGCTCCTGCATCATTTTCTTCGCAGGTTTATCATCTTTCTCTCATTTACTGCTGCATCACCAATACTTGCAGTCGAACCTGACACGTGGGCAACTCCATAAATATCTCTTGCAAGAACCAAAAAAGGCTTCCCTTCCTTTATAAGGAATAATTGCAACCCAGATGTCCTTCAGTGGTTAAACAAACCAAGGTACCGCCACATCATCAATCCTACTCAGCAAAGAAAAGGTACAAACTATTGACGCACGCAACAACTTGCACGGGACCTCAAGGAGATCATGCTGAGTGCAAAAGCCAATTTCAAAGGGTCACATACTGTTTGATTCCACTTATGTAACATTCTTGAACTATCAAAACAATGGTGATAGAGAAGAGATCAGTGTTTGCCAGGGGTGGGGGCCTGGACTCCAGGGAGAGGATGAGAATCCATGTGGGGCTGGCATGAGGGGGCCCTCTGGTGATGGAACAACAGATCTGAATCTTGATGGCAGAGGTGGTGACACCCAAGCTACGTGTGTGATCACTGCACAGAGCTACGTACACACAGACACAAATGAGTGCTTGTCACACCGGTGAGATTGGAGCAAACTCTGTGGATTATGCCAATGTCGGCGGCCTGGTTTGAGATTGTATGGTTATTTTAAGTCATTCACCCCCAGGGGAGGCTGGGTGAAGGGTGCATAGACCTCCCTATACATTGTTTTTGCGTGAATCTATAATCGTTTCAAAATAAGAAGTTAAGAAAATGTTCTGCACAAACAACGACAAAAGAGAGGTAAGTTTAGAGACAAGTTTCAATGTTTTTAATATTAAATCTGTTTGTATAGGCTCTATTGTTATTGCTTTTGTGAGACAAAGTATATCTAGTTCACTGAAAAGCCTTTTTCCTCTTTTTTTTTTAAAGATTTTATTTATTTATTTGAAAGAGAGAGAATGAGAGACAGAGAGCACAAGAGGAGAGAGGGTCAGAGGGAGAAGCAGACTCCCCGCTGAGCAGGGACCCCGATGCGGGACTCGATCCCGGGACTCCAGGATCATGACCTGAGCCAAAGGCAGTCGCTTAACCAACTGAGCCACCCAGGCGCCCTGAAAAGCCTTTTTTCAAAAAGAGTTGATCAACGTGTTTTGCCTCTGATATTCATACACAATTCTTTTGTCTTATTTTGGGGTTGCTATTTGTCCCTGGTTAATATCTACCATGGATAGAGCCGTACAGATCACACAGGGCTTTGACAGGCACCATTTCATTGGAGATTATTAGTACGAAGGCGGTACTTTGATTAGCCTTTCCATTTTATGGATGAGAAAACCAAGGCTCAGAAACAAAATGGTATACCTTAACTAGGGGGTAGAGCCTGAGTGACTCAGGACCCGGGTGTCCTAATTCCAAATTACTTCTCTTCCCCTTACCACCAATGACACACATTTGAGTAACAGTTTGGAGATCGCAACTTCATCTAAATTTATGCCTATATTCAGACTCTGAAGCCTATACCCTTCTCTTCTCTAGAGGGGCGGTGGCCTCCAACCCCAACCAACTCCAAGAAGCTAATTAGCACTTCTTTCTAAAAAACTCAAGGTGGGACTAAGAGAGAAAGAGACTCTGTTAGTTGTTGCTCATTTGCGGATGTTTTCCTTGCAAAACCACATCAAAGCAGGGAAGCCCACCATGGACTTGGCCGGAAACCAAAGCTCTGCTGGCCAATCTGAGAAGCGGCAAGTTCCATCAGGCAGAAAATCATTTTATCTTCTGGGCCCAGATTCCTCACTTAGAGCTGACGGGGGCGGAGCATCCCCCAAGCAGCAAAGCTCTCCCTAAGCCCCCAGCTGTCTCAGGGAGCCCCCGGACTTGGGGAGCCCTGCCCTGTGTGGGCCTGATTGGGGCAGGAGATGAGCCTCTGAACAGACCCCACAGAGGGTCACTGAGTGCCCACCAGGTGCAGAGCATATGGTGGATGTGACTTTGGGGAGCAACCCCATCCCTTTCAGGTACTGCAAAATGAAAGTGTGTATTTGTCTTTCAGAAAGGCATCACCAAACATGTGTTGATTTTGAGGGAAGAGAACCCAGAGGAGTCATCCTGTTAGATGCTAAGGGTGTGTTCTGCAGGGTGTTGCGGGAAACCCACAGTAAAAATGCCACAGGCCATCCTGCCCCACCCCACACCGCTCTCCAGGAGACTCCAGCATTCGGAACACACAGAGAAACATCGAAGATGCCCCAGGGAGATGTCTAGATTAGTTTCGAGGGAAGCACAGGCTTTACAGAATACGGGAATGGGCTTGGGGGCGGGGGGTGGGGTGGGGACCACCTCCGGGGGAGGGCATTTCAGCCAGAAGCACTAAGGACACACTGCTGCGTGGGTTCCCGTCTCTCCGGATGTAATCCTGTCCACATCCATCCCCTTGGCTACACTCTGAGCTCCCTGGCGGCTGGGCCCATGGCTTTCATCTTTCCATCTCAAGCGTCTAGCACTATACCTGGCACATAATGGGCACAGGTACACTTTGAGTGGATGAATGGATGAATAAATGAATGAATGGGTTAGCCTCTGAGTAAGGGAGATTTATCAATGGTTTTTGAGCTGTTGAGGTGACACATTATTTATTTTTTTAAAGATTTTATTCATTTATTTGTCAGAGAGAAAGAGGGAACACAAGCGGGGGGAGTGGTAGGGGGAGGAGCAGGCTCCCCACTGAGCAGGGAGCCCGATGTGGGGCTCGATCCCAGGACCCTGGGATCATGACCTGAGCTGAAGGCAGACGCTTAACAGACTGAGCCACCCAGGCGCCCTGGTGACACAATTTTATATACGTTTTAGGAATATCACAGTGACAACCCTGTGTAAGCCCTGGCAGCAGGATGAGAGTTTGAGGATTTTAGTTTGGGTGTCTTAAATCTGAGAGGATAAGGCCGGTCCCTTGAATCCCATCTGACCTCTGGTCTTGTAAATAAAGAGCCCAGTGTAGGCTTGGTGCACACAAGAACTGAAAGACCTTGAGCCCAGGGGAGATCTGAGGTTTCAACTAAATGAGGCAGTCACCTTCCTATTCACCATGCCTTACAGGGACCTTGGACTTGGTAAATATGAATTAAATAGGAGTTGAATTCATGAAAGGAAAAGACTTGGGGAATTTCAGAACTACAGACGTGTGGACACATTTTGGTTCATCACATTTGATCTAGTCGTTGAGCGTCTGCCTTCGGCTCGGGTCATGATCCCAGGGTCCTGGGATCGAGCCCCGCATCGGGCTCCCTGTTCGGCGGGAAGCCTGCTTCTCCCTCTCCCACTCCCCCTGCTAGTGTTGCTGCTCTCGCTGCGTCTCTCTCTGTCAAATAAATAAATAAAATCTTAAAAAAAAAAAAAAGAATTCCCTACTTAAAAAATAAGCGCTTATAAGCCCACCTCGCAGTAAGGGAAGCAGAAACCCATGAAATTGCTTCCCCAGCTGTCCTTAGAGCCAGAGCACCGTCATGGGACCAAAGCTAGCCGACCAGAAGCCCCACCTGCTTTGGCTTTAATGAGGTGCCCGACGCCTGAGCCACGAACTTCCTACAGGGAAGGTATCACCCAGATGGACAGGAGATCCCTGCAGGTACCAGGGATAATCCAGAGAATATTCAGCAGATCCAATGACTCTTCCCTGCTGCCAAAGGCCATAGTTAGCTACAGCCCTGCCCCCTCACCTAAGAGATGCCTCCTTAAAGGAAAAGCCTGAGCAGATCCAACTCAGGGGCAGGGCCCTTGATTGACAAGTGAAGACTCCTTGATTTAGTATTTCAGGCTCTAGACAATGCTCCATGTCAGAGGCTGGAGGGTACTTGACATTTTTTTCCTATACCCATTGTTCTGAATGTTCTGAGGAGATGACACTTTGAAGTTGTTTCAGACTAGATGGGAGGTTACAATCATAATGTAGAGGTTAAAATAGAGACCCTGGGATCAGACAAACTAGCATTTGGCTCTAAAACCCTCTAGGTGTGTGACTTTGGCACCTGGCACAGTGAGTCCAGTTAATGGGGACTATTATTATTGTTTTCACTACCTGGGGAGACTATTTTGAGGACTCAGGGTTGGAGAGAAAGAGAAGAGACAAGCTGACTCCAAGAACCCCACCCAAGCTCTTGGCTGAGCCCCGGCAGACAGTGGAAGGGGGATTAAACATGTTCAGCGGAGCCCTGAGGGCAGAGGGACACCCAATGGTAGAAGCTGGAAGGTGATGTGTTTGGCCTCACTACCAGACTTTCTAATAATAATCTGAAGATGTGCCAGGGTCACTTGGTGGGTAGTAAATAGTAAATAGTATGGGAAGTATTTAAGCCAGAGTTGGGAAAATGTTTGGTGGCGAGGGGATTTAAATAGACATTAGATTTGATCAAAACTTTAAACAATGAAACGTCCCTTTCTTTCTTTTTTTAAAGATTTTAATTAATTAATTAATTAAGAGAGCACGAGTGCGAGGAGGGGCAAAGGGAGAGGGAGAGAGACATCCCACGCTCAGCGCGCAGGACCCTATCTCAGGACCCCGAGATCACAACCTGAGCCGAAATCAAGAACAGGACGCTCGACCGACTGAGCCACCCAGGAGCCCTTGAAACTTCCTTTTTTTTTTTTTTTTTTTTAAGATTTTATGTATTTATTTAACAGAGAGAGCGGAAGAGCACAAGCAGGGGGAGCAGCAGAGGGAGAGGAAGAAGCAGGCCCCCTTCCGAGCAGGGAGCCCGATGCGGGACTCGATGCGGGACTCGATCCCAGGACCCTGGGATCATGACCTGAGCCAAAGGCAGATGCTTAACCATCTGAGCCACCCAGGCGCCCTGAAACTTCCTTTCTAAATGAATCTTTCTGTGAAAACCCAGTCAATGCTGAGATTATCCAAAAGGCATACTGAGCATGTGCTCGGAACACCAGACAAATAGGAAGAGGGAGAGAGAAATGTTCCATTTAAATAAACGCAGCTAGAATTTTCCATCAGCAAAACTAGAGATGAGCCACTTTAACGTCAGTTAAGTAGGGATGGGGGCTTCCGGGTCTTCTCAGTATTCAGGGCCTTTAAGTCTTAATCTGGTCCTGCGCCCATTATAACAACAGATCAAAGCAGAAGTGCTTTAGGGACAGCCAGAGCAAGAGCCAGGAGCCCCCTCCCCACCCAGGCTGCTACAGGGACTCTGAGGACCCCTCCAGAGTCATGGACCCCAGTCTGAAAAGTCCCAGAGAGCCTTCCAGTCCTGGAATTAGGGCAGGTTCTTCCCACCTTGATACCCTGACTCTAGTCAAGCCTTACTCGAGTTTCATCTATGATAGTATTTAAATTGTAATTTGCTTAGTAATTTTAACTTTCCCATTTTTCTCCGTCTATTATCTTGATTTATTCTCATAACATCCCCTGAGGGGGCTTGAAGGATGTCTCTTTCATCCGGATTTTATTGGCAAGGAAACAGGTCTAGAGGACACAAAGACCAGAGGTATGAGCTGAGGGAGACGTGTTGGTACCATAGTGGTGACTAATAAGGTGTCTGGATTATCCATTTGCGCAGCTTCCTTGTCCCCCCCGAACCCACTTCAGCCCAATCCCCAATGCACCACTTTTATTTTATGAGAGATTTCTGCTGCTTCCCTCCCCAGCCTTGTGACCTGGGGCTCTAACAGTATCCAGCTGATGGCCTCATGGCCCCTTGACTCCCCAGGGTCAGAGGCTAAATTTCTACAAGGACCCACTAACATGTCAGGAGCTGTTTTTGCAATAATGGCACATAATTCTCTGCTGCAAATGCCTTGACCTGTTGCAGAACCCTAAGTATTGTGCTGTTGCTGTCTTATTGGAGTGTGCAAAAGCTCCACTTGGCATCGTCCTCGGCCACAGACATGTCTGACACCATGCGGTCTCCCAGGCTTCCTAGCCAGCAGCAGGGATGCTTGTCCGACAGTCTAGACCTGCTGTAGAGCCTGCTTTTGTGCTGGGTCCCACTAAGAGCTAGCAGCCTTCTCTAACACCTAATAAATGGATCATAATGGGATTCCTAAGTATGGAATATGTAGCTTCCAAAACCCAAAGAAGTCTACCAAGTGTTATGTTTCTTTCTCAGTAGTGGGAGTTTAAAGTGCAATACGTTGTCTTTACTTTGGAGGGTTAATCTGATCATGGCTCAAACCACTAGACCCTAAAAAATTTTATCAGTGTAGTCTGTCCCTGAATCTGTTACGGTTTTTCTCTAGAATGCATGTCTATAGCACAAGTCTTTAATCATGGCATCCAGGGTATTTGCTACTTTTTTTGTGCATTGGATCAAATTAGCGTGATTTTACCAATTTATCATGGAGACCAAGGTGCAGCCTTGTGCTGTGGGATGTTAATAGGTGTTGCGCCAGAAAAGCTCAAAGCTCTATTAGCCATATTTTTGCTCTAAAAATATTAAATATCTACTTAAGAAAAACACTGGACACATTCATATAGGTGCCATTGATATTATTATATGATAGTCTGCTTTTCTTCCTTGCTTTTTTAAAATGATGTTCCATATTGAAAAATGGCGGGAAGCATTACCTAATTACACACATGTGACATCCAATATAGCCTCTATTGATGTGTAGTATTTAACAATTGACTCTTGTGTTGTGTGATTCTTCAATGATCATGATCAGCCTCATTGCGTGTTCTGGCATATAAGACCCAATATATTCATGATGTGATTCAATGTTTTTTGTATCCTAAACATAGCCTCTACCCCATATCATCTTCATGGATCCAGAAGAAGGAAGTTTCAAAAAAAAGGCAGAATCATGTGCTCCCAAGCTGGGTTTGAATCATAGAACCACATAATTAAGCAACCTCCAAATGAAGAGAGCTTCTAAAAAAGTTGGGAGAAGAGCTGTTCGGAATGAGTAAATAAATTGCCAACAATAAGAATAACTATGGTAAAACACAACACAAACAATGCAAAATAAGAAGTTGATCTTTTCTCCTTTGATACATTATACTGGTGACAGAAACAGAATATGGAAATAGATCTGATGTCGAACCTGATAAGGAAGATCCTAACCAGCCCCTTTCTCCTAATATTAAGTGAAAAGGTGGTTTTTCAAAAGAGAATTCTTTCAATTGAAACAATTTTGAGGGGGGTCATACCTTATAATAAAAAAATATAAAATATATATATTTAAAATCTTGATCTATTTAATTATTAATGAAATTAAGTTGGCTTAATATACAGAACATGGCAATTCTGTTCTAAATTAAAAATATAATTTCCTGCTATAATTTCTTGCTACAATTAATCTGGAAGACCGCGTTCTTCCATCTGGTGTGATCCAAGCACATGATTTTAATCACCTTGGTGTCCCTTCAATCCATTATACTTTTAAAAAGTACCTCACGATGGCCGAAGTTGGAGAAACGTAGTCACAAGAACCAGTAGATATGCAGAGAACCTTGGAGTCAGAGCACCTGGTTTTGAACCTCCTTTCTGCCATTTCCTACCTGTGAGCCTGGGCCAGTTTCTCAACCTCTCTCAGTCTCTTTTTCTGGCTTTGGTACAAGAGCAGAACCCCAGTTTCTTGGGGGGACAAGACAGTCATGCTAAATTAATGGTAGCCATTCCTGTTGCCAGATACATGTAGAGTCTGTGATAAGAAAGATGCTGACAGAGGGGCTGTAGGGCCAGCAGCTTCGGCCTCCTCAGGGAAGTCTTGCTCTTTGTTCCCACTCTGGATTTTGCCTTCAGTCCCCTGAAAGTGCCTGGCCTGTCCCCCCCACCCCCAAACTGCCAGAGGGTCCCACGACTTTTGTCCTATCTTGGTGAGCTGCAGGACAACCCAACGGTTGTTTCCTTCCTACGTTTGTCTTCATCGACACATCTTGAAACTGCCTGGCAACTGGCAAAGTTTCTCCGGGATCAGTTGCCTTGTGCTGGTTTTAGATTTTTGCCTTGGCGAGCTCCAGGAGCCCTCTCTGTCTCTCTGTCTCTGTCTCTGTTTCTGTCTCTCACACTCACACTCACACACACACACTGAAGGGACCGAAGGGCATACAACCACCCCCCAGCTGTTGGGAGCTCTGCTGCAGACAGCCCTGAGCCCTACTTATGTAGAAGTTGTCTCAGCTGAGGACAGTCACGTCACCCAAAGTACCCCCTTCTGGGGTAAGCCCCCTTCCAATGAGTCGTTGATATGAGAGACAAACACTGCCCACTCCTGCTTCTTTTCCTTCCCTTCCACGGGTGCGCCGCCCCAGAATTACCCTCCTCTGGTAGCACTCCGCCAGGCCACCCCCTCCCCCAGCCAGGATGGCCCTGTTTTGCGCCCCTGCCGGGAGGCTGCCCTGCAACCATCAGCTCTGGAAAGAATCTCAGGCCCAAATCTCCCTTCCTGAACTTCGTATGCTAAAGCTCCCGCTTTGTTTTGTTTCTCATGAGGAAGGAAAGAGAGGGAGACTCCCAGAGGAGAAGAGGGAAAAGTAGAGAAGGGTGAGAATAATAAGCCTGTACATCGGTAAAGCCCAAGACAGTTGGCAAAGGGATTTTTATCCACATTATTTTAGAGAGGAGGAAAAGTCACTCCTACCTTCAGGCAGTGAAACTACAGGTGATCTTTGTTTTCTTTCTTTTTTTTTTTTTTTTGCTTTTCTATATTTTCAGGATTTTTTTTTTTTTTTTTTTTTTTTTTTTTTTTTTGCAGTGAGCAAATAATCAGGGGGAAAAAAACAATAAAGCTATTTTGAAGAAGGAGGAGGAAACGAGGCCGTAGGGCTGGAGGGCTTGATTCTTCTCCCTCTCGGCTCCCTCCTTCCTCCCACCCCAAAAGTAGAGAGTAGTGCCGTCCGAGGGCGGCTGTGGGCAGAGGAAGTGAGGCCGAGAAGCTCAGAGGCAGCTCAAAGCAGGGATTTCTGGTTGAGCAGATTCCCCCATTCTTTGCTTCCAGCCCCAAATCCCACGCTTACTCACTTCACAGCACCTACTTTTAACCTGCCAAATGCCACTAAATCTGCAAATTAAACCTCTGATTACAGAATTCCTTTTGATGTAAAAAAAATGTGGGGATTTTTAAAATGTAATTATTCATACACTAAGATTTTAATGGTGCTGCTTTTCTCCCTCTCTCACCTTTTTTTTTTTTTTTTTTTTTTCCCAGGGCAGCGTGATTCCCCGGTGCGGGCCTGCCCAGGCAGCACCGCGGGGCCTCGCGCAGGAAGGAGCCTGCAGGAGTTGTCTGCTGCGGATCAGGATGCTCGGCTCGGGGGAGGCTGCAAGGGGTCTGGGCGGCAGCTGGTGCCCCTGGCCTACACACACACACACACACACACACACACACACACACACACACACACACACACACACCCCTGCAGCCTCCCCAGTTTGGCAATAAGATGACCACCAGATGCAAGCTGCAGTGTGAGTCCCGATCTGGGAGCCTGGGGCCGAGGGTCTGGAGTCCGGGCTTCTGCTGCAGGCTCCCCATCCCGAGGCTGGGGCTTGGGAAAGTGCTGGAATGAACATCCTGCAGCCCTGCAGCCGCAGAAGCAGGAGCGCTGGGGAAGTGGCCTGCCCTGCCCACATGTCTCCAGGCTGCGCCTCACCCCCCGCCTGAGCTGCAGCCAGACTGATCTTTTTTTTTTTTTAACTGTGGTAAAATACACATAAAATTTACTATTTTAACCATTTTAAGTATCCGGTTCAGTGACATTAAGTACATTCCTAATATAGGACGACCATCACCGCCATCCATCTCCAGAAGATTCTCATTCTCCCAAACGGAAACGTTGCACCCCTGCAGCACTAACTGCCCATTCCCTTCTCCCCTGACCTTACCCCTCCCCCCCCCACCAACCACCACTCTCCTTTCTGTCTATGAATTTACCTCTTCTAGGTATGTCACGGAAGTGGAATCACATGATAGTTGTCCTTTGGGGTCTGGCTTTTTCACTTAGCATAATGTACTCAGGGTTCATCCATGTTGTAACATGGGTCAGAATTTCCTTCCTTTTTTAAGGCTGGATAATATTCTAATGTATGGATATATCACATTTTATTTATCCATCCTTCTGTTGGTGGACACTGGGTTGCTTCTGCCTTTTGGCTCTTGTGAATAATGCTCCTTGAATGTGGGTGTACAATATCTGTTCAATTCTTTGCTTTCAATTCTTTATTTTTTTAAAAGGATTTTGTTTATTTGAGCGAGAGACATAGAAAGAGAGAGCACAAGCAAGTGGTGGGGAGAGGGAGAAGCAGGTCCCACCTGAGCAGGGAGCCCGACATGGGGCCCCATCCCAGGCCCCTGGGATCATGACCTGAGCCGAAGGCAGACACTTAACGACTGAGCCACCCAGGCGCCCCCAGACTGATCTTTTAAACATGAAAGTGAAACCATTTTGTCCCAAGCCTCCCTTGGTGCCCACAAGGGTCTCAGGGAGCTCATGTCATCCCACTGCATCCTTGCACACCTGACACAGCCAGGGGGTTCTCAATCACCCCAGCACATCCTACCTCCAAGCTCCTGCTCCGGCTTGTGACATCCTGCTAGAATGCTCTTGAGTTTGGCTATCTAGTCCTCATTCCCAGGGTGGCAGCCCCTCAGAGACCCTCCCTTGACCACCCCACCTGCAGCTGGCCCTGCCCCTCCTCTGTCTCCACCACATCTTCACCCTCTGCTGGCTTCCCTCCACGGCGACATCGCAGTCTGGACTTACCTTGCTTCTTTATTTTTTCTCGGGGGCGTGTTCCTTGCCTGCCCCAGCATGAGAGCTCCAGAGGAGCAGGTACTTCATCAGTCATACCCCTGCCTCTAAAGTGCCATGCCTGGCTCATAGGGTCTGTTTCCTTGGCTTGACGGTGGCCGTCTTCTCCCTGGTCTTCACATCATCTTCACTCCATATATGTCTGTGTCCTAATCTCTTTTCAGAAGGACACCAGTCACATTGGATTAGAGCCCACCCTAATGACCCCATTTTACTTTAATTACTTCTTTAAAGACCCTATTTCCACATATAGTGACATTCTCTGGTACTTAGGACTTCAACATATGAGTATTTGGAGGAATACAATTCAGTCCACAGTGGCTAATAGATCATTAGCTAAAACCTACCACACTTTGGCAAGAAACTTGACTGACTCCCTCTAGGAAGCCTTCAGGAACTGTCCAACACCGAACCAGTGACTTCCCCCCTTCTCAGAACTACCACAGGAAATTACCTACTGCTCCCACCCTTTCATGTCTGTGTGTGTGTGTGTGTGTGTGTGCGCGCGCGCGTGTGTGTGTGCACATAGGTCTCTGGCAACGACTGGAGAGTGGAACCTATCTTTTTCTTGAGGATGCCTCCTCGTGCATGGTACCAAGCACATAGTAGGGTCTTTATCAATACTGAATGTTTGGCTGGCTGCTGGTTCCAACCCCGAGACCTGAGAACAATATATTTTAGTCTGAGGAATCCTATCCTCTCCTTTGGAAGGACCAGTGCAAGTAAAAGATGCAGCCCAGTGGGGGGGCTGTCAGAGTCCAGGGGTGTGGGGATCAGGAAGGAACCCAGAGAACATGGAGCCAACACCACTATTCACAGGCAAGGACACTGCAGCGCCGAGAGGGGGCGAGGCATGTCTGAGGGTGCCTGGCCAGATAGGGACAGAAAAAGCAAGAGCCACCAATGGGGCCTTCTGACTCCCAGGCCACTCCTCTGTCCACCGCAATCACCACCTCTGTCCCCAGGACACACCTCGAGACAGACTCACACACCCAAGCACAGCAAGCTTTCTTTTATTTAGAAAAAAAAGAGGGGGTATTCTGGTTCATCGAGAGTAACCACTTAAGTCAGAAAGATGATCAATTTTCAAAGAATAGCATACACCAGAAGGGAAGATTCCAGAAACTATAATGGCCCCGTGCAGATGAATCCCTTTGTTTGCTGATGCTGGTGTCCTCGCTGGGCCTGGCAGGGCCTCGGTGTCCTGAGCACCAGCCCCATACAGCCTGTCCTCTGTGAGATGTATGAGATTGGGGTCCCCTGCAAGCTGAACTCTACAGCAAATTTCTAATTTTAACATGCTTACTTACTGTGTTTCTTTTTTTCCTCAAGCTGAGAGCAGAATAATGATCCACCCCAGTTTGCTTATTTACCATATTTGTGCTATTTTACCATTTTATCTACTAACCAATTTTTCACTATCCCATCCTCTACTTTGCCTCCAAAGTATTCTTTCTAGAGTATAAATCACACCATCTCAGTCCCTTCTTCCAATCTTTTAATCCCCCACCCTGCCCACCCACATCATCACCTCTAGGGATAAGCCATAAGCTCCTTAGAAGAGCATGGAAGTCATTCCTGATATGGCCCCTCCCTTCCTGTGTGTACACACTCTATACTGGGATGCCTTTAGCTACAAGGCACAGAAAACTCAACTCAAATAGATTCAAATATAACCACCCTGTGATCCCCCCTCACTAGAAGTCCAGAGGCAGGAAGCTGCGGGCTATTCAGTTCAGAGGTTTACAGCATCACTGAGAGCCAAGGGCCTTGCCCCATTTCTCCTCATGGGGGCAAGGTGGCTGCAGTGGTTCCGAGTGTCTCTGCCTCCCATTCCAATGTCAAGAGGCAGAACCAGTCCTGGATGAGCTTTCTCTTGCATCTCATGGGCCAAAGCTAAGTGACAGGCCCTTTCTGAAACTGGCTTGGGCAACGGAGAACCATGATTGTTTTACACGAGCCTCCATTTCCCGAAGACCCGGGGCTCATCCCAACCTTCACTTTTCCTTTGAAGCCTTTCCTACCCCACCTGTGGCAGGGCTACTGGATGTCTCTTCAACCAGTTATTCAACAAACATCGACTGAGCATCCAAGAGGTTCCAGGCGTGGGGGCAAGTAGAAGTGAGCAAAACCAGACACGGGGATGCCCTCATTTGTCCCTATTTCTATTATAGGACTCAACGTATTTGTTGTTTTGCAGAGTGTGTGAAATTAGGCGCCTCCCAGTTTCCTCACACATGAAAGGGGGATAATACCGTCCACTTCAATGTTGCCAGAGATAATACACATACTAACACCAGGATGCACCCAGCTTGTAGTTGATGTGACTCTCCACAGATCTGCTTCCCCCAGATGAAGGGTACTTCTCTGGTGTGTGAACTCCTTTGGCAGGCTGGAATAATATTTTTAAATACATAAAATAAAGTTCATGAGATAAGAAAGGAAACCGATTATATTGAGAGACCATTATTAAAATATTTAAAAATACTTCTAATACAGAAACCCTGTATATGTTCCTCATTGATAATTAAATAACATAATATAGTGTCAGATCTAGTATTATTTGAAAGTGGGGATGAGCGTTAATAATATTTCACACTACCTGCCATTGCTGTATCATTCTGTGACAATGTCTGACTTCTGGCTCCGGCAGAGTCCCAGGGGCTGCTCCCATTAATCCGTTGGTTGGCAGCATTTACATGGCAAGTCACAGGCTAGGGAAAATAAAGCTATAATTTTCTCCCATTCAGGTTCTCAAACCCCTTGAATTCTATCCATGGACCCTTTGGGAGTTATTAGACCTCCAACTCAAAATCTGCCCCTGGAGCTGGGACAGAGATGGCCTCTTTTCCCAGGCCCTGAAAAGAGCATCCAAAAAGTCCTCAATACCTGAAAGACTTAAGGAAGCTTATATATATACATACAGAAAATGAGAACATACAGAAAGGTGCAGACTGGGCCTTCTTTTCAGACCCCTGAGTTGGGAAGGGCTTTAAACAAAGTCTTTTCGTTTATGGCAGGGCTGTGTGTAGTTTGGGTGATTTCTTTCATATTCCAGATTTTGCAAGATGGCTGCTTGCAACCTGTAGTGAACTACCCAAACGGCAATGACGAATCCCTAAGACAACCCTTAGGGCTCCATTCCAGGAGCCAAGCCCAGGAGGGGCGGTTCGAGTGTGTTCACAGGAGGTAGTACTGTGCAAAGTGAGAATCCCAGAGTTCTCAAGCTGCCCAGCCTGACTAGTCCTGCGACCTCAGCTAAGCCAGCTCTCCTCTCTGAGTTTTTGTGCTCATCTGTAAAAAGCAAGGGTTGGGGGAGATGACATTCGTCACACGGGACTCTGGACATCCATTCTTGCCTTTTTTTTTTTTAAGGATTTTATTTATTTATTTTGAGAGAGAGAGAGCGTGCACGAGCAGGGGGAGGGCCAGAGGGGGAGGGAGAAGCAGATTCCCCACTGAGCAGAGAGGCTGACTCCAGGCTCTATACCTGGACCTTGGGATCATGACCTGAGCGGAAGGCAGATGCTTAACTGACTGAGCAACCCAGGTGCCCCCCATTCTTGCTATTTAAGAATTTTCAATCAATGGTGTGGTTTTTTGGCATGTGATTTTGTGTGTGTCTAGCCACCTTAAAATTAAGTCTTATGCAGAATGCTAGTGTCTGCATTTGTATTTGTATTTACAATCACAAGCAACAATACTGTCTGGATTGTCACAAGCCAGTGAGGAAGAGGTGATCATGTGACAAATACACGGTGAGTTGGCTATATGCCAAGCAAAGGCTGTATGACATCACACCGTGCTGTGCTTGGGATGTTTCCAGGTGGTTTGAAATGAAGAGGGATGGAAGAATGAAGCTATTCCATCACAAACAAATAAATTTGCTAAACCGACAACAACGAAATTCCTGCGTCTGGACTTCAGTGCCCCAGTCCCGCGGCTCCAGAGGCTTGAGTGCGGCATGTGATGTATCACACACATTCAGGAGATTACTTTGAACTTCAATTTCGTTTGTAGATTTGTTCTCATTTAATTTGAATTTTTATTTCTGTTTATCTTTGTATGGGAGTTATCAGTATAAGGAGTTCACAGGTAGCTTTATGTTTGTACATGTTTGAGTAGCATTATTACAAAACAAAAACTACTTAAGACAACATTGGAAGCATCTGTGAGATATATATATATATATATTTTTGAAAGGAGGGCGGTCCCAATATTAAATCTGAGAATGATCTAAAAAAACTGCCCCACCCCCCACCCCCCGACCTTCAGAATTTCTGATTCCTAGAGAACAAAGTCAGACCTGCATGCCCCCAAGGGGTGGGGATGGGGCTGGGGTCAGTCACCTTTGGAGGGAGAGGGCCTTGGGGGGTGTTCTGCTGCCCTCTGCTGGCCATGTGAAAACCTGGCTGGCTCATCCGGGGCTTGGAGAATTTGGAGGGATTTTTTTTGCCCAGAGATTGGAGGAAAGGGGGACAAAAGTGACCTTTATTTGCAGGAGCATGGCACAGAGCTGGGCCCCGACGCTTCTGATCCCTCAAGACCTAAACTGAGTCCATTCTACAAGCAAACGCTGTCTCTGCTTGGGGATGAGGCTTGGATAAGGGATGGTGGAAGGGAGACCGTGATCCAGGCGATGCCAGGAGTTGAAGGGGAGGGTGGAGAGGGGACACTCCATGGGTCCCCCTAGCGGCCACACCAGGGGAAGGCTCTCTCAGAGCCTTGCCTGGGTTCTTAGTTTTGTACTTGTTACGGGACATTTGCCTTGGTTACTTAGCTCCTGAGCATTTATTCAGAGGGAAGGAGGTCCCTCCACCTTCTTATAAAAGATCTTTGTGATGAACAAACTATTGAGGAGGAGAAGGAAACAGTTCTGAATCTAGGAGGAGCGCCTCAGCACCTGGCCGACCCCTGGACACCCAGCCCAACCTTCTCCCCCACCCCTTCCTCTCCGGCTGCTGTCTTTCCTCTTCTGGGCCCTGCAGCCCTCTGACCAGTTCTGTTCTCATCAGCCACTCACTGAGGCCATACTCAGGAAGGCTAGGTTTGGGAGCTAGGTGTTGGTTGATGGGATATTGGACAACAGTCTTGCAGAAATGTTTACATCTCCAGGGAGCAAGCCCCTAAACAATCATGGCAACACTACAGATCAGCCCTGGAGCAGGACTGGGAAGAGTGGGCCCCAGGAGGGCTGCCGGGCTCCTGCGTTCAAGAACCAGTCACTCACAGCCTTGGGGCCTGGGGGTGGTCACAAATTTTTATCCTTCTACATAGGTCAACCCCAGCCCCATCTTTTCTTACTCCCTCGGAACCCAACACAGGGCCCAGCCCCTGGTAGGTTGAAGGGTGGAACTGGGGAGAACCTTTCTTGACCAGGACACAGAGAAGTCATCTCTCTCCTCTTTCAAGGAAGTTAATGGCCCAGCGCTCCTTGTGTTGCTCACCCTTTGTTCATTTGGGGACACAGAAAACTCAACAAAGTCTCCCCACCTCCATCCGTCCGGGTCTTCCCAGTGGGGCCCTCCAGACAGGGCCTCCTTGCCAGCATTTGAAAAACCCCTCAGAACTTCTGTCATCCACTCTCCTCCTGGGACAACACCCACCCCACTCAGCAGACACTTGCTCCCAGCCTTCCCCAGGGAGGAACCCAGCTCCAAGTGGGAACCCGAGCCAGAGGCAAGCTTCCAGTGAAGGTTTTGGCTCCCGGCTCCCTCCCCAGAGCACCTGGCCCTCCTCTCTAATTCGGCCATCTCCCCATCTAATCTTCAGATGACTGCAGACCCTGATTTCAAGAGAACCCAGAGACCCTCTGGCCCAAAGTGCCTCTCCCAGGCTAGCATGATGTTTAAACTCACAGACCCTACACCCAGCCTCACATCTCTCCTTCACCACTCACTGGCTGGGGTAGCTTTCAGCAAGTGACTTAACCTCTCTGAGTTTCATTTCCTCCTCTTTAAAATGGAGATCCCAATAGTACTTTCTCATACAGTCCTCGTGAGCCTTAAAGGAGTCAATGTCTGGAAGGTGTTTCGCAAAGGGCTCAGCTGGTCATTGGTGCTCAAGAAAGGGCATCATTCCATCACCATCATCATTGCAAATTAAGCAAAGCTTGTTAACAAGCTAGCAGAGCCACTGCTGACCAATCCATGCCCTCGAGCCCCCAAGGGAGGCTCGCAGAGCCTGTTGCCAGGCACGTTGGCTGGGCGAGGGCCACTCCAACCCTGCACCCAGAGCAGTGCCAGGTCCTCCAGGAAGAGGCAGTCTTGCAGGCAAGATAAGACTAATTCGCAAAGCAATTAGTAAAAAATACAAGATAGTTTAAAAGTACTAAATTGTTCGGCGCAGACTATAATTGTGTTAATAAGAAGAACCATTTGTGTAGCATTTTAGCATTTACCTAGCACTTGGAAATACATTATCTCATGTAATCCTCAAAACAAACCAGCCAGGTAAGGACTGGCATTAGCCAACCAGGAACCGGAGGCTCACAAAGGTGAAATGGCTTGTGATCACGTGGCCAGCAAGTGGTGGACTCGGGAAGGACCGCTTCACCTCGTTCTAGCTTCGTCTGGTGCCCGTGGGATGCGTGTGTATGTGTGTAGGTGCATAGATGTGCGTGTGTGTGCGTGTGCGTGTGTGTGGACAGCCGGGCTGTGTGTATGTTTACGGAGTGGGTGCTTCTTCGGATTTTCCCTTCAGAATTGCCCTCCTCCTCCACTGGCCCCCAAGATTCCCGGTGGCCAGGATATCCTGTAGTTCATGTTTCGCGTCTATTTGTGCTGTGTTCAGTGGCTTTATTACGGGTCCCTCTTCCAGGTGTGGTGACCTCTCAGAGCTGGATAGGTCTCTGAACCAGCCATAGGGTGGGGATTTTGGGGACTCTTATGGCCCCAGCACTGCCCTGAGGCCCTCAGAAATATGGCAGCAAAAGATAAGGAACCAGCAGCTTAGGCCAGCCCACAGTGCTTCCTGGGAGCCAGGGCCAGGGCCTGTTGGACCTGCAATGCAGGGCTGCAGCAGGCCCCATGGCGGGCCTCTCAGAGACACAAAGCCATGCTCCCAAATCCATCCGTGAAAGGGAGAGTGGAGGAGGACCCAGAAGCAGGGCCACAGCCTGGGGAAGGATGGAAAGCAGCCGATCGCAGACCAGCTACGGAACACATGGTGTGATAGAAACTCTCCATTGAACTTGAAGCCACAGTACCTGGGTTCAAGTCCCAGCCTCTCTGCCGCCTAGTGGTACCACCCTAGCCAGGGGCCTCGGTTTCTTCATCTGCAAAATGCAGATAATAGCAATACCCCTGTCACAAGGGGCAGGATTCAGTTAGTTACTTTGTAAAGCATTACCTGCACAGAGTAGGTTTGAGCAGGCCCACCTGATGACTTCTGGGCACTTTTGCTTTCATGGGCCTCTTCTTCTCTAACAAATGTTAAAAATTCTATTGTACAAGTAGGCTGGTATAAAGATGAATAGAAGCCAAGCTGGATTGTATTCATTGTCTCTTTTGATTTTAAAAGAAATGAAAACATTTTCATAGGCCTCTAAATGTATAATGACTCCTAAGCATCAGACCTGTAGTGCCTAGTGGATGAACGGGCTCTGAGGCTCCAACCTGTTTGCTAGTGTAGCTATTACAGGGTCTCCAAAACTGCCCAGGGCTTTGGCCACTGTCATTCCTTTAGGAATGTTCTATCCATCCTCCTGCGGGTCCAGCATTCCTGCCCTTCCCCCTTTGTACTGAATGCCATGCTTTGACGTCCAATTTTCCAGTAGGAGGGCACCTCCCAGCCTCTTCTTTCTCTCCCTGGGCACAGAGAGATGTGGGGCTGGCATGCTCTGCTCTGGGAATGACAGGCAGAGATCAACCTGGGTGACCAGCTCCTTTAGACCTCAGTGCCCAGGAAGAGGGCTCTGGAGGCAGGATGCCTTCTCTGGGCAGCCCTCAGAATGGTAGCAACAGCATCCTCTAGTGGTCCCCAAACTCCCTCCATGCTGTGCCTGACTCACCTCTCTCACCTGTGTTCCAAAGGTTGCCCATCCCCCCCCCCCGCCCCCGCCATCCAGAACATAAGGCTTGCGTTCACCTTCACATGTTTGTGTTGGTCTAAACACACCCCCCTCAATTCATACAGGATTTGAACCCAGTAATATAACTAAACCCGCACCTATCTGCAGTGCGTTCATGTGTACCCGAAGCCAATGCTAAACTCTAGATCACTGCTGTCCATGAAAATGCAACATGAGCCACAAAGGCAAGCCACATATTTAACTTTAAACATCCTAGGAAAAGGAAAAGAAACAGATGGAATAATTTTAATGGTATATTTTATTTAACCTAATACATCCGAATATTGTCTTTCCAACATGTGATCAATATAAAGTTATTCCTGAGATATTTCAGATTTCTTTCAAAGTCTTTGAAATCCAATGTATATTTTACATAATATATATATATATACACACACATATATATTTCAATTAGAACACTCAATTTTCATTGGAAATACTTACCTGTATTTAGACTTCAGAAAATTTACAGCTAAAAAAGCAGATTCAAATACCTGCATTTTTCCAACCATACTTAAAAGTTTTTTTAATAACTGAATCGAGTAATAGTTTTAAAATTTAAATGTAAATTAATTAAAATTTTTAGAAATTAAAAACTCAGTTCTTTAGTTGTACTGTTCACATTTCAAGTGCTCAGAGTCACGTGTGGCTAGTAACTACTGAATTTGACAGTGCAAGGCTAGATTATGGAAACAGTAGGAGCCATAAAGCATGCCCTTGTGAAAATAAAGTACACCTCGTAATTGATAAACAAGGAATTACTTATCAACTTAAACTCCCAGCCAGGGTTTCCCAAACTGGAGTGCACAGAAGACTTACTCAGGAAATTTGTAAGAACTGCAGATGATGTCCATCCCATACCCAGAGATTCACCTGTGACGGCAGCCAGAGTGTGCATTTTGAGGAGACCCAAGGGCCACACTTTGAGAACCATCACACAGTCATCAGACAGATGGGGAATCACAGGGATGCTGGTTCCTGCTGGTTATGGAATGCACCAGACACTAAGCTCAGTTAGGACTGCCAAAGATGGGTCCACAAGACAAGTCACTGGAGTATGGGGAGGAAAGATCAATGTAGGTTTTTATCATTAGTCCTTCATTCCTATTTTAGCATATGGTTTGTGTAGTTTATATATAATTTAGTATACACATGTCGGGAGAACAATTTTAAAAATGTTTTGATCAATAGGGGCAAACCCAAAAGGTTTCAGCCCATAGTGTTAAACAGTGGTTCTTGTCTTCATGAAGCTTTGAGACGGGGAGATAATGTCTAATGTCGAGCGAATAAAACAGGGTAGAAGGGAATACACGCCTTAGGAAAGCTACTGTTGATGTTCTGCCAGAATCAGGAGCCCTTATTTCCATCTGGGCTCATGAGGGACAACTCCGCAGTAAACAATTTGCAGGAACCAAGACGCATCAAAGAAGGACAGTCTTCCAGAGGCAAAGGCAGGGTGGAAGGCATGGAGAGGGGAGAGGGTGAGTCATATTTTCAGAGGAAAGGACAGTGTGATTCTCCGGGGCAGCATGGTTATGGAGGTACCTATGGAAATGCAGGCATTTGGACTTCATTTAGTGGTGCTCTGACACCTGCCCTGGGTTCATAGAACAGGGGACCCTGATACAAGAGCAACAGAGCAACTTGACTCAAGTCAAATCCAGCCTGGCTATTCCGGAGCATTCAGGACTGAGGCCTCTGCTGCCAGCTCAGGCCCTCAATGGTGTTCCGAAGCATCAGCGTCCAGTCGTCACCCTTCCGCATCGGGGTGCAGCGCGTCTCCTTGAACTCCAGGGCTAGGATGTCCGCAGGGGTCTCTGGGGCCAGCCCTGCAGCCAGGACAGCTTCTGGGAACTTGGCTGCAGAGGCGGGGGCCAGACAGCACCGGGGAAGGCTGTGGGGTGGGGCAGGTGGGAACAGGGGGCGGGCGAGCGACCAGACAGACAGATGTGGAAAGGAGAAAGCGAGGAGGGAGGAGAAGGAACAGGGGAGGAAGGGGTAGGGCGGTGCACAGAGAAGAAAGGAAGAGAGAGAAAGAGGCAGACATTGGGTACCTCAAACTTATCTCGACAGTGACACTGCCAGGGAAACTGCTCCTCTTTGTGGGGGACCCAGCTCAACCACCACATCTCAGTGGCCGCCCCCAGACAGCTATCACACACCCTCCTCCAGGACCACAGTTCTCGGGGCACACTCCATACAGCACCTGTCATGCTCATGAAAGCCATGGGTGCAGATTTCTGTCTTCCCTGCTTGGGGAGGAGGAGGGCCCCCGAAAGCCAGAGTACCCCGGTGACCCAGGCACCCACGGCCCGTACCTGGGCTGCTGCTTGTTCGTCTGCTGGTAATGGTAACTCACGGCCACTGCCGAGTGAGGGCACAGCAGGTACTGGTTCTCTTCCCAACAGCGACCCATGGTCTGGGTGATGGCTTCATCCGACACCGACTCAGATGTCACGGCCCCTGAAAGCTGACAGGTCCCAGGGTCAGAGGGGTGGGAATCAGGGTCGGGGAGGAACCCGTGGAAAGTGACCCAAAACTCACTACATAACAGAGGCAGGCAACACCAGACCCTCAGATGGAATCTTCAGACTAAGTCGCTCAACTTCAGCTCACAGAAAAATATGGCTCCCCGTGTTTCCCAGTTTTGAGTCGACTCCCTCAGCTTGGGGGAAGGATCCTTTGAGTTTCAGGTCAGTAAATTTAGTTAGGATTAGCTCATGATTTAGCAAATTAGTATATAGTCTTGTTCAGCGAAAGGACAAAACACAGAAGGTTAAGGGCTTTCAAACATTCCTGGTGCCTTGTCGTTGGCACACCCCTTCCCTGTGGGTGCAAGAATCACTTCCAGTGAGTTCCCAGCCAGCCCAGGTCACACCTCCTCCAGGAAGCCTCCCCCCAACCCACAGAGGAAGAGTCCCCACTGCCCCCTCAGGGTGGAGGGTTGATCTGATCATTTTCTGAAAATTTATTGCATGCTATCGATGTGCCAATCACCCTGCATATACTTGCCTGCAGCAGAGACCACACGGTGTCATAAATCGTTTGTACAGCTACCTGTCCCATTAGGTTCACAGAAGACAGAGAATGTGTTTTCTCTATATTTGTATCTCCAGCACCTAGCCAGTTCCCGGCTTACAGGAGATATATTGAATGAATGAATGAATGAATGAGTGAGTGAGTGATGGCTGTTCCAGCAGATGGAAAGTCTTGTCCATGTACAGCCAGGGAGAGAATGAAGCAGGGCGGGGTCTGGTGTCTGTGTTCCTGGAGCACCTCATTTACGTGAGGAGAAGGAATGGGGTATCAAAACAAACCATTAACTGAATATGTGGATCTTTGGTTGTGTTATGGTCTGAATGTTTGTGTCCCCCTCCCCCTGCTCAAATTCATATGCGAAAAACTTAATCCCAATGTGATGGTATCTGAGGGTGGGACTTTGGGGAGGTCATGAGGGTGGCACCCTCATGAAAGGAATTAGTGTCTTTATAAGAAGAGGACAGAGAGCTAGCTGCGTGTCTTTCCACCATGTGAGGCTATGACAACACACTGACCGTCTGCCATTTCTATGGAAGTTGCTCCCACCAGAACCCAACCATGCTGGCACCCTGATCTCAGACTTCTGGCGTCCAGAACTATGAGAGATAGAAGTATGTGGTTTATAAGCCACCCAGTCTCTACTTTGTTATAGTGGCCCCAACTAAGGTTGCATTACAGGAAACACTGAGATGCCACTCCGGTCTGCACGGGTGGCTAAGCCCAGAGAACTGTGTCCAGTTCTAGGAGCAGCCTTTTAAGCAGTCATTGACTAGGCATAATTAGGTCATGTAAGGGACGGCTAAAGGAACCGGGAAGACTCAGCAGAGAAATGGAGATTCTCTTCCAATATGGGAATCACACTGCTCTCCAGTGCACAGGGTGGAAGGAGGAGATTCTAGCTCAACACACAGAACTTTGCAACGATGAGAGCTGGTGTGAGGTAGTGAGATCCTGGTCACTGGACATACGGTCTGGATGACTTGGTGGGATGTGGTAGAGAAAATTAAAGGTGGAAGGACCATCACCAGGTTGCGTTAAAATAAAAGCAATCGGGCACCTGGGTGGCTCAGTCAGTTGAGCGTCGGACTCTTGATTTTGGCTCAGGTCATGATCTCGGGGTAATGAGCTCGAGCCCTGCCTCGGGCTCCATGCTGAGCGTGGACCCTGCTTAAGATTTTCTCTCCCTCTGCCTCTGTTTCTCCCCCAACCCCATCCACTTGCATGCACGCTCTCTCTCTCTCAAAAATAAAATAAAGTAAAATAAATAAATAAATAAATAAATAAATAAATAAAATAAAAGCAGTCCTTCCTAACTAGATTCCTACCACTCTGAAGAAATAAAATTTTTCCTTTCCCTTTTAAAAAGAAAGAAAACTCAAGAGGATAATGGTCTCTGTTCAAACTGGATGGGCAAAATGGCTGCCAATTGTTGCTACTGCTGAAAATCAACAACAATAAATAAAAATAATAATAGTTAATGTATCAAGCCCTATATTTCCAGGCAGTGTACCAAGTGCTTCATGGGCATTATTTGAGTTCAGTTTTCAATAGCAATAGGCATTCTCATTAGCCCCGCTCTACATATGAGGAAACTGAGGCACAGAGTTTAAAGAAATGGGCCCAAGTTTTCATGGCCAACTTGGAGCCAAGCCCTGATTCTAAATCAATGCTCTCTACTGTGTCTCCTCATTCAATAAACTAACCCATAGGAAGTGACTGCAAAGGTGCCCGCCTCATAGCAGGTGCTCAAGAAACAGGTGACCTCTTCCCGTAACCAGATTTCCAAACCCAAGTTGGGTTTCATGGCTGCACCCTTTGCTATCTCCGTGGTGCCTGAGTGGTGACTGACCTTGCTGTGCAATTCCTTGGGTAGACTCGTGCTTTGGGTCCTTTCAAACTGCTCCATGAGGGCTCTTGTTCCCTGGCTGTCAGAGCCCGACAGCAGCCAGAAGATCCTCTCCATGTTGTAGGGCACCTGGGCAGGAAGGCAGGGTGCCAGGGCCACACTGATCTCAGCCCTCGTCCATCCCCACCCAGTCAACACCTGGGCCAGGCACACACTTTCCCACAGGTCCTACCTGAATGTCCATAGCTGATGCCAAGGTTGGTTCGATGGCCTTGGACAGAGAGAAGTCTCCCCACTGCACAGTCCTATGGATGATGTCATTACGATTCACTGCCACGACCAGGCGGATGGGCAGGCCCATCTTCCGAGCAATGCACCCAGCTTAAGACAAGAGAGGAGAAGAACAAAGGTTTCTTAGACATGACGCCCAAAGTACAAGAAATAAAAGGAAATTTAGATAAACAGGACTTCATTAAAATTAAGAAACTTCTGTGCTTTTGAAGATGTTGAAGATTTGTGCTTCAAAGGGCACGATCAAGAAAATGAAAAGGCAGCTCACAGAATGGGAAAAAATATTTGCAGATCGTATATCTGATAAAGGACTCGCATACAGAATATGTAAATAACTCTTCAAACTCAACAATAAAAATATGAATGGTTCAATTTAAAAATGGGCAAAAACTTGGAAAAACATTTCTCTAGAAGATATACACATGGCCGGTGAGAACATAAAAGATACTCAACATCAGGAAAATAGAAACCAAAGTCACAGTGACATACCATTCCATGTCCATTAGGATGGTTAGAATCAGAAACTGACAGTTCCTCAAAAAGTTAAGCAGAGAGTTACCATGTGACCCAGAAATTCTACTCCTAGGTATATATACTCGAAAAATGAAAATACAGGTCCACACAAAAACTTAGACACCAATGCTTACAGCAGCATCGTTCATAATAGTTACAAAATCGAAGCAATCCAAATGTCTAGTAAGTGATAAATGGATAAACAAAATGTGGTATATGCATACAATGGAATGTTATTCAGCCATAGAAGGGAATGAAGTACTGATACATGCTACAATATCGGTGAAACTTGAAAACATATTAAGTGAAAGAAGCTAGACACAAAAGGTTACATATTGTATGATTTTATTTATATAAAACATCCAGAATAGACAAATCGATAGAGACAAAATAGATCAATGGTTGCCTAGAGCTGGGGAGATGAGGGGAAATGGGGAGTCACTGCTAAAGGGAACAGGGTTTCTTTCCCAAGTGATGAAAATGTTCTGAAATTGACTGTGGGGGTGGTTGCACATATACTAAAAACTATTCAGTTGTATCCTTTAAACAGGTGAATTGTATAGTATGTGAATTGTATAACAAGCTCTCACACACACATGCACACAAAACAGGAAAGAAGAGTCCCTGATACTCTTCTCCACCTCCACGTTTCTCCCTCCTTCCCTTCCTCTCTTCCTCCCTCCCTCCCTCTCACTCTCTCTCTCTCTCTGTCTCTGTCTCTGTCTCTCTCTCTGTCTCTGTCTCTCTCTCTCTCTCTCTCACACACACACCAGGCATACATGCTTGCTACCACTTGCAGAAGAGAAAATGAAGGTTCTGGGAAGTTGAAATGACCCCCCCCCCCCCCCGGAGCCTGCTGAGTGGCACATGATCTTGCCCCCAACTCAGCCTCCTAGAAGCAGCGTCTGTGGACACCCCACCCCTCCTGGAGAGGCCCCTGGGTGGGGGAGAACAGAGCAGTGCCCTCCACCCTCCCAGCCACCAGTTCCTGTCTGCATAGAACAAACAAGGAATTCTTCACCCTGGGAGAGGGTTTTACATACTTCCACGAATGGTTCCTCTGGTGGGTCGTTAAGAGGAGTTAGGGATCACTACACCTCACTCTGAATTTTGCAAAGCACTTTCACATTCTTATTTTCACTTGATCCCCATGTAAACGTCATGCAGAGGAGAAATGGATGCTCAAAAGGGCCCAGGAGCTTAAATTTACACGGCTAGTTCCCGATGGAGCAGAGATCGATAGCACTCTCTGCAAACGTTCGTTTTGTGCCAGCCACTGTGGTAGGCACTGGGACACATGCAGGCGGCACCATTCACGGGAGGCTGATGCAAACGGGAAGCGCTGTGCCCCCCCCCCGCCCCCGCCCCCCGTGGATGGTGAAGATCCTTCCCTAATCGCCAGCCCCACTCTCCCCATTCCCGCGGGAGTGGAAGAAGTCAGGCAGCCTCCGGACCACTGAGATGCTTTCTCGGTCTCGCCGAAGCCATCCTTGGCGCCCATCAGAAGCAATGCCACGGACAGAGCCATCAGAAACAGCTGTGCCCGTGAGGAGGCAGCCTCGCAAGCTCACGAGGACGCAGGCTCTGGAGCCAGCCCGCGAGGGTGGTCATCCTGGCTCTGCCACCGACCGCTGTGACCGCAGGGGCAAGCTGGCCAACTTCTCTGTGCCCCCACTTCCTCATTGTGAGGTGGAGACAACAGTACCGTCCTCATAGGCGCGCATGAGCATTAAATAAGGTGATACATGAAAAGCACTTAGATGGGCACCTGATGCACAGCAAGTGCGGGATGCATGTTTATTATTATTCTAGAAGGCAATTTTAAGGCCATGCAGTGGCACAGCACTGCACCCTCACAAAGTTCATACACATACGTGAAGGATCTTACTTGCACTTCACAGGAGCCCTGAGAGATAGGATAAGCTATCCAATATTGCTTTTACAGCCGAGCAGCTGGGTCTAAGGGACTGCCCCAGGGCCACTCAGCTGGGGTCAAAACCCGAAGCCCAGACCTCTTTCCCCCTGATACGGTCTCTGGGTAGGGACTCTAGGGGTGGGAACGTGTTGTGCCGGATGCCCTCATAGCAGGCAGCTGGCTGACGCTGGGAGTAAAGTCTGCCTCTCTGAAGCGGGCGATGGCAGGCCCACACAGCGGCTGAATCTTGACTGCATCTCTCCACACCCCGCTGAGGGGGGCGAGCTCATCCTTCCCTCCTGCAGCAAGAGGCTGAGTGGTCCTCCCAAGGAGTGACTGGGACATTTGCTGGGGGCTTCTTCTGTGTGGGTGCCTGTCACCTTCAGAGCAGGGACTCCAACTTTCTCCTCACAGGTGCAGCCCAAGGGCAGCTGGAAGGACGAGGGTCACAGGGATTTTTCTGGAAAGCCCATTTCTGCCCAGGGGTCTCCTTACCTGCAAGGTTACCGGCAGCCCCTGTTGGCACAACCACCTCCACGGGGGGCAGGGGGTACGTGTCTAAGGATGGCGCACACTGGAAGTAAGCGAAGAAGTGGTGGGCCATTTGCACGAGGACCCGGGACCAGTTGATGGAATTCAGACTCATCAGATTGTGCTTCTTGACAAAAGCCACGTCAGCAAACACGGCCTTGATTGGCTCATCAAGCTCATCGCTGTTGCCCTCCACTGTCAGGGGAGAGGGGGGAGGGGAGCTATCAGGAGCATGAAGAACCCCCAGGTGGTCGGCACTTGCCTGGCACAAGGCCCTTGCACATTGGGCCCATCCAGCCAGGACCTTCACTCGGCCCTGGTTTCTGCTCTCCCATGTCCTGGCCTGGCTTTCTAGACTCGAAATTAAACAACTCAAGAAAAGAAACCATGTCTCATATTCTTCTGGTCATACTTCCAACATTTCTACCATTACATAAAATTAGACATAAATTATCAACCTGCTGGGAGGTTGGGAAAAAGCCTCCTCTTTGGAGTCCGTGCCCACCTGCCCCACTCTCCAGGAACAAGGAGAGATGGTTTATGAGGCTATGCGGTGGTGAGAGGCTCATCCTTTCTTCACTCCACAGTCCTCTACCAGGACGTGGGGGTAAAGAGTCTCTGTTCTCATATGCTCTGCCCCTCTCTCAGTTAGATCACAGAGAGGCATTCTGTTCTCTGCTCCCACGTGGTAGGTAAGCTGGCGTGGGCCTTTCCTCCCTGAGCTGGGTGTGGGCACAGTTTAATTTATGGATGAATTACTGGGTAAATTTATGGGTGACTTGGCTACTAGTCCAAGTTGCACTCCTCAATCCAGCCCAACTAGCAATCAAGCCAATATGGATCTCTTATCTGAAACCTGGGTCTATTTCTCCACCAGATCCAAACTTGAAGGAGAGGGGTAAGATTTACTGCAGGAAGTGCCAGAGTTGCCACTGAGGTTCTTATCCATTCTACCCTTCTCACTGTAGAGCAGCAATGAGGTCATGGGGCTGACTCTAGATCCACACACCAGTGGGATGTTTGCTGGGGTTCCAGGAAAAAATTTACTGCTCTTAAGATGGAGCCACAGGAAGAGAGACTTAGTTACCTCAAGTAAGCATCATATGCCATGAGAGAACTGAGCCTTAGGATTGGGAAGGCAGAGCAGAGAATGCCAAGAACCTGGGTCTCCGCTGAGGGACTGCTGAGTCACTGAATCAACTATTCAGGAACCCCATCCCACCTCTAGACTTCCAGTTATATAAGCTGGAAAATATTCTTCTTCAGACTGGTCGGAGTTAGATTTTCCGTTACTTCCAGCCAAAAATATCCCAAATAATGTATAACCAGCACTTGCTGATTATTCTGTGCTTAAGAAGAACCAAGTATAAAATATATACAGAAATTAACGACTTTTAAAAACATCAGTGTCCAACACACAACAATCCAGGTGGCCCATTCCTACTCCCTGAGCTCCCTGGTCTAAGGGAAAAGACATGTCCACTCTTAGCCCTGGAACAAACACACATCCTCCTAGAAACCAAATCAGAAGATTCCAGAATGAAAGGAAGGATCTTAACAGTGCTATTTAGAAACAAAAATTAATTTCTTTAAAGTCCACTGTCTTATTTTCTTGAAGCTCAGAACATGGATAAAACAGAAATGCCCCTTGGGCTCCAGCAAGAAGACATTCATAACATATTGCCCTCATCACCATCCACATCTCTAGCTCTACTACTATTTTACAAATGGGCACCCTTCTCCGCTCTGTGGTCAGGAACCAAGCTTACACACAAGCCCTTAGGTAAAAGCCCTCCAATATCGGGTATAAGGCAAGAAGGGAGAAGGTGGCAGAACAGACGTGTGAAATGTTATTCTCTGCTTCGATTCTAGGCAAAGAAAGTCCTGGATCCATAACTAGCAATTTAGTGCTTAGAGTATAATAGGGACCCTCAGGAGCCCAGATATCATACATCAAAATTTTGCAACGAGTGCAGGAAAATGCAGCCAAATATAGGCAACTGCCAATGCTAACATGTAAGATTTCCCAACACCTGCATTAGCTAAACCCAGAATTTTCACTGAAATGTGTAGGTGCTTGTTAAAGAGTAGAAGGGGGTTTTGCTTACTTTTGAACCAATGGACGAAAGATCTTCCTGCTACCGCCATGGGTAAGGTTTATTTGCACTATGCTTTTTGCTCCTCGACAAAACCAGTGTTCTGTGAAAACATCCTCTGTGGGATTATATCAGGAGGCCAGGCGATTTGTAGGAGGAATGTCTTCTGCTACCATCATTGCTCTCCTGCTAAGTGAGTGACCAAACCAAGCCAGGCCTCCTGGACAGCTTTCCCAAGGCCACAGTGTATAAAACCTCACTAAGAACCCCTACTCCTCATATTCCTACCCTTACTTCAGGGCTACCTGGGGTCTAGCTAGGTGTAAAAAGTGGAAATAAGAGTGTATGGCTCCATTCAAGCTCACTCTGCCCTTCTAGAGTCTCAATTTCCATAGAATAGATGCCCTGACATTAAAGGAGATCATTTTTTGCATTTCTGCAAGTACAAAATACCAAAATTCATGATGTGGCTCAGGAAAAGGCATCTCCAGCAGTGGGTACTATTGAGTAATTTCCTAGACCTGCTAACCAAATGCACGACTTAGTTGTTTCTACACCACAAGGGAGGGCCTGAGCTGTTAACATGTAAGGACACACTCTTTTAAAATATTTAACATCTTTGTGGCCTCTAAAGCTCAGTGCACTGAAAACAAAACCCAGGTCACTTGGCTTGGGCTATGGGTCTGGTGGCTGCCTGTATATATGGCACCAGTAGGTTGAACCTGCACAGAGGTGGCATTCTTTGGGGTTTGGTGTTGGGTTATACTGTCAGTAATGGTTTATGCACTTGTCACCTCCAATAGCTTATGAAACCGTGTTGCCAAGAGCTTGCCCAGAGCTGGGCAAGGCATATACCAACCTCATGACTGATGAAGGAAGGGAAGGACAGAGAAAAAGCAGGAGGAAGGGTGGTCAACTAATCAACTGACCAGTTGTATTCCAGCCCATCTCCCAAAACAGATGCTCTCAAGGCAGCCATGTTTTCCCTGGAGCCTCCATTCCAGCACTCACCTCCAAACACATGGACGTTCTCCCTCACCACCGTGGTCATCTGGAGCTCTTGGATCTTCGTGCAGTGACCCTGGGGCAGCAGAACGATGATGTCCATGTTCTTTGTTCCTTGAACACTCTCAATGGCAGCACTTCCTGTGTCCCCAGATGTTCCTGGATAGGAAGAAAAAATAACCCTCCCCTTTACAACAAGGAGACAGAGAAGGAAAGAAATGGTCCCTAAAGCATTGCTGCACAGAAGGCAATGTCTACTTCAAATACCTGAAGAGATGGAACCTCGTAATTAACTTAAATGCCTAGGTGATGCCCTAGGGATCCAGGGACAGAAATCAGGGCATCTGTGAACTTGGTACCATATAATCTTACATATTTTGTGTACTTAAAATATTCTTCTGAGAAGGTTCCGTAGCCTCCACCAGACTGTCCAAGGGGTCCGTGGCTCAGGAAAATGTGACGAGCCCTGCTCTAGAAGAACCAGTCACATACACTCGAGACATGCATGCGGAGCATCCCGTGGGTAGATACCGGCACATGAGGGCACCTACGGGGCTCTGGCCCTCACGCGCACGATGCACACCTACAACCACAGTGACGTGCTTCTTCTCCTTCTCCAGGAAGTACTGCAGGAACTGGGCTGTGCAGCACAGGGACAGGTCCTTAAACGCGTACGTGGCCCCATGCCACAGCTCCAACACGTTCAGTCCATTCCTCAGCCTGGACAGATGGACCACCTCTTTATGGCGGAATCTGCAGAAGGCTTGGTCGATCAGAACTGTGCGGGGAGAGGGGTGGGACAGTGGGGGAAGGGCATTAGCTCTGCCTCAGGCTCTCTCCCCTCTCCACTCCCCTGCACCCCCATTTCTTTACGCTTTTTTTTTTTAAAGAATTTATTTATTTATTTGACAGAGAGAGACACAGTGAGAGAAGGAACACAAGCAGGGGGAGTGGGAGAGGGAGAAGCAGACTTACTGAGGAGCAGGGAGCCCGACGTGGGGCTCGATCCCAGGACCCTGGGATCGTGACCTGAGCCGAAGGCAGACACTTAATGACTGAGCCACCCAGGCGCCCTCTTTATACTTTTGAGTGTGAAGTTTCTCTCTCCTGCTACCAGATAAGAGACCAGAAATGTTTACCCCAAAGGAGACTATCTATGAATAGAATTACTTAATCCTAGGAAGAGGTCTGCAAAGACATGAACCACACTGTTCATGGATTCCTCAGAGTGATGCCCCCAGAGAAGAGAAAGAGTATAAGACTTCCATTTTTTACTTTATAAACTGCATCATTTGGATGTCTTGCATGCATGTATGCCAGTCAAGGTTCAATTCCACAATTATGCAACAAACAAATCAATGTCTCATCTCTTCCAGGGTTCCTTCTTAAAGCCCAGATGTGGTTTGTTTTTGCTATACTAAATCTCACGCCTGTGATACCAGAACCTTGGGAAGGTTCACATATAATCCTACCTAAGGCAGGTCCACCTTAGGTATTGCTTCCCAAACTTTAATTGACAAACCAATCACCTGGGATCTTAAAATGCAGATTCTCGTTCAGTAGGCCTGAGGAAGGCAGAGAATTCTAATAATGCCCAGGTGATGCCAACAGTGCCATCAGACCACATTCTTGAGCGGTCCTCTTCTTCCCAGCCCTAAACTCCCACCATCATATCGTGGATTAGTTCACATGTCTGGCCCATGGACCAGCGGCACTAGAATTATCTGGATGCTTGGTAGGAATGCAGAATTCTCAGGCCCCACCCCAGAACTACTGAATCAGAATCTGCATTTTAACAGGGTCCCCAGGGAAATCGATGTGCACATTCCAGTTTGAGAGGAGCTGGTCCAGGACACTCTCCAAGTCCCTTCTGAAATTACGATTCAAGGAAACAGAACAGTAATCTGAGGGTCCAGGTGCTTTATATACAGGTAGGAAATATCCCAACATTCAAGCATCTCAGGATGTTGGTGAGTCTCTAGTCTTAAAGAGATTTTTGAAAAATAAACTAAAGGAAAAACATTCTCTGCAGATCACCATGGCGTTCATCCCACTGGAGATGGAAGGTGGAATGGATAAACTCTTTGGGGATATTTCCATTTCTGGGATTCTAGAATCTGGGGAAAAACTCCAAAGTTTGGGAAATAGGACTAGAAACCTCCTAGGGGTTAGGTGACGGATTCGCAGCTCTGTGGGGGGGCTGGACTGGCAGGGGGATGAGGTTGGCGAGTAGAGAGGCTGGGGGATGCTCACCGTTTAAGACATGTCTTGGAATGAGCTCAGGACCAATGAAGAGGGTGCACAGCTCCTTAACCAGGCTGGGGTAGGAGAGCGTACTCCAGTGACGCAGGGTCTCTATGCCCAGCTGTGGGAGCTCCTCGGGCATGAAGAGACCTCCATCGGGAGCATAGCCAGAGAAGAGGGCCCCCTCAAAGTCGACCCGTGGGGCCATCCCCCGAGTGCTGATGTACCACATGATCCTGGTGGCCTGCAGAAGGAACGGTCCCAGAGGCACGTGATCTCCAAGCTCAGTACCCCACAGGAAGAAGCTAAAGTGTACACAGCACCCTCAGCTAGCCCTTGGACCACCACTCATGGGGGTCTTTAGAAGCTAAAGTGTACACAGCACCCTCAGCATCCCAGCCTGAGAGACTGGAGCCCTGTCGAGTCTCATGCCTGCTTCATCTGGGACTGTCCAAATCATGACCTCTCCAGTCAAAATGAGGCAAATTCACTGACCTTGGGAGAGGGGGTATCAAGTCATTTCAGGAAAGGAGAAAGTTTGGTCCTCACGGTTGAGGAGTAAGGGAACTGGGAATAGATCATAGCAATAAGGCAATTGCCATTTTGATAGCTCTCTTGATAAGGAGAGGACCACCACAGTTGGTTATACACTATACCCTTTTGAGAGATATCTGGGTCCACTTCTGCTCAAAAAGTAACCACCGTCAATGGCTGTCTATAACCTAGTGGTTCCTCACTCTGGTAGTTTGTTGGAATCAACTTGGGAGCTTTAAAAAAAGTATTCCTATCCGGGGCCTTCCCTGGATCAATGAGATTAGAACCTCTATATGAGAGGCTCCATGGGTGAAGCTATTGTGCAGCCAGGGTTAAGAATACAGTAACCAACTTGTCCCACTTTGCCCAAGGCCTTCCCAGCTTTAAAACTGAAAGTCTCAAGTCCCAAGAAACCCCTCAGTGCCAGACAAACTAGAACGGTTTTGTCATCCTAGTTGAGAACCAGTGCCCTACCTCTCAGCCTAATCCCGGAATCGTTAGAAGTGCTGGCAAGCTACCCTTAAGACTGTCTAGCCAAGGCTAGCTGGCCCTGTGTGGACTCAGGACTCTGATTGGGGTTGTGGGGAGGAGCATCCAAGAGCGCCCAAGGCCTAACTGTGTTCACAATGCCACATCAGTTAGGTTCCCAGGAGCCAGGTGCCAGGTCAAGGAGCTGAGCTTGAGCTCTGAATACCGTTCTCTGGATCCGGGTGGTGAATCCAGGAGCTCTGGTTTTAAAGCCCCAAGGCCAGGAAACATTTCAGGAAGGGCCAGCTGGTAAAGAAATCTTCTGACAAAAGGTGGGGCAGGGCAGGGACTTGGACCCGAGGGCCTGAGGCCCTGGCCACTGATCGCAGGCAGACCGTGCCCCTGGGGGGGGGGGGGGTAGTGGAGGCCTCAGCAGGCCCAAGTAGGTCTCTGCCTCTCTAGGGTCACCGGGGACCAGTCCTCCGGCTAACCAGGCCCTGGGTCAGGGAAGGAGGTTTTGATAAGACCTGCAGGATAAGGCACACTCCCAGCCTCTGAAAACACGGTACTACAGAAACCCTACAGAAGGTGCAAAGCCTCGGAAACCCTCGACCCTCCCAGGTTCCTCCGGAGTCCCAGCCAAGCGCCACAGCTAGAGGTTACAGAAGGGGGCGGGAGGCCGACACAGCCAAGCGGAAGCCAACCGCGAGAAGTTCAAGAGCGCAGATAAACCGCTACGGACGACCCCCACCCCCCCGGGGAGGGCTCCGCGATCGCCGGAAGCGCAGGCGGGCAGGGCCCCCCTCGCGGCCGGCCTGTGTGCGGGGAGCCCGGCCGCGGGGGCGCCAGGTCGCGTGGGGCGGTCGCCGCGGCCAGCGAGCGGCGCCACCCCCCCCCTCCCCCCGCCCTGGGATCGGCTGGCCTGGGCCCGAGGGGCCGGAGGGGCTGCCCGGGCCGGGCGGGGGCCGGTTACCGGGTCCGCGGCGCGGGCGGTGCGCGCTGGCCTGGGCGGCAGGGTCAGGCTTAGGCCGGGAGAGGGAGAAGGGCCGCGGGGGAGTGAGGCGGAGCGCGGAAGGCAGCGGCGCGCGATGAGGTGCAGGAGGGCGCCGGAGGGAAGGCCAGTGAGAGCGCAGCCCTTTAGCTTCACTTGGCATGTTTTTAAGGCACCTGGCAAATCACTGACATTCAGTCTCCCAATCTTCACGGCCGCCCTGGAACCTTGTTTTTTTTCTGATTAGAAGGCAGGACAAGATGGAAAGAACCCCTTTTCTTTGGGCTTCATGCTTCTCACCGGCAAAATCAGACGTCTGGACAAACTCCTTGTTCCTCAGACTAGGGCTAGTACATCAAGAATTCGGAATCCACGGGGATACGTGGCATTGTTTTAGCTCAACAATTCTTTGTAGGAAAACACTTTTTATTAAGTACAGAACTATTCTAGAGTAAAAATCCTCCCCAGTTTATTTATTTATTATTAACGAAGCAAGACACTTGAAAAAATGACCTCCAGACATGGCAAATGCCCCTGGATTCACATTCATCCTCCTGGGTCCCAATTCACTTAGGAGGCAAAGTTTGAGGAGCTGGACGGATGTCAGCTAAGGGTTAGTCTGTGCCTCTGTGCTGGGCCTGGTCCCTGTAGCTGGGCCTCATGGGGACAGAGAATGTGGATGACTGCCTTCCTCCTTTCTTCCTCCTGTTTAGGACATTCTCCTAAACCTGGGGTCTCTGCTCATTCAAGTTACCTCTCTCCAGACGTCGGCCCGCATGTGCTCATTGGACGTATCCACCCAAGTCCACATACTTGCCATTGACTGACTCCAGTCTGGATGGGTCTCAGATTCCAGAAAGAGAGAGTCTGGTCACTGTTCTGCTAACAGACTGTTGTGGTGGACTTCACACAGAGGCCAGGGAGCCATTCCCAGAGAGGGATCCAGGCCAGGCAGGACCCCCAAAGGGTATCCACCCCTTGTATCCGGTATACTTTGTCACTCAAAGGCCAGAGAAGCTGAGGCACTTGGCGACAATGCCCTAAGACGGAGCCGTATATGTTACAATGCTCATGACCAACCAGGATGGTATCTCAAAAACCCCACAAGGACAAAAGTACCTTCCACGGACTTCTCCCTTCAGGCCCCTTGCCAGACTTACAGAGGCCTCAGGACTTCTTCATTTCTGATTCCCTCAGAAAGGAGAGGAGCAAAAGCCTCGGGGAAGAAGAGGTTTAATTTGTTAGGAATCCCCGCCCAAGACATTCAGAACAATGCGGCTCTAGAAAATAAAAACTTCTGCATGGCCAGCCTATGAGGGGGACAGAATTCGGAGTGCCAAGTAGGAATAGTAGGAATGTGGAGTTCCTTGAGACTTTTACACTGGACCAACGTTGAGTTTTTATAAAATTGAAAATTGTTTTTATGTATTTACTTTGCTTTTTGACCTTAGGGGTTAGAGTGCTTAGCTGTCTGTGGCTTTGAAGCCAAGGATCTTCAAAGCAGAGCCCCAGGGCCCCTTGCAGTGCTCTCTCTTCCATGTGTCCCTACAAAGCCCTCTAAGGAAGGCTTCTGGAAGACTGTGCACAGAGGATTCCCCCCCCCCCCCCCAGTGGGATGTAGGAGCTAGGGGCCAGAGCCCTCTGTAAAGATTCGAGAGCACACAGGGCCCAGGCTGCTGGAGGAGCATGTGACCTGCCAGAAGCCCGCCAGCCATTCGTGAAGGCCACAGGCCGGCGCTCAGGCTTTTTCTGGAGTTCCGGTGGGGCAAGGGAGCAAGGCAAAGGGGAGAAAAGATGGCATTCAGAGACAGGACACGCCTGGTCTCTCTGAGCATTTTGACTTCCTAAACTGATAATCCATTGTTTTACTTAATGTGTGTGGTGGTTGTTTAAGGAGATGGGGTGGTATTTAAGCTCACATACTCTGAATCACCCTCATTACTCTGAGTTCCTGACTCTGTAACTAAGGGTTTCAAATAAATAGTCCCAAATTATCAAGAAAAAACTGACTAGTATCTTTCCAACTACCTTTTTTTTTCTTTTCCAGAAACAGACAGGTTGATCCTAAAATTTATATGGAAATGCAAGGGACTCAGAATAACCAAAACAATCTTGACAAGAAATTACAAAGTGGAAGACTTACGCTTCCTGAGTTTAAAACCTAGTTCAAAGCTGTAGTAGTCAGGACAGTGTGGTGCTGATATTAGAATAAACACACAGATCCATGGAATAGAATTTATAGTCCAGAAATAAACCCATGCATGTATAGTCAATTGATTTTTAACAAGGGTGCCAAGCTTCTTCAATGGGGAAAGAATAGTCCCTAAGCAAATGATGATGAGATAACTAGATATCTACATGCAAATGAGTGAATATGGACCCCTATGTCACACCATATGCAAAATTTACCTCAAAATGGACAAAAGATGTAAATGTAAGAACTAAAACTATAAAACTCTTAGAAGAAAACAATGGAAATCTTCATGACCTTGGATTAGGCAATGTTTTCTTAGATATGGCACCAAAATCAAATGCAACGAAAGAAAAAATAGACAAATTTGGCTTCATAAAAAATTAAAGCTTTTGTGCATCAGAGGAAACTATTAAGCAAGTGAAAAGACAATCTACAGGCTAGGAGAAAATAGGGGCGCCTGGGTGGCTCAGTTGGTTAAGCGTCTGACTCTTGGTTTCAGCTCAGGTCTTGAGTTCACGGTTGTAGGATCCAGCCCCACATGGGCTCAGCATGGAATCTGCTTGAGATTCTTTCCGTCTTCCTCTCCCTCCCCCTCTGATCCTCCCCCCGCTCATGCATGCATGCATGTTCTTTCTCTAAAATAAATAAGTAAGTAAGTAAGTAAGTAAATAAAATCCTTTAAAAAAAAAAGAATAGGGAGAACAGATTTGCAAATCATAAATCTGATGAGTCAAGTATCCAGAATATATAAGAAGCTCCTACAACTCAATAATAAAAAGACAACGTAATTTAAAAATGGGCAAAGGACTTAAATAGACATCTCTTCAAAGAAGAGCTATGAATAGCCAGAAAACACATAAAAAGATACTCAACATCATTAGTCATTAGGGAAATGCACATCAAAACCAGTATGAGATACCACTTCATACCTACTAGGATGGCTGACATCAAAAAGATTCTGTTGGTGAAGATATGGAATGATTGGAACCCTCATACACGTCCTGAGACCCATTGCTGGTGGGAATGTAAACTGGAATAGCCACTTTGGAAAACAATTTGGCACTTCCTTAGAATGTTAAAGAGTTACCAGATGACTCAGCAATTCCATTCCTTGGTGCATGCCCAAGAGAATCAAAAACATATCTTCCTACAAAATCTTGAACACAAATGTTCATAGCAGCCTTATTCATAATAGCCCCAAAATGGACATAACCCAAATGTTCACCATGTGATTAATGGATAAACCAAATGTGGTATATCCATACAGTGGAATATTATTCGGCCATCAAAGAAATACTATAGCATGGATGAATGTTCTATGGCATGGATGAAACTTGGAAACATTCTGCTAACTGAAAGAAGCCAGACACAAAAGTCCACGTCTTGTATGGTTCTCTTTATATGAAATGTCCAGAACAGGCAAATCTATAGAGACAGAAAGGAGATTAGTGGCTGCAAGGAGCTGGGTGAGAGGGAAATAAGGAATGGCTGCTAATGAGGACAGGGTTTCTTTGAGGGATGATTTACGTGTTCTGGAATTAGACAGAGGTGATGGTTGCACAAATTTGTAGTATAATAAGACCACTGAATTCTGTACCTGAGAGGGTGAGTTTAATGCTCTGTGAATTATGTCATAATAAAAAAAATTGCCCCATAAAAACTGATTGGCTAGGAGTCAGGGCACATTATCCAAAACAGTTGCCCGGAGAGAAAAGCTTTGAAGGCCAGAAGGGACAGACTGAGTCCTGAGAAGGGGCACATTGCTCCCACTGGGAGTACAAAATGAGAGGAGAGTGGTTTTGATTCAGACGTGATCTAATTCATCAGTAAACAACTTTAGAAATCATTCATAAAAACTCAGGGAAGGACAACCAAGCCTTTTTCAATGCTGGAAGTTTCTTCTGTGGATTCTTTGCTACTGTTCTAAATAAATTCTTCCATTGCTGAGTTTATTTGGAAGAGCAGTCAACGGTGCATAATTAATATAGGTCAGAGATGCATTATAACATCCTGATATCTGGATTTACTCCATAACTTTTGAGAAACCTGCAGAATACATTGGGGAAGAGTACAAATAGTTCTGTACCTGATGTCACTTCAGGGGCTGCTCTCTGGCCATCTGAGCTAAGTGCACAATTCTAACAGATGTCTGTCGTAAGGACTGGATGCTGCTGTCTCAGTCGTGTCTTTTTCCTTCCCCTGGCCTCTGCCAAGCATTTCATGCTCTGCGTGCATGAAAGCATCTGTGCCAAGTTCAAAGGTACTTTTGCTCATGCAAATAGGAAATCATGCCTACCCAATTATCTCCACTGAAGTAAGATTAAGTAAAAGCCTAGACTCATGTTCCATGATCTCGAGACTGTAAGAGGTTATTACCACTACAAGTGGTGATAATTGTAAATGGCTTGTACAGTTCAGCAGTCATGGGTATTGTTGGCTGTCAGGATGTGAGGTCCTGTGTCAGCGTTCTGTGGACTTGGATACACCACGTCACTGGAGCAGGCTCTTGCTTTGTTCTGGGAGGGGACAGGGCTCCTTGCTGCCTGACAAGTGCTGGACCTGCCCTTTGCTCTTCCACTGTCTCAGCCGGGACTCACGTTTCCTAAGAATCTTCACATATATCAGCCCATATAGCCTCCCGGTCACCACTTCATTTCCAGTTTGCAGGAGCGGAGACTCAGCAAGATCGAAGCCTACCGAAGGGCATACCATTAGAAAGCAGGGCAGCTGGGATTCCCCCCAGGTCTCCCAATTCCACATCCAATTTTCTTCTCATCCTGCCACAACTGTAAGTTGCTTGGAACTTGGAAACGAATTTCTCCATTAATGAGAAATGATGAAAACCTGGGGAAGACAGCAGTGTAAGAGAAGGCTTACAAACGTCCCGGGACAGACCACTGCGAGACGCTTGACCAACATCCACTCTCACCTCCTCCCCCACTGTGGCAAGATGTGCAGCTAGAAGACCCACATGTGTCCTCAAACTCCTCTGCCTTGAGAAGTGGCCAAGTGACCGAGTTCTGGCCAATGAAATATAAGCTAAGAATTCTGGGAAGGGTTCCAGGACAGCTTTTGTAAGGAATAGACTCAACTAGTGAGTGCACCTGGGACTTAGATTTGTTGCCTGGTGTTAAGTGGGAAACCATGAAGTGTCTGGGACGTTACCCAGCTTGGAAGCTAATGTTAGCTGGCCACATTTTACGTATATATACTGACAGGAGACATGAGGTTTTCTGGATCGGACAAACAGTTGATCACTCCTGACAAAAACAGCCAGAGAAGCACCTTAGCACCAGTTCCCCAACCCCCAACCCCCAAGGGAGAAGATGGTGAGAATCAGATTAAACCTGTACATAAAGTGGGGTTGGTATCACAGTAGAGGAACCCTGAAATTCAGAGTTTCTTAGGCCATTGGCACATCTACCCCTTGAGATGAGTCATTTATTAGGCCTCTGGGAAAGAGGGAAGACATCACTAGGTGTATTACCTTGGAATGTTAAGAAATGTCTCCAGGATGTAGAAGGAGAGGGCTTTAACTTTCCAAATCTCTCTGGAGGTCTCTACATTTAGGGAGACACTATCTCCATGTTCCCAGGCCTTTGCTGGTCAAACATACCCTTTGTACAGAAAGCCTGGATCAGGCGAAACTATGAAATATCCATTGAGAATTTTCCCCCAACACCTCGAGGCTCAGCAGCCACTTTGCGCCATAGTGGACAGCCACAAACTAAGGATGGAGGGGCAGAAAGATAGAAGGTGCCTAAAGCCTTGGTGACATCCTTGAGCGGCTGACCCAGCGCTGGACTCAACTTGTTTAAGCCTTGGTTTCTCAGGGTTTCTAGAAACTAGAAGCCAAACAACATGCTAACTGCTAATGTCTTCTATCACAAAATGATAGGATGAAAGAGAATTCCCGAAAAGAGGGGGGTGGGCGGGCAAGTGAGACAAAGAATCACTACAAAACTAGAGAATGGAAAGGTGGCCGTTTCATCTTCAATACGACATGCCGTAGACAGAACTCTTCAACCACCACCTACTCTTCCCTCGCTTGGTGGATGGTCCCTTAGAGGCTCAGTTGCTGAAAACTCCCAAGTTGGAATATTTCATTTTTCCTTTTTCTTTATCCCCCAGATCCAATCCATCACAGCCCCAAGGTTGTACCCACAGAATCTACGTTCTTGGTCCATGTGCTACCATCTCCACCTCCTCCCTGCCAGCCTCTACCCTCCCAACCCACCATCACTTCTCTTGGCAGCAGGACTGGTTCCAACACACCAGCCATTAAATCCTCAGTAGTTCTTGTCACTATTAGAATTTAGTTCTGAGCCCATGTGACCCAAGAGAATTCTCCAACGTCATCTTGAAATATTCCAACCTTCACCCATTGTGATGACTGAGCAGGACTCAGGGTTTTTCCCTTAAAAAATAAGCCAAGTGTTTTCATATCTCTAGGCATTGCCATTCCCTCTGACAAAATGCTGTTCCCAGCCTCTTTCATGACTGGCTTCTTCTCACACCTGAGGTATTTGCACTCGTGTCCTCTTCTAAGAGAACCCTCCCTGACCACTCTCCCTTCCCTGTTTCTGTCAAACTATCCTTCTTACTTTCTTTATAGCGCTTGCTAGATTCTGAAGTTCTCTTGCTTGTTGTTGTTCAATTTCCTGTTCACCTACCCACTGAAGTGTCAGCTGCTTGGGAGCAGACCCTTGCCCCACTCACCACTGTGCCTACAGATTCTGTGCCCAGCACCATCCACTGAAGCTCTTTATCAGTGTGGGCTTGGGTAGGTGTGACAGCCACATCTATTTTCTAGGAGTGAGAGAGTAGATGGCCTTGGAGGAACCCTCAGAGCTCACCCTTCCCCAGCCACCACCATATGGCCCCATTCAATTGTCTTTTTTTTTTTTATGTTCAATTAGCCAACATATGATACATCATTAGTTTTTGATGTAGTGTTCAACGATTCATTAGTTGGGTATAATACCCAGTGCTCATCACCACACGTGTCCTCCTTAATACCCATCACGGTTCCATTGTCTTTATGGCACTTACTACACCACATTCTTGAGCTCGTTGGTTGCTTTCTCCCCTCTCTATTCTGACGGAAGCTCTCTGAGGACACAGACCTTATGGGTTATGCCCACCACTCTCTCCCTGGCACCAAAACAATTCCTGGCCCCACTCAATGCATGCTTACTGAACAAATGAGTACAATGCACAGAAAGCAAAGTTGACTTGCTTAAGTTGTCAGCCACCTAAATGTCACTGGTTACTCATTGAGCAAAGGCCAGCCTGCCAAAGTTGGTTGGAGCCTGATAAGAAATTCCATAACTGGTGGCCAAGATAACCATCCCGGGACACAATGGTCAGCAAGGTTATTAAGCTTCAGGATGAGAACATGGGTTTGGCAGATGAGTATATTGAGAACTAGAAAATCTGAATGGACTGAAGTGGTCTCGAATGTAGAAAAGGAACCTGCAGCTATAGCTACATAGCTTTCTTCCTCCGGGCGAGCCAAGCAGCTTCAGTCTAAGCATAGACTGTGTGGCTTCAGTCTAAGCGTAGACCCTATTCTGAGAACACTTACTCTCACCTGTTGATAGAGTTAGGTCAGTTGTTCTTCCTCTCCAGGGCGTATAAATATCATCTAGGCCTATGCTTCTCAAACTTTAACACCCAAAACTTCCCCTGAGGATTTTTTAAAAATGTGGACTCTAATTCAGTAGATCTGGGATACGGCTGAGATTCTGCATTTTAACAATTTCCCAGGTGAGACCAATGTTGTTGGTCTGAGGACCACGCTTTGAGTAACAAGTACGTAGAAATTTTGTTTAAACTGCAGATTCCTGGGCTCATTCTCCAAGCTCCTGATCCAGAAGGTCAGTAGGAAGGGCCCAGGGATCTTTGTTTTTAATCAGTGGCCCAGGTGATTCTGACTTAAATGGTCGGCTGACACATCTAGGGACGTTTTGCTTTTGACCATTGTCGTAAAAAAACTCAAGAAGAGTGATGAGTTAACAAGCTGCCTTGAAAGGTAGCAAATGGCAGCTGAAGAAATAGCAGAAGGGATTGGGCTGTGGTAGAGAGGGAGCTCTTTATGGATACCCTCTCGTGGGTGGTGCGGAAGAGTGACACAACATAATGCTTGCAATACAATATTGTAAATGGCCCTTGTTCAGACACCTGAAAATGTCTAGCCCAGAATCTCAGGCATGGGTCACTGAAATCTTAATACAGAGCATGGCATCGTTCATGACAATGGGCCCGGGTTCATATTTAGGAAAAACCTGAGCAACAGTTCCTTTTCATGGGCAGTGAGAAGTAAGGGAGTATGCAATTCTAATTCCATTCCCTACACGCTCTCTTTTGCTCTCTCTGCTCCAGCCACAACGGCAGCTCCTTCACGCAACCAACATAGCAACACCTCGGGTCTTTGCGCTTGCTTTTCCCTCTTCCCAGAATGCTCTTTCCAGAGAGGCCTTCCCTCTTGATGCAGCCAGGTTTCCGCTTGATGGTCTCCTAATTAGAAAGGGCTTTTATAATCCCTCAGTCCAAAGCAATGTTCTCTATCCCTTTACCCTGTTTTGTTCTTCTGCATCAATTTATCGCCACCAGACACTGTAGAGGGCCATTGGTTTCTCTTCACCATAATGGAAGCTCCCAGAAGAGCAGGGACTAGCTCTGTTCCATTCTCCTGATTTTTCCCCAGTGCTTAGAACAGTGCCTGTCATGTGATACATGCTCAGTAAAATATTTGCTTAAAGAAGAAGAAAGCCATGACCGCGGGAATGGAGATGCCTGCCCCTCTCTGTACCCTGATACCTTTCCTTCCTCCCAGTGCCTCCAGGCCCCAAGGCTCTTACCACCACCCTGCCATGGATGAGAAAAAACAGTTAACTCTCCTTAATGACTAATGCTACCCTGAGTGTGGTTACATGTGGTTTTCAACAAATTCGGGAGAGGCCAAATGGGCAAGGTCAGCATGGAATTTATTACTTCAGGTGAAGAGAAAACTACAGGTGAGCTTCCAGTTGGATAGGTATTGGACAGGCCACTTGGACAGCACGGGTCTGGGTCACACAGAACAAGCCGGAGGTAACATAGGACAGGGAACATGGGAAGTTAAGAAAACACGAATCAGGCAAGCTAGCTGCCAATTAAGCCCAGGGTGGGAGCAGATACTCATTGCCTAGAACAGCGGTCAGTAAACTAGAGCCCTTGGGCCAAATCTGGTCCATTGTGTATTTTTGGAGATGAGGTTTTCCTGGAAGCCAGCTGTGCCATTCACCTGAGTGAATTCAGCAGAGTGGGGAGACTGTGACTTGGACCACATGGCTGGCAAAGCCTAAAAGCAGGGCCCTTTACAGAAAAAGTTTGCCGCCCCCACCCCGGGTTAGAAGATTTTTCCTAAGTAGAGTTACAGTCAGGGAGACAAAAGTGGGCAGTATTTATCTGAACACTTGGGAGGAGACTCAGAACTTGTCGACTCCCGTTTCTCACGAAGGGACTTCACAAGAAGAGCCGGGAAAACACCCACTCAGGGGAAGGAAGGCCGGTGTGGGGACCAGAAGACAATGCAAGTCACACAGGGACTCAGAGGCAGGGGGAACAGTTTACCACAAAGGCTCCATTTTACAAATATAAGATACTGAGCTGAGCTTGCCTGACAGAAGTAGGAAAAGGAGTGGGGACACTCAACAATGCGTACCCCAAGCTGTGGGAGGGGAGGAAAGAGCGGCATGTTTCCTCAGGTGTAGAAATGGGACAAGTCACTCAGGGCTTGAAAGAGATGGAGGCCACTGGGGGCAGACCTCAGAAACACCCCAGCATCCTCAGGAATTGGATGTGATTCTATAAATGCAGGCCCTTGCTTTCCCACGTTGGTTAGTCATTGGATATGGCTGCCCCGGAAGGAAGTGTGACCTTGGGCAAGGCTGCTGCAGTCAGTGTCTACAGCTGTATCTTCAGCTGATACAATCCCCAAAGAAGGCGGGGGGCTGAAGGTCTTCTCCCCGCAGTTCCCAGCAGCTGGGGAAGAAGCTCTTTCTTCCTGAAGGAGGTTATGGGGAGCGCATCACAGCATCCCCTGCATTTAGAAAATGATTTAAGAGGAGTATGAGATATCTACTCTTGGAGGGGACACTATGAAGGTGGTAGACGTTTACTCTGCCATTCATTCATTTTTATTTTGTTAGTTATATATAATTGTACATATGATGTCTGGTGTATGATTATATTCCATATATATTATGCACCTATGGAGTAGCAGGTGCTGGGCCAGGCTCTAGACATGAAACAAGACCTCTGCCCTTCAGGACCCCGCGCTCTGGCGAAGCAGAGGGAGAGGGACACACACAGCCCAACTGAACAGTGCTCTAAGGGAAGCGAGCCCCGGCCCGGCTCAGCACAGAGAGCTGGCATTCAGGAGTCACACCCAAGGCTTCCTGGAGGAGGTGGCCCCTGGTCCAGGCTTTGTGACTCAGGTTTGCAGCTATAGGTAGAACAGAAGAGGTCTCCTTTTTACCCACTCACACCAGGCAGGAAGTTGGCTGATACAGAGCATTTGACTCCCTTCTCTCTTACCTGGTACCAACACCCTGAGTGCCACCTCCCATTGCTGGTTCCATCATAAGCCGTAGGGCCTACATTCAGTGCCACTAGATGGCAGTATTGAGTCAAAAGTGCTCGCCACAGCTAAGCTGTTTTAGTGCCAAGTCAGCCCCAGATCCCGTTGTGGTTTATCCTGGGGGTGACCTGGGTGGGGGTGGGGGTGGGGGTGAGTTCCTGGGAATGGCAATAGGATTTTCCGGGTTTTTTTTTTTAACTTTATTAAATTGCATATGGTATATATATTCATGTGCCCAAAAGGATTGAAAAATCAAGCAAATGGTAGAGTATTGCTCTCCATAGTAAACTGAAATCACTCTTCCATGCTTTCCGAGAAAATGGGTAAACTGGAATTTTCATGGGAATGATCTTTTCTTACTACGTCCTCCCTGGCCAGGTACCAGGTGTGCACACTGGTGATGCTATACTTAATTTTCTTCACGATCTCCAGCTGGCACCATCGTCTATCACTTTTGCCTGTTCCTCCAGCCTCTCTAAGTAGATGATGATTGGAAAGCAGCTATTGTCTGCAATGTTTATGATATGTTAGAATCAGAAGATAGGCTGGACTTCCCTGATAGTTTACAGATGCAAAACCAGGATTGGGAGTCTCATCTCCAAGGTAATGTGGTTCATTTTCAGTAATCTCCTTTTGGTGGGAATAAAATTCTCATTTCTTATTAACTAAGCCAGTATTGTGTCTGTGTTTCATAACTTTAGGGAAACTATATTTTGAAGAATACCAGCAGATATTTTGCAAGGCAAAGTTATTCATTCAACAAACATGCATTAGGCATTTGCTAGATGCAAAGTGCTGCATGAGGGCGGAGAGTCACTGCTGACGGGTGTCTCAGCCTTGCAGATACTTACCATCAAAATGAAGGAAGCAGAGGATGTTACACAACCAAGTGCCTTTATGGAATGACCTTTTTTTTTTTTTAAAGAACACAAATGGGAGAACAACACATTAAAGAATTATGGACAGTTCTATCAACTTCTCATGAGTTGGGGAGATGATATCAAGGGAAAAGGGTGCAGGCAGAGGAATGAAGCCGACACTGGGGTTAGGAGCCCATGGCAGAGAGGCAGCTGGTTGGCATTGCAACCCAGGAAAAGCAAGGATCTCCTCTCTTACCCACATGTGCCTGGAGAGAAGGTTTAGGAGGGATTCCCAGGTTTCTTGAGGGTTCAGAGCAGCAGTGGAAGGCAGTGGGGAACACAGCCCAGAGCACGGGCCACTCTCCAGTGCCCCCCAGGGGAGGGATGGACTTGCTGTGGCAGGTGAAATGGGGTTTACTGGTGCATCTAGAACATTCGCCAACCAGAAAGATGGCAGAGGTGAGCCCAGATGGGCACCTGGAAACCACCAAAGAAGTCTCATGACCCTAATCCCCCGTGAGAAACTTAGTTGATAACATCTGTGGCTGCAAAAGGAAGGAGAGAAGGAGGAAAGGAGAAGGAAAGATCATAAAACAGTGTTATTTAGAAATGTGGAGAAAAGTGCCAGGAAAAGCAAGCCAAAAGAGTTGAAAGCGGTTGCAGTGGTCTCGTTACCTTACCATTTAGGTGTGGTTTTTTTGTGTTGTTGTTTTTTTTAAGTAGGTTCCATGCCCAGTGTGGAGCCCATTGTGGGGCTTGAACTCACAACCCTGACATCAAGACCTGAGCTGAGATCAAGAATCAGGTGCTTAACCAACTGAGCCACCTAGGCACCCCCAGGGGTGGTCCTAAATTCTCAAACTTCAGCGTGCCCTAAAACCCTAGGGAACTTCCTAAACCCCCAGCCCCACCCTCTGACTCTGAGCAGGTCTGTGGCAGGCCCAGATGCCTGAACGCTTAACCTGATACCGGAGTTCAGAGGACCACTTTGAGGACTTCTGCTCTAGATTCTGAGCAGGGACAGAAGGTGGGTTAGAGCCAAGCCCCAAATTCTCTTCCAGGCCCACTGTGGGACTTTGAGCCAACCACATCACTTTTTTATCTCCCCATCTCAGCAAGGGATTGAATTAGGTCAGAGCTTCTTGAATTTTTTGAGAGGTGAAGGTTGAGAATCTAATTAAAGCATTATCAGGAAAATGTAGTGTATGTTGCACACAGGGTGTTCCTAGACCATTCGGGGTCCCTTAGATTTTTGGTCACAATCTTTTGGAAGGAATGTTCTCCAAGAATACGTCCCTTTCAGCTCTGATGTTCAAGGCTGATCTGGATGCTGGGGAAAGAGGGCAGGACTCCCACCCAGATGGCAACTTTAGAGTCCTAGCCCGTGGGTGGTCTCCTGCATTGAATGGGCACCTCACACTACATTTTATGGGATCGAAGATCTGGTCACTAACTTGGCAGATACAAATCTCTCCCACCTTGACCAAGACACTGGTGGCCAAGTCTCCTGGGAGTGATGAAGGACCAAGGACATCCAGAGCTATAAGAAAGCAGAACATCTCAGAAGAGTTGCATTTAATCAAAAACTGACTCTAAGAAAGATAAGTCATCTCGAGGGAGTGGCCCCAGCTCTACCCTTCTCCTTCAGATCCTAGAAAGAACGGTCTTTCTAGATAAGTGAAGATTTTGATAATGGCCATGGTGCTCATTCCTCATCCAGTTCATGGGCTCAGATGCACTGAGAAGGGGTAGGATAACCCGTGCAGTTGTGAAGCCCAAAGGTCTTCAGTCATCTTTCAAACCTGAGAAGACCTTTCATCCAGCCCAGAACCAGGGTAGAGTTCTGCCTATTATCTAGGGCCATTGGAGGCCTCTAGATTGAATGCTGAGTTCAGACCATTTTGGGCCTAATCAAAGGAGCTCTTGGCTTCTGATGCTTCCCTAATCTCAATGAGATTAATTGAATCTGTGGCACATGGCCAGCTGGTCGATGGTCACAGGGCCAATTTCTTAGATAAGAAGACTAAACTCAGGGCCACTGAAGCTGTGAACCATCCACAGGGACATGTGTGCTGACAAAGGACTCCTGACCACCGTCCATCATCCTTCCAGCCTGGAGGAGAGGTGATACGTGGAAGGATGGTGTGACTTGCCTGCCCAAGATATCTATGTCCTGCATCATCAGCCTATTGCCCTCCTCTTGTTCCCAGCCTCAATATCCCACTGTTACATACATATATAACAGAGCAGAACAAGGGTGTCAACTGTTCCATCTGAGATTATGCCTCCTTTTGTTTGTTTGTTTGTTTTTTCGTTATTTATGGTATGACTTGATTATACTAAATTAAATGTCAGACAAAGAAGTATATATCTGGTATGATTGCATTTATACAAAATTATAGAAAATTCAAACTAACCCAGTGACAGAAAGCAGATCGGTGGTCACTTAGGAATGGGGGCAGTTGGGTGGCAAGGAGTCAGGGGAGGAATTACAGTGAGCCGTGAGGAAAACCCAGATGGTGATGAATATTTCATTATCTTGATTGTAGTGATGGTTTTAGGGGTTCATACGTATGTCAGACTTATCAAATTATACATTTTAAATATGTACAGTTTATTGCATGTCAACTAGACATGCAATAGAGACAACTAGACATCAATAGAGCTGTTAAAAATTAGTCTTTTAGTATAAAATAGTTCAACAAGGTTGCCAGATATCTGTCAACAACAACAAAAAAGCATTTATCTGTACCAGCAATAATCAATTAGAAAATATAATCACATCTACAATATCAGCAAAAATCACAAAACATCTAGGAATTGACTTTATAAAACATAGGATACCTCCGTGGGGAAATTTAAAAATTTTTAAACTCTGTTAAAGAGTTTGTAAAAGAATGTAAGAATGTAAAAGAATTTAAGAGGATGTGCGTTTGATGGGATGACTCAATATTATAAGGACGACAATTCTCTATAGGTTGATGTAGACACAGACATAGATATACAAAGCACTTGATTTATCAGAAATGCACAGAGCTCCAAGTAAGAGAAAGTACAGTACCATCTGAACAAGGATGGGGTTTTATTAGCAAAGAAGATATTAGGAAACTATCAAAAGTGTCTGCTGCATTACTAAGCATGGTGTAGGGAGACATTTCTGACCCGGAGTCAAGAGCCTAGGGTTCGAAGACCAGCTCCCATACAAGAGCACTGGAACTTTGGGTCAATCTCTTAACGTTTTTGGTCTTTTACCATCATCCATCAAAGCAGAGTCTAGACCATTTGATCTCTATAGTAGATTTAGCTCCACATTTTACCATTGAAGTAACAGGCTTCAGGAAGGTTGAGTGAACTGCTTATGCCCAACTCCCAGTCCCTACACCTTCAACTTAGGCATAGCAACTCAGGTAGTAAGAAGGTGCCTCCAGCCCCCCGGGATCCTCCTTGCTTGTCCTTTACAAAGATATCCACATGATTGATCTCCATTAATCTTCTCAGCAGGGGCACCTGGGTGACTCATTCAGCTAAGCCTCTGCCTGCCTTCCACTCTGGTCATGATCTCAGGGTCCTGGGAATGAGCACCGCATCAGGCTCCCTGCTCAGTGGGGAGTCTGCTTCTCCCTCCGCCTCCCCACCCCCCCAGCGCTTGTGCTCTCTCATTCTCTCTAAAATAAATAAATGAAATCTTTACCAAAAAAAAAAATCCTCTCAGCAAAGCCAAGGGACAGCCAGCACTGACTCATGGGAAGATCAAATCTCTGCAAACTTCTCAAGGACAATGGCCGCAACGTGTTAATATCTTGGATGAGTGAAGTCCTGGGACGAGGTAAATGCTTGATAAATATTTGTTGAATGAGTGAATAAGTAAATTGCTTCTTATTCTACAAATGGGAAAATTGCAGTCGGAGAAGCTGATGCACCCCCAGAATGGTGTAGCCAGGGATCCATGATACCTGACCCACAAATCCTACAGTGTTTTCAATGGATGGCAATGCCTATTTCTCATGTCCATTAAAGACTGGGAGCAGAGGTGGGAGTTAAGAAGCAGAAAGATGGGCAGCAATAAATTGTAAAGGCTGCAGTCTGAGTCTGTGAATGGTTCAAGATACAAATCGAGGCAGTCTTGTTATATTCACTTGAGGGCCAGAATGGTCTCCCTAAGCCAGGGTGCAGTGATCTGTGCTGGAGATTTGAATGGCAAGGTTAGTAGTTAACTTGCAGGGCTAGTGGGGGCTTTCCAAAGGGGGTGGAGAAGGTAGGAAAGGGGACACCCTGGGGAGATCCCAGGATGCTCAGACAGGCCTCCAGCAACACATTCAAACTTATCAGCAGAGTCAAGAGTCAGAAGTACAGAAATCTCCTTGTTTTGTTTTGTTTTCTCTTATAATGTGGATTCAAGCTTCTTTCTTTGATTATGGGACACCCATCCCTTGGTCCTGATATGCACCCCTGAGGGTGAGAGGAAGAAATGGCTCACAGTAGAAACCGGGCAGGGCAGTGTGTGTCACTTGTGTGTGGAAGTAGAAGGCAAGGTCGAAAACCACTTGCCCCTGTAGAGGCCCAGTTCAGGGCATGGGCAGGGGCCAAAGGAGCTTCAGTGGCTGAGAAGCAGTGGTGACTGGGGCAGACGGGGCCTGGGAGCCAAGGAGTCTGCTCCTCCCTGGGCAGCTCCTGCCTGGGCTCAGCCTGGGCCTGAGCTGAGCTGATAGGAAAGGCTGGGGTTGTTGCTGCTGCTGCACTGGGGCTTCTGAAACAGTAGTAAAACCCTATTCATTCATTCACTCACTTGTTCAATAAATATTTCTTTAGCAGCTGCAGTGGGCCAGGCACTGATTTCTCTGGGTCTTTGGTCTAGTAGCCAAACTTGCTGGTGATGAACTAAAAGAGAAATTTCCAAACTCTGAGTATGCATACTTCATTAAAATACAAAATTGTTTTGCATTTAGACTGAAAATGCGGAGAGAGTCGTCTCTGGCACAGAGGACAGAGTTCTAGCATTACTCCCAGAAGGGCTGCCTTCTCTGCCGTTGCCTAGCGGTGCAGCCTCAGATAAGACACTTTCCCTCTCTGGATCTCAGTTTTCTCTGGGTGAAACGGGAGTAGCAGTATGCGTCGTGCCTGCCCAAGGGGTGGCTGGGAATGCATACGTCCTGCTGAGCTGTGCTGTGCAGATTATGGTTTGGCATTTTATTCTAATGTTTGGCGATCTGGGTTCTCTTTGAATCGGTCTCCCCAACCACAATGAAAAATATCAACCAAAACCAGGGTCAAGAGTTTGTCCACTTGGGCGTATTTGGAAAAGGAGTCAAGTGAATGGTTTGAGACATCGGACTGGTTGCATTCAGGCCCATACATCTTTCTAATAAAGGTTTGATTCCGTTTAACATGGCCAATGTTGCCCTTTCTCAAGACACCAGGGTTTCCTTGGAAAACTTTGCCCTGACCTTGGAAAACAACTGCTATCAGAGCTATTTCCAGCAAAGGCAGCCAAAGAAAGCTGACAGACTCCAGGGCCCTGAGTTACAAAGGGGGTAGGTTAGTCAAATAATACTTAGTTGAAATTTAACCAAATTGTCAAAAGCTTTGGTCAAAGGAGAAACTTGGGACAGAGCTGAACATGTGATTAAAAATGTACCTACCCCTGAAACACACACACACACACACACACACACACACACACACACCTGTCAGCAGATGGGGTGATCCCTCCTCTCAATGGACAGTGTGCATGTCACGAGCTCTGCCCACATCATGGAATCCTGTAACTTCCCCATGCTATTTTGCAAGGGTGGTGGGCTTTAGCATTTCTATGAAATGTTTATAAGGATATTGCTTAAACAGACCTGCTGCCCTTTCTCATAGATCTCTAATGACATCTCCACTCTGTACAATGCATTTGTTCCCTGTGTAATTGAAGATCCTGCCAGAAGGCAAATGCCAGAAGAGTTGTCACTTGTAGGCAAAGTTTGTGGCATTTTATTCCTTTTTAAGATTTTATTTATTTATTTAGAGCATGAGCAGGGGCAAGGGCAGAGGGAGAGGGAGAAAGAATCTCAAGCAGACTCTGCACTGAGCGTGGAGACCGATGCGGGGCTGAATCTCACAACCCTGAGATCATGACCTGAGCCGAAACCAAGAGCCGAAGCCCAACCGACTGAGCCACCCAGGTGCCCCACATTTATGTTATTCTTATCCGTTCACTTGGTCATCCCACAGGCAGGTCCTGAGAGCTCTCTTCTCTCAGGGACTTTGCTAAGCTCTAAAGATACACATCAAAACACAGTCCCCGCCCTCAAGAAAGTCGCAAGTGATAAACAAAAGAAAACAGAAATAGAAATGTCATTACAAGCCTAAACCCTCCAGTCGTATCATTGTACTCCCGAGTAAATATTATGATGATCATTTCCTCAAAGTTGAAATTCTCCCAGTCATGGATCAATAGACTGAAAGTAAGCAGTCAAAATTTTTTATTTTTTGTGTTTTGTGAGAACTTTACTTCTTAATCAAATTTTCATAACATTTAAAACTTAATAATTCCACCAGAGTTTGAGGTACAAAAGAAGAGATAATAATTCAGGGAGCCCCAAGGTTTTCCCTTTAGCCTCAGACCAAATGGAGACTTGGGCATCCCTGTGCTTGCTGACAGTGCTAGGGAATGCCTCAGGCTTGAGACCTACCACTCTTGGAGACCTCAAAACTTGGCCACCTCAAAAACTCTGCGGAGCATTTGGTGAGGTATCACTAATTGTGAGGCAGTCCCAAATGTTTGGAGAACATTTGTGGGAAACATCCTGATGAAAGATTTAGCATGGTTCCTCCTAAGTGGACTCACTCCCAGGTCCAGTATTAACAAGGAGAAGATCAGAACGATTTTGACATTAATAAATCCTTCGGCCCTGATTTCCACCCAAGTTTCCTGTGAAGCTGGTGAGTGTAGGTGGGTCCCTGTGAATCAGGATGCACCTGGGAAATAGGATAGAGTCTGACTCCTCATCTTGCATTGATGTCACCGGTCTGGGCTGTGCAGCCAGACTCTGTGGGTTTGAATCCTGGCTCCTTCCTCTGTTTCTCACCTGGGAAGAGCTTAAGTTTCCTAACTTCTCTATGCTTCAGAGTTCTCATCCCTAAAACGGGTTTTAATGTGTTGCAAAACAGGTAATTCATGTAAGTGTGCCCGGTAACAGTGAGTGTTCAGGAAGTGTTAGTTGGGACAGAAAGGACATGCAGGAGGGACGCGTGGGTCTGCAGCATTGCCACTGGAAGGCATCTATCTCCTCTCCCCGCCCATCCATGTCCCCACAGTGGACCCCCAAACACTCTCAGTTACAGCTGCACAACAGCACTCCAATTCATTCCCGCCCGCCTCCTCCCAAGATCAGGTCCTCCTTATCTCTTCCCACAATTTTTGTAGGAGTTCCCTACCCATTTCTCCACCGCTAGATCTCTCCCCAGTCCGGCCAGTCTTTCCTGTTGCCTCCAGAGTAATCGTCCAAAACCACAATCATACCTCTCTTCTGCTCTTTTGTTGACCGTCCATCGCCTGGCATAGCAATATCCAAAATGCTGTCACTAGTTTATCAGCCTCACGGTTTCTTCTTGTCATAGCTTCAGGTGTCCCTTGTGCCAGGGTTTTGCCTATATCTCTCAGCCCCTTGCCCTCACTTACCACTCTGCTCTGTATTTTAGAGACTTGGAGTCTACAAACTACATTTCCCCAACTCCTTTGCCCGCTGCCTCCTGTCCGGACCTCGGGCATGCCGATGAGTCAAGTGGCGGGAGCGTGGAAGGCGGAAGGAAGACGCAGTCCTGCTGGGCAGCATTCGCTGGCAGTTCTAGTGGCTGCTGGTTTGGCAGCAGGAGTGCAGTGGCTCTAGGTTCCAGCAGCCTGCCTGGGGGTGGCCCCTCTCAGGGGTTCAAGCCAAGCCAAGGAAGCACCACTTTACCAGATCCACAGCTGGAGGCACCAGCCACCTCCAACCCTGTAGAAGCACCTGTAGACCTCTGGAACCCAGCCCAGGGGCATTCACAGCCTTGAATCCCCTTTCTTTTGCCATTCCAGCTCTTTTGCTGTTCCAGCTCTTTCAACAGCTCGGTGACCAACCCCCTGTATTAAATTTCCTCATTTGAAACGCCCAAGGCAATATTTGTTTTCTCTCCTGGACTCCTGTCCTGTGGGTTATTTTTTCTCTAAGTTACTCCTAAAGCAACAACAACTCGCCCTTGTCCTAAGCAGTAACATCTATGAGGTCCTAAGTTGGTGTATGTTTTTCTAATCTGTATTAGACTAAATGCATAACTATTAAAATTAATATATTAATATAAAAGTGTTCGTCCATGTACCATCTAAAATCGTGTCCTGTGCTGATACATACCCCATTCGGGGTATGCACACACACTCTCATCTGGGGATACAAAGCAGCCTCCCCTTCACCATCTGGCTCCCGCCTCCCTTTCTGGCTCCCATCCCCAGGTCTTCCTTCTTGTCTCTACTCTTCCTCCCCGAACCTCATGCTTTGTTCAGCAACAGCCTATTTTTCTAAGCCTTTGCATGCTTTGTTCTCTATTCACGAATCTTTCATGAATCTTGACTCCTTCCCTGACCAGAAAATTCCTTCTTACTCTTAACTCAGTCATTCTCTACATTTTGAAGTTTTATTCAAACTTCATCCTGGTCAAAGGGAGCTTTAACTCTCATCATGCTCCCTACTATACAGTGAGTTCCTTTGTAGATTCAAAACATAACCCACCACCCCACAAATTTCACGCAGGAGGTCAGAGTATGCTTGTTGAGTGAATATTCGAGAAGTAGATGAATCATCTGATGCTTGTGGCTTTGTTGGGATAGAAGCTGGGGAAAGGCTACCCTGGAGGAGGGGACAGAATGATGTGCATGATCACCATAGACAACAAGGTGTGTGTTTCCAGAGTGACCCATATGGGATATTCCAGAAAATCGAATATAGGAAGAACTGCAGATGCTAGCTTTAAAGAATTAGAATTTAGTGAAATACGCTTTGCACTCATCTCTACCGAACACAAGGCCAGGAACCACCTCAGGATCTTTTATTTCTCTGAGTTCTCGCTTCATGCACATGCACTGTCAGGTTATTTGGTCTAGAGTAAGAACATTTCTGAGCTAACAGTAAGCCAACCATGAATGACTTAAGAGGTCAACAACATCTGGATTATTGTCCTATCAACATTTTCTAGACACTTACTCTGGAAAGTGCAACACTAAGCTCTGGTTTAGAAGAATTTTCAGGAAAGTAACCAAGATATACACCTTTGAGAATTATAATATGGGAATAATAAAGGTCGGAAACATAAGCTTTGGAGTCCAACAGACTGGGTTCGTGCTCCTATTTGGCAAATTCCTATTTGCATAACTGGAAGCAGTTACTCACCTTTTCATACCTTAGTTTTCTCATCTGAAAAATGGCAATAATAACACCTTATAATATTGTTTTGAGAATGTGCTGAGATAGTAGGAAAAGCACCTACTTAGTGTTTGGTTAATAGAAGCTATTGTTTTATCACTATGAATATAATAGCCCTAAGGCAACAGAATAGAAATTGGCATTGGGGACATTGATCTAGGACAGCAGAGAAAGCAGAGACCTCAGGAGGGTTGTACAGAGAGGGAATGCAGACTGAGCTTTAGGGATGTCAGTGGAGTGGCCATCCTGCTTCTGAAGGGCTGATGACTCACGGCTCTAAAGCAGAGAGAATGCAGGGTTGGAAGGTGAGGGTGACAGGTTGGCCAAGGATCACTTGCAAGAGGTTTTTCTTTGAAGTGTCAGGCTGACTTTGAGGCCCACTGGGCTAGCTTTCAACCCTCAGAGGGCAGAGGACACAAGGACACAGTGATACAAGCAAACACTGTTAGGTTTACGGCCAAAATAGGAGCCTTATAAACAGCCTTAGAGATAAGTTTTGAATTCTATTTCGATTAAATCATCCTGCAAATCACCCCCACTGTCTGCCACGTAATCCATAGGATTTTCCACTCTACTGTGTCACAGTAGAGGAGAACTCACAGGGGTCCTTAAAATAACTCACAGGAAGGTCTCATTTCTACAGCAAGGATATTCCTAAAAATTATTTGTAAAAGGACATTTGGTTGAGTACACTATTCAGGGCAATCTGTGTGGTATGATTTTTTTTTTTACAGTACAAACCACCACCCACAATGTTTGTTTATCATATTTGCATCCCCCCCCACCTTGGGTTCTTCAAGCGGGCAGACGTCTAAAAATGCCAAGGATATTGGATGGTTTTAAGGCAGATTCCATTCTAGGTTGGACAGTTGTTTACAGGGGTTCTTTAAGGAAATTCAATGATAGAAGACATAGACTATGCATATGAAAAGCAAAGCTTAAGAATGTCTTTTAAAATTATTTGTTGAAGGATGTACATCCTGAAATTCCACCAAAAGGATTTAAAACAGCTTAATAATAAAAACACAAGACTTCCGGGACCCACAACATGGTCAATGGAGCTGATGCAAGCTCTTCCCTCAGCAAGGTTAAAATGTGAAGGTTGAACCATAAGAGTTTTTCAGAAATATAGCTGAGGTCACAAGAAGGAAAGAAAGAAAAATCCCCAAGTGTCAGAAGCACAGAGAGAACTGAAAGAGCAGTAAACACTGCGGTGAGGCTGGGGTGCCTGGGGTGATTGCCAGACCTGGAAATAGGCCTGGGTGGCCAGGAGTGTGGATTTCCATACCCTCAGGAGCAGGAGATGAAGCCTCAGGGCCTGTAAAAGACACAAAGTGGGGACCGAGATGCCTGGTAGGCCAGTGCACCTTAGCATACTGGGCAGGGATGGAAGACACTACCCGCCAGCCCAGGGAGATGGGAAGAAGCTTGTCCCCAAGCCAAGGAATAAACATAAAAACCAGTCCTGAGCTAGGGATAGCTCTGAGACACCTGACAAAGGCCAATGCAAAGCGCTCTGATCCCCTCTGATAAGAGCTTCACATTGCTGAAGGACTTGACAGTTTACCCAGGGCATTCACAGGGCAGAGAAACCATTTCACAGATAAGGAAGTGGAGGCTAGTAAGGCTGAGTGATTTGTCCAGGATCACAGGTCAGGTAGAGAAATCTGGGCCCAAACCAAAGTCCTTCCTCTCCAGAGCCCTTTGTCTAGCAGAAGTATGGGCAGCTCAGGGCACCTCCAGCAACTCACATGGTATGAGCAAGCTGACGCTGTAGACACCCTGGGGTCAGACACACCTGAAGAGGGGCCTGGCCTCTCATATTCTGGTCACCAAGAGGCACGTCACCTCTTCTCTCCCACCTCCACACTGCTCACCCGAGTAGGGAGCATGAGGAGAGGGGATGTCTAGTGGGCACTGGGGAGGCATTAAACTTGGGGAACTGAAAACTGCTCCCATGAAGTGAGAGTCTTTTTTTTTTTTTTTCTTGAAAGCCACTTGAACTTTGTCATTGCAATTAAGCTTATCTCTTCTTGTGTTTGCTTAGCTTGTGGACTGGAGATGTCATTACCCTCTCCTAATTTCATGGAAAAATACTTGTAAGTGTTAAATTTTGAAATGGCCACTCACCTCCTCAGCTTCAAGACTCAAACACACAAAAATCTGGCCTGAAGGAGGCCATCGCGGATTGCCTGAGAAGGCCCCATCTGGGATCTTGGGGAGGGAGGAGGTCCTTGCCTCATGTCTGTCAGGCTGTCCATTTGCGGGTCTTCACCACTGTGCCAGCCTCTTGGCCAGCCTCTGAGTGAATCCTGCCCAAGGTGCTCCCTGGACTGGGTAGGCAGGGAGTGAGAGGCCAAGGAGAAGGGTCTGCTGGGAGTCAGACACCAGAAAAGGAGGACCCGCTACAGCCTTCCTGCGAGGGCTCTGGGATGAGTGCTAACTTGCCCTAGAGAGAAAAATTCATGACCTTCCTTCCCACTCTCCACCTTAGAGCCCAGAGAACAGCACTGTGGGGTGTGTCATGTGACATCCATGGTCAAGGGGAGAGTGTCTGGATGTGGACCCAGGTATCCCTTTATCTGAGGAGAGATGCTGGGCAGGCAGTGGCTGCGTGGGAGAGCATGGTGTATCCAGGACACTTCCAGTAGATCCTCCCAAATTAAGCACTTACTGGCTGCAGGGGGAAGGGGTTAATGACCTCATCATAGCCATTTCCTTAGTGATTATTTCATTGCTTTTAAAAATTCCCAGACTCCCCATTGAAGCAAGTTTCTACTGATTTGCTCCCTGATAAATGTTTGAGAAGTTCTTTGGATAGGTGGTGGGTGAGGTGGGGTGGGTGGGGTCTCAGGTCTGACTTGAATTTAGTCTAGCACTCGGCCACTGCACTCATTAGACAGACACAGACCAGCTATCAGCCTGTGGATATTAGTCTACGTCACCAGATACCATCTGGGATCACATGGCACTCTGGGATTTGGGTAAAATTAGCTTGAATTCCTCCAAAGCCCTCACTAAGATTTCTGGGGATCCTTGGGGGGACTGTGCTCCCATACACACCCTGCTTCCTGATACAGATAGTCCCTGACTTATGTTCACCTTAGGAGTTTTTGAGTTTACGATGGTGTGAAAGTGATACTCATTCAGTAGAACCCATACTTTGTGAATTTCTTTTTCCCAGGCTAGTGATATGCAGTACGATCATCTCTTGTGATGTTGGGCAGCCGCTGTGAGCCTTGGCTCCATCAGCCACGTGATCACAGGAGTAAACAATCAATACACTTACAGCCATTCTGTACCCATGTAAACTTTATTTTTCACTTTCATTACAGTAGTCAATAAATTACATGAGATATTCAATACTATGTTATATAATAGACTTTGCGTTAGATGAGTTTGCCCAAATGTAGGCTAATGTAAGTGTCCTGAGTACGTGTAAGGTAGGCTGGGCTAAGTTATGAAGTTCAGTAGGTTAGGTACAGTAGATGCATTTTCCACTCATGGTATTTTCAACTCACAATGGGTTTATTGGGACACAATGCCATCGTTAAGTCAAGAAAGATCTCTATGGTTTCAGGTATACTGTCTCATCTCCATGGCATCAATCCAGAAATGAAACTCAGCCCTTCATTGTTTTCCATTTGCACCTGTATTGATTTATGAATTACCTTTTACTAAAGCATCTGAGGTCGTCGGGGAGGGAATTAAAGAAAGATGGATGGAGATTCACTTGGCGGCAAATGAGCGGCTTCAAACGCAACAGGAGCTTTCCTGGAAGCGCTTCGTGCCTTACTGTCACCGGGGTGTCTTTGTGCCCCGTCACCCCATACCCACTCACTGGTTCCCCTCCTTTCTGCCCCCTGCACTGCTCTTTCCTTTCCCGACATCCAGGGGCAAAAGGGGGCCTCTCCCAGCGTGCTGCACAGCGCAGCAGGCCTTCCCCGTCACCACCTGAGCCCTTGCTGATCACAGATCTTGGGTTTCACTCACTCTCTTCCAAGCAGCTACTTCAGCCATTTACACACACACACACACACACACACACACACACACACACACACACACAGAGTTTCCTCTCCAAGAGGAATTCTGATGCCAATTCTTAAGATAATGGATTTTTCATTGCCTTACACATACATATATAAAATAAAAAATCATTGTCCCTGGGGCCACTGGGTGGCTCAGTCAGTTGAGCATCTGATTCTTGATTTTGGCTCGGGTCATGATCTTGGGGTTGTGGGCTCGAGCCCCACATTTGGCTCATTGCTCTGCTTGGAGTCTGCTTGGGATTCTTTCCCTCTGCCCTTTCTCTCTCTCTCTCTCAAGTAAATAAATACATCTTTAAAAAAAATCATTGTCCCACTTGGAGGAGATTAGGATCTAATATGGGTTCCCTCAATACAATGAGACATATTAAAAGGTACATAATCAAGGTTCAGAACAAGATGTGCATATCATGCTTTGAGCCACTGTCCCAATGGTGCTAGGGCTTTTGTGGTGCCTAAAAATGGCTGTGAGTTCTGGGCTTCCAAGCCTGCGTAACATTCTCCAGGGACCGTCCTGATCCATGGCCTGGAAACCACTCTGTGTCCTGGGCACTGTCAGAGGAGGACCGAGCAGAGAGGGCAGAGTGGAGCACCCCTCTGCACCGGAGGGAAAGGCTTACTGGTGTTGGGATCTGCATGATGGCTGTCAACCGGTGCCCTCTGCCCACGCTGCTCAGAAAGGAGTGACCTCTCCGTGGCAGGGTATATGCTGACGCCACCTGTCAGGGATGCCAGAGGAGGGCTTAGACATTGAGCACATGTGGGGATGAGAGGACTTCTCGGGTACTTTGCTGGATCCACAGGTCCACATTCTGTTTGGGAGAGTATGTGTGAGGGAGTCGGAGACAACAGAGCTCGCCTCTCCTGTGGACTGACACGCTTGTGTTAGTGCTGTGCTCCCCAGCTTGTCTTCCTGCAGTGTCAGTGTCCCTGGCACGAGCCCCCATATACTCATGTGTCCCCTGACTCCCATACAGCCAGAACCTGAGGGCTGCTGGGCTTCCAGAGCAGATGCCCCGGCAGCCCAGACAGTTGGCAGCTGAGTGAGTGAGCATGCAGTCATCCTGATGATCATGCCGCAGGTGAGGACAGACAGGGTCCCCTGGCAATGGAGAGCACTGTCCAGGAAACAGAAAGCTCTGGTTGCAATCTCCCACCATCTATCCTGGTGCAGGCTGGAATGGCAGAGCAGGACCACAGAGGAAGGAGAAAAAATGGACAGTGTCTCAGGGTTACCCCGTTGCCAGCCCTGTTCACTGGAGTCTCATCTATGCATACTTGCCTGGTTAGACACACACACACACACACACACACACACACACACACACACACACACACACACCCTGATCCTGGCTGCCCCGCCCCAATGATTCAGTGATGTGAGGGGCTGTGCCAACCTAATTCTCCATATTTCTTATTTTCCTTTAACAAGAAGATCCATGGCCTCATTACCTTTTGATGGTTTTTATTTACTGACCTATTACGGACACCTACTAGGTGCCAGGTATTGGGAATGCCAAAGAAGAAATGAAAAAGAATACTCAGAGAAATAATCCCAGTAGGATTTGGAACATAGGTATTTGCAAAGTGCTCTATGAGCCTAGAGGATTTCTAGAGGAGGTGAGCAGGTGGAGAAGGTGAGGGAAGAGCAGAAGGTGCAGTAGGAAAGCATGGCCCCCCTGACATGTTCAGTTGGCCCAGCAGATACTACCTGCTTTCTCTCTCCTACCCCGTCTCTGCCTAATAAAATGCATCTCAATTTCCGCACACCCAGTTTCCATGGTTCCCACCTGCCCTTCACTATGGTGTGCTTTGTTTGACACCTTTAAATGGAGGCTGATGTGGACGGTGCAGAGCTTGGAATTATCAAGAGGAATCCCAGAATACAAAATGGCGCTAGGGGCTTATGACATCTTTGTAAAAATTAAGTTTGTATAATGATAAGGATGGAAGAGATCATAAGGTTATGTAAAGAAGGGAGAAGTTTTGAGTTTAAAAGGATTCTTTGGTATTTTTCTGTGTGTCTAGATCTAAGTACACACACGTATATGTGCGCACATCTCTAAGCACACAGGTGCATACACATGCACACACACACATTTAATGGAGGATTGGCACATTAAAGGCTGTAGGAATGTAGGGCTTTGCACTTGACTGACATCCATTAATGTTTGCTGAATTAGAGCAAACCTCTGCTGTGCCCATCCTGTTTTTTTATCATTGACCATTGCTCTTAGCAGTTAATGTTTGAACCTGGCCATAAAGGAGTAGACAGCTGCTGACCTATGTCCAATATCCGAAGCGGAAGGAGCCCCCTATAAATCAACCCACACTGGGCAGCCCAGCCAGCAGGGTTGCAGATCCGCTGTGGAGTGAGCCTTGTCGCCACCATGAACTTCTCCGGCAAGTACCAACTGCAGAGCCAGGAAAACTTTGAGGTCTTCATGAAGGCAGTTGGTGAGTGCTGGGCTGGACACCAAGGCTGGGGGTCACGCGGCAGTGAGGGTCTAGCCCTGCTGGCGGTGGCTAATCAGAGTCTCGATGCTGGGATGGGAGGAAAGTTTCAGGCTTTGCACAGACCAGAGGCCATATTATGCATGGGACTTTTTTAGTCATTTGCAGCTTGTGCTAGTGCTCACTGGACACGGCCATTCCATAGGCAATCTCTGCCGACACCTCACTGTGTGACTTCCCTCCCTCCCTCCCTCATTCATTCATTCTTCTAACAAACGTTGATTCAGGGCCAACCCCATGCTGAGCACTGTGCTAGACGGATACCAAGGAGACAGATAACTTGGAAATGAGCCTCGTTTCCAAGTCACAGTTTAGAGAGAGAAAAAGAGAAGAGATAAATACAATAAAGTATCCCCTAATGTGTACTGAGCACTGACTCATTACCAGGCACTGTGCTAAGCCCTAAGTATGCAATATCCCAATGAATCCTCACCAAAAAACTCTGAGTTGAGTACTAATATTTTTCCCATTTCACAGTCAAGACAACTGAGGCCTAGAAAGGTTAAGTAATCCCGACCAAGGTCACACAGGTAGGAAGCATTTGCGTTGGGATTTGAAGTGGATGCTGGTTCCAGAGACCCCACTTTACTCCTCTGTGCCCCCCAAAGTCATGTGAAGGATGAGGGGTTCACAGGAGGGCACGGACGGAGGGCTTGCTGGTGATGAAGGTGAGCCTTGGCTGGGCCTTGGCAGATGAGCAAGTGGTCCCTAGGGGACAGGGGGAGGGGAGCATGCTCCAGGTAGAGGGAACCCTATGAGGAAAGGGGCAGTGAGACAAAGAAGGGTGCTGGGGTAGGGGGAAGTGTGGGGAAGACAGCAAAGGCAGAGAGAGGACCTTCAGAGCTAGCCAAGAGCTAGGCTCTTCTCCTGCAGGGTGTCACACCACCTCTGTTCCGAATCCCTTACCTGGGCCACAGGACCCTCTAACCCCACTGCCAACGCACATGGACCTCACTTCATATGACAGTGTAGATGTGGCCAGAGGCTCGCCAGGCACTGTCCTGGCTGGCCCGTGTTGTTCTAGCATTTTATTCATTGCTCCCCCTCTCACTCTCAGGAGGGACCTGGCTGGAACACAAAGTGTGTGGTCACTCTGGGTGTGGAATGAAACACTGACACTCAGAGCAAAGTCTGGTGTGAGATAAGAAAGCGAGCGGGAACCAGGGCGCTCACTAGAGGAAAGGTTCTTCAGGACACAGGAGTATCTTCTTTATAAACCCGCTCCTCTCCCCTGGTGAAATAGTGGCCCGCCAGGTCAGGCGGAGTCAGGCCACTGACCTTTCCTTTCAGAGGTCAAAGCCCTTGTTGCTCACAGGACTCAATCTGGGCCTCTGGCCTCTGGGAGACACGGCACCTCCCTGTCTGACTCCACGCCACAGAGTTTCTCTGTGACCGCCGCCCTTCAGCTCCCACCTCTGCTCATCTCTGAACCTTAAATGGTTTCCACCAGGTCTGCCTGATGAACTCATCCAGAAGGGGAAGGACATCAAGGGGGTGTCAGAAATTGTGCAGAACGGGAAGCACTTCAAACTCACCATCACCACGGGGTCCAAAGTGATCCAAAATGAGTTCACCTTGGGGGAAGAGTGTGAGCTGGAGACCATGACTGGGGAGAAGGTCAAGGTAGGAGGTGCCCCCTCACACCACCCTCTGCTTCTGGAACTTTCCCTGGAACCTGGCCCCAGGGCCTGATCCTGCCAGGCTCCCACTTCACAGTTCCCACCACGGATACCTTATCTGTGACTCCACTTCTGGGGTGGGAGCCAGAGAGACCAAGACAACTCTAGGGAAGCTCTAGGGAGGCCCTTCCCGTTTTCCTGTGACTGTCTGGGTGCTCTGGCCCAAGAACCCGAGCTCTCTTACGTGGAGCATGTGGGGGGGACCAGGCACAGGTTCTCCCAGGCCCAGCAGTGGACAAGCAGGAATCTGTGAAAAACCCTAAACAGAGCTGTGGTCATCTTTGAGCCCAAAGTAAACGGGCCTTGCTGAGCCTACAGCTGCTAGTCATGGGGAGAGATTTCCTGCAGGAGGTGCTACCAACACCAAGGACTCCAGAATACCAAGGGCCCGGGGCAGGCCCTCAGACCAAGCCTTCAGGGGTCACTGAGCCCCTGGCCTCAGCTACCTTATCTGTAAAATGGGCATAGCCACCCTTCCCTGACTGAAGGGAGTGGGCAGGGTGGCATCACTGCTAGGCTGCAGCTCAGGGTGTGCACTGTGGAAATGACCAGAAGATGATGGCAGAGAGATCCGAGGCAGTGGGGTGCCCCGCCCTAGAGACTTCGCTTCCTCCCTGGGAAACTCCACATGCCTGGCACAGCCAAAACCCCAGAGCAGCTGTCTTCATGCCTCCTGCTCCAGACAACTTTGTGCCTTGGCCTCAGCATGTTGGTCTTTTTACCTCTTCTGCCCCTCCAGCTATGACAGTACAGGTCAGAAAGTCTGCGATAAGCTTTGGGAGGGAAATTGTCTTGATGTGCCCGTAGGAAGGGGCAGGCCATCTTGGGTTTTACCACAGGCCTTTTCCAACTGTCCGTCTTGGAGGCACATTTTTAACCTTGGCCAGGGTCTTCTGTTTCCTGCTGGGTTTCTGCTTTCTCTTCCTGGATGCATAAAGCTTGAAAAAGAGACCACAGCAGAAAATATAAATGTGCTGGAAGGAACATATACCAAAGCCTAATAGGTGTTCTCCCAACCGGCCAGTATTTGGAATTTTGCTACTCCTTCTGTCCATCAGTGTGGAGAATTGGGATTTTACCAATTTTATCTTAGTGCTTGCATTTGAGACCACTTAGGTGTCCTATGCTTATTTCTCATAGTTCACGTACCATAAATTAGAAGTTTGACCAAAGAAGCACTGTCATTTTCTTTGGCTTTTAAAGGCACCTCCTGTCTTTAGAGCTGGAGGACTGGGGGATGTGAGTGGCTTGGCTGTTGTCAGCCAGGACCCAGGCAGGGAAACCAGTGTCACTGGTGAGGGTCCTGCTCCCTCCCCCGACTTTCCTCACAGCTCATCTCTTCTCTCCCCTGCAGGCAGTGGTCCAGATGGAAGGTGACAATAAACTGGTGACAACTTTCAAAGGCATCAAGTCTATGACCGAACTCAATGGCGACATGATCACCAACGTAAGTTGGCACTCTGGGCTGCTGGCTCCCAGTGCTTGAGGGGAAGGGAGAGGTCCAGGGTGAGGTGCAGCCCCTCCCCCACCTTTCCTGTGCTCAGCCTCAGCTACCACTTACTGAGGACCCATGATGTACCAGGCAGTTTACACACATTATCTCCATCTTCCCACAACCCTGACTTTTCTAAGTGGGGAAACTGAGGCAACAAATAGCCAGGGAATGACAGAATGAGGGTTGCTCTGAGCAGGGCCTGTCACACAGGGCTGTCATCCACAGTCGTATATGCACAATCCTACACAGAGCCAGCCAATCCCATTATAGATGGTGTGGACTCGTATACTCAGTACCATCTTGAAGCAGATGTGCTAGTTAACCTCGCCCTCTTCCTTCTCTCCTCATTGCTATCCCCCTTTCTTCACGCATACCCAAATAGGATGGGGTAAGCGAGGTGCTTGGTAGAAGGAGATAGAGCGTCCTGCAGAGCCACCAGCTTGACCCACCTTTCTCAGTCTCCATCGGGATGTAGACGTAAGACTTGCTCACAGGCATTTACAAGAAGAATCATATTCATAGCAATTTTATGGCAGCTTTTAAGAGTGGCATACTCCCGTTGTGCAATCATCCTTGGTGCCTGGTAGTCGGCCATGTCCTGTCCTTGATTTGGGGGTGAATAGCACAGTGTTTCTCCTGCAGTTATGTTCCTCTGGATCTTCTTTGTCCCCAGGATGTGCTTTGGGGAGTAATAGAAGGCAGAACAGTACCAAGGGGTCTGTCACACCCCTCCTCGTTCAAGTGGGAGAATCCCTCAACTAGGTAGAGTGTGAGGGTCAACAAGGAAACATGCTGTCCCCACCCATGCTGGCACATTCACAGAATAGCAGGAAGGTACCAGCAAAGGGAGATGAGCCTTTCCTGGACTCAGTCCTGGCCAAAGTCCTTTGATAGGCTTTTTTCCTGCTTTGATATGCTTTTGGTATCTCCCCCAACCGTCCCCACAGCTGTGAGGGAGGCAGGATAAGGGATTTAATAGATAGGTTGACCTGTCCAAGGTCATCCAGCTAATGAGCTATGGAACCAGGGTTCAAACCTAGATCTTTTCATTCCATTCCCTTGCTGCTGAAGCTAAGGGGTTCCTTTGGTACATAGCAGGCACTCAATGAAACTTTGAGAAATTGGATTAGACTGGACTCGTTTGGATGGTCTTGCTCTCACAGCCATCGATATAGAAAGGAATTCACTAAAAGGCAGGACAACTCTTCACATGAGGAAGTGAAGTGACAAAGACCTGGCATGGAATTTTAGAAAAGATGGCCCACCCTTTCTCTGATCTTACAAAAAACAGAGAAATCTTTGGGTTGTTTCATATGCTAGCATATTTGGGATGATTTTGTGGCCTTAATTACCTTTTACAATTCAACATCAGATGAACATTTTGTGCTTTTTTTTTGTTTTTACTTTCAGACCATGACATTGGGTGACATTGTCTTCAAGAGAATCAGCAAGAGAATTTAAACAAGTCTGCACTGCATATTCTTTTACTGTGTAAAATTAATGTAATAAAGTGAACTTTGTTTTAAAAAAAAACTTTTCTTCTTGATGGCTTGTCATTGATGGTGCTATTGGTATCAATGGGCCCTAATCATCTATATTTTTGTAAATCTTGATGATCTGCATGTTCTATCTTGCTGGGTCAGGTCTGAAGGGTGATTCTCACCCTGAAAGCAGGCCCCAGGCTGCCCACTCAGGTGATCCTACAAGAAGCATGAGATGTGGCTGGACCTGTGAAGCCACCCTGGAATGACCTTTCCCAGTCAGCCATACAGGCAAGGAGCTGGATGCTCCTTTCTCTCTTATCTACCAATCTCTCCACTAACAGCCATCTTCCTGAAAAACAGCACTGATCATAAAGCTTCCCATGTCATTGCCTACCACGTAAGAGTCAAACTCCTAAACTTTCACGTCTCTCTATCAGGGGTTGGGAAACTTCTGTAAAAAAGCCAGAAAGTAAATATTTTCAGCATTGTGGGCCATTCACTCTGTCACAACTCCACAGTTCTGCTCTTAGAGCACAAAGCAGCCCCAAGCAATACACCAACAAATGGGCATGCCTGTGTTCCAACAAAACTTTATTTATGGACACTGACATTTGAATTTCATATCATTTTCATATGTCATAAAATAGTATTCTTCTTTTTTTTCCAACCATTTAAACATAGAATACCATTCTTAGTTCGCACACCATATAGAAACAGGTGGCAGCTGGATCTGACCCCCACACTGTAGCCTGTCCCACCCTATCTAGCTGCAACCCTTTCCTATAATATGCATTCCAATCAAGCTAAACAACCTCTCATTCCCCCAGCAATTTAACTGCCACCTCCTTCAAGAAGGCTTCCTAAATTGCACCACTGAAAGTGCTCTTTCCCTCTCTCTGGCATTTTATCAGCACCAGTCTTTTGGATGAGATTCTTCCTGCCTTGCACTATACATAGTATTTACCATATGTTTTCCCCTCCTTCTCCTGTGTGCACGGTCTTGGGAAAAAAGGGAGACCATAATTTGGGGAACTAAGGCACTCTTAAGGAAAGAGTTTCAGAGCTTCAGTAAGAACTCAGAGTTGGGAGATACAGGGGAAAAATCCTATAGCACACTACAATATACCATCTACAAAAATAAATTCCAGATGAACTACAGAGCTAAATGAATAAATGTGAAATAGGAAAAATAGATACTGTAGATAAACAAGTATATATTGACGTAGAGAAGACCTTCTTTAAAAAGGTGCAGAAACCTATGAAAGAAAAGATTAATTCATATTACTACCTCAAAAATATGAAGTTTTGCATAAAAAGAGACACTATAAACACAGTTTCAAAAATAAAAGCAATAAAGTGGGAGAAAATATTTGTGACTTACATAATAGAGGTTAATAGAATATAAAAACCAGTAAGAAGCTCAGCAAGTCAATGGGAACGTGGGGTGAGCACATTAATGAGCAACTCACAGTGTGAAATAGACTTAGTCTCAAACTAATCAGGGAAGAGGGAGGTAAGATGAGATATCATTTTACAAATCAAACTAGTAAAAAGTAAAAGGATTGATAACATGGAGTGTTGGCAAGGATGTGAGGAATGGCTCTCCCATCAGTGGTACAGATGAAAATTGTTACAGCCTGTGTGGAGCACCATTTAACAATACCCACTAATATTTTCATTGTGAATTCTCTAACACCTAGCAATGCCATTGTTGTATGTCTCCCTAGAGAAGTGTTTAAACACATACCAAAAAAAGAGCATATAAAGGATACAATAGCCAAAAACTGGAAACAAATACCCATGAGTAAGAAAAGGTTAAACTGTGGTACAGCCGTACTTGGAAATAACCTGTGGTAGAGTAAACGTCCGAGGCAGATCTATAAGTGCCATCGTAGAACTCTCTCTCAGACAAAGCTTTAAAAAAAAAAAAAAAGAAAGTTTCTGAACAGGATCACCTGTACAATATCATGTAAATTTTGTTAAAATATGAAACAAAATTATCTATTTATATAGATATACTTGCATTTATGTGACCATGGATTGTTGGAATGCCAGATAATAGTCATCACCTTTAGTGTGGGAAGTCGAGAACTTTTTGCATTATTTATATTGAATTTTCTGCAAGGAACTAATTGTGTGGAACTATTTTTTTAAGTGAGCCATGACTTTTTTTAGAAGTAATTGATTTAGGGGCACCTGGGTGACTCAGTCTGTTAAGTGTCTGCCTTCGGCTCAGGCCATGATCCCAGGGTCCTAGGATCCAGCCCCACACCAAATTCCCTGCTCAGCGGGAAGTCTGCTTCTCCCTCTCCCTTTGCCTCTCCCCCTGCCTCTTGTGTGCTCTCTCTCTCCCTCTGTGTCAAATAAATAAAATCTTTAAAAAGAAAAGTAGATGATTTAGAGTAAAAATATTGGGCTTGAGGGGCACCTGGGTGGCTCAGTTGGTTGAGCATCGGACTCTTGGTTTTGGCTCAGGTTGTGATCTCAGGGTCGTGAGATGGAGCCCCCCCCCCCAACACCTTGGGTCCCACGCTCAGCGCAGTCTGCTTGAGATTCTCTCTCTCCCTCTCCCTTTGCCCCTCCCCGCCTACCGCTCCCGCACATGTGCTCTCTCTCTCTATTAAAAAAAAAAAAAATGGGCTTGAAGACATGGTTCCAGTTAACTAATCCCTGATTTTGGACCACAGTTCTCTCATCTGTAAACTGGGCAACACAATACCTCCTCTGTGGCTTTGGTAAAGAGCAGACGAAATGATGCACGTGGGGGCGCCTGGGTGGCTCAGTCGGTTAAGTGTCTGCCTTCAGCTCAGGTCATGATCCAGTGTCCTGGGATCAAGCCCCAGATCAGGCTCCCTGCTCAGCAGGGAGTCTGCTTCTCCCTCTCCCTCTGCCTGCCGCTCCCCCTGCTTGTGTGTGTATGCACGTGCACTCTCTCTCTGTCAAATAAATAAAATCTTAAAAAAATGATGCATGTGCCATCCAAACAAGGCATGTCATTATTGCCCCTTGGATTCCTGAGAGAACTGCAATTGGGTCTGACCTCCAGACCATTAGCAGCAGCTCTGTCATGTCCAGAGAAGCATCTGTGCGCAGATGAAAAGGCACAGAGAGGAAAGATGTTTTCTAGGGCCACACAGCTGATGAGCTACACAGGAGGAGGAATGTAGTAGAAACAAGGTCTCTTCAACCAAGTCTCTTGGGATCTGACACAATTCCCAAAGCCTCCTCCTAACTGAGATCTTCTCCTGGGAACAAGTCTTGCTTTTGGAGGAGATTGTTTGTGTGTTTATGCCTGAAAAAGAAATTTATTTTCTGCTGAATTTGGATTTTGTACAGGTGCCCAGAGAACTTTGGGCCTGAAGTTAGCTTTAAATGAATTGAATTAACAGCTGTTGGTGGTATCAGCTATTTTTGCCTTGACCCCTCTCCCCTCCTGCGACTGTCCCCTCCTCTCCCCCTGTCCTGTGGGCACCCCAACAATAGAGCACCCTCTGTGCCCATGAGTGCTGATTGATTTGTAAAGAGCCAGTTTTGGCATCTATATTCATGCAAATGTAGACTTTTCCAGTAATCTTCTTTTTTAAAAACGGATTCCCACTAGGGTAAAGAAAGTGATTTGGGGGGATGGGGTGTTTAACTTAATCTATATTCAATCTTCAGAGTATATACTTTTTCTATATATACGAGAGGCACATTAACCAGCCCATGATTTTCTAGGATTTCATGGAGTAAACATGGGGTAAACATGGAGATATAAAATTAAATGTATCTTCTCCACACAACCTGGCCTCATTCAGTCAAATCAGGACTGGGCAGTGCTAAGCTCTGACAATGATCCCCAGGAGACTTGCTGTCTAGGGGGGTGGAGATCAACCCACATAATCCATCATGGCGACAGTATGATCCATGCTGTGATCCTGGTGGGTACAAGCTCCAGACATTTCAGCTGACTCTCAAAGCATTCAAGGATATTTGCCTGGCCGGGAGGCATGGTATAAATGGAGACTTGGCAAAAGATGAGGCAGAGGATATAGAGTTTCTGTTGTGAATATTCTTTTACTCTGGTAAGCAGTCTGGACTCGATCCTGGAGACAGTGGGGGATCAATGAAGAGTTTTTAGCTGCAAGAATAACATGATACTAAATGCAACGTAGAGGATTATTCTGGCCATGGTGTCAAGGACCAATGAGAAGGGTCAAGGCTGAATTCAGAGACACCATTAAGAGACTGTGGCAGTGGCCCAGGTGAGAGATGTGGGGGCCTGAACCAAGGCATTGCCTGTGAGATGAGAAGCACATTGGAAAGTTATATGTCAGGGATGTATCAGCAGGAAACAAGGCTCACTCAAAAGGGTTCTCCCAATGAGAATTTAATGGAAGCACTATTTACACAGATGTAGTTTGAGTAAAGGGAGCCCACAAGGAAGGCGAGGCACCCAGTGACGAGCAACCACCAAAAGCCATTACCATCCATAGGCCTGAAGGGACAGTGTGGGGAACTGCATTACTTGAATTCACTGAGCACTGGAGCCATTGGAGAGCCACCCAACAGGAGCTGAACCCTGGATAGGCAGAGAGGGGGCAGGAAAGGGGGCTTGCTGTGGGGAATGACATGCCACCTCTTGATCCTTCTGCCTTCCCTTCTTCTACTGGGTCCTCCCATTGGCTGAACAGGAAAGCAGAGATCAGCCTTCTGGGCACAGAGCAAGGGGTGGAGCACGGATGTAAGATAAATGGAGACAAACTAGCACAATGGGAATTCCTTCAGTCACAAGTGGAAAAAAATACTTACTCTCACTTAGACTAAAATTGAAGGTGGGTGGGGGGAAGAGGCAGTTCACTGACTCAGAACTGGAATGAGCAGGTGGGTCCAAAGTCTTACAACAATGTTACCAATAGTTCTCTCTTCTTATCCAGCCCCTTTTCTCCCTCCATGCTAGCTATGTTCTCCCAGAACTTTCCAAACAGCAGTGAGTATGACTACTGGCACCTCCAGGGTCACAATCTGAGAGTTGCATTCCTAGAGCAGAGCAGGGACTCTTCCTCCTCCAATTCAGAAGGGTCTTGGCAAGAATCCAATTGTCTAACTTAGGTCACATACAGTGGTGTGCTGGAATCAGCTAGTACCAGCTCCCAACTCAACATACAGCTTGGTAGCTTAGACATTGGCCATGGTGAGGGTATGTATATATACCATAAAAATCAGCAAATGTCACAACTCTGGGCTCTTCTTAACAGTGTTGTTAAATATTTACCAGCACACCATTGTGTGTCAGGGAATGCTGCACCACGATAGGTCCAGGCTGGGTCCTGAGCCGACCTGTCCTGAGCAGCGTCCTACGAACTTCATAGCGCAGAGGAGAATCTCTAGAGTGTGAGTCGGTACTGTTTTCAGAACCGGAGAAATGCTGGGCTGAAGAGACTGGCTCAGAAGCCCATTATAGCGGAGGAAGGAGAGGGAGGCACCTAACAGCCCAGATCTTGGGGAACTAGGTGGATGCTGGGTGGTTTGGAGGGAAATGATGAGTTCAGCTATAAACAGTACGAAGGGCCTGAACACCTACCATTGTGAGCAAGACAAAATTTCCCTCCAGAAACACACTCTGACAAGCTGGATGGTGAAAAAGGAGAAAGAACCATCCTATGAGGCCAAATGTAAATACCACTGAAGGACACAAACCACACATCTAGAACACTATCTTCTGCTTCAAATTGTAGGTCCCTGCACTGCCCCCGGCTCTTTGCCATACCCAGGAAGGTGCCTGGTCTACAAAGGGATTCCACCACACCACACCTGCCCAGGACAGGCAGGCAGAGGAAGGCGGTGAGACAGGGCTGTGTTTCACTCAGTGAGCACTTAGAACCCCTGTCTTGGTGAATGAGGAAGAGAAAGAAGGCAAATTGCACATGGCTGCCAATGTGATGCAAGGGAAGGAAGATTCATTCTCCTGGATACTGGAGCTCCAGATTCAAGTCCCGGTCTTCTGCTCAGCGGCTTGCAGGTGTGCATAAATGACTTCTCTGAGGGCTTAATAGCAAGCCTGCTGTAGGGGGCAGAATCATGACCCCAGAGATGTCCACACACTGGCCTGCAGACCCGTGAATGTGTCATCTTACATGGCAAAGGGGGTTTGTACATGTGATTAAGGTAAAGACCTTGAGATGGGGAGATTATCCTGGATTACCCCAGTGGGCCCAAGGTATCCTTATAAGTGAAAGAGGAAGACAGGAGGGTCAGAGGAGTGATAAGGTTGCTGACACAGACCAAGGAGTGTGGGTATTCTAGAAGAAGTTTCTAGAAGCTGGAACAGGCCAGAAATAGATTCCTCCCTCAGAGTCTCCAGAAGGAACCTAGTTCTACTGACACCTCAATTCTAGCCCTGTGAGACCCCATTTTGGACTTCTGACCCCCAGAACTGTAAGATGATAACTGTGTTATTTTAAGCCCCTGAGGTTGTAGTAATTTGTTACAGCAACTATAGGCCACAAATACAGCTCCTAAAGACATTGGGGAAACCTTAGTCCTGTGCCTGGACCAGACTGTTCTCATACCAAGCTGAGCTGGGGCTGCTGATAATGAGGATGAGTTCATGCCAGAGTTATGGAACACATGTGGTGGCCCTGGTCGTGCTGTCTGTTCTTCTTCTCTGAGACTGATGAGGTACTCTTGGGTGCATTACATACAGATTGGGTGATCTGTATGTAATGCTGGGCCAGGGGCAGGCAAGGGAGCTTCCAGAAGTGCTGTTTCTCCTCACGCACTGGATGTTATCATCTGTTATCATGGGCACACCTTGGACAGGGGGCTTGCACCTCTCTGACTGCCCTCCGATATGTTGCCACTCTCTCTGCTGTGTGCCCCAACTCTACTGATTCTCTCCTGCAGCCGTTAGAGAAGAAAACCCTGAGCAATTGGCCCAAGCCGTGGCGGTATCTGGCCCTAAATACATGTGTCTGCGATACATTGGTGGTGTGGTGAGCAACTGGCTTAGTTGGAAGCGGAGTAATCAGAGGTCTTGGATTTGTTTAGGCATGGCCCTGAGAGGGTACAGGCTTCAGAATGCAGATTTCACCCCAGAGTAAGTAAAGATTTCTTTAATGGTGTTTTTAACTATTTGTTCTGTTACTTCCATGTAGCAAACCCCATTTTTAGAGATCGCCAACACCACAAATTAATGTGTTCTTCTAAAGTTAAGCCGATTGCCCCAGTATATTCTCACCATGGCCAATGTCAAGGTATCAATGTGATGTTGCCGAATGCAGAGTATGGAAGAGATGGGCACAGTCAGCTCTCAAGAGCTGGCCACCCACTGCTGCTCCTGCCAACCCTTCACCTTCACTTTCTCTGTAGGGGCAGGGATCCTCGACAGAAGCATGGCTGGAGTGCCCCTGGAGCGCTTAGAATGCGCCAGGCACCGTTCAAAGGGCTTTCACATTTTAAAAGCTTAATTCTCACAGCACATCCGTGTGGTAGGTAGGTATAGAAACAGGCCTGGGTGTACTCACCAGTCCCAGGTCATACAGCTGACAATAGGAGAGCTGAGATAGGAATGTCACTGGTCTCAGTGTCCATAATCTTAAAAAGTATACTGATGCATTGTCAATACAGGAGCCAGTAGCCACACTGGCTATTTAAACTGAAATTAAATAAAATTTAAAATTCAGTTCCTCACTCACACTAGACACATTTCACAAGCTTGAACAGTCACATGTTGCTAGTGGCTACTATATTCAACAACACAGACACAATATATTTTCATCATCACAGAAAGTTCTATTAGCACTGCTCTAAACAGACTGTCAGAAAGAAAGAAGTCACACATATTTGCTTGGAAATACAGACGATTTAATGGCCTTTGTTGACTGCTGTAACATAAAAACTCAAAAGATGCAGTTTCAAGTCTCTTCTGCTCTGAGATAAGCAAATTCATTATTCATTCATTCAACACACATTAACTGAGCACCTACTATGTTCCAGGACCCAGGCTAGGTTCTGGGGATAGAAAGATAAATAAAGGGACACAGCTCCTGCTCACAATCTGGTGGAGGAGGCAGACAAGTAAAAGGCAATTATAATGTCATGAGGAGAGTGCTCTGGTGGGGGGTTCGAGGGTGATGTGAGAGACTCAGACAGGGAGCCAGCAGAATCTAAGGCATTCGGGAAAGGCTTCACAGAAGGGGTGTTTTCCTCACTGGATGTTTAAAGATGAATGAGTTGACAGGTTTCAGATTTTAGACAGAATGTTTAAAATTCGAGAGGCACAGGAGAACGTGAGTCACTCAGGGACCCATGAGTGAGCGGGTTTGACTGATGTCTAGGATGCAGTGGAAGTGAGTTTACTAGAGCAGAAGTCAAGTGTTCTTGGGTGGTGTGCTGAGGGACAGATGTGGGGGAGGGGACAAGGGAAAGAGAAAGTTTCATTTTGGATGTGCTGAGTGTGATGTGCCTGGAGAACATTCGAGAGAGCATGTGGGGCTGGAGCTCAAGAATAAGGTCTGGGAATATAGAGTTAAGAATATCAGACTCAAGGTGGTGATTAAACAAAGGGCCTGGCTGGGCTCATGCAGGGAGTATGTGCAGAGTGAGATGAGAATGAACCAAGAGTGACCAGAAGGAACAAAGACAACCCCAGGAAACGCCAATGTATCGGGGGCAGGTAGAGAAACAGGGTTAGGGAAGAAGATGGGGAAACCACATACATCAGAGGATCATCACAAGGACATGATATCCAGAAATCAAGGGCTGGGAGTGTCAACTGATGCAGAGAAGCGAAATAACATGCGGACTAAAAGCTACCCACCAGAGTTGACCTTGTATGAGCCATTTTAGTGGAGTTCAGGAAGCCAGCCTGCAGTGTGTTCAGGAAGAAATTGAAGAAAGTGAAGAAAGGCAGATAATAACTATGAGGGACAAGTCCTTTAAAAAAAATACTCAGCTGTGAAGATTATGATCCAAGAATCCTCAGCATGTTTGTTGATGAAGATGGCAGCAGATGGAGGAATGTCAAGGATCCAAGGTGGGGAGGGAATTAGAGGTGAAGCAAGGCCCCAAGGACATCAGAGGGAAAGGGGTCCAGAGCACAGGTGGAGAGTTAGCTTTGTGGGAGGAGAGGGGTTCCCATTTCACTGGTGTGAGAAGGAGGAAAAGGTCAAGCACAGACAAGACGTGCATGAATGTGGGAAGAGGATTGAGGGCGTCCCATCTTCTGACCTCTGTTTCTCTATGAAGCAGGAAATGAGCTTCTGCTGAAAGCCAAAGACTGGAGGACAGGAGTGAAGGCCTGAAATTGCTACTGGGCAAAAGGGAGAGAAAACCAATGAGGGGCACATGAAACACTTCTGGGCTGTGCCCAAAGGCCAGCTGAGGTTGGCAAAGAGTCTGCAGAAGTGCCTGTGTTCAGAGAGGTACTGCTCTCCCAGGCTGTGCTTAGCATCTCCTGGAGCAACACAGGGAAAACAAGACAGCTGCATGAACCCAGGGTTGGCACTCTGCCAGGCAGGAAGGGAGAATAGGCAGATCGGAAGGAGGGCTCATGAACTGGCTTATCTGAAAGGAAGTAAAGACAGGAGGAGGGTGAAACACTAGAGGATACATGATGTCATCTAGTAATCTGGGGTGGAGAAAAAAGACAGAGAGGTGAAAAGGTAGGAAGCAATGCCCAGAAAGTTAGACATGAAAAATGGAGAAATTATGACCAGGAGAGGGTATTAGTGAAGAAACTGGAAAGACATCTGTCATTGAGTAAATTGAGAATCTGTGAAGCAAGAGGATTAGATGATTTTTTAAGTGGACATTGAAGGCACCAAATTTGAGGCAGAGGGGATGGAAAATGAGACCATGAATATGGGAGAATGACGGGCGGAATGGCAGAGGACAGTGACAGAGAAGGGAAGAGGCTTGGGGGGAGGTTTTATAGGAGGGCAGGAGAGTGATCATTTGAATGTGCATTGGGTTCCTGGGAGATTGCTGGTGCCATCTCTAGGCCTATTAGTATGAAGGCTTAGAAGACTGTCAGTCTTCCTGTGAAAGCTTCTAGAGAAGGGGGTATCCTTGAAGAAGAGCTGAATGCCAGGTATGAGTATTCTGCCAAGAGGTAGGACATTCACAGAGCTTTGGGTCAATTTTTGGCACATTTGCAGAGCCATTGGAGAGGTTAAGAGGGAGGCCGCAGATGGTTCTGAGGATGAAGGGGGTGGTTGGAGGAGCTAACACTTTAGGCAGAGATGATAAATATGGAGCTTGGTGGGATCACTTCAAGATGGTAGCTAGAGCTCTGTGGTCAACGGTGGCCCCAGATGGTATGGAAGACTTGGTGACACCCCCAAATGGATAGCTTTGCTCCAGGATTCCCCTAAAACATTGGAGAGAATTTTAGAACTCCAGAAGATAACAGGACAACTAGATTGGCTGATTCCAAGATCCTCACTCTTGGGTGGAAACCACAGCAACCTCCCAGGACGTGATGGCAAGTTCGTCGTCACATTCCCAAGGAGATCCTAACCTAGGCGTGTGGAGTCTGGATTAGACATTCCTCCTGGTGAGAAGAGCAGAGGTCCCAGGGCATGGGCAGTGAAAGAAATTAAGCAAAGGAAATCATAATTATTCCTTACTAAGAACAGAAATTTACTGGGGGCCAATGATGACATCTAAGCTGGTAAAGACCATCCAGGCACATGGAACCAAATAAAATTCCCTAAAACCAATTCTGCTGAACCCAGGACCATCAGGTGTGCATGTTTCCAAGTTTCTCCCTCAGCTTCATCCTGCTAAGACTTCAATCCTGGTTGGCCAATGGCCAGGAAAATCTCAGATACCATCCAAGTGGCACCCACATCACAGGGAATCAAGGCTTGGCAGTGAGGGTGGGGGAAGGAGACGCCTCCTGGGTGTTTTAGAAATAGTTTCCGAATAATACTTGGAATCCAGACCTTAAACTGAGGCCTCAAGTGGCTAGGGCAAAGCCCCACCTCTTTCTGCATATTCACCTCATTGTCATATTTACTAAGAGGTTTTGGTTCTCTGAGTAGAACCTAAATGGTCCAAACCCTTCTTCATAATTCCACGCTAATCTGAGGAAATTGAACATCACCCATCCTCGTCAGATAAGACCGGAGTCTTCTAGACCATGAGTAAGACCAGCAGTCCCAGAGATATGCACAGATAGGTGAGCAGCCATCTGAGACTCCAGGCACTTGCTACCCCCAGCTCAAATGTCATCTCCTCCATGACACACTTCCCAATGCATACACACCACCCCCACATACCAGACATATACCCGTCACTGCACCCCCCTATAGAGTTTACCATTGTATTTATTATACTGTGCTTTAATTGTTTACAGTTTGCCTCCCCAACTACAATTGAAGTTTCTTTATCCCTAGGGCCTTTGACCCAATAAATATTTGTAGGGTAAGTTGGGCTAGGCTGGGCTGGGATAGAGTTCAATTGGGAATTGAACTAAGTTTAAATGAACCAAAATGAACTGAGGAATACAGAACAGTACATTCCCAGAGCAAAAAGAGTGAACATTATTCTGCCTTCCTCATCAAGGGTCTTCCCAGAAACCCACTACCTCCAGAATGGTTCCCCCCGTTCCCTAGCCACGATGCCCCTCCCCACCAGACAGGTCCTCATTGCTTTCTTATGGAACAGAGCTGGGGCTGGCTCATTGCTGGGCTCAGCCATGACCTGCATGGGTTGGTTGTTCAGGGCAGCCTCGCGCATCCTGTGGTACATGAACTCGTTCTGGCGGAACATGCGCAGCTCCATCTCCGTCTGCACCCGCATGGCCTTTGGGACACAGACACACCATAAACAGTGATGACAGGCTTAATGTACTAGTCATAAAGTTAGTCTTCTCAGACATTTTATGGCACCAAAGTCTATCCTCTTTACGTGTACCATACTGCCTTTGGACCAGTCTTTGGACACTGTCACCCTCACAAAAACCAGCTCTTCAAGCACAAAGGAAACCAGCAATTATTAAGAGCACGTCATTTGCTAGGCACTGTTCTGACTGCTTTCACACGTTAACTCACAGAACCCTTATTACAACCCTATCCCTTTTTTCCATTTTACTGATGAGGAGACTGAGGCCCATACATTCCATGTGTGCGCTCACACAGCTAGAAAGTGGTGAAGCTGGAGTTTAATCACAGCAGTCTGATTCTAGAGCCTGTGCTCCCCAGCTCCATTCTATGCAGCACATTTTCCAATGTATGTGCCTGCATGCACACTGCTGGGTAGGCTTTCTCCATCCACGCTTGGAGCATCTCGGGCTTCAAACCTCAACTTTGCCATCCACTCGCTATGTGACTATGACCAGGCTAAGACCTTCCCGGGCCTCAGTTTGCTCAGATGTAAAAACACGGCGAGTTGGACTAAAGCATTTCTGAATTCCCTCTGGTCCAGTGGGCATCTATGGACTTTCCAAAGCAGAGTCCAGAACCCAGCTCCCATCTGTAGAGAGAGCTCAGAACAGAAAAGAAGGGCCCGGCCCTGAAATGCTACTTGCCTCTAAGTCCTTGGTGATTGGGTGGGAGGGTCCCATGTGTCACCAAGAGAATGGCGTAGGCTTTGCAGATCATCCCGTGCCCCACCTCAATGTTGCCAGCATGCCAGTTGGTCAGCCCTGCCCGCATCACGGCCATGCCCAGTTGGGCATTGTTGGGGTGGTAGAGCTTCCTGTGGGGACACAGAAAATAATTGTCACAGATAATCCCAACCTTCCTTATATCTGCACAGCATTTGACAACTCACCAAGTATTCTCATTGACTTGGTCCATCTGCTCTCCCACCAGTGCTGTGAGGTATCTACAGCCCGTGGAGCAGGGACTGAGCCACAGAGAAGGGGAGGAGTTACCAAACACCCCACATGGTAAGGCTGTGGGAGCTGAGACTGCCCTGGGCCATGAAGCCAACTCCTCATGGGCAAAAGAGTCAGAACTCCACAAGAGAACAGGAAGTGGGGAGCTCTCAGGGACACCCCAGCCCTCTTCCCGGAAAGCAGTTCAGGGGAATAAAAAGAACTTGAATGTCCTTCTTGGGACAGAACTGTAGTCTCACCTCCTTGGCACCCTCCTAACAGAGCTTCCTTTTAGCATATCGTACTAATTTTCCTGGCTTTTGTTTATGAGTAACATTCTCTCAAAAAAATGGAACCTGCTTGTGCCAACTTACTCAGTTGGGCCAAAGATACAAAGTTACATGCAACCAGGACATGGAAGGCAAGAGAAGACATTGGCAGAGAGAAGGCAAGGGCTTTGCATTTTATAATTTGTGAGCAAGGATGGCTAACACCTCATTCATTCATTCATTTTTTAAATAAAAAGAAAAGGTTGCCTGTGCTGACTGCTAGGGGGAGAAACTTCTGAAGCACTTACAATCAGGCAGGACTTAGCCTTAAGGAAAACTAAAAGCAGGAGATGCCGCCCATGTGATAGATGAGCTGGAGGATTTGGGAAAGACCAGGGATGACAGATAGGTTTCATGTCAGGTACCAGCCTGATGATTGTGGTCATTACTACTCGGAGCACCATGGTAAAAAGGCTCAGTGGTAAAGATAAAGAGGACCACGATCGATTACTGATGCCTGCTGCAGGTTACAGGAGGGGGACGTAGCAACGTGTGTGCCGTCTACATGCCAGCCCTGAAACAGACACATTCCAGGGTACTTTCTGAGACCCAGCACTGCTACCTACATATAGCCATCCACCATCCTCCTGGCGTAGTACGAGGCCTCCTCAAAGGCCTGGAGGTAGGAGAGGACCTCGGAAACAGTGCTCAGCATCCGCAGCGTGTAGAGGTTGGTGTCGGCAAACACTGGCTCCTGCTTCTGCAGGCACTCCCGGCATAATTTCACAACCTGGAGGAGACACGGGCCCTGTCCATTACCACTGCACTCACATAGGGGAGCACCACCACGACACTGGACACTCATTCTTTTAAGGTTGAGGACATTGCTGACGGGGTGGAAAAGCACCGGTTTGTAATCAGAATAGCAAAACGGTCCTATTTGGCTACAGAGTAGGGATGAAGACGGTACCGGTGGGAGACGTGGCTGACATGGCAATGTGCAAAGTGAGGTGTTCTCATAATCAGTAGGTGGCAGAGAGTTATGAAAGGGAGAGACTGATTGATTGACTAATTCTCACAACAATACAATGACATAGGTACTACTAATATTCCCATTTTGCCAGATAAGGAAACTGAAGCACAGAGAGCGTAAGTACTTTGCCAAAGTCACACAGGTAGTAAAACATGGGGCAAGAATTCAAACTAAGCAGTTGTGCTTTATCTTAACCACCATTCCTGTGATTCTCCATTCTGGCTGGGCTCTGGAATTACTTGGAGACCTTTTTAAAAACAGCATTGTCTGGGCCCTGCCCCAGACCAAGTGAAACCAAATATCTGGGGGAGGGACCCTGGCATCTGTACCTGGGTGGTCCTTATGCACAGTGATGTTGGACAATCATTCCCCAAGGGAAGTGTACAAGATGAGCTGGCAAGAGGGGAGGCTCCCAAGAGGCTGGGAGACCCACCAGGAGAATGTCGCATTGGTTCCGGTGAGGAATAAGTCTTGTGTTGGTCACCTCACTAAGGGCTCAAAAATGTGCAATGAATGAGTAAATGAGGAGGATGAAGATAAAGGAAAAGCAGATAGAAATGAACACAAATTAATCTCTCACACTGCCACGCCTTGGTGGCTTCCAAACCTAGCTACATGCCTGAGATGTTTAAAGAGCTTGGATTCAGTCTATTGCAGATTGGATGAATCACATCTGAGGGGGTGAGACAGAGGACTGTGCATTTGCAGCAAGCTGCCCAGGTGAATTCGATGCAAATGCTCTGCAGATCAGTATTTGGCAGGGGGATCTCAACTTTGGGTGCCTGTTGAGATCACTTGGAAGTTTTAAAAGTCCTGACGTCTGGGCTCCACCCCAAGAGATTTTGGATAAAATTGTCCTGGGTCGGTGTCTGAGCATCAGGATTTTTCAACGATTCTAGTGTACAGCCAGTTGATAATTCCTGCTGCTTTGAGAGCCGGGGCTGAATGCTCAGTAGAGACTGAAAACTGCAGCCAGGACATGCATTCAATTACGAAAAAGCAAGCAATCCATTGCCATCTCCATTCCTCCACCTCTGATGCCAACCTGAGATATCACAGATCCCCCGGGGACATTTGTCAGGCTGCCTGTGCTCTCCCCAGACCCAGCTTCAGTAGGCTGAACAATCACTAAGAACACACCTCTAAGAGGCACTAAAGGCAAGAAGAGTCACAGTCCAAACCAACAGACATCCTCCAGAAAAACAACCTGCTCGATAGCCTCCCCATCTCCACCCCACCCCATCTCCCCGCCTTGCCAGAAAACCATTCTGCTCTCTTCCCCTACCCATCCCTCTAAAAATGAATTCTTACCTCATGGTACAGACCCTCAGAGCGAGCCTTGTCAATTTTTTCCAGTGTATCCTTGGAGAACTGTATCATCTCCTTTACCACCTCCTGAGATGGCTGGGAAAGACAGGGATGATGAGTTAGACACCTCTTCACAAAGCAACCAACTGCATCTCTGAATAGCTGCCATCTTTGACATTCAGTGTTGTGCAAGATTGATGCCGTCCTCATTCTGAATGCTTCACTTCCATACATGCTGCTCCAGATCCCTACAGCTTTTGCAGCTCCCTCCATCAAGCTTCTGACTCAGGTACATTTTCCACTGACCGAGCCCTGGAGCCTTGCTGCCAGCCAGTCATTCCCCACCTTGTGCTCATGCCTGGGTTTTGGGAGCCCAGAGCAGAATCTGACCTTGACCTCTGTGGTATTTTCTTTGGCATTTTGGATTTTCATTCTATCACCCGAAATATTTTCCATTGTTCCTCATTACTTCAAGTCAACCACATATTGCACAGGTATGCCCTTGTGTTTTAGTCTTTGCTCAACTCACTGATTTATTTTTTTTAAGATTTTATTTATTTATTCATAAGAGACAGAGAGAGGCAGAGGGAGAAGCAGGCTCCCCGTGGAGCAGGGAGCCCGATGTGGGACTCGATCCCAGGATCCTGGGATCATAACCTGAGCTGAAGGCAGAAGCTTAACCATCTGAGCCACCCAGACGCCCACAACTCACTGTTTTAAATCCTGACCAGCACAGGGCTGAGGACAGAAGCTTAAGGCTTGACCAAAAAAATCCTTTTCCAGGGCGCCTGGGTGGCTCAGTTGGTTAAGCGACTGCCTTCGGCTCAGGTCATTATCCTGGAGTCCCGGGATCGAGTCCCACATCGGGCTCCCTGCTCAGCAGGGAGTCTACTTCTCCCTCTGACCGTCTTCCCTCTCGTGCTATCTCTCATTCTCTCTCTCTCAAATAAATAAAATCTTAAAAAAAAAAGTTAAAAAAAAACAAAAATCCTTTTCCAGCTTGCCGTTGGAGTTCATTAAAGAGGGGACTTGTGGCTGTGGGCATTTAAATCCTTTCAAAATATCTTAGCATCCAGTTCCTATTTCTTTGTCTTGACCACGTGATATCATGCGAGAGTTTTGTCAGCTGTCTCTGTGAAATCCGAATTCATTAGGCTTACAGCGTTTGCCTGAGGAGTCTAGTGGTCTTTTCTCTAAGATTTAATTATTTATTTGAGGGGGGAGGGGAAGAGGGAGAGTGAGTCATAAACAGATTCTGCACTGAGCATGGAGCCCAATGCAGGGCTTGATCTCATGACCCTGGGATCCTGACCTGAGCCAAAACCAAGAGTCAGACATTTAACCAACTGCACCACCCAGGTACCCCTCTAGTGATCTTATTTTTTTTTTAAGATTATTATTTATTTTTGCGAGAGAGAGAGAGCAGGTGCATGAGCAGGGCAAGGGGCAGAGGGAGAAGCAGACACTCCCTGCTGTTCAAGGAGTCTGATGCAGGACTCGATCCCAGGACCCTGGGATCATAACCTGAGCCGAAGGCAGACGCTTAATGGACTGAGCCACCCAGGTGCCCCTCTAGTGATCTTATTTTTAAAGAATGAGGTTTTGATTATTTCAGGGAAAGAGGTACCTTAATTAAAAAGCCCATAAGGGCATCATAATTTTGAAGAAAAAGTGCCAAACTTCTCAATGTCCAAAGAAAAAGTTTACTTGCTGTGCTCATCCATATCAGAAACTCTTTTCTAGAATTAACTTTTTTTCTTTTTTCTTTTGCTTATGCAAATATGATAAAACTTTCTTCCAAAGTGAAAATAACTTTATTATTTATTTGGACCATAAAACTTACACATGGAAACTAAAAAATTAAAATATACGAAAAAAGCATGGAATAAAAATAGAAATCCCTAGAATCCACCCAAAGATGAACACAGCATTTTGAGGAATATTTTCCAATGCATATATACGGGAATAATATTTAAAATATTTAACAACTGGCACAGGAAAGGCACTGACCAATCAGAACAGACACTGACCATAAACAGCAAGCATGTCGATTACAGCCTTATCAGTATGTACTGGCTGAACTGCATTCCTGTAGGTGTGCACATGCATGTGTGTATATGCCAAGAGCACCAAATATTTCTTCTAACTGGAAGAGGACCAGATCTCTGTCTATGGTCTGTTCTTTCACTCAGTAGGTATGGATAGTTTCCCATACCAATATAAAAATATATCACCACTTTTAATAATTGTAGCATTTTCCACTGTATAAAGCCAGAATAATTTATTTCACCAGGCCTCCAGTTTTCCAAATTTTTCACTATAAGGAATTGAGTTCATGGCTCCATTTAGATTTGCTGCTTACATTGTTTTGTGAGGTCACCTTCACTAAACTACCAAAAAGTAACAGGAGGATGGGCATTTGTTCCCTTAAAAACATACTCCCTTAATAGATGGCGATCGGAATCTTCCCTTAGTCTCCCAGCTGTCCTGAGCCAGTTCTGCAGTGTCCACCTTGCAGTATGAGAGGCCCCCGGCAGGAGAGCTTACTTCTGGGTTAGGATCTCCTAAAGGAACGGGCTTTCTATTTTTGCTTCTACTCACCTCACTTACTTTGGCTTCTGTGGAGTTCTTGACTATCCCCACAACTTTAACTATCCTCATTTCCTTCTGTATCTGGCCTCTGCATATCTACCTATACTTGCCCCATGGCCTGACTCCAACCATTGATGCATCCACCACTGCTATGACTTCTGCTCACAGGCCTCACTCCTGACCTCACCTTTTTCTTGATCTTTGATATGGCTGAGATTTCTGGCTTCTGGCTATCTTCTAGCCCCAGAGTACTACTTAGCCTTCTGTTAACTTGGACCTTGTCTTGGTTCCAGACAAGTCATTTAAGTGCATATTCACTTTCCTAAACTCATTTGAATCAAGCACATAAGTAAGAGGGGGTCCATGTCTCACCTGGTTGTACAGAGCTCTATAACTGCTAGTCCAGAGGTGTCCCAGTAGTCTGCCAAACCTAGATTTTTGGTGTCATCCATAGCTTGTTGCCCAAACAGAGGCTCATAAAATCAATCTAGTGTTATGCCCACTAGTCTCTAATCTACTGTAAGTTCCATCATCTTTAAAACTCAAAATTCTTAGTGAATCTTCTGGAGTAATCGATAGCTTGCAGGGTAGAGTTGGAGAATACCAAGTGGTCAGATGTTAATAAAAAGTCTTGTTCAATTTGATGTTGTAAGGAAGAGTGTTACTTCAAGCTTTGGAAGTGAATCAAATTTTTTCAAGGAGGCAACTGCCAAGATTCTCAAAGCAACCTGGCTAGAAGGTTGTTAATTACATGTGCAACATGTGATAAAGCTATTCTGAGAAAGGAAATGGGGCTATTCCACTTGGCTCCACTTTTCAGAGTAAAGGCAGGAGGAAAGCATGATCTGTAGATAGGATTTAAGATCTGTAGAGAGAGACTCCCCTCCCTAGAAGCACAAAGTAAATAGACAACCAGGAGGAAAAGAGTGAGGAGCTGGAGCAGGGGGAAATGCCAGTGGAGAAGGAGCCAGAGGAAGGCTAGAGGAGGAAGGGGAGGAGTCAGCACAGGGGGAGGAGTCTGCAGAAGGGGAGGAGCAACTGGAGGAAGAGGAACTAGAAGAGGAAGAGAAGAGCAAAAGAAGGATGCTGGTTCCCCAACCTTGAAAAACTAGTATATTCTTATTGTGAAAACCAGGGATGAGGGCTGGGGAGAGAGAAAAAGAAAAACCTAAGCAACCTAAACAAGGAGGCTCCAAAGCTACAGTTGAGGGGAATGGTCTACATTTTGGTGTTATTTTCTCATTTTTTAAATATTTGGTTTTGCTTTTTCTCCAGGTTACTGTACACATTTAACTTTGAAAGGGAGAAAAGAGTCTGGTTTCTTAACAAAAAATTAAGTAGTGGTGGGAGCAAGTTATGAAACAAATACTCAGGGCCACATATCAGGAAGGAAGACTGGCTGGCTTGCAGATAAAACACACATTATCCCACAGGTTCTAGAAGGTCAGGGTAAGGGTGGACACAGGAGCTAATTCTTTTCTGTAGCTCCTATGGTACTGTGCTTGGTGCCCTGCACATACATGCCAATATACATTTGCCAGAATACAGAACCTTTGACTTTGTGAAAAGAAGGTTGTTCCTACAGAAAAAACCACATTAGGGGTGCCTGGGTGGCTCAGTCGGGTAAGCCTCTGCCTTCAGCTCAGGTCATGATCCCGGGGTCCTGGGATTGAGCCCCCCACACACATCGGGCTCCCTGCTCAGTGGGTAGTCTGCTTCTCTCTCTCCCTCTGCCCCTCCACCCCGCTCATGCACGGGCTCTTGCACTCTCACTGTCTCAAATAAATAAATAAAATCTTAAAAAAAAAAACCATAATAATCCATGGGTCCCAACTCCTTTGTATCCTATCTGGAAAGGGTGAGTCTCAACTTGTCCACACCAAGCATCATTGATCTATTGCTTACAGCCTTCTCCTCCTCCTTCTGTCTGTATCCAGCCTGACTATGCTTACATAGGCATATGTATGCATGAATCTGTGTGTGTGTGTGTGTGTGTGTGTGTGTGTGTGTGAGAGAGAGAGAGAGAGAGAGAGTGGGTGTCCCTTTTATTTTTTATAAATGGCAGCATACACAGTGTTGTGGGTTGAACTGCATCCTCCCAAATTCATATGTTAAGTCCTAATCCCCAGTACCTCAGGATGCATCTTTTTGGAAAGAGGTCACTGCAGACTTAATTAGTTAAGATGAGGTCATAATGGAGTAGGGTGGGTCCTTAATCCAATATGACTAGTGTCCCTCTAAAAAGAATACCAGGTGAAGAGAAAGAGACACACAATGTGAAGAGACACAGAGAGAAGACAGCTATCTGAGAGCCAAGGAGAGAGGCCGGAGCAGAGCCTCCCCTCACAGGCCCCAGAGGGAACTGACCCTGCCAATATCTTGATTTCAGACTGCCAGGCTCCAGAACTGGGAGAGAGCACATTTCTGTTGTCAGTCACCCACTCTGGGGTACTGTGTTATGGCAGCCCTAGCGAACTAATGCAATGGCAATGTTTGGCCCCTAATTCTTTTCCCTTAAGAAATAGAGCTCATTCCATATTTGTACACAAAAATCTACGTCATTGGTTTTAGTGACTGCAAGGTAATTTAATTTAAATATTTCCCTATTGGTGGTTATTTAGGTTTTATTCAATCTGTGTTCTCAATAATGCTGCAATATATCTCTTTATATGCATACCTTTGTGCACATATGCAAGTAACTCTGCTGGGTAAATTCTTAGAAGTAGAACTGCTTGGGCAAAGAGTAAAAAATATTATATCTTAAGAATAAAAATAAGTTAGTGGCAGGGCACCTGAACGGCTCAGTTGGTTAAGTGTCTGCCTCTGGCTCAGGTCATGATCCCAAGGTCCTGAGATCGAGCCCCATGTTGGGCTCTCTGCTCAGCACAGAGTCTGCTTCTCCCTCTCCCTCTGCCCCTCTCCCCCACTCGTACTGTCTTTCTCCCTCTCTCTCTCAAATAAATAAATAAAATCTTTAAAAAAATAAGTTAGTGGCAAAAAAGAAAAAAAAAAGTCTAGAATAGCCAGAGGATGAACAAGAGAAATGAATCAAGTCGGGAAATAGTGTTATCTGAACATTAGCACTGATAGCATTGAGTAATGAATTAATCGAGAGTGGCCCCACCATCTGCTTATAGTCTTTGCTCTAATCAGAGGCAAACTTCTGCCCACACGCACAATGCAGAAGTTAAGTACATCAAGAAGCATATTTGTGTATCTGTATCTTAAATGTACTAGTGGACTGTGGGTTACAGAGAAGGGCTCAGATAGCCTCCCCACAGGAGTCCAGCTCCTGGCTAAAAACCTATGTGTAATTTTTCAGACCTGACCACAGACAATTACAAAGGTTCTACCTGGCATGCCTGTGGGGGAAAGTACCCTCCCTTCAGAGCCTGTTGGGAGGCCCAGTCAAGGACCCAGGTACCCTCTGCTGCTCATGTTCTTTGCACAGTTTCATTCCTAGCCAGGGGCCTTCATTCCTAGGCCTTACAGGGGAGGAGGAGGGAAACTTGAAGACATTCTCACTCCAACTCAGTACCCAGCACTTTTCCACTCCTAGCCCTTCCCCCACGCCTTCTACCTTACCATAAAAGTGCTGGAGCCCTTTGTTCTGAGCCCCTCAGCAGTGAGAAGACCCCCACACACATCTGTGTTGATCCACCTGACCCTCCACCTGTGTACCTTTCCATGGTGGAAAATGGAACAGGAGGAGTCCAGTTTTAGCCTTTTGTTTATACCATTGCTGGTCACTCTCCCAGCTTAGCTGAACTTCTGACATCCCTTTCCAAAACCCTTCAGTTGCTCAACGGTCTCATCATCAACCAGGCAACAGGCTACTCAGGAGTTAAGCATACGAACCAATCTCCACATTGCCCAATGTCCACATTACCCATTCAAGGGGACTAGGAATATCTTTGTGATAACCAAGCAACTAATCTCTTTGCCCATCTGGTCTCAATAAATGAAATTCTCAGCATTACTTAACCAGCAAAAGGGCAAAGAGTGCCTACCCTATATGCCACTCCCTTTACACATATTATTTTGTTCATTCCTCTTAACAACCCCTTCTGGTGGGTGCTATCATTCCTATTTTACAGATGAGAAAACTGAGCAACTTCCCAATGCAAACTCCTGGCAAGGGGTGGCTTGCCAGGACGCTAGCTGGGACCTGTCATCAGTGCTCTGTCCACCACCCCATAGCACCTTTCCAACAGTTATAGGCTGGTCCTCCAGGAACTAGCAGCCAGGGTGCGCTGATTGGCGGTGACCTCCAGCCTCACCAGCTCCTGGAGAAGTGGACTGCAAACACCCCAGTAGCAGCCTGCGTGTACCTTTGGGTCATCTTTGACCCCCAGAAACAGGTCATCCTTCAGCTTTTTTTGGCAGTGCTCACACGTGCAGTCAAAGTAGTACTGCTTCTTCAGCTGCTTCTTGCGCTCTTCGCTGACATTAAGGAAGTCGATATAGGACACTGTCAGCTCCTCTCCTTCTGAGATCTTGCCCAGGGCCCGGAGCTCAATTCTGAAGAGGGTAAAGGAAAGAGGAAGTCAAATCCAGGGCCAACAGAGTGGGGTTTCTGCTCTTCAAGGTCTCTAGGAGTTGAGTCTCAAAGACAGCTTCCACTAGCACTCTGAGAAAACTCCCATTCCCCACCCCCCTAAATAAAAGGGAAATGTGACCTAAAGGACAGTTTTCTGGATAATTCTGTTCTACTCATCATAACAATCAAATCGGCTCCATTTAGTTAATTGCTCTGAAATCCAATTAAATAGATTCCAGGTAGAGGGCTGGGCCTGGTCACAAGGCCGTACATAGCTTCCATGCCTGCAATTATCCCTGTACAGTTTGGCTACTGATTGCCTGCAACAAAGGGGATCAACCTCCCCATTTCACAAGGGAGGGCACTGCCACCCAGAGACGGGAAGGAACTTCCCCTGAGGTCCCACAGCACTTTGGCAACAGTCAAGATCAGAAATCAAGTGCCATTCATGCTTCACCTCACCATACGGCTCTAGCCCTGGACTGTCCTCAGTCTGCCTCCTGGGTCTGCCATGTGCAGGAAAGGAGATACACCAAAGCCCTTGATTTTAGAGCTCTGCCAGTATTCTAAATAGTTCTATGTGGCCAATTCCTGGGCCAGTGTTGAGTGTGGATCTCTGGTGTCTGGTCCTGGTGGGGTAAGTCAGCAGGTCTGCCCCCACCAACCCCTTCTCCAGGCACAGCTCCATCGTGGTATTCAACAGTGATTCAGTACCAGCTGAGTTAGGACTTCTAGCAGCTTTGCTTCCCATCATGATTCAGGCAATTCTTGCAAGGTTTCAGAATATCTCAAATTATTTCAATCATGTTAAGAGAATTTTCAAAACCAAATTGATTTAATGTCACTCAAACACGAAAATATGCATGCCCCTTTTTATCTAACTCAGAACTGGGGATCAGGGGACGAATAGTGACCACCACTTCATTCTCCCTCTTCCATCTCTAACGCCCTGCAATTCTAGAGTTCAGCTAATTGAGCCACACATGGACAATTTATTTAAGCATTCCTTGGAGAGATGAGAAATGCAGCCCAGAGCCACAGAGACTTGGAACCAGGAAGGTCCCTAGAGACGCTCTCATCTTGACCTTTGCTCTATAGATGTGGAACCAAACGCCCAGGGGATGATGGGAATCATCTAAAGTCACATGCAATGCAGGCCGACACAGACTCCAATGCACCAACCACTTCTATCCCTGCCTTCCCAGAGCCCAAACTCCCACGCAGAGCTTTGCTCTTAATCCAAAGAGCCTTTCAAGTACTTTCAAACCAAACCTGAGAGAAAGACCCATCTGGGGCCATTTATTTGTCATTAAGAAAAATCAAAGCAAAATCTAACCTAAACCACTAATTCACAATTGGCCAGAAGCAGTAAACAGAAAAGTGTGAATAAATACTTATCAAAAATATCACAATTATGGGTGCTATTTTCAGAAGCCAGTCTGGGTGGGAAGTTGGGGGTTATAAACAAACACAGTCCTTTAGTAGGTCAATAACATCAGCAGTCCTCATTTTATGATAAGCAAGACTTTGAGAGACAGTGTGGGCTTTGCTAAGGTGGTGTGGACTAGAAGGAATCGTCATGCTTGGGGGAGTGAGAGAAGTAAGGTGTGAAAGATGGGGAAGAGAAGAAGCAAAGGAAAGCAAAGGCACAGCAGGGAGTGGGTGGGTGAGGAACAAAATGATTCATATATATGCATTTAAAATACAGCATTCAGCAAAGATGAGACTCTGGGGATGCAGGAGGACATTACAGCCAGAGAGCAGCCACGGAGTCCCAGGAAGGTGTGGCCCCAGCAAACCGGGCAAGTGAGGAAGATGGGTCAGAGGAGCAGGGATGCTTGCAAAGACTGACCCACCTCATCTGGGTGTGAAACATGGATTTCACTGCCTCATGACTGAAAGACAAAACAGACACCCAAATGGAAATCATTACCATTGGCCAGTCCAGTACAGCTAGCAAGGGGGCACAGCATCCCAGCTGACGCAATCAAAATTTTGGCCATCACAACCACCTTTATATCCCAGCCCCTTCCAGCTGGGCTCACTTGACAAGACGCAGCCTGGTATAGTGGAAACTGCACTGGCTTTGGAAGAGAAGTTCTGGGTTCAAAGGTCCTCAGCCTTTCCTGGGCTCAGTGTTCTCAACTGTAACCTGGTAAATGGGATTGCCATGAGACAGTGCATTTAAAGGTAGGTGCCAAAAAATGTAATGGGATGCTATTGTTATCTCACTCAGAAGCATCTTGGCCAAATAAGTGTTGCCTCTTTGATGTCTATCTTGGGGGCTGTGTGAACTGTGTGTGGAAATTGGTTAGGTCACACAGGTCGTATATAAAATTTGTTGGGGTTAGAATTGGGTTCTTTCCATTATGGCAGGCAGCCAGGCTGTGACTGCAAAGTCACCTTCTCTTGCACAACAGCCAAGAAGCCGGGTAAAATGTGGCTGCTCAAAATTAGTGGGTGCAAAGCCAGAGCAGACACCAGAAATGATCTGAAGAAAGGGCTCCCAGGCTCCTGTGGCTGTCACGTGCAGTGACAAGGGGAGCCCTGGGTCACCACTGCTTGGGGGAGTGGCATCCTGAAAGACCAGCCCCATATGTGGCTAAATTTGATCCTCAGCAACCAGGCTAACCTGGGACAACAGCCCCTCTGAGGAGGATTCCATGAGGTTTAGGAAGGGAACTGTAAATGCTGGGGGAAAATTATCATTTGGATCCAAAATAAACTTCTCTGTCTTGAGTGACTTTCTCACTTGCTCAAGAGCCTGGTGTCATGCAGGCCTTTGCTTCCAGAAATAGGAAGGAAAAGGGGAATCAGAGTCCCTGTAGATTGGGGTTTAGGCTTGATTCCTGACTGAGAACCAGAAACCATTGTCTCTGGTTTTCAGGAAGTTTTGGGGGGGAAACCTGCCCATTGTTGATGGCTCAGAGATGACTCGCATCTGTCATGAAAACTTGTCTCATCTCTAAGAGCAAAATAAGTACTACTGCTTAGGTCTTGTTCCTCCAAATCCCCCCAGCCCTGAGCCATGGACAATAGGGTCTCTTCCTGTTTGCTGACTTCTCCACTTGTGCCCACCCCCAAGACACATTCTTTGTCCTTCTGTCCCCTGATCTGTGCCTTTGAAGTGATAGATGAGGGGTACTGGCTTCTAAAGGGCTTCATCACTCAGGGTCCTTTGCTGTCTGACTTCTGGTTGGAGTTTGGCCAATGGGAGGAGATCAGAAAGTGGGAAGAGAGAGAGGTTGGGGTATTTAGTCTCCTGGCTCCCTCTCTGCCTCACCATGGATCCAGCAGTGGCTGCTTTCTCTACCAGTACAGCCAAGCTATTGGGTGGGGGTGAAGAAAGGAACCTTTCCCATGACTGCAGCTCTCACCAGCTGCAGGAACAGTACACCTGCCCCTCTAGGTCTAGAGGCAGTAATGGTTTCATACTATTGCTAAACTCCGGACATCTCACCATTCCTTATTAGTTTCTTAAACTTTACCCTTACTTCTGTAGATTGTCCTGTTATTAAATTCTCTTTGGGTAAACTCTGAGTGTGCCTTCTGATTTCTGCTGGGACCTTGGCTAATATATGCTCCTGCCAAGCACCTTCACAGCTGATGCTGTTCTGCAGTGACCTCTAGATAGATAATCCCAGGCTTCAAGCTTTAAAACAGTAGTCAGAGGTTTACCTAACATACCTAGGCAGCCTCCAGAAACATGCAAAGACTCAGAAATTACCCATGTGGAATTCTTTGCTATCTTCATCATTACCTTTCTCCCATACACAATGATTCTACACTTGATCTTAGCCAAAAGGCTGAGAAGCAATCCACAATGATTCTAAAATGAAATTTCTATTTGCTGCCCAGTAAAAACCCATGCAAGTTCAGGTTCCATAGTTTGGTTTAGGTCAAGTGGAGAAAACACCATAAGGTCTCCCCATCCCCATCACACCATCCCCAGTTAAAGACATACTCACTTGCCATTGTTAAATATGACGGTGCAGTTGGGCCAACAGTCGTGGTTCACCAAGCCCAGGTTGGGGAAGATGCCCACGCCCACTGCCTGCAGGCCTCTCTGGTCACTGAGCGTGAAGCCATTGCAGCTAATCTACCCAGAAGAAAAGATGAAAGAGTCAGTTAACACACATAGATCAAAGACAGAACACCATCCTGGCTGCTGAAAGTTCAAGAAAATGGAAGACTCAGTCTCATCCTGGAGATGCTTAGAGAGTCTCCTATTCTCCAGGTCACTCCAAAGGACCCTCAAGATAAGCACCCTGGGAGAGTACCATACTTGCTAAAATGAAAGCCACCTCGGAAGTTTAGGGTAGCTTTATTCTACAAAGGCCGAAGACAGAAATGTTCGTTCTGAGAAGTCTCCCCCTTTTTCTGTGTGGGTCTCACATGAGTCTTCCCCAGTCTCTATCTTGGTTCCTCTCTCTGCTCTGCTCTGCCTTACTCAGTGTGTCTGTGTGTGTAGGGGTGGGGGTGTTATGTGGCCTGAGCCTGCCAATCCACTAGGCTCCTATCCCCACCTCTTGGACTCTTATGGCTACAAGAGGTCTGGCTTTGCTACACGAAGGCAGCACTCTCCAAAAGTCCTTCCTCTCCTCTCCCTGATGTCCACAGCCCATGGCTACAGGCTCTCCATTATCCTGCCCACCAGATCTGGGAAAAGGAATGGTCTTACTTCCAAAGTGACTGGTGGGCAACAAGGGATGGTGATTGGGTCTTTGCTTTTGATATGGACAGGAGAACAAGTAGAAAGTGCAGATAAACAAGAAGGTAAATTTCTATCCAAATCTACCATTTGGAGATAACAAATAGTTTGTGCATGGGATGCCAGCTTCCAAGAGGGAGGGAATGACTTCCTAGTAAGCATGGCCAGAAAAACAGAAAGGCAATGAAAGTTCTTTACTTTAGGCCTCTGTCCCCTCTAGTCCTTCTCTCAGTCTCCCCCCCACTCCCCCTGGCAGCCTCTGAACATGTCTTGGCTGACGAATCCCAGCTGCCCCCTGCCACTCCCCCCCCGCCACATCATGAGGAACCATACCACTCCGAAGATGTGTGAGATGTACTGCATGCTGAACTGCTGGCTCTGGGGAGGCCAGTACTGCAAGAAAGTGTCCACGTCCACCCGCAGCTCCTTTTGCTCCTCCTCCCCAAAGTGTTCCACGTGGTTCTGCAGGTCATCCACAGCGACCAGGCAGCCCTCTGTGAGCCCGGTGCCCTCTCTCTCCACCCGCCACATGATGCGGGCCGCCAGTCTGTGGACAGGGGCAGGGTTAGGGATGCCCTGGCGCATTCATTCATTCAAAGACACTTACTGAGTACGTACTGCATGCCAGGCAGTGTTGAACTATACAGACGGAATTTCTTTTATCATGGAGCTTTTTATAGTAGGGGAGACCTAAGTTAAAAATTTAAACTAATGTTAAGTGTTATGCAGAGGATAAAATAGGGTAACATGATAGAGAGTGGCTGGGGAAGGGAAGCCAAGGTGATCAGGGGAGGTGACACAGAAGAGGAGCACTTGAGCTGAAAATGGAATGAACAGAAGGAGCAGGCTCTGTGCAGATGGGAAAGGAGCAGTGAGTACAAAGACCCTGAAGAAGGAATAAGCTTGGCACAATGGAGAAACAGCAAGAAGGCCAAGGTGGCTGGAGTATAGGGAGTGAGGAAAAGAGAGCAAATAAAGGCAGAGAGGTGGGCAGGAACCAGGTCACATGGGGTCTGTGAGACCATGAAAGGGGTTTAGGGACACTGAAGTGTGGCAGCTTGGGTCTCTCCTGATAGTATGGCTAACTGAGATGGTCACTGGAGAAGGAGTCTAACAACCTGGGTTCAAGTCTGTTTCCAATTACTGTGTGACTCTGGGTAATTCATTTGAACCTCCCTGAACTTAGCCCCAAGAGAGATAATACACATCCCCTGATGTGGTATTTGGAAGACAAAGTAATGTAATGGATGTCCACATGTGTGTGAACTTATTTATAGTCTTAGTGATTAGAGAAAGAGGTGGGAAAGATAATCTAGGTGGGTAAATAGTAGGAGCAAAAGCTCGGAGGCAGCCAGAGCCTGGGCATATGCAGGAAGCAGGGAGGAGCTGGCCTAGCTGGGGCACAGGGCTCTGGAGGAGGAGTGGAGGCAAGGTGGGATGGAGGGAACCCTGGAGAGCACAGGGCATTGAGTGTGAGATAGGGGTGCACTTCATCTTGAGGACAATGAGGGTCCCCTTGTTAATTGTTAGGCAGCCCAGGCCCACAAGATGAAGCCTATGATTGGGGTACATTTTGGGAACTCTCAGCTACTCATTGAATGCATACTGGCCAGGCACCTTCAAGGGGCTTGTGGCCTAAGGCAAATCCAGTCCTTGAGGGACCCCTTTGGCAAAGAACAGGCCCACTTCTCCTCTTGTTTGGGTCACAGAGTCATTTCTGCAAAGATGCCCTGCTGGGGATCCCAGGTGCTTGGGAACCAAGGTATCTCCACATGGAGCTCAGGATAGCACTGGAGAAAATAAGGCTCAGGTAAGGTGTCTGTTACCTCTAAATATTAGGGAAATGGCCACAAAGTTTAGAGGATAAAGACAAATGTGAAACAGATTTCAACTCAGTATCAGAAGAAACTACGAAGTGGGACTATGCAGATAAAGCTAGTGAGCTCCCCATCATGGAAGGTAACATTTACTCTGGGCTTTAAAGACTAAGTATGATAGTGAAGAGCTATCTGCGCTCCCATGTTTACTGCAGCATGATTCATAAGAGCCAAAATATGGAAACAACCTAAGTGTCCATCAATGGATGAAAGGATAAAAAAGATGCAGTAAACATACATAATGGAATATTATTCAGCCATGAGAATGAAGAAAATCCTGCCACTTAAGACAGCATGGATGGACCTTGAGGGCATTATGCTAAGTGAAACAAATCAGACACAGACAAAAACTGCATGGTTTCTGCTATATATGGTATCTTAGGAAGAGAGAAAGAAAGAAAGAGAGAGAGAAAAAAGAAAGAAAGGAAGGAAGGAAGAAGGAAGGAAGGAAGAAGAAGAAGAAAGAAAGAAAAGAAAGAAGAAAGAAAGAAAGAAAGAAAGAAAGAAAAAAGAAAGAAGAAAAAAGAAAGAAGAAAGAAAGAAAGAAAGAAAGAAAAAGAAAGAAAGAAAGAAAGAAAGAGGGCGCCTGGGTGGCTCAGTTGGTTGGGTGACTGCCTTCGGCTCGGGTCATGATCCTGGAGTCCCAGGATCGAGTCCCACATTGGGATCCCTGCTCAGCGGAGAGTCTGCTTCTCCTCTGACCTCCCCCTCTCATGTGCTCTCTCTCTCTCTCATTCTCTCTCTCAAATAAATAAATAAAATCTTAAAGAAGAAGAAAGAAAGAAAGAAAAGAAAGAAAGAAAGAAAGAAAGAAAGAAAGAAAAAGAAAGAAAGAAAGAAAGAAAAAAAGAAAAAGAAAAAAGAAAGAAAGAAAGAAAGAGAAAGAAAAAGAAAGAAAAAGAAAGAAAAAGAAAGAAGTCAAACTCAGAGAAACAGAGAAAAGTGGTTGTCAGGGTCTGGGGAGTTGAAGAAACAGGGAGAGGCTAGTAAAAGCACCAACTTTCAGCTATAAGATGAATAAGGTCTGAGGATCTAATATAAAACATGGTGACTATAGTCGATAACACCGTATTGTACCATTGAAATCTGCTGAGAGAATAGAACATAAAGGTTCTCCCTTAAAAATAAAAAGGATGAATATGTCAGGTGCTAGATGTGTTAATTAACTAGATGGGGGGGCATCCTTTCACAATGTACACATATATCAAGTCACCATGATGTACAGTTTAAATATCTTAATATCTTTTATGTCGATTATACCTCAATAAAGCTGAATTTTTTAAAAAATTAAAATAAAATTACAAAAGAACATTTTTTAAAAATATTTATTTATTTGACAGAGAAAGACAGAAAGAGCACAAGCAGGGGGAGCAGCAGTCAGAAGGAGAGGGAGAAGCAGGCTCCCCACCAAGCAGGGAGCCCGATGAGGCACTTGATCCCAGCACCCTGGAATCATGACCTGAGCCGAAGGCAGATGCTTAACCAACTGAGCCACCCAGGCGCCCCAAAAAGAACATTTTTTTAAAGAAGCAGGAGTTCAACAGATGGAATTAAGGGGGATGGGGAGGCTGACTGACTGAACCATTTCATTTTGTAGTTTCTTAAAAATTTCTAGGATATGATGATTCCATTCTGTACTTTAACTTCACACCCTACACACCCAGTGAAATGCTCCCAGCTTGACCTTCCGCATCTCTTCTGCTCTCCACCCTCACTTCCCAAGCACTGACCTACAGTCCTACCTGGTGGTGTTGGCCCTGAGATTTCTGGCCACAGCCACCCGGGGTCGCCACTAACTGTTGCAAATGCCTTTTGCGTGTAATGAGTGCAGAGGGCAGTGTGCACAAGCCCAGGGACCAGTGGTCCGTGGTGCTTGAAAAGCTCTGCATTTTTTCTTGGTTTGCTTCTCTCTTTCTTTTCCCTTTGCTCATTTGTTTGGTTTCTTAAATTCCACATATGAATGAAATCATATAGTATTTGTCTTTCTCCGACTTATTTCACTTAGGATAATACTCTCTGGCTCTATCCATGTCGTTGCAAAAGACAAGATTTCATTCTTTTCTATGGGTGTGTAATATTCTATTGTATATGTGCATATATATATGTGATATATATATATATATATCACATCTTCCTTGTCCATTCTTCAGTCAGGGGACACCTGGGCTGCTTCCATAATTTGATGATTGCCGATATGCTGCTATATAACTATAGAGAACACACTGATGGCTACCAGAGGGAGGGAGGGTAATGGGGAAAATGTGTGATAGGGACTGAGGAGGGCACCTGTTGTGATGAGCACTGGCTGATGGATGGAAGTTTTGAATCACTATATTGTACACTTGAAACTAATATTACACTCTATGCTAACTAGCTGTAATTTAAATAAAAACTTTTTTTTAAAACAGCTCTTCATTTTTTAAAGGTAGCCGCTACTATTGAGCTCTGGCTCATTTTGCCAAATCTTCAGATTTTTTTTCAATAGAAACCAGAAATCCTAATTTTTTTAATGTGGAATTTCCCAGTTTTTTAAACATTGGCAGATCAATTTTTTTTTTTTTAATTAAACACTAGGGAGCCATTGAGAATAGGTCTGTAGCCAGCTCCAGCCAGTCGCTGTGGACTGGAATGGCTGCTGCAGACACCCAGTTCTAGATGGGCTCCCAGACACAGAAGTGCCCCCTCCAGTCTCCTTGAGGCTCTATTCTGACTTGCGCTCAGCCTGGCCTCCTTGGGCCTGGGAATGCTCATCACTAAGGCCTTTCCCCACCTGACATTTGGGAATCCTAAGTACCACCCCAGGGCCCAGCTCTGACCTGATGTTCTCATTGGGCACCTTTCCATATCTCTTGATGGCTGAACACTCATTCTTGTGGTTCAGCCAAGCATCCTTCTGGCAGGTGCGGTCACAGTAGTGGGCAAACTTGCACTGTCCACAGCGATGGAGCTTCTCCTGCCTCTTGAAGCAGGTATGGCACACAAAGTTAACCAGGCTGGAAATGGAGGGAGAAACAAGTGATTGAGGTGGCACAGCAAAAAAGGACTGCACTAGACATTGGGCCCCAACGTGGGAGACACTATTAGACCCTGCTTATAAGCCTTTCAATTTAACTCAGCAAGTGTAGATTTATGACCCATACGTGGTAGGCACTGGGAATACACAAGCCACCAGAGGCAAGTGAACCTGCATGAGGAGGCTTGATAGTGGACCCATGGGGTGTTCCTGGAACACACTGGAACAGACACCTGAGGAGCCGAGGAAGTCTTCCAGGCCAAGGGACTGGGTGAAACTTCCTCATGGTTCCCTCGCCAAAAGCCACAGGTCCCTGGCACCATGGCATAGGAAGGAGTGTTCTGTGTGACATGACCTTCTCATTCTTGAAATGCAATGACCCTTTCCCTGAAGAATAAAACTCATAACTATCTACAATATGAGGGAACATGAAACATGATATATTTTACACAAAATGAGGTCCACGAGTTGTGATATTTGTCACAGTTCTGTGTGGTTTGCAAGAGTAACAATTACAAGGTCACTGATGTCAGCGAGGTCATTCACTGCATTCTCCTGGCTCAGAGAACAAGTGGCAGTGACACAGAAGATCGTGCCTGCCCACTCAGTGGGAGAGGGAGAGAGGTGTAGGAAGATGACATTCCCTACCCTGTGCTTCCAGCCCCCAGTGTTCCCAAGAGAGCTGCGTGTCTCCCAGGTGAGAGCCGTCTTTCAGGCAGAAAAGGGCATAGGTTAACATGAAGGAAACGTACTTCAAGACATAACCTAAAACTCAGAGCGAGTGAAATCTGGTATGATGCGCAGTATCTCAATATCTCTGCAACGTGGGAAAAAGAAATCCTGGCCACTGAAGCAGAGAAATGATGAAAAGAAGCTCAGCAGTATGCACAGAAGCACTGAGCTCCCTGGGAAAAATGGGTATGTAAACTTGGGCTGGAGTTCACAGTCTAAAGAGGGATCACAAAGTATAGGAAAACAGGGGCGTTTAGAATCACAGAATTCTAGAACCTGAAAAAAGAACTTTCAATAGAACATACAAGTACAGAAATCCCTTGTGTCCATCCCTGATCATGCCCTTTTGAAATTCCCATAGTGAAAAAGAGCACACTGCTTCCAAAAACAGTTAGCCCATTGTTGGCCAGTCCTAATTGTGGCAGATTTCCTCCTTGTGATAGGCTCGAATTTGCCTTCCCAAGAAACATACTTGGTCATCTAATTTGGCTCTCTGGATCCTTGTCCTGCGGAACAGACCTGGGCAGGTCAGTGCTTCAAGAATTTGAAGGCTGCTGCTATGACTCCCCTTCATTTCTCCTCTCAACGTTAAACACTCCCAGTCCCTTCAACAGTCCCATTCTGGTCTCAGTGTGCCCACAGTGGGTCCCTGCAGCCAAAGGAAGGTGGGTGCAGCAGGGCAATCAAGCAAGATCCAGCAGCCAATGCCAGGGCATCAGGCTCAAGGATCAGCTCAAAGGCCAGACCCTGTGGTCCCAGGATGGTATCAAGGAATGGAGAGATATGGGGCACCCAGGTGGCTCAGTCGTTAGGCATCTACCTTTGGCTCAGGTCGTGATCCCAGGGTCCTGAGATCGAGCCCTGGGTCGGGTTCCCTGCTCCACGGGGAGCCTGCTTCACCCTCTCCCACTCCCCTTGCTTGTGTTCCCTCTCTCGCTGTCTCTCTGTCAAATAAATGAATAAAATCTTTAAAAAAAAAAAAAAAGAAATGCAGAGACAGGTAGAGAGGCAAGCTGAAGGCACTGCATGGGCTATTGCTCTCAGCTAGGTCCTGGGCTTCCTGGAGACCAGTTTTCAGTCTCTGGGTGGCCAACTCAACACACTGCTGTGTCCCCATCTGCTGTGAGGTGCATTGCTAATAATTTGTTATTAATCATGAAATACAGGCATGGAAGGTGGGTGGTTATTTACAAGTTTAGAGCAGGTTCAAGGCTATTCCCATAATAATGTCTTCTTCATTCACCTGCAATCCCTTAAGTTTTCCCAATGAGAGAGGAAGGGCAGAATTACACTAGCAGCCCATCATAGCTATGCCACAGAGGGTATTCCCTGCTTGAGAAGGTCATTTGCTATGAGCACTCCAGCAGAACACAACACATGGGCAGGAACCCTGACCATTTAGGTGTATCAACAAATCCCTAGAGATGGGAAGCTATGAATTTCTCACATCTGCCTCAAGTCAAGATGGCATTCTCTGGCAGGAATGTGAAGTTCTTCAGCAGAGACTGAACTGCTGAAGAACCCAAGTAATTTGGATCCCAATGAGGGTCCAGTGGGGCACTGGTGGTTCAGTGCTAGAATTCTCGCCTGCCCAGTGAGGCTCCAAATTCTGTCTCCTGGCTACTCAAGGGTGGATTCTGGGTCACAGTGCTTTGTAATTATGGTGCCCAGAACAGAGTATAGCATCCAGGTGTAGTGCTATTCACATTTCCTGGATCTGGACATTGTGATTCCATTAACTTTTTCAGCAAAAAATTCACAGTTATTTAAGATCAAATAACAAATCTAGTCACTAGAAGTTGTCTTAAAGGTGCTGCAGCCAATTAGAGCTTCCCCCGATGTGTCCATATGATGCTGCATTTTTTTAAATAGCTTTGAGGTATGACTGACATATATAACCAAAATCTTTAACCTGATAGACTCTGACATATGCACATACCTGTGAAACCATCACCATGACCGAGACGGTGAACCTATCCACCACTCCCCAAAATTTCTTCATGATGTTGAATTTTTTTAACCTGAAGTGGGGGCCTTCCCCTTTATCCCTAGCTGATAGTATCCCAAACGGTCCAGATCATTTTGAACTTTCATTCTGCCATCACTTCTATCGGTATGTTGAGCCCTAAGTCATCTACAAGTCTGAGAGCAAGTCTTAGGTTGGGAAGGGGAAGGAGGAGCAGATGCCCACCTCTGGGGTATCAGGACCCAGACTAGGAATACAAATCCAAGGCAGAAAAGAAAGGGAAATGGCCTGGAGAGGGGAGAGTTAGAAGTAAGCATGATCATGCTGGAGCTCCATGCCTATCTGCTCTAGGTGTGCCCATCAGGGAACAAACCCCCACTGCTCTACCATCTTATACCCAAACTGATATTTTTAGAACATTCAAGCATAACATCCTCATATTTTTATTCATACAGATATATTCACATTCATAGACATATTTCATGTGGAAACTGAAATTTGCACCTACCAAATATTACCCTTTGCAGTTCTCACACTATTTCTCTGTTTCACATTTTAAACAAAACCACAAACTCCAGGTAGTCACTTAGAATAACAGAAGTTCTGCTGCTTCATCTTTGTGGGCTCTACTTATTTCTAATATATTCAAACTTCAGGAAGATATAGTCACACAGGGGCTGGAGATGTGAACCATGGCCTGTGCAAGCTAAAGCATGAACCTTAAGAACTTGCTCTTGCAACAAACCCATGGTGGAGGGCATGGGTGTTAGGGGTCGACCAGATGACTGAGAATCCTCCGGATTAACTTCCAGGAAGAATACAATATTTACTGAGGGATATGTGATTTTAAAATGTGCTAATTTGAAGTTTATGCAACAGCAATTGTTTTGAACTAAGACCAATGTAGATTTTTTTTTTCCAAGGAAGAGTATTTTATCCTTGACATTGTTTAGAATTGCTGGTGCATGGTGATAATGAAAACACAAATCTTTTAGTCAGGTTTTTAAAAGTCAGTCTTGTTATTGTTTTTAAATTCTCTGCAGACACCTCCTTACTGTCTGCCCTGGAGATGGACCCCTGGAATTGCCCTGTCCTTGGTCCACACTATTTATGAAGCTCAAATTTTCTTAGCCTGGCTCAAAGAGCTCTGTCCTGGAGCCTGCCTCCAGGATCCCATGAACTGACTTAATATACTTCTAATGGGGCCTGATTACAGAATAATCTATCTGCCATGAACAACAGTAATAATATGTACACAAGAAATTCTAGTGGAAAGCCCCTCATGTCTTCCAAATCACTAACAACCACTGTGACCAGGAGAAGGTTGGAGACAGAGCCTCTGTTCTACAGTGTAAAGACTTCACCCCAAACTGGGTAATGGAGAGACCTCTGCAATCACTATATATATAGTTATCAGTCCTTTAATCAACTCAGCTATCAGTTCAACAACATTTCACCATCATATTGTCTCACAAGAGTCTTTACAAATACTTTGCTATAATGAATTTTTAATTACTTCTCATAAAAAGAAAATGTGATTAATTTGGCATGATTTTTTTTTCTTATAGTGAACTCATAGTTGGTTCCAAATGTTAGCCACCAAACTATCCAAACTATTTTCTACAGGCTCACACACTTGTTTTATAATCCATCCTACAATTTTGCTAGGACCTAGAGTCAAGTTTTAAATCCTGGTGAAAAGCATTGTGAGTTGTCTCCTAATTGAGATCTCCTTGAGATGAAGCTGAGCTTTCTATCACCTCACCTGCCATTAAGGCTTAGCCATGAGGCTGGAACTGGGAAGGAGGAGGGGCATGTGTTTGAAGCAGAGCTGAGCTTCTGGAACTTGGGTGTGCATACACATCACCAGAGATCTTGTTAAAACTCAGGTTCCAATTCAGTAGGTCTGGAGTGGGGCCTGAGATTCTGCATTTCTAACAAGTTCCTAGATGATGCTGAGCTGTAACTTTGAATAACAAGAATATAGAGATGAGAGAAAACCTGCTCCTTCTGGTGGGGTATGCACAAAAGTATCAGGCAGGCAGGAAGGGGAAGTTAATTTATTAATTTATTAATTTATTTTTTATTTATTTGGGGGGGCAGCAAAGCAAGGTTTATTGAATGATAGCAAAGTGATAGTACAAAGCTCCCAAGGAGGGAGGGGACCTGAAGGGGTTGCCCTGGAAGGGGGAGTTTAATTAAAAAAAAAAAAATCCTGTTCCTCTGCTGTCCATCTCCCTGATTGGTGACAGAATGGGTATTATGGAAGGTCAGACCTGGAGTCAGTCAGAGCTGGGTTCAACTCCTGATTCTAGTAGCTACCAGCTGTGTGACCTCAAGAAAGTACCCTAAACTCTCTGAGCCTTTGTTTCCCTATGTGAAAATGGGAATAACAACACCTAGATCTTGAAATCTTTTAGACAGATGAATATTACTTGTTAATGAAACATGCTTACTATTTTAAGAAATTCAAGCAAGAAGAAAATTACAAAGAAGTTCCAAAATCCCACCACTCTGAGTGATTTTAAAGATTAAATGAAATGTAAAGTAGCCAGCTCAAAGAGCCTTGCACAAGATGAGTGCTCAGGAGCTGTCAGCCTGGTCCACCTGCCCATCTGTCACATGAGGGGATCAGGCCAGGTGATCTCAGAGCTCCTGCTCGCCTCCAGCATCCACTAAGACCTCCCCACTAGAGGAAAATCCCTGCAGGAGGGGCAGGGAATTCTCTGACAGAAATACCTCCCCTCCTACTTACTTCCCCCAGTGAGAGAGAGAGAGTATCCAGAAGACAGGAAATCCTAAAACCACTTTTTGGGTTCCAAGAGAAAGATGCTTCTTCCAGCCAGGCTTAGCCAGGCGACCTCTGGAAAGTCCCATTTTTCCTCTGAGGATATTAACTCCCATTTTCACAACACTGTAATTTTCAAAGGGATGCTGTAAGCAATTCTCCTTTGTTAAACCTTCACAACAACAACAGAATAGTGATCCCTGTCCTCACAGGGGTATTACTCTTATAGGGGTTCCTGCTGCCTGCCACTGTGCCCAGCACAGAGGACAAAGGAAGCTGTCAAAGCCCACCTTTGAACTCTGCCTGCAGCCCTGAGCATGCTTTGCCCTGGCCGGCAGGTCCCCACTCACTCCTTGCTCTGCAGTCCTGTCCTGGGTTATGTCATCTGTCAGAGTCAAGAGGCTGGATGGGCAGCTGCCGCTCAGCTCCTTGTATGGAAACAACCAGTTACTGGACAGATAAATGCAAAGAGAAGGTGCCTGCAATGTGGACAAGCCCTCCAAAAACACAGCCAGAAAGGACTGAACCAACAACTCTGGCTTTCTGGACTGCTAAAAAAACTCTCGGCCTGCCAGGGGCTCTTCCCTCAAAAGCAGAGGGGAAGGGAGCGTGTGTTAAAGAACACCCCATCCTTCGAGTACCCAGAGGATTTTACAATATTTTCAATTCCTTCTCTCCTTCCTTCCTTGTTCCTTCCACTCTACCTTCCTTTTGCAAGAATTTATTGGGCATCTACTATGGGCTGTGCATTGAACTTGGTAATAGAGGGCCTTAAAGATTAACAAGACACAAACCTTGCCTTCAAGCAGTCCCCAGGCTGAGCTGAGGCATAAACACATATAAGCAAGGTAAGGCATGCCATCCAGGAGTGCAGGTAACTTGCCGCAGGGTTCAAGGGAGGGAGACCAAACTGACACTGAGGTGGGGGAGGTGAGGAATCTGGGAAGTCAGTCATCTACGAGGGGAGGAGGCACTGTTCTGACCCTCTAAACACAGGCTGAGTTTGTACTCAGACAATGTCAAGTTCTTCCACGGAGAGGCACTGGCTTGAGTCAAGGTGTCCATGTGGGGGGCGCAGCCATGAATAGGAGACAGGAGTAGCTATCTGACAAGATCATAGGATACACCCCACTGGGAAATAATGCTGGAACAATGACCAGACACGGTGGGGGGGGGGGGACCTGGAATGTTACTCTCAGTAGTATGTCCTTGCTCTGCAGGCAAAGCGGAGCCACTGAAGACTTTTGCAGAGAGGAGACACACGCCCAGGGTTGGGAGACTCATTTTCCTTTTCCCCATGGCATCTACTTAATGTTGTTTTTAAATGGTCTATGTCAACCCGTAAGGGCACTGCTGGATTCATGTTTGTACTATACATACCTCAGCATAAGAAGTTAGGTGATACTGCTTCCTTAGGTCAGATCTAGGTATTGCCTATTTATTTTTAACATCTCTTCTATATTAAAGTGGCAATTCTCAAGATTTTCTCTGCCACAACTCACACGACGAAGTTCACACACCCCACTCAGACCTGTCTGCATTTCCCACACTGGGACTGTGATGGAACCCCATTTCCCATGCTCAAAACACACCTTCAGATGCACATGACTGAAGATGACATCATTGTGGGGACAACCTGGCATTTAATTTATATTAAAAAAACAATTATTCTCAAACTTCTGCATTTAAGGATTATTTCATAAAATTTAGCAATACAGCCCGTAACAGGTCATGTGACATTTCACTGTGTCTTACCTCTGCAACTAAAAGTGCCAAACTAAAGACATATTCCTAAGGGTGCCTGGCTGGCTCAGTGGGTAGAGCGTGCGACTCTTGATCTCAGCGTTGTGAGTGTAGAGCTTACTTAAATATAAAACAAAATAAAGACATACTTCTAAATCTGCTATGGTTATCCTCAACATCGCGTGTAAATGTTAAACGACTGTAAGTTGACTAACAAACAGTGATTCATTTATTTTCTGAACATCGAGTGTAAATGTTTAATACTGTTGAATAACAAACAGTGATTCATTCATTTTCTGAACTAACTGTTCAGGAATTTCCCTAATCCCTTTATTAAATGATTTCCATTTATAGCACCAGTTGCCCTCACCACCCACCCACCCCCCAGCCGTTGTCAGTTTCAAGGCCACAGTGTGTTGGGGAGGATGCGCCACGCCAATCCTGGTGTTCCCACAGGCCCATATAGAATTACAGCGGCTAAAAGCCCAGCTGTCTCCAGTGGATCTGACGCTCATAACTTCTCCAATTTTCAAAAAAGCCTGGCTGGCATTAATTTCTTTTAAAGTACTCTACTTTTTCTTATGTTCTTACATTTGGTTTTTCCTACACACGTATGCATGATCTCCTGTGCACTTTCAACTCTTTCAACAGAATCAGTGAGGAGCCAGTCCAGTTTCTATCTATAGAAATTTTTTGTAAAAATCCACTATCCTTGATCCTTCTTAACATCTTCTGTGATGAATTGGATTAATATGAAAATTCATCTTATTGGTTGTGATCAGCTGAATGAGAGCCCCCCAAAAATGTCACTGTCCTAATCCCTAGGGCCTGTGAATATTTTATACTACGTGGCCGAAGGGACTTTGCAGATGTAATTACGATTAAGAACCTCGAGAAGGGGAGATAATCCTGAAGCATCCCGGTGGGTCTAATGTAATTACAAGGGTCCTTTTAAGAAGGAGGCAGGGGGTTAGAGGGGGAAAGGATGCAATGCTGCTGGCTTTCAAGATAGAGCCCAGGAATACAGGCAGCCTGTAGAAACTGGAAAAGTCTAGGAAACATAACCCTACAGACCCATTTTAGATCTCTGATCTTCAAAAGTGTAAGGTAATAAATTTGTGTTGTTTAAGCCACTAAAACTTGTGGCAATTTGTCACAACAATGGTAGGAAGAAAATACATTGGTTTGTTATTACAGGCACTTTTCTTCCTGGGTAATCACATGTATATTCCTGTTTTTTTACCTATTAGTTTCTGGATCTAACCCTTCTCAGGTCCCAGAACCAGATTCTGATTGTTTTGAAATTGATGGATGGGTACCGTTTCTTTTATTACGACTAAATATTATTAACGGGACTGACAAGAAAAGAAGAAATTAAGTAGGCAATGTTGGACCCACTTGGGGTCGGGGGGCAATGAAAAGTGATGGCTAGGCAAGATCCCAGGAATCTCAGTCCTGCCCTATGACTCGTCTGCATATCACCTGGGGACTGCCTGTCACCTCACTAAGCCTGTTTCCCAATCTGTAAGAGAGGATTTAATATATTCAATGGGTCTCAACCTTTTTCTGGGTTGAAAGTGATTTTGAAAGTGATGAAAGCTATAGACTTTCTCTCTGGAAGTAAAAAACATGGATGCACATCCAAATAAACTTTGATCCTCCAAATATAGGTCTCTCCCTAGCTAAGGATCCATGAACCCAAAAGCTAGATGTACTCTAAATTCATGATGTCTAGGATTGTGAAAAAAAGGAACCACCAAATAGTATTTTTGGTGCTCACGAGCACCATTTCCATGTCATTTCTTGTGTTTAATGCTAAAATAAAATAATAATCAGAATAAGCTCCATTTCTATTAGCCTAGCACCCCTCTGGTGCTGCACTGGAGTCCTTCACATATACTGAAGAAATCGTACAACCCACAGAATCTCACACAAGAAGGGATCTTCAGGGTCAAATGACCCAATTCCCCTCTATTGCCCCACTCCCCATGGACATCATCTCTGCCAGGTTGTTATCAGGAACTACACAACCCTGGAAATAGCCTTTCCATCTCCAGACAGCCCTGGTCTCCCATTAGGCAATAGAGGCTCAGTGTCAAGGGCCTAAAAGCTTGTAGGTAACCCAGGAAAAGGTTTGGGACTCATAACACCTTTGAATAGTCCCAAAATTTTCTTAAAACAAAAAAAAATGCAAAATGGAAATCAGTAACAATTGCAATAGCAAAGTTATAAAAATCCATTCAGAAGTGGTAAGTAAAAACTACATTTTATATATTATAAGGTGGTACCTCTAAAGGTAAAGGTTTCCAAGGCCTACTTAGTTCTTAGATGGCTTGAGCTCTAACTAGACTACCCCCTCCACACTTCATTTTGACCAGAAATATGACTCTGTAACTTCTGCTCAAGGTGCTCAGTTCTCACCCTTTTGTCAACTAAAAAAAAAAAAAAAGTTCAGACGTTATTTGTAGATGGCTTTTAGGAGAAGCAGCTCTCCAATATTATTGTAAAACATGCTTTAAATTCCTATCCTGGTCAAATCCGATTCTATGTCAGATTGGCCCTGAATTTATTTGGTTGTGGATTTTGTTTGAAGATAACAATACTGATGGTGATGGTAGTGATACAACTTTATTCATAGTGTGATAAATCGTGCCCCATGGACCTTGGTCTATAGGGTTAAGCGACTGATTTTACGGTTTGGAAAGGATAGAGATTCTACTTCAGAGTACTGGAAGAGTCCTTCCAAGATGAAGCAGCAAAAACGATAAGGATCTAATCTTGCTGAAGGCCTCAGTCACTCTTAAGGCTAAAACCATTTATCTTCTCATTCCCCTTGACATAAAATGAACTAAAAAAGCTATAAAAAGGAAAGTGAAAGAATGCAATGACAATAAGTAACTGAAATAAAAAGAAACTAAAAAAAAAAAGAAACTTAAGCTTGGATATTATCTTAAAAGATATATGCAAGATAGAAAAATGAATAGTTTTTAAAATAAAAGACATGAAAAATTAAACAAAGTCCAAAGTAACTAAGGACAAGGGGTGCCTGGGTGGCTCAGTCAGTTAAGCATCCAACTCTTGATCTTAACTCAGGTCTTGATCTCAGGGTTGTGAATTCAGGCCTCACACTGGGCTCCACACTGGGCATGGAGCCTACTTAATAAATAAATACATGATTAATTAATTAAAATAAAAGTAACTGAGAATTACAAAAGATGTAAAATCAAAAAAGCTAATAAACCAAAATGATGCAGAAGGATTCAAACAATTTAGAAGTTCTGAACATCAAGGAGTAATAAACAAATGAGCTACACATATAGTTTTCAAATGAGGGCATCAATAGAAAATAGACAAATCATAAAAGAAGGAAGGTGATGAACAATAAATATATTTTTTAAAAACCTTTCACCTCTCTAATAATACAAAGATTGAAAACAAAATAATACTAAAATAAGTTTTTATACATGAAGTTGGAAAATATAAAAGTCAAAGTTAGGTCTCTGTGTTGGCCAGTGCTGGGATAAGGAGGCAAATGATATATTGCTCGTGGAGAAAACTGGTATAATCTTCTTTGGTGGGGTGATTTGGAAATCTATATTAAGACTTTTGAATCCAAAATGTACACTTCTAGGAGTTTATCTTTAACAAATAATCAGAGATGTATGGAAAGATCTATTAGGAAAAGTAGGAAACAACCTTGATATCCAAAATATAGCACTTGCTAAACTGATATATAACAGTCAATAAAAGGAATACTATATAGTCATTAAAAATGCTTTAGGAAGATAATAATGGTTTGAAAAGTTGCTCATAACATATTTTAAGATAAAGAAGTTACACAATAACCCACTTTTGTGAAAGGAAGAAATGTGTACATTAATTACATTGAATCTGAGACATTGTCAGTTATTAAATATATCATTTTTTTATCATTAAGAAACAAACAAATGCTCCCAATTAAACCATGAGCCACAGATTGTAGGATACATCATAATTTCAGAGATGTCAAAATGAAATATGTATCCTAGAATTAATAAAATACTATACTGTGTCATATTCCTTTAATTGTAAAATAAACTGCCCCCCATATTTTAATACAATATGTTAATTTTAGGGGAGCAATTTACCATCAAGGTGTACATTTAATGTTGTGTTTCTCCCACCATCACCACCCCACCTACAAATCACTGGGATCAAAAAAATATTTCATATGGATCATATTTGCATAAAACAATTATAAGGAGCCAATTATACTTCAAGTAAAACAAAACAAAACAAACAATCATAAGGATATATGCCAGAATATTAACAGTAGTTTTATCTGAATGTTAAGCTTGCAGAGAATTTTTATTTTCTTACTTTGATTTTTCTGTAATTTCTACGTTTTCTAAAATAAACTAAAAAATCTGAACAAGACAACATCATGAATTCCCAGATTAGTCCAATCTCATGTAGAAATAAGCAGGATCATTCAAGCTAAGATATCATAGGCTCCTATTCTCTGTCCTCCCGAAAACTGGGCACACTCAGAGTAGAGAGCACGAGGGGTCGAGAGAAACTTTTAACAGTTCATCTACCACCCTTGGGGATTCATCCACTTTAAAGGACCATGTCCATTAAAGACAGTTTCTTGGTAAATTGACTTTACCCACCTACTTCACCTTCATCCCTTTCCAGCACCCAACCAAACACCTAAAAGGGATGGCAAATAGCTGTTCTTTTAAATGCCAGTTTTGATTGATTAGTAAGGGCTGCTTGGAGCACCCTGGTAGAAAAAATCCTTATGCTAAGTTGGAGTTCAGAAAGGAGTTGCCCAATTGATTAACTATACCTAGCAGGGATCGTGGAAGCCCAAGTGTTACATATTTGCCAGCCCTAAAAAGATTGTCTTTACTTTATTCTTGCTCCTTTATCTTTAAGGAGACCACCTGTTTCTCCAACCAGCAAAATTCAAGACATCCTAACCAGACTAAGGACTATATTATAAGGGCCTGGGTTGTTGCTGTTAATGCTAAACTAAGTCTATCCTAACAAAGACAATGCAAACTTGCAAGTCAACCTTACACACTATGGCATTATATTTTAAAGCTGAATATCACATGCATTATGATCGGGTATTTCCACTCCTAGGATACACACCTGATGTATCTGTTTACCAAGAAATAAAATGAAAAATGTCCATTGCAACCACCTGCAGAAGAATGGAAAAATAAACTGTGGTACAAACTGACACCTTAGTTATACAAAACCATATGGATGAATAATAAAACTAACACTGAGTCAAAGAAACAAGTAGCATAAAGTCATATGTAATATTATACCATTGTTTCAAAGATCAAAAATAAAACACAAAAACTAAATTATATATTGTTTAGGAATATGTATACATGTGATAAAATTATTACCCAAATGTATGGGAATAATAACATAAAATTCAAGATACTAGTTACCTTTGTGACAAGCTGGGGACTGGATAGGGAAAGATAGAGAAGATGCAATATAATGGCACGCTCTAGTTAAGCAGGATGATGGTTTCATGGGTGTTCAGTTACTGTTATGTTTCCTGGGTATTCATTTATTGTTATGCTTCATAACATTCATATGTACAATATATGCCATGTATTGTTGGAAAGAATTTTCATTTAATATAGCACTCAACTAAAAATAAAATCTTTCCTCGTGTTTGTGTTTGGAGGGTAGGGCAGAAAGCCTGGCTTGCAATAACATGGATTAGAATGTGCCTCTTTTATGAGTGACTCAGTCCTACCTCCCCACTCAGGTTTCTCATCTACAGTGGCTGAGTCTCACCAGGAGGCTAAAATGGGAGGAAACAATGGGCAAAGATTTCCTTTGCTGCCTCTCCAGGCTATCCCAGGTACAGCCAAAGAGCAGCCCCCTCATCTTTGAAGTGACAAATTTGGGGAAAAAAATCACTTTTTAAAAGTATCTCTTTTAGATTTTTCTCAATCATTTTAAAGATCATTTACCTCAATCATCCCAGTTTTTATTAGTGTAATAATAATATAACATTTTGCTAGCATGTTATCCGAAATGTACACTAAAGTTGTTTTGTAGTTATTACTTCAAATGAATGATGGTTTATTTATGTTAAGAAAAACATGTGAACATCCTAAATGTTCAGTCATAAAGAAGTGGTAGGAGAGCACACAGCCATTAAATACTATGTTTATGAAGAGAACTTAGTAACAAAGAAGTAGCTAAATTATTAAATGTAAAACATCATCATTTCTATCATAAGACCCCAGCTGTGTAGTACAAATGAAACCTATGTTTTAAAATAAGCTGGAAGGAAATACACAACAATGTTTAGGGTTAGTATCTTTGTGTGAAGATATATTTTTTCTTCCTTAGTTTTACTGTTATAATGGAAAGGAAAACCCACTCAACTCCAAACACTCTTAAAAGGGATACTAATTGGCTATATTGGCTTTTAGGGAACTGGAGGCACCAATGGAGGTATTCTATATAAGGCAATGTGGCCATTCAGTGGCAGCACCAAGATCAGGGTTCAGAGTTTCTGTTTTCTAGCTTTTTAATCTTAATTCTGAATTCAACTGACTCCTCAACTACACTCACCTCCAGCCATGACACCATACACAAGTAAATTAACCAAGTAAGACAAACTTCCGTTGAAGAGGTATTACTGTCACCTCAGGCACCTTATGTTCCACAGGTGACAGTCAGCCATATACTCTGTTCACTGCCTTCTCCCTGAAGGTCCTGGTAGACAGGAAGAAAGGAAAATCTAAATACTAATCAAATTATCTCTGAAAAGCAGTGCCCATTCTCAGGATGGTGAGTACAGTGAGCCAACCACAAAGCCTAGATTATCAGAGGCCATCTTGATTCAGACCACATCAATGTCAGGCAGGTCACTCCAACTTTGGGCTTGGAGAATATTGTTACAATTCAATCGCTTGGCTGGGTTTTTTTTTTTAAATAAAGATTTAATACTAATTTAAAAGTTTGGTAGTCAAGTATAGACATGGTTGTGAGGAAATGGGGATGTAAATTTAATGCAGCCACTTTGGAGAGCCTATTAAAATAGAAATAGCACACTTTATGGCACAATTCCTCTTCTAGCCACATATCCTGGAGAATAATCACACGTGTACAAGTGGGCATGGTCAAGGATTTTAATTGCAGAAATGTTTGTTTTCATGAAAAACTGGAAACCACCAAATGTCTCTCAAAAGGGAAGTGGATGAATAAGTTTTCATGTATTTATAGGGTGGAATATCTACAGCAGTCAAAATTGGCAATCCACATAGCATATGGATCAACATGGAGAGATCTACACGTGGGTAAAAGAAACAAATCTTTGAGGATTTAAAAGAATTATCTATAAACTTATAGTTCCCATAAGAATATATATCAAAAACGTTGTTTAGTGAAGAGAGCAAGTTCTAGAATGACATCTGAAGTATGATACCACGTCTGTTAAAAAAAAAAAAAAAACTACAGCTATACATTTGTGATAAATGCAGATATATGTATATAATAGTACGAGAACATTCTAGAAGGAAACACATTAAAATCATAACAGGTATTAACTCTGAGGAAAGACAGAGAAGATTGGGATTGGGGGTGGGAGAGGTAAAAAGGGCTTTTAGCTTCATTGGTGATATTCTAATTTTTCAAATGTAAATGGATTCCAGTGTTACTTGTATATTTACAATTGCTTTTTTTAAAGTCTTGGCAATTACTTTATGCTCTAATATATTGATTATACTCAAGAAGCTAAAAACATGGAGCCTTCTGTAGGAAATTGTTTCCTATAGCACCACACCCACCTTTCCATTCCCCTTCCCGCTGCCCTCCCCACACACAGCACACCCCTCAGCCAAGTTCAACAGTACTGTGAGAAAGTGCCCCAAAGCCTTTGCTCACCTTTACAACCCTCCTAGGGACCAGAGCAAATCACACTAGCAATGATTCTTTCCAGAAAAAGTGATGCCAGAAAGCAGCTGTCAGAAGTGCCATTTTGTTAAAAATGATCACATGGATTCTATCCCTTTCCCTGATGATTTTGAGAGCAAAGGATTTTTAGAGCCACACCAACAGAGAAAAGGCGGCAACACCCCACATTCCATACCTGTCAAAAACCACTGCAGAATAAGCCCGCTCGGCGAAGATGACATCCGCAGCCCAGAACTCCTTAGTGGCCTTCAGACCCCTGCCCTTGCCCTCAGAAGTGAAGACCTCCACATTCTCCATTCTCCCTATTGTCATCTCAGAGTCCTTCAGGAAGCTTGGTGGATATTTCACACTGAGCCACGTCCCTTGTCCTTGCTATTTCAGCACCTTCAGCATCCCAAAGAGCAAGCCTATAAATGGACAAGCACCTCCCCTTTCCCTACCCCCTCTCAGCCACTGGGCCCTCACCTCCCCCTCTGTCACGTTTCCTGGAGGTGGGAATGGGGCACCCGAGAAGACAGTGATCTGACAAGGGTCTTGTTCATCACCCAGCAAAGCTGACAAGGCAAAAATGACCATGGGCTGGTGTGCCTCTTGAATTGGGCCTGAAAACTTTGAAAAGTTCCTTTGCAAGAATAAGCTCAGTCCTGGATGGCAGTTGTGCTCAGCTTTAGTTAGAATAGGGAGCACTTGGTCAGTAGGGTATTTTTAGCAGCCAGATGCCTCTGTCAATCCAAAGCAGACAGCTGAAATTGTCCAAGAGAAGAGGCGATGCTTGCTGCTCTGGGAACCCTCAGCTGTCAGGCTTATACTTTCTCAAGTGTGATGGGCCCCTCGTCCCTCCTCCTTCCTCCCCCAAAGGCGGACTGTTTGCAGAATACAGCAGATGCCAAACTGACCCCCTTGGTATATACATAACAGGATTATTTAGACTGCAAGGGGCATCCGTCTTCTGCAGTACTACCTGGGGTTCCCACAGCACCCCTACCCAGGGCATAGAGGTCTGGGAGCTCCCTGATGATGCAGGTGTGCCGGATGCACGCTGTATTATGGAGAGGAGGCAGGCTTTGAAAATGAAAACCCTCATTTCTATCTTTTTATCAAATCTCCTTTAAACATGTGTCTGCTGCCAGGAAAATACCAACATGTTCTGTCTTTCTTCTTTCCCAGGAATGAGGACATTGGAGGGGCAATTCTAAAATGTCCATTGACCTAAATGTCACTTTTTTTTTTTTTAAGTAAACTCTACACCCAATGTGGGGCTGGAATTCACGACCCCGAGATCAAGACATGTTCTACCTACTGAGCCACCAGGTGCCCCTAAATGCCACTCTTCTTAATGCCAGACAGCTGTTATTAAAGTTGAAAAGGCAAATACCATATGATTTTACCTACTGTGGAATCTAAAAAACAAAACAACCAAACAAAGCTGAAACAGAACCACAAATACAGAGAACACACTGGTGGCTGCCAGAGGGGAGAGGGGTCGGGGGATGGGAAAAAGGGGAAGAAGAGACAGAGGATTCCAGTTATGGAATGATTAAGTCAAAGGGATGAAAGATACAGCGCAGGGAATATAGTCAATGGTACTGTAATAGCGCTGTATGGTGACTGATGGTAAGTACACCTGTGAGCACAGCATAACATATAGAGTTGTCAAGTCACTTCATTGTACGCCTGAAACTAATATAACATTGCATGTCAATGCTACTTCAATTTAAAAAAATAAAATAAAAATAAAACAATTTTTAAAAGAATTAATTAAATAAAATAAAGTTGGGTGCCCCAAAGAGTAATACATGCTCCCAATGGAAAAAAAAAAAAAAAGAATTTAAAGGAGCTCTTCAATCCAGGTTAGCTTCAAATGAATACCTGGACCCACATTGCCCAGCAACTCAGGGCCTTGCAGCAACCCGTCTTCCCTCAGGAGCCAGTGGCTCACCCAGGGAGGGATTAGGTGGTTCTCTAGACACCATAGCCCTGGAACAGGTTCAGCCCCAGCCAAGGTCAAGAAAGAAATCTAGCTGCCCCAAGTCAGAAAGAGAGGGAGCATCAAGCCTAATGCTTTAGTTATATCTGTGAGTCTCAATCTTATCAGAACAAGTATATTAAAGTGTGATAGGAATGCCTGGGAGGCTCAGTCGGTTAAGCATCTGCCTTTGGCTCAGGTCATGATCCTAGGGTCCTAGGATCGAGTCTCGCATTGGGCTCCTTGCTTAGCTGGGAGTTTGCTTCCTCTGCCTATAGCTTCCTCTGCTTTGTGCTCGCTCTCTCTCTGACAAATAAATAAAATCTTTAAAAAATAAATAAATAAAGTGTGAGAGACAGAATAAAGACCCGCCCAAAGATGTCCAGGTCCTACTCCCTAGACCCAGGAAGATGTTACCTTACATGACAAAAGGAACTTTGCAAATGTGCTTAATGATCTTGAGAGAGGGAGATTATCCTGGATTATCCAGGTGGGCCCAATGGAATCATAAGAATCCTTATAAGAGAGGATGGCAGGGGGTAAGAGTCAGAGAAGGAGATGTAATAATGAAAGCATGAGGGTCAGAGTCAGAGAGACATTTGAAGATACTATACTGCTGGCTTTCAAGATGGAGGGATGGGCCATGAACCAAGAAATGCAGGTGGTCTCTAGAAAGTGGAAAAGGCAAGGGAACAGCTTCTCCCCCTAGAACCTCTAGAAGGAGACCAGTCCTGATGACACCTTGATTTAAACCCAGTGAATCCCATTTCTGACTTTGGACCACAACCTGTAAGATAATAAATTTATGTTATTTTAAGCCACCAAGTAATTTGTTATGGCAACAATAGGAAAGAGACATATAAAATATTATCATTTCACATTCTAGTAAATATTATATAACATCCCTTTTGCTACTCTGAAATGAAATGGCATACATAATATAGTTTACTACCTCTTATACCTAAAAAATATAAATTATTAATCCTGTAGTCTTAATGTTTGTGTATCTCACTCCCCTCCACCCCCATCCCAAATTGCAAAATGTTGGAAGTCCTCACCCACTAAGGTAATGGTCTTAGTAGGTGGGGACTTTAGGAGGTGCTTAAATCATGAACATGGAGCCCTCATGAATAAGAAGCTCCAGAGAGGTCCCTAGGCCTTTCTGTTATGTGAGGACTACAAACGACCTGGAAGAGAGTCTTCACCCAACCGTGCTGGTGCCCTGGTCTCAGACTTTCAGCTTCCAGAACTGTAAGAACTAAATTTCTGTTGTTTATAAGCTACCCAGTCTGTGGTATTTTGTTATTGTAGCCTGAATGCACTAAAATATTTCCCTAACCTAATAAGGGAGAAATAAAATGAAAGTCCGCTTATAATAAAAAAATATATATTCATGATATTAAATATATCAATGAGCTCACTATGTATACTGGGCACAACTGCAGTAGAAAACATGATAAAGTGGTCAGATGTTTGTGCCTCCATGCAGAATCACTGTGACAGTGACAGTTAAAAATGTAGATTGATTTTGGAGACACATATACCACACAGGGCACTGTTGTCTGTGACATGATTTTTCTGAAACGGTGAATGACTCTTAGTCAAGTTCTGAACGAAAGCAAGCACAATCCTTCAGTTAACAAGAGGCTGCATTTCTGGAAGATTTAGCGTATATAAAAAGACTCTATGGTTATATGGTTACATATAAAACAGAATTCTAGACTCTGATAATTATAAACAAAGTTTCACCTGCCTAAAATGTACATCTATATATTTGAGGTTGTGAGGGGCCAGGCAAAGAATCTTCAATGCATAAGGCTGTTTCTTGCTTCTGAGGATATCCTGCACTTCTGGTCAGGATCAGTGAGCTAGGGGATTGTTGGCTCTAGTTATTAGGCTGGTGACACGGAAGGGGGCACATGGCCCTGTTTCACTGCTCATCAACCCAAATCCTATATAAAAATTTTTGCTCACCTGCCCCGCTCCATTTTTTTTCCCACTGGGATCCAAACCTTTCTTTGTGACCCCAGTCCTGTGCACAATATGCCAGTAGCACTGCACAACCAAAAGTTTCCCCCTACACACACATATTTCTAAAATGCCCCCAAGTGGTGGGGCTGCCTTCATGAGAACTGCTGGTCTTCATCATCAGGAAAAAACCATCTAGAGTTTTGGAAGGATTTCTTATTGCCCTACCAGAGATGCTTAGCAGAAAAGATTCAGAAAGAACATAAGAGTTTTCTTCAACGTCATATATTGAGGTATGGAAAAAACAGATTTGTTTTATGTTGCCCGAGAGATCAAACTCGGAGCCAGAGTAGACATAACCACGTGACAGACTTGAGCTTCACGGACCTTGAAAGTCATGTTTCTGTCGAGCCCTTTTCTGCTCCAAGAAGATGGAAGCTTTTACCATTGTTAACGATTTTCATAGCCATCCAGTCTCTTTCTTTTGTGAGTCTGGATAAAGAAAGGTGGTGATAAAGGGAGAAAAATGAAACAGCTCAAGCCAGAGGACTCCTAGTCCAGGAGAGAGATCTGAGCTGGGAGATTTCAGACAAGAGGATGACAGGAATAACCATTATGGTTCTATTTACCTCTATTTCAGCTGAACTTCCCTTGCACCTCAGGCCACACATACGTGCCAAGAATATCACTATGGCTACCAAGTACTCCCACACCCTAAAAAGGTGTGAGGAAACCTGCAGAAGATGTGGCGCCAGGGTAATGTCAGGTCCTGTAAGGCACTTTAAAGGTAGAAGAAGGTGACATGAAGAGGCCAAAAATGGGGGCTATTTTGGAGTTTTAAGTGTATCAACACTTGGGCTTCAAGTATCCTCTGAATATAAGCTCCACTTACGGTAGCGCTGTTCCCAGATTCCAAGATGCAACCCCCAGATCTTTAGCCATAGCCTGTATTCACATTATTTTCCTCCTGAGCCCTTGAGCAAATAATCTCAGAGGCATTGAGAGTGGTTGCGTTCCCTTCAGTTGGATATACTGCAATAGAGGGAATATATACAAGTAAGTGTGAGGGTGGAGAAATAAATGAAACCCAGAGGAATGGTTTTGAAACACTGGGACAGTTTGTATGCCCGCATTAACATGGCAGTGGCTCATTTACCATACTCTACGGAAAAACTCCAATCATCCTTTCTATTGGAAAGACCAGCTCTCTAGGCCACACACCTACAAGGGACCACCATCTAGTGGCAAATCAAGAGAACTGAAAGATTTATTTAGTAAAAGAACAGCACTGGATTCTACCTCCTTTGTACCTAGAGTTAAGGTTCATTTCTGCCAGGGGTCAACAAGTTTTCTTTGAGACCTTGAACTAAGAATGGTGTGTACCTTCTTTAATAGTTGAGGGAAAAAGTCAAAAGAAGAGTATGTAGTGACACATGAAAATTATATCGAAGTTAAATTTCAGTGACCATAAATCAAATTTTATTAAAAAACAGCCATACTAGGGGTGCCTGGCTGGCTCAGTCAGTGGAGCATGGCACTCTTGATCTTGGGGTAGTGAGTTTGAGCTCCACGTTGAACGTGGAGCCTACTTAAAAAGAAAAAAACAGCCATACTCATCTGTTTACATATTTTCTATGGCTGCTTTCACACTATAACAGCGAAGTTGAATACTTGCATTAAAGACCATATGGCCCACAAAGTTGAAAATATTTACTATCTGGCCTTTTATAGACAATGTTTGCCAATGCCTGTTTTAAACTAATAATAACTTAATGCCTAGCAACATTAAATAAGCCAGGAGCTGCTCATTGCTTTCAAGTGAATTCACTGGCTGATTCACTCATTTATTTTGTAATCACTATGAGTGACAGAATCAAAGAAAATGTGCTAGATGTGCACATCTAGCACTCACATTCCAGAATGACAGGGGCAGGTTTTCTCCTTAATAGTCCATTATATCCTGTATAACTACATCACTGGTAAAACTTCAAACTCTCTGGGCTCTGTATTCTTAATAAAAATAACATGCTTGCTTCCATCCCTCTTCCTTTGGCCCCAAGAAATCCTTGGCTGCAAACTTCTTTCTTCCCAAGAATTCCTAAATTTGCTTATTCCACATGCATTTATCAGCACATGTATCAGGCACTGTGCTCAGTGCCCCGAAACAAGATGAATAAAATGTGAGCCCTGTCTTTAAGAAGACATTGATCATTTAGAGATGATTATGGAAGAGCATGTAAAGATGGTGAGAGAGATAGAGGAAGAAAAGGGGAAAAGATATCCAGGGCAGCCTGAGAAGTCAGGGAAGGCTTCAGAAAAGTAGCCGACAAAGATTAAGAAGGCAGGGAGAGAACCAGAGCTGGAGGTGACCATTTTAGCCCTAAGGACATAGCGGCATGAACAGAGATATGGAGGTAAAGAAAGAGCACGATGTGCAGATGCTACAATAGGTTGGGTATCATAGGAGCTACAGAAGCACACATATTCTGTTTACCATTCAAGCACCAGATTATTGCCTTTATGTCCCAGTGTTTCATATACATTTAAAAGTTTTCTAACAATAAATGTTTGAATGTCTGAAATTGTGCTTTATTAACATTACCTCATGGTTTTCATAATACCCTTCAAAGTGGGTATTATTGAGGTTTCTAGTTAAAAGCAGCAGCATCTCTTAAGTATAAACCCCAGAGAAACTCTCACATGTGTGCACAAGAAGACTACATAAGAACATTAAGGCAGCACTATCTATAAAAGCAAAAATGGGAAACAGGTTCAATGTCTATCAATAGGAGATGGATAGCTCACGGTGTATTCATGCAATGAAATGTTACAGAGCTGTGAAGGTGAATGAATTAGAACCTCACATCTCAGCATATCTGAATATCACAACATAATGATAAGTGAAAAAATAAGTTGCAGGGCAATAAACAGTAAGTATAATAACATTTATGTAAAGTTTTAAATCATGCAAAGTAATACTTCATGTTATTTAGGGATAGATACATAGGTAACAAAAGCATTAAGAAATGAATAGGATTGAGAAATGCTGAATTCAGGATACAACTTACTTCTGGAGGAAGGAGTTCATTAGGAAGTAGGGAGAAGGCATTTCAGAAGAAGGAGCAGCATATACAATAAACTGAGTCATGCAACAGTTTGGTATTTATAGGAATCAGTAAAGGTTTAATGTTGCTAAATCATAAAGTGAAAGCAGGGTGGGGAGGTGACAGCAGTAGGACGACAATGAGATCAAGATGCACAGAAGCCCAGGAGTACTTGTCTTTGACTTTCTCCAAAAGACTATGGAGAGCCAGGAATAACTTCTGGATAGAACCCTCTCGCAGTAGTAATGAAGAGCAGATTGCACTGGTGAAGTCAGAAGGATAAGTTAGGCATCTGTTGCCATGATTCTACCAAGAGATGATGAGCACCTGAAACTAAGCAATGGCAGTGTGACAGGAAAGGAGAGTCTACTCAAGAGAAATTTTTGCAAAGCATACCAGGAGACTTGCCCATCAACAGGAAAATGGGTGGAATATTGTACAGCAGTGAGACAAATAAATAACACCTATATGCAACAGCTTGGATAATCCTCCAAGTGTTGAGTGAAACGAGTTCCAGAATACTGCATAGAGGAAGATATAAATCTTAGGAAATTCAAAAATAAACTTTTTTTTTGCTACACACGTGTGTGATAAAGATATATATATGAAAGGAAATAAGGACTACAAGTCAGGATATTGATTTCTTTGGGAGATGGGGAATGAGATGAGGTGAGGTTGTGTATGTGTGTTGGAACATACGCATATACTGAAGGAGGGGAGATAAAAAGTCATTTATGGACCAGTATGACAACGTATCATGACCAAGGCTTCTGCTTCCTCTAACTCTGTACATTAAAGACCCTAACAAAGAAAAGATGAACAGATAAAAGAGATGATGTATTTCTCAGATACTATGGAGGAAGAATCCAGAGGTTTACAGACTTTTTCTTTCTCAGTCGGTTTTAGATTTACTCACACCGGGCGAGCGGCCGCACGCGTTCTCCCTTCCCTCGAACGACGAGGGGAGAGCACCTGGGAGAAGAACACCTGCACCAAGAGGCGCGAGCCCCGGAAGAGACGCGAGAAAGGGGCGGGGCACGCAGGGGGCGGAGCTAAAGGGCCTCTGTGGAAGCGGGGTGACCCGCGCAAGCGCAGTAGCGCGCTTTGCCGCCATGGCGCCGGCCCTATCCAGTCAGCCTCCGGTGGTGGCGGAGACTTCCCCTCAGGAAGCTGGGTCTCCGCCTCCTCCTCTCACCCCGCCTGCTCGGCGGCGGAGGCGGCGGTGGCGGCAGCGGCTGTCCCTGCCTCTCCGCCACCTCCACCCCGGCCTATTCCCCGGCCGGCGGCGTTGGCGGGGAGGGGGACAGTAGTTGTAGACGCCCGCCCCTGCCTCAGAGAAGGTGAGTTCCCGCCCCGGCGGCGGGGGCGACCCCGTCTTCAGCCCCTCAACTTCGCGGCCCAGGAACGGCTGGGCGCGCCCCGAACGTGCGCCATGGCCGACCGGGTCGGGGCGGGAGTCCGTCCGCCCCCGACACCACCCGCCGCCCCTGGAAAGGGGCGCCACGGTCCCCAGGTGGAGCGTGGAGGGGAGAGGGACGCCTCAGCACGCTGAGGAAGCCAAGGATGGAGGGGGCAGAGAGGTGGCCAGGTCGAAGCCGACCTGGGACTGTCAGGGAAAGGGAAGCGGGATTGGTGAGGAAGCTTCGAGATAAGGAAAGGGCCGGTGACGTGCGAGCGAGGAAACCTCTGCTGGGTGCAAATTCAACAGCCGGGAAAGTAGGTACTTAGGCAGAAGCGGAGTTAGGACTTTGCGGAGTGTAGGAAGTAGCCCGGGAACTTAGAACTGCGGGGGCCCTGAGGGAGAGATGAGACGCCCCTTTGGAGGGTTTTTCTAGGTTTTTTTTGAGGGTAACACCCTGTAAAACAGCTTCTAAGATTTACAGGGCTCTCTTGTTAGTGGTCTGAGTTCAGTACGATCTACCGTGTCAAGACAGCAAAGCGGACGTGAGTGAGAGCGGTGCAAATTTTTATTCAGAAACTACCGACAGTAGGGGAAAGAGCTGAGCTCCATTCGGATTTGCTCAGAGCCGACTGGGAGTTTAAAGGGAAAATGAGGGACTGGAGGAGAGGGGGAGTTCAAGACTCAGGGAAGTGAGAAATTACAAAGGGTTGTTCCTTGTGGATGCTGTGAAGCCAGCTGTGTCTGGCTTGCTGGCAAGTAAGGAAGTTAGGATTCTGTCCTCCCACAGCCGCTGGGAGACCTAGGCTTCTCCTTCCTGATGATTACACTTGGAAGGAATGGCTTCCAGGTCTTTGGGAAGCTTTGAGAAGGCTCCGGAGTTGGACACATCCATCTCAGACCGGGAGGATTCACAGTCCAAAGCCCTTTTTAGTTAAACACTCTCAAAAAGAGAGGGCGGGGGCCTGTCATTAGGTATTGGCTCTAAAAACAGTACATCTATTTTGACAGCTCTGAGCTTTTTCTAGCAGAAGCTGCAAAGAGGACTGGGTCATCCCAGGGATTCAGCCTTAAGCTGCTGGAGGCCATGTTACAATTTGGGCAAGTCTTCGTGCAGGAGTTTAGAAGGAGTGTTTCTGCCCAAAGTTCTCACAGTTCTCACCAACACGTTTCCCCTAACACAGAAAGCTATTTCTTGATCATCTCAATTTAACAGATGTTTGAGTTCTTACAACTACTATATGCCTGTGAACAGCCTGCTTGTTCCAAACTAAGGTAAGGCTGTAAGGCATTTTTGGAATGATTTTAGATGGTGGAGCTTGATCACATTGCAGATCTCAGTAAAACATTCAACCAACCTCAGTTTCATAATTTTTAGTATTTACTGTGTTGCCTTATATTGCTTTTTTGTCTCCAGAGTGAAAGATGGTGGAAGCCAAAATATTGTAGAATAATTTAGGTTCCTTTTTTCTGGAGAGACATTAATAAATATAATAACCTAATGGAAATAACTTCGCTTTCACCCTCTTTCGTGATATTTTCCATTTTTCTGTGCTATTTTACATATTTCACTTTGGAGGAATGGCAAAGTAGTAAAAAAAAAAAAGTACACATTTCTTTTTTTTATGGTTTTAGATTTTACATTTATTTTTTATTTTTTTAGTACACATTTCTTAAAACATTTTTGTAAGCACCTTATATAAATTCCATACACTAAAAATGGAATTAGTCAGTGCAACCAAATGATGTTCTATTAAAGGTCTCTTAGTAAAGGCAACCTTTGGAAGACTAGATTTAGTGTCTTCAGTCACCCTAGGTTATCATTGTTCTGAAAAAAAAATAAAATAAAATCTGGATTTATTTGTTTTCATACCAGACTTACTGCCTCTCACCAATAAGTAAGCCTGAGCAGTTTATAGGTGTCGAGACTACAATTTGGCTCTTATAGCCAGATCACAGGAAGATTTGGAAACAGTTTCTCATGGAAAAACAGTTTTTTGCCAGATGACATTTTTTGTTTGTGTGTGATGACTTTGAATGTGTGCAATTACTTAAGACTTTTTACAGTGTCAGTTCACACAATGCTAGCAGTAACCTTTCTATGCAACTTCAAGACGGTATAATGGGAATACTGGAACAGGAATCTTAACAAGTAATAGATTGTAGTGTTAATTTGTCCACTAGCAGTATGACCTGAGTTAAGTCCCGAACTTCTTTCAAACTCAAAGTCCCAAATTTCTTTTTTGAGTTTTGTCGTCTGTGGGGAGGGAAAATTGGATTAGCCCAGTTGAGTGGTTCTCAACCAAGGATTATTTACACTCCCACCCCAGAGGACATTTGGCAATTTCTGGAGACATTTTTGGTTTCCACCACTGGGCAAGAAAGGGCATGGTGAGCACAGGTGCTACTTGGCATCTGTTTGATGTAGGGCAGAGATGCTGGCAAACATCCTAAAATGGACAGGGCCACCCCAACAAAGGATTCTCCTACCCAAGATGTCAGTAGTGTTAAGGTTGAGGACCTCTATACCAACCAAACTCTGAGGTCCTTGACAGCATTAAAATTATGAACTGACTTTACAGTTCCTTACTGATATTCTTTCCATGGATTGGCTGTGTACTAGAACAGCAGTTCCTAAAACATGAAACTTCAACCTATAATGGTTATCCGGTGACGTTCAAAAGAGTGATGAAATACCATTCACTAGGATTTGAAAAGATGTAATTCGTTACCTAAAAGATTACCTCTTGTCACTTTATTTTGGGTAAATATCCTTCATTAACTGTTCAGTTAACTGCTACCTAACAAATGGCCAATATTAATATATTATACTATTTAAAACAATGATAGGAGTCAATATGTATTTTTTAAAGATTTTATTTTATTTATTTGACAGAGCACGCACAAGCAGGGGGAGCAGCAGGCAGAGGGAGGGAGAAGCAGGCTCCCCTCTGAGCAGGGAGCCTGACACAGGGCTCCATCCCAGGACTGCAGGATCATGACCTGAGCAGAAGGCAGCCACTTAATGACTGAGCCACCCAGGCACCCTGAGTCAATGTATTTCTAGTTGAGATATTTGTTTTTTTGGGTTTTTTTTAAGTTTTTATTTATTTGTCAGAGAGTGAGAGAGCACAAGCAGGGGAAGTGGCAGGCAGAGGGAGAAGCAGGCTCCCCGCAAGTCCCCCTATGCGGGACTCAATCCCAGGACTCTGGGATCATGACCTGAGCGGAAGGCAGAGGCTCAACTGACTGAGCCACCCAGGCGCCCCTAGTTGAGATATTTGTAAAAGCCTTAAGTAATTGCCAGTCAAGATAGTTCATAAACAAGAAGTGGGAGGGGAAATGTTGCTTAATTACTTATCCAGTATTTTTTTTTCTAAAAAGACTTAGGAGATTCATGCAAAATGTATGAAAGAATTATCATGCATCCAGTTACTAAAAGTCCAGTCACATTCAAGATCCTGATAGGACCATTAAAACTGCTTTGAAGAACCTCTTCTATCCATTTTCACCTATAGCTGTAACGCTCCTAAGAGGAGGATTAAATATTGGTAAGCAGGGAATATATACAAGGTGTAAGATTACAAGTAGGAAATTGAGAAACTCAGTCACATACACACGCGCACACACCACACACACACACACACACCACGTGACCAGACTTACATGAAAAGAAACAGAATTTATGGTGAAGTGGTCATAAGATTTTCCAGGACACTGTGTAATTCATTCAGTGATGTTTCTCAAGTATTTTTGACAGTTAAAAAATTTTTCACCTGGTAATGATATTCCTGAAGAATCAGTAAAACAAAACCACAACAAACAATTCTTGCGTATTTGCCTCTCTTTAAGAAAAAAAATTAAACGGACTCAGTTTTAGAATAAAAGGACATTTTTGACTCCTAATTGAATCATTAACCCATTCACATAGCAATTGCCTAAAAATATTTTCCTCTGTTTTCATGATATTAAGCAGAGATTTTATCATTTGGTCCAAATGACAAAATTTAGCTAATAGCTAACATGTTAACATTTATTCAGAAAATATTTATTGAGCTCCTGCTATGTACCAGTTACTCTGCTCAGTACCAAGGACGTACAAATGAATTAGGCACAGCCCTTTAAAGAGCTTAGTATTAATGTTTGTTAGTGAAATTACAAAAAGAAAAAGTGGAGAAAATGCAGGGGTTTAAGTTTATTTCTCTCTCAAATTACAGTAAAGGTGAGTGCACCAGAGCTGGCATGGCTGCTTTGCCATTGCTGACACACAACTTCCATCTCTGAGTCTGAAATGGCTGTAGAGGAAATGTGGGCTAGTAGTGCAAGGCAGTCAGATTCTCCATGGGGGGTGGGAAGGAGACAGGTTATTTGACAACCTCTAAAACTGGTAAGAAATAGCAGGATGAGCACATTAGAGAAAATGCAGTTGTAAGTGTAGATCAGCCAGGACTCCTGGAATAATCAGGAGTAGTTCACACACACACACACACACATACACACACACGAGAGCACCACATGTTGTAAATCTAATATTGACAGCTGGATAGAATGGTTGGGGAGGAAGATGTCTGGAGAGACATTAATGATTGTGAGTTTCAGATTTGTTGCCTTTATTAGGTGTCAATATGTAAAAATATTGACTAAGCATGTTAAAACAACTAACAAGATTTCCCCTACTATAGTCATCAAATATATGTTAGGACATGAGCATTGGGGTTTTCCCCCCCCCTTCTTATAGACCCATTCACATTTACTAACCCTTTGGAAGGAATTTGGTGGCATTCTGATGTAGGATGTCTGCCTTGGATCTGAGTAA